>NC_065535.1:81179861-86219861 GCF_932294415.1 Quercus robur
ATAGAAAAACTAATACAGATAATCTTTTGAAGCAAGAGAGTATTAACCTTGAAGGTTGTAATTAGGCGAGGTTGTGCTTCACTAAGTACCCCAATCTCGGAAGACCAAGTGTCTCCATTACAGCAGCAATAGTGACCAATAATGCCACCAATGAGAGATGTAATCAGACTTGAGTCTTTTGAGTCCAAACATTTGTCCTGCCATCCGGCCAATTTCCATACAATCACAGCCAAAATTGCAGCAATGCCACTATTGAACAGAACTTGTATCCTGAAAAGAACACGGAACAAGCTTATCAAAGAGAGAATCAACAATTTCGTGCTTAGCCATTCTAGATGCTTCACAGAGGTACATTGTGCATAAGCACATATACATGCTGGTCCTATTCATTTTCATCTTTACAATATCACTGTGTTCAGGATTATGAAACGACCATTCACATTTATTTTTAATCAACAACTTGTTCAATAATCATGTGATCTATTCTAATCACTTAATGAGTTCTATTTTTTATTTTTTTAAGTAATCACTTAACAAGCTATGTGCTTAAAATACACGTAAATGGTCATATGATTGCCACATGCTGAGCGGAGATTCCTCTAAACTAATTTAGAGAAAACCATTGTCTATATCTACTTTACATTTCTGGGCATGAGCAATTTGTTATGATTCTTTTACAACTAGTATCCTACGGAAAATTATTGAATACTCCGAGAGTACCATAAATGCGTGCTCCTTCCTCTCACATGAATTGTGGGTCCTACCATAAATTTAATTAGTGGAACACACAATTATGTGAGAGGGGAAAGTACGCATTTATGATACTCCGAGAGTACCCAATAATTACCCGTATCCTACCAAGAACTGTAAAGAACAAGTTGACTTCACATCAAAATGTGAAACATGCAAGGTTTAATTAAAGAAGTAGATGGCCAGCCTCCAATATGAACGGTCTAATTAATTAATGTTATAAAACGGTGAGGTCCAATGTGCACTAAGTAGCAAAAACAGAATCAAACATTTTTCATGAAGAGGGCCCAAAAAAAAGAGAAAAACTCACAATCATATTATCAAATATAATTGACTCTCAAAAAAAAAAAAATATTATCAAATATAATTAATAGCATATAACTCCACAATATTCAAACAAAATTGAACCTCAGAAACACAGACACGAGCACAGAACAAGGTAACACAACAATTCTTAAAAAATTAAGGCATAACAAGGTGGAATAGGATAATTAATTAGTATCATTGGATATATATTTTTTATTTATAGGCATATTTTAGATTTACTTTAAAATTTCAAAATAAATAACAATTATTAAAATCTCTTGAAACATAGCTAAAATCGAAAGTTTTATTTTCCTCCCAACGAGCAAAGAACAGGCCGCAGGAGTGTCACGGGGTGTCCGTGTCGGACACGCCGTGATATTTTGGAGAGTCAACGCTTCTATAAACTAATTAAAACAACAAAAACAAAAACAAAAACAACAACGGAGAATTGAAGATTGTTATTGATACCAATTTCTTTGGCCACCTTCTTTGAAATCAGCATCGACGCGTCGTTTTTTCTCTTCGCCAAACTTGGTCAGCTTAGACGAAGAAAAAAAGAACACAAGCAGCAAAGCTCCGTACCTTTTATATAAAAGAAATAAACACTTTCTTAGGAAACAAACAGAATCTAAACTGTTTTATTAAAAATAAAAAGGGAAAACTAGAATGAAAAGAAAAAGGCTGACCTGTATCCAACAGCAATGTGAAGGGTCATAACAATGAAACCAGCAAGAACTCCGGAAAGGTCAAGGGATTTTCTTCTGTAAGCTCTAATTGCAATTAAGGAGGAGATTAAAGCTGCGATTAAAGGTTGAATCAGGATTTTTTCCATTTTTGCCCCTGTATTATTGGATGGGTAATGTTTTTTTTTTTTTTTTTTTTAAGGTTGGTTTTTTTTTTTGTTCAGTTTTTTCAGTTCTTAGTTTTCAAAGCATAATCGAATGTGGGAATTGAAGGTGGTTAGGTTAGGGTTAGGGTTAGGGTAGCAGAATTTAGAAGTGAGAAGCCGACGATGTAATATGATATGTTGTGACACTATTGTGAACTTATCGGGCTTTTATTGAGTAGTGAGTAGTGAGTTTTGACTTTCTTGAAAATGATGAAATTTTGCACCGTTGGAAAATGCTAAAAGCCTAAAAGATGTGTGCGTGATTGCTTCTTTATTTTTATTTTCTTTTTCTTTTTGCTTCTTTATTTTTATTTTCTTTTTCTTTTTCTGTTGAACAAAGTTTCTCTTCAAAAATTTCTTGAAAATGATGACATTTTATATTGTTGAAAAATGCTAAAAGCCTAAAAGATG
This sequence comes from Quercus robur, assembly GCF_932294415.1. Classification (NCBI taxonomy): domain Eukaryota; kingdom Viridiplantae; phylum Streptophyta; class Magnoliopsida; order Fagales; family Fagaceae; genus Quercus; species Quercus robur. The sequence goes on from NC_065535.1 coordinate 81,182,218, forward strand.
CGTGCGTGATTGCTTCTTTCTTTTTCTTTTTCTTTTGAATAAAATTTATCTCCAAACTAATTAGAGATAATCTTTTCAAACTTCTTATATATCTTTTTTTTTTTTTAATTTTTAAAATCTAACCGTTAAATTTCATATTCCTTATGTTCTTAACTTGTATATCAAATTTCGTTCAAATTGGATATTATTTACTATTCGATCAATAAACTTATTTTTTATACACAATTTTAAATCATAAAAATTTGAAATTTTAACATTTGTTTGATGAGATAGCAATTGATCTTTGATCTTCTTGAAATTTTACATGCATAAAAAATATAATAAGAACATGTAATCTAACGGTTAGATTTTCAAAATCTATACTCAATATAGAGATATATGAGGAGTTTGTAGAGTCTCTCTCCAAACTAGTTTGGGAAGAAACATTGTTCTTTTTTTTTTTTTTTGCTACTATTTCCTATCAGATCGTGGCATTAACCAATGTGCGGCATGCAGGATCGTGTCCTTCATACTTTATATAAAGGGTCCAGTTAATGTGTACCCATAGAGCATACATTCATCATCCATTTTGAGAAAGCTTTTACAAGAAATTGAAAAACTTGTAAAAACAATTATTTACTTTTTCGTTTTTTCATAAAAATTTTCCTAAATTGGTTTACTATTGTGTACCCTAAGGGCACACATTAGTAAATCCTTTATATAAATTTGGAGTATCCAAAAAGAATTATTAATTTATTAAAAGATGATTAAAGCGAGTGGATGAAAATGAAATGAAATCTATTGGGCATAATTTCAAATCTCAACTTTTATAAAAAGGAATTGGGAAAAGGTAACACTATGCCTAAAGGTACTGCCTTAGAAATTTTTTATAGAAAAATTAAAAAAAATTATTAATTTTTTCAACAGATTTTTATATTTCTTATAAAAGTGGTATTAAAATTTGTTCAAAATAGTTTATTAACAAATTTTCCTATGGTACCTATTAACTGTTGTACCCGACCCAAAGAAATAATTTTAATGAGCACCTAACTGATAAGTCTACTTGTAGCTCAACTAATTAGTATCTTTTAGTATTTCTAATAGAGACATTCAATATTCAAATCTCCTCACCCCAACTATTAAATTATTAAAAATATAAATAAGTCTACTAGTCTAGTCTAGTAAGGAATAAAATTTTATAGTTTTTTCTTCATAATTTTTTTTTTAATACAAGATAGAATTTCTATTTTAGCCTAATTTAAGTGTATATGTGTGTGAAGCTCCCTCCTGGATACTTGAACCCCGGTCTTTACCTCTCACACCCTACAAACATTTATACTTGTGGAGTGACCACCGCACCAAGGGTGCACGGCGATTTTTTCATAATTTTTGAAGTCACTTGTAATTGCAAAGCAATAAATGTGATGTTACTAGTGAATTCATGTGAACATGGAGAGAGAATTTGAACCTAAATGTCTTTGTTGAAATACTAGGAGTCATGAAGTGCTAACTATTTGAGTTACAAGACTCTAAGAGCATCTCCAACAATTTCAGCAAATATTTTTGGAGAATGAACAGTGACATTTAGCTTTTACCTACCCACTTTTTCAAATACACTTCCAACAGATTCTCTATCCCATTCTCTATCTCATTTAAATATTATTTCTTCATTCATTGTTTATTCTTTTTTTAATCATCATTTATTCTTTTTTTAACAACTATATTTTTCAATGAAAAATGTTATGTTCACAACATTTTACGTAATACTTTCACAACAAAATTTATGTGGAAAGTTGTTACTAATTCTAATTTGAACCTACCACTGAAATTATTTTTTTACTCGCCAATATTAATTAATAACAATCTGTTACTTAAAATTTATTGTGAAAATATTGTGGTAATATTTTTCTATTAGGATTTTTTTATTTTTTATATTATTTTTCTTCCAACCATTTCATTTTCATCCACGGTTCCTTTCATTTTTTCTTTTTTCTTTTTCTTGTTTTTCTCCTCCACACAAGTGTCCAGCCCTCTTCTTTTTATTTTCTTTTTCACCTCATCAAGAACATTCCAGCATCTCTTTGCTTCACATGAGAGAGAGAGAGAGAGAGAGACAGAGAGAGAGAGAGAGAGAGAGAGAGATCGGCTTGTCGTCCTCCAGCCACTCCAGCCGCCGCTCCAGCCACTGCTCCAGCATCTCCACCGCTGCTGGGTCAGATCAGCTTGTTCTTTCTTTTCTTTTCTTTTTTTTCTTTTTTCATATTTGCTTGTTCTGATTCAACTTTATTTTAAGAATTGGATTTTGTTTTGCGTTTGGATTAATTCTTTTGCTCATGAACAGGTCTCTCTTTTTTTTTTTTTTTGATGATTTCATTTGGTTTATGAGAAAAAAAGAAGCAACAGCAACAGAGTGAATGAGAGAATGAGAGAGAAAAAAAGAAAGGAAGAAGCAACGGAGAGAATGAAAGAGAAAAAGAAATCTGGAGGAGAGCGAAAGAATTAATATAATAAGTAGTTGTTCTAATATTTTATTCAAGAAATTCAATAGCTAATGAACAGTAGCCCATTAGGTCTGATGGGCTACTGTTCATTAGCAAAAAAAAAAAAATTTGAGGAATAGAGAAGCTGTTGGAGCATGAACAGTAGAGATTTGGAGCAAATCTTCTCTATATTTTGGCTATGCATTGACTGTTGGAGATGCTCTAAGTTATGTGAAAGTAATATGTAATATCGTATTAATCACAACTTGTCATTTTAATAGTGATTATAATGGGCTAGACCTAAGATAGGGTCAAATCAAAGGTGCACTGTCTTACCTCATTCCCTATTTGTGCTAGAAAATTTTTGCAGAAAGTAAAGGGTGAAGTAGGTTACAAATATTTTGTTATCCATAATAAGATGATTTTAACATTGAAAAGAATAAGTGGTCATATGAGTGCTAAGAAACTGATAAATAAAAAATAAAAACTGAGTGTTTTGACTTTTGATGTTAAGAAAATACGCATAAAAATATAAAATTATATATAAATAATTTAAACATATTTTTTTGTTATTCTATATATTTGGAGTAGGGTGGGGTAAGACAAAGAGGGGCAATAAAACCTATTCTTGTTCCATAATATTTTCATGTTAGAGAAAACCATATTAGGTAGAGTGAATTTTTGTCTCAATATTTCTCGCAATTAAGTTTTTATTTTATTTATTTTAAAGAGAAAGTTTCAACTTATGGTGCCTGCTTTTGATTATACCTCTTTTATCATTAGATCAAGATACCAATTGGTTTTTTGTTGTAGGTGGGGATTGAATCTTAGATCTCTTATTCAATCATCAAGTATTTTACCAGTTAAGTTAACTAGAACCCACATGCTCGCAATTAAGTTAATTGTTCATTCCTACTAAAAATGTTTCTTGTACGAAATGGTAAATTCACCTATTATGTTAAATTTTCTTATGAATTGCACAAGTTATAGACTTTTTCTTTTTCTTTTTTCTTTTTTTCTTACATTTGCAATCAAACTTACAACTTTTATATACCTTTGGGAGTTAGGAAGATGATAAAATCTCTTTTATTTTCGTTTTACATGTGCAACCAAACTTGATAGCTTTTATAAACCTTTTGGAGTTTAGGAAGATGACAAAATCTCTTTAATTTTCGTTTTACATGTGCAACAACTTGACAGCTTCGTGGGCATATGTGTGTCCATATACTTCCAAGAAAAATTTTCCAATGTTGTTATTCCATTTACTTCCCTCCCGTCTGTGTCCTTTTTACAGGAAATTAATTTTAGTCATTTCGTCAAATTCTAAAATTCGTTTTCTAAAAATAAAATACCAGTATTTCAAAATTTTCCAACTTTCCTAACCTTTCCTGCATTTTCTCAACAATCAAACAGGGAGACATCAAAGTATGAATTCTTTATCTTTATTTTCCTTCAATTCTCATACCAATGAAAAATATAAAATTCAATACCTTTGACTTTTCTTTAATTTTCCTAAATTTTCTCAATGAAACCAAACTACACATTTTAGTTTGGATAAAAATGCATTTAGATCCTCCTAAACTTTAGTTTTACATGTGAAATGAAATGGATCCTCCCATCTCACTGCCAAAAACTAAACGACCGAAATACGTGACATCCACGTGGGACTGATAAAGAGATTGCTTTCTTTACAACTGGGAGAAACACTGATTCCCCACCAGGTCATGTGTTTCATGTGTTTCATGCTGCAAATATGAAACCAGAACTTTTATGCGCAGGGCTTGTATTTGCAGCATGAAACACATGATATTCTTTTCTTTTCTTTTCTTTTTGTCCATGCCCAATAAGGATAGATACGACAGTCATTTCTGTATGATTGATAAGAAACAAATCAGAAAAAGTTAAATTCCTTCCTGATTCTTCAAAAGGGTACTGTAACTGTGTAAGTCTTTACCGAACAATCAAATATGAGGGTAGCGATAGAAGAGAAAATTTCAAGATTTTAACACGTTCAGGACCTCGCTACTGACACTCGAATAAATACACATTGCTAACGCAAAAAATTATAATTACCAAAAAACCACAAAAGTTACTATACACACAATGACACAAAAGATGCTATGAGGATATAGATAATACAGAGAGTAAGGATAGAAAGTCAACCAAATCTTCTTCACCTTCCCCTTCCCCTTCCCCTTCCCCGTCCCCTTCCTCTCCCTCGTCCTGTACCACGAGACCTATCATCATCTCTTTCATAATTAAACATACTCATAAGCAAGTTATCAGCCCCTGCTTCATGACCGCCTCTTTGTACCTGAAAAACAATTTGAAAAATAATTGTATCAAACATTGGAAGAAAACTCAGAGCCCAAAATGAAAATACTACACTGAAAATCTATTACTTAACAACAGAAACAAGACTAAATTATAGAAAGATGCTGACATGAGAATCTTCTAAATCAAATTGGTTTTGAAGCTGCCATGCAAGATCCTCATCACGACTAATGTTTGGAAACCCATCTCTTGTTACAGGCTTTGTCTGTCCTCTTCCCTTTTCCCATTCATCTAGAGTGTAAACAACTGGCTCTTCTTCTTGTTTCCCCTTCCCCCTATGTTTTCTACCTTTATATTGTCGCCCATCCTGGTTTTGGTTGCTCATTTTCTGGCGGAGTTTCTGTGCAGCTGCTTGATTTTGAACAGGGATATATTCCACAACTGTTATAAGACACAAATATTTACATTAGTATGACATACAAAATTTTAAATGCACAAAATGGTCCATTTTCTTCCCATTAGGTAGACGATGTGTCTATTTGCTTTCTTTATGATAAGTTCAATTGAGATTTCAAGACACTATCTCAGTTTTCAGTTCTATTTTATTCTGTAGTTCAGGTAATGAGTCCGTAATATATGATGACCACACAGTAAATGTAGACCATGAGGATCAGAAATTTGGTTTCCTCTACTGCCATATTATTATCAATTTGTAAAACATGACCCTTCCAAACCCAATGACCCTTTTCATCTTCTCATTTATAATAAACTGAATGCATAATGAAACTGCAATCCAAGAGTCCTAAAAAATTGAAGTCACACCTTCTTTGGCTCTTATTTCAGAGCTGCTTGGATTTTCTTCAGCTCTCTCTGTAATGGAAGCCGCATTTGGATTATTATCTGCACTGGTTGCTTTATCAAGGTTTCGCTGCTTTCCAGTTGGCCTAATATTAGTATTTCCAACACCATTAGGCCCAAAGCTTTTGGAAGTAGACCCAGTGTATTCTGCAAAGCAGAATTTTTTTCACCATGAGTTCATATGCAATATGTCTAGCAACTAAAAACAAATTGTAAAGTGTAAACATGGTTTTCAATAATCCATCTAAAGAGTAAATCATTACAACATCAATAATCTAACCAATGTTATACCATACCAGTGGTTGTTTCAGCACTACCTCTCTCTGTAATTGAAGCTGCATTTGGATTATCATGTACACTAGTTGCTTTATCAAGGTTTTGCTGCCTTCCAGTTGGCCTAATATTAGAATTTCTAGCACCATTAGGCCCAAAGCTTTTGGAAGTAGACCCAGTGTATTCTGCAAAGCATAATTTTTTCACCATGAGTTCACATGCAATATGTCTAGCAACTAAAAACAAATTGTAAAGTGAAAACATGGTTTTCAATAATCCATCTAAATAATAAATCATTACAACATCAATAATCTAAACCAGTGGTCGTTTCAGCACTACCTCTCTCTGTAATTGAAGCTGCATTTGGATTATTAGCTGCACTGGTTGCTTTATCAAGGTTTTGCTGCCTTCCTGTTGGCCTAGTATTAGTATTTCTAGCACCATTAGGCCCAAAGCTTTTGGAAGTAGACTCAGCGTATTCTGCAAATCATAATTTTTTCACCATATGTTCATATGCAATATGTCTAGCAACTAAAAACAAATTGTAAAGCGTAAACATGGTTTTCGGTAATCTATCTAAAGAGTAAATCATTACAACAATAATAATCCCAATGTTATACCATAACTGTGGTTGTTTCAGCATTAGCTCTCTCTCTCTCTCTCTCTCTCTCTCTCTCTCTATATATATATATATATATATTTAAGAATACTAGCATATGACTCCAGCCAAATTCACACCTAACATAAAAAACGCAGTTAACACTTATAGTCATGTGAAGGAGAAGGGAAGAAGAATCAATTTGATTTGACTATTAAAAAAATTTTAATTAATTTTCCACTCTGTCAGACCTTCAAAGACGATAGCCAATTCCATCTGCCCACACACAAAACTTGGAAATAGATTACCAGTTTTCAATTTCTCTCTTCCACTTCCCGTAAACCATGTGACTCGAAATCAATCTCTCTCTCTCTCTCTCTCTCTCACCTACCTATGGTGTCTCTCCTCTGAACTCACCTCCGGGGGCACAAGGAGCAGAGAAAGCAATTGAAGAAAGGGAAAAAAAAAACTGAAGAAAATGAAGAAGAATGGTGTTGCTGATCCAGCGAGCTCAAGTTCGATGGTGCTCACTGTAATCTTTTAAGAAATTTCAAACAAATATTGTACTGATCAAGATAACTTTAATGTGTGAAGCACCCCAGAATTAAAACCAATACATTTCCAGTGGTAGATCACACCAGTTCAGGTATGGCATAAAATTTATAACTTTGGTAAGATCCCCTCCCATTGAATCCACCAATTTCCTCCAATTTTTATTGACATGTTGAAGGCCCATGCAATGCATTGCACGGTTTCAATCATAAAATTATAAAATCCAATTTTTATAACTTTGATCTAACCTGGAGGACATGTTTAACATAACTTAACAGCATGTTCGTTTTAAAATCCATAAAATACTCTTTCTTTAGCTTCCACTTCATTTACGTATTTTCATGGAGAACTTTCTTGTTTCAAATTAACATTTTGTCAAGTACACAAGTATAAGCATAATTGATACAACCAACACAAAAGAATGGAACTAAGGCTTACTTCAGTAGAATTTGTTGCATATTTGGTTGCAGCATTACACAAATCAGCCTAACAAAATAACACAAGCCACAAAACATCATAGCACTAGAATTTCATCATACCTCAAGTAATTTTCTTGATTGATTGATGCAATAGACTATTCTTAAAATGTGACGCATTATATTTTCTAGCTAATAACAGAACTTGTGTTCAAATACGAGTTTTGAGCAGATACTTTTCTTGCATACATACTTAAATTTTACCAAACCCTTAGCAAAAAAAAAAAAAAAAATTAATTAATTAATTAATTTAATTTAATTTAACAAACCATAATGGTAAAAGAAATAACTGTGGTAGGGTGGTTCGACTCTACAGTGACTCTATAATGCCAAAAACAAATAACACTTAAATCTGGGACAACCCTTCAAAATACTGGAACAATTCCTAAAAAGTCCAAATTCAAAACTAACTAATAGGTTTTTTCTTACTAGAACTAGGAGAGAAGTACATAAAAAAATCTATTATAAAAATGCTTTGGACACTGACCAGAAGATTTTCCTTGCTGAGCAAATCGATGTGAGGGTGCCCCAATTTGCAACTTCTCAAATGGAGGAGGACCTCCTGTACCACTCTCCTGTGATAGCCTCAATGATGAGCGGGAAAGACCTGAATATTTTTGGCTCATCTTCCATTCTTCATAGAGTGGTTGAACAAGTCCTCCTAATAGAGTTAACACTTTAGGATTCAAGCATACTATACCATTACGTACTACAGCTTTATTTTCCAAACGGACCTGCCAAATAAATTGCAAAAGAAGAGTTAAAACTTGAAATACAATGACCAATTGAAAAAATGTTTCTTGAGTACATATGAACTACTCAATAAAAAAACAGAGATGCTTAACCGTCAAATTAAAATTGGGAACATCAATTGAGACATGTGAGGCCTCAACAAGTAAGGAAATGCCACCTATTCAACAACTTGAACAAGTAATGTCATCAGTGTCTCAACCAATAAGACTAAAACCTTGATCTCACCTTTTTCTCTTGCAAGCAAACAAATCATGTCTATACCATGGCATGATACATGAATCTCTCTCTGCCAAGAATTTCTCAACACCATAATTAAATCCAATCCAGCAGCAAATAAACAAAAACAAACATTAAAATAAGACTCAATTCAACTTTCAACAGACTAAGCAAGGCCCTAAAGAGAGCTCTCCATCAGCCGCAAAATCCCAAATTAGTGCTTGGACACTAGAACTAGCTTTCCATTGCCTATTATAAGTCTTTAAAGGGAGGTTCCAGTTCCATTCCCCATCAACTAGCTCTAGTTAAGGTTAGAGTGCCTGTCAAAATCTTATTCAGCCAAATAATCCAAAATCCATGATCACTAATACATCCATCCACCATTTCTTATCACCATTAGAAATATATTACAAATGTACATGCACAACTTGTACTATTTTACTTCAGTACTTGTCTGGCACAATGTTATGTTCCTCCTCCCTGATGGGCTCATTGTAAAACAACAATTTTTTTTTCCTGATAGCTCATTGTAAACATGTAGTGCTTAAGGCTTTCCATTGTGAACTTAAGCAATCAGACTGAATCACATTAATTCATTCGTGCTTCCACTTTCTCTATTTCCCTCTCCTCTATCACTCTAATTCGCAACATCAATTCTAGCAGTATATAAGGCCCTCTACTTCATCATAAAATCTAATATCACCGAGTCATTCCATAATTGTCACTTGCTTCATCTTCCATAATCACTAATAAACTATGAATTACAACAAGGAATTACTAGTGGACTAGCAGCTAACCAATGAACACAAGTCGGGACAAAACTAGCAAGTTTAGTGCCAATAAAATTTCATGATTTTAGTAAATGTCAGATATATCAATACAGGCTCAATGTAGATGCACACAACTTGTGCTATTGTACCACAGTACTTGTCCAGCATCCTAACGTATACTACAGCTTAAGGTCCCCCAACCGGCTCATTGTAACTTGTAAGTCATCAGGCCAAGCCACATTAATTCATGTGTACTTCCACTCTCTTCTCTCCCTCTCATTCCCAACATCAGGCTTAGCAATATATAAGGCCCTCTACTTCTTCATTATTCCATAATTGTCACTTACATCAATATAAATCTCGCCACAATAATGGGTTGGAAAAGATAGCTCCAAACTTTATCCTTACAACAATGAAATTTACTAGTGGTCTAGCAGATAGCCAAATGAACACAATTAGGTGCCAATAAAATTTAATAATTTAAGTAAAGAATAAAACTGAGAGATTACCTTAGTGCCAGGAACAACGTCGTCGGGGATCGAAGGGATATGAGAGAACTCTATAGCAGTTATCTCAGCGTGTCCATCTGTGAGCCCTAGCCTTAGAAGCCGCTTACTATTTGAACTATGCGAAAATTCCTCAATTGTGCTTTTCGCTATGTCTCTCACTGAAGATATCTGCTCAAATTTCACCAAAATCAAAGCATCAGATTCAGAAATCAATTAACCAAGGTCCTGTTTGGTTTCCGAGAAAACGAGGCTAAAAAAGAAAAATAAATAGTAAAAAAAGAAAAAAAAAAAAAAAAGCGAGTTGCCTGAAGGACTTTGGGACCGAGAATATGAGAGGGCTTGCGAGGGAGAGTCGGGTCGGGTAGGGACTTGGCTCCGAAGGATTTGAGATCCATGTTGGTGAGCTCGGACTCGACTGAATCCACAACCGTAGACATGTCGTCGGCCAAGGCGGAGTGGATCATGATTATAGCTTTCAATTGGTCGATGTCGCCGAGACACCATCCTCGACTTCTTAGCGTTTCTAAAATGATCGAATCCGAATCGGTGGTGGTGGTGGCGGAGGTGGAGGCGGCGGCCGTGGTGGTGTTCTCTTCCATTTTTGTTCTTTTAGCGCCTGCCTGTGCGCTGCGATCCTGGGAATTTGAATCGGAATGTGAAAAGCAGAAAAGGCAAATTCCGTTTGCGAGAAAAAAGTTGTTGTTGGGCTGGGCCGAAGGGAGGTTGATATAGTTTGGGTTTCGAAAAAGGCCCAGATCTGGTTGCTTCATGCAATAGTGCATTAACGAGTGGAATTTGAAAGTTAAAAATTCTTTTATTTCGCTTAGCATGAAATATAATTGTTTTTAAAATTTTATAGAAAATAACTCTATCTCATGTGAACCTAAATAATACAAACAAGTTGCAAACCCGTGCTACGCACGGGAACCTACCATGTTGCGTGGTAGACTCATCTGACTTCAATTTGTATTACAATTTAATGACAAAGTTATTGCTTGAACGTGTAATGACTTATAAAAAATAACTCAAAAATTCAAATATTAAAACTTCTGAAATGACATCTTAGAAATCATTTAAACAAAACAAAATATATATGATCATACGATAAAGAAATATAAGAGAAAGAATGGTTCAATTTAAAAGAATAATTCATGACTATAACAGTAGTGGTACACTCATGCTTATGCCAAGCGCTTATAAGGCATGAGTGGGGTGCTTCTCTTATTGATGTAGGATTGCACTCAAAGTCTTCTCATGTCACATGCAGAACAAAACCATGCGGACTTGGCTCCCCAAAGCGGACAAACAGCTTGTGTGAGAAATTACCCCACAATAACTATTGAAATCTACTGGATAGTTTTTGATATTGCAAAAAAAAGGATCTAAAAAAATATGGATTTTCAAAAATTCCAAAAGGTATAAATTTTTTATAAAAAAATCAAAAGATTCAGAACTTACAAATTATAGAAAAAAAAAAGTATATATGTGACTACATAATAGGAAAATATAATAGAAAGATGTGTTATCCTCAAAAGAATAATTCATGACTATAGTTATTGAAATTTGTCAAATAATTTTAGATATTACAAAATAATAACTAAAAAAATCTAGATGTTAAAACTTTTGTAAGGCCAAAGAATCATAAGATTCACTTCTTACTACTATTGTGTTTTTTTTTTTTTTAATAAAAAGTTTTTCAAAGCATTTCCTAAAAAAAGGTATTTATTATTATTTTTTTAAAATTTTTAGACTACTATTATGTTTTTTTTTTTTTAATAAAAAGTTTTTAAAAGCATTTCTTTAAAAAAAAGACCAATTCCGTTTAAACAAAATACTTGAACCATAAACGACAAAGAATAAATGGCTAAGTAATTGTTTTTAGCTTAAAATAAATAAATAAAATAAAATAAAAAAACCACTTCGGATGCTTGACTATAGTCACATTAAACTTTTTTTATTATAAAAAAACAATGAAAATACACACACACACACACACACACACACACACACACACACATATATATATATATATATATATTTATATTTATATAAAAGTGAAGAGACAAATTTTTTTTAATGGGATACTTCCACACAACAACATGACTAGGAGTAAATGCCAAAACAGAGAGCTAGCAATAGCAACAGTAGTGAATAGAAATGACTTGTATAGTACAAGACGAGGAAAAAATGGCCAATTCGTGCAAGGGAGGTGATGGCAGAGAGCAATTTATTGTACAGTCCAAACTTCCAAGACTTCAGCTTTTCAAAGTTTTTGGGAGTTCCAAACAATGACCAAAGACTTGTGAAATGTTAACAATAAGTCTACTAATCTAAACCACACGTTAACAGTTGTATTTTTGTTTTCTCCCATACAAATTGATGGTATATATCTTTTATTCAACCACCATGTGTTTCATTAAGTCTTTTGGTCTTTGCTGGGAACTTCCACAAGACTTGGGAAGCTATAGTCTTTGTCTTTAACTAGTGTGCGTTTTCAAGGTTGATGAATGATTGCGAAAGCAACGAACAAGAAACTGAAAAGAGAAATAAGAGAGTTTGGGAAGTGAAGAGGAAACTAAGAAGCAAGAGACATTTAGACTAAAAAAATAGAGAATCAATTGAATAAATTCATCTTAGTACAAATACATTATTTATACATAAGAGCTAGGCTTAACTGCTTGCTTCTTAGTTTGAATCTAAAGTTAATTAATAAAAATTTTAATTTACTTTGGATTATGAGGAAACCCTTGATCAAGAAGCAAGCAACATGCTTGCTTCTCGATCATGTGCTTGCTTCTCAATCATGTGTTCCCTCATAAACCCTTTTTTCTAGTTTTATGAATTGCACATCACACTTACCATGGTGAAGTTCTATTTTTCGTTCATAATTGTTCATTATTTGTGAATTTTAATGCATAAAATTGTTTATTAAAAAAAAACTATCATCATTTTAAAAGGAGAAAAAAAACAGTTCATGTAGATCTTGAGGATCGAGAGCTAAACTAAAAATAACTTCATTATATGTTCACTAAATTGATATTTAATTTATTTTTTACTTAAGAAAATATTGTAACATAGAAAATTAATAATTGATAATGACGCTCAATTGCAAAGTCATCTTGTTGAGGACCAAAAAAAAAACCACTAAACAATCTTTTAGATGGAGTTGGACAACACATACCCAAATATTGAAATCCGAAACTTTAATTTTGTAGTAAATAAGCAACAAGCCAAATTCTCAAACCAAATACATAGTTATAATGTATAACCAAATATAATTTAAGTGGTCACTTCAATGTTTGAGTTTTTAAGGACAAATTTCAATTTTCAGAGTTGATTTTTAATTTTTGGGGGGCCAAGAATTTTTTGAAACAAAATTCTCAAATATTACCTATTAATATGTAGAACTATTTTTTTTTTTTTTCTATAAAAAAGTAAAAAAGTAAAAAATAATCCTAGTGCCCTTGGCCCCTTCCGAGTTCCACCACTGATTATTAATGGTATTTTAAAACTAACATAAGTACATTACTGTCCTCAAATATGGAGTTTATTCGACTTTGGTCACTCCACCTTTAAAATATCGATTTTTGTCCCTCTAAAGTCTATTTCAAGTGTAACAATTTAATCTCTTATTTATTTTTCCATCTACGTAACTATTGAATGCAAAAGTACCCCTTATTTTGAGGGGGCTAAAATCGAACTGGCCTCTTATTATAGGGACCAAAGATGCAAGCAAGAAATGTATGGAAAATAGTCATACTGACAAAATTTCCTTTACTAAATTTATAAGATTGGTTTAATTTACCCTAAAAATCAACAATACCGTCTTCGCTGGTAGGATCTGTGACATAACTGTGCACAATTTGAATAGGAATCCTAGTTAAAATGAAATGTTCCCTTAGTTAAGTTAGAGTTTGAGAAAGTATGGACATCATTGTTGTATTTATTCAAACCTCAAAAGGGGAATGCCATTTCATAAAATGTTTCAGAGATATCTTTTCATGAAATATCAAGCCGGCCCCCCCCCCCAACACACCAATAAATAAATAAAAAAGAATGGGAATATCCCCAAAACTCACAAAAGAAAAAAGGATGTGATTTACACCAAGGTCAATCTCGAAGAAAATATAAGCCTAGGCCTCATATGCAGTCTCGCTAAACAAAGCATTGTAAACAACTGTTTGGTATGGCATATTAAGCAACATTTTTCTGTTTTTAAACAATATTACACGTATTTCCACATACTTTTTCATTTACACGTATTTCTAAGAAATACAAACAATTTTACTAGAACAACGTTATCAAACGAGCTCTAATATCTGAAATGATACCATGCTATTTGTGCAAGTTTAACATATCAAAACCTTTTGAGGTCCTGCTTCCAAATCAAGACCAAACACAATGAAGATTCCATCTATATGGAATAGCATACCATGAGGAAGGTTTTACTCTAGAATTACATTCAAGTCCCTTGCCGAGTTTGAACACCTTTCTCACCTCATCTTGAATTTAAAGAAATAGGATTGAATTAAAGAATAAAAATGATAGAAAAAGAACCATTTTGTATACCTGACCAGCTACATTCATGGCCCTCATGACCTCATTCAGACTTTAAAACTACCTTACAAAAACTGCATTGAGATCCGAGAATAGCAGCACCCAAAAGCACAGACTTGTTCCCTCATGGAACAATTATAAGGCAACCTACAACAATCATGAATAAGTAGGCCAATACTTCATATGTATAGATTAATGCTTAAGAGAAGCTAAAATAATGCATCCAAACCTTTCTCATGAATTTCTTCATTTGTTTATTAAACAGAAAATTCTGTATCAGTAGGTCATTTAACTTTGGGACTAAGGCTCGGTGGTTGTTGTCACTAGTGTGGTGGAGAAGGAATTGCAGTCTTTTAATTTATTTAGATTTTGAATTATTACCATTATTATTATTTTGGTGTGTGTATATGCTTATAGGACCACATGTAATATCTCATGTAGGGTTTTCTTACAGCCCTAAGTGTGCTTTCTTGGTCTTTAAGTTAATAGCTCTATTAGGTAATTATAGATTTTGGTTTGATTTCCCATTTTGTCTTGTCTACAATCTACATTTAGGAGAGTTTTACTTGGCAAGCAAGTCTTTTTGACTTAAACAATTGGGAGAGATTAACTCATTTGAGTATTTTAAAGACACATTTGCCTAGGGTTTCTCTAGTCTCTTCTTCTCTTTCTTGCTTGTGGCACTGTTTCTTTTCTCTTCCTAAACTTTTTTCTCAACACACTATTCTTATTGCTACACACTACTATTCTCTGCACGTTGATCTTGTTTACCATTCAACTAAAACTAAACATTGAAATGCCCATACAATCCTATCCATTGAATTTTCCAACAACTATGAATCATCCAATCAACTCTTGTGCAAGTCAAGCTTTTTATTCAGAAATCATTTAGGATAGTTCTGCCAACTTTTTTTTCTTTTTATTAGTAGATTACCCGTGCACCAAATGGGTCTTGAACCCACAAACTCACCCTCCAACTTGTTATAACAAGAGAAGGAACTATCATTGGAGGTAGAACTCACTAGCATGTGCCATGCCAACTTTATCCTCTTTTTGATCACCAATCTCCAAAGTTCAACTTTTTTTTCCAGGAGCACCATAGTGTAATGTTGGCCCAATTAATTGAATAGCTACATCAGGGTCCATTTGGAAGATAAAAGTTAAAGCAACAAAAAGTGTTTTCCCTTCATAATCTCTTTCTAATCCTCCCCACCCCCCCCCCCCCCCCGGACGGCTCCTTTTTCTATTGGTTAAGTTACACACACACTTGGTGGGTCATCAACCCTTGCACTTACAAGGGAAGGAGTTGCTATTTGAGCTATAATTCATTGGCAATTTCCTTCTCAAGCCCTTGCCATATTTCAAGCAAGAGGGAGGACCAAAAGCAGATTAAGGGCTTGTTTGGTTAAGAGGTGTTTAGAGTGATATGATCCAAAACTCATAATTGAGTTATCAAAAAACGTGGGACCCACACAATTTTTTTTGTTTGGCTTGATTTCCTAATCTTGTTTTCATCACTCAAACTCAAAAATTTTGAGTGAGAGTGATGAAAACCGAAAACACCAAATTGGTGTTTTCAGTTTCTGAGATACATAACTCAGTGGCAAGATTGTAAATTTTTTACGTCTGTGGGCCCATATGCATTGATGGCGTTACCTCTCTCTTACTTTATCCTCTCTCTTTCTTCTCCCACTTTTTTCTTTTTCTTTCTTTCTTCGGCTTCTCACTCTCTCTATTTTTTCTTTCTTTCTTCCTTTCTCTGGTTCAGCCTAGTTCCATCACCACCATCAAAGCGAGAGCCTCGAAACACCAAGACCATGATCGCTGGTGTTGGGTTTTGATTTTGTCCCATCAAGTAACGTCTCTTTCCAACCCAGAGATCAAGCTTCGCCGGTGAATCAAATTGAGCCCAGGCCGGATCGTTAGACCTGATGCTTCATAGAGATCAGAAGCTTCACTAGCAAATCGGACTAAGCCAAGACCAGAGATCAAGCTTCGCTGGTGAATCGGACCCAGAGCTCCCCTTTTTTTTTTTCCATCAAACACATTTGGTTGAGGGTTGTTGGTGGGTTTGGATTTTTTATTCATTCGGATTTTTTGGTGGAGGTTGTGGTTGTGTTGAGGGCTGTTGGTGGCGGTGGTTGTGGTTGTGGATTTTTGGGTTTGCCATTGGTGGTGGTGGAGCTGGGTTTGAAGAGCAAAAAAAAAAAAAAAAAAAAAAAAAAAAGAGAGGAACGCGGGTAGCAACCATATTCTTCTGTGTAGTGTCAATGGGTGGGTCCATTATTTTGGCAAAAAGTGAAGTTAAAAACTGAGATACATGATTGAGTTTTGTGACCAAACAAAAGTGTTGGATTTTTTGAGTGATAGTGGAGTTTGAGTTATGAGTTATGGGTTTTGAGTTTGAGTTATGAAAATTGAGACACCTCTAAACCAAACGGGCCCTAGGTCATTCACTTCAGGCTTTAAACTTTCAGATCTTTTAACTTTCTTTAGGACAGGAGCCCAGCCTCCACCTGGCCGAGGGAGTTTCAAAATCATGTTGATGCTTCTGTGGGTTCTATTTCTCTCATAAGTCTAACAATGATGTGATGGAAGGAACTTCCAAAAGAGAAAAAACAAAATTCTAAATTGACTAATGCAGTGCTGCTGTCAATAACTTAATGAGAGATTAGTTGATAAGGTTTGCACTTATGCCAGTCGTTGTAGTTTTGGAATGTGTAACAGGAAATGGACTGCAGCAGCATAACAAGTAAAGGATGACCGACTTTCGACAAGTTAGCCCCAAAATCCTAGGTTCTGGAGAATGGTGATAATGATCTGGAGAGGGATGGGCTTAGATTGCCTGTTAGATCCCAATCTCACATTGGCAATTTTAAAAAATCTTAAAATAAAACTGCACATACCACTCCATCTTCATTTGACTCATTCTTTCTTGAACTTTATTGCTTCTTGAATTTAGAATGTAACTGTTTCAAGGCTACTTTGTATGCCCAAGGTTGATACTTTCCGCTTATTTTTCTAAAAATGTTTTTATTACTTAATTACTTTTTAAGTAATGCAAAATACATGTAAAAGATTAGTCGCCTCAACAATGATGCTTCAGCCTGTCAAATTTTAAACAACACATTATGATCCAAATTCCATAAGATAAATGCTGAACATAAGTTCCAGAAGTGTACCAGACCAGAACGGTCCCCTGACCCCTGGAATGAATAACTTGCTCCTTGATATGGCCATATGGCAGGTAGAAGTTCCACAGACTAACACCATGTGGTGGCATATAGCTTCCATATCACACTCTGAAAATATCATTGTTATAAGAAACATATTACACAAAGTTAAGCTACTAAATCATGCTAATAAGAAATTTTTTTGATAAGCCATGATAACCTTTAGCTTCAGAATCCAAATGTGGCACACTTTCCATTACCCCCACGCCACCAGCATGAGCATCAATCAGTGAAGTTTCAAAATGAATTCCTGCTACAAGACCCAGTTCCTGGAAATTTAAATCACTTATATACATAAGAAATTAGCTACAAATAGGTGTCAATACTAGTATCAAGTTAAATCACCCACCAAAGGCCAGGAAAATAGTGTGACTCATATTTTCTTGCAACTAAATAAATATGTTTTTTTGCTAATGGACCTCAAGTCATGCCACTGTAAATCAATGTGAAATCTTCAGTACGAAATTTCTTGCCTTCACGGCAGCTGGAGTAAGACCAGAACCCAAAAGATGGTCAGGAAAAGCTCCACAGTCCTGTTGACATTATTCATTACCAAGTCACAAACTGCAGCAGAAAATGCAAAGGGTAGAATAAATAATTAAAATTGAAATTTAAAATTTAAAAATAAATTTTTTTATAATGACCAGGCAATAAAAGATTATTGCTATTAATTACTACACTCAAAATTTATGTATAAATTTTTAAAAATCAAGAAAGAAGACCCATTCAAGAAAATCATTATATTATATATATGCTACATGTTATGCTGTCCTGAACTCCCATCACCAAAGAAAATAAGCAAAATGTAAATTAATAAGTAGCCAACAGGCATACCTATCTTAGCATGATGCCCATCTAAAAGATCGCCTAATCCAATCTACTCCCAGAAGCCATCATCCCATCCACAAGCTTCCATATCTCAGGAATCTTTTTCATTAACTTTCTGCATATATCCCTGACCAAGATATGTCCATTTGCACACCATGGTGCACAGACTAAAAGTATCATCTCCTTTTGCCCTAGAATAATCAAAACAAATCCCGATTATCATCAAGTTAAATTCCAAATTGACTTGTACTTAAGAAAGATACCTGAATTTAAAGAAGATTTACTCATGACTGGTAGATTTGAAGTACCTGTATGACAGCCAATCACCCAATTCCATCCAACAAAACACCATTGACCAAGATACTTGCAAATTTTCTTTCACCTATAGAAGCTGAAATATTAGTCTGTATCAGAAAATGTTTAATAGAGAGACATAGAAACAATAAAGAAACCGCAATTAAGCACAATGATTATGGACATGACTTGGGAATGGAAAGTTAGATCTGTTGATAAGCTTATTTTGCAAAAATAACAATGACAAACTGCTTAAGTGACATCTCTTTCAGGAGGCATGCAACAAGAGAATGCATACTCTGCTCCATATTACAAAATAACATAAAAGATGGTCAGTCAAATGCACATGATGTCCAATCAATGCAAGAACAGCATGTAAAATACAGACTGCTTTGCCATTGTCACCCTATCATCATCGTCTCCATGCCTCCAATAACCAAGAGAACCATACGAAACCCAATGAAGATTTCGAGGCTTAAGTAAAATTAAATCAAAGGTTTTTTTTTTTTTTTTTTTTTGTTATGGTCCAGCTAGAGGGTAAAAGAAAATTTTGAGACTGCTATAAGAACAGCTATTAAATAGAACATGATATATATATATATATATATATATGTCAATTAAGGAGGTAACAAAAAATATGATTTTGGATGGGATAGAATGTCGGAAAAGAATAGATGTAATCAACCCTGATTAATGCGTTGAGATCCGTAGCAAATTCCAAAAAGTTTTAGGACTAAGGCAGGCTTGGCTGTTGTTGTATAATTTGAAAGGTTTGTTATCCCCTGCCCTACATCATGTAAAGTTTAGTTGTCAAGTGGCACAACAATGAGCTATTGAAGGGATAATATAAAGCCGAGCAAGAAGAAAAAATTTCTAAATGATACTTCAAATAGTTCTATGACATCAAATTTCAGCCCACTTAAAGAAATGTAATAGGTTGTTGCAAATCAACTTTAAAACCCTAAACATGAAGCAGAGCAGTTGCTAATAGAAATCAAACTACCGTGCAATTTAATAAGAGGCCATAACACAGGACTGTATATTAGGAATTGCATAATATGATTAGTTAGTACCTTTGGTAGACGCTGCCAATTAACTCCGCCTTGTGTTCCCATCAAGAGCGGCAAGCCTCAGTCCCCAGTGTAAAACACAATCTTTGGTACCGTGTTTAAATGGAATTTCAGATGCTTGTCCTGTGTCTCCCATTAAGTCTTCTGGGCAATAAGTACGTTATTCTTCGGCATTAATCTTCTTCTTTTGCTCCTCATCCTTAGCTTAGAGGAATAAAGTAAAGATTTGCAAAGTCAAATAGGAAAACAAAGATTAGAGGAATAAAGCAAAGGTCTTCAAAGTCAAATAGGAAAATAAAGATGGCTTGTGTAGGTTAGCCTGCGGATTGGGAATGGGAAAACAAAGATGACTTGCGTAGGGAAGAGTTCTAGGGAAAGAAGAAGATTTGTCATATAACTGAGGAGAAAGAAAGGAGGTCTGCGTTTAATGAGATTGAGGCTTTTGTATTATCGGTTTTTAAAAGAAAGAAAATCAAAATTTTGATTTATTTTTGTAAAATATTGTTGACTTGAAAAACTGTGGAATTTTTTGAAACTTTGGTTATATATATATATATATATATTTTTTTTTTTTGATAACTCTATCATACACGAAATTAGATAAAGGAAGTTAAAAAATAGTTTTTTAATTTATTTTAAGATTACTATCAAACATAAGAAAGTAAGATAGTTTTTTAGAAAATGCTTTATGAAAAATTATTCATTTTTCATATATATATAAACAAATGAATTGGTTTCTTTGTATTGATACCACTATGATCATGCCAAAATCATGAAATATTAACTATCATATTGGCATGTTAGATGTATTTCATGCAAAAAAAGGCACATTGCTGTGAAGATTTTTCATATGTGTATAGTATTTAAAATATCAAATAATAAGTTTTAAAAATTTGTAAATTCTCAATGGTTTCATTTCTATTGAATACCTCAATTTAGTTTCAAACATAGTCTAGGGTAGATTCAACCAGATGCAAATGTCAAATGTATTATTACATAATACATTGATTGTATTATATATTTTTATCAATACTACTAATAACAAGATTTCCTGTTTGGATTTCATCATTTAGTTAAATAATTCTTAAACTCACTAAAATACCCATATTTTTTAGTTAATTAATTTTAAATTTAAAAACACAATCTAGTTGAAAGATAAATTTACTATTTTTTAAAAAGTTCATAAGTTTTAGGTTTTTTCCTTTTTATGTACAAATAACTAAGAAAAAGAAAACCTCATGTAGAGAAAGATCTTAAGAATTAGGACACTACCTCTATCTTATTTTTAAACATTCACTAAACAGTCTAAACCCAAAATAATAAAAAAATAAAATATAAAAAAGAGTCTCATTGCATGTGTGATGAGGCTAGTATATTTATAATAGGAGCACCCCTACTTTAGAACAAATCTACCATAGTGGCCTAATTGCACTATGCTTCACTCACTCAGCTTATAAGACCTCAAAGAGACTCTATAGAAAACAACTCTCTCTATGACATCACGAACTCTCTCTAGAGAGGAAGAAGCTGAGCTCGCCCGGAGCAACAAAAAGGTTAAAGATTTTAGTCATGCGGAGTTTAACGGCGGATCTCGGGCTTCCTCGCCCACGTTAGAAAACCAAGCCAGAGGCCTCAATACCAAACCATCTTTTAAGGACAAACTGGTGGGGGAAATACCAGGTGCCTTTGCTCAAGCTATCGACTTGACTGACCAAATGGAGGAGGACATAGACTCCGATGATGAGTGTGGAGAGGCCTCCACCCCCGTCCGTGAAGGGCAGGTGAGAATCATGTTGTCTAAAGAACTAAGAAGCACATTCGTGGCCCCTGGTCCAAGGCTGTCAAAGTGAAACTGATTGGGAAAACTATGGGTCTCAACTATATGCAAAGCAGATTGGCGCAACTTTGGAGACCTGAAGGGAGAATGGATTGCATTGATCTCACTTATGGCTTCTTTTTAGTCAAATTCTACTCCAAGGATGATTTAGAGAGGGTGATCAAGAGGGGCCCGTGGTTCATCGGAGACCACTTCCTTTCATTGAGACCGTGGGAGCCGTTTTTCAAGCCGGCGACGGCAAACGTTTCTCTAGTTGCTGCTTGGATCAGGCTTAATGCGCTTCCCATCGAGCTATACGAAACAGAGGTTCTTAAGGAAATTGGTGACTCCATTGGCAAGGTGCTACGGATTGATTCGCATACTGCATTGGAGGCGCGTGGTAGATATGCTAGACTGTGTATCCAAATCGATATCAACAAGCCGCTTGTTAACAACATTCTGATTGGCTGGTTTGAGCAAGTGGTTACTTATGAGGGAATCCATAAGTTGTGTTTTTTGTGTGGCAGAGTTGGGCACAAGATTGAAGCTTGCCCATACACTATTCGCAAGGATAAGGAAAAGGAACCAGAAGCTCCTAGGAAGGAAACCGCAGATGAAGGTAGCGCCGATCTGCAGAATTTGCACGGCGCTGTCACGCACAATGCATGTGAGGCGACGGACGTGGAGGAGCACTACGGTCCGTGGATGTTGGTGAGTAGGAAAGGAAACGGACAGAAAGGGAAAAGGACAGAAAATGGTACTGGGCGTGGGTCAGGAATTTCTGGCAACTCGGCATGGTTTTCCTCTAACCAACTGCCTCCAGTTTTTGCGGAAGGTATGTGCATGCCCGTTGGTGATCATTCATCAAGCAAGAACTTATCGCGTAGGCTTGCCAATCCTAAGTTTGGGGCTGGGTCCAAGAATGGGACGAAATCGTGGGCTTCAAATTCTATTGAAGTTTTGAATTTTAAGGATAGGCCCACTTCTAGTTCAAGCCCAAATTCGGCTAAACTTTCTGTGGATAGTTTTAAGGCAGCAGTGGCTTGTTTAAAGCAAGATAATAGCCCATGTCAGGCTCCCCGTGTTCCCTTAGCCCACCCGTCCTCAATGAAAAGCAAGAAACATTTGGCTAGAAAACTAGCCTCTGTAACTTTACCTATCACAGCCGCCTCTCCATGTGTGGAAAGTTCAGAGAAGAAAATCACTAACCCGCCCCTCACCCAGCCGTCCGCTTCTTGTTTTGTTTCCAACATTATCGTCGGCACCACTTTTGAATTCTCAGCGACTACCAATGTCGAGACCGGATCTTTTGTTAGTAGAGAAAATGATCGGAATCTGCAAATCCAAGCTATCGGAGAGAAGAGTCACGCCGATGAGCACATGGAGTCCGATGAAGGAGTCCAAATTTCTTCCCAGAGCTCAGATAGTAAGTTGGGAGCCTTGTTGAAGTTCATATGGTGTCCGATGGTGGAGGCCTTGCTGAAGATCACATGGTGTCCGATAAGGGAAATGGGGCTGCTCCATTTCTCTAAAATTTGTTCTGTTGTCCTTTTCCTCCAACCCTCCATGAATTTTATTATTTGGAACAGTAGAGGTGTCCTGAAGCCTTATTTTCAGGATCATATCCGTAATTTAGTCCAAGAGCATAATCCGGCAATTCTTGTGGTTATGGAGACGAAGCTAGGGGGTGATAGAGCGAAGGCAATCACTGATAGGTTGCCGTTTGACGGTGCCATCCACACAAATACCATTGGACTCTCTAGTGGTCTATGGCTTCTTTGGAATGCTGACTTAGTAGAAGTGGAATTACTTGCAAAGACAGAGCAGGAAATTCACGTTGAAGTTAAGGTACGAGCTTCTAGACTTACTTGGTTATTTTCTGCTATTTATGCCAGTCCTAAGAGTGAGGAGAGATGTATATTGTGGGAGAATTTAACTAAAGTTGCAGATTTGCATAAGTTGCCATGGGTCATTACTGGTGATTTTAATGAGCAGTTAATTGATGAGGATAAATTCGGAGGTAGAGGCGTTAATATTAATCGATCTCTAGCTTTTAAGGATTGCCTTGATAGATGTAGTATGGTAGATATGGGATTTTCGGGTCCCAAATATACTTGGTCTAATAAGAGAGATATCAGTAAGTTAATTCTTGAAAGGATAGATAGATTTTTTATGAACCCGGATTGGTGCGTCGTTTACCCGAATGCCAGAGTAACCCACCTCCCTAGGTGTCACTTTGATCATTGCCCAGTTCTCATGTAAGACGCACCAGCCAGTATAATCAAGCTCATCAGGCCGTTTCGGTTTCAAGAATTTTGGCTTTCTGACACCTCCTTTCCCAACATTGTTTCCAAAGCTTGGAATGGGAATAGAGATTTATCAGAGTCCATCGATTGTTTCTCTAAAGATGCTTCTGTGTGGAACAAAAACCACTTTGGCAACATCCATCTGAGGAAAAGGAGAATTTTGGCTAGAATTTATGGCACTCAGAAGGCGCTGTCCAATAATCCTAGCTCCTCTCTTATTTGTCTTGAGAAGCGGCTCCTTAGTGAATTGGAAACTATTTTGGACCAAGAGCGTGATATTTGGCTGTTGAAGTCTAGGTTGAACTGGATGATCCAAGGGGATAGGAACATCTCCTTTTACCATGTTTCTACCTTTGCTCGGAGGAAAAGAAATCACATTGCGGCAGTCAAAGATGATAGGGAGGTGTGGCTCACTGAGGATAGGGAGGTTATGGAGCATTTTAGGGCAGGGTTCCATACTTTGTACACCACTGCTCAAGAGATGGTCTCTTGGACCCCCCCTTGTCTATAGTAGTGGCATGTTAAGCTGTCAGAGGAGGTTAAGCAGTCGATTGATGTCATGGTTTCCACATAAGAAATTAAGGAGGCTCTCTGGTCTATGAAACCTTACAAGGCCCCGGGTCCGGATGGGTTACATGCTGGCTTCTACCAAAGGTTTTGGCTTATTGTGGGGGAGTCAGTGAGGAAGGAGGTTGAAAAAGTCTTCACTACTAGGAAAGTTCCCGAGTATCTCAACAACACTCATATTGTTCTCATTCCTAAGATTCAAGGTCCGGAAACTATTGGGAACTACAGACCAATTAGTTTATGCAACTCAGTCTACAAGATAATCACCAAGATTTTAGTTGCCAGAATCAGACCTCATCTAGACAAGCTTGTTTCGCCTTACCAGACTGCTTTCGTCCCAGGAAGGAGAGGTGTTGATATTGTTATTATTGTCCAAGAATTAATTCACACCATTAGGAGAACCAAAGGAAATAGAGGGATCATGGCCATCAAGATCGATTTGGAAAAAGCCTATGATAGAATTGAGTGGAGCTTTATTAGGGAGATGCTCACTCGTTTCAATTTCCCAGAAAACCTCATTAAGCTTATTATGAGTTGTGTTACCACTGTGTCCACTTCCCTGCTCTTGAATGGTGGCAGTCTTGACCCTTTCTTACCCTTAAGAGGTATTAGGCAAGGGGATCCTCTCTCCCTCTACCTATTCATCCTTTGCATGGAGTTTTTGGGGCGTTTAATAGAGGATAAATGTGCTGCCAAGTTATGGACCTCTGTTAAAGCTTCTAGAAGTGGGCCGACTTTTTCACACCTTTTCTTTGCTGACGACTTGGTCCTTTTTGCCAGTGCGACTCTTGAAAATTGTGCTGCCATCAATTCTGTCCTTCAAGATTTTTGCAATAAATCTGGGCAAAAAGTCAGTGAAGCTAAATTCCGTGTTTTCTTTTCTCCTAATATCAACCCGGATCAAAGAGATGTTTTATCTGGCATTTTGGGATTCAGTGCTACTACCAACTTAGGCAAGTATTTGGGTTTTCCTATAAATCACTAAGGGAGGCAGAGGCATGATTTTGGGTTCATTTTGGATAGGGTTAAAAAGAAGCTTGCTGGTTAGAAGGCCAATCTGCTCTCCATGGCGGGTAGAATGGTTCTTATCCAAGCATCAACTTCAGCCATCCCTAGCTATGTAATGTAGAGTAATTATTTACCCAACAAAATCCTCAATGGCATAGATAGAGTCAATAGGAATTTCCTTTGGGGGAGCTTTGAGCACAAAAGGAAAATGCACTGGGTAAACTGGGAAGTAGTTACCAAACCCAAAGAATCAGGTGGTTTGGGGCTTCAATCTGCAAAAGGGAGAAACACGGCTCTCCTAGCTAAACTTAATTGGAGGTTTCACACCGAGAAGGATGCTCTATGGGCCAAAGTTCTCAGATTCAAGTATGGATCAAGGCAGCTGTTAATTTCTAGAAATGAGGCAAAGCTTCCAAGCTCCTCTACCTGGAAAGGCTTGAGAAAAGGTATGGTTGTATTCAAAAAATGGGCTAAATGGGTTCCGGGGTATGAGAGCAGCCTTAATTTTTGGTCGGATTGTTGGTTGAATAGTGGCCCCATCAGTTCTAGCATTCATGGCCCCCTCCCTCTTGATTTGGCTAGCCTCACTTTGAAAGACCTGCGTACTCCATATGGTTGGGATTGGGCTGCCATTCCTTTTGATTTTCCCCCAGATATTAAAGCTGAGATCCAAGCAGTTTCAGTGCCGGTAGCCGCTAGAAGTTGTGATAAGTTGGCTTGGAAATTTTCTGCTAAGGGAAGTTTTGACATGAAGAGTGCTTACCTCTTAGCCACAGATCAAATGGTTGCTGGTTCCTTTTTGGGTTCTTGGAATTGGAAGATTCAAACCTTGCCTAAAATCCAGATGTTCATCTGGAGGTGTATGCATAATAGTGTTGGTGTCAAGGAGTGCTTAGCCAAAAGAGGTATGTCATTAGACATTTTGTGCCCTTTGTGTTTGGAGCATCCTGAATCTATTTCCCAAGCTCTTCGTGATTGTCGCCTTGTGATACCGGTATGGCATCAGTTGGGGTCTCACCACTTAAATACTAATTTCTTTTCTCAAGACTTTAATCTTTGGCTGTCTTCCAATGCTTGTTTAAAGTCTTCTCACACTGTCAAAGGTATTCCTTGGTTCTCCCTTTTTTCTTTTGCCATATGGGCTTTGTGGAAACAGAGGAATTAAGTGGTCTTCAACAACAAAGGTGTCAACCCAAACATCTCTAATGTGATTTTTATGCAAGCCATGGAGTTTGTGCACTGTGTAACTTAACCAAGGTGCAGGAATCGAATGATAGTCAGACAAATCAAATGGGAAAAGCCAGACACGGGTTGGGTCAAGCTCAATACTGATGGGGCTACGGATGTTGCTGCAAGGTCGGCTGGAGGAGGAGGGCTGATTAGGGATGATCAAGGCAATTGGATCATAGGGTTCACTAGAAAAATCGGAAAAGCCAGCAGCTTCTTGGCTGAAACATGGGCTTTGCGTGATGGCTTAATCCTTTGTAAGCAGCTAAAGTTGAATGCTGTTATGGTGGAGCTTGATGCCAAAACTCTTGTTGATGCTCTAAAAAATCCCTCATATGCTAATACTATAGTTTCCTCGCTTTTTGATGACTGTAAACAGCTAGCTTCTCAGATTCCCCATCTCAGTTTCAAGCATATCTATCGCGAAGCTAATAGATGTGCGGATAGATTAGCTTACTTAGGTAGCTGTCAATGTTTAGATTTTAATTCCTTCTTTTGTCCGCCTGTGGACTTGGTGCCTCTTGTTTTGGCTGATTGCCAAGGGATGGTTGTAAACAGGTTTTGTCTTGATCTTTTGTTTTCTCCTTAGTCTTTTAATGAAATTCCTTTTCACCAAAAAAAAAAATATATATATATATATATATTTATATTAGGAAAATGCTAGAACTACAAATTATTTTACAACATTTTTTTACAAACTGCTGATGTAGGTAGTGGTTATTGATAAGTCAAAATATGATGTTAGTGGTAGACTTAGATGAGAACCAATAAGAATTGAAAATATTAATAATTTGTAAAAATATTGTAAAATAATTTGTGGTAGCATTACTCTTTATAAAATGCATTTTAAAATTTTTAATTCTAAAATTATAAGTGGTAATCAATATCAGAACAAATTTCATATTTTAGATGCTCACTGTCTTTTTTGGCAATATTGTACTTCTTTTATTGAATAATGGATTTCAGTGATAAATTTGTCTAAAAAACTATTAATTCTAATTTTAATTTTGATATAGAGAAAAAAGAAGAGTAAAATTTTTACACTCTTAAACTATTAAAAACACAGTAAAACGTATTAATAAAATCTTGAACATTCGAAAAGAGTATAATATTTTAAAAACAATTTTTATTTATTAAAAGTTTGGGCCTTAATTAAATTTGTTATATCTTAATGCATTCTGTCGCCAATCAAATGTCTTTTTTTATAATAAAAAAATTTTAAATGAGAAGCCTTACTTTTTTTATTACAAAATTATTTTGTGCTATATTATAAGACAAATAGATTTAATATATTATATTTGAGGGGGCTTCTTTTATTTGTGATACTTATGTCATTGCCTAAAGGCCCTAAACGACCTAATGGTTGAGCCGCCCCTGGCAATTTGATATGTTTTTGTGGATTTTTATCTTTTTGGGTTATTGAGTTTTGATTTTTGTGGGTTCTATTTGATTTGTGTTTGATGATCTTTGATTAATGGGTTTGAAATTGTGGGTCTGCTGATCTTTCGATATATGGGTTTGATTCTTTGATCTGTGAGTTGGTTGAGTGAGTCTTTGATTTGTGGAGAAAAATTGATTGCCCTGCACCACACCAGTAGAGAAAAACCGCATCGCTGTAGGTTGGAAAACCAACCTGTGTGCAATAGTGCTGATTTTGGGAAAACCAATCCCAACGGTTCAATGAAAATTTTGGGCAAAATCTGAACCAATCGAACTATGCACACCTTCAATCACAATGCTATTAGGTAGGCAACCAAGGCTGCAAATTTCCAATCCACAATCCATGACACTTGCAATCTTCTATTTATTTGCAATCCACAATCCATGGACTAGTTCACAACTTATTACGCTAGGCCTCTTTTTGTATGACCCTGGGGACCCAAACCCATCAACCTCATCCCTCTCTGGGCCTTTGTTGATGCTTATGGACAAGTTCCTCTTGTTCTCCCTTCTATTATGTGATTTTGTTTCAAGTTTCAACAGATTTATCCTTCTTTACCCAAAAAAATCACAAAATGTTATCACTGATGCACAGTTAAAATATATATATATATATATAGAGAGATTTATTAACGTGTGTCCTTAGGACATATATTAATAATCTATTTTAGAGAATTTTTTATAAAAAAACGAAAAAATAATTCACTAATTTAACAATTTTTTCAATTTTTCATGAAAACATTTGCAAAATAAATGCCAGACATATATATATATATATATATATATTTTTAATGAATGAATGTACTACGGAAGGGTCAAGAGATAAAATGGTTTTTTTTTTTTAATGAGTATTTTTATTATTATTATTTTTATAATGAATTAAAATGGCCATTATCTACTTTTTATATTGCCGACAGTGTTATCTAGTTTTTATTATCTACTATTACGAGTTACGACGGTCACATCCGAAATCGGTAGATGGGATGATGGGACAGACATTTCCGAATGGTCACATCAGAATTTGATAAAATTATAATTTAGAAGTAATGTTAGGAATATTGGTACAAATTTGTTCCACAACTCAGTATAATGATTGATAAGAATGTGTTCTATATGATCCACTGATATGTTTTTATTAATCATAACCCATTATGCGGCGATTTATGTCACAAAATTATTTCAAAAGGGATGCTCCTGCCATTATTCATAATTTAGATTAGCCCGATATCATAACTGCTAGTACTTTATTGTTTTGGTGGGGGTACGTATGTTACGTATGAATCATACTACGAACTAATTTATTATTATTTTTTTGAGAGTTTACTAATATTATTATTAATTAGCCTACGTATGCTAATTATGATACTATAATATAGTATATTATTTATTAGCCTAGGTATGTTAATTATGAATTATGATACTATATTAATCAGACTAATTTTTTTATGAGATAAGGGTCCATTTAGATTCAATTTATTTTGTAGAAAATTGAAAACTGAAAACTAAAAACATTATAACAAAATAATTTTTAAATGTGTTAATAGTAACGTGAGATCTATTTATAATTTTTTTTTCCTGAATAAAGTACTTGTGGGCACGGGACCCATTGAATAGTGATTTATGTCTCCTGAAATGCGTGCATTAAAAAAAAAAAAAGAGGAAACGCCAAACGTGAAACGCGCAGACACAATTAGCTGAATCCAAACATATACTAGGTGTGCGTTTGGCTCCAGCTTAAAAAACTAGCTTATTTTACTATTCAGCTTATTTTTGCTACTATTCATGGGCCTCCATGACACTTTTTGGTACTATTCATGAGTCTCACGGTACTATTCATGAGTCTCACTGTACTATTTCAGTTAACTTTTAGTTTTATGTACAATACTTTCAGTAAAAAGTTTTCAGTTTTAACAAAATAAGCGAATCCCAAACAGACCCTAGGTGTGCGTTTGACATGAATTATTTTTGTCAACTTATTTTTGCTATTATTTATGGGTCTTACTGCATTTTTTGGTACTATTCATGGGTTCCACTATACTATTTCAGCTAATTTTTACCTTTATACAGTATTTTCAGCAAAAAATTTTCAATTTCAACAAAATAAACGGATCCCAAACGAACACTAGATATGAGTAGAGCATTGCCGATATCTTTAAACTATTCTATTTAACAATCTCAAAAGCTAATTTATCTATTATAATGTTACCATACCATTTTATAATTTATCAAACATTCCAACTTTTATTTTACTATACCACACGGGAGTGAGTGGGACTGTGAAAGATAGAGGAGAGAGGGTGAGTAATAAAAAAAATGAAATTTAAGTTTAGAATTGGTGAATAATAACTTCTTCTTCTTTTTTTGAGTAAAGGTGAATAATGACCTGTATATGTAGAAGTCTACTGTAGCAGTATTGTAAAAGTTTTAGCAAATATATATCTAGGTAATGCATATATTTTGTGTCACAATGCTAAAAAATAGGATATCCTACACCTCCTGATACTAATGCTCTAATTAATTAGCCTCAATATGTAGACTTTCTCGTGAAAAATCAATTTGGATTTGCTATTTTGTAAGAGCATTAGCATTGGAGAATGCTAATGCTATATCTAAGACCAATTTGACATTTTAAGCTCTAAAATCCTTTGCATCAGACAATGCTAAACTCAACTATTGCAAATTTTTTTGCAATAGTGCTACAGTACAATTCTAAAGTTAGAATTGTACTGTAGCAAGTATTCTAAAAAAAAAATACTTTTTTATTGCCTTATGCCCAACGGACCCTCCTTCAACAACAGGACTTCCTACTATCCAACAAAATCACAGAAAATTCCAGACCATGCCCAACGGACCCTCCCTCAACAACACTGCTGGACTTCCTACTGTCCAACAAAATCACAGAAAATTCCAGACCAAACTCGCTGCCTCTCTCTCTCTCTCATGAAACCAACATAAAACCCCACTCTCTCAACCCAACTCCATCACAAACAACCCAAATCAATAACCAACGTCCTCCACTGCGAGCTCCGCCACAAACCCAACTTCAGCTTCAAGCACAGAACCCAATCATCGATGAAACCAACGTTTAAGGCTCAAGCACCAAACCCAATCGCACCACCAAGCACCACAGTGGCTCAGTTTTTCCGGTGGGTTGCAATCCGGCGGTTCTGTGGTTGCTTTTTTTTTTTTTTGGCGTGGCAGACGGCGTGGGTCACTGTGATGGTTGTGGTTTTTCTTTTTTTTTTTTTTTTTTTGCTGTGACAGGTGCCTAAAGGGGTTGTGGGTCATGGTTGGGTCCGGTGATGATTTTTTTTAATGGGTTTGCTCCGATGGGTTTCAAATTGGTGGCATGGGCTGATGGGTTTTTGGTGCCGTGGCTGTGGTTGTTGATGGGTTGAGGTGCTGATGGGTTGAGGTGCCGTGGCTGTGGTTGTTGATGGGTTGAGGTGCTGATGGGTTGAGGTGCCGTGGCTGTGGTTGTTGATTGATTGATCGGTGGCTTGGGTTTTTGGTGCCGTGGATCGGTGGCTTGAGTTGATCAGTGGCTTGTGTGTTGCTAGAGGTTGAGGGAGAAGTAGAGGAAAAAAAAAATGGTTGGAAAGCCTAGGAAATATGGGTCTGAAAAAAATTGGCAGTTATAAAGAAATAATAAAGAAATATTAAAAATTAATATTTTAATAGAAATAGAGTTTTGGGATGTAGAAGTATTGTAAAATAAGATGGTATAATGATAAAGTAAGTTTTTAGAATGGTAAAATAGAATAGCATTAGCATTTTCCAATGCTAATGCTCTAAGGAATAGCTTGCTATTTTATGAGGACCAGCTGGTCTTAGATGTAGCTTGTCAAAAGTCATTCCGAAATTAAACAAGCCTCACCAACCACTTGAACACAACGGTCTAACGCATGGTTCATATTATTTCTGAACTCAACGAGGGAGGCTACGGTATACTGAGAAAAATATTTAGTCAAATCTATTTTGATTGTTTTCTTGATTGGGGCAGGTCGAATTCAAGTAACACTGTATGCAACCCTACTAAGCATCTCCAACATGAGAGCTAAACACAAAATGCTCTCTACTTTAGAGAGTAAACCCACAAAATAGGTTACTGTTCATTCTCCAATGGACTCTCTATATCCTTAATTTTTTTTGGCTCATGAATAGTAGCTTATCAAGTCTGATGGGCTACTGTTCATTCTTTATATATTTTTTTTTCTATTATAATAATAAGGTATTGAATAAAAAAATATTAGAAGATGTTTAGTTGTTAAAAAAATAATAAATAATAAATGAAAAAATAATATTTAAATGAGATAGAGAATCTATTAGAAAGTGTATTTGAAAAAGTTGGTAGTTAAAAGGGAAAAGTCACTGTTCATTCTCCAAACAGTATAAAAATTTGTCTAATCTGCTAGAAATGCTTAAGTTTTAGAGAATTGTTTTTGTAGCTGTAGTGTCTGTTTGGTCAAGAGGAAATGTAACACAGCCGCTTATGCTGCAGCTAAATTTGCCATTTTGTCTGTTCAGTCTTTTTATTTCAATACTCCAAAAAAAAAAAAAAAGAGTTTTTCTATTTCAATAAACTCAGTCTTTCAAATGTTTTAAAGACCACTCGTGAGGTTGACTGTAGTTCCCTGTTTTAATTTTTTATTTCAATAATATTGAAATTTATAAATAAATAAATACATAAGTCAAATTGAAGTCCCCCATGTACTATTAAGTAATAACAACAATAAACCTAAAAGAAAATGAGAAAATCTATTGATATAAGAAAATGCCATAACATTGTCACAACATTCTTCTTTTTTCTTTTTTTCTTTATTTTTTATTTATTTATAAAAAAAAACATTCTTATTTAAGTTTTAATACATGTTCCAAAAAACAAATTATATAATATATATTATAATGCTTATGTGGAAAAATTAAAACTTTCTAAAGCTTTACATGCTAATAATTATATAAAAAAAATGCTAATAATTAAGTTGCTATAAACAATTGAACACTTTCATTTCAACATTTTTAGTCATTAATTCATGTGAATGTGATACACACACAAAAAGAAGTGTGTATAGATTTTTTATTTTTTATTTTTTTATGGATATAAGATTGATTTCAGGTCTTTTGTTTTTGAATTTGATAAACAAAACTATATAATGCTTTATTTTTCATTGAGGGACCTTCAGCATTAAGTTGCAATTAATGTTCCCAACGTGGTGCTAAACATTCAATTGGTAAGTGCAGTTACCACCGCATACCTTTGGTGTAATGGTCACTCCACAAGTATAAATACTTGTAGAGTGTAGGGGATAAGGACCGGGGTTCAAGTCCCCAGGAGAGAACTTCACACATATATACACTTAGATTAGGTTAGAGTAAAGTTCAATCTAGTATCAAAAAAAAAAAAAAAATTGGTAAGTGCAATTACCATCGCACACATTTGGTGCGATGGTCACTCCACAAGTTTAAGTGCTTGTGGGGTGTGGGGATCAGGGTTTAAGTCTCTAAGAGGGAACTTCATACACATATACATCTAGATTAGGTTAGAGTAGAATTTCTATCTTGTATAAAAAAAAAAAAAAATGGTAAGTACAGTTATCACTTGCTGAGTTCCCGGCCGATAAAGAGAAAAAGTTATAGTAAAATTCAATATGCTCACACTGTTTAGCCAAAGTTCCTTTGGACGGAAGTCATCAAAAGAATGAGGAGGGTAAAGAGAAAAAGGAGAGGGAAATCAGGAAAAGAAAGGTTATAGATTTTCCCTTCAATTATTATGTATTTGAAAAAGATCATTAATTTGGACCCCTTTAATTTACATATTATGCAGCGAATTAATTACAATTAGCCAATTAATCATATAATAAGATGCTCTTTATGTCATTTTTAAATATTTTTCTAATACTTACTTCACTTTGCAAGATCAGTTTGATATACAGGGAGACCCTGTACATGTAAAGAAATCACTAAATACTAAGTGTGGAAGATTATTGAGTAACCACTCCAATAAGTTGTATTCCAAATATAAAAAAAAACTTATAAAGGATCAAGGAGAGATGTATGCAAGAAACCACCCGCCAAATAACGCCACACTAAAGCAATGGATTGTACTTATTAATGGGAAGTGGAGTGACAAAGATTGACAGATAATTGTAATATTGTCAAAATTTTAATTACAAGTAAAGTATGTCCTCCCCTTTCATCTAAGAATTATTACCTACATATGCATTGGATTAATATTTTATGTAGATCTTTTTATTGTTTCATGTCTACTAGATTATGCTATCAAATTCATTGGATTAATACTTATTTGAAGGGGAAAGTTGGTATATATCGTAAGATTCATAATCGAATACAAATTTTAAATATTTTATTGTTCTTTATTCTTTATAGGAAATTTCATTGAAAAACATCGAAAACATAAATAAAACGCATGACAAACATTCTCATAGATGTGGAGCAAAGTCACTTGTAGTTAGTGTAGTTGAGGAGGTGTGATATTTCAATTTTTCAAAGCTTAATATATTACTTGTTGTACTTAATTAACTATTATCTAACATCGGAAAGTAAATTAACCAGAGACATAAAAATGAAGGTCATATTCCTAAAGTGGCAAAAATCTACTGCGATACCCACTTCAATTCAAAGACAAATAAGTGGGTACACCTTGATTGTGAAAATACATATGTACGTATATCACTACGTGCATATTATGTTTTTAAAACTAGAACATATGTATTTATATTCTAATTGATTGTTTCTATTCTTTGAAATGAGATGTTGAGAGTACGGATGAGCATTGTAGCATTCTTAATATAGAGCATTTGACCAAAAATGAGATATCTATAATGGTTCTTAAGCCGAGATCTAGCTACGTAGAGTGACTTTGCATGAGGCATTCCTCATCTCTAAAGGCTATTGCCTCATCTTCTTCCTCAACTCAATATATCCAATAACTAGAGGGTTAGATAGACGAGCTCAAAGATACAAACATAAGGTAAAAGGAGAAGATAGATCAACTCAAGGATGCAAACTTAAGGCAGGATGAGAAGATAGACTTGCAAAATATTCAAATAGTTGGTATCATACAATTTTTGAGGACCAAGGGATTTAATAACACTTTTTGGGAGTGGGGGGAGCGCTCATATACTAGTTAGAAGATATCTTGGTTATTGTTTTTTCCCCCCTAATAAATAGTGTTTACCCACCTCTCATTGTCTTAGATATTTGTGTCTAATTAGTAATAAATATTATCCATAGTAATGCAACACCATCTTATAACTGATATCTTATTAGGAAATCCAATATGTAAGGTCACATGAACATAAATTTACCTTGCTTTGGTTATAACAAGTGTGCTTCACTTTTGAGTTTGTAAAAATTGGCTAAACCATTTTAATAAGTTTTATTGCTCCTTCAAATTAAATCTATAATTACTGAATTTGATCCAACATGGGTTCTTGTAAGGCAAATATTTTGTAAAAGTTTTATGATGCAGATAAAGAAATATGTGAAGAATGTAAGTTTTACCTTTCTTGATCATGCTGCAATTTTCTCAAAGTGATTAGCATGATAATGCTAGAGTTTGATGTTTCCTAGACTTTAATTTTTTTTTTTTTTTTTGGATGCCTTTAGTGCATCAAATTGTTGGAGCATGCTTGAAATCTTTGAAGGCATTAATGATGACTTTTGATGAGAAAGTTTCATTATTATGATGTGTAACATATATTAATGAAACTTTCTATAACACTTATCAAATATATATGAAGTCTGTGAACTTATTGAAGCAATTCATAATATTAGACCATGCAAAGTTAGCTTATTTTTTCTCGCGGGGAGGGGGTTGGAATGTGACTTTGGTCTCTGGGGGCCACATGTGAGCTACACAAACACCACCCTTAGGTCCAATAACACCAATAGGACTTACGGTTAGAGAGTTAGACATAAGCCTAGTTAGTAATTATGCGTACAGTACATATATGTATGTAATATTTAAAAAAAAAAACTTTCGTCTTCTTGAGTTTCAATTTATGGCGTCCGCTACTGATAATAACTCTTTATTATCAGACTAAGACACCAATAAGTTTTTTGGTATAAACTTTACCAGTTGAGTTAACTAGAATCCACGTGTCTTTTTTTTTTTTTTTTTTAATTGAATATAATTTGTTAGTATCACTAGTATTGACTATCTTACAAATTTCAGAATTTATAAATTTAAGAGAAATAATACCATATGTATAATTTTTTTATAACAAACTTTACAATAGTTGATATGATCAACTATGAGTGGTGAAAAAAATGGTAAATTTAAGTGTCAATTGTGTCTACGACCGGGAACCAATTCAACAATTGTAAATTTATTATGAAAAAATTGTCCCTATAACATTATTGATTAAAGAAATAAATAGTAATTAGTTCAACTAGAGAATAATTAAAAAAATACTAGCAAAAAAGTTTATAATATTATTTTATCTAATGACTATCTTATTTCAAACTTATTTGTATTTAATTCTAATAACGTAATTTTCTTTATATATTTATTATAAAGAAAATAAATATGGTTGGAAATTAAGATCACTTCGGGGAGTATGTTGGATTATTGTATTTATCTTCATAAAAATATATGATAAATATTTCCGTATTTTTGTTACGAAAATTTTAAATATAAACGTTTTATAAACATACTATACATGTACTGTTATTTTTTCGTTTTCGTATTTTTCTACTGAATATTTAAATGTAAATTTCTTAAATATGCCGAATTATATCCGTCCGTATACTTACCGTATTGTACACATATCATATTTTTCTAACTACGGACATAAATGTGCATTATGTAATATTTGAAAATATATCTTTGTTTTATACAACTTAGCTTTTTTTGAGTTGTGGTGACTTAAATGCAATGGTGACATAATATTTTTAACATATTGCTAAAAATGTTTCTTATATTACTAACATAATTAATATTTTTCTTGATGGTATTCATGTATTTTTCTTTATATTTGTGCAGATACAAGATTGGTGATAAAAAGACATTTTTTTATGGCGCTACTTGAACTCAATTATATTTTTGTAATGTATGGAAGACATCTTTCATCTATATATTGTTGTAATTACTTTGTAAACAACTTACTTCAATGGTTTTAATAGTACAATGGCTTTTCATTTACTTTTTAGATTGTATGGATGATTTGTTTATAGATGTGGTTGAAAATGAATTGATGATTTGTTTATGGATGTGGTTGGAAATGAACAAGTTAGTGTAATGTAATGGCAAGTTAATTAAAAGAACATTAATAAATTAAAAAAATGGTGATGAAAATTTTTGTCACCAATAGGTTGAATTAACAATTAAAAAAAAAAACGGTGACAACCTATTTCGTACCAAAATGTTAAATATAAAAAAAGAAAAAAAGAAATTGGTGGTGAAATATTTGTCTCTGAATATAATGTTTAGCGACGAAAATAATGGGTGACGAAAAAATTTCTTCACCTATGATTTTATTTTAATTAAAAAAATTAGATATATTAGTAACGAAAATTTTTGTCACCAAGATATTCGATGACCGAGATTATGCAACGAATGATGTTTCGTCACCATATGTCTTAGGTGACAAAATAAGGACATTTCGTGATGAAAATTTTCATCACTATAGGTCTTATTTGTTGTAGTGGTGATTTTTATGAGGAAGATGGTTGTTTGGTTTATGAGAAAGTGATGTAATCAAAGAGAGAGATGGATAAAAAAAATAGCACATGAAAAAAGAACAATTGATGTGAAGTGTATTGTCAAATTAATACTATATTAAAGTATAAAAATTAATTTTTCGTGTGTTAAAATAAGAATGGGATACAACACTGCTCTAATAAGGATTGTAATGCCTTTATAAATGTTATCCAAACAAAAAAATTGCCTTTATAAAGGTCAAGATTTAAGGCATGCAACTCTCTATTCTCAATGGGGGTAAAGAGTTCATGGAATATCCAAATATGTTGGTGCTCAATCCTGTGTGGTCTATTTCATTGTTTTATTGTTGTATTGTCCCACATGGAGGTCAAGGTCATGACGCCAGTCTCTTTAACAGCCTTTAAAGTCATCTTCATCTATAATATGGCACGTTAAGATGATATTTACCTTACCATTTATATACATGTATGTAGTGAAGGAGCGAAGTTTATTAGAGACACACGGACGCATATGTGAATATTTAAGACCAATTTGAATAAATAAAAACCATTCATGTAAATAGTAAACAATATTTTAATACGAAGAAAATCCAAAAAAAGACATATTTGTTATATATTTTGTATCTATCATTTTATGAATTTTTAAAGTCAAAATTGAACTTATGATGAAAGGATTTTAGTAGATAGACAAACCTTGATTATAGCTCATGTAAATTTTGATTTGGTTAATTATATAGGCCAATAAAAAATATATATAAACTCAAAAAATGATCAGATTATAACATTTTTGAAAAAAATAAATTATGAACATTTACATGCTTGAATTTTAAGAGTTAACTTTAAAATAATATTTAATTTTAGAGTATATCATGTAATCATCATTATATTTTTATTACTTATAGAAATTTACATAAAAAATAAATTATAACATCAAGAAATTGAGCTTCTTGATCATTTTTAATTACTTTTGAAAGGTAAAAATAATTTTTTTTTCCCATTTTAGATCAAATCTCTTGCCTTTTCAGAATGGTAGAGCTAGGAAATTTTATTCGGGAGGGCTGCAGTTAAACCTTAATCTTACACACACAAGAAGGTGTATGTATGTATTATAAATTCAATCTAATTACTTTATATCTAAAAAGAATAAATATCACAAAACTACAATTTTAAGAAAAAATTATGTCCTTATCATTTATATGTAGAATAATTTGAAGAATTCTTTTTTATATTTTATGTTTTTATATTTTGAATTTTTACGCAAAAGAATATTATATAAAGGGTGTGTGTGTTCTCAAATCACATGTCATGTGCTCAATAATTGATTACGCCATATGATAATTATATGAAACACTTTCTTTTAATAGTTTGGTAATAGTATATGAGTAGGGCTGTCACCCGATCACTTCGGTAGGGAGGCAATTTAAACCCACACCCGCAGATACCCGCCTCACCCACTCTTAATGGACAAGTTTTACCCGCCCCGCATAACAAATGGGGCAGGGATGGGGGTTAACATTTTTTCCCCGCACTTGCCTTACACCCACCCCGTTTATATTTTAATAATTAAAAAAAAATATTCTTATAGGTTTTTATAAGACATATATGTCTGTGTGTGTGTTTTTAGCCTTCTAACTTCAAATTTATGACTTTTTTTATATTGTATTATTGAATTTATACTTTTATGTTTTAATATTTACGTTGTTTATATTTTTTAATTGTTGCATTGCTATGTTTGAATTATTTTTGTATTTCTTTTTACTTGAATTTTTGTATTGTTATGCTTTGAGAAGGTTTTGAAATGTTAGAACTAGTTTTTTTTTTTTAATGTTTTATGTGTTTTAATTTAATGCGTTCAAAATAAACTTTTAAAAAATTATATATATATATATATATATATAATTTGAGTGTGGGCCGCGGGGTGGGGGAAAAAAACCCACCCCAAAGCAAAAGTGGGGTGGGGTGGGGAATTGGAAACCCGCCCCATATGCGCCCTGTTGCCATTTCTACATTTTGGGTCTCCTATACCTGGACCCACTACTGACCGGTAAAAGGAGTCAATTTAGGTGATCAAACTTCCTCAGGTACTAGTCAGTCCTTGGTCGAAGTTGGACTATGAGAAACTCTGTCGGTTTAGCCAAAAGCAACCGAATTTGGCGAGATATGGTCGAATCTCGAAGAGATCTCAGTGGATCTTGAAGAGATCAAGACAAATCTGGATGAGATCCGGCTGAATCTCGATGAGATTTCGCCAAGTCTTGATAGATCGAATAAAAAATACCTACGAATCACTATTATCGATGGAGGACGGTGACTTTCCGATGTGTAGACAGTTGGGTCGGTTGAAAATCGGCTTCTCATGCTTAGACCCGCCAACCAACCCTCTGCCACTGTCATTGGCGTCGAGTCGACCAATTCTTGATTTGGATCAGACATGATGGGCTGGTGGATTGGGTCACGAGTTTGGTTGGACACCCCTATATATGAGACTAAAATTGTGATTAAATTAATTATAAATCATAAATACATGAAAACAAATGAAAATTAAATGGCATGATTAAAAAAAAAAAGAATCAAGGGTAGAGAAATATTATTACATTTTACACAAAACCTATTTATGTTAAATTTATAACCTATCATATATATATATATATATATAATTGTCACTGGACATATATATATATATATATATTTTGTGAGGATTATGATATACTTTGTTATTTGAGTATTAATTGTCTATAAGTATGCTTACACTAACAAGAATATAAACAATTTAAAAAAATTAGGGGTAAAAAAAACTATAATTATATTACAAAGAAAAATAAAAGAATGTTCAAAATTTTTGGGGACTTGGCCCTCGTTAGTCTACAAGTGGCTCAGCAATTGCTTCTTAATTTAAATATATATATATATATAACCTTTTATAGGCTATTGATAAAATATAAAAAAATTTCCTTTAAATTTCAAATGAAGTTTAACACGTAAAAGAAATACTAATAGAGAACGAACTTTGATATGGTTTGGAATTTTTGGCCAGACCAGGTGCGCAATTCCTCTTCCCTTGCATGCATGTTAAGTGTAGTAAAAAAATTTTATTGTTTGGATTTTGGTTCCCAAAACCAATAACTATTCCTGAACACACCAAATCCATTAAATAAATTGATTCTCTCTATATTGCTCAGCCATCAAACACACTTTATTCTCACCAATATTCCAAGATGTGTGTGACAAATTCCAACTTTCACCGCAATTAATTACTTATGGGATAGAATATAGATATATGGTTAGAACTAATCTTGACCCAACAAGTAATCTGCCCCATAGTGCAAAGGCATTAAAGGTGTAAAATATTGGTTGGATGTGATAGTCAGAAAGGTTTCAGAAACCTTAATTGTAAATTGTCAAGCTACAAATCTCGATTGTCGGATGGAATAATAATAATAATAATTAATAAAGGTGATAGCTACTTTTTTTTTTTTTTTTTTTGAGAGTGAAGGTGATAGCTAGTTGGTCAGTCGTCATTGTAAATGAAAATGACGGGTGCAGAGTTTTCTTTTTTTTTTTTTTTTGGTTAATTCAGAGTTTTCACGTAAATGACAAAATTGCAGCTGTATTTTGCGCTAGGGTTACACTACTAATTAATTGGTCCTTAATCACATGTGATGTTTTTGGAACCAATAAAGCAGTCACTATGACGAAATGAGATAAGACAACACAATGATTAGGTGGCTTTAAATTCGATTTCATTCTCATTGGCACGGCGCAGTGAGAGGCAAGCTTAAAGATTTGTTAGTTGTTTCGTAAAGACTTCTCTGCATACATTGTGTGGTAAAGAGTGGTTGTACTTACTATATACAGATAAATTTCACCTTCATTCACCCTCGTAGTTTACACAAGTAAGTTTCACAAAGAAAACGTATATACACTCGATTAGCTGTAATCCGAGTCTCTTTTGCTTCACACGATAGAAAACGTAAAAACTTAAATCTAAATGACATATAGGTTCTTCTCAAAAAAAAAAAAAAAAAAAAAAAATGAAGAAGAAAGACATATAGGTAAATTTATTAAAACATTTATTTTATCTTGAATATGCATAGTTTAAAAAGTTTAAAATTGTTTTTCCTTTCATATAATTTTATTTTATTTTCTTGGAAACGTTACAAAGTGTTTTGTATGAGTGGAGGTAGTAGGCTCTGTGGCTCTGATACTACTTTGTTGGGCCAAACTACTGTCTGTGTGTGTGAATTAATTAACTTAAATAATCCTAAGTACATGACATATAAAATAAAAGGCATGCAAGACAGAAAAAACCAACCACGCATAAACAAACCAAATATATGGGAAAAATTCTTCGATATAAGGCAGGGACGGACCTAGGACCTAAGATTTTAAACTAACGGGGGACGGAGTAAAAAAAAAAAAAAAACTCCAAATAGGCATTCATATATTATTAAAAAATTATAAATACACAAAATCTTTATTTCTAAATACATTAAGATGTAATTATCTACTAACAAAGACAAACAAAAACAAAAACAAAATAATGTTTTTTTTAATACTAGGCTGGCTAGGATTTTTTTGTTTGTTTGTTGAAGTTAGAGCATTCATAGTGGTAGTGCTAAAAATTTTAGCTTTTAGCATCTTAAAAAGCTACTTTATCTATTTTACCACCTCACTTTACAATACACCCAATATCAATTTTTTTTTAGCATTTCATTTAAAATAATATAAACAACTCATTAAAATAATAAAGGAAGAGAGAGAATTTGAGTTTTTTAATTGAAGAAAGAGATCTAATCTTTATAAAATATTGTATTTTATTTTTAACAACTTGCTACAATCAACTAGTATTTATATCAGTTTACTGTAGTTGCAAAAAATTTAGTTTTAGCTTCTCTTATAACATATGATTTTTTGGTGGTAAAATAGTTTTTTTGCTAAAATGCAATCACTATTGTGAATGTTTTTATTATTTTTATTAAGTTTTTGAGTTGGATAGTTACTATTTAGGTTAGACTAGTTAGGCTGATTGGGGAAAAGGGGGGTCTAAAGTTTTGGAAGGGGGTACCAACTACAAAAATAAAATATA
Organism: Quercus robur; assembly: GCF_932294415.1. Classification (NCBI taxonomy): domain Eukaryota; kingdom Viridiplantae; phylum Streptophyta; class Magnoliopsida; order Fagales; family Fagaceae; genus Quercus; species Quercus robur. Next base: position 81,225,072 of record NC_065535.1, read on the forward strand.
TAATAACTATATATATAATTGGACCCCGGGGGGGCCTTGGGACCCCACTTGGGTCCATCCTTGATATAAAGGGAAAATACTCATCATAAATCTGATCAATATCCTATAATAAAATAGAGATTATAATCTCAAGTTTATGCTTAAAACTTAAGTTCACAATAAATTGAGAAAAAATAATAAAAAAATATTAAATTTATAAGGTATAATACAATCTCACTGTAAAAAAAAATCAAAATTTGGTGAAACCAACAATGAATTAAGATAAAAGATATCCAATCATATTAATACTTCATCTTTTTGTGATTGTAGCACCCAAATTTTCTTCCTAGAGAAAATACCCAAGTTTATCTTCCTAGTGAGACATGAATTTTTGTTTTTCCCCTCTTGCCATGCGCGGTATGTTGGTTACATGAAACTGTTTACTCTCACTGTAATGGACATGAACGGTCTTAATTAGACAACTTTTTGATAAGAACAGAGCATTTATATTAGGCTCAATTAAGTAGGGGTGGCAATTCGTGTTCGTGGGTCGGGTTCGTGTTGTGTTGAGCCATATGTACTCTGCTATATGAGTTGACCCGAACCCGACTATTTTAGTAAACGTGTCAAGAGTCCTCAACCCTAACCCAACTTGTTTATTAAATAGGTTGACGCGACACAACACGTTTAACCCGTTTAATTAATAAGTCACGTAAAAGTCAATACAAATAACCCGTTTAATAACCTGTCATACGTTACCTAAATAATCTATTATCAATTTCCATATATTTAAAATTAAAATACAATTACAACCATAAATATAGTAATAAACATATGATTACAAACAAAAATTAAGCAATAATAACAAAATTTAATACCTTTATTATCTAAATGGGTTAAACAGGTTCACATGTTGAACACGAACACGACCCGTTTATTAAACAGGTTAGCTGTGTCGACCCGAATATAATCCAACCCGTTTAGCCTCAACCTATGACCTGTTTATAAATGAGTTAGTCGTGTCAAGTCCACGAGTCATGTCAGATTTTGACACCCTTACAATTAAGTTTTGGCCAAAATTTAGCTAAAACCCATAGCTTTTCTATTTTTGCTAAGCTATTATTCCCATGCAGATGCATCAAACTTTTCTTTCAAAGAAATTGTCACGTGGCTTAAGAAAGCAAACTCATATTATTTTAATCCAATGATCTCCATGAAAATGCCCCAGAAAACCCGTTGTTTAAATACAAGTACTTCAAGTCAGACACTCTTCCAAAGGGGTGATTGAGGGATGTTTAGCAATAAATGTGAGAAATTTATTATGTAAAAGTAGTTGACTTGGCTAATAATAACTCTAAATTAATGATATAGGAAGTAGTAATTTATCTCGACTAGATTTAATGAGAATTTACCATCTAAAAAGAGTGTAATTCTTAACAAGCTACAGTATGTATAATTTGAATCCATTTATTGTCTAAATATTACTGTAGGGGTGATAGGCCCAGGAGTACATATCTATATATATTGGGCCAGGGGCTCAATCCGAGGACATGAATTGTCCGAGGATGGGTAAACACCTTCCTAAGAATCCATATTGGTAAGTAAAGACGTAAGGTCTAATCATAACCATCCGAGAAGGCTGTCTGAGGAGGAATACTTCCTCAGCTGAGCAAAGCCGAGGTCAGAAGGTGTGGTCTGACACCAGGAGCAACGTTCTAGGCGATTCCACTGATGAAAATAAGTATTCAGAAGGAACAGGACAAAGGGAGGCTATGAAATATCTCAAGGGAAAGCTGCTACCACTGCATTAAATGTTTTGCAGCTAATTTTCTTACTACATTAATGTGGAGAAGACCCCTAAACAGTGCTGTATTGGCTGCCCTAATGCACAAAGGGCTTGAGAGGGTGTCTGATGGGACAAGCACTCAAGTAGTGACTTGGATGATCAACAAGTGGAGGGTCAAGATTGTTTAAAGAGAACTATATAATTTAAGAGACCCTCTATGGAGGAAGGGGGGAGAGAAAAACACTGTAGCAATCAAGAACTAAACTTGTAATCAAATTTGAGAATCAATATATAAGAACTGATCTCTTCGGACTAAGCCGAGGACGATTTTCTTTAGTTTAAATTCGTCTATCTTCATTTTCTTGTCATCCAAACCTACTTTGCCTGTTATCTGATTCATTAGAGCCCAGTTTTCTGACCCACTTTCTATAAATTCATTATTTTGGGCCTTTTGGGCCTAAGTCCATCCACCTTTTGGGTTAGAAACTTAAATCTGGTCCTTACAATTGGCATCGTCTATGGGAAATTCTAGTGTTGTAGTGAGTCTAATATCCAACCATGGTAGGTTCAGGTCCAAACCAAGCAAAATTTACGGGGTCCCAACGTGAAGACCATTTTGTCAATCTTGATCAAAGAAGGGACCGGGAGGTTAGTGTACATACCACCCACACTAGCATGAGCCAATCATGAAATGGGAGCCACCTTTCTCATGAGGAGGATACTAGGGCCTTGCAACTGGAAATTGATCATCTAAAGAGAAAGTTACGCCACGAACGGCGAAAGCAAACTCCCTCCAACTCTGACTCCTCTTTTAACAACGAAGAGGATCGTAGTTATAGACGCAGATCAAGGACTCCTCCTAGTGAGTCTTTCTCGTTTGATAAGGACTTCCATCATGAGCGCAGAAACAAAAATTCAACTTCCAAAGGCTTAGGAAATGATACGATGAGTAGAGTACTCAACCAAATTTTCAGATCATCTTTCACGTGCAGAATCGAAGGAGGGAGACTTCCTCGACGGTTCACTCAGCCAATATTCACCATGTACAATGGTGGAACAGACCATGTGGAGCATATGAGCCACTTCAACTAGAGAATGGTTGTGCATTCCAAGAATGAGACCTTCATGTGCAAGGTATTCCCCTCCAGTTTAGGGCCCGTGGTCATGAGGTGGTTTGATGGCTTACGAGCAAGTTCCATTGATTCCTTTAAGGAACTCACTTAGGCATTTGGATTTCGCTTTATTACGTGCAGCAGGGTTCCTCGACTCTTAGATTCCTTGTTGTTTCTATCCATAAGGGAAGGGAAGACCCTAAAAACATATTCAGACAGATACTGGGAGATGTTCAATGAGATAAACGGTGACTTTGATGACGTAGCCATCAGAACTTTCAAGGTCGGCCTACCTGCTGAGCATGACTTGAGGAAGTCTCTGATTAGGAAACCTGCTACCAGTGTACGCTAGCTCATGAATCAGATAGATAAGTGTAAACGGGTCGAGGAGGACCAACAACAAGGCAAGGGGAAGGGTAAGGTTATCCCTCAGGAGAGAAGGGATTTCAATTCGGACCACTACAATAATAACAAACCCCAAAAGGATTTTGCTGGGCAATCTGGACCTATGGCTCTTTAGATGGTTAATACGGTGTTCCGAGAACCAGTACATCAAGTCTTGGAGAAGATCAAGAGCGAGCCATACTTCAAATGGCCAAGCAAGATGGGAGGAGACCCCATGAGGCGCAACCAAAGTCTTCATTGCCAGTACCACCAGGAACGAGGACACACCACCGAGGACTGTAGAACTCTGTGGAACCATTTGAAGCAATTGGTCAGAGATGGAAGGCTGCAACAGTTTTTGTATCGACCCAATGGGCAAGGAGACCAAGCAGGGTCGAGGGCTCAAGGGAACGCTTCTTCAAGACCCCCTTTAAGCATAATTAATGTCATCTTTGCGGCCCTAGGAAGAACCGAGTCTCACCCCTTCAAGGTGATGTTTGTAGCCCGACTACCTGCTGAGGACTCAAAACCTGAGCTGAAGAGGGCTAGAGTGAAGAACCGGCCAGCAATGAGTTTTTCTGAGGAAGATAAGGCAAAACCATACAGCCGCACGATGATGCCCTAGTAGTCACTCTTAGGATAGGGGAGTATGATGTTAAGAGGATGATGGTGGATCAAGGCAGTGAAGTAGAGATTATGTACCCCGATTTATATAACGGGCTGAGCTTGAAGTTTAAGGACTTGACGACTTATGATTCGCCTCTAGTAAGCTTCGACGGGGAAGTTGTTATTTCTAAGGGCCAGATTCGACTGCCCGTACAAGCAGGATCAGAGGTGGTGGAGGTGAACTTCATTGTAGTGGATGCCTATTCCCCCTACACGGCCATTGTGGCGAGACCTTGGCTTCATGCCTTGGGGGCCGTTTCCTCTACTCTACATTTGAAAGTAAAATATATGTCTAGGGACCGGATTGAGGAGCTGGTTGAGAGCTAGTCCTTGGCAAGGCAGTGCTTGATCGCTGCAATCACACATCAGCCAGAAGTGGAGTCCTCGGCCTTTGCTAAGAGGAGGTTATAGCAATCAAAGACTCCGATGTTACCCATGGAAGGGACATCCAGGCAGTGAAGTAGAGATTATGTACCCCGATTTATACAACGGGCTGGGCTTGAAACCTGAGGACTTGACGACTTATGATTCGCCTCTAGTAAGCTTCGACGGGAAAGTTGTTATTCCTAAGGGCCAGATTCGACTGCCCGTACAAGCAGGATTAGAGGTGGTGAAGGTGAACTTCATTGTAGTGGATGCCTATTCCCCCTACACGGCCATTGTGGCGAGACCCTAGCTTCATGCCTTGAGGGCTGTTTCCTCTACTCTACATTTGAAAGGAAAATATTTGTCTAGGGACCAGATTGAGGAGCTAGTTGGGAGCTAGTCCTTGGCAAGGCAGTGCTTGATCGCTGCGATCACACATCAGCCAGGAGTGGAGTCCTCGGCCTCTGCTAAGAGGAGCTTATAGCAGTCAAAGACTCCGATGTTACCCATGGAAGGGATATCCGAGGGGGTGAAATGTGAGGACTTGGAGACAATTGTTGTAGGTGATGATCCAGAGAAGTTTTTTCAGGTCAGAGCTTAGCTACCTCCTCAAGAGAAGGAAGAACTGATAGAGTTTCTCAGAAGGAACCTTGACGTGTTTGCATGGAGTGCTTACGAAGCTCCTGGGGTGGATCCGAGCTTCATCTGTCATCATTTGAATGTCAATCCATCTGTCACCCAAAAAAAAACCACTTCGGCACTCATCTAAGGACCACTTTGATGCTGTCAAAGACGAGGTGATGAAGTTTAAGTAGGCTGGGGCTATAGAGGAGGTGTTTTACCCTAAGTGGTTGATCAATACAGTAGTGGTAAAAAAGAAGAATAGGAAGTGGCGAGTGTGTGTAAACTTCACCGATTTAAATAAGATCTATCCAAAAGACCCTTTTCTTATGCCTCGGATAGACCAGCTGGTAGATACAACTATCAGCCATCCTCGGATGAACTTTTTGGACGCCTTCCAAGGATACCTTCGGATACCACTGGCCTTAGGTGATCAAGAGAAGATAGGTTTTGTCACCCCTACTGGAAATTACCACTATAAGGTTATGCCTTTTGGTTTGAAGAATGCAGGGTCTACCTATCAGAGGATGATGACTAAGATGTTCGAGTCACGATTGGGCAAGAATATTAAAGTCTATATAGATGATATGGTGGTAAAGAGTAAGTTGGTGTCTGAGCATGTGGGAGACCTCAGGGATATTTTTAAAATACTGAGGAAACACAAGTTGTGCCTTAATGCTTCCAAGTGCTCTTTTGGCATGGGATCAGGTAAGTTTTTAGGCTATATGGTTACTCACCATGGAATTGAGGTTAATCTTGATCAGGTTAAGGCAATTAATAGTCTACAACTACCTTGGAATCCCAAAGAGGTCTAGAAGCTAACAGGGATGACGGCAGCCCTGAATCAGTTTATCTCTTGATCAGCGGACAGATACAGACCCTTCTTCCAGTTGTTAAATAAGTGGAAGAGATTTGAGTGGACCGAGGAGTGTGTCTTGGCCTTTCAGCAGCTTAAAGAGTACCTTTCCCGGCCACCTATCATGTCCAGGCCTGAGGTGAACGAGGTCTTGTTTGCCTACATTGCTATGGCAACTTATGTTGTAAGCTTGGTGCTGATCCGAGTTAATGATGGTGTGCAGAGACCAGTTTACTATGTGAGCAAGTCATTACATGAGACAAAAGTTCGTTATCTACCATTAGAGAAGGCTATTTTGGCAGTGTACATGCCACACGTAAACTCCCCCACTACTTCTAATCCTACACAGTTGTTTTAACCCAATTTCCACTTCGATCCCTACTTTGGAGTGCTGACTTCACAGGGAGGATTGCCAAATTGGGTACAATCCTAAGGGCTTTTGACATTAAGTACATGTCTCGCACCTCTGTCAAGGGTCAGGTCCTTGTAAATTTTGTGGCCGAGTTCGCTGAATCTCTAGCAGAATAAGAGGTGAAAAAGCAAGGCATGGATGGAAAATTAGTTAGCACGGTCTCCTCGCGGGAGCCTTTATCCTGGAGGGTATATGTTGATGGCGCAGCAAATCAAAGGGGTTCCAGACTGGGGCTAGTTCTGGTATCTCCTGAGAAGGTCACTATTGAAAAATCCTTATGACTGGGCTTCTCAGCCACAAACAACGAGGCCGAGTATGAGGCTCTATTGGTAGGGATGACCATTGTTCAAAAAATAGGCGAAAAGGCAGTAGAGATATTCTCGGATTTAAGATTGGTCGTAGGCCAGGTAAAGGGGGAGTTAGAGGCTAGGGACGTGAGAATGCAAGATTATTTGAATCAAGTTAGGCGTTTGCAATCAGCGTTTGAGTCTTTCAGTTTGCTGCATATCCCTAGGAATGGAAACACACATGCTAACTCTCTAGCCATTCTTGCAACCTCCTTAACATAGGGTTTACCTCGAGTTATCCTTGTTGAAGTCTTATGCAAGCCTACCGAGGGGGAAAGGGAAATGGTCCATATCCATCAAAATAGGGTAGAGCCTAGCTGGATGGACCCTATAATGCTATTCCTTAAGAAAGATATCTTGCTCGAGGATAAGTCAAAAGTTGACAAGTTGCGAAGAAAGACTCCTTGATTTTGGCTGTCCGAGGATCAAAAATTGTACAAACGCTCTTTCTCCAGGCTGTACTTGTTGTGCATACACCTTGAGGTATCAAAGCTACTTTTGAAGGAGTTACATGAAGGGATTTATAGAAGCCACACAAGAGGCAGATCCTTCTCTCATAGAGTCCTTACGCAGTAATATTGGTGGTCAAACATGCAAAAGGAAGCACAATAATATGTGAAGAAGTGTGACCAGTGCCAAAGATTTGCCCCAAATATTCATTAACCAGGAGGGGTCTTTAATCCTCTGTCCAGCCCTTGACCCTTTGCTCAATGGGGCTTGGATATTGTTGGACTTTTTCCTAAGGTAGTAGGGAATAAGAGATATTTACTAGTCGGCACAGATTACTTCACCAAGTGGGTTGAAGTTGAACCATTGGCAAGTATCAGGGACATGGATGCCAAGAGATTTGTTTAGAAAAACATGGTCACTTGGTCTGGGATCCCTCATACATTCATCTTGAACAACAAACTTCAGTTTGATAGCAAGGCCTTCAGGAGGTATTGTTGTGACCTAGGAATTATGAATAATTATTCCACCATAGCTTACCCTCAAGGGAATGGATAGGCCGAGGCTGTTAATAAGGTCATAGTGGGTGGACTCAAGAAGAGTTTAGATGATGCGAAGGGAAAATGGGTGGAAGAGCTACCACACGTCCTTTGGACATATCGAACTACGCCTCGCAGATCAATAGGAGAGACACCCTTCCCAATAACATTTGGAGCCGAGGCTGTTATTCCTCTAGAAACTGGATTTCCAACTCTGAGAATGAGTTCTTTCACCCCGAGCAACAAAGATGGGTTATTGGAGAAGAGTTTAGACTTAATTGAAGAACGAAAAGAAAATACCATGGTCCAATTGGCCTATTATCAACACAAACACAAGCTCAAGTAAGGGTTTGATGCCAACATGAAGCTAAGACCATTAGCATCAGGAGACTTGGTGTTAAGAAAGGTTTTAGGTACTACAAAGAACCCAGCATGGAAAAAGTTAAGGCCCAACTGGGAGGGGCCATATTGCATCACATCAGTGGTTGGAATAGGTGCATTTTATCTTGAAGATCTAGAGGAAAGGGTTGTACCAAGCTCTTGGAATGTAAATAACTTGAGAATGTATTATTATTAATGAAATTTTTCTTTACCACATTTGGGTTCATTATATTGTTTGTCATGCGTTCTACTATTTACGTGAATATCAAACAGAACATTGGTCATACCTAACTCCTCGGACCACATACCTTAGGTAAATTGATATTTTAAAAATTTCTATCTAAGTATTAAACAGAACCTTAGCTATGTCTGGCTCCTCGGACCACATGTTTTGGGTAAATTAATACTTCCTAACATCTATCTAAGTATCAAACAGAACCTTGGTCATGTTTAGCTCCTCGGACCACATACGTTAGGTAAATTAATATTTTTAAAACATCTAAGTATTAAACAGAACCTTAGCTATGCCTGACTCCTCGGACCACATGTTTTGGGTAAATTAATACTTCCTGACATCTATCTAAGTGTCAAACAGAACCTTGGTCATGCCTGGTTTCCCGAACCACATACCTTTGGTAAATTGATGCTCTAAGCTATCTTCCTAAGTATTAAACAGAACCTTAACTATGCTTGACTCCTTGGACCACATGTTTTGTGTAAATTAATACTTTCTGACATTTATCTAAGTGTCAAACAGAACCTTGGTTATGCCTGGTTCCTTGAACCACATACCTTGGGTAAATTGATGCTCTAAGCTATCTTCCTAAGTATTAAACAGAACCTTAATTATGTCTGACTCCTCGGACCACATGCTTTGGGTAAATTAATACTTCTTGGTATTTTTCTAAGTGTCAAATAGAATCTCGGTCATGCCTGGTTACTTGAACCACATACCTAGGGTAAATTGATGCTTTAAGCTATTTTCCTAAGTGTTAAACAGAATCTTAGCTATGCCTGGCTCTTCGGACCACATGCTTTGAGTAAATTAATATTTCATGGTATTTTTCTAAGTGTTAAAAAGAACTTCGGTCATGCCTGGTTCCCCAAACCATATACATTGGGTAAATTGATGCTCTAAGCTACTTTCTTAAGTGTTAAACAGAATCTTAGCTATGCCTGACTCCTCGGACCATATGTTTTGATTAAATTAATACTTCTTGGTATTTTCCTAAGTATCAACAGAAGCTTAGTCATGCCTGAATCCTCGAGCCACATACCTTGTGTAAATTAATATCTTTTAATCATTTTTCTAAGTGTTAAATGAAACCTTAGTTATGTCTGGTTCATCGGATCATTTACTTTGGAAAAATTAATACTTCATGGTATTTTTCTAAGTATCAAAACAAAGCCATAGCCATATCTGGCTCCTCAGACTACATGCCTGAGGTAAGTTAGCACTACTTATTAAGTATCTGAATGTCTGATGGGGTCAGCCACTCTACATGGCAAAGGCCTTCATTGTGGTAACAAGTTTAAAAGAAAAAGATATGCCCATGCGCATCACTTAAAGCATTGCTGGAATACCTATATCTGTTTGAGAGTTAATTGCTCCTTTAGTCCTTTAAGCTTGCTAATGAGTGGAAGATTGAGTAAAGTTAAACCTATACGTATACTACATCAATGTGTATGTTTTTAAAGTTAAAACTATACTTTACTCCTTTATTCCAATTGGGCAGTTAAAAAGGCATCTTCGTAGTCAAAGGTGGTATACGATGAACATAGAGAAACTATAGTGACATCGAAATCCTCCTTTCTTCTTGAGGAGCCAGAAAGAAGAATCTTGAGAGGCTATTGTAGGGGTGATAGGCCTAGGAGTACTTATTAAGTATCTGAATGTCTGATGGGGCCAACCACTATACATGGCAAAGGCCTTCATTGTGGTAACAAGTTTAAAAGAAAAAGACATGCCCATGAGCATCACTTAAAGCATTTGCTGGAATACCTATATCTGTTTGAGTGTTAATTGCTCCTTTAGTCCTTTAAGCTTACTAATGAGTGGAAGATTGAGTAAAGTTAAACCTATACGTATACTACATCAATGTGTAAGTTTTTAAAGTTAAAACTATACTTTGCTCCTTTATTCCAATTGGGCAGTTAAAAAGGCATCTTCGTAGTCAGAGGTGGTATACGATGAACATAGAGAAACTATAGTGACATCGAAATCCTCCTTTCTTCCTGAGGAGTCAGAAAGAAGAATCTCGAGAGGCTATTGTAGGGGTGATAGGCCTAGGAGTACATATCTATGTATATATTGGGCCAAGGGCCCAATTCGAGGACATGAATAGTCCGAGGATGGGTAAACACCTTCCTAAGAATCCATATTGGTAAGTAAAGAGGTAAGGTCTGATCATAACCATCTGAGAAGGCTGTCCGAGGAGGAATACTTCCTTGGCTGAGCGAAGTCGAGGTCAGAATGTGTGGTCTGACACTAGGAGCAACGTTCCGGGTGATTCCACTTATGAGGATAAGTATCTAGAAGGAACAGGATAGAGGGAGGCTATGAAATATCTCTAGGGAAAGCTGTTATCACCGCATTAAATACTATGTAGCTAACTTTTTGGCTGCATTAATGTGGAGAAGACCCCTGAACAGTGTTGCATTGGCTGCCCCAACATACAGAAGACCTGAGAGGGTGTTCGATGAGACAAGCACTCAAGTAGTGGCTTGGATGATTAACAAGTGGAGGGTCAAGATCGTCTAAAGAGAACTATATAATGTAAGAGACCCTCCATGGAGGAAGGGGGAGGGGGGGGAGAGAAAAATACTGTAGCAATCAAAAACTGAACTTGTAATCAAATTTGAGAATCAATATATAAGAACTGATCTCCTCGGACTGAGCCAAGGACGATTTTCTTTGGTTTAAATTTGTCTGTCTTCATTTTCTTGTCATCCAAACCTACTTTGCATGTTGTTTGATTCATTAGAGCCCAGTTTACCAACCCACTCTCTACAAATTCATTGTTTTGGGCTTTTTGGACCTAAGTCCATCTACCTTTTGGGCTAGGAACTCAAATCTGATACTTACAATTACTATTATTTTTAAGTACAAAGTTTGGCTACAAACTTAATTGTAGCCTAAAACTACAACTCCTACTAAAAAATTTAACAATGCTACATATTTTGAAAATAATTGTTGGATTAAATTTTGTTTTTTTTTTAAATATTCTTAACACACGTGTCAAATTTTGTATCAATAATGTTATTTACTTTTGATCCATAATCTTATTTTTTATGCATAATTTTATACCACAAAAATTTCAAGATTTAAACATTTGATGAGTTATTGCTAGAACTAAGTTTATTACCAAACTTTCTCATAATATTTTTAATTATCACCTGTTCTGTAATTGTAATCTCGACATTCTCTTGCCCCATCGCTCAACCGACCCAATGGTCATCAAAGACATTGCTGACGGCGAAGAAAGTCCATCCCATAAACCAAATAACAGAGAGCGAAGAAAACCCAACATCATGTTTATGGGGTTTTGCCGTTTTGGTTGGCAACGTCGTAGGATTTTCAAGGCGTATGGTGTAAGAAAGCTGATAGTCGTCAAAGATTGGTGGGCTTTTATTCCACGATGTTCCTATGGCGTTGGTTTTTAGGTGGTGGTTGTTGTTGTTGTATTGTTTTTTTTTTAATTGAAACTTTTGGGTTGATTTGGTTTATATGTTATAATTGTGAAGTGGATTAGCCAGTAGCCAAGGATCAATGAAGATTGGTAAATATGGAATAATTTTTTTAAATGAATGCAATTCATATAGTTTTCACAATTCTTGGCTAGCTACATGGGTGTTTTTGGATTGGGATAATTATATGGTTAAGAAGACAAGTCAAGTTTTCTTATTTCGGCCAAGAACCTTGTGGCATGACTACCATCCTTTATTAGAAAAATCATTGCTTAAATCCCTATTTACCCACTTATAAGTTGTGCGTCTAACAACTGATTATAAGTTACTTGTTGCTTAAATTATTTACAGTTTATGGGTCTTATACTGTTTTTTTCTCTGTTTTATTTTAAATAATATAAGTGTTTTTTTCCCCCACAAAAATAAGTGCTTTTTTTTTAAAATATATTAGTTTTTAATTTTTTATCTTATATTATATAAAAAAATTATCAAAAATAAACCATTCTTAAATAAACAAGCGTATACGTGGGCTTTGCGTGGACGCGCAACTGTTCAAATACTAATTACTTTGATTTTGTTTTTCCCCGGTTAGTTGAAATGCTATAACTCGACCAATGTGGCAATTGGCGATTTATCCGTAGTACAACTGTTGACTTGAGCAATCAGAATTCAGAAGTAGTCTATAATACTCGGTAAAATGAAAAAAGAAAGAAGGGGCAAAAAAAAAAAAAAGCCGCCATATTAGGTAGGAGTAGGTTTTAGTTGAAATCTTGAAGATATGAAACAAGTCCAATTTTCCCTAGATAGTTGAGGCCGTGACTTATTCAATTACTATAGAAAAAAAGGGTACTGCATTGAATTTGAGTCTATTCAAATGACTGACAGAGCGGGAAGAACTTTTATTATTCCTACTTTGTTTGTTCAGTTTGAAAAGTCAATTTTTTTAAGAAAATATTATTTATTGTCTTGTTTATCTTTTAAAAATATATAAATTTTCAAAACTACCTTTAAATAAATTTATCAAAAAATTAAATTAGTAAATTAATAGGGGTATAATAGGAACATTAGTAAATTAATGACTTTTATTTTTAGAAACATGATAATATTTTGGGACATTCAAAAATAGAATAAAGGACAAACAAAGTGAGATAGAGGGAGTATATAAGTTTAAATGTTGTGCAAGAAATCTTTTTTTTTTTTTTTTTGGTAAAATTGCATTAAATCTTTTAAATGTTTAGCATTAAACCTTAACATTGTATTATACTTAAAACAAAATTTAGGTATGTATAACTTCTCAGGAAAAATGCTAGTGCCATAAAAAAATCACAATTTTTATCATAATTTGCTAAGTGGCGAGTTGTGAGTGGTGAAAAAAAAATAGTGGATCCACATCTTCACACCTCACAACTTACCACGTAATGTGGCAAAATTTGTGATATTTTTTGTGGCACTATCATTTTTCAATTTCTTAGGCATTCTATCTTTAGTTCCACAATTAAAATTCCTTTTAAAAGTTTCTAAAAAAAAAAAAAAAAAATCCTTTTAAAAAAACCTCAATTAAACTCAGTCATGTAGATTTAACTAATGAACCACGAAGTTGCATTTAATTTTCCATAAGAGAAGAAAACACATATTATGCTCATTAGTCAATACAATCATATAATTAAATATAATAAAGAAAAAGATAGAAGATCTAAGAAACCTTACTTAAATATTTTCCTTATACTTTTTATCATTCTTTCGTGCTTATTATTTTTCTTTTATATATTTTAATAATTACTCGTCAAGATTAAAATTATTTTTTCAATATATAGTAAACAAATCTTTTATCCCTACAATTCCTAAACCCATGGTAATTATAAAAGTCATTAGCAAATTAAAATTTTTGATTGAGTAAATTATATTTTAAACCCTATAATATATTGATGGTTTTAATTTAAATTCCACACTTTTAGAAAATTTCAGTGTATGTTTGAAAATTCGAATGGGACCGTTTTCAAAAATATATGGCGTAATTTGAAAATTTTGAAGAATGATTTACTTTCAAACCATCCATATTATGTAATTAATTTTTTTTCTTCAGTAAATTAATATTTCTTGGATTCATTGTTTTTTTAATATTAAAAATTAGACCTTTGGATTCTTATTAAGACTTACGGAAGTTAATATCTCAAAAATTATCAAACACTTATTCTTGTAGAGTGATCATCATACCAAAGACGTTTGATAGTACCTCAAATCCTTGTTATCCCAATTATCAAATTGTCCAAAAAAAAAAAAAAACTCCAAAATTGATTACTACGTGAAAACAATTGTTACCACCCCCCCCCCCCCCCCTCTCCCTCTTTGATGTTAAAGTTAGAAAGTTAACTTTTACTTTCGAGAAAGGATATGTTCATAACATTTGAATTAATAACAATTAATCACTTCTAATTTGTTGTAAAAATATTATAAAAAAGTAATTTTAATGTTGGGTTCGAATTTGAACTAATAACAACTAACCACCACTTATAAAAAAAAAAAAAAAAAACTAATCACTTATAATTTGTTGTAAAAATATTATATAAATATTATGAATATAGCAACTTTTATTTCAAAAAATAGCATGTCCACGATATTTTTACAACGTATCTATTTTGAAATGACATCAACAGGGAATAAAAAGTAAAAACTACTTGAAGGACAATTTTGCAATTACCCAATCAAGTAAAACAGTTAAAAAAAAAAAAAATTGAAGCCGTTCCAATTCAAATACCGCCGTAAATTCCACCCACACTCGCCCACTCCCGTCGAATTAAGTCTCAACTAACTAATAATCTAAACGACCAGAAATACCCTTTTTCAACACGTGATACACCCGCTAAAGCGAGTGACTAAAATAACTCAAACGAGCGCGAGTACGCATTCGCAACGCACCCGCCATACTTGTCTTTCCCGCGGCCATTAAATGGTCCCTTCTGGCTTCTGCATCCAAACCGTATCACACTTTGAACAGACCTCTCACACCACAACATTCAAAGAGAGAGAAAGAAAGAGATAGAGAGCTCAAAAGTGAAACCAAACGCATAGACTTAAATTCGGCGAAAGAGGCATTAATGCTATAGCTCAACTACCGTTGTGATCCATTACTACTAGAAAAGTAGTAGTACTGATATTTCTCCTATTTCGTACTCACCACGCTCAACTGCCAAACTTTTCACACATTTTTAAACCCTACTTACTGCATTAGCATTGTTAAAAAAAACTCTCTAGTGTTCATTTTTAGAAAAAGTTTGTGTGTGCGTGTGCGTGTGTGTGTGTGAGAGAGAGAGAGAGGTTGATTTGGATCTGGATGTGGAACTCGGCGGAGAATGCGTTTGCGAGGACGGCGTCGTTTAGGGAGGATGGAGAGGACGAGGAGGAGCTCCGGTGGGCCGCGCTGGAGAGGCTGCCTACCTACACTCGCGTACGGAGAGGGATCTTCAAGAACATGGTTGGAGATCACATGGAGATTGAGGTCACTGAGCTCCAAGCTCAGGAGCAGAAGCTCGTGCTTGATCGACTCGTTACCTCCGTCGATGACGACCCTGAGCGATTCTTCCAACGCATGAGAAGCCGATTTGACGCGTAATAAACTTTTTTTTTTTCTTCTCTTTTATCTCTTAAGAAATTTCGTGTAATGGCTGTGTTTGATTGTTGAGGAAGTGTAGGAAAGGAAAAGAAAAGTTTGGAGTTGTGTGTGGCTCTGTTTAGTTAACTGAGTGTAGTTGAACAATTTGTGAGGATTATGATCGGTTGAGTTTCTGATCTTTTGGAAGCTGAATTTGATGTTTTTTAGTTTCTCTGTTTTACTTGCTGTCTGTGTGTGTGAAATTATATATTACTATTTGGCTCTGTTTGGTTGCTGAGAAAATGTAGGGAAGGAAATAGAAAGTTTGAAGTTGCATGGCTCTGTTTAGTTAACTGAGCGTAATTGGACAGAATGTGTGGATTATGCTCGGTTAAGTTTCTGATCTTTTGGAAACTGAAATTCTCTGTTTCTCAGCAACGAACAGAGGATTGGTTTTGATGGCTTAATTATTCTTTTTATTTTTATTTTTTTATTTGAATTTTTTTTTCTTGCGTATGATCTGAATTATTTGGCCTTTTACCATTCTCAATTCTGATTTAACTTCCATCCTGCATTATTTCGAAATTTGGATCAGTAATTTTTTTTTTTTCTCTCTGTTTCACTATGATTTCTTTGTCGATGTGCCATTGCTTTTCTTAGTGCATTTCCTGTGAGTATGTATTATCTTCAAGCTGAATTTTCTTCTAAATTGCACATTTTATTGTGGTTAATACTTAATAGTTTTTGGTTTTTATTCCTCTCTCCCAAATTTGGTGTTACAGAGTAGATTTGGAGTTTCCAAAGATTGAGGTTCGATTTCAGAATTTTACAGTTGAATCATTCGTCCACGTTGGAAGCAGAGCACTGCCAACAATTCCCAATTATGTTACTAACATGGCTGAGGTAGAATTTTACTTGATGAATAATCATTTTATGAGGACCCAAGTTTTTCCCAATTTCTGATTGTGTTTCAATTTCATTTTGTGAAAAAATGTCAATTTAGGCATTTTTAAGGCAGTTGCGTCTATACCGGCGACAGAGAAGCAAGTTGACAATTTTAGACGGTATTAGTGGGTTAATTAGACCATCAAGGTGAATTTTGGAGATTCGATCAGAACCCAGTTGTTCAATGTTTGTTCAGTTTGTCTGTGTTTAATAAGGGGCTGTGTTATCTTGTAGATTGACATTGCTATTGGGTCCTCCAAGCTCCGGAAAGACAACTCTAATGTTGGCTCTTGCAGGTCGCCTTGGAACTGATTTGCAGGTACCAAAATCATGACCCTAAATATGATGTGTATGTGCCTTACTTCTTGGTAATCACGCCTTTTGGTTCTAGCGTAAAAAGTTTTGCAGTGTCATGTTAACACTGACCCTCTGCAGGAAAGAGCTATTAGGTTTCTCAATTTTGAGGACTAATTTAATCGCCATAAGCTGTTGTGTTTTATGCATTTCCTATCTGTACTTTTTTTATCTGTTCTACCATAGTGAATAGTAATAATAGTAGAATGATGGTGAATGAAATAGATAAAAAAAGATATTCATAAAAGAATATATAGTAAGATGCATTGATTTGTCCAATGTTGTGGGTTTGGATCACATCACTCATCTTTGTTCATTAGGATTTGACAATCACAGTATTATGAGAAATTTAAAAGATGTATTTATTCTAATTTAAGTGATCGCTTTGCTGATTAAATGGAAATTTTTTGCTACTAATCTCCCTATTGGATTCTTCATTTCCTCTTTGCTACTGATACTTTGATCCCCTCTGAAGACGTCAGGTAGGATCACATATAATGGACATGGCCTGAATGAATTTGTTCCTCAGAGGACAGCTGCTTATGTTAGCCAACAGGATTGGCATGTGGCCGAAATGACTGTAAGGGAAACTCTTGAGTTTGCAGGACGCTGTCAAGGTGTTGGGTTCAAATATGGTAAGCTTCGGTTAACTTTTGTGTGTATGAATTGTGCTTATTTAGATGCTGACTTCTGTATACTTCTGCTCAGATATGCTAACTGAACTTGCAAGAAGAGAAAAGAATGCTGGCATAAAACCTGATGAAGATCTTGATATATTCATGAAGGTACTTTGCACTTGTTAGATGTTTGTCTGTTGTGGCATCCTTTTTTTTTGGCAGATAGTTTATAACTGCTAAGAATCTTTGTTGACATAATTTCTTTCTCTAGTCGTTAGCTCTTGGGGGACAGGAGACAAGCCTTGTAGTGGAGTACATTATAAAGGTATTCTCTTGATGCTGGTTACCATTGGATGCATATAACTGACGTCATTACGACATCAGAAATTAAGAAACTCATTTGATATTTTCACTTCATGAAGGACCAATTAAAAATTAAATGGATTAAGTGTTGCTTAAGTCTAGAGTTAACAATTAAATGGATACAACCATAGAAAGGAAAAAAAAAAAACACAAGTATATCACCTCAATCCAAAACAATAAAAGAACACAAGAATTTGGTGATGAGTGGAAAGTCTTTGAAGAACTCTTCAAAAGAAAAACTACTCTAGGGTAATCTACCAACAAGAAAATTTTCTTTTTTGGTGAACTACCAACAAGAAATTCCACTATAGAAAAAGTGAAAAACTGTTGCAATAGCCTAAACTTATAAAACCTTGGAAAATGCTCTCTATGCAACTTCCACAAATGACCTGTTCGCCTCCCACTACAGTTACCCCAGAACTTTGGAAATCCCGTATGAAACTTCTTCCAAACAAGCCCATCTGCAACCATTGGAACTCGAGTACTCCAAAGGACTCTTAAAATGGATACACTAATGAACTCATTGATAAAGGGTATGCAACTATGTTATTTGAATGAGAAACTCTCCAAGAGAACCTCTAGAAGGAACTCACAAGAACACTCAAGGGAAAGGGTTTTCTGAAGGTTTGGCTCAGCAGAGTTAGGTTCACATATGGCGGTCTTTCTCCTCAGGAATTTGTATAAGGTTTTATATAGACAAAAAGTAAGTCATAATGTGGTTTCAACCAAGTAGTTTTATTGATTATTGCAATCTCAAGTTTTAGATGAGAAATGAAGTTTTTCGAGCATGTCTTTTGAAACTTGATTTCTCCAAATTGCTTCTTCACTTGACTTAATACAACCGAATTAGTTGAATACAACTAAGAACTTGTTTTGACACAATAAGTAGCTAGCATATCTCTCCCTTTGTCAATTCTGTGACAAAACCATACTTTAGCTGAATGAATTTATACCACCCTCAAAGAAACCCTTACCCAATACAATCCCAATATACCCTATAAGACCAGGGACGGAGCTAGAAATTTTGGTTTGGGGGGGCCAAGTTGTGATACTAATATATTAGTTAAGACAAACCTCTACACACACACATGTATATAAATTAATTTACTAAGAGAATTTATCATTTTCTAAATTTTAATGAGTATATAAAAGTCATGTATTTCTTCTATTAGACATGTACAAAAATTTATCATTTTCTACATAGTTTAATTTGTTAAACCTCTTAAATTATATGATTTTAATATAATTTTTTTTTTTTTAAGAGCACCATTGAAATAACTCAAAATTTGGGGGGGGGGAACTTCAATTTTTACATGCTACATTTTTTAAAATGTAAATAATATACATACTATAAATTAATTTTTTTAAATTTTGGGGGGGCCTTGGCCCCCCCACCTTTGTGTGTGGCTCCGTCACCTAAGGCCTCTAAACATCAGTGTTACTTTCTCATTCAGAATATGAGATAATATCTCCAACAAGCTTAAATCCTCCATCCCCCTTATGAATACACAAATTCTGATTTCAAAAACACTATCTCCCCCAACTGAAAGCCTGGTCTAATTTCAAAACATCTGTAGAACAATATTTTTAGGGAAAATAAATAAAAAAAATTCCTTGAAAGGCATGAGAGTTTACATGGAATAATAATATTCTCTCTTTTATTTCACATGTTAACGTGTCTTGTGAAATCAAATCAATCTTAAAAGTAGAAAAAGTTATGAAATCAAACATCATTAAAAATTATAAGGTTTTCAAATCAACCATTTTTATTTTAATTAAGTTCCACTTTTTTTTTTTTTTCATTTTCCTTCTCTCTCTCTCTCTCTCTCTCTCTCTCTCTCTCTCTCTCTCTCTCTCTATATATATATATATATATATATATCCTTTTCTTTTTCTGTTTCATAAGATTTTTCTTGGCCACCCTATTTCTTCACATTCACTTATTTTACTTTGAATACCGGCTTTCACCCTATTGAAATAGGCATCTCTCTATGAATCATAGTGGCTTTGCACTGAATCAGAGGTAGTTATTTCCACTATCTTTTTATTAAAAAAAAGCTTATCTGAACAAAAACAATAATTTCATCACTCATTTCATGCTTGACTAAAAAACTCATGGTTTTCAAAGAATGTTCAACTCATCACTTAACCCACCAGTGAGTTTAACTAAGAGTAAACAAGTGTACATGTGATAAAATAGAAATCTAGGGCATACATGACTTTTACACATTAATAATATAAATTTTCATTATTATTAAATATTCATGCACTACGTATGCACACATAATTTCCAAGTTTCATCACAATTTCAAGTTTGTTTTATGTCAAAAGATATATTTATATTCATGCAACATAAGACTTTCAAAACAGAAGACAAAGAAAAACATTTCAGAAATTTATTTTTTCTTTTTGAAAAATTTCAATGTTATTGGATTTTTTTTTAGTAATCACGAATTGAAAATAAAACACACCAAAAACCAAAAGAAAAGAATCGGGCATTAAACTCAAAAGATTTTTTCCCTTGAAAGATTGAAGTATTAGTGCAAGGATGGATTGAGATAGCTCTAAATGGCTGAGATTAAGTGTTGAAAAATTAACTTTGAACCTTAAGCTGAATCAGAAAAGTTTTAACTACTTAACTTTTCTGATACAAGGGCTGCGATTGGAATTAAATTTTTAACTCTCGATCTTAGCAATTGATATGCTATTGCATGGGATCCAATCCATGCAAGGAAAATGTGAATGAATGCTTATTTCAAAGAATCTATACTCACCCAAACAACGTAAATTTTTGGCTTTGTAGGTGAAGAGATAAGAACATTGGAGTGTTTATGAAAGGAATTGAAATTATTTGAGATTATGACAAGTTCAATACTTGTTTTCCAAAATTCATCAAGTTAATGCTTATTACTTGAAATTGTTTGAGGATATCCAAATAAATGGGACTTTTACCATGAGGTGGTGTTTTCTCCTTCCTAAGCTATGGATAAGTTTTTTTATTGTGGCATTTTGTTTTGCAAACATTGCACACACTCCATTAAGATTTTTAGCATTCATAGGTTTTGGTTCATTTTTCTTGGTCATCTAAATTTTGTGGCTTTTTGATAAACTTGGTTCCTGAAGAGGAAGTCTGAGAAGCGTTAAAGCCAATACCACTCTTGTTACTTTCAAGCCTCTGAGATTTAAGCATTTCATCAAGTTTTTCACTAGTGAACTTTTTTGGTAGAGTTTTTTATTTATCAAGTTCATCATCTAGGAATTTATTATGCATGTTAAATTATCCCAAAAGCTTACGAGACAATCAGTAATTTAATATGGTATCAGAGCAGGAGATCCTAAGTTCGATCCCTGTCTTCACTCTACCTCTCATTTAAAATGTTAAATTCTCACTTGTTGGGTCCCCACTTATTAAGGGAAAGTTTAGTCCCACAAGTAAGGGGGAGTGTTAGAATTATGGTTAAGTGATTAAACTCACCACTTCCTAATAGCTTAAGCTTTTAGGACAGTCGGTAATTTAACAATGCACAACCTTATTAAGTTTTCAAGGGATTTCTTAACAAATTTCTTCAATTTAGTGTATTCCTTAAAAAGCTTATTATAGGCCATTTGAAGATCATCTTCTTCACCCGAATCATTGTGAGAGGATTCCCCATGTTCAAGTGTGTCATAATCACTGGACTCATTTATACTTCCTATAAAGCCAGCAAAGGCCAGGAAGTTTACATTCTTGTTGATACAATCATCAAACTCTTCATTGTCTGATTCATCACTTGGGGTTACCTTTCTGGCTTTTCCTTTTGACTTCTTGTAGTTTGGACATTCTGCATGAACATGTCCAAAACCTGAGAACTCATGGTCATGAAATTGGATAGCTTGAGGCCTTTTTGCTTTCTTACAATTAGAGTCTTTTCTATTTTAGGAATTCTCACTGGATTCACTATTGGGATTTTTTAGCAAATTTGGGAGTATTTTCACCCTTTGTTTGAGAAATTTTCTAAAACTTTTTGGCAAGTAATGTCATGTCATCTTCCAAAAATTCCTCGTCAGAAGAATCATTAGCCTCTTTTTTTTTCACTATTTTCAAAGCTATGGACTTCTTCTTAGGTCTAGGCAAGGTTAGTTCATAGTTTCTAGAGCTAGGTTTCAAGAATTTGTGACTCTTGACTAGAGCCTGGTATTGCATGCTGTCAAATGAACTCTTGAATTGTTCACACATTCTTTCTTTTACCTTTTTCATTTAATTTATATTTTTTTTGGAAAGTCTTGTCTCTATGTTTCTTTTCAAGTTTGAAGTGATACCAAAAACTATGTCTAAACCTTTGGCAACTGGTTTGTTCATTTCAAATGATTTTGAGATGTTTCTGCTACATACAAGGCTATGTGTTTCACAATATAGGCGTTTTGAAGACCTGTTATTTGGCAAACTTGTTTTTGAGCATTAAAAAGGTGTTAGTTTTGACTAAGAAGATTGAAAAGAACTGGTTTTAACAGGTTCCAATATAATATTGAGGGCAGGACCCTTTGAAAAAGGGCCATGAAATGACATTTATTCAGATTTGCTTGAGTTTCAATTCTTGTAGGTTTGTTGATGTGCTACAAGCCACTGGGATAGAAATTATGCTTGAATACTAATATATTCTGACAAAGATTTTAGGGTTGGACATCTGTGCTGACACATTGGTGGGAGATGAAATGCTCAAGGGAATCTCTGGGGGCCAAAAGAAGCGGCTTACAACAGGTGATTACTCTGTATTATTTTGTTTATGGTGTACTAGTAAACTGAATGTATTTATTTATGCTGATTGGGCATATATGTGATTTCCAGGTGAATTACTAGTTGGTCCTGCGAGAGTGCTATTCATGGATGAAATATCAAATGGGCTTGATAGTTCCACTACTTATCAAATAATCAAATATCTTAAGCATTCAACTCATGCACTTGATTCCACCACTGTAATTTCTCTGCTCCAACCAGCTCCTGAGACGTACGAATTGTTTGATGACGTTATACTTTTGTGTGAGGGCCAGATTGTATACCAGGGATCTCGTGATGCTGCTCTTGATTTTTTCACATATATGGGATTTAGTTGCCCTGAGCGAAAGAATGTGGCAGACTTCTTGCAAGAAGTAAGTAGTAAGGAGCTTGAGATGTGAATTTCTGCTCTATTATTTTGTTTTTGACAGTCATTAATGATTTTTCTGCTTTATTATGCGGTATCTTTGTTAAATTTTTGTACACAGGTGACATCAAAGAAGGACCAAGAGCAGTACTGGTCTGTTCTGGACAGCCCTTACCGGTACATACCTCCTGGAAAGTTTGCTGAAGCTTTTCGTTCATATCCTGCCGGGAAGAATTTGTCTGAGGAACTGGCTGTTCCTTTTGATAAACGCTATAATCATCGAGCAGCCTTGGCAACATATCGCTATGGAGTGAAAAGGCGTGAACTTCTCAGGACCAACTTTCACTGGCAGAGGCTACTCATGAAACGAAATTCATTTATTTACGTCTTCAAGTTCATTCAGGTGGTACAACTTATTAACTGTTGGCAAAATCTAATTTATATCCTAGGATTCAGCAGTGTTTTTGGTGATATGTCAACTTGAGTTTTGTTATTTTTTTTGTAGCCAATGCAGGTTATAAACCACTTAACTTCCAACTTTTATTTTAAAATATTTAGTTTGGCTTTGTGTCATTTATCTAAAATATTTAGCCAATACGTGAAAGAAGGAATTGTTTCTAGTGCTGATTTGCAAGTATTATTTACTGTTCTCCAGCTTCTTTTTGTTGCTTTGATCACAATGAGTGTGTTTTTCCGGACAACAATGCACCGTGATACGATTGATGATGGAGGGATATATCTTGGGTCACTATACTTTTCTATGGTTATTATTCTTTTTAATGGCTTTACCGAGGTGTCAATGTTGGTGGCCAAGCTTCCAGTGATTTACAAGCATAGGGACTTGCACTTCTACCCAAGCTGGGCTTATACTCTTCCTGCTTGGGTTTTAAGTATTCCAACTTCACTCATAGAGGCTGGTTTCTGGGTGGCAGTCACATACTATGTGATTGGATATGATCCTGCAATTACTAGGTAAATCTTATGTTCTTATGAAGTTCTAAATGTATCCTGACAGTAGTCTTGGGATGGATTTTTATATTAATTATTGAATATGCAGGTTTTTTCGGCAGTTCTTTTTGTACTTCTTTCTACACCAAATGTCAATAGGACTCTTCCGTCTTATGGGATCCTTGGGCAGGAACATGATAGTTGCCAACACCTTTGGATCATTTGCTATGCTGGTTGTCATGGCTCTTGGAGGGTACATCATTTCAAGAGGTCAAACAGAAATTCTTTCATTGTTTGCATGTTTTATTTTTCATTTCATATGTTTATTCATTTTCTTGTTACATTGTAACAGATGATATACCAAGTTGGTGGATCTGGGGATTCTGGTTTTCTCCTTTGATGTATGCTCAAATTGCAGCATCTGACAATGAATTCCTTGGACATTCCTGGGATAAGGTAATACCAATATATCATCTTACATTCCATCCCAATTGGTAGCTTTGGGTTTTACTAGTATGTGTGTGTATTATGTGACACTTTGGGATTTTTCTATTCTGGTGAGGATATGATGACATAATATAGAGACAGTTAAAACAAACAGCACTATCACTAAAGGATGTTCAGGCCAAGTTAAGATGCATCTGATGTGTTATCCTTTCAACTGAGTTTTGTTAATTAATTATCAACAACATAATTAACATCCTTTAGTGTTACTGGGTGAAGGTTATATTAAGATGTTGTAAGAAATTTTGCCTATATCAACTACCAAGTTGTCTGTAAAATCTTCTGTAGCGTAATAGAAGCAATTTACAAGTAATACGTTTAAGTTGAGTTACTGATCTAGCAGATTGCTTCTATCTTGAAACTTATAATTGTTTGTTACGTTATTTATGTAGAGAGTTGAGAACAACTCGAACTCTGGGTTGGGTGAGGCATTACTAAGAGCACGCAGTTTATTTCCAGAGAGCTACTGGTATTGGATTGGTGTTGGTGCTATGATTGGATACACAGTTTTACTCAACATGCTGTTCACATTATTTCTAGCTTACCTTAACCGTAAGTCATTTCTTTCTGCTAAAAAAGTTTACTAATAATTTCCTTCTGGTACTGTATATTGCCAAACAAGAGTAAACATGAAATAAAGGCTAATCAAGTTCATTCTTTTATATGCCTTCAGCTTTGGGTAAGCAACAAGCTGTGGTCTCTAAGGAAGAGCTGCAGGAGAGAGAGAGGAGAAGGAAAGGCGAACCTACTATTGTTGAACTGAGGTACTACTTCCAGCAGTCAGGGAGTGGTACGTAGAATACATATTGTATTGACTTTCTTTCCATAATTATTTTTCAGTTATTATATCAAAGTCCAACCAAATGTTTAATTTAGCATTAACTTCTTGGCAGCAAAAAATTTTAAGCAGAAAGGCATGGTTCTCCCATTCCAACCACTCTCTATGACTTTCAGCAATATGAATTACTATGTGGATGTCCCTGTGGTGGGTATATAACTCCATTCCTTCATGTCATTTTGGGAAACGACTACTCAATTTTCTGATCAAAGTGTCACTTCAGGAATTGAAGCAACAAGGAATAGTGGAAGATAGATTGCAGCTGTTGGTTGATGTTACTGGAGCATTTAGGCCTGGTGTCCTTACAGCATTGGTTGGAGTCAGTGGTGCTGGGAAAACCACCCTCATGGATGTATTAGCTGGTAGAAAAACTGGTGGGGTCATTGAAGGGAACATACGTATTTCTGGTTATCCCAAAAGGCAGGAAACTTTCGCAAGAATTTCTGGTTACTGTGAGCAGACTGACATTCATTCCCCTTGCTTGACTGTTCTGGAATCACTTCTGTTCTCTGCTTGGCTTCGGTTACCATCAGATGTTACCTTGGAGATTCAACGGGTAGATATAAATTGTATTTTGTAATTTTTGTGTGACTTGGGCACAATGTGATTACCGTAGGGTATTTTGCAGGCCTTTGTTGAGGAGGTGATGGAACTTGTAGAGCTCACTCCACTGAGTGGGGCATTGGTTGGTCTACCTGGAGTTGATGGTTTGTCAACAGAACAGCGGAAAAGATTAACGATTGCTGTGGAACTTGTTGCCAACCCTTCTATAGTGTTCATGGATGAGCCCACATCAGGTTTGGATGCAAGGGCTGCAGCCATTGTGATGAGGACTGTAAGGAATATTGTAAATAC
Source organism: Quercus robur (assembly GCF_932294415.1). Classification (NCBI taxonomy): domain Eukaryota; kingdom Viridiplantae; phylum Streptophyta; class Magnoliopsida; order Fagales; family Fagaceae; genus Quercus; species Quercus robur. The sequence continues at coordinate 81,250,788 of NC_065535.1, forward strand.
TGGACGAACAATAGTGTGCACAATCCATCAGCCCAGCATAGACATTTTTGAATCCTTTGATGAGGTATGTATTTTTTATTTTTCATAAATATTTGCTACACAGTTTCTTTTGCAAGTTAGTCTTTTCTGAAATATTAAATGCCAGCAATCAGAATTTCTTCTCACCAATAGCATCACAGTCTACAAAAGTATACACATATCTTCTAAGTTTGTATATATTTTTATTAAAACTCCTTAGCAGTTCCAGCTGGTGCGCTCTCCCTGTCTCACAAAGATATGCCCATGACAGAATAATTACAGTATTGAATAATAATTTGTTTCTATATTGTTATGATCTCTTCATTCATCCTCCCCTAATCTCATCTGTCAATGCAGCTTTTGTTTCTGAAGCGCGGAGGAGAGCTCATATATGCTGGTCCACTTGGCCCCAAGTCTAGCGAGCTCATCAAATATTTTGAGGTCCGGTCATGCATGTTTATATCTCTTATAATATGTCATCTTACTTGAAGTGGTTTTGATTCTGTCCTCAGTTATCTTTATGCTATAAAAATTGGCTTCTGCAGGCAGTTGAAGGAGTGCCAAAAATCAGGCCTGGATATAATCCTGCTACATGGATGCTTGAGGTTACTTCTGCTGCTGAAGAGAATCGTCTCGGAGTGGACTTTGCAGAAATTTACCGAAAATCAAATCTATTTCTGTATGTGCAGCATCCATAAATTCTGCCTATTAATTTTGCTTTTGAGAGAGCTATCCCTTTTCTTATATAGCTTGGCTGTCTTCTTCCATTTCAGACTTAATAGAGAGTTGGTTGAAAGCCTAAGCAAGCCGAATAGTAATTCAAAGGAATTGAACTTCCCCACCAAGTATTCAAAGTCATTCTTTTACCAGTTGTTGGCTTGTCTTTGGAAGCAAAATCTTTCTTATTGGCGAAACCCACAATACACTGCAGTTCGCTTCTTCTATACTGTCATCATCTCATTGATGCTTGGAACAATATGCTGGAGATTTGGTGCTAAAAGGTTTTCTTTTAATTTTCTTAATTTTTAAATTTTTTTAACTCTACAATTGCATAAACTCAAGTAATTGCTGTTTTTTCCATCACCCAATCTACAGAAATCTTCTTTTGATACTTTGTTCCTCGACAATTGAGTGCATTAGTACCACAATTCACTTTATCACATGCTCCCAATTAATAGGTTGTGTCACATTTTTGTGACTTGGAAGTTGTCCAATGAGGATGCTATCTGGTCCTTTTAGTGGCAGATTGCTTGTACCAATGCCATGAACATGTACAGTGTGTTTCTCATCTGTGGATCCAATGGTGGTTGACCATTAATAAACCATAAGGCTCTTTTAGGTAGTAGCAACTGAGAACAAGATTGATTAAAAGTTAAGATGGTTTATTTGCAGCAATAAGATCAATGGCTGCATCAAGATTTGATATGGTTTGAATAAAGGTACAGCAAGAACCAAAAGGAAGGAAAAACAGAACGCGGTCAAAGCTACGCAAAGAAGCATTTTGATGGAAGCTTGTGATCTGAGAGTAGAAATGGCCAACTCTAAGATGAGATTAGATTGGATTGGTTGATCTTAAATTGGATAGTGCTTTTCACACTCTAATTCTGTCATAAACACTCTGTGAACTGATAATTGAGTATCAAAAGACTCAAAACACTAATCAAAAGTGGAGCACAAAGCACTTTTTCCTTTTAATCATAGTACACCAAATCCTATGGATCATTATTGTTTTTATTTCCCATTTTTTCCTGAAGAATATTGGGTCTAAATGTCAGTCTGTACCATCAGAATCTCTGACACTTTCGTTTTTGCACAGGGAGACCCAGCAGGATTTATTTAATGCCATGGGTTCAATGTATGCAGCCGTCCTGTTCATTGGAATCACAAATGCTACTGCTGTTCAACCTGTTGTTTCTATTGAGAGATTTGTTTCATATCGAGAGAGGGCTGCAGGGATGTATTCAGCTTTACCATTTGCATATGCTCAGGTTTTCCTTAATTCTGCTTTTTTTCCCCCTATTACACTTCTTGCTGCAAAGCACTGGCTTTGCTTAAAGTTAACCATCTTTAATCCCCCTGTGCAGGTTGTTATTGAGTTCCCCTATGTATTTGCACAGGCAATCATCTACTGCACAGTTTTCTACTCCATGGCTTCATTTGAGTGGACTGTGTTGAAATTTATGTGGTACATATTCTTTATGTATTTTACTATGCTGTACTTCACCTTTTATGGGATGATGACAACTGCTGTCACACCAAATCATAATGTGGCTGCCGTCATTGCTGCTCCATTTTATATGCTATGGAACCTTTTCAGTGGCTTTATGATTCCTCACAAGGTAATGAATTACAAAATTTCTTGCTTCTTTAGTATCTGAGTTGGCTAAATCAGACCTGCATGCCATGATATGTCTCCTATTAATATAGTGATCTGTGGGAAATATTAATTATCACCTATTTACTCGCTAAAATTATTGCACGGTTCTTTGTTTAGTTCTTAGAGATATAAAGATGGTTTATTGAGCACCAGTGTCTGATATTAAAAAATACATAAGAATTTTAGGCATCCAAATTTGTGGGCCAAAAATCTAGTATGTCAAACCGTGAGTTATGTCATTACACCATAAAACCAATACCGTTGAGGAAGACAACACTCCAGTCTTTTATGACATTCAACATCATACCTTGCGAACCTATTTTTAGAGCGGTTGAAAGGAGTCGAATTGTGGTCCCTCCAACACAGAATATATTTGAACTACTGATTTTTTGAGCTCGTCCCTAATACTTATGATCGTCTTCTTCTAATTTGAATAAGGTGGCTGTAGAGTGACATTGTAAATAAATTATAAATAAATAATAACAAAAAACCCTTATCTCCACACAACTAAACACTCACTTCCTCCCTTTAATTCATTCTTTGTGATTTTTTTTTGTCTTTCTAGCTACATTTCATGACATGTTCCACTTCTTTTCAGAGAATCCCAATATGGTGGAGATGGTATTATTGGGCAAACCCTATGGCCTGGTCTCTATATGGCCTCCTTACTTCACAATATGGTGATGACAATAAACTCTTGAAGCTATCAGATGGAACTCACTTGGTACCTGTAAGGCAGTTACTCAATAGTGTTTTTGGGTATAGGCATGATTTCTTGGGTATATCTGCGATTATGGTGGTGGGTTTCAGCGTGTTCTTTGCAGTCATTTTTGCTTTTGCAATAAAATCCTTCAACTTCCAAAGGAGATGATACCCAAGTTATGTTCCATTAAGAGCGGTATATCCTCAATGCATGCTTGACGAGTACAGTACTTCCTGGTAAATGAAACCAGTGAGAAATCTATTTATAGCTACATGATTTTCTAGGATGAATTATTTGTTTTACTTGAGTAAAAATTACAGCTAAGCTGGAATTTGTGTGTAAAACTATTAATAGTTACATGTTTCAATATTGTCTATTATACAGAATTAAATTAAAAATATTGTAAAGTCAGATATCAGTGTCATGAGAGTATGCTTTCTACATAATGATTTGAGAACTTAAAACGAGGATGACGTTCTATTTTTATATTGCAATGTGTTCTGTATTATATTAACAATGGCAAAGCTATGCATAGAATTATTTCCACTTCCTACTCTATAATTTCTTCCATCCATGTCAAGCATTGCACCTGTATGCATGGTTGTCACTTGACATTTTTTCTTTTTACATCAGAGCTTGTTGAGGAATAAAAGAAAAATGAAAAAAGAAAAAAAAAAATCAGAGCATTAATATACTTTTATACATATATTAAGCACAATCTCTCTGGGCACGGACTGACCCAGCGGGGGCCCAAGGGGGCCCGGGCACCCTGGGTCCAATTTTATTTTTTATTTTTAATTATATATATATATATAGTTATAATATATTTCATTGATGTAATTGGCCTCCTTTTAAAACTTAGGTGTTCTTTCACTCTATAAGTCTAACTAGTCTCACCCAATTAGCAACTATTCATCTCAAAAACTTAACAAAAACAATAAAAACATTCACAATAGTGATTGTATTTTAGCAAAATAAACTATTTTACTACCAAAGAACGAAAAAATTATATGTTATTGGAAAAGGTAAAGTTAAATTTTTTGCAACTAAAGTAAACTAATATAAATACTAGTTGACTTGACTGTAGCAAGTTGTTAAAAATAAAATACAATATTTTATTATGATTATATCTCTTCTTTCAATTGAAAAATTCAAATTCTCTTGTTTCCTTTATTATTTTAATGAGTTGTTTATATTATTTTAAATGATGTGATAAAAAATAAAATAAAACATTTGATTTTGGGTGTTTTGTATAGTGATATGATAAAAACTAAAATTTTTAGTACCACCACTGTGAATGCTTTAATTTATATATATATATATATATAAAGAATAAAATAAAAAAAAAATATCCTAACCAGCTTAGTATTAAAAAAATATATTATTTTGTTTTTATCTCTGAGTGTCATGCTGAAATAAGTATCGGTAGCTTTTCAAGGACACTGTTTCTTGCATATACTATGTGCTAATATAGGTGACTTTTTAAAGTTGTTTTGGGCTATTTGCACAATGTATGGTATGTGCAATAGATTTTTCCCTAATCAAATATCTTATTGAGTGGAAAAAAAATCTAGGTGCACATCTTTTTTGTATCACAATTTTATCACAACTCTGATGTATTTCGAGAATAGTAGAGAAAAAGTGATAGATTCAAATGAAAGTACTCGGTTTATATGGGCATAGTACAAGAAAGAGGAACCTGTCATTTGTGTGGTAGTGGCCTTTTAGTGCATTATGAACGTGATTTTTTGCTAATTAACGATGGCTTCTTTCTAGTGATTGTGCTGGTAAACTGCCCTAACACGAGGGTGTGTTTTTTTACACCACTCCGAACTTAGTTGAATTTTGAATTTTTAATCTATTAACAGGAGCAGGACATACTAGAGGCCCGCCACCAAGGCATGACAATTTTCTAAGGAATAGGGAACTAACCGTTGCATAATATACTACTCATTGACAGTAACTTAGTTCTTAGCATGATTCATCAACAGCTTTATAGTTTAACTTGGTGTTTTCAATAAAGATGTTGACAGCTCAACTTCTGTTTTCAATGGAGACGTAGAGGTTCAAATTCTTCCACCCATTATAACTATCAAATTTATAAATATAAATATTAAAAAAAATAAAAAAAAAAAGTTCCTATATAATGGTCTTGATAGGTTTTCATGCAAGGGTAACGGTTTTTTTTTTTTTTTTTTTTGGTTAAAAGGAAATTTCATAAAAAATCTAGAAGGACAAAGGCGGAGCAGGGCAGAGCCTACTCAAATACAAACCACTCAAATCAAAATCAACTAAACTAGAAATGTCCACAGGCGTACTTTCAAAAATCACAAAATCAGCAGCTTGATAGCCACCCTTGCGAGCTAACGCATCCGCACATCTATTCATCTCACGATAACAATGCCTGAAACACGTCCGGGGAATCTGTGAAAGCAGAGTCCTACAATCATCCATGATGGACGAAACAAAAAGATTGGAGTAAATTGGGTTGCTCAAAGCCTGCACGATCGCCTTAGCATCAATCTCAACTTCAACAGCATGGCAATTACAGCTAACACAGAGGCTCAATCCATCCCGAAGAGCCCACAGCTCAGCAAGAAAACAAGTAGTCACCCCTATTTTGCTAGAAAAGCCCACAATCCATCTCCCATTATCATCACGGATCAGCCCCCCACCTCCTGCAATACCTGGATTACCGAGTGAAGACCCATCGGTATTCAATTTCACCCAACCCAAATCTGGTTTTGTCCAACAGACCGGTTTAGGAACACGAGTAAAAGCTTCTCTGGTAGGTGCAGCGCAGAAAGAAAATTCTAGAACACTCCGTATGATAAAGTTTGCAAGCTGAGGATTAGGACCTTGATTCTTAAATAAAACCTAGTTCCTGTGTTTCCAAATAATCCAAATAGCAAAAAGAAAGGTTGTGCTCCATGGGATATTATGAAGATCACGAACCTGGTTGTTAGTGCCATTTTCTTCTAGCCAAACAGAGACGTTGCTGGTGAAGAAATGATTAGAAAGGCTATTACTGCCCAGCTGGGACCACACGGCCTTCACAACAACACAATCCCGGAGCGCATGTAAAATGGATTCGCTGCAAGAAGAACAGAGGGGACATCCACTCTCAGTCACAATCCCTCTCCTAGCCAAGCATTCCCTCACCCCAATGCTATTATGAAGGCATAACCACACAAAATATTGAATCCTAGGCAAAATCTTCACCTTCCAAATCCAATTTCCCCCAAAACTGATCGGCCTATCCTGGTTCATTGCTATCTTATATGCTGACCCAAGGGTAAACATACCATGCTCCGAGTCTTTCCACGCCAACTTATCACACCCCCGAGAAGCCACAGCATAAGGAATGGCTTGTAATTCCAGTTTTAAAGAATCTGGTAGCTCAAAAGAAGTTGCAGCCTAGTTCCACCAATTTGTTGACACCACATCCCTTACCCTCAGATCCACACTTTCACATTGAATAGGACCTTGGATGACCTACCTAAGAGGCCCAAACTTGGTCCAGTTATCCTTCCAGAAGCTAAGATTACTCTCTCGGCCGATTGTCCATCTCGCCCCTTTTTGGAAAACTACTAATCCCTTCTTCATAGCCGACCAGATTCTGGAACAAGGAAGCTTATCTCTGTTGCTTGAACTTAATCTCCGAGCATTACAATATTTCCCCTTAAGCACTTTAACCCATAAAGAATCTCCTTCCGTCTAAAATCTCCAATTTAGCTTTGCTAGCAAAGCTAAATTCCTACCCCTAGCCGTTTGGAAACCCAAGCCACCCTCCTTCTTTGGCTGACTAACTTTATCCCAGCCCACCCAATGCATTTTCCTTACCGTATCCGAAGAACCACACAAAAAGTTCCTATTAACTCTATCAATCCCATCAATGATTTTCCCTGGGAGATGATTGCACTGCATAACATAATTGGGAATGGTTGAGGAAACATGTTTAACTAGCACAGCTCTACCAGCTAAGGACAACAAATTTGCTTTCCAGCCTGACATCTTTTGCTTCACACGATCCAGAATAAAATTAAAATCATTAGCCGAAGACCCCGGATGCTTTAAAGGAATGCCAAGATACTTCCCAAGATTAGGGGTTGATTGAAAACCCAAAATATCACGAAGAGACTCCTTGTCATCTCTACCAACATTTGGAGAGAAGTAGACCCTCGATTTTGCCCCACTCACAGATTGCCCGGATCTACTACAAAACTCATGAAGCACCTCTCTGATCACCAAACAGTTAGCTTTATCAGCTTTAGCGAAGAGAACCAGATCATCCGCAAAAAAGAGGTGAGAGAACGCCAAACCACTCTTAGAAGCCCGAACTAGGTTCCATCTTTTCTTGCTACATTCTTCTTCAATAAGCTACCCTAGGAAATCCATACAGAGAATAAACACATATGGTGATAACAGATTACCTTGCCTTATGCCTCTGGAGGGAAAAATAGGATCCAAGGTCCCCCCATTGACCAAGATCGAAGTAGACATAGTAGAGATACAACTCATAATCAGCTTTATAAGGCTCTGCGGGAGGTTAACCCTATTGAGCATAAATCTGATAAAGCTCCACTCAAGCTTGTCATAAGCTTTCTGGAGATCAATTTTAATTGCCATGAAACCAGTCCTACCCTTCTTCCTGCTTATGGTATGGATGAGTTCTTGGGCAATTATAGCATTATCCGTACCCCTTCGCCCTGGAACAAAGGCAGATTGAAGAGGAGATATAAGATTACCAAGTAGGGGTCTTAATCTGGCAACCAAAATTTTAGAGACTATCTTATATATCGTATTGCACAAATAATTGGGCAATAATTGCTGAGAGTTTCTGGACCAGGGATCTTGGGAATAAGAACAATAAGGGTCTTGTTAACTTCCTCCGAAACTTCCCGGTTAGCAAAAATTTTTATAACTTCCTCCTTCACAAAAGTACCCACTGTGAGCCAAAAACGTTGGAAGAAGCCTGCATGAAGCCCATCTGGACCAGGGGCTTTAAAAGCTTTGAGAGACCAAAGACCATTCTTTATCTCTTCCTCTGACACAACCTTGTCAATACTATCCCGTTCCTCATTAGAGAGCCGATTTTGCTAGGCAGACGCCGCAATAATCTCAAGAGGAGAGTAACTTAGAGAAGATGTATAGAGCTCAGAAAAACCATCCCTAATAACTTCCTTAACTGCCATCTCATCATGCACCCATTCCCCTTCTTTGGACATGATAGAAGTGATGGAATTTCTTCTTCTCCTCACTAGGGTGGACACATGGAAGAATGTCATATTCCGGTCACCAAAAATCATCCAGTTCACCCTAGACTTTAATGCCCATAACTCTTCTTCCTGCCTTAGAACACAATTTAGATCAGCTTGAAGCTTCCTTTCTAACTCGACTAGGGAGTCCAGCGGTCTCAAGGCTAAAGCCCTTTGAATGCCATCCAACCTAGCCATTAATCTCCTTTTCTTAGCAAAAATATTTCCGAAGTGAGCCCTATTCCAGTCCGAAGCATCTCGGGTAAAAGACTTGATAGCTTCCTGAAGGTGAGGGGCATTAGTCCAAGCCTTCTGAACCACCCAAGGAAAAGAGGGGCCCGAGAGCCAAAAGCTTTGAAACTTGAACAGATGAGTCCGTCTGGACCAACCAGTAGGGGCAATTTGAAGCAAAACTGGACAATGATCGGAATGGCATCTGGTAAGATGGGAGACCTTAGCTTCGGGATACAGAGTGCACCATTCTAGATTGACAAAGAATCTATCGATTCTCTCTTGAATGAGAACATAAGCATCCCTTCGATTCGTCCAGGTAAACCGGGACCCCGAGAACCCCAAATCAATCATATTACACTTGTCTAAACAATCTTTAAGAAGGAGGGATCTGCTAATGCTTACAGGTCTGCCCTCTAACTTATCATCACTAACAATAGGCTCATTAAAATCCCCTGCAATAATCCAGGGTAGGCTATGCAATTCCGCAACATTCATCAAATTATTCCAAAGAATAGACCTCTCAGCAAATCTAGGACTGGCATAAACTGCAGAAAAAAGCCAAGAAAGGTTAGAAGAACGTACCTTTACAGTAACATGTATTTCCTGCTCTGTTTTAGACAAAAGAACAACTTCTACTAAGTCTGAGTTCCATAAGAGCCATAAACCCCCAGACAAACCAACAATATCCATGTGAATTGCACCATCGAAAGGAAGATGGTCTGTAATGTTCTTAGCTCTCTCCCCTCCAAGACAGGTCTCCATGATCACAAAAATTGCTGGATCATGCACACGAGCAAGGTCTCTAACATGACTCTGAAAATTGGGCTTCAGAGAGCCCCTGCTATTCCAAATGATGTAATTCATCACACTGAGAAGGAAAAATAAAAGAACCTCCTCAGAGGTGGGAAAGGGCAGCCCCTCCTCCTTCCACTTCCATCCCAGTATCAATAACTTCATCGCTGCCTGCACACTCCTTGGCAAAGTGGCTAATCGGACTTCGAGGATTCCCACCCCCATGTGTAATATCACTTGTACCGGCCTGGGTATGGGCTTGATGCTCCTGAGACAGCATACAAGTGTCCCGACTTCCGGAATCAACTTTACCACGGTCATGAACAACTTGCACAAAGCCGGTTCCAGAGCGATCCACTCTCGGCTCTCCCTCACCTTCGCTTTTCCCCTGATCTTTGCACAACTCAATATTGCCATCAACTCCGGCCACACTATGACCGCTCTTACGCAAATCATTACCCACCTCGTCATTTGCTGGAGTATTGAACTGGAAATTCGCATCCCATCCCTGTTTGCTATCAAAGGAGGTTTTAGAGGAAGGCTGCTCTAGATTAGGAAGCTTCTAGATGCTAGTTACACCTGCTACTACATTGCCCAGGGGTATTAGAGCCCTATTCCGGGCCAACTCTTTTTTACTCTTCACAGAAGGGCAATGGGCCGGAGGGGTTGAAGTTCCGTTGGAGAATTGGCCAATGTTACTTAGCTCAGCTTGAAGGACACCTTCCTGATCTAAGTGCACATTCTTTGGGCCTGTATCGTGCTTTTGGGCTTTGAAGGAATGGGCCTTCAAGGACGTGGAAGCCTCTTTCGGTTTTCTTTTGCCAAAAAACCCAGCACTGTACTTATGACCCACACTCAGAAAAGCGTTGCCACCACTCACTCTAAGGTACCCAAATCCACTAGTGTTAGACGTGCTATTTGCTGCTCTGTTACCTTGTCGTTTTTTGGTAACCACCACCCACGGACCATACGTGTCCTTTTGGTCAAGAGACGTTGGCTCCACCCCTGCCCTGGGGTCCACATGGTCACACTCAACGTGTGTACTGTCTACTGAATCCTCCTCTTTGTCGCTACCGTCCTTGTCTAGCTGGGAATTACTCTGGATCAAATACGGACAAGCCTCCTTCCGGTGACCGATCCATCCGCATGAGAAGCAGAGCTTATGGATACCTTCATAATTTACTGCCTGGTGTATACCTCCAAGGAGTACGGTGGTGACAAGAGGCTTATCCACGTCCACCTGAACGCATAATCTAGCAAAGCGGCCCCTCGCTTCATTTGCCGTATACGTATCAATCCTGAGGATCTTTCCAACCGAGTTACCAATCTAAGAGAGGACCTCCATTTCATAATACTCAATGGGCAGCTCATTGAGCCTTATCCATACAGCAATGGATGAAACATTCGTGGACGAAGGTTTGAAGTTCGGCTCCCATGGCCGTATCGAGAGAAAATGTTCTCCCACGAACCACGGACCTTTTCTTAGAACCATTTCATGGTCTTCCTTACAACTGAAGCGAGTTAAGAAGAACTCCTTCCCCAAATCAATCACATCCATCCTCCCTGTGGGTTTCTAGAGCGCATTAAGCTTAGACTGAATGAAGTTGAACCCCACTGAGCGACCATAGACCTTCACAATGAGTGATTTCGCCCAAACTGTTCAAATGCGATGTTTGACCTCCTTTGATAGCTTAACCGCAGCAAAGCCTTCTCTGAGCTCTTCAATCTCATCGTCTGACTCAATATCAAAGTCCATTCGTTCATCAAAGGAAAACGCTTGGTTATAAGCTCCTAGTATCTCCCCGAGGAGCTTATCTTTGAAGGTTTGCGTCTCAGAGGGACATGAAACACTGGGTTGCCCATTATAATGGCCACCACCCCCATGACTAGATGAGAAACCTGCATGTCGGACATCCTTTACTTTCTTGTTGCTACGTTCAAGTTCGGCTTCCTCCTCTCTAGAGAGCACACGCTCTTTTGTACGGACCATTTTGCTTCACTCGTGCACTTCCAAAGGTTCTTCAGTTGTTGTGGACTGAGTGAATCCCGATACAAATTGATTCAAAAGCAGCCTAACATAAATTGTTAAGATTTTAGACTCGATTGGAAAGGAAGTAACTCTAAAAGTTTTAGCTCACCAAGCTTTCTTGCATTGTTTTATACCTCCTGGAGCAAGGATATCAAGGGAGTTACAGGATGAGCAGGTAAGGGTAACGGTTTGGCTTGTGCTTATTTTATGCAAGGCAGAGAAAGCCAAAAGAACGGTCAAAATTGGCAAAGGCGTTTATGAAGGACGAAAGTTTTGGTCAAAATGGTAGGTGCAAATGTAAGAACTTCACATCACAGGCCCCAACTTGTCAAAAGCTAAACCTCTAAAACCTAAACCCTCATTTATAATGCTGACAATTCTAGATATAGAATTTGATCAAATCCTAAAAATTCTTAAAAAAAAAAAAAAAAAGAAAAAAAAAGAAGAGGAGAGGTTAACCAATGCGGTATTTATTAAGATTTTTTTATATGGATCTCATTTAATAAAAATGACAAAAAGTTATTAAAAGAGTAGTAAAAATGATTTAAAAAAATGCTAAAATTTTGTTAAAAAGGACCTAAAAAGTAAACAAAAAACTGCAAAAAAAAATTGCATAAAAATATTCTAGAAAAGCTAGAAGCCTAGAACTAACCCTTAAAAGTTAAAACCCCAAAAATGAGCAGGTTGAATACTTTATTTTATTAGAAGTACTACTTTTTAAAAGGTTTTACTAGTGCCTTAAGAAACTGCATTCTATATTTAGCAACTTGAAACATAATTCTCTGCAAATCTTATTACACAATGGTCTTGTTAGAGCCATTATGGGTTGTACTCTTGTGTTGTGGTTATCTTCAAGAAGGGTCTAGAAGATTCTAGTGATGATTTGTCATTATCAAGATCTCCATCAAGAATAGTTTATGTCCTATTGTAGAGAATGTATCCTGTGTATGAGGTGTATGCATCAAACCTCCCACACCGCCAATGGTTCTAGTGGGAAAAAGGCTTATTTAATCATCTCTTATCTAATAAGCCATCATCCTTTACATTTATGAGTGATGCGCGCAATTAGCTCATATGACCTTTACCACCTCCGTTACCTCAATAAGGGCAAAATTTGTCAAACAGTGAAAATTCTGAAAAATTTTAGCCGGACAGCACGCGTTCAAAGTTATTTAGTTAGTTAGACTGTTTTTGAAAGTCGAGTTTGGCAAACTCGACTTTGCGCTGGAATACAGACACAATAGTGGCGTTTTTTTTAGTGGTGTTTGTCAAAAACGCCACTATAGGTTTCCTATAGTGGCGTTTTATATAAACGCTGCTATAGCCACTAAAAAAACGCCACTATAGTGTCTGTTTTCTAGCCCAAAGTCGAGTTTGCCAAACTCGACTTTCAAAAACAGTCTAACTTACTAAATAACTTTGAACATATGCCATGCGCCTAATTTTTTTCCCAATAATAGTCTGTTTGGCAATTTTTTCCCCTCAATAAGCCTTTGGGACCAAGTGAATAATTGATCATGTCTCTCATGCATGCTATTTGATACCGAGTCCAATATCAGAGGTCACTTGATGCATCTTCAATCGGTGAAAACCATTTGATTTGGGAGGTTCAAATATTAAATGAGCAAAGTTCAAACTAATGTGTTTGTGAACAAACTCATAAGTATAAAGTTAGTTTTAATCAGTGGCGGAGCTAGGATTTTAGTTTAGGAGGGGCAAGATCAAAAGACAATAATAAAAAAATAACTTAAAATTATTAATTGATATTAATAATAAAATTATAAATAAACAATAATTGTCATACAAAGCCTATTAAAAGTAAACAATTGAAAAATAAATAAACAATTGTAAAACATCTAATTCATAGTTATTAATTGGCAATCAATCATCAAAGTAAGAGATTAATCTATATACATAAAGTTTAGAGATTTAATTTGATTCCTCAAAATAAATTGAGAAAATAAATTTCAACTTTTCTCAATTCTTTTAATTATTTAAAATTTTGGATTTATTGTAGAGACTCAAATTTTGAAACTATGAAAATGGAAGAGATGAAGGATAAAAAAATAATTGACATTTTAATGCTTTAGTACCATACAAGACATTATTATTATTATTATTATTATTAGTAATTAAAGCTCCACAGGCTGAACTTCAAATGAAAAGAAGGAAATTTAGATAAGTGAAAAAAGAAAAAGACAAAAAGAGTTAATATGGTCAAAAGTGTAAACAGTTTTAACAAGTTTAGTTAGGTGGCATTTATTTTGTGACAGATTGTTTAAAGTGGGGGGAATGGTTTAGTAATACTACACAATCTTTACAATATTTTTACAATAAATTAAGGTGTTAGTATATCATTGGTCAGAATAAAATAAAATAAAATATTTTGAGATTCATTTCAACTAAAAACAAGAATATTGTAAAAATATTGTGAGATTTTGTTGCTTCTCTAGACTTTCTCAATTGAAAATTTTGTTATTTTATTATTTATTTCATCGCATGTACAGTTTCTTTAAAGAAACTGTATCTCTGTTTTTCTATTCTATGTCAAGAGCTAATCAACTTTACATAAGTATGTATAATAGACTTTTAGGAGTCATCCCCCGCCCGGGGGAGGCGCCCCCCCCGGGGGCTCTGCCCTTAGTTTTTAATTATATATAATATTTTATATATATATATGAGATTAAATTTTATAAAAATGGGGTGTAAAACTCATGTTTTACACAATTCAATACATCCTATCACACCTAATAACATCTCAATAAATTCTCAATTTAGTTGGATTTATATATGAGTATTAGAATTGATTGAGTGTGATTGTGTTTATTCTTAAATATATGATAAAATGATATGGCATGTTGGAATTGGAGGGGTAAAACATGGGTTTTACACCACGTCCCTATAGAATTTAATCTCATATACATATATATATATATATATCATGTAAAATTGTAAATAATTTTACAAGATATCTATTTATTATTTATGATTTATTGATATTATAAATTCTCCATTTCATAAGCAATATAAGGTTGGTGAATCTTATTTTTATAACTTCATAAATGATAATTATTTTATCTAATTAACTCAATTAAAATTTAATTATTAATTATTAGTATAGATTTGTAAATGCGTAAAAAAAAATTATAGTCATGTTGTTTACAATATATGTACATCGCATTACTATTTATTTCATTTATTTTATATTTGATGAATAAGGACTTGAATCTGGCGCTTTGTGCAATTACCATTTTGATAAAATAGAGAATAGTTAGCAAGGTAAGAAGTTAAAAGGTAAAAAAATGATTCCAGGATTAAGATTAAAAGTGACTTTTAATCTCAATCATTTAAAGTACTATTCGATGGTGATCTCTATCCAATAAATCAGTCAGGTATTTTTTGTCCCTATTATTGTAGTCATTGAAGTTTTACCAAATCCTAATCCCATAAATCATTGAAGTTTTTTTGTCCTTAGTGTTGTTGTTTTGGTATAGGAGTCACATAAGTCACTCTCAACAAGGTAACAACTAAAAAAATGTGCCTCTACCGACTTTAAAGGGCTATATTGCATAGGATGCTTAGAAATAAGCATAGGAAGCTAGCTATTAGCCATCGTTTATTTCTTTGTAACCATAGATTTATATACAACTCTATAAAGTTCCTGACTGAACCCACTTTGAATAGAGACAAACGTGTGTAGACCCAAGAAGAAAGGTTCTGATGAAACCTAGTTCCACAAGAGACAATAGCCAGGAGCTTTCTCTCTCCCAATTCAGAAAAAGACAACAGTCAAGAAGCTCTTTCATAAGAAACAAAAGGCTCTCTTAATTTATTATCGGAAAACAAAAACAAAATGCTCTCTCTCTCTCTCTCTCTCTCTCTCTCTCTCTCTCACAAATACAAATTTACAAAAGCCCTTCATTTTGACAACAAAAATTAGTTTGAGCTTTGTGGTAGTACTGTACATGCTCAAAGTAAACTAAAATGATGAATTCAATCTCAGAATCCTTCAAAAGCAACCCTATCCACCTCAACCAAATCATTCCACTAGATTTCAAGTCTGTGCTCACATTACCCGACTCTCACACTTGGACCCTATCCACGGATCCCCACCAACCCATATCCACGGACCCATTTGAGTCCGTGCCCATCATAGACCTTACCGACCCAAATGCAGTTTTGCTGATACGACATGCATGTGAGCAATGGGGTTTGTTTCAAGTCACCAACCATGGCATTCCCATTGACCTCCTTAAACAACTAGAACTTCAAACCAAGCGTTTATTCTCTCTCCCATTGGACCAAAAGCTACGTGCCGTTCGATCCCCAGAGGGCATCACCGGCTACGGCCTCGCTCGCATTTCTGCGTTTTTTCCAAAGCTCATGTGGTCGGAGGGTCTCTCAATTATGGGGTCTCCCTTGGAACATGCTTGCCAACTTTGGCCACATCACCACAAAAAATTCTGGTACGTGTATAATGCATGCCTTGCTGTGGCAATGGGCCGGCTTCGATTGTCTTCCACGTTTTGTGTACACATCATGGGTTAAATAATTAAATGTGAATATTTTTTTAAAAAATATAGATATTTGGAGTTAAAATGTTGACATTCTGCCATGAACTTAATTTGTTATTTGTGTTTCATGTAGCCTATGTATTAAAGATCAATGTTTATTATACAAACTGTTTTACACACAAATCGTGACTTGACTTCAAGTTATAACATTATACAAACTGTTTTACACACAAATCACTTTAAGTTATAATTTCAGTTACTTTTTGAAGTGTGTGTAATTGAAAAGTAATATTTATTACACACAATTATCTTATATAGTCACGATTTTTAACATTTAAATCACAATTTCAATTGCTTTTAGAAGTGTGTAAAATAATTTATATGTAACAAGTTTAGCCCTATATTTAACCTAATCCACCTGCAATGAGGTTTGACCGTTTAAGATGGGGTTGGGCCAGTTAATTAGCATGGGACCGGATCATTTTAAAAAAAAAAAGGGGGTCTTGGTTGGATCTAAATCATCCTAATTAGAATGTTTGATTGCTGACATAGAATGTACCCTTATACTTTATTCTATTTTTTAGAGGAATATTTTGTTTTAACAATAATGCTGTGTTGTGTTGTGACCAACGAGAGAGCAATTAAAAAAAAAATTAAAATTTTTTTTTTCTAAAACTCTCCCCATGAAGGGGTGTACGTTCATCGATAAATAAATAGATGAGCATACACCCCTTCATGTATGCCTTTCACGAGGCAATCGGTGTGTTTTTGTCATATCCTAGGACTAAGAGGACAATCGGGATCTAAATCATCCTAATTAGAATGTTTGATTGCTTACATAGAATGTACCCTTATACTTTATTCTATTTTTTAGAGGAATATTTTGTTTTAACAATAATGCTGTGTTGTGTTGTGACCAACGAGAGAGCAATTAAAAAAAAAATTAAAATTTTTTTTTTCTAAAACTCTCCCCATGAAGGGGTGTACGTTCATCGATAAATAAATAGATGAGCATACACCCCTTCATGTATGCCTTTCACGAGGCAATCGGTGTGTTTTTGTCATATCCTAGGACTAAGAGGACAATCGGGACTAAGTATTTTGCTCGAATCAGTTTCACCAATTTAAGATTTCTTCCGTGCAACCGCAACTTTCTAGTTTCTACATGCGCAATCTTCTGTTTATTGAAATGGTAGTGTGGAACTATTTGTTGTCTTTTTGCCAAAATTACATAGGTTCTTAGTGATCCGCATTTCTATATTTAGTTAGCGATTAATTTGAACCGATTCACTAGTTTGTCATAGCCTCACATATGATATGTGCCCATTTATTTGCTGAATTGATCTGATTTTGGGTGTGACGGTGTTGGGTTGAGGTTGGGATAAGTACTCTTTGTATTTAAATTTATTTAAAGATAACATAGTTATGGCACATCTCATGAAGCGGATGTCACTAATTCGAATCTTTCCTCACCTCTCCTAAGGGGCGAGAAAGTAAGCCCAACATTTACTCAATTTCAAGTCATGTATAAACATTTTTTCAAAGAATACAAGAATAAGTTAACTATAATTTTCCTTATTATCATGTATAATTTGTAACATTTCTCATTTCTGTCATGCAGTAATGTAATGGAAGTGTGCCAAAAGGACATGAAGGACCTAACAGAAAGGATTCTAGGGCTGATGCTTGTGTCATTGGGCTTAACCCGTGAAGATGTTAAATGGTTAAAGCCCAAAGATGGGAAGAAACAACCCCAGGCCCTTCTCCATTTAAACTCATACCCAATCTGTCCGGACCCAAGCCGGGCCATGGGCTTGGCCCCTCATACAGACTCATCATTGCTCACTTTGCTACACCAAAGCAGCACGACTGGGCTCCAAGTCCTTAGAGACAGTGTTGGGTGGGTGCCTGTGCATCCTATCAGGGGTGCACTTGTTGTCAATATTGGTGACCTAATGCACGTACTCTCCAATGGCCGTTTCAAGAGTGCACTGCATCAAGTGGTTGTTAACCAGACACATCATCGCATCTCAGCCGCTTACTTCTATGGCCCACCAGCGAATGTGAAAATATCACCGTCTATGAAGTTGATTGACCACAAACATCCACCACTCTATCGCTCGGTGACATGGAAGGAATATCTTGATGCCAAGGCAAAGCATTTCAACAAGGCACTTGACTTGATTAGGAATGATGTATGTATTGGCAATTGATAAAAACTAGTATGGATGTTGAATTTTGACTTCAAATTTCATTTGGGTCTATAATATATGATCAATTACGACAATTAATTAATATTTATTTTTTAGTATATATATTTTATATTTGAAATAAGTTACGTTTATTTTAGATTTAAAAAGTATGTAACAACAATGAAATGTTTGAAAATATATCTAAAACTAGTCGCTAACCCGTGCGATGCACGGAAAATGTATTGAGTACAATATATAATTTAATCTTTGTTTATTTTACTACAACACCAAAATTGAATTTGTAAAATAAAATCATGTAGCTAAAACATTTGTTAACAGCTATACGTTTCAGACATTTATTAAACTATATTATTATTATTATTATTATTATCAACTTAACAGTATTTTAATATATGATATCAACATGCTTCAAGAAAATGTCCAACACTGAAAACAATTTTGAAAACAAACTCAACTAAACAATTTGATGAATAAATATATTACAATCTATAATATAAGCCAAGAAATAAACTTTGAAACCAATATGAACAAAATCCACGTCAAACAAAACCATTTCGATCATTAAGAATATGACTCACTAAAGTCATGAAAAACACAGGATTCATTACCAAAAAAAAAAAAAAAAAAAAAAAAAGCATCTTTAGTCTTTATAGATTTTGCCTAAGTACCCAGATATGATGACACATACTCACACAAAAAGAGACATAAACACGGACAATTAAAGAAAAAATAAGAAAAACAAAAGATACGTAAACACGGACAATTAAAGAAAAAATATAGGAAAAAAAAGTTAGGAATAGAAATATAAGATAAAGATGGATTACCCTCAAAAAGAATAATTCATGGATATTCATTGAAATCTTCTAGATAATTTCTGATAATAGAAAAAATAAAACCCAAAAGTTATGATGTTAAAACTTCCAAAAGGCCAAAAAAAAAATTTTTTTAAAAAAGCAGAAGATTCAAAGCTTCAAAAGTATTGAAATAAAACAATATATATATATATATATATATAATTACGCAATAGAGAAATACAATAGAAAGAAGGGAATCCATGATTATAGTTTTTTCACTTATGTATTGGACTCCTCTCTTTCTTCGGTCAATGCATCAAGGTTAGGGTTATTTGATTTGTTCAATAAAAATTTGAAGATTTAATTAAAAGATTCAGGCCCAACAACTAAATAAACAAAACAACAATTGACAAACTTATAAGAAAAAGTAACAAATCTATAATTTTTATTGAACAAATCAAATAACCCTAACCTTGATGCATTGACCGAAGAAGGAGAGGAGTCTAATACATAAGTGGAATATGTGAATTGTGAAGCATGAGCCGCCCTCAAAAAAAAACCTTCAAGAAAAATAAGTTTTAAGGAGAAAATTGTGTTGCGGCAAAAATAAGTTTTTGAGGCTTAGGTTTTCTACGCAAGCAATTCTTAAATAGGAGAGAGTAGAGGCGGTGGGAGAGTGTTCTTATTTGGCTAGAAGTCTAATTTGCATTGGAAAAGGAAAACAGTGATGAAGTGGAAAATTTAATTTAAATATTGTGCTGACGTGGAAAATTGTGAGAGTTTCAAAAGTTTCAATTTTATATATATATATATATATAGATTAATTTAAAGACAGCAAGATATTGTTTAAAGTACGAATAAAAGAGTTTAAATAAACAACATTCAATATCAAAATAGAACAAATGAATTAAAAAATGATTTTTTCTTCCTGAGTGCATACTTGACATGTTTGTGTCTACGTCGGATACGTGTCCGACACCAATACGTTGGCAATTTTGTTGTGTCCGTGCTCCCCAGGCTCTTTGCTCTTATAATGGTGTGATGCCTCTTCCATTTTTATAGACAGAAACCGAGCCATAGGGATAGGGATATAATTTTCTTACACAATGGTAATTATCATTTCTCGCAGAGCAATGTTAAGTTTGACAACAGAGGGTAAAGAAAATTTACTAAGCAAGTTTTATCAGTGCAAAAGGTTCTTGAGCACATGGACCAGAACCAAAAGTGCGCCACAACATTCACGGTGAATTATATTAGACGAACAAAATTGTTTGAAAGGATTCTACAAATCTAATAGAACTGTAAATATTGCTAAGAATGAACAACCAGCTAGCATGTTTGAACGATTCTCAAAAAAAAAAAAAAAAACTTGCATGTTTGAACCACAATCGTGAAAACATAGATATAAAATCTGAAGCCCCATCATATTTAATGCCTTTCAAAAGGGTGATTCATATAACATAACAGGATGTCATGCTGCTGATGTTCATCAACAAAAAGGAGAATTCTGTATTAAAAAAAAAAAATTTACATCTTTTGTAAGTCTGAACCAAAACTCTATAGGAACATTGTCAAGCGGATTTTGTGTGTAACAAAGTTAGCTTTGATGCAAAAGTTGACTTCTCTGGGTCATGATCTAAATACTCTTCTTTCCTTGCCAAGGTAGACTGTAAGGAAATATAAACAGCTACAAAAGTATCTGTGTGGAAAACCTGCTGAGCATTTCTGGATACACATAATGGAGAAGGCATACCAACTTTGTCAGGGGGGAAAAGCAGTAAGTCACTTCCAGAGCTTGACATACTTGTCATGACTAGCTGTAGCTATCAAACCTGCAGCACTCGATACTGCTAAGGCAGACACTAGTTTGTCGTGTGCATGTAGAGTCATTGTCTTGTTCTCGCTTGTGTTCCAAAGTTCCAAAGTCTGGAATGACCACCAATCCACATGAAGAACATAAGTCCAGGTCAGCAGCTTAAACAATTACATGCCATCTAGTTCAAATCTCAATGGAAACAAAAGTTCGAATGCACTCAACATATACCCTACAATCCAGTATACACACTATAGAGCACTGGTATTTCAAAGTTGTAAAAACCTTATCTAATTGTGCACTACTAATCTGAGACTTGCACCATATTGCAGTCCTCACAAATCACAATGTTGTGTCTAGCTAAATTTATGAAAAGGCAGAACAGTCATCTTGCACCCTATTCAATCAAACTGACAAACCATATATGTTATGCAGCAAATTTCATGAAATTGCATTAAAAGGTAGAGCTATGACTTACCTGATAACAGCCAATGACCAACAGCGTAGGATAAGTAGGATGGAAAACACAGTTATTAAATTTGTTGTCAGTACAGCTCAATTCATGAATACATTCCCCTTTGTTTCCAGAGCCAATTGTCCACACTCTAACCAAGTCATCACTCACAGATGCCAGATATTCACCAGTAGGATCCCAGCAGACAGAATGGACCATGTTTTTATGGCCCTAAACAGAAAAAGAGAACGTCAATCATAATGTGAGGTCATTACTCCAAAGAGAATGAAGTGAGAAAAAAGAAGTAACAAAGCAATAACAGATATTCATGTGACTTCTACATCATATCCTGAAAACAATTCAAGAAAACATAAACTGCATTATTCACATATTTTCTCTTCAAGATCTCGTAATGAAACTAATTCAATTTGTAGATACAAAAGATCTCTTGATGAAACTAATTCAATTTATAAATATAACTGAATTTTATTGGTTCAGGGCCAATAATGAACAAGTAGCTTACGTAACGTGAGAGAATATTCCAAATTACAGAGCCAAAGGCTAGGGTGCCATAAAGGACTTTTATATGCCAAGCAAGCAAAATTATATATCCATTTTGGCTTTTTCATCAAGGGGCACTTAAAAGCCATTAATCATCTTGTAGGCAGCCCTTTAGGGAGGGGGTTAAAGGAACCTTGAATTATTAAGATTTCCATTTCTAAAATAGATGTTTCCATTTTCCATCAAAACTGTAATGACTAGGGAAATTCTAACCACGATAATCTTAGTCAATTGAAAAAAAAAAAACCACCAGCTTTGAAGAATGGAAAACTGGTATGCAACAGAGACAGATGAGAGCCATCTGGCAATGAAATCTGGTTTACGAATTTTAAAATTTTAAAGGACCTACAAAGATGGGTTAAGAAATGCCTCTAGGAAAAGAATGTATTCATCTCATAGAAAATCTAATGGCTAAGTTAAAAAAAAAACTAAATTATATCAATCAAGCCAGTTGCCAAAACACTCACTAAATTGAACCTCTGGACACAGATATTGATGTCTCCAACATACGCACAAGAGAACTATCTGACAGAAAAAACTAGTCTTGGAACTTTGGAGTTTGGACCTACAAAGCCAGCTAAAAGAAAGGCCTACATACATGCCCTCCAATTATACCATACAAATCACACACTAACAATCCATCCCTCCAATGGGAGGTTTAGTAAATAATCAAATATGACACTTGGGCAAAGGGTCAAGTTGGTAATTATCTTTACATCCACCCCTCCTGGAGACGAGAAGGTATTATGTATCCTGGGGATACACTGAATTTTCTCCCTGGAGCGCAGGAGTCATATGCACCCCCAAAATAAAGAGCTTTGAATGCTAGAAGAAAAGCATCTATACCTAACAAAATTAAGTGAATACCCAAAATTGTAATCAATTTATTTCCATCTTTCCACACATAACCAAAGAACAGAAAAGAGTCCACAAAAGGACGACAGCCAACCTGTAATTTAAGCCTACAAACTTGGGTCTCTACATCAAGTATGGATACAAGATTCTCTGCTGCAGCAGCAAGAAGCCTTCCAGCACGAGGTTGAAATCTCACCTGGGTCGCACCACCCTGAAAAAATGGAATATAATCTACTAAATACAAACAGATGCTTAAAATAATATTGAACCTTGTTGTACAATTTTCTTGAAGATGAATAAACACCATATTCTTATACCTTGAAAACTCCGGTACAACTGCCATTCTTGATACTCCAGTATCTTATCTCATTAATATCACAAGAGCAGATAAGGTCCTCTTTACTAGGATGGAAGTCCAATGACATAACAGTATCAGAATGCCCCGTAAAAGTACGAAGAGAATAACTGGGCTGCAAAGGATCATTGTATCCATTAAATTAAATATAAATAAATAAAGATAAGAGAGGTAAAGGCATCATAATAACCCCAAAGACACGGTAAGATAAATTGATTCTATCACTGACTTCAAAGGCAAAGGCGTAAGAGAATGAAATCAATAGAGGAAGTTTACATTACAAACTTATCTTAGTATTTCTAGCAAGTCAACTTTATGACTCAATCCAAAATAACCTTATTCTACTTATGAGAAGTTGTCTTAAGGTATTAAAAAGGGGTTTTGGGGGTGGGGGGAAGGGAAGGGAAGAGGTGTAGTTTTATTAACAAGTTGTGATGCAATTATGCTGGTATATAGAATTCCAAATTTGGTGGATTTCTATCAATACAATCAAAGTTCAATTTTGAACTTATACATAAGCAATTCAAAATAAAAGGGAATATGCCAACTTACATTATCAGCATCCCAAACCCTGACAGTTTTGTCAGCTGAAGATGTAGCAAGTCGAGACATACTTGGACTGAAACGGACATCAGTTATCCAGTGAGAATGCTCTTCAAGTGTAGACTTCATTGTAAAGGATTCTGTGCACCACAATACAACCTGCACCATAAATCATCAGGCAAAAAGGATTCTGTTGACTTTTCCATAATCAGAATCAATTCAGTCAAAGCAGCACTGAAGTTTCCCTGTGCAACTGTTTGCAGCATTTGAACAATGTTAAATAAAATAATCTAATCAAACCAACCGCTTACTTTTCTATCAAAACCACCAGTAGCAAGCAGTTTCCCATCTGATGAGAAGTGACAACATTCAACTTTACTTGTACTACTTGCAGGAATACGCCGGATTTCCGTAAATGTGAAGCCTAATATTAATATAAACATGTTAAACCCTTGGGTCCCATTGACATAGATATATGGAGCAAAGCATTAAACAATCAAACAAGAAGCATTCACCAATCTAAAAAGCAGAATGTGCTGTACCTTTGCTGACACCAGAACATTGATTAACTCGACTATCCCTAGGGTCTGCATCATCTTGAGACAAGAATGACTCAACATTATCTTCCAAGGACCCATCATCCACAAACTGGTCCATATCAGACTGCAAAAGACTATGTCAACTATCTGACTGCAAAATTGAATGCAAATAGCAACCCCCCCTTCCCCCTAAAACAAAAGGAGAGAAAGAAAAAGAAAAACGCCTTGCCCTTAGCAGCAGAGTCATGACCCTGGCACTGCTAATGACAATTCCTCACAAGTTAACAATCTGTAACTTTGTTACAAAGGGCACATTGTATAATTTTTAAACATTACTTTAACAACACACTACTTCTAAAACATGTAACTTGTGAATAATTATCCAAAATGAAATTAACATGAAATAAGTTAAAATACAGGTAAAGCCAAGCTCAGTAGCATGAGCCTGGAACCTCAGCAGGGGCACTATTGGAAAATAAAAAATAAAAAAAATGTTGCTCACCAACTGATTTGGTGCTGATGTAAGTGGGCCCACCGCATCAGAACCAAACATAAGTAGAGACTTAGAGGAACCACCATTATGTGGTAAACTTGGCATTGACATCACATCTCCTGGTGTGTGAGTAGTAGGTGTTGAAGGTGAACTTGGGGATGGTCCTGTGGTGTTTGCAGTCCCAGAGCTATTGGCAGGACCTGAAGATGATACTGGCTGCTTTCTCTTTCGCACAATTTGAGTTTTTGGAGCCTTGAAGGAACAAAAGGAAACAATTTCAGAAACTCAAACCAGGTTATACCAACTTTTCAGTGATGACAAGTACACAGTGGTAAATTAGAGTTATGAAACCATTTGACACAACTTAGATGATGGAAAAGTAAAGCATGAGAAACAAATAACAATAATTATGTAAGGGGATATAAAAGCAAAATGAACTAGATGATGGGAAAGTAAAGCATGTGAAAGATGACACAACCTATAATTGGTTAAAAGATTACATGTTTAGCAATAGTAGTCCACATTACAAAAGAAATTCTAAAATAATTTGTCAAGTTATATTTGGAGAATGAAGAATTGTTCTACAATAACTAAACCAAAAACCAAGAAAAGAAAATGACAACAGGAAAAGAGTGTAGCTAATAAAATCTACGACTGCTGAAGCCAATAAACCTGATCGCTTCCTTGAAAGGTATTTGAAATGCTACCATCCGCTGTGACGCTTCCAGCACCATTCATTTTATCTTGCTGCTGGAGGTGGTGGTTTGAATTTTGAGAATGTTGACTAGAAAGTGGATGTTGCGCATAATGCTGCTGCTGCTGATTGTTCTGAATTTGTTGCTGCTGTAACTGAGAAGCATTACAACATTAGATAAGCAAGCACAACTGCAAGCTTAAAGACTGATAAAACTGTTGAAAAGACATAAAGATGATAAGATTGATCAACTCTGATGTACAGGAACAAAATAATACCTTGATTAGCAGCTCTGTATCTGCACGGGAACCAACTTGAACTGGTGATCCAACACTAGGAACCATATCAACAACAGAATTTAACTGGCCATCCTTCGCAAGACCCATATTACGATTGTTTTGAAACATTCTTAGTTTTCTAGATTCCAAATCATTGGCAGATGGAGATGCCAAGTTTTGCTGTGCCTGAAGCATTAGTTGCTGCTGTAACTGAAGTTGATTGAAAGACTGAGGGGACTGCATCTTCTGCTGCTGGAAAAACCCAGTTCGAATCTGCTCCAGCCCCTACAAAAGGTGAGAAGTTTTCAGAAAAGAAATCCAATTCCATCCTTCTATAATATCGTAACCATTATCTGAACCACCAAATTGATTTTTTTTTTTAATAACCAAACCAAAAATGCAAATGCAAGTTTCATTCCAAGCAGCATGCATAAACAACATTTGCCAGTTGTCAGACAAGAGGGAAGGAAATTTGCCTTCATTCTGCCTAGCTCTTTCCTAAGAAGTCAGGTTGAAAAGAAGTTGCTTACTGCACTTTCGAAATGACCAACCTCAACAATTCCCACATTCACTACTTCCAACTTTCATTTCTAAAGTTGAAATATTTAACAGAAAACGCTTAAGCAACTCTCTATGAGCAAAATGGAGGCTTCCCTTAATCCAACAGCCCACATACAAAGACAGGCTACCATGTATATTGCCAGAAGCTCTCTTCAATAGTAACATAGACAAAGATATAATGTACTAAAACAAAAGGAAGGAAAGACACTGAATTCAAACCTCAAATTAAAAATTAGAGAAAGAAAAGAGTATTGATTAATTTCTTTTTTTGATAAGTGTAAAACGATTTATCTTATAATGCAACCTATTGCTTTAACTAATAATTTTTTCTAATGACAAATTGCCTTGATAGGTAGAATATTGAGAGGAAAATGTCATATCGGTTAAGACACTTTTCAGCTCAATTAAGATTTGATTGGCAGATGAGTGGTGGATGAACCAACCAACATGAAACTAAGATCATCCAACTTGAAAACAGATACACAACTGAATATACAGGGAATAAAAAAAGCATAGCTTTTAGTCTTACCGTCAAAGGCCATCCTTTCAAAGTCAAATTGTTACTGCCTTGATTTGATCCTAAAAGAACATGAGAATAATTGTTATAACTAACAATGAAAAAATCCTAAATTATACAATTTCAATAAATAATTAAAGAACTAATAAACCATGGATTTACATGCTGCATGACCCAAAACACAAATGCATACTAGATCATGGAACTTAATGGGAGTTTCTTAGGATCCATTTGGGATTTCCAATCACTTATACATACGTTTCTAGATCCAATAACAATTGTTCCTTTGCAACAAATGACAGTTTTGTTTGATAAGAAAATATAAGGTAACGAAAGAAGCAACATCCTTTGCAACAAATGATATGAAAAACATTTACAACAAATCCATCAATATTCAGCTAAAAACATCTTATTTATAAGAGAAATTTCCTAGATTCCTTCCTTTTTCTTTTGATCTTCCAAAATCATCACCTATATTAGAATAATTGCCAATCTGTAAGTTCATAGTAGTAAGCAGAGAAGAATACTAGGTTTAGTAATAACCATTTCAATATTTGAACCCTTGTTGAGCTGAATACCAGAAGTTACATTCCTCATTCTATTAAAATTCTTCATAAGACAAGGGGTTAACATCCCATGATTTGTTAATAGTAAAAAGAAAGCTACAGCTATAAAATTATAGAACCTATACATAAACATAACAAAATGAGAAAAGAGAAACAAACAGCTGGATTGAAACAAAGGACAATTTCAATCAATACCATGAACTCCAATCAATGATCCTTCTGAAACAGCAGCTCTGGGGTTCATCATTGAACTCATCTCACTCTTTATCTCCTGTTTCAGCATACAAGATTATCAAAAATAAGAAAATTGAGATATGAAAGTAACAAAATGATGGCAATGATGATGATGATTATTATTATTACCTGTATAGGCCCTGGAAGCTGCTGACTTCGATTTTGAACTTGTTGAAGATTTCCAGAAATACCCCCAGGTGTACCATGAAGTGTTTGCCTGCAAAACAAGAGTTTACCTACTTTCAAATTGGACAACTTACAAATGTAGACTCGTAGTATAACTTGATAACTGTGTCCTCGAAAAAAAAAATACCCTTGAGGTTGGCCACCTGCTGCACCTGCCTTCAGCATTGAGGCATGATTAGGATCCAGTAGCTGTCCGACATTGTCACCTAACCTTTGCTGCATGATAATGTTTTGTAAATAACCGCAGGGATAATGAAAAAAGAAGAAACTCATTTTTAAATCCATCACAGAACACCAATACCTTCATAGCTCCATCATCCAACGCATCCCTCTGGAGTGGATGCTTTAGTCTATCCTCATACATTTTTGTTGCCAACGCATTTGCAGTTGCAGTCGCAGAGTTCTGTCTAATAAGAGGGTCACCACTTGCAAGCCCATTGGCAGAGCCATTTAGGAGCTGCG
Source organism: Quercus robur (assembly GCF_932294415.1). Lineage (NCBI taxonomy): Eukaryota > Viridiplantae > Streptophyta > Magnoliopsida > Fagales > Fagaceae > Quercus > Quercus robur. Next base: position 81,278,831 of record NC_065535.1, read on the forward strand.
TTCCATCTCTCCGCTGCTGCTGCTGCTGCTGCTGCTGCTGTTGTTGTTGCTGTTGCTGCTGTTGAGCATGCCTCTGCAACAAGAGCTGCTGCATTTGCATCTGTTGATGCTGCTGAGGTTTCTGGTTCTGTTGTTGTTGCTGCTGCTGCTCCCGAGCCTTTGCCAACTGAGTCTGTCATTTCCATATAAACATCAAGGTTATTTAAGTATCTCTCCAACATAGCAAACACAGAACAAGTAGAGATCCACAGAATCCAAACAATACTTAGTAATATACCATATATTTTATGAATCCAAAAAAATAAAAATAAAATCTAAGTTAATATTGTTTGATATGTAGGTTTTTTTATTTTTTATTTTATAAGAAATTGTTATATATGTAGATCAAACTCCCTATCCACTCAAGTACAATTCAGACTAATTCAAAAAACCCAACGTTTAAGCATTAGCTGTCCAGGCCAAAAAGTCATTAATAATGCTTCAGAATAAAAATTCCCTATGTTCACTGAAAAGCTAGCAAGGTATATTCATTAGGTGGTAGGACACCAACAATTTTTTGCAGGAGAAAAAAACCAGAAAGAACAAAGCTAATATTATTTGCGAAAATATTACTTAAGCCCCTGACATTACTTTTTAATAAGTGCTGGTAATACAATATTATGACCAATAACTCCAATTTCAGCACATATCCGACTCTGACTAAAAAAAACTAAACCATTAGGGAAAGGAGAAAAACAAAATACATATGACCAAGAAGAGACTGAAGATAATATGATGAAGACCATTAAAATGCATAATTTTTTTCAATTGGTAAGTTACACACACCCAATGGGTCTTGAACCTACAACCTCTCCCTATGCCAAACACTTATAGGTGGAGGTGGTGTCAGTTGAGCTAGAGCTCATTAGCCAACAGGAAAATTGAATTTCTGTTGCCAGAATATGATTGCTATAAGAAAAATGATTTGCAGATTCACAGAATTGCCTGGAGACTTTAAGAACAACACCCTCCCCAACCCAAAAGAAGTTAATATATATAAATATAAATATATATATATATATATATATTAAGAACTGGTAAACCCACCTCGATGTATGATGCAGCTGGTTCTGAGTGCTTCTCATTTGTCCTCGCAATAAATATGTCCCAAAAGACGGACCACCACTCAAAAAGAAAACCACCAGGTGCATCAATAGCTAGAGTACATGTACACACAAAAGCCACAATTATTATGAATTATGATATAGACATAGAGTATGGGAAGTCCAGAATACATATTAAATCTCTGTTCTTAGCAAATCTTCACATATTCTTACCAACAGGATCTGAAGAGACTTTCCCTTCGGCTTGAAATGCTTTTGCAGTAGAATGTAATTTCCTCTTCATAAGATAGTCATATATATACACATCCAACCTATTGTACAAGGACCAAACCAGTCAGATTGTAAAACAATACAAATATAAAAATCCAAATTGATACAAACCCAGCATTTAAACACCAACAAAATGAAAAAAATACTGTCCAAGAAATAAAGAAACAAATACCACCCCCTCGGTAACTCAGAAAATCAAAATTTTCTGACAATAATGAAAAAGAAGAACCTTACACAAATTTTTGGCTTGGTTAGATTTCTAAATTAACTTTTTGAATCTTAATTTTTTCATCATTTGAGAGGAGAGAACAAAAACCTCCATTCAACCAAGCCTAATAAGACTATTTGCCTCGAGTCCTTGACTAAAACAATATGAAAACAATATCAAAAAAAATCCACCCCCACCCAAAGAAAACAAGAAATAAATCCAAAAGTACCCCTAAAACCAGAACCAAAAAGAAACCAAGAAGTAATAGAAGGCAACAACAAGAACAAGAACACTAAAATCATCGCAGACAAAATAGACTCTTGAGAAACTTCAACATGCCCATTTAGAAACATATTAGAATACAAGCACCAATCACACAGTAAAGTTCAAATCAAAACCCAAGACCCAAAAAAGAGCTAATGAAAAAAAAAAAAAAAAAAAAAAAAGAGGAAATTTTGTACAGAAAAGCAGTCCTAAAAACTGACAAATCAACCAAATCTTAAAATTTTAAAAACACACACTAAAAGCACAAACTTTATCAACAGAAACATCAGTACAACATGGAAAACAACCCCAAATGCGGAAAAATGCAAACAAAATAAACACCACAAAAAAACTATAACATACCCATTTGAAAACATGAAAATAAAAGCCCAAAATAACACTTTCAAAAACAAAATGCGAAAACGAAAACCCTAGGACCCAAAAACAAAGCCAGAAGCATTCAAAGTCCTAGAGGACCGAAACCCAGAAATCAAAAATGAACAAACAACATAACAAAATCGATTTACTTGCATAAAGACTTACATTTTATCAGCTTCCCAGTTGGTCTGAGACTGAGACATGGCTAAAACGCTGTAATCTATGACAAATCCGATACCTTTGGAACCGTGCGTAAGAAAAAATATAGATATTCAGAGGAGTTGTTCCTCTTAAGCTCTCTGCCTCTCTCTTACGTTAGATTCTTAGGAGAGCATGTCTTCTGGATATTCGGACTAAAGCCTTTTAATGCGTGTGTGTGTGTTTTTTTTTTTTTACAACATTTGAGGACTATAATCTTGGTCATATGTAAATATAAATAATACTAAAAAATTACTAAGAAGTATTAGGCTGCTCTTTCTATAACAATTGTTTGGCTTTTCGCTTGGTTCTTTCTGGCCTCATGCCAAAATTTCACGCAACCAAAGCACTGTAGAGTGGCGCTCTTTTTTCCCCCTTTCGTCTTGGCTCGCATTATGAAGTGCTTTTTTGACTTTTTGGTTCATATCATATGCATTTTCCATCACCTACAATTTAGATATGACAACTTAACATTATTTATTTTACCCAAAAAAAAAAGTCACATTGTTTTTTTTTTTTTTAATGCAACTGTCATTATTAATTGGTTAAAATCAAGTTAACAATCTTTGATAGTAAGTATTTAATTTGATTATTATTATTATCATATACTATATATTATAAGTTGGGTATTAAAAAATCAAGATTGTGCGAAGTGGTTCAACATGTAGCTTATACGTTTTATAGCAGATTTTTGTTATGAGAAACTTATTAACATTATTTATTTTAGCCCAAGAAAAAAAGTCACATTGTTTTTTTCAATGCAACTGTCATCATTAATGGGTTAAAATCAAGTTAACAATTTCTGATAGTAAAGTGTTTAATTTGATTATTATCATATACCACGTATTATAAATTAGGGGTCCGTTTGGATACAGTTGAAAACTGAAAATACTGTAGCAAAATAATTTTTAAATATGTGAATAGTGTCGTGAGACCCATTTTTAATGAAAAAGTTGTTGAATAAAGAGGTTTGTGGATCCCATGAACAGTGCACAAGATCTACTGATAGACCACTTTCTAGTTAAAATGCGCTTCTCAACGCCAAAAAAAAAAAAAAAAAAAAAAAGAGAGAGATGGAAGCGCTGACGCAAACACATCTGGTTTCATCAATACCCAAACGCCACCTACGTCTAAAAGTCAAGATTGTGCGAATTGGTAGACCACTTTCTAGCTGAAACGCGCTTCTCAAAGCAAAAAAAAAAAAAAAAAAAAGGAGGAAACGCTGACGCAAACACGTATGGTTTCATCAGTACCCAAACGCCACCTAAGTCTAAAAGTCAAGATTGTGCGAAGTGGTTCAACATACAGTTTATAGGGGATTTTTGTCATGAAACTTATTAATTATTACGATAACTTCTTTGTTTTTTTATAAAAATACCATAATTTTATTAAGAAGAAGATAAACATAATACATCATGAGTTAAAGCTGACTCAACCATATTAGGGTTTTCCTCTATCCAAGTTTCATAACTATCTAAATATTTGGCATGCTGAGCCAAAAGGTGAGTTGGACAATTATCATCTTGCTTAACATGGGAAATTTTCACACATCTAAAATCCTACAACCTTGCTTTAATCCCTCCTATAATATTGTCAATAGCAATTGGAGCTTCACTAGTTCTAATTAACACATCAACAACTATCTTGGAGTCACTCTCAAACAACACATCTTGTACCCCTACATCCCAAGCAAAAAGAACCCCTTCCTCCAATGCTTTTGCCTTCGATCTCCATAGGACTTAGTGGAATTGGTAAGTTCTTGCTTAGAGCTTCCTCTACTTGCCCTTTGTAGTCCTGAATAATAACCCCAATTCCTACAAACAGTGTGTTAATAAAAGTAGCCCCATCAGTATTAATCTTATACCAAGATTGGGTTGGGGATATCCATTGCACTGTATCGATGATTTCTTGGCAAGCCAGCTTGAAGTTAGCCGTTTGAAACTCCTCCAGTAAGTACTTAGCCTTCCGAAAAATTTCAGCAACTTACTGTCATGTTTTACCTTGCCTCACTGCATTCCTATCAAACCACATAAACCATGCCACCAAGATGACTAACCCCAACAATTCATCATTCATATGCTGTCCAAATTTTAAATACCAAAGCAGGTCTCCAAACTCATGAAAAACACCACCTTGACACTCAAACGAGATAACTTGGTTGAGAAGAAACTATATCACCAAAATAGCAAGCGACTATATTATGAGTTTTAATAATTTAAAATGCTAATCTAACTAAAATTCTATTACCAATATTTCAAACAAGTTGAAATAAATTTCATTTATTTAGTTTAATTTTTGAATAGTTTTTTTTTATGTAAAATTGGACTACCTAATTTTCAAAATATTTCAAATGTTACTCCAACTAAAGTTCTGTTACCAACAAATTTTAAATAAAATTACTATTTATGTTATTACCATACACTAGGTTCATTGTAATATATAGGGGTGTCCATGGGTCGGGTTTGTGCCTGACCCAGACCTGGCTTGAATTTTTCGGGTAGGTGAAAATCAAAACCGAAACCAACCCATATTAATGGTTGGATCATCTAGTTCGAGTCCGTTGGGTTTTGGGTTGGTGTCAGTCGGTTTCAAGTTTCGCCGTCGGTGCCAATATTTGGCCGGATCCGTTGAATCTATACTAGATCTTGATGAGATCTCGCCAGATCTAGTGGATTTCAAGTAGCTATTCGTCAGAAGATCAAAAATATTGCCGGATCTGGTGGATTGTAGTGGATTTCAAGTAGCTATTTGTCGAAAAACCTTTGGATCTCACCAAATTTTGTTGATTTTATGGTCAGTTGGGTGCCTCGGGTTATTGGGGAGGAAATTGGCCAGCCGACCCGAAAGGATCAGGTTTTGTGGGTGGTGACCCGCCACCGACTGTCGGGTTGGTCGATTCAGGTGGTGGCAGTTCGGTTTCTGGCGAGTCTGGTGAGTTGAGCAGGTGACTGGGTTTTGTGGACACCCCTAGTAATATGCCATTCTTATAATAAAGACATAGTTATTAAGAGCTTTTCATAATATATATAGGCTTTCAGGTCTAGTCTTTTTTTTTTTTTTTTTTGGTAATAATTAATTTCATTCATTAAAATTTGTGTATAAACAATAAAGTAATGAGATAATTGCATAATAAAACTCCATAGCATGATGTTGTTTTCAAGCTACATTCAAAAGTTTCAAGCACATAAATTATCGTAGTAACAATTCTTCATTCGTAGCACTTGGCATTTATCTAAGTACTAAAAAAAAAAAAAAACTCTCAATTGTAAGTAGAATTTGGACTTATAAAAATTTTAAATGGATTATTCATATAATAAAACAATCCTAAAAGGATGAACACGATATAATGAACATGTTATCTTTTTTGTGAGGGTTTCTTATTTCTTACATTAAAATGTCACTTAACATTCAAATGAATGACTGTTATTTTTTCAAATTGGTCTCGAATGTACTCTCTCTATACATACATACATGTGCATAAATATGTGTCGTGCATAAATTATGCCCCCACTCAAGTCAAATCATGACTTTCCCATTGTCCATATAAGGCATTGCTTCACACAGTACACATGTTGAAGACTATCCATATAGAGCTCTTTCTATCATTGTCCTGAGTCTTTGTATTCAAGCGCCTTTCTCGGGTGTTTTTCTCTGCCCAAGCAGCATACCAAACACTTCTTAAGACTTCCTACGTGTCTCCAGCGAGACAAAGTCCTTTCATCTGCATAATGCACTTCACAGTTTTTTTTTTTTTTGACAGCGATATTCTTTTTCAAGCATTTTATGGTGATTCTCAATTCATTCAATAGACATTGAAAACCTTACTTACGTTAAAGACTTTTCCTCCAAACTTAAGTTTTAGTCAAGCCTCCGCGTTGAGTTTGAGGGGATCTAGAAGATATTAGGATATTACATTATTACAATAAATGTGTAGCCCATATAATTAATATATTAGGACATTATGATAAATGTATAGAGAGTTATTTTGTAGAATACCATGAGCTTTTGTGATTTTATAACACCGTGAGCTACAGTGGTTTTAGGGTTAATATACATTTGTATGTATGTTTTATCTTGGGTTCATTGTAATACACAATTCAAAATAATAAAGATGTAATCATCAAGGATTTTTCACAGTAAAAGTAAACCATTAGCCCAAATCAAAGTTAATTCTCTTTCTTTCTTTTTTTCCTTCTATATCTAGAACATTTATTAATTTATATTTTAACAATTAATAATTTTTTTTTTTTAAATTTACATCAAATTGTTAATTAATCTCTACATATAAACAATAAGATTTAGATCAACCATGCCCCTATGGTTAATAATTATGCATTATCATTTTAATATGTGCGTGTTTAGTATAACTTAAATTTCATGAATTATTGGGATTCAAGTGATAATTCGTAGTAATGACATCTTTTGTGGTGTTTCATATATGTGATTCAAATCCCATATCACATCTATTACCATTTACTTTTAAATAAAAAACATGAATTATTACCTTAAAAAAATCATGATTGATTCATGAATTATTTGATTTATTTTTTTTTAAGTTTAGATTCGTGTGTAAACATTTCATCAAGTAAAATTTAAAATAACTATATAAAAAAACAAAAAGAATCTTTAAAAAACTTTATCTGATAAGTCAATAAACCAAATCATGCAAATATACTATATTTTAACCACACTAATTAAACACACAGTAAAGCTTTTGCAATAAGTAATTTCATATATATATTTTTCATCTTTTGTAACTTGGAGCCAAAAAATGACTATTTACCATTATTTTGGGTTTGCAGTGACAAAAAATATATTTTGGATTGAAATTCACTTCCTTTGCATACTAGATTCCAACTTCGAAGGCCATTTTGGAGAGATCCCAAAGACTATTTTGTAAGTTTCATAATCATGGCATATAATAAATTAATATTCTAATAACCACACCGATCCAATTTTTGTAGTTAATATTAAATTAGCCTACTTGTTAGAAAACTAGACTAAATGGTCAGAACTCAGAATTCGGTTTGGTTTATCTGGAATATGATTCAAGGTGGCTTTGTGACGTGGTAGTGTGTCACTCATTTCAATTATTTTTTTAAACTATTCCATCCCTCCTGTTAACCTGTTATTGCGTGTCAAGCATGACTTCTCCTAATCGTTTAGAGCCAGTTTCTATCATATTTTTCAATATTAATTTGTTTGGGCAAATACCAACTTCTAATACTAATAATTATGCTTCTGTAGAATCTAGATATTTATAAAATTATGCTTCAGTTTCGTATTGAATCTATTGATTGGTGAGGAGTGAAGCGCATTTGCAAATAAAGTGGAGCAATGCAAATTGTGGAAAAAGCAGGCAGGGAGCAGTAATAGGTTTGGTAATGGCAATGTTACTTGTGGTTGGAATTAAAAGGATACATTAAATGCTGGTACCATGCGAAGACCTCTTTAAATCATTGACTTCGTGGTCAGAGTTATTTTCCAATCTCAATTCTATACTGGTGCCTTTCTATTTTTTTTAGTTTTTCGTCCAACCCTCAAAGCTAAATAACAATAATATTGAGAGAGAGAAAGAGAGACAATAGAACCCTTGCATGTTGTGTTCCAAGGACTTATGCACCATTGCATGTTGTGTTCCAAGGGTCTGGACCGTCTGGCGAGTCTTTATGATATCTTTCTCACATGTGTAGTTCTCAAATGTTGTGAAAAATAAGGGGCTATTTGGATTTAGTGTTTTCTATCACTCATTACTCTATTTTCATCACCCATAACTCAAAACTGGTGGGTCTCACAGCTGTTTGGTTTGTTTGGACTTGTTTTCAATTTTTGTTTCTATCACTCAATTCTCTAATTTTTAAGTAATGAGTTATAGAAACTAAAAACAACTTTTGAGTTATAAAAATAGAGTTATGATGATATTTTGGTAAATACACACATATTTAAGGGACCCACAGTCAAAGAGTAGTCAAATCCAGTCTGGTCTTCTTTTTTTTTTTCCTTCACACTGGGTCTAGTCTTTTTTTTTTTTTTTTTTTTTTTTTTTTTTTTTTTTCACATTGGGTTTAATGGTTTGGTTTCTTTTCTTTTTTTCCTTTCACGCTGGGTTTGAGCTTGGTTTCTCTATTCTTCTCTTCTTCTTCTTCTTCTCGTTCCTTTTCACATTGGGTTTCTGGGTTTGGTTTCTTTTTTTTCCATTCCTTTTCACTGGGTTCGGTGAGTTTGGGTATTGGAGGTTGAAGAAAAAAAAAAGAAAGGAAAAAGAAATAAGAAGTAAAAGCTACACCAAGTCAATCCGTGGGTTCCACAAAAAGTAAAATTTTTTGAGTTATCAAAATTGGAAACAAGTGCCAAGTATGCCACCTTAGGAAGTTGTGGTATTTTAGTGATAAGTGATGAGTTATGGAGTGATGAGTGATAAAAATTGAGTGAGGAGTAATGAGTGATGGTTTTTTAAAAACCAAACAACCCCTAAGTCTCATGAGATAACTTCTTCCTTTTGTAAAAAGGTCTTGTGAGTCACTTCAATATAATTTTAGCATCTTGAAGACAAAAATCAACTACTCCAAAATATAATATATTCCCATTTCCCAAGCCTATGTTTAGTAAGAAGCAAAGTTGCATATGTGGACTTGCAACTCTATTAGTATTGGTTGTATCTATAGAAAAAGAATATGGCGTAACAAGATATATGTGATGCCCCTCTTATATAAAGTGGATTTTATAGGTGTAAAACTCATCCCTATGTGAAAGAGACATTACATATGTTTGTTACACCATATTCCTATACTTTTGACCTAATGGTGTTATGCATGTACGTACTGCAAACAAAGAAGTCCTTAGTGATAGGTTTAGTAAGCAAATTGAATGCAGATGGTGGTTGTGATACAAATATCATTATATATGTAAAGTTGTGATTTCCAACTAGCCTTTGTTGGCTTTAATTTTGTACCAAATTTGATTGTAATTTCTTCAATCATTTCTCTGTATTTATGTGAGTTTATTTGTAAGGAATGAGTGTGAGAGATTAGTCAAGAATCAAGCATCAAAGAAGAATTAGTGCAGTTCGCAACTAGCTTGCGAGAAGAGTAGCCTATGAAAAGCCACGTGTGAAGCACATAACTAGAAGTTAAAGAGTCATGCTAAGCTGTCAAATTCATGAGTACTTTGCGAGAAAGGCCATCTTGTGAGATACCCACGAAACCCTTTGTTTGGCAAAAAGAAAAAGTGTTTTACCAAATTTTTTACCCACACTATATATACTTTCATTACCCACAAAATGTAAAGAGTGATTTTTAGAGAGAAAACCCTAGCAAAAATACTTGAGAGTTAGAGATTGTTATACCCGCAATCATCTACACATTTTCTCTTGGTTTTCCTTTACTCCTACCTCTCCATCTCTATATCCTTAAGATGTTTATAGCCCAAACACTTACTTCACCCAATTTGAGTGTTGAGTCAAGTTTTTGTGCCTTTGAGAAGCATTGGAATGAGTTATTTAGTGGTGGATGCAATCGGGCTGAATTGCGAGATCCGGAAAGCAAGTGAAGACAAGATTCTGAGAAGTTTGTTGGTAGCAGGAGCTTGGAGGGCTCAAGTACATGGGGTAGACTAGGCCTAGAGGTCTTTCGTTATTCGTATACTTCAACTTTATTCACTAGTGGATCAATTTCAACTTTGAGGGTCGCGAAGAGGTTTTTCGTCGAGTTCTGAGGTTTCCTCTTTGATAACATGTCTTAGTGTTATCTTGAATTTACATTTCTCTTCCCTATTCTTTAAGCTTGTCTTTTATTGTTCATTGTGGTTGAATATGGCTTAGAGTAGTGTTATTGATTTATTGCACTCATTTACTCTTATTTCGCACTTTGATAAATTAGAGTAAAAACAATCTAGCCGTAATTTTTAATTTGGGATCTGAACAAGCATTAGCGTTGTCACACTAATTGAGCTTTCAATATATATATATATATATATATAATTCTTTTTTTGAGTAAAAGTAATAGCAGATATATAACTTTTTATCATCAATAATCTCTTTACAAAAAGAAGAATTTATAAATATTTTCTATAACTAAAAAGTTGCTTGTAATTAGTGTACAAAAAAAAGTAAAGAATAATAAATCCATATAAAAATAATGTTATACTAATCATAATTATAACCTACAATAAATTATGAAAAAAAGTTATAAAATTTATCATGCTTCCACTTTCAATCTTCCTTTGGTTCTTTCTAGCAAGAGTGGGGCCTAGCTGCAATAAAGTGGTCAATGTGTTAAGACTTTAAGGCTCTCGCAATGTCATGCAAAGAGGAGATGAAATTTATTTTTCATTTTTAAGGTATCATAGTTTTAATTATGAACTTCCATTCCTATGTCTATCTAAAGAAGAATGAGATTAAGAGGGGATTTATTTTGCTTTTTTGCTCAAATGGCATATCATCATAGATTAACCAAAATGGCATGAACCTTTGCAAAGGAATATTAACCAAAATGGCAATGCCTTTTGCTCTGCTAGTGACGTGGCATAGAGACTTCATCTCTATCTCTTATGAGCTATGATGGGTTCCTTTACACCTCAACCACTGTTAGTGGACTTACGTGTAACTTTTGAGTCATTAACCAGTGGCTGGTTGAAATTGGATCTTTTCCTTTATGTACTAAAAAAAAAAAAAAAGCAAAAATAATAATAATAATAAATGAATAAAAATAAAACAGAGGAACTATTGTATATGAGTTTGCAAAATCTATGATGAGGACCTCAACGTGGTAGCGTAGTTGGATTTATGTTTTGACATCAAATTTATACTTTTTGTTGGGTTTTATATGAGATTTTATGTTGATGAGATTTTTCTTGTATTAGGTTTAATGTTTTAATTTGTTGGTTTGGATTTTGTGAAAAGGTTAACCCATTGTCCCATCCATCAACACCTGATTGCCCAGCAGAAAGTGAGATGCAGTTTGTCAGGTGTCGGCTGGTGAGAGACTTTAGACTTCCCTACTCGAAAGAATCCGATCGGGTAGCGGGTTGACACCAAATCTAATTCAAATCAATCTGTGAACACCTCTATTTATTGGTATATTAATCTTGCGCCAGTGAATGGGCGAATATATATATATATATATATATATATATTTTTTTTTTATACCAGATATAAATTTTATTTTAAAAACATTTATAAATTTTATTTTAACATAATCTAAGTATATATATATTTATGAAATTTTCTCATAAATATTTGAACTCTGACTCCTGCCTTCCACATTTCACAAGTATAAAGAATGGGCGAATATATATATATATATATATATATTTTATACCAGATATAAATTCTATTTTAACATAATCTAAGTATATATATATATATATATATGAAATCTCTTATAGATATTTGAACTCTGACTCTTACCTTCTATATTCTACAAGTACTTATACTTGTGGAGTGACTATTGCACAAAAAATGTGTAAATATATGTTAAAAAGAATAAAATTAAGTCAATTGATTATTTGTTTGCTTTGATGAAATACTTCTAAGAAAGACTTACTTTTTAGAAAATTGACTTGTTTTTGTGCGTTTGGTTGTGATTCTAAAAACGAGGCAAACACTTTTTAGTTGTTAGATTTGCAAGGAAAATCATTGATATTTCTAATAATTTCAAAATAATATTATAATAAAAAGCTTTAAACATACCTCAAGCAAGAAAGTATTTTCCTTTTGGGGCCACTTAAAGACCTTAAATGGGTAAACATATCTTAATTTAAAATCTACATAAAAAACTATGTGAGGAAGTGATTAGCTTGTGAGCAAAAAATGTCATTTAAGAAAAAAATTAACAGTTAGTCAATGGTTTTGTGGAGAGCAGGACCGGCTCAATTGGTGATGCAACTGATGTAATCGCTTAAGAGTATCCACTATAGTGGTGCTAAAAAGCTATTTTTAGCACCACTATATACAAAAAAAAACTGTTGCAATAGTGGTGGTATAGGTAAATTTTTTTACCTACATTGCTACAGTGCACGACTATATATGGCCGTGCACTGTAGCTGAAAGCTAAAAAAAATTTTATTTTTTTATTCTCCCTCCCTTTAAATTATTATTTGTTTGTTTGTCTGTTTTTTTTTTTTTTTTATCAGTCACCTCTCTTTCTCAACTCTCAACTGTCACCAGCCCATCCCTTACCCCACGCCGCCGACCCATCTCGCCCAGTCCTCCATCTCCCCGCTCACCCAACGCTGACAAGCCTAGTCCTCCATCTCACCATCGATTCAAGTTTCTTTGCATCTTCAGCATGAAATCCATCACTTTGAATTTGTTTAAACACCCATATAAACTTAAAAGAGAAAGCAAGAACTAGATGGGTTTTTTGTCTTGCAACAGTGAAAAGCTAAGGAAAAAAAGGATTTTTTATGGAAAAAGCTATGATCTAAGGGTGAAATATTGGATATCCATATCAAGAAACATTGAGATTCGAATAGAATAAGGATTAGAATATAAGGTACAACATGTTGGCTCCTCTGAAATGAGTTGTCCAAAAAAGGAAATAGAGAATGCTTCAAAGAGAGAGAGAGAGAGAGAGAGAGAGAGAGAGAGAGAGAGAGAGATAAGAGTTGAAGAGATATTTGTTGGCTAATTTGGATTTTTGGAAGTGGTTGTGGGTGGTTGTTCTTGGCTTGCTAGTTGTTGTTGGGTGGTTGTTCTTGGTTGGCAATGGTTGTGGTTTGTGCCATTGATCGGTTTGTGGTGTTTTTTTTTTGGTAGTGGGATGTACATGGTGGCAATCGTGGCTGTTGGGTGTGATTGGGTTTGGGGCGTGGTGGTTGTTGGTATTTTATTGTAATGGATGTATTATTTTATTGTAATAGATATATTATTTATTGTGATATTTATATTATTTTATTGTGTTGAAAGCTAAAATAGATCCACTAATACTAGATGTTTTGTAAAATGAGTAGATAAAATAGATAAAGTTGTTTTTTGTGGTGCCAAATAGCTAAAAAAATAGCTCAACTCCTGTTGATGCTCTAAGGCCCCCAAATGATAGAAGGCCCAACTTGTAAAAAAAAAAAAAATATATATATATATATTTATCTATATATTTTAATTTTAAAAAAAATTTAAGTACTTTTATTGGTCAATAAAATGCATTAAAAATGCCCCATTATATACTAAAATGCAAAAGATTAAAAAGGGAAAAAACAAAAATAGTCAAACTTCAACTAACAAAATTAAATTTTAGGAGACAAACTTATTAACCCATTATTGAAATATGCTAAAATCAAAATTAATACCAAACAAATTCATTAATAATACAACGTAATTGTCTTAAAATATGCTAAAATAGAGATTATAAATTTCAAAAACAAAAGAAAAATCTCTCATCTCTCTATCTCTTTGCCTCTCTATCTATATTCTTACCTTTCTTTTCTTCATCTTGATTTCTTTATCTTTTTCTATAAACTCAGTCTAGCTTTAAATCTTTCTTTGTCGATTCCCTTCAATTCACAGTAAATTCAAAATTGAAAAGGGGTAGCGTGGGCCGTGGGCATACCAGAGGTAATCTTCTCTCCCTCTCTATCTTTCTGAAAATTAAAATGAGGAGTCTGCTATTTATTTAATTTAAATTATATATATATTTTAGTCTATTTCACTGCATGATTGATTGATAGGAGTCATAGGAGAGCATGTTTTTTGCATATAGCCACAGGACAGGCTGGACATTTGCATAGTTGCACACTACATAGTAGCATAGGTTGCATAGTTGCATACTGCACAGCAGCACATTGCACACTGCATAGGCTGCACAACCCACAGTCATAGGACAACATGTTTTCTTACTTTATCAATTATTATAATTTATCATACCAATTAATAATTTGATGTGTATCAAAAAGTAAGAAAAATGGATTTTAAATAAAAAAATTCAATATATATTATTTGATTAATATTTAAATATAAAAAAGGCCACACTTAAAATTTTTGCCTAAAGAGAGAGGTGGAGAGAGAGTGAGAGAGAGGTGGTAGAGATAAAGAAACCATTATTGAGAGATTTTTTTTAGAGAGTTTCAATATATGTTGTCTGATTTTGATGATAGTTCTTTATCATCAAACCAAGACACCAATTGGTTTTGTTGTAGGTGAGAATTGAACCTCAAATCTCTTATTCAACCATAAAAAACTTTATTAGTTGTGCTATTGAGGAAAACATTTTTTTGGTCTATTGGGTATATATATTTTTATGTTAATTTGTGTTTTTTTATCGTATCAAACATAAAAGAATTTTCCATTGAAACAATTCGAACATAAATTCCACATACATTCAAATGCATAGAAATTGCTTAGAACTCATTGACCAAGTTGCTCTGCCATATACTTGTGACACTTGCATCTTAAGCCTTAAGCCATTTACACTTTCAGGGTACAAAATGAATTCTTGGACACTGATTTTTCTCCAAGCTAGTTTGGAGGAATCTTTTCCAACTTATTATATGACAATGCACAAGACTATTCATATGTATTATTTAAACAACTCACATAACATATTGATATAAAAATAAAAATAAAAGATCACCCAACTCATTAAAAAAATCATATGAATAAAAAGATTCGTGGACTATCTTCTCAACCAACTCGTAGTAGATTGAATGAATTTTCCTCTAAATCGGTTTGTTGGTAAACCTTTTCCCCCCAAAAATCAAGAGATCTTTTGGGATTTCTTGAGTCTTGCTAAGATCGGTTGCAGATACTCTTTTTGGTTGGTGGAACTAGTTCAGAAATTGGCAGACTTTTGAGGACATAGAAAGTTCCAAAGACCAGTTGCTTGCTTCTTTCAATGGTTCCCTTTTTGATTGGTCTAGGGCTTGGGAACTCACTTCTAGTGATTCTCTTCCTTCGTTCCTTAGATCTCTCCTTTGTAATTAGTTTATTTATTTGTTTTTTTGTTTTTATACTTTCTGTAATCTTTGGTCTGCCTTATGCTCTTTTGTATAAGGTAGCTTCTTGAATATACTTCTTTCTTCTTTTCCCAAAAAAAAAAAATAAAAAAAAATAAAAATCAAGAGATGCCCCTGACACTAAATCATGCAACTCCCAAACTGGGATGACATGCATCAGATTTGGATTGCCAACATGAATCATGGTATTTCCATGAACGAGAGGATCCAAATGTGACATAAATCACATTGCCGGACACCGGGATTTTGCCAGAGAAGCATGATTTATGCAAGAATCTCCATGCCATTAAAAATTACTTTTATTTGTGAGCTCAAGAATTGCTTTCTGTTCAGTCTCTTTCGTTATCCTATTCAGATTTGCAATTTCCAAATAAAAATGATGGAACCATACAGGAAGCTGGAAATATATTTGTGTTACTCGGAGGAATAAAATTTTCTATTCTTTTTTGTAATGAAACAAAAAATGTCCAGTTCCTGAATTTCAGTGTAAATGCTTTAAGACCCAGAAACAACTACCGGGAAAAAAAAAAATTCGAAGTCCCCTGAAATTGCCAAATGAGGTTGTCACAATGTATGCTCAATAAGAACCCTATATTAAGAAGACCAGAAAAAATATCCCTTCAAAGTAGCAAAATTTAGAAAAAGCCAATACCCATAAAAAAAAGAAAAAAGGGCCTGAGACTTCTCATTCCTTGAAGTCATCCTTGTCATCAACAGGTATTGGACTGTTCCTCCAAAAGACTGCAAGACCACTGCCACCAAGCTGTAAAGGAGAATGTTTGAATCAATAAGATTGTCAGCAGTAAATTCATAAAAAGGAATACTAATCCAAGGGTCTGCAGAGAATGAAAATACTCAAAATAGTAAGTTTGAGCAAGTGGAAGAAAGACACTTACCGCCATGCAAACAACACTAACAGCAGAAGGGACAGCAACAAGGGGGTTTGTAAAATGCTTCTGGGCAAGCAAAAACCCAAGTGCAGAGCTCTGCAGATACGAATGAAAGAATATATAGCATTATAATGCACATGTATTATGTAGTACTTACTAGTTATGCAACATATGAGTCATAAGCTGGTGATATGATTTGTTGGCATTGTGAGAGTTTTATTCTACTCAATTAGTTATAGGAATTTCACTTGTAAAACTACTATCTTTAGGCACCTTAAGAACATTCTTTAGCAACTTCCAAGCAAAGTAATGTTTAGTCAATCATTTGAAGATTTTAGTGCCTCCTACTCTCTCTCTCTCTCTCTCTCTCCACACAAACACACATGATGGGAAGCAGGAAACCCATGAAAAAAATTAAGGAAAAAAAAAAAAAAAAACTCCATGCAGACAACACTAGATGAGCATAACCTAAGGCACCGTTTGAATTGATTCTAGATGGCTGCATATAGCATTAAGCATCATTATGGATGCAGCGATTTACACATAAAATGGGGCACTTAGGCTCTTCAATACGTCTATTCTTATTCTTTATTGGTCTGAGATTATTTGATGTTGAGCAATTTATCAAGTTCATGAAAGAAACAAAGTGACTGAAGAAGAACTTGCAGATAAAGAAGAACCTGGAAACTGTGAAATAATGAAGAAGGAAATAAAAGGACAGTAGCTTAGACTTAGTCTTAGTTATTTGTTGATAGAACGACTTGTAGTATACCTTTATGTATATTCTGTTTTAGTAATCATACATGCCACGCGTGTTAGAAGTAGTTAGTTTGTTTCTGTTTTTCTGTTTGTAGTTTTGGTGGGTATTTCTGTTATATGGTTGTATATATATGATGTACTCTGTAACTTAATCAATGAAATCATTTTTCCCAATTCTTTTTTTCTGATACAATTAATTTAAGCAATTCACCAATTTAGCCTGCATAGGCACATGAAGAACCTTCACATTTGGCACATGCATATCTCTAGTTTAAGAATCATTTTAGCAGCAAGGCAAAGATTCCTGTTAGAAGTATGTGGTTAAATTTACCATATCCCAATAGTTTAAGCTTTTGGGACAATCAGTAATTTAACAATTCTCGCCCACCAAAACATGGCAAAGCATCAAAATTAGTTAAATAATTCCTTTTCCTTTTTCTTTTTTTCTGTTTTTCTAGACTCTAATTTCTGATATAATTTTTTTTTTGGGGGGGGGGGACAAAATATGACTGCTGAAAATTTTCATATAGACTATCATTGTATTAATGGTGAAGATCAAAAAGACTCATGGAGAAGATATTGACCTGCATCCCGCATTCTATAGATATAGTACGAGAAGTGGATTCACCAAATGATATTTTTGAAATCCAATAACCAAGAGCAAATGCAGCAATATGGAGGATAGCCACTGGCAGTACTAGTTGTGCTCCTTGAGTTTTCAAGACATCTGAAACTAGCCCGATCTTAAAAGTCATAAGATATCAAAGTGAGTTCCCTCCATGTGAGGTAATCATCAACAGAATACTGAAATGTAATGCAAAAGCTGTAAAAAATGATAAATCATTTCCTGATTATTTGGAGAACTTACAGGGCTGGCACAAAGAAGGGTGGTGAGAATAACTCCAATTAAAGGTGTCACTGTCACTATTTTAGAAGTGAATTTGGGGAAGTATTCATTTGCCAACACTGCCACAGAGAGTAGAAACTAAATTATATATGTGCAGATTTATTAACCTCTATAATCTGTATTAGAAAATTTGCAAATTTTGTATGCAACTAATTTCAATGAATAAAAATTTTATACACCTTTTAGTTACCTCCAATTATTGTTGGCACTAAAACAACCTGAAAAGTACTGATTGCCAGACCCTGCAAAGATTGAGGAACACCAAAACCCAAGATAAATTTCTATATGTGGGTAATTACAAGAAATTCTTAGACCCGTTAGTAAGCAGTAAATAGAGACTACATATCTTTAAATGGCTTCCGCCCTATATACTTCACAAATTAATGATCAGCTGAGGATGACGGTGAACCTTGTTTCATTTACATATATTTTCAAAATTTATAATGAATATGACTGATAATCTTTAAGAAGGACAGGTCCATCAAACAGCTATTTGGAAGGACATTGCATACAGTTTGGTAGGATCTTATAGCAAAGCAAACAAATATGAAAGAGGGCCATAAGAATTGGAAACCACAAGGTGGTTCTGCATCAGCCTCATACAGTAATAGCAGCAGTTTGCAATCCGGAGAGATATCCATGTGACCAAGAAAATAAAGGATATATCACACAGATTCAAGGAAAATTTATTAAGGTAATTATCAATTACATCTGAACTTACCGCGGCATCAACTGGAACTAGCTGACCAGCAAGAAGCTTAGTGAGGAGTGGTGTCATAATAATAGCTCCAATATTTGAACACCTACACAAAGTCGAAAATGATTATGAACTTAAAGTACTCTCATACACTATAAATAACATCGATATGAATTAGGAGACTATGTTCCTTGGTGCTAGAAATTATTTCACTATGGTGGAAGCCAAAATTACTTTTTTCTTTATGACAATATAACTTCAACCCATTCACCTATGTAACTGTTGCTTGTTTAATGTTATACTGCTAAAGTAACAACCATATAAATTGAGCACTAAAGAAGTATATTGGAGATTTCCACCATGAATATCCTTCACCATGTGTTTTAACCTTCACATTCAAAAGCGTGCTCAATATAATTTATTTTTTCCCTGTCACAAATGTGTATGATGAAGTCATCGTGCTAGGAACAAAAGTTATTTAATAATGTGTTTTTCATTATTAGTAAAGGGACATGCCATTATTTTTCCTATTCCCAAAAGCACTGTCTGATATAAATTAAAACGCTGTGTCTAAATTTGATCTGCCATGTATATCCATACAATCAAGCTCTAGCCAGTTTCATCTGTACCAATTTGTCTCTTGTGCTCAGAAAATTATATTATAGGATTTATAACAAATTACTCAATAAATTACAAATTTTAGTTACAAGTATGTCTTTTAAGGAAGACAAATAACTCAGAATTTTTACTGAAGTTCAAGATGTCCAAACTCTGCCAAAGAAAAACAAGAAACTATACCGAATTTTTTAAAAACTTGTTGGGCTGACACATCCACTTGGATCACTTGTATCAATGCTCATCAACAAAACAGTTCAGTAAAAATGGCGCTGAGACCTTTAATAGTTTAATATATCAGAAGACAAATTTATAGCATACTTCTAGGAAAAAGAGTTTAAATTAATAAATAAGCAAAGAACCATACTCAGTCCCAGTATCTTGAGTTTTTCCAACTCAGCGACACCAAGTAGTATAGATATATTTAAATGTTCAGTACTATAGCCAATGTTGTGAATGAGTACAACAAAATATAAGCAAAAAAACCCATGAGCAGCAAAAACTTGCCAGTCTGCTCAGGCTGAGAAAGCATTTGATCAAGTTGAGCTTACGTTGTCATGAGAACTGAAAGTGCCACATTTCCCTTAGATATGTATGTTGCAACATTTGATGCCTGACCTCCTGGGCAGCATGAGACCAAAATAAGACCGGTTGCAAGAGGTGCAGAAAGTTTTAGAGTCTGAAAATCATAGAGATAAATGTTAATTACCAAGGTTATTTTCATACATATAACACTAGGAGGAGTTGTTTTTCCAGATTACACAATCCAAAATATGTTACAGTTTCTACCTGAAAGATAATTTAGGTGATCCAACATCCTTCACCTCTGTCCCACATGCCCCCTCCTGGAAGGGGCCCCCTTTTCTCTCTAAGATATTTTCTTTTTCTCAGGATAAAAGGGACTCAATTTGATAAACGCAATGTTTTTGT
This sequence comes from Quercus robur, assembly GCF_932294415.1. Lineage (NCBI taxonomy): Eukaryota > Viridiplantae > Streptophyta > Magnoliopsida > Fagales > Fagaceae > Quercus > Quercus robur. The sequence goes on from NC_065535.1 coordinate 81,298,998, forward strand.
GTCTAGTTATTATGATTTTAAGGAACTGAAGGACAAATTTCAAAAACATACAGAACTGAACGAGCAGCTAAAAATCAAATACTATAAATTTTAGTACCAATGCAATGACAAAACCCAACATGGGCTTAATCAGGTATTGTGCGAGAAATCCTACACCCACCTGCAACATTAAAACAATAATCTTACACAGGTGAAACAAAAAAGAGATCAAATTGACAAAGTAAACAAATTAATTCTTACAGTCCATGGATTCCGCATACAACGTCTGAAATCCTCGAATGTTAATGTCAATCCCATTGAAAGCATGAGGAAACCTAGGCCAAGTGTAAAAAGGTCTGTCTGCAACCATGTTACCTGTAGGAAGAACCCAAATTCAGCTAATCAACCAACACTTGATTTCTCATCCACCAAAGCAGCAGAAAAAGGGTATGATATTACAGCAGCCGGCTTGTAGATGCCAATAATGGTGCCCAATATGACCTGTTCAGGTAAGTAGATTTGGATTTAAAAGTAGTCCTTAGGAAATAAACCTTTAAAATGCACATAAAATATGAAAAGTATGATACTCAAAAAAATTGATAAACAAAAGTACGCCATCACTACAGGAAGTTGTGCTTAAGAAATGTGACACATACCCACACAGGAAAAAGAGTTGTCAAAGTTTCAATTACTCTCTCATATGGACTCATTCCGCTAGGGGTGCCACTAGGAAAATCCCCAGATACATTTGTTGCAGCCTTGCATAAAACTTGGGAGTTCCTAATTGTAGGATTTAACAAATTATTATCACAAAATATTAAGAATGCACAGATGCAACAACAAAGCCAGAGAGTACAAAAGATGCTCTCCCAGGATTAGATATTTTAATTTCATTTGATTGGCATACATCAAGAATACAACTTATCCCTATCTTACTTTTAGTGAAGAAAGATAAGATTTTGATTCCCAAATCGATTAACTAGGTTCTTCCACTTCAGCATGCGATATTAATCATACATTTGTAATTGCTACATTAAACATGTATATGCTCATTTCCTTGATGCAAGCATCAATTTGATTGAACCCACCAACACACACACACACAAACACGCTCATGGTTTTAATGGATACCTTGAAGTCTGAACGATCAAAGAAGGGGGTGTAAGAGCAACTATTGGACTCCATGGCCTGTTCCGAATTGTGCAACATCTTCCATTCTTAGCTACAGGAAACCAATCTCTTACATCTAAAATCTCAAATCATTAAAACAACAAAAACAAGAATTTTAGTTGGTACTCAGAGCAACTAAGTGCCACAACTAACAACAAACGGAAAAGCTCAAAAGAAGGCAATTTTCACTCCCCAAAATGCCAAATTTTCCAAACAACAAATCAAAAAAAATGGAAACCCATGTGCCACCCAAGCAAATAAGCAATAGTACAATGAAGCAAACAGTAGTAAACAAGCAAAAAAAATAATACATACCCAGATAAGTTTGAAGCTTCCTAGCAGGAAAAGAAGAGCTTGGTCTATACACAGCGTCATATGTCCCTAACTTACAGTCCTTGAGAACAATTCTAGACAACGATGCCATTGAAGTAAGATTGCAAGTACCAAAAGAAAGGGATCAGATTAGATACTTACTGGCTTTTAAAGTGGGAAGTGATAGGTGAAGTGAAGGAGTTTTCACATGGGACATGGAGGTTTGGTCCAAAATTTGAAAGTGGATAATAAACGTGGCAGTCGTGGAAACCTATCAACCGAAAACACACAAACCAATATTTTTGGGCCATCCGAATGATTTTGCAAGTAAAACCAATTGCCTTTTTTCGTTTGTTCATAGTCATGATGGACCCAAGTTGTCTTTTGTGCTGACTTTGAGTTTTATCAACCCTATCTATCATGGGTGTATACTTCCTTCCTCTCATAAGTTGATGGGTCCTGTTAGCTAAGAGAGAAGAGAAATATACACTTGTAACAGAGTGTATTTTCTCCTATAAATAGATATCTCACGTCTTCTGAGTCATGACTTGTAACTTTCTAAACATAAAATGATATTTCTGTAACGTGCTTAAGAAGTTTGTCAGAGTAAAGGACATTAATCTATGACTAATGTTCAAATAGTTTTCGAATTACTGTGAATGATATTAAATGGTTGTTACTTGTTACACACCTAACAATGACTTGTTCTCAACCAAAAAAAAAAAAAAACCTCATTTGGTGAGAGATTATGATTAGTCTAATATGCTTTAGACATTACTTGATTCTAAAAAAAAATAATAATAATAAGGTTCAGACATTATTTTTATTAGGAGAAATTACACTTTATGTTTTTAAATTATGAGAATGTACACTTACTTTTATAAACTATTATTAATGAAGTGAGGTATAAAATGTTACATGGGTAATAATTTAGGTGATACATGTGCATTTTCATAGTTTAGGGTTTAGGTGTGCATTTTCATAATTTAGAGGATAAATATAAAAGAAGTATAGTTAAGGGGGAAAAGTGTAATTTTTATTTTTTATTATTATATACCAATTATAATCTTTCGCTTTAAGGGTCCGTTTGGTTAGAAAAGTGAAAAAGTGGAAGGATAAAAACAGTGGGGGATGAAAAAAAATGGGAGGATAGAAAAGATTTTAATTTCCCTCCTTTTTGTTTGGTTGAAAGTGGAAAAATGGAAGGATGGAAAAAGTGAGTTTGTATAAATTTACGCATATACCCTTGTTAAAAGTTAAAAAATGATGCCCAATTAAAACCAAAAAAGTGATAAACAACCCAAAAAAAAAAAAATCAATCACCTAAATTTATTAAAAAATAAAAATCATGTCCATAAAAAAAATCACATCTAAAAAAAAAAACACAAAAGAAAAAGAAAAAAAAGAATACTGGACGAAGCCTGCCCAATAAATTAAAAGAAAAAAGAAAAAGAAAAAAAGAAGAAGAGGCAGGCAACGTCCAAGAGGAAAAAAGAAAAAAGTAGAAGAGGCAGGCAATGTCCAGAGGAAAAAAAGAAAAAAAAAGTGTGAAGAAGAGCAGCGTGGATGAAGCTTGAAGCCCATGTTCAACTGCACATGGGTATTTTCGTCCAAAAATGATGTCCAATTTCTCCCTTCAATTTTCTCTTCATCTTGGGGAGAAATTTTTTTGGTGAGCCTAGAGAGAAAATTGGAGTGAAATTGAAAGCAAGTCTTTTAAAATAATATTTTGTTTACTCTCACATGAGACAAGAGTGACAATGAAGCTTATTGTAAGAGGGGAGTACCAATATTATTGTTATTATTTTTAGAGACCACATTATTTAAAACATCTCACTTGTGATTTTTTTTTTTTGCAAGTTCTTGTCTCACTCATTCCCTTGCATAATATACACCTCAGAAAATGCCTTCACTAAAAAAAAAGAAAAAGAAAAAAAAGACCAATGTCAAACATTATCTCACCAAGCTCTCTCTCGTTGACCAAGAATAAGTGTTTATAGTTTTAAACTTTTTTTTTTGGATAAATAATTACAATATGCTGCTAATCCTGCAACTTGAACCCTTTCCCCCTTTGACCCTCAAGTACTTTGTGCATATAAGGTGCCAATTCAGTTACAAGTTCTTTGACATAGTTTTAAACCTTTGATTTGGCTTAGCTTTTTCTTTTTTTTTTTCCTTAGTTTACTTATTTGTTTATGTATCATTTTTAAGGCTTCACCTTTAAATATATATATATACACACACTATTATACTTTTCTTAAGTTTTTTTTTTTTTTTTAAAAATCGATTAGAATAAATTATGCAAACCCAACACAAAGTGCAAGAGTCATGACTTCAAAACCAAGTATGTAGTCGTAGTCTTTTTAAAAGAAATTTATTTATTCAGGGAAAAAAATAAATAAATCGATTAGAATAAATAATGCAAAACCAACACAAAGTGCATGAGTCATGACTTCAAAATCAAGTATGGGGTTGTAGTCCTTTTTTTTAATTAATTTATTCAGGGGTTGAAGTCCATAAGCTATGCTATGAGGGTTGGTGAATGGTTAACACTAGAGATACGATTTAGCCCAATGGGCCTGAATTAGGGGAATTCAGCTACAATGGTTGAGCATCGCCCCCTGGAAAGGAATCGACTTTCCGGATTGGCCCATATTGCTTTTTTACTCGTAAATTTTTCTGTTTTGCGGCCCAATATTGGTGCTTTTACTACAAGGATTGTCTCCTCTGCACTGTACGTGGGCTGAACTTGAGCAACTTGTTGCAATGCACCTTGATATTTTATTTTTTATGTACTGTAAATTTTTTTTTTTTTTGAGAAACTATGTACTGTAATTAATTTGATAGGCTATGTATGCATATTATATTAAAATTGTATTAAATAGTTGTTAGATTTAGGGTAATCTTTTAGGATTCCCAAAAATCATCTTCAAATATCATATTAATTTGATATAAAATTATATACTATATTTCTTTAAAATTAACCAAAAAAAGTCATAACTGTCAATTTATATGACAATTTCCCTCCCCTATTCTCCTTTAACTTTTAGAACATTCAAGGGAAGAGATATTTATTTCCAAACTTTCAATCAAACTTGTAATATATAATTACTTAAGTAATTGCATTGTACTTTAAATTCAAATAATAACATGAGAATGAGTCTAGTTATTGGAAAAAGTTTAACTTTAGACCAGTTTGGATGAATTTTCCTTCAACTCACTATGTAATGGTTGAAAGAATTATCTATGTGGTTTTTTAGTCACATGACCTATTTAATAAATCATATAATTTGTTTAAATAATACACGATAATAGTCTTATAAATTATAATGGGTTGGAGAATATTCTTTCAAATTGGTTTAGAGGACAACCTTATATATCCCTAGTTATTTTAGACCAACCCAACTTTTTGAAGAGAATATTGGATGAAGTTCCTCATTGATTACTCAATTAAGGGTGTGGCTTAGGTACAATTGTGCCCTTCAACATCTTTGCATGGAATGGCTACTTTCAAGACTTAAATTACTACATTAATTTGTGCTTATCAGATTATTTGAGTAAAATTTGGGAACAATTCCGTAGAATTAGAGTTGCATTGAATTTAATTATTATTGAAAAATATAACAAACTAAAATTGGAATTTGTTCCAAAATTTTAGAACACCATCATCTTTTTTACTTATCAGTTATTATATGATAGGTTGTTGATGCTCAAAGCATCATCCATGTTCATGAATATTTCATTTTCTATATCTCTTACACTAACTTTTCATTTTCTAAGTTGTTGGTATTTTGGCTCTTTTCTACCTTTTAAAGCAGTCTTTGTTCGAACATGGGATACCATGCAGTCCCTCACACACAACTATGGGGGATCACATGATGGATGCATCATTGCAATTTGCATCTAAGATGAACATAATTCTTATCTAAGTTAGAGCTACTTACATGCAAATGGAAAATATATAGAGATCGCTGTCAAAGGTTTTTATTAGACTAACTTGAAGCATTGTCAGGAATTTTTTTCTTTTCTTCTTGGGATGAGTGCATTTTGTGCAAGAAGAGAATAGAAGATTCGAACTAATAACTTTCGCTTTATAAGATATGGTCGTCGACCAATTATGTCATCCTTTAGATTAACAAAGCCCTTGTAGTCACTGACAAACGGTTTGGCTCTTTCTATGTGAGGAGTCATAATTCATAGCTTACTCTTCCACTTTACCAGCCAACCACACATTGTGGCTCCCCTTCAATTATATTTGTCTTTCTCCGAACTCATCTTTACCTTTCTAAGGGTCCATTTCTTTTCTTTCTATACCTATTTGCTTATGGATTTTTTGTGTTTTTCTGGTCTTGTACCATATATTCTGCTATCTTTTTCTCCTTTTCTCATTTGAATGAAATTCCCCTCCTTTCTCATCATGGCCTTGTTATGTTGAATGGTAGCTGTGAAAGTGTGAAGTATATGGCCTTTGTTTTAATGTTGTTCAATTTCTTTCTCAGATGCGACTTTTGATGTGGAATTTAGCCAATCTGCTACTTCTTGTGGAATATCCGGTTTTTTACCTCCGCAATATTGCAGATAGTCACTTCTAACTGTTAGCATTCATTGCTTTAGTTTTAACTTGTACAAGCCTACACATAACAATCCCAAACCCATTATCTTTACTGGTACAACATTCCTAGTTACTTGTACATCTGAAGACCAAAGCATATGCCGTGCCTATAAAAGAGACGAGAGTTTAGGGACATAATAAAATCTTACAACATTTTTATGACACTATTGTTTTAAGTTGCGGTGAGTTAAGGTACATATATATTTTTTCTTTTTAATCTGACCTATGTTAAATTGACAACTTAGTTTGTTGTGAAAATATTGTAAAATTTTGTTGTATTTGTGAAAGAATTGAAAGAACCTCTCTATATACATTTTTTTTTTTCATACAGTTGAATAATACTTTATGTCATAATTCTAACATTTGTCGAAGGACAATATTTATTTTACACTTGATCGTTATACACACAATTGTGCACACATTTTGCACTGAAAACATGACTTTAAGTTACAATTTGTTTAAAAATTTGAATTGAAATAGTGATTTAAACGTTTTCAGTGCAAAAGGTGTGTATATATAGTTATATGTATCAACTTGTGTGCACCAGTATTTACTGGTTGTCAAATTAGGAATGATCTGCGGTTGTAGCTTGGTGCTGTACCTATGAGATATACTTAATTACGATGATCAAATATTTGTGCTCCTCCTAGACCTTACTAAAAACCGAAAGTAAAAAAGAAAAGAAAAAGTCCACCTCATACGCTGAGAGAAAAAGAAAAGTCTCAACTTTGAAATGTACGAAGAATAGAAAAAAGAACAGCAGACAACTCATCCAGGAATCAAACTACAAAAGAAAAATAATAATAAAGAAACTTCCTCCTTCAAAGCATCAACCAACCCAGGAGGAAACATATTAAAGCATATCAGTTTTTGAGTTTAATGGCCACCTAGCTAATTCACGAGCTGTTTCTCAAAAAAAAAAGAAAAAAAGAAGCTAATTCACGAGTAGTTTTGTTTGCTTCCCTAGCTAAAAACGAATAAGTTACCAATTATCCAAAAAAAAACTTAATGATGGTAAAAAAAAGAGAGAAATAACTTACTGATAAATTATCAATATAGTATACCAAAAGTATAATTAATAAGCTGTTAAAGAAGTAAGTGGATCTAACATTTAACAATATTTTTTTACAGAAACCCAACAGAATGTTAGAAGGGGAATTCACTAAACTGTCATCATCTACAATTGCCTTAATTTGCCAACTGGGATATGTATTTGGTTTCACAATTTTCTCCATAAAAGCTTTTGGGACAGCTAGTTAAATAGCCATTGGGGGCTTTGGCCCAAGTTACTCCCACATGAGGAGAGAAGAAGACTCGTCGAAGAATATGGAGTAGGTTTCTTTGAATTAAGAGTAGTTTTGAGTATTTATTTTATTTTATTTTTGTGTGTAAGAGAGTTATTAGGTGTATTGGATCTTTAGGGTTGTGAGTTTGTGTGTGTGATTTAATTTCTGAATAGTTTGTGTTTATGAGGTTTATGAATGTTGTTTGTGTGAACTTGAGAGTTTAGGCTGTGAGTTTTGATTATAAGGCTGGTTGTAATCCATATTGTTGATAGGAAATTTTGGTAGATATTGGCATATTATATTGCTCGTGAACATGGGCTTGGAGTTTATTGCACCCTGTTAAATGTTATTTTCGTGTATGATTGTTTTATTTTATTATTTTTGTGCATGTGCTTTAACTAGTCCCAAATCATAACATAAACAAATGTAAAAAAACTCCAATTATAACTAAGTATAACGCTTGGGGCCATGGCACATTGGCACTCCTGTGTGCCTAGCTGAGCTTCGCCACTGTTGATGGTATTGAGTTGATTGTACTCATCTGAATAAAGCTTTCAGTCCCTACACTTTGTCGAGCAAGGCAATGACCCATGGACTAGAATATAAAAACCTCGATTCAATGTCAATCGCAGGCCAATATCAAAATTGTTTTGTTGTGATAACGAGCTATGATACTTCTTCTCCTAATTGGTTCAAAGCCACTGACAGTGCCAAATGAAGAATTTGCATTCCCAGGCCCGCCGTGCAATGTTTGTCAAGGTGTACACAAGTGTTCAAACTTGTCTGTCGTACGTACCAATTAGAGCAAATTTGCGTGCTGTAGCAACAGTGGCTATTTCCTTGGGACAGCTAGCTAGCTCAATAATATTATTTGGGATTTCTGGGAGCTTGTACATGAAGAGAACAAGGATGTGGGATCACTAGCGGTGGACCTCGCTAGTTGCATGGTGACTTCCTGGATCTCTAGTGAAATTATGCATAAACCAGCCTGAGTACTGTTTATAGAAGTCAAGAGGCCAGTGAGTCAGTGACTATGTTGGCCCTTCTTGGCCATTCCTGATTGTTTTATAGCTGACTGCGATTAATGTTGACAAAATTGTCATTTGGACATTTATGTAGAAGGAAGCCCTCTAGAGTCTATTCATGTGTCCAAAGGAAAAAAAAATGACAGTCCTAATTAACAATATGGGTAGTGTTTGTTCACATACTCTGTCACACACCTAATTTTTTGATTGAAATTCTGAGTTGAAAGACAGTTTTGAAATCATGCGTTTAACTCACAATTTCAGCTAAAAAAAATGTGTGTTATAGTTTTATCTTAAAAAATATACAGATTTTTTGCATTACAAAACTAGAGACTGGATGTACCTTGGATTGTAATTAGTAATTAATAACTGCAGTACTGTGCTGCTGCTGGTTTTAAAGAGAAGTAGATGGATCTACGAAGCAAAGTAAATAATTATTTGGCATACGTATTTGGTGGACTACATAAAGAAAGTAGCCAGCTAGCCTTGCTTTACTTGTAAACATCCCTTCGCTAGTTGAATGGACCAAAACCTTAGGGAGGGATAGGTACTACCCCATATTATTGGATCTTTTACATTTGAAATGGATTTATTTCATGTTTCATACTATATAAATAAGTAAATATTAACTTTGAAGTAGAGAGATCATGTTCCTTGACTAAAGTATTTATCATAAGTCCAAGCTTCAAGGGACATATTCTCGGGGCCTTCTTACAAATTGCTTGGCGAACTCCATTCGTTATTTTATAACTCAGACTCAGTTGTGTTCTACTGATCAAGATGATCAGACGGCCCAGCCAAAATGTATGTTCAATTTAACGAAAAATAAGGTTATCTACCCAGCTACCCCAAATTTCAATGTTTGTTTGAAACTTGAAAGAATATGTGTGCATTAATTATTGATGGTAGACAAGGTAGTGCAGCTAGTATGGCAAAGGGGGACTCCTTGTTAGGGGGGCTTGACTTTGGGACGATATAGATCCTACTCTATAAGTTTTAGCTTTTTGCATATTTACTCTTGGCCCATATGGACCAGCTATGCTATCTTAAAAAAAACCAAAAAAAGAAAAAAGAAAAAAGAAAAAGAGAAGAAGAGAATCTGAGATGATGTTTACTGCACGTGTAAATAGTAACATAAGAGAAAGCCTTGCTTTGTTTGGTAATTGCTCATATCTATGTTGAATTCCGAATCCTAATGAAACTGGCTAAACTCTATGTTAGTCAATATCACTGTTGAGGAAACCCAAAAAAAACACACACACAAGAAAAAGAAAGAAACATAAGTATAAGAAAGTTTTTAGATGATGGTTTTTTATTTTGTGTAACTGGGATTTTTAACACCCCCTCACTCATAGGAGTAGGTCTTATATGTGTGTAATCTGACCTATGTAAGAGGAGTGTTATATATTACAGTTAAGTTTAATACCACTTTCTCAATAACTCTACGGAAAATGGCAAACCATTCCATTAGGAATCATAAAACAAAATGTTGACGTTGACGTGGTCGGCTCCTCACCCATTGTAGCAGTAGCTTGCAATGCCAATGGGGAAATATTGAAAGTTTGGATCAAAGGTATTTTTTCTTGTGAAAATGTTGAGGTGCTGCAAAGCCTGCAATTGATTGGACTATGTAAGTATGTATCAAGTTGCTGAGGAAAACTACCGTTCTATTATTGAGGAGAGAAATGCAAAACAGTCAAAGTATGTTTTGATGCCTTGAATGGATTCAATAGCTGCTGCTGGAATATTGCTACTTTACTTATAATGTTTTAGAACTTTAGAATTTTTTTGTTAATAATTTTTTGTTTTTGTTGGGTTAAGAGAGAATTGAATTTAGCAAACCCATGCCATAGCTAAGAGTACAGCTTTCCATAACTATGTTTTAGTGTGTTATAACACTTCAATCCCTCTTTTAGTTTGGGATGCTCGGAAGTTGGATGTTACTCTTTTGTCAATTTAATGAAAGTACTCTTTGTTAAAAAGAAAAAAAAAATTCTTTTGTTCCATAAAAAATAATTTTTTTAACCATTTTCTATTTGATACAAAAAGTTGAAAAATTAACTTTTTGTATGCCATTCAATTCAATTGCTTGTTGCTATTGCTCTTGGTATATTAAAGTTTCTTTGCAATAAACTTTTAGCTTTTTGATTTTGTTTTAAAATATTAACAAAACCAACTTTTAACCTTTTATCACACATTTTGCACGCATAAAAACTATTAAAAATTATATATTTTAGTAAATACTATGAACATAAGCTACTGAAAATTATAAGATACTCAATTGGACACTAAGGGTTTGTTTGAATACTGCTTATTGCTGAAAATTGAAAACACTGTAGCAAAATAATTTTTAAATATGTGAATAGTACTGTGGGACCCATTTTTAATGAAAATTTTGCTGAAAAAAAAGGTTTGTGGGTCTCGTAAACAGTGCACAAGACCCACATGTAAAACACTGGACGCGCAAACGCTAGACACTCACCGCTATCCAAACGTTCACTAAGAATGACAGCTTTTCTAGTAGATCGGCACAATAATTTTAGGTCATAGCTCAATCCAGGACATGCCTATAGACAGTTTTGAGTTTTGACAACTATCCGTACTCAATTTTTAACACTCAGTTGTGGAGCACATCCTGCACATCCCATCCGGACTTCCATTCCATGATCCCATCAACTGCATCTTTCAACTCAACGGGTGGAAATTATAGTTAAAAGGTCCACTCTTTCATTCCGAAGAGCTCCTATTCTCTCATGCAAAAATACAAATTAAAAGAGCTAATCTGCTCTAGACATGTACAGAATATTGTCCCCTTTTTTCATGTGGGAGTTTGGCTTTTCTAGCAACCATGATTTATTTTTGTTATCTTCCCGTCCAAACTTTTAATTTTAGTACATAAGGCCATAATTAATTACCCCAAATAATTGATTAATGATTGCTTAACATCTATGACAATTTTAAAAAAAGAAATTGTTGATTCTGTTTGTTTGTGATATAATTGGAGAGTGGATGGTGGGATTTCAACCACAAACATGAGACACTACAAAGAATGTCATTACTACTGAACTATCACTTGAATCTTGAGAAATTATTAGTCTTTAAATTTTATTTCATAAGTGATTTTTGATCCTCAAATTTAAAGTGTTTGTTTTTAATTCCTATCAAACTCAAAATTATCATATATATTAAGTCCCTAAAGTTTAAAGTATTTTTAGTCCATAACAAACTTATCTTGATTGTTTTTAGTCCCTAACATGTCTAAGCATATAACAAATGCTAACAGAATGACTGAAAACGATCATTTTAAGTTTGATAAAGATTAAAACTGACTATTTTAAAATTCATAGACTAAATTCGTTCAAGAGTCCAAGCCTGGAGACAAACAATATAATATATTTTACCCAAGAAAAAAAAGGAAAAAAAAAAAAAAAAAAGGTTCACTCATACAACTCACTGCGCATGCTTCATTCTTTTCTTCACTTGAAAGTCACAACTCCATAGGCCGTTATGAAGGTCAAGCTTATCGATGACAACCATCATAATCTCTTTATAGTTTTTCTTTCTTTTCACCCATTCTATACTTGAAAGTAAGGCGGCTGAGTTAGTAATAGTGAATTATATATATATATGTATAGACACACACAAACACACTAGTATTATTTGTGTGCGATACATGCATGGCTTAATGTAGATTCATATGTAAGCTAATTTTTTTTTAAAATAATTAAAATAAAATTATTAAATAAATAGTAATAATAAATTAAAAAATAGGTAAATAATTTTAATAAAAAAATTGCTTTAAGTTCTAATTGTTTAAGAGTTTGGACTTTATCAGTGTTTATCTATTTTTATATTTGAAAATTCTCTTTGTGCTTTGTGTTAATTTCTTAATATGAGATATTGAATAAGTTTGATCATTCTTATTTGGGTTATGTTTAATCTATATGCTCTAACTAGCATAAACAATAATAAACGAAATAGTACCTCAATACAAATTTTTTCCCAGTAATAGTCTAATTAAAGAAAATCAACACACTCACAAATTAAATATAATAACCAAAACCCAAAATCAAAACAAAAACAAAAGAGTTCAAAATTTGAGAATATAAAAAATAAAAATAAAAACATACATAAGAGAATCAAGAACTTAAATGGGTGCCCTTTGTTTTACTTCTTTATAGAAAACTTCGTTTGGCATAATATCCTGCACACAAATTCAGAAGTAAAGAAAAATAAGTAAAATGAATTGATTAGATTAAAACATAATACTTAAGTTGCATCTTGGGGAAAAAAGTGAAAAAAAAATACAACAACATGGGGTGAATTGTGTGGGATTTAATTTTAAGAATGACTTTATTGGTTAAAACTTAAAAGAAATTATATCGAAAAGCCATGGATTAATATATATATATATTTGAAAATTTTGATAATAGATTATTAGTTGGTAGAATTTAAATTTCTAATACTATTTTTTGAGAAAAAAATTCTAATACTTAGATGATAAAGTTTTATTTAAATTGAATTATTGTTAAATCTTATCCCTTAGTCAAGAATTTTGTAGCTTAATATCTTAATAAAATATTAAGAGGTAATTACATTCCCTTCCCTTGAAGTTTGGGGGAATAACAATCCACCCCAAACCTGAAGGAAAAAATACTGCACTGTCTTGAGATTTAAAAAAAATTAACACTCCCCCCTTTCTGTCTATATTAGTAATGAAATATTCTAAATTTTTATAAGAATTTCATTACAAAAGTTTAACTAGGGTTAGTGAAAAAAAAAACTGATAAATTTAGAATGAAATTGCAAAAATTTTCAAGCACCAAAACACTTGCAATGACAAATCTCTCGATAACCCGTTGAAAAAAGAAAAAGACAAAAGTAAAATTCATACTTAATATTTTAAAATATGCTTTAATTAAAAATTAAAAACAATGATTTTTAATTTTGAAATTGAGGATGATTTTTGAAACCCGCCCTTAAGCAAATGGTAGGTGTGGGGGCTCGCCAATCAACAGGCCCATTAAGGTTAGGATCGTTGGGCCTGTGGCCCATCCGAGGATGCATATCCGTCCGAGGAGGCCAAGTCAGGTCATAAGGGTAATTATCGAGGGAGGGTGGTAGTCAATATCACGAAAGTGGAGTTCCGTGTTCGTCCGAGGACGCCATACTCCTCGGCAGTATGCGTCCAAGGACGATCAAGACGCGGTCTTGTTACAACCGGACCTCGGAATTACGTCACCACTGAAGATGGGATAACAGACCAAGGGTAAGAAAGAAAAGACAAACAAATATCTATAACTACAGCTGCCTCCGCATTAATTATCTCTCAACCAACTCTTTGGCCGCATTAATGTGGAGGTGATACCTGAACAGTAAGGAGGCAGCTTTACAGCTGCCCATAGGAAGTTCCAGGAGGTGCTAGATGGGACAGCAAGAAATTCCCCGAACCCAACTTACATGTGTGTGGAGAGGATGGAACACAGAGGGTGGTATATAAACTGAAAGAAGAGCATGCAAGAAGGAGATCGGAAGGTAGAGAAAAACAAAAAGAACACTCAAAAGAAAAGCTGGAAAGCCAAAGAACTGTATTTGTTTCAAAGAAAAACTAATTGTGATACCGGTTATAGTTCATCTATAAACTAGTCTATTGGTAAACGGGAGGTTGAGTATTTCCATTCCAAAAAAGTTAATCTAGTTCTTAACACCCACGCTTTACAAATTATATTGTTTGGGCCTATTTACGTGTGAACCCAGTATCGTTTTGGGTCGTTACAAATCGTGTCCTTACAGTAGGTTAGTAAACAACATTTTTAATATTAATTTAACAAAATTTGGTCAATTGGATGTCAAGAGGGAGAAATTGTTTTTTCTTTTTAGGTTTTGGGTAGTGTTATTCTCCCAAATCTCAAGGGAAGAAAGTGTAATTACCCCAAATATTAATTTAATAAGATGCAACTTGATGAAAAAAAAAAAACATAAGTTTTTTTTTTTTTTTTTTTTGAGAAACAAGATTTTCATAAATATTTAAATCAAGATAGCCTTATCGGCCTGAAGTATATGAAGAATAGGTGGTGGAACATCCTCCATCTACACAACACAATCTGGAAAATTAATTGACAATCTAACCAAATTGTGAGCTACCTTATTGCCGTCTCTCTTAGTATGAAAGTATAGCAATTTTGAGAAAAAACCAGAAAATAAATTTGCATCTTTTGCCAGCTGCTCATATATAGACAAACCTGTGTTGACTTCTGTCAGAGCAAACATAGGTCAATCCTACTTCCATCCCAAATTGCAAAGCACGAACAGCTGCCATTGCTTCAACTTCAGCTACCTGATACACCTGTGACAGTTGTTGAGCTAGAGACGCAATCATCAGCCCTTCACTATTTCGGATGATAACACCTATGCTTGATTTATTTTCCTGAGGAAATACAGTGTCGTCGTAATTGATTTTGAAACAATCTAATGAAGGGAGATTTAAGTTTAGAAAATTTTGATGATAGACTTTTAGTTTTATTTAAATTAAACATTTGTTAAATGTTATCCATTAATTTGAGGAAATATATCATCACAAATAATATAAAATTAATTTAATAATTAGTTGTTCTTAAAATGTTGATGTAGGGGTAAAGTCCCCAGATCAAACAATGGGCCTTGGGCCCCACATAGAGTTCAACCACGTCTGAGGAGAAAGTGTGGGCGCTAAAAGGGCTCCCGGCCCAATTCTTATGGGCCCAAACTTATTTAAAATGCAGTCCGAGGAGGAATGTCTCCTCGGACGTACCAAGTATGGCTCAAACATGCATCCTACCAGCAATAAAGAATCACTCCAACGAGTATTAGTAGCAGGGATGAGTCCTACAAGTCCGGGAGAAGGAAGAGAGTGTAAGATGTCAAGGGAGAGACTACAGCTGCCACATTAAATGCAGGGCAGCTACTTTTTTAGCCGCATTAATGTGGAGAGGACAGGCGAACCGTGTTACCTTGGCCACTACAACTCACAGAAAGGTAGGGGAGATGTCCGATGGGACGGGCACTCAAGTGAAGGTCTAGATGATCAACAAGTGTAAGGTTCTGATGACTTCAAGGGGGCTATATAAGAGAAGGGAATCCCCATGAAGAAGGGGACCCCGAAAAAAAGAGGAAGGAAGAGCAGAAGAAAGAGAGAAAGACCATAGCCTTTTATCAGGAACAGAGGTGCACCCATACGTCTCCTCGGACTGAATATCCAATGGACATGAAGGAGATATTCCTATGTTCAATTGTCTAGGGCTCCTTGGGCCAGAACCATCTACATGTTGGGCCTGGGCCACAAAAAAGAGGCCCTACAGTTGATAATAGACTTTTAGTTGGAATAAAAGTCAAAACGATTTTTTTTTTTTAAGAAAGAAAATGTGGGTTGTTATTAGCATTTAAGTTTATAATTTTTTATAATAGACTTTTAGTTTGAATAGAATTTAAATTTGTTGAAATATTTAAGTTAAGAAATTTTTGATAATAAACTTTTAGTTTGAATATAATTTAAATTTGTTGAAATCTAAATGTATAAAAATAATTTACTAATTAGTTGTTCTTAAAATATTTATAATAGACTTTTAGTTGGAGTAGAAGTCAAAGCGTGGGTTTTATTTATTTATTTTTTGGAGAAAGAAAACGTTGGTTATTGTTTGGGATTTAAGTTTAGAATTTTTTATAATATACTTTTAGTTTGAATAGAATTTAAATTTTTTTAAATTTAAATGTTAAAATTTTACTTAAATTAAACAGTTGTTAAAAACAACTATGCTTGATTTATTTTCCTGAAAAAAATAAAGTGCCATCGTAATTGATTTTGAAACAATCTGATGGAGGGAGATTTAAGTTTAGAAAATTTTGATGATAGACTTCTAGTTTTATTTAAATTAAACAATTGTTAAATGTTATTCCTTAGTTTGAGGAAATATATCATCACAAATAATATAAAATTAATTTAATAATTAGTTGTTCTTAAAATGTTGATAATAGACTTTTAGTTGGTGTAGAAGTCAAAAGATTTTTTTTTTAAGAAAGAAAATGTGGGTTGTTGTCAGCATTTAAGTTTAGGATTTTTTATAATAGACTTTTAGTTTGAATAGAATTTAAATTAGTTGAATTATTTAAGTTAAGAAATTTTTGATAATAGACTTTTAGTTTGAATATAATTTAAATTTGTTTAAGTTTAAATGTATAAAAATAATTTACTAATTAGTTGTTCTTAAAAGATTTATAATAGACTTTTAGTTGGAGTAGAAGTCAAAGCGTGGAGTGTTTTTTTTTTTTGAGAAAAAAACCTTAGGTTATTGTTTGGGATTTATGTTTAGAATTTTTTATAATATACTTTTAGTTTGAATAGAATTTAAATTTGTTTAAATTTAAATGACAAAGTTTTACTTAAATTAAATAGTTGTTAAATATTATCCCTTAATTTAAGGAAATATATGCTAACAAATAATATAAAATTAATTTAATAATTAGTAATATTAGCCACTTGGCGCAACCATGGTTAAAGTGAAAACACAATATCAAATTCAAATCTATTTGACGTTGAAGATTTTATAATAAGTTGATAACACAAATTAGCATTTGACTTGTAACAATCACCAATTCTGCTAACTTAGGCTCCGTTTGAGTGTTCATAAGGGAATAAAATGGAATGATCATTAAAGGAATGAAATGGAATGGAATGAAATGGAATGGAATGGAATTTAAAAATCTTGTTTGGATGTTATAAAATAAAGGAATGGAAAGAAATAGAATGGAATGAAATGTAAGAGCATTTGCAGCAGTAGCTATAATGCTATTTTAGCTCTACTAAAACACAAAAAAACTCTTACAGTAGTGGAGCCATACTTAAAAATTTTAGATGAATTGCTACAGTGCACATCTACAAAAAAAAAAAAAAAAAAAAAAAAAAAATTTATTCACAGTCGGTACAACTTTTTTTTTTTTTTTTTTTTTTTTCACTCTCTCTAGGTCAGAGCACTCATTCACTCTCTCAAGCTCACTGTCATCTCTCCTCTCAAGCTCACTGTCATTGCCAGCCCGTCCACCTCAAGCTCACTCCAGTACAACTTGCTTCTTTTTTTTCATTTTATCAAATCCGGTCTCATTCACTCTCTCTATTTCACTATCAGCTCTCATCTCAAGCCTCTCAAGCTCACTCTCTTAACGTCACCGGCCCGACCATCGTCAATGTCGACGCCATCGTCAAGTTCAGACCTACGCTGCCGATTTGCCTCGACGCACTTCTCTTCCGTCGATCCACTTCAGGTCAGTCTTTGTCTTCTTCATGTGGATGCTTTGGGTTTTTGATTTGGGTATACTCTTCTGCCGATCCGCCGATCCACTTTTGGTTTTTGATTTGGATCTACTTCATGTGGATGTCTCTGTTTTTTATTTTTGATATATGATTTTTTATTGTTGTTTTGGATCATTGGCTTGGTGATTTTGGTAGATTGATGATGATTATGGTTTGGTAAGTGTGAGTGATGATGATGATGATTAATGTTCTTAATGGATGAATACGGTAGTTTCTCATTGATGATGATGATGATGATTATGGATTTTGTGATATGGATTTTGTAAGATGGTGTGCTCTGATTTGGGTGGATGTTGTTGGATATGTTCTGTTGCACAAAACTAGAAACAGAGCACACATTTTTTGTGGTCATTTTAATGAGAAATTGTTAGTTTGGTTTTGAGTTTTGATATAAATGTACGTTTGGGAATTTTCTGTGTCCAGGGAAGTTTTGAGTTTTGATGTGCATAATCATGTTCTATTGATATAATTCAAAGAATTTTAAGTTTTGATATAAATGTAAGTTTGGGAATTTTCTGTGTGCAGGGAAGTTTAGAAGAGTCGGTGGCGGTATTTTAGAATTTTCTGTGACAATGGTGGCGGTAGAAGAGTCGGCGGTGGCGGCGGCGACGGTAGCAGTGGCGCTTGCAGGTGGTTGTAATTGTTGTTTATTGTAGTGAATATATTATTTTATTGTAGTGGATATATTATTTTATTGTGATGTTTATATTATTTTATTGTGTTGAAAGCTAAAATAGATCCACTGCTGCAGCATGTATGTAGGTAAAATAGATAAAGTAACTTTTAGTGGAGCTAAAAAGCTAAAATTTTAGCTCCACTGCTGCGAATGCTCTAAGTAACATCGTTTGGAAGTGACATTGGAAGGAATGAAATGAAATCATTTTATAATAACATTACTATTATACCTCTCATTTTAAAGAACGTAAAAAATAATCAATGAGAACTTATAATTGCTTTGAAATGTTTAGTATTTAGTGGATGATATGAAACTAGTTAGCCACAATTGGGTATGTGTTAGATTATTGAATTACAATATAGTTTTGTCAAGGTGAATAGATTACATCACGCTAATCAATAATTTAACCGATGAAGATAATGGCATGAAATAGGTTATAATCCTGAGATTAACATTATCTCTCAAAAACATTTACCCTAAAATATATTTGTACTAAACTACTATCAAATATAAATTATATGCATGTGTGCGCGCCAAAAATGAGGCTGATGGGCTGGGCCTCACTTGGGCTCACAATCTATTTGTGATACGGGCTTTGGATTTCCTAACTTGGGTAGTTCCCAACACAAAGACCCAACGAAGCAACTTCTCCTTTAGAGTTCCCCTACTCCTACTGCTGTTATTCTCCTGTTGCTCTCTTGCTCCTATTCTCAGATTTCTCTGGAACCTCTCAACAACCCCTTCTTCTCCCTTATCTTCTCATATTTATAGCCAAGAGTTAGTGGAGAGTTATGATTACTCTTGCGGTTAGTGGTAAGGGAGGTCCAATGTCGTTATTGTTAAGTGGATGTTTAGTTGGGAGTGAGGTGTGGTGAGAGTAGCATTGGAACTGGCTCTGGTCCGAGGTGTACCTTGCTGGATAGATCCTAGGTCACGAGCTACTATGAACATGCATTATAGCGGTTCGCTCAACGGGTTTTGAGCCGGGCGTAATGTCATGAGGCTCGGGCTGATAGCTTTGGCAGGCCCAGGGTCCAGTTTTGGGCAAGAGGGTTGGGTCCATGGGCCGTACTATAAAGTTGGAGTTCAAGGCCCAAGGTCCAAATGGGTCTGGGGGTTCCGTGCCGTACATTAGCCCCCCTTGATTCATGCTCGGTCCTCGGGGACAAATCAAGGAATTTAAGAGGCAATAACTATCCAAGAAGCTCAATGGGCAGATATTGGACGGTTGAGAAACCCATTAATGTGCCCTTAAAAAGTGCGTTGCGTCTGACTGTTGGTTCAACCGTCATCATTGTCTAACAGTTCGTGAACCAAGGTGGTGCGTGGTGGCAGTTAAGATGGGGATTCGTAGCGTTTCCCACTTCTCGATTATTAAATGCCATTTATTCCCCCTTTGGCCACTATAAATAGCCATCTCTGAGTTTCTCCTTCACTTTTGCATTCCTCATTCTTCAAACTTTCACTCTGCCGAGCATACACTCTTTGTGCGTTCATCTTTTAGCCCAGAACATCCATCTTCCTTAGAGCCCGTAGTAAGTTCCCTTTTCCTTTCCTTCCATTTTGTTCTATTTCTTTCTGTTCTTTCGTAATCATAGTTCTAGGAATCCTAGCTTAGAGAATGGGCTACTCCTATCTCCTTTCCTTAGAAGCCGCTTTGGCTACCTTTAGGGCTGCCTACAACGTCCCTGAGGATGTTGATATCGCCTACTGTCATGAGGGCGATATTGACATCCAAAGGCGCCGTGGTGTAAATACAGTTTTCTTTCCCTTGATGGAAATTCTTGAGGGTGGGATTAGGTTCCCTGTTGACCCCCTCATCATAGGTACCCTTATATTTTACGGTCTATGTCCCGAACAACTCCCCCATAACTTTTACCTAATGGTGAGTTGCGTCAATAGGCTGAACCAGTTGTTCGGGTTGCAACTGAATTACCATGACATCAATTTCATGTATAGTTTTGCGGCAATATCGATTTGGATTATTACTTAAAAACTAGAGACATGAGGGTACGACTCATTTCATGCCTGCCTGACTTAAATAGGAACTCAGCTGGAGAGTTTGTACGGGTGAGCGGCAACTGGTTTGCCGAGGAGCTCCCCTGCATGTTCTCACCAAGCGATATTGGTCGGTTTCGAACATACTTTATTAACATGATTTTATTAATTTATTAATTTTGATTTGATCAAGTAATTACTAACCAGTTTTTGTGTTGCTCTCGTGCAGAGAGCAAAAGGTTTAAGAAGGATCTTAGAGTAGTGCATGTTCGGGACCTAAATTTTGTGCTTAGGTTAAAAATTTTTGTACATTGGGACGGACAACTCTGAGCGTCCCATTTAATCCTCGGTGTTGATCCGGTGTATTCCACTTGGCAAGCATTCAGACAAGCTTTATTAGTTAACAGTACCCTCCTTTCATACATCGATGTGTGACACACGAATTTCCTTCCTCCAAGGTTTACAGGAGGCAAAGCTTGTGATCTTGGTCCGCAGTACGCTTGTTTGGACGAACTTGCACCCATACAGAACGAGTCAGCTGAACGCGTGTCTCAACGCCGCCGAGAATAGGCACATGTGCCGGTTCATCCGGAAGTCCTCGTTCAGCTTGAGGTCTAAGTAGAACCCGAGGCTCCTTTTGAACCTGAGGCTCCCGCTTAAGAAGCCGAGGAAGCAACCGTTGAATCAGTTAGCTCTTCAGAAACCGAATCTTATCAGGGTCACGACATTGTGACAAGGAAGACAATGACGATCAGTCATTTTGTGCCCGGCGCCAAGCCAGCCGCGTAACAGTAAGAACTGCAAGGCTGAGATCCACCACCTCCTCCCCCTCCTTCGGGCCATTCCCAGAAGAGGCAGCGTACGGCTAAGCAGAGACATGCTAGCACGGGTGACGTGCCTACGAGAACTCCTCCCCGACCATCAGCGGGTATCGTCATCCGGGAGCCAACGGTCCAAACTGGGATGAACGTGGCGTCTACTTCTCGGGTCGCGGTGGAATGGCAACCTACCTTCCAGCTTGACGGTAAACCTCTTCCTGCGTCCGCCAGTGTAAGAGTATGGGATAAGGGCCAAGGGGGTCGTGTTGCCCAGAGTTTGGTGCACGACCTCCTTTTGCTCGAGGATATACACGCTTTTGAGGACAGGACGGACAAGTCATTAGGCAGGCGGTTGCAATGGCACACTATAGCAGTAATCTCTTGTCCCCTGGTTTTCTATTTGTTTTCACACACGCATATTCTTTTCATTTTCATACTCATCATTATTACTTTATCAGGTCGTGCAACTGACTCATATCATCGATGGGAGGCTGAAGGAGCTTTCCGAAGACCTTGAGCAGGAAAAAGCTCTTAAGGACATCGCCGAGGCTATAGCGAAAGAAAAAGTGAAAGCCACTAGGACTGCGAAGAAAAAGGTTGCTGCGGCCAAGAAGGCTAGGGCTTTGACAGAGAGCAAGTCTGCAGAACTGGAGGTGCAGCTAGGTGGTACCGAGCTCAAGTTGGCGGAGGCTCAGAGTCTGAACACCGCTCTAGCAGAAGAGTTGGCTAATCTAAAGGCAGCCTTAGAAGCTTGTGAAGACAAGTGGTATACGAGGGTTTGCTGATGCCGACAATTCTATAGAGCCAGTCGTCCGTCAAGCCCAGAAGCTTGGGTTCTAGGAAAGGTGGTTGGCTGCCCTGCAAGCTATGAAGGTACCCGAGGATTCTCCTTTAAAGAACCCTAACCAAATCCCTTTCCCGGATCTACCAACTGTCGTGCAGAACACCTCTGGTGTAATTGATGAGGAAGAGACTACTAGTATGAGGGAGTTGCTAGAGGCAATTGACTCCCATGTGGAGCCGATTGACTGGGAAGCCACCAGCAACCCCCATGCTGGTGATCAGCCTGGTGGAAATGTTCAGCCGCCTCTTGCAGCCTAGCAGCCTCCTGAGGACATTGCCCAACTCCAGTCCGCAGACCCTTTAGCTTGATTCCAGAACTACTTTTTATTCTTCTTTAGCTTAAGTAACTTCTTTATTCAGCTTACCTACATCACCAGATTGTGTTGATGGAACAATTATTTTTCCGGGTTTAATTTTCCTACCGTCACCGGGCTGTGGTGACAAAACATTGTTTTAACCTTTATTTGCTTGCTTTAGTCATGTTTACAAATGTTTGCTGCTATCTTTTCTGTCAGGTTTTTCGATTGTCTTTCTGTTTTATAAATATGCACGTATTCCAAATGATCGAGTGGTTTAACCCCGTGATTGAAACTACTTTCTCAACACGTCAAAAGGTCAGGTAATTGTCGGCCATTCAAGGTGGCCCGGACCAGCATGGACGGGATCACTTGTATTTAGAAAGAATTGGCTCCTCGGCGGTAATAATCAAATTTGATATATGTTGATAGTTTTTGAGAAAGGTTCCCACCTACTCGGTGATGAAAATCGAACCGAGGACAGTTTTCTGTCCTTAGAATAATTTTAGTGCAAGGTTTCCACTTGCTCGGTGATGAAAATCGAATTAAGGACAAGTTTCTATCCTTAGGATAATTTTAGTGCAAGGTTTCCACCTGCTTGGTGATGAAAATCGAACCGAGAACAGGTTTCTGTCAGAATAATTTTAGTGTAAGGTTTCCACCTGCTCGGTGATGAAAATCAAACCGAAGACAGGTTTTTGTCCTTAGGATAATTTTAGTGTAAAGTTTCCACCTGCTCAGTGATGAAAATCGAACCGAGGACAGGTTTCTGTCCTTAGGATAATTTTAGTGCAAGGTTTCCACCTACTCAGTGATGAAAATCGAACCGAGGGCAGGTTTTTGTCAAAATAATTTTAGTGCAAGGTTTCCATCTGCTCAGTGATGAAAATCGAACCGATGGCAGGTTTTTGTCAAAATAATTTTAGTACAAGGTTTCTACCTACTCAGTGATGAAAATCGAACCAAGGACAGGTTTCTGTCCTTAGGATAATTTTAGTACAAGGTTTCCACCTGTTCGGTGATGAAAATCGAACCGAGGACATGTTTCTGTCCCTGGGAGAATTTAATACGAGATTTCCCACTTGTGTCCACCGGAGTTTAATGAGTTAATAACGATAAAATCATAAGTAGTGATGCACCTGCATGGATAAATATCATCATCATATTAGCTAACAAAATGTACATTTAAGATCTAATTGAATTCACACCCCCATGTACAGATGATCAGTGATAGAATTTTTTCAGATTATGAACATTCCATGGTCGGGGAAGTGGTCTCTCGCTTAAGTCCTTCAAATAGTACGCTTCTGCACCCACAATGGTAGTAACTCTGTAGGACCCTTCCCAGGCCGGGGCTAGCTTCCAAGCATTCATATCCCATATATTTTCTACTACGCCCCGGTTATATTGCTAAGCAAGTTTTTGTTGATACTCCGCTAGCTGTATAGTCGCTGCTTCTCGGTGTTCTTCCAGTAAATCCAAATGTTCTACCAGCAATCTATCATTTTGGGAGGGGATAAATCCGCCAACCCGTGCACTGCATAACGTGAGAGAGAGAACGGAGTTTCCTTAGTAGACCTTCTAGGAGTTGTCTGGTATGCCCACAAAACGTAGGGCAGTTCCTTGGCCCACCTACCTTTTGTACCATGTAACCTTTTCTTCAATCCGTTCACGATTGCCTTGTTGGTGGCTTCTGCTAGGCCATTGCTCTGAGGATATGCCGGGGTGGAGTACTTGTTCTTGATGCCGAGACTGCTGCAAAACTCACGAAAGGCTTTGCTATCGAATTGCAATCTATTATCAGACATAGGAGAGTCTGGCACCCCAAACCTCGTGACTATATTCTTCCACACGAACTTCCTAACATCCACATCTCGAATATTGGCTAATGCCTCTGCCTCCGCCCACTTGGTGAAGTAATCAACAGCTACCAATACAAACCTCCTATTGCATCCAGCCCCCATTGTGCAAAAGGCCAAGCGCTGCTTACCGGGTTCAGATGGCTTGCTAGTTGGTGGATCAAGGGGTGTGTTTTTGGCACCGTTCACATTTTCGTACATACTCGGCTACATCCTTTTGCATCTGAGGCCACCAGAACCCCTGAGTCATTACTCGGTGTGCTAATGAGCGTCCCCCCACATGATTGCCACACACCCTATCATGTAGCTCAGCCAAGAGTTCACTGACTTTCTCAGGGTGCAAGCACAAAAGGTATGGCCCTTCGAAAGACCTCTAGTACAGCTTGCAATCTGCCGACAACTAGTACTGAGTAGCTACTCGGCGAACCCTATTGGCTTCCTTCTCATCATTTGGGACTCGATCCTTGGCTAAGAAATCAATGATCGGGTCCATCCAACATGGCTTGGTCGTTGAAATCACTACAACTCCAACGCCAACTGCCGTATTAATGCTCGGCTCTGCTATGAGCTCTACCTTGATTAACTGAGGCACATCCTTCGTCATTGATGATGCCAACATGGCTAGAGAGTCAGCACGTCTGTTTTGTCCTTGGGTAACTTGGGCCAATTTTGCTGTACAAAACTCACTCATGATTTACTTTACTACTCGTAAGTACTCTTTCATTCGAGAATCTCGGGCTTCAAAACTGCCCTACACTTGGCAGACAACTAGTCGAGAATCTGAATAAATCTCCACATCCTGGGTACCCATACCCAAAACGGTTCTTAATTCGGTAAGCAAGGTCTCGTACTCAGCTTCATTGTTAGAGGCCTTGAACCCCAACCTAAAAAATGCTCCAACTATATTCCTTTTGGGGTGATAATGACAATCTCGGCACCAGCTCCCATAGCATTTGATGCACCATCTACGAATACCTTCCACGGGCGACATTCCACATGACAAACCATCTCCCCTTCGTTCCTAGGGGAAAACTCTACAACAAAATCAACAAGAACTTGGCCCTTCACCAAACTTCTCGGCCTATACCTTATATCGAAGGATCCAAGCCGGGTCCCCCATTTAGCTATCCGACTCGTAAAGTCGGACCTTTTCAATAACGACTATAAAGGATACTCAATTAGGATGTAGACAGTATGAGCTTGGAAATAGTGAGACAACTTCCTCGTAGCGTGTACTAGTGCTAACACCAATTTTTCCAAGGGTAAATACCTTGTCTCAGCATCAACCAAGATCTTATTGATGTAATACACAGGCTGTTGCACTCCTTGATCCCTTAATAGCATGACACTCACAGCATGATCAGACACTGAGAGGTACATGAATAAGTCTTCCCCAGGTTCTGGGGCTGTTAACATGGGTGCCCGAATCAAATACTTCTTCAAATCCTGAAAAGCTTTTTCACATTCTTCATTCCACTGAAACCTCTTTCACTTCCTCAAAAGTTGGTAGAATGGACGACAGCGATCGACAAACTTAAAAATGAATCGATCAAGGGCATCTAACATTCCAGTCAACACTTGCACTTCCTTCGGATTGCACGTCGGCTTGAGGCGTTGCACGGCTTCAATCTGATTGGGGTTGACTTCTATCCCATGGTTAATGATCAGATAACCTAGGAACTTGCCAGTCTCCACCTCGAAAGCACACTTGTCCGCGTTCAGGCGTAACTTATGTTGCCGAGGAACTTCAAACACCCCCTGGAGATCTTCTATATGCCGCGTTTCTTGTTTACTTTTTACCACCATGTTGTCGATGTACACCTCAACCGTATGCCTAATCTTGTCCCGAAACATTATAGTCATCATACGTTGATATGTTGCCCTGACATTCTTTAACCTGAAGGGCATCACGGTGTAATGGTAGTTTGCATTAGGAGAGATGAATGTCGTTTTCTCCTGGTCCTCAGCAACTAGGACGATCTGATGATAACCCTGAAAGGCATCCAAGAAACTCATCCTCGGGTGCCCATAGGTGGCATCGACCAATTGATCTATCTTTGGCATAGGGAACGGGTCCTTTGGGCATGCTCGATTCAAATCCGTGAAATCTACACAAACTCTCAATTTGCTATTCTTCTTCCTGACCATCACGGTATTCGCCAGCCATTCCGGGAAGAAGATTTCCTTGATCGTCCCGGCTTTTTTAACCTCCCGACCTCCTATCTCACTGCGTCAACGTCCTCCTTTGCCAATCTTCTTGGCCTTTGCTTCTTTGGAGGAAATGACGGGTTTACGTTAAGCTTGTGAACAATGAATTCGGGATCAACCTCAGGAACCTCATACGAGCTCCAAGCAAACACATCTACATTATGTATAAGAAATAACAATGTTTCTACCTTTTCCCCGTCCTTCATATTTGCCCTTATCTAAAAATACTGGTCAACATCTGGTGGTATCTTTACTGTGATTAATTCCTCAGCACAACTAGCCCCCATTCCCTTTTGGGGCTCCTGTAATTGCTATAAGGGAACCTCCTCGGTGGTTTCATTTTGTTTAGCCTGCTTGTACTTCCAATCGACTGCGGCCACTAAACATTACCTGATTGCTTGCTGACTTTCCCTTACTACAGCAATGCCCTGCTTGGTGCAGAACTTAACCTTCACATGCAGGGTGGAGGGAACTGCCCTCATCGCATAGATCCACGACCTTCCCAGAATAGCCATATAAGGAGAAAACGAAGCGACAACTACAAAAGCCACTGTCACTTCCTTTCCTTCCATATTCACGAGAAGTGATATTTGCCCTTCGGGAATCACCACCTGACCATCAAACCCAACCAGGGGTCTATCGTATTTTGAGAGGTCCTCATTCTTCAGTCTGAGCCCTTTAAACAAATCTGGATACATCACATCGGTCCCACTTCCCTGGTCCACCATTACCCTCTTTACTATAAAACCCTTTATCTGGGCTGTCACCACCAATGCATCATCGTGCGGCTGAATCGTTCCTTCTAAATCATCATCGTTAAAAGCGATGGGCTCCTAAGCAACTTTTAGCCTCTTCTCAGGTGGCTGCTTGCCCGAGCCATTTTCCACGGGAACTACGGTAAGCAATCCTCTTATCCCGGCCATTGTAGTACCCCTTAAGGCAACGTGGATAACCTCGATCACTCCTAATGAGGGTGGGAGAGGGTTCCCCCTTTGCTGAGTACCTTGCCCGGCATCCCTATTCCCTGTATCCGCCACAAACTCCTTCAGATATCCCGCCTTCACCAATTGCCCAAGATGATCCTTTAACACCCATCACGGCTCGGTGGTATGCCCTTTATCCTTGTGATAGGTACAGTACAAATTCTGATTCTTGCGAGACGAGTCACCCCCTATCTTGTTCGGCCATTTGAAGTACGGCTTGTTCTTTATCCGGTCTACAATTCTGTGTACTGGCTCCTTAAACGTCACGTTCACCTCCCCCAGTTGCAACTTAGGCCTTTACATCCTTAAATCCCTTCGAGGCCTTGGCTGAAACCCACTCTGCCGAGGACGATTCACTATTGGGGCCTTACCCTTACTTTGCAGCTGATCATCCTCCAGGCGTTTGTATTCCTCAATACGCCTCATGAGCTGCCTTATATCCTTGGGAGGCTTCCTTGTCAGTGACTCCCGTAGCTCGGAGTCCTCGGGCAGCCCCATCCTAAAGGTGCTTGCAGCGATCTTCTCGTTGCCCCCACCGATCTCATTGTAAAGCTCTCAATATTGACTAGCATAACTGTGACGGGTTTCTCCGACCCTCATCTTCATGGATAGTAATGCATCCACTGGTTGTGGTACCCGGCTACAAGTTACAAACCGGACACCAAATTCTTGGATCAACTCGGCAAAACTATGAATTGAACCCTTTTGTAACCCATTAAATCGTCTCAAAGTAGTGGGCTTGAGGCTTAAGTAAAATACCTTGCACATCAGCGCGTCATTGTGAGTATGCAGAGACATCATCTAGATATAATGGCTGACGTGCTCCACCGGGTCCGTTTTCCTATTGTAGGAATTGAACGGTGGGCGCGTAAATCTACTTAGCATTTAGGCCCGTTCAATGTCGTTCGAGAACGACGACTGAGTAGCTTTGCGTAAGGCGCGGCTCATAGCATCCATGGTGGCGTTACGGGGCCGTTCATTCTTCTGGGGAATCCGAACCCCGGTCTGCATACTCATGTGAATGTGAACGGTCCCGACGTTTACGGGACTCTCGTGAATGTGAATGGTGTCGACGTCGACGGGATTCCCGTGAATGCGAATGATCTAGGCGTTGACGGGAACCAGATCGACTAGACCCTGGCCTATGATAATTTTCCCCATTATCAGATCTCCCTTCTTAGTTATCTCAGTCCCTTCTTTGGTGCCCACCCCCTGCTTCCAACTCCAGGTCTCTCACCAATCTGTGTAACCGCTCAAGTTCCTCATCTCTCTTGTCAAATCGCCTGTACCTTGAAGCACTGGAAATAGTCCGATGGTTTGGTACGACCCCTTTCCAAGGCTGGACCGCTCTTCTTCTTGTTCACGATTCCTATCTTCACGCCTCTTATGCCTTTGCTCTCGCTAGGTGGATCCCTGAGAAGATCCCATCGAACCACTTTTGGTGTAACTCCCTAAGCGTCTTTCAAACATTTTCCGGAGCTTGTGTCTCAGTTGAACCACGGCTTTGTAGGAGATTCCCATAGACGGCACCAATTGTGCGCGCCAAAAATGAGGCTAATGGGCTGGGCCTCACTTGGGCTCACAATCTATTTTTGATGTGGGCTTTGGACTTCCTAGCTTGGGTAGTTCCTAACATAGAGACCCAATGAAGGAACTTCTCCTTAAGAGTTCCCCTACTCCCACTATTGTTATTCTCCTGTTGCTCTCTTACTCCTATTCTCAGATTTCTCTGGAACCTCTCAACAACCCCTTCTTCTCCTTTATCTTCTCATATTTATAGCCAAGAGTTAGTGGGGAGTTATGATTACTCTTGCGGTTAGTGGTAGGGGAGGTCCAATGTCGTTATTGCTAAGTGGATGTTTAGTTGGGAGTGTGGTGTGGTTAGAGTGGCATTGGAACTGGCTCCTCACTTCAGAAGGGATATTCAGCAAAGGTTTTTCCTAGGGCGATACCAGTGTAACCGAGGTATAGTGTCCCCGAGCAAGCAATCATGCTCTGGTTCGAGGTGTACCTTACCGGGCAGATCCTAGGTTACGAGTTACTATGAACATGCATTATAACGGTTTGCTTAATGGGTTTTGGGCTGGGCATAATGTCATGAGGCCTGGGCCCATGGCCTTAGCAGGCCCAGGGTCCAGTTTTGGGCAAGAGGGTTAGGCTCGTGGGTCGTATTGTAAAGTTGGAGTTCAAGGCCCAAGGCCCAAATGGGTCTGGGGGTTCCGTGCTGTATAGCATGATATGTTTACCTTAAAATATGGGTTGAACCTACTACTTTGTAGTATTTAAAGTGGCACTTGGGTTCCATCAGGTTGTCAAAGGAATTGATCCTCTAACATAATTATTAATCTTAACATGTTATGAAAATGATGACTAATGGTCTCACCGGAATGACAAAAAAAGGACATTGTACGAGTCGTCACATGATGTGATAGGATGTGAAGAAACTTGCCAACTTGCTCTTCAACCGTGGCACGCTGTGCGTCTTGAAGAGCACCATCTCTCTGCAAAATGTCACACAAACCTTGAAAAGCTTGTGGACCCATGTGTATTACATCATAGCATTTTTCACTATTCCTAAGTCGAGACATTATTTCATCACGAACTTTTTTTCTTTCTATCGTTGATTGTGTAGTAACGTGGGGAACACATCTTCTTTTTAGTTGTTGCCTTCAATGGATAATGTAACACAAATAACGACATGCAGCATAAACCAAGGCTAGTTTCCGCATAAAGTCTGAAAAAATTATGGTCTTAAATACCTCATCATTCAAATCCATCTAAGTAAAAGAATAGTTATGTTATCAGTCCAACTTAGAAAATTATGGGCACATGTTCTAAAAAAATAGTTACATTATTAGTCTAACTAATTATGAATGTGTTACAACTAATCTAAAAATAAAACTGTTAAACTATAAACATTAATTTTGTTTGGGATTCAAAGTGTTAAATTATAACATTATCTCTCAAAGTACACGTACATTAATGTTTTTGAGAGATAAACTGTAACACTATCCCTCAAAGTACCCTTAAAGTACATTATCTATTATAGTACATGTACACTAGCAATTATCTATTATAGCACATGTACACAAGCAGAATACATATAGTTGAGTACGGCTAGTTGAGAAAAAATCAATGAAAGCAAAACAATTGAAACAATTGAAAAACTTTTTAATAGTAAATAAATCAATGAAATCAAAACAATTGAAAAACTCACACTTGGGTATGGTTGGTTGTGATTAGCAGCAGCGTGAGAAAGGAGGAGCAGCAAAGAGAGAGCAAAAATATTGGTACGACTGGTTGAGAATAAAAGGGCTAAGATTCAAGGGGTAATTTAGGAATTTCAATAAAATTTTCATTAAACCTAAATTCATTTCCTCCTCTTTCTCCCAATTTGGGGGGAACAAAAATTTGAGATTTTGAGGGCTTAGAAGGGAATGAGTATTCCCTCTTAACCATTCCATTCCCTCCCATCTAAACTCGCAAATAAGGGAATGAACTTTCCATTCCCTTCGTTAAAACTCCCAAACAAGAGGGAGGGAAGAATATTTTAAAAATATTCTTTTCATTCCATTCTAATGAAATGGAATGGAATGAGATGGTCATAAGGGAATGGAAAGGAATGTAATAGAATGTATTTAAGTAAGGGAAATGAATGGAAAAAAATGGAATGGAATAGAATTAAGTAACCTTGATTGGATGTTTTAAAATTAAGGAATTGAAAGGAATGAAAATGAATGGAATGTAAGTAATCCTGTTTGGGAGCAACATGGAGAGAATGGAATGGAATCATTTTATGACAATATTACTATTAGACCTCTATTTTAAAATAAAGGGTTGAATATATAGGGGTATTTTGGGAGTTTTAGTAAAAAAATCATTAAATTTAATTCTATTCCCTCCCATTCCTCCCAATTTCGGAGGGAATGAAAATTTGAGGTTTTAAGGGAATAGAGAGGAATGAGTGTTCCCTCCTACCTATTCCATTCTCTCTCACTTAAACTCCTAAACAAGGGAATGAACTTTTCATTCCCTCCATTAAAACTCCCAAACAAGAGAAGGGAAGAATATTCTAAAATTATTCTTTTTATTCCTTTCCATTCCATTCTATTCCTTCCTCCCAAGTGGAGGCGAGGGCGATAGTGGAATAAGGGTTTAGGGAGTTCTGAAGCACATAAACTTCAACAATAAATTTAATCAACACCAACATAACGTATAACCATAATCACCAAATTATCTAACTGGCTTGTCACTAGTCAGTACCATATTTTATTGATGGTTCAATCAAAATCTAGTAAGTATTTAAGGTGTTCATCAAAAAAAAAAAAAAAAAAAGTAAGTATTTAAGAGGTTTCTCCTTAATACACCCAATTATATAATGTAATGGTACAAGATTGATATCCGGGGATGTTTTAACAATGTAATTGACGCTGAAATTTTGACTGGACAATATGTGGGTACACACGTTTTTTTGCCAAGAATTCCTTTGAAGACAACAGAAAATGTACACCTACCATTTGTAATAATTAGACGACAATTTCCCATACGTTTGAGCTTTGCACTTACAATAAACAAAGCGCAAGGTCAAACAATTCCAACTGTTGGAATTTATCTTCCTGATCATGTTTTTAGTAATGGCCAATTATATGTGGCATTGTCAAGGGGAGTCTCCCAATCCACCACAAAACTATTGGTGCAAAAAGGAAGAATACTTGAGGAGGAAGGTGTTCACACAAAAAATATTGTGTACAAAGATGTTTTGTTCCCTTCATCATATTTATTAATTAACAATTGAAAAGAACTGTCTTACATATAGATTTATTTTAATAATTTACAAATTTTAATAGTTATGCTATCTTCATTTTAATATTTCATTTCTTGAAGTTTTTTATATACACAATTAATTGGTAACAGGAAGGATGCCCAACTCAAATGTGAGGATTGAGTCCACTAATGGAGTGCATGCTGTTCCTACTGCTCATTGGGAGAAGTGGAAGGATGATCAATCAATATTGAACATGGAGGCCATTGATAACAAGGTATATTTCTTTTTAATGATATCTTTAATCAGCATCCCTTTCTATTGTTTTATCAAAATTAATATTAAAAATGTCATGCTACGTGTGGGTTAAGTTCGAAAATTACAAATTTATTCACCTGGTTGGGGATTCACTGTTCAAGCTGACAAGGAAGAGCTTTGGAAAGAAGTGAAACGAGTTTTAGAGTCACAAGAATTGGAAAGGTGTGTTACGCTATTTTTTAAAATAGGAGAATAACTAATTGATAATCTTAATATACAAACATTTTTTTTCTTCATTTTGAAGTTCCAAGAACAAAGACAAACAAAAAATCATTGTCAAGAGCAATGAGGTTTCCAACATCCATAAGAATAAAGACAAAGGAAAAATGAAGGACGATGTGATCTCTAACTCTCATGCCAACAGAGACAAATAGGGAATGAAAATCAAGGATAATGTGGTTTCCAACATCCAAGAGCAAAAAAAGATACGAAGAAAAAACCAAGAACGATGCAATCTTCAACACCCAAAACAGTAAAGACAAACAGAAAATGAGAGTCAAGGACGATGCAATAATAAAACAGGTACAAATCATTACCACGTCTACTTTTTATTTATTTTTTTTTTATTAACTTCATTACATAGTTTTTATATAATTTTTTTTAAAAAAATTTGGAAATTAAATGATAGTTCTTCAAGTCTCAAGCTGAAGTAAACCATTTCACATATATGGAGCTATGCAATATCATCACAAGGTCAGTTCAAATATTTCATCTTACAAGTTTATGTTTGATGTTTATTGTGGTTATCATTATTATGTACGTTTTAAAGTCTCTATTAATAACACAAACTAACACATTTTGTGTCATAGGTTCATGGCAAATAGTGCTGGAAAGCAATTGGATGTGAAACAAATAGCATTGTCCCACCAACTTCTCCACCGTAGCCGGCATAATATTAATAAGTTCACCTATTCCATGTTTCAGATGTAGTGCATTATTTTACAGTTTTACCTGATGTAAATATTTCAGTTTTCTACATTGATCCATCAACTTCTTCATAATAGTTTTTGTAAAGGTCATCACATGTATTTTGTAAATAGTTTTATTGTTACAATTTTATTATGCATTTTCAATATATGCACTATTTGTAAGATTTATTTAGAGGATCTTTTTTTTTTCCTCCCCCTAAGGGTTAATACTAAATTATTGCATCATCTTCCAATCAATAACACGTTGATTACTACATAAAAAAAAAAAAAAAAAGTTGATAAAAATGGATAATAATTACTCGGAGGCTCTTTTATTTTTTGGATAAGAGTTAATTTGGAGTATTTATTATAATTTGGGATTACTATATTTTCCAAAAAAACCTAAGGGTGTGATGAGTGTCATGTGTGGAGAAATAATTTTCCAATCACACCCCTAGATTTTTTTGTGCTGAAAAATTATTGTGATTGGAAAATTATTTTTCTACACATGACACTCATCACACTCCTAGGTTTTTTTGGAAAATGTAGTAATCCCAAATTATAATAAATGCTCTAAATTAAATCTTACCCAAAAAATAGAAGAGCCTCTAAGCACGCGCTAAAATGTAGTAATCCCAAATTATAATAAAAGCTCTAAATTAAATCATACCCAAAAAATAGAAGAGTCTCTAAGCACACGCGTGAGCGCGTGCTCATAGGCTAGTATAGATTAAAATAATAGCAGATTTCAGTTAATTTAACTGATAAAGTTTTTTGTTTTTAAAGTTGAAATTTTATCATATGATGATGAGTGTTACCTCTACAACATTAATTTAAACTCAATACTAATATTACTTTTTTTTGCACTTTCTCAAAAAAAAAAAAAAAAAACTTTTATGTATTTAAACTTACCACTGAAATTACCTTTTTACCTTGTAATAGTTCAGTTAAATTTTGTCATGTTACAAATTTCACTTTACACCCACTTCAATATCATCATACCATATATATTGCACTCACTAATTAATCGCTCAGAAAGATTTTTTTTTTTTCTTTCATTTTTGAGCCTAATTGTGTAGGGGACCATTTTCTAGTGAAAACGAATATCATTGTTCTTCAATCTTCATCGAATTATCAAAGCTTTTTTTTTTTTTTTTTTTTCTTTTTTTTCTTTAGGATGGAAAATTGGAAATCAAAGCTTCTTTTTAGTGTTTGTAAAAGGGATCTCCAGGATATCTTTTTTTCATATACAAATTAGTAAGGCTAAGAAAATAGCAACCTTTTTTTTTTTTTAATAATATTAAAGGCAAACGATATCATTTCTGCCATATGTCTAGAAGCCTAGAACATCATGAAAACTGAAAAGAGAAACCGTGCCGGTTATCATTTGTTGGAATTGGTCCAGATATACTCTCTGCTGGCACACCAGCCATGAAATTCCAATCTCCAACTATACTTAATTAATAAACAATTAATCTTGCTGGTTTTGGTGGCTAAATAGAATTCGATGCCATTACTTAATGAATATTAATGACATAAGAGCATGCACACTAGTCTATCTAAAATAACATAAAAGTAATGAAATTGTGGATTCCAAAAGATACATTTATTTTAGAAAATTGTGAAATATGTAGCACCACCAGATCCAGGAGAATGAAATATTGCCCCACTTTAGAAAATAATTCAGTCTGAAATTTGTGAGATACTAGAACATAAATATATTCTTTTAATACTTAATTTGGAGGGGGAAAAGGCCAAATTGTGTAAAAGTTATGTAGCAAATTTCACCATGTCCTTTTCAAAAACTGAATTTTACAATCACTTAAAACTTTAAAGTTTAAATACCTCATGTTAGTTCTCCAAAAATAATTGCCTAATAGTTGTGACAATTGAAAAACTTTTACAATGTGAAATGTGACATTTTGGCATAGTTTGGGTTCAAACCTTAATAATTGATGGTAATAAATATATAGGGTCTGTTTGGATATGACTTATTGCTGAAAACTGAAAACACTATAACAAAATAATTTTTAAATGTGTGAATAATGCCGTGGGATCTAGTTTTAAAGTTAAATTTGCATTTTTCCTAAGTTGTGGGTCCTATAAACAGTGCCCATGAACCCATAGAATTGAAACGCAAACGCACTTGATAGCGCAAAACGCGCTATCCAAACTCACACATATGCTCCTCAGCTTTGTTTTAGAGGAAAACCAGAGAGGTATGGATTGCAATTATTTAAGGAATATGTAGTGGTGGCTCTAGGAATTTTGTTTAGGGAGGTCATTAAAAAAATTTAATAAAAAAAGAACTTAAATATATCGAGCTACCGACAAAAAAAAAAATAATAATAATAATGCATAAAGTTTTACAATTTCCTTCTACAAGTATTCAAATTTTGAATTGTTATATGATAGTTTATTATAAGTATCTATTGTCAATGTGGGTAGCTATGAGCCTATAATCATTTTATTTTGTTAAGTTTATCTAACATTTTTATTTTTATGCAATTTTTATAATCTATTTGTTATTATTTTTATAAAAATATTTTAAACTAAATGACTAAATTAAACTCATTGGTTTTGTATTAATTATTGGCGCACACAACCACACTCATTCATTCATAAAATTATACATTAATGTCTACTTAACCAATCAAATGCTTGGACAATCACTAACTTTACGTTTTTTTTTTTTTTTTTTTGAATTTTACCAATTTTATAACAAAAAGTTATTATAACATGAAAACAATACACACATGTAACAAACCATACCTATTTCCTAATTATTAAATTATATATATTTATATTATAATGTACATACAAACATTCACACATATTATAATTCACACAAATAATATTATAATAAAAAGTAATACACACAATCAATATTAGACACACTCATACACATAATATAAATTTATAAAAAATATTGACACTTACAATTCACAAACACTCACTTTTTATTCTTAGAGTTGGAAATACTTGTAATAAGGGTGTGTAAAATTTAAGTCAGGATGTGTAAATATATTTTTAAGAAAAAAAAATTATAGTATTAAACTATTTTTTTTTTATATATATAATACTTTTTTTTGGGAAGTCAGGGGTCCATTTGAACCCCTGAGAATAGTGTAGCACCGCCCATGGGAATATGGAGCTTTTTGTCAAAGTTTGCGGATCAATGATCTTGTGAATTTAAAATATTGGCGGTCCACTTTCTATGTGTCCATCTCATCTATCATTTATCTCCTCAGAGACGAGGAAAATTGCTACAAAATTTTGAAAAGCTCAATTTTTCTTCCCTCTAAATATTAAATTATGAACGAGACGGCTAAGATATGTCTGCTCCATCCTCTCAAAAAAAGGTATGTTTGCTCCATTTGTCAAACTACGATGTAGATAGCGGCAAAATTCAAATTCTGAAGTTGCTTCAAGTTACATCACAGAGACAGAGCGACTGCCTACCACAATAAAATTAAATTCTATTAGAAGTTTAAAATTTTCCCACCTGTTATTCATTTTATGCTTTTGAAAAATCTGCATATTTTGAATAATTTTTTTGAGATACAAATATATACACACAAGGAAAAGAGAATAAGGTTTTAATATAAAGACACACCACAAACTTTAGTTAAAAACTATGATTTGAATAACCCGATTTTGAACATTTATATAAACTAAGCCAACGTTAATAATTCACTTGTTAATTTTGGTTTTTTAGACCTCACAAATACCAGTTATCCAATTTTAATCTCAATTTATTAATCAAACCAATTATGAACAACCTTAGATTGATGTGAACAAGACCAAGATTGTGCAAACAAAATAAATACTAGCGAAAAAATAGTCAACACCTAATATGGTAATCTAGGATAATGGAACAATGGTTCAAAAGTAAAAATACCACAAGAAATCTTTCCAAAAAGACCGCCCAAAACTTTTTCCATTTTTGATACCTCCACTCTTCACCTCTTCACCTCCCCCTTGCGCACGTATCTAGTCCAATATCTGAGATAATTCATGTTAGTCTATTAATCACCACAATTAAAAAGAATAAAATAGTCTCTCTCCTTTTCAATGTGGGATTAAACATTTTTACAACTCCTCATCTTCTATATTCACTCCCACATTTTACATTTATGTTATAACATTTATTCATTTTAATTATTTAATATTAAAATGTCCCAATAGAGAGAAATATGAGACTTGTTTGTATGGCAAAATTGTTCTCTCTCTCCCTCTCTCTGAAACATACAATGTATTAGGCTTGATCTGACAAAATCTGTGACTTTTTATCAATCCAAAATAATTCTTGATTTATTGAGCAGTTTTGGGAAAATTATTAGGTACTCATGGAGTACCATAAATGCGTATTCCGAAAGTACACAATAATTTTCCGTAGTTTTGACACCTTTTCGATCAATCAAAGAGCTGTTGAACAGCTATCAAAAAGTTTTTAAAATTTTAGAAACTTTTCTTTCTTCGTGCTAAACATGGGTCTTTGTTTTAGACTTGAAAATGCACATTTTTCTTCTTATGGAGGTCATATCACTTAGAGTATGTCATTTGTAGGCACAAGAAGTTTCATCTAAATAAACAAGATTAATCTATGACCAAAAGTAACGGGCTTTCTACCAATATCACTTTTAGATTTTGACCTAAAGCTAAATTTTGGTTTTAAACTTTCAATTTAAAAAATTATCCCTTTGTACATTAGGTATTTTGTGAGACATCAAACATTTTATTAATATTTTATGTTAAAGACTAACAAACTTTTTTTTTTTAGAACTTAAGACTAAAAAACTTAATCACATTACATGTATATGAATGTTTCTGTCATATTTTAATAGTTTTGAATGTCGTTATTACTTATTACCATGTATACACTACATTATTAAATCTGTTGCATTTTAAGAAAAATACTAACAAAAAGTTTAATTTGTCATAAACCTAATTTACGGTTAGTCACTTAGGCTTTATTTATTTATTTTTTAAATAGTTATAATATGTTGTTAATCCCGCAATTCGAATTATTTTCCCTTTTAAACTCTTAAGTATTTTGTGCATGAAGATGTGCCAATTAAGTAACGACAAGACCCTTAGCAGTTAGTCACTTAGTAGATTGTTCAAACCAAAAGTCTAAAGATTAAATTGATACACTTTTAAAATTTAAGAGTGATATGTGTAAAGCAAAAAAAAAAAAAAAAAAAAAAAAAAAAGGCAGGTATGAAATCTGATTTCTATGCCATCAACACACTCTAACCAACCACAACTCGCCACATGGCGAGTTGTGGCACAAAATTGTGCAAAAATGTGTGTCACCAGCATTTCTGTTGTGTATGCTAGTACAGAATTTGATCCCATTGGTACGTAGTACATCACTAATAAGCCTGCAGGAACCTTTTTGAATGAGTCTTGAGTCTCATGTGAATGAACGATGATGCTGAAGTGAAGTCAGTTTTTGAAGTATAGAAAAAACCTCACCTCGTACTGTTTGTCTGTTGGTATCCCACCTTTTTGTTGTTGCTTACATGTGATACATAGTTTTTATTTATTTTCCAATAATTATGCTTTACCAGTAATTTATGTGTTAATCTCAAAGTAAAATTCTACTAACTACTTCTACATCCTTCAGAATAAACTAGTGGATGAGATTATTAGATTCAAGCTGCTACTCCGTGGTATTGTCCCCCATTTAAGTTCAAAGGAAGAAGAAGACTTTTAGAGGGTATTTGGTTGAGCTTTTTTCATAAATGATAATGATATGTTGTATTAGCTGTTGTACTGAGAGAGCGACAGGTCATTGATTCTCACGGTTTTGGAACATTTGTGATGCGACATTGTCGTTCCATTTATTCTCAATACTTCGCAATGCAGTGTTTAGTGAACCATTATGGTTTGCCACAAGTCTTATGGTAGCTAATTAGTTATAAGTTGAATATGTTTAGAGATTATTCTTAAAAAAAAAAAAAAAGTCCCTTAAAGTTTATTTTTCTGTTATTTCCTATTTTACTATGCAATGACTATCTGAAATAATTGTCTTTGCTCGAGTATATAGTCAATCCTGCTTGTGTATAGTGATGTGTTTAGTTCATTTACAGCATTCACAATATTTAGCTTTTAACAATTTGAAAAGTTAATTTATCTCTTTTAACCCATCACTTTACAATATATCTAATATTATACAAATACTTTATTCTTTTACCACTTCATTTAAATATTCTTTATCTATTTATTTTATTCTTTCTTTTATCATTCGAGTCTCTTTCTCTACCTTTCATTTAAATAACCTTTTTTGTGTTTGCCATTTAGCTACAATAAACTACCAGAGATAACAAATTACTTACTGTAATTAGGTGTTAAAAAATTATATATTTGACACCTTTAATGTAGTGGGTATTTTAGTGTTTTGGGTGTTAAAATAACATTTGATGTGACTACTTTTAAATTAATGATAATTTAGCATTACTCTACGTCTTAGGCTGAGTTTGGATCCACGTTGCGTTTGCTGCGTTTTCTTTTTTTTTTTTTTTTTTTTTTTCACGCCTTTTCCCCCAACAAGTGGTACTGTTTATGTACGGTACATGAACAGTAGCAATAACTTTTGACCGGTCTTCTGTGAACAGTGTATCCGTGCACTGTTCACAGACCCACAAATTTCATTTTTTATCAATTTTTTCATTAAAAATGGGTCCCACAGCACTATTCACATATTTAAAAATTATTTTAATACAGTTTTTTCAGTTTTCAGTTTTCAATTTCAGCAAAATAAGTTCTATCCAAACAGACCCTTAGTTTTCATCTCTTTCACAATACATCATTAATAATTCTTCCTCTATTTTTAACAATCTTTCATGGTATCAGAGCATTTACTGACGTCATCGTCTTCAATCTGCACCATTAATAATCCTCCATCTCACATTTCATCTTAAACTCTAAGCACCTCGATGCCTCAATTCCATGTCTCATTAATTTTTTCAAGACTGTGAAGAAATTCTCACCACATAGATCATCCTAGAATATAGAGCATGCTAATTCAAAGATCAATCATTGATCACTTTAATTAATTCACTACAAAAAAT
The DNA here is from genome assembly GCF_932294415.1 of Quercus robur. Classification (NCBI taxonomy): domain Eukaryota; kingdom Viridiplantae; phylum Streptophyta; class Magnoliopsida; order Fagales; family Fagaceae; genus Quercus; species Quercus robur. The sequence continues at coordinate 81,339,473 of NC_065535.1, forward strand.
GCCACTGTAGGTACCCTATAGTGGCGTTTTCTAAAAACATTGCTATAGACTTATTTATAACCACGTTATAAGGGTTCTATAGTGGCGTTTTAAAATACTAGGTTTATAGCAGCGTTTTTATAGGTCTTGGGTCTTACAAGGGTCTATAGGTCCTTTAATTTTTTTTATAGAAAAACCCAACCAAAAAAAAAAAAAAAAAAAAAAAAGGGAGAACACCACTATAGGTCCTTTAAAAAAAGGAAAATCCAATTGAAAAAAAAAAAAAAAAAGGACCTATAGTGGCGTTCATGAACGCCACTATAGGTCTTGGATCTTACAGGGGCTTATAGTGCTCATTTGAAATTTTAGGGACCAAAAGCACTTAATAGGCAAGTTTTAGGGGACCAATAGTGTAGTTTTGCCCCTTTTTTTTATACAAACTTGAAAGAATAAGAATTAAAATGAATCATTTCAAAGGATGATGACCATTTTGAATTATGGGGTAAAGGTTGAGGATTAAGTGTATATTTAAACCTTAATAATTTATTGGTTTTCATAATTAAAGGATGTTCGTATTTACTTAAAAAAATATTTATGTATACTTTGACTTTTTAAAAATAATAAAAAACTGTATTCAATATAATGTATTAAATGTAATTTAATTTGTAAGATGGTACACTCAGGCTGGGTTTGAATAGCAGCAGATGGTGCGTTTGCATTTTTTTTGGTTGGGTCCAGTGCACTGTTCGCGGGACCTGCAAGTACGGAATTTAGCAAAATCAACTTTAAAACTGGGCTACACGTCATTAATCACACATTTAAAAATTATTTTGTTACAGTGTTTTCAGTAATAAACGGTATCCAAACAGATCCTTATTAAGAAAATAAAACTAAAATTATATTATATTATATTATTGTGTAATAGTACAGTAAAATTTTGATTTTCATTTTTCAGTAATAAGCGGTATCCAAACAGACCCAGAAAATAAAACTAAAAAAATATTATATTATATTATTGTGTAATAGTACAATAAAATTTTGGTTTTACATTGTTGCATCATCTGGCCCAAGATGAGTATTCCGCCATCTTTTCACTACATGGTTTATTGTGTTGTAGTGTTTATTTTTTTATTTTTTTTATTTTTTTTTATATAAATAAATTTAGAATTAATCAATTTTTTTTTTTTTAATTTTAAAATTAAAGTGACAAGTTGCTCCAATAGGATTTTTTTATAATTTGCATTTCCTTTGATCACACTTAAGATGCAAATGAAAAATTAAGTTAAATAGTATATTTCGAGTCTTCAAAAATTAAGGGTTACGTGGTTCAGCCTAATGGCCTACGTTCATGAAGGAAATCTTAAAGGACTACATCTTTAATATATTAGAGTGTAGTACAAATCTTGTATTACAATGAACTATAATATGGTATATATAATAGACTAAACCCTATACTAATAAACTTCTAGTACAAGTAAGAGATTTGGATTGTACACAAAGTAGAATTAGACTTAGGTCTAGACTAATGAGCTAATATATTTCTAACAAATAGTACTCTAAAATTATTCTGTAGAATAGTTTTACATTGTTGCATCATCTGGCCCAAGATGAGTATTCCGCCATCTTTTCACTACATGGTTTATTGTGTTGTAGTGTTTTTTTTTTTTTTTAAATATTTAAAATTAATCAATTTTTTTTTAAAATTTTAAAATTAAAGTGACAAGTTGCTCCAATAGGATTTTGTTATAATTTGCATTTCCTTTGATCACACTTAAGATGCAAATGAAAAATTAAGTTAAATAGTATATTTCGAGTCTTCAATAATTTGTTTTTAAAAAAAGAAGTCTTCAATTATTTTGAGATTAATATCATGTAAACTAATTCTCCACAAATGTTAAAATGAATATATTATACTTAATTAATCCTTAACAATATTAGTAACCACAAAATTTCTAATTGATTTTTATTTTTCATTAATTTCTCTTTATATCCATAATCTAATAATGGACAAAACTTAGGTACAATACCTTAGGTGCTGTTCTTTAGGTTCATTTTTTAAGATTCAGCCATGTGGCTACTTAACTAGAAAATGTACTTCTATCCCATGAGAAAAAATCCACATGATAGAATCTTAAAAGAGGAATTTAAGGAATAACATCTAAGTATTGTACCTAACTCTTGCTAATCTAGTAATAATACTTCACATGCTTATTTGTTAGTTTTATATATTGGTAAATTGGGCATTCATTACACAAGAAACAACAAAAAAACAAAGCACAAGTCAGAACATTCTAACCCCCAATCATCTGCTTCAAGCTAAGTTACAACCAAAGTAGGTGGATAAACTCATAAACATAACAAACAAAAGCCAAAGACCAGGAAGTTTGTTAGTTTTTATAATTATTCTTTTGTTAACATTTTATAAATATTTTATATTACATGCAATGGATTACACCCGTCCAGCATTTTGGAAAAAAAAAAAGAAAACAACTTTTCTCTATTTCTTTATAAAATATTCCCCTTCTCCATTGGGCCTAAAGATGGGAGTAGTTATTGACATTAGAGCATCAATTCAAGAAAGCCATATAACCAAACCTAAACAATTTGTTTTATACAAAGTAGGAAAGTGAGATCTACACTCAAAATTATCCTCAAGAATGAAACCTAAACCGTGTTATTAAAATCACACAAGACTCTTAACCAAGTGTCAAGAGCTCTAAAAGTTTTATTAAAAAAAATAAAAAAAAACTTAGCAAAAGGCCGAACTTAGCAAAAACTCATATACCTAAGAAAGGAACCATTCGATAAAACCCAGGCCCAGCTTTACCTTATCAGTGTAGGTCACTTGCCCACATTATATACTTTTACTTTTTTAGTACATGCAAAAGCTACCAAAATTGTTACTAATTAAATTAGCACTACGCATTGCCGTTTTACAAAACACAAATGCACTTTAAAATACAACAATTCCCACGCGCGGTCACAGCTTGTGGTAACCGGCTTCTAAAATAAAGAAGTTACAAATTTCAGTCCAACGTGAAAAAAGTAGGTATCCATCGATTTCAACGAACGTCACGCGCCGTAAGCACGCGTAAGGAACTTAAAAAATACGTTGTTTTTCTGAAATTTACTGCAACAATTAAAAAAAAAAAAGAAAAACGTTTCCACTTTGCCAGCACATACTGCTGCTATTCTCTCTCTCTTTTTCTCTCACAGCTTTATTTTTTTCACTTTGCAACCTCGTGATACCTAAAATACCTTCTATCTTACAAAAGCCTCTCACTCTTGAGCTCACATAGCTCTCTCTCTCTCTCTCTTTCTCATATGAAATTTCGACGGAAAACAGCTTTTGGGATTGTCCGAAACCGTCATTACAAAACAAGCATGTAGAAGATAAGAGAGAGAGAGAGAGATTGTTTTTCATTCTTTGTTGTTTTCGTTTTGTTTGGGTTTGAGAATTTGATACCCAAATGGCGGCAGTGGGTTTTGACTCTGGGTCAGTGTGGTTATTGTGCTTCGTATCGCTGCTTTTACTACTGAGTGGGCGAGTTAACACTGAGCCGACTCAGGACAAGCAAGCTCTCCTTGCTTTTCTCAACCAGACCCCACACGCGAACCGCGTACAATGGAACTCGTCTGACTCAGCCTGCAACTGGTTCGGAGTCGAGTGCGACCCTAATCGTAGCTTCGTGTACTCCGTTCGTTTACCAGGGGTTGGGTTAGTGGGTGCGATTCCAGCCAACACACTCGGCCGGCTGAGTCAACTCCGAGTTCTGAGTCTCCGTGCAAACCGTCTCTCCGGCGAGATCCCCTCAGATTTCTCCAACTTGACTCTCCTCCGTAGCCTGTACGTTCAAGACAACGCGCTCACGGGCGAGTTCCCAGCCGGGTTGACTCGGCTAACTCGGCTGACTCGTCTCGATCTCTCATCCAACAATTTCACAGGTCCAATCCCATTCTCAATCAACAACCTCACCCACTTGACCGGTCTGTTTTTAGAAAACAACGGCTTCTCCGGCGCGCTACCTAGTATTTCAGCCCCTTTGGTTAACTTCAACGTGTCCAACAACAACCTCAACGGTTCGATCCCTCAAACGTTGTCGAAATTCGACGCTTCCGCATTCGCCGGAAACGTAGATCTATGTGGGAAACCGCTCAATAATCAGTGCAGCCCATTCTTTCCTTCACCAGCTCCATCACCCAACCCCGAAAACCCGCCTCCGAACCCGTCTCATAAAAAGTCCAAAAAACTATCCAAAGGCGCTAAAATCGCAATCGGAGTCGCCGCGGGTTTACTAGCTTTAATCCTATTGCTAATCCTCTTCCTCTGCCTCAAAAAACGACACCGTCGCCGACAAACAGCTAAGCCACCAAAGCCTCCGTCAACGACGGCACGCACCGTAGCGGCGGAGGCTGGAACGTCGTCGTCTAAGGAAGACATAACAGGTGGTTCCATTGAGGCTGAGAGGAACAAGCTGGTTTTCTTTGAAGGTGGGGTTTATAGCTTTGACTTGGAGGACTTGCTGAGAGCCTCGGCGGAAGTGTTGGGTAAAGGGAGCGTGGGGACGTCGTACAAGGCGGTGTTGGAGGAAGGGACCACCGTGGTGGTGAAGCGGCTCAAGGATGTGTCGGTGAGCAAGAGAGAGTTCGATATGCAAATGGAGGTTCTGGGAAAGATCAAACACCAGAATGTGGTTCCTCTCCGGGCGTTTTATTATTCCAAGGATGAGAAATTGCTCGTCTATGATTTCATGGCTGCTGGAAGCTTGTCTGCTCTTCTTCACGGTATCATTTCAACCTTTCCCTTTTTTTTTTTTTTTTTTTTTTTCTTCAATTTGCATTCATGGAAATGGTAATTTTTGAAGTATAATTTTTTTTTTTTTTTTTTTGTGCACAGAATAATTTAGTTTTTATATTTTTATTAATGAGGTATATGAATTATTTTTTGATATACCATAATTGGAGTGTCTCTGTTAAAAACACGAGTATCAATTAAGCTATGTCAAGATGTCACAGTTAACAGTTAAAAATACGAGGTATCAATTGAGCTATTAGGCTATGTCAAGATGTCACAGTTAACCGTTGTATTAATTGAGGTACAAAGATCTCGACGTGGAATATGGGTTATTGGTGTGGAGTGTGGACATTTTGATTTTTTGTAATATGCTAACGATTTTTCTAAAGAAAAAAATTTGGATTAGTCTTTTGGTCGAATCTTGACCGTCGAGAAGGTCCAGCTGTTGCAGTCATGGAAAGTATGTTTTTTTTTTTTACTTTTTAGAGTGGATTAAATATCTTATTTTGTTTGATCTCTAGTGGATAAATTATTAAGCACATGCATAATATCTTATTTTGTTTGATCTCTAGTGGATAAATATCTGTGTTGCATTATGTCTAAGTGACACTATGGAGGGGTATTAATATTATAATTAGAAAATTGGGGGGGATTATTGTGGAGAAATGTTTCTAATTATAATTAGAGAAATGTTTCTAATTTTCTAACCAGCGCAGAGTGCGCATATTCCACTGTTTAATTCCCGGACCAGTGCAAACATTCCAAGAGTGTGACCTACGTTTTTTCGCCACCTACATTACAACACGCCCTCATGATGTAGCATTAATAAGTCACCGACATCATTTTGCACTTTTCCTTTTTTTTATTCATCTAGTTAACTTTTGCACTTTCTCTTTCTTTTTTGTTTTTGTTGAATTTTTTAATTGCAATTCACTCATTTACCTTGCCTTTTGGGAGGAATATTTGACCATTTCTCTTGTGCACACACAAGCCATCCTTATTTACAACATAGCTTATGCACCCAAAGATAAAATATCTTTTTTATTTTTTTTGCCGACTTGTTATGCTATGCACCCAAATCATAATTCCATCTAGGTGTACCAAATTTTGATGGAGTAATAAATTGGTTAGTTGGTTTATTCTTTGGCACCATATAATTTAATTTAGTACGTACCTATTTGTCTGGACCGAATGCACCAACATAGGCATGATTGGCATTTTAGATTAGACTTTTTCTTTTCTTCTTAAAAAATTTAATAGTTTGATTTAGTCAAGTACATTCATGCGTGACCAATTCCTGTGATTGGTATTTTTGCATTTGCAGGGAGCAGAGGGTCAGGTCGGACACCACTAGACTGGGACAACCGGATGAAAATAGCACTAAGCGCGGCAAGAGGTTTAACCCACCTACATGTGTCGGGAAAAGTAGTTCACGGCAACATAAAGTCCTCGAACATCCTCCTCCGGCCCGACCAGGAGGCATCCGTTTCGGACTTCGGGCTCAACCCATTGTTCGGTGCCACGACCACCCCGAACCGTGTCGCGGGCTACCGTGCACCAGAGGTGGTCGAAACCCGTAAGGTCACGTTCAAGTCTGATGTGTACAGTTTTGGCGTATTGTTGCTAGAGCTATTAACTGGGAAAGCACCAAACCAAGCTTCATTGGGTGAGGAAGGCATTGATCTTCCTAGGTGGGTGCAATCAGTTGTAAGAGAAGAATGGACAGCTGAGGTATTTGATGTGGAGTTGATAAGGTACCCTAACATTGAGGAAGAGATGGTACAATTGTTACAAATAGCAATGGCATGTGTTTCAACCGTACCCGATCAAAGACCATCAATGCAAGAGGTGCTGCGTATGATGGAAGATATGAATAGAGGTGAGACTGATGATGGATTGCGACAGTCGTCTGATGATCCATCAAAAGGATCAGAGGGTCAAACCCCTCCCCCTGAGTCAAGGACTCCACCTTAGGAAAAGGAATTCTTGGAATTTTGGAAAAGCCTGGAGAGAAAAAAAGCAAAAGATAACATGGTGGCCGGTCTTCAAAAAAGAAAAAAAAAATCTGCACAGTGCGTAAGTAATGGAGTTGGAATGCGCAGTTGATTGGGGAGTCAAGGATTCAGGGTGGTCCAATCCAATATGTGTTTTTCATTTTCATTTTCATTTTTTTGAGTTTATTTTTATTTTTTATTTTGAAAAGTTTAATTTGCAATGATTTTTACAGGTGAAGGAAGTTGAATTGTTTATGAAGGGGGGTTGGGGAGTTCCATGAACTGATTGGAATTGACCATTTGATGGATTTTTAGTTGGGTTTTTTTTTTTTTTTCTTTTTTTTTTTAATTATTGATTCTTTCCCTATATAACTTTATTGTTCATAATTTCTGCCTATTAAATTTAGTCATTTTGTTTTTTACACAATATTTTATTAGATTTTTGTTTTGTTTTTACTCTAGTGCAGCCAACTGGGAATTGAAGAAAACGTCTTAAAATTTCAGCCACTTGTTCTTCATGTATAAGGCCAAATGAAGAATTGTTCTCTTCTATGTTTCTTTGTAGGACCTGCGGAAACTAGGAAGGTCGCAAAAAAGTTTTAGTAGAATTTACCAAGAAAAGTTATGCACATTGCATGCGTGGTTCTTTTTGCTCTGGGCTCACATGGGTACTCTTACATGTTCACATGGCCCATTATTTCTACGGAGGAGAGCGTATTTATGTTACATCCATGCTATGATTAAACCTTATTGTATTTCAAAACCATTTTTTTGGATATGAAATATGATTGTGTGTTTTCTTCTAAAAAAAAAAATATGATTGTGTGTTACTTACATTTTTGGGTATTCAATTTTGGGTCCCACTCCGTCCTTGTGGGCAGAAATTGCTTTATTAATCACACCGTTCAGCCCGGTATCAGCGGTGCCGGTAGGTGGTTGAGGGATTATTGTGGTGGCGGGACCATCCTTGGTAGGTCTGAGTAAAGATAGCTAGCCACGTGGTGGAAAAGCAAAGGCTGTGATATGGGGGTAGATTTGGCAATGTGGGTAGAATTTTGTCCCTTTATGTGTAGGAATAGTGGCAAAATGGGTGGCGTACAGGCTGGCAGGCCTCTTCTTATCTGACACACTCTTTGACCCAGCGAGTGTGTCAGCCGTTGATTCTCGACACCCAATACCCCACCATGACTTGCTCTGCTTTTCAATTTCATCCAGAACCCCCTTTGGGTCACCCAATCTCCGTCTTACTTTGTACTATTTGAGTTCTTTTATAAAAACATATTTTGACACAATTTGTACGTTCAAGAGTAGAGTTTAGGAATTAAAAATATCTTGATACGATGATAAATAGTAATTATTTAGAGCGAATGATATAGGTCCAAACTCAAAACTAACTTTAAAATTTTTTACATTTTTTAATGCTTGGTTGGATTACATTATATACACATAATATCATTACTTGTACTAGTGAAAATTAATCTAATTCTTACTTGACATATACTAGTTGTTGCAAAATGTGTGAAAAGTGTGTCACAAGAATTTTAGAGTACTATTTGTTAGAGATATATTAGCCCATTAACATAGGCTCAAGTCTAATTCTATTTCGTGTGTAATCCAAGTCTCTTACTTGCACTGAAAGTTTATTAGTATAGGGTTTAGTCTATTATATATACCATATTATGGTTTATTGTAATACAGAATCTGTACTATACTTTAATATATTAAAGATGTAGTCCTTTAGGATTTCCTCTGTGAACGTAGGTCATTAGGTTGAACCATGTAACCCTTGTGTTTTTGTGTTCTTATTTTATACTTCCTTATCATAGCCAATATTTAACATGGTATAAGAGCCACCTTCCTGTGGCTATAGTTTTCTGTCTTCTGTCTTATGGTGTGTTTAAGAGCAATTTTTATCCTCTTCGGTGTTTTTTCATTGCATTCATCTTCTTTAACTTCTCACTGCTGGCGTCAAAACTCTCCAGTATAGTCATGTTACCATTAGAAGTCGCATCAACACTGCAAGATCATTGCCTTTCTTAAACCACCATCACAGAGCCAAACTTCATTCAAGGGATCTTCTCAACTTTATCAAATCTCAAGGTTTCATCTTGAGTTTGAGAGGGGGTGTTAGAGATATATTAGTCTATTAGCATAGTCTCAAGTCTAATTCTATTTTGTGTGCAAGTCAAGTCTCTTACTTGTACCAGAAGTTTATTAGTCTAGAGTTTAGTCTACTATATATATCCATGTCATGGTTCATTGAAATATAAGATTTGTACTATAGTCTAATATATTAAAGATGTAACCCTTTAAGGTTTTCCCTGTGGACGTAGGTTGTTAGACTGAACCACGTAACTCTCATGTTTTTGTATTCCTATTTTATGCTTCATTCTTCCACATCTATACAAACATATTTAATATGGAGTATATTATAACTAATATTTAACACCATTTGATATTGAATTGAACTTCCAGGAATTGGCTCGAGTGATTAATTTTGATTATGCATTAGTTCATGACAGAATTCTAAGCTGTTTAATAATTAATTAATTGTGTTAGTATAAAGACAAAAAAATCAGCTGATATTAAGGTGGAAAAAAAAGAGTCTAATTAACCCACACATGACCAAAAGTCTAATTAATAACCGATTGCTAAGTTGACACTGGACATTGACCAAAAGTTTATGTAATTTAATTAATCCTTCGTGGTCAGCTTTACATCACTCCTCAAGCGGGTTTTTATACGTAATTTTGACCACAATAACTTTATTGTTGAATATTGTTCACGGATTAATGTTGTGGTGGTTACTTACTTGAGATAGGTAAGGGATGATTGTATCCAAATGGCTCTAAGGCACGAAGTTCTAATCTGTTAGCCCAAGCAAGAATATAGCTACCCTCGAGATGAAGTCAAGGGACTCATATTAGGCGGTAAAATTCACCGTAGTTACATACCGATCTCTAATGGCCTAATTGAAGACATCCAGCCCCTAATCTAAAGGTGAATTTTGCCATGTTCTAAAGTTCAAGGACTCAGCAGCATCATGGTCACGGTTTGGGGAAGTCATGAGGATGACTCAAATGATAGAAGTAAGGCGTAAATGCAAGACAAATTTAGGGCAAGCGAAAGATTCTAATAGACAAATCAAATCTTGAATTCTATGGTGGCATGTGTGAACAATTACACGAAAAGTCTCATGGTCATTGGATAGCTTCATCTTATCAATAATCGATAGTAAGAACTTGCCTTATCTTTCTCATATCTTCACATAATGAATAAAGCCAAGTCTTCCTCTGATTATAAGAAATTTTTTTTTTTCAAAACATTTGAATTCAGCCCTTATAGATCTAATCATAATCATAAGTGTCATTAAATTCAAGATAGTCATATGGTACACACATAACATTAATTACCCATTTTCTCATCCATATGGCATTAAGAACACCATCGGGGTGAAACCTTGTCCTCACATTTGTTACCTCATAATCCTTAGAAGCACCCAAAAATTTTAAGATTATGACCAGCCAACATATTTGAGATCACTTGCGCTCCTTTAGGTCCAACAAAATTGATCAAATGAGTCAAGTATATTAGGTGTATGAGTATGACTAGTGGCGGAGCTAAGATTTGAGTTGGGGGGGGGGAATTTATATATGATATATGCACTTACACAAATTTTTATGTGAATATATAATATTTGAGATCAATTTGAAAAATTAAAAGCTATTCATTTAAATACTAAGTGATATTTAATGTAATTATGCAAAAAAAAATAAAAAACTACAAACAAAAAAAGTTTATTCATAATATTGTATTTATCTATTGAGATATTTCTAACATGAGTGATCTATTTTTATTTTTTTATTTTTTATGAATGCAACTATTAGTAGTTAGATAGACACTGAGTGTAATATATGTACATTTCTATTATTTTGGTTAATATGTTTCCATAAATTTTTTAAATTATAATATGTTAGGGACGAACTAAAAAAATTTCAGTGCAAAGTGTGTTAGTGGAGGACTTAAGATTCCTCAATAGTTTATTTAGAAATTATACTCTGTTTTAAGGTTAAAGAAACAAAGTGACATTTAAAAAACCAAAAAAAAGAAAAAAGATAGGGGTATTTAATAATTTAAGGTATTTTTTGGACGGGCTGAGGGGTGGGGGGCGATTCCCCCCGACCCCCGACCCCCCTGGCTCCGCCCTTGTGTATGACTATCCTAGTGATTAATGCAACATCATTTTCATATCTATAATTAACATCACTTATTTTTGTACCAACTAAATATGTCATCTTAAGAATTATATAAAAAAATTTGAGAATCATCACTAAACTTATATTCCTTTGAAATTTGCTTATTGTCGGTGCTTAGTCCAAAGTAAGTGACGATCCCTCGTGAAATGCGGTATATGTCAAACTAGGTGGAGCAACCGAGGCAGGCGCCTCGTTGTGAAAGCATATTGATATTTTCGTGATTTGGTGCACCGAAAGTGGACTTTAGCAACGCTTTTGTTCCGACACAAATCGAGTTCCCCCCCTCCCCTGTTTGCATTTGCGACAAAAAAAAAAAATACCCCTAAATTCTTGTCCTGTTTTAATCGGTTTCCTAATCTTTTTGCTACTACCATTAATTAACCCAGATTTTGTTTTCTGAGACCCATCTTATCTGTTCATAAAAAAAAAGAGACCCATCTTATCCGTCACGGTCCTCCACAAATTGACCCTTGACAAACTCACATCGAGAAGATATTTTTCATGTAATTAAAAAGTGGCTAAATTGTGAAAAAAACACCAGTCCAAATGTGGGCCTTCTATGTTAAGTATCCCATAAATAATCATCTACTTCGAACTGGGGTGGCCCATGACTTTAGCTTTGTAACCTTTACTTAAATCACTTTCTAGGTGGGACTTTTGATAGAGATACTAGAGATATTATGTTCAACTTCGTATTTTTTGTTGTTGGTTAACTCCATAAAAAAACTTCCAACTTAATCGCTTACTTAAGCTGGAATTTTTAGCTTAAAGGATATTAGATTTGACAATTTGTGCATGAACAACCATGAGTTATTAATCATAAGGGAGTGGTAGTCTGAAAATGATGTGGTAGGCTAAGTGAATGTATCACAAACATGGTCAAAATTTTATTTGATTTATAATGTTTTTTTGGCTGAGATCAGCGTGGCCCACCAAGTCAATGAATATGTGTGCCGCGATTTCGCTTCTAGCCTTTGGATGCAAGGGAGAGAAGAGACATGGAATTATTGTCATGAGACACCACTGGAAGAGCTTGGAAAAATAATTAGTGACACTGATAAAAAGCTGAGGACGCTAACAAGCAACGTGAGGATGCACTTTGCTCATTGGCTGGCAGCTAACGTAAATCATTTTGTGGTCCATTATGCATATGATAAAGATGTCTATTAAGTTAATAATAATCTCTCTGTGTCAAGCTAAACCCACTAGAAGGGATTTGGGGTTTGGGTCTTTTGGCATGTATTTCATGTACAGTTCAACTAGATATTGACACAAAATATATTATTACATATATCATGAGTTAAACTAAAACTTTAATTTTCTTTAAATATGGTTTACCTAATATTATCTTCCTCAACTAATATTCAGCTAAAATTTTGCTCCATAGAACCTAATTCCTTTTCTTTAACTTGTAGACTAGCTTTCACTTGGCATATAGAATATGCGATATGTATGAGAGACGCATCTTTTTCTAAATACAACACAAGCCTACGAATTAAGTGGTTCAACTAAATACATTTCTTTGGTATTTGACTCGAATAATCATCTCCAGATCAAGGTAATTAGTGATTAGTGACTTTAAAGAGACACCTCCTATATTTTCGAAGGACTAATTAAGAAAAACCAAATGCTGTTGTCTGTTGAGAGAGTGCTATTCAAGCAACTCTGCAATAACTTATACCACTAATTAGTCATTAATTGGTCATCAGCCCGAGAAAAGCAGCAAATAGAGACAAGTAGAATTGACCTGCTAAGGTATTTATTTAACTAATAGAGTAGTTCAATTTCTTGCCTTCTAAGTTCATTTTTGAAAATATATAAATAAAAATAGACTGTATAGAGTTGGATAGCTAGAAGAACATTCAAACAGTAATCATCTCCAGCTATGAATTTAAATATAGAAGTCTATTTGGTGTTAGTTGGATCAATTATGATAATAAAAACCATTACAAGGTACTTCATTTAGTCCTCACCAACCTTATTAAATAGATGTATATCAATAATGCAGAACTATCTCAACAGCCAAAGCATTTTAAAGTTGCGATTAGTTGAGAAAGATTTAAAAGCTCAAATGTATGATGTATCTAGAACTTTGTTTTGAATCAGATTGAAGGCAACAAATCAATACTTAAGGCTTCTAATGGATTGATTTCAAAGATCTAATTTTTTTTTTTTGAGTAAACAGTAATATTTATTAGAACATATACAAAAATAGTAATATTAGTGTTTTAAACCGGGTTTATAATACATTACATAATCAGAGTACAACTACAAAAAGACCTAACCTTTGTCAATCTTTATAGTTTTAGCTTGTGCCTGAAACAAGGTGCACTACTTAGTGGTGGTCACCAAACAAGAACCTTTTTCCACATGCTGCATCACCTTCCTGGCAGATCAAAACCCCAGAAAAAGGATCTTATATTGGGTGGTTGGAAAATTAGGATAGCTTGCTGATCATATGCATTTAGACTTCAGGTTGATACTTGAATAAAAAACATGTATTTCAGAATAGTTTGGCATGGTTTTCCATGATCAAACAGACTACACCGCACCACTTATATGCATATCTCTATTCAACTTTTTCCTTGGTTTCTAAGGCACGTGCTTCAGAAGATTGGAAAAAATTATTTGTACCTAACTTATAATTTTGAACAAGGAATAGATTAATAAAAGTATTCACCCACAGCCTAGGAAAATATTCATAAACCTCTTGTCAATTGCAAGATCTGCATTATAAGAATCGTTTGTTCTGGTTTGTCATTACATCAATCTAGCTAACAGCATAGAACCAACTCTTCACTTTGCTTGCTGGGCTCAAAGAAGTGGACTAATTCCATATACATGACAATACTTGATTTAACTTTACTTCAGTCTAAGCTCAAAGATCCACTATACTAATCAATTTCACACAGTAAATTACAAAAAAAAGAGCATCACTTTGATAAATACCCTGGTACAGGTCACAAAACCAAGCAAGCAGCCAGAGCTGCAGAACAGCAGTGTTATGTTATATACTACTGAGTGTGGTGCATATTTACAGGCACTTACAGAATCCTCTTAAGCAAAGCTGTGCTTCTTCAAAGTGTTAACAAGTTTATTCAGACTTGCACCCAACAGTTTTTGGATGATCTGATCATGTCCTTTTCCAGTCAGGTAAATAAGGTCCCTCTTGTCCTCGCAAGTTTTGTGCAACTTCCAGGCATTCATAGGATATTTTTATCCTTCTTTGGGAACATTAGTTTGTCTGCAACAATTATCTGTTTTATATTTGCTTCAGTAGCATGCCATCTTGAGAGCTTCCCAATTCACGTCAGTTATGAAATCTTGTGCTCAAGAGCATAGAATTTCAGCACCATTAAATGTTGGCATGTGTCCTGTAAACTGCATTTCCATTCCCAACAGAGCCAATGTTGTATAAACATCCCCAATTTTGGGATGTGATTTGTCACTGGCAACAAACACATGAAGTTCTCCCCTTATTTGAACCCAGCTGCATCCAGTAACCTTCCTTAGGTCCTTTTGTTTCATTAAATACCTCATGTATGATACCTCATCCCACCTTCTTGAAGCTGTATATGCATTTGAAAGTGCCACATAATTTCCAGGATTATCTGGTTCCGATTTTAATAAATGTTTGGACAAATAATTCCCAAGTTCAATCTCATGGCAATCTCTACAAGCAGCAAGAAGTGATTCTAATATATCTGCATCAGGCTTGCATGGCATTGTCAGAATAAGCCTAAATGCTTCATCAAAATTACTGGAGCAAGAAAGAAGATTAACCACACAGCGATAATGCTCCATAGTTGGCTTCATATGGAATTTAGAGACCATATGATTGAAAAGGACCTTCATTCACTAGCCTGGCATGGCTGCATGCTGATAGGACACTAGTAAAGGTTATGTTATCTGGTTCTATACCTTCCTCCTCAAATTGTTTGAGTACTGATAGAGCTTCTAGAGCTTGACCATGTAATGCATAAGCACATATCATTGCATTATAGAGAGGCAATTCTTTGCTTAAAATCATATCAAACGCACAATTTTCTTGATCAGTAATTCCACATTTAGCATACATGTCCAATAAAGAGGTTACAATAGGTATAGAAAGCCAAATATTATGCCTGGTAACATAGCCATGAATAGCTTTTACATAATGTAATGCTGCCTTATCAGTGCAAGCTGAGAGTGCAGAAACAAGGCTTATGGTATTGGGTGTAATCCCTGCTTCTTGCATTTGCTGGAAAACCAAAATTGCCTCATCTGGAAAACCATTTTGAGCCAGACCAGAGATAAGAGTAGTCCATGGGATCCAGTTAGGCTGGACACCAAGGGAACGCAATTGCTAGAACATATCTCTAGCCTCATTGACCTGGCCACTTCTAAGGAAACCCAAAATTACAGAATTCCATGATATAGCATTTGGTGGCACACCTTCCAGCTGCATCTGATAAAACAATTTCAAGGCCTCACCACTTTGACCCAACTCTGCATAAGCGGCCAACATAGTGTTCCACAATATAATATCTCTCTTAATTGTGGAGTTGAAAACTTGTCTTGCAAAATCAATTCTCTCACATTTGACATACATATCTACAATGCTACTCACAACAACCACATCAGATTCTAGGTTGTTTCTAATACAATAACAATGCCCCTCCTTACCAAGTTTCATATTGCTTATATCTGCCGAAGCAGACAACAAGGATCCAAGAGTCACAGCGTCAAACCTCAAGTTTTCTGATCTCATCAGTCGGCATATATTAAGTGCCTTGTCAACCTGCCCAAATTGTGCATAACCAGATATGAGCAAATTCCATGTCACTACATCTTGCTCAAGCATCCTACTAAAAACTAGCTCTGCATCATCAATCAAACCGACCTTGAAATAGAAGTTTATAATAGAACTACCCAATATGTTATCCAACTCTAATCCTCCTAATACTGCAATAGCATGCCCTTGCTTACCCTCTTCAAGTGCACCTATATTAGCTGAAGCTGAAAGAAAGCTTGAAACAGTGACTCGAGTTGGTTCAATACCTTCCACTCTCATATCATAAAACACCTCAATCGCTTCCTCACTCATTCCATTTTGGACATAACTCACAATCATCGAGTTCCAAGCGACCACATTCCTCTCAAGCATACCATCAAACACCTTCCTTGCATCCTCCAAAATCCCACATTTCCCATACATGTCCACAAGACTACTTGCCACAAATACACACACACCAAAACCCATCTTCACCACATACCCGTGAACCCCTTTTGCAAACCCAATCCACCCCAGAGCACCACACGCCTTCAACGCATTCGGAACTACAAAATTATCCGGTAAGAACCCATTTCTTTGCATTTCAACAAAACCCAACAAAGCTTCTTCACTAAAACCCATCCTACAATGCATACCAATAATTGCAGACCAAGAAAACACGTTCTGTATCAGTAGCCTGCGAAACAAATGGTTTGAAACCTCCAAAACATCGCATTTCGCATAGAAAATCACCAACTTTGATTCAATATACTCATTCTCAGTAAAGAAATCGCCGTGCTTTACAATATGGGCATGAATTTGCTGACCCGTGAAGAGAGCTCGTTGATACACACAACCCTGAAGGAGCTCACCGTAAATCTGAGGCCCAACTCTGATATTCTTGAGCTCCATTTCAGCGAGAAGGTTCACAGCTTCTTGAACTTGGCCTTCTTTGCATAAAGAGGAGAGGTGGTGGAAGTAAGATTTGTACAAAACTTGATGGCTTTTGGCATCTTCTTGAAGCTTTGTGAGATGGGTTGGTGTGAATTTGTGAGAGTTTTTGGGTTTGAAAGGAGGGAACTGTGGGCTTGGAGTGGTGGTAAAGGCAAGAGAAGCCATGCATAGAGAAGCTGAAACAAGGTGTTGATATGGTTGGCGATCATTGTTGACAGTTGCCACACAAAGCGGGAAGGGTATTTTCGACAATGGAATTTGATAATTTGTTTTTTTCCCCATAAAATTACAAACTATACTCTTTAATTTTGTCCAAAATTTAATTCAATCTTGTCACGTTAATCTCCTGTTAGTCTAAGTTAGATTTGTGTTGTTAGTGTCTCCAAAAACATTGTTTTGAGTATTTATGAGTTTTTGCGTTAAAAATTTTTGAATCGAGTTCTTGAACTTCACTTTCATTCAATTAAGTGCATTAAATTTTAAATTTATTCAATTAAAATCTCTCATTTACATCTGTTAGGAGATTGCCATTAAGTGTCCCAAAATGGCGTCATATTTTTTTTTTTTAATTTTTAAATTAAACAATCCAACTAGCAAATAAAAATAAATTTTTGAAAAAAAAATTATATATATTTTTTAAGTTCTCCTTTGGGGTGAAGAGGAATCTTAATTGAATAAATTTGAAAGTCAGAGCACTCAATTGCACAAAAGTAAAGTCAGTGAATTGAACTAAATTTTTGTCAAAATTAGGAAGTATATGTCACAGAAGTTTCATTTCACAAGAAAGAAAGAAAAAAGGGTTCATTTCACAACAATTCTCATAGTATTCTCAGCAACCAAGACAAACTTCCGAATTTGCAATATCACAGAAGTAGGGAGTAGTCATCCTTGAGGCTTGAACCAATGATCATATTCACTTCAATACCACAGTAGCAGACATAGCAGGGACAACCATTGCTTTGGAAGGAGTCCCTTTTGGGTGTTTCTTGGGTTTTAATTCTTTGACATTTTTTCTGTTCTCAAACTCAATAGTTTTTCTACTCGTTCTAGTTGGGTACACAAGTATTCTCCCCTACAAAGCCAACATAGCAAAATTTGTCACTAATGTTGAGCTCAGTTGCCCTCTATGTGAAGATGAAGCAGAGACTGCCTTGCATTTGTCCATTAATGTCCCTTGGTGAAAGCCCTCTAGTTTAGATGTAGCTGGGGTCTTAGAATATCTAACCTCCAAGTAAGCACTACGCGACAACTAAACTTCTTTGTGATCCTCCAAAAGACCAAATGCCAGAATAAGATCAAAGGCAGAGTTTCACTTTGTATGCTACCCTGATATTGTGTGGAATTTAAGAAACAAAGTTATTTATGGCCTCAAACTTTCGACAAAGGAGCTTGGGAGTTGGGAGAGGATTGTACAAAAAATTTGCATAGCACCAATCTACACTGTCATCAAAAGGGAGGTCTTAAGATCAATTGTGACACGGCAGTTGATCCAAACAGGTTAGCTATAACCCTCATCGATAGAGATTGAAAATGGAACTTGGTATTCGCCTTCTCCATCAAAGTGAACACCAGTCTTCCTATTCAAGCCGAAGCCAAAGCTTTGGGCAGGTCTGTCAATATAGTCTTGGAACTACAATCTGGCAAATGTTGGGGGATTGCAAGGAATGTATACTCAATATTAATTAGGCGTAAATGCACTTCTAGTCCCAATATTTTGCATATTTTTTATTTTAATTCTTACATTTTCATTTCACTACTTTTAGTCCCTAAATCAATTAACGCGTTCCATTTTGGTCCTTACCGTTACTCATTTAACAGAAATTGTTGATGTGGCAAACATAGTGCATTCTTGGCACATTAAATGCTGACGTGTCCAATAAAATAATATTAAAAAATGCCACGTCAGCATAAAAAATGATTAAAAAAGACATATAAGCATCCACATCAACTTTTGATTTTGAAAATTAATTTATCTATTTTAACCAAAAAAAAAAAAAAATGAAAAAAAAAAATTAGAACCTAAAATACACATGAATTCAGATCTAGTCTCATCTTAAACATGAACAAGAAAGAACACGAAACCAAAATATTCAATCACATGAACACAAACTCAAAAAAAATAAATTTACCGACAAAAACATAAATTTCCCATCTCAAATCTGTAATTGGTTGCCTTATCTTGTTTCCCTAGATCTCTCTAGCAACGCTTTCATTGGACCAATCCCGCCGGAGATCGCAGACTGTAAGTTCTTGAACAACTTGATTTTGAGTAATAAATGCCTCTCCAGTTCGATTCCGGAGCACAAACCTAGAACCAAACACAAAAAACACAAACTCAAATTTAAACATTAACACAAGATCACAAACACAAATAACTTATGGCTGTGGACGCCAGATTCATCGGGTTTTCCCATTTTTTGAGAGGAACTCATGACTTCCATATTGAAGAGTGCGTTGTTGCCTCTCAAAACCTAGATCAACAAAAACCAAAATCAACAAGGTGAAAACCCAGATCAACAAAAATCATAACCCACAAACACAAAGACATGCCCACAATTACAAAGACAAAATTTTGGAACCCAAACCCAAAACTCAACCCAATTTTTTTCAACAATTACATAGAGACAAAACTCAAAGACATTCTACAATTACACAAAGACAAAACTCAAATCCAAAATTTTCCACCCCAAACACAAAACTCAACCTAAATTATCTTAGGCTTTCTGAGAAACCAAACACAAAACTCAAAACTCAAAACTCAAATCCCAAATCAATGAACAAAACCCAAGATCTGAAACCACAAATTTGAAATAACCATGGATTTAGAGAGAGAGAGAGAGAGCTGGGTTTTTGGCCATGTGTTTAGAGAGAGAGAGGGTTGAGTTTTTGGCCAGAGAGAGTTGGGTTTTTGGCCAAAATTTAGAGAGAGATAGCTCACCTTCAGTCAGCCCCTTCAATCGAAACCACCTTCAGTCACCTTCACCTTCACCCAAAACCCACATTCAATCACCTCTACCTTCACCTTGGGCTTGGAGAATTTTGTAGAAAGAAATAGCTTGGAGAGAGAGCTTGAGATTTTCACAGAGAGAGCTTGGAGATTTTGTTTGAGATTTTAAGATTTAATAACTTTTATTGTGTTTGGTTGTCCAGAAAGTTTAATAGAATTTGATAAATTAATATTGATAAATTTAATTATGTTTTTAATTATGTTCTTTTTTTCTTTTTTGTAATTTTGTAATTTTTAAAATTGATAAATTTATTTTAATATTATTTTTAATGAACACATGGATGCTAACGTGGCATTTTTTAATATTATTTTATTGGGCATGTCAGCATTTAATGTGCCAACAGTGCACTTTGTTTGCCACATCAGCAATTTCTATTAAATGAGTAATGGTATGGACCAAAATGGAATGCGTTAATTGATTTAGGGACTAAAAGTGGTGAAATGAAAATATAAGGACTAAAATGGAAAAGATGCAAAATGTAGGGACCAAAAGTACATTTATGCCTATTAATTATCCTTCTGCTACTATTCCATGGTAAATAGCCAATGTGCTTGTAGAGATTAGAAGTAAAGAGAAGTGCAAGTGTTGTCTTTTAGTTTTAGGTGGATTCCCAAAGGCACAAATTAGGCCTCTCATGTTCTAGCTTGATGGTCACTATGTAATTCCTTGTATGGCTATTTTGGTTCTGTTTGTACTCCTTCAATCCTTTTGAAATGCTACTTATTTACTCCTGTTTTGGTTTAATAAATTTTTTCTTTCATAGCAAATGAATTTCATGTCCAAATCCACTACCAATTTACTGAAAAAAGAATAAAAAGAAAATTTTCATTGAAAAACCATTACATGCCAAAAGCCTTGTAAGTTGTAACTTAACTAACACCTTATAGTGTTTTCAACAGAAACGTTCAAGCGCAAATCCCAACCCCCCCCCCCTCCCCCCAAAAAAAACCACATTATATATTTGGAATTAAAAAAAAAAAACTGTCACATTTTAATTTCTAAATTCATTTACATGGTTGCTACATTAGGGCCTAGACAACACTCAACAAGCAAAATGGTATCACTTAAATTCATGTTGGAAAACCTTTTCCCTCCCTATCTTTTCTGAAAGTTTAAGATCTTCAAAGAAGTAACAAATAGAGAGCCAAAGAACACACAACTGCCTATTAGTGCAAGACATACCACCCACAAAAGGTCATGTCTGAACCCGAAATAATCCTTAATAAACTCAGCAACTGTCTCGCCTGAGTCCAGCTTATTTTTGACGTCTCCATATAGTGAAGTAGCCAACCCATTGAAACCCCATGATATGGGGGATATCCAAGCAAACCATCTCCACCATATGGAAATTCTCTGCAATTTAGTTAATTTCTTTAATGTCACAAATCACATCCCTTCTATTCATAGGAAGCTAAAAGAATTACAACAAGGATTAGAAGAAAACTACCTTCTGGGGAATGACAAAGCCTGTGAAGAGATTCCATGTCGTGTAAAGGGCACCAGAAATTACAAAAGAAACTTGAAGATTAGGACTTATTCCTATGATCATCATTCCATAGTATATCAAGGAGAGAACTGTGAAGAACTGGGAGAGAAGGTAGTGGAAGAACTTTGTGGATGTCCACTCATATCCAATCATTGGATAAACTATAAGAGAGTTCATAAAGACCATAGCAAAAGTGTATGGGATCTCTATAGCCACTTGAAAAATGAAAGTTGAGGCAAGGAAGAAACCAGTAATGACCTCCTAGGCTAGATAAGTCATAGAAGCAAACTTTATAAACTTTGGTGGCCACAAAATATGACCACTTAGGTCCAGAAAATTTAGGCAAACAGGAGATACCAGATATTACTTTCATTGGAAACAAGGCTATAGTATCATTGTCATTTTATTTAAACTCTTGTTTGGCTATTGGCATAGTCCAACAACTGGGAAAAAAAATAATTCAAAGTTTGAATGGTGAATACCTGTGCCATTGCATAAGGCAAAGCAAAGTACATTCCTGCAGCTCTCTCTTTATAATAAATTGTGTAGGGAATTTAACCAAAATTCCAACCTGTGAGAAACAAAACAAATAGAGAAAACACATGCTAAAGAAAACAATCATACGCACAAGACAATATTTACGTGGTTCGGCAATTTGCCTACGTCCACAGAGTTGCAGAAATTTCACTATTATCAGGGAAAAAAATATAGAGTACAACTTGCGGCTATAATATTTCTCTCTCACCCACAAGACAAGAAAACATTATTCTTTTTTCTTATGCGACTGCTAGGTTATTAGGAATTATCTCTCACGGCTACCCTTGATCTCAAACCTAATATATATATTTATATATATATATATATATATATGTCAAAGTCGGCTGTACTAGGAATTATATTCCTAGTTGAATTCGGTCAACTTGGGCTTGTAGCAATTCAAGCCACACGAGCCCACTTCAACAAATCTCCACCTTTGCTTGAATTGATCAAGCTACACTAGCAAACTCCTCCATCACCTCCACCTTAGCCCTTAAGGGCTCACAAGTTGCAAACATCAACCACAATCCTCCATAACACAATCCCTCATCCCTGCAACTCATCCTCCTGTCCTCAAGTTAGAAGACCAATTGAAGCTGCGCACAGCTTCAACTTCTCAATAGTGACACCTTTAGTCAACATGTCTGTCGAGTTCTTAGATCCACAAATCTTCTCAAGCATTACCAGCTTATCTTCAACAAGGTAATGGATAAAGTGGTATTTTGTCTGTATATGCTTCAACTTTGAATGAAAAGCCGAATTTTTGGCAAGAAAGATTGCACTCTGGCTGTCACTATGTAGAATGCCCATCTTCTGCTTCTTATCCAATTCATCTAAGAAACCATGTAGCTAAATCATCTCCTTTCCAGCTTTAGTTGTTGCAACATACTCAGCTTCTGTAGTAGACAAAGTAACAATCTTCTGTAGATTTGAAACTCATGATATAGCTGTACCACCCAAAGTAAAAACAAACCCAGTAGTACTCTTTCTACTATCAATATCACCAGCAAAATCAGCATCTACATAACCCTGCAGTTTCAAACTTGCACCTGTGAAGCAAAGACATGTATCTGATGAACCTTTCAGATATCTTAGAATCCACTTGACTACCTCCCAATGCTGCTTTCCAGGCCTACTCATGAATCTGCTCACAACTCCCACTGCATGTGCAATGTCTGACCTTGTACACACCATAGCATACATCAAGTTGCCAATAGCTGAGGCATAGGGCACCTTGCTCATATGGTCCATTTCTTCTTTTGTCTTCGGTGACTGTTCTTTGCTTAGTTTGAAATGACTACCCAAGGGTGTGCTTATTGGTTTAGCTTCATTCATGTTGAACCTGCTGAGAACTTTCTTTACATACTCTGACTGTGAAAGCTTCAATGTACCATTAGCCTTGTCTCTAATGATTCTCATACCAAGGATTTGCTTTGCAGCTCCCAAATCCTTCATTGCAAACTATTTGGACAATTGTTTCTTCAGATTATTAATCTCCTTTCCAGTAGAGTTGCTTACTGCCATTCTCATTGCCTCCCAACTGTTTGGCAAAGAAGCCAAAACGATCAGAGCACAAATCTCATCAAAATCAATTTCTACAGACGACAATTGATTTATGATAGTGCTAAATTCGTTCAGATGTTGTGCAACTGATGCATTCTCTGCCATCTTCAAATTGAACAATTTCTTCATCAGATGCACCTTGTTATTTGCAGACAGCTTTTCATACATACCGGACAAAGCCTTCATTAGATCTGTTGTGGTCTTCTCCTTTACAACATTGTGTGCAACAGACCTAGATAGAGTTAACCTAATAACTCCTAAAACTTGTCTGTCAAGAAGTGCTCATTCCTCAGCCTTCATAACCTCAGGTTTTTCCCCTAGAAGCGGCAGATGCAACTTCCTCCCATAAAGGTAATCCTCGATTTGCATCCTCCAAAATCCAAAGTCTATGCCATCGAAGTTTTCTATTCTAGACGCCTTTCTTGCTTCCTTTGCCATTGCTCCCACTCAAACCTAACCCTAGGCTCTAATACCAGTTGTAAGGAATTTAACAAAAATCCCAACATGTGAGAAACAAAACAAATAGAGAAAACGCACGCCAAAGAAAACAATCACACGCATAAGACAATATTTACATGGTTCGGCAATTGGCCTACGTCCACGGAGTTGCAGGGATTTCACTATTATCAGGGAAAAAAAATACAGAGTACAACTTACGGCTATAATATTTCTCTCTCACCCATAAGACAAGAAAACACTATTTTTTCTTCTTATGCGGCTGCTAGGTTATTAGGAATTATCTCTCAGGGCTACCCTTGATCTCAAACCTAATATATATATATATATATATGTCAAAGTCAGCTGTACTAGGAATTATATTCCTAGTTGAATTCGGTCAACTTGGGCTTGTAGCAATTCAAGCCAAACGAGCCCACTTCAACAAATTGTTCGTTCAGCAACTATAACTGGTTGGACTACACTAGCAGAATTAAATCCCAAGAACAAAAGTGTAGTATACAGTGCACCTAACCCACTGAAAACGTCCTGCTCTGTTGTCCTATAAATTCAAACATCTTAAATAAGTTTTTTATGAACTTCCTTAAAAGGAGCACCTTGTTCCTAGATTTTTCCGGATACATGTACCTTTTGGTGCCAAGACCCCAGAATATAATTCCACACAAAATGGATTGTGAAATTCCAAACAAAAGTCTCACAACATTGTATGGTGTGTTTCTCCAGTACAATTTGTGCTGTTTCCACAAACATACAGTGCATTGAGTAAAAAAGGAGTGCGATTACTTCGAAGGAAAGTGAAGTTCTTATGAATCAGGAGGAGGTGTACTTAACTCCCTTATTAAAGCTTTGTTTCTCCTGCATAAGAGGGATTAATTTTCAACAACTAGAGGTCAATATGTTTTGTTTTTGTTTTTTTGGGGTAACACAGTAAAGAGTGGTTCTTAGTTTACTAACCTAAAAAGATCTGATGCTTTGTATACATCTGCAAATTTGACACCTAATGCCTCTTCTTTTTCCCTTGTTGTCTATTCCAAGGCCCATGTTGCCGGGTTATAACCAACTTCAATTCTATCAATTTCAGGTATATCCTTTGAAAACAAAAAATTGGAAAAGAAAA
This sequence comes from Quercus robur, assembly GCF_932294415.1. Classification (NCBI taxonomy): domain Eukaryota; kingdom Viridiplantae; phylum Streptophyta; class Magnoliopsida; order Fagales; family Fagaceae; genus Quercus; species Quercus robur. The sequence continues at coordinate 81,364,371 of NC_065535.1, forward strand.
ATCAATGTATATGGATAATCCAGAGAAAGAAGAAAAGAGAAAGAAGAAAAAAAAAGATTCCAGTTTAGTTAAGGTTTACCTGAAAGTAATTGATCAAATGGCAAGAACCTGGCCCCAGGGGACCGACATATTTGATCAATAGAATGAGCTATTTTTTGGAATCGAAGGCATTAAGATTTCCAAAGTGAAAGAAGAAATGGTTTAGAGTATCGTTATACATTAATGTTTTCTTACCTCATCAAATGATTCAAATATGTCATTGCTTGGCTGGTGAATAGTGCACACCACGGTTCTTCCAGTGTCCACTGTATTTCTCACAGTTCTCATTACAATGGCGGCTGCTCTTGCATCTAGACCTGTGGTGGGCTCATCCATGAATATTATAGAGGGGTTTGCCACAAGCTCAACAGCAATGGTCAATCTTTTGCGTTGCTCAGTAGAGAGTCCGGTTACATTTGGAAATCCAATCAATGCATCTCTTAATGTTGTTAGCTCAACTAGCTCCATGACTTCCTCCACATAAACCTGAAAATAAGTTTTAAAAGGAAATAGTCACGATACAAAAGAAGGTAACATAAACTATAGATTATTTCCACAACCTCTCTAGTCTTTGCATGATCCGCTGGTGGCAGACGAAACCATGTTGAGTATAGGAGGGACTCATAAATAGTGGCAAGGGGAGAATGAATGTTATTTTGTTCATAGTATCCAGAAACTCGAGCAAAAGTTTCTTGCTTCTTTGGGTAGCCTGAAATGGTAATGTTTCCCTCTACAAATCCAGAGTTTTTCCTTTCGGCCAGCACATCTAAAAGTGTAGTTTTACCAGCTCCACTAATCCCCATTAAAGCAGTAAGGACTCCTGGCCTAAAAGCTCCACTAACTCCCTTCAGAAGTTCCAATCGATTTTGTGAAACACCTTGAACTTCAATTGCCTATGGAGTCCGGTTACAGTTGGAAATCCAATCAATGCATCTCTTAATGTTGTTAGCTCAACTAGCTCCATGACTTCCTTCACATAAACCTGAAAATAAGTTTTAAAAGGAAATAGTCACGATACAAAAGAAGGTAACATAAACTATAGATTATTTCCACAACCTCTCTAGTCTTTGCATGAGCCGCTGGTGGCAAACGAGGCCATGTTGAGTATAGGAGGGACTCATAAATAGTGGCAAGGGGAGAATGAATGTCATTTTGTTCACAGTATCTAGAAACTCGAGCAAAAGTTTCTTGCTTCTTTGGGTAGCCTGAAATGGTAATGTTTCCCTCTACAAATCCAGAGTTTTTCCTTCCGGTCAGCACATCTAAAAGTGTAGTTTTACCAGCTCCACTAATCCCCATTAAAGCAGTAAGGACTCCTGACCTAAAAGCTCCACTAACTCCCTTCAAAAGTTCCAATCGATTTTGTGAAACACCTTGAACTTCAATTGCCTATGGAGTTTGTAAGAACCAAGTTCAAGAACTCTGGGCCTTAGATCCCTTGGGCTCACAATTTATTTGTAGTGGGTTTAAGGATTTCCTACAATGGGTCGTTCTCGGCAGAGAGACTCAAAGCAACACTCAGCTGAAAAGCTCTCTCTTTCACTCCTTTTCTCTCAATTTTTCTGAACCCCTTCTTCTCCCAACTTTCCTCTATTTATAGCCAAGGTTAGTGGGGAGACCATGATTATGTTCATCGTTAGTGCTATTGAAGGTCCAGTATTATCTGGTTAAAGTGGCTGTTTTAGGTGAGAGGGCGGTGCAGCATTTATGATCTTGGAACTTGGCTCCATTTTCACCGATTATGTTCGGCGACTCACGTTCCCGTGCATATCATGACCTTCCCGGGTATTGACTCATGCGCTCTACCGAGAAATGTTTAACCGGTCAACCCCGGGAGCTTAATAACCAAAACTTGTTTTTGGCCCTAAGGCAGTTTTAAGAAGGGCATAAGGTAACGGGAACTATCTGCTGGGCCTGCGCCCAAGGCTGGTATGGGCTTGGGCCCGGGGCCTAGATGGGTCTGGGCCCAAGGCCTGTATGGGCTTTGGGAGCTCGGTGCCGTACAGAGTTCATAGTAGAAACTTTTTAGTTTTTGCAATCAATGTATGACTCACATGAATCATAAAGCAGTAAAGCATAATTACCTTTGGCATTGTAACTGAATATCTGATATCCTCAAAGGTCAGAGAAATAGATGTGAATGGGAGAGGCATTCCGCGCCCTTCATGTCTGTCAACTGCATTGGCTTTTGTTATTTCATACATAGTCTTAGTGATCACATTTTATAAGCATCATTTGGACAATCTCAACTCCAAGGGGCCATTTGATTCACTGAGTCATATATTTTCTCACATGTTGTATTCTTGAAATTTTTGTATCTTGGAATCATAATATTGGTATTATAACATTTCTACATTTGGTTTGTTATATGCATATCTGTCAAATTCATAGGAATGTAAAAATTTTATGGTCATGTATTATTCTTGATGCATGCATGATATCATGAGACCTATGTCCCCAAAACTTGGAAAGTATTTTGTTTATATATTGCTCAGCATTTCTAAGGGATAACCAAAATTAGGTATAGGTAACATTGTCACATCCTTGGAAAGTGACAATGACAACATTTGACAAACAAAGCCCGCTAAAGGTTAATGGCCTTACCTCTAATTCTGTTGGAGCTTGTTCCACTTTCTTGTGCCTCGGACACCTCAGTCTCACTTATTCTGTTAGTGTGCTTCTCCTCTGAAGTATTTTTTGACTGAGAAACCCCTTGAACCTTTCCATATTCTGTGAAGAGTCAAAACGGTTAAAATGGGATAGCAATATAAAAAAGTGGAAATAATAGGGTGTTGAGTGATGAAAAGTCTCGTGTTTTCTTTTCCTCGAATGTCTTTAGAGATGCTCGTGAGGAATTATGCAGCACACTTGGGTATCGGTCTACACTGACTCTAGGGAAGTATTTAGGATTTCCTATCAAGCATACCTCGAACCCTCATGATTTTGGTTTTTTCATTGAACGGATCCAAAGCCGTCTCGTTGGTTGCAATTCCCATTTGCTTTCATTTGCAGGAAGGCTTGTACTCACGCAATCTGTCACCGCGGCCATCCCTAGTTATACCATGCAGTGTTCTATCCTTCCCCTAAAAGTTATCAAGTGTGTAGACAAGCTTAATCGAGATTTTTTATGGGGGTCTACTGAAAATAATAAGAAAATCCATATGGTGAGCTGGAAGAAGGTTACGAAGCCCAAAAAAGATGGGGGTCTTGGATTACTGGCAGCCAAGGAAAAGAATATTGCCATGCTTGCTAGATTGAACTAGCGTATGCACCGTGAAAAAGATTCCTTATGGGCTCGGGTGTTGACTCAGAAATACATTAATCGTAGGAGGTTTTTTGGGAACCGGACTAGTGTGGGAAGAATTAAAGGCTGCTCTTCTGTGTGGAAAGCTATTAAGGAAAGGGAATTTGTTTTTAACAAAGGCACCAAGTGGATTGCTGGTTGTGAGAGCAATTTATCCTTTTGGAATGATAAGTGGCTTAATCAAGGGACTCTGCGAGAGCTTATTGTTGGGCCTTTTAATAGAGAGGAAGAAAACCTTCAACTCAAAGATGTCTTTAATCAGGGCTGATGGGACTTGGGGTGTATCTCCTTCGACTTTCCTTCGATTCTACTGCAGGATATTAAAGCAAATCCTATGCCCCTCATGACTGTTAACTCAGACCGCATGTCTTGGTTTTTGTCTCCAAGTGGAGAATTTGTCTTAAAAGATGCATATAAGCTTGCTTGCACTGAAGATGGTAGCCATACTTTTAATCTTGACACTGGTAGTTGGGTTTGGAAGACTTCTACACTTCCAAAAATCAAGTGTTTTCTTTGGCAATGTTGTCACCTAAGTATCCCTGTTAGAGAAACACTTGCTTCCAGAGGTATGAACATCTCTAATCTTTGTCCTCTTTGCAATAATGAAGCTGAATCAATCATCCATATGTTGAGAGATTGCCCTTTGGCCCGTAAGGTTTAGGATTCTCTTCTTCCTCCTTCTGTTTTAAATTCCTTTTATGGCTCATCCTTGGTGAACTGGCTGCGTTCCAATTGTAATTCTAATGCTTGCTCTCATTTAGGAATTTCCTCGGATGTTATGTTTCCTTTTGGTTTTTGGAGTATTTGGTTGCATAGGAATAAGGTTGTCTTCAGAGGCAACAATCCCCCAAAACTGAACAGCTATGAAGTGATCACTAAGGCAGTCGAGTTTGCTTTCTTGGGTGTGAATGGGAAGAATGTTAGAGTGAAAACTACTGTTCAGGTGCGTTGGACATCTCCCCCGATGCAACAGGTCAATTCGGATGGTTCTTCAATGGGCAACTCGGGGCGTGCGGGTGGAGGAGGCATCATTAGGAATGTAGAGGGTAAGTGGATCAAAGGGTATGTGAGAGCTATTGGAAACACGACTAGCGTTGCTGCTGAATTGTGGGCGTTGCGAGATGGAATTCAATTATGTTTAGAGCTGAATCTTCCCGCGGTGATAATTGAATTGGATGCGATGCTAGTAGTTAATCTTCTAAGGATTACGAACCACAACCCAAATGGAAATAACAATCTTGTTGCTGATTGCAGAGAAGGTATGGCTAGAATTCCAAGAGTTAAAATCCAACATTGTTATAGAGAAGCTAACAAATGTGCGGATGCACTAGCTAGGAGGGGTGTGCTGCTCCCTTGTAATTTTCTTGTTTTTGATTCTCCCCCAGCAGATGTTGCTCTTTTGTTGAGTTTAGATGATGCGGGGTTATTGTATGAGAGGAGTGTTGCTCCTGCTTCAGTTGTTTAGTTTATAAATCTTTCCTTTTCACCAAAAAAGAGCTAAAGTGTAAATTCCATTCAATAAGAATATGTAACCAATCAATGCAAAAAGACCAATCCAAGGCCATTGCGGACTGGTAAACAGCCCTCTTGCTTTCAAGATTGATATTCCAAGAGCTTCTTTTGTTCCATTACGAACCTACATTTGGGTTTCACAATCAAATTTTAGACAAATCACGCTAGAATTGTCCTAGAAAAAACATTAACTTAAATACAAGAAAAGAAGGAATTCTTACATTTTTCCAAGACCTTCTGAGAAATTCATTTGCTGAAAGTGCATTTTGTGTGTACATCGAGGGAGATAACTAGAAACCCCAAATCAACCAATTTTGTGCGTCATCTAAAAAAGAAAAAAAAAAGAAGAAGAGAGAACAACATTATACCATCTTTCTATACAATCATGCTAAAAGCATTCACATTAGTTCATGTATAATAGAAAAATTAGTAGAAGTTACACAGTTTTATCTAAAAATGACCCACATCAGTTCGTGTATAATTGTGTAAATTTACAATTTTGTTACAATAACTGTGTAAATTTACATTGACATTATTCACTTTGCATTTACTTGTTTATTCTTTTTTAATGTATCTCAAGAACAAAGGAAGAGAGTGGATGATGGTTGTTGTGTATGAAGAAAGAGAAAGAATTAAAAAAATCAAGAAAATTAATATTTTAATAAAATGTAGTATAAAATAAATAAATATGTAAAATAGAAAAAAGTAGATTTTTATGTTAAAATAGATAGAAAATTTTGCATAAGCTAAAGCGAATACTTTAAAGTTCATTTAAGAAAATGTCAGTATGACATATTAAAGTGTTAATACTTCGTGATATATTGAATCCACCGAACACTAGAAGCAGGGACGGACCCAGGTACAAGGCAAAGGGGGCCCGAGCCCCCCCTGGGCCCAAAAAAAAATTTTTTTAGCAAGTAAAATTTTTCCAAAATAAAAAAATAGGGGCTTGGGCCCCCTGAAATTTTTGCTCCGGCCCCCCTTCCCCTAGCCCATAATCCGGCCAGCTCAGAGCAGAGCAGAGCCCATAAGGCCATAACCCATGTCAATCCACAAAAAAAAAAAAAAAAAAAAAAAAAAAAAAAAAGAGAAAAAATCTCAGCCTCAGCAGTCCAAAACCAAACGGAGAAAGCAAAAACCAAAGGAAAAAAAAGAAAAAAAAAGAAGAAAGGAAAGTGAGAGACCGAGAGGCGAGAGCTACGAGCGAGAGTGCGAGACGGAGAGAGACAGAGAGGCAGTGGTGTCGCCGTGATGCCATGACGGAGCGAGACGAGAGCGAGAGAGTCCCTGAGTGCGAACCCAACTGCTTCGAGCGAGACCCACGCCGGCTAGAGCGAGACCCACGCGGGCCACGCCGCCACGCGAGACGAGATCAACTTGCTGCTGCTGCCGCCGGTTGCCGTTTCCCGATCTACCCAGCCCAGCTTTGAGCCTTCATAGAATCACAGTTCACAGAATCACAGGTATTTACTCTTTAACTCTTATCTTTTCCTTCAAATTTCAAAACCTTGTGAATCTGTGATCTGAGATTCTGAGAATCAAAGAAACTGTGCAGCTGTGCTACTGCTTGTGGTGTTTGAGTGTTTCTTGTTTGTGTTTTTAGTTTTTACTGATAACTGATTTGGTGCTTGTGTTGTGCTGTGATTGAAGCCGCTGAACCGAACTGTGTGTGTGTGTTTTTTTTTTTTTTTTTTGGGTTTTTGGCTTTGTGACTGTGTTTGTGGGCTGTGGCTCTTGCTGCCTTGCATTATATAGATAAAAGAAATAGAATGATAGATAGAGTCAGATGCTTTGTTGACCGGTAGTTGGAGTGTTGGACATTAGTTGGACATAATAATAGGGAATAGGGAAAAGTGGTGTGGAGTTGCTGTTGGGCAAAGACAAGCGACAGGGGAGAAAACAAAAAAACAAAAAAACAAAAAAGTAAAGTTAAGAAAAGTTTTTGTTAGTAGTGCTTGACTGTCTGTAGTGGGATTCATTGGATATTTGGGTTAGTGGGTCAGAATTAGGAAGATGAAGACAAGAGACAATACAAAGATACAGAAAACATAAAAGATATAAATAAAGGAAGAGACAACACAGAGACATAAATAAAGGCAGTTTAAACACAAAGATATTAAAGACAGACAAAAGACAAAAAGAAAAAAAAAATAAATCATATAATATAAGAAATTATCACACAAATTTAAAAAAATAACGGTAATTCTTATATAATTTTTATTTTATTTGTAGATCATGAAAAAATCAACTACAATGCTTGATTTTTTCAAAAGAAAGGGTTCAACTTCAAATTCTTCTGAAGTCAACATGGAATTGCCAACAACTAATGTTGCTATTCCAATTCCGGAAAATGCGGATGTTCCAATTCCGGAAAATGCGAATGTTCCAATCTCTCAAACACAATTTCAAAGAATTGACCTTGATTCTTTGGATTATGATCCCGGAACATGCAAACAAATATGGGAATATCATGTTAATCAACGTGATGAAATTCGACGGGCTTACATTAAAAAAGGTCCGCACCAACCTCCTCTAGAGACATTCAAAAAAAGTGGAAAGCAAAATCGTAGTTTTCAAGCTTCTTGATATAGAAATAATTCAAAATGGCTTGAATATTCTCCTACAACAGATGTAGCTTATTGTCTACCCTGCTTTGTCTTTCATAATCCAAATGTGGTTGTGGGACAAAATACATTTATTGTTGGTGGATTTAGAAATTGGAAAAAGGTTGGGGGCAAAGATTGTTCTTTTCAAGTTCATATAGGAAAAGATCCTAACTCAGCTCATAGAGTTGCTGAGCAAATGTGTAAGGATTTGATGAACCAATCGCAGCATTTGCAAAGAGTAGTTGATCATTTCACTACTGAACAAATTGCAAATAATCGGTTGCAATTGAAGGCCACAATTTTTATTGTGCGATATCTTGCCTTTCAAGCTATAGCTTTTAGAGGTCGAGATGAAAGTTTTAGTTCATTAAATCGTGGGAACTTTCATGAATCATTGGGTATTGTGACTTTTTGGAATGAGAAGGTTGCTGAAATAATAGAAAAAGCTCCAAAAAATGCAACCTACACATCACCTAGGATTCAAAAGGAAATTCTACATGTTTTCTCAGCCAAAGTGAAGAAGGCCATTCGGGAAGAAATTGGTGATGCAAAGTTTTGCATAATGGTTGATGAAGCTCGTGATGAGTCCATGAAAGAGCAAATGGCTGTGGTGTTTAGATATGTTGACGCAGAAGGCTTTGTGAAAGAACGCTTTTTTGGGCTTATTCATGTTGTTGACACTGCAGCTTTGACTCTAAAGAAGGGGATATATTCTTTGTTATCTCAATATTGCTTAGATATACAAAACATTCGAGGGCAAGGATATGATGGAGCAAGCAACATGCGAGGTATGTGGAATGGATTACAAGCTTTGATTTTGAATGATTGTCCATATGCTTACTATATCCATTGTTTTGCACATCGCTTACAATTGGCATTAGTAAAAGCATCAAAACAAGTTGTTCCCATTAGTCATTTTTTTCTTACATTGCTTTTTCTGATCAAAATTGTTAGTGCTTCATGCAAGCACAATGAGCAATTGAAAGTTGCCAATGCTAATGAAATAACACGTTTGATTGATCTTGAAGAGCTTGAGACTGGAAGTGGACTTAATCAAATTGGCACTTTACAACGACCTGGAGAAACACGTTGGAGTTCACATTTTAGATCGGTTTCTAGCTTATTAAGGATGTTTAGTTCAACTGTTGAAGTTTTACAAAATATAATTGATGGTGCAATTGATGGAGAAAATCGGGCAGAAGGAGAGTCAGCTTATGAAGGTTTAACTTCATTTGAATTTGTTTTCATCTTGCATCTTGAGAAGGAAACTATGGAGATCACTGATAAACTTTGTCAAGCTTTGCAAAGCCAATCTCAAGACATTTTAAATGCTATGCATTTAGTTTCATCTACTAAAGCACTTATCCAAAAATTTAGAGATGATGGATGGGATGGCTTACTCACCACTGTGATATCATTTTGTGAGAAGCATCACATTGATGTCCTGGATATGAATGCTCGTTATGTTGCGAGGCGAGGTCGAGCTCGTAATCAACCAGATAACGTTACAAATGAGCATCATTATTGAGTAAATATTTTTTATGCTACAATAGATTCTCAACTACAGGAACTAAATTATCGGTTTAATGAAGATGCAATGGAGTTGCTTAGGCTTAGCTCAGCTTTAGAACCTCGAGAGGCATTAAAATCTTTCAGAATTAGTGATCTTTGTTTGTTGGTAAAGAATTTCTATCCACAAGATTTCACAGATTATGACAAACAAGTGTTGGAGAAGGAGCTTTATCATTTTGAGCATAATGTAGTCCAAGATCCAGAGTTAAAAAAATTGAAAAGTTTATCTGAGTTGTCTCAATGGTTAGTGAGAACTGGAAATTCAGAACACTACAAACTTGTTTATAGAATGGTGATACTTGTGCTTACTCTTCCAGTTTCTACTGCTACTACAGAGCGAGCATTTTCAGCTATGAAACTTGTCAAAACTGAACTTCAAAACAAAATGGAAGATGACTTTTTGAATGACTCTTTGATGTTATACATTGAAAAGGATATAGCTTCGACATTTAGTTTGGATTCAATAGTAGATGATTTTGAAGATTTGAAAGAGCGTCGAGTTCCCTTTTCATAGATGATTGTATAAAGAAACAATAGTGTTTCGCATCTTTTGTTTTTGTTAGTAGATTGTATCTTAATATACTAAGAAACAATGATTTTTGGGTATTTGTCTTGGTTGATCATTTATTAATACTATATGGATGCGTATTTGAAAAAAAAAAATTTTGCTTATCTCTAGCCCCCCGGCTTAAAATCCTGCGTTCGTCCCTGACTAGAAGGCATATGATTGCAAGGCTTCCTGCTGTGTTTGCAATAATATGGTCCCTAGAAGGTGCACCCACGCATCTGAAAAGTGCATATGACATCTGTGCATGCGCTGCAAGAAGGAGAAAATGTCTAAGCCACCTGAAGCAAAAGAAATGTAGAAGGGTTATTATACATAATCCAGGAAAGGAAAATTGGTGTTTAGTGAGGGTAATTGGTTTTTTTTTTTTTTTTTTTTGTACTGACCTAATGCCACTAGGATCAAATCCTATTAGAAAATAAGTCGGGGCAACCCATAAGACAACGTCGATTAAAGACTAAGGAATTCCAAGAATAGCTACTGGCAATGAAAATGCCCATGAAGGATAGAAGAGGAGGTCACTTTGCTTATAGAACACAGGAAGTTTATCAATGGTTTGAGGAAGTTCGAATTGTGCAGCAAACATTATTGAAGCTAGCCCAAAATAAAGAGCACCGAGATAGACTATTCCATCTTCTAGTGTATCATGATGCTTCTTGGCTTGTGCAAAGACAGTTTCCACGATGATTGCAATAATTTTGAGCTGAAAATGAAGATTAAAAGTCATTGTGTCTGAAGTCTAAGTTACCGTTGAAGGGCATTAAACAGGAATATTAGTCACTTGAATTGCTCTGAAAACGTACATAGATACGGTCCTCTTCATCAAAATAACTTCTCTTGAGAAACAAGCTTTCATCAATTCTTTCATGTTGGCACCATATTTGGATCTTGTCAGAGCTGCAGGATGGCTCTTCGACCTATTGAATGGGGTCGCAAGCTCACGTTGGATGGATCTTCCTACATGAAATGATTTGAAGGCCTCTGCAAATTTATTGACAAAAATATAGTGGTAAGGCTATTCTTCATTTACCAAATACAGTCTCTGATCCTTCCTTGATGTCACCTACAATGTGTACAAAAGATTGCAATCCAAGTGACAAGTTTGAGACTTGGAAAACTGTTACAATGAATGGATTCGATACAATTGTAATTTTTTCACATTCGAAAGGGATAAGGATCAGTTTGAAAACTTACTTCCTATTGGTATTTGGCAATGGCTTTTCTCTCAGGACATCTGAATCCCATGGATTCAAAAAACTCTAGAACACATTCACGGGGTCCCTGGTATACAATTTGTCCCTCTGAAAGAAGAATAATGTCATCAAAGAGCTCATAAGTTTCTGGTGGAGGCTGCAGAAGACAGATAAGAGCAGACTTGTTGAAGATGTGAATTGACTGCCGTGGTTGAACTGTCAAGACCGTTAGATATATCGTCCATAAAAAATGCATTCGAAGGACCAACCAGCATCTCCCCTGCGTTAATCCAAGTTAGTAAAAAACGTTTCTATCAAAGAAAGAAAAAAAATGATTCAAAATTTAGATTAGATATTCTGAAATCAAAGATTTCACAATTGCTAAGCTGGGTTTTCCTCATATATATGTCAATCTACCTATAGGAACACGTTTCTTTTGTCCTCTTGATATACCCCTTATCATTTCATTCCCTACAATTGTATCAGCACACACGTCCAGTCCTAAAATCTGTGTGTAAATACAAAGATTAAGACATAAATTAATTCAACTTTATTTAAAAATTGGATTACTCCCTTAGGCCTATTTACTGGGTCTCATAAGCATAGATTGTGTCCTGGAATAAACCTTAAGAACGTAGTCTGTGACTATGTCTTCCTTGTGTTCTTTCAAAACTGACAACTGTATTAAAAAGTACAACATGTATTATGAAAATAAAAACCCCTTTGGCATGAACACATGCATAACTCATTGTGACAAGTTGTAAAAATCTCTAGCTTCTTGCCTTCATCAATGCATCAATAAAGGGATCTGGCTTTATATTTAGTTCCTTCTCTCTTCTCAAAAGCTCCACAAGCATCTCTAAAGCAGTCAATAGAACCAGAATTAAAAATTAAAAAAGAAAGGCAAAAGTTCATGTAAAGCTTATTACATTATAATCTCTAGTGTTGTAACTTACCAGAGCCAGTACCAACAAAACATTTTGCAGAGAAGGTTAAGGTTTCTCAAACTGTTAACAAAGGAATATGAAAATCATACTGGCTGATATAAACCGAAGTCCTCTGGGGTACAAACTCGTGCATCTCATGGCCATTATATGTCACTTTCCCTGAAAACTAATATTCCAAAAGAAATCACAATTAAAAGAGTTTGAATGTTATAAAAAAAAATCCTGCAGGAATGTTTAGTCATTTACTCATATCATGTCAGACTAATGCATAGGCAATAAAACTAAGAGCTTGAGTATAACTTCTTTACTTTTAGTTTTGAGTCAAGTTGTCTAGACAAAGCTTTTAGTAGGGTAGATTTCCCTGAGCCTGGTGGTCCTAAAAGCAGAGCCAATCTGAAATGCACTTCAAGAAGTTAAAAAAGGCTATTATGAATCTATGAAGCCCAAAACCTATAATGTTATACACAAAAAATGAACAAAGGAATGGATAAGTGTGACACTTTGTTTGTTACTATGAAAACCTTGTGTAAAGATAGTTTTTTTGTATTTAGTAGTATTAGAAAAAATGAATCAAAAGAAAACTATCTTTGATTGACATAAAAAGAATAACTTATTTTAAAGATTGTTTTCCATTAACTTTTTTGGAAAACAACTCTCACATCAAGCTAAATAAGGGAAGTTAAAAAATATATTTTTGTAACGCATTTAAGGTTGTTTACTAAACATAAGAAAATGAGATAATTTTATAGAAAATAATTTTTAAAAAATGACTCATTTTTTAGGAAATATTATCGCCAAATCAAATAGAGCCTTAGTGACTCAAATATAACCTTCATCTTACCTGCCAGGTTTGATAATTCCACTAACATTGCTAAGAGTTGAGAACTTTGCCTTTCCACTTCGAACAAGATGGAGGTAATCTACTATACCCTTTAAGACAGAGGAGAAGTCATGATAAAAATATAGTCTCAAGTGCAAAGGAAAAATTACCAGTTCATATTTCTTCCCGTTTAATGTCAGATACCTCTGTAATATTTAAAAAGTAGTTGAAGACCGAGGGTAAAGCTCTGCTGCCCACATAACCTTCTGCTTCAACAGTCAGATTCTCGAATCAAATTTCTATTGTTGGTAGATTGAGAGAAACTCTAATTTTTGGTGATTACCAATCAAATGGAACACTTGTCAATGCGAGCCACAAAAATATATGCTTCATTTGGTTGATAAGTATAAGAAAAGGCAAAACATGATATTGTAAAACAAACATGAAAAAGATAACAATGTTATAGAAAACTAATATGACATTTTTTGTAACCATAATTTTCTCAATGAAAAAAGGTTTTCCCACCCGTCAATTCTCGCCTTGAGCTTCTTTAAGTACTCTTCATTTTGATCAACATTACTGAACACCCTGTCCAACAGCGCCCTTTTTTCTTGAATCCGAAGCATCTTAAGATCGATTTCTTTAAAGTCTCGAGTAACACCATGCAGAAGACCTTTACGTGCCCGGTCATACGTTGGAAGCTTTTCAAGTGCAGCCCATCCGAGAGCCTGTTCATCATCTTCTTGAAATGTATCTCTACTAGTACAAGTGCCAGTCACATTTGAATGTGATGGACAGTGTCCAAACTCCGTTGTTTTAGAATATATCACTCATTAGAGCAACAAATATAAGCACAAAAAGAAGTGGACACCCATACACTATCTCACTAGAGCAAAATTTATAAACTCCAGAGCTTTGGAGAGTGGAGATACTGATACTATTGATTTGTCAAGAAAAAGGGAGGTTGGTGGGTTTAATGAGAGAAGACATAAGGAAAATCATGCATAAATTTTGGAATAAAAATTAACCGTTCCAAGTGTTCATTTTTGTACTCCACCTATCAATGTTTGTCACGCCCTTTTTTTTTCATTACAAAGTAATCAAAATTGAAAATGGAAAAATCAAACCATGTTGTATTGCAATTATAGAGCATAAAATGATAAATTAAAACCTAGGAAGCACAAACTTGGACACAGGTACGTATATGAAATGGTGATATGGTGATTTTTGAAAAATTAGGATATGACGCGGTGGGGATACATATATTAATTAATTATTAAATATATTTTTATTTAGATTTTTTGTATATTGTTAAGCATTTATTTTTCATATATTAGTAAATAAATATCAATTTAAGAGCAATAATGGATAATAAAGTGAATCCATACTTATTAAATGATGTTTAGAATACAATTAATTTCAAATTAAAGTCTAATCTATTAAATGCTAACAGGCCCATCATTTATTAATAACCAATCTTATAATTTTTAACATTTAAAAGTATTAAACAAAGAATTAAAGTTAAAACTTAGTAAAATAATTCCCCAAAAAAATTTATTATTTTTTGGCTAGACTTGTAGGGAGTCGTGTTTGAGGCATGTCGTATGTCCCACATAGACACATAGCCCATTTTGCCATGTTTGTGCTTCCTAGATTAAAACTTAAAAGTAGGACAATGGTATTGTTTCTTTCAACAATTTCTTTATAAAAAATTAAGTTGTCATGTTTAGATACAACTTAGGAATGTAAGTTGGTTGGTGTGAATGTATATATGTGAGAGAGTGAGGTTATGCCAAATGACACATTCTTTGAGACTCTCTTCATTTAGGCTTTCACCTTAACAAAGTTTGCATTCATGTTTGTAGGGGCCTTTTGTGCGTATTGTGCGTTGGGCTGGGCTGCCTCCTGCTGTAATGGGCCCGAATGTTTCTGAGTAAGAGAGTTGGGGCCGGTCCAATTGGGACTCAACTTGGGCTGTTTTGTGCACAAACTTATGTCTTGTCTGCCAGGAGTAGGCTTTCGGCAAGCAAAACTGTTTCAGATGAGTTACGGCAGGTAGATATAATAATAACAATCAAAACAGAGTATTCTGACTATTTAAATAAATGGTTAAGTAATCCCTACTTATAGAACATGATTACAGTCGTGATAATGTCATTCACAGAGAAAGTAAAGGGGAAAGAAAATAATATGAACTAATCAAGAATGGGCATAAATCAAGTTTTAAGTTTGGTCTGCCGAAGCAAAGCCAAAGAGGGGAGAACGTCTCCTCTCAATGCAAATAATCTCCTAGGAAAAGATCTTGCCGTGGGGATTAATAGTTTTGAGGGAGTTGGACCTAAATGGTTATTGCCCAAAAGGAATTCTTGTTACGTTTTGGAAGAGAGCAGGATTTGAAGGAGGAGAGAGGGAAACCGACCTACTGGTGTATGCCCATTGTATTATCTTTCTTTTTTCCTCAATTTCCTTTCTTTTTTTCTTTTCTTTTACTCTGTTTTTCTTTTCACTCCGTGAATGCTCTGTTTTTCTATCCCCTCCTCAGGGCACGACAAAGGTCCTTTTATAGTGCCTGCCGTGGCCAATGTTTTATCATTTTGCCCCTTAACCGCCTTTGTCTGGTCTGGGTGTACTTGCCGACCACCAAAGGTGTGTGACACTTACTCTCGCCAGACAAAGGCAGGTTTGTTTCATTCCTCAGTCTACCGTAGCACTTTTTTCCTGCCACGGTATAAATGCTTTCTCTCTCTTTCCCTCAAGGCATGCACCCAACGGTTCCCCCCTCAACCTTGCCTCTTTTGGGTGGTCTGTCATCCCAGCAGGACATACCTCCCAAAAGGTCTTGGGCAGGAGCCGCAAAATAGATTTTTTCCCCTCTCCCCACCACCAAACCATACCCCCTTTACCTCTTACCTCTGGCCCATGGCCCCACCATGTTCTGTATTGGCTGGGTACAGGCTGGTGGTGCCTGGACCTTGCGCGTGCTTTCCTTTCAGATATGTCCAAGAGTCTGCCTGCTGCTCATGCGTTTGCCGTGATCTGGAAACTCTCCGTCTGTGTTTTCTGACCTTTTATGTGAGATTTTCTTTGGTTTCCCACTCCATTCAAGAGCTGGGCTTTGTCTGATGATGGGCCTTACATTTCTTTGGTCCACTCTTGATTTTCTTTATTTCTTGCAACGTTGAACTGTTATTCCTGCCGTAATAACTTAATCTTGCTGGACCTTTTTTGGGCCAGCCGTTTATTCCTTTTCTCAGTGGCTTGTCATGGGCACTGTTTTGCTTTTACTTATGGGCTCCTATGTCCCTTTGGGCTTTCCTTTGGGCATCCACGGCCCGATCGCTTTCTTTGGGCTTCCTCGGCCCGTTTGCTAATTCCACACTCCCATGAGCTTTTTACTAATTTCATTGGGCTTCCCCGGCCCAATAATCTTATTCTTATCCTTGGGGTTCATGGGCCTGTCATAAACCCCTTACTCTCTTAGTTTGCATTGCCTTGGGCCTGCGGTGGCCCTTTCTTGCTTTTCTACCTCATACACTACTCATGGAATGCTATTTCTTTTTTTCCTGACTTCTTTGAGCCCGCTTGCCTCTTCAATACCCATTTGTTTATTTGTTGGGCCTGTAATCCGTTATTCATGCCGCTTGGGCCTAATGGTTTTTTGCTATCTATTTTTTCAATTCTTTGTTCCCTTATTATTGGCTTTCTTTCTGTCTGCCTGGGCTTCCACAAATGACCCTCAACAATGTCAAATTTTTAGTTAATTGAATGTGTAAATGGACTAAATGCACATAAATTATCTATAGGTTAGCACTAATTATATATATATATATATATATATAGAGAGAGAGAGAGAGAGAGAGAGAGAGAGAGAGAGAGAGAGAGAGAGAGAGAGAGAGAGAGAGAGAGTTTATATGGTTATTTAAAAAAATAAAAAAACTTTGCATTTATGTCAAATTTTTAGTTCATTAAATGTGCAAATGGAGTAAATTCTCATATTGATTATCTATAAGTGTGCACTAATTATATATATATATATATATATGAGAAATGATATGATCACAATATTTTCACAACATTTTTATAATAAATTATAAGTGACAGATTGTTACTAGTTGTTATTGTTGGAGCAAAAAAGTAAACTTAGTGTTAGGTTTAAATTTGAACCAATAACAACTAACCACCAATGATTTATTGTGAAAATGTTGTAAAAACCTTATGTGGAAAACTATGAGGTTTTATCATGTGAAGCTTTTGTTAGAGTAATTTTTCATTGAGCATTATATGGTACACACGTGTTTTATAACTAAAAACGTGGGTTCAATTCATGATTTCAAATTTTGGCCCTTTTCATTTAGCTTTCTACCTCACTTTCTTTGCACTGCTCTCCACGCACATATATAAGTTCAAGTATCAATTTTATTTAAATTAGCTTTGGTGAAAGAGCATCCTTCATAAAACTCAAGCCCATTAAACATTAAAAACGAACTAATTTCTTTTTATGAATTCACGCTGGCCTAAAGCACAAGCACGATAGAATGAACTTTATTTATTTTTTATTTTTTATTATGGATACATGTTGGCCTGAAGCACAAACCCGATAGAACAAAGAGAAGAAACACGTTGTATTTAAATACGCTGGATATGTTAAACAACTACACAATGTCAATACGACCCCAACTTGAGAAAGAAATTATTTTTTGACAAGAATATTTTAACATTTCAAAAAATATATGAACATTTTTTTTGACAAAGATGATAGAAGTATATTGATAAAAAAGAAAAAAACTACGAAGTGAGAAGACTGAGGAGCTAGAACAAAGAGGAAAGCCAGTACCTACTGGCAGCTAGCTTCAACAGAGAGGAAAAAAAGAAAAAAAAAAAAGAAAAAAGAAAAAAGAAAAGAAAACTATAACTAAGCCTAACTAGTGAGACTTAGCTTGGGGGAAGAATACCAGCCAACCGCTGATATTCTTCGAGAAGAGAGGTTGTCATGCTTTAATATAGTAAACATAAAACATGAAATTATAAATTTTCTATGATATTTCCATAAGCCAACTAAACATTAACATGGTATCATACAAATCTTATACTAACTCCAATGCATAGAAGAAACAAACAATGAGCCTATTACACCACATCTTTCTCCAAAAAAAAACCCTTATTACAGCACATAATAAAAGTCAACAATATCGGATGGATTAAAAAGTTTTTATCAATATTTTAACTACAATGTTTCTATGATGTTCTTTTATTTTTTAAGGGAAATTGCACATTTTACCTCTAAACTATATTATTTTTATACTTACCCCCTAAATTATAAGAATACACACTTTATCCCCTAAATTATGAATCTAGATCCTGTTAATTTCATTTTGAAATGAAGAGGATCTAGATTCGAGTATATGACCTTATTAGCTACGTACCCATTATTTCAAACAAGTAAGCATTTGCATATACTTATGTAAAAATTTCTGTCTATTTTAGCATAAGAATTTATTTATTTTTTCTATTTTACATATTCACTTTTCAAAACACTCAACATCACATTATCTATTTTACACTATATTTTATTAAAATATTAATTTTTAAAATTTTTTATAATTATTTTCTTTATTTTTAGGCGAAACTACACTGTGCGCAATTGGTCCTTTAAATTTTCAGAATGAGCAATATAAGTCCTTTTATTAACTTTTGTTAGTAGTGTTGTTTATGTGGCTAACAAAATAATGACATGTCATTTTTTTTAATGGCATAACAATTTTTTTATTAAAAAAAAATGAATTTACAAGTAAAAAAAAATATGACCTGTTCTAATTCAAGTCTTAATCCTAACCCGGTACCAAATTAAAACTCATTTGCAATCTAATTCACAAACCCACGAGAGAGAAAGAGATTGAACAATTCCAAGCTCTTCCGTTAGTAGTCAAATATTGTTTTCAACTCTATTGATGGGACTTGTGGTGACAATATGACTGTCGAGGTTACCAAAGAGAATCCACATATTGAGGACCACCAGAATGTATTGGAAGCCAGAAATCTAGATGGAGTTTTTAGCAAGCAAGAAGATTAGTCAAAGAAACGGCCAATAGTGATGATTGTGCTTATGGGGGTGCCATGTGTGGCTACTAGTGGGAAAGAGGTCATAATTTAGCTTGGAATAGCATTAACAAAACGCCAAATGTGTTGATGCAAGAGGAGAATTCGCCTTTCCTGTATTGTGATTTTTATTGAGAAACAATCTGGATTTGGCAGATACGAATGCCATTTCCGAGCAGGTTATCGTAGGGTTGGATAGTTGCTGAATTTTACAGTTGCGTGAGAGAAGTAGGGAGACAAAGGCCATCGTCTCCAGCAGAGGGAAACGGTGTCGCTGGTAGCTAGGGCTTGGAATTGTTCAATCTCTCTCTTGTGGGTTTGTGAATCAGATTGCTAATGAGTTTTAATTTGGTATTCGGGTTAGGATTAAGACTTGAATTGGAATGGTTAGACTTTTTTTTTTTTACGTGTAAATTCATTTTTGTAATTTTTTAATAAAAAGAAATGCCACATCATTAAAAAAATGATAAGTCATTATTCTATTAACCACGTAAACAATATTATTAACAGAAGTTAACTTGCTCATTTTGATAACTTGAAAGACCAATTGTGCTCACTTGAAATTTGAGGGACTAATTACGTACATAGCTAAACTCAAAGGACCAACAATATAATTTGACCTTTTTTTTTTTTTTACATAACAATCGCAGTTCACTATTCTCCTTAATTCTCTTTCTCTTCTTTAATTTTGAGTATGCGAAGGAAGTCAGTAACGTGGAATATGTTTAGGTAAATTTTACAGCTCTTTTATTATACATCCACTCCACTGACCAAGTGCTCTAACTTCTAAGCCCATGATCTAGAACATTCTAATGCTGTGCACGCATTACCGTCTAATCAAACAGATGGTTCCCTATTCCCCATTTGATTTTGGGTTTTCTGTGGTCAAAGCCAATTTCTAACAGGTAATAATAATTGTGGGGCCAAAGAACTTGACAATCCTAGTCCACTTTGTACTGGGCCTAAGGCTCGCGCCAAGGAGGGAGAAATGGTCGAGGATGGACAAAGAAAGCCCAAATGGCCTAGAAACGTTGTCGAGGACGATCCTGCTCTTGGCATCCCAAATCCCAAGAGGAGAGAACAGCACACCAACAAAGGCAGCCTCCCAGAGCGCCACCAAGAGAAGGATAAGTACAGTAGGATATCCATAGGCGTGTGGTGCATGAGCAATCTAAGGAGAAACTGTCACCTCTGCATTGAATGCACCCAACTAACATTCTGGCCGCATTAATGAGGAAATGACCCTTGAACAGAGCGGCCTTAGTTGCCGCAACTCACAGAGGGTTTGGGAAGGTGACTGATGGGATGAACATTCGAGTAGTGACTTGCATGATCAACAAGTGGAGGGCCAAGATCGACTGGAAAGAAGTATATAATGTGAGAGACCCTCCAAGAATGGGGGATCACGAAAAAATAGCAAGAGGAGAGAAAAAGGAGGAAGTTGTGGCAGTCTGCATGATCTTGAAAAACCCCTGTAACCTAGCATTGAAAGAAGAAGAAGAAGAATACTAAATTCCTTGGACGAAACGCCTGAGAACAAAATTCCATACTTTAACCCATTTCCTTGTTACTCAGCCTACACCTAACCGTGTCTAGTGATTGTGATTCGGACTAAGACCTAGTTCTTAAACCCATTATCTAAAAATTTATTATATTGGGCTAGTTGGGCTTGAGACCTTTCGTCCAATAGAATGAGTGCTCGAACCCAGTCCTTACAATAATAATACAACACATTTAAGAGAAAGATTAGAATATACCCAGCGATTTCGGTGGTGTGGACACAGGGACTGCTTGATGCATTTGGGGGTTAAGGCGAAAATTGATTATCTTATTTTAGATGTAAAATTACTACTAATTAATATGAATTATGTAAATTTTTTTTTTTAGAAATTTTATAAACAGAAAAAATTTAGCAAAATTTTTCATATTTGTTGATGTGGTAGATTGATAGTGGTAAGAGCACCCACAGCAGATGTGCTAAATGTGCCAAATGCCAAATTTTTGGCACATTTAGCACATCAAACACAAAAACAGAGCTTTATCAGATGTTCCAAATGGCAAAACTTATACCACATATGAATAGTACCGTTGCAAATTTGCAACGGTACGGACAGATGTTGTAAAATTTTTATTATTTTATATTCCCTTTTCTCTCTCCTCTCTCTTCATTTTCTTTCTTTTCTCCTCTCTCATTCTCCGGTTCCCTCTCTCTTCTTCATTTTTTCTTTTCTCCGCTCTCACTCTCCGGTTCCCTCTCTCTTCTCCCTGTACCGGTTTCCTCTCTCTTTGACCAGTCCGGGATGTTTACCGTCAGCAACGACGGCGTAGCTCCGACGGCGACTGCACGCTCCGCCAAGCTCGATCTCGCTCCAGCCACTCGATCTCATCCATGCTCCAGCTACGCTCGATCTCACCCATGCTCGATCTCACCGATCTCACCCCGAGGCCGCCATTGATCTCACGCTCAGCCATGCTCCAGCCACTCTACCTCTCTCTGGTTGTGGTTTTTTTTTTTTTTTTTTTTTTTTTTTGCTGCAATTTGGGTTGATCTGATGGTAGAGGTGGGCTGTGGGCTATGGGCAGTGACAGTGGCAGTGGTGATGGGCTGTGGGGGTGATGGCCCTCTCCTCTCTGTTTGAATCGATGGCTATTTGTTTGTTTGAATCGGTGTTGAATTGGTGGTGGTTTGGCATTTGGGTGGTGGCTGTGCTTGGTGATTGGTTTTTTTTTTTTTTTTTAATTATTTTCTTTCTTGTTTTGTTGGTGGTTTCTGGCTTGCTGGGTGTGTGATGGTGGGGTGGTGGTGGTGGTGGTGGTTGGTGGATGTTGTTGCTTGGTGATTGGTATTTGTTTGTTGTTGGTGGCTGAGATAATATATTATTTTAATGAGTAGTATATATTATTTTAATGTATAGAATTGAATGATAAAACATCTGATAAATGGGATGTTGTAAAATGATGTGGTAAAATAATTAAGTAGGTCTTTAATGTGGCAAAATGACATAATTTTTGCCACAGCTGCTGTGGATGCTCTAAGTAAAAGAGTGGTGTTAGTAGTAGACTTAGATAAGAACCAGTAAAATTTTGCTAACTAAACTCTTATTATCATTCTTATTTTTTTTAAGAAGTGAAACATTTACAATATTTTTTTATAACAAATTCTAGGTTTTAAGTTGCTTTTTACTTTCTATTTGAATATATCACTATAATTATTTTTTTTTGTCATCAATAAAAGGCTGTAACAACTTGCTACTCAACATTAGTTGTAAAAATATTGTGAAAAATATTGTAAACATTGTATTTTTTTCTATTTTTTATTTGTTTTTCATCTAATAAAAAAATTATTTTATTTATTAATTATAAATAACCTGTTAAAATTTGGGGACCTTTTTTACTTGGGTCTTAGGCGACCGCATCTCTTGCTCCACCATTCAATCGTGGCGATGGCGTAGTGGCGTGAGACGATGCTTGCTGGCTGGGGTTTTTAGTCTTGGTTTTGTGGTTTTTGGTTTATGCAGGTAAGGTGTTTGAGTTTGAGTCTGAATGTGGGTTCTGTGTTCTGGGTTGATTTTTGGAATTGGGTTTGGTGACTCCGTTTATGGAGAGGATTAATTTGGTGGGTTTTATTGTTTGTAAGCAGGGACGCGGTGAAGATGATGAGCTCGTGTGGTAAGAACAAGGTGTTTGTGATTTGGTCTATGAGGCTAATGTGTACTGTATATTAGGAGCTTTGTATGGAGCATACGAAGACAATGCGTTGTTTACTCTGAGCTTTTGATATTTTTGAGGAAATGGGATCGATCAAATTGGTGGAGTTGGTAGTTGGTATAAGTTGTGAGGTTGGACATGAAATGAAATAAACGAAATTAAAAATAAACGTAATTAAAAATAAATGAACCCAAGAAAATTTGAAATTTTTGGAGAGGAGCAGATTTTTAAAAAGGTTTGTATCTCAAATATTTTCTACAGATTTTGTTTTGCAAACTCCTATTAGACTCTCTTAGATTTTCAATATACCTTCTATTACTAGAGAGCCTTTGAGACACTCCCTTTCTCTTTCACAAATTTTCAATTTTTACGCTGGAGAGCCTCTCCTGTTCCTTCTAACGTACTGCTTTTACTTATGATGCAGGTAATAGGGTTGGCTAACTAGGCTTTAGTCTAAAAAGGAAGTGAGAATTGCCTAGAGAAGCTTATAGGTGCACAGCAGCTCAGCACAGAAAACTCATCTCTGAAATTCAGCACTCAAGGCAGGAAATTCTTATTCATCAATCTGTCTTGCTAAGTGTTTCCTACTATAACTAACTTCTCTAGATATAGTTACAGTTATAACTAGCACATACTTGGCTGTTGCTTGCCAACTAACAAATCACCCAATACATGCATGTGCACCAATTATTACAATTAATTAAACTACAATGAAAACACTAACATAACACTAAAAACATGACTCAATTCAGCTGCTACTTTCATGAGTTGCTGCCTTGAAGAATGTCCAATGCTGGTTCTGGTATCAGAGCTTGAGATCTCTAGGGAACCACCAAAATTCGGTCTTGGTAAGGGGTTGGGTGGAGTGGTTCTGTTGGGGTGTAAAATTTTAGCTCGCTAATTTTGTATTTGGATATTTTGCATTTTGTTTCTGCTCCTCAGGTTCTAAAGAAT
The DNA here is from genome assembly GCF_932294415.1 of Quercus robur. Lineage (NCBI taxonomy): Eukaryota > Viridiplantae > Streptophyta > Magnoliopsida > Fagales > Fagaceae > Quercus > Quercus robur. Next base: position 81,387,687 of record NC_065535.1, read on the forward strand.
GTTATCCTGGAGGAAGCTTTGTATGTATCTTCCTGCTCTTCTTGTTTATAAAAGTTTTATTCTCAGGAAAAAAAAATAAATAAATAAAAAAACTCTTTAACAGTTTGGTCAACAACAGCTAAAAGGTATAAGTCATAGCCTTTACAACCCAAATGTTCTAGCCCAAAACTTTATTTTTTTTTATTAAAAAAAAATACCCTTAAATTGTTCAAATTTTTAAACCCAACTGCAAATATAAACCCAATGAAATTGTTCAAAATTATAGGTCTTTAGTCTTAAACCGTATTCCTAAACAACCCGAAACTCAAATGCCAACCACTTCTACAAAAACTTTACCCAAATCAATTCACCATATATGTTTGGAGTTGCTTGTTATTCCGGGTTGTGCAAAAATTGTTGCCGGAAGTTTATTTTGGAAGTTTGGTGATAGGAAACAGTAATAGTTAACCAAAAAAGTTTTTATCAACCACGCTTATGGGTTGGTCAAGAGAATCGTTTCAAATTTTTTTTTTGGAGAGGAATCGTTTCAAAATTTAAAATATTTAGTTAAGATTATTAACGAAATGACAAATATGTTGATTTCTTTCAAATCTAAATGAGGGAACGTCATTTTTGTTAAGTTTTGGGGGTAGGGTGGAGATTCCTGTAATTTACTGATTTACTCAACAAATTATAACTCATCGCAATCCAAACTAATTTATTTCAATCAACACATCTCTATCATTATTAATATTTTCCCAATATTAACAAAAATATACTAGACTCACAATTAGATAAGATAAAAATTAGAAAAAAAAAATTCACAACACTCACATGTTGACTCTATTAATTATGTGGGTTTTTGTCAGCTCAACTAATATACCGTTTGCAAATAAAAAATCTAGGTTTGAATTCTCCCTATATAGAATAGAAATTAACCTAATGATAATAAGCAATGATCATAAAGAAGATGGTTTAAAATCATATCAAGGTCTATAACAAAATGGAGACCCACATGTTTCGACTACATTGTTCACAAGTCCAGGCTAGACCAAAAGTCACCCCAGACCCAGGGATTTGGCTGTGACTCAAGGGACTTTGATAATTGACAGGCACAGGGAGGTTTAAAGGTTTAGGCTTTATGGTTATTTAGAAGAATGACAATACCCTGATGTTTGGGGTTTGGGCTTCTTCGTTGCCATGATTTTTAATTTTGGATTTATATTGAGCCTGCTCAAGTTGAAGTGGTTGTCTCACTTTTTAGACTTTTGAGTAGCAATATGCCATTTCTATGGTAGGTCCAACCAAGTGACTTCCTATATATGTAGAATGTAGTACGCATTTTCCGTGGCTTCTTCTGAGCATGGTGTGTCGGTGTGAATGCCTTTACATAATAAGGTTATTTTTTATATATATAAAAAAAAAAACATAAAATTAATGGATTGGCAAAGCCTAAGAAATGAAGCTTCATTTGTGACTTGGTTGATAAATTGCAGATTTCATCAATCTCGATTTATAAACTATCATTGCAAAATGCCATGATAGGTTGGGGGTATAATATATTTTGGCAAAACAGTTTAACATTTCAAACAACTTTTATTTCAATATCAATGTACAAAAGATGGATTGTTACAACATCTCTTGTTTGATTGATAAAGAGGTTCCACACGATATTCCTCCTTCACAACCAAGCATTTTTTTAAGCTAAAACCAAAGGGGGAGGGGGCAGCGTAGCCGTGTAAGTGCTTTAAGTTCAAACAACCAGTTTATTGAAAAATGAATAAATAAATAAAATAATTAGATATATGATTTTTTTTATTGGTTAGAAATGATCCTACTACTACTCCAATTTTCTCTCCAATTTTCAACTCTTAAGGAGGTACCTCTTGGACCATGATGTCCAAACTTCCAAGAGATACATGATTAATCATTTTGCCATAATCTCCCATAAAGGAAAAGTGTAGGTAGTAAGACAATTCACTAGGGTTAATTGAGTTAATTCGGAAAAAAAAAAATGAAATGTGGTAAAAGAAAGGAAGCTCTAGCTAAAGCTCGATATTACTCGATTCCTACACATATATGGTATGGTATCGCATTGGACAGCTATGTGCACTCTGTAACTCAAATTAGTATAAACAATGAGAGTAATTGAAGAAATGAATTTCATAGGTCTAAATGTGGACCTCTAAGTGAATGGGGAAGGGTTATTTATATCCTCACTGGCACGTGTTGGATCAGGAGTGATCATGACTCTCTATTGCTATCTTTTGGTCAAATGGAACAGTGCTATACCTGGTTTGTTGGCTTGGCCACTCTTTTCAACTGATTAAGAACCTCATTGGGGGATAGGTCACATTGCATTCAATGCTAAGGTGAAAGCCCTAATGAAGATTAGTAGAGCAATTAATGTGATCTTGACTGATGTGGCTTGTGATGTAGCTTTTGGACAACAGTAAGCTAGATGCATTGTTGTTGTGGCTAGGGGTGTGCAGAAAGCCCATCGACCCACCAGACCCGACCTGACCCAACTCGATCCGTTGGGTTGGGTCGGTTTTTAAGGCTTGGTGGGTTGGGTTGGGTTACAAAACAATTTTTTATAGCGGGTCGGGTTGGGTTTGGGTCATAAAATTACAAGCCCGCCGAACTTGACCCGACCCACTCATATTTAATATATATTTAAAATATATTATATATTTAATAATTAAAAAAAAAACCAGCTGTAGAGCAGTATTTCCTCGGTTCCTCCTACTAATATTAATTTAATATATATATATATATAATATTATATAATTATTAATTTTTTTTAAATAACCAGTTCTTCCTATCCTATATAAAAGCCAATTAATTCACACAAATCCTAATAAATTACTATTGTTGTTTAGTCATTAGTGTTGTTTGTCTTTAAGGAGTTACATTGATACTAATCTTTATGTTTTTTTAATATATTAATATTTATATTTTTTTTCTACTCAATTTAATAATAATAATAATAATAATTTGTCAAACCCATGGGTTCAACCTGACCCATGTGGGTTGGGTTGAATTTTTTTTGACCCACCATGGTGGGTTGGGTCAAAAAATTCCCTCAACTCGACCCAACCCGACCCATGCACACCCTTAGTTGTGGTCGATAATCCTCATAGTACGGAGAAAAATGGAAATTAACCTTAAATTTCAAACATTATAATTAGTAGTTTAAGTTTTCAAACTATATTTTTTACTAGCATCTCGAGTCTAAGAGACTTGATTTAGGGTCTATAAATCGAGTTTTTGGGACTCGATTTTCATAGATTGTTCACGTTTGATGTGACACTTTTTCCACATGGCATCTACTTGGAAATCGAGTCTCTAAGACTCGACTTACATCTAAAAAGAAAACAAAGAAATTCACAACGACAACAGTAAAAGAAAACCACAACGACAACAACAATATCTGAAAATATGTGTTCATCAAAGAAGAATATGTGTTCATCAAAAAAAAAAAGAGGTTGTAGTGAGAGAGGCCTGGGTTGCGCGGCGACCTGGATGAAGTTTGAAATTTAAGATTAATTTCCATTTTTTTTCCTCATAGTACCAATCCTGCTGGATGAAGTTACTATAACACCCTTTCCTCTTTACCAACAGCCCCCACTAAGCACATATGAAACAAAGCATTGCACAATAACACTAAGGCACATGGATCTGAACAAATTATGCACATGCAGAGCATGGCTAAGTATATAACCATAAAGATAAAAAATTTTCCATACTCAGACTCTGATGACACGCCATTTAGACGTAGCAAAACGACAACTACATTATGTGGCTTTCCACCAGAATAGGCATGTCGTTTTTAATGATAATGAGGGGTCATTCTACCATATCCCCTCTTTGTTTGAGGGGGTACGGTACCTACTTAAATCTAAACCTTTAAATAAATAAAAATTTGATCTGGACCATTCATTTAATTTGGAGTAATTTAGAGTGAATACTGACTACCGATCAAACAAGTTATATATATAAGTAAAAAAAAAAAAAAAAAAAAAAAAAGAACCCAGTATTCACTGTGCGCTTCTCCTTCTCAAAAACAAAATTCTCTCTATCACGCTTCTTTCTCTTTATCATGCTTCGGACTCTATATCACGCTTCCGATTTGGTTTATCTAAAGAACACAAAATTCGGCTTCTTCTATATTAGCTTCTTCTCTTACTAATCAACCACAAGAACCCAGGGCAACTAAACAATACCCAAAGAAGAAACAGTATCGGCCGTTCTCTGCCCGGCGACGATATTTGAAATAGGTTTGTCTTTCTCTTTCTCTCAGACGAAGTTGATTTTACTACTAATATACAAATTATTAAAGTTTCTTTGACTATCAACGCATGATTTGTATTTAGTTTTATTCATTGTTAGTAATCCCTAATGCTATTAATTGATTTGGGTTTTTATTTTTATTATTTTGATAGGTGATTTGGGTGTTGTTTGTTAACTTTGTTTCGAAAGTTGGTTTGTATCTTTATTCTTGCATATGATTTTGATTTTAGGTGTGAACTCTTAAAATTTGGGTTTTGGGCCAAGCTTAATGCAGAGGAGCAGCACCTCCTTTGTTATGCATTTATGTCCATAATATTAGTCTTTGTATAATTTTATTTAAGCATATGTTTTTACTTTTTGGCAAATTTTTTTTTTAAATTTCAATCCATAAGCTCTTAAATTTCTTTTCTTATTTCATCAATCAGTAACACTTCTCCAGCAATAACAACCAATGGGCTAACCCATAGACCCAAAAGGATTGAATTTGAAATAGGAATATTTTCACTAGATTAGTTTTGGCTATAAGATATACCATAGAAGTTATTGGTTGGGTACTTTGTTGAAATTTCACTTTCAACTTTTCAACTTATGAGTAACTTGACATTCAATTTTGTTTTTTTTTTTTTTTTTTTTTTTTATTGATGATTATACAGATATACTTACAAGCTAGGGCATAAATTGTTCAATGGTACATATGTTTGGAGTCAACAATATCAGTTTGGAGCATCTCCTTATCCTGGTCAAAACTCTCTACAAAGTGTAGTTATTTTTGGTGACATGGGGAAGGTTTGAAGTCTATTGGAAAATTTTATGTACATCTAAATTATTAAATCCCATATTGCAGCCATGGCTAATCAATGACTCATGTGTGGGTTATTGTAGTTAATTTATATTTATCATCAGCAACATATTAATTTATCTTGCTTAGCTTTTTTTTGTTATAATATTAAATGTACAAATATCTGCCTGATCTTACAGTAGTATATTCAATTTCTCACTTTGAATGCACAATAATTTCATTCTCTTAAACTCAGAATATTGATCTCCAAGATCAAATCTGCCATGTATTGAAAATTTGTTGCTTTAAGTTTTAGGATCAATGTTTAAGATCATGAAGCCCTATCCAATTTTTATGTAGTTTCTGGAATTTTGCTTAAACCTTTCCCTCTGCAGGATGAAGCTGATGGTTCCAACAAATATAACAATTTCCAGCATGGCTCTCTTAACACTACTCGAGAGCTTTTTAGAGACTTAAAGAACATTGATATAGTTTTCCACATTGGAGATATTTGTTATGCAAATGGATACATTTTACAGTGGGACCAATTTATAGCACAGGTTGAGCCAATTGCATCAACCGTGCCATACATGATTGCAAGGTTTCATCTTAATATATCACTCATAATATTTGAGCTTATACTTGTCTTGTACCTTGTCTTATGTGCCACTTGGTGAACAATCCTCAAAGTGGTAACCATGAGCGTGACTAGCCAAGGATTGGATCATTCATGGGAATATGGACTCTGGGGGGGGAATGTGGTGTGTTGGTGGAGACTATGTTTTATGTCCCTGCTGAGAACAGAGCCAATTTCTGGTACAGGAATATCATTTCAAACTTGTTATGCTTTCCATGCACCTATATGTCTGTGTTTTTATATGAAAAAGTAGATTGCTAAGTGATTGGCATTCACCTATAGCTATGTATTTATATGTTTTATTAATATTGTACCAGTACAATCTCCCCATATATGGCCTACAATAGACTTAATTTCTAGATGTGCAAGAAACTGATGTAAACAATATTATTTTCATTTTCCAGGTACTCCACTGATTATGGCATGTTCCATTTTTGCATAGCTGACACTGAACGTGACTGGAGGGAAGGAATTGAGCAATACAAGTTCATTGAGAATTGCTTGGCATCAGTCGATAGGCAAAAGCAACCATGGCTAATTTTTCTTGCACATCAAGTACTTGATTATTCATCTAGTATCAGTTATGCAGTTGAAGGATCATTCAAGGAACCAATGGGGAGGGAGAGCCTGCAAAACTATCAAAATTGGTGATTTTCTTGGAACTGAAGAAGAAGTACTTGTGGTGAGGACTTTTGCTTCAGAATACAGCTGTCTTAGAAAGGATGGTTATATCTTGGTCTAAAGAATCTCAGGGCAAGGTCAAAAGGAAAAGGCAGTTAATGATCATCTACTAACACTTCCGAAAGGGTCACTGAATGATCACTGGGTATCAGTGACTTCTGGAAGTGAGGAGTATTGTCTTAAACATATGCGTAGAAATCAGTATGAAGAAAGTCTATTTAGATGTGAAGATGATAGGTAAAAGACTTGATAGAAGCCTTCATCAGTTGTGAATTTTCTTGCTATTTGTTAATATTTAATTAAATAAGGTTTTTTTCGTGTGTTTCTTTATATCGTCATTTGACTTTTATGGCACTTACATGTTATTCTAGTTGATTAGGAGTTTAAAGATAAGGTTTTGAGATCTGATGTAGTTCTTTTATGGCGCTTACTGATTACTCCATTTTCTTTGTAATACATTATCAGCTATAGGCATTTATGAGATTGATTTTTACCTCTCTAGAGTGGAGCTTGATAATTCTTTTTTTTTTTTTTTTGGTTCCAACTTTGGCATGTAACAGTTTATAGCTAGAATACAAACACAAACAAAGATTGTTCATGAAAAGAGCTTCCTGGACACAAACATAAGTCCAGACTTCATTATGATTGGTACGTAAGAACCTTTAGACAACGGTAGCTTTGACATGGAGAAGCTTCATTGTTTCTTTAGGACATAACTCTTGCATATAATATTCAAGCTTTACAACTGAGGCTTTATATATATGCTTATATTGCGGTATAAATATTAAGTATAATAATTCCTCTAGTGTTATATACAAAATGGATTAAATTTAATAATGTGATTATATTCGCTTAATAATGTGATTATACAAAGTTTCACCATTGATTGACTAATACAGTTTTACTGTCTTGAGTAACACAATTTCAAGGGAACAAATGAAATGCGACCGCCATCATACATTGCAGAGTACAAGGTATTAACCATGCTATGGACCGAACTCAGTAAACCAACCAACTCCAAGGAATCACAATGTTGGTAAAAGCGCAAAGCACCACAGCTCCAGCACTTGTAGCCTCTAAAGCTAGGTGTATTAAAAGAAGCACACTTTAGGCATGCTTTTTTTGTACTTCTTTATTTTTCAAAAAAATAAACCAAAACTTAATTGTATTCATAGTATCTTAACACTATTGATATAAATCATTAATTTGGTATATAAAATTCAATGTTAAGATGTGCTACTATATAAGACCAATTTGGGACCACAATCACTCCAGTCCACCATTCATCTTATATTAGCTAATTCTTATAGATTTATAATTATTAAGTGATTGAATATATAACTAAGATATGTAATTAGTCATTGCTCATTATAGTTACTTAAGATTTAAGAAAGGATATTGCCAAAAGTACTCATTTAGCTTATCCAAAAAATAAAAATGACTTAACTTGCATTATTTGTGGTAAAATTGCAAAATGATGGGCTTCTATTACTTTCATATGAATTAAAAAAATTATTTTATATCCATTTACATGATTATTTGATCTCTTAATTGTCGTATTTTCCATTAATAATTATTTTCAAATTTATCAAACTATTTTTTTTTAAACATGTGCCTCACATCAATCTAGTGCACACTTGTACTGTGCCTAGGCTTCAACAGGCGTTTTCACTTAATTGTGCCCTACACTTTACTAACACGAAGGAGTTAATAATAGATTTCAAGTTGTATGAGTTCAAGCCATTGAATTATACTTAAATATCAATTACATTTTTGCATTCACCCAAAAACAGTATGGAGCATAAAAAGTTACAACATGTCTATCAATACAATAAACAAACAAATAGAAGGGAGCACATGTTACCTTGTTTAAGTAGATTGCCCTATGTTACCACAGTTAATATCTTCAACTCATCATGTCTCAATCCCAACATAAAACAAGACTATTACTAAAATGTTAGCAATTCATCCATTTCATAACATATCAGACCAAAATCTTGACCCGCCCATCATGTTTAACTCTTCTCTCTCAATTCATCTCTAAAAACTTGAGCACAAATACAAGTAAGCTTTATACTCGTATATACAGAACCAAAGTTGCATTTATAATTCAGCATCTGTACGAAGTAGAAGAAATTAAGTCATCTGGTGGGTCTAAAGTGTAATCACATGTGATATTGGTACTCCATAATATGAAAATGATACCATCAAATGTGAGGAAAAAAAAAAAAGAACCACCAAATATGACAAAAATACAGTTATATGTGATGTTGGTACTGCGCAATGTGAGGATGTTACCATAAAACATGAGAAAAAAAATCACCGAATGTGACAACAGTACAGTCATATGTGATGTTGGTACTGCACAACGGGAGGATGATACCATCAAATGTGAGAAAAAAAATAAAGGAATCACCGAATGTAACAAAAGTACAGTCATATGTGATGTTAGTATTGTGCAATGTGTGGATGGTACTATCAAATGTGAGAAAAAATAAGAGAACCACATAATGTGACAAAAGTATAGTCACATGTGATGTTAGTACTGTGCAATGTGAGGATGGTACCATCAAATATGAGAAAAAATAAGGGAACCACTAAATGTGACAAAAGTACAGTCATATGTGATATTGGTACTGCGCAATGTGAGGCTGGTATCATAAAATGTGAGGAAAAAAAATAAAGGAACCACCAAATGTAACAAAAGTACAGTCACATGTGATGTTGGTATTGCGCAATGTGAAACTAGTACCATAAAAAAAAAAAAAAAATGGAACCATCGAATGTGACAAAAGTACGGTCACAAGTGATGTTGGTATTGCACAATGTGAGGCTGGTACCGTAAAATGTGAGAAAAAAAAAAAAGGGAACCATCCAATGTGACAAAAGTATGCTTTGTGAGATTGGTACCATAAAATTTGAGAAAAAAAAAGGGAACCATCAAATGTGACAAAAGTAAAGTCGCATGTGATGTTGGTACTGCGCAGTATAAAGATAGTACCATAAAATGTGAAAAAAAAAAGAGAACTATCGAATGTGACAAAAGTACAGTCACATGTGATGTTAGTACTGCGTTTTGTGAGATTGATACCATAAAATGTGAAAGAAAAAAATAAGGGAACCACAAAATATGACAAAAGTACAGTCGCATGTAATGTTGGTACTACGCAGTGTAAGGATAGTACCATAAAATGTGAGAAAAAAAATAAGAGAACCGCCGAATGTGATAAAAGTACAGTCACACGTGATGTTAATACTGTGCTTTGTGAGATTGGTACCATAAAATGTGAGGAAAAAAAATAAGGGAACCACCGAATGTGACAAAAGTACAGTCACATTTGATGTTGATATTGTGCAATGTAAAGATAGTACCATAAAATGTGAGAAAAAAAATAAGGGAACTACTGAATGTGATAAAGTTATAGTCACATGTGATGTTGGTACTGCGCAATGTGAGGATGGTACTATCAAATGTGAGGAAAAAAACTAAAGGAATCACTAAATGTGGCAAAATACAGTCACATGTGATGTTGGTACTGCACAATATGAGGATGATACCATCAAATGTGAGGAAAAAAAAAGAAACCACCGAATATGACAAAAGTACAGTCACATGTGATGTTGGTACTGTACAATGTGAAGATGGTACCATCAAATGTGAGAAAAAAATAAGAGAACTACCAAATGTGACAAAAATACAATCATATGTGATTTTAGTACTACACAATGTACGGATAGTACCATCAAATGTGAGAAAAAAATAAAGGAACCATTGAATGTGACAAAAATACCATCAAATGTGAGAAAAAAAATAAAGGAACCATTGAATGTGACAAAAATACAGTCACATGTGATGTTGGTACTGCACAATGTGAGGATGATACTATCAAATGTGAGAAAAAAAATAAGAGAACCACCAAATGTGATAAAGTACAATCACATGTGATGTTAGTACTACACAATATGATGATAGTACCACCAAATGTGATGTTTTGGTAACCTAATATAGCAGGTTACTTACTAGTGGGTATCGTACCCCCCAAAAAAAAGAGGGGGTACTGTAGAATTACCCGATAAGGAGTTAATGACCATGTTAGTGAACAACCAACATAACATGCCAAAATAAAAGAAAAAAACAATAAGTGATGCTGTTGCTACCTACGTAAATATGAATTGGCAGGTTTTTATTGGTTAATTTTATTATATATATATATATATATATAGACAACATTTTCACAATATTATTCATAATATTTAAGTTGGTGGTTTTTTATTAGTTCTCATTTGAGCCCACTATTTAGGTGGTTTCATAATCTCCCATCAACAACAACTTGCATAGCCGGCTCACCAAATTTTAAGGCCTAAGGTGAATATTTTAAATGGACATTTTTATTTTATTTTTATTTTATAAATAATATTTATTTAATTAAGACTGTTTGCATTATTATCAATGGGTTTTTTGTTCATTTGTTATATTTTCACCTAAATTTTTTGTTTTGTCTTGTTTAATATTAATAACAAATTTATCTATAAATGCCTTTTGAAATTCAATTTGTTTTTCTAGTTTTCTCTTCTTCTTCATTTTAAGTTTTTCATATCTAAATGGATATTTTTTAGTAGACATTTATAATAAAAAAATATTTATAAATAAATGAAAAACACAATTTATAATATAAAATTATAATTTAACCAAAATAAAATTTAAAGTATAGAACAATAGGCCTAACTTCACAAAAGTAAGATTGAAACCTTTCTAAATGATGTAATCACTTTAAACCCGAAACTTGCACAATTAAAAATTTATTTATCATACTACTGAATAAATTAGTACTAATATACAAAAAGTAGATTATTTTTAAAAGATAACTAATGAAAATATACTTCAACAATACAAATTAAATAGATTACTTCAAATATTTTTTAAAAATCGCTACCAATAGAAATGGGAAAAATCAAGCTAATTAAAATATAAAAAATATTAAATAAAGTAACAAATGGGTTGATGGGTAGTTTTTTTAGTTGAATGTGTGTTGATGTGTAGTTGATGTAACACATCAATCCACGTGATAATGGCTAGAATCTGTAAACTCTTTATCTATTGTTTCAAAAAAGTACATACAATGCATTCAATTAGCTAATAAAAGGCGCCTTAATTATATATATATATATATATATATATTAATCAGGGTAAAAGGGTAAATAAAACTTAATTGAAATATAATATAAATACATTATATCATATATTAATTAAAAGAGATGGCCTTTTATTTTTGGGGTTGCCTGTATGCTAGAGCTGGTCCTGACAACTTGTCATGCACCTCAATAATTGTGAAATCTTTTACAATTTTTTTTTATGTATGTCACTAGAGTTACTAAAAAAGAATATGATAACTCTTAAAATAAACAATCTAATATCTTATATGTTACAAGTCATCTTTTGTTCGTAACGTCGTTTCACATAAACATCACGACAAACAACATGTCGTACGTGGGTCGTGACGCAAAACATTAGCAAACATGCATGCTTTTATTTGGATTTTTTTTTCACATTTAACATAACTTTTGGAACCATTAGTTATTAATTGTTAAGTTTGCAAAATTATTTTGTAAACTAACATCTCAAGGCTTTGAAACTTAAGTTATGTGAAGGAATTCAAGTCTCTAAGTCTCGAGTTCCAAATGATGGCAGTCTAACATGAAAGAAAAAATCCACATAATCCATGTGGTTCTTCTTCTTCTTTAGATCGTGGGTCATCTTCTTCTTTTTCTTTCTTCTGATCGTGCTAGTCTTCTTCTTCTTCTTCTTCTTCAGATCATTTCTTCTTCTTCATATCGTGCTGGGTTGTGGGTCTTCTTTTTCAAATTGTGCTGGGTTGTGGGTTCTTCTTCTTCTTCTTTTACTTAAGATGCTAGTTTGCTAAAATGTTTCAAATTCATGCAACTAATGAAATAGTTGCTAAAATCATGTCAAATGGCCAAATTCCCCGCTTTTATTTTTCCCTTAAACAACATAGTAAAATTGGAAAAAAGATTGAAAATGAAAAGGAGGATAAGTGGAGCACTGGAGCTTAATCCTTGTTGCAACCTTCAGGACAATCACAATGAAAAAAAATACTGAACATTAATACTGTAGTAATTTAATTCCATTGTTAGATTAGAGTAGCATATGTAACGATATATGTATAAATTCCACACAGTCAAAGTTGTAACACATTTATGTGGGGAATTCCTTGATAGCTCATAGTGCACTTTCTGTTGACACTTATGACATCGATTGGTCAATAAAATATAAATTTGACATTTCTTCAATTCTTGTCTTCATTAACACTACTCTAGATGTACCTTTTATTTAGAAGTTCATCTTTTGCTAAGAGGCCGACCAAAGTGATTCGATTCCATTCTCCACTCTCTCATGCTTCAGATGCTATATCAACTATTCTTCTCTTATCTATGGTCAACCTAATTGATTGACAGAAATTAGGTTCTGGCTAATTATGTTGCTTATACATTTCTTTTAGTTTCACATTTTATTGCCTTTATATCCATAGTCCAACTCCTCTAGTTAATGGAGTGGTTAGGCCAGTTTTGGAGCATATTCATGTTAAATCCTATCAATTATATATTCAAGTTCAAAAGCAAAGCCCATCCCAGAATGATTTTAAAGTGCAAATAGAGAATTCTTCTTCCTAGTGTTAAATTTGAAAACTTCAACATGTAAGCAACCCTAGATTTAGAAGTAGAAAATTATAAATATCGTATCATTCATGTGCATAGGTCAATGGATGACTTTCTTCTATTGTTTTCACTTCCTCCTTTTGGAGTAATAATACTCCACTCATTATTTGAAGTTAGGACATTAGAAAAACTTGTGCAAAGCACAAACTTTTTATTAAGACAAGCATGAAGCATCCAAAGAATTTTAAAAGAAATAAATAAAAAGCCCTACAGCTAGCAATCATCCACGAAGTTCTGATGCCAAAGTGACGAATCTATATCTTTAATTAATTGATATAGGGAATGTAGTAGAACAATCCATTTCTCATCAAGAATTCCAGTTTAATGATTCTTATGGACAAACTATGTAGCCCGTAAATGCAGCTATCGTAGACTTTATTTTTTTTTCTGCAAAGCTTAAGAATATTTCATATAATGCAAACATAAAGGTCATTCTAATTTTTTATTCTTTGAACTAAGTTGAACAGAGCTTCGAAATTCAAATTTTTGATCTTTTTGATAATCAATTCATGAAGAAGTTATTAGTAAATAATTGGATCCAGAAGAATCGAACCCAACATTTCTTATCCTTATTTGAAACTTTATTGGTTCATTTAATTTCTAAGTATCTAAACCTTCCTTGAAGCACACTGTTACATTATCTGTTCATTTTTCTAATGTTAAATTATATTATGTGTGTTCTGTTAGTCTTGTATAATAATTTAATAAAACCATAAATTCCTACATGTCACCACCTTCCAGGTGATGCATGGCTACCTAGTTTATGCTCTTTGGTTAAGGAAAACGATTTTTAAATTTTTTTAAATGGCTGTAGTTTTTTTTTTTTTTGGGAGATCCAATGGGTGTAGTTGATACATGGCCATTGAAGAAAAAAGGAATGATTTATATATATATTATAAATAAAATAAGATAAATTTAATAAAGAAAAGAGGGTGTAAATGAAGGCCACTAAGGGAGGGTTTAGAATAATGAATTGTAGAAGAGAAATATTGAATGATAGAAATAAATTGAAAACTGTGATTTGATTGAGACAATGGCATTCACAAATAGTAATGGCAGAATAAAAATCCTATGGCTATTACAAAAATCGTACCTAAGAAGTATTTGAACTTAGCATCTTTTGCCAAAAGCCTTGTAACTGAATTGGCACCTCCCCATATACAAAGTGCTTGGAGGTTTAGGAAGGAAATAGTTCAAACTGCAGGGTTAGCAGCATGTTGTAATTATCTCTAAAAAAGTTAGCATATTCTAAATAAGGTTTTATGCAATTCAGACATATATAGCTCATACTCTCTTATCCTAAATATTATGCCATGTGATTGTGTACAATATATATAAACTTTTATTACTATATATCAATATTATGAATTATTTGACATTTTCTTTAAAATTGACATATTGTTATAGCCTTTGAATCCAGCCTTTTCACATATGCATCATGCATAGACATAGGATGGGATCAATTTAGTTCAGTCTTCGAAGGAAATATCCGTAAAAAAATTGTGGTCCTTACTGGGCTTTTTATAATAAAGTAGGTTCAGGCTTGTAAAAGTAACTATTATATAGACTTCTTTCATATAACACTTTTGGCCGGTCTAAACTGCGTGAAGACTAATGGTCCGTTTGGATTGAGGGAGAGGGAGGGGAAGTAAAGTAGAGTAGAGTAGATTTAGCACAAAATTAGTTTATTTTTAGTCAATTCTACTTTACACTCCTCCACTCCTTCTCCTTCCCCCCTCCATCTAAACAGGCCATAAGTGTGAGTTTGGATAGCGCGTTTTGCGCTATTCAGTGTGGCTGAGTTTTTTTTAGTGGGTCCATGGGCACTGTTCATGGGACTCGTAACTTGGGAAAAATGCAAATTTAACTTTAAAACTGGGTCCCACGGCATTATTTATACATTTAAAAATTATTTTACTACAGTATTTTCAGTTTTCAGTAATAAGCGCTATCTAAACAGACCCTAACAAAAACTCCTAACCGAATATGAATTCAACAGAAAGAGACCCACATATATATATATATATATATATATTGTGGGGCTCGATAGTTTATGGGCCAGGTCCACTCGCTTGTGGGGAGCCCGCAAGCCCAAGCTGAAAAAAGTTATGGCCCAAGCTTAAAAGTATAAGACCGAGGATGGCCCAGATATGCAGCCGAGGACGGTTTAGTCCTTGGCAAGCCTAAAGCTCCCCTGACAAAGGGGTAAAAGAGAGCTGTAAGAACAAATCCGTAAGAAGATCTAAAATATCTCAGGGAAGTTGTCCTTAATACCCTTCACTGATAAGACTTTACACCTAACAGAACCTGATTTTTAGGCTTTATTAACCATCCCCAACAATTCTGGGATTAGATTGACGGGACAAATATCAGTCCTGGAAAAGTTGACCCTATACGTGGACGAGGGACAACAAACGTAGGCTAGTATAAAAGGAAAGGGAAACTAATTAGAAAGGGGGAGGGAGGAGGCCCCCCATCTCGCTTCCTGGGAAAAACTCTAGGGATGAGAATGCCAGGACAATATATGCACACCACCACGGAAAACCCACCGCCGGATAACCGGAGAAAGGCATTAGTGCTCCTCGGACATAATCCGAGGAGTCCAATCCCTCAAGTTACAAAACTGTAGGGCTTGGATATCTAGACAGTAGTCTTTTCTTATCTGAAGTTCCCTTAAGATCCGGGCTGAACTAACGACCTGTGACCCAACGCTAGCCTTTCAAGCCCACTCTCTACAAATCTTATTGTGAGGGATCCTCCACGTGCGAGCCCAACGTCGTAGTTGGGCCATTTAAGAAACGTGTCCCTACAATTGGCGCCGTCTGTGGGGAGGCTTGCGCGTTGGCACAGGTGGCACTTGAGTCAGCTCTCTAACAAACAGAGATTCACGAGTTTTTCCCATCTCCGGCGACGTGCAATTGTTGCTCTGACATAAGCTTCTACTAGGGGCTACACCTTGCACTGCTAACGGCGCGGGCAACACTAGGGGCTTCCAGCCTCAAGTCAACTCTCCCCTCCCTGGTCTAGGGGTTAACCTTCGAAAAATAAATAAGTATAGAGAAGAAATTACTTAAAAAAGAAATCATACAAGTTTTGGACAAATCAAGGCCTTGTATGGTCCTCGGACCCAAGCCTATGGGGAAACCAAGTACAAAAAAGAAATCAAACAAGTTTTGGACAGAACCAAGGCCTTGTATGGTCCTCGGACCCAAGCCTATGGGGAAACCAAGTACAAAAAAGAAATCATACAAGTTTTGGACAGAACCAAGGCCTTGTATGGTCCTCGGACCCAAGCCTATGGGGAAACCAAGTACAAAAAAGAAATCTTACAAGTTTTGGACAGAACCAAGGTCTTGTATGGTCCTCGGACCCAAGCCTATGGGGAAACAAAGTACAAAAAAGAAATCATACAAGTTTTGGACAGAACCAAGGCCTCGTATGGTCCTCGGACCCAAGCCTATGGGGAAACCAAGTACAAAAAAGAAATCATACAAGTTTTGGACAGAACCAAGGCCTTGTATGGTCCTCGGACCCAAGCCTATGGGGAAACCAAGTACAAAAAAGAAATCTTACAAGTTTTGGACAGAACCAAGGCCTCGTATGGTCCTCGGACCCAAGCCTATGGGGAAACCAAGTACAAAAAAGAAATCTTACAAGTTTTGGACAGAACCAAGGCCTTGTATGGTCCTCGGACCCAAGCCTATGGGGAAACCAAGTACAAAAAAGAAATCTTACAAGTTTTGGACAGAACCAAGGCCTTGTATGGTCCTCGGACCCAAGCCTATGGGAAAACCAAGTACAAAAAAGAAATCATACAAGTTTTGGACAGAACCAAGGCCTCGTATGGTCCTCGGACCCAAGCCTATGGGGAAACCAAGTACAAAAAAGAAATCATACAAGTTTTTGACAGAACCAAGGCCTTGTATGGTCCTCGGACCCAAGCCTATGGGGAAACCAAGTACAAAAAAGAAATCATACAAGTTTTGGACAGAACCAAGGCCTTGTATGGTCCTCGGACCCAAGCCTATGGGGAAACCAAGTACAAAAAAGAAATCTTACAAGTTTTGGACAGAACCAAGGCCTTGCATGGTCCTCGGACTCAAGCCTATAGGGAAACCAAGTACACAAAAACACAATCGAAATTCCCTACTTCCCGGTCGACTGCTCGCATGGATTATTTAGAGATTATCAGTCTTGGACGGTATTCACGCGCTTATCACAGAATATTCAACTGTTACCCCGGTTAGTTCCCTAAGTTTGATTTACTATGAATTATCGATATAATGCCTGGTAGTATTGGTAGATTAGAGTTAGTTAGATTATGTTTCAAAGTATCTTGCTCTAAATATTCTTGAAGAAACACACCCATGGAGCACACCCATTCACAAAGTAGTGTTGCCAAAAGATCAATACTCAAAACATGTAAATAGATTTCTATTTTTACTAAAACAAAGAAATAGTACAGCGTACAATGAAAAGCTGGAATCAGCTTATGTCAGAACTCACTACGTAACTGAATAGGAGGATACAAGAAAAAGTATATAAAACAAAGCCGAGGAGGTGGCACAGAAAAGAGGTTGGCTACTGCTTCAAGACCTCATTCTTCTTCAGTGCTTTTACATGCCCATAACTCAGGCAGCAAAAGAACCTAGCCTGGGGCCCGCAACCTCGAAGCTCTAGAGTGCAGAGAGAACCCAACTTGAGCCTGACACCGCTGAAGGAAAGGTGCAGGGAGCCGGAAGTTGAGGGGCTTTCTCTAAATATTTGCCTGCCACAAGGCAGAGGCACTGATGGCAGAGAATCTTTCTTTTGACACGCCAAGATTCTGGCATGAACAGAACCTGCTTCGGATTTTGACTAAAAGGGGGAGAAACACCCTTTCCCCTCGGTCGAAATGGAGTATTCCCCTGAACTTATGCTTCCTGCGCCCATACCTTACTATTTTGAGTCTCATGAGGACACGGCTCTTCTGTGGCGGAGAGAGTTCTTCCTTCCCAACCTTCGCCTCAAACATGTTATGTTAAGGGAGGACAGCACTGAATATAGGAGTTGTGATTTGGGAGGAAACTGAAGGAGAAATGTGTATATAAAGCAACTCTCTCTCCCTCCTATTTATTTGAAAAGACAAGGTGGTGGCAGTCAACTCACGCAGCGTCCCAAGGAACGCTACAGACAAAATGGCTCTGGCCCAACTTCCAACGTCAACTGCAACCACAAGATTAAAGGAGTCTCGTAAAGGTGCACCTCGAACACTGGGACATCAGAAAGTACCGCGCGGCCAAAGATTGCATAAATACCTCTTAATTCGTGGGCCTAGTGAATTCGCGGCCCAGGCCCGTTCTGCATAAGGGCCCAGGGACTATGGCCCACGCCGAGGAATAGCCGCTGCCGAGGGCAACCTCCTGCTCGGCGCCTCGTGATATACCTGAAGAAAGGGAGAAATTGAACTTAAAAAGTTTTGGACAGAACCAAGGTATTGCATGGTCCTCGGACTCAAGCCTATGGGGAAACCAAGTACTCTAAAAAGTTTTGGACAGAACCAAGGCATTGCATGGTCCTCGGACTCAAGCCTATAGGGAAACCAAGTACTCTAAAAAGTTTTGGACAGAACCAAGGCATTGCATGGTCCTCGGACTCAAGCCTATGGGGAAACCAAGTACTGGAAAAAGTTTTTGGACAGAACCTGGGCCTTGCATGGTCCTCGGACTCAAGCCTATGGGAACGCCAACTACTCGGACGGGAAAGTCCTCAGCTCCAATACTGTAAAATGTTAAGGCCAGTATGTTAAGATGGCAAAATGACCCCCTATTCAATAGCCTAAGGAAACTGTTCGTTTTGCGGATGACATGTCCTCGGATAGTTACTTCTTACACCGTATCGAATACTCAGTCCTCATCTTGGCTAATTTTGAGGTAAGTGTCGTCCCTCCCTGGTCGGCATTGCTATGTTAAGTAATTCTGTTAAAGTTATGGTGGCATCTTTTTATTAGCACGTATTTTGACCTTAGTTGTCATTGATTCAAATGCTATACTATTGTGCTGAGCAGTGTTTGCAAATTTATTAAAACATATAAATAGAACATGCGAAGTAGAATAACAATAACTTTTATTAATATGAAAAATTATTACAACGTACAAAGAAGGGCTTAAACAAGCCTATACAAAAAATGAATTGCTAAGGCAACAATAGCATCCGCAATACAAATCAGTAAACAGTCAGCTGTCTTTTAAACTCGCCTTCAAAGTCTCTCCAATCTCTGCCTCAGTACTGCTCATATCAGGAGAAGAACCTTCTTCAGAAAATAACGAAGGAGAAGGAAGAAGAATTGGAACACATGGAAACACTTCAGCAAGCTCTTGTCATCAAGGAGCGCAAAGAAAGAAGAAGATGGAAGACATGAGCAGAAGATGGAGGAGATGAATGAAGAAGATGGAGGACATGAGTAGGAAGGAGGAGAAGAAGAGAGAAGAGATGAAAAGAAAGAGAAAGGAGCAAAAGAGGGAGAAGGAAAAGCACCAGGATGGATCTGGTGGTAGAGAGAAGAAGAAAGAGAGGCAAAGGGGGGCGCCAGTGAACGAAGAGAGGAAGAAGCAGGGGCACTTAGTCCCTGCCCCAGTCCTGACTCCTAACACGCTGGCATCATGTTAGATATGCTCATGAGAGAGCGGATGGTGGTGATACTGGATGTTTTTGACTCAGTCACACCGAAAGTGAGATGTGACGAGTCCCTGCTTCAGATTTTGGCTAAAAGGAAGGGGAGACAAATCTTGAGTCTCCGCCATCCTTGCCCTGACCGAGCCATCTCAAGCTTTATTAGGACATGGCGTTTCTGGGAAAGGAACAGTTTATTCATGGCTAACTGCTATGGTGAACGTATTATTGGATAGGGTATAACCGGAGAGAAGAAGTGAACTCTGGGAAGAGCCTGGGGGATTCAGATATGAGAGAATCACCTTTTGTTCTCTCTCTTTATATAAGGGACGAAGAAGAGGGTACATAACACGCTCAGATCCCCAGGGAAACCTACAAATAAGAATACGCCGTTTCGTTCTCCCACGCCATCAATAACCGTTAGATCTGAGAGGCCTCGTAAAAGAAAAATATTAAAGGCATGCTTCGGATAGCCAAACGGCATAAACGTATCGCGTGTAACTTGAGGGAAACGTTCTGTAGACCGGCGCATTCCCTGGGGAGGTGAAGAGTTACCCGCGTCCTTCAAAGGTTGAAATGAATGAGCCATAATAAAGGCTCGGCATTACCAAAACCCACCTTTCCAACCAAGATGTTGGACAGCAGGGTTTTGAGGGGCTATTGTGGGGCTCGATAGTTTATGGGCCAGGTCCACTCGCTCGTGGGGAGCCCGCAAGCCCAAGCTGAAAAAAGTTATGGCCTAAGCTTAAAAGTATAAGACCGAGGATGGCCCAGATATGCAGCCGACGACGGTTTAGTCTTCAGCAAGCCTAAAGCTCCCCTGACAAAGGGGTAAAAGAGAGCTGTAAGAACAAATCCGTATGAAGATCTAAAATATCTCAGGGAAGTTGTCCTTAATACCCTTCACTGATAAGACTTTACACCTAACAGAACCTGATTTTTAGGCTTTATTAACCATCCCCAACAATTCTGGGATTAGATTGACGGGACAAATATCAGTCCTGGAAAAGTTGACCCTACACGTGGACGAGGGACAACAAACGTAGGCTAGTATAAAAGGAAAGGGAAACTAATTAGAAAGGGGGAGGGAGGAGGCCCCCCATCTCGCTTCCTGGGAAAAACTCTAGGGATGAGAATGCCCGGACAATATATGCACACCACCACGGAAAACCCACCCTGGATAACCGGAGAAAGGCATTAGTGCTCCTCGGACATAATCCGAGGAGTCCAATCCCTCAAGTTACAAAGCTGTAGGGCTTGGATATCCAGACTGTAGTCCTTTCTTATCTGAAGTTCCCTTAAGATCCGGGCTGAACTAACGACCTGTGACCCAACGCTAGCCTTTCAAGCCCACTCTCTACAAATCTTATTATGAGGGATCCTCCACGTGCGAGCCCAACGTCGTAGTTGGGCCGTTTGAGAAACGTGTCCCTACATATATAAAGATTTCTGTAAAATTATATTAATGCACCACCCTTTGTTTTATGATGTGAACTTCTCCAAAAAACAATTTTGACCTTTTTTTTTTTTAAATAATATTTATGGTGAATTTAAGAACTCTTTCTTATAGATTTAAGGGTTTGCATTTAGCTCAAAGGTGGATCCGGGGTAGTTGCCCCTTGGTCCACCCAAATTTACTTAGATATTTACTTATTTTTCATATTACTTAACGAGTTTGCTACTTAGGTCCAATCATATGTCTACACTAAATAACAAGAATATGAGGAAATAGAGCTCAAGGGTAATTATTATTTTGTGAGTTTCAAGGTTTTTGTCCTTTTATCAATTTGTTCCCTTCCCTCCATATTGCTGGCACATCTTAATTTTTGTATTTCATTTATTTTCTTGTTCTGTTTCATGCATGGATTTGCTTCATGTATTTCTTTTTCATTTATAAAATAATCATTGGACTATTATTATTTTTATATGCAAACTTCATTAAATATAAAAGAAAAATATAATTGTTCATAGTCTATCAATGTGTTTTAAATCTCAAAATATATAAAAAGGAAAAACAAAGATAAAAAAAACGAATAAGTAAAGAAGCACAAGTTTTAATTGAAAAGATTGAAAAGAATATTATTATCCGCTTTGAAGTGATAAAAATGATAAAAGAATCACAAATTTCTAATTTTCAAGTGTATATAAGCCCACAAATTTTTTTAAAAAAAATTACAATACCATATTCATATGAATTGTACTTGAGTTGTCCAATTACTAAAATCTTTTATGACAATCATAAATGGAATTTTTAATGAAATTTTTTTTATTCATTTGTAAATAAATTCCTAATAGAAAAATACAGTATAACAAATATACTAATGTTATTTTTGTGTATGTATTAGTGTGTGTAGGGGCAAAGGCCCCAAATCATGTAATGAGCCTTGGGCCCCATCCGGGACGATTAACAATGTCCGAGGAAAGGAAATGGATGGCAAAAGAATTTCCAATCCAGCTCTCGTAGACAAGGGGGCATTTGAAGGACGGTCCGAGGAGGAATGCCTCCTAGGACATGATGAGTATGGCTCAAACATGCACTCTGTCTATTAGAAGGACCCACCCCAACAGACATTAGTAGTAGGGATGCGTCCCACAGACCCGTAGGAAAGAAGGAAAAGTAAAATATCTAAGGAGAGGCTGCTGCTACCACATTAAATGCGTTGCAGCTACTTTTCTGGCTACATTAATGTGGAGAGGACCTGTGAACAGTACTGCCTTGGCCACCACAACTCACAAAAGGCTAAAAGGGGGTGTCCGATGGGACAAGTACTCAAGTAAGGGTCCAAATGATCAACAAGTGTAAGACTACGATGACTTCAAGAAGACTATATAAGAAGGGGATCCCCATGAGGAAGGGGACGGAGAAAAAAGAATAGAGAATACTATAGCAGTACAAACGACCGTAATTTTCAAACAGTGACTGACATATATTCATCTTATCTCCTCAGACTGAGAATCTATAGATACTAACGTGTTTTACTTGTATTCAACTGTTGTATAGCCCAATACTAACCGCTGTCCAATTCGCTAAGACCTAGTTCTACAGTCCACTCTCTACAAATTCATTGTTTCTGGGTTTTTTGGACCAAGACCCCATACCTTTTGAGCTTGGACCCCGAACTGTGACCCTACAGTGTGCATTGCTTATAAATTTTGCTCCCTGAACTTAAATCTTAGCTCTACTATTAGTCTAACTAGAACAAAATCTAAAATATTCACACTTTTCATTGTGTATCAAAAACACATTATTATATTTGAATTTAATTTAGTTAATAATTGAACTCAAACTTAAACTTGAAATTTGATGCATTTATAAAATAAAACAAACTAATATAAATAAGATTTTTTTTTCTCCGTTTATAATCAATTAATCCTCACAATATGTGGGATCCACGTGCTGTGTCTGTGTGGGAGCAGCTTCTCTGCAATTGACCATAGCAACGTGAGGTCCCCTACTCAATATTGTTAGCGTAGATTAATAAGGAGCACCACGATATGTGGTTCATGTTAGCAAAGTGAAGTACATATAACTATCTTACACTTGCAAGGTTTTCAGCAACACGCGCACTTACCTCGTTTTCGGTTCTTCGCAATTTTGGTCTTAACCAAAAACAATAACTCTTCAATGTAAGAGAATAAAAGATAAAAATTTTAAAAAAAAAAAAAAAAAAGAGAGAGAGAGAGATGGGTGGAGAATATTCTTATGATTTTTAGACCAGACAAAAGGGATATTCAGAAGGACAGATATGGGAGAATATCATGGCACGTGTCACGAGGAGAATCTCTTTCATTTTTTCCTTTACTGCTTTTATTTTTTTCTTTTCATTCACAACAAAAACATACAAAGAGAGAATCTACACAAAAGGTGTGGGTTGGAGGCTTGTACGAGAAGACTGGTTTTAGAAAGTGACCAACCATCATTATTGCATTATCTTTCTTTCTCTCTCTCTCTCTCTCTGCTCAGGGAATTCGATGCAGTTTCTCGGACTTGCACCTTTAACTTTCATGAAAAAGGTGTTTCTTACTGCTAAGATATACTCCATCAACTGGCTGCAAATGGGTCGGACCAAGCTGCCCTGTTCATGCACCAAATTTCTTGTTACCTCAAGGAAAGCATGGTACAGAGGAAAAGTGATTCTCTCTACTTCAAATTTTGATCTCCATCTCTAGTTTATTTTATAGTTAAAAGATTAAATTTATAAATCTAAAAATATAGAGTTATGATCAAATAACGTGCATATTTTATGGGTTCAATTAATGTGAGTCTTGAGAGCATTCATTAATTATTCATTTAAAAAAAATTTATGAAAAAAAACTGAAAAAGATATAATAAAAAAATCAATTTTTTTTTTTTTTTTTCATTTTTTCATAACAAATTTTCTAAAAATTTATTAAAATTCATAGTTTTATTATAGTTAATGTTTGTTGGAAATTATGTGTTCATGAAAACAAGATTTCAGTTATAATTTTGAAAAAGTGAAATCATATCTTGAAAAAATGATTTTACAATTTAACTGAAATTGTATTTTGAACACACAATTTCAATTGTAGTGTATACACATCGTACACATAGGTGTATAATTAATGGCGCTTTTTTATTATAAAGTATTTGTGTCGCGGACTTTATTTTTATTAACGTATTGATAAATACAATTGAATTTCAATATATAATATCTATTTTACGGTGATTGATTATTCTTTATCATCTGACAAATGTACCGATTGATTTTTAATCTAGTCGGAGTCCAAACTTCAAATCTCTTATTCGATGACAAGATACTCTACTTATTAAACTAACTTGATTTTAAAAAATAAGTTAAGTTAGATACCGTTGTAACTAAACTAAATAAACTTGAATAAACAATTTAGTTTCATCCCATCGCTCTTCCATGAAAACATAAAAGTACTAATTTACCAAATTTTCAAGCAAAAAACAAAAGCTATATAGCTCCAAGTTAGATGCTTGTGCTGTTCTAGCATATTATATGCTCAATTATGTGCATATGCATGTTTACTATATTCTAAGTTCGATGCTTTATTTGACATTGTGTTTGCATGGTGCATGCTAAAAATATGACTGATTGCCTAGCAAAAAGAAACCAAAAAGAAAAATTAAAACATTGACTGATGAAATCCATGCCCGTTTCCAAAGATGAACACAATAATCAAGAATTCAATCTAGCTAGCTACCCAACTTTCCCCTTCCCTCCCTCTAATTAAGAAGACATGTTAAGGAATTAGGAGTCCAAAATTTTAGGGCCAGTTCTTGGTTATGTTATGTTTTCACAAATTAATTAACTTGATTCTCGAAAAAAACAAAAATGTTTTCACCAACTTGTAGAATAAAATCATATAACAGATAGAAACCACTAGTTCTTGGTTATGTCTTCCTCTGATTTCAAAGTGAAAATTGCTTAAGTTCCCATCAATTTAATTTAAAATAAATAAATTAGCTGGAAAAAGAACAGAGATGTCTCAGCTTTTCTATATACTATAAAATAAAACGAAGATAAACATGCTCGCATTACAGTGACCCGAATCCGAATTGTCACGGAGGTTCAAAACTCCATAAAAGTTGCTCTAAGTTAAGAGAGAATCTTCTTACCTTCCTACCCACTTCATTAAAGTTAGTAGCAGAAGGAGATTCCTCTCTTAGGCTCCTTTATCATTCTTTTGGAGGGTGGTTTTTCCGCTTTAAGCTTTGCTGGTTGCGTTCTCTTAATTTAGAGTCGCAGAATTGGAACTTAGATATTCCTTCCTTATAGAAAAATATTATATTCTTTATAGTGAATGTCTCATTTTAGATTAGATATTCCTTCTTCTCTCTCAATGCACTCAATTTTAGAGCAATTATGTAACTTTTGAAGCCAAAAAGAAAGTTGCATGGTGGATATATTGATACTAAGCCCCATTTGAATATGTCCTCCCTCTCTCTCTTCAATATACGGTGTGGTAGCTAGCTAGTAAAAACTTATATATATTGATGGTATATGCTCGTGCCAAAGTCTTTTCTATATAACTTAATCATATTAGAATCATTAAGTCTTATATTATAAGGAGGAGATATATACCTTGGTAAGGAAACCTACAAAGTAGTACTTCGCCGTACACGTGTCCAATATCTAATAGCTGTTGGTGTGGTGGAGGTTTTTCTTGCTTAAACTTTTACATAGTAAATAATAAGTAGATCATGACCATTGAATTGGAATCCAATCACATCTTTTGATCGTTTTATGGGCTGCCATGGTTTATTTTTACACTTCAATACCGGATAGGTACAATAATGCTGTACATACAATAAGCTTCAAAAAACCCTTTTTTTTTAAAAAAAAAAAAAAAATCTTATTGAGATGGTAAATTGTCCTTAGTGTAATATCTACAGTATCATTTTTTTCTTGCTAACTTAACGGTTGTAAAAAAATGTTGTATTATTAGACTTATTATATTACATGTTAAAAGAATAGTTGTACCATGCAATTCATTTGATGTGGGTTCCAGGTTCCATTGAAGGTAATTGATATCCATACCGAACCAAATATAGCTTTGTAATAATAGAATAAAATAGATGTTGGACACCCGTTGAACAAGATGAAGCTTTATATATATATAATAAACCCTCCAAGATTATACTGTTAGAGAAGTTTGATTTACAAGTAAAAGAGGAACTATAGGGTCACACAGCGCTAGGGATAAAGGGAATAAAACTAAAAACGAACGAAAAGAAAAAGAAAACAAAAATAAAGGAGAATAGTAAGAAGGAGAATCATCTTTTGTATTGGTGATTTTGAATTCGTACAAAGGTTCTTAAACCAGGGCCTAAGCACATGACCCTCTAGTGTCAGACTCTCTGATTCCTTCTCTCACAGCACCTCTCTCATTTTTAGCTTTTTTTTAGCCTTTGTTCTTTGCAAGAAGTTACTAAATATCCCCTCTGCTTTATCCCTTCCTGCTTTTTCTTTTCGTCTCTCTCTCTCTCTCTCTCTCACACACACACACACACACACACACACAAAACCCTGCTTTATTCCCTTTGAACTCAACCCTAAAAAGAGGACGATCCCCCTCGATCCTCTTGTGTTCACAAACAACATCCCCTCTCTGTCTCTCTCTCTCTCTTCCGCTCTCTCTTTCTCTCTCCCACTTGAACTCAAACCTAAAGAAAGAAAGAAGCCAAACACCCTCTTTTGCCATTGTTTGTTCCCACATATATTATCCTCTGTTCCTATTTGTGCATGAACATTACTAAACAGTTGTTTATTCTTGCTGCTTTTACGTAACGAAAATGGCATCACCTTCTGAACTAAGCCTGGACTGCAAGCCCCATAGCTACTCTACGCTACTCAAATCTTTTGGAGACCAGAATGACCAGACCCAGAAGCTCGAAGACTTCCTTTCTCGTCTTGAGGAAGAACGCCTCAAGATCGATGCTTTCAAGCGAGAGCTTCCCCTTTGCATGCAACTCCTTACCAATGGTACCATATATATATCTTCCTGATCATGCACATATTATAATACCAAGCTTATAAAAGCTTATTCAAGATCTTATGCAATGATAAATTTTTTTCTCGATGGTTATATATATGTAGATATGCATAGAATCATGCATATATAGATATGAAGATATTATATATTTTACTATCTACTAATGGTGGATATTCATTGATGTCTCAGCTTCCATCCTTTTTTCTTTATCTTTTTTCATTTATAGAAGTGAGGGATATAGCTTTCTTTGTGAATAACTTTGATTTTCGAGCTCATCTCTCTTTAACTCCAAAGCAGCCAATCAATCAACACATTTTCTAAAGAAGTAAAGCCAGCATAACATTAATTCTAAACTCAGTAAAAGAAGAAGAAGAATGGAAAGTGACCCTCTTAGTTTTCCAAACATTTTTAAAAAATTAAAAGGATCCATAGCATCAATATGAAACTCTAGTGAGATTTTAAATGATAATTTTTTTCATTGTCTAATGACATAATTACAATTTTTTTTTTCAGCTGTGGAGGCTTATAGGCAGCAGCTACAGGCATATAGAGCGAACCTAGGTCCAAGGCCAGTGCTTGAAGAATTCATACCCCTCAAACACTCAACATCTGAAATCTCAGAGAAATCACCAAACAATTCTGATAAGGCAAGTTGGATGGAAACTGCTCAATTATGGAGCCAAGCAAGTGATGGAACCAAACCACAATCCACAATTATATCCCCTAAAGAACCTGATATTGGATTCAATGTTAGTCCAAAACTAGCTTTAGATACCAAGCAGAGAAATGGAGGAGCCTTCCATCCATTCTCAAAAGAAAGGAACCCTTGCCCGAGTCCAACTTTACGGGCTCTTCCTGATCTAGCTCTTGCCTCCTCTGAAAAAGAGATGGAGGATAAGAAGTGCTTGGACACTGAGAATGGAATTTCTTGTCCTAGAAGAGAGAATATTAATGGTAAGGTTAGCAATGGAGGGGTGGTGGTTGAGCAAGGAAAAGGAGCTGGTAATTCATCAGAGGGGCAAACAAATGGGGCAAACAATTCCTCTAACACCAATCAGACTCACAGGAAAGCAAGGAGGTGTTGGTCACCTGACTTGCATAGGAGATTTGTGAATGCTCTTCAGATGCTTGGTGGTTCTCAAGGTACGTAATATAGGGTTTAAATCTTTGATGAATAAGATAATACTATGATCATTTTGATATAGTAAAGCAAAAATAATAACAAATGGATTTTGATTAGTCTTAATCATGATGATGATCAAACTATCATTGTCACCATCAATATCTGCACCCATTATCATTGCTAGTATAATAAGTCTAATTTAACAACAGTTAATATGATAGACCCGTGAAAGTGACGTTGTAATTATTGTGAAAATTGTTATTTATCCCTATCATTACTCATTTATTGTACTGATTTTTTGGGCCATGGAAACAGTGGCCACTCCAAAACAGATCAGGGAGTTGATGAAGGTTGATGGTTTGACCAATGATGAAGTTAAAAGTCACCTGCAGGTATCTCTCTCTCTCTCTCTCTCTCTCTCTCTCTGTGAGACATGCAGGCAGGGATTAAAGAGCCTTTGTACTATTTTAACCTCCCCTGACAAACGTACCACAGCACAATGCATTTTCTCTGAATAAATGTTGCAGTACAGAGTCACTACAGACTATAATATAACGATTTGTCTTTCCTTTTTCTCTTTTTGTACACAGAAATATAGGCTTCACACCAGACGACCAAGCCCAAGCCCACAAGCAGCTGGAGCACCAACACCCCAGCTTGTAGTCCTAGGTGGTATATGGGTCCCACCAGAGTATGCCACGGCAGCAGCAGCTCATTCAGGAGCCTCAGCACTGTATGGTGCACATCCAGGGTCTCATGCACCACCACACTATTGTGCATCACCAGTACCACAAGACTACTATGGTGCACCACCACCACCTCCTCCAACCCACCACCAATTGCATCACCACAACCTCCACCACCAGCTACACGTCTACAAGACCACGTCCCAGGCCCACAGCTCCCCGGAATCCGACATCCGAGGCACAGGGGACCGGTCAGAGAGTATAGAAGATGGCAAGTCAGACAGCAGCAGCTGGAAGGGTGAGAGTGGTGAGAATAATGGAATGAGGGAGAGAAAAGGGTTGGTTGCACTTAGAGAAGATGGTGAGGAAAGCAATGGAAGTGGGATTACTCTCAAGTTCTAAGGCTAAAAGAGTTTTAGGATTAGAGGGTTTAGAAGAGTCTATTGCATGTTTGTAACTTTGTATTGTATCCATGTGTTTATTCTATTTTGTTGTTAACAAAAAAATACATGTTGGTAGCTAGAGCCTAGAGGGGGGTAAAAAGGGCATAAGGAAAAAGTGAGTGTTTGTTTTCTTTTCCTTTTATGCTTTGATGTCCTACTAATTGGAAAAGATTGAAGATTGGATTATATGGTTTTTGACGTTTTCAGGTATATTTGCTTTTTGTATTTTGTGCACATGGATAATGACTGCCGGGACTACCTGTGTCCACCGGTGGACATGAAATTACATGCTCTTTTTTTATGAGCAAAATAAATAAATAAATAATTACATGTTTTCTTAGTTTTTACTCGTCGGCAAAATATTATGGACATAGTTCATGATGCTTTTACAGGGAGGAGGGGACTACCATTCAAACGGGTGGCTATAGAAGTCTTTCAAATCCATATCTTTAAAAGTTGGTATCTAGTTCCTTCTTTAATGAAAAAGATAAACATATAAAATGTCCATAGTAATGAATTTTTTGTGAAGCAAATAATCTGATAGAAACTGCAAAGATTTTACCACACTAGGAGGTAGATTTTAGTCGGTATAGGATTTTAAGTTGAACAATAATTGAGTAAAGACAGTGGTACATACATTGCATAATCAAACTAGCTTTGTCTCAATTATTTGGGGACTTAAAAAATTGGGTTACCAAGAAAGAGGCACCGAAAGTGTTTGCCAGATTTTCTTTCCACCCTGTGTCTCTCTCAGCTTTCTTTTTTTTTTTTGAGAAACTCTCAGCTTTCTTAAAACATATAAACAGCGTTTTCTTAATTGCCTTTTCATTTTCTTGTTTAAATTAAACAGCATTTTAATTTTGACATTGCATGGTTAAAGTGTATGTCCCATATTGGCATTCACACTAGTTACAGATCTCAAGATCTTTTTTAAAGACCTAAAGTGTATATACCCGATAGGCCGATATTCAAAAGAACATCATAAAAAAGCAATCTTCAGAGAGTTAACGATTGTCTGGCAGTGTTGGCATAACTGCCATGTCACAATCAACTTGTGCCTTGGTGAAAAGAAAAAAAGAATGAAACTATGCTTTTTCATTAAACAAAGACAATGTAGAAAAAACACAGAAAACTAGAAACCTTGATAATAAGGGAAATTGATGGTCTGAACATCATATATTAGTACAAGATATCTTCTCCAGTTGATTTGAAATTAACATGTACATAGGCCTAGATAGATCCACACAAATCTATACCAAGTGGCAAAAGCTACATGCTAACCCTAAAAGATAAAAGGTGTCACAGATCTGTGCTGAAACTTAAACAGGACATCATGCATTTCCAATTGCTAGGACCCCATATCCCTTCAGCCAACATCATCACCAACATCATTTTCTAACATTGCCGTATCAACAAGAGTCTGCAAGCAAAATTTTGAGTTAACATTTTTTTTTTTTGGGATAAACCCATAGTTGGGGGAGGGATTTGAATACTAATCATCTCTGTTGAAAACACCGTGAAGCGTCAGTTGAACTACAAGCTCTTGACAAAAGTTTAACACTAGGTGCCAAAATATATCATCCATCATAAATTCATGATCTAAAATACACTTTTTCATATGGTAGATAACAGGGGAGGGGAATAGAAGGTAAAAAAAGTGGTGCTCAAGCTCATTGGGAGACTTGATCCTATGCATAGACAAATACCACTACACTTCCCCCACCTTACCATGTCCAAAACAAGTATTAAAGGGAAAACCTTTTCACTATTTATTAAGCATATCTTAAACTGAGCAGTTGCATCATGTATCATCTATTGAATGCTGCTACAACTACTGAAATTTGCAATTTACTACATTTTGCCCTGCCCATAAATGGTAGGGGTATAGGCTAGAAATGCATCTTATCAACTCCTTATAATTAAAATTTAAATGCTTATCCTATGCTAGTTCCATACGTAACTGCACTTAAATATATATTATACCCTGAAGGCCGAAATGTCCACAGCCTAGAGATGAGATGAATGCTGCTTATAAGAAATGAATTTATACACTGTGTTTAACAAGATTGTGGGCATCATGCAAAAGCACAACATTTTATTCCAGACCACATAACAATAAAAAAATCAACAATGTTATTTACATAGCCTCCAAGTAGCCAGAGAGACAAACCTGGAGTTCTTCTTCACAGCTTTTAAGTCTGTCAGAGCAATCTTTCACTTGCAGAAAACATTTATAAAGCTGCGAAAATTCACAATAAGCAACCATTAATCCCAAGCAATGTCCAGAGGAGTTTCTTAATAACCGATTGATAACCAAAATGATTACCTTGGTCAACTGCACCTGACGGTATGAAGTGTGCTTCTTTGAAGCAATCAATGCATCCTCCAGTTTCTGCATTTATTTAACATATTTCCAGTGAGAACATGAAGGGGCATTAATGGACTTGGAGAAGTGATAAGAAAATAAAAGTGGAAGGGCATATCAGCTAAAAAATAAGTGCAATATATTGGAACAAAAATTACCTTTGATTTTTTCTGTAAATCCAACACAAGATTCCGTTTCTCTACTAACCTCTCTTCAATCTGAGGAATCTGACAAAGAAAATAATTTTAGTTTCTTTTGCCACCAACACCACTGGTGGTAATGATAAAAAATAGAGAGTTTCAGGACAACTTTGGCAGGTCTGTTAAAGACCCATAGATGGTGTTTCCCAGGCTGAAGTGTATAGCATGGCAGGGCATGCATGTGTCTGTGTGTGCAAAGCATGCTTTTATGTCCAATACTTTTGGTACATATTTCATAAATCAAATGCATAAGGTTCTGCCAAATAGGCAGCCGATTGGATGCACAACTTTGGTAACATGATCAATTGGTAAAAATATTAGCATGATTCTCTTAATTCAATTCTTAAAAGATATAACTAACCTCCTTTGTAAGTTCATCAAACCTCTGAGTTGATCTCTCCAGTTCTTCTTTTACCTAATAGTGCAAATAGGACAAGCAAGTAAAAGGGCCCCAAAATTAACATAGCAAAAGCCAATGCATGTAGTATACAACCTTATCAAGAAAAT
This sequence comes from Quercus robur, assembly GCF_932294415.1. Lineage (NCBI taxonomy): Eukaryota > Viridiplantae > Streptophyta > Magnoliopsida > Fagales > Fagaceae > Quercus > Quercus robur. Next base: position 81,420,247 of record NC_065535.1, read on the forward strand.
ATAAAAAAGCTCAGCTTACCTGATTGTTGTAATCATCACTTGCTTCGGATGAAAGTTGCCTTCCACATCTGTCATTAATACCAAAACTGCTGGAGAGAGTTTAGGGGGGGAGGATGACGAAAAGTGTAAGTGAATTGTCATCAATATCATCTAAGAGACTTAAAAACCTCTCAACAGAATCACAGATGAAATTTTAAAACAAAGTGCCATGCAAAATTTGTACAGCACGCAATACTTAACTTCCAGAAGCATTCAGAGTTACAATAAATACCAAGATGAATAAACTCTAGATGTGAAAATCCCATAGCACCTTGATTATCAGTGCTTTTTAAGGATTGTTTTATTAAAGGGGCTAATTAATGTACTCACATATCAGGGGATAACAACATATTGATTCTCAAAAAGTGTTGGTAATACTTATTCATGATTATTTGCTAACCAAGTGCATGGCAACTTTAAATTCACACAAATTCAAATCTCAATGCCCATCAAAGCCATATAGCACTACCAGATTTAGAATTCCCATTTTTATGCTCTCAAAAAATCTAAACCATACTATTGACTGGGAAAAGAAGTTTTGAAACAATACAAAAAGGGCTAATCTTAAATAAAACCTCAGCTTAACGATTTCCTGCAAATCATTTTCTGTCACTAACTAACAGCAAAGTTCCACCTTACTAGTACCACTCTCAGAGTTGAGCAAGCACTTGGGGCTACTACTAAGTTTTCATTTATACATATTCTCTAAGGTGTCTTTTAGAGTATCGCATCAATTACTTCATGTCAAAACCAAACACAAGCCCAGACCTTCTATTAATGGAGAGGAAAACATTAGAAGATACATACAAGCAATTGCCTTTTCTTTTTTCTCTTTTTCCTGAATAAGTAATATGTGCACAAGTTAATTGACCATAAAATGGATGAAAGCTTCTGTTGCTCATTCATAAAGCATAAAATACGTTCTGATATCAAAACACCAAAAAATGCCAAGACTTGACCAATGAAAATCATGTACATATAAAAAATGTATATTATAAACTAGAATCATTCACACACTAAAAAAGATTTTACCCGTTCTGTCTCTTTGGCTGTTGATCTCTATCATTGTCAACACTTTTATCATGACCATTTGTCCTGTCCCACTCCCTCCCTTGTCCCAAATCCAAATCATGGTCTCTTTCCCACCCCAGGTCGTGGTTCCTGCTGTGTTCGTTATCTACCATATCTCTATCTTGATCTCGATCCCTTGAAAGGAACAGGTCTCTAGCTCGATCATGACCATGTGAATGGTCATGTCCTCTTTCTCTCTCCAGCTCACGGTCACGAGATCTATCACGCTCTCTAGACCAATCACCATTTCGATCCTGATACCGATCCCTATCATGATCATGACCCCTTTCTCGATCTCTACCTCTATCCAAGTCAGTGCCCCTCTCAACATTATGTCGAAAGTTTTCTCTACCAAAGTTGGATCTTCCACCTCTAGTCCTTACTCCATTCACTCTAACAACTCGCCCATCAATAGTCTAATATAAAGCTTTATAATGTCAAAGGTCTAAAAATCTCAAACCAACAATAAAAAGAAAATTTTAAATGTTTTATTTATGGAAAATAATTCATCAAAGCAAATAAGAAATGGAAAATTCACATACCCTGCCATTCATGTCATTGATGGCATCATTTGCTGCTCGAGGATTTACGAAAGTAACAAAACCATAGCATTTTCCTTTAGTACTATGATCATTAATAATCTGCAGGCAAAATGGGTCAATGAACTTGTTCGTTATCCATCCTTAGCAATCAACCAATGTGTTAAGCAACAGGTAAAAAAACCTACATACAACCGAAAATTTGCTTGCTAGCAGGTAGCAACGAGAGTTAACCAAATGGGCCACGCCATGAATTAGAGGAAAGATCATTCTACATCCATCATTCCACACAAGATTTGATGTTAAAAGCAATTAGTTACAGACTCAGCTGTCTCCGGCCCCAAAACATACTAACCCACTAATTAATGGCTTGTTTGGATAAAGGGGGAGAAGAAGGAGGAGTGGAGGGGAGTAAAGTAGAGTTGGCTAAAAATAAGCTAATTTTGTGCTAAATCTACTCTACTCTCCCTCAATCCAAACGGACCATAAATTCAATCCAATTAATTCACATAGTCAACATTCAAAGATGCAAAATTTGATCAAGAATTCCCCACCTATTACGCCTACATGCCCCAACGCAGATCACTTAAAATTTCTTCAAAAACGTTTGCCATTCAGTTAGGTTCGGTACACAAAAATTAGTTCACATGGGCAATCTTGTTTTCCCACGAAATTATTACAGATAAAACACCTCCAAAAATATATAAATGGAAAATGGAAAAAAAATTGTACCCCAAATGCCAAACAATACATGGGTCGGTTAATCTTTGCTATAAACTGTCTACCACTAAGAAATAAAACAAAGCCCACTGTAATAACGAATAAAACAAAGCAAGAGAGGCATCAACTAAACGAGCAGATAAACCGTGACATAAACCCTAAATACGAGAAAGAATGAAAACGACAATCAGAAGCAAAATCAAACTCACAATAGAGCGTGTGTGTGTGTGTGTGTGTTACAGAGAGAGAGAGAGAGAGAGAGATGTATATATCTATGTTTGACCTTAACGTCAAGGATGGCACCGTAAAGCTCGAAGACTCTGTGGATGCTGTCCTTGGTGGCATCGTAGGGGAGTCTTCCCACGTATATTGAGCTCTCATCGTCAATCGTCATTTCTATGGCATTGTTGTTACTTGTTAGCAAATTAAAAAGGTTAAATTTCTCAGTTTTGATGAGTCACAAGCAAAATTTTAGAAAATTTTGGAATTTGGACTAAACATTTTTTTTTTTTTTTTTTTCACATGGATAACATTGGATTACTGGACTATATCATGTTCTTTCTTTTCTTTTCTTTTTTTTTTTTTTTTTTTTTAATTTAACTTTTTTTTTTTCCTATGATTTTTTTTTTTTTTTTGGCATAGAACTTATACTTAGATTAATAATCATAAAGATTACATACCATTTGTTTTGTTCTTACATAAGGGTTTCTTTGGTTTAAGAGAGAAGGGAGGAAGAGTGACGGAGAGTAAAATAGGGTTGGCTAGAAATAAACTAATTTTAGGTCAATTTTACTTTACTCTACTTTCTCTCAATCTAAATGGACCATAAATATTAGACATGCTTCAAATGAGAAAGTATATAGACAAATAATTTGACAAAAAAAAAAAAAATTACACTTGCTAATGTAGCAAATTATGAGTGGTAAGTAAAAAGCGATGTCAGTGGTGTACCTAAATGAGAACTAGTGAAAATTTGTCAACTTAATAAGTGTGAAAAAAATTGGCAAATATTTTGTGTACATATTACTCTATACTTAAAGCACTACAAAGTACAAACACACTTTATAGTTTATACATACATACACAAAGTCATAAAATACAAGCACTTTATCTTCTTCGGGGTAAAACCCATCCTATCCCAAAAAAAAAAAAAAAAGTAGTAATAAAAGAGGTGTGGCAAGTATTGTATAGCACTTCTTACTCGGATTGAGAAGTTAAGAAGAGTATTTTTAATATCAGTCATTGGATCAAAGATTGAAAAAGGTAAAATATTTAAAAGTGAGAAGATGAAAAAAGTATTTATGAGTAAATGAAGGCTATTGCGTGATTCAAATTCATTCTCACTACACTTGTTTACACCCATTTTTCTACTAATTTGTCTACCATCCTATTCACCTCTAGGTAGACATCATTAAGCAAGGGGGACAAAGTTTCCATCTACATTAGATATCTACAATCCAAGGTTAAATTAGTTAGTATAGGTAAGTAATCCATATGAGATGTGGTGAGGCATTCGTGACATCGAAATTATTAGAACAATTTTTCACCTCGAGAAATTATTGTGAGATTAGAGCATTAGCATTGGAAAATTCCAATTCTACTCTATTTTATCATTCCAAAAAGTCACTTTATCATTATACTATCCCATTTTACAATATCTCCAGCATCCCAAAACTCTATTTTTATTAAAATATTATTTTTTAATCTTTCTTTAAGATTTCTTTTCAACCGTCACTTTTTTTTCAGACTTGGTTTTCCTGGGCTTTCCAATAGTTTTTTTTTTTTCCTCTCTTTCTCCCTCAACCTCTAGCACCGGTTCAACACACAAAGCCACACACACAGACCATGTGAAGCACCGATCAACCTATCCAAACCCATCACCACACACACACACAAACACAAACCATCAAACCATCAACAGAGCCACACACACACACACACACAAACCAGTTGGAGCCAACAACGGCCACCACACCCACCACCCAAGCCACCGATCAGCAAACCTAAGCCACCGATTAGAAACCCACGCCGCCGATTTGAAACCTAGCCGATTTGAAACCCACCGGAGCAAACCCATTCAAAAAAAATCATCACCGGAGCCACCATCGGAGCTACCGATGATCAACCTAACCGATCCACCCACTGATCAACAGATCCACCATTTCAAACCCACCATCAACCGATCCAAACCCAGCTCGCCAATCCACGATAAGAGATGAGAGAGAGGCCATGTGAAGCTTCGCCGATCCACGACCAACAACCCACTTTAGCCACAACCCAACCACGACCCAAACACCAGACCCAACCACGACTAACGACCCAAACATCGAACCCAACCACGACCCACAACCCCTTTAAGCACCGGTCACAGCCAAAAAAAAAAAAAAACCACAACCACCACAGTGACCCATGCCAAAAACCACAACCACCACTGACCCACGCCGTCACCCACGCCAAAAAAAAAAAAAAAAAAAAAAAAAAAAAAAAAAAAAGGCAACCATAGAACCCGCTGAATCATAACCCACCAGAAAAAATGAGCCACTGTGATGTGTGATGTTGATGTTGGGAGGAGAATGGTGTTTGGGCCTGAAGAGAGGAGAGGGCAGATGGAGAAACAGAAAAGGAAGAGAGAGAAGAGAACTGAAATAATGAGATAGAGGAGAGAGAAATTTTAGGGGAAAAAGTGAATAAAATATTATTATTATTTTTAGAATACTGTTACAGTACAATTCTAACTTTAAAATTATATTGTAGCATTATTGCAAAAAAATTTGCAATTGTTGGGTTTACCATTCTCTGATGCAAAGGATTTTAAGACTTAAAATGCCAAATTGTCCTTAAATTTGGCATTAGCATTCTCCAATGCTAATGCTCTTAGACGTTATTGTTGGTTGGAACAATGTTCAAATTGGATCTGGTGTTGGATGGATTGTTGTGAGATTAGATGTTGATGTTGTGTATTTTGTGTTCATTATGTTAGATTTTGTGAGAAAATTATATTGTGTAATGGAATTCTTGAGTAATTGTATAACCTCCGTGACTTTATGTACCAACCAAATATCAATAAAACCATTTTTGAAGATAAAACCATTTTTGAAGTATTTTCATAAATGAAATTGAACACCCAAAAACAAGTAGTTTATCTCAAAAAGCTTCCCGTAAAAAAATAGTTTATGTTGGGAAAAAAATATAGCCTTAGAGCATCAGTATTCGGCATGCTAAAACTCTAAATATGCTAAAATTTAGTATCAAACCCCAAAAATGTTACATTACCCGCGCTTCCAATTTTTTTTAAAAAAAATTACCATTGAGCTACAATAACATCCTACTTTATGATGGTACTGTAGCAAGATGGTTGTTTTTTTAAAAATAATATTTTTTGGGTATTAGGTTATATTATTTTATTTTGTAAATATATTATTTTAATGTATTGTATGGTAAAATAAAAGTTTGGGATGTTGGATACATTATAAAATAATATGGTATGATAGATAAAGTAGCTTTTGAAATGGTAAAATAAGATATTTTTAAGAAACCAAATGCTAATGCTCTAATGGAACAAATGATTTTATTATAAAATTAAATTATTTTAAATTTATTATTTATTGCAAAATCTCATATCTCAATTATACAAGATTAAATATGTCTAAATAAGTAGTAAACAGATCTTTTTCACGTATTAGCAAAAAAATTAGATCTTTTTCACGTTCATTTTACAAAAAATCTTTTTCTATATTCAACGCATACTTCCTTTTTGGTCACAAAAAAAGAAAAAAAGAAACAAAAAAGGTTCATACTTCCTTGAGTTCCCTTTAAAAAAATATATCTATGCATGGGATAATTCAATTTCCCTTTTCCTTAATATCCAGCCCACTTGCATGGTTCTAGTCCACACCTAAGACCGACACGCAATTACCTATTTGAATGCGAGTACAAAATTAATGGAAATGTTTGCCGTTAAGCAAAAAGAGATAGATCAACAAAAAAAAAGAAGAACTATAATCAACTGACCCACTTAAAGTCAATCATAAAAAGAGAAAACAAAAAGACATAATAATGAAACTGATAAACAACCTACCTAATCATTTAAAAGACAAAAAGGACCATCTACTAAAATTAAAAGATTCTATAGACATATCTATTGTTTGTATTAAGTATAGGAAATATGGACTCTATGTTACAGAATGTGGAAAAGGACAAGATGGAGTAGATATAAAACCAGTAACTCTACAAGATTTAATAAAAAAGGTAAAAATGGTAAAACAAGAAATTAAAGGGGATAATACTCATACTATTTAATCACTCTCCCTTCGGTAAGAATTGACCACATTCCCTTAATTTTTGTTCGTTACTATTGTGCATTTGTGCTTAGAAGGATCGAGTTAGGTGGTGAGTCATGACTGGGGAGGACTGGAGGAGCCTCTACGGCTTTTGTTATATTGGGGGCCCAATATTATACCACTCTTTGTTGTCAATCTTTTCCTTCAATTGGCTTATTATTTCTCATTTAGCCTTTATAGCAAAGATTTTTTCCTTCATTTTGGAGGCTTACTGTTTGAAGAGATTAAGAATGCAACTGTAAGAAGATTTTGAAAGGTGTACCTAGCTAGATGTTGTCTTTGACGTGGTGGATGGAAGAGAGGTTAAGATTAAAGAACTTAAAATAAAATATATAAAAAAAAAAAAAAAATCCAAAATGAAGGAACAGATATTATGGATCTTCTTCTTGCATTTTTTTTTTTTTTGCTAAAAAAAAGGGGAGGCCGAGGGCGACCATTTGTGACTAACCCCCCAGGGCGTGACCTAATTGGGGCACTCCCCGCTAGGGAATGCTAGATTGAGTCATAGCTACTGTGATCGGGACGCCACAGACCTCACCCTAGCACCCCAAGAGAGCCAGCAGGAAAGGCACAATGCAAGCTAGGAAACCCTCCTCCCACACGGTACCCGCCACGACTCGAACAAGGGACCTTGTGCTTGCATGTGGGATCTCTCCCAACTGGGCCACCCCTCCTGGGGCTTCTTCTTGCATTATTTCTATAAAACTACTTGATGTGCATGAAATATAAACAATAAAGTACTTCCATATTTATATATTTAGCCTTACTTTTATGCTATTTTGTGATTGATTATATATTTTCTTTGTGTTGTAGGTAATAAGGACTTTACATGCAAAATGGGGCTAGCTAGGCGGGAATTCAAGAGAAGACCAAAAATTAAAGAATAAGAAGAAACCTGGAGACGTGAAGTGCAAAGAGAGAGAATCAAAGAAAATAAACGAATAAGAAGAGATCCAGGCGTGAAGTCACTTAAGTGTAGAAAGCAAAAGAATAAAAAATAAAAGCATAGGAGTGCTTTTGTGGATAGGACATGTACAATGGGCTTGATTGCATGTTTGACATGGGCCTAATTAATTCTTCACTGAAACACATACCTAGGACTGGGAGTTCTTACAATGGGCCACATTGGGATCTTAATAATAAGGCTTTAGGTCAGCCGCATGTGATAGATGATAAATGAGCCAAACAAAGCAATACAAATCTGACGGGGATTAGGAGTGGTTTCCCTTATATAAACCTCTAGGTCAGTTTGTAAGAGAGGAAGCCACTGCTAGGGCTGAGCGCTGAATGTATGGAGTGTTGTGGCTACCTCTTTCATGACAGTTAGTTTTAATTATATTTTTAACTTAATGTTTAGTATTTTATTTTTGTGTTTTTTTTCAATTACTATGAGTAGTTAAATTTATAATTAAGGTAGTTTCTCAAAAAAAAAAAAAAAAAAAAATTTATAATTAAGGTTGAGGATGAATCCTTGTTAAAGATTATCAGTAATATTTATGTGATTTGATTTTTCCCACAATAGTTTTTCTTTAATGATTTAAATTGTTTTTACTTCATATCAATTGACTAAGATAGGATTCTAGATATGAGTTTAATCATGTTTTTCTCATGATTTAGGATTTATCTTAATTAATTGAATACTTGGTTTATTATTTCTTGATTATAAAATTGAATATTTCTTGTGATTTGTTTGTCAACGGTACAATTGATAATTTGATTTTATACTTAAGAAGTGAAGAGGAACATACTTTTGATTTTTAAAATAAGGATTTTAATGAGAATATTTTCCATGATAGCAAGATTGATTTCTAGATTATCATGTAGTGAGTTGGGAAAAATTAATGATCATAAATATATGCTCATATAACTTAACAAGGCGGATTCCAAAACCTTAATTCATTTCTCTAGATTGTTTACATCTCTTTACTACTTTATATTATATCTTTGTGTAGTTTAATTATTTGTTTAGTTTATATAATTGCAAACAACCAATTTTTATTAAACTAGATTAGGATTAATTTGGTTAAAGTTTAATTAATTTTCCTACGTTCATTCAAGTCCCTATGGGTTCAACCTCGTTCTTGTCAAACTATATTTCAGTACGGTTCGTACACTTGCGAGTACTTTAAAATTTCACAACACTACTTTTTTTCTCTACTTCTATCATTCCTGACTTCTTTTGCACTGTGTGACTATCTTTTTTACTATCTGTTAGAGTTGTTTTTAGTGTCTTTACCTTGTTTCTTTCATCAATTGTCTCTATTAGGCTATCTTTTTTACTATTTTTTTTATATCTGTCATGTTTATAGATATGTCAGTACTTACTAAATTATTCTTTTGTCTATCATACCAATTATCTATCATGGTTTTTGATAAAGGTGATCTATGATGAGGTTCAAATTCTCTTTCCTTTTCTAACTCTGAATTTAAAGTTTTCATTCTTTCTAGTAAGTCCAAAAAACTATCATTTTTCCTTTCTACTTTAATGTTTGTTATAGATCTTTCCACAGTTTCTAAGGATTCTAATTTTTTATTAATCTTGTCTAACAAACTATTATTGTGTCTATTATTCTGTCGATTGATTTTATCTCTTGTTAATGTACTCCAATTATTTGTGCTATAATTATAGTTATAATCATTTATATCACTATTAGAATTAGAATCTGTATCATCATAATCCATATTACTATTTAACCAATTATTGATTAAATATGTCTATACACGTATAAGCAAAAAAATTAGATCTTTTTCACGTTCATTTTACAAAAAATCTTTTTCTATATTCAACGCATACTTCCTTTTGGTCACAAAAAAAGAAAAAAGAAACAGAAAAGAAAAAAACAAGAAAAAAAAAAAAAAACAAACAAACAAAAAACAAAAAAGGTTCAAACTTCCTTGAGTTCCTTATTAAAAAATATATCTATGCATGGGATAATTCAATTTCCCTTTTCCCTAATATCCAGCCCACTTGCATGGTTCTAGTCCACACCTAAGACGGACACGCAATTACCTATTTGAATGCGAGAACAAACAATGGACCCAAATTTCGTCAAGAGAGGCCCGAGTAAATAGCCCTATAGTAAAACAAGAGTCTTGTAACTAGTGCGGTAGTGCCCTCCTCAGCCTGTTGAATGTTAATGCTTATAATGTTCTTTCTTTTTTCTTTTTCTTTTTTCTTTTTTTAAATATTATGAAAGATGCTTGTAATGTTTTAAATATTATTTTGGTGACCGTTTTATATTTATTTATTTATGGACAATGTTTAGCTACAAAATTGGTTGTAACTTTAAACTACAACTTTACTCAATAACTTTTTATTGGAGGTGAATTTTGACAAATCTATAATTAGATTACATCTTTTTCTTATATTTTCCATGCTTGCAAAAATTTTAGAAAATTAAAGATCAATAACTATGTTATCAATAAATTGTATCAATTGTAAGTTTTTGTAATTTAAAGTTATATATAAAATATAAGCTCATAGATATTTGATTGACACAAAATTTGACATGTGTATTAAAAGCATAAAGGACATGTAATTCAACGGTTAGATTTTCAAAATATGTAGTAATATCTATTTTATTATGTAAGGTTATAGTTTTAGGTTACAACTAATTTTGTAACTAAACTTTGTCATTTATTTATTGAAATAAAAAATGTCAATACTAATGTTTTGATATATCATTTCAAGATAATATCTATTTTACAAACACAATTTTGAAAACAAATAAAAAATTTAATTACTAATTATGAAATTATAGCATAGGTTTTATCAAAAGAAAAAGGTTTGCCAAATAAAATTTCATACACTATTTCTTGGGGGGGGGGGGGTGTAAATAATAATAATAATAATAATAAACAAAATTATGATGATAAACATTACATTTGTTTCTTAAAGTTTGAGGAATTTTCTAATTTCGCTCTTAGAATAACAAATATTTTGATTCTCAAAAAAAAGAATAACAAATATTCAAAATTAGAGATTTGTTCTCTAAATAGTGTAAAATCATTTTATTTAGTCCTTAGTCCTTACATAAATTTGGACATTTATTGTGCCCTTTGAAATTTTGAATAAGGCCATTAAAAAAAAAAAAGTAAACTATATATTTGGTTTATAACCTTTAAATTGTATGTCAATTTGGTTCATAATGTTTCAAATGCATTAGTTTAGTTCCTAACCTTTTGATATTGTATCAAAATGTTCCATATTGTTAAGTAGTAGATGAAAAATACTAACATGGCTAACGGTAATATTAAAATATTATATTTTATGCCATGTAAACTGCCACATGTCCTTAAACTAAAAATTAAAAAAAAAAATTTTTAATTTAGCTTATATGATCACATGGGCTAAATACTCATGAATTCAAAACTCAACTCAACTCACAATAAACCATATTTAGCAAATAGCTCAAATTTCTTGCTAATCACAATTGGGATCTGGGACAACATCCCAAATTAGGAGTAGATCTCTTAGTTCTCGTATCTTTCCACAATTGACCTGTGTTTAGTAACATAGTTTGCAATCTAATTTCCTGTTTTGTAGGTATAATGAATACGAACTTCCATAACTGCATTTTCTAAGGCTGAATCTTACCCTAAATATAGGCCTTATGCTCTTTGGGAACTTTAAGTGACTAGTCAATTATCGCATGAATCAATCACTATCTTGGATGAAAATGTTTTGTTGGTCTCACATGGATAAATTAGCCTATATGTAAAGTTTGGAGCTTTGGACTAAAATACCAAAATATATTTCTCTTTCGAAAATGATTGGGCTATATTTTGGCGTTTCGGCTTTCTTCTTTCTTGGTGTTTTAATTTATTTATTTTTTAAAGAAATTTATTTTAATTTAGTCAAATGTTTTAAAAGCTTTTAATTGTATTTGCTGACAAGGAGGATGACAAAATGGTGACTTTTGCCAACCATCCTTCGGCTATTCAAGTCAGTACAAGCTCAATTCTTCAACTGACACATTGCAAATCTAGAAAGTGAAAATTCTTCCCTCTTTTTAAACATGTAAACATGGTTTATTTATATATATATATATATTTATATTTTAAGTTGAGTTTTGAATTCTCCCATATTTGGTTCCAAGAAAGCAAAGTAAAAGAAAATTTCCAATCTTTAGTTTTTGGTAATAAAGATCACTATAAACTTTTCATAAAACAAAGAAAATATTTCTATTTTTGTAATGGCTAATCTAATCTTTACAATTGCTCTCTATGATCTATATGCAGCTTAATAAGAGAGAAAGATAAAAGGGCAGGAAAACTAAGTTCGTTATAACTTAACAATCCCTTATAATGTGGGATTTACTGAAATTGAACACGTGTTTAAAAATTGAACCCGTGTTTAAGGGAAAGATCAAAACAATTTTATACAAATGGCAGCGTTTCAATATTTGTTTATTGAATCTCTTCATTTTGATGTTTACCGTTGGATTGAATCAACTTCTTCTATAGAATCTGATGAGTGTATATTTACAATAATTGTCCATAAGGCCAAGGTCGACCGTAGTATTAAATGTCAGGTCATCCATAATATTTGATGAAGGTGAATTTATTATCATCATCCATATTGATGGAAGATCAGAGCAATAAATGACATTTATGAGGTCAATCAGCCAAAGCGTAACGGACGAACCAACAGATAGAAGGTTGTTGGAAGTGTTTATATTCCTCCATTCACTACAGACGTTTCGTACAGAATAAAGGCAAATATTAATTATGGAGAATAAAGGAGGAGGCTATAAAACCCATTAGGAACAAAGGTAAAGAGGGGTAATTATTGAGTACTCTCGGAGTATCATAAATACGTACTCTTCCCTCTCACATAATTGTGAGTCCTATTAATTAAATTCATAGTGGGACCCACAATTCATGTGAGAGGTGGAAGTATGCATTTATGATATTTTCAGATTATTCAATAATTTTCCAGTAAAGAGGTACACAATTTCATAGTCACAACTATTAGCCATTTTACTCTCTAATTTGAGCAAGTGAATCTTTTTACCTTTCTAACTTGATCATCGGAGGCCCTTTGGCCAACATCATACCGTTTTTCTCTTCCTTTGTCCATTCTCCAACTTTCTTTGCAATTAGATTGTTAGAAGAAGCCCTATCAATGTCCATCAAATAGTTGATTGTCGAAAGAAGTCTTATCATCGTCCATTTGATAAATGAGAGTACAACTGATGATTTTTTGCATCATTAGTTTGGCACCGTTTGTGGGGAACATCCTTAAGCCATCTTTTCTTCCTACTACAAAAAGTCTCTCGTACTAAAAGATGGATCCAACACAAGCAGAACAGTAGATTCAAGCTCTCACAGCAAACATAGAAGAGCTAACACGACAAAATCCAGAGTTAAGGCAGCTCACCCAAACACAAAATTGGAATCAACCACCTCGTAGGGAATAAGAGAATAGGCTCCACCATAATCAGAACGATGAAGAGGTAGGCAACCCAATGAACAACAGGAGGCAAGAAATGCTAGAAGGAGAAAAGACTCGACATGAGTTTTAGATGAGTTCTGTGATATGAGAAAGGAGGTGGACGAACTTAGAAGTGCAATGAGGAAAAAGACTACCAAAAGCTTGGATAATTTGATAAAAAGGAACGATGGTTTGAATCCTTTGATGGTTTGAAGGATTCTTTAGATCATATTGAATCCTTCAAGACGTTAGTGCATCTCCAAATGACACTAGATGAAGTCATATGTAAGGCATTCCCAACCACGCTTAAGGGTGCAAGAAGAGTCTGGTTTAGCAAAATACCTCTAGGTACTATAGCTAACTTTGAAAAATTAAGTCATTCTTTTGTTCGTCATTTCATTGGAGGGCAAAGACACAGAAAATCTATGAGTCATCTCTTGAGCATCAAACAAGAAGAAGGAGAGTCGTTGAGGCTTTATGTGACACGTATCAACAAAGAAGTGTTACAGGTAGATAAGGCAGAAGACCAGGTTATACTCGTAGCTTTCCAAGCTGGATTGGCATCTAAGGATTTCTTCTTTGCTATAGCAAATGTCCTCCAAAGACGGTAGCAAAATTACTTCACAAAGTTCAGAAATATATGAACGCAGAAGACATGTTATCTTCAAAAGGGATTACCAGTAAAGGAAGAAGGAAGATGATATTTCAGATCATCATCTAGAGAAGAAGAGAGAACATCTAAGTCTGAATTCGGACAAAGGACGAGGTCCCCCAGGCCAGTGGTAATTGAAACTATTTTTCTTCTAGAATAAAATGAAGCAACCTTCTTTTGAATTGAGTTGTATTTTTTTTTAAATTACTAATTGATGAAGCCTGATTTCGCCTCGTCAGTATGATGGACAACTTGAGATCCTGTGTAAGAGAAAGCACTGAATGGATAATGGCACTAGTTTGAGGCCTACCAAGAACCCTCCGATGCTTAAGTTAGCTTACACTCTTTAGAAATTTGTAATCTGTAGAGCAATTTATGTGTGTATTCATCTCCTTTTTACCTGTCTTTCCTAGCTTTATATAGTCTTATGCTGAGTTAATGCTTAGTATAATGTTACACTGTAGTTGGAGGATTTAATGCTTAATGATGGTCATTTAATCCCGATGTTTGCTGTCTGTAACAGACCTTTAATAGCACATTATTGGACGGAGATAACGGTTCCATTCTTATTTATCACTCAATCATTGAATGCTGTTTGGTGTTAATGCACTTATGCTCATTTATACTCTTACTTGTCGTTATTATGCACGGTTTGCGAGTGACAGACGACCATTTATGCGCTACCCATCACTAATCATGTGATAAGATTGTCATTAAAACATGACAAAAGAAAAATCACTAATGTCGTGATAAATCGTCATTAAAAGTAATTTTACTTTTATTGGCTTCTAGCACTATTAACTTTGATTGACTTGGGATTTCATATTTTGTGTGCCATAAGGTTTAGACCAAATTCTACTGAAATTGTAACAGATACTCCTCCTAAAGAAGAAAATGTGTAACAGCAGAATCTTCGTTGCATGCATGGTGGTAAAATTGCTGCACATGTTTTTCATTTGGGTGCTATTAACTTGTTGCAATGTGTATGATCATATGAATTATGAATTTCCTAATTTATCATGCATTGCAGATGAACAACAGGAGTTCATATTTTGGTTTCTTTTTTTAGCACAATTTTGGTGCCCACCATTGTGTCCAGTAAAATTACTTATTATTGTGACCAAAATTGTGCCAAAAAAGAAATTAGGAAATTCATAATTCATATGATCATACACAATCCAACAAGTTAAGCGCACCCAAATGAAAAACATGAGCATATAAATTTGATGCTCTGTGTATAACAAGCTAAATTCATAATTCATATGATCATACACAATCCAACGATTTGCGCTGCAAACAGCTAGCCACCTGTTTTGGTCCTGTCAGCAGGATTTCCTCTGTGATCAAATGCATCTAAGTCGATGGAATTCATGCTTTTAAGAATTAAAATTGAAGATTTATCAATTAAAGTGTGTTTCAGGTTTTTGACAATTTATCACTAGATTGTGCTTCACGTTTTTTGAAGATTTATCACTAGAGTGTGTTTCAGGTTATATATAAAAGACCAGCTAACATTTTATAGACCAGCTATAAAACACATACTATACATATTTTTTTGATGATCCACTGGATTTTAATGTTAGTTGGGTCGCGAAAAGGGAGCTTAAGTAATGGAAGAGGAAACTCTACCTGTAAAACTATGGTACCTGATTTGTATTTTCAGCCTTACCATAATACGGTTCAAGGCTCTGTTTTTATAATGAACTAGTTCTAGTTAAAGGACCGTACATTGCACAGTTTTATCATAAACTTATAGAGTATATATTTTCATATATAGGAATTGTGTTTCTTTTGTTTTTAGCTAAATGCTAATTTCTCGAGATTTGGAGGAAGGGATAGCACATATCTTTAGGGTAGGGTGCACTCGGTGGAACTTCAATCATAAAACAAGGGGTCCTTGTAATATAAGTATGCAATCCGTAACAATTCTCAAAGCTAAAAAAAAAGTACTACTATTAAATTTAATGATATACAAAATAATAGAAAATTTAATGATCGATAAAGAAAAAACATAAATTTTTTACAAATAATTTATCATCAAATTTATATCAAGACATGCTTAATAATAAGCTAAAAAGAAAATTGTTCTCTAAATCAAAATTGAGAGGATGAAAGCAACGTTTCACTGTTGAACCCATGTTATAACACAAAAAAAAAAAAAAAAAAAAAATCATGTCTAAGCATATTTAATGATTGATTCTCAAACCATAGCCATATAAATTGGATAAAACTTAAGGAAATTAGGTTAAACAAAAGACAAAAATACATAAAATCTATTCAATTTGATGGAAAAAAAATTAGAATAAACAAATACATACCTGCAAGGTTGTAGGTAAAATAAGAGAAGAACAGAGAAAAAGAACTGTGTATGTACGTATGTATGTATGTATACACACTCCACATTAAAGAAGTTGATATGAACAAAAAGTCTAGAAAAAAAAAAATGAAAATTAAAACTTCATGTATTTGTGTAAAACTTCATGTATTTGTGTGTGTGTTTTGGTATATGTTAATATATTCAAGTTCTCTTTTTATTAAATTTTGTATAATTCAAGTTTTTTAATGACCATCCTAAAAAAAATTTCTAAAACTGCCATTGAAAGGTGGAACATAAAATAGAATACAAAATGTGCAACAGAAAATTTGTATTCCAAAGAATACCTGGTTGGTCAAACCAAAAAGATAGTAAAAAAAAAAAAATCGTATTAAATATTCTTTAAATTAGATAATAAATGGATAAATCTTAATACAAAAAATTGTTGGGTGCAAGCTGGCACCAAAGTCCAGCCCACGTGAAGCTCCTTAATCAGCTAAGCCCAATTGATGAGGACTTCTACTTCAACTTGAAATAAGAGACACGTGGAAAGTCAACAATACATATATTCCTAGGAGTGTGAGGTGGCAGAATTGAATATATAAAAGGCATGCGTGTGGTGTGCTAAAGAGCAAAACACAAACAAGAAGAAAAAGGTGGGTGCCGCACAGTAAAAAGAAAAAGGTGGGTGCCGCACGGTGAAAATAGAAAAGAGAAAATGATTGTCACATTTGTGTCACATTTGAAAAAGATAATTTGTGTGTGTTAGAGCAAAAAAAAAAAATAAGAGAGAATTTTTTTTTTCTTTAGCCGTGAGGTATACACAAAAATTATTGTAATTGATTTGATAGTAGTGAAATTATTCGGAGGTTGTCCCGTGATTTTTCACTTTAAAGAGAAAGTGTTTTCCACGTAAATTTTGTGTTCTTGTGTGTGATTGTTATTTTGGATTGCTAATATTTGTGATAATATTATTTGGGATCCAACAAGTGGTATCAGAGCCAGGTTAGAAGGGAAGCGATGGCCAGAGAAGAAGGCAAGGGTTCAGGAATTGAGAAATTTGATGGAACAGACTTCACGTATTGGAGGATGCAAATTGAAGATTATCTCTATGGAAAGAAATTGTATTTGCCTCTTTTGGGAACGAAACCTGAAACTATGAAGGATGAAGACTGGAACCTTTTTGATAGACAAGTATTGGGAATTATTCAATTAACTCTGTCAAGATCAGTTGCGCACAATTTTGTGAAAGAAAAGACCATAGTGGATTTGATTAAGGCTTTGTCTAGCATGTATAAAAAGCTGCCAGCTAACAACAAGGTGTATTTGATGAAAAAGTTATTTAATCTGAAGAAGGCAGAAGACACTCCTGTAGCGTAGCAACTGAATGAGTTCAATACAATCACAAATCAATTATCCACGGTGGGAATTGAATTTGATGATGAGGTTCGTGCATTGATACTTTGGCCTTCTTTACCAAACAGTTGGGAAGCCATGATAATGGCGGTGAGCAATTCTGCAGGGAAAAACAAACTTAAATATGATGATATTCAAGATTTGATTTTAAGTGTAGAGGTTCGCAAGAGAGATGCAAATATAGACAATGCACAAGATCAAGCTTTTGTCATAGAGAAAAAGAGTAGAAGTAGAAGCAGAGGATCTAATGATCGGAAATTCAATGATAGGTCAATCAAGAGATAGCTTCCATTGTGCGAAAAATGGTCACTTAAGAAGAGATTGTTGGCATTGAAATAAGGAACAAAATAAAGGAAAATATACAAAAAATAATAGTGAGAAAAATACTACAACTGTTGTGAATGATGAGGATGTTGTGGTGCTCTCTATTGAAGAGCAAAAGTGTGAGCATGTTGCTAATAATGATGATGAGTGGGTTGCTGATTCTGTAGCGCCCCACCATATTATCCCTACAAAGGGGTTGTATATCACGTACAAAGCAGAAGACTTTGATACACTGAAAATGGGTAATACTAGTTACTTAAGAATTGTGGGAATTGGTGATGTGTGCATTAAAACCAATGTTGGTAGCACTATGATGTTGAAGGATGTGCAACATGTTCCAGATTTAAGAATGAATGTGTTTTCTACATTGACTATGGATCGAGCTGGTTATTGTGACTACCTTGGTAATGGAAGATGGAAACTTACCAAGGGGTCATTGGTTGTTGTAAGAGGACATGCATGTTACGGTATGTACATGACTCATGTGAAGATCTGTAAGAAGAAGTTCAATGAGATTAAAGATTTTGAGAAGACTCCAAAGATGAGTGTTGCGATTAATGGTGTTGAAACTAAGAGGGTGAAATTCTCATTGCCTAATAGTGCTTCAAAAGAGGAAGTGGTAGGTGATGGAGAATATGAAGATGCTAAGGCTACATGGAATGATGATGGAGTGAAAGATCCTAGAGGTCTTGAGCAGGGGGAGCAATATCCTCCATTAGATATTGTTGAACCTCATGAGAAGAGGACTACTGGAAAACATCATACTGTAGCTTCAAGAATAATTGGGCTTCTGATGAAGGGGAGCCAAGAGATTGGATTAAGGATATCCAAGATGAGATTAATTATTTGAGAATGAAAGGGATTGATGTTGATGAAGTGTTCTTAGTGTTAATGAAGATAAGGAAGAAGGTCAAGCTTGGAGTCGGCTTGACCAACATGGAATTGAATTCAAGAGATAAATTGAAAATCTCCTCCTATTGGTGGGCTGGAGGGGGAGATTGTTGGGTGCAAGCTGGCACCAAAGTCCATCCCACGTGAAGCTCTTTAATAAGCTAAGCCCAACTGATGAGGACTTCTATTTCAACTTGAAATAGGAGACATGTGGAAAGTCAACACTCCATATGTTCCTAGGAGTGTGAGGCGGCAGAATTGAATACATAAAAAGCATGCGTGTGATGTGCTAAAGAGCAGAACACAAACAAGAAGAAAAAGGAGGTGCCGCACAGTGAAAAGAAAAAGGTGGGTGCCGCATAGTGAAAAAAGAAAAGAAAAAAGATTGTTACTTTTGAGAAAGATAATTTGTGTGTGTAAGAGTAAAAAAAAAAAAGAGAGATTTTTTTTTTTTTTAGCCGTGAGACATACACAAGAATTATTGTAATTGATTTAATAATAGTGAAATTATTCGGATTTTTTCCCGTGGTTTTTCCCTTCTAAGAGAAAGTGTTTTCCACGTAAATTTTGTATTCCTGTGTGTGATTGTTGTTTTGGATTACTAATATTTGTGATAATATTATTTGAGACCCAACAAAAATAGAACCACTTGTTTACATGTTGCCAAGTTTTATTTTTTTTTGGCAATATCTGCTAGGTGTTTGATAAATCTTAAACTAATCTTCATCTTGCTGTTCATGTGTCATTAAGTTGTCTATTTCCATTATGTAACTTATTCTTTTTTTTTTTTTTTTTTTTTTACAAGATAAAAATTCTACTCTAACTTAATCTAAGTGTATATGTGTGTGAAGCTTCCTCCTAGATACTTGAACCCTGACCCTTGCCCTCCCACACCCTACAAACATTTATACTTGTGGAGTAACCATCACACCAATGGTGTGTGGTGGTCGTTATGCAACTTCTATTATAGGACTAGAATGGTTAATATCTTAGGCATTATTACTTGCTGTATGGATTTTTACTAAATTCAAAATGAAGTACATTGACTTGACTTTTTTGAATACTAAGGTTGCGTTTGGCATTGGCTTAAAATGTTAGTTTTTTTTTTTACTTTTTTTTATTGAGCTTATTTTTGCTTATATTCATAGGTCCTATTGCACTTTTTGGTATTATTTATGAGTTCCACTGTACTATTTCAGTTACTTTTTAGTTTTATCTACAATATTTTCCAAGGGAGTCAATCTCGTACCGAAGACTGTACCAGTTTGACCAGTGGAACGATATATTTCGGTAGCGATTAATATCGATATACTGTTTCGGGTTTACCGCCTATAGATATATATTAATAAATATAAAAATTTACCATAAAACACATAAAAAAAAAAAAAAAAAAAAAGCTTAATTGTTCATTGCATACTAAGAAAACAAATAATACTAATAAGTTAATGCAAATAAATTACTATTCTGCCCTTACAAAAATTCAAAAATTACAAAACTAAAAAAAAAAAAAAAAAAAGCTTTTTTCTGTATCGGTTGGTACACTCGAAATTGGTTGGTATGCCCGGTACATGGCCGGTATACTCAGTATTTAAACCAGTATGAAACGTTGGTGTTTTGATACCGATACCAGTACGGTGTTGACGACCTTGGTACTTTCAAAAAAAAATTTTCAGTTTCAGCTAAATAAACTGTTCTTAAACAGACTCTTAAATATGATTGTTTGGATCTGGATTTTTGTTACTTGACTGTTATGGTCCTTCACTGGTATATAGGTGTGTTTTGAAGACTAGAAATATGCAGGATTGGTTTAGTTGGAAATACTGAAATACAAAACCATGCATGTGGTTTCAGGTCCAACCTTTACAAATTATCGAGTTTGGTGAACTTCATTAATTTTAATTGGGCAGAAATGTTTCCAAAAAAAAAAAAAAAAAGAGTTTTTTTCAATCTTTACAGAATAGGTATTTCATTTTACAATGACCTATATTTTCATGCTACCCTTACCAAAAAAAAAAAAAAATGTTTTATATTATAAGTCTTATGAATTAGTTAAATCATTGATATTCATAATTTGGTACATGGCCATATGTCTATGCATCTCCTAGATGCATGAAATAATAATGATAAGGGTGAGTTTTTATTATTATTATTATAAATATAACATAGTTTGGCTAAAACTCATTGATTTAAACTTTTAGATTATATTAATTACTCAATTGTAATCTCTCCAAGGCTTTCTCTCTCCAATAACATAAAATAAAAATACCCTCCCGCATAGTTAAATTCACCATGTTGGTATTGGGTTTAACAAGTAAATTCACCATGTCATTATTTTGTCGGCTTTATAGTCTTTAGGATCAGCTTTATATAATTTATTCCATTTATTCAATTTTTTTTTATTAAATAGAATCCACATTATTTTAACCATAACACGCATCGCACGGAGCTGGTTAATATTTGCACATCAAAAATATCAACAATTTCAAAATTTGAGATTTTTATTTTTTATTTTTATAGAAAGAGTGGGTTTTATTTATTATAAAATAAGACTAGTACAACATGGTTTGTTCATAGGCCATCTACGATAGATGGCTAGTTTCAAAAGGGCCCATATGGCACTCCTTAGGAGTACCTATTTGCAAAATGTGTCAAACATATTCACATTCTACAAATTTGAAAAATGGTCATGTTCTTCAAGTCGGTTTCCTTTCTCCCATCCCCTCTTGGCAAGTCCGTTCGCAACTTCATTTACCATATCACATACATAACATAAATAGAGCACGAAATTGAGGATCAAATCACTCATAAAAGTATAATTTGACCTCACACATAGTTAGATACTTTATGATGATTAAGCCCCTAGTTCACCTACACTTCATTATAAGTTGAAAAATACCATTATTTGACATTGCAGGTCTCCTAGGATAACTCTGTACTCTATTATTTACCTGAGAGAGAGAGAGAGAGAGAGATTACTTCCACACCCACACACACACATGATCTCAAAGTTAACCCATAAATAAATTCTCAATGCTATATCATAAATTTAGCTTGGATAATCATCAATCATTGCAATGCAAGAATACTTCCAAAGGATCGTAGTGTAGTACTCAAATGATTGACAAAAAGAGCAAATGAGAATCAAAGTAATAGAAAGACAAAAATGCTTGTGGCAATGATCCCACTATGAGCACCAAAGACTGGGATGTTCCCTAAAAGCAGTATACAACATCATGAGGGGGACGACCTACAATTTTAAGAATAATAAGGAACTTTTACAGATGCATCATCGTCAGCAAGTTGGACCTAGTGTTTGAAATCTAATTTGTCTTCCTAGTTGAAAGAGACTTCTAGTGCAAACTTTTTAAAGGTAAAACAATTAATTTACATATCATTAACCACTTTTAAACTCGTCTTTTCCCTTTATTGACATTCTTTTTGCTATTAAAGATAAGTGGCTCCGTGCTGACTGATTAGGGTTTTCATCTTCGTAATCATTATCCAGTGGAGACAAGCAAACCCACTAACCCAATCGAATAGTTACAAGAAGTAGACCCATCTACCTCAAAAATTTACATGAGTGCTAGAAAAGTCCTTAATCTATAAGACAAAGTTAACAGAACAAATTCCCTTTATTGACATTCTTTTTGCTATCAAAGATAAATGGCTCCGTGCTGACTGATTAAGGTTTTCTTCTTCGTAATCATTATCCAGTGGAGACAAGCAAACCCACTAACCCAATCGAATAGTTACAAGAAGTAGACCCATCTACCTCAAAAAATTTACATGAGTGCTAGAAAAAGTCCTTAATCTATAAGACAAAGTAAACAGAACAAATTCACTGAATTTTTTATTAATGAAATAACTTGATGTCCAGTGGACTATAGCCTCCAATTTATATAGAAAAACCTTAGAGATGTTAAGAAAACCATAATTCGATTTAGGCATGAAATTCGACTAAAAAATGGAAATTTTGCCGAAAAGAGCAAAATTGAGAAAATTACAAATATTAATATTACGAACTTTATAGGAAAATGCTACAAAACTTATGGAACCTTATTCTAACTTATAAAAATAAAAAATAATAATCGATACAAAAATTTTCATAAATAGCAAATAAAGGCCTATATTAAGAATTGGTCAAAAACAACGTATATAGTTCACGGCCAAAAGGTGTGACCATTGCTCACTCTCGATTATTGTTTTAGATCACCAAATTTCATACAATTATACCTTTGACATCAAAGATTTTTACTACTACTTTTATTCTTGGAACCTTTTTCTTTGCTATATATGACAATACAAAAGGTTTGGTTGCCAAAAGTGTGTCTTGGTTCCGCGTAGGTGATTTGCTCGTGTCCTCTGAACTAATTTTAAACTTGGTTGATGCTCCTCGGAAGGAACTCACCGAGTCTTGATTTGAACTCAGTTAAACAAAGAAGAAGAGGTAGAATGAGAAATTTTTTTTGGTGAAAAAAGATAGAGTAAGCAATTGGGAATGGGTAGATAAGAGGCAAACTAACATTTTAGATACTGATGTTAATTTTTTTCCCCATTTTTCTCTCTAGGTTTACGCTTTCCATCCACCCCCTTTTTACACGAACCAAACAGACCATTCAAACCTCATTGCATAGCATTTGTATAACTTGACATAAAATATGCATAATTCCTTTGAAATATAAGCATAAGCATATCTATCTAAAGCATTATTATAAAAACACATCTTTTGAAAACATGGGCTGCTAGACCCTCCTGGCACATTCCCTTACAGACCATTGAGGATATCATTTACACATAATACTTTCTTCTTTCAAGGATGTTTAGATTTCACTATAAAAATGATGTAAGGGGCCGAACATAATGAACACAAAACCTTGACATATATATGATACATCTGCAAACATAACGAAAGAAATACAAACATATGAAGATAGTTGAAAAAATAACACTTCGCTGAGATTATATGTATATATATATATATATATATATATATGTAGGGGCGCAATTTGAATCCTAGACCCAAAAGTTAAAAGGATTTAGGCCCAAAGAGCCAAATATAATGAATTTGTAAAGAGTGAGTTGGAAAACTGAGCTTTAATGAGTTGGATAGCAATTATAGTAAATCTAAATGACAACAAAGTAAAAATAAACTAATTTTATCTAAAAAAAATCATCCTTGACACAGTCCGAGGAGATCAGTTATTGTATATAATTCTTGAAGTTGATTATAAGTACAGTTCTTATTGCTACAATTTTTCTCTATCAATTCTCTACCCTCTTTTCTTAGGGTTTTTTTTTCCTATTTTATACTATTCTCCTCCTTTCATTTCTATCCTCCACGTGTAGAGTAGATTGTTGGTGTTGATCTTTGTCTCATCAGCACCTTCCTGAAATCTTTGGGGAGTAGCTGTAAGGCTGAAAAATACTGTTCAGGTATCACTTCCTCATTAATGCAGCTAGAGAGTTAATTACAGAATATTCGATGCGGTAGTAGCAGCTTTCTCTTAGATATTATATGGCTTCTCTCTGTCTTGTGTTTCTAGGGTGTTCGTCCTTATCAACAGAACCTCCTTGAACGTTGCCCCGGACGGAAAACCACACCATCAATCCTCAGCTTTGCTTAGCTGAGGAGACATTCATCCTCGGACCACTCTCCCCGATCATCATGGCCAGATCCCCTTCTTTATTTATGAACACCAACTTTCATAATAACGCTTACTTGTCCTTGGACTACTAGGCGTCCTCGGATTAGGCCCCCGGCCCAATATAAACTATTGGGTCTGTCAACCCTACAATAAATATATATATATATTTATATGTATGTATGTATATATCACTCAACCCAAAAAATGTAAAATCTATAGGTTTAGGCTTAATTATGTTATATTGATTTTTTCAACTTCTTTAACTGTTTTTTTTTTTTTTTTTTTTTTCATTAATGACTTTCACTCACACATGTATACCCAATAATCTCCTCTTCACATAAGAGTCTTGTCTATCTTGTCACAAAAGCATAGTAGGAGCTATATCTTGTTCACTTGTTCTAGCTAGATGTAAACCCTTAAAACCAAAAGGGGCTTATTGAATCTACAAGGAAGAACTTTGAAATCCATAAAAAATAATAAAAACCTAAAATTTATTGAAAGAGAATTGACGTGAAATGAGAAGTGTGAAAAAGTTAGATGTTGCTCTAGCTAAATGCAAAGCCTTAAATCCATAGGGGGCTCTCGTGAATTTACAAAATATAAACTCTTGAATTCACCTGAAAATAAATTGAGAAAACCTCTTTGTAAATATTATTGATCAAATTATGAATTGAATTTTCATTTACATTCTAGGAGACAAATTTAAAGGCTTCATAAAACTTATTTTCAATTAAAAGTATCACTAAACATATTCCACTTGATACCGTACCAGAATAGGACTTTATTTTGACTAACAAACCCTTAAAATCATCAAAATCAAGGAAATAAAATAATTTATTCTAAAATTCCGAAATTGACATAAAATTCAAAAATTAACAAATGATAAAATTTATACCCTATATTGTGTCCTGCATCATTTCTTATAGTGGATCACGTTACTTGTTCACTATTTTACTAAAAGACTCAAGCTTGTTTAAAATTGATGAGTATCAGTTTAACAAGGAAGCCATTTTCTATTTAATTAAATTTTTTTTTTTTATCATAAACTAACTTAGCAATTTTAAATAGATTGTAGTCTTTTAATGGAATTGTGAATAAGTGACGTGGTCCATCATGAAGACTGTATAATTTCTCCTCTTTTTGGGTCATGAATACGTCTTAACCTTTTTCTTATGAGATTATTGGCAATACTAATTGGACAAAGTTTAGCTATAAAATTGGTTGTAACTTTAGGCTACAATCTTATTCAATATATTTTTATTAGAGGTGAATTTTGACAAATCCACTATTAGATTACATCTTCTTCTTATTTTTTCCATGCTTACAATAAATTGTTTAAATTGCAAGCTTTTGTATTTTAAAATTATGCATAAAATATAAGCTTATAGATCATATAGTAAATAATATCCGATTGACACAAAATTTGACTTGTGTATTAAGAGCGTAAAGAACATGCAATTCAATGATTAGATTTTTAAAATATACAATAATGTTTATTTTAATGAGTAAGGTTATAACTTAATACTACAACCAATTTTTTAGCTAAATTTCTTTCATACTAATTTCTCCTTCTTCTTCTTCTTTTTTATTTTTATTTTTATTTTTATTTTTTTTTATTTTTTAATTACGTTCAACTTTCTCCCGTGTGAATACTTAACAAATAAGACTGTTTATACGAATTTAGTGGCAAACTATGATTTTTATCACAAGGGATCTGGCCATAGTATATCAATAAATTATATTACAAAACCCAAAAACATGATTATACTGTAGTGGCAGCTGAGTTCGGAATAAAAATTCTTATGATTAAGTATACATTTTTCTTTGTATTTACTACATTCACACTACGTATAATAGTATAAAATAGAACTCTAATAATCAATTTAAACACAATTTAATTTTCTAATAAGTATTTTGTAACCTAATACGTGCTATATAAAATATACCTATTAAGCTTCAACAAAATTCGCTTAAGATTGAAAAAATATTTGATATTATGAGGTGTGAGGAATATTTTTTTTTTCTTTTTAGTTTTCTCTTTATTTTTTGAAATAATTATTAAGATAATTTTATGTTCATTATAATTTTATTAATGATCAAATTGTTTAAGTATGTACAGTACAACTTATCACTAATGAGAATATGTCTATTTAAATAAGTGTAATGCTACATTCACAAACTAATTTACAACATTCTTACAAATCGTTGATGTGGTAAATTCTTACTAATTCTAATTTTAGTCCACCATTAACATCATATTTTTACTTACCAATAACTATTTGAAAAGTGCTAAAGTTACATCAACAATTTGTAAAAATGTTGTAAAATAATTTGTGTCTGTAACATTACTCTTTAAATAAATGAGGGGAAAAAAATACATTCCCCCCTCTATATTTGGAGTAGTTCATGATTCTCCAATTTATTTTTGAAACCAACCAATTTTCCCCATTATATTTGGAAAATAAGCAAATACCTCTAATCTGTTATTTTTTCTATTAAATCCAATGAAATTTCAATGGTTACAAATGCAATTCATGAAAATAAAAATGCAATCATCAAAATTTTCTCTTCTTTGTGGTGTACTAACTAATAATTTCTTTGAAAATTTTGAAAGTAACAAATTAAGGGTATTTTCTCATTCCCAAACATAGAGAGAGAAATTAGTTCATTTCAAAGATAAATGAGAGAATTGTGAACTACCTTAAACATAAAGGGGGAATAAATATATGGAACCTTATAATTTCTTATAAAAATTATATATTTTAAAATATTCTATTTATAGTTATGTTACAATTAAATTTGGATTCAGAAGCCAAAGCACTTACCTCTTTTCTTTTCATTTTCTTTTTTTTTAAAAAAATTATGGGGTCTTGGCCTCCCTGGTTACACCCAATATAGGTCAAAAGCATGCTTAACATATTTTTATTTTTCCAAAATCTTAATTATACCTTTTAAGTTTTTTTTTTTTTTTTTACAAGATAGAATTTCTACTCTAGCCTAATTTAAGTGTATATATATATGTGAAATTTTCTCTTGGAAACTTAAACCCCGGCTCTTATCCCCCCCCCCCCCCACACACCCCATAAACACTTATACTTGAGAAGTGATCATCGCATTAAGGGTGTGTAGCCCTTGTCATTTTCATTAATTTCTAAAATTTATTTTTATCATCTTGGTCCTTAAAATTTAACATTTCTATCAAATTAATCTTTTTCGTCTATTGTCGTATGGCGGTTAAATATAATAAACTAGTCATATCTGATATCACATATGTAAATAGCGTCGAATTTTATCAACACAATGGATAAATTGATCAATATGATAGGGATGTTAAATTTTCAGGACTAAAATGATGGAAACTAAAACTTCACGGAAAAAAATAGTAACTCACCCAAATTCAAAGAGTGTAATTTGAATTTCAACCTCTTCTCCTTTTATTTTTATTTTTATTTTTTAAGTCCTCAAGGAGAATATAAGTAATGAAAAAAAAAAGTATTACCAAATGAATTAAATCACAATAAGATAAGATATACTTCACTAACATTGTCTAGTTCTCCATTAAAATAGAACTTAAGTTTAGATTCTCTTTACCGTTAAAAATAATAAATAAATAAAATTGTTAGAGCATTCGCAGTATGGCCTCGCTAAAGGCAAAAAACAGAGAAAATTTTGGCAAAGCAGTCCAAAAATCTCCACATCAGTCTCGCCAGAATAGCATCAAAATCTAGCGTTTGAAGGTATTTCGCCTCAATTAACGAGGATTGTTCATTGCCAAACCAAATAGGATTTATTTATTTTATATTTGTTCTCTCTCATGCATAGATCGGTGGACTAGGTTCGAGACGACTTGTTCATTGACGGTGGTGGATGGCTTTCCATGGTGGCCGCTGATTGGTGGGTTTGGTGGTGCTGCTGAAGTGTGGCTGTAATTGATCGACGAAGCCTTAGATGGGCAGCCTGCAATTTTCGATGGGGTGCATGGTGGCTATTAGCTGCACTTGGGAGCAACAATGGCCTGGGCAGATTTGAGTTTGCTTTTTTTTTTTTTATAATTATTTTTTATTATTTTTTTATGATCGAGAAATCTGGGTTTGTTCTGGAATATAATTATGCATGATTAATTTTGTTCTGGATTTCACTTTCACTTTTTTTTTTTTTTTTTTTTAAGTTGGGTTTTCCTGTGTATTTTAAGATCTCCATTGGTCTGCGATGTTCTGTTTGCTTTATTATTTGATGAGAAAGAATGTTGTGGGTTTGCTCTATGAGGGAGAAGCAGAGAAGGTGGTGTTGGGTGGATGAGAAATTAATAAAAAATATATATTTATTGGTTGTTGTCGGAGAGAGAAAAAATATTATTTAAATAAAATAGAGAAATAAATATTGAAGTTGATGTATATGGTTGTTTGTTAAAATAGCAAAAATGAAGTTTTTTTTAAGATTAATTTAGCTAAAATTATGTGAGACCGGTATATATGGAAAAATTATTAGGTACTCCCAAGGAGTATCATAAATGTGTATTTTTTTCTCTCACATGAATAGTAAATTCTACCATGGATTTAATTAGTAGGATCCATCATTCATGTGAGAGAAGGGAGTATGCATTTATGGTAATTCAGGAGTACACAATCATTTCCCGGTAAATATGAATGATTTTTTTATCCTATTATACAATAAAATGGTGGCTTAAAGCCTTAAAATGATCCGCGTTTCATAAAAGAATAAGCTCAAAGTACTCCCATTGCATTATTACCATTTTCCAAATTTTTTGATATATATATATATATATATATATGTCAAATTCATGCCTGTCATAAAATCAAGACGTGTACTCCATATAAGACCACTAAAAAGTCGTGGTCTAGTGGGCGAGGAACCTACTCCCATGTGGTTTAGAGGTAGGGGTCCTAAGATCAAACCTTGAAATGAGAAGCATTTGTATAGCCATGGTTCTATCCATTCCCCAGCTTGCAAACCCCATGTGGATTAGAGGTAAAGATCCCAATGTTGAATCCTAAAATGAGATGTTTTTGAGAAAGAACCCCCCACATCCCCAACTTCTTGCCCACTGGTGCCCTGCCTTGTGGGGGTAGGGTACAACCATGGTTCTATAAATCCCCAACTTACAAACCTAGTTATAAGTTATAACCGGTAAAGACTGATAGAATGATACACTAATTAAGGGTGTGTTTGGATACCATTTATTTTGTTGAAAACTGAAAATACTGTAGTAAAATAATTTTTAAATGTGTAAATAGTATCGTAAAACTCATTTTTAATGAAAGTTTTGTTGAAAAAAAAGATTTGTAGGTCCTATAAACAGTACACGGGACTCACTGAAAAAACTAAAACACACTTCTCAAATAAAATAAAAAAATATGAAACGCTGGACGCAAACGCTATCCAAATGTTCACTAAGTTTAAGTAGGGAAGTCACTCTATTTTCCGTTGTTACCTTTTTAATTTTCAAAAAAAGAAAAAAAAAGAAATATATGTATGAATAAGAAACTCTAGGACTACAACTTTTTGTATTACAACTTTATTTTAACTCTAATTTGGCATAATAGTAGGAAGAAGTAATAGATGGAAAAAAGTAATAGATCTTAAGTAACAAATAACAAACCACAGTTAGTCACATAAGATAATCTAGATAGCCTTTAAAAAGAGTGACAAAAATTGTGGTCTAAAACTACAGTCTCGGAGGCAGCGCTCGACTCCCCCTTTCTATTTTTTTCTATAAAAGCTAGAGTGCACAGCTTCACATTTGCTTTACACCTATCACCTGGCCTCACTTGCCGGAATTCTTCCTCAGAATCCCAATTCACGGCCAAATTTTCGTCAAGAGCCTGACACATACTCTCTTCCTCCACTCAATTATTCAACTATATCTTTCTTATCATATATATGTGATAGATCTTGGTCTACAAAAAAGAAAGAAAAAGAAGGAAAAAGGAAACCAGCTAGTTAGAAATGCACTGAATGCTTTGCACAGAGACACAGATACGTGCCACAACATCGCGACCACCCACCACCACCACCACTACTCTCTCTCTCTCTCTCTCTCAGAGTATGGAATCTCACACCTTTATTGATTTCTTAATTTAATATATTCTAACTTCTCTCTCTTTTTTACAATTCATTCTTTGCAAAAACAAAAGCTACGTTATTTTTTCAAATGCACGCCTTTCATCTTAAAGCTATCTCTCACACTCTTTCGTTTAAAGTACCTTTCTCAAAGGCTGAGTTTGTTTCTGGATAAACAGAAAGTGGGTTTTGATTATTTTAGCCTTAGAAGGTAACATTTCCCAAAAATTCCCGACTACCAACATTCTTTATTCCTTCACAGGTTGCTTCCTTGTGTATACATTTGTTCATTGATGCTTCAAATTAAGATTTTCAAGGTTCACTCCTTCAGACACTTTATTCAGGAAATTTCCATGCACAAGTTGAAAACTTTAAGGTCCGTTTCGGAGCTTTGAAGGCATTTTTTACTGGAGCTTTACCTTTATTAGTATCTCTTAAAACATATATGTTTTCTGTTTTCCAAAATCAAATCTTGTTCCACAGTACCACTGTTTTGTTTCCATTCTGAATTACATTTGTAATTTTTTTTTTTTTTTTGGGGGATGAAAATGTTGTGCTTTAAAATTCAACGTCTTCCAGTTTTGTCGTTTTTTTTTACTGAAAAGGTAGAAACAGTTTTGTCTTAATTACCAATAGATCTTTCAGATCTTCTGCATAAATCTCGTACATTATCTTTTTGGTATTTTCTAAATCTTTGTCAGCTAAATATACCAAAAAAAACACCCTACTCATACTAGCAGATCAGATCTCTAAGACTTGTCAACATTAATATGTCATACCGTTTTAAGTACATATATAATTCATATCCTCTAGTTTTCTGACTCTTTTAGCTGTGACACAGTCTAAGATTTGGCCTATGAAATGTTCAGTAGCCGAAGTTCGTGCGCATATATCTAAGCCTTTTTGTTTAATATATTCCCGCTGTTGTGTGCAGAGTAGGCAAGTTAGAGTGAGGCGGAGATTTAAGTCTTGGGGAAGCAGATAGAGGGCATTAATGGCCGAACACAGCTAGAGCAGATAGAGTTTTGCAGCAACAATACATAGCGTAAAGAAAAAGGTATGTGACTTTGTGCACATAACTGTAGTCGGCGTTTCTCAGACATCTTTCTTTTTGTGCATTTAATTTCCTTTCTCTCTCTCACATACACAAAACACGTTCACAAACAAACTACGCACAAATTTTTCTCTTCCTAGGTCTTTGTCTCATGATTGCCATGGTTCTCGGTTTGTTGGGGTTTGGTTTGAACCATAAATCTTCTTTGTCTTTCTTTGTGAATTGTGAGTATGGACTATATTGATATTATTATTCTCTGTTACATACATGACCATCACACGTGATGGCTGTTAGAGAGAGACGAGAGGAAATGGACATTGTTAGAGGTTGAGGTCATACTTCTTGATAGTGATGTCTCATCCCGTGCAAATACTTGAAGTGACAGAATACTTTTCAATAACTCTATTTCTTAAAAAAATTTCCTAAAATTTGAATCTCTCTCTTATTTTAAATCAAAAGATTTTCCCTTACAATTTTTCTACCACTTTAAACATAAATTAACTGCACTTCTAGCCAATTGTCAAAAGATTTTCTCTCTCTCATTTTTTAACTATTGTTGTTGGACATAGATGCATGTTACTAGACACAGCTATTGTTGCTTTTCTTCTAGTAATGAGTGGGAGGAAATTTCTTTAGACATATTTAGAGGAAAATGGTTTTTCTCTCTAAATTTAAATAGGTATAGGGTTTCAATTAAGTTTTTTATTTTTCGAAATCGTTTCCACTTAAGTTGAAGTTTAAGGAAACCAATTGTCATATTTGATTTTTTTTTTTTTTAAGAAACCTCTCATATATCATATTTAAATAAAATTATTATCGTTTTTTCTTATTTAAAAAGCAAAAAAGAAAACCAATCATCATATTTCAGGGCTACATATTAAAAAAAAAAACCTGGTAATTTTTATAGCATTTCATTATGTAACTCACTAATTTCAAATAGAATTTTAGAAAATTTTATTTTAAAAAAATATAGTACCTAGCATTTATAATTATATATAGATTGAAAAAAAAAATTTGATGACACTTTTTTTTTGTCCTTTTTCTTAAAATTAAACACAATCACATATTTTCCTAAAAAAAAAAATTACACATTAACGCTCCCCAAACTTATACTAGAATATAAATCCTTCGTGACTATATTACATTTTTTGTTTTTACTTTATATTCTACTAATCACAACTTATTAATATTCTTTTTATTTTTCTTATAATATAACCAAAAATTAAAAAAAAAAGCACACATAATATATCATTATTGGCAAAGTATAGAATAGAATACAAGAAAGGCAAATTTGAATATATATATAAAAAAAATGCTATAAACATATATTTAGGAAGAATAAGATTAACTACGGAAGTTGTTACATGACACAAATAGCACTATATTATCACTTGATAGTAATGAAATGGATTTTTTCTTTTTTTTTTGGTTGAGAAAGTGATGAAATGGATGTGGTTTATAGGGGGAAAAAAAAAACTTTTTTTTGATGCAATCAATTTTATCTTTAGTTCTTCTACAGTTACAATTTTTATTTATTTATTTATTTATTTTTCACAACATGATGAAATGGTCAACTATCGATGATGATGGATAATAATAACTTTTACATGACCAATTACTTTTATCTACTAGCTACTATTTAAGGGTTATGACAAAAATTGTTTCCTTAATTAACCTGTAGAGGATGATAATATGAGCCCTGCAGTGCTTTGAAATTCTTACCCTGTTACCCTTTATTTTAGTCAATGCATTAAGTCTAAAGTGTTAAATCTGAAAGGGTGCCTTCAGGACAGAATTGTACTGGGTATACAGTATGCAGACGAATCTGTTATCTGACTACATTGCCATTTTGACCTGGCTAATTTATTTGCATTTTAAAACCTACGTGTCGTATCTGGCGTCGCATTCCATCACATATAATGTAGGTTAACCATGGTTAAAGAGTTTATCACCAAAAAAAAAAAAAAAAAAAAAAAAAAAAAAAAAAAAAAAAACTGACCAAACACTTCAAAGGCGTAGAACAACAAAAGAAAGAAGATACTGACGAGTATATTCTTTATGTAGAATAGTTGGATTTTAGTGTGTGTGTGTGTTTTTTTATTTTTTATTTTTTTAAATTATTATCAAACCCGACTTTGTTGGAATACCCAAACTTCAGTAGTAAGCACTCACCTCTAGTTTGTAAAAAAATATCTACTTTACCATAAAACAGTTACTTTATTTATTCCAACAATCTATTTTATAATTCACACAATATTTAAGTTTTTATTTTTACATACATCTCATGAAAATAATATAAACTATCCTATCAACTCATTCTCTCTCCTCTCCCATCTTACTCTTCCATTTTTTTTGTACTTTTATATTTAGCAACCATGAATAGTAGTTTGTATATATACAAACTTATTCATGGTTGGTAAGTATTGCTGTTTACACCTTGAGTACTCCAATTTGGGCCAATTATGCATTGGAAAAAGTCTAGCACTAATTCAATTTGAAACTATCTTCTTCTAACTCATTGTATGATAATTGAAGAGATAATTCATATATAGTTTTAGTCATATAACTTTTATATTGCATCACGTGTCTTGTTTAAAAGAGATTTTTCTAAACTGGGTTAGAACTAAACTTTATTCTTAAGGCTTTAAATTTTAAACTACTAAAATACGTACCTTTATTAATAATTTTGTGCATCTCAAATCCCCCTCTCTTGGAATTTATGTAAAAATTAAGGTTTTTAAACAAGTCTTATGACAAGATAAATGGAAGAGTTTAGGTTTTTATTTTTATTTTTGTTTTTTAAGGGATTGAGATCAAATAGAGTATTGCACCTGATACAATAGCATTGGATGGTTGAGATTTAGAGTTGAAAAAATCAACTTTCAATCTCAACCATTGAATAAATAAAATAAAAAATAGTTAGGAAGTTAAAGTTAAAAGTGGATGTGGTAAAATTTTTTGTGAGAGAAGTGAGGGATAATTGCAACGGATCAGAGTCATTTTTTAAGATATAAACAGAAAGTGTTTTGGAATTAATTCCTAAAATTTGAGACGGGATGTTATTTTATTTTATTGAGGAAAGAGACGAGATGTAATTGATTTAATGGGTATTGGGCTTGTCTAATTATGCCTTAAGGTCTTCTAGAAGAGTTTTAGGGGGGCTTAGCCTATGACCAAAACTTGTTATCAGTGAGTTAATTTTTTAAATTATTAGGGATATACAAGTATATAACATTTTTTAATAATTTATTTCTCATCTTTTTTAAATGCCAATATTGGGGAGATAGTTAATATAATATAGAGAAAACAAAATAGGTCTAAATCAAATTATATTATACTAGTAAGTTATCCATGCGATGCATGGATAATGTTGTAAAGTTTTATGTAAAATAGTTTTAGAGAATTCTGTATATATATTATAGTATAATTGTTATAGAGCTTTATTGGTAATGAGTTTTTTGAAAATCTTTATTGGTAATGAGTTCATCATAAAAGTAACAATTATAAATTGCACACACATATCCATTATAATTATTCAATTGAAGTGATGAGAAATAAAATAAAAAAATAAAATAAAAACTTTGGAGGAATATTATAGAATAAAAATTTATCTAGAATGTGTCTTTCTCTTTCTTCATAATTCTAAAACAAAATACACATCCTAAACATTCACAATCAATGACATAATTTACAAAAATCACAAATCCACAACATCTAACTTTAACATCAAAATCGTAATTGCTGTTATCACTCAATATAAAATGCAAGCTCTCATTCCTTGGTTGTAGCTAACTCATATGAGTTAAAATTAGATAAAATAGCAATGTTAGGGCTAGGTGGGTGTCGTCAAAAAATTAAGTCACTTGGTAGAATCACATGCTTTCCCACATGAAGTCTTTAATTATATATATATATATATTGATTAATTAACTAGTTAGTACTCACTCTTGTATTGTCAAGAAAAGAATCTCTTGTCATTATTATTTAATATAGGTTTTCACTACTTAACTAACCACACACTCGTACATAAATAAGAGAGATGTTAGTCTACAACATTTTTACAACAAATCACAGGTGGTTAATTGTTATTGGTTCAAATTTCAAACTAACGCTAAGATTACTTTTTTGCCTCTACAATAACAACTAGTAGCAACTTGCCACTTAGAATTTGTTGTAAAAATGTTGTAGACATATCATTTCTCTATAAATATTCCAAAGTTATGTATAGTGTATTAAGAAAAAAACATAAATCGCTAATTGAGTGACGAAGAATTTAAATAATGAACGTCCACGTGGTGGTGCGAACTCTTGGCCATACCATTACTTCATTTTTGTTCGCTTCTTTCTTTTTTTTTTGGATTTATTTGAACATCTTTTACTTTTAATGTCTTGTTCATTTTTTATTTTATTTTTTCCAATTAATACTTTTTTCGATAAATTTGTGGAGCAGTAGAGTTGAACTTTTAAAAACGGAAGTAGGGCCACTGAATGGGACAAGACACATGATTATTCTTCATGTCTTCTAATAATCTTACGGATGATAGTTAATACCGTCATACAACTCTTGTAAAAGCCATGTGTTTTTCCCTGATAAAGGTCACCAGTATGCACAATTTGGTACAAACTGACATCTGAAGCCACTAGACAAAGTTCATGCACCGTGCCAGTTCAATAGAGAACAAGGAAAACAACTAAACAGACTGAAACGCTGCTTGATCATTTACGCATTGTGGTGTTACTCGTGTCCTTTGGGGCCCTGCGTTCCCTATTTGTTCTAGTACTTCTCTGTTTTGTCACTGTAGCTCAGCTTTGGGATGAGTTAAAGCTCCTTTATGTTCGCTGAAAAGGAATTTATTTGGTATCTTACAACTTGTCCTCTACAAACACTCGGAAAAATCCAGCTCTTCCCACGGGACCACAACCCAAATGGGTCTGTCATGCATGTTAGAAAAAAAAAGTCTACAGATACAGTATAAAAAAAAAATTCACACCCAGCGGATAGTGATGAGTCGAGATAAAAATCAGTAACAGTTTGTCAACGCTACTGTTTGACACTGTTTCGGAATCTTTTATGCATGTAGCATTACTCATCCTGTTAACCTTCAACACATACACAGTAAACTGTGAAGCATGGAGTTGTGGCCAGCTACTTGAGACAAAACCAGAAAACCTCTCTTATTTTCTTCTTAGGTTGGAGATGACCATAGGATTTTTTTTTTTTTTTTTTCCCTTCTATATATTATTGTGATTGGACAATTTGAATCTTTGGGGCGTGGCCTTTTACTTTTGCATGTATGCACGTCTCTTTGTCCATCTTTATCAGAGAATATGCAGAACTTGGACAAGAAAAACACTGTCAAGATTTTATGCTAATCTTGTTCTTTTTAGTTTTTATTTTAAAAAATTGGCTGCTTTTCAGTTTGTTGCAGCCGTTACTTTAAATACTCCTTGTCTATCCTGTAGCATTTTCTTTAGTCTTTACTCTTCACTTTTAAAACAATCCTAACGCTCAAAGTTTCTAGTGAAAACGTGCAAATTGATACTCCATTACATTTCAGAGTTTATCTAGTTCTTGAAGCTTTCAATTTGTCACATCTCTCGGTTTTTTGGTACTCTTTAAGAATCCAGTTTGTGTGTATGTTTTGTTAATTGAAGGTTGTCTTTGTACAGAAGTGGCTCACATGCTAATGAAAGACCCTAAGGAGAACCCTGTGATATCCAGGGAACCTCTACTGAACTCAATGAAAGAGAAGAATGAAGACTTCATGAAAGATACAAAGAAGATTATAGCAAGGAGAACGGGAGGGAGAAGAGGTAAGGGACCAAAAGTGGAGAAATTCCAAGTAGAGAAGCTGGATACTGATGTGGGGTCCCCTGCTTCATGCAAAAGCCTTATGTTCCATCGTAGACCTGGCTATGGCCAACTGGGGACAAAGTGTTTAGTTAAAGCCAATCACTTCATTGCAAACATACCAGACTCGGATATATGTCACTATAGTGTAAGTGTTTCTTAGATTCAAGAGTAAGCTGAACTATGGAAAGTTATTGAAACTCACATTCAAATTTTGGGGCTATGTTTCTGTGTGCAGGTTAAGATTGACCCTGAGGTTACTTCTCATAAATTGAACAAAGTTATCATGACCCAGTTGGTGAAACTTCATAGAGAGTCAGACCTGGGGATGAGGCTCCCTGTCTATGATGGAGCAAGAAACTTATACACAGCTGGATTTCTGCCTTTTACTACAAAAAACTTCATCATAATATTGAGTGATGATGAGGAGGGGGCATGCAATAGAAGGTTATTTGTCAATCATATTTGTTTGTATTAAGATTGTGCTCTTCATTGAATGATATCTTGCTTGAATTTATGGTCTATTCTTAGATTTTATTTATTTATTTATGTTTGTGGGAGATTTGATCAAGCTTTGGTTAATCATATCAGGGAACGAGAATTTAAAGTGACGATAAGTTTTATAACTTTAGCTAGTATGCAACAATTACGTGAGCTTCTTGCTGGGAAGCCAGTTGATACCCCTCACAAAGCACTTACCATTATTGATATTGTCTTAAGGCAACTAGCAGCCCAAAGGTGCATTGCAGATTTGCAGTTGTTCTATTTCTTTAGCTTTATGTTCTTGTTTTATTTTCAATTAAGGTTACTGATATTGGATTTCCAATTACTTGTTTGTGGGTGTCTTAGGTATGTATCAGTTGGAAGGTTTCTCTATTCTCCTGATATTAAGAAACCACAGCAATTGGGTGGTGGCTTAGAATCATGGCGAGGATTCTACCAGAGTATTAGGCCTATTCAGATGGGACTGTCCCTGAATATTGGTGGGTATTCTTCTAATCCTTTAGGTTGTTTTGTTTTTATTGAAATTTTACACAGTAACTTGTCCCCAAAAGTTAACGTTCTGCATTTTTTTCCCTTGTTGCTTATGATTCAGACATGTCATCGACTGCGTTCATTGAACCACTCCCTGTCATTGATTTTGTTGCTCAGATTTTAGATAAAGATGTGTATTCAAGGCCATTATCAGATGCTGATCGTGTTAAGGTATTGTACCCTTTGGTGTGGAAACGAAGTGGTCATGCTCTTCACATGTGCAATTCTGTCCAGAATTATATACACATTTTGTCTATAGCCAACTAAAAACTCCTGTATTGGTTTTATGATATGCTTTGAAATCATACTAGACACTGGTAGGTTGAGAATCTGATAATTTGTGTAGCAATTGAAAGTTCTAACCCAATCATAGGCTTAAAACTTTCAAATGTTACGTTCAAAGCAGGAGTAAGTGCTGCATGTAACATTCTGGTTCCTGATCCTTCTGGCTGCTTAACTCTGTTCTATGATAGCTGTCAATCTTTTACCTCATCAAAACACTGCTAATGGGTTTAGATAGAACATTTTGGTGAAAGCATTACCTAATTAGCGAATGGACATAGTAATGCTAGATTCTAACTCAAAATAGGATAGCTACTATTCTAACATCTTGTATAATTTATCATTTAGAGTAATTTTTGCATTATTATGAACTTTTCAAGTTTAGCTCTCCGTCCTAGTCCTAGAGCTGTGTTAAGCTTAGATTGAATAATTTGTGAAATCATTTTTCTTGTTGAACAGTTATTGCTATGGCAATGCAGCAGCTGTCTTTGCACGGTTTACATTTGATGTATCTTATTTCAATTTAGCCTTACTACTTGTAGGCATTTGCTTTCTCCAACAAAATCAACCAAGATTGACTTTGAAGTTGTTTAATTCACCATTAGAACGTTCAAGTGTCTACATATCTTTTCCGCTCTTAGGATCAATAATTTCTGCACATCTAGTCCAGTTTATCAATCCATTATTTTTGCAGATAAAGTTGAGAGGCAATCTTTAAATAATGTCTAACCAAGTTACTTTTGTATCAATGATTTCAGGTTAAGAAAGCCCTTAGAGGTGTCAAAGTAGAAGTTACGCATAGAGGAAATGTTCGAAGGAAATACCGCATTTCAGGGTTGACATCACAGCCTACAAGGGAGCTAATGTATTTAGATTCACCATCATTGTTCTTTCCTCTTGCTAGTTGTTTTGCGTTTTCTTATTGTACTCTTTTGGAATGATTATCTTCTTTTTCCCCTTAAACAGTTTCCCAGTAGATGAGCAAAAGAACATGAAATCAGTTGTTGAGTACTTTCAAGAGGTGTATGGATATACCATTCAATATTCTCATCTACCTTGTCTTCAAGTGGGAAATCAAAAGAAGGTGAACTATTTGCCATTGGAGGTAGGCTCTGCTCAATATTTGCAACCTTTGTATGTAGCAGTCTATTCTCTTTAGCCAATTCATATGAATCTTTCTACAGGCTTGCAAGATAGTTGGCGGACAGAGATACACTAAAGGGCTGAATGAGAAGCAGATAACTTCTCTGCTAAAAGTTTCATGCCAAAGACCTCATGAACAAGAAATGGACATTTTACAGGTCTACATCATTAATTCCTTGAGCTTCTAGCGACTTTGTTGATAAACTAAGGAACATATATCTAAATAAATTGTAAATACTGAGATTGCTTGAGTGCTACTAAAGGAAAATCCATAGTTTTTTGCTTGTACAATGTTCCAATTTTCTACCATACTGCAACACTTGCCTTTTTTTTTCATATAATCAAATGCAACACTTGCTTGTTCCAAAGAGTTACCCTCAATATCTGTCAGCAAAAGACAAATTATTGGTCAATGCAAATAATAATGACAACACGAAGATGAACGGTACACCAAAGATCTGACATTTCTCCAATGTCTTTGCAGACAGTTCATCAAAATGACTATGAGAAAGATCCCTATGCAAAGGAATTCGGCATCAGTATAGACAACAAGCTTGCATCTGTTGAGGCTCGGGTTCTTCCAGCTCCATGGGTAAGTTCAAAGCCACTTTACTACTTCAGACGTTAAGCCTCATAATACCAACAAGTTGTTTATTGTATCCCTTTTCTTTTCTTAATAGCTTAAGTATCATGATTCTGGAAAGGAAAAAGAATACTTGCCTCAAGTTGGTCAGTGGAATATGATGAACAAGGTTAGTCAATGTATAACTTGAGAAACTTAAAAATTTAACAGCAAACTGATTTCTAAGTGTTAAAGTCAGAGACTAACTATATCTGACAGAAGGTTCGTTTTAATGTAGAAAGTAATAAATGGAAGCACCGTCAGACATTGGGCTTGCATCAACTTCTCAAAAACCGTCCAACAGAGCACTGCTTGTAGTTTCTGTCAACAGTTGGTTCAGATGTGCCAAATTTCTGGCATGGTAAACTTTCCTGTTTCAGTTCTGGGTAGCGGCAAATTTTAAGTAGAAATCAGTGACTTTGTGAAACCATCATTCTAACCAAATAACTATAACACTGTTTCCAACATTCCTAGTTATTTCTTGCGTTTATAATATGTTTTTGTTGACCTTACTCTCAGGAATTTAACCGGGACCCTGTAATTCCAATATATTCAGCCAGACCAGATCAGGTAAAGAAGGCCTTAAAATATGTGTATTATGCTGCTGCAAGCAAGCTAGAAGGAAAAGAGTTGGAGTTGCTTATTGCCATTCTTCCAGACAACAATGGCTCTTTATATGGTATGTAGTTAACTTTTGCTACTAGCTGGCTATTTGGGGCTCACTTTACAATATCAACTTAGACTAAGACAATCCATATATATGGTTTCTATAAGCTTTACCGATCAAGTAATGTAGAATGAAAAATATGTATATTGTTTCTCATACTTAGGAATTTAAATGCCTCCAACATGATTTTTGCACAAAGTCTTCCAACTTTTAAGTTTTCATGTAAAGATGCTCAGAAATTTCTAAGTCTATTATCCATAACTTTGTGAGATTTATTTGGAATTCGTACTCACTAAGGGCTGCATGCTCCACTTTCAGGTGATCTAAAACGAATTTGCGAAACAGAGCTGGGGTTGATTTCTCAGTGCTGCCTTACAAAATATGTCTTCAACTCTAGCAGACAGTATCTGGCAAATGTGTCACTTAAAATCAATGTCAAGGTGTGTCATAATTGAATGATCTTTCAGGGTTCTACTACCCAAAAACAGAGCTTACTATGGTTAATATTGTATTCATTTGACTTGCTGAAGTCAGATTAGTGATTTCTTTATCTAAAAAAAGTCTTTCTCAATTTTTTAGATGGGAGGAAGAAATACCGTGCTTTTAGATGCATTAAGTTGGAGGATTCCTTTGGTCAGTGACATTCCAACGATAATTTTTGGAGCTGATGTTACTCATCCAGAAACCGGAGATGATTCTTGTCCATCTATAGCTGCTGTAAGCATTTGAAAACCTTAATACCTCTACTAGAAAGTTTTGGATGGCCCCAAGTTTGAGCATGCTGATTATTGTAATACAGGTTGTAGCCTCCCAAGATTGGCCAGAAGTTACAAAGTATGCCGGTTTGGTATGTGCACAGCCTCATCGAGAAGAACTTATCCAAGATTTGTTCAAAACCTGGAAAGATCCTCAACGGGGTATGGTTACTGGAGGCATGATCAGGTACGTATTTAAGGACTCCTTCAAAACTGTGCATGACTTGGGTGTTCTTATGTTCACATCTTGGTTTAGTGCTTCATAGTTATTAAAAAAAAAAATTACAGCATAAAAGACTATCCCAACACTCAAACCCATCCCCTATCTCAAGGAAATTACTAAATTTTCTAGAAGATGGACTAGGCAAGCAACTCCATCTACAAGACAGCATTTGTAAAGGGATGGAACAACAAGACCAGTTTTGGGGTGGGAAGACCTTGATGCCATTTATGCTAGAGCTATTTAAATTGGCCTTAAAAAATTCATTTTGCAGTTATAATGACTATCAAATTGAGAAATATGATTTGCCTAGCTGTTAAGAAACCAGCAGTTGACCAAGTTGTTACTTTTTTCTAATCTAGGATATTCATGTGTGATATAGAGAATTATATCTTTTATATTTTATTTGATTCCTTTAATTATTGACCTGGTTTAATTTTTAAGACAACTGGATTTTTTTGGCTGACCTCGATTTCAAAAACTTCATAGATAAGGTTTTATTGTAGTAGAAAGTGCATTCATTGGGTGTTTGAGGCTTACTTGGTGATGCATACATGGAGTCATACCTTCTAATTGCTTCCGTAGTTTTTATTAGAAGATAAAATGAAGGTTTCTTTTTTTAATTGAAGTTTACTAATTTGAGTTACTGCAGAGAGCTTTTACTTTCATTTAAGAAGGCTACTGGACAAAAACCATTGAGAATAATATTTTACAGGTACTCTAATTTAATAACTATTTAGATAAAGAAATTGTTTCAATCTGCAGTTAGGTCCAAGAAATAGCTAAAGTATGCTTTTTATAATATCTGTAGGGATGGTGTTAGTGAAGGACAATTCTACCAGGTCTTACTATATGAACTTGATGCCATTCGTAAGGTTGGTGAAGATCTAGCATCCTTGTTTTTTATTAACTTGATGCTCTTCCTATTCTTACATTCCTATCATGTCTAGGCTTGTGCATCATTGGAACCTAGTTACCAACCCCCAGT
Organism: Quercus robur; assembly: GCF_932294415.1. NCBI lineage: Eukaryota > Viridiplantae > Streptophyta > Magnoliopsida > Fagales > Fagaceae > Quercus > Quercus robur. The sequence continues at coordinate 81,463,332 of NC_065535.1, forward strand.
AACATTTATTGTGGTTCAAAAGAGGCACCACACCAGGCTCCTCGCAAACAATCACAATGACAGAAGTAGCACTGACAAGAGTGGAAATATCTTACCTGGTAATACTCTTTGTTTCAAATCACCTGGAAGAGCTAGCCTACTCTCCCACTAATGATTTTATGCTTGGCCTATGAAAGTTACACATGAGGTAATTGAGTGATCACATGCTTTGAGCCAAGGGGTCTGACCAGATTCTGCAAAAGAGTTAGCTAGCTCTCTCCACAAGTCATGCAGCTACCATTCTGAACTCATAAACTGATATGTTATTGATTTGAATTTCAAATGTAGGTACTGTGGTGGATTCAAAGATTTGTCATCCTACTGAGTTCGACTTTTATTTATGTAGTCATGCAGGAATCCAGGTATGGTGTTGAAACATACTAAATACTTCATAATTTGAGAATTGGACCTTAAGTTAGTTAAAGAGTTGCAATAAACCTCAGACAGAGTTGAGCATGCAAGATCAACTCCATGTAAAAGCCTATTATATAAGAAGCTGAAACATATTCGAACTTTAAGTTATATTGCACATGGCATTTGACAGGGAACCAGTCGACCAGCTCATTATCATGTTCTCTGGGATGAGAACAATTTTACTGCAGATGAAATTCAATCACTGACCAACAACCTGTGTTATACGTAAGTTATTTTTTTCCCTTGTTGCTTCTTCTACATAAGCTTTTTTTACTTATAGTGAATTAACCTCGTTAATGATTTGGTTGCAGGTATGCTCGATGCACTCGATCTGTTTCTGTAGGTAAATTTCTACTCATTGTTTACAATACACTGACATGCACATATTGCCACCTACCTGCCTGTGAAAGTAATACATCAAATTTTCAAAGAAACTTACACCAACAATTCTTTGTTTAGATTGTCCTATGTCCTTGTTTGCATGATTTTATCACCATTCAACTGGCAAGATACAAATTTATCACACTGTACGGCATGTAATGGCAACTTAATAAACATCATTTCTTCTAAATGCAGTGCCTCCTGCATATTATGCTCACCTGGCAGCTTACAGAGCTCGATTCTACATGGAACCTGATGTGCATGAGAATGCTAAAACGCGTTGCACACGGGCCGCTAATGGGTCATGTGTCCGTCCTCTTCCAGCTTTGAAAGAGAAGGTGAAGAATGTGATGTTTTACTGCTAGAGGGAGGAAGTAGCAGGGGCAAGAACTAAATTGAAGCGTAGGAAGGAGTTGTACATGCTGTACCTTATGTTTATAATGTAGAGAGATTGTGCCTTGAATTAAAATTTGAAAATTTTGACAACACGTTTAACAAGGTTTTGATAGCGTTAGCGTTTTATATATGGATGATGATGTAAAGGTAACAGGACGTGTGTGTGTTTATCTGTTAGGATTTAAGGGTCTGATTGCCTAGGTGATTTAGGAGCCTAAAAGCACATTTTTAAAACCAGAATGTTGTTTCACAACAACAATTCTTGATAACTTTTTTACAATTGCTCATTTTAACCCCAAAACGTCGTTTCGCAACAACTTATACAAACCCACCTTAAATTGGTAAATATAGTGACAACGTAATCTAAAATGGGACTGCATTCCTTGATCATTCTGTGAAACGAAAAACTCAGGAATTTGGAAACTAGAGACTCTCATTCGAGCGAGAACAAGACTGCTCAGAGAGCTGGTTTAAGGTTTTTGTAGGCTGAGCCATCTTTGAGAGTAGGCCTTGAGTTTTGGTCGGTGAGCAAGGAGAAAAGGAACAGAGAGAGCTGAGCATTTTGAGAAATGGGCAGAGCCACTTTCGTTCAAGCAAAAGAGAGAAGCCGTTTTGGTTCCTAAGCTCCTAAGCTGTAGGAACAGAAAGATCATCTGAAAATACCTATGCCTAGTGCTTGATAGAATACCACTTTGAGTCGACAGAGCTAAATCTTTAAGCTACAAAATATGCATAGAACTCGACATTAGCAATGTTGAATTTTAGCCTAACTCAATTTTGTTAAAATCGAGTTAAAAAATAAGGGCATTTTGCTACAGAATTTTAAAATTAAGGATATTTACTCATTTTGCCCAATTTTACATGTGATCAAAGTCAATCCGTTTAAGAATCTCACTTTTTTTTTTTTTTTTTAATAATGAGAAAGTTTGCGGATACAAAAAATTTGACATTTGCTAATATGGCAGAATGTCAGTAGTAGGAAAAAAGTCTTTTTTTTTTTTACCAAAGGAAAAAAGTCATGTTAATAAAGAGCTCAAATGAAAACTAGCGAAAACTTACCAACTCAACATGTATGAAAAAGTTGTCAAAATATTTTATGTATATAGCATTTACTCTTTAATATTTTCCTATTTTGTTCAAATTCAAATTTCGAATTAAGTATTTGACTTTTTCTCTTTAAAGAATGGGTAATTTATTATACATTACCTCTCTTGATACTCAAATATTACCAAATTAATAATCTAAACACAAATTCAAATTCGAAGACATATTTTGACCTTGAAGACTTAGACTACCTAGTTATTTTCTGTGGAAAGAATCAATTTACAATTAATGACTAATTTAAGACCCCTCAAGTCAAAATGTCAAATTGAATTTAAATTCAATGCATTCGGAAGTCTTATTATCAATCATCCCATTAATACCCCCACTTTCTCCAAATTTACTTTCAAAATTCAAGTTTCAAACTTAAATACAAACTATTTTGTAACCTATAGTACTTACGCACATGAATGGTCAATTATAGTAATCCTATTGATGTTAAGCTTCGGTTATTAAACATTTAGGAAATTAGTTTAACCAAGAGTTATGTTATATCTCCCATAAAAAAAAAAAAAAAGAAAAAAGAGAGAGAGAGTTATGTTATATATTCTTTTTTTTTTTTTTTTTTAAAAAAGGAGTTTTGTGTTATAGGGTAATTATGTTCTATAATATATTGTTAAATAAATAATGAGAAATGTTTGTTTGTGAAAACATAATAATTTTTTGACTTTGTTATCTTAAATATTCATAATAATAACAAATCAACCATATTGATAATAAGACATTTAAAAGTACTAAAATGGTTTTTTCTTACAACTTTCACAATATTATTTCTATCAAGTTTTTCATTATCATATATACTAATCTCATTCCAGCACAATGCGTGAGAATATGTCATTATTTTGTAATGAAATATAATATATAATTTATTTTCAAAAATATTTGTAAAATCATATATTAGGATTAGTCATCTGTAACAAAGTATTTTTCTCATAAGAGAATTTCATTTTAGATGTATTAAACTATTAATTAAGAAATGTACTTTTCTTATATAACCCTTTACCAAACCAACAAAGAGCAAGGATCTTTTTTTTTTTTTTTTTTTATTCTTTATAAAATAAACAATGTCATATTGCTTTCTTTTTTAAGCAATTAAATTTTGTGTTCTCTATAAATAATAAATTCTTTTTTATTCTTTATAAAATAAACAATGTCATATTGCTTTCTTTTTTTTATTCTTTATTTTTCACTTTCTTTTTGCAATGGGAAAGTCAGACATAACTGTGTATTTTATAATAGCACTATTTTTATTATGAATTTGAAGGGTAGAGATACCAAAATCATATGAAATAGGAACATCAAATAGATTTCCATCATTGGTTTCACTTTGAAGGGTAGAGATACCAGGACCATATAAAATAGGAACAGCAAATTGATTTTCAGCATCAATTTCACTTCCAGCACACATCTCGACTTGAGTCCCACCAACCCTTTTTTACAGTATTTTTTTGACCTTCTAGCTCGTGCTTCATCCATAACTATCTCCAGTAATATATTCGAATATGATATCAAATTATTAATGCAATCTCACCACTAAATCCTCATCATTTTCTTAATCACTTGAAAAATTATTGACTGAAAAAATACAAAGATCTAATAGAATTGTGAATAATGTAAAATAGATTTCTAGATACTCTTACATCAAAATTATTGGAAAATGAAAAAAAAGGAAAGAAAAAACAAACTATTGCATGTGAAAAGAAAACGATAAAAGCTCTACTAAAAAAGTTACATAAGGCTGTCTATATCAGTATATCAACAACTAATCATATAATTTACCATTAATAATAAGAACATGAGTAGTTAAAAATAGCTAACCTTCATTAAGAAAATAAGTAGTTTAAAATATCTGACTTTGTTGCCAATAGAGTTTCCCAATTTTATGACAATCCCTTGGTAACAAAAAAATTACACCATACGCAAACATACATGGTTATTTTCTTGTAACTAAACAAAAATTAAGCGAAGTCGGAGGAAAGAAAGGAATAAGAAAATCTTAGCAATATTGCTTGGAACGTGTTTTACAGAGCATAAGCCAGGACAATTAAAAAGTTGTAGAAAAATAAAATTGGAAGGAAAGGAGAACCCCTTCCTATATAAGATACAAAAGTAACCCTTTGAATACCCAAAATCATGCATCATAGATCTTCAGAGATCCCTTTCAAATTCCATAGTATTCATGAAAAAAAACTAAGAGTGTTGTATATGATGGAATCCCTAAACCGATGAGGTAATGTGTACCACTAGTTGTGTAAGACTCGAATTTTGGCGTTGCTAGAATAGTTTCTGATCTGCACAAAAAATAAAAATAAAAACTATCTGATTTAAGGAAGTGAATCTGGATTTGGTTGGGGTTCTTATCTACTTTTCCAAAAGGAACATAGAAGTGATTTGTTGAAAATAGAGACCTGGAAATGGAAGGATAATTATGGTATGATCCTCACATTTTACACTAAAATTAAGATTTTTCTGGGGAACAAATAGCACAAAATTGGACTCTGATTATATATATATATATATATATAGAGGTTTGTTCAAGTTACATCTGGTGTAACTTCACAAGAGTTACACTTTTTGCGAACCATTGATTACTATTAAATTTAAGGGTCAAAATTACTCCTTAGAAATTAGTAATTTAGGCATTAACTCTTCTTAACAACAACAACAACAACAACAACAACAACAACAACAAAAAAAAAAAAAAAAAAAAAAAAAAAAAAAAAAAAAAAAAAAAACCCACAGCATTAACTCTTTTTTTTTTCTTCCATATCATCATCTTCTTCCTCTTGTCTTTCTTTTTGCACTATACTTTCAGGCCACCACCATTCATAAAATTCTCAATATTAAATTGTAAATACAAGCTATCTTTATTTTGTTTTAATAAACATGATTACCATTTTGAGAATTCATTTATTATGGAGGGAGTATCGTTTTGCCATTACTTAACCACAACATATGGTCTGAAAAAAGGAGAATTTTTTTTTTTCATCCATTTGAGTTTTGCCAATACCTTGAATAAAATTTGTCATGAGGGTTTTAGAAATAATTAGTCTCAACAAAATACTATGTCCGCCGGTAGTTCTGTAATGCTTAGACAAACATTCCTTTCCTCTCTTCTGAATTTGGGAGAACCCGCTTTGCCTCTAGCTCTGCACTCATCTTCTTTTTCTCTCACGCACACAGAGGTAGGTTTAGCAGAGTTGTCAAGAACTCAAGATTTCTATTGGCAAGAGGAAAAGTTGAATTTTTTATTATTCAAATTGCAGTGCTCCCAGAACAGTGAACTATGAAGTATGAACTCAATAAAGTTGAATAAAAGAGATGCCTATATATCGAGGAAGGAAAAAAGAATAAACAGGCGATATTGTACTAAAGTGAAGAATGGAGCCAATATTGTCAATATATCCCACTTTTTCAAATAAATAAATGGTATTTTCATTTTTTTCATAACAAATAAATAAATGCTGTGGTTTTTTTTTTTTTTTTCCCTTTAATAAGAAAAGTTAATGCCTAAATCACTAATTTCTAGAGAGTAATAATGATACTACTATGAGTGTTTGTTTATCCTTAGATTTAATAGTAATCAATGCAATGGTTCACAAAATGTGTAACTCTTGTGAAGTTACACCAAGTGTAACTTGAACCCATTTATATATATATATATATATATATATAATTTACTTATAGTGTCATGTTAACAAGTACCCTTAAAGTAATTATTAATAAATTATTTTAGAAATGTTTTAACACCACTTTTAGGGAAATATAAAAAAGAGTAAAAAATTTAATTTTTATCTTTGCCCACAATTTTTTTTTTTATAAATATATTATAAACTAATGTCTTTAGGACTTCCATTAACTTTTTCCTTTACTTAATACTTTAGTTAATTTTATCTAGCATTTATTAAGTCATTTAAAGTTTGATCTTTCCCTCCAAAGTCTTGAGCTTGATTTTAATTTCTTTGATAATTTGATTTTTTTTGTTGGAATATAAACTATCCTAAACTATTTAAATTTGAATGGAATCCTATACTATCTTATTAGAATGAAATGAAATTCATGTTTTCATATTTTTCATGATTTATTTTATCAAAATTAATTGAAATCCTGAAGAGCTAAACACCAAAGATAAAGGAAGTTGTACAAAAGAAGAAAGAAAAAAATTGATAAAACTTTCTTTCCAAAGTGGTATGGATCAACATACATTTGCCTCTATTCAATTACAAATCCAAAATGCAAGAACGCATATGAGCACATAGAAGAAAACTGAATTCTCCATTTGAAGGAATATGGTGTACGACACTACATTAGGGTGTACACTTGTTCAAAGTGGAGTACACCTCTCAATCTAGGAATATGATGTACCCCACTACATTATGGTGGTCACTTGTTCAAAGTGGAGTACACCTCTCGATCTAGGCGTACATAGCTTTGGGCATAAACTCCAAGGGACAAAGAAATTGCAATTCTAATCAATTTGAACCTTTACATTACGGGATTTGTGTGCAGTGGACATGTTCATGCTAAAAGTGAATAATAGGAAAATAAAGTGAAGCAACCAACCAAATCATTTGAAGCATGTGATTTCATAAGAAATTATACAACTAAGGAGGAAAGTAAAGGGTTATGGAATAGAGCCATGAACATCCTTTGTTAGCATCGTGTTGTGATCAACCAGTTGGTCCCTTGGTCAATTGATTCCTCAACTCAATGTTCAAGGCACAACGAGAAATTTGGCCTTTGGCAATGAATTTTACTGCTTTAAATATCATCACTAATGTTATTTGCAAAGATATTTGTCTTTTCTAATTGCTGTTGGAAATGCCCCATCAAGAGAAGATTTTTAGCATTATTGTCGTCGCTAATGCATTACTATTAAGCATTAACATCAGTATGTGTAAAGTCTTGCAAAATAGAAAAAATTGCTCATTTTACACATTTTGTGCAAAAAAACACCCACATCAGTGGGTGTAAAATTGTGCATTTATGCACAATTGCTACAGTAACCGTACATATATACACGGTTCCTAAGCTCTTCTATCTATTATTTTATGTTTTTTTCTCTCTCCTCTCCCTTGCCTTGACAGACTCTCTCTCACCCACTCTTCAATGCCAAGAAGAAGAAGAAGAAGAAAAAGAAGCAACCGACCATCACAACTAACCAACCACCACCACAACCAACCCATTACAACATCAATTTAATCCAAACACAATCAACCCAAAATTAATGAATATCATCACAAACCCAACTTAAAATCAACTCAAAATAAAACACAACAAAAAACCCATTTGGCAAAATACAAATCAACCCAAAACCCAAGCTTGCCGCCACCATGAAAGAAAGAGTGTGAGCGTATTGAGCCATGGAAGCTTGGTAGAGAGTTTTTTTTTTTTTTTAAGATTTGAAGAGAGCACTGATTTGATAGAGAAAGAGAGGGGGAGAAAGAGAAAGAATTTTTTTTAGAAATGAAAAAGAAGAAGAAGAAGAAAGAATAGCAAAAGAAAAAGAAGAAAGAAAGAAGATATTGAAGAAGAAAAACGTAGAAGAAGAAAGAAGGAGAAGAAGAAATAAGCAAGTAGAAAGAAGAAGGAGAAAAAGAAAGAGAGAGAGTGTTTCAAAGAAGTGAGGTAAGGTGGTGGGGCCGGGTAAGGGAAATAATAAAAAAAAGGTGAAAAAGTATTATTTTAATAAAAGAGGGTATATTATAGATAATCTGATGCGGGTGTTTTTACAAATTGATCTTGTAAAATAAAAAAAGTAGGTTTTTATTGTAAAATAGAAGGAAACTTTTGCACATACTGATTCTAATGCTCTTAGCAACGATATTGTGGTAATTGTTGACGCACATAGCTTAGGAAACTAAACGGACGAGTCATCATTAATATGTAATTATTACCAACGACAAAGGTCTTCTCACTACAACAAACATGAGCTTTTTCAACATATTTTTATCCACGGTCACTAAAAAATGTTGATAAAAGCCTTTAGTTTCTACATTTACACTCAACTGTTGAAAAATTCACATATATATTTCCACAGTTGACATAAATATTAAAATAAGTGGTAAATAAGTGGTGAGAAATTCATTTGCTAAGTGATTAAATAGTGCTAATTTATATCAACAGTTGGATGAATGTTGAAAAAAAGAAATTAACTATTTTTTATCAACAGGTTATAAATGTGGAAAATAAAAACATGGAGCTTTTATAGCTTTTATATATTTACCTACAATCACTCCCTCTCTCTCTCTCGCTCTATATATCTCATTCTCACTCTCTTTATCGCGCTTTCTCTCTCTCATAGGTCAATTTTCTTGTTATTTTCTAGGCAACCAAACAGAATTCAATCGCTCCCTCTCTCTTGCTCTATTTCTTGCTTTCACTCCTCATAGGTATGGGCGGTTGATTTTCCTATTATTTTCTAGGCAACCAAACAAATTCTCAACTCAAATTTTCGATTATTCTCCCTCTGATCAGGTATCTATTGTATTTCTCTTGGCTTTGCTATTCTAAAAACTTATTTATGATCAGTTTGTTTTTTCTTAGACTCGAATTTTGTCCATTCTTTGTTATTCGCTTGAAAGATTTTGAACTTTTGTGGTTTTTGTTCTTGACTTTGAAATGCTATGTCAAAATTGAATTTGTGGTTGTGTATTGCGTGCTTTCAATGTGATTGCAGGTGCATTGGGAGTTCAGCTCAATGAATGGTCAAGGAGAGTTCAAATTTCATTATTTGTGGGATTGAAAGCTAGAACGTGTGTGAGTTCAAATCACAAGTGCTTGGTAAGTTCTTTAGCTGAGCTTCATGCTTTATGTGGTATCAAAGTCTATTGTTATGCTTTTGTGGTTCTCTTCGCTTGTCTAGAAGTGGATTTGGATAATTTGCTTTACATTAGGGTTGGTGGGTTTGGATTGCTTTTTTTTAATTTTCATTGTAGACTATGCTCGAATGGGTTTGAATTATTTTAATCTTTGACACAATTAACCAATTAATTCACTTTGTCTGTATCGAGTGGGTTTGAATTATTTTGCAATTGATTTTTCAGTTATGGATCTTGTGCAACACCTCAAGACTTTGAAATCTACGCTCACAATGCTTCTTTCGAGGATCCACTCATGTGTGCTGATGGGTAGGTATTGGCTTAAATTAGTTTATATTGAAAAGAAATATGAGCTCAATGATTTATAAACCAAAATTATGCTATTCAGTGGATAGTCATTTCCTCAGATTAAAAAATTAATGTGCTGAAAATTCAAAGGCACCTTTAAGTGTATGTATCAATTCAGCTAGTAATTGTGAAATATTTCTGAAAGATAGAACAATTTTATAAAAAGATCACCTCCAACTCAGATTGAAATTAAAGACACCTAAGTCACCATAGTTGAACCTTTTTCCATTTGTGCAATAAGTTCGTTACTCTTCATTTTAATAGATCTGGCCTTTGTTTTCCATCTGGTTCCTTTGAAGTGTCTTTGCTGTTGAATGGAACAGTATGCCATGTTGTTGGAAATTTTAGGGAGCTTTAGTTATTTTTATGTATTGCAATAAAAATATGTTGTCACACTAGTATATTTATTGTAAAATGGCATGCATCTTGAACACTGTGGAATATGCTTTTCATGTTAGAATTAATTTGTAATTTTAATAAAGAAATTTTTAGATGATGTCTGTTAGTATTTCAGGTCTATTGGTGTTCTGTGTTCCTAAGGGTCAGTTACTTGTATCTAGAAGTCTAGAAGGCTTTTTCAAGTATAAATAAGTGCTATTGTACTGGTTTATGCAGATCAGCAGCTCTGCATCACAAAAATAAAAAACCTTGTAATCTGTTGCTATTTATCAATAAAAATTCCGCATATGCCAACAAATTTTGGTATCAGAGCTATGGAGATACTATTCAAGACCAAAAACTTGTTGAGAAGATACTCTGGAGTTTGCCTCAAAAATTTGATCATGTAGTAGCAACAATAGAAGAATCCAAAGATCTATCAATTCTTACCATGTATGAATTGATGGGGTCTCTCAAAGCACATAAAGGAAGGATGAGCAGATTTTCAAGCCAACCATTGGAGCAAGCATTTCAATCAAAACTAAATGTTTCTCATAATGAATTTTCTAAAGAAGAACAAGGGAAAAGAGGAGGCAATTACCAAAAGAAGGGTCGGTATGAAAAAGGCCGAGGCAACTTCAAAGAAGGGCAGAATAGAGGATGAGGAAGGAATGGAGAAAAATACCAGCAAAAACCAGGTACCTCTAGTGGTCTATGTTTTATTTGCAAGAAACCTGGTCATGAGTCAAGGGAATGTCGTTTCACATGCACTAGATGCAAAATTCCTAATCACTCTAAAAGAGATTGCTGGTACCAAGATAAACAAGAGAAAAATGATGCCAATTTTGTAAAAGACAGTCAAGAAAATCAGTTATTTTATTCTTGCTTGAATGCTCTACATGAAATACAAGATACATGGTTTCTGGATAGTGGATGCAGCAGTCATATGACAATGAATTCCAAGTCTTTTGTGGAATTTGATCGGAGCTATACTTCTGTAGTAAAGCTTGGAGATGGGAAGCTAAAGAAAGTTGAAGGAAAAGGAACCATTGCTGTCCACACTGAAGAAGGTAACCAAAAATTTATTCATGATGTTCTTTATGTGCTAAGCTTATCACAAAACCTTCTTAGTGTTGGTCAATTGCTTAGAAAAGGTTATTCTTTATACTTTGATGATGGTGTGTGTACTGTGTATGATAAGAAAAACAAATTGACAGTGGCAAAGGTTGGAATGTCACAAAATAATGTTTTCCCTCTTAGCATGCCATTACATAAGAAAATTGCTTTGAAAAGTGAGGCTGTTGATGAGTCTCATCTTTGGCATCTAAGATATGGCCATTTGAACTATCAAGGCTTTCAATTGCTGAAGAAAAGAAATATGGTGGTTGGTCTTCCTTCAATTCAGAAAAATGACAATGTTTGTGAAGGCTGTATATATGGCAAGATGCATCGTTTTCCATTTCCAAAGACAGCCTGGAGAGCTCGTGCTCCTTTAGAGCTTGTGCATGCAAACATTTGTGGGCCAACTAGAACTCCATCACTGAGCAACAAAAAATATTTTCTTTTGTTTGTTGATGATTATACAAGGATGATGTGAATTTATTTTCTTGATCAAAAGTCAGAAGCATTCTCATTTTCTCTTCAGTTTAAAGCTCTTGTTGAAAGGCAAAGTGGTCATCAAATGAAGATCTTGAGAACTGACCTTGGTGGGGAGTTTATCTATAAGCCATTTATGCAATATTGTAAAGAAAATGGCATTCAAAGGCAACTCATAGTTCGAAGAACTCCTCAACAAAACGGAATAGCTGAACGGAAGAATTGAACAATTGAAGAAATGGCTAGAAGCATGCTCAAGGGCAAGGGATCACCCAACATGCTATGGGCAGAAGCTGTCAACACAGCAGCATATATTCTCAATCGCTCTCCAACAAAAGCAGTTAGAGACAAGACTCCATTTGAAGCCTGGCTTAAGCAAAAACCTATGGTGAATCAACTTAAAGTCTTTGGCTGCATGGCATATGCTCATATTCCCTCACAAGAAAGAGAGAAGTTTGATGAAAAGGGGGAAAAGTATATTTTCATTGGCTATAGTGATGAGTCTAAGGGATTTCGCCTTTTGAATCCCAAGATAAACAAGCTGGTAATTGCAAGAGATGTTATTTTTTATGAGTTGGCAGAATGGCAATGGGAGGAAAATGTCCAAGAAAGCAAAAACTTGGAAGTTCTTGCTTCTCTTGATTTTCAAGACAAGTCTAATTCACTTCCAAGCATGAATTCTGAAGAAGCCCCAAGAGCAACATCATCTCCAACTAGATCTTCAAGCACTGTCTTGCCAAATGCAGATTCTTATGATTCAGACAACCCTCCAAGGAAGTTTCGCTCATTGTCAAATATATATCAATCTTGTGAATTTGCATTATTTGCTAGTGAGCCACAAACCTTTGAAGATGCTGCAAAGGAGAATGTGTGGGCAAAAGCCATGGATGAAGAAATTGCTAGCATTGAGAAGAATCAAACATGGGAGCTTATGGACCTGCCTAATGGAAGAGATGTGACTGGCTTAAAATGGATTTACAAAACTAAGTACAATGAAGATGGCTCAATTCCAAAGCATAAGGCACGTTTGGTCGCAAAAGGCTATTCGCAACAGCCTAGAGTAGATTTCCATGAAACATTTGCACCCGTTGTTCGCATGGAAACTATTAGAATTTTCTTAGCTCTTGCTGCGCAAATGGAGCTTGAAGTATTTCAGCTTGATGTTAAGTCAGCATTTTTAAATGGTGACTTAGAAGAAGAAGTGTACATAGAGCAACCGAAGGGATACATGAAGAAAGGCAAAGTAGACAAAGTCTATCGACTTCGAAAGGCATTGTATGGCCTAAAGCAAGCTCCAAGAGCTTGGAATAGCAAAATTGACGGCTACTTTCGCCAAAATGGTTTTCAAAGGAGCATATGTGAGCCATTGCTTTGGCTGTGTTTGGTTGCCGTAAAACGTTTTCCGGAAAATACATATTTTTCGGAAATGCTAATTTCTGGAAAAGGAAAATATTTCTGTGTGTTTGGTTGCATTTCAAAAAATTTTCCGGAAAATATTTTCTAGTGTTTGGAAAAGAAGAAAGGAAAACACAAATCAGAAAACACAACCCAGAAAACACATCCAGAAAACCCGCCGGCGCGAAGGCGATCTCGTCGACGCGATCGCGTTCGCGAGATCGCGATCTCGCCGGCGCGATCTCGCGAAGGCGAGATCGCGAACAACGTCGCTATCTCGCGTTCGCGAGATCGCGCCGTCGATCGCGATCTCGATCTGGCGTGATCTCGCGAAGGCGAGATCGCGATCGACGGCGCGATCTCGCGAACGACGCTTCGCGAGATCGCGCCGTCGATCGCGATCTCGATTCGACGCGATCTCGTGAAGGCGAGATCGCGATCGACGCTTCGCGAGATCGCGATCGACGGCGCGATCTCGCGAAGCGTCAATCGCCGTCGTCGGACTGGTTGATCACCGTCGTCGCGAAGCATGTTACATTAAGCGTCGATCTCCTCTCGCGCGCGCGCGCTCTCTCTCTCTCTCTCTCTCTCTCTTTTCCGGAAATCCTTTGAAGTGAAAATGAAGGCAGAAATTCATTTCCGTGGTCAAAGCTGAAAATTTCGGTGAAACGGAAAATATTTTCCGGAAAATAATATTTTCCGTGACAGCCAAACGCCCTCTTTTCCGGAAATTGATTTCTGGAATGCGTTTGAAGCCGATTCAAACGCACCCTTTATGTCAAGCGTGAAGGTACTAGAGATTTTCTAGTAATTTGCTTATATGTTAATGATTTGATCTATATGGGCCCAAATAGGAAGATGGTTGAAGATTTTAAAAAGGCCATGATGAAAGAATTTGAGATGACTGATTTGGGTTTGATGAAATACTTTCTTGGTTTTCAAGTGCGACAGTCTACAGGTGAAGTTTTTATTTGCCAAGAAAAGTACATTGAAGATTTGCTTAAAAAATTTCACATGGCAGCATGTAAACCAGTGTCCACACCTATGTCTTCTAATGAGAAATTGCAGCAAGAAGATGCAGCGGAAAAGGCAAATGCAAAGACATATCAAAGCCTTGTTGGTTCTTTGATTTATCTCACAAATACAAGGCCAGATATTGTTCATTCAATCAGTCTTATATCAAGGTTCATGAATCAGCCTAGCAAGCTGCATTATGCAGCAGCAAAAAGAATTCTTCGCTACCTACAAGGCACCAAGAAGCTAGGCATTTTGTACAAAAAGGAGAACGACAACAATCTTGTTGGTTTCACTGACAGTGATTGGGCTGGATCACTTGATGACAGAAAAAGCACGTCTGGCTACATCTTTTGCTTGGGATCAAATGTGATTGCTTGGAGTTCAAAGAAGCAAAAGATAGTTACCTTATCTTCAGCAGAAGCTAAATATATTGCAGCAATTAATGCAGCATGTGAAGCTATTTGGCTAAGGAGATTAGTTTCAGATTTGCAACAAAAAATTGAAGAACCTACTGTTATTTGCTGTGACAATATGTTAGCTATTGCAATGACTAAGAATCCTGTTTTTCATGCAAGGACAAAGCACATTGAGCTTAGGCACCATTTTATTCGAGACTTGGTTGGTGAAGGTGAAATCCAACTGCAATTTGTTAGTACCAATGATCAACCAGTAGATGTTCTCACCAAAGCAGCTACAGTTGACAGAATGGAATGGTTTAAGAAGCAATTAAAGATTACAAATTAAGAGGGGGTGTTAGAATTAATTTGTAATTTTAATAAAGAAATTTCTAGATGATGGCTGTTAGTATTTCAAGTCTGTTGGTGTTTTGTGTTCCTAAGGGTTAGTTACTTGTATCTAGAAGTCTAGAAGGCTCTTTCAAGTATAAATAAGTGCTATTGTACTGGTTTATGCAGATCAGAAAAATCTGCCTAGCATTGTGCAGGAGTAGCAGCTCTGCATCACAAAAATAAAAAAACCTTGTAATCCGTTGCTATTTATTAATAAAAATTCCGCATATGCCAACGTTTCAACATATTAATAGTGCCAGAATTGTTATTTTAGTTTTCTTAAATCATTGTGTTGCTGTCATAAGTTTTTTCAATTTTTGACACTATTTCCACTAATAGTTTTGTCCAATAAATTAGAACCTTTAATTAAAATGAGGGATGCAGTTAGTTGTTGGTACTATGGAAAGGATTCTTTGTTCTGTTTTTTTTGTTTTTTGGAAGACAATTTAGAACATTTTCTTCTTTCAATGCTTGTGTTGAGAAAACAGATGACAGAACATTTTGTTCAAGCAAAATGACTTTCATAGGTTTTCAATACACATTGATATGATTTTGAAATTGTGTCTATGTCAATCATTATTGCCACCATTGATTTGATGATTTCCACTATGGTGCAACATTTCCAATCATACAACATAGGCTTAATAATTTTCTGTTTTCTATTGGAGGTGCTATTGCCCAAATTGTCTGTGTTTTTATGATGCAGCACTTTGAAGGTGAAACTCTTGAGCTGTTTCTAGTTGGAGCTCATATTACTAGTTGGTGCATGGATCTTGTTTCTAGCAAAAAAATTCTCATCATTTTGCAATCAATATTCTCTCAAAGCTATATGAAAAAATAGATCTTTACTTCCAAATTGTTTGAATAAGTTGCTTCTTTGTAAAATTTCACTTTCAGTCTATTATTGAACTGTTTTTGTAGGAATTGTGTAATAGTTAGAACACAGATCCCAATTTTTTAGCTCGAATAATTTAAATAAATGCATTTAAGATTTGAAGGATTCTTATTTTAATATATCGAAAGCCCTTTTTCACTCTTTCACATGCTAAGGGATTGAAAGAATAAGGATTATAGTAATTAATTTGCTCCAAAGCCTATACTATTTCTACTACTAGAATTCAATTCTCTATGATGTTTTGGAGGTTTATATTTTCTGAAAAAAAAGAAAAAGATAATGAGCCATCTCTCAATTTTCAATCAATATTTGATGTATTGCAAAGGATTCATCAAAATTCTTCTTTTTCTTATGGATTTATTAAAATTCTTCTTATTCTTATTGACAAATACTGAACATTTTACTTGGTATCATTGATTAATCTGATGCTTACATCCATGACGTAGTCTGTCTTACATAATTTATATTTATTGATTTTGTAGGATGAAGTAGATAAAATCAGCATTCTACTCACTTTTCAAGGTTTGATTTTTATGTCTGTATTGGTTACTGTTTTGCATCTTTTCCCCTTTATACATTAGCTTGCCACCCTTTTGATTTGGATATCATATATGTGAGTTGTGATAAAGGTGTTATGATATAATCTTTGAACTAGAAGGTTGGAGATGTCAGCTTCTCAATCCATGCTTTGATGGTCTGAGATACTCACTTATGTGCTTCCTGCTTGGCCTACCCTAATTCCCAAACAAGTATAGTCAAACATTTTATTTTAAAAGTTGTTTCAGTACTGGGGGCATTCAAAAGTGATTTGGTATTGATCTTTGCCACAATTTTGCAAGTTAGAAAATTATTGTGAAAAAAAGTTATGCTCTTAGCCTTACTCATTCCTGAATAGCCTTTTTGAAGTTAAATTGTTAGTCTTCATTGCCAATATGCACTACGAAATGTTAAATGCTATTGTCTTAATGGTTTATTTATTGTTTGAACATTACAAATGGTTTATGCATATCAACTGTAAACTCTTTTTCTTGCTTCCTTAGTCACAAATGCTAGGCACTCTTCCATTATTAATATTGAACAACTTTTGACACCACTCATTGTAAAGTAGGTTTAGGTAATGACTGCCTTAACACTTTTTAAGGCTGTGGAGGGGCGAGGGTGGAATGGGACCATCTGGATTTACATGAAGGAGAGCCATTTTTTTTTTCCAAGATGAAACTTTTTTCTTTATTTTATTTTATTTTTTACTTTAGGCATGCAGCACTTGGAATAACACCTGCCTCTATTGTGTTTAATTTTTTTTTATTTCTTTTTATTTGGAATTGAGTTTTTGACAACACCCCCTCCTGAGGGAATAGGACCCTCTGGATTTACATTAAGGAGATGAATCAGAGCAATGGAGATGATTTGAAAACACCCAAGGTTTGTGCATATAATGATTTCAATCTATATTATTGATTGTCTACAATTGACTTTTTCTAAAGTACAAAGAACAATTGTGCTATCATGATCATGGGACTTGTATTTTTATAGGTTCAAATGAATGTGATATCATGGGACTTGTATTTTTAGAGGTTTTGAAGAATTCTTTCGTGTGAAAATGATTTAGTTTTGTGCTTCAGGAAATTAGCCTTGGAATTATTGGAAACCTTGCCTGCCATGAAGCTCTGTTGATGCATATAGTTTCTATAAATGGATTGATTGAGATAGTTGTGGATCAACTATTCTTAGAAGATTCTTAGTGCCTTAGTGAAGCTTGCTGGTAATATTTCTTTTTTATTTGTTGAAAGGAAATGCTCATTTTCTTGAAATATTTTTTCTTTCTCATCCTCCCCCATGTAAAGTGTCTATGTTTGACTCTTCTTGCTTGTTGCATCACTCATGTCATAGAGATTTCATATGTCCAACTACACACATTATACTTATTTCCATATTGTGAATTTAGTGATGATGCTCAAGTTATTAATCATACCTTGTAATATTGTAGGGCAGTGTCTTATACAGATCTGCACGTAAATATTTTGTTTGTTTCATACTTCTCCTATGGTTAATATTTTGATGCAGGTTGTTAACTTTGGGTATTCAAAGTAGTGAATGCATTACATGGGCTAAAGCATTGCAATCTGAACATGTTATATACTATATTTTATGGATTGTGGAAAATACCCTAAATCTCCAGCTTATTGAAAAGGTAACAAGCTTTCAGCTCAAGGAAATGCCTTTAATTTTTAATGATCAACTCTCATTTTGATTGGTGCTTGTGGTGATATTTCGTGGTAGTGAGTACCAATCTCAGAGAAAGTGAACAACATTGAGTTCCAGTTGCAGCAATAAGAATATGAAACCAACTATGGAGTTGATAGATCCTTTATCAAACTCATTTTAGGGGCTGGGGCTTCATGCTTCCAAAGAGGGCTAATTGGCTAAATAATTTTAGGAATGAAGAAATGTTTTAGTTTTAGGAATATTTTGGTTATAATAACTATTTAAATGATTTAATATGATTTATAATAAAAATAAAAATAAAAATAAAACAGAGAAAGATAATCTTTCTAAAAGAGCTTATATAATCTTTCTAAAAGAGCTTATTGAATGGATTGTTGACAAAAGGAATTTATACTCAGCACTATTCAACTCGACTAAGCTTCAATTGCAGTGAAATAAACTCTAGGAATGTTGGAAAAATCTTTAGTAAAAGTTTTTCTTAAAAGAGATACTTTTGCCTTTTAGAAAGTGTTAAATTTATTGTAGTCTTCTTGGCCTAAAATGTTGTCTTAGTACTTTATTCACCAGTTATTGTTTCATTCAAACTCAATAAGCAATTAGAACCTTTTTTTTTTTGAAAATGTTTTTGGTAGTATACAATCAGGGTTTATAATATTCTCTGATTTTATTATTTTAAAAATTCTTGAATTCTTGTACTTACGAAAAAAGGAAATTCTTGAATTCTTGTGTCTATTAAAGTTTGTGAGCTTTTTATAAGATTGTCAAAAAGACTTTTATCTTTGGTGTTATAAGCATTTCACTCCATATGATGTCCAATCAGAGACGATTAAAACAATATTACTTGTAAATTACAACAGAGAAAATTTAATTAACATTTGAATTCAACTTGGAAAGTTACTAATGAGATAAAACTTCTCTGGGGATGATTAGAAAAAGCTAGCTCTTCTAGATTTATTTATTTTGGGTTAAATTATAAAACTATAATTTGAGACCTCATAAAGACTTTAAATATTCCCTTTTCATTGCTTCAGGAATTAATGCTTTAGAGTGATAAATATTGCTTAAGTATACAGTAAGTAAATGCTTTATTACTGAATTGAAAATACTTCATCTAGAAATCTTAAACTTACTATTCATTTGCTAAAGAGGCTTCCCTTTCTGAACAGAGTGTTGGACTATTATTAGCCATCATTGAAAGTCAGCTAGAAGTTTTGCATGTACTTCTTTCGCCTTTGATGAAACTAGGTTTACCAAGTTTATTGGTTAATCCCTTGACTTTTGAGATGAGCAAATTAGTGAGTGAAAGAATACCTGAAAGGTACGGCTTCACTCTGTTTTCAATTAGGTGATGCAATATGAATTTGGTAGACTAATTCACTTCATAAATGCAATAAAATGGGACATTTATGATTTACTATCTTGTTTAGCTATTACGCATTATATACTAGACTAGTAAAACAAAGTAACAATCATGTGCTACATGAATCGGGTGTACCGAATGGCAATAATCTTTGGAAGAGGCACATTTCAATGCTTGAGTGGTGCTTTATGTGTAAAAGGTGTGGGAAATCGGTGGATCACCTTCTTCTTCATTGTCCTATAGCATATGAGTTGTGGTCTATGGTTTTTTGTTTGTTTGGTATACATTGGGTTATGCCATATAAAGTTAGTAAATTGCTTGCTTTTAATAAATTTAATATTTTTACCTCTGGGCCTTGACATTTTGATCCACACAGTTAATAAAATTTAGGTAGCTCATCACTTAAGTCTTACCCAATTTTATGTGGTTTACAGGTTGTCTTTGACGCACCCAGTGGTGTAATATCTACAATGAAACCTGGAGCAAATTGGGTGGTTATGCACTTGTTAAAGTGGATGTATGTGCTTTATGGAGTAAGGAAAATATTGGAGGGATGGGGTGTCCTCTACGTGGAAGTACATGAAGAAAGGATGCATCATCTTGTTTTCAATGATACTAGCATTTGTCATGGGCCTGACCTTCTTGTTGGGAAGTGGCACTTCTTCATATATTTGTTACTTGAGGATAATTGATGGAGCACAGTGGTTTTCAATTTTTTTTTTCTTCTTTTAATTAGCCATTTTGAAAACTTGGAACCATTTGAATACTTAAAAATTAGGCTGGTGCTTTGGTTTTTATATGAGAATGGAGTTTAATTTGGAATTGCACAATTGTGTTTATGTTTATATTTTGAATCAAGTTATTAAATTTGGATCAAGTGAAGGACTACATCCAAATTAGGTTTTTTTTTTTTTTTTTCTTTTTTTCCTTTTTTTTTTTAAAAACTTATTTCAACCGTTTCAAACTGTTGAAATTATCTCAAGACAACATATATTTCAATAGTTTTTAATAATATTTCAACGTTTAATAATTATTGATAAAGATGAATCACATTTTTCGACGGTCACTTAAACCGTTGAAAATACTTTTTTCAATGGTTTCTAATACTTTTTTCGATGTTTTCAACAATTGAAAATAGCAAACTTTCTTGTAGTGTCTCCACTAATAGGTAGTATTAGTGGTGACATTTTTGTCGTCGCAAATGATACATATTAGCAACGACACAAATGTTGTCACAAATAACACATATTAGCGACTACATTTGTGCTGTTGTTGATAATGAGATATTACATTAGAGACGACTTTGAGTCGTCGATAATAATCTTTCACATTTTTATGGACTTTTTAAAATATTTTTCAATTCTAATTGTCACATATACGTGCCTAATGGGAAACATTTATTACAATACTTTACAGTCATTCAATTAAGAAAATACTCACATGAGTATAAAGATAAAATACAATACTCGAATATTCAACTCAATATTCTATTACAATGAAAAACATTCAACTACAAAATGACATGCTGTCTATATTTGATCGCAATATTTAACATTCAGCATTCTCCTTTGTATTCACAATCACATGAGCATACATTGTCTCATCAACTGATCAAAATAGTCTTCCTCATGAGGATATTAAAAATCTAATCAGGCTCAACCTTGTTGCAATTAATTTCCACTCAGCGTCATTTGTACCCATGACATGAAACATTTTTCTCCTAACTCAATGTAAGAATCAATGACAACAAAATTTACTAAATATATTTATTCATCCTAGTAAAACTTTGACTTTTATAATTTCCAAAAATACAATAATTAAGAATCTATAAAATCTTTAACAATAAGCTAATACGTAAGAAAACTTAATCTATATCAAAACTCATTTTCCAAGAGCATTTAGTTAAAATTTAAAAAATGTACGACCAAACATCATACTTAAAGTCTACCACAAAATTCAACTAATATATGTCCAACAGTCCAAGTGCAAAAATTTCCAATTAATTACCTAAAAATTAGCGCAAACTAGCAGGTAATCTAGCTAATATAAGCTTTAATTGATTTTGTTGTTGTATTTTAGCTTCATGTATCAGTACCACTTGTTCCTTTGTTTTCGCCAATTCTCCCTTTGTTTCCACCAATTCTCCTTTTGATTCTACCAATTGTTGCTTTGCTTCAGAAAATTCTAGCTTGCAACTTTCTACCTCACCATTGACCCCTATCTCATAATGCAAACGAGAAGAGGAGGATGTTGTAGGTATGAAAAAATTTTCCATCCTCCTAGCATGCCCCGATCTTGTCCCTAGCATTAGTGTAACAATATCTTCCTCAGTCATTTGAACATCTTCATCGGTTAATTTTTCTTGCATTGGATTCTGCAAGAGTAACATAAACTTGAATTAAATAATTTATAAAAATAATTCAAAATTTTTAACACATTACCGAAATTATTCTTATCAAATAAAAGTGTAAAGATATTACTTACTTAGTTTTCTTCACATGATGTAGTCACAAAAGACCCATCTTTCTTTGTGCGGAACTTCTTATAAAATTAAACTTTCTCAATTTCTTGCCTACTTTGTTTTTACTGCACATGATAGATCGTTAATTAACGTGCATACACTAGCATCATTATTTTAATAATCTAATATTAAATTGTAGCAACCTCCCCCAAAAACAGCAAGAAATGATTTTGATCCCAAGTATGATCGGCCGTTTTCAACTTTTCTCTATTCTTTGTATTCCGTTTTGACTTGGTCTAAAAATATTAGTAAAACAAAATGTAGCAATTACCACTTAAAGAATTTCAATTAACTAATCATGTCAAACGATTTTGTGTTCAAATTCATTAACAATTTAGTTTAAAGAATATTTACTATCCAGTCTTGCTTCTAAAGACTACAATGAATCGCATAGACCAAGCCATGTATCATGTGACAAATCCTTTGGAATATTGACCCTCGCCTCCTCCACCAGTTGCTTTTTGTTGAAGTGTTTCTTGAAGTGCGCATTTTTTTTTTTTTTTTGATAAACTTCTTGAAGTGCGCATGATACTTATAGATGCTGGACAATGACTTCTCCATACGTTGGTTATCAGAGCCTCAATATGATTTGGGTCCAATGTGAAATCAAACTGAAACATAATAATTAAGAAAACAATAGTCAAACATTAATGTTATGATCAATGTAATAAAAAAAAAAAGGTGAGGCTTAGGTCCAGTGCATGTAGTGTATTGGACCCGTTAAGATGATGATACATGTTTAAAAGTGGACACGTGTTATAATCTCAACGGGCTCAATGCAACTGGATACTAGACCCAAACCTTACTCTAAAAAAACGTAG
Organism: Quercus robur; assembly: GCF_932294415.1. Taxonomy (NCBI): domain Eukaryota; kingdom Viridiplantae; phylum Streptophyta; class Magnoliopsida; order Fagales; family Fagaceae; genus Quercus; species Quercus robur. The sequence goes on from NC_065535.1 coordinate 81,485,829, forward strand.
TCTCTAGCAGTAAAACTCACCAATAAAATTTGTTTTCAACTTTTGTTGGTGTTCTTTAGGGACTATAGACCAAGAGCCATAAGTAAGGTTAGCTTGATTAATTATTAATGATGTAGCCCACCATTCCTAGTGAAAACCTTAACATGTGGCCCTAAAACTCCTTGTCCCATTGGAGAGATGGTTACTGTAAGGTTGAATTTAATTAACCATCTTGTTGGTTTTATTCCGTACTAAATTTGCTTATATTTCAGCAATTAGTAACCCTGTATTTAGGTGGGATTCTTGTAAAGGTAGTGAGTGAGATAATGTGAAGAAATGTTCAAGAGTGTGCAAGAAAAACAGGGACTCGCGACTGGATCTCGCGGGTGACTCGCACCTGCAAGCCGCCAGAAGCTGCACACATGCCAAGCATGCCAGGAGTTGAAGCGTCATGCCAGCTGGAGCACTACAGGACAAAATAGGACAACTGGTCATTTAGTTACCTCGTGGTTGGAACTCGCGACTCAGTCAAGCCGCGAGCGAGCCCTGTTTTGAAAAACCTGTCTCTTCACATTCCATTCTCACCCTAGTATAAATACCCCTTATACCCACGAAAGAAAGAGAGCTTTCAGAGAGAATTTTGAGTGAGAAACCCTAGACAAAAACAAGATTGATTCATCTCCAATCTTCATTAAGAGACTCTTCAAATTCCTCAACTCTCCTCCTCTCAATTTTTAAATCCTTGAGAGGCTTTTTACCAAAACCTTTTCTCACCATATCCATTACTGTGAGAGGACTGTTTGGTGCTTTGGGAAGCAGTTAGGAAGGAACCAATTTCACACTGATTGATGCTATGGTCAAGTAGCGGAATCCGGAAAACTAGAAAAGAAATAGGTTCGGCGCAACCTCGTTGGAGCAAGAAACTTGGAGGGCTTAAGTACACTGGGTAGATTAGACTTGGAGGGTCTATTGCTGTTCATGTATCCCAACTACATTTTTTAATGAATTACTTACCGTTTGGAGGACGGCGGAGAGGTTTTACGCCGAGGGCTTCGGTTTCCTCTTCGATAACACATCGTGTGTTGTCCTTATATTTGCATCTTTCTTCCCTTAATCTTTACCTTTTATTTTTTGCTGTGAATGTGATTTTAATTGGTTTAGATTGTTTTACCAATTCTATTTATAGTTTGTGTTTATTTTTCGCACACTTATTGTTTGTCATAAAGCTTGAATTGGTAATTTTGTTATTGGGGGTCCAAACATTCATAGTGTTTTATACACTAATTGAACTTTCAGTTACAATAATTGGACCAATTTCTCTAAGTCATGCAAAATCGATGCATTTATTCCTACCTCTCTTTCGTTTGATGAACATAGTGGTTGTTAGTAAAAGTTTGATAATGTAGTCAACAAAACTTTAGCAAAATAATTTATTCACAGCATATATATACAATAAAAGATACTAACACAAGAAGGATAAGTTGCCCCTATTCATTCCAGTATAATTGTTTTCCACAACAATAACAATTGAGTAAGAATATTATTTATAATATAAATAATTAAACTGAGGGAGAGAAACAATGTTTATAGCAAATGGTATCACACGCATAACCAAGACCACTGAGAAACTAATCCCCAAAGTTTTAATACGTACTAAGAATCTATTGATTCTGACTACCAATATCCTTAATTAGAAGCATGAAACCGCCTAAATATACATACACATATATTCAATTTACAAGCATGAAAACCAAATAATGAGAACCACTCTCTTACAAGACTATTCTTACCGCCTTAGAAAGAACAAGCTAAAAACTAAAAGAATGGAGATTCTAAGTGTGTGGGTGCTTATGGATAGTTGTACGTGATTGTGAATGGAGTATAGAGCCTATCTTAAAAGTAACGAGGTCAGAAAATGATAAATACAATGGGGTGTTTTTTTTTTCTTCCATCTTTTAACTCAAAATGGGAGCAGGGTTGATATAAAAAAAAAAAAAAAAAAAAAAAAAAAAAAAAAAAAAAAAAAGTATCTTAGAGTGTTATTAGAGGGGATTAGCGGTGGATATTCTACTTGAATATTACCATAGTACTTCCTTTGCCCTCTAAATAATCGATGCTAGAGGGATCTAAATGAAGATAAATGATGATAAACACTAGATCACATAAGTTGAGTTATAACTTGACTTCAATACCGACCAATAATGCTTTTAGGTAGGAGTATTTTTTGTGAGTTTGGTAGGATTACAATTTGACAATAATAATCTTCTTAAGTGGATGAATATTATGTTGAAAATTCCAACCTAGTACCCACCATATTCCATGAGCCTAATCCCTAGCCACATGACTATATATATTCTGGTGGTTGTGTAAATTCTTTGCATGTAATAAAGGGATGTAACATCATTCATGCATATGGATGTATACAGACAGACTTTTGGCGTAAGTCTACGTGTTGTCCGCCGTGATTGCCACGATTAGCAATGTCGTTGCCAACAGTCCACAATTGTGACTTCAGAAGGCAGACTCAGTCAGTCCTATCTAATCTGACTTATCAGCTCATAAATAAAATAAAATATAGACCACACAATTTTCCGTAAGGGCCCGCACGTAGACGGCTGATATTTTATTTTCTAATTTATAAGAGGAGTAGACCTTCCTCACAAAAGATCGGCCCAAGAGAGAAAGGTGAGATCGCTGTCGACACGTGGGGATAATTAAAACGTTAAATATGCTGGTCGCAGCAAACGTCAGTTTGGTGGTCCTCCCCCCATATGCTTTTGTGCGTGGGCCCACACTACACAAGTTGTTGGACTCAGGACTCAGGAGGTCCCCCATACGGGGATCACGTGCAATGGTGAGGAGCAAAAGTATTATGGGCCAACCTTTTCTTTTCTTTTCTTTTCTTTTACCGTTCCGTTTTAAAAGTTATACGTTAAAAATAAGTTTTATGAAAAATCAAATTAAATAAGCATTTGCTTATAGCATTTACATTTGCTATTTATTTGTATTAAAGAGTTAAGTCCTTTTATATATATACCACTGTAATTTTTTTAAAAGAATTTTATCTCTTTTTTTCGTGTGTATGTTAAAAAATACTTAATATTCACAAAAGAAAAAATAGTGGATTAATCTCACATTGGAAAATGAATGTGAGTTAAAGAGGTTTAAAGTCTGTATTGTGTATCTAAGAGTTAGGCATTTTTGGATATAAATCACTGTAAATTTCTTTAAAAAAACCTTCTTCCCTCCCCCCGTGTGTGTGTATATGTTAAAAAATACTTAGTCTTCTAAAAAAAACAGCACTCGCTATTTTCAAATTATTCTATTTTACCATCTTAAAAATTATTTCATCAATTATACCATACTTTTTTATAACACACTCAACATCCCAACTTTTATTTTCTTATATAACACATTAAAATAATATATTTACACAAGAAAATATATTTATCTCTCTCTCTCTCTCTCCACCTTGAAGACCCAAAACCCCAACACAATTTAAAAAAAAAAAAAAAAAAAAAAAAAAAAAAAAAAAACCCACATAGAAACTCATCCCAAACCCTAAACAAACCCATCACCCACTGATCCATCATCAACAACACCATCACCCACTGATCCACCATCAATAACACAACCACCACCCACCATCAACAACACAACCAACAATCACTACATCACACAGCCATCATAAGAAACACCAAGCAAACCCATCAAACACCAGAGCCACCATAAAACTCAGCCCCAGACCCATTGTACCACCACAACCCACCACACTGATCCCACCATGATCCTCAGCCCCAAACCCATCACAACCCACCATGATCCACCATTGAAACTCAGCCCCAAACCCACAGCTAAAACCGATTAGCAAATCCTCACCACCCATAAACCAAATCCGATTTGCAAACCCACAACCACATCGATCTTGCTGCCACAACAACTACCAAATCCTCGACCACGCCGATCTCGTATAGAGAATCCGAAACCCACAACCACGTTGTGAGAAAGGGAGTGATGAGAAAATGGGAAGAGGCACAATGGCTAGTGAGAGGCATGGGGAGAGAAAGGGTCATCGGCAAAGGCATGGGAGAGAAAGAAAGAGCAAATGGTGACCGGTGAGAGAGAAAGAGAGGAGATAAGCTCTGTGAGAGATTTTTCCGTGAGAAAGAGAGAGATGAGTTGAAAGAAAAAACTAAGAGAAAACAAAAGTGAAAAGAATAAAATATATTATTTTGGTTTACAATTGTGCTACAGTGCCATCATACATTTAGGATGGCACTATAGCACAATTGCAAGATTTTGCAAGTCCGGGTAATGGGCTATTTTTGTGCCTTGATGCTAAAATTTACCAACATATGGCCTATAGAAGACCGGTTGTGAATGCTCTTAGTGCTTACTTGTATACCCAATCGGCTATAGCCTTACTTCTTCTTCTTCTTTTTAAGAATTAACACAAGCTTTTTTACAACATTTTTACAAATTAATATTATGGCTAACTGGTTTTCATTTAGACCCACCATTAACATCATTTTTTCATTTACCAATAATCATTCATCATATCAGCAAGTTGTACATTTTGTTTTTATAAAATAGTTTGTATCTCTATTAGCATTACTCTTTCTTTTCTTTTTTTTCTTTTTTTTTTTCTTTCAAATTTCTCTCTTATGTGTAATATATATACATATGAAAAGCTTGACCCAAAATTATGATATTTTTGCTCAAAATAAGACCTACTTGTTTTCATGCAAAAACTATCTCCAAGGATATATTAATTTTCTAAATGTCTAAATAGTCATTCTTTATCAAGAAATTTGTAACTTAACTAGAAATATTTTTAACGAAAATATTCAAGGTTTAATCTTCTCTTCAACACCATAACTATTGAATCGTAAAAAAGAAAAAGAAAAAAAAAAAAGAAAGAAAGAAAAGAAGAAGTTGTTCTCAATTTCATATAATGAGAAAGTTTAATGAAAAGAGTTGTGTTTATTATTTTTATTTGATAATTGAGTTTTTGGACCTAAGAATGTGGATGATGAGTGATATTTTTTGCTTAGGGAAGAGAATATAGATATTCAACTAATGACTTCTGTTTCATTTAGATGTAGTTCTCAGTAAATTATGTTTTTTTTTTTTTTTTCTTAACTAGAATTAAAAAAAAAAAAAAAAATTATGTTACACTGCGAATCAAAAGCATCAAACCATATTGTACATAAAATAAAACAAATAAAAATGGTACTCCTTAATAAAGGTAGGTAAGATATGCTATCTACTAATTTAAATACTGACATTGAGTTTGCATCAAACCATATTGTACATAAAATAAAACAAATAAAAATGGTACTCCTTAATAAAGGTAGGTAAGATATGCTATCTACTAATTTAAATACTGACATTGAGTTTGTTGAAGTGTGTTTGGAGTAGGTTTAATAGAAGGAGGGTAAAATGAGAATCTCTCTCTCTCTCTCTCTCTCTCTTTACATATATATATATACACACACATATTAAGGGCATACATTAACCATCCATTTTAAGAAATTTTTTATGAGGAATTAAAAAAAACTCTCAAAACAGTTAATCATTTTTTCATAAAAATTTCTTAAAATAGTTTACTAATGTGTACCCTAAGGGCACATGTTGGTAAAACCCTATATATATCCTTTTGTGGATTTAATGGTGCCAAGGTGTACAGTCCAAAGTTAGAAGGGAGGTCAATGTAATTTGAGTAAAGCTCGTGAGAGAAGAGTGCAATTTTCTTTTCCTTTTTTTATTATATGATATTCTGTTATTATTTGATTTGACATGAGGGGTAATTATACAAAACTCTCCGAGAATATATACCATAAACGCATACTTCCTCTTCTTATATAATAGTAAGTTTTATTAATTATATTCATAGTGGGATTCATAATTCATGCAAAATGGAGAGTTTACATTTATGGTACTTCTTTATAAATTTTCAAGATAAGTTAATAGCTGATGACTAGTATAAATGTTCCAATAATGTAGTATCATTAAATTATTGTTTTTCCAAAGTGACAAAAATTAAAAAAAAATTAAAAAAAAAAATATATATATATATATATATATATATTTGAGTTACCATGTAATACCTACTAATGAATTTGACCTATGTCACTTTATAATGTGAAACATAAGTTAATAAGTTAATAAAGGATATAACCAGGGGCACGCCAAGTTCAGCCCAAGAGTTGGTTATTCTGACTTGGCCAAAATAAATAAGTGAATATATATATATATATATATATTTTTTTTTTTTTTAAATTTTTGACCCCCTAATATAAAAATTTGAACACTTTGACTAAACCCAACTGAAATAAACTTGAATATGATGATCTTAATAATATCTTGACCTTTAAAAAAAAATGCCAACAATAAACCAATTTGATCTTTAATCCGGGAAAAAAAATAGTAAGTCTAATAATAAATGTAAAAATTTGTTGATCTTAAACTTAAAAAGAAAAAAAGAAAAAAAAAGACCCATTTAGATCTTAACAAATTTCAAATAAATCAATAAAAAAAATCCCAACCGATAAGAGAAGAGGCAATTGTAAAATTTCATAAATTTGTGTGTATTTTTTTTTATAATGTATATTTAAGTTCTTTTTTTTGTTTTAGATTTTTTATAATTTATGTTTGATACTTACTCTTATAAAAAATAATAATAAAATACAAAAATTGGAGCCGCGACTTTGATATAACAAGATCATTGTCACATATCCTGTCACTGTTTGTCAAAGTGACCAAAAAAAAGAAGATTTGGTATAGGTACTGTCGTGAGTTGAGTATTAACAAATCTGATAAAATTACTATTATGTCTTATTTAGGTATCAATGTATAAAATACCTCTAAAACATCATAAAGGCATCAAAGAATTATTCCATGAAGGCATGAAACTTATATGTTTGAATCTCAAACTCACATTAAGTTCAAGATAAATACTCTGAGTCTGAGTTCCAAAATAATTTAGATACTTATAAATCTATATCTTTTTCCGTCTTGATTCCTAAACTAAAATGCTGTTGTAGTATGAAGCTAACTAAGGTGATGTATCAGGGTTCTACCATGGGGAACTTCAGACTTTTACATGATATTGACTCAAACCATATAGGCGGGACAGGTTTCAGAAAAGCAACCATTAAGGAATATATATATGCGGGACAGGTTTCAGAAAAGCAACTGTGGGGCCCGACAACAGATGGGCCAGGTCCACCTATTCACAGGAATACTTAAGGCCCAGGCCGAAGAGGATAGTAGTCCCAGCCCAATAAACGCAAAGCACCAATGGGCCATAGAAATCGCCGAGGAGGGTACAGTCCTCGGCTAGCCCAGAGCTACACTAAGGAAAGGGGTAAAAGCGGCATAGGGATAATCTTGTAAGAAATCTAAAATATCTAGGAAAGGCTGCCCAAACTACCTGCCCTAGACGGAGCTTTGTCTTTCACAGAGTCGTGTCTCTTTAGCCTACTCAACCACTCCCAACAACTCAGGTCTTAAACTGATGGGACAAGTGTCAGGCTAGGAAAGTTCGACCCTACACGTGGACGAAGGAAATTGAATGCATGTTAATATAAAAGGAAAATTTGCAACCTAAAAAAGGGGCCTTCCAGAAAGAAGAGGACCAAAGGGGTGAACACCTCTAAATCATGCAGGAAAAACTTAACAAAACCACAGCCGAGTAAACATGACTTAGCCTTTCGACCCCACTCTCTACAAATAATATTGCACGGGTCCATTTACGTGCGAACCCAATCCTACCGTGGTCCAACGCAAATCGTGTCCCTACAGCAACCATTAAGGAATATATATATATATATATATATATATTTGTCTGGATAATATTTTACGTCAAAGTAGCGTGATTGACTTGTTATTTATTATTGCTTATTAAATAAAAAAATGTCTCATATTTAATTGCTTTTCTATTTTCTCATGCGCATTGCATGAGTTATTAACTAGTTATTATTATATAATAAAAATTGTGTCGTTATTAATGTGGTTGTGCCTAGTGTATGCATTTTCCTTTTTTATGAATTGTTTTTGTTATAGTATGTAATGTGACACTATAAGTATAATGAAATAATTAATATAGTTGGTCTAAGAAAAATTATGTTGTCAAAATTTTAAAAATTCTACTCTGATTAAAATTCTTTTACCAAAAGTTTTTAGGAATTAAAATATATTTTATTATTTTATTTTATATTATTTTAATAATTTATTATTATTCTATATTTTAATAAAGAATTTGGGTCCTACACATCATATACTTATATTATGTGGTTTGATATAAGTATTATAAATTGTACAACCTAATTTAGCCACGTGACTAATTCTCAACAAACAAAAAAATGATTAACATAGTTTATTTTAAATGCAAAAAATATTAACAAAATTTATACACAAAAAAGAAAAGAAAAGAAAACTACTGTGGGGCCCGACAACAGATGGGCCAGGTCCACCTATTCACAGGAATACTTAAGGCCCAGGCCGAAGAGGATAGTAGTCCCAGCCCAATAAACGCAAAGCACCAATGGGCCATAGAAACCGCCGAGGAGGGTACAGTCCTCGGCTAGCCCAGAGCTACACTAAGGAAAGGGGTAAAAGCGGCATAGGGATAATCTTGTAAGAAATCTAAAATATCTAGGAAAGGCTGCCCAAACTACCTGCCCTAGACGGAGCTTTGCCTCTCACAGAGTCGTGTCTCTTTAGCCTACTCAACCACTCCCAACAACTCAGGTCTTAAACTGATGGGACAAGTGTCAGGCTAGGAAAGTTCGACCCTACACGTGGACGAAGGAAATTGAATGCATGTTAATATAAAAGGAAAATTTGCAACCTAAAAAAGGGGCCTTCCAGAAAGAAGAGGACCAAAGGGGTGAACACCTCTAAATCATGCAGGAAAAACTTAACAAAACCACAGCCGAGTAAACATGACTTAGCCTTTCGACCCCACTCTCTACAAATGATATTGCACGGGTCCATTTACGTGCGAACCCAATCCTACCGTGGTCCAACGCAAATCGTGTCCCTACAATTGGCGCCGTCTGTGGGAAGGCTTGCATGTTAGCTCGCGCAGTGGTGAAGTTGAGCTTCTCTCGAACAAGGGGCTATGAAGGTGCCTATATCACCGGCGACATATTGCTGATACTCCAACATAAGCTCTTGCTAGGGGCTACGTTCCACGTTGTCAACGACATGGACAAGCCTAGGGGCTTCAAACACCAAGCCAGCTCCCCCCACCTTATTTGAGGAGCTAAACCTTCAGAAAACAAGCTACTTACAAAGAAAAATACAAGTTTTGGACAGAACCAAGGCCTTGCATGGTCCTCGGACCCAAGCCTCTGGGGAAACCAACTACTTAAAAAGAAAAATACAAGTTTTGGACAGAACCAAGGCCTTGCATGGTCCTCGGACCCAAGCCTCTGGGGAAACCAACTACTTACAAAGAAAAATACAAGTTTTGGACAGAACCAAGGCCTTGCATGGTCCTCGGACCCAAGCCTCTGGGGAAACCAACTACTTAAAAAGAAAAATACAAGTTTTGGACAGAACCAAGGCCTTGCATGGTCCTCGGACCCAAGCCTCTGGGGAAACCAACTACTTAAAAAGAAAAATACAAGTTTTGGACAGAACCAAGGCCTTGCATGGTCCTCGGACCCAAGCCTCTGGGGAAACCAACTACTTACAAAGAAAAATACAAGTTTTGGACAGAACCAAGGCCTTGCATGGTCCTCGGACCCAAGCCTCTGGGGAAACCAACTACTTAAAAAGAAAAATACAAGTTTTGGACAGAACCAAGGCCTTGCATGGTCCTCGGACCCAAGCCTCTGGGGAAACCAACTACTTAAAAAGAAGAATACAAGTTTTGGACAGAACCAAGGCCTTGCATGGTCCTCGGACTCAAGCCTCTGGGGAAACCAACTACTTAAAAAGAATCATACAAGTTTTGGACAGAACCAAGGCCTTGCATGGTCCTCGGACCCAAGCCTCTGGGGAAACCAACTACTTAAAAAGAAAAATACAAGTTTTGGACAGAACCAAGGCCTTGCATGGTCCTCGGACCCAAGCCTCTGGGGAAACCAACTACTTAAAAAGAAGAATACAAGTTTTGGACAGAACCAAGGCCTTGCATGGTCCTCGGACTCAAGCCTCTGGGGAAACCAACTACTTAAAAAGAATCATACAAGTTTTGGACAGAACCAAGGCCTTGCATGGTCCTCGGACCCAAGCCTCTGGGGAAACCAACTACTTAAAGGGAAGCATACAAGTCTCGGACCCTCAACACCAAAAGGGCCGATATGAAATGGAGTAACATGTTTCTAAAAACATAATCAAAGTCGCTCGATGCTCAGTCACCCCCTTCAATGAATTATTTGGAGTTCATCGTTTCTCGGACAGCATTCCCGCACATATCACGGGACGTTCAACCGATACCAAGGTTAGTTTCCTGAATTTAACTTATTGTCAATTATTATTATGCCTGGTAGTATAGGTAAGTTAGAACGAATTAGAACGAGTTGAATCGTGTTTCAAGGGGCTCCTGCCCTAAGTAGCGCTGAGAGAAAGCACATACGGGGAGTACACTCATTCACGAGATGATGTGCCAAAAGAACCATACCCAAAAACAAGTATATAAACTGCTATTTTTATTACGATGAAGAAATAGTACATCGTGCAATGAAAAGCTGGAATCAGCCTGCGTCAAAGCTTACTACATGAGTACTACATAAGTAAGAAAAAGAAAAATACAAGAAAGCTGTAGAAAGCCGAGGAGGTATGTCGGAGGAAAGGTTGGCTACAGCTCCGAGACCTTATTCTTCCCCCGCACCCTTACCTGCCCATAACTCAGGCAGCCAAAAAGACCCAACTTGAACCTGACACCGTTGAAGAAAAGGTGCAGGGAGTTGAAGGTGATGGGGCTTTCTCTAAATATACACCTGCCGCAAAGCAGAGGCGCTGATGGAGGAAAACCCTTCTTCTGCCATACCAAAGTGTTGGCATGAACAGAGACTGCTTCGGATTTTGGCTAAAAAAGGGAGAGACGCCGTTCTCCCTGGGTGGAGATGGAAAACTCTCCTGAACTTGTGCTTCCTGTGTCCATACCTTACTGTTATAAGCCTCATGAAGACACGGCGCTTCTGCGGCGGAGACATTTCTTTCTTCCCAACCCTCACTTTCAACATGTAATGCCAAGAAGGGAGAACTCCGAATATGGAAGCTGTGATGTGGGAGAAAATCTGAAGGATTTGTGCGTATATAAAGCAACCTTCTCTCCTTCCCATTTATTGGAAAAGACAAGGTTATGGCAGTCAACTCATGTGGCTTCCCAAGAAACGCTACAGACAAAACAGTCTTGGCTCAACTTCCAACATCAATTGCAACCACAAGATTAAAAAGCCTCGTAAAGGTGCACCTCGGTCCCCGTGACATCAGAGAGTACCACGTGGCCAGAAGTTGCGGAAATATCTCTTAAATCAGGGGCTAGGTGGATTCGTGGCCCCGGGCCCGCTTTGGGTAAGGGCCCAGGTACTTTGGCCGACGCCGAGCAATGACCATGGCCGAGAACAACCACTGTTAAGCACCTCGGGAAATGCTCAAAGGAAGGGAAAACTTGAACTCAAGGTCTCGGACAGAACCTAAGGCTTGCATGGTCCTCGGACTCAAGCTAAAAGAGAAAACCAAGTGCTAATGCGGACATTGGTCTCGGACAGAACCTAAGGCTTGCATGGTCCTCGGACTCAAGCTAAAAGGGAAAACCAAGTACTAATGCGGACATTGGTCTCGGACAGAACCTAAGGCTTGCATGGTCCTCGGGCTCAAACTAAAAGGAAAAATCAAGTACATAAGATAAAACGCATAAATCCTGAACAAAACCCAGGTTTTGCAAAGTCCTCGGACTCAGGCTGCCCGGGAAATCAACTGCCCAAATGAAGAAACTTCTCGGCTTAAATACTGGAAAAGGTTAAGGCTCGCGTATCATCGAGATGGCAGAACAACCTAATGATCGTCAACTTAAAGAGGCCATTCATCCGGTGGGTAACACGTCCTCGGATAGCTACTTCTTATATCTAATCGGAGCATTTAATACCCATCACGGCTAATTTTAAGACAAGTCTCATTCCACACTGGTCGGATTGCTACGTTGAATAATTATTTTATTAAAGTCATCGTGGCATCTTTTTATCAACGATTACTTTGGCCTTATTTCTTATTAATTGAAATGCTATACTATTATGCCGAGCAGCGCATTCACATTTGTTAAAGTATATAAACAAGACATACGAAATAGAGTAACAATCACTTTTATTAATATGAAAAATTGTTACAACCTACAAGGAAGGGCTTAAATGAGCCAATACAAAAAATGAACTGCTAAAACAGTAACAACATCCGTAACACAAATAATTAAACCATCAGGTGTCTTCTGAATTCGCCTTCAAAGTTTTTCTGAAATCTATGCCTCAGTACTGTTCACATCAGGAGAAGATCCTTATACAAAAATAATGAAGGACAAGGAAGAAGAATTGGAACACATGGAAGCACTTCAGCAAGCTCTTGTTGCTGAAAAAAGTAAGGGAAAAAGAAGATGGAAGACATGAGCGGGAAGGAGGAGAAGAAGAGGGAAGCAATGAAAAGAAAGTAAAAGGAGCAAAAGAGGGAAAAGGGGAGTCATATTAGGTATGCTCATGAGAGAGCAGATGGAGATGACAAGGGAGGTTTTTGACTCGGCCACACCGGAAATAGGATGTGACGAGCCCCTGCTTCGGATTTTGGCTAAAAGAATGGGGAGACAAACCTTGAGTCTCCACCACCCTTTCCCTGACCGAGCCATCTCAAGTTTCGTTAAGGTATGGTGTTTCTGGGAAAGGAGGGATTCATTCATGGTTGATCACTATGGGGGACGTGTTATCGACTGAGGAATAACCAGAGGGAAGAAGGGGATTCTGAGAAGGGTCTAAGGGATTCGCATATGAGAGAATCACCTTCTTATCTTCTCTCTTTATATAGGGAAAAAGACGAGGGTACGTGACACGCTCCGATCCTCTAAGAAATCTGCTAGTAAATGCAAAACCGTTTCGTTTCTCCAAGCTATCCATAACCGCTAGATTTAAGAGGCCTCGTAAAAGGAAGACATTAAAAGCGCACTACGGCTAACCAAACGGAATAAACGCCTCACGCGTAAGTCAAGGGAAATACCTCGTAGACCGGCGCATTCCTTGGGGAGGTGGAAAGTCGCAGACGTTGATTAAGGGCCGAACTTAATGAGCCGCAATAGAGTCTCGGTATCATCAAAACCCACCTTTCCAACCGAGGAGTTGGATAGCAGGGTTTTGAGGGGCTATTGTGGGGCCCGACAACAGATGGGCCAGGTCCACCTATTCACAGGAATACTTAAGGCCCAGGCCGAAGAGGATAGTAGTCCCAGCCCAATAAACGCAAAGCACCAATGGGCCATAGAAACCGCCGAGGAGGGTACAGTCCTCGGCTAGCCCAGAGCTACACTAAGGAAAGGGGTAAAAGCGGCATAGGGATAATCTTGTAAAAAATCTAAAATATCTAGGAAAGGCTGCCCAAACTACCTGCCCTAGACGGAGCTTTGCCTCTCACAGAGTCGTGTCTCTTTAGCCTACTCAACCACTCCCAACAACTCAGGTCTTAAACTGATGGGACAAGTGTCAGGCTAGGAAAGTTCGACCCTACATGTGGACGAAGGAAATTGAATGCATGTTAATATAAAAGGAAAATTTGCAACCTAAAAAAGGGGCCTTCCAGAAAGAAGAGGACCAAAGGGGTGAACACCTCTAAATCATGCAGGAAAAACTTAACAAAACCACAGCCGAGTAAACATGACTTAGCCTTTCGACCCCACTCTCTACAAATGATATTGCACGGGTCCATTTACGTGCGAACCCAATCCTACCGTGGTCCAACGCAAATCGTGTCCCTACAACTACAATTAAGAATTAATCGTCAAAAGCTTCAATATATTTAAAATAAATTTCATTATTTATTTGTAAATTATTTTACAATCTACTATAATATTTGGTTTTCGATAAAAACTTGCACTTACACAATGTGCATTCATGGTGTAGCTTACATTTTTTATTGCTAGATATTTTATTATTAAATAATTATATTATGGAAATTATTTCTTATCTTAGGTATGGTTCTTGATTAAGTTATGCATTACATAGGCTTGATACTAGTAAATGAGAAATTAAGGAAATTTCACATTACTTATTAAAATGAAATTCTGACTAAAAAGGAAACTATTAAAGGTATTATCAAATATTTACTATAAAAAAATAACTTACAAATTGACACAGCAATTAATCAGCAACACAATGAAGAAATATCTTTATACATTTTTTTATGAAATTTTTTATAGGAATTAAAATTTGACATATTTATATATAAAGTTTATATATATAAAATAAAATTTGTAGTACATTATTTAGGGCTAATTTTTTTATAGCTGTCCTAAGGCAATAGGCCCATTGTGGAAATATACCCATTTGGGGCCACAAAGATTGACAAAGGCCTAATCCCTAGCTAAGATTAGACAAAATGGGTTTTGTCGAATAAATAATTTGAGGCAAAGCTGGATGGAAGTGTAAATAGATAAGGTCGAATCAAGGCCAACCAGGCAGCCACTTGTCAAACCTCTTATTCACAAGGCTGTGTATTCGAGCTTGAGCCCTAATCATTATTTAAATTATGTGGTTCAAACCCTCATGAAAAATGCCAATTGAGGAGTGTGGCAGTTGAGGCTTAGAGGGCAACAAGGGTTTTTCCTTACCTATTTTTGGGTCTAATGGGAAACATCGAAAGTGGAATTGTAGTGCTTGCAAAGCTCATGATGCGGAAGAAAAGCAGCAAGTAGAACTTACCTCTACGCGAATTAGGTAGTCGCCTATGCCCCAAGTAGACCAAGGCTGCTAAATTTTAACCAATAGGGATATTCTATACATATATATATAAGAGTATTAATTAGGTTCTAAATCTTAACCAATAGATTAAAACAAATTAATAATGCAACGGATGCAACAAAATATTATAATAATTTCACAACATTCCTAAATTAATGTGTAAACTCACACATGGGCTCACCATAATCTCTAATTTAAATTTTTTGCTATGTTAATTTAGGAATGTTGTGAAAATTTTGTGTCCATTGCATTACTCAAAAGAAATTGTTTGGAGTAATGCTACGTCTACAACATTTTCACAACAAATCCATAGTGGCAATCTATTATTGATGGGTAAAAAAGTGATATCAATGATGGGTCTAAATTAAAAACAATAATAGATTACAACTTAAGATTTGTGATGAAATATTTGTGAAAAATATTGTAGATATAACATTACTCAATTGATTATCAAAGATACAACTTTTTTTTTTTTTTTTTGCAAAGTAGGTGTACCACTATCCACTCATTTCTTTGTTTTTATTTTTTATTTTTTTAATCTTCATAGCTTTATATATATATTAGTTGTTAACAAAAAATAAAATAAAAGTTTTGTGAAAAATTAAATTAAGTCGCAAAAGTGTTTTCTAAATAATTTTTTACTAGCAATAAGTACAATATAATAATAATAAAAAGGTGAAAATCTTAAAAAAAGGAGAGATTTTCAACAAAAGTTAAAAAGAAAATTAGATGAACAATTCACATAAGAACAAGAAATTCATTAAATATACTAAATATTTTTGCATCTAAACAAATTAAAAGAATAGATTGCAAGTAAAATATATATGTATATATATATATATTATTTAATTAAATTTAAATATATAAAATATTTCAATTTAAACATTGTCTTAGGCCCCAAAATCCCTTGGACCTCCCCTGTGTCTACTTCAAGAAAATAATAAACAAAACATGTTTGTTTCTAAAAAAATAAACTTAAATCCAACAGGGTTTCTCAAATCCATGAGCATCCTTGAATCCACAAGGTGAAAAAAACAATTAAAGTCTAGAATCCACCAAAAAATTAATAGAGAAAAACTGATTTTTATTAAACTGAATCCAAAATGTTCTAAAAATGTTTTCAAACTTGGAGGTCTATTTAAAGACTTCGTATATAAAACTTGATAGACAAAAAATTATATTATAAAGAAGATCCTAATTAATATCTAACCATAATAAGTCTCTAATTTTACTTTAAAAGCATTAAAAATGCCTAAAAATAGGGAAATAATTATCCTAAATCTATAAAAAAAAAAAATACATAAAAATTATAAAATTCTATCCTATATCAGGTCATGAAAAGTATGCTATGCGCAAAAAAAAAAATTAAAGTAGGGGTAGACACTTTATACCTATGAGAAATGCTATGTCCATAACATTTTCACAACAAATTCTAAGTGGTAGGTTGTTACTAGTTGTAATTGTTGGGGCAAAAAAGTAATTTCAGCAGTAGGTTCAAATTTGAACCAATAATAACTAATCACTTATTATTTGTTGTGAAAATATTGTGGACGTAGCACGTCTCTTATACCTATTGGAGATAAACCCACATTTGCAACCTCAAATTTGTATTTAATACTAGCCTAATCACAATTAAGGCGCATTGCTCTCAACAAGTAAATTTAGTAACTCCAAAAGCAATCACTCCCCTTATATCAACAAGTCTAACTCGTGAGTTCCAGTTAGCTCAACTGGTAAAGTATCTAAAGGTTGAATAAGAAATTTAGAGTTCAATTTCCGCTTACACCAAAAATTGATTAGTGTCTTAGTCTGATGATAAATAGCACAATCATCAGAAGTGAACGTCATTGGTTGAAACTCTATTAATTTTTTTTTTTTTTTTAAGTCTAATTCAAACCAGGTTAACCAAATTGCTTTGCTTAGTGCAAAACAAGACTAGCCCAACATTCCGTAAACCCCACTGCCTAAAGCTTGAGTTCTACTAATACCCATTATTCCAACCAAGTCCTCTTATTTTGAAGAGTTTTTACGGTTCTTATAAAACTAGGAAAATTCAACATTAACTCATCTCAACTAAACCCTTGGTTTAATTAATTCCCCAATAAGAGGCACAAATGGAATGCTTTTTTTCTCCTTCCTCACAAAACTCCTACCATCTCTCATTTATCACTCATTAATGTGAGTTATTGTTTAGTTTCAATTTGTACTCGCACTATTTCTAGCATCATACTGACTTGGCAAGATATATAAACCGCACCGGAAGCCATCCTTGTTTTCCTTGATGATGTGAGTAGCCTCATTTTCCTCACTAACGTGACTACCAGCCTCAACTCTTGAGTACAAATTTGGTCTATTAAAGTGTGAGTCAGAATTCAAGACATGACAAGACAACAAAAACAAAGAAAGATCCCTAAATACCCCCAAGCATTCACTCCAATTAAAAATGTAAACAAATGATAATCTTTATGTCAAGAGTCCTATAATTCAACTTATACTTACTAGTGTTTCCAACCGAAATGTTTAGGGTTCAAATCTCTCCTCTCCCTCCCCTCCCCTCCCCTAATTGTTGAATAATAAAACCCTAATTGTTGAATAATAATAAATAAAGAGATAAAGAGATAAGCTTCATATTTGGTCGCTGCCCATTATGGAAATAAGTGTTAGAATCAAAGAATGCATTATAGTTTATGCTATTTAATTTTTAAACCAAATGGATGATTATAGTCGCATTGAATTTAAACATATAGCTTCTTCATTAGTGGATAAATTGGTAGCATCATGAGACCTATCTGACTACAGCCCAGGAAAAAAAGGAAACGGTGCGTTTGACCAAACCTATTAGTCAAATTTATTTAGTAAGTTTGTAGTTAAAAGTCCAATGATAATAATACTGAATGCCAGGTTCAACTGATCAAAGTCTCCCAGAATCTGATCCAACTCATCTCTAAACACAAGCAGTCTTTCGCCTCATCAGTACTCGGTAATTAGTGAGATAAAAAATATCCCACTGATGTGACTACCAAAGAAACTATGATAAGAATTGAATTTAATAAGTTGTATTCAGATTTCAGACCACTGGTGAGCTTTGTTCTCTTCCCACATTAAAGTAAAAAGGAGCTAAACAGTCAAAATAAAATACTACTCCTATAATTTAATTAGACTAAAAAATAATAATAATCCCATTAAGCTGTAGCAAACAGGTTGTTGAAGAATCAAACATCTATAGGGGCAGCGAGGTTGGTGCAGGTCACAATCCTAGTAAATACATCGGCTGGAAATTATTGATGTTTGGTCACATGTAGCAGTCTAAAAAGCTCGAATAGACTTTGGTGTAAATTAGGCCTCCAAAACAATTCCTCTTATGGTAATTGTCAGATGCTTCTTTTTCTTCTTTTTTTTTTTTGATAATACAGATGCTTCTTTGCCTCCTCTCTTTACTACCCCCCAACATCATTTTTTTTCATGGGCATCAACTCAGCTGACAGCCCCTTAAAACCCACTTTTTCCGTTGACTGCTTAGAGCATCCGTAGCTGGAGTTCTAAATGCCATATTTCAGAATGTTTTAGCATTAAGACATTAAAATAAAATTGTAAAAAAAATTTACAATTGTGCTACAGTACCATCTTAAATGTAAGATGGTATTGTAGCTCAATTCTAAAAATAAATATTGTTTTTTATTTAGCACTCTCTCTTCACTCTCTCTCAGCACTCTCACTTTTGCTCTCTCTCCGTGTGATTGTACTCATTCCCTCTCTCATTTAAGACTTGCCAACGGAGCTGCTTGGGCCGTTTTGCATAGAGTTCATTGTGGGGCGTGTGGGTTGTGGCTAGTCGTGCGTGGAGATCGGTGTGGCGAGGTGGGTTTTGATTTTGGGTGGGTTCAGATGGGGTTTTGATCGGCGGAAGGAGATCGGGTGGGTTCTGATGGAGTTTTGATCGGCGTGGGTTTTGTGGAGATCGAGTTTTGATTGTGTGGGTTTCGTTTTGATGGGGTTTTGATAGAGTAGATTTTTTCAGTGGGCGTGTGGCGTGGTGGTGGTGGTGGTGGTGATTGGTGGTTTGTTGGGGTTTGGCGGCAGTGGCGTGGGTCTGGTTTTTTACTGTGCGTTGTTGTTTTTTTTTTTTTTTTTTTTTTTTTTGGTGTTGACGGTAGATTATGAGTTGCTGGTGGTGGTGGTGGTGGTGGTGTCAGGTGTTTGTAGTGTAGCGATGGTGGTTATTGAATAGATAATAGGTTATATTGTAAATGATGGTAATTGTGAGATATATTATTTTATTGTGTTAAAATATTATTTTAATGAGTAAAATAAGAAAATAAAAGTTGGGATGTTAGAGTATTGTAAAATTGTATTGTATAATTGATAAAGTAACTTTTTGAAATGGTAAAATAGGATGGAATGACATAACCTATTGGAGATGCTCTTATTGATTTTCATTTTATGTATAGCTTTTTATTAACATGTTTTTCTCCTCCTTTTTTTAATGTTTTTTTTTTTTTCCAAAATATTTACTTGAACCAATAGTAAATAACAATTTAGTTTCTAGGATTTCTAAAAAAAAAAGGTTGAAACATTGAAAAACAATTCGACGTCTACAAATTGCAATTGTAACTTATTATTAGGATTCGAAATGTTGAAAAAGACAGTTCTCTTAGGACATTTTTCAGCATACTCGTACAGTTTTTATTTTTTTACTTTTTTTTCCTTTAAATGGTCTATTTCGAGAATCATTCAAACACGACTATCATATTTTACTATACTTGTCTAATCGATTACTACTTTATTGACTCAAACAGACCGCGTCTTTTCAACTAATAATCCTTTCTTTCTTTCTTTCTTTGATCCTACTCTTCTTCTTCTTTTTTTGATGAGATTGATCCTACTCTTTTTACTCTATAAATCTTTCTTTACCTAAATTCATTCTTTATTTTACCAATACCCACCTATTCTTATTTTAAACCTCAATTGGGGTCGCATAGTACAAGTGACACCAACACTTTGATAAGCTACGGACCTAAAACATAGGCACATATAGCCACGAGAAAAAAAAAGAAAAGAAAAAAAAAAAAGAAAGGCATTTTACCTAAAGTAAAAATCCCATAACGGTAAAAAAGAAAAGAAACATGAAAAAGTGACAGATTAGAAAGGAACGGAGTACAAATTTACAGCGCGTTATGATTGTTATGATGATGATTTACTATCCCGAGTGGGGAGTTGGCGTCTGGTACGGCTTGCCAAGCCGAAGCCGATATGAGAGGTCGGCTATGCCAGCCGAGAGTCAAGCAACCTTCGTTCTCTTCTACACAGTACCCTTCAGCTGAAAACAGAGTCAAAAGCATCCTCGCTTGTTTGAACGCATTGGATCCCAGATGTGACGGACTAAATCCGGCTTGTCCGAGCCGGCTTCTCCACTTCGCTAACGGCTCGTGCCGCTCAAATCGAGCCGAGCCTTCGCAGCTCACCACGTTGCATATTTCTCTCTGTATGTAGATTTCGGCTAGGGCTTTCTCTGGCTGGAGAGTACAGGCTTCGAGTGAGTCGAACATGGTTGAGTAGTAGTATAGGGATTCCGTGAACCGGTCCATGAACCCGGGTTGGTTATGGTTCGCTTCGTGCTCAATTACTGTCATGATTTTCGGGTTCAATTGTCTGATCCACCCGAGAACGATTTCGATGGGCGGGCTTCTGTTCGGGTCGGATCCTAGAAGTCGATGGAGCTGCATGATTGAGTTTACAGCCACCGCTTCTTTGGAATTCACTTGCAGCATCCACGGCTTCACGTCTTCGAGCCGCTGAGCCGCCACGCCTCGAAAAGCGAACCGGACGTTGACCGAGCGAGCTAACTCGGCGAGTCGTAACCCGATTTCTCGGAGCGAGTCTCGTCCGTCCGGTGACGGAGGGCCAATGCCGGTTAGCCGTAGCAGAGGAGGCCCGCCGGGCCGTAACGCCAAAGCTTGAATCAAAGCCGGCCATTGCAGACCGTGCATTAGGTTGAAATCGATGACGTGGACGCAATCGTGGCCGTCGAATGCTTCTAATATGGCTTGGTTGGCGGTGAAGTGAGCGAATTTCAGGTACGGACACGCCTCGTAAAAATGATGGTAGAGAAGCTCGTTCTCGTAAGCCGAAGCCGAGCCGGAGACGGAGCCGCCGAATAAGCTGCTGGCTTGCGGCGTGAAGATGCGGCGGCTGAGTGCTTCGATGAAGTAACCGGCGACCTTCCCAATGCCACAGGTGGTGTTGACACGTCTGAGCAAGGACTGCATTTCATCGATCAGAGAACCAGCCAATGAGAACTCGCCACGTTGCACTGATTCCGCACACGTCATCAGCAAATGCACCAGCCTTATACCCGAATCTTCTTCCATCGCCGTTACAACCGTCAACTGATTCGGCGGGATTGTTAAACTCTGCATATTCTGCTGCTGCTGTGGAGGCGCATCGTTGTCCGTCCACGTGGCATCCGCTTCGTTTTTTACCGTTGGATTGATCCCTGGGCCCACGACGATGTCTGGAAGATCTGGGAGATCGGACGGTAGAGACGGGGTGTGGTTGAACTCGGAGAGGAGCGAGTCGACCCAGGAGGCGATATCGGAGGGGTTGTAGTGAACGGTATCGGAAGAAGCGAGCTGGGAGAGCTCGACGGGGGAGTTGACCATGGCAGTTTCGAGGCGCTCGAGTCGTTGAGCCACGTGGCGAAGATCGGAGGCGCGGACCTTGTAGCCGGCGCCGGCGAGGAGGCCATCGATATCGGCGGGTTTGGTGGAGGAGGAGGCGGAACTGCTGCCACTGCTGCTGCCAGCTGACGTGGCGGAATCGTACGGAGACATATCTGCGAGGGATTGAATTTCGAAGTGGCTGGCTGTTTCTTTATTTTGTTGTTGGTTCTTGTGATCAGATACAAGGTACAACTTTGTGGATTTCGTAGATCATTCCTAGAGAGAGAGAGAGAGAGAGAGAGTGTATTGTTATGCAAGTGAATTAGTGAATGAGAGTGATATTGGGAGTGAAAACTGACAGGTGAAAAAGAGAGGAAGGGAGGGTTTTCAATCTTTTGATTTGATTCTTAGAGAGAGAAAGTGAAGCTGACATGTAATACGTCTAATCATGATATATTTTTTACTTTTTTTCTTTAAAAGAAAAAACTAATTTAAAGGTGCTGGAGCCCATTTGTTAAATAGACTAATTAAAAAAAAAAATTTTAATATCAATTTTTTTGAAAAAATGAAAAACTAAAAAAAAAAAAAAAAATTCATAAAAAGTTTTTAAAAATATTTTTTTAAATAAATACTATTAAAAGTTTAAAACATTCATTAACTTTTTCTGACATTAAACCCCAGATCTTTAAAGGTGATATTTTAAATCCCAAATTTTCATTAATGTATATTTAATGTCCAAAATGGTGAGATTTATTTTGAGATTTTTTTTAGGGTGCACTTACGAAAGTTTGGGGTTTAAAATGTTAAAGTATAGGACTTACTTTTTTATTGTTGTGAAAAGGTATTTAAGGTTACGATTAGGCGTGTAATGATTTTGTGTGACACGAGAGTAGTAGTTTTCGAACTGCTGCAGAGTAATCAATGTTTGAGGAGACCCACGTACAAGATATTGAGGAATGGTCACAATATGATTTTTAGTCCCACCCCGAGATCCAGTAAATTTTTATTTTTTTTATTTTTTTTATTTTTATAGTAGAAGTAGAACCGTGAGATATTGTAAATTCAAGTTAGGTTTTTGAATTGACAGCCTCGCATTTTCTAGTGCAGTACTATTTCTGTCCCCCCTTTTCCTGGTTTCTTAAGCCAAACTCTGCTTCAATACGACTTTTATGTGGAAGATTTTTGACTGGAGGATAAGTGAAAGTGGAATATGGATCCAAAGTTTGTTGAATTTAACATAAAATAACTTTCCACCAAACAATCATTGAGGTATAACGTTTTTCTTTAAACGTATTTATGTTCATTTGTGCTTCTTCTTCTTCTTTTTTCACTTTCCCGACATATAATGAAATTAATGTTCTTGTTGATTAAAAGGATGAATGACATATTCAATTTCCAATATTGACTTATAAATAAAATGATATGGCATAATCTTCTAAAAAAATTGATATAATAATAATAATCCTTTGTAAATGGTTTTGAACTGAAAACAAGTTCTATATATATATATATATATATATATTGCACTGGTAATCAATTCTAACTGGATAATTAAACTGAATTAATTTTTGGAAATGGAACTCAATTTTCCAAATTTTTGAATGTCTCAACTAATTTTAAGGAAAAAGAAAGGGATTATAATAATAGTGGAAAGGCAGCACCAATATGTAGTTTTATAGATATCCTTTTAGTTGATTTGCAAGTTAAATCAGCTGATTTAAACAAATAAACATGGACGATGTTTACAACACTACATAGCATATATATTAACCTTCAAATGAGAGAGAGAGAGAGAATATATGAGCCCTCCATACATGCAGAATTAATTATTTGGATATAACGTCTAAATCTCATTAAACATTATGTTTGACATGTCTTTAAGAGGTGTGGACACAAAGAAACACTACGTCAACGGGGTTACTGTAAGGTCATGACATTAATTTCACCTAAAGAAAAAAACACTATGGTCGTGACTCATGAGGTTCGCTTGAAATTATAAGAAAAACTCCCTTGTCAAAAAATGCTGCTTCATCCTTGAATCTTGATAAAGTTTGACAAACGTAATTTGTAAACAATAACTTGTTAATTAGGTTGGAATGTCCATTTTTAAGTACAATATCAAGTTCGAAGATTCAGCTCAAGAGAAGATAGTAATTTGATTTTCCACTGACCTTTGATCGAGTCTCGCTCGATCAAGATAAACCTCTCAACATACCCTTGACTGAGGCTCAATCAATCAAGATATGGGAAACCTAATTTTAAAATACGTTCATTAAGTCAGTTGTTGAGTTGGAAAACATGTCGTAATACGTGCATAACTATAAAAGGGGTAGTCGACTGAAAGAGAGGTTTTTGAGAGGATTGTCATATGCCACATCAATGAAACCCTAAACCACTATTTTCACAAAAAGTGAATTTGAAGATGGTGTTTCTCAATGGTGATCAAGGCTGAAACCACAAAACAATTTTTGTTTATTTTCAACGAAGAAGAAATTTTCAAGGTCTCCTTAGAGTTGCGAACACAATTTGGGGGAAAATTTTATATTAAAAGAGTTCAAGCAACATGGAGCAAGTAGAAGAGTTACCTCTATAAGTCCTTTTTTTTTTTTTTTTAGGAACACGTCTATAAGTCTTTTACTAGTTAGAAACCAAGACCATAGGTATGATTCAATTAGAAATTTCAATTCTAATAGTGAAATTCTTCTTGGGGTTAGAATTAACTCCCATGTTGATTTTTTTTTTCTTTAGATACGTCCTTGGGTTTTTCACTTCGTCACTGATTACTTGTGCTATGTGCTTTATTTGCTTTATACTTTAATTGGTGACTTATTTAATCTGTAATGCTTAACCAAGAATCAAATTGAATACATAATTAGTTAATGTGCAAAGTTGGTTACCTTCCACTTAAAATCAACCAGTGGTGGTTCTTCTCTTAACCATCAGTGTGCCTTTCTTTTACCTAAATAAATTGAAGCCTCCCCCTAGAGTGGCTTTTATATACCATGATTAACTTTTTAGTTAGATATTATGGGTCAATTGAAAATATCATAGAGAGAGTCATTTATAAAATTAAAATAAAAAAGGGATATATGAACATATCATCATGCAGGGCGAAACAGGATGGAGTAAGACAAATGCGAAGGAGAGCCAAAGACTTCATCTTTCGAACCACTCCATTGCCATCCCTACTAACTACCAATGATTTGTTGTGAAAATATTGTAGACATAGTACCTCTCTTATTTTTAAGTCTTGAACTCTTTGATACATCAATAATTGAGGTGGGAGAATTTAAATCTTGAATGTTTCCTTAAAAACACCATGAGGTGCCTCTCGTGCCTCTTGTGCATGTAGAAGCAATGTGGAGTCTTGCAGCCACTTGCAAGAGATAGTGTGCCCCTCTGAGTGAGGGTGTATGGTGGTCCTCTCTCCCTGAGAGGAGTCTTTTCTTACTCAATCTAGTGGATAGACTCAAGTAGAGGAATAGAATGGCAGAGGAGCTTGAAAGGCTGTGGAGTAAACTGTCATTTACTGAGGAGGAGGATGAAGGAATCGAGCTTGATTTCAACTGTACCAAGGCAGCAAGGGAGATAGGGAAGAACTGTGCGTTAATGAAGATCTTAGCTCACAAAAGTATAAGCATTAAGGCACTTAGAAAAAACATGAGAATGCTCTAGAAACCCAACAAGGGTGTCCAAATTTCTGAGGTTGATGAGGATCTATTCTTGGTGGAATTCGGGAATGGTAGGGACAAGAAAAAATTTTTGGATATGTGTCCATGGAGTTATGAAAAGTAGTTGGTTCTACTCCAAGAGTTCAATGGGAAACTTACCCCAAAGGAGGTCAAGATCAGGTGGGCACCCTTTTGGGTCCAAATTTTCAACCTTCCCCTGAACTGTAGAACGAAGGAAATAGGACTAGCAATTGGTGCCAAGCTAGGTGAGGTGTTGGAGATAGATGTTCAAGAGTCTGGGGTTCATTGGGGAACGTGTTTGAGGGTGAAGGTGCATTTAGATGTGACCAAGACATTGCTTAGAGGTAAAAAGATCACTATGGAAGGCGGGGAAAGCAGGTGGGTCAATTTCAAGTATGAGAGGCTGCCCAACTTCTGCTACCAGTGTGGACTGCTGAACCACGCTCTAAAAGAATGCCCAAAAAATGGTGAAGGAAACAAGAGCACAGAGAGGTGATATCATAAGGAGATATGCGCAAGAACAAAACAAAATGGGTATGGGAAGAAGAGCGGACACATATACAAGCCAGTGGGGCGCCGAAGCTAAATTGGAAAGGAGGAAGGTGACTCTCAGTGCAAACGAAATCTCAGTGGGGATTGGTGAGGCTCATGGCTCGAGACAACCAACCTTGGAGAAGAATCCGTTGACACAGCAGAAAGTTAAGGCTGGGGAAGGTGTGATGGCGTCAATGGTATTACACGAAAATGGGATGGGCGACGAGATGGCTAAAAAGAAAGAAAAGAAGATGACGGTTTCAGTAGTGGATGCATCGATCCAAGCAAAATCTTAGATAAATGAGATAGAGAGCATGACGTGGGACAAAAGTATTGACCAAAGGGAAAAATTAGTGCTGAAAGAAATTTTGGCGCCAGCTTTAGATGTAAAAAACGGGTGGATTGAGGAAAAAATGGGCCAAAACAGTAGGCACTAGAAACGTTTGGCCCGAGAGGTTAAAAAGGAATCAAAAGGGGAGGAAAAAGGGCCTAAAAGCTTGAAACAGGAGGGCCAAACCCCATTAAGTGACTTAGACCCAAATGTGCTAGATACAAAATGCAGAAAAGATGGTAGAAATGAAGGTAAACAAATTAGACGTAGGTCTAATGAAGAAATGGTGATGGTTGGCAGAGAGGCGGTTGCTGCGAGGCAACACCGCCGAGCCTCATGACAATCCTGGCATGGAACTGTCGAGGCATGGGGTCGGCCTTGGCAGTTCGGACTCTTGCCGATGAGGCGAGATCAAAGGACCCACTGTTGGTTTTCTTAACAGAAACGAAGATAGGGGAGAGCAAAATGAAGGGAATTAGAAATAAATTGGAGTATACGCAGGGCATTACGGTTCCTAGTGATGGAAAAAGTGGAGGGCTAGCTATGATGTGGAAGGAAGGCTCAGATATCAAACTTAGAAGCTGCTCAAACTCCCACATAGATGTGGAAGTCCATTCGAGCTCGGCACCAATTCCATGGAGAGCTACGGGTTTCTATGGGCACCCCGATATAGATAAACGTTTTATCTCGTGGCAATTGCTGGAATTTCTTAAAAATCAGTATACAATGTCGTGGATAGTGTTTGGTGATTTTAATTAAATTACACAGTCAGATGAGAAAATAGGGTGGTTGGACAGAGATGCTAAACAGATGGCGGAGTTTAGGGACTATTTGAATCGATGTGAGCTATGTGATTTAGGCTTTATTGGACAGAAGTTCACATGGTGCAATGGGTAGGATGGTGAGCAGCGCACTAAGATTAGGCTTGACAGAATGGTCGCGAATGAGGATTGGTTGAGATTATACCCTGAGGCGAGAGTGAGGCATGTAGCGATGTCCATTTCGGATCATTGCTTATTAATGCTCTCTCTCACGTGCAAACAACCCAAAAAACAGGGGAGGAAACATTTTTTTATTGAAGCAATGTGGACAAGGGATGAAAGGTGCAGAGAAATAATAGAAGGGGCATAGGAGTTGGATCGGGTGGACTCAAAGGGTGGTATAAGGGGTAGAATCAAAAGATGCCAGGAACAAATTCAAAAATGGAATTGGATGGAGTTTGGGAATGTTAATAAGATGCTAAAACAAACAAAAAAAAAAAAAAAAAAAAAGGAGAAATTTCAACAACTGGAGTTATGGGACAGCTTACATGGGAATGCAAAGGAGATCAAGAGGGTGAGAAAGGACATTAATGAGATTCAGGTTAGAGAAGCAATGATGTGGAATCAAAGGTCTAGAACACTTTGGTTAAAATGGGGTGATAGAAACACAAAGTTCTTCCACGCTACCGCGAGTCAAAGACAGAGGAAAAATTGGATTGTGGGGCTACAAGACTCGCATGGGGTTTGGCAAGAAGATAAAGAAGAAATTGAGCGAACCATTTTGGGTTACTTTGAGACCATTTACAAGTCCAACCAGCCAACCTATTTTGAGGCTAGCTTGAGCTCAATAACTACCCGAGTCTCTATAGACATGAATGAAGAACTGCTTGCAGATTTCAAGGCTGAGAAATTTTGGTATGCCCTAAAGCAAATGCACCCAACAAAAGCTCACAGGCCGGACGGTATGTCACCAATCTTCTTTAAACACAATTGGAATATTGTTGGGCCAAAAGTGGTTAATTATGTTCTTTCTTCTCTTAATTTGGGTAGGATGCCATGTAGTCTGAATGGAACATATATATACCTTATCCCAAAGGTGAAATTCCCCCCAAAAAATTATGGAATTCAGGCCAATAAGTTTGTGCAATGTGGTGTATAAACTAATCTCTAAGGTTCTTGCTAATAGACTGAAAAGAGTGTTGGCTGTAGTGATTGATGAGTCGCAGAGCGCTTTTGTCCCTAGTAGACTTATTACTGATAACGTGCTTGTAGCCTTTGAAACCATGCATTGCATCAATCAAAGAAAGAAAGGGAAGGAAGCACTTATGGCCGTAAAACTTGACATGAGCAAGGCGTACGACTAGGTGTACTTGGAAGCTATGATGAGAAAGATGGGTTTTCATGAAAGGTGGACTTCCCTAATAATGATGTGTGTAACTACAGTTTCCTACTCTGTGTTAATTAATGGCGAACCAAAAGGGAAAATTACTCCATCAAGGGGGTTACGCCAAGGTGACCCCATATCTCCCTACTTCTTCTTATTGTGTGCTGAAGGTCTATCAGCAATGATCAAAAAGGAGGAAGGGGGGGGGGGGGAGGCATTTAAAGGGGCTTGCAGTTAGTAGAAGAGCTCCAAGCATTACCCATATGTTGTTTGCTGACGATAGCTTAGTGTTTTGTAGAGCCACGAGGGAGGAATGTGATAGGGTTTTAAAAGTGCTTGAGGATTATGAAGGGGATTTGAGGCAAAAATTCAATAAGGAAAAAACCTCTCTCTATTTTAGCAAGAACACTAGCAGGGAGATAAAGGAATATGTGAAGGAGAAGTTTGGGGCTAGAGTTGTTCAACACCATGAAAAGTACTTGGGGCTGCCACCGCTTGTGGGGAGGGGAAAAAGAAAGGCCTTCAATTGAATCAAGGACCAAGTAGGGAGGAAAATAGCTTGTCGGAAGGGTAAGCTTCTTTCTCATGCTAGTAGGGAAATTCTCATTAAGGCGGTCGCTCAAGCAATGCCAACGTATACGATGAGTTGTTTCAAACTCCCGAACACGTTGTGCAAAGAGCTGAACTCCCTAATGGGGAACTTTTGGTGGGGCCAAAAAGATAAGGAAAGGAAAATGGCTTGGATCTCATGGGAGAGGTTGTGCACTCTAATGGCAAAGGGAGGTATGGGATTTAGGGACTTAAAAGCCTTCAATCTGGTGCTACTTGCTAAACAATGGTGGAGAATGTAGCAAAATGCTGATTCTCTTGTCCATAGAGTGCTCAAAGTGAAATATTTCCCGAATAATGTGGCTAATGAGGCGGAGTTAGGAAGTAGGCATTCCTATGCGTGGAGAAGCATATGGACAGCAAAAAAGGTGGTTGATAGAAGGTCTAGATGGTGCATAGGAAATGGGGAAGGGGTACGGATATGGAAGGATAGGTGGATTCCATCCCCGGAATCATTCAAAGTGACAAGCCCGGTTGATGCCCACTCGGGATTAGAGATGGTGTCGAGTTTGATGGATGTAGATAGGAGGGATTGGGATGTGGGGAAAGTAAGAAACACGTTCCTACCTCATGAGGCTGAACTGATTCTGAGTATTCCTATCAGTGCCAGACTACCAAAAGACTCCCTTATATGGGCTTGGACCTCAAATGGAAGATTCACAGTTAAAAGCGCATACAATGTGGCCCAAAAAGTACTAAAAGTAGAAGGGCGTAGAGGGGAGGAAGGGGGCAACTCAGACAGCACGGGGATGAGGGATATTTGGAGGATTGTATGGCATTTGAACTGTCCAAACAAAATCAAACATATTTTTTGGAGAGCATGTAAAAATATAATGCCCACAAAACTACGCCTAAAATCATGTGGAATTAGCAAGGATGGGGGGTGCGACATGTGTGGGTTAGGGGAATCGTCGGGGCACACCTTGTGGAGCTGCAGAATGGCCGAAGTTGTGTGGTGAGGTACCAGGTTAAAACTCTTTTATTTTCATGACCCCCCAAGTGATTTCATTGACATTGTGTGGGAAATCAAAAATAGGTGTGTAGGGGTTAACTAGGATTTGTTTGCAACAACTGTATGGGGACTATGGAACAACAGAAACCAAGTGAGACATGTGGGACAATGCAAAATCCATGAGATGATTGTGAAGGAAGCCATAGAATGTTTAAAGGAATACCAAGCAGCAAACATGTGCATAGAAAACACTACTACACCGATGCGGTAACGTGGAGGCCACCAAAACAGGGCTGGTACAAAGTTAAAACAGATGGAGCTACGTTTGATGATATCAAGTGTTGTGGAGTCGGGGTGGTTATCAAAAATGAAAGGGGCGAAATAATGGGGGCACTGAGTTAGAAATTTGGGCTGCCGTTGGATAGTTTGGAAGTTGAGGCAAAGGCAGTTGAGGAAGGTGTGGCGCTCGCGTGGGACCTCAGATTAAAAGACATCATTATTGAAAGTGATGCACTGTTGGTGACAAACTCCCTGGAGAAACAGAGTGGGATGCTGAGCTCTATAAGAAAAGTGGTTGAAGGAATTTTGGAGGGTCTGAGGAAGTTCAATGCTTGGGATATCAACCATACCCGTAGAAGTGGCAATATTGTGGCTCATATCATGGCTAGGCAAGCCAAATTTCTAACTATGTGTAATATCTAGGTCGAGGATACTCCGCCCAGTATAGCAGATCAAGTTCAAATGGATGTAGCCCAATGTATCTCTATTTCTAGTTAATGAAAGTTTGATCGGGCTGTTTATCAAAAAAAAAACCATGAGGTGCAAGTAGCTACAAGCCTACCAGGCTTTTGGCTTCTAAGTCTTGTATTAATGGTTAATTGTTCTCAATTCCTAGTCAGATTTACAAGTGCATGCAGCATGGTGCATATAACTTCGCATATTCACATAGTACCTGAAAGTTTTCCTAGGTTCCCAAAGACATTCTATATTAATATGTTGCTTTTGGTAGAGGGTTGCAGATAAAAAGGACATTTTATATTTTGAAGGGAATCGACCCAAACAATTCTTCAAACTAATTTTTATTTTTATTTTTTTGATGTGTTTAAAATAAATTTTAAATTTACTTGAAAATGACCATTTAACAGCATATTCAAGGGCCCAAAATTATGGGGGAAAAAAAATTATATTTTTTAGGTAGTAATTAAATTGTTTTATTTGCATAATAAGATAAGGGTCCGGTTAATGTGTGTCCTTAAGACACACATTAACCATCCATTTTGGAAAAGTTTTTATGGAAAATTAAAAAAGCTGTCAAAACAGTGAATTACTTTTTTGTTTTTTTTCATAAAAAGTTTCCTAAAATGGATTACTAATATATGCCCTAAGGGCACACGTTAGTAAATCCCATAAGATAATATTACTTGATGCTCTAAGCTAAGGGTATGATTGGAAGTTGAGCAGTCACTCTTGACGCCCACTTTGTGCAAGTGGGATTTCCACCACAGTAATTGAATGCAAAACTTCATACTATCTGAAATCAGGGCTGCGCCAAGTGTAGTGTAGGGTGGTCATGTGAATATCTTGACTTGAATTTTTTTTTAAATATTTTTTTTTAAATTGAATTTCAAATTAATATAAGTTATTAAACACCTAAAAAAAATTGACCACCTTAAACAAACTTGAACACCTTAAATAACAATTTGAGCCCATTAAAAATTAAATTTAACTTTTTCAAAATTTTGGTTTGTTGAATGTTGAACTAAAAAATTGCGAGAAATGTTATGTTTTCAATATTTTCGCAACACTTTTGCAATAAATCTTAAGTAGCAAGTTGTTACTCATAGGTTAAAAAATAATTTCATTGGTATGTTAAAATTAGAACTAGTAAAAACTTACCTCTTAGGCTTTGCTATGTAAGTGATGCAAAAATGTTGTGGATGTCTCACTTTCAAAAATTGCCTAAACAACCAAATTAGCCTAAAAACCCAAATCAAATATTTAATTGTGATTTTTTAAATTGTGTTTTCAAAGGGCAGATTTTAAAATCGTTATTTTTTTATTAAAAAAATATACACTTTTCAAATAGCTAGTCTGTTTGTCCTTGCTTTAGTTTATAACCAAATTTATTAGATTTATGTGATACATTTTTTCAAAAAGGTAATGCATTTTGTTTATATTGTTACTTATTTAGGCAATATGTTGGTAATTGAAAGAGAAATCAGTAGTTTAACGATTGCTTAATTATGTATATTGAAAAAGATGTAGTTTGATAACATTGATAGTGAAACTATCATATTATACAACGGTTTTAAAATATGAAAACTTGTGAAAGAAATTTTAAAATTTTATGTATTTGCGCATTTTTTTGTGATGTTAATATATTCAAGTTCTATTTTTATTTAAAAAAATTTTAATTTAAGTTTTTTAATATCCACCCTGAAAAAAAATCCCAGAAGTGTCTGAAAGGTAATAATAAGAGAAAATTTTAAACCAATTTTGCCCCCCAAAAACATAAATGCAACATTGTCAATAATATACAGTCATAATTCTTAGTATTGTACGATATGTATCGTATCATGTACAAAAAGTTTCGTATCGTAAGGGTGTATCGTAGGTGCTCATGAATCGTCCGATACATAAATGTGTATCGTATAAATCGTATCGTATCGTATGGGTGAATCGTATAATACGTACGATACATAGACATAGGGGTTTAAAATGGGTTATTTTGTTAAAATTTGTGGTTTTATTTTATTTAAATAAGTTGTTAGAATTTTTGAACACAAAATTATTGGGAAACTTAATTGAGTTTAATAAAATAGCAAGTCCATGACTTTTTTTTTTTTTTTCCTTCCTTCTCTTTTTCCTACAAAATTTAGACTATACTCACAACACTCAATTTCATATGTGCAAAAATATTTTCTATGCTATTAATAATGTATTATATGAAAATATAATTATTTTGTTATGAGTCTAAAAATCTAGAATGCCAAGAAAAAATATGAAGAAAATATTATTAGAATAAAACAACAAAAAATAGTAAATGATGATAATAATGAAGAAAATATCTATGAAAAAAATAATTTTGCAAGATGTTGAACATGATGATAACATTGACTTATATGGAGTTGATTTGCCAAGATAATGAAAATATATTATTGTAAGGTCACGTTCCGCGACGAACCGCAGTAGTGTTGGGTTCGCACGTGAATGGGCCCAAATAATATCATTTGTAGAGAGTGGATTCGAAAGGCTAGGCCTTAGTTACCCAGCGGTGGTTTTTGTGGTGTTCATATGTGATTAAAGTGCCTTCACCCTTGGAGTCTTTCTCCTGGAGGTGGACTGGAAGCCCTTCCTTTTTGGCCAGTCTTCCCAGCCCCCTTCTCTAGATTACTTATTTTTTCTTTTATACTAGCCTGCATTCACTTTCCTTCGTCCACGTGTAGGGTCAACCTTTCCAACACTGATACTTGTCCCGTCAGTCTAAGACAAAAGTCGTAAGGAGTGGTTGATAAAGCTAAAGCCTACGACTCTGTTAGGTGCAGAGCTAGGTATGGGGAAGGTAGTAAGGGTAGCCTTTCCTAGATATTTTAGATTTTCTTTCAAGTTTGTCCCTATACCGTTTTTGCCCTTCTTCTTGATGGAGCTTAGGGCCAGCCGAGGACTACACTGTCCTCGGCTGCTTCTCCGGGCCCATTTGTGCTTCACATCATTGAGTTTGGATTGTAACACTCTTCGGCTTAGGCCTTAGGGCTCCCCATGAATAAATGAGCTCGGCCCATAAATTGCTGGGCCCTACAATAGCCCCTCAAAACCCTGCTGTCCGACTTCCTGGTTGGAGAGGAGGGTTTTGATAATACCGAGCCTTTATTATGACTCATTTAATTCAGCCCTTGACTGACGCTAGCGACTCTTCACTTGCTCAGGGAATGTACCGGTCCACAAGATGTTCCCCTTGATTTGCGCACGACGCGTTTATGCCGTTTAGTTATCTGAAGCGCGTCTTTAATATCTTCCCTTTACGAGACCTCCCAGGTTCAACGGTTTTGGATGGCGTGGGGGAATGAAACGGGCGTATTCATGTTTGCAGATTTCCTTGGAGATCTGAACTCATTAAGTACTCTTTTCTTCGTCCCCTATATAAAGAGAAGAAACAAGAGTTGTTTCTCCCACAGATGAATCCCTTTACTCCCCCCAAAATTTGAAACCCTTAGATTCCTTCCGGAGTTTACTTTCATTCTCCGGTTATACCTTAACCTGAAATACACTCATCGTAGTAATAAGCAATGAAAAAATTATTCCCCTCCCAGAAACGCCATGCTCTAACAAAGCTCGAAATGGCTCGGTCAGGGCAAGGATGGTGGAGACTCAAGATTTGTCTTGCCTTTCTTTCAACCAAAATCCGAAGTAGGGACTCGTCACGTCACATTTTTGGCGTGACTGAGCCGAGGACACACATCATCAGTACTACCCGCTCTCTCATGAGCATATCTAATATGGCACCAGTGTGTTAGGAGTCAGGACTGGGACAGGGACTAAGTGCCCCTGCTTCTTCCTCTCTTCGTTCACTGGCGCCTCCTTTTGCCTCTCTTTCTTCCTTCTCACCTTTTCCCTCTTCTTCTCCTCCTTCTTTTACTCATGTCCTCCATCTTCTTCATTCATCTCCTCCATCTTCCTCATTCATCTCCTCCATCCTCTTCTTCCTTCTCCTTCATCTTTTTCTAAAGAAAGTTCTTCTCTCAATATGAGTAATACTGAGGCAGAGATTGGAGAGATTTTGAAGACGAGTTTAAAAGACACCTGACTGTTTACTTATCCGTATTGCGGATGTTATTGTTATTTCGGCAATTCACCTTTTGTATAGGCTTGTTTAAGCCCCTTTTTGTACGTTGTAATAATTTTTCATATTAATAAAAATTGTTGTTATTTTACTTCGCATGTTCTATTTCTATGTTTTTACAAGTTTACAAGCGCTGCTCGGCACAATAATAAAGCATTTGAACCAATGACAACTAAGGTCAAAATACTTGCTAATAAAAAGATGTCACCATAACTTTAATAGAATTATTTGACACAGCAATGCCTATCTGTGAATAACGATACTTACCCAAAACAATGCCGAGATTAGAATTGGATGCTCTATGCGGTGTAGGAGATAATCATCCGAGGACATATCCCTCGCAAGAATGAACAACCCCCATAGGCTACCAAATAGTGGGGCGTCTCGCCATCATCCTAACACTTTTATCGGCCTTAACATTTTAAAGTATTTGAGCCGAGGGCTTTCCCCATTTGAGTAGTGGGCGTCCCAATAGGTTTGAGTCCGAGGACTTCACAACGCCTTGGTTCTGTCCAAAACCTAGTTTTGTCACCCAGGTAGTTGGTTTCCCCATAGGCTTGAGTCCGAAGGCTGTAGTTCAGTTTCTCCC
Organism: Quercus robur; assembly: GCF_932294415.1. Classification (NCBI taxonomy): domain Eukaryota; kingdom Viridiplantae; phylum Streptophyta; class Magnoliopsida; order Fagales; family Fagaceae; genus Quercus; species Quercus robur. Next base: position 81,521,107 of record NC_065535.1, read on the forward strand.
TTTCCTCAGGTATTTCGCGAGGTGCCGAGCAGGAGGTTGTCCTCGGCAACGGCTATTCCTCGGCGTGGGCCATTGTCCCTGGGCCCCCATGCAGAACGGGCCTGGGCCGCGAATTCACTAGGCCCACAACTTAAAGGGTATTTACGTAGTTTTTGGTCACGCAGTACTTTTTGGCATCCCAATGTTCGAGGTGCACCTTCCCGAGACTTCTTTAATCCCATGGTTGCAGGTGGCGTTAGAGATTGGGCCAGAGCCATCTTGTCTATAGCGTTCCTTGGGACGCTGCGTGAATTAAATGCCACCACCTTATCTCTTTAAATAAATAGGAGAGAAAGTTGCTTCACCTACGCACCAATTCTTCAGTTTCCTCCCAAATCACAACTCCCATATCCAGTGCTATCCCCCCTTAGCATAACATGTTTGAGGCGAGGGTTGGGGAGAAGAAACTCTCTCCGCCACAGAGGCACCGTGTCCTCTTGAGACTCAGAATAGTGAGGTACGGGCAAAGGAAACATAAATTCAAGAGAATACTCCGCTTCGACAGAGGGGAAAGGGTGTTTCTCCCTCTTCTAGTCAAAATCCGAAGCAGGTTCTGTTCATGCCAGAATTTTGGTGTGTCAGAAGAAAGATTCTCCGCCATCATCGTCTCTACCCTGTCGCAGGCAAATTTTTGGTGAAGGCTTCTCAACTTCCGGCTCCCTGCACCTTTCCTTCAACGGTGTGAGGCTCAAGTTGGGTTTCTTTTGCTGCCTGAGTTATGGGCATGTAAAAGCATTGAGGAAGAACAAGGTCTTGGAGCAGTAGCCAACCTCTCTTCTGATCCACTTCCTCGGCTTTATCTTATTCTCTTGTATCTTTCTTTCTTTTTGGTTATGTAGTGAGCTCTGACATAAGCTGATTCCAGCTTTTCATTGTACGCTGTACTGTTTCTTTGTTTTAGTAAAAATGAAAATTTATTTACTTGTTTTGAATACTATTCTTTTGGCAACACCACTTTGTGAATGGGTGTGCTCCATGTGTTTGTTTCTCCTCGGCGATATTTAAAGCAAGAACCCTTGAAACACAATCCAACTAGTTCTAATTTGCCGACACTACCAGGCATAATAATAACAATTCATAGTAAGTTGAACTTAGGAAACTAACCGAGATAATGGTTGAACGTTCTGTAATAAGTGCGAGAATACTGTTTGAGAACGACCAATTCTAAATAATTCATCCGAGGGGGTGACCGAGCATTGAATGACTTCGCTTATGCTTTTGGAAACATGTTGCTCCATTCCGTACTAGTCCCTTTGGTTTTGAGGATCCGAGGGCAAACTAGAGAATCCATGTAGTTCAGGAATTAACTCAATTGTTAATGGAGAGTTTTCCTCGGGGAGATTCTAAGGTCCACGTAACGTAGTTTTTACTTTTAAGTAGTTGGTTTCCCCAGAGGCTTGGGTCTGAGGACCATACAAGGCCTTGGTTTTGTCCAAAACTTGTATTCTTTTTGTAAGTAGTTGGTTTCCCCAGAGGCTTGGGTCCGAGGACCATACAAGGCCTTGGTTCTGTCCAAAACTTGCATTCTCTTTTTAAGTAGTTGGTTTCCCCAGAGGCTTGGGTCCGAGGACCATACAAGGCCTTGGTTCTGTCCAAAACTTGTATTCTCTTTGTAAGTAGTTGGTTTCCCCAGAGGCTTGGGTCCGAGGACCATACAAGGCCTTGGTTCTGTCCAAAACTTGTATTCTCTTTTTAAGTAGTTGGTTTCCCCAGAGGCTTGGGTCTGAGGACCATACAAGGCCTTGGTTCTGTCCAAAACTTGCATTCTCTTTTTAAGTAGTTGGTTTCCCCAGAGGCTTGGGTCCGAGGACCATACAAGGCCTTGGTTCTGTCCAAAACTTGTATTCTCTTTTTAAGTAGTTGGTTTCCCCAGAGGCTTGGGTCCGAGGACCATACAAGACCTTGGTTCTGTCCAAAACTTGTATTCTTTTTTTAAGTAGTTAGTTTCCCCAGAGGCTTGGGTCTGAGGACCATACAAGGCCTTGGTTCTGTCCAAAACTTGTATTCTCTTTTTAAGTAGTTGGTTTCCCCAGAGGCTTGGGTCCGAGGACCATACAAGGCCTTGGTTCTGTCCAAAACTTGTATTCTCTTTGTAAGTAGTTGGTTTCCCCAGAGGCTTGGATCCGAGGACCATATAAGGCCTTGGTTCTGTCCAAAACTTGCATTCTCTTTTTAAGTAGTTGGTTTCCCCAGAGGCTTGGGTCCGAGGACCATACAAGGCCTTGGTTCTGTCCAAAACTTGTATTCTCTTTGTAAGTAGTTGGTTTCCCCAGAGGCTTGGGTCCGAGGACCATACAAGGCCTTGGTTCTGTCCAAAACTTGTATTCTCTTTTTAAGTAGTTGGTTTCCCCAGAGGCTTGGGTCCGAGGACCATACAAGGCCTTGGTTCTGTCCAAAACTTGTATTCCGTTTCTTAATTTACCTACTTCCTAAAGGTTAGCTCCTCGAATAAGGTGGGGGAAGCTAACTTGATGTTTAAAGCCCCTAGACTTGCTATGCCATTGGCACTACGAGGCGTAGCCCCTAGTGGGAACTTGTGTCGGAACAACAACAACGTGTCGCCGGTCGTAAAGGCATCCTCATAGACCCTTGTTCGACAGAAGCTCAACTCCACCGCCGCTCGAGCTAACGCGCAAGCCTTCCCCACAGACGGCGCCAATTGTAAGGTCACGTTCCGCGACGAACTGCAGTAGTGTTGGGTTCGCACGTGAATAGGCGCAAACAATATCATTTGTAAAGAGTGGATTCGAAAGGCTAGGCCTTAGTTACCCAGCGGTGGTTTTTGTGGTGTTCATATGTGATTAAAGTGCCTTCACCCTTGGAGTCTTTCTCCTGGAGGTGGACTGGAAGCCCTTCCTTTTTGGCCAATCTTCCCAGCCCCCTTCTCTAGATTACTTATTTTTCTTTTATACTAGCCTGCATTCACTTTCCTTCGTCCACGTGTAGGGTCAACCTTTCCAACACTGATACTTGTCCCGTCAGTCTAAGACAAAAGTCGTAGGGAGTGGTTGATAAAGCTAAAGCCTACGGCTCTGTTAGGTGCAGAGCTAGGTATGGGGAAGGTAGTAAGGGCAGCCTTTCCTAGATATTTTAGATTTTCTTTCAAGTTTGTCCCTATACCGTTTTTGTCCTTCTTCTTGATGGAGCTTTGGGCCAGCCGAGGACTGCATTGTCCTCGGCTGCTTCTCCGAGCCCATTTGTGCTTCACATCATTGAGTTTGGATTGTAACACTCTTCGGCTTGGGCCTTAGGGCTCCCCATGAATAAATGAGCTCGGCCCATAAATTGCTGGGCCCCACAATTATTATTTTAGTTCATATATCATGTATTATCACTTCTAAGTTTTATAAATTAGAACGTGCATATTATAAGCATAAGTTAATTTGATTTATTTAGTTAGCTTTGTTAAATTTGATTACATAAGGAATGATTAAATTGGTCATTAGTTGAAAATATTTCGAATTTATAATGAATATACCTTTTATACATGTATATCTATATTATTTTATAATTTTATTAGGTGTTTGTGTATTTTATGATATACGATTCGATACGATACACGATACAGAAAAATCAAAAATCGATTCACGATACAATTCATGATTTGACAACTATGTATACAGTAATTACTATAATGACGATGTGACATATTGGTTTGATCCATGTGGTAGCTTAATAGCAACTTGCGATGACATGTGTTTTTAGTACGAGGGAGTGATGATCATGCCTTGATTGATAAGCAATATAGCTCATTGGAAATAAAGGCCAAAATGAGGCCTTCGAAAGGGATATTTAAACCTCTATTAGGGCTTGAGAATTTCGGAACTAAATCATGAAATTTGGCTAGAGAAATCGAATTCCGTACCAAAATTCAAAATTCAAACCCCTAATGGAGAAAAGGAGGAACTTACTTTCAAATATAGCATAGATAATGATGATACTAAAAATCATCAATTTAGTCACTTGTCCAAATCTAGAGCTTTGGACGATCTTGTTGGATCTGTAAGAAAAGTAAAATTGATTGACGAGACCACTGGGTGTGCCCCGGTAGGTAAGCCTCCGATGCTTAAATTAGTGTCCATCTATGTATACCATATGGAGATACAAGATAGTATTTTGTAGTATTATTTTTCCCATACCAAATAGATGAGGTAGGTTGTTCCTTTTATAAGCGACTTGAGTAGCTGTTGTGTTCATCGATGTCTTTCTTCACATATCTGGATGTGATTATTACCCTGAGTGTAACGGTCATTTTCTTGATGAAAGTTAAAAGTTTTTGAGTAATGTTCATCATTTAATAAGATGCATTCGATAAGGAAAATGTATGAACAACACATCCTAGAAACTTACACATCATTTAATAAGACACATTCGATAGGGGTTTCTCCTTACACACCCTCTTGAGTTAGGAATTAAAGATTTCCTCAGCGAAAATCCCTAATGGTTTATCTAGTTTTTTTCATTCTTTTTTTACTGGTGTTCGTGGTTTTAAGTTATCCATGATCAACCAAGTGCATCATCATACGCATTTCCAAATGGCCATATTGGAAGAATGTATAGAACATATTTGATATATCGTTTTAAACACCTTGATTGTATGTTTATTATTTTCAATTATATGTTTTTTTTAAGGGAAAAAATTGTGAAACAATATTGGGTCCACAGGCAAGTGCTTCTCTGCTATTTCTGAGACATATCCCCCACATCATAAAGCTCCTTGGGTACCTATTGACTTTACCTAAAAAAGATCCATGCACCTTGTTAGGTACCCTAAATTAACAGTATTTCCATTAATGGTATTGTGTCACTGTAATTGCCAACATCTTCCACATAGGAAGACAAGTGTCAAAGAGACCAATCAACAGGTGTCGTTGTTGATGAATCAGATAAATAAATTACATTTATATTATATATTTTATGTATTTATGCATTAAGCATAAGTTGAAGTAACAACAGACTAAAGTATGTTTTTTTTAGTACATAATTGAGTGTTGAGATAAGGAAAGGGTTATATTTTACTTTGGTATATGCAACTTGGCTATTTAAAAAATATGGGTGCCAGGGCGTCAGTATTAATTTATTAAGATAGAAATATGAGATCAAGAGGCAGTACTTAAAACGAAAAATCCTAGGTAATGAGCACACCTCACGCCTAATAAAATGAGAGCTAACCCTCGTAATACCTCCATTTAATAGTCCAATGAGTCAATTATAAGACAAGGGTCTCCTCTAAATTCTATTGCCTGTGAAGTTTGTGCCCCTCAAGATTACAAAATGTTATGTGAGCACTTTTTTCCAAGTATTAGTTCTGTAGTATACATATTACTCTCTCTCACCCCATGTCTCAGGAGAAAATCATAAAAGCTTTATTGGAGTTAATTATAGAAATAGATGGCAAGCAATCGCAGAGTCAAGAAATTTCTCGGGGAATCAGTGAATACATTTTTGTGTAATTTTTAGATTTATTACCAAATATAAAAGAAGATTATTGGAAAACTTCAAAAGTTAGGGAGCCATTAGCACCCCTAACTCCGTCTATGCATGAAAGGCTTATCAATTAAGATCTAAAAAATACAAAAATTTACTCTTTTATTTTTTTCCCAAACGAAATTAATGTGTATGTATAAAGAGCCTTCTTTCATAGAGGGGAGTGAAGTGGTCTTTGGACTATGTCAAACTTGGGACCAGTAATTTGAGAAGTGCAATAAGATCAGACAAAGATTATTGGAGATAAAAGACGGTTCATGGGAGTTAGAAAATTATATATATATATATATATATATATTGCAGAACAAGTTGTCCAATTATTAAAAAAAAAATGCATAATCAGATCAAGATTCAAGAGCATAATAAAGAAATGAATTCTAGTCTGCATGAAAATATATATAGATTTTTTCCCAAAATAGGAGCAGTGACCAGTGAGTGAGTGAGGTGAGGGTGGTCCACCACCATAGAATATGAGATAACATGGAATTTGGGACCATATGCATGCAATTGCAAAGCCCAAAAAGCACGAATTTATAAGTGTAAAAGAAGTGTAACTATCAAGGACCCAATTGTGGTTTGGCCACGTACACACTGTGGGAATCAAAAACCAATTGAAATTTCTGCTCAATTGCTTTTGATAAGGGGAAGAGAGAGGACTGGGAAACTGGGACCAGAGCATTACCTAGAGAACATGTTGTGTTTCGGCCTCACACACCTCTCTCTCTCTCTATGGTGCCTCCATTCCGTTCTTTAAGCTGACACTATCACGTTATTGCACCTGTAAGGCTGTAAGGCTTTTTTCTTTTTATTCTTCTTCTTTTTTTTCTTTTTCTTTTTTGTGTGTGTGTGCTGGGAATTGGGAAGGACAAGATTGCACCTATGTATAGTAGAGAGAGCATATAGATAGATGGATGAGACTCGGACTAGGGAACAGGAAGTCCAGCCAACAAAATAAACAACAACAACAAAAAAGGTCTTAATATAAAAATAGAGAGAATCAGAGAGCTAAAGTAGATTCCCATGAAGATGGAATTTTGGCTATTTTGGTATGTTAATCAGAAATGCACGTTGCCTACCTAAGCTATAACACAATGGCCTACAACTAGGTCAGCCCAAGTAATTAGAATTTATTTTAGGGTTATGCTAACGAATGCTCTTAGGGCACTCATTAATAATCCATTTTAGAAAAGTTTTGATATCACTTTTATGAGAAATGAAAAAAACTGTTAAAATATTAATTGCTTTTTTTTTTTTTTCATTTCCCATAAAAAATTTCTTTAAATGGATTATTAATTAGTGCCCTAAGAACACTCGTTAGCATTTCCCTTTATTTTATATATATAATGTATTCATACTTTACTTCTTTTTTCACCTCAAAACATTAATCATTAGGGATGAAAATTTAATAAGTCCACCTCAAAGGATATCCAATCCCGAGATGAAAAAAAGAAAAAAGAAAAAAAAAATTGAGGGGTTGCTATTATACTAAAAATATTATATTTATAAGGTATATATATAGAGAGAGAAATAAGTTCAAGTTACACATTTTTATAGCCATTGATTTTCAAAATATCTAATGGCTAAAAAGAAAACATCATTATGCATATTATTATTAAATATTTACCTAATTAATAACATTCTTATTATCTCTCTCTTTATTAATTACACTCACAAATCTACTACTAACTTTTAGTGGAAGAGAGAAAACAAATAGCAAATATGGCAACATCGTGTGTATTGCTCCAATCTACCACCACCTTCTCTCTCAACTTGTGACTCATTTTCTCATTCTGTTAATTAGGAACAAAATTTTCATATTCTCTTAACTGTTTTGTTTCTTGGCTTTGTGCTCACCAACAATTGACTCAGGAATTTGATAGAGGTAAATTCTTTAGCTTGATTACAAGAATAAATATTAGAGAGCAAAAACTAAGAGCAAACGCCATCCAATTTTTCATTTCAATTATTAAATTGCTAAAAATTTTATTAAGAGTACAAAAAGGGAATGAAGGAATGATAAGAATCAAATCAGCAGCACTCCAAGCAAGCAAAGTGATTGACTTTCAGTTTCATCTCTTTGTTATTCCATCTCCAGGCCAAAGTCCATTTACTCTGCCTCTTCAATCTTGCTCCTCATTGAAGACCACCTTAATGGTGTTTGAAGAGTGAAATTTATATATATATATATATATATATCAAAATTTTTAATATGAATATGAGCGAAACTTCTCTACCCAAATTACTTTTCCTCTGGTACTACTTCAACTTCTGTTCTACCCTTTTATGTTTTATATTTCACTAATCCATTTCTTTGTACTTAATTGTGTCAAAAACCAAAAACAATATAAAGAGAAAAGATTACATAAATTCGTATGAGAGAGAGAGAGAAAGAGGGAGAGAAATAAGTATATCTTTTTTGGGTTAAGAGATAAGTATAAAATATCATAAATAAGGAATAATAAATGAAATCCTAATCTCAGTATTAATGAGTGTCTTTTTTTGAACCGTTAGATTTACTTAAATCCAATGATTTAGAAAAAAACGTAACTTTAAAGAATTACATCAGGCGTAAGTTGAACCTATCTTTTATATATATATATATTCTTGATTCTTAAAATTTTGGGTTAATTGTTTTAATGTTTTTTTTTACTACTTGAATTATTGTAGCGTTATTGTTTGAGAAGGTTTTGAAAGTTAGAACTTGATTTGTGATATGATGAGTTTTAATTCAATGTTAGGACTTAGGATGGATTTTAATACGAATTTCAATCAATTATGAAGGTATGAGTATATTGCGGAGCATGGTAGGACAATGGGTTGGGGAATTCCCTGTCTTGATCCTTTCTGATGTTCGTTATCTTCGCCACAGCCACAGGTAGTAGTAGGGTCGCTCACTTGCTCAAGCAAACCCACCTGATGGACCGACCTAATTCTGAGAGGTCGGCTTCGAAAGAGAGTTTAGTCAACATCAAGTTGTAAGGACTAAGGAAGAAAAACAAATAAGATCGGTTGAGTTGGGTTTCCATTATTTAATTCATGATAAACCCAACTCATCCAAATAGGTTTATTATAGGCATGCTTTAATTTTATGTCACCACCACCCACTAGTTGATACGTAACTCTCATTAGTCCTTTCTCTCTCAAGATCTACTTGCAAGTTGCAACAAAGACCAATATTATAACCATCAGGCCACTTGCCCTCCTTGTTTTTAATTATAATATTTTCTAATATTTATTTTATAATTACATGGTTTATAATTTCTCAACATATTATATTATATCTCTCTCAATTTATTAAATATTACTAAAAAAATTTTCTTTGATAAATTTACTTGTGATTTAATAATAATTCTTATTTGCATGGGAATTTACTAAATTAATTAAAAGTGATTTTTTTTTAATTTAATCAAAATGATTTATACTTGAAGGATAATTATACAAGTTTATTTTCATGCTTATTTATGTTGTATTATTTTCTATTAACCTTATAATATCATGAAAATTTATTTGAAAGTTTATTTCAATTTTTAGTCAATCTTGCTAATATTTACAAATTTAATATAATTATTTTATTTTACTTAATTACTAAATTAATTATAACATCATCACAATTCGACCTCAGTCTAGCCTTAAAAATCTTAAACCTCTCTCTTTACTAGTTCTTTGAATGATATGGGTCTAAAAACAATACTTTTTTCCGATTGCAAGAATTTAGAAGTCCTCCATTGAATTGAATGGAATCTTGAGCAAAGGCATTGAGATAGGATTGGTTCCCCACTCTATGAAGCCAAATTTTGAGCAAAAAAGTTCAATGAAACGGGCACTTCCCCCTCCTACTTCACCTATCCCTTCATTCTCCAGGGATTCAGTACAACTAGACAATCACAGTTAATCACTCAGAAGGACTTAATTATAATATTATAATTAATAATAGATATATAAATATATATATATATATAAATATATATATATATATATGTATATATAAATAATAAGAAAATCATTTTTTTATCCAATTCGCAGGTACAACGTTTGAATCAATAGTGGACTCTTTCTTCTACATTTGTATCATTGTATGAAATGATATTATTTCATTCCATTTCCTTCTTGATGCTGAACAAACAGATTGTATAAAAAAATCATAATTATACTTAACAATAAAACACTAGCTTCTTGATGCTGAACAAACAGATTGTATAAAAAAATCATAATTATACTTAACAATAAAACACTAGGAAAAGCCCATGTGCCACCTAATTCCTTGGGTCTTTTCTTGCTCGTCTATAAATAGAGAGGGACTCAAAGCATTACAAATTTAAAAGGTCATTGTGGCTAAAAAAAAATTTAGAGCTAAAATTAAGAGATAAAAGTTCATAATAAAGTGCACCCCTTTTTATGAAAATCCGAACCTATACCCATGACCAATGACCATATAACTAATAAGACAATTTTAGCCACTATCTAAAATATCCTAACCATTGTGTCGGCATGAAAATCCTAACTAAGAATGCCACTGTTTTTGACAATATAATTAAGATAATTTTTTTTTCAAGTATGATATTTTAAATGATGGATCTAACATGAATTAGTGACGCACTTGATGATCATTAACTAGATTTGCATGATTAAAGTGATGAGACTAAGATTTGATTATTCATGTGGTTGAATGATTCATGAGTATTCCATAAGAGAAGTTAATCATAATTTCCAAAAATGATTATGTGATTTCTTCAAATGTGACCCCTATTATGATATGTGTTTGTCAGGAGTCATTTTTTTTTTTTTACAAAATGATTTTTCTTTTTATGATTTTATGTTTTTTTTTTTTTTTTTTTTTTTTTTTTTAATGCTTAACACGGCATGGATAATTTGTGTGATTGAATTGGCCACTAATTGCTAGAAGACAGACATTCGGGTTAGGGGAGATAAGTGTCTAACATCTTCTTATCTCATAACCTAACCTACAAATTTAGATATAAGATTCTAAGGTAATGTTTTTTCATATAGCATTTTTGCTGCTGTTTTTAGAATGTAACTAAGAGTTAAACCGGTGAAATTTCTTCTTTAGGTTATAACTAGGAGAAAACATCATATAATTTTCATTTTTTATTTATCTTTGTGAAAGACCATGTAAGCTTAAATTCTATTTAAATAATATTTTCCTTCTTGATTATATGACCTTAAATAATAAAGTGAGAACTTCAAATTGTAAAACCCTCAATTTTAGGGGTTTAACTCATTGACATAGAATTCCTAGGTCATGGTTCACAAAATAGCTCTCAACAATATTTGAGAGCCTCCAACAATTGAAATAGATTAATGTTCTTTTCTCATTATTCAAAAAATAAATAAAAAAGATTAATGATCTTTTCTTCTTTCATTTGAGTCCTTCAAACAGTGGAAATCACTTTCAAAACATAAAATTTTGAAGCTTTTGTGTTTAAGATTTGGGTTATTTTTATGATTAATTATCTGATTTAGTGAATAATGTATTACTTGATTTACTTCTTTCAATTTTTTTACCCTCTTTTTTGTTTGGTTCTCTAGAAAGTGTAGTAAAATTAAGGTTTTTAAAAAAATAAATAAATAAATAAATAAATATGGTTAATTTATACTTAATTGTCCACCTTGGTAATCCGCTCAAGACGGTGTTGTAGTTTAGCCCAAAGGGGTGGCAAATGGATGGGTTTGGGGTGGACATAATTGGGTTGAGTATATAAAACTCATTTACTCATTAAAACTCATTTAACTAATTACTTCTAACTCAAATCCAACCCAACCCAATTATTATGGGTAAATCCCAACCCGCCCAATTACCCAATTATCAAAATTACCAAAATGCCACTAAAGTTCAGTTCCTATCAAGCAATTCAATTTATAATTTTTTTTTAAAAAAGGAGAATTCAACAAAAGAATCCAAATTTTCTTTTTCTCTCTATCCCTTTCCCAGTTCACTTTCTTACATTTTCTCAGCAACCAAACATAGAGTACATCTCAAATTTCACAGAGAAAAAGGGAGAGGATTGAGTACTTTTGGGATTCGTTCTTCCAGGAATCGAGCAGAGCTATAGCGGATTGGACTTGATCATCGGTAGGCAACTATGGCGTGAGAAGATCGAGCCTGAATTGGAGTGAGGAGAGCAAAGCCAAGGCGTCCTGTGCAAGCCCGTTCAACCTCGAAAGAGAATTCAAATTCTGTTCCTCCCTAGATTTACTGTACTCTTCGATCGCCTTTATATGCTCTTTGGCCCAACTATACGCTTCGTCCCATTCCTTCTTCGTCATTTCTACAACCTCCACCACCTTGTCCATCTAGATCTAGAAACAAGTCTAAATCATTTTGTGTTTGGTTGTTGAGAAAATGCGGGAAAATATAAAAATGGAGATTTTCTTGGTTCAGAAATGAAAATGCTGCTGAAGCCGTTGGGTTTCCGACTAAAACATGATTGGAGGTTGAGAAAATGAGGGAAAATGAAAACCCTCTTGAAACCCTGAAACGTCTGAGACTCTGAGGGCTAGGTTTTTTTTTTTTTTTTTTTTTTTTTTTTGAGAAGGGTTGAGTTGAATTTAGGTGTATTGTTTTTGGGTTAAATGTGATTTAATTGGTTTCTAGTTAAAACCCAATAACTACTGGGTTCAATTGGGTTGATGCTCGTTTAACCCAACTAATAATTGGGTGGGTTTGGGTGGACAAATAGGTTTGGACTTACTTTGCCACCCCTATGCCCAATCCATGAAGTTGGCGGTAGGTCCAAAGATCTTTTTTTTTTTTTTTTGAATTTGGTCCAAAGATCTTTCATCCAACTTGATCGAGTCGAGTGATAGTTTAATCCCGAGGCTGGTTTTAATGTTATAAGTACTTCCAAATAAGGTTTCGGCTTCACAGAGAATGGGCTTGTGGAACAGCTAAGTTGTTTCTCATTTGAAAGCCCAGTGATTTCCTAAATCCACGAGTACGAGTATAAAATACATTTAGTCACAACTCACAACCAAGCATGTAGATCTATGCCTAATAAAATACTGGCAGTCTTATTCAGGGAAGGAAAAAAATATATATATACCGGCAGGGTTTAAATCAAAATCTTGATACAACCAAGACAAATACCATTCTGTAACACATCTGACAGTACCACTGGTTGAACTTCAAGTCTTCAATCCAGTATTTCGAGAGAATAGAATTTAAAAACCCCAGTTATTTTACTATTTGTTTGTAGTAGATTTCCAAATAATTATAGCAATATGGACTTTTACTCAAAGTTAAACGAAGGCAAAAAGGCCTTAGATTATACTAAAGATCAAGATAATAACCTCACTCGTTGTAACGTAGCTGCAAAGTTCAAAGTTGAAATTTTTGTTTTTGGCCCAAATAGGATTTGCTTAGTTAGTTGGGGAGCAAGTTATCCTTGGAAAATAAACCGAAGGGATAAGACTTATACCAAAAAAGAAAAAAGAAAAAGGTTTTATTTCACCAAAACTTAGGGATAGGATACAATTTAGGGGCACCACATTTGGTCTATGTGTACAATAGTGTTTAGTGGTGTGGAACTGTGGATCATGACAAGGCAATGCCAGAGGAGAAGGCAAATCCAGCCATGTTTGAACCCTTCATCTTGCAATCAGGCAGTGTGACCCAAATCCAATGCCTTGTCTGTATATCATATGTTAGCCATATAATGTGCCATAAACCTTCAAAATTTGACATCAAAGCAGCCCTAACTATCCCATCCCTTTTCTCTAAACAACCCACCATAACCCCATGAGGCTTCTTAATCTGCTCCATTAATTTACTAGGAACTTTTGAAATGTATTGCCAATGCCTACCATTTAAGCTTAAACCCCAAAGTTCTATGCCAGTCAACATCATTTTACCTACGCCATCAGACGTCACAATCATCATGTGACCATCACCGTACACGTGTAACCGATCAATAACATTCCCCCAACTAAATCGGACGGTCAATTGTCCACCATCGTTACCTCCACCGCCAAATCGTGGCCGTAGAATCAATGGTGTAGTAACATCACCATGAGACTTCACTACAATTAAAACACTTTCACTTCTTCCATTAATCACACTAAGATAAATATTCTCACTCTCTCTTTCACTAAGACATGCCAAATTTGCAACATTTTCTTTAGCTTCCATAGACTCCCACTTCTGACTTTCTGAGTCATACACAAACAAAATGGGCCGGTTTTCCACTAGCTCCACAAACAAAAACCGGAAATGATCCAACCCGGGTGGCCCAGCCACTAATTTCATTCCGGATCTTCTCCAAGATGATGTGCCTCGTGGACCCAATGGACTTGGAGGGATCTTTTTAACGGTCTGAGTGACCAAATTAACGAAAATAACTACCTTCTTAGTATTAGAGACAAAAAGGAAAAAATTACCAGATGCTGTCAAAAAATAGAGATCTTCACCGGGAGAAATTATGGGTCTCAATGAATTGGCAATTGGAATTTGGAACCAACGCTGAGATTGATCAGTAAAGCCATGAAGTGTCAAATCACGAGGCCATCTCTTCTTGTACACAAAGAGCCATGTGCTAGACCTTGATCTTATATTGCATGCTCGAATGAAATCTTGGTCAGAGATAATGTGAGAAAAGGATTTGCTGACTAATTTTAATCGAATGATTTCGGGTAAAACTAGATAGAGCAAGATGTTTTGTATGAGTTCGGATGGGAGGAGGCAAAAACCAATGGCACTCGTCGTTGAATTCCGATGATTATTCATGTTGGGCAGGAGGCAGTTTTGTTTTTTTGTTTTTTGTTTTTTGTTTTTGTTTTGTGCTCAGTTTCTGGCTTGGTGATTTTATACTGGTTTGAGGTTACTCTCTTTAATTTTTAAAAAGCTTATGAATTATAATGGGCGGAAAATGTTTTGATTATATAATTAAATGACTCATTGTCTAATTGACATAATTAAAGTGTAAATGTCCCTACAAAGCATCCGAAGCAAATTGTGAGTAATGGACGGAATGGACGGTGGCATTTGTAGACTTTAGTTGAGGATGAGGGTGATGATTTTGACAAGCTACTGTCTCAATGTATGACAATTCAAAAATAAAGCACATAAAGTAGTTCAATTGACTCAACTGATAAAGTTTTATTATCGAAATAAGAAATTTGGAATCCGAACCCCACCTACATAAAAAACTAATTTGTATCTTAAATTCTTAGTTTGATGATAAATAACAATCATTATGGAGTACATGTCATAAGTTAAATTTCTATCTCTTCTATAATTAAAATTTAAAAAAAAAAAAAATCCAACGCATATAAAATGACAAAGTTTAACTAATACACGTTCATAATGGCCTAATGGGTGTTGATATTCCAAAATTAAAGCAAGGGAGCACTTATTAAGTGTTATCATCTTCAGTTTTGTGAGAGAGATGTTACAAATTGCCAACATAATAATGGAGAGTCCTAAATTCCGGAAAATTATTTAATGAGACAGTTTTATAAGATATTTCTCTCACAACACGTGGATCTCACATATTGTGAAAAAGAGGTCTCATAAAACAGTCTAATGAGATACCATCTCTTAGTGTGTGTTTAATTTTTGCCAACTTATTTTACTATTTAGCTTATTTTTGTTACTATTCATGGGTCTTATTGCACTTTTTTATACTATTCATGGGTCCCACTGTACTATTTCAGCTAACTTTTACCTTTATTTACAGTATTTTCAACAAAAAGTTTTCAATTTCAGTCAAATAAGCGGATTCTAAACAGACCCTTAAACTTTTAATATTGATATTTAACCATGATGATATAGTTGATTAATGTTGAGATGTAAAGCATCAAAAGTATGCTTAATTGTCTTTGCTATGAGCATCCTTCTCTAATCAACAACTTAGCGTGCTTTTGGATTGCGTCTTGAAGAAAAGATTTTTGCGTTTTGCTAAAAATTTGGTGGGTCCCATGTTACTGTCCATATACTTTTTGGTATTATTTCAACTAATTTTTACTTTTATCTACCATACTTTCAGCAATTAGTCTTCAATTTCAGCAAAATAAGCGGTATCTAAACACACCCTAAATGAGCATAAAAAAATAACAACCTCCAAAAATATATGCATTGTCAGACTCATATACCAAAGCCACCTATACAATCAAAGCAAGTATTTATAAATTCTGGTCACCAAGGAGCAAAAAATTACAGATCCATGGATTTAACTATGAAGAACAGCCGAGAAAAGCCAGGAAATATTGCTAAACCACATTACTCATGTCGTGTGTCAGTCTATCGCTTTGTGCAAAATGGATTTAACATTAACATCTCTTTTTCTACCCCAACACCCACGTCTACGCTACATTGGGCCGGCCTAGGCTAGGCCATTTAGGACTTTGCCTAAAAGGCCCCTAACATAGAAAGGGCCCTAAATATGGGGGCAGTAAGGGTTTTTTATTTTTTATTTTTTTAATAATAAATTAAAAAAAATGTGAGTTATCTGTATATTTTCACTTTTTTTACCCACACTTAAAAAAGCCTAAAAACTATTAGAATTATGATAGTATATTACAAGTTTTATTACATAAGTTTTATAAATTAATATGTCACCTATTATAAGAAATAATTCAATACTCAGTTATTCTTTTTTGAAGTGCCATCTCATTGCCATATTAATTCGTAAGCTATTTTCAGTAAAATTTGTAATAACTTTAGCATTTTTTCAAAAAAAATATAATTAATAGAAATACAATCCAATCGTCATTAAAAGTGAATGAAAAATGCTAAAGCTAATACAAATTTTAAGACAAAAAACTTACAAATTGATGTGGCAGGAATATGATTGGTGTCGCTTAAACAATATAATAAATGAATTTTTGAATACATTTTATTTATTTATTGGTAACACAATAGTTTGTAAAACCCATACAGTAAGTATTACTAACTAGCTCACTCTAGGGAATTAGTCATATTAATAATTAAGAATTAATAATAGACTTGAAATAAAAAATTATAATATAAAAAATAAACAAATATTATTTAAGTGATATTTAGATTTTAAAAGCCACCTTTAAAATTTTCACCTTAAGTCTCAAACTATCTTGGGCCGGCCTTAGCACATATTTTATTTTGGCCCTCAAAATTGTGATACAATTACCAAGTTTAACTAAATATTTTTTTCCAACTAAGAAATTTATTATTTTTTAATAAAAAAGTTTAAAAACTTAATAAATCAGTAAAATTTTATTTTAGTCTTTACTTGAAAAGTAGAACGCACCCCTTATCGTGCATTTGGCTTATTTCTAGTAACTTATTTGCATATTATTTATCAAAAAAGATAGTTTTTAATAAGTTTTATGTTAAAGTGTAACAAAAGGCTAAAAGCTAGCTTATTTTAAAAATGAAAAAAAATTATGGGGTTTGGTCAGTGGTAACTACCCTGTTTTTTTTCTTCTTTGTTTTTTTTTGAAATTCAATATACGTCTATTTTTTCTGTCAAAAAAAATGAAAAAAATTAAAAGTTTTTTTTTATTAAAAAAAAAAAAAAAACTTAAGACAAAAAGCAAAAGGCAAAAAATTATAGCCAAACCCACTTGTGTGTGCACAAGGTACATTTTTAGCTTATTAATCTTTACTTGAAAGTAGAATGTGTCCCTTGGAGTGTACACAAGGTAGATCAATTGATATTCCATAAATAGATAATATAATATTATGTATTGAGAGTTCAAAAGAATGAAATACAATATAATAGAAATAATATGGACTATTTTTTTTTTTAAAGAATATGTACTATTTTCTCTAATGTGTTTGGGGAGGAACTTTGTTTGAGAGAGAGAGAGAGAGAGAAAAACATAGGATGTTTATAAAAGAAATATATAAAATTATTTTTATAATTTTTACTCTTTATTTATCTTTTTTAAAGAAATAGAAATAAAATTAAAGACAAAATTTAGTTGCAAAATTAGTTGTAGTTACAAGCTACAACTTTACTCAATATTTTTTTTATTGGAAGTAAATTTTGACAAATTCATCACTGAATTACATCTTCTTCTTACATCCTCCATGCTTGCAAAATTTTTAGAAAATTAAAAATCAATAGTTATGTCATCAATAAATTGTTTAAATTATAAGTTTTTGTAGTTTAAAATTATGCATAAAATATAAGTTTATAGATCATAGAGTAAATAATATCCGATTGACCCAAAATTTGACATATGTATTATGAGCGTAAAGAACGTGCAATTCAACGGTTAGATTTTCAAAATACATAGTAATATTTATTTTATTGAATAAAGTTATAATCTTAGACTACAACCAATTTTGTAACTAAATTTTATCTTAAAATTAATATTTTGTCAATAGTTTCAAATATCCAAGTGTTATTCACTAGGGAACTTCCTCATCATTAAAAGGGAGGAAAAACTGAATAATTATAAGTTTTGCTTGCCATCTCAAAGTGCGTAATTAATATGCAATGTACTCAGTGGCAGTGCCACATTGAAGACGGTAATTCAAATGGCCTAAAGAAAAAGAAAAAACTATATATAATATTTTTAAAATTTTTTGCTTTGACCCCCTAAAATAAACTTTTGAACACTCTAACCTTAAACAATAATGAACAAAAAAAAAAGACTGAACAAGAAATTGAAAGATGCATAGCTGTACGATAAGTGGAGGAAAAGAAGAAGATGAGGAAAGAATACACAATGAGGACCGAGGAGTGTAAAATAGTTGGAAATGAGTTTTGAAATTAGATGAGAAATGAAAATATTGAAACTAGATAAGTTATATTAGAAATACACATGGGTGGGTGTAGGAATAGGAAATGTGAGTGGAGAAGATTATGCTCAAAAGATTTCTTACCAATATTGAACCCGAAGGGTCCGTTTGAGAGTTCATAAGGGAATGAAATGATTATAAGGGAATGAAAATGAATGGAATATGTTTAAGTAAGGGAAAAGAATGGAAAAAAAAATGGAATGGAATGGAATTAAGTAACCTTGATTGGATATTTTAAAATAAAGGAATGGAAATGAATGAAAATGAATGGAATGTAAGTAATTTTATTTGAGAGCAACATGGAAGGAATGAAATAGAATCATTTTATGACAATATTACTATTAGACCTCCTATTTTAAAATAAATGATTGAATATATAGGGGTATTTTGGGAGTTTTAGTAAAAAAATTATTAAATCTAATTTTATTCACTCCCATTTCTTCCAATTTCAGGGGGAATTAAAATTTGAGATTTTAAGGGAATAGAGAGGAATGAGTATTCCCTCCTACCTATTTCATCCCCTCACACTTAAACTCGCAAATAAGGGAATGGACCTTCCATTCTCTCCATTAAAACTCCCAAACAAGAGGAGGGAAGAATATTCTAAAAATATTCATTTTATTCCATTTCATTCCCTCCTTCCAAACGAAGCCTAAATAAATTGTATGGGTATTAGGCCTAGTAGAATGTATTGGGCCGGGGGCCCAGTCCGAGGACACTTCATAAGTCCGAGGATGTATAGACATGAGATAGAGATCAGCACTGATAAATAAAGGAAGAGATTTAGGCATTATGTTATAGGGAAGTAATCCAAGGATGAATGCTTCCTCGGCTAGGCAAAGCCGAGGCCAGAAGATGCGGTTTGACATCAAAAGCAATATTCCGGACAATTCCACTAATGGAGGATAAGTATCTAAAGGGAACAAGACAAAAGGAGACCATGAAATATCTAAAGGAAAAGCTGATACTATTACATTAAATGCTTTATAGCTAATTCTCTAAACGCATTAATGAAGAAATGTTACCTGAACAGTATCTTTCAGCCTTACAGCTACTCCTCAAATACTTCAAAATGGTGCTAATGAGACAATGATCAATATCAGCAATCTAGTCTACACATGGAGGGTAAAGATGAAAAGATGAAGATAGTATAAAATAGAAAGGAGATCCTGAAGGGAAGGGATCGAGAAATTGAGAGAAAAACACTGTAGTAATCAAGAACTGAACTTGTAATCAAACTTGATAATCAATATATAAGAACTGATCTCCTCGGACTGTACCAAGAACGATTTTCTTTAGATTAAATCAATCTACTTACATTTTCTTGTCATCTGAATCCACTTTACTTGTTGTCTAACTCACTAAAGTCCGGTTTTCCAACCCACTTTCTACAAATTCATTGTATTTGGCTTTTTGGGCCTAAGTTCATGTATCCTTTGGGTTAGGAACCCAAATCTGGTCCTTACATAAACCATACTTGAGTTTTTTTATAAATAAATTTTATTTTATCTGGAATTTTCTTAAAAACACTGTATAAGTCTATAATTAAGTCATTAAGTTTACTATTATTTAGCTTAATAAGAATAAATTGTAATTTTTTTTAAGAAAGGTAAGCAAATTTTGATCCGGTTAATTTGCTTATAATTTGTTATTTATAAGTTAGATGTCGACCAGACACTAACTCTTTATTTGTTACACTATACGAGGCAATGGTAGTGGGGCATGGACAATAGGAAGTGAAGAAAAAAATTATTTTTAATTGAATTGTTGAGTTGAATTCTTAGTAGTCTAATGCTATAGACACAACAAAAATTCTTTTTAATAATTAATGCTACATACAACAACAACAACAACAATAATAATAATAGTTAAAATAATTACAAAGATAAATAAGATGTTAAAGTTGACATTTAAAATAATTTTTTGAGGGCCACAACAACTGATTTTACCTTTGTCATTTTGATCTTCAGCTAGAATATGGTATAATGGTATGATAATTAATTATTGGCACTTAGTCCAAATCTAAACCCTATGGGAGTGGTGCCAAGTCAAGTCACAATTACAGACTCCTCAAACTCATTATGAAAATTAACGAGCACGAACAAAGATTGAGTTTATTACAATACTGATTCATCAAAAAGGAGAAATTGAGTTTAGTTTTTCTCCGTATATCTTGAAGGAGCCCTGTCAATCTTCGAGCAATTTAAGTCCTACTAGCCTCATCATACACTTCGTGCATGCAATGAACACTCTTTTTTAATTCATCCCAATTTGAAGTTTACACATTTGCCTACCAATATTATGCATTTAGAAATTAGAACTACTACTTTAGCAAAAGAAGAATGACCTACCCAAACTCATTCGGAACCAAACGGCATCCAATTTTCCAATTTTTTTGCTGTGTGCTAGTGTCATTAAAAAATTTTATAGAATAAAAGAAAAGGAGAATATATATTGGTGTAGTTCTATAATATTGGTAGGCAAACGTGTAAACTTCAAATTGGGATGAATTAAAAAAGAGTGTTCATATTGGTGTAGTTCTAAATTGTTGTAACTATTTGTTAGTGGATAATTTTTTTTTTTTTTTTTTGAATGGTTTAATTGATAAGTTTTAGTTGAATATAACCACTTGATAGTGGATTTGGATGAGGATCATTATTTGAATTGAAAATTGAAACATTAGATGTTTAATTTCTGGATAAGGGATTTTTAAAATTAGTAATTTTATTTATCAAACTCGATTATTTAAACTTTCCCAACAAGTAAATTTGGGAGTTTTTTGGGACATGAAAGTCTTAAGAGCCCACGGTTTGGAAGCTGCTTAAATAGTAGTATAGAATATAGATTAACAAGACAGAAAAAATGATTTTAAATAGAGAGTTGCATTTTGTTCAAATTGACACTAACGAATTACAAATTTAAAAATAAGACTAGCACAGCTATATAATTTGAGGGTTTTTTTTTTTTTTTTGGAAAACTTATTCATATATGAAAAATTAATTTTTAATTAATGGACATAAATTTTCTTTTTGGTCGACTTTTGCTTATGAGAGGGTTTTTTTTTTTTAATAAATAAAAAGATCGTAACTTTATTAAGATGAAGATAAACACATTACATCTTGAGCCAAAGTCGACTAAATCATAATTGGATTTTCCTCAATCTAAGATACAAAACTAACTATATTCCTAGTATATTAAGCTAAGATGTGTGTAGGGTGATTGCCTTACTTTCGAATATGAGAGACTTGCACTCTCCTAAAATCTTTTAGCTTAAACTGTATTTCCTCAATTATATTGCGAATAGTTATTGGTGGTTCACACAATTTATTTACAGCCTCAGCAACAATCAAAATCACACTCAAAGATAACTTCTTGAACCCCCACATCACATGCAAAAAGAACCCCTTCCTCCAAAGCTTTTGCTTCAATTTCCAATGGCCCTTGCGGGTATGGCATATTTTTACTTAGCTTTACCTCGACTCTTCCAGCAAAATCACGGATTATGAGAGGTTTAAGTTAGAGAAAAGTCTTTTGATATTCTAACATGAACACCGATCTTCTTTTTGGCTCTTGATTAGCTTTGATATAGAACTCCTTATAACCAAAAATGCTTCTGGCAATTGAACATTCATCATAAAAAAGAAAATTTTAAGAAAAGAAGGGTACAACATCATTTCACTCTTTAGTTAACTCTTTCTCTAACTAGTCCAATGGTCAGAAAAAGGTGCTGACCTTGGATTTATATAGGACCAAAGGTATATTTTCATATGCTTCTTATGCAACATTGAGTTGTAATATGTTATTCATTAAGACATGGTATGTTGAAAATTTCATGGCTAACAACTAATAACTTTGTTGTTCCTATTAACTCTCCATATTTGCAAAGATATCTTAAGATCACCTACTAAAATCAGCCTGAACTGGTAATCTTGCATGATTTATTTTTCAATTGCACACCAAGGTCTCCTTCTTAAGCTTACGCAAGAGAAAAGCAATTACAATTATAAGATAAGGAAGAAAATTTGAAGTGCTCTCTAGCAACCAAATCTTGACTATTCACACGCAAAAGGTTTTCAATCAAGTGCTCCACAATTTGTTGGGTTTTTTTGTAACGAGAAACGAAGGAAATTAATTTTGAACCTAACAATTGAAAGCAAATCAGCCCTAAGAACACCAAATCATGAACCAGAAAATGTGATTTTCTTTTGCTATCTCATTTTCCTATTAATTTCTCTAAACTAAACAGGAAACCAAAACCCTGAAACCAAAACCCTAAAACCAACACAAATACCCAATAAAAGAGAAAGAGGAAAAAAAAAATGTAAAACCCTCAGCTAACTTAGCAATTTTAAACAGACTGGAGTCTTTTAATGAAATTGTAAACAAATAACGTGATCTACTATAAAAACTATATAATTTCTCGTGAAAAAGAAATCTTAGGACTTGTGGTGGACATTATTGATGATGGTAACGTTGGTGGTGTTTAGTTTTAGATGGTTGGGTTTGCATGGTATATTGAAGATTTCTTTAATTTTTTTTTTAAGCTTAATTATGTCAGTACACTTGTCATCCATGTGGCATAAAAATAAAATTTTAATTTTGGTTATTAGCCACATTCACATTTTTCATCCATCACTTAACGGCATAGATTATTTTGACATAATACCAAAAAGTTAGGAATTAAACTGACACAAATGAAACATTAAAGACCAAATTAACTCATAGTATAAAAGTTAGAGACTAAATACATAATTTGCCCTACAAATTTTTAAAGTTTGAATCTTGCATACACCAAAAACTAATTAATATCTTTATTGAAAATAAACAACAACCAATTTCTAAAGAAAATTTTCAATAAATTTTAAAATAATATGGAAAACGTTAGTTATTGGAAAATTTTAAAAAATAATAATAATAATGTTAGCAATAAGCCTAAACGATAACTAGTAAAAATTGGCTACATAAACCATTTGTAAAAATATTATAAAATAATTTGTCACAATTACCCACGCTTATAAAATTTGGGAAATTCATGATTTAATTTGTTGTTTTATCTTCTTTCTCGGCAAAACCTCTATTTTCTTACGTCTCTCTCTGTGTCTGGCGAAGAAGAAAATGGGGATCAGATTCATATTGATGGTAAACAAACAAGGACAAACCCGTCTTGCCCAATACTACGAGTACCTCACTCTCGAAGAACGTCGTGCTCTCGAAGGTGAAATCGTTCGCAAATGCCTTGCCCGTAACGAGCAACAGGTCTCTCTCTCTCTCTCTCTCTAACTTTTTTTTTTTCTTAAGCCGAATTTGATTTGATGAACGTCTGCCACTTTTTTCTTTGCTTAAAATTGTTGGAAATTGATTAAGCCCCAGATCAATTTCCAGATCGTACTTTATTCTTGAGTAAAAGCCCTTTGATATAACTTCTATATTGGAAACCCAATTTCGTGTATATATTTATAAACTACTGCGTGGTTGTTATATTAAATTGATTGAAAAGTTACAAATGGTTCATTTGGATGAAAGTATTTGAAGATTAGGAATTGGGTCTCAATTTTTAGTTTTTAAGAAGTATGAAAGTGCAAATATATATATATATATATATATATTAATGAAAATATATGAATGGACTTAAGGCTTGATTGGAATTCATGTTGGAGCAAAATTTTCAAAGCTCAAACCCATCATTCGCTGTTAAGATTTATGACAATTAATTTATTTTAGAAAATTGTTCCAATTAAGGGAATTAGTGGGTCCATTGTAAGGATCTTAGCAATGACTGAGATCAAGGTAGAGTCACCTTAGATGGAATTTACAGCCTCAGATTTTTAAGGATTTAGGGTTCCATTGACAAACGAAATTGGTTCATGTCGTTTTGTTCTTGTATTTTACAATGTTAGTGTTTGCTAACAATGAGCTCTGCCTTAAATGTCACTTCCTTCATCCGCAAGAATTGGTGGAGGGTGAGGTTGTGGTTGCCATAAAAAAAAATTCATTGCTTGCTATGTGGTTGTTGAAAAAGGATTTTGGATTTCACTGATTTGGATGTGTTGTGGTGGGTTTTGTTATACATGAATCATGCCTAGGGTTAGGTGAATAAAAACATCATTTTGTTGTCAACATAT
The DNA here is from genome assembly GCF_932294415.1 of Quercus robur. Taxonomy (NCBI): domain Eukaryota; kingdom Viridiplantae; phylum Streptophyta; class Magnoliopsida; order Fagales; family Fagaceae; genus Quercus; species Quercus robur. The sequence continues at coordinate 81,545,497 of NC_065535.1, forward strand.
TGCTTGTTTGTATTGATTAGGGAATCTCTTTTTTTTTTCTTTTTTCTTTTTTTTTCCGAATAAATTGAAGGTCTTTGTTGGAGTGTCATTTATGTGATGGCAGGCATTCATGTTTCTGTTGCTGATATGTTTTGTTTTATGGTAACAGTGTTCTTTTGTTGAGCATCGGAACTACAAAATTGTATACAGGCGCTATGCATCACTGTTTTTTCTGGTTGGAGTTGACAATGATGAGGTAAGTTTTTCTGTAAAATCCATATGTTGAGCAGATGCTTGTGTTTCGAAACTTTTGTGGCCACATAGAGAAGAAAATGATATGAACCATGCTGATCTAAAGAAAACTATATTCTATACAGGAAATTTGTCTGTGTGTGCAATTTCAAAGTCATTTCTATGCAATGAGGGTATTATGTAAATGTGTTGATTGGATTTGGCTTTCATAGTCTACATGAGAGAGAGAGAGAGAGTCCATTATTATGGCTAGGTTCTATAGAAGATGTGGATGACTTTTTTTTTATGACGACATGACGTGGAACCTCACCAAGGCAGGGCCCTTTGGACCCACCCCTGGGAGTAAACCATAGATACACAACCCCACTCACTAGAACCGTGTATCAAGTAATCTAGGGAAACTCCTAATGGGGATCGAACCTAGGATGCTCATCCCAAGCCTCCAACCATTAGGCTGCACCCTGAATGGTGAAGATGTGGATATCTTATTGTAAAATGAGCCCACTTAAAAGCGCTTTTTTATGTGTTCAAAACTCAACTTTGAACTCCTTTAGATATGGTAGTAGAAAATTTTCTTATTACATACTTTGTCCTAAATGCCTTGTAGCATATCTTTCTCAATATTCATTTCCCTTTCTTGCTTTCATGTTGTAGAATGAACTTGCAATTTTGGAATTCATTCATCTCTTGGTTGAAACCATGGACCGTCATTTTGGCAATGTGGTAAGTCTGCATTCAGTTATGTTTTTAAATTATATACTGGTCTATTTCCTATCTCCTGAATTCAACTTTCCTTGTTTTTCCTTCAAAGAAGTTGATTTGGTTTCTCCTGTTTCTTTTTACTTAAATTTACAGTGTGAGCTAGACATCATGTTCCATTTGGAGAAAGCACATTTTATGCTGGAGGAAATGGTCATGAATGGTTGTATCGTGGAGACAAGCAAGACTAACATCCTGCAACCGATACAGCTGATGGAAAAATCGTCATGAAAACTCTCTGTTTTAGGCACTATAGAATTTCTTCAAGATTCTTCATGTTTTGCTTCTTACTCATTGCTGCCTGTTGTACAATATGCTCAAAATATTTTCAAAATGATTAATTTTCTTCATCAATGAAAATTTTAGTGTTTGGTTGTATTCTGTTGTTTTGATCACATGCTAGTTGATGGATCAATTTTGAAGGTCCTCTAAGCAATTTCTTACGCTTTAGAATTGGGTAAACTACGGACTTTGCAACAATTAATCAGAAAAAAGAAAAACAAATAATTCATTCTTCATGATTTTATGCTGTGTTGAAGAATCGTTGATTGGGGCTAGGGCTGAGTGTCAGTTGCCAATATGTCCCTGACACTAGATGATCTGGGGTTTGAAGACTCCAAGCATTTTTAAAAGTTTTGAGACCTTTTAAATCTTAGACCCTATGTACAATGCCCTTCCGATGCACCTCTTTTTATTTTATTTTTTCTTTTTATTTTTTTTGAGAAACGCCCTTACAATTCACTACAACAGTGATTGATAAGTATAATTTGATTTTTGAGGTCGGTTTTTAGACTCTAGAATTAACGTTTAGCTTAAAATTCACTTACTGGTCTTCTTTGCTCACTCCATCACATTCCAAAAAAAAAGATGATAAGAGTGGAATTTTGAAAGCATGGGCGAAATGTTAAAAGGAGTATAGCAGTGTGGGCTTATCTTATCAGGTGTCGTCTTGCATGCAATAATAACGGATACTGTCAAGTTATATCAAGATTGAGCTTTGCTCTGTCCCTAAACTCCCATTACCTCCCCCCCAAAAAAAAACCCTCCCATTACCCCCCACCCCCCAGGAATTTGGAAAAAAAGGGTAAAGTTGAGCTAATATTGATAGATTCATCTGATCTTTTTAGTTTTCATGAAATTGGTTAAGACAATGCCTAAATGTTTGTAGATTGAATTGATATTAACATTTACAAAAAAAAAAAAATAATAATAATAATATATATATATATATATATGTTACAACAAGAGGGGCCAAGCTTGAAAACACTCCAACGGGAAGCCTGCTCTCCTTCCCATTCCAAAAAAAAAAGATGATAAGAGTGGAATTTTGAAAGCATAGGTGGGATGTTAAAAGGAGTATAGCAGTGTGGGCTTATCTTATCAGGTGTCGTCTCGCATGCAATAATGACGGATACTATCAAGCTATATCAAGATTGAGCTTGGCTTTGTCCCTAAACTCCCATTACCCCCACCCCCCCCCCCCCCCCCCCAAAAAAAAAAAAAAAAAAAAAAAAAAAACCCTCCTATTACCCCCCAGGAATTTGGAAAAAAAGGGTAAAGTTGAGCTAATATTGATGGATTTATCTGATCTTTTTAGTTTTCATGGAACTGGTTAAGACAATGCCTGAATGTTTGTAGATTGAATTGATATTAACATTTACATATATATATATATATATATATAGCCTATTTATGTTACAAGTTACAACAAGAGGGGCCAAGCTTGAAAACACTCAAACTGGAAGCCTGCTCTCCTTTCCTCACAACATTTCAACCTGAAACAGAAGTGGCAACTACACAGCCGCAGGCCTCCCACCCTTTCTAGGGTCACTTACAGCAGTGAGTGTACCATGGAAAAGGTTGGCATTGAAATCTTTTCTACTTTTTCTTCCCATGTTAATGTGGTTTTGAAGGGTTTGAACAACCAACTGGACAATAGCTCCCCTGCCTGAGCCTTCAATGTGATAGCCATCAATCACAGTCCAGTTTTCATAACAAACCACAGTATGTATTGGCTGCAATGGATCATGATACGCCCTGCCACAATCAAGAAAAGCACAGTATTCAATAGATGAAACAATAACAAAGTCAAACCAAAAATATTTAAAGCAGAGGAACTAACATCTTCACTGGAAAAAATTCAAAATAGTTCTCATCATAACAATTAACACTAGAGACATGATAGGTTACCTGTTGATTATGAGAGGTTTAAGTTAGAGAAAACTCTTTTGATATTCTAACATAAACTCTGATCTTCTTTTTTGGCTCTTGATTGACTTTGATACAGAACTCCTTATAACCAAAAATGCTTCTAACAAGTTGAACATTCATCATGAAAACTGAAAAGTGAAAATATTGTAGCAAAATAATTTTTAAATGTGTAAATAGTACCGTAGGACCCATTTTTAAATATATTTTTTTTTCTGAATAAAGTGGTTGTGGGTCTTGTGAATGGTGCACAATGTCTCCTGTACAGTGTAATCCGCGTGCATGAACAGTGTGGGTTACTATTCATAAGCTAAATGCACTGTTCATGCGCTAAAAAAAAAAAAAAAAAAAGGCTGAAATGCAAACGCAAAACGCGCTGCGTTTCAGCTATCCAAACCGCACCGAAAAAGGAAATTAAAAAAAAAAAAGAAAAAAAAAGAAGGGTACAACATCATTTCACTCTCTAGTTAACTCTTTCTCTAGAACTCACTAGTCCAATGGTCAGAAAAGGTGATGACCTTGGATTTATATAAGTCTAGAGTTATAATTTCATATGCTTCTTATGCAACAAAGTTGTAATATGTTATTCATTAAGACATGGTATGCAGAAAATTTCAAGGCTAACAACTAATAACTTTATTGTTACTATTAACTCTCCATATTTGCAAAGATATCCTAAGATCACCTGTCAAAATTAGATAGAACTCTTAATCTTGCATGATTTATTTTGAAATTGCACACCAAGGTTTCCTTCTTAAGCTTACGCAAGAGACAATTAGCTACAATTGTAAGATAAGGAAGAAAATTTGAGTGATGCTCAAACCTCTTGCATGTATTCTGTAAAAGGTGTGAGGTTCATTGGCAATTACTTCATTTATCAAAAGTAGATTTTTGTTCCAAATTCATATATAAATCCAAGGGTTCTCTAATATTTGTGAATTTTTACATAGAAAATTGATGTTTCAATAGAAATGAGAAATCCGAGAGAGAGAGAGAGAGAGAGAGTAAATTGAATCATAAATGTCTCTGCTAAAAATATCAAAAGGTGACAATTAAACTACAAAACTCTTGGCGTCATTAATAATTCCATAGGTACATTAGAATTAAACATGAGACAAAAATGATAGAAAAAATAAATATAAGAAGTTTCAATAGTCTTAGACCAGGAAGAAAAACAAATCAATATGATATTCCACATTAAAAAGAAAATTCCAACTTGCAACATGCCTATGGTAAATGACATTATAGTCATTCAAGTTAAAGGTAAGAGCAATTTGGACATTTTCGCCTCAAGAAGTTATTGTGGGACCCACCCGCCTCATGTGAAAGGAGGGAGCAATGTTCCTGGAGAACCCAATAAATTTATTTTCACCTCTACCATGCCACTTAACTCAGAAAACTACAATTTCAGTACACTGTTTAGTATTAAAGACCATCCCCTATTCTCATTATCTATCAATAGCTCTTTGATTGGTTATTGAAAAATGAGGAAAAACTCAACTTTAATCATTTTCAATTTTTATTGTTGGCACAAAAACATAACATTTATTCCCTTGGCGACTAAATAGTTTGTTAGGGTTTCAACTAAAAAGTTCGATAGATTATTTATTCCTTTCCTGCTAACCCAACATCCATGTTCTACGCTACATTGCACACACATTTTAATATTAGCCTTCGAAATTGCTGTACAATTACCTACAATTACCAACATTAACTAAATGCTTTTTCTTTCTTTCTTTTTTTCCAACTAAGAAAATTAGAGTTTTAGTTTTTTTTTAACAAAAACTTAAAATACATAATAAATCAGTAAAAATTTATCTTTACTTGCAAAGTAGAAAACACTCCTTAGTGTGTGCACAAGGTACATCTTTAGATCTTTACTTGAAAAGTAGAAGGTGCCCCCTTGGAGCATGCCCAAGATCAATTGATTTCCCGTTTCCTTTTCTTTTTCTTCTTTGCTCAGATTTCCCATGTGTTGGGGTTCAATATTGTGTTGGGGTTCAATATTATGTTGGGGTTTGAGACTTTGAGATTTCAAAAGAATAGAATATAATAGAAAAGAGAATGGAGTATTTTCTCAACTGTGTTTGGGAGGGGAATGAAAGAGGGAGGGAGGGGGGATATGATGTTTATAGATTTAATTAATATTATTCTTTTATATTCATTTTACATTTACATAATGGTTTATACAATATCCGTAATTGATGTGCTAATATAAAAATTTTAAAAGGAAAAAAATATGATATCTACAATTTAAAACATGAAAAATAGATGTGAAAATAAAAAATGGATTTATAATGAGTATGAGAGAGTCATTGTCCATTTCAAATATCCAATAATTTTTTAAGGGGGGATTTAAATTCCTCATTATTGGAAGGAAAGGGGAAAATACAAGGACATACCATGTTTGAAAAGATAAAAAAAAATATGAGTAATCTTGGGGATAAAAATTTTACTAGATAAATATTACAAATTGACATATCTCCAATCACAAAAACTATTCTAAACATTTATTTAATATCTTGTTGACTGTGGTATCAAATTTATTTATTATCACGTTACTTTGTAATTTTTTTTTTTAAGAGCAAATGACGGGCATTTTCGCATTTACTCAAAAATAAATGAATAAATAAATATAAAATTGTAGCACTGGAGATTGTGAGCTTTCTTTAACAGAAATACCGAACATCCACAAGCAAAAGCAATGGCTGCTCCATTGTCCCTCAACTACCTCAGACCACCCTTATCCTCAGACAATCCTCTTCCAAAAAACCCCACCATCATCACAGCCATTGCCACTGAGAACAAGAGCAACATCATCAACAACTCAACTCAGCCACACCCATGTCTAGTTTCGCTAGAAAATTGCTCCAACATGAAGGAGCTAAAGCAAATCCATGCCCAAATGCTCAGAACCGGCCTTTTCTTCGACGCATACACCGCCAGCAGAATCGTTGCCTTTTGTGCTCTCCAACAATCAGGGAATCTCCATTATGCTCGTTTGGCCTTAACCCAGATCGCCAATCCCACAACCTTTACTTGTAATTCGATAATCCGAGGCTACACGAACAAGAACTTGCCACGTGAGGCTGTTGTTTTCTACCAAGAAATGATAACTCAAGGTCTTGTTGTCCCTGATAGATTCACATTTCCTTCGTTGTTCAAATCGTGTGTGGATTTGCGTGAAGGGAAACAGCTGCATTGTCATTCGACTAAGCTTGGTTTCGCTTCGGATACTTATATTCAGAACACGTTGATGAATATGTACTCCCATTGCGGGTGCTTGGTTTCGGCCCACAAGGTGTTTGACAAAATGGTTGATAAGTGTGTGGTATCTTGGGCGACCATGATTGGAGCTTACACGCAATGGGATCAACCGGGTGAAGCTATTAAGCTTTTTGATAGGATGGAAATTGAGGGTGTGAAAGCTAACGAGGTTACTTTGGTTAATGTTTTGACTGCGTGTGCTAGAGCGAGAGATTTGGGAACAGCGAGACGGGTGCATAAGTACATTGATGAGAATGGTTTTGGGTTCCATGCGGTCCTTATTACGGCTCTTATGGATGCTTATTGCAAGTGTGGTTGTGTGTCACTTGCTAGGGATTTATTTGACAACATGCCAGAGAAGAATTTGGTTTGTTGGAACATTATGTTCAATGGACATGTTGAGGATAGTGATTATGAGGAGGCATTGTTACTCTTTCGAGAGATGCAACTCAAGGGCGTTAAGGGGGATAAGGTGACTATGGTAAGCTTATTGCTTGCTTGCAGCCATTTGGGTGCTCTTGAGCTTGGTAAATGGTTGCATGCCTATATTGGGAAGGAAAAAATTGAGGTCGATGTTGCCTTAGGAACAGCACTTGTGGACATGTATGCGAAGTGTGGGAGCATAGAAATTGCAGTGAGAGTATTCCAAGAACTTCCTGAGAAAGATGTTATGACTTGGACGGCCTTGATTGTAGGTCTTGCAATGTGTGGCCAAGGGGAGAAGGCATTGGAGTATTTCCATGTGATGCAGATTGGAGGGGTGACACCAGATGCAATTACCTTTGTTGGGGTCTTGGTAGCTTGTAGTCACGCCGGATTAGTGGATGAAGGAATTTCACATTTTAACTTGATGTCTAAGACATTTGGCATTCAACCTAGTATTGAACACTATGGTTGTATGGTTGACCTATTAGGCCGAGCTGGCTGCATAGCTGAAGCAGAGGAGTTGATACAGAACATGCCAATGGCACCAGATCATTTCGTTTTGAGAGGGCTTCTGAGTGCCTGCAGAATCCATGGCAACCTTGAGGCTGCAGAAAGAGCAGCTCAACAGCTTCTAAAGTTGGATCCAAACCATGTAGGAACATATGTGCTTCTATCAAAAATATATAGCTCGTTAAGGAAGTGGGATGAAGCTGAAAAAGTTAGGGAACTCATAGCTGAAAGAAACATAAAGAAGCCCCCAAGTTGCAGTTTGATTGAGGTTGATGGTGTTGTTCATGAATTTGTGAAGGGAGATTCATCACATCCACAATCCTCAGAGATCTATGACATGTTAGAAGACATGATAAACCGATTAAAGAAAGCTGGTTATGTTCCTGACAAATCAGAAGTGTTGCTTGATGTGGAAGAGGAAGAAAAGGAGACTGCACTTAGCCTTCATAGTGAGAAGCTAGCCATTGCATTTGGGCTTGTAAGTACTGAACCTGGTACCCCAATTCGAGTTGTAAAAAACCTTCGTGTATGCAGTGATTGCCACACTTTAACCAAACTCATCTCCCGGGTTTACAATAGGGAAATAATAGTGCGGGATAGGATTCGGTTTCACCACTTTAAGGATGGAGCTTGTTCTTGTAGGGATTTTTGGTGATGTAAGAATCATCCTATACTCTTTAGATATTTACCAATTTTTTTGCATTGTGTACCATATTCATATATCTCAGGTTTCTTTTTTTTCACTTTTGAATCCGTTGATCTTTTGTGCATTAGGTACTAGTACATTCACATAAGGGCAAAACTTACAATATTTAGATGTTATTCCTTAAGTTTCCCTCATTCTACCATGTGGATTTTTTCTCATGGGATGAAAGTGGATTTTTTTTAGTTAAGTAAACACATGACTGAATCTTAATAGGACAATTTAAGGAACAACACTTAAGGTATTGTACCTAAGTTTTGTTCTTCACATAAATGTCTCTACTCTCTACAAGCTCAAGCACGTGTACTTGAAGTATTACTCAGTCATACAGTTGCTTATAGTAATGGAAAATCTAATGAACTTTGTCCCAATAGTAGGTTTGCAGCCCTAAGCATCTTCTAATGAAGGCATGGTTGATAAGAGGAACGTTCATACTCACTAGTGAAGCAGGTCTCTCTTGCACCTACAGAACTTAAATTGAGAAGAGATACAAAACCGTAAAGAGAGAAAGATATTACTAATCATTACTTGCTTGAATTAATAAAGCATAATATAAAAATAAGTAAACTCTCGTCTATAATTTGAGGTTCCCTATATGTCTATCTGATTTTAGCATAGAGCCTTATACAGAGAAAAAGAAATATTGTAGTGAATGAAGATGGTCCAAAGCAACATTGAGATAAGATTTGTGCGGTTAAAAGCCATCCACAAGAACAAAATTTTATTGGTTTGGATTGCAAGTGTCAGATCAATTCATGTAGTAGGCACACACAAACAATGAAAAAGTTATTAATTCTGAGCAAATCCACATGACATCTCAGTCTCAATCAGAAGCAGTGCAGAGAGGTCCAGCCTCTATCCGAGGCCTTGTTTACAATTAAGAACCATGCCAACACCGAAGTCCAGAAGAAATTATAGAAAAGGCACACACAAGGAAAGATTAGTTGTACAATGATCTGGGTTCCCATGCATTCCCAATAAGCTCAACCATTTAACATTTACAAATTATGATTTATCAGTAAGCCTTTCATAAGAGCAATTTACCATTACTGACACAAAATTGAATTAGCTGCAGCTCAGTGCTGCATAGTAATATCCTATCCTTTTCACAAAAGGCAACAAGGTAGTCAAAGGAGCCAACACCTTGTTTAGTTCGAGGCATGAGGCGACAAAAAAGTGATTAAAGTAAGAGGCCAAATTCTAAACATAGTTATCATACATATAAAACTTAAATTAGGGCAAGGCTTGTGTCCAGTGAAAATTTTCACTGGACACGGTAAGATTTGGACACGTGTCCATGTCCAGTGAAAACTTTCACCGGACACAAGCTGAACCCAATCATATATACCCAATGTCTCGAAATATTATAATTGATGTCTTGAAATATTATAATTGAAGTATTTTTTAAATGTGTCGCATGAAGAAATTAATCCATTAATTGATGTCAAAAATAGGCTTAATAATTAATTAGTAATAAATTAATTAATCTAACAATAAGTTTTAACTTTTACGACAAATTTTTATAAATTAATTAATCTAAAAATAGGTTTTATAACAAGCTTCTATAAACTAGTTATCTAATAATATGTACTGTATTACAACAACCTTCTATTAATAATGGGGGATATTATAAATAAATAAATAATTGGGGCTTTCGCCTTAACACCTTTTTCATGGCTTAAGGTGGTCATCTTGGCTCTAAAGGCAAGCACCTCGTCTTAGATGTGCCTCCTCGCCTCACCCGGATGCCTAGGTGAGCACCGGCTCACCTTCGACTACCATGGAAGGCAAGCACTCAAAACTACTCCATTGTATTCTTAGAGACAATAAACAGTATTCATTATAACAAGCTACACATAACATTTGCTGTGTCTGAGAAAAATCCAATGTTCACCTTATAGAAAGCAGAACCAATCATAATTTCCACAACCAACAAGCTCACTCAGCTGCTTTGAGTATATGGGGTGCAAGGAAGTTCTTCAGTTCAGAAAGCCATAAAGAATTTCTTTACACTAATGTTTAGCCGTTAACATCTGCATGGAAGTGAGTTGAAGGCCACTAGCCTACTAAATTACAGAGTGGCCTTAAAATCAACCTTGAAATCACTAAGTGGGTGTATAATAATCACATTACCAAGTCCACTAGGATCCTTCACTTGTCTTTTTGATTGACAAAAGCTTTATTTAAAGAATTTCAAAAGATAGGAGGAGGGGGTGGGGGAGGGGAAGGGGGGTAAATCCCCTGAGAAAGCAAAAATACATGCAACAATTAGTATTACTCCCTAAAAGCAATACAAGAACAATATAGAATTGTAAAAGAACAAAAACACAATCATTTGGCAATGCCAAAACATTCCTAGGATCCTGGGAAAGTGCTAACAGAATTTAAATTCTAAGGAAAATAATAGATATGATCTCATACAGAAAATTTCTTAAATCATTAATATTAGACATAAAACTTCAAACTCTTCACTTGGCCTCTTCACCAATGGGCCAAAAAAGATGAAATATAGCCAACAAAATCTTTCATACAGAAGCAAGTTTACCAGGCATGCCCTTTCCTTGATTCTCATCTCCAAAATCATCACCATCATTCTCACTGTCAGTCTGCTTTGAAGCTATAGACTCACGCTGCAATGGAGCACTGCCAGCTCCAGTAACCGATTGCTGATAAAGAATTCCACCAGCAAGTGTAAAGAGGAGGCACAGCAAACCAAATGGGCTGGCATGCTTATCCCAAATAAACACATTGATGGCAACCGTAAGAAACTTATTCACAACACCAGTCACTGTAAAAGCTGTAGCAGAGATTGCCTTCCTTGCAGCAAACCCAAAGAAACTGATGGCCAATCCAAAAACACACGACAATGACACTGCCAAGAATGGAACAAGATCAAACCAATCCCCAGAATTAGCTCCCAACGCAGCAAACACATCGACATACTCTCCTGTAAGAAACCAAAACACGGGAGCCATCATCAACGACAACAAGTTATTATACAACACAAAACCCCAAGTGTTCAACCCAAGATTCGTCACCATATGTTTGATATAAACCATCTCAGTCGTGATTGTCACCAAATAAGCAAATGCCCATGAATACGCAGTCAAAGTAAAAGCTGAATCTGTTGCCACATACCCAACAGCTCCACCCAATATAATCACCAATGACAAAAAAGTGAGCTTTGATGGGCATGGCTGTTTCCTAAACGTTGTATCCGCTAGAGCAACCAAAAGGGGTGTCAATGATCTAAACACTATAAATGTATCCACATTCGCGTGGCGAAGAAGATTTGTGTTGGTAAAGATTGCCAAATAGAAAACAATGGCAGCTGGTAAAAACTTCTTGGCAGTCTCAATTGTAAATGGATCATGGTGCAAAAACCCCAACTTCCCCAAAACCCAAACTCCTAGAGCAGAAGTTAGATACTGCAATGCAGTCAAAAGGCCTGGGTAATTGAATTTGGTTATGGCAAACTTATTTATCACGGCAAGCAAGCTAGAGCAAAGCGCGTACCCAACCACGAGACTGCTCGTGGCATAGTATTGCTTCGCAGAATCCAATCGAATCGAAGACATTATAAACTCTTTAACTCTAATCCAATATATATTCAGCCAAATTAAGTGCTAAACCTAGTAGATCTTCAACAAATTTAAAGAGCTATAAACCGAGATTGCAAACTGAGAGAGGCATATGAATCAAAATTGAAAGGAAATGAAGCAGTTAAGGAGTTCACAGCAAAATCTGAGACATGGGTATTCGAAATAAATACCAGAAAAACAAAAATCTATGAAATTTAGCTGATATTTTACTACCCTTTTGGAATAAGATCAGTAACAACAGAATTAAAGCATGAAAATGAAACCCATCAGAGAGATTTTGAGGTACACATCACCGAGACAAAGAGGAACACAGATCTTGAGCCCCCAAACAAAATGGAGATAAGATTGTGAATCGGAAACAAAACCTTAATGCTCGAGTCAGAGATCGAGAAATGGTTCCCCAGAAGAAAATATGGGTGCAGTGCGTTAGAGAGAGAGAGAAAATGAGAGACAACTGAGGAGGGTTTGGTAGTCCTATGAAGGGGTTTGGAAGAAAATCTACGGCGTTGAATTGGTACTACTAGGACGAAGGTGCGCCAGTTTTTCCAACAGCATTATATTTATCAGAGTGTTTTTGTTTTCTTCACTTTTTTTTTTTTTTTTATAGGAGTTTTCTTCACTTTTTGATTGGGCCTAAAGTTTTTTTTTTTTTTTTTTTTTTTTTTTTTTTTAAAGAACGACGTCGGTGGATTTTATCACATGCGAAACGACCTCGTTTGTGGGTGACACCTTCCCAAGTTTATGGTAAATTAATTTCCAAAACTATCAAATAGTACACCATATCGCTGGATGTGATGTGCATAGCATACCTTTTTTTTTGAGAATCAGATGTGCATAGCATACCTGATACCAGAAAAAAATAAAATAAGAAATCGTGGCAGCCTGATTTACGTTCTTTTTTTAGTTCGTGAAATGTTATTGGTCGGAAATTAAGGAAAAGAAAATTTTATAGAGTGTAAATTACAAATTACACTTCTAAAGTTTGGCAATATTTGGATTTTATACCTTAAAGTTTCAGAATTTAAATTAAACACCTAACGTTTCAGAATTTGAATTTATTCCATAAATTTTAAGGGTGTTTAGATTTTACTTTCTAAAGTTTGGGGTATTTAAATTTTATATCCTAAAATTTCAGAATTTGGAGTATAAAATCTAAGCACCCTCAAACTTTAAGAGATAAAATCCAAATTTTGAATCATTAGGATGTAAAAACCAAATACCCTTAACTTTAGAAAGTAAATTTCAAATTCTAAAACTTCAAAATGTAAAATCCAAATACCTCCAAATTTTAGAAGTGTAATTTACAATTTACCATTTTAAAAATATGTGTATTTTTGTACATGATTGTTTAATAAGAGCTTCTCAAAAGTCTAAGTGAATAAAGGTTAAGGACCATTTACCATCCAAAAAATTTTTAAAAAAAAATGTTAAGGACAAAGTTTAACTCTAAACAATCAACTTTTCTTTTCTTTTTTTGATTTGGTCTAAACAATCAACTTATGTTATCTTTATATTGGTGGTACGAGTCCAAGACTCCAAGCAAACCCTTTTCCTAAATTTAGAAATTAAGAAAACATATTTTCAAAAAATAAATAAAAAGGAAAGTATTTTTCTCATATTTTACTCCATAAAAGATTTTGTCATATTCCCCGTCAAGCTAATCAAATGATTCAATGAACCTTTCGGTATCCCATTAAAAAACAAAAATAAATAAATAAATGTACCTTCAGATATTTTAGGATGTTGAACTGTTTTTTTTTTTTTTTTTTGGAAAACGGATGTTGAACTGTTTATGAACAGCGAGTATTAATATCTTTTTCTCTTTTTTTTTTTTTTAGAAGAAGAGAGACCATTAATATCTTGAATTCCTAATAATTAATAAAGAGGAGGGTTGGAATCTTGGTTGATCATTTTTTTTTCTTGTTTATATATATATATATATATATTATTTTTACTTTATGATGATTACTTAATATTATTAGGTCAAGACATTATTTAATTTTTGGAGTAGGTATTCGAACCAAAAATCTTTTGTTCGACAACAAGAGATTTTATTAGCTGAACTAACTAATACTCACTTCTGTTTATGTATACTAATTCTTGTCAATTTACATGCCAATCAAAGTATCAAACCATACCTAATTTAAATTTAAAAAAAAAAAAAAAAAAAAAAATCCCCTTCTAGTACATGATTTTTTTGGAAAAATAGTTTCTATGGTGAAAGTTTTTTTCCTTTTTTTTTTTTTTTTTTTTTTGCTATATATATATATATATATTGTGGAAGGGAGGAACTCGAGAAGTAAAGACTCATCATATGAAAACATCCCAAGGAGACAGTTAGGACTCATTGTTCATTAGATTGGGCCCAATCCAGACGAATAACCAAATGCCAAAGATCGAAGGGAGTATTTCGTCTGAGGAGATAGAGGAGCAAGGTTCCCTTGGAAAACTAGGGTCCAACCCAAGAACCACCAGGGTGTAGGCCGAGCAAGGAAGTGATAAGAGGTAGATGAAGGCAGGAGGAAGCTTCTAGGAGAAGCATCCATCACCTCCACATTCAATGTTCTTTGCCAACCCATCCTACTGCATTAAATGTCGAATGGCCCCTGAACAGTGCCTCCATAGTTTGCTCAGCTTACTCTACCTCCACCAACAAGGCAGTGATGGGATAAGTATCTAATACCATAATTAAGAGTCGTCTAGTTGGAGGGCTAGGATGAAAACCCCCTACTATATAAAGGGAGGGAAATCCCCACAATGGTGGGGAGGTTCTTCAACAAGAAAGATCTAAGAAAAGAGAGATGAAGAGTGATTATTGTAAAGCTATGTAAGAACTTAGGCTCCTCGGACTAACTAAGGAAGACCTTCAAATAACAAATTATACTTTCCTGTACTTAATCTTTATCCTCATTCATTATTTTTATGTCTTATTTCCTTGTTATTGCCAAATCAACTCACATAGGCTGGAAACATTGACCTTGACCACCTACCTCTTCAAATTAATTGTATTGGGCCTTCTAACCAAGCCGATCTAATCTTAATTTGAGCTGAGTCTAAGGTTCTAAACCACATACATATACACACACCCCTAGAGACTTTGGGCCTTGGCAAAATATTGGGGTGGAATAAATCATATATTTTTTGTCCTAAAATAGATTAATGAAATTTAATATATTTAATATTTCAAAGAAACACAATTTTTACTTGATTATTATTATTTTTTTTCTAAATTAATGTTCTTAATCACAAGTTTTTTGTTGTCCTTTTTCAACCGTTTACTTGATTGAGACTCAAAATGTTAAGCTATTATAATGCTTAAGGAAATAACTAAACATTATACATTTTAATATCACAAATGAAACTAAAAAAAGAATAATGGTGATTTCTTTTGTACATATCTATAGCAAACTAGGCAACTTGTGTATAGCCAATAAAATTATAAAGACGATAAGTGTGGTTCAAGTGATAATCTAGTACTAATCGAATTCTTTGTAATGTCTCATATCTATCGTTCAAACTCTACCTTTTCCCTCCCCTCCTTCATTATATAGAAATCAAAAAATTTTATAAAGATGATAAGTTCTCATAGAAACTTTTATAAATAAATTATATATATACATATATCACTTACTCAAATGTATATGTGTGTGTGCATGCGTATAAATGTATGCATGTGTGTGTATGTATGAATGTGTTTTCAATTTTTCTTCAATATCATAATTCAACCCTTTAAAAGGTTTAAAATATCTATTTTTTATAACAAAAATTTGTAGAAGTGACATTTATAAAGGTGAAAATAATAGTCCCAAAATATATTTTCATTTTTGGGAGTAAGCTATCTATTACAAAATTATGGGATCATATCACTTCTAATTTATTAAAGTGCAATTCTTACAATGTGAACTAATTAGTCCTCCTTTTCAAAAAAAAAAAAACTAATTAGTCCAATTAGAGCGTGCTAGGTTAAAATTAAAAACACAAAAAACAAAACAATCTTAGCTTCCACCTCATTCATTGCTAATAAAACATAGAAAAAGTCTCTCTCAACATAGTTAACCTTTTTCCCCTCCTTTTCCCTCATTTTTTTTTTCTCTTCTTCAAAACATATACCAAATGTCTTGAAATTCACAATTGAACAACACCCGAGTCTCAATCTTGTTCAAGCACAAAGTTGTCCTTATCATCGCACCATCTCTCTCTCTCTCTCTCTCTCTCTCTCTCTCTCTCTCTCTCTCTCTCTCTCTCTCTCTCTCTCTCTCTCTCTCTCTCTCTCTCTCTCTCTCTCTCTCTCTCTCTCTCTCATGTGTTTATATAGCAACATAGACAAGAGAGTTGTCAACTTCACTAATTTTGGATTTGTTTGGAAGCTAAGCTAAACTTTTTTGTACTTTGTAGGTGATATGATCCCAAATCGCCTTCATAAGGCCACTTGGATCTTGTCAAATCAAGCACACATCTTACTCAATTCATAAATTTGAAAGTCTATAAATTCGAACTTAATAATATGCTCAATACAACAATAATAATGAAGACTAAATCCCAAAATTTTTGGAATCGGCTATAAATCCTTAATGAAGTAAGGGCAGCCATATATATTATACTCTAACATTTTATCCTATTCAAAATTATAGCATATCATTTCCTAAATTTTATTTTATTTTTACTTTATCTACTAGTATTATTTCAAGTCATTATCTACATATTTTTTCATTAAGACTTAAATTTAATTACTCTTCCTCGTTGATATATCATTTGTCTTCATTTTCATAAACTCAATCTGCTTATCCTCTCTCTCTCTCTCTCTCTCTCTCTCTCTCTCTCTCTCTCTCTCTCTCTCTCTCTCTCTCTCTGTTATCTTTATTTTTTTTCACTTCTATGTTTAATAACTAATTTATTCATTTTTTATATGAATGCATTCATGATGCCAAAAAAAAAAAAAAAAAAAAATTCACAGCTTTTAAGCACCTGCACTTGAGAAATTATAGAGTTCTCTTGTCCACCATTTCACTCCATTTCACTAAAAAACTTCTACTTGTTTAAAATTGTTGAGTCAGTAATTAATTTCTATTTAAAATTTTTTTCTAACTAACAATTTTAAACAGGTGAAAGTTTTTTAGTGAAATAGTGGACCACATCACTTGTCCACCATGTGGATCTTATAATTTCTCTTGCATTTTGAATTTAACTTTTTGAACAACTCCATTGGATTGGAAGATAATAAGAAATTGGACAAAACAAATTTACTAGCATTAAAGAAGCTTTATGAAAATAATAACCAGTGCATCTTAGATTTTTAAAGTAATTTGACTGATTTCTAAAGAAATATCAATGTTCAAATCTTCCTCCCGAATTATAAAATTATAAAATAAATAAACAATTCTTTTAGTTATATAGAAATATCTTTTATTTAATACATTTTTAAATAGGACTTTAGTAGGCGCGCCACACACACACACACACAAAAGGTACTAAAATCAACCAACAAAAAACATCATACATTGGATTCCACTGCCAAGAGCCAACCTTACCGTGAGAACGTGAAAATTTTGAATGTCAGACCAATAAAAGTAGTAATTAATTTCTGACAGAGTCACAGAGGTTGGATACATGTGACAATGATTTTTATCTTTATTTTATAATTTGGTCTTTGTGATAGTTATTGTGTGACATCGTGGTACAACATTTGAACCCCACCACATGTGATGGGATGCACGTTTCTGAGGCTAGGTCCAATCATGGGTCTCTCTAAAGCCCCCAAATTATAGTCTATTAGCCCAATAATTTTGTTCCCCAGGCCCTATGACCGCTCTTTGGCCCAAATTCAGACCACTTCTAGTACTTTCCCTTTTCTCATTTTTTTTCCCTTTTATTTTTCATAGCTATTTACATTTGGTGGTTTGATAATTGATCCCCATAGTCTTTATTTATTTATTTATGGGCATCATATTTACCACCCAAAATATCGACACTCCATTTTAAAAAAAAATCGAAGATGTATTCCCTAAATAAATTAAAAACACATAGATTAGCACAACACAAATGGTAATATAACTATGTAATACACATGACATATGCAGCATTAGCCATTTATGTTGAAAAATAAAAATTATTTTTATTATATTCAATTAGAAAACTTAAAAAAAAAAAAATTAGAATCAAATAACACCTAGTATAACTGTTACATTTTTAAAAAATTTGAAGATGTATTCCCTAAATAAATTAAAAACACATAAATTAGCACAACACAAATGGTAATATAACTATGTAATACACATGACATATGCAACATTAGCCATTTGTGTTGAAAAATAAAAATTATTTTTATTATATTTAATTAGAAAACTTTTTAAAAAATTAGGATCAAGTTACACCTAATATAACTGTAAACAAAGTTACATCATCACATATTAACTTTCTTAATTTTAGTTAACATAGTATACAATAGAGACGGAATGAGGTTCTAATACAAAAACACACTACAAACTCCACAAAAAAGTTATGGTAACATGACATACGTCATGTATACTAAAATATCATGTCACCACTTATATTAAGGGTAAATTAAGTATTTTTCTTCTTTAGGGAGTGCATTTAAAAAAAAAAGGTTAAATTAAGCATCAATCATGCAAATTGATAGTTTAAGAGGCATTACAACATAAATAATAGTTTAGGATCATTAGTATAATTTAAAAAAAAAAAAAAAAAAAGATATCATTATAAAGTAGTATTTATGAGTTTGAACCTCTGACCAATAAAAGATAGGGCAAAGCTTTTGTCTAGCACTCCAATGCACTAAATAGGACACAATGTGAACAAAAGACCAGATTTGAACATGTGTTTGAATTGTGTCAAGTCTACTAAACTAGAGCATTGGATCTGGTATTATAAAACCTAGTACTTAGTAACAACATCATTGGCTAGTTACTTCGCTTACTCAAGCAACATTATAACACCACAAATTTATAAAAAAAAAAAAAAAAAAAATGAGAAAGTAGATTGTGATTAAGAAAACAACACTTTCATATAGGACTACTATTAACATCACTTCTTATATATAAATCACAATATGCCACCTTAATAATTATGAAAAAAAATTAGGGAATTTGTTGTATCCATGCACATACTCTTTTTATAAGTTACTCCAAAGTTTAATACTGTTCAATTCATTAAAAGAAAAGAATAAAAGAAAAAAAAATTTTAATATTGCTCCAAAGGGCTTTACATGGCAGTATAGTGTCCTACACTCCTACAACTAGCTCATTGTGTCTTTCACAAACTATATATGAGCTTAAAATTTTGAAATTGCATTGAGCTCACATAGTCAATGCTCTTCCAACACAACAACGTTGGGTTATTCCAGTTTATTTCCCGCCATTTTCTTTCAAAGCCACACTTTTTCTCAACCTTCTCTAGCAGCCCCAGGCTGAACAAGACATCATGCATTCAATACCTGAAGAGCTGCGAATCCATGACCCATCTCAAACAAATCCAGACCCAGATCTTCCGGGTCGGGCTCCACCAAAACCACGACACCCTTAACAAGCTAATGGTCTTTTGCACAGACCCATATCTTGGGAACTTGCACTACGCTGAGAAAATCTTCAGTTATATCCAAAACCCGAGCTTGTTCATATACAACGTGTTGATCAAAGCATTTGCAAAGAAGGGTAGCTTTAGAAAAGCCATTTGGGTCTTTGGGCAATTGAGAAATCATGGTCTTTGGCCCGATAATTTTACGTACCCATATGTTTTCAAGGCGATTGGGTGCTTAGGTGAGGCTTGGGAGGGTGCTAAGGTTCATGGGTTTGTGTTGAAGACTGGGCTTGAATTTGATACCTATGTTTGTAACTCGCTTATGGACATGTATGCTGAACTGGGCAAGGTTGAGAATTTCAAGAAGCTGTTCGATGAAATGCCTGAGAGAGACAGGGTGTCTTGGAACGTTATGATTTCTGGCTATGTTAGGCGCAGGAGGTTTGAGGATGCTGTGAATGTTTACCAGCAAATGCGAAGGGAGAGCAGTGAGAAGCCTGATGAAGCCACAGTTGTAAGCACTCTGTCAGCTTGTACAGCATTGAAAAATTTGGAGCTTGGTAAGAAAATTCACGGTTATGTTGCAAATGAGCTTGGATTTACTACTGTCATTGGGAATGCTTTGTTAGACATGTATGCTAAGTGTGGCTGTTTAAGTGTAGCCCGGCAAATTTTTGATGAGATGCATACAAAGAATGTGATTTGTTGGACCAGTATGGTGTCTGGGTATGTGAACTGTGGTCAGCTGGATGAAGCTAGAGAGTTGTTTGAGAAGAGTCCCACTCGGGATATAGTTCTTTGGACAGCTATGATCAATGGGTATGTGCAGTTTAACCGTTTTGATGAGGCAGTGGCTCTATTTCGAGAGATGCAAATTAGAAGGGTTAAACCAGATAAATTCACTGTGGTTGCTCTCCTCACAGGTTGTGCTCAGTTGGGAGCTCTAGAGCAAGGAAAATGGATTCATGGATACATAGATGAGAATAGAATTTCGGTGGATACAGTTGTTGGCACTGCTCTTATAGAAATGTATGCAAAATGTGGGTGTGTGGAGAAGTCTTTGGACATTTTCTATGAGTTAAAGGAAAAAGATACAGCCTCTTGGACTTCGATCATTTGTGCGCTTGCCATGAATGGTAAAACAAGCAAAGCACTTGAGTTGTTCTTAGAGATGAAACAAGCTGGAGTCTCACCTGATGATATCACATTTATTGGTGTTTTAAGCGCTTGTGGTCATGGAGGTTTGGTTGAGGAAGGCCGCCAGTTTTTTAATTCTATGACAAAGCAGTATAAGATTGAGCCGAAACTAGAACACTATGGGTGTCTTATTGACCTTCTTGGTCGAGCTGGAAAGTTGGACGAAGCAGAGAAATTGATAGAAGAAGTCCCTAAAGAAAATAATGAGATTGTAGTTCCACTTTACGGTTCTTTGCTTAGTGCTTGCAGAATCCATGGCAATGTTGAGATGGGTGAACGGGTGGCTGAGCGGCTGGTGAAAATTGAGTCAAGTGATTCCAGTATTCATACACTCCTTGCCAATATTTATGCTTCCGCTGACAGATGGGAAGATGTAACAAAAGTGAGAAGGAAAATGAAAGATCTTGGAGTCAAAAAGGTGCCTGGATGTAGTTCAATTGAGGTTAATGGGATTGTCCATGAGTTTGTTGTTGGAGATCCATCTCATTCAGAAATGAGAGAAATATATTCTATGTTAGATAGAATGGCAAGACCTTTGTTGGATTCAGAAGAGAGTGAGATTGAAAGAGAAATCCTGGTTCCAGTTTGTTGGTGAGGAACAAAGCTGCATTTTCATAATTTTGGAAGCCACAGTGGAACTATGAAAAAAAAGTTTTAAGACAATTTGCAGTTTGCTCAACAATAAACATTATTTAATGGGAAATTCTAAAGGAGTGGTACAGGTGCTTAGTCTTAACAACTTGTCAGGACTCGTGACCAGAGTCTGTCATTATTCATATGGATATAAAAAGAATCCATTTATGTTAATAATTACATCTAGACATCAAGAGGAAAGGTTCTGACAAGACGCTAGCGTATTCATTATAGAAACCCTGCTCTACTTACCAGATTTTTGGTCATGTTGGCTTTGGGTCTATGCATATTGATGTCAATAGTTCATCAGATTTTGTTTACTTAAACTACTACAGGGGTGAGAAATTTTTCTGTAGTTTATTGTAGAAAAGTGTGGGTTTATGGGCGTAAATGTTGTATTTCATACTACAATATTATCTCTTCTACAATTTTGTTTGCAGAATAACTTCAATATCTAATCAAAAAAGTGTGATTGGATCAGATATTTTGGTTCCCATGTATAGAGAATTTGTTTTTCAAATTGCCTGCTCTCCATAAATTCCAATATTTTAAGCATAATACAAAACCAAAATACTGCAATGTTCTCCATAAAAACCATTCTCGGTGCATTAATGGTTGAACCATTAATGGATATGTCAACCATTAATGGATATGTGATTTTGATTCCAGCAAATGATATAATAATGATTTGATTATTGTGCAGTATGGACTATTTGGTGTGCAGTTTGACAGTCTTTGTGCTTATGCATAAATGGTGCTGGATTTTAGCAGGAGCATCTTCGCCACTTGCAGGATGCCCTACAATGCAAAGACTAACAGAGTCTACGCATTGAGAGTAGAGGGAGAGAAACATGGCAATTTTTCATGTTGTAAAGGATGGGAAATTATTTTTTTAGTAGGATGAGGCGTAAAGAAGAGAGGGAAATGGAATGGTGCTGCTTTCATCTGTAAAAATCAGGAAGGAAGAAGGGTTATGATGGGCTGTTTTAGTGGGACTGTAAAGCTGAAACAGGAAGCTATATGAATAGGGATTAGAGAGGCATTGCTGGCTGCTTAGGATAAGGAATTCCCAGAAATAATTTTGGTAGCAGAAAAGGAATTAGTTAATCTTGTGCAGGGGTAGAAGCAAGCAGATTGGAGACTGAGGAGTATATCACTATTTTGCAGGATATGGAAGCATTGAGTAGCTTTACTAATGTCTGGTTCAAGCACTTTGGAAGAAGAATAGTTCAGGAGGTGGACCAGCTGGCTATGGTAGTTGTAAATTTGACTTGGGACTGTATGTAGCTTATTGGATTAGAGTGGATATAGTAGTATTTGTAGTAGGGTGTTGATTTAGTTGTATCTTAGTTTGGATCTATTTGCAGTTTGTTGTATTGCTGGTGTAATCCTTGTTAATTAGCTGTGATGTTGTCATGCTTGGTTATAAGCTGCGAAAAAATATTATTTATTTCCTGCACTATAAATTAAACAAAACTCTAATCAAGCAATCCATGATATATAATACTTCTATAATAATGGCCATCTATCATTAGCATGATTAACATGAAAAACATTAAGTCACTTGCATGGCCGTCATTAGCATTAAGAGAGTACTAGTAGGCCCACTAATACATAGCTTGAAATTTTATCATAACCGCCAAAACGGGGTATCTAATTAGCTAGAACCCCATAAGTAGTACCACTAGCAGAAAATGGCTATTCATGCAGCTGGAGCATAGTCATAACCATCATCATCATCACCCTCCATGGATGCTGCTGGAGCATAGTCATAATCTCCGTCGTCATCATCATCATCATCATCGCCATCACGTTCAATGTAGGCTGCTGGGGCATAATCATAACCATCATCTCCATCTGCATGCTTCTTGCACCATGAGACAGCAATGGCCTTGGAAATGAACAACATTTTCTTGCTTTTGTGATAAAGATAGACAGACAAAGACAATGAGAATGACTTTGAGTGTCTTTCACAAGCTTTAAAGAGTCAAGATAGAGTGATAGAAATAGAAAAATATGTGTGCATATTGTGGGGATGAGAAGTGGTGCTTATATAGTGGGAAGAGAAGGTATTAAGCTTGTTTTTGGCACAAGCTATCCATGTGGGAAGTGTGGAGTAATGCTTGAAGTGTGTGCATGACCCTATGCTAGTGACAGGTGGTGCTGTCTAGAATAGACACTTTGGAAACCCAGCTGACAGTTCAGCAAACACGTAGGACTACTAGGAGCTAAGCTAGCAACCATGAGAGAGAACATATTATGTATGTGATAGAGCATATCTATTATCTTTGGACTTCGATGCATGCTTAATTTGGTCACATGAAAATGAGTTTTTTTTTTTTTTTTTTGGGTACGTTGGTGGAATTAAGGATCTATTTGAATACCGCTTATTGCTAACAACTAAAAACTAAAAATTAAAAATACTATAGCAAAATAATTTTAAAATGTATGAATAGTACCGTAGGAGTCAGGTTAGAAGTTATATTTGTTGAAAAAGGTACTTATGGATCTTGTGAACAGTGCACGGAACCCACCAAAGAAATGTAAATAACAACGTAAATGCGTTGCTATCCAAACCCACTCTAAAAGAAAATGGTAAAGTAGAAGATTTGGCTTTTCTTTTTGGATATAAAAATAGTAGCTACTAGTATTTAAGAATTCAAAGATATTACATCATTATCAATTAGGGAGAGAATGTGAATAGTAAGAAACCCTCCTCCAACCAAACTCTAATATTGTGGACTAGTCTTTGATATTTGCATAGATTTTTTTTTGAGAATTTTAACTTATAGCGTCTGCTCTTAATGGTAGCTTTTTATTACTATAGGAAGACATCAATAAGTTTTTGGTGTAGACGGAAATTAAATCCAGATCTTTTATTCAGCTATAAGAAACTTTATTAATTGAACTAATTAAAACCCATGATATTAGCATTGTTGATACTAATTGATAAGGTTGCATAAATTTTGATTCAGCTGATTATAAGGCTTTTTACGTACAATTACCAAAGAGTCACTTGTGTGTATTATATAATTTTTTTTCCTTTGTCCAGAGCAAATTTCATTTCCTCAAAGGCGGCCAAAGTTTAGTTTCATCATAGAACGTCCCATAATGGATGGAAAAGTTGGGATTCTTTATCGTTCTAGAAGATGCCTTGGTAACCAATAGGGGTAGAGCACATAAATGGTGCTATTAAAGGATATGCAGCGTCACAAGATTCTTGTGTCTCCGTGGTAGGCCATGGCATTAATTACCTTATTGGCTAACTCAAGACTTGAGGAACTTTAGCACTTGTTTTAATTTAGTCAAAATATATTTCAGCTTTTGGAGTAAGGGATTCGATTAGGTCAAACTATGGCTTAATATGGTTGGTTTCTTTGTCACTCTAAAGTGTAAACACCTTTTTAACTAATTCCGGGAGGTAGTCGATCACCATTATTTTCTCTCTTGGTGCAAAATAACCCCATGTTGGCTGCTTAGCATTCTTAATTCACAATCTATTCATTTTCTAATTGGATATATTCTCTAGATTAATTTAGTGCAAAATAGCCCATGATCCTTGAATCAATTGACACCTCTTTACATTTTCAACAAAGAAATTTAGAATTAATTAGTTGATAGCATATTAGATTTTGGATGTATTCAAAATTTGACCACACTCTCTCCAAGCTCAATGTAGTGGAGGAAAAAAAAGGTAAAATAAACATATGAACAAAAATTGTATTTCACATTATAACCCATGGGTTTCAGAAAATTAAAATTGCATGCTGTTTCGGAGTGAGTTCCAACTCAATTCAAGCTCAAACTCCAACAATTGTGTTGTCATTGCTTCAAAGTCGTTATTTTTGACACTATGAAAGAATTAATCTAGGTGTCCCATATACAATAAAATTAATAGTTGTGTGTGAAATGTTGTTGATGTACTTTGTGCATGGCTTGGATGCATTTCCTGCATCAATATTTAAACTCAATAACATTCTCAATTTAATATGATCTCTCCTTATTAACGTGAAAATCATCATTTTGATACCAAAACACTAAGACCTTGTTAATTTTTTTTTATTGTCATCGATGTATGACTTTTTAGAGCATCACATAATGGTAAATGATTGGCTAATAAATACAGACAAATTAATGTCAATTTGAGGTGATCATTATTGATGAATACCGTTCATTATTTTCTTATAAAATAAGATTGAGATTCGAATATCAATCATGCTAATTATCCTGGGCCCAGACGTTAAAGTTGGTGTGCAAAGTGACTGTTAACATATAATTAGCAATGCTATTCCATCTTCGTTGAAGTAAAATTTTTGGAAAATTGTATTTCTTTTTCGCTGGTTTGCAAAGTGTCTCTACCATGAAGTAAAATTACCCTGTGAAACTTAATTATCTAGCTATCTAATTGAATAGGTTTTGATACAGCATATGAGAGATGGAATAGTTTCAGTACTCCTTTATTTTTTAAGGAAATTAGTGATATGTGCAACCCCAAAGCTGCTAAATACTAAATCAAGCAACTTTATTGAGAACCAAATAAACTAAATGAGGCCATAAATTGGGTTTTAAAAAGCCTAACTAGGGAAAATTAATAACATAATGCTAGTACATACTTTTTAAAAAACGAATAAATGAATTAAGAGTTCGATTAAGCAGCAGATGCAGATAACAGTATAACATCTGTATTGCATTGGATTTGAAATACATTATAAGGAATGGTGTAAACACAAAATTTCTCAATTGCAGAAAATCAAACAATTGAAAAGAAATATGGTTTGCAAATGTAAATTTGTATTGATGAATAATGAGTACAATCTCTATTTCAATTCTTTTACAAAAGACTGCCTTGTGATTCTATCTTCTTTGAACTTGACTCAAACAAGGAATCTTTTTGACTTTGGTTGGAGGATGGATTGAACGGTCTTCACGACAAATCTCTAACTTTGAGCTTATTAGAGATTTGTTGTTCTTCAAGTCTTCAAACGTGAAGGCTCTTAGGTTGAAGTTCTTTGGGGCTTTAGAGGCTTGATCCGTTGAGCTTCAAAGATTTGGGTTTATTGAGGTTTATGGAGGCTTTTTAGCTTAATCCCAATAGAACTTCAAAGAACTCGAATAAGAGATCTTCTTGATTTTGGTTGGAAGGTGGATTGAACGGTCTTTACAACAAATCTCTAGCCTTGAGCTTGTTAGAGATTTGTTGTCCTTCAAGTTCTTCAAGCCCTTTGAATGTTCTTCAAATTCTTCAAAGATGCTTCAAGTTCTTCAAAGATTCCTGAGACAGAATTTCTCTAAAACTTGGGCCTCTTGAAAACTTGGTCCTAAAAATGAGAGGGGATGTCCTCTATTTATAGTGATTTTAGAGAATAAGCTCTACTTCGAATTGATATGCTTGAAAGTATGTAGTAGACTATTGATTGGCCCAGATTCTTCTTAGAGATTGTAGGGACTAGGGCCCAAAATAGTGTATTAGGCCCTGAGCTTTGTCCGAGGACATAGACAAGTCCGAGAAGGAACGAATAGTTATTAAGGGGTTCCTAGTTAAAGTCTCATAAGCGGGGAATGAATGGAAGGAGATCCAAGGAGGAATATCTCATCGGATACGACGAATGTAGTCCAAATGTGTACTCTAGCAATTAAAGTGACTCTCCAAAAGGCTCTAACGATAAAAATGTGCCCCATGAACATACGAGAATGAAGGAAACTCAAAATATCTAAGGAAAGCTGCTACCACCGCATTAAATGCATTACAACTACTTTTCTGGCTGCATTTATGTGAAGAAGACCTCTGAATAGTGCTGTCTTGGCTAACACAACTCACAGAAGGTTGAAAGGGGTGTTTGATGGGACGGATACTCAAGTAGGAACTCAGATGATCAACAAGTGTAGAATCAAGATGATCCAAAAAAAGCTATATAATTTAAGAGAGCCTCTATGAGAAGGGGATCGGAAAAGAGAGAGAAAAAAAAAATAGTATAGCAATCTAAACCATTCTGATACTCTAGAGTGATCACTATATACAAATTTTAAACTCCTCGGACTGAAAGTTTATTGATATTAGCATCCTTCATTTGTGTTTGATCGCCATACAATTCAATACTAGCCATTGTCCAACTCATTAGGACCTATTTTTTGACCATTTCTCTACAAATTCATTGTATTAGGCTCATTGGGTCAAGACTCCATACATTTTGGGCTTGGGCCTCAAATTGTGACCCTACAGAGATAATTATTGCTATTTATCTATTTTGATAAATATCATATTTTGATAAAGATAATAATCAATAAAGATAAATAATTATCTCTATTTAATTTATTTATAAAGATAATTATCCATAAATTTTGAATAGAAAATTTATCTTTATCTTGTAGGCCAAATGACACGTGGCAAATTTTGATATGCCAATGTGATGTCAACTTGGATGACATATGTCATCATTTAATTTAATTAATTTAATGACATTAAAATTTGTCACTAAATTTTGATATGGCATTTTATAATTGGCTTAAAATTTTACCTCCTACCAATGGTATGGTTGATCACAACTCAAACTGCACCAATTCAGATACTAATGGAATGGTGAGAAGCCAAGTTCGTCAATAATGCATCGCATAATAAAATTAAACTTGCAGTAATTATTTTGATGTTGCTTTTTTTTTTTTCTTTTCTTTTTTTAGTGGCTACCTCAAATTTTTAGGTGCTATATAATAGCAACAGCACCATTCATGTGTGGATTCGTGGGATGGGTCTTAAAAAGGTCAATTATCATTAAATTACAACCACCATTTTATGGTCTCATTTAGTTTATTTGGTTCTCAATAAAGTTGCTTGATTTGGCATTTAGCAGCTTTGGGGTTGCAATTATTATGACTAATTTCCTTAAAAATTAAATGAGTCCATTTTATATATGGTCTCCTTTAGTTTATTCGGTTCTCAATAAAGTTGCTTGATTTGGCATTTAGCAGCTTTGGGGTTGCAATTAGTATCACTAATTTCCTTAAAAATTAAAAGAGTGCTGAAATTTTTCCCATCTCTGATATGATGTAGCAAAACCTATTCAATTAGATAATTAAGTTTCACAGGGTCATTTTGCTTCATGGTACAGTGAAAAAGAAAAAATTATTTTCCAAAAATATTACTATAAGGAAGATGGAATAGCAATGCTAATTATATGTTAACCGTCACTAATTTGCTCATCAATTTTAACTACTGGGCCCGGGATAATTAGCATGATTGATATTTGAATCTTATAATCTTATTTTACAAGACAATAATGAACGGTATAGTTATCAATAATGATGACATTTGTCTGTGTAGTTATTAGCCAATCTTACTCATCAAAAAAAATTAGCCAATCTTACTCATCAGCAAAGAGCTCGATTACGCAGCAGATGCAGATGACAGCATAACATCTGTATTGCATTGGATTTGAAATACATTACGGGGACTGGAATGGTTGAGCACAACTCAAAGTTATGCTCAATATATAATGCATTGCATAGCATAATTCAACTTGCAGTAATTAATCATTTTCTTGTTAACAAAAAAAAAAGCAACGTTGCATTTTTTTTGTTTTGTTTTGTTTTAAGTGGCTATCTCAAATTTTGGGGCAGTTTGGGTCCAGTGCTTCCAATGCACTAGACCCATTGGGTCCAGTGCTTCCAATGCACTAGACCCATTGGGATAGTGACATGTGTCCAAAAATAAACACGTGTCATAATCTTAACGGGTCCAGTGTCACTGAACACTGAACCTAATCCAAACCATCAAATTTTTAGGGTCTATATACAATAGCATTTACGTGTGGATTCATGGGATAGGTCATAAAAAGGTCCATTATCATTAAATATCAACCTCTAAGGGGAGTATAAGGCCTTTATGAGTCACTTTGAAAAGGATAGTGATAATTAGAAAATATATATATTATCAAATGATACCACATGAGCCCTATCAAAATTTAATTATTGAAAAATATGTGTGCAAAATAATTATATTAGCTTTTCACCACTACTCTTTGGATGTTAGTGTGGTAGATATTTTTGCACATGAGTTTCTTATTTATTGTATTTTGATATGGTTAATATGGTATTATTTGATATCAAACACATTCTCATTAATTACAAATACGTGCAAATATAACTAAAATCATAAGTTAAAGACACAATTTTAAGTTGAAAACTTTGTCTTCATTTCATGATTTCAGTTGTGCACACTTGTATGTATGTTCATACATGTGTTCAACATGTTTTACCACTTTCAAAATATCTAATAGTTTGGTATGATGTCTTCAAATTCCCAAACACTTTAGAATTTGGGTTCAAGTGATAATGGTAATGATATTCTTTTGTGATACCTCATGTCTGTTGCTCAATATTCAAACTCCACCTCTCCATCTTCCACTATATACCTGTAAAAAAAAAATAGAAGAATTTTTCCACTTAGCTGAGACTTCCATCTCCCTCTCAACAAAAATTCCAATTTTATAAAATGGTGAACTCCCTTCCTTGGTTGGTTCAAGCTTGATATTGATAGCTCTTGTTAATTTTTGAAATTCAGGAAAATAGGGTTGTTCAAGCCTAGTTAGAAACCACTTTGGATAAGCTGGGTTCTCAAGATCTTTAGGAATGTGAACTAGTGTTTTAGTAGAATTATGGGCAGTAAGAGATGAAAAAGAAAAGAAAAAAACATTTGAACTCACTCACTTGGCTGTGGAACTTGATGCTAAACTTGAACCCATATTATTTCTACAACAAATTTTATAATTTTGTTAAAGACAGTAGATTTCTCAAGCTAAATCATTCCTATCAAGAAGGTAAGCTTCCAACCAACTACTTAGCAAAACTTGGAAGCACTCATGAGAAATCAGCTTTCACTATGCACTCTTCTCCTTATTTTGCAGCTACAAGTTTGCAATACTGGCTTTGTTAGAGCATTCTCATCAAGAATGCTAAATATTTTAGCATTTACCATTTCAAAATCATACTTTATCAATTTTAACATACCACTTTACAATCCATCAAACACCAAACATTTTTTTTTTTACAACTTCATTTAAATAATATTATTTTTATTTTACCACTGTGCCTCTCTCTTTCCACCACTTTCTTCTCAGTCCAAGCAACCCCAGTCACAGCCACACCCACAGCTAGCCACTAGCAACCATCACCACCATAAACATTCAACACAATCAACAATCAACATTCAACAGCAAACCCAAACCCATGGCCAACCCACTGCCACCACAATCAGCATCCATCCAAAAATCAACCCTATAGCCAAAAAAAAACAAAAAAAAAAACAAAAAAAAAACAAAAAAACAAAACGAAAACAACAACAACAACAAAAACTAAACTAAACTTGAGAGAGAGAAGCCTCACCGTGAGAGGAAGAGAGGGGGGCGGAGGATAGAGCGATGAACAAAACCCACAAACCCAAGACCCACCGCAGCCACGACAAGCAAAACCCATCAAACCCAAACCGGACCACCAAAAACCCACAAACTAGAACCATCGTGGCAGCCACAACCCACCGCAAAAAACCCAAAACAACCACCATCAGCCACCATAACAACCACCGACATCAACAATCCCCCATAAAACCCATTAAAATAAACCAACACCACCAGCCAAAACTACCACCGTCAAATCACAAGCTACCTCCAAAAAAAAAAACTTCAACACCACCACTACCACCATGGTTTTCAGTTGTGGATGCTGGTGAATGAAGAAAAGAGAAAGAAATAAAAAATGAGAGAAGAAGTGACACCGGTAAGAGAAAAAGAAAGAAGAGTACAGTGAGAGAGATGACAAAAGTAATAAAAAAAAATTATAAAATTTGAGCTATAGTGCGCTTTCAAAAAGAGATGAGAGAAGTAATAAAAAAAATTTATAATATTTGAGCTACAGTGCGCTCTCATTTTAGCAAGATTGTAAATTTTTTAGGATATAGCATGTTTGATTGAGCAATATTTTGTGGTTTCAGATGCTAAAAAATAGCATTTATAGCATTTACAACCTTTGTTGTGAATGCTCTTAACATATGTAACAATATGAACCTTTAGCTTTTAATAAAATCGTGTGCTTAATTATAAAAAACAATTTACTACCATAACATCAATACACTTCTTTTATTAATATTAAATAAGTACATTATTATATGATTATATATGTAAAGTAATTGTAACTTTGTTAGAATCGTCTAACCAAAGTGACAATTTAATACTATCTCTAAAAACAAAATGACACATTAATAAAGGAACTTTTACTATGAGCAATACAAGAGATTACTGTAAACTAAGAAAGATTTAAGTTACACATTAAAAAGGGATTATATATATAAGGGCCACTGCAAATACTAGGGTTTTAGGGTTCTAATACAAGGGTTTTAACAAGATGCGTGGTCAGGTCATGTGGATTATCACATCAAGCAGCTGGGGCATAGTCACCGTCATCGTCATCGTCATCATCATCATCCCCATCACCTTCCATGGATGCAGTAGTGGGAGCATAGTCGTCATCATCGTGGCCATCGAATTCTACTAATATCTCAGGGTAATAATTATAACCACACACGTCATCAGCACCATCATGCAAATCAGCATGCATGATGCACTTGGACGTAAGCATCATGGAAATGTGAAACATTTTCTCTTCTTCTTAATGGGAACTGAGCCAAAATAACTATAAAGAAGGCTAGTGAAATTAGTGGTTGCTGCAAAGACTCACACAGTCACACTAACACTGCAGAATGGGTATAGTTGAAGTGTTATATATAGTGAGGAGAGAAGATGGGCATGCTTTTTGTACATGGTAGCCTCGTGCAGAGGTGTGCCATGATGCGTATGACACATGCCTATAATCCTACGTGGAAACTTAGTTGGCAGCCCATAAAATCTACACGTGTCAAGTGTCAACATTCAAACCTATTTTCTAATATTAAAAAAAATGAAGAATATATGCAAAATATGCATTGTCGATTTGCTCTTGGAAAGTTACCATGATATTCTTTTATTATTGGCCCCATTTGATACATCCATTGAAATATATGTTTTCAGTTTTTAAACAACATTACATGTATTTTCACATATTTTTTCATCTATATATATTTCCACACATATTTTCAAACACATGTTTTGAGTTTTTAAGTGCATGTACCAAACATCCCTTATTCAGTAGTGCAAACAAGTAGTGATAGAAATGCACTCGTACAAAATTAAAGTGGAAAACTTACTTCGGTTTTAAGAGAGTAGGTGTAACACCCCAACCTAATTGCATAATTAATTTTATGGGTTTATATGCATGTCATTATCTTAATTACTTTTAAGTGCATGAAGCTTTGATATTGTGATATTATAGAACATATATGCCCTTTTAATGTGATGGATATAACTTTATAAAGGTAAGGATATATGTGTGTGTGTGTGTGTGTAAGGTGATATTATTCTTTGTAGAAAAGTGTGAATGCAAAGAAAAAAAAGAGTTGAAAAGTGGGTGTGATATTTTCTTCCCTAGCATCCCACGTACCCCACCCCAAAAGGCAAATTCCCTTATCTTCTTTGCTGCACCAAAAAACACTTCTTGCTTATCTTTCTTTACTTTTTCTTTTCTTCTTCCTTTGCTCTACCCGGCAGCACCTCTCTTTCACCCTCTCACCAAAAATCATAGACAACTCTCTTTAAGAATAAATTAAAGGGGTAACACTAAAATTTCAGCTTCAAATTGTTGGGGGTAAGTAATCAAAACTTCCTTTGTTTATTTCTACTTCTTTATCCTCTATCCTGATTTTAGAGGCTGAACTATGATTCTGTTTTAGTGATTTAAAAGTTTGATGATATTGTGATCAATTGAATTCTTATTAACATATTTTAATATGTATACTATAGGTATAAAAATACCCAAATGAAATTAAGGCCTATTGATATTTTTTGATGATTTTGTACAAATATGTACTGAAACTGTCTCTGTGACAGATTTGAGGTTTACAACAAGAAAAATATGCATTAAATCATATTCTGGGAATTAGGATGCTAAGAATAGTTTTTATGAATTCTAAGACACACATGGTTGTTATGAAAGTGGTCTCACAGAATTTGGATGAACCTAAAAATAATGGTTTAATTGTTAAGTTGCAAGAAATTCTGTCAGGACAGATTTGAGTATTCTGTCTTGTGTGATTTTTAGTAAATCATGGGTTTATTATTTGACTCCGAAATTTTTATGGTTTATACTGGACATACAGGGGAGTAGTTATGTAAAATTTCATGACAATTGGATGTGTGTGGACAGCCCATTTGTATTTTACAAATAGAGCATACGATTCTGTAATGAGCAGTGAACAACATATGCTACAACTGACTTTGTGGATTTAATTCTCAAGTTAGGATGAATGTTTTGAGTTATAATTTAATATGCTCATCCTTTGGTATGTTTGGAGCATATATAAATTTTATGAATTGGTTTCTCTATGGTTTGGGTGCATAATGTGTTTGATAATTGTATCATATGCTTTGGGGAACTTTATATGATGGGAATTAAGATTTTCTTGAGTTTGAGAGTTAAATTGTGATTGAGGTATAAGTTTATATATTAGGAAGAGTTTGTCCATAATAAGTTTTGGTTTTTTGTTTAGGTGGCGAGAACGAGAACACGGACACTTGAGCTCCTCGTGTACAATCTCTCGCGCCTTCTATTTTCAAGTAAGGGACTTGTGACATGTGCTTTTGATAAGTATAAAGATTATTTCGAAAAGATATATGCATTAAAGCTTTTGATTAGAGATATTACATATATGCATGATTTAAGTAAAATATGTGTTCGTGAATTATTCAATCTTATATACATAATAATTTTAGCATATTAATACTATTATTTGTATCACAAACATATTATTTAAGAATAAATTGGATATGCTACTGTTGTGAACATTTATGTAAAAACAAAGTTATCAGAAAAATATAGTTTTTGGTTACTCCATTGTTATGATTTGAACTCAGCCAGTAGAGATTATAGTACTGGCATTTCCATGGAGATTCTGATTGGCTATTAAAAGTGGTACTGGCTCTGCTATACCCGCCCTTGTTGGTAACAGCCAACTTGTGGAGGATGTCAACCTACCCCCATGATTGAAAGTATGTATTATGATATGATTCCAGAAATACCTGGCATTGTGGGGAATGTTGGATGCCTAGCACTCCGTGCTGGAAGCCTCCCAAAGTAGTGGCAAACTTACAATTGGATTAACTAATATATATTATAAATGAGGTATAAATCTATTTGGAAATTATAAGAAAAGTATGATGATAAGAAAGGTATATTGAATGTGTTATAAATCTGATGAGAAGTTATGATAAAGTATTTGATAGTCTGTTCAAAGATAAGATTACTGAACTTATATTTAAGTTCCTTATTATGTCATTTTATTTATTATATGAAAGAAAAATGAAGTATTCTCATCTAAAAGCTCTTAAGTTATTTTTAAGAACAATATGAACATTATGAAGGCTATTTTATCAAATCTGGCATATCCATAAACTATTTGATTTACATGCATTCTTATTAAAGGCCCATGGAGCTTTAAAACCTTACTGGGCTTCGCAGTTTACCCTATTATATTTCAGTGCACAGGTTATTCCTGGAAGCAGCGAGAGTATTAGAGGTGGCAAGGATTCTGTGTTTTCTCATTTGTTAGAATGTAGAGTTTTATTGTATAGCAATTAGCTTTTTTGTTGTATAGGAGGAATCAAGATGTACTTGATCCTTTGAGCACAGATGTAATTCAGTACCTTAGTTTGTTTTGAACCCCAGTTGTATGTCTTTGGGTTTAGGTTTGTAATAAGAGTTTTGCTGAACGTTTAGCTATATAATATTTACACGAATACCTTAAGTTCAACTAGGTGGTAATTTTTCGAGTTCAAAGGAAATGAAATTTCAAGGTTGCCATCATTTTTGTATATTATGGCTTTTATGTAAGAAAATAAGCAAGAATTCAAGAAACAATTCTTAATAAGTACCTTCAGTTTAGGTTGGTTTGTGTTAGTATTGAGGTAAACTTGATATTAACATGTCGGTCATGCTCTAAACTCTGAAGTACAGGTTTGGGTCATGACAATAGGAGGGAAGATTTGAATGCATAAGATACATGACAAATTCTTATCATCAAATTTAGTGGGAAATGTCCTTTGTTTTTTGTTTTTATTTCTTTTGTGATTGTCACTTTTGGACAATCCGATTTTTCAACATCGTAATTGTTCTGTAATTGTTCTCTCACACTCTTTAATACACTCCATATATAGTACATACATAATTTTATGCACAATAATTATATATATATATATATATATATATGGTGTTAATATTTAAAACATGAAATAAGACCATATAGGTACAGGTGATCAGAATCTATGTCTCTATAACACTGTTGAGAAAAATAAATAATTAATGACAGAATTACTTGGCACTTCCATAAGCTTGCCAAGATTGAAGAATGACTGTCTCCTTACCAAAACAAACAGATGCTGAGACGTCTGGCAATAGGGGAGGTATTAATTAAGGAAAGCAATATATGGAACAAGGTTTTGGCAGATTTGTTATTCTCACTATATGGCATTGGAAAAGCATATATTCAGGCCGTAAATATCGAGTTGCTTCCCTAGGGATTTACACCTCTGACAGAGGACATATTATGGGGTTGTTGAGTGCAAGTTTGTATATTTAGCATCAAGGTTTAAGGTGGCAAATTCCTGAGCGTAATGAGAAGCCTGAGGAAGTCACGGTTGCAAGGAAATTATTATTCTACACTCTCTGATCATGTGCACTTCATACACTCTTTCGCATCAAGTATTCACATTTTCCAAAAATGTCCAGTTGTAAGCACTCTATAATATATCATCGGCTTGTACTGTAATTGGGAATATGCTTTATGAGATGCTGTAATTGGGAATTAGACATGTAAATGTTAAAGTGTAGCCGGCAAATTTTTATGAGATGCCGACAATGAATGTGAGTTTTCGGGTACTGTACTGTATGTGAACTGATGTCAGCTGGTTGAAGATTTAGAATTGTTTGAGAGGCCTAGTCCAATTCGGGATATATTAGTTCTTTGGGCGGCTATGATCATTTGGTATGTATGTATTTTGGATCTGTGCGTAGTTTGCTGTATTGTTTGTGCTGGTGTAATCCTTGTTAGTTGTGATTCTGAAATGCTTGGTTATTTATTTATTTTTTTTTGTAAAAGAATCATTTTGGTTATGAATAAAATTAATTCTATTCTACCTAGCGTAAGCTGCAAAAATTTTATTTATATCCCGCACTGTAAATTAAACAAAGCTGATCTAATGAAGAAAGCAATGATATATTGATATACATAATAAGGACCATCTATGACCATAAGCATGATTAACATAACAAACTTTGGGGAGACCAATTAGCTAGAACCCCATAATAAAAATTTGGAGCTTTCTTTTTGTTGGGACTTGGGCATATGTATTATGTTGTAGTTAGGGCGGAGCCAAAATTTCAATCGAAGGGGGCAAGATTAAAATAGTATTAAAAGGACATTAAGTATTTTTTTTTTCTAATAATTATGTGTTATTTATAGAGATCACTAATTAGATTGCCATGAAAAAAAAATGGAATAAGCAAGATTTTCACAATACTTTCACAATAAATCATAAATGGTAAGTTATTACTGGTTCAAATTTCAATCCACTACTGAAATTATTTTTTTCTTACCAATAATAACTAGTAATAACCTGTTACTTAAGATTTATTATTAAAATGTTATTAAAATGTTGTGGACATAGAATTTCTCAAAGCTAAATTAAACGACTATAAATTCTATTGTAAAAAGCTCACAAACTGATGTGACAAAAATGTATGACACTTAAATAATATAATAAATAAATATTTGAATGAATTTTTTTTATGATAGATAACATGTCAATTTGTAAAATTTGTAGTAATCATTGCATTGTTCAGAAGAAAAGGGCAGTGAATAGTATACTGAAAATAATGATTGAGAAAAAAAGGGACAATGAAATGGGTGAAGATGTACATGGTGAGATAAAACTAATGAGAATAGTAATTAAATTTGGTGAAAAAGTGATATGATTTGGTACATGGGAGAAGTTTTTTTTTCCTACTTTCTTGGTGTTAAGAGTCTGTACATGTATTAAAGTGGGAGTCCTTTTTTTGCCAAGGTAAAGTACCAAAGAATAATTCATAATATACTTACTTCAAGGATTTTTTTCAAGGAGCCAAGGGTGCAATCGCCCCCCTCGACCCCCCTAGCTCTGTCCCTGGTTGTAGTAACAGTAAATGCTATTCATGCAGCTGGTGCATAGTTGTAACCATCATCATCGTCATCACCATACATGGATGAAGCTGGAGCATAGTCATAATCTCCATGATGTTCAATGCAGGCTGCAGGGGTATAATCATAACCATTGTAGTCGTCGTCATCATCATCTCCATCTACATGCTTCTATCGAACCATGGGGCAATGGCCTTGGAAATGAATAACATTTTCTTACTTATGTGATGAAGGTAGAGAATTAGAATGATTTTGAGTGTCTAACACAAGCTTAACAGTTAAGATACAGGGAGATAGAGATAGTAACAAAGGTGTATATTACTTTATGGGGATGAGTCGGTGCTTATTTAGATGGAAAGAAAGCATTCTCGTTTGGCACAAACTCAGCCACGTGGCAAGCATTCTCGTTTGGCACAAACTCAGCCACGTGGCGGGGAGTGTGAAGTAATGCTTGAAAGTGTATGCATTACCCTATGCCAATGACAGGTGGTGCTGTATAGGTAAGACACTTTGGAACCCCGGTTGACAGTTCAGCAAAACTTGTAGGAGCTGGCAACCCTGAGAGATTTGAAGATAGGTAAAAGAGAAATACCGAAATAATTCTTATACATATCATGATTCATGGGACACGCATTTGAATTAAAAATACGCGTGTACAACAGGGACGGAACTATGCTTGGACGGGGGAAATATATAATATATAATATATAAAGCTTGTTTTTTAATTTTCATGCTTTATTTTTGTTCAATATTTTCATTCTTTCATAAAAAGAACACTTTCTTTATTCAAATTTTCTTTAAATTTTGATTCTTTTTGTGGTCATTTGTCTGGGTTTTAAATGATTTATGAAATTTATTTTAAAGTTAGCATAAGATAATTGCAGTTTAAGTGTTTGATGAAGTTCTCCAAAAAAAGCTTGGGATAAAAACACACACACACATATATTCTTTTATAAATTGCTTGGATAAAAAACATGGTTATCTTTGGGTTAATCTAGAGCTAGATTATGAAGGTTTAGGCTATAACAATTTTTTTAAGCATTTGGGTTTGAGTGTATCTCACCCCCCCCCCCCCCATTCAAAATCCTAGCTCCGTCCTTGATGTATAATGTGGGTATTAGAACGCTAGTATTGGGTATGTAAAAACCCCCTAGCTATTTTAGCAACCAACAAAGCCAAATAGATCCACATCCAGTCCAAGGATGGGTCTTTATATGTTTATATTAACTATTCACAAGGATGTAAAAAAACATATCATCTTAATAAGGAAAGAGAAAAAAGGGTAGAGAGAGGAAAGAGAGATGGAAGAGAAGAGAGAGAAGCTAATTTTTTTATATTATTTGTTGGTATAATTTATATTATTTTAATGAGTTATAGTAAAAATAGAAACTGGAATGTTGGGTGGGTTGTAAAATGGAATAGTAAAATAGATAAAATAAGTTTTGAGAATGTAAAATAGACACTTTTTTGTATTTCCTAATGCTCATGCTCTTAGTATCTATATTAACTATTGCTCTAGGCAAAAACTTGTTCTGCACACCTTTAATACACACGAAAAAATAATTGAAATTAGGGGTAACTACACATAAACTACTTGTGGTTTGGGCGAAAATCACTTTGCCTACCCGTGGTTTGAAAAGTGTCACTTAACCCACCTGAGGTATGTTTCGTTTGTTTTCCGTAACTCACCTCTGTTAAAATCTGGGGTAAATAGGTATTTTTGCTCAAATTTTATGTTTCTCTCTCCTCCCAAAACAAAAAAATAGCACAAAAATACAAGAGAAATAAGATCAAAAAATGGTATTTGTTTCTCTCTCCATTCACACAAATTTTGAATATGAAAAACATACCCAAAAAAATAAAACCCAGATTAACCTACACAAGATCACCGACTTAATGACTCAGATTATGTGAATAGAGTCATGGATATATACCCACAGACAAACTGACCCAACTCCCCTACCCAAACGTGTTCCTCCACTTGCCGCCGACCCTCACTCTCTCTTCAGTTCCTCACTCTCGCCAACTTAAGCCGTGGGTTTCACCGTGTTCATTGTGGGTTTCGGGTTTAATGGTTTGTGGGTTTGATGGTGGTGGATTTTGGCAATGGTAGTGGGTTTGTGGTAGTGGATTTTGGTTGGTTTTGTGGTGGATTGTGGGTCAATGGTGGTGTGGCTGGATTTTGTCTGGGTTTTGTGGTAGCTGGGTTGCTAGATTTCACTGCCATGCCTCCCCTCTTTGGGTGGATCGTGGTCGTGGTTTAATGGGTTTTGTTTTTTATTTTGTTTTTGATGCATGTGTGGATCATGGTCGTAGTCTGGGTTGCTCGATTTTGTTTTTGATTTTTTTCTTGTTAATGGGTTTGGTAGTGGATCGTGGTTGGGTTCGTGGTGGTCGATCGGTGGTTGATGGTAGCTGAGTTTTTTATGGTGGATCATGGATGGTGGCAAATTGGTGATTGATGGTTGCTAGGTTTGTGGTGGTGGATCGTGGCTAGTGGCAAATCGATGGTGGGTTTTGTCGTGGGTTGGTTGTGAGTTGGTGGTTGGGTTGGTTTGACACAACAATGAGTGGTGGTGATGGTGGTGGTGTCGTGAGGGGCTGCGGGTCAAAGAGAGGGAAGAGAGGGTGTTATTTTTTTTATGTTATTGTATTGAAAGCTAAAATTTGTGTAGATTTTTTTTTTTTTTTTGGTATGTTCTTCATGTTCAAAATTTGTGCGAATGGAGAGACAAACAAATACCACTTTTTGATCTTGTTTTTCTTGCATTTTTGTGCTATTTTTTGTTTTGGGAGGAGAGAGACATAAAATTTGAGCAAAAATACCTATTTACCTCTGGTTTTAATAGAGGTGGGTTACGGAAAACAAACGAAACATACCTCAGGTGAGTTAAGTGACATTTTTCAAACCAAGGGTAGGCAAAGTGATTTTCGCCTAAACCACAAGTGGGTTATGTGTAATTACCCTTAAAATTATAATGTGTACATTAATCTGTGTGTACTAAACACAACTAAGATGACAACATATGATGGGTGGTGCGAGCATCTTTTGAGTTTGGACTTGCGGTGCATGGTTGAGTAATGAAAAGTGAGATTTCTTTTAGCACGTTCGTGGAACTGAAAATTGTAAAGTAGAAGAGATTTGGCATTTTCTTTATGGATTTGAAAACGGTAGCTAAATCAAAGATTACATCATTATTAAGGGCAAGGATAATAGTGATGGAGCACCTCCAACCACAATCTATATAATATTGTGGGATTTGAGAGCATTTCCAGATCAAATATATTAGCCTCGACAACAAGTTGATTTCCACAGCAACATTGCCGCAGCTCATAGGTTGCATAAATTGTCCAGCCAAAAAAATATGATTAACAAATTGATTTGGTGGACCTGAATGCTCTTACAACTTCTGAAGAGTCACCTCCATCGATCTCCATATGTATTATATAATTAATCTTTTGTCCTTAGCTAATTTCATTTCATTTCCTCGAAGGCAGACGTACAGTACTTTAGTATTACTAATGATACTAAACTATAATACATGGAGCACATAATGGTACTGTATATATTAGTGAAATGCAGTGTACAATAAATCACAACATTCTTGTGTCTTCGGCTAATTAATTAGTGATTATATAATAGTCTCTGTGGTTGGAACTTGGCCATGGCATTCCAGTTCACTATTGGCTAAACGCAAGACTTAAAGTAATGTTACTTTTAGAGTTGTGTCACTTCTTTAATTTTGGAGTTAGCCATTTGCTTTAGTTCAAGTGTCCATGCAGAGCAGCCACTTCAGTCTTTCATTTTAGTTTACACAATTAATTCATTAAAAGCAAAGTGCGTCCATGCTCCATAAGCAATAGATACCTATTAGTCTATTACTAGCCATGTCAATAGAGTGGATTTTAGAGATCTGATCTGAAATTGTTTGTGAAATTATAGAGAGTTTATTGAGTTGTTATTATATGTAGTAAGATACTAAGATGTATTGAGTTTTAAGTAAAATATTGATATAATAAACTTTTATTGGATAGTGTAAACCATAATTTTTGCACTACATTCTTATCATATTTTTACATATTAGATTATATTCTCTATATAGGCCTAGTAAATGCAAAATAGCTAATACAACATCAATATTGGTATCTCTTTGACTCTTAACGATCTCAAAAAAGGTATCCATAATTTGGCAATTGATACCCTCTTCTCCAAACTTAAGAGTAAAAAAAAATGTAACTCAATTGACACTTCCTAGTATTTCTAGTGAAAACATTCAAAATTCAAATATTTCTTTTACCTCAACTATCTATATATGTATAAATAAATAAAAATGTATGGAAAAATTATAAAATAAAAAGAACAAATCTTGTACTTCATATTATAAAGAAGGGTTTTAGAAAAAAAAAAATCGCATGCTATTCTAGAGTGAGTTTTTAACTTGATTCAAGCTCAGATTTCAAAATTTTGTTATATGCTCTAAGTTGCTTACTAGATACTATACTAGGAAAACATTACTCTAGAGGTTACATATACATACAATAAAACAGAAGAAAAGATATAGACACAACTTCTGCACACAATTTTTGCCAACACTTTAATATGACATATTGTGAAGTGAAGCAAAAAAAGTGATGAGTTTAATTGAAAAACTCATAAAATAGTCGCCTATGACATCTCCTAATCAAAAATAAATATTGTTTAGTTGAGTGCTTTCTTACATGATTATTAAGATGTAATTTTTGAAAACATTCAACCAAACAACATTTTTTAATGGTTCCCATAAGATTTTGTTTTGGGTAATTACTAATATTCACACACTTTTGCGCACAAAGAACATACACTTACTTTTTTTACACTGAATTCATAACTTGAAATCATGATTTCTAAAGTAACAATAGTATGTGTGAAATAAACTCATTATTTTGTTTTTAAGTGGTGGAAACACTTACAAAAAGGCAAAGGGCCCATTTGGTACATGTATTTAAAAACTGAAAATTGTTGTTTGAAAATATTTGTAGAAATACGTGTGGGTGAAAAAGTGTGTGAAAATACGTGTAATATTGTTTAAAAACTGAAAATTATTATTTGAAAACACAAACCAAACAACCCTAAACATCATCATACTATATAATTTAAAAATAGATAAAATTTATGTATAGTTATGTCCTCTCAGTCTCCACGTTGGTCACTCACTCACCTTAGAGCATTAGCGTCAGGAAATGCTACTCTATCCCATTTTACCATTTCAAAAAGTTACTTTACCAGTTATACTATACTATTTTACAACACACCCAACATCCCAAAATTCTATTTTGCCATACTACACATTAAAATAATATACCTACATAATAAAATATAAATTTCGTTTTTTTTTTTTTTTCAATTTTTTCCTCCACCTCCCCTCAACCTCTATCACCGCAACTCCACTGTCCAGTCACCACCACCGCGCCTCCACCATGCCCACCACGCCACCACTGCCCACCAAAATCCCACCGGAACAAAAACCCATATTAAAAAAAAAAAAAAAAAACCCATTGGAAAGGCAGAACCCAGAAGAACCAGTCAACCATGCGGTGACCCACGCCGATCTCCATCAAACCTATCACCGTGACCCACGCCGATCTCGCCATGACCTCGTTGGATCCAAACACTGACAATTTCCAACGACCAACAACCCACTTCAGCCATAACCCAACCACGACCCAAACACTGAACCCAATCACGACCAACGACCCAAACACTGGACCCAACCACGACCCACAACCCCTTTAAGCACCGATCACAGCAAAAAAAAAAAAAAAAAAAAAAACCCACAAAACCCGTCGGA
This sequence comes from Quercus robur, assembly GCF_932294415.1. Lineage (NCBI taxonomy): Eukaryota > Viridiplantae > Streptophyta > Magnoliopsida > Fagales > Fagaceae > Quercus > Quercus robur. The sequence continues at coordinate 81,588,700 of NC_065535.1, forward strand.
TCGTAACCCACCAGAAAAAATGAGCCACTGTGATGTGTGATGTTGATGTTGGAAGGAGAATGGTGTTTGGGTCTGAAGAGAGGAGAGAGCAGATGGAGAAATAGAGAAGGAAGAGAGAGAAGAGAACTGAAATAATGAGATAGAGAAGAGATAAATTTCGGGGGAAAAAGGTAAATAATTTTTTTTTTTTTTTTTTAGAATACTGCTACAGTACAATTCTAACTTTGGAATTATACTGTAGCAGTATTGCAAAAAAATTTGCAATAGTTGGGTTTACCATTCTCTGATGCAAAGCATTTTGAGGCTTAAAATGCCAAATTGCCCTTAGATTTGGCATTAGCATTCTCCAATGCTGATACTCTTAGGCTAAACATTAGACTTCTAAATTAAATTCACACATGGTTACATTAACTAATAAAACACAACATTATTATTGTCTTTTTTTTTTTTTTTTTTTTCTGAATCATTATTATCTTTTTTAAAGACAATTAAATTCAATAAAACTATATATTTTAATTAAATTAAGAAATTTAATATGCACTAAGTTTTAGACACGCTTGTTCCTCAAAAAAAAAAAAAAAAAAAGTTTTAGACACTTGGGCCTCACAACACTGAACACAGTCACTCCGCCAGTTTCAACCAACACAAACCAATCATTTTCTTTTGGCTAAGATTCACACTCCCGTAGCCAGAAAAGCAAGTAGAGTAGTACACAAACTAGTGCTAGAGTGCTACACCATTTGAATTTTGAACCCAAACAAATGGCCAACACCCAACTCTCCCACCACAATTTCCGTCCAATCCCCGCCGTGCATGTCACCTCCCACCGACTGAGCCCCACCAAACCCACCACCACCAGGCTTCCCCTCCAATATTTCAAAAACAAAAGCTCGACTCTTAAACTTAAAGCTGACCAAAAACACATCAAGTGGGCCATTGGGCTAAGCCTTGTGGACCAAAGCCCGCCAAAATCAACGGTCGACGTGGAACGGTTAGTGAGTTTTTTGTACGATGATCTTCCACATCTCTTTGATGATCAGGGTATTGATCGGACGGCGTACGATGAGGTTGTGAAATTCAGGGACCCAATCACCAAGCATGACACTATAAGTGGGTACTTGTTTAACATAACTCTCTTGAAGACACTATTCAGGCCTGAGTTCCAGTTGCACTGGGTCAAACAGGTTTGCTTTACTATGATTTCTGTTATAATTTATGATTTAAAATATATATATATATATATATATATATAAGTTAGTGGGTGCTTTGACTTAATGGGATTTGCACGTAAAGAATTATATGAGTACTTTTGTAGTGCAGACAACAATGAAGATGATGTAGCCTGAATTCTGACCTGAATTCTGACTACGTTAATTCATAATTTTGAATGTGATTCAATGATTTAATAACGATTTGGTGTGTCTCTCATTATGTAATGCAATAAAGTACCATGATGTTGACTACAAACCCGTAACGTTGGCTACCTAAGTTCGGGAGACTTCTTTAATTTGATGTTATTGGAGTTAGAATTGTTTGTTTATAGCACAATGCTTTGCAATTATAATAATGTGTATAACTGGTTTTATGAATCTTTGTCTGTTTCAATATTAGTTTTTAATTCACTCTTTTTTTATGCTTTCTTTTTGGCAGTTTGTATGATTGCGAGTGAGCCATTACTTCTTGTTTTTTAATGCTGACGATTTTCTCTTGATATTAGAATTGCTTTTTTCTTCAGATTCTTTGGCACTATGCATTTGTAAGAAGAAATTACCTTTCTGTTTTTTAATCCCACTCCCCTCCACCCCCAAATCGATTTGCATTTTTTGTTTTTGTGTTTGATCTAGTAATGGTCACCAATTGATTAATTTTACATTGAATTAAGTCCTTATGTTTTCTCACAACAACCAAGTAATCAAATGAAACTTCTTTTTTTCATATAGACTTCAAGAATCATTATAGTTACAGATGCAACATATGACTCGGTCAATTACTCTGCTTAGGCATAACCATTTTGTGCATTTTCAAGGAGTTAGTTTAGTATGATATTGAATGGTGACAGTAACTTCCAGTAGGAGATCACATTACGAAATTACTATAGAGACAGGACTGATTGAGTTGCTATAGACAGGACCTTATGAAATTACTACAAGGTGGACTATGATCATGAAGTTTATCCTTCTGCCATGGAACCCAGAATTGGTCTTTACAGGAACCTCTATCATGGGCATCAACCCAGAGACTGGAAAGTTTTGCAGCCATGTGGTAAGGTTCATTTGTCTTACCAGATGAGAGAAGGACAGAATATACGGCACATAAAAAATGTTAGTAATAATAATATTCTTGTAAACTGTAGGATTTTTGGGATTCCATAAAGAAAAATGACTACTTTTCTCTAGAAGGTTTGTTGGATGTTTTAAAGCAGGTACTGGCACTATCATTACTTGAAATGACATGAGATGATCATCTTTGTGTTTGTGTAATTTAATGCCCCTTCTGATGTGGAGATTGGAACTCTTGCAGCTGCGGATATACAAGACTCCAGACTTGGAATCACCCAAGTATCAGATACTGAAAAGAACTGCTAACTACGAGGTTTCTCCATCTTTTCTTAAAGAAATTGTTTCTGCATCTAGTCATTTACTAACTTATGCCTCTGCTGCTACTGTATTGATTTTCACTATGCGGAACATTACACCTGGTTTATTATAGTTCTTTCCTTAAAGATGACTGTTGTAAACTAGTAAATACTGGGAAATGACTCATGATATCAGTGTTTACAATGATATTAATGAGCTCACCATATATGTGGCTTATCATATTTGCAGGAATGTCCAGAAACTATATGAGTTTACTAGATTTTCAAATGATTCTACAGGTGAGAAAGTACACACCATTTCTAGTGGTAGAAGCAAATGGAGACAAATTAGCTGGGTCAACTGGCTTTAATGATGTTACTGGGTGAGTGTCTTTAAGAATCCAATTCAGTTTATTGTGTTGTTGCTCTCTTGGATAATACAGATGATAATTCGTCTCTCTAGGTACATATTTGGTAAGAATTCCAGATCAGAGAAGATACCAATGACTACTCCTGTTTTCACACAGGCATTTGATGCTGAACTTTCCAAAGTATCCATCCAAGTTGTTCTTCCATTGGAGAAAGATATAAGCAGGTGAGGCTCATCACTTTTATTGGACTCTAAATACCAAAGAAAAAAATGTATAGATTTAGGTATCTGAAGTTGTGTTAAAACAATGCAACTGGATGCATTTGATTAGTTAGACAAGTGCAAAAAGATATGATCATTTCAAAACTATTTCATTAAATCTATTCAATAATGTAAGCAGATCAGCACTAAACATGTATATCTGCCAGTTTACCAGATCCTAATCAAGAAACAACTAGCTTGAGAAAGGTGGAAGGAGGTATTGCTGCAGTTTTGAAGTTCAGTGGAAGAGCTACAGAAGATATTGTTCGAGAGAAAGAAAAAGCACTTCGCTCTTCTCTTATAAATGATGGCCTCAAACCTAAGACAGGTTGTTTGTTTGCACGATACAATGATCCAGGCCGAACACGGAGCTTTGTAATGGTATGATATGGTATCCGTACATTACTTCCTCTATTTTGTCCTGATATATTATTTAAAAATGATTCCAACCATTTAGATAACCTGAAATATGATTATTGAGTTACATTAACATTAGTGTCGCATGGAGAAAACTTAATAAAGAAGCACAATTGAGAAACTAGGTGGGGGGCAAGGGGCTAGAATGGTAGTAGTGAGATTCAAAAAAGAGAAGAAAAAAATCATTTCCCTCATCTATTTGGAAACCAAGCATAGTGTAAGGAAGAAACCTTATAATATATAAAGACCATCATAAGAGCATTAATTCTAATAGAAGAAAATGCCTGTCCATTTGAAGCTCACATTTCTTCCAAGAATGAAGCTTCATAGAAGCCATCCATCCACCCAAGGAACTTAAAATGGATGTGAGCTCCTGTCAGCTACTTGAATGAAATATTAGTTCAAATTAAGAAGTCTGGATATTGGTTATAGCTATGATATCTACAAATTGAGCATTCCTAACTCTTTTATACTCAATTATTGAGGGACGAAATAGAAGTGTAGAATAAAGACAAATATAGATGAATTCATGTGTTAACTCAACTTCATTATCTTTGTTTCAAGAACAAAGGAAAAACTAGTGCTGATATCCACTTACCATATTGTTTATATTGGAATTCTGAATCTCCTATGCTAGTGATCTTCATAGCTACATTCTTTTGATTCATTTTTCTAAGCGTAGTAGGCTTGATCTTATTCTTTTCTGTATATACCACGGGCCAGTTTTTCTGCTATATGTTTCATTTGATGCAAATTAACATTCAACCAAATAAAAGACTAGTCAATTATTCTTCCATGCAAATATTGTTACCTCCGATGTTTATCATGATGTCAGATAGAGAAGTCAGTTTTGATTTGCTGCTCCTGGGCATGAGCATAAACTGCTTAGCCCATCAGGGGTGAATGCCTTGGATTATCCTACAACTGGTTTTGGCAGATAGGATCAGTTTTCTATAGGTTTTACTGGCTAGAGGTGAGTCCAAAGGACTTTTCTCTAGAAAGGTTCCTTGCGTTATTAAAAAAAAAAAAAAAAAAAAGCCAGCTTTGCTTTGCCCGCTAGTCTGTTAAACCAGCTATGTTAATGCCACGGCTAGTTTTATAAAATTGTCTTCTTTAACATTTACCTGTTTCTTACAGCTATGAAAAATGATTACTCAGTTTTTGTGTTTTTCCCAATTCCCATACCAATTATTGACTATTTTCTGTAATTTTTGGTGTTCGGTTGCATTGAAGAGAAATGAGGTGCTAATATGGCTTGAGGAGTTCTCTTTGGATTAGTGCGTTAAACGTGGCCACCCCTTTGACCTGCACTTCAGGTTGATCATTCTTGCGCATGAATTTATCTGGGTGAATTGTAATGAACGAAACAATTTAGGCTTAGCTTAACATTATAGTTACCCTTTGGTGAATAGACATTGATCATCCAGGATATAGTAAAGAAATGTAATCAGCAACCACAGTGTTTTGAATCTTATCTTTGGGTACATTATGATCCCAGTTTTCCATTTACTATCTGATGAAATAGTCACTGTTGTAATTCCCTCTAAGATCTGCCAGTTCCCAAACCATGGCAGTGTTCTCTATCGCTAGGTGTTACTTAAAAGGTTCTAATTTTTCTTACATTATGAATTGGATACGCTGTATCATTATTGGACACTAAAAACCAAATATGTCCACAATCACTGTATTATCCCCCCAACTCCAAAGTCCAACCTACCCCTTCTTTTATTGGTAGGATTATTGATGAAAATCACATTTCTTTTCTCTGTGGAGTTGAAAATATGTGTTGCTTTTAATTTTGAGCTTGACTTTGTTGTATCCTTTAGCATGCAGCTAATGCCTACACACCACACCTACAATCATACCCAATTGATTTAGATAGGGGCAACTAAAAATAATGTTTTTATTTTCTACAAAAATGTTCCAACATCTTCCGGTGTCGAATGAATACTCTAATATCTGGCACATTTGGCATATGAATTGTGAAGTTTTGCCAAAATTTTCAAGCTTTCCAGGATTCCACTTTATAAATTGTGGTTCCTCTCCGAACATTCTATCTTTCCTTCAAAGTAAAATACTATATGCAGATGTTTGGATGGATTTTTTTTTTTTTTTAACCAGAAGGTCTTAGTTAAAAAAAAAAAAAAAAAAAAAAAAAACCCAAATGAGTTACCAAACTCGACTTGCACTGACTTATTTGTATTTAAAAAAAATAATAATAGCAAAAATGATGGCTTTAAAAAATTGTATATAGATAAAAATCTTACATTTCAATTGACATTTTCCAAAGTTTCCAATTGATTCTAAAAAATAAAAAGTTGTACATAAAATTTTTTTAGGAAAATAATTAAATGCAGAATAGTTTCTCTCTCTCTCTCTCTTCTTTTAGCACATGGACTCATTGACTCTCAGAGGAATTTTCTTGCAGCCATATGGGAAGAATGAGATTCACACTTCATGAACTCTGAAAATGATAACAAGGATTAGCTTTTTAAAAAGTGGGCCAAATTTACAATAAATAATTCCAAACTTTAGCAATAACACTTTTAATGCAATATTCCAATTTTTAATTGATATAATGAATTAACATAAATTTTTACACTTCTTTTTAAAAATACATCCAATACCTACTTCTTTTCAGAAATAAAAGTTGACAAAAATAATTAAATAAAAATTAGATATTAATTGAATTACATATTCAAAATACGAAATACAACGTGCTTATTATGTCAATTTTGGTTAATTTTACACCTAAAAAATCTTTTTTAGTTTGGTTACCAAACCGGTGTAATAATTTTAAAGTGATTTATCATTATAGTTTGTTATACATTTTCTAAGCACTAAAATGATTTTCCGTTAAAACTATTTAATGCAAATATTCTATAGCTTAAGCTCTACATAAACTGCATTTCAACAATCTCAAACTAGTTCATTCTCAAAAAAAAAAAAAAAAACAATCTCAAACTAGCAAGTCTATCTTTAGGTTTAAGTACTCATTCATTTACCTCTAAAAAAAAAAAAAAAAAAAAATACTCGTTCATTTATTACCTATGCTGTGAAACAAGATATGACTTATTGTTCATTTATTCTTTCATTCATTATCTATGCCAGAGTTTTGACAATATACCATTTTTTTTTTGCTTACACCTTATATTCAATAATAGGAGCAATATCCCTCTTTTTTTTCCTTTTTTCTTTTTTTTTAATAATTCGATAGTTACAATAAAGAAAGATATTTGAATCTTTGATATCTTCGCCATTATTACTAAGAAGTGTCATTTGAACTACAGAGTTCTAGACAAACATAACGTCTTTTGGTTATAGTTGACATAAGAGGTTAAAATGGGTTTGGCTCAATGTTATGAATTCTGTTCTGTTCCGGCCGGAACGGATGGAATTTTTCGTACCAGTATGCAAACCGAAACGGGAATAGCCTCTGTTCCACTTCAAATCAAATTTCAGCCAATTTCAACTAGTTTCAGGCATTCTAGTCATTTCCGAGCAATTTTGGCCGAAATGTAATTTTCATCCGGAATGAGTTTTGCCCTTTTTTTTTCTTTTTTTTTCCCCTTCTTCAACCTAAGGATATTTTTCACCATTACATGCAAAAACGTTTTGAGTTCCACAAATTCTATTCTACCTCACAGCATCAAATACAACCCAAAAATCCACAACAATGAAGTGATGAACACAGAGAGAGAGAGGTAAAAACCCAAAGGTGAACTTGGATCATTCTTTGAGTCTGAGGTAGATTACTCATGAAACTTCAACCTTCACATATTTGCAATTTTGCAGCACAAAGAGAGTGGCAGAAAAAGTCTTGCGACAAAGAGAGTGCTACGAGTTAAAAGTTAAAAACTCAGACTCAAAGTAAAGGAATTTTTTTTTTCTTTTAACATTATTTTTTAAATATTTTAGTTAGTTGTCAGGTTTGCAACCTATACAACAAACTAGCATCTCAAGACTCTAAAACTCGAGTTCAGATCTGAACTCGAGTTTCTAAGACTTGAATTGCATGTGATGGCAGGATGAGGTGGAAAAAACCCACGTGGGAATCAAGTATTTGAAACTCGAGTTCCCATTCTTCTTCCACATCTGAGTCTTCCTCTTCCTTAATTCTTTTCTTCTTCCTTCCACATCTGAGTCTTCCTTTCAGATTTGAGTCTTCTTCTTCCTGCCTGATCTGGTCCTTTGTTCTCGATCTGGTCCTTTGTTCCTCTTCTTCTTCTTCTTCTTCTTGATCTGTTCCTTTGTTCTTTGCCTCTGTCCCTCTATTCTTTGTTCCTGCCCGATCTTATTTGTTTTGGTCTGTTTCACTATAGAAATTGAGTCTTGTAGACTCGAATTTACTTTTTACAAACTCGAGTTTATAAGACTCGAGATCTATGTGGCAAAAAGTACCCAAATCAACAAGTAGAATTCGAATATTTGAAACTCAATATTTAGATTGAAATCAAGCCTCTAAAACTCGAGATGCTAGTTTACAGTATTGTTCCTCACTCATATCAACTTATTATATTCTTTCCCTCATTAATACTGCAAATTCCCTCCAAAGTAAAGGGTTTAGACGCTAGGACTTGGGTAAAGTAGTTGGGGTTAGGTGGGGTAGGTGGAATCTTTTAAATGGGAAAGCAAGCAAATGATGCCACGTTTTTTTTTTTCCCTACCAAATAGTGCCACATAACTAAAAGTCTAACATGTGCTGACAATTAAAAATAGTACTACACTACTACTTGTTTAGAAGAAAAAAAAATACACATTGTTCTTAAAAAAGGCACCCAATTAATAGTATATAAATAATATTTAAAAAATGAATAATCAACTCATTATTTGCTTATTTGTGGTTACTTTGGTAATTAATTAATTACTTATTATTATCTTTTTAAAAATTTATTGAAAGATATATATATATATATATATATAGAAATTTGAAACAACTTGAAATGGTATGCTGAAATAGACCGGTATTAAAATATTCTGTTTCAATGGACAAACTGAAATGGGTTTCGAAATGGTATTCATAACATTAATTTGGCTTATCTCTAGTACTTTTTTAACTGAAATCTACTTTTATTTTAATGAGAAACTACCACATCATCCACTAACTAAATAAAATGTGAAAATTAAAACCCACTATCACTTGTCGTTATATATTTAAAACAAAATGACATATCCAATTAAAAAAGTACTAGAGATAAACCAAAACCAGTTAAAATAACTCACATAAGCTAATAGACTTTCTTTTTTTTTGAAAAATTAATTCAACAGTTATATATAAAAAATAAAAATAAAAAGATACAACCATCTTTTATTTGACAAAATGATATTCTTATAAAGTTATTTTAAAAGTTAACCAAAATTCAAAAAATATATAAAATAAACATTTTTAAATGCATCTGGCCCAAGCAAGACTCAACAAATCTTGGACGACATCTTGTCCTAGAGAACGCCTTGGCATGCACATTGTCCTCCACAAATTATCTTTTTTTTTTTATGTCCCATAAAAGTTTATATACATAAATTGGCAATTTTATTTAAAGTAGTTATCATAGGCTCACCACAATTTCTAATATAAATATTTTGCCATGATAATTTAGGAATGATGTGAAATTTTTGTGTCCTTATCATTACTCAAAAGAAACTGTTTAGAATAATATGCTATGTTTACAACATTTTCACAATAAATTATTAATGATAATTTGTCATTGATAGGTAAAAGAAAATGATATCAGTAGTGAACTCAAATTAGAACTAATAATAGATTATTGCCTAAGATTTGTAATGAAATTTTTATGAAAAATATTATTGATGTAACATTATTGAAAGACAAAAAAGGGGAAATAGTAAAATGTAGGTACTGTCTACTCATTTCTTTGTTTTTATTTATTTATTTTTGAATCTTTGTAGCTTTTATATATATATATATATATATATATATATAAAAGTTGTTAACAACAACAATTTTAAGTTTTGTAAAAAAATAATTAAATTTCAAAAGGGTTCTCTAAATCATTTTTTACTAGCAATAAACACAATATAATAATAAAAAATGTATATATCTAAAAAAAATTAAACAAAAGTTATATATATAAAAAATAAAAATAAATAAATAAAAGATGAACAACTCACGTATGAACAAGAAACTCATTAAAAAAACTTTTTTTTTTACATCTAAACAAATTAGAAGAATAAATTTTAAATAAAAAATATTATTTAATTAAATTTAAATATATAAGCCTCAATTTAAACATCGCATTATGCCCCAAAATTCCTTGGGCTGCGCCTGACCAGCATGAAGCCAGGAGAGAGACAAAGAAAAAAAAATTCTAAATTATTAGAATGGAGTAAAATATGTTATTCAAAACATTTCTATAAGTCTGAAAGAGTGTTAAACACGTCTTTTTCTTTCTTTTTTATTTCCGCATTTCACTACCTACGATCTGAGTACTACATATTAGAGCACTAGGATTTTCATTTTTATTTTTATTTTTTAAAATAAAGGATACATCTTTTTTTTTTTTTTTTTTTTTTGAGAAGGGAATAAAGGATACATCTAAACTGCCAAACATCTGTAGAAATATAGAAAACATAGTTACATGTTATTTACATAGGCAATGCTTCATAAATAAATATATATATATATATATGATAATATTGAGTTGACAAACTTGCACTCGTTCTTGTTGCTGACTCAAATTTTAACGTGACAGTCAATGATTTGCCACACCAACATTTTTTAATCTAAAAAGTTTCTCCAGTTACATAAGTGATGGTATTAATTTAGCAAAGATTCACACACTCTACAGAAAAGCAAGTTACACACACTATTTGAATTTTGAACCCCAAACAAATGGCCAATACCAAACTCTCCCATCAAACTTTCAGTCCAATCCCTGCCGTCCATGTCACCTCCCGCCGACTGAGCCCCACCACCACCAGACTTCACCTCCAATTTTTCAAAAACAAAAGCTTAGCTCTTAAACTTAAAGCAGACCAAAAAAGCTTCGAATGGGCCATTGGACTTAGCCTAGTGGACCAAACGGTCAATGCGGAACGGTTAGTGGGTTTTTTATACGATGATCTTCCACATGTCTTTGATGATCAGGGGATTGATCGGACGGCGTACGATGAGCTTTTGAAATTCAGGGACCCAATTACCAAGCTTGACACTCTAAGTGGGTTCCTGTTTAACATTGCTCTCTTGAAGACACTCTTCAGGCCTGAGTTACAGTTGCACTGGGTCAAACAGGTTTGCTTCACTATGATTCTTGTTTTAGTTTTTGTTAAAAATAAAGTTAATGGGCGCGTTGACTTAATGGGATTGTTTGTAAAGAAATTATATGAGTACTTTTTTTTTTATATATAAATTATATGAGTACTTTTGTAGTGCGGACAACAATGAAGATGATGTAGCCTGAATTTTGATTCTGTTAATCCGTACTTTTGAATGTGATTTGATGTTTTAATAATGATTTGGTGTGTCTTAGTGCCTCTCATGATGTTGACTACAAAACTTTAACGTTGGCTACCTAAGTTCAGGAGAGTTCTGTTGATTGATGTTTAGAGCACAATGGTTAGCAATTATAGTAAGAACAAAGTTTCTCTCCAAACTAGTTTGGAGAGAAACTATTCAAACTTCTCATATATCTCTTTTTTGGGTGTGAATTTTGAAAATCTAACCGTTGAATTTCATGTTCCTTATGTTCTTAACATGTATATCAAATTTCGTTCAAATCGGATGTTATTTACTATTCGATCAATAAACTTATTTGTTATACATAATTTTAAATCACAAAAACTTGAAATTTTAATATTTGTTTGATGACATAGCAATTGATTTTTGAATTTCTTGAAATTTTGCAAACATGAAGGATAGAATAAGAACATACAATCTAACGGTTAGTTTTTCAAAATTCACAGTCAATATAAAAATATACAAGGAGTTTGAAGAGTTTCTCTCCAAACTAGTTTGGAGAGAAACTTTTTTCTTATAGTAATTAACGGTAGAGCTAAGCGATACATGGGAATAGATAAATATTAGGTTAAAATGTAAAATTTACTTTTTAACTCCCTTTAGATTTTATTTCAGTTTTTTAACTTTGCTTTCATTTATTTTAGTCTTCTAAGTTTTAGATTTATTCAATTAAGGCATTTCCGTTAATTTTTGTTAAAATTTTTTGAAAAAAAAAATCTGAAAAATATTTTTCAATCATTATTTGAATTTTTTTAATTTAAAAAATTTGAAGAAAAATTTATAAAATTAAAAAATTAACCACAACATATAACAAAAGTTGATAGAAAAGCCTTAATTGAATAAACTTGAAAGTTAGAGGACTGAAATAAACAAAAGCAAAGTTAGAGGATTGAAATGAAATATGAAGAAACTTAGAGGGTTAGTTTTGCATTTTACTCTAAATATTATGTAATGGGCCATGTAATATATAAAACATAAAAATTATTTCAAGTATTGTTTATATAAGAAAAAAAGATTTCTACAAATATTTTTTTATTTTTATCTCTACAAATATATCATTCTATTATTTTTTTGTGTGTTTGATTAATATTTTTTAAGGTGAATTATATGCTTCTAACTTCTGTTGCAGTGTGTTATATTTACCTAATATACAACTAAACTTTTTAAGTTTCAAATTTATTATTCAAATTTCTCAACTCTTAAGGAATAAGGAGATTATCATAATAATCAAAACTCATCACAAAATTACTATATTATCTTAACCAAAATTAAAATAAAATCAAAAGAATAAAATATATACTTTATAATTATTTATTACTCGAACAATAGGTAGGCAAATTCAAATTCATAGCCAGGTAGATTGTGTTTTGATATAAACTTAAATTCTTATTGAGAAAAAAAAAATTAAGTATTAAGCCAAGCTAAAATTCAACCAATGATATAAAAAGGAGAGAGAAGACTTTGTGATGGGAAATTAAAAAAAAAAAAAACACACACACACACACAATACTGAAATACATATTAAAAAAAAACCATCAACCTTAATTAGAGTTATAAGAAAGAACCAAAAAATAAAAAGTTATAAAAATGAATAAAAATACACTAAAAGAAAGTATAAAGAGAGAGTACTTACAATTTTGTGTGAAAAAAATATTGACTGAATGGTAGAAATAATATCAAATTTATGCAAAATAAAATGAGAACAAGAAGAGTTAAAATATAAGAAAGAGAAAATAATGAAGGAGGTGTAATATAAAAGTAGAGAGTAATGGGGAGATAAAAAGGTGAAGATGAGGAAAAAGGTGTGGACTGACAGAAAAAAGAAGAGTTTTTTTTTTTTAGAATAGAGAGAAGAAAAGTTTAAAAAGAAAAAAGGAGATGTAGAAAATAAGTAGATGATGTAGCCACTAAACAAAAGTGCAACAATAATAAATACTAAGTTTTAGCTTTTAGATATAATATATATATATATATATATATAGATAGATAGATAGATAGATAGATAGATAGATGTGTATGACTGGTTATAGGAATCTTTTTTCTGTATTAATCTTAGTTTTTAGTTCTCTCTTTTTTTAATGCTTTCTTTTTGGAATTTTTGCGAGTAAACCACTACTTCTTGTTTTCTGGAATTGCTCTTTTCTTCACCTTCTTTGGCACTATGCATTTGTAAGAAGAAATTAACTCTCTGATTTTTGATCCCACGCCAATGGGTTTGCATTTGTTGTTGTTGTTGTTGTTGTTTGATCTATTAATGGTCATCAATTGATTAATTTCACATTGAATTAAGTCCTTAAATTTTCTCACAAACACCAAGTAATCAAATGTAACTCTATTTTTTCATGTGGACTTCAAGAATCAGTATAATTACGAATGCAACATATGACTTGGTCAATTACTCTGCTTTGGCATAACCTTTTTGTGCATTTTCAAGGAGTTAGTTTAGTATGAACGGTGACTGTAAATTCCAATAGGAGATCACATTATGAAATTACTGTAGACAGGACTGATTGAGTTGCTATAGACAGGACCTTATGAAATTACTACAAGGTGGACTGCGATCATGAAGTTTATCCTTCTGCCATGGAACCCAGAATTGGTCATTACGGGAACCTCTATCATGGGTATCAACCCAGAGACAGGAAAGTTTTGCAGCCATGTGGTAAGGTTAATTCCTCTTACCATATGAGAGAAGAACAGAATGTATGGCAAATAAAAAATGTTAGTAATAATAATATTCTTGTAAACTGTAGGATTTTTGGGATTCCATAAAGAAAAATGACTACTTTTCTCTAGAAGGTTTGTGGGATGTGTTAAAGCAGGTACTGGCACTGTCATTACTTTAAATGACATGAGATGATCATCTTTGTGTTTGTGTAATTTAATGCCCCTTCTGATGTGGAGACTGGAACTCTTGCAGCTGCAGATATACAAAACTCCAGACTTGGAATCACCCAAATATCAGATACTGAAAAGAACTGCTAACTATGAGGTTTCTCAATCTTTTCTTAAAGAAATTGTTTCCGCATTTAGTCATTTACCAACTTATGCCTCTGCTGCTACTGTATTGATTTTAATTATCATTACCGACAAATGACTCATGATATCAGTGTTTACAATGATATTCATGAGCTTACTATATATACAGGAATGTCCAGAAACTATATGAGTTCACAAGATTTTCAAATGATTCTACAGGTGAGAAAGTACACACCATTTATAGTGGTAGAAGCAAATGGAGACAAATTAGCTGGGTCAACTGGCTTTAATGATGTTACCGGGTGAGTGTCTTTAAGAATCCAATTCAGTTGTGCTATTGTGTTGTTGCTCTCTTGGATAACACATGATAATTCATCTCTCTAGGTACATATTTGGAAAGAATTCCAGATCAGAGAAGATACCAATGACTACTCCTCTCTTCACGCAGGCATTTGATGCTGAACTTTCCAAAGTATCCATCCAAGTTGTTCTTCCATTGGAGAAATATATAAGTAGGTGAGGCTCATCACTTTTATTGGACTCTAAATACCAAAGAAAAAAAAAAGGATTTTGGTATCTGAATTTGTTTTAAAACAATGCAACTGGATGCATTTCATTAGTTAGACAGTAGCAAAGAGATATGATCATTTCAAAATTATTTCATTAAATCTATTCAATAATGTAAGCAGTTCAGCACTAAGCATGTATCTCTGCCCAGTTTACCAGATCCTAATCAAGAAACAATTAGCATGAGAAAGGTAGAAGGAGGTATTGTTGCAGTTTTGAAGTTCAGTGGAAGAGCTACTGAAGATGTTGTTCGAGAGAAAGAAAAAGCACTTCGCTCTTCTCTTATAAATGATGGCCTCAAAACAAAGACAGGTTGTTTGCTTGCACAATACAATGATCCAGGCCGAACATGGAGCTTTGAAATGGTATGATATGGTATCCTAACATTACTTCCTCTATTTTGTCCCGGTATATTATTTAAAAATTATTTCAACCATTTAGATAACCTGAAATATGATTAATTACATTAGTTCCACATGGAATAAAATTAATAAAGAAGCGCAGCTAAGAAACTAGATGGGGGGCATGGGGCTAGAATGGTGGTAGTTAGATTCAAAAAAAAAAAATTATTTCCTTCTTCTGTTTGGCAACCAAGCACAGCGTAAGGAAATCCTTATAATATGTAAAGGCCATCATAAGAGCTTTAATTCTTATAGAAGAAAATGCCTCTGTCCATTTGAAGCTTCATAGAAGCCATCCATCCACCCAAGGAACTTTAAAATGGATTTGAGCTCCTGTCAGCTACTTGAATGAAATATTAACTCGATTAAGAAGTCTGGATATTGGTTGTAGCTATGATATCTACAAATAGAGCATTCCAAACTCTTTTATTGAGGGAGGAAATAGAAGTGTAGAATGATGACAAATATAGATGAATTCATGTTCTAAGTTAACTTGAGTACCATTTTGTTTCAAGAATGATGGAAAAACTTGTGTTGATATCCACTTACCACATTTTTTATATTGGAATTCTGAATCTCCTATGCTAGTGATCTTCGCAGCTTCATTCTTATGCTTCATTTTTCTAAGTGTAGTAGGCTTGATCTTATTCCTTTCTGTAAATAGGCCAGTTTTTCTGCTATATGTTTCAATTAATGCAATCTAACATTCAACCAAATTCAAGACTAATCAATTATTCTTCCATGCAAATATCATTACCTCTGATGTTTATTATGATGTCAGATAGAAGTCAGTTTTGTTTTGCTGCTCTTAGGCATGAGCATAAATTGTTAGCCCGTCAAGGGCAAATACTCTTAGATTACCTGGTAATTGGTTTTGGCGAGTGGGTTTAGCTTCGTGTAGGTTTTACTGGCCAAAGGTTAGTCCAAAGGACTCTTCTTTAAAAAGGTTCCCTATGTTAAAAAAAATTTCCCTTAGTTTGTTAAACCAGCTATGTTAATGCCACGGCTAGTTTTATAAAATTGTCTTTCATTAACATTTATTAGTTGCTTACCCCTATGAAAAATGATTACTCAGTTTTTGTCTATTTCCCAATTCCCATACCAATTACTGACACTACTTTATGTAATTTTTGGTGTTTGGTTGCATTGAAGAGAAATGAGGTTCTGATATGGCTTGAGGAGTTCTCTTTGGATTAGTGAATTAAACGTGGCCACCCTTTGATCTGCACTTCAGGTTGATCATTCTTGCCCTTTTTTTTATTTTGGCATGAATTTATCTGGATGAATTGTAATGAAGGAAACAATATAGGCGTAGCTTAACATTATTATAGTTACCCTTCAGCAACCACAGTGTTCTGCATCTTCTCGTTGGGTTCATTATGATCTCAGTTTTCCATTTACTATCTAATGAAATAAACACTATTGTACTTGTAATTCCCTCTAAGATCTGCCAGTTTCCAAACCATGGCAGCGTTCTCCATTGCTATGTGTTATACGCTGTATCATTATTGGACACTAAAAACTAAATACTTCTTTTACCGGTAGGATTTGGAATAATCCAAAGATAAAAATCACATTTCTTCTCTGTGGAGTAGGAAATATTTCTTGCTTTTAATTTTGAGCTTGACTTTGTTGTTTCCTTTAGCACTCTAAGAGCATCTTTAATAATCTATGCAAAAGCAAAATATTCTCTATAATAGAGAATGAGACCAAAAAAAAGCCACTCCAATGGATTCTCTATACCCAAAAATTATTTTGGCTCATGAACAGTAGCTCATCAAGTCTGATGGGCTACTGTTCATTCTTCAAATTTTTTTTTTATTATAATAATCAGGTGTTGAATAAAAAAATATTAGAAGATGTGTAGTTGTTTAAAAAAAGAATAAATAATGAATGAAGAAATAATATTTAAATGAGATAGAGAGTGGGATAGAGAATCTGTTGAAAAATGTATTTGAAAAACTAGGTAAATAAAAAATAAAAGTCATTGTTCATTCTCCAAACAGTACAAAAATTTGATGAATTTACTGAAGATGCTCTGCCTAGCTACAGGCCACACCTACGCCGATATCCAAGGGGCAACTAAAACTAGCTTTTTTATTTTCTAGACAATGTTCCAAAATCTTCCAATGTGGAATGAATAAAGACTAGAATCTTGTTTCTATTCCGATGAGTCTCCAACTATTGACAACACAGTCTCACCCAACACTTGGGTTTACCTCAAGCACACGTTGCATATCTGGTACAGTCGGTTGGTTTACCAAATAAATCATAAATGCATGTACTAAGAGCATCCACAGCAGCTGTGTTAAAATTTATGTCATATTGTCATACCAAAGACCTACTTTATTATTTTACCACATCATTTTACAACGTCTCATTTATCAGATGTTTCATCATTCAATTCTATACATTAAAATAATATTTACTACACATTAAAATAATATATTATCTCCTCCGTATCATCACCATCAACAACAACAACTCACACCCGCAGATCAACCGCCACAACCCACAACCATCGGCCACCCCCATAGATCAACCACCACCACCAATATCAGCCACTACTACCACAAAAAAAAAAAAAAAAAAAAAAAAAAAACTCAAACAAACACTACACAGCCACAAACCACTGGCCACCCCCACAGATCAACCACCACCATCAATATCAGCCACTGCTACAACAAAAAAAAAAAAAAAAAAAAAAAAAAAACTCAAACAAACACTACACAACCACAACCACCTGCCACCCCCACAGATCAACCACCAACTAAGCCACAAATCACATTTCACACAACCCAAACACATGAAATCTAGCAAACAACTACCATGATGCCCACGCCAATGACCAACAGATCTCCTAGCCGATGACCCATGCCGGTCAGAGACCCACGAACCCACCAAATCACAAAATCAAATCACCCCACTGAAATCAAACCACAAAACCCACCAAAATCATATCACACTTGCCGAACCACCATCACCCAAACCCACAAAATCAACCCAGAATCACACTTGTCGAATAACCGAACCATGAAATCAACCTAGACCCATGAAATCATGAACAAGGACGATCCACCACCACCCACGAAATCAACTCGGCCCACAAAGAAAGATCAACAATCAAAGAAAGAAAGGGAGAGTTAGAAAGAAAGAGAAAGAGGAGACATGGACAGAGATGGAGAGGCAGAGAGAAAGAGAAAGAGAGAAGATAAAAGAATAAAGTGAAGAGAGAGGAGAGAGAAAAGAGAATAAAAAATTAATAAAACTTATACCATTTTCGTCTGTACCGTTGCAAATTTGCAACGGTACTGTTCATATGTGGCATAATTTTTGACATTTGGAACATATGATAAAGCTCCATTTTTGTGTTTGGTGTGCCAAATGTGCCAAAAATTTGGCATTTGGCACATTTAGCACATCTAATGCGGGTGCTCTAATACTATAGTGCATGTGAACTGTGAAATTTTTACTACTAAATTTTCAAGCTTTCCAGGATTCCACTTTATTATAACTGTGGTTCCTCTCCTAGCATTCTATCTTTCCTTCTCTAAATATAAAATACTATATGCAGATGTTTGGATGGGTTTTTTCTTCACTTTTTTAACAAGAAGGTCTCAGTTAAAAAATATTGTTGAAAAAAAAAAAGACATTTACAAATTAAGTTACAAAACTCTTGGCTTTAATTGATTAATTTATATTTAAAAAAAGAATAGCAATACGACAGATATTTTATGAAGTTTCTAATCAAATTTAAAAAAGAGGGATGCTACAGCCACAACTATTTTACAATATTTTTACAAAATGTTGATATAGTAAATTTTTTATTAGTTTTCATCTAGGTCCACAATTAATATCATTTTTTTATTTACTAATAATCAACCACCACATTAGCAGTTTGTAAAAATTTTCGTAAAATGGTTTGTATCTCTAGCATTATTCTTTAAAAAATAATAATTAAAAAGTTGTACATAAAAAAAAATGTATTAATTAAATAACTTTTAGGAAAAAAAAATGAAATGCGCAATAATCTTTCTCCCTCTTTCTTTTGAAATTTTATTGGCTTGTTTAAATATTGTTAATCTCACTTAATTATTAATGTTTCTTTGCATTAATTCTTGATCTGCATTGTGGGCCAAAAGAAACGGAGATACGGAGTGGATAAACAGCTTAGCACATGGACACATGGAGGAATCTTACAGCCATGTGGGAGAATGAGATTCATCATGTGACCAAGCCGCACCTCATGAACTCTGAAAATGATAACAAGAATTAACTTTCTAAGTGGGCCAACCCAAATTTACAGTAAATAATTCCAAACTTTTTTTGGTTAATGTTTGGAATTATTTACTGTAAATTTGGGTTGGCCCAAACATTAACCAAAAAAAGTTTGGAATTATTTACTGTAAATTTGGGTTGGCCCACTTAGAAAGTTAATTCCTATTATTTTGGTAAATAATTCCAAACTTTAGCATAAGACTTTTAATGCAATATTCCAATTTTTAATTGATATAATGAATTAACATAAATACCACCAGGCCTTCTAGCCCAGGTGGTACCGGTCTCCTAGTGACCTAACAGTTCACGGGTTCTATCCCCTGCATAAACACTTACCCAGCACTAAAAAAAAATTTTAAAAAAAAAAAAAAAAAAAAAAAGACTACTTATTCAAATACCATACTCTAGAGTGTAAAATTTAAATTCTAAAACGTCAAAATGTAAAATCTAAACATCTCTAAATTTTAAAAAGTAAAATCTATATTTTGAAACTTCAAGATAAAAAATCCAAATACTCTCAAATTTTAAAAATGTAATTTGCAATTTATCCAATTCTTTATTAGTTTGGTTACCAAACCGGTGTAATAATTTGAAAAGTGATTTATCATTATTACAGTTTGTTAAACATACTAAGCACTAAAATGATTTTCCATTAAACTATTTATTGCAAAAAAAATCTATAGCTAAAGCTCTACACAAACTGCATCTCAACAATCTCAAACTAGTAAGTCTATCTTTAGGTTTAAGTACTCATTCATTTATTACCTATGGTGTGAAACAAGATGTGACTTATTGTTCGTTTATTCATTATCTATGCCAAAGTTCTGAAAATACACCATTTTCTTTGCTTGCACCTTGTTGACAATAGAGCAGTATTTTTTTTTTTTTTTGCTACTTTTTTTTTTTTAATAATTCAATAGTGGATAGTTACAATCTTATTGTTCGTTTATTCATTATCTATGCCAAAGTTCTGAAAATACACCATTTTCTTTGCTTGCACCTTGTTGACAATAGAGCAGTATTTTTTTTTTTTTCTAATAATTCAATAGTGGATAGTTACAATAGAAGAAGAGATTTAAACTCTGGATATTTTCACTGGAAATACTAAGAAGTGTCAGTTGAGTTACAAAGCTCATGACAAGAGTAACATCTATTGGTTATAATTGACATAAGAGGTTCAAATAACTCACACAAACTAATTAGACATTTATTTAATTTCAAAAATAAAGGCAAAATTATATTATAAAATAAAAAAATTAAGATACAACCATCTTTTATTTGACAAAATGATTTTTGTAGGGGGTCGGTTTGTTTGCACAAAAGCCAACGGACCCTTAGCCCATGGGGATGGGATAAAGAAAGAAAGGTTCAGGCCTAGTCCAAGATACCGAGAAGGGCTAACCAAGCACCATGAAAGAGCAAGGTCCAAGCCATCTTAGGGACCGTGGACTCCATCCCAACGATGGCCTTCACTGCAGTTTGGTTGCTAGCCGAGGAGGCACGACCTCAACACTCGACCGACGATGTAAGCAAGCAAGGAAAGAACCAATGGAGGGCTATAGTCCAACAGAAATATACCTGACAAACCAGAAGGGATAGCGCCTAAATCCAGCAAAAAAGAAATTAACCTATAAATTAATTGTGCCGATCATTTACCCCATCCTTGATATTTTGATCCACACAATATTCTTATCAAAAAAAATTTAAGAGTTTACCAAAATTAAAAAATAAACAAAAAATATATTAAACATTTTTAAATGTATCTGGCCCACGCAAGACTCAACAAATCTTGGAGGACATCTTTGTCCTAGAGAACGCCTACGCCTTGGACTTGTAGTCCCTGAAATTTGTTTTGTTAGCTCTCTTCTACAATGGTATCTGTATGGCACCTAAACGCCCAAGTTCAAATAAACCTTGGACCATGAATCAATGATATGGGCCGAAGATCTAATCTTCACATCAACAAAGGCCCTGACCCAAACCCACGAATAGTTACCAACGTGGACTGAGTGTTGTCCAAACACTTAGAAAGTGGATTGCATATGCCCTGCTCACAGGGTGATCAGGAAACCATTTCCGGGCACTATGCACATGCTCGGTCACATCGCCCAGACACATCGCCGTTTACGTGCCCGGCAGAACCTTAGGAAACTCCGCTGCCGAACACATTAACTGAAGTGGGAACCATTTCCAAAACCACTCGTACCTAAAAACCCACTTAAGCCCATTGACATTGGACCCTTCTTGGCACTAAGGGAGAAGATAATGATGATCACCCCATTCACAAAGGCTATAAATAGGAGAAATGAATGGATAGTTAGGGGATGCAATTCTGAGGGAAAGAAAGAGTGAGAGAGAGAGAGAGGAGTTAACATTGAGAAAGAGGGAGAAAAGTGATTGCATTGGGTCCTTTAGCCTAGGACAACCCAAGGTAGGATACCCAGACCCACCAAATAAATAGATTGTAAGCCCAAATAGTGGTTTGGCCCATCAAACCCGTCCTCGGAGCTTACAATTGGCGCCCACCGTGGGGCTCTCCTACGACGCTGTAGTTCTAAAAGGACTCAAACTCGAAGACAATGTCTGAAAGGCGTTCGGGGGACCATGCGAGAACCGGATCTGAAGGGTCCTCTTGGGGGTCAAGTTGGCGAGAGCACAGGTAGAAAGAACGAGAAGATAGAAGGCATGACCTACTAGAAGTGATGTCCGGCACGGGAGAGGGGTCGTACCAAACCCAACAGACAGTTTCTGGTGCCACGGGATGTAGGCAGAGGGAGGAACAGGATAAAGAACTCAAACGGCTCCGCAAACTAGTCAGGGGTTTGGAGCTGGAAGTGAGAGGTAGGCGCCGGGGAGGAGACAAAAATGACCGGCAACAGGAGGACGAGATTAGGGGAAATAGATATGAAGAGAGATCCAATCAGTCTGGACCTCGACTGCGGCGAAGTCGTTCACATTCCCGGGAATCCCATCGATACCGAGACCGTTCGCACTCGAGAGGGTCTCAAAGAAATAGGAACCGATCTCCCTCCCGAGAATCAGGGCAACGCCGAGACCGTTCACATTCTCGGGAAAATCAAGTAAGGGACTCGCTTTCCCCGGAAGAGAGGCGACCCCGGAATGCTGCCATGGACGCCATAAGTCGCGCTCTGCGAAAAGCAGCTCGATCCCTGTTTTCGAACAAAGTTGAGCGAGCCGAAATGCCAAACAGGTTTGCCCGCCACCGTTCAACTGCTATAACGGGAAGACTGATCAGGTAGAACACGTCAGCCATTATATTCAGATGATGTCTTTGCATACTCATAATGATGCGCTCATGTGCAAGGTATTTCCCTCGAGTTTGGGACCGACTGTATTGAAGTAGTTTAATGGGTTACGGAAAGGATCCATACGTAATTTCTCCAAGCTGATTCAAGAGTTCGGAGTCCGGTTTGTGACGTGCAACCGAGTACCTCAGCCAGTAGACGCGCTCCTGTCAATGAAAATGAGGGAGGGAGAGACCCTCCGTGGTTACACCAGCCGGTATTAGGAGCTATACAACGAAATCGGCGGGGTTAATGAAAGAGTGGCGGCAAGCACATTTAGGATGGGGTTGCCCGAGGATTCAGGGTTACGAGAGAATTTGACCAAAAAGCCGCCCGAAGGCATCCGGCAGCTTATGAGACACATCGAGGAATACAAACGATTAGAAGATGACCGGCCATAGAGCAAAGGCAAAGCGCCAATGATAACTCATCCTCGGCAGGCAGGTTTCCCGTTCAGGCCTCGTGGGGGTCCGGCAATTCAAGAACCGGCCACACAAATGGGAGAAGTGAACGTGACATTTAAGGAATCGGTACACAGGATTCTTGACCGAATCAAATACGAGCTGCATTTTCGATGGCCGAACAAGATGGGCGGGGACCCATCCAGAAGGAATCAAAGTCTATATTGCATTTATCATCGAGACAAAGGTCACACCACCGAATAGTGCCGGGTATTAAAGGACCACCTCGGGCAGCTAGTTAAGGCCGGGCACTTAAAGGATTTCGTGCTAGACTGGGGGGACAAAGTCATAGGGCAAGATACCTGACAAAGGGGAAACCCTCTCCCACCCCCTGTGGGGATAATTGAAGTAATCCATATTGCGCCAGAGAAGTTCATTGTAGGAAGAAGGAAAGGAGTTTTGACAGTAGTGCCGGTAGAAGGTAACCCGGGTCTACAGTTGCCGGGTAAGAAGATGAAGTTTGCACGAGAGCCAGTCTCGTTTGACAATGGCGATTTAGAAGGGACGATTCAGCCACATGATGACGCGTTAGTGGTCACGGCCCGGATAAACGGCTTCTTAGTAAAAATGGTGATGATAGACCGGGGAAGCGGGGCTGACGTGATGTATCCCGATCTATTCAAGGGGCTTGGTCTAAAGAAGGAGGACCTCATAAAGCACACTTCACCTTTGGTTGGATTTGATGGCAAAGTAGTGATTCTTGAAGGGCAAATCTCTCTCCCCATGATTATGGGAGGGAAGGAGGTATTTGTAACGTTCACAATAGTAAGTTCATTTTCCCCATATACAGTCATCCTGGGAAGACCATGGATCCACTCAATAAGGGCCGTCCCATCAACATTGCATGTAAAGATTAAATTCCCAACCGAGCGGGGTGTTATTGTAATAAAAGGAGACCAGCAAGCGGCCAGGCAATGCCTTACTGCCATAGTGAACTAGAAGCAGGGGAATCAGATCAGTCAGGGAGAAATCACTGGGCAATTGGATGGAGACATGGAGGCTGAGCGATCCGAACACGGGCGCGTTGAACAGGAAGATGTGTCCCGGAAAAAACCGTTATAGCAATTAAAGGATCCCCGAGAAGGGATGGGGGTTGGATGTGCTGAGGAGTTAGTAAAGGTGAAAATATTGCCGGACACCAATAAATATTTTCAGGTTGGAGCAAGTATGAGTCTCGAGGAAAAAGTCCAGGTATTACTATTTCTGGTTTAAAACTTAGATGTTTTCGCTTGGGATCCATATGAAGTTCCCGGGGTCGATCCCGGGTTTATCGTCCACAAACTCAATGTAGACCCCTCATATCCCCCGAAGAAGCAGAAGTCAAGAAGGTCGGCCAAAGACCACGTTGAGGCAGTAAGACAGGAGGTGGAGAAGCTGAAGGAGGCAGGGGCCATAAGGGAAACCTTTTTCCCGGAATGGCTAGCAAATACCGTTGTTGTCCGGAAGAAGAACGACAAATGGAGGGTTTGTGTGGATTTCAAGGATCTGAACCAGGCATGCCCAAAGGACCCGTTCCCCATGCCAAAGATTGACCAATTAATGGACGCCACTTATGGGCACCCGAGGATGAGCTTCCTAGATGCCTTCCAAAGGTACCATTAGATTGCCCTGGCCGATGAAGACCAGGAGAAAACGGCGTTCATATCCCCCGATGCCAATTATCATTGCACCGTGATGCCTTTTGGGCTAAAGAATGCCGGGGCGACATACCAACGGATGATGACGAGGATGTTTCGGGATAAAATTGGGCATACGGTCGAAGTGTATATTGACGATATGGTGGTAAAAAGCAAGCAAGAGATCCGGCATGTAAAGGATCTCCGGGGAGTGTTCGAGGTGTTGCGAAAGCACAGATTGCGTCTTAACGCAGAAAAATGCGCCTTTGGAGTAGGGGCCGGCAAATTTTTGGGGTACTTGATCACCAACAAGGGGATAGAGGTCGATCCCGACCAGATTGAAGCCGTGAAGCGACTCCAGGCGCCGAGCAACCCGAAAGAAGTACAAGTATTGATTGGGATGCTGGCCGCTCTTAACCGATTCATCTCAAAGTTTTCAGATCGCCGCCGTCCTTTTTATCAGCTTTTAAAGTAGTGGAAGGGGTTTCAGTGGGATAATGAATGTGAAAAGGCTTTCTAGGACCTTAAGGCGTACTTAGTGCGAGCACCGATGTTGAGTGCACCAGAGCCCGGAGAGGAATTATTCATGTACCTCTCAATGTCCGAACATGCTGTAAGTGCTGTGCTTTTAAGGGACCAAGGAGTACAACAGCCCGTATATTATATCAACAAGACTCTAGTTAACGCCAAGACCAGGTACTTGCCCTTGGAGAAGTTGGTGCTGGCCCTAGTGCATGTTGCCAGAAAATTGCCTCAGTACTTCCAGGCTCATACCATATATGTGCTGACCGAACATCCTTTACAATCATTATTGAAAAGATTTGATCTTACAGGGCGAATAGCTAAATGGGGAACACGACTCGGGGCGTTCAACGTGAGGTACAAGCCGAGAAGTGCAGTAAAGGGACACAAGTATTAGCAGATTTTGTAGCAGAGTTCTCTCCTAAGGGGGAAATGGTCTATCAGGTGGAGTATCGCCCGTGGAAGGTACATATGGATGGGGCTTCCAGCGCCAAAGGGGCCGAAGCCGCGGTAGCCATAATCACCCCAGAAGGAATTCTCTTGGAGCATTCGTTCAGGCTGGGGTTTAATGCCTCCAACAATGAGGCAAAGTATGAAGCTTTGCTTGCCGGACTGAGGGTTGTTTCACGGTTAGAGGCCCGGGACGTGGAGATCTATTCGGATTCAAGACTCATTGTCAACCAGGTACAGGGGAATTTTGAAACTCGAGATCCTCGGATGAAAGCATACTTAGACTTGGTGAAGCAGGTCATGGACGGCTTTTGTACGATGAAGGTGATTCAAATGGCCTTAGCACAGAACAGACATGTTGACTCTCACGCCACTCTAGAATCGTCAATTGCCAAGGATATTCCCTGGCTTATCAGAGTGGAACTCGTCCCCAAGCCCAGCATTAAGGTGGCAGGAAGTGAGGGGGCTAGGAAAGTCGAAGTCACAGCAGTCGCAACACTTGGTCCGAGCTGGATGGACCCCATCGTAGATTTCTTGGCCAATGATCGGATCCTGGACGATGAGAAAAGGGCTAACAAGGTCCGCAGGGTGGCTGCCCGGTACTGGTTGTCCGGAGACCGGAAACTCTATCGTAGGTCATTCGGAGGGCCATATCTGTCATGCTTACACCCGGAGAAAGTAGGCCAGCTCCTGGCCGAGTTGCATGAAAGGATATGCGGCAGCCATGTAGGGGGACGATCACTGGCACACCGGGCAATGACTAAGGGATTCTGGTGGCCCCGGTTGCAAAAGGATGCCGCGGAATACGTTCGGAAGCGTGGATAGTGTCAGAAGCACGCCCCTCAGATACACCGGCCTGCCGGGCATTTGAACCCGATTAGCAGTCCTTGGCCCTTTGTGCAATGGGGGCTAGACATACTCAAGCCTTTTCCCTGAGCGACTGGCAATCGAAGATTCATGTTGGTGGCCGTTGATTACTTCACCAAATAGGTGAAGGCAGAAGCTTTGGATAATATCTGGGATGTAGATGTGAAGAAATTCGTATGGAAGAACATAATCACCAGGTTCGGAGTCCCGGACTCTCTTATATTAGACAACGGGCTGTTGTTTGATAGTCGAAGTTTTCCCGAATTTTACAGCAATCTCGGCATCAGGAATAGGTACTCTACTCCGGCGTATCCTCAGGGCAATGGCCAAGCTGAGGCCATGAATAAGGTGATTGTGAACGACTTGAAGCGAAGGCTGGAAGGAGCGAAGGGAAATTGGGCTGAAGAACTACCAAATGTTTTATGGGCATACCAGACAACTCCTCGAAGATCCACAGGCGAAACCCCATTCTCTCTCACATACGGAGCTGAAGCCATGATACCAGCCGAGGTTAACCTATGTAGCGCACGGGTCTCAGAATTCGATACGAAACAGAATGAAGGTCAGCTGACGAGGTGCCTAGATTTGCTTGAAGAATACCGAGAAGCAGCAACCATAAGGCTAGCAGAGTATCAACAAAAGCTTGCCCGGCGCTACGATCAAGGCGTAAGGGTGAGAGAATTCAACGCCGGAGACCTGGTACTAAGAAAGGCAATAGGAAGCATGCGAGATACGAATGTCGGGAAGCTTGCCCAAACTTGGGAAGGACCGTACAGAGTCACCGCTATTGCAGGCGTGGGGGCGTATTATCTTGAAGACATGAACGAAGTACCATTACCCTGACCTTGGAATGCTTATATTCTTAAGAAGTTTTATCATTGACTAGCCATGCTTGAAAAAATATGTATTGTATTGACTCATGATAAAAATGCAACTAATTCGTTCTTGTCGGGCAAATTCTTTTTGTTCACTGTGTCTGGCTAATGGACAAGTGGGAAGCTAAGGAGATTCAAGCAGCTCTAAAATATTTCTAAGGACAGAAGTCTGCTTCTTGGTTTGATTGCTATCACCGAGCAGGCGGAAACCTTGCTAAAATATTCCTAAGGACAGAAGTCTGCTTCTCGGTTCGATTGCTATCACCGAGCAGGTGGAAACCTTACTAAAATATTTCTAAGGACAGAAGCCTACTCTTAGTTCGATTCCTGTCACCGAGCAGGTAGAAACCTTACTAAAATATTTCTAAGGACAGAAGTCTGCTTCTCGGTTCGATTCCTATCACCGAGCAGGTGGAAACCTTGCTAAAATATTCCTAAGGACAGAAGCCTGCTTCTCGGTTCAATTGCTATCACCGAGCAGGTGGAAACCTTACTAAAATATTTCTAAGGACAGAAGTCTGCTTCTCAGTTCGATTCCTATCACCGAGCAGGTGGAAACCTTACTAAAATATTTCTAAGGACAGAAGTCTGCTTCTCGGTTCGATTGCTATCACTGAGCGGGTAGAAACCTCACTAAAACTTTTCTAAGGATACAACCCGACCTCTCGGTTCAATCCCCATCACCAAGTAGGCAAAAAACTCACTCGGAATTCCAGAAAGCACAATCCAACTTCCCAGTTAAACCCCTATCAACCAGCAAGGGAAAGCCGCGCATACATTTGTGGAAACTTTGAAACAAACACAAGAAAGGGAAAATATACATGCATCATCACAATTAATCGGCAAATAACACAAATTTGAAATCAAGCATGATAAATCAATTTTTTCATCACCAAAACCCGGTGAAATTTAAAATTCAAAAAACAAGCAAACTATTTAAAACCAGGAAATAATTGTCTAGTCGCCACAGCCTGGCGACTTGGGCAAACCAACTCGAAATTAAATAAAAAAAACTATAAAAATAAAAGCGAATAAAGGAAATATAAAGCAAGTTCGGCAATTAAGAAGAAAGTTCCACTGGCTGCGTCTCAAAGGTCATTTCGGCTGGGCGATGCTCGGGCACGAGGGGCTGGGTATGGGCATCTTCACCTTGGGGGCCTTCAGTGGGAGGGTTGCTGGTTACTTCTACCCCGATCATCTCCATATGGGCATCAATCTGCTCCACCTGCTCTTTCAAGCTATCTGTCTCCTCCTCTTCGTTTGGACCGGCTGAGTTATGGGCAGTAGGGATAGAGACTGGAACGGGGATCTGATCAGGGTCCCTAAGAGGGGAGTCCTCGGGCATCCCTAGGGCTTGTAGAGCAGCCATCCAGCCCTCTCGGAAAGATAGCTGCCGAGTCTGCATAATCACCGGCTCCACGCTCTTCTCGGCATTGGCAAACCCCTCATCGTACCACTTACTCTCACATGCCTCAAGGGTAGCCCGCAGATCAGCAACCTCTTCAGATAGAGTGGAGTTTAGTCTTGCTGTCTCGGCCAGCTTCATTTCTGTTTCATTTTGCCGCGCCACCAACTCCGCCAATTTCTTCTCTGCCAAAGCTTGGGACTTCTCCGCAGCAACAGCCCTCTTCTCGGCAGATTCGACAATGTTCGCTTTCTCCTTAGCCGCTTCCACAGCCACTTCCTTACCGGCTTTCTCCCGACCAACTTCCTCGGTAAGATCCTTCACCCTCTCATTCAATATATGGGCTAGCTGGGTGGCCTGTTAAAGACAATGTTATCACGACTTAAAATTACAACAAATACAAAAATATAAGGACGTGCACGGAAGGAAAATGATAATAACAAGAGTGTGAAGGAAGAGGACTAACCGCGATGGTGTGCCATTGGAGCCTTCTCCCCATGGACTCATCGGTTGCATCTGTAAATGCGCTCACGTCCACAGGCAGGAGGAGACCGTAGGCTAAGCTTTGGGCCACACGGCCCCCCTCACCCTTCTCCCAGCCCCGAACGCTTGCGCTAGCCGGAAGGGGCGTGCCGTCTAGCTCGTACGTTGGGTGCCACAGATGCGCCGGTCTGGAGGATGAGGCCACATTTGTTCCGACCTGGGCCGGTGGCTCCCGAATGGAAATACCCCGAGAAGGTTGAAGTGGAGTTTGAATTCAACCCTCTCCCGGGCCAGTGGAAGATTGATCGGTAAGCCTTTGCCTCTTTCATTGCCGACCAGGAGCAAGGGGAGGCGGGGGATGAACAGGAGGAGCCGGGACGTGCCCTTAGGAAGGAGTCTGCTGCTGAACGACCTGGCTTGCCCTAGGGATGAAACGGCTGACGGTCAAAGTCCTTCTGGTCACCATGTCTTCAGGAGTGGAATGGGTCCTGGAAGAGTCACTGGACTCCGCGGCTTCTTGCGCGGCTACTTGAACTGGATTCGCGGGTTCAGCTTGTACGGCTTCACACTGAATGGCCTCGTGAGCGCGTTCCCGAAGATGCCTGGATGCTACTTCGGCCGATTCATCCCTTATAGGCGCAAGTTCATCCAAACAGGTATACCATGGGCTAAGGTCACGAGCTTCTCCTACAGTGATGTTGGGGGGGAGGAAGTTCGCGTGCCGAACATCTATATAAGAAAGGAATGGGCTATCTACAAGGAGGGCTTGGCTGAAAGGTTGCTAAGTGGAGTATACCGGGTCTACGCCGAGGATGAGGTGAGAAGCACGAAGTTGCTCGTCCCGGTGAATGAAGATCTCAGACCTTAGCACAAAATTTAGGTCTCAGACGTGGACTGTTCTGATTTCCTGAGTGAACACTGAATCGTCTGCAGCAAAAAGAAAACGAATCAAGGTTAGAAGAAATAATGTATTTACAATTTTGGGAAACATGAGAAATTGAAGGTTAGGACGAACCAACTTCACGCCGTGACAAAGGGGGAGGGATGTCATCGGCAAACCAATTGCCGCGCACCTAGACAAATTCCCCAGCGGAATTCCTATTAGAGTCCGGCAAACAAGAAATCAGTCATACTCTGTTATCTCTAGTCTTTAAGTAATAGTTTGATTTCTTCTTTCCACAAAGGCTGTACATGTGGTTTATGTTGTGGTGGTCTAATTGCAAGCCGAACGTTTGGTTCAACTTACCCACACAACTCACTACCCGGTAAAAGTTGGGGGGAAGTTGGTCGGCACTCAACCCATAGTATCTAAGGGTGTTAATTAGAAGTGGGTCTATGGGAAACCTGACCCCGCCTTCTAAGACGAACATCAGTGGGAAAAAGGCCATGCCTGCCCCTCTATGGAGAGTTATTTCACTTTCGTGACAATAAGTCAACTCCACATCATCAGGGATGCTAAAGGCTCGCCTAAAAACGGCTAAGGGAGCTCCGGCGTTCAAAAGGTAAGCAAAACCCATTCTATGACTAGAAATTAAAAGGGGGCTCTAGGGAAGGAAATGAAAATAAAGGAAAGGGGAAGAAAACTTACTTCTGGCTCTAAGGGAGAGGAGGATTCTGGGTTTGTGGACTGGAGCGCAGGGGAATGCTCGACAGAGAGAAGTTTCGAAGTGACAGAGAGTGAAAAGTGAGAAAATGAATTAAGATGGGTTATTTATACGAGCTAAGGAAAGCATCAGTTGGTGTGCAATGAGTAACATTAATTAGCAATGATGAAGTAGAAAAGGGGTGACCTTAGAAATGCCCAGAGCAGTCCACACGCGCGCCTCGGTTTGTGAACCGACAGGTAATAATGACGGCAGAGCCACAGGATCTAAAGCGATGCATCTTTTGAAAAGTGCATTTATGGACCGCTGTAACCCCCCAAGCACATCCGTTGGACTTCTCGGGCAAAACACTGCCTCTCTGACTCCTTGATTCGTCCCCGAGGTCCGAGGACGAATCAAGGGGGGGCTATTGTACGGCACCTAAACGCCCAAGTTTATATTGGGCCTTGGACCATGAATCAATAATATGGGTCGAGGATCTAATCTTCACATTGACAAAGGCCCCGGCCCAAACCCACGAATAGTAATCAACGTGGACTGAGTGTTGTCCGGACAATTAGAAAATGGATTGCATATGCCCTGCTCACAGGGTGATCAGGAAACCATTTCCGGGCACTATGCACATGCTCGGTCACATCGCCCGAACACATCGTCGTTTACGTGCCTGGCAGAACCTTAGGAAACTCCGCTGCCGAACACATTAACTGAAGTGGGAACAATTTCCAAAACCACTCGTACCTAAAAACCCACTTAAGCCCATTGACATTGGACCCTTCTTGGCACTAAGGGAGAAGATAATGATGATCACCCCATTAACAAAGGCTATAAATAGGAGAAATGAATGGATAGTTAGAGAATGCAATTCTGAAGGAAAGAAAGAGTAAGAGAGAGAGAGAGGAGTTAACATTGAGAAAGAGGGAGAAAAGTGATTGCATTGGGTCCCTTAGCCTAGGACAACCTAAGGTAGGATACCCAGACCCACCAAATAAATAGATTGTAAGCCCAAATAGTGGTTTGGCCCATCAAACCCATCCTCGGAGCTTACAGTATCAAAAAAGAAATTGGCATGCACATAATCCTTTACAAATTATCATTTTTTGTGTTCCATAAAAGTCTTATATATATATATATATATATATATGGACAATTTTATTTAAAGCAGTTCAATGGTCATGCACGAAAAGATGAAATAGAAAAAGTAACCGAAATGAATGAGTGACAAAATATTTATAGACATGATTGCAGCTGCTCAAATGTGTACAAGGTGAATAGTGCGGCTCCACATAAAGTCTAGGGTGTTCACAGGACCATCCTGGCTTTAAAAAAAAAAAAAAAAAAAAAATTATTATGTATAATTTTTAAAATTTATGAATTTTTTATCCTCAAAAAAATTTAGTGGCCATCCTAAATTTTTTTAGGTCCAACATAACTAAACTTTGACAATAAACTTGGTTGTAGACTAAAGCTACAACTTCATTCAATATTTTTTTATTGAGTGTAAATTTTGACAAATCCACTATTTAATTGCATTTTCTTTTTATATCCTCTATACTTGCAAAATTTCAAGAAGATCAAATATCAATAGTCATCAATCAAATGTTTAAATTTTTAGTTTTTGTAGTTTAAAATTATACATATAAAATAAGTTTATGGATTGAATAGCAAAAAACACCCAATTGGCATGAAATTTGTTCAAATGTGTACAAGGTGAATAGGGCGGCTCCACATAGAGTCTAGGGTGTTCACAGGACCACCTTGGTCTTAAAAAAAAATTATTATGTATAAATTTTAAAAATTTATGATTTTTTATCCTTAAAAAAATTTAGTGACAACCCTAATTTTTTTTAGGTCCAACATAATTAAACTTTGACAATAAACTTGGTTGTAGACTAAGGCTACAACTCTATTCAATATTTTTTATTGGGTGTGAATTTTGACAAATCCACCATTTAATTACATTTTCTTCTTATATTCTCTATACTTGTAAAATTTCAAGAAGATCAAATATCAATAGTCACCAATCAAATGTTTAAATTTTTAATTTTTGTAGTTTAAAATTATACATATAAAATAAGTTTATAGATTGAATAGTAAATAATATTCAACTGGCATGAAATTTGACATGTGTTTTAAGAATATAGAGAACATACAATTTAACTATTAGATTTCCAAAATATGTAACAATGTTAATTTGTTTAGTGGGAGTTGTAGCCTTAGGCTACAACTAAGTTTGTAGCCAAACTTTTTCCTTAAACTTTGATCCCCTTAATAATATATTAGGTCCTTACAAACAAAAAGAAAAACTTCAAGAAAAAATTTATTTAACTAAAATTTTGAAAGATATGTGGCTTGCAATATTGATAATGAGACTATTATATAACAATTTCAAAATAAGAAAATTTGTGAAAGGAATTGTAAGACTTTATGTGTTTGCATATAAAGTTCTTTTTTTATTAGATTTTGTATAATTTAAGTTTTTTAATAACTACCCTCAAAAAAATTCTTGAAGTCGCCATTGTGAATAGTTATATTGTTCTAGAAAAAGATACATAATATATAGATATAGACACATTGTTCTGGATGAAAAAATAATTAAATATTGAAATTGAATAGGCACAGCCCACATAAGCGTAGAGGATGCTCTTGCGCCTCGAGATCTAATAATGATTGTGATTTTCATATCAAGGAGTACATGAGAATACACAAGCATGAAGTGAGGAGAGGAGATATTTAGGATTTGTTTGAGATCCGCTTATTTTGTTGAAATTGAAAACTTTTTGCGGAAAGTACCGTAGATAAAGGTAAAAGTTGGCTGAAATAGTATAATGTGACTCATGAATAGTACCAAAAGTGCAGTGGGGCCTATGAATAGTAGCAAAAATAAACTGAATAGTAAAATAAATTGGCTTTTTAAGCTAGAGTCAAACGCACACTAAGTGTGTGTTTAGTTAACTTTTAACTTTATTTGTAATACTTTCAGTAAAAAGTTTTTAATTTCAGCAAAATAAGGAGATTCTAAACAGAACCTTAGAAGAAGAAGGGAAAAGAAAGAAAGGTTGAGAGTTGAAAGGAAAAAGAAAATTAAGAGAGAGAGATGTTTTATTTTTTATTTTTTTATAGAATGAAGTAAAATACACTATTCTAGACATGCATTTTCTAGAACCTGAAAAAAGTGTTAAACACCTTTTTTTTGTTTTTTGTTTTTTTTTCCCCCGCATTTTACTATCCACGAACTAAGTAGAGAAATACAATTTGAGTAAAGATGCCAAACACGCTATAGTTAGAGCAATAGGATTTTTATTTTATCTTTCAAAATAAAGGATACTTCTAGACTGCCCAGCATAGAAATGTAGAAAACATAGTTATATTAAGCAACGCTTCCTAAACAAAAAAATTTGATAACATTTTTTTTTTTCTTTTTTTGCTTTAAGCCAAATTTTTTTACCCCTAAATGTGGACTATGGAGCTAGTAAAGCTAACTTTTAAGTTTTACTTATCACTCTAGCTATATCTCAGCATAATCTCCAACACCTTTCATCAATTCATGCCAATTTTTTATTAGCTAAATTTCACAATAACTTATCATTAAAAAACACTTTACGATACTGTATAACATTTTCCTTTTTTATACTTAGCAAACTTGTTCTTCTAGTTCTTAAACATTTTTTTACCTATTATTAACAATTTGCCACGTCAAATTTGCTGTGTGTTCAATTGGCTATAACTATAAGCTTAGATCTCTAGTTACACATAAGTGAAAGTATTAATATGGCAACTGGCAAAGCAAAGCACGACCGTGGGATTTCCCGAAAGGACCGACGAACCCACACTGTTCTGAGAAAAGTCAAAATCAACATTTCAAAAAAAAAAAAAAAAAAAAAAAAAAATCAAAACTGGATAGCGCCGCCTTGAAGGGTAAAAATTTATAAATAAAAGAAAAAATTAAAATTAAAATTAAAATCTTAAAAACGCGTAGTCTTCGCGGCTTTCCTCTACGGCTTCTAATAAAGTTTGTTTTGTCTATTCTATCAATGGCTTTTGTTTGTTTTGGCATTATCTTCTCCACCACCTCTATAAATTTATTCCCACCTCACACCTCGGCCTCGCACAACCTCAACATCCAATAATTTTAAAAAAATTAGTTTTATCTTAACATTTTTCCAAACCTTTTTTTTTTATTTATTTTAAATTATTACCATTTAATTTAATCTCTCTCTCTCTCGGAGGTCTCTCTTTTTGTCTTTCCCTTTGGTTGCTCTGGGGAGTTTTCTACGATCTCTGGTGGGATTCGACGTTCAAGGTCTGTTTTTTCGATCTGGGTTTTGTTTGATTTTGCTATTTCTATCTTTGTATGCATGAAATTTTTGTAATTTTTTTTGGAGTTCTCCTCTCTTTTTTATGGTTTTTTTTTCTTGCTACTAACTTGTTCAGATTGTTGAAAATTCTGGTCTTTGATGTGAATATTGATCTGGGTTTGTTAAAGTCTTTTTCTGCTCTTGGTTTCGATAGATGTGTGCAAAATCTATTTTTTGAGGTGGGATTCTGATCTGGGATTGATGATTGATAGCTTAGTTTGATGTATGTTTTTAAATTTTGAAATGATGGGTTTTGCAATATTAAAAAAGATAAAAACAAGAAATTTTGTATTAATGTTGCAATGTATGTATTTCAATTTTGTAGATTTAGATTTCTCAGAGAGGGCCCACTTTTTAGAGACTCCATTTAGAACCCTAAATTCAAAATTTTGACTACCATTTCTGATCAAATTTACTATTGAAAGACTGATCAAGTATCTTGGAACATCTTTGTATAATTCTTATCTTCTTTTGAAATGTTCATAATGTGTGCTTAGAATTGATTGTAAATATGATTTTTTTTTTTTTCCTGGTATTTGATCTCACCCAATCGTTGAATGTCTAGCAGGAAAGAATGACAGAGACAAAATCAAACGTGTCCTTGAAACCGTCATCATCATCGCGAAATCTCCCTGATTTCAAAAAATCAATTAAACTAAAATATGTGAAGCTTGGTTACCATTACCTCATCACCCATGGAATGTACCTCTTCATCACCCCTCTCGTAGTCCTAATTGCCGTGCAGCTCTCAACATTTTCATTCCAAGATCTTTATGATCTTTGGGAGCATCTCCAATACAATCTAATCTCCGTGATCATTTGCTCAACTCTCCTTGTTTTCTTGTCCACCGTGTACTTTGTCACTCGTCCTCGTCCTGTATACCTTGTCAATTTCTCTTGCTACAAGCCTGAAGAGTCTCGGAAATGCACCAAAAGGATCTTCATGGATCAATCTCGGCTGAC
Source organism: Quercus robur (assembly GCF_932294415.1). NCBI lineage: Eukaryota > Viridiplantae > Streptophyta > Magnoliopsida > Fagales > Fagaceae > Quercus > Quercus robur. The sequence continues at coordinate 81,624,928 of NC_065535.1, forward strand.
TGGTACATTTTCAGATGAGAATCTTGAATTCCAGAAAAAGATCCTTGAGAGATCTGGCCTTGGTGATTCTACTTACCTGCCAGAGGCTGTTTTGAATATTCCTCCAAATCCCTCCATGAAAGAAGCTAGAAAAGAAGCTGAGGCTGTGATGTATGGTGCTATTGATGAGCTTTTTGCTAAGACCTCTGTCAAGCCAAAAGACATTGGCATTTTGGTTGTGAATTGCAGCTTGTTCAATCCGACCCCATCTCTTTCTGCCATGGTTATCAATCACTACAAGCTTCGGGGTAACATAGTTAGCTACAATCTGGGTGGGATGGGTTGCAGTGCAGGTCTTATTTCAATTGCACTTGCTAAAGATCTTCTTCAGGTCCATCCCAACTCCTATGCATTGGTCATCAGCATGGAGAACATCACTTTGAATTGGTATTTTGGAAATGACAGATCAAAGCTCGTTTCAAATTGCTTATTCCGAATGGGAGGAGCGGCAATACTACTTTCTAACAAAAGCTCTGATAGAAGAAGATCCAAATACCAATTGGTACATGCTGTTCGTACCCACAAGGGTGCAGATGACAAGTGCTTTGGCTGCGTCACCCAAGAAGAAGACTCCAATGGGAAGGTTGGTGTTACGTTGTCAAAGGATCTTATGGCAGTTGCTGGTGATGCCCTGAAGACCAACATCACCACTTTGGGGCCTCTTGTTCTGCCAATGTCAGAACAGCTGCTATTCTTTGCTACATTGATTGGGAAAAAACTATTCAAGATGAAGATCAAGCCTTATATTCCAGATTTTAAACTAGCTTTTGAGCATTTCTGCATTCATGCTGGAGGAAGAGCTGTTTTGGATGAACTGGAGAAGAATTTGCAACTATCTGATTGGCATATGGAACCATCAAGGATGACACTCCACCGATTTGGCAACACCTCAAGCAGTTCTCTGTGGTATGAATTGGCTTATACAGAAGCAAAGGGAAGAATGAAGAAGGGAGATAGGACATGGCAAATAGCTTTTGGTTCAGGGTTTAAATGTAACAGTGCTGTTTGGAAGGCTCTAAGGACCATAAACCCAGCAAAGGAGAAGAGCCCTTGGATGGATGAAATTCATAGTTTCCCAGTGGATGTTCCAAAGATATCGGCAATCTAATGAAAAAAAAAATGGTGAATTTTGGCACATGGTGTTGGCTTTCGCGAATGGTGAATTTTTTTTTTTTCTTTCTTTTAACTGAGGTGTTGGATTCATTTCTACTTTTCATATCTAGATTTGGGGACTTGATTGTGCTTTTACGGCTGTGGAATGGTAATCTTGGGATGAGAGGACATTTGCATATTTTTATTGGATCAATTGATATTCATCGGGCAAATTATGTTTTTGGCATTCTCTTAGGATCTAAGATTGAAATTAGAAGTTGGTACTAATTATTTCTAGTAATAACATCTTTGACTTATGCATTTTGTCCCTACTTGCATCTTCGCTAAGTTTTTGCTTTGTTACATCGCCATATGTAGAACAACTTGAAAATTGGATTTTACCTTTTACTAAAAGACCTACCCAACACTAGTACTTACAGTTGTAGTTGATAAAAACCGGCTTTTGTATGTTGCGAGTTGTGTGATATTAAACCCGGGTTCCTACTCCCTGTGTGTGTGTTCAGTCCATGTCTTTCTCAAGAAGAAAAAAAAAAAAAAACCGGCATGCATTACATCCATTTGCACAGTGCTGTGCGCAGTGGTAAAGCATTCCCATAGGCCACAGACTGGGTACTGGGTACTGGCTAGTGATCCTCTTCATGCAATGTTTCTCTTCCTCTTGTTACGGCTTTCACATCTCACGCCCTTCATATCCTTTTTTAAATCTAATTGTGGCTAGTCAACTTCAAAATTCTTCTGCATTCACTACCTATCGATCTCTATTTTTTTTTTTTTTTTTAAATGCTGTGGTGACTCGTTTTTTGCACCAATATGAGTCACTGTTCACTATAGCCTCAGTGACCCTCTTCATTATGTTGTTTAATATTTTTTTTTATTTTTCATTTTTTGATGAATAAATAAGAAAGCTTGCAGGTGCGGTCACTATCCTCAGGCCCACTTAAACCTTATTCATGAATGACATAGAACCACCCGCACAATAGTAGGACTTGCCACTATTCGAACACTCAATCTCTAACTCTCAAGATGATGGTCACAAGGGTTTCTTGACCACTAAGCCACTTCTATGAGTGATTGCTTAATACTTTTTATTATCTATGCTCATCTCTCTCTCTCTCTCTCTCTCTCTCAACCAGTGCCCATGCATCCAAAATCCTTCTAGAGCATCAACTCCCAATTCCTTAATCAGAAATTGGCATGCCATTGAACATGGATGTGGATGACTTTGATGGAGTTTGGTAGCAGTGGTGTGGTTGTTGCGGGTAGGCTTCTCAGTCAAGAGGGAGAAAGCCATCAAGGATTCAATCGTAGAACATGTGACTTATGGGTGGAGGAAGGTTCGGCGATGAGGGAGACCAAGAAGTAATTCAATAGTGATGGATAGCAGAGTCTGTGTGGATGACTAGGATGTTGCTCATGGGTGACTTTGAACGGCATAGTTTGTATCGGTTTCGTGGAGGTTGACGATGCCAGTGTGTGGTGCCTAGGACGGTTGAAACCGGTTGGATAAATTTTTTTTATACAAGTAAAAAAAAAATGGTTGGATAATGTAAAATATAAACAGAATAAATAGAGATGAGGAAAGGATAGAGAGATTAATGCAGGCCCATCTAAAAAGTTAGATAGTTAAAATAGAAAGAAAAATAAAAAAGTTATCTCTACTATTTTATTACACATTAGCTCCTGATTCGAACGAACTGATGGTGCTTTAAAATGTATGGCGAGGCCTTTACCGCAGTCCGCAGAAGGCAATAGAAAGTGAAATAGTGGAATCTTCTGTGAAACATTTCCATAAAGCGCATGATTTATCAAGGACTACATATGAACTCTCACATCACCAAGGTTAGACATCAACATTAACAAAATGATAATATGAAACCTACACCCACAGCATATGGTATAGTAAGTTCAACGTGAATCAAGCAATTACACGATTTCAATATATTATCATCATATGAGAGATTAAAGCTTCCATTTAGCGTTAGCCAATTCCTGCTGACTAATCTGTGCAAGATAAATGATCGAGCAAAACCAATACAATGGAACAAACAGATGCAATCCAAATGTCCCAAAGGAATTCGAATTAAAAATAGCAATTGATACTACACAATACCCGAATGTCTAAAAGTCAGCCTAAGATTTAAATAAAATGTCAGACAATGACATTATCCACAACACATATAATCAGAAACATAACTAGTTCAGAAACAGGGAGATCAAGCATGAACAATAATGATTTGAACACACAATTGGAGACCCTGCTTCCAAAGAAAGAAGAGAACAGAAATCCATGACTCAAGTACCACGAAGGAGCATCTATTCCTAGAAAGTTGGCAAATGTAAGCAGCCATAATCCATTTGTAATCTAGTCCTTGGATGACTTGTTGATAAGTGATTTGTGGATGTGAGGGATCACACCTCCACCTGCAATGGTTCCTTTGATGAGAGTATCAAGTTCTTCATCACCTCGGATTGCAAGCTGCAAATGCCTGGGAGTGATACGTTTGACCTTGAGATCCTTACTTGCATTGCCAGCCAACTCCAACACCTCCGCAGTCAAATACTCTAAGATTGCTGCAGAGTAGACTGCAGCTGTTGCTCCTACTCTCCCACTAGATGTGGTCCTTGACTTCAATAGACGGTGGATCCTACCCACTGGGAACTGCAATTATTCATTCCAGAACAAATCACAAAAGTCAGAAAACACAGAGTATACTTTCCAATAGCATCCCAATGTCTAACATCAGTACCTAATGATTAATCCATCAAAAACAAGTCCCTGCTTTGGTTTCAAATTCCACCATCTCAGAAGTCAAACCAAGTCTCATAATAAGTAAAAATTGGTTGACAAATTTTTGATATGTTGTCACCACAAATTACAACACTATTCAAGCAAACATTGAAGTGACCACAAAGTGAAGAAAGGAAGAGAACAGGCAAGCAGTCCATGTAAAAAGCAGCTCAAAGGACAGTTGCCTACATTAAATGCGAGCAAACCTAACCACTCAATAATGTTAGTTTCAGCTTGTCTATCATCCAGCATTGCATTATTTTCTTGGACAGTTAAAAAACACAGCACCAATCCTTTCCCCAATATCCAGAAGAAGCAAAAGGGACTAGAGTAAAAAACTAAGCCCACCTCCAACAACATACACTGATCTGCCGAGCCTAACTCAATTCAATTAGGCCCATGAGCTGTAGCTCATATTGCACATCCTCCCCCATTTAAATACAGCGTGGAGAGCAAACTAGTGGGCATGTTTAACTCAAATTTTATAATAATAAGTGTCCTAGGTTTCTCAGGATATTACTTAGTTTATATGCATAAAGTCAATCAAACCTCAGTCTGTGCCAAGGACTACACATTAGCCACAAAACCAGCATGATGCAAATAAAACTTATAACAAAAAATTGTTGCCAAGGTCCTGCGGATATGTATACATAAAATAGGTAAAAATAATTTTATTGCAACGAGACTAATTCATGAAGAAATACACTAAGGAGCCTAAAGAATTACAAACAGAGAAAATATCTACATATGAATAGACTCTGAAAGATTGAACAAAGTTAGTACCTGAAGCAAAAGACATGATACATAATCACCATTAATGACATGGCAAAGAAACACAAGCAATGATATTGTTATTCTTCATTCTTACAATCCTCAAGTACAAAGATGTAAACCGTTGTACTCATTTCAAACAGTGTATCACATCTGCCTTACACGTTACAAAATCATCAAGCCATGCAAATCAAATTTTGAAATTAATAACTCAAATATCATACGGAGCCACCAAGTACAGAAGCCACCATCAAATTGCATAAAACTGAGGCGCCTACTACCTTATAGAAGTCATCAGTACTTCTCAAAAACCATAAGCATATATAACAGGTCAATCTCACCGACAATTGGACTGTTTCTTTTAATAAATTCAAATGATACTCTTAGCTCAACCAATCTTCCAACGAGTAATGCTTTGATAAAAAAAAACATTATTTACAAAGGGGTGGGCTCCCCTCCCGTTATAACATCTCCAGTTCTCTCATGTTTTTACACCAATGAAAGACACATGGCAAGCAACAAATCCTAAGGTTAGAAAAATCACACGTCAAATACCACTTTTTTCTCTCAATTTTTTGTCTTTCTTTCTTCTTTGCATCTTTCTCCATCCCCACCCTAAGGGACCTCACCTACCTGAGCATCAGATGCGTCCAAATTGGCAGCTCGGAACTTGATGGCAATGGGTTTGGGCTAAAACAGTGGGTTTCACAGCTAAGATTGGCATAGCAAAACAAGAAACCATTGCTGTTTGGATTGACAAGGTTTCATGGATATGCCGCTGTGAGCATCGAGGCTCATTCTGGCAGAGGAGTGTGAAATTGAGGTCCTCCGGCGAGCTTGGGGAGGTGAGACATCAGGTTTGATATGGATATCTGGCCGTGGGAGTTCCGATGGGTTGTGGGTTTGCATGAGACTTCTGAATATGCTTTGAAAGATGTGAAAGAATCAGCCATGGAAGCTTTCAAAGCTTCCTCTCCTTCTTCAAAGCTTTGAAAGCAGCCATGATATTCTTCTCTAATCTTTTATTCCTTAAATTTTTTATTTATTTATCCAATTAATTGACCTTTCTCTTCAAATTCAAATCACAATTTATAAAACCCAAATCAAAGACCCAATTCATTGTTCTGTTCTCCATCAAAAGTTGTTCCCATCAAACTTTGAAGCTCTTGAAAGAGTTCTTGAGCTTCCTAGATATGGGTCTGGAGTGGCTTGATCATTTTGTGATAGTGGAAACCATCAAAATATGATTTTGAAGGATCATTTTTCGTAACAGGTGATTGAAGCAAACCCAGAAAAGTTTTATTGAAAACTGAACCTATCGGGTTAAAAGGGAGAGAAAATTATGTGGCTTATTTATAAGCTTAGGATTCGTTGCTTGCCACGTGTCTTTCATTGGTGTAGAAACATGAGAGAACTGGAGATATTATAAAGGAAGGTGAGCCCGCCCCATTTACAAAAGCCTATATGACAAGACATGCATATTTTGGATTGCAACAGTATAGTTATTCACGCTAATGTTCATCATAACATAGATTTGCCCTACTATTTGGACATCTACTCAGCCAAACATGCCATCCCATGACTCGATTGAAAATAATGGTAAAGGAAAACAGCTATTAAAAAAATATAAAAAGGGTTTTACACAAAGATTTATTATTATTTTTTTTTTAAAGTGTAAGCTACACGCGAACCCATTAATGCCTTTTCAAGCCACGACGGCACTCTCCAGCCACAATTGTGAGAGAAGAAAACGGATTAATCAAATATCACAAAGCTATTTGCATACACATCACAAATGATAGACTAATAATAGACTTCCAAAAACAAAAATAAATAAATAAATAAACCCCTTAAAAAAGAAAAGAAAAACGTTACGAAAAGAATTTTAAGGGAATTTTAAATGTTCCACGTTCCAACAACAAACCCTGTTTGGTTCCTACTAAAAACAAAAGCCAGCAAATTTTTAAATTTTATACATGTTATATTATATCATATAATTATGTTTTGCTGTTTAGTCCCCAAGGAATGAAATATCACCATACCCAAGTCATAAAAAATCAGTCATCAAACAATCTCTACAGTATTTTTCAGGAACCAAGCCAAACAGTGCACAAAGCAAAACAAAGCGTCCTAATTAGGGGGGGAAGAGAAAGTATAAAATTGAAAGAGAAAAACAGAGAGAGAGAGAGAGAGAGAGATCTGAAGAGTGAAGAGAAGAGAGGAGAGAGGACCTGAAGGCCAGCACGAGAGGAACGAGAGATGGGTTTCTTCTTGCTGTCTTTGTCCTTGTTGGCCGCTGCCCCCTTCCCCATAATCAAACCCTTTGCGCCCTTTCCCGACATCTTTCTTCTTCCTTCTTATTTTTCCCGCCAACCCCTCGAGGTTTTTAAGAAAAAAGATTTGATTTGTTTAAGGAAAATTGGACGAGGTAAATTGGCTGGGATGGGAGAGCAAACACAGTTTGGGGTACTAGGAGAGAGAGAGAGAGAGAGAAGAGGGGGTTTCGGTTTCGGTTTCGGTTTGGTTTTGTTTTGAGATCGAGAGAACTGAGAAAGGTTGCTTCGTTGCTGCTGACTAATGATATGTCATATATATATATATAACCGGGCACTACTGCCTCAGCTTCCAGAGGGTTTTGTTTTATTTATTCACGCCACGCCACCACTTTTACAAAACTAACCCTATTCTTTTCCGCTTATTTACGATACCATACTCTGCTGTTACGGCATCGGCCTATCCAATACTATCTCCTTTTTCTTTTTCTTTTTTTCTTTTTTTTTCTCTTTTTTTATTGGAAAAGTAAAATAGTTGACCCAGACCCCTCGAACTTCGTAACTAAAACAATCCTACTGTGTCACTGGTTACTTATTTTCCGACGTTTTAGGGTTTGGCTTACAATTTTTTTTTAAGTTAATTTTTTTTAAATGAGAAATTACTATATTATTCACTAATTAAATAAAAGACGAAGATTAAAACTCATTACAATTTATCATTGTATATTTAAAAATAACAAAAAAAAATATCCAATTAAAAAAGTACTAGAGGTAAATCAAACTCCTTCTTAAAAAATTCTTTTTTATTTTTATTTTATGGTTTGTTTTTCTTAAAAAACCTTTTTTTAATGGTTTTTTTTTAAGTTTTTTGAATAAAAAATATTCAAAATTCTTTCTTGAATTTTTTATTTTAAAAAAATTCTAATTAATGTCATATCCATTAATACCTTTTTTTTAATTTTCTTTTTTAAGGAATACTTTTTAAATATTTATTTATTGTCGGAGAGAGAAAAAATAGTATTTAAATAGAATAGATAATGTGAATTTTTTTTTTTTTTTAAATTGTCCCTACAAATCTAAAACTCTTTACCTCCAAAACTCTTTATCTTACCTCTAAGCATAATTGTCAAATCGTGAATCGTATCGTGGATCGATTTTTTATTTTTTTGTATCATATATCATATCGAATCATGTATCTTAAGATACACAAATACCTAATAAAATTATAAAATAATTATAGATATACATATATAAAAGGTATATTCATTATAAATTCAAAATATATTCAACTAATGACCAATTTAATCATTACTTATGTAATAAAATATAACAAAACTAACTAAATAAATCAAATTAACTTATGTTTATAACATGCACATTCAAATTGATTAAACTCAGAAGTAATACATGATATATGAACCAAAATAATAATATTTTTTCATCATATTGGCTAATCAATCTCATCTAAGTCAATGTTATCATCTTGTTCAGCATCTTGCAAAATCATTTTTTCATAGACATTTTCTTTATTATTATCAACATTTACTCTTTTTTGTTTTTTGTTTTTTTATTCTAATAATTTTTTCTTTATATTTTTTCTTGGCATTCTAGCCTTTTAGACTCAAAATAATAATAACAAAATAAAAAATAATTATATTTTCATTTAATACATTGTAAGGACACGATTTGTAATGACCCATAATAGTATCGAGTTCGCACGTAAAAAGGCCCAAACACTATCATTTATAGAGCGTGGGTTTGAAAGGTTAGGCCTTAGTCACTAGACGGTGGGTTTTCTGTGGTGTTCATACATAGTTAAATCGTGTTCGCCCCAATAAAATCTGTCCTGGAGGCGGGCTGGGAGGCTCTGGTTTTTGGCCATTTTTCCCAGCCCCTCTCTTGGTGCTTTAACTTTTACATTATATAGCCCTTCTTGGTTGATCTTAGCCCTCCACTTGTTGGTCAGGTAGGTGTCTACTTCTGTACCCGTCCCATCAGCTGTCCCTCCTTGCTTTCTGTTAGTTGCGATGATCGAAGTCGCCCTGCCCAGACGTCTTTTCTCATTAACATGGTCAGGACGCTGGCCGGTGCATTTAATGCGGAGGGGACGTGTTTACCTTGAACCAATTTTGCATCGTACCTCCACATGGGCCCCATTCTACTCGCATCCCCTTCAGGGGGCTGTTTGGGGATAGCCTTCATCGAGACGTTGCTCTTCCCCTTGAAGTCCTAGAGTGCCGAGGATAGGGTCGTCCTTAGCTGTTCCCCTTGACACCTCGGCCTTTCATCATTCGTCCTCGGCACACACCCTCCTCGGCATGGGCCCTGAGCCCTAATAGAACGTGGGCCAGATCATAAGTTCCCCGACCCCACAAATAGTATAAAAAATAAATTTGTACATATGAAAGTGAGTGTTATGAGTATAGTCTAAATTTTGTAGAAGAAAGAGAAAGGAGGAAAAAAAACTCATGGACTTGCTATTTCATTAGACTCAATTAAGTTTCCTAATAATTTTGTATTAACAAAGTCTAACAACTTGTTTAAATCAAATAAAATCACAAATTTTAACAAAAAAAACCCATTTTAAACCCACATATCTATGTATCGTACGATACGATTCATATAGTATGCACCTATGTATTGGACGATTCATGAGCACTTACGATATACCCCTACGATACGAAACTTTTTGTACACGATACGATATATATCGTACGATACGTATCGCGTATCATACGATACTAACAACTATGCCTCCAAGCATTTCGTGCGTACTGCATAAGACGATGTCAAATAAGCTAAAATGGTGCAAAGGTTAGTGTGAATACCTCTTATATTTCAAATATTAGAATCATATTTTAGATACTAAATTGCTTGAGCTAATCTTTAATGATCAATTGTAATTTTAACATAAATTTAATTAATGACGCTTATTATTATGTAAGAATGCAAGAAGTTGAAATATCACTCTTGGAGCCGCGGGCATGGCATGTTGCAAACTTTATTGAACAAAATCATGCCTGTGGACTAATATTTTTCATCTTTAGCCCATGTATAATAACTAGTTAGGGCAGCATGTACAATGCACGTGCTTGCCGTGGAAAAAAAGTACTGTAATAATTAAAGTCAATTCTAGATTTTATTTGTATTATAAAACAAATATATGAATCATTTGATTTTTAAAATATATAGAGATTTACATTAATAAAAAGAGACATTAATTTTAAGAATTTTGATAATTATGTCGTAAAAAATTAATCTCATTCGTTTAAGAATTTTGATCAACCACAAAGTTAGGGTAGCTATTTAACATATAAATATTTATTTTAATTATAATAATTTTTTAGTACCTACTTGCTAAAGATAATATATCTATTATCTAAAAACTTCTAAGAATGATAATGAATATTATCATTTTTCAACAATAAACAACTGAGTTTTGTTAAGAAATTTAAAATTAAAAAAAAAAAAGAAAAAAAAAAAGAGGCTTGTGTCATTAAATATCATCATTCTAACTTTCTAAGAATTTTTATCATTTAAAACTCAAAATACGTAAAGAAAATTTTTAGGATGTTAAAATTTAGTAGGAGTAATTTAGACATTACACAATAAAATATTTTAAGAATCATAAGATTTCGTAAGAGTTTAACTGAGAGTATAACAATATGATATATTTGCTCTTTTCTAAAATATTAATGGAAAAATTACATGATTTTAAAGTTTAAGGAAGAATTGTAAACTACCCCAAACATAAAGGATGAAAAATGTTTTTTTCCTAAGTTTTTGCTTTTGTTTTTGTATGCAAAACTATGTGTTTTTACTTAAAATAGTGTGTAAAGAAAAAAGAGCACAAATCAATGATTGAAAAAAAAAATTACATATTAAACAAACCAAAAGTAATGTAGCTTTTACATATTTACCTAACAAGTCTCACAACATTTTTACAAAACATTTATTTTCAATTGTGGTTGGTCACAGTTTCATATTTTATTATTTTATTTTGACTTATAAGAAATTGACATCTCAATAATTATGAAAATATTGTGAAATTTGTTGTGTTAGTATTAGGGTTGTCCACACCCACCCGTGACCCGCAAAACCCGTCCGACTTGGAGCTACCCGAACCGAAACCGTCCGACCCGAGGAGAGAGGCGGTCGGCAGTCAGAGGTTCAAAACCGATGCCAACGGGTCGGATGGCGGATCTCCTTCTCCAAAAACCGAGCCACCCGATCCGACCGACTAAAGGCCAAATCTACCTCCAATCCGGCGAAAACATACTGATTTTCGCTCAGATCTCCTCATTTTCGCTCATATCCAGCTACGATTTATTGGATTTCGCTCAAATACAGCACAAATCTGGTGCGTTTTTCTCAAATCCAACGAAAATCTGGTAATTTTTTGCTAAGATCCGGTGGGTTTTCCTCAAATCCGACGAAGATATGGTGTTATTTTGCTTAGATCGAGTGGTTTTGCTCAAATCCGATGAAGATCCGGCTAAAAAACACGTAGTTGCCGCCGATTTGAACCTCTGGCAGCATATTTTCAACTTCGATTGACCCGACCGCCGACCAACCGGGTCCGATCCGACTTGACCCGTGGGTTTTCACGGTCAGCGGCGGGTCTTCTCGTCAGAAACCCGATGTCATCTGGTCGGTCGTGGGTTGGGCATAAACCCGACCCGAACAAAAAACTGTAACTACTGTAGCTATTGTTCAAAACTTAAAAAAAAAAGAAAAAAGAGAAAAAAAAAAAGACAAATGCCTCACCAAAATTCCACTGTAGATAAACAGGGAAAAAAGTGATATAAACAGTACATAAATATTGCAGTGGCATAGCCGCATTTTATATAGTTAATAGATAATAATAATAATAATAATAATAATAATAGTGGGTTTTCATTCATTGATTTGACTGGTCCACCATCGTTTACCTTCAGAGAAGGATTCTTTTTTTTGCTGAATCTTCAGCTATTTGATCTTATAAAAATATAAATTCAACCCTATGCCTGCCAGCATAAGCATTTACACATTCACAATTAGAACAAAAATGCATGAGACTCACATGTCTGAGTCTAATCATTAAATCTTGCATCAGCTTTTTGCAGTAGAATAAAAAATATCCAGAAGCAAGGGATTGGCTGTTAATTTTCAAAACCAATAGCCATATCAAAACCAGTGCTAGCATATGTGCCCAATCAATCTAGAAGACTTGGTGATGCATTAACCAGGATCTGGTTAATGAAACAGAGATTGGAAAATTAAAATAAATCACTGGCCACAATCCTTTACTTTTATCACTGTCTGTTTTCTATTGATTTCAAAAGATTTCCAGAATAAGGCTGTCCGGATGGAGATAGGGCTCAACACCACCTGATCAGCAGTCTTCCATTATACATACTACCATAACACAAAAAACAAAAGAGTGCAGATCTGGCAAGAAAGCTGTTCATCTGGTCTGATCCATATCTCTATGTAATGCAGCATTAACTGAAAAATTGTAAAAAAAAAATCAATTCAGAAACTTCAGTCAATATCTGTAAGATGAGATTCTATCAAGGATAGCATAGCAATATGCCACAAATAGGCAAATAAAGTACTTGGCCGTGTCACTCATTCACTGCCTCTTCCTTCTCTATGGACTTTCCCTCATCTGCAATGTGGAATCCTTCAATCTTGCGTGAAACCTCTTCTGCAGTTACCTTCACCTTTCCAGTCGATCCATTTGCTGTGAGTGTCTCAGTGTCATCATGAGTCAGAGGGCCTGTCTGCCATATTCTGATGGTTCCATCCTCAGACCCAGAGGCATATGACTCTCCTCCTGGTGAGAAACGCACACAGTGTACAGGACCATGGTGACCCTTATTGCATGCTGCATCCAAATAAAAATAAATGATTACAGCATACATATAAGAAACTCAGCGAAAGATTAAAAGATCTTTACATCCTCAGACAGGCCATCCAATCTAACCCTACATGCAGTTTAAATCGAAACATATTACAACTCAGACTATCAAATAAATAACCACATGGAAAATCAATAAACCCAGAAAGAAGTATGAAAAAATCTATACAATGAAATCATGTAACATTAGGATATTTTTAAGCAGATCCAATTTAAGTTGGAACACATACCAATCTCGTCACCAGTATGAAAATCAAATACACGAATCCACATATCTTCTCCTCCAGCAATAAACTTATTCCCATACTTTGGTTCCAATGAAGCTGATTCTACTGTGCACGGCATGTTGTAGCTTTTCACTAACCCAAAGCTTGAAAACAAATAAAAGATCATAAGCCATGAGAACTGCAATTATGGCACCAGAAACAGACTAAACCTGGCTTGAAACTCACTAGTTTGCATCCCAGAACTTAACAGTAGAACCATCAGCAGTCGTGATATAGCGACCATCTTGACTCACTTCAGCACTGGTCACAGATGACTTGGTCTCAAGTGTTTGGACTATTTTACCACTTCTTACATCCCATAATCTGTTGTAAATTTACTAGAAACTTAAGTAAAATTTAGGCAAAAAACATTAGCTTCAACAAGTAATACTCAAACAAAAGTGGCTTCAACAGTGCATGTTTATACCTTACACCCCCCATATCAGTACAAGAACTTAAAATTGTCTGATCACTATGAAGCCATTCAACAGTTCTGACTGAACCAGGAGACTTATCAACTTCTCTTGGAGGTGCATCTGGACGATTTAAATCATATATACGAAGGATTTTCTCTATTCCCCCAGTGAGTAAAAGGTGTGTGTCCTGTTCTCAGATTAAAAAAATAGAGTGAGATACACAGAAACACATAGTTGGGAAGAAATAGGCAAACCCATATTTTAAGTGTCCACAAACAACTATTCCCCATTTCAACAACAGACAACATAAAAATGAGCAACAATGAATGATTCCACCAGAACGACAACAGCTATAGTGTAAATGGATCCAACCATAAAAATAAAATAGACGCTAGCTAAAACCGAAGGATAACTAGATGAACAATAAGTATAGATAAAAATAAAGGGAAAAAATACTTAACCCCATGTGGTATTGTTTTATTTGTAAACCATTAAAAACACCTGAAGATAAAGAGTAATTTGCTCACTGATGGGGTTTTGTGTATTTTTACCTAAATTAAAACCAATGTGTACGGTAAAAAGTCCAAAAGGCAGTGTTGATCACAAGAAGTTAGCACATAGAACTTGCACCGTACTTGCAGAAAAGTACTAAAGCAGCTCCCTAATGTCACGTCCACCAACAAAAATAGAAGGAATAACAACCAAAATCCAATTAAAGGTAACTCCCCGGAGAGAGATACCCATTTGGTAACTATTTTCATATGTACAATAATTGGCGTTCGTGACAGAATTAATATTGCCAGAAATTATTTTCTTGAATCCATTAAGGAGTGGTCAATGTAGCTTGAACCCTAAAAAATATGGGAAAGATAAGGCCCCAAGAAATGGAAATTACTCAGTATTTTTAACTGAGTTGCTCTAAACAAATCACTATACACTAATATTAAGTCTCCTCAATCCACCTCCCATATTTTCCTCTGCTCTGTCCATACACTCTGTCCATCTGTGTGCATGGATGCATGTGTGTGTGTGAAATCTGAAATACTGATGGAATCACTCATGTACTTATGTACATAAATACAAGTAAAACTTAGATACAGATCCTTAGGTGCAATAAATTAGGTTCCCCGATTGAATTCAAACACATAATTGTATTGAATTTAATCGTCCTCAGAGAAGATAACACTATTTATACTTCATTGGGTCAATGCATCCATGTGTTTGAATTACATGGGGAAACTTACGTACTACACCTAAGAAATTGTACCTAAATTTTCCCTCATAAGCACTTGGACAGTTGGAACTATTTGAAATAATCCAAAAAAATAAGGAGTAATAATGATAATGAACCAAAAAAAAAAAAAAAACTCAAATCTACCTCAGAAAAAGCGCAGGCTCGAACAATGTGCTTGTGTTCAAAAGAGTGCAACTCATCGCCTGTTAATGCATCCCACACTTTCCTGCACATGAAATCAAGGCACATAATATAATAACTTTTAATCAACACACAATACTTTTTTTATGAGTAATCAATAAACACAACTTAATGAGATGTGGCATTCATTTCAGTCTTTCTTAGATTATGGAACTATAATGTTGAATATAACTACTTTAAACTATAACCCCACTCATTTATTCTTTTTTGGGGGGATAAATTATTAAAAACGAAACCAAAACACTCAACTAACAGTAAATGTGTTTTCTGCTGATAAGATGTAAAACAAACCATCAAGTACAACAGCAGACTTGCCAATCTTCCAGCTTTTAGATAAGTAAATAAAGACTAGAAATGCATGGTCAATATGTTTAGAATACAGTGGAAAATAAGGAGAATATCTTTTAAAATGCTGTACAGACAATGCCAAAACCAAAAAGATACCTAAGTCTCAACAAAATCACACAGAAAATGCTAATATTGCACAGCAATAAACAATTTGAAAAAGTCTCCTGGGTAAGTTGAACATAAAAAAAGTTCCAATGGTTTTTTTTTTTTTTTTTTTTTTTGATAATTCAATTGTCACAACAAGTGGGGTAGGGGGGATTCAGACCCTAATTCTCCTCATAAGGGAGACCAAACAATGCCAGTGAGCTTCAAAGCTCTTGGCAGTTCCAATGTTTCAAATAAATTTCTCTTCCAAACATAATTTTCTAAATGATTTTACTGCCACACAGAGTTTAAAGCATTTATCAAATGCATTAAAAGATCAATTAAACATAAACAAGGAAAAAAAATATAATCACATACGCAGTAAAGTCTGCAGAACCAGTAGCAGCACGTAAAGCATTAGTATCCAAGCAGCAACTCCACACTGCACCCTTATGTCCTTCAAATGTCCCAATCCAATCTCCGGTCTCTCCATTTCTGAGCATTGGATTAGAATCTGAGAACCACACAAGTAAAACTCAGACCATCACCTCCATTACATCAAACAAGCTTTGCAAGAAAAATTCATGTATTTACATGTGTCCCAGTGCCACACTTTCATGTACCATGATTAAGATCAGTGTTAAACATTGGATTAACATAACATATTAAAAAAAAAAAAAACTCCCTTATGTAACACTTTGTACAATAAAAATGCATATCCAACAACAACAAAGCCTTAGAACCAAAACTATGAAATTGGCTATAGATCCCCAACAGACTAATCAAAGTCATTCACATGTATTCTTCTCCAGCATTCTATTGTATCCAAAATCATACTTTCTATCACCTTCTTAATTAACACTTCCTTTTTTTCTACGACCTCTACTAATGTTATTTTAGGTCATTCTCTACCTATGTTCAATCCCTCAACTTGAGTCAAATCGCTCTTACTCTCAAAACAATAACATATATAAACAACTTTAAAATTGTTCACAAAACCACAGTTGACACAAATATCCATCTACACAACTGAATTACTTAACAGCTAGTAATTCAATAAACTAATATCTCATTGCCTAACTAGAAAAATTAGGCACAACCCAGTCAATAACACCGCAATTTGCTATTGTAATCGATAACCCATTAATTTATTATCCAATTTAACATGACCAAAAAATACTACTAAACAAACAGAACCAGGTCTCTATCTACCTCATCAAAACTCAACATTAAGATAAGAGAAATAAAATAAATAAATAAATAAATAAATAAAATGCATACCCTTGCTTGCACTGATGAGGAAAAACCCATCTGGAGTAACTGGACTGTAAAACAGATCCACTACCGGCCGAGAATGGCCATGGCAAACCAGCGGAACAGCCACCCTTTTCTTTTCCATCACTTACAATAACAACAATACCAACAAAACCTAATTACTAACAGTTTTTTTTTTTTTTTTTTTTTAATTTACGGGTTTTTTGTGTGATCTGTAATATAAATTTTAAAATATATATATTGGAAACCCTAACCCTAAAAAATCTACAGGAAATTGGTGCGAGAGAGAAATGGCGGTATTTTGAACACAGGTGGGAATTAATCCACACCTCCTAACCCTCAACAATGGCTCTGATATATGATTACAAGTAAAATAGATATTTGGGATATGAAAAGTTAAGAAAGATAAAACAAAAATTGAAAAATTCTAATATATAAAATACTATTTGTTAGAGAACAGAGCAAAGTGTAAGAAGGGCTAAGCGCAAAGGAGAAATAGAAGTGGATCTGCTCTTATATAGCCTGCTGACTTTTATTTATTTATTTATTTTTTTTTAATATTTATATATTTCAGGTTTTTCCTTTTTTCTTTTTTATTTTTTTCTTGGGAAATTTGATTTGATTTGATTTTGATTTTGATTTTTTTTTTTTTTTACTACGTTTCAAGGATTTTGTTATCGTACATGCGGTGCGGTACTAGTACAATAGTACTAGGTTACTATATAAGCTGATCTGAATCTTTGAAAACATATGTATGTTCAAAAAAACGTTAATTTTGAAAAGAATAAAGTGGCATATATCCATAAAATATTAAAATCCGACACCGACATGACTAGTCGAACGCAAAGTAGAATGGGACCTAATAAAAAAAATAGCGCAATCTACTTGCCTTTTAACCTTTTTACTTGGTTGATGTTGTTGGTTATCCAATCCGGCAATACCTGAATATTGTCTTTAGATGGCAGACCATATGTTATGCTCTGAGAAAGTGAGATCTCGTGTGGCCAAGATGGTAGGATAACTCTCCATCCTAACTCTATTCTGCTTGATGATTCACTTATCTCTTGGCACAATAAGAAATAAAAAAATAATTTTATAGCTTACTCCTCCTCATAACCCCTTTTTGCTTGATGATTCACTTATATCTTGGCACAATAAGAAATAAATTTGTTGTGGATTGATTAATTAACTCATTACAATAAATTTCTTTATTTATGAACCACACCCCTAATCCTCAATACGAGCCTTGCATGAGAAATGGTCCGGTACTAGGAGTTCACAAGATATGGTTCGAGGGGAGAGAAGTTCTGCTAAAGCTTAGCGAATATGTCGCTTTGAGCATCAATGAGCACTCCAAAACTCAAGTCAACTGCTAATTTTGGAAAGCAAAAGGTTGAAGGGAAGATCTTGAGTTATGGCTTACCTCTATCCAACAAAGACGGGGAAGGGTATGTATACTCTTTACAGCAAGTGTGGCATGGTAGGGGGCATTATTGCTTTACAATGCTACTTTTCGCTGATGGGATAACCTCTTGTTGAGACAATTTGATGGGATGAGGTAGGTTGACCACAAGTAGTACAATCGTGACTATCTTGGGTCGGCCTTGTCTTGGATGAATTTTCCCTTATACTCTATGTTTATTTAGTAGCCTCCCACTAAACTATTGTTGCTTAATCTAGCACAAAAGCATAGTATTGTGTCATAATAGACACCACTTTTGACCTCCTTTGATTATGAAAGTTGGAGAAGGATATGAGAGTTTCTTTTTTCTTTTCTTCTAGTACTCTTGTATATTGTAATATTTATATTGCCTGCCTATACTTTTGTCTTCCATGGAAATGACTAAAACTCATTGAGATCGATTGTCACTGATTTGTCACCATCTCCTTCAGGGCTATATACAATTTCATTGTATTGCCTCTCATGGTTAACTTGCTAATTTTTTCACCAAATCACTTTCTCCAGTGCATTTTATTGTTTTTTTTTATTATCAAAACTTAAGCTAGTTTTTTTTGTGATACATATTGATCCTTAATGGGACTCTTAGAATATTCAACCCTCCACTTTTATAGGCTCAATGTACTCTATATACTATTCAATTGTTCATTTCGTACTATTTTTTTTGGCTGAATAATAGTTTTCATGACCAAATGAAACAAAAACTACAAAAAGGCGGAACAATAATCATCATGCTTTTAGTTTCCCCCATGAAAATTTTAGTGATGGAGGAGACATAGATGAATAGATGTTTCCTCATGCTTAATCAAAAAGGGCCCACTTTGTGATGTTGTCAGTAAGGGTCTACACGGGCTGGACTAGAGGGTTTCTTCAACCCAACCCGACCTTATCGAGTTGAGAAATTCCTAACCCAATCCTTCAAATGTGTAGAAACCAACTTGACCCATGCCAACCCACATTGGCCATGTTGAGTTGTGATGGATCGATGGGTTGTAAATGCATGTTTTATGTCTTGTAAAAAATTGGGGTTTCATAATTTATTTAAACACATTTTTCAATGAATTATTACAATTCATATAACATGCTTAAATTATATTCCAAATTTCCAAATTCATCAAACATAATTCTTAGGAACCAAAATCAATCAAACTAAAAAATAAAAATAAGGATAACAAAAAAAAAATAAAAAAACTTATATATATGGTGGATCCAATTAGATCAAATGGATTAAAAAAACTATCAACCCAAATTTGACCCAACCTATGACTCAAAGCAAAATACCAACCAACCCAATTTACCAACCAACAAAAATTGTGGGTCAATTTTGTCGGTTGGTGTGTTAGATACATACCTGTAGTTGTGAGAAACCTTCCCTATAGGAATGAATAAGAATCCAATCAATAAAGGAATTTAAAATTGATATACTCCTAGCAATGATGGAAATTAATAGCCCAATGACAAGAGGTTGAGGAGTCTTAGAGTGGTGGAATTACATTCAATGCATGTCCTTCACAAATTACAAAATTAAATCCCATAGCTACTGTTCTTTACTCTGAGATAGACAGCTTTAGCTTATGCTTTAAGGGGATCTTGGTCTTGAGTAATCTCTGTCAATACAAAGACGACTTCTCCTTTGTAATCCCTTCCCACTGCCACTATGCAAGCTTTTTCCTTATTGATAGCTGCATTGGAGTCAATTTTGACAAAATTTAGAGATAGGAAGATCCCATACATTACTCCCTGTACAATTGTATTGATACTGTACTATCATTGCATTTCATATTATCAGCTAGGTTAATTGGTCTCTTATGTGCAGTTAAAACGTGTGATTCAGTAATATATCATTGACTTTATTATTTTAACAGTTTTATGTTTTTTTCTTTTTCTTTTTTTGGTTGAGATAAACAGTCTTATGCTATTTACAAGGCATAAGTCTAATTGTCGAACTCTTTATTTTTATTTTTATTTTTTTGGGTTACTTTGCTTTATTACATTTTTAATGCGGTCCTTTAAAAATAAAAAAAAAATAAAAAAATATTTTGTTGCAGTGTGGAATATACCAAGTTACTCACTTCCCATTCCCAATTAATAAAAAGGTGAAAACGTATAGCTAGCAGCCAAGCGTCGTGCATCCTTTTTAGTGCGGTAGTCACTCTACAAGTATAAGTATTTGTGGGGTGTGAGGGGCAAGGGACTGGGTTCAAGTCTCCAGAAGAGAGTTTCACACATATATATACAAAAATTAAGCTAGAGTATAAATTTTATCTTGTAAATAAATAAATAAATAGAAAAGCAGCTAGGCACATCCACAACTTCAAATTATGATAATAATTTTGTTTATGGCGAGGATAACATAGTAATAAAAAAAAAAGTAAGATCTTTCATCATTAGAGAGTGAATATCTCTATTTTGAGATGCATAAAAATAAAAATAAAAAGATTGAGATGAAAGGAGTATCAAGTTTACTTAAGCAATGGATTTGGATTACATTTTACTTTTTATATCATGATTAGTATCTATTTTTTTACTATTAAATGTCAACTTCATCATGTTTCTTTTCAAGACTTTATACGTTTCACTTTATTTTACTCATATTCTTTATATCGAGACGTTGCTCTTCCCCTTGAAGTCCTGGAATGTCGAGGATAGGGTCATCCTCGGCTGCTCCACTCGACACTTTGGCCTTTCCCCATTCGTCCTCGGCAAATACCCTCCTCGGCACGGGCCCCGGGCCCTAATAGAGCGTGGGCCGGATCATAAGTTCCCTGACCCCACATATCATATAGTAAATAATATTCGATTGATACAAAATTTGACATGTGTATTAAAAGCATAAATGACATACAATTCAACGATTAAATTATCAAAATATGCAGTAATATTTTATTTTATTGAGTAAGGCTACAACCAATTTTGTAACTAAATTTTGTCTAATTAAAAAATTATCGAAAAAAATTTGAATATTTTACAAACATATTACATGAATTAAAAAAAGAAGATGATATTGTTAATATTTTTAAATTTAAGATAAATTTTGTTATTTATTTTATATTATTTTAATAGTATATCATAATAATTCTTTTAGTAATCAAAGTTGGCAATACAAGTCATACTTGCATGATGTGTCTTGAGTTGTATAGCATAATTTTTCCATGACTTTTTTTTTTCTTTTGAAAATTCGTATGGCTCGTTATAAATAGATTAAAATCGGTAATATAGTTTAAATTTTTGGAAAATAATATTTTATTTCAAGAGTAAAAATTAAAAAAAATACATTTTTTTTTAATATGTATTAATTTACATCTATTATAATTTGGAATTACTACATTTTCTAATCACAAAAAATACCTAGGGGTATGATGAGTGTTATGCGTTTGTGGTTGAAATAATGTTTTTATCACAGCCCTAGGTATTTTTGTGATCGAAAAATATAGTAATTCTAAATTACAATGGATGTAAATTATTAATATTTACCAAAAAAAAAAAAAAAGTCTCTAAGCATACGTACGAGTGCGTGCTCAAAGGCTAGTATTCCGTAATTATCACACGCTTCTTAGAAGCTTTCTATTTTTTTAAGAGATTACTACATTTTGTAATCATAAAATACATATGATGAATATTGTGCGTTTGTGGGTGAAATAATTTTTTTTATCACAACTCTAGGTATTTTTACAGTTCTATCCTCAAGTTTTGTATGGTTGGGATTATTAATACTTATCATGTGCGTACTTAGAAACCCTTTTATTTTTTTTCCTAAAGGCTAATGATTTACATTCATTATAATTTGGAATTTCTACATTTTTCAATCACAAAAATAACTAGGGTGTGATGAGAATTATGCGAAAAAAATTATTTCACCCATAAATGCCTGAATCTCATCATACCCTGGGTATTTTTGTAATTGAAAAATGTAGAAATTCCGAATTATGATGAATGTAAATCATTAACCTTCAGACAAAAAAAAAAAATTCAATTGTTATTTTTATTTAGTTAATATTAATTAATTTTGACATCATCGTGGATGAACTATAATTTCAATTTACCATTCTTGTTATCATAACTATCAATTTTTGGAAAGTATATAAAAAAATGTGTGTGTTTTTGTGTTTTTGAAAACTTGAAATACCTACCAGGTTTAGAATAAATTAATTTAGTTCCCATATTTGTTGAACAAGTTGCGCGGTAGTCTGCTGGTTGCTTCTTATGTGGAACAACCCTTGTGCAAGGGTTCAACCCTCCTGGGCTGCGCTTATCATTTTTTAAAAATAAAAATAAACTAACCAAACGGAAAACTAACGAAAAAAAGAAGCAAACGGAAATTGAATTTCGGCAATCCAACTGACGAAATTTATGTCAGTTTCTCTCTCCACATTTTTCTTGAATTTCGGCAACATGGATACCGAAATACCAAAATTATATCAGATTTGTCAGTTTCTCTCTCTTCTTTTACTTGTATTTCGGCATCACCAATACCGAAAATTGCATCTCTCCTCATTTAGCTAAAAAACTTTGCACAGTATACATAAACCTAATAAACTCTAATTTTTACAATATTGTGCCAAAAAGACTCCAAGGAGACATGTTCTCTCGTATTCCCAGCAATGTTCATGGAGTCTTTTGGGTTAATATTGCAAAAACTGAAATTAATTTGCGTTATAGGTACTATTGAAACTTATTTGGGATTTTGAGGAGAGAGACTGAATTTCGGTATCACCGTTGCCGAAATTCAGCCAAAAGTATGAGAGAGAAGATGCAAAAGGAGGAAAGAGAAAATGTTGAATTTCGGCAACGTGGTTACCGAAATTCGTCTGCCCAGTTCTGCTGCCCAACCCTCTCTCCTATGTGCTCGTGTGTGGAGTGCCCAGGGGAAAAAAAAAAAAAAAAAAAAAAAGGCAATTGCGGTAATGCAATTGCCGAAATAGGGGAGAAAAAGATTTTTTTTTTTTTTTTTTTTGGTAATTGTCGCCATGGCCATGCCGAAAAAAAAAAAAAAAAAAAAAGTGGTTCCAAAATATCTGAAAGAGTAAAAAAAAGTAATGTCCACAATATTTTTACAACATTTTCACAATAAATCACATGTAATTAATTATTATTAGTTAAAAAAATTTGTGGCAAAGTAATTGTGGCAATAGGATTGCCGAAAATGTGAAAAAAAAAAAAAAAAAGAATTATGGCAATGGGATTGCCGAAAATGTGAGGAAAAGAAAAAAAAAGAAAAAAAAGAAAAAAAAAAAAGAGAATTGTGGCAATGGGATTGCCGAAAATGTGAGGAAAAGAAAAAAAAAAAAAAAAAAAAAAAAAAAAAAAAGAGAATTGTGGCAATGGGATTGCCGAAAATGTGAGGAAAAGAAAAAAAAAAAAAAAAAAAAAAAAAAAAGAGAATTGTGGCAATTGGATTGCCGAAAATGTGAGGAAAAGAAAAAAAAAAAAGAAAAAAAAAGAAAAAAAGAATTGTGGCAATGGGATTGCCGAAAATGTGAGGAAAAGAAAAAAAAAAAAAAAAAAAAAAAAAAAAAGAATTGTGGCAATGGGATTGCCGAAAATGTGAGGAAAAGAAAAAAAAAAAAAAATAGAATTGTGGCAATGGGATTGCCGAAAATGTGAGGAAAAGAAAAAAAAAAAAAAAAAAAAAAAAAAAAAAGAGAATTGTGGCAATTGGATTGCCGAAAATGTGAGGAAAAGAAAAAAAAAAAAAAAAAAATTGTGGCAATGGGATTGCCGAAAATGTGAGGAAAAGAAAAAAAAAAAAAAAAAAAAAGAATTGTGGCAATGGGATTGCCGAAAATGTGAGGAAAAGAAAAAAAAAAAAAAAAAAAAAAGAATTGTGGCAATGGGATTGCCGAAAATGTGAGGAAAAAAAAAAAAAAAAAAAAAAGAGAATTGTGGTAATGGGATTGCCGAAAATGTGAGGAAAAGAAAAAAAAAAAAAAAATTTGGCAATGGGATTGCCGAAAATGTGAGGAAAAGAAAAAAAAAAAAAAAAGTGGTTCCAAAATATCTAAAAGAGTAAAAAAAAAGTGTAATGTCCACAATATTTTTACAACATTTTCACAATAAATCATATGTAATTAATTATTATTAGTTAAAAAAATTTGTGGCAAAGTAATTGTGTCAATTGGATTGCCGAAAATGTGAAAAAAAAAAAAAAAAAAAAAAAAAAAAAAAAAAAAGAGAATTGTGGCAATGGGATTGCCGAAAATGTGAGGAAAAGAAAAAAAAAAAAAAAAAAAGAATTGTGGCAATGGGATTGCCGAAAATGTAAGAAAAAAAAAAAAAAAAAAGAGAATTGTGGCAATGGGATTGCCGAAAATGTGAGGAAAAGAAAAAAAAAAAAAAAGTGGTTCCAAAATATCTAAAAGAGTAAAAAAAAAGTGTAATGTCCACAATATTTTTACAACATTTTTACAATAAATCACATGTAATTAATTATTATTAGTTAAAAAAATTTGTGGCAAAGTAATTGTGGCACTTGGATTGCCGAAAATGTGAGGAAAAAAAAAAAAAAAAAGAGAATTGTGGCAATGGGATTGCCGAAAATGTGAGGACAAGAAAAAAAAAAAAAAAAAAAAAAAAAAAAAGAATTGTGGCAATGGGTTTGCCGAAAATGTGAGGAAAAAAAAAAAAAAAAAAAAAGAAGAAGAGAATTGTGGCAATGGGATTGCCGAAAATGTGAGGAAAAGAAAAAAAAAAAAAGAGAATTGTGGCAATGGGATTGCCGAAAATGTGAAAAAAAAAAAAAAAAAAAAAAACAGAATTGTGGCAATGGGTTTGCCGAAAATTTGAGGAAAAGAAAAAAAAAAAAAAAAAAAAAGAGAATTGTGGCAATGGGATTGCCGAAAATGTGAGGAAAAAAAAAAAAAAAAGAATTAGGCGAATTTTTTTTGGTAATTGTGGCAATGGTATTGCCGAAATAGATGAATTTTTTTTTGGGATAATTGTGGCAATGTCATTGCCGAAAATGGGGAGGGGAATAATGGAATGGAATTGTGGCAATGACATTGCTGAAATAGGAGAAAAAACATTTGTTCCCATTGCCGAAATAGAGGAGAGAGATATAAACAAAGTACGCATATTATTCTTTCAATATTTTTTTGACTGAACCAGTTTGGTTTGTCATGTTCTTTTAGAAATAGATAAGGATATATTCAAGTACCCTATCTGGTACATTGATTCTTATTCTAAAGTGCATGCTGTAAACAAAAACAAAAAGTACATAGATTCTTATAGAAGAAAAAAATGACTGATGTGCACGCTGTAAACAAAAAAAACAAAGAAAGTATATAGATTCTTACAATAGAAAAGAAAAAATAATTAATGTGCACACTGTGAACCAAAAAAAACAAAGAAAGTACATAGATTCTTACAAAATGACTGATGTGCACGCTGTAACATCATAACATATGGACCATATTGCACAAACTAACAATATGGTCCAACTCCTAAAAACATAATTAAAAAAAAAAAAAAAAAAAAAACAACAGTCCAACCAATCCACTGAAGTAGATTGAATACTTATGTTGGGTCATTTAGTTTAGCCACTAGTGGAGCCAGCCACAGTTCGAGTGGGGCATGTTCTTCTATTATGGCCTTCTTGCCTACAGAGACTGCACAATGGCCTTGGTTGATGCTCTGCCCCTTCGTCCATTTCATTTCGAAGCCAAGTTGTTCTTGGTCGACCTTTTTCACGGCGCAGCTTGACATTAGGATACAAGACCGGGAAATTAGGCTCATTCCAATGTACACTGTCTGGAACCATGCGAAATCTAGGTGCATAACAAGCAACTTGTTCTTCCAAATGGTAGCAACGGTCGATATATCGCATTGCAGAGATGCCTTGATATTTACACACAGCAATGACATGTGAGCATGGAATCTTATAAACCTGCCATTTTTGACAACTACAAGTGTTCTGCCTCAAATTTACCTCATGACGATGATTACCCCTATATGCAGAGTTAGGGTTTATTGGTGTTCTGACTTCAAACAAACCATCTTCATGACTGAACACAATAACTGAATGCTTTGGTGCCTTTTTTTCCCATTTATTGAATTTATTTTTTGCATAGGCCGTAATGCGTTCACCGGTAGTAACCTCTGCACATGCCTTAGTATACCGATCGGCAAAGTAGGCGACACAACGATAGTATGTAAGTTCAACTAATGCAGTTATGGGCAGATTTCTAGCACTCTTTAGAATTCCGTTGAAGCTTTCAGACAAGTTTGTGGTCATTGCCCCATAACGATGTCCACCATCGTATGCTAACGTCCACTTTTCCACTGGTATTTCCCTTAAATACTTCTCACCATCTGCACTTAATTGAGTAATTCTATCCCTAGTGATTTGATACTTTCGTAACTGATTCTCCATGCCTGCCCACATTACCATAGCCTTCAAGTTTTTATTCCCAATTTGTTGATTGAAATTGCTAGCCACATGGCGAAGGCAAAAACGATGATACCAACGTGTCGATTGACATATAGTCTGTATCGCTGCCATTATACCAGGATGACGATCAGATATGACACATAACCCTTCTCGATTAGTGACATTAATCTGAATACAACGCAAAAACCAATACCAGCTATCATCAGTTTCCTTCTCCACAATGGCAAAGGCAAGTGGAAAAAGTCTGTTGTCAACATCCCACGTTGATGCAATCAATAACGTACCTTTGTACTTACCATATAGGAAAGTTCCATCAATACTAATTACTGGCCTACAATGTTGAAAACCTTCAATTGATGGACCAAAAGCCCAGAACACTCTCTCGAATATCGCACAGCCTGGCATAGTAGCAGGTATTGTTCTCCAAATAACCCTGCTGCCCGGGTTTGAATCAGTCAAAGCTTTCAACCATTTTGGCAATAATTGGTAAGATTTGTCCCAATCACCAAACGCTCTACCAATTGCTTTCTCTTTTGCCTCCCACACCTTAAAATAAGAAGGCCTGTATTGGTACTTATTGTAAAGAGTCTGTTGAAGTGAAGCAATCTTTATGGTTGGATCATTTTTGACAACATCCCTCAACTCTTTCTCAATAACATGGGTGTCTAATTGCTCGTGATCTTGTGTGAGAGTGGACTCTGTACATGTGTGTGGACCATTGTATTTCCTAACCTCAAACAACCCATATGTAGCCCGGAAGCATGCTCGAAGACGCCAAGAACAATTTTTGCACCTTACAGACCAACATTCTGGATCTGACTCTCTTACACAAAATGTTTGGTTCCTCTTGATGTGATAGCGTTTAACAGCAGCTTGTAGTTCATCCTTATCGGCAAAAAGCAAGCCCACATAAAACTCTTGGGTAGGGTCCCAAATACTCTGAGTGGGATTTTCAAATGGTAAGGTTGGATCAATCATATTATCCCACGTGTTCTGTGAAAAGCTTAGTGATGAAGGTTGATGGACTGCCATAGTTGGACTGCTTTCATGATTACCTTCATTTAGAGGCTCTTGTTCATCTCCAATATCATCAAGGACCTCATCGTCATCAAGTTGGTCATCACTATCCATGGTCCGCATCCTTTCTGATAATGTATGGACCGCATTTTCAGTAGTAGCAGCTATGCGATGTGTATCATTGGGATCATTAGCAGCTCTCTGAGTGGCGGTTTGGTCATACTGAGTTTCAAACTCAAAACAAGTAGTCTCTTGTGTGACATGCTCAGTTGGATTATCATAGTCAGCATCACTGTTGTTCATTGGCCGAGAAGGAACATGTTGGTCCTCAATTGCAACATGGGTATATGGAGCATGATAGTCAGCACCGCCAATGTTGATTGGGGAATGACTCTGCACCTACAAATCCATATTGGCGGTCTAACATATCGAATATTGCATTGACACCATTATCATCTGCTACCAAAACTTGCTGGTAAGTCACAGGATGTGGATGACATTGAAATGGAAATCTATATCAAATAGTCAATTTTGAATCTTCTCTGTTTATATGAAGCGTGGATGCTACTCCATCACATAGATCTTCAAATGTAACACCCCGGCTTAATGGAAGCATAGAAGGAGGTGGCCCTTCGTAATAAACCCCATTTTCTCCATGTTTAATTATTCCACTGGAATGGATGAGAAAAATGAACAACTTTTCTGCCATCTACATTAAAACATAATAATAGTATTAATAAATTAACACAACACAACCATTACAATGCAATACAAGAAGGTAATCCATTAAAAATATTCACTGATAATAATAGTATTAAACATACGTGTATATTATAGGCTAACAAACTAAGTATTTCTTTAAGGAAATATACGTCAAATTTGATATTTAGGCAAGAATTCATTAATAAATAATGTAAAACATATCATACAAATCAGTTCATATTGCAAAACACATAATACAGAAACAAGATTTGCATGAACAAATAATTTAACAAAAACAAGATTTTCATGCTTAGCTATGCCCCTAAAACATATCAACATGAATATTATAAAAAGAAAAGTAACTACTTAAGAAATATAACTCACCTTCTAAGAGATAACGAACGGATAGATATTTGCAAGTGTTGTTACTTATAGTTGTTTGTAGAATATTTGGCACGCATGATTTGAAAATGGTTGGTAAAATTATGAGGGGAACAAGAGTGGAGAAGAAGGTTGATGGAATTTATAGGGGAAAAAGAGTAAAAAAGAAGAACTATGAAAATTTCTGTGACGTTAGTGCTGTTAAAATAGGATGCAAGTTTCATATCAGTTAAATTCAGTGACATTATAGGTACTTTTACCATAAAAGAATATGACAAACAAAACTCCTTCGGTCAAAAAAATACTGAAAGAATCTCTGCAATGCCACTGCAATGCCATTGTACTTGAATTTATCCTTATAGGGTACTTTTTTTTATATGCGTACTTTTTTTTATCTCTCTCTCCTCTATTTCGCAACAAAAAAAAAACTGAAAGAATCTCTGCAATGCCACAAATACTGAAAAGAATCTCTGCAATGTCATTGTACTTGAATCTATCCTTATAGGATACTTTTTTTCATATGCGTACTTTTTTTTATATCTCTCTCCTCTATTTCGGCAATGCCATTGCCACAAACCAAATGAGATAAGGAGTTGAAGTGATTGGTTGATTGACTCTTTGTTTTATTTTTTTTACTTTCTTTGCTTTTTTTTGTTCACAGCGTGCACGTAAGAATATATGTACTTTCTTTGTTTGTTTTTTTGTTTGTTTACAGCGTGCACATCAATCAATTTTTTTTCTTCTATATTGTAAAAATCTATGTACTTTCTTTGCTTTTTTGGGTTTACAGTGTACACATCAATCATTTTTTTCTTCGGTATTGTAAGAATCTATATACTTTATTGTTGTTTACAGTATGCACATCAATCATTTTTTTCTTCTATATTGTAAGAATCTACGTACTTTCTTTACTTTTTTTTGGTTTATAGTGTGCACATCAATCATTTTTTCTTTTCTATTGTAAGAATCTATATACTTTCTTTGTTTTTTTTTGTTTACAACGTGCACATCAGTCATTTTTTTTATTCTATAAGAATTTATGTACTTTTTTTTGCAACGTGCACTTTAGAATAAGAATCAATGTACGAGAGGCTGTGGAAGAGAGGCTGTGGAGAATAAGAATCTATGTACTTCTTTTTTGTCTTTGACACTTTTACGAGGGTTTGGAAGAGAGGCTGTGGAGATTGAAAATAAAAATGTACACCACAGTAGCCATCATGCAAAGGACAAAAGATTTCCCATTTATTGAAGTTTGACACTTTTTTTATTCCACCTATTATGCGCCTACAGTTATGGCTACACATAGATTCTATGTCGGATTAGGAATGGACAATTATAGTAAATAGATGTATGATTAGATTAATTGGGCACTAATTTCAAATGCGAAAAAATAAGTACACATTTCTTGTTTTCACAAAGGTCTTATGGTTAGTAGTATAATGTGCTATGTATACTATCTACGCATAATATTTTTTGCTACAATGATGCATAAATAATGATAATACTTTAATATATTTTTAATAAACAGTCATTTTACATTGTTTAGTGATTGCGACGTTGGGGTACATTCAATTTCTGCTGTGTTCCACAACATGGAGGATGCCTATTTTCTCGTTGTGGGTACCTTCGTGCTTGCACAGGACTTCTCCCCATGCGCCTCGGCTGTGTTCTAATATCAATCTCTGTTTGATAATTACCACAGTCGTCATCTTCATTATCTGAAGATACCTCCATATCTTGGCTATCTTCTGCATCTTCCCCACTGTCCTCATTTGAGGCATCTTCCTCAGAGTCTGTTACGGAAGCCTCTTCCTCGGAGTTTGGAGCACATGCCCATGTATTTTGTGGCGTGCAAAAATCACCAACATGAGGGGGTGGTTGGGAAGGTTGTGGTGTGCAGAAATCATAGTTGTCTTGGCTATCTTGGCCATAATTGTATTGCCCAGCATAAGATGGAGGTGGCGATGGGTGATAAGAGGAAGGTGTTGAATTAGGTTGGGGATAATGGTCATAACTAAACAAACCCTCCAATCCTTGTCCTATGGAAGTGGATGATCCAATCTGTTGATATAAATTCATGCAATACTCGTTCACATTAATTGGATTATACTCACTGAAGGTGGTTGGCTCATTACCAGCAAATGTTGATGGCCCAGCTTGGGTAGAGCTGTACATATTGTGTTGTGCGGAGGTGGAT
The DNA here is from genome assembly GCF_932294415.1 of Quercus robur. Classification (NCBI taxonomy): domain Eukaryota; kingdom Viridiplantae; phylum Streptophyta; class Magnoliopsida; order Fagales; family Fagaceae; genus Quercus; species Quercus robur. The sequence continues at coordinate 81,655,780 of NC_065535.1, forward strand.
GGTCCAGCATCATCATTTCCACATTGTCCACGTTGTGCAGAGGTGGACGAGTGGGTTTCAGTATAGGTTTGCGGCTGTCTTCCTTGGCGCCTTTGTCGTCGCCCGAAGGTTGTCACCCTTTCAGTAGGGACGGAGGAAATATTTGCTTCCATTGACAACTTCAGTCGGGTAAGGCCCTCTACTATTAGTGGAAGGACTTGTTGTGCTGTGAGATCATTCCTCTGTTGGTTTGCAACAGCTAAATTTAACATATTATTGACCTCAGTTTGCTGCCGCAAAAAAAGGAAAATAACATTTATTAGTGCAATATTATTGAAAAAACGAAAATAATAATTTGTTATCAATATTAGTGCAGTATTTGGATATGTAAATAACTTGTTATCAATATTAGTGCAATATTATTGAAAAAGCTAAAATAATAACCTGGTACATATGGGCAGCCGCCTCTGGTGTTGTGAATAGGTGACCATTTTGCTGGTACCATGTTGCGTAGTCCACACTTGAATCAAAATGGTCATCTCCAACTAGAAGTTCAGCTCGCATGTTCCAACGCCGGTAGTATTGGTCATGCTGCATTCTCCAATTGACAGTGGACTTTCCTGTCAACTTTACACAATGCACGGATTTATCCAAATTGTCGGTAGGCCACCTTGGACATCTTTGCAACAACCCAAACTGTTGCATGACTCTTTCTGGGTGGTAATACTCTACAATTTGGAAGCACAACAATGGCGCTGTTGTAGTCCATATATTTCTTTCTGCAAGACACCATGGATGCATATAGTTATCGTATGGTGTCCAAACAACCTGCAATTCCAATTACAATAACTATGTTATAATCAATCAAGACAATAATATAACTAGTAAATTAACCATTGATGCATTGTGATATATTACCTGTTTATTATTATGTGTATCGTGATTAGAACGGTACGCACGTAAAACATGTGTTGGTGTGTGAGTAAACGTTCTCTTGGTATCCCACCTATACACAATTAATGATTGTCATACAATATTTAGGATTTGGAAGTATCAAGGATTACAAAATTATATAGAAATAAAAAGTAAATATTATACCTGCAACCGTATGGGTCGTCGCCATTTAAATTTACTGGATTTATTGGAATTGGGGTCAGATATGGAAGATGCTCCCACGCCCATAATTGTATTATGAAAACAGGACCTGCAATCTCTGTGCTTTTTTTAATAGCAGCAGTACACAGCTCTTTATAAAGGTAAGCAAGTGTAGCACTACCCCAGCTATATTCCCCAGCTACACCAAAGTCCTCTAACAGCTTGAGAAAGCAGCAATGCAATCTACTTTGGCTCTTATTTCCAAATAGTAAAGCCAAAACCTGAAACATGTATGCCCTAGCATGCTGTTGGGTTGTTATAGCATTGGCACCCTCTGGTAGGTTTGAGAATGTATCCCTTACCCATGTTATTTTAAGGCCACCAAAATTCAATGCTGTTGCAGGTGGTGTCACCCCAAGTAAATCACGACATTCTGTACTCCAAATCAAATTTATTGGCCCGCACACTGCATTGCCATCAATAGGCAATCCTGTAGAGTTATAGTCATTTCACAATTAGGTAGGTGAAATGTATGGGTACTAGATTGCCATCGCTCTACCAAAGAAGTGATAAGACTCCAATCAATATCTATATGTGGTAGGCGGGTAACACGGTATAATCTACATTGATACAAATATGGGGTGATACGCTCGCCTAACTGCGGGAGGGGTGCAAACGATTGGGGTCGCACTCGTAAGGTGGAAACCTGAAATTGAATTTTTTTTAAAAAATACAATGTTATATTGCTAATGTTTAAATTATTTTCATGTAAATTGAATAATTGTAGAGATTATTAGGACATTAATAAATTTGGATCTTGCAACGTACATTGCCTTCCATTGCGTCATTAGAGATGTGATATTGTTGTTGCTCCATTTCAAATATATCCTTCAATAAAATTGAAAGAAACTCAAATAAAGGATTTATGAAGCAAAATTTTTAATAATAATAATAATAGTTTTAGCAAAAATAATCATACACACAATAATTAGTATTAACTATAATTGAGATACTTACCACAATTGTGATGCCAACTAAAAGAGTGAGAATTATAGAGTGATACTTGCAAAAAAAAAAAAAAAAAAACCCACAATCAGATAACCATAAAAAATAATTCATTAATCTAAAATTTGAATAACAAGAACAAGAACAAGAACAACAACAACAACAACAACAACAACAATTATCATAATCATAGACATACAAATAATATTAATTACAATTACAACAATACATAATATTTTACAATGTATTAGCTTTTAATATTTACAAAGCACATGTTTATACAATAATAATAAATCTGTTAATTTCTAGAGCTATAAGTTAATAAGCAAAGCAAAAAAAACTTACATTAACAAAAAACTTACAATCTTTAGTTGTGGCACACTGAAACAAAGTAAAAGAGTAACTTTGCAACCTGAGGAATTGTGATGAGATGCAATTCTAGTTCACACTTCCCTTATCTTTTATTACCAATTGAACAATAAAAAGACAAAAAAGAATCACGTGGTGTGGTAGGCGTGGCAAAATATAGATTCTGCAGAGAATAAAAATCAGATGAGATGAGAAGCAGACAAGAAAGAATCATGTTGGAGATGAGATGAGGAGTAGACAACAAAGAATCACGTTGGACATTTAGGCGTAGTAAAAAATATTTTCTGCAGAGAATAAAAATCAAATGAGATGAGGAGTTGAGGTGACTGGTTGATTGAATCTTTGTTTTCTTTGGTTTACTTTCTTTGCTTTTTTTTGTTTATAGCGTACATGTAAGAATTTATGTACTTTCTTTGCTTTTTTTTTGTTTACAGCATGCACATCAATCATTTTTTTTCTTCCGTAGTGTAAGAATATATGTACTTTTTTTTTGTTTTTTTGGTTTACTGTGTGCACATCAATAATTTTTTTTCTTCTATATTGTAAGAATCTATGTACTTTCTTTGCTTTTTTTGGTTTACAGTGTGCACATCAATCATTTTTTCTTTTCTATTGTAAGAATCTGTATACTTTCTTTGTTTTTTTGTTTACAGCGTGCACATCAGTCATTTTTTTCTTCTATAAGAATCTATGTACTTTTTTTGTTTTTTTTACAGCGTGTACTTTAAAAAAAGATTCAATGTAGCAGATAGTGTACTTGAATCTATCCTTATCTATTTCTAAAAGAATATGACAAACCAAACTGGTTCAGTCAAAAAAATATTGAAAGAATAATATGCGTACTTTTTTTATATCTCTCTCCTCTATTTCGGCAATGGGAACAAATTTTTTTTCTCCTATTTCGGCAATGCCATTGTCACAAATCCATTCCACATTTTATTTTTTAAAGAAATGATAGGTACATATAATTTTTACAATATTTTAACAACAAATTTTAAGTGGAGGTTGTTATTGTTAGATTAAAAAAGTAATATAGTGATAAATTCAAATTTGAACTAATAATAATTAATTACCTGTGATTTATTGTGAAAATATTATAAAAATATTGTGAGCCTAACACTTTTTCTTTTTTTTTAATTCCTCCCCAGATTTTGGCAACCACCTTTTTTTTAAAAACAATTTCACCTATTTCAGCAATGTTATTGCCACAATTCCATTCCATTATTCCCCTCCCCATTTTCGGCAATGACATTGCCACAATTATCCCAAAAAAAAAATCATCTATTTCGGCAATACCATTGCCACAATTACCAAAAAAAATTCGCCTAATTCTTTTTTTTTTTTCCTCACATTTTCGGCAATCCCATTGCCACAATTCTTTTTTTTTTTTTTTTTTTTTTTTTCCACACATTTTCGGCAATCCCATTGCCACAATTCTTTTTTTTTTTTTTTTTTTTTTTTCTTTTTTTTCACATTTTCGGCAATCCAATTGCCACAATTACTTTGTCACAAATTTTTTTAACTAATAATAATTAATTACATGTGATTTATTGTAAAAATGTTGTAAAAATATTGTGGACATTACATTTTTTTTTTACTCTTTTAGATATTTTGGAACCACTTTTTTTTTTTTTTCTTTTCCTCACATTTTCGGCAATCCCATTGCCACAATTCTTTTTTTTTTTTTTTTTTCCTTACATTTTCGGCAATCCCATTGCCACAATTCTTTTTCTTTTTTTTTTTTTCTTTTCCTCACATTTTCGGCAATCCCATTGCCACAATTCTCTTTTTTTTTTTTTTTTTTTTTTTTTTTTTTCACATTTTCGGCAATCCAATTGCCACAATTACTTTGCCACAAATTTTTTTAACTAATAATAATTAATTACATGTGATTTATTGTGAAAATGTTGTAAAAATATTGTGGACATTACACTTTTTTTTTTACTCTTTTAGATATTTTGGAACCACTTTTTTTATTTTTTTCTTTTCCTCACATTTTCGGCAATCCCATTGCCAAATTTTTTTTTTAATTTTTTTATTTTCCTCACATTTTCGGCAATCCCATTACCAAAATTTTTTTTTTTTTTTTTTTTTTTTTTTTCTTTCCTCACATTTTCGGCAATCCCATTGCCACAATTCTTTTTTTTTTTTTTTTTTTTCTTTTCCTCACATTTTCGGCAATCCCATTGCCACAATTCTTTTTTTTTTTTTTTTTTTTTTCTTTTCCTCACATTTTCGGCAATCCCATTGCCACAATTCTCTTTTTTTTTTTTTCTTTTTTTTTTCTTTTCCTCACATTTTCGGCAATCCCATTGCCACAATTCATTTTTTTTTTTTTTTTCTTTTCCTCACATTTTCGGCAATCCAATTGCCACAATTCTCTTTTTTTCTTTTTTCTTTTTTTTCCTCACATTTTCGGCAATCCCATTGCCACAATTCTCTTTTTTTTTTTTTTTTTTTTTTTTTTTTTCTTTTCCTCACATTTTCGGCAATCCCATTGCCATAATTTTTTTTTTTTTTTTTCACATTTTCGGCAATCCTATTGCCACAATTACTTTGCCACAAATTTTTTTAACTAATAATAATTAATTACATGTGATTTATTGTGAAAATGTTGTAAAAATATTGTGGACATTACTTTTTTTTACTCTTTCAGATATTTTGGAACCACTTTTTTTTTTATTTTTTTATTTTCGGCATGGCCATGGCGACAATTACCAAAAAAAAAAAAAAAAAAAAAAAATCTTTTTCTCCCCTATTTCGGCAATTGCATTACCGCAATTGCCTTTTTTTTTTTTTTTTTTCCCCTGGGCACTCCACACACGAGCACATAGGAGAGAGGGTTGGGCAGCAGAACTGGGCAGACGAATTTCGGTAACCACGTTGCCGAAATTCAACATTTTCTCTTTCCTCCTTTTGCATCTTCTCTCTCATACTTTTGGCTGAATTTCGGCAACGGTGATACCGAAATTCAGTCTCTCTCCTCAAAATCCCAAATAAGTTTCAATAGTACCTATAACGCAAATTAATTTCAGTTTTTGCAATATTAACCCAAAAGACTCATGTTCATGAGCACACTTATGGGTGCATAAAAAAAATATATTGAGAATAACTATTAACAAATTGGGAAAAGTTCACACATGCCCTAAGGGTATTGATTTAAAAAATATTTTTAGTAACTTTTTATGAAAAAAAAAAAAAACATTTAACTTTTTTGATAACTTTTTATATTTCTTGTGAAAATGATATTAAAATTTTATTAAAATGATGTATTAACTAATGCCCTAAGGATATTCGTTAACATGACCCTAAGAAATTAAAAGATGCTTGTTTCTTCCCTATTCTTTCTTGTCTTTGTTGACTTGTGTTTTGTTCAAATATGTATATTTATTTAAAATATTTTTTTTAGTTAGATAACTCTTCATAAAGGGAGACCATCTTATTTTACTCTTCATGTATTTCTTTCAATTTAAATATTTTAACAATTATTCTTTATAATGAGTGAGAGACGAGGGTTTGAACTATGTTAGAACATGTTTTAGTCTAAAATAGTTTTAGCTATTTGTTTGCAACTCGGAAAACATTTTTCATGTGTTTGGCTTTACAAAAAATTCCATCAAGGATGGGCTCAATATTCATTAATAGAATTTTGTAGATCTCAACAAACTTTAAGAAACCAAAGGGATCAAGGAACTAAGATCGTCGACAATGTGACGGTCGTAAAATGAAGGTTGATATAGGGTGGTGGTAATCGCAAAACACAAATCAATATTTTGTGATCGTAGTAGTGAATTGAAGGTCAATTTGGGGATAATGGTGATCTCAAAACATAGATCTATTGGGGATGGTCACGAAACATTGATTAGTATTTTAAGTCACACCAAAAACCTTGGAGAAGATGTTTTAGGGTGAAATATACACAATATAGGTTCTATTTAAATCATTTTATTACTACCACACTCTTTTGGCGTGATAGTCACTTTACAAATACAAGTTATTGTATTTATATATATAAAAAAAAAAAAGTACAAGCTCTTGTGCGTGGAGTACTTACATAAAAACAAAATTATTTTCTTTATTAGGACAAAGTTTAGCTACAAAATTGATTGTAACCTAAGACTACAAACTTACTTAATAAAATAAATATTATTATTCTTAATACACATGTTAAATTTTGTGTTAATCGGATATTATTTACTATATGATCTATAAGATTATATTTTATGCATAATTTTAAACTACAAAAACTTGTAATTTAAACAATTTTTTAATGACATAGTTATTGATCTTTAGTTTTTTATAAATTTTGTAAGTATAGAAGATATAAGAAGAAGATGTAATTTAATGATGGATTTATCAAAATTCACTTCCAATAAAAAAATATTGAGTAAATTTGTAGTTTTAAGTTACAACTAATTTTGTAACTAAATTTTGTTGATCATCTAATTTTTAGTGATATGAAAAAAAAAAAAAAAAAAAAAAATCTAAAAACTTCAACCAAAAAAAAACGCAGGACCTAAGGCCCAACAAAAAAAGTGAAGGCCCAAGCCCACACGCGCACACCGCTTTCCTCGCCGTCAAGAAAACTATCTGAGTCCTATATATAAAATATAAATGGATTCCCAGTTTTATTTAAGCTAACACAGAGCTACCCACCCAGATTCTATCAATAGAAACTCAAACAAAGCGAACAGTAACTTCAAAATCAGATCCCAAATCGAAACCCTAACCCTAACTCTCATTCCGACGATGGCGACTGTAGGAATCGAAGCTGTGGCGGCGCCGGCGGAGGAGACGTGCTCGGCGAAGGCTTCGAAACAAGGCGAGGGGCTCAGGCAGTACTACCTCCAACACATTCACGAGCTGCAGCTCCAGGTTCGCCAAAAGACTCACAATCTCAACCGCCTCGAGGCCCAGCGGAATGAGCTCAATTCTCGAGGTATTTTGTTTTATTTGAATCGAGATTCGTTAACCCTAAGCTAAGTTTTACTCTTAAGAATTGGTTTTTTGATTGGAATTCTGCTTGTAATTTCGATTGGTTGGAGTTAGGGTTAGGGTTATATTTTGGTAAAAATCTTGGACTGTATGATAGTTTTCATACCAGTGAAAACGATATTAGGGTTTAATCTTTGAATAATATGTAGAAAAAAAAAAAAGGTGGCGACTTTAAGAATGGATTATGAGTGATTTTACATGTGGAGGATGAGACGTGGCATTGGCAGAGCTTTGACTTGAAAACGATATATGATATTATTACTGCAATTTTATTTTTGGGTTGAAGTAACCATCCTAGGCTGAAAGTTGAGATTTGGGAGTGATTGTTGTGGATCTTGGGAGCTATTCAGTGATTGTTTGGAAGTGTAAGTTTTGGTTGATTGGAGGGAAAGACTATTGAGTTTCAGGAGAATCTGAGTTCCGAAAATTCCTCCAACCCGCTGCGTAGAAATTCATAAGACCATCCGCATATACTTTTAGTCACATGACTTATGAAATGAGTTGTGTGACTTGTTTAAATAACACAAGTGGATAGTTTTATGAGTTGGGTTGGAGGAGATTCTTTCAAACAGGTATGGAGGAAAACTTTGCTGGTAAAGGAAAAGAAAAAAAAAGGGTTGAATAAGCTTGGAAGATGTGACCTATAGTGTTTGGAAGGATGATAAATCAACTTCTAGTGATTGAGATGACATTTTTTTATTGTTAAGTTACACATGCACCCGGTTGGTTGTGGATGGAGATAACATGAACCTCAGCCTGGGTGTTTATTGAAGTCTCTAGAAGGATACCTATGCTCTCCCAATTCATTAAGCGTCATATGCTGCTTGAGTCACTTTGATTTCCCAATGTAATTTTTTTTCTTGGGATAATATTTCCCAATGTAATTATATTACTTGTAAATTTATCACACCCTTTTTTTTACATAGAGTTGAAAAATTCCTATATCAGAAAGTTAAGTGCTTTATGGCGAGTCTGCAACTTCTATTCAGTTATCAGGATGTCATTTAATCAATGTTTTGGCTCAAATGTCATGGCATTGTAATGGGTGGATATGGTTGTCATGGGATGCTAAACACTAACTTATTTTATTATTCTCTTCATTTAGGAATTAGGATGGGTGGCTAGTCATTAAGATTGATGGATTTATTTAAAGTTGATTGCATAACACACAAATTTTGCATCTAATCAATTGCAGTAATTTTATTTTATGTTTCTAGATATATATTTTTTAGTTTCTTGAGTTTTGGTTAGGATTCGGTCAATGACATTATCTAAAAAATTGGCAGTGAGAATGCTTAGGGAAGAATTACAGCTACTCCAGGAGCCTGGATCATATGTTGGTGAAGTTGTCAAAGTAATGGGGAAGAATAAGGTTTTAGTTAAGGTAAGTAATATTCCTATATGAATGCACTCAATTGTAAATTTGCAGCTGCGCCTTAACTATTTCTTTTTTTGAAAAGTAATGATATTTTAGCAAGGGAATAGACTATTACATGCACAAGGAGTGCCTTTTTGTTAGTAAGAGATGGTTTGATAATAGTTTGAATATATTTTTGTCGAATGTTTCATCTTGTTTCCCAGGTTCATCCTGAAGGGAAATATGTTGTTGACATTGATAAAAATATCGATATCACCAAGATAACTCCATCAACAAGAGTTGCTCTCCGTAATGACAGTTATGTGCTTCATTTAATCTTGCCAAGTAAAGTTGATCCATTGGTCAACCTCATGAAAGTTGAAAAGGTTCCAGATTCCACATATGACATGATTGGCGGTCTTGACCAGCAAATTAAAGAGATAAAGGAGGTTTGCCTCGTGTACCCTTTTACTTTCTGCATTTAAACTCCAATGCTTATTGTGTCTCCATATTGCTTCCGTGATTAGGGAGGCATATTAGGTGGTTGATTGATATAATGGTTATTCATGATTTGTCATTATCTTTTCAGGTCATTGAACTTCCAATCAAACATCCTGAGTTATTTGAGAGTCTTGGAATAGCTCAACCAAAGGTAACATGATGTTGCCACATTAACTTGTAGGTTTATTTCTTTACTTAATAGACATTGAAGCTTATGGTTTTCACCAACTCTCTCTCTCTTTCTACGTGATAGGGTGTTCTGCTATATGGCCCACCTGGTACAGGGAAAACATTGTTGGCTAGGGCTGTGGCTCATCATACTGATTGTACTTTCATCAGGGTTTCTGGTTCAGAATTAGTTCAGAAGTATATTGGAGAAGGTTCCAGAATGGTTAGGGAACTTTTTGTCATGGCCAGGTTTGTTTTTATCTTCTTAATAAATCACATGCTCAGTTTCTTCATAATGTTATATATATATGTGTGTGTGTGTTTCACATGTTCCCCTGTTCCTCCTTTTGTTGTATAGCTTTTTATGCTTTCTTTATAGCTGAATAGGCTTTGCTTTGTTTACGGAAAAATGGATAAGGAAAAAGAATTTTTTTTTATGTGTTAGTGCTCAGCTGAGTAGTATTGAAGTCTTTTCATACCATGAAATAAAATTCTATGTCTATATATATATCTGGCCTAGATGTCTCACCAAGTGGCACCTTTGAATATACAAAGGAACCACTTTGCAATTTCATTGGATTTGTGATGTGGTACAAAATATATTCATCTGTATCTGATTTGTTTCAGTTGTAGAGGTACCAGTGATCATTTAGCAGTCTGAATACAAAAAAGAAGAGAGATTCTCATGCATTAATGTTTCTGGTTTTACAATTCTATTAAACTAAGCATTTTGGATATCAACTTCTCTCTTTTTCTTTGGCAGGGAACATGCTCCATCAATCATATTTATGGATGAAATAGACAGCATTGGATCTGCTCGAATGGAATCTGGTAGTGGCAATGGTGACAGTGAAGTGCAGCGGACTATGCTGGAGCTTCTCAACCAGCTGGATGGATTTGAAGCATCAAATAAAATAAAGGTATCGTGTGTGTTTTCAGTATGCAGATTGGGTTGTTTAGTTTTTGGTACTTTTCTTTATTGTGACCTCTACCTACAATATCTTGATCTTTGACAGGTTTTGATGGCTACCAATCGGATTGATATTCTGGATCAAGCTCTCCTTAGGCCAGGGCGAATTGACAGGAAGATTGAATTTCCTAATCCTAATGAGGAGGTACATGTCACTGTGACTAACAGCGTAGTGTTTTTGTGTATAATTTTGTACATATTTGCTCTTATTCTCCATAGTAAGTGCTTTTGTTTTTGTTTGTTTGTTTTGTTTTGTTTTGTTTTTTGTTTTTTTTGTTTTTTTTTTTTTTTTTTTTTTGTTTAAAAAAAAAGAAAAAAGTGTTCTAGTGTTTCTAGTTTCTGAAGGTTAATAGTAATTTCTCAGTTGTGGGAGATACTTTTTACTTATTCTTAGCACGCCTTAGTAAGCTTAATCTGTAGTTTGTAACATCTTAGTTTATCTTGTGATTGGAAAGTGGTCGCTATGTGATGTTTGGTGGGTAATTTAAATTTGCTGAAATGTTGTTCTTCTAATCCTGCAATTGACGTTCTATCAGATGCAATTTGCAGCTTGTCTGTTTTCTTGTGTCATGTCATGTACTCATGTAGTTTTGATATTTTAATTTTAAAGCAACATCTTATTTAATTTTGAGTTCTTTTTAGCATGGAGTTTTCTGACCTTCTAGTTGAATATTCCTCTAATTGATGTATGAGTGAATTTTAGTTTCTTGTAGTCTTGTTTTCTCTTTTTAGCATTGCATTTTCTTGTGCGTTTATTCTTCCTGACCTTCTTTCTGAATATACCTAAGAGATATATATTTAAATATATAAATGTTTAATTGGTTACAATATGTAGGAGTGAAATTTATGAATTTTTCAATTGCTGCCTATAACGTCTAATCTGAAATGAATTCGTTGTTGCATGGTAATAATGAATGTAATTCTTACAAGGTGCATATACTTATGTGTATAAAATGCAGTCTCGTTTTGATATTTTAAAAATACATTCAAGAAGAATGAACCTGATGCGTGGGATTGATCTGAAGAAAATAGCTGAGAAGATGAATGGTGCATCTGGTGCAGAGCTCAAGGTATGTTTCACACTAGATGAATGGGCTTTAATGTCTTGGCTTTGGATGTTATTTACTTCTCCATTGACTGAGCCATGGCTGGTTGTGAGTAATTAGATGCGATTTTGGTGATTTTTTATTATTTTTACTTCATTGGTTGAACTTTAATGTAAGGAAGCATGGACACCGACACAAGACACAGTGACACAACAATTCTCAAATAATTAGGACATGATATGGTGGGGACTGGGGACACCATGTTTAAATAACTAATAAATACATATTTTTAGGTACATTTTATATATTTTAGGGCATAATTTTTTAGTACCAATCCGATATTTGGTAGTCATTTTATCTACAAACGATTCAATTTCAAAAAGAAATAGAACAATACAACTAAATGATAATTTTTAACAATAAATTGACCATAAAGTACTAATAAATAATAGTTTATAACTATAACTAATTAAGAATTATAAAAAGAATGATTACAAGTCAAAATTTTACTGGACCTTAATTTAAGAATGATTAAAAGTCAAAACCAGACCATAATTTATTGGGAAGGAGTTATCTTTAAGTACTTAATTAAAACTTTTATACTTTATAACATTTTTTTTTTTAAAAGGGGTATATTTAAACCCCATGTCTTGATAGATATGAGAGAGTACTCAATAGAACTCACTAAAAACCAAAAAAGAAACAGGGTCAAAAGCATTAGGAAGAATAGAACAGGGGCAGGTGGGTGATGGAGTTTAAACAAACAGTGAATTGGGTTTACTGACGAGAAATCAGTGATGGAGCTTTGAGAAATGAGATGGGTTGCTGATCTGACACTAACAATGGTTGACAAGGTGCAATTGCTCTATTGGGTCACCAATCTAACATTGAGAAAGTTGAGGATGGCTGATGGGTTTTTTTTTTTTTTGGTTAGTCGTGTTGTGACTGTATTGAGTTTGTTTCCTGATTTAAAAACAATTTTTTTGAATGACACTCCACAGACAGGCATGCAGCCTTCTGAGGTGTGTTCATGTCCAAAACGGACATGCGGCTATTTTTGCTGTGTTTGTGCTTCCTAGCGTGAAACTGTTTGGATATGTCCCAAAACTTGTGTAATCAGTAGTTTGTGCTGGTGAAGTGCATCGGCACCTATTGCCAGACACTTTTTTCCTTCTCTATTTTTTCATAAGCCATCATCTACTGAGAATATTAATACCTAGCTCTTAAATATTTGAATTATCTTAACCAAATCTTGTGTTGATACTTGTAATGCTTGAGGGAGTCTATGCAGCAAAAATATGTGAACATGAGTCAATTAGGTTAAACAGGCTTGGTTAAAAACTTCAAATATGGAGATAACCTCTAGTTCAAGTGCTTCCTTCCTTGTGAAGGTGAAGTTTAGGTACAAAGTTAAACCCAGGGTGCATGTAACTTGCCAATAAAAATTTAAAAATTTCAACTATTTAAACAGATTCATCTCTTATTGAAAGTATTTGGCAAGCATGTCAAAATAGGCTTCATTCTTGTACTCAGGGAAGGTTATCACCGCATTAACCACAGGTTGTTTGATCTTACATATCAGGAAAAGAGAAAAAAAAAAAAAAAAAAAAAAAGAAGAAAAAACAGGTTGTTTGATGTAATGCTCCCAGGTTATAGCTGCAGCGGCAGCTGTTGACTTGTTTTGAACTTGTTTGATTTTATTTAGTGTTTTCCCCTTTAAAGATTGCCAGTATTTTATTCAATTTAAACAATCTCAAGTCTCTTGGATGGATTTGGACAGAATGATAAGTATAGTCTTGTTAATTCCATAACGAGCTATTGCACTGGGCTATTAAAGTCTTCAGAAGTGAAGGATTGTGTGTTTTCTCTGTGCATAATCATATTGTCACACATTTTTTCCTTTTTTTTTAATTTTTAATTTTTATTTTTTCTGCAGGCTGTGTGCACAGAAGCTGGGATGTTTGCTCTGAGGGAGAGGAGGGTTCATGTAACACAAGAAGATTTTGAGATGGCAGTGGCAAAGGTAATGAAGAAGGAGACTGAGAAAAACATGTCATTGCGGAAGCTATGGAAGTAGTGTTCCTATATGTTAATGTTTTGTTTCACTCCACTCTTTGAGCCATTGATCCGTGGCTTTGTTCTTCAAACACAGCCAACAGTTCAGTTCTTTGTATGGATATAAAAAACAGGGCGGGGGTGCCTACACTTGTTGAAGTTTTTAAAATACCACTGGCATCTCTGTTTATTTTGTTAAATATTCTTTTGTGATACATTTTTATGTAATATGTGTTTTACTTCAAGTATCTGACAACAATGTTCCTTGACAATGACTGTCAATCTTTTATCAATCTATTGGTTAGATGACCAGAATGATAATTAAAAATTTGTGCTTAGTGGACAAGCACATGTGGCTTAGTTTTCTGGGCATGTGTAGCTGTAGCAACATAGCACTCAGGGATCAATCATAACATGTAGTGCTAGTTGTGCTCGGTTTTGGGCTTCTATTCTCCTCCAAAAGAAAAAAGTTTAGGAATTCTATCAGGTTTCATAATGCTTTGGATCCTACAATTTGATTCCTCCAAGCATTGGTTTAGTAGTTCTCTAGGTTTTATGAGATCCATGAGGTGTTGGATTTTAGAGATTATTTCTTGGAATTATTAAGTGTGTGGAATGAAGTTAAAATATATTAGGGGCATAGTTAGATATTCAAAAAAGTTTGGATATTTAAAAAAATAAAAACCAATAAAGATGAAAGAGATGACCTTATTAGAGGTTATGATCTCAGTTTTAAGTGGGGGTGCATTCTAGTGTTAGCTTGGTTACCTTGGTAGGTTAGAGTAAAAAATTGTTTTTATTTGTTTAGCAAACTATTCAAGTTGAAGTCTAAGTTTAAGCTCAACAATAAAATAAGTTAAATTCAAACATAATAATGTGTTCGTAAACAAATTCGCAAAATAAAACTAGATTTAATGATTTATATATTTACTTGTGTAAATGTATACTTACATAAACTTGAAACTGTATTGAATAACTTTGTAAATAGATTTATATGATATCAAATTATTATTTATAGTTTTTTTATAATATCATAAACAATTCATTTATAGTAAAAATTCATAAATTTGTGAAAAGATCAAAAATTTTAGACATGATTTTACCATATAAAAGAAAAGAATAAGTTAATTAACTAGCTTGTCAATAAACTTGAGCTTAATCGACAAGAAAATGAACTAAATTTGAACATGTAGTCTTATATAGTAATGAGTTAGAACTTGAATTATATTCAAAATAAAATTAAAAGAACAAGTTTGAACTTTTAATAGTCGACTCAATTTTCTTGTTTATAGTTCTCAACCTAAATTTGTGTGGAGGTATTCTCTAGTATTAGCTTGGTCCCCTCATCAATGTGCCAAGGCAAACTCCAAATTCATAAATCTGGCTGCCATTGTCTTTTTTTTTTGGGAATAATCTGGCTGCTATTGTTGACCAATGGGGTTTTCATTGATTTCATATTTGACTTTAAATATGGTTCTTTATTTCCTCATAGGTTACAACTTCCATAAGGTTTCTACTTTAATAAATTTCATTTTAGGGACAAGCCAAAAAGGATTTTATTAACAATCCTCGTATTTGGTTATGTACTGTGATTTGTGAACTACCCCCATAGTTGAGAAGAAAGTGCTAGAAAAAAGAAAAAAGAAAAAAAAGAATGATGGCATTCCATTTGAAAATAATATATTAGTAAGTAAAAAAAAATTCGAATGATTGCATTTTATTTGAAAATAAGTGTATATATATATATATATTCTGTCTCATTTCATTTCGGGATAAGTAGCTAATACTAATCTAATAAGTAAGGTAGTTGTTGCTTGACCAATTAGCTTAGACACTAGACAACATATGCCTACCCATTTTATCTCACCCTAATGATCCGTTTGGATTGAGGGAGAGGGAATAGAGTAGATTTAGTACAAAAATTAGCTTATAGTAATGTAATGGTTCTCTTAATTATGCTATGCTCATATATGAGACATTTGCTGTTCTCCACCAACAAACCAAGAAGTTGGCTTTCCCAACACAAATATGAGGTCGTCCCCTTTATTCTATGTTGACCCCTGCCGAGAATGACTTTTTGGGAAGCCTATTCCCACTATGCTCATAGTCTGATAGGCTTGCCAACTGTAGTGGGGAGGATATATATATAACTCATTTGTTGTATATATACTCTTGAAGTTTGGACTAAAATCATTAGGGTTTAATTAAAAATAAACATTATCTCACACATATAAAACTTATGTAGAATTTTTAAAGATATTCATTTGTTGTAATTGTATCCTTAAAGTATAGATTAAAATGAAACTATTAAGGTTCGGTTAAAAATAAACATTATCTCACAGATATGACACCTATGTGGATGTGATTAGACACAATCCCCCCAAAAATTTTTGTTTCTACAATTTTCAGCCATTTTGTCTCCATCTCATGCCAACCGCTCACTATTCTCACACAAACAAAATTACCATTAAACATAAACCCCTCATTCCTCTTTCTTTTTGTTAGATGCATCTTAGTTCCTATCCAACAATTTGTTCGTGATAGTTATCCGTGGTAGCTTTAGAAATATTTTTAGGATATTCACTAAAAAATTTAACAAGTGAAGACTTAAAAAAAAAAAAAAAAAATCTCGGAATATGAATGTGAATAGTAAGAATAAAAAATATCACGTACATCATTATTGGGGAGAGAATGCGAATGGTAAGAAAACTCCTCCAACTATTCATCAAAAAAGAAAAAAAAAAAAAAAAAAAAACTCCTCCAACTCAACAACCACGCTCGGCATTAAACACACTTGAAATAAAAAGACAAAATTGCCCTTGAAAATCCCCGCCATTGGCATTAACACTCTTTCAACTCCAAACCTACCTCCACAGCCACTACTAGCATCGCCGCCGGAGCTACGCTGCCGAAAATCACTAGTTCCGACAAGACTGGCCTTTGTCTCGTCGGAAAATACCCAAAATGGTCTCTCCTTCTCGTTGCTTCCAAACCCCAACGCCGGAAGCTTTCTCGTCTCTTCCAACATCTGTCGTCACAAGAAGGTTTTCTTCTCTCTCCTTTTCTGTATTTTTTCACATCTTCGGATTTGGCACCATAATAAGACCTTACAAGGGTCTTATTTTTATAACCAAATCTCACTTGAAAGATAAACGTTTTTGGCTTTGCAGTTCTGTAATGGGGAGTGAGATTTGGGTGTTTTTGGTTTAGGGAAGAGACGGGTCTGATGGGGTTGGGGTTTATTGTTTTAGTTTGTATCCCTATTTTATTATCAATGTCTATAAACTTACATGAGATTGGGCTGCCTAGATTAATATTCATGGTTCCTTTGCAGGTAATGTATGATGCTCAGACTTCATGCTGAAGTAAGATCATATATTGCTATCAGTGGACTTTGTTACTTGCATATTAGCAATAAATAAAGAGTACATTTTGTTAGACACCTTTTGATTATATCAACATTAGTCACGTTTATCATTGAGTCTATATACCCTGTTTCTTTTGGTTTGCACCATGGCACTATGTTGCGCATGTAAATGCTTCTCTTTTTGAAAGCTAGTTTTTTTTCCCAAAAAAAAAAAAAAAAAGGTTTGATATTGCTCCAAACTCCAGAGGGCTTTACCTAGCTGTATAGTGTACTACTACTAGTCCATTCTGTCTTCACAAACCATATGAGCTTAAAATTTTGAAATTGCAGTGAGCTCACATAGTCAATGCTCTTCCAACACAACAACGTTGGGTTATTCCACTTTATTTCCCGCCAATTCCTTTCAAAGCCACACCTTTTCTCAAGCATCTCTAGCAGCCCCAGGCTGAGCAAGACGTCATGCATTCAATACCTGAAGAACTGCGAATCCATGACCCATCTCAAACAAATCCAGACCCAGATCTTCCGGGTTGGTCTCCACCAAAACCATGACACCCTCAACAAACTCATGGTCTTCTGCACTGACCCATCTCTTGGGAACTTGCACTACGCTGAGAAAATCTTCAATTATATCCAAAACCCGAGCTTGTTCATATACAACGTGTTGATGAAAGCATTTGCAAAGAAGGGTAGCTTTAGAAAATCCATTTGGGTCTTTGGCCAATTGAGAAAACATGGTCTTTGGCCCGACAATTTTACGTACCCATATGCCTTCAAAGCGATTGGGTGTTTAGGTGAGTCTTGGAAGGGTGCGAAGGTTCATGGGTTTGTGGTGAAGACTGGGCTTGAGTTTGATACCTACGTTTGTAACTCGCTTATGGACATGTATGCTGAACTGGGCAAGGTTGAGAATTTCAAGAAGCTGTTCGATGAAATGCCTGAGAGAGACAAGGTGTCTTGGAACGTTATGATTTCAGGCTATGTTAGGCGTAGGAGGTTTGAGGATGCTGTGAATGTTTTTTGGCAAATGCGAAGGGAGAGCAATGAGAAGCCTGATGAAGCCACAGTTGTAAGCACTCTGTCAGCTTGTACAACTTTGAAAAATTTGGAGCTTGGTAAGGAAATTCACGGTTATGTTGCAAATGAGCTTGGATTTACTACTGTCATTGGGAATGCTTTGTTAGACATGTATGCTAAGTGTGGCTGTTTAAGTGTAGCCCGGCAAATTTTTGATGAGATGCATACAAAGAATGTGATTTGTTGGACCAGTATGGTGTCTGGGTATGTGAACTGTGGTGAGCTGGATGAAGCTAGAAAGTTGTTTGAGAAGAGTCCCACTCGGGATATAGTTCTTTGGACAGCTATGATTAATGGGTATGTGCAGTTTAACCGTTTTGATGAGGCGGTGGCTCTATTTCGAGAGATGCAAATTAGAAGGGTTAAACCAGATAAATTCACCGTGGTTGCTCTCCTCACAGGTTGTGCTCAGTTGGGAGCTCTAGAGCAAGGAAAATGGATTCATGGATACATAGATGAGAATAGAATTTCGGTGGATACAGTCGTCGGCACTTCTCTTATAGAAATGCATGCAAAATGTGGGTGTGTGGAGAAGTCTTTGGACATTTTCTATGAGTTAAAGGAAAAAGATACAGCCTCTTGGACTTCAATCATTTGTGCGCTTGCCATGAATGGTAAGACAAGCAAAGCACTTGAGTTGTTCTTAGAGATGAAACAAGCTGGGGCCACACCTGATGATATCACCTTTATTGGTGTTTTAAGCGCTTGTGGTCATGGAGGATTGGTTGAGGAAGGCCGCCAGTTCTTTAATTCAATGACAAAGCAGTATGAGATTGAGCCGAAACTAGAACACTATGGGTGTCTGATTGACCTTCTTGGTCGAGCTGGAAAGTTGGACGAGGCAGAGAAATTGATAGAAGAAGTCCCTAAAGAAAATAGTGAGATCTTAGTTCCACTTTATGGTTCTTTGCTTAGTGCTTGCAGAATCCATGGCGATGTTGAGATGGGTGAACAGGTGGCTGAGTGGCTGGTGAAAATTGAGTCAAGTGATTCCAGTATTCATACGCTCCTTGCCAATATTTATGCCTCTGCTGACAGATGGGAAGATGTAACAAAAGTGAGAAGGAAAATGAAAGATTTTGGTGTCAAAAAGGTGCCTGGATGTAGTTCAATTGAGGTTAATGGGATTGTCCATGAGTTTGTTGTTGGAGATCCATCTCATTCAGAAATGAGAGAAATATATTCCATGTTAGATAGACTGTCAAGACCTTTGTTGGATTCAGAAGAGAGTGAGATTGAAAGAGAAATCCTGGTTCCAGTTTGTTGGTGAGGAACAAAGCTGCATTTTCAGAATTTTGCAAGCCACAGTGGAGCTATGAGAAAAAAGTTTATGACAATTTGCAGTTTGCTCAACAATAAACATTATTTATTGTTCAGCCACCAGAGAAGAGTGGGTCCAAGAATTCTCAGGTTAGAGAGGTTTCAAGTGATCATCAAAGACCCATAGCTCTAGAAGAAATGAGTAAACATGCTTGAATTGTCTTGGTGATTGGGTTTCTCAAATGAAAATGGGAAATTCTAAAGGAGTGGTCCGTCAACAAGAGTTGCTCTCTGCAATGACAGTTATGTGCTTCATTTAATCTTACCAAGAAAAGTTGATCCATTGGTCAACCTTATGAAAGTTGAAAAGGTTCTCGATTCCACATATGACATGATTGGTGGTCTTGACTAGCAAATTAAAGAGATAAAGGAGGTTTGTCTCGTCTACCCCTTTACTTTCTGCATTCTAACTCCAAGTCTTAGTGTCTCCTTACTACTTCCTTGATTAGGGAGGCATATTAGGTGGTTGATTGATATAACGGTTTATTCATGATTTGTAATTATCTTTCCAGGTCATTGAGCTTCGAATCAAACATCCCGAGTTATTTGAGTCTTAGAATAGCTCAATCGAAGGTAACATGATGTTGCCACATTAACTTGTAGGTTTATTTCTTTACTTAATAGACATTGGTGCTTATGGTTTTCACCAACTCTCTCTTTCTACATGATAGGGTGTCCTGCTATATGGGCCACCTGGTACAGGCAAAAGGCTGTTGGCTAGGGCAAAAGACTGCTGGCTAGGGCTGTGGCTCATCATACTGATTGTACTCTCGTCAGGGTTTCTGGTTCAGAATTAGTTCAGAAGTATATTGGAGAAGGTTCCAGAATGGTTAGGGAACTTTTTGTCATGGTCAGGTTTGTTTTTATCTTTTTAATAAGCCACATGCTCGATTTCTTCATAGCTGATTAGGCTTTGCTTTGTTTATGGAAAAATAGATTAGGAAAATGATTTTTTTTTCCTGTGTTAATGCTTGGCTGTGTAGTATTGAAGTGTTTTCATACCATGAAATTTAAATGCTGTGTGTGTGTTTGTGGGTGTATATCTGGTTTAGATGTCTCACCTTGTGGAACCTCTGAATATACAAAGGAACCACTTTGCAATATTATCAGATTTGTGATGTGGCACAAGATATATTCATCTGTTTCTGATATGTTTCAGTTGTAGAGTTACCTGTGATCATTCAGTAGTCTGAATACAAAAAAGAAGAAGAGAGATTGTGATGCATTAATGTTTCTGGTTTTACAATTCTATTAAACTAAGCATTTTGTATATCAACCTCTTTGTTTTTCTTTGGCAGGGAACACACTCCATCAATCATATTTATGGATGAAATAGACAGTATTGGATATGCTCAAATGGAATCTGGTAGTGGCAATGGTGACAGTGAAATGCAGTGGACTATGCTGGAGCTTCTTAACCTAACATTGTGCTTCCTAGTGTGAAACTGTTTGGATGTCTCAAAGCTCGTGTAATCAGTAGTTTGTGCTGGTGAAGTGCATCGGCACGTATTGCCATACACTTTTTTTTCTTTTTCTTTTCCTCTATTTTTTCATACGCCATCATGTAATGAGAATCTTAATACTTAGTTCTTAAATATTTGAATCATCTTAACCAAATCTTGTGTTGATACTTGTAATGCTTGAGGGAGTTTATGCAGTAAAATATGTGAACTTGAGTCAATTAGGTTAAACAACCTTGGTTAAAAATTTCAAATTTGGTGATGACCTCTATGGTTCAAGTGTTTCCTTGTGAAGGTGAAGTTTTAGTTTCAAAGTTAAACCCAGGGAGCATGTAACATGTCAATAAAAATTTAAAATTTTCAACTATTTAAACAAATTCATCTCTTATGGAAAGTATTTGGCAAGCAATGTCAAAATAGGCTTTCATTCTTGTACTCAGGGAAGGTTATTACCCTATTAACCACAGGTTGTTTGATCTTACATATAGGGAAAAGAAAAGAAAAGAAAATTTTAAAAAGAAGAAAAAAACAGGTTGTTTGATGTAATGCTCCCAGGTTATAGCTGCAGCAGCTGCTGTTGACTATCTAAGGCTGCTATGCTGCCTTTGTTTTGAACTTATTTTGGGATTTCCCCCTTAAAGATTGCCAGTATTTTATTCAGTTACACCAATCTCAACTCTCTTGGATAGATTTGGACAGAATGGTAAGAGTATAATCTTGTTAATTCCATAACGAGCTATTACACTGGGCTAGGCAAGTCTTCGGAAGTGAGGAATTGCGTGTGTTTTCTGTCCATAATCATATTTTTCACACATTTTTCTTTTTTGTTCTGCAGGCTGTGTGCACAGAAGCTGGGATGTTTGCTCTGAGGGAGAGGAGGGTTCATGTAACATAAGAAGATTTTGAGATGGCAGTGGCAAAGGTAATGAAGAAGGAGACCAAGAAAAACATGTCATTGCGGAAGCTATGGTAGTAGTGTTCCTATATGTTGATGTTTTGTCTCACTCCACCACCCTTTGAACCATTGACCTGTGTGGCTTTGTCCTTCACCCACAGCCAACAGTTCTGTTCTTCTTTGTATGGATATAAAAAACAGGGCGAGGGTGCCCTACACTTTGTTGAAGTTTTTAAAGTACCACTGGCATTTTTGTTTATTTTATTTTGTTAAATATTCTTTTGTGATACATTTTTATGTAATATCGGTCGTGTTTCACTTCTAGTATCGGACAAGAATGTCCCTTGACAATGACTGTTAATCTTTTATCAATCTATTGGTTAGACGACCAGAACGATCATAATTTCCAGCAAAAGTCTGCTTGGAGAACGACCACATGTGGCTTAGTCTTCTGGGCATATGCAGCATGGGGCATAGCACTCAGGGATCAGACAATCATATCATGTAGTGCTAGTTGTGATCAGTTTTGGACTAATATTCTCCTCCAAAAGAAAAAGGTTTTGGAATTCTACCAGGTTTCATAATGCATTGATCCTACGATTTGATTCCTCCAAGCATTGGTTTTAGTAGTTCTCAAGATTTTATGAGATCTATGAGGTATTGGGTTTTAGGGATTCTTTCTTGAAATTATTTGTTGTGTGGAATGGAGTTTACACCGGAGGGATAGTTAAATATTCATAGAGTTTTTTGGATACTATAAAAAAAAAAAAAAAAAAAAAACAATAATGATGAAAGAGCTGTCCCAGTGACAACCTTATTAGAGATTAGGACCTTGGTTTGTGTGCATTCTAGTGTTACCTTATTTCCCTCATAATGTGCCAAGGAGAGAGAGTTGACCCAAATGACGACCTTACATGTTACCTTAACAGGGTTGTAAATTAACTAATTAGAGAAAAAATTTGTTTATATTTGTTTAGCAAACAATTTAGGTTGAAGTTTAAGTTTAGGCTCGGCAATAAAATGTGTCAAATTCAAACATAATAATGTATTTGTAAACAAACTCACGAACATAAGGCTTGATTTAACAATTTATATGTACACTTGTGTATATGTGTACTTACATAGACTTGAAATTGTATTGTATAATTTTGTAAATATATTTTTATGATATCAAATTATTATATATAGTTTTTTTGATAATATCATAAACAATCCATTTGTAGTAAAAATTCATTAATTTGTTAAAGAGTAAAAAATTTTAGACATGGATTTACTTTATATGAGAAAAGATTAAGTTAATTAAGTAACTAGTCAATAAACTTGAGTTTAATTGATAAGAAAATGAACTAAGCTTGAACATATAGTATTGTTTGATAATGAGTTAGAGCTCTATTTATGTTCAAAATAAAATTAAAAGAATAAGTCTGAACTTTTAATATTGGCTTGTTTATTGTCCTTTACTTAGATCTGTGTGGAAGTTTGCTCTAGTGTTAACTTGGTCCCCTCATCAATCTGCCAAGGCAAAGTCCGAGTTGATAAGTCTGGCTGCCATTTTTGACCGATGGGGTTTTCATTGATTTCATATATGACTTTAAATATAATTCATTATTTCCACATAGTTTACAACTTCCATAAGGTTTCTGCTTTAATAAATTTTTTTTAAGGAAAAGCCAAAAAGGGTATTGTTAATAATTCTCGTATTCGGTTATGTATTGTGATTTGTGAATTATCCTATAGATAAATGGAAGAAATTAGTGTATAAGTAAGTTAAAAAATGAATAAGTTGGCATTTCATTATTTCAATTGTATAATTGGAATTATGACTATTTATTTATTTGTATATAATTTGATTTGATTTTTAATATATATACATATTACATATATAAACACACATATATATATCTTAAATGAGTGTCTTTTAACCCTTAAATCAGTCGTTCACAAAAACATGAGGTTGACTATTGTGCAACTTTCATAAAGTTGTTTCTACTTTAGAAACTTTTCTTTTTAGGGAAAAGTCAAAAAAAGAAAAAAAAAAGTGTATGTATATATATAAGTTTAAAAAAATATGAACGAGTTGCATTTCATTTGAAAATAAGTATATTAGTAAGTTAAAAAATAGTGAATAAGTTGGCATTTCATTGTTTTAATTGTATAATTGGAATTATGACTATTTATTTATTTGTATATAATTTGATTTGATTTTTAATTTACATATAAATATATAATAAATGTTGAATATTTCTTAAATGGATTTTACTAAGAATCATTTCATTATTTTAATTGTAAAAATGAATAGCTTAAGGTTGACTATTGTGCAACTTTGGTAAAATTGTTTCTACTTAAAAAAAAAAAAAATTCTTTAGGGAAAAGTCAAAAAAAGAAAAAAAAAAGTGTATATATATAAGTTAAAAAAATATGAATGAGTTGCATTTCATTATAAAATAAGCATATTAGTAAGTTAAAAAAAATGAATAAGTTGGCATTTCATTATTTTAATTGTATAATTGGAATTATGACTATTTATTTATTTGTGTATAATTTAATTTAATTTTTAATATATAATTATATATATAAAATAAAATGTTGAATATTTTTTAAATTAGTGTCTTTTAACCCTTATGTCAGTTGTTTACAAAATATAAGTATGACTATTGTGCAACTTTGGTAAAGTTGTTTCTACTTTAAAAAATTTTATTTTTAGGGAAAAGTCAAAAAAGAAAAAGAGAGAGAGAGTGTGTGTGTGTATATATATATATATATATATATAAGTTTTAAAAAATATGAATGAGTTGCATTTCATTGGAAAATAAGTATATTAGCAAGTTAAAAAAAATGAATAAGTTGGCATTTCATTATTTTAATTGTATAACTGAAATTATGACTATTTATTTATTTGTGAGTGTAGGTTCTCGTTTTTCAGCCTAATACCACACGATGGGTGGGATCTTGGACCAGCGGGCCCAATACAATGAATTTGTAGAGAGTGGGTTAAAAGGTTGGGCATTGGTGAACGGACAGTCGTTAGTTATGGTGTTCATGATGATCGCACAAAGGTGAGCTGAGCTTATCCAAGAAGACTTTCTCTTCGGCACGGCCTGGGTGGCTCCGGTTCTTGGACCTGGTCCCAGTCCCCTTTCTGGACTGCTTCCTCCTCCTTTTATACTAGCTTTTTCCCTCCTTTTATACTAGCTTTTTCCCTCCTTTTATACTAGCTTTTTCTCTCCCCCAACGTCCACGTGTAGGTTCAGTTTTATAGGGCTCGTACTTGTCCCATCAGCTCATACCCAAAGTGGTTGGGCGTGGTTGTAAAAGCTGAAAAACATGGCTCTATCAGGTGTAGAGTACTTAATTGTAGTAAGGACAGCCTTTCTCTTGTTCTTTGTCGTTTTAGTACTTTTCCTGTTCGGCGAAATGACCCGGAATGTCATCACCAGGACCGAGTTGCTCCCTTTGCCCTCGGCTACATTTATGGCCGAGGAGGGTCCTTCCCATGGCCAAGGGGTGGGCCTTCCTTGGATCGGGCCTTGGGCCCAACACAGACATTGACATGAACTTCCCGATTTTATACCCCCATAGTGAGTAATTTGATTTGATTATATATATATATAATAAAATAAATAAAATATTGAAGACTTCTTAAATTAGTGTCTTTTAACACTGAAGTCAATCGTTCACAAAATCATAAGGTTGATTATTGTGTAACTTTGGTAAAGTTGTTTCTACTTTAGAAAATTTTCGGTAAAAAAAAAGGAAAAAGCCCATAATTTTCTGACAGGCTCTATAATATTTTTTTGAGAAAGCACCCTCATAGAAAGAGGGGGGAGGACAGGCTCTATAATTAATGCCGCATGTTTCCAACGTATAACATTTATAAAGCGTGGAGACTGGATAATATGAATATCAGAACATTGGTTTGCTGCAACGGAAAAAGGCCACTGTCGTAATAAGAGTATTTATGGAGGATATGATAACTTGGAGGGAAGGATATATATATATATATATATATATATATAGCTTTAATATTTGTTACAACTTACAACTATTAGTCGAGTTGTTGAGGGGAATAAAATTGTTTTGACTATAAAGCTAAAAAAGGCAGAGTTGCTAACACTGCTAAGTATGATTTATAATTACAGTATTTCTCTTGATATTTATTTTTTTAGGAAAATGAAATTAGAGATTATTTTTATATAATGGATTAAACGAGTTATATATTTGAATGATTAGAGATTTTAATTTTTGTTTGTTTGTTTTTTAATAGACTCTTTGTTGAATGATTTTGTTCACTTGTGGTTTGGCTGAGTCTTATTTTTGTTTGGGTTATTTTTGCTATTATCTAATTTTTATTGTTGATTAAGGGGTTAAAAATATTATATTTGGGGACCTAAAATTATTTTTAAGAGTAATTTTATGTTCACAAAATTTTCACAACAAAACTTATATAATAAGACATTGTTGGTAAGTAAAAAAAAGTGATGTTACTGTAGGGATGGCAATGGGGCAGGACGGGACTGAAGGATGAGATCTTCACTCCCACCCCGCATGGATTTTTCTTGCCCCATTCCTGTCCCGCCCCGCATGATGGGGAAAATTTCTTGCCCCATCCCTACCCCTTAAGGCTCCACAAAGACCCACGAAGCCCCGCCCTACACTGTAAAACTTTATTTCTTATTAATTTTCTCTACAACTGTTACCATTTTTTCAAATAAAATGACATGTTTCAATAATAAAAATATACTTGAAATTATAAATAAATTTATTCTATCAAATTAAACTAATTTTTAGCAAAAACTAAATAATATTATCTAAATGTTTAACAAGACAATATCACAACAAAAATCTCATAGTATGACACAATAAAATAATCCAAACTCCTAATACATAACAAAAAAAAAATTGCCTAGTTCTTCAAAAAGAATCTCCACTTTCTTCCATCATTGTGACACCACTTTCTTCTTCATCATCATAATCATCCAGGATATTTTGGAATTTATCTTCAATTCCATCTATGGTAGATGAAGAACCTAAAAAAAAAGATAAAATAAATTCAATCAAACAATTGAAAAATATAATAAAGAATGCAGCAACATAAATCATTGCATAATTAAACTAGTAAATTTAATTACCATTAATTTCAGCTCATAACCAATTTTGAGCACACATTAATGCCTCCACAGTCTTTTGATGAAGTTTATTGCGATGTGGACTTAACAATCGACCACTTGTGCTAAATGATGACTCTGAGGCAACAATTGACACTGGAATGGCAAGCATATCCCTTGCAATACGTTGCAAAGTAGGATACTTTGGTCCATTAGATTTCCACCATGCCAAAATATCAAAATCCACAGTTCTTGGCATTAAATCATCCTCAAGGTAATGGTCCAACTCCAATTTAATATTCCCACCCCTTTTTTTCTGACTAAGATATCTTTCAAAGTCCATAAGGGAGTCATCAACTTGCAGATCCTCTCCCACACAAGGGCCACGAGTACTTCCCTACCCATTCTCCTAGAACTGTAGTCACGAATCATTTCATAACAAATATCTCTAACCCTTTGAATTTCATTATCAGCTTCATCACCATAAATTATTTGAAAATAATATTCTAACAATTCAATCTTATATCTTGGGTCTAAAATGGTTGCCACAGCCATAACACCATAAATCACATTCCAATAACAATCAAATTTTTCCAACATTTTAAATGCCATACTCCTAATCACATCATTTGCGCTTGTAAACCAAGAATTCAAAGCTATTTTTATTTCACACACTTTAGGAAAGAAAAGATTAGCTGTAGGGTATGAGGTACCTGAAAATAGCTCTATAACCTTGTGAAACACTGCCAATCTCTCATATATATTACTTGCCATCTCCCATTCTTCCTCTATTGGAATGCACTTATAAGATGACTCACATATGTTCAATCGATAAAAGACATTTTGATACTTTATAGCAATAGAAAGCATGAGATAGGTAGAGTTCCAACGAGTCTTACAATCAAGGGCTAGTTCTTTGGTACATTCAACATGTGCTTGTCGAGCTGTCTCTTCAAACTTTTGCCTTCTCTTTGTTGATGCAGACCAAAATCCCACACTTTCTTGAACCTTTTCAATGCATGATCCAATTACATCCAAACCATCCTGAACAGTCAAATTAAGAACATGTGCTGCACAACGCATATGCAACATTGATCCACGCATAATAAGTGCACCACGTTGAAGCTTATTTAAGATAATTTTTATAACTGCATCATTGGTACTGCAATTGTCCATAGTCACAGTAGATAACTTCCTATTAATATTCCACTCCAACAAAGTATCTAGAAGGACACTAGAAAGCACTTCTTTCATATGTGGAGATGGCACATAAATAAGCCTTAAATGAGAAATTTAAATAATTAGAACCAACAATGATATAAGTTCATAAAACATTTGAAAAGAATTTAAGTGAAACATAAAAATGAATATATACTTTAAAAAAAGTACCTCATAACTCGGCTTTGTAATCTCCACAAACCATCAATGAAGTGTGCTGTTACAACCATAAACCCTCGCTTTTTGTTTTGTGAAGTCCACATATCAGTGGTAATAGAAATTCTACCCTGATTCTTATCAATTTCATGCTTTGATTTCTCCCTTTCTTTCTCATAGATGCTCAAAATGTCCTTCTTGATTGTGTTCCTAGAAACCATCCTGAACAATGGTTGAAGAGAAGTTGAATATTTTCTAAAACCAATGTGGTCAACTATAGAGAGGGGATACTCATGCAAGATGATCATACGAGTAAGTTTATTTCTTGATACATTTTGATCAAAATTATAAGCATTCACACCCGCCATTGAATCCACTTTATTTTGATCCCTCGCCAAAATTTTTTGATTCATATCCCTAATGTCTTGAAACTTTCTCCTTGGACATATTTTCACGTGGTCATGCAAATGTTTAGTGTCATAATTGGATCCCCTTACTAGCAATTTCTTACAATAATTGCATTCAGCCTTGTCTTTCTCATCAACTCTCTTTCTTTTAAAATGATTCCAAACAATTGATTTGTACTTCCCCTCTTCTTGAATTATTTCATTGCTAGGCTGGACTGCTTGGACATCGTTTGGCATATTCAACAAAGGTGATGATGGGGTTGCATTATCTTCATCTACTATCAAAGGAAATTGATTGCTGCCAGATGGATTGGAGCTACCAATGTTTTCATATGAAGTCATTTTTTTTCCTGATGTTAATTTGGCAACTTAGTAATGGACAAACTATATTTCTCCAACAAATATAATATAAAATAATGGGAACGAAAAAAAAAATTAAAACAAATCTCCTTGGCAACGTTGTTAAACAATTAAAATATATTTAGCAACGTCGTTAAACAATTAAATTAAAAATCATAGCACCCGCAGCACATACACAAATGGGTATTCATATTTCATTGGCCTAAAAAATACTAAAACAAATCTCCTCTATACTAAGTAGTCAGTAGTATGCATTAGTTAATTCCTCCCATTTTGTGACTATTTCATAGAGAATGGGACAAAGTCTCAAACCTGTACCCCTTTAAAAAAAAAAAAAAAAAACTTGTACCTTATATTTTTTAATAAAAATACATAAAACAAAATTAAATTGTAAATGTGATATTATGCCTTTGTCCCCATTCCCTGTGTGCGTGTGTTGTTTGTTTGTGTTCCTTCTCAAAAGAAAAAACATGGGTAGTCCCACATCGCTTAAGATTGAGTTCAAAAACAGGTATAAAGTCTTCATACACACTACAAAAGTTACCGGCTTTTGTAATGGGTAAGTTGTGTGATATTATGCCTTTGTTCCCATTCCCTGTAAAACAAAAACCCAGCTTGTAAAATAGATATGGATTTTAACAAGTATAAAGAAGCAATGTTGTTAAGTAGCCAAATGCCCACACAAAATTACAAAAACAATGACACAGACACATATTTAGAGCCACAGACCCGTACCTCATTAAAAAAAATTATATTATGTTCATGAGGAAAAGTAAGTTGAGAAAGACCGTATGAATCATGAATGAAATCAGCAATTCAATATTATATAAATTTATTTCTAATAAAGACAAAAAAAAGTTAAAATTGGTACCTTATTTCCAACTTTGCTAGAGAGAAAAAAGAGGTAGAGCCACGTTAGGTAGAATAAAATAAGCTGATGATATTTTTGTTTAAATAGTAGGGTTTTAGGGTACGATAAAATTACAATTTAACCCTTATTAATGCTGGGCGGGGTGGGGCGGGGTGGGGTGGGTCTAAAAAGTGTAAACCCATCCTTGCCTCGCCCCGTGGTGCGGGTCTAAAATCTCACCCCATCCCCACCCCACCACCTTTGCGGGGCAGGGAAAACCCGCATGGGGCGAAGCGGGGAGGGGCGGGAAAAAATTGCCATCCCTAGATGTTAGTATTAGGCCCATATTAGAATCAATAACGACTTATTATCTAGGTTTTGTTGTTAAATTATTGTCAAGATGTTATAAATGTAGCATTACTCTTATATTTGTTAAATTATTCTAAATTTATGTATTCTATTATTTCAATTTCATAAAATAAATAAATAAATAAATAACTCATTATATTTAGGTAATTGAAATAATAGAAGGCATAAATTTAGCATTTAATAAATTAGATAGACATGTGGCATGTTTTTATTTGTGGAGTATATAGTAGAACAGGAAGTGTGGGACAGAAGATTTGGACTCCACAAGGGGAGAGTGGAGAAAGTTTTAAAGAAACTGTGGAGTCTAAATCTTTTGTCCCACACTTCTTGCTCCACTATATACTCCACAAATAAAAACATGCCACATGTCTATCTAATTTATTAAATGCTAAATTTATGTCTTCTATTATTTCAATTACCTAAATATGATGGGTTATTTATTTATTTATTTTAGGAAATTGAAATAATAGAATACATAAATTTAGAATTTAATAAATTAAAAGGACATGTGGCATGTTTTTATTTATGGAGTATATAGCGGAGGAAGAAGAGTGGGATAGAAGATTTTGACTCTCCCTTGTGTATGTATTAAAATACTTAGTATTCTAAAAAAAAAAAAAAAAAACTCTTATATTTATTGAACCCAAATTTTTTTTGATTCTCAAATCAGGTTGTTCAATACCATTTTATTTTTGCAAGTGGGAGACCATACTCGGTGAGGTGCATTAACGCATGAACTTTACCAAAAAACCATATTTCTAATTTTCTACACCGAAACAATTATATTTTTGTGAAGCATCACCAACACACCATCCATCAAATGAGTATTATTGCATGTATGAGGATAAACCATATTATATTGCGATCCCATCAAAGTCGTAAACTAACACAATGGAATACACCATCATCTTCTCAACCAAAAAAAAAAAAAAAAAAAAAAAAAAAAACACAAAACAGAAAAAAAATATTATTACATCTATGAGGATGAACCATATTATATTGTGATCCCATTACAGTCGTATACTAACACAATGGAACTCAGACTATGACGCTTAGCCTTCCCAGGTAATGAATTCTCAGTTTCGGTAAGATAGTTGCAACTCATTCGTAACCCCACACAGTTTTTGGCCTTATGCTTCTATTGTTAGGCAAACAGAACCTTGAGGACAAGTTTGTTCGTCCAGATGGGAAAATTGAAATAAGGATTAGGTCAATAGTCAAATATCATTTGGTAGGCAACCACCATCCGATTTTTTGGATTTTGAAAGTTTTTAAATCATACAACCACATAGTCAACTATATAGGTTGGGTTGCTCTGCGGTTATTATATTAATGTTGTTTTGACTATATAGGTTGGGTTGCTCTGCGGTTATTAACTCTTATATTAATGTTGTTCTGACTAGGAACCACATTGACATGGATCATATCCTCTCCATTTGATAAGCTTATTGAAAATTTGAAATGCATTTTTTTTTTTTTTTTATTCTGAACAATACCTAGGGCCGAAATCCCTACTAGCAAAAAGCTATTATTTTGAATTTATTGAGACTAACAGGCATAATAATGCCAACCTGAAAAAGGTTGTACATATAAGACTAACCGGGATAATAGCTGAATGCTATGTATTGGGTATGAGGCGATCATCCGAGGATGGGTAACCCAAAATGAACTATTCGAGAGGGTCGCCGAGGAGTAGGGTGCTTTGCCACGTTCCTAACAACATTCATAGCTTTACCCATTTTTGGCATCCGGTCCAAGGACCGAGGTATGATTGTACCGGGCCTACATACTCGCTTACATTAGTCTCCCTAGAGATGGGGATCCGAGGACGGTACGGGATTTCCATTCTGTCTAAAACTTAATCCATTTTCTAATGACTAATCTCCCCATAAGTTTAGGTCCGAGGACCATGCAATACCTTGATTCTGTCTAAAACTCATAATCTTCTTTAAGTTGTTGGTTTCCCCATAGGTTTGAGTCTGAGTACCATGCAATACCTTGGTTCTGTCCAAAACTTAGAATTTTCTTTAAGTAGTTGGTTTTAGAATTTTCTTTAAGTAGTTGGTTTCCCCATAGGTTTGAGTCCGAGGACCATGCAATACCTTGGTTCTGTCTAAAACTTAGAATTTTCTTTAAGTAGTTGGTTTCCCCATAGGTTTGAGTCCGAGGACCATGCAATACCTTGATTCTGTCCAAAACTTAGAATTTTCTTTAAGTAGTTGGTTTCCCCATAGGTTCGAGTCCGAGGACCATGCAATATCTTGATTCTGTCCAAAACTTAGAATTTTCTTTAAGTAGTTGGTTTCTCTATAGGTTCGAGTCCGAGGACCATGCTTGGTTTCCCCATAGGTTCGAGTTCTAGGACCATGCAATACCTTAGTTCTGTCCAAAATTTAGATTTTTCTTTAAGTAGTTGGTTTCCCCATTGGTTCGAGTCCGAGGACCCTGCAATACCTTGGTTCAGTCCAAAACTTAGATTTTTATTTAATTAGTTGGTTTCCCCATAGGTTTGAGTCTGAGGACCATACAATACCTTGATTCTATTCAAAACTTAGAATTTTCTTTAAGTAGTTGGGGGGATTAGCCCCTCAGCCAAGGTGTGGGATGTTGATCTGACGTTGGAAGCCCCTAGAACCATCCGCGCTACTAACGCTTCGAAGCGTAGCCCCTAGTAGAACTTTATGTTAGGGCACTACAACGGGCTGCTGGAAGTGATGGAGGGACTTTCTCGATCCATCGCCTGTACCAATGCACAAGCATTTCCCATAGATGGCGCCAATTGTAAGGACTCAATTTGTAACGACCCCAAAATGATGTTGGGTTCGCACGTTAAGGGCCCAAACAATATAATTTGTAGAGCGCGAGTTTAGAAGATTAGGCCTTAATCACCGGACAGTGGTTAGTCACAGTACTCATACAGAGGTGAACCATATTTGCTCAAGAAGTCTTTCTCCTCGGCATAGCCTGGGAGGTTCTGGTTCTTGGCCTTTTTTCCCAGCCCCTTTTTCTGGATTGCTTACTTCTCTTTTTATATTAGCCTTTACCCCTCCTCCAACATCCACGTGTAGGTTCAACTTTTCAGGGCTGATACTTGTCCCATCAGCCCATACCCAAAGTGGTTGGGGGTGGTTAAAAAAACTGAAAAGCATTGCTTTGTCTAACGCTGAGTATTTAATTGCAGTAATGACATCCTTTCCTTTGTTCTTTATCGCCAAATTGTCCAGGGGTCCTTTCTTCATCAACGTGGATGTGTTCGGTTTTTCCCTAAATTGTTCCTATACCGTTCTTGCCCTTTCTTTTAGGAGTGCTTTGGGATGCCGAAGACAGAATCATCCTCGGCTATGTCTTGAGGCTATTTGGACTTTCATTGTATGTCCTCGGCAATTCCTCTTCTCGGCTCGGGCCTTGGGCCCTAAAACAAAGTGGACCGGAGTCATAAGCTCTTTGACCCCACATATATATATAATAATAATAATAATAATAATAATAATAAAATAAATAAAATATTGAAGACTTCTTAAATTATTGTCTTTTAACCCTTAAATCAATCGCTCACAAAATCATAAGGTTGACTATTGTGTAACTTTGGTAAAGTTGTTTCTACTTTAGAAAATTTTCGGTCAAAAAAAAGGAAAAAGCCCATCATGTTTCTGACAGCCTCTATAATTAATGCCGCATGTTTCCAACGTTTAACATTTATAAAGCGTGGAGATTAATATGAATATCAGAACATTGGTTTGCTGCAACGGAAAAAGGCCACTATCGTAATAAGAGTATTTATAGAGGATATGATAACTTGGAGGAGGGAAGGATATATATATATATATATAGCTTTGATATTTGTTACAACTTACAACTATTAGTCGAGTTGTTGAGGGGAATAAAATTGTTGTGACTATAAAACTAAAAACAGGCAGAGTTGCTAACACTGCTAAGTATGATTTATGATTACAATATTTCTCTTGATATTTATTTTTTTAGGAAAATGAAATTAGAGATTATTTTTATATAATGGGTTAAACGAGTTATATATTTGAATGATTAGAGATTTTAATTTTTTTTTTTCTGTTTTTTAATAGACTCTTTGTTGAATGATTTTGTTCACTTGTGGTTTGGCTGAGTCTTATTTTTTTTTTTGGGTTATTTTTGCTATTATCTAATTTTTATTGTTGATTAAGGGGTTAAAAATATTATATTTGGGGACTTAAAATTATTTTTAAGAGTAATGTTATGTTCACAAAATTTTCACAACAAAACTTATATAATAAGACATTGTTGGTAATTAAAAAAAAGTGATATCAGTATTGAGCCCATATTAGAATCAATAACGACTTATTATCTAGGTTTTGTTGTTAAATTATTGTCAAGATGTTATAAATGTAGCATTATTCTTATATTTGTTAAATTATTCTAAATTTATGTATTCTATTATTTCAATTTCCTAAAATAAATAAATAAATAACCCATCATATTTAGGTAATTGAAATAATAAAAGGCATAAATTTAGCATTTAATAAATTAGATAGACATGTGGCATGTTTTTATTTGTGGATTATATAGTGGAGTAGGAAGTATGAGACAGTTATTTCAATTACCTAAATATGATGGGTTATTTATTTATTTATTTTAGGAAATTGAAATAATAGAATACATAAATTTAGAATTTAATAAATTAGAAGGACACGTGGCATGTTTTTATTTATGAAGTATATAGTGGAGGAAGAAGAGTGGGATAGAAGATTTTGACTCCCCCTTGTGTGTATTAAAATACTTAGTATTCTAAAAAAAAAAAAAAAAACTCTTATATTTATTGAACCCAAATTTTTTTTGATTCTCAAATCAGGTTGTTCAATACAATTTTATTTTTGCAAGTGGGAGACCATACTCGGTGAGGTGCATTAACGCATGAACTTTACCAAAAAACCATATTTCTAATTTTCTACACCGAAACAATTATATTTTTGTGAAGCATCACCAACACACCATCCATCAAATGAGTATTATTGCATGTATGAGGATAAACCATATTATATTGCGATCCCATCAAAGTCGTAAACTAACACAATGGAATACACCATCATCTTCTCAACCAAAAAAAAAAAAAAAAAAAAAAAAAAAAAACACCATCCATCAAATAAATATTATTACATCTATGAGGATGAACCATATTATATTGTGATCCCATTACAGTCGTATACTAACACAATGGAACTCAGACTATGACGCTTAGCCTTCCCAGGTAATGAATTCTCAGTTTCGGTAAGATAGTTGCAACTCATTCGTAACCCCACACAGTTTTTGGCCTTTTGCTTCTATTGTTAGGCAAACAGAACCTTGAGGACAAGTTTGTTCGTCCAGATGGGAAAATTGGAATAAGGATTAGGTCAATAGTCAAATATCATTTGGTAGGCAACCACCATCCGATTTTTTGGATTTTGAAAGTTTTTAAATCATACAACCACATAGTCAACTATATAGGTTGGGTTGCTCTGCGGTTATCAATTCCTATATTAATGTTGTTCCGAGAATATAGGTCGGGTTGCTCTGCGGTTATTAACTCTTATATTAATGTTGTTCTGACTAGGAACCACATTGACATCGACCATATCCTCTCCATTTGATAAGCTTATTGAAAATTTGAAATGTATTTTTTGGGTTTAGTTAATTGATTTGCCTAAGGATACAAGTTGAGATGCATCTAATGTTTAAGATCAATGTACACCTTTGTCATTGCTCAAAAAAAAGTACACATTGTCACGTTTGAGATTTTTTTCATTTTGGTTATTTTCGTTTTAAAATTTTTATTTTGACCCTTTATGTTGATTTACTTCATGTTGGCTTGTTTCAAAATTTTCATTTTGGTGCTTAATGTTTGATTCAATTTTCTGTTAAGTACTTTTATGAAAATTGTGGTGTGTTTTAGTGTTAGAACATTTTTCACTCTTCTTTGTGTGTTAGTATGTGTTTGTTTCTTAAAAAAAGTGTCAGTGTATTTATTTCTCCAAAAAAAAAAAAAAAAAAAAGTCTCCAGACAATTTTTGGGTGCCTATTGGCACAAAAAGTTTATTTTTGTAAATAATTAGTACTCCATTCGTTTCACTTTTTTTGTCCTGTTTGAAAAGTCAAACTTTTTAAGGGAACATCATTTATTGTTTTATCTATCTTTTAAAAATGTATAAGTTTCCAAAACTACCCTTAAAAATTTTTATCAAAAAATTGAATTAGTAAATTAATGACTTTTATTTTTAGAAACAGGACAATATTTTGGGACATCTCAAAATGGAATAGAGGACAAAAAAAGTGGGACGGAGGGAGTAGTATTTTAATGCTGAATTAATTAAAATTTTATGTAAAATTAAAAAAAAAAACATTTTACAAATATTACTGAAACTATCTATCTATATGTTATCTATTATAAAAGTTCGAATCCTTACCATCGGTAGATACATGAAATGGTGAAATGTGTCTCTTTGGCAATACATAAAATAATGACACATATAATCTTTTGTAATAAATATCTACTATACATTTCACAATTTATAATAAGAGATTAAATTCTATAAGGATGTGGTGTAAAACCCAAGTTTTACTCCTCTAATCCAAATATTATAATCATCATATTACATATTAAAGAATAGACACAATCACACAATCAATTCTAATACCCATTTGAAAATCTAACTTAACTGTGAGTTCATTAAGATGTTATTATGTGTGGTAAGATCTATTGAGTTTTGAGTCTGAATTCGGTAAGGATGGGTGTAAAACCCATGTTAAGTAAAAAAAAAAAAAAAAAACTAATGTGACAATTTCTTATTGAATGATGTAAAATATGAATTTTACATCCTATCCTTATTGAATTCAGACTTTTATAATAAAGAGATTAAAATTCAATAAAGATGTGATGTAAAACCCATGTTTTCAATCCCAACATGTCATATTATCTTATCTCATATTTGAGAATATACATAACTGCACTCAATCAATTTTAATACCCATATATAAATCCAACCAAATTAAGAGTTTATTGAGATACTATTAGGTGTGGTAGGATGTATTGAATTTTAAGTAAAATGCTGATATGACAATCTTTTATTAGATGTAAAACATGGGTTTTACATCTCATCCTTACTAAATTCGGACTTTATAATAAATATCCACTATAAGCTTTTTTTAAATACTCCATCAATTTTTTTTCCCATAGATTTTTTTCCATGTGCCAACAATAAATAAAAATAAGAAAAAAAGTTCCTTAAATGCACACTATAAATTCCACCATTATAATAAATATCCACTATAAAATCTTTTAAATACTCCATCAATTTGTTTCATTTTTTTCCCTCAAAATTTTTTTTTTCCTTGCGCCAACATTTAAATAAAAATCTAAACAAAAAACAAATTTCCTTAAATAGGCACTATAAATTCCACCATTATAATAAGTATCCGCTATAAACTCCTTTAAATACTCCATCAATTTATTTCCTTTTTTTCCCATGTGCCAACAATAAATAAAAATCTAAACAAAAATAAAAGTTCCCTAAATGTACACCATAAATTCCACAATTATAATAAATATCCACTATAAGTTCTTTAAGTTACTCCATCATTTTTTTTTTCTTTTTCTTTTTTGATAACCTAAAAGGAATGTTTTAAAATGTGTTTTTAATATCTGAGATAGAATTATACTATAGCCTAATTTGAGTATATATATGTGTGAAACTCCTTTTTGAAAACTTGAATCCCAGTCTTGCCTCTATTCCAAAAGAACTTATACTTGTGAAAGGACTATCATGCCAAAAGTATGCGGTGACCATGTTTTAAAATGTGTTGAATATGCATAAGTACCATAATAAATTACAAATGCGATTATAGTACTCGATTTAAAGGATTTATTTATTTATTTTTAAGAAAAAAAATTTCCAAATATATTTCATTGACATCTAATTATATATCTAATTGTATGGGTACACAAAATGGTAACACATGTCCCTTTGGTAATGCATAAAACATTGACACATATCATCTTTTGTAATAAATATCCACAATAAATTTTACCATTATAATAAATATCCACGGATAAACTCCTTTCAATACTCCATGAAAGAAAAATGAGTAACATTAATTACATTCAAATAATAGTTAAGCTCCTTTGTTTTTTATTAATTATTATCAAATAAATCACAATAAATATTCAAATAATAGTTACATTCTTTCTCACCTATATATTAGCAAACCATAACATGGAGTCCACACTTTCCCTCTCCCTTGTGTGTGTGTGTTTGTTTCTCAAAAAAATAAAAAAAAAGGAGTCCACAAGTATAAGAGTAATATTCAACAACACAAAAATTTACAGGTTTGTCCTCTTTTAATTTTTCTTCTTCTTTATTATTATTATTCTTGTTCGTTGTTTTTGTAAAAGTCATGTTTATAGGTAGGGGTGTTCACCAAACCACACACACTGCAAAAACTGCACCAAAACCGCCCGCAAAATAGCATAACTACACCGCATCGCACCACAAGTAATAGTGCACCGCACCGCACCACACCGCATGGTGCAGTGCGGTTTGCGGTTTTATAATAAGAAAACTGCACCGCACCGCACCGCAACCTCTATATATATTAATATATTAAATTATTTTTAATATTAAATATATTATTAATA
Source organism: Quercus robur (assembly GCF_932294415.1). NCBI lineage: Eukaryota > Viridiplantae > Streptophyta > Magnoliopsida > Fagales > Fagaceae > Quercus > Quercus robur. The sequence continues at coordinate 81,694,566 of NC_065535.1, forward strand.
GTTTAATAACCCTAGTTTAAAAAAAAAAAAAAATGGTTTGATAACCCTAGCAAGTATTAATTAGTTAAGCCAACCCAAAATAAAGAAAAACTAACTTAATAGTTTAAAACTTGGACCAAAACAAAGGGAAAAATTAGTTTTGGGTAGGGTAGGAAAAACCCAAAAATTTGAAAAATATATCAACTTTAAACCATTCAAACCGCATTTTATACACTGCACCGTACATGTGACTGCAAAAATGAGGTGTGATGCGATTATGGTTTTGGCTAAACTTTAAACCGCACCGCATTGCATATGTGACCATAAAAATAAGGTGCGGTGCAGTTATGGTTTTAGTTAAACCGCACAGCAAAGTGTGGTGCTAAAAATGGCCCAAAACCGCACTGCACCGCACCGCGAACACCCCCTATTTATAGGTATGTCATTTGATGGCTAATTTAAACAATTTCTTGGCAAATTTTTTTTTTGGAATATTTTGATAAATTATGTTATATATCTTTGGTTATTTTTTAAATTAATGGTAGTTTATTAAGTTAAGATTTTTCTTTTTGCCATTAAGAAATTGATCCTTAACTACTTATTTTTATAAAATTTTTACTTTCAACTTTAACTAAAAATTAGTTTGGATTTTTTTCCCCAAACACCTATTTCTTATGTCTCTTTTATCTCTCTGAAATTTTCAAGATTTTTTTTTTTTTTATTAATTTCATCGATCTCTACATAAAAATCCTCAAGTTTATGGCTAAGCAAATGGACATTGAAATTCAAAAATGAATTCTTAAGATAAATGCAAATCTTACTTTACTTATTTTAAAAATTTTATACTTTTATCTTTTTAAATTATGCATAAAATTTAATATCTTCAACACACACATTCAATTTATATATCTTTTATCTATTATAATAAATATTAATATTGTGCACTTAATTTTCAACTTAACATTCAATTTATATTTTGCATAATTATATCTATAGTTTTTTTCTCTATGCCAAAATAATTTTTTTGAACTCTTGATTTAATTATGTACAATTTAAATAACTTTAATGAATAAAATTTCATATGTGTATGAGAATATAAATGAAAGTTGTATATATCTAATTATACACGTGTCATCCGAAAAAAATTATACATCTTTTAAAAGATTTAAAAATCCTTTATTAAATTCATTGTCATTTGAATTATTACATATTATATTCCATGAGACGACAATGGTAAAACCAATTAATTTCTTCTAATAAATGCTTTTTGTAGTCCAAATTTTTAAAAAAATAACAATGTCATTAAAATATGAAAAATATAAGATCTAACGCTTTTTGTAGTTCAAGTAAATATATATGTATTTTCTCAACAAACAAAAAAAGTAAATATATGTGTGTGTATATATTTTTTTCAATCAAGCTAGAAATATGCAATTATTTTTTAAATGGGAAATATGAGGATGTATGCAATGATGTGATGACACATGGAATTTTCTTTGCTTTCCTTTGATTATAATTTTTAAAAAATAATTCTTGATTATAATACATCAACAACAACAATAATAATAATAATTGAAAAAAAATTATTTAAAAAATTGTGTAACTCACGGGTCAATAACTAGTCATAATAATTAGTAAGCCACTTGAAATTCTAAATTAATTATCTTAAAACACACATACATGCATATATATTGTAGTATAAAATTATGATAGATTATTAAAATAATTTTAATAAAAATTAAATTTTAATCCAATTTGAGTTGGAGTAGAATTTTTAATTTTTTGAAACTTAGGTAATAGAGTTTTAGCTAAATTATATTATCTTAAAAATTAATAAGATAAATTAACTTAATAATTAATTAATGAGAGTATGTTGCCAAGAAAATTCTCACTTGGCATAACCACAACTTTTAAACTTCAGTTTTTATTATGTAGTATATATATATATATATATATATATATAATATTTCCTTAAACATAAGAAACTAGTGATGTTTGAAAGATCGATTCTTCTTGTCTGTTCAGAATTATAATAACTTCTAAATTTCAAATATCTAACCCTTACAATAATTGATGGGATACAAATTTAGGATGATAATTTAAAAAGCTTCATTGATTTTTATTTTTTGTTATTTATTTATTTATTTTTCAAATTGCTTCATTGATCTTATTAGAACAAAAAACCTATAAAAGAGTATAATCAGGGGCGGAACTACCCTTGGACTAGGGGGTCAATGGGCCCCCCTAATTTAAAAAAAAAAAAAATATATATATATATATATATATTATTATATATATGTGTATTAATTTTAGCAATTTTGTTCTATAAAATTTCATTTTATTTCCCTTTAACAATATTATTGATTCTTTTAAGAGTAATGCTATACTCACAAACTTTTTTATAACATTTTTACAAACATTTTTAGTAGCAAATTTTTATTGGTTTGCATATGGGTACACCACTCACATTATTTTTTTACTTACCAGTAAGCACTGATTACATAAGTAATTTATAAAAAACTTGCAGCTCTAGCATTTTCCTCATTTTAGTGACCATAAAAAAATTTATAGATCTAAAATCTAAAACAAAATATACAAGCCAAAAAAAAAAAACTCAATAACAAAAATTACCAGTAAAACTAAAAACAAAATTAAGCTTAATTAACTAATTTTATCCAAAATAAATAACCCTACCATTTAAAAAATTCTAAACAAAAATAATTTTGTTCTTACCTACCAAAAAAAAAAAAAAAAAATTCTCAGTATCTAAGTAGCAGAATAAAGATTGAAATCATTGCATATAGTTAACAGTAAAACCGTCCCCCTTACCCAAAATTCTGGCTCCCTCTCTGAGTATAATATAATTATTATGAAAACTACACAAATTTGACTCATCGAGGTGAAGTAGTCAAAGTTATTTTTTGATACTAAAATAAATGCGGAATACTAATTTGAATCTTGCTTAATTTCCAATACTTATCGAATGCAAAAAAAAGCTTAGCTGAAAAAGATAAAGAGTAGGAGCTAGGAAGTGAGTCTCTCTGTCAAGGAGGTGGCTCTCTCTGTCTCTTCCCCTTTTGTTAGTTTACCTTGTATGGAATGGAAGACCTCAGACCTTGTTTCTCGAAAGCAAGAGACCCACAAAAAAAATAGTTATTAGACCGATTTATACGGTGTCTCCTTATAATGAATTTATCTTGAGTGAGAGATAGGGCTGAGTGAGAGGTAAGGCTTATAATTCGGGAATATATGAAAATTTGAATATAATTTTGGCAAAATTGAAAATTGAAATTATATATATATATATATATATATATATTGGCTGAATATTCATCCTTTGACCAGGAGCGTCGATCTCAAGCTGATCAACTCTTAATCTTTTTTGCTTCTTCATGGCATTGTCTAATGATGTCCACGTTCCTTGCACTGGAAAAATGCACAGGTCGCTACCACTTCTTCAACGGTTAGCTCTCTTCTCATTGGTTGTACTGTTCTTCCTCCATACCTGCTGCTACGGTGATGTTGGCACTGCAGCCCGGTATGCTCCCCCATATTTGCGTAAGTATATCCTCAGAAAACAAAAAGAAAAAAGTATTACACTAATTCCTTATAGCTTAAAACCATATCTAGCTATATATATAGCTAAAACCCTTCATGCATCAATCTCACACAACAATTTTCTGATCAATTATAGCCACAACATGTTATGGATCCGATACATCTGAATTTCCATCCAGCAATTTGTTCGCGGTATCTGGTGATGGAATATGGGACAATGGTGCAGCATGTGGGAGGCAGTACTTGGTGAGGTGCATCAGTGCTTCAATACGAGATGCTTGTGCAGCAAACCAGACTATTCAGATCAAGATTGTTGATTATATTAATGGAATACCTTCTCCCCCTTCAGCTTACAACACCACCATGATTTTGTCTTCCACAGCTTTTGGGGCCATTGCAAATTTAACCACTAATTCTCCCGCTATCAACATTGAATTTCAACAGTAAGTTTCTTTCATTAATACCCCTTCTCTGTTTTTCTTTCTTATTTTCATATGAATGTATGAGTTTTGTAATACATGGGACCAGAATACAAGAACTCGATCCAATCTCAGCAACTATAATTGACCAAACATAGACACCCAAGTCCTAAAACAAAAGAAACAAGCTCATCCCTACCCAAAAAACAAGGCTCATCATCAGTGCTAAGGAAACAAAATTCTGGGTTTTGTTTTTTAAAGTCAGATCTGGCCAAGGCTAGTGTCAGATTAGATTTAAAATTCTGCATGCTCAACATTTTTATCTCCAATTGAAGGACCTTCTAACCCCACAACTACAAGTTCTACTGATCCACCAGCATAATTCCACAACCTTCCTTCCTTCAAATTCCTCTAGTAAAGAAGCATTGATAAAAGATATGTTCAATTTTCTAGTCTGAGTGTGATTATAGCCAATATAGATATGCCATACCCCTGAAACTTCATCTAAATGATTCCTTTGTTTCTTGCTTTCTCGGTTCTAGTAAGATACGAATCTGAAATCTACTTTAATTCCTCCTCAACCTTTATTCCTGAGTTGAAGTTAAGGATGAATGAACTTTTAATTGCTCTAATGCAGTTGTTTTTTACTTAAAAATGGTGTTACTGACTATCAGCTGCTTGTTCTTAATACTCTTTTTTTCCCCTACCTTTCTTCCTGTTCAATAATTGTATCATGAATTTCACATATTTGGAGAATTAGAGGCAGAAAACATATATCCAAGATGAGATTCTTGTTTTTGTTGTCCCTCAATTCCTATAAGAGATTATTTGTTTTTTGTTTAATTAATTTTGAAAAATTGCAATATTTTGTTTAGGGTCTGATATGTGGGAAATAGCAAGGCTTGGATATCAATTCCTGTTGAGCTTTGATTTGTTGGATCGAGTTCTAAATAAAGTCCTTGAGGGTGCTATGCAGAAGTTTGAAGAGTGATTTTTTTCTCCTTTTTTTTTTTGATATATTTTTTTTATGGAAATAAATTTCTCCCTTTGTATACTGTATAGGCCCCAATCTATGTATTTGTAAGCAATAGCTATTTATAATTAAAAAAGAAAAGAAAAGAAAAAAGGCAACAGCAATTTGAATATATTAAAGATTATGAGTTATGTGATTAAATAAATTTAAGTACAATACTTAAATATTGTTCTTTAAATTTTCCTTTCGAAAGTGTATTTTTAGTTAAGTATAATTATATAGTTGAATTTAAAAAAAAAAATTTACTTAACAACACATAAATACTGTACTTAAATTTTGCTCTATGTGATATTGATACTGTACTATCTTTGTATTTATATTTGTTAGCATATTACACTCGAGTCCTTCTAGATAAGATAAAGCCAGGCAATCCGGTAGAAAACGCGTGAGTGTGTAATTGCATCATGCTCATATTCGAAGCTTTTGATTAGTCATTGCTTGGTCAGTTGGTTGTATGGAATTTTTCTTTTCATATCCAGAGATATTTGATTAGCCATTGATTATTGATGGTATTGAATTGTCTTCTTCAACAATGCTTAAATATCTGCTATCTCTGTCATGATTATAATCTACTTTAACTTTACTAAAATACTAGTCAAAGGGCAGGCATATCTTTCTTTTATCTCCGAACTTTCTTGCGTGCTTCTTGGTTTTTGATAGCTTCTGCGTGAGCTCTTGCCCTTTGTTTTGTTTTGCTGCGGACGTTACCAATCCTTTACGCAAAGAGCCAAAGACAAACGTGTGGCTGCGGCATAGAAAACGCCGTTTGAATGGTATCCATACAGTGCTATTAATTATTATTATCCTATGATAAGGAATGGAAGGTAGAAAGAATAGGATTTTTTTATTTTATAAGGATGGTGTTGACTGCCGCGTATTGTCCGCATCTCATTCCGGCCCGAATTTTTTACCCGTGGATACCCATACTCAACCCAATTTTTATTTATTTATTTTTTTTAACTACACTAAAAAAAATGAGAAAATTACACTTATTATCTTAAACTATATCTCAGATTACACTTTGCACTCTAAACTTTTCAAATGCACGCTTTGCACCTTAAACTATGACTGCTATTATACTTTGCACTCCGACGTTAAGTTTGTCGTTAACATAGATGGAAAAGTATGATATCAAGTAAAAAGACCAAATTGCCCATATTCCCAATCTCTTAAAAATAAAGAAGAAATTACGCTTTATCATCTTAAATTATACTCTCGATTACACTTTGCCCCCTAAACTTTAGATTTCCATGCAAGTTAACAACAAACTTGATATCGAAAAGTGTAACAAGGTTCATAGTTTAGGGTGCAAAATCTTCATTCGAAAAGTTTAGGATACACAATGTAATCTGGGGTATAGTTTAAAGTTGTAAAGTGTAATTTCCAAAAAAAAAAAATTAAAAAAAATATATACAAACCACTTACCACTTCATCATTCTTTGTTACTCTTTAATTATAAAAGTTTTCAACCCCACATCTTTTCAAATAAAACCCTTATGCTCTCCCTCTCTCTTTTATTTTATTTTATTTATTTTATGTATTGGTAATTAAAGTGTCAAATACATGTTTCATTTTTTTTTAAATCCTGTTATAAACTGTTGTATATATAGGTATATACATGAATAGGTTATAATAATGATATTTGAATTTGGAGAATATTATTTCATAAAGTGAAAATTCAAGTTCTGAAATTTTCTAAGTGAAATTTGAAATTCAGTATTTTCAATCAGTCAAATCTTTGGTCGATCGATTGAAGCTTTTGCTCGATCGATCAAAATGATGAAGAAAATAATCCTGAAATCACTGGATGGTTTGATCACTATTCGATTCCTGTTTGATCAACCGAAAAGAACATTCGATCGATACTCGATTCCTCTCGACCGATCGAAACTCGTAAAATTGAATTTTTTGCAGAATTTTATGGTAACTGTTCTAAATGTTTGAAAATGTTTCAAGCCTTGTGAACGATTTTATGAAACATTTTAACTTTCCATACATGCCTTTTGGTGAGATAAAACTCTATGGGTATAAATAGAGGCTTATGCTTACTTGAAAAATAGTAAGTTAGAGAAATACAAAAAATCCTGTGATCATTCTCCAAAATTACTATCTGTAGAACCCAATAACTTATTAGGGCATGTTTGGTAGACTGTAATAGGCATTGTAATGTAATAGCTATTCCTATGGTTTAGCTATTCAATAGTTTGGTTATATTTTTATTACAGGAAATAATCATTCCTTATGAATAGCTATTCTTTAAAATAAGGAATAACTATTCCTCTTTAAAAGGGTTGTAATAACTATTCCTTAGTAGATGTAATAACTTCTAATATTAATATATTTCCAAATAAATAAACTTTCTATATCCACTTAACAATTATGGAAATAAAAAATCATCAAAAAATAACTCATCTCTCTAAAATTTAAAATATATTATTTTCTAGGAAATATAATTGTATGAATGAGATATTTCCTAAAATAGATCATAAGTTTTATTCTAATATTACAACTCACAACCAAACTAATGAATAGGTTTAGTTATTTCATTACAACACATTTTATTCCCAGTAATAAAGATTACCATTCTTGTTGTAATTCACATTCAGTGTACCAAACGTATCCTGAGGACAAGTTTGCGGTAAACCTTTAGCAACAAGAGTGTGGGGGCAAATATTGTCTAAGGATAACAATTTTGTGTCTCTAAGTTATTTTCTATTTGTCTTTTGTGTTAATATTGTTCTTCTATTATTACTTTGTGTGTTATCCCCAACATAAACAACAATTCTAATTAAAGTGTCAAAAAAACTAATTTAAACTTTCTAAATATGTATTAATGATCACATAAGTTAAGGAAATAAAAAAGACATGATTGACGTAATCTTGCAAATTACTTCAATATGCATTTTATAGGAAGGTTGACACGCACAAACAAAATCAATTAGTAGTAATTAATTGGTAGATTGATGTTGTAGGGACACGATTCTCAAACGGCCCAACGGTGACGTTGGGCTCGCGCGTGAAGGATCCCTCACAATAAAATTTGTAGAGAATGGGCTTGAAAGGCTAGCGTTTGGTCACAGGGCGTTGGTCCAAACTGGATTTTATGGAACTTAGATAAGGAAAGGCTTCAGCCTGGATTTCCAAGCCCCACAGCTTTATAACTTGATGGATTGGACTCTTCGGATCAGGTCCGAAGAGCACTTAATGTTTTTCTCCGGTTACCCGGCGGCGGGTTTTTCATGGTGGTGTACATATATTATCCGGGCATTCTCATCCCTGGAGTTTTTCCCAGGAAGTGAGATGGGGATCTCTTCTAATTAGTTTACCTTTCCTTTTATACTAGCCTACGTTTGTTGTCCCTCGTCCACGTGTAGGGTCAACTTTTCCAGGACTGATATTTGTCCCGTCAATCTAATCCCAGAATTGTTGGGGATGATTAATAAAGCATAAAAATCAGGTTCTGTTAGGTGTAAAGTCTTATCAGTGAAGGGTATTAAGGACAACTTTCCTGAGATATTTTAGATCTTCTTATGGATTTGTTCTTATAGTTCTATTTTACTCCTTTTGTCAAGGGAGCTTTAGGCTTGCCGAGGACTAAACTGTCCTCGGCTGCAAATTTGGACCATCCTTGGTCTTATACTTTTAAGCTTGGGCCATAACTTTTTTCAGTTTGGGCTTGCGGGCTCCCCACGAGCAAGTGGGCCTGGCCTATAAACTATCGGGCCCCACAATAGCCCCTCAAAACCCTGTTGTCCAACATCTTGGTTGGAAAGGTGGGTTTTGGTAATGCCGAGCCTTCATTATGGCTCATTCATTTCAACCCTTGAAGGACGCGGGTAACTCTTCACCTCCCCAGGGAATGCGCCGGTCTACAGGACGTTTCCCTCAAGTTACGCGCGATACGTTTATGCCGTTTGGGTATTCAAGGCGCGTCTTTAATATCCTCTCTTTACGAGGCCTCCTAGATCTGACGGTTATTGATGGTGTGGGAGAGCGAAACGGCGTATTCTTATTTGTAGGTTTCCTTGGGGATCTGAACGTGTTGTGCACCTTTTTTTTCGTCCCTTATATAAAGAGAGAAGACAAAAGGTGATTCTCTCATATCTGAATCCCCCAGGCTCTTCCCAGAGTTCATTTCTTCCCTCTGGTTATACCCTATCCAATAATATGTTCACCATAGCAGTCAGCCATGAATAGACCATTCCTTTCCCAGAAACGCCATGTCCTAATAAAGCTTGAGATGACTCGGTCAGGGCAAGGATGGCGGAGACTCAAGATTTGTCTCCCCTTCCTTTTAGCCAAAATCCGAAGCAGGGACTCGTCACATCTCACTTTCGATGTGACTGAGTCAAAAACAGCCATTATCACCACCGTCCGCTCTCTCACGAGCATATCTAACATGGCGCCAGCGTGTTAGGAGTCAGGACTGGGGCAGGGACCAAGTGTCTCTGCTTCTTCCTCTCTTTGTTCACTGGCGCCCCCCTTTGCCTCTCTCTCTTCTTCTCCTCCTTCCTACTCATGTCCTCCATCTTCTTCATTCATCTCCTCCATCTTCTGCTCATGTCCTCCATCTTCTTTTTCTTTTGCGCTCCTTGGTGACAAGAGCTTGCTGAAGTGCTTCCATGTGTTCCAATTCTTCTTCCTTCTCCTTCATCTTTTTCTAAAGGAAGTTCTTCTCCTGATATGAGCAGTACGGAGGCAGAGATTGGAGAGACTTTGAAGGCGAGTTTAAAAGACACCTGACGGTTTACTGATCTGTATTGCGGATGCTATTGTTGCTTTTAGCAATTAATTTTTTGTATAGGCTTGTTTAAGCCCTTCTTTGTACGTTGTAATAATTTTTCATATTAATAAAAGTTATTGTTATTCTACTTCGCATGTTCTATTTATATGTTTTAATAAATTTGCAAACACTGCTCGGTACAATAGTATAACATTCGAATCAATGACAACTAAGGCCAAAATATTTGCTAATAAAAAGAGGCCACCATAACTTTAACAGAATTACCTGACATAGCAATGCCGACCAGGGAGGGATGACACTTATCTCAAAATTAACCAAGATGAGGACTGAGTATTCGATACGGTGTAAGGAATAACTATCCGAGGACATGCCATCCGCAAAACGAACAGTTTCCTTAGGCTATTGAATAGGGGGTCATTTTGCCATCTTAACATACTGGCCTTAACATTTTACAGTATTTGAGCCGAGGACTTTCCCGTCTGAGTACTTGGTTTCCTCATAGGCTTGAGTCCGAGGACCATGCAATGCCTTGGTTCTGTCCAAAACTTTAAAAGTACTTGGTTTCCCCATAGGCTTGGGTCCGAGGACCATACAAGGCCTTGGTTCTGTCCAAAACTTGTAAGATTTCTTTTTTGTACTTAGTTTCCCCATAGGCTTGGGTCCGAGGACCATACAAGGCCTTGGTTCTGTCCAAAACTTGTAATTTTTCTTTTTTTTGTACTTGGTTTCCCCATAGGCTTGGGTCCGAGGACCATACAAGGCCTTGGTTCTGTCCAAAACTTGTAAGATTTCTTTTTTTGTACTTGGTTTCCCCATAGGCTTGGGTCCGAGGACCATACAAGGCCTTGGTTCTGTCCAAAACTTGTAAGATTTCTTTTTTGTACTTGGTTTCCCCATAGGCTTGGGTCCGAGGACCATACAAGGCGTTGGTTCTGTCCAAAACTTGTAAGATTTCTTTTTTTGTACTTGGTTTCCCCATAGGCTTGGGTCCGAGGACCATACAAGGCGTTGGTTCTGTCCAAAACTTATAAGATTTCTTTTTTGTACTTGGTTTCCCCATAGGCTTGGGTCCGAGGACCATACAAGGCCTTGGTTCTGTCCAAAACTTGTAAGATTTCTTTTTTTTGTACTTGGTTTCCCCATAGGCTTGGGTCCGAGGACCATACAAGGCCTTGGTTCTGTCTAAAACTTGTAAGATTTCTTTTTTGTACTTGGTTTCTCCATAGGCTTGGGTCCGAAGACCATACAAGGCCTTGGTTCTGTCCAAAACTTGTAAGATTTCTTTTTTGTACTTGGTTTCCCCATAGGCTTGGGTCCGAGGACCATACAAGGCCTTGGTTCTGTCCAAAACTTGTAAGATTTCTTTTTAAGTAATTTTTTCTCTATACTCATTTATTTTTCGAAGGTTAACCCCTAGGCCAGGGAGGGGAGAGTTGGCTTGAGGCCGGAAGCCCCTAGAGCTGCCCGTGCCGTTAGCAGTGCAAGGCGTAGCCCCTAGCAGAAGCTTATGGCGGAGCAACAACTGTACGTCGCCGAAGATGGGAAAAACTCGTGAATCTCTGCTTGCTAGAGAGCTGACTCATGCGCCACCCGTGCCAACGCGCAAGCCTTCCCACAGACGGCGCCAATTGTAGGGACACGATTCTCAAACGGCCCAACGGTGACGTTGGGCTCGCGCGTGAAGGATCCCTCACAATAAAATTTGTAGAGAGTGGGCTTGAAAGGCTAGCGTTTGGTCACATGGCGTTGGTCCAAACTGGATTTTATGGAACTTAGATAAGGAAAGGCTTCAGCCTGGATTTCCAAGCCCCACAGCTTTATAACTTGATGGATTGGACTCCTCGGATCAGGTTCGAGGAGCACTTAATGTTTTTCTCCGGTTACCCGGCGGCAGGTTTTTCATGGTGGTGTACATATATTATCCGGGCATTCTCATCCCTGGAGTTTTTCCCAGGAAGTGAGATGGGGATCTCTTCTAATTAGTTTACCTTTCCTTTTATACTAGCCTACGTTTGTTGTCCCTTGTCCACGTGTAGGGTCAACTTTTCCAGGACTGATATTTGTCCCGTCAATCTAATCCCAGAATTGTTGGGGATGGTTAATAAAGTATAAAAATCAGGTTCTGTTAGGTGTAAAGTCTTATCAGTGAAGGGTATTAAGGACAACTTTCCTGAGATATTTTAGATCTTCTTATGGATTTGTTCTTATAGTTCTATTTTACCCCTTTTGTCAAGGGAGCTTTAGGCTTGCCGAGGACTAAACCGTCCTCGGCTGCAAATCTGGACCATCCTTGGTCTTATACTTTTAAGCTTGGGCCATAACTTTTTTCAGTTTGGGCTTGCGGGCTCCCCACGAGCAAGTGGGCCTGGCCTATAAACTATCGGGCCCCACAGATGTAATACGTTCTTATTTAACATATCCCCTTATAAATTCTTAAGAAAATTTTGTGAGTAAATTGTGTCAATTTAGCATTTCATGGGAAGTAATTATACTAATGACAATAATACTTTCTACACAAGTGAAAGTCAAAATAATGATATAAGAGATTTGACTTTGCAAACAAGGAATAAGTAACAATAATACTTTCCACACAAGTGAAAGTGAAATTCATGTTATAATCACACACAAAAATTCAATTAAGAAAACACATCTATGCAATTAGTAAGACATAAGTTTTTTGTATTAAAAAAAAAAAAAAAGACATAAGTTTTTAAGGATTTGTTTTCGGTTAATTAATTTATTAAAAGGAGAAGAAGGTCCATTAAATTTTCCCATAACATTTGACTCTGTCTCTTTAATTTCCAAATTATAGTTTTGGAAAGATAATAAATATTGGCTTTATACTCTTTCAATTTTTTTCCTTCTTTCAATCACTATGTTTTTGTTGCACATTTATGCATTTATAGAGGCTAAAAAAAACCATGTAATATAAATAATATTTAATGGTGTTTTAAATGTTATTTTTAATTTCCTTTCTTGTTGATTTGACTATCAAATCAAATGGTTAGTAAATAGCCTATAACAATAACGTATAGTTTAGTCATGGTAACAAATTGTATATTAGTAACCTATAAAAGGAATTTAAAAGGAATATTTTTTAGAGGGTTTTAACCTATGACGTCCGCTTCTAATAATAGCTCTTTATCATTAGACTAAGACACCAATCGGTTTTTGGTATAGGCGGAGATTGAACCCCAGATCTCTTATACAAGAGCCATTAGAGACTTTACCAATTAAGCTAATTGGAATTTTTGATAACATATTTTTAATGTTATTTTTTTTATTTAAAAAAAAAAAAAAACATGGGTCGGTCAAGTAATACCCATACCTATACTTAATCTAGAAAATTAGGTAAACAAGGATACCCATACCTAATACCTGAATACACTGATGGGTCAAGTAATACTCACACCAATCGAGTTGGGCTGGGTTGAGTACCCATTGCCCAGTGGGTTTGGCCATCCCTACTCTTACACACATCAATTAATTATAAGGAATAATCCTTTAGTGATGGCCCTAAGATGTTGGTTTGATGTTTCAAATTCACGACCTCATGGATCTTGTAAGGACCAGATATGAGTTTCTAGCCCAAAAGATAGATGGACTTAGGCCCAAAAAGCCCAAAATAATGAATTTGTAGAGAGTGAGTTGGAAAACTGGGATTTAGTGAATCAGACAACAAATAAGTAGATCTTGATGATAAGAGAGTGAAGATAGACAAGTTTTAATTAAAGAAAATTGTCCTCGGCACAGTTCGAGGAGATCAATTCTTATATATTAATCCTCAAGTTTGATTACAAGTTTTGTTCTTAGTTGCTATAGTGTTTTTTCTCTTTCTAATTCTCGATCCCCTTCTCTCATTGCCTCTCTCCTTTTATACTCCCTTCCCCTTTCATCTTTACCCTTCACGTGTAGGCCAGATGGTTGGTGTTGATACTTGTCCTATCAGCACCTTCCTGAAATCTTTATGTAGTAGATGTAAGGCTGAAAACTACTGTTCAGGTATCACCTCCATATTAATGCGGCCAGAGGGTTAGCTGTAAAGCATTTAATGCGATGGTAGCAGTTTTCTCCTTAGATATTTTAGGACTCCTCCTTGTCCTACGTTTCTGTAATGCTTATCCGTACCAACAGAATTTCCTAGAATGTTCCCCTGGATGACACAGTTCGAGGAGATCAATTCTTATATATTAATCCTCAAGTTTGATTACAAGTTTTGTTCTTAGTTGATATAGTTTTTTTTTTCTCTTTCTAATTCTCGATCCCCTTCTCTCATTGCCTCTCTCCTTTTATACTCCTTTCCCCTTTCATCTTTACCCTCCACGTGTAGGTCAGATGGTTGGTGTTGATACTTGTCCCATCAGCACCTTCCTGAAATCTTTATGTAGTAGTTGTAAGGCTGAAAACCACTGTTCATGTATCACCTTCACATTAATGCAGCCAGAGAGTTAGCTGTAAAGCATTTAATGTGGTGGTAGCGGTTTTCTCCTTAGATATTTTAGGACTCCTCCTTGTCCTACATTTCTGTAATGCTTATCCGTACCAACAGAATTTCCTGGAACGTTCCCCTGGATGGCAGACCATCTCTTCGGATCTCGGCTTTGATTAGCCGAGGTGGCATTTATCCTTGGTCCACCCTCCTGGGCCCTTATGACCAAAACTAACTTTCTCCTTTATCAACACAGACTCCCTTGACAATGTTTACTCCTCCTCGGACGATCTTTCATCCTCGGATTGGACCCTAGGCCCAATATATACATAGACAATGAGCTCCTGAGCCTAATACCCCTATAGATCTCATGAGGCTGTAAGAACCACTAGGTCTAAGAAAATTGTGTGGTTCATACAGTTAGGATCTTTGTAGTGTTGACATATTTCGTGTTATTTTAATTTTTAAATTTTTTTTTTGTATTTTGTATTTTGCAAATCAATTTCATGCATCTGTACTTTATGGAGTTGTATTACATTTGTGATGAGAGGATCAAAATTTGAAGTTGGAGTTGCAATGTCAACAATTGAAGAGTGAGAGAGCTACCTACTCCATTAGAACAAAACCTATAGTAGCCTCCATACTTTCACCCTATCCAAATTGCCTTATCCTTGAGAGGAGATCCAAGCCAAACAAATTGATACCCTTGAATAATCATGGATGGCGCTTGAAATTATAGGAGCAATCTCAAGAAATCTTCAAGAGGCCTTGAAGTGTCCAAATGTTTGGACTTGCGATTAGCATCTCACATCACATAATTGGAAGCTAGTAAAGAGAAATGGTTGGTGTAGTTGGTTGTTTGTAGGAGGGGAAGAAGGCTCATAAGTGTATCGTTATCACAACTATCTTTACTAGTGGATTGATTTGGTGGTCTAGACCTTGGAGCATTTTTTACCTTCTCTCCGTAAGCACATTGTTTTTTGATGTGTGTGTATTGAGATTTTCAGAATTTTGCGTATATCCTTATGAGTATGTGATTGGCTAATTGATTATCTAGCTCAATTGATTAATTTGTTAAAATTGGTAATTAACTGTAGTTGGAATTCAAACTGGCATCTTTACACGTACGTACTAAGGGAATCATATAAAAAGATGATAGAAATCATGTGAAGGTTGTATTTGTATCAAGTAAAAGCAAAGCAAAAAACTCAGATACTATTTTTTTATTTTTTTGATGAATGAAAAGGGTGGGCGGGGGCGGGGGCAACCATTGTGACTCACCCCTTGGGTGTGATCAAAGGGGCACCTCCCGTTAGGAATGTTAGATTAAGTCATAACTACTATGATCCGGAGTGACCACAGACCTCACCCTAACACCACAAGAGAGCTAGCAGCAAGGGGTTAATTGCAAGGGAATTCCCACATTCCTCCCTAGGTACCCAAGGAGGAATTAACTAATTTAACTTAGATATTAAATTAGCTTTGTAGAATTAATATCTTTCATGTCCAATATATTAAGTATGTTGAAATAGGTTAAGATTTGGAAGAAAGACATTAAAAGATATTCTATGTATCCAATATATGCATCATCGGTCTTAAAATGGTAAAGGGACTGAGTTTGGAGCGAAGGAAACCACTATTTGTTAGCGAAATTACTCGTAAGGAAAAATACAAAAGACGTGTTTAATCGAGAAGCCATTAAGCAAACACTAGGAAAATCTGGAAGTCATCGGATGGTGTCTTTAAGGTACGTGACATTGTGGACAACTTGTGCCGTGGTCTTTTGGAAAAACTTTGGAGTTTGGAGGTGCTACAAATCATTGACACGTACGTGAAGGCAAAAAGTAACTCATGGTGTACGTACTCCTGCCTGTACGGGAAAGAAAAGAATAGTAGTGAGATGAGATTGGTCAAGTTATTTTCCAGAGTTCAAATCTGATATATGAGCATTTCAAAAAAAAAAAAAAAAAAAAAATCTGATATATGAGTCAGGCATTCAAATTAAAGACCCAACTAATTATCTCGTAGTCAACACGCTTTAGCACGACCCACAAACAATCAAGGACAGACTAGAGACTACACGAAGTTCTAAGTCTTCTAGTCTTCTAGAGATAGCTATACCATCAAGTTTTTACTCATTAGTTTTCACTTTTTGTTGCTACACAACTGTCATGAATGTAAGTCTATTTTGTATAATTGTGATATATAACATCGTTCTCACATGATTTAAACACAATTTTCTACGATAATCATGGAGAGCTTGATGTTGTTAATTATTTCTTGGACTAAGAATCTTGTCTATTTCATGCCAAACAAAACAAAGACGTTTAGCAAAAGCTACACTATTGTTTGGGCCTCCTAGAAACTATTCTCTTTTTAAAACGTTTACTCCTTAGTCCTTGCTCAAGTCAAGATTTCATCATTCGAGCTAATAAATAAGAATCTATCATTGAGATAATCAAAATGTCCTTCAATTGCTCCCTTGACTACAAGCTTTTGATTTCGTAAAACATCATATCATTATGTTGATTAATTAATGTGCATCACTTTAAATTTTTCTTTAATAAAATGAGCAAATCATCTTTGTTAGATTTCCATCACTTAAAAAGTTATGCAAAGCCTCTCTCCCAAAAAAAAAAAAAAAAATGTTACTGGTAAAGCCAAATAAATGAGTCACTTTCAGATTTTTGTATTTGTACTTTATAACAGCAGTTTGAGAGAAGAATATGATGTTTGGGTTAAGTTACGAACTCAAACAGCCCAAGGCCCGGAAAAAAAGAAAAGCCCCACCAACTTTATTCAAATGAAACAAAAGTCAACCATGAAAGATTACAATTTTTTTTTTTTTTTTTTTTTTTTTTTTTTTTGAGAAAGATGAAAGATTACAAGTTGTTTGTGATTATTTTAATTTTGGAATATGTTGGAAGGGGGAAATACCATTTTGATCCATATATTTTTAGAGTCACAATTAATTTAGTTTCTACATTTTGCTAATAATCAATTTAATTTATATTATTTTTAACTTACAAGTGATTTGGTCCTTACAATCAATTGACTAACGGAAAATTGTATCTAAATTTTAGTGGTCATCTCAATACTTGATGCAAAAAAAAAACCATATTAGGTTCTTTGTTTTTTTAAATTTCTTTTCTTTACCAATCATTTTACTTTCTTTATTTTTTTTCTTTTAATTTTCTTACAATTTCTTTAACCCAAACCCAAATTCTACGATTTAACCTACCTACCGTCAACTCATTCATTGTTCTTGTTTCCAAACCCATATTCTATAATTTAGCCATAGAGAATTGTTACATTAACAATATTTTCACAACAAATTATAGGTGGTTTAGTTGTTATTGGTTTTAATTTGAACCTATCACTAAAACTATTTTTTTGTCTCATCAATAACAACCTGTCACTTATAATTTGTTGTCAAAGTATCGTAAAAATGCTGCGGATATAATATTTCTCTTAATGAAATCTGAACCAAATATTAAAATATTAAACGGCACTGGGGATCAAAGTGAACCCAAAAAGCAAAAATCTTGCTCGTCTAATCACATTCATTCCAAGACCCATTGGTATCTCTATGAAGGGTTACATAGCTAGTATTATGTTTTATTCTGTTAAACAAGGTCTCTGAAATAGCAAAACCCAAATATAATGGCCATCAACAGTGGGCTCAAAGATTTGGAAAAGAAAAAAAAATTAATAGAACAACCACAGAATTGATCCGAATACACTAATTCATCCAAACTGTACAAAAAATTTTCTGCACTATTTTAATCTATATATTCAAAAATTAAAAATATGATTTTTAAATGGCTTAATAAATCAAATAAAAAAAAATTCAAGATATTATAAAAAAAAAAAAATGAAAACATTGATGTGTCATATAAATAGTAAATTATGGAACTAGAATGATTTATTTTGCTAATTTTATCTTTGATGAGTCGAAAAATAACACAGGATTGTAATTCCCATTAATGACGATCCAAGCAAGCGTTACATATTTATTGCGCACATTGATAATGAAACGCAACGGACAGAACAACGGTAACAAGTGAGTTATACACTTTAGACCTCCCATTGATAACGTACTAGCCGTTACTCATAAATGCTGGGATTCATTATCCATTAAGGCAGAAAACAACTATAAAAGAGAAGAACAACATAATCCAAAGGTACACACAGATACTCATCCAAAAATCACTTCAAGTCATTTTCTCTCTAAACAATTTTCTCCCTTTCTGACTTAAGCATCGAAGTGTTTTTGGCAAACACCACACCGGTGTATAACACTTCTTTCCTAGGCTTTCTTGTAGGTTTACACCGAAGACACGACCAATCACAGGATCGTCCATCCGCTAAGACGAGATCCTCAACTTGGTGATTTTTTGCATCATCAATCTTCATATAGAAAAAACAACATTGACACAATAAATAGTCATAATGTTAACTAGCCTCATCACATGTACTTCGTGCGTGCGATGAGGCTTTTTTACTTTTTGGAGTTTAGTATTATAATTTTTTATTCTTTCATCTCTTTTTTGTGCAATGGAAATCTATGGTAAATTTGAGTTTGTTGAATGCCTAGAGATTTTTCTATTCAAAATAAAAGCCAACGTAGATGAAGCAATAAATAAATAAATAAACAAAGTGTGTCTGTTTAAATTTAAAAAGAGGATAAGAGATTAAGAGGTTGTAAATGACTGAGAATGTGGGTTTAGTGGGAGGTTTTCAATTGCGAGCTTTTATTTTATGAATTTGCCCCCTTAATTAAAAACATATAAGTGAGCAGAGAGAGGATATTTTGGGATATCTAAAACTTAGAATCCATGGCTTAAACGACTTAGAAACCCCTTAAATAGCAGTATAAATAAAATATTAAATTTTAGTTAATTTTAATTATTTTTATATAAGTATTATATGAGAGCATTTTATACATGTTTGTACTTTTTATAAGACACGTTTTATACTTGTTTATACTTTTTTATTTTATTTTATTTTTTTTGAGAAACAAACACACACACACACTCAAGGGAGAGGAAGGAGTTCTAACACAAAAACACACCACAACTCCACTTAAAAGCCATGGTAACTTTTAAGGGAGGGTGGGGTAAGTTATACTACACACAACACACTCTCTTATACTTTTTAATTTTGATTATAGAAAACACATAATTTTAGTGATTTATTTTTGTTTATATATAGTTGACATAGTACACATGTTTTACTAATTATGCCACATTGGCATCACTTAATAAATTTTAGTTAGATTTAAAAAAAAAAAAAAAGTCTATTAATAAAAGTTACCAATATATTAAATATAGAGATGGAAAACAAGGTCACTATTTCCGCTAAATTATGCATTCTTTTCATGTTTAACAAACACGACGCCAAAGGCCTTGTAGCTGAATTGACACCTCGTCATCCACAAAGTGCTTGGGGGTTTAGGGAGGAAAAAGTTCGAACTGTGGGATTAGTAACATGTTGTAATTATCTTTAAAAAAAAAAAAATACACGACAACCAAGAGTCTTATAGCTCAATTGTAAAGTCAACAAGTCATATATTTTTATATAATTTTAAAATACTAAAAAATTAAAAAATTAATATTAATTATAAGGATGCAATGAAATTCAATTGTGGTTATATCAAAATAATCATCCAATAGAAATTATTAAGGAGTGCGAGTTAATAAGAGTAAAGTCACATCTAATTAGTGTTAATTTTTTGAATTTAATTAATTTTTACTTTATGCAATAACTTGATCCTATAATTTTTTTTATATAAAAAAAAAACAATGTTTTAATCACTTGATTTAAAATTAATTATTGTTTATAACTCAAACAATTGGTAAAGAACATTAATAAATGCCGCCCTAGTACACGAGAATAAGAAAGCGCTCTTAAAATGATTATTCTCTTCATCTTTCTTACTATTATATGTAACAAAAATAATGCTTATTAATCTTGGAATAGATAATTTTATGTTTCATGAAAATGAATAATATTTATATCATTAGGATTTCGGAGTGCATTGTATTTAATCTTGGAATAAATAATTTTATGTTTCTCAATATAAGTATTGTATTTTGAAATAAAATATTTGCAATCCAAAACAAATCATTTCTTAATGGTTTAGCATTATTTTAGCATGTGAAAATGTTATCTTATAACCATATTTTTTGAATAATGTGTTAAATCCGATGTTAGCAAAAATGAAACCTGTCTTAGATAATTATTATTGAAAAAATCTAGAGGAGTGACAAGACAGATAATTATTATTGAATAAATCTAGAGGAGTGACAACTGACAAGACAAAGTCAAACAGAACAGACAATTAGATTCTAGTTATTAAAAAAAGGTATTAAGTGTGCGACGTTGAAGGTCATGTCCTAATTGATATACTTTATTAAGAGATTAGCATCATGTGTGTCAAATGCGAAGTTTTTGGCATTTGACACGTCAAATCTCAAAATCTTTGCTTCATGAGTGTTTCAAGCTGTAAATTTTTTCCAACATGCTAAAGTGCCATTCTATTAATAGAAATAGAACAATATTGTAGCAAAATCTAAAAAGTTTCATTATTTTTTTTATTCACCCCGGTGGGTCCAGACAGATGTAGTAAAGTTTTTTAATATTATTTTAATATTAATATATATTATTTAATGTATAAAATTAAAAAATAGAAAATGTGATGTACGGTAAATTATAAAATGGTGTGTTAAAATAATAAAATAACATTTTTAATGTGTTAAATGACATATTTTTAAAATATCTAATGTTGACGCTCTAATAGATACCAACAACACTGCTAAGTCTGCTATTTATGCCAACATCAAATGTTAATTGTGTCGTTGGCTATTAACTTGCACCTAAACAAATTAAACAAAATATTGTAAAACATATGCAAATGTCAACAAGTTCCATATTGGTTTTTCATTTTCTTTTTTAATAGAAACAAATGTCATAATAATCAATATTGATTCACCAGCAAAACATTTATATCGCTTTACCTATTTTTCTTTATAGGTATATGATAGGAGAAAGAGAGAGTTGATGATTGAACTACAAACATCAAACACTATGACGGATGTGGTTACTACCAACTAGATGAAACCACAAATGTGATCACTTTATAATTATAAAATGGGTCATTTTAATGGATGCCTTTAGAACAATTGTTAATAAACCATAATAGAAAATTTTGACATTATTTTCCTGAAAAATATAAAAAATTGTCAAAAAAATTTATTGTTTTAATATTCTCCGAATAAAATATTTTTAAAAATAACTCTTAAACAGGCATTAGTTAACATTTCCCTTATAAAATAAAAATCTCTCTCTCTGCATGAAACAACGAATGAAAATTCTTTTTGAATGATACGGTGGACTCACTATTTACAGACACACTTGCACTATTTTCAGAAATGGTGCAACGGAAACATATACACTATTTTTTAATAAAAAACAATACATAGTAAACAAGGATTTAACCTACCGGACAATAGGGCCCAACTACCACACAAACCTTCACCCACGTGTATATAAATTCATAAAATGCCCAATTTATTTCCTATACAGTACTTAAGAATTTCACCGCATTAAACCATGTTGAAATTGGTAATTTAGGATTTAATTTCTCATTAATTCCTTAATGGTTTGGGCAAGTGATCATATGAAGTTAATCTTCTCACATAGAAGAATATGTTCCAACTTGGACCCACCTCAACAAACGTGTGAATCCCACTTTAAATTTGGCTAAAATATAGCCATTCAAACACTCACAAACAATCATTTTTCTAATAGCATCAAATCTATAATGTCATTTGTAGGAGTATTGGGCCCAGAAGCTCATTATCCATGTATATATTGGGCCTGAGGTCCAAGCCAAGGACAAAAGGTCGTCCGAGAAGGAGTAAACGTTGTCAAGAGATTCCGTGTTAGTAAATAAAGGAGTTAGTTTTGGTCATAATGGCCCAAGAGGTTGGGCCGAGGATGAATGCCTCCTCGGCTAACCAAAGCCAAGGTTCATAGAGGTGGTTTGTCGTCTAAGGGAATGTTCCAAGAAGTTCTATTGGTACGGGTAAGCATTGCAGAAATATAGGACAGAGGGGAGTTCTAAAATATCTAAGGAGAAAGCTGCTATTACTGCATTAAATACTCTGCAGCTAACTTTCTGACCGCATTAATGTGGAGGTGATACCTGAATAGTAGTTTTTAGCCTTACAACTATTACGTAAAGATTTAGGGAATGTGCTAATAGGACAAGTATCAAACACCAATTATCTGATCTACACGTGGAGGGTAAATATGAAAAGGAAAGAGAGTATAAAAAGGGAAGGAAGCAATGAGAGAAAGGAGGGAAAATCAAGAGAGAAACACTGTAGCAATCATGAACCAAATTTGTAATCAAACTTGTGAGAAATATATAAGAACTGATTTCCTCGGACTGTGCTAAGGAAGATTTTCTTTAGTTTAAATCAATTTATCTTTCTGTTTTTGTCATTTGAGCCCACTTTATTTGTTGTCCAACTCATTTTAACCCAGTTTTCCAACCCACTCTTTACAAATTCATTGTTTTTGGCTTTTTGGGCTTAAGTTCATCCATTTTTCAGGCTAAAGACTCATATCTGGTCCTTACATCATTTATTCCTATATAATTTTGTTTTTTCATTCTCAATTCATCTTGATATTTTGAATAGATGAAGAGTATAATTATTGCTAACCTTTCAACTCGAATCCTTTCCCTCTTAAATCCTCAAGCACTTTGTGCACGAGAAAGTATTAATTAAGCTATAAGACCCCTTAGTGATTATCTTATCATTTGATACTAAGTGTCTCTATACTTCTCAAAAAAGTGTCTTTATACTTTAAATATACTCCAATTTTTACCAAATGTCATTCCAATTATACTTTAATAGTATGTCAATTATGTTTACACGCACAAATTAATGTATCATAATTTAGAAAATATAAAAAGACTTAATTTAAATTTATTATACTTCTATGTAATACTATGAATGTGTATAATCTATTATTTATTATTAAGTAAAAATGCTACATATAAATATACATATAATTTTATGTTTAATAAAAACAAAAAATATTTATATCATTCTCAATGCATTACTTAAATTTATCTATACATATTTGAAATTTTTGTTTATGATTTGATTCTTCCGATGAATCCTCTCTCTAAAAAGTATTGCATCATATAAAAAAAATTTAGAATGCAAAACAAATAATTTCTTAATGGTTGAGCATTGTTTTAGCATGCGACAATCGGACAATGTTATTCTATAATCTTATTTCCTCCAATATGTTTGAAACTGTGATGTTAACAAAAAGGAATGAAACCTGTTACCTGTCTTAGATAATTGAATAAACCTTTTTTTTTTTTGAAATGAATTGAATAAACCTTTTGAAGAATCACATAAAATAAATTTTTATTTATATTATTCTAAAAAACAGCCAAAATTAGTTGTTAACACAAAATAAATAGCCCAACGAGTTTAACAACTTGGGCCCAAGAAAATCATTGATCCAAAACCATTACTTTGTCCAATGCAATTAGAAATCCAGAGTATAGATTGATGGGTCCCATACCAAACTCCACGTGTAACATGTAACAGTGTCTTTTTATACAGTGCGTCCAATAGATAAGAACCATTCCTTTTCTTTCTGCGAAGCACTCGCAGACTTTGTTGGTATTTTCGGCGATAACTGTTCAACCTTCTTATACCGGAATTGGATTTTGAATTTGAAATCTGCGCTTGATTTTTAGGGTTTTTAATTTTGATCAATCTTTTTGTGTATTTGGTAATTGGAGGTGTGAATTTTTAGGGTTTTGGGAGGGAAAAAAAAAGGGTTTTGATCAATGAAAGGGGAAGTACAGCTAGAGGTAACGAGTGCAGAGAACCCTAGTCCTAGTGATGCTGATCCTCTGCTAGACAAACATGCCGATTCATCGTCACCAAGGAGCTCGAGCTCGAGCTCGAATGAGATCAGGAATGAAGATATTGAGACCGGTTCGAATTCGTGTTGTCGCATTTGCCTCGAGAGCGATGCGGAGCCAGGTCAATTTTTCTTTGCTTATCGATTCGATTTCCTTTTCTTTGAATTTGATCATAATTCATGCTTTATTAGAATCATGTACAATCTTTATTTATCTGAGCAAGTAGGATTTTATTAAAGAATAAAAAATTGCAGTACAGAACAACAAACAAAAACAGAGCACTAATACTCTGCAAAGTGCCTTATTCAATTAAAAAAAAAAAAAAAAAAAACCATACCCGGTGCACAAAGCTCAACTTACCTTATTCAGTGCAGATTTTTGGGAGTTTCCATTCCCTATGATCCGAGCTTTAACTTCCGATTTTATAGGCAGCAAAATAGTGATTCTATCTTCTGTATTTAACTGGCCACTATGAAATGAATACACATATTTCTTTGGGACTATTCATGGTTAGCAGTAGCTCCCCAAGAAATCTTAGACAGAGCAGCCCTTAAATGCTTTCCTGTTTGTTACTTGTAGACCCAATTCAACAATCCCTTCCCAACGTGATTCTGCCCTGTTAGAGGTTGAAGATGTTGGCTGGATAAGAACATATTGGAAGAATTGCGCTCAGCTTTATGGCTTGTGTTGTGAGTAACTAATCAATAAATAGAAAAGGGGGCGGGGGTGAGCTGAATTGGAGTTCACTTTTACTAGAAACAGAATTAGAAAAGACCCACTTCCTTGTAGTTTTCAATCGGTTCGGCATCCCTTATTTTTAATTCTAGATGGAAGTTGAGAATATAAAAGTAGCTTTCTTTTTCTTTTTTTTGCTTGGTATGTCCTAGATTAATATTCTTGGCACACTTTTTATGTTGAAGTTATTCATATGGGTATGAGATGTATATAATTGTAGCTTTGGCATACATCTGCTTCCCTTGGTCTAATGGCTATTGTTCAATTTCGCAGAGGATGAATTAATATCTCCATGCATGTGCAAAGGTACCCAGCAGTTTGTGCATCGTTCGTGTCTTGATCATTGGCGTTCAGTTAAGGTAAACACTACTCTTTTATTTATTTATTTCAGTAGTGGTTCTTTTAATAAACGGTCTTATAGTGATTTCCCCCCCTTTTTACAGGAAGGATTTGCTTTCTCACATTGTACCACTTGCAAAGCTCAATATCACTTTTGTGTTGCATTGTTTGAGGACAACTCTTGGCGAAAACTAAAATTCAGGATTTTCGTGGCAAGGGATGTTTTTCTTGTATTCTTGGCTGTACAAACTGTGAGTGATCTTATCTTTCTTACTATTTATTGAATAGACTCTCAGAGATGCCTTTCATTTATCAATTGAGCTTCTCATCTGTAAGTCTCTGTACCATATTATTAGTATTGTTTAGAAAATTCAACTTTTTAAGATGCATTTTCTTTCTAATAAAAAAGTTATAGGTTTTGAAAACCACCATTTTTAATTTGAACTTAAATAAAAAGGTGCATTGTCTTTTCAAGTTAAGTAAAAGGTATGTTGGGAAAATTATTGACATTAAGATCGTTGATTTTTTAAAGAGTACCATATTTTGGGACACTCCAAAATGGAATAGAGGACCAATAATATGAGACTGAGGAAATAGTATAATCGGGTTTTGATGGGATGTGCGTGAATCCTGGTCTCCTAGTTAGGCCAGGGGTTTGGGGGCTGGAACCTGGAAGGCCTTCAAGCCAAATACAACTATTGGGGGAATTTTTGGTTTTTGTTTATGCTTTAATTTTTCTGTGCCCTTTATTCAGCGTCCTATTCACCTTTCAAAGAACCTAGTGTTTCATGATAGAATGAAACATATACAAAGAGATACCACTTTATAGAACTCTTCTGGATTATGGAGTGTTTTCACATGAGAAGATCCATGGGTGTCAATTGAAAAAACATGTTAACCAAGGCAGTCACCATTGAGAAGCTGAGGCTATGCTCAACTTCAATTGACTTTTGAACTTGAGTGCAAAGGAGTGAGTTGCTACAACATTCATTATGTTGAGAAGGCATGGAGCTTGATATTTTGATGGGAGATTTATGGGATGTGTATGAAGGTTAATTGACTATGTTGGTTATGCTGGGGGGTTGGAACTAAGGAGCAGGCAGGCTCCTGAGCAAAATTGGTGTTCATACAATTTATATATATGCTTAATATGTCATTACAGATGTAACATATTAAGCGTATATATATGTGACATCACATATTCACGTTACAGTTAGAATCGATAATACTTTTACATTTTTTATACTGTAAAAATATAATGAAACTAAGAGCTGTAAGGATTTTCTTTTGCCAATATCAGTGGAAATGGAAATTTGAATGCCTATATCGATTGGTTGTTTATGCGTAATATGAATCATAATGCATATTGGTGGCATTTAGGTGATGTTTCCTTACACTGGCTGGTATCTTATATTTTATTGACAGAACAATTCATTTCTCTCAAGTTTTTCCTCACTTGTTCAGTTATGTCCACTATTTTAATTTGCTTTGTTTAGTGTGGACATCTAGTCTCAACAAATTTAAGTCCTAAATAGATTCCTTAGCTTTCACCAAGTTCTTCTTGTAAGGTTTTAATTTAAACTTAATACGCTTTTGAGAAATGGAATTGAGCTTCAATTTGCGTTTATTGTTAGGCTTAGGCACAAAGCATTCTTACCGAGAACTCTCAAAAATCTCCTCTTATAAGATGTACCTTTCTTCAGGTTATTGCTGCAATGGGTGGCTTTGCATACCTAATGGATAAAGATGGGGCCTTCAGGAACTCATTCAGTGATAGTTGGGATCGGATTCTGTCAAAACATCCTATACCTTTCTATTATTGTATAGGTAAATACAATCGCTTCCTGCAGTTATTTTATATGTTTATTTAATTTACCTTGTGGGATTGAAAATCCTAATTGTAGTTTTCATACTAATGGACATGGTTATATGTAAAGCCAAACATGAATTTAATGTGTCATGTCCGTCTCTAATGGAGTTTGTCTTATTTTCTGCAATGGAGTTTCAACCATCAACTTGCTTTGATATTCTCTGTTGCTTTTAATTCATATCCTGGATATCATTGCTAGAAAATGTTGGTGTAAGTTGTGTGCTCAAAGGCATTTATACCCACTGTTGATTGATCTTTGCACTACCTGTACCATAATGTATTTTGGCTGCCCCCTCTTTTACATGTGAATAAGTATCCCTTCCATATATTATGTTATGAGATTCCCCCCCGCTGTAAAACTATTTATGTCAGCTATTCTATGGGCAGTATCTTCTGTGCCGGTCTTGCTGTAGGCTGTAGCCCATAATTAACTGGAATTGGAATTTTTTCATCTTTCTTTCAAATCTTGAAGATGTCATTATGGAATAGACTTGCTTGCTGTGGTCTAATTTTTTCTCTATACAACAACACCCCCCACAACACCCCCCCCCCCCCCCCCCCGCCCCCCCGGCCCTTACTTTTTTTTCTCTCTGCAACACACAAAAAACACATATATTGACTTCTTTATTTATGTTTATTAAGAAGGATAATGGATTAGTTGGAAAAGGTTTGCTTATTATCTTTCTGTGACACACGTCTTCAATGAAACTCTTGAATGTTTGGATTGGTCAGTGGCTTACAATGTTTGTTCTGACTCATTGAATACTTCCAGGGGTACTGGCCTTCTTTGTGCTGCTTGGATTTTTTGGGCTTATACTACATTGCTCCTCCCTCAATGGTAACGACCCTCGGATGGCTGGCTGCCAGAACTGTTGCTACGGATGGGGAATCTTGGATTGTTTTCCTGCTTCAATGGAGGCATGCTTTGCCTTGGTTATTGTTTTTGTTGTCATTTTTGCCATTCTTGGCATAGCTTATGGTTTCCTTGCTGCCACCATGGCCATTCAGAGGATCTGGCAGAGACACTACCACATCCTTACTAAGAGGGAGCTCACTAAGGTAACCTCGTACACGTTGTGCATTATGGTCTGTTGTAATGTGGAGTCAATAGTTGGCCAAGAACTGAGCTCACTTGGCATCCTTGCCACCTGTCACTAGTTGACTAAGACTTTACCCAGAATAGACAATGTTTTAGATACTAGATCATTTTTTACTGTCAGCTTTAGATATCATCATATCAATAAATCATTTCTTAAGTCAAAAAATGCTTACTATTGACATTTTGCAGGAGTACATAGTGGAGGATCTTCATGGTTGTTATGCCCCACCAAAATTGGATCCAGAACATGAAGCACGTCTGAAAATGCTTAAGCTTTTGTAGTGATGGAGGGGTGAGTGAAATTATGTCTTTTAACTTGCTGTTAAATTAATCACCATTTGGGAGCAACAATATGTATTTGTTCCACAACTTTGTTTAATACAGTGGGGAGGAAAGAGAACGGTCTTATATTCTAAGTGCTCAGAGGTATGTAACCAATCTTGCAAAGCTAAGTGAAAAATATTTGGGAAATGGGCTTATACGACCACCTGTGCTGTTATATATATATATATAGAAAGAGAGCTTGCACCATTGATAGGCCTCTGAAATGAGCAGTATGTCACACAATGCCTCCATTTTCAGTTTAAAATAGCTGTTCCGGTTTGTGTAGATCAGAAATAAAGATAAGTCTGGATGGGCCGTTCTTGTACTATGCCATTGCCTCCTCAGGTCCTCGCATTTGCTCGTCAATGGGCTGACCTATTTATGGTACATTCTATGGCCTGTTCCACTTGGCTCTGTCCATCGTTTTGGAATGAGTTGTGCGCTTTATGTAGCTCACTGAAGAGGGTTTTTTTTTTTTTTTTTTTTTTCATGCAACCATTTTGGGTTTTTCTTGTAACCGACGCATTTAAGCAACAAATTAATTGACTACGTTATTTTTTATTTTATGCAACCAACCTCAGCAAGCAACTTGCTTGCCTCCAATTGAAGTGGCGTTAAAACTTTGGAATTATTCTACATGAACTTTCTTCGCAAAAGAACCTGACCATAACCATTGAAACTCTAGCACTCATAAGAACTTTTTGGAAGGCAACAACGAAACGAATTCACTGTCAAGGATTAGACTGTGGTTTCAAGGAAAATCAACTTAAGGTTGAAAAAACACGAGGGACCTCTTTTTTAGGCTCTACGAGAAGGCACGTTTAGATTTAAGCTGTAGATCAACCTTCTTAGGTTAGAAATCCGACCTCAAGGAATATATATATAGATAAGCAAAAGGTTAGAGGCAAGCCAAACTTCAAGTTATCAGAATCAAAATTTTGAAGTCTCCGTTAAAGGCCTCACAAACTTTCTAAAAAGTTTTAATGATCGCTTGAGCGAATCCAAATTTTGCTCAACCAAAACTTAAGATCTTAAGAGCATGTTTGGAAAGGGACTAACTCAAAATTTATAAGTCAAAACTCATTACTCAAACTGATCACTCGTATCTCAAAACTCTATATGTCACCAAAAACCCAAAACTCTTTTACTTCCTGTTTGGTTCATAACTCAAAACTGTGTCATCAAAACTCAGTACTCAAACTCATCACTCATATCTTAAAACTCTATATGTCACCAAAAACCCAAAACTCTTTTAATTCTTGTTTGGTTCATAACTCAAAACTGTGTCATTTTTCTCATAAGTTCACTTTATCCATTTTTTAGTGGACCCCACAGCCTACCTGATGATCAGAATGGTCACTGCTGTCTCCTCTTACCCAATATAAAAATTATTTTATTTGTTTCCTTATCTCCCACACTCCAAAGCTGGAGCATTTGGAATAGAGAAAGCTTCCAATGGTACTGAGATGATGTGACAATACACTGAAGGGGGTCCCACATAATTATACTTGTATGGCACCTAACGTCCAAGTTTATTTGGGCCTTGGGCCATGAATTAATGATATAGGCCGAGGGTCTAACCTCCTCACTGACAAAAGCCCCATTCCAAGCCCACAATGACTACTAGTCTAAATTGGGTGTTGTCCGGATGCTTGGAAAGCGAACTGCGGATGCCCTACTCGCATGTTGCCCGGGAAACCATTTTCGGGCTCTATACCCATGCTTGGTCACATCGCCATTCAAATGCTCAGCAGAACCCTAGAAAACTCCGCTGTCGAACACATTTGCTGTAGTGGGAACCGTTCCTAAAGCCACTCATACCTAAAAATCCACTTAAATTTATCGACATTGGACCTCTCTTTGCACTAGGAAAAAAGATAATGATGATCACCCCATTAACAAGGGGCTATAAATAGGAAAAACGAATGAATGGTAGGGGGATGCAATTTTGGGGGGAGAAAGGAGAGAGAAAGAGAGGATCTGAGAAGAAGAAACGTAGAGAAAGATAGGAAAGTGATCTCATTGGGTCCCTAAACCTAGAACAACCTAAGGTAGGATACCCAAACCTACCATACAAATAAATTGTGAGCCCAAATAGCGGTTTGGCCCAGCAAGCCCGTCTTTGGAGCGTACAATTGGTGCCTACCGTGGGGCTCTCCCATGATGCTGTGGTTCTAGAGGGACTCGAGCTCGGGGAAAATGTCTGAAAGACATTCGGGGAACCATGCGGAAACTGGATCCGTAGGGTCTTCTCGGGGGTCTAGTTGGCGAGAGCGCAAACAGAAGGAACGAGAAGATAGGGAGTACGACCAACGAGAAGGAATGTTCGGCACAGGGGAAGGGTCGTACCAAACCCAACGGACGGTCTCTGGCGCTACGGGACGTAGGCAGAGGGAGGAATGAGATGAAGAGTTTGAACGGCTGCGCAGACTAGTTAGGGGTTTAGAGCTGAAGGTAAGAGGTAGGCGTCGGAGAAGAGACAGAATTGACCAACAACAGGAGGTCAGAATCGGGGGAAATAGATATGGGGAAGGGTCTAATCAGTCCGGATCTTGACTACGGCGAAGTCGTTCACATTCCTGAGAATCCCATTGCTACTGAGATCGTTCGCATTCGCGGGGATCTCGACGAAATAGGAACCGGTCTCCCTACCGAGAGACTGGGCAACACTGGGACCGCTCACATTCTCGAGAAAATCAAGTTAGAGACTCGGTCTCCTCGAAAGAAAGGCGACCTCGGAATGCTGCCATGGATGCCATGAGTCGCGCTTTGCGAAAAGCAGCTCGATCGCCGTTTTCGAACGAAATCGAGCAGGCCGAAATACCAGACAGGTTTACCCGCCCACCGTTTAACTACTATGACAGGAAGACTGATCTGGTAGAGTACGTCAGTCATTATATTCAGATGATGTCTTTGCATACTCATAACGATGCGCTGATGTGCAAGGTATTTCCTTCGAGTCTGGGACCAATTGCTTTGAGGTGGTTTAATGGGTTACGGAAAGGATCCATACGTAGTTTCTTTGAGCTAATTCAGGAGTTCGGCGTTTGGTTTGTGACATGTAGTCGAGTACCTCAGCCGGTAGACACACTTCTCTCAATGAAAATGAGGGCGGGAAAGACCCTTCGTAGTTACGTCAGTCGGTATTGGGAGCTATACAATGAGATAGGTGGGGATAACGAAAGGGTTGCAGTAAGCACTTTTAGGATGGGGTTGCCCGAGGATTTCGGGCTACGAGAGTCGTTGACCAAGAAGCCTCCCAAAGGCATGCGGCAGCTTATGAGACGCATCGAGGAATATAAACGATTAGAGGATGACCGGCTGCAGAGCAAAGGTAAAGCACCAATGATGAATTGTCCTCGGCAAACTGGTTTCCCGTTCAGGCCTTAGGGGGGGTCTAACGATTCAAGAGCCGACTGCATAGATGGGAGAAGTGAATGTGACGTTTAAGGAACCGGTACACAGGATTCTTGACCGGATCAAATACGAGCCGTATTTTCGATGGTCGAATAAGATGGGAGGGGACCCATCCAGAAGGAATCAGAATCTGTATTGCACTTATCACCGGGACAAAGGTCATACTACCGAATAGTGCCGGGTGTTAAAGGATCACCTCGGACAATTAGTCAAGGCCGGGCATTTAAAGGATTTCGTGCTGGACTCTGGGGACAGAGTTGTAGGGCAAGATACTCGGCAAAGGGGAAACCCTCTCCCACCCCCTGTAGGGGTGATTGAAGTAATCCATGTTGCCCTGGAGAAGCTCATTGCAGGAAGAAGGAAAGGAGTGTTGACAGTAGTATCGGTAGAGGGTAACCCGGACCTACAGTCGTCGAGTAAGAAGATGAAGTTTGTACAGGAGCCCATCTCATTCGACGATGACGATTTGGAGGGGATGATCCAACTGCATGATGACGCATTAGTGGTCACGGCTCAGATAAGTGGCTTCTTAGTAAAAAGGTTGATGATAGACCAAGGAAGCGGGGCTGACGTAATGTACCGGGATCTGTTCAGGGGACTCAGACTAAGGAAGGAGGACCTGATGAAGCACACTTCGCCTTTGGTGGGGTTTAACGGTAAAGTAGTGGTTCCTGAGGGGAAAATTTCCCTTCTCGTGATTATGGGAGGGAAGGAGGTGGCAGTGACATTTACGATAGTAATTCATTTTCCCCGTATACTGCCATTCTGGGAAGACCATGGATCCATTCAATGAAGGCTGTCCCATCTACACTACATGTAAAGATCAAGTTCCCAACTGAGCAAGGTGTCACCGTGATAAGAGGAGACCAGCAAGCGGCTAGACAGTGTCTTACCGCTGTAGTTAATTAAGAGCGGGGGAATCAAGTCAATCTGGGAGAAACCATCGGACAACTGGTAAGAGATAAGGGGACTGGGCGGTCCGAACAGGAGCATGTTGAATGGAAGATGTGTCCCGAAAGAGCCCTTTATTACAATCACAGGGGGCCCGATAAGGAATGGGGGCTGGCTGCGCTGAGGAGTTAGTAAAGGTAAGGATATTCTCAGACACTAATAAATATTTCCAGGTTGGAGCGAGCATGAGTAATGAGGAAAGGGTCCAAGTATTGCTGTTTCTGATTCAAAACATGGATACTTTCACTTGGAACCCTTATGAAGTTCCCGGGGTTGATCCCGGGTTTATTGTCCACAAGCTTAACGTAGACCCCTCATATCCCCCGAAGAAGCAGAAGCCGAGAAGGTCAGCCAAAGACCATGTTGAGGCAGTAAGGCAGGAGGTAGAGAAGCTAAAAGAGGCAGGAGCAATAAAGGAGACCTTTTTCCCGGAATGGCTGGCAAATACCATGGTCGTCCGAAAGAAGAACGGCAAGTGGAGGGTCTGTGTGGATTTCACGAACTTGAACCGAGCATGTCTAAAGGACCCGTTTCCCATGCCAAAGATTGATCAATTGATGGACGCCACTTACGGGCACTCAAGGATGAGTTTCCTGGATGCTTTTCAAAGGTACCATCAGATTGCCCAGACCGTTGAAAACCAGGAGAAAACGATGTTCATATCCCCCGGTGCTAATTATCATTACACCGTGATGCCCTTTGGGCTAAAGAATGCCGGAGCGACATATCAACGGATGATGACAAGGATGTTTCGGGATAAAATTGGGCATACGGTTGAGGTGTATATTGATGACATGGTGGTAAAGAGCAAGCAAGAGGCTCGGCATGTAGAGGATCTCCGGGGGGTGTTTGAGGTGTTGCGGAAACATAGACTGCGTCTTAACGCAGAAAAATGTGCCTTTGGAGTGGGGGCTGGTAAATTTTTGGGGTACTTAATCACCAACTGAGGGATAAAGGTTAATCCTGACCAAATAGAGGCTGTGAAGCGTCTCTGGTGGCCGAGCAATCCGAAAGAAGTACAGGTGTTGACTAGGATGCTGGCCGCTCTTAATCGGTTTATCTCAAAATTTTAGATCGCTGCCGTCCATTTTATTAGCTTTTAAAGAAGTGTAAGGAATTTCGGTGGAATGATGAATGTGAAAAGGCTTTCCAGAACCTCAAGGAATACTTAATGCGAGTGTCGATGTTGACTGCACCAGAGCCTGGAGAGGAGCTGTTTATGTACCTCTTGGTATCCGACCATGCTGTAAGTGCTGTGCTTTTGAGAGACCGGGGAATACAACAACCCGTGTATTATATTAGCAAGACCCTAGTCGACGCTGAGACCAGGTATTTGCCTTTAGAGAAATTGGTGCTGGCCCTAGTACATGCTACCAGGAAATTGCCTCAGTACTTTTAGGCTCATACCGTATATGTGCTGACTGAATACCCCCTATAGTTATTATTGAAAAGATCTAATTTCACGGGGCGAATAGCTAAATGGGGGACACAACTCGGGGCATTTGACGTAAGGTATAAGCTGAGAAGTTCAGTAAAGGGGCAGGTATTAGCTGATTTTGTGGCGAAATTCTCTCCTAAAGGGGAAATGGTCTGTCAGTTGGAATATTGCCCGTGGAAGGTGCATGTGGACGGGGCTTCCAGCGCCAAAGGGGCCGGAGTCGGGATAGTCATAATTACCCCGGAGGGTATTCTCTTGGAGCATTTGTTCAGATTAGGGTTTAACGCTTCCAACAACGAGGTAGAGTATGAAGCTTTGCTTGCCGGATTGAAGGCAGTCTCAAGGTTAGAAACCCGAGATGCAGAAGTTTATTCGGATTCAAGGCTCATAGTCAACCAGGTGCAGGGAAGTTTTGAGGCTCGAGATCCCCGGATGAAAGCGTACTTAGAATTGGTGAAGCAGGCCATAGGTAACTTTTGCACATTGAAGGTGATTTAAGTGGCCTTAGCATAGAACAGAAATGCCGACTCTCTGGCCACTCTGGCATCGTCGATTGCCAAGGATATTCCCCGAATAATCAGAGTGGAACTCGTCCCAAAGCCTAGCATTAAGGTGGTAGGAGATGAGGGGGTTGCGAGGGTCGAAGTCACAACAGTCGCAACACTTGGACCGAGCTGGATGGATCCTATCATTGATTTCTTAGCCAATGATCGAGTCCCGGACGATGAGAAGGAAGCCATCAAGATCCGCAGGATAACTGCCCAATATTGGTTGTCTAGAGACCGGAAGCTCTATCATAGGTCATTCGGGAGACTGTATCTTTTGTACTTACACCCAGAGAAAGTAGGCCAACTCCTGGCCGAGTTGCATGAAGGGGTATGCGACAGTTATGTAGAGGGACAGTCATTGGCACATCGGGCAATGACTCAAGGATTCTGGTGGCCCCAAATGCATAAGGATGCCGCGGAATACGTTCGAAAGTGTGAGCAATGTCAAAAACACACCCCTTTGATACACCAGCCTATCGGACATTTGAACCTGATTAGTAGTCCTTGGCCCTTCGCATAATGGGGGCTGGACATACTCGGACCTTTTCCCCGAGCAACGGGCAATCGAAGGTTTGTTCTGGTAGCCGTTGATTACTTCACCAAATGGGCAGAGGCTGAGGCTCTGGCCAATATTCGGGACGTAGATGTGAAGAAATTCGTATGGAAGAATATAATCACCAGGTTCGGGGTTTTGGACTCCCTTATATTGGATAATGGGCTGCAATTTGACAGCTGAGCTTTCCACGAATTTTGCAGCAACCTCGGTATCAGGAACAAGTATTCTTCTCCAATGTATCCCTAGGGCAACGGCCAGGCTAAGGCTGTAAACAAGGTAATCGTGAATGGCTTGAAGAGAAGACTGGAAGGAGCGAAGGGCAACTAGGTCGAGGAACTACCCAATGTTTTGTGGGCATACCGGACAACTCCTCGGAGGTCCACGGGAGAGATCCCATTCTCTCTCACGTACGGGGCAGAGGTCGTGATACTAGCCGAGGTCAATTTATGTAGTGCGCGAGTTTCAAGATTCAACACGTCCCAGAATGACGGTCAGCTGATAGAGCGTCTAGATTTACTTGAAGAATATCGAGACGCAGCGACTATAAGACTAGCAGAGTATCAGTAAAAGCCTGCCCGACGTTACAACCGAGATGTAAGGGTGAGAGAATTCAACGTCGAAGACCTGGTACTGAGGAGAGCAGTAGGAAGCATACGAGATACAAACGCTGGGAAGCTAGCCTAAACTTGGGAAGGACCGTACAGAATTACAACCATTGCAGGTGTAGAAGCGTATTATCTGGAAGACATGAACGAAATACCATTGCCCCGACCTTGGAATGCTTATAATCTTAAGAAGTTTTATCATTGACTGTCCATGCACGGAAAAATGTACGTTGTACTAACTCATATGATAACGATGCAACTAGTTCGTACAAGCCAACCAATTCTTTTTGTTTACTACGTTCGGTTGATAAACACGGAGGAAGTTGAGGAAATTCAAGCAGTTAAAAATTTTCTAAGGACAGAAGCCTGCTTCTCGGTTCGATCCCTATCACTGAGCAGGTGGAAACCTTACTCAAAATTTCCAAAGGACAGAAGCCTGCTTCTCGGTTCAATCCTTGTCACCGAGCAAGTGGAAACCTTATTCCAAAAATTTTCTAAGGACAGAAGTCTGCTTCTCGGTTCGATCCCTATCACCAAGCAGGTGGAAACCTTACTCAAAATTTCTAGAGGACAGAAGCCTGATTCTCGGTTCGATCTCTATCACCGAGCAGGTGAAAACCTTATTCCAAAAATTTTTTAAGGACAAAAGCCTGCTTCTTGGTTCGATCCCTGTCACCGAGCAGGTGGAAACCTTACTCAAAATTTCTAGAGGACAGAAGCCTGCTTCTCGGTTCGATCCCTATCACCGAGCAGGTGGAAACCTTATTCCAAAAATTTTCTAAGGACAGAAGCCTACTTCTCGGTTCGATCCCTATCACCGAGCAGGTGGAAACTTTATTCCAAAAATTTTCTAAGGATAGAAGCCTACTTCTCAGTTCAATCCTTATCACCGAGCAGGTGAAAACTTTACTCAAAATTTCCAGAGGACAGAAGCTTGCTTCTCGGTTCGATCCCTATCACCGAGCAGGTGGAAACCTTATTCCAAAAATTTTCTGAGGACAGAAGCCTGCTTCTCGGTTCGATTCCTATCACCGAGTAGGTGGAAACCTTATTCCAAAAATTTTCTAAGGATAGAAGCCTGCTTCTCGATTTGATCCCTATCACCGAGTAGGTGGAAACCTTACTCAAAATTTCTAGAGGACAGAAGCCTGCTTCTTGGTTCGATCCCTATCACCGAGCAGGTGGAAACTTTATTCCAAAAATTTTCTAAGGACAAAAGCCTGCTTCTTGGGTCGATCCCTATCACCGAGCTGGTGGAAACCTTACTCAAAATTTCCAGAGGATAGAAGCCTACTTCTCGGTTCGATCCCTATCACCGAGCAGGTGGAAACCTTATTCCAAAAATTTTCTAAGAACAGAATCCTACTTCTCGATTCGATCCCTATCACCGAGCAAGGGAAAACCTTATTCAAAACTTTCTAAGAGCAAAAGTATTACAAAAATATATTATATTACAAGTGGGAAACACGCCCTGTACATTAGTCAAACATGCATGCATGGAAACTTTGAAGCATTCACAAGAAGGTTAAAATATAAATGCGTAATCACAAAAATGCAAAATGAACCTTAATCAAAACTAAGCATGAAAAATCAATTACTTCATCACCAAAACTCGGTGACATTAAGTTTAAACCTAGAAATTAAGTAGTTGTTTGGTAAAGAAACCAGAAAATAATCGTTTAGTCGCCACAGCCCGGCAACATGGGCAAACCAACTTGAAATAAAAGTTGTTAAATGAAAGCAAATAAAGGTAAAGTAGAATAGGTTCGGCAATCAGGAGGAAAGATCCACAAGCTGTGTCTCGGAGGTCAACTCGATGGAATGGTGCTCGGGTACGGGAGGCTGAAGATGAACATCTTCACCAGGAGGGCCGTTAGTAGGTGCTGGTGGCTTCTGTCTCGATCATTTCCACATGGGCGTCAATCTGCTCCACCAGCTCCCTCAAGCTATCCGTCTCCTCCTCATCGTTTGGACCTGTTGGGTTCTGTGCGGTTGAGGCAGAGTCTGGAATGGGGATCCGGCTAGGGTCCTTAAGAGGGGAGTCTTCGGGCACCCTTAAGGCTTATAGGGCAGCCATCCAGCCCTCTTGGAAAGACAGCTGCCGAGCTTCCATCACTACCGGCTCCATGCCCTTCTCCGCATCAGCGAACCCCTCGTCATACCATTTGCTCTCACAAGCTTTCAGGGCCACCAGTAAATCGGCTCCACGCCCTTCTCCACGTCAGCGAACCCCTCGTCATACCATTTGCTCTCACAAGCTTTAAGGGCCACTCGCAAATTAGCAACTTCCTCAGACAAGGTAGAGTTCAAACTTGCTGCTTCGGCCAGCTTCACTTCCATTTCATTCTGCCGCGTCACCAGCTCCATCGATCTTTTCTCTTCCGAGGCCTGGGATTTCTCTGCAGCAGCGGCCTTCTTCTCGGCTGATTTAGCAGTTTTTGTTCTCTTTAGCCGTTTTTGCGGCCTCTTCCCTGTCAGCTTTCTCCCGTTCAACCTCCTCGGTAAGGTCCTTCACCCTCTCATTCAGGATATGGGCTAGCTAAGCGGCTTGTTAAAGACAATATTATTCACGTGCGGTAACTTAAAGGAGCAACGAATACGGCAATAATAAGAATATGTGTAAAAGAAAGAATAAGAGTGCAAAGGAAGAGAACTTACCGCGATAGTGTGCCATTGGAGTCTTCTCCCCATGGACTCATCGGTCCCATCAGCAAAAGCGCTCACGTCCTCGGGTAGAAGGAGATCGTGGACCAAGCTTTGGGCAACATGACCCCCTTCACCTTTCTCCCATGCCCGGACGCTAGCACTTGCCGGGAGGGACATGCCATCTAGCTCAAATGTAGGTTGCCACAGTTGCGCCGGTCTGAAGGATGAGGCCACATTCGTTCCAACCTAGGTCGGGGGTTCCCGAATAGTGACACCCCGAGACGGTTGGTGGGAAGTTTGAACTTGAGTCTCTCTCGGGCCGATGGAGGATTGGTCAGCAACCCGTTGTCTCTTACGTTGCCGCCCGGAAGGAGGAGGAGGTGGAGGATGAGCGGGAGGAGCCGGGACACGCCCTTGAAGAGGCTGTTGCTGTTGAATGGCCTGACTTGCCCTAGGGAAAAAATGGCTGACGGTCAAGGTCTTTCTGGTCACCATGTCTTCGGGAACAGAGTGTGTCCTAGAAGAGTCACTAGATTCTACGGCTTCTTGTGCGGCTACTTGAACTGGAGCCTCGGGTTCTGTTGGTACAACTTCATGATGAATGGCCTCGTGAGCACGTTCCCGGAGATATCTGGATGCTGCTTCGGCTGATTTGTCCCTTATAGGCGCAAGTTCATCCGAACAGGTGTACCGCGAGCCGAGGTCTTGGGCTTTGCCTACGGTAAAGTTGGGAGGAAGAAAGTTTGTATGCCGAACATTTGTGTAAGAAAGGAGCGGACTATCAACAATGAGGGCTTGGCTGAAGGGTTGCCAAGTGGAGTACACTGGATCCACGTCGAGGATGAGGTGAGACGCATGGAGTTGCCCGTCTCGGTGCACAAAAATTTCGGACCTTAGCACAAAGTTCAAGTCCCGAACATGAACCGTCCTGATGTCCTGGGTAAACACTGAACTGTCTGCAGCAAAAGAGGACGAGTCAGAGTTAGAATAAATAAAATAGTTACAAATGGAAGGGATATGAAAAATTAAAGGTTATAATGAACCAACTTCGTGCCGTGACAAAGGGGGAGGGATATCACCGGCAAACCAATTGCCGCGCACCTGGATATATTCCTCGGCGGAGTTCCTATTAGAGTCCGGCAAACATGAAATCAGCTGTACCCTTGTGTCTCTAGTCTTTAAGTAGTAATTTGATTTCTTCCTTCCACATAGGCTATACATGTGGTTTACATCGTGATGGTCTAGTTGCAAACCAAACGTTTGGTTTAGCCTACCCACATAACTCACTACCCGGTAAAAGTTGGGGGGAAGTTGGTCGAAACTCAATCCATAGTATCTAAGGGTGTTAAGTAAAAGCGGGTTTATAGGAAACCTAACCCCGCCCTCTAGGACTAACATCAACGGGAAAATGGCCGTGCCTGCCCCTCTATGGGGGGCGATCTCACTTTCATGGCAATACGCCATCTCCACATCATCAGGGATGCTAAAGTTTTGCCTAAAAGAGGCTAAGGGCGCTCCGACATTCAAAAGATAAGCAAAACCCATCTTAAAGCCTAGAAATTAAAAAGAGCTCTAGGGAAGGAAATAAAAGCAGAGGAAAGGGGAGGAAGACTTACTTCTAGCTCTAAGGGAGAGGAGGATTCTGGGTTAGTGGACTGGAACGTAGGTGAATGCTCGACAGAGAGAAATTTCGGAAGAGCAGAGAGTGAAAAGTGAGAAAATGGATTATGGTGAACCATTTATAGGAGCTAAGGAAAAGCATCGGTTAATGAGCAATAATTAACATTAATTAGCAATGATGAAGTAAGAAGGAGTGACCTTAGAAATACCCAAAGCAATCAACACATGCGCCTCGATTTGCGAACCGATAGGTAATAATGACGGTAGAACCAGAAGGTCTGAAGCAACGCGCCTTTTGAGAAATGCATTTATGGACCGCTGTAACCACCTAAAACACACCCGTTGGATTTCTCGGGCAAATCACTGCCTCTTTGACTCCTTGATTCGTCCCTGGGAGCCGAGAATGAATCAATGGGGGGGCTATTGTATGGCACCTAACATCCAAGTTCATTTGGGCCTTGGGCCATGAATTAATGATATGGGTCGGGGGTCCAACCTCCTCACTGACAAAAGCCCCGTTCCAAGCTCACAATGACTACTAGTCTAAACTGGGTGTTGTCTGGATATTTGGAAAGCGGATTGCGGATGCCCCGCTCGCATGTTGCCCGGGAAATCATTTCCGGGCTCTATACCCATGCTCGATCACATCGCCATTCGAGTGCTCGGCAGAACCCTAGGAAACTCCACTGCTGAACACATTTGCTGCAGTAGGAACCGTTCCCAAAGCCACTCGTACCTAAAAATCCACTTAAATTTATTGACATTGGACCTCTCTTTGCACTAGGAAAAAAGATAATGATGATCACCCCATTAACAAGGGGCTATAAATAGGAGAAACGAATGAATGGTAAGGGGATGCAATTTTGGGGGGAGAAAGGAGAGAGAAAGAGAGGATTTGAGAAGAAGAAAACGTAGAGAAAGAGAGGAAAGTGATCTCATTGGGTCCCCAAGCCTAGAACAACGTAAGGTAGGATACCCAGACCCACCATACAAATAAATTGTGAGCCCAAATAGTGGTTTGGCCCAGCAAGCCCGTCTTTGGAGCGTACAATACTTATTTACTAAAACTGCCACAAAACTCATTTCTCAGATTTTGAAAACAGCTTTTCATGAGTTCTCAGTTTTCATTCTCATAACTCAAAAATTTGAGATATGAGTTATGGAAACAAAAACTGAAAACTCAACCTAACATTATTTCAGTAAGTGGATCCCATGAATTTTGAGTTTTGAGTTAAGATTTTTGAGTTATATAACTAGAAACAGCCTAATCCAAACACCCTCTAAATATCTTTGATTAGCTCTTTGATAAACCAATTGAAGGGGGGTTGTTGGTGTGTTGAGCTTAGTCGATTTGGGCTTGGCAGGGAGACAACTATTAGAAGGGGGAATGGGAGATGAAAGTTAAAGGAAGAAGATTGTTTCTAATCCCTTCTTTGACAATCAAGCCAAGGATAGTAGTTTTAGGGAAATAATTACCACACCGTGTTGCTATACTTGTCGAAAACCACCAAGATTGGCACAGTTAATTGTGGTGTGGTAAGTGTAAGTGGTGTCCTTAAGGTTGAACAAACCTATCAACACTTGTCCTTACTCCTTACCATCCAAATTGGACCATCTAGAGTACCTATCTATTGTTGAATTTGACCCCAGTTTTACTCCTGATCAACCAAAATCAATATGATTTTAATTATTATGTATGAGAGTGTGATGATTAATATACATGGTTTTATGCAGTGGACTTTTTGAGAGTTTTTTCTTTCTTTCTTGGGTTTAAGAGTGATGGTGGTGTAATTAGAGATGTAGGAGAGACGGTCTTCAAAAAAAAAAAAAAGGGATGTAGGAGAGACTGTTGGAAAGAAAAGAATAAGGATGAAAGAGAGAGTAAAATATAAACGGAAATTCAATTAGCTAAATAAAAATATCTTTTATGTGGCCAAAATGATATAAGTTTTAACATATTGAAACAAAGTTATTTATAGCTTAAGTGTCATTTAATGGTAACATCACTTACAGAATGGATGAAAGTATAACATTAAGAGAAAAAAATTGACAAACTTTAGGTTTCAAAATCTAAAATTTTAAATATCAAAAACCAAAACCAAAATTACTCTAGACTTTAATTTGCATTTTAGTAATTATGTCATAGTTTAGTTTTTAATGTCATTAGTTGTCATAGTGTTTCATGATTTCATGTGAAATCGCATATGTTTCTAGGGCAAAAAAAAAAAAAAAGTGAAACCGTGTACACTTTTTTATATATGCTTTGTTATCCCAATCCATTTAATGAGCTTGATGAAAATGCTGTTATATTACGAGTTACAGCATGATAATTAAAAAACGCAATTTTGTTACAAGTTTTAACCAAAAAAAAAAGGTGTGGCAGGGCAATTTGAAGGCGAAGGTATTTTGGTAACTTTGCATACTTTTTTTTTTTTTTTTTTTTTTTTTTTGAGAAAGAACTGATGACTTTAATTGATCAAAGATTGAAAATCGGCAAATACAAAAGTTACAATGTCATTTGGATAGGACTCCAACCAGACAGAGATAGGAAAACTAAGAGCTTGTTTGGCCAACAAAATTTGGTCACTCAATTTTCGTCACTCAATTTCCATCACTCATCACTCATCACTCAATTTTTCACATCCGTTTGCCTTTATCACTCAGTTTCCATCACTCACTATTTTTCACACTATTTGGAGGGCCCACGCCTGTCACGGTGCAGCTTTTTTTTTTTTTTTTTTTTTTTTTTTTTTTTTTTTCACTAAGTTTGGTGAGTCTAGGTACTAAAGAAAAAAAAAAAAAACAGAATAGAACAGAACGAACCAGTAAAAAAAAAAAAAAAAGAAACCCAGACCGAACAGCCAACCTAGGAGGAAAAAAAAAAAGAAGAAGAAAAAAAAAAAAAAGAAAGAAGAAGAAACCAGATCGAATAGCCAACCCAAAGAAGAAAGAAAAAAAAAAAGTCAAAGGTCAAAAGTTGCGGCTGAGTACTATTTGTGGGTCCCCTATGTGTGTTTAATTACAATATTGCCATTGAGTTATGAGTTATGGAAACTGAAAACAGCCAAAATGTGTTTTCAGTTTCCATAACTCATAACTCAAAAATCAGAGAATTGAGTGATGGAAGCAGAGTTATGGAAACAGAGTTATCGTTTGCCAAACAACCTTTTTGCTATGGGTCCCACCATTTTTGAGTTATGAGTTATGGAAACTGAGAATTGAGTTATGGAAATTGTGAATCCAAACGGCCCCTAAGTCTCGCTCTCTAGGCTAGGGCATGAGCTACCGCATTACCTGGCCTACAAATATGAGAGAAAGATGTACTCACAAAGGAGTTTACAATACATAAAATGTCTCAAATGAGATGACCACTCGAAGCAAAGTCCCAACCGCCCCATTGGAGGGCTCTAATCACCTGCTCCGAGTCCCCTTCAAGAATAACCCTGTCAAGACTAATGGCCTGTTTGGAAGTTTAGAGAGGGAGGAGAGTAGAGGAGAGTAGAGAAGAGGAGAGTAGTGGGGAATGATTATTCTCCACCTTGTTTAGATGTTTTTAAAATTAGTAAGGGGGAAGGGAGTAATTAGCCCTTCCTCTTGTTTGGATGTTTTAAAAATTAGGAGGGAGAGGAGAGGAAATGATTTAAATAGACAAATTTACTCCTATTTTAAAAATGGACTTGTAATATTGGTTTATGATTAATTTATTAAATTAAATAATTA
Organism: Quercus robur; assembly: GCF_932294415.1. NCBI lineage: Eukaryota > Viridiplantae > Streptophyta > Magnoliopsida > Fagales > Fagaceae > Quercus > Quercus robur. The sequence continues at coordinate 81,738,557 of NC_065535.1, forward strand.
TTTAATCAACATTTTAATTCCATCAAATACTACTGATAAAAGTATAAAACTACTATTATAAAATAATTTTTATTACCTCAAAATAAATTCTAACAAAAATATAAATAAATTCAAAAATTCATTGAATCTTATTAATCTGTTTGGTCAAGAATGCCAAGCACGATATCATTGACATAGCAAAACCCAGAAGCCTCAGGCTTCTTCGCATGGTGGAGCCCACCGGCCCAGTTGAAAGCGATATCGGTGTCGCCACAGTTGAGCTTGACGGCAGCGCCGATAGACCCGTTGGCGGATGACTGACAGAATCCGAACAAGTTGTGGGCCATGCGAATCTGGTGGGGTTTCAATGGGTGACCTTGGCCGTAGTAGTAGTCGCCGATGCTCGGCTCGTAGAAGTAGGCTCATGCGCTGCTTCTTCGTGTTGGGTCCCGATGGGAGTGATGTGCCACCATGCTTTCTTCCATCACCGAAAACCCAAATCGCTCGCTCTTCTCTCTTTTCTTCAAGTCGAGGACGTTAGACAAAGGTAAACTTCCATCCATGATTTCGACGAAGATGAACACCGACTTGTTCAGATTGGAGATGGAATCGGAATCGGATTTGGAGGAGCGTGGTTTTGGTGGTGTAGGGATCACTGATGAGGTTTAGGCTTTCGCGAGGAATATGAGGATGCATCCAGAGACGGGGTTGGATTTTCCGATTGATGAAGAAGAAGACTTGGACCGGATGTGGGTTTTTTTTTTCTCAGGAAACAAATAGAAAGTCAATGCTTAAATTTTCTCAGGAAACAATCAAACATTATTTATATAATCTGTGTGTAATTTTGTTAATTTAGAAAGGATAAATTAGGGAATTTACTTGGACAATAATTTATCTACTCTACTCTCCCAAATCTCTCCAATTTGGGGAATTAAAAATGAGGTGTTAAAGGGAGTTGAAACCCCTCCAAACCCTTCTAAACCCCTCCCCCTCCTTCCTTAAAAAACTTCCAAACAAGATAACTGGATTACTCTCCCTCCCTCTACTCTACTCCCCCTCCTTTTTTTAACATCCAAACATGCCATAAGTTCCCGAGCAAAAAGTGTAGCTCTTCGTGCAACCAGCAGCTCCAAAGCTTCCATTGATGGTGGCTTTTTAATCTTTTCCACCAAAGCGGCCTTCACCTCACCTTTTGAATTGCGAGCAATCACCCCAATCCCAGCTTCATCAAATTCACCAAACATAGCCCCGTCAAAATTAATCTTCTAACCTATTTGCCAACACTTTTGATACAAGCTTATATAAAATATTACAAAGAGCAATGGGTCGAAATTCAGTGACAAACTTAGGATTTTTAACTTTAGAAATAAGAGAAATACAAGTATGGTTCAGACTTGAAATGAGACTACCTTAGTTAAGGCAAAACAGCACTGCCTCCACAACATCGTCACCAATATCACTCTAAAATTTTTGATAAAATATGGGAGGTAATCCATCGGGATCGGGGGCTTTAAGGGGATCCATTTGATTTAGAGAAGACTCAATCTCCACCCGAGAAAAAAGGCTAGTCAGGTTGTTATTCATATCCTCAGTCACAACAGATTTAATGGACTGAACAACCCCATCAACTTCCATCGGTTTTGAGGAGAGGAACAGATTTTTGTAATAGTCTCGAACCATACCCGAGAGATTACCTTCACCTGAAACCAACACCCCATTTGAATTTCAGAGCTCAACTATTCTATTATGGCGGAAGCGTTGCGAAGCTTTTGTATGGAAGTATTTTGAATTACAGTCTCCGGAAATCATCCAATGCTCCTTACTCCGTTGCTACCACATTTTTTCATCCAGGCAAAGGAGGTCCGCTATATTTGATTTTAGCTTAAGAAACTTCTCCACATTTTTTCCCTGAGTTGCTTCACATTCAGCCATGTTCAACCCATCTTTTTTTTCTCTAAAATGTCTCATCTCACATGGCAAAAAGAGTGCTTACTCCATTATGAAAGACTCTTTTGACAAGCGTTCAATTTAGCAACTACTACTTCCACGGGAGAACCCGTGACTGATCTGTCCCAAGTCCGCTCCACTGTCTCCTTGCAACCTAAGTCGTTAAGCCACATCTGTTCAAACCGCCACGGTCTCAAATTCAATCTCCTCCAGTTGAATGCAAATTGGGTTGTGATCCGAAGACACACAAGTCAAAGTCTGTACACTTGTTGACAGAAATAAGTCATACCACTCCGCCGTGCACACTGCCCAATCCAGCCGCTCCCAAACCATACCTCCATTAGGATAAGTCCTTGACCAAGTGAACTTATTTCCTGAAAATCCGAGGTCCAACAAATTACATTCGTCCAATACTTCACGAAACTGCTCAATCTGACTATAGGGTCGTAGTCTACCACCCCTCTTTTCATGCGATTTCAAAATTTCATTAAAATTTCCTCCACGTAGCCATGGCAAGGTCCCACGTCTATGAAGAGAGCGAATCAAGTCCCATGTAGCCGATCTCAATTGCGTTTCTGGAGCTCCATAAACTCCTGTAAAACGCCATGCATTGTCTTTTTCTTTGTTGATCACCGCATCAATATGATTTGGAGATGAGGATTCCACATCTAAAGTTAATTCAATCTTCCAAAAAAGAGCTAAGCCACCCCCACGAGTAATTCTTGACACTCCATGGTAATGGCCAAACTGAAGAGAACCACAAATATTGCTTAGCCTTCCTTCTTCCAGCCATGTTTAGGCTAAGAACATGACTGAAGGATCTTGTGCCCGAACTAGATCTCCAAGCTCCTGAATTGTCTACCGGTTCCCAAGCTCCCGACAGTTCCAACAGATGAGATTCATTGTTCTTGGCGGGGCTAGAAACTAGCCTCTACCAATATGATTGCATTTTCTTTTTCAACCTGAGAAACCTATTTTGTTTTTTTTTTCCCCTCCTTGTTGATTTTTCTTAGACGGAGTAGCCCTTTCTTTCCCTAAGGATACCTCTAATTTTTTCTTTGATACATAAGGAATACGGTTAACACGGATCCAAGAGGGTTTTGGTGGAAGTGGGGTACATGTGGGAGAGTTTAATGAGTTTGAGAGGTCCACTAGAGGGGACCGTTCTGACCTGTCAACATGTGATGGAGATACACCCGTGACTAAGGGCAGAAATGTCCTTCTTACGTAAGTAGCCTCGGTAACAGGCTTAGCTGGGCAACTAGACTCCTTATTTAGTAAGAATTCAGAGTTCTCATCCACGCCTTCCATCTCATCAAACTTATTCAGCTCTGAATTGATCTCTTGCAGAGTTTGCGTAAAGTTTACTTCAACATTGATTTGACCCCCAAATCCCAGTGGAGGATCATCCAAATCCCTGCAATTTGGGTACGGAGCATCATTAGAAATATCTTGAGGCAGAGAATCCGGATTTACCTTGTCCAAAGATCCCGTCGAAGCTCCGTTCTTCGGTGAGGGAATTTGATGAGACTTTGAAAGATCTATGCTTTCCGAATCTTGAGAGACCTTTGAAACTTTTTTCTGTTGGAAGAAACCTAGGACTAAAATGGTAGATTTTCTAATTTGGTTTGATAAAGGAGCTCGTAACCAAGCCCCATAATTCCGATCCTTAGCTATGAGCCTGCCTTTACTGTTAATCCATAGTTCACAATCTTTGTCCCCATGAGTTAAGCATCTACACCAGTAACAGATACTGGGCAACCTTTCATATTTGAAGGAAACCCACCCTATGGTTCCATCTTCAAGGGTGATTGTGCACCCTTGACAAAGAGGCTTAGATGTATCAAGAATAACTCAGACATACAGATGATTGCCCCCTTCCATTACTGCAAAATCAGAAGGACAGACTTCACCTATACCTAAGCATAATCCTTCAGCCACTGTTTTGTTCATAAAGCTAATCGGAATATCATAAATTTGCACCCAGAAAGGGACTCTCGCAAAGTCCAGGTTTTGCACGTGAGTGCTATTATCGTACCTTTGAAAAGCCACCAGGAATTTATCAAAACTCCAGGGTTGAGAGAAAAAGACTCTATCATAGTCAAGCTTGTTCTCAAAGATAAAGAGAACATGGTTTCCCTGGTCCTTTATCTTGAAACCACTCTGGGTGCACCATAGTTGAGAGAAGTTTCGAGCTATTGCATCAACGTTAGAACCCGTTTCGTGAGAAATTTTGCAACCAAAATATGTTCCTTTGATCCCATGTCAGATCAGAGATTGAACTTATCACCCTTCGATCCCTATAAAGACAACTTATTCCATCCCATGGTAATCTCATCCATTTTAGCAAAAGAGAAGAAAGTGTTTCCCAAAGCCCCTAAAAGAAAAGAACCCACTAGCTTGAAGCGACCAAGAGGTTGCTAACAGGGACTAACTAGCCTTCAAAGTGAAGGGACAAACTCTTCCTCAGCTTAGGAGAAGTTTGGAGACCCAAACTTTCGCTAGCGACAAAGAAAACTCAAGAATGTCAGAAGTCCTCTCTTCTTCTTACTTATTCCTTCAAATTGGTAACTTTGCATACTTAGATAGGCACTGTCCATAGGAATGGTATTGTTGTCCAAAAGCTGCACTAGAATCTATGTTTGTCCCAATCGCATTAATTACTCCACTTACCACCAAGTATTCATTTCAATATTAAATGTGATGTGGCTTGACCATTAGTGGAGTTCTCAATCAATTGGGAGGAGCATCTGACTGGCAGGGCAGACGTAGTCTGTCAGATCCCACCAAAAAATAGTATAGTGGTCATGATGACTATTACGACTAGCAAGTGCTAGGAAGGGGTATAAATACCCTCCCCCATTCATTCAAAGGTAAGTTTTTTACACCAGATAAATGAGTTCTTCCTAAGTTTTCAATTTAGTTTTACTAAGTTAAACTTCCTAGTGCGGTACCATGCTTTGTTTGTGCGCAAGAACCAAAGAACCCAAGTATCCAACTAAGAGCATTCACATCAAAGGGTTTTAATACCTATAATACTTAAAAACATTCTACATCAAATGTGTTAAATCTATATATTTTTTTACTACTTAGCTCCAAAAGGCTGTCATCTTGTGCAATTTCCTATAACTACAAGTTATACACTAAAAAATTTATTTTATTTGGTTTTCTCTCTCTTTTCATTAAATTTTTTTACTATAGTTACAAAAAGGAATATTTAAATGAAGTGGTAAAAAAATAAAATTCTTTTTTTTGAGAAAGAAAAAGAATAGAAAATTAGGTGTATTATAAAGTGTGATATTAAAATAGATAAATTACTTTTTTTAGTTATTAGCTAAATTTTCTCCCACCTTTTAATACGAATGCTCTAAAAAAAAAAGAGCTTCCGAATTTCCAATTCCCACTTGCACTTTCCAAAATTAGCCACAATCAAAGTTTTTTTTTTGAGAATCTGCCAGTGCCACAATCAAAGTTAACCCCAGTCCCCCACCTACAAAAGGATTTTGCATAAGGGGCAATGCCGGCTCTCCGTGAACGCCTATAAGAAAGCTGTTACTGATGTCGTAATTAACAGTAAACAAACTGTATAATTTGCTCGGTGAAACAAAAACATTGCCAGGTCCGCAACAAAACGCTGTCGTTTATGCACTTTCTCCGATCCCGCTTCCACTCGTAACGGACCAAACAACCAATGGCCACCGAAGCCAATAGATAACCAACACGTGGCAAACATAAAAAAGCAAGAGGCAAGCCCCCGTTTATAAAGGAAAGACGACGCGCGGTTATTCAAAACAGAAAGCTACAACAAACGCTTGTTTTTAGCTTTGGCCTTTCCGATTCCTAAGCTCGCCGGCAAAATCTCACATTTCCACATTAAAAAAAAACACACTGTTTCTCCGCCAAATCTACCGTCGTCCCCGGCGAAAAAAAATAATCCCCGGGGACTCAGGCGATCGTTTTGCATTGTTTAGTAGCGAAGTGTGTGTACGTACTATAACGTAATTGAATTGAAGAGAATTTGAATCTCTCCCTCTCTGGTCTTCGTTGAAGAGAGAGAAGACGCCGATTACCATCGGCGTCGCAACATTCAGGTTTGTGTTTCTAAAATATATATAACAGAGAAAAATGTGATTTCTTCTTTTCTTTTTTGTTTGTTTCTTTTGCATGGAGGTTCAAGGCTTATGTATGCAAATATTTTTTCCTCAGTTTTTCTTATAAGTGCACTGAAAATTCGGTTTCTATTTTTATTTATTTTTTAAAATTTAAGAATGTAGGTTGATTTTTTCAATTTTATGTGTTGTAGTGATCTTGTTCATGAATTCTCGATGAGAATCCAAGCCATTGTCATTTTTTTTTTTTTTTTTTTTTTGTGGATCTGAATTGTATTTGATATTAAAAGAACTTATTCTTGAGGCTTTAAATTTGATATGGTAATAGGTTGTAAACCACACTTAAAGAATGAAAACATTCAACAATAGTGATGATGAGATGGTATCGGCTTTCAATTGAGCATTATGAATGAAAGCATTAAAATTAAATCAGATAGGTGGTGCAAAATTAGATAATAATTAGAAATTAATTTGCATTCAATTTGGACTCTAATTCTGCTTTGACTTTAACATTATATATATGATTGTTGTAATGAGACCCCAATGGCTTCTTCAAGGTTGGATACTGGATATGAAGCAGCCATCCAAAAATGTAGTTGCTTGCTTTTTTTTTTTTTTTTTTTTTAAATAGCTAATTTCGTCTCTGAATTGTGTCAAAGTTTAAGTTCATCCATAATCTCAATTATGCCAACTCATGAAGTATTGAAAACGGTTCAATTGCCTACACTTAGCAATAAAATTAACTGTCCAAATCCTATAAATCATGCATCCTTTGAATTCTCAGTAGGAATTAACGTGAATGAGAACTTGAATTGTAAAGTAATTTTGCAAGAGTTCACTCTATTTTCAAAAGGAGACTGAAGTAAGAATAACATTGAAATGCTTCCAACTTTCAAGGATTAAGTTGATACGATTGATAGTTTAAGAGCGAAATTGAACTTCAAATTCTTCAATACATAATTTAAAAACCAAAATCATAATTTTCTTTTCTATTGTTACTTTTTTTTATGAGGTGTACGGAGCTACGAGCTCTTTGAGTAACTTCATGATCCCATAGTACATTCTTTCCCAGGCAACATGTACACAGTGATTACTGGGATGAAATTTGAATTTGGGTCAAAACATGCTGAACCCAAGTCAAAGAATCACCAGCTAGCATAATTCTTAGGCCTAACTAGTCTCTTGATTAGTGGTTATGTATAAAGTATTGTGTCTAATCCCTGTGCTTTTTCTTGCTTTCAGGAATGGATAACATAAAAAGCCCATTGAAAGGGATTGTAAGTGACTTCAAAGGAAGAATAGCATGCTATAAACAAGATTGGACTGCTGCATTTTGCTGTGGTCCCAGGTTCTTCTTCCCAGACCCCAATTTTTTTTTCCTTCTTTCCTTTAATATTTACTTCAGTGGGAGTTGCATTGTTATGAGGCTTCTTTTAACGTAATCTCATTTGCATATTTTCCAGGATTTTGGCTCCGACTACCTATATATTCTTTGCTTCTGCACTTCCAGTAATTGCTTTTGGAGAACAACTTAGTAGAGAAACAGGTTGATCATCGTCTTATTTCTGGGTATTAGACCCATATTTATTCCAGTTGGGTCTTTCGTGCTGTCATGAATGTATGGTTTAATCAATTTTCTTTCCCCTCAGATGGAAGTTTGAGCACAGTGGAAACTCTGGCTTCTACTGCTCTTTGTGGTATCATACACTCAATAATTGGTGGACAGCCGCTTTTGATTTTAGGGGTGGCAGAACCAACAGTTATAATGTACACCTACTTATACAGTTTTGCAAAAGGGCGGGCTGGTCTTGGACAAGCACTGTTCTTGGCTTGGGCTGGATGGTAACAAGAATGAAATTTCTTTTTCATACTTTAATCTCCAAATTTTTATAAGTTGTAATTTTATAAGAGCAATTTTAACATGTGTAGGGTGTGCATCTGGACAGCTCTCCTACTCTTTCTTTTAGCAATATTCAATGCTTGCACCATCATCAGTAAATTTACAAGGATTGCAGGGGAACTTTTTGGCATGTTGATTGCAGTTCTTTTCATTCAACAGGCTGTTAAGGTATGTGCTTGAGCAGAAGTAAACCAAAAATGAAGAATAGTCTGATTTCAATGCTAATGAAGGTGATATTCTACATTATCTTAAGTACCGTGTATTACATTCACAGGGAGTGATAAGTGAATATAAAATTCCTGAAGCTGAAGACGCAACAGCAGAAAAGTATCAATTTCCGTGGCTATATACAAATGGGCTGCTAGGAATTATATTCTCCTTTGGTCTACTCTTTACTTCTTTAAAGAGCAGAAGGGCAAGATCATGGCGGTATGGCACAGGTCTGTGAAATGATTTTATGAGAATCTTTGCTGCAACAATCTCATCTGAATGCTGAACTTTTTACCACTAAATGCAGGATGGTTCCGAAGTTGTATTGCAGATTATGGGGTACCTTTGATGGTATTGGTATGGTCAGCATTGTCATTCAGTGTACCTAGTACAGTTCCTTCTGGAGTTCCCAGGAGGCTTGTTAGTCCTCTTCCTTGGGAGTCTGCATCATTGCAGCATTGGACAGTAATCAAGGTAAAAGTGCATGTTTTCTCTTGGAGACCATATATACTTGTGTCTGGTTACTGACTAAATCTTGCTTATAAGGTTACATCTGCTATTAGTTAATGCATTACTTTTAACTTCGTTGTACGTAATCAATCCAATAAGCTGTTCATTCATTATTAATGTAGACTATTGTGAATGGATATCTGGGTCTTTATTCTTAAATTATGGAATGTCATAATTTTAATTACAGGATTTGGGGAAGGTGCCACCAGAATACATATTGGCTGCCTTTGTGCCAGCAGTGATGATTGCGGGTCTTTACTTTTTTGACCATAGTGTTGCCTCACAAATGGCACAACAGAAGGAGTTCAATCTCAAGAACCCACCTGCTTATCACTATGACATCTTGATTCTTGCGATTATGGTATTGTAGTTATTTCTTTTTTCCCCTTTTGGTTGTCACACAACTGACACAAGTAGAAGTACCTTTTGTTTCTGCTTGAATGTTTCTTTAAGATTCACATGTTGCTTTGAATACATAATTTAGACTTTGCTGTGTGGATTAATTGGACTTCCTCCCTCCAATGGGGTACTCCCACAATCTCCCATGCACACCAAGAGTCTAGCTGTTCTCAAGAGACAGGTTGGTTGATGGATTTGCTCCATTCATGGAGGCAAGATAATATTTATTTTGTCTTATACAGTTCAAATTCTGACTGCAGTTGTTTAGAAAGAGAATGGTAAAGAGTGCCAAGGAATGCATGAAGCAAAAAGCTAGCAACTTGGAAATTTATGGCAGGATGCAAGCAGTGTTCATTGAAATTGATGCAACTCCAGCTGTAAGTTTTCTCATTCTATGCCAGTCGAATATCAAGGCTTACCGGTGATTTTTAGGGGCGAACTGGTAGCTGTCTCATTTGTCTGACAAGAGGCTTTGATGCTCACTTTCTTGAAATAAGTAAATAAGGAAACACTTGAAATTAAATAAAAAAAAAAAAATTCCTGGCAACTTTTATGCCACAACCTTATGTGGGAACAAGCCACTGATCATGATGATATTGACTCTCATGAGTTCATCCTTTCAAATGTGCTGCAAAGTTGTGGGAGGAAAGTTGTGAGCATAGGAATAGTATTTTGAAATATTGCATCGATTATTTCCTAGCCCCTAATAATGGTAGGACCATTGCAGCCTTCAGTAGCGAATGAGCTGAAGGAATTGAAGGACGCAGTCATGAAAGGTGAACATGGAGGAATCCAAAATGAAAAATTTGATCCTGAAAAGCACATTGATGCTTGCTTGCCTGTCCGGGTTAATGAGCAAAGACTAAGCAACCTAGTACAGTCACTTCTTGTGGCGGCATCATTATTTGCCATGCCTGTAATAAAAAAGATACCTACATCAGTTCTTTGGGGATATTTTGCCTACATGGCCATAGACAGCCTCCCTGGAAATCAGTTCTGGGAAAGAATGAAGCTGCTCTTCATAACTCCTGGACGGCGTTACAAGTAAGTGAATTTTTTTCTTCTTTATTTTAAGATTGAATGATTAGGTACTCCATTCATGTTTTCACACAGACATACTGATTACTTTGCTGGATTTGAAACTATTTTGGACAGGGTTTTGGAAGGAGCACATGCCTCTTTTGTGGAGTCAGTACCATACAAATATATTGCTACACTTACACTTTTCCAGTTGATGTATCTTCTAGTTTGTTTTGGAGTTACATGGATACCCATTGCTGGAATATTGTTCCCCTTGCCATTCTTTCTTCTCATAAGCATCAGAGAGCATATTCTCCCCAAGTTGTTTCACCCACTTCACCTTCATGAATTGGATGCGGCTGAGTATGAGGAAATACCTGGAGTTTGGACTCACAGTCATGGCATTTCATTCAAGGTATGAGACCTCACCATGTTTATCTGACTTGCCAGAGACTAAGTTCCTTTCCTGATTATTATTATTATTATTGTTGTTGTTGTTGTGTTCTGTTGATTTGATCTGAAGTACTGTTTAATGGTTGCTAGGTGATTTTCATTACTTATTAAAAAAATGGTTTTTTGGTGATTAAGATGATAAATAACTATAGGGTGTTTGAAAATTAATCTACAAATGAACTAAGTTCACATTTTTCCTAAGTATATTTCGCCAACTTCATTTTATTTAAAAGAATTGAAAAAAAAAATTCCTCTATGCAAATCACTCTAAAAAGACAATGTGGTTTCTGGGCTCAAGTAGCTGCTTTGGTTTATAATTTGTTTGGGGGTTTTAAAAATTTATGAAATGTGGAACTTGACTCATCCCATTTCCTTTGGGGTTTGCTCATGCCCTAAAAAAGAGTGTAAAGAATAACTTGGATTCTTTTCAGTTTTTGTCAATGACATGCATATAAACCTCGTAGAATCAATAGGAGATGTTAACTTTATAGCTTCAGTTACAGCTTTTGTTATGTTCAACAAAAAGAAAAATTTAGGATCCAATTTGAGCTGCAGACATATGCTCCTGTTTATTAGCTTTGAAGCAACTATTGAATGGGCCTAGAATGAAATGATGTTTTATGGTGCCAAAAAAAATCTAGTGATTTCTCATTCTATGTGAGACATTTGTCATGGTCAATTTAGTTTTTTGCATTTAATCTATGATTTATGATCTATGAGCAGGACAAGGAGCCTAATCAATCTGAAGATAAAGGTAGAGAAGTAGAAATGTGTGATGCCGAGATATTGGATGAGCTGACCACCAGCAGAGGAGAGTTGAAGCTTAGATCTGTAAGCTTCAGTGACAATGTCCTTGCTCAGGCAAGACTCTTTGATTTGCTCCACTTTTAGAGATGTTGACTATGCATGCACTGTAGTGTCTAACCCATCAGACAAATCTAGCTTCCAGAAAACCCAAAAAGGAAAAAAAAAAAGAAAGAGTCATTTTGGAAAATTAAAATAAAAATAAAAAGAAATAATTTTCAACCAGTACGCACACAAATATAAGTATTCAAGACGATTCCTTACCTTCTTTGCTTAAAAAAAGGGTTGGGCGACCGCTTCATGCAAGGCCTTGTTCAGTGATCTTAGCAGCACACACCTGCTGGGGAACTAGTGCTTGAGGGACTTAGACTGGGGAATAGGGGATGGTGAACTGTAGGCACTTCCTTATGAGATGATAATATACTTTTTGTTTCCCCTTGGGATTTTTATTGTAGTTATGATGTTTATGGAAATATTTTAAGGATAAAAATAAAAGCAATCTTCAAGTGAAACCCCTCAACATGGAACCTCTCCAACAATAAAACTACATTTAAGATTCGTACTTTTTCAAGCATTGGTTGCAGCGTGTATATCTTGCATTGATAACCTTCAGTTTGCATGGAAATATGTTGAATGTAGTGAATTTGATTTGTATAAATGCAGATTCACCCTGAGGAAGATGACTCAGATATTGGGAAAGAACCTTTTTTCTAAGCACAATAAGATGTGGTAATGCTGTTTATGATCAAGTTCAAATGGAGGAAAGGAAGAAACTACCATCTTCTATCCTCCCCTTTTCATATAGAATATGTGAAGCAGAAAGGAAAGAGAAAGGATGGAGGCACAAACTGATGCACAAGAATAATTTTTTTTTTTTTTTTTTTTTTTTAAAGAATTTTGTTCAAATCATTCATTTTTTTCATATATTAGATCTTTGACTCAGAAGTGAGAGAGATAACAGAAGGATATAGGTAATTCATTTTCTTCATGTATTAGATCTTTAACTTAGAGGTGAGAGAGATAACAGAAGGATATAGGTTACTTCGGCTAAAAAATCTTTAAATTTGTAATACCAAGAAAAGCAAATCCAAGCACCCCTTCTTTTCCTGTTCTTCTAAGAGCAAGACCTTTAATTTTTTTTTTTTTGGTTGGGTAAAAAGATAGAAATTTTAATGATATTTTTAATTTTTTATTATAAAACTTAATTACAATGATAATTCTCAACTAAAATTGGGTTTAACCAACCTAATAAGAGGCATACTTATTCTTAAAATCCGAATTACAAAGTTTCTTCCCCCACAAAATGATGTTATATAAAATAGGATCTAGGTAACAATGTGAATTGAATTGTATAGTTATAATAAAGATTTCCAAGTTCAAAAAAGAAAAAGAAAAAGAAAAAGAAAAGGAAAATCAGAAGCTGGCTTAGAAATAGATAAAGCCCGCTTGATAGATGCTTTTGTATCCGGGTCCAATTACTGGCCTTAATGACACTAATGGGTATCACTGCAGAAGATATATAACGTATCCCGTGTCCGCTCCACATAATTTTTCACTGCTAGTGGCCTTATAGCAGGAATGGATCCCAAAAATGTGGGGGACTCAGTTGTGTGAGGACTTACTCGTATTGTGTGAGACATGCTGCATATGCATGATGCGTAACCAACAATTTTGGCTAAGGTCAAAGATTTACAAGACATTATAGTTCGTTGAAAAGCTATCGTTGTTGAGATTTGTTGGATTAGATTATGTACTTTTGACTGTATATATAAGCATAGAAATTCCATTGCATTGACTCCTATGCAAACTTAAAAAAGAAAAAAAAAATCTTTACATTGCTGTCACCTTGACTTGCATGTGAGAACCACTCAACTGCCACCCTTTACACACACACACACACACACATATATATATATATATATATATGATACACTCAACTACCATCGTTGAATGATGCTAAAATGAGCAAAAAGCAACATAAAGAAAAGGTAGTTACCTTATTGTGACCCACATATCCACCCAAGATCGAAACAAGGACTTGCATGAAGACAAGGAAATTCCAACTATGAATATCCTAAAACTACTACAAATACCCATTAATTTGAGTGCCTTTGCTGTTAGGTTCTTGAGTTTCAACATAACTGACAAAAATAAGATGATCACCATCTCTAATGACCTCAATACCATCAATTTCAGCTCCACTTATGCTTAGGACTTTAGTGGGAACAATTCCAAATTTCTTAGCACCAATCTCAAGCAGTTCCTTAAAAGTCCCTGGAAGTAACACCAGTTTTCCAGCTAGTTCCTTTTCTGGACAACTAATAGTCACTCTAGCAGAATTACCTCCTTGGTTTCTAGGACTTCTTGTAACAGGGAATAGAATGTCTCTCTCCTCGGTGTGAGCAGCTGACATTATGCCAAACAGTGAGTTGTGGAAATTATTTGATCTACGCCTTGGACGGGATTGGGTCCATGATCCATCTGTTGCACCAGGGAATGAGCCTTCCTGGGATAATGGACACATTGTTGGCTCACTAGTAAATCTCCCAAGGAAACGAGTCCCATTCCGCTTCTCTGGAATTGGAATGATGGATTGAGATTTTGACTCTCTACTAGATTCGAAAATGGTTTTAATGTCTTCGTGTCCTTGTTGGTCAGCTAGTGTCCTTGGGGTCCAACCATCAGAGTTTGGTTTGTCAATATCAGCACCCTGATCCAAAAGGAACTTGACTATCTCAATGTTGCCTTCACAAACTGCAACATGAAGAGCCGTGGTGGTTCCATCCATCTTAGAACACGTGACATCTCCTCCATAACGAATTATCTCCTTGAGCAAGTTCAAGTTGTTTTGCTCAGCAGCAGTGCTTGCAAATTGACCACTATCTCCAAAGTGTAAATTTGCACCACTGTCTAGTAGCAGCTTGATCACCGTTTCATGACCACCCAGCATTGCCTCCCATAGTGGCACATTCCCTTCCGAGTCTGTGTACACGCAAAATTAAATGTATCACTTATGTTACTTATTGAGTCACTCTTATGAATAATCCATGCCTGATATTGACCTTAATTTAAAAAATCCAATGAATTTAAAGGGAACTTAACTCAAAATGCAAATACATTTTGGATGCAATATAAAAATAGAGTTGGGTGTCACCAGGATGCAACTGCACAAGGCCATTTATACATCTCAGCAGTACAGGGTATCAAAATAATTTGTAGTAGTATTAGTGTGTAGAAGACTCAAAACATAATTTTGAAACACCATTATCTAATAAAAAAGAAGGTGACCTCATGACATGAAAACCCATATCTGATAATGTAAACAATAACACATTGGTATGTGCAGATACTGATAAATTAATCGCAAAGAATTCTATAAATATAGTCAACAGTCACAAACCACTTGATCTATACTTAAAAAGGAAATTTTATTTATTATGTCTCTTAAAATTATTACCCAAAAATTAAATAATAGTGGAAGGAGTTTTCTAAATCATTTAATTTATCACATTTAGGAGGGACAAGAAATGGACTTGTAGAGCAACTGGTATGGATTTAAATTACTAACTCAGTTATGTTCTTATCAACAATCAAGGAATGGAAACCACATACGTGTGCCTTTAGAAGTCATATTTGAAGTGTGTGCGTGTGTGCACACCTCCAATCACAAATTAAAGGGTACAAGCAGCTGGCTGGATAAAAATATCAGAAGGTCAACAGTAACTTCATAAGATATTTTAAACAAAAGAAATGAATCTAAAAAGAATATTATTAAGCTGCTTGACAAAATAGGAAATAGTAAACAAATGAACTACAAATAAAATTCTACCCTTACCATATCAGAAAGTATTGCTAACAACCAATCAAACGCACATGGCATAACAATACAAGCTGACAGTAACATTTCACCCAATTCCCAAATTTAATAAGAAATAAGGAAAAACATTCACTAAAAAATAAAAAACCCGGTGACTTGAATCTCTATAGATTTGCACAAGTAGTAAAATATACCTACAAATGTTCCAACAAACAATTATCCATTGCCTTTATGGATGCCATATAAGTTCATTCACATTTGGATTTTCTTTATCGGTATTTATTATACTAAGGTTCAGTTGAAAATAGAATTCAAATTGGCATTCCAATCATCAACAAGTCACTACATTATTTATCTTAAATTATTAGGAAATTTGTTTAGTTTGAAAAATAAGTTGTGTATAAAATATTGCTCACAAGGGGGGGCAACTTTGTCATGGAGAACAAATTAAAAGACACAATGAAGCTAAATGATATCAGTACACATTCAATGTATCAAAAAATTGAGAAATATATAAGGAATGCGAGAGAAAAATTTTAAAACTTGGTTTAATGTTAAATTATATACATCTTAAGAAAACTACCATATTTGCAACTGGATTGCACAAACCAACCTGAAGATGTTTGAGAATGCATTTTGCCTTAAAATTGTTGCAATCTCATTGTCTAGATCTACCTAAACAAAACCATTTGGGAGGGAAGTAAGGAAGAATGACAGTGGAGCTAAAATTCAGTAAAATATTCATACAATCAATTCTGATTCATTGAAGCATTCATAACCACTTTTGTGAAATTAAAGAACAAAAGTTACAAACAGTCCAATGATTAAAAAAGTGCAAGCAAAAGGTAACATGATAACAATGCTGTGTATGTAAGTCAAACACAAATGGCTTAGCTTAGGAGTATATGCAGTTGGCTAGAAGGTACCTCTACTATTTGGATTTGCCCTGTAATCAAGTAGTAGAAGCACACAATTCTCACTTCCTTTGGAAGCTGCTATATGCTGATTTTACATAAAACAAGGAAGTAATTTGCAAAAATAAATATTAGCCTTTCGCATTTTAAAAAGTTGCTGAATAAAATAGAAGAAGAAGCATGTCACACCAGAGCTGTCCTGCCATTGTTGTCTGATTCATTTGGATCCAGGCCCCGTTTCAACAACTGATGCAACAACAAGTTATCTCCCCTAAGAGCTGCAAAGCATAGACTAAGAGGTAGGTCCATTCTACCACGAGCTAGCATGTTCTCTGTCTCCACCAAAACTTCTGACATTATTGGGTCATCAAGGTCTTTCAAATGCTGCCCACCAAGGAAAAAAAAAAAAGGCACATAGTGCATTACATGTCAAAAGCTTATTCTGAGTCTACAAAATCTTGTCCAAGACTTGGGATACAATTTCATATGAAGTATTAGATTTCTACATGCTCAAAGGATTAGATGTCATTAGATTATATAAAGTATACAGACCTGAAGGAGATTATTCATGATTATGGTCCCATCTCCAACATTGGACTGAACAATATTCAGGAATGTTGTACGGTTCAGCCGTAGTAGCTGGCTCAACCTTTTGGTCCGCACAGTAAAAAGCTGTGGCCTATAACAAAGTACCCCAATCTCTCCACAGAGGTCACCAGTTTTTGCCTCTCCAACAACCTGCAATGATTTACCATGATTTTTTCAGTTAGCATCTCTATATAATGGGACCTGGGACATATGTTTCAAACCCACATGCAACCATTCAAAATCATAGAAAGCTGTCCACAGAGTTTGAGAGATCAGGCTTACCTGTTCTCCATTTTTTAGGGTCAGTAGATCCTGTGAAGTAATTTAAACATCAGAGGCCATTATTTGCTAAGTTTAGTTAAAAAAAATTGCAATTATTAATTAATCTTAAAAATAGTGTAGCTCTGTTCAACTTGTCTTTTGATATTTTGAGACATAAACACATTGAATTATTACCACAGCACCAGTGACAAGTATGTAGAAATCTGTGGGTGCTTCATTCTGCAAGATCACATCTTCCTTGGGAGGAAAATACTCGGCTTTCATCTCCGAGACCTTTAAAATTTAGTGGGGAAAAAAAACCCAGTAAGCATTTTGAGAGAAGAATTTGAAGATTGGAAGTTATGAGTTGAGACAGCTTTTAATAAATTACCAGCTGGAAAAGCAAGTCATTTGAAACCCCTTTAAACAAGTACACCTGATCCACAAGAGAATAAAAAAGATAATGAGAAATGCTTGACTGGATGGCTTTAGGAAGGGAATCAAGTGTCTCTTGCTGCTGGAGTCCCTCTGAGTCTGTTCTGAACTTCAAACATAAATGTGCAAGCATCTGATCTTGCAAGCGAATAGGCAGTTGGTTTCTCTGAGCAAAACTTGAGGCAGCTTGAATGGTATCCCTCTGGAAATTAATTAGAGAATGGTTTTAAGAATGAAATTAGAAACTAACAAACAATTAATAAAAAAACTCTCTCTGGATTTTTATTTGTATTGTAGAGTTTCGATGAGTACAATTTACTCACAAATTTTCTTGTTCGACTGGTCCCATGAACAACCAAGTTTGTCATATTTCCAATCAAATATGCAGTCAATCCAAGGTTGAAAAGCATGTAAAAGATATCAAAGATCATCTCCCGTGTATTCACTGGGTGCAAATCACCATAGCCAACAGTTGTTAGGGTAGTGATGGACCAATAAATTGAAGTCACATAGCGAATCCACAAACTCTTATGAAGAAAATCCCCCATTGTTGCTCCAATCCATGTCCTTTTGGGGTCGTGATAGGTTGCTGCCAGAAGATAATAGAAACATCCAGCACAATGAACCGCAAAAAGGGTAACCTGTAAAAGATATTCAAATCAAAATAAGATAATGCAGTAGGAGAGAAGTGCTTTTCTGTCACATACCTAGATATAATGAACTTACACAAATTAGTTTTGCACATCGAACCCAAAAGTAGTTGTAGTTCCTATCTTTTTCCAATCTGTATTATGGAAAAACAAGCCCCAATTAAAGACACAAACAAAATAATCTCTTGGGGCAAAACAATGTCCAGATAAAATTATCGATCAAATCAAAAAACTCATTTTCATTATGTTTTCAATAGCTGGAACTACTCATAAGATGAAAAATCTCTTTCACCTTGAAAATAAGGCACTAACTCTTCGCAGACGCCAAAGGCGAAGCATGTTGAATAAGCCATAGGACCCAAGAGCTGGAGGGGAAATCTTCCGAGCAAGCTCTGAAGGGACTGTGGATATGACATCAAAGGCCAACCAAGATTTTGCATACTTCCAAGCTATCTTCTTCGGATTGTCGACGAGTAGGTATGATAATTTATCGAGGTAAGCTACAAAGAAGGTAAGAATAATGTCCAGAGCGAAGAATCCATTGACAACATTATCAACAATTGCCAGTGGTCCCTGTGGTTTTCTAAGGAATCCGAATTCAAATGGCGACACCCAGGCAGTGTAGATGACCAGAACAACAAGATAAGTCTCCCAAATCCTGCCACAACCAATTTAGTCTGAGCAAAGTTTAGCAAAATGATATGTCATTTATTAATTTCTTAATCAGAATGTCCAGAAACTTTTAACATTCCTCAGAATTACTGGATATTAATGGATCACAGTGTGTAAAGACTTGAGATCCTTATTTTTCTTTTTCTTTTTTTGAAGGAAGACTAGAGATCCTTAATTATGCATAAGTGTTAACAATTTGCAGAGTTTGAATTTATATTCCCCCCCTTTTAGGTCATACTTTAAATGGTATTGAATCTAATCTTTTTTCCATATAAAAGAATTTTCATATGGGCATTGAAACGAAGAGGAAGAAAAGGCCAAGGCAAACACTCTCACAGTCACACTATGAAAGTAGGAGCCTACCGACGGTTTTCTTTGAAGTCAAACCAGATACAAAGCCTCCAAGTAGCGGCTGCTCTAGTCTAGCCTAGCTTGTGACAATTAGCAGAGAAGATTCTAAAACTAATCAGCGAGCGACCACTGTATTTTTCTTACTATTTGAATACCATTCCAAGATTCCAAATCCATGTGAACAATGGAAAAACATTATAAACACCGAAAAAAAAAAAAAAAAAAAAAAACTTTTTGCAAAAGAAGAAAGCGAGAAAATAGTATCTTGAAAAAGCTTGAACTTTTTTGGCAAGGAATCAACTAAATTGTTCTCCGAGATTTGAGGAGAAAATTATTACACAGATTGCAAAAAGTTTCCAATCAAAAAGTATTTTCCGGAGAGTAGAACTGAGAATGTACATAAAAAAAATAATATTATTAAGAAAACAAAACAAATAAATACTTTTTAGTTGCTCGAGAGGCATCACATATTTTAATATCTTTCTTTTCCGCATGCCCACTAAAAAAATAAAAAAATAAATAAAAACACAAACAAACAAGAAAACGATATAGAACTAACGCAAACTAATAGTAATAAAGAAAATAAAAAACAAGTTAAAAAATAACAAGTCCTGATTGAAACATACAATAATCTAAGTATAGGAAACAAAACTTAAAAAGAAATAGAAAAAAAAAAAAATACTATTAGTTTTTTTTTTTTTTTTTTTTTGAGAGGAAAAATACTATTAGTTACAAACGAAGCATCACAATGAGTCAATGTTATCTTTTCCAAATACCTGTCATTAATAAATATACAAGATAAGCAAAGCAAAGATTACTGTTCACTCAATATGGCAATAAATAATTGAAATTAAAACAAAAGAAACAAATTAGTCAACTCAAAACTTAACAAATCAGGAAGCACCACTGATGCTTTCTGTGCTTTCTGATTTTTTTTTTTCAAAAAAGATATCTTGAATTCAAATCTTATCCTTAACTATCAATGTATTAAAAAAGAACAAAACAAATCTAGTGCAAATCCAAAAACACAAAGGCAATAATACAATAGAATTATTTATATATACATATATATATATATATATATAATAAAAACAAACAAACAAAAACTAAAAGAAGTATTATAAAAAAATCTGGGAAAAGAAAGAACATAGATATAAACAAAATAAAAAGAAGCCCAGAAACAAAAACCAAGAACGTAAAAGACTGTGCACCTGTAACGGCGGTCATAAGGCGATAGAATGAACTTCCTGAGCTTGATTCTGCGTGAACTTCTTGCTCCAAGGGAAGGCAAAATCCCTGTGGAAAGACTGTAATGGCTACCATCCCTTGACAACTGTTCAATCTCTTCTTCACCGCACACTGAACCCCTGAATCCCGCTCGGTTCATCAGAGCATCCATTGTTAGCTAGAAACGCTGAAGAAAACACACACACAAACACACTATACTTTTTCTGTGTGTGTGTTTTCTAATAAAGATAAAGAGAGCGCAGCAGAAGCACACAGGTGTTGGAAATTAATACGTTATGGTAGTACTTCTTTCTTTGGTTTCTTTCTTTTATGCGATATATGGAAGTATAAGACTGTCTCTCCTTTTATAACCACGCGGTCACGCTGACTCTCTCTCTCTCTCTCTCTGATCTCTATCTCTATCTCTCTCTAGCTCACACTCGGTCATCACTTAAGGACTCGTTTGTTCTTGCTTCTTTGTTTTGCTGAAGGGTTTATAAGGGTGTGTTTGGATAGAACTTATTTTGTTGAAACTGAAAACTGAAAACACTGTAGCAAAATAATTTTTAAATGTGTGAATAGTACCGTAGGACCCATTTTTAATAAAAAAGTTGCTGAAAAGTGTAATTTGTGGGTCCATAAACAGTGCACATATATACTGTTCACGGTTAAAAGTTGCGGCTACTTTTCATAACAGTGATGAACAGTAGCATTTTAGCGTAAAAAAAAAAAAAAAAAAAAGCTGAAACGTAAACGTGAAATTGTGTATCCAAACACACACTAAATATACGAGCGCGTTTAATTACACATAACTATGGTATGCGACACGTCTAAAATTGTGTATTCAAAATATAATTTCAATTGAATTAAGAAATTGTGTTTTTAAAATACGATTTTAGGTTTTTACAATAATAACTAAAATTGTGTCTTGAACATACAATTTTCAATTCGTGATTATGAAACATAATTGTCAACATATCAAATTTGTATTGGTAAATAAAAAAGTGACAGATCTGATAAAATAAAAATCAATACAAATTTAACAACTCAGCAGTAGTGAAAGTTGTTTTGTTCCTTGCATTTATTTGTCAAGAAAATCCGTTGACCTTTTTGCCCCTACCTTGCTCCTTAAAAAGGGATTTATATCACTTTTGGAAAAAAAAAAAAAAAAATCTAAGAAATGTTAGCTTGATTTTATAAATTTCATAGTCACAAAAGGTTGAAACTCTTCTAAAAAGGGGGAAAAGCTTGTAGTATTTTATAAGGTTAATTTCCCATAAAATTGTTATAGGATTGTGAGTTGTATTTACTTAATTATCTTGTGAATCAATTTTGATTTCTAAAATGCTAACTTAAAAAAAAAAAAAAAAGTGTGACTTGGCCAATATATATATGAGAGAGATAGAGAAAGAAGGCGGCCATAGTTATGGGTAACTGTAGTAATATTTCCATCCCTAACCAATACTCAAGAAGCCTAAACAATAAGTGGATTGAACTGTAGTCCAATGTCAACCTCACCAACAGAACCAGTAGTTTCTAAAACTCTTAACTTGATCTTATAAATTTTGTACTAATTAAAGGTTAAAACTTTTGAAAGATAAGTTGTGTACTCATAATCGGTTAAAACTGTTTTTATTTTGGTGTATGTATATAATTATCTTGTAACATTAATTTAATCAATTTGAGTTTTGATTTTAATTTTTTTGTTAAACTTCTATAGGGATGTTGAAACATACAATAATTAAATATTTAAAGGATACTAAAAGTCGCATAATTTAGTGGCATTATTTACTTTCTTATAATGCTTTTTAAAATTTTAATTATTTGTTACTTAGTCTTTTTTTTTTCTTTTTTTTTTCATAGCTAGTTGTACGGCACGGAACCCCAGCCCTGTTTGGGTCTTGGGCCTTCAGCTCCAACTTTATGGTATGGCCCATGAGCCCAACCCATTTGCCCAAAACTAGACCCTGGGCTTGCTAAGGCCATGGGCTCGGGCCTCATGACATTACGCCTGGCCCAAAACCCATTGAGAGAACCGCTATAATGCATGTTCATAGTAGCCCATAACCTAGGATCTGCCCGGCAAGGTACACCTCGGACTGGAGCATGATTGATCGGGGACACTATACCTCGGTTACACTGGTATCGCCCTGGGAAAAACCTCTGTCGAACATTCCTTCTAAAGTGGGGAGCTAGTTCCAATGCCACTCTCACCACACCCCACTCCCAACTAAACATCCACCTAGCAATAACGACATTGGACCTCCCCTACCACTAACTGCAAGAGTAATTATAACTCCCCACTAACTATTGGGTTATAAATATGAGAAGATAAGGGAGAGGAGGGGGTTGTTGAAAGGTTTAAGAGAAAATTAAGGATAGGAGCAAGAGAGCAATAGGAGAATAACAACAGTGGGAGTAGGGGAACTCCTCAGGAGAAGTTGCTACGTTGGGTCTCTGTGTTGAGAACAACCCAAGTTAGGAAATTCAAAACCCACATCACAAATAGATTATGAACCCAAGTGAGGCCCAACCCCCATAGCCTCATTTTTGGTGCGCACAATTGGCGCCATCTGTGGGAATCTCCTACAAAGCCGTGGTTCAACTGAGACTCACACTCGGGAAAATGTTTGAAAGATGCTCAGGGAGTTATGTCGAAAGTGGTTTGGCGGGATCTTCTCGGGGATCCACTTGGCAAGAGCAGAGGCACAAAAGGCGTGAAGATAGGAGTCGTGAACAAGAAGAAGAGCGGTCCAGCCTCAAAGAGGGGTCGTACTAGACCCATCGGACAGTTTCCGGTGCTTCGGGGCATGGGCAACTTAACGAGAGGGATGAAGAACTTGAGCGATTGCACAGACTAGTGAGAGATTTGGAGTTAGAAGTGAGGGGCAGGCAACGGAGAAGGGACTATGATAACCGAGAAGGGAGGTCTGATAGCGAGAGAATCATTATAGGGTGGGGTCCAACCAGTCCGATTCCCATCGACATCAGGACCAATCACACTCGCGGGAGTCCCGTTAACGTCGGGATCGATCTCGTTCACGGGAGTTCGCAGACCAAGCATCAGATTCCCCGGAAGAACGACGGCCCCGTAATGCGACCATGGACGCTATGAGCCGCGCCTTACGCAGAGCTACTTGGTCGCCGTTCTCAGAAGGCATTGAACGGGCCCCAATGCCGAGCAGATTTGCATGCCCACCATTCAATTCCTGCGACGGGAAAACGAACCCGGTAGAACACGTCAGCCATTATATCCAGATGATGTCTCTGCATACTCATAATGACACCTTAATGTGTAAGGTATTTCCCTCGAGCCTCGGGCCCACTGTTTTGAGATGGTTTAATGTGTTACGGATGGACTCCATTCACAGTTTTGCCGAGTTGATACAAGAATTCGGCGTCCGGTTTGTTACTTGTAGCCGGGTACCGCAACCAGTGGATGCATTACTATTTATGAAGATGAGGGTCGGGGAAACCCTTCACAGTTATGCCAGTCAGTATTAGGAGCTTTAAAATGAGATTGATGGGGGCAACAAGAAGATTGTAGTGAGCACCTTTAGGATGGGGCTGCTCGAGGATTCCAAACTACGGGAGTCGTGGACAAAGAGGCCTCCCGAGGATATGAGGCAGCTCATAAGGCGTATAGAGGAGTATAAACGCTTGGAGGACGATCGGCTACAGAGTAAGGGCAAGGCCCCGTTAGCAAATTGTCCTCGACAGAGCGGGTTTCAACCAAGGCCTCGAAAGGATTTCAGGATACAAGAGCCAGAACTACTGCTGGGATAGGTGAACGTGACGTTTAAGGAGTCGATACACAAAATAGTAGACCAGATCAAGAACAAGCCGTACTTCAAATGTCTGAACGAGATGGGGGGGTGACTCATCCCGCAGGAATCAGAATTTGTATTGTACCTATCATAGGGACAAGAGGCATACCACTGAGTAATGCCGGGTGTTAAAGGATCATCTTGGGCAATTGGTGAAGGTGGGATATTTGAAGGAGTTTGTGGCGGATAGAGGGAATAGGGATGTCGAGCAAGGTACTCAGCAATGAGGGAACCATCTCCCACCCCCATCAGGAGTGATCGAAGTTATCCACGCTGCCTTGAGGGTACTGCAATGGTCGGGAGGAGAGGAGTGTTAACCGTAGTGCCCGTGGATAATGGCTCAGGCAAGCAGCCACTCGAGAAAAAGTTAAAAGTTGCTCGGGAGCCCATCTCTTTTAACGATGATGATTTAGAAGGAACGATTCAGCCGCATGATGATGCGTTGGTGGTGACAGCCCGGATAAAGGGTCTTATAGTAAAGAGGATGATGGTGGACTAGGGAAGTAGGGTCGATGTGATGTATCCAAATCTGTTCAGAGGGCTCAGATTGAAGAAAGAGGACCTCTCGAAATACGATACGCCCCTGGTCGGGTTTGACGGTCAGGTGGTGATTCCCGAGGGGCAAATATCACTTCTTGTTAATATGGAAGGAAAGGAAGTGATAGTGGTTTTTGTAGTTGTCGCTTCATTTTCTCCTTATATGGCTATTCTGGGAAGGCCGTGGATTCATGCGATGAGGACAGTTCCCTCCACCCTGCATGTGAAGGTTAAGTTCCACACTAAGCAGGGCATTGCTGTAGTAAGGGGAAGTCAGCAAGCGACCAGGCAATGTTTAGTGGCCGCAGTCGATTGGAAGCACAAGCAGACTAAACAAAATGAAACCGCCGAGGAGGTTCCTTTATAGCAATTACAGGGGGCTCGAGATGGAATGAGGGCTAGTTGTGCTGAGGAATTAATCAGAGTAAAGATACTACCAGATGTTGACCGGTATTTTCAGATAGGGGCAAATATGAAGGACGGGGAGAAGGTAGAAGCATTGTTATTTCTTATACAGAATGTAAATGTGTTTGCTTGGAGCCAGTATAAGGTGCCTGGGGTTGATCTCGAGTTCATCGTTCACAAGCTTAACATAGACCCATCATTTCCTCCAAAGAAGCAGAGGTCGATAAGATCGGCGAAGGAGCACGTTGAAGCAGTGGGACAAGAGGTCGGGTTGTTAAAAGAGGCCAGGACGATCAAAGAAATCTTCTTCTCAGAATGGCTGGTGAATACCGTGGTGGTCAGGAAGAAGAATGGAAAATGGAGAGTTTGTGTAGATTTCATGAATTTGAACCGAGCATGCCCAAAGGACCCGTTCCCTATGCCAAAGATAGATCAATTGGTCGATGCCACTTGTGGGCACCCGAGGATGAGTTTCTTGGACGCCTTTCAGGATTATCATTAGATCACCATAGCTGCCGAGGACCAGGAGAAGACGGCATTCATCTCCCTTGATGCAAACTACCATTACACCGTGATGCCCTTTGGGTTAAAGAATGCTGGGGCAACATATCAACGTATGATGACTAGAATGTTTTGGGACAAGTTTGGGCGTACGGCTGAGGTGTACATTGACGACATGGTGGTAAAAAATAAACAAGAAATGCGGCATATAAAAGATCTCTAGTGGGTGTTTGAAGTTCTTCGACAACATAAGTTGCGCCTGAATGCGGACAAGTGTGCTTTCGGGGCGGGGACTGGTAAGTTCCTAGGTTATCTAATCACTAACCGTGGGATAGAAGTCAACCCCAATCAGATTGAAGCCATGCAACGGCTCAAGCCGCCATGCAATTCGAAGGAAGTGCAGGTGTTGACCGGAATGTTAGCTGCCCTTAATCGGTTCATTTCTAGGTTTGCCGATCACTGTCATCCATTTTACCAACTTTTGAGGAAATGGAAAGGGTTTCAGTGGAATGAATAATGTGAAAGAGCTTTTCAGGATCTAAGGGAGTATTTGATGCGGGCACCCATGTTAACAGCCCTAGAACCTGGGGAAGACTTATTCATGTACCTTTCGGTGTCCGATCATGCTGTGAGTGTTGTGTTGTTAAGGGACCAAGGAGTGCAGCAACCCATGTATTACATCAATAAGACCTTGGTTGATGCCAAGACAAGGTATTTACCCTTGGAAAAATTGGTGTTAGCACTGGTACACACTACGAGGAAGTTGCCTTACTATTTTCAAGCTTATACCGTCCACGTCCTGGCCGAGTATCCTTTACAGTCATTATTGAAAAAGTCCAACTTAACGGCCCGAATAGCTAAATGGGGGACCCAACTGGGATCCTTCGATATAAGGTACAGGTCGAGAAGTTCGGTGAAGGGCCAAGTTCTTGCTGATTTTGTTGTAGAGTTTTCCCCTAGGAACGGAGGGGAGGTGGTTTGTCATGTGGAATGTCGCCCGTGGAAGGTATTCGTGGACAGTGCATCAAGTGCTATGGGGGCTGGTGCCAGGATTGTCATTATCACACCAAAAGGAATACGGTTGGAGCATTCTTTCAGGTTAGGGTTTAGGGCCTCTAACAACGAGGCTGAGTACGAGGCCTTGCTTGCCGGATTAAGGACCGTTTTGGGTATGGGTGCCCGGGATGTGGATATTTATTCAGATTCTCGGCTGGTTGTCTGCCAGGTGTAGGGCAATTTTAAAGGCCGGGATTCTTGAATGAAAGAGTACTTACAGGTAGTAAAGCAGATCATGGGTAAATTTTGTATGGCAAAGTTAGCACAAGTTACTCGAGGAAAAATAAACATGCTAACTCTCTAGCCACATTGGCATCATCAATGACAAAGGATGTGCCTCGGTTAATCAAGGTAGAGCTTATACCAGAGCTGAGCATTAATACAGCGGTTGGTGTTGGAATTGCAGTGATTTCGACAACCGAGCCATGTTGGATGGACCCAATCATTGACGTCTTAACCGAGGATCGAGTCCCAGATGATGAGAAGGAAGCCAATAGGGTTCGCCAAGTAGCTACTCGGTACTAGTTGTCAGTAGATCGCAAGCTGTACCGGAGGTCTTTTAGAGGGCCTACCTTTTGTGTTTACACCTTAAGAAAGTCAATGAACTCTTGGCCGAGCTACATGATGGGGTGTGTGGCAATCATGTGGGGGGACACTCATTAGCACACCGAGCAATGACTCAAGGGTTCTGGTGGCCTCAGATGCAGAAGGATGCGACCGAGTATGTACGAAAATGTGAACAGTGCCAAAAACACGCCCCATTGATCCACCAACCGGCAAGCCATCTGAACCCGGTAAGCAGCGCTTGGCCTTTTGCATAGTGGGGGCTGGATATTCTCGGCTTGTTTCCCCAAGCCACAGGCAATAGGAGGTTTGTATTGGTGGCTATTAATTACTTCACCAAGTGGGCGGAGGCAGAGGCATTAGCCAATATTCAGGATATGGATGTTAAGAAGTTCGTGTGGAAGAATATAGTCACGAGGTTTGGGGTGCTAGACTCTCTTATGTCTGATAATGGATTGCAATTCGATAGTAGAGCTTTTCATGAGTTTTGCAGCGGTCTCGGCATCAAGAACAAGTACTCCATCCCGGCATATCCGCAGAGCAATGGCCAAGCAAAAGCTACCAACAAGGCGATCATGAACGAATTAAAGAAAATGTTAGATGGTGCAAAAGGTAGGTGGGCCGAGGAACTACCCTATGTTTTGTGGGCATACTGAACAACTCCTAGAAGGTCTACTTGGGAAACTCCGTTCTCTCCCACGTATGTTGCAGAAGCTGTAATACCGACTGAGGTAAATTTATGTAGTGCATGGGTTGGTGAATTTGTCCCCTCCCAGAATGATAGATTGTTGGTAGAACATTTGGATTTGCTGGAAGAATACCGAGAAGCAGCGACTATATGGCTAGTAGAGTATCAACAAAAACTTGTCCGGCGGTATAACCGGGGCGTAAAGGCAAGGGAATTCAGTGCTGGGGACCTGGTGCTACGGAAAGCAATAGGAAATATGCAGGATACAAATGCCGAGAAGCTGGCCCAGGCCTGGGAAGGGCCCTATAGGGTTACTGCCATTGCGGGTGCATGAGCGTACTATTTAGAGGACTTAAACGAGAGACCGCTTCCCCGACCATGGAATGTTCATAATCTGAAAAAGTTCTATCACTGATCATCTGTACATAGGGGTGTGAATTCAATTAGATCTTAAATATACATTTTGTTAACTAATATGACAATGATATTTATCTGTGCAGGTGCATCATTATTTATGATTTTATTGTTATTAACTCATTAAATTCCAGTGGACGCACGAGGGAAATCTCATATTAAATTCTCCTAAGGACAAAAACCTGTCCTCGGTTCGATTTTCATCATCGAGGAGGTGGAAACCTTGTACTAAAGTTATCATAAGGACAGAAACTTGTCCTTAATTCGATTTTCATCACTGAGCAGGTGGAAACCTTGCACTAAAATTATTCTCATCACCGAGTAGGTGGGAACCTTTTCTCAAAAACTATCAACGTATATCAAATTTGATTATCACCGCCAAGGAGCCAATTCTTTCTAGATACAAGTGACCCCATCCATACTGGTCCAGCCACTATGAATGGTCTGCAATTACCTGACTTTTAACAAGTTGAGAAAGTAGTTTCAATCACGGGGTTAAACCACCCGAACATTTGGAATACGTGCATATTTATAAAACAGAAAGACAATCAAAGAACATGACAGGAGAGATAGCAACAAACATTTGTAAACATGACTAAAGCGAGCAAATAAACGTTAAAATAATGTTTTGTCACCACAGCCCGGCAACGGTAGGAAAATTAAACCCGGAAAAATAATTGTTCCATCACCACAACCCGGTGATGTAGGTGAGATGAATAAAGAAGTTAAGCTAAAAAAGAATAAAAAGTAGAAACTGAGTTCAGGGATCAAGCTGAAGGATTTGCAGACTAGAGTTGGGCAACATCCTCGGGAGTCTGCTAGGCTGCAAGAGGCGGCTGAACATTCCCACTAGGCTAATCACCAGCATGAAGGTTGTTGGTGGCTTCCAGGTCAATCGGCTCCACATAGGAGTTAATCGCCTCCACCAACTCCCTCATGCTAGTAGTTTCCTCCTCATCAATTGCACCAGGAGTTCTTTGCAAGGTGGTTGGAAGATACGGGAAAGGAATTTGGTTGGGGTTCCTTAAAGGAGAATCCTCGGGTACCCCTATTGCTTGCAGGGCAGCTAACCACCCTTCCTCGAACCTGAGCTTCTGGGCTTGACGAACGACCAGCTCTGTGGAATTCTCGACATCAGCAAAACCCTCGTTGTACCACTTGTCTTCACAAGCTTCTAATGCTGCCTTCAGATCAGCAAACCCTTCTGCTAGAGCTGTGTCCAAACTTCGGGCCTCCGACAACTTGAGCTCGGTACCACCCAGCTACACCTCCAGTTCTGTGGACTTGCTCTCTGCTAGAGCCCTAGCTTTCTCGGCCGCAACAGCCTTTTTCTCCGCAGCCCCAACAGGTTTCACTTTTTCTTTCACTGTAGCCTCGACGACATCCTTAAGAGCTTTCTCCCGCTCAGCGTTTTTGGAAAGCTCCTTCAGCCTCTCATCTATGATATGAGTCAGTTACGCGGCCTGATAAAAAAATAATGATGAGTATGAAAGTGAAAAGAATGTGCATGTGTGAAGACAAATAGAAAACCAGGGGACAAGAGATTATTGCTATGGTGTGCATTGCAACTGCCTACCTAATGACTCGTCCGTCTCGTCCTCAAAGGCGTGCATGTCCTTGGGTAAAAAGAGGTCGTGCACCAAACTCTGGGCAACATGACCCCCTTAGCCTTTTTCCCATACTCTTACACTAGCGGACGCGGGAAGTGGTTTACCGTCAAGTTGGAAGGTAGGCTGCCATTTCGCCACGGCCCGGGATGTAAACGCCACGTTCATCATAGTTGGGACCGTTGGCTCCCGGATGACGATACCCGTCGATGGTCGGGGAAGAGTTCTCGCGGGCATATCACCCGAGCTTACGTGTGTTTTCTCAACCGTACATTGCTTCTTCTGGGAACAGCCTGAAGGAAGGGGAGGAGGTGGTGGATCTTAGCCTTGCAATTCTTGCTGTTGCGTGGCAAGCCTAGCGCCGGGCACAAAACGACTAATCGTCATCGCCTTCCTTGTCACCATGTCATGACCTTAATCAGATTCGGTTTCTGAAGAGCTAACTGATTCAACTTTTACTTCCTCGACTACGTGAGCGGGAGCCTCGAGGTCAAAAGGAGCCTTGGGCTCTACTTTGACCTCGGGCTGAACAGGGGCCTCAGGTTAAACCGACACGTGAGCTTGTTCTCGGTGGCGTTGGGACACGCATTCTACCGACTCATCCCGTATGGGTGCAAGTTCATCCGAACAAGTGTAGTATGGACCAAGATCACGAGCTTCGCCTACTGTAAACCTTAGAGGAAGGAAATTCGCGTATCGCACGTCGATGTATGAAAGGAGGGGGCTGTTAACTAACAAAGCTTGGCTGAATGCTTGCCAAGTGGAATACACGGGATCAACGCCGAGAATTAAATGGGACGCTCGGAGTTGTCCGTCCCAATGTACAAAAATTTCTGACCTAAGCACAAAATTCAGATCCCGAACATGCACTACTCTAAGATCCTTCTTAAACCTTTTGCTTTCTGCATGGAAGCAGCACAAAAACTAGTTAGTAATTACTTGATCAAATCAAAATCAATAAATTAATAAAATTAGGTTAATAAATTTTGTCCGGAACCGACCAACATCGCGTGGTGAGAACACGCAAGGGAGCTCCTCAGCAAGCCAGTTGCCGCTCACCCGTACAAACTCTCCAGCTGAGTTCCTATTCGAGTCAGGCAGGCATGAAATAAGCCATACCCTCATATCTCTGGTTTTTAAGTAATAATCTGAATTGATATTGCCACACAAACTATACATGAAATTGATGTCACGGTAATTCAGTTGCAACCCGAACAACTGGTTCAACCTGTTGATGCAACTCACCACTCGGTAAAAGTTAGGGGGGAGTTGGTCAAGACATAAACCGTAAAACCTAAGGGTACCTATGACAAGGGGGTCAACGGGGAGCCTAATCCCACCCTCAAGAATTGTCATCCAGGGAAAGAAAACTATATTTACACCACGGCGCCTTTGGATGTCAATATCGCTCTCGTGACAGTAGGCGATATTGACATCCTCAAGGACGTTGTAGGCAGCCCTAAAGGTAGCCAAAGCGGCTTCTAAGTAAAGGAGATGAGAGTAGCCCATTCTCTAAGCTAGGATTCCTAGAACTAAGATTACGAAAGAATAGAAAGAAATAGAACAAATAGAGAGAAAGGAAGAGGGAACTTATTGTGGGCTCTAAGGAAGAAAGATGTTCTGGGCTGGAAGATGAACACACAAAGAGTGTATTCTCGGCAGAGTGAAAATTTGAAGAATGAGGAATGCAAAAGTGAAGGAGAGACTTAGAGGTGGCTATTTATAGGGGCCAAAGGGGGAAGAAATGACATTTAATAATTGGGAAGCGGGAAACCCTATGAATTCCCATCTTAACTGCCACACGCGCGCAGCCTCGGTTCACGAACCGTCAGACAATGATGACGGTTGAACCAACAGTCAGACGCAACGCGCCTTTTGAGGGCGCATTAATGGGTTTCTCAACCGACCAGTATCTACCTGTTGAGCTTCCTGGATAGTTTTTGCCTCTTGAATTCCTTGATTCGTCCCCGAGGACCGAGCACGAATTAAGGGGGGGCTAATGTATGACATGGAACCCCCAGACCCGTTTGGGCCTTGGGCCTTGAGCTCCAACTTTACGGTACGGCCTACGGACCCAACTCACTTGCCCAAAACTAGACCTTGGGCTTGCCAAGGCCATGGGCCCAGGCCTCATGACATTACGCCCGACCCAAAACCCGTTGAGCGAACCGCTATAATGCATGTTCATAGTAGCCCGTAACCTAGGATCTGCCCAGCAAGGTACACCTCGGACCGGAACATGATTGATTGGGGACATTATACCTCGGTTACATCGGTATCGCCCTGTGAAAAACCTCTGCCGAACATTCCTTCTGAAATGGGGAGCTAGTTCCAATGCCACTCTCACCACACCCCACTCTCAACTAAACATCCACTTAGCAATAACGACATTAGACCTCCCCTACCACTAACTGCAAGAGTAATTATAACTCCCCACTAACTATTGGGCTATAAATATGAGAAGATAAGGGAGAGGAGGGGGTTGTTGAAAGGTTTAAGAGAAAATTGAGGATAGGAGCAAGAGAGCAACAGGAGAATAACAGCAGTGGGAGTAGGGGAACTCCTCAGGAGAAGTTGCTATGTTGGGTCTCTGTGTTGAGAACTACCTAAGCTAGGAAATTCAAAGTCTACATCACAAATAGATTGTGAGCCCAAGTGAGACCCAACCCCCATAGCCTCATTTTTGGCGCGTACACTAGTCATTCTAAAGCCACAATGTGCTACAAATACAACAAATTTCACAACTTATTAAATTGCTAATTATGATTAGTGACTTAGTGCAACAACATTTTCAATCGAACAATCATCAACATCATTTTTTATTTTATACTAATCACGAATTGTCACCTTAACCCTCACATCAGAGAAAAATATCAGTTGCATGTTAACTTTGTTGTTCCAAAGTTACAGATATGCATGTCATACTAGCAAAATTAGGGAACGTATGTCATTAGAGGTCTATCCATTTTGCGTATGTTAGTATGACACAAGGAGAGATATGCTCACGCCCATACAAAGTGCGTGAGTTGTGTACCATATTGTCACGTATTCTAATGGTTTTAAAAACTAAAACGGTCAAATTTTTTGAAATGGGTACAGTTCTCGGTTTTTCGATTTTCATAGTTGAATTGTCAGATTTTTTTAGTTTTTATCAGATCGATTCTATGGCAGAGTTTGGATTCAACTTTTCTGCGTTTGCGTTTGCGTTTTTGTGTCTTTTTTTTTTTTTTTTTTTTTTTTTTTTTTTTTTTTTTTCTGCCGTTGTTTTTGACTTTTCAGCCTATTCACTGTACACTTTTCATCAAACTCAGGTACTGTTCACAACAAAATAAGCCGTGGAATGCACACCAGTGGGTCCTATTTACTGTTCACGGACCCACAAACTCCACTTTTCAGCAACTTTTTCATTAAAAATGGGTCCCACGATACTATTCACACATTTAAAAATTATTTTGCTACAGTATTTTCAGTTTTCAGTTTTCAGTTTCAGCAAAATAAGTTCTATCCAAACAGACCCTATGTCTGGTTCCTGATTGAATTGCTCAGTCAGGTTCAGTTTTTAAAACCATGTGTATTCTACATAAGATAAAATAAATAAATAAATTATATTGATAAGCGTTATGATATATTTCTGGTACGTTCTGAAACTACTTGAGGTTATGAACTTGTATTAAAAGTATGCGCGCATTTGAATCTTGATTATAATCTAGCTTATTGCTTCTTCTTTTTCTTACAATTTGCAAGTTTCACATGAGTCTACCACTTATATTATTTAGCTTTTACCTTTTATCTACTGTATTTTTAACAAAAAAAACTAGATAAATTGTTCCCAAATGGACACTAAATGATATTTCTTGCCTTAATTGATGGTTACCTTTTCTTTTCTTTTTTTGGCCAATAGCCTTGTAACTCAATTGATTGGCACCTTCTAGCGTTTCCAAGTGAGACATACATGGTTTAAATCTCCCCTCCCCATTATAACTATCGAATCATATAAATAAACCTTTTCTTTAAAATTTTTTTTTGACTGGAAATGATTACTGCATCGATATCAATATCAATATCACATACTATTTAATAAAAGTTGGATCCAAAAATCTATGGTTTTGCCAAGTGTATATTATAGCTAACCGCCACATGTATTGTAACTTCTACTACTATGAATCCTACAACTAAAAAAATTTTAAAAAGAAAATTAAAAAAAAAAAAAAAAAACATTGGATAACGGATTTTTTTTTTTTTTTTTAACTCTCCTCCAGAGGTCTACCCACTTCACCGATCATGTCATTAAATTATATTGTTGAGCCTTCAATTCAAATGGCAATAAAATTATTATTATTATTATTCCCTTTTACTTGCTCGACTCATCAAATGATCGTTTTGTTATATGATTCCTACTAGTCGCTAACCCGTGCGATGCACGGGAAAACTATTAGAAAATAATAAAGCATGCATATATTAAAAGACAATTTAAGTTCATGTGTGCTTGCAAGGGATATATACCTAAATAGTTCTTGCGGTAAAAATAAAAGTTTTATCTTTGAGATAAAGAACTGATGTAAACAAACTAACCTTACATAAAACAAATTAAAAAAAAAAAAAAAAAAAGCTTAAGAAACACAATATACTAAAATCAAAGAGATAAAATTTTCAAAGGAAAAAATATTATATATAATTTAAAAGAATTTTGGTTTAATTCTTGAACACCGCAACTCCATAAAATTCATACTAATAATAATATTTTATGATAGCGCAGTTAGAATTTTGGTTTAATTCTTGAACACTGAATTGGAAATTGATTATATGAGTATTCAATGGTGAACAAAGTACTATGTATTAATTAATATTAAACAAAACTAACCTTACAAAAGCTGAACTTTATAAGCTAAAATCTATACCGTGCATTGTAGATCTTGAATGCTTTAGGGCTTCCTACGTCTGGAGAGAGAGAATTTGCAGAAACCGTGGCTTTATATTTCTTAACTTGAGAGAGGGGTAAGGTTGCTAGGGTTTTGTAGATCTTGAATACTTTAGGGCTTCCTACGTTTGGAGAAAGAGAGAGTTTGCAGAAACCGTGGCTTTATATTTCTTAACTTGAGAGAGGGGTAAGGTTGCTAGGGTTTTGAGGAGTTATACTTTTTATTTTTTTATTTATTTTTTAAATATTGTGCTGACGTGGAAAATTGTGGTGTCAGCAAAGGTTTCGGTTATATATATATATATATATATAGATTAGATATAATATTGGAAAATTATTATTTACATGCCACATATATAATCAATTTAAATTTGACACCGAACAATATTAAACATTTCTTTTGATAAAATTACGGAAAATGTTGAAGCTACAATAAAAAAGCATATAAACTAATGTGACAAGAATATGATTATCATTTAAACAATAAAAAATGATGGTTTGAATTACTTTTTGGTGATTAGTGATTTAAAAATTTGTAAGACTTATATGGTAAAATTTGTGGTATCCCTACACTCTAACTTATTCTTTTTTCTTTTTTTTCCTTTTGGATAATACAGGACAATAAAACCTAACCCTAACTAGGAGCAAGAACAAGATGGAGACAGACCTCCGTTGAAATATCAAAATCAATTAGGCCCAAAATGGACTTTGAAGGTGAAGAAAAAATAGCAAAATTAATAGATTGGGTTATTCCCAAAGAAGCCATAGCATTAACACACTTGTTAGCCTCTCTAAAGATGTGGGAAACATGAGAATTAGGTATCCCATGCAGCATCAACCTATAATCATCGACCAAGGTCATCAAATAAGGATGAAATTTAAACAAATTTACAAGATAAGAAACCACAAGTAAAACATCAAACTCCACATAAACATGGGGAAAACCCATGGAAATAGCCAAAGAAAGTCCATCCCTAATCGCCCAAAGTTCAACCATAACACTAGAAGCATGACCAATTTGCCAAGTGAACCCACAAATCCACTTGCCATTATGATTGCGAATAACCACCCCCCACCCCCCAACCAATAGGGCCTAGGTTACCTAGAGAGGACCCATCCGTATTAAGCTTGGCCCACCCAAGATCACGAGCGTGCCATTTAACCACTAAAGGAATGGTTTTATGAGGAGTGAGAGAAAGCCCCGAAATGGCATAGAACTCACAAGCATTAGAGACACATAGGTTCATAAGCCTAGAAAGAGCTCCTACCACTAACCAAACTTAGGATTAAACCCAATTTTGTTCTAGTGAAGCCAAATATAGCAAAGACTAAAAGGGAACAAAATTTTCCAAGGAAAGAGGTGGTTAGGAGCTATAGTCGAGGAGGAGTAATTGAGATGAAGCCAATCCATCAAAGGTAGATTAAAGGAAGCCATAAAGGTGCTAGGTTGCACAATCTATTCCAAACAATAATGGACTCATGACAGTCCTTCAACATATAAGTAATAGTCTTTGGTGCAATCCTGCACTCAGACAATTTAAGTAATATTACGCCACTCAATTGATTTATATTGTCAGCAAATTTTGAAAAATTTACTATTGGATTACATTTTCTTTTTGATATCCTCCATGCTTGCAAAATTTCAAGATTATAAAAAAAAAATCAATAACTATGTCA
This sequence comes from Quercus robur, assembly GCF_932294415.1. Lineage (NCBI taxonomy): Eukaryota > Viridiplantae > Streptophyta > Magnoliopsida > Fagales > Fagaceae > Quercus > Quercus robur. The sequence goes on from NC_065535.1 coordinate 81,774,997, forward strand.
TCGATCAAATATTTAAATGTCGGGTTTCTGTATGTTAAAATGACACAAAAAAGAGATTGAATGGTAAAAATATTTTTGTCACAAATTTCAGTATGTATTTTAAGAACATAGAGAACCTGTAATTTAACGGTAAGATTTTCAAAATATTAATCCAATTAAATTTTTTAGGGGGGGGAGTAACGTTACTTAAAGTTATATAAGGTGTTCAATTAAAAAAAAGGTACAAAAAGTGTAATTTGATTTTCTCATAATCTTTTTTACAACTTGTTAAATTGAGAAGTTGTTATTGTTTGTTGTAGGAGAAATTATTTGTCACACCAAGTAAACTATATCCTTCTCTCACATAATTGTGGATCTCATGTGTGGGACAAGACCTATATATGGTTTTATATGGACACAACTTGTGTCCATGCATTAGTGTACTGGACACGTTAGGATACAAACACAATCCCAACCCATGTTATATTGATATAAGAAGAGAGTAATATGGAAAATTCTTAAGTACTTCTAGAGTATAGTGAAATGATATTCTCATCTCTCACATTCATGGTGGACCCACAATGAATTTAATGAGTAAACTCCACTATGAATGTAAGAGGAGATAGCACAATTCACTGTGTTCTGAAAGTACCTAAAAATTACTCGATTAATATACCATATGTACTAGAGTAAATAATTTCACATGTTGTAGGAACTAATACTACTTTATTGTCTACTAACCTAGGCTTAACTTTTGATTCTTGTCTTTGTCAATTGTACCACTGCACTTGGTCTTTATGCACTTCTTTCTATTTTAAAAAGTGTCATGCTACTATGCATCATAAGTACAAGTTTTTGTAAAGTAGGGAATAAGAGCTGAGGTTCAAGTCTTTAAAATGAAACTTCACATCCATATACATTTATATTAAGTTAAAGTAAAATTATATTCCAAAGCAAAAAAAAAAGAAAAAAAAAAGTGCCATACAACATTGGTCACAACTTGACGAGGTGATTAATAATCACTAATCAGTAATTATACATAAATCCACTACCGTTTCTTCTAAAATTTTCCATTTGCACTTTCATTTCATATGGACGTTGTTCAGATTCGAATGACTATTGTGTCCCTGAACCAGATTAAGTGAACGCCCATCTCATTTGAAAATTGACATTACCAATGCCACACCCAAAAAGTTCAACCCAACTGCCAGCAAGTTGACGTTTTAAATGCTTCCTTTGCTAAGTTGACTTTGTGCATTTATTTAATCCAAGACCATGCATAGATACACCACTTGTGGAAACAAGAAATAGCCCCCATCTTTCCATCAAAAAAAATAAAAGAAAAAGTCTCGTCTCTTTTTGGAGAAATTATAAAGATTTTATGGTGAATAAGCGACATAATTCACAATTTCACAAAAAAAACTCTTATCTATTTAAAATTATTGAGTTAATTTTTTTTTAAACAGAAACTGATTATTGACTTAGCAATTTTAAACAAGTAGAAGTCTTTTAGTGGAATTGTGGACAAGTAACGTAGTCCATCAGAGAACTATATAATTTCTCATCTTTTTTATCCTGCATGAGTAACAACAATAAATTCACAATAATTTCTAATTAACACGTCACATAATTAAAAAAAAAAAATATATATATATATATATATATTGTGGTAAACCTATCATCTATAGGTGAGTTGGTATGTTAATTTAAAAATGTTGCAAAGTTTTTGTAGCTCTTTATTGTATTCTGAATGATACAAGATCATACATAAAATATATTCACATCACTTATGATAATGATAATATTATTGCTTTTAATGTGCCCATATCAGTCAAAATTATTGTAAGAAAAAGACAACAGCATTTAATTGGATCTTTTTAACGGAAATATTCAAAATTTAAATCCTTTATTCCCAATTATCAAAAAGAAAAAAAAAATTGTAAGAAAGCAAACAGGACAAAGTTTAGCTATAAAATTGATTATACCCTAAGGCTACAACCTTACTTAGTAAAATAAATATTACTATATTTTTTTTAAATCTAATCGTTGAATTGTATGTTATTTATATTCTTAATACACATGTAAAATTTTGTGTCAATCGGATATTATTTACTATATCATCTATAAGCTTATATTTTATGCATAATTTTAAACTATAAAGACTTGCAATTTAAACAATTTATTGATTATATAGCTATTGATCTTTAATTTTTTAGAAATTTTGCAAGCATAGAGGATATAAGAAGATGTAATCCAATGATGGATTTGTCAAAATTTACCTCCAATAAAAAGATATTTAGTAAAGTTGTAGCCTACAACCTTAGATTACAACCAATTTTGTAACTAAAAATCATCAATATTCTATATGCATCTTTCTTCCATTTAATGGATAGCCAAGTAGTAATATCATATTTTGTGCTGTGTTTTGTCTAAAGTTCAAATCTCATCTCTCCCCTTTCCTACTATCTGGTTACTAAAAAAAAAAAATTCAAAAATATATTAAACAACTAATGTTGCCAAATAAAAAAATCATTAAGAAAAAAACTCAAACACAACAAAACTTTTGAGACTATTCAGTCTCAATCACTCAACAAAATGTTCTATAAATATATTTAATATACTTCTACCGTGTTGTCAAGTAAAAAAAATTATAAACAAATCAAGAGCACCAAATCCCAAAATTTTAAATTTGGGTCCAAAAAACTTAAAAACCCAATAACTAAAGTTTCAATCTCATAGCAATTTAAAATTTAAAAATAATTAAAAAAAGCCAAACACAGTAATTTGAATTAATAAAAAGAAAAATCGAATGTGTTGATTTTCTCACTGGGGTTACCTAAGATCATTGTGGGATTTGGGTGTGCAAATTTTCTCATCACATTGGAGAAGTTATGGAGAAATTATTAGGTCTACAGGGAAGACTGCTGACATGATTCTCCCTGACCTCTTAACCAATAAAATATTATTATTTATGTAAATGTGACATCACTTGATAATTTTTTATTTTTTATTCCTTATGCTGATTAGAAAGCTCACTCATAGATTTGCATAGATGACATCATCTCATTGGTTGGGAGGATCACATCAATTATCCTCCCAGTGTACCAAATAATTTCTCAAAGTTATGAGTATTGTGCTTGAACTTTGAACCCTCTGAGATGGGTGTAAGTCTTAATTATGCTTTATTTATGGGGTTTTATGATTTGATCGTTGAACTGAACGCACTTCTTTTGTCTTCTTTCCTTGTCAATAATTGTAAAATTCATCATAAATTGAGACTTTTTGTGAGTGACCGCAGGTGTCTATTGAGGAGGTTATGAGCATTGAGTTCGGGAAAACGAGCAGATGTGCTAAGACTTTTGTTGGCTTGGATATTTCTCCGGATGTTGATTTGAGATTGAACTTCTTCTTTTTTAATCTTAGATTTGTTCAAGCCATTTAATTAAATACCCTCCTTTTTTTTTTTTTTTAGAATGCTAAGCATTTTTAACACACATACGGGGAGAAGAGAGAAGGTTTTTTTAAAGAAACTTATAGTGATATATATCCAAAAGGGTCTAACTAGAGATGACAATTTTACCCCGCCCTGCTTAACCCACCCCTCCCCACGTGGGTTTTCTCCGCCCCGCAAAGGTGGTGGGACGGGGATGAGACAAGATTTTAGCCCCACACCACGGGACGGGGGGGGGGGGATGGGTTTAGACTTTTTAGACCCATCCCGCCCCGCCCTTCTTCGTCCTCGCCCTGCCCCGCGTTAAGGGTTATAACTGTTAATTTTTCATATCCTAAAACCCTACTATTTAAACAAACATATCAATATTAGCTTATTTTATTCTACCCAACATGGTTCTCTACTTTTATTTTGTTATCTGTTATACTATGAGATTTTTTTGTGATTATCTTGTTAAACGCTTGGATATATTATTCAAATTTTTTTTTTTTGAAAATTGATTTGATTTGATGGGATAAATTTAGTTGTAATTTCAAATATATTTTTATTAATGAAATAGGTTTCAATAAAAAAATTGTACTAGTTGTAGGGCAAATTAACAAAAAGTAGAGTTTTACGGGGTGAGGTGGGACTTCGCGGAACCCCAAGGAGTGGGGATGGGGTTAGAAAGTTTTTCCCATCATGCGAGATAGGGCAGGGATGGAGCAAGATAAAACCATGTGGGGCAGGGACGAAGACCCCATCCTTCAACCCCGCCCAGCCCCATTGCCATTTGCCATCCCTAGGCCTAACTATTGGATACATAGCACAGGCTTTAAACCTCTTTAACTCCCTCCCATTTGAGTAGGTACAATGGTTAGTGCGTTACACCTACATTTCCATTTTAGTGCATCATTGTAATTGTTAATATGGAATTGGTATGTTAATTTAACAACACTCTTAACATGTGAGATGACGCCTTGAACCACAATGAGTAAGATATACATAGATAGATCTTTCTTATAAAAGGAATTGAAAATTGAAAGTCGGGGGAGTAAATTTTTAATAGTTTATTTTATGTTTTTATTGTGATTTGATTCAAGGACAAAGTTAGGATTTCAATTAGGAGACAAGATTGAAAGTAAAATTAATTAATCAATATTAATAAATGAATAATTTTATGAAATTGTCATACACAATCTAAAATAAATTTTATTTTATACCAAGTTCAATTTCCTCAATTGCTCTCCATGTAAATAGTTTACAATCAAATCAAATTAAAAGAATAATTTAAATATATAGAGTTTGAAGATGTAATTTGATTCCGTAAAATAATTTGAGAAAATAAATAAATAAAAAAGTGTGAAGAATATAGCAATATATGTAGAAAGTTGTATACATGTCTCATAGTTTTGAATGCTTTTAAAAATTATGTAGAATTCAACTTTTTCTTCCTCTACTCTTCTAAGTTGTTAAAATTTGATCAAAGGGATACTACAAATTTTAAGAAGGGTCCATTTGGTGAGAGATCAAAATGGCATTTTTAAAACTCAAAACTCTATTTTGCATCTACAACTCCTCATAACTTTTTTACTAACGGCCATTTTAAACTCAAATATAGTTTTCCAATAGCTTATACAAATGCACCCTAAATAGCTTTTACAAACTGATGTGCCACCAATCACAAAAAGTAATTCAAACACTCATTTATTATTTTGAAGTGTCACCAATTACATTGATTGACACATCAATTTCTAAGTTTTTCATAATGAAATCTGTAGTAATTTTAGCATTTTCCTTTTTTAATTATTATCTTATGGGATCTACTATTCAATCTTGAGTTTAAGATGTTAGGGTAAATTATGTATTTGTAGGAAAATCTAAGTCAAAACGCATTTTTTATGCATTTGAATCTTAGTTTTTAAGTGATCATAATGTGTTAAAGAACTACATTAAAAACACAACAAAACGACTCAAGGATCTACTTAAGAAATTGCAAGTTTTGTTGTTTCGAGTCTCAACACTAGGTGGTTGATTGAGACTTGCTAGACACTAGCTCGACACCTGGTTGATCAATTGAGACATGGAAAAACATAATTTTAATTCTATTTTGTTTGATGATGTGGCAATTTTGGAATTCATGCATTAGGGTTCCAAGACGACTTAAATAGTATTTTTCAGAGCCGTCATCATAAGAGGTCTATGAGAACTCCTTTGCAACATCATGGAGACATATTTTCAGATCTAGAGCACTTTATACAAAAAGAATTTGTTGCAACGTTATGCACCAAGCCAAGTTTCTAGAGCTGCAAAATTCCTATTGTTCCTGTCAAGATTGTTGCACCCTCTACCTTCAACAATCAAAGAGTGATTGTGTGAAGTTAGTCATAGATTGGGTATCCATTCATTGAAGAGATACTTGGAAGAGTAGTCCAACCAGATTGGAGTTGCGCTTAGATAGCTTAGTAGGTTCTACTATAGATAGGTACGTTAGGATCAAGTAGATTCCTTATATTTGTAATCTCAATCTTTTATAGTAAGTTTTTTAAGTTGGTGGTTGGCTTTAAACTACTTGTTGGGGTTTTTCTAGTTAGGGGTTTTCTCATCACCTATGTTCAAATTTATTTTTTGCTACACTTAGAATTGACGAATGGTTGTGCTTGTCACATAATTAATTAGACCATTGCATAATTAACCTAATTAATTAAATTAGGTAATTGATTAATTGAAATAGGGTCAATTTAAACCCAACACAAGACTTGCTCATGAGGGAGTGAAATATGTGATAAGCAATTTTTTTTTAAAAAGTGAGATTTAGTGGGACTTATTAGTCATCTTTTTTCTTTGTTTGTTTAGGAAAATGAAAAAATGATGGTTACATTTTATCTTTGGAGAGTTTCCAATTTGTGTCACAGTAAAATACTTTCTTTATAACATAATTAAGGATTGATTTTTGTGGAGCTCAAGGCAATTGCCCTTCCTAGGTTGACTCCAAAATTTTATGTCCCACTTTTCCTACTCCAAAAATAAAAACTTGACATGTGTAACCCAATTAATTAAATTCTAATTGTATTCCTTTAATATTTCAGTTACTCAAAATAAATAAATAACTCAACACACCCCATCACCACTGCCAACCTTCACCACCACTAATCCATAACCTACCTTTGCTAGCATCGTTGATGCTTCCATTCACAACCAACCATTGCCTCCGATGAACCCTTCTCTCTTCTACTTCATCCCTCTTAGCACACCCCAATCACCACCACCAACTTTCACCACCACTAGTCAACCACCTACCTTCGCCGACGCCGTCAATGCTTTCATTCATGGCCAACCACTGCCTCCAATAAACCCTTCTCTCTTCCACTTCATCCCTCTCAAACCCACCCACCACCAACACTATACTACCCCTACCTCTCACCCAACACCAACCTTCATCGGTGCCACTAACAAGAGGTTGCTAAAGCCATCAACACAGTCATGGCCAACCACCCTCCTCAATGAACTCATATCTCTTCTACCCACTACCATTTGCAACCAAAGAACAAATAACCAAATCAAAATTTTGGTTAAAACAACAATCCCATCAATTTAAAGAAAAACCATAACACCCTTTTGAAAATAAATGAGAATATTGCAGGTTGATCTAAATAGTCACAAAAAATCCTTAATAACCCTTCAATATAAAGATAACAATGGTGGTGGGTGGGTTTAAGAGGCATGAAATGAAGAGAGATGGGTTCATCGGAGGCGGTGGTTGGCCGTGAATGGCAACATTGATGGCATCGGCGACCTCTTGCTAGTGGCCCTAGCGAAGGTTGGGGGTGGACCAGTGGTGGTGAAGCTTGGTGGAGGACCGATGATGGTAATGGACTGATGAAGTGTGCTGGGTTTTATTTATTTATTTTGGGTAACCAAAATATTAAAAGAATAAAATTAGAATTTAATTAATTTTTTTTAGTTAGTTACAATATATTGTTAACCTTGTAGCTTGAACGTTCGAGCTACAGAGTTAACCCGTTTTCTCCTAGACCCTTAAGTGCTTTGTGCATAGGGAGATGTCAACTAAGTTACAAGGCTCTTGGCAAAGTTTAATTAATTAGCTTACACATGGAAAGTTTTAATTTGTGGAGTACAGAATGGACCAGGAAAAGTGGGACAGAAGATTTGAACTCCCTTGGATTCACCATCGACTTCAGTAGTTTCTCAACCCCCCCCCCCCCAAAAAAAACCTAATGTTTAATCAACAGTTTTCAGTGTTTAAATAACATTACACATATTTTCACACACTTTTTCACTTACACGTATTTTCAAAAAATACAAACAATATTATTAGAACAATATTACCAAACGGACAATGCTTGTGAAAGTTAGTCATTGTCTATAAATAGTGACATCCACTTTAGTATATTGATTTTGTTAGCGAATGTCCTAAAGGCGTTTGTTAGGAAACTATTTTAGGAAAGTTTTTATGGGAAAGGAAAATAAGCAAATGACTTTTTAACATATTTTTCTATTTCTTATAAAAGTGGTACCAAAACTTTTCTAAAATTACTCATTAATAAATGCTCTAAGGGCACTCATTAACTGGACCCATAATGTATTCCATAGAAATGCACATGCACAAAAACATTTTAATTTATACATGATGTAACTTTTTTACAAAAATATTTATTTTTAAAATTTGCTCTTTTTTTGCTCATTTATGTAATATTATCCACCCTTTAAATTAATGTATACAAATAAATAATTTTTCCCTAGAAATTCAAAGTGAAATTGAAAGATAATTGTCTTCACTTTTTAAAATTTATTTAAAGAGTATCTATTTTTAAATAGGAAAATGCTAAAAGCACTACAAGTTTTACTATATTAAGCTTACAAATTAATGTGGCAATAAATGTGATTGGTGGCCTTCAACAACCTCATAATTGAATATTTGAATTGTCTCTTTATGATTGGTGACAATAAATGTGATTGGTGAGCTTCATCAACCTCATAATTAAATATTTGAATTGTCTCTTTATAATTGATGACACATTAGTTTGTAAGTTTTATGTAGTAAAACATGTAGTGCCTATAGCACTACTCTTTTAAATAATCACACCTATATACACAAAAATGGGATATGACTCATCAATATTACACTACTCAACAACATTTCATATGATTAATAATTACTAAATCCACAGTTGAATTATGTGATTTCATCCACAATTGAACTATGTGATTTCAATGTGTTCATGATAATCTAGATGGTCAAATTTAAAAACTGTCTAGTTCATAAACTATTGGGGATTTATATACATATATATATATATATATAACAAAAATCCTATAATGACAAATTAAGGCCCGTACTTTTAAATATATTATTTCAAACTCCACACTTTCATTATTACACCAAACACTTAAAGAATATGCTTGTAGACATCTCATTTTGTACCCGGTTAATAAGCTTTAGTCCCCAGTCCCAATGATGAGATTGATATGTCTACAAAAGGTAATTGAAGATATTTTGATAATTTGGAAGTAATCACAACTTAAAAGTGCTCAAATGTTTTTGAAAACGATGTTGAAAAATGAAATTTTCTCATTGTTTTTACCATAACTTTTGATTCACAAAAATTTTTGAGTTAGGTTTGCTTTATTAGAAATTAGACATCCTGGGCTTAAATTTGAACATAAATTTTGCATGATTTGAATTTATATTGAGTGAGTTATGGCCATTTGAAGTTGGGCTAGTTGTGCAGTTAAATTTAGGGTTTTTGTGAAGCATGCATACACATGGGTTAAGCATGCGTATGCATCCCTCGAACCTGCATATACAGGCTTGTTTTCAACAGCTCAAAAATTCAGTTTTGGCCCCCCAAGACCTCAATCCTTGATGGGGGATGGCCCTCAAACCCTTAGGAATGTCCAAAACCCTCTAAATGACTTCGAAAACCCTAGTTTAAGGATATAAATACAATCTTATGCCTTTAAACTCTAAACTCAAACCATAGCTAGAGAGAGACTATTTTTCACTAAAACTCATCCAAGAACACTCTTCACTCTTAATCTTCTGCGCACACAACTACTATATATATTTTTTAGTTATTCAAAACCTATCTCTAATGGTCTTAAGGCAGAAACTTGTTTTCAATCCCAAAATCAAAACTTTTTTCAAAAGCAGTCTTTTTTATTATTTTTGAGTTGTGACTAACAAAGAATTATTGATATGTTTGATTCCCTTGATTATCATTTGATCTTGTTGTGTAAACACTAATGGGACGGTTAAATATCTACAAAGTTGTGATCCATAAGCAAGGTGAGTCTCTTTCCATGGTTCCTCCTTAATTTGGATTTTTATAACTTGTATTCTTATTATTCTTAATTTGATTTATATGTTATGCATGCTTAGAAGTTATTTTTTGATTTGTTTAGTCTTAATCATTTGTGTTTAATTTTGTCCTAAGTATGAATAAGTCCTATTTTCATCTATTTAGGTCTTGTTTAGTTTTGTCCTAAGTATGCTTAGGGTTCTTCCTTATTTCATTTGTTTTGCTTTGTTTTAATCATCTGTTTAGGTCCTATTAAGTCTAGTTTTCACATGTTTAGCTTTAAGGTTAGTAGAATATCGTGCTTTATATGTTTGAATTGTTAGATTAATGATTAGGGTTTACATGTTTTGATGAACAATATGAACATGCATTGATGTATAAGTGCTGTGATGCAGTAAGGTAAATCGTGCATATGAATATGATGAACATGCATTTGGATGATGAGCATGATATGATTGATGAACATGATGAATGCTATGATGCTATTCTCGAATGAATGAATATGTTTGATTAAGTGCCATAATCGTATGCTACTGCCTTGCTGATGTTGCTGCCTTATGGATTCTATTGTGATGTGTTGGTTGTTGCCCTTGGATATATATGTGCTAGATGAATGATAGGACTTTATGCCATGAATGCAATATAATTGAGATGCCATGTTGTGTGTTGATGCATGTTAGGGTAGGTTGTGTGTGTGTGTGTGTGTGTGTAGAATAACCTATTAAAAGACCCCTTGTTGAGATTAGGATTTGGAACACAATGAGTGGAGGCTGACCCATGGGTCGGGTGGTGTTGGGTGCCTAACACCTTTCTATCCCATACCTAAACTCCAGACTCGTGCTCTGGTAAGATCAGTCTTTCACATAAGGGTTTTATACATATGGTTCCTAGACCTAATCTAGGTGATGACTCCATTTTCACCATCAGCCTGATCCACTCCAAGCTAAGGTGATCTTCCCACGAGAAAACCACTTGTCGCGGGCGTTTGCGCCCATAATGCTTTATTTTTTTTGAGGTAAAATATTTATAGGAAAATATTTTCCCATTTCTAAGTGTTTGTTTACAGGTAAAATGTGGTCAAACTTGTAAAATATTTTCTATTGAACGTAAAATCCATTATAAAATGTTTTACATTTGAAAATTTGGTAAATTTTTTTACAAAAACAAAAAATGGTTTCCCTCAACCCATTTGGTGGCTAGGTCATTAGCCTGGTGGGTTGGGTACATGGTGCAGGTGGTCTAGTGGTTGGGGCTTCCATTCCGATGACCAATACCATCCGTCTGGTGGCCAAAGCTATCGCTCCTATGACGTGTGCTAGGGTCAGCTATTGCCCTAGCGACCGATGTTGGAGGTCTGATAACCAAAGCCGCCATTTCGACTATCGATGCTTGCATTGAAGCCACTGTTCTCGCCTTCCAGTTTTTGGACCTCTAGCACTAGTGACTTCGGTAGCTAAGCCATTGGTTTTAATGATTTGCTTGAAAATTTTTACTTGTCATACTAAACATCTAAAAATGTTTTACATGTAAAGTTTTTTACCTGTAAAATATTTTAGGTTTGAAAATATTTTACTTCAAAACAAAGGGAGCATTAAGATCAAATATGAGGTTTTGTTGACACAATAATTAAAGTATGGGATTTGAAGTAACACATTTAAAAGGTATGGGGTTTAAGTTATTAAGATGGATTCAAACCCTCATTCTTAGGAGATCATGTAGTTCCACTAAGATACAAGGTTATTGGCAATTAAAATTTATTAAAAGTTTCACAAAATTAAAATTCTACTGTCTTTTAAAACCTAATATATAAGTATTTTTAATTTTTACCTGATTTTTAAGTGTTTGTTTAAAGGTATTGTATACATATTTTTAGTTCCTAATTAATTCTTCCCAAGAGTTATTTTTACTTTAATGATTTGGCACCTTTATGCGTTTAATTCTAACAATCATTGTTTTTATAAAATAACAGAAGTTAGAGAAACAGTGTTTATATATATATATATATATTTTACGAAACACATGTGAAAAAGGAAATCCATGTTACATTATTTGAGAGACAAAAAAAATGAACACAAGGATGTAAAAAGAAAATTAAAGAAATGTCCAAGATTTACTAATACTAAGTAAGAACACGATTGAATTTGAATTCCTAATTGCCAAATGTTGAGAGAGACAAAGTTAACGAGCAAATTTACTCTTATTTATATATATATATATATATATATATATATATATATATAGATAGAGAGAGAGAGAGAGAGAGAGTGAGAGAGAAATAAAAAGCAAAGTTAAACTGTTAAGTAACCATTGAACTAACAATTGATGATCTTCCACATGGTATGAAGATGCAATATTCGTATCCTTTTGTTGTGTATATGTTTCAGTATATATGTATGTAGATAGACAAACTGATTTGATTTTGGAATTTAAATTTTGTTTACACAGAAAATCAATTGGTATCTTAACTAATAATATAGAACAATTATTATGGAGCGAACATCATAATTGAAAATTCATCGTATCTTAAAAGAAAAAGGAGTTTCGCATGTACATTGGTATTTATATGGCATGACATTAATTTATACTACATTTAATGTAAATTAGAAGAGAAATGATATGTCTACAACATTTTCACAATATTTCTATAACAAATTTTAGGTGGTAGTTTATTACTGGTTTCAACTTTTAATCACCTACCACTGAAATTATTTTCTTGCCCACTATTAATAACAAGTAATAACTTCTCACTTAGGATTTGTTGTGAAAATATTGTGGACATATCATTTCTCAAAATAGGAAGGTAAAATGATTGTAATGACCTAAGGAAAAGCGTTAGCCATATCTGCACTATACCTTAAAAGGACTAGTCACAATTAAGGTTCCTTATAGTTGTTAATAAAGCCTAGATCTACCTAGTAAATACCCGATGTGGGACTCATCACTCACCGACAAACATCACACAATCAATCAAATTAGGGCATTACAATCTCCCCCACTTAAATCCCTAACGTCCTCGTTAGGGCCCAATTTGTGAAGTAGTGTCTCTGAGCCCACACAGGATTACCGGACTGGTTCTGATACCATATGTAACGATCCAAGGAAAAGTGCTAGCCACATCTACACAATACTTCAAAAGGACTAGTCACAATTGAGGCTCCTTGTAGTTGTTAATAAAGCTCAGATCTACATAGTAAATACCCAATGTGGGACTCATCACTCACCCATACACATCACACAATCATTCAAATTGGGGCATCACAATATTTACATATATCTGATATATTTGATTACAATATTTTACACTGTCACGACCCAAATCGATGGAATATGAATTTAGATATATGACTAACTTGCTGAACTTACATAACTCACTAAACATAATTAATCCAAAATAAATTAAAACTCCAAAGAAACAATACTCTTAAAAACCTCTTACAAAAAAATCCAAACTCCACAAATTGGAAATAATCTCCACTATATAAAACATGAATTACAAAATAAAGGTAACTAAAATTCTATAAGTCTTCAAGAAAATATTGAAGTCGCCTACAACTTCCACGCTCTACCTCACACCTTACAAAGCGATCCAAAAGTTCCATATTCCCAACTACACTTTAATCTTAAAACAATAATAGATGGGGTGAGCCACACATCCAGTAAGTAATTATACAGAATACACAACGGAATAGAGTCGAGCAAGGCATGAGTATTTTGATTTTTCACAAACTCATTCAATGGTATTAAAAATAATTATTCCAAAACATATAATGAATCACTTAATACATATGTAATCACATCTCAAAATCATTAGAAAACACATACATATGATTGATCAGAGCATAATGTCACATATACACATCACATATTCTCACATATAATCCTGTGAGCGGATACCAACATCTAACCCCTGCTGGTAAGGGATCAACACATATTCTCACATACAATCCTGTGAGTGGATTTACACATTTATCTGATCAATTCTAAAAACATTCATTTTGAGTCACATATCACAAAACAAAATATATACAAAATAGAATAATTTTCTTAATATTAACAATTATTCCAAATAGAAAGGCATAGCGAATATCACAATATCGAATTGAACATAAATCAAAGGATGCTCGACTCTCTTAGGGAATGAATAAGAACTGAAGAGTTTATATAAATATTTTTATAATTCTTGAGTAAGTTTGAAAACCCAATTTGCTAAAAGAAACGTCTTAAATACCATTTGAAAAATAAGAATATGACTTTGAAATCACTTGGTTTTAAACAAACTTAAAGAACAAGAACCTTTTTAGAAAACTTACTTTGAAACTCAATTATTTTCGGAAAATAGTTTAGTTTAGAAATCATCTTATAAATGAGATTTGGACATTCAAAACGTTATTTAAAATTTGAAGTTTCTCTTTAAAACATTGTCTAAAAGTCGAAGTTTCTCTTTCAATGATGTAAAAATAATGCTTTCGATAAATTTTAGAAAACGTAAGCTTTAAAAACATAACTTTTGAAAACCTTAAACTTCTAAGAACCTAAAGAATAAAACTTGTGCATATTATGCATAATTACTTGCAGCACTTGAATCCCTCTGAAAGTCCATCCGAAATAACCTCCAAAAAGCCTCAAAACACTCTTAAATAAGACCTATATTCAATCATAGAAATTACTTACTATCCTCCACAAAATATAAAACTTATTGAATTATACAAACTGACTCACTAGGAAAAATACTTTGCTGAACTGATAACACTTTAACACTAAATTAAAGTTTCTCTAACCAATAATATTCCCTTGCATTAATCGAAACTCATATTGCCATGAGGAAGGCAATAAGCAAAATACCATTGACCTAGGATTTAATATAAATCCCCAAAGAAAACGTTAAACCATCTTAATATATATAACCAAAGAAACGTGGCAAAATCATTGATTTCAAATTTATTATATATGTACATATCCGAAGGAAGATATATGCCATAACCATAGATCCTTGAAATTCCGTGGCTCAAATCTAGGATCATATATATATATATATATATATATATATATTAACCACAATTGAAGTTTTACAGCCGTGTTCTTGAGTTAGGAATTGAAATTCCATGAATCTTTCAAGAACCCGCATCATGGGCAGTGGGCAAATATAGGATTTAATAATGTAAATAACAATTCTAGGAAAAAACCCCCTTTTAACAATCTACACATCACTAACTCTTTTAATTCTTTGATTCTAACAAATGAAAAATCATACCTGGAACAATTGGTTGCCTCTTCAATTAACTTCAAGGAAAAATATACCTCCTAGCCTTCTTAGTGATGAAACCCTTCTTATGAAAACCCTAGTTTATCTTTTCCTCCAACTTATATTTTAACACATCAAAGATGTGGGCTTGGTGGGGTAGTGGGCTGAAGTTTAAAATCCACTTGAGCTTATCTCTTTAGTTTTCAAGAAGCCCATAAAACATCTTCATCTTTTATTTATTTATTTATCTATATAAATATATATATAAAACCGAAACTTTTGAAACTCCCACAATTTTCCACATCAGCATTATTTATAAAAATAAAATTATTAAAAATAAATAAAACCCTAAACACCGTAATTATGTCTAACCCAATATCTATTCTTCAACTTCTAAACAATACCTGATTAGAAAAACCTATTTCTCAGTCTCTGTCTCTCCTTCAAATGCAAACTCAGCCCAACAAACACTGCAAGACCCATACCCTTCTCTCTCTTTCTCTATCTCTCTACCCTTCTCCTTCCCCAAAACCCAAACGCCAATAAGATCTAACAGATTGCCTCTCATGGGACATTGGGACAAATCAAGTTTCAGAGACTAAAACGATTCCGTTGGAGAGAGGCTGCAGTTATTTCTCTTAATGCGTTTTCACCATAATCATCTGGCCGTTGGGGGGACGATATGGTATGTTAGGTTTGGTTTTTGATTTTGTTATTAATCTTGATTTGCGTTGCTTTAAATTTTCAGATCCCACACCCTCCCTTTCTTAGCCTCTCCATTTATCAAGTTCCAAAATCAACCAAAGCCTCAACTTTGAACATACCCATTTGTATGTCAAGTTGAGGCATACTTCAATTTTATTTTCTATGTATATTTAAAAATTTTGGGGTTAATTCTTCTGTGTTCCCATTTGTATATCAAGTTGAGGCATACTTCAATTTTATTTTCTATGTATATTTAAAAATTTTGGGGTTAATTCTTCCGTGTTTTTCCGTTTGGCTATTGAGTTTGAGTTTATGGTTTACAATTTTTTGCATTTTTAGTTGTTGCCGTTGGCTGTAGAGAAAAGCTCAAAAATTAGGTCCACTCTGTGATTTCTTTTTACCATCGTCAGAGATCAGTCTTTCTCAGACACTATTACCAGTAAGTTTTCTAATTTTGTTTTATAAGTTTTCTTGTTAAATATGATTTAGGGTTTTGTTTGGGAGTGTTTTCTCTTTTAGATTGATGGGTTTGGAACCCGTAGTGGGTTTTGTTAATTTCAATAAAAACTTTGCCTTAATGTGAAGATAGTTTTAAATTTACGGTTCAGATTAGTTTTTACTATTGTATAGCTTCTTTCTTCCTTTTTTCCTTCATGCTGTATAGTTTCTTCTCCTGCTTTTGCGCCATTCCTTCCTTGCAACAACAAAGGTTACATTCTTACATTGTTTATGCCTTAATACTTCTATATTGTTCACTGTTGTTAAGATTCCATCTTCCTAATTAATTTCTAATTTCTTATTTTCATTCTTTTTCGTCTTTTTCTCCAATTGCAGTATACCGTGTTTTTTGTACCAGACATTGGGTCTTATGCCAAAAATAATAATTGAATCAAGGTTAAAGGTACCCTGATTTCCCATTTTATTTTTCCAATTTCTAGGGATCTGTTTGGTCAATTATTGTTTTTTGGTTAGAATATTTTTCCCTGTTTGGTATACTTTTATGAGATTTTGAAGTTTTCTTTATTTAGGTTATGGTTTTGTCATTGGTAGAGGATTTGTTTCAATTTCTTTATGCCATCTTTTTCATTCAATTTTAAGTTTTGTCATAGGATGTTCTGAGCATCCTAAGACTCTTATATAAACATGAGTTGCAAGTGTTGTAATATATGTGATTCCAATTTTGAATCCAACTATAATTCTTTCCTAATGTTGGTTGTGAAATTTCATTTATAGAGATAGGGTTTTTTAGGTAGATTCTTGCTTACATCTGTCTTTGTTGATGTCATTTTTTTCCATCTTTTCATTTCCTATGTCTTTGTCCAATTGAAGAAAATTGAAGTGCAAATTGCAATTCATTTGCCTCTTTGTTAGATTTCTGCTTTGTTCAATGTAGCCTTATTTTGGGAATACAAGATTGATTGAAAATTGAGACTGCCATGAGTTTTCATTTTGATAGGTGCATTAAAAATCTTCTAATTATAAGTTAATGAATCTGAGTCCTAATTTTAAGTAATGAGTGTGATTGTTGTATTATATACAAAAAATAAATAAATAAAGGTCATGAACAAGGAAAATATTTGGAGTTGAGAAATTCAAAATGCATACTTTTATAGGATATTGCCAACTTTTAAAAAACTAAATATTAGGAAGGATATTAATTTGTTGTGGTTGGTCTCTCACTTCTTCCCTTTTTAAAAGTTCGTACTCCATTCTAATTTGATCATAGATCGATCAAATCAGTTGGTGTTTGTTTGCAATGCATCTATGATTTTGTAAATTCTATAGACCCAAAAAAGGAGACTAAACCTGCATTTAGAATTCATCTCTATCTAAACTGCACTATGATTATTACACAATCATTGATTTAACTCTCTCCTTTTTTTTGTTTTTGTGTAGGTGATTTTATAGATTTCCATGCACCAATGTATATCTTACATGCCCACATTGCTTATTACGAACCAAGAACTTGTGCTACAAATAATAAAATAATGTTATGAACAATGTTAATGTTGTAGCTTCATTGATGGTATGTATTTAAAATGATTTCAAGCAGCTTCATTGATGGCATGTACTTAAATGATTTCAAGCAATTGCTTCAAATATTGAACCTTAGTGTATTTTAAATTTTTTCCATAGAGAGTGGCTTGGCTGAGCCTAATAGCACTGCTTCGAATAATTGTGTATTACTTTCAACCCAACATTTGGTGTTTTTGAAATTGATTGTATGTCTTACTTAAGGTGTATCCAAAGAGTTTATGAAATTTGCTTTTAATTGTTTATAAAGATAGTTGAAACTAAAATATATAGGCATTTCGTTTGATTCCTTTCAAATAGACACTCTTTCAAACTACTACTATTATTTGCATTTACTTAAGATGTATCTAAAGGAAATTAGTTGCATCTGACACAAATATATGTTGCTGCAAATGATCTCCTCAACAGTTTCCAAGAAGCCAGCATAATCAAAATTGGGGACCATAAAGAGTAGATAAGTAGAGATACTTATACTATTTGTCAGCTATTTCTTTTCAAAGTTTTGAATATTGTGTTTATGAGTTACTTCTTATAAGAGATAGTGGCATAGTGCCCCATGTGTTTATGTGGCATATTATTCCCTGGCAGCAAATGCATGGTCTTGCTAATGCTATCATGAGATTATTTACACATTTAAATATTCATGTTATCAATAAATTTTTTTATATGATTTATATTGGTGGTAGACTATAAATTGATTTGCAATTGTGCATTATGTGACTTCATATTATGCCCAAATTTGTGTATGAGCTATTGGAATGTTGGCAATAATTTTTCATCGACATAGAGAAACTAAGGTGTGATCTTTATGTGTTATGTGAAACACCCTACATTTATAATCAAAGAACATATTTTGCACACTTTGTATGATTATTTGTAATTGTTATTTAACCAACCATCCCATGCATCGCACAGATTAGTAACTAGTTATTTTAATTGCCACACCAAATTGTATGCACTAAAACTTTAATTTTCTTATCTATTTGTAGCACCACAAAATTGTCTACTCCCATTTTACTATGCACACACATATACTACCTCAACTCTATATTAAAAATGACAAGGTGCGGTGATAATCATAAAAACAAAATTGGGGTATTACAATGATGATGATACATAAATAAATAGTAAACAATCTCTTTAAAAGCTTTTCTCAAAAAAAATAATAACTTTAAAAGCAAATTAATGATTTCCATGAACATGTACATCATTATGCAGCTCTATGCCGAAGCTTTTTGCTCCTAACTAGCAAGCTAGCTTGAAGCAAACAAGAAACTGAATAACAAATCAGTGGGCCAAAAAAGTGAAAGTATGAAACCTAGAAATTGGATTCTCCATGCGAAGTTCTTGATGATTTCTTGAAAGAACGGCTTTCCTGACTTTGGAAGAAAAGCACAAACAATGTGGGCTGACTATATAGTAACTTGCCTCCAATACTTTCCAAAAAAGTAGTCTGTCTTTTAATTACAAAATGACTCTACCCTACTTCTTTGAATGTAGTAGCCATCTTGGATTCTGGGTTCAACAGGGGTGGTTTACATGTATACCCAAATTAATTACCGAGAGGACCTATAACTTAGTAGTGATTAAGGTATAAGCTACTCTACCTCTGACTTAAATGCTAAAGCTATTATCAATTTCAATATAGAAAACTTACAAATTGATATCAAAATGCGGTAACGAATGTAATTAGTGCATTCAACAACATAATAAGTTTAGGTCATTTTGTAGCGGTATTTTGGTTATGTAATGTATTATAAGCCTGTTTAAAAACTTTATATATTACTTTCATGTTTTTGTGTTCTAATAAGTATTACTGTTTCCTCAAAAAAAAAAAAAAAAATATATATATATATATATATATAGGGATGTTTATCTCACATCAGTTGTGCGTATTAGAATTTCAGTCCTTATAACTCCAAGCTACTACTATAAAGGTTAGACCCTTTTGTAACGAATGTAATTAGTGCATTCAACAACATAATAAGTTTAGGTCATTTTGTAATGGTACTTTGGTTATGTAATGTATTATAAGCCTGTTTAAAAACTTTATATATTACTTTCATGTTTGTGTGTTCTAATAAGTATTACTGTTTCCTCAAAAAAAAAATATATATATATATATATATTTATATATATATAGGGATGTTTATCTCACATCGGTTGTGTGTGTTAGAATTTCAGTTCTTATAACTCCAGGCTACTACTATAAAGGTTAGGCCCTTTTGTAACGGTAATCTGGTTATGTAATATATTATAAGCCTGTTCAAAAAACTCTATATATTACTTTCATGTTTGTGTGATCTAATAAGTATTACCGTTTCCCCAAAAAAAAAAACGTAATAAAAAAATCAATCTTTAAATCACTTTTTTTTGGTAATTAATGACATATCACTTCGTAAAACATATAATAGAATTACATTCCCCTCTTGTGAAACTAGGAGAAAGGACACTCAACCTCAAACTTGATGAGAAAAAAAAAAAATTTCCTCCCGTAACATCCGTTTGACTAAATTTTGTTAAATTAATATTAAAAATGTTTGTGTATTAACTTGTCCTTTGCTTAAGAGTAACCTTCCAAAAGTATCCTCAATTTTAGAATTAAAATCCAGTGTTTTTAATTTTTAATTAAAGTGTATTTTAAAATATTAAATAAGACTATTGCTTATTTTTCTTCTTATTTAAACATATGATGGAGATATTTGTTGTTGCCACTAGCGGCTCCATGTTAGAGCCAGGGTGGTCACAGGGACTACCTTGACTTGGAAAAAAATCATTATTATATATAAAATTTAAAAATTTAATGATTTTTTTTTACCCTTAAAAAAATGTGTGACCATCCTAAATTTTTTTTAAGCCCAATATAATTAAACTTTGAACAAAGTTTAGCAATAAATTAACTTGGTTGTAGACTAAGGCTACAACTCCACTCAATAAATATATATATATATATATATATATATTTATTTATTTATTAGATATGAATTTTGACAAACCACTATTAAATTACATTTTTTTTCTTATATCCTTCATGCTTGCAAAACTTCAAGAAGATCAAAGATTAAAAGCTTATGTCATCAATCAAATATTTAAATTTCAAGTTTTTATAGTCTAAAACTATACGCAAAAAATAAGTTTATGGATTAAATAGTAAATAACATTCAATTGAGAAATTTGACATGTGTTTTAATAACATAAAGAACATATAATTCAACAGTTAGATTTTCAAAATATGTAACCATGTTAATTTGTTTAGTGAAAGTTGTAGTCTTAGACTACAACTAAGTTTGTAGTTAAATTTTGTCCTCAAACTTTGTTCCTCTTAGCAATATATTGAGCCCTTACAAACAAAAAGGAAAAAAAGAAAGAAAAAGAAATTATTTAACTAAAATTTTGAAAAAAGATGTAGATTGCAGTATTAATAATAAAATTATCATGAAATGATTTCAAAATAAAAAAATTCGTAGAAGCGAATTGTAAGGGCTTAATAAATTTAAGTTTCTTCATGACCACCCTGAGAAAAATTTCTAGAGCCGTCACTAGTCGTTGCAATTGTTTTGGTGCTTAATAAATTTTGCATTTTTATTTAAATTTATTAGTTATATTTTTACTAACCGTGGGTAAACTTTTGTAAAGAGGTTCTTAAAGAAATTTAAAATATTTTGTCACAAATATAAACAAAAAGGGGGATTGTTAATTTCTTCAAACCTCAAAAAATGAGAGTATTTATTTCCTTCATTTAGAGTGGAGTGTTATTCTCCTAAACTTCAAAGGACGAGAGTGTAATTACTCCTAGAATTTATAATATCTCTAATATCACTTTTTGGTGACATTTAGGGTCTGTTTGGTACATGTGTTTAAACAATAATTTTCAATTTTTTTGAAAATACGTGTAGGTGAAAAAATATGTATAAATATATATAATATTATTTAAAAATTAAAAATTTATTTACCAAACGGACCATTTAACCTGTCAAATATGTCAAACATGGAGTCGGTACGTGAGTGTGAGAGCCTTACAAGTAGGGGCGGAACTACGTTGTAAGTAGGACCCCCAAATTAATTTAAAATCCCTCTAACAATTGTCCAGCAGTAGTAGGTGAAAGTGTGAAACTCAATTCCTAGCATGGTTTTTTAAGAGATGGCCCGCCCAAGGACAAAGTTTGGTCTTCCCACCTTACATGTCAACCATTATCCTAATACCTTTCATTATCCTTTTCCATTCTCCTCCCAACACGTTATAACTTTTACTTACTTTTACGGTTTTACGCCTAACTTGTAGCCATAATTTTGACTATCAACTTTCTTTAGAAGCTACATTCAACTTTTCCAAAAAATATATGCTAAAAAAATAACAAGATACTTATAAATTGTCGGTATTTTCAAATTGATTTATGGATTTGTTAGTACTTTACTATTAACTTTCGTGATTTGTCGGTATTAATTTCAGTGTTAGTAAGAATTACACTTATTAGAAAATTCTAACAATAATATATATAGTACTATGAGTTTTTTTGAATTGCATAACAATATAATAGCTTTACTATGCCCTTCTTTCAAACAAAAATTCATGATTCCACCTCAATTTATAAGTTATAACAAAAATTTCTGATTCCACCCCATTCTTAAGTCGTAATATGTCAGCGTGATCATAGACAATAATTGAGCCCTAATTAAGGGGCATATATGCTTTAAATTCCCAAAAATGAAATTTCACATCATCATGAAACTGTATCATGAGTTCAATGCTAGCTAGAATTCACGAATACAGATAGGGGCCACTTGAGGAATCAAAGTTTAACTTGGGTTGTTAGAAATAGAATTGCTGTTTCTGACTACAGCCAAACCATGCAGAAACAGCGAACTTGAGAAGGGTTGTTGGCCCCAATTTGATTTCGTGGGTCCAAAGTCTTGAAGATATTTGCGGAGGCTTGTCTTTCCCTGTAGACTCTCACTCTCTACAGTGTCTCATTTTGGCATTTGGGTTGTGGTCACAACGTGTAGGCCTCTAGGGTCTGGACCATATTGGGACAGAGATTCTGTAATTTTGAGCAAAGGGTGCATGAATTTTCCATTCAATGGACGTGCATATATATATGCAGAACGTGAGATACTAAAATTGTGATAGAGAAAGCTATAATTTGTTTTACACTAGGGCTTTTTGCTTGCCCTATATTAGTGAAAAAAGTGAATTATGTCACTTTGATCGTAACATGTGTGGCCCTCTGACATTGAAAGGATGGAGATTCTGTTCTTCCAATATTCATTTGAAGCATCTTTCTTCTTTTAATTTTAATGAATCTTTTACGTCAATGCTTATTGGGACAAAATGGGCTTCTGTCCTTTTCGAGCAAATTAATTAGTTTTATACCCTCTTTTCCAAACTAAATAGGGAAATGTCCCTCTTTTAAAACTTGATTTATGATAAAGGGCAAAGTTTAGCTACAAAATTAGTTCTAGCCTTAGGCTACAAACTTACTTAATATATTTTTATTGGATTTGAATTTTGACAAATCCACTATTGGATTACATCTTCTTCTTATATCCTCCATGCTTGCAAAATTTCAAAAAAATTAAAGATCAATAACTATGTCATCAATAAATTTTTTAAATTGCAAGTTTTTGTAATTTAAAATTATGAACAAAATATAAACTTATAGATCATGTAGTAAATGATATCCGATTGACACAAAATTTAATATGTATATTAAGGGTGTAAAGAACATACAATTCAACGGTTAGATTTTCAAAATATGTTGTAATATTTATTTTATTAAGTGAGTTTGTAGCCTTAAGCTACAACCAATTTTGTAGCTAAACTTTGTCCTATGATAAATTGAGTTAGGCCCTATAGTGACGTTTTTTAAGACCTATAGTGACGTTTTTTAACTCGACCTCAATGAAATCGAATTATAGGTAAAAAAATTGCCTATAACTCGATTTTATTGAAGTCGAGTTAAAAAACGTCATTGTAGGTCTTAAAAACGTCATTATAGGCTCATTAAAACGCCACTATAGGGCTTCAAAAAAATTTTTTTTTTTCTAACTCGATTTATCATAAATCGAGTTTTAAAAGAAGGGTATTTCCCTATTTAATTTGGAAAAGAAGATATAAAGTTAATTAATTTGCCCGAAAAGAGCAGAAGCCCATTTTGTCCATGCTTATTGTGTTGTAATATAGGTGCTTAACGTAACAGTAAACTCAATATTATCATCATGAATCAAGAGGTAAATTTTTTTTCTTTAGTAATTATGAATCAACAGGCAATCTAACCACATGTCTAACTCACGATATTCTTCCAAATAAATAAATAAATAACTAAAAAGAAAAAGGAAATAAATCCACAAAATATGGAAACGTTTATTTTGTTGCTCTACCATTTTTGTGTGTAATTCCAGCATCATTCACCACCATTTTTTGAAATCAATATGGTTATGAATTATGAATTCAAACAATTAAGCATCTGCGAACCAAGTAATTTCTAGTTAATTTATACGTACAATTTTTCCTTTTCTTTTTGAAGTTATTACATATTTAATCAAAATTTCCATCTATATATATAACAAATTCTAGGAAAGGATAAAAATGTGAGAGGGGACAAGGTTATCATATTTTCATTCCAATTCTTTAGATTCTTAGCAATTTTCTAATGATGGATTACTGGCAAGGAATTCTGTATAACAGTCATTATGTTTTTTCTTTATAAATTGATAAGAATTTGCCTAGGACAGAGGTAGAATTAATGCAACCGTAACTTGAGCAAAAGAATTTTAATCATAGCTTGTATATAGGTATGGTATTTAGGCACTACGCATGCTTATTGCTTAATGATGAAAATGGAAAACCATGTCTAAAGGACCAATAAACATGTGGGACATAAACTCCTATAGAGTGTCTATTAAGCAATGCAGATGAACATGTGAATCGCATTATATATGTTGTGCACCACTGGACCCTAGATTCTTACAAACTCTCAATTAAGAAGAAGCATGTAAAAGTAAAACGCATTAAGCTCTATAGCTCATCATTGAGATCAAAGTTATAATGTTATATTGATCCGTGTGAAAGAAAACGTGTTTGTACCTGTAGCCTGTAGGATGATCGATTCTATCACATCATCAACAATCGAATTCATCATGTCTTTACTCTTGATAATGTCGGAGAAAGATACACGAATCCACCGACTAATAAATAATCCATCCACATAGAAATATGAAACAGACATGAAGAGAAATATGGAGAGAGATTTTCTTCTTTTTCTCTCTTATTCAATCTTGCACATAAATTCTTCTACCCAATAATGGATATGCTAATCCAATTTATAGAATTTGGCATGAATAATTGCATATAAAAAAACTAAGTGAGATAACTCTGGGTTATATATTAAGTGGAGCTGGCGGCTGGCTGCTTGGCCCATTGTGGACAAATTTTTAAAATTTCAAAAACTTAGGCATATAGGCAAGAGTCGGTAATCATGCATGTTCAATGAATAATAGACACATAAGGAACCCAAAAAAAAAAAAAAAACAGGTTCAAAGAATTCTGCAACCTCCAACTTTTATGAAATTCTAATTAATCATGAGAAAGACATTATTGAATACAGTAAAAGCTATGAAAAAAATTGGCTTACTGATCTAGTTGCACCTAATTAAGCTGTTGACCTTTTTCCATTTTCTGATTGTGTAAGGTTGAATTTATTCAACCATCTAATTGGCTTTATTCCGTGCCAAATTTGCTTATAATTCAGCATTTAGTAACCCTGTATTTAGGTGGGATTGTTGTAAGGGTAGTGAGTGAGATAGTGTGAAGATTGCTCAAGAGTGTGCAAGAAAACAGAGTGTTGCGGCTGGGACTCGCGGGTGGACTCGCGGCTTCAACCCGCCAGAAGATGCACACGTGCCAAGCATGCTGGAAGATGAACAGTCATGCTAGTTGGAGCACTACAGGACAAAACAGGACAACTGGCCATACGGTTAACTCGCGACTGGAACTCGCGACTTAGTCAAACCGCGAGGTCAAGCCGCGAGCCACCCCTGTTTTGGAAAAACCTGACGTTTCGCATTCCTCTTCACTCCAGTATAAATACCCTTTTAACCCACGATTGAAAGAGAGCTTCCAGAGAGAATTTTGAGAGAGAAACCCTAAAGAAAAACCAGATTGTTTCACCCACAATCTCTACCTTAGAGTCTCATCAAATTCCCTCACTCTCTTCCTCTCCATTGTCAAATCCTTGAGAGGCATTATACCAAACCTGGTTCTCACCATTATCATCTCTGTGAGACAGACGTTTGGAGTTCTGGGAAGCAGTTAGGAAGGAGCCAATCTTCATTGGTTGATGCTACGGTGTAGTAGTGGAATCCGGAAAGCTAGAAAAGAAAAAGGTTCGGCGCAACCTCGTTGGAGCAAGAAGCTTGAAGGGCTTAGGTGCATTGGGTAGATTAGGCTTGGAGGGTCTATTGCTGTCCTTGTATCCCAACTGTATTTTCTAGTGGATTGATTACCGCTTGGAGGGCGGCGGAGAGGTTTTTCGCCGAGGTCTTCGGTTTCCTCTTCGATAACATATCTGGTGTTATCTCTGTGTTTGCATCTTCCTTCCTCTCTATCTCTGCCTTTACATTATCTGCTGTGGTTTATTTTGTTGTGGCTTAGATAGTTGTTTAATCAATTCCATATTATAGCATATGTTAAGTTTCCGCACACTAGTTGTTTGACATATTGCTTGGGTTGGTTAAGTTGGTTTTTGGGGGTCTAAACGTTCAAAAGTGTTTTTGTACACGTTTTTGAACTTTCAATTGGTATCAGAGCGGGTACACTTGTTGTGGTTTAAATACCTAAGTGTGATCCTTGACCCCTTGTGTTTATTTGCCATGGATTGTGCTTTGTATGACTCTTTGCATGATTTGGTTGGTGATGAATGTAACATGCCACGTGTTTGTGAAAATGCCTCTATGAGTGTTAATCCTCATAAGTGTGATGACATGTTATTTGAATCTATGGGTGTTGTTGACAAACTCTTCAAGAAAAATGCTAAGAAGTTTCAAAAGAATTTGAGCAAGTTATTTTGTGAAAAGGATGATTTGATTGCTAAGCTCAATGAATCCAACAAATTGGTTGAGAAATATAAAAAACTTGCTGAAATTTCTCTTGAAAAGTTGAAAGAGTTTGAATGTTTGAATATGGACTTGGATGCTAAACTTGTTTTGTCTAACAAACTTGTTGATGATCTTAAATGTGAAAATGAATCTCTTAAGATGCATGCCAAGTGTTTGATTGCTGAACCTATTGTTAAAAATGATGATAATGTTTGTTGCAATCATGTTGTGGTACCCGATTTTGTGCCTAGTGTGTGTTCTACCTTAAAGGACAAATCGGTGTACATTCCTCCACATAAAAGAAATCAAAAGGTGGAGAGAAAGGCTGTTAAGTCAAAGCCTTCGTTTAGGTCTCAACCTAAGGTTTTGGATGGATCTAAGTTTGTTCCAACTTGCCACCATTGTGGTGTGATTGGTCATATAAGACCTTAATGTCATAAGTTGAAGAGGGAACAAAACCATGTTGCTAGATCCATTCCCAAAAAGCCTAGTGGACCTAAACACATTATTTGTCACCATTGTGGTGCCTTTGGTCATCTAAGACCTCATTGCTCTAAGTTTCAAGCTCTTAAGAGAATCAAAAGAAAAGAGAAAATTGAGCTTTTTGGAAGTTGTGCTAAAAAGAGTAAACTGGATTTGAGTGATAATAGCATGTTGTTAAAGAAAGTGTTTAATGCTCTTAACTCCTTGTCTATGTGCATCTCCGGTTCTCATTCTTCCAACCCTCGTCTCACTTCTCATGAGACACTCATTCCAAACAATTGTTCTGTTTGGATGAGGAAGGGTTCCTATGGTTGAGCTTTTACTCCTTTGGTCCTTGATCTAATTCTTTCGATCTTTGTAGGACCCTTCATGCATTAGATGCTTCATTGTCATGCATTTGTGCATCATGCATATCTTTATATGCATTGTTTTGTTTTTGTTTTGATCTTACTTTTATGTCTTTGGTTTGTGTGTGTTAAAATCCAAAACCACATAAAAAGTAGAAAATCAAAAAGCTTGATCGACGTTGTTGAGTTTTGTCTCAAAACTTGTTTTGCCTTGTACCTTTGTGCTAATGGCTTTGTGCATTTTCGAGCATTGCTTGTTTCTTTGCACTCATATCACTGTGGAAGAAATCTTGAAATCTATGTGATTGTTGTAAATAGATCTTCAAACTTGTCATGAATGATTAGTGAATGGTTATGTTGATCTTGAAACTTGCATAGACTTGTGTCTATATATCTTCCCACTCTTTATTTTTTGTTTTTGCTAAGAAGAGCTCACCAAATGTAAATCTCCAAATGAAAAGAGATATTGAGCTGCAAAAGCCTGTCGCACATTCTAGTATTCGACTAGGAAAAAGGGTAAGCGACCTTATATTAAAGAGAATGTTTATTCAAAAAGCCAAAGGCTTGTTCATTAAAGTGAAATATCAAATATCACTCTCACAATGAGAGGCGATTGTCTCAAGAGATCAAAATGATCAAATGTTATGGAGTCAAATGTAAAGCTCCCAGATATGTTATCAAGTTTTGTGGAAGGTCATATATACATATTTCTATAATTGAGATGGATCACTTGATCTAGTGCTAATTGTGTATGCCTTGGTTGAATTGATCATTGAAGCTTCACATTAGACTAAGGACTATTTCATTGTTGATATCCACACACAACACACAAGTTTATGTTCAATAAATGCCATATTCATTTGTGTGATTGTACTTGATGAAATGTGTTTTCACATGCTCAATCTTTGTTAATTCAAGCGCAAAAAGATTTTTGAGTGTTTTAGGTGTTTTTGGAAAGTATTTTGTTAAAAAAAAAATCTCTGAAATTTTTCAAGAAACTCAGTTTTGCCCTGTTTTGGCGACTCAGTCGCGGGTAAGTCAAGTCGCGAGACTCAGTCGCGTCTTCGCGGGTCATTTTTGGCAACTTGTTCGCGAGTGGAAGGTCCAGTCGCGAGGGTTACTCAGAGATTTTGGCGGCTCAGCTCGCGACTCCCTCGCGGGTAGACCCTCCAGTCGCGAAAAACACTTAGAAAATTTTTCAAAATTTTGTCTTTGAGCGTTTTGGCGGCTTGCCCTGGCGACTTAACTCAGTCGCGAAAATCGCGTGTTTTGCATATTGAGGGTTATTTTCAAAGTTGTTTTCAAAATTTTTTTCATTTTTCCCCTCATGCATCATTGGCATTGTTCGTTCCTTCATCTCTTGCCCTCGTTTCTCCTTGACCCTTTGTCTATTCCTGACAAAAAGGGGGAGAGTATACTCTAATGAGTATGTCGGAGTGTTTTGTCATTTCTATATGACTCTTGTGCACATCCTTAGGGGGAGAAATTCTATTTCTCATGCACAGTTGTAGGGGGAGAGATATTCCATAGGGGAGATGCATATACCAAGGGGGAGAAGACATTGTGTTAACTAGAAAACTTTGTTATGTTTGTTTTCTTGTTGGCTTTATGGTGCTTTGAGTTATGCTTTGTTGTTCTCATTGCATCATGTTTGTGCTTTGTACATGCATACTTCCTTATGCTATTGTGCTTCATTGAATGCATGTTCGGATGATCAATTGCTTTGCTATGAGTTCATTGTAGTCATTTCTATATGACTGTTTTGGTGTTTGATCAAGTTGCTCATATGTTTTACATCATGTTTACTTTATCGCAATTTGCTTGTTACATTATACTTGTCATTTTATTACTTGCTTTACCTTGAGGGTCTAATGTGTTTTGTGCAAGTGTTTCAGGTTACAAGTATATATGTTCCAAGTGCATCACAGCTTCTCATCACCTTGAAGGGGAGAAACTTTATGCACTTTTAGTTTATATTGTTTAAGTTTTTATTCAATATAATGTGTTTGTACCCATATGCTTATGTAAGCTTTTAGGGTTATTGTCTTATGCATAGTTTGTAGGCTTTATGGTATGTACCATGCTTAAGTGCAGCCTTTATGCTATGTTGAAATCAGTACTTTAATCTAAATGTTCTGCATTGTGATTGTTGTACTGTCACTCTTGTGCCCTTGTAGGATTGTTCCTAGATGCATATGCCTTGTGTGCTATGCATTGGTTGAGTGTTGAACATACAAGTGTCTTGCCTTGTGCTTGTTAACTTGTATGTCCTTGTGTTCATTCCAAGTGTGAATGAGCACTGTGATCACTACCTTGTGGTGTTCACTTGGTTGATCAAGCCATGGTTTGTTTATTAACTCCATCTTTGCTTGATCACATATTGCCTGTGTCATATGCATTTATAATTTTCTGCTTACAATGATCATGGTGTATTGTTGTGTTTCAGGAGTTTATGTTCATATGATTCAAGTGCTTCACAGCTTCTAGAGTTAGGTGTGAGTGAGTTTTGTTCAACTGTTCCCAACTCACATGTTAAGTCTAGAGTCTGTTTTAGGGTTTTGTCACGGAATAGCCAAAGGGGGAGATTGTAAGGTTGAATTTATTCAACCATCTAATTGGCTTTATTCCATGCCAAATTTGCTTGTAATTCAGCATTTAGTAACCTTGTATTTAGGTGGGATTGTTGTAAGGGTAGTGAGTGAGATAGTGTGAAGATTGCTCAAGAGTGTGCAAGAAAACAGAGTGTCGCGGCTGGGACTCGCGGGTGGACTCGCGGCTTCAACCCGCCAGAAGATGCACACGTGCCAAGCATGCTGGAAGATGAACAGTCATGCTAGCTGGAGCACTACAGGACAAAACAGGACAACTGGCCATACGGTTAACTCGCGACTGGAACTCGCGACTTAGTCAAACCGCGAGGTCAAGCTGCGAGCCACCCCTGTTTTGGAAAAACCTGACGTTTCGCATTCCTCTTCACTCCAGTATAAATACCCTTTTAACCCACGATTGAAAGAGAGCTTCCAGAGAGAATTTTGAGAGAGAAACCCTAAAGAAAAACCAGATTGTTTCACCCACAATCTCTACCTTAGAGTCTCATCAAATTCCCTCACTCTCTTCCTCTCCATTGTCAAATCCTTGAGAGGCATTATACCAAACCTGGTTCTCACCATTATCATATCTATGAGACAGACGTTTGGAGTTCTGGGAAGCAGTTAGGAAGGAGCCAATCTTCATTGGTTGATGCTACGGTGTAGTAGCGGAATCCGGAAAGCTAGAAAAGAAAAAGGTTCGGCGCAACCTCGTTGGAGCAAGAAGCTTGGAGGGCTTAGGTGCATTGGGTAGATTAGGCTTGGAGGGTCTATTGCTGTCCTTGTATCCCAACTGTATTTTCTAGTGGATTGATTACCGCTTGGAGGGCGGCGGAGAGGTTTTTCGCCAAGGTCTTCGGTTTCCTCTTCGATAACATATCTGGTGTTATCTCTGTGTTTGCATCTTCCTTCCTCTCTATCTCTGCCTTTACATTATCTGCTGTGGTTTATTTTGTTGTGGCTTAGATAGTTGTTTAATCAATTCCATATTATAGCATATGTTAAGTTTCCGCACACTAGTTGTTTGACATATTGCTTGGGTTGGTTAAGTTGGTTTTTGGGGGTCTAAACGTTCAAAAGTGTTTTTGTACACGTTTTTGAACTTTCAAATTGACATATTAGCTACTGACCTTCAAAAAAGTATATTAGCATATCCAAAACAGATTTACTATCCTTGAATGCGGGATTTTTTATTTTATTTTTTATAATTGAAAGTCAAAATGTTACTAGAGGAGAGACCGATGTTTGGGTTTATAGATATATTGGCAAATCCTAGTGCCTAAACATATCAGATTTGTGTTGTATCAATATCATTTAATTTGTTATGGTTGAGTCTAGTTAGTTGTCAAAAGATGACAAGATTTTGATCTATCAAAATATGACAAGTTGATGATTTTTTGTTCATAGATTTTTCACTATCTATTTATAATGAATTTTGGAGTGAAAATAATTTATTGAAAAGTATGCATATAGGACTTCAAAACGAATATAATTTGATTCAATTTGGATTTGAAATAAGTGAAATACAACTGTTTGAAGTTGGCACAACTATAGTACCTTCAAAATTTTCACTCGAGTAAAATGTTCTTGCTCAAGTTAAATTGTTAGGTTGTGAATTCTCATTTGTACAAAATCTAAACAACCTATATAAGGCACATTAACAACTTTTTGGTGAGAGAGGGCAGTCACAAAACAAAGATCTTGAAGCCTTTCTCTTCAACCTAAAATAGAAAAAAAACTCATCATCTTTGTGCTGTGATCCAAAAACACAAGAAAAACAAGTTATTAGAACTCTTGACAACACCTTAAGCCTTAAACCTTTATTTGAAACCATAGAGGTTCTTTCCAATTTTTTGAGTAGTTGAATCCCCAGAGTTGTTTTTCCTTTTGAGAGTTTTAATTTAGTTACCAAATCTTGTGTTGCATAATTAGGCTTTATCATTATTGCTTCAGATTTTGTATTTGATATTTGTGGTTGAATGACTTGTTTAGAATATCTGCTTGGAATATGCATTGTTTGTTCTATAAATATATATATATATATATATATATATATATTATTGGTATTATAACATTTAGAATATATTGTGGTATAAATCATATTTTTTAAGAACAAATAATTTAGTCCTTATTATAATATTAAGGCTTTATTTGATAGGAATGATTGAAATATAAAGGGAAAGAAGATGTAGGAATGACAAGAAAAAAGAAAGAAAGCAAGAAAGATCAAAAGAGCTGATGTTTTTCCTTTATGAGTATTTAGTGGAAAGAATGGAAAAATGAAAAAGATGTGTATTATATATATATATATATATATATATTAATTCTTCCCTTGTTTGGTAAGAAATAAGGGGAGAAAATAAGGTAAATGTATCTTAAAAATACTAATGCATCCTATATGCTAGTCAATTATTTATGCAATGCACCCAAAGGTTTAACAAAATGTGATTTTTTTTCTCTTTTATTTTTTTTAAATATAAATTTGATCATTATGATAGTTATTAATAGAAGTTTATAATAATTATGTTTGCATATAGAGCTATCTTATTTATCATTTGAAGAAGATATGAAGTGACACTGATAAGATTCAAGATATAAATATATGATGGAATTTCAAATCAATTACAAATCTTCTGTCACACTTTATATTTACATTCCACCAATCATAACTTCTCATATATTTATTTGACTTTTTTTTACAAAATAACAAAACTTTAAAATGGAAAAAAAAAAAAAAAAAAAAATCAAACACATGGTAAGTTGTGCTTGGTTGAGCATAAAATGAAACCCAAAAGTGAGATAAATGATTAATTTGTATCTTATATGTTAAAATAATAACTAGTGAAATGAAATTTTATAATTATGGTAATTATTAATGGGTATTGTGGGGCCTGAAATTTGGAATCCCGGCCCACTTCACATTAATGGTCCAAAGTCCAAGCCGAGGAGCCCTACTGCCGAGGAGGTATGAGGAGAACCCCTTGATGGCCCAATAATATAGCCGAGGACAACCTCACGCTCAACGCCTCACAAAACGCCTGAAGAAAAGGACAAACTCAATACAAGAGCAGTACAAGCTAGAAAGCTGCCAACACCATAACGTGGAGCCCAGCACCTGACAAACCCATACCTCATACCATGCTATCCAGCTTTTCCCAACCACTCTGACGTGAAGATTGATAGGATGAGTAACTGCCCCAAACAAGGAGAAACTGACACGTAGATGAAGAAGGGAAATCGAATACTAGTATAAAAGGGAAAAAAGGAGGAGAAAGGAAGGGGGGAAGGGAAGACCCCCGGAGAAAGAAGGAAGAAAATGGGGGGATGGGGAGAATGTGATGCTCCTCGGACTAATTTCGAGGAGTCAAACCTTCCAAACTACATTGATGCAAGGCTCAACTATGCAGTCCAAATTCATCTTTGTATGATCGCTCACGAAACCGGGACCAGACCGAAACCCAGCGCCCAAAGGCAGGCCTTTCCAAACCCACTCTCTACAAATCATATTGTTCGGGCCCTTTACACACGAGCCCAACGTCAGCCTTGGGTCGTTAAAAATCGTGTCCCTACAATTGGCACCGTCTGTGGGAAGGCTTGCGCATTGGCCCAGGCGGCGATGGAGTCAACCCTCTAGCAAGTAGAGGTTCGCGGGGTTTCCTCCATCTCCGGCGACATGCAGTTGTTGCTCCGACATAAACTTCTGCTAGGGGCTACGCCCTGCAGTGCCAACGGCGCGGGCAGCTCTAGGGGCTTCCGGCCTCAAGCCAACTCTCCCCGCCATGGTCTAGGGGCTGACCTTCGAAAAACAAATAAATACACAGAAAAAACTACAAGTTTTGGACAAAACCAAGGCCTTGCATGATCCTCGGACTCAAGCCTATGGGGAAACCAAGTACTCAAAAGAAAAATCACAAGTTTTGGACAGAACCAAGGCCTTGCATGGTCCTCGGACTCAAGCCTATGGGGAAACCAAGTACTCAAAAGAAAAACTATAAGTTTTGGACAGAACCAAGGCCTTGCATGGTCCTCAGACTCAAGCCTATGGGGAAACCAAGTACTCAAAAGAAAAATCACAAGTTTTGGACAGAACCAAGGCCTTGCATGGTCCTCGGACTCAAGCCTATGGGGAAACCAAGTACTCAAAAGAAAAACTATAAGTTTTGGACAGAACCAAGGCCTTGCATGGTCCTCGGACTCAAGCCTATGGGGAAACCAAATACTCAAAAGAAAAACTATAGGTTTTGGACAGAACCAAGGCCTTGCATGGTCCTCGGACTCAAGCCTATGGGGAAACCAAGTACTTAAAAGAAAAATCACAAGTTTTGGACAAAACCAAGGCCTTGCATGGTCCTCGGACTCAAGCCTATGGGGAAACCAAGTACTCAAAAGAAAAGTCACAAGTTTTGGACAGAACCAAGTCCTTGCATGGTCCTCGGACTCAAGCCTATGGGGAAACCAACTACTAAAAAGAAAAACTACAGTACATGGACCTTAGAATCTATCCGAGGAGAACTCTCCATTAACAATTGGGTTAATCCCTAAACTGCATGGATTCCCAAGTCTGCTCTCGGATCCTCAGTACCAAAGGGATTGATGCAATATAGAGCAATATGATACCAAAAACACAATCGGAGTCCCTTACTGCTCGGTTACCCCCTCGGATGAATTATTTAGAATTTATCGTTCTCGGACGGTCTCCTCGCACGTATTACGGAATATTCAGCTGTTATCTCGGTTAGTTTCCTAAGTTTAATTTACTGTGAATTATCGTTATTATGCCTGGTAATGTCGGTAAATTAGAATTAGCCGGATTATGTTTCAAGGTTTCCTGCTCTAAGTATCATTGAAGAAAAACACACATGGAGCACACCCATTCACAAAGTAGTGTTGCAAAAAAAAAAATATATATATATATATATATTCAAAACAAGTAAATAAATTCCTCTTTTATTAAGACAAAGAAATAGTACAGCGTACAATGAAAAGCTGGAATCAGCTTATATTAAAGCTAACTACATAATCGAAAAGAAAGATACAGCCGAGGAAGAGGTACAGAGGAGAGGTTGGCTGCTGTTTCAAGACGTTGTTCAAGGAAAACCATTCCTCAACGCTTTTACATGCCTATAACTCAGGCAGCCAAAGAACCCAACGTGGGGCCTGCACCATTGAAGAAAAGGTGCAGAGAGCCCGGCTTCAGGCTAGCGCAGCTGAAGAAAAGGTGCAGAGAACCCAACTTGAGGCCCGCACCGTTGAAGAAAAGGTGCCGGGAACCGGAAGTTGAGGAGCCTCCACAAAAATTTGCCTGCGACAAGGTAGACGACGCTGATGGCAGAAAACCTTTCTTCTGACACACCAAAAATCTGGTGTGACCAGAACCTGCTTCGAATTTTGACTGAAAGAGGGGAGGGTACCGTTCCCAACATATCCAAGCGGGAGGACACCTTAAATCTGTGCCTCCCCTGCCCAGACCATACCACCTTAAGCCTTGGAAGGATCCAGTACCTCCGTGGCGGGTAAGGTTCCTTCCCCTTCACCCCAGCCTCAAACATATGGCACTAAGGGAAGACAACACTGGAGGTGGGAACTGGATATGGACAAAGGGTTATGATTCTGAAGAGAGCAGAAGGGTTTATATGCCAGGAGAACAACCACCTGTCCTACTTATATAGAGGGTAAGGAGGTGTCATTTAATTTAATTTGAGCAGATTCCCAAGAAACCTTGCAGACAAGACAGCTCTGGCACAATTTCCAACGCTATCCTCCACCACAAGATTTAAAGGTCCTCGTGAAGGCGCGCCTTGAATACTGAAATGACAAAGGGCACTGCGCGAATGAAGAATAAAGTAATACCCCTTAATTCGGCACATCTCCCATGCAAATGAAAGGACACAAGCAGCAGTAAGGCACGAAACTGGAACAAGTCACGAGGTGGGCTCAGCATCACCAAAACCCTCCTTCCCAACTAAAAAGTCGGGAAGTAGGATTTCGAGGGGCTATTGTGGGGCCTGAAATTTGGAATCCCGACCCACTTCACATTAATGGCCCAAAGCCTAAGCCGAGGAGCCCTACTGCCGAGGAGGTATGAGGAGAACCCCTTGATGGCCCAATAATATAGCCGAGGACAACCTCACGCTCAACGCCTCATAAAACGCCTGAAGAAAATGACAAACTCGGTACAAGAGCAGTACAAGCTAAAAAGCTGCCAACACCATAACGTGGAGCCCAGCACCTGACAAACCCATACCCCATACCATGCTATCCAGCTTTTCCCAACCACTCTGACGTGAAGATTGATAGGACGAGTAACTGCCCCAAACAAGGAGAAACTGACACGTAGATGAAGAAGGGAAATTGAATACTAGTATAAAAGGGAAAAAAGGAGGAGAAAGGAAGGGGGGAAGGGAAGACCCCTGGAGAAAGAAGGAAGAAAAAGGGGGGATGGGGAGAATGTGATGCTCCTCGGACTAATTCCGGGGAGTCAAACCTTCCAAACTACATTGATGCAAGGCTCAACTATGCAGTCCAAACTCATCTTTGTATGATCGCTCACGAAAATGGGACCAGACCGAAACCCAGCGCCCAAAGGCAGGCCTTTCCAAACCCACTCTCTACAAATCATATTGTTCAGGCCCTTTACACACGAGCCCAACGTCAGCCTTGGGTCATTAAAAATCCTGTCCCTACAGGTATTTATAATGATTATATTTCTATATAAAACCATCTATTCTCATATTTAAATAAAATATGACATGACAAAATTCCAATAAAGGATAATAATTTAAAATCAATTACAAAATATATATATATATATATATATATATATATATATTAGAATAATGATGTATAAAATTTTGAGGCTTTAAAAATTATATGATAAAATATAATGAGGTAAACCAAAAGTTAAAGTGGGAGAATGTTTTAAAGAAATTGAAGTAATGTATATTTAAAAGGGTCTAACTCTTATATATCCCCGTGTGTATGTTAAATACTTAGGTTACGTTTGATACACTGAATGTAGATTACATTAGGAATGGTAATCGTTATTACTGGAAATAGAAGACATTGTAATAGAATAACTATTACTATTCATAAGTTTGGTTGTTACATATCGAAAGCTTGTAAAAGATGATTGTGGGGTCAAAGATTTTGACAACCCCGGCCCATCTCATATTAAGCCCAAGGCCCACGCCGAAGAGGAGGAAATGGCCGAGGACAAATAAAGAAAGTCCAAATGGCCCAGAAACTTAGCCAAGGACATTCCTGTCCTCAACCAACCCATATCCTAGAAGGGAAGAACGGCCCGCCATAAACGGCAGCCTCCCAGAATGTCCCAAGAAAAAGGACAAGTACTGTAGGACAGCCATGGGAGCATGGTGTAGAAACAGTTCAAGGAGAAACTGTCACCTCCACATTAAATGTCCACAACTAACGTTCTGGCCGTATTAATGAGGAAATGACCCCTGAATAGTGCGGTCTTAGTTGCTGCAACTCACTGGAGGCTTGGGAAGGTGGTTGATGTGACAAGCACTCGAGTAGTGACCTGCATGATCAACAGATGGAGGGTCAAAATCGACTGGAGGGGGATATATAAAGTGAGAAATCCCCCAGGAAAGGGGCGGAAAAAAGAAAGGAGAATACTGGAGCAATTTGCATAATCTTAAAAACCTTTATAACCTAGCACTAAAGAAATAATAAGAACACTAAGTTCCTTGGACGAAATGCCCGAGGACAGAATTTCATACTTTAGTCCATATCCTTATTGTTCAATCCATTTCATAACCGTGTCTTGTTGTTGTAATCCTCACTAAAACCTAGTTCTTAAACCTACTCTCTATAAATTTATTGTATTGGGCTAATTGGGCTTGAGTCCACTCATCTAGTAGCAGAAGTGCTTAAACCCAATCCCTACAATAATGTATAAGGAAACTTTATATTTCTGGAAATATATTAATTTTAAAACCTATTATATATACTAAGAAATAGCTATTACATCCATTTTAAAAAGGAATAGCTAGCTATTCTTTAATTTAAAGAATAGTTATTTCAATGTAATAACTAATTCATGTAATAAAGATGCAACCAAATGACTGAATTGCTAGTACACATGAATAACTATTCCATTACAAGAGTTATTATAGCATACCAAACGTATCCTTAGTATTCTAAAAAAAAAAGTTATTTAATTTTATATATAGTAATTGATTTTAAATTTATTAATTAGGTCTATTTCGATTATAGATATAGATTAGCATGAATTTATGAAAGGGTAAATTGTTTTTACTCAATGGTGCCTATTTTAGATTGAAAAAATAAACTTAATTAAGCAACCTACGAAAAAAGAATAAAATTGTTTGAAAATAAATGAGTCGGGTTTAAACATTAGTATAATTTAGTGAAGAACTCAAGCTCAATTCAAACTTAGAACAAAATTAAAACAAATTAATTTTACTTGGCCTGATTATTATATAGTAGACGGACAGAAAAGCCAATGAAGACCTTATCTAGACTATCCAGTGATGCACCTGTTGAAACCTTACTAATTACAGTTTACGTGTTGTTTTTATTATTTTTTATTTTTACAATTTGATAGTTACAAAAAGAAGAAATTTGAGCTGTAACACGCTAAAACGTTGGAGTTTAGTAAAGCTAGAGCTTTCAGCTGGCCAGTGACAAACACATGACAAGAAACACTGAGTTTTCATTTCTTGCGCCGACTCCCATATATGCA
Source organism: Quercus robur (assembly GCF_932294415.1). Lineage (NCBI taxonomy): Eukaryota > Viridiplantae > Streptophyta > Magnoliopsida > Fagales > Fagaceae > Quercus > Quercus robur. The sequence continues at coordinate 81,813,949 of NC_065535.1, forward strand.
TGAAAACAATTGATGAAATTGCCAGAGTTACCACACGTTGCATTCTAAATTAAAGAATGACCTTAGCGATCAAATTGTGAAAATCAATTACAAATGCAAACAAATATATATATATTGGGGACCATATATGGGGCTGAGATAGAATTGTGATTGAAAAGGATCTACCAAGAAAACTGTTCACACGCCTAAGACCAAGAGGATGATCCTGCTTCATCTCAACTATCGCTTTATGTGTATGGATATGAAGCGCAAGTGTCATTTTACTTGAAGACTCTAAGCCTATCTTGACAATGCGTTAGAGATAGAGATCATTAAAACCAATGATTCATGCTATGGATACTGTTGAGTTTTATAGGGGCTAGCAATTTGACAAAGATGATAGGCATTGTCTTCAAGTTAGGGATTTAATTTTCTCAGTTTCACATGTGACTTGTGGGCAGATATCTACTCCATTGGACCACCACGTGCAAAGATGTTTCGTAACTTCCATTAATTCTTGTTGTAACTGACATCTATTGGACCCATAGATATTAAATGATATGGGCTGCAAAGATTCCCCTAATTTTAGAAATAAAATGACATACGAGATGACTAATCACCCTTTTAGGACCTACATTTGACACACAATATTTTATTTTTGGTTTGAATTATGGACTGAATCAGACTAAAATTGATTTTGTACTGGACATAAATTGAAGATAAGCTGTCTAATCCTGTTATTGTGTTTCATTTGGATAGGTCTAGATATTAAGAAAATTATTAAATAAAAATTCAATATTAGATCTTAAAATCTCATATAAAATCTCATATATATTTCTTTTGAATAAATATAAAGAATATATCGATATCTTCAATTTGTGAAAATAACTTCTTCTTTTTTAAATCTATGTATTAAATATTTTAAAAAGAACAATATTTGAGGTATCAAGAGTAGTAAAAAAACCTAATCACTTGATGGGTTAGCAGATGGTAACGAACAAAGTGGCAATCTATCTTAATATGTTTGGTACATTCATGAAAGACGTCATTATTGGCAATTTGAAATCCTAATCACTTGATGGGCTGGCAAACTGAAAAACCATTTCAATGAAAACATGTTTTGATCGGTCAAGATTTGTTTCGATCGATCGAAATTGTAAGTTTCTGATCAATTGAATTTTTGTTCTTGCACATTGAAAGCCAAATCTTTGAACACCTGTCTTCACATACCTATAGACACTAAAGACTATAATAAGACAAGTTTGTACATTGTCTCCCATTTAAGCCAATGGATATTTCAGTTGTCACCTCTTTGTCTCCGAAAATACCTGCAAATAAGTGCTTCAATTTCATGACATAAAGTTACCGGTAACTTAAAGCAAGACATTGTGTACATAGGGAGGGCTTGAGCCACTGCTTTAATCAAGATTTCTCTACCCACTTGAGTCAAGAGCTTTGTTTCACATCCTTGCAATTTTTTCCAAATCCATTGTTTGATATTTGCAAAACTGTCCTTCTTCTGACCAATAAATGAGGGATAGCCAAGGTATTTCTCATATTGCTGCACCACTGGAACCCCAAGAGCCTTCTTGATAGTAAGCTACATTTCATGGGCTGTTTTGCTCTATTAATCTTTTGACCTGAAGCCCCCCTTCATATATCACCAAAACATCTAGCAAATCTTGACATTCATTCTCCATAGCCCTGCAAGAAATCAAGTAGTCATCTGCAAAAAGAAAATGGGTTAGTCGAGGCCCATTTTGACATATTAACACCCCCAGATGCCCCCACAAGTGGTTGCCTTTTTTATCAACCCATTCAGGCCTTCAGTGCACATCAAGAGCAAGTATGGTGAAAGAGGATCACCTTGGCGGAGTCCTCTAGTGGGGATGATATCACCATGAGGTTCACCATTAATCAGCATTGAATAGAAAGCAATGGAAATACATTCCATCATCAAATGTATCCGCTTGTCACAAAATACCAATTTAGCCTAAATGTTTTTTTATATATTTTCACTCCACCTGGTCATAGGCCTTGCTCATATCTAACTTTAGGGTAATAAAACCAAATTTACCTGTACTATGATTTCTCATGTAGTGTAGGGTCTCAAAAACCACCAAAATATTATTAGAAATTAACCGATTAGACATAAATGCATTTTGTTGTTAAGAAATAAGCGGTGGCATAATAATTTTCAATCTATTGACTAAGACTTGCAAAAACTCTATACAACACATTACTCAAGCTTATTGATCTATACTCAGAAATAACTTTAGGATTTTTTACCTTGGGGATCAATGTGATGAAGGAGTGACAAAGTGCTTTAGGTAGGGTGCCCCAATTCAAGTAAAGCAAAATGGATTGTGTGACATTGTTGCCCAAAAGAGACAAATAGCTTTGGTAAAAAGGGGAGGCATTCCATCAAGCCTCGCGGCTTTCAAGGGGGCCATTTGTTTCAATGCAATCTCCACTTCTTATGCCTTAAATTCGGACAGTAGTATGTCATTCATCTTAGCGGTAACAAGTTGTGGAATAGTATCAGTTACCTCTTCAAAGCTGGCCAAATTTGTTGTAGTGAACAGGTGTTGATAGAAATTAACAATTGTATCAACCACCTGAGCATGCTAAGTACCATCTACCCGAAGCATCATGATGCTTTGTAATGTAATTTTTTCTCCTTCTCTGCGTTGCCTTGCAATGAAAAAACTTGGTGTTCCGATCTCCATCTTTAAGCCGCATGACCCTTGACCTTTGGGTCCACATCTTTGCTTCTTTGTCTAGCAACAGATTTATTTCTTGCTCAAGTTGTCTCATTCGGCCTATGTCCCCTCCTTGAATAGCAATTTTTTTTGCCTATTTTAATTGCTTTCTCTTCGTTTCCAAATCTCAACGTACACTCCCAAAACACTCTTTACTCCATCAGGTGAGCTCTGTCGCACACTTAGCCACCTTGTGAATTACCTTTGTAGCACATGATTTAGCAATCCTTTCTTTCCACACAGCTTCAACTGTTTCGCTACATTCTTTATTCGACATCCACATTTGTTCAAAACGAAATGATTTTCGAAAACTGTATTCCATACCATCTGGAACTATCCACAAAGGTTTGTGATCCGAAGATGTTACGTCGAGGCAGGGCCAGCTCAAGGCCTAGGCAAGTTAGGCCTAGGCCTAAGGCCCCACCAAAAAACAAAAATTTTCTTAAGAAAAAAGGCCCCATTTTTCGTAGTTAAAGGCCCAAATTTTTATATATTTTCTAAAGGTTGTACATTTTTTTTATTAGTGATGTTAAGGGTACTACAAATTTTACTATTGACTTAAAAATTGTCATGTTATTAATCACAAATAAGTGATATAAACATTCATTAGTTAAATTGATGAAGTTCATCAATGAGAGATAGTGTCACATTATATTTTGAAAATTTTATAGTGCTTTTAATTAGCGCATTTTTCTTTTTCATTTCTATTAATGTTCTCAAATTACGAGACCAATAGAACCTTAACTCAATTGAAACCCTAAAATATTTCAAAAAGATGTTGCAAATGTGTTAAATCATCAATTATAGATTAATCTCCCTTGATAGTTTGAGACTTTGATTTTTGTAAACTAATATCCTACAAAGTCACACACCAAATAATATCTATCTCTCTCTCTTAAAATCAAAATATAAAATTAAAAATTAGATTACAACTTTATTTAACTATGCATCGTCTTATATCCAAAATAAAGTATCTTTTTCAATCGCAATATATTTTTATTTCTTTTTATTAATATTTATAATTCAACTATGATATTCAATTCTCTATATGAAATTAACATTAGTCTAGTTGGTATTATTTATGTATTTAATGTATCAAATTAACTTTAATTTGATTAGTATTAAATAATTTTGTTTAATTAATATTTACATATTAAAGGCCCCGCATAAATATTTCGCCTTAGGCCCCAAATTATGTTGGGCCACCCCTGCCTCGAGGTGGTGGATTTTTGTCCTAGGGAAGTTTGAGAACCACTCATTCGTAGCCACTACTCTGTCTAATCTCTCCCACACTGTCTAATCGGCATAATGCTTGTGCCATGTATACTGAGATCCCATGAAACCCAAATCCATGAAGCCACACTCACCTAGGACATCCCTAAAAGGTTGCATCTAATTATGGGGTCAAAGTCTTCCTCCACATTTTTCTTATTGTCGTGTGATCTCATTAAGAAACTGACACAAAATATATTGTCTATTTGAGAAGCATGACTATATTACTAACATAATTTAAGATATAAAAGTAGAAAAATAACGAAGAATATACTTGTTTGTTTCCTCTATTATCTTGAGATGCAAAGAGAGAGATGAAAGTGTGAGTCAGTGACTGAAATCCTGTTGGTAGGAGAGAAAAGATAAGTATAGAAAAGTTAATAATTCATAGATAAACTATTTAAAAAATATATAAAAAAAAAAAAAAAAAAAAAAAAAAAAAAAAAAAACCATCAACCAATTGTTGTAGCAGAGAACAGAGGAGTATAAAAGTCGAATATTGTGAATTGAGTTAATCTCCCTATAATTTTTAATACAGAATTGGTGAATTAAAACTTTGTATGATGAGATTTTTTTTTTTTTATATAGAAAGTGTATGAGGACTGAAGAGTATTGAACAGTGATTCACTATTTATGGGGGATTTTTTTTTTAATCCATGAAATGAAGTAAAAGGATTTTTGTTGCTGAATTTTTGCTTTGGTGGGATCAATTTGCTTGTCAATATAGCTATCTATTTTATATTTTATCTCCAACAAGCCCAAAGAAAAGCAAGACAAATACCACAGACCCTACGTTTTATCCGTTGTTATTTATAATCAATTTTTTGGGGATGAATTACTAACTGTTTTTTTATATGTTTTTATCAAGCTTATTTTTATTTTGCATTTGTCAATTGTCAACCGTTTTTAAATTTTATTTTTCCAATATATGGTTCTATACTACTATAGTTGAGAATTGAAATAGAATTCTATTAGATGGGACTTGTCTGTTTAGAATCAATAACTAATGCAATGGATTGCTATTAAATATCAACAAAATTACAAAACGTATAAATCAAAAGAGTCGAGAGAAAAAAAAAAAAAAAAAAAAAAAAAAAAAAAAAAAAAAAAAAAAACCTGCAGAGGAAAAGTTGATAAAAACCATTAAAATTTTGTCTAAAATAAAAAAATTTATGTAATTTACGCTCTGTTTGTTTCGACGTAAAATATTTGCAAAGGTAAAATTTCACATGTAAAATATTTTACTAGAAATATTTTCATTTTACCATGTTTGGTTTGTATTCTTGAAAATGCAAAAAAAAAAAAAAAAAAAAAGTATATTTTAAAAGAATTTTAACAATCTCACAAAACAATTTTGAGCAAGTCCAGGTCCACCGAAGACATTCCTTGAGGGTGTCGGTGGGTTTTTTTTTTTAGGAATATCAACAACTAATGGGTACACAGGTTTGAACAGGCTGAATATAATGTTTCTGGGGTTGGGTTTTCCATTGTATTTTGGTGCTTTCTCTGGGGACACTACTCCATGTGGTTGTTAGTTACTAGTTTTACATGTAATTTCTTCAGTTAAATAAAGACTTTCTATCGTTTTAGCTAAAAAAAAACAATCTCACAAAACCAAACCACCACCACTCCACCACCCAAATCAGCACTAGATCAGCACAAACCCACCCACCACCACCCTGACACTCCACTAACCACTCAAATCCACAAATTGGAGAATGAAAAACAAAAAAAGAGAGGCCAAAGTTGACCAACCACCCACCATAACCCACAAACCCAGTCCTCACCATAGCCCACAAACCATTCCAGCCACTCAAAAACTTAGCCATCAACGGACCTACAAACATCTTAGCCACCCACTGCAACTCAAATACCCAACCACCCACCACAACCCATAAAACCAACCAAAAAGCCCAAATCAATAAACCCATGTAGTGGTCAAAAAAAAAAAAAAAAAAAAAACTAGATATGAGAACCAGTGGGTGAGTTAATGAAGGTGGAGGTAGAGGTGTGGAGGCGAGTCAGGCGACGATGGCAGAGGTGGAGTCGGCGATGAGAGCTGCCGGAGATGAGTGGCGCCGACGGAACTGAAAGTGGCTGGGTGGCTCTAGTTTGTGGGGAGGGAGAACTTGAGAGTGAGAAGGGAAAGAGCGTGAGAGGGACTGAGGGGTGAGGTCTGAGGGAGTATCAGGGTGAGAGCTTGAAAGAAAATGTAAAATGTTTTACCAAAATTTTAAGTGTAAAATATTTTACATAAATTTACCTAGTTGATTTGGTTGACCGGAAATATTTTACTTTTGACTAAGTATTTTACTGCAAAACAAACATAGTAAAATAGGAAAATATATTTCTGAAAATATTTTACATCAAAACAAACAGAGCGTTAATGCAATCATTTGGCTCAACTATAGTTTCTAAGCCCAACTTTTATTATATAATAATATTTACTATATAGTATAGGTTTGAATATCTGATATCATTAACTCCTTATGGCTAGTGTAGTTTGATATTGATTGGAATTTGCAGTGGTATATTTTAAAAGGAAAATTTTTAGCGGTTAACTGACCGAATACAACATCTATTACTTTGCTAAGAATCCAATTTAAGCATCCTTTATTATTTCATCTACTCTTCTTACATATGCGAGTCATGCAACCATTCCAAAGGGTGGAAAAAAAAAGTCATAAAACTTATTCGAAATCTATAATTAAGAAACTAATACAAAACATATTGGCTATTTGAGAAGCTGGAAAATATTACAAGCATAATTTAAGATATAAAAATAGAAAAATAACGAAGAACATACATGTTTGTTTCCTCTATAATTTTGAGATAGAGAGAGATATGAAAGTGTGAGTATGTGATTAGAACCATAGTTGTCAGTATCGTACGATACAAGATACATATTGTATCATGTGTAAAAAAATTCATATCATATCGGCGTATTATAAGTGCTCGTGAATTGTATGAAACAGTGTGCATATCATATAGATCGTATTGTATCGTAAAATTGTACATATCATACGATACATAGACAAATGCTTTAAAATGAGTATTTTTGATAAAATTTATACTTTTATTTGAATTTAACAAATTGTTAGACTCAACTCTGGCCACCCGTAAAAGCACGTTAAGTACCATTGAAAGCCATCTTCCTCTACCACCTTTGCTAGGATGTGGTTTTTGGTGAAGTTAATAAGATCTTCCATCACCTCATGCTTCCATAACAATGCTAGACCTCCCCCTGAATTAGGTTTCTTAACGATAACCTGATTTGGGAAAGATAAATCTCCACAGTGTTGCTTGAAACCTTCTTTATCCAGCCTGGTTTCCATCAAAAAATAGACTGTAGGAGCTTGGTCCTTCATAATTTTACGAAGGCTTCGAACTATCGAAGGATTCCCAAGCCCTTGGCAATTCCAACTTAGAAGCCTCATTGTGGTCGACATGGGTGAGCCATCACCCCTGCCGCTGCATGTTTTGTATCCTCTTCCTGTGTCTTGCCCCTCTTCATTTGCTACCCCACCAAGTCTTCCTTCAGTTCCTCTTCTATAATCTGCGAAGGCCCCCTCTTCCCTAATATATTTATGGGCTCTGCCTTACTTAATCCCCTAAGCCCACAATCCACCCATGAAATTCTAGTCTATTTAGGCTTTATGTTTGCCGGCCCATTAAGTATGGACTTGTCAAGCACATACTCCTGCTTTAGTGACAATAGCTCATGTGCCTCCTCTAAGTTTTTAGCCTCAGTATTAATGTCTTCATGATTCAGATTTGATGGTGCAACATCCCAATCATTCCTTGTGTTACATTCCGTGATAATTCCCTGGATATCCGGATTTTCAGCATCCATATTAATGTCCCCATGTATTGACTTTCTTGTAGCTGAATCCGTTACTGACCCCTTATTAATGTTTGTAGTTATTTTCTGAAAATCCAGGTCTGTTCCAGATATTGCGCCATTTCCTTTTCCACATCTATTTGGTTTGTATAGGGAGGTTCGTCCGCCGGCGTGTCTTGCTTCCTTTCAGATCTCCATTTGTGAGTGTGATGCGGTCCCTCTTTAACGTTGCTTGTCGTATTTCTTGCCGGCAACGAAGACCGAGCACCAGTGGCTTTCATCCAATCGTCGTACTGACACACCATTTCTCCATTGTTCTTTGATGCAAGGTAATAACTGGCACAGTGTCGGAGATCATGTCCCATCATCCCACAGAAGTGACAGAACATCGCAAGCCTTTTGTACTTGAAGTTGACCTAATGACGAGTACCGTTTGATCCCGCCACAAAGCCTTTTCTCCTTATTGGTTTGAAGATCGGAATAGATACTCAAACCCTCATAAACAGACACTTACCTCTAGCTTCTGTCTCTTCTCCACCCCTACCACCACTCCCAATCTACTTCCCACCTCCGTTGCCACCTTTGGAGAAATCACGTCAAAAGGTGCGTCCTAAATCTACACCCACAGCGATATTGATTCAAACTTCACGTTGCGTGCTGTCATACCCTTTTGCCACCTGCAAAGCATGAGAGCTTGGTTGTCGAAGGTCCAAGGACCCCCTCTGAAGACCCGTTCCATCTCAAACTCAATTTGAAATTTGAATTGGAACAAGTTTAAACCCACTTCCATAATCTGAACTCCTCCTTCTAACCCCCACGCTTTCTTCAGTGTGTTTGTCGCTGCCTTTTTATTGAATGGTCTGCACATGAGAAACTTCCCCAGTAGGGTTTGTGAACAACTCTCAATCTCCTCTTGTCTTCCTTCATCCGAAACCTCTATCACTTCCTCCTCCTCTATGGTTAATTTCATATTGCCCAGGCTATGGATCAATTCGTTGGACATCGGTGGCAAAAAGAAAAACTAAAAGACAAACCCTTAAGATAAATCTAAGGGAGAAAAAAACTCGTCAAGCGAGAGAGAGAGAGCTCCTACATGGAGGAGAGACACTATTTAGTTAGATTTTTAAATATTATTACATTAAGTGATGAATAAATTAGCCATTAGTTGAAAATATTCAAAATTTATAATGAATATACCCTGTATATATGTATATCTATAATTTCTTATAAATTTTATTAAGTATTTGTGTATCTTACGATACACGATACGAAAAATTCAAAAATCGATTCACGATACAGTTAACATTTTGACAACTATGACGGTAGCCATGTTGGTAGGAGAGAAAAGATGAGTATAAAAAAGAATTCATAAATAAATAAACTATCAACCAATTGTTGTAGCAAAGAACCGATGAGTATAAAAGTTGAATATTACGAATTGAGTTAACTTATCTATCAATTTTTAATACAAAATTTGTTAATATAATAATTTGTATGATGAGATTTTTTTTATTTTTTATTTTTTTTGAGAAAGTGTGTGAGGAGTATTTGATTAGAGAATCTTTTTGGGTTTATTTATGAGGGATTTTTTTTTATCCGTGAAATGAAGTAAAAGGATTTTTGTTGCTGAATTTTTGCTTTGGTGTGATTAATTTGCATGTCAATATAATTATCAATTTTATCTCCAAAATGGACAAATACCACTTCCGTTACGTTTTATCCGTTCTTATCTATGATCATTTTTTTTGGAGGGATGAATTACTGACCCTTTTTAATTTGTTTTTATCCATTTTATTTTTATCTTGCATTTGTCAATTGCCAACGGTTTTTTAATTTTATTTTTTCAATATATAGCTATTAGATGAGAGTCATGAGACTTATTCTTCTAAAAAAAATGAGACTTACTTATGATAAAATCTTTGATGGATGTATAAGAGATCTGGATTCAATCCCTACCTACATTAAAAAACTGATTGGTGTCTTAGTTTGATGATAAAGAGCTATCATCAGGAGCAGACATCATAGATTGAAACTCTCTCTCTCTCTCTCTCTCTCTCTCTCTCTCTCTCTCTCTCTCTCTCTCTCTCTCTCTCTCTCTCTCTCTCTCTATATATATATATATATATCAAGAAAAAGAAAATTACAAAACGTACAAATCAAAAGAGAAAAAAATAATGATATCAACTATTAAGCTTTTGTGTCTATCTAAAAGATTGATAAAGCAGTAAAAGTAAAAGTTGATAAAAACAATTAAAATTTTGTGTCTATTTAGAAAATTGTTGCAATTTAATGTAACCATTAGATACAACCACAATGTTTTTTTATTATATAGCTAGTATTATTATATGATTTGAAATTTCTGATATCACTTGCATGGTATGGCTAGTGTAGTTTGATATTGATTGGTATTTGTAGTGGTATGTCTGTTTCGAAAGGAGAATTTGTAAAGGTTGACTAACCGTATACAATATTTGATGATGCCGAAAATCGTCAGTAAGTCACATAGTCCTCACATACTCGAGACAGCACCTGCGAAACAAAAACAAAGAAAACCTTGTAAAGAGTACCGGTGTAGTACCAACCAAATACCCTCCGAATGTCAAGTTAGAGAACTTTCACAATTCTAGAGTGTCAGAGTTGGGGAAATCATGCATACCTTGGTTTGTGAGGGTTTTGGGGTTTTTATAATAGTGTAGAGTTGACATTCGTTTCTTGGTGGAGAGGGTCTTTCCTTATGGGGGAAGATCCTTATTAATTCGTGTATTTTGCAGGATCCTTTCCTTATAAGGACTCTCTCAATTAGGGTTAACCGTGAGGCGCAAGATATTTCCTTATGTACTTATTTGTGGAGCCCAAGCAAAAAACCATGCTCAAGTCGTCAAGAGCCCCCTTTAATCCCGTCAGCTTCTTCCCGTCAGTCCCCCATTATGTCAAGCGGTCTGGTCGTCCAACTGAAAGTCGTCGGCTTAAGGCCAGAGTTGTCATCTATAGTAAAGCTGACGTGTTCTTTGAGTCCGATGGTTTTATATGGACAAGACTAATACATTTCTCAAAATTACCCTTATCAGCTGCCCCTTACTCCATGGTCCCGTCAGCTAAAGCTGACGGGCCATGGAGTTTGATTTGTAGCCCCCTTTTTTTTTAATCTTTAATGATATCTTGTTATGTACTTTTGTCCAATTTCCAGACAATGTTATATGCCCCTCTGTGTTTTGGGCTTTTATTTGTAAAGATTTACTCTATTTATTATTTTATATCCATCGCTTTTTTTCATGCGTTGATTTTTTATTTGTTGATATGTGTATGTCCCATCCATTCTTGTATCTATGTGTTGAGATGTACTCATCCCTTAAAGGACTTTGGTAGATAACTTAGCATGAACCCGTCCGCTTTGGTGGACTTGTCTTCCTTTAGGCACGAAAAATGAACTGGCTTTAATAAATCCGTCCACTCGTCTACTTGAACTCGTCCACTTGTGGATTTAACAATGAACTCGTCCGCTTAAGGACTTGCAAAAGTAGTTTTATAGAGACAAATGTGTATGTAAGTCGTATCTAAATAACTCCTCTTATTATGATAAATGTGTGCATAAGTAAAAAAGGATAAAAATACTGCTTTTTGGGCTTAGAAAGTACTGTAAGCAAAATTTTAACTAAAAGAAATAAACTGAAAATAAGGAGTGTCGCTCTTCCTGCTATCGTCTACTGGTAGTATTTCTTGAGATGCTTGGTGTTCCATGGATGGTGCAACTTTCGTCCATCTAGCATCTCCAGGTGGTAAGTGTCTTTCCTCTACCATGAAGTGATTCTGTAAGATCCCTCCCAGTTAGGACCGAGCTTTCCTTGGGTGGGATCTCTAGCGGCGCTTATCACTTTCCTCAAGACAAGGTCTCCAACCTTGAAGTCTCTGTGCTTGACTTTGGAATTGTAGTGTTTGGCCATGAGGTCCTGGAATCGCGCGAGCCTTTGTTTAGCTGTTGCCCTGACTTTGTTTACTAGGTCAAGCTGTAGACGCATGGCATCGTCGTTCTTTCTTTCATCATGATTGCCCACCCTGTAACTTGTGAATCCGACCTCAGCCGAGATAACTATCTTGCTCCCGTATGCTAGTCGAAATGGTGTCTCTCCCGTAGGTGTTCTAGCTGTTGTCCTGTACGCCCATAGCATGCTTGGCAGCTCTTCTGGCCATATGCCCTTTGCCCCCTCAAGCCAAGTATTGATGATTTTAAGCAATGATCAGTTCGTGACTTCAACCTGTCCATTGGCTTGAGGGTGGGCGGGGGAGGAGTAGTGGTTCTTGATACCTAAAAGACTAATTGGTGTCTTGGTCTGATAATAAAGAGCTATCATTAGGAATGGACGTCATACGTTGAAACTCTCTCTCTCTGTATATATATATATATCAAGAAAAAGAAAATTACAAAACGTACAAATCAAAAGAGAAAAAAATAATGATATCAACTATTAAGCTTTTGTCTATCTAAAAGATTGATAAAGCAGTAAAAGTAAAAGCTGATAAAAACAATTAAAATTTTGTGTCTATTTAAAAAATTTCTGCAATTTAATGTAACCATTAGATACAACGACAATGTTTTTTATTATATAGCTACTATTATTATATGATTTGAAATGTCTGATATCACTTGCATGGTATGGCTAGCGTAGTTTGATATTGATTGGTATTTGTAGTGGTATGTATGTTTCAAAAGGAGAATTTGTAGAGGTTGACTAACCGTATACAATATCTATTACTCGGCTAAGAATCCAATTTAAGCATCCTTTATTATTTCATCTACTCTTCTTACACATGCAAGTCATGCAACCAACCATTCCAAAGGGTGAAAAAATATGCCTACCTCTACCTCTAGCTCTGAACCTCTTACCTAATGAGATTCATTTCGCTTTTGCTTATTTGTTTTTTGCTTTTTACTTTTTGTTTCAGTTTTCTTTTCTTTTTTCTTTTTTCTTTCTCCCAAACAACTTAACTTTTAGCTTTAAGCTTATCACACATTTAAAATAAAAATCACCAAAAATTATAATATTTTTAAATAAATACTATACAAATAAATTATCACAAATAAAAATTGTTTTGAAACACACCTTTTTATTTTCAGCTAGCTTTTTGTTTATAGATGGCAAATCGTTTGATTAGGTTTTTTTTTTTTTTTTTTTTTTTGGTGTTATTTCTATTTGATGGGTCTCGTGCATCTACTAGCTTTGCAATAGTAAATATTATTCTCTTTACCAATGGCAATATCCTTTTTTTTAGGTGAGGGAAGGCTATCCCATACAGGGTTAGGGCAAGCCGCAGGTCTCAGAGAAGACTTTTATTGGACTTATAAATCGCCTACCAAGGAGGACTGTGGGCAATAAGACTCGAACTTAGGCCTTTTGGACAAAACATTGTCTTACCAACTGAACCAACCAATTCGGCCAAAATGGCCCATTAGCATTAATTTTTGAAATATTTAGCAACAAAGCACTGTTTCGGAAATAATTAGGGAAATACCACTTTTTCTGGTACTCGAGCTCACCAAGCTCGAGTACCATGTTTTTTTAATCCACTGTCGCCCCATATTCAAAGAGCCCTATAGTGGCATTTTTAAGCCCTATAATGACGTTTTCAGGCCCTATAGCGGCGTTTTTAAGCCCCCATACCAGGTAAGGGGCCCTATAGTGACGTTTTCGGGCCCCATAGCGGCATTTTCCTGCAAAATTTTTTTTATAAGTCCCCATAACAGGTTCAAGGGGCCCTATAGTGGCGTTTTTAAGCCCTATAGTGACGTTTTTGGGCCCTATAGCGGCGTTTTCCTGTAAAAATTTTTTTGTAAGTCCCATAACAGGTTCAAGTGGCCCTATAGTGGCGTTTTTAAGCCCTATAGTGACGTTTTCGGGCCCTATAGCGGCGTTTTTTTTTTTAGAAGATGTTTGACCAATGAAAAGATGGTACTCGAGCTCACCATGCTCGAGTACCAGAAAAAGTGGTATTTCCCTAATTATTTCCGAAATAGTGCTCTGTTGCTAAATATTTCAAAAATTAATGCTAATGGGCCATTTTGGCCAACCAATTCACTACTAACAGTACCTCAGTTAAGCCCACACCGGCAGTTACAGGCCCTCTGGGAAAAAATGGCCCATTACCATCAATTTTGGAAATAATTTGTCCAAAAACACTGTTTCTGAACTATATAGCAATGTACCACTTTTTCGGGTACTCGAGCTTGGTGAGCTCGAGTACCATGTTTTTTTAATCCACTATCGCCCCATATTCAAGGAACCCTATAGTGGCGTTTTTAAGCCCTATAGTGACGTTTTCGGGCCCTATAGCGGCATTTTTAAGCCCCATACCAGGTTAAGGGGCCCTATAGTGACGTTTTCGGGCCCTATAGCGGCGTTTTCCTGCAAAAAAAATTTTTATAAGTCCCCATAACAGGTTCAAGGGGCCCTATAGTGGCGTTTTTAAGCCCTATAGTGACCTTTTTGGGCCCTATAGCGGTGTTTTCCTGCAAAATTTTTTTATAAGTCCCATAACAGGTTAAGGGGCCCTATAGTGGCGTTTTTGGGCCCGAAAACGTCACTATAGGGCTTAAAAACGCCACTATAAAGCTCCGTGAATATGGGGCGATAGTGGATTAAAAAAACATGGTACTCGAGCTCACCAAGCTCGAGTACCCAAAAAAGTGGTACATTGCTATATAGTTCAGAAACAGTGTTTCTGGGCAAATTATTTCCAAAATTGATGGTAATGGGCCATTTTTGCCGGCCCTCTGCCTCCAAACTAAAACGTAAACCACAATCTACAGTCAAAACTCTTAAAAGCCCAGCCCATGTCTTCTTCGGACTTAGTATCAATCACTCTTTAACAACTATGAAACCCTTTTTTTTTTTTTTTGCCAAGTCCACACTTTAAACTAGTTTCTGGACACAAAGCCCATTACAACAAATAACGCTGGCCCCTCATTGAGGCCTTGACGCTCCTCAGCTTTTACAATTTCCATTTCCATTTCATTTCATATCATTTCCAAAGGCAAAACAAGCTGAGCTGAGAGAGAGAGAGAGAGAACTGGTTCTGGGTAGAAACCCTAGAAGAAGAATTGACCGGCAAAGCAATGGCATCGCCGTCGTGGTTGCAAGCTCTGTTGAACCCTAACAAGAACTGGTTCGCCAAGCAACACATGAAAACCGTCTCTCAACGCCTCCGCAATTACGGTCAGTCTCTCTCTCTCTCTCTCTCCCTCTCTGACTATACGTATAGATAGGTGTTTGTGTATTATCAGTATTATTATCCATATGTTAGGGTTTGTGGTGGTTTGGAAATGTTGATGATGATGATTGATTTTTGTTGTATGTGAAAAGGACTGAGATTTGAAGATCTGTACGATCCGAAGGAAGATTTGGACATAAAGGAGGCTCTGGATCGCCTCCCTCGGGAAATCGTGGACGCCAGAAACCAGAGGCTCAAGCGCGCTATGGATCTCTCTATGAAGCACGAGTACCTTCCTCAGGATCTTCAGGTTCTTTTTTCTCAATCATTCAACCCTCAAATTTCTGCTTCCTTTGTTAAATATTCGAATCAACTCTAATTTTTGTAGCTCGTTATACAAGTTCAGCAATCTGTTTGAACATATTATTACTTGGCAGTCAAAAGACTTGATCTGCGATTGAAAGATTTGAAGTATGATGAATGTAACTTGAAAATAAAGCAAAAAATAATGGTATGGCAATTGTCAAATTTGTGGATCCCTTATTGATGATTTTTTTTTTTTTTAGTTTTCAGTTAATAATTAATGTGATAGTATAGGTGTTGTGAGTGCCAAGAGTCTTGTAGCTCAACTGGCAGCTCCTGATGTTTCCAACAGAGACGTCCAGGGTTTAAGTCCACCTCCCCCATTCTATCTATTTAATTTTAAAAAATTTAAAACTTGTGAACTTAGCCAATACAAAGCTATATGATAGCACCCAATTTCAAAAAAAGAAGCGTAGGGGAAGAACAAGAACCTAACATGGTATTCTTAAAAAAATAGAAAAATAATTTGGATAACATACTTTATATGATCCAACTCCCCATCAAGTTCCCAAGTCTATAAGGGTGTTTATAACTCCCATCAAGATCTATATGATATATAATTTGGGAGGTGACTTCTGTCAGTGATCCTAATGATTTATTAATAGTTCTCCTTTTTTTTTTTCTTTTTTTAATAGTTGTATTGACTGATTTATTTCCTTGTTTATTGGACAAAAACAAAATGCCATGGTTATTTAGATCGCATCTTGGAGTGTTACCATAGAACAGATCACTTTTTGTTGTAAAATGTAAATTTTCTCCCTTCACATCACTGCATACATTGGAAGCTGTTTTGTCTAAAAATGGTGTAAAAAATGAACATACTTTGGAAACTTTTTGAACGTGTTCATAAAGTTTTGTCCGTTCAAGGAGGATCTCAATCATTTTTTTGGAATTTTTCCTAATTTTTGGCCATCTTCTGTGAGAATCATATAATAAACATGTTACAATCTGATCTTCAAGAAACAACCTTGCTTATGTGTTTTAATTATGCAGGCATTGCAAACACCATTTAGGAGCTATCTTAAGGATATGCTAGCTCTTGTGAGTACTTCTTCAAACTAAATTTTATTGTTATGTTTTTAGCAAATATATTTTCCTCTAATGTGCATCATAACAGCCTATACTTTGTCTTTTGTTAGTCTCCCTTAGTTGATGATTGAATAGTTGAAGAAACCAATTAGGAACTGTCTTTTTTACATGTTAGTGATGTGGCTTGCTTTGACTATTATGAAAAACATCTGAATTTTTAACTTGCAGATTGGTGGATCATATTTGGATTTTGACTATACTTTGGATTTTGTTGGACGTTAACCTTTTTTTTGGATGAATAATTCACATTTGAGCTTGCGATATAGTCATTCAGTGTACTTTTCAAAAAATATATATAGTCATTCATTGTTTTTAAAAGCACGCTTAGGAGCGCTTAAAGTTCAAAACTCAAAGCCCAAAAGTCCAAGCACTTTGCTTGGTTGAAGTGAAGCTCATTTAATGAAGAGCGCTTCAGGCGTGCTTTTATGGAACTTTTTGAAGAATCACAAAGCATGCTTTAGAGTGCTTTTTATTTTTTGGCTAAAAAATATACAAATCATTAAAAGATCTTGAGGGAAATGGCATGGACCATTATTTTATTATACAAAATTTACAGTTTACTACACAATCATTGTTTTGTTACATATCAAAAGACACAAATAAGGATAATTTACTGTACTTGGGTTTTTGCCTTTTTAGATATATATTGACAACACCATGCATATCATTTTGATCATAACTGTCACAATTATATAAATTTTCTTGTGCATAAAGCACAAGAGAATTATATAAAATGTTATGTTTAGATTATTATCATATTGTCCATTGATAATTGTTTTCATACTTGCTATATTAGAATTTAAGAAATTGAAATTGCTTATTTAAAATTTGAACTTGAAATTTTTGTGCAATTGCACTATCCATTTGAGTTAATATAGGCAAAATATATTACTATTGATAGTTTATTTACTTTTTCTTATTATTATTATTAGGGAAAAATTGTCTTGACACCCCCTAAACTTTTAATTTGGCCAATTTACTCCTTGAACTTCACATATGTGCCAATTTAAGAAAGAGAGGGAGAATTAAGAGCTAAAAGAGTAAGAATTTGGTTATTATTTTGCTCAATGAGATTACAAGAGGCAGCTGCCTATTTATACAAGTGTAGCATAAGAGAAAAGGGCAAGATTAGCCAAACTAACTCTGTAACTAACTGTGCCTAACCTCCAACTAAGCTTTAACTACTTCTTTTTAAGCACATGCACTATCTAATTAACATATGCTGCACATGGCTTTACACTAACTGATTACAATGCTAACTAAGTAGACGCAACATCCTCCAGCAACCTTAGGACATTAGGTTCCTAACATCAACTCACATGGCAAGCACGTGAAAGAAAAAAAATAATAATAAAATTAAATTAAAAAATTAAAAAATAAATAAAAACCAAAGCATCCGAGAGAGAGAGAGAGAGCTAGGGTCCAATTTTTTGAGAGAGAAAGAGGATCAAGGTTTTGGAGTTGGTGACTACTGGTTGAACCCACCACCACTGTTTATGGGTTCAGTTTTTTGGTTTTCTGCACATAACTGCCTTTGTGTGGGCTTGTCATCCCTCTGCAGATCTACGTTTATTTGTTTATTTTTTTCTCATCACTTTTCTTTCATCTTCTCGACAATGAATATGGTAGCTTTGTTAAAGAAGATAGAGGAGAGGGGTTTGGGTTGGGGTTTCGGAGTTAGTGGGGCAGTGGTTTATGGTAGCAGCCATCAGGGCTTTTGGCTGATGGGTATGGTGGTATTTTGTGGTGGTGTAAAATTTTGGGTCAGTGTATTGCCTGCAATATCTGCACTCACCCAATCAATTGAATCTACTCCCATTCCCATCAGATTTATGTCCACCATACAACACCAATTGAGGAGATGAAGTTTTGGCTATGGAGGTTTTCTTCTTTTGGTTTTGTCAAATAAATTTCCAGAATAATTGTCTCCTTAATATGTCTAAAATAACATTAACAATGTAATTTGGAACAATTCATCAACAAAAAATGTAATTTGGAATGATGTTGGTCAATTTATGCTAGAAATCTGGGTTGCTCTATTTGGGATTTATTTTCCACCCTTTTTGTGGTTACTTTCACATCTATTAGATATACCGTGTAGTTTGGCGGGGGGTTGGAATTGTTGGGGGTATGGGGTATATCCTCTCTCTCTCTCTCTCTCCCTTTCTTTTTTTCTTTCACGTGATGTGAGTTGACTGTTAGAGTATTTTAACAGCAAAGTGATAGAAGTATCAATTTGGACGTGTGAAGTTTAAGGAGTAAATTGGCCAAATTAGAAGTTCAAGGGTTGTAATGGTCACTACCTTAAAGTTTAAGGGGTGTCATGACATTTTTCCCTTATGATATGTTATTACCTACCAAAAATAATTATATGCTATCAATCTTTCTAATAGATGCTTAAAAAAAAAAAAAAAAAAATCAGTCTTTCTATTAGATATTATATATTATATTCGAAAATGTGAACTTTACTTTAACCAGGGGTGTGCTTGTGCTTTGTGCCTAAACTCTAGGACCCCAAAATGTTTAAGTGTGCTTTGATGCTTTTATAAACACTGGACTCAGAAATATCCAATTACCTAGATGTTTGCCTAACCTTTTCTCCATTTCTCCTCACACTTTGTGCCAATACAGAAAGTTTTTCTTGTCCTTAATTTACCTTGATGATGCCTTTTAAAAAAATTCAGTTATTACCAATGTTGTCTAAATATGATGTGTTTATGCGCTTTGAAGCTTAGCTTAGATACATTTTGGAATGGCTTAATGGCAGGTTAAGAAAGAAAGGGCAGAACGCGAAGCATTGGGAGCATTGCCCCTCTATCAGCGTACAATTCCATGATCATTTCTTCCTGTTGCAGGCACTTTTGAATCTCCATGAGCAATAAAAAGTTATGGGTTAAAATTGGAAGGACCGTAAGTGATGACGGCTCTGATCTACATTAGGGCTTTTAGCCTTTCACGTTATTATTATCTGGCAATTCATTAATTACAAAAGCACACTGTATTCTACCATCGATGCTTTCTCCTCTCAAGCCAAAAAAACAAAAACAAAAAAAACATTGGTACTCTTTGGCCAAATATGGAGGGTTAAAATTTTATTTTTGTTGGATGTCCTTTGTTTTTGGCCCTCGTGTTTAAAGTCTCTTGCATCAGCTGTGCAGAATTGCATTTTTTCTACTTTGGGTATATCTGGTTTAGTGATCGTTTTGGAAAAAGCTTATTTTCATTGGTTTATAGACCTTGAAAAATAAGATTGGCAAAAGTATAATTCTACTTAAAAACCAGTAAAATTTAAAAAAGCTGTATTTTGAGTTTTTCTTTTTTTTAATCCTCTAGTAAGTTTTAGACGTCTTTTCTTACTCATCTAACATAGAAGGTTTTATCATTTTATGCTTAGAAGCACGAACTAGACACGGGGGACGTTGCACAATAATTATTGAATGTCTAGGACAGACATGAGGGGGACACAATACTTATTTAAATAAATTTAATATAATTGTTGGCATATTTTATGCCTATTTTAGGTTTTTAAAATAAGTAATAACCCTCAAAAACAAAAAGATTGGGAAACATGTCTAAATTAATTTAAGGCTGCATTTGTTTTGGCGTAAAACCATTTCAGGAAATGGTTTTACGTCTCACCGTGTGTTTGGCTGTGCATGGAAAATTCATTTTCCGAAAAAACATTTCAGTTAATCATAAAAAATTTTTCTTTGACTCGGAACATTTTTTACACTTCTATTTTCACTTCAAACCATTTTCGGACTTCAGATGCGCAGAGAGAGAGAGAGAGAGTGAGCGAGCTAGAAGAGAGAGCACAGGTGGCCGGCCAGCCCATATCGTGCAGCCCCCTCTGTCGCCTCCACTGTCCAGATCACGCCGCCTCATCACCCAGAAAGAAGAGAGAGTAGAGAGAAAATGTGAAAAATTTGTGAGAAAATAGCATTTTTAGAATGTTACCAAACAGTGAAAATTGTTTTCTAATATAACTTTTAAAATACAACCAAACATTAGAAAATATTTTACATTGAAACAAACACAGCCTAAAAGTAATAATATATCGCAAACAAGTATAAGGATATCCCAATTATTAAAAAATGAAAGTAATAAGGATACCCCTAAAATTAGGGGTGATCTCACGGGTGAATTGGGCTCAGGTTGGGGCTTAACATGCCACTCAACCCAATCCCTTTGGGTGGTGAACTCTCTGACTTATGGTCGTCCAGCAGATTGTATGGGTTTTGTTTGCAACACCTTCAGGTGGTCAGTCGAGCTCAGATAAGTCGGGTATGGTAAATCTAGGTAACCAACAAAAGCATAAAGCCCAAATTGTAAATTTACAAAAATTTTGTATCATATTGTCAATCTTATTAAAAGTGCAAACACATATATAGGACTTATTAAAATAAAATAAAAATATCTAATCATGAAAAAAAAAAAAAAAAAAAAAAAAAAACATAAATGCATAGTTGAAGGCATGCTGTGGTTTTGAATCCTTAAGCTCATCAAGATCAAGTCCGGGGTATT
Source organism: Quercus robur (assembly GCF_932294415.1). Taxonomy (NCBI): domain Eukaryota; kingdom Viridiplantae; phylum Streptophyta; class Magnoliopsida; order Fagales; family Fagaceae; genus Quercus; species Quercus robur. Next base: position 81,834,982 of record NC_065535.1, read on the forward strand.
GGTGTTGAGATCCAACCTAATTGCTCTATGTCATTATTCTCCATGACTAGTCGTCATCATTACCGAGATGAGCTGACATGCTCGGTGCGTCATTGAGATCAAGCTTTCCACATAGTGAGAGAGAGCATAGCAACACTAGGTTTTAAAAAATCTTAGAAACCAATTAATGCATGTCACAATTCAACTATAAAAGATTCAAATTTTGCAGGTTGAGCTAATGGGCACTTTTTTACCAAACCCGCTAACTACCCAAACCAGTTACTCGGTGAATCTACTTTTTGAAGTCTCCTGTGACCCTTTGAGTCAAGTTGGATTGGACGGACAGCTGGAACTTACAGATTTGTTGAGTTCTCCCCTGTAGATATTGTCGAAAAATAAGATGATAGAAAAGTTGAAAGATAAAAGAGATTTAGGTCTTGTTTGGATTTTTTTTTTTTTATCACTCATCACTCAATTTTCGTCACTCATTACTCATCACTTAAAATACCCTACCTGTTTTGCATCATCACTCACTTGTCATCACTTAATATTTTTCACACTGTTTGTGGACCCATACCTGTCACTCGATGCTTTTTTTTTTTTTTTTTAGTACCCAAACTCACCGAACCCAGTGAAAAAAAAAATTAAAAAAAAAAAAAAGAAAACCCAGCCAATGGAGACCAGTGAAATAAGAAGAAAAAAAAGAAAGAAAGAACCCAACCAACGAAGACCAAAAATATTATGTGATGAAGAACAAAAAAAATAAATAAATAAATAAAAAAGGAAGAACGAACTGACAAGAGGGAAAAGGAAGAAAAAAAAGAAAAGAAAAGAAGAATGAACAACTAAAGAACAGTGGAGAAGAAAGTAAAAAAAAAAAAAAAAAAAATTGGTCAAAAGGTGCGGCTGACCTAACTAGTGGGTCTCTCCATGTGTGTTTAATTATAAAAATGTCATTGAAAACAGAGTTATAGAAACTGAAAACAGCTAAAATGTGTTTTCAGTTTCCATAACTCATCACTCAAAAATCAGAGAATTGAGTGATGGAAACAAAAACTAGAAACAGAGTTATTGAAATCCAAACAAGCTTTTGAGTCATGGGTCCCATCATTTTTGAGTTATAAGTTATGGAAACTTAGGCCTTGTTTGGATTTTTTTTTTTTTTTTTTTTGATCACTTATTACTCTTCACTCAATTTCCGTCACTCATCACTCATCACTCAATTTCCGTCACTCCTCACTCATCACTCATCACTTAAAATACCCCAATTTCCTATTACCCACCCATTTTGCACACTTCACTCAATTTTTCATCACTCAATTTTTCTACTTTTTTGTGGGACCCACGCCTGAGCACAATGTCAGGCCACGGTTAGCCTACCTGCGTAACATATATTCATTTCAACCCTTCATCCCACATATTTTTTCCCTTAAACACATATTCTCCCAGAACCCTCAACAAACCCAGTGAAGCCGTCGGCACAATCATCACTGTCTAGCTCAGCTGCTGCTTCTTCTTTATGCTGAGCTCTGTGACGCGGGCTTCTTTCTGCCGCACCGAGAGGGTGCGATGTTGAAGTGTGTGTGTATTGGACTAGGGCGCAAAGGAGAAAAGATTCCACTGTGAATGGTCACTCATTCCAAATGTTGCGAGGTGGGAGGCGTTGATCTTGTTGGCTTATCAGAGCTACTTCTTCTTTATCTTCATCTTCTACGACTTCTTCTTCTTCAGCTTGGTTTCCGTTTGCTCTGATGGTGAGCTCAAAGCTGTCGGCATGGTGGGGAAAAGACGAGATCTGTGGGTTTTTGGGTTCTTCTTCTACAGCTTTTTTTTTTTTTTTTTTTTTTTTTTCCAGATCTGTATCCCTAAACCCAGTAAAAATCATGTTTTTATATTGGTTATGGATTTTGATGTTAAATTTTGAGTTGATCTTGAACTTCATATGTTTAGATTTCTAAGTTTAATTTTAGTGGGTTTTGTATGTTTCTATTTGGTACTAAATCTGGGTTTTTTGGGACTTGAAAGATTATAAAAAAATCTGGGTTTTCTGGGCATCACGTTCGTCGGTCTGAGCTCGGGCTGACACGGGTTGGCTAAGGTGGGGCTAGGCTGAGGGTGTGTGTGTGAAAGAAGCTCTGAGGTTGGATGTGGGATATTTTTGTGTGGCTTGATTTTTGGTGTGAAGACTAAGAAGGAGAGGTTGGTGGGTTTGTCAAAAGCAGCGCTCGGTGTGACTTTGCTCTGACCGTGGGACCCAGGTTGTGGGTTTAATTACAAAATTGCCATTGAAAACAGAGTTATGAAAACTGAAAATAGCTAAAATGTGTTTTCAGTTTCCATAACTCATCACTCAAAAATCAGAGAATTGAGTAATGGAAACAAAAACTGGAAACAACTGAAAACAAAATCCAAGCAAGCTTCATAACTTATTTCCATCATGAGTCCCACCATTTTTGAGTTATGAGTTATGAAAACAGAGTTATGAATTATGGAAATCAGAAATCCAAACAGTCCCTTAGAAATCCAAACACCCCCTTAGTTTTCTCTAGTATGTATTTGGTTGAGAGGATAAAAACTTATTTGTTTAGCTGAGAAAATAAAATAAAATAATAGTAAATAGAGATATAAATTTACCATTATGTCATCATTAGATAAAACAAAAAACAAGGCATTGTATTTTTATTTAAAAAATTGTGTATAAATAGGCGCTTTATTTAAAATAAATAAATAAATAACCAAAACTGTTACTTGACAATTTTGCCTTGCCCCGCTTGACTAGCCCCTCCTTATTTTGTCTTACACAAGTTTTCCCCGCCTCACAAAAGTTGTGGAGCGGGCATGGGATGAGATTTTAGCCCCCCACCACAAGATGAGGCGAGGATGGGTTTAGATTTTTTAGACCCACCCTGCCTCATCCCATGTTAATAAGGATTATAATTGTAAATTTTTCATACCCTAAAACCTTACTATTTAAACAAACGTATCAATATTAGCTTATTTTATATTACCTAACATAGCTCTGTCTCTCTTTTCTCTTTAGCAAGATTGGAAATAAGGTACTAATTTTGGACTCTTGTGCATCATGAACCTTTGATTTTTCAATGTTTTCTTTTGTCTTTATTAGAAACAAATTTGTAAACTATTGAATCATGATGGAAGAAAGTGGAAATTATTGTTGAAGTAGGCAATTTTTATTTTGTCATGTATTAGGAGTTTGGATTATTTTGTTATGTGTTATACTATGAGTTTTTCTTTTTGTTGTGATATTGTCTTATTAAACACTTGTATTTAGTTTTTGCTAAAAATTAGTTTGATTTGATGGGATAAATTTAGTTGTAATTTCAAGTATATTTTTATTAATGAAATAGGTTTCATTATAAAAAAAAAAAAAAAAATGTTATAGTTGTTGGGAAAATTAACAAGAAGTAAGGTTTCACGGGGTGGGGCAGGGCTTCATAAGGCCCTATGAGACAATGATGAGGCAAGAAAATTTTTCCCATCATACGGGATAGGGCGGGGATGTGATAAGACAAAGGATGAAGACCCCATCCTTTGGTTTTGCCCCACCCCATTGACATCCCTAACTATGACCGTGGTGAAAAAAGAAACAAATGAACATCCAAAATAAAAGTGAGAGAAACAAACGAGACAAGATAAGAAAAAGTTTTAAAAAAAAAAAATGGAAAAGAAGAAGAAGAAGAAGAAGGAAAAGTGTTCAAAATCTGAACGTAACTTTGCTGAGTTTGGGGTAATTTTTGTCCAAAAAAGTAAAACTTGTTTTCCATCCTATTTTCTTCCCAATTTGGGGAGATAGTATATAGAGTTTTGGTGGGCTTAAGAGAACTATCAAACTCTACAATTTTCTTCCCCATTTTCTCTCCCTCAATAAATAATAAGTTTTTGCTTATTAAGTTCCACCTTCTCTTAAAAGTTACCATAATTTTTGAGTGGAGTTGTGATATACATCTGTATTAAAATATATTTTTCTCTCTCTTGTTTGTATGTTTGTTTCTCAAAAAAAAAAAAAATAATAATAATAATAATTTTTAACAAAACTTTATACTTTATAACCCAAAAAAAAAAAATTTTATTAAAACAAAATGGGATGGGCAAAGAGTCTTAGACGGTTCTATGCCAAATGTTGATTATCATTTTTTTTCCCCTCAAGGATTAAACTGGTTGGTATAATCAACAGAGCACTCCTATTCACTGGTGAAAAAAAAAAGGCACTACTAACTGGGAAGGTTTGACTGTTTGATTTTGGTTAAGTTAGAGTAATTTGTTTTCCCCTCATCTTGTCCGGCGGCTCCATGAAGTTGGTTTGTGATGTGCACTAGCATGTGAACAGTTGGGCGAAATTTTTGTCCTCAAGCCATGACGGAAATTGTGAACATTGAACCAAACCAAGTTGAGCATATGCATCGGGTCGCACTGACTTTGTATATGTACGATAGTAAACAGTCTGGGAAAATAATAGTGATGTTACCATCTATGCATTCAGCATCGTTGAAATTTTTCTCGTGAAAGCGAGCTTTGTTTGGAGAAAAAGGTATGACAGTTTGTGTTTTTTTCTCTGGCTTTAGGCATGTTTTTTTTTTTTTCAAATCGATAGCAAAAGAAATTTTTAAAACCATTTCAAAACGTGAAACTAACGTTCAGGGTTACCCAACCCATGGGCCAAGGCATGGTCTTGCTGGGCCTGAAGTTCTATGCAGTTTCTGAACAATTAATATTGGCAACTTTTCCAACAAGAAGACAAGGCCGGCGGGTTTCGAGAATTGAAAGTGGAAGGTGTCGTCATGTGACTGTTTCTAGATGGTTCACCGTATTGCCACGCCAGACACGCCCGGCTTCCCTTCTTCTTCTTCTTCATTTTCTTAGACCACGTGCTTGTCTTATGCGGCTACAGGAAAGAAAGTGAGAAAGCTGTGTTAAAAATATCTTTCACAAGTTTTATTTTGGATCCTTGAATGTTAACTTGGTCTGTTCTGTAGTCTCTGTACACATGCCGTCCACAATGCCAACTAATTTTGGATCCGATATGCGAATCAGATGAGTGCAGCCTAGGAATTTTCTTACCATTCAATAACTCAACTTTCAATCTAGAAATCAAAATTTTCACAACTTTTATCCTTTTTATATATATATATATATATAGAAAAATAATATTAAATAAATGTAAAGTCTAATGCAGGTGTATATGAATATACATTTTTCTAAAACAGAAAATATATATATATATATATATTTATTGAGGCTTGCATTGGGCTTTTGGCCTTTTGCACATATTGGCAACAAATAACTATCAATAGAAAAGGGATATTTGTTCATGTAATGTGTATTACACAGAACTCACTTAAAATAATTGTATACAATTACATAAGTATGATTTAGTAAGTGACATGATATGAATACATGTCATCTTCTTATTGTTAGTTGTAAATTAAAAAATGATACAACTAAGTTTGTAACTAAATTTTATTCTTTGATAACCACTCATTCATCATAATTGTGAGGGCACTTTGCTTGTTACTTTTGAAGTGGTGGTAAGATGTTGAATATGAATATAGATAAATTCAAAATGAAAGTCATCTATATATATATATATATATATAATATTTTTGTATTTAATTTTGTAAAACTCCTGTTGTGCCACCTCATTAGCCTACTTTTTTTTTTTTTTTTTATCAATTTTCAATTTTTCAAACAATGTTAGATATGAAGAAATATTAAAAATATTATCCTACAAATCCAACTATTTTAACTCTTCTTCTTTTTCCTTATATAGTTTTGTTCTTCTTCCAACTCTTCCCCCTCCTTTTTTTAGCTCTTCTTCTTCCCATTATTAATCTTTTTTTTTTTTTTTTTAACTTTTCTTGCAAGTTACTAATAAGGAAGATATAATTTTAAGATAGCATGACTCTAATCAATTAGCTGTACAGACTTGTATAGTATCACCTAATTTCTCATAAAGATAGAGATTATAGAAGGGACCAATTTCTTCATAAGATAAAGGTTACAGATCAGAGCTGACAACAAAAATAGATTTCCCCTCAGAAAAATAAAAATAAAAATATTTTTTCATAAATCTACCTTTTTTTTCCTTTTTTAAGAAAAAAAAAATTAACTAAACTAAGCTAGCCCTTGGGTAAGATACTTAGGTTAAGACCCGTAGACCAATCCTTATGGATACCCACCAACAGAAAACTGCTGACAGCAAAACTCAAGTTTTAATAAATTAAACGAAGTGCATGAACCTTGCCAACTGAACCATCTCTCATTGACAAATCTATCTTTAAATAATAGGAAAAGCAGACCAAAAATAATATTTCTGTTAAAAAAAAACTAACGAAAACTAAAAGCAAGGACATTTTAGGCAAAAGAGTCCTGGCCAGGACCTTTTGCTAAGCATAACCGGAATAGCCGGTAAAAAAAGCGCACAGAAACCCCACAGCACAGAACCCCAACTCATACTTTAAACAGCCACGTGTCCGATCTTATCCGTTTTCTACTTTTACCTTTATAAATTGTAACTAAACGGCTAAACTAAAACCACCATCTCTCTTGCCTCAGATCAGAGCATCTTTGAAATTTGAACGCTCTCAGACTCTCTCTCTCTCTCTCTATCTAAAACTCATAAACACATACTTTCTCTCTCTAAAAAACTGCTTATTATGGCTACGAATCTCTTTTCCTTTCGGCCGTCGGTGATCAGTGCTTGTTCCTCATCGGGTCAGCGGAGACCCGACCCGAACAGCAGAAAATCCGGTGGAGGAGACGGATCCTCGTCGGCCAACTGGTGGATCCCGCTATTCGGCTGGTCCTCGGAGCCGGATTACATTGATTCCGAAAACAGCAGCAACAACAAGAAGCGGATCGAGTCGGAGAAACTGGAGATGGAACCGGATCTTTCGAGAACCCGAACCCGGTTCACCCCGGGTTGCTTCACGGAGGAGAAGGCGAAGCAGCTCCGGATGATGATCAAGGAAACGGAGTCGTTTCATGACAAGATGTACCACTCCGCCATCGCATCCCGCCTCGCCACCGATTTCAAAAACAGCTCCGATCAGTAACTGTTAAAAAAGCTCCGGCATCGGCGAGTTACGGCTATTTTTCAAGCTCCGTACTAAAAAAAAAAAAAAACTTCATAATAATTTAATATTTTCTTTTTAGTTCTTTTTATTTTTTGGTGTTGAAATTGTAATGTTTTGTATTTGTATTTTCCACAGTGTATGGGAGATGACTATGACCATGAGAATGTTAGAAAAATGTTAAAATGAAGGTGATGTGATGATTGTGATTTAAAACTATATGTATGTATTTTAAAATGTAATTAGTTGTCGGTTACGTGAAATATACGATGATGATGGTGATGATGTAGCAAATGTAATTATTGATGTATATAGTAGTGCTTTTAATTAGAGATTTGCTTTGCTTTGTGGAATTTTGTACTCAAGGATTAATTAATAATAATCTTTGAGAGTGATGGGTGATGATTAATAGATTTTAGAGGGTCGTCTAGTTTTTATTATTTAAATGTTCATTAAAGTTTATATGACTTTGTCAAAAAAAAAAAAAAAAAGATGATTTGATTGATGGCAAATTTGGGGCTAACCATTGGATTAGGGGTTTTAATCGTTGCTCTACTTTTGGGGTAGTGGATCATTGACTCACTAACCTTTGGATTACGGTGAAATATTTATTAATGACTGTGAGTTTATCTTTGTGTGAAGGGGGTTTTGGGTAATGGGTAATGGGTAATGGGGATTGGATCAAAATCCCATCAACTTGGCTATACAGCCTATGCTACTCACATGGATCTTGGCTAGATTCCCCAACTTTTCCTAGTGGTAATCAAGTATCCCAAAGAGGAATATTCGTATGTCTCAGGATATTTATTTGTACATAATCTTTAATTTTTTAGTTTTTGATCACTAGATTTTGTTTTCTTCCTTATCTAGTTACTAGATAGGGCTTGCACGTACTTGTTGTGGAAAAAAAGAAATAATTAAGGTTAATTTTAGATTTTATTTGTATCATAAAATAAAAATATGAATAATTTGATTTCTAAAGTATATAGAAATTTACATTAATCAAAAGAGATATTAATTTTAAGAATTATGATAATTATGTCGTAAAAAGTTAATTTCATTCACATAGGAATTTTGATCAACCACAAAATTAGGGTAGATATTTAACATATAAATATTTATTTAACTATAATAATTTTTTAATACTTACTTGCTAAAGACAATATATTTACTCTTTAAAAACTTCTAAGAATGATAATGAATATTATCATCTTCTAATAATAAACAACTGAGTTTTGTTAAGAAATTTAAAATAAAATAAAATAAAATAAAAAGATAACAAAAGGCATGTGTCATCGAATTTTTCATTAGATAAATTATAAGTTTTGAAATTTTAAACCTAGAAAATGAACATTCTTTAGATAACAAATAAAATACCTAATATCATCATTTTAACTTTCTAAGAATTTCTATCATTTAAAACTCAAAATACGTAAAGATGTCTTAACATTTTTCACACAAAAAAATGTTATGTCCATGACATTTTCACAACAAATCATAAGTAGTAGGTTACTACAAGTTGTTATTGGTGGAAAAAAAAAAAGTAGTTTCATTGGTAAGTTTAAATTAAAACCAATAATAATTTACCATATTTGATTTGTTATGAAAGTGTTGTGAAAATTATTGTGGATATAACACTTTTTTTTCATAATACTTTTATTTTTAGTTGTAACTGGTTCTAGTATGATATTTTATTATTTTATTATTTTATTTTGACCTATAATGAGTTAACATCTCAACAATTGTGAAAATATTGCACCAATTTGTGATGTTAATATTTTATTATAATATGAAACACTGTGAATTGGACAAACCAAAAATAATATAGCAAATATACTACAACTTTATGCATTCACAAAAAAAAAAAAAAAAAAAAAAAAAAAAGGGCTAGCAAAACAGTGAAAGTTGAACAAACTAAAACTATTGTCGCGAAATTACTGTAGTTTTTCCCATTCACTCTTTTTATATATAGAAATATACATTACACTTACAATGTAAATTTATATCATAAACACATAAAAATTGGCAAATGTTGTATACATTTGCAAAATTTGTACAAATTTTTTTTTTTTGGCAAATGTATATAATATTTGCTACTCTTTGTGTATATACAATGTAAGCTTACATTACAAGTAGAAATTAAATATATAAAGATCCTTTAAAAGAGAGAGAGAAAAAAAAAAGTTGGTGAACTTGAAGAAATTAAAAAAAAAATTAAAAAGGGGAAAGAGGCAACTCACTAAACCAAAAATATTGTTCATAACACTATTCATGAGCTTATTAAATGTATATAATATTTACTACTTTTTGTGTGTATTCAATGTAAGCTTACATTATAAGTACAAAGTAAACATATAAAGATCCTTTAAAAAAAAAAAAAAAAACTCAAACCAAGTTGGTAAACTTGAAGAAAAAAAAAAGGGGGGAGGGGGGAGGGGGGGGAGGCAAGCCACTAAACCAACAATACTGTTCATAATACTATTCATAAGCCTATTCGCTCTTTTTATATATAAAAAAAGAGCACAAATCGATGACTAAAAAAAAAAAAATGAATAGTACATATTGAACAAACCAAAAGTACTGTAGTTCTTACACATTCACCTAACAAATGTCACAACATTTTCACAAAACATTTATTTTCAGTTGTGGTTGGTCACAGTTTCATATTTTATTATTTTATTTTGACTTATAAGAAATTGACACCTCGATAATTATAAAAATATTGTGAAATTTGTTATGTCAATATAACAATATATATATATATATATATATGCGAGTTCTTATAAATATTTAAAAGAAAAAAAGTACAAACGAAAGACTGGAAGGAAAAAAAAAAAAATTGTAGCTACAATGCCACTTGAACAAACCATAGTGGCATCGTAGCAACTATTCAAAACTTGAAAAAAAAAAGGTAAAGACTCAATAAACCAAATGTGTATTGTAGGGGCATTGCTGCTTTTTATATTAGGAGTGTGCAAAAAACTAACGAACGGAAAAAACCAACCGAAACTGACTGAACCGTTGCCAAAATTTCAGTTTGATTTCCGTTTTTAATTTTTAAAAACCAAAAATTTCGGTTAGATTTCGGTTTCAGGTTTGAATATATCGAACCGATCGAAACCGAACATATTATAATATATTTTACATAAAATTCTTAATATAAAGTCTATATATATATATATATTTGTAATTTGGGCCTCCGTTAGTTATTATTATTATTTTTTTTAAAAAAAGTTGGCCTCTAGTTTGTACATTAGTTGGGGCTTCGGCCTTTTCATTTTATTTTAAAACATTAGGCCCATTTGGGCATTTTATATATATATATATATATATATATTGTGATCAGATCAAATCAAATCTGGCCTCTTCATTTTATGATTCTTTAATTTCTTTCTATTTAAACATTGTTATTTAAAAGTTAAAACCCATTAGATTAACTAATTAAGATGAAACTAAGTAAATTTCTATTAAACTAAAACTAATTAAACTATAAAAATAAAAGTTAGAAAACCCTACCCAACCACACTTCACTTCACTCTCACACTCTCACTCAGCCGCTCCAGCCTCATCACCAACCAAGTCTCCATCTCTAACTTCTTCTCCACCATCTCATGCTCCCACTCGCACCTCAAAGCCACCAACTCCCTCTTTGGCTCCAACTCCATATGCCACTCCTCCGTCGCCTTCCTCCGCTCCGTCAACCTCGCCTCTGGCTCCTCCCCCACCGATCGCCCCAACCCCCTCCAATGAGCCGATCGGTACTCCCTCTCACAAATGGCAACACACTCCACTCTCCATTCCCTCTCTCTCACGGTCTCTGCCTCTGCCGCCGCCTCCCCACAGTCCCTCTTGTTTGGATGGTTAGAAAATTTATCCAAAAAAACATATATAAACTATCACCCTGCCTCAATGCTTCTTCTCAGTTCTCTCTCTTTTTTTTTTTCTTTTTTTTTTTTTGTGTTTGCTACTTGCTTGGTGCTTGGTGTTTAGGTGGTGAGAAAACGTCAGAAAGCAAAGGAAATATATATTTTTTCTTATTTTGGTATGTTTTCTAATTATATACATGATTTCAAGTTTTTTTTTTTTTTTTTGCTTGGTGTTTGGGTGCTAAGAAAATCTGGGAAAGTAAAGAGAAATAGGCTTTTTTTTTCTCTGATCTATTTGGTTCTAAGAAATTGGAAGCAATCAAAAACCGACTGACCTGAACCGATTGAAATCCAGTCAGTTCGGTGTCGGTGTTCCTCCCTTTCGGTTTGGTGTCAATGCCAAATTTGAAAAACCGAAAATTTCGGTTCGGTGGAAAAACCTCTCTTCAAACCGACCAAATTGAACCGATTACACCCCTATTTTATATAGCTAATAGATATTTGTGATTGATCAAAAGGAAGAGAGGGGTCAATAATTCTTTTTTAAGTATTTTTTTAATTGGGTTATACTAACGGATACACTTAGTGCATATATTAGTAAATCATTTTAAGAAATTTTCTATAAAAAAATGAAAAAGTTACTAACTTTTTTGACAGCTTTTTCAATTCTCTATAAAATATTTCTCAAAATGGATGATTAATGTGTGCTTTAAGGGCATACATTAACCGGACCCTTTTTAATTTTTAGTACTTTTTATTTTATTTTTTCACCTAAAATTTCGGGCCAAAAGATAACCTGATGAAAGAGTTTAATAACTTAATTAATACATGACTTTGATGGATTGTTATTTGTGCAATAATGTTAGTGAGTCTTTGGAACATATTTTTACTTTTCTTGTAGTGTGACTAGGTTGCCAATCTAATTTGGCCGTTAGATCCTTATTATTATTTTGGGTGAAAGAAAATGGTTACAAGGAGGACAACCAAATGTGGCTTTTTTATTTGGACGTGACCATAGTAACATCTTAACCACTCTTGATCTAAGACTCCACACCACAATCACTTATGAGCTATGTAAATAGCAAGTAGGGTATAAGGAGTCACACCATATTGCTAGTGGGGGAACTCAAACCCATTCCTTGGGGTATGTTGGCCTAAGCCCTTACCACTAGTTTGGCCGTTAGATCTTGGCCATATGTATATGTACGGGTGTGATCTCGGGCCCATTGAGCTTTGGACCCTAACCTTACTGTATAGTACTTGATCCCATGTCCATTGGACCTTTGACTTTGGTTCGGGCATGCCTTAAAGCCCAAATTGGGCCCAAGTGAGGCCCATCTTGCCCTGAACACATCAGAGACAAGCCCGTGCCGGTCAAGTACAACCTAATCGGGAATGTAGTTGCCGTGAACATCCAATGTTTTCGGCATCCCGATATTGCCTTGGGGAATATCGCTGCCGAACCGTTTTTTGGAGGTGGGAACCAGTTCCAATACCATTATCACCGCTCCTAACGGAGCATCCAATTAGAAACGATAGAATTTGACCCCCATCCACACAAGTGAGGACAGGAAGTAATCATAATGCCTCCACCCATCTCAAGCTATAAATAGGATAATAGAGTGAGAAGTGGGGGTTGGAAACTCTAGAGAGAAAACAGAGAGAAAAGAGTAACAATATCAGTAGTGAAGGGAGTAACTCTGTGAGGAAAAAGTGAGGAGTTCACAAAAACAAGAGCGTAAAGTTGGGTCTCCGAGCAAGGGACTATCCATAGTAGGAAACTCAAAACCCACAATACAAAAAAGTTGTGAGCCCAAGTATAAGTTGAGCCTATTGAAGACCATTTAGGCGCGCACAATTGGTGCCAATTGTTGGAATCTCCTACGTAGCTATGGTTCTGCCGAGACTCATGCGGGGAAAATGTCTGAAGGTCAGTTAGGGAGTTATGCTGAAAGTGATTCTGGGAGATCTTCTCAGGGATCCATTTGGTGAGAAAAAAGGCAAAAGAGGCGTAAAGATAAGAAGCATGAGCAAGAGGAAGTGTAGTCTAGCCTTGGAGAAGGGTCGTATCAAACACACCAGACAATATCAAGCACATCAGGGTGTGAGCGCTTTGACAGGAGGGACGAGGAACTTGAACGTTTGCGTAATTTGGTAAGAGATTTGGAGTTGGAAGTAAGAAGTAGACATCGGAGAAGGGATCGCGAGGAGCGTGAAGAGGGGTCAGCTACTATGTGGGGTCACAATGGAGATGGGTCCCATCGATCTAGTTCCCGTAGACATTAGGATCGATCGCGAGAGTACACAGACCGAGACTCAATCTCCTTAAAAGATCGAAGACCCCACAACGCCGCTATGGATGTTATGAGCCAAGCATTACACAGGCTGCTCGATCATCCTTCTCAGGGGACATTGAACGGGCTCCTACGCCGAGCAAATTTACGCAGCCTTCGTTTAACTCTTATGACGGGAAAATGGACCCGGTGAAGCATGTAAGCCACTATATCCAGATGATGTCTTTGCACACTCATAATGATGCGCTAATGTGTAAGGTATTTCTTTCGAGCCTCGGGCCCACTTCTTTGAGGTGGTTCAATGGATTGAGGAAGGGCTCAATTCATAGCTTTGTCGAGCTAATCCAAGACTTCGGTGTCTGGTTTATGACCTGCAATCGGTGGATGCCCTGTTATCTATGAAAACAAGGGCAAAGGAAACCCTCTGAAACTACACTAGCCGGTACTAAGAGCTATACAACGAGATTGGCAAAGGCAATGAAAAATCTCAGCAATTACTTTTTGATTGGGATTGCCCAAGGACTCCGAATTGCGAGACTCGTTGACAAGGAGACCTCCTATGGATATGAGGCAGTTTATGAGGCGTATCGAAGAGTATAAAAGATTGGAGGATGACCGGCAGCGGAACAAAGGCAACGCTCCGATCATAATCAGCCTTGGCAAGGGGGTTTTCAATCAAGGCCCTGGAAGGATTTAAGGATTCAAGAACCGAGCACTCAGGTGAGGGAAGTGAATGACATTCAAGGAGTCAGTGCACAGGATCGTGGGTCGAATCAAGAATGAGCCATACTTTCGGTGGCCAAACAAGATGGAGGGTGACCTGTCAAGGAGAAATCAGAACCTGTACTGTACTTAACATAGGGATAAAGGGCATACCACTGAACAATGTAGGGTGTTAAAAGACCATTTAGAGCAGCTGGTAACAGCAGGGTATTTGAAAGAGTTTGTGGTGGACCCGAGGAATCAGGATGTCGGGCAGGAAACTTGACCTCGAGGGAATCCTCTCCCACCCCTATTGGGAGTAATAAAAGTCATCCACACAACTTCAAGGGGTACCACGATATCCAAGAGGAGAGGGGTACTAGTTGTGGTTCCGGTAAAAGGTTGTCTGGACGAGCGATCCTCCGAAAAGAAGTTGAAATACACTCGGGAGCCCATTGCTTTCAATGATGACGATCTAGAAGGAATGATTCAACCACACGACGATGCTTTAGTGGTCACAACCTAGATAAATGGTTTTATAGTGAAGAGGGTACTAATAGATCAAGGGAGTGGAGCTAAAGTGATGTACCCCGACCTGTTTAATGGACTTGGCCTGAAGAATGAGGATCTCTCTAAGTACAACACATCCCTGGTGGTGTTTGATGGCCAGATGGTGATCCCATAAGGGCAGACTTCCATTTCTCGTAAATATGGAAGGTCAGGTAATGGTGACATTTAAAGTGATCGGTTCGTTTTCTCCATACAGGACAATCCTTGGAAGGCCATGGATTCATGCAATAGGGGTAGTCCCATCCACTCTCCATGTGAAGGTTAAATTTCGCACCAAGCAAGGTATTGCTATAGTAAGGGGAAACCAGCAAGCGGTCAGGTAGTGTTTGGTGGTCGCCGTTAACCGGGAGATCAAGTAAAAGGAACTAGCCAAGGAAGTACCCTTATAGCAATTACAGGAACCCCAGGAAGGAATGGGGGCTAGTTATGCTGAGGGCTTAATAAGAGTAAGGATACTATTGGATGATAACAGGAGTTTCCAAATAGGAACAAGTATGAAGGACGTGGATAGGGTAAAGCTACCGCTATTTCTTGTACAGAACGTTGATGTATTTGCTTAAAGCCTGTACGAGGTGCTCGGGATAGACCCTGAGTTTATAGTTCACAAGCTTAACGTAGACCCACCATTCCCTCCCAAGAAGCAAAAGCCAAGGAGATCGGCTAAGGAGCACGTCAAAGCCGTCAGGCAAGAGGTTAAGAGGTTGAAGGAGGTAGGAGCAAATACCGTGGTGGTAAAAAAGAAGAACGGCAAATGAAAGGTGTGTGTTGATTTTACTGATTTGAACCAGGCATAATCGAAAGACTCATTCCCCATGCCGAAGATTAATCAACTAGTAGATGCCACGTATAGGCACCCAAGGATGAGCTTTCTGGATGCTTTCCAGGGTTATCATCAAATTGCCTTGGCCGCCGACGATCAAGAGAAAACAGTGTTCATATCCCTCGATGCTAATTACCATTACACTGTAATGTCGTTTGGGTTAAAGAATGCTAGAGCTACTTATCAAGGGATAATGACAACGATGTTCAGAGATAAGATTGGGTGAACGGTGGAGGTGTATATTGACGATATGGTGGTTAAAAGCAAACGGGAGGTGCAGCATATTGATGATCTTAAAGAGGTGTTTGAAGTGCTTCAACGACATAAGTTGCACCTCGATGCTGACAAGTGTGCTTTTGGGGTGGGGGATGGCAAGTTCCTAGGGTATATGATCACTAGCCGAGGAATAGAAATCAACCCGATGAGATTGAAGCTATAGAGTGCCTCAAGTCGCCGAGCAATCCAAAGGAAGTCCAAGTGCTCACCGGTATACTGGCTGCCCTTAACCGATTTATTTCCAAGTTTGCCAATCGATGTCGTCCATTCTACCAACTTTTAAAGAAATGGAAGGGATTATAGTGGAACGAAGAGTGTGAAAAGGCTTTTCAAGATTTGAAGGAGTATTTGGTACGAGTGCCTATATTGACGGCCCCAGAACTCGGGGAGGATTTATTCATGTATCTCTCAGTGTCCGAGCATGCCGTAAGTGTCATGCTACTGAGGGATCAAGGAGTGCAATAGCCAATATATTATGTCAACAAAACCTTAGTTGATGTCGAGACGAGGTACTTGCCTCTAAAGAAGTTGGTATTAGCACTAGTACATGTTACAAGGAAGTTGCTCCATTATTTCCAAGCTCATACCTTCTATGTATTAACCGAATATCTTTTGCAGTCATTGTTGAAAAGATCTGACTTCACGGACAAAATAGCTAAGTAGGGAACTCGGCTAGGCTCCTTTGACATTAGGTACAAACCAAGAAGTTCGGTGAAGGGTCAAGTTCTTGCCGATTTTATCGCAGAGTTTTCCCCGAGGAGAGAAATGGAAGTGGTTTGTCATGTGAAGGTTCACCCGTGGAAGGTGTTTGTGGACAGTGCATCTAGAGCAATGGAAGCTGGGGCTGGAATTGTCATCATTAATCCAAAAGGGATAAGATTGGAATATTCTTTTAGGTTAGGTTTTAGGGCTTCCAACAATGAAGCCGAGTACAAAGCCTTGCTTGCCGGATTGAAAGCTGTTTGGGATATGGGTGCTCAGGAAGTTGAGGTTTATTCGGATTCCCGGTTGGTGGTTAATCAGGTGCAGGGTAGTTTTGAAGCTAGGGTCCCCGAATGATGGAGTACTTATAGGTGGTAAGGCAGGTTATGAACCAGTTTTTGAAGGCAAAGGTGATTCAAGTGGCCAGGGGGCAGAATCGACATGCGAACTCTCTAGCCACTTTAGCGTCATCACTGACCAATGAGGTACCTCGGTTAATCAAAGTGGAGCTAGTGGCAAAACCAAGTATAAATGTAGGGGTAGGTGTTTCAGTGGTGGCAACATCCGAGCCATGCTGGATGGACCCAATCATTGACTTTTTGGCTAAGGATTGAGTGTCAAATGACGAAAAAGAAGCTGACAGGGTGCGTAGAGTAGCTGCTTGGTATTGGTTATAAGAAAATCGTAAACTGTACTAAAGGTCTTTTAGGGGGCCGTATCTTCTATGCTTGCGTCCCGACAAAGTTAATGAGCTCTTAACCGAACTCCATGAGGGGGTGTGCGACAGTCATGTTAGGGGATGCTCATTGGCACACCGAGTAATGACCTAAGGATTTTGGTGGCCACAGATGTAGAAGGATGTTGCTAAATATGTGCGGAAGTGCGAGCAATAACCATGTCCCGTTGATCCATCAGCCAGCAGGGGGTCTAAATCCTATCAGTAGCCTATGGCCCTTTGCGCAGTGAGGGCTAGACATTGTCGGTCCGTTCTCCTAGGTCACAGGATATCGTAGGTTTGTTATAATGGCTGTAGACTACTTCACTAAGTGGGTGGAGGCTGAGGCATTAGCTAATATCTGAGATGTGGATGTCAAGAAGTTTGTGTGGAGAAGCATAGTAACAAGATTTGGAGTACCAGAGTCCCTGATATCTGATAATGGGTTGCAATTTGATAGCAAAACCTTTCACAAGTTTTGTAGTGATCTAGGTATCAAGAACAGGTATTCCACCTCGGCATATTTGTAGAGTAACGGTCAAGCTGAGGCCACTAACAAAGTAATTGTAAACGAATTAAAGAGAAGACTAGAGGGTGCTAAGGGTAAGTGGGTCGAGGAGCTGCCCAATGTTTTGTGGGCATATCAGATGACTCCCAGAAGGTCCATGGGAGAAACTTCATTTTCTCTTACATACAAAAGCAGAAGTAGACATACCGGCCAAGGTGAATTTATGCAGTGCTCGGGTTGCAAGATTTGTCCCTACCAAGAACGATGAATTAATGGTGAAACATCTGGACCTGTTAGAAGAATGCCAGGAATTGGCAACCATACGGTTAGTGGAGTATCAACAGAAGCTTGCCCGGAGGTATAACAGGGATGTGAAGAGGAGGGAATTCTGCACTGGAGACTTGGTACTTCGAAAGGTAATAGGAAATATGCGAGACGTCAATGTAGGAAAGTTAGCCCCAACCTAGGAAGGGCCTTATAAAATTACCGCTATTGCTCGCGGGAGCATACTATTTGGAAGACTTGGATGGAAGACCACTTCACCGGCCATAGAATGTTCACAATTTAAAGAAGTTTTACCACTGACCATCAGTGCACAGGAGTATGGGTTGAGTATAATGTAATATATGTATAATATCAAGTATTATGAGGGCAATGTTTATCCATGCAGATGTATTCATACTTTTGGTTCCATCATTATTAACTTATCAACCCCGATTAGCTAACACGGAGGAAACCAAATCTCTAATTATACTAAGGACAGAAGCCTGTTCCCGGTTCGATCCTAATCACCAAGCAAATGGAAACCTTACATCTAATTATACTAAGGACAGAAGCCTGTTCCCGGTTCGATCCTAATCACCGTGCAGGTGGAAACCTTACATCTAATATTCTAGGGTCAGAAGCCTATTCCCAGTTCAATCCTATTCACCGAGTAGGCGAAAACCTTACATCAGATTATTCTAAGGTCAGAAGCCTGTTCCCGGTTCAATCCTAATCACCGAGTAGGTGGAAACTTTACATCAGATTATTCTAAGGGTAGAAGCCTATTCCCGATTCAATCCTAATCATTGAGCAGGTGAAAACCGTACATCAAATTTTTCTAAGGACAAAACTTGTTTCCCGATTCTACCCTAATCACCGGTCAGGTGGAAACCTTATAGTAAATTTACCTAACAATGAAAACCATGTTCCCGGCTAAGCCTAATAACCTAACAGATGGGAACCTAACACCTAGTTGTCTTAAGAACGAAAGCCTGGCATTCATTTCATTAAATATACAAGCACGAGCCAAATTCAATAGCAATTGCCGTGTAAGCGCGAGCTTGGTGTTAATTTTTTCTAAAAACAAACATTTTTCAGTTCGGTCCCAATCACTGAAAAGATAAAGATATAGCCTATCTTTTTGAATGCAAGTGAAGGAGTAGTCTTTATCACCGACCAAAGACAAGCCTTGATTAGGCTACCTGGTCATTAGGAATAAAAAGGCAAGGCATGGCAGAAAAATAACTTAGTAACAATGCGATAATCATTTATAAATATAGCTAAAATAAATGTTTGGTCACCACATCTGGATGACTAATCAAATAAAGTAAAGGGGAATAAAAATTTAACCATTGTTCTGTCACCACAACCCGGTGACTGTAGGCAAACCAAGCAAATAAAAGGAAAAATTAAACAAAAAGAAAGTAACTGGGTAAAGGCAGGATAAAATCCGAGCATCAAGCTGAAGGATCAATGGGTGGGAGTTGAGCTTCGTCATCAATTGGCCGTTTTGGTGCGTCTTCAACTGGTTGAGCGGTTGGAGGTGGCTGAGTTTGTACGTCCTCGGTAGGCTGGATGCCAACATGAACGTTGCTGGTGACTTCCAGATTAAGTAACTCCACGTGGGAATCAATTGCCTGCACCAACTCCCTTATACTGGGAGTCTCCTCTTCATCAGCAGCACCGAAGTGATTCTGGACGGGGGGAGAGGGGTCCGGGAAGGGAACCTGGTTGGGATTCCTTAAAAGAGAATCGTCAGGAACCCCCATAGCTTACAGGGCAGCCATCCACCCCTTTCCGATTCCATGTTTCCGAGCTTGGTAAATGATAGGCTCCACAGAGTTTTCTGCGTCTGCGAAACTTTCATTGTACCATATTTCTTCACAAGCTTCTAGAGCCGCCTTTAGGTCGGCAATTTCATCAGCCTGTGTAAGGTTCAAGCTCTTCGCCTCCGCCAGTTTGAGCTTGGTCCCGCGCAGCTTCACCTCCATCTCCGTCAACCTCTTTTCTACTAACGTTCTGGCTTTCTCGGACGCGTGAGCTTTCTTTTCTGACTGGCCCATCTTGCCCTGAACACATCAGAGACAAGCCCATGCCGGTCAAGTACAACCTAATCGAGAATGTAGTTGCCGAGAACATCCAATGTTCTCGGCATCCCGGTATTGCCTTAGAGAATATCCCTGCCGAACCATCTTTTGGAGGTGGGAACCAGTTTTAATGCCATTACCACCACTCCCAATGGAGCATCCTCTTAGAAATGATGGAATTGGACCCCCATCCACACGAGTGAGAATAGGAAGTAATCATAACACCTTCACCCATCTCAAGTTAGAAATAGGAGAATAGAATGAGAAGTGGGGGTAGACAATTCTGGAGAGAAAACAGAGAGAAAAGAGTAACGATATCAGTAGCGAGGGTAGTAACTCTGTGAGGAAAAAGTGAGGAGTTCATGGAAACAAGAGTGTGCAGTTAGGTCTCCAAGCAAAGGACTATCCATAGTAGGAAACTCAAAGCCCACAATACAAACAAGTTGTGAGCCCAAGTATAAGTTGAGCCCGTTGAAGACCATTTGGGTGCGCACAATATATAATATGTCTATTGCTGAGTGGGAGAAAATGAGAATCAACCTAAAGCCTAGCCTAGGTTTAGAGGGTGTAGATGCTAAAGATTTCCAATTATATGCCACAATTCTCTATAACTAGGTATGGATGACGAGAAATAAAGTTAGAATGGATTAATCAAAAACAACCCAGAAGAGTTGTGAAGCAAGTTAATAAACTTTTGAGGAACACAAGCAAGGTTAGAGAAATTAGCTCCAAAAAAATCCCAAAAGGCCCATCCTAGACTCCCCCACCTAGGACTTGGATAAAAGCTGAATTTTGATGCTGTAATCAAGGAAGATAAATTCTCCATGATAGTGGTGCAAGAAACCTCAGAGGAAATATAATAGCAACATGGACAAAGTAATTAGGTCTAGCTATTAGAAAAGTTGTTGAAGGAGTCAAGAGAATTGTCCTTGAAGGAGATGGTTGAATGTCATTGAACCATTGAAAAACAAAGAAGTTGCCCCTCACCAAAGTATCAAAGCAAATTTTGGAAGATATTTTGTATCTTGCTGAATATTTTGTTAATGTATGTAGAGAGGAAAATATTTTTGCCTATCTTCTATCCCAATGAGCTGCTCTTTGGAACTAGAATAGACCAGTTTTCAACTCTTTCTAGAGATGATTGCAAGCCCTCCCTTGTGTCCTCTGTTTTGTCTTGAAAATAAAGTATTTATTCAATAAAAAATAAAATAATAATAATAATACGTGACTTCCTGCGTAGGAGCATTTGTATTAGTCATTATACAAGTGTCGGGATGGACGCTTACAAATAACCCTGTTGAGCTTACAGTAACGATCTTGCACTTTTGAACCAACTTGATATTGATAAGACCAAAAGCCTCTTGGCCTAGTGGCATTTCCAACTCCCTCTCAATCGAGTGAGCTCACTTACTCTGTTTATAGATGAACTCCCTAACCCGAAAGAGAGAGAGACAGGTTACACCTTTAGTAAACTAACTAATTCAAATTGTGTTAAGGATTGGAAAACTCTTCATAATTTATTTAGTTGAGAGTCTTATGAAGAAAAGAAATCTTTTTTCAAATTCCAGTTTGGAAAATGCATTTTGAAAAAAGAAAATTCTTTTTTAATATAAAAATTTTAAAATTTATTTCAAGGAAAAAAAAAAAAAAAAAACCCAGAAGCTAACAATTATTACTCACAATTATTAATCTTCATTTTGTTTAATGATATGAGTTAGTGAGTGTCTATTTGTATCCAACTTATTTACCACTTTTATATACATGTACAATTTTTTAAAATTTTTTTTTTTTAAATATAAATATATTTTAACACATTTTTAATAAATAAAATTAAATAAGTTGACGACAGACAGGCGAGTTACCCTTGACTGGTACAACTTCCTCTTCACACTTTTCAACACCCCTGGCATCAATTTTTTCTGCTTTTGCATGCGTAGAAGATGCCAAGTACTGAGCAAGGTAGCATCCTACGGTCATTAACTCATAAGATTTGCTGGTATCAGCACCTAGTTTTGTGAGGAAAAGGAGAAAGTGAAGAAAAATCTATGGGCCTATTAGTCTCTACTCTGCGTGGAAAGACTGTGCGTCCACTGTGTTGCTAATTGCCAATTCAAAAGAACAAATAAAGCACGAACCTTATTAGCAATATATCATTATCTACATGCTTTTACTAACAACATCACTCTGCCCCGCCCAGAATTGTGTTTACGAACAACACTGGTTTTCCTTTTTGGACGCATTAAGAATAGAAAAGTGGATTCCAGAATATGCCTACTAATTATTCCATACGATGTATTTTAACTTTAAACAAATGATATTTTGCTACAATATCACATTATGGAATATTCAAAAATTCAACGGTCCCCAATTTGTCAAATTAATAGTGGAAATTAAATGAATCGGGTGTTTAAATTTTCTTGGCAATAAATATAATATAGAAGTATACAAAGGGCAAAGTTCAAGTTGCAGTCACCACCCCTACAGTCATGGTTGTTAAGGTTTTAATATGGGCTAAGTAGTAAATTCCAAGTTAGAATATTCTACTACAATTATATTAAGTTGATTAGACACAAGTACTGTTATCTCCCACCGCATGAAGCTGATAAACCAGAATGGAGCTATCTCTAAGTGGAGTATATTAAACAGGTGTACTTAGGGCAATTATTAAGAAGAATAAAATGAATTCCATTTTCACCAGCATTGGGTAAAAGTGAAGTAGGAAAAGTTTATAAAATGTTGAAACTCTTTTACCTGAAAGTAGCTAGCAAAAGTTTTTCAACTTAGTTAGAAATTCTACCTTAACTATTGCCCTTAGGACACTCAATAACAAGATTCTTAAGTAATAGCTTAAGCCACCTTAGGGAGTACCTACCGTCTCTTTATTGTATAGCCCCCATTAGGCGTTAATTCCTTAGCTTATATTTGCAACAGAGGTAGATAAAAGGAGAGGAGAAGAGAAGTAAAATGATTGGAATATGCTAAAAGCTTCATTCTGGAGGGAGAGGGGAGATCTAGGTTGGATTGGGAGAGGAGGAAAAATTAAAAACAACAATATCAATCTTGCAAACAATTTTTGTAATATTGTTGGCCCATCCACAGAAACACAACAAGAAAATTTTGTCAATAAGCTATGGAGAATAAAGGTATAAGCCTCCAAGAAACATGTGAAAAGTGCTGGCAAACGGTTGTCCTGGATATACATACACCGTCAACTCTTTTTTTTCCTCTTTGATTTGACCCTCAATTAACTTACTAGAAGCAGAAACTCTAAATTTTATTTAACAAAATTTTTGTCATTGTATTATCAAGATAAATTTCAAACATTGCCTATGTAAAATTTTAAATGGATCAGTGACCTGGAATGCATACACCACTGACCAAACACTCTTATAGTAAATTCAGATAGATGCCTGCAAGTGCAACCAGAAATCTGTGTTAGTCCCATGGCAGAAGTTCTACCCAGGCACAGGCAAATAAACTTTGTTTGTGTCAGTCACTTTAACACCCACCAAACAAGCAATTTTTTTTTTTTTTTTTGGCTGAATCACCAAACAAGCATTCACTGTAAAATTATTTATCCCAATATAAAATGCACCATGGCAAGCATGCCTATGAGTCAATGGTAAAGCAGCATTTTAAGACTATACAAGTGGGAAGAAAATGAGGCAAATTCAACCAGACATAACTCATACGTATCAGGTCCATTAGTATTTTAATCATCAATATTAATATAATGTTTCAAATAATTGAGCATCTATGATTTAGTAAAGCACCATGTCCATTTGGTAATTATTTCAAATTGCTGCCACAGACGCAACACTGGATGTTGATCTCATATTTTTGGCTTAAGGGTAAAAAATAAAAGTACAATATGCTGTAACCACTCCACAATAAATGGAATGAGAAAAATACAATATCAAAATCTTCCTAACCTCATGGTGCAACTAAAACATCTGAACAAGATCCGCAAATATATTATAGTTGGCTGTACTCTGTAGGCCAACAGATCAACCCATGCGTCATGCATCACTTGCTCTCGGCATCGTATATATCTGTTCTGAATATGTCTATCAAGGAAAAACAGAAACACAGAGAGAAGACAACAAATATAGGGTGCTTGTAAACAGTAAGAAAGGTTTCAAGACCACATAGAATTATATATTCTTTATTAGCATTGTACATAAGCTTGGTTATAGTTCCTCAATATTTACAGTGCGTCTTACTTGATAACTATAGTCAGGATAATATACGAAAGCTAGGGCAATTAAATGGTAAAAGCTTAAAGAGAGTATAGGAGCTTCTGAAGTTTGAGTAAAAGATGAAAGAAAATGAGCAAACTCAAAGTCAGATCCAGATCTACATCTGCCAAGGGCAACAATGAAGAGACTCTGATTGAAACTAAGATATTCTTTCTTTTGTTGATTTAATCAATTCACATGCAATAGGAAGGGAAATAAATTAGGCAGTTCATAATAATACAGGAATATTCCAACACCTAAAATGATGGTACTTATGCTCAAATCCCATAAAAGTGAGAGCCTTGTGTATTGGGTACAACCCTTTCTTATGCCCAAAGTCATGTGTATGTAGTGTATATCTTTGGGAAGTTATAAACTTTGCACCCTGGTCAGTGCCAACTACGGTCCAAATATTTCTCTGTAGAACTATCATTGCAAAACTTCAAGAAATAGCCTCAGTTCCAACTCTCGGTTACAATATAATGACTCCCTTTCATTTGAATGATTAGAAAATAAATTAGAGACAATGATAAACAGAGAGCAGCTCAGATGTGAAATAGATCCTTTTGTTATGAGAGTAGAGAATACTTGAGCAGATGAGATCCCCATAACTTCCACTAGCAAACAAGTTTTACAAACATTCACCAGAGCATCCCCCTCATACTATCCATACTCTAGATCCTTTAGGGAACCAAACAACCAAAATCCTACAAGGACCTACTGACTCTAAACATCAAAACTTCCTTGAGGATCACATGCTCTTACAAAAAGATGGACATGGTAACATGCTCTTACAAAGACATATTTGTCCTTAATGAACCTTTTGGAGGATGAAATTAATCTTCCATAGAGGGAAATTTTATTTGATAGATTCAATAGTGACAATAGGGGAGAGGGATTTGAACCCTGAATGTTTCCATTGGAAATACCAGGAGGTACTAGTTGAACTATGGTTCTGCCAAGACTCATGCGGGGAAAATGTCTGAAGGTCAATTAGGGAGTTATGCTGAAAGTGATTCTGGGAGATCTTCTCAGGGATCCATTTGGTGAGAAAAAAGGCAAAAGAGGCGTAAAGATAGGAAGCATGAGCAAGAGGAAGAGTAGTCTAGCCTTGGAGAAGGGTCGTATCAAACACACCAGACAATATCAAGCACATCAGGGTGTGAGCGCTTTGACGGGAGGGACGAGGAACTTGAACGTTTGCGTAATTTGGTAAGAGATTTGGAGTTGGAAGCAAGAAGTAGACATCGGAGAAGGGATCGCGAGGAGCGTGAAGAGGGGTCAGCTACTATGTGGGGTCGCAATGGAGATGGGTCCCATTGATCTAGTTCCCGTAGACATTAGGATCGGTCGCGGGAGTACACAGACCGAGACTCAATCTCCTTAAAAGATCGACGACCCCACAACGCCGCTATGGATGTTATGAGCCAAGCATTACGCAGGCTGCTCGATCATCCTTCTTAAGGGACATTGAACGGGCTCCTACGCCGAGCAAATTTACGCGGCCTTCGTTTAACTCTTATGATGGGAAAATGGACCCGGTGAAGCATGTAAGCCACTATATCCAGATGATGTCTTTGCACACTCATAATGATGCGCTAATGTGTAAGGTATTTCCTTCGAGCCTCGGGCCCACTTCTTTGAGGTGGTTCAATGGATTGAGGAAGGGCTCAATTCATAGCTTTGTCGAGCTAATCCAAGACTTCAGTGTCCGGTTTATGACCTGCAATCGGTGGATGCACTGTTATCTATGAAAATAAGGGCCAAGGAAACCCTCTGAAACTACACTAGCCGATACTAAGAGCTATACAACGAGATTGGCAAAGGCAATGAAAAATCTCAGGAATTACTTTTCGATTGGGATTGCCCGAGGACTCCGAATTGCGAGACTCGTTGACAAGGAGACCTCCTAAGGATATGAGGCAGTTTATGAGGCGTATCGAAGAGTATAAAAGATTGGAGGATGACCGGCAGCGGAACAAAGGCAACGCTCCGATCATAATCAGCCTTGGCAAGGGGGTTTTCAATCAAGGCCCTAGAAGGATTTAAGGATTCAAGAACCGAGCACTCAGGTGAGGGAAGTGAACGACATTCAAGGAGTTAGTGCACACGATCGTGGATCGAATCAAGAATGAGCCATACTTTCGGTGGCCAAACAAGATGGAGGGTGACCTGTCAAGGAGAAATCAGAACCTGTACTGTACTTAACATAGGGATAAAGGGCATACCACTGAACAATGTAGGGTGTTAAAAGACCATTTAGAGCAGCTGGTAACAACAGGGTATTTGAAAGAGTTTGTGGTGGACCCGAGGAATCAGGATGTCGAGCAGGAAACTTGACCTCGGGGGAATCCTCTCCCACCCCTATTGGGAGTAATAAAAGTCATCCACACAACTTCAAGGGGTACCACGATATCCAAGAGGAGAGGGGTACTAGTTGTGGTTCCGGTAAAAGGTTGTCTGGACGAGCGACCCTCCGAAAAGAAGTTGAAATACACTCGGGAGCCCATTGCTTTCAATGATGACGATCTAGAAGGAATGATTCAACCACACGACGATGCTTTAGTGGTCACAACCCAGATAAATGGTTTTATAGTGAAGAGGGTACTGATAGATCAGGGGAGTGGAGCTAAAGTGATGTACCCCAACCTGTTTAATGGACTTGGCCTGAAGAATGAGGATCTCTCTAAGTACAACACATCCCTGGTGGTGTTTGATGGCCAGATGGTGATCCCATAGGGGCAGACTTCCACTTCCCGTAAATATGGAAGATGAGGTAATGGTGACATTTAAAGTGATCGGTTCGTTTTCTCCATATAGGACAATCCTTGGAAGGCCATGGATTCATGCAATAGGGGTAGTCCCATCCACTCTCCATGTGAAGGTTAAATTTCGCACCAAGCAAGGTATTGCTATAGTAAGGGGAAACCAGCAAGCGGTCAGGTAGTGTTTGGTGGTCGCCGTTAACCGGGAGATCAAGTAAAAGGAACTAGCCAAGGAAGTACCCTTATAGCAATTACAGGAACCCCAGGAAGGAATGGGGGCTAGTTATGCTGAGGGCTTGATAAGAGTAAGGATACTATTGGATGATAACAGGAGTTTCCAAATAGGAACAAGTATGAAGGACGTGGATAGGGTAAAGCTACCGCTATTTCTTGTACAGAACGTTGATGTATTTGCTTAAAGCCCGTACGAGGTGCTCGGGGTAGACCTTGAGTTTATAGTTCACAAGCTTAACGTAGACCCACCATTCCCTCCCAAGAAGCAGAAGCCAAGGAGATCGGCTAAGGAGCACGTCAAAGCCGTCAGGCAAGAGGTTAAGAGGTTGAAGGAGGCAGGAGCGAATACCGTGGTGGTAAAAAAGAAGAACGGCAAATGAAGGGTGTGTGTTGATTTTTATTGATTTGAACCAGGCATAATCGAAAGACTCATTCCCCATGCCGAAGATCAATCAACTAGTAGATGCCACGTATAGGCACCCAAGGATGAGCTTTCTGGATGCTTTCTAGGGTTATCATCAAATTGCCTTGGCCGCCGACGATCAAGAGAAAACAGTGTTCATATCCCCCGATACTAATTACCATTACACTGTAATGTCGTTTGGGTTAAAGAATGCTAGAGCTACTTATCAAGGGATAATGACAACGATGTTCAGAGATAAGATTGGGCGAACGGTGGAGGTGTATATTGACGATATGGTGGTTAAAAGCAAACGGGAGGTGCAACATATTGATGATCTTAAAGAGGTGTTTGAAGTGCTTCAACGACATAAGTTGCACCTCGATGCTGACAAGTGTGCTTTTGGGGTGGGGGATGGCAAGTTCCTAGGGTATATGATCACTAGCCGAGGAATAGAAATCAACCCGATGAGATTGAAGCTATAGAGTGCCTCAAGTCGCCGAGCAATCCAAAGGAAGTCCAAGTGCTCACCGGTATACTGGCTGCCCTTAACCGATTTATTTCCAAGTTTGCCGATCGGTGCCGTCCATTCTACCAACTTTTAAAGAAATGGAAGGGATTATAGTGGAACGAAGAGTGTGAAAAAGGCTTTTCAAGATTTGAAGGAGTATTTGGTACGAGTGCCCATATTGACGGCCCCAGAACTCGGGGAGGATTTATTCATATATCTCTCAATGTCCGAGCATGCCGTAAGTGTCATGCTACTGAGGGATCAAGGAGTGCAATAGCCAATATATTATGTCAACAAAACCTTAGTTGATGTCAAGACGAGGTACTTGCCTCTAAAGAAGTTGGTACTAGCGCTAGTACATGTTACAAGGAAGTTACTCCATTATTTCCAAGCTCATACCGTCTATGTATTAACCGAATATCCTTTGCAATCATTGTTGAAAAGATCTGACTTCACGGACAAAATAGCTAAGTAGGGAACTCGGCTAGGCTCCTTTGACATTAGGTACAAACCAAGAAGTTCGGTGAAGGGTCAAGTTCTTGCTGATTTTATCGCAGAGTTTTCCCCGAGGAGAGAAATGGAAGTGGTTTGTCATGTGAAGGTTCACCCGTGGAAGGTGTTTGTGGACGGTGCATCTAGAGCAATGGAAGCTGGGGCTGGAATTGTCATCATTAATCCAAAAGGGATAAGATTGGAATATTCTTTTCGGTTAGGTTTCAGGGCTTCCAACAATGAAGCCGAGTACAAAGCCTTGCTTGCCGAATTGAAAGCTATTTGGGATATGGGTGCTCAGGAAGTTGAGGTTTATTCGAATTCCTGGTTGGTGGTTAATCAGGTGCAGGGTAGTTTTGAAGCTAGGGTCCCCGAATGATGGAGTACTTATAGGTGGTAAGGCAGGTTATGAACCAGCTTTTGAAGGCAAAGGTGATTCAAGTGGCCAGGGGGCAGAATCGACATGCGAACTCTCTAGCCACTTTAGCGTCATCACTGACCAATGAGGTACCTCGGTTAATCAAAGTGGAGCTAGTGGCAAAACCAAGTATAAATGTAAGGGTAGGTGTTTCAGTGGTGGCAACATCCGAGCCATGCTGGATGGACCCAATCATTGACTTTTTGGCTAAGGATTGAGTGTCGAATGACGAAAAAGAAGCTGACAGGGTGTGTAAAGTAGCTGCTCGGTATTGGTTATCAGCAAATCGTAAACTGTACTAAAGGTCTTTTAGGGGGCCGTATCTTCTATGCTTGCGCCCCGACAAAGTTAATGAGCTCTTAACCGAACTCCATGAGGGGGTGTGCGACAGTCATGTTAGGGGATGCTCATTGGCACACCGAGCAATGACCTAAGGATTTTGGTGGCCACAGATGTAGAAGGATGTTGCTAAATATGTGCGGAAGTGCGAGCAATAACCATGTCCCGTTGATCCATCAGCCAGCAGGGGGTCTAAATCCTATCAGTAGCCTATGGCCCTTTGCGTAGTGAGGGCTGGACATTGTCGGTCCGTTCTCCTAGGTCACAGGAAATCGTAGGTTTGTTATAGTGGCTGTAGACTACTTCACTAAGTGGGTGGAGGCTGAGGCATTAGCTAATATCTGGGATGTGGATGTTAAGAAGTTTGTGTGGAGAAGCATAGTAACAAGATTTGGAGTACCAGAGTCCCTGATATCTGATAATGGGTTGCAATTTGATAGCAAAACCTTTCGCAAGTTCTGTAGTGATCTAGGTATCAAGAACAAGTATACCACCTCGGCATATCTGTAGAGTAACGATCAAGCTGAGGCCACTAACAAAGTAATTGTAAACGAATTAAAGAGAAGACTAGAGGGTGCTAAGGGTAAGTGGGTCGAGGAGCTGCCCAATGTTTTGTGGGCATATCAGACGACTCCCAGAAGGTCCATGGGAGAAACTCCATTTTCTCTTACATACAAAAGCAGAAGTAGACATACTGGCCGAGGTGAATTTATGCAGTGCTCGGGTTGCAAGATTTGTCCCTACCAAGAACGATGAATTAATGGTGAAACATCTGGACCTGTTAGAAGAATGCCAGGAACTGGCAACCATACGGTTAGTGGAGTATCAACAGAAGCTTGCCCGGAGGTATAACAGGGATGTGAAGAGGAGGGAATTCTGCACTGGAGACTTGGTACTTCGAAAGGTAATAGAAAATATGCGAGATGTCAATGTAGGAAAGTTAGCCCCAACCTAGGAAGGGCCTTATAAAATTACCACTATTGCTCGCGGGAGCATACTATTTGGAAGACTTTGATGGAAGACCACTTCACCGGCCATAGAATGTTCACAATTTAAAGAAGTTTTACCACTAACCATCAATGCACAGGAGTATGGGTTGAGTATAATGTAATATATGTATAATATCAAGTATTATGAGGGCAATGTTTATCCATGCAGATGTATTCATACTTTTGGTTCCATCATTATTAACTTATCAACCCCGATTAGCTAACACGGAGGAAACCAAATCTCTAATTATACTAAGGACAGAAGCCTGTTCCCGGTTCGATCCTAATCACCAAGCAAGTGGAAACCTTACATCTAATTATACTAAGGATAGAAGCCTGTTCCCGGTTCGATCCTAATCACCGTGCAGGTGGAAACCTTACATCTAATATTCTAGGGTCAGAAGCCTGTTCCCAGTTCAATCCTATTCACTGAGTAGGCGAAAACCTTACATCGGATTATTCTAAGGGCAAAAGCCTGTTCCCGATTCAATCCTAATCACCGAGTAGATGGAAACCTTACATCAGATTATTCTAAGGGCAGAAGCCTGTTCCTAGTTCAATCCTAATCACCGAGTAGGTGGAAACCTTACATCAGATTATTCTAAGGGTAGAAGCCTATTCCCGATTCAATCCTAATCATTGAGCAGGTGAAAACCGTACATCAAATTTTTCTAAGGACAAAACCTGTTTCCCGATTCTACCCTAATCACCGGTCAGGTGGAAACCTTATAATAAATTTACCTAACAATGAAAATCATGTTCCCGGCTAAGCCTAATCACCTAACAGATGGGAACCTAACACCTAGTTGTCTTAAGAACGAAAGCCTGGCATTCATTTTCATTAAATATACAAGCACGAGCCAATTTCAATCACAATTGCCGAGTAAGCGCGAGCTTGGTGTTAATTTTTTCTAAAAACAAACATTTTTCAATTCGGTCCCAATCACTGAATAGATAAAGATATAGCCTATCTTTTGGAAGGCAAGTGAAGGAGTAGTCTTTATCACCGACCAAAGTCAAGCCTTGATTAGGCTACCTGGTCATTAGGAATAAAAAGGCAAGGCATGGCAGAAAAATAACTTAGTAACAATGCGATAATCATTTATAAATATAGCTCAAATAAATGTTTGGTCACCACATCTGGATGACTAATCAAATAAAGTAAAGGGGAATAAAAATTTAACCATTGTTCTGTCACCACAACCCAGTGATTGTAGGCAAACCATGCAAATAAAAGGAAAAATTAAACAAAAAGAAAGTAACTGGGTAAAGGCAGGATAAAATCCAAGCATCAAGCTAAAGGATCAATGGGTGGGAGTTGAGCTTCGTCATCAGTTGGCCGTTTTGGTGCATCTTCGACTGGTTGAGCGGTTGGAGGTGGCTGAGTTTGTACGTCCTCGGTAGGCTAGATGCCAACATGAACGTTGCTGGTGACTTCCAGATTAAGTAACTCCACGTGGGAATCAATTGCCTGCACCAACTCCCTTATACTGGGAGTCTCCTCTTCATCAGCAGCACCGAAGTGATTTTGGACGGAGGGAGAGGGGTCCGGGAAGGGAACCTGGTTGGGATTCCTTAAAAGAGAATCATCAGGAACCCCCATAGCTTACAGGGCAGCCATCCACCCCTTTCCGATTCCATGTTTCCGAGCTTGGTAAATGATAGGCTCCACGGAGTTTTCTGCGTCTGCGAAACTTTCATTGTACCATATTTCTTCACAAGCTTCTAGAGCCGCCTTTAGGTCGGCAATTTCATCAGCCTGTGTAAGGTTCAAGCTCTTCGCCTCCGCCAGTTTGAGCTTGGTCCCGCCCAGCTTCACCTCCATCTCCGTCAACCTCTTTTCTACTAACGTTCTGGCTTTCTCGGACGCGTGAGCTTTCTTTTCTACAGCCTTGGCAGCTTTTCCCTTCTCTTTCAAGGTGGCCACGACGACGTCTTTGAGGGCTTTCTCCCGGTCGGCATCCTAAGCAGCCTCCTTCAGTCGATCATCCATTACATAAGCCAATTGGGCGGCCTATAATATAACAGCAATACATGTAAAAAAAAAAATTAATAACGAAAATAAACATATGTACAAGTACATTAATGCATGAAAGTGGGAATAAAATGAGTTACCGCAATAGTGTGCCACTGCAGCCAAGTAGACAGCGACTCGTCGAAGCCACCCAAGAAGAAGTGCATATCTTAAGGCAGAAGAAGGCCCTATACCAAACCCTGACACAAGAGGGGGCTCACTGCCGAGCCTGAAAGTGATCTGCCAACCCACCTCTTGCCGCAAAAAAGACGCAACGTGAGACCCAGCCTATGTAGTGGGCCAAACATCGCCATGAGGCTCACGAATAGTGATCCCCCTAAACACTCAGGAGGGAGTTCTTGAAGGTGCATCCCCCGGGCTGCAGGAGGTTGCTCGACGGTGTGTTGTCTCTTCCGAGAGCGGTCGAGGGGAAGAGGAGGAGGAGTAGGGTTTCCTCTCTGGGGTTCTTGCTGTTGCGTTGTTAGACAAGCGCCGGGCACAAAGTGGTCAATAGTCATCGCCCGTCTGGTCACTATTTCATCCTCGCCAGGGTCGGATTCTACTCCTGAGGAATTTACGGATTCGGCCACTGTTGGCTTGGTTACTTGAATGGGGGCTGGATCTTCGGGTCTTTCAACGGGTCAATAGACGAATCGGTTTCTGGAAACTGTCTCTGCTAAAGTGTCTCTGAGGGGTACTAGTGATTTAGCTCTAACTATACGGGGACCAAGGTCCTGAGCTTCACTAACCGTTAAAGAAGAGGGGGGGGGGGGCGCAAATTGGCGTGCCAAACGTCGATATACGATAATAGCGGGTTGTCTACTAGCAAAGCCTGGCTGAATGACTACCAGGTAGAGTATACCAGGTTGCAGCCGAGTATCAGATGGGATGCCCGAAGCTGTTTATCTGTGTGCACAAATATCTCTAACCTGAGCACAAAGTTGAGGTCCCTCACGTGCACAACCTTAAGGTTCGTTTAAATCTTTTCCCTTCTGCACCAAATCAACAAGAAGATTGGTTAGTATATGCATAAGTGGAAAGAGTAAAAGCATCAAATTTAAAGCAAGTAAAAGTACTCGGTACCGACCAACGTCACTCGACAAAAGTGGACAAAGGAGCTCATTAGCAAGCCAATTGCCGCTCACCCGAACGAATTCTCCCGCCGAGTTTCTATTGGAGTCAAGAAGGCATGATATAAGTTGTAATAGAACCTAATATTGCCGCATAAACTATACATAAAGTTTATGTCGTGATGGTTCAGTTGCAACCCATATATTTGGTTCATTCTACTGACATAACTTACAACTCGGTAAAAATTGGGGGGAGGTTGATCGAGGCATAGGCCATAAAACCTAAGGGTACCAAGTATAAGAGAGTCCATGGGAAACCTAACCCCACCCTCTAGGATAGCCATCAAAGGGAAAAACACTACGTTATGATCAGAGCCTCTTTGGAGAGCAATATCACCCTCGTGACAGTAGACGATATCAACATCTCCAGGAACGCCGTAGGCTGCTCTAAAATTAACCAAAGATGCTTCGGAAGCGAGGAGATGAGAATAACCCATTCTTAAACTCTAGAGTGAAGAAAAATTGAAAGAAGAGGAAAGAGTAAAGAAGACTTATTGTGGGCTTTAGGAAATGATGTTCTAGACTGGAGAATTTATGCACAGGAGAAGTATGCTTAGCAGAGAGGAAGTTGAAGAAGAAATTATGTAAAGAGTGGTGTGAGAAATTAGAAGAAACTATTTATAGGGCTAAAGCATTTAATGAAGAGGAAGGTAGGAAAATCTTTCTGATTTCTTTTGGTAACCCCCACACACATGGGCTCAATTCATGAACCATCAGGTTATAATTACTGTTGAATGTGACAGCCTGGCACAGCGCTCTTTTTGAAAAAGCGTTGATGGCCATCTTGTTCGTTTAATAGCCAACGGTTGTGCTTCTCGAGGAATCACTAGCGCCATTCAGACTGTCCTTGATTTGCTCCCAATAGCCGGGCACGAATCAAGGGGGGCTATTGTACGAGTGTGATCTCGGGCCCATTGAGCTTTGGGCCCTAAACTTATTGTATAGTACACGATCCCATGCCCATTGGACCTTTGACTTCGGTTCGGGCATGCCCTAAAGCCCAAATTGGGCCCAAGTGACATGACTGGCCCATCTTGCCCTGAACACATCAGAGACAAGCCCATGCCGGTCAAGTACAACCTAATCGAGAATGTAGTTGCCGAGAACATCCAATGTTCTCGGCATCCCGGTATTGCCTTAGAGAATATCCCTGCCGAACCATCTTTTGGAGGTGGGAACCAGTTTTAATACCATTACCACCGCTCCCAATGGAGCATCCTCTTAGAAATGATGGAATTGGACCCCCATCCACACGAGTGAGAATAGGAAGTAATCATAACACCTTCACCCATCTCAAGTTATAAATAGGAGAATAGAGTGAGAAGTGGGGGTAGACAATTCTGGAGAGAAAACAGAGAGAAAAGAGTAACGATATCAGTAGCGAGGGTAGTAACTTTGTGAGGAAAAAGTGAAGAGTTCATGGAAACAAGAGTGTGCAGTTAGGTCTCCGAGCAAAGGACTATCCATAGTAGGAAACTCAAAACCCACAATACAAACAAGTTGTGAGCCCAAGTATAAGTTGAGCCCGTTGAAGACCATTTGGGTGCGCACAATATATAATATGTCTATTGCTGAGTGGGAGAAAATGAGAATCAACCTAAAGCCTAGCCTAGGTTTAGAGGGTGTAGATGCTAAAGATTTCCAATTATATGCCACAATTCTCTATAACTAGGTATGGATGACGAGAAATAAAGTTAGAATGGATTAATCAAAAACAACCCAGAAGAGTTGTGAAGCAAGTTAATAAACTTTTGAGGAACACAAGCAAGGTTAGAGAAATTAGCTCCAAAAAAATCCCAAAAGGCCCATCCTAGACTCCCCCACCTAGGACTTGGATAAAAGCTGAATTTTGGTGCTGTAATCAAGGAAGATAAATTCTCGATGATAGTGGTGCAAGAAACCTCAGAGGAAATATAATAGCAACATGGACAAAGTAATTAGGTCTAGCTATTAGAAAAGTTGTTGAAGGAGTCAAGAGAATTGTCCTTGAAGGAGATGGTTGAATGTCATTGAACCATTGAAAAACAAAGAAGTTGCCCCTCACCAAAGTATCAAAGCAAATTTTGGAAGATATTTTGTATCTTGCTGAATATTTTGTTAATGTATGTAGAGAGGAAAATATTTTTGCCTATCTTCTATCCCAATGAGCTGCTCTTTGGAACTAGAATAGACCAGTTTTCAACTCTTTCTAGAGATGATTGCAAGCCCTCCATTGTGTCCTCTGTTTTGTCTTGAAAATAAAGTATTTATTCAATAAAAAATAAAATAATAATAATAATACGTGACTTCCTGCGTAGGAGCATTTGTATTAGTCATTATACAAGTGTCGGGATGGACGCTTACAAATAACCCTGTTGAGCTTACAGTAACGATCTTGCACTTTTGAACCAACTTGATATTGATAAGACCAAAAGCCTCTTGGCCTAGTGGCATTTCCAACTCCCTCTCAATCGAGTGAGCTCTCTTACTCTGTTTATAGATGAACTCCCTAACCCGAAAGAGAAAGAGAGACAGGTTACACCTTTAGTAAACTAACTAATTCAAATTGTGTTAAGGATTGGAAAACTCTTCATAATTTATTTAGTTGGAGTCTTATGAAGAAAAGAATTTTTTTTTCAAATTCTAAGATTTATTTCAAGGAAAAAAAAAAAAAAAAAACCCAGAAGCTAACAATTATTACTCACAATTATTAATCTTCATTTTGTTTAATGATATGAGCTAGTGAGTGTCTATTTGTATCCAACTTATTTACCACTTTTATATACATGTACAATTTTTTAAAATCTTTTTTTTTTTTTTAAATACAGATATATTTTAACACATTTTTAATAAATTAAATTAAATAAGTTGACGACAGACAGGCGAGTTACCCTTGACTGGTACAACTTCCTCTTCGCACTTTTCAACACCCCTGGCATCAATTTTTTCTGCTTTTGCATGCGTAGAAGATGCCAAGCACTGAGCAAGGTAGCATCCTACGGTCATTAACTCATAAGATTTGCTGGTATCAGCACCTAGTTTTGTGAGGAAAAGGAGAAAGTGAAGAAAAATCTATGGGCCTATTAGTCTTACCCTGCGTGGAAAGACTCTGCGTTCCCTGCGTCGCTAATTGCCAATTCAAAAGAACAAATAAAGCACGAACCTTATTAGCAATACATCGTTATCTACATGCTTTTACTAACAACATCTCTCTGCCCCGCCCCGAATTGTGTTTACGAACAACACTGGTTTTCCTTTTTGGACGCATTAAGAATAGAAAAGTGGATTCCAGAATATGCCTACTAATTATTCCAATACGATGTATTTTAACTTTAAACAAATGATATTTTGCTACAATATCACATTATGGAATATTCAAAAATTCAACGGTCCCCAATTTGTCAAATTAATAGTGGAAATTAAATGAATCGGGTGTTTAAATTTTCTTGGCAATAAATATAATATAGAAGTATACAAAGGGCAAAGTTCAAGTTGCAGTCACCACCCCTACAGTCATGGTTGTTAAGGTTTTAATATGGGCTAAGTAGTAAATTCCAAGTTAGAATATTCTACTACAATTATATGAAGTTGATTAGACACAAGTACTGTTATCTCCCACCGCATGAAGCTGATAAACCAGAATGGAGCTATCTCTAAGTGGAGTATATTAAACAGGTGTACTTAGGGCAATTATTAAGAAGAATAAAATGAATTCCATTTTCACCGGCATTGGGTAAAAGTGAAGTAGGAAAAGTTTATAAAATGTTGAAACTCTTTTACTGAAAGTGGCTAGCAAAAGTTTTTCAACTTAGTTAGAAATTCTACCTTAACTATTGCCCTTAGGACACTCAATAACAAGATTCTTAAGTAATAGCTTAAGCCACCTTAGGGAGTACCTACCGTCTCTTTATTGTATAGCCCCCATTAGGCGTTAATTCCTTAGCTTATATTTGCAACAGAGGTAGATAAAAGGAGAGGAGAAGAGAAGTAAAATGATTGGAATATGCTAAAAGCTTCATTCTGGAGGGAGAGGGGAGATCTAGGTTGGATTGGGAGAGGAGGAAAAATTAAAAACAACAATATCAATCTTGCAAACAATTTTTGTAATATTGTTGGCCCATCCACAGAAACACAACAAGAAAATTTTGTCAATAAGCTATGGAGAATAAAGGTATAAGCCTCCAAGAAACATGTGAAAAGTGCTGGCAAACGGTTGTCCTGGATATACATACACCGTCAACTCTTTTTTTTTTTTTCCTCTTTGATTTGACCCTCAATTAACTTACTAGAAGCAGAAACTCTAAATTTTATTTAACAAATTTTTTGTCATAGTATTATCAAGATAAATTTCAAACATTGCCCATGTAAAATTTTAAATGGATCAGTGACCTGGAATGCATACACCACTGACCAAACACTCTTATAGTAAATTCAGATAGATGCCTGCAAGTGCAACCAGAAATCTGTGTTAGTCCCATGGCAGAAGTTCTACCCAGGCACAGGCAAATAAACTGCGTTTGTGTCAGTCACTTTAACACCCACCAAACAAGCAATTTTTTTTTTTTTTTTGGCTGAATCAACAAACAAGCATTCACTGTAAAATTATTTATCCCAACATAAGATGCACCATGGCAAGCATGTCAATGAGTCAATAGTAAAGCAGCATTTTAGGACTATACAAGTGGGAAGAAAATGAGGCAAATTCAACCAGACATAACTCATACGTATCAGGTCCATTAGTATTTTAATCATCAATATTAATAATAATGTTTCAAATAATTGAGCATCTATGATTTAGTAAGGCACCATGTCCATTTGGTAATTATTTCAAATTGCTGCCAGAGACGCAACACTGGATGTTGATCTCATATTTTTGGCTTAAGGGTAAAAAATAAAAGTACAATATGCTGTCACCACTCCACAATAAATGGAATGAGAAAAATACAATATCAAAATCTTCCTAACCTCATGGTGCAACTAAAACATCTGAACAAGATCCGCAAATATATTATAGTTGGCTGTACTCTGTAGGCCAACAGATCAACCCATACGCCATGCATCACTTGCTCTCGGCATCATATATATCTGTTCTGAATATGTCTATCAAGGAAAAACAGTAACACAGAGAGAAGACAACAAATATAGGGTGCTTGTAAACAGTAAGAGAGGTTTCAAGACCACATAAAATTATATATTCTTTATTAGCATTGTACATAAGCTTGGTTATAGTTCCTCAATATTTACAGTGCATCTTACTTGATAACTATAGTCAGGATAATATACGAAAGCTAGGGCAATTAAATGGTAAAAGCTTGAAGAGAGTATAGGAGCTTCTGAAGTTTGAGTAAAAGATGAAAGAGAATGAGCAAACTCAAAGTCAGATCCAGATCTACATCTGCCAAGGGCAACAATGAAGTGAGACTGATTGAAACTAAGATATTCTTTCTTTTGTTGATTTAATCAATTCACGTGCAATAGGAAGGGAAATAAATTAGGCAGTTCATAATAATACAGGAATATTCCAACACCTAAAATGATGGTACTTATGCTCAAATCCCATAAAAGTGAGAGCCTTGTGTATTGGGTACAACCATTTCTTATGCCCAAAGTCATGTGTATGTAGTGTATATATTTGAGAAGTTATAAACTTTGCACCCTGGTCAGTGCCAACTACGGTCCAAATATTTCTCTGTAGAACTATCATTGCAAAACTTCAAGAAATAGCCTCAGTTCCAACTCTCGGTTACAATATAATGACTCCCTATCATTTGAATGATGAGAAAATAAATTAGAGACAATGATAAACAGAGAGCAGCTCAGATGTGAAATAGATCCTTTAGTTATGAGAGTAGGGAAAACTTGAGCAGATGAGATCCCCATAACTTCCGCTAGCAAACAAGTTTTACAAACATTCACCAGAGCATCCCCCTCATACTATCCATACTCTAGATCCTTTAGGGAACCAAACAACCAAAATCCTACGAAGACCTACTGACTCTAAACATCAAAACTTCCTTGAGGATCACATGCTCTTACAAAGAGATGGACATGGTAACATGCTCTTACAAAGACATATTACTCCTTAATGAACCTTTTTGAGGATGAAATTAATCTTCCATAGAGGGAAATTTTTTTTGATAGATTCAATAGTTACAATAGGGGAGAGGGATTTGAACCCTAAATGTTTCCATGGGAAATACCAGGAGGTACTAGTTGAGCTACAAGGCTCTTAGCTCCATAGAGGGAAAATTTTACCTCAACATGGAAGCTCATCATAGTGACAGCTGCTTTAGAGTCTGTTTAGATGGACAGAGATTGGGGGGGAGGTGGCTGGAATGAAC
The DNA here is from genome assembly GCF_932294415.1 of Quercus robur. Classification (NCBI taxonomy): domain Eukaryota; kingdom Viridiplantae; phylum Streptophyta; class Magnoliopsida; order Fagales; family Fagaceae; genus Quercus; species Quercus robur. The sequence continues at coordinate 81,874,706 of NC_065535.1, forward strand.
TTTAAAACATAGGGTTAAGTCACAAGAGCCTAGACATGCTTAGAAGGAATAACGATATTAAGCCATGATTCTTAAGTGATTAAAACATCTATAAGTACTTCGATCTACCACGTAGAGTGCAATCTAATGTAAGGTGTGATCTAGTACATGCATTTATGCTAAGACATCCATTGTCTAATCACCAAAGAGAACCATATAACTAGAGGAGCTAAGACATTTGTAAGTGGTTGTACAAACTTTGATACTGGTGCTGCAAAGACAATAAAATTGGATCAAGTCTTTTCGGTGTCAACCTGGATACATACATTAAACCAAAAAAAAAAAACTCAGTTCCAAACATGCAAGAAAACAATCTCCAAAGCTGGACCTGCTGCCTTCCCTTACCACAAAGGGCAGAAAGGTGTACTCATGAGCCACAATTATAATCATAACAGTGGTATTCCTTAAAACAAAATCCTTCATTCATGTATATCCAACAAATCCTTGGAAGAAAAATCACCCAGCTTCCCATGGAAAGAAGTGGCTACTTAATTCAGTAAACAAATGTTGTAAAAACTACAAGCATTTCTAGACATCAAGGCCAAACCCCCTTTCTCCATAAAAGAAGTCCACATAGGAATCACAACAAGAAATGTAGTTCAATTTACAACAACTTAACTCCATGAGATAAAAGATCCCTTGTATCATTATGTCATGAATCTAACCCGCCTTGCACAGAAGGTTAAAACTTATGTACAACAAAAACAAAAATTTTAGCCAAGAGCCTTGTAGATCAACTGGTTAGCATCTCTTGGTATTTCAAGAGAGACATCCAGGGTTCAAATCCCTCCCTTCCCCATTGTAACTATTGAATTATAAAACCAAAAAAACAAAAACAAAAACCATATATATATATATACACACACACACACATGAGAGTGAAAATAACTCTCCTTGTGTCTGTGCTCAGTGTCATATATTTTGTTAATAGCCAGTCCGAAGCACAGATAAAGGAGGAGGATTGTGGCAAGTTGACATTTGGCATAAAATTTAGTTACGGCAAGAGGCATTATGCCATGACTTCAACTACAACAGGAAATGTAGTTCAATTTACCACAACTTAACTCCACACAACAAAACATCCCATTAGTCATTATGTCATGAACCTAACACCCAGCTTACACAAGGTAAAAAATTAAGAAATACAACAAAAGAAAAAATTTTAAATCATGAGTAAAATAACTCCACTTGTATCTATGCTTAGTCTCGTATATTTTGTTCCTAGCTTGTCCCAAGTCATGAAAAAGGAGGAGGGTTGTAGTAATTTGACAGCCAGGCAGTCAGAGTAAAATTATTATGAATGAGAGTGAAAATAACAATCTCCAATTTTCATATGCCACACAACAAATGCGGTGCAATGCTGCAATTGTAATCAATACATTCACAATACAATCAATTAGTAAAAGGAACGCAGAATCAGATTGCACTGTAACGCAAGAAAGATAAGAAATTTGAAAAGGATACACCAAATAAAAGCCATGAGCAAATGCCCCAGCCAGCACAATAGTAAACAAACGGTCCCTCAAAACCGGATTCTTCCTCAGGGAGAGTCGAACTGAAAAAATTCAAAACACCCATAAACTAAACACATAGAATAACCAAAACCCATGAAGGAAACATGATCCAATTCAACAAGCACAAAAAAGTTCAAAACTTGATATGTGAAAAAAATAAATAAATAAATGGAAGACTTACTGAGAGGAAGTACAGGAGCATAGATAAGAGGGACCAAGAACTTATATGGGGGTCCCTTGTTTTGCCTCCGTACAGCAGCCTCTCTTTGAGATTATATACATGCACGCAAATTCAGAAACAAAATAAGCATAAGAAAGATGGTTTTGTTTGGTCAAAATTATCAAATAGAAACACATACACGCAACTTTAAAACCAAAAATAAAAGTAAAGGAAAAAGATGTTGGTGTTGTGTGGAATTGAATTACGGGGAAGACTTACTGGCTTGAGGGATTGGAGGAAGAGGCCATGGCGGATAGAGATCTGGAAAGATTTGCAGAAGGTGTGCTGAGACAGAGATGCGAATCAAAGATGGTGTGCGTGCGATATAATACAACGTTTTTGGGGTCTGTCGCTTCAGTTGACAACTTTTCTCTGCCTCTTCAACGACGTACCGTTTGACGACATTAAGGTTTTGATAAATAAATAAATTTAATTATTAAAAAAAAAAAAAAAAAAAAAAAAAAAAACACCTTAGCTAAATGGCGGTTCCAAGATTTTTTTCTAGAGAGTTAACAGAGCCAGAAATTTGTCGAGGGAGACAAACTTTCTCCATTGATATCCGTTTGACCAAATTTTGTTAAATTGATAATAAAAATGTTGGGCACTAACATACTTTTAACTTAATGACAGGTTTCTAAAATTATTCTCCATTTCATAATTAAAATTCATTATATTAAAATATTCATAATGATTTTTACTTTTTTTTTTTAAAGGGCTGAGAAAAGATTGGTTGTTGCAAGTCTTTTGGTTACGTTTTTTACTAAATATGGTTAAACTTTGTTAAAGAAAATCTTATACAAATTTAGAATATTCCATTACTAATATAAACAGAATGGGGGTGTTATTTTCTTCCAACTTTAAGGGAGGAAAGTGTTTTTTTCCTTCAATTTTGGGATAGAGTGTTATTTCCTCAAACCTCAAAAGAGAGGAGCATAATTACCATTTTTTCTATATACAACTTCCATATTATATACAACAATCTAAAATAATACTCTAAATACAATTTAATATACAATACAACTATATTGTACAATAGTCTAAACAAATAATTAACCGTTTAAAGATTGCTAATACAACCACCATTGAATGCATAACAAAATAGAATTAAATAACAAATCATAAATTTTTGTCAAATTAATAATAACTTATTATATTTATAAGTTAAATCATTAAATAAAAATATACAAAATAAAGAAGAATAGTAACACACCTAGGAGTACGGATAAGAGTAAACATGAAACTAAGAAAAAAAATCATTAATATAAGTTTTTGCCTTTGAAGTGCATGGTTTTTTAACCATACATGTTGTCACTCTCTTGGAATTTAAGCATGCAGTAACATATTTCTTGGACTTGGAAATCTGTAGAGCACTTATCAAATTACTTTATTGGATAGAGAGAAAAACTAAGAAAACATAAAAGGAAGAAAGAAATATATATCTAAATACAAATCTATTAGTAGTGGTGTAATTTTTTGCTAATGAAAATAAAAAGTTCAAAGAAAAGCAGCTTCCTTCCATTGTCAATGCCAAAGTAAACTAGTGTCATGGAAAAATTTTTTTTTTCTTTTAAACGAAGGCAAGTTTGAAACATTTTTCTTTCTTTCTTATAAAATTAAATATTTTAAAAGTAGTGTTACTGACACAACTAATTTACAAAAAATTCACAACAAAATCTAGGTAGCAACTTATTAATGGTAGGTAAAAACCAATTACAACTTGTCGCTTAATCTTTATTGTGGAAATATTGTGAAAGTCGCACGAAGAGGATCATATTCAAACTTATTTCAACTTGGCTTAAAAAAATTGGGGTCAAGGTGTTCAAAATTTTTATTATAAGGGGTGAAAACAAAAGATTTTTAAAAATATTATTATTATTATTATTATTATTATTATTATATATATGGTCAAGTTAGGGGGCTCAATTGAACCCCTGGGCTGGATATGGAGCCGCCCCTGGCAAAACAATAGTGCTTCAAACGATTATAAATTAATTCCCTTTGGGTTGTCTACATACTAGTTGTTTGGGATATTTTAATAAAATAATAACTTAACCATGAATTTTCACTCATTAATTGTGCTTTATTTGATATTTATAACTATTTTTTAAAATTAATAGTCTAATGAGGAGAGATATTTCTGAATATCTCTATCATAAATACAATGAGGTCTCACTTCTCAGGCTGCCCCTAGCAAAACAATAGTGCTTCAAACGATTATAAATTAATTCCCTTTGGGTTGTCTACATACTAGCTGTTAGGGAAGAAATTATAAAGTCCTTTGGTGGATCACGTCATTTGTCCACTATTCCACTAAAAAACTTTCATTTGTTTAAAATTGCTAAGTCAGTAATTAATTTCTGTTTAAAAAAATTTTCTAACCAATAATTTTAAACAGGTGGAAGTTTTTTAGTGGAATGGTGGACCACATCACCTGTCCACCATGTGGACCTTATAATTTCTCCTGTTAGGGATATTTTAATAGAATAATAACTTAACCATGAATTTTCACTCTTTTTTTTTTTTTTTTGAGCAAAAGACGATATGAATTTTCACTCATTAATTGTGCTATATTTGATATTTATAACTATTTTTTAAATTAATAGTCTAATAAGGAGAGATATTTCTGAATATCTCTATCATAAATACAACGAGGTCTCAGTTGAGTTATAAGACTTTTAATGACATTTATAATCATATTAAACTCACATTTTCATTCCATTATTATTATTATTACTAGTCGCTAACCCGTGCGATGCACGGGAAAACTATTAGAAAATAATAAAGCATGCATATATTAAAAGACAATTTAAGTTCATGTGTGCTTGCAAGGGACACATACCTAAATAGTTCTTGCGGTAGAAATAAAGGCCTTATCTTTGAGATAAAGAACTGATGTAAACAAACTAACCTTACATAAAACAAATTAAAAAAAAAAAAAAAAAAAAAACATAAAACTGATGTCATGGGAAATTCAGCCACATAGTAGTAATATATAAATCTCTTAAAACCTAAACGTAAGGACTAAATATTTATGCGTCTTCTCTTGCTTTCCTGATGTATTTGGTTAAAAACATAAAACTAATGTCACGGGAAATTTAGCCACATAGTAGTAATATATAAATCTCATAAAACCTAAACCTAAACCTAAACCTAAACGTAAGGACTAAATATATAAACAAACTAACCTTACAAAAGCTGAATTTTATAAGCTAAAATCTATACCGTGAGTTGTAGATCTTGAATGCTATACCGTGCGTTTAGGGCTTCCTACATCTGAAGAGAGAGAGAGTTTGCAGAAACCAAAGAAAATCTCTCTATAACTTAAGAAACACAATATAATAAAATCAAAGAGATACAATTTTCAGAGGACAAAATATTATAGATAATTTAAAAAAATTTTGGTTTAATTCTTGAACACCGCAACACCATAAAATTCATACTAATAATAATATTTTATGATAGCGCAGTTAGAATTTTGGTAAAGTACTATATATTAATTAATATATAAACAAAACTAACCTTACAAAAGCTGAACTTTATAAGCTAAAATCTATACCGTGCATTGTAGATCTTGAATGCTTTAGGGCTTCCTACGTCTGGAGAGAGAGAAAGTTTGCAGAAACCGTGGCTTTATATTTCTTAACTTGAGAGAGGGGTAAGGTTGCTAGGGTTTTGAAGAGTTATAATTTTTATTTATTTTTTATTTTTTAAATATTGTGCTGACGTGGAAAATTGTGGTGCCAGCAAAGGCTTCGGTTTTATATATATATATAGATTATTATTATTATTATTATTATTATTTGTTTTTACTGAAAAATAACTAATCATTCACTTGTTATTAAAGCATCACCATAAATCATATAGTAATTAGGATGGCAGGAAAGCTGGATGGTCCTCCATTCATACTCTTATGTCCTCAACATGCACCACATGACCTAATAGAGTTGCGAATGGAAGAGATTGAACAAACTCTGGCTTCAAACATGTTTAAAGCAAAGACAGAGTCAGGGTTCCAATTGAGAGGGGGCTAAAGTATAAAATAAAAAATAAAAAATTGGGTGAATCCAAATTAACATTCATTTAGTTATATATCATATAGTCTTCCAATAAAAAGACTAAGTATTTTTTGCTAAGTAAATAAGAAGTATTTTTTGCTAAGTAAATAAGAAGATAAGAAAAAAAAAAAAATCCAAAGATTAAAAAAAAAAAAAAAAAAAACCATATGAAGAAGGCTATTTTGTAAGCCTAAGAATGCCATAATATTTCATGCATATGAACGCATATTACAAACTTGGGTAAAATATAGTTTACACTTTTTAGTTTAGGAACTTAGTTAGGTTTAAGAATTAAGTTGGTCAGTTTTGAACAATTTTTTTTTTTTTTTTTTTTGATGGGAAATTTGGAAGAGATTTCATTCCAATAAAGAAAGGAGTACACAGTGGCAGGGAGCCTGCTAATACAATAGATCGTCACTAAGAATTTCCTGAATACAAGGGGGAGGGATTCTTTTCCATATTTTTGTTTGGCCTGAGCGTTTAGCTTCAAGAGCTAAATAGTGGGCAGCTCTGTTACCTTCACGCTTCAAGTGATGAAAGGAACAAAAACTAAAGGAGCTGGATGCTACCCGAATGTCCTCAAGGATGTGCCCAAAGTCGCTGCCAGAAGCTTCGGAGGTTAAGTCATGGATAATAGATAGAGCGTCGGACTCAAAAAGAGCTTGGTGGACTTGCATTTCAGCGGCAAAGAGGACACCATGAAGCAAAGCATATGCTTCTGTGACTTCAGCAGGAAAACAAGAAGAAAGAACCAGGCTGAGAGCACCAATGGGGAAGCCTGAGGAATCCCGAATGACAGCTCCAATGCAAGAATTACCTCCCTCAACATCAGTGGCACCATCCACGTTGATCTTGAAGAAGCCGGCAGGGGGAGCAGTCCAATGGGCACGGGCAGGAGGAGGAGCAGGGGGAGAGGAGAGCTTAGCATCATCAAAATCCAAGTGGGCTCTTTTTGCGGTCTCCCAAACCATGGCTGGCGGAAGAGCAGAGTCCCCATAAATGGCTTGATTTCTATTTCCCCAAATTGACCAAAGGACAAAGAAAAAAAGAGCCAAATCCTTGAAAAATCCTGAATCAATGACCTTTGATATAGAGTCCATAAAAGATGCATTTGGGGAAGAGATGCTTACAGGGCAGTCTGGCCAATTAGCCCAAGTAAGATTGGCATGAGAGCAAAGAAATAAAGCATATTGGAAAGACTCAATTTCCATGTCACAGATAGGGTAGAAACTAGAGACATTTAGACCTCGACAGCGTAAATTTAGCATGGTTGGAAGGCCGTTTCTGCAAACTTTCCAAGCAAAAATCCGGATCTTTGGGGGGATATTCAGATGCCAAATTGCTTTCCAAAAGGAGGTTTGGCTGTGTACAGCAGAACACTCACCAAGATCTTGATCATCTATCATGCGCATAGCAATGTAGTACGCTCTTTTCACGGTGAAAGAACCTCTTTTGTTACCTACCCAAACAAGCTGATCGTCAGGAAGTCTAAAGCTGATAGGAATCTTAAGGATAGCAGCAGCCTCGTGGGGAGTTTTGAACAATTTTAAATCTAGCTAGCACTAGGCCAAAAATTATCAATCTTATAAATTGTAAGGTGACCCCACTATGTTCTCCAAAATTTATATATATATAATAAAATAAAAAAAATAAAATAAAAAGAGCGAGCTAAGGCAACCCCACAACCGGTGGCAGTGACCCACTACGCCTTAACTCAGTAAACCAACAACAATTAAAAGACAAAACACTGACTTTACTAAAAAGTCTAAAACTATTGAAGGCATATCATTACAGTAACGTGAGAGAGTGATCAAAGCAAATTAATTGAGTGAAAAAAAGAGAGGAGAGAGAGACACAAGGACTTTGAAAGAAATTACCAATGAGCAGCAAGTTAGGCCTCTGCTAGCGTGATTCAAATTGCAAAATTGAAGGTGAGTCTCACTTACATGGAATGGATGTGTGGCAGTGTGGGTGTGGCTTGTACTGCTATGCTGTGGAAGTGAATGAGACAATAGTCTCTCTATTTGACTGGTATGAACTTAGGGATTTAAAAAATAAAAAATAATAATAATAATAGAAATAGGATCTGTCCATGTGATTTTTTTTTCTTGTTTTTGAAGGGCTAAAAATGGGTTAGAGATCTATAATTTTGTTATTGTTGGGTTTAATTTCATTGTTGGTTGGAATACCAGGGGGGCCAATAAAAAAAAATAATTTGGGGGGGGGGGGGGGGGGGGGTCCCATGGTCCATGAATAGCTCCGTCTCTAGTTTAAAGTCTTAGGCTTCAACCCCCAATAGGAAAATGACATACGTTTCTATCATGTGCAATGAAAATTACTCACTTTACCACTTAATCCAATCAACCAAATGAGTTATAATTGCACATGATTTTGACATGTGTCATCTTCTTATAGGAAGTTGAAGGCTAAGACTCCAAATATATTCCGAGCCAAAACTTTTCCATATAGATTTTTGGGGACATAGTGTAATTGCTTAAAAAAGGAAGATGGGTGTTTTGGTGTGTTTGTGAAGTTAGTAAAGGGTTAGTGATTTAACAATGTGCAAAGGCAAAAGTGAGAATTCATTGTATTATGGTTACATGACTTGCAAGTGATCATTAGTTTTAACTTTTAAGCAATAATTATGGCTAAGAGTGCAATTTGTAAGATTAATTATAATTGGAGCGGTGATTGCAAGTTCATAATTTTAGGTGTAAAATGTAAGTATCGACCTCGGTCATCAAGGACGAAACTAAGATTTAAAGTCGAGGGGAGCAAATATAATTTTTCATAGACTTCTTTTCTAAAATCTTAAATATATACCAATTATTTAATATTTTAAAAAAAAATTGGGAGGGGGGGGGGGGGGCACAGCCCCCCTCTTCTTGAACATAGTTCCATCCCTGTCGGTCATGATGAATTTTTGCAATTAATTCTAAATATAATTTGTATTTTCTCTCATATATATATATATATATATATATATATAAATAAAGTTTGTCAAAAAATAAACAATTTGATAAAAATGTTAATGACAAGACAACACAATGCTAAAGAACTCTTTGAAATTGATTATATCTTATATATAATAGATTAAACTCGAACTCCACTTCATAGTATACATTTATGAGTCTTTTTTTTTTTTTTTTGGATAATTAGTATACGTTTATGAGTATTTCATGCTTGTATTCCTACTTGTATTTATAGTTCCATTGTCGTGCATAATTTAGTGACCCTCTCTTTTAGTTTTTGGAGTATAAAATTAATGTACATGATTAATATATTTTACTTATACAAAATCCACATTATAAATTTGTTTTTTTAAATGGCGTTGAGTGATTTCAAAGTAATATACAATACTTTATGCATATATCAATATCGTATTCCCTCCTCTCACATAATATTGGTCACACTAATTAAATTCATGGAAGAATCTAATATTTATTGAGATGAGGAAACAATATTTTTGTACTCCTGAAGTATTGCATATTTTTCCATGATTTTGAGGGGAGTGAAACCATAACTCATGGTAATGTTCTTAATGTGTTGTTGCCACATCCCTCGAACAAATTTGACTCATTCTTATTATTTGGCTAAAGATGTCCAGTGGTTCTTAACTATGAAGATGTCCATTAGTTAGTATCTATAATTCTATATTACCATTACTACATTGAATAGTTACGTGAGGGTGCCTGTAGCAATTATTGACATTTATGCTTATGCGTACATTCAAATTGGACGAAAGTGTCAATCAAAAAGAAGAAGAAAAAATTGCACGAAAGTGAAATAAGAGTCCAAACTTTGGTTGTTATATGGAAATGTTGAAATTATTTAAATTGACACCTTCACCACAACAATAGCATTTGCTAAATACCTTTAATTGTATATTTCCGATATCTTTTTATGCTATTTATTAGAGAAAAAAAAATTAGAATCAGAAAAAAATCTAATTAGCTTGACAGTAGAATTACCAAAATAAAGCAATGATGACTTGATGATGACACATTTATTAATTGGGATGATTCATAAAAAATTAAATTAAAAAAAAAAAATTTGGGATGATTCAATGGGCTCAAATCTTTATCGTAGATAGATACCTATATTATGTTATATATACTTAGGTATAAAATCATATCAATCTCAATGATTTTATGGTAGGTAAAAAGTTTACATATTCTCAATAGTTGGCAAATAGCATAATCAAATTGGAGGGAATGTTTTCCTTAAATATATATATATTGGAGGGGATATATATGAGTTTTATACTTATACTTAAACCTCTCTATAAAAGAAGGGGAAAAGAGGGAGGGGGACAGACATTGGAATATGTGCTATCTTTTACATATTAAATATTGAAGGTTAGAGAATTTGAATCTTAAATGTTCAAGTTAAAAACACCAAAAGGCAATATGTTAAGAATAGATGCTTTCTACTCTTATATGATTTAAAAAAATAATAATAATAATTCAGTGAATAGTTAATGGAATATCAAAAAGTCACCAAGGGTGGCCTAAGGCCTGTAGGGTCTTGCATTATGTTAGAGGGGGGGGGGGGGGAGAAAAATAGTTTTAGGAAGTTTTAAAAGATTTATTAGCCATTTGGATAATTTCACTAAAAGAGTTTTATTTTGCTTTTTGATGCTGAAAAATAGCTCTACAATCCATTTGTAACAAGGTAAATTAATGGAATGGAATGTATTGAAATTAATTTTTTTTAAAATACTGTATTTATGTCATTGTTTGGAAGTTTCATAGGAATGGATGGAATAACTATCAGAAAATGTTCATTCCATTCATTTGCTTCTAACTATTAGTGTGCGTTTGGAATGCATGTTGAACGTGCGTTTCTGCATTTTGCTGAAAAATGATGGGTCCCGTATACTGTTCACGGAATTTGCAAGTATGAAATTCAGCAAAAAAAACTTTAAAACTGGGTCCTACACGGCACTATTCATATTTAAAAATTATTTTGTTACAGTGTTTTCAGTTTTCAATTTTCAGTAATAAACGGTATCCAAACAGACCCTTATTCTTAATTTTTTGGTAGAAAAATTATTCTTTTAAAGACATAAATAGAAATACCAAATTATCTTTATGTTGGAAAAAAAAATCAAATAAAAGATGAATGGTATTATAGTAAAGTTATATGTTTCATTCATTTCATTCCTCCTTTTATAAAGTATCAATCATGCTAGAGAAGAATACATCATAATCCATCCCATTTCATTATTGTAAAGAATTATATGTTTCATTCCATTACATTATTGTAAAACCTATAAAGCGTAGTGTAAGGTAAAGTTAAGAATTCCAAACTATAATGTTAAAGCTCTTTATTGTACATGATTCTCACATATTTTTTAGTGTGTGTTTGGCATGGATTATTTTGCCAACTTATTTTACTATTCAGCAATGTTATGAATACCGTTTCGATGTCCGTTCTAGTTTGTCTATTGGAATGGAATATTTCAGTACCGGTTTATTTTGGTGTTCCATTTTAGACCATTTTGAAATTACCACTTTTTATATATATATATATATATATATTAATTATTAAAAAAATGTTATAACTCATTACTATTCTTAAGCCAAATTTTATAAATGTAATATCATCATTTGATGAATGTAATATAGTGTTTTTTAAAAAATATTACTATAATAATAAAGTGATTAGATTGTTTATTTTAAAATTCAAATTTGGGTATTTTTATAAATAAACATGTTAATATTTATAAACTAAGGAAGCTTCTAGGAAGCCCCCTTTTCATCTAACCCCACTCCATCACCCATGTGCAATGACTTTAGGGGTTGTTTGGATGAAAAAAAAATGATCACTCATCACTCGACACTCAAATATCATCACTTATCACTAAAAATACCCCAACTTCCTAAGGTGGTATGTTTAGCACTTGTTTCCAACTTCTGATATCTCAAAAAATTTTACTTTTTGTAGGACTCACAAATTAATTTGGTGCAGCTTTTACTTCTTATTATTATTATTATTATTTTCCTTTTCAACCCCCAATACCCAAACTCACAGAACCCAAATTGCTCTCAATCCCAGAAAATTCATTAGCATCCTTGACAACCAAATTCTCCAACTTCACCAACAAACCCAAAAAAGGAGAGGGTTGGAAAGAATGAGATGAATCATTGCCCCAATCGTTGACCCAAATCGTTATTTGGGTCTCTCTCCATCTAGGTTTTGTTTCCCAACAACAACGCCAAACCAAACCCATCTCCGATCTAAGACCACCCACTAGAACACCCAGTTGAAGAAATCACTCAAATCGATGTGCTTAGAAGCTAGATCTGGGTTTTGTTTCTTTTTTTTTTTTTGATAAAGTTACCTATGTGTTTCTGTGAAGAAGAAAAGAAAGAAAAAGAATGGAGAAGAAGAAGAAGAAAAAAATGGCCGTTGGAGTGAGTCTGTGAAGAAGAAAGAAAGAAAGGAAAAGAAAAAAGCCGTTGAGTGAGTCTGTGAAGAAGAAAGGAGAGAAAAGGTGAAAAAAAAAAAAAAAAAAAAAAGTAAGGACGTGACTTCTCTGACCGTGGGTCCCAGAAATGTGTGTGTATTTACCAAAATGCCATCATAACTTAGTATCCATAACTTGAAAACACCCAAAAGTTGTTTTCAGTTTTGTTAACTCATCACTCAAAAATCAGATAATTGAGTGAAGGAAACAAAAACTAAAAACAAATCCAAACACACCCTTCTGTCGTGGGACCTACCAATTTTGAGTTATGGGTGATGAAAATAGAGTGATGGGTGATGGAAAACATGAAATCGAAACGACCCCTTACACTTTCTCCTCCACTCTTTCTTCTTCATTTCATATTCCCATCAGTTACTTACACTTACAAAAGTACTTCTTAGAAAGTTGGGATAATTACACTTTACCCACCTGTGGTTTGCCTCTAATTCTATTTGCCCACCCATGATTTAAATTTTGACACTTTGCCCACCTATGATTCTCACCGTTACCTAGCCGTAACCCACCTCTCTATTTTCCGTTACTCTAACACAGAAAATGTAAAAAACAAAACCCTAAACGGATCAAAACACTCCTCACATGAAGAACATGCACAAACATGATGAACATGCACAAACATAGATTGATCCAATCTGGACTGACCGGTTGTATCAATGCTTTGCCAAAGCAAAAGGGTCCCAAGAAATAAGAGTTACACTTTGCACGAAGAAATAAAGCCAAAAAAGAAAAGAGAAGAAGAAACTAATTACAGCCAAGCAGAACCCAAACCATAACATCCAAAAATCAAGCACCTTACCCACACAAATCCATAGCCAAACTCCGAAAATCTACCAAGAACAAACCACAACCTCAGCAAAAACCCAAACACCTTAACTACACAAACCCACAGGCCACAGCCAAGCAGGACCCATAAAACAAAAGCCCACTAAACCCATCTCTTCCAAAAAATACAGAGCCCCATTCAAACTCAAACGCCTTGCCCAGGTTACAAAGCACAAAGGCCGAACCCACCATGCCAAGACCCATGACACCATAGCCATGCCTGAATCAACTTCTCTCCATCAGCCATCGGTGTTGCCTAACTGCATAGAAGGACTGTTGCAGGGAGCATCTCTATCAAATTAAAACTGACACCGTACATCCTCATCTTCTTCTCCTTCTTTGTTCTTCAAATCCTAGCCGTCGGTAATTTGTTGACTTTTGGTGGGTTTCTGATCAGACAGAAGGAGGTCGCGATTGAAGATCAAGAAAACCGGACTGATCTGACTGCCCAACACGACCACGTCGTCCTCGGCTTTACAAACGGACACGAACTTGGTTTCGCTTTGATTCACAAAATATAGATCTTGCCAAACATCAAATGGTTTGTAAATTGTGTAGGAGGATTAATAACCTGAAGTTTCTATTATTTTTTTATTTTTTGTGGGTATTTGCTTAAATTAGAAAATCAATTTGAAATTCAGAAATTTGAATATTTTTTCATTTCTGGGTCTGATTCTCACTTGCTGGTTATTGGATTTTTTTTTTCTTTCTTGGATTTAATTTGGTTTTGTTGCTTCAGATTTACTAAGTTGTTTGAAGAAGCACTTGACACGTACTAGCATTGCATTGCATTGTGTAGGTTCTTCATTGGGTTGGATGGGAGTGAGTGAGTTTTGGAAGAGAGTGAGTTTTGATCCATATGGAGTTCTGTTCTTTACCTTTTTTGTGTTAGAGTAACGGAAATTGGAGAGGTGGGTTACAGCTGAGTAACAGTGAGAATCACAGGTGGGCAAAGTGTTAAAATTTAAACCACAGGTGGGCACATAGAATTAGAGGCAAACCAAAGGTGGGTAAAGTGTAATTATTCCCAGAAAGTTTTAGTGACCCAAACTAGAAGTTTAAGTGCAGGATTGAAAAAGAAAGTTTCAAATGCAGCTAAAATTTGAGCTTCCCCCACAACTGCTCTAAATTTCTGTTCTCTTCTCCTTCCTTTGTTTTGTTTTTGTTTTTTTCCAAATCATTTGGTAGCTTTGTAGTAGATATGATTTGATCTTCTTCAAGCAATTAGCGTTAGGTGGAAACATGTTGTGTTGATGGGTTTTTTTTTTTTGGCTAAAAACTGCTACTGATTTCAGCCAAAATTGACCAGAATTGGCTGGAATGGCTAGAATGGCCCAAAACTGGTCGAAATTAGACCCGAGGTTGAACGGGTGGTATTATCGTTCCAAATTGCATCTCAATAAGAAATATTCCGACCATTCCTGGCGGAACGAAACAGATTTAATAACATTGCTATTCAGTTTATTTTTGCTTCTATTTATTGATCATTTGATCCAATTGCACTTTTTTATACTATTCATGAGTCCTACTATACTATTTCAGCTAACTTTTACCTTTATCTACAGTACTTTCAGCAAAAAGTTTTCAGTTTCAATAAAATAAGTGGATCCCAAACGGACACTTAGAAAGATAAGAATATGAGCTTAATAACATAATGATGATAATATCAAGAAAAACAAAAACAATAATGTTATAAAAAATAAGATAAAAATTAATAGTGTTTGGATTGAGGGGGAGAGGGAGTAGAGTAGAGCAGAGTAGATTTAGCTTAAAATTAGCTTATTTTTATCCAACTCTACTCTACTTCCCCTCCTTCCCCCCTCCATCCAAATGGGCCATAAATGGAAGATGACTAAAATATATTAATTTTTGTATATTTATTTTATCACCTGCCCCTCTGTTCTTCGGTTCTCTCTCTTTCTCTTACTTTGTCTCCCATAGTCCAATCATACCATTAATATGAGGTATGTTAGAGCATTCTCACTGTCACCATTTAAAAATGTAAATTAGAGAATACTTTATACTAAAAAGTTTTAAAATCACCTCACATATGGTTATTTATTTATTAGTTTTCCTTTTTTAAAAAAATAAAAATCCCCACTCTCTCTCTTTCTCAAACACACCACAATCCATTCTCTCTCTCTTCTATGGTCTCTCATTAGACTGCTTTGTATTTGGTATGACTTTTTTGTCAATGTGGATTGAATGATAGCGATGAGATCAAACGAGTGATTATGGCTGGGATTGTGCAAACTCTCTCTCTCTCTCTCTAATTTGGATTTGGATATGAGATTGGGTTTTGATTTGTGAGTGAGTTTCAATTTGAGAAAGGGTTGCTTGTGCAATATCAATGTTGATTGTCGTTGCTTAAGTGATTTTAAATTTTTAGGTAGTGATTAGGGTGGTTCGAGATTGGGTTAGTTTCTTGTTGGAGTTATCACTTTATTAGATGTAAAAATTTATATCATTTTACTACGATGTATGAAAAATATGATATAGGATCAATTGTAAAAGTGATTTTCTAAAGTAGATAAAGTAATTTTTTGGTCAATGAAAAATAAATAATTTTTACATGGGTCTGATTAATATGACCTACGTACACACGTTAGTAAAACATTTTTTACATTACCTATGAACAATGCTCTTATGAGTTTGAATCCTTGAAGTAAGGATGTGACCATTTTTCTTCAAAGAATCAGTAAGGATGTGACATTGATTCCATTGAAAGAATATTGTTTCTCACACTTCAAATCTCTCTCGGTTTTTTTTTTTTCTTTTTTTGGTGGTTTGGTTTTAAACCTCACACTTCAAATCTCAATCGAATTAAAGTAGTGCAAACACATTCCCTAATTGGATTCCAAACCTTGCGGTCTAATTCCTTTGGAATCCATGGGACTATAGTTGGTACTTCGTACTTTGGGTAGGGAGCTACTTTGAGAGGTTACCAGGTTGTCACAACTGGTGGTCATTTAATTTTAATTAAAAAGAAAAAAAAAGTTTAAATAATAATAATTAAAAAAGAAAGACAGAAAAGAGAGAATCGAGGACAAATAAGATCGGACGGTGAGAGTAACACGACCGAAAGAAAGTAATCAAATCGAACGTCCAAGAGAGTAGCGTGAAATTAAAGCCAAAAGTGAAAAAGCTTATAAGTTCTAGCTTTGTTGGGCACTCATTTAAAACACATCGCCGTCCCCTTCTTCTTCTTCTTCTTCTTCTTCGTCACACTTCTCTGTTTCCCACTCTCAGATTCTCTCTCTCTCTCAGCCATTTCACATCGAATGGTACAAATCTCTCTCGCTATTTTGTGCTCGTTTGGTTTTCGATCGTTGAGTTCGATGTGCATTTTCGAGGGCTAGGGTTTTGGCTCGTCGATCTCGTTCTTAATTAAGCTCTTATTTAAAAAATTGAAAATAAAATCTGATATTTTTTTTATATATATATTTTTTGTAATTGTAGGCTCTACCAAACCAACAGACTGTGGAGTACCCAAGCTTCAAGCTTGTCATCGTCGGTGATGGAGGCACTGGTATTTCTCTTTTTACTTTTTTTTTTTTTGTTGTTGAAAATTTTGAATTTATTTTGTCACTGTTTGTATCAAATCGTGGAGTTAGGGCTTTTGATTTTCAAGGTGGAGGCTATGTTTGTTTCGAAAGATAATAATTTTCTGACAGATTTGCAGGAAAAAAATACTGTAGATGTGTAAATCTATATTGGTATTGGTGGTGACGGTATTGATTGATCTGAGTGTTTTTTTTTTGAATGGTGGCAGGAAAAACAACTTTTGTGAAGAGACACTTGACCGGAGAGTTCGAGAAGAAATATGAACGTAAGGGTCTCGAATGATGCTTTGTTTTTAGTTAGGGTTCCCATTCTGTTTACATAGAAATTTGTACTGTTTGGAAGTTGTTAATTTTTTTTTTTTTTAAATTGGTTTTATTTGCAAATAGCAACTATTGGTGTGGAGGTTCATCCATTGGACTTCTTCACAAATTGTGGGAAGATTCGGTTTTACTGCTGGGACACTGCTGGCCAAGAGAAGTTTGGTGGTCTTAGAGATGGATACTAGTAAGTGAAATTTTAATGATTCATAATATTGTTGTTGTTGCATCTTTTTTTAGTTAGATTTTAATTCTGCTTTACTGATTGCTTTTGTGTCCTTTGGATTGTAAATTTTGACATTAATTAGTACCTTGTATGGTGTGTATACTATAATGTTTGAAAGTGTGACTTTTTAGTTGAAATTAGTATTAAGGTGTTCTGATTAGGGGACATAAACTGAATGTATGCTGTTTGGTACATGTGTTTAATTTTGGAATGCTAGTCTCTAGAAGGTCTATGGCAAAGGTAGGGTTCAAATGGGTGCTTTTAGTTGGATTATAAATGGGTTGTGTATATAATTACGCATTTACTTGGTTATTACATCCAACCCAACTAGGCAGTATTCATTCCAATACCAAATCACCAATTACCCCACCCTCTCACCAATTTTTGCATCAATGTTTGATGATGACAATCTGAGCATCTTTGTCGTCTTCATTGGTACTCAGTAGGATAATCTTAGAAACAAAGAGAATCTCGACTTTCATCAGTTATAAATGCCATTAAAAAGAATGTCCATGAATTTGATTGAGCTGGCTTGGGAAAAAAAGATTCAAAGAACAATGACTCTATGGAGAGAAAATTGGCAGGATGGAATTGTAATTCTTCTATTATATTGATGAGGAAGGAGAAGGATGGAAAAACCAGTAGAGATTTTTTTGTATGTTAGTTATTGTTTGGATTAAACTGGGTACTTCTTGTATTTAGGGTTTTCCCATTTGTAGACAAGATAAATTAATGTAACTAATTGCAAGCTTCAACTTTCTGGATTTTTTATAATATATTTTCACCCTCTCCGGTGAAGTTGCTTTCTTATGTTGGTTTGCTGACTGGTTGGTTACCTTAAAGTCTCTTGTCTTATTTTCTTGTGCTTTTCTAATTTAGGGTCTCACATAAAGCTGATGAGCTTTAGCTCAACTTGCACCTCCCCTTGCAAGTGCTAGGTGGAGGGTTAAAGATCAGTTGAATGCGTGAGTGACTTGCCTATCTCCAAAAAAAAAAAGGGGTCTCACATAAAATCTTCTATGAAATTTTGCAGCATTCATGGGCAGTGTGCAATTATAATGTTTGATGTTACAGCCCGGTTGACATACAAGAATGTTCCTACATGGCACCGTGATCTGTGCCGGTAAGTAAAAAATATTTTGTTAAAATCTACTACTGTTTATTTGTGCGTGTGATTTATATTTGCATTTTCTACAGTATATTGATGACTTGTCTTTTGCATTCATAGGGTATGTGAGAATATTCCCATTGTTCTTTGTGGAAACAAGGTAGATGTGAAGAACAGGCAGGTTAAGGCAAAGCAGGTTACATTCCACAGGAAGAAGAATCTGCAGTACTATGAGATATCCGCAAAGAGCAACTACAATTTTGAGAAACCTTTCCTGTATCTTGCCAGGAAGCTTGCTGGGTAAACACAATAGTATGATTTTGTCATTTTATTGTAGTATGCGAATATTGTGAATGAAACTTGATGTTGACTACTGCTTTGATAACTTAGGGACCCTGCTCTCCACTTTGTGGAGTCTCCTGCTCTTGCTCCTCCTGAAGTACAAATTGACTTGGCTGCACAGCAACAGTAAGAATTATCTGCCTTGCCATCTATTGATTCTGCGTAGAATATTTTGTACCTTATTGGGACTGGTTATTCTGTCTACAAGTAGTGTTGAGTAGATACCCTTAATAGTAAAGCAATTAGGCCACTAGAATGTCTGCCAGTTGCATATACTAGTTGTTATGCATAAAGTTTTCAAATTTTATTATTGTTATTTTGATTCTCAAACAGTACCAGAAATGCTTTTTGACCACCACTTGTTAAAAAGCAAGAGCATCAGCTTTTTATGTAACAAATTAGTTCTGCATCTTAAAAATATTACCTGAAATGTCAATTGTACTCAAATGTAGCTGTTTTTAATTGTTGACGGGTTTATGTTAAACTCATTTAGTTACTTCTGTTTGTCTTAGATCGTTTCACCTTAAATCTTCTGTCCTTGATGTTGTTTTGTATTTGCTTTACTACAGGCACGAAGCTGAGCTTCAGCAAGCAGCCAGTCAGCCTCTTCCCGATGATGATGATGATACATTCGAGTGAGCTGGAACTGTGCTGGAGGGGCTATCAGTCCTTTTGTTGTGTTCTTATATGCTGCCTTTACTTCCTTATGCCTTGTTATGTGGGATTTTCAACAACATATGGCAGGATATGCTGATCAGTTTAATGGTCGGCTATTGACCATAGACCATATATTAGTTAGGATTTCCTTTTAACTATTACAGTATTTTTGTCCATGGTTATGATGTTGTATGTCTGATATTTATTGCTGGAGTCCCATGGTGTCTTTGAGAGTTAAATTAAAACAATTATGCGATCATTCTATCTTGTTTAATCCTGCTTTTTTATTCCCCATACCTCTACACGTTTGTGTGTTTCAAGACTATCCTTTCTCACCACCGGTGAGAATGTAATTTTTCCAAACCCTCCCAGGGCTTGTTACTTGTAGTGGGCTGGGCTGCCTTCTGGCGTATTGGGTCCAAGTATTCTGAGTAAGGGAGTTGAGACCGGTCTAATTGCAACTTAACTTTGTTCGACTTGTGCGTAAATTATGCCTTATTTGCCAGGAGCACGCTTACGGTGGGTAAAATTGTTTTAGATGGATTGTGGTAAATAGATATGATAATAACAAGATAAGATAATGTACTTTGACATTTTTATTAAGTTAAACAGATAATTCATACTTAAGAAAAAGATAATCATAGTTTAACAACAATTATTTTTATAAGAAAAGTAAGGAAAACAGGGGTTAGTATATGAGTTGATTGAGAGAGGAAATGAATTAGATTAAGTCTATCTGTAGGACCAAAATCAAAGAGGGAAGAATGCCTCTTCTCAAAGTGAATAATCTCTCAAGGAGATCCTGTCATGAAAATTAATCACTTTGAGGGAAGCAAACCTGAATGGTTGGTACACAAGAACATTCTTTGTCTTCGACAGAGAACAAGATTTTGAGAGTGAGAGATGGAATCAACCTATTGGTGCATGTCTGTTATTCTAATTCTCTATGTTTTTCTTTCATTCTTTTCTAATATTCCCTTTTTCTTATATTTTTTTCTTTCTTAATCATTGTTTTCTATTTCCTAGCTTTCAAGTTTCCAATATTGTGGTGCTTGTTGTCATTGTTTCTGTACATGACAAGGGTTTCTTTATAGTACTTGTCATGATCGGATTTTACTATTTTATCCCTTAACCACCTTTATCTGGTCTGGGTGTACCTACCGACCACCACTGGTACGTTTGTGTGCCACTCCCCATTGCCAGACAAAAGAAAGCTATTTTGTTTGTTTATCTGCCGTGGCATCCTTTCCTGTTATAGTGTGGGTGCATTCTCTCTCCCTATCCCTTATGGCATGTACCTAGTGGTTCTGGCTCAGCTTTGCCCCTTTGGGTGGTATGTCATCCCAGCAGGACACTTCCCCCAAAAGGGCCCTAGTAAGAACCTCAAAATAGGTTCTCCCCTCTTTCCACTGCCAAACCATGCCCTCTTACCTCTAACCCATGACCTCACTGTTCTGTATTGGCTGAGTATAGGCTGGTGAGGTCTGGGCCTTGTGCGTGTTTCTTTTCCATGTATGCCCAAAATCTGCCTGCTGCTTATGCATCTGTCGTGGTTGACTTGCACAGTTTGCTGTCCGTTCTTGATTATTTTCTGGTTTCTCTTTCCTTTATGGCTTGCCCTATTCGGGGCTGGACCTTGCTTGATAGTGGGCTTTGCTTTTTCTTCAGCCCACCCTTTTTTCTGCTACCATCTCCTGTCATATCACTCTATCATTCCTGTTGCGAAGTTGTTTTGCCTCAATCTGGCTGGGCCTCTTTGGGCCTACCGTTCATTCTTCCCCTAATGGCCCAACAAGGTCATTGATTCTTTTGTTACATCACTGGCGGACTCCTGTGTCTCATTTGTTTTCTCTTGGGCGTCCCGGGCCCGTTTGCTTCCCTTGGGCTTCTTCGGCCATTTTCTTAACTTTGCATTACCATAGGCTTTTACTGATTTCTTTGGGCTTCCCCGGCCCAATTACATTATTCCTCATCCTTGGGGTCCATGGGCTTACCATCGATCCCTTACTTTCTTTGTTTTCATTACTTTGGACCTGCCGTGACCCATTCTTACTTTTCCACATCACATACTGTCCATGGTTTGCCTTTTCTTTTTGGACTCCTTTAAGCTCATTTATTTCCTTAAGGCCCATTTGTTTATCTCATAGACCTGTAATCCATTATTCCCGTCGTTTGGGTTTAATGGGTTTTCTATCCGTTTGCCAACTCTTTTCTATCCGTGTTGCTGGGCTTCTCCCTTCCACTTGGGCTTCCGAAATGGCCATCAACATTACTCATTTACTCATCTTGATTTGGGCATACTCTTTAAAATTAGGCCTTGTTGTAAAATTATCAAAGAATTGTAGGCTCTGAATCTAGGTGAGGAGGCACATGCAGTCTTTGTGGCAAGGAGAGTTTAAGATGATAATATTTCGGTCCACGACAATATCCATACAATGAATGCACATGAAATGCAAGTATGGTAGAATGGCTATAAAGGTTTGCCAATGAGAATAAATTTGAGTGCCGTTTTTATTGTGTCTAAAAGTGCAATTGCTTTTGTTACCTGGATGGGTTGGGTTAAACATATAGAGTATTTGTATCAGTCTTTGTAAAATTTTAAACTACTTTTTTTTATTTATTTTATACCATTATTTTTACAAAATACTCCCATCAAATTATCTATTATATATTCCATCTGATATAAATAATATTTTATTATTATTATTTTTTACTTTGTACTTTATGACTGATTTTCTTATCTTCTTATGTTTATTCTCATATTTTCCTCAAAAAAAGTAAAAAGTTCTCTCCTTTGACCTCTCAGTTCTCTGCTCTTTTCATCGTAACAAAGCCAAACCTTCATGGCTAGAGCTCCATGGCCATGGCTAGACCTCACATAACCACCAAAAAGGCCAAAACCCACATAAATCAAACCCCTTCTTTTTCTAGCTCTCTAAACCCGAATTCCACCTAGCCTAGACCACGAAGGCCAAACACCATGGGTTCAGCCAATCGACCACCACAAACAAAAGGCTTTTAACTTTAAGTTCTCTCTTGGGTTTGGGGACTCAGTGATTTTGATTGGTTTTTGGTATTCTAAGTTGTGGGTGTAATTTGATTTGTGTTTTGATTTGGGTTTTGGGGTTTGAGAAAGGTGGGATTTTTGGCTTGGGTGTGGTGGCTGGATGGTGGTTGGTGGTTGACCAGTTTTGTCTTGTTTAGAGGAAGAGAGAGTGAGTGAGTGAGATGGAGATGGAGAAAGAAGAGAGTTTGGGGAGGAGAGAAAAGGAGAGGTCTAATGAGGAGGTGAGAGAAAAAACAATAAAAAATTATTTACACAGCTACAATACTTATGTATATTTACATGGTTACTATAGTAGAGTGTATATTTACAAACTTATACACCCATTGATGTGGGTAGTTTTTGGAGAAAAGTGTGTAAATTTGACCACTTTTTGTATTATACACAGACTAGTGCGATTGATCTATTGTATCTTGACCGAGATTTCCAACTTCCAAACATTTGACATGGAGCTCATCAAAGTTAATTCCATATAACACTTATCGCTCCGTAGTGCATATCAGTTACTATTGAGACATAGCAAAAATTAATGGGGAACTTGGAAATCACAACCCAAGTGTCAAATAAGTCTTAAAGAGTGATGATTCTACCAATAATGTTTTACCCCTAGATTGTATTTTGAAGTTGCCACTTATTTTATTAAGGTATAAAACCAAGAAAACTGGCAAAGGAAATGAAATACTCCTTTATTTCGTTAAGAAATCCAATATTACACTGTAATAGAAGGAAAACAAAAATTATAAAGCTTACCTTCCTAGTTAAAATCTAAGAAAATTACATGACCTTAGTTCTTAGTTACATTCCAAAATATGTAAAATTACACAGGAAAAACCTAGTTTTGAACCATTGATTTAAGATTGAAGTTTAAATTATTAGATGGGAAGGAGTTAGGCATTTGTCTTGCCCAACCTAAATTGGTCTTATAGAAATTAATGACAATTTTTAGGGGTGTGCTCGGTTCGGTTTCGGTCGGTTTGTATAGGTATGGCCAACCGAAACCGAATATTTCGATTTGTGAAATTCTCAACTGAAACCGACCGAAATGGCTGGAAAACCATCGGTTTCGGTGTATATCGGTTTCAGTCGGTTTCGGTTGGTTTTCGGTTTTCCAAAGAAAGGGTTATTGAGATTTTCAAAACCCTAAATTTAATCACATATAAAAAACAAAGTAATAGAGCAACAGAGAGAGAGCTAACGACAGAGAAAGAAAAATTTCCAACAATATTTGTTCAACAATTTACAGTATTACATACAGATTCCAACAAAAAATTGAAAATATTTTGAATTAGCAAAAGGGTCTAGACAAAACTTTACCGTTGTTGCACCATAGCAGGAGCCTACCACCATGCTTAAGCCTACCACCATGTCTCCGTAGTGATTTTTCAACCTGAATTGAAGAAAGAACAGAGACATGTGACTTAGAGAAAAGAGAAAGGCATGGCTATGGTCCATGGGACTTAGAGAACGAAAAGAAAAGAAAAGAATGAGGCGGCTGGACTGAGAAGGGCAGAGACTAGAGAGAAAATTGGGGAAGGACCGAAGGGTGGAGAGAAAAAATTGAAGCGAGAAGGGTAGAGACAGACAGAGAAAAAATTGGGGAAAGGGGCGGCTGAAGAAAGAAAAGGGAAATTGAAGAAAAGAAAAGGGAAGAATAAATAGGGGTATTTTCGTATTTATGCTACTACTAGGGTTTTCCCGCGCGAAGGCTCGAACCTGGGATCAACTAACTAAATCATAAGGAGCATACCATTAAGGCCACTGATCAGTTATGTATTATTGTTACATAAATATATATATATATATATATATATTCGGTCGGTTTGGTTCGGTTTCGGGTGAAAAAATTCAACACCGAAACCGAAACCAAAAATTTCGGTTTTTAAAAAATGAAACCGAAACCGAACTGAACCGAAACCGAACCGAAATTTTGGCAACGGTTCGGTCGGTTTGTTCGGTTTGTCGGTTTTTTGCACACCCCTAACAATTTTCATGTCATGTAACTCATCCAAACATCTCATAGCATACAATTATAAGGAAATAATCACTTAATGAATTTCTTCCGTCTCACAAAAGTTTTTTATTTTTTGACAAGATTTTTATCTTTTGTTTATAAGAAAACTTAATGGGTTTGGTACAAAGTCTTTTTTTAGGGGTTCAAGTTAAATATATGTGTATCATGTCATATCCGTTAGGATGTGAAGTACTTTGACATTGTAAGGGATCAAGTATGCTTTAACTGCTCTATATCTAAAATAGTGTAGCTCATCTATTCAAACTGTCTTTGGTGGTTTATATATACATGTACGCACACATGCGTCGAATGTCATGTTAATTAGATATTATATTTAATTTTTTTCAAATTTTAATTAATCTATATATCACAGACATACCACTAGTATGATAATAGATGTATGGCTGTAAACAAGTCAACCTTTGTCAAGTATTGAATGTTTGAGCTTGGCTTAACAACAAAAATAAAATTTTCAAGCTTAACTCAAGCTCAAACGGACCTAGCTTACAAACAATGTTTAAACTTGAGCTTGTTAAAAGCCCAAAAGCTTAAATTTAGCTTGGCTCGGCTTGATTCATTAGCCATGCTAAACTCAAGCTCAATAACAAGCTCTTGAGCTCGTGATCTAATACAAATACATCATCGAGTCCATATTAAGCATATTATCGAGCACATTTAGTTTGTACGAGTGGTCCAACTCCCAATTAATTAAAAACTTGGTAATATATGAGTTTATTAACAAGCTCATATCAAGTTTCTTAACAAGCCCATAAATAAGCCAACTCGGCTTGCTTTTTATAAAGCCATATTTATTTATGAGCTTGTTCGTGAATATTTTTTCCTCTTGGCCTCAACTCATTTTTTAAGCAAGCTTAAAAATAAAGTTTTAACTTAACTTGTTTATAACAAACAAACATGAACAAACTCTTCATCGAGCCAAGCCCAAATATGTCGGTGTGATATACAAATTAATTATGAACGTCTTGATTTATTTACGGCTCTAAATAAATGCACATCGGTTTGGGCTTAAATATCTTGAAATGTGCTATAGACTGAAATGCCTTCTGTTTCTAGAGATCGCCAGTCGACTGCAGACGCAAAGGGTTTGTCCAATTTGTCTTCAGTATAAAGTATAGTTGAAAAGATTTTGGCCCAACAATAGTGTAATCGAAAATGTGGGTCGAGCTGGCATGAGCGTGGGCCTTTATAAGCCCTTATGCTCTTGGCCCCTGTTATATATTGCCCTGGGATAACAAATTAGACAATGTGAATATTGTGTTTTCACCTAATTCTAGTTATGCTCTGTGACAATTTTCTAATTTGAGAATTTCATGCCCATTATGAAAGTACTATAAAACTTGGGAAATGGGAAATAGAAGCATCACCATGTAAAACTTAATTTTTGTTTGTATGGTGTCTTTTTTTTTATATTATCTCATAAGTCAGGAAGGAAGGCCTACCTAACTGAATTTTCCTTCCATGTACCCACAACAAAACGAAAACCAGTGTGATGAGCACATGTGAAACTCACATGGGAATAGTACAATTGCGCTGGCACACATAGAAACAGAAACCCACTTGCAAGTGTCTCAAATAATCCGAAAGGAATGCTCGCCCAACAATGGCTCCTAGCCTCCTAGGTCGCCTTAAGTCCTTAACTAGTCTCAATTGCTATTGGACTTGTCACTATCTGTGTCGGTTCGAACCAAAACCCAAATGACCCATTAGTGATCACTGTAATATTTCATGCCCACCTAAGGTGTCCACATCATTCCAACCAAGAGTGGGGCATGTGAAAGCTCGTCTTAGCTCTTGCCAGCATGTCTACAATATGTGGGGTGGTCTCATGAGGACACTGTCCAAAAATTCAGGAGCTTGTTACTATAAAAACCAAAGGTCCCATTTGAGGCAAAGTAAAAAAATGAGCTTTTTTTGGATGCACAAAGAAAAAAGGGGTGGCTTTCACTGTCGGTGGGTGGTCGGAGTGGCTTGGGCTAGGGCCAATTGATTAAAAACCTATTTCTCAGATCTTTTCAAAAGTCAGTTTCTATTGCTATTATCCTGAATGGGCTCACTTTGCTATGGCCCCTACTGTCCAGTTTCCTTTTGGTGAAATGGCTATTCTTTCTTTTTCTTTTCTGATAACTCCTTTTGTTCATTGTGTCCATATGTATTTTGTTTTTGTCTATCAAATTTCAAATTTGTTATTATACCAACCATTTATATAGGAACTCATAGATACCACCTTTCTTGACAGAGGAAGCCATCAAAGGGTCAATTTTTATTTTTATTTGTATTTCCCTCCCCCCTTTTTAATATAAATAAAATGCTTGTATTTTTTCTTTTTTGAGTGATCCTTTGTATAATACAAATTTTATTATATAGAAATTAAAAAGTAATGAGTCAGTTTGTAAACACATAATAGACAAGTAATTAAATTTTTTATTTATTATATTATCAACATGCATGTCACCAAGCATATTTGATATCACATTAATTTATTGAGTTTTTATTTTATTTTTATGAGTACAAGGTGGAATTATCATCCAAACAAGTACATGCATGTGTATATATTTGTATACAGTAGAATGATATCATGTAAGTACAAGAGGGATATGCCTTCTAATTTAGACGGTAAGTTAAGTCCTAGGGTATGATATTTGAGATTTTTTTTTCAATCCCTAATACACAGTGTACCAAACACGTTTAAAACACGCAAATTCTTACTCTCCCAAAAATAGAAAAGAAGGAAAAATTACATTTCAAACCTTATGCTTTAAGAGTGTAACATAATGAATTTTATAATTTCAAAAGTAACAAATTAAATTTAAACTCATCACATTTAAAAAAAAAAAAAAAATTTAAACTCATTAAATTGGTATTGTTTTTTTTACTTTTGAAATTATAAATTTAATATGTTACA
Organism: Quercus robur; assembly: GCF_932294415.1. Classification (NCBI taxonomy): domain Eukaryota; kingdom Viridiplantae; phylum Streptophyta; class Magnoliopsida; order Fagales; family Fagaceae; genus Quercus; species Quercus robur. Next base: position 81,902,058 of record NC_065535.1, read on the forward strand.
CTCCTTAAGTAAAGTAGTAAACTAGGAGAGGGTTAAAAAAAAAAAGACTAGGGGGTTTAAACATTAGTTTTTGGCAAAGATAAAAACCAAAAAAACATAGAAAAAACAAAGATGAACATTAGAAAACCTGTCTTACGGTTGACGGAAACATATAGACATGAAAAATGAAGAAGAGTGGGGAAAAGTGGTAATGTAAGATTGTGACAAATCGTCACATAGGCCATCATGTGAAGATACGAAATTCACATAAAGAACAGAACATTAATTATAAAAGAGTAGTCGATGATGGTAGGGTAAAGGAGCTAGCATTATGAAAGAAAAATTCATTGTAGCTTGAATTTCATGTAAACTTGAAACAGGACATGTTCTGCATAGAGAGCATGTGCCTACGCATAAACGGAAGGAGCATAAATAGGAGGATAGGAAGCAACTGTCATTGTCTATGCCATATGCATGCATTGGTGATGGGAGTTTGAGATTAGGGGAACCTGAATTTATTGTCTATGGACTGGTAGGTTCAAGTCTCTCTCTCTCTCAGCTTTGCCTGCTTTTGATGATCTGGTTTTCAGCTTTAACACTTTCAATCTCATATCACTTAAATGCTCAAGGACCATTCTTCATTTATGGTTTTTTTTGGGCTGCCTTTCTTTGTCTACACAATTGACATGTGGAAAGTCATGCTGCTTTCTCATATAATTACATTTGATTAATTAGTGTACAATTGCATTTATACTTGTATACTTCATTCTCTACTATCCAATCACTAGTACATATTAGACTATGCATATACGCCATATACGTGCCATAGAATAAACATGTGTGTGTATGCATAAGAAAAAATTGAGAGAAGTTTTGTTCATAAATGTCAAAGAGGCAGAGGTACCACTCAAGCTGTGGGGCTTAGTAGTTTGTTTATAAAGTTTTCATTTCATCAAACAATATATACACTGCATTTTACTCATATTGTATAGATTGCACCCTAGCTACTTTTGCACACACTTTTTAGTGTTCCAATGAGACCCTGTGCTGGTGGTTGGCTTTTCACCCACAGCAATTTTAGCAATAACCCGCTGTGTGACCATGGATTTGGTATCTACCTACTACATGCTCCCTTAATTTCTTCCTCTTTGTTATGATCAATACTAATTATGAAGATAAACTTGGACCTTTGAGCAACCTAGAACTGCACTTGAATGATTTGCTCAATTAATTATGGCATTGATGTTCATGTAGGGTAAAGGATTTCAGGGAATGGGATGAGGAAAACGCAAGGCTATTCTATCATGTCAAGAAATGATAGCTCCAATTAGTAAACAAATTATGCTTGGATTTGAAGCTGGTGCTTTTTCTGCACAAAGCATATCACTGATTTTGTCTGTCATCTCTTGGAATAACATTCATTTTGCCTTGCTGTATATTGGGTGTATTTTACAACAAGTTGATAGGAAAAAATCATTTTTCAACCTTATAAACGGTCTCTTTGTTATTAGAAGAATTAGAATTTAAATCTCTCTCTACCAATATTGTAATTATTGAATTACAAAAAAAAAATTGGAGTAGAGTGGCTACAGTTAGGTTCGTACAAAAAGGATATTATTTGCCACACAAGAAGAATAAAATAAATGGAATATCCAATTGAGTAATAATAGAAGCATATTTAATGGATTTTCTCCTTTTACGTTTTGTGAGCCCTAGTTTTAGCTTCATATATATAAGCAAGTACAACTAGACTGAACGATTGCAAGAAAGGAATCCAAGCATCAAAAGGGATATTTTAGAAAGTGCTGCCTTACATTTAGTTTAAAGTTTGCTTCTAAGGTGCACTGTGCAAATCAACAACTAATATCGTATGGCTATAGATTTTTATACCATAATTCTAGTAGTGTACAATTTCTTTCACAAAGTCAAACTTCAAAGGATATATCATTTTCATTTAAATAAAAGACATAGTTTTCCTCCAAACTAATTTGAAAAACGGTTCCTCTAATCTATTATGTTGCATTTTAAGATTATTTACTTATACTTTTAGTCACATGACTTACTTAAATAGTAATGTGACTCGTTTAAATGATTTGATAAATAATGTAATTCAATACATGTACATGATCTTATAAACCGCCATGTAATGAGTTGTACGAGATTTCTTCTAATTAATTTGGAGTAAAACTTTCACCTTAAAAAAAAAAAAAAAGTGATTAGCTTGATCATTTAAAATAACAATTGGGGGGACAATTCCTTTTGGTCTAGGCCTTCCAACCATGTGCATTTGAGATTAGGTTCACTCGGTTGACCATGGTTATGTTTAAGCTTCAAAACAAGGATATGAGTCTGAACCATGGGGCTTGAGTTGAAAATTGGTAGAATGGTTTGATTAATCAAAGGAAAGGTTGCGAGGGCCCCAAATAACGAGAAGATCTGACCCCAAATGTAGGGATCATGAGATAGTTCATTGACAAAACTCGTTAGATCTGTCGGTCACCTATCAACATTAAATGCTCCCAGCTACCAAGATAGACAAGTATTAAATGCTATTTGACATAAGGAAAAGACTATACTAACCCTGGGGGCACTTCGGTCTCTCCCCAACCACCTCAATCGACCCCCAAATATGGGGGCTACTGTAATTAGCTTAGGCTTCATAAGGAGCAAAAATGGTCATTTAAGTAGACCTATGGCAACAAGATGACAAATATGTCATCATTCATTTCATGAACAGTGGCTTTAAGGCCCTCCTATAAATACCTTATAGATCCTATCAATTGAGGGGAACAACCTTCAATCTCTCATTGATGATAGAGCTTCACACACTATCTCTAATATCAGTGATATGATTTCAAATTTGACTCAAGTTTTGGAGGGTCTAAGGTCAACTACAATGGTTGATATGTGGCTTAGCAAGTAGGATTGTGCTTTCTTGTTTATAGCTTGGGCAGTCGAGACCCAATCTTGGTGGCAAAATTTGAGCCAACTGAGCCCTAAATTATGGTTTCCAACTCATCCAATAAATCAGTCACTTACACTGCTAATATGATATACAATGATTGGTACATAATAAAATTAGTTTCAACCATGGGATTATATGTGAAAATGATATTACAATCACAAGTTATAATATTAGCAAATTGTGAAAAGAAATTATTTACCTAGTATTAGTCTTAAAATAAAAAGCAGAATTTGAAAGTTATATGCTTGAACAATGTAGGAGTTCATTGATGTTGGAATTTTTTTCATTTAAAAATAGTTAAAAACGAAATTATATATTCTTGTACATGAACCCATTCTACCCCCAAAAAAAAAAAAAAAAAAAAATCTTGTGCAATGAACCCATTTCTGCTATGTGACAAATAAAATTGTAATATCGTGCAATATCACATGGCAACAGGTGACACTCATTATGATTTTTTTTTTTTTTTTTTTTTTTTTTTTTATATAGTAAAATCATTTGGAGTAGTAAAATTAAAACAAGAAAATCTAAAAGAAGAAAGTGAATACAGAACAGAAGCATGTTTGAAAATTATTTATTTTTAAATCATCCCTTGACCTTTTATTAAAGAAAAGAATTAAGGGATAAAACGATAAACGATGAAAAGAAAGGTTTTGTTAATCATAAGAGAACAAGAGAGTAGACATCTTAGACATGGCCGTTGGTGAGAGACATAAATGGACAAGGATGGTTTTAAAGAGACAAAACACATAGCATGAAATGTAGTACCTTGTGTTTAGTTCCTATTTATTTTATTTTTAAATTTTAATATTAATAAAAAAATAAAAAGCCACAATAATAAAATTATTAAAAAATAGTGATATTTCTGAGAAAATCTAGGGAAGGAAGAAAAAGGCAAAATAGTCATCATAGGTGGCAGTGAATTGTAAATAAAAAAGAGTGTTTTAACTGAAAAAGTGAAAACACTGCCCCTCGATTCACGAGGGATGTGGTGTGGTCGAAATAAAAAAAGTACGGATTTGCCTTTGTCTGTGATTCTTATATATTACTGATACTGCCAGAGGTTGTTATCTTTGTACTCAAAAACAAACCCGACCTTCCTAGTTCCTGCTTCTCAGTTTTGTTTTTTTATTTTATTTTTCATTTTGAGAAACAAATTTTTGGATGCATGTGATTTTGCTCCTTTTATTTCCAAGCCTACCCTTTGTCAGACTGAGCCTCATAAGGATTGGGATGGCCCAGTTGGGTCTTCTTTCAAAGTTATAACTCATGACTTCATGATTACATGGTTCAGTTACATTTTACTTTTCTTTTAAATGACTTTCTTGAAGTACTATTTATTATTTAGAAAAAATAAATAAAATTTTTTAGACAATACGTTTTTTTTTTTTTTTTTTTGGGTGTTGGCCATATCCAAACCTCAAACAAGAAATGAGTCAGCACAATTTCAGGTTTAATTTAGTTCTATAATTTGTTGGAAAAATGTTAAAGATATTACCAAATTTATTATAATAGTCTTATAAATTGATATGTCAACTTATGTGATAATGTTATACCAACTGCAAAATAAATAAAATTTTTAATTAATTTTTTATATATATTTAGAATGTGACATTTGTTTGTAAGGCATGATTAGTAAATTTGTAGACTTGTGATACCCTTAACATCATTCAATTGGTTGATTGTGGTTTTGGAACTGTGGCAAGGAGGACTTAATGCTCCTTATCTTAACGAGCCCTACAAAAATTCTACCTCCACTAGATATTTATCATTTCTTTAAGCTTTCAAATATTTTTCATTTAAAAAAATTGAAGTTTATCACCAATTTCCATATTCAAAACTATTCTCTTTATGCAACTTATAATTGCAAGTTGATTAAGTTTGTTTCACCATTTAAAGGCATGATGCATGGATGAAGCTTAAGATGACATATTCAAAATGAACAAAGATGTTGACTCAATCTCACTCCACCAAATCCAATAGGTTCTCTAAATTTGAAGGATTGATAGAGGAAGATCTATGAAATAATTACTCTTTGTTTCTTTTTGGATATGATAACACCCTTTCATTGGGGAGAGTTTATAAACTTGTAATAATCAAAGCCCAAAGGATAAAAAGGCAATTTACCTTTATCACCACTACTCATTAGATATTTCCAAGAGTTCAAATCTTTTACATAGCATCATAAAATGGTCACCTAGGAGCTAAGTAGCTAGGAGATTAAACTAACTGAAAAAGCAGTCAACTTAAGCAAAGCAAAATATGAAAGCGAAAAAGAAGATCATTACCATTGAAGAACCTTATTTTTAATTTGCAAGATTATATTTTAGGGGGGGTAAGAGAAAAAAATGACAAAAAATAAAATAAAATACAAGGGTAATCTAGTAATTTCAAAAAATAAAACAATGAAGTGCTCAGTGCTGGACCTGGCAAGCAGAGAGCTTGAGTTGATGTAACGAAGTGGCTTTCTAAATGGACAAAATGGTGAGAAATGTAAATGATTGGATTACACGTGGCAGGCCATGATTTGACATGGCTGTGGATATATATAAATAAAAAAAATAAAAAAAAAGGACAGTGTGCAGCTGTGTGTGCAGTGTGAAGGACCCGTCACACCTTTCGATTGAGTGGACGAAAACTTAGTTATTCTGTGTCTCATAATAATAACAACGAAAACTAAGCAATATATATTTGGAAGCTACGTGACGCTATGAGACATGGTAAAGTTAAAATGCTATATATCATTAACAATTATTTATGTACTTCAATTGTTATATTGTACTGGACTGTAAATCGTGTCATTCCATCTCAAAACTAATTGGTGATGAGAAAAACACATTTAAATTTTTTATGGTATTCAACATCATGTCATGCAGGCCTGTTTTTAGAGTAGTTGTAGAGAGTCAAATTATGGCCTCTTAACAATCCTTCCCTCACAATGACACTCTCATGACTCAAACCTATGGCCTTGGTTTTGATACCATTTGTCGGACCGTGAGCTGTGCTATTTCAGCTCAAAACCAATTGGTAATGAGAAAGACACACTCAAATCTTTTATGGTATTCAACATCATGCCACGTAAGCATTTTTTAAAGTAGTTGTAGGGAGTCAAATTGTAGTCTTCCAACTTATTGAACACCCAAAATTTGATTGTACTTCTCAAAACTACATATCAGGACTGATGTAACTACACAATGAAGTGAAGATTCTAAGACCCAAAATCAATAATTATCAATCCCCGGCCCAAATGGGTAATCCCATGGTTTAAAATATGTTTTGTTCTCAAATAGTGATTGTGAAAAGTAAGCTATTTTCTTTGGTGACAAATATGACTTTGTTTTTAATAATGTTTGGGTATCTAAGTTTATAACTCGGAAGAATATTATATTCCCGGCCTGCTTTTATTACTATTGACTATCATTTGGTATATACTTTGTGTCAAAATTTGAAAGATGGAATGCATATAAAGTACGGAAAAAAAAAAGGGAATAAGAATTTTACATCATTTTCCACCAAATGGGTTGAAAATGTAGGAGGAGGATCTTCCAAGTTGACCTAAAAAAAAATCTAACACAAATTAAGCTCTCTTTGGCCAAAAAGCATGCGCAACAGCATGCTCTTTGGTGGTAGAATTGAGCTTAATTTATGTGTCGATTGACTCACTTAAGTGCGCATTTCTTTACCATCAACAATATTTAAAACAAAATGCAATTACTATTAGCATAATTACATTGATGAAGATTTAGAACCAATTCTCGTTCAAATGGGATTTGGCATCGAGTAGCTATGGATTCTTCACACACTTTTATTGCAAAGGTCAAAAAGTTTTCTTGTGTAAAACATGGGAGGTTCTTGGTCAACCATTCCATATATAGAAGGACGTGTGGAATGGATACATGTTCAAGGGTTGGTTGGCTACAAGAAAATCGATCATCGTTTTGTAGTATGAATTAGGAAAAAGCTTTGGGATTGACTAATCACGAGAAGAAGATATGATATGAGATATGGTGGGGGAGTGATTTGTTAACAAAATCATTATGTGCATATCCCCTTTTCTGCTCTTGTAGCATGCTGCTCTTTACCAACTAAATCTTTTTTTTTTATATCACTTTTCAAACTTTCTTCTTCTCTTTCTTATCCAATTATTGTCAATTATTTCCATGCCATTAAATTCCAAGTCTATCATGGAATTGAGCTTTTCCATCCACAGTTATATAATAATTTAAATACCTATTTAATATACATTATAAAAAATATATATAAGATCCGTTCGTAATGATGTTTTTAGTTACATATGATTGGATTTACTCTTTTTTTTTTTTTTTTTAATTTAGTTTTTCATCTTTTTTTCTCAATTATATGAATATTTGGGTTACTATATAAGAATAAGCCTCATGACTAATAACTAATTTTTATTTGGAATTTTTACCCTATCTTTGCTACTTGCATGCACAATCTCATAGTTAAGACCAAGAGCAGAGGAAGGGGTGCCATGTCTTTTTTACCACTCATAGACAAATGTCAAAAAGAAATTATTAAACTTTTTGACTATATACAATTCATGTTTGACACTTTCAAAGTTACAAAATGCTAACAGTTGTTAATTATAAGAGTCAGTCCACCACACATAGTTGTTCATTTATGGTTTGTAAAGGGGGTCAACAATACTACTAGGGTGGGAAAAGCCATCCAATGATCCATTTAAAGTCCCCGCAAAAGGTCCCTGCCTTTTTATAAAGATTTGATTTATTAGTTTATTTCAATAACATTAATTATCTTAATTAAAAAATAATTACATACATTTTTAGAAAAGTGTTTTGTTTTAAAAAATTAAGAGAAATCCATCAATTAGTATATCAATAATTTTATAATTTTTTTGTTGATTCACAATATCATAGGTTAAACTTTCATTTTAAAAACTAAGAAATATAGTATTTGTGAAAAAAAATCAGGTGATATCTTTTATTTCCTTTTTAATTAATTGCATTTTATTTTTATTTTCTTATAGTTGTATTTGGTAAATTATTTTCTATACTAGGGTTTTAACTTATAAGAAAACTTATGGGAAAACTAACTTTTTTTTTTTTTTTTTTGAGAATCAGAAAAATGAACTAAGTAATAATAATTAAAAAAAAAACATGTATAGATTGATAAATTTTAAAATCATTAGTTTCTATCATTAAATTTTTTTTTTTTTAAAAATCTTAGTAAAATTTGTGTTTTTTTATATAAATATTTTTGATAATTTTATTTGTAGGGACACGATTATTTAACGGCCCAAGAATGATGTTGGGCTCGCACATGAAAGATCCCTCACAATATGATTTGTAGAGAGTGGGCTTAAAAGGCTTGCCTTTGATCATGGGGCGATGGTCCGGACCTGATTTTAGGCGAACTCATGTAAAAAAGGGGTTCAATCTGAACATCTAAGTTCTACAGCTTCGTAACCTGAGGGATTGGACTCCTCGGACTTTGTCCGAGGAGCATTGGGCTTTTTCCCCGGTTACCCGGCGGTGGGTTTCTTGCGGTGTGCATGCTTTGTTAAAGCGTTTTCACCCCTGGAGTCTTTCTCCTGGAGGTGGGATGGGAGGCTCTACTTTTTGGCCATTCTTTTTCCCCCCTTTCTCCCTTCTGGCTTTCGTTCCCTTTTATACCCGTATTCCTCCCTCCCTTTAGGGTCCATGTGTGAGCTTTTTCTTCGGGCAGAAGACTTGTCCTATCTGCTCATATCTCCAGTGGCTGGGAGTAGACGTAAAGGTTAAATAACTTGGTCAAGAATAGAGGCTTGTCAGGCACAGAGTTCTCTCTTACAGTATGAGTAGTCTTTTCACTTATCCTATCCGTGCATTAAACTCTTTCTTGACAATAGGTTTCCTCAGATTAGGCCTTGGGCCTTGATATAGGACGGGCCTGGGCCATGAATTTTCTGGCCCACATTATTTATTGAATATTTTTTCTACAAAAATAAATAACTCTTGTATCAATGAATTCCAATAACCTCTTATTAATTTTTTTACCAACATTGAACATATTCTTACTTATTGTTTTTTTTTTTTTTTTAATTTATTTTTTTATATATATTCAATACATATCAAATTTGTATATGTATATCACTAAAGCTAACTTTTTGTGATTCAATCAAAGTTGAAGTGGGTTCCTATTGAGAGAGTAATTATTTATTACTATAAGAGTATAGTGACTTGATATTTCTTCATTTCATATAATATTGGATCCATTAGTTAAATTTATGGTGGATCTGTCATGTATGTGAGAGAGGATGGAATACCACATTATTATGCTCTATTAGTACCCAATAATTTTCCTATTGAAATAGAATGAAGAAGCAATTAACATAAAAAGAGGAGTTAAAATGATATTTTTTCAATATACTAAGTTATTGGATTTTTTAATCATTAAAAATATTTATGAATCAATATTAGATTTAGCCCTTAAAGTGAAATTCTGACTCCATCATTGTTTTAGACTTAAATTTGAAAAGTGAGTATTTTTCATATCACAATTGGTTTCTTTACATCCCATATAATCCTTTATAAAATGTAGAAATTGAGTTATTCATTAAATTCTCCCTTTCGTTGACTACTACTACTACTATTTTGAATTCCTTGGTCGATTTTGCCCCAAGAAAAAACAAAAGTTAGATACTTCAATTGTATCACACATTTATTAGCTTTGTACCATTCCGAGCTGCCATGCTAATTATAGATGGAACATAACATCCCACTGCTTGTATAAGTAGAAATTCATGTATTCCTTCCAGTCAAGGATTTAATTTTATATCAAGTGGGTGGCAGGAGCATGTGCATGAGTTGTCAATTCTCATCTTAAAACTTTTCGAAATGGAGTTTATCACTATTATTATCAAATTAAGTAAATGCATAAAATTATTATTTTTTACATGGTAGAGGGTTTAGGCCAAACTAATGGTCCGTTTGGATTGATAGGGAGGGAAAGAGAATAGAATAAAATTGATTTAAAATTAGCTAATTTTCAGTAAACTCTACTCTGCTCTTCTCCACTCCCCTTCCCTTTTCCCTCAATCCAAACAGACCCTAATACTAGAGTTAATCATATGTATTCTATACCTTTATTAATATATTTGATCCAAATTTTTATAATTTTCTTAGTTGTTTTCTATGCTTTTTCTACATGCTCACATGAAATGATTATTAGATCTAAGAACTTTGAGGTGATTAAGATTAAGAGATAAACAGGCTTTCCCTTTCATTGTCTAATTCAATATATGACTCCATTTTTTTTTAATCCTTGTTTTCACGTGACATATTATAACATGGTTCACATGCATAATGACCACATGAAACTTTCATGCTTGATCTAGAGCTTCACTATTAGTATTAACATGTTCATAACATGAGTGCCTGATTCCGATATAATTGTCATGATGATTTGTGCCATTTTTTTCTTTCTTTACTTAATTTTGAACATGATAATCCATGATCTTCAAAATCCATGATTTTTATGTTATTCACCACGTACGTCAAATGAAGATCATTTTTACTTAATTCCTTCACATGCTTAGATGTTTGACTTTACCTTACATGTTTGGTTGTTTCATTTTTCCTCCGCATGGTTGGATGTTAGATTTTCCTTTACATGATCTCAAGTCTTTGATTTTTTCTCTACATGCTAAATTCTTAGTTAAATAATATAACATGCTTCGTATGATAAATCTCTACCAATTTTCATTTCAAGATCTTGATATGCGTTCACATGCAATGAGTGTAATGACATGTGGCAATTCTTAGTCTGTCATATGCATGCGTTTACAACCACTTGGATGCTTAACATGTTAATTTTTTTTTCTTTACAATTAGTTGGATGCTTAACATGTCTAAATTTCTGCTTTTCTTTGTACACCGTGCTTGGATGACATATTCTTTGAATTTAGTAACATGACATAAACATTGGCCACCTTAGCCTAGGACACCAGTTTTAACCGGCCAAAATGGGTGCCTAATCCTTTCTCATCATTTTGTAACTTAATTACCTCCGAACCAAGATCAAGGTTTCTAGGTTTTGTTTGTTTATCCATATCATCTTACATCTTTTTAGAATACAACTAGGAAATAAAGTAATCCATATCATCTTATACCTAAGACCAAAGTATGTTAATTTCCTATTTCATGAAGAAGAGGTACATTTTCAAATTTAAGTTTTCTTATTTTTCCTTGAAAATTAAAAAAGTGGTGATTCTATGTAAAACACTCGATCTCAGGGTAAAGACATTTACAGTGCAATCAGTACCATTTTAAGTAACAACCAACACAATCCCACCCGTTTGCACAAGTTAGGCCCAATCGAAAACCAGATTAGTCTAGAGTCACGATCGCTTACACTGAGATAAGCATGGGATTTTCCCAAGGGAAAAGATTATTTTGCTCACACCACTAAGGGCTTGTGAGTAGCAACTTGCAACCGTACATTGTTTACCTAATATTATCACAATTACATATACACAAGCGATTTAATAATACTATAAATCCAATATATATAGCATTCAAATTATTTTACAATCAATGGATTAAGTTATTAAAAAAAACTAAGATTTTGAATATTTTATATTTTATAAGAAAGGTTGGGACCAATTGTGCAAGCTTGTCATACTTGTCCAATTGCTGTCTCTATCGTCTATAAACATTTGCTTCATTAGAAATTACACACTTACAACACTTCATGTATAACAAAGCTAATATAAAAAAAGATGGTAGAATAGAACAAACCTCCAATTCTTTTTAAGAAATCTTAAACTCATCCTTTAAATGAAGGCGGGGACCGATTGAGAAATATGTTGGACTTGTGCTATTGTTGTCACTACACACAACTTTGTTTCATTAGAAACCTCGCACTTAATACTTGAGTCATAAGTCATAACAAAGCTATTAATATGAAAAAGATAGTAGAACACGCCTCTGGTTCCTTTTTAGGATGAACTCTAGTTATCTCAAACCCATCTTGTTTTGGGACCAACCTGGAATTAAACTTGCCAAACCTATATTTTTGTCCCTAGTCTATACACTAAGTTTTTAAAATTTTTAATTAGAAATTATATGCAATTACACTCCAAAACAAGTTAATATGAAAAAGATGGTAGAGCACGCCTCCAGCTTAGATAAACGTCTAGACAATTTGCACTTATAACGTGAACAAAAATAATTTCCCTCTCAAAAATTGAAAGGAAGAAATAGAAAAAGAAAGGATAATCACTCACGTAATGCCAATAGTTTTGTAAGTTAGTTGTATTCTACTACTATTAAATTCTTCCCATGTATAGACACTACAAAAAATCTGGATTTAGGCGCCTCTTATTTTTTATTTATTTTTTCCTCCCGCACTTCCAAAAAATGCCGCTATAGATTTAGGCACCTTTTTTTTTTCTATGCACTTCCAAAAACACCGCTATAGGAGCTATGATGATGATGATGATGATGATAATCATCATCATCATCATCGCTCAAGTGATCAATAGAAAATTCTCCAATATAGGATGCCCTAATTAACTAAGGGTATGATTGGTTGGGGTGATTTTAGGAGGGATAAAAAATGAAAAGATGGTTGTTTGGTTAGAGTGGTAAAAGGAGGAGATTTTGGTGGAGTCCAGGTGTTTCTTCCCTGGCTCACCATAATTGAGATTATGAAGGGAAAATTGGAGAGGAGATAGTAGTTGTCATCTGTTTAAAACAATGGGATTTGGTTTTTATGCTTTTGAATCAATTGCGAACTTAAAAAAAAAAAAAAAATTAACAGTTGTTGTTTTTTTTTTTTTTTTTTTGGAATTAAATGGTGGATAAATAAAGATATTCTATTAATTTTAATTGATAATAATTAATTTTTTAATAATTACAATAAATTATTTTTATATTATGTAATAGGGATATGAGGAAAAATTTATACAAACAATATTTTATGTCTTTTCATTTTTCTTCTCAACCAAACAAATGATATTTTTTTATTTTTCCATCTTCTCAACCAAATACTATGAAAGAAAATTAAAATCTTTTTTTATCCTCCTACTTTTCTGTTTCCACCTAATTTCTTTTTTATCTTCTCACTTTTCCATCTTCCAAACCAAACAAACTCTAAGGATAATCAATTCATAAATGTACTACCTCTATGTGAAAAAGCAACTGATTTGGAGTTTTTGTTGTATCATTTAAATCTTCGTAAATGTAAAGAGGAAAATTATAATTGCAAACAAAGGTACTTCGTCAGCAGCAGGCTTTTCTTGGTTGGATTGTTTTGGTCATTTTCGAAAACTCCACACCTTGTTAAGTCATTGCATATTCTAGTCTTTCTAGTCTGTCTTTTTGTCTTTTTGTTTTTTCAGAGAAATATGTTTGTAAGGCAATGCCAGCCTGATTCTCTATTTTGCCTTATATATATAGTTTCATTTAAATTAGCCTCTTATCTAATTAACCAAACTTAGAACTTAGAAGTGACCAGGCCCTCAAGACGAATTCGGATCTTCCTTGAATTCACACAACACTAATTGCACGTCTTTGAGTTCAATTTCATGACTTCTTTCTTACATGGTTTCGTGCTATTTGAGAATGAGTAAAGGTCGTTCATTCCAAACTAGATCAAGTTTGGAATGAACAACCTTTACTCTAAGCTTAATTTGCCAAAGCCACCGCTTCCTGTGTTCACACATATTTGTTTTTGTTTTTTTAGGTAAATATTGTGAGGAAGGAGATAAGGTGGGATACATATCAAAGAACACCATTATGATTTATGACTAGACTATTGTTCACATGTATTTCTTGTGTCCCTCATTTTCAATGCATTCTTTGTTGTTACTTTTATCTTTTTCGGATGGTTACTTTTACGCTCTTTTTCAGGTTGAAAGTTCAAACTTATCAGAAATTGGAGGTCAATGTGAACGGTTAATCTGTCCAATCTGGATAGGATTAACTTTGATGGGTTAAGTCAGCCACCTTTGCCATTAAACTCTTATTTGTAACCGTTGAAATTTAGGTATAAAAAAAAATGTAGGACCCGAGAGGAACACATAGCCCCAACATGTTCTGTTTCTATTAGGACAAAGATTAAGGAATGGTGCCTATACGTGGGCACCCCATGGTTGGGTCAACTAGAGCATGTTTCCCCACCTAAACCACAGAAAGAAACCCTATAATAGACAGCCTTGTTTCCATGTGCACAAATTTAAGAGCAACAATCCAAAAATACAACCCCCTTTGTGCCCTCCCCTCCTTTTCTCTTTCTCTTCCCAAATCATCTTTTCGGGAACAAGAAGGAAGAAAGTTTGAACCATATTAATTGCATTTCTATCCTCCTTTCATGGAAGCTTAAGTTCCTAGCTTCTTCAACATTTATATTTATCAATGTATTGTAGTCAATTATGAGACATTTAGGTGTGGTAAATAAGTAGAGGACATTCTAAAGAAGTGAACAAATAATATATTGATTTGCTCAGCCATATATCAATCAAAGGCATCAATTTTTAAGACTGTGTTTGGGAAAAAAGAAAAAAAGAAAAATATACAGCAAGGGAAGGGTGAGATCATTGAGTTGACTTGTGAATAAGCTAAATGGTCCTTTTGCATCATGAGTTCATGACATTTTGTCACTCTCAATACACGACAACAAGTTTTCAACTTTAAAACCCATTGCCATTTGCGACTCCACTAGTACATTTCTGTCATAGTCGATTATGATCATGTAGTTTCTCTACTTTCAATATAAATATATATATATATATATATATGAATTTATATAAGAACACAAATAAATAATTCCTATAGCTTATTGTAATTATAAGTTTTCATTGATTATTTTCAATTAAGATTTTTGATCCATCAGCTTCTTTAAATGGTAGTCAATTTATCCATTTCCACTAGAATAATATATATTGGAATTGATTTTCCTTTGGGTACACTACTCCCTTTTGAAGGCATAATAAGTATATATAACCAAGCATATTGTTTAACATTGATAATCAAAAATATGAAATAGCGAACTAGTTGACAGCAGTTTATAAAAGTTTCATTGCCTTATTTAGATTTTTTATGTTTCTATTCTCGACATGAAATTTTCAAAGTGTTGCTAATAAATCATATGATACACTTGCATATGTTATGTATTATACATTTTTCATACTCAAGTAATGGCATTTGTCACTACTCATTAACAAGGTGTTTGGTTCGGATCATCTGTTAAGATTATTGAGAATTCTAAAAAAATTGTACTACAATATTTAGCTAAAAATTTCAAGAGAATCCAAATGCCCACAGCATTTAGGTTCTTCTAAAACTGCATTGGAATGCAGATTTTCCCCTAAAACATGTTGCTCTCCACATTCTCAAGACATGGGAAAGTTATTTTTCTTTAGTGACAAAAATTACTCATTTAGTTAAAGTATTAATATATATATATATATATATATATATGTAATCAGTGCCATTGGCCTCCTATTGACAAGCTTTTGCTATACGAAGTAGATATTGTTGTTTTCATGTTATGTTGTAATTTTTTAAAAAAAATATTAAATGATACTGTTGTTTTCTTTTTCTTTAATCCAAAATTTATAGGCAACTTAAAATATATGAGGTATTTCAAGTTTATTTTGTATAAAATATTTTGAGATGAACTGATAATATTATAGTGATTATAGGAATAAACAAAATATGTGGATTTTATATTCCTAGAAGCTTCATTACATTACCAATTAAACCAATAATGAACATAACTACATTTCTGAAATTTCTTGGTTAATCTATTTACCGAGACACATAGTAAATTTCCTAGACCAAACCTAAAGATATCAGGGGCAATTAACTAGCTAGAGAAGCACCACTGTTTTATGAAAAATACATTAATAATAGAAAATTCTTGACATTAATTTTCTTTTTAAATTTTGTGATGAGGGGACAAGACTCTATAAATTATTATGATTAATCATCTAGAAGATCCTAATTTTGTATCGTATAGATATTTATAAAAGAAAAAATTTATAGAACATAATATACAGTATACACCTCATGCTTCACTGTTGTCATCCAATCATACCTTATTTTATTTATTGTGAAAATGTGTCGTGACAAAAATCTCCCCACAGCATCTAGTTTGTTGGACTTTCTTGGAAATAGACCATATGATACTAAAGTACTTCAGACAAAAAAAAAAAAAAAAAATGTTAGTAAAGGGAGTAGTAAGATATACTGTACCTTTATCGAAAATCGGTTAGTTCATTAATATATTAATATGTCAAAATGATATTAATATTTATTACATTTTATAAGATGGGCACATTCTTATATCAGAATGTCCCTTGATTACATATATAATTAATTTATACCTTTAAGAATTAAGAGGTAGAAATGAAATTTTCTATAGGAGACAGAAAAGAATTTGAACAAATAAAAGTACCATTGGGATATATATATATATAAAACAAGTAATTTTTTTTTTTTATGGAAATGATAAGATTTTAATTTATGGTATCATCTATATATGATGATTACTTTTTATTATTAGGTCAAAATACTCATTAATGGGATACATTTCCATTAAGAGCAATGATAGAGCTAATAATTATTTTTTATTATTATTTTTTTTTTGAGTTTGAAAAATGGGGGCCTTTATGGCTATATTACACCCCCGGGCAGGGCGCCAGATGACCTCGGACGGGGTAGCCCGATCTCGGGAGCCCGTCTGTACCACTGTGTGGGGAGTTACCCCACTAAGGATGCCTACCAACGAACTCCTGCGGGCAACAGGATTCGAATTTAGGTATGGTGCACAAAGTGAACGAACCTTACCCACTCAACCAAGCCCTCGATGGCAGCTACTAATTAAATTTGAAGAACCTATTATTCTCACACACACAAACAAAAAATGTTTATAACATAATTTAATATATGTTATTTCTCATATTGACAAAAATATTTACAGTTAGTCTTTGCATAAGTCAATTATTTTTCTTCATCCAATCAGTTCGTAAGCTGTGAACTATTTTTAACACAAATTAATATTCTTTAAACCTTTTAATCAAAAAAAAAATTAAGAATATTATACAACTAGAATAAAATATTAAAAATTATGAAACATATAAAAATCTAATCCATTTTTAAAAATTAAATAATAAACGTTTTTGTACATCTAAACATATACAAATAATGATTTCCAACCCCTAACCAAAAAATATGCGGTTGTTCTTTTTTTTTTTTTTTTTTTTTAAGTAATAAAAAAGAAGAAGAAAATGCATAGAAAATATATAATAGAAAATAAAGATGGCTTCTATTAAAGAGATTACTTACCTGTTTGGAGCAACATATATCATGAATATGCTTTAGCTTCTATTAAAGAGAAAAATAGAAAACATAGAAAGCTTCTATTAAAGAGATTACTTATCTCTTCTAAAAAAAAAAGAGATTACTTATCTATTGGGAGTACATATATCATGGATATTACTTATCTATTTTGAATAACATACAATCACGTATGTGCTTTAGCTATGGGTGGTATAAGCGTAATAAATTATTTATTTAAGCTTATATATTCTTAGAAATATATTACTTGAATATATATAAATATATATATATATATTTTACGAAAAAAAAAACCTTGAACTCATCAAAATATACCTTGAATATTCTTTTCTATTTTGATACCACATACCTTGAATGTACTTTTTCATTTAATGGGGGTCTAACCTTGAATGTTTAATTCATGAGAAATGTTATATTCACAATATTTTCACAACAAATCATAGATGAGAAGTTCTTATTGGTTCTAATTTGAATCTAAAACTTAAATTACTTTTTTGCCCATCCACAACATCAAATAACAACCTACTACTTAAGATTTATTGTAAAAATGTTGTGAAAATATTGTAGACATAACATTTCTCTTAATTCAATGAGTTATGTATTGTTATGTTGTATTTAATTCAAAGCTTTAGCTATATATGGTATGAGAGTAATAGGTGGAAAAATGATTTATTAATCATTTATATAAAACCTATATATATCTTTAAAAAAATACTCATTGAATATACATTAATTCATTGAGTTATATATGGTATCTTTGATTTAATGAGCTATATAGGGTTAAGATTGTAAATGAACTAAGTCATTCGTAAACAGTTCAAGCTTGACTAATGTTTATTTGTTTATAAACGAATCAAGTTTGAGCCTTAATTTTAGTTTTGTTTAATAAATGAGTTGAGTCCAAGCAAAAAAAAAAGTTCATGAATAAGCTCATGAACAATAAAGCTTGACTAAAAAAAAAAAGCCGAGCTTAAGATAGCTTATGAGTTTAATAATAAGATTGATATGGTTTTGAAAAATAATCTAATATCTTACTAAGCCTCTATTTAGTTGAGACTTGAGAGAATATGTCTAAATCAAATGGACTTAATAATATACTTAATATGAGTTTGTTAATATACCTATATTGTATTTTGAGATCAAAAACTTGATATTGAGCTTGAACTCGGCTTGACTAATAAATTAAGTCAAGTCAAACCAAGCTCAAGTTAAACAATTTAACAAGTTCAAGCTTAAACATAGTTTGTAAGCTTAGTTCAAGCTCAAGTTGAACTTGAACATTTTATATTTGATGTCGAGTTGAGACTGAATATTCAATACTTGATAAAACTCGCTCATTTACTACCTTAAATATAGTATATGATAATTCGAGTAATAAAATGAAAAAAATACGTTTTTATATAAATAATAAAATTTAATTATAGGGATACAATAATACTAATAGAAAAGGAAAAGGGTGACAATGTCTTAAAAGGATTAAAAAGATTAAAAAACCCCTTCGTTGACCCTTGGAATTCCAATGGCGGCCCCTACGCCGTTGGCCTTGCTTCTTCTCCCTCCTAAATTAAAATCACTCTCTTTCTCTCTCTGTCCGTTATAGTATTAAAGCAAGGACACAACACAACAAGTAAGCAATATAAGCAAAGAAGATAAGAAGCAACTATATATATAAAGGCTGCTCTGCTACAAACTGACGAAAGAAAGAGAGAGTGAGTGAGTGAGAGAGAGTCTTTGCTTAAAGAAAGAAAGAAAGAAAGAAAGAAAGAATTGAAGCTGAAACATGGAGCAGCTGTTGTTGTCTTTGCTGAAGCTTGTTTTCATATCTTTGGTAATCCTAGTGTTTGTGTTAAAGGTGGTAGTGGTTCTTTGGTGGAGACCCAGAAAGATTGAAAACCATTTCTCAAAGCAAGGGATCAGAGGACCCCCTTACCGTTTCTTCATTGGAAATGTCAAAGAACTTGTGTCCATGATGTTAAAGGCCTCCTCTCAACCCATGCCTTTCTCTCACAACATACTCCCTAGAGTCCTCTCCTTCTACCATCACTGGAAAAAAATCTATGGTACATATGCTATTTTTTTTTTTTTTTTCACTCATTCTAACTCTCTCTCAAATAATTTTTTTTTTAAAAAACATATGGGGTTATTCAATGAATTAGATTTTTGATACTAATGTGGTAGTTTTCTGAGCTGCCCTTTTGTTTGTTGGGTTGCAAAGGAATAGTCTTGATGGTCATCATAGTTCTGTGTGATGCTTTCAGATATGATGCTTCTTTCTTTGGCTGGTTTCTGGTTTTATGATCATATCTCCAGGATTTGTGACTTTTCCCAAAGGCTTGTTTTTTTTAGTTAGGGTACTTCTTTTCACAACTTTTCAGGCTTTTTCCTTAGCTGGGATACTTGATTTTGAAGTTCAGATTTTGGACTGTTTCACTTCTGTCTTCTTTCTTTCTTTTTTTTTTTTTTTCTCTTTTCCTCCTCCTCATTTTCTTTTTCTTCCATCCTCCACCTCCTCCTGGGAAATTCAAGAAAGGTTGTGAATTTCAATTTGTTACTTTTTTCATTATTAAGAACAAAAAGATAAAAAGAATCAAGCTTGTGAATCCTCACAGTTAAAATGTCTTAATTTTTGAACCCTTAGGAAGTGGAGTCTCCATTTACTTTTCTGTTTTGTTTTGTCCTCTTTCTTTTGTTTTTTAGGAGGCTTGAAATTTGATAATGAACTTCTATTTGTTTGTCAATAGTTGTTCTAATTTGAGTTGTCTTCCTCCTATACTTTATTTTGTTTTTCTCCTCTCTCTCTCTCTCTCTCTGTGTAGGGTCTACACTATCCATGTTCACTCTGAATTAATGGTTGTCATGTTTTCTTCTCATTCCTATTTTCGCAAACTTGATATTTATCACCTGAGGGTGTGTTAGTTCCTGCTTTGTGAAATGGTTCTCTTTAATGTCTGTTTTGAAACTCATATTTACCCCCCAATAAATTAAGTTTCCACCCATTAATTAATAAAGATTCTCTCTCTATACTTTTTGCATATCACATTAAATTGGATTTATGGGTCATTGTAGGTGCAACATTTCTTGTGTGGTTTGGACCCACAGTTCGTCTCACCATAGCTGATCCAGAACTCATAAGGGAAATCTTCACCTCCAAGTCAGAATTTTATGAGAAGGTAGAGGCTCATCCACTTGTTAAACAGCTTGAAGGTGATGGCCTCCTAAGCCTCAAAGGAGAAAAATGGGCTCACCATAGGAAAATCATCACCCCCACTTTCCACATGGAAAATCTCAAAGTAAGTTTATTAGTATTTCATATCATGTACTAGTAATAGTAAGTTAATAATAATAATAATAATATAAAACCCCATTGATGTCATAAACATAAAAACCAAAATTTTAAGTTCACATTTTTTGTTGTTGTTTTGAACGTATAATAATTTTGTTTCAATTAATGTAAAATTTTCTTCTTTTTTTTTTTCTTTTCTAGTTGTTGATACCTGTGGTGGCCAAGAGTGTGGTGGACATGTTGGACAAATGGTCAGCAATGTCAGTTTCTGGTGAGGTTGAAATTGAAGTTTCCGAATGGTTCCAAAACTTAACAGAAGATGTCATTACTCGAACAGCATTTGGTTGTAGCTATGAGGATGGGAAAGCCGTTTTCCGACTACAAGCTCAACAAATGATGCTTGCTGCTGATGTTTTTCAAAAAGTTTTTATCCCTGGTTACAGGTACAGCAATTTATATCATCACTAGCTAATCAAGATTTAATTAAATGTATACTTAGCTATCAATATCATGTCATTATCAACTAGTCACCTATCTTAGTACTTTAATTATAACTGCCTTTAATAATTAATTGTCAATGAAAAGAAAGTTTGAGATTTTACTTTTACTAATATTTGATTTTTTTTTTTTTTTTTTTAACATAGATTCCTACCCACAAAGAGAAACATGAATTCTTGGAAATTGGATAAGGAAATCAAGAAATCAGTAACAAAGCTTATCGAACGCCGAAAAGAAAATTGTTGTGGACATGTATCAGTGGAGAAAAGTCCCAAAGATTTGCTGGGCCTAATGATTCAAGCATCAAATACATCCCCATCATCATCATCATCTTCAAATTTCACAATCCATGACATTGTGGAAGAGTGCAAGAGCTTTTTCTTTGCTGGCAAACAGACCACCTCCAATTTGCTTACGTGGACAACTGTTCTTCTAGCAATGCACCCACGGTGGCAGGTACAGGCACGTGAGGAGGTCCAAAGGGTGTGTGGATCACGTGGTATACCCACCAAAGATGATGTTTTAAAGCTTAAGACAGTAAGATTATGTACCCCTTATCTATGTTATTAGTATTTAATCAGGACAAAAAATCATGTTTTTGTCTCTTAGCACATGTTTGTTTCGTGAGAAAATAAAAACAACCCACCAAACTGTCACCTTTTGCTTTTTTGTTACTTGCTTTTTGATGGGAACATTTAGTGGCAGTTTTGTCATTTTGTTAAATGCAAAGGCCAGATTGAAACAAGATCACAAATTCTATTTGGAGGCTGTCCTCTGTACAAAAAATTATTAAAAATAAAGATTTCCATTTGGAAGGGCAATTTTGTCTTTATGCAGTGATAGATTAACATTGGGTATTTGAAAATTCTCTAACTTTGTGTTTGTGGGTATAATCTGATGTGCAGCTGAGCATGATCTTGAATGAGTCCTTGCGATTGTACCCTCCAACAATTGCGACGATTAGACGAGCCAAAGTTGATGTTGACCTTGGGGCCTACAAGATCCCACGCGGGACAGAGATTTTGATTCCAATCCTAGCCATTCATCATGATCAAGCAATGTGGGGCAATGATGCTAATGAGTTCAACCCTGCTCGGTTCTCCGAAGGAGTGGCACGTGCCGCCAAGCATCCGGTGGCATTCATCCCCTTTGGACTTGGGGTCCGCACGTGCATCGGACAAAATCTAGCTCTATTGCAAGCAAAACTTGTGCTTGCTATCCTATTGCAACGCTTCTCCTTTAGGTTGGCCCCAAGTTATCAACACGCACCAACGGTGTTGATGTTACTTTACCCACAATATGGTGCACCCATCATTTTCCAACCATTGTCCCCTCCAGCGGTCCCCAAAGATCAAGGGTCCTAAATCTCTCCCAATATGTTACTGTCTATATAGAGGCCAAACATTTTAGTGTGTGAGCATGCTTATGCTACAAAAATGTTGAGTGACGAAAATACCCATCATTCCCCTTCCCCTCCCTTCCCGAGAATTATTATAGCAACTAAAAAGAGATATCTGCAAGAAAGAAATATCATATTTTGATATTTTTCCCTTTACCTTTCTCTACTGACCTCCATGCCCATGGGTTTTTTTTTTTTTTTTTTTTTTAAAACTATTTTACCCCCTCCCAAAAAAATGTTGCCCTGGCATGTAAGCTTTATTTTAGTTTTAGGATTTTTAGTAAATGGCTAACAACTAGGTAGCTCATCATATGTATATGTATGTATTGTATATTTTGCTCTATTCCTCACAGTTTTGTGATTTTATTATGCTTTCATGAATATTAATTGGTTATTTATTGGTCTCTGCAAAAAGTTTTCCGTGTTAAGCAAGGATGTGCTTCATGCTTCCTGGGGATTAAGTTTATTATTTTTATTTTGTTTTTTGTTTTTGTTTTTGTTGAGTAATTATTAATTAAACAAGTGTGATCAGTGAGCCCCAAATTCAGCGTTTTTTGCGGATGGAGTTATGCAACAAGCTACGTACATTTAATTTTTGTAACTGAAGAAGATGGTAATTGGTGGCAATCATTTCTTTTTTTCCTAAATTTAACTGATGGCAATTAATTCTCCTTTAAAGGGCATGATGCAATTATGGTCAGGTAATTTATTTTTTGAGTAATAAATAGGAATTTTTATTGGGTAATTTATGACCACCACAAAGACAAAGTAGAAAGTTATTTAATTCAATGCTTTCGTTAGTCACATTAATGATGAATTTTAATGTCAACTTAATTCATAAGAATTATTATTATGTGAGAGAAAGAGATATTACTTTCTTATTGGGTAATTTATGACCGCCACAAAATGGAAAGTCATTCATCAATTCAATGCTTTCATCACTCACATTAATGGTGAATTCTATCATCAATTTAATTTGTAAGACTTATTATTATGTGAGAGAGAAATATTATTTTCAAACCATAGAATACTTACCCTCATCGTCAAGCCTGAAAGGGCCAAAACATACAAAGATGACATATATTGAAAACTGCTCTTTGTTGCTTAAGAGAAAAAGTTCCCCTCTAATTGCCCCGCCTATCTTACATCTAAATAAAAATTGAAAGAGGTCTTTCCTCGTTGCTTAGCATATAGAATAGTGGGTTATTTTTAGAGGGGATAGAGAGGAGTATTTTGTAAGGGACATTGCTGTCTATGTATAGAATGGGTGTCTTGGCTGCAATTGACAGGAGGGGCTCAAGTTTTACATGGAGATTTACATTATATTCCACTTACCAATGCATAGACGTGCACATTAAATTTTGCTGGTTTCATGGGTTGTCGTTGATTTTTATACTTGGGCTAATGGTTACCAGTTAAGATTGCGAAACCCCATAGAAATTGCTAGGTTTCTAAGCTGCTTCATTTTATGTTATTTATACTCCATTTTGAGCATTGATGTGCGCATCTTCCATTATCGACCAATAGTGCAGCTCTCTTTGCAATAAAATACTCCTATGATCCTCTTTAAAACCATTATTCCTTGGTAGAGAAACTCAAATGGATCATAAACGTATTATATGGCTTTTCTTAACTATGCCTTTAATACACAGAGTTAAGATGCACTTAATATTACAATAAATAATATCTTTTTTAGAAAATTCAAATTATGCTAAATATATCTTCAAAAAAAAAAAAATTATGCTAAATATCAGGAAAACACGCATCATAATGAATATGTGTATGAAAACCAATGAATTATTGATAGATCCATTACATGACGGTGTATAATCAAGTATTTATTATTTTTTAATTTGTTAACTTAGAACACTCGTTATCAAAATCTTTATAAACACATGTTGGGTTAACACGGACACGACCCTAAACCATTTTCAATCAATATAATCCAAAAATGACAACTATGATAACTAGCATATCATTTTTTATGAGGTGTTGTCTCAATCATGTTCATATTGTGTTGAGATAGAAGTATCGTCTAAATGGTTCATACAAACACAACTCATTTAATAATCGTGTTAAAACCTTTCAACTCTATCATGTTATGTTGACTAAGCGGGTTAATATGACATGACCCATGTAATATGCTCAACAAATAAGTCATGTCGGGTTGACACAAACATGAATAATTTCAATACGTTTATAAAAAAATTAATACTAAATTTTTTAATTTGCATAATGACAACTTTTAACAAGAGTGGGCCATGGGATCAAATTGACAACAAAATGGCAACTTTTGATGATGGATTTGACAAAATTGGATCTTTAAAATTGGAAATGACTTGCTTAAATTTAAAGGATAGGATGACTAATTTGACAACAAATAGGAACTGTGATGATCAATTTGAAAAAGTTGAAATTTTAAGAATGAAAATGACAATTGGCTTAAATTTAGATGTTGTAATTTGGATTTTAGCCAAAATGAAATGAAGTGAGATTTTTTTTTTCTTTTTAATTTTTCAATATTTTGGCTTGAAGAGTTTAAAGTGACAGAGAAGAATTTACCAATATGACCACTAAAATTCGTTTAATTACTCAATTTTATTTATAAAATTCAAATTCATTTTGGATAAAATTAAATTTTCATTTATTAATATGGATTCAATGGGAATTGTGTCAAATATGAGTAGGCCTATTTAATTTGACACAAATAATTGACCAAGTCATTTCAGCTTGATTGCAGGTTAAATACATCAAAACAAAATTGGCACATTTATTAATCATGTCAAATTGTTTTGACCCATTTTAACATGAACACATTTACACTAAATATCAACTTGCAAAAATAGTAAGTTATGTTTGAGGGTCATGTCAAATGTTGTGACAATTAGCGTTGTCCTATCAAAATAGTTTTCTAATTAATTAAAAAATTGTTGATTTTCATATGATGGGACATGGCTTTATTGTAATTGGGATGCCATTAAAAATAAATAATAACTCATGCTGCCAGCTTTCAAGTAATTAAAAATTTTAAAATCCTTATAGGTTAGAAGAAATAATACATATATAGTTTACTTTTTACTTTTCTTTACTATGTTAAGAGACATGTTTCCTTGACTTTACTACCAAAAACAAACACTCAAACAGCATGCTACATGCTATTAGGAAACTCAATTTTTCATTAGTTTGAAAAATATTTTTCCTAATAGCATTTTATTGTGTGTCCAAACATTCTCCAAAGGAAAGATTTCAATAATCCATAGGAAATGGAAAAAGGGATTTTCCACAATCCAAAGAGAAGTTTCCATCCCTTAAAGATTGGGGCAAGTTGCATCTTCATTAAAATAAAACACTTGGGCACCCAAATGAGTGAGCTTTGTGTTACTACAAGATTAAAAAGCAAGGACAAATGCAGTACCCAAGGCATGAAATGTTCTTTAAAAGCAAAGGTAACAGTAGTCCAGCATGCAAATGTACTTCTTTTTTTAATTTTATAATTACATTCTATTCTCCTTTATGGGGCTTAGGACTTTGAGTTTTAAGTAAATTAAGAGAGTAAGATTTGAGATAAACAACATTTCATTTTTGTATTAGTTTTTTGGGATCTTCTAATGCATGCTCTTGTGGGGAAGCTCTTAATTTTGGAGAGAGCTTTGATGGTCCCCAGGAAGCATGTGGTTTTGGGGTAGATCTCTCTCCTGTCTTCTATTTTGGTGTTTCTTAGCTTTTGTCAAAGGAATCAATAGCATGCTATCAAGCATGTGATCTCATCCATAATTACCTTATGAACCTAATTTTCAATTACTTAAAAACCACCTCTTTCGGCATGTACATCCTCTTTTTCTCTCCCTACCTCTCTTTGCAGAGACACATCGTGTGGTTATTAATGGTGATTATACCCTGTTTATTCTTCCTTATCACCTTGCTAATCTTGAACTATGTGCTACAAGGACATTGGCATTATTACTAGCTACTACTATTATTATAAATTATCTGCATAATTATCATTTCCTTATTAAGGGCCTGTACTAGAAGAGGCAGCTAGCATTGCCTTTAGGATTCTCCAATCACATAAGAAAAGAATATGTTTCACGTACTCATGATTCTTCATATATAAACCCCATTTTCTTTATTGCAGTAACCCATGTCATAATCTTAGTTGCTGATTTTTTTTTTTTTTTTTTTCTTTTGTCATTTTTATAGGGAGCCTTTTGCTCGTTTTTGTTCTATGTCTTAAGCATGCTTCCACGGTGGCACAGCACATAGGCAGTGTCTCCTTCCAACTTGCTAGATGACAAAGTTTACATTCCAATAGATCTATCTTAAAAGGTCAAGGTACATTAAAAATGTATTACTACTTCGGCTTGTGGTCCTCTTACCTCTATATATGAGACATGAAAATATGGACATAATATATATATTTTTTTTTTCATAAAAAAATGGAAGCTAGGTTTAATTTTTATTTTATAATATCACACCATTTAATGAAATTTGATTGTATTGGTTTTTTTTTTTTTTTTTTGAAACCTATTATCATAATATAATATGTTTGTCCATCATACTTGTCAAATATCAAAATGATTGGATAATAAAACATTTCATATAAAAATGCTTAAAAAATATATATATAACTTTCTTACATTTCAAAAATCTACTAAATATATCAATTTCAAATTAGACAATAAGTGAATAAATGACATTTAATTGACATGATTTTAACATACATGTTAAGTGTGGGGAAGACTTTTACAAAGAGTTATAAGAGTTTTGAAACCTTAATCTATCTAAGTGGATGTCCGTACGTGTCTTTCTTGATACCATTTATTAATTGACTAGTTAATTTAGAAGTCAACTAGGGTATTTTTAACCATATGATTTCACTCTGTTTCTTTAATTTACAGAGCATGTTCTTGTTCCATGAAAGGTCCTTAATGTTGACCCTAAGGTACAAGCGGAAGTTTAGTTGTGACACATATGGACAAATGTTATTCAGCTCCAAGGCTCATATTGAGAGTCTAATAACTTTAATCTAACAAATAGACTTGAAAATAGCTTGACAAAAGTTTGATAATTGAGAGCCATCTGGTTGAAAACTGTTGTCTAAATGTCCAAACGTGCTAGCTTATGGTATTATCCTATAGGAAGTATATAATAAAATGGGGTTAGTTATATTTAGCAGGACCCATGTATATATATATTCTCAGTTTATTGAATTGAAGCTCAAATTCCTAGTAAATGGTTAAGAACTACATGTCTATGGTAGAGGTAGAGTGATATATATAAACGAAAAACCACCTTAAATTAATCTGGAATGTCCCCTAATTTTACACTAATGCCAAAGCAATTGAGCTGGCTAATGTCTGCCCCTTGATTAATGAAACTTTGTCGGTCTGTCATACAACAAAATTCAGAATTCAGAATTGGCAGAAGCTTTGGCTCTCTCTCATCTGTTTCGCATGATTAGCCAAATTGTGCTCCCGTGAGCATAGAGCATTGAACATGTCATTTCTCTATTAGTCCACGTATCCATATCTTACTGTTTCAGTGAGCACAGAAATCTCACTCCATATGATTGATTTCTTGGAGATTACTAAGAATGAAAGACTTTAGCTGAATTTGGCAGTATACCAGATGTAATTATGTTAGTTTTCAGAGGAAAAAGGGTACAATGAGGGTGCTCTCATTCAATTTACATCGAGCACGTTCTCCTGCAGGCATTGATGAATTAAAACACTATGTGATGTACGAATGTACAAGCAGATCCCAAGATCTGCTCCTGTGTCTTATTCACATAGTGAAAGAGATTTATCAGTAGGGTTGGGCTTCAATCAAGCCCTATTAAATAAATAAAAATTAGAATATTTTCAATAAGGCTGTGTACCTGTGGTATAAGAGATTATCTTCACTAAATGCAATGAAAAACCATAGTCGACAAGGCGAAATTGAAAATAGAGCAAGGGGCACGTTAAAGCCTAACAAGAAGGTTGGCTAAGAATGGGGGTGACTTGGACATCATATTAGACCTGGTGGATGTGGCCCCAACATGTGTTGAGAAGGATCCAAATCTTCGTCCTAATATCCATCCTCTCATCACTACTCTTAGTAATTTTTAGTAGTTCAGTAGAAAGTACTGACCTATAATTTTGAGAAATCTTGCATCATTACTCTAATGTTCAATTGTATAAAGTACTATACTACAATTTTGAGATTTGTGTTTGGATTGCATGATTTGCGAATACCTTGTTTGGATAATTTTTAATATTCAATAGATAGTACTACATTTAGATTGCATAATTTGGGAACACTTTGTTTGGATAGTTTATACAAGCATTAGTATTGGGTGTGCCAAAACCCTTCAAATTGCTAAAATAGCAAATACTATAATAACAAAGTGGTAAAACACACTTCCACCCAATGAGCTATTTTAGCTAAAATTATGCGACATGCTATAGTAAATTGCTAAAAATAGCTCTTTATAATCTAAGTAGACGAAAAACATCCATCAGCATACATCATGATTACACACAATAATTATAAATTATTGACCGCCCTCACATAGAGAAATGATCCAGTGAGGGTAACATACATGGGTACAAATCTCAAGACGTTTATCCAAAACCATAACCATGACACTTCTACACCCCACTTACAAAAAGTGGAGGAAATCATGAAAATCACAAATGCATTGTATAAATTAACCCCAGACACAAACTTGTCAAGGTGTGAGAGAAATTCCTAAACACTTCGACATTTGCGATTTTGGTATTATGAGTGACAACTTAAGTATCAAGGGAGTTTTGGCCAATGCCACACTAATGTCCCTCTAATTTAGTGTGTTCACCTTTGACAAATCTTCTAGAGATCATTCAAATGAGTGACTCACTGAGATTATTTGAATCATCATATGCTTTGCAAGCTTAATCCACAGTCTCTACATGAAAGTTATTTTCTCGTTATCTTCATGGCTAATAGTTTACATGTCTGAAATCTTCAAGTGTTTCTCTGAGCCTAACCCAAGATATGCCACTTGGCATGTCGAATAGAATGAACGAGGTTGGATGCAAGAAGAGCTGGTTTTGACTTGATGTTAAACAAAATAGATCCTACTCTGCTCACTAGCTCTTACCAATAACTCTATTCGACCTACATCTATCATGTTGTATTGTTATGAAACTAGAAAATGTTCACGGCTTCATGTTACACACAAGGAAGGGGAACCCTCCTTAGGCTCCTACACCTAATATGTTCAAAATATTGACAATCTATAGCTTGTTTGGATAGAGGGGGTGGATGGGAAAGTATAGGGAAGAGGAGGGGTGTGGTTTTATAAATCTTGTTTGAATGTTTTCTGTGGGGGAGGTGGGATTTAGAGGGGTGTCCTACCCCTCCTAAGTTGTCCTTTTAAATTCCGCCAAATTGGAGGAATTTATGAAGTGAGGAGGGGGCCAAGGGTTCCATTTATATTAAAAGAATGTCGAGTTTGCTCTTATGGTATCAATTTATATCTATTCTTTAAAATTAGTAAAGGAGAACCATAATTATCATTTTATATGACTATTGTTCTTTCATCTTCTCCCTTTAATTTTTAAAATATCTAAGAATGCATTAAAAATAAAAGAGAGATATCCATTCTCATTCACTCTACGTAATTTTTAAAATATTCAAATAAAACCATTCCCCTCTCCTCTCATTTCTATCAAAACTTATAAACACAGTTAGTTTAGTTTAGGAATTTGGACTATTTACCATTCCAATCAAAAGCTAATTTACTTCTCTCTCTTGCTCTCACTCAGAGGCATCATCACATGGGAGTTCCAATCATGAAGGAAGTGAATGAGACAATGGCCGAGGATTTGGTGGAGCCACATAAATGCACGACTCATTTGTAGGCTTCATATCCATCAACCCCACCTTTTGAGTCTCGAGGACTTATAAAAAGAGGGAACCCAATCAACCTCAAATAAATAAGGCATTTATAAGTAAGGCATCTGAGCAGTCCATTTACAATTGTGTGCGTCTTATAATGTAGCATATACTGCACAATGAATGTCAACTTGGCACTTTGTTGGTCATTTTAGTGGCAGAACCACCTGTCCTATTACCCTCCTAATTAATGTTTTCTTCAAGCTTTTATATGAAGGAAAAATTTTCCAATATAAAAAGGACTAGTACATTCTGCAATAAAAAAATAAAAAAATCCAAGTTTGTGCATTAAGCTGCCAATACCCACATTTGTTTCCTTGATTCAGCTTTAATGGAGGGATTAGAGTAGCTGTCTCATGCCTGGCTATGTAAAATAATATAAACCCATACTGTACAACAAATATCGTGGACATTACATGATCATTGGGCGTTATATTCTTGGTTAATTATTCATGTTAAGATTCATTTTTATAATATTTTATTTTATTTCAAGTCATGGGGACCAAAAGAGGTGATCCTTATTGAATACCAACTCGGTGACTAATATGATTTTGAAGCAGGGTAGCAGCATCCCATATGTTTTTCAGGGCCCAAGATTATTTTGGGCCGAATGGTAAAGTATTGGAGCTCAGAAATACACCCACAAAGTGGAAGTATTGACAAAGTTATCAATAGGCCTAGATTGAGACTACAAAGATGTTCAAAGCCCAAGGCCCATGTGTTTTTAGCAGAGAAAAGGGGTTTGCCTTTGGAAAAGACTGATTTTAGCTTTAATCACGAACTTAAAAACTAACAGCTGATCTTAAGCCATTTTTATGGATTGCTGGGGGAGAATACTAACATTAGATAATTTAAGAAAAATTATTTTTATTACTGTTATTATATTTGCAAAAGAAATGGGAAGATGTGGACTATGGTCTTCAACTTTTTTGGGGTTTAATGTAAAGGGTCACCAAATAGCCTATGATCCACAATCCGACTTAGAAGTCTGACGGCCTGCCTGTTTTTATTAAGGCTCATGGGTAGCCTACTAGCCCAATAGGTCAAGTCATGGGCTAGTTTTTATGCCCATGGGTGTCCAATGGGCTAGCCTATCTCGTTGCCTAGCTCAATAACTCATAATTCATAACAAAAATATATAAGAATATGAAGGATTGATATTAAGACATTATAGATGAATTTCTTAAAAGAACTCCTCCAACCACTAAGATACTTAAAGTGATTGTGTTAAACTTAGTTTACTAAAAATATATTTTTTTAGTAGTCTAGCAACTTTAAATTAACCATTTGACATTTTTTATTATTAAAGATAAAAATAAAAAAAAACCATTTAAAGCCTTAACAAAAAAAATTAAATAGGTTTCCATCAACAAAACAAAAAATTAAATAGTTTTGACTGTAAATTTTTTTAATTAAATATTAAATTCTTTGAATCTTTCCTTTAAAAAAATTAATTGATTGTTCCCTTATAAAAATTGATTCTTTCCTTATAAAAATAATAAATAATATGCTAACATAAGTCCATGAGTAACTCATTAGGTCCAACTTGATGGCCCAACTAGCTAAAGACAAAATGGACATTGCCCATTGGTTGGGGTTTTCTCTTTCAGCCCGGCCCGACTCGACTCGACTCGTTAACTAGGCATGTATTTGCCTATAAGTTATATTGTGTTTTGCGTTTTTTGTTGGGTCCCACGGTACTGTTCACAACTTAGCCAAGCTTGTAAAAAACGCACATAAGTAGTAAATCTGGGTACCACGGTACTATTCATATTTTAAAAATTATTTTGCTATAGTTTTTTCAGTAATAAATTTTCAGTTTTCAGCAAAATAAGCGGTATCCAAGCAGACCCTAGTTAATAGCCTACTATGTCCAGCCCATTGTGCCCTTAGGCTAGTCTAGCCCACTATGAGTGACAATACCTAAATGCATTAGAATTTTTAGCTTGTGGGCAAAGCTACTTTGATTGACATCAAACTCAGAAGTTTGGCGGAGGATTCCTTATCGTTTAATGTGGAATGTACATTGCAAGAAAGGAATACTAGAATCTTTTGAGAGATGTGAAAATATTTCAAATCGTGTCCATTTGGGTACTTTGCAATTTTCAATAGCTTATGTGCATAATATTTATTAAGAGATACAGGTTTTTTGTAATTTTTGTATTAAATATGTGACAAACTAATTAGATTTGATCGATTATTGTAATTTTAGAGTTTCATTGTGGGTATACCTATTATATATTTCCCGTGTACTTGGCCCCTTTGTTACTTATCCAAAAATAAATAAATAAATAATCCTATCCAAGCATCCCAAGAAATCACTATTTTTCATTGTATTCTCAAATACAGATACTCTGTCCCTATAAACGGTGGCTTCCTCAGTTTGTTTCAAATGGTGGTATACATACAACCATCCTAGAAAACTAAAAGGAGAGCCAGGCTGAAGTACACTCTCAAATTGGATAAACAGTCAAAAGGCCAACACTCTTAGGGGATGGAGGCCAACAGGGTAATAATAAATAGCTGAAAATCTGTAGACTGCAATTGCCAAGACAATGGTCAGGGGTTCTTTCCTCTTGAAAGCAAAAGGGTTTGATAAATGGAGAAAATATCATTCACAGCTTTTGTGATGAGCTCCATACTCCACATTGGTTTTAAAAACCAAGCCGAAGGTAACATTTCTGACAAAAACATCTGCATTGGGAACCATAAGAAACATTAGATCATAACTTTTGAAATTTAGTAATAAATTCTAAACTCTGTTAACAAAAATATGTTCATGGTTAGTTGAAACAACATGAGGATAGATCTAATGTTTCTTATGGTTTGTTGACAATGTGTGCATTTTGTCAATTATCTAAGGTGCCACTAGTACACATAAGCTTGTACTGCAAACCAAAAAATAGTTAACAATCATAATTTCTTATCGCCCTAACAGTTATTTTCACTTTTAGTTTGATTTAATCCAAATATGGAAGCAAACCAGTGGGTTCAAGCAAAGAAACTAATTAACATGGCTAACCATTATGTATCTACCTAAAGATAAGGGGGGTAAAAGATGGTTCATGCGTGTGCTAGGTGTAGAGTTCCACTGTCGAATATACCTACAACATATTCTTCCACATTCAAAGCAATTGTTGAAGTGGATTATTGGCTCCAGGCCAAATGACCAGAGCTTAAGAAAAGAATTAAAAATTGAGGATTAATATTGATCCATCAAACTCATCCAGTCAGATCACTAGTAATTCAAAACATAGAAAACTGCAATAAATAGAAAGAACTGAGCTTTTAGCAGTTAAAACAGCCTGATAGAGAAACAGGACATAGTTACCTGCTTCACCAGGGTAGTTGGCCACTTTCCTACCAAGCTGCAGATCAACAAATTTAAGGTGGACGCAACCCCTATTTGGAGATCTGGATACGTAGATCAGCAGATCATTTATTATTTACGTTTATCATTCCTAGATGCCAATCATTAAGCTAAAACTATATTTTCATGCCTTAGTTAACACATTGTATTCAACATGATTTAGTTATTAACAAGCACTACAAGTACTTGCATGAAATATACACATGTAATTACATGTAGAAGTCTAGACTCTAGAGGTTGTCTGGACCAAATACCAAGTCATGCTCTTGCTAACAACCTTATGACCAGCATTTCTTACATGGTAGCATCTAGCATGTGCTCTTACAAACTTCATGTCTGGGGTTTCTCAGAAGGTAATATACCAGAAATACGAAAGCAGCAGTATGAGCCTTGAGCTAGAAGCTGGAAATTAACAGAAGAGAAACAGGCATACCTGACTCAGATGGTGAGCATAGAGAAAACATGCGAATAAAAAGACTTGTATCTGTAGTTGAATCATAGAACCTTCCATGGAAAAGAGTTCAGAGACAACACTAGGTGAACCACATTAATCCAAAGCCAAGGTACATTCAAACTGCAAGTGAGGGGACACCCTAAGAGAATCAATAGATCATGGAATCCTAAGTTCACACACGCTAAAAGTGCAAGCTTCAGTACTGGTTATCAAGTATGATAATGAGGACTTACCATTTGCATACATCTATCTAGACCTAATAAGTAATATTAATTTTCCAAAGCAACAGAGTATTTCCATTAATCAGTATCATCAAAATTTGTAGCTATGATCCACAAGAACACTGCTTAAAAGCTATGCCTCCTGCTACCTGCCAAAAGTTACTTAGACTTAGAAGCATTGCCAACATATGGAATAATAGTATGGTACCCAAAGAGGGCACAAATAATCAATAAACTATAAGATGGGTCTCAGGACTTGTTATGTTCCAATGATTAAATGGGTGTCAAGTAGATCTTCACAAATTTTGTTTAAATATATCAAAATTTGAAAGATGTCTTTGGATGTGTTCTATTAAAGGAAGATAAATAGTAAGCAATAATAGGTGGCATTGTGAATTGAAAAGAGAATATCATCACCATAATTGAAGTCTTAAATAAATTTCCCAAACGTGCAAAAAAATTAAACATGATCATGTTACATTTTAACATGCATTGGCCTTCCAAATAGGTATTTGGTTTTTTTTTTTTGGGGGGGGGTGGGGGGGTGGCATAATTCCTATTTGCAAAATTTGTTGCTTGTTGAATTCATAATGACATGCATCTTTTCTAAGACTATAACCTATTTGATTTGAAATTACAAGATTCATAACAGCTTCTGTGCCCTTATTGACAGTGCAGTGCATGCATATGGAGAGAAATACACAATCTGATAGTGTCTTAAACAGAATTCACCCAATGGTCATAAAGCACATGGTCCAAAGCGTGCATTCGAAATTTTGCAGGACCCTCAACCAGGCTTCAAAATTTTTCAAATCCTTTTAGGATTCAAGTATAAAGAATAAAAAAGTAGGAAAGTTACGTTTGATCAATTAAAAAGAATGGTGAATAAAACACACATCAGCAAGTAAAAAAAAATGTTATATAAGGATGAACTGAATCAAAGGTTTGAAACAAAACCTTTCAATCATCCACATAACAGGTCATCCTGTGGCAGCCACAAGATTCTGGTCTTACATCGTTCATCAACACAGATATCTAAGGCTCACAGGTGGCCTGAAATGGAAGAATGCAGTGACCACAGAAAATAACAAAATCAGTGGCTCATCTTCAGCTGTTCCAGAAATTTCAGACCGAGAGAAAGGTGGCAAACCCCAACATCATCTTTAGAAGTTTGGGAGTGAGGTGCACAAGCCTCCTACTTCGGCCCTGGAAAATGCAGGGGAAGCATCAATAATGTCCTCAAATGTAATTGCTTACACTGCCAAATGGTATAGAGATAACTGAGTTCAAAGGATAAATCAAGCAACATATGCATATAAAATTTAGAAAGCATGGAACTGCTTTGTTACTCCTCAAGGAATTCCGAAATAAAACAATCTTTCTAACTCCGTTATTATGAAAGAAGTGGGAAAGATAAAAATGACACATTTGCAGGGAAGTCATGAGCACACTTTTCAAAGGCCTCAAGTGACCAAGTAAGATCCTTTTATATCACAAAAGTACAAATTTCAGCAATAAACTGATGTAGTACAGAAGAAATCTGATCTGGCATGTCTATTATTCTACAAATCCTTAAAGATACAACAGGATGGTCAGATATGACATTCTCATTATCTGTCATTTGTCTGCAAATTTAAGGTGTACTATTTTGGTAACATAAAAGATACTAAGCATAATGATGTGCATGATAATACAGGACCAGAAGAAAAATAAAAGAAAAACTGATACACAAGGATGAACTTAGAAAAATCCATTGCTTGACATGTTTTATACTTTATGGTACATACACTTCAAACATCTCATCTTACTTCTTACAATGCGTGAGGCCATTAATGAAAATGTCTATCAGATCCTACATCTAGAGGGAAAAAGATATCAATTCAATGAAAAAATTTCCCAGATTTCACTGTCATCTAATGGGAATGTTGGTAACACCAGAACCTAAGTTTCTTAGCTCCATCAAATGTTCATCGTTTGATATATGGAGCGAAAGACGAAGATTTGTCACCAATTCTTCCTGTTCCCAACTTAAAGGTCCACAAGCATGAAATGCCTCTATAGTGCAACGGTAGGCATGCAACTCTAACCTATGGATTTCAGCTGCTAGTTCCTCTTTTGTAGGAAGGAGAAAATTTACTTCCTTGTATCCCCTCTGACTAAAAGATTCAGCATCACTAGAATGATCATCATCATTATCAATACGGCCTCCAGAAAGATGAGGCAACTTATAGGAACAGTTGCTAGCGACACTACAACTACCAACAGAGGATGTAACACTATCATCATAATTTGATTCTAAGTTTATTGCAAATGAACAACCAACAGCGCCAGTTGGTTTCCTCCTTTCTACATCCACTTCAGAAATCCCAGTTGTTTTGTTGTTAAAAGAAGCATTTATGCATTCTTCACCCACCATGTCTCTCTGGAAAGCATCAGCATCTACCTGTTTGGGCAATGTGGATGAATTGGCAGCATTCAATCGGTGACACCTGCCCTCTTTTTCTATTGCTCTAAATTTCTGGGCAACTCCAGCATATGCTTCAACTCCAGAGTAGCAGTAGGGCGATCCTCTCTTCAAAGTTTTAGAAGAAACAATGTGGGAATCTGGGAAATTCATTCTGTTCTTAACAGGAAAGCAGTCATCTTTTACACGTATTTTTATCCTTATGGTTCTATTGTGAACTTGTGAGCTTAAATTTAGATTGTATTTCAGAGTTGAATTTTCATCATGTTTTCCATCTTCAAAATTGCCAGAACCCTGCATGCAGAAGCACAGAATAAACAAAAAAGTTCGCACATTAAACAAATATATAAAACTCATTTTCAGTCTGCACTCATTTGTATAAAATATATAGCAGTTGGAAATTACAAGGTAACTAGATGTATAGCTCTACAGTCCTAAATGGCTTGAAAATTTCATACAACATTCACTCAAAAAGACAGAATCTATCTCAACTTCAGGTCATTATTTATGGGACTGTACATATAAATAGATGCCAAACCCCACAAAACACACACACACACACACACACACACACACACACACACACATTGAACTGGGAATTTTAAAGAAGAAATTGCAGATTAAAATAGATTCATACTAAATTACCTTTCCAATCACAACCCATTTGTTGTCTTGCCAAGACTGCCTCACCCGGATGTCAAACTTTAAGACTTCAAATTCCTGAGAGGATCCAAGTATCCTCACCTTATAATAATTTTTCCCCAAAACCTGTGAAATTGTTGACATTTTCCAAGAAAAATTGTCAAACACCTCCACAACATCACCAGGAACCCAGCTCCCTGAAATTTCAAGTGGAGGAGGGCAAGGCCTAATAGCCTTCCTGGATACCCTCTCCAAAACAGTCTTGCCATTGGCCTGCTCATACCCGTCATATCTAATGGTGTAGTTGTGGCCATTACCGCAGATAATCTCAGCACAACGCCAGGAGCCTGAAGGCACCTCCCTTTTGCTTAATACTTCCACTTTATTCCCTTTCTTAAATCTCATAATTGATGATACTGGCGTGGAATAACTGTTATTCAAAAATCATACAATGAATGTAAGAAACTAGGCAAAACGAAGATCATTCAATATATATATATATTCAGCATTTGAAAAATGAGACATGAATATTGTAAATATTGTAACATTTCAAAGGAAGGAGTAGACACAAGGTTCACAATGATAAAACCATTGGAAGATAAAGCAAACAAATGAAAGATTTTACTAAGGCCATGAATTTGATAAAATCTATATTTGCAAAAAAAAATTAAAAAAAAAAAAAAAAGCATTTGCGGAAATATAACTAGTTTTATAAATAAAATTTTGAAATTTTTCTTTCCTAATTTGATTTGGATTCTCAATAGCCAATAATAACTAACCCCCCACCTCCCCCGAAAAAAAATAAATAAATCACCAAGACCGAGTCAAGAGAGGTAAAATTTGATTTCCTATTTAGCAATAGATGATCTAAAAAAATAAAAATAATCAATTTCCTTTTCCTACCTTTTCTCAGCAGCCAAACAGAGCATCAAGCATAACTACACAAAGAGCTCCTTTAATTTGACACTTATCTTTATAATTAGAAAAAATACAAGAAACATGAGAGAAACAGAAACAAACACACATACACATTCACTCACATGATCAGAAAACTAAATGACACTACATAAAATTCTGCTATGTTAGGACGCTGAGAAAATAGAAGCAATACAAAGAAATCAGAATAAAATTTCGGAAAATTTTTCACTCCTCAAAAAAAAATTGGCAAAACATAATAATGTCACTGAACTAAGCTTAACAAAACTTCTGCTTCAGTTTCACTTTCTTCCTTTTTTTTTTCTTTTTTTTTTCTCCAAGACAAATAGAAACAGAAAAAAGCATAAACATAAAAAATAAATAAAAAAACAGAGGAATTTTTTTTTTCCTGCTTTTTCTCAGCAACCAAACAAAGGGTCCAACAAATTGGACTCAAACATTAAAAATCAAAACTTTCCCAGAAAAACAATAATAACTCACACCCATAACAAAAACAAATTGAACCCATTTGAAAAAAAAAAAAAAAAAAAAAAAAATCTGAAAAGACCCAGATTAAGGAATTGAAAAACATAGATGAAGAAATTTCACTGACCCTTTTTTTTTTTTTTTCCTTTTCCTCAGAGCCCTTTCTTCTCTAATCACAAAAATTTCAGTCTCTTTGGGATTCTTGTTGTCGTTGTAATTGTTTCTACGTGTTTTTATTGCTTATTACTAATTGAGGTATTTATTTTTTTGGTTTAAAAAAACAAAAAATAAATATAAATAAATATAAGTAGTAGTATTTAATTAAGAGGAAAATAAACTTAATAAACAACGAATAAGGTATGCTTTCTATGCCAAGTTGCCAACCGCCCAAGAATAGCTTGTTGAGGTGGGCATTTAACTGTTACTTACAACAATCTTATTATTTTCTTCAATTAAAAAAAAAAAAATATATATATATATATATATATATACATATACACACACAATCTTATTGTTTGGATTTTTTTTTTAATAAACTTATTTGATTTGTTTAGATTTGAAAGGTAGGGTGTTCACCATGCACCCCTTTCAATTTTTAATTCTCCTACAATTTTGTTTTAAAAATTTTATTATTATTATTAGGAGAAATATAATTTTAACTTCTATCTTATAAGAACAGTTTTAAATTAACGTTCTTTTTGTTTCGATGGAAAACATTGTATAAAGATAATTTTTCGTATTTTTCAATATTTGATAGTATCAGAAAAAATAAGTCAATGAAAAATTATCTTTAATCAACATAAAAAGCATAGCTTATTTTTAGAAATTATTTTCTATTAATTTTTTTATTTAAAACAACTTTATCTCACTACAAACTAAATAAGGGAAGTTAGTATATTATATTTCAACTCATTTAAGATTACTACCAAACATAGGAAAATGAGATAACTTTATAGAAAATACTTTTTAAAAAATGACTTATTTTCTATAAAACATCTGGAACAAATAGAGCTTAATCCCTATAATTTTATAAGTTTTGAATTAAAAATTTAGAAATTTTTAGACTATTACGAATTAAACTCTAAATTTTTTTTTTAGTTTTAATGGAACTTTGGAAATTAAAAATAGTATCAATCTAAACCCCTAATAGAACTTAAATCTATTCCTAAATTATAGGGTTTAAAATAATAGTTATCCTTATTATTAGAAGTATTACTAATTATTGTTAGTAGTAAAAGTTTTTTTTTTTAAAAAAATCAGATTTTATGTACTAATTTTCTAATTTTCTTTCTTTCTTTCTTTCTTTTTTTGGTGTTATTTTTTTATTTTTTTATTTTTTTTTGTTTTTGTTATTTTGTTTTTGTGTGGCTATAATTATATTGTGAAGGATGGATTGAGGATTGGATTTGGTTAAGTCACGCCAATGTAATTAGTGAGTTTTATAAATCATTATTTCAATAGATTATGGTTGTTGAAGCATTAACGAAATTGGATATTTCCAAATCCCGAATTTGCCTCTATTTATATTTTGGAATGGCCTTGCAATAAGTATTTTATTCTCTGAAATCAACACATTTAATGGTCTCACTAGCAGATACGTATATTATAAAGTAAGTTATGCAATAGTAGTTTCTCAAGAAAATATAAAAAGTTATGCAATACTATGTATTGTTAATAACCCCAAAAAACTATGTAAATCATAAAGCCTTGGCGTTAGTTACAACTAATATTTGTGCATCACAATGCATTAGGTGGGGCCCATTATATTATTGGTCTAAAGATGTTCATTATATGGATTAACCTCGACTTTTCTATGTTAGGGGTTTGGTAATTTTTTTTTATATTATACAACAGAGGGAGAGAGATGTAAACTTTTGATCTTTTAAGGTTTGGAATTGTTTTCATTTTAGTTCATAAAGCGTGCGTTTGAATACCGCTTATTTTGCTAAAAACTGAAAACAATAAAAAAAATAATTAAAAAGTTACTGTTTAAGCTTTGGTTACTGTTCATATGCTTGATTGCACTGTTCATGTCACATGAACAGTGCAACAGGCACCGGACTTAAAAAAAAAAAAAAAAAAAATGCAGACTTGGAAAACGCATACGCCAAATCCAAACAAATACTAAGTTTGAGATTTTTCATTTTTATCCACCAATTTTGATTTTGTTTTCAAAGTAGTCATTATGTCCATTTTGGTCACTAATCTAACCATTAAAAGATAGAACAAAGAGGAAATGACGCTATTTTGTTGGTATTTTGAAAATGTATCAAATTTGGTGGACCAAAATGAATAGTCTCAAGGGACCATAATGAAGCAACCTCAAAACATTAAAGGTCAAAAGTATAATTTAGTTTAAGATACGTTTAGGATAGAGTCTTGTTTGCACCAATATGTTTTGGCATGATGGTAAAGTGAAATCATCGTAGAATAGACACCATAAGTTCAAATTATATATATTTGGGTTCAAGTTACACCTATTGTAACTTTAAAGAATATTACATCACCTAATAATTTCCTATTGAATTAATAAATTGAAAATCCCACCACTAGATTACATATTATTTATATTCTTAATATGTATGCCAAATTTGGTATCAATTGGATTTTATTTACTATTTAACTCATAAATTCATCTTTGATACATAATTTTAAATTATAATATTTGAGTTTTAAATATTTGATTGATAATATAGATACTAATATTTGATTGTCTTAAAATTTTATAAGTATAGAGAATATACAAAAATAATGTAATTCAACGATGGATTTGCAAAACTTGCCTCTAATAAAAAGATATAAGGTGGTGTAACATGAACGCATAACACACATATATACATATAGAACGAGTATGTTAATATTTGAGTGGATTATTCAGTGACTTGAAAAAGAAAAACTTTTGAGAGGATGACATGTCAGTGATTATGAATCCCATGTATGGTATCTCAGGGAGACTAAACAATATCACTAGAGTGAAAGGCTCTTAACACTAAACTTAAGAACAAATGTCTTTTGAAGATTAATAATATTTTTTTCCTAAAATATTTTCTTATGAATCTGTTACATTAATAAATTTATCATGTTATTTGTAAATAATTCTACAATTTTTTTGTGATAAGATAATTTTACAATTGCTTAGGTAGACCATCTCCTGCTTTTTAAAGAACTCTGTTTCGGTGATGAATTCATTCATTTTAAAACTAAATTAAGCACATGGAGTTATACAAATTAGTCAATTTCCAAAAAATAAATCTTCAAAAGTGTGCTATACGAGTCTCAAAAGAAATTCATTTACAAAGTATCTCTAATGTGTAATGGGTCAAACTGTCTCTGGGACTAGTTTGAAATTAGAGTGGCAGCTAATTTTCCCATTTGACTAGGTGCTTCTGAATATGTCAACACGTACATTCATCTTTAACAAAACAAACAGTGAAATTCAGCAAAAAAACAAAACAAACAGTGAAAGAACAAGAAGGATGATATAGCTAGTATTGCAGATTAATTTCTGTGTATAAAGCTACGTATATACGAATAAATGTATAATTGTCAATTGCCAGAAACCATAATGATTGTTTGTTTTAAAGGTTTTTCTACAAATCATCTCTGCAGTTGGAAATGGAGTCATCCCACTTTTCCATTAACATCAAATTTGGGTGGTCCTTTTTTTTTTTTTTTTTTGTTGATAATTTGAGTGGTACAATTTATGTGTGCATATTGCATATTAGCTATATATCCATGCTATGCTTAGATTAATTAAAATAATTCTTCAAGAACCATACCATTAGTCACAACTTGTTAAAGCGATCGACAGTGAGTGGTGGACAATTATTTTTACGTAGATCTATCACTTTTTTTCCATCATTCATACTTGACCACATTAAAACTGTGATAAAAGTTGCAGCACAAAAATTGTACTCCTAAACTTTCTCTAATTCAAAATTTTATGTAAATTTAGAGAATTTTTTTGGTATAAATGTAAGGGAAATTGAACAAAAAAATATTAGTTAATAAAAGTAAAATAAAATATTACTTTAAGTTATATAACTCAAATAAGGTGGATTTATTTTTATCTAGTGGGTGATTAAAATAAATTAAAATACCCAATCAAATTGATTTTAAATTATTTCGAACTTTTAGTAATAGATTTTTAACTGAAATAGTAATATAATTTTTTTGAAACTTTAGTGCACTCAGATTTTGAGTAAAATTATCTTAATAATTTTGGTATATTTACATTACACTCTTTTATTGGTTACGGAAAAAAGAAATCCTAAAGTGGCGGGTATAAAGAGTAATTTAAAAAAAAAAAAAAAAATTATAAAGAAAAAAGAGAGGGCATCCACTTGCGTAACTTTTTTTTTTTTTGATAGGTATCCACTTGCGTAACTTCTTTCAAATAATAACATTTCAATTTGATTCTCTCCTTTTACTTTTTCAGTTTGAATACCAAAATGTTCACTAGGGGAGGGGTCATGACTATGTAATACAACGTGATTTTGAGAGTGACATTTGCCTTTACTTTAAAGGGAAATAAATAAATAAATAACATTTACCTATTGGGTCAATTTTTTTTTTGTTTTTTTGGAGAGAGTTTTAATCCATAGTCTCTGCTCCTCCTGATGATAGCTCTTTATCATTAAACTGAGACACTAATTAGTTTTTTGGTTTAGACATGGATTGAATCTCAGATCTCTTATACAATTATCAGAAATTTTACCAATTGAGGTAACTGAAACCCACAATCAAATATTCTTATATGATAGAGAGTAGACAAAAAAGATAATTGCCAAATTATATACAATGGACAAGACACTTTTTTCTGTCAACTTGAATGAAAGAAATCTCCTCTAAATTATTACACAATGTTTCATCACATCATATTTGTATGCTTTTATCACATGATTTATTATATTATTAAAATAAATTGCACAGCTATGAAAAAAAAACTCAAATGCTTAAATGTATATAGATGGTCATTTGGATCACATAACTACTAGTAGGGTAGAGAAATTTTATGCCCACCCCTTTTACTTTAAATTGAAAATTTATATTTTAGTTTGTTAAGAGACTATTTATTGCACCAGGAGACCCACATATTATTCAGTAGTCCTCTCATCCACTAATATAATTTCATTTGTTTAGATTAATTAAATCAAAATTCAAGTGACATTAGTCCCAAAAAATTAAAATATTACAAAAATTTAAACAAAAAAACAATGATGGTCTCAGTGAAGTAGTTGTCTGGATTTATTTCTTTTATTTTTGGATGGTCATGGACAATTCGGTTTAGAGGTCGTCAATATTGAATTTCCTCCATCTTCTAAGATGGCAATTGACGGTTGTGATGAAGTTGTTGGCTATTATGATTAGGATTTTGACAAATAACAATGCATGATATTATTGGATGGAAAAACCACTAGATTTGAAATTGACTTCCCAATTAATGTAGTGAATAATTTTTATATCTTTTTCCTGTTACCACTTTTTTTTTTTTTTTTTTGAGAATACTAAATATTTTAACACACACACACGAAAAGAGAGGAAAAAGTCTTAAAGAATAATAAAGATATG
The DNA here is from genome assembly GCF_932294415.1 of Quercus robur. NCBI lineage: Eukaryota > Viridiplantae > Streptophyta > Magnoliopsida > Fagales > Fagaceae > Quercus > Quercus robur. The sequence continues at coordinate 81,946,549 of NC_065535.1, forward strand.
TTTGGTAATTGTTTTTTCTCCTTATTTTCTGTTTTCAATAACAATTTTCTATTTTTTAAATTAAAAAACTTGTTTGACAACCCAAAATGAATAGAAAACAAAAATTGTTCTCAAAACTCAATTTGTAAAGGAAACTGAAAACATGCAAAAAGCTGTTTTCAGTTTCTAATTTTCAAAAATCAATGAAAATACGCGTTTAATTTAATGAATCTATTTCATTTAATGAGTTAGTATTAGAGTTCAAATCCTAGTAATGACATATTTTAGTATTTTCTTTTCTTTTTTTCAAAAAACTATCTTTTTTTTTAATTTTAACTAACCAAACATGTTTTTGGTTTCGAAAATACAAAAAAAAATTGTTTTTTCTTTATATTCCCAAAAACAAGTTTTTAAAAATAGAAAACAAAAACAGTTACTAAACATAACCTAAGTATTTTCTGATTACTACTTAGTCATGCCTTTGGTGAGAGTTTGGTTTCACACTTTCCGGCTTCTCTGCATGAATTCTATTATAATGTCACCACTAACTCACACCTTTGCTATTATATCTATTAACACCCAAAAAAAAAAAAAATTTTAAGGGACAAAATAATGAAATTCACAGAGTGTGACGGAAAAGAAAAGCTTTTGGTGGATTTTTGGTTGGTTATTAGTAAAAAATTCCAACACAAGAACTATCCTTTTTTTAACAATACCTATCCTAATCGTTTAGACATTGCAAATATTATATTCGTAATTATTACGTTATTATAACATTCCAGTAGAATTTCTCCAGAATAAAAAACAATTGAACAATTGGAACATTCTAGCTAAGACGATATATTATTATTAGTGATTTGCCATATATGTATATATCTTGTGTAGAACATGCATAACAAATTTCACAAAGTATTTTTATAATTGTTATCCCCGATATGTTATGATTAAAGTAATACTATATACCACTAATTATACAATTTTTATTGAACATCAGTCACAAACCGTACCTCAACCGTTATGAAAAATATTATACGGGAAAAGAGGGATAATTTTTTAAGAAGAAGATAACAAATTTCACAATTTTTTAATAATTGCAAAGGGATTATAATTGATGTTCCATAAAAATAGTGCTAATATATGAAAATAATATGATGCATATTATTGGGTATTTCCCTGATCGGTTGAGCACTTGAGGTAGCAATTAAGGGGATGCATTTTTTTTTTTTTTTGTACCATAGATATTTTTTTTATATTTGTTTGATATATAGAATTTTTCCTAGCCACCAGTTGAGTTTATAGATGTCAGTTGCAATTTGTCCATACTTGCCCAACTAATTATCAATTCCTTAGTCCTAACTAAAATACGCCAAAAGTACCTGTAGCTAAAATTTTGTTGAAAGTCATACCAAAAATTGTGTCTCTACTTTTTCAGTTTTCACATGTTTGCTGCAGTAGCTTCGACCCTGTCTTTATTCTCTTTCTCTCTCTCACACACACATCCCTCTCTCTCCAAAACAATAAGTTCGTTTGACACAATTTTCATTCTTCTGTTTTTTTATTTATTTATGTATTTATTATTTTTTTATAGCGGTTTAGATGGTATTTTGTTATTGGTATATTGTGATTGTGTGCGCAATAAAAATAGATGTGTTTGTGTGAAAATTGATGTTACATTGATCACAAATTTACAATAACAAATTCTAAAATAGATCATGAAAAATTATATTCTTAATATTGTTTACCTCATGATATTTAAAATAAAATTAAAAAAAAAAACGTTTATGGTTTAAATTTCCTCTGCTCTAATTATCAAATTATCAAAAAAAGAAAAAAAAATTTAATTGTGTGTTTCGGAAGTCGACCAACAATTATTCATGGCTAATTGGTTAGTCTTAAATCTGAATTAAAAGTAAAAAAAATGAAAACATCCAATAAATAGCAAATTTATAGTATATTTGGATACCGTTTATTTGCTGAAAACTGAAAACTTATTATTGAAAATACTGTAACAAAATAATTTTAAAATATGAACAATAGTTGTGGGTCCCAGTTTTAAAACATTGCAATGGGTCTTCATTTTAAAATGTGAACAGTAGTCATGGAAAATGCACCGTGCAATCCAAACTTACAATTAGTTGATTTTGCAAAATGTTATATTAAAAATGGTAAAAGGCTAAAGGCTTTTTTTTTTTTATAAAAAAAAAATTTATATAGATGTGAATAAGAAATGATTTGAACGTTGAAAGTATCTACTGAAAAGACTAGGAATATGAGGTATTATACTATCCAATAAAGCTAATGACAAAAAAAAAAAAAATTCACAACACTTTTAAATTAGTCTACTAGCTCACCCATGAAACAACCCCTCTTTCCTCTCTCAACACACACAATGTGCAATTATTTTTTTAATAGTGCATGTATAACATGATAGGTTAATCTGTTGTGAAATTGTTGTGAAGTTTTATTCTGTTTCTAAAAAGGACTTTATAATATAAGGTCATAATTAGATCCCTTTTTTCTTGTTTAAACCAGTCCTCTTTTTATTTCTTTTGGTTGAAGTTCAAATATCGCTTCTTGCCAGCTATCTTTTATTTTTTAATTTTTAATTTTTTTATCTGTATTATTATGTTGCTTGGAAGCAAAAGACTGGTTTAGACGCAAAGGAACACATTGCAAGCTTTTATAAGTTTTAACAACCACATAGCACAAGGCGCGGAGTAGGAATTAGGATCGCAGAATCAAATACGATTAGCAAATATGTACGCGTGATTGATAGGACAATTTCCTTGGCCAAATGGAATATGGAAAGATGCCTAATCCTCTTATTACGTTGCTTCTCATGTACATATATGATGATCTCTCTGACTATTTCGCACCAATATTTCACCTTGTTACATCTTTGTCAGGACCATTGTGGTCTTGTCACAAGTCTTGGGATCTAAGACAATTCACATCTCATTTTTTAAAATTTTGTCAATTTTTGAAAGGAAAAAATAAAATAAAAAATTATTTATTTAAACTACCTACTTTTTAAATATGCCCACACTAGAGAGAATAAAAATCTTAAAAAAATAAAAGAAAAAAAAAATTGATAAAAGATGTTACGATAACTATGATATGAACCAGGATGCTATTGCTAAATGTAAAGATAGTTTAGACTATTCTAGGTGACTAGGTTGGGCCTTTTTCGAACATTAGAAGGAGAAAAGAATTTGAGGACTAATTTTTTGCTTACTTTATCATTATTCATCTTACCCCTTTAAAGTTTAAACACAATTGGAATATAGGCAGATAATAACAATTAAATTTGAAATCAAACCAACTGATAATACCTGTAAGGACCGAGTTTGAATCCCAAACCCAAAGAATGAATAGGCTCGGGCCCAAAATGCCCAAAACAATAAATTTGTAGAGAGTGGGTTAGAAAACTGGGCTAGAATGAGTTGGATGGCAAACAAAATGGATTCAAATGACAAGAGCAGAAAGGTAGATGGATTCCAACTAAAGAAAGTCGTCCTCGGATAGATATGAGGAGATCAATTCTTGTATATTTATCTTAAGTATGGGAAAATAGAGAGAGAAATCTAAAGAGAGACGTTGTAGCAATCAGGAAATAAATATACAAGAACCGATCTCCTCAGATCTGTCCGAGGACGACTTTCTTTAGTTGGAATCCATCTACCTTTCTACTCTTGTCATTTGAATCCATTTTGTTTGCCATCCAACTCATTCTAGCCTAGTTTTCCAACTCACTCTCTACAAATTTATTGTTTTGGGCCTTTTGAGCCCGAGCCTATTCATTCTTTGGGATTGGGATTCAAACTTGGTCCTTACAATACCTATAGGTATTATTAGTTGGTTTGATTTCAAATTGATATATCAATAATCCTATAGCCTAGGCTTTCTTAAGATAGTTCTATTGATGAGAATGCAAATTGTCATATTTTTCTCCCTTAGTGTTTAGTCTTTTATATTTATTTGGTGCCTAAATGTACTCATTATTCTTATATTTTGATTTAGCATACAAATGGAGGCATTAAGTGTAAAACGTAGCTAATTGGGCGATTTTGGACAGCTTTGACATCGCTTCGTAATCTGGGCATAACTCTCTCATCCGGGCATAACTCTCTCATCCGGGCATAACTCTCTCATCCAAGCTCCGATTGAGATTATTCAAGATTCTATGGAACGCTAAGACAAAGCTCTACAACTTTCATGTTTTGAGTTTTGAGAGATACGGGCTGGATCAAGGTCGAAATCGGGCTTGAAGTTGCTGCACCTGCACTGCTGACGTTCTGGAATGTTCCTTTGCCTGCAATTCTAATACGCAGATCTGATGGCGTTTATTTTCAGAAGCTTCCAGATCTGGTGCACGAAATTTCCAGCTGAAAAACACCACTTTCCTAGTTATATTAGGACTTTGTTTTATTTTTAATATTTTTCCTTAATTAGTTAGATTTGGATATTATTATTGAGAATATTTTTAGGAGATTTTGTAGGCTTGGGAAATGGGAAATTAACGTGTCAAAGGGGGAGGAGAAATCAAAATTGGACACACACGCCTCTCTCTCCCCTCTTCTCTGATTTTTTCCTTTGAGTTTTCATCATGGTCCTACTTGGCTAAACTTTTATACTTGGTCGAAGGAAACTAAAGCCTCAGAATCAATAAAACTGTGAGATCTAATTTGTTTTTATTGTTCAATTTATGCTTTGAATATTGGATGTTCTTCTGTGCCTAATTTCATGATTGTCTCGTTTAATTACTAGGAGGCCTACTAGTTTATTGTTCGTTGCAATCTACTGCTAGGTTAGATATCAAATCCGTAATTGTTTGATCTCTCTAACTTGTGAAGCAACCAAGATTTAATGATTTGCTGCGTTAGAAATTATTAGATCTTAGGAAGAATGCTCGACTAAATTAAATGCAACTGCTTGTGTTTATGTTGTTTAGTTTCATCGATCTTTTTAATTCTTAAGGCTGCTACTAGATTAAACCTTTAGCGCTTGTCTTGGGTTGTTTAGTAGTTAGGGTTTATTAGATCGCTTGTTTTCTAATTAACTACGACTAAGGAGAGATAGGAAAATAGTTTCAATGGTGAATATTCAAAGTGTGAATTGATATATACTTGCATCGATGATCAATTGTAAAATTCCGATGGTGGATGTTGACTTAGACCAAGGTTTGTTCTTTTGATTAATTTTGATACTTTAATTTGAATTGTTCTTTAGTTGTTTTTTTTTTTTTCTTAAAATTGTTTTCATTATACTCCACCCCCCCCCCCCTCCTTGTTCACGTAGCATAAAACTAGGCTAGATACTTTCCATGGGAACGATCCTTACTCGCACTACTACATATATTTTTAGGAGTGTAGGTTTTATTTTTAGTTGTCTGCGACAGCACACCATCTATCGCTAAGCCTAAATTCAAATAACAATTCATCCAAATTCAAATAATCTAATTCAAATAATAATTCATCCACCATATCATCCGAGTCATTACGAAAGAAGTTAATATTTTATGGGTATCGGTCGTAACGAGAAAATATAACAAATTAGACATTAAACTAGTATGGTAGTACCAGTACTTCTCTAAAATGTACTGGATAAAATATTAGGTTATATCAACTTGTACCGAGGATATTTCGGATGTTTTAGTTGATATTGGTGTTTTGGTCTGAACAATAAAAAAATTTTAAAAAAATTGTTAAAAAACATGTTATGTAATCTAAATTAGCTATTATATTGGGTTAACGTACTTAGGCTAATATTTAGGCTTATAAAATATGTGGATTTTAAATTTTAAGTTGATAAATATAAAAATTATTTAATTCATACTTATTCAAATAAATACAAACATATATATATAGCGGTAATCTTGAAATATTACCACCGATATCAACCGGTACCAAAATATTTCATTTTCTCTTACTAAACCGCAATAGCCTAAAGTAAAAAATTGACTCCCTTGGTCATAACAAACTAATTATGTAGTAAACGAGTCAATGATTTTTTTATCAATGTGCGGGGTGAAAGCTAGCTGGATGAAGCATAGCTTTTGTATGTTAGCAATAGTTTGGCTAAAAAAATATGATATCAATAATCGGCCCACATTTAGCAGGGTGCCATAGCTTATGCAGTAATGGCACAAATTGTTCAAGAACATGTATGCCATTGTTGATGGTTCATTATCTCAAATTTAAATTTTACATTGGAAAACTTGCTTACCAACTACTACTAGAACAAGAACTTGCTGTAAGGAGAGGCCTTCGTTTTGCTTTGAGTTTCCAAGAAGTAATTTTAGAGAGAGATTCAACTAAGATAACGAAGAAAACTCCATTTGTACAAGTGAACTTTTCCTAAAGTCCCGAGAATCGAGATATTCATGTTTATTATTATAGACCATTATTAATTCTTGAAAAAAATGCAGGCATCAGTTAGTACAAGAATTGGCAGGTTACGACATTTTAGTAACAATTAGCAAAGTACTTTCTTTCTCCCCCTATTCTCTTCAATGCATTGCCTGGACAATCTACAAGTGAGCAAGTCTCTTTTCACATTTGCATTGAAAATCAATACGCAGTTGAGAAACAAGAAGTACATTACTAAACAAGAAGAAACAAAGCAAGAAAGAAGTTATATTTATATTTGAGTTACATAGATCTCATCATTCGACTCATACCTTAGATGACTGGATGGGAAAAAATCCAAAGAATGAAAACACATAGAATCAATACAAGTGGAATAATGTGAATGGCATTCTCTCCTGAGGACTTACGATAGAGAGCAATATCTTTTTTTGTTGCATCAGAAATGGAGTTATACATTGGCAAGTCATTGGAAGTCGCAGCCTTCAAAGGTGGGGAGTCCATAGCAGGAGGCAAAAGGTTGACCAAGAACTCATCCGAAGCTCGAGATGTGCTTGATGACCTGTGCATTATTGAGGAAAAAATATAGAAGGAAGAAGGAAGCAACGCAGCAATGAGAGATATAGAAGAAAAGCCAAGACCTACCTCATCTTATAGGAAGGTCAAGTGGGGAAAAAATTGAGATTTTCTTGTGATCTTTGGAGGATTTTTTTTTAAAGAATCAAAGCCTAAAGTTAAGGAAATACAACCTATCTTGCGGAGCCAATAATGTGTATAGACTAAGGAGAGGATTAAGTGCGTGGGTCTTAGACTTTCCTTGAGTTGACCATTGAATTTATATATATGTTTTGAGCTTGAATGGTAGTACAAGTTAGGCTGTAAGCTTTGATTTGAAGCAGCCTTACAGAGTAGTTAAAGGCGTGCTTGTTCATGTGATGTAGAAGTCTAAAAAAGGAGTTAAGCGTGTTTGGCTAAAAAAGGAATCATCAAAAAATAAATAAATAAATAAATGATTTTATTAATGTGTGTCTTAAAGGCACACATTAATTTTCATTTTTGGAAAAAAAATTTCTTGAGAATTGAAAAAGTGATGATAGTTTTTTCAATTTTCGAGAAAATATTTTCAAAAATAGAAAGCTTAATGTGTGCCATAAGGGCACACATTAACCAGACCCATAAATAAATAAAGGCTGAGTAGGTATGGAGATTGCAAGAGATAGTTATCTATAACAGTAGGCACAAAAGAAGTGTTATTGATTACCCACGATTTATATCAAGTCAAATTGTCAAATAGTTTTTAAGTGTATATATGAATATTTGATACCAGAAAAGAAGGCACTTTTTAATCTGCAGGTCTCCAGTCAATTCCTCTCTCTCTTTTTCCTTTCTTTCTTCTTCTTTTTTTTTTTTTTTTTTAATGCAATGATTTCATTGGAAAATGTGGAAAAGATGGTAGGGAGACCAAAAAGAGCTTTTCCAAACCTAAACTTAAACCTATTTTAAATTGTATGAATTCCATTCCAAACCCATCTCATTTATATTTTAAAAACCCAAATTCATCGGTTTATCTTACCATGAATCGGATCAAACAAATCAGATTAACCTTAAATTGTAGGCCTAAAATATTATTTTACAAAATTTAAGTATTAGTACACACTTTACACTAAATTAGACAACATTTTAAGAGGGAAAGAGAGGAAAACTTACTTATATTAGAAAAGCCCTAGTATTTTTTTTTAAGAAAATTAATAATAGAGATATTTTAGTGATTTAAATATATAATTAAGTCGGGTTCTTACCGTATTAAAAGTAAAAACCAAACACTTCCCAAACCTAGGAGCCTTTCAATATAGTGCTTTAAAAGCACCAAAAATACAAAATAGATCTACAATAACACAAAATCACAACAAAAATCACTCACATCCAATGATGTATTTTGCATTTTCGAATACAACATGCTATAGTAAACTTTCAATCATATATATCCACTATAGTCTGTAACTCATCTATCAAAAAATCATTTTTCATTTATCCCTCTCTCTCTCTCTGTTTGCTTATCATTCTTCCCGTCGATGACGCCAAAGGCCATTACAAGTGAGGTGGAGTAAGCAGCCTCATAGATCTTTGGGAAGGAGTTGATTACGGCGGAAGAGTCAAGATAGGTCACAATGTTGGAAGGTTGCTTGCAGGTCAAGGTGTTAGTAGTCATCAATGCAAGGTGGTGGTGAAAAAGGCTGCAAGATTGATTTTGTATTGTGAACCTTTTCTCTCTCATCAAATCTTGGTTGGGATTGATTTTGTTCTTCTTGTTGTGACTTTTTTTTTTTAGTTTAGTTTGTAGAGAAAATATATAAAAATAATTAATTAAATTATTTTAATATGATATAGTGCAAAATGAAGATGGAATGTAGAGTATGTTGTAAAAGTGGAAATGTAAAATGGATAATCAACTTTTTGAAGAGCTAAAATACTCTTTTTTTTTTGGATGACCAAATAAGAATGCTTTAATGGATTTAAAAATGTGAACCCAGGCCCACCTCAAACCCATTTTAAAAAGGTAAAACTTAAATACAATACATCAGTATTTAGTTACCCTTTTAAATTTTTTGATAAATGTCTACATAAGAAAAGGGTAAAAAAAATTTGAGAAAAAGGACCGATATGAATATTATTAAGATGTTGGTAAATCAATAACAACAAAGTTATCTATACCAAATGGAACAGACTGCATACAAACTAAAAAAATGGGTAAATAATATAAATGGTCTCTATCCTTTACACAATTTTTCAATTTGTTCTCTAACCTTTCAATTTGTTAATTTGGTCTTTAATATTTCAATGTCGTGTTAATTTAGTCTCTGGCTCTCTGCTGTTATCTCTTGAATGAAATTGCTGACATGGCAAACAGTCAAAATAAAAAAAATTAGTCTATTACTACGTCAATAGAAACTGATTTTTTATTTTAGTCGTCAGTCACATAAGCAATTTACATTTAAGAGATAACGGCATAAACTAAATTAACACAATATTAAAAGGTTAGGGACCAAATTGAAATATTATAGACCAAATTAAAATATAGTATAAAAGATAAAGACCAAATACCTATCAATTAATATATTCAGCACACATGGTTAAAACTTACCAGTCTCTTTGTATTTTCTTTTTCTTTTCTTTTTTCTTTTTCCCCCCTGCCTGCGAGAAAACTTAGGTCTCTTTGTATTTTCTTTATCTTTTTCCCCCTGGCTTGCGAGAACCACATCGCATAAGTACTGAAATAAAACTTAGCTCCAGTACGTGTAGGTTGTTTGATGCCTTGTGTGAAGAAGAATTTATGAAACGTTATATCCAATCAAGCTTTGGTCAGCTGAGCGATTTTAAGAAGGAATAGATCCAATAAAGGGTGAATATTCTTGAAGCTTTGGTATCTTCACTCTTGTCCTTTTGCATATTGCAACTCCAATGGTTGAACGCAAACCCAGCTCTTCATCCAAAAACTCCAACCCCTGTAATAAATCGCCATAGAGGCATAAGACTACACCCCAGAAATCTGCAGCCATCGCCCAATCCAACACCATCACCCTTGCCTTTGATCACCACGGCAGTGCTAAGTGGCGCACCACCACTTGCTTCCTCCACGGCACCTTCAGCACCCTCAATCATTGCCCCCTTGGGCTATCAGGTTTCTCTTGGTACAGCAAAAAAAAAAAAAAAAAAAAAAAAAACGGAACAAAAGAAAAAGAAACAGGAGATGGTGTTGTTAACTTCATTTGCTGACATAAGTAATTACACAAGTTGCGGGAGATGCAACTGCAAGTTTCTCCTAGTTTCCATGTGCAAGAGACACTTTATAGTAAAAATAAAAAAATTTTAAAAACTAACATAAAACTAACTGCATTATCGGGGTACTAATTTTACTAAGAGTCTCCCTTTTTCCTCTGAGAAAATAGTAACTGTTGTCACAAGAGCTTGTAAGACTTGCAGCCATGGAAGACAACCATATGTTCACTGTGAATCCAGTATGGCGATTTCTTCCCAACAAAGGTTAGCTGTTGTGCTATAAACATTTGTATACAATTACAAACCCATAATGAGAAGATTGCAGGCTTTGACATAATGCTGTAGAGACAAAATCCTGATGAAGTTGATATCTAACTTATCATTACAAACGCAACATTACAACAAAAAAAGAACATTCCAGAGGAAAAAATGGCTGCCAAACTCCCAGGAACTCAAAAGACATGATAAATAGGACCAGCTAAATCTTAGAAACCATTCAGCACTGAAACATATCTCCTGGAAGTGTTCCTTACATTCAGATTCCAGACACTGGAAACTAGAAAAAATATTGTAGTAACAGAACTACACAGTATCTTCTTATAAAAAAACTACAAAGAAAATCCAAAAGATTGTCATACACGCTCATCTGCAAACAAATCATATATAGATTGTCAGGTTCCAACAAAGAACATTATATTCAGCAAATTATATTATATGCCAAACACATACTAGAGAATTTTGAACCACAAGCTCATGCTCACACACATCCAGAAGCACCCAACCTTTCTCAACAATAATGGGTCTACAACCTATAGAATCAATTTCTGAATTCAGGATGGCTGAATTATTTTCTTAACATTTACTTGTAGTTTCATATGGTCAAGGGGGGGGGGGGGGGGGGGAGAGAGAGAGAATCAGACTAAACCAAACATTTGGGTCAGCTATATTCTTGCATGCAAAAGAGATCATGGCAATATAAACACATTATGTCATGAAACTTGTAACATCAAGGAGGTAATAGATGTACCTTTGATTATGTTAAAACCAAAGTAAGCTATTTATCTTCCTTCTCACTCTATGTAGTACTTCTTATTGAAAGCTGGCAGTACATTGCCAGAACACTGTCTGACCTCACAGCCAAGCTCAACCTCCATGAGTCTATGATTTTCCTTAGAGCGAATCATTAAGAAAGAAAAATTTAAATTATCTCCTTCAGTGACACGAATTGTAGGATTCACAAGGAAAACCTGTCCAATAAACAAGAGGATAGACTTAGAAGATTAATGGAGACTGTAACTAAAGAGGACAAATGCAGCATCATACTGCATTTTCAATGCATGCAATGAACAGGCTGTACATTATGTACTCTGAAGTAAAGCTTTATGAAAAGAAGATACCACAAAATTGTTGGGATCTTTTAAATACCAAATAATGTCCATTATGAAACTTAAAAAATGCATTTGTCCATCATTTGGTTGATAAAGAATGAGCCCTAACATATAGTAAAACACCTGTGAAAGTACAGTATACCATATAGCTCATGATGCATATTTTACTGACTCAAAAGTTTATCTTTTATAGCCTACTACCTGAAAACTAAAAGTAGAGTAGACCATATAACAGTTGAATGTGCAAAGAATGACCCACTAGGGCTTTGTATTGACACCCAAAAAAAAATCCCAAATTTTCCTAAAAGAACTAACTTCATCAAATAATTTTTTTTCATATATTTAAAAAAGAACTAAAATTTAAAGGAAGAAGAATTTTTTTTTTTTTTTTTGCTATTGGTTGCTCATACCTGTTGGCCCCAATGTGTCCCATTATCAAAGCTTGGGGCAGTTGTCAACTCAATCTCTTTCTGAGCTGGGTCCTCCTTCCTTCCCTGGTGCATGACCAAAAGGAGAGAAAACATAGTATTATATTAACCTGCAGATGGTTTGGGGTCCTAGGATGCATAACAAAAAAGGACACTAAAGATCAACTCACCCGAAAATGAACATCAAACCATCCTCCAAAGCCGCAGAACCTTGTGTTCTCTAGAGTTATTGATGATGAAATGTTTGATCTGACTTTCAGGATGTCATCAACAGTGGCAGTTAAACAATCAATTTCCTTTACTAAAGCAGCTGTCCCGATAACTTGATGTGGATGAAGGTTGTTCCACGATGAGGTCTGCAGAAATTTAATGTCATACATTTTAAAATCCACCAAAAAGAATCATATCTTACTCTGACAAAGATGAGCATTGCTTAGATGTCATGCTGCATCCCCAAGTATTAACAGCAACATGATTTATACAGTTCAGATAAGATAGTAATGTTGATTGCTTTTGAAGGATTTGATTCATCATGATTGATGCTTATTAACACCAATTGGTGCTATTAGATAGATCTGATTGCAATTTGAATTGTATTTCCATGTATGATGCAATCTCATTATAATTTTATTTTCTTTCCATGTTTGATATAATTTGGGGACTTTATCTAAAGGGCCCAGTGTTCACTATTGTAAGGAAGCAATTAATCATCAATTAATGAAATGCAAATTCCAAGCAAGCCTAGGTGCCAATTCCTTGGTTCCTATCATGCTTGGTGTTGATTCCTAGGTCCTATCCCTTTGTGTTATTCTTCTTTTGCTTCCCAACAAACACAAGTCTCCATCTCAGAGTTTATGGTCTTGCATAAAGGCTTGGAAGAAACTTTAGCAAGCTATAATAATTCACAATCCAACATACAAAAAGAACCCAAGATCCCATTTGGATGTGTGATTCAGCAAATCCAAATAAAGCCATCAATTTAACCCAAATCTAGAAAAATTATCATTTAAATCAATCATCCATAGAGCAGATAGTTCAATTGTCATAATCTCTAAGTGAAAGAGCAATAGAATAGATTAGAAAGGAAAAACTACACCTTACCACCCTAAACTATACCTCATAATACACTTTGCACTTTATACTTTTCGAATGCACGTTTTGCACCCTAAACTATGGCCCTTGTCACACTATGCACCCCGGTGTTAAGTTTACTATTAACTTGGATAGAAAAATATGGCATCACGTGAAAAAACCTAATTGCCTCTCTTCTCAATCCCTTAAAAACAACGGAGAAATTACACTTTACCACCCTAAATTATACTCGTGATTACACTTTACACCCTAAACTTTGAACTTCCATCCAAGTTAAAAGCAAACATAACATTGGGATGCAAAGTGTAATAAGGGTCATAGTTTAGGGTGAAAATCACGCATTCGAAAATCTTAGGGTGCAAAGTGTAATATGAGATACAGTTTAAGGTGATAAAGTGTAATTTCCCTATATTAGAAAAAAATTGAATGCTTGGGGGGAGGCGGGAGTGTCCAATAATATAGGTATCTTTTGCCTTTGAGTAACTCTGCAAAAGGAGGGTCATGGTAAGTTGACTAACAGCGTAAGATCTAGTAACTATTAGTTTTATTAAGGCGAGTTTAGTCCACATAGACCATCAAATACAACTTTATCCACATTTCACAGTTATGCAACACCATAAGATAGAGAACAGAGAGAGAGAGAGAACCTAGTTGTCAGTTTCTCACAAATGAAAGTTAATAAATAAATAAATAGAGAACTAACCTGCAGATAGTATTTCTTTTGCTCCTCAGAGAAAGGTTTTGTGAGAACACTCATATCAACGCCATAACAAGTTTTTGTCTCGTTTGTGAAATGATGCCAATCATCCATAGCTCCCTCATAGTCACTTATTTTTTTCTCTGACAATCCAGTCCTAATAGGTGCCATCCACATGCGGGCATGACTAGGGTACCTGTGAAATCCCAAATTTTCCAAGGTCAGACAAGAAGTCTCAGAAAAGACCACTTGAAACCATTCAAAAATTAATAGATTCATAGTACTCCCAACAAGGTCAACTAAAACCATGAGCAATAATTCAATCATTTCCATTGTTTAATTCAATTAATTATTTTGGAAAATTCTAAGACAACATACAAGTTATTCCCAACACAAACAAAAGAATAATTCATAAATTGAACCAAAGGGCAAGCAAACAGTATAATAAGAGATTGGCCAAAAGAAAGTCCAGATGGACAAGACAACCATAGCCAATAAATTGTATCACAAGTCTCAATGGCATCATAGCTATGATCTAGCAACTATTGACACGAGTATCCAGTCCCTCAAACACATTTTGACTAATAGAGCAATTCCCCATAATTCGCAAAAGAGGACAAAAGAACATATTTGCATGTACAAATGAAAGTTCAGAAGAGCTTAAGAACTCACCATGGAACTACCTTAATGGTATAAGAAAAGTGTTTGTGTGAATTAAATGTGACAGTTGATAACCAACACCTTATACATGTGAACCATCTTATCTTACAGAAAATAATATCTTCTTGATAATACAAGTCTCACAAGCTTGCTTATTGTGAAACCATGAGTACTCAAAAACAGATGTTCATGTTTGAAATGCTGGTGTCTTGCTAAACTTAAGTGGGGCAAATCATCAAGCTAACTATGATGATAATTGCAGTAGCAGTGCTAGTAGGACAACAACAAAAGATTGGGTAAGGCAGAATTGCAAGTGATTAAACAAAGCAAACAACTATTAAAATGTGTAAACAAATTGCAACAGTTACATGATTCCCGTTGGCTTCAGCCATCGGTCACGCGCACATATCACCGAATCAAACATGGATTCACGAAGAAGAAAGTATCCCATCCACTCTGAGATAATCACATCAACTGCACATTCATGAATACCTATACTTAGACCATTATGATCTTAAATTAAACTATACAGTAACAAGTAATAAGGTCATCACGCTAACCTTTCTCTGGCAATGTAACATCCTCCATAGATCCCTCAATCACTTCAACCACACCTTCCAAGTTATTTGCTTTTACAAGCGCACGCGCATGTTCTGACATCTTAGTTGCTTCCACTGCATAGACCTTTCTCGCACCTGCTTGTGCCGACCAAATTGCGAGAATGCCACTCCCAGTTCCCACATCCAACACAGTCTTTTCCACAAAATTCACCAAATTAATCCCAATTATATCTCAAATACACACACAACAATCAAAACAAGTAACACTTTCAATAATAATAATAAAAACTATTCAGACATTCTATCCCAAAGACTGATTCACAGTGAATAACTAGAACTAATCATAAGAACCCAGATTTCTAAATTCCTTGTCTTGATTGCCAAACAGACACACACATTATTTAATTTGTGCTTTTACTTTGTGTATAGTTTGAATTACATTCAATGCTGATTTAGAATGGGTTAAAACGCTACTAAAGGCATCAACAACACCTAAGTTCCTTAAAAAGGAGGGAAAAAAATTCATTATATTTGGCAAAAGAAAAGCATTAACCCTCAACTTCATAGAAAGTAGAAAACAGAAAACAGGGGGAAAAAAAGAACAAAAACAATAGCTTTCTTCTTCCAAATTGTTTCCCAAATAAAAAAACCTCAACCCCACCATACCAATACTTGTTCAAACCAAGCTCAGCTCATCAATAAGTAAAAAAGCTTCAATCTTTTATGCTGGGTCCAGAACAAAAGTCCCCCAGAAACCAAACAGACCAAAATAAAAGAAAAACAGAAACACATAGAGAGTGGTGGACAAAGATAGCTTACCTTTCCTTTGAAGTGATGCTTGTTTTGGAAGACGGAGTTGTAGTAAGCGTCCATGCGGACACGATCAGAGAGCATCTCCTTTTGGTGGTAGAGAAAAGCGTAGGTACAGAAGTACTGTGCAAAATCCAATTCCTTGTCCACCACAGGCACAGGGGCTCCTCCTCCATTACTGGTTCCGCTTCGGTCCCCCGCCACGACGCCGTTTTGGTAGCTCCCCATGTCACTGCTAAAACACTAGAGGCGCTACCAAAAAAGAGACAGAGACAGAGACAGAAGAAACTTTGGGTTGAGTTTGAATAAATTTGATTTCTTTCTTAGGTTTAGGGCAACATTGGTTGCGGCCACTTGGGCTGCGTTGCTGATGAGTTCAAAAGTTTGTTTTTTTCCAAAAAGATAATAATTCTTGCCATGTCAGCGCCACGTTGGAACTTCAGGTGGTCCACAGATAAGGTAGACCCCACCTTTCAAAAAATTTTGGTCATTTTTTATTTGTTTGTACTGTGTGTGATGTTATTTTTTATTATAGGAGTTTAGTGACTACAATATTTTCAGAACAATTTTACAGTATATCGTAGATGGTAGGTGTAGTTGCACGATTTTCCTGATCCAAATCCTACTGATCAGGCCTTGGCCCAAGGTGCAACACACAATAAATCTTTGTAGAGGATGGGTCAAAGAACTTAGCCTCAGTGAACTTAGCCGGTCTGACGCATGAACAATGTTATTGCATAAACAAAAAACACAAGAATGGATGTCTAACAGAAGATTCTATTTCCTGGGCACAGATCATACATTTTTCGTCCCTCTCTTTGAGGGACTCCACTACATTATATAGGTCTCTCATTCTTATCTGAACCTTACACTTGTTGATTATCTAAGCCCCCACTTGAGCACCTGTCCTATTAGACACCCTTATCACTCCCTTGTGAGTTGCAGTGGCCAAGGTAGCACTATTCAGGGGTCTTTTCCTCATTAATGCGGCCAAGAGGGTGGTTGTGACATATTTAATGTGGTGGTAGCAGCTTTCCATGAGATATTTTGGGTTTTATTCTTTTTTATATGCTTGGAGGATGAACTGCAATGGTTGGGGCGAGCTCTTGATCCGGACTTCGTAATGTCTGAGGAGGAGTTACTCCTCGGACAGGTTTCTTTTACCGCAATTGGGCTTAAATAATGTTTGGGCTATGACTTCTCCTCGGACAGGATTCTTCTCGGGCGGGCCCGTAGTTTAATTAGCCCATTATTTTGGGCCGGACCCCACAATAGCCCCTCAAAACTCCGGTTTTTATTTCCTTCCGAGGAGAAAAGCGGGGTTTTGACGTTAGTGAGGGTGGAAGTAAGGAGGGTTTGGGGCGCGCGTGCGGGCAGTTACTTTGGACGCGCTACAATTTACGAGGCGCGACCATTTACTCTCGGAGGCTTTATGTCCCCTTCATCCAACGGTGAGGCGTGGATCGGACGGCCAGCATTTTTTCTCGAATTTTTAGGCGGGAGCAATCTTTTCTCTCTCCTCCCGGCTATATAAGACGTCAGAGAGATTCAGTTTTCTTTTTATCGGCATCTCATAAACTCCAGAGGATTCCAGAGAACTCCATCGAACTCCAGAGATCTACGAATACTTGCGTCCGTTAAGCCTCCACAGCCGTTTTCGTGAAGCGTCTCCTCCAAGAGAGATTTCCAGGCATCCCATTGGGCGTTTTGTGAAGGTATCAGTAAATTTCGTTCATTTCGCTGTTTCGATTCCCTCCTCGGACTTTACTTTTCTCCTCGGTCTTTATTTTCATTCCTCCAGTTCAGCTCAGATGGGTAGATTCAAAAAACTAGTAAGTACTTCGACCGCTATGGAGGCCTTTAGGGCAAAATACCACATTCCCCCGGGGGTGGGGCTGCAGTACTGTCCTCTTGAAGGAGTATTGACAGATAGAGGCGAGGGAGAAATTGTTATCCCCATGATTGCTTTCATAGAGGGAGGGATGACACTTCCCATGCGTAGGATTACAAGGGAATACCTGTTCAACCATAGGTTGACGCCGCATCAGTGTGCCCCAAACATGTTCAAGATACTAGGCTGTGTAGACGTCCTAGACGAGCGGATGAATCTAGGCCTTACCTGGCACAATGTGGTTTATCTGTACGAGCGTCACCACATCGAGAAAGGAGGGTATTATCTTAAATCCTGATCCGAGGTCGTTAGGTTGATCTCTTGTCTCCCAGTATCCAATAAGACCGTGAAGAAGGATTTCCTTATTGCTTCAAGGGAGTGGAGCAATGGTATTCATTGTCCAACTCGGGCAGGAGTCCTAGGTGCGGCGTGTTTAGGGCCAATCCTTTTCGGGAAAGGGTTTAGTATTGGGGGGTTATTTTTCTCGCTTTCTGTACAATTGGAAAATTTCGTGAACTAATCCCATTCCTTTTGGATGTTTGTAGATAAAGTTCATGTCGCTCCTCGACTAAGCCTCGTGAATGTGCCGGCGTTGAACTACCTTCTAAGGTCGGAAATTTATGCTACTGAGGATGGACAGTTACGTGCAGCTCATCTGGTTCTGGGCTATCAACCTCTAAGCCGCTCTTTCCAAGCTATCGGTCACGCCATAAGAGCTAGCAATCCGAAGTTGGCTAGGATTGACGTGTCTAAGACCGGGTTCCTAGCTCGACGTGATCTTCCACCAGTCGTGCTACCTGGCATTCGAGATCCCTTGCTAGCAGAGCAACTACCTCTGCCAGACGACCCTGACGTTGCCGTTCCGGTTGAAGGGGAAACCGAATCATCTCGTCTTTCCCTTGAGGAAGAGATAGACGAGTTTTATTTTGAGGAGGAGGTTCAGCAAGCCCCCTTAATTGAGCTTTCGGATCCTGAAGGAGAGCAGGATCGACACTCCGCAGCTGGCACTCCCTTAATCATAGCCTGCTCGGACAACCCTTCGGACGAAAAGATAGACCCCATGGCCGGTAAGGGAAAAACTTTACGGGAGTTGATGGCCTCCCGAAGGAAAGGTCAATCATCAAAAAGTCAGTCATCAAAGGGACCAACTCAGTCACAGGCCCAGACCCTTCCTCTTGTGGTCCCTCAGGATCCCTCGGACCATGGCCTCAAGGTTAATCCGGACCTGAAGAAGAAAAGGCCGGTTGACGCTCCTGAGGAGGGTGAGGTGGTTGCCCAGCCGACTAAGCAGCAAAAAACCACCCGAGCACCGAGAAGCAGAAGGGGTGACTCCGTGGAAAGCCGGGATGAGGAGAACCGTGCTGAGGTGCGCGCTACCCCGCGTACATGGAGCCCCAAGCTGGAGCTAGATGGGGTTGCTATCCCCTACAATGCGTCGATCCGAGACTATAACCGGGGCCGAGCAGGGTACGTAGCTGATGCCTTGAAGCAACCCCTACTCCTTCCTCGAGATATGGAGGCCTACAGGCGGTTCTTTCAGCCCGAGATTTTCCTATCCCTCAAAAGGGATCTCGCGATGGTAAGTGACCCTTTTACTATTTTATTAAATTAATTTATTTAACCCTGTTAAATTCTAAACCAATCTTGTTTTGTTCGCAGATTACTCAGCAGGTATTTGTGGCTGAGGAGTTTTGTCATGATAATCGCAGTCGGGCTGAGGCTGAGACCCAGTCTCAGACGGAGATGGAGAAAGCCTTGGGGTCCCTCAAGCACGATCACCTTGAACTCACGGAGAAGTTCAAGGAGTCGGAGAAATGGCGCAAGAGTGCAGAGGCCGATTTAAAAAGTGCCGAGACCCAAGTGGAGGATCAGCGCAAAGAGCTGTACGCGACCCAAATCAACTTTGCCACCGAGAAGCAGGCAGTGCTGGATCTCAAGACTGTCCTACAAAAAGTCGAGGATGAGCTACGGCGGGTCAAAGAGGAGGCTCAGCTGATCCGAGAGGTTGCAGAGGCTGAAAAGAATGCTTCTCGCCAGCTCGGGGTCCAAGAAACAGAGGCCAGGCTATCCGAGGAGATCCCCGAGGTGTGCAGGGACTGCTGCAGCATCTCATGGGCTCGTGCCCTTGATGCTGCAGGAATTCCTGCGGATTCGGCGCTGAGACTGCCCGAGAACATCTTCTATCCTCAGGAGATCCGAGAGAATCCTGATGGCGCTCAAGCGGCTTTGGAGCAGGATCTGGCGGTGCCTGATGCCGTCCCTGTGCTTGTCCTCAGCCAGAGCAAAAAAAAGATCCTCCTCATCAGCCAGAGCAGAAGAAAGATCCTCCTGTTAAGGCTTAGCTTTTAGGCTTTTAATTTTTGTATTCCCCTTTTTTTTTTTGAATGAGAGTCGTCCTGTTTTTGAGTTCTTTTGTAAGGACCTCTCGTTGTATTGACCTCGGAATATTAATATAGAGTGTTTGCTTTGCTTTCTATGGATGTATGCTAGTACCACTCCTTTTTTTTTTTTTTTTTTTTTTTTTTTTTTTTTTAACGTTTGCAACGACATAAATAAATATAAGCGGTCGAGATAAAAAGGATGTTGTGCAACGAATTTGAATGAGGGTTGCAATGGTGCTAGACTGCGCGCACGCCTTAAAATGATTTCCCTTAAGTAATAATTTCCCAAACTGTCATAAGTAATAATTTCCCCTAAGTCTGTGGTCTGAGGAGCCATGCAGGACTTAGGTTCTGTTTAAAACTTGGATAAATTGTCATAAGTAATAATTTCCCCTAAGTCTGTGGTCCGAGGAGCCATGCAGGACTTAGGTTCTGTTTAAAACTATGAATAGTTGCCATAAGTAATAATTTCCCCTAAGTCTGTGGTCCGAGGAGCCATGCAGGACTTAGGTTCTGTTTAAAACTATGAATAGTTGCCATAAGTAATAATTTCCCCTAAGTCTATGGTCCGAGGAGCCATGAAGGACTTAGGTTCTGTTTAAAACTTGGATAAATTGTCATAAGTAATAATTTCCTCTAAGTCTGTGGTCCGAGGAGCCATGCAGGATTTAGGTTCTGTTTAAAACTTGGATAAATTGTCATAAGTAATAATTTTCCCTAAGTCTGTGGTCCAAGGAGCCATGCAGGACTTAGGTTCTGTTTAAAACTATGAATAGTTGCCATAAGTAATAATTTCCCCTAAGTCTGTGGTCCGAGGAGTCATGCAGGACTTAAGTTCTGTTTAAAACTATGAATAGTTGTAAATAGACCGGTGGGCACAGGATAATCACGAAACAAAACATGGGCAAAGCCATTTTCATTAATAATAGTATCTTCTTAGGTTATTTACATTCCATGGTCGATGTACAGTTTTTTCATCCAAATCTTCTAGATAATAAGCGCCTATCCCGGCCACGGATGTGATGCGATACGGTCCTTCCCAATTAGGCCCCAGCTTGCCCCAAGAGGGGTTTTTTGCGCTGCCGAGAATTTTTCTCATTACGAGATCGCTCGGACTTAAAGGTCGCAGTTTAACATTGGCATCATATCCTTGTCTTAGCTTCTGATGATAATAGGCCATATGGATCGTTGCTTTTTCCCTTATTTCCTCGGCTAGGTCTAGACTTCTTCCCAATAACTCGTCGTTACTGTTTGGGGTGAATGAGCTAGACCTCAGTGTGGGAAAGTTGTTCTCGATTGGGAGCACGACCTCAGCCCCATAAGTCATCGAAAAGGGGGTTTCACTGGTTGACTGTCGTGGCGTTGTCCGATAGGTCCATAAGACATGTGGGAGCTCTTCTACCCATCTCCCCTTTGCCTCATCCAGTCTTTTCTTCAGTCCGCTCACTATGACCTTGTTCATGGCCTCGGCCTGCCCATTTCCCTGGGGGTAGGCGGGAGTGGAGTATCGGTTAATGATCCTAAACTCGCGGCAATACTCCCTAAAGTTCTTGCTGTCGAACTGGAGACCGTTGTTCGAGATGAGTGTGTGTGGAGTTCCGAAGCGGGTAATAATGTTCTTCTAGATGAATTTCTAGGCATCCACGTCCCTAATGTTGGCCAAAAGTTCAGCCTCCACCCATTTGGTGAAGTAATCGGTTCCAACTATTATGTATCGCTTGTTTCCCGCAGCTTTGGGGAAGGGACCGACAATATCAAGACCCCATTGTGCAAACGGCCAGGGGCTAGAGAGGGGGTTGAGGACTCCTTCGGGTTGGTGGATATTCGGGGCGAATCTCTGGCACTGATCACACTTCTTGGCGTACTCTTGGGCCTCTCTTTGCATGTTCGGCCACCAATATCCTTGGGTGAGTGCCTTGTGTGCTAGCGACCTTCCTCCGGTGTGACTTCCACAAATCCCCTCATATAACTCTTCAAGTAGAGACTCAGACTCTTCTGGATGTATGCAGAGTAGGTATGGCCCAGAGTAGGAGCGCCGATATAGCTTGTAGTCCTCTGATAGCCAGAACCGAGAAGCATTCCTCCGTACCTTCTCGGCCTCCAACTTTCCCTCTGGTAGGATGTCGTCTTGGAGGAAGTTTTTTATGGGATCCATCCAGCTGGGGCTCTTTCTGATCTGATGGACCTGGGCCGGGTTTCTTCTAATGGGACTTGCTTGGACTAGATCTTCGACAAGGATCATTCGCGGTAGATTATGCGCTGAGGACGTGGCGAGAGTGGCCAGCGAGTCTGCATTGGTGTTTACACTCCTAGAAATGTGCGTCAGATTGAAGGATTCAAAACTCGTCTGTAAGCGTTTAACTTGTCCTAGATACTCTTGCATCCTAGCATCTCTAGCTTCCAGCTCACCCATCACTTGGCCGACGACCAACCTGGAGTCCGAGAATGCTTCTATTACTCTTCCGTCCAATCTTTGAACCATCGTCATCCCTTGAAGTAAGGCTTCGTATTTGGCTTCATTGTTCGTAGCCGAGAACCCGAGCCTCAGTGATTTTTCAATGGCAGCACCGTCCGGTGATATCAAAACTATACCAACTCCAGATCCCCTCTGGTTGGCCGCGCCATCCACGTAGACCTTCCAATGCAAGGTCCCCCCTGCTGAAATTGTACCAACCGATTTTCCATCCATGTTTTTCTTCTCGGTTATTATTTCTATAGAGGGTTCAGCAAACTCCGCGACCAAGTCTGCGAGGACCTAACCTTTGACGGAGGATCTGGGCATATATTTAATATCAAAGGTCCCCAAAAGTGCACTCCACATGGCGATCCTTCCTGTGTAGTCGGCACTTCGAAGCACCACTCGAAAGGGGAGCTGAGTTAGAACAATGATCGTATGCACCTGAAAGTAGTGAGGGAGCTTCTGCGTGGCGTGCACTATCGCCAGAATTGCTTTTTCCAAGGGTAGGTATCACACCTCAGCCTCATGTAATGACTTGCTCACATAGTAAACCGGTCGCTGCACCCCATTATCATCCCGTATCAGTATCAGGCTGACAGCATGGGGGGCTACAGCGGCGTATGCAAACAGTACCTCGTCTGCCTCAGGGCTGGACATGATGGGTGGTCGTGATAGGTATTCCTTAAGCTGCTGGAAGGCCCGAACACAATCCTCCGACCATTCAAACCCTTTCCACTTATTTATCAAGAGGTAGAAAGGTCGACATCGATCCGCTGATCGTGATATGAACCTGTTTAACGCTGCGATCATGCCTGTGAGCTTCTGCACTTCTTTTGGATTCCGAGGAGCATACAGGCTGTTAATTGCTTTGATCTGATCGGGACTTACTTCTATTCCCCTGTGGGTTACCATATACCCCAAGAATTTCCCAGACCCGACCCCGAATGAACATTTAGAAGTATTGAGCCGTAGCTTGTGCTCCCTTAGGACAGCAAAGATTGTTTCGAGGTCTTTCACGTGCTCGGACACCACTTTACTCTTTATGACCATATCATCTATGTAGACCTCAATGATTTTGCCCAGCTGTGGCTCGAACATCCTGGTCATCATCCTTTGGTAGGTTGACCCCACGTTTTTCAGTCCAAACGGCATCACCTTATAGTGATAGTTTCCGACGAGCGTCATGAAAGCTGTCTTCTCCTGGTCTTCTAACGCGAGGGGTATCTGGTGATAGCCCTGGAAGGCGTCCAGGAAACTCATTCGAGGTTGACCCACGGTTGTGTCCAACAATCGGTCGATTCTGGGTAAGGGAAATGGGTCCTTTGGGCACGCCTTGTTCAGGTCCGTGAAGTCCACGCAGACTCTCCACTTCCCTGTCTTCTTCCTTACCACCACCGTGTTTGCCAACCATTCGGGGTAAAAGACCTCTTTGATAGCCCCCGCTTTTTTCAGTTTTGCCACCTCGTCTCTTACGGCACTAGCATGTTCCTTTGAGGGACATCAGGATGGCTGCTTCTTCGGAGTGGAAGAGGGGTTAACATTCAGGTGGTGACAAATAAGGCTAGGATCAACTCCCGGGGCGTCGTAGGCGTTCCATGCAAACACATCGACATTTGCTCTGAGAAATCTGACCAGTTCCTCTTTTTCTTGAGAAGGCAACTTGGAGCCGACCTGAAAAAACTTCTCCGGGTCGCTGTTGACAGCGAATTTATCTAAACTTTCACACCTTATCTCCTCGGCTAGTCCATCGCCTTGCCCTGCTGAGGCGGCTGGTTGCTATAAGCTCTCAGGGGCCAAGGACTCAGCACGGGGCCGATGTAAGATGGCGGCCACCATACACTGCTTGGCCATGGCCTGATCTCCTCGGATCTCTTCTACTTATCCTCTGGATGGGTATTTTACTTTTTGGTGGAGTGTGGAGGATACGGCTTCTAGGGCGTGGATCCATGGCCTGGCAACTATCGCGGTGTAGGGTGAGTAAGCGTCGACCACGATAAAATTTACCTCCACCACCTCCAACCCAGTCTGTATGCGTAGTCGGATCTGCCCCTTTGGCGTAACAATCTTCCCTTCGAAGCTGAGAAGGGGGGAGTCATAAGCTGCCAAATCTTCCGGCTTCAAGTTCAGACCCTTGTATAGATCAGGGTACATTATCTCTACCGCACTTCCTGAGTCTACCAACACCCTTTTCACATCGAAGCCTCTAATTCTTAACGTAACCATTAAGGCATCGTTGTGAGGTTGAATAGTTCATCTCTTATCCTTGTCCGAGAATCCCAGTATCAAAGAGCTTCCCTTTTTTGACCTTTTGGGTTCCCTTTGCCTATCCTCGGAGGGGAGCCGATCAACAGCCAGTACCCTGGGAAGGGGTGGCCTAGTTCTTCCTGGTGCGGCGAGGATGACATGTATCGTTCCGGTGGGGGGTCTTAAGGACACATCCTTTCGAAACTCTTGTATTGCTTGAGCGGGATGACCGTTTGAGGGGTGCAGAAAGTGACGTAACTTCCCTTCTCGGACCAACTGATCTAGGTGATTCCATAGATTCCTGCAATCCTCAGTGATATGCCCATGGTCCTGATGATAGTGGCAGTACAAGTTCTGGTTACGTTTGGAAGGGTCTCCAGCCATCTTTCCCGGCCATCTGAAATAGGGCTCGTGCCTTACTTTCTCCAGCACCTGTTGTACTGGCTTCTTGAATACGGCATTCACTGTCTGCGGGTTGCTCTGTCCAGCCTGTCGCGAAAAATCTCTCCTCGGCTGGCCGTGGTCGTAACGTTCCGACCTAAAATCATTTGCTTTGGGAGGAGTGATCTTCTCCTTTCCCCTTCCTTGCAGCTGATCTTCTTCTACCCTTTTGTACTTGTCGATCCTATCCATCAACTGATGAACGTTGGCAACCGGTTTACCAGTGAAGGATTTCCTTAAGCCATGCTCGGTGGGGAGACCGCTTTTGAATGTGCTGATAGCAACATCATCATGGTTGTCATCTAACTCGTTATGCACCTCCCAATATCTATCCGAATATGCTTTCAGGGTCTCTCCTTCGTGCATGGATAAGGACAATAGCGAACTGAGGGGTCGAGGGACTCTGGTGTTTGTAATAAAGCGGGAGCAAAAGGCCTAAGTGAGCTGCTTGTATGAGCCTATGGAATTGGTCTTCAAGCTGTTGAACCACCTCATCGCCATTGATCCCAAGCTGGATGGGAAGATTTTGCACATTAGGGCTTCATTCTGCGAGTAGATCGCCATTTTTTGGTTAAACTGACTCACGTGCTCTACCGGGTCTGCTCAGCCGTTATAGATGGCGAACGTCGGTTGGTTGAAGTGTCGAGGCAACTTAGCCCCTTCGATTCTATACGTGAAGGGTGAGACCTTGAAACCTGGTCTAGCGCCCTCTTCATAGCATCGTTTCCCGAACCCTTGCTGGATGGGCTCTCATATTTCCGTACAGAGCATGGTTCCCTTTCGTAAGAAAAGGTTTCACTTGGGGGGGTCCTCTACCTCCGTCGGTAACTCGCATCCTCCGCATTAGAGGACTCGTCTGAGCCAGAGGGAGATCGTTTTCGCTGCACACGACGCAACTTCCTTTTCAGGTCATCTATCTCTCGCTGCATGGCCTGATGACTATTTCGCCTCTGGGACACGTGACTACCTGTCTGAGTGTGACTCTGGCTCGTCCAGATAGTATGCACACTTCCCTCACGATTCCTTCTGCCGCCTAGGTTGGCAGGGTTATTTTGCCTTTGGGACTCAACCGGTTGTGTCTGTTGGGAGTTAGCCTGGTGAGGATTCTCCTGGTGTGGACCTAGTTCTGCCATGCTCGACCGTCGTGCTAGCTAATACCCTAGTTCTCCCCACAGACGGCGCCAATTGTAGTTGCACGATTTTCCTGGTCCAAATCCTACTGATCAGGCCTTGGCCCAAGGCGCAACACACAATAAATCTTTGTAGAGGATGGGTCAAAGAACTTAGCCTCAGTGAACTTAGCCGGTTTGACGCATTGACAATGTTATTGCAGAAACAAAAAACACAAGAATGGATGTCTAACAGAAGATTCTATTTCCTGGGCACAGATCATACATTTTTCGTCCCTCTTTTTGAGGGACTCCACTAAATTATATAGGTCTCTCATTCTTATCTGAACCTTACACTTGTTGATCATCTAAGCCCCCACTTGAGCACCTGTCCTATCAGACACCCTTATCACTCCCTTGTGAGTTGCAGTGGTCAAGGTAGCACTGTTCAGGGGTCTTTTCCTCATTAATGCGGCTAAGAGGGTGGTTGTGACACATTTAATGTGGTGGTGGCAGCTTTCCATGAGATATTTTGGGTTTTATTCTTTTTTATATGCTTGGAGGATGAACTGCAATGGTTGGGGCGAGCTCTTGATCCGGACTTCGTAATGTCTGAGGAGGAGTTACTCCTCGGACAGGTTTCTTTTACCGCAATTAGATTTAAATGATGTTTGGGCTATGACTTCTCCTCAGACAGGATTCTTCTCGGACGGGCCCGTAGTTTAATTAGCCCATTATTTTGGGCTGGGCCCCACAGTAAGTATTATAAAAACTCCAAACGGCAGGTTCTTATTGACTGTTAATGGTGATTGTTATGAAATTGTTGCACTTCTCATAAGAATTTAGGGGAGTTTCAAGTTCGACAGTTTTAAACCAATCCCAATAAGGTTGGGAAACCACCCACCATCACACAGTGGAGGAGGTTGGAATGTTTGCAATGGTTTCAATCAGTTCAGTTGAATAGTTGACAATATGTACCCGTTTGGTTCAACTTTTAGAGCCTAAAAGTTGCGTTTTGCAAAACGCTGGCCCAAAAATTGCGTTTGGTAATAACAAAACGCAACTTTGGGTCAAAAGTTGCGTTTTAAAAAACGCCCAAAACGCGCATCAGCCCTTATGCGAAGCATCAGGTCCATTTTCCAAAAGTCCTTGGGCGTTTTGGGGTATCCGTTGGGGTGAGCAGGCAATTACGAAATTACCCTTCAAATGCTCATGTCTTCAGAGATCGCACAGGCACTTCATTTCACTTTGGGTCTCTCTGCTCTGCGCAAGCTCCTTCGTTCCTCTCATCTCTGTGCTGCTACAAGTAACAACTTTCCGCTCGTAAGTCTCTCTTTTCTTTTGTCATCCGTTGGTCGTCTTCTTCCTCTTCTTCTTCTTCTTTCTTCGTCTTCTTCAACGGGCCTTCCTCTGTAATTTTTTTTTTTTTTTTATTTGTCTAATCTGATCTGAGAAATACATTTTGCAAGTAGAGTTTTGATCAAAAAAACCCCAAGCAACACGGATCTGCTACCCAAAGCCACCAGGTACCAACATTGATCTGGAATTTTTTTTTTTTTTTTTACCAAGCTGAAAAAAAGAATTTTCAGATCTTGCATGCTTTGTTCTTGCTAAAGATATATTTGTTCTCTTGCCGGGTACTGAAAAAGCTTTATGGGTACATGCTTCGTAATTTATTTATTTTTTATTTGTGTTTTTGTGGATGCTCTGTCTCATGCGATATCTGATTTGGGTATTTTATTAGTATGATTTGGGTATTTTAGAAATATAAAGAATGAGAAGGAAAGAAGAATTTTCAGAAGAAATATAAATATTTTTGATACTGGTTGATATGGTTCGTTGTGTATGTGACATTGTGGAATATTGGCTTTGTTGGTTGCTACATGGTGAAGTGCTGATGGGGTGTTGATTGGAAATGGATGGTAGAGATGTTGTTGTTGCTGGATGCATAATATTTTTATTTATTAGTTATTAGCATGAACTGAAATTAGTTTTGTGTAAATTTTAGTTTTTGTTTTTATCCTTTTTGGGTCTAACTTGTGATTGGTTTTAAGGAATCTTTCTAATTTTGGTCCTTGAATTTAACATAAACTAGTAAGGTTTTTTACTAAATTTGATATTTCGTATTCATTAATGGCCGTATAGGAAAGGTAATGGAGCCAAGGAGGTTGTACAGAGTAATCACGAAGTAAAAGTCTATAATGGTGTGGACAAATATTACAAATTGTAATAAAATGATAAGAATTAACCTCTTGGACAATAGCCTTGCACTAGTATTATTTCATAGTGCCTTGCAAACTAAAATGAAATAATTATAGTCAGTAACTTAAGACAACTCCCTTTTTTTGTTAGTAATTATAGATGGATGATGATGAAGAAGAGGACCCGCACACAGTGCAGCAGCTGGTCTAGCTGCTGCACTGTGTGCAGCTTGGGCTGCTGCACTGGGTTGCACACAGTGCAGCAGCTAGACTAGCTGCTGCACCTGTGTGCAACCCAGTGCAGCAGCCCAAGCTGCACTGGCTGCTGCACTGTGTGCAGCTTGGGCTGCTGCACTGGGTTGCACACAGTGCAGCAGCTAGACTAGCTGCTGCACCTGTGTGCAGCCCAGTGCAGCAGCCCAAGCTGCACTAGCTGCTGCACTGTGTGCAGCTTGGGCTGCACACTGCACTGGCAGCTAGTCCAAGCTGCAACATGGATGATTATAATTCTATTTTTTGCATTCTATTTTTTGCATTCCCGGCTGGAATTCTATTTTTTGCATTTCTTATGGTTGGTTAACTTTATAGATGGGTAAAAAGACTACTTCCAACTCTGAGGTAAAAAAGGCTAGAGCAGACTGGGATATTAATCCAACGTGGACAACTACCTTTTGTAACATTTGTGTGGAACAAATTCAAGCCGGGAATAGAACAAAAGGTGCTGGCTTTAGTACCAAAGGTTGGGTCAATTTGGTGACCAAATTTTGTAATGAGACCGGTCTAAACTATGATAAGGACCAATTAAAAAGTAGGTGGGATGTATTGAAAGGTGACTGGAGAGTGTGGGAAAGATTGAAGAATCTTGACACAGGTTTAGGTTGGGATGCAGAGAAGGGAACGATTGCTGCTCCTGATGAATGGTGGGACCTAAAGTTGAAGGTGAGTTGAGTATTTTATTAATATGTAGTTAGTTGAAGATAGTTTTTTTTATATTATTGTTATATGAGTGAAATTACAATTACATATTGTAGGAATTACCCAAAGCCAAAAAGTTTCGAGAGAAAGGTCCACAGAATCTAGAACAACTTGATATAATGTTTAGAGATGTTGCAGCAACTGGGGTAGCTGCATGGACCCCTTCTTCAAATTCACTCCCTCCAACAATGCCAGAAGAGGGTGCTGGTGATTCAGATGGTAGCTCCGAATTTAAGGATAACCAATGTGACATGAGTTTAGACATTGATAGTTTGCAGCAAGGACAAACTAGTCAATCACGTAGTTCAGGACAAAAGCGAACTAGTGTATCAATACCCTCACAGAAGAAAAAGAAGAAGATAGGAGGAGCTGCAATGTTGGACGATCGTATGTGTCAATTAATAACTGCATGTCAAAATAGGTCTGAAGGTACTTCTCGAGAGTCACCAAGTTCAGTTGATAATGTTATGACGATTGTGAGAGCACTTCCTGGAGTGGAAAGTTCGTTCGTGGTTCAAGCTTCCTATATCTTACTAAAAAAGTCACGTAGGGAGATGTTCCTAACTTTTAAGGACCCAGAGGTACAGCTAGAGTGGCTACAAGGAATGATTTATAACCAAAAGAAGTGAACAACTTTATGTTGTATTAACTTTAAACTAAGTTAGCTATGTTGTATTAGCTATATTGTATTAACTTTAAACTAAGTTATGTGACATTTAGTATTAGCTTTGGACTAATATGTGTAATGTAAACACATTTGAAATTTTCATTACAATGTTATGTACTTGATATTTTAAATTGTCTTGGTATGTTTTGAATTGTCTTGATGTTCTGATTATTATGTTGATCTATATTAAAATAGTATTAGCAAGGGTTGACTATTTGTTACTTTGTTGTGTAGCTTAAACCAATATGGATGATTATAATGGTACTCATGAGAGTGGCCATTTTATGGAACTATTAATGGATGGAGATTACAGAAATTACTGTGATGATTTTGATGATGGTGATTATAACAATGTTGACAATAATGATAATGGTGATAACAATGATGATGATGATGGTGAGAGTAGTGACAGTGATGATGACAGTGATAGTGATTCTGATGATGATGATAGTAATGATGATTCTGATGAAGAGTTTTACCAGCTTGTGGCAATTACTTGTGAAGCAGTTGTGACATATTTCAATAAGTACATTAATAAGACTCCTTGTTATGATTCTGAACAAACAGGGTGGGTTTGGGTGAGACGTTGTATGGAAGGTAATGAGAAATTGTGTTACAATATGTTTAGAATGAAAAAGGAGGTGTTTCATAATTTGTGTCAAGTTTTACAACATGATTATGGACTTGAACATACAAGGAATATAAGGTTAGAAGAGTCAGTGGCAATCTGTTTACTGATACTTGGTCATGGAACATGTAACCGAATGGTTCAAGAAATATTTCAGCATTCAGGTGAAACCATAAGTAGGCATTTTGAGAAGATGATAACTCTGTTGGGTGCTCGCTTTGCAGCTGCATATGTAAAGCCTTCGAATCCAACTTTTAGTGAAGTTCCAACCAAAATACAAGACCATCCAATTTATTGGCCACCTTTCAAAGTATGTGTACTATTGTATATTTGAATAAGTACTATTGTATAATACAATGCATGTGGAACTGAAAACTATTAATGTTTTTATTAGGATTGCATCGGTGCGATTGATGGCACACATGTGATGGCGGTTGTACCTACTGAGAAGTCCATTCCGTACTTTGGAAGAAAGGGATATCCAACCCAAAATGTGATGGCTGCATGTGACTTTGATATGTTATTCACATTTGTTTTGCCTGGATGGGAAGGTGCAGCACACAACACCTCTATTTTTCTTGATACTATTCGTAAACAAAGTAACAACTTTCCGCACCCACCACCAGGTTTGTGCCATGGTTAATCAATTCTTCATTATAATGACATATTGTGTGTGTGTTAATACAATTGAATTTTCTTTTCTAGGAAAATATTATGTAGTTGATTCTGGATACCCAATGATGAAAGGCTATTTGGCACCATACAAGGGGATATCATACCATCTTCAGGAATTTCGAAGGAGAGGTGGAAGCCCTAGAACTAGACATGAAAAATTTAATCATGCTCACTCATCTCTTCGATGTACGATTGAGCGCACTTTTGGTGTGTGGAAGAATAAATGGAGAATTATCATAAACATGCCATCTTTTCCATTCCATATCCAAATACTTATTGTATCTGCTACTATGGCTCTTCATAATTTTGTTAGACTAAATGATAGGGATGATATGGGCTTTATAAACGCCACTCAAGATTCAATTTCTAGAAGAGAACATAATAGTGAAGCAGGTAGCAGTTATGAGC
The DNA here is from genome assembly GCF_932294415.1 of Quercus robur. Lineage (NCBI taxonomy): Eukaryota > Viridiplantae > Streptophyta > Magnoliopsida > Fagales > Fagaceae > Quercus > Quercus robur. Next base: position 81,978,383 of record NC_065535.1, read on the forward strand.
AGAATTCAGGAACTTTAACAGACCCTGCGATGGTGGTTCTTCGTGATTCCATTGCTAATTCCATTTGGGAGGATAATAATTAGTAGTTGTCTTTTCTTTTTTTTAATATTATGTAGTACAATTTAAACTTGGGTTATTGGTATGTATTTTATCATATTTTTTTACATTTTTATGTAGTACAATTTAATCTTGGATTATTGGTGTATATTTTATCTTTTTACATTTTTATTTTGTGCTTCATGATGATGAAAATTATTTAGATTTAATAATATTGATAAGAAGTCAATAATGGTAATAACAAATAATTATGACACTAAAAAAGAAAAATTACCTAAACATTATTAAAATAATACCAATTATATATATTATTATTATTTTTTTTAGTAAGTATATGAAATAGTTGATTTAAGTATGAAATAAACTCCTTATATATACATTGTCCTTTTTGGTAATTTACCCTTCAAACTGCAACTTTTATAGTGCTAGCCAAACACTCAGCTTTTTCAAAAAGCACTTTTTAACAGTTTTTACCAAACACTCAGCTTTTTGAAAAATCACTTTTTCATTATGCACTTTTTGAAAACTCAACTTTTTAAAAAAGTTCAACTTTTGAAAGTCGAACCAAACTCACCCTATATTGGATCTGCCTAAGGGTGAGTTTGGTTCAGTTTTTTGAAAAAAGTGCATAATGAAAAAGTTGAGTTTTCAAAAAGTGCATAATGAAAAAGCGTTTTTTCAAAAAGCTGAGTATTTGGTAAAAGTTGTTAAAAAGTGCTTTTTGAAAAAGCTGAGTGTTTGGCTAGCACTTATAAAAGTGACAGTTTGAAAGGTAAATTACCAAAAAGGACAATGTATATATAAGAGAGTTTATTTCATACTTAAATCAATATTGTGAAATTATTTTTTTCTCACCAATATTAGCTAATAATAACCTACCACTTAAGATTTATTATGAAAGTATTGTGAAAATATTGTGATAAAAATTGATACTGATTTTAATTTTAACGTGCTATTAAAATTATGTTTTTCTCTTTCTAAAAAAATTATTTTTTTCTCACCAATATTAGCTAATAATAACCTACCACTTAAAATTTATTGTAAAAATATTGTGAAAATATTGTGATAAAAATTAATACTAATTTTAATTTTAACATACTATTAAAATTATTTTTTTCTCTTTATAAAAAAATTATTTTTTTCTCACCAATATTAGCTAATAATAACCGACCCCTTAAAATTTATTGTGAAAAAATTGTGATAATATTTCATTATTCTTTTTTTCCTTTTTTTTTTTCACTCTTTTTTTATCCTCTACACGACATTTCTTTCTTCTTCTTTTTTTTCCCACTAAATTTCTCCTCCACACATGTACCCGTTTTGTTTTCTTTTTTAATCCTTCTTTCCTCCTTTCTTTATTCCTTCCCTGCCATTCCTCCAAACACCAGAACATTCTCCTTCTTCGTCTCTTTTTTTTTTTTTTTTCCTTTCTCCCTTTTTTAATCCTTCTTTCCTCCTTTCTTTATTCCTTCCCTGCCATTCCTCCAAACACCAGAACATTCTCCTTCTTCATCTTTTTTTTTTTCCCTTTTCTCTTAGCACTTCGTTTGTTGGTTCTTGGCGGAATCGATAGCATCCCACTCAGGTTCTGGCGATGTAGAATCCATCGGAGTGCGCGACGAAGATGAGGCGGTGGAGTTCGGAGACGGCGAGTGGCTGAGAGGGAAGGGCTTAGAGATCGAAAATGGGGTCGGAGTCGGAGTCAGAGTCAGAGTCGTCCGGGTTTGATTGGGAGGGGTTCGCCGATTTGATCGAACCCAGAGCTCGGTATTTTTGACGCTTTGGCTTCGATTTTGTCCTGTAATTCTCTATCATTTTGCTATATTTTGATTTTTTTTTTTTTTTTGTTTTGCATTTTGAGGAATCCTAATTTGCAAGGAATTTTTTTTTTTTTCCTTAGCTGGTTTGGAAATTTGTTATAGATTTTTTTGTGTTTGGATTTGGAAATTTGTTGGGGGAGCAGAGAGATGATTTGGGAATTTGTTATAGATTTTTTTGTGTTTGGATTTGGAAATTTGTTGGGAGAGTAGAGAGATGAGATGAGAGCTGATGATTTATCAAGGGTAATTTGGTTATTTTTGGAAGAGCCCAACGGATCAAAATCAAAACGCGCATGAGCTTTTTGTTTATGGACCTTCAGAGCTCCATAAACTCAAACGCGCGTTTCTTCACAAATATAAAACGCACCTTTTTCCAAAAAGTTGCGTTTATTACTTACCAAACACTATTTTCGGGCTGGCTTTTTTGAAAACACGCGTTTTGAGCTGAAAACGCTGAAACAAACGGGCACTAATGCTTTGTTTGATTCATGGATGGAAAAAGTGGGGGAAAGAAAATGGTGGGTAATAGAAAAGTGAGAAAATAGAACATGTAGTTTGGTTGAGTGGATGAAAAACTCTTTTATTTCATTGAAAGGAAAAATAAGAGAATATAAAATATTGTTTGTTTAAATTTAATCACGTGCCCAATGCCTCTATTACATTAAAAAAAAAAAAAAAATTTAAAAGATAAAAAAAATTAAAAAAAAAAAAAAAGAAACACCTACCCCTCTAGGCTCTAGGTTTTTTAAAAACATAAACAAAACAACAATAATTCTAAAAGGAGGAGATAGGATAAGGTGGGTAATTTTCCATCAAGACCCCTCTCCTCCCCCATTTTCTCCCCAAATCAAGGGATAGGAATTTAGTGAGCCCAATGAGAAAACAATCAAGCCCAACCTTTTTCCCTCCCTTTCCTCCTTCTAACCAAACAATCTTCTCACCTAAAATCCCTCCTATGTTCTTTCCTCATTTTCCATCCCCCTCAAATCACCCTAGCCAATTGGGGTAAAAGAGAGGAGGGAAATAATTGAGAAGAGAACCAAGCATCAATCATCAAGCTATGTTTGGATTGGAAGGAATAGGAGGGAAGAGAAAAGATATTGAGGGAAGGGATTTCTTTTCCTTTGTTTCGTTGCATGAGGGAAGAGAAAAGAAGAAAAATTGGATTTAAAATATTTCCATGGGGCCTAGTTCTTGCTATCAACCCAAATTGGGCGGAAAGAGAGAGAAATATGAGAGGACTTTTGACTTTTATATCATAAATTACCGATATGCCCCTCATAATTTAAAAGTGTGTTATTATGTGATTTTTTCAAAGGCTACAAATGTAAAAACACACTTTTCATTTCTATTAAACCAAACAAAAGAAAGATAAAATTCTCAAATTTGCTTCTTTCCTTTTTTTTTCCTAAATCCAAGCACACCAAATGGAAATATTTTCTTCTCTCTCTCCATTTTCTTTCCCTTCCATTCCTCTTTTCATTTCTCTCCCTTCCTCATTTACAACCAAACATAGTGTCAATGTCAAGGAAAGGCTGATGAGGTGAAAAGTGAAAAAAAAAAAGGGTAACAGGAGTACTTTCCCATTTTATGTACATGTGTTTCACAATTTCTCCTCCTAAATTATAAAATTGAATAATGTCCCCTTTTAATTATTGAAAATGATTAAATACCCCCTATTATTAGTTGACATCTGAACACAACTTAATCTTTTGATTCTTGTAATCTATATATATAATAATAGGTGAAGTTAAGAGAAACTCAAATTAGAATTCCAAATTAGAGTTCCAATTTTGAGCCATGTATCCTAAATTATTTATTCTTAAAGAGTTTTATTTCTTAATTTTAGAATAAAACGTAGGACAATATCATAAATATTCATCCAAGTGAGTTATTAAGTATAAAAACCAAAGAGTCTAGAATAAATGAATCTTAAAAAAAAAAAAAAAAGTGCTTCACAATAATTTTAAAATATATATATATATGGACAATTTACATTTTATACCTAATAATATCCTTACAAAAAATTTTAAAGATTTAACAAAATATAAAAATGACTATTAATAGTATTTAAATTATATATATAGGAATTATATTATATATCTTATTGTATATTTTTAAGTGTTTTCATGCATATGCATGGGGTTACAAGCTAGTATTATATAATGAAATTATCACAATACTCTTGGGAGTTAAATTGCAAATGACTCATTTGTTTTGGTTGATTGACTTTAGGGTTTTGGAATATTGGAATTTTAGATATAAATTTTTGACAGACATATTATATTTAGCATAGTAAGTTTTTGTGAAAATGTCCAACCAAGTCACAATTAGACATGACAAAATGGGTCAGAAAATTCTGAGCCGACCCGACTCGAAAAAACCTAACCCGAACCCGATTTTTTTTACCCGAAGCAAAAACGGGTTGACCCGTGACCCGACTCAATTTTTTTGCAACTCAACCTGACCCGACTTGGATAACCCATGACCTAACCCATTAAAAAAAATTCGTTAAAAAAATATTTAGACTACGTCTTGATACTAGGTGCATAAAGCACAAAGCACCAAACTATAGTTGTCAAATTGTAAATTGATTTTTGATTTTTCTGTATCGTGTATCGTATTAAATCTTGTATCATAAGTTACACAAACATGTAATAAAATTATAAAACAATTATAAATATACATATATAAAAAGTATATTTATTATAAATTCAAAATATATTCAACTAATGACCAATTTAATCATTACTTATGTAATAAAATTTAACAAAGCTAACTAAATAAATCAAATTAACTTATATTTATAACATGACCATTCAAATTGATTAAACTTAGAAGTAATACATGATATATGAACCAAAAGAATAATATCTTTTCATCATCTTGGTTAATCAACTCTGTACGGACCAATAAAGTTTGCGGCCCAAGCCCACTTAGAGTAACGGGTCATAGCCTTCAAACTTAGCCCTAAGTCAATAAAATTTGTAAGAGATGGGAAAGAACAACAACAATGAGCTCTGCCTGAGGACAATTATGGGGAAGAATCAGATTTGTATTCAAATATAAATGAGTATCAAGCTTCATACAAAGACCCCCAAGGAGGCAGGATTCATGTAGAAAGTGATATTGTTCCCCTCTCTCTTTCAATGCACTCCTCTCTATTTCTCTTTTTCTCTCTGCTTTCTCCTATCCATCTTCCCAATGCCCCTTTCCTTTCATTTTATAGCACTCTTCCATCGCATCCTCACTATCCATTTCTAACTAACCCCCCTCCTTTTCCGACACTTGTTACCTTTCACCTCTAAAGAAGATGGTGGCAGAGACCTGCTTAGCTGTGACCTATACTGTTCAGATCATTTCCTCATTAATGCAGCTGATAAAGCTATTGTCTTCCAATTAATGCGAATGCAACAGGCTACACCAGGCCTAAAGCTTCCCTACTGCCCACTGTCTTCCACTCTTTTCTGACCCTAACTTCCCTTAGAATGCCTCGGAGTACCATGACTCGTTTCCTCCCCTCCTTGGGTGACTTCTTCCCTTGGGCCCGTGGCTTACAGCATCTTCGCGTCATTGTTGCGACCCTTTAGCTTCCTCCTCGGTCCTCGGGCCAACATTGCTATCCTTTAACTTCCTCCTCAGTCCTCGGGCCAATATGGCAACCCTTCAACTTCATCCTCGGTCCTTGGGTACCCACAAACTCCTTCTAAGTCAATGTTATCATTATGTTCAGCATCTTACAAAATTATTTTTTCATAAACACTTTCTTCATTATTATCAACATATACTTTTTTTTTGTTTTTTTTTATTCTAATAATTTTTCTTTTTCTTTTTTCTTTGCATTCTATCTTTTTAGACTCATAATAATAATAAAAAAATAAAAAATAATAATTATATTTTCATTTAATACATTATTAATAGTATAGGAAATAAATTTGCACATATGAAAGTGAGTGTTATGAGTATAGTCTAAATTTTGTAGAAGTGTGAGATGGAAGGAAAAAAACTCAAGGACTTGCTATTTTATTATACTCAATTAAGTTCCCTAATAATTTTGTGTTAAAAAAGTCTAACAACTTGTTTAAACCAAATAAAATCACAAATTTTAACCCAAAAAAAAAACCCTTTTTAAACCCACATGTCTATGTATCGTACGATATGTACGATTCACCAATACAATACAATTCATACGATACGCACCTATGTATCGGACGATTCATGAGCACTTACGAGACACCTTTACAATATGAAACTTTTTGTATACGATACGATACTGACAACAGACAAGACAAGACAATAGCTTCACATTCAATTTGACTATTTGAGCTTCACAACCAACAAGAGCTTCACAAATATGAGAGAATGAGACAAGACAAGACAACCATTAAAAAAAAAAAATTATAAATCTCATTTTATTTCACTAGCTAACTAGCTGTAGTCCAAAGGCACAAACGTGAAACGTGACAAATCACAAAGGCCAAAGCTTCCTCAGTTCCTCTACTCTTGCACCTCTACCCTTCTTTTCACACTTTCACACTATGAGAGACCGGGAAAATTAGGCCTCTAAAAAAAGAGAGATTTTTTAGTGCTTTTTAGGGCACCTCTCTTTTTGGGTAAGTGGTGTAGAGTCGCCATTTATTTTTATTTTTAATACAAAAAATAAGAAAAACTAAATATAAATACATGACTAAATTGTTCCTTTATCATTGATTGAATAAAAAATTACATATTTGAAAAATTGATAAGCTTTGGGTCCTAGTTACAATCTAACCAAAATAAAACAAAGATAGGTTAGATCTACCTATCCAAAAGACCTAAATTCGAAGGTTAGGTTACGGAATGGGAATGTGTTAGGCACCCATTCCGCCCAGACAAAGTCTGGTCTTCTAGACTTTTGTGACCTATATACCCCTTTTTTGCATGCTATGATTGATATGTTGTACATGTGAACAAAACTAAATCACACAAATTTATTTATGAATGCATCCTCTTTTTTGTTAAAAAATTCAAATCTGTTGTTGTGAGTAAAAAAAATTGATTTTGGTTTAGAAAAAAAATCAGATCTGTTTTTATTCTGTAAAAAAAAAAAAAAGATGTTTTTTGGAGAGAAAATTCAGATCTGTTTTTTTAATGAGAAAATTTAGTTTTGTAGAAACTCAAAAGAATCAGATCTGTTTTTGAAAACTAAAAAAAAAAAATTGGTTTTTGATTTGTATCAGATCTGTTTTGTAAAAAAAAAAAAAAAAGATTTGTAAATTAAAAAAATCAAATCTATTTTTATATGTTCAAAATATGAAAGAGATTTTTTGAGAAGAGGATTTCATTCATGAAATAAATTTATGCTACATGAATTAAATAAAACAAACGCAACCATTCATGATCTTTTTCTTTATTTCAAAATTAATCAAATTTGTTTCTAAGGAAGATACAAATCAGTTTTTGATTTAAGAAAAATTCAGATTTGCACCTAAGGAAGATGCAGATCGTTTTTTATTTGAAAGAAAATTCAGATATGCATCTAATGAAGATGCAGATCCGTTTTTATTTGAAGAAAAATTCAAATCTACATCTAATGAAGATGCAAATCCATTTTTATTTGAAGAAAAATTCAGATCTACATCTAATAAAAATACATATCTGTTTTATTTTAAAGAAAAAGAATTGTCAATGTGTAGATTTTTGAAAATAAGAAAGAGATCACAACAATACTAGAAGAATTAAGGACATGTTTTGACACAATAAATTAACAATTCATGATATGAGTACTTGAAATAACTAAACTAAAAAAAAAACATACGTCATCACCATGAGAGAAGCTTAAAGAAAAGAAAAGGGTATTGAAAACAACCTCTTGCATTGAGCACTTCTTGTTCTTGAGAGGAAATTTTAGGGTTCAAACAAATTTATTCAATTATCTTTGAAACCTAAAAACCCTAATTTAAGAGAAAATACTAGAAAAGGGGAGTGAGAAATTTGAGAGTGTCCAAAGGTGTCTCTCCTTGAGCGTAAAAGAATGTCTAAGAGGGGTCTGAATGTTGGGAGGCATCTCCTATTTATAGAGGTGTTAATTGCTTAGAAAATAAGCTAGGTTTGCTTAAAAATTAAGTCCAATCAGCTTAAAAAATAAGAAAAAAAACGTATGGGGGAAAATCCTTTAAAAAAAAGGAGATTTGGATAAAAGTAATCTAATTTTTCATATCAAAACTATCTCAACAACTTTGCCAAAAATAGCCTAGTCTGAATTTTGAGTTCTACTAGGCCAAAAGTGCCTTGGAACTTGAATTTGAAATCTATTACTTGATTAGCACGTTTTTGAAGTGTTTTCCAACCCTAAGACTATATTTGGACGAATTTCAGAGTTATTTTCACGATAAACCTCATTCCAAAGTGATAATTATGACTTTTAAAATAATTATTTTGAATATAATTATCCCAAAAGCCTAATTATCCACAATCTTTAAATATTATCAACTTATTTGTTTTAATCCTATGCAACAAATCTTACTTTAAGAAAAATACTCCACCATTAGAATCTCAAGATCATTTTTATGATATGCAATGAATGAATTAATGCATGTAATGTAGTCATGATTTTTGGGGTACATAGATGGTCACTCTAGTTGTCTTCCTTGATTAAATCATGGGTGCAAAATCGAGTGTCTACACACACATTTCACACTTTTTCAGTTTCACACAAAGCTTGCGCCTCTACCTCTACCTCTACCTCTACCCTTTCAGCTTTTCTCCGCCTTTGACTATGCCTTTACTCTTTTCTTTTATCTTCTCTTCTTAGTTCTTTCAGTCCTTAAATCTTCAAACCAATCTTTCTCTTTCTCGGCATATATGCTCCACACTCCACTGCTCTGCTTTCTCACTTCTCTGTTTTGGTGGTCTTTAAAGCTGATTAAGTTGGTCTTGCTAGCTACTATTGGGTGGCCTTTCTATATACTGGTGCAGGACAATGAATTGTACAGTCAATATTCAGATTAGCTGACTTTATTGACTTTTGCATCATTAGTAAAGTTGATTAAGATGGTTTGCTAGTTTACTTGTTTTGTTTGTTTTAAGATCTATCTCTTTTTGAAGCTGTAAACTTGTAATTATATGCATTTTGATAGTGAACTATTAACATTAGAGACTTTTTCCATCATGAATTTATGACTATAAATAATTTTTGTCATGCTTAAAATTGTCAAAATTGAAAGGATATTAACAAGTGGCATTAAGTGCAATTCATTTCCTTAATTGATTTTATTCATTCTCTCTAAATAGGTTGTTATTGATTTGTTTTTGTAATTGAAATAAGAAAAAGCTTGTTTGAAAAATACCGGTCAACTCGACCTGCCCCGTGACCCAATTGACTCATTTAAAAATGACCCGTTTTGACTCGCAACCCGATTGACCTGTTTAAAAATGACCCGTTTTGCCACGTCTAGTCTCACAATAGTATTATGGTGCATTCTTAAGAAATTGGTGTAATCACAATAGCATAATAGTTCATAACGGTTTGTTTTTTTGTGGACGTGAAAATGCCATATTCAAGTAACAGACTTGCCCAAGGGGTGCCAGGGCCCTTACCCCACCCAAGTTCCCGAGTTAAAAAAATAAAAAAAAATAAAAAATATTCAAATTCAAATTCAAAATTTTATAACTCTAAACTCAATACTTTTTTTTAATAATGAAAAGTAACTTTTAACCTTCCTAATGTAGTCAAGAATAAACAAATTTGAACATCTATAATCTATAATTTATAATACATATAAAATCAAAGACGTTTGACCTTCGATTGGCCTCAAAATATTGTGCCACATAAGAATTTGAGGTCTTACCATTTTACACGTAATTATTTTAATATGTATATCTTTTAATCAGTTCAAATTATATTATATTCTTAAACTCTTCATTAGAATCTTGCCAAATCATTTTAAAAAAATGTTAGAATATATAGTTTCATCTATAAACACAATCATAACATCTTCTCCAAAAAAGAAAATCATGACAAATATTTAATGCTAGAATATATAGTTTTGTATACAAATACAATTGTAATAAATGTTTATTAATAATTATTGTAGGGATAAAGGACCCAAATATGAGTATTGGGCCGTGAGTCGTGTTTGAGGACATCAACTAGTCCGAGGACAAGTAATAATGACGGAGGTCTACAGGACAATGGTTTGTGGAAGGAGTTTGGTTATGAGGAATTGGAAGTATTGTCCGAGGAGAAGTACCTCCTCAGCTAAACAAAGTAGAGGTTATAAGTCTGACTTTTCATAAAAAATAAGGCAATAGACGATCATACTGGCAAGGAGAAGCATTAGGTGGGGATAAGACAAAAAAGAGTTGGGAAATATCTTAAAAGAAAGCTGGTACTACCACATTGAATGCTCTGCAGCTAACCTCCTAGTCGAATTAATGTGGAGGTGATACCTAAATAGTAACGTTCAACCTTACAGTTACCCACAAAGACTTCAAGAAGGTGCTAATGGGACAAGTATCAAAACCAGCAATCTAATCTATACGTGGAGGGGGGAGATGAAGTAAGAAAGGAGAATATAAAAAAGAAAGATCCCACTGCAAAGGGATCATCAGATAATTGGTAGAAAAATCACTATACGCTCAAGAACTGTAGTTTTGTACAAGTCTAAGAGAAATATATATAAGAACAACCTTACTCGGACTTGACTGAGGAGGACTTTTCTTGTCCAAACCATTCGTTTATGCTTTCCAGTAACAACTAACCTATTATGATTATTGTCCACCCCACTTATTGGAAGTTCAGTTTCAAATCCATTCTCTACAAATTCATTATTTTGGGCTCTTTGGGCCATTGACCTTACTTTTGGGTTTTGGAAGCAAAACGTATCCTTACAATTATCATAAATATCAACTTTTATATTCTAATAAAATTAAAAAAGAAAAAAAATCATATTATATTAAATTTTCTCATGCAATGCACAATTACCAACTAGTGAAATATTATAGCAATATCTCCTAATCAATGTGCCAAATTTTATATGTTGTCTTTAAAAGAAAATTACAAAACCATATACCTTTTGAGGTCGTTTACAACTAACACTAATATTGATACTTTTAAGTTAAAATGAAATAAACAAGTCATAAAATGTCTTTAGAAAATCAAGGCATAGATAGAACATTTTAAAATTTTGAGAATACAATCATATAAGTTAATTTAATTTTTTCATTTTACTTTTAAGTATTCAAATAGATATTTGAAATATCTTACATTTAGATTAATCTTTTAACTTCATATGTTAATGACCATTTATTTGTTATTTGTTATTTATTTATTTGAAATATATTTTTATAGTCACTTAATTTGTGAAGAAGCTTAAATGTAAGTATGTAACAATATTATACTAACTCTAATACTAGGCTAGAAAAAAAAATTAAAACAAAACACGAAAAATACATATTATAACTTACTTGAGCTTACATTTACATTATATTTTTTATGTTAATCAAATATTTTGTTTAATAAATTAAATAATTTTTTATTCTATTAATAAATATTTTTTGAAATTTTGTTTTCAATTTTTTCTCTAATATAATTTCCCTCTTCCCAACCAAAAATCTAGCTTTGTCAATGGTAAAAGGTATAAGCCGAAAATAATAATAATAATAATAATTGTAGGGATAAAGGGCGTAAATATGAGTATTGGGTCGTAAGCTGTGTCCGAGGACATCAAGTAGTCTAATGACAAGTAATAATGACGGAGGTCTATAGGACAATGGTTCGTGGAAGGAGTTTGGTTATGAGGAATTGGAAGTGTTGTCTGAGGAGAAGTGCCTCCTCGGCTAAACAAAGTAGAGGTCATAAGTTCGACCTTTCATAAAAAAATAAGGCAACAAATGATCATATTGACAAGGAGAAGCATTAAATGGGGATAAGACAAAAAAGAGTTGGGAAATATTTGAGAAGAAAGCTATAACTACCATATTGAATGCTCTACAACTAACCTCCTGACCGCATTAATGTGGAGGTGATTACCTGAACAGTAACATTCAGCCTTACAGCTACCCACAAAGATTTCAAGAAGGTGCTGATAGGACAAGTATCAAAACCAGCAATCTAATCTACACGTGGAGAGCAGAGATGAAGTAAGGAAGGAGAATATAAAGAAGAAAGATCCCACTGCAAAGGGATCATCATATAATTGGTAGAAAAATCACTGTATGCTCAAAAACAGTAGTTTTGTATAAGTCTAAGAGAAATATATATATATATATATATATAAACAACCTTCCTCAAACTTGACCGAGGAGGACTTTTCTTTTCCAAACTATTCGTTTACGCTTTCCAATAACAAGTTAACAACTAACTTATTGTGATTATTGTCCACCTCAATCATTGAAAGTTCAGTTTCCAACTCACTCTCTACAAATTCATTGTTTTGAGTTTTTTAGGCCATTGACCTTGCTTTTGGGTTTTGGGAGCAAAACGATTCCTTACAATAATAATAATAATAATAATAATAATAATTGTGGGGACCAGTTAATTAGGAAGTATTGTTAAAGTAGTATTAATTGGGCCTATGGCCCAATCCGAGGATGTTAGACCATCTGAGGAGGTCCAAATAAGGTCATAAGGGGAATGAAATGGAGGGAGGAGTAGAGACAAAGTGAGATAGGGCCCCATAACCGTCCGAGGACAAAAACCTTCTCGGCAACATGTGTTCGAGGTGAATCTGAGTGCATTATCATCGCAGACTTACTTCGGGGTTACATCATAACTAAGGGTAGGATATTGGACCAGGGACAAGAATAAAAAGGTAGATAAATATCTTCAAAGGTTGTTACCTCCGCATTAATTCCCTCTCAACCAACTCTTTGGCCACATTAATGTGGAAGTGATGCATGAACAGTGATGAAGCAGCCTTACAGCTAATGGTTGATTGTTCTAGGAAGTGTTGGATGGGACAGGAAGGAATCCCCCGAATCTAACCTACACGTGTGTGGTAAGGATGACACCAAGATTGCAGTATATAACATGGAAGAATGCACTGAGAGAGGGGGGGGGGGGGGAAACTCCTGTACAATTTTATTTTGAAGAAAACCATATGAAACAAACAATTGAAGCTATGGCAAAGATAGATTGCTGATGGTACTTGCATCAAACCGTCTTGAAACGTTAAATCTAATTATTTTTCTTCTAGGATAGATCTAGTTCTTTTACCCACTCTCTACAAATTTATTATTTGGGCCGTTAGCGTTTAAGCCCAACCCCGTTTTGGGACCAATACAATTTCAGTCCTTACAATAATAATTTAAAGTCCTTCTCAAGCTAAACTAAAAACAATATTCACGGATGAGAATTTAGGAAGTACTTTTGATAAATAAAAACAAAATGGATTCTTTAAATGACATGATTTGGAAATGTTGGGTTATTTACAATTCTCTCCTTAATTATTGGGTCATTTGCACTTTTTTTCCTTTAACTATTGAATCATTTACGATTCTCCTCTCAAGGGTATTTTAGTAATTTCATTGTGGAATATTTTAGAAATCAAAAGATTTAGTCATGTGTTAACATGTTTTTTTTTTTTTGAAAGGAGTCATGTGTTAACATGTTAATTAGCAGTATTTCATTTCAACAGTTAAGGGGAGATATTACTTAATTTTATTGTTTAGGGAGAGATTTGTGAATTATCCCATAAATAAAGGTTTTTTCCAAAGAAAATCGATTTACTTTTAATCAAAATGACTAAGTTTATATTACGTTCTTCTTCTTTCTTTTTAAACTATTTTTTCTTAAATAATGTGCACATATAACATGCTTAATTTTGATATAAAAAAATCAAATGACAAATTTTTTTTAAAATATATATATATATATATATATAAATCCCCACAAACTATGTCATTTTAAGTTATTTTCTTATTATTATTGTTTATACCAGTTAGTAATTCATGTAATGCACGGGAATGACGTAATATAATTTTTCCTCTTATTCATTTTTTTGTTTAATTATGAAATTTGATCATTATGGTAGTTAAGAATAAATATTTATTATAATTGTATTTGTATATAGAAATATATATTATAGCCTTAGGTATTTATTATGATTGTATTTGTATATGGAATATACATGTGGTTACACGATTTTCCTGGCCCAACTTGAGTTGATTAGGCCCTGGCCCAAAGCGCAACCCACAATAATTATTTGTAGAGGATGGGTCAAAGAACTTGGCCTCAGTGAACTTGTTCGGTCTTATGCATGGGCAGTATGGTTTGCAAAAGGAAAATAGAAAAAACACCAGAATGGATCTTTCTCAAGTCTGATTTTATTTCTTTTTTGTTCCTGATACAGTTCTCCCGTCCCCTTCTTTGAGGGACTCCACTACATTATATATTTTTCTTCTTTTCATCCCAGCCTTACACCTGTTAATCATCCAAGCATCCACTCGAGCACCTGTCCCATCAGGCGCCCTCATCAGACCCTTTGTGAGTTGCAGAGGCCAAGGCGGTACTGTTCAGGAGTCTTTTCCTCATTAATGCGGCCAAGAGGGTGGTTGGGGCGCAATTAATGTGGTGGTAGCCTTCCGTGAGATATTTTGAATTTAATTCGTTTTATATGTTAGGAAGACGAGCTGAAATGGCTGGGGCAAGTTTCTCGTCTGGGCTTCGCGATGTCCGAGGAGGAGTTACTCCTCGGACAGGTTTCCTTGACGCTATTGGGGTTGAATAGCGCTTCATATGAGGCTTTTCGTTGGACAGGACGCTCCTCGGACGGGCCTGAGCTTGGAATAGCCCATCATTTTTGGGCCGGGCCCCACAATAGCCCCTCAAAACTCCGGTTTTTACCTCCCTCCGAGGGGAAAGGCGGGGTTTTGATGTTTGTGAGTGGAGGGAAATAAGGAGATCGTGGGGCGTGCGTGCGGACCGTTACTTTTGACGCGCTACAATTTACGAGACGTGGCCATTAACTTCTGGAGGCGTTATGTTCCCTTCATCCAACGGCTTGGCGTGGATCGAACGGCCATCGTTTCTTCCCGTATTTCTAGGCAGGGATGATCTTTTCTCTCTCCTCCCGGCTATATAAGACGCCAGAGGGGTTCAGTTCCTTCTTTCATCTGCATTTCGCAAACCTCAAAGGACTCCAGAGAACTCCATCGAATCCCAGAGATATACGAACACTTGCGTCCGTTACGCCGCCGTAGCCGTTCTTGTGAAGCACTTCGTCCAAGAGAGATTCCCAGGCGTCCCCTTGAGCGTTTTGTGAAGGTACCAGTACATTTCGCCTTTCTCTCCGTTTCAATTCCCTCCTCGGACTCTACTTTTCTTTTCAGTCTTTACTTTCATTTCCTCAGTTTAGTTCAGATGGGTAGATTCGAAAAATTAGTAAAAACTCCTGCCGCTATGGAAGCCTTTAGGGCTAAATACCACATTCCCCCGAGGGTTGGGCTGCGGCACTGTCCTCTTGAAGGAATATTGACCGATAGAGTTGAGGGAGAAGTCGTTATCCCCATGATTGCTTTCATAGAGGGAGGGATGACACTTCCCATGCGTAGGATCACAAGGGAATACCTGTTCAACCATAGGTTGACGCCGTATCAGTGTGCCCCAAATATGTTCAAGATACTAGGCTGTGTAGATGTCTTAGACGAGCGGATGAATCTAGGCCTTACTTGGCACGATGTGGCTTATCTGTACGAGTGTCACCGCCTCGGGGATGACGGGTATTATCTTAAATCCCGGAACGAGGACGTTAGGTTGATCTCTTGTCTTCCAGTTTCCAATAAGACCGTGAAGAATGACTTCCTCATTGCTTCTGGGGAGTGGTTCGACGGTATTCATTGTCCAACTCGGGCAGGAAACCCAGGTGCGGCACTTTTAGGATTGGTCCTTTTTGGGAAAGGATTTAGTGTTGAGGGGTTACTTTTCTTGCTTTCTTTGTAATTGGAAAATTTCATGATCTAACCTCACTTTTCTTGATTTGTTTGCAGACAAAATTCACGTTGCTCCTCGGCTAAGCCTTGTGAACGTGCCAGCGCTAAACTATCTTCTCAGGTCGGAGATTTTCACTACCGGGGACGGACAGTTGCGTGCGGCCCATCTGGTTTTGGGCTATCAACCTCTGAGCAGCGCTTTCCAGGCAATCGGTCATGCTATAAGGGTTGGCAGTCCGAGGCTGGCTAGAATTGACGTGTCCCAGGACGGATTCCTAGCTGACCACGATTTGCCACCAGTGGTGTTGCCAGGTGTCAGAAATCCTTACTTGGCAGAGCAGCTACCTCCGGTAAACGAGCCTGGTGCTGCTGTTTTGGTTGAAGAAGGAGCTGAATCATCTCGTCTTTCCCTTGAGGAAGAAATAGACAAGTTTTACTTCGAGGAGGAAATTCAGCAAAACCCCCTGGTGGAGCTTTCTAATCCCGAAGCAGAGCAGGACCAACATTCCGCGGTTGGTGTTCCCTCAATCGTTATCTGCTTGGACGATACTTCAGACGAAGAGGTAGAGCCCATGGCAGGAAAGGGAAAGTCTCTAAAGGAGCTGATGACCTCTCGGGGAAAAGGTCAGTCATCAAAGGTTCAACCATCGAAGGGACCAAGTCCATCAAAGGTCAAAACCCTTCCCCCTGTGGTCCCCCAGGGCGTCTCGGACCCTGGCCTTAAGGTTAATCCGGACCTGAAGAAGAAGAGGCCGGTTGACACTCCTGAGGAGGGTGAGATGGTTGCCCAGCCGACCAAGCAAAAGACCACGCGGGCGCCAAGGAGCAGAAGGGGTAACTCCTCGGAGAGCCGGGATGAGGAGAACCTTGCTGACGTTCGCGCCTCCCCTCGTGTATGGAACCCCAAGCTGGAGCTGGATGGGGTTGCCATCTCCTACAATGCTTCGGTCCGAGAGTATAACCGAGGCCGGGCAGGGTACGTGGCGGATGCCTTAGAGCAACCCTTACTCCTTCCTCGGGACATGGAGGCCTATAGGCGATGCACTCAGCTCGAGCTCTTCCTATCCCTAAAAAGGGATCTCGCGTTGGTAAGTAATCCTTTTACTGTTCTATTGATTTTCCTATCTTGTTAGATTTCTGTAACACTGTTGTTTCGTTCGCAGATTACCCAACAGGTGTTCGTGGTTGAGGAGTTTTGCCGCAATAGCCGAAGTAGGGTCGAGGCTGAGACCCAGGCTCGGGCAGAGATGGAGAAAGCCTTGGGGTCTCTCAAGCACGAGCACCTTAAACTCACGGACGACTTTAAGGTGTCGGAGAACTGGCGCAAAAGTGCAGAGGCTGGTTTAAAGAGTGCTGAGACCCAGGCGGAGGACCAGCGCAAAGAGCTGTACACGACGCAGCTTGACCTCACCACCGAGAGGCAAGTAGTGCGGGATCTCAGGAATGCCCTGCAAAAGGTAGAGGATGAGCTGAGGCTGGTAAAGGAGGAGGCCCAGCTGATCCAAGAGGCCACAGAGGCTGAGAAGAATGCTGCTCGCCAGCTCGGGGCCGAAGAGACGGAGGCCAGGCTGTCTGAGGAGATCCCTGAGGTGTGCAGAGAGTACTGCGACCTTTCATGGGCTCATGCTCTCGACGCTGCAGGAGTTCCTGCGGATTCGGCCCTAAGACTGCCTGAGAGCATCTTCTATCCTCCGGAGATCCGGGCTAACCCTGATGAAGCCCAAGTCGCTTCGGAGCAAGACCTGGCGGTGCCTGATGCCGTCCTTGTGTCTAATGTGGCTAAGGATCCTGCCACAGACTCTACCATTGAGGTTCCTCCTCCTCAGCCCGAGCAGAAAGAAGATTCTCCCGCTACGGCTTAGCCCTTTTTTTTTTTTTTTTTTTTTTTTTTTTTTTTAAAATGAGAGTTGTCTTGTTTTTTCATTCTTTTGTAAGGACCTCTCTTTTTAATGTACTCGGAATATTAATATAAAATGTTCGTCTTGCTTACTATGAATGTATGTCAATACCGCTCTTTTTTAAACATTTGCAACGAGGTAGATACAGGCAAACGGTCAAAATGAAAATGGGTTTTTGGGTTACGCGTTTGAGGGTCGCGATGGTGCTAGACTGTGCGCATGTATTAAAAGTGATTTCCTTTAAGTAATAATCTCCCAATCTATCACAAGTAATAATCTCCCCAAAAGTCTATGGTCCGAGGAGCCAGGCAGGACTTAGGTTCTGCTTAAAACTATGAATTGTCATGAGTAATAATTTCCCCTAAAGTCTGTGGTCCAAGGAGCCATGCAGGACTTAGGTTCTGTTTAAAACTATGAGCTGTCATGAGTAATAACTTCCCCAAAAGTCTGTGGTCCGAGGATCCATGCAGGACTTTGGTTTTGTTTAAAACTTATAAATAGTTGGCTTAAATAATAATTTCCCCCAAGTCTGTGGTCCGAGGAGCCATGCAGGACTTGGGTTCTATTTAAAACTATGAGCTGTCATGAGTAATAATTTCCCCAAAAGTCTGTGGTCCGAGGATCCATGCAGGACTTTGGTTTTGTTTAAAACTTATAAATAGTTGGCTTAAATAATAATTTCCCCCAAGTCTGTGGTCCGAGAAGCCATGCAGGACTTGGGTTCCGTTTAAAACTTATAAACAATCGGCTTAAGTATTAATTTCCCCCAAGTCTGTGGTCCGAGGAGCCATGCAGGACTTGGGTTCTATTTAAAACTTATAAACAATCGGCTTAAGTATTAATTTCCCCCAAGTCTGTGGTCCGAGGAGCCATGCAGGACTTGGGTTCTATTTAAAACTTATAAATAATTGTAATGTAGACTGGCAAGCGGCAAATAGTCATAAAAGCAAACGTATGCTAAGCCATTCTTATTAATAATAATACCTCCTGAGGTTATTTACATTCCATGGTCGAGGTACAGCTTTTTCATCCAAATCTTCTAGGTAGTAGGCGCCTATTCCGGCCACGGATGTGACACGGTATGGTCCCTCTCAATTGGGCCCCAACTTGCCCCAAGAGGGGTTCTTTGCGCTGCCGAGAATCTTCCTCATCACGAGATCACCTGGACCCAGAGGCCGCAATTTGACGTTAGCATCATACCCTTGTCTTAACTTCTGGTGATAATAGGCCATGTGAATCGTGGCCTTTTCCCTTCTTTCCTCGGCTAGGTCCAGACTTCTTCCTAGCAACTCATCGTTATCACTTGGGGTAAACGAACTAGACCTCAACGTGGGGAAATTGTTCTCGATCGGAAGCATAGCCTCGGCCCCGTAAGTCATTGAGAAGGGGGTCTCACCGGTTGAACGCCGCGGCGTTGTCCGATAGGTCCATAAGACGTGCGGTAGTTCTTCTACCCATCTCCCCTTTGACTCATCCAATATTTTCTTCAATCCGTTCACTATGACCTTGTTTACGGCCTCGACTTGCCCATTTCCTTGGGGGTATGCGGGGGTGGAATATCGATTAATGATCCCAAACTCACGGCAATACTCCCTAAAATTCTTGCTGTCAAACTGAAGACCATTGTCGGAAATGAGTGTTCTCGGAGTTCCAAAGCGGGTGATAATGTTCTTCCAGATGAATTTCTGGGCGTCCACGTCCCTGATGTTGGCCAAAGGCTCAGCCTCCACCCATTTAGTGAAGTAATCGGTTCCGACTATTATGTATCGCTTGTTCCCCGCAACCTTGGGGAAAGGTCCGACAATATCAAGACCCCATTGCGCGAACGGCCATAGACTGGAGAGTGGGTTGAGAACCCCTCCGGGTTGGTGGATATTTGGGGCGAATCTTTGGCACTGATCGCACTTCTTAGCGTATTCCTGGGCTTGTCTCTGCATGTTCGGCCACCAGTATCCTTGGGTGAGTGCCCTGTGCGCCAGCGATCTTCCTCCGGTGTGACTTCCACATACTCCCTCATGCAACTCTTCAAGAAGAGACTCGGACTCTTCTGGATGTACGCAGAGCAGGTACGGTCCAGAGTAGGAGCGCCGATAAAGTTTGCAGTCCTCTGATAGCAAAAAACGAGGAGCATTTCTACGTATCTTCTCGGCTTCTAGTCTTTCTTCCGGTAGGATCTCATCTTGGAGGAAATTCCTTAGGGGGTCCATCCAACTGGGGCTCTGTCTTATCTGATGGACTTGGGTCGGGTTTCCATTGATGGGACTGGCCTTAACTAGATCTTCGACTAGGATCACTCGTGGCAAATTACGTGCCGAGGACGTGGCAAGAGTGGCCAGCGAGTTTGCATGAGTGTTTACGCTCCTGGAGATGTGCGTTAAACTGAAGGATTCAAAGCTCTCCTGTAGCCGTTTGACTTGTCCCAGATACTCTTGCATCCTAGTATCTCGAGCTTCCAGCTCTCCCATCACTTGTCCGACCACTAATCTGGAGTCCGAGAAGGCTTCTATTACTCTTCCACCCAACCTTTGAACCATTGCCATTCCTTGAAGTAAGGCTTCGTATTCGGCTTCATTGTTCGTAGCCGAGAATTCGAGTCTTAATGACTTTTCAATGACAGCGCCGTCTGGCGATATTAAAACTATCCCAACTCCTGATCCTCTCTGGTTGGCCGCGCCATCCACGTAGACCTTCCAATGCATGGTTTCCCCGGCCGAAATCGTGCCAACCAGTTTTCCGCCCAGGTCTTTCTTCTCGGTCATCGTTTCTATAGAGGGCTCAGCAAACTCTGCTACCAAGTCCGCGAGGACCTGTCCTTTGACGGAGGGTCTGGGCATATATTTAATATCAAAAGCCCCCAGAAGAGCACTCCACATGGCGATCCTTCCTGTGTAGTTAGCACTTCGAAGCACGGCTCGAAGTGGAAGCTGAGTCAGGACGATGACCGTGTGCGCCTGAAAGTAATGAGGAAGCTTCCAGGTTGCATGCACTATCGCCAAAATTGCCTTCTCTAAGGGTAGGTATCGCACCTCGGCTTCATGTAGTGACTTGCTCACATAGTACACCGGTCGCTGCACCCCATTATCATCCCGTATTAATACCAGGCTTACGGCGTGGGGAGCTACGGCGATGTAGGCAAACAGCACCTCGTCTGCCTCCGGACTGGACATGATGGGTGGTCGGGACAGGTAGTCCTTAAGCTGCTGGAAAGCCTGAACGCAATCCTCCGACCATTTAAACTCTTTCCACTTGTTTATCAGGAGGTAAAAAGGCCGACATCGATCCGCCAATCGTGATATGAACCGGCTTAATGCCGCAATCATGCCAGTGAGCTTCTGCACTTCCTTCGGGTTCCGAGGAGTCTGTAGACTGTTAATGGCTTTGATTTGGTCAGGACTTACTTCTATTCCTCTATGGGTGACCATGTACCCTAGGAATTTCCCAGACCCGACCTCGAATGAACATTTGGAGGCATTCAGCCGCAACCGGTGCTCCCTTAAGATAGCGAAGACTGTTCCAAGGTCTTGCACGTGCTCGGACACCCTTTTACTCTTCACAACCATATCGTCTATATACACCTCAATGATCTTGCCCAGTTGCGGCTCGAACATCCGAGTCATCATCCTTTGGTAGGTTGGGCCCGCGTTCTTTAGCCCGAATGGCATCACCTTATAATGATAATTTCCGATGGGCGTCATGAAAGCCGTTTTCTCTTGGTCCTCTAGCGCAAGGGGTATCTGATGATAGCCCTGGAAGGCGTCCAGGAAGCTCATTCGAGGGTGTCCCACGGTTGCATCCACCAATCGATCAATTTTGGGTAGGGGGAATGGGTCCTTGGGGCACGCCTTGTTCAGGTCCGTGAAGTCCACGCAGACCCTCCACTTCCCCGTCTTTTTCCTTACCACCACTGTGTTCGCCAACCATTCAGGATAAAAGACCTCTTTGATAGCCCCTGCTCTTTTCAACTTGGCCACTTCGTCTCTTACGGCACCAGCGTGTTTCTTTGAAGGGCGTCGGGGTGGTTGCTTCCTCGGAGTGGAAGAGGGGTTGACGTTCAGGTGGTGGCAGATGAGGCTGGGATCAACTCCAGGGGCATCGTAGGCGTCCCAAGCGAATACGTCGACATTTTCTCTGAGAAATCTGACCAGTTCCTCCTTTTCCTGAGAGGGCAATTCCGAGCCGACCTGAAAGAACTTCTCCGGGTCATTGCTGACAGCAACCTTATCTAAACCTTCACACCTTATCTCCTCGGCCAGCCCCTCGTCTTGCTTTGCCGAGGAGGCTGGTTGCTATAAGCTCTTTGGGGCCGAGGTCTCGACCAAGGGCCGATGTAAAATGGCGGCCACCACACACATCCTGGCCACGGCCTGATCTCCTCGGATCTCTTCCACTCGTCCTCTGGATGGGTATTTCACTTTCTGGTGAAGTGTGGAGGTCACGGCCTCTAGGCTGTGGATCCATGGCCTTGCGACTATCGCGGTGTAGGGTGAATAAGCGTCGACCACGATGAAATTCACCTCCACCACTTCCGCCCCAGTCTGTACGGGCAGTCGGATTTGCCCCTTTGGCGTTACAAGCTTCCCCTCGAAGCTGAGGAGGGGGGAGTCATAAGCTGTCAAGTCTTCTGGCTTCAGATTCAGCCCCTTGTATAGGTCGGGGTACATTATCTCCACCGCATTTCCAGAGTCTACTAATACCCTTTTCACGTCGAAGCCCCCAATCCGCAAGGTGACCACCAAGGCGTCATCGTGAGGTTGAATTGTTCCTCCCTTATCCTCATCCGAGAATCCCAGTATCAAAGAGCTTCCCTTTTTTATCCTTTTGGGTTCCCTTTGTCTGCCCTCGGAGGGAAGGTGGTCCACGGCTAATACCCTGGGGATGGGTGGCCCAGTTCTTCCTGGTGCAGCGAGGATGACATGTATCGTCCCGGTGGGGGGTCTTAAAGACACGTCCCTTCGAGGTTCTTGTGTCGCTTGGCCGGGATGGCCGCTCGATGGGTGCAGCAGGTGACATAGCTTTCCTTCTCGGACTAATTGATTCAGGTGATTCCACAAATTCCTGCAGTCCTCAGTAGTATGCCCGTGGTCCTGATGATATTGGCAATACAAGTTCTGATTACGATTGGCAGGGTTTCCAGCCATCTTTCCCGGCCATCTGAAATAGGGTTCATCCCTTACTTTCTCCAGTACTTGTTGTACCGGCTCTCTGAATACGGCATTCACTGTTTGCGGGGTGCTCTGCCCAGCCTGTCGCGGAAAATCTCTCCTCGGCTGACCAGGATTGTGACGTTCCATTCTGAAATCATTTGCTTTAAAGGGGATGACCTTCTCCTTTCCCTTCCCTTGCAGCTGATCCTCCTCCACTCTTTTGTACTTGTCGATCCTATCCATCAGCTGTTGGACGTCAGTAACTGGTTTCCCGGTGAGGGATTTCCTTAAGCCATGCCCGGTGGGGAGGCCGCTTGTGAACGTGCTTATAGCAACGTTATCATGGTTGTCATCTAAATCGTTATACACCTCCCAATACCTATCCGAGTACGCTTTCAGGGTTTCTCCTTCGTGCATGGATAAGGAC
Organism: Quercus robur; assembly: GCF_932294415.1. Lineage (NCBI taxonomy): Eukaryota > Viridiplantae > Streptophyta > Magnoliopsida > Fagales > Fagaceae > Quercus > Quercus robur. The sequence continues at coordinate 82,001,640 of NC_065535.1, forward strand.
AGCAGCGAACTGAGAGGTCGAGGGACTCTGGTGTTTGTAATGAAACGGGAGCAAAAAACTTGAGTGAGCTGCTTGTAGGAGCCTACGGAGTTTGTCTTCAGCCTGTTGAACCATCTCATTGCCATCGATCCCAAGCTAGAGGGGAAGATTTTGCACATCAGGGCCTCGTTTTGCGAGTAAATTGCCATCTTTTGATTAAACTGACTCACGTGCTCCACCGGGTCTGCTTTGCCGTGATAAATGGCGAACGCCGGTTGGTTGAAGCGTCTTGGCATCTTAGCCCCTTCGATTCTATTCGTGAAGGGTGATCTTGAGACCTGATCCAACGCCTTCTTCATGGCGTCGCTCCCCGAACCTTTGCTGGACGGGCGCTCATACTTCCGTACAGGGCGTGGTTCCTTTTCGTAAGAAAAGGTTTCGCTTGGGGGGGTCCTTGACCTTCGTCTGTAACTCACGTCTTCTGGATTAGAAGACTCGCCTGAGTCAGAGGGAGATCGTCTTCGCTGCGCACGTCGTAACTTCCTTTTTAGGTCATCTATCTCTCGCTGCATGGCCTGGTGACTATTTCGCCTCTGAGACACGTGACTTCCTATCTGAGTGTGACTCTGGCTCGTCCGGGTGGTATGCACACTCCCCTCACGATTCCCTCTGCCGCCTGGGTTGGTTGGGTTATTTTGCCTCTGGGACTCGGCAGGTCGTGTTCGTTGGGAGTTAGCTTGGTGAGGATCCTCCTGGTGTGGATCTAGTTCTTCCATGCTCGACTGTTGCACTAGCTGATGCCCTAGCTCTTCCCACAGACGGCGCCAATTGTGGTTACACGATTTTCCTGGCCCAACTTGTGTTGATTAGGCCCTGGCCCAAAGCGCAACCCACAATAATTATTTGTAGAGGATGGGTCAAAGAACTTGGCCTCAGTGAACTTGTTCGGTCTTATGCATGGGCAGTATGGTTTGCAAAAGGAAAATAGAAAAAACACCAGAATGGATCTTTCTCAAGCCTGATTTTATTTCTTTTTTGTTCCTGATACAGTTCTCCCGTCCCCTTCTTTGAGGGACTCCACTACATTATATATTTTTCTTCTTTTCATCCCAGCCTTACACCTGTTAATCATCCAAGCATCCACTCGAGCACTTGTCCCATCAGACGCCCTCATCAGACCCTTTGTGAGTTGCAGAGGCCAAGGCGGTACTGTTCAGGAGTCTTTTCCTCATTAATGCGGCCAAGAGGGTGGTTGGGGCGCAATTAATGTGGTGGTAGCCTTCCGTGAGATATTTTGAATTTAATTCGTTTTATATGTTGGGAAGACGAGCTGAAATGGCTGGGGCAAGTTTCTCGTCTGGGCTTCGCGATGTCCGAGGAGGAGTTACTCCTCGGACAGGTTTCCTTGACGCTATTGGGGTTGAATAGCGCTTCATATGAGGCTTTTCGTTGGACAGGACGCTCCTCGGACGGGCCTGAGCTTGGAATAGCCCATCATTTTTGGGCCGGGCCCCACAATACATTCTTTCTTTTTCTTTTTCTTTGAGAGAGATTTTCTTTTTCTTTTTCTTTTTCTTTTTAAGAAAAGAAATATACATTCTTCTATTATAAATATAGAATAGAATTTAAATTCAGTTCAATTAAAAAATATATAGCAGAATATTATAAGCTTATGTGCCACAATATTACGAGGTCAATTAAAAAAAATAATTCAATTATATATATAGATTATAGATTATAGATAATAATATTATGCATTTTTTCCTCAAAAAAAAAAAATTATGCATTTATATAATATTAACGGTCACTTTGATCATCGTTGGATTTTCACTAACACTTCTAACATCGAGTTGATACTTTGGATTTTTTAAAAAGCACCTACAGCTAAATTGAAAATGATATGAATTTAAGATTAAAATAAAACAAGAGAGGAAAAATGACCTTGATGATCAATTGCCACTCCTTGTTTCCATCCTTATTTATAGCTTCGAAAGCATACCCACTTCTTTTAGTCTTCTTGATGATCAATTGCCACTCCTTGTTATCAATTTTTATTTTCACTAATAGTATGCCTGTGTGATACACAAATTAACTAAACTTCATATGTAAAATATATTTTTTAAAAAGGTCATAAATATTGGTGAAACGAATAATAATAAAATAAATAACAAAATAAAAAATTACCATAAGTTATATGATAGGAGGTAATCATGTAAATTTTTTTTATTAAAGCTAAAAAAATTATGGAAGATGAATAGAATAATTTAAAATAAATAAAGAAACTTAGTTTCTTTTAAAGATTGAAATAGTAATTTTAAACTTATTAGAAGTACAGTAGTATCATTTAGAGTAGAATTAACTTGCCAAGAGCCTTGTAGTTGTAGGGTTTAGAAGAGAAAGAGTTTGACCTGCACGGTTAGCAGCATACGCAGAATATTGTAACTATATATCTCAAAAAATCAAATAAAAAAGAGTAAAATTAACTTAATAATTTTAATGTATTTATAGTTTGATGAGCATTCTTTATTATACGTGTGACATAAGAAGAAGAGAATATTCACTTATCACAGCCATGATTTCTAAGACACCAGTCTATGATTTTTATTAATGATAAGTTACTGAAATGAACATCTATACCGTGCTTATAAGTTTGAATTGAAAAGCAAAAGACAAGGAATGGATTTGTTCAGTTAGGCCCAGAGGTTGGTATGTTCTACACTACTACAGCCAAATATGTTTTCGTATACTTCAATTTTAGATGGTGATTGCCCCTAATATATAAATAAACGTTTGGTTAGTCAACTATTTTGAATTGGCTTGGTCATTCTGAAGACAGCAGAACTTCAATTTATTTTTAATTAAATGGTATGACGTAGAGTATGTTTGTCTATTTAGCACCAACTTATTTGACAAATATTCTTATATACAAAGTAAAATAAATAAATAATTTTTTTTAAAAGTCGTACATTTTGTACATTAAATTTTTTTTTTTTAAGTTAAATGCTAAATAAAAAAGGAAAATGTTAACCAATGTCTCCAAGGACATTGGTTTAGGAATTATTTTTAAAAACATTTTATTAGAAAAATAATAAAATAATAAATGTTATTGACAATTTTTTATATTTTTTATAAAAATAGTGTCAAAATTTACCAATAAAAAAAAAATATACAACTAGAAACGTTGGTGTGTCGCTAAAATCTATAGAAATAAATATAGATAGCCACCGTTCCATCTTAAGTTGCATACTAAGAGTGCGTTTGAATACAGTTTTTAACATTGTTTTTTTTACAGCTTTTTAAAAACTTTTTTTTTTCCTGAATTTTCTTAAATTTTCAAATATTTTCAAGGTACAAATATACTTTAGCATTCTTTCAACAAAAATGTTTAGCAAAAAGTTAGATAAACTGTTTCCAGTTAACTCAATTGGTAAAGTTTTTTTGTTCTCGAATAAGAGATCCAAAGTTTTATCATTGTTTACTAAAAAAATCAATTGGTTTCTTGATCTGATGATAAATCAGGAGCCAAAGCCATTAGACTTTATTTCTCTTTATAGCATGAAAAATGAAGAGTTCCCTTCTTTCTATATTTGATAAAATTATAGTAATTTTTATAACAAAATTTGCCAATTTTAGTGGAAGGGTAGTAGTATTAGTGGAGAAAATTGTTTGCTACCAAGGCTTTGTCAGCAACTGACTACAGCGGTGGAAGTAACCACTTTCACACACCGACACTCACGCGCATTCATTTAAATGGTCCGTTTTCTTTTTTCTTTTTTTTTTTTAATTTCATTTTTCTAGCCTTCAACGTTGATAGTTTTATCTTATATTCCCAACTAAGTCCATTATGGATGTTTCCTCAAAAAAAAAAAAAAAGTCCATTATTTGTCTTGACAGCTGTAATTAGCCAAATTATGTCCCAGACTTCCAGTTCTTGCAAAAAGGATAAAAATGAGAGACGAGATCTGAAATTTGTTTTGTTTTATTTTTTCTGCGTGTGGGTTTTTTTTTTTTTTTTTTTAATGAAAAAAGGGTAATTTGCACTTTCAATCGAAGAGAAATATCATAATGTTAAAAAGGGTAAGAGCAACATCATTTATTGTAACTCAAGTTGTTACAACTACAACTTGGCAACTTTTAGATGATTAATGAATATAGTTCTCAAACAACTTACTACTACATTTTATCTAAGTTTGTCTTTGGGATGTTTTTGAAGTTCTTAATCACAAGCATTCACTTAATAATCGGTAAACATTCATCATATGAATGCATTGGCCTCCTTTGGAATGAGTTGTAGAATGAAAATGCAATAGGTTTGTGAAAGATTTGAGCTTTGAAACAGAGTAACTTGCTTAGTAATGGTAGTTTTCAAAGCCTAAATTGTTGAACGGTGAGGAGTGAGCATAAACTTGCAAATATAACGTTTTGTGCACTAGAAAAATGTGTGAATTTATGAACTCTAATGTGCTTAATTAGTCACACTCAGGCATTAAGTATAAGTAGATTTTGGCTTTGTTGATTTTGTTTTTATTTTTGGATGGATTTGGCCTTTCTAATTGAATATTTGAATATGTCGATATTATGTGCTAGTTTCAAGTTTCAGCCATTGGTGCTTGGTCTCTTCCATCTCATACTATTCAATTTCAATGCACGATATCCGTGATCATTTGGTGTTTGCTTCTACCTCTCCAATTTAATATTCAATTACTCACATCGCAGACTTAGTCTTACTTTGAGGAAATCAATGTTGAAATCCTCACTTTTTTTCCACCATGTAAGCAAATGAAATCGTTGAAAATTAAGCCATATCTTGTGATTATTATAAAGGCGACAACAACATAGCTTTGGTTGTCACAGCTAGTTTTTGCCTTTGACTTGGTTTATAGCTTTATACCACAAATTAAGGTGGATTGAAATAAGTTGGAGTGGGTGATGAGTCCTTTTAGTTTTACGATAATGGTAAACGACTAGGTCAGATTATAATTTCTTTTACCAATAGGCATATCCATAGTCTAATTATATATATTTTACTGCAGCAGGCAAAAGTTAGAATGGACACTGAGGATAATTTAATAATTTAATCCATAAGAATGTTTAATACAATCTTTTTCAACTGTGAAACAGAATGACCTTGATATATATGTTGCTTTTCTAAGTTTGACAGAGCACTATATCTACAGATAAATTATATGTGAGAATAGCTACGAATCTAGAGAAGATTTCCTGTTCTCTGCAAAATTGGAAATCAAATCTAAAAAAAAAAAAAAAAAAGTTAAAACTAATGAATAAAATGTGAGGGGCAGGGGCCTCGTTACCTTTTAGCAAAGTTAAGGTCTTAAGGTCATAACTTCTTCTGCAACTTGCTAAAGTGGCAAGTTTTGATTGGATGAAAATTAATTTTACATGGATTTGTCACTGACGCCACTTTATTATGTACCAGTTACAACATGCCACCTTAATAGTTGTGAAAAAGTCATGAAATTTTTTTGTGTCACTAGATGTATTATTAAGAAAATAAGACAGAAATTAGGTGAACTTCTTGGTAGTTTCTTTTGATATGTATAGCAGATAACACTGCCTCAACAGGTCAACATTTGCTAGTTTGAAGATGAAAAATGGTTGTCACATTAAGTTTACATCTGAGTATTAGAAATATTGATTAAATCATTTGATTCTTATTTCTTAGTTCTTACCTTAAAAACAAACAACTACATGAATGTCATACCTGCCCTTCTCTAGCAAAATCCAAATTCTCTTCAGAGAAGAAACCTACAAGAAAGAAAACCATTTGCTTCCCATTTTGTCTATGAGATAACAATATGGAGCTTTGATGGAAGACAAGAAAGCAAATATCGTTGCTGTTACAACAGTGATCTCCCTCATCATTCTTATCATTGTTGCTCGTGTCCTTCTCAAACTTTCCAAGGCTTTCTTTCTCATTTGTGGAGCAGGTATAGCAGTGATCCTTGCTGTCTTTGCATACCTAGTAATCAGGAGACAATACAATCGAAGGAGACAGTTGTTGGAATCAAAACTGGTATCTGAAGGAAGAGAGCTTCGTATTGAGTACAGTTTTCTCAGGAAAGTTGCTGGAGTTCCAACAAAGTTTAGATACAAGGAGCTAGAGGAAGCAACAGACAATTTCCATTCATTGTTAGGCCAAGGAGCTTCTGCAACAGTTTTCAAAGGAATACTAAATGATGGGACTGCTGTTGCAGTGAAGAGGATTAATGGAGAGGAGCGCGGGGAGAAGGAGTTTAGATCAGAAGTTGCGGCCATTGCAAGTGTGCAACATGTAAATCTACTGCACCTTCTTGGCTATTGTTGTGTTCCTGGGGAACCTCGCTTCCTTGTTTATGAGTTTATACCAAATGGTTCATTGGATTGTTGGATTTTCCCCAGAAGGGGAAGGCACAACCGGCGTGGGGGGTGCTTGTCTTGGGACTTAAGGTATAGAGTTGCCATTGATGTTGCTAAAGCACTGTCTTACTTGCATCATGACTGCCGTTCAAGGGTCTTACACCTTGATGTCAAGCCAGAAAATATACTTCTTGATGAGAATTATAGAGCAATTGTTGGAGATTTTGGTCTCTCAAAGCTTATGGGAAAAGATGAGAGTAGAGTTGTCACAAATATCCGGGGGACTAAAGGTTACTTGGCCCCAGAGTGGCTATTGGAGCAAGGAATATCTGAGAAATGTGATATCTATAGCTATGGCATGGTTCTTCTAGAGATGATTGGAGGTCGGAGAAATATTTGCTTGGTAGAAAATGGTAAGGACAAGTCTGAAAGGAAATGGATATATTTCCCAAAAATTGTGAACGAAAAATTGGGGGAAGGGAAGCTTATGGAAGTTGTTGATCCAAGGCTAGTACATGGTGGAGGCATTGATGAGGGGGAGGTAAGAAGATTGGTTTATGTAGCCTTGTGGTGCATACAAGAGAGGGCTAGAATGAGGCCTAGCATGGCTCGTGTAGTTGAGATGCTTGAAGGTCGAGTGGCTGTGGATGCGCCCCCTGATTCCAAAATGATCGTTGTTGATTTATTGTCAATGGATCATGAAGAGCAGCCAGATGGCCGTGACAGGCCAAAGGTTGCTGCAATAGCACCAATCCTAGTAGATAGTAGTTGTCCTACCACATCTACATGCTCTTTTGCCATGTCAGTTCTATCTCCACGGTAAGCTCCAAGAACAGCAAAGCTTACTCCATCAGGAATCTTAACTTGATCGATTCAATTAAAAATTAAGGTATCATCTTTTACTTTGAAGTTCAATTTTTTTCCTTGGCAAATGCTTACACAGAGTATGAACATATTTCCCTAGTTTGTACACAATAAACTTAAATAGATTATCTGCATTAGTGTATCTTTCGTTCTCGTAGCAAATGTACTGACTCGAAATTGAGAATTGGAACTAATTAATCTGTTTCACATTTTTTATAGGATAATCTTTAAGAACATCATTACATTAGAAAACTAGTTTTGGGTTGGTATATGCAAGTAAATGAAGGCTGAGAGCCCCAAATGAGTTTTGAAAATTAGGCATTCGAGAACAACACTCACGTGCTTAACCATCACACTTGGGGGCACATTCTACCAAGTGACTTTGTAATTCTTGACAATATGAGCTTGATGTCTTTTAAATGAGTGGACCACCCATTGTAATTTGTAATACTAAATTTTCAATGATTCCAGGACTCTTTATTATTATTATTATTTTTGTGGGTTGATTTTCTGCACATATTACTTATCGGGTTCTCTCTTAGGAAGAGCTATTATCTGTAACCTTGAACTTGTCTCTTGACTGATGGTTTTAATATTTCTCATTTGGTGGCTTTAATATTCAACAAAAAGAATTGTATTTTAAATTTTTTTGAAGTCTTTGATTGGAGGACTTTGACTATTGAAAAAAACAAGTTCGAAGTAAATTTCAGTCTACTTGCGGAGATGGGACAATTTATAAAATTTCAGTCTACCATTCCAACCCACATTAAGATTATATACATATGTATAATATGGGGTTCTTTCCTTTTTATTTTCTCATCTACCAACCGGAGCATCATGGGACAGCAGGGAAAGAATGACTTATAGCCTTATAGGTAATCAGATTTTAGAACAGAGTTACTCATAAACCGAAGGCTGACCTTTAATAAAACTTTTTTGGTCCAAGTTGCACAAAGTTTTGACTTGGTTTGGAATTATGTATGGAATCTGCAACTGCATGCATAGATGCGTTTATCTGTCACTATTTGTTAATGCTTTCGGATTCCATGCTCTACCCACTTATTTTCAACACGGTTTCAAAAAAAAAAAATATATATATATATATATATTCTGACAAATTCCTCTTGTGATGTGTATTGTTGAACTTAAAGCAATTCTGCCAAAAAAAAAAAAATGAAAAAGAAAACTATATATATATATATATACACAAACATGCAATTATTGTTAATTTTCAAGTTGACCTTTATCTTTTTGCCGAGTGAGTGATGGATCAGAAGTGCAAAAGCCATATTTTTGCACACGTTCGACTTAGTACGCACCTACCTTCCTACACCATGTACCTCCTCCACAAACTACAGTAGAATTTGCAAAATAATACATTAATTTGAATATCAGTTATTTAAATTGGCACTACTTTTTTTATTAAAAAAAAAAACTAGATTCTCAAATTATTTCAAAACATTGCCAATTTAAATAATAATTATTAAAATAATATTATCTTACAAATTTTGCCCACAAACAAACAACATAGATTAATCATGAAAGAAAACCATGCCACAAAAAACTCAGGCCCTCGGGAATCAATGACACCTAATGTTTAGGTCAACCCAACCACTATCGATTGCTTTACTTTCATGGTGGTACCAACTTTGGCCAAATTTGCATCGACAGCCTTAACAGTGATATGCACTGGAAGTTCATTCAGTTGGAAACAAGTAATGTAACATCAATCCAGCCAGGCAGCCATACTAGCAATAATGAAAAGGGGTGAGAATGAAGGGATGGGACTTCAATTGTCAATTCAAACTGGAATTTAATGTTAATTAAATATAGAATAAAGAGAAACTCTACAAACTTCTCATATATTTCTATATTAAGTATGAATTTTGAAAATATAACTATTAAATTACATGTTCTTATTATATTCTTCATGCGTGTAAAATTTCAAGAAGATTAAAGATCAATTACTATCTCATCAAACAAATGTTAAAGTTTCAAATTTTTATGATCTAAAATTGTGTATAAAAAATAAGTTTATCGATCGAATAGTAAATAATATCCAATTTGAACGAAATTTAATATGCATGTTAAGAACATATAAAACATGAAATTTAACGGTTAGATTTTCAAAATTCACAGAAAAAGAAGAAGATATATGAGAAGTTTGAAAAGTTTCTCTCCAAATTAATTTGGAGAGAAACTTTGTTCAAAAAACAAAAAAATGAATCGCTAATTTTTTAAGATAATAGGTTGTGATTAGTGTATGACTTTGATATATACCTACTACTAATATTATTTCTTTAAAAAAAATTGTCAAAAGAGAGATGGTGGCATTAATGTGAGGGTCCACACGAGCCAAATACAATGATGATTTAAATCACTATTATTATTATTATTATTATTATTAATAAAAGATGAATTCAAGTTACACCTGGTGTAACTCTTATAAACTTACACATTTTTTACACCGTAGATTTCTAAGAGATTTAACGGTTAAAAAAATACCATTAACTACTATTGTTTTTCACCTTATTACCTAATTAATACTAGCATTCTCTCTCTCCTTATTTATTGCTTTTCACCAAATAATATTTTCTTCAACACAATCTAACAAAAAAAAAAAATTGAAAAATAATCTCATAATCATTGATTTCACAAAACTACCAATAACAAGAGTCATCATTCCCACCTACCATGGAAACATGGCAAAAGTTGTGGAAGGTCATCGTAGGTTTGTATACCCACCATGATGAGGTGGGCTTTAATTTTATTCAATGGCAAAACAGCTAAACTATTGCATTTCTGAAAGATCTTGAAGATTTTTATGATTTGCAGGTATCTTGGGTTTAAAAAAAGGCATAAATGCACTTTTAGTCCCTACATTTTGACTTTTTTCTATTTTAATCCCTACATTTTATTTTTATCACTTTTAGTCCCTAAACCAATTAACGCGAGTCATTTAAGTTCTTGAAGCACCATTCCGTCACCAAACTAACAGGGAAATTGACGGATCAATAAAATAATAATAAAAATTCACTATAGCACTAACACATTAGCATTTAAATTTAAAAAATTAATTTATAATAAAAAAACAAAAACAAAAAATCACATAAATTGAGATCTAAAAGTGCCTTGAACAAGAACAATAAGAACACAAATCTAGATTTAAGAACAAGAACATTTTCCTTTATTTTGAACCATTGAATAAAAATAAACAAGAAGATGAACCCAGATCACAGGAACATAAGAAGATGAACCCAGATCACAAGAACACGAACCTAGATCATAAGAACACAAGAAGATGAACCCAACAAAAATCAATTGTAAATGAAATAAAAAATGGGTGCTGTGTTCTTCCACAAAAATCAAAACCTAAACCATCAAACCCAATGACCACCACCATAATCCGCCACACTAACCCATATCCATCTCAGTGTCTTAACATGAGTCTCTCGTCACTGGCACTCGACTCGAACCCTATCAGGGTCCCACAAATCCCTTTCTTGGGTGCTTGCCACCACCACCTCAGACCCATTATTCTCCCTCGCCACCCAAACCTCATCGTTTGCTCCTTAGCCTCAACCTCTGCATCTCTGAGCGTAGCCGAATCGAGCACAACCCAAAGAACCAACCGGATCGAGTCTTTGAGTCAAGTATCAGGAGTGTTGGGCTGTCAGTGGGGAGACAAAGGCAAAGGCAAACTGGTCGACATCTTGGCCCATCACTTTGACATCGTTGCTCGTTGCCAGGTACACTTTTTCCCAGATCTACTCGCCGTTGGTCAATGAGGGAGAAACCGAACATCGCCAACCACATCTTAGCCTCTCTCTCTCTCTCTCTCTCTAAACCTAGATCATTCTCTCTCTCTATAAACCTAGATCATCTTTTATTCTCTCTTCTCTCCTTTCTAGTCAGCCCCCAAGCGATTCCCTCATCCACTGCAATTCTTAGAAGTTGGTTGAAGTTGTTGATAAAATGATAGTCGTCGATTTTGGTCCTAGATCTCTCTCTCTCTCTAAACCCATATCGTTCTTGTGATCTGGTTCATGTTCTTGTCAATTCATGTGATTTTTTGTTGGAGTTTGGCACTATGACTGAGTTTGGCACTGTGTCTGAGTTTAGTGTTTATTGATGATTTTGTGCTTGGTTGACAAGAAAATTTAAGAAAAATTGAGAAAGTTACTACAAGTTTTTTTTCTTAATCTTCAAATCATAATTCATGTGATTTTTTGTTTTTAATTTTTTTATTTAGTTAAAATTAATAAATTAATTTTTTAAATTTATATGCTAATGTGGCAGACTAGCAGTGCTATAGTGAATTTTTATTATTATTTTATTGATCCATTAGTTTCCCCATTAGTTTGGTGACAGAATGATGTTTCAAGGACTTAAATGTCCCACGTTAATTGGTTTAGGGACTAAAAGTGGTAAAAATAAAATGTAGGGACTAAAATGGAAAAAAGTCAAAATGTAGGGACTAAAAGTGCATTTACGCCTTAAAAAAACCATCCTACTAGATCGCAAAAGTCTTGTACTGTTACTAGATATGCATCACAATAGAACACTTTCATGGAATGAGTTTGTAGTTGCTGTTGCATTGGTTCATGAGAAAAGAATGGGATAGCTAACTCATCGTAGGGTTATTGTGGATAAGCCAAAGGAGGAAGATTATTTCTATGCAAACTCACAGGAGTGCCTTTGTAAGGGAACAAATTGTGACTTGCTAGGGCATGGGAACTCAAGAAAAACAAAGTGACTACAAGCGAACAACTCTACATCATCGTTGATAATGTTCCATTGAATTTTTCTATGGTAATTTGGTGGACAAGATTTGGTCTCAATCGTTATTAATTTTTTTGTTTATATATTTATTGGTTCTTCTTCTAGTTGATGTTTTTAGTGGTTTTGATATATATATATATATATATATTTTTTTTGATAGTCAACTTGTGCATAATTTCATTAACTTGGGCAACTACCCAAACATCTTACATCAAATTCAATTTGAGTCTCAATAACTGGGGGAGTATCCTCCACCCATATTACACTCTCAGATATAAGTTTGGCATTTCTTGCCATCAAATGTGCTGTTTGGTTACAATTTCTTCGAACATGGGTCACTTTCCATGCAGAGAAGTTTAAGGACCATTGTCTTGCTCCTGCAATAATGTTTTGAATTGAGCTTGGAGGAGATGTATGGCCTGCAAGGGCTGACATAACCTTCTGAGCATCTCCTTCAATGATGATGTGTCTGAGTCCAAGATCCTTTGCTAGCATGACTCCTTCTTCCACAGCCTTTGCTTCTACTTCCAGCGCGCCCAAGGGCAGTTCTAACTTTTTGCTCATGGCCCCCATTATCTGACCCTTATCATTCCTGATCACAACTCCAACACCACAACTATTGATCTCCTTGACTACTGCTTTGTCGACATTAACCTTGTACCAACCGAACAAAGGGGGGTCCAGTAAGGTCTCCTAGATTTGGATTCCTGGCTCGTAGTGGTGTTTAAATTATGGAATTCCTCAACAAGATTTTCTGCCTCCCCTGCTATTGCCTTTGTTGGTTTACCCCTACCTTCATACTTGATTGAGGTCCTGTTTTTCCAAAGGCACCAAGCCGTGGTAGCAAAGATTTCCCAATCCACCTCACTTCGAATATCCCTCAACCTCCAAACCACATCAATAAAGTCACGCTGGGGGTTCTGAAACTTTGGGAGGTTGAGCCTAGTTTCCTTCCAAACATCAACCGCAAACATGCAATCCCAAAGAATGTGACCCGAAGATTCAAATTTACCTCAAAACGCACATTTATCCTCTGTGGCCACTTTTTTGAGTTTGAGGTTGTAATTTGTTGGGAGGATACTTTTACATGCCCTCCACATAAATTTTTTTACTCTATTTTGACACTGCATGCCCCAAATGGACCTCCACAGCTCTCTCATCTTTTTTCTGTTTGATGCACTTCCCTTGTCAGCTTTATGATTGCCTTCTAGCAGCCATTTACAAGCTACATGATAAGCACTTCTTACCGTGAAGTTTCCATTCTGAGTCCAAGCCCATACTTGCGTGTCATCCGGGAGGCAGGGGCTGATTGGAATGCTTAGTATTGTCTCCACGTCATGAGCGATGAAAATTTCCTTCATCGTGGTGATATCCCAACCACCTGTTTCGGAGTTTATTGTTAGAAATTTGCCCATTATGAATTGTTCAGAGATTCTAAATGTTTTTTTTTTTTTTTTTTAAGAAGGCAGAGATTCTAAATGTTGGATAGAGTTGGGATTATTTTTCAATTTTTTTTTGTAAGATTGTGTTGAAGAAAATATTATATGGTGGAAAGCATTAAATAAGGAGAGAGAGAAAGAGAGAGAGAATGCTAGTATTAATTAGGTATTAAAGTGGAAAATAATAGCATTTAATGATGTTTTTTTAACTGTTAGATCTCTTAAAAAACTATGGTGTAAAAAAAGTATAAGTTTATAAGAGTTACACCAGATGTAACTTGAACCCATCTCTCTCTCTCTCTCTCTCTCTCTCTCTCTCTCTCTCTCTCTCTCTCTCTCTCTCTCTCTCTCTCTCTCTCTATATATATATATATATATATATATATCAATATTAGTATACATGGTGGAAAAAAAGTTGTCAACTTTTGTTGTAATTTATTGTTGTTTAAAACATGGAAAATGATGAGTTCTAGTAATTTTAATTGGTAAAATTTCTGATGGTTGAATAAGAGATTTAGAATTTAATCCTCACTTTCGCTAAAAATCAATTGGTGTAAAAAAAGTATAAGTTTATAAGAGTTACACCAGATGTAACTTGAACCCATCTCTCTCTCTCTATTAGTATACATGGTGGAAAAAAAGTTGTCAACTTTTGTTGTGATTTATTGTTGTTTAAAACAAGGAAAATGGTGAGTTCTAGTTATTTTAATTGGTAAAATTTATGATGGTTGAATAAGAGATTTAGAATTTAATCCTCGCCTTCACTAAAAATTAATTGGTGTCTTGATTTGATAATACAAAACACAATTATTAGAAAGTAACACCATAAGTTGAAATTTTATTAAAAAAAATTATGGACAAGAACAATTCTTTTATTTTTGGGTGGACTAAAAATGAACAAGGACAATCTAGTTATGGATATTATAAACTCGTTAACTAAATTTGTAACATGATGATCTTTCATCTACTCAAGGATGTGATTAGTGATCTACAAAAGCTTCCAAAAAAAAAAAAAAAAGTGATCTACAAGATCGATACAGGATAAGGACCTAATCCTCTAAAAATTACCATCTATGGTTTGCTTTGGCTAATGATTCAAAAATTTCACTCAACCCCTTTAAATCACCTGAAAATAATTCTTTAATTCTAGTCTCTATCTTTTCGTTTTCAAATTAATTTTCACTTATTATTGAATGCCAATTTTTGGGACCTAGGAACATAAATTTGCTAATTTTAATGTTTCATTTGTTTCAAGTAAAATTTTTTACAAAAGACATTTTTAGTAAAATATCTTCAGGTATTTAATGTGGAAAAATTATTGAATACTCCGGGAATACCATAAATGCGTATTCCTCCCTCTCACATGAATTGTGAGTTTTACCATAAATTTAATTAGTAGGATCCACAGTTATGTGAGAGGAGAGGATACACATTTATGGTACTCTGAGAGTACTCAATAATTACCCCTTAATGTGACATGTAAATTTTTTTTAAGCACAAACCAACACATTGGTGGCTTAGCTAATAGAGTTGTCAATTTGACCTGCCACCTATTATCGACAGTCAATGCCAGTAGTCGGTCCATCAACTCCGACCACCAGACCATTAGCACCAATGATCGAATCACCAATTCCGGCCCTAAGGCATCAACATTGGTGTTCGGTGATCGGATTGCCAACACTGATTGCCAGACAGGTAGCCTAACTCATCAGACTGACAACCTAGCCATCAGATAAAGGGAGAGCCATTGTGTGTTTTTGTAAAATGTCTTACCAAATTTTTAAAGGTAAAACGTTTTACAAAGAATTATATGGTCAATGAAAAATATTTTTAGGTTTGACCAATTTTTACAATGAAACAACACACAGTAAAATGTTGGAAATGTTTTTCACAAAACATTTTCCCAAAATGAATAGAGTGTAAACGTCAGCTCTCGCATCAAGTGAATAATCGATGAACCATTTTACCTATTCAATTTAGTAAATTTGGCCAAAGGTCTGATAACATTTTTTTTTAAGAATAAAAAACCTTTTAACTTAGTGGCATTGTCTTCTCTTATTTAGTCATTTACAAGGAAAGCCATGATTCAAATCCCCTTTTCCATCGTTGTAACTATCAAATTATCCATAAAAAAAAAAAAAAAAAAAAATCAATAAATTTGCAACCAATTTAATTTCTTTGCCAATTGGCCCACTAGCAATAAGAACATATATAGTTGCCCATGGAGCATAGTTTTCCAATTAGATTAAGCTAAGAACCTACCTAAGGTTTCAATGAATGACATTTTATGCAATAGTTGCTTTAACAAATTATGGAGCGTGAGACTAAAGCCATAGAAGAACAACGAGAAATTGAATTGGAAAGCTGTAAGGAATATCTGCCTCGTGAATCTTGCAAATTGATCTTAGCACTATACCTACAAGTTCTACCTAATAAAGAGTGTCTGTCATTCAGTTTTGCTGAAAAAGAAGATGAAATTATTCATTCCTATGGAAAGAGCCCCCCTCTCACAATTGGAATGGGATTCACCATGAGTCCCATACAGGAGTTTACACCTATTGTGGGGGGGGGGGGGGGGTTCCCTCCTGTTAGAGATATATATTAGACATATATTAGCCTAATGTAATAGGCCCAAGCCCAGTCCTACTTGTACTAGTAGTCTAGGGTTTAGTCGTCTATATATACTCATGTTAGGGTTCATTGTAACACAGGTTATTGTACTATACTCTTATACACAATTAAGATGTAGCCCTTAAGGGATTCCTTCATGGATGTAGGCTGACAAGGCTGAACCACGTAACCCTCGTGTTCTCGATGTTCCTATTCTATGCTTCTTTTTCTGCATTCATTCTAGCATATACAACATGGTATAACACTTCACGTTGCTAATATTAATAATATTTATTTTAACATGGTATCAAAGCCAAACTTCAATCTTGGCATCAAACAAACATCTCTAGCAAGCAAAGAAGATTCTCACGTGCACACCATCATCAGAAGTCACACACGCTTGTCTGTTGCATTTAGACTCCACGGCATCTCGCAACCGCCATGGCTCACTGCTGTGTCTAGATCCTCAAGTCCAAGCAATCTGTGCCTCTCCCTATCAGATCTGTGCATATCAAGCCTTCGCCTGATGAAACCAACAAGACATAAGTGCTCTACGGCATATCGTGAACAAAACCCAGGAATCCGACCTCCAACGGCAGCCGCACGCGCCACCACGCACGACCAATGGCTCCAGGAACTCTCACACGCGCCGCGGAAGGTTCTCGACTCACAGCTTGGATCTCAAACACATGCGCTGCCAAGACGACCTTGTCGTCCCCCGATTTACCTGGCCTGAGAATCTGGTGATCGTACGAACTCACACGCGCCGCCCGGGTATCTGTCTCGCCACCATGCGTCTGTAACGCCTTCACGCGCCGAAGAACTGTTGCTGATGTCATCTGACGTCACCGGATGACGTCACTGATCCACGTCAGCATGCCACACATGCTCTAGTCCACGTCATTAGACACGTCAGCAGTGTCGCCTCGTCAGCACCACGTCACCTAGCTGACTGTTGACCCGGCCGACCCGACTCGGACCACCCAGATCTGACCCGTGAGCACTGATTGTTGACTTTGACCTTGGACCAGTTGACTTTGACTTTTTGCGTTGACCCTTGACCAAAAATCAAAATTTCCGACAGGGCCTATTTTGCTCAGTTTTTTGCGTAGATTCCAATTTCGACCTCTGTTTCTTCATTTGAAGCTCTAAAATTGGTCAATTGGCACATTCTTCATTGTGGTTTCTTCAAAGGCATTCTTCAAGGTATCTCCAAGTGACCTTCTCATATTTATCCAACCTCAAGCCTTCATCGAGTTTCCGCCTTGAGTTTGAGGGAGGGTGTTAGAGATATATATTAGACATATATTAGCCCAATGTAATAGGCCCAAGCCCAGTCCTACTTGTACTAGTAGTCTAGGATTTAGTCGCCTATATATACTCATGTTAGGGTTCATTGTAACACAGGTTATTGTACTACACTCTTATACACAATAAAGATGTAGCCCTTAAGGGATTCATCCGTGGATGTAGACCGACAAGGCTGAACCACGTAACCCTCGTGTTCTTGATGTTCCTATTCTATGCTTCTTTTTCCGCATCTACTCTAGCATACACAACATGGTATAACACTTCACGTTGCTAATATTAATAATATTTATTTTAACACCTCCTATAGGAGAGTAATTTATTCGGAGTGTCATTGCGAACCCAGAGGGGAAGTAGATTTCACAAAGATTTGTATTAGTGTATGAGTAAATTAACATCAGCTAGTTATTCTAACCTTTTTGTTATACGCTTTCCAAAGAACTCCACCTCCCACACAGATTTTTTTTTTCCTTTATTTTATTTTATTTTGTTCTTTGCGGATCTTCCTCCACAGCATTTTTGAGAAAAAGCATATATTTGGAGAGGTTTGACTCCAAAGTGTCTCTACTAATAAAAATTCGTTTGATTTGGTTATATTTAAGAACACAGTTTCTCTCCATGTAATTTACCGGTTAGATTTTCAAAATTCATACTCAATAAACTTTGTTCTTGTTTTTTGGGTTTGGAGTCCAATTATGGGTATAAACATTATTAACTTATTAACCTTTTATTTTTTTTCTTTGCAGAGCATGGTTTTGAAATTTGAATTGGGCTTAATGCATAGCTCAATTACTCTTATGCGCTAGACTTACAAGTTCTTTTTAAATACTCTTGAAATATGATAAATGGTACTTCTATTTATTAAATTAATGAACCATAAATGTGAAAAAAATATGCACCATTCCACTTTACTAGGAAAACTTGTCACGTCTATTGAGTCCAGTGCAAAATTCAGTGAACACTGAACTCTTAATCAAATTTTGAATAGTCATCTCAAAAAAAAAAAAAAAAAATTGGATAGGTTCATTCATCCAAAAAAAAACAGGTGTTTTAAAAATGTAAGAAGGGTATGATAGTCGTAACTTCTCGGAGAGGGGTTGGGTGGGGGACCCCCTTCCTTGCTACTAACTTCTCGCAACCAGAACCCGTTGTGTCTGAACCACTGAGACTGAAATTCTGTATCCTCAAACTTATTTTCAACACGTGGCACACGATAATTGCATAGATCTAACGCGTCAAAAATCAACGGTCTATAATTATGATAAGAGTAAAAGTCATTCACACATGGTTTGAGTTTGAAACATGGTAGAAATCCTCGAAAACAATCCGTACAGGGCAGTGACCGTGACCAAAGCACGAAAACGACAAAACACAAACAAAATATGATATCAGAAAATAGAGAAAGTTGAGAGAACACAGAAACACACGCTCAGACACAGAGAGAGAGAGAGTGAGGTCCTCGTGGTACCTCGGAATCTTCACAGCGATTGAGGTTGGTGTTATTTTGCTACAACCCTAGAAACCCATTTTCAATTTCTTCTTAATTCTTCAAATTTGTTTCCATTTCCGCCTTGTGATTCCATGTTTCCAATCATAAAGCTTCAATCTTGGAATTCAAAGAGTTGAATTATTGGGTTTTTATTATCTCTTTATATTTTGAGGATTTCTTTTTTACTATTGATATCTGGGTTTTGGTGGGGGTGTTAAGCCATGATATTAAGCGAGTTTGAGCTAGAAATTTTATATAAATTAATGGGATTTGTTTTAATATGGAATTGAAGTTGTCAAATTGAATGGTAATCTCAAAGGGTCCAGGTGATCTCTCAGGCAATGGTCTTGGCATTTGGTTCAAGCGGCTACGTAGAAGTCTTTCAATCGTAATTTGACTTATGTTATGTGGGTTTCATTTAGCATTTGGGGAAACTGTAATCCCCTATTGATGTCATTGCTGCTGCGTGTCTTCTACTTTTCTTTGATTGTGAATTTTCCAATTCTTGAAAATGATGCGGGACGTGCATTTTTGTGTCTGTTGAATAGTCTCTGAATAGATTTTTTTTTTTTTTTTTTTTTTTTTTTTTTGAGTGTTAAGTGAGATACCGGTTAGTAAGCATTTTGGAAATGTTTTTCCTTGCTTTCTCAAGCTATCATCAAGGAAAATTTTTCCTTTTGATACTGCATTCTTACTTTCAAAATGCTAATTAAATGGTCGGTCCCTATATCATTAGTATCACATTTAGCAATGGAAAATATTTATATATTTTCCGTAAATTGGCGTTCTTTAGCCCATTTTCATTGATTTAGTATATACTCTATGAAATATTGTTTAATAACATAATTTTACAATCTAAATATAATTAAAGGAAGAAAGAGAGTGAGCCCTCTTTCTGTTAGCCAAAGCTAAGGATTTTTTGAGAAACCTAGGGCTAGTGACTTCTTTTTCATTCAAGTTTGTTTCATTGTTTGTTCTGGATATAATTTATGTTGGGTTTTTATTCCTTGATTCATGTGTGTTTATGTGCTGATAAGCCAAATGGTTTTTAAACTGCCTTCTATTTTAAATGAACATGACAATTTTCATTAAAAAACTTTATCCTTTTCTCTGCACTTGGAAGGAAACCTCAATGATGAATGTACATTTGGGTTTCCATCAGCTTGGGTTGTTCTTTGTAAAGAACACTATATTAGTCTACTCTAATGAAAAGCTTACATTTTTCTTTTGCAGGATCTGTGTTCTTCGAAACTGCTATTCCCAGTTTGGTTGGTGCAATTTTCTGGGGGGCTAATATGAGCTTTACTGGCCCTTCATTGAGTTCTGGTGGGTTATTTCCCTTGCTCTCTTCTGCTTTAGTATGATAAAGATAATGTCAATAGTTGGTCTCTTTTGTTACACTCATAAATGCTCTTTTAGTTGTCTTACTGAACATAAATGGGTTTTCTTTGTTGTGTTTAGGAGTGCTATTAAACTTAGAAATGGATTTCTTTCTCTCTCTCTCCTTTTTTTTTTTTTTCTCTAAATGTTTCTTGTTCATATTGTTCATCATTTTTCATTTTATTGTGATCCTACTTCAGGTGGTAGAACAGCTAGAAGAGCATTTGAGTTTGGAAGGACCTATGTGGTCAGGCCCAAAGGTAAACACCAAGCCACTGTAGTTTGGCTACATGGCCTTGGTGATAATGGCTCAAGGTAATACCATATTTCCCATTGCTTTGGCTAGTTGTTCCTTGTATTGGTATGTAGGTGGTTTTCCATGTTTTTAGCTCTTCTTGTAATTGCTTCTAGTTTCTTCCTGGTTGGTCAGAAAAAAGAAGAGAGATTGTTAAATTTTGTAATTTTCTTTCCCGTTGTTTGCATTTGTACTTCTCTAGAGAGTAGTTATAATTCAATTTTATTTTGGTTAACTTTAAACTTTGAATTGTCAAAAAAAAAAAAGAAGAAGTGTTTTGTGTATGATTATGGTTTTATATAACAATTTCTAATCCTAATTTTTCTTATCTTCTCAAAAACCAAATAAAAGAAAAAAGATCTTTAACAATAATGCTGACCTGGTTTTTTTTTTTTTTTTTTTTTTTGATGATCTGTACAAATCAAATGGGGGTGTTAAATGCTTGCTTATAGTTTTGGCATACATGGATCAGTTTTAGCTTCGGGTACAAATTTAGGAATGTGACTAAATTTTTGTACATTTTGTTTATTCCCTTAAGAGATCAGGTTCTAGAACTTCCATTTCCTCCTGGAAATTTGTTTTGCTTGATCAGATGACTGTTTTGTTAGTAAGGGAAAGAAAACCATGGATCAAAGGACTTCTGTACATTAATAGCAACCTCAGCAGTATTTGCAATACCCATTTCTAATTTCAGTAGATTTCACTCTTACAGTTTTATACTGTAATGAAAGGTTTCTATTTCACTTGGAAACTGTATGAGCCCATTGTATTTCCATCGTGTTTTTATTATAGGTTTTACATGGGTCAAGTTATTTTTCTCAACACTTGTTTAAGATGCGGGCATTTTTTTGGATTTTGAAATTTTGAATACATTTTACTGAAAGTACCAAGATTGAAATTTCCATTTCTGGTGTTATTTTTTTTCCTTTTTGTGACTGGGGATTTAAATTTTAATCATATCAAGCTTCTAATTTAGGCACATATGAAGCAGGACGGAATTCTAGCTGTCCCCTTTTTCCTCCCCCATACCTCCAAAGAGCCAAGGGAGGAAAAGAATGAAGAAAATAGTTTTAAAATTTTCAACTCTTTTCTTACTATACAACAGTGGTCTAATTTTCATATATGATTTTGTTTTGTTTGGCAGTTGGTCCCAGCTATTGGAGACCCTTCCTCTTCCAAATGTAAGGATGTGTAAATTTATATATCAAGGAATGCTTGCAACATTTTGGACTAACATTCCAGTGATTGGAAGCTAATTTTGTTTTGTTAGACTTTCATGTAACATTTTGGTTATGATGTGCAGATCAAATGGATATGTCCAACTGCTCCTACCCAGCCAATTTCAGTGTTTGGTGGTTTTCCTTCCACTGCTTGTAAGTTTTCTTGCTTTGAGAAACCTGATTTTATTTGTTTCATTTTGATGTCTTTATTCTGTTTTCTGCAATATCTAGACTGTAGAGGTTGTACAATGGATGTATTATGTAATAAATAGAAGGAAAAAATGCAGTGGTGAAATTTGTCGTGAAGGAAGGAGATGAAAGTTCTCCTTGCTTGGAACCTAAAGTTTTTTTTTTTTTTTTTTCCATGAAAGTCTTGCTGTTAGCTAAGTTTTGCTGCTTGTAATACTTTTCTGAAAAGCTATTATGATGTAAATCAGGGTTTGATGTGGGAGACCTTTCAGAAGATGCTCCTGATGACTTAGAGGGTTTGGATGCTTCAGCAGCCCATGTTGCAAATTTGTTGTCAACAGAGCCTGATGACAGTAAGTTTCCTCTTGCTGCTTTGTAGTATGTAATAGCTAGTAACACTGTAATTTTGGCAATACCTTTTCAGGTTTAAAGGCTTTCATGAATGTTACAATGGTGATGAAACTTAACTCTTCTTTGATTTCTGCAAGTGTTGAAAGTTAGAAACTTTCCTATATATGTTCTCTTGATGATCACATGGAGCATGATAGCTTAAATATTGCTGGTCTTGGCAGAACTTGTAAACAGTTGTAGATAATTATCCTTTATCAGCCTTTCCAGGAGCTGATCAGAAAGGGTTCTTATTGTCTAGAGTGAAGTCTTTCCTAAAAAAATATTGAGTCAATTTATTTTATTTTTTATTTTTCACTTTGTCTTCATTTATACCTTTTGTCTACACTGATTAGCATTGAATTGATTACCTTGTCTAAAATTGTTTAGTATGCTTTCAGGTTTATGTCTATATTTTGAGTCACATTGCACTTTGTTCAAACCTACAATTCTAGCAAGTTCTTTTTGTGTACACTATATACATGTAAGCATTGCCTATTATGAGTTTATCATGTTTTGAATTGACACAATACACTAGTGGTGCTTTTGGATGGCAGGATTTGGGCATGTGGATTTGGATTTAGGTGATTAAAATCCAAATACTTTGTTTTGATGGTTTAAAAATGGTCAAGGATTTGGTGGATTTTAAACTTTGAAATCCTCGGATTTAAAATAACTTCTAAACCAATGGAATTTTAGAAATCCTTAAGGTTGCATTTGGATAATTGAATTTGGATTTGGATTTAGATTTGAATTTAAATTGATGGATTTGAAATGCCTTAATTCCAAATCCATAAATATTTAAGTATGTCATAAGGATTTCTAAAATTCTATTGGTTAAGAATTTGTTTCAATTCAAGGATTTTAAGGTTTAAAATCCTTGGCGGATTTGTCAAAATCCAAATTCTTGACCCTTTGCAAACTATCCAAACAAGTTATTTGGACTTTAATCACCCAAATCCTATCATCCAAACACACCAAAAAGACATATAGATTTTATAATTTTTAAATCATCTTATGTATAAAACGCATCAAAACAAAGAATTTTAAAATTTATGGATTTGGAATCAAGGCATTTCAAATGAATTAAAATTCCAAATTCAAGTATCAACCGCAACCTAAGAGTTTACAGGGAAATCTTATGGATATGAAATTCTTTACTTGTTGAAAACAAAGAACTCATGGATATTAAATTATTTCATTGTGCTTTACATGTAAGCCAGAAAGAGTACATATGATTCCTCAGATCTGAAATAAATTTATGAGATTGCTTGGTGTTATATCATGTTAATTAAAATGACACTATTTCAGTTTTCTTCTGTCATTCACAGTGATGACTTTGCTTTATGCTGCAAATTTTCTGACTAATTTATACTTTCTAATTTTATGAGTAACAGGGTGTATTAATTACAACCCATTTGATGCCCTAATGCCACATTGGATTTATAATTTTGTTTCATGATTTTGATAGTTGTGTAATTTTAACAGTAAAACTTGGTGTTGGAGGCTTCAGCATGGGTGCTGCTACTGCACTATACTCTGCAACCTGCTTTACTCTAGGGAAATATGGGAACAACAATCCATACCCGGCCAAATTAAGTGCAGTTGTTGGGCTAAGTGGCTGGCTTCCTTGTTCAAAGTTTGGATCCATATAATCTACCCTACTCAACTCAACTTTATATAGTTTCATTTCGCAATTAAGTTGATACTTATAGTTGACAGTTATATTCTTTCCAGGACCTTGCCTCAAAAGATAGGAGAGGTAACTGAAGCTGCAACGCGCGCTGCATCCTTGCCCATTTTGCTTTGTCATGGCAAAGGTATTAAAATTTGTCATTTGCAAATATTGTGGGTTTATTCGTCTTTTTGGATTATTTAATTGACATTGAGCTGAAACCATATGCATCTACCTCTAAGCACAGGTGCCACTGTGGTACACCCATGATATTAGAAATATGCACTGGATTGAAATGGTTGTCTAAACTCAGCCAATTAATTCTTCATCCAGGCTTACCTGCTGTACAACTGAGATCAAGCTAGGTTCAAAATTTAGTAGCCAGAAGATTCATGCCTGAGCAGTTTTTTACTTGATTAGCCTTAGGGGACTAAACATGCAAGGTTAAGCCAAATGGCTTCTACATACTCGTGTTCTTGTAAATACTTTCTAAAAACTATCCTCTGATTGTGAAACATGCCCAATCATTGGCGTGAAGAAGTTGTTTAGAAGAAAGTATACTCTAGGATGAGTTGGCTTTTAATTTTTATGAACAGTCCTTGTTTCCCGAGAATATGAGATATAATTAAATTTTATATTATCAATCTGCCTGGTTGTCGTCAGAAATTTGTGGAGAGTGTTAATCATCAATGCCATAGACGTCACACTGGTGGTGCTTAGCTGTAGTTCTGACCATTGCATTGTTGCAGGATTTTCTGTAATCTAAGCCTAGCATTGGAGCTATTAGTGATATAGCCCTAGGTAATTGTGAATGATAAAGGTTTGATTTTTTTACAGTGGATGATGTCGTTCAATATAAATTTGGTGAAAAATCCTCAGTGTCCTTGGGCTCAAGTGGATTTAGCGATGTGACATTCAAAAGCTATAATGGGTATGTTGAGAAAGATTCCCAGCAAAAGTATTTGTTAATTTTGATAAATCAAGAGAGCAATAATAAAAGGGTTTTGTTTGAATATGCAGACTTGGTCACTACACAATCCCTGATGAGATGGATGAAGTGTGTGCTTGGCTAACTTCAAAATTGGGGCTTGAGGGGAGCTCTTCATAAGATGATGTAATTTGTAGATCTTGAGCTACAGCAAGTGAGCAACAAGAAGAAATGGAGGAAAAATTTGTCCACGGTTCTAAGCAGCAGGCATGCATAGCTAAAAGTGGTTTGGGGTGTGATATACACGTTTCATTTGTCATTGGTCTTTGTATACCCTGTTCTCTTGTATTTGATGTTATTTTGACCTGTTGGCTCCTAGATAAAACATATTTGTGAATTATAATGATATTTATTTGGATCATTAAGAAGCTGTTGTTTGGAATTTATTATTTTGGCACTGCTCATAACAGTAACTGCTGGTTTTTTTTTTTTTTTTTTCCCCTAATATTTCACTAGTTGGGGGAGGGATTTGAACTTTGGACGTCTTTTTTGGAAATATCAAGAGGTGTTAATTGAGTTACAAGGCTCTTGGAGTTTTGCCTCTTCTCTGATATGCATGGTTGTTAGTATTATATGATATGTGATACATATTGTATGATACATATCATATTGAGTGAAAAAAGTATTATATCGTAAAGCCATACATATCATACGATGCAAGAAGTGGATGTAAAATGGTATTTTTTTGCCCAAAATTTATGCTTTGATTTAAATCCAATTAGTTGTTGTACTTGTTTTTAACACAATTATTGGACTACTTAATTAAGCCCCAAAGTATTATATTGTAAAGCCATGCATATTGTATGATGCAATAAGTGGGTGTAAAATGAATTTTTTTGGCTCAAAATTTATGCTTTGATTTAAATTTGATTAGTTGTTATACTTGTTTTTAACACAATTATTGGACTACTTGATTAAGCCTAGAGAAATAACATGTCCACGAGTTTTTTGCTTTTCTTACAAAATTTGGACTACACACTTCACGTTTCATTTTTATAGTTGCAAATCTCTCTCTCTCTCTCTCTCTCTCTCTCTCTCTCTCACTAGGAATAAGGTATTAAATGACAATAAATTACTTTTTAAAATTTTTTTTATATTATTGTTATAAATGTAGTGTGTGTAGATTAAAGAACAAGAAAAGATCATAAATGTTGATGATGAAGAAAACAATGTTGAAGAAATAATTTTGTAAAATAATGAACATGATGATAGCATTGACTTAGATGAAACTGACTTGGCAAGATGATGAATGCAATAAGAAATAAATTATTATTTTGGCTCAGATACCATATATTACACTTTTGGATTTAATCAATTTGAATGTGAATGTTACAAATACATGTTAATTTGATTTATTTAGGCTTTATTAAATATTACATAAGTGATGATTAAATTAATCATGAATTGATAATGTTCTGTTGAGGACCAAAATTTTACATGATAGCCCATTCCATGAAAAATAAGGAAAGACCATGGACCTTAACAAAAAAGGGCTCAATTCATGAAGTTAAGAAGGACCGTAAAGGTCCAAAATCCCAAAAAGAAGGAAAAAGAGAAATAATAATAATAAAAAAAGAAGAAGAGGACCTAGACTTGGTCGAGCCAGAGGATATGCAGCAAGATGAACATTAAGGCCCTAGGACCTTGATGTGTCCTTTTGAAGCCTTGAGAAGAGGACCTTGGCTGACATATGGGAAAACCAAGGTATATGTTCAAATTTCCAGTAAAAAAAGCCATTAAAAATCTAGCAAAACCAGATATTATCTTTGTAACTCATGGTTCAAGCCCGTGGGACCTTGATGTGTCCTTTTGAAGCCTTGAGAAGAGGACCTTGGTTGACATATGGGAAAGCCAAGGTATATGTTCAGATTTCCAGTAAAAAAAGCCATTAAAAATCTAGAAAAACTAGGTCTTATCTTTGTAACCCATAATCCAAGCTCGTGGGATCCCGAGTTGATAGTAAGGGAGAAATGGTTTGGTCGGTAAGGGAGTGATTTCTAGCGAAATGAGGATCTCAAAAGTTTCCCTTAGTTCATATATTTGCTTGGAATGTATGAACCAATGGAAAACTCAATTCCCCTATGTGCATTACACCTCCCCACAATTTCCTCTCAATTGTCACTTTCTATTAAAGTTGTCATCCATTGCATTGAGCAACCCACCCACTCTTTTGACTTTCCAAGAAGGAATCTTCTATTTGTAGCTAAAGCAAAATGCCCATTTTGAGTTATAATTGCCTAATTAAGCTAAATCTCTGCCCAATGCACTTTTTTAGGTTTCAAAGGACATGGTTTTACCCAGCAGACCAGGGACATCCTCGCTCGGGGTACTAGACCATGTCCACTATAAAAGGAACACTAAGGCATAGTAGAAGGAGGGGAAGAAAGAGGGATTCAGATCGAGGGAAAAAGAGAGAGTTCAAAGGTTTAAATTAGAGCTTTAATAGCCCAGCAAGGAAGAGAAAAATGAACAATATAAGAGAGCCAAGGTGGAGGAATTTGTCCCATATCCTTGAGATCATTCAAAATATCACTTAGTCTCCTAAGAAAGATATGCCAAAACATGCACACATCAGATATCACTCTTTCCCACAAAATCCTGCTCACCTAACTATCTTAGAAGGCAATGGCCAAGCAAAGCTACTTGGACTTGAGTTCCAAATCCCATAAGTCTTGTGCGAAAGCACTAAATTTGTGAGAATTGGGGCTAGGATCCTCGTGGTTGACTCGTTCTCATGAAATTCATTTACATATATGTTTATGTATTAAAATATATATCCTGATTTAAGAAACTAACAATTATTTAAAGATATGTGTATTGTATAGTATGTTCTTATGTAGGACCTATAGAGGTAAAGGGAAATGGCAAAACTTCATTGCATAATAAGCATGGAGAAAGATTCTACAATTCAAGGAATCAGAGATTCTGGGTTCCATGGATTACAAACCGAGTACCCCTGGGAGCCACAACATCACATTCGAGGTACCACGACATCACACTCGGGGAACCAAGTGAATGAAGTCTTTTAAATGTTCACACAATTAAAGATAAGCCCTAAACCTTCTATTTTAACCTCCTCCTCATTGTGAATATTACGTGCCCGTTTGGATTCGAATGAATCCAGCGTCTGCGTTTTCTGATTTTTTTTTTTTTTTTTTTTTTTTGCAGCCGCATAATATGACCAAGTCAACTGTGAACAGTGCACGGATGCACTGTTCACGGACCCACACATTCCACTTTTCAGCAACTTTTTTATTAAAAATGGGTCCCACAATACTATTCACACATTTAAAAATTATTTTGCTACAGTGTTTTCAGTTTCAGCAAAAATAAGCTCAATCCAAACGGACCCTATGAATAATTATTTTACTTATTTCGTAAGAGTAAAATGTCATTTTATGATATTAAAACACTTATAATGGTAATTTTTTACTTAGGAGGAATCGCATTTTTTGCCTCGAGGAGCTTTATGTGACTTGCGTACAAACCGGTTCATATAATGACCCCAATAGGTCGCGGAGAACCAGACCCAGTCCAACCATCCATCCTTGGAGGCCCAAGATCCCTTGTCATCAATGGACTTTGATACTTTCCAAAAAAAGGAACCCACACATGTTCTGAACTTATAATGAATACACATTTTATATGTATATTTAGAATTTTTTTTAGGCATTTATGTATCTTACACATAATACGATACAATATACAGTAAGGAAAAATAAAAAATCGATTCATGATGTAGTTTACATTTTGACTACTATGTTGATATGCTGACTTACCTAGTGACCCCAAGTCATTGGGGGAACCCTTCCATAGATATGAGCCCAAATTTGGAATGCCAATTATTCTATACTCCATGGAGGGTGCAAAAACAAAACATTTTTAAAATTAAAATTTATACCCACTCGGTTAAGAACAGATTAAAGATGCAATTTGGTTTTTTCTTTTCTTTGTAACACTTTCAATGGTGGGTCTAGTCTCTAGACCTATCAAAAGCCTTCAATATCTTGGCCCGCGGTGTTTTAGGAAAGTAGTAGGTGTTCTATTACATTAGACGAGTGGGGAGCACGTTGGGCCTGTTGTCGACATTCAGCTGGCATTGCTTTCCCTATTAGGAACTCATGATCTATAGCTTCATAAGCATGGCTCCAATCCCACTTATGGAAACTTTTGGGACCATCTCCCCTAGACCTTATGACATCCCTCAAATGGGTCCCTTTTTTTTTGTGGGGGGCGGCTAATGTGCAGCAGTGAGAAGCCAACTGGTTGTTGGACCCAATGGTGTGTTCCAGCGAAATGCACAGGTAGTCGTTGAGGTGCATGATTTCACATTCAGTGTATTCTAAGTTCTAACTTCAACCCCACCCAGAACACCAGTGGTTTGAACTTTGAAGCAGTGGAGCAACACCATGTTGTCGCCACCTACAGTTCGAACTGAAGACTTAACACTCTACCCCATACTAAGGCACTAACCACCAATGCATTTTAGTTTAGCCAATCCACACTTTTGTTGATTATAATTTTCCAGCAATCATTCCCAAACCCACAAAGAGTTGCACCAAATGCCTTCAAGAAACTGAAGTAGACAAAGTCACCTTTCTTTTAGTTGGAATCTCATGATCCATTAAAGAAAATTCATTTCCCCTTGGAAAAAAGCCCCATATAGAACCCTCTTACACAAATGATCAACTACAACAATCTAGTTCTCGTTCTTTTCTTTTTCTTTTTTTTTTTCAGTTCAAAACAGATGAAGGAAACATCGAGTACAAGTGGTAGAAAATATGAGGGAAAAATTGAAAAAAAAAAATTACAGCAAATCAAATGAATAGTTTAACAAGCAGGCAATGAGAACAATCACTTCAGAAGAGTCCGATTCTTTTCCCCCTTCTTCAGTAAGGTAGCCTAATTTCAACTGTGTGCCTCTTTAACAAAGGTCACATCACCACTTACAGCTAACGGAGACAGCAGGCTCTTCTCTTGATCATCATCAATTTCTGTTGACTCACGGGCAGTGGTGGTTGATACAGATTCTGTACATTCTTCTTCTAAAAGCAATAATCAAAACAGCAATAGAAAAATTAGCAAATGATAGTGGTAAGCGAGCTATTGAATTATACATGTATGAGAGATGTAGAGTCAAGCAAAATTTTAGATATGAAAGATACCAAAAAAATGAGGACTTTCACCTGAACAATCATGGTATTCAGGCATCTGTTTGACAGTAGTTACTTGAAGGCTTTCTGGAAGCAGACAACTACACAAAGCACCTAAGTTTGACAAAAAGGTTTAATTATAAAGCTTATCATCATATAATAATGCTACTTCTTTCACATCCCAGAAAAAGGAACAATCAAAGGACATTATAAAGATCAACTTTGACCAAATTAATAAATAAAAAGGGTTCAAATGATCGTAGGGAAAAGGAATGGTTCTATCTTCATTTCCACTGTAATTTCAAGACACAAAGCCACTGATTGAAAGTCCAATCCTTGTACATGGAATCAGAGTAAAGAATCAGGGTGCCATAACTGATGCAATGAAAAAAAAAAACAAAAAAAAACTGTCATTGTTTTCAGGTTCTGAAGTCCCTACACATTTACCAATTACATTCATTTCATTAATGATATTAACAAACTATGTCAATGCAAATGATGTAGGTTAGAAATAAGTGATTTTTTTAAGGGAAAGCCTAATTTCCACAGGCAAGTTATATATAAAAATAAATCTCATGTCCTATAATGATCCTTGGCTACAAGGGCTAAAATAACTGAGTGGACATGAAGCTCAAATGTTTTCAACTTATTATTTGCGGCATCCATTCTGGTCGATCAACACCCCACCAACATCTCCCCCCCCCCCCCCCCTTTTTTTTCCCACCACAAAAAAAGAAAAAAAGGAAATGGAAGATTAGTCAATGTAAAGTGCATTATACCTAGCCGGGCAAGCCGATTCACCCACCCTGGGATGTGTTTTCCTGTCAATCTCCATGAAATATCATCTGTAAAATGGTTGCAATTCTTGGAAATGAGGTGATAGGTATCCCCATGATACTCAGAAGCTGCGTTCTCAATAAATGTTCGGAATTCAGTTGGAGGCATAGTTATGTGGCCTAATACAATGGAACTTCGGTAAATAAAACCTGGGCAACTCCTTGGTTCCACTTCAAAAACTCCACTCGCTGGGAAGTCATGAGCTCCAAATCCATACTCCTTACCATGAACTGTCCATTAACATTGACAAAATAATGTTGTTCATTAGATCTAAAATTTAATAACAATAAAGCTAATAATAAAGAAAACTGCAATAAAAATTCTCATCTATACTTCACAAGTCTTTCAAAACAGAAGATTGAAAATCTCACTATTAATTTGTATAAAACTATTCTTAAATAGAAATAATTGTTATCCTAAATTAGAAACTTTTGTTTAAATTGAACAAACTTCATACATAGAACTCCAAATTGACCAAATCTCTCCCTGAACATTCCAACTGATAGTTCTTTCATAACTCAATGATATATCAGAGACCTATAACATTCTCCCCATCCAGTTGGTTAGATTAAAACAGAAGAAAAGGAAAAGATGCCCACCCACCCTACATATGTGGTTAGACAAAAGGATCGCAATGTCACCATTCTAGATTCTGGTATATGTAAGTACACAGGATGATTGAATAATGACTCAGATATACGGGCTAATGGAAAGTGTTATAATGATATAAAAATGGACTAAATTAAAAACTGTACAAAATGTCAGTAATTTGTAGTCTATGTGGCAAATGATCAAAGGAACTCCAGAGCATTCAAATCCAGTATTAAACCTCTAGGAACCAAATGTATGCATATATTCATTAAATGTTCATACGCCTTAGCAGTGTATTCTTCTTCAAAACCTCACAATCAAGTAAAAAAATTGAGTCTTTTTGGGGGGTTAATTAATTTTCTTACTAACCTGCGGCAAAGTAATTTTTGCTATAAACAAAGTATAATATTCCACAATTTCTTTGAGATGCATGCCTCACTTAACATGCATTCTTTAGGTCAAGCAAACCCAATTATTTCACAGAAGGGCACTGCCACACCTAAACCATCTTACCAAATCACAATGCCCCCTAAATAAGAATCTCACTTCCTAATTAGTTACCACCAAACTGAAGTACATGCCAATGGCATGCAAAGAAAATACTTCGCATCACATGCAACCAAATGCATCAATACCAGTTCTATAACGACATTGCTAAATCATAATTTATTTATTTTGGTCAATACCTACTAAATCATAAACAACTGAAAAGCATGTTCATCAAGAATGCTAAAACTTGCACACAACTCATTTCAAACCAAGTTCTGCATACCACTCATCATTTCATTTTCTTTCTCAAGCTACCAATTTTCAAATGTACACCAATTAATTCATGTTCCATACATAAAAAGATGTAAACTAAATGAAAAAAGAACATTCAAATAATAAATTTGAGCAAACCCACAAATTTCAACTCCTTTCTCTCATCCACTCAAATATTCAAACCCTCTGTCCAAAAACAATATACCGCCCCAAAAAAAAAACCCAAATAAAATAAAGCAACACCCAGATCACCAAAACACAAAAAACAGCCAAAACATTTGTGGAGAGCAGGGAAAGAAAAGAAAAAAGAAGAAGAGAAATTTACTCTTACCAACCTTCAATACCGGAATGAAAGATCCCAAAACCAAACCAAACCATGTAATTGTTGATAGGGGTGAGATCATACACGTTTAGCACCACCTGGGTCTCAATGTTCTTGTTGTTCCCATCCGAGTTCATTGATGTACTACTCTCTGCCCCCATTACAGATATCCAACACACACACAAAAATATTATCTTTTTATCTTCAAGTTCTTTCTTCTCATGCCACCGGAGAGAGAGAAAGAGGGAAAGATTTGAGGGTCAGAGATCCATCTGCTAATCTCCGAGCAGATAGAGAGAGAGAGGTGAAGAGAAAAGTTTGCGGCTTTTGATTTTGAGATATAAAAGCAAAAGCAAAAGCAAAAGCAAAATTGGCAAACGAAGGGAGAGGAAAAGGACAAAAGGAGGTCAAGGTGTCTGCTTTTCATTCATTGGCTTCACAATACAAAACAATGGATTCACATCACACAACGTTTTTTTTAAATAAAAACCAAAAAAAAGTGTTTCAGATTTACAACTCGGTCAGGCACTACTCGGTGAGTTGACTCTTCGGTGATTGTGAACGATTTGCAATTTTTTCCAGCTAATTTGGACTCTGTTTTTTTAGTACAGTTAATTACAATCGACCCCTACTTTTATAGAAACAAGTTATCCCATATTGAATGTTGGTTACAACCTACTACAAGTAGCGAACCTTTACTGAAAAATGATTTGTTTTTTGTTTTTTTTTTTTTTTTTAATGTTTTCTTGGGGTTTGATTGAAAGTTGTCTGAAAATAAATTAAATAAATTTTTTTTTTATTGTTTGCTTAATGTGGGAAATCATTAATACTTCTTTAAATTTCAAATAATTTTATTAGGTGAAAAATATTTTAATTTACAAAAACAAATTCCCGATAAGAAAATATTTGTTTTTTATTTTTATTTTTTGAGCCTTTTATAAGACTCAAAATTGGAATCTGCGAAAACAATAAATGGAGAAGTGACTAATTTTTTTTTTGGGGGGGGGGGGGGGGGGGGGGGCGGGAATGACTCATTTAGAAGAAAAAAAAAAGTTAACAATTTATTCATGTATCAACAAATAGTCAATGTCAATAAAAAATAGTTAGGGGAAGGTGAAGAGGGAAAAAATGGGATAAAGTTTGGTTAACTCGATTGTAATCAATGACTACATCTCTACTTAATATCTTTTGATTGAATGTGAATTTTGATCAATTAACCATTAGATTGCATTTTTTTAAAAAAAATATTTTTCATGCTTGCAAAATTGAAAAGATCAAAAATCAATTGTTATATCATCAATCAAATGTTTACATTTCAAGTTTTCGTAGTCTAAAATTATGTATAAAAAAACAAGTTTATGTATCTATGGGGGGATGGACCTGAGAGCACCTCGGAGGCGTTGACCCAAAGGGGTCATGTTAAGGCACTCCTTCCGCATCAGATGTTTGCCCTAGAACCCGAGGTTAGAGAGCATCTAGCTGAGGGATGAGCCTGGAATGCTCTTGGAGCCCCTATTCCCGAGAGACCTGGCCCTATCGAGGAGCATTCAACCACCAGACCAGAGGAACCACGCTTCCTCGAATCACCTCAAGAACATGCCAGGAGGAACGTAGAACCCAACGCAACCTTCGCCTCTGTATTTAAGACCCTTCACACCTAATGTAAGCCACATTAATTGCTAACTAACCTGAACAGGGAGGATAGCCCTAAAACCCGCTTTCATGATCACAAAGTGGTAAAAGGGTGTGCTGATGGGATAAGTTACATCTCAAAAATCTAGCTGGAGAACAGGATAGCTGGAGGAGAAGAGGGGATCTAAAAGGGGGAAAGGATCAATATAGAGGGGATCCCAAAAACATTGAGAGAAAAACTAGGAGAGAGAAAAGGAGAAGAGTTTTTTAGGATAGCTTAGTTTATTTTTGTTCATGTGACTCCCTCGGGAGATCCATTTCTATCAATAGTTAGTAATGATTCAACTCTTTTTGTCTTCAACCTCCTGTCTAATTCTCTGATTGTGGATTTATGTCTTGTACTTTTCATAAATTAGTTGTGTAGAACAAGAATCATATTAGTCAATACAAGGAAGTTGTGCTTTTGTTCGCCCACAATATCTAATAGTAAATGACATCTGATTGATACAAAATTTGACATATATATTTAGAACATAAAGATAATGCAATCCAGTGGTTATATTTTCAAAATATTTAGCCATGTAAATTTTTTAGTAGTGGTTACAACCAAATTCGTAGTCAAACACTGTATATAAAAAACCAAAAAAAAAAAAAAAAGCCTACAATTGAGAGTCATATGTAATATGTGGTGTGGAGTTTGTCTGTGATGATATGTTAAGAATGTAACGTTGAAGAAAATATTTTATGCTCATTCGTTGATCACTAGATCATAAAATTAAGGATAACATTTTCCAAACGAAACAAACAAAGTTAATAACTTTCTTCAATTTTTTTTAAATCTTACCCTGTAAAAAATAAGTTTTACTTGTAAACAAATAAATGCCATATTAAAGTGCCGCCAAAATCTTTTAAATTCAAATGGCTTATAAATTTGACTAGAGCCCGAGACAAGAAATTGCATATGGAGCCCAAGGCAATAAAAATGTAGAAAGGAATCAAAGGATGCATTATTTTCGTTACCAAGCATGTTACTTTATTCCTTTTGGTTTCATTATGCCACACCATTCATCTACTGTGAATATCGGCAGTTAAATAGATTAACCATTTTGTGAATGTGTAAAAAATGTAAGATTTACAGTAGATGCATTCGTGGCCAAAACCCAAATGTAGGTGTATAAAACAGATTGTGGGTTAGTACAAGAAAAAGAGCAAAACTGTTTTTTTTTTTTTTTTTTATAATCTCAGTTTAGGTACATAAAAATTCTGATCACACCCAAGTGGATGTTGTGACTTGTGAGCATAAAAGCATTATACCCAGGAGCATCATACTCTCTCTCTCTCACGTATATAAAGTCCCACAACTCTAAAGAAACTCACTGTAAGAGAGATAATGCGATATTTTGATTTTTGACATAACAGTTT
Organism: Quercus robur; assembly: GCF_932294415.1. Lineage (NCBI taxonomy): Eukaryota > Viridiplantae > Streptophyta > Magnoliopsida > Fagales > Fagaceae > Quercus > Quercus robur. Next base: position 82,037,321 of record NC_065535.1, read on the forward strand.
GGTTGCATCATCATTTCCAGTCTTAAGTGTCCAATAAGATGGCATTAAAATCAACCTTAAGGCTCTCAACGGCTTCAGTTATACGGTACTGTCAACACTAGTTTTTAGCTAATCCAAAATTCAAGCAACAATTGACCAACTATATGAACATGGACAATAACACCTGAGCTACTGCTGAGTAATGGTAACTAGCAACAGCCCAAGTTTCACTCATCTGAAAGCAGCGATTAGGAAATTTGTTACAAGCTTGATTGTTCAAAGAGAAACTTTGATATAACTGCAACAACAAAGGCAAGATGGAAGTAGCTGCTAGAGAAAGAAGTATAATTTAATTAAAAGTTTCTGAATAAATTACAATTTGATCACTCTTTAAATAACTTTCCAGCAACTTCAAATCAAAACCGTCCCACAAAGCATGGAACAGGATCCACTGTGTGGAAGTGAAGCACCTCCAATTCTTCCCTTTTGTCCACCTGAAGCACACAACACAAGCAGTTAACTACAGTTTTTAAAAAAAAAAACAAAAAATTGCAATATCAATAATATGGAAATTAATTGGCAGCTGCAGTCACAGTTATAAAGCAATACTTACTCTTGAAACCTTGAAGCAAAGACAATCAGATGGATTCCTCAAAGTTCTGCAATCACGGCTGTTCGTCTGGGGTTGTCCTCCGCCTCAAGCGGCGCCTCCAAGTTGAGCCACCATCAGAAGAGTCATTGTCATCATCTCTGGAAGAAGACCCAGTTTCACCTTCATAACTCTCCCCCCAAAGTCCAGTAGATCTCCTTCTGATGTTCATTTGTGTTCTTGTTCTTAAGGTACCAGACCGGCTGCTGCTTCTTGAACCAGAACCAGGTCGGAAAACTCGAATGAGAAAAAATACAGTCAACCAACCTCCTTCATCAATGGGCAAAATGTTGTCATCAGCCCCCCTCTCCTCTCCAAATGAAGAGGATAGTGTGCTGATCAAGTCCCCAAGGTCCCTCTGTCGCTCCAACCTCCTCCAATTACGCTGACGTTCTGGGTCAGCCTCCGATGGGCGCACAAGGGGGTGCTCAATCCTAGCATGCTTCCTGAGATCTGTATAGGTTCCACTGAAATTACATGTCTCACAGGAACAGCTTCTTGATTTTCCATTCATGAAACGGCGAGCAGGCTCCACAACAATCCAGTCTTTTATCTGTCCACGGCAAAGGGGGCACAGTAACTTTGGCTGCTCCTGATTCTCACAGGAACTGGGCTGCAAGGTTGGGTGCCCTTCCTCGATTGTTTCTTCTTGCACCTCGGTAACTGTTGATTCTGAAGTCTCAGTAGGAGACAAAGGTGTGGCTGATGGTGGAGTGTCTTCCTGTTGAGTGTCTTCATGTACTGGAGTTGTTGATGAGGTTTCTGCAGATGACTTCCGGAACTGGTCAAGGCAGTTTGAGTGGCGATAGCTTGTGTCACACATATATGGGCGACATCCCTTCTCATGCGATGAACAGATTAGTAGAACTGCATTGTGAGGATGTTCCATGCAGACAGGGCACCTAGCATCTTCCCATTCTTTTAAACTTTCCTCAGTTGCTAAAGGAATTCTGGGTGATCGTCTTGCACAACTAGAGCTGCATGAAAAAGGCGAAGCCCTGTACTTATCATGAGACATGGAACGATCTCTTCTCTCCTTTGGCATGTTGAAGCCTTAAAAATATCAACAAGAATTATGGCACCTCCCAAACGAAGCAGGGCGGTTGAAAACTACAAAATTTGATAAAATACGTTTAAACTTAACTACTCACCCAAAATTAGGCAATAAAACAAACAATTCCTGATACAACAACGCACTGAGTTTCCAAAATTATAGGGGTCCAAGAACTATAAATAACTGGAAAAGTTATTAATAAGAATAAGATATGTTGATACAAACTGCACAGAACTCTAAGCAATATATATGATGCATAATCAGTTAATCCTTCTTGAGCATCTCTTATTCAAAGAAACCACTTCTTATGCTTTCCTTAAAGAACATAGATCACATGATGAGAGATGATTGCATTGCAGTAAATATGTGAAACCTTCCTTCAAAGGATAAAATCGAAAGGAGAAAAAAAAAGAAGCTGGCATGCAGGCTGGTGTGCTAAGAGTGCACTTGCAAAATCTGAGTTACCTAGGTCCAATACAGTGGTTCTGCTGGTGAAAACGAGGTACAGCCATCGTATGCATTTCAAACTAAATATATTATGATAGCTCAGCAGCGTCATTTCCCACCAGTATGTTGAGCTTAGTTTTTCTCTTACTCAGTAGAACTTTCTGAATAATGTGTCACATGACCATTAACAGAAAAGTCCATTCTCCAATTTCAATCTTCTATCTTTTTTTTTTTTTTTTTTTGATAAGTAAGAAAAATTTACATTAAAAAAAAACTGCTTTATGCCAAAAGAACAGAAGAATTGCTTAATGTGTCACATGACCATTAACAGAAAAGTCCATTCTCAAATTTCAATCTTCTATTCTTTTTTATTTTTTATAAGTAAGAAAAATTTATATTAAAAAAAAAAACTGCATTATGCCAAAAGAACACAAAGAAGATCAAAAAAATTACAAGGGAAGATAAAAAAGAAAGAAAATTAATTACATAGAAAAAGGGAATCAAGGAATAAAGGGAGAGAATCACTAGATGTGAGTCCCCAAGCCCTAAACCAGTCAAACAAAGAGCCACTAAAAGAAGCAAGCAATTGGTCTTCCAAACTATCCATGTCCTCAAAAGTCCTCCGATTATGCTCCCTCCAAATAGACCACAATAAGTACAATGGAACTAAATTCCAAATGCTTGATGAGTGCTTCTCCAACCAAAGAGAATACTTGAAACAGAATGTGGTAAGACCCACGACACCCCCAAACGATCTAAAAACAAAGCTCTACAACTGATAAGCAAGCCTACTCACAATGAAGCAACAAATGATCCAGTCTCCCCACAACAATGACCAAGGTAGTCAAAGGCGAAAGGCGACCTTAAGGCGCCAAGGCCTTGTATCGCCCGAGGCGTGAGGCGACAAAAAAGGCGCTAGCCCGAGTAAAGCGAGGCGCCAAATTCTTAATATATTTATTATACATATAAAACTTAAATCATATGTACCTAGTGCATTATAATATTATAATAAAGTGTTTTTCAATGTGTAGCATGAAGAAATTAGGTCTATCAAATTATTTCAATATAGGATTAATATGGTTTAGGCTCTATTAGTTAGTTCTAACAATACGTTTTACAATAAGCTTCTATAAAAAAAAAAAAAATAAATAAATAAAATAAAATAAACTTGAGGCTCTCGCCTTAGCGCCTTTTTCATGGCTTAAGGCGGTCGCCTTGCTCGCCTAGGCTCTAAAGGCGAGTGCCTCACTAAAGGCGCCTCGCCTTAGAGCCTTCTGAGGCGCCTCACCTCGCCCGGGCACCTAGGCGAGCGCCCGGCTCGCCTTTGACTACATTGACAACGACACATAACCATGGTTTTAAAAACCGGACCGGACTGGCTGGTCCGACCAGTTCAACTGGGAACTAGGCACCAGTCCAGTCCAGCAAAAATCCCCAAAATCGGTGAAAATTGGCCAAAATCGGGAATCGGAGGCAAAACCAGTTTTTGCCCCAGACCAGTTTTTAAAACCATGCACATAACACACTAGTCAACAAAATCAAAACCCTTATGCCTTAAGTTGTCACCCGTGAGAATCTTATCCCAAGCTACAGTCCAAACAAAAAAAGAAATTTGTCGAGAGGCCTTCACTTTACAAACACACACATGACCATGGTTTTAAAAACCAGACCGGACTGGCTGGTCCAACCAGTTCAACCGGGAACTAGGCACCAGTCCAGTACAGCAAAAATCACCAGAATCGGTGAAAACTGGCCAAAATCGGGAATCGGAGGCAAAACCAGTTTTTGCCCCGGTCCAGTTTTTAAAACCATGCACATAACACACTAGTCAACAAAATCAAAATCCTTATGCCTTAAGTTGTCACCTGTGAGAATCTTATCCCAAGCTACAGTCCAAACAAAAAAAGAAATTCGTCGAGAGGCCTTCACTTTCCAAACACCTTTCCAAGGAGGGACTCAGCTTATAATAAAACAAGCAGATATCAAAATCTCCATTCTCTTCAACTTCCAACTCATACGATCCTCACTCTCCAATGAAAGTGTATTGGATTCCAAGATATGAATTAAATCCACATTAAATCCACCTCCCAGTCATTTGTATCCCGAATGAATCGTACATCCCAGCCTCTTCTCACCTCCAACCCCTTCTGTGCCAAGCAAGAACCTACCGAGGCCTCTCTATTAGTGGTTATTGCATACAAAACCGGGAAGGTCACTTGAAAAGGTTGATCCCCACACCACCGATCTTGCCAAAATTTCACTCTATTCCCCACCCCAATTTCAATTTTCCATTCTATTGCATTTAACATTTATTTCTACAATATACAGTAAATTGAATGATCAAATATAACCCTAAAATAAGAGTATACAACTAAGCAAGCTTATAATACCAGCAATTTAGATCAGCCAAGCATTTTACTTTGCAGCCATTTAACTCCATCTAAATCCATAGTCTCTGCTACATCATTTCCATCACCAATTCTCCTAACCTTCTACTTCACTAACCCTTGAGTAACCTCCTTTGGGTTGTCATAAGATATGAAAATTGGAAACTCTGAGGCACTACATTTGCATGTCATTTTTTTTTTCTAGTGGCTATCCTCATTTGCTAATATTGAAACAAGATCCTCTGAAAAATATAACTGACTAAAAGTTGATTGGAAAAAAACCTTAACTTCTATATGATATTATGACCATAGTTGGAGCAGATATGAACACCACTTAAAAAGTACACTTTCTTTTGCAGCCCTATAGAGAAATGATACATTATTAAGAGAGAGTTAAACCAAAACAAAGGTGGAAAAATTTATCTCCTTCCCCAAAGCTTGTAAGATAAAAAAGGAAAGCACCTACATAAAGACACTGTAATGCAAAATACACTACCAGGCATTTGCAGAATTCCCACTCTTAGAAGTTCTAGCCTTTAGAGAGTATATGTTACAATGAACCTAAATTAATTCAACCTGATAAATGCATGGGCAATCTGAACACCTTAAAATTCTCAATAATTCAGATAAATATATAATCAAAATTCTGATCAGAAAGCTATTCTCTCACTCACACAACCGGAAGAACCATAATCATCATCGGTTGTCACGAACCAGCTATATTACAATTCTAATTCCTAATTTCTGCACTCATAGTGGAGCAGGAGCAAAAAGATATTTTTAAAGCACCTTATAGTCTACTCATGTACTATGAGTGAGTGTCACACCTAATCCAATGCAATTGAAACGCTTTTTTTTTTTTTTTTTTTTAAAAATCTCTCTTTTTGCCAGAATCTAATCCAATGCAATTGAAATGCTTATTTGTTTAATCTCTCTCTGTTTGCCAGAAGCAGCAGCGAGTTAAACTCAGCTGTGTTACTCAATCACAAAGATTTCTGCTGTTAATCAATATTTCACAACAATTTTAAAATTTTAACTGTAAAGTAAAAACAACAAAAGCATAAACTACAACAGGCATTAAGCAAATGAATTCACTATCATTTGAGTTCATACAAAGCAGTCAAATCAAAATTCACAACAAACCCATATCCAAAACACCCTTTTTTTTCTCACAGCTCAAACCCCCAAATTACCATTTCCAACAAAAACACTACATCACAACAATAACAAAGTTTTCAAAAATACCCAGAACCCTAATCAGCAAAAAGCTCCAAAATTTGAATCAAACTACTACATCACAAGCTTCCCGAAGCCGATCCGTACAAACCACCACCACCACCACCCAGATACACAACACAACAATAACAAGCAGAACAACAAAGCTAGCAGATCCGAGTATAATCGGAGCCCCGAAAAGGGTCAAAAAAAATTAGAGATTTGTTAATAAAAGGGGATTTACCAGAAGCCGATTCAAAATCTTTTTCGGATTCTCGAGAAACAAACACCCCTCCTCCCCTCCCCCCTTGATTCGATTGGGTTCGGTGAAGAGAGAGAGAAACCTAAGAGAGAGAGAGAGTTTGAAAGAAGAACAGTGAGAAACAAATAGGGCCAACGTATATAAGGGTGTGAGCTGACGTGGACGAAAGTGGTTCGCTCGTGCCGTGGCATTTTCATTTTTTTTAATATTATTATTATTATTATTTTTTCTAATTGAAAATTTTGAACGATTGTTGTTTGAAGTCGGCGCCGTTTTGTTCTATTGGAAGGGAGAAGGGCAATATGTATGAGTATGACTGTATGCTTTTGTCTACCAAAAATAAAAAAAGACTGTATGCTTTTTTATTTATATATATATATATATATATATATAAATAATATTAGCACCATATATGCTTGGGTTGGGGGTGATCATCACGCTCTCTAGTGGAAAAGGGAGGTTTTTTTTTGGGTTAAGTAAAGCTTATCTTATGGCTGCTTGCGGCCCTAGTTTTGCTCTTCTTCTTTTTTTATGTTTTTCAAAAAAAAAAAAAAAAAACTTCTTTTTTTTATTTTTAATTTATATTTTTATCATGTTTTTTTGAAAGATAATGTTTTAAAAAACAATTTTTTTCCTTTTTTTACAATTGGGGGGAAAGTACATATCTTATATCCAACTTTATACTCAACCAATTGTAATACGTCATTATATTAAAAAAAAATGTATATATGTTGTGTTTGAATTTTTTTTTTTCATTTTAAATCTAGGTTATTTATAAAAAAAAATAAAAAAAGAACATGACAAGTTGTAATTTGTGGAGTATACAATGAAATATAAAAAGTGGAACAGAAGATTTATGTTTGGAGGGGGCGTGCGTGTAATGGTTGATTTTACTAATAAAGTTGTGTAAGAAATTATGAAACTTTTGTTTTCTAACATTACTTTTTTCACAAAATCAAAAATTTCCAAAAATATTATATTTTGAAATTAATTGGTTAATTTAAAAAAAATTTAAATCAAAAGTTCGAAGGATAACTATTAGGTATTCTCATAATATGGTAAAGTTGTATTATATCTTCTTACGTTATGATGGATCCTACTATAATTTGAATTTAATTATAAGATTTATCATGAATATAAGAGGATGAAGTACTATATCACCATGCTCTAAGAATACCAATTACCTTCTTCTAAACAAAAAAAAAAAAAAAGAATACCTACTACCTACCAAATACTCAGCTTAGGAACCATAAAAATAAAATGGATGATAAATACCTCATACATGAGGAATGTACATAATTTCTCTCGTAATAATGAATCTCAAACAATAAGAGATCTGCATGTTTATAACGTATGTGATGTATATGTGAAAGTTACAAAATACCATCCCTTCAAACTTGCAATAATATTTCAAGATGAGCCTATAGTGTTATTGAAATACTCCATATGTTCCCCTCAAAAAAAGAAATACTCCATATGAAAATTGGGTCTCGGCTCTAATCTCTAGCAACCTTAAGATACACCCAAAGCTCAACCTTACTATAGCATGCTTTCTCTCATGGCAGGAAATTAGAGCAGTTTAAGCATCACTCACGCATTTCGACAGGACAAGCCACTGAAATGGCGAAACCTTCTGTTGCTTTTGTAGACCCTCTAAAATGTGTTTTAACATAACTTAAGGCTTATGTCTAGGTTCTATGTATTTGACTTTTAATGAATTGTCTTTGATGCATTCCTTTAATTTATCCAAAATAAATAAAACCATAGCTTTATATATATATATAAATATATATATATATATATATATTTATATATTTTAAATCATACAATGAGGGGAGAGTCGGGATTATGTTTCAAACCCAATTCTCCTTCTTTTATTATATATATATATATATATATATATTATTGAAGTCACAAGGTTCTCCAAAAATTCAAAACTTTAACCAAATAACATCCTTATATAAAGTTATAATACTAGGCACATCACAAATATGTTCATTCTAAGCTAGGGTGTCACTGTTTGACATGACCCACGAATATGACACGAACGGGTTAGGGTTAGGTCTCAGTAGGTTCGGTTTGTAAACGGGTCGACCCGAAAGTGACACGATAAGAAATATGTCATAAGCGAGCCAACTTGCATGACCCTCAATTGACATGTTTAACATGCCAATTTATTCGTGGCAACTTGAAATGACTCATTTAACACAGCTTATTTAAGTAGTATAACAAATAAATATTCATTTTATTTTACATTTTTCAAATACCTTTTATATCCAACCTATATTTTAAACTTAAAAGGAAAATCAGAGAGACATAAACTATTTTATATTTTTTGTAGTTTACATTTGGCAAGTTCTGTGTATGTTATATTCTTGTTAAACTATATCATTTTGAATTTGGGTTAAAGTGTATGCACTTCTTTTGGGATGTAAATAACTAATTTGTAGATGGATGTTATATTTTTGTTGAATTGTGTTGTTTCGAATTTGAGTTGAAGTGTATGCACTTCTTTTAGGGATGTAAATAAGGCTATAATCGAGTCGAGTCGAGTATTAACATTTCAAGCTTATTTATTTAATTTGTTTTCAAACACAAGCCGAGCTCGAGCTCATCATAAAAAAAAAAGATTTTATGTTCAAGCTTGGCTCATTTTTTTGTTGAGCATGCTCGAACTTGTTCACAAGTTATTTGATTAACTTAATCTTTTCCTATATATTGTGAAACCATGACTAAAAATGTTTTACCTCTTTATAATTTTATGAGTTTTCACTACAATAGACAATTTATATCATCAATAATCTACAAATAATAATTAAATTTTGTATGAACCTATTAACAAACTTGTACAATCCAATTTCAAGTCTATATAAATTTATTTTTATACAAGTATATATATAAAAATATAATATTGCATATAGTTCATGAATATATTATTATGTCTGATCTTAGCTTGTTTAATAATCGAGCTTAAACTTAAGGTTTGAACTTGGTTTGTTTTATAAACAAACAATCATAAACAAGCTTTTCTCAAGTCGAGCTTGAATTGTTCATAAACAATTTGGTTTATTTACAACTCTAGATGCAAATAACTTATTTTTAGATAGATGATACTACATTATGGACTTAATATTTATTAAGTACTTTGATATTATTTTTGATAGTTTTTAGACCCCTTAAAACACAATTGGATTAACCCAGGTAATTAGCTAAGTTGTTACTTAGTCCAATTTAACAAATACTAGGTTATCACAATCAAAACAATCATATCATGCAAAGCAGCGGAAAGATAAATAATACAAAGATATGATTACCCAGGAAACCAAACCGGTAAAAACCTGGGGAGGATTTGATCTAACTATTCTCAATGTAAACTTGAATCCACTATCTTGAAAGAATCGAAGTTTATACAATAAGACTTACAAGCCCCCACGCTCGACTTCTTATTGCTATCCACCAGTAGAATTTACTGACACGACCACGTGCAAACTCCGAATCCACGGACTCCTTCTTTCTTGGATTCACCACCAGATACAAGCACACCTGCTAGTATTTCTTTAAGATTCAATGAAAGCAACTGAGTTGATCATCAAGGTGTAGATAACATCTCCTCCTTGAAAACCCTAAGTTTGTGTAAATGAAAACTCCTCTAGATCTTACAAAAGATTTACACAAACAGCAATATGAGCAACATTAAAACGTGGCTAGGGTTTGCCTTTTATACTTAGAAAAAATTAGAAAACCCTAAACGTTTTAAACAAACTAGGGTTGAGTTGGAAATCTGCAGAAAAACGCATTCTGCCCGAGATTCGATCGATCGAGCCTAAGCTTCGATCGATCGAGCCAGGCCGAAATGCACAGTAACTTCTGCATTAGCTCGATTCCAACTTTACATAAAAGATACAACTTTGAGCAAGACTAAACACTTCTAAACATATTGTTTTGATCATGGTTTGCCAACAATACACATTAGAGTTCTAAATACATAAAAACCTAAGACTTTAGAACCTAACAATTTTGAACTTTTGGACAATACGTTTTAAGTATTTGATATTGTTATTAACTTTCAAATTGTATGCTTAATAGGTATTTTGATGTTATGAGTTTGTAAAAAATTTATCGTTTATTAGATTTATAACAATATTAATCATGTGTTTTTTTGAAGTGGGTTAAATGGATTGAATTTGTGTCTAACTAACTTGTTTAATATTAATTGAGTTGAAATAGGTTGTGTCACATTCGTGTCAACTTAACATGACCTGTTTATTAAGTGTGTCAAGTGGGTTGTATTGTGTCAACCTACTTCATTAACAAGTCATATTAGTGTTGAAGGGTTATAACATGATAATTAAATGGGTCGGGTTCGAATTAAGTCATTTAGCCGAATACCCTTAACTCAACATGACATGCATACGATACACTAACCCGAATCGATACCTCTATTAATTCTAGGCCTTTGTTAGGTAACTTCATATTCAATGCATCTAAATAATCGATTATAAAAAAGAGTCTAGATAGCAATATCAACCTGAACTTAGATAACTCAGCATAAATAATAGATCAAAGCTAGAGCGTTGGTTTATTTGCAACACATAAGAGGGCGACATTTGTTTTTATTTGAGAAGGAGGGCGACATTTGTTAATTGGAACAATACGAATGTTGTGAATATTTTTATTTTTGGTACCAAGTGCCATGCATTGCAATAATAAAGAAAACATCTCTAAAAAAATAAATAAATAAAGAAAACATAACAGTTGAATAAAATAAAAATGTTCAAGTATAATATAATTCTCATTTCAAATAAAATGGATAGGCTAACATGACATGTCAACGTGTCCAATTGGCGTGTGTGTTTGAGACTAACTTTTAAATTAGTTTTTTATTTTTTAGCTTTTATGTATAGTTTTTTTAAAATATCATTTTTTCTTACTTTTTTAAAGTTCAAGTATATTTTAGCATACTCCCAACAAAAAGTTTTCAACAAAAAAGTTTGTCTCTTCTAAAAAAAAAAAACATAACTTGCCTTCTTTCTTTTGAAAGAACTACTAAATTTTATTTTATTTTATCAATTTTCTTTATCTATATAGTGAATAAGAAGAACTTTCATATGAGACAATGAATAGTCTATTTCGGTTTTGCACTACATATATTTATTTATAATTCAATAGTTGACTAGTTAAGGGTGAAGGGATTTAACGTTTTAAACCCTAAATGTCTCTATTGGAAACACTAGGAGGTATTAAATAGTTGAATTATAAGGCTCTTGATTTGCACTACATGTTATTCAACTTGAATGGAGCAAGACTTTAAACATATCATTTAAAAACACACACACACACACAAACAAATATCACTATTAGACTTTAACACGAATTTTTTTATTAAGAAGAACATTAACATGAATATAAATTTAATAATTAACCCTATATGTATTAGATCAGAAATTTTCTTCTCAAAGACAGGGATTTAATCACATGATCAACACATTTGAAATGCCTTTTTTTACCACGCATACATTACATGGTTACATTTCTTGAATTTTAATGGTAAATACTAATATAAGGTTTAATTTGTTAAAATTCTAATGTACGAAAGTGTAAATTGTTCAAATCGAAAATCCAATGATCAAATTGACACTCACATCAAGGTCTAAATGTAAAATGATGACCTAGGTTTCCAATTATATCTTTAATTTTTTATAGCTCATTTGGGAAGATAGAAATGAAAGGAATGAAATGAATAATTTTAGAATATTTTTTTTCCTTTCTTTATTTGGGAGTTCTAATGGAGTGAATGGAAAGTTCATTTTCTTGTTTTAGAGTTTAAGTGGGATGGAATGGAATGGGTAGGAGGGATCACTCATTCCTCTATGTTCCCTCAAAATCTAAAATTTTTATTCCTCCAAAGAATTGGATGAAATGAAATTAGATTTAATGATTTTTTTATATACTAAAACTCCCTAAATACCTCAATATATTCAGCTATTTAATTTAAAATAGGGTTCTAATAATAATATTATCATAAAATAATTCTATTAATTCCTCTATGTTCCCTCAAAACCTTAAATTTTTATTCCTCCCAAGAATTAGATGAAATGAAATTAGATTTAATGATTTTTTTTTATATACTAAAACTCCCTAAAAACCCCAATATATTCAGCTATTTAATTTAAAATAGGGTTCTAATAATAATATTGTCATAAAATAATTTTATTCATTCTCTCAAATGAGGTTACTTACATTCCAATTATTTCCATTTATTTATTTTAAATATCCAAACAAAATTACTTCATTTCATTCTATTCATTTTTGTTTTTCATTTCTTGCATGTTTTTTTTTTTTTTTTTTTTTGAATCCAAGGTGTGTTTGTAATATTTAAATTATTTATATATAATTTGATATTTTTCCATAATATCATACTTAGAATTTAATTTTATAGATATTCTATCATCATCCCTTAAAACATTTATCTTTGTCTTCAACACTTTCATTGCTACCACTCCCTCTTTCCTTATCCTCTCTAGATCTCTCATTAGTATTGGAGGCACATCATTAAGAATGGCAAATGTCTCCATCACGCTCCACCTCGACCTGTTCCGCTTCTCTCACGTGAATTTTCCTAACCTCATATAGGAGACAAGGCACTACTCATCCGAACCATTGCCGTTCCTTAACTTGTACTGTATTTTGTTTTTATTTGAGTGAAATTGCTTTAAGGTGAAATAAGTACATAGTAGCTTGTCTTGGAAATAAAACCCAAAAAAAGGGGATAAAATAAGAATAGAAAAAAAGGATAAGTATTTATTTATGATATAGCTCAACTAGTAAACCCTTTAATAATTGAATAAAATATTTAAGATTTTTTTTTTTTTTTTTTTTGAGAATCCGTAAGACGATGCTTTGTATTAAAGAAGGCCAAATAGATCAGCCTGTAAAACAGATGAAATATCTGGTGGTACATCTTCCATCCAGACGTTAGATTGAGATAGGTTCTTAGCTCGCCTTGCTAAAGAATGAGCTAGACCATTACATTGCCTCCTTACATGATAAAAATTACTCGATGACAAATAAGAGGCTATGGCCTGAATAAAATATTTAAGATTTAATCTCGCACTAAAAATTAATTGATGTCTTACTTAGTTGGTCTAATAATAAATAGTTATCATGTTGAAACTCTAAAAAAAAAAAAAATTATAATAAATTATATCAAGCTAGCATATGATATAATAAATTGAAAAAGAAAATATACAAGAGAATGTCTCATGAAAATGATTTGACAATTTGATATTTCCTTTTGTTTTTTCTATCATTATTACCGAATAAAAAGTTATTTATTTATTTATTATTTTTACATAAGAACACTTCTTTGTACTTATGATTAAAATTGTAAAAGTAATGTGGATTTAATTGTCTTCTTATTAAGTATTTAAATATAAAAATAATTATAATTATTTTCTACATCATTTTCCTTCAATCTACAAATATACCGTAAGATACAAATTAGGGGCATGTATTGAGGATAAAACTTTGCTTAAATCGGTGAAAAGCGAAAACCGCCGTTGTTTACATCCTTTGAGGCAAGCGTGGGCTTATTCTGCTGGGCTCCAATCATTGTGGTACCCAACACGTTCAGTCCTACATAGAATATGTTAAAGCCTATAAGCAATGCGGGTCAAAGCCTCCAATTTCCAGGAAAGAGCGACCAAATTGCAATGCACTACGAGATATTTGTACGAATATCAGGAAGCTAATGTGGTCTCTCCTCAGCAGTCTTCGAAATTACCTGCTGCTTCGGTGCCTCCTGCGGGTTCTTTGTATAAAGTAAACGTAGATGGTGCTGTCTTCTCGGGTCAGAAGGAAGCAGGTGTGGGAGTCATTATTTGGGATGATAAGGGGTTGATAGTAGCAGCCTCAAGCAAGAAGATTTGTGCTGCGTTGGGTGCTTTGGAGGTGGAGGCAAAAGCTTTTGAAGCTGGCCATCAATTGGCTAAGTATGTTGGTATTCACAACCTTATCTTGGAGGCTGACTCACTCACTGTTTATCGTGCTCTTACCTTCCCCTACTTTAGTGGCTTCTTTTATCTAAGGTATGGGGCGTCTTCTAATGATTTTGGTTCTGTTATGTTTTCTCAGGTGCATAGGCAAGGTAATATAGCAGCACATCTTTTAGTTAAACATGCTTTTGACATTGTAGATTTTTCAATTTAGATTGAAGAGAATTCTTATTTCTTAGAACAAGCTCTTCACTATGATGTAATGTTTTTGTTTTCTTAATGAAGTTTTCAGTCTTTCCATAAAATAAAAAAATAAAAAAATTGAAATTCGAGTAAAAAACTTGGACTCGGATTTAATACCCAATTTCAGATCCTTTTGTAGATTTTAGGTTAACAATAATGCTAGTACCATGTACAAATTACAAACACAGACATTACCTTAATTTATTTAGGTGAAAAACGGTGAGTGGTAGAAAAAAAAAGGTTGGGTACATGTGATCAGTGATAGTGGCATATAATCAATGATAGTGACATACAATCAATCATAATTTGCCACATAGGACAATTGCCGCAAAGTATATGTGTTTGTGTGGAATTATTGAGATCCAAAGGACGCTATTTTTCCCCAAACTATCATCTTTATCAATATTGTTTTGAAGTAAATAATTTTATACTTTTATATGATTGGAAATTCTAATTATTAGTCCATATTTACTATTACACTTCATCTAACCTTTCCCCTCATTTTTTTCCTCTTTATCTCCCCATTCCTCTCTAGTCTTTACTTTACTGTTAGAATTTCTTGATCTTTTTCTCTTTTTTATACTTTGACCCTTCTTTTTCCTATTTTATTTTGTATAGATTCAATACAAATTCTCACATTCAATCCATATTTTTCCTACAAAAAAATTGTGGGTACTCTCTCTCTCTTTCTCAGTAGATTTTTGTCTTTTTGATAATTGTGATTAAGGTTGATGGTTTTTTTTTTAATTACAAAAAACATGCGTTTTGGTATTATATTTTTTTAATTTCTCATCACAAAGTCTTCCCTCTCCCTTTTAAAATTTTGGTTGAATTTTGATTTGGGTTTTTTTTTTTTTCGAGATCAGAATGATAATATTTAGTTTTTTGGGAAATAGGAATTTGAGTTTATATTAAAACACAATCTACAAGGCTATGAATTTGAATATACCTACCAATTGTTTGAGTAATAAATCATTATAAATTCTATCTTCTTCTTTTTTTTTCTTTTTTTCCCCCTTTGGTTTCATTATAATTTTGGTTAAGATAACATTGTAATTTTATAATAATTTTTATTATTATGATAATCTTCTTATTTCTTAAGAGATAATAAATTTGAATAATAAATTTGAAACTTATATAGTTTAGTTGTATATTAGGCAAATTTAATACCCTACAACAGAAGTTAGAAGAATATAGTTCACTTTAAAAATATATTAATAAAAAATACAAAAAATAAACGATATATTAGTAGAGATAAAAAGATAAAAAATTGTGGGGGTCGGCTAACTAGTGAATTATTAAAATCGTGTAAATTGGGCCTGCGGCCCATCCGAGGACATAAAACTGTCCGAGGAGGCCCAAACCAGTTTGCAAGGATAACCAAACAAGAGGTAGAGTAGATATTGCGTAACGTGAGTTCAGTATTCGTCTGAGGACGAAATCCTTCTCGGCAATTTGAGTCCGAGGATGACCTAAGCGCCACCTTGCTATAAACATACTTCGGAGCTACGTTACCATTAAAAGTAGAATAGAATATGGGACCGAATGTAGGAAAGAAATGGGAAACAAATATCTATGACAACAGCTACCTCCGCATTAATTGTCTCTCAACCAACTCTCTGGTCGCATTAATGTGGAGGTGATACCTGAACAGTGATGAAGCAGCCTTACAGTTGCTGGTTGGAGGTTCCAGAAGGTGTTAGATGTGACAGAAAGAAATCCCCCGAACCCAACCTACACGTGTGTGGTGAAGATGATATCAGGAGGGCAGTATATAACAGGAAAGAGAGTATTGAGGGAGGAGGATTGGAAGAAAAACGAAAGACAAAAAACACTGAGAAGAAAACCTAAAAAAGAGCTGAACTTGTTTGTAGAAGAGAAAAATCGATATATTCGTGCTAATCTATCAAAGTGAGGCTTAATCGTTTTTTTTTTTTAGAGTTAACCTAGTTCTTGGACATCCACGCTTTACAAATTTTATTGTTTGGGCCTATAACGTACGAACCCAATACCAGTTTGGGGATTGATACAAATTGAGTCCTTACAAAAATAGTTGTAGAAATATTTTTTTTAAAAATAGATAATACTTGAAGTAATTGTTACTTTTTATATATACTAGCTTGTAACTCTGTGCATATGCATGTATATACTTAAAAGATATACATTAAGATGCATAATATTATAATATTATATATATAATTTAAATATTATTGATAATTATGGGCTACTTTTATAAGCTGTGAAGCTGAAGGAGTAGTGTACCATCAGTTATTAATAACTGATGGTACACTACTCCTTCAACTTCACAACTTATAAGGCAGCAAGTGGGGGGAGTTGTCTTCGATGTGGGACTGCAAAAAGTATCCCAGGGAGTACACAAATAGTTTCCCTGGGACAACAAAAAAGTAGCCCACAATAATCATTCCAATAATCATTCTTATATATATATATATATTTTTTAACTCTTTAAAAAGTCTTGTAAGAATGTTATTAGGTAGAAAATGTAAATTGTCCAATTTTTAAATATTTTTATGTTCATTAATTTTAGACTATTTAGTTTTTGTACACAATAACTCGCTTGAATGTGGTCCCACATTTGATTTCAAAATTAAGAAATAAATCTTTCTCTAAAAATAAATAATTTAGGACACATGGCACAAAATTGGACTTCAATAATAGAATCTAATTAGATTTTCTCTAAGTTTTACCTGTTAATATATATAGATAACTTATACATTTGAATTGTTTTTATTTAGAAAAAAACGGCTCATAAATATAAAATCATTCAAACTCTCACTTCCTCTAATTTTATATGTAGTGTTAGATATATGATTATGTTTTTTTTATGATTTATTTATATTGGACGCCTCATTTTCTATTCTTAATTAGCTTATTTGGCACAAAAATTAAAAAATTTCAATTAGATGGAACACGTGCCGTAAAATTAAACTCTAATTGAAAACCAATTTTTACACTGAACTAACTAACTTGGTTCAAAATTTTAAAAATTTTAATTAGGTGAGACACGTGGTACAAAATTAGACTCTAATTGAATTCCAATTTAAAATCTAATTGAATTTTCTCTCAATTTTACCTCTCTCTCTCTCTCTCTCTCTATATATATATATATATATAATAGATGACTTATAAACTTAAATTGTTTTTAGTTCTACAAAAAACAAAAAAAAAAAGGCTCATAAATATAAAATCATTCAATTTTTATTTTTTATTTATTTTATGGTTTAC
The DNA here is from genome assembly GCF_932294415.1 of Quercus robur. Lineage (NCBI taxonomy): Eukaryota > Viridiplantae > Streptophyta > Magnoliopsida > Fagales > Fagaceae > Quercus > Quercus robur. The sequence goes on from NC_065535.1 coordinate 82,054,797, forward strand.
TTATATTGGACTCTTCGTTTTTTAAACTAAATTAACTCATTTGGTACGAAAAAAAAAAAAAAAAAAAAAAAAAAAAAAAAAAAAAAAAAAAAAAAAAAGATTAGATGGGACACATGCCACAAAATTAAACTCTAATTGAAATCTAATTTTTATATTGAATTAATTCACTTGGCACAAAAATTTAAAAACTTAGATTAGCTGGGACACGTGGCGCAAAATTATACTCTAATTGAATTCCAATGTGAAATCTAATTGGATTTTTTCTCAATTACTAGTATTATGCCCGTTTGATGCACGACTTAATAAAAAATATTTTGATAATATAATTAAATTTAATAACAAATAAAATGAAAAAAAGAATTAATTCAAAATTTAAGATTAAAAAATAAATTGTACTTGTACACTCAAAAGAAATTTAATTTTTATTTCTTATTTTGATATTTAAATCATTTATTTTAGTGTTGATCTCATTCAAATAGTTATAAGTTATATCAACCTCAAATCAGCATATGTATCCATATGTAACATTCTAAATTAATAATAAATAAAAATATAATACATTAACTTGATGTAACATTCTAACTTACTAATAAATAAATATAACACCCTAACTTAAAGTAATGTTTGTAATTGTATTGTGTTTTAGCCTTTAAGAACACATATATTATTATTTTTATCATAAAAAAATACATATATTAATATTACACAGGAAAAAATAATGAATTCAATAATTGAAATGGTTGAAAACAAAATTAAGCCAAAGCCTCAATTCATTAATGAAAAAATATCCAAATTTTTGAACTTAAAAAAAAAAAAAAAAAAAAAAATCCGGAGTTAAGTAAAGATGGACTTACATAGAAATTTGGACGGATGGATTCTCTCATATCCAATTTCATGTTTGACAGCAAATTTTTCTTTTAATTAAAGAATATAGATTACATGGAACAAAACACCAAACAAAAGCCATAACAAATTAAATCCATTATAAAATATTGATGTCAACAACAAATAATCATATAATAAGAAATTAAAAAATACAAATATATTTCTTGCTGTATTGACTTCTAAAAAAAAAAAAAAAAAAACAAAAAGGTGTGATCAAACATAGAATTTTAGCCTAATTGTAAAACTTGTTGATAAAAATCATATTATATATAATAAAAAGGCAACAAATACACAAAATCTATTCAATTTGATGAAAGAAAAAAAAAATTACCTGCAAGGTTGCAGGTAGGGCAGAGAGGAGAAAGGAAGAATATAACAAATAATTGTAAAGTACGTAGTAGAAATAATGAAACACCAAAAAATTGTGTGTATATATAGTGGAAATTTTAGGTTGTGAAGAAGATTATATGAACAAAAAGAAATAGTTTAGGTGAAACTCAAATACTTTTTTTTTTTTTTTTAACTTTATTATTAGGAAAAATATGACATAAGATGAAAATTTATCCACCCAAAAAAAAAAAAAAAAACGTAGGAAAAAAAAATGCAAATTCAATCTTTTTTTTCTTTTACGTTTTTTTATCTCTCTTTTTTACTTCTGCACATAATTCTTTTAAGTGTGATTTGTAACACGACGACTAACATTTTCCTATCGTTCATAACCAAAAAGATAAAATAATAATAATAATAAAATTAAATAAAAAAAATCACCTTTATAATTTTCTTTAATTTCCTCTAAGACTTTCTCCTCGTCTAGCAACAGTTTTTGCAGTTTTGGAATATTTTCCTCAAGTTCCGGAATCAGATTTTTCAAGTCTTCACACTCTTTTTCTAAGTTATTAATCTTTGCTGAATCCTGAAATGGGAAGCCAAAAAGTTAATGATAACCATGTTCAGTTCAAGTGAACAATGTCTTTCCCATACCTTTTCCAGTTTATCCTCAAGTTTATTGATTTAGATAGACACAACTGTTATAGTTGTAAATCAAATACTACTTTCTTTCATTACTTGATTCGTCATATTTCTCCAAAAAATATGTATATATCTATTCTTAAAATCTAAAAATTTATTAAAATTTCTGCAATTGGTATTAATTATGAATTATTTGATATATATATATACACACACTCCACATTGAAGAATTTTATATGAACAAAAAGTCTAAAGCTAATTAAACTATTATTAAGTTTTGGATATGCCAACTATTAATTAAGTTTTGATTTGGTTTAACACCACGTGAAGTACTTAACCACTTCATGCATGGCTTTTAATTGTTATGATTTTTGTATTTATCCACTTAGAAATACAGCAAGTGTAATTCAACTTTAATCAAATTAAGATTTTTATCCACTTAGAAATTATGGTTGAAAAAAAATTATATCCACTTAGAAATTATAGTTGAAGAAAACTTATATATATATATATATTTTCTTAAAATCTAAAAATTTAAGAAAATTTCTGCAATTTGGTGCCGCCACTTGGCGCAACCACGGCGTCTAAGCCCAACTTTTATTATATATATAATATAATATGATATATATAGATTATACCTCATTACATAATATTTATATATTCCCATGCATTGTGTGGATCAACGACTAGTAAGAGCATTAGCATTCCGCATTAGCATTGGGGAATGCTAATGCCATATTTAAGAGAAATTTGGCATTTTAAGCCTAAAAAACTCTTGCATCAGGGAATTGTAAACAGTAGTATTGCAAATTTTTTTGCAATACTGCTACAGTACAATTCTAAACATAGAATTGTACTGTTCACATTATTGCAAAAAAAAAAAAAAAAAAAAATTTACTCCTCCTATTTCCCCCGAAATTTCTCTCTCATCCTTCTCATTTTTTCTGTTCTCTTCTCACTCTTCCTTCTCTGTTTCTCTATCTGCTCTCTCCTCTCTGAAGCTTCATCACCAAAATTTCTCACCCATCTCACACGGCCTCTCTCTCATCTCTCATCGCACAGCCTCTCTCTCATTGCACCGGTCCAGGGTTTTGGATTTTTGAGGTTGGAGGTTGGATCAGTGTGGATCGGCGAGCTGGGTTTGGATCGTTGGGCTGGGATGGGTTGATGGTGGGTTTGGATTAGTTGATCGGTGGGTTTGAAATGGTGGATCTGTTGATCAGTGGGTGGATCGTTTGGGTTGATCATCGGTAGCTCCGATGGTGGCTTCGGTGATGATTTTTGGGTATTTTCGACGGCCTGGGTCTCAAATCAGTGGCGTGGGTTTTGTTGATCGATGGCTTGGGTTTGCTGATCGGTGGCTTGGGTGGTGGGTGTGGTAGCCGTTGTTGACTCCAACTAGTTTGATGGTTTGTGTGTGTGTGGCTCTGTTGATGGTTTGTGTTTGTGTGTGTGTGGCTTTGTTGTGGTTGGTTTGTGGTTGAAGTGGCTGGTTCTTCTGGGTTTTTGATGGTTTTTTTTTTTTTTTTTTTTTTTTAATATAGGATTTTGTTTCGGTGGGATTTTGGTAAGCAGTGGGCAGTGGTGGCTTGGGTTTTTTTGGGTTTTTGTTCCGATGGGTCTGTGTGTGTGTGGCTTTGTGTGTTGAACCGGTACTAAAGATTGAGGGAGAAAAAGAGGAAAAAAAAGACTGTTGGAAAGCCTAGGAAAACTAGAAGTTTCGGTTAGAAAAAAATAATAAAGAAAGATTAAAAAATAATATTTTAATAAAAATAGAGTTTTGGGATGTAGGAGGAATTGTAAAATGGAATGATATAATGATAAATTGGCTTTTTGGAATGGTAAAATAGAATAGAATTAGAATTCTCTGATGCTAATGCTCTAATATGTAGTAGTCATGTAGCTTTCAACCAACTAAATACCGCTCTTTCTTTCTTTTGAAAGAATTATAAGAGCACTAGCATTGAGGGGATTCTAGCCTTTTACCTCTATTTTTAAAAATATTTGGCAATATGCCCCTGTTTTAAAACTATATAAGTTCGTGCCCCTATTTCAAAATTCGATTTTAATAAAATTGAGTTTCAATTAAAAAACTGTGTGATCAAACTTTAAAAAAAAAAAAAATTGCATAGAACTTGAGTTCATGGAGCTCGAGTTCCATACCTATAGCAGCGTTCAGGATGACCTATAGTGGCGTTTTAAAGCCCTATAGCGGTGTTTTCATGCAATTTTTTGTTTTTATAAGTTTGATCGCCCCATGGTTCAGGGAGCCCTATAGTGGCGTTTTATAGCCCTATAATGGCTTTTTAAAGCCTTATAGTGGCGTTTTCATGCAATTTTTTGTTTTTATAAGTTTGATCGCCTCATACCAGGTTCAGGGAGCCCTATAGTGGCGTTTTAAAGTCCTATAGTGGTGTTTTAAATCCCTATAGTGGCATTTTCATGTAATTTTTTTGTTTTTATAAGTTTCATGCAATTTAAATGGAACTTAAGTTCCATGAACTCGAGTTCTATGCAATTTTTTATTTTTTATTTTATTTTAAGTTTGATCGGGCATAGCTCGATTTTAAACCAATCGATTTTTTCATTGAAACTCGATTTTCGCAAGAATCTATATAATTTCAAAACAGGAGTAATATTGCTAAATATTTTTAAAAATAGGAGTAAAAGGCTTGAATCCCTTAGCATTGGGGTGTAAACAGGAGTTGCCATTTTAGAACCAAAACCACAAAAAAGATACTCCATCAAGGTATGGGTTTTTATAAATTTTTACATCCTTTGAATTTTTGGTTCTTATATATAAAACCAACCGTAGCATGGGATGAAAAAAAAAAAAAAAAAATTTAATGTAAAATATCTCCTCACTCTCTCTCTTGTCTCTGCACTCTCTTCTCACTCTCTCTTCTCTGTTTCTTTTTCTCTCTCTCTCGGTGGATTCAGTGGTACTGGGCATAGATTTCGGTGGCTGAGGTTTGAATCGGTGCCTAGGGCTTGGGTTTCTATTGGTGGTTTTGGTGGTGTTGGGCTTTGGTTTCGGGGCTGGGGCTTGAATCGGTGGCGGGCGGAGTGCGGCGTGGGTGTGGTGGCTTGGGTTGAAATTGGTGGGTTTAAATCGGGCGGCGTGGTGTGTGGCGGCGATTTCGGTGGGTTTAAATCGATGGCTTTCTCGATGGTTGTGGGTTGCTGCAGGCGTGATGTGGTGGCTTGGGTTGAGTCAGTTGATCGGTGTGGAGATTGGGTATTTTGGCTTGGGTTTTGATGGTGGTACGACGGTTGTTGGCTTGGGTTTTGAATCAGTTGTAGGTGATTGTTGGCGGCGGTGGGTTTGTTGTGGTGGTGCGGCGGCGGTGGGTTTGGTGGTTTTGGGTTATCTGATTTGGGTTTGTTGTAATTTTTTGTTGTTGGTTTTGGCTGATTTTGGAATGGGTTTGTTGGGATTTTGCTATGTTTTATTTTGGGTCTGGATTCTTGTTGATTTTGGTATAGATAGATTTAGTGGATTTTGGTAGGGATGGATTTGGTCACTGGGCTTGTGGTACGGATGGGTTTGGTTGCTGCCTTGCTGGGAGCATGGAGAGGAGAGGAAGGCTCTCCGGTAGGCAGTAGCAGATTGGAAAAAAAAAAAAAAAGAGAATAATGCCTGTGCCATGTAAAGCGGAACAACTTGCTACAAATCTTCTAGAGAGGTAATAGTTGGTTCACATGGAGTCACTTCTCTACTGGCGGGTTTACGTGGCACTAACATAGCTTAAAAGAAAAAAGATAAAAGGAAGAGAGTAAAAGAATAAAAAAATTATATTATTTTAATGAGTTGTATTTAAAAATAGAAACTGAGATGTTGGCTGAGTTATAAAATGAAATAGTACAGTAGATAAAGTAGGTTTTAAGGGTTTAAAATATGAAAAATTTTTATTCCAAAAAAAAGGGAACTTTTTTGCATCCCAGATAACAAAATAAAATTAGGGTTTTGCACTACATATGACAACAAAATAAAATTATGTCTGATTTCAAAAGATAATAATAATAATAGCCTATTTCGGTTTTGCACTACGTGTTAAAATGCAGCAATACATAAAATTTAAAACTATCATTCAACCTCAACATGAATGTAAAGGATGGGTCATCGTAAGGAAAGTTGCCTGTAAATTATTCGCCATGGTGCACCACAGGGGGAGGTTGATGCGAAGGAAGCAAGGGAAGCAAGGGAGAGGGAAGCTAGTGCATGCAAAGATCGTGTGCCTGACACAGCAGAGTTAGGGGTGGGGACCAGCAAAGATGTGCATAAGAGTGAGCATGAGGGGACATACGGACCATGGATAGTGTTTGCACGTAGGAAAAATGGGACAAAGAATCAAAGAAGTGGAGGGTCCCTCTCTGCGCTGGATAACGGTTAGGTGAGACAAAGCCAAAAGAAGTCTGGGAGGGAGATTAAATCAAGTCTTTTTTCGGACAAAATGGAGACTCTTGATGTACCGGCCCTAAAGACGAAAAGGAAGCTTACCCATTCAAGCCATGTGATTGAGGCCCAGATAGGAAATGCTTTTAATAGCATGGAACAGGAAGCCCATATCTAGGATCGAAATGGCCCAATTCGTAGTCCAAGGAATTCTACTGAAATGAATGTAAAGCCTTAGGCCGGGTCTATATCAATGGTAACCAATCCAAACTTGAAAGCTTCAATTAAGGGGAAAAAGGCTATTGCGAGATCTAGGGCGCTTCGTGGCCAGTCATTAGATTTTATTGAAGTAGATCAATCTACTCTGTCCCCAAAAAATCAAGTGGAAAAGCTGGTGACTCATGATGCAGTTGAATAAGCAAATGCCGATGAAGCTTCCTTTGAGCTTTAGTTCTCATCAATGTCTTGTCCTGAAATGGGCTATCAATTTAGGGGGAGTAGTAATAGAGATCTCAGCAGTGGGTTTGGCCGAGATTCGTGCAAATCCAACCAGGAAAATGGGGCAGTTCAACGAGGAGCATCAGAGAGCTTGGAAGTTTTGGGCGAAGGCAAAGATCACATGGTGGCTTGTTATGATGAGTATGCTAATGCCGGTGGAGGAGCAAAGCCTATTTTGGGAGCTTTTACCTCAGGTAGCCTTGATACCCACACTATGCGAAATGAGCCATAGGGAATACCTAGCAGAGCGAAAGATGTTGGAAAATCAAGCAATACTAACTCTAGTTCTTTGCCCAATGGTTGTGTTCAGCTTCCTTGTGTTGGTGCTAGAGATGGTGATGGGTGTACTTCAACCCAATCTGACGATGAGTCTGGAAGAAAGGCAGACGAAGGAAGTGCTTAAGCGGATCAGATGGAATTTGAGGGGGGAGGCGAAGTCCTTGCCACCCTCTGATGAATGTCTCACCCCTTACCATTATTTTTAATGAATATCATAATTTGGAATTGTAGAGGCACTCTAAAGCCTTCATTTCAGAGTCATATTAGAGAGTTGGTTCATAATCATAACCCAACAATTTTAGTTGTGATGGAAATCAGAATTGGGAGTGATAGGGCAAGGGAGATAACGGACAGGTTGCCTTTTGACGGTGCCATCCACACGGATACTATTGGCTTTACAGGAGGTCTCTGGATGCTTTGGCACTCAGATAGGGTGGAGGTAAACCCGCTTGCTACCACTGAGCAAGAAATTCATGCTGTTATCAAGGTAATAAGCTCTAACTCTGATTGGTTGTTTACTGCTGTATATGCTAGTCCTAGGAGTGCCGAAAGGCAAATTCTATGGAATAACCTTAATAAAGCAGCTGACCTGCATAGTATGCCCTGGGTTTTAGCGGGGGATTTTAACGAACCTCTTCTTGAGGATGATAAATTCGGAGGTAGGACTGTGAGTATTAACAGATCTCTTTTACTTAAAGAATGTTTAGATAAATGCAACATGATAGATATTGGGTTTTCAGGACCCCGGTTTACCTGGATGAACAAAAGGGAAGTTCAAACTCTAATTCAAGAAAGAATTGACAGATTCTACGTTAACCCGAGTTGGTGTCTTCTATACCCTAATGCTAGAGTGGTGCACCTCACTAGATGTCACTCAGATCACTGTCCTGTGTTATTAGAAGTGGTTCCTAGAGTGCACTTGGGCAGGCCAAAACCTTTCAAATTTCAAACTTGCTGGCTAACAGATCCCTCCTTCCCAAAGGTGGTCAATCAAGCGTGGGGTCAAGCTAATGGCCTTATAAATGAAATAGAAAATTTTGCCAAGGATGCTACGAATTGGAACAAGCAGCAGTTTGGAAACATATTTGCTAGGAAGAAGATTTTAATGGCTTGGCTTAATGGTATTTAGCGGGCAGTTTCTGTTAGGCCTTCCACCTTCCTCCTCAACCTTGAGAAGGAGCTTTTGAAGGAGTTTAAGACTGTGCTAAGCCAAGAGGAGGACCTCTGGGCCCTTAAATGTGGGTTAATTGGCTAATTCAAGGAGATAAAAACACGACCTTTTATCATGTCTCAACTCTAGTAAGAAGAAAAAGAAACCAGATAAGAGCAATTAAAAACTCTATGGGGGGAGTGGGTTAGTGACGAAAACGAAGTGAAGGAGTTCATTAGAAGGGGTTTTAGTGATGTTTATTCTTCTTTCCTTTGTTTGGTTCCTTGGCAGCCACCTTCAGTTTCTCAATGGCAGATTAGACTTTCGGATGAGGTTAAGGACAGCATTAGTGGGGGTGTTATGGAGGAGGAGATAAAGGCAATCCTTTGGTCCTTGAAAACCTTTAAAGCTCCGAGGCCGGATGGGCTTCATGCTGGGTTTTACTAAAGGTTCTGGCTGATTGTAGGCAAATCAGTTATTGAAGAAGTGCAGAGAGTTTTTAGGGAAAGGAAAGTTCCTACCTACTTGAACCAAACTCATATAGCTCTTATTCCAAAAATCCAAGGCCCGGAGACTTTAGGTAAATTTAGACCTATAAGTCTATGCAACACAGTTTACAAGATTGTGACAAAAACCATAGTTGCTAGATTGAGACCCCATTTGGACAAGCTTATTTCCCCCTGCAGACAGCCTTTGTTCCAGGTAGAAAGGGCATTGATAATGCAATCATTATTCAAGAGATTATTCACACTTTGAGTAAAAAGAGAGGTAAAGTGGGATATATGGCAATAAAGATTGACTTGGAGAAGGCTTATGACAAACTTGAGTGGAGTTTCATAAGGGATATGTTGATTAGATTTAATTTCCCTTCAGACATCATTGATATTATAATGAGTTATGTTTCTACAGTTTCCACTTCAATTTTATTCAATGGAGAAGCCTTAGACCTAATATACCCTTCGAGAGGGATAAGACAAGGTGACTCGCTGTCCCTGTATCTGTTTATCTTATGTATGGAGCTTCTTGGGCAGCTCATTCAATAAAAATACAGATTGAAGCTGTGGCAGCCAATTAAGGCTTCTCGGAGTGGACCGGCTTTTTCTCATCTGTTTTTGCATATGACTTGGTGTTTTTTGCTAGGGCAGATAATATAAATTGTGGTGCTATTAGGGATGTTATTGATGAATTTTGTAGTGTTTCGGGGCAATCTATAAGTGAGTCTAAGTCAAAAGTGTACTTCTCTCCTAATGTGGATAGGGATACCCGAGAGTCGCTTTGTGACATCCTACGCTTCAATTCCACTCCTAACCTTGGTAAGTACTTGGGGTTCCCTATTAAACACTCAAGAACCTCTGCACAGGACTTTAATTTCATTTTGGATAAAGTTAAGCAAAAGTTAGCGGGGTGGAAGGCTAACATGCTGTCCCTAGCTGGTTGCTCGGTTCTTATTCAAGCTTCTTCAGCCACTATACCTTCTTATGTCATGCAAGGTGTGTATCTTCCTCAAAAAATTCTGGATGGTATTGTTCGGGTCAATCAGAATTTTTTATGGGGATCCTCTGATGCAGCTAAGAAAATCCACTGGGTTGGATGGCACAAGGTGGCCAAACCGAAGGAGGAAGGAGGTTTAGGGTTTCTTGGAAAAAATGTTGCTTTGCTTGCTAAACTCAATTGGAGATTTCACATGGAGAGGGGCAAACCATGGGCTGAAGTGCTTAAAATGAAGTATTGCAACCAAAGGAGAGTAAACACCGTCAGTGCTAATAGACTGCCATGTTCACAAACTTAGAAAGCAATGAAAAAAGGTATGGAGGTTTTTTACTAAAGGTAGTAGATGGGCAATAGGAAGAGATAGCACACTGAACTTTTGGCAAAGTTACTGGACAGAGAAGGGCCCTCTTCGGCACCTCATTCAGGTATTAGAAGTTAAGGATATTATAAAGGACACAGGGTGGGATTGGGATCAAATCCCTTTTGACCTCCCATCAGGCACCAAGATGATGATCCAAGTCACGCCATTATCCTTGACAAGTAGAGGTGGGGACAAGCTTACATGGGCAGGGAATCCTAGAGGCATTTTTGACCTTAAAAGTGCTTACAGCCTTGCCATTGAGGTTGTACCAGTACCTCCTTTTTCTGCTAGTTGGATTTGGAAAGCTAAAACTTTGCCTCGTATTAAGATTTTTCTTTGGATGTGCTCACACGATAGTATTGGAGTGAAAAGTTGCTTGGTGTGAAGGGGAGTGGTAAATGATGAGATGTGTCCTGTTTGTCAATGGGAACCAGAGTCAATACTTCATGCACTCAGAGATTGCTCCTCTGTCAAATTTGTTTGGCGCTACCTGGGAATTCAAGCTACAAACTGCGAATTTTGGAATGCAAACCTGCAGGAGTGGTTGAATGCAAATGGAAGGATGTTTGAGAGTCTCATTGTTGGAAAGCCTCCTTGGAGTACGATCTTTCCTTTTGTGGTTTGGAATGTTTGGAAAAGTAGAAACAACTTTGTGTTTAAAAGGAAGACCCAAAACCCAAGGCAGGCTGCTTAGATAATTAGGCAAATTGAAGAATTTTTGTATTGTGTATACTCTCCTAGAAGTCCAATTCGTAAAGTCATCAAGAGAATCCGTTGGGAAAGACCACCTGAGGGATGGGCAAAGTTGAACACTAATGGAGCTCTCTGTACTCATTCGGGTTCAGTTGGGTGTGGAGGAGTTGTTAGAGATGACAGGGGTGAATGGATGGCTGGATTCTCCAGGCGTATTGGTGCAACAAACAGCTTTATGGCTAAGTTTTGGGGGTTAAGAGATGGCTTAATTCTCTGCTGCAACTTACATATACCTTCTTTGATTGTAGAGCTTGACGCTAAAGCAATTGTGGATGCTTTGCTTAATTTAAATTATGAGAACAATGTCATATCTCCTATATTGGACGACTGTAGGCAGTTGGTGACTCAATTCCACCGGATTCAGTTTAAGCATTGCTATCGCGAAGCTAACCAGTGTGCGGATGTGCTTGCTAGGAGGGGCGCTGAGCAAGATATTGATTTTCTTTCTTTTCTTAGTCCGCCTGAGGACATTCTAAATGTGTTTATGGATGATTTTTCTGGCATGCACTTTAATAGGCAGTGCCTTGATCTTGTTGTAATGTTTTAGTTTTCGTAATGAATCGTCTGTTTACCAAAAAAAAAAAAGAAGAATGTAAATTTAATTATTAGACTTTTTATTTGAACAAGTAACGCTATACATATTAGATTTGTGACGAATCAAATATTCTACTAGTATTTTCCCTAAAAGCTATTTAATCACATGATCAATACTTTTGAAATGTCCTTTCTACCATGTATACATTATATGATTAAATTCAGTGATTTTTAATGGTAATACTAATATAAGATTTAATTTCTTACAGATCTAATTTGCAGAATTGTTCAAATAAAAAATCCAATGATCAAGTAGACAATCATGTGAAAGTCCTAATGTGAAGTGATGAGCCAAATTTCCAATAATGTTTTCAATTCTTTAGTTAATGGTGACTAAGGATCTTTGAGTATTTTCTGTGGCCTGGGCATGATTAATATGCTCATGATTTGATTATATTAGATTATTTAGGTGTGTGTTGAATCTCACACATTATGTTTATTAGGTAAATTTTAGGTTTATAAGTGATTGTGAGAAGCTCCAATTATAACATGACTTTGTCCTTTTGGGATATAAGCACATATGTGGCTAGCACTTTCCTTTAGTAATTACAAACAGTATCGGACTAAACCTAGTAGCACCATGTGGCTTGACACAGGATGTGAGTTCTAATTCATCTCTTTCCAACCTAAAACTACTTATTCACTAGATTAAATTATAAGAATTAATTGCATGTCAGATGGAGTTTATTTCCAAAACAAGAGGAAAATTTCTCCAAAACAATGGAGTCATTACATGGCGATTCGAATGACCATCCAAGTGTACATGTGGCTTGACACACAATATGGGTTTTGACTTTTGATTCTTCTCTTTACAACCTAAAACAACTTATCCACTAGATTAGATTATAAGAATGAAATGCGTGTTGGCTATCAATACACAGATAAAAAGGGAAACAAACGAAGGATAGTGTTTATTTCCAAAACAAAATGAGCCATATGATTTAATACAACTAGATGGATTTATTAATCACCACATAATGATGGGTTGGATGGAGAATAAACCTTGTTCATATCAAAATTATACAAAAGACAAAAAAAAAAAAAAAAAAGCAAAGAAAGATAAAATATAAAGAAGACAAACATGAAAGCTTGCTTTACAACGTATCTATGTGAGCACACACAAGGAACTTAAGCAATAACTTAGATATCAGATACCCCTATTTCTGTTTCCAAGAAGTGCCAATTTGATTTTGTTAACCTTGGCCACCACGTCTTTGATGTCAAGTCTTTGATCTGGTAATTCTTCAGAGCACCTCAAGCCTAATTCAAAGATAGATGACAGAATAGTTTGCATGAAAGTTACATCCCTTCCATCTTCTATCCTAAGTAAACCATCATCCACGACTTCCATTTTGTAAGATAGTGATAAAATCCATTGCCTCATAGCAAGTTCTCCAACAAACATATCATCGGTGGGCTTTTTTCTCGTGATCATCTCCAATAATATTATCCCATAGCTATAAATGTCACTTTTGGTGGACACTCTCCCTTCAAAACCATACTCTGTCATGCTCACATTTGTCAAGAAGTTTTAAGTTAGTGATCCACATGCTTGAAAAAAAAAAACACTTTACAATTATGTCCTTTTAATACACCAATATTACACACACTTATACATATATATTTTTTTTAAATGTGTTTAACGTATCCATATATACTAGATTACTTCTTCTTTTTTTTCCCCTATTTTTATAGTTCATTATTATTATTGGGGGTCCTATTATGCCCTAATGGTTTATCCTTGTTATTTGTATTTTGGAGTAATAATCAGGCTTACTTTGTGTCTCCATTTAAGTTAGACATTGAATGATTTATATTAACTTGGAGGCTTGTCACCGTAGTTGAAGGTTTTTTTAATCAATTTTAGGACAAGTGAGTGACTGTTTGGTAAAGTGGTCTCAAACCACACATTTTCAAAATACAATTAATTTTTTTTTTTAAACTTCCATTTTCTCAATGTAAAGCATTTTCAAATAAACAGATTTGAAAAGAAAGAAAAAATTAAAAAAATAAACTATACCAAAAGTGCATTAGTATATAGCCAACAGCTATAAAATGAGCTATAAGTGGGCTTAAGGCAAGCCGAACAAGTATTATGATTGTATTAACTAGTCCAATACTGAAACTCACACTATCTTGATCCTATTTAATTAATTCGTATTTCACTAGTCAGCATGGGTCATAAAACAAATAATTTGAGTATAGTGTATATTCCTGTGAATTTAATGCAACTACAAATTTGAGCTAGTGAAAACTAGCAACATAACACATTGTTTTTCCTGCAAATAGTCATTGTTAAGCTTATTCATGAAATTAGCCTAGTAATAAAATAAGTAGAGGTGAATTAGTATACCTGGTGCGATGTAGCCAATAGTACCAAGGGTTTTTGTTTGTGTTACATCTTTATTTTCAACTAAAATCTTTGCAATGCCAAAGTCACCCACATGTGCAACCATGTCTTCATCCAGGAGGATATTATTTGGCTTCAAATCACAATGAACCACAGGTTCTGATTGACCATTATGGAGATAATCCAATGCTAATGCAACATCAACCATAATGCTTACTCTTTGAACAAGATTCAAGCAATAGTTGTGAGAGTATAACCACTTTTCAAGGCAACCATTTGACATGTATTGCAGCACCAAAGCTCTAAACTTCGTGTTAGAGCATGTACTTATAACTTTAACTAGATTCCTATGTCGGATTGCCCTTAACACCATGCATTCAACATCAAAACTTTTGAAAGCACCCTCTAATTGCAGATTTAAAACTTTGACAGCAACAATAGTCCCATCAGACAGTGTCCCTTTGTACACAGAACCAAAACCTCCAGTTCCAAGCAAGTTGCTTTCACAGAAGTTGTTTGTCCCACAACAAAGCTCATGATATGATATCATTCTATAATCCACAGAAGGCAAAGTGATAGGTAAACCTAGAATATGTATGTTACATCTTGGATGTCTTCTCAGCATAATGACAAGTGATGCAAAGATTATAAATGATGCAATGACAGGTACAATATATTTGAGCAAAAGTTGCTTCACCTTTAATCCTTGAGAACTCGAACTTGTGCAAGGTGGAACTCCAAAAATTGGATTCCCACAAAGTGCTTCGTTACCTAAAAATGACTTTCTTGTGAAGTTTGCAAAAGGTCCACTAGATGGAATTTCTCCTGATAAGTCATTGAAGGACAAATTCAAATGGTTGAGATATGGAAGTGCGTCAAGAGACTTGGGAATTGCACCAGAGAGATTATTGTATGAGAGATCTAGTTTTTCCAATCCTTTCAATTGTCCAAAAGATTGTGGAATGTCTCCTTGGAATGAGTTCATTGACAAATTTAGATAATTAAGGCTTTCAAAAGTACCAATGACACTCGGAATGTTTCCAGTAATTTGGTTATGAGACAAGTCCATGTCTACAATAACAACCAATTTTGTCATGTTTGGAGACAATGATCCAACAAGGGAATTTGAGGATAAATCCAAGAATATTAGGTTTTTAAGACTCCACAAATTCGATGGGATAGATGATGTTAACCGGTTATGACTCAAGTATAATTTTAGCAAAGGATTGAGGTTTCCAATGCAATTTGGGATGGATCCAAAGAGGCTATTATTTGAGAGAATCAATTCTCCCAAATTCTGTAATTTACAAAGTTGTTTTGGAATGAATCCTTCAATCTTGTTGTCGCCAAGACGCAATCTTTGCAAGCTCTCCAATCCCCCAATTGATGACGGTATTTTTCCTGTCAAACTATTACGCGTCAATTCAATTGAGATCAAGTTTTCCAAGGAACCCATTCCCATTGGAATTTGACCCTTTATTTGGCATCCACCTGCCAAAAAGGATTTAAGTGAAACTGAAAGGTTTCCAATGGCATCCGGGATTGTAATATTCAAGGGATTGAGGGTTATGGATATCGTCTCCAAAAATCTGCAACTAGCTAAAGATGTAAGGAAACTATGCTCTTGATCGCCAGGCTCCCCAGTTAGCTGATTATCAGCTAGACTAAGTATTTTGAAAAATTTCAAGTTTCCAAGACTTCTGGGTATTGGCCCAGAGAGTAAATTTGAAACAAAATCTACTTTGATGAGGTTGGAACAGTTTGAAAGATATGATGGGATATGACCACTGAATTTGTTGGAACCAAGACTCAGAGTTTCAAGATTGGGGCAAGAGATCGTAGTATCTAATGGAAGATCTCCAGACAAAGAATTTTGCCCCAACTCGAGCAAATTTAGAGAGGTAATGTTGAAAATATTTTGGGGTATTGTTCCGGTGAGATCATTACCGCCAAGTTCCAAAATATTCAGATTTGGGAAACGCCATGCCCATAAGCCACTTGGAATGCTACCTTTAATTTTGTTGCCGCTCATGGAAAACACTTGCAACGTGGACAGGTTGCTTATGGTTGGAGGTATATTTCCAGTGAGGTTGTTCGCTGCAAGATCAAGAATTGCAAGCTTTCCTGAACTCCCAAAACCTTTTGGAATACTTCCATCGAACTTATTGTCTGTCAGAGATAAGATTAAAAGCTCTCTACAGTGATTAAACTGTGAGGGAAGCTTACCGCTGAATTCGTTATAGGAAAAATACAGTCCTTGAAGATTAGGACAATGCTTGCAAAGATTCATCGGAAGAGTTCCTGAGATGTGATTTATTGAAATAGCAATATCCGTAATAGAAGACAAGTTAAAGATGTCAAGAGGGAATGTACCAGTGAGGTTATTAGTTTGCAAATCCAGTATCTTTAATGACGACATATTGCCGAGGGACCATGGAATTGCACCCAGAAGACTGTTAGAACCAAGGCGTAATTCACGAAGCATAGGTAACATGCCCAACTCCTTAGGTATGCCACCACTCAACTTGTTGCTACGAAGGGATAAATATTCAAGCTTCTGGCAATTATGTATGGTTGGAGGGATACTACCTTCCAATAGGTTGAATGACAAGTTAAGTACCCTCAAGCGGTGTAGACGACTTATCTCATGAGGCAGAAAACCATAGAAGCTGTTGTTAGAAAGATGGAGTGAGACTAGGAAGGAGAGGTTGGCAATATGAGGGGAAATGGTGCCGTGGAGACCCACGTTGGAAAGGTTCAAGGCCGTGAGTCTTTGTCTGCGTCGACTGCAAGAGACCCCAAACCACTCACAGAAGTTTGTTGTTGTTGACCAGTTACCAGCAGCAGTGAAGGCAGTATCGTTTGGAGCAAAAGTGATTTTAGATTTGATGGCAATAAGAGCTGATTGATCAGTAAAGTTGTTGGAAGATTGGGACATGTGAGGTATGCATGGCTGCACTAAGAGAAAAGCCAAGAGCAGAAGCAAGAGAGTGGATGGCATCTCTATTAGCATCATGACTTGACTAGTGTGCAAGGGAGACACAGAGAAGAAGGCTTGAGTGTGCAAGAAAGACAGCTTGAGTTTAATTTATAGGCAACGATTCGATTCCTGTTGGTGGGTGGTGTTCATATCGTGTGGTAGGGGAATTCAATCATATGTGTGAACATAATATAATTTTATTGCCTTAAAAGTCTTGGCCAACCTCAACTTTATGGACAAATTATGGATAATTGGTGTTACATGCACATGGTATGCTAAATAACCTATAGAACTGATTGGCAATCTCACATGGAAGTCTATACTCTATAGTTGCCAATGACTCAAAATTCCACTCCCGTCCCGTCATGTTTGAAAAAAAAAAAAAAAAGAAAAAAAAAAGGGGGGGGGGGGGGGGATTGCACAAGAGACTTTCAGCATGGGGAAAAAAATGACCCAAGTAATATAATTTTATTGCCTTTATGAGATCCTGCATGTCCCAAAATTGTAGACGTAGAAAACTGGAGAGGGATATCCTCTCATCACGAAAACATCTATGGATGACAGCGTGACTCATGTTTTCAGTTTATTTATAAGAACACAGTGTTACATAAACAATGCCTATAAAAAATTATTATGGTTATAACTTGTAAGCTTTTTCTCGTCGAAGTTGGGCCATCTCACTTGAAATTATATAGGATTTTCGAGACGGACCCAGGTGGGGCCCAAGGGGGCTGGCCCCGTAGGTCCATTTTTTTTTTTTTTAAGTTATTATATGTTTAATTTTTGTAGTTGGGTCCTCCATTTCAAAATCTCAAGTCCCCTTTTCCTTAATAAGCCTAACTAGTCTCATCTCATTCTAAAAAAAAAAATAGTCTCATCTAAATAGCAACTATCTAATCCAAAAACTTAATAAAAACAATAAAAACATTTACAATTGTGATTGTATTTTAGCAACAAAAAAAAAAACAAAAACTATTTTACCACTAAAGAACCAAAAAAATCATGTGTTATTATAGAAGTTAAAACTAAATTTGTTTCAACTACAGTAGACTAGTATAAATACCAGTTAACTGTAGCAAATTGTTAAAAATAAAATACAATATTTTATTAAGATTATATTTCTTCCTTCAATTAAAAAACTCAAATTCTCTCTTCCTTTATTATTTTAATGAGTTTTTTATATTATTTTAGATGAAGTGATAAAAAAAAATAAAAAAAAAACATTTGATATTGGATGTATTGTAAAGCGAGATGGTAAAATAGATAAAGTAGTTTTTTGAGGTGCTAAAAGTTAAAATTTTTAGCACCACCATTGTGAATGGTCTAATTTCAATATAAAAAAAAATCCTAGCGAGCCTAGTGTTAAAAAGAAACATTATTTTGTTCTTGTTTTTGTCTTTGTTGGTAAATGATTACATCTTAATGTATTTAGAAACAACAATTTCAAGTATTTATATTTTTTTAATACTATATAGATGCTTATTTAGAGTTTTTTTTCCCCCTTTATACTTCGGCCCCCACTAGTTTAGTATACTGGGTCCATCCCTCATTTTTTGTTTTTCTACTTTTAATAGGTAAATTTACAAATGGTGTCCTTTAAATTTGAACTATAGAAAGGGGCGGCCCAACATAATTTGAGGCCTAATGCGAAAAATTTATGTGTGACCTTTAATATGTAAATATTAATTAAGCAAAATTATTTAATACTAATCAAATCAAGGTTAATTTGATCACCGTAAAAAAAGGTTAATTTGATACATTAAATACATAATAATTTGATGAATAATATCAACTAAATTAATGTTAATTTCATATAGAGAATTAAATATCATAGTTGAACCATAACTTTAATAAAAAGAAATAAAAATATATTATGATTAAAAAAGAAACTTTATTTTGGATATATGAAAATTCATGGTTAAGTAAAGTTGTAATCTAATTTTTAATTTTCTATCTTGTTTTTAAGAGAAATAGATAGATATTATTTGGTGTGTGCCTCTGTGGGAGATAGGTTTATAAAAATTAAAGTATCAAACTGTTAGGGGTGATTAATTTATAATTGATGATTTAACACATTTTCAACATTGTTTTGCTACATTTTAGGGTTTTAATTGAATTAGGTTTCTATTGGTCTCATACTTTGGGAGTCTTGATAGAAATGAAAAGGAAAAACCCTACAAAATATTCACAATATGATATGACAATGACTCTCATTGATGAATTTTATCAATCTAATTAATAAATGTTTAAATTACTTTTTTGGTAAATTATATGTTTGGTCTCTAACCCTTACGTTGTATTTCAATTTTGTCCTTAACATTTTAATAGTATGTCAAAATGGTCTCTACCGTTAAGTGATAAATGAACAATGCTAACATAGCTAACGGCCAAAATTAAAAAATAATTTTTATGCCACTATCATTTTTCCACGTGGACTAGATTAAACTAAATAAAAAACAACTTTCACATGGCATGAATCTGGACTCCGACACCCTTGACAATGCAATCATTTAGTTTTTGTTCTTTTCTCTTTTTCTCTTCGTCCTCATCAAATTGATTAATTACAAGAACAATGTTGTAAATTTTATGCAAATGCAAACCAATGAACCAAACCCAGATCTTGCTATCGAGATGGATCTCAAGAGAGGAGTTCTCTATTTTTTTCCATTGGATCTCATCTATGTTCTCAGCTGCAAAAAAATCATTCATATGCACAATCATTTTTGAAAAGCTGTTTTCGTCACTAGTAGATCAACGTCAAGTCGGGTTTTTGCCGCCAGTCTTCACCATCGGGTTGTCATTGCCGTGAGAGCTAAATCAACAGCCTCTTCTATTATTAGGGATTTTATTCCAATTTGAGCCTCATCGTGAGTTGGACATTTTTATTTTTTTATTTTGAAAGAAAAAGTTTAGGTAATGTTGACATGGCAGGTGGTAGTCTTTTGTGATATTAAACAAATATTTTATTTTAGCTGTTAGCTACGTCAGTATTTTTCATCAATCACTTAACAGTAGAGACCATTTTTACATAATACCAAAAGATTAGATACAAAATTGACACATTTGAAAGGTCAGGAATCAAATTGAAAAATAGTGTAAAGATTAGGGACCAAATATGTAGTTTACCCTTACTTTTTTATGATTGGTAACATGCTAATTTGTAAGCCTAATTAAAATTTGTGATTTCATTAGTATCATTGATAAATAAATAAATAAGTGTACAATCATTAATATATATATATATATATATATACACATATATAATTTCATAAGATTTTGGGCCTTTAATAATCAAGGAGGGGAAAAACTTTTTCCTTAGAGGATTTTTTTTTTTTTGGGTAGTGGGGCCTTAAGCCTAGGCCTTGGGCTGGCCCTGACTATAGTACTCATTGAGCTGGCCTTGAGCCTAGGACATGAGTAGATTTCCAAGTGAGATTGCCAATGAGTACTATAGTCAGGGCCAGCTCAAGGCCTAGGTTTAAGGCCCCACTACCAAAAAAGAAAAAAAAAAATCCTCTAAGGAAAAAGGGCCCCTCCTTGATTATTAAAGACACAAAATCTTATATATATATATATATATATATATATGGCAATCTCACTTGGAAATCTACTCATGTCCTAAAATTCCACCCCGTCAATACTTTCACCCCGTCAATACTCATGTCCTAGGCTCAAGCTCAACTCAATGAGTACTATATTCAGGGCTAGCTCAAGGCCTAGGCTTAAGGCCCCACTACCAAAAAAAAAAAAAAAAAAAAAAAATCCTCCTAAAGGCCCAAAATCTTATGAAATTATATATATAACGCCCCACCATAGTACTCATTGGCAATCTCACTATTCATGTCCTAAAATTCCACCCTTGTCAATACTCATGTCCTAAAATTTTGCCCCCATCAATACTTCCACCCCTATCGATACTCGTGTCCTAAAATTCCACCCCCGTCAATACTCATGTCCCCAAATTCCACTCCCGTCAACACATAAAGGAAAAAAAAAAAAAACTATGTAACTAATTGGCAATCTCACTCTATAGTTGCCAATGTCCCTAAAATTCCACTCCTGTCAACCATATGTGTGAACATAATATAATTTTATTGCCTTAAAAGTCTTGGGCCCTTTTTCCTTAGAGGAATTTTTTTTTTTTTTGGTAGTGGGGCCTTAAGCCTAGGCCTTGAGCTGGCCCTGACTATAGTACTCATTGGCAATCTCACTACTCATGTCCTAAAATTCCACCCCTGTCAATACTCATGTCCTAAAATTTTGCCCCCATCAATACTTCCACCCCTATCGATACTCATGTCCCCAAATTCCACTCCCGTCAACACATAAAGAAAAAAAAAAAAAAAAAAAACTATGTAACTAATTGGCAATCTCACTCTATAGTTGCCAATGTCCCTAAAATTCCACTCCTGTCAATCATATGTGTGAACATAATATAATTTTACTGCCTTAAAAGTCTTGGCCAACCTCGAATTTATGGACAAACTAGTCGCAGATCCGCATGATACGCGGAAAAATTTGATATAAATATGTTTTATCAGATAATTACAGAATTAATATATTAGATTGTATATTTTTAAAAGTCAATATGTGTTATTTGAAATTATGTTTTATATTAGAAGTTTTTCTGTGGTGTAACAACTAACAAATTAAATATATTTTGTAGTTGGGTACTATATATAGTGAGATATGTATGAAAACACAATGCAATAATTTTTTTATTAAAAATAAATTTACAGTGTGAGAACTATTAGACCAAGTTCTAACCATATATACTTTGTTTATTACTATATAGATGTATGCGATTCAACACTTATAGGTATATTTTTCTCCAAAACATAGATTCACGTCTCTTTCTTCCATACAATGGAAACTAAGTGAAAAAGTATATAAAGATAACTACGCAATAGATCATGTTCAATCAATCATATATCATAAAGTGGAAATATAAAATAAAATAAAATGCAAAGAGCAAACTTTATTTCATCATATGAATATATGAACAAATTCCGCAATATATAAATCTTCAAATTCATAAACCACATGATTACTTAGATTTTATAGTAAAATAAGACCAATCCATCCATCATGACATTGCAGTATAGTCTAGATATAATTATATAAAAATCACATTTTGTTGATCATGTTTCATAAACCAAAAGTGCCATCTATACATCTAATAAAAATCTTTAAAGAGTAACACATGAGAATTCTTAATTTGAATAGCCAATAATAAATAAATAAATAAATATATATATATATATATATATAGAGAGAGAGAGAGAGAGAGAGAGAGAGATGTCGATGGTGGTGGAGGGGGGATGGTGGGGTTTGAACCACAAATAGGGGACGCTGTAAAGAATGTTGCTAGACTATCACTTGAACCCCCAAAAAATTAATCTAAGAGGCTAGACATAAGGATAATAGGAATTCTAAGAAAGAATTAATCAAGTTCCTTAAGTATCTATACATAAAAAGATTAATAGCATAATGATGCTCTAGAGTAAATTATGTTTTGTCTTAACAATTTGTGTATCATTAAAAAGTATATAAAATTTGGAAATTATTCTTTTAGTTTTAAACAAAGATTTTCAAACCCAATTTTTTCTACCGTACAATCAAAAACACTAACAAACATATCAAAAAATTAATAAAATTCAACAAAACTACAATTCAAATAAAAAAGAAAGGGAAAAATAAAACTCACATCAAAGCCAAACTTCTTATCCCGAATATGTAAAACATATCAAACATGATGTGATCAAGCTAAATATCCAATGCATAATCAAAATTCCAAATTTTTATTAAGGTTTTGAAGTAACACAATAGAAATACGTCATTTTTCCCAAGCAAAAGTGTTGGTTAAAGTTTTATACATGATGATTGTAATTTTTTTTCTTAATAAATAAAAAAAAAAACCAAAAGTACAAAGGGGAAAAAAGTAGAGAAATTTTTTTATAAAAAGAAGAAGTATTGTATTAATATTGTCATAATATAATCTAACATCTAATCCAACGTGTGAAAAATGAATAGATAAATAAATAATTTTAAACACAAAAATGAATTTGTTTTCTTAAAAAATCTCCAAGAATACACAAATGAGATAAGGAAAATGAGCCATACAAATTATTAATTCGTAAATGCTTAAAACAATTACTCAAGTATCTAAGAACATCATATAATAAAGACTTAACAATTTGCTACTAATTTGTTAAACAAAATATTTACAAATAGTGAAAGGAAATTATACAAAGATCATTTTCTTCAACTGCACTAAGTATTCTTCATCATATTGTCCAGACTATCCTACTGTTTTCCAAATAAACTAAAACCTGACAACAAAACAAAATATAGACACATTATAATATGATTTTTCCCCAAATCAAGTCAACAAAATTAAAAGTATTTATTGTTGTAAGTAAAATGATAAAAAAAAATACTTGCATTAAGGAACTCATGAATTAGTCAATAATAGAACAATGGGAATACAAGCCTCATAAAAAAAATCCAACAAAAAATGAAAAAAAAAATGAGAGAGAGAGAGAGAGAGAGAGAGAGAGAGAGAGAGAGAGAGAGAGAGAGAAATGATCTTTTTGTGTGAGAAAAATATACATAAAATGGGTTTTCTATTCCAAAATTTCGGTTTTTCACAACCTTATCTCTTTCTCACTCATACATTGATTATTTATTTAAGTTTTACGATGTTGTATATACCAATGCACATTCTAGATACAATCACCTATCATTTACAACAACAAAATTAGCACAATACTAATTGTTCTCCATATTTTTCAATCAAGTTTTAGTTTTCATCATTTTGAGAAGACATCAATTATATTTGTCTAAAACTTTCAAAATTAAGGCAACAATAGGAAGACCATTGAGGTAAACAAAACGCACAATAAAAAAAGATATATATATATATATATATATTTTCCCCGTTTTCCTTTCCAAAATTTTCAATGATATTTACTTTTATTATTTTTAATTGACTTAAAATTGTTAATGTAGTTTTATTTGGCCTATCATTGTTGTGGAAATTTTTTATGCTTATTTGTAGAGCGTCAAAAAATTAAAATATATTAAGTGTAGTAATTTTGTTGTTGTTGTACCCCATGTCTTTCTCAAATTTGTTTGTGATTTTTATTTTGTTCATTCTTTTTACAATATTAAATATATAAATACATTAGTTTTACAAATTCATCTTTGGTCGTTTTAAATTTACATATTTATCTACTTTAATGTTGACGCTATAACTAAGTATTGTCTATATATATTCCTCTTAGACAGTTTTAAATTTACATATAATTTTTCCCTTTTATTTTTATTTTTTTATATTTTAGGTCTTTTTATTCTCATTCTCTTACTATAAATTTGTCACGGTAGATAAACGAAGAGACACTTAATGCTTAATGTCTTCTCAAAATGGTGAAAACTAAAACTTGATTGAAAAATATGGCAAACAATTAGTATTGTGCTAAATTTTTTGTTGTAGATGATGGGTGATTGTATCTAAAATGTGTATTGGTATATATAACATTATAAAACTTAAATAAATAATTAATTAATGTATGTGTGAGAGAGAGATAAGGCTATGAAAAACTGAAATTTTAGAAGAGGAAACACTATAATGGTAGATAAATGAAGGGACTATTGAAATGTTAATTTTATCCACTAAAAAGATAATGAATTATTCAATTTTAAAAATTACATGAAATTAGAAAGAGGAAAATGAAAAGTTGAAATCAATTTAGGTAGCTGAATAGTCAAATATTTGTATCTAATGAATAATAATGTTTGCCCATGATTTGTATTTAATTATTTTATATAAAAAAAAAAAATCATAAAGAGAAAAATGATTTAAAAAGAAAAAGAAAAAGAGTATAATGTAGCTGATGATGTGACTTAATAGGAGCATAGTAACATTAAATTAAAATTTAAAATAAGTTATTCACATTTTTTTTAGGGATATGAAAAAAACTAGATATGTATTAAATGTGTGTCAGTTTAGATGAAGAAAGTCAAATCATTTTACAACCTAACAAAAATGCCCTTGAACCCAAAATTGAAAAAACGTGTTCTTTATCTCTAAATTTTAATAAAATAAAATTATTGTACCTTGCAAATAATTGTTTAATCCTTCGTTGAACACTTGAACTTTTCTTCATCTCCCTTTTTTTTTTTTTGGTGTGTGTGAAGTGGGTTTGATAATAGTAAAGTGAAAGAAAGTGAGTTTGATATTGGTAAAGTGAAAGAAGATGAAGAGTAAAATGTTGATAAAGTGAAATTAGGTGGGGAAATAAAAAGTGAAATAGAGGGAAATGTGTTAAAGGTATGTTAAAGGAGCATTTTTGTTCTATAATTATTGGAAAAACCAAAGTACATGTCTAACATAAACCACAACTGAAAAGTAAAATTTTGCTAATATTCTATGGAGGTGGGATTTGTTATAGATCATAAATGAACCACAGCTGTTAACAAAGTCCTTTATAAAAACACACAATGTGTTACATAAACAGTGCCTATAAATTATTACGGTTGTAACTTGTAAGGTTTTTTCTAGTGGAAGTTGGGCCATCTCTCTTGGAATCATAGGATTAATGGGTAAATTTACAAATGCACCTGAGGAGATGCCCTTTGAAGTAGAACTATAGAACTGATTGGCAATCTCGCTTGGAAGTCTATGCTCTGTATGTGCCAATTTCACAAATATAGAGGGATTTCACAAGAGACTTCCAGCATGCAAGAAAAAATGGCCACATCATTCTCAGTGGATTGTAGTAAGCCTTGGCTGATAATTTTGAATTATTTTCCAACTGTACTGAATCTTTAGAAGAAACCCATGATTCTAGGACAAATTGCTACAGTTTTTTTTAAAATATCTTTCTATGTTAGGAACCTAGTGGTTCATAATGGGATCGGACAGGAATTATAAGAAGATTGATGGAAATTGTAGGAAAATTAACTTAATTTGAGGTAGTCATTCTCCATAGAGAGAGAAAGAGATTAAGAGAGAAATGCATTAATGTACTAAGAAATTGGTTTATTCTTCAATATGTAAATGTGATTACAAGTAGATATTTATAGAACCATAAAACTATATTATTGGCCCACATGGCCTTATCCATGGTCCTATTATTTTCCATATGCATTAATAATTCCAACATGTGTTAAATGTGATTAACATGCTTGGAATTGTAACTAACTAACTAACTAAATGCAATCAATACTCAAATGTGGGTTCCTAACATTCTCAAATGCCTTCAATGTTTGAGTGATGAAATTTTGGTCATTTACAAATTATCAATGGCAATATCGGTTTCATGACCAGATCAGCTGCGCTCTGCATAAACTACCAGAGATCGAAAAAAAAGAATAGTATGAACTATGAAGTAATCTTTATATCTCATAGAGAAAAAGAGAGAGCTACAAGCTGTATATACAGCAGTGCATGACCATTAGAAGCTTGACAAAAAAAAATTACAAGCTCAATCGAGGTCTTACCTGTTCCTTGGTGACTTACAAAGTATTTGAAACTAAACCATATTACAGCTCTTTTACTTTCACAAACATCAGCCTCTGCCTAAACACTGATGTATCACACCAGTGACTGCAAAAACAACACCTGGCTTGACCTACCCTTAAGAAGGGTTATGTTATTATCAGATTAAACATGACATTGGACGGTAAAATATAAGCACGTCCCAACATGCCCTGTTCTTGGTGCTCCTACAATATTTACAAACAAGATTTATAGTTCAACCTATGGCTTAACTTCAGAGTTGTCACTTGATGTTCAGGGCTGCTGACATGGTACGTAGCTCCTTTGCAATCTCTGAGAAAGCTGGTCTAGAGTTAGGATCAGATGACCAGCAGCTCTCCATCAATGATCTCCATGCAGGGTCGCACCAGTTTGGAATTTCTGGTCGCAGGTTGCCTTTGATTATACCAGCTGAAATTTATCAACTAGATTTGCATCATCATCCTTTAATATAAATGGATAATAAGCAAGTATTTATATCAAAATACTTTGGGTTAATTGTTGTCCAGTTTACACATAAATATAATGTAATATTATATATATATATATATATTCAAACACCACTTAATTTATATGAACATTATTGAGATTCTGTTAGAGCTAAATGATCCATGTCGTTGACCTCTTCACTAGCATAGAATTTATAGATGTGCAGAAAAAAAATGATTATCAATTGGATAAGATCCTTCAGAGGATTAAATCTCTAGTAAGGGAAAAGAGAGAGAGCGAGAGTGAAAGCAAAGAGCACCAACAATTGGGAATTGAGTTATCAGAGAATACAGGGCAAAAGGGTTGCAAGAAAAGATTGCCAATTTATCTTAAGTGGAGGTATTGCTCCAGATATAATACGATGGCTAACAGTTTTCAGATTCCTAAGTAATATAATTTGGACTGTAAATAGATAACACTATGATATACAGTCTGAAAATTATTCAAAGTGTCTCAATTACCAATGAAAATAAGAGTTTTTAATATACTCACTTTCCATTTTCAAATTAGACTATACCTATTAATTCCTCAGAACGCATTTTCGCAAAGGGTTCCTCCCCAGTCAAGAGTTCCCACATGACTATTCCGAAAGAGTAGACATCAACCTACAACAGGTGATAACACATTTTACAACCAAAGTGAATGGCAACAGATTTAAACTTAACATGTTTGATAATCTAAAGTGGGCATGCTCGCCTTTTCTGTAACCATGCTGTCCTCACTATTCAAAAGTTCAGGAGCCATCCATGGTACGGTCCCTCGTACTCCACCAGAGACAAGTGTCCTCTGTTTAATTTTTGATAAGCCCAGATCACCAATCTGAAAGAATGATTGAAAAAGTTTCAAAGTTGTTTAATAAAAATGATGAAAAATTCTGAAAACAAGAAACTGAGGCCAAGGACGATGGACCACACAATAAAAGAGGACGTATAAGATAAGAAATTCTAATCAAAACCAGCGATGGCTCTTATCAGGTAGATTACCTTGCACACTGGTCGATGAGGGTCCCTCATATTCACAAGGAAGTTGTGAGATTTCAAGTCAAAGTGGACAATGTTCTTCCCATGTAAATATTCCATACCAAAAGCTGCATCCATGGCTATAATAAGCCTCTTCCTACGATCAATTGTCCTGTAATTAAGAATTGGCATATTTAAATATAGAAAATGAGTTCCTACAATGGTGTTCAACAACTTAATGCCCAAAAGAATGACAGAAAAAATGATAGATGTAGCAGGAAACATAGTCAGAAAATGCACAACTTCTAGCTAGGGGTATTACTGTATATTGTATAAGCTAACCTTAGATGATCTACCAGACTCCGAGCAATGTGTAATCTTACCACATCTGAATTTTCAATATGATAGTGGTGATGGTCTCACCAATGGAGGATTCTAGATGTGATCAAACTGATTGCACAACCAACTCCAGAACGTGTAGTTAGACATTTGAGGTGTTCATACTCCTTGCATGATAGATTACGGCACACCCTCACTCACACAACTCATACCTCATAGCAAGTTTGCCATGATCATATATATAACTGGAAACCAAATTGCATTGCACACGCTTGTTTAAGTTCCTTCTCACTCCGTAATATTTTCTGATTCCCATATGATTACATCATGACAGATGTTTGATACTTGATACATTCACATGAAATATATTAATATACCCTTAATATTTGATGGACAGATGCTATCTAAAATTCTTTTCTTTTCTTTTTATTATTATTATTTTTTTTCTCTTTTGTTCACGCAATCAAGAAACAAAATAAAGCACATTAATATGCACTACTATAATATAGCTGAATATGAAGGTTAGCCTTAAGAGATATATAAGCTAAATCCAGGATCCTCAACATTATGGAACATTTTTACATATTATGGTGGTCCAAAAATTCATGGAATTATTCCATAACTGTCCATTTTCAGATAGATCAATATATAAATCAAGGTCGGTTTAACATCCATTTAAGATAATCACATAAAAAAGGAGAAGCAAAGTGTCCTGTATTGATGGAAAACAATCAAACACAATTTGCAGTAAAGAGTCGAACTGAATGAATTATAGATTGAACCACAAAACAAGATTAGATACCATACCGATCTTTTCTTCGCAAAACTTGTTGTAGGGAGCCATTGACCATGTACTCTGTCACTGTTGCCAAATTTGTCACAGGTCCGTCCCTAACTACACCATAAAATGCCATAATATTTGGATGGTGAAGCTGACCTAGTAAGTGTGCTTCCCTCCAAAAGTCTGCAACCTGCAAAGGTGTAGATAGAAACAATTAAGTTGAGATAATATGCAGGTATTCAGTGCTGACAATAGCACACAGCCATTTCCCTATTTCCTCTCTAGTACTTTCTTCCCTGGAAAGCATCATCTTTAGGGTTTCATTATCACCATCTATGCACATAATTTCCTTCTCTTAAGATATTTAACTGATTTTAAATTTATGCTAACTGTTGATGTTGGAAAAATAAGGGACATGAGTTGAAAGCTTCAAAACTGAGAGAGTAGGACATATCCAAATCAGCAGTTCAAAAACAAAATAATCTCCTACTCAGGTATCAAAACACAAATAAGTTCAGCCAAAAAGAAAAAAAATCCAACAAACTTTACATGAAACGTAATTTAGAAGAGAATGGTCATCATTCAATAGGTTAGAGCAATATTTAACTCAAAGATCAAACCACTCAAGTGAAATTGAAATTGTATGGATTATAATAGACAGGTGATTGTACATGACTAAGCAAACCAATGTGAACAGACGACAGAATAAATTTAACAGTGGAACTGTGGGAAGAAAATAAGAAAATTACCAATCGGTCCTCCTCCAATGAACCTTCAGTGAAGCAACTTGGCTTCATCCTCTTAATGGCAACATCAGACCCCTTCCATTTTCCATAGAAAACAGTTCCAAATGTGCCTGAACCAAGCTCCTTTATATATTCAAGGTCAGCATTTTTAATAGTCTGCAGAACAAAGCAGAAAGAAACATTTTCTGTTATACTTTGCTCAGCTCAACTTCTACCAAGTTAAAAGACTTAAAAATCGTGTATGTTTAACAAATTACCTGCAGCTCTCTAGTGGCTAGATGAGTATAAAATGCATTCAGGTCACTAGGCATTCCACCAGTTAACTTGGAGCATTTAGAACTTTCATTATTGTCAGCCTAAGAAACCGGAAAAATCATTAGTAAGTCAAAGGCATCAAAGTTCAAAGCCAACTATCAGCCACTGAATCTAGCAATATTTTTCTTAAATCTTCTAATAAAAGAAATAAAATATCTGTAGTTAGTACCTTTTCATCAATGCTTAAACCATGTGGAGGGTCTTGTTGTAACTCTTCTGTATGCACGTCATCATTTTCCATTTTGGTTGTGTTCTGAGAGGAAGGATTGGGTGCAACTTCATTGGATTCATCAACTTGGGGCCCTGTGCTGAATTTCTCTTCATCCATAGGATCCACAGGTTTTGATTGAGGTTTTAGCATGGCATCCGCACTGTTGCAGGTAGCAAGAGAAGACAGCACAGAAGGTCCCACTTCTTTGGAGGATGACAATGAAAGGCTATACAAAGAAACATCCACTGAAGATTCAACTCCACCTTGTATGTTATCAGTGCCATTTCTATAACTGCTAAACGAGTTAATGCCTGGTTCCACATCTGACTGCTTACTATTGCACCTGAATTCTGTTCCATTGCTATAAGCCATATTATCTGAAAAACCTGAGATGTTAATTACCTTCGGTTTATCAATCAGGAGTGGTTTCTTGTCAAGGTCACTGTGAATGGGCTCACAATTTATGGGTACTCCATGAAAATTCTCATATAGAGCATGATATGGAATTTTGGGTGTGTCACAATTAGAGCTAGTCAAGAGATCTTCCTGAGTATCCACTGTTGTCATGCGTGACAAATGTCTCTCAGTACCCACATATGGACCATGGCAAGCTAAATGACATTCCTCAGGATTGGAATATCTGTAATGTGAAATTTCAGGGCAAACCTGCTCTCTTAATTTCTCATTACCATATTGAACATCAAGACAGGAAGTACCTTTATTCAAGGAAGAATCCATCATTCTCACCCTTCCTTCCAATGCTTGATCAGGCAAACCAGACCACAGTTTCCAAAAATTGGGATAATAAACCCTCATAGATTGACCCTGCTTTAATATGTTCGAATTTGGCCTAAGCCCATGGTCGAATTTCCACACTGAAACCCTTCCATCTAACCTAACAGTCCGATGGTTCCCCATCTCAACCGGATTGTTCTGATGGATACTTACATGATTGGAACAAATCCGCTGAATCCTAGTATCATTTACACTAAACCTATGGTTGCGGATGCCACTATGTAAGCCACCCCAAACCCTTTCATCTGTACAAGAAGATCTCGGCAGATAAGCACACCCAACCAAATGATCATCACAAAAATTACAATTGGGACCCCATGGCATAATGTTCTCCCTATTCAGTCTACTCATTGATGCCTGCTCAACATTTCTGAACTCCCCCTTAACCTCACAACCATTACACATCGAAACCTTATTAGAACCATTCAATTGCCTTGAAAGCTGCCCTGCTGCTGTTGCAGCAACTGACTGACCAAAATTCCCAACATTCATCCCAACCCCATTAGACACAACCTGACCATACAGCCCTGACAAACATCGCAAAGAACTATTATTCTCCACACATAGATTCCCATCCCTCGGATTCAAAGGATTCAAATTCCTACAACTCTCACTCCCTACCTTATTACCCAACACATCCACTCTACACCGGTTCTCTAAACCATGAGTTACACCTACACCATTAGACCTCAATGAAACCCGGGGTTCAGGGACCAAACCCACAACTGGGTGATTACCATATTTCAATTTCTCACCAAAACATGGAATTCCCATCTCAGTCCCAATAATCCCACCTACAAAACCCGGTTTTTGCTTAGCCAAAAATTGTTGCTTTAACACCATTTTCCTTAGAGAATCATCCCCATACTTCACTAAATTCTTGGCCACCTTACTCTCAAACTGATCTCCATTAAAACTCAAATGGGTCTCACTCAAAACCCCATTTGAACTCTTATCCCTCCCCACACAATTCACACACAATTCACCATTTCCAACACAAGTACAACAAAACACACCAAAGCTACAATCTTTCTTGTTGTCATTATCATTAGAAACAAATTGATTGGCACAAACAAAAAGCCAGAGCCTAGCGTTCTTACCGTGAAGCTGATCAAGCTCATCGACCATGCAGCGAACGTCGTCGTCTGAGGCAATAGAAACAAGAGGAGGAGTCTCATCATTATGCTCTTCGGAATTACAGGCTGTATTGTGTTTTTTGTGAGGATGAAGAAGGAGCTGGTATTTGAGAGAGAATGAAAACGATGGAGGAGACGACGTGGTGGTTTGGAAAAGATCCGAAATCTTGGAACGGAGCTTCGAGAAGGTGATGGAGCGGTCTACGGAGATGATTCGGGTCTCTCCCCCAACGTATCGGAGCTTTCCAGAGAGCGGTCTTGGCTGAAACGAACCGTTGAAGCTACACACCAGCTTAAGCTTCGTACTCGGCCTCTTGCGCCGACCCACAATAACATGTTCTTCTTTCATGGCAAAATGGCATGGCATTGCAGAGAGAAAGAGAGACTGTCTCTTTGGTGAGTGAGCCTGAGTGTGTGTGAGAGAGAGAGAGAGAGGTGGAGGGAGAGTTTATATAGTTGCGTGAAGAGTTGGGGTAGTTGAGAAATTGGGCTTCAGGTTGGGTGAAATTTGCGAGTTTGCCATTTGTCTCAGGTGGTTTTTCTGTTTAGAACGATGCGCGATTGTGTAGATTTAATGCACTCTCTTCCCATATAAAGATAGACGTTCACGTTAATCAATGACCCTACTTTTTTTTTTTTTTTTTTTTTTTTTTGTGCATAATCTAAGTATATATGTGTATGTGAAACTTCCTACTGAAAACTTCAACCTCAACATTTACTCCCACACGTCAAAAGTACTTATACATGTAGAAACATTTTTATAATTGTGGAGAGACCATTGCGCCAAAGGTGTACGGTGGTTAAACAATGACCTTATTAAGTAGAGTTGATACAATCTATATGTGCATTATTAAAGATAAATTATGTTCATGTATTTAATGTCAATAAATTATTGGTTTAAGAACTATTTTTAGAAATATTTTGATGGAAAAATGATAAAGTAATTAGGGTATGTTTGATAACTGTTTTTTTCCCTTATTTTCTGTTTCCAAAAACAATTTTATATTTTTGAGACTAAAAAACTTATTTGGCAACCTAAAATGGATAGAAAACAAAAACTGTTCTCAAAACTCAATTTGTGAAGAAAACTAAAAACATGCAAAATGCTATTTTTAGTTTCTAATTTTCAAAAGTCAATGAAAATACGTATTTAATTTAATAAATCTGTCTTATTTAATGAGTTAGTATTAGAGTTCAAATCCTAGTAACAACATATTTTTCTATTTTTCTATTTTTTTCTTCAAAAAATTATCTTTTTAATTTCAACTAACCAAACATGTTTTTTATTTCAAAAATACAAGAAAATTAGTTTTTTCTTTATATTCCCAAAAACAAGTTTTTGAAAATAGAAAACAAAAACTATTACCAGACATAACCTTAAATTTTTTGACAGCTTTTTATATTTCACACGAAAGTGGTGTTAAAAACTTTCCTAATATGATTTATTAACAATTACTCTAAAGGCACCTATTAACATGACCAATATATTATATATCATACATCTAAATAGTATAGTTAGCAATGAATTAAGTTAACTCATAGTTAGTCTGTATTGTGTATCTAAGAGTTATGTCATTTTGGATATACACCATTGTTAGTTTCTTTAAAACCTTCTCCCCTCTCCCAGTGTGTATGTGTTAAAATACTTAATATTCTAAAAAAAAAAAAAATTGGTAAAATTCTCTTGACATCCATTGAGAGATGAG
Source organism: Quercus robur (assembly GCF_932294415.1). Lineage (NCBI taxonomy): Eukaryota > Viridiplantae > Streptophyta > Magnoliopsida > Fagales > Fagaceae > Quercus > Quercus robur. Next base: position 82,088,521 of record NC_065535.1, read on the forward strand.
GTTTAAATCTCGACACACAAAATATAATTAGTTTCTTAGTTTGATAATTGATGATAAGAACAATTATCATGGAGTGGACGTCATACGTTGAATTTCTATCATATCTAAAAACAAAGTATTTAGTAAATTACACGTATTACACTACGTATTACACATACGGACTAGTGTCTAACTTTTTGGTATTATATCAAACAACGTTGTTCATTTCGTTTCAGAATGAAATATTTCGATACAGATCAATTTTAGTGTATCGTTTCGGGATTGCTCTAAATAGCATAATTAGTAGTGTGTTCCAGTTAGTTCAAATAGTAAAAGTTGCTAGTAATCAAATAAGAGATATGTGTGTCTTTGAATAATAATAAGAGCAATCTTCATGGAGCAGATATCATACAATGAATTTCTATCGTACCTATAAATAAATAAATAAATAAATAAATAGTTAGTAAAGTATACATGTTATACTGTGCATTACACATATGGACTAGTCCTTAAATTTTGTTATTGTATCAAACAGTGTTGTTAATTCTGTTTTAGTGTTAGTTTTGGAATGGAATATTTCAGTACAAATTAGACCTGTTTAAACACCATATACTTATTGTTTTTCACTTCATTAACAAATTAATAGTATTTTTTTCCTCTCTTTATTTAATATTGCTTTCTAGTTTCGACATTTAATCTCACAATCTCCAAGAATCTGTGAGTTACTCTTAACTTCGCCCAAAAAAAAAAAAAAAAATTTAAGAGCATGTACGAATGAGCAAAGGTTTTTATTTTTTATATTTTAAATCAACTTTTTTTTAGAAAAAGGAACCAAATATTATTAAAAGAAAACTCAGTCAAATTTGGCTAAAGTTATAAAAATTAGGTATGGAGGAACATCATCCATTTACACCGATAAATCAGTATCATGTCTAGTATGCCTAGTCAGGTTGTGTGCTACAAAGTTGTCTTGTCTATGTATATGAGAGAAAATGACTGCACAAAAGATCTCGCAAGGGTCTTGACTTCATCTACCAGATGGCAAAATGAAGAGAGGGATACCTCTACGCAATTGAGAGCTTTATGCACAATTTCATAATCACCTTCCAAAATAATAGAGGAGAAGCCACAGTCACTGGCAAATCAAAGAGCTCAAACAGCAACCAGACATTCCCCCGTGTCAACCGAAGGTGGGAGTTTTTATATATATTTTTTGGTTGATCACCATTAAAGGAAAGATTTATTCATGAAGTTAATATTTCAAGAATTAATTGTCTTTAATCTTTGAAGAATTTATCCCATTTAAGACTTTCCTTGTTAAGTTGTTAAATTTAAATTTCAAATATTTATGGCTTTTAAGTTTTAACTTTTTAGAGAATATTTTTTCATTCAATGCATTATCTCATTCCTTATAGACCACTACACATCATTAGATGCACTAGGAAGACTGCTGATGTGGTCCTCCTTGATCTCCTAACCAATAAAATGTTGTTATTTATACAAATGTGACATCATCTGATTATTTTTATTTTTTATTAATTGCGTTAATTAGGAAACTGATACATACATTTGTATAAATGGCATCATCTCATTGGTCAAGGGGGACTACATTAGCAATCCCCCCGTTGTAAATAATAATTTCTCCTTGGCATGATGGTCACATCATAAATATAAGTGCTTGTAGAGGTGGAGAAATTATAGAGTCCTCTAGTGGACCACGTCATTTGTCCACCATTCCATTAAAAAACTTCCACTTGTTTAAAATTGCTGAGTCAGTAATTAATTTCTATTTAAAATTTTTTTCTAACTAACAATTTTAAACAGGTGGAAGTTTTTTAATGGAATGGTGGACCATATCACTTGTCCACCATGTGGAAAATTCACATGGTGGACAAGTGATGTGGTCCACCATATGAATCTTATCATTTCTCGTAGAGATGGGTGGGGTAAGGGCCAGCATTCAAATTTCCAAGAGGGAACTTTACATTTACACACATACATTTAGATTATTCTATAGTAAAATTCTATCTATAAAAAAAAAAAAAAAAAAAAAAAAAAAATCTAAATTCATAATCCTGAAGGGAAGGGAATAATCGGTATTTTTTTTTTTTTTTGAGGAAAGGGAATAATTGGTAATTAATAAATATTTTTGGTATTTTTTATTTTATTACTAAGTGCCCAATTTATTCGTAAGGCTTTAGTATTGAGTCATTTTGTATAAGACAAAGTTTAGTTACAAAATTGATTGGAACCTAAGGCTGTAACCTTACTCAATAAAATAAACATTACTACATATTTTGAAAATCTAACCGTTAAACTGCATGCTCTTTACGCTCTTAATACACATGTCAAATTTTGTGTCAATCAAATATTATTTACTATATTATCTATAACCTTATATTTTGTGTATAATTTTAAATTACAAAAACTTGTAATTTAAACAATTTATTGATAACATAGTTATTGATATTTAATTTTCTAGAAATTTTGATAAACATGGAGAATATAAGAAAAAAATGTAATTCAATGATGGAATTATCAAAATTCACCTTTAATAAAAAGATATTGAGTAAGGTTGTAGTTTTATGTTATAACCAATTTTATAGTTAAACTTTTTCCTATTGTATATTATAAAAAAAATAAATAAAAAAGAAAGAAAGAAAGAAAAAAAAGAAGAAGGAATTTTAAAAGTGAAGGAAAGAGCTCTACTTTCTACTCAGTACTCTGAAATTTTTTATAACATTCCGACGTGGATCCGTTGTCTGCTAATTGGGACAAAAATTTGGTTTGCACTTTGCATACTAAATGCATAAACATTATATTATTTTAATTTAATATGCTATCTTGCCACCGAATGTGTACGTGTCCTCCTTCTGGTGATTTTTGGAATTGATAGGAAATAAGACAATAGAAGAAAGGAGAGGGAAATAATGAGAAAAAGAGAAGAAAAACTTTTTCTTAATAAATTTGGGACATGACTGATACACTGAATATAAGCTTAACATGCTGGCCATATGGCAAATACCAGCTCATAGATTCTTGAAAGTTGAAACTTGAAAAAGTAATCGAGTTAGGCAACTTTGAAGTGTTCCTCGTATTTTTCGGACCGAAATTGGAGAATAATTGAAACCATGATTTTAATTATTTGTACGCAGTGTGTACATACACACTGCGTGCAAAAATCACTTCCCATATTTACACACTGCGTGCATGCAAAAATCACTTCCCATATTTACACACTGCGTGCATGCAAAAATCACTTCCCATCAACTATAGAGCTACTTTTACTCTTATCAAAAAAAAAAAAAAAAAGCTACTTTTAAGCAATAAAGTTGTATTAACCTTTATTATGTCATGTCGATAATATAAACTACAGGTTTTATTATTATTATTATTTTAAATACTGCCTTCTTAAAATTAAAAAAAAAAAAAAAAAAAAACTTTTATCATGATTACCTTGATAGTGCACAGTGTACGTAATTGGAATTCCACCTCCTCATTTTCCATTATTTATCTATCTTAAAAACCATTATCATAATCATTATAGGTGTTTTAATGAAGTTATCAACACTAGAATAGGAGTAACTATTCAATCCTATGTCAGCTCAATGTGGTTATACTCCTAAAGTACGGAATAATTAGGGCAAATTACAACTAATTCATCTGTGGTCTGGTCGAAATTTTAGTTACCTATCTATGGTTTGAAATTTGACACTTATCTACCTGAGGTTAGTTTAGTTAGAGTTTCGTAATCCATTTCTATTAAAAATATGGCTAAATATGTAATTTTACTCAACTTTTATGTTTCTCTCCAAAAAAAATACAAAAAAATAAAAATACAAAATCAAATAAGATTAAAAAGAATTCAGCAGAACACTTGCATCATTGAATTTCAAATCACAAGTAGATAACTTAAATTTTGGTCAAACTTCAGGTGGGTAAAGTGTTAAATTTCAAACCACATGTAGGCAACTTAAATTTCAATCAAATCACAGGTGGGTAAGTTATAATTTACCTTTAATTATATTTGAGAAAATATAAGATTTAAATGCTTTGATGCATAATTACTAAACTTATATTTATATATATATATATATATATTTATATACACTAATATTTAAGGGGTTTCCTTGTTTAGAATCCTCATTTTTTTGTTCAAAAATGTCTTTGCACCCTTATGTTTAAGTAAAGACTAAACTAAAGGATAATCTGGTAAAAATACAACTCTAATTGTCACTAAAACATTGCTTAAAAAATAGGATCACTCTCCTATTGATTTTCAAATTACTTTATCCCCTTATAAATTAGATTCTCATAATAAAAATTATATATATAAAATAAAACACAGGTAAATGCTTAATATTAATGAGAAAACATGAAAACCTCAAATTAGAATGAATGAAAAATTATGACACAAAAAAAAAAAAACCCTCATTGCGCGCGAAGCGCTTGTGATGAGGCTAGTATATATATATATATATATATATATATACCCCTATGTTGTCTGCTTTTTGATAATTATCATGGTTTTAAAAACCGAACCAAGGGCAAAACTGTTTTTGCCTCCGATCCCTTGTTCAACCCGATTTTGACCGGTTTTTGATGATTTTAGTGTTTTTTTTTTTGTTCGAACCAGACTAGTGGTTGGTTCCTAGTTGAACCGATTGAACCGGTCGGTCCAATTTATTTTTAAAACCATGATAATTATTTATACCTATGTCGTCCGCTTCATGATATATAGTACAAAAGCTGGTGGAAATGAGCATACCGACTTCGATGAGTTATAGAAGCTGGTGGCTACAACTTGACCCTCCACGTGGACAACTTTGAGTTATAAAAGCACGGGACTTTGGTTGGGGAAGCTATGCCTTTGGCTCGTACCAATGGTGTGAATGCCATTGAAGGAAGAGAAATGTGCAATCTAGCATGGACACCAAGCATTATCATGAGAAAGAATCCAACCCCTGTTGATCAGATGCTGTAGGACATCTCTCATTGGTTAGTATAAGTTGGGACCACCGCCAAGGACACATGTAACGTCCTTAGGCCTCACGTTTTCCTTCTCCTTCTCTCTGCTTGTCCTTCATGATAGTACAAAACCGCCCTTCAACCCACCACTTTGAAAGATATGGTTTTTCTCTCTCTTCCAGCTGCGGAATGGTACTAGTGGTAGCTATATTAGGGTTTGTAAGGAGCAATGAGAGTGATACACCTATCCTTGTACAGCGAGCAACATTCCTCGTACTATAAGAGGAGAATGTTGTTAAGAAAAGAGAAAACAACAAGGAGAAATTTGGGTAGAGAAAGAGAGTAGAAAAGTGTAAGGATTTTGGGGGAAGAAACACCGTGTAGTCCTCAAATTTTCTTAATATTGCATAGTCTTTAAGGGATAAGGATATCCCATCCTTCATCCTACCGTGGTTTTTTATTTATTTATTTTTTTAATCTATATTCATAGGGTTTTTCCACATACACACCTCTTCTTTCATTGCTAATCTGTTTTGCCATTTTTCCCTTTTTGTGTTTTGGTGTTAAAGATGTCATTTTTTATACTTAACAAGCATGACACCCAAATGTACTATTAGGATTTAGGTCACAAAGCATTTGAGTTATTCTAAAATATAACTTGCATGTATACATGATAATTCTTTTTATCACTGGCCAAAACACTAATTGATGTTTGGTATAGATGGAATTCGAACATAGGGTTGGTCCCTTATTTGATGACAATATACTTTACCAATTTAACTATTTGAAACCAAGCTATTAAACCCATATTGGGACTTGACATGATGTAGGTTTTAGATTATTGGGCCGTTGAATGAATTGTAGATTCAATTAAGAAACAAAGTAGAACTCTCAAAAAAAAAAAAAAGAAAAAAAAAAGAGTAGATTAGCAATATGTATACAAAATAAATAAATGGTTAAAATTTAATAGGTCAATTAACAAAGAGTTATATAAAAGATTCAGAAGTATATGATGACATAATTACAATACTATTTAATTTATTAGTAAAAAAAAAGGTAAACATCACAATTCACAATACTAATTACTCAACTTTCTTTCTACGAGTTAGACATAAAAGAGAGCTCTATTATGAAATAAGTTGGGGACATATATTAAAAAAAGTCAATTTATTTACAGAAAAATATTATGAAAAAAGAAACTAGGGAACTTAAATGAAAATACTATTTTGGGACTAAATTGACTGCTACCAAAATGCATGTAGGGACCAAATTGACAATAACCCTAAAATGTAGTGACCAAAATGGCATTTTCCTTTTAAAAAATGGTAAACATCACAATAGTAAAAGAGTCTATTTTTTCTCTAAAAATATAAAAATAAATAAATAAAAGAGAGCTCTATTATAAAAAAAGTCCAAAACAAATTTAATAAAGTCAATTTATTTACAAAAAATAAAAATATGAAAAACAATAAATAAAAAAAGCTGAAAAGAAAATAATTTAAAGTCTTCTTCATTAAAAAATTCATTTAAATTAAGAGAGAGAAAATTTTGAAAATAAATTGTAGGGATAAAGGCCCAGAATAATATGTTGCGCCTTGGGCTTTTGTCCGAGGATGCTGAATGGTCCGAGGAGGGGCAAATAGTTATTTAGGGTCTCAATTTAAAGTCTCATAAGTAAGGAACGAATGGAAGGTAGTACGAGGAGGAATTACTCCTCGGATGTGGCGTGTGCAGCTCAAATATGTATTTCAGCAATTAGAATGACCCTCCAAGAAGCTACAATGATAGGAACATGTCTCATGAACATATAAGAAGGAAGGAAGCCCAAAAATATTTAAGGAAAAGCTGTTGTTATTGCATTAAATGTATTGCAATTACTTTTCTGGCCGCATTTATGTGGGGAAGACCTTTGAACAGTGTTACCTTGGCTACCACAACTTACAGAAAGCTAGAAAGGATGTCTGAAGAGACAGGTACTCAAATGGAGGCTCAGATGATTAACAAGTGTAGAATCAAGATGTTCCACAGAGAGCTATATAATGTGAGAGACCCTACATGAGAAAAAGATCAGAAAAATAGAGAAACAAGACTGTAGCAATCTAAATTGTCTTTGTATTTAATTGTGATCAATATATACAAGTGTGACCTTCTCAGACTGAAAGTCTATTGATATCAAAATCTTTTATTTTGTGTTTGATTATCATTCAATTCAGTACTAGTTGTTGTTCAACTCATTAGGGCCTAGTTCTTCGACCCACTCTCTACAAATTTATTGTATTGGGCTCATTGGGCCAATATCCCATACGTTTTGGGCTTGAACTGTAGATCAAGACCCTATATAAATCATTGAAGATATAATATTCCTTTATTTTTTTTTTAATATAGTAATTTTTTTTCTAAAATACCAAAATTCGAATATCTTTTTAATTTAGAATAGAATTTTAAAAGTTAGGCAAATAAGTAATTCGAAGTACACTAAAACATTAAAATGGTTCTAAAAAATCTTTTCAATTTGATTAGGTTATAAAAAAACCTATTGGACTTGATTGGATTTAATTGAGTCATATGCTTAAACAATCTAATTAAATACTCAAATTGGTCTAGACGTCATATTACCAGTTCATTGGTATAATTGGTGGAGTTCATTTGAGCTTAATAATAATGCTTATCAATTTGGTGAGATTAATTAAAGCTTTCGACTGACATGAAAAATTGTAATTACGTCAATAATGTTGTAGTTCAGCCAGCACTTCTAGTATTTATTTTCAACAAAAATATCTAAGGTTCGAATACCGCCACTTCCATTGTAATTATGGAATTATAGAGAAAAAGAAAAATTTAAACTATTATATCAAGTAATAATTGTATTAGATTCAAAAATTAATTATTGTATTAAACTTTTTTATCAAATTGGCAAAAGATAAAAGAATGTTTCTTCCCAAAACAGGGCTATAGATGACTCATGCTTTTTAAGGTGCGCAGCATCCTTTGGTAAAAAAAGAAAAAAGGGGAAAGGGCACAGAGCCTAATACAGGATTCTCACTTTCTGAACAATCACTTCAATTTTCCAAATATATTGACGGGGGTTTTTCATTTTTCCTATTTATTTCTAGTGCACATTAGGAAAAAAAAAAAAAAAAAATTTAAGGTCCGTTTGATAGAATAGTTTGAGTAATATTATTTGTAGTTTTTTGAAATATGTGTAGGTAAAAAAGTGTGTAAAAAATGTGTAAAAATGTATTTAATATTATTTAAAAACTAAAAATTAGTTGTTTAATAACTCTACCAAACGGGATCTTAGTTTCACTTAAAGCATGTTTGTTACCATTTGATTTATGCTAATAAAACAGTCAACACATGCAATGCATGGGAAATTTATCAAAACATATTTATAAATAATGCATGCATGCATGCATGCATACAACAAACAAACATACATATATATATATATATATATATATTTATATATCTCAACAAATAACAAACTAAATCAAAGAATTAGGATGAAATAATCTACATAATTAAATGCAAAACGTAGGTTAATTAGAAATTGTGTAGAGAACTGTTGCTTTATTTGATGCAATGTATATGTATGAAATAAGATTTTGACCCAAAAAAAAAATTCAATAAATTTTTTTTTTTAATGTTGGGTTATTTATTCTAATAAAATAGTAAGTTCTAATTGGTTTTGATTGACAAATTACCACAACCAAGTTTTTTTTTTTTTTTTTAATTATAATAATGATGTGAAAAATGTTGACATCCAAAAATTTATGTGATAGCATAAAAAAGAGCCAACTATACATATATATAATATAACCCTGCATATTTTGATGTCACCAAAATAAGTTAAATAAAAAACACACTAATTATAAGACAACTATTTTCGTAACCTAACATAGCGGCTTCATGTTTATGCAATTTCTTCCATTTCCCATAATGAAAGTAGAATGACAGAGATATCTACAATATTTCTGTTATAAAAAAGAAAAAAAAAAGAAAAGAAAAAGAAAAGAAAAGAAAGAGATATCTACAGTTTCTTCCATTTCCCGTAAGTGATTGTATGTCAAATATCTACAAATTACTCACTGTTTTTTTCTGATGAATATTTGTATGTGTACAGGTAGTATACGTGGCAAACATAATATGGACTAGAAGTTCCGTATACATACTTAATTATGATTCCATGACAATCATAATATGCTTCTAACACTTATATTGATCACGAGAGGTGTGAAAAGACCACCACTGAACCCATATAATTTCTATTATAATAATTCAAAGCTTCCATAAGCAAAAGTCAGTCTCTTCATTTTAGATAAAATTAGACATGTATTCCAAACACATCACGAATATTTCCTGCTTGAGAATAGCATCTAAAAACCGCTATTGCCTAAACTATGAAATGCAAAAAAAAAAAATCACACAATGGTAATATATTTTTTGATGGAAAAAAAAAAAAAGGTATATAGAGGGACGACCTAAGTTGTCATTTTTCACTTGAGCGTAATCATAGTGACACTCTATCCATTGGACTTGGACATGTGGGAATAGAAAATTCGAATTGAGCATAATACCATATAACATGCAAAAAAGAAAAAAAAGAACAGAAAATGGAAGTGGTATCCTCATTCTTTTTTTCCCCCTTAAATAATTGAAGTGGTATCTTTCCTAGTGTAAAAGGGATACAAGCGTACAATATTTAACTTTAGGCAGGGACTATTCGGATTTGGGAACATAAATTATGCTATGCTTTTCAACACAGAAAGATAGGGGAAAAAAAAGCACAACAACAATAAATACATGTGTTTGAGAAATGAGATTGTACATATTGAGGAATTGAGGTTGACATTCTTCATTGGTTCACTTTAGCATGTCGACCCCATCATAGCGTCCTATTCTATATATTCCAATACTTCAGCATCAAGTTAGGCATAACTTCCATCTTCAACTTTGTTCGGCAAGAAAATTGAGTGCATACGTGGGCCACTAATTAAGATCCATTTCCAACTCATTCTTGAAAACAACAAAAGGTGATTATATTGATACTCCTTAGTAGTACTCGACAATTGACAAGTGAGCCGATTCCATTGGGTTTAGGTGATAAGGTGGGAGTAAATGTGTGCCAAGTAAATAAACTAGTCAGTACTCAGTAGTCAGTCTCGAAACCATTTCTATACTGGAAGATGCTAAGTTATTAAATTTTTTTATTATAAAAGACTTATATATGAATTTATGTGGTAATGAATATAATTATTAATTAATGTCATTTTTATAATTAACAAATCAAAAATTGAATCACATTTCTGTAATTGATAACACATCAACTTACTTAGTTAAAATTATAGTATTTTCAACATCATTCTTCTAAATTAAGGATAAAAATATTTTTCTCAATTTTTTTCATAACAGCTAATATGATTGTTTCTAAGAGAAATTAGTCTTTTTATTTGAGTCTAATGTCAATACTACTTTTATCATGTATTAATGACAATAAATTATATTTGAAACAAAATTATGAAAAATATGGTGTTTCAAATCTTATTATTCTAAAGAGTAATGCTACATATACAAAATAATTAATATTTTTTTATACTAGTTGAGTTGGCAATTTTTTTATTTTATTTTATTTATTATTATTTTTTTTTTTTTGCGTATGCTAGAATTTTTCTATTCCAACCCTCTCATAAGAATTCAAGGGCGGGTCCCTTGGACTAATTTATATGTAGAACCAAGAAGCAAACCAGTGAGATTTATGCATGTGTTTGATTTGATGCCGAACGTTAGGAGTTAGATCTTAGCTAGATTACTCATGGAATTGCTTTGTGTCAAATGCTGGTTGGTTTCACATATTTTATCGTTTTGGGTTGTGATAAAATACACACGTTAAGCTCATGTGGCTCACATATTTGGACTAGAATCATTTTTAAGAAAATATTTAAGGATGACAATAATTCAATGAAGAATCCTTTTTTTTAGATGTAGAAGTTGTCTCACACTTGTGTTCCCCTTCATTCGGATGGATGGGTGACATCTAGACATGAAGAGACCTGTATCAAATCATATTCACGTTTTAGAATACTTAAAAAGTTTCAACTGCGCAATACGATGAATGTCACTTCTATTAAAAAAAGAGAAACGAGAAAGAGAACTTACAAGTAAATATGAAGAGAATCTTGCAACTTGGAGAACCTAAATTCAAGTCTCTTCCAACATTAAGAAATAAAAAGTGAAGTTTTCATAACTTTATCAAGATTTTAAAATATATATAGAGTTTTCATGTGTCATCTATTGGAATTTAGAATCTTATGCGTAACTAGCACACTAGTCTTTGGAATCCTCCTTTTGCTTATGCTCGCATGATAGGAACTCTTCAGATTTTAAGATTATTTAAGATTATAATTAATTAAGTATTTTAATTCAATAGTTACAACAATGAGAGATGGAGATTCAAATTTTAGTTCTTATAAAGAAAAGCATTAAATATCACTAAATTATAAGATTCTTAACTAATTATAAGCTTTCTACTATGATTATTATTTGAAACAACTTGCTGAGACAATCACCTAAAAATTACATATTTCAATTGTAATTATTTTTTTACCTATTGATGTACCTAATTTGATAATACATAGACCAATGTGGGAGGTTTTGGGGTTGGTTGGGCAAACCATGGGACTTATTCTATTTTACAAAGATTGATGTGAATGCTCATAACTAGATAAATGAAAGAGATCGATAAGAGTGAAGAGTCTGAATTTGGTAAGGATGAAGTGTAAAACTCATGTTTTACACCATCCAATAAAATATTGTCACATCAGTATTTTATTTAAAATTTAATACATCTTATCACACATAATAACATCTTAATAAATTCCTAATTTAGTTAGATTTATATATATATATATATATATATGGGTATTAGAATTAATTGGGTGTGGTTGTGCTTATTCTTAAATATGTGATAAGATGATGTGACATGTTGGGATTGAAGGGATAAAACATAGGTTTTACACCACATTCTTATAGAATTTAATCTCAATAGTGAATAGTGATTGGATACTAGTGATTGAATTTAACATATTGGTTAATGTACTTCAAGGGCGGCGTTACGTTGATGGAAGGGGGTTCAAAAGAACCCCCTGAATTGAGGTGAACTTTTTATATATGATATATATATATATATATATGTGTGTGTGTGTGTGTGTGTGTGTAAGTTACTGTATATTTTCAAAAATGGATAACTATGATTTCAGAACATTATTTTGTGGTTATACATTATTTTGATTATGTTATCTCCTACAAATTATATTTTGTTTTACATCTATTTTCTGATAACACTTCCATTCCCATTCATCACTTTCTTCATCTATTATTTTTTCTTAGTCTTTGTTTACTGTAATCTCTTTTGGTGGTAGGCTGAGCCTCCTGTTCTTAGCGGTGGACCAGTCCATTTCGACTGTTTCCCCAATTTCACTGTAGCACTTGATGACCCTCACATCATGAAGGTCCTCACCCTCAACATCAAGACCCATGGAACTCTCATGTTACATGGAACCAGACAGTTAGCCCTTATATACAGAGTGTATTATAAGTGCATCAGAACAAACATGTCTATCCAAGCCATAGATAAGAGAAAGGTGGGAGAAACTACTCTCATCCAAACCACAAACGTTAGATCCAAAGTTCAGGTACCTAAAACCCTGAAATGGTCTAAAGTCACCTTCACAACTGTAACATTTTATTTATGCTTCCGCACCCAGACGGCCTCAGTCGGCCCTCTCCCCCTCTGCTTGTAACTATATATATAGATAACTTTTTTTTTTTGACCCCCCTAAAATATAAACTTGAACACCCTAACCTCAAAAAAGAAGAACAAGAACATGAAGATGACAATATAGAAAGATTCACAATGCAGGATTAGAGAAATGTTCATTTTGTAGTGGAGGAGATCAATTTTTCACAACTTCGCAGCAAAGGAGATCCCTCTATCACGGTGGCTTGTAGTGGTGGCCATACTATATGTAGACGGCAGAGGAAACAACACTTATGGCTTGTTGGTGATCTCCACAGAGAGAGAGAGAGAGAGAGAGAGAGAGAGAGAGAGAGAGAGAGAGAGAGAGAGAGAGAGAGAGAGAGAGAGAGAGAGAGAGAGAGAGAGAGAGTAGTTGGTCAAAAATAAAATAGAAAGAAAGAAGTATTGAAATAGGTGGGGAAATTAATTGGGATGATGTGTTCTACTTTGCTACTAGTTATTGTAAAAGGACAAGAATAAGAAAAAAAAAAGGAAGATAGAGAGATGGAGAAAGAGTGATATTAAGGTACATAGTAGTAAGGAGATGAAAAGGTAAAAGGGAGGGGAAAGGTTAGAAAAAGAGTAAAAATAATTTGGGGATTAATAAGAAGAATAAGAGTTAAAAATGAGAGAGAGAGAGAGAGAGAGAGTTGGAAACAGATGGATGATATGGCTGCTAATGTGGCTCAATATGAGTATAATAATAACAAATGTTACCTTTTATCTATATATAAATTTGTTAGTATGTATTATTTTGATTTAACTCTACTACTACTATACTAGAGTCTAGTAATGTGAGTGAAATAGTCAAATCTTTTTTTTTTTATAAGTGTGAAATAGTCAAATCAAATGAGTTTTGGATTTTTGTATGTGTATGTGTTAGAACTCTTTTCCCTCTCCCTTGTGTGTGAAATAGTAATGTGGTGTGCCCTTATATTAGAATCTTTTTCTCTCTTCCTTGTGTGAATTTGTTTCTCAAAAAAAAAAAAAAAAAAAAAAAAAAGAGTTTTGGATTTTAATGCTTTTGCCTTTTGTATTTTTTTTCCTTTTGGTTTTTAACTTTTAGTTTTAACTATTTATTTAAGAAAATAAATGGGGGCATGACCACTGGCTAGGCAATGCAGGGCTTTGTGCCTCTACGTATCTAGCACCTAGTTAGGCGTGTAGTCCAATTTTTTTTTTTTTTAAATGGGTTTGGTCAGGGGTTAGCGGGTTGAGTCACGGGTTAACCCACCCAAAAAAAAAAAAAAAAACGAAAAAGAAAAAGAGTCAGGTCACATGTCAACCTATTTTTTCTTTGGGACAAAAATTTCAGGATCAAGTTGGGTATTTTCCTTCAGGTTCGCGTTGGGTCAATGAATCCCAACCCGTTTTGCTATGTCTAAATTTTATACACCAACTCAAGTATTTTCTTCTATTTGAAAAACTTATTTTAGAACCTTGAATTCTAAAAGCAAATATAAACATAAATATCGTTCTTTGAAAAAAACAAAATTTGAGATTGAGATTGAGACTTTTTTTTTCTTCCAATCTATCATCTGTACGTTTTTTTTTTCTTAAATAAACATAAATATTATATTCTTATCTACTATTTTTTTTTTAAAAAAAGTAGATAAGAATATAATATTTCTATTATACATAACTTGATTTGGATAACTTGGTGTTTATTATTATATCTTCTTCTTTTTTCTTTTTTCTTTTTTGCTTCTCATCTTACCTTATTAACCCTTTAAATTTAGCCACATCCTCCATATCATTAAATTATTTATATTTTTTCTCATTTTTTATTTTTTAAAATTAAACATATAATATTTTACTTAAATTCAAGTAAATAAAATTGTCAAATTCTCACTTCCAACATATCTAAGAATTAACTCAAACCAAAATTATATGTGATGAGAAACTCACAAAACATACCACCAAAATGTATCGATCCAAAGTATCGAAAGTAGAGTTGCAAGAAGGAATAAATATATATATATATATATAGAGAGAGAGAGAGAGAGAGAGAGAGAGAGAGAGAGAGAGAATAATCACATATTCTAGGATAGAATGTGAGAGAAATAGAAAAATTATATAAAATAAAGTTAGTAGAAGAATATTCAAAAGAAAATGTATAATTGTAAACAACAAATTATCCAAGCTATGCTACATAGTAGAATAACATTATATAACCAAATTAAAATAAAATAAAAAAATAACAAATTAAAATATAACCAAATGCATCAACCCAAAGTAAAGTTCAAAAAAAAAAAAAAAAAAAATTCTTCAACCGAAATTAGATGTGCAACAAAGAATTAAAAATTCACCAAAAGAAACAAGAGAGGGAGAGAGTATTCACCTGTTTGTGTAGGTAAAATATAGATAGAATGGAAGAGAGAAAAGAAATTATTTATGGTAAAAAAAAAATGAGGAGAAGAGTCAAAATAAAAGGAATATGAAGGGATGAAGGAATTGTAAGGTTAAGGTATAGAGTAGTGGGGAAACAAAAAGTTTTTTGCTCAACGTGGGAAATAAAAGGTTAAAAGTGGGGAAAATGTTGGAGAAAGAGTAATTATAAGATGAATAGATGATAAATTAATAAGGAGAAAAATACTTAAAATTGAGAGAGAAAATGTTAGAAGTAAGTGGATAATATGGCCAGTGGCGACTCCAGGAATTTTGTTTAGGGTGTTCCTTAGGAAGTATAAATTACACAATCTTATTATTTTTTTTTTTTTTAGCCTTTAGGTAATTAGGTTTGATTCAATGTTATTAATTTCATTCCGTTCCGGCCAGAAAATACCATGCCGGTAAACAAACCGAAATAGTAACCCACCCTATTCCACTTCGGAAAAAATTCCGGGTCATTCCGGTCTATTTCAAGTGTTTCAGGGTGTTTCGGTAAATACCAACTGAAATTCAAGATTCGGCCGGCATGAAGTTTGTGCTTAAAAAAAAAAAAAAAATTGTTCTTAAAACCAGAACAAATTTGCATTCTGTAAACCAAAAACCTCAAAAGGAAAAAATAAAAAAATAAAAAGAAATGAAATGAACAAAGGTACCTATACAGCTAAAAAAAAAATCATATTGAGAAATTTAAAACTCAAAACTTGAGAAAAGGCAATGCCGCATTAGTATTGGTAGAAGACACAGACAAACAAGGAGGAAGGCAAAACGTAAATGTAAAAGTGTAGATGAAGATGTGATAAAATTTAAAAGTATGAAGTGTAAAAATCAAGAAGACAGAAGACGTGTGTGGTTAAATATAAATAAGAAAAAATAATAAAAAATGAGAAGTAAGTAATATATGTCTGGTGAGAAAAAATAATACTGTAATAAAAAATAATAAAAGGTTGAAAATTGTGTTGTATTGGGTAGTGTGTTGAGTCGAAGAAATCAAGCCACTGTCCAACCTGTAGTAGTTTTATTATAATTTTTTTTTTTTTTTTTTTTTTTTTAGATTTTAGTTCAAAAAATTTTTTTTTTTTTGAGTTTTTCATTTTTGCTTGAAAGACTCCAATGTTTATATATATATATATATATATATATAAATATTTTTTTTTTTATGAACTCAATAGAAAACTTTATTGAAATGAAGGGTCCGTTTGGATTGAGCTTATTGTTGCTGAAACTGAAAACTGAAAACTGAAAACACTGTAGCAAAATAATTTTTAAATGTGTGAAAAGTACCGTGGGACCCATTTTTAATATTTTTTAATGCATGAACAGTGTTGCTACAGTACATGAACAGTACTGCTACAGTGCAAAACAGTAATTTTTGTGCACCAAAGTCAACATATGCGGGCAAAAGAAAAAAAAAAAAAAAAAAAAAAAAAAAAAAAAAAAAAAAAAAACCCAGAACGGGAACGGAGACGCAGGAAAACACAGTAGCCAAACGCCCTCGAAGTGTGTGTTTGTATAGAGCGTTGCGCGTCTACGTTTCACGTTTTCTGCGTTTTTTTTTTTTTTTTTTATTCTCCCCAGCAGCAATTGTTGACCCGGTCCTGTGTGAGCAGTGCACTTGTGCATTGTTCACGGGTCTCACAAACTTCACTTTTTATCAACTTTTTCATTAAAAATGGGTCCCACAGCACTATTCACACATTTAAAAATTATTTTGCTACAGTGTTTTCAATTTTAAGTTTTCAGTTTCAACAAAATAAGTTCTATCCAAACAGACTCGAAATAGAATACAAGTAAAAGACTGGACATTAAGCTCATATTTCTTTTTTTCTTTTCTTTTTTTCATTGGAAACGGGGAACAGTAAACCATTAAAACAAGTGCCCAGAGAAAGGACCAAAACAAAGTGTAGGTGTAGCCCAGGGGCATTACACCTTTGTCCACTACGAACCTATCAGACCTGTTTTGCTATCTTCTGTTGAAAGACTTCAGTATATTGTTCAGTTGCTCAAATTATGAATCAAAATTTAATTTTATTGACATAAAAAAATTCAGGGTGTTCCTAAATTTTTTTTTAAAGGTAAATAAATATAAAATTTTAAATTATTATATTAATTTTTCTTTTTTTTTTTTCAGGTCAGGGTGGCCCCTAGTCATAAGGTGGCGTTACCACTAAATATGGCTGCTGATATGACTTAACAGGAGTATAGCAACAATAAAAGTTAAGCAACCTTTAAATATAATATGATATAGATAGATAACATATATCCAATGAAATAAATAGAACAAGCACTTTTCAAAGGGGGGAAAATCTGAAACAAACGGAGCATTAGCTCTGCGGCTCCTTTTAAGATGGTAGAATTTAGACTATTACAGTACCACACTGCTACATCAGTGTGAGGGATCTTTTGTCAATTTCTGTTACTTTTTTTTTTTTTTTCTTTTTTTCTTTTTCTGTAAAAAAAAAAAAAAACAACAACAACAAAACGAAAGCAGAGCCTTTCTCGCAACCAAGTTGTTTACCAAATAGTAAACACTATCAGACTAACAACTCCATAGCCCAGAGTACAAACTAAAAACTGTAGTATCAAGGCCCCAATTGGATGTTTAGGAGGGGGAGCTTGTATATCTATCTCAAACACACACTACACGCATGCTATATTGCGATCACTTTCACCACTTTGGTCAAGAACTTAAAAGAAAACGATCATATTGCGTATCTGTACGTCAGTTTTCAACCAATGTCTATCCATCCCGTGTCACTTGACTCACTTCCTTCGTCTCAAGCTCCCCCACTGCTGCATTCCGATTTTTATTCATCATACGTGAAATCTCTGTCCAGCATCTATCCCAGCCCTCTGGTGCTTCCCATGTTTGACACTGCTCCATAGATAATGTGAAAACATCTTCGTCCTCGTTATTAAGGTTAGCAAGGCCGCCAACAAGGTTGTTCACAGCCTCTAGCACGTCTTGCATTTCATCCATACTAAAGGAGGAAGAGGACCTTGGACGCCAACAAAACTGTAAAGTAACATGAGAAAGATGAACTACCAAATATAATTAGACAT
Source organism: Quercus robur (assembly GCF_932294415.1). Lineage (NCBI taxonomy): Eukaryota > Viridiplantae > Streptophyta > Magnoliopsida > Fagales > Fagaceae > Quercus > Quercus robur. The sequence goes on from NC_065535.1 coordinate 82,106,714, forward strand.
TGTTAAAAATTTTGAAGGGAACTCCAGTTATGGCATTTTATATTGTCAAGCACATAGACTCACAAGCTATGTTCAAAAACTATAGGCATATGCTAATACTAAAAAGCCCTGCACATATTACTTTCATGAGCTTCATGCTATGATGCTGTTAGGGAAGGCTCACATATGGCAAAGAGTGAAGATTCTTAGTCAAACAAATTAACCAGCTATTTCCCTTTTATGATATTTAATGTTGGATACGAATAATAAGTTCAATCCGTATCATATCCTTGATAGAACTGCTAACTAAATTCCAACCCCATCCCTCCAAAAAAAACATGGATCTTAATGATCAAACAAAAATGAACAAGGGGTGTTAAGTAGACAGACACCAAGCTTAATAAGGGTTAAACCTCAAATAAATTTTAAAACAATTTGGTATCAAGAATCTCATGACCTAAAACAATGGAAGAGTTAAATAGGCAGATAACTGTTTGTACCTTGTACTTTTACTGAAATATCCTCTTTTCTTTTTTTTTTTTTTTTTTTTTTTTTTTTTTTTTTTTTTTAATTTTGTTCCATTCACATGATATCACTAAAGGTCTGTTTGGATACCGCTAATTATTATTGAAAACTGAAAATACTGTAGTAAAATAATTTTTAAACGTGTGAATAGTACCGTGGGACCCAGTTTTAAGTTGTTTTTTATGAAAAAAGTACTTGTGGGTTTCGTAAACAGTGCATGGAACCCACACAAAAAACGCAGACGCACGTCTGCTTTCCTTTTCAGTGCAATCCAAACGTCCACTAATTATACCTGTTTAAGTTTCCTCCTTGGAATTTGACACAGTAGCACCCCAAAGAAGGACCAAATCATGACTCGCCCGACGTCCGTTTCATCAGATATAGCTGCAACATACCTGCGGAAAGGGTTGACATAATTATACAAGTAAAATAAATTGTATTTCAGCAAACCACCAACTGATAGAAGTCAATTTTAGCAAACAAGAATATAACTGACCCCAACTTTCTTAAAAATAAAGATGGATAATGTATCCAACAAAAGGAACTATAACGGTAGATGATTAGGATGTGTTCAAAACCAGAATAAATGTTGCCAGACTGCTAACTATTAAAAAAAAAAAACAATATACAATATGATGCTATTGAAGTATGCATCACTTACCCTCCAGTAGGAGACCACTCAATGTTTGCTGCCGCAAAATGCTCAGTAGCTAAGGTTCCAAGAGCAGCAGCATCATAAAATATCAAGTCTCCACCACAACCCTTCATTGCTGCTACTACAATGAAACGCCCAACAGGTGACCAGTGAAGAGATCCTGCTTGCTCAACTTCCAGAGTCACAAGCTTTGAGAATTGGAGCCTATTGTGAGCTTTCAAAACCGAGTAAAAACTCACATTTCGCCTTTCACCCAAAGCATGGATGACTGCAAATCTTTGGCCTTTTGGCTCCCAAGCAAATGCAATAATCATATCATTGTTATTCTCAAGTTCGAAGTCCTCAATGGGGATACCTGGATCTTTGATACCAAAGATCACAAACCGTTGGTAAGTGGTACTCCTTGTTTCATTTAACTGGTTAAACATAACAGCAAGGTATTCCCCATTGCTTTGCCAAAACATTTTGCAATCTCTAACACCATCGAGATTTTTCCTCCTTAACTCCTCTTTACTGGGAACCTGTATCAGACTCACCTAAAATAGAAAGAACAAAAAGAAAAATGAAAATATAATGTGTGTTTGTGTGTGTATAGAATTTGTTAAGGCATTATTTAAGCTTTCCAAAAATATGAATTTGTTGGGGGAGGAGTTTTAAATACGCACCCTGGCAGGCTGCACCTCATCATCATCTGTAGGAACAAATAGAGTTATTATAGGATCGGTAGGTGACCAACAAAAATCCATTACATTTTCAGCCTTTAAGGGTTCATTGTCAATGAGGCCAAAGGTCTTGGTTTCATATATGTATATTGCATTTTTTCCGATTCTGGCAAAGTACCTGTCATCATTTCTACCACTCCATCTACAAAAGATGCCTATAATTTATGAAAACCGAAGCTAATAAACAATGCTTAAGAACATCATTTTTTTAAAACAAGAAGTTAACTAAATCAAAACCTGAAAACAGGCCAGGATACTTGAGATATGGCTTCGATCCCCCCAAGTGCGTGCTCGAACTTACTTCTATCGATAACCATCTTTACTTCTCCAGTTTCAACATCAAAGATTTTAAGCACAGCTCCCTAATAATGAGTTCACATTAGAATTAGCTTATAATTCATTCTACGAACATACAACCAAAAAAATAAGAGAATATACAAACTCACATTTATTTCATACTTGCTGTAGCTAACCAAATATTTCTCCCCAGGTGAGATATCAATCAGCTTAACCTGCAATACTTTGATCAATGTCAAATCATTACAGAAGGCAAGTACAATTTTATAGGACAAATATGAAAATAAAGCTCAAGAAGAAAACCATTTTGTGATCGTAAAACATTAATGGGCTAAAGAAGGTGGTGCCTCCCCAAATAACAGATCCCTTCTTGAAAGTGGTGGCCATGTAAGTCCCAGAAGGAGACCACATAACAGATTCTGGATAAACCTGCAATGGAAAGGACAAATTTTATCGATTGCTATTTGTATGTTTTCATTTCCTTTCAGGAGAAAATTTAATTGGAATAACAAGGAATGAAAAAGGAATAAAACTACTCCAAATTAATTAAAAATGAAAAGACATTTTGGTTCCTATAGAAACTTCAGTTGCTTTTCACCATAAATCTGCAAATAACAGGATTATTTGCTTGTATTCCTTATCTTATTACATTACTTGTTTATCTAAGTAATTGTTTACATTTAGTGTGGAAGAGGACCATCCGTGATAAAATTTCTCCATCTGCATATACTCATTATCAGATAATTCCTTCTCTCTAGTTGCATCACAAAATTTGAAACTGTAATCTTAACATCAAGCATGAGGATGAGGATGAGAATGGGATAGCAAGGCATACATGCTAGTTTTTTTTTTTTCAATATAGTGCATCTACTATTAGAAACTCCCTTAATGTCTAATAATTTAATCATGATGCATCAATGTTCACTACTGCAAATAATATACGACAAAAAAAAAAAAAAGAAGAGAGGATGCAGGTCAATAGCTAGAGTTTGCAACTTGCAAGCAAGAGTAATAGGGAGGTAAGAGTGTTCTCCCTTGGATTATGTATAAAACTTACCATACGATAGTCAAAAAGCTCGGGCTTCAACTGTCCTGTACCAATGTTCCAATAAACCTCAAGCTCCCCAAAACGGTGAATAAGAAACTGATCTCGAACTCTTTTGTCAGTAAGCCAATTTTGAAGATGTACCTATACAGTACTCACATGTGTAACTAACCACATAAAGCACCATCTTGTGTGTCAATTTGTATGTGAGAAATAGAGAGGAAGTATGTAATTATGATGGGGAATGGACAAGTCTATACCATCCAAACAATCTATCAAGCTTAGAATACGAGCCATTTCTACAATTTTCACATTTTTCTCAAATAAACGACGCAAGACATACTAATACAAAGATGTTGATCCAACTATGCAAATCAATGACAATCAATCCATGTTGCACAAAAATTCCTAAAAGATTAAGCTCCAAAAATACATAATTCCGATAGGAATGAGTACTTTTAAACTGTCTCATGCATTTACATCATCAGATATAAATTTGGATTTCAAAAAATATAAAAGAATATTAGGGAATATTGAGAAAATTACCCCAAAAGAGGATGAACTAGAGTCTGTAGGAACTTCCATGATGATCCTGTTTAAGTTTAACTCTGTCAAAAAGGGGGAACAATATGGAATTGGTTATACTGTTGGCTAGGATTAATTAGTCACCAGACTCACCACATATCAAATTACAAAACATTTTTAGAGATCTCACATCATCAGATAAAGTGAAATTTCACAATTTCGAAATCACATGTCATCACGCTTAAATTTCGAATACTTGATTCACAAAGTGATTGATCCCGGGATGAAAGTGATTAAGTTTCTAATTAAGATTATCACACAAGTAAAACTAAGAACTTTCCAAAACACATAATATAAAGTTCATTGGCTTCACAAAAAATTATTAAACTCTAACTGATATTAAAAACATTGTAGACTTGAAATCCACATACAGCATCTTTATAATGCATCTAAAATTCTACATATATGTGCATAACACAACACCAGCGAATTGAGAACTGAAATCGTTCTGTAGAGTAATCTGTTTTTTTGCAATTTCGCTTTTACCTTGTTCTTCGTAAATAATCTTTGTCTAGATAAATCTTCTTAGGAATGAAACCTATCCCTAATTCTTTCTTTCTATTATAATTTATAAAAGAAAAAATCCCTAGTTCCCTACTTGACTTCTTAGCGCCTTTCAAATTTTTTTTTTTTTTAATCTATAAAAGTTCCTAAAAATATTTTTTTATAAAAGTGGGGGAAAAGAGAGCATGTCATGATTCATGAAAGCATATTATGAACACATTTAATTCTTTTTTGCATGAGCTTCGCTCGTGCTTAGAGCTTTTATTTTTCTAATTTAATGTTAATTTTTTTTTTTTTTTATATAAGATAGAAATTCTACTTTAACCTAATATAAGTATATATGTGTAAAACTCCCTCTTAAAGACTTGAACCTCGGCTTTTGCCTCTCACATCCCACAAGCATTTATACTTATGGAGTGACCATCGTACCAAGGGTTTACGGTGGTCAAAATTTAATTTTTTAAATGTTTGGGAGGGGGGGGGGTTGAGTATATCATGCACATATTTAATTATTTTTGTTTGAGATTTTTTTTTTTTAATTTTTTTTTTTTATTGAGATGAAGACTCAAAAGTGGATTGGGCTATTAAAAGTTGTAGGGACAATTTTCCTAAAAAAAATTAGTGTTCGATTAATGAGTGCCCTTAGTGCATTTGTTATTAGACCTAGGGGTGTCCCGCCCACTCGACCCACCAACCCAACCTTCACCAACCCGTTGCCACCCAATCCGATTGCTAAAGGTGGTCAGACACAAACACAGGTCTCAACCTTCAAAAACCCAACATCAGTGGGTCAATTACGGGTCTCCTCCTCTAAAACCTGTGAAACCAAACCCAACAGAAATACATTAATTACTACAATTTTTCAAGATTTTTTTTGGCAACTTTTTCCAGCTAAATACTACAAATTTTGGCAACCAATGCAACTAAATCCGGTGGATATACACTAGATTCGGTGAGTTCTCTACACGTTTTGGCGAAAATCTCTCCAAATTCGACAAGATCTCAACTAGATCTGGCTAGATCTCACCAAATCTTGTAAGATCTCGCCAGATCTGACGAGATCTCGCTGCTTTCGGTAGATTTCGATGGTTTTTGGCTTTACCCAAAACCAACCACCACCCAACAGTAATCCGAATTGACCAACCAAATATCCTTAAGGGTTGACTATGGGTTTGGAAATTCTCCACCTGATCTGATCGAGTTAGTTGTGGATTGGATATACACCCGACTCGAACCGACCTATGAATAGCACTAAATAGACCATTGTTGATACCCATTTTTAAGACATATTGGGGAAATTGAGGAAATGTGGTTTGGAGGGTATATGTCGGTTTCATATGAACATTTTGCATAAGCCCAACCTATGTGTGCTACCAAGTGAGCAAGGGATATTGGTAGCACCTCAAGCTCATGGAAGAGGTCTTGTACCCAAAATTTCCACCCCAAAAGAGCTTTTTCACCTGTTGTCTGTGATCCAACTTTTTTGCTTTACCTTTTTTTTTTGGGGGGGGGGGGGGGGGGGGGTGTTAAAACACATAATTGGCCCTAAGTGGCTAGCCTTGTCTATTGGAGCAATCAAATGTGGCCTCCAAGGACCTGCCATGTCTAGGAAATATTAGCCCATGAATTTAGGCCACTTCATTTCCCAAATTATGCAAAAAGCAAGTCAACCCTCTTACCCAAATAAAGTAAATCTTACCATATCCTTTTTTATTGAAATCCTAGGGTTCAAAGCCTCTTCTGTTAACCAAAAACTAGTCACTTAGAGCACCTCGAAATCAATACAAAAGACCTCAATTAGATTCAAAAGGAGCTAGCCATGTTTTACCCATGGAGCCAAACATTCAAAAAATCTGAAATTTAGGGTGGAAATATTGATACAGGGAAACCTTTCATCTCTTCCTCACAACTTCTCTCAATTTTCTCTTCTTGCCATTTGTGGGTTGAATTTTCAGACTTGTTGTTTCTAAACATTTTATGCATTTTTAGTTATTGGCATTTTTTTTTTTTTTTTTTATATAAGATAGAATTTTTACTTTAGCCTAATCTAAGTGTATATGTGTGTAAAGCCCCCTCCTGGAGACTTGAATCCTAACCCTTACCCCCCACACCTCACAAGCACTTATACTTGTGGAGTGACCAACGCACTAAGGGTGTGCGGTGGTAGTTATTGGCATTTTGATTTCTCTTGTAATGCACCATTAATCTCTATTCACTAATTATTGGAATTTTGGGTTTGGCTCTCCATAAATAATCACTTCTAAAGAACCCAAGAGGAGATTTGGGTCATTCTTGCATTTTTTGCCCTTGTTGCAAAACATCCCGACAACTATTTTTGGAAAGTTTTGATATCACTTTTGTGGGAAATATAAAAAGCTAACAAAAAAAATCAATTGCATTATTCTTTTCCCATAAAGTTTCTAAAAATATTTCATAAATCAATATCTTTAGGGCATTCGCTAATTTTTTTCCCAAAAAAAAAAAACTAGGTTTAAATTTAAATCTTTTTGTTTGAGATTTAAAAAAAAAAAAAAAAAAAAAAAAAAAAAAAGCACGAAGGACTGAAATGTGGGGTTTTTTTTTTTTTTTTTTTTTTTTTTTTTTTTTTTTTTTTCTTTTTTGGGTGCAAAAAATCGTTCTTGAGTGGGAAAAGTCTTTTATGGTTACGGAACTATTAGTAGATAAAAATAGAAGTCCAAAGCTTTTTTTATTTATTATTATTTATTTATAAAGAGTTTCAACCTATGATGTCTGCTCCTAATGATAGCTCTTAATCATCAAACTATGACACTAATTGGTTTTTAATGTAGGCAGGAATTGAGTCACAAATTTCTTATTCAACCATCAAAGACTTTACCAGTTGAGCTTAGAATTGTATTTCCTGATTTTTTTTTTTTTAATTCAAAATTGATTTACTTAGTTGACCCTATTCTTTTAAGACTTAATATGGTGTGAGAGGGTATTTTGGACAACAGAAAAGTGAAATCAAAGCAGGAGAATCTTGTTATTAGTAATACTATTGGTTGGCCTGTCCTTTAATTTGCATGGATTTTTTTATTTGTAAATATTAGTGTTTAGATCTCAACTAATGTTTTTTCTTTACATAAATTTCATAAGAAATAATGGTATTATATCAAATGATTGTATTTCTCTACTTAATAGAACTTTACATTTGAACTAAATTAGATAATGACTATGTTGATGTTCTCCTTTTTTTAGCAAGTTCATCTTCAATTAAATGTTACTTTTCTATTGTTATTTAACCAAATAGTTAGTAAACACTTTTAAACACATAAAATACATGTATGCTTATGCAATTTCTATATAAATAATTAAAATATTATATATATACACACATTATTCAAAATTAATACATGTGATGAGTAAATGGTTGAACCATTTTAGTTATAAAATTCCTTAACCTCATAGATATTTTCCACGATATTATTTAATCCAAAACCTTCGTTTTTCCATGATTAAGATCTATTTGCTAATTAATTGATAGGAACAAATGAAAATTAAGAAGAAAGAGAGTTAAATATGAAAAAATGAGATAAAGAGAAAGAATTTGTTTTAATGAGATAACCATTATACTAACTAGCTTGTAATCCCATGCATATGCATGGATACACTTAAAAATATACAATAAGATGCATAATATAATTCCTATATATATTGTAGGGACACGATTTTCAGCCCAGGCCCAAAATGTATGGGATACTGGCCCAGTAAACCCAGTACAATAAATTTGTAGAGAGTGGGTAGAAGAAATAGGCTTTAGTGAATGTGATAGCAGTTATAATGAGTTTCCAAAACAATCAAACGGAAACGAACCAAGTTTGTACAAGAAAGTTTGTCATCGGCAAAATCCGAGGAGTTCTGTTCTAGTATATATTGGATGATAATGGTTACAGGAGTTGTTGAGATTGATACAGTACTTTCTCTTCTCCCTTTTTTCCCCCCGGACCTCTGGGGTCTCTACTCTTATTTATACTACATATCTTCCTTCATCTCTACCCTACACATGGATATCTGATGGTTTATACTGATACTTATCCCATCAGCCCCCTCTAAAAGTCTTCTGGGGTGGTTGTAAGGCTGCAATAATACTGTGTAGTGGTCACTTCCTCATTAATGTGGCTAGGGAGCTAGCTGGGGTGCATTCAAAGCGGTGACAGCAGCTTTTCCCAAGATATTTTGGGATTCTTCTCTATCTTTTGTTCTTACCAAACTTATCCATATTTCCAGAACTTCATGGATCGCACCTCTAGATGGCAGGCATCCTTTACGGACCTCGGCCTTGGCTAGCCGAGGACAAGTTCATCCTCGGCACAAACTCCTAGGCCATTATATTCAATATTGTCTTCCTTATCCACTAGCATGGGTTTCCTTGGCTATACTTTCCCATCCTCGGACGGCCCCTTATCCTCGGCTAGGACCTTAGGCCCAAAGCCCAATTATATATATATATATATATAATTTAAATACTATTGATAGTCATTTTTATATTTTGTTGACTCTTTAAAATATTTTGTAAGGATATTATTAAGTATAAAATGTAAATTGTCCATGTTTATTTATTTATTTATTTATTTATTATTGTGAATCACTTTTTTTTTTCTTTTATGATTCATTTATTTTAGACTCTTTGATTTTTGTACTTAATAACTCATTTGGATGAATATTTATGACGTGGTCTCACATTTGATTCTAAAATTAAGAAATGAAACTCTTTATGAATAAATAATTTAGGACACATGGTGCAAAATTGAAATTTTAATTTGGAATTTTAATTTGAGTTTCTCTCAGCTTCACCTATTATTATTATTATTATATATAGATTTTCATTTTGGACACCTAGAAGAAGTTTTGATCAAGGTGGTCAATACCATACCGTATCGGCCGATATGTACCGTACCGGTACGTGTACTAGTACCAAAATGCCAACATTTTGTAACGATTTAAATACCGGCCGATTTCGAGTGCTTTGGCCAGTACCGAAATAAACTTTTTTTTTTATTATTTTTTATTTCAATTTTGTAAATTTTGAATTTTTGTAAGGGAAAAATGGTAAATTACTTGCGTTAACTTATTATTATTATTATTTATTTTCTTAGTATACTAAAGTTTAAAGTCTAAAATCATGAATAATTTGTTTTGAATTGAAGTAATGTTTTATGGTAAATTTTTATTTTTATTATAATATATATAATAATAATAATAATAATAGTGGTAAACTCGAAACGGCACACTGGTATTGACTGGTACCAAAATATATCGTTCCATTAGTCAAATCGATACAGCATTCGGTACGAGATTGACTCCCTTAGTTACCGATTATGTCAGTAAATTAACCCAAAACCCTAAAAAATTTCATGAACACCCACAGTACCATTAAAACAATACTTATAACTACTCATACATTTTTGTATATAAATGCATATAATCTTCCTTTGATATATTGTTGTATATATATTTTATTTAAACAAGATAATATTTTTAAAATATTTTTGGATGAATTTGAATTAATAAGAAAAAGAAAAAAGAACTCAATGATATATTAAATAAAGCCCAACAGAGAGAGAGAGAGAGAGAGAGAGGTTACCTTCTAAAAGATTGAAGCAATCCACTACCCACACACCAAGAAAGCTACCACAAGTAGCTGTTGCGAAGAAAGCTTAAAAGGAAAAAGAATAGGATGAAGAACACTGAGGTGAGCATTGAGGAAAAAAAATTGGGATATAATTTCTTCAAGAATTAAAGATATATATATATATATATATAGAGAGAGAGAGAGAGAGAGAGAGAGAGATTTTTCTGTCTTTTTGTTATCAAAGATTTATAGTCTCTATTTTGGCATATCTTATGAGATAAACGTTAGATTTATTAATGAATTTGTATTCTAGATTTCAGGAGATGATTTAATGACTTTGATTCCTATTAATTTAGATTTTAATTTTGTTAGGAGTTTTTTGACTAATTTTTTTCTCTTTCCCTTCTTAATCTTCTATGTTTTGGGATTTAGTGAAACATTTTTAATACACAATGCATTCTATTGGCCAATAAAGGACTTTATATTTTTCCCTGGGGTTATGCATAATGCAACCTTAATTAAAATATGTAGATAAATATATTGTATTATATTAGTTAAAAGTGGGGGGCCTTTTTTATTTGGAGGCCTTAAGCCATTGCCTCACTTGCCTATATGCTTGAACCGACCCTGACTATAGTTTCCATTACAATAGATTAACATTAACCAGTCTATGAATGTTATAGATTAATTATACCAAGAATATCACTTTAGAAGATTAAAGTAACAATATAGCTATTGTATGTTGATTATTGATTAGAACAAATAAAAAGTAAAAAAAAAAAAAAAAAAAAGTGCAAAGCAAAAGCATAAATCAAATATAAAGATGAAATGTGGAGAATCAAGAAAGGGAAACAAACATTTCATCAAGAAAGGGAAACTATATATATCTTAAATCATATGGTGAGTCTCATAAAAACATATAAAATAATATTCAACCATTATTTAGGAGGTTGCACCTGCACTTGCGCACTTGCACTTGCAAAAATGCAATAAAAAAATTGAAATCACCCACTAATCAAAATTTAACACATTCAAAACCTATTATAGATTAAGGTATAGTACACCAAAATTAAAAAAACATTGGAATTAATCTCAAAATAATATCAATAATTAACCAATAAAATAAATAAATCAATCTATGGCCTCAAAATCATAAAATCTATCTATGAAGAAAGCAATCTATGAAAATTTTTTTTTTTAAAAAATCAAAAAATGAGATTAGGAAGAAATTGAAAATGAGAGAGAGAGTGAGATGTACCTTTGAAGGTGGATATCAAAAATAAAAATGCAATTATAAATCAAAAAGAGAGAGCACATTTAAATATAAAAATATGATCATGAAGGGGGGTTGGGGGTGCGGGGGCGGCTTATATGGAAGGTGAAAGGTTGGGGGAAAGAACCATGACACTTTTAGAAAAATAAAATAAATATAACCATAATGGCAAAAATAATGATGTGATATGGTAATAAAAATATATCGTATTATTACCCTTGTGACAAAAAAGTGAAAAAAAGAAGAATTTTCTAAGTTCAGCATTGCGTTTTTTTGGTATAGCAGCATGGTTAAGACAATTAGCTGAATTAAGTTTCCTGCCAGTCTGACTTTTTTTTTTTTTTTAAATAAATAAATATATATATAGGGTAAATTACAAATTACACTCTTAAAGTTTAGGGGTGATTGGATTTCACACCCTGAAGTTTCAAAATCTGGATTTTACCCCCTAACTTTTTATGGTGTTTGAATTTTACATCCTGACGTTTCAGAATTTGGATTTTAGCTCCTATATTTTAGAAGCGTTTGGATTTTACTCACTAAAGTTTGGGGGTGTTTGAATTTTACACCCTAAAATTTTATAATTTTGGGGTGTAAAATCCAGACATTCACAAACTTTAGGAGGTAAAATCCAAACTCTGAAATATTAGGGTGTAAAATTTAAACACCCTAAACTTTAGGGTGTAAAATCCAATCACCTCCAAATTTTATGGGTGCAATTTGCAAATTACCATTTTTTTATGATGTCTACAACATTTTTACAACAAATCATGGGTGGTTAGTTGTTATTGGTTCAAATTTAAAACTAACACTAAGATTACTTTTTTGCCCCAACAAAAACAACCAGTAACAACTTGCCACTTAGGATTTATTGTAAAAATGTTGTAGAAATGTTGTAGACATAGCATTTCTCATCTTGGATTATGTCATTTATATCTTGTTGGTCTCCTTTTTGCTATGTATGGATTTATGCATTAACTCCATAGTTAATGTCATAGATACATGGTCCTAGAGCAAATGGGTTGGGAAAATAGCATCCTTTTCAAATAAGTTTTCAAAAATGTTTTCTTTAAGAATGATGGTTTTCAAAAAAAAACTTTTTCCCAAAAAAATGGGATTTCAATGTTTTAAAGACTTTTAAAATAAATAAAATTCATGGGGATTTCATTCTTTTTCAACTTTTCAAATCAAAATTCATGAAGATTTTTATCCTTCCTCGTTTAGGGAACTTTCCAAAATAATAGATTTTCATCATTTCCTTCCTAGGTAATTTTCTATAAATCAAAACTCATGACAATTTTAACCCATATTCCTTTTAGAATTTTTTTTTTTCAAACTAAAATTTCGTGATATTTTTGTTAAATCCCTTCTAGGAAATTTTTCTAATTCAAAAACTCATGAGATTTTTACAAAAATATTTTAAGGAATTTTTCTAGATTAAAAACTCATGAGAATCATATTTTGGGTGTTTTAAAATATGATGCTTTGCCCATGGCTTAAATTCATTAAGTCCATAGGTTCCCTAAGAAAAGCCAAACATAAATCCCGACCCATTTTTAAACTAATGTCTTACTTTATTTGTTTTGACATAGAATAAATGTGATTTACTTGGCTTTGTTAATTTAAAAGGGTGAGGTATATTTTCTTGCATTCTTGCTTTAGACTAATCATGTCTTTTACTTGTTATCCTTATATGTCATCCTAAAATAGATTATACATGTCTTTTCAAATGTCATTTATCCTAGGATACATTACATGCCTTCGCCATTGTTTCATCCCATTTCACATGTACATGCATATCTTTTTAGTTCCCAAAAATGCAAATGTTTAGTTAATATTAATTTAAAGGGTAGATTACATGCCTTCACCTTTGTTTCATCCCATTTCACATGTACATGCATATCTTTTTAGTTCCCAAAAATGCAAATGTTTAGTTAATATTCAAAGGGTGATATTTTAAAATTAAATTTGAAATGAGGTACTATCCTTTTGGATAGGCGTTGTAGGGTGCCTAACATTACCATTTTTCCCACACGTAACTAAACTTCCGAATAAATAATTTCTGATTTTTAGACATTCTTATATATATATATATATATATATTTTTTTTTTTTTTTTAACTTAGGAGCCCTAGGAATTTCATAGTCAATTTAGAAAATAAAATTGATTACACTTAGATGATCAATCACACCTTAGAATTCCAATGGTTGGTGGCAAGTCTTTAAAATAAATATAGGTTAAAATATTCACTCTCACACACCTCACTCTAGTGTTGTACACATGTCACACAGTTGTTTATTTTTAGAAAAAACACATGTCGCCAGGCCAAAAAATTACCAAGCCATGGCAACTCGTCGTTTAATGCAGTGAGAATCCGGGTATGATAGTGCCACCCCACTTGAAAAATGTCGTACCATTGTTCAGTTAGTCACATAGACATATAAACTAACGACAGTTAATATAATTGTAGAAGGACCAATAGCACTTGTTTTTAAAAGTTCTAAGACTAACAGTATTCATTTAAAACTTTAGAGATCAAAAGTGCTCACCTAGTATACTTCAAAAACCAATATCGTATTTTTGCCTTTATTTATTGTGATGATATGTTATGCAACGTTTTAAAAAACATTGCCAAGAGTCATATAGTTTTTCTTCCCCCCCCCCCCCCCATTAATGTAATTATTGAATTATAAAAATATAAAAGTAATTTTGAAAATTGTTTTTGCCTTATTAGTCTTATTTTTCATAGACCATAGAACATGCTTTCCGTTGACTTGCATTTTCCATTGTACCAAACACTATGAAAATGTGGAAATGCTTGGGGTGTGAGTATAATCCAATTACTTGGCTGCAACGCAAATTGGATCATTTTCATTTCAATGAGTTTTACATTAAACAAAAACAAAAAAACAAAATTGTGAACACGTGAACATAGCACAAATAAGTTAGCATTGGACTATATATAAAGTGGTTAGCATTTAGGATTTAGCAGTAACAGATCATATATCATCCATAGGTATCACCCACATTTTCATCTTTTGAGAGAACCTCCCAAAAAACTTTTGCACAGCCATGGACATTGATGCTACGGACAGAGATAGGACTTGTTTTTTGTGTGCCGAAATTCCTCACAATGCAGTTAGGTTGGATTGCTGGAGGAGACAAGATGGAAACAAATTCCCAATTCCAGCTTGTAGGACCTTCGTTTGTGCCTACCCCAATACCAAAGGAAGAAAAAACTGTGTCACACAATTCCTCTCTAATACTGGGGCAGAAGATTACTATAGTTTTGTTCGTTGGAATGATAGTCTAAGGGCACTGGAGTACTTGGACAAGCGAAAACCGGAGTCTAGTAATTGGATTGTTGGCAAATGTCCTATCTGCCAGGGACATATCCGAGGTGTTGAAGTCATTGATAACGTGAGACAATACTACAATGCACAAGTAAGAGAGTGCCACTATAATGACTGTAAATTTGAAGGAAATTTTATTGCTATGCAACATCACGTGCTAGAATATCATCATGACCCACCTCTGGAAGAGGAGGAATGGGTTATACCGCAATAGGTAATCTACTTTCTCATCAACTATATATATATATATATATATATACACACAAATATATATACATACACATATATAATTACATCATAAGTAGGCTTATACTATATCACTAAAATCCTATGCCATGCCAATGACTTCTTATCAATTAGAAAAATATATACTTCTTTAATTATTTACAAAGATATCGAAGATATCAGAAATATCATAAATCTTTAAGAATCATTATGCCAATCCCTTAGACGTTGGGATTAAATTTGCATAAATACTTGGAAATCCATTTTTCTAATGTTTAAAATGTGGTTGAAATGCCAAGTCTTTATGCCAAGAATCATTATGCCAAGTCTTTAATTTAATTTTTTTTCTTTATAAAAGATTAGAAGAGTATTAGAAAATTTGTCATTTGTAGTATGACTAACATAAAAGATTCGTTTTAATTTTTTTTTTCTTGATAACAGATTAGAAGAATATTGGACATATAATAGAATATAATAATGCTAAGCAACTAAGATAGAGTAGTTTCAAAGCATTGTTTGAGTTTTGTTTTGTGTTTTTAACTAGGAAACACTAATTGGTTAGAAGCTTAAGCCTCATCGAAAATGCAAGACAGATGCTTGGAAACTTTTCTGTTTTAATTTAAAGTATTAAAATTTGTCATTAAACCCAATTCTGGATTTTTGGAGTTTGTCTAGTAAGATTTATGTGTTTTATAACCACTTATATAACCGCTTAACTTTTTGTTATCATTGTCAAGGCCGTCCCTGATGGAATCCTCCTTTGATGCAAGTCTGAGCCAGGTGCATCCACCGCCAACTACAGTCTACAAGCAGCCTGAAAATCAATGAAATTGTAAACTGATAAAAACTTAATAAGTTAATAATTACCTTTAAAATATAAAACCTGTCTGTTTTTTTTTTTTTTTTTAGAATAAACACCTGTCTGTTTGTATTGGTGTATTTGTTTTTAGTTGTAATATACTAATATGCAACATATATGGAACTTTTTCTTTTTTACTGTCACATTCAAAGACACTCATAGCCCATTCTCTAAACAAAAACCTCACAGTGTGGATTGCTTCCAGCAAATAGGAATCTAAAAACTGCACGAACGTACCCTGTAAAGACATTTTGATATTTTAGTTAAAACTCAAATCCGTTCCATACCAACTTCTTTCTAACAACCTTGTTTCCACAAGGTACAAAACATTAATTGGAAACTTGGGTACCACACATGTAGGGTTTTTTTTTTTTTTTCGTTAATTTTTGTTCCATACAACTAGTTGCAACTCATATGAGAAACGAAGGAATAGACTTTTTTTTTTTTAAGTGTAATTAAGCTAGAAACAGAAAAAGTGATAAAGCACAAACAAAAACAAAGGAAAAATAAAAACACCAAATACAGGAAATGAAACAAAGATGAAGACAAAAAGATAGAAAATATAGAAAAACAAAAACCAAGAATATAGAGAAGCAAAGCAAAGTGATTCCCACTGACGAAGCAGGCTCAACGCCTCAGCATATAAAAAAATGGAGCACCATTGACCATTGTCAAACACCATCTTCAGTAACTTCTCTATTTGGAAACGTAAGAGAATATATAGCAGAAACAAACGCGTACGTTCCCCCATTTACATATTACTTTTACGAAGAGTGAATGTGATAATGGGGGTCGATCTTTATCGATCAGTTTTTCCTAGTAGAATTTTATTGGTTTGCGAATGATGTGATCATTTTGCATGGCCACTCTATGCATAGGGATGGCAATTTTGCCCCGCCCCTCCCCGCTTCGCCCCATGCGGGTTTTCCCCACCCGCAAAGGTGGTGGGGCGGGGATGGGGCAATATTTTAGACCCGCACCACGGGGCGGGACGGGGATGGGTTTACATTTTTTAGACCCACCCGCCCCATCCCCGCCCCGCCTTGCATTAATAAGGGTTAAAAGGTAATTTTTTCATACCCTAAAACCCTATTATTTAAACAAAAATATCATCATCTTATTTTATTTAAGTGGAGATTCTTTTGAAGAACTAGGCAATTTTTATTTTGTTATGTATTAGGAGTTTGGATTATTTTATTGTGTCATACTATGAGATTTTTGTTGTGATATTATCTTGTTAAATATTTAGATAATATTATTTAGTATTTGCTAAAAATTAGTTTGATTCGATAGAATAAATTTATTTATAATTTCAAGTATATTTTTATCATTGAAACATGTCATTTTATTTGAAAAAATGGTAATAGTTGTAGGGAAAATTAACAAGAAATAAAGTTTTACAGTGTAGGGCGGGTCTTTGCGGGGCCTTAAGGGGCGGGGATGGGGCAAGAAATTTTCCCCGTCATGCGGGGCGGGGCGGGGATGGGACAAGAAAAATCCATGCGGGGCGGGGGCGAAGATCCCATCCTTCGGCCCCGCCCCGCCCCATTGCCATCCCTATCTATGCATTTTGAAACTTAAAGGCAAGAAATTTAAATGGGATCTTTTTTAATATTTAAATATATGTCTAATAAATATCTTGAAGCAAATATTAAATACAATTCTTTAAACAAAATACGTACTTACGTTGTATCAAAAAAGGAAAAAAAAAAAAAAAGGGTACTTACGTAGATATCTATTAGTAATTCTTAACTAGATAAATGGAAGAGATAAGAGTGAATATTGTTTCAGTGGGTTATTTCCCTAAAGGATTTTTGTGTGATCATTGTGATCATTTTTCTATAGTGAGCTCACATGGGTTATTTAGAGACCCACTAGAATTCTTAACGTGCAATTTTGTTCCTATTAATTATAATATGAATGTAGCATTACTCGAATTTTTTTTTTTTTTTTTATACAAGATAGAATTTTATTTTAGCCTAATCTAAGTGTATATGTGTGTGAAACTCCCTCTTGGAAACTTGAACCCTGACCCTTACCCCCCACACCCCACAAGCACTTATACTTGTGAAGTAACCATCGCACCAAGGGTATGCGGTGGTAGATCATTACTTGAATGTTAAATATGCTCAATGTTCACTTCTTCCGGCAAATTAGGATATGAATATTAAAATATTTTATGCTCTTTTATCTACCTATTGCCCCACTCCCAATTATATCTCTCTCTCTCTCTCTCTCTTTGAGATATCTGAACTGCATGTTTGATAAAGTCAAATCTCATACCTCTAATTATGGCCAAATATGCAATCTTCGTTATTTATAACTATTTTACTTGTAATATAATACATTATTATGCAATGCTACTTTTCATATAAAATAATATTTAACCGTTACACATTGTAGACTATTTTTGGCCACACAATCCAACACAAGGCCAAAACAGGCTAGTGTACTGCACGAGACCCCGAACTCATTTGGGCCTTGGACCTTGGACACCAACTTTACATTACGGCCCACGGGCCCAACCCACTTGCCCAAAACCAAACCCTTGGCCTGCTAAGGCCAGGGGCCCAGGCCTTATGACATTTCGCCCAACCCAAAACCTGTCGAGCAAACCGCTATAATGCATGTTCATAATAGCCAATAACCTAGAAATTGCCCAGCAAAGTACTCCTCGAACCAGAGCATCATTGACCGGGGACACTGTGTCTTAGTTTCACCAATATCACCCTGGGAATAATCCTCTGCCGAACATCCCCTCTGAAGTGGGGAGCTAGTTCCAATGCCACTCCTACCACACCCCACTCCCAACTAAACACCCACTTAGTAGTAACGACATTGGACCTCCTGTACCACTAACTACAAGAGAAATCATGACTCCCCACTACTCATTGGGTTATAAATATGAGAGGACAAAGGAGAAGAAGGTTTTGTTGAAAGGTTGGAGAGAGTTGAGGATTGGGAGAGAGAGGGAGAAAAATTCGTTGAGTTTCTGTGCCGAGAACAATCCAAAGTAGGAAACTCTAACCCATGATACAAATAGATTATGAGTTCGAGTGAGGCCCAACCCAATAGCCTCGTCTTTGGCGCGCACAGCTAGGATGTACCATGCACACATGGTGGGCTATTTGGCCACAGTCCAACACATTATTAATTTTAAATATAATATTTTTTCTTTAAAATCTACTTTTTGGCATTTTGAAATGTAAAATTATTATTTAAGTTTCTGAATTCAATTGCTGCTAACATTTAATATTTCTTGTGATATAGTCTATATAAGATCAAATTTTATTATTTTTAATTTAGAAAAAGTTATTTATGCAAATCCAACTGTAACATATATATATATATATATATATAGTAAAATTTTGTGAGCAATTAATGGATTTGGAAAAGACTCTAGCCTTCTTATATAATTTTGTACATCTGTAAATCAAGTGAAGTAATTTTATCTTCTTCTTTTTTTTTTCTTTTTTTTTTCTTTTTTTTGAGAAGGAAGTAATTTCATTTATTTGAAAAACCTATTTAGAAATTTGAATTCTGAAAGTAAATCTAAACATTAATATCATAATAAATATCATTCTTTAAAATAAAAAAAGATTGAGATTAAGACTTTTTTTATTTCCCAATCTGTCATGCCTACCTTTTTTTTCCTTTTTAAATAAATAACATATATCCAATGAAATAAATAGAACAACCACTTTTAACGAGGGGGGGGGGGGGGGGGGGTTGGAAATCTGAAACAAACGGAGCATTAAGTCTGCGACTCCTTTTAGAATGGTAGAATCTAGTGTCTAGACTAGTATAGTCATGGTTGTCAAAATCGCGATCTGGATCGTAGGATCGCACGATTTTACGATCCCACCTCACCAAAACAATTAGAATCGCACTAGGATCGTAAAAATGGTAGGATCGTGTAGGATCGTAGGATCGTATGAGATTCTACCGATCCTACCAAAAACATAATTTTTTTTGTTTTTGGATAAATTTTTTGTTTTAATGAAACTTTAAGGATTTTTATTTTTTTATGTTGTGATGGTATGACTTTTTATTTTTTATTTTATAAAATTATGTCAACCTAAGCAAATGTTTTTTAGTTTCTAGTTCACTTGTAATCAAAATGAAAGAATGTTTCATCATTTTTAAATGAAGAATTTGACTTGACTTTGCTGCATTTTAAGCTATAATATTATTAAATTTGTTTGATCAATATACTAATTTGTGTTCTAATATTACTAAAATATTTTTTATATATAATTTTATCAGTTATGCTTGTATTTGTATATTGATTGATTGATTTTTTTGAGCATACTCTTTAATTGTTACTAAGTGGTATAACTTGAATAGTTGAGTGTGAAATTGTATCTTGATATCTTTTACAACTCTAGTATACAAATATATAATGTCTACACAGATGATGAAATGGATGATGATGATTAGGAATTTAGGACGGTGGTTATAAAAACCTTAGAATGGGAATAATTAAATGTTCACTTCACCTTAATATTCATCTTACTTTTGGATTTCATATTGTAGTTAGCTAATTTCCATTTGCTAACTTATTTTGGATTTCAAATTTGGAACTTAGAACTTAAAAATATTTTCCTGTTTTGATAAATATTTTGGTATTTGGTTGCTAATTAAATATTTATTGAACTTTTTAGATACATTAAGTCAAGACTTAAATATATTTGTTTCGTTAGTAAAAACTTAGCGATGTATGACATGCAAATTACATCATATGATGCAAATCTAAATTTTTTTTTTTATGGATGAATTTATAATTTACGTGATTATTCAACATAAAAAGTCATTATCAATGTGTTTTTTGCTTTAAATCTGAAAATATGTAGGATCTTACGATTCACGATCCGATCCTACGATCTACGATCCCACCTACCTTCAACGATCCTACGTAGGATCTCGATTTTGACAACCTTGAGTATAGTACTACACTGCTACATCAGTGAGGGATATTTTGTCAATTTTTGTTACTTTGTTATGTAAAAACTATACAATTTTAGTATTATTATTATTATTATTATTTTAGTTCTTATAAAGGGGAACAGACAAATTCACTAAATTACAAAAAATTTAACTGATTTTAAGTTTTCTCCTATGATTACTATTTTTTTATATAGGCTATGATTACTATTTGAATTCACTAAATTACAAGATTTTTAACCGATTTTAAATTTTCTCTATGATTACTATTTGAAAAACTGACTAAGACAATCACCTTAAAATTGTATATTTCAATCTTAATTGTTTTCTACTTGTTGATGTACCTAATGTAGTGTGTGCATTATAAAGCATTTGAAAAAGACTTGAATATCAAATATGCTGGGCCAAGGACTTGAATATCATGCTGGCAATATTCATTGATAATATATGGTTAATTATTCATTATTTTAGTACAGGGGAAAATGTAATTCGTTACTTCTTATGGCAATTTTAGTTATTTTAATGCAATAAATTTATTTAACATTTACATTTTCAAATAAGTTTTGAAATTTGAGTGAAAATGAAAATATGCTAAATTTGAGTGAATATGAAAATATCCTAAAAATGAACAGTTAATTTTTTTAGAATAGAACATGATATAGGTTTTAGTTAGCTCAATTAATAAAATTCATTTTTTCAACTAAAAAAAAAAAAAAGCAAAAAGAAAATGAAAGAAAAAGTAAAATCTTCTCTCATTGAACATAAAACATAGGTTCAAATCTCGCCTACACCTAAAACAAATCCAATATTGTTGTCTTGGCCTTATAAAGAGAAATCTTTATGGAATAGATGCCATAATTTTCAAATCTTATCTATCGATCTATCAAAAAGTAAAATATATTAAAAAATTTCATTAAAATTTATACTTGAATTAAGAATAACTAGAACATGGTCTATTTTGTTATTCCTTGAAATTTAACTGGAATGTAGAGCAATCGAATCTAACCAGAAGACACATCAATTAATATTTTGAGTAAACTCTTGACGTCACAAAAAAAAAAAAAATATATATATATATATATATATATATCTAGGACCACACACTTTTGTGCCAAAACTTTGATGTGGTAGGTTGTAAGTGGTAGAAAAAAAGTAGCGGATACATATGAACATTATAGGCAGCCAGTCACAATCTACCACATAGGATAGTTGTGGAAAAGTGTTTGATAAGTGATGAAGTCCTAGAATTCCTTTGACATCACATGTAACCTCGAGGTGTTTATAACACAATGTGTGTGTGTACACACACACACACACACACACACACACATATATATATATATATATATATATATATTGTTTAGGCTCTGTACACTTACAGAATTCATAGACTTCAATTTGGACTGCACAATCTAGTGATGGTGCAAATCGCAATGTACCTGCCCATATGGTATATTTAAGATTTAAGATTTAAGATATGGGGTTGACATGAGTTATACTTTAGCAATTTGCATTCTAAATAATGTAGGGCAGAGAAACTCATCTTAAATATATTGGGATTAAAACACCCAGCACCTAACCTAGACTCATTGAAAGATCGAGGATTAGAATTATTTCTTAATTGCAGCTACCCAAAATGAAAAACATGAAAGATATATTGCCTATCCTGTCTAGCTTGGTTTTCTCTTGGTTGTTCAGCATTGACTTTACAAATGCAGCATATAAATTAAGAGCAGGCAAGTTAATGAGAAACTGGGAATTCTAAAAGTCTTCAAGCAAGCTCTTTCAGTTATGATTCTTCAGTCTTGGTTCTTCCAGCAACCGCTACTTGGGGATTCAATACATAAACTACAGAGATATGAAGATAGTTTGGGTGGCCAACAACAGAATTCGTTGATGGATAGCTCTGGAGTTCTATCCATCAATGGTGATGGGTACCTGGTTATTACCAATGGCAAAGGGACCTCTAACAACCTGCAATAAGTAGTAATACAAGTGAGTCACTTTTTGATTCTGGGAATTTAGTTTTGTGAGTAGGAGAAGAGATTGTGTGGCAGAGCTTTGATTATCCATCTGATACAATTTTACCAGGCATGAAATTGGGGCTCTTTGACTTAACGCCAGAACAGCGTCAGAACCTGTTTCTTACCTCATGGGTAACACTAGGAGTTCCAGCTTCAGGAGCATTTAATGTTGGTGTTGATCCAAACACAAAGCAACTTGTGATTTGGCAAAGAGGGTTTCTATATTGGCACAGTGGGAATTGGAATGGGAAATTTTTTAGCTAGCATAGGTGATAATGATAAGTTTAAGTTCAGCTACATATTGAATGAAAATGATAGCTACTTCACTTTATCTGTGAATGATTACTACTTTTATTCAGGGATTGGGATGAACCCATATGGGCAAATTGACATGTTTATAGTGGGACTTGATGGATCTTCAGCTCAGTGGTCTCAATCATCCTGTGATGACGAAGAAGAATAAAGGTCCAAGGGTTGTATAGTGCCAATGCCATCCAAATGCAGCAGTGGCAACAAAGTCCCTCTTACAAGTGGAACTATGGATGAATGGGAATCCTTTAACAATCTTATTCTGAGTCTCAGTGACTGCAAAGAGATATGCAGGAACAAGTGTTCTTGAAAAACTTATGCGTCTGCACAATCTGATGGGACAGGGTGTGAACTTTCTTATGGCCAAAAGCTCAATCATCTTGATGGATCGGATGCAGAATTTTTTTACATTCGAAACAACACAGTTTTGGATAAGGTAGAGATTACAATAAAAATTTAAGTTAATCAATACTTTACTTGACATAAAAGCATGTATATAAATCTGAATTCAATAACCAATTTTTACTCCTGATCATTTCAACCACTAATTGAACTCTATCATTCCTGATTCTACTTGCAGCTTGACCTACACAATGCTAAATCACATCGTAGTTAGAACTATGAAAACTAAATACTAATCTGTGAAGTTAATATGTCTAATGAATAATCTATGTATTTATGTATTCTCATTTAATTTATTGTGGAATAAACTTTGTGTAAAGCAAAATCAATCTCTAACATTGGAACTAATGATCAGCCATGTTGTTTACCTTTTCTAGAGACTCCAAGGAAGAGGCAACTGTGGTTAACTATTGGTAGTTCAGTGGCTTCCTTGATAATTCTTATTCTATTTAGCTCACTGTGCTATTCACAGCGTAAAGATTTCTGTTTTCAAGGTACCATATCCTAGTTAACACTTAGCTGCATTCTAAAGAGAAATTTCTGCTTGTAGTAACCAGGTAAGAAAGGAAGCAGTAATGGGCGCAGCATGGGCCAGTGCAAGGAGCTATTTATGCATGAATTAGGTACCACAGCAGCTATGAATGAACTCTGGCTCAACAAAGCTAAAGTTATATGGAAGGAAGGGTCATGAATTTACATTTGTTCTGCTTTTCCAGCATAAAAAATTGGCACAGATTACTTCTCTGAAGTGAATAAACTAGGTCGGGTGGTTTTAGGCCTGTTTATAAGGTAACATATAAGCTAGAAAGCACAGGTGCGGCTCCAGGGTCGCCGCACCCGCACAGGACTCGCAGCGACACGGTGACACTCCTCCAATACGCCGATTCGCCCTTTTTTTTTTTTTTGATTCACGCTGACATGTGCTGATTTGAGCTGATACGGGCCGATTTGCGCTGATTCGGCTCCGATTCCAGCCAAAGTCAAACGAAACCGGCCGAAATTTACCGAAACCAGCTGATATCGGCCCAAATATGCCGAAATTGGCCGAAATCATGGCTGAAATACATGTTAAAAAAATAATAAAAATAAACTTGTGGGTTGTATTCAAATTTATGAATATCATCTTTTAGTTATTATCTACTATTACTCTTAAATTGGTATACATTTACAATTATATGAAAAAGTATGTTTAGCAATATATAGAAAATATAAATAAAAGTATTTTTAATAATTTTTTAATCACCGCACCCTGCACCCTACTTTTTCAAAAATTGCCGAGTCCCGCACCGGCACCGGCACCTGAATCCGGAAACACACCCGTGCTTCATAGCATATAAGTGCATGTAAGGTGTGGGGGGGCAAGGGCCGGGGTTGAAGTCTCCAGGAGAGAGTTTCACACACATATACACTTAGATTAGGTTAAAGTAGAATTTTTATCTTGTATTAAAAAAATAAAATAAAAATTTCAAAGGGTTGATACATTTCTTTAATAATATAGGCATTTTGAAAAATAACAAGGTTGTCTTGTAGGGTACGTTTGTTGATGGATCCCAGGATATCTGATTTTGGCACAGCAAAAATCTTTGGAGAATGAATCTAGAGCATATGTGAATTAAATTATTGGGACATAGTAAGTAAGCGACCTTTTTTTTATATGTAAACTGAGTCATATACTAGGGAAAAATGCCCATAGACCCCCTGAACTTTAGAGGAGTAGTCATTAGACCCCCTAAACTTTTATTTTGACCAATTTACTCCTTCAACTTTACACATCTGCCAAATCACTACCTATGTTAATTTGCTGTCAAAATTCTAACAGAAAATGCACATGAGACACACGTGAAACAAAGGAGAGAACTGTTTTTTGAGTGAGGGAGATACGGTTGATCAAAATGGCCATTTCATCGTTCAACCACAATATGGATCCACACTAGACACATCCAAAAAAAAGTCTCAAATCTCTAAAACAAGTTTCTTTCAATTTTAAGAAAGTTCTAATGGATCTGGATATGAGGGATTGCGCCGCTAAAGCTCCCTAGGGATTTCCTGGAAACCCAAACATCCGAAGGTTTTTTGTTTTTAAGTTTTTAATTGAAAACAAAAATTCTGGGTTTTGAAGAATTCGGTGTTGTTGGGATTTAGAATTGGATGTGGGTTTTACCGTTTTGATTAGTTTTCTTTATTGGGTTGGTAAAGATTGTTAATATAGATGGTGGACTTGGCTATTGGGGTTGTTGATTACTGCTCCCAAAGAATTCGTCCAGAGAATGCTTCAAGGGTAAAAGAATTGAAAGTCCAACATTCCATCCTTGTAAACCATGCTTCATTGTAGCAAAACAGGGTCTCGAAACTAAGGCATCATGGGAAATATTTAGAATGAAAATATCAGTAAAATGGTGGCTCTTGAACAGGAGATCCATATTTGCAGCTGGACGGTGCAGTGGGACCATAAACGGCAGGACAAAGACTTCCAGCCCTGGCGGTAGGAATGCCACAGTGGTGTTCTAACCATTGATCTCTCTTTTCTTCTCATCTTTTTTATTATGGTATTTTAAGCATCACGTGTGTCTCACGTGTATTTTCTGTTAAATTTTTGACAGCAAACTAACGGAGGTAGTGATTTGGCAGATGTGTAAAGTTGAAGAAGTAAATTGACCAAAACAAAAGTTTAAGGGGTGTAATGACCACTACTCTAAAGTTTAGGGGGTGTGTGGGCATTTTTCCCCATATACTACATGATAAATGCATTCCATACGGCGCAGCTTTTAAATGAAAATAAAGCATTCCATTTACATATTAATAGAATTCTGGTGAATGATGGAAACAGTAGTTATATGTCTCCTGAATATGACATGGATGGTCTTTTTTCTGAAAATCCAATGTTTCAGCTTTGGAGTTATGATGCTAGAGATCATAAGTGGCAGGAAAAAGAGTGGTTTCTACCAGTTAAATCGCTCTTCAAACCTAGCAGGATATGTAAGTGACTACAATAAGGCTCTTTTTTTTGCTACTATTTTGTCTTTAGAGCTGATTGCATCTCCTAAATCTTTAGTTCCTATTACAATGTTGACAATCAACACCCTTGTAGGCATTGGATTTGTTGAAAGAAGGAAGAGGTTTGTAGTTAATGGATCCAGCACTGGTTGAAACACGTTCAATAGGCAACTTATGCAGTGTATTCAAGTAGATCTCTTGTGTGTGCAAGAATGTGCAGCAGATAGACCAACAATGTCAGATTCTGTGTATATGCTCTAGAGTGAATTGACAACTCCCCCAGATCATAAAAAACCTGCTTTTTCTACCATTGCAAGCACAAATGACAATGAGTTGTCAGGAAATCCAGGACCCTGCTCTGTTAATGATGTGACAATTTCAAATATAAAGGGTCAATAACATTCTAGGAGACTAGGACTTTATTCAGTAAACTCACTTCTTGCCTAAGCTCATCATTACATATTTTCCCTCAGCAAATAACATCACTTTGTTCACCAAGTGCAGTATGATAAATGTTCATTCCAACGTTACAAAATTTATGACGTGTATCATGGACGTGATTCTAAATCAAATTTACATTCCAATGGAGAAGTCTGATTGAACAAATCCTATTCATGTTATGTTCTAGATTACGTACTTTTCCTACTTGATTCACTTTGACATACATCATGGTCAACATCTTATGCAACAATTATATAATGATAATAATATGTTTGAGGGTAGAGTTCCTTGGTAAAAAATTATGAGCATATAAGCATTTGAAAGTAACTCTAGATGAGTTCTAAAACACAGCAAATGCAACTCACTTGTAAGATTCAAAACTGTCTCTTAAGCAACTCAATCGTAGCCCTTCCCTAGACAATTAAGACAACGTTGTACCCTGTCATGAGAAACCATCGAAACAACACATAAGCATTGCAGTATTGCACAATAGGGAAACTCAAAAAGTAAACTCTTTCTCAAAACACGGTTTATCAAATAAATTGAGGTTTCATGCTCAAATATCATGAAGAGTTTCAAAAGGCAGATTAAAACTTCTAATTGCTTCAAATTAGCATTCCAAAAAAAAAAAAAACAAAAAACAAAAACAAAAAAAATTCAGTAAATTCAACTCATGCATAATGTACTTCTTTCCATAACCCTTTGTTAGGTTAATTCAAAAACTGTTGAAAATGCAACTAAAAACAAGTCAAAAAAAATACCCAAATCTGTTCAATGCATTTTTCCTACAGTTCAACTTATAAAAGAGCAGAAAGGAAATTGTTTTCCCAGCAACCAAACAAAGCACAAAAGAAAAATTTTAGACCAAGCACTTGAAATAGAGCTCCAACAAATAAATAAATATTAATAATAATCAGAGAGCAACCTGTTTCCTTCGCAAGTGGGGCAAAGGCAAGGATTGATAACCACAGGGTCATACATAGGCGACCACTCTATGGTGGCATTTCCATTGCACAGTTTGCATATATAAAACCCTTTTCCTCTGCAAACCCCACAAGGCAACGCCACCTTTCTCTGCACAAAAAACCCACCAAGAAAATTAAACTCAGAAGCAAAAAGACTAGCAAAAGAGAAAAAGAGAAAGAAAAAAAAAAGTTTGGGAGCCGGAGATGGTTTGGCTTTTGAGTTTTACCCGTTTCGCTTCGCTGACGAAACGAATCGCTTTGATTGTGGCGGTGGAAGCGAGGTTGAGAGTTATTAATCCACCGGTGATGACAGCGGCTACGGTGGCCAACGGGCGAATTGGCTTTGGTATCATTTTTGTGTGTGCGAATTTTTTCAGAGGCAATTTTTCAAACAGTTGGAGTGCATGAAGGTGATTCTGCAGGACACCCAATCTCCTTTCAAATCCTTTTGGTCCAGGTAAGCGTCCCACTTCCAGCGTGGCCTTTGACGGCTATAATTCTCTAGAGAGCTACTACAAACAATTTGACTTTGACACTGCTGACGTGGCAGATTGTCAATCGAAAAAGTGATATGGCGATAAGGCTCTATATAAGAACGAGGGAAAGTTTGCTGGCTAATAATTTTCTATTACAACAAGAGGAATGACCATTGTGATCGGTGAATAACAAAAATAATAATATAAGTGTCTGAGTGTTGACGTGAAAGTAATATTGTTTCAGGAGGAGAGTGTGTTGGGATATTTGAGTGGGAAATATGAGTGCTCCTATTATCTCTAGAGAGGAAGAAGCAGAGTTAGCTCGCAGTAACAAAAAAGTGAAGGACGTAACCCATGCCGACTTCGAGGGCCATCTGAGGGAAGGCTAGACCTCCTTTCCGTTGAAACCGGAGATTTCTAGACACCCTTTGTCTTTCAGAGATAAGCTTGTGGCAGAGATACCCGGTGCTTATGTTCAAGCTTTTAACTTCACTGAACTAATGGAGGCAGATGAGAATTCAGATTCTGAGAGGTCTGATCTTCGAGAAGGCCTTGTTGCCGTTCCATTCTCGAAAGAGCTTAAAGCTCGTATTCGGACTCCTTGGAGCAAAAGTCTTATTGTTAAAGTTTACGATAGAGCTATTGGGTTTTCGTTCCTCTATGGCCGACTATTGTCTCTTTGGAAACCAGTGGGAAAGTTGGATTGCGTAGACCTTGGACAGGAGTTCTTTCTAGTCCGTTTTTCCATCAAAGAGGACTGCAAGGCGGTGCTTAGGAATGACCCATGGTTTATAGGTGAAAACTTTTTGTCCATTAGGCCATGGGAACCAAATTTTAAACCAGCCGAAGCAAATATCTCGTCGGTGGCTATTTGGGTTAGGTTGAATGAGCTACCCATTGAATATTACCACGTTGAAGCTCTTCAACTCATTGGAAGTGCGTTAGGCAAGGTGTTAAGACTAGATACTCATACAGCCAGTGAATCCAGGGGACGGTTTGCTCGTCTATGCATTCAAGTGGACGTTGGTAAACCGCTTACTACAGCGCTCCTCATTGGAGGAAAGGAACAACCTGTGTGCTATGAAGGGATACGGAAGTTATGTTTTGCCTAAGGTAGGATTGGCCACCGACGTGAAAACTGCCCATATGTTGTTCGGAATGATGATTCACGGGCAAGGGAGACCGGGGAAAAGAAGGATGTGCCGGCGAACCAAGGAGATGATATGCATGTCCTTGACAACGCAGGCAGCACGTCGGGCATGTCTTTGGTGGACAGTGAAAAGGCCGTGATGGTGGACAGTGAAAAGGACGTGTATGGTCCGTGGATTAGGGTAACACGTAGAAGACATGGGAACAAGGCGACAAAGAATTTGGTCCCCACTAATTTGAGCACTCATAGGACGCAAGGGGTAGATAACGTTAGGCCTACTGATGTTGTTCATAGGGAAGGTAAGAGGAAAGTGGTAATGGAGCATAGCCCATTTGAGGCCCAAATGGCCAATGTGGTCCGGTCAATTTCAAATAGGCCGAATCACACAAGCCAAAGCGTAGGACAGTCCCATGTGGAGTCTTATAACCCAGTTGCCAAGTTAAGCCTGTCCATTAGGGGTAAGAAAGGTATTGCTAGGAGTAGGGCTTCTTTAATTGGGACGAATAAGGAGGCTGTGAATCATTTAGTCAAAGGAGCGGCTACATCTGTGAGGAGCTCCTTCTTGAATAAACAGAGTGCTAATGGGAATGCTACTTTCAATTTCAAAGCTGATTCTCTTGGGCAACCGTCAAGCTCTAGCCCAAATGGCCAACCAAGCTGTCTTTGTCAAGAGAAGTACCAGCCAAAAGTTCAAGCGGTCATGGAAGCTCGAGATTCTTTTGATACGGTGGAGGAAAGGGATGGTGAGTCTTCTCTTCTTAAAGCTAACCCAGGAAGGACAGAGACTTTTTCAAGAGAACAAGTTGTGTGTGGGAATAATGTGGTGGTCATGGAGAGGCTGGGTACAGGCCATGGTGTGGCTGAGCAAATGGATTTTGAAGAAGGCAAAGGAGTGGGTCCTACCTCCCTTTGAGGATATCTATTGTTTTTTCCCTCTGTTAGTTATGAATATAATTGTGTGGAATTGTAGGGGCCCCTTGAAGCCCAATTTTCAAGACTATGTTCATGATCTTGTTCGTCAACATGATCTAGCTATTTTTGTGGTTACAGAAACCCAAATTGGTGGAGATAGAGCCCGAGATATCATAGATAGGTTACCGTTTGATGGTGCAATTCATATTGAAACTATCGGTCAAGCTGGAGGTTTGTGGCTTTTATGGAATTCATATAGAGTTGAGGTGTCCTTTCTGGCTAGCTGGGAGCAAGAAATTCACTCCACCGTAAAGGTACGCTCATCTAACTTTAGCTGGTTGTTCTCTGCTGTGTATGCTAGCCCTAGAAGTGCTGAAAGATGTATTTTGTGGAATAATTTATCTAACGTAGCTGATCTTCATAATATGCCCTGGGTCATTGCGGGTGATTTTAATGAGACTCTTATTGGTGCGGATAAGTTTGGTGGTAGAGTGGTTAGCATAAATCGGGCTCTGTTATTTAAGGATTGTCTGGATAAATGCAACATGGTGGATTTAGGTTTTTCTGGCCCAAGGTTTACTTGGACGAATGGCAGGGAAGTTCAGGATCTCATTCAGGAAAGGATTGACAGATTTTTTGTGAATCCGGACTAGTATCTAAATTTTCTGGAAGCTAGAGTTACGCATCTCACCAGATGCCATTCCGATCATTGCCCTGTGTTATTGGAAACAATGCCTCACAACAAGGTCCAACTTGACTGGCCTTTTAAGTTCCAAAGGTATTGGCTTTCGGATCTTTCCTTCCCCTAGATTGTTGCTCAAGCATGGGGTCAGCCCACTCATCTCCATGAAGCCATTATGAAATTTGTTGTTAATGCCTCTGCCTGGAATAGGAAGCAATTTGGCAATATTTTTGCTAAGAAGAATCGGATTAGAGCTCGGTTGAATGGGATTCAAAAGATTATTGCTACCAGGCCTTCGAGTTACCTTCTAGAGCTTGAAAAAATGCTTATTCAAGAGTTGGAAGTGATTCTTAACCAAGAGCATGAATTGTGGGCTCTTAAATCTCGGGTGAATTGGATGGTGCAAGGGGATCGTAACACAGCGTTTTACCATGTATCTGCGTTAGTAAGGAGAAATAGAAACAGGATTTCTGCTATTAAAAACAGTGTGGGGGAATGGATCAACAGTGAGGTGGAGGTGATGGAGTTTATTCGTAGGGGGTTTTGTGATATTTATGCTTCTTCCCACACCTCATCTAATTGGCAGGTTAGTCAACTCCATACAGGGCAGGTTAGCCTAAATGATGAGGAAAGAGATAGTTTGTGGTCTTTGGTAACTGATGAAGAGATTAAGGCTGGGTTATGGTCGATGAAAGCGAATAAAGCTCCTAGCCCGGATGGGCTTCATGCGGGATTTTTCCAATTATTTTGGCCAACAGTGGGGGATTCGGTAATTCGGGAAGTTAAGAAAATTTTCGCCTCAAGGATAATGCCAGAGTATCTAAATCAGACTCACATTGTTCTCATTCCAAAAATTCAAGGGCCTGAAACTCTTAGGAATTATAGGCCAATCAGTCTTTGTAACACAGTTTATAAAATCATTACAAAGATTATTGTAACTCGTCTAAGACCTCACTTGGAGAAGCTTGTCTCCCCTCTCCAATCGACTTTTGTGCCTGGTAGGAAAGGGGTAGATAATGCCATTATTGTCCAAGAATTAATCCACTCGATAAGTAGGAAGAAGGGTGCAGTAGGGTACATGGCAATTAAGATTGACCTTGAAAAAGCCTATGATAAGCTAGAATGGATTTATCCGGGAAAGGCTTATGGAGATAAATTTTCCCATAGAGTTAACTGATCTTATCATGAGTTGTGTGTGTTCGGTTTCTTCATCTGTGCTTTTTAATGGTGGCCGGCTTGATCCTTTTTTTCCTTCAAGAGGAATTAGACAAGGGGACCCCTTATCTCCTTACCTCTTTATTTTATGCATGGAGTATTTTGGCCATCTTATAGAGGGGAAATGTAGCCAGAAGCTTTGGAATCCAGTGAGAACTTCGCAAGGTGGGTTACCATTCTCCCACCTTATGTTTGCAGATGATGTGGTTCTGTTTGCTAAAGCTGATCTTGGCAATTGTGTGGCCATAAGGGATGCTCTTGATACCTTCTGTAGTAGAATTGGCCAAACTATTAGTGAAGCAAAGACTCGGGTTTTCTTCTCTCCAAATGTGGATAGAGATAGCAGGGAGTCGCTTTGCGACGTATTGGGTTTTGCATCAACCTCAAATCTAGGTAAATATCTCGGGATCCCCATTAAACACCCGGGTTCTCCTTTGGATGTCAATTTCATTCTGGATAGAGTTAAGCAAAAATTGGCGGGTTGGATGGCTAATATGCTATCTCCTGCGGGTCGTACTGTTCTCATTCAAGCCTTGGCTTCAACAATCCCCGCTTATGTCATGCAATGTAATCTTCTCCCTAACAAAGTTCTGGAGGGTATTGATCGGGTTAGCCGGAATTTTTTATAGGTGTCGTCTGAATCAGCTAGGAAAATCCACTGGGTGGGGTGGAATAAGGTGACAAATCCAAAGAAAGTAGGTGGTCTTGGGTTGCAAAGTGCAAAAGGCAGAAACATTGCTTTGCTAACTAAATTGAATTGGAGGTTTCATACCGAAAATGAAAGCCTTTGGGCTCGTGTGATTAAGGCAAAATACTGCTCGTCCCGAAGAATTAATTCAAGGAATCCTAGCAGCCTTCCTTGTTCTCCAACCTGGAAAGGGATAAAAAAAGGCTCAGAATTTTTCCGGCAAGGTTTTAGGTGGGTGATTGGCAGAGAAAGCAATTTGAGTTTTTGGTTTGATAACTGGACCCACAAAGGACCTCTAAGACAGTTGATTCAAGGCCCTCTGCCTATGGGGGTGGCTGAGTGGAAAGTAAAGGACATTGCCTCCTTAGAGGGATGGAGCTGGGATAGTATCCCATTTGTCCCCAAGACATAAAATGGAGATTCAAGCTACTCCATATGCGCTCGCTGCTAGCAGTAAGGATAGATTAATGTGGAAGGGCTCGCCGAGGGGTGACTTTAATATGAAAAGTGCTTACAGTATGGCAGTGGGGGTGGACCGGTTACCAGAATTTAATGGAGCTTGGATTTGGAAGCTTCATGTTCTTCCAAAGATTCAGTTCTTCCTGTGGAAATGTGCCCATAACAGTATTGGAGTCAATAAATGTCTTGCTGCCAGGGGAATAAACATCGACCCGCTCTGTCCGCTTTGCCGTAAGGAGCCTGAGTCTATTATTCATGCTCTTCGGAATTGCGAGAAGGTAAGGACAGTTTGGAACAAATTGGGAGCAATGGGGTTTGACAGGGATTTCTTCTCCTCAAATTTTGAATATTGGATGGTGCTCAATGGGAAATCAGATACAACTCACAGTCAAAATTTTCCTCCGTGGAAAATAACTTTTTCCTTTGCCGTGTGGTTGATTTGGAAGAATAGGAACCAAGCTGTGTTCAAGAGGCGTCCACTAAATCCAAGGTTAGCAAAGAGTATCTCCAATCATGCTTTGGAGTTCTTCTTTTGTGCTGGCCCAACCAATGTTATTCGGAATCAGGTGACAAACTTGGTTAAATGGGATAGACCGGAGTGTGGGTGGATGAAGTTAAATACTGACGGGTCGTCTTTGGGAAATCCGGGAATTGCGGGTGGAGGAGGTGTTATTCAGGACTGGGCTGGAAAATGGGTTGATGGTTTTTCTAGGAAGATTGGTGTGGCGACGAGTTTAGTGGCGGAGCTGTGGGCCATTCGGGACAGATTGATGCTTTGTATCGACCGAAGATTGGCCATGGTTGAGGTGGAGTTAGACGCTAAGGCTGTGGTGGATATGTTAGTTGATTCCCACTACTCAAATAACGTTATTGCCCCTCTGTTAGAGGACTGCAGGTTCCTTATTTCACAAATACCTCAAGTTAGGATTAAACACTGTTACCGTGAGGCTAATAGGTGTGCGGATAAGCTTGCTAGGAAAGGCGCCAACCAATATTTGAATTGTGTTTTGTATGAAAATTCGCCTGTGGATTTATGTGAGTTTGTGATGGCTGATCTCAATGGGATTAGTGTTGCCAGGCAGTGCCCTGGGAATTCTGTTCTGCCTTAGTTTCTCTTTTTAATGTATCCGTTTGACCAAAAAAAAAAAAAATTGTTTCAGGAGCTCATTTATTTTTTTATTGCCAAGTAGCAAGGGCCATTTGGTTTGCCCTGGGAATTCTGTTCTGCCTTAGTTTCTCTTTTTAATGTATCCGTTTGACCAAAAAAAAAAAAATTGTTTCAGGAGCTCATTTATTTTTTTATTGCCAAGTAGCAAGGGCCATTTGGTTTGGTTGCAGTTGGGGCATAGACAAATTAAATATTGCATCAAATGAGGACATCCTCAAAGTGGTCTTCAACTTGGACGAGTTGAGTGCACTTCAAATGGCAGTCACTGTTGAGATTATCTGGCATCTTAATTAGGAATCAAGTAAGGCATTATGGAAGTGAGGTGAACATCATTTCTACCATATGCAATGCAAAAAATAGAGTTAATGAACTTTTGACTGCTTTGGATCAAGAGTTGGATAAAGAAAAGAGAGAGGAATTGACTTCATGGATCCCCCCTCCTAAAAACTATAAAAAAAAAAAATTGAATGTAAATGCTACTGTCTCACAGGATTTCACCTCCATAGTTGTGGTGGCTAGAAATGAGAATTGAGAGGTGTTAAAGGTATGGACTAAAATTATGCACTCCTACTCAAATTGAAGTGGCTACAATTTTGTGGGCATTAAACTTGGCTATCTCTAAAAATTGGTGTAGCATCATAGTGGAAGGGGATGGAAAAATATGTTTTGGAGCCCTGTATAAAGAAGAAGAACCAACTGACTGGTCTATCTCCTCAATCATTCGTAATACTTTTTATTTGAGTTTATCTTTTGTTAGTTGTGAGTTTTGTTGGGTTAGGAGATCTCTAAACACTGTAACTCATTTTGCTGCTAAACATGCTGTTGCTCTTAAACTAGGTTTCTTTTGTAATAATTGTAATCTGCCTCCTTTTATCTTGGAAGTTTGTAGGCAAGATTGTTGTACTGTCTTTTCTTTTGTTTAGTCTTTAATGAAATGGAAGTTCATCAAAAAAAAAAAAAAAGTAATATTGTTTCAATGACTACTTCTGTTACTTCAACACAAGTTTGATAAATAAATAAAAAATTAAAAAAAAAAGTTATATACATATCTTTATTCTCTTTGCTTATTGATAAGGGTTCCCAAACCTCAAGAAGAAACTCACTAATACAATCAAAGTTCTTTCAATTGAATCATACCAGTATCCCTAATTACTATTTTCAATAGTGACTTACTCATGTGAACACTTGCAACTCCAACTCCTTGAACATCTTCTATTTTGAATTCATTTGCAACAACTTCTCGATCTTCATAGCAAGCCCTGGGATGCCTTTAGGCTTCAAACTTAGTTTGCAATATGGAATTAGCAACATTGTATTAATTCTTCCCTTTTGAACTCACACTTAAATAGGTGGGGTTAGGATTTTCTTTCTAATAGCACAAGTTTTTCAACCTCTATAAAACCTATAAAAGTCGGGCATAAATGAATATTTTCATAGGCACTCTAATTAGGGTTACAAAAATCCACTTGTAAAACAAACACAATGTAAAATGCATTAGATAAAAAAACTATATGTGCGATTCTCAATTGATAAAAGATGTGTCGAGTAAGTGTTAAGATTCCAGAAACTACTCTTTCCTCTAATTGATCTTGGGTCTTTGTCTTAAAACTTGAAATACAACATTTTGTGACTTTCAAGACTCAACCTTTTTTTCATGGGATGCCAACATTTAATCTATTGAACTTAACAAATTATATGATTTAATTATTATATAAAAATAAATTTGAAGAGAAAACAAAGATCTGGAGTGTGGCCTCCTTGGTTGTTGAGTACAAGTAAATCGGTCTCTGCTCAAATATGTTGTCCCCTGGTTCCCTCCTTTAGAGCGAAGCCTATGCAGCATTGCAACCCTCCTTGCCATGGTTGTCAAAATCGCGATTTGGATCGTAGGATCGCACGATTTTACGATCCCACTTCACCAAAATGTTTAGGATCGCACTAGGATTGTAAAAATGGTAGGATTATATATAGGATCGTATAGGATCGTAGGATCGTATGGGATTCTACCGATCCTACCAAAAACATAAATTTTTGGTTTTTTTTTTTATGGGATAAATTTTTTGTTTTGATGAAGTTTTAAGGGGGGGTTTTTTTTTTTTTTTCATGTTGTGATGTTATGACTTTTTATTTTATTTTTATAAAATTATGTTAACCTAAGCAAATGTTTTTTAGTTTCTAATTCACTTATAATCAAAGGAATGCTTCATCATTTCTAAATGAAGAATTTGATGTTGGCTTTGCTGCATTTTAAGCTATAATGTTGTTAAATTTGTTTGATCAATATACTAATTTGTGTTCTAATATTACTAAAATATTTTTTATTATATATAATTTTATAAGTTATGCTTGTATTTGTATATTGATTGATTGATTTTTTTGAGCAAGCTCTTTAATTGTTGCTGAGTGGTATAACTTGAATAGTTAAATGTAAAATTGTATATTGATGTCTTTTGTAGCTCTAGTATACAAATATATAATATCTACATAGATGATGAAATAGATGATGATGATTAGGAATTTAGGATAGAGGTTATAAGAACCTTAGAATGGGAATAATTAAATGTTCACTTCACCTTAATATTCATCTTGCCTTTGGATTTCATATTGTAGTTAGATAATATCCATTTGCAAACTTATTTTGGATTTCAAAATTGGAACTTAGAACTTGAAAAATATTTTCCATATGTTTTGATAAATAATTTGGTATTTGATTGTTAATTAAACATTTTTTGAACTTTTTAAATACATTAGGTCAAAATTTAAATATATTTGTTTCATTAATATAGACTTAGTGATATATGACATACAAATTACATCATATGATGCAAATCTTAATTATTTTTATGGATGAATTTATAATTTACATGATTATTCAACATATAAAACCATTATCAATGTATTTTTTGCTTTAAATATGAAAATATATAGAATCTTACAATTCACGATCCGATCCTACGATCTAAGATCTTATCTACTTTCAACGATTCTACGTAGAATCTCGATTTTGAAAACTTTGCTCCTTGCGATTAACACAACAAAATACCTTAGCTTAAAATACTCTCTTTTTGTAAGGTGATGCCCTCAATGTGATCAAAGCTTTTAGGAAAAAATTTCCATTAAAAAAAAATCTTTTAAGCAAAACCATAGTGATATAGATTCGTCTATCCAAACTCCAAAGTATTATTGAAGGTACAAAAGCTCACCTCAAAGTCTTTGTCAGCCTGGGATTTTGTTCATGTAAAAAGGAACTCAAATTTTTTTGTTCACAACTTGACTAGGCTTGGCGATCGACTCATAATATTGATGGGCCATTAGCCATCTCTTCTATTCCTCAAAGGGTGTTTCTCCCTATCAGGTAGAGAATGCCTTGAAGACAAATTGTTTTGTCTTCCTTTTAAAAAAAATATTTATAATTGGAAAATTATCTATTGTCTTGTCTCACAAAATTAAAAAGTTTTTAAATTCACGATTGATTTCTTGTTTTGAAATTATGATAAATTATAAATTGTTTGAAAAAATTAGTTTAGTTATTGCGAAATAATATATTTAATTATTTAATTAATATTCTAAGTTCTAAAGATAATTAAAAAATATACATAAATTGACCCCCAAAACTCAAATTAAAGTAAGCAATATATACATAAGTTCTTGTCTATCACACAATATAGCCCCACATCCAATATAAAACAACTTATAAAATGGGGGAAAAAAATAAAGGAACATGGGAAGAAAATATTGTCACGAATGTTAGTGCAATCGGAGAAGCTGCCAATATGGACCACCCCAAAAATCCAAACCCTTGCGTACATACATGTTCAAATTAAAACCTACTTTAATAAAGAATTAAGGGCGACCAGAGCAACAACTCCCGTCTAAAGTTTTTACAATGAATTCATAAATTGGACAGTCCTTATCTAGAAGGGTCTAAGGGACTTTTCCTAATTTTGACGTGACAGTTATGTTAATTTCTGTTTATATGATGTAAATGAGTTAAGCCCTGAGATGAGTATTAAAAATTTTATTTTGTTTGGAATGAGAGTTCTAAACATGGATATAAAGGGTATTAAGTATTAACAATTCAAGATCGATTGATTTAATTTTATTTGGAGGACGAGCTTTTCACTAAGCTTAATTAGATGTAAGTTTGGATAATTTTCTTGTCGAGCAAGCTCAAGTTGGTTCAAAAGCTATTTGTTTAACTTTTGTACTTTAACATTCCTCTCAAACTTGAGGCAAAGGCGTATCAAAAAACTTGAGTTTGGAATGAAAGTCTTTAATGCCCCCATCAAATGAATCGACACCCACCAAGAAATGTCTGAAAAAGATCACCCTTGAAAAGGAAGGATCCTATGAAGCTCTTGATGCATGTGAAAAACGCAAAAAGAGCTTTGGTACAAGAGCACAATTAGACTACATCAAGGGAAGCAACTTATGGTGTCATTTGAGAGTTAGCCTAAAAGAACTCTTCCTACTAAGAAGTGCAGATCGAGTCTTCAGTAGGGGTTGGAGTACATGTGCTGTTTTGCAGAAGAAAATCTTAGTGGCTACATCTTTACTATACTAAACTATGTGTTACAATGAATGCAATGTAAAGTATATATAAGATTACGTTAGGCTTAGTATGGTAAGCTTAAAACTATGGGTTTCTACCAAACCATAGTCTACTCTACTTATGGTACCATAGTTGAGTCTATTGATGTTTCTCCCAAAAAAAAAAAAAAAAAAAAAAAACTATTGATGGTATAGCATATTGTATTCTAACGATAACAATAAATCAAGTGTCCCAAAAAATTTCACGATTACCGATCTTACTTACTGTGCTTGGTGACTTGGTGCTTGATAAAAATGGTGTTAATGATAATCCTATAAGAAGTCAATGTTACTTTAGTTAGTATTTACAACTAATCACTTTAATAAGTTGTATAAAATGTTGAGAGAAATTTTGCATCTCTAGAATTAGCACTGCAATTCAGGTTGCTTCCATAATATTTTAATGAT
Organism: Quercus robur; assembly: GCF_932294415.1. Lineage (NCBI taxonomy): Eukaryota > Viridiplantae > Streptophyta > Magnoliopsida > Fagales > Fagaceae > Quercus > Quercus robur. The sequence goes on from NC_065535.1 coordinate 82,146,156, forward strand.
TTAAGCGCAGCATTTGTACATGTTACTGAGTTTTTATTTGACTTCCATTTCTTAAACCAGTGCTCCAAGAAAGCTCGTGAATGGTAACTTAGGCTGTGAACATTTTGGTCCCCATCTTACATTTGCTGCCTATCTTTTATACTTCTAAGATGAGAATATCCAAAGCATTTTTTGTTTTTCTTGGTATCTTACTTCTGTTTCTTTGTCTGCTTATCTCATGCACTAGACACTCTTAGGCCTGGGGAGAACTTGTATGGCACTGAAACCTTAGTTTCTGCTAGTGGGGTGTTTGAGTTAGGTTTCTTTGGCTCTAGTGAGTCCAGCAATGAATATCTTGGAATTTGGTTCACGAATGACAAGAACAAGAAAGCTATTTGGGTTTCAAATACAGATGCTCCCCTCTTGGGTTCCCCGGGGGTTCTCAGCATAAGGTATGATGGCAACTTAGTGATCAGTGGTAGAGGGCCAATTCCCAGAATTGTGAATTATGGACAACTTGCAACAAGTAGCAACACAAGTGCAAAGATTCTTGATTCTGGAAATCTGATTCTTATAGAAGGAGAAAAGATTATATGGCAGAGTTTTCGGTATCCAACTGACACATTTCTACCAGGAATGAAATTGGGGTGGTTTGACATAGGCACAGATCATGTTATGAAAACATTTCTAGTTTCATGGTTAAGCCCATCTGTCCCAGGTAATGGTCCTTTTTCTCTAGGCCTGGATTTAATTACATTGTCCACATTCAATGTATGGCGCAGAGATGATTCTTATCAGCAGATTGGTTTCTGGGATGGTCATACATTCAGATTCTTTTTCCAGAATCCATTGGATGGTTACAATTTCAGCTTTTTCTCAAATAGCAAGGAGGTTTATCTTACTTTCAATAATAAGGGAAGTTACCTTTCATGGTTTGTTTTAGCTTCAAATGGGTATATTAATGAGTTCAGGATGGATGGGCAGGACATTTCAGTTGTGAATCATTCACTATGTGATGACACACAGGTGAACAAATCAACTGACTGTTTGGTAATGAAGCCATCAAAGTGTGAGGAGGGAGGTAATTTCTCAGAGATAAGAGGGTTGATGCCAAATTCAATGGTGATGAATTGGACCATTCATACGGGTCTGAGTGATTGTGAGCTAATTTGCAGCAGCAATTGTTCATGTACAGCTTATGCTTCTCTCCATGATGATGGAGCCGGTTGTGAACTTTATTACGGAGATAAAAGTGATCTTCTAAACATGATAGAGAGAGGAAACAACACTGTTTATGTGCGAGATGATGCTCCTGAATCTGGTAAGCTTTCTATAATTAGTCTAAAATTGAGATTATTAGAGGCTAATTGTAATCAATTAATAAATCTAGTGTGGTTAATTGACTTTTATCTCATTAAATTTAGAATAATTTTCTACTGTTCATGGCTCTTGTCCTCTCTAATTGGTTCCAAATTGCCTATCATTTATTTTTCAGCCTTTCTCAGAACTATGTATTATTCATAATGAGTGTTGACTGATCTTAGTTTATAAGATGCAGGCAAATTTTTATTGTCAATCCATAAGTAGATAGGGATTCTTTTTGTTTCTCAGATCTTCAAAGGAAGAGGAAGCTGGTGTTGGTCATAGCTCCAGTTGTCTCCTTGATATTGATCATTTTGATGCTATTTCTGTGTTATTTACGATGGAGAAAGTGTGACTATTTAGGTACTTTCTCTACATTGGCCAATGCAGTTTATTTTGCCACATGATGTTGCGTGTAATTACTTGTTCATATTAACAGGCGCAAATGGGAGACAATGCCGCGTAAGAGACAGTGTGGAGTTGCTACTATTGCAGTTAACTAATAATGAAAATGCTACAAATTATATTGAACTCGGCAGGAAGAAGGATCATGAATTGCCTCTCCTCAGCTTTTCTTGTATGGCAGCTGCCACTGACAATTTCTCAGCTGCCAATAAGCTAGGAGAAGGTGGTTTTGGGCCTGTTTATAAGGTATGAGTTGATTTTTATGCCAAACAAATAATAAGATTGCTTTGATCACACAAAAGAAGATAAAATTATAAATGCAGCTGATATACCGGATGATCTCATTTACATTTTCTTAATGACTACTATATCTCATATAAATGAATGCCTTTTTTTCCAGTGGGTTATGATTTTAGTAGCATTTCCTGAGAATAAAATGGTTAGTAACATCTATATCATGAAACCAACAAGCTGAATAAATAGGCCTAGCTTTATAGGCTACTCATCTATCTGATAAAATTGTCAGTTTTATAAGAAATAACTAGCATCTAACTTCTGTTTCAGGGGTGAGTTACGAGGACATGAAATTGCAGTCAAAAGACTATCTAAAAGTTCTGGACAAGGATTAGAGGAATTCAAAAATGAGGTGAAATTGATTTCTAAGCTCCAACACAGGAATCTTGTTAAGGTTTTGGGTTGTTGCCTTGAACGAGAAGAAAAGATATTAATATATGAATACATGGCCAACAAAAGCTTGGATTATTTCATTTTTGGTTTGTAAACTCATCTAGAACCATATCTGTTTATTTTCTTTAGTTTGTTAATGCATTCAGATGGTTGAATATACAAGTAGTGCAGATCCAACAAGACAAATGTCACTAGATTGGAAAAAGCATGTTGACATCATTGAAGAGATCACTCGAGGGCTTCTCTACCTTCACAGGTACTCAAGCTTAAGAATCATTCACCGAGATTTGAAAACTAGCAATATATTGTTGGATGCTTATATGAATCCCAAAATATCAGATTTTGGCATGGCAAGAATTTTTTTTGAGAATGATGATCGAGCAAAAACAAAAAGGGTTGTTGGAACATAGTAAGTCCTGTCAATTTTATAAACATGAAATAAGGGAACACAATTAGATAACATCATGCTTGCATTCATATATATCCTCAGCAGACAGCTAACTAATTTACCGTGCTTTGTAAGCAGTGGTTATATGTCTCCTGAGTATGCAGTGCATGGCCTTTTCTCTACAAAATCTGATGTATTCAGCTTTGGAGTCATTCTGTTAGAGATTGTGAGTGGCAGGAAAAGCACAACTTTCTGTCAATCAGATAGCTCTTTGAACTTGCTAGGATATGTAAGTGATCACATTAGACTTTGTTCCTGAATATTTTTTATCGCATGCCTTCTGAGTACTGATTTTGAAGTTACATATGGAACCTTTTAAGGCTTGGGATCTATGGAAAGATGGGCGATGCGTAGAGTTGATGGATCCAACATTGACTGATTCATGTCCATTGAATGAGCTTATGCTATGCACTCAGGTGGGCCTCTTATGTGTTCAGGAAAAGGCAGAAGATAGGCCAACCATGTCAGATATTGTTTTGATGCTCAGCAGTGGAGTGACTTTGCCTACTCCAAAACAACCTGCCTTCTCTACCCTTCTAAATGTTGATTTACCAACAGGAATGCAAAAAGCTTCTCAAAATTTTGTAACATTTTCATCAATGGAGGCTAGATAATTGCTCTTCTATTCTGTAGCACAACCCAACCATAAGTGAAGAAGTAGAAAAAGATAAGGAAAGCAAAAAAAACAAAAAATAAAAATCAATAACTTGTACAGATATTTGTGGAATTATATTGTTCCTTTTGTTATCATGAAGATTTCCCATGTATTTTATAGAATTCTTTATTATATCAATATCAACTCTTTCTACATCACTGCAGAACATTGTCCATATTTTCAGACAATCCATCTTTTTAGTAAACCTCAATGAAGATTCACTTGTGAAAATTCCTTATGGTTAAGATTTTATTATTTCTTATATGGAAATTCTAGCAAAATAATTATAATCCTGATTGGACCCTATATCAAATCCAAGAATGAAAGCTTGTTAATGCGCTAGATTTTAGATTAATAGCATTTAGACTTTACAAACTTTAAAAGGAGTTCATTGCCTTAGACCACAAGGACATAATTCAGGTGAATTATTTCACCAGCCTATAATGCCAAACATCAGATAAAGGTATATTTTCTATTTCAGACTTTTCAGTACAAAAATGACATGTTCTGTTAAGAAATTTAACAGCGCAAGGATTATATGACTGCAGTCAACCTTGGCCAATCAAATCAACCACATGAAATTAAGAGCAACATGCACCAACCCCAACTGAACAATTCTCGAAATTATTGAACAATTTTTTAATGGATTATTATTGAACATGTAATTCATACAAAAATAATATGCAGCAGCAACACCTTTAATAGATTAAGAATTTTTTTTTTTTTTTTTCTCTGAAGGGCCATCACAAGATGGATGTCTTCGCCTGTAGTGGTCCACTTGTAGTTCTAGTCTTCTTTCTAGTGCCTTAAATTTTCTGCAATTGACTGTTGACTATGATTTTGGAGGTCATTTATAGTTAGTCTCTATCACTGAGAATAACCAAAGACTGAAATTTCTGCCAGCAGTCAGAATTTTTAGTTGATATTGTTAGTGTAATTTTTGGTAGTGCTTATCAAAATAAATAATTTTTTTTGTAGCCTTTTATACTAAACATGTGACAATAGATTTTTTTTTTTTTTTTTTTATATTACTTTTTTTTTTTTTAATTGAGACAAAAAGTTAAAATTTGTTTAATTTAGGCTGTTAACTCTCAACCATGGTTTTAAAAACCGGACTGGAAGAAAAACCAAATTTGCCTCCGGTTCTCGATTTTCTCGATTTTATATTTTTTTTTTTTTTTTTTTTTTTTGGATTGGGCCTCCGGTTCCTAGTTCGACTGGCCAATCTAGGCTTTAAAACATAGCTCTCATTTATCAGCTAGTCATGCATAACTAATGGATTGGAAAATGATTCTCTCCATTTTAAATAAATCAGTTTCATGGTTTAGGTTAAACATGACAAATTTAAACCTAAAATAGATTCTATCCATTTCAATTTGGTGGTACTTTAATAACAAATTAATTATAAAGAACATTATAATGCCTCTGCCCTCCTCTCCTATTCAAAGGGGCTATTAGAGAAGAAACTTCCTTCCTTGATTTCTTTACTTAGTCAAGCTTCCTTGTTCCTTAGTGCAGTCTTGATTCATAGTTTAAGACTCCATTCTTTATAGCGTAGTTTATACTCACAGTTGACGTGAGTATGTACCGACACCTTTACCTTTGTAGATGTCAAAGTGCCTTGTAACTTTAATGTACTTATTTTCGGGCTTTATTTCTTACTTTAATATAGGTCTTTGTTGGGCTTTTGCCCCTTTGCCTATAGGATGAATTGGGGAAAAAAAAGGCCTTATTCATAATTCTCTTTCATGGGATTGACCCAAAAATAGGATTTGACTTTTTGAAGTACAATGAGACAACCTAATACTAATAAGAGTTATTCTAAAACTACAAACTTAGCCATATTTTTTGACAACTATATTATATGATAGAGTGACAAATTATGATAGACCATTATTACTTTCATATGGATTTACAATTTTTTAGCCACTACTCAAAATCAACCATATGGGATAATTATGACAAAAATTGTGATCTTAGCAATTTTTTTTTTTGGTCTAAAAAGATCAATTTCATAACGACTAACAACTTTTCACAAAACCACGGGAAAGGGTCTTCCACGTGGGCAAATATGTTCTTAGGGACCCATCAATAAATGCTACTGTACACATTGCTCCATTTTTTTTTTTTTAATTGCCAACCGCATCTCCCATTGGCTGAGAAATTCTGGTGTCACATTCAATTACACAACTTTGCCCACAACTCGCCCATTTGGTGAGTTGTGTGGTTGGTGGAAGGGTGATGGTGGGTCCATGTGGGGACACCCTTCCACCAACCACAACTCGTCATGTGACGAGTTGTAGGCGAAATTGTGTAATTGGGTGTGGCACTAGAATTTTTCCCTATTGGCTCCTCAAATTGTGTTTGATTGAGTCAGAGTCACGAACAAGAATGACATGAGTGATGCAAGTTGTTCCATTTGACCTTTTTTTTTGTCTCACCATGGATCTTTTAATACCAAATTCATGGATTTTTTTAGTTGAATGAGATAGTTTATTAGTAATCAATAATTTCTATTTTGACTAATAAATATTAATTTTAGCACAAGTTAGGGACCCAATACAATAGAGCTCACTATTGAATGTTCCGTATGTCAAATTTGTTGAATTTGGGTTTTGAATAATATTATAATTTAATTTAATTTAACAACCAGATATATTTTGACCAAGAGGATTAATACACTCTTTGGACTATGGAGTTTTGGAGGCCAGACTTATACTTTCAAAGTTTTAATATCATGTGTCTGTAACCAATGACTACAGATTCCAAAGTAAAGAATCAAAGAATAAGAAACTTGTTTTGTCCTAAAAATAGAACTGACATCCATGAAAGTCCATTCCATAGAATCTCTCTCTGAACCAAATTGTGACAGACTACTAGTAGTAAAATGCGAGAGGAGCTAGAGTAGAGGGATATCATACACGATAAAGGAATAGCCGCCAACGATGCCATTCCTTCTCTGCCTCTCTCTCAAGTCTCTTCCTGCCAATATTGACATTCTCCTTCACTGATATGATATCCCTCTCTTCCATTGACTTTCCATTAGTCTAAGCTTGCTATATATTTTATATATATAGAAATATAGACAGACAGAGAGAAAGCTCTGCGTTTCTCAGCCTTGAACCCTTCCTTCAAAGTTCAATGGCCAAAAGTGCAACTTATTTGTTAATCATATCAGTTTTCCACTGTTGCTTTCTGTTATCTCTATCTCAAGCAAAAGACACCCTTAAACCAGGAGAGGACCTCAGAGAGGCTAAGACCTTAGTTTCTTCAAATGGGGTCTTTGAATTAGGCTTCTTCAGCTCCAGCAGCTCCTCCTCAAGCAACCACTACTTGGGAATTTGGTTCAAGAACGACCCAAACAAGAAGCCTGTCTGGGTTGCAAACCGTGAAAATCCCATTTTAGACTCTTCTGGAGTCCTCTCTATAAGATACGATGGAAATTTAGTGATTGTTGACAGAAGGCAGATTCCCATAATTGTCAACTCCGGAATGCTTGCCACAACTACAAACACAAGCTCAACACTTCTTGATTCTGGTAACCTTCGTCTTGAAGATGGAGATAACACTGTTTGGCAGAGTTTTGATTATCCATCTGACACATTGTTGCCCGGAATGAGACTTGGATGGTTCAACTTAGGCACACAACATTTGAGAAAACAGTTTCTTGTCTCATGGCAAAGTCTGTCTGTTCCCGCCACAGGCTCTTTTGCTCTTGGTCTTGATTCAAATAATAGAACACAAGTAAAGGTTTGGCATAGGAATGGGGTTTCGCGGCAAACTGCGTTTTGGGATGGCCAGAAGTTGAAATTTATGATTGAGAGTTTATCAGAGGACTACAATTTTAGCTATGTGTCAAAACCAGATGAGGTTTACATTACTTTTAATACTAGAGAGAATTATACTTCTTCATGGTTTGTGATGTCCTCAACTGGGCAAATTCAGGAGTACAAAATGTTGGGACAAAAGATTTTAATGGTGAATCGTTCAATTTGTGAAAATACTACAATAAGCGATGCCACTGATTGTTACATAGTGAGGCCGTCCTTGTGCCAAGATGGAGATAAATTCTCTGAAATCAAGGGGTCCATGCCAAATTCAATAGTTATAAGTGATTCAGCTCATTTGGGTCCTAGTGACTGTGAGATATTGTGCAGGGGAAATTGTTCTTGTACTGCGTTTGCTTCTTTTCGTGACGATGGTACAGGATGTGAATTTTATTATGGCGACAAAAGAGCTCTTTTGGGAATCATTGGTGTAGGGAAGTCCATAATATATGTTCGTGGGGATATTTTACCAAAACCTGGTGAGACAGGTACTGCTTTAGAATCTGGTAAGCCTTATTGTACATGAAATATTTTGAACATGCATTTTGATGGAAATGAAAATGTAATAGATTGTTATGAGCAAAAAGGGAAGCTACCTGGTGCATGATTAATTTCACTGGGCCTATCAGCTTGCCTTGTTACTCAACAATCTATAACATCTAGATAACATGTTACAACATGGATTTGATTTAAAGGTATCATTAATTGGTGCAGGATTTTCAATTTTGGTGACATGTTTGATTTAACATCTCATTCATCGACAGTCTTAACGCTAGAATTTTATACCAACCAAATTAATGCTGAAAATGCTCAGCGTTTTGTAGAATCTAAATGTCAATGTGCAGAAAAATGAGGCTCCTGAAATTATTTTCAGGTGAACAGAACAGCAGGAGGCTGAGGTTGCTAGTCATAATTCCAGTTGTTTCTTTACTAGTACCTATTATAGTTGCCTTAATTTGTTACATACAATGGAGAAAGCAAGGTTGTAGAGGTACCCTACTCATGCTTTAAAGTTGCCATATATTTATATTATTGTACTTCAAGCAAAATTAACTTTTCACTTTTCTCCCTCACAAAGCAGGAGGGAAGGGGAACGAAGACAGCATGAGAAGAAGTCTGGAACGGTTCCTGTTTCAAATTGGCTCTAATGTAGCAGAATTTGACGAAGATAAACCTGAAGACAGATATAATCGAAAGAAGGATCATGAACTGCCACTACTCAGTTTTTCTTGCATGGCAACAGCTACAAATAACTTCTCTGATGAAAACAAGCTTGGTGAGGGTGGTTTTGGGCCTGTTTACAAGGTAATTCCATATAGAATGACTTCCAAGAAGTGATTTCTTTTCTTTGATTTCTCAGTGAAGAATGTAAATGACAAAAGAAACTTTCATTTTGTAAATGAAGTCTTTAATAAAGACTTAATACATAGCTTGTTTACTTTTAGCAAAATTTTGTATAAAAGCATAAGGCTAAAGTTTCATAAGCACTGGCAACTACCAAAAAAAGTTTGTAAGCATCAGTGTGAATGAGTAGTCTATGGCAGGACCTATGCAATTACTAATTAGATACTTGGACATGAAACTCATTCTAGTCACTAAGTGCTGTAGTTTACATTGCTATATCTCATATGTAGAGTACAAATAAAAAATTTACCATTTTTTTTATTATAAAGAAAATAACTTGCAGCAAATTGAGGTTCTGCAGGGTGTGTTGCTAGGGCATGAAATTGCTGTGAAAAGACTTTCTAAAAGGTCAGGACAAGGATTGGAGGAGTTCAAAAATGAGGTTCAGTTGATCTCAAAGCTCCAACACAGGAATCTTGTTAGACTTTTGGGTTGTTGCATTGAAAAAGAAGAAAAGATTTTGATCTATGAGTACATGGCCAACAACAGCTTGGATTCCTTCCTTTTTGGTATGTGATGGCCTTGTTTTATTTCCATCTTTGTGCATTTTTGTTTGAGTGTGAGATTAAATTTAAAATTTGAACCAGATCCTTCAAAGAAAATATTATTGGATTGGAAGAATCGTGTTTTTATTATTGAAGGGATAGCTCAAGGGCTTCTTTATCTTCACAAGTACTCAAGATTTAGGATCATTCATCGTGATTTAAAGACCAGCAATATATTGTTGGATCCTCATATGAATCCCAAAATATCAGACTTTGGCATAGCAAGGATTTTTGGAGAGGATGAAGTTCGGGCAAAAACAAATAGGGTTGTCGGGACATAGTAAGTGCTTGCTTGTTCTTTAAGCATGAGCGAAGTGCATTAATTAAAATATTCTTATTCATGCCTAGGCATAGCTACTTACTTGCACATGTGCATACATTTCATTTTTATCACTAATAACTTGTGTCACTTTTTGAAACAGTGGTTATATGTCTCCTGAGTATGTTGTGCATGGTCATTTCTCTACAAAATCTGATGTGTTTAGTTTTGGAGTCATTATACTGGAGATCATTAGTGGCAGGAAAAATGTAACCTTTCGCCATTCAGATAGGTCTTTGAACCTACTAGGATATGTAAGTAACTACATATAAACTACATTCTGAACACTCAGTTTATGGTTTAATTCTTTTATATACCCTTTTTTATTAGTATTAAGTTAAATTAACCCACCTTTCTCCTCTTTCTAACAACTTGAAATGTTTGAAGGCTTGGGATTTGTGGAAAGAAGGAAAAGGCTCGGAGTTGATGGATCCAACATTATCTAACTCATGTTCGATAAGCCAATTTATGCTATGCATTCAGATTGGTCTCTTGTGTGTGCAAGCGCATCCAGAAGATAGACCTACCGTGTCAGATATGATTTCTATGCTAAGCAATGATATTACAAATTTGCCTGCTCCCAAAGAACCAGCATTTTCCACTCATACAAGTTATTCAAATTTACCTAGTCCACAATATACTTTGAATGATGCTACATTTTCAGGCATAGAAGCTCGATGATAGTTAACAAGTAATAACTTTCCTGAATTGTTAATTCTTTGAGATCAAGGGTCTCTGAAATGAAATTGTTTGAGTCTGAGTATGAATTATGAATTGGATTCTCAAAATTGGTTGATTGAACTTTGGTAGAGTCTGTTTACACTAGAACAATAATATTTTTTCCAAAACTTTCTTTAATTCACACTTTCATTTCTTTCAGATTATACTTTGTATGACAATAACGGGGCTACATAACCTTTTCTCATGACTAATGTGTATATGGTAACAGATATTCTGTGAAGTTGCTCTTCCTTGATTATTAATTATTATCCCACAAAAGAATATTTTAAATGAAAGAGGTAATCTGAGATTGAGCCTAAGATATGAGAGCATTGGCTGAATTTTACTAGGCTTTGGGTCAGTGCAATGCTATAAGTCCAATTATGTTCATAATTTACTCAACAGGTATTCCATCTGAACATCAACTACAGCATTAATATTAGCCATAAATGTTTCAAGTATGAGATGGATTTCCATTAGAATGAAATATGTTAGATGGTTAAGATTATCTTCTTAGCTTCTATATCTACTCAACAGATACACAGAACCATGTTACTGGGTTAGCAATGTGGAGGGGGCTAGCTAACAGTACCCAAAGGAAAAGTAAAGGGAAAACACACCCAAAAACAAAGAGCAAAAACCCAAATCAACCTTTTTTATTATTGGGTAGGTTTAGGTCCAATGGGCTTATGATTGACCAAAAAAGACAATGAAACAGAGTTTGCAACAATGAGCAGCGGAACTTCAGCTGGGCTACCTTTTGACAATCGCCCAATATCTACCAAGGTTGAATTAAAGGCTGGCTTGAAGCCTGAATGGGATAATATGGGGGTAAAAAACAAAAGGACATGTAAAATATCCCATTATAATTTTATAATTAGTCATTAATCCATGCTAAGAGATTTTGATTAAAAAAATAGTGATACATATTTAACTATTAAGTATTAATAAATCATCATTTAGTTGCCCATGTGACATGTTTTTCACCGAAATCGTCATCAATGCTTTACGTTGTGGTGATATATTTCATTTTGCTTTTGGTCATTTGGTAAAGACACGCTATCTTTTGTAAACTTTGGTTAGAGTTTTTCCTTCTCTCAACAAGCAAGATAATACTGTAATATATGCCTTAACTAGGAGAGTAAGATTTTTTTTTTTGCTTTAATTTGAATAGAAAATGTTCCTCTGGATACTGATACCAGCAATTTGATTAATGCAATGCCAAGCTGTTTCTCCAAAAAAAAATATTAATAAATAAAAAATTATATTAGATAATTTATAGAAGAGGATATAGTATTTGATTCTTTTAATAATAATATTAATAATAATAAAAAGATAGCAAGCTATAATTAGTTTCAACTAACATATTTTAACAGTATTATTTATTGTAATTGCCAAATTGATTGATTGATTATTCATTATTTACAGAGTGTGTTTTGTGTGAGTATGTGCAAAGTCCTACGTAGTACGTACATTGAGCACATTGATTTTTTTTTTTTTGAAAGCATTGAGCACATTGATTGAATCTAGCTTTTATTAACAATTACATGTGCTTTTACGTGGCTAATTCCATATGGATGATTAAGAATTATATATGGTTAAAGAAAATATTTCAGCAATATAATTAAAATAAATAATAAAATAGATAATAAAAAAGAATATAATTATTTTAAGTTATATGACAAATGCACATAGCATATGACCAACTTTTTATTAAAAACAAAATATTACAATTGATTATAGAATAAACGATGAAACTCCTGTTAAATTTCTTTAAACTTTTTATGATTGAGTTTTAATTAGAGTGGTATTGTGATTGTCAAGCTATTAATTTGGTACCTCTATATTTGTCAAAGTTTTAGTTTTCGTCCCTATACATTTAATTGTTTAGATTCCTTCTTTTAGCTATCAAAATTAAGGTCTATCAATTATTAACTATGTCAATTTTATTCTTCAACTTTCAAGATCAAATCAATTTTATCCTTATAAATTGACTTGATTATGGATAAAATTGACTTGATTTTGAAATTCAAGGAATGAAATTGACACAATGAATAAGTAAGGGGAGAAATCAAATTAAACCATTTAATATATGTGTACATGTAAAATTGAAATTTTCCCGATTGTTGGATGAACAAAAGTGTTATTCGGTTTATCTTAAATTTACTAAACCTTTGGGGAAATAATTTCACTTAAAATAAAGAAATAAATTACGTTAATAAATTTTAAGTACTTATAATAGGTTACATAATAAAATTATGTTGTCCATTTTTTAGTACTTACATTTAGTCACATATTACAAGCACAATGTGTATGACTCAACTTTATTATTAAAAAAAATTATGATAGATAATTAAAGTATTATAAAATAAATAATAAAATTTCTTTTAATTCTAAAAACTCATGGAAGTACGATTTTAAACAGAGCAGTATTCTTGAACTTTTGAAATTTTGACAGTGAGTTTTACTTAGAGCAACTATGTTAATTATTCTAATGAATTTATAGTCCACCACATGACATAAGGGAGAAAATCTTGAATAAATCGGGTGTATAATTTCCCATTGTAAAGAGAAAAAAAAATAAAGAAGTAAAAACACTCGTGCAACCTCCCGTATTGGGGTTTTTCTACTTCTTTCGCCTTAAGGCCTTAAAGAAAAAAGGAGAGGTTGTCCACATAAAAAAATTATGTTGTGCAACTTTTAATACTTACATTGAGCCACATAATGCAATCATAGCATACATGACCCAACTTTTTTTGTTTAAAAAAATTATGGTAGATTTTTTTAATAATGAAATTTCTTTTAAATTTCCAAAATCTCTAGTACATAGTAGAATTTTAATTTGAATAAAAATTTTATTACTTTTAAAAAGGATGGGTGTGCTTTAATAACTTCCTCTATGCCCGATATAGGAATTTTTTTTCTTGCTTTGATATGACTTCTACTATGATCTAACATGTAATTAATTTCCTCCTCTAGAATTATTATTATTTTCATATTATTTGATTTTTTTAGCTATCGGTTGACGGTTCCAAAGCACAACCGCATTTTGTTGTGTCTAACTTTGCTGGAGATATGATATATATATATATATATATATATATAAGAAAACCTTGTTGGGGGTATCTGATTCAGAGAGGTGTGGGACCAATTTGGATATGATTTTGCTAATTAATTAAAAAGTATTCAAACTAATGCATATAGCATAAATACAAAATAAATGTCTTGGACCCCCTTAGTTGAAGCTGCCCATGATGATTTGTTCCAGACAATCACTACATCAGAAACATAAAAAGATCAAGTTCAGTTCCTCAGTATATGCATCCATATCTGATTTTAATTTGGTCGACTTTCACTGAAATTCATGCTTTTCTATATAAACAGACTTTGTTAAGTAACCATGTGACGTTTCTTTCTTTCTTTATTTTGACAGTTTTATACACATTGTAGTGTGGGAACTGTGGGTTTGTCAGGTTGCCACTGTCATTGTTCCAACATGTTCATAAATTTCATTTTCCTCTCATTCCAATCCAACTAAGTAACCATTCTAACCAACCGGCATCATTAAAAAATTTAAAATAGACACTCTTAATTGAAAACTTAGACTAATTATGATTTAGAATGGGCCCAATTTCATTGACATGAATTTTGTATCATGTAAATTTCCCATCACTTAAAAGTGTGTGAAGAACTAACAAAATACAAAACCAATCATTTACATTTCATTAAAAAAAATAAAAAAAAAAAAAAAAAAAAAACCAATCATTTACAAATTCTGAAACACTCCATTTTCTTAAAAAAATTTAAATATTAAATATATTTGCTCATAATAGGGCTATCGGAGAAAATGTGTCCCATAACCACAAATACTGGTTTATAAAAATTTCAGTGAATGCTTGTAGTTGTACTATTACCTATTGTTGAGGACATTCTTTTTAAAAAAAAATTATTGACCTATCAAAAAACCCATAACAAAAATAAGTAAGGGAAGCCTAAACGCATGACCAAACCCACTATTCTCCCTATTTATTACTAAATAGCTTCATATATGTGAGTTTCAATTAGCTTAACTGGTATTAAATACCTTATTATGGGTTTATTGTTGAATATATATATTTGGCCTTGCTAACAATAGTCTATATATTTCTTCGCATCTACTTATATGATTCATCTCCTAAATTACTTACGCATGAGAATAATCTTTTCTCATTAACTTTTCTACTCCCCTCATTCTTTTTTCGGTAAAACAAGCTTAATCATAACTTAGGAATTCACAAGTCTATTACAACGTAAATTTGCCTTATCAAAGGCTAATATATCCTCCACCACAGACGGTGGGTTACAAAAAGTTACAAAACTAGACAAAAATTGCGCTCCTAATTTAGCCAATGCATCAGCGCATTGGTTTGCTTCCCGGAAGGCATGGATCACGCGCTTGCTTGGGATATCCTTCAAGAGGCTCCTGCAATCAGATAAGAGAGGCTCCATTAAGAGATTTTCAGTATCATTGTTCATAAGAATAGCTATGCTCAAAGCATCAAGTTCAACAATAAGTTGCTGAATTCCCATTTCCTTAGCTAGCATCAGCCCATCTCTAAGTGCCCAAAGCTCAGCCAAGGCACTATTAGTGAACCCAAGGCCTCTAGCAAATCCCTTCAGCCAAGCCCCATTATGATCTCTAATTAAACCTCCTCCACCAGCTCTGTCCGGCCTCCTCATTGCTGACCCATCGGTGTTAAGTTTCATCTAACCCCTCGGTGGCTTCTCCCAACCCACTGGCACAATAGTTTTTTGTTGTTTGATCTTAGAAGCAAGACCAATGGCAAAAAATTCAGTACCGGCTTGGATACATTTTCTCCACAACTGAGGATCCACCACACCAGTCCTAAATATGAAATTATTTCTATGAGTCCATAGGTGCCACAAACCCATAGGAAATAGCACTCTCCAAGGAATTCCTTTCACAGCAGCATTCATGCCATCTTTACAGTTGATTTCCAGCCAAGTTTTAAAGGGCAAATTGAAAGAATTCATGGTGCAATGGGGCACTTGCAGCTGTGACCAGAACTGATGAGCAACTTCACAGCTCCTGAATAAGTGTTCAATAGATTCATTATGCTTGCAACACATTTTACACAAAGGATCAAGGCTTAAACCTCTTGAACCCAACACTTGTGCTGTAGGAAGGCTGTCATGAAGACACAGCCATATAAGGAATTGGATCTTTGGCAAAGTTTCAGCCTTCCAAACCCATTTAAATGACAAAGTATCCGGGTTCAGGGGATTTAAACCCCTTGCAAGCAGATATGCAGCTTGGATAGAGAATAATCCATTATTAGAGTAAGCCCACATGAGACTATCACACTCTTGGTTAACAAAAGAGAAAGGAGTGGCCTTAATGTTGTTAAGCACACTTGCAGGAAGCTCAAAGGAAATGCTTGAAGGCCTCCACACAAGGTTCTCATCAAAGCATTGCCTCACTGTCAACACTTCCTCCTCCCGGGTAAGTGGTCCTTCAATTAGCTCCCTTAATCTCCCACAAGGCAGCCAGAAATCCCTCCACATGCTCACAGTCTCCCCATTTCTTATGGTCCATTTTAAGCCTTTGACATACGTAGGGCCTCCCTTCTTACAAGCAGCCCATATCCGAGAGCAAGGCAAATGCCTGCCAGCATCAGTAACTCTGTTAGGACAGAGATATTTGGCTGCTAGCATCTTTGCCCAAGGTTTCTCCCCCTCTTGGCCAAGCCTCCAGCAAAGCTTGGCTAAAATGGCTTCATTCCTATGCTTCATTGAAAAAAGCCCCAAACCTCCCAACTCTTTAGGCAAAGTAACAGTGCTCCACTTCACCATATGCATTCTCCTCCTTTCCTCTGTTGACCCCCAGATGAAATCCCTCATCATTTTGTCAATGGCATCACACACTTTGACTGGAAGGCAGTGGCACTGCATGTAGTACTCGGCAATGGGAGCAGCAGCAGACTTGGCAAGTACTAGTCTCCCAGTTTTAGACAGAACTTTAGATTTCCAACCAGCTAGTTTACTTTGGATTTTGTCCAAAATAAAGTTGAAAGCAGTACCAACTCTGCCTTTGTGGATGATGGGGAAGCCCAAATATTTACCAAGGTTGTTGGTAGCAATGATTCCCATTTTCCTGCATAAAGTCCTCCTCCTTCTAGCAGGAACATTTGAAGAGAAGAAAATTCTGGATTTTCCATAGTTTACCTTCTGCCCAGCCAGGTTACAAAAGTTATTGAGAACTTCCATTATAGTATTACAATTCTTAGTATTAGCCTTGGCAAAAAGCAGAATGTCATCAGCAAAAAGGACATGAGAGAAGCTAGGCCCATTTCTAGAAGCTTTAACCATATCCCACTTCTTATCCTCACACATCTTAGTAATTTGAGCTCCAAAAAACTCCATGCATAAGAGGAAAAGATAGGGAGAAATGGGATCCCCTTGCCTTATTCCTCTTGAGGGGCAGAAAGTTGGAAGTTTACTTCCATTAAAGAGAAGGGAAGTAGATGACGTGGCCACACAACTTAAGATGAGCTTGATGATGTTTTCAGGAAAACCAAAGTGTATCAGAATCATCCTGATAAAGCTCCATTCTAATCTATCATATGCTTTCTCCAAGTCAATCTTCACCACCATATACCCATCCTTACCTCTTCTATTACCAAGTGAATAGATAAGCTCTTGAGCAATGATCACATTATCAGAACCTCTCCTCCCTTCCAGAAAGGCGGCTTGCATGGGAGAAATAAGTTTAGGCAGAAGGGGTTTAATTCTATGAACGAGAATTTTGGAAACGATTTTATATACAGTGTTACAAAGGCTAATAGGTCTATAGTGACTAACTGTTTCAGGTCCCAATTGCTTAGGGATCAAGGCTATCAGGGTTTGGTTAAGATCCTCAGGGATTTTTTGGTTGGCAAAAATTTGTTTCACTTCATTCCGGACAGATTCCCCAACCACCAGCCAGAACCTCTGGTAGAATCCAGCGTGCATACCATCACTTCCAGGGGCCTTGTAAGGCTTCATGGACTTAAGGGCATCCCAAATTTCTTTATTAGAAGGCATCAGCCCTAAAGCATAAGCTTCTTCAGCCTCTAGCCTCATGCACCACTCTGTATCCCATCTTTGGAACCAAGGACAAACAGTTTGATCTGTCTGGTATAGCTTAATAAAGGTTTTGGAGAAAACATCTTGAACTTGCTCCACATTATGAACCCAAACCCCTTCATCATTCAATATGCTAGTGATCCTGTTCTTACTTCTTCTAGCCAGGGTAGTCAAATGGAAGTATGCAGTATTTCTTTCCCCAAAAATAGTCCAATTAACCCTAGATTTCATAGCCCACAGCTCCTCTTCAAGTTGCAGGATCTCATTGTATTCTTCTGATAATTGATCTTGGAGGTTAATGAGAAAGTTATTAGGGTTAAAGGCAAGAGCACGCTGGGCTCCCAGCAGTCTAGACATGATCTGCCTTTTCCTCACAAAAATATTTCTAAAGACTTCTTTGTTCCAAATTTGGACCTTATGGGTGAACCTAGTGACAGCTCCAGAAAGATTATAATCCATCCCATTCCAAGAATCCCTAACAATGGCTGGAAAATCATTGTGGCTCAACCACATAGGTTGGAACCTAAATGGACGATTGGAAGCATTAGACAGATTAGGGCATAGATTAAGTACTAAGGGGCAATGATCCGAATTAACCCTGGCCAAATGAGTAACATTTGCTTCAGGGAAAGAAGCTTTCCATACAGGATTTGCCCAAACTCTATCCAGCCGACATTGGATGAGACCCCCCAGTTCTCTCTTATTAGTCCAGGTAAATTTAGGCCCTGAGAAGCCCAAGTCCAACATTTGACACTCATTCATGCAGTCAAGAATAGCCCTCACTCTTCTTTGACAGATGGGATTACCCCCAGCCTTTTCTTCCTCAGAAATAACCTCATTGAAATCACCCATAAGTGCCCAAGGAAGGTCATGCAAGGTAGCAATTAATTTAAGGTTTTCCCATAACAAACATCTTTCAGCAAACCTAGGACTAGCATAGATAGCACTAATGATCCAGGAAAGGGATTGAGATCTTACCCGGATAATGGCGTGGATTTCCTGCTCTGTTGAGGCCAGAACTTCCACATGCACCAAGTCAGTCCTCCATAGCATCCATATGCCCCCAGCAAAACCAATGGTATCAGCAACCACAGAGCCATCAAAAGGCAGGGACTCAATCAACTCTATAGCCCGAGCACCACTCATTCTGGTCTCTGTGATAATCATCAGCAAAGGAGCATGCCATTCAACTAAATCCAACACTGTCTTTCTGAATTGGGGCTTCATAGCACCCCTACAATTCCAGATTAGGATGTTCATCATCTTCAAAGAAACTTCAGAGGAGTCACACGGCACCAAGGCAGCAGCATCCTCAATGTCTCTCAATCTCCATGCTCCCATCACCTCCTCCTTGCTCAGCCACCATTCTCGGAACAAGGTGAACGAGTGTTGGATTATCCCCCTCTCCCCTGCTGAGGATTTGGTGAGAATGGTGCCTGAGTTCATTGCTTCTGTCAGCTGAAACATCTTCATCATGTGGACGCTCCCCTTCAACAAGCATTCCACAGGTTTGTCCTGTGGACTCTTCCTCACAACCATCAAATTTTTCATCCACTTGTTCTCCGCCTCTGTCAGCGATTTTTCCGAGTATTGCACACTTGATCTTGTCGCTAACGAGCTTGAGCTTACTGGTGGAGGGGTTTGGAAGGCAGGTTGGTCCGTGACAAACCTCCACCATGGATTCGGTGTCAGCTCCCAAGCTCTGTTCATCGCAGGAAGATAGCCTAACGATCTGCTCTCCTCCGTCAGCGGGAACATGTTTTTCCAGGCCAGCATCAACTCCAAATCGAACCATCCCCAAACCTCCGTTGGATCCTGCCTTATCCATCTGATCGTCTCTTCTCCGATCGGAATGATTTTTCCCTTGTAGAACAACGCCCACTTCTCTGTTCTCTCCATAGTTTTTGATCTTCAGGGTGTTTGACTCCCTTACCTTATCCGTTAACCCTGGTTTAGTTACTGCCTTAGCTGCAATAGAAGAGGTGCAAGGCCTTTGGGCCGGTCCATCATCACTCAATGGGCCTGCATTCGCCCCAAATACAAATAACTCCTTATCCTTACTCAGGCCCATTTCACTGACTTGAGAACCAACGGTCATATTGGTCTTCTGCTTGGAGCTTACACGGCTACCCTTCCTAGCATTGCTTTTTCTGTCAACAGTCTTGTTGTGATTCGTTACTTCATTTTATTGCCTAAGAAAAACACAAAAATAGCAACTAACAAGCAACCCATTAGCATGAGTATTAGGCTCGACTACTCCCAAATATGATGTCAAACAAATGTCTTGCCTTTTTAGTCATTTTTATTTCCTTTATAACTTTCAATTTAAACGTTAGAATAATGATCTATCTGTTCTAGCCTATCTCCTAGAGACCTTGTGATTTGACTTTGTAATTATTTCAATTTTTATTTTTGATAATTTTTCTAATTTATAGTCTAATTTCATGCCTAGGGTTCTAGGGAATTTTTCCTTGCTGCCCTAAGAGTGTTTTAGCGCTTTCTAAGTGTCTCCTAGCAACCTTAGGAACTTTTTTTTTTTTTTTTTTTTTTTTTTTTTTTTTTTTTAATGTGTAAAGTTGTGATTTCTAACTATCCTTTGTTGGCTTTAATTTTGTGCCAAGTTTAAATGTATTTTCTTCAATCATTTTTTTGTATTTATGTGGGTTTAATTGTAAGAAATAAGTGTGAGAGATTTGTGAAGAATCAAGCGTCAAAAGAAAATCAATGAAGTCCGCGACTAGTTCGCAAGAAGTTCACGAGAAGAGTAACAAGCGAAAGGCCATGTGTGAAGTACATGACTAGAAGTTGAAGAGTCATGTTAGGCTGTTAAATTCGCAAGTACTTTACAAGAAAGATCATCTCGCAACGTAACCGCAAAACTCTCTGTTTGGCAAAAAGAAAAATTGTTATACCAAAATTCTTTACCCACACTATAAAATACCTTCATTACCCACGAAATGTAAGGAGTGTTTTTCAGAGAGAAAACCCTAGCAAAAATACTTAAGAGTTAGAGATTGTTATATCCACAATCATCTACACATTTTCTCTTGGTTTTCCTCTACTTCTACCTCTCTATCTCTACATCCTTGAAAGGTTCTTCGCCCAAACACTTACCACACCCAATCTAAGTGTTGAGTCAAGTTTTGGTGCCTTTGAGAAGTATTAGAAGGAGTCATTAAGTGGAGGATGCAATCGGGTTGAATTGTGGGATCCGAAAAACGAGTGAAGACATGACCCCGAAAAGTCCGTTAGCAGCAAGAGCTTGGAGGGCTCAAGTACATGGGGTAGACTAAGCTAAAGCTAGGAGGGTCTTTTGTTATTCATGTACTCTAACTTTATTCATTAGTGGATCGATTTCGACTTGGAGGGTCGCGGAGAGATTTTTTGCCGAGTTTTTCGGTTTTATCTTCAGTAACACGTTTTGGTGTTATCTTGTGTTTGCATCTTTCTTCCCTACTCTTTAAGTTTTTCATTTATTATTCATTGTGGTTTGATATGGCTTAGAGTAGTGTTGCCGGTTTATTACGCATATTTACTCTTATTCCGCACTTTGTTAAGTTAGAGTAAAAGCGGAGAATTTTAATTATTCATTCTCACCAAAGGTGAGCTTCTTCCTCTTCATCCCTATTTTCAGCGTTACTACAGGGAAGCCGAGTAGTTGGTTTCAGCTCACTTTCCTTACTACACAATCATCATAGATGGATTCAGACTTTATAGAATGAATCCAATGCATCACTCTCACGTAGAAGGAGGATCAACCTATTACGGTTCAAGTGGTACACAGGGAGAAGATTCTTGAGGAATATTCCCTCAGCCTCATTGGAAAGTTCCTAACTACACGCCCTTTGAACCTGAGAGCCACAAAGAACCTCCTATGCTCGGTGTGGAAACTTGGCAATGATCTAAAGATAGTTGACGTGGGGGACGGACTACTTCAGTTTAAGTTCTCTTTGGAGAGCCAACTACGATGGGTTTGGGATAATGGCCCATGGAGCTTTGACAACAATATCTTGGCCTTACAAAGATGGGAGAAAGGCCTGACAGCTAGGATGGTAAGTTTCACGAGCTTGCCGATGTGGGTTCAGGTGTGGGGCTTACCGTTTGACCTTATTAACAAAGAGGCAAGGATGGACATCGGAAGTGGGATCGAGTCTATGGTGGAGGTGGACTGTAGAGCACTTGCCTCAAACCAAGCACGCTTCCTGCGCATCTAAGTAGAAGTCCCACTTGACAAACTGATACGGAAAGCCAGTCAGATCATTAGTTCGGAAGGAGACTCGGTAAAGGTGGCGTACAAATACGAGAGACTTGTGGGCTTGTGCTTCCAATGTGGAAGAGTAGGCCATGAAATAACCCGATGCCCCTACCCGGTCGACGACATCGCAGATAGTAGGCCATATGGCGACTGGCTACGGGCAGGTTCCAAACACCGGCCCAATAACTCATCGGGGAGGACGGACAGCCCGTAGCGCCGAACCCCAACATCGCCGCCCCAAGAACAGTCTTCGGGAACCATATCCTCCACAGACGTCAATGTGGACCCCACTACTGAAATGTGTAGAGCAGACATGACAAGACCTGCTATGGTTAGCGCACAGCTGCAAATCACGGTAAAGATCTCAACGGGCACTAACACCTTAAAGCCCGACCCCACTATGATGGAACACACACCCTGCCAACCATATGATAACCCATATTAGCATGAAAAGGAGCATCCTTTTTCAGCGGGGAACCTGATAAGCATGCCTATCTCGTATGGGCTGGACAGTGGTGCACTAAAAGAGGGTCACGTGACTGGTCTTATTCCGCAAGACACCTCACGTAGTTTTGCATGGGATATGGAACCTAGTGTTATTAACACAAATATAGCAACTACGTGGAAAAGTCCAACACTAACCCAAAGTACAATTACAAGCGAAGAACTTTTAGCCACACAGGATTAGGTTGGAACTAAAAGAGCAAGTCGAGACCACCAAGAAAATAAGCACGAAACAAACATGGGGAAAACTAAAAGGCGTAGGGTGTTGGCCGAAACTACTAAACCACCTCTCCTAACGGCGGCGGGGGCTACGTCCCAGCCCCGCCGATTACCATGATTATCATGAGTTGGAACTGCTGGGGGCTTAGGAACCACCTAACAGTTCAGGTACTTGCCAACTTGGTAAGAAAAAAAGGACCAACAATTTTGTTTCTAATGGAAACTAAGTTGTCAGTAACTGAGATGCAACCCATAAAAGTAGAGCTAGACTTTCCCTTGATGCTGGTGGTTCCTAGTTTGAGGCGAAGTGGTGGGCTGGCGCTGCTGTGGAAGAACGATGTGGTGGTGGATACTTAAACATACTCCCCCAACCACATCGATGTTCATGTTTCTTCCCCCATGCAGACATTATGGAGGATGACTGGTGTGTATGGCCACCCTGAAGAGAGGATGAAGATTGAGACATGGAGATTGCTTAAGCACCTACGAGTAAGGGCTTCACTCCCATGGGTGTGCCTAGACGATTTCAATGAAATACTTTGCTCCGAGGAGAAAAATGGACGAATCCCTAAGCTGCTTCAACCCATGCAGGATTCCAAAGTACTCTTCTTCATTGTGGTTTAGTGGACTTGGGCTTTCAAGGTTACAGGAATACTTGGAGGAATTGGAGGCGGGGGGATGCTTTTGTGGAGCAACGGCTTGATAGGGCCTGTGCATTGGAGGAATGGAGAGAGCTTTTCCCCTAGACCAAAGTGTTCCACACATCAGCAACCTAGTCAAACCACAACCCATTCTACTGAACACTAGGCCCACTTTTACACGACACCGCCAAAGTAAGAAAATACAACGGTTTGAAGAAAAGTGGGTGGCTCACCCTGAATGTATGGACCGGGTTAGGTCCTCTTGGGTTCAAACCCAACCTATTGGTAACCCTATGTTCCACTTATTTGAGAAGATTAAACGATGTAGGATGGATTTGGTGGTGTGGAGCAAAAACACTTTCGGTAACACCCGAGATCGTCTTAATGCTAAGCAGGGAGAGTTGGAGGAGTTGATGACAGCAGGGTACGGGGAAAACTTGGACAGGATACATGAAGTCAGGAAAGAGTTAAACGAGCTAATGCACCATGAAGAAGTGTTCTAGCGTCAACACTCACGATCCATCTGGCTTTCGGCCAGTGACAAGAACACAAAGTTTTTTCACCAGCGTGCAAGCCAAAGGCGGCGCAAAAATACTATTGAGGGCATGAATGATAATAGCAGGAGGTAGTGTACGGACATAGGGGAGATAGTAGGCATAGCTGAGGAATATTATAAGAGGTTGTTCACTGTGTCGAACAACCTCAACATGGACGATGTGCTGGCCTCCGTGGACAGGGTTGTCACTGTAAAAATGGTAAGGAACCTAGTTCGGCCATACACGTCGGAGGAAGTTTAGACAGCCCTTTTCCAAATGCACCCCTCCAAGGCACCTGGCTCGGATGGCATGTCTCATTTCTTCTTCCAAAGATTTTGGCACATTGTGGGTCATGACGTCATGGAGGCAGTATTGTCATTCTTGCACTCGGGGAGGTATTTGCACAAAATGAATTATACACACATAGTTCTTATTCCCAAAAAGTGTAACCCTCAGAATATCACAGAGTACCGACCTATTAGCTTGGGGAATGTTGTATCAAGGCTAATCTCTAAGGTCCTAGCAAACTAGGTGAAGTCTATGCTACCTTATGTCATCTCCGACTCCCAGAGCGCCTTTGTTCCGGTTAGGTTGATCACAGATAACACTTCAGTTGCTTTTGAAATGATACACATGATGCGAAATAGAAGACAGGAAAGGTTGGACACATGGCAGTTAAGCTTAACATCAGCAAAGCCTATGACAGGGTGGAATGGAATTTTCTAGAAAAAATCATGTTAAGCCTAGGTTTCCCTGTGGAATGGGTGGATCTTGCAATGTCGACTATGCATTCAGCCTCATATTCAATCATCGTTAACGGTGAGCCGTGCGGTTATATTACTCCCTCAAGAGGTATTAAGCAAGGCGACTCGTTGTTGTCGTAACTCTTCTTATTTTGCGCCGAGGGACTCTCATCCTTGCTACGGAGGGCAACCATAAACAACGACGTGAAGGGGCTTTTATCTTGTCATGGAGGTGTATGTATTTCACACCTTCTATTCGCCGACAACTCTTTACTCTTCTGTGAAGCCAAGCTAGAAGAAGGTCGTCGATTACTTGGATTACTCACTCAATATGAAGTTGCGTCTAGGCAGGCTATCAATCGGCAAAAAATCACCTTATTCTTTGGCCCAAACATTAGTTATGAAATACAAGAAGACATATGGTCTTTGTTTAGGGCACAAATATTGACAAATTGTGAGAAGTACCACAGACTACCCATGGTGGGGGGGAGGTCTAAGGTAAGCACTTTCAGGGAGCTTCAGGAAAGAGTCACTAAAAGGGTGATGGGATGGAAGGAGAAAAACATCTCAAAAGCCGGGAGGGAAGTCCTTATCAAGTCAGTGGCTCAAGCTATCCCGACTTACTCCATAAGCATCTTCAAGGTACCTAGAGCAGTGTGTGATGGTATGAACTCAATTTTGGCTAAATACTAGTAGGGGCAGACTCAGAATGAATGAAAGATACAATAGATTAACTAGGGCAGGTTGTGCACTCCAAAGGATAAAGGTGGAGTGGGGTTTCGAGACATTCATGCTTTCAATCTAGCGATGCTGGCCAAGCAAGCATGGCGGCTGACTCAGGAGACTAACTTCTTGTTTTACAAGGTGTACAAAGCTAGGTACTTCCCCTCGTGTTCCTTCATGGAAGTAGTATTGGGAAGCAATCCCTCTTTTGTCTGGCACAGTCTTCTCAGTGCAAGGGATGTGCTTAGGGAAGGTTCAAAATGGAGCATTGGAGATGGAGGCACGGCTGGCATTAAGAGCCATAGATGGCTTCCTAACCCCCTGACTTTTCATGATGGTGTGGACACGTCACTAAATGTGGGTGATTTCATTGACCCACACACCAAACAATGGGACAGGGAAAAGGTCAACGCCTGGTTCTTGCCACCATCAAAGGACGAAGTGTTGGGGACACGGCTGGGCGGGTTAGACAGCCGAGACAAGCTAGTGTGGAATGAGAACAAGTCGCAAACCTTCTCGATGCGTTCAGCGTACCAAGTAGCCTTGTGGATCCACCGAAGGTCAAGAGCAGAACACTCCGGAGCAAGGGACGACAAGAAGATATGGAATAGGTTGTGGAAACTACCTATCCCTCCTAAGTACCTTTGTGTGGAAGGCTTGCTTGAACATCCTACCAACCCGAGCAAACCTCTGCCGAAGGAAGCTTCACATGGACCCTAAGTGCGGGGTGTGTGGTGAGCATGACGAAACTATTATCCACACCCTGTGGCAGTGCCCCTTAGCACGAAATGTTTGGGCACTTACTCGCGGAAAGCTCCAGAAGTGTGTGTCCTCAGCTCATGATTTCCTCAGCTTAGCCCGAACCTTGGTGGAGAAATTGAGCAAGAAGGATCTCGAGACTTGGGCAATGGTGGCATGGTCAATTTGGAACGCACGAAACCGGGTCCAGTTTGAAGCTACTCAAACTCTGCCACATGCTATTCTTAAGGGAGTAGTCTCGTTTTGGATGAGTACCAGCGCCTAGCTAGAAGCACGGCACATTGTTGAGCTCATGTGTGGGCTGCTTGCTCTATAGGAGGCCCATTGTACACCTTTTCTTTTTTTCTCTCTTTGGGTTCAGTCCCTCTTTGGTTTTTAGTTTGTTGGGTCGGGCCCATAGTACACTGTTTTTGAAGATTAATATACATCTATCTTTCGTCAAAAAAAAGTTAAAGTAAAAGCAATCTAGTCGTAATTTTAAAGTTGGGAGGTCTGAACAAGTTTTAATGTTTTCACACTAATTTGAGCTTTCAAAATGCATTATAGTTTTCAAGGTAAATTCAGTTTTGATATTGATAAAATTTTAGAACTTTTTTCTATTACTTTTTGGTGGATTTCAGACTCTCTCATTGTGGATTTAAAGATATAAATTTTCTTGAAGTAAACATAATTTGCTTCTTGTGACTTTTCACCTGTGTCAAAAGACCCAGGTCTAACTATTAGCCTGTTGAAGCATGACACATAACAAGGCGAT
Source organism: Quercus robur (assembly GCF_932294415.1). Lineage (NCBI taxonomy): Eukaryota > Viridiplantae > Streptophyta > Magnoliopsida > Fagales > Fagaceae > Quercus > Quercus robur. The sequence continues at coordinate 82,172,766 of NC_065535.1, forward strand.
AAAAAGACTCCGACACTGACCATTCATGATCATTTGGCCCATTCTTGACTATGAATTCCTAAACCAAAATATTTAATATTATTGAAGCATCACATTAATTTCAATACAATGCCAAAAACTTGGCCAAAATAATGAAAAACTTTCTTTCTTTCTTTCTTTTAGGAATCAGACGGTTGAAAGAACATAAAAAGATTGTGGCGTTCCGCACACATCAAAATAACCCGGGTCTAACTATTAGCCTATCAAAGCATGATACAGAGTAAGTCGACAAAAACGGCCCCAATACTGACCATTCTTGTTCATATGGTCCATTCTTAACTATGAGTTCCTAAACTGAAATATTAATGAAGCAATATTGCATTAAACAATTTAACTTCAATACAATGCCAAAAACTTGGCCAAAATAGCGAGAAACTTTCTTTCTTTCTTTCAACTTTCAACCATTAGAAAAAAGGTTGGTGGATATTTTATGATCTTAATGGTAGGGGAGAAGAATGTATGGGGGAAGTTATGGAGCTTTGAGTTTTCCCAAATATTTGCTACCCTGCAACACTGCAATTTTTGCTAATAGTGTTGCCTGAAATTGTAACCAAAAGTGAATATGATAAGATCATACAGAAAAATGTGGGGGAAAAAAAAGGAGAGGAAGGACGAAAGGATAAAAGTTTAATTGTCTTAAGTGAAACGTACAAAGCAAACATTCAAAGAGTTTCTGTAGAGGTTCAAATCCCATCAAATGTAGGACAAGATGTGTTGTGATCTTCCCCAACATCCCCATCATATAATATAACCTAGCTATATATTTACATCTTACGTTTTTTTGAGTGAAAAAGATGTGCTCAATTTTCGTTTGGATTTTTCCATAGCTTTTGAAATAGAAGATGGTACAAAAATTGAAAAATGTGATTATTATTGGGCCCAAAAATCGGCATCACGGAATGGGGTATGTGACAAGAAGTATATAGAACCAAATTTATAGGTTGATCTTTGTTGTCTCTGATATAAAGCAAAAAGGTGGGGAATATGATGCCTCTATTACGAGGTTGATGAAGAGATGATGCATAGTATAATGATATCACTAGCGAAAAAAATAAAAAGCATGATCACCTCAAGAATGGAACTATTCTAAGACTAAGAGGGCGATGGCCCCCTTGAAATTTAATTTAATGTATATAAATATATGTGAGTTGAAGTTTCAAGTTGGGACTCAAAAAAAAAAAAAATTATATATAGTCCTCAAAAATTGAAAATTGAAAGATGTTAGAAAAAAAGGGGGTGGGGGCCATGTGACCCATATTTGTGTTTGGTATAATAATAATATTTTGATTGTTTGTCATGTGAGAGTGAAAATTGAAAAAATTGGAGTGCTACCATGTTTTTTTGGCTCCACCAAAAGGACTGCATGAGTGTTTTTTTTCTCCAATTTTTTGTGTCTGTATTTGGATGTGTTTATTTATTATTTATTTAGGAGTACTAAGGTCTTTAAGTTAGAAGAATATTGGCAATATAATGAGATACTGTAATAAATATAACTTTGAAATGTTGGTGGTTCACACTATTTCCTCCGTGGCTTGAATATTTGAATGATAAAGGTACAACTTTGTATCTACCATGCTTTTCTCTTTAGTAAGTCATTTAGGATTTTTAGGTAGGATTCATTCATTGTTGAAAGATTTAAGAATAAGAAAAAAGTTAGGGATGCAAAGATTGTGCTTTTATAATTCTTATAATAATAATAAAATTTATGCACCATTTAAGAAATTATCAATTTATCATAACTCTTTTCTGGAGAGGACTTGATGCCATGCAATTTATTCATCAACAACTAAAGTGTTTATCCAAAAATTTATTGACGGTGGAATATGGATTAATGTTGTTTACCATTGTGAAATTATTTTGCAAGGCATTCATCATATATGTCATATAGTTATACATGAATGCTTGCTATGTTGAGAGATGAGATCAAGTTCGTCATTGATATAAGATGACTTTACAATTGAAAATCATTATTGAACCCATATTTTTTTGGTGTTTATTTATTTATTTATATTTTGTTAACAATGAATGGATATTGGTTTTATTTTTATATATTAATTCAGGGTTGAATTTTAGTATATTTGTTATGACTTAATTTTTTATAGTTAATACTTTGACCGCCACATATGAATTCCTAATTCTGTTTCTTTTAATGCACCAAAGAAGCAACTTCTCGTTAGCAAGAAGCACAGGTGGTTCAGTCACGTACAACATACTAAATTACTAATATTAGCATATGAGTTATATACTATATATTATTATTACTATTAAAATAACAAAAAGGAAAAGAAAAAAATAATTGGGAACTGAATAGTCTTTTGCTTTGGTAAGTAAGTACTTCAGAATAAATCCCTTTACAACGCGAGCCTATCATTACCCCCAAAACACGTTGATTTGTCTGTCCTAATCCTACTCTTCTCAACTTTTAAAATGGCTCCATTTAATCATTGCTTTTCTTGGTAATTTTCCCCTTGATGGTACTTTGAAATGCTAAAATGTGCAGATCCTACATGAGTTTCATTTCAATTATGCAGTAAAGATTATCCAACAGCATTGTTGTGATTTCCTAGATTTTGTATCACTATGAGATTAGTTTGATGGTAGAAGTTCTCATATCGTTTTACATGATAATTAACATGTGTTTAGTAATTCGAGTAGCAGTATTTCAATAAATATGTTGTACTCATTATGATAGTTTCATCAAAGCCCTGATAGTACACGTGATATTATTCATTGTAGTCACATAATGTTAGGGTAGATGAATTCACAACACAACCCTCATTTTTCATATAGCAAAAATTAAGAAGATTTCCTAGAACTTGTGTACTGCTTAAATGAGATTGGAAGAAGAGTAAAATTGAAAACCAAATTATTACCAATATTGAAGTTATTATGGCATATATCACCAAATTATTATGGCAATTATTTTTTTTAAAAGGGGCACGTGTAAGGAGCTGGTATATATGGACCCAATACAGATCCCTTAATGGGTTCACAATCACATGCATGACAAGAATGTAATAAAGTTACATATGAATCATCATATATTTATGCAAACAGAAATATAAATATGAATACGAAGGTCACCTAATATTTCTACTAAGGTGGAAATATTGAATTTGGGGCACGGGTGTTTCGTGCACTCTCTCCTCTCTGCGTAGCTATCTATTACCTGTACAATACAGGTTAAACAAGTCCATGCAACTTCCAGGATGCAATTACCAAAATACCCCTAACTTTTCCCAGAAACTACGATTCTAAAAACCGAATGGAAAAATCAAATCAAATCAAATCATTGAGTGAGATGATGAGGCAATGTGTTTGACGCGACCGGTGAAAATGAATGACGTCGGTTTATTTTTTGGGATGCTCCCAAACGAAGTCGTTTCTTACCGCGCCCTTGTTGTTGCCTTGGAAAACGAATCTTGAAATTCGGTGTACAAAACCTTTTTAGCAGAAAAGAACAAAAGCTTTTGACCGTCTACTTTGAGAAAAAACACAATTGCTGCTTCAAAATAACAATAACGCCACGGAATTTTATGTGTACACAAAGTGAGTTTAGAATGTTTTTTTCTTTTCTTTTTGGAGTGATCAAAGTCAAAACGCACCATTATTAGTAATTATTTGTAAAAAGATTGCTAAAATTATAAAAAATTTTACAAATGAGTAGCGAGTTCAGATAACAATCAATAAGAATTTTTTATATAAATAATTTATGACGATAGAATTATTCTTATTTACACAAATTAATTACTTGTAGTTAAAAAATATAAAAATATCAATTTTTTATATCTAGTATTCAATTGGTCCAATGGGAAAATGGTCTCCCTCTGAAGGCTGATATTTTGATATTGCACCTAAGTTCAAAAGTATATTTTAACAGAGTGATGAATGCCATAAAATCTATTTTAAGATAAGATAAAGAATGAAAATACAAGTGACAATGCTTTTTTACATAGTGTAGTGTAACATGCATGGACATTCCTTTTTGGAAGCCAACTTTGAACGAACAAAAATTAGTGGTTGTGTCAGTTTCAGCATGCCTCACACAACATCAAAGCTCTTTTCTTTTCTTTTCTTTTCTGTTTTACATTACTCTTTAGCTCAGCAGATTCTACTAGGTTCAGCCACACAACACACCGGGACAAAAGAAGCAATTAAACATAAAATTTGGTCACAGTTTCTACCCAAAAGTATGATATACACACTAACAAATGTAGCTTACTCCAACAAAGCTTTAATTTGCCTCCAATTTCTTTTGTAATTTTTTTTTTTTTTTTTTTTTTTGAGTTGTTCAGTATTATGAAATTAGTAATAATGGCAATGTTGAGATATATAGTGAAAGTCGTGGCATTTAACTAGCCACATAAAAACATAACAAAACACCCTTTTGTTTATTAGATAAAGTTTTTTCCCAAATTGTATTATATTAACAAAAGTATCACGTTGTAGACTTCCTGTAAGCCACATTACATAATTCATGCGCTAAAACCCACAAAGGCTCTGTGACTGTCTATATAAAATGCCTGAGAAAGCAAGCCAGGTAGCAAACCTCACACACTCACACATACACAATATTACATGTTCCACAGCAACAACAACAATGGCCACCATAGCCAGAGATGAATCAGACTATGATAGTAGTTGCTCCTCAATAACCGTGCCAGACTCAAGCCGTAGTTGGATGAGTAACCTCAGCTTTGGTAGCCGAAGGAGCTCAGTCTCTGTATGCTCCTCCACTGACACTTCTGTTTTAAGCTCTCACAAACCCCACAAGGCTAACCAAGCCGCATGGGAAGCCATGAGGAGGCTCCAGAGCTCAAAAGGCCGAGTTGGGCTTGACCATTTTCGGCTTCTACGTAGGCTTGGAAGTGGTGACATAGGGAACGTGTACCTTTGCCAGATAAGGAACCCTGTGGTGGGGTTGCCACAGTGTTTTTACGCCATGAAAGTGGTGGACAAAGAAGCACTTGCTATAAGGAAGAAGCTACAGAGGGCTGAGATGGAGAAGGAGATTTTGGGTATGCTTGATCACCCTTTCTTGCCAACTTTGTATGCTGAGTTTGAGGCTTCTCATTACTCTTGCTTGGTCATGGAGTTTTGCCCTGGTGGAGATTTGTATGCTGCTCGACAACGCCAGCCAGGAAAGCGATTTTGCATTTCATCTGCTAAGTAAGTCTCTTGGATCTTTAGAATTGTTTGTGTAGTTGTCAAATTTTGTTTAATAAAGAAATTGGTAAGACAAAAAGTAGCTTAAAGTAGGTTTTGTAAGTAAATAAGTTAACAACAAATAAGGTAATTAAATACGTACATGTTTTACCAAAAGTCCATGTTAATTTCCACCTCATATGATACAAAGAAATAATGAGCTAGTCACAAAGAAGAGTAGGAAGCTCTCTATTTTATTTGAAACGGAGAAAATTAATTTTACAATTAAGATTTTATTTTATAATGTCGCGTTATTTAAATTTTTTTTTTTTTTTTTTGAGAAAGGCGTTATTTAAATGTGGTGATACTAAATTCACTTTAGACATAAAATGGAGTCATTTCCAATAAAGATGATATTGAGTACTTTTGTTGGTGTGACATTACTTGCTTTTTATATATTCCTTTATTTGTTGTGTATGCTTAGTTTTATGTGTGAAAGTTTATTACTAATGAGTTATGAAAATGTAATCATAGGTTTTATGCTGCTGAGACACTCCTTGCACTAGAGTATCTCCACATGATGGGTATAGTTTACAGAGACCTTAAGCCAGAAAATGTGCTGGTCAGAGAAGATGGCCACATTATGCTTTCGGATTTCGATCTTTCACTCAAATGTGATGTTGTTCCCAAGCTCCTAAGGGCAAACCATACTTTGGATCCCAATGACAAGGATGTAAAGTGTTTGACACCTTCTTGTGTTGCCCCCATGCAACCTGTGCTTTCATGTTTCTCAGCTTCCACCAAGAAAAAGAAAGCTAATAATGTTACAACAATAACAAATCAAGTTGGTGTCCTAGAACTTGATCCAGAACTAGTGGCTGAGCCAATAAATGCTCGTTCCAAGTCCTTTGTTGGAACACACGAGTACTTAGCACCCGAGGTGATATCAGGTCAAGGCCATGGGAGTGCTGTGGATTGGTGGACTTTGGGGGTGTTCTTGTATGAAATGTTATTTGGGAGAACACCTTTCAAAGGTGAAAACAATGAGAAAACCCTCATCAACATCCTTAGACAGCCACTAGCTTTCCCAAGGATTGGTGTTAGTAGCAGCAAAGAATTTGAAGAGATGGTGAAAGTTCAAGACCTTATTAGCAAGCTGTTAGTGAAGAATCCCAAGAAGAGAATTGGAAGCTTAAAGGGTTCTGTTGAGATCAAGAGGCATGAGTTTTTCAAGGGTGTGAATTGGGCTTTGATTAGGTCAGTCAGACCACCTGAAGTCCCTAGTGATCTACACAAGTTTAGGAGTAGAGCTTTGTTACCAAAGTTAAGCAAGAAAGAGAGGGATCAACCATATCAAATCCCTCATCATTTTGACTACTTCTAACTGTAGATGTAAATAAAATTAGGTAAAACAGGAAGCAAATATCATGTATGACACCAAAGAAAGAGTTGTTATCCTCTGTTTTCCCTACTAATGATAAGGATTAAAACAATTGATGTAAGACCATGTCACTATGCTTTGAATTTACATTTATTTTATTAATATATTTATAAAGTATTACTTGTTTTTAGGTATTGTATGGTCCCCTCTATCTCGTGTATGTTATTAATATTTTTGCTTTTGTGTAAAAGGAAGGGGATCCCATAATTGTCCCAATGTGATTCTCATGAGAACTCTAATGAACTCATGTGATCACAATAATTACTTGTCTTTATCACGGAAAAAAAATATTACAAAAGGAAAACTGAACTTTTTCTTTTTTTCCAAGTTTGAAAAGATTGTCTACTTTCTCATATGGGCATTTTCTTATCCACGCATTCACATTCCTTTCTATGAACAAAGTAAAGAAGAAGAAAACCATAATGTTTTCTTGCTCCCTCTTTCTTTTCCCCCCTCTTGTTTTATGGCCATTAGAATTAAGCTGTTAAACTCATTTGTGGTCCGTGCTTTATCCTATTACTCCAAACTGGTTAATTCAGTGGATTTTGAGACATATATTTGATGCTGTTGAAAGTCATGAGCTTGTTAATTTAGGTGACTCTGGGGCTTAGAAAAGGTAAAGAAAGAAATTGGGAATTGTGTGGTAAAAGAAGAAAAGATAGATATCATGCATGTTTGGACCACTTTGATACACATCATTTAAAAATGGGTATATTATTGATCCACAATAGAGAATGATGAAATATAAGAATGAACAAAGAAGAATAATAGAAAGTTTTGACCCTTAAAAAATTAGATAGTTTCTCTTGATACAAAAGTAATGTACAATATAAGTACATACATACACATAATACACTTCCTAATATTTTCACATAATACACTTCCTAATATTTTTAATGAAAATGTTTCAAAAATATTCTTTTATATATATATATATATATATATTTTTTTTTTTTGTAATTTCGAAAGATTGACAATGAGAGAGAGGGAGGTGGATTTCAAACCATAGATTGGAAGATCACAAAGTATGTTATTATCGCACATTATTTGGCATTTTATAAGAACATCCATATATATTATTTTAAAAACAATCATATAATTTAAACTACACATTAATAATTTCTTTAATTATCACATAATAGGTTGGAATAAGAACTTGTCAGTGTCATAATTTCGAGAAATTATAAGGTCTTTATGGTGGACAAGTGATGTGGTCCACCATTTCAGTAAAAGACTCCCACTTGTTTAAAATTGTGGAGTTTTAAATAAAAACCAAATACTGACTCAACAATTTTAAATAAATGAAAATTTTTTACTAGAATAGTGGACAAATGACATGGTCCAGCATGAGGACCGTATAATTTCTCCATAATCTCACATAATTTCTCAAACATATTGGAGTCAAACTTTTTCCTGTAAACTATTTCAAATTATTCTTATTTGTTAAACTACACCTGAAATCACGCACGTATATTGTTCATGCTTATCAATTACCACGGAACTTGTTAGTGTCAGACACTCATACTCCCAATTGTTGTTTCTTGTGTTAATTTCTTTTTGCTAATATAATACTCCCAATTAATTGTTACAATTTTTCAAAGGAGGCCCACTTTCATATCTTGATACGTTAATCCCCATAGGCCATAACTTTATTGGTAAGGTTTACCACGAAAATTCAAGTTACTGCCCTTTTTAAAAAAAAAAAAATTCAAATTACTGCCATGTTGAAATGATGGCAATAGTACGCATCTTCAAAATCATACACTGAAATCACTGAGTTTGAAATTAATACTTGACCATCATTGTTACCCATAATAAAAAAGTCACTGCTATTGATGACATTGAACCAAAAATATAATAAATAGGATCGTACTTCTTTACTCAAAATAAGCAAAAAAAAAAGAAAAAATAGTACGTACTTTTTCTTGATTAAAATCGGAGTCAATGAATATGCCAAAAATGAGAATTGATGGGTTTGTGGACTATTCAATCCATGGGGAAAGTCTAGGTCCAAAACGTTGAACTCGCTTTTTCTCAGGTTGCCATTTTGCTTAACCATTGATGGAAATTTGGACCGCAAACAGTGAGACTCTCAGTGGTCACTCCAACTTGCAGGGGCAAGTAGCACGCGAGCTTCTCTTCCTTTTACGAATTGAGATAGGGACAGGGCTATGTATACATGAATCATTTTGAATTCTTGCAGGTCCACTGGCCGAGGTTTCACCAAACAGGAAATATGGAAAATTGCATAGACATGGTGCCCATTTCCCATGATGCATTAAGAAAATGACCTGAGTAAAATTTTGGGAAGAGGCCCAACTGAAGAAACAAAGGTGTTCATAGGCATAGCAACCCAATGAATTAAAGAGTAGCTAAAGACAAAGGTAGCGAAGCGTGTTGACAGTGGAAAACTCTTGTACGATAAAAACTTGAGAGGGAAAACAATTAAAAATATATATACACACAACAAAACATAAGAGAAAAAGATCAATAATTCATCATGTGATTCAACAATAGTATATGTCGACAAACACAAAACACTCAAATGATAACAAAATTTGTCTTGGAGCTCACTTTGTAGTTTTGTATATTTGTAAGGGAGAAGTTTGGATTTTACATCATGAAATTTCAAAATTTCGACTTTATTTTTTAAAGTTTAGGGATATTTGAATTTTACATCCTAACGTTTTAGAACTTGAATTTTACCTTTTAAATTTTAGGAGTATTTGGATTTTATTCCCTAAAGTTTAGGGGTATTTGAATTTTATACCCTATAACCTTAAAGTTTCAAAATTTGGGAGTATAAAATCCAAACAATCCTAAACTTTTGGCGGTAAAATTCAAACACCCCCAAACTATAAGGAGGAAATTCCAAATTTTAAAACTTCAGGTGTAAAATATAAACATCTCTCAACTTTAGGATTGTAATGTTTTACTATAAAGTTTCTTGGTGGATAAGGAATATCTTCCTCCTCTTCTTCTTCTTCATTTTTTATTTTTTTATTTTTTTATTTTTTTAATAGAAAATCTACCTAAATCTAGGCTACCCCACCCCCTAAGGGTTGCCTACTTGAATGAGAGTTCCTCAGCATCTCCAAGCCTAATGGCTTAGGGGCACATCCTCCCACCTAACAAGAGGGTGTGTAAGGAAATCCTCTTTAGTGGACAAGAAATACCAATTTAATTCTAACAAAGCAGATTTTCCTTGATTCTTACTAATGACCATGATTATTGATAACCAACTCCAGAATAAGCCATAAAGGCTTGAAGTGAAATGATCTTTCCTTGATTTACAATCCATTTGTTTCTCAAAAAAAAAAAAAAAAAAAAAAAAAAAAACCGTTTGCTTTTATAGTTTTTGTGGCTCTTGCCTTCTGATTTTTTATGGTATCTTTGTACCATGTCTAACTGCTTAGACTCTAATTGGATTTTTCAAGAACAATACTAGCGGCTCGCTTCACGGTCGTCTAGGAGCTAACAAGAATGGACTAAACCCAATTTTATAATTGATATTGAGATTTTTGTATATTTTATTAATTTTTGGTGATTTATGAATGTGGCAAAGTCTATAAGTCATAAAATCAGCTATTATACTCCTTGTGATCATTTTTTTTCTATCAAACTATTGCAAACAGCAAATTTCTTTTAATTCCTTTGTTTGTGTAGCTCTCAATGCGATTCGACCAAGTCTCTTATCATCTTTTTATATATAGTCATATGTTACAAAAACAAAAATGTAGTTTTAAAAGAAAAAAAAAATTACATCAAACAAGCTGAATGCAAAATGCTATCATTTTTTAAGGGTTTTCTTTAACACATTTATCAACACGCTATTCTTCTCATCTGTTAGTACATTTTAAATTAAATATGTTGAAACTCAAAATAACTAAAGATGAATAAAGAGATTAGTTATAATAAAATTTGTTAAAAAAAGAGTTACTTGTATGTAAGTTAAATTAAATAGATTAAGAAAAGTTTTCTAAATTAATAAATAACATGTAGGTTATGTGAAGGGTTGGAAGACTATAATATGGCTATGCTATGGACTAATTTCACATCAAGAGTGAATGAAGAGAAATAGTTAAAAGCAAAGAGTATTATGTGAGAGAGTGAATTCAATAATATTCCTAAATACTTGAGAGATTTTGGGCCAAAGAAAGGTGTTCTTCTAGTGGAGCTTTGGGCTTGAACACTTTATGCAGAAGCTATTCTAGCCATACAATATTTGTTGGGTTGCTGTATCCTGGGGGAGACAAGTCAAAGAAGGTTTGCACCAATTACAAAGATTAGCCAACCAAGGGCTTGAATCTCCTTAAAGAGAGCGAGTGTCGCGTCTTAGTCCAAACAGTGTTGTGTTCACCTCTTCAAATTAATAATATTTAGCATATTATTCAGTTTCTCTTTGTATTGTTTTCATTATTATCGTGTTTGCACCAACAATTTTAAGGAGATTCAAAATGGAGCCAACAACTGAGAAGTCAAATGACAATGTCAGAGATCTCAACAAGCCCTTCCGTTTTAAGGGAGCCCATTTCAAAAGATGGAAAGCCAAGGTTCTTTTCTATCTAAGCCTTTTTAAGGTAGCCTACGTCCTCACTGAGAAAAATCCAAACAAGGTCTCTATTGATGACATGACCAAAGATGAACTTTATGATCATCAAGAAAAAAATAGATAAGTATGAACAAGATGAGTATAGATGTTGTTGTTATCTTTTAAATTGCCTTGCAGATAATTTCTATGATTATTATAATACTACATACACTTCTGCAAAGAAATTTTTGAAAGCTTTACAAAGCAAATATGACACCAAAGAGGCTGGTGCAAAGAAATATGCAGCTAGTCGTTTCTTTCGCTGTCAAATGGTGGATAGCAAATCTGTTGTGGAACAGGTTCAAGACTTTCAAATGATCGTAGCAGAAGTTAGATCCAAAGGCATAAAGATTGAGAACAACCTTATTGTGGCTGGTATCATTGACAAGCTACCACCATCATGGAAAGAGTTCCAAAAATCAATGCGCCATAAGCAAAAGGAGACATCCCTAGAATCCTTGATTACTCGCATTCGTGTAGAGGAGGAAGCTAGAGGACAAGATGCACTTATAACATGAGAGGGTAATGGACATTCTACCACCAAGGTAAATTTAATTTCTACAAGCAATAACAAGCCCAAAGATCATTTTCCTAAAAATGCTCAATTGAGGCCAAGAAAGAAAAATATGAAAAATTATGGTAGACCTCACAATAGGGGCAACCCTAGTCAAAGGAATAAGAACCAAGGACTCCCTTCCAATAATCAACAAGTTAATGCATGTTTTGTCTGTGGCAAGAGTGGGCATATTGCTCGATTTTGCAAATTTCAAAAACATGGATCTATCCCACAGGCTAATGTTACCGAATAGCCTTTAGTGGCTATGATTACAGACATATACATGATCCAATATGTTGAAGGGTGGTGGGCAAACTCTGGTGCCAATAGGCATGTCTGCTATGATGAAAATTGGTTCAAAATATACACTCCTTTTGAAGAAGGAAAAAAAAAAATTATGCTTGGTGACTCTAGTAAAACCAAGGTACTTAGGAGTGGTGAGGTTGAGCTGAAATCTACCTCTAGATGTGTGCTCACTTTGAAAGATGTGCTATACACTCCGTTCATGAGGAAAAATCTAATGTCAAGCTATTTGCTGAATAAGGCTGGCTTCAAACAAACAATGGAATCTAATCAATATGTAATCTCTAAGAAATGATTATTTGTGGGCAAATGGTATGCTTGTGATGGAATGTTCAAACTAAATATTGAAAATAATATGTCATCTGCTAGTTATGTTTATATGTTGTCTTCTATGAATTTTTGGCATGCTCACTTGTGTCATATAAACAATAGATATGTGGGAATTATGAGTAACATAGGATTAATTCCATGACTAACAAAAGACTTTGAAAAATGTGAAGCATGCAGTCAAGCTAAAATTACTAAAACGACCTCATAAAAATGTTGAAAGAAATACTGAATTGTTAGAACTAATTCACACAAATCTTTGTGAATTTGAAGGAAAATTAACTCGAGGAGGAAATAGGTATTTCATCACCTTTATTGATGATTTCTCGAAATATGCATATGTTTATCTATTAAAAAATAAAAGTGATGCTTTTGAGAAATTTAAAGAATTTCTTAGAGAAGTTGAGAACCAATTCGGTAGAAAAATAAAATGAGTTAGAAGTGATAGAGGTCGGGAGTATGAATCTATTGAGTTCAACTCATTTGTTCAGTCCTTTGGAATAATCCATGAAACTACTCCTCCATACTCATTTGCATCTAATGGTGTGGCTGAAAGAAAAAAATAGAGGGATAATTACACTTTACCCACTTGTGGTTTGCTTCTAATTTGATGTGCCTACCCGTGGTTTAAATTTTGACACTTTACCCACCTATGATTCCCACCGTTACTGTGCTGTAACCCACCTCTCCCTCAATCGTTACTCTAACACAGAATATGTAAAAAACAAAAACCCAAACAGATCAAAATACTCTCACTCAAATCTTGAACATGAAGAACATACCCAAAAATCTGAAAAATTACAGGAAGTTGAACCCAAAAACAATATCCAACACAGGCCCAATCCCTGAGCTGACCGACCAACAAGAAAAACAAAAGAAAAGAGAAAAAAAGAAAATAAGATCAAAACATGCTATTTCAAACCCAGGAATATGAATCTGGCTCAAATCAAATATTTTTCAAACCTAGAACACAAACACAGCTGACCCATCGATGTTGGCCTGTCACCACCTCATTCTGTTACCCATTACACTCCAAAACCACTGGTCTACCCCAAAATTACATCAAAACATCACAAATTTTTTGATCGGGTCAATTAATCAAATACCCAACACACACAAAAAAGAGGCCTTTCTTTTCATTTATCTGATGCTGGGGTCTAACCAAGGGAAATTCGTTGAATGACGGTGAGCTTATAACACACTAGACCCACATAGCAAATCAAGACGAAAAATCCAAAATTCAAATCTTTGTAGCCTGAAAATGCTAGAAATGTATGCTCTGTATCATTTAAATAACATAGAGATCACAAGCTAGTACACTTCCAAATTAGTGGCATTTACGACAACAACAGTAGCATTTACATTAAGGCGCCGAGCTCCAATTCCCAGACGACGTCGTCGTCGTCGTCATTCGTGACGATTCTGTTATCGTTTGACTGGTTCAATAATGGGGATCATAAGAACATTCTCAAATCTCAAGCCTATAAATCCAAACAAAACTGTCAAGAGGATAGAAAAGATTGAAAAAGAAATTTGTGGTGTGTTTGATTTGGTTTTAATCTTTGCTTGCAGTGGTTGTGGGTTATGTTCAAAATTTATGGGTTTAATTTTTGGTTAATCTTCAAGATTTTTGGGTTTAGTTTTTGGTTTGGGTTTATGTTCAAAAATTCTAGGTTCACTTTTTTTTTTTTTTTTTTCTTTTTTGAGATAATAAACAGAACTATATTAATGTAAAATAGTAATCATATACAAATATACAAATATAAAGAAAAGAACAAATGCCTGGGCTTGCTCTAGTGAGCCAACTTAAGAGACAAATAGGAAAAGATAAAGTGCAAGTCATATTATGTTCTTTAGATTTTTGGGTATGTTCTTCATGTTCAAGATTTAAGTGAGAGTGTTTTGATTTGTTTGGGCTTTTGTTTTTTACATATTTTGTGTTAGAGTAATAGCTGAGGGAGAAGTGGGTTACGGCACAGTAACGGTGGGAATCACAGGTGGGTAAAGTGTCAAAATTTAAACCACGGGTAGGCACATCAAATTAGAGGCAAACCACAGGTGGGTAAAGTGTAATTATCCCAAAAATAGAACTTTGATTAATTTAACAAATGTCATGCTTATTAAGTTAGGTGCTCCTCTAAATCTGTGGGGGGAAGCAATTTTAACAGCCTATCATGTTTTAAATAAAGTGGCACACAAAAAAACTAAACTCACACCTTTTGAATTGTGAAAGGGTCATAAGCCAAATTTGAGATATTTTAAAGTTTGGGGTTGCTTAGCCTTTGTAAGGTTAACGGATCCCAAAATACCTAAATTGGGTGTTAGAGCTACCACCTATGCTTTTCTTGGATATACAATAAACAGTACAACTTATAGACTTTTGAATATTGAAAATAATGTGATTTTTGAATCAAGTGATGCTATCTTTCTTAAGGAAAAATTTCCTTTTAAATCTAAAAATAGTGGGGGCAAAGAAGTTATAGAAAATGTGTTATCTTAGCCTAGTTCTTCTACTCATTCACAAAATCAAGAAAATCTTGAAATTGAACTTAGAAGGAGTAAAAGAGCTAGAGTTGAAAAAGATTTTGGCCCAAACTATTATGTTTTTAATGTTGATGAAAATCCTCTTACTTTGAAAGAAACTTTGCTATCACCTGATTGTGTATTTTGGAAAGAGGCTGTGAATGATGAAATGGATTCACTTATTTCTAATAAAACATGGAAGTTTATAGATTTACCATCTAGTTGTAAAACAATAGGTTGTAAATGGATCCTTAGGAAAAGCTTAAACTTGATGGCACAATAGACAAATTTAAAGCTAGACTTGTTGCAAAAGATTTTAAGCAAAAAGCTGATGTTGATTTTTTTGACACTTTTTCTCCTGTTACTAGAATTACATCCATTAGATTGCTAATTGCTATTGCAGCCATATATGATTTGAAAATTCATCAAATGGATGTAAAAACAACTTTTTTGAATGGAGACCTAGATGATGAAATTTATATGGACCAACTCGAAGGATTTATAGAGTATGGTCAAGAAAGTAAGGTGTGTAAGCTAACTAAATTCCTATATGTCTTAAAGCAAGCTCCTAAACAATGGCATGAAAATTTTGATTCTTACATTATTGAAAATTGATATAAGTCAAATGAATCTGACAAGTGCATCTATTATAAAACTTGGGAAAACTCACATGTCATTATTAGCCTCTATGTGGATGACTTACTAATATTTGGCCCTAATTTGCATGTTATAAATGAAACAAAAAATATATTTAGAAGCCATTTTGATATGAAAGATCTTAGTGAGGTTAATTTTATTTTGGGCATGAAAATTACAAAAACATGTGATGGAATATTTCGTAATCAATTACATTATGTTGAGAAAATATTGAAAAATATATAATTTTCATGATCATAAAAGTGTAGATACTCCTTTTGATTCTAGTGTTCATTTGTTTCCTGTTAATAATGACAACGATGTTGTTAATCAAAAGGAATATGCTAGCATAATCGGTAGTTTGCGATATGCGACTGATTGTACTAGACCTAACACTGCCTATGCAGTAGGAGTACTTAGCAGATTTACTAGCAAGCCTAGTAGAGATCATTGGCAAGCTATTGAGCGAGTTATGAAATATTTATCTGGTACCAAATTACATGGTTTGTTCTATGAAAAATATCCTGCTATACTTGAAGGTTTCAGTGATGCTGACTGGAATACTTTGTCTGGTGATTCTCTGTTTACCACTAGTTACATTTTTACTTTAGGTGGTGGTGCAATATGTTGGAAATCAAAAAAACAAACCATTATTGCTAACTTTACTATGGAGGTTGAGCTTAGAGCTTTAGCTGAGGAAGCAAATTGGTTGAGAGATTTGTTACATGAAATTCCTCTCTGGGAAAAACCAATACCACCTATTTTAATTTATTGTGATAGCATTGCTACAATTGGTAGAGTACGTAACCTTTTTTATAACGACAAATCTAGACCCATAAGAAGAAAACACAGTACTATGAGATCTTATTTGAGTAATGGCATCATTAATATAGAATATTTTAAATCTTGTGATAATCTTGCAGAACCATTAACTGAGGCCTTAACAAGAGAAAGGGTTTGGAATACATTGAGGGGGATGGGATTGAAGCCATACAATCATGAGCCATGTATAAGGATACCTAACTCGAGGACCAAAGGTCCTGAGAACTAAGTTCAATGGGAAAAATGAATCATATGGTGGTTGTAAGAAAATGCATTATTAATTTTAATTGTATTTGAAAAAATATAAATAAATAAATAATCCATCCCTATGGTGTAAATGCATTTATCCTGTAACATGTAGGAGGTTGAGTTTTTTAAAACTCTTAATGAACAATCTGTAGCTCTTATGAGTACTGGAGTGTCAAAGTTACAAGAGCACCCTAGACAGATTTCACTTATGTGAGCAAGGGAGTGGGGCTGCTCCCTAAGAGAATTGGGCTTATTCTCAAAGACGCTCATGGAAAACTGGGATTAGCATAGGGCTGTAACATGCTAGCTAGTAAAGCTCATGTCAACACCTGGATCATTATGTGTGAGCAGTAATACTTTATTTCCCTTAAGTAGTCATAGTTCAAGTTGGAGACCACTACTGACTCTGGAGTAGAGATTGTTGTTTCACTAAGTAAAGGTTCAATGCAGAGCACACCTTCATGATGCATAATAATCCCTCTTTGCCTAGTAATCTCTCATTTTTCTGAATTTAATTTTAAAATGAGTGGGGGAATGTTAGTACATTTTAAATTAAATATGTTGAAACTCAAAATAACTGAAGATGAATAAAGAGATGAGTTATAATAAAATTTGTTAAAGAAAGAGTTACTTGTATGTAAGTTAGATTAAATAAATTAAGAGAAGTTTTCTAAATTAATAAATAACATGTAGGTTATGTGAAGGGTTGGAAGACTATATATATGGCTATGCTATGAACTAATTTCATATCAAGAGTGAATGAAGAGAAATAGTTAAAGCAAAAAGTATTATGTGAGAGAGTGAATTCAATAATATTCCTAAATACTTAAGAGATTTCGGGCCAAAGAAAGGTGTTCTTCTAGTGGAGTTTTGGGCTTGAACACTTTATGCAGAAGCTATTCTATCCATACAACATTTGTTGGGCTGTTGTATCCTGGGGGAGACAAGTCAAAGAAAGTCTGCACCAGTTACAAAGATTAGCCAACTAAGGGCTTAAATCTCCTTAAAGAGAGGGAGTGCCGCGCCTCAGTCCAAATGGTGTTGTGTTCATCTCTTCAAATTAATAATATTCAGCATATTATTCAGTTTCTCTTTGTGTTGTTTCCATTATTATTGTGTTTGCACCAACAATTACTTTTACTTCTAAATTTAACACACACAAAAACAAACACACACACATATTGAATAATCATTATGGAGCAAACATCAAAAATTGAAATTCTATTGCAATTTTTTTTTTTTAAAATCCTATGATTATACTATCCCAATTACATCTTTATATAAGACCTTCTAGGAATGACAAGTTGTGGGAGTTACCAAATACCAAAGCAAGGCATTTTTTTCGGATCAACAACCTAATGTGTTACCTTCCAACTACTAATAAAAACTAATATGTCTTAGAGAACAATATTATACAACGGATGTCATAGATCGTATTTAAAATAATAAAATAATCATATGATTGTACTATCCCAATTGCATCTTTATAAGACCTTTTTAGGAATGAAGAAGTTGTGGAAGTTTTTTTTTTTTTGGTAAACAATAATAGGAAAATAACATTACACAATCAGTCTATTACAAAATAACTCAACTTTGTCAAAAGTTAGCGCATTTACCAAATACTAAAGTCATTTCTTTACACATCAACAACCTAACGTGTTGCCTTCCAACTATTAATAAAAGTTAAAATTTTTAAGAGATTTTACGCACAACTTTTCCTTAATAATTCCTATAGGGGCCTAAATGTGTGATTTGATCCTTGTCCATACCAATTACATCTACATAAAAGCTCTAAAACCTTAATAAATCCTATAACCCCCCAGAAAATCCCTTGTTTAGTATATATTCTCATGTCTTTGTAAGGGCATAGGTGAACTAGTTCTTTTTAATTTTTCATTTATCAATTAAATTACGACAATCATGTCCTGCTCATGAAAGAATAAGAAGGTATATCGTACATAAAAAATATAGGTGTTCCTTTCTTACAATATGTGAATTCTACACGGTTATGAGATTCACACTATATACGTACAATGATAACAATGTAAATAGAGCTTGATCTTAACTTTTATGCAATTTCATCATCATTATATAAAACAAATAGCATGCAACATTGGGCAACATGGGGCGGTTGAAAGTGACTGAACCAGCAGGCACTTGGATGCAACACGTACGCACGCACAGTAAAATCCACAAACCACTAGCTAGCCACCCACTTCTGAAGAAACCATGAGCTGCCACTTAAGAGAGAGACCCATCAAATACAAAACCCCATGAAACACGAACCTGAGCCCTTATTTTGGAGACGTGGTCCAATCTTAGTAACTTTGGCACAGAAAGCACATGAAAGGCAACCCATATATATATATTTTCCTCTTCTGTGCTAAACAAAAATAATTTTATTAGAATAAAGAAAAATCAAATTTCAAAGTCAGATTTGCTCGGGGAAAAAAATAATTCACGGACAGGAAAAAAGAAGAAGAAGTAAAATAGATGTTATTGAAACCACAAGTGGCTGAAGTGGGTGACACAGTTAAGTGTTGAATAAAATCTGAGAAAATGCCTTCAATTATAAACCAAAAGGTAAAGGGTAACTTTAAAAATTAACATTTGTATATTGGTTATTTCGTTTTTCGAAGGAAAAAAATAATCACATACTTTAGGTACAATCTCACTCTATTAAGAGAATTTAAACATACCCTCTAGCTAGTATCAAAGATTCTTGAGAATTGATATTCAATATTTTTTTTTTTTTTTGAGAAATTGATATTCAACAATTTGAATAGGGAATATAAGATGTCGACCATTGGTTTAACAGTATTTTTAAGAAAAAAAGAAATAATGATTTTTAGATGAAATCTTTATGTTTCATTTATTCTTAGGAATTCTAAAAGGCTACATTCTGCTGTAAGCGGTTTAAAATAATAATAATAATATATTCTCACCCCTTAAAAGAGGAATATTTTATTATTTTCTCCTTATGATAGTAAAAGGATAGGTGTGATAATGAATGATTAATTAAGATTGGTTCTCTCACAAAAAAAAAAAAAAAAATTAAGATTGGTTCTAAAAAATAATTATTTATAAGCAATTATGTACTAAAATCCCATTGATTTAATTTAAGGACAAATTGTGTGAAAATGCATAATAAATCCAATAAATAATAGGTATTTTAAATATATATATATATATAAATAATTGATTAAGATTTAAAAATCCTAACTATCCATTGGTTAATCCGATCAATAATCATCACTTACACCATTGGCATTAACTACCCTAAAATAGGGTAAGGGAGCACCTTAGGGAAGAAACCCCACCCAAAAAAAAAAAAAAAAACTTCACAACAAGTCAACAACCTCCATACACATTACACATTTTAGGATAGACAAAGTTTGACTACAACCCCCACTAAAAAAATTAACATGATTATATATTATGAAATTCTAACTATTAGATCTCGTATACTTTATGTATTTAACATACATATCAAATTTCGTGTCACTTATTTTTTATGCATAATTTTAGACTATTAAAGGTTTAAACATTTTAGTGATGACATAACTATTAATTTTTAATTTTTTGAAAAATTTTAGAAGCATGGAGGATATAAGAAATTGTAATCCAATGGTGGATTTGTTAAATTTCACAACTAATATAAATATATTTAGTAGAGTTGTAACTATTTCCTACAAATTAGTCTATAACCAAACTTTATCCTTTTAGGATTTTTCTACAATTGCTCCCTTAAAACAGAATCGTTTAACAAATTTAACCATTGTGGTGCCACATAACTCTTATTTTAAGGGATTAATGAAGAGCAACTTGGTATTTGATGTGGTGCCACATCTACAAAGGTCAAGTGAATTGCATGCGACATGTTTTTCCTGCTTAGTTAACAGCCCAATTGCCAATAGAATGCAAAGTGAAATACATGTTATAATTTTGCGTGGTAGTCGTATATCTTGAAAGTTCAAGGTGATAAGTCTAAATAGGGGTATAGTTTAGGGCGATAAAGCATTATATGTTCTTTTGTGATTTTTTGGAGAAATAATTACAACATGCTAAACATGCTGCTAACCTCGCAGCTCAGACCCTTTTCCCCCTAAATCCCCATGCACTTTGTACATGGGGAGGTGTCAATTCAACAACAAGCCCTTTGGCATGTTCTTTTGTGATTTTAAAATTGTTAGGACATGTGGTTCACATGTTAAAAACATATGTCATGATTTTATGTAATTGACTAATCCTTTGACAAAACGCACTTTACTTGTAATTGGGTAGTTCTAGGATGTGTTCAAATACTTCAAGAAATAAGGTTTCAAGATCAAGTGTTGAAGTCATCAAGCCTGTCCAAGAAACAAGCTAAGAAGTGCAAATTCATTAAGTCTTGATAGCTGGCTCGACAGCTGCATCTATCAAGGTTTAAGGAAGCTGTCCAACCCATGGCTCGACACCTGCTCGACAGCTTATTTGTCGAGATTTAAGAAATTTAGAATTCTTATCTGATTTCTTGGAATCCGTGATTATGTGTTTAGGTCTTCTTTTCTCCTAACCCTAAACATATAAAAGGATTATTTTAAGAACCGTTAAGTAGTTCACAAGTTGCACAAACATTGAGCAAACTTTGTTCAAGCAAATTGTGACCGGAGACGAAATTCTTACCCTTAGTTCATCTCTTTCTCTTGAAGAAGTTGCTGTGTATGTGCACCGTAGGGTTTTGTAACCAAGCATCTTCTTAATCTTCATCGTGTGGATGAACTGAAGAACTTTGTAGCCAACAACCTTCTTAGTTGGTGATTGAAATTGCGTACTGGGATCCGCGCAATTGGTTAGTCACGTACTTGGGAGCCGTGCATCAAAAGGGGGAAACTGTCACTACAGAATAAGTCCAATTGGGTATTGGGGTAAAGGTTCAACAGTAGGTTGGTATGGTACTTGGAATTCCTTTACTTGTAATCGCTTGTTGTGATAATAGTGGAGTTTCGGGAGTGGTGATCTAAAAATCACCTAATGGGGTTTTTGCCATTAGGTTTTCCCCATTCGTAAACAAATCACCATGTTATTTATTTTCTGCTGTATAATTAGTTTATTGGTGATTTGTTTGTGCTACCACGCATTTACATGAACAATTAATTTAATTAATTCACTTGGCTAAATTAATTGATTAATTTATCACAAGGGGTTAATTCGTTTTTGACCTATAAAAAATGAAATGGATTTTGCCATTTGTTTGATCATAAAATTAAATGACTATTAAATCCTAGTAGACCAACTTTTAGATCGAGTGAGATGGGTTAACACCTTCTCATCTGATAACTTAGCCTCTTATCTTAGAACTTGGTTTCTACTTTAGTATCTTTTTGTGAAATTTTGTTTTTAGAATGTACCTAGAAGACAAAGTATTGTAAATTGTTTCTTTTGCAGTTTGTAACTAGGAGAAAAATTCATATAATTTTCATTATCCTTTATTTTCATAAAAGGCAAAGTAATTTTGAATTTTATTTGAATAAAGATTTATTATGAAATTGTTGCTTTCTTGATTTTATCCTTAAATAACTAAGTGGCAACTCCAAATTGTAAAACCCTCTCCATATAGGGGCAAAAACATCATCATCTTGAGTATCCATTTTGAGATTCATATCCTAGCAAGCAATCGCATTCTCGAATCATGGTTCACACAACCATCAATTGGGTTCTCTTTCAATTGTCACTATTGATATCCTAGAGCAACATCAGTTGATAAATATGGCATTAGATGTCCAAAATTTATGGTCTTCACAAATTATTTGTCCAAGTTTAAAATCAAATTTAGGATCAATATCATAACTTTGAAAAAGTTCACCTATTCAATATCAAGACTTATAAATCTCTTCTTCTTTTCTTTTTTCTTTTTTTTTTTTTTAAATCCCATCTACTTATCTCATTCTTTATTTAGGAAAAGAAAATCACTCATACACTATTTTGGAAAAATGTATTGAAGTTGTTAAAAAATATTTTTCTTTGTGTCATAATTAGAATTATGTCCTTTATACATATATATAATTAGTATATTTTTTTTTTTTTGAGAGAGAGACATATATAATTAGTATGCTGGTTGAATTCAACCCATTATCATGATCCGATTGGAAAACATCCAAAATGTACACAGGTGGACTTGGAAATAAATAAATAAATAATCAGTAAGTTGGTTTTTCCCTTTTCTGGCATCAGCATTCAGCATGCCTATTTGTCTCTCTGTAGCAATTATGTTTCACTCTAATTGTAAATTTTTTTTTTTTTTTTTTTTTTGGAAGACACTCTAATTGTAAATTAGATATTCAATTTAGAGAATATCTTTTTGTAAAGTAGTCAAACGTCAAAGTATCATTCTTCAAACCCGAAATGACACTTTTGCATGCCTTTTCGAACACAAGTTAGGTTATTCTAATACCACCAAATACCTATAATCATGCATACTATCAGACAAAGATTATTTACTAATAAAATGTTTTGATGATTAAATTGAATAATCAACATATCGTATATATGTATGGAAAATTTGACTAGAGGTAATCCATTATCACATTTATACTAAATAATTATTAAAAAAAACTTTTAAAAAAAAAAAAAAAGGTAATAAGCCCTAATAATATTATGTCGAGTGTTCAAAATATAAATTCACTCTAATTTTGTGCAAAGTATCCTTTAATTTGAAACTACTTCTAGACCATTTTAAAAGTATTTATCTCAAACATTCCAATCATTTGAAATTAATCATAATTCTCTTAAATTTTCAAGATATTAACAACATTGTAAGGACCAGATTTGAGTCTCTAGTCCAAAAGATGGATGGACTTAGGCCCAAAAAGTCCAAAACAATGAATTTATAGAGAGTGGGTTGGAAAACTGGGCTAAAATGAATTGGACAACAAATAAAGTTGATTCAGATGACAAGAATAGGGAGCTAGATTGATTTAAATTTAAAGAAAATCGTTCTCGGCACAATTCGAGAAGATCAGTTTTTATGTGTTTCTCACAAGTTTGATTATAAATTTGATTCCTGATTGTTACAGTGTTTTTCTCTTGATTTCTCGATCTTTTTGTCTCATTGCTTCCTTCTCCTTTTATACTCTCTTCTCCTTTCATTTTTACCATCCACGTGCTGACCAGATGGTTGGTGTTTGATACTTATCACATCAGTATTTTTCTAAAGTCTTTACGTAATAGCTGTAAGACTGAAAACCACTGTTTAGATATCACCTCCACGTTAATGTGGCCAAAGAGTTAGCTGCAGAGCATTTAATGCAGTGGTGACAGCTTTCTCCTTAAATATTTTAGGACCCCTCTTTGTCCTTTGTTTCTGCAGCACCTGCCGATACCAACAAAACTTCCTGAAACATTCCCCTAGATGGCAGACCACCTCTACGAATCTCGGCTTTGGTCAGCCAAGGAGGTATTCATCCTCGGCCCAACCTCTTGGGTCATTATGATCAAAACTAACATTTTCAATTACTAACATGGGCTCCTTTGGCAATGTTTACTTCTCTTCGGACAACCCCCGTCCTCGGCTTGGGCCTTAGGTCCAGTTACTAACACGGGCTCTTTGAAAATGTTTATTCCTCTTCAGACAACCCCGTCCTCGGCTTGGCCTTAGGTCCAATATATACATAGAAAATGAGCTCCTGGGCCCAATACCCCTACAAACATCATAATAAAAATTTAAAAAAAAAAATCTTATATTTTCAATAAATTTCATAATAATTTAATTTGAGTATGTACTTCTTTTTAAAAAAAAAATAGATACGAACAAAACTCGTATTATAAGAAAATTTTTATTTTTATTGTAAATCGTATCAACAAAAATTACGTTAAGAAGTATAAACTAACTTTTTGTTATTAAAATACATAGAGCAATACACAAATGAAAATTTTATATACTCTATTAAATGATTGACAAATGAAATTAGATGATTTCAAGAAACAAAATTATTATTTTTTTAATAAAAAACATATTTGAATTGTGATGTTGAATTGTGACGTAAAATAGTAACTATAGGCTATAGCATTTTAACTTGTGCAGAAAAATTCACAGAATCTGTGCCAGTAGTTTTTATTTTACTGCCTTGAAATGGCCCATAATGGAAATCAGAAGCAATAATATTAGCCTTTGAAAGCAACCAAACCCAAAGCCAAAATCAAAGCAACCCATGAAAGTGACCAATGGAACATTTACGAGTCTGGGAGTTCAACACAAACACAGTCAAACCACCATCACTGTGCACAGGCCAACAACTTTGGGAGAAACCGTGAACTTTTGAAAAGAAAGAGAAGAAATTTAAAGAAACCCATCAAAGATTGTAACTTTGTACTACTGTCTTTAATGGCAGATTAACAAACAAGGATAGAACAATCTGAGCCCTTGGTTTAGAACGTGTGTTGCAATCTCATTGAACCTTTGCCAACGTACCATGTGGGGCTACCCATGGTTTTAAGGCAGCTTTGGCCTAAACCATTGGCTTTTTTTTGCAATCTCCATAAAAAGTGTGACTTTAAAAAAAGTTACTTACCCAAGAAAAGAAAAAAGGACTTTAAAAAGTGACAATGAAATTAAAGAAATCAAATCAAATGCCAATCTTATTAGATTTGGGAGAGTCAGTTATAAAAACACGAGTGGATAATGTGAGCAGATTCATCAGTGCCCGTTGTTTTATGCTTAACCTTCATTTGTAAGCTTTTGATGAAATTACTGCAACACCCTCCTTATATTTCTTAAAATCACGCACCTCCATAAATTAATTAACAAGGATATGAAGTTCATCTTTATTTATTCTGTAGTAAACAATAAATCAACCAAATTGAAATATAGGTACTAAAAAAAAAAAATAGAGCCTTTTTTCATCCAATAGAGTTGTGCCCCTTTCTTTTGTTAGAAAAGAAGAGGAGAGTGCAATTCTTAGCTCTTGAAACCAGGTGTCTATACATTTGATAATTTCTCTTAAAATCCTGATATGAATTTTGTTACTCAACCATTAAAAAAAAAGATAAGCTTTCTAATTGAGTTGAATTGGTTAATAGGATTTTAAATATTATGATCATGTTCTCAAAATCTTCACAATATAATGTCCTTATATTCATTTTGGCTTATTAAATGATTATACCTTTGAAAAAAATCACCTACCAAAAAACTTTCAATAATTAGACACTTGGCGTGAGTTTGGATAGTGGCAAGGGAGTGTTTTTAGCATTTGCGTTTTTGGTTAGGTTCCACGGCATTGTTTACGACCTAACCAAAAACACAAAAACACGCATACCAATGTATTTTTGGGTCTCAAGGCAGTATTCATATATTTAAAAATTATTTTGGTATAATATTATCAGCAATAAGTTTTCAATTTTCAGCAAATAAGTGGAATCCAAACACACCCTTGTAAGACACGAAAGGTACAACCCCATGTGTAGTTCTTGTTCATTTCTAAAGATTAGCCATAATGTTAAAAAAAGTTGTACTTTTTTTTTTCTTATACTTAGTACACAAAATTCTCACTTTTGTGGAGTTTGGGAGAGATTATAGCATGGTAGGTAGTTTTATCCCCAATTTTACTTGAAGAAATTGATTCTCAAATTTAGACCCATGGCCTATTGCTTTTGATTGAAAGCACTTGCTATCACACCAAGCCCGACCTCTAAGTATATGATTAAAACAAAATTTTAATTAAGTAAATTATAAAAATGAATGAGTGCTAGTTTAAGACTTCTTTAGCATAATCCAAAATCCATATAAAAACTAATATCCAAATTTCAGAGTAAGAAAAGGCTAATGTTATTACCCATTTTTCAATAATAGCCTCATATAACAATGAATAAGATTGGTCCTATTTCAAAAAATAATTAAACAAAAGTTTGAATTAAATTTTTTAGTAGTAAATTACACATCAAGTTACAAAGTTTGGGCAATAAAATTTATAATATCTCTGCCATCCTTCTTCAAAATAGCATGGAAATAACGTGATTCAATATGATTAATCTTCTTTTATAACATGCTTGGCAATTGTATTTAAAATAAACGCACAAAACCCGGGGCAGTTTTGGGAATAAAGATAAAAGAATCAACCGACATACCAGAAACCGCATTGAAGAGCCAAAACAAGTGACTGTTTCGTGAGTCCTCAAATGAAACCATCAAACACTACCAACACTAGAGAATCTGAGTCTTAGCAACAACTACTGAACTACTCCCAAACTCTTTATAAATACCAAAGCCATTCTCACAGAAACTTTCATCCAAAACCTTCATAACCTCCTCGGTTTTCTCTCTACTAACTTCATTCATTATAGTATATTTTTCATTTACTCTCTTAAAATGGCAAAAAATGTGGCTCAATCACCTCTTGAGAGGAATAACCTGGCTTCCCTTGACAACAAGTTGGCCATGGCCAAGCGCTGTTCTCATGGTATCTTTGCTTTACTTTTGTTGTAGCTCCGTGGCCTTGGGCAAATTTGATATATGTTCTATTTTTTTGGGTATCTCTTATTGTATGGCAGATTATGTATGTATAGGATAAAATTGATTTGAATGTGTCATGTGAGTGATCTCATAATTTTATGCATCATGAGATTCAAGTGGAGTAAATCTTTCATTGGTTGAATCCAAATTCCAAAGATATCACTGTGAAGTGGTCTTAATTATGTGATTAAGATTTAGTACTTCATAGCTCCCATAGTTCCAAATACCACTCTAGGACCTTTTCATGCTTTCAATGGATAAAGATGAGTTAACCTTTTTTATGGTGGGGGACCATTCTCATATATCCTAGATCATTGTTTTTTTCTAGACACTTTAGCTGAGTATTGCACGAAATTATTAGACGGATAATTTGACTGATCTGAAGGATGAGTTTGATGTTTTGAGAGCCATATGGAATGGTGCAATGATTATGCACACTACTAGATGATATGATAATGCACCTTTTAGCACTTCTCAAATTTTTATCTTATAGTATAAGCTGATTCTAATCCTATTTTCTTTTCCAATGAATATGTAGAGGGTGTAATAGCAGGAGCTAAGGCAGCAGTTGTTGCTACTATTGCCACTGCCATTCCAACTGTAAGTCATTTTTCTCACAATTACCTCAATCTGAAAATATTTACATCTTTTCTTTTCTTTTCTTTTTTTCATTATTTTACTAGTACTAGCCATTGATGAAACTGTCCTTCTAGCAATCTATTTCTTAATTTCTAGTAACCCCTCAATGATCCATAATGATAAATTATAACTAGTAACCCCTCAATGATTTCCTCTATTGTAGCCTTTTCTTTACTCACATTTAGCTTTATATGCAGATGGCTAGTGTGAGGATGCTGCCTTGGGCAAGGGCTAATCTCAATCACACTGCACAAGCGCTCATAATCAGCACAGGTTACAATCATTCATGATCATCATATTATTGTGTTACTGTTCGTAATTATTATCATTGTCATTATTAATATCACTTTGTTGCTGGAAATTGTTAATGATGGCAGTGGCAGGAGCGGCATATTTCATTGTGGCTGACAAGACCGTTTTGGCAACTGCAAGGAGGAACTCCTTTGAGCAAATCTCCAACAATGAGGCATAATATGGAATCACTAGCATGGCTTTAGTTATATATGTTATTGGGCTTTAAAACCAATTATTATGTAAACATACCATCTGATCTTGATAGATATATAAATAAAGATGGGTTTACGTTTCCATTCTAAGAGCACAAGAGCAGTATGTTCAAAGATCAGCTTACATGAATGCAAATTATCTTCCGTAGTAAATCAAATTGATGTTATTTACATATGTTATTTCATTCAAGTTAAATCATTTTACCAATAATCTTTACATGAGCAAAAACCGTCTTTAAAATGGTGGAAACGGTTCTTATCTCTCGCAATGATCTCCCTATTGAAGATCTTAGATATTAGCTTTGTAGCCGAATGACAATTTCCACATACACGAAGATTCTTAACAATTCTGATTGTTGTCCCTGGTTTTGTACTGATTAAACCAAAAGCAATGGCCAACTTCTCACTATGATGACTCAAGGCTCCTTCCTTCCACTCCTCATCAATGTCACGAAGCACCTCGGACGTATCAGGCACAAACCCAGCCACCTCCAAAAGCCTATCTATTTCGTCCAACATTTTGTAGACATCTTTTCTCAAGGGATGTACTTTGTCACTAACAACAAACTCATGAACAACTCCATCCACCTCAATTGAGGTACATCCAGGAACTTTCTTCATTCCCATATTAGTTAGCCTGTTTCTAATCCTAGCTACATCATCCCATCTACCAGCTCCTGCATATATGTTTGACAAAAGCACATAAGCCCCAGGGTTATCAGGCTCCAATTCAAAGAGTTGCTCAGCAACATATTCACCAAGTTCGACACGTCCATGAACTCTACAAGCTCCTAGCAGAGAACTCCAGATGGCCCCATCAGGCTTCATTTCCATATTCTTCATTAGGGTCTCTGCTTCATCAAACATCCCAGCTCGGCCTAGAAGATCTATCATGCATCCATAGTGGTGCAGTTTTGGTGAAATGTTGAAATCATGAATCATTGAACTAAAATATTGGCGTCCAAGTTCTGGCAAACCGGCATGTGTACAAGCAGATAATAAACCAACAAATGTGATATCATCTGGTTTGATTCCTTCATAGGCCATTTCTTCAAAAAGCCTAATTGCCTTATCTGGGTGCCCATGCATGGCTAACCCAGATATCATCGCATTCCAGGAAGCCAAGCTTTTAAGATTCATATTATTAAAGACTTGTTCTGCTGCATCTATATTTCCACACTTGGCATACATGTCAATTAGACTTGTCCAAAGAGAGTTATTAGTCATATGTTGAAAGTTCTTATCTATATACGCATGAATCCATTTACCAAGGTCAAGAGCACCCAAGTAAGCACAAGCTGAAAGAACACCTAAAAGGGTCACATCATTGGGCTCAACATTCGATCTTAGCATTAGCTGAAAGAGCGTCAATGCTTCTTTATAGCAGCTCATATGCGTATAACCACCTATCATAACATTCCAAGAAATCACATCCCTTTGGTGCAACCCATCAAATAACCCTCGAGCTGTTTCCAAATCACCACACTTCGAATACATATCAATAAGTGCATTAACAAGCCGAAGATTCGAACCAAGTACACTGTTCTCAATCCAAGACCGCACCCAATTGCCCAATTCAACCGACCCTGACTGAGCACAAGCTGAAAGTACAGTCACCATGGTACTCTCATTGGGTTGTACATTCACTTTCCTCATCTCCTCAAACAATGCCAACGCCTCTTCAAACCGACCACATTGTGCATAGCCCGCAATCATAGCGTTCCAAGATACCACATCTCTCACAGGAATTTCATCGAAAAGCCGACGAGCATCATCCATAAAACCCCTTGAAACATACCCAGTAATCAAGGCTGTAAACGACACCGCATCTCTCAGAGTACTTTTATCAAACACCAAACGTGCATTA
Organism: Quercus robur; assembly: GCF_932294415.1. Taxonomy (NCBI): domain Eukaryota; kingdom Viridiplantae; phylum Streptophyta; class Magnoliopsida; order Fagales; family Fagaceae; genus Quercus; species Quercus robur. Next base: position 82,202,896 of record NC_065535.1, read on the forward strand.
CCCAATTCACCATTTTGCGCATACATATTTATAAGCGAAGTGTGCACAAAGGCATCATTCTCAAGCCCAAGCTTCACAACGTGTGCATGGATCTGTTTCCCTTCATGGGTAGCCCCTATTTTCGCACAAGACTTGAAAAGAAAAGGAAAAGTATAAGAATTCGGCTCAGTCCCACATAGAATCATACGTACGTATAACTCCAAAGCTACTATCGGGTTCGAACTCAACGAGTAGCCGCGTATAATGTTGTTCCAAATGAAGCGGTTGGGTTCTTCAATGGATTCAAAGAGTAACAACGCGTAAGCGAGGTCTCCATAGGGTGAGACGGCGCAAAACTCGATGAGCTTGCTTAGCGCGAAGTGGGTGTTGTGAAGACCAGTCTTGATGATTTGAGCGTGGACTTGCTTGAGGTCTTGGAGGCTTTTGCATTTGGAAAGTAAATAAAGAGATGGGTGGGATTGGAGGAGTTTGTATGGAGGATCAGAAGCCGGGAGGATATGATGAGTGGAAGAAGATAAAATGGGTAGTGATAGTGAAGAAGATGGTGAGACAGGGAGCACCATTTTTTTATGACTTTATGTTTGTTGTTAGATATTGCTGGGTTTGTTTAACTTGGTACTTTTTAGCAAAGCAATGTCGGTGTTTGGTGCAAAATTCACAATTCTTGCTAAAAGTGTATATTATAATTATTAAAGAGTTACCAAAGTATTTTCTGTTATTATATATAATATGAAAAACCATTACATATGATTGTTTTTAATTGAACTATCAAATGTATAGTTTAAAAAATGTGTAAGCTAAAAAATGTATAATTTGAACCATACAATTATGATTGTTTTTAATTATATCCGTGCATATGCATGGAGTTCCATACTAATATATAATTAAAGTCAAAACTTAGAAAAAATACAATTAAATTTTAAATTAGAATTTAATTATGGGCTAATTTTGTGTCATGTATCTACTTAAGTTTTTTAATCTTTGTGTCAAGTAAGTTAAGGAGTGCAAAATACTAAGAGTTTAATATTAATGAACTATAAAATAAAAATAAATAAATAACAAAAAAAAAAAAACAAATTACATATACTAATGAAAATCACCCTCCCGTTCTATCTTATTAAAAATTAGAAAAAAAAATCATAAGTGGTATTAAATTTAGGTAAAATTTTTAATATGTGACTAATTACATTTACTTTTTAAAAAAAAATTAACTAATTATTTATATTTTTATAATAAATTTTGTGTTTAATTTTAAATGTATCCATGCATATGCATGTGTTACATGATATTTTTTAATAATTTAACTAATTATTTATATTTTTATGATAAAAATTGTATTTAATTATTAATGCATCCCTGTGTGTGCGTGTGTTACATGCTAATTGAGTGTAAAAATCGAAGAATCCAAATCTAATTAGATTCTAAATTGGATTCCAATTAGAGTCCAATTTTGCACCATGTGTCCATCTAATTTTTTAATTTTTATAACAAGTGAATTATTAGGAACAAAAATCGAAGAGTCTAAATTAAATTAAATTATAAATCATATATATGTAGGGTTGATAGGCCCAGTGGTGTATATTTATATGTATATATTGGGTCGGGGGCCCAATCCGAGAACATGAAGTAGTCCGAGGACGGGGAAACACTGTTAGAGGAGTCCATGTTAATGAATGAAAAGGTGAGGTATGGTCATGAGAGTCCAAAAAAGTGATCTGAGGAGGAATGCTTCTTCAGTTGAGCAAAGTCAAGGTCAGAAGATGCGGTATGTCATCAAAAGTAACATTTCGGACAACTCCACTGATGAGGATAAGTATCAGGAAGGAACGGGACAAAGGGAGGCTATGAAATATCTAAGGGAAAGCTGCTACCATCACATTGAATGCTCTGCAGCTAATTTTGTGACCGCATTAATGTAGAAGTGATACCTGAACAGTAATTTTCAGCCTTATAGCTACTCCCAAAGATTTCAGGAATGTGCTGATGAGACAAGAATCAACACTAGCAATATAATTGACACGTGGAGGGTAAAGATGAAAATGGGAAGATAGTATAAAATAGAGGGGAGATCCTAAGAGAAGGAGATCGGAGAATTAAAAGAGAAATACTGTAGCAACAAGAACTGTACTTGTAATCAACTTTAAGAATTATATACAAGAATTGATCTCATCGGCCTGTGCCGAGGACAATTTTCTTAGATAAAACCAGTTTATTTTTACTTTATTGTCATTTGGATCCACTATAATCATTATCCAACTCATTAGAGCCTAGTTTTCCAACCCACTCTCTACAAATTCATTATATTAGTCTCTTTGGGGCCTAAATCCTTTTACCTTTTGGGCTTAGAACTCAAACTGTGTCCTTACAATATATATAATGAGAAACCATTACATATTTTAGAAATCTATAGTTTAAAAAAAATGTGTAAGCTCCATGTATAATTTCAACATTTTAAAAAAAGAATTGTATAATTTGAACCATGTAATTGTAATTGTTTTTAATTGTACCCAACTACCCATGCATATACATGGGGTTATACACTAGTAGGTTATAATACAAGTTTGATCCAACTTTGGAAGTGTAAGAGTGTTATTTGTTTTAGAAGGAATAGAGTGAAAGAAACAATAGAAAAGCAAGTGGAAAATGCATTTGTTACGTTTTCATTAGTAATTTTAATGACCAAGTTTCTAATGAGAGTTTAAAGATTTTTTTTGTCTAGCGGTCTTAGTGTTCTCATTAGAAACTTGGGTGTCAATAAAGTTTCATGGGAAATTATGCATAATTGTGTCCTCTGTAGAATTTCTTGCCAAGAGTTAAGCCACTTGATATTTAAAATGTTTGTGGATGTTTGGGAGATTGTTTCTAACTGTTTTCAAACAGTGATAACACTTCATTTTTGGCCTATATATTATATATTGTTTAAAGTTTAAACCCTTATTATTAAGATACATTGATTTCTCTTAAAAATACAAGAAATCTTGTGGGTCTCTTTAAAATTGTTATTTGTAGAATAACGTTAATCCATGCCTCTAAGTCCTTGTTCTTTGTTTATTTAATTTTTTAACCATTTGACCTCTAACAATTTTCACAAAAAGTCATAACTCTTCGTTATGGACTGGACCAAAACCCCCTATGGACATGCTATTTCTTGGGTTCAGCCCAACCCAATATTTATAGCATGTTGAAATGAATGTATTGATAATATTACCATCACAATAAATCAAACCATGGGTCAAAAGAAAATTATCTCTTAACCCAATGATTTGATAGAAAATTTTATGTGAAGATAGTTTTTTGTATTTACTTATATTTGGCAGTATTAGAAAAAATGAGTTAAAGGAAAATTATATCTTAACTTTCCTTATTTAGCTTGATGTGAGATAAAGTTGTTTTTCACTATTTTCTAGAAAACAACTCTATCTCTTACCAAGCTAAATAACAAAAGAGATAATTTTCCAACTCATTTTAAGGTCACTACCAAACATAGGAAAAAAAATTAAATTTCTAGAAAATATTTTTTGGAAAATAATTCATTTTTCAAAAAAAAAAAAAAAATGTTAATGTTGAATAGATGAAATGTAACTATCATTCCCAGAATTTCAAATTAGAACCGAATTACCAAAGAATTTATAAATAATTGGAGGAAAAATAACCTAATTAGAAGCATAAATTCCATCAAGAGGTTCAATTCCATAAGGATTTGTTGTGGAAGTTCTTATATATACCTCTAATAATATATTGGAACATTATATTTTTCCAAATATAAAAATAAAAATAAAAACTAAATTAAATTAAATTATTTTTAAAAATCATTATTATAATTATCAAATTCTAGATTAAAAAACAAAACAAAACAAAGACACCCACATGAAATAAGCACATTCGATGGCCCCTAAGCTCGTGTAATTATTCGGTATACTCAGTGTATTACATCCACCTCTCACATAAAGGTAAACCTCATATATGAATCTCACACATGAGACCAGGGGCTGAGCCAGAGGGGGGCAAGGGGGGCACCTGCCCCCTTTGACTCCTAAAACATCCTTGCATATGTAATCTACTCTAGTTAGTCCCTGAGACATTGAGAAAAAAAGAAAAAGAAAAAGAAAAGGACACCCACTTGAAAGTGACCCAAGAAAAAGAAAGAAAGAAAAAGTTATTCTCAAAAACCAAACCATGTAACCTTTTCACCATTTCACTATTATCATAAGCAGTTTTTGTCTGTCTTGCACCTATTTCACTACTTTTTCTTTTTTATTTAATATCTTTATTTTCACCATTTTCACTGTAATACATTTCACAGCATTTTATTATTAAGTGATGCTAGAGATATTACCAATTTTACTACTTATGTCTTACAAATTAGCATCTTACCAATCACAAAAAATAATTTCAAACATATATTCATTATATTGTTTAAGTAACACTACTCACATTTTTACCACATCAATTTGTAAAATTTGTTGTAGCTATGACCATGAATTGGTTATTTTTGTTTGTTTATTTTAATACTATGAAATATATTCATATTTTCTTACCATTGTTTTGTTATTATTATTGATTAATATTTTTTAGATTATTTTTACTTTTAATATTTTTTTTTTAATTTTGCCCCCTCTAGACTAAAATCCTAGCTCCGCCACTGTATGAGACCCATATTTATGTGAGAGGAAGGTGTAATCCATCAGGTATATTGAATAATTTCTCCCTAATTAAGCTCCCCACGTATGCTACTATTTATAAATTAAGTAACGCTACTTGGGTTAGAATAAGCTTGTTGGGTTTAAAAAACCTCGTATAAATTACGTAAGATGATACTATAAGTGACACAAATTTACTCATTATTGAAAGTTCGAATAATATAGTAATATATATATTGACAGTCATTATAGTCTATCATACAAAAAACTCAATTTTTTTTCTTTTGTTAATTCGATAGATAAAGTGATGGAATTTGAACCTTGGATGCTTTTGTTGAAAACTTCAAGAGATGTTAACTAGTTAAATTACAAAACTCTTTCCGAATCTTTTACATAAAGAGGAAAGAAAAAAGTTTGTCTATCAAACAAAAAATCTAAACCTTTTACATAAAGAGTAAAGGATATATATAGAAACACTATGCAAAATCGAAATTATGTGAGAATAAATCCACCACCACCCCCCCCCCCTACCCCTCACCCCTTAAAAAAAAGGAAATAAAGGGTTCGTTTGGATAGAACTTATTTGCTGAAATTGAAAACTGAAAACTGAAAACACTGTAGAAAAATAATTTTTAAATGTGTGAATAATGCCGCGAGACCTATTTTTAATGAAAAAGTTACTGAAAAGTGAAATTTGTGGGTCCCATGAACAGTGCACGGGTGCACTGTTCATGGGAGAATTGGTCAACAATTGCAGCTAAAACAAAAAAAAAAAAAGAAAAAAAAAAGAAGAAGTTGAAAACGCGCTAGAGTTGAAAACGTGGACGTGGACGTGTATCCAAACGAATACGAAGTCTATCAAATAGAAAAGTTGATCCTTTTATGTAAAGAGCAAAGCAAATTGAAACGCTTGGCAAAAAAAAATCATTATTATAATTATCAAATTCTAGATTAAAAAACAAAACAAAACAAAGACACCCACATGAAATAAGCACATTAGATGGCCCTAAGCTCGTGTAATTATTCGGTATACCCAGTGTATTACATCCACCTCTCACATAAAGGTAAACCTCATACATGAATCTCACACATGAGACCCATATTTATGTGAGAGGGAGGTGTAATCCATCAGGTATATTGAATAATTTCTCCCTAATTAAGCTCCCCACGTATGCTACTATTTATAAATTAAGTAATGCTACTTGGGTTAGAATAAGTTTGTTGGGTTTAAGAAACCTCGTATAAATTACATAAGAAGATACTATAAGTGACACAAGTTTACTCATTATTGAAAGTTCAAATAATATATTAATATATATATATATATTGAAAGTCATTATAGTCTATCAAACAAAAAACTCAATTTTTTTTCTTTTGTTAATTCAATAGTTAGAGTGATGGAATTTGAACCCTGGATGCTTTTGTTGAAAACTTCAAAAGATGTCGACTAGCTAAATTACAAAACTCTTTCTAAATCTTTTACATAAAGAGGAAAGAAAAAAGTTTGTCTATCAAACAAAAAAATCTGAACCTTTTACATAAAAAGTCAAGGATATATATAGAAACACTATGCAAAATCGAAATTATGTGAGAATAAATCCTCCCCCCACCTACCCCTCACCCGCTAAAAAAAAGAGGAATTAAAGTCTATCAAATAGGAAAGTTGATCCTTTTACATAAAGAGCAAAGGAAATTGAAACGCTTGGCAAAATCAAAATTATATGAGAATAAATATATTATAAACCCCGCTCCCGCTCTCACCCCTTGCCCCCAATAAAAACCAAAAGAATTAGAATTTCTTTTTGAGATAGGTGGAAAGTAGAGAGGGGAAGGTATACATGATTCAAATTACAGGCATGAGATACCACAAAAAATATTATTATCATTGAGTTATCTCTTGAACCTCGAATTTTAATATTACTATTCATTAAAATAGTGTAGTTCACCATGATTGGTTTGTCAAATGTGAAGGAAAAGTGCACCGACCTTTGCTTGCTTGTGAGGCATCCAGCATCCTAGCTTGGAAGAAACCTTAATAGCAGTGCCTCAATGCTCTGTCATGGTGTTGATTTGGTTTTGGAAACGGAAATTAAGGTAATAAAAATTTGGGTTTTTTTTTTTTTTTTTTTTTTTTTTTTTTTTCTGGCAAACATAGAATTTGATGATAATGTCCGACAGTAAATAGATTTTTTTAAATTAAAATTATGTCTGACAGTATATGATTTGCCAGTATTTTAATTGAGGGTATAAATAAGATGTTTTACCCAGGATCTCTATAGAATTTACTTTTCTTATTTATTTGTTAATCCTATAGAATTTACTTGGTTGAAAATAAATGAAAAATTCCATTTGCCAACTAATCCTTGGCAGTAGATGCTTTTGCACTTTTGGTTCAATAATTGACCCTTACAGGAGATGTCATCATGCTTATCATGCCAGCCATTTTCACACACTTTCATTTTCAGTATGACTAGCTGGGTGAGGAACTTTTGTGAAGGAAAAATCTGAAATTTGCTAATAATAAGCTAGCCATCTACCAATCAAATCTCATCTTGGCATGGAATATGACCTCCAATTGTGGTTGCCACTTTCAAAACTTCTCTTCTTCTTTTTTACCTAGCCATTTAAATTGTAGCAATCATAATTAAGGTTTCCTGGATGAAAATATCAACCTATATAGCAAATGGAATATTCAAAATTCAAAAGAAACGGCTATTTTTTAAGGGTATAATGTCGTCAGGATGTGGATTCTCGTAGTATTATTGAAAAGAAATGACCCCTTTAAAGATTAGTCACACATAGAGAATAAGTAATGGGGTTGCTATGTCTAAGGTTTTTCGGTTTGGAATATTCATCATGTCTGGTGAAAACAAAAGAATAGATGGTGATTATGATTCCTCCTTATCGAATACTCAGTCAACACGCAAGCATCGGTGCCTATCTGGAGCCATGTGGAGTTGAACATGTTTACCATGTCAGCAAATGTCGACCCCTCATCCCATGCAGCCATGCTGAGATGGCTTTTCCTTTTGTCAATAAATCGAGCAATTCTAAGATGACACTCTTTACCATACCCTTGCCCACCACCAAGAACGGACCCAAGGGGCCCTGGCCCCCCTCCCTTCTATAAACTGGCTAGTAAGTTTAACCTAACTAGTAATTACCTAACCCAAAAACTTAACAAAAACAAAACAAACAAACAAACAAACAAAAAAAAAATCTTAGCCAATTCAATATTAAGAAACAATATTACTTTGTGTTTTTTTTTTTTTTTTTTTGACATATGATTATATCTCAATGTATTAAGAGACAATGATTTTGTGTATTTATCTTGGTTGATTGTTTGTTCATTCTATATATATGGATGCCTATTTGGAGTTTTTTATTTTTTATTTTTACTTGAAGATGGTAAAATATAGAGCCTGATGGGCTTACCTTAATGGGCCTGACGGATCGGAGCTGCTGGGCCTGTATAAAGATGATCCCCTTCACTTTGAAGGCCCATTGCTGACAGACGTAGTAAGGGCCCATGATCCGAAGTCCATATCACTTAGAAAAGCCCCAAGATTCAAAAATGGAAATCCCTGCTCACCATGCTCAGAGGAATTTGTATTAGAGTCCCACATGGAAAAGATTTGGAAACCAAGAAGAAAAGTCAACCCTTTATCACTTTAAAAGGCCTAACACCCTCAGAAATCGAGGTACGCTTTAATTGACCCTCTCTAACGCTCTAAGTAAAACAGAAGAATTCTAACTTGACCTTCGGAGAGCTTTTGGCCGGCACCACACCGGTGCTCTCTGAAGGACTTCTTTCGATTGATTTTGTCGTGCAGGTTCGCTTCGAGTCTCGAGTACGGTGTGACCCATTGGTGACAATTTTCGACGTCATCAGTTGGCGCCGTCTGTGGGAAACGATCGTCATAGCACATTATCGCTTCTTAGACAAAAGAGTTACATGGTACTCACACGCTCGATGGCAACCACTAACGACGCTCAAGAAGAGGAAGCCCCTACGACTGCCCTTGAGAGACAGGTCAGGACGCTCGCCGCAGCCGTGGAGCGCCTCACCAAACAAAACCACGACCTAGAAGAGCAGCTAAACCAAAAGAGTGCGGCGGTCAATAACCAAGGAGCGGATCAAGAAGGAACCAGCGCTGAAAGGAGGAATCATGACGGACCACAGGAGAGTAACGCCCCGAGCAAACAAGTGCGACGGGACGCTAGCATCCCTTCAGTGACGGATACAGCTCCACAACCCATCATCGCGGAGATGCAGGCGATGAAGGAACAGATGGAAGTACTGATGAACGCTCTCAAGGGGCGAATGTCCAATGATCTTGACGACCTTGTCAACCGGACTGACTCGCCATTTACGGCAACCGTCAATTCCTTCCCCCTGCCAAGTAAATTCCGCATGCCAAGTACGGATAGTTATGACGGAATCAAGGACCCTCTCGATCACCTAGAGACCTTCAAGACCCTGATGCACCTTCAGGGAGTGGCAGACGCAATTATGTGCAGGGCGTTCCCTACAACCCTAAAGGGCGCAGCAAGGATTTGGTTCAGCCGGCTAACACCAAACTCCATCGGCACCTTCAAGGAGCTGAGCGCTCAATTCACTACGCACTTCATCGGAGGACATCGGTATAAGAAATCCACGGCTTGTTTAATGAATATCAAGCAGAGAGAGGAGGAGACGTTACGGGCCTACATATCACGCTTCAATAAAGAAGCACTCTCGATCGACGAAGCCGACGATAAGATACTAGTGGCAGCGTTCACGAACGGGCTGAAGGGGGGTAAGTTTTTGTTCTCCCTATACAAAAACGACCCAAAGACCATGTCGGAGGTGCTTTACAGGGCCACCAAGTATATGAACGCTGAAGACGCACTATTAGCCCGAGAAGATAGACCCAAGAAAAGAGACAGACAAGAGGATCCCCGACAGGACCAGGGGCGGAAGAAAGGAAGAATGGGAGATCGAAGGGAGGAGAGACGTCCAAAACGCATGGGCGCAAGGTTCACAAGTTTCACCCCGTTGACCGCTCCGATAGACCAAGTCCTAATGCAGATTAAGGACGAAGGATCCCTGACGTTTCCGGAAAAGCTGAAGAGTGATCCCAACAAAAGGTCTAGAGACAAATATTGCCGCTTCCATCGTGACCATGGTCACGACACGGCCGATTGCTACGACTTGAAGCAACAAATCGAAGCCCTTATCCGACAAGGGAAGCTGAAGAAGTTCGTCAGCAAGGAGAGAACGGATCAATCCCCACAAGAACAACACCCCCGTCGAGAAAACGAGCGATCAAGACCCCCATTAGGGGACATAAGGATGATAATTGGAGGAACAGCCGCGGCCGGATCGTCGAAAAAGGCTCGCAAAACATACCTTCGGATGGTACAGAATGTCCAGTTGGCGGGTACAGTGCCAAAGATGGCAAGAAGGGAAGGCCCCATTATCGGGTTCTCGGAAGAGGATGCAAGACGCCTACACCATCCACACGACGATGCCCTCGTCGTCAGCTTGCGGGCAGGCGACTACAATATCCACCGAGTGTTGGTCGACAACGGTAGTTCGGCCGACATCTTGTACTATCCGGCGTTCCAACAAATGAGGATTGACAGGGGGCAGCTAATACCGACAAACGCCCCGCTCGTTGGTTTCGGAGGGAGTAGAATATTCCCTTTGGGCGTAGTCACGTTATCGGTGACACTAGGAGATTACCCCCAACAAATCACCAAGGACGTAACATTCTTGGTGGTCAATTGCTCGTCAGCCTACAATGCTATTATTGGACGACCCATGCTCAACTCGTGGAAGGCGGCAACATCAACTTACCACCTAATGATCAAGTTCCCAACGGAGTATGGGGTAGGAGAGCTACGCGGAAGTCAAATTGCCGCACGAGAATGCTACGTAGCTATGATGGAGGTGGAAGACCAGATCCAGGCCTTGAACATAGAAGAACACCGAACGACGGCAGAACCTACAGAGAAGCTAGAGGAGATAACTCTCGACAGTTCCAATCCAGACCGAACCACCAAGATCGGAACGCTTGCCAAACCCGCAATCCGTCAAGAGCTCGTAGCTTTCTTGAGGAGCAATAAGGATGTGTTCGCCTGGAGCCATAACGATATGCCGGGAATCGATCCCTCGATCATGGTACATAAGTTGAATGTGTTGCCTTCGTTTCCACCCGTCCGACAAAAGAAGAGAGTATTCGCCCCGGAACGAGACCAAGCAATAGCGGAAGAGGTCCGCAAACTCCAAGAGGCAAGCTTCATCAGGGAAGTTTACTACCCCGATTGGCTGGCGAATGTGGTAATGGTGAAGAAAGCGAGCGGCAAATGGCGGATGTGCGTGGACTTCACCGATCTTAACAAAGCATGCCCCAAAGATAGCTATCCCCTTCCAAGGGTCGACGTCCTAGTAAACTCGACGGCTCAATACCAATTGCTAAGCTTCATGGACGCTTTCTCGGGTTATAACCAGATCCGCATGCACGAGGACGATCAGGAGAAGACTTCGTTCGTAACCAGTCAAGGACTCTTCTGTTACAAAGTAATGCCATTCGGCCTGAAGAATGCAGGGGCAACATACCAAAGACTAATGAACAAGATGTTCGCACAGCAAATCGGGAGGAATGTCCAAGTCTATGTCGACGACATGCTGGTAAAGAGCCGGAAGGAGGAAGACCACTTGGAAGATCTCAAGGAAACGTTCGGCACGCTTCGATCCTACAACATGAAACTCAATCCGGGAAAGTGCGCATTCGGTGTAACGGCAGGCAAATTCCTAGGATTCTTGGTATCTCAAAGGGGGATTGAAGCTAACCCGGACAAAATCCGAGCCATAATGGAGATGGCCCCCCCGAGAAACGTGAAGGAAGTACAAAGCCTTAACGGCAAGGTAGCGGCATTGAATAGATTCGTGTCGAGAGCGACGGACAAGTGTTTACCCTTCTTTCGAACATTGAAAAAGTCATTCGAGTGGACGGACGAGTGTCGGCGAGCCTTCGAGGAGTTAAAAACCTATCTGTCTTCACCACCTCTACTGAGCCCCTCGCAACCAGGTGAAGAACTCTTCCTCTATTTGGCTGTCTCCCCGGTGGCCGTCAGCGCGGCCTTAATCAGAGAAGAGAACAGGGCACAGAAGCCCGTGTACTACGCCAACCGGGCGCTCCGCGGTGCCGAAGAAAGATACCAACCTATGGATAAACTCGCTTTTGCGTTGGTCACGGCGGCTCGCAAGCTCAAGCCCTACTTTCAAGCCCATACCGTGAACGTAATGACCGACAAGCCCTTGCGAAGGGCACTGAGTAATCCTGAAGCCGCGGGTCGACTGACGCTGTGGGCAATAGAATTGAGTGAGTTTGACATCAAGTACCGTCCACATGTGGCCATTAAAGGACAAGCTATAGCCGACTTCATAGCAGAGTTTACGCGTGACGAGGACAAGGGGGCAGAAGAACCCCCCCAGTGGAACATCTACACCGATGGATCATCCAATAGGCGAGTTGGAGGAGCCGGCATAGTATTGTTGTCACCTGAAGGAGACAAGATTGAATGTATGGTCCGTCTCGACTTCCCCATTACCAACAATGAAGCAGAATACGAAGCGGTGGCAGCAGGACTCGACCTAGCTAAAGCCGCCGGAGCTGAAAGTGTGGTCGTGTATTGCGACTCTCAAGTCGTGACCAATCAAGTAAACGGAGATTATGAATGCAAAGGGGAAAGGTTGAAGGGATATCTTGATCAAGTAAGGGCGAGAGTCGACGGGCTAAAAGCAATGGTCGTCCAGATCCCCAGGGGAGAAAATGAGCTCGACGATCGGCTAGCCAAAGCCGCTTCAGCAGAACATATGATGACATCGGGTAATGTACTTTCCTTTGTTCAAATCTTTCCACTAATAGACCCCGACAACATGCAGGAGATACGCTCCGAAAGAAACTGGACTACGCAGATAACTTCATACTTAAAGGACGAGATACTGCCAGAAGAGAAGGAGGCAGCGAGAAAGCTAAAAGTCCAAGCCGCGAGGTTCGTCTTGATAAAAGACATTCTTTACAAGAGAGGTTTCTCCCGTCCTTATCTAAGATGTCTCGGGGTTGAAGAGGCGGACTACGTAATGAGGGAAGTACACGAAGGAATATGCGGGAACCATTCCGGTTCGCGGTCGTTAGTGCACAAACTGGTACGAGCTGGGTATTACTGGCCAACCATGCAGAAGGATGCCGAGTCTTACGTTAAAAGCTGCGACAAATGCCAAAGGTTCAGCAATTTCATCGGACAACCAGCTGAGGAGCTAACCCCTATAACGGCTCCATGGCCGTTCGCTCAGTGGGGACTAAATATCATGGGACCTTTCCCAACGGCGGTAAGGCAGCTGAAGTTCTTGATAGTGGGTATTGACTACTTCACAAAATGGGTAGAGGCGGAAGCATTGGCCACCATTACAGAAAAGAACATTAGAAGTTTTGTCTGGCGGTGCATCGTATGCAGGTTCGGTATTCCAAGAGTTCTTGTCTCAGATAACGGGAGGCAGTTCGACAACGGCAACTTCCGGGATTTCTGCACTCAGCTAGGAATAAAAAACCACTACTCATCACCCGCCCATCCTCAGGCTAATGGCCAGGTTGAAGTCACGAACCGATCCCTGTTAAAGATTATCAAGACTCGGCTCGAGGGGGCAAAGGGCATATGGCCCGAAGAATTGCCGAGCATACTATGGGCATACAGGACAACGGCGAGGACTCCGACAGGAGAGACGCCATTTCGACTGACATACGGGAGCGAGGCGGTCATCCCAGCAAAAGTTGGACTCACAAGTTACAGGGTTCACAACCATGACGAATGCAGGAATGACGAATCCATGAGGCTACAGCTGGACCTGATAGATGAGGTTAGGTCGGTGGCGGAGCAAAGGATCGCTAGATACAAGGATCGCATGTCCAGACATTACAACACCCGGGTCTGACACAGAAACTTCCAAGTAGGAGACCTCGTACTCAGGAAGGTCATGGGTGCAACTAAAGACCCTGCACAGGGAAAACTCGGCCCCAACTGGGAAGGACCTTATAGAGTTACGTCATGGAAAAGGAAAGGAACGTACCACTTAGAGACAACAGATGGAGAGAAGCTGCCGCATCCATGGAATGCCGAGCATTTGAGGAAATACTACCAGTAGTAGTGACACGGCAACCAGTTTTTGTTTAAGCTTTTTATAAGTTTCTCTTTTAACTGTCTTTTTTGCTACAATCTTGTTGTGCCCTTTTTGAGCCCAAAGGGGGTAGGCACTTTTTTCCATTACGCAATTCTGTAATCAGATATTACTTTGATCTTCTACTTGGATGTCATTATAATTGTCTACAAAATTAACAGAAGCTAAATAAAGTCCACAAGATGGACGGATACAAATGCAGTCCACAAGATGGACGGATCATTCTACGAGGATGATAACATCCTACAGGAATAATCATTCAAGTCCACAAGATGGACGGATATAAATGCAGTCCACAATATGGACGGATCGCCCTACAAGGACGATCGTCCTCAATCCACAAAATTGACGGACACAAGATGGACGGATCATCCTACGGGGGTGATATCACCCTACAAGGACGATCACTGTCAGTCCATAAAATGGACAGACCCAAAATAAAGTCCACAAGATGGATGGATCATCCTACAAGGATAGTAGCCAAAGTCCACAAGATGGACGGACCACCCCACAGGGATGATGACTCAAGTCCACAAGGTGGACGGATACAATCGGAAGTCCACAAGACGGACGGATCGTCCTACAAGGACGATCACTGTAAGTCCTTTAATGGACGGACATAAAATAAAGTCCACAAGGCCGACGGGCCATCCCACAGGGATGATGACATCCTACAGGGATGATAACTCAAGTCCACAAGGTGGACGGAAATAATAGAAGAACGTGCCCGCGAAGTGGACGGACCACTGACTACGTTAATTTTTTACAAGTCCATTAAACTCAAGTCCACAAGGTGGACGGAAATAATAGAAGAACGTGCCCGCGAAGTGGACGGACCACTAACTACGTTAAAATTTTTTACAAGTCCATTAAATAGGCATTACATTTAAAAGTGATATACAGCGCCACAAAGTGGACGGATCCTCATAATGAACCTCTAAAAATAAACGGAGAAGGAAAATCCTCACGGATGTAAATGCTCAATCAACACAAGATAACAAGTCTGCAATGTGGACGGAGTATCACAGATAAACAAATATTCTCACAAAAATCCTTCCTCAAGAAGGAGGACGGACCTTTAAACAAAGTACCAAACAATGATAGAAAGCATATATGAACATTAAGCCAAAAGCCCAAAAGGCAAGTGTTTAATACAATTAAAGAGGACGGACTGTTCTGAAATGTAAATAAATAAAAAAAAAAAAAAAAAAAGGACGGATTGTTCTCAAAATAAATTACATAGAGATTAATCTTTCTTTTGTTCAGCGACTTGGACATCCTTCGACGGGACGGACTCTCCGTCTCCTTGAACAGCGTCTTCGCCAAAGAGGTCCTCCGTATTTTCGGAGGCGACGGGGAGGGCAGAAGTCTGGGCTTGGTCCTCAAGTTTGACCATTGACAAATCCAACTCTGGATAGGCCTTCTTGACCTGACGGAGAGAATCATCGAAGCCTTGAAGGAAAGAATCTGACAGCTCGCCCAAGCAGGACTCTGAGCTGCGGTACTCCTCGACGGCTACCTCTTTCACATGACGGACCTCTTCCTTGAGTTCTTTAATCTCCGCCTCCTTCTTCTCAATGACCGTCAACGCAGCAACCGTCTTCTCCTCCAGCTCTTGCCTTGCCTTCTCAGAAAGCTCCAGCTTCTTCTCCATCTTGGACCTCCATTTATGGAGTTGTCCGAACTCTTCCTCCGTCTGCTCCGCCTTCGCGCGCACCCGGTCCAAGGTACTCTCACGGTTGAGACACCGGTCCAGTAATCCCTTCATCATGACCAAGGACTGCGAACAAAAAAGAGCCCGTCACATAATGTAAATAACAACGAAAAAGAAAAACAAACTTATTTGACGGACATAACCAACCTGAGCAACGGCAAAGAGGCCCGTCTCCCCCATGGCCTCCGTCGAGTGGTTTCCAAGATCTTCATAGTCTTCCGCCGTGATGATGGACGACAGCTTCTCCAACGCATACTTGGAGTCGTCGCGGAGAAGGGAAGGAGGTCTCTCTTGCTTACCGTCTGGGGCCGTCATCAATCCTTTTCCCGTCCCCTGCTTAGCTGGGGTGACGGTTTTGTTACCCTCAGCCATTAAACCAACCACAGGTTCAAGAGAGACCTTTGGTTGCTTAAATGGACGGTCGGATTTTGATGTCGGTTTCCTCTTCGGGGCTGAAGCCGACACCTTAGGTACCACCTCGCCGGATTCCCTCTTCTTGACGGCTTGAGACTTAATTAAAGCTCTCCTTTTTGCGTCTTCCATCTCTGCGAATAATGACGGATGAAATTAAAACTAAGTAAAGTCAGTTAAATGGCAAAGTAAAGTTGACGGGCTTACGTCTATGAACTCGCTCGTCGTATCTGATTGCCTCTTGGGTGGGTTCAGGACCGTCGCAGTACCAATGTATGGTCCTCGGGTTCACCAACTTAGCCCAAGTCCTTTCCTCCGGCGTAGTTTTTCTGCAAACCTTTTCAAGGAAACTAAATTCCTCAAGGCTGACTTGTGGGCGCCGTCTACCTGCAGAGAAAGACGATCAAGATATACACATAAAAATGGACGGATACGAAAAGCATTACGAAATTAAGACGGGTGCATACACGATTGATTTATCACTGCCCATGTTGTGTCGACGGGCATGTATTCCGTCTCCCCTGGACGGCTCATCCATCTGTCACCCTCCAGGAAGAAGTAGCGACTCTTCCAGTCTCTATTTGAGTCTGGGGTCTCAAAGATCACCTTCAACAAGGGGCTCCGACTAGCAAAACTATACATCCCCCTTGATCCATAAATCTCGTCTGGACGGTAACAGTGAAGAAATTCACGGACCGTCAGTTTCCTTTCCCCATTCGACATTGCACCGTAAAGAATCTTCATGGCTATGAAGACCCTCCAGGCGTTAGGGGATATCTGGGTGACGGACAACCCCAGATAATGCAAAAGTTCCCTATAAAGTGTAGAAAGCGGGAATCGAAGTCCAGCCTTCAATGCCTGCTCGTACACTCCGACACCGTCTACCCCTTCATAGTAACACTTCTCCGACGCATATGGCAGACGGATAGAAACGTAATCCGGGATTTGGAAGTTTGTTCTGAAAGTGCTGAAATGTTTCTCCCGGATGACGGATGTAAACCTATGCACCGTCCACTCTGGCAACATGATGAACTGCCTTAGTCCATCAGCACCTACAACGGACTCCAGTGCTTGATCCCCGTCGTCCTCAGAACCCTCTATTTCAACTATCTCCACATCCTCATTTGTTGAGGATGAAGAAGAGGCAGACGGACTCCTATCTTCGCCGGGGCTCTCTTGGTCTTTATGACCGGACGGGTATACATCCTCGTATTCCGTCCCATCACGAACCACCGACTGGTTACTTGACGCACTAGACATTTCCTACAATTGACGATGAAACCTAAAACCGACGGGTTTGAAAGTATTGACGGGTATGGAAAGCCTAACAACAATGCATGGACGGAAATGTAACTTGACTATAGTATTAGAAGTACTTACCACACTTAGCAGAGGAGAGGTGACGGTTGGTGTAATCAGTAGATTCTCGTCCTCGACGGATTGTTCTGACAAGGTTGACGGCTTCGCTCTAACAAACGATTTCTGATTGAAAATTGAAGAAATGAGAGAGTGAGGCGCCTTATATATATAGGAGATGCACGGAAGACGAAGCGACGCTTCGATCCTATACAATGGCCATTCAGAGAGTGACACGTGGCATGCTTAATAAATGCTGACAACCTGTCAGTACGCGCCAACAGATTTGTACCCATCATGCAACCGTCAACTTGATGTGTCTTCCTCTGACGGGTTGATCCATCTAGAACCGTCATCCTATCTTGCATAAATCCGTCATCCAGTTGTGACTAAACTAGAAACCTTCTTTTGTTCCGCAGATTTCACTCCGTCATAAAATACCCGTCATACCCATACGTTAGAATCGTCACCCCATTGATCCTTTGACCTAAAAGGTGACGGACCATTGGGGTGAAGGGGGCAACTGAAGATGGTAAAATATAGAGCCTGATGGGCTTACCTTAATGGGCCTGACGGATCGGAGCTGCTGGGCCTGTATAAAGATGATCCCCTTCACTTTGAAGGCCCATTGCTGACAGACGTAGTAAGGGCCCATGATCCGAAGTCCATATCACTTAGAAAAGCCCCAAGATTCAAAAATGGAAATCCCTGCTCACCATGCTCAGAGGAATTTGTATTAGAGTCCCACATGGAAAAGATTTGGAAACCAAGAAGAAAAGTCAACCCTTTATCACTATAAAAGGCCTAACACCCTCAGAAATCGAGGTACGCTTTAATTGACCCTCTCTAACGCTCTAAGTAAAACAGAAGAATTCTAACTTGATCGTCGGAGAGCTTTTGGCCGGCACCACACCGATGCTCTCTGAAGGACTTCTTTCGATTGATTTTGTCGTGCAGGTTCGCTTCGAGTCGCGAGTACGGTGTGACCCATTGGTGACAATTTTCGACGTCATCATTACTTATACTCTAGCCCCTCTAACTTGAAATCCTAGATCTGTCTCTGCCCACCACTATCTAATGTGACAATCAATGACTGATTGTTTGTCACTCTCATATAAACTTACCACTTTTTCTTCACTACTCACAGTTTGTTACATCAAAATTTTCATAAAGTTATGATACAAAAAGGCGTGGTCATAGATATTTTTTGATAAATCCTCTGAATAGCTAGAAGTTATAAGTCTTGTGATACTCTTTACCATACTCTTGTAACTCAACTGGCTTACACCTTTTAGTGTTTCGAAAACATCCAAGATTTCACTACTCACAGTTTGTTACATCAAAATTTTCGTAAAGTTATGATACAAAAAGGCGTGGTCATAGATATTTTTTGATAAAAATCCTCTGAATAGCTAGAAGTTATAAGTCTTGTGATACTCTTTACCATACCCTTGTAACTCAACTGGCTTACACCTTTTAGTGTTTCCAAAATATCCAAGATTTTAATCCTCCATCTCTTGTTGCAACTATTGAATTAACAACCAAAAAAAAAAAAAAACCACCTTACAACTAAAGATGGAAATGCATTATAATAAGTTTAGGGAAAAAATCTCTATAGAATTCTCTCAAACTAATCTAAAATTTCTCCCCATGTAATAGGACTTTTGGGCCAAAGCCAAAAAACCTTAGATGATATTATATATTTATAAGATTTTAAAACTTGTTCCTGGGTGGACAAGAAATACACTCCTTCAACGACAAGGAGTACTATTTTATGTTTCATATAGAGTAGACAGTCCTTTCAGACCAAGAACATCCAAACTAAGTTAAATTAGGAATTTGAAACAATTCCCAACTGATCTCCACCTTGATTCAAATTCCACAAAGCAAGAGTCACAAGCTAAGCCAACCACTACAAAAAAAAATGTTCTATGGCCACGTTTTTAAAACGCGGCTATATGTCAAAAAAACGTGGCTATAGTCTATAGCCGCGCTTTTTTAGGCCACGTTTTCTAATGTGGCCTAAAACCTGTGACTATAAGACTGATGGGCCTATGGCCGCACTTTTTCAAACGCGGCCCAAGACCAGGACCTATAGCCACGTTTAAATAGCGGACTAAGGTTCTGGTCTTAGGCCTAAGGTTAACCTCTACAGGTGTGTCAAATGCAAATAAGATCCCAACCAAAAACAAAGTGCAAATCACCCTAAGCTACCTTCAAATGAGCCAATAGAAACCAAATGCATTTAAAGATGGTGCTACAAGTTTGTCTATTGATCTTCTCCTAGTTTTTTTTTTTTTTTTTTTTTTTGACATTTTTCTCCCTATTACTAAGATCCATGAACCAATCAATAGAATATCAAAAGAGAACAAATTTAAACATCTAGGTAGCGAACCTTGTCTCCAAATAACAAATCCAAATGCCTAAGTAGCAAACCTTAGCTCTAAACAACAAAGTCAAACACCATGGTGGTGAATCTTGGCTTTGAAGAACAAATCCAAACGCCTAAGTAATGAATTTTGGCTCTGAAGAACAAATTCAAACATATCTAAGTAGTGAACCTAGGATATGATAATAGTTTGATTGTAAAAAAGATTACAAGCTTGAGAAAAATCTCCAAAGAAAATAATAAAATAAAGAATCTAAAAATAGACATAACCACACATAAGAGAACAACAAGAGGTTACATGATTTGGCAATAACCTATGTCCATGGAAATGAATTCACTATGTATCAAAGATTACAAAATGTTTACACACTCAAAAAGCAATCACAAATTACAAAATCTTTATAGGGCTCTTTCAAACTAATCCAAAGTCTTTTCCCTCATGAGAGGACCTATGGACCAAAGTTCTAAAGCCTTATCCTTGGTGGACAATAAAATATTTCATCGACAATGAGTAATATTACTTATTTAATAAGGAATAGACTTTAACAATTTTGATAGGATTAAAGACTAATACTATACATCTCCATCAAATAACACTTGGGGACCAATATCTAGTTAGATGCTATGCTAAAGAGTGCAGTGGATTGTTTGCTTGTGCCTGTGCTATTTCAGGAGAACCCTTGTTGACAATCTTTCTAAACCTTGTCCCACATGATTCCTGTTTCCTAGCAATGACCGCTAAACAAGAATTGTTCTTTCCAATTGCCGCATCCCAATTTAGTTCGATACTTTGTGGTGGGGGTGGAGTCCGGTGAAGTTTTTGCTCTTTGTCTAGTCGGTGTTTATGCTTTATATAATATCAGGTATATTCTTCGATAGCTCTATGGCGTAGAAATATGCTACATCTTAGATTTTTAATTTGCACCCACATGGAAAGTAGGGCAGCATTTTAGTGGGTGAGTGATGCAGCCTGACCATTTGAAATCCTTCACTTGAAATATGTGTGTTAATGATGCGCAAATGACAGAGAAATTAATAATCATTTGTACATCATACACCAATCATTGATAGCTTAAAAAAGACGAGATGGAAATCTCACTCCCTTTAAAGAGATTCAAGCACTGTACAACTAACAAAACTTACAAATTGGTGTAGCGGTATTATCATTTGACTTGTCTCTTCTAAGATGCAACAATTCGACTGACTTAAGTTAATTCTACACTAATAGCTTAACCCAAAACTCCACCAAAAAGAAAACTTTTTTTTTGTGGGGGGCCAAAATCCCACTTACACTTTCTTTATTCAAACATCCTCAAATATGCATTATTGTGTTTGATGTAGAATGGACAACACAGACTTTCCTTAAACAAAAAGACTGTCAGAAATCAACATGCAAAAAGTTTGTAAGATATAATAGTATAAGCTAACACTGAATTGCATAGAATTTGGTGACTTAAAGAGAATCGTTTGTGAGGATAAAAACCCATGCCTTATGACGATTACCTATGCTGCTTCTAGGGAAAATTCCTTTTTGTTTGAGTTTGGTTTAGTAAATTTTGCTACTTATGTTAATTTTTTGTTTTGTTGTGACTTTCAATTTAAAATTCATAATAAGGTCTTGTATTTTTTTGGGAGGTGTCCTAGAGTTTGTTGGATTTTATTTGTAATTTTTCTAATTTTTTTGGCAGTTTTCCTTATATATTTTCTAACATAATTTTTTTGCTTAACACAAATTATTGCATTTTAGGCTCTCCTAGCCACCTTATATTTTCTTGTCTTATTTATATGCATTGTAACCTCCCAGGAAAATTTAACATTTCATTAATAAAAATTTCTTGTTGTCATAGATAATGATAACTAACCGTTGTAATTAACTGTTGGGGTGTATATTCTTGGAGTGTGGTTAGCCCATTATTGGCTTCGTAGGTGAAAATATGTAATTATATCTGTATCACACACTATTGTCATGGTGAGGGAGTTTTTAAAATTGAAGATTGGGTGCTAGAATGCAAGCCACTATCTCTTCATATTGAAACTCCCACGCTTTTTCATTTACCAACCGACTTTATTCTGGATGAATAGCATAATTATAATAACTAGTCGCTAACCCGTGCGATGCACGGGAAAACTATTTTGTATAAAGATGAAACATTAAATTACTTAATGAAAAATAGAAATCAAACTTAAGTTTAAAATAAAATGAAGAATTAAATCTTAAGAATTAATCAATATTTCCAATAAATTGAAAAAAAAAAAAAAAAACTTTAAAAAGTGTTTTTTGGTAAGCCTGGCAATAGAACAGGTTGATAACGAAAACAACAATAAATGAAATTTTCCAATAGTTAGAAGCACCAACAACGAACAGGCAAAAAAATTTCAAAATTTCAATTTCATACTCTAATTGAAAAGAATTATAAGAATTGTCGTAGCAGCATAATTATTTTGACTCTAATCATCTCTCTGCAATAAATTTTTCCACAATACAATTAAGGACCAAAATGGGTTATGTATGAACTCCATATCCTATTCCAAACCCAAAGATTCATCTAAACTACAATTCAATCAAATATAGAATACAAAACAGACACAAGTACCCTCTAATATAATTATTTACATAAAAAGAATTGGGTCGAAAAAAAAATCAGCACAATCTATTAAACAATAAAATTTCAATATAATCTTTGGAAAATATCTCTCCCATTGTCATCTTCATTGTTGTACATGATATGACATGGCTTCAAACTGTTGGCAGGAGGAGTCAGATGTTCCAAAAGAAACTCATTTGTTAACTATGGTAAAACTCATTCGATTGTGAACTATAGTAATTCTCATTGCATGTAGCAAGTACTGTCAACAAACCACAAATTTACTCTATCTTAGCAAATAGAAAAAGAGGCTAAAGCAAGGAAAAAAGAAGAATGATTCATTTAAAGCTTTACGTAGGCATTTGAATTGATGTAAGTGCTATATAATGTCTCAATTGTAACCTTAATAGAGGACAACTCATTCAGCCCAGGAAAAAAGTTTTCAAAATAAAAAGAGAGCAAAGAATGAAGCATTGAAAATATTAGTTTGAATACCAAGCCATTGCATTATTTGGCAGAAAATAAGAAAAAAGACTATTCAATGCATTGAATTAAATACCTTAGAAACAAAGTTCTACCAAGCACCTATCTAAATTTGAATGCTTGAAAGTTGAAAGTAACGTTGACAAACTACGCTTTGACGATAAGGCTTTCATTATAAAAAAAATTTGAAAAGAACAACAATCCATCATTCCATTATTTCTACATCAATTGAAAATCTGGCAATTGAAATCAAATCTACTGATTAAGTACATTGGCTATTTAGCAGAACTGACATCTAAGAGTTTCTTCATCCTTTAATGACTTGGCAAAACATATTTTTTTCCGATCATTGGGTACAAACAGAATATTTTTTGTACAAACCATAAAGTGGCTACAAACTAATGCAAGAGTAAGCAAGGCATTTTATCAAACACATGGTGTGCACAAAATATTTCAATGCCTTAGTTATAAATTTTTGTTATTATAAAAATTAAAAATTAAAAAACAGAAAACAATAGCATGATTGTGAAGAAAAGAATTACCAATAGCAAACCACCAAAAAGATACAATTGTTTAGTGTTTTAATAACTCATGTCTATGTCCATTACTCATAGCTTTCTTTTCCCTGCAACCCATACCAACAATTTGCATTAAATAATCACAACAGAAAATCTTCTATCATTAGTAAAATTTTCTCATAATTTCTATCTTAAATAGCTCTACCTTTTCACTTTGCTATTGCTGGGATTTGCAGACAGCTTCTAAACTATATAGATTTGGTCTTTCGCTGTGCATAACAGAAAGCAGAAAATAATCCGTGGGTTACTAAAGGAGGAAATTGGAAAAGAAGCTGGGGTCTGCAACCAAACAAAGAATCAAATAAAACCCCTCAAAAATCAAGATGCTACTATTAAAGAAGATTCGGTCAAACTAAAATACAAAATAAATAGAGACTAAACATGAAACCAAAGCTTGAGATAACCTAGAAACTTTAATTAAATCCCCAAAAAAATAATAATAATAATAATAATAAAGGTCTCATGTTAATACAAATAGAGCATAAACTGAGAATTCTTACGGTGGAGGACATCAAATACCAAAACTACACAATTAAAAATTTGCTAAAAACCCCTTTTTAAGGGCGTTGAACCAAAGGCCAACCATTCAACCATAGCAACCCAAAAAACCAAAAGTAGATCAAACCGACAAAATTCCTCAATTTCACTCCCCCTTACAAATAACAGAACAGATAAGAGGGAAAACAAAACTTGAAAATTAAAGTGACATGATTAAGTTTAAAAGAACTAAAATTCACCTGCGATGAAAAAGGGATAAGTATAACAATGTAGAGTATGACAGAATTTTTAAAAGAAAAAATTCTTTAAATTTTAGTTCATACCCCTTTTAAATTTCAAAAGTGCTGTTTCCCTAACTGCCCAACACTATCATTACATCCCACGGGGAATTCCATTAAGTTAAAGACATTTTTGCAATCCTTCCAAGAAAATCAAAGTGCTACCTATCAGCAGAACAATTAACAACAATAAGAATCCAAGTTGCAACCAACATAAATTTTAGGAAACTTGCATCAAATGCCAATAATTGTATTATTCTAACAAAAAGTCACATATCCAAGTCCAAAAATTTATTATAGCCGTTAGTAGCAACCCAAAGATAAGAAAAGAGACACCTATTAAATTGGGCTATAAAAAAAACATTTGATGATTGCTACAAAAATCATGAGCTAAAGCTGAAAGTTCAATCCAAAAGTCCGAAACTTTAGGAAACTTGCATCAAATACCAATAAGTGTATTATTCTAACAAAAAGTCACATATCCAAGTCCAAAAATTTATTATAGCCGTCAATAGCAACCCAAAGATAAGAAAAGAGACACCTATTAAATTGGGCTATAAAAAAAACATTTGATGATTGCTACAAAAATCATGAGCTAAAGCTGAAAGTTCAATCCAAAAGTCCTCCATAAAATAGGAATAGAGTATGGAAAAAACAAATAGATGAAGTCTGACTTATCTCTAATTCCAACAATACGGTAACAATGCCATACAAACATATTTTGCAGCAACTTTAAATGAGAATGAATTTCATTATTACAACATGGTAAGAAAAAAAAAAGATTTCAATTTCATTGAGACATTCTGTCAAACACTTAGGGTGATGGGGAGGATTTTAACAAAATAGACATAAAATTTTTACCAAACCTTTAATTTTCATTGATTCTAATTTCTCTGGGTCATTTTGTCAAACACTTAGGGTTGGCTTATTTTCACAAAGGATACCGATTCTTACATCATTCTCTCAACCATTATACCAGCAAAAACATGAGAAAGAGAGAATTACAGAGAGAAAAAGCAAGAAAGCTGGTGAATTTGTCAAACAAAATTGGATTTTGAATAACATATGGAAGACTTTGTATGTTTTGAATAAAAGGAAGATCGATTTGTTCCAGAAGACAATTTACGATGTCGTTGGGTTCTTTGGATTATGCCCGTTTAGAGAGGAAAAGGGGTATGAACTAAAATTCCTAACTTGACAACAAACCATAATTGAAGAGAATATTAGAAAAAGAAATTAGTACCTTTGCTGTGATGAAATTAGAGTATTCCACTTCATCTCTGCAAAGAAACTAAATGATTTAAATCCAAAGAGATGAATTTTTTTTTTTAAACGAAAACATTTAATCAATCACATCAGAATCCTGTTTTCTAAGCCCTAATTTCTGAATTTAAATCTAGAACCAAAGCCAACTGAAATTATAAATTTTGAAAACGTATAACAAAAAATCAAAGAAAGAATGGGAACCCATCGGTGGAGGAATTTTTTTTATCAGAGAAAGAGTAGGAACCCATCAGCAGCGGTGTTTATGGGCGGAGGAGAATTACCTTTTGAGAGGAAGTAGGCCACGACCCAAAAATCAAAGAGAATTGCTATCTCTGTCTCGGCGTTTCGCGGCTCTGTGTTTTTTTTTTTTTGGATGCGGCGGTTCTGTTTTTTTTGTAGAATAGAATCTGTCTGGGGTAGCAGAGCCACAGGTAGAAGAGGAGTGGGGGGAACGATAGAGAGAGATACATTTGCGTTTGAGGGAGAGAAATAGGTTTTATCGGGTTTGTTTTTGGAGAAATAGTTATTGGGTCAGAAAAGGGTTTTACTTTTTTTTTAATAATCTTTTTTTTTTTTAAATAATGCTGATGTGGAAAAATGTGGGAGCTCTAAAAGTTTCGGTTTTATATATATATATAGATAATAATAAAATTATTCTATTTATCAATTAATATTAAAATTCACCAACAAATTTTTTTTATTAACTGATCATAAGGATAGTTTTATAATTTCTTCTTCAAGTTTGCTTCCAAGAATCAATGTGTCAATTGTTGGTTGCTATAGCTTCTTAAGGAACAAAAGCCCTTTATTCTCCCATAAAATTTCTACTTTATACTTTTCTTTTTTTTAATACAAGATAAAAATTCTACTATAATCTAATTTAAGTGTATATGTATGTGAAGATCCTTCCTAAAGACTTAAACCCCAGCCCTTACCCCCCACACCCCACAAGCACTTATACTTGTAGAGTGACCATCGCACTAAGAATGTGCGGTGATTACTTTATACTCTTTCAATTATAGTATATCATGTGTCAAAACTTATTTTTTTTCTTTTATACTTTAGTTGCTTAATAAGATTAAAAAAATGAATATATAGTAAGCTATAATTGGTGGATTGTAAAGTAGAATATCTAAGTATATTGAGACAAAAAAAAAAAAAATTCATTCTTGTTAGGTATATATATAGGCCTAAGTCCAATAAAGCCTATCATATTATGTTGCTATAGTCCAATAATTATAAGATTTTATTTTATTGGCCAAAATGGGAAATTAACCCTGTTTGCCAAACAATATAATTAGTAGGCACTGTTTTCAAATTATATTTTTTACTAACATCTCGAGTCTAAGAGGCTCGATTTTGGGTTATAAATCAAGTCTTTAAGGGTCGGTTTTCATATTCCGATCGGGTCTAAGTTGGTACTTTTTCCACGTGGTGACCACTTAGAAATCGAGTCTCTAAGACTCGATTTATATCTATATATCATTTACAATAAAAAGAAAAGATTTTGGCCTTTACACCTTCTCACCTTAACAACAAAGAAAATATTATTTTCGACGACAACAACAACAACAACCACAATGACAACAACAATGATTCCATCGACTTCTTTGAGTTCTTTAGTGGCCTCAGTTACTCTGAAAATATGTGTTCAGCAGAGAAAAAAAAAAGGGTTGTAGTGAGATCAGGGTGGGTGGCTTCAGATCGGCGTGGGACCATGGGTGGGTGGGTTTCAAGTCGGCGTGGGTGGCTTTAGCTCAGCGTGGGCCGTGGGGCCGATACGCTCTCGCGGGTGGGTTCGCCGTTGGGACCATGGGTGAGTGGGTTCGCCACGTCTCGGATCTCGCAGTGTCATCCTACGTACAGAGGAGGAGGAGGAGAGCTTGGCCGACGACGACGAGGACGAGGAATTGTGGCAGACTTGGCGGAGAGCTTCGACAAGCTTTGCTCCAATTCAGATCTCCATCTAATCATCTCGGGTTTTAGATCCAATCCCGGATCTCGCGTCTCAGTTTTTCTATGCTTCGTTCGCTTCAACTCTTCTTCTTTGAGATCGTAGACTCCATTGAAATCCGGGTTTGAGATCGCTTCAACTCTCTCTGATGATTTGGGTTTTCTTAAATTTTTTTTTGGGTGGATGGCTTGTACATGACTTAGACTTAAAATTTTTTTTGGCTTATAAATCAAGTCTTAGAAACTCGATTTCCAGGTGGTCGCCACGTGGAAAAAATGTCACATCAGACGTGATCAGACCATGAAAATCGAGTCTTTGAAACTCAATTTATAGGCCCTAAATCGAGTCTCTTAGACTCGAGATGCTAGTAAAAAATATAATTTGAAAACAGTGCCTACAATTATATTGTTTGGCAAACAAGATTAATTTCCCATTTTGGCCGATTTTATTTTTATTTTTTATAATTAGTAACAACAATGGGAAGGAAGATTTGAAAATTAGATATTTAATTATTATTTTACTGATAATAATTTAGTATTGGTATGCTTTTTCATATTTGATGTAATTCAGTTAATTGTAGTGTCAAAATCTAGTGGAATGATCAACCAATATTTCTTACGTTTATCCAATAATAAAAAGTAGTATTTCTTACATCCAAAAAAAAAAATATATATATATATATATATATTTTGCTATTTTTTAATATATATATCTAATAGAGTAATATTAGAGATATTACAAAGTTTACTACATAAGGCTTACAAATGAACAGTTGTCACACACAAAAAAATGTAAATTTAACATATATTTTTGAAATCCACCTATCACATTAATTATCAAATTAATTTATGAATATTTTGCAATAAAATTTGTAATAGCTTTAATATTTTATGGGAAGCTAGCTACTTTTAATATATGTATCAAGTCATTGAAAAAAAAAAAAAGAATAAATAATAAGTTTGGTGAAAAAAAAAAAATTGGACGTTCCTTGATATTCATTTGTCACAAGCTTTTTCGTTCTACTTTTAGTTTATATAGTTTTTTTTTTTTTTAATTCCAAGTTTATTTCACTTTTAACAAAAAGTCAAATAAGTTCATACGAACAGACACTTGGTTTGTGTTTACTCATCAATTAGGTCAAGTTAATCCCCTTTGTATCATTCCCATTTTACCATATATCTTGGAAAAGACTAAAAGCTATTTCATGATTTTCATGATCAAGAGTTGCTAATCCCATTTATAACTAAGCTAAAGGAAATACAACTCTTGCATATGAAACTAGTTTATCACACGTTGCAATCCAAGTAAGGCCTTTTCACAGAAACACGTACCTAGCCCACCACCACCAGGTTGATCTCCTGCCCAGCATCGGTCTGCCGCGATTCTTATTATACTTATAAATTTACTTTGCTTAATATATATATATATACACACACATCTATTCCCTTTTCTTACACGGTTTTAGGGAAAAGGGATTTTGCTAGCCAGACCCCATTTGTGATCTCTTGTGTTAGAAATACAGAATAATTGTATTGTATTTCATGAATCGAAAGAATATACATCACTGCTTTTATATAGGAGGCATATGTGTGCAGTACAAGTAGAGTGTAGTACAAGTACAAGTGTGCTATACAAGTAACCTAATTGGGCCTAAAGCCCATAACACAATACACGTTAACAGCCCCCCTCAAACTCAAGGTGGATGTGAGACCAACTTGAGGTTGTCAACCAAATCACGAGTGCGTCCCTTAGGAAGTGACTTGGTGAAGATATCTGCAAGTTGATCTTTGGAGGAGACGGAGAAAAGCTTAAGAGCACCATGGACAAGATGATAACGGATAAAATGACAATCAATCTCGATGTGTTTAGTCCGTTCATGAAAGACATCATTATGAGTAATATGAATGGCACTCTGGTTGTCACAATAAAGGGGAGTAGCAGAGGAGGTGGACACACCCAAATCCTTAAGGAGCCATCGTAGCCAAAGGAGCTCAGATGTGGTATCAGCAAGAGCACGATATTCTGCTTCAGTACTGGAGCGGGCTACAAAAGTTTGTTTCTTGCTTCGCCAAGAAATCAAAGAAGAACCAAGGAGAAAACAGTAACCTGTAGTAGACCTGTGATCAGTAGGATCTCCTGCTCAATCAGCATCAGAGAATGCACGGAGTACAAGAGGAGACTGAGCTGAGTAGAAAAGGCCATGAAAGAGGGTGCCCTTCAAGTATCGAAGAATGCGCAGAACAGCAGCATAGTGAGTTGATCGTGGAGCAGACAGATACTGGCTCACCTGATGAACAGCATAGGAGATGTCTGGACGAGTAACTGTGAGATAAACTAGGCTGCCAACCAATCGTCTGTAAAGAGAGGGATTAGACAATGGTTTCCCCCTTGAGGGAGTCAGATGCGCATTAAGCTCAACTGGAGTGTCAACAGTCTTGCTATCAGTGAGTCCAGCTCGAGACAAGAGTTCAGAAGCATACTTAGCTTGAGTAAGATAAAGTCCATCAGTAGAATGAGTGATTTCAAGACCCAAGAAGTAGCTGAGATGTCCAAGATCTTTCATCTCAAATTGCTGACTGAGAAAATCCTTGAGTTCTTGAATGCCACTGAGGTCATCACCAGTTATGATCATATCATCCACATACAGGAGAAGTAAAATAGTGCCTTTGTCAGTGCGACGAAGAAATAAGGCAGAATCATAATGACTGGCCATAAAGTGCACGTCGAAGGTAACAAACCTTGTTTGAGTCAACAGAGAGACTAGGAGGAGGTTGCATATAAACTTCTTCATGTAAATCCCCATTAAGGAATGCATTTTTGACATCCATCTGAAAAAGATCCCATTTACGGGCAGCAGCAACAGCTAAGAGGGCACGAACAGATGAGATACGAGCAACAGGAGCAAAGGTCTCTTCATAATCAATCCCATACTCCTGTGTAAAACCTTTTGCAACAAGACGAGTTTTGTAGCGCTCAATGGACCCATCAGAGCGAGTCTTAATCTTGTAGATCCACTTACAACCAACCACAGATTTCCCGGGAGGAAGTGTCACCAAATCCCAAGTATGGTTTTTAGATAATGCATCAAGTTCCTCTTTCATTGCAATCTGCCATAAAGGGTCAGTGGAAGCCTCACGATAGGTGTAAGGCTCATGTAATGTAGCAAGAGCAGTGTAACAATGATAGTCAAGTAAATGTGTAGGAATAGATCTTACTCGAGTTGAGTGACGAGGTGGAATGTCTTGTGCAAGATCTTCAGGCGGAGCAGGAGCAGGGGACCCAAGCTCAGGGTTGGGGTTGGGTAGCTCGTCTTCAACCTGTTCATCTTCCACCTGTTCATTAAAGGGTGAACTAGGAAAGGGATCAGTGATATCTGGTGGTTGGACAGAGAAGTCTACAAGAGAATCAGGAGCAACTACAGGAGGATCAGGAGCAGCTACAGAAGGAATATGTGCCTCATCTGGAAAAAGATCTAAAACAGAAGAGGAAGATAGGGAGGCACGAAAGTGAGAGAGCTCGACAAAGAGGCGATGTTCCCAAAAGACAACATTGCGAGAAATACGAAAACGATGAGAGACAAGGTCATAACACCGATACCCCTTTTGAGTTTCGCCATAGCCAACAAAACAACAAAGCCTTGACCGAGGCTCAAGTTTGTTATGCTCATGTGGCTGAAGAAGAACGAAACAAGCAGAACCAAAGGAGCGAAGGTGGTGATAGTCTGGACATGACCCAAAAAGGCGCTCATATGGAGTTTGATTTTGGATAACCGGACTCGAAATGCGATTAATAGTATGAACAGCATGAAGTGCAGCTTCGCCCCAAAAAGGAGCAGGAACTTTGGCAGAGAGAAGAAGAGCACGAACAGTGTCAAGAATATGACGAAGTTTTCGTTCGGCTCTACCATTTTGCTGAGAGGTACCTGGACAAGTTAGTTGATGAACAGTGCCATAGGAATGCAAAACAGCTTGAAAAGCATATTGAGTATATTCAAGAGCATTATCAGATCGAAAATTTTTAATGCGTTTGGAAAACTGAGTTTCAACCATTTTTGCAAAATTAGAATATACTTGCAATAATTCAGAACGATGTTTCATATAAAAAATCCAGATATAGCGAGAGTAATCATCAACAAAGACAACAAAATATCGAGACCCACCAATACTAGAGACAGAAGAAGGGCCCCAAACATCAGAATGAATAAGGTCAAAGATATCAGTGGATATTGATTCACTAGTATTGAAAGGCAAAGCTGGTTGTTTTCCTAATTGGCACGAAACACAATCAAAATTTTTTGTAGACACTGAACCTAACAAACCTCTAGAAGCTAATTGTTGTACCCGAGAGGAAGATGCATGACCAAGTCGAGCATGCCAAAGTGCAAGGGAAGGAATTGAAGAAGTTGTAGCAGCTGCAGCAACAAAAACTGGAGCAACAAGTGGAAGACGAAGGTTGTCCACGGGAAACATATGCCCAACTCTGGGACCAATCCCAAGCTCCTGTCCCGTCCTCGGATCCTGCACAATACACCCAGAATAATCAAAGATAATGCGATAACCCAACTCAGCTAATTGTCCAACAGAAAATAAATTATAAGAAAGGTCAGGAACATTAAAGACTCCAGGAACCGAGAGATTGGAGGTCGCAACGGAACCTATATTATGACTAGACATTGTGGAACCATTTGCTGTGCGAATATTAAGAGGGTGCGATGCAGGTTTAAGGTCAGAAAATAAGGACGAGTGAGGTGTCATGTGATTGCAACAAGCAGAATCCATAAGCCAAGAGGTAGGAGACATACAAGATAAAGCTGAGAGAGAAGAGGAATAAGATGCATTATCAACCGTACGAATGACATTGGCGATGATATTTATAAGGTCATCTCTGGAAATGGTGAAAGTGGATCCAGAAGACTGAGACTTTGCAGAGACGGGAGCCATAGGTTGGACACTCTCAGTGTTAGCAACAGTAGCAGCAGAGATGGAAACAGCTGATTTGTTGCGTTGATAGCAAGTCTCAATATTATGGCCAAAACGTTTGCAAAAATTGCAAAAACGTTTGTTGGATTGTCGGCGACGATTGTTGCAAGAGGAAGAAGACTTGTCCTTATTCTTCATTTTGAAGCAAAATATGCAAAAATAGACTGCACAAATGAAATCTACGCGAAAAACTGGGTAAGGAGAACCTGGACAGAAAAATCAACCCTGGAAAAGTCAACGGTCAAAGTCAACGGCTGGTCAACGACTGGTCAACGGTCAACGGCCAGCAGATGACGTCACAGGATGACGTGGCGATGACGTCAGCAGAACAGTGGATGCTGACGCAGTTAGGGCTGACGTGGCAGAGGGGATGACGTCAGCAGACTAGGTTCCGGCGCGTGGCAGCGCGTGGACGGCGCGTGCAGAGAAACTGCGGCGCGTGGTGGCGCGTGGACGGCGCGTGCAGAGAAACTGCGGCGCGTGGTGGCGTGTGGACGGCGCGTGGTGGCGTGTGGACGGCGCGTGCAGAGAAACTGCGGCGCGTGGTGGCGTGTGGACGGCGCGTGCAGAGAAACTGCGGCACGTGCAGAGAAACTGCGGCGCGTGGTGGCGCGTGGACGGCGCGTGGTGGCGTGTGGACGGCACGTGCAGAGCGTGCAGAGAAACTGCGGCGCGTGGTGGCGTGTGGACGGCGCGTGCAGAGAAATTGCAGTGCATGGTGGCGCGTGTAGCGCGTGATCAGCGTCGCAGCAGATTTGAGCGGCGCGTGGGGGCGCGTGCGGTCTCCGATGGAGGCGAGGCTTCCACAAATGTGTAGATCGGCGCAGGACGATCTCAGTGGTACCTTCAAAAATGAAATCGGAGCAATATTCGCAGCGGTGATGTAAAGGGCAGTGGTCTGTGCAGTGTGAAACTCCTTAATGACGGCGGCTGCAGGTCCGGAACCCAAGGACGACGACTGGATGACGTCGGAGGTTCAACGGCGAGAGGCTGCGGCGGCAGTTGTGATGGCGGAAGCGTTAGTAAAGAAAGGAAATCACACTAATGAAGACAAGACTGCTAAGAAAAGGTCAGAGCAGTGGCTCTAATACCATGTTAGAAATACAGAATAATTGTATTGTATTTCATGAATCGAAAGAATATACATCACTGCTTTTATATAGGAGGCATATGTGTGCAGTACAAGTAGAGTGTAGTACAAGTACAAGTGTGTTATACAAGTAACCTAATTGGGCCTAAAGCCCATAACACAATACACGTTAACATCTTGGAAATCGAGTTAGGGACAAACATGTGCAAGCCGCCAGGTAGGAGAAACATTGAAGAGCATATCATATTTTTCAATAATTATAGGATCACAACATATTCCACACAATTTGTCATAACTATTCTATATCATAGAATGTGATTGGTGCATGTTATTTTTATAACATTCCACCACTTCTTCTTCTTCTTTTTTATCACTCGTACTCAATTATGTTGAAGAGTTATTGCAAAGTGTGTAGAATAAGTTGTGGTCCTAAAATTTTTGCATATTACTAGGTATGGTATTATCTATTATGTGCACATGTCAAAGCAGTGCCTAGCTAAAAGGCCTAGGTCGTCATGTCACAAACAGAATGTAGACATGCATATACAACGAAAAAAAAGCAGCTAACAAAGATTTGCTAATGGATGTGAATCTTCCGGGGAATGGCATTTCAATTATTGCCAAAAAGACACCCAGAATTTTGTTTTGGATGTGCATTAACAACAAGAATTTATTCCCCCGTGAATTTTTTTTTTTTTTTTTTTTTTTCCTTTAGTCTGCCCCTTTATGTATAACCTGTTTCACGTGGAACTGATCCTGGTCCAGCAAGAACTTTGTGAGCATATAATATATAGGGAAGGTCTATATGCCGACTTGGATGAATCCACGTAGGGAATTTTTTCTCACTCATTAGTAGACAATCTTTTTTTTTTTTATAAACATTAGTAGACAATCCATACATGT
Source organism: Quercus robur (assembly GCF_932294415.1). Taxonomy (NCBI): domain Eukaryota; kingdom Viridiplantae; phylum Streptophyta; class Magnoliopsida; order Fagales; family Fagaceae; genus Quercus; species Quercus robur. The sequence goes on from NC_065535.1 coordinate 82,237,243, forward strand.
GTTCGCATTTTTTAATTATATTTACATTTAACACATGAAATGGATGATGTATACGATGATATACACTAATGAGTGTGCAATAATCAATGTTGATCGTAAGCATGTGACGTGTGCACATAGGTATACACCCATGTTAGCTTTAGCACGTGCAAACCGGCCTTGTGAATGATATTATCTATAGCCACCTAGCTTTCAAAAAACAGCTCCGCCTCCCCCTCATAACACCTTGCTAGCTAGAAAATGAATATGGAGAAGGAATAATGTCTCTCAAGTGTTCTTTTCTGATAATGCATGAGGAATCGTGTAAAGAAAGGGTATGAGTGGAATTTTAGTCAACCTCTGTAAGCCCCCTCCCAAAGAATAATTATAGTATAGCAGAGAAGTAAGAGAGAAAGTCTTAATTATCTAAATCTTTCGGAAATTTTTTTTTATACATCTGGAACTTAAGGAAACAAACCATCACCAGGAAACGGAAAAGAAAATTCAGTACGCCACAAATAACACCTTAAGACCCTTACCAAGTAGTATATAAAGCCTTCCAACCCTAAACACCCAAACCACCAACTGTATTGACAATCCCTTCTATTACTAGTACAAACCAGTGCTTGCAGCAGGGTGCTACTTTAACACTACTAGTGCCAAAGCCCTTCATTTCCTTAAGGTGAGCTTCTTAATTCAGTTTATCCTTGCAATCCTTGCTAGTTTTGGTAGAAGAACATTGAGTTCAAGAGCATAGGGTTTTGGAATAATGCTGCCTAACTTATAAAGTTCAAGACTTCAAGTAGCATGTTATGAGCTAAGGTGCAGTTTCAGCGGCCTAGCCACTAGGTGTACTCAATAAGAAGTTATCTCACATGCAATTAATAGGAACCCTCTTTTAGCTTCATAACATGATCCTTTCCATTTCATTGGAAACGGTTAACATTTTTTTTTTTTTTGATACAAGATAAAATTCTACTCTAATCTAATTTAATTAAGTGTATATATGTGTAAAACTTCTTTCTAGAGACTTGAACTCCGGCCCTTCTCTCCACATCTTACAAACACTTATACTTGTGGAGTAACCATCGCACCAAAAGTACGGTGATAACATTTTTTTTTCCCTATAGTGTGCAGTGTCAAGTTATTTAAATGTTCTAATTATAGGGAGATACTTATTTCATAACTAGATACAAAGATGAATAATGGTTGATTTTACTTTGTTATCTCATTTTGTATGTTATCAATACAGAAAAATGAGCTGGTCAGGGGGAGATTGGATATGCAGTGCTTGCCAGCACTCGAATTTCAAGAAAAGGGATACTTGCCAACGCTGTGGATACCCGAAGTATGGTGGCCCCGACCCATCAACGTATATGAGCAACAGGACTGAGGTGTTGGCGGGGGACTGGTACTGCAATTGTGGTGCCCACAACTATGCCAGCCGATCAAACTGTTTTAGGTGCAGTGCATATAAAAATGATTATGCCGTGATGGGTTCTGGAGGTTATGGATCAGATTGCAGTGCCCCACCTGGATGGAAAAGTGGTGACTGGATTTGTTCTAGGTGATTTCACATACACTACTTGATTATGTTACTAATTTACAACATTATAACTACGCGTGAGTTTGCGTTGCAATTAAAATTATAAATTATTTTACTATTCAGCTTATTTTTGTTATTATTCATGAGTTTCACTGCACTTTTTGGCACTATTTATAGATTTCACTGTACTATCTCAACTAACTTTTACCTTCATCTACCATACTTTCAATAATAATTTTTCAATTTCAACAAAATAAACGGTGTCCAAACACTCATGTCCAATGCATTGGCTACTAATAATTGCAGAACACATAAAATTTCAGAATTAGTGTGCACTTCCCCACTCTCTCATGCATTGCATTAACACTAAGGTCCTAGTCTAATATGAGTGCACTTTGAATTGAACAGATTGGGATGTGGAGTACACAATTATGCTAGCAGGACAGAATGTTTCAAATGCGGAACACCAAAGGAATATGGTAAGTAAAATTAATTCAGTCATTTTACTGTTTCCTGTTTCTTAATGGTTCATCACATCTTCTTAACAAATGCTACTTGTTTTCAGTTTTTTAACACATTTATCCCTTCTATTTTCAGGTGGTGGAATGTAACCAATAAGATTTTAAGAAGTTTCTCCAGTGAGATCCTCAAATTCTCTTTGCATCTGATCCCTCATTAGACACCACCTTTTTTTGTTCTACTTTCCTTCCGAAGATAATTAACCTTTAGGTCATGGTTGAGGATCTTTTCAGACCACAATAACCATGCGCTTGTATTAGAAGGGTTTCTAGCTTTATATGGTGCAAGGTGTTCTTAGATAGAGCTTAAGAAATCCCTTTTTATCCTTGATTAATGGAGACACAAAGTGTACAATAACTGTCAAAATCTCCCTCCCTCTCTCTCTCTCTCTCTCTGTGCATGTGTGTAAAAGTTGATACTACTTCTGTGAGGTGGTCCAAAGAATGTGTAAACTAGTTGCCGTGATCAACATGTAGAAATTCAGGACTTGGTCATGGTATGGACCACTAGGGCTTTGGATTCAACTGATGCAAAAAAAAAAAAAAAGAAAAAAAAAGGATCACAAGATATTAAAAGAATAAAAAAATATTCAAGGAACCCCATTGAGTTGTTCACTTCAAAAGACATACTTTCTTTCGGAGCAATAATTTATGATCCCTTTAAGCATCAAATCCTCCCCGGCCAGAAATAAATACAGATAAGAACCAGATGCCTTGCTTTATAAGCATAGGCGCAAAATCGAAGTTTAAAGTGAGTCAAATACTCAAATCCAACCTCCCCCGCTTTAGCCTTCCATTTTAATGATTAGCACTAAAATATAGCCCTCAAAATTCACTTCTCCTTTGGCCATTGCATGCTAGCTAATGACAAGATTGGTATCACGAATCTACATTTAATTATTTCCATTGTTTAGTTTTAAAAAGTTTCCATATTCCAACTAAATTAAGCTTAGAACTTAATTAGCATGTCTTAGGTTTCCCTCATTGACTAATGACAAATTTAGTGTGCCCCTATATTATTGGTCAAAAAAGGTACTGCATAAATGTTATTGTCTTCACTCTACAATCCATCGTTTAGCTTTTAAAAGATTCTGGCTTCCTACTCTAAGTTATCTCTAAGTTTACGTGCTTTGCATATGTTAAGCAAGAGGCCAATATTAAATGCACTAGTTCCCCAGTGCACAGCAGGGGTTCATATGCAGGACCAGCTACAACTTTTGAACGCCTTGCTTTTTCTTTTGCTATTTATATATTAGTTTTTCCTTTTTTGGGTATCCATGTCAAGGAAAAAGGAGTCAAATTAAGGAACATATTATATTAAACTGTAGTCCTAGATTCGAACACAATGCCTCTGTCTAGCTAGGTTCCTCCATATCATATACGTATGTACATGATATACATGTGGTTTTAAAAAACAAAACAAAAACAAAAAGAGTTTGCAAAATGCATGCAACTCATGCATGTCATCGCTATTTCCTGAAACTGTTTATACTGCCCTTTGGTTGCTATTCTGATCTTGACCCTTCAAAATGTTTCCTAAGAGGAACCTCACGGTGAAGCATCGTTCTATTTTGATTAACTACTGGTGTTAACTGGCCAAGTTGAAGTAAACTTAGCAATCCAGCTGTCATGAAGTGGAGCAAGAAACATGCATGTTGGAAAACAATATCTGAACGGTCTTCAACTTTATGTACAATCACAAGTTTATCTTGCTTTCTTCGTCATTTTCACTTTAAGAGGTAATCTTCTTTACATTTGCAGAAGCAATAATCATGAGATAGATGCTCTCACACTAACACACAAAACAAAACTATCTCCTAAATCTCATGCATACCGTGTATCCTTTAATCCCTAAAAATTACGATCTATATAGAAACCCCATTACAAATAGTGTTCTCCTCTCCAAACACGTAGGTGGACAAGTTGGGTCAAAACCATCTATGAGAACCATGACTGAAGCAGATATTAAAAGAATTTGGTACAAGGAATAGGGATGAGAAAACACTCTTCATGCTAAGGTTGTGAATCTCAAGGAGGATATTTAATTGCCGATGTAATCTCCTAAACTAAGGGATTCACAATGGAGTCATCACCTAATTTTACTAAGAAGAAAACCTTACAAAATATACCTCTTTAGTCTTTATAAATATGTTAAAAGAGGACATCAAATGCTTAAGGAATCATAAGATTTTGGTCATAAGTATAATCTGTAAATTGAAGAAAGGTACACAACTTTATTTCATAATTACAATTTAAAAGAATATAAAATAAAATAAAATAAAAAATAAAAATAAAAAAATTCTACAGAAAAACCTATTCTACATCCTAAATATTAGGTTCAGAAATTTAGTTATTAGGTGAAAATATATTAGATACCCACCATTGTCTAACCTAAGTTGGTCATTTAGAGTACAATGACCAATATAAATGATCCACTATTTCAACAAGCAAACAATTATAAAACTATTCAAAACAGCAAGTCGAAATAAATAACTCTATAGTCCAAGCTTGCATGAAGCACAAAGATATACAACTCCGCAAGGAAAAGATATGAGGTTAGATATAAACATAAACTATAAATAAGTTGAGAAATCACAACATATGATGAACTTTTAAATACAACTTTATCTGCCATGTGAGCATGTTTTATAAAGTCCTAAGTATGATCTAGATGACATATGAGTGGTTCTATTTAAATCAAAACGTAAAATACATTTTTTTTTTCCCGTTATGATGCAAAGAAAACATTAAAGCATGCCAAATTTCTATTTAAAGATGTATGGGAATGTTATTGTGAAGATCTCGTTTTTTGACTAAACCAAATGGGTTTGAAAATCATCAAGGAATGCGTTGTGAGTGTATGTGAACAGAATTGCCACTTATTTTTTTATAGACAAATTTAAAAACCTTCATATATATACTTTTTTTTATTGAATAATTGAATAAAATACTTCAATGAATCGAAAGAAAATAAAAGTTACACACCTTTGGTCCTAGTTACATTCTATAGAAAAGAAAATTGCAATACTTTGATAATATTTTTAAAATATTTTTCTTTCATATAAAATCTTAATTTCTTAAATTAAATTCTGAATTGTACATGCATTCTACTAGTGTAATATAATATGAGGATGTAAATGCATAAAGATGTGATCAAACATATCACATCCAGATCTTAAAACCTTAATATATATGTTAGTACATATTACTATATTAGAATCGTGATATTGAAACCTATTCTAAAATATATTTTTGCATTTTTTAAATGATTGATAGTAAGTCAATAAACCCTAATTCTAAAAAGATAAAGAATACTTGCATGAAAATTCCACATTGAGATTTGTTGATGGTCACAGCTGGATTTTTGGTGTTCTTAATTGCTCTAAAGGATCGCGCGCTTAATCTTGAACTTGTTGAAATTTCCACCCGATATGACTTATTTGTTGAAGGATGATGGTAGTTGTGAACATATCTAGCTCTCCACTTATTGATTATGATGATTGATGCAAAGGATGAACCTTATGAAATTCCAGTGACTTGTGTGTGTGTTGTGGTGAAAGTATGATAAAAATATGCAGAAAATAAAAAGAAAAATCATAACTATGCACTAGAGAACTATCTAGCCTAAGTATGTGAAAATTCGGTCCCTTTTGAGTTGGTATTACCTCTCTATTTTCCCTTTTTATAGGGGCTAAAAGTCGTGCAATTGATAATAGAACATCAAATTTATCTCCCTTGAAATTCCAAAGAAAAAAAAAAAAAATATATATATATATATATATATATATATAATAGGCACTTGTGATTATAACAGAAGTACTTTATGGACTATGGGGGCCTTTTAAAATTTTGTATTTTGCCTTTGACTTTCTTTAAATTTTTTTATTAAAAAAATTAGTATTTTTAGTGTATTTGGACTCTCCTTTTTCCTTGAGTAGTTTTCTTCTTCAAAAAATAATTAATTAATTAAAATAGTAAATGTTTTATCCAACAAGTTAAATTCAATTATTTTAAATTTAATTAAAAATAATTGAATTACAAAATTACAATTCTTGACACGTACTTTTTTTTTATAAAATGTATTTTTATAAATTAAAAAAATAAAAAATCTCCCGACCACGACAACAGCAACCCTGTATTGCATGCATGGATTCCACCTCCACCAAACCTATTCAAAATAAATTATGATGGAGCCACCTTTGACGAAGTCAACAAATAGGTGTTGTAATTTCGTATAACAATCAAAGGCTTGTTATCCCTTCTCTAATTCAACCGTTACCTTCAACATATATATCAAGCAGTGGAGATTGAAGCACTTGCAGCATTTCAAGCTCTTGAATTTGCTCTAGAGATTGGCATTCACCAGGCCATAGTTGAGAGGGATTAAGAGATTGTGGTACTAGCTCTAGCTACAGAGGTTTTTAATTTGGCTTCCTATGGTCTGTTACTTAAAAACTCAATTTATCTTTCTAAACAATATTCAAAATCTAGGGTTCAATTCCCACCTACACCAAAAAATAATTGATGTTTTGGTCTGATAATAATGAGCTATCATTAGGAGCGAATGCTATAGGTTGAAACTCTTTCAAAAAAAAAAAATGCTCTACTCTCATACAAAGAGAAATGATAATAAATTGCTCACAGCTTGGCAAGGCTAGCTATCAATACAAATAATTGTGTCGCGTGGATAGAGAATGTTCTACAATACATGGTTGATACAGCCGTTATACATTAATAAAGTCTTGATGTCTTTCCCCTCCAAAAAAAAAAAAAAAAGAAAAAAAAAAAACTATGGATATGCTTCTGACTCTTTTCATAAACACTGACATTGTAATTTGCAAACGCTACCGCTATAGGCCCGTTTCTTGCTTAGGAGTTGGGACTTGGGACTAATCCATCTGTTTTTGGGCAAGAGTTGATTTAAAGCCCATACAAAATGAAAGCCCAACTGAAAAAAACAGAGAAATCCCTGAAATCGTGATATAAAGGTAAAAAAAAAAGAACATACAGTACATTCTTGGTCAGAATGACATGGCAGATATAAATAAATGACACTTTCTTTTTTTTTTTTTTTTTTTGAGAATGAATAACAATTTTGTTAAGAGCCTTAATAATAAAATCTAAAAAAAAAAAAAAACTAACCTCCGATTAATTATGACTAAACCCGTGATCTCAGGGTTTTTGGGACGTATTAAGGGTTTAGCCGTTTAGCCCCTTCTAGGGCTTTAGCTTTTTCCATTTTTTTCTCTGTTGCTGTTGTTGTTGTGGCGGTTGTTGGTGACAACTTTTATAGTTTTTTTTTTTCCTTCTCAAAATTAGGGTTTCTCTAGGGCGGCTAGGGTTTTTGACTCCCCCCACTCCATCTCTTATAGACACCATTTTTCCATATTAGACTTCATATAGATGTATAAATATTTCAAGGTTCTCAAACTTTGGTCATAGCTCACAAGTCACAACCTTTAGAATTCCATCTTCTTCAATCTAGAGGGTCTTTCTGTTTTCTTTTGGTAAAACTCATTTTGAGGACCAATACCCATCTGGGTTTCTTCTTTTGACTCTCTAAAACTTTCGTTTGATTTGGATTGGTCAATCTTTCCTCCCAAAGTTTCAAATTCAATTCTGGGTTTTCTTGAATGCAATCTTGTTTTTGGCCCCAATACTAATCTGGGTTTTCTTTCTCGTTGTCTCAAATTTGAGTATTCTTCTTGTTGAATTCAATCTGGGGTGTTTGGATTTCGTTCAGAAGATTTCGAATTTAGCATTGTTTTTATCTGGGTGGTGTTGATTGATCATTATCTGGTTAAGGCTACCTGATTTTTCATTGCTGGTTAGATTGATTCTTTGCCTATTAATTGATTCTAGTGTCCCTTGATGCCAAAGTATTGATCTTGATCTGTTTGGTTGCAAGGGAAAAGTTTCTACTCGATTTTTGTTTGATTTCAGGCCTTGAAAATTGTCAATATGAGTTTTCCTGATCCTCACCCTCTGTTTATGATGCAATCCCAGCATTTTGCTAGTGATGCCATTGGTGTGTGGCCTCAAGCCCCAATGAACAATGACCAATTCGACGGGCATTCTCAACCTTTCAAGAGGCCCAGAAATTCTGAGGACAATTTATCCGATGCTTTGCCCTGTACACCAATGAATTCTAGGATGAACCCCCCAAATCCTCCTCCAATCAATAAAGGAACAAGCAATATTTTCTACAAGACTAAGATGTGCACAAGTTTTATTGCTGGTATGTGTACCAAAGGTTCGGATTGCAAGTATGCTCATGGAATTGAGGATATGCGTCAACCTCCACCGAATTGGCAAGAGCTTGCCGGTTTACGTGGGGTTGAAGATAGATCATCTGGAAATTGGGATGATGACCAGATGCTAATCCACAAGCTGAAGCTATGCAAGAAGTTTTGTTATGGGGAGGAGTGCCCTTATGGTGATAGGTGTAATTTTCTTCATGAAGATCCGGCAAAGTTTAGGGATGATTCAAAGAGGTTTAGGGAGAGTTCAGTGATTAGCATTGGAACTTCCGGATCATCTATGGCACACGGAAGTGTTTCTAATCAGTCTGATGGTGGTAGGCTTGTGAACAATGGTCCGGATGCTTTTCGAGTGACTACAAGGCCCTATTTGAAGACAAAGTTATGTAACAGTTGGGAGAGAGGTCAATGTCATTATGGTGATAAATGCCACTTCGCTCATGGGCAAGCAGGTATTTGTTTATGCTGAGTTTATGCTATTAACTTTGTTATTACCAATTTGTCTTTGTGTAGTATGCAATTGTGATTGATGACAAGTAATTGTTCTAGTCATCTTAGTAGACGATGAAATAAGCAATGAACGAAGATACTAGGTAGCATGAGCCTTTATTTGCATGATGAATCAAAATAAACAAGTTTTTAACTTCTTTTTGTTAATACAAGGTAAATATCTTAGGTTCTGAATTGAGGGACTCCACTATCTTTTGAAGTGCACAAGTTGTTAGCACATTGTTGTCTCTAATAAAAAATTCAAAACCGTCCCTTTCAAATATCCATACCTACAGTTCTTAATTGAAAAAGGGAGAGAAAAAATTGTGGATTTTATTTTCAGGGCCCAGATAATCAATTCTGCAACTAACTGAACTAAGTTTTGAAACCAGGTCTTGTTGTGTTTCTTACCTTTAGATTATGTTTCTAAATTTTCTTGGTTGAAGATGAAACAGTAATTGGCTCTCTTTTCTCTTCATGACTGTGTGTTTCAGCTCTTGATTTGATTGTATTATTCCCTAGCAGAGTAAGCCACTTTGTTTCCATCTCTAGGACGTAATAATTCATAAAATGCACCCTTTCGCCTATCGAAATCAATATTCCAAGTTTACTTTCATTAAATCCTGAACAATCCTAAATTCTCGTTTTTTGACAAACAAGCATTTCTGGAATTGGTTTTCAAACATGGTTGCATTTCTAGAGCTGATCTCTAGACAAAGTTCCACTGTCCAAATCCAGTTGTTTTAGAAGGTTGGGGAGAAAGATGTTATCACTGATATAGATTATCTCCACTGTCTGTTTTTATGTTTAATTATCAGTTAATTATCTTTGAACAATCTTCTCAGGTATGATGGATGACACTGAAAAAAAAACACACACTTGTTAAGATGATATTATTTTTGCAGATATATTGGCAAATCGGATTTTCATAAATCAAAAGGGAATAAGGCATGCTTGTATTTACTTATTAACTGTCCTCTGAAGGTCATTTAACTTTTTGAAACAAGCTGGATGGTTTATGTAAAGGAACTTCCTTTGTTGATCCAATTTATATTCAAGCTTGTAATTTGTATTTCTAACACCCTTATTGAAGTGCCTCTTAATATTTAATAGGTGCAAATGCAAGCTAGTAGTTGTTTGATCTGTTCCAAAAGTTATTTGCATATTTAAGGGATTCGGTTTCTAACATTAGTTAAATGACCTGAGCAACTATGTGTTTGAATTTAATTGGAGAACTTAATGCACTACACCTAAGGTACTTGATGTTTTACCTGAGTAAGAATATGCAACCATATATGCAGTGCTTTATACTTATCAAAAGAGAACAATGCAGTGCTTTATAGAAGATTTTATTTACTTGGTTGAATTATTATGTTGGTTAATATTTTATTTTTCTCAATGTTTGGTTTTTCTTCAAAATCAGAGTTGCGAGTGGCTGTTGGACTTCTTGAAGGGGATACATTGAGTACTGGATCCATTCCCGTTTTGGCAAAACCCCAATCTGTTCCTGCTAATGATGCGTCTCTAATTAAAACAGGAATCGTGCCTACTTTAACTGAAGAAGGGCAGCAGGGTAAGAAGTGCTTGTTGAAGTGGAAAAGACCCCAGAAGATCAATCGCATTTATGGTGATTGGCTTGATGATATGCCGCTAGTGCAACACCTGCCAAGCAAAGTGGAGAGCTGAGTTCAAGATCCTGTGTAGGTTGAACTAAGAAATTTTGAAGGGTCATGCTCCCAAGAATCAAGATTTTGAGGAGATTTCAAAGGGCTTGAAAGCGAGAGAATTCTTTTTCATTTTAAGTCTTTCTTCGTTGTTGGTTTGGGAACAGGTCAATAGGTTTGTTTTTTTCATTACTCCTCTCCCCCCTCCTCTTCTTTTCTATGTGAAATATAGGTTAGCAATTGGAAGTCGCTATTGTCATTAGAACATCAAATAAGAGACCATCGTTGGTCAAATCAAATGTAATTCTCTCTTATCAAAGCAAGATATTGCCTTCCATTGTCATCAAACAAGAATGAAAAGCTTTACCCAACATAGGTAAGCAACATGCAGAGCACAAAAATTTATGCAGGATTTGGGTTTGATTGAGATGTATGCATGCTTCACACTTTTTACATTGTTTGTACAGTGAAAAATGCAAGTCAATGGGAAAGCGTTCTCTATTTGCTAGGAAAAATATGACTAATAACATAGGGTGCATTTGGGATGAGCTGAATTTTTCAGCTTATTTCCACTTTCAGTATATCTTTACTACTATTCATGGGTTCTACTGTACTATTCAACTTATTTTTTAACATTTTTTCTACACTTTTATAATAAAAAAATTTTCATTTTCAGTTAAAAAAGTTGTTCCTAACGGATACATTGTAAGGTAAAAAACATTTTACTAAATGATAATTTAGTAGTTACATCATTGGGGAAGGAAATACTGGGAAGTGCTAGTTGAGCATTGAGCTAGGGATGCTTCCTAAGTAAGACTTGGGAGTAAGCTCAATGACCACCATCCATATGGAATCTATTTATTTATTGATATATAGATAGTAAGGCAAAAAATGTTTTACTAAATGATAATTCAGTAGTTACATCATTGGGGAAGGAATAATGGGAGGCGCTAGTTGAGCATTGAGCTAGGGGTGCTTCCTAAGTAAGACTTAGGAGTAAGCTCAATGACCACCATCCATATGAAATCTATTTATTTATTGTTATATTGATAGATGGAGGTGGGGGGATCTAAACTTTGGAAGTCTCCATAGAAAATGAGCTTGGTGGTACCGATTGAATTAATTGATTTTTTTTTTTTTCCAATTGAAATTTTCTAATCAAACAAATCAATTTGTTATTTGCGGTTTGTTTTTCCAAAAAATCCAAAGTAAAATTTAGGAGACATTATCAAAGAATAAATGTTGGCTACAAATTTCATTGGAGCATTAGGCTTCAACCCATAATAGGAAGATGATATGTGTTTTTATCTTTTTTTTTTTTTTTTTTTTGAGTAAAGTGTCCTTATCATGTTTAATGTACATGATCCACTCAAAAAAATTATCTGCAATCACTTAAATGTTGTTGTTGTTGTTGTTTTTTTTTTTTTTTTTTTTTTTTTTTTTTTTTTTAATAATTTTAGAAACACTCAAATGTTGTTATTTTGACTTGAAGGTTCCAACCAAATTTATAGTCAAACTTCGTCCATTATATATATTGGATCCAATTAAGGACATACATTAATCATCAATTTTAGGAAACCTTTTATGGCATTGAAACAGCTATCAAAACAATTAGTTATCTTTTCATTTTCCCATTAAAAAGTTTCCTAAAATGTTTTACTAACATATGCTCTTAGAACATAAGTTAGTAAAACCCATATATATTTAGTATGAGGTTAAATTATGTAAGGACGTGGTATAAAACCCATGTTTTACCCTCCAATCCCAACATACCACATCATCTTATTACATATTTAAAAATAAGTAGAACCACACCCAATTAATTCTGATACCCATATATAAATCCAACTAAGGTGCAGTTTGGATAGCACTGAAGTGGCGTTTGCGTTTTAAGTCTGCGTTTTGTCCTTTTTTTTTTTTTTTTTTTTTGCTTCAGCCATAGATGTTGACCAAGTCAACAGTGAATAGTGCATCTGTGCACTGTTCATGGGTCCCACAGACATCAATTTTCAGCAACTTTTTCATTAAAAATGGGTCCCACGGTACTATTTACACATTTAAAAATTATTTTGCTACAGTGTTTTCAGTTTTCAGTCTTCAGTTTCAGCAAAATAAGTTCTATCCAAACAGACTCTAAATTGGGAATTTATTGATATGTTATTTAGTGTGGTGGAATGTATTGAATTTTAAGTAAAATGCTGATATGACGATCACTTATTGAATAGTGTAAAACATGAGTTTTACACCCTATCTTTACTAACTTCGGACTCATTTAATATGTATGTATTCAAATTAAACTAAAATTAATTGGATCATCCATTGATGGTCAACACAGTAAATACGTTGATACCATTGAATTTTGATGTATAAACTAAACATAAACTGCTTTATGACGTACACATGGCATAAGTTGCAAAATTATTATAGAGTAAGTCTAGTGCTACAAACTTCGGGCTCATTTAATATAGAGAAGTGCTATATCTACAACATTTTTACAACAAATCATAATTGGTTAGCTGTTATTGGTTCAAATTTGAACTTAACACCGAGATTACTTTTTTGCCCCAACAATAACAACCAGTAACAACTTGCCACTTAAAATTTGTTGCAAAAATGTTATGAAAATATTGTGGACATACCATTTCTCTTTAATATATATGTATTCAAATTAAACATAAATTGCTTTATGACGTACACATGGCATAAACTGCAAAATTATTACAGAGTAAGTCTAGTGCTACAAACTTTTCCACAATTTTACCACAACTCTATTACATAGCGACTCATGAATTGTGAAATTATAGACCCACATGAACCCAATATTTTATTTCCACCACTCATAAGTCGCCACATAGCAAAATTGTAACAAAATTATGGAAAAAAAATTTATATTTTTTTTTAGTAACAGTTATGAAAAAATTTGTGCCATGTTCTTATTTACATGCCATTAATCTTAGGACTTTATTAACAGGTGCCAGCTAGCACCTATTATTGAACCAGTCTCCGAGTCCCCACCTGCATAGGAAATTAGCAAAATTTTACTTTTCAGCTGTGGTTGATGTTTAGACGTGTACTTTGGTTTCTCCAATAATTATAGGACAAAAATACCCCTTTAACACATTTCCCTCCATTTTACTTTTTATTTCCCACCCAATTTTACGTTATCAATATTTTACTCTTCATCTTCTTTCACTTTACCATTATCAAACCCACTTCCAAAAAAAACCAAAAAAAATAAAATAAAATAAATAAGAGAGAGAGAGAGAGATGAAGAAAAGTTCAAATGTTCAATGAAGGATTAAGCAATTATTTGCAAGGTACAATAATTTTATTTTTTTAAATTCATATTTATTTTTAAATATATTTGAATATGAGGTTAATCTTATTTTATTTGTATCATGTTTTTTTTTTTTTTTTTTCATTTATCCTAAAATATGATGTGGATTGTTTTAGTCTTGTTTTAATATAGCACCAATGGATGAGAATTTAGTTATAAGTGAGACTCATCAAGTTGTTAAAAGGAATTGTTTTAACTTAAATGAATTACTTCAAGAATAAACTATTATTTTATTTTATTTGTATCATTTTTTTTTTCATTTATCTTAAAATATGATATTGAATATTGATTGTTTTAATCTTGTTTTAATGTAGCACAAATGGATGACAATTTAGTTGCAAGTGAGACTCATCAACTTGTTCCAATAAATTACTTTGACTTAAATGAAATACCTCAAGAAGGTACTATTATTTTTTTTTTTTATTTGTAATCCATAAACGTATAATATGATATTGATTTTTTTTTTTTAATTCTTGTTTTAATATAGCACAAATTGATGATGATTTAATTGTAAGTGAGATTCATGAAAGTGTTTCAAGGAATTGTGTTTAGTTAAATGAGTTTCCGAATGATGGAAAAAATAATAACACATATGAAGGGGAAATAATTGATTGGAATGAATGTTCAATAGATGAGATGGGGGTTATTGAAGAATATGAGGATATAAATTCAATAGAAAATAAATTTGAGCCTTTTGTTGGTCAATGTTTTCTTAGTGAAGAAGAAGCTTTCATTTTCTATAAAAATTATGCAAATTGAAATGGTTTTACAATTCGAAAAGGTCGTTCAAAGAAAAAAAATGGAGAAATAGGAAGACATAATTTCTTTTGTTATTGGGAAAGTAGCAACCACTAAAAATGGTGGATCCATCTAAAGAGCAACAAAATAGGAAGTTTTTAAAATGTGGATGCAAAGCTCATCTAACTATTGTATTGCGAAAGTCAATAGACATTTTTCTGAAAGAATGGCATGTCACTATTTTTGTTGTAGATCACGATTATGAATTGTTGTCCCCTTCGAGTGTACGATTTCTTCCAACCAATCGAGTTACCACTAAAGATAATAAAAATTGCAATCTCTTATACAAAGAAGTTGGACTTTCAGTTAGAGAAATAATACGTGTCATGGAATTTAAGAAAAATGTGAAATATGAACATCTTTCATTTTTTCAACGAGATATTCGTAATCTTTATGTGAAAATGAGAAAGATGCATGTTGTGAATGATGCTATGGATCTCTTACAATTTTGTAAAGTTGCTAAAGAAAGGAATTCTAAGTTTCAATATGCATTCACAACGGATGAAGAGAAAATGTTAAAGCATATTTTTTGGTCGCACCCTTATAGTTTTGATTGGTATCAAAAATATGGAAATGTGGTTGTTTTTTATACTACTTACAAGGTAAATGCTTATGATATGCCTTTTGGTATTTTTGTTAGTGTCAATAATCATGGAAAGTCGATTCTCTTTGGTTGTGCACTTCTTTGAAATGAAAAACTAGTGCTTTTCAATGGCTAATGAAGGTACTCTATTTATCTTATAAATTTGTACAACTATTTTTCCATTTTATTTAATTAGCGTTTTGTTTCTTGGGTGAAAATGATTTGTTTGTGTTGGAATTCTTGGTGTTATTTTATGCTTGTTTTGCATGGAATTGAAAATGGAATTTTGGGTTTTGTATAAACTATTAGATGAGTGAGAACTGAGATTCTTCTTTCTGTCTGTATGTGAAAGAAGCAAAACCAATTAGAAATTTGTGAGTAAATAGGGATAAATATTGTTTGTTGTTTTAATAAAAGTTTACTTATTTATATTATAATAATAAAAAAAAAAGAGCTAATGGAGGTAGTTGTGTTTTTAATTGTAGCATGGGGTGTAGTTCACTCAACACCCACCGACCCATCCACGTATGACCCTTTATTTTCTTTTCTTTTTTTAATTTTATTTTTTCCTCTTTTTTTCTCATCCACCCATTTCTTCACAAATATCCACTTTCTTCATCTCTTTATCTGCTTTCCTCCACACTTTTATCTTCTTTCTTCTTCTACACTTCTCTATTTTCCACCACGCACACACATCTTCAAAGAACCCACTCTCTCAAATTTCTCATCCTTCCTCTTACATGCCAATTGAAAAGCATTAAGAGTTAATTTTTCTCAATTTCACCCAAGACCAACTCTTCTCTCACTCTATAGCCCCAAAACCAAATTGGAATTGAAGTTAGATGGATGCATCGGAGCTACTCCTCGTCATCTCGACCCAATGGTGTTAGAAGATTCAAATCTGATGTTAGAATGAGATCAATGATGGTTAGATGGGGGTCCTTGTCCATACCCATATATTGCTGTGATTTTCTCTATATGCCATTTTTGTGTATTTTGTGGTTATAGAGTGGGGATAAATTTGAGAGTTCATAATAAGGCTGAGAGTAATTTAGAGATAAAGAAAACGTTTTTTCAATTTTGGGTTCAAGGGCATTCTGGTCAAGTTACAAAATAATTTGACTTTCCCTCTCTAAACTGACACACATTTAATACATGGAGAATGTTAATAAGTACCGCTTGCTTGTCAAGTGCAAAAAAAACAAAATTTTGTCAAAAAAAAGTTATAAAAAAAAAAAAAAAATTCAAATAGGACCTACAAAACTGAAAAAATTGACCTAAACTGCAAAAAAAAAAAACACTAAAATTTTGTCAGAAAAAAGAAAAAAAAAAAAAATGTGGTTAACGGGCACCTTTAACACAACTCTTACTACATATTTAGCTTTTTCCATATAACAGTACCCACAGCACCCATCTAATCTTAAACTAAAGCCACCCTCCACAGGGTTGAACCCACGGTCCGAACCTCGGTCTCATTCCCATGCAACCCTGGCTCGACTGAGACTCTCTCTCTGGTGAAGCAAAGTCGGTGGTCCCCAAAAATGCTCTCAATCAGGACACGAGTCATTACTCCAAGCCTTCTAGTTATCACCTACCTCAGCTCCTACATTTCCTCTCTCTCTCTCTCTCTCTCTCTCTCACGGTTCAAAGCCAAGCCACCACCAATGGCATCAAGATAGTCATGTTCTTCTCTCTCCTCTCTCAAACCTCACCTCTCTTTTCTCTCTCTAAAAAACTCTCTTTTCTTCATAACTTAACCAAAACTCTCTCTCGCCTCACCATAACCAAAACCATATCCACATCCACCATGGCTATAAACTTGAAGCCCCATGCTTTTGCAGGCAACCCTTTGAGATCCAAGACCCCAAAAGCTGAAGACCCATTTGCACCAATCCCAGCCCTTGAGACCCTCAAGACCCAGCTCTTAGATTCCACCACTGAACACCATGTCTCTCCACCTACTTTCAAGGTCCTACCTTTCAGAAAAGGCAGGCCCTTGGCATCTTCCAATGGTGGGGTTGGTGACTTGGTACCAAATTGGAATCTGGGTTGGGTTAGTTTGGCTGATTGTAAAGATTACTTGGCCAATTCTGGGGTCCAATTGAATGGGGACTCCTTGGTTTATCTGGGTTCCAGGCCTGAGGATGATGTTGTTTATTGGGCTATTGATGTTTCTGATGAGGGTGGTCTGGTTACTGAGTTTGCTACCAAGCAGCTCAGTTTTGTTGAGGTTAGGACGCTAATGGTAGCCACAGATTGGGCTGATTCCGTGGCTATGGGGGAATTGGCTATTGCTGGACATGTAAGTGGTTATTGTTCTTTGAAGAGGTTTGTGGTTGATTTTGATTTAAGGTACTTTTATTGAATGGTGACATGTTGGTGATAATAGTGTTGTAAGCTGTTATTGTTCTTTGAAGAGGTTTGTGGTTGATTTTGATTTAAGGTACTTTTATTGAATGGTGACATGTTGGTGATAATAGTGTTGTAAGCTGATTGTTAATGTGTTTTGATTTGTTCAATCGGTGATCTGATTGGAATTTTCTTTTGTAGACCTGCAAAAAGTTGTGATGAGCATTAGCTTTAGTTTAACTTATATTAAGTTGTAGTTCACCTGTTGATTGGCAACTTGTCAATGTGATTGTTTGTATGTTTGCTTGTTCTTACAATTAGAAAATTTACTGTTGGTCCCTAAAGTTGAACACATAAGTGATTTTAGTCCCAGAGTTTAAAGTTATTGCTTTTAGTCTCTAACAAACTTAAAGTTGTCGCTTTTTGTCTCTAATAAATTTAAAGTGATTGCTTTTAGTCCTAAAAAAACTTAAAAGTGATCAATTTAATCCCAATGGAGTGATGACGTAGCATCCTTTAGTTTGGCCACCTAGGAAGGACAGACATGGTACGGGTACGGACATGGTATGACACGGTGACACGAGCAATTTTTTAAAAAATTATAACATAAAATGGCTGGTATGACACCAGTATAACACGGGTACGACACTCTAAATGAAGTGTCCATGCTTCCTAGAATGGCCATAGCATCTACAGGACTAACAGCGATTACTTCGAATTTCAGGGACTAAAATCTTTTAGAGGCTAAACTGTATAGACCAACAATGTATTTAAGCCTTTTTACAAGTTTTATGAATCTCAACCAAGCAAATTTCTGTATGTTTGCTTGTTCGCTAAAGAGCAAGGTGAGACTATGGGTTCAAGACCCACGGGTGTCATGTGTAACTTACTAGTCAAGAAATAATATCTGTAGGGAACTTACCAAAAAGACTTATGTATGGGTGGGATCAATCTTAAAATATGTGCAAGTACTGTTTTGAATATTTTGGGGAAAGAGAGAGACTGTAAGTGACCTCAGTTTGATATAAAGAGTTCAAGGAACCCAAGCAGATTTTCCTGTGTATTAGGGCTGTGCCCCTTCAGGTGCTTCTTTAT
Organism: Quercus robur; assembly: GCF_932294415.1. Classification (NCBI taxonomy): domain Eukaryota; kingdom Viridiplantae; phylum Streptophyta; class Magnoliopsida; order Fagales; family Fagaceae; genus Quercus; species Quercus robur. Next base: position 82,255,861 of record NC_065535.1, read on the forward strand.
GAAATTTTTTATTATTTAAAAAAAAAAAAAAAATCCTTCAAAGAAGAGGAACCAAAGGGGAATTGACTTGTACAGCTACTGTTTGTGCACGATCAATACAAGATTACACTATTTTTTTTTTGTAATGTTCTACTCTTAGTTGCTTCCCATGACCATTTCTTGACATACTTGATTAGCCTGTCAAGGATCCATATCTGATCTCAAAAAGTTTTGAGACCAAAAGCTTTGGTTGTTGTTGTTTTGTTAAAGCTTACCAGATTAGCAGGCAATGATGTCACCTTACTTTTTGTATTTTGCTAGCTATTGTTTTACATTGCCTGTTATCTTCCTGCATTATTGCATAGTTAAACGTTGCTGAGAGCTGCACATATTTTCTCTGGTCTTGGGGTTTTATTAGGCCAGGGCATTGCTAGAATGGCATAGCATATCAAGATTTTGTGGACACTGTGGTGAGAAAATGGTCCCCATAGAAGCTGGGAGCCGAAAGCAATGTTCAAATGAGTTATGCAAAAAGAAGGTTTATCCTCGTGTTGATCCGGTATGATTATGCTTAATATCCTTTCTTATAAATACCCCAATAAATTGGAAGCTTCGAGTGTCTCATTGGTTTCTATGGCTTAAGTCTTATTACAGGTTGTCATTATGTTGATCATTGATAGAGAGAATGACTGTGCACTCTTAAGCAAACAATCAAGATTTGTACCCCGAATGTGGAGTTGCTTAGCTGGTTTTATAGAGGTATGTGCTTGGACAACTTTTAGATGTTGCATGTTCAGAAATTCTTTTATGGGATTCTAAAGCTATCATTACATTGATGTGGTGCTGCTCCCATACAAGAGAGAAAAGGGCAGGGGGTAGAAAAAGAAGAAGATTGACATGAAAAGATAGGTCATTTGACCTGAACTGGGACACTTCTTAATATCTCTGTGACCAAATCATAACAATAATAATTAGATAACATTCAGGGGATTTTTTTTTTTTTTTTTTTTTTTCCTTTTCTCAATAAATTAGTAAAAACTTCATTAATTTGAGGCTTTTTATTATCTGTAGCCAGGAGAAAGCTTGGAAGAGGCAGTGAGAAGAGAAACATGGGAGGAGACTGGTATTGAAGTAGGAGAAGTTGTATATCATAGTTCACAGCCATGGCCTGGTATAAATTTTGCAAAATGCATTTTTCTTTCTCATATATTCCCGCTTGACACTATATTTAACACTTTGGATGCATTATTTTACATCTTATGGCTTTCTGTCTTTGTCCATTATCCATCTCATAGTCTTTTGTGCCACTCATTTGCATTTTAAATATATTACTCCCAGTTTTGACTGCCTTTTCCCCTTTTTAAACACAAAATCACAAAAATCAAGAACATTTGGTCCTATGACCATCTTATGTAAATTTAACCTTTAGTCTAGTAAGTTCTCAATTACAGAATGCTTTAGTCCACTTGAATATAATCCCAAAAAGCAAATAACTTTTATCATTAAAGATAATCATGCTTTATTTGTTGATCATTTCAATTGTACAAAAATAGGGTTTTATTTACATATTTATTAATATCCATATTTTCATTAGAACTCCAGAACTTCAAACTGAAATATGGATCATTAGAACTCCAGAACTTCAAACTGAAATATGGATCTTACTGAAACAATTTCATTCCCTTGGGTGTGAGATTCCAAATATCCAAAAACTTAAAATTTTGTTTTAAATTCCTCTATTTTATTTTTCTTTTTTTGCTAAAATCTTCTGTATTCAAACATACAGAAAGATGATTCTGAGAGGTATTTGCAATATTGCCCCTCTGGTTTTGTAAACAATTCCTCATAAGTAGCCTTCTGAATTTTATGAGTTTCTCATTGGAATCATTTGTACTAGTTATCTCAAAGATTCTTCATTTTATTTTGATGATTTTTTAATAATTATAAAAGTTTGAAAATTTTCTGAACTACAGGTTTTAGGGCTTTGGAAATATAGTTGTTATTTTCTCTAATTTTTCTTATCCTTTCTTTTTTTGACACATAAGCAGTCAAATTGTCCTCTCAGCATCATGAGTTAAGAGATACAAAATAGTGTTTGTCTATCCACAAAATCTGTTTCTTTTAGAATTCCTGTTGATTTTTGTGCCATGGAGCATTGACTACCTAATTGTCCTGTCAGCATCATGAGTTGAGTAATTTTTTTTTTCTCTCTTGCTATTATGTTGATAAGAGAACCATAGGCAACCTAATTTTCCTGTCAGCATCATGAGTTAAAAGATACTCATAGTTGTTTTGTTTATCCAAATATCTATATCTGTTAGAATTTTCAGTTGATTTTTCGGCCCCTCTACTTTCTGCAACAATGTATGAGATTGATGGTTTCTGGTGATATACATATAATGAGTTAATAGTTTATACAAATCATTGTATAGATTTCAATTTTTGTCTGTTGATTTATAATTCTCTTGTTTTGGTTTTTTCCCAGTTGGGCCAAGTAGCATGCCGTGCCAGTTGATGGTTGGGTTTCATGCATATGCAAAATCACTAGAAATAAATGTGGACAAGGAAGAGTTGGAAGGTATGTTGAGACTGAGCATCTTGTGTGTGTTTAAATTCACCATTCTTTTTTATTCTTTTCCCAGGTGGTCGGTCTTTAGCTGTGTCTTTAGTTTTTATTAAATAGGTAAATGCCATTTTAGTTTCCTGAGGATAACTGGATAAGTTTTCTTGACTTCATCAAACGAGTCAGCTTAGCAATAAGGCAAGAAGTATCATGTAAAAAAACATAATGTTGTGTTGAGAACAAACCTAGAATCTACTCTATAATGCAGGGATTTCATTTATCTGGATGGGGGCTTCTTTAATTTGTAAATGATGTGCATCATCTTGCAGCAAATCATAACTTTCTTATCACCCCCCACAACCCCCCCCCCCCCCCCCCCCCAAAAAAAAAAAAAAAGCGAAAGAAAACTGTAGGAGATCAAATAAAATGAGTTGCATAGATGCTGAATATTGTTTCATGGATTTGAGGGTGAGGTTTGCTTTTCCAAGGCATGCTCATGACAGTTTTTTGTGCTCTTTTTGCATTTCTGTTGGACATGTTGAAAAATTAAATCTAAAAATAATGTTCACTTATATTTTCCTAGATGCTCAGTGGCATAATAGGGAAGATGTGAAAAAAGCTCTGACATTTGCTGAATACCAAAAAGCTCAAAGAACAGCTGCAGTCAAGGTAGAACAGATGTGCAAGGGGGTTGAGAAAGGACAAAACTTGGCGGCGGATTTCAATGTGGAAAGCGGTGAACTTGCAACCATGTTTGTCCCAGGGCCATTTGCTATCGCCCATCATCTCATATCTTCCTGGGTCTATCAGGATTCATTCAATGGTGTTGAAGCTCATTTAAAACTACCTAGAAGTGGTTCTATGTCGAGTTTGTAGTAGTGGTCAACTAATTTTTAAGACAACACAAAAGCTAGCATCCTACATTCAAAATAATAGTCAAGAGTCTTGTATCATCGTAGTTCAGTCCTGTATCCTGATTCTCAAGATGGTAAAGGGTATTTGGTGCTTCAATCCCATGGAATGTTATTACGTTGATGTTGTGAATAATACTACCTCCAAAATGAGAAAGTGAGAAAGAGAGAGAGCAGTGTTGGTGCTACCAACCTCCCTCATGGTGGCTGGTGGCATGTATTGCATCCATTAAGGTCGAAGGTGTGATAGTGAAAGATGAAGAGCAGTTTCTTCCCTTCATTTAATTTATTTTCTTACAGTTCGCATACTGTTTTCTTCTTATCCAAAAATAATTCAAGTATGTATCTTGTTAATTGTTATACATTTGAATCATTCATGTATGTATCATGTTCGAAAGCTTGTTATTTAACACTCTTCAAACCGGTTGTATCTTATATTTTTTCCAATTCAAATATAAAAGATTAGCTCGAGTTTGGTTTGGGATTATGCTATCTCTTTCTTCTTATTACTTAGCAAAAAAGAGATTGGAAATTACATGTTAAATTAACCAACTGCCAACATCAGTGTTACACTAGTACAACACCTGTTGTATCACAATCTCCCTAGAAGTGGGTTTTTTTTTTTTTTTTTTTTTTTTTTTTTTTTTTTTTCTCCTGAAGCACGAAATAATACTAATCTTCTCTCTCTCAAAAAAAAAAAAAAAAAAAAAAATAGTAACAACTCTGTGGAATACGCTTTGCATGAGTGTAATAATCAACAATGGGCTGGAAAGAGATTGACTAGTGATCATAGGTTATTATCTTGCAGTTTATGTTTTCATCATAAATGTATTATCCTTAACTTCATGATGAATTGGGGATTGAGATTTGAGAGCTGAGGCCAAGATTAATCTGAGACAAGTTATAATAAACCCCAAGTTGGCTTTCTTAGTGTTGATGCCCACTTTAGCAAGGAGGCCCAATAACAGGAAGAAGCCCAACAATATGAGAGGAAAAAAGTTAGTAAATTGAGAAGAAAACCATTAAGCCCGAATGGCAGGAATAATGGACCATAGACCTAAAAAAATAGCAAAAGGGTCTCAAAGAAAGCAAGTGGACCCAAATAAGCCCAGAGAAAGAAGTGGTAAACCTATGGGTATTATGAGAAATAGAAAGCAAGCAAGAATGGGCCAAAGAAGCCCAAAGTAAAGAATTAAGTAAATAAGGGGATGGTGGAAAAGACCATAAACCCCGAAAGTAAAGGATATGGTAATTTGGGCTGAGAAAGCTCAAAAGAGTTAACAAAAGCCCATGGGAATGAAGAATTGGAATGGACCGAGGATGCCCAAAAGAATGAAATGGGCCAAAGAAGCCCGGAAGCGATGAAATGGGCCAAGGAAGCCCAAAACAGCATGCGTACTAGTCCAATGATAATGTTGGGCTACTGGAATTGAGCAAAATGAAAGCATATAGCAGGCCCAAAAGAGGCTCATCAAGCACAAGTTAAATAATAGCATGGCAGGAATAACTGGATGGCATGGCAAAAGTATTAAATGACTCGCAAAGAGGGTAAGGAATGGATTAGAGAAGGAAAAGCCCACAATCAAGCAAGGCCCAGCCCAAGAAAGAAGTAAGACATAAAGAATGAAAGCTCAGAGACTCATTCACGCCACAAGAGGTCAAGAATGAGTAGCAGAATGTATAAACGAGCCCTCAGGTCATGGCAAACGCATGAACAACAGACAAGCCATAGACACATATGGAAGTGGAGCATGCATAAGGCTCAAGCACCACCAACTTATACCCAACCAATACAAGAGTGGTGGGCCATGGGTCAAAGGTAAGAGAGGGTATGGTCTGGTGGTAGGGAGAAGGGGAGAGCCTATTCTGGGGTTTCCGTTCAAACTCTTTTGGGGGGAAATGTCATGCTGGGATGATATGTCACCCAAAAGAGGGAAAGATGAGTTTGAATAACTAGGTGCATGCCATGAGGGATAGTGAGAGAGAATACCCACCTTTATTCGGATGGGAATGCCACAGTGAACAAGAAAACAAAATAAGACTCTTTGTTTGGGAATGAGATGTGGCACGGCCAGTACAAGTAAGTGATGATGGCTGGACAGCTAACAGACTAGTGGGTGGTCTAGGAACAACACCCACACCAGGACAAAAGTGGTTAAGCGGTGTAAAATAGTAAAAACCCAACATGGCAGGTAGTATAAAAGGGGTATCAACTGTGCACAAAAAAGAGGAGAACGGAACAAGAGAGTGAAAGATAGAGCAGAAAACTTAGAAAGGAAAAAAAAAAAGGAATTAGAAAAAAAAGAAAAACAGAGAGTAAGCAGGAGTGTGATAGTGGGCATACACCAATAGGTTATTCCCTTCTCTCCTTCTAAAAGCCTACCCTCTAGTAAGGATTAAGGAATCTGAGGATAAGCTATTTAGGCCAATTCTCTCAAAGTGGGTAATTTCTGTGGCAGGATTTTCCTGTGAGATTGTCCACATTGAAGAGTGGTTCCCTTCCTAGACTTAACTCCGTAGAGAAATCAAGTATGGCAAACTAACCATTCTTCCTTTGTTTTATTGATTAAGCATTAGTGTGATTTCCTTTCTTTATTGTAATCATCTTATTTATGTTGCATTTATATTACTGCATTGCTTCTTCCTTTATTAAGATCATCATTTAGTATTTCCTGTGTTTTGATTGACAGTAAGCATATTCTTTTTTTATTGTTGTCATATTATATTTGCCTGCCATGACTCTTTTGTAACAATTTCCTCTACCATGGGCATGTGACCAAGGTTTTAGCGAAAGGGCTTTAGTTTGCGCATAAGCTGGCTTGGGGTGTGTTGCAGTCAAGCCAGTCCTGAATCTCTTACCCAGAACCATTAGGCCATAGCGTGGCAGGAGGTAGCCCAGCCCACAATTGCGAAAAGGCTCACCACATTTAAATTGGCGACTCCGCTGGGGAGTTGGGAAAAAGACAAGAAAGTAGACAAAAGCCCTTGCAAGCTATGCCCCCAAGATCAAAGACAACGCAAAACATGAGTACCGTGCCCTCGCAGGTAGAGTCAAGGCCAACAATGTCCCACCAACACCAACCCAACCAGGCGAAAGGTGTCAATAGAGTAGGGGCTAAACCTCAGCAACAGCAAAGGATCCCCACTGATAATGCCAACGTTTTTATCGAGGTGTTGCAATCATTGCAACATTCGTAATAGCAGATGATGGAAGAAATCCGTCAAATGAAGGCAGACAAGACGAAGGAAAAAGGAAACCAGCATGACCCAGAGCATGTAGCAGACAAAGAGGAGACCTCAGTTGGAGGTGCTTCGTAGAATGCAGAACAACATTTTATCACTATAGCCAGAGTTGCAGCGCTCTTAGAGCAAGAAAAGGCCAAAGCGCCAAAGGAAAGGCTTTATGCGAGAAGACCTCCTTACCCACTGAGAATACTTAGTAAGCCATACCCCGAGAGGTATGAGCCACAAGTTTTTGCACAATATGATGGCAAAAGGGGAAGTGTCGTCGAGCATGTGAGCAAATTCATTGATATCCTTGGCCCTTACACGGCAGACGAGGACCTATGTTTTCGAGAATTTTCCAAATCACTGTGTGACCGTGCGTACACCTGGTACACCGGTTTGAAACTAGGGTCAATCTAAACATGGGATGTCATGGTTGATGTATTTTGTATTAAATACTTTCACAGAGAATAAACAGTAACGCTTGCGACTTTGCAAGCAACTAAGTAGAAAAGCGGTGAAGATTTGATGGAATAGATCAAAAGGTTCAGAGACATAGCACTCGATTGCTATGACCATTGCGAAGAAAAGACGTTAGTAGAAATGTGTATGGGAAACATGATTAGGGAGTACATAGCTGTTCTAGAGAATCTTGAAATCTCCTAGTTCGCACAGCTATTGCAGAAAGCTAGAAAGACTGCTCAGTTAGTGAGATCAAGTTCTGACAGGAAAAACACCCTATAAGCTATGGCAGTATCCACTGATGAAAGAAAGAGGAAATTTGATGGGAGGGAGTATGATACCCCTCCACCACTACCATGTACCCCTAAGGAGTTGGACGTGCTCCTAGATAAATGGATCGTAGATGGAGTTTTAAGCCTAACAAAGTTTCCAGAGAGCCCACCAAAGAAGAGCGGAGAGACCCGCGTTTTTGCCGCTTGCACAATTTTGTGCAACATCCTACCGCATAATACTGGGCACTCCGCAGACTAGTGCACCGAAGAATCAAAGAAGGGACTCTAAAGTTGTCCCAGCCAGAAGTCCAAAGAAACCCACTCTCGAACCACAAAGGGAAGGGTATAGTAGTAGTTTTCATTTGTGCAGATCCAGGGGAAGATGAGGGGGAAAGGTCAGCCCCGCCTGCTACAGCAAATATCACTTTGCAGAAAAGTTTTAGGTTCAAGAACTTGTTTGATCAGTTGGGACTCATAGCAAATGAGTGAAGGATAGCCACAGAGGCTTTGGTGAGTATTGCCTCCGGGGCAGGAATAGAATGCTAGACATCAAAAGTCACGGATGACAATGCCCTCTTACAAGAAGCAAATGAGATCACTTTCAGTGATGAAGATATGAAAGTGTGGTACTTAGATCACAAGAGGCCCCTTTACTTGGCAACATCCATAAATCGAATCCCCATCAAGAGAGCCTTGGTGGATATGGGCGCTTCCGTGAACCTCATCCCACTTAGTACCTTACAAGCAGCAGGAATTTCAAAAAGAAAGATTCAGGGATGCCCAATGGAAGTAACAAGATTTGGGAGAAGAGGCGAATATACCGCAAGCTACATTCAACTATGGCTGAAAGTGGGACCAATAGCCTCTTTGGCCCGCTTCCACGTGGTTAAAATGGACGTCTCATACCACGTGCTATTGGGAAAACCGTGGTTGCATAAGCACCGACTGGTCCTATCCATTTATCATCAGTGCATGAAAGGAAGGTTGAATGGTAAAATGATATGAATAGCAACAAATCTGTCACCCTTCGAACAAGCGAAGGCTCATCTAGTAGAAACTATGTTCTATGATAAGTGGGCACCATCCAGGAAAAGCTCAGTGTCAAAACCATAGAGCACTTTTATGCCTAGGTGGGAACACGTTCAAGATGACCCAGAGCCTGATCTAAGGAGACTATTAATGCAGAAAAAGAAAAGGAAAGAAGCGCCTACCTTGGAATCAGACGATGCACCACAATGCATTAGGGTTTAGACCCCAAATGGCAAAATCGTCTATAAATTATGAAGGTGCGCAGGGCCTACATGCGATATGCAAGAGAGCCCCAAACAAGGATTGCAGCATAAAAGTTTGGTGTGCTGCGTAGCTCAAGAAAGTTCACAAGAAGAAAGTAATATGGAGAAAAAGGAGGGAATCACAACAAAAGATGATAAACAAGTAACAGTAGAAGAAAGATTGGAAGAAGTTGACCTAGGAACCAATCCATAGGAGCTAAAGCCCATCTTAATTAGTTCAAAATTATCAGAGGAAGAAAAGTTAGAATTAGTATTGTTGCTGAAAGAATTCAGGGATGTTTTCACATGGGATTATAGCGAGATGCCTTGGTTGGATCCTGAACTAGTGGTACATATGCTAAACTTAGATCTCAAGGCTAAGCCAGTGGCTCAGCTTGCCAGAGTGTTCCACATTGAAATAGAAGAGCAGATAGTAAAGGAGATACAGAAGCTGCTGGCCGCGGGTTTCATTAAGCCCATCCAGCACCCACGTTGGTTGTCCAACATTGTGCCAGTAAAGAAGAAGAATGTGTAGATAAGGTGCTGTGTAAACTTTAGAAATCTCAACAGGGCCTGCCCAAAAGACGAATCCCCGCTGCCAAACATGGACTTGTTGATAGATTCTGCAGTAGGAAACGCCATGTTTTCCTTCATGGATGGCTTCAGTGGATACAATCAAATTCGAATGGCGCTAAAAGACGCTGAGAAGACTGCTTTCAGGACTCCCATAGGCAATTTCTACCATACTGTGATGCCTTTCGGGTTGAAAAATGCATGCGCAACCTACCAACATACCATGACGGCCATATTTCATGACATGTGATGTGCATGAAATATATACAATAAAGTACTCACATATCTACATATTTAGCCTTACTTTTATGTTATTTTGTGACTAATTATATAATATCTTTGTGTTGTAGGTAACAAGGGCTTTACATGCAAAGTGAGGCTAGGCCAATTGAATCAAGCCAACTTACATCCAGCCAGGCATGAATTCAAGAAAAGACCGACCCAATTAAATTTAAGTCCAATTGGAGTAAGGAATCAAAGGAAATTTGCTCCAAATCCAAGTCCAATTCGGATTAGGATTCCAGACTACACATCAGTTAGTATTTTTGGTATAACTTTCGGCTCAGATGTCCAATTGAGATGATTCAAGTTGGGCTGGAACGATAACTTAATGGGCTACAACTTTGTAGTTTACCAAAAGTCCAAATTCTGACGTTAAATGGGCCAAAATAGTCGGTTAAGTGAAGCCTAAAAATCTGGGATTTTCTCCAAACGGAAATTCAACTTGTAATAGGATTCCTTGACCTATTTAAGGGCTCTTTAGGGCAAAATTTGGAGAGGCTGAGGTGGAGGCTAGTGCTAGGGCTGAGGGCTGAATGTATAGAGAGTGCGGCTATTTCTTCGGTTTTCTTCCATGACAGTTAGTTTTGTTTTATTTGTCTAGTTTAATGTTTAGTATTTTATTTTTGTGTTTTCTTTCAATTACTATGAGTAGCTAAATTTATAATTAGGGTTGAGGATGAAACCTTGTTAAGGATTATTAGTAATATTTATGTGATTTGATTTTTCTCACAATAATTGTTCTTTAATGATTTAAATTGTTCTTGCTTCATATCAATTGACTAAGATGAGATTCTAGATATGAGTTCAATCATGTTTTTCTCATGATTTAGGATTTGTCTTAATTAATTGAATGCTTGGTTTATTAATTCTTGATTATAAAATCGGATATATCTTGTGATTTGTTTGACTACGGATACAATTTATGATTTGATTTTATACTTAAGAAGCGAAGAAGAACATGCTTTTGATTTTTAAAATAAGGGTTTAAATGATGATATTTTCCATGATAACAAGATTGATTTCTAGATTATCATGTAGTGAGTTGGGAAAAATTAATGATCATAAATATATGCTAATATGACTTACAAGGCGGATTCCAAAACCTTAATTCCTTTCTCTTGATTGTTTACATCTTTTTATTGCTTTATATATTTTGCTTAGTTTAACTATTTGCTTAATTTTATTATTTGCTTAGTTTATTTTATTGTAACCAACCAATTTTTATTTAAACTAGATTAGGATTAATTTGGTTAAGGTTTAATTAATTTTCCTACGCTCATACAAGTCCCTGTGGGTTCGACCTCGTTCTTGTCCAACTATACTTCGGTACGGTTCGTACACTTGCGAGTATTTTAAAATTTCACAACAACATGATGCATCGTGAATTAGAAGACTATATGGATGACATAGTTGTGAAGTCAAAAAGGTGAGAAGATCATGTCTAAATACTGAGAAAGGTGTTTGAAAGTTGCCGGACCTCCAAGTTAAGAATGAATCCCCTCAAATGTGCCTTTGGAGTATCTTTTGAGAAATTTCTGGGTTTTCTGGTCCATAGCAGAGGAATAGATGTAGACCCAGCCAAAGCCACAACCATAGCAACTATGAAGCCGCCTGCCACGGTGAAGGAACTGAAGAGTTTTCTGGGGAAAGTCTTATACATTCGAAGATTCATCCCTGGTTTAGCATCAATCACTTTGACCTTCGCCAAGTTACTTAAGACGGGACAAAATTTTGAGTGGGGAGAGGCACATCAGACGGCCTTTAGAAGGTGATAGCAGATTATGACAAACCTTCCTACGGTGCAAGCCTTGATCCGCAAAAGGCTGCTACTGCTCTACTTAGCCACCAGCTTATATGCCATAAGTGCGTTGATCGCCTAAGAAGATGGAAGCAGTGTTGAGAAACCAATCTACTACATCAACCGCGCTCTAAAAGATGTGGAGACTCGCTATCCTAGGGTAGAAAGAGCATGCTTGGTGATAGTATATCCTTCGTAGAGGCTACGCCATTACTTCCTAACCTACGAGGTATGGCTGATGATGAAGTCTCACACAATCAAGGCTCTGTTGCGACAGCCAATCCTCTCTAGAAGGATATCCCAGTGGTTACTATAGTTGTCACAGTATGATTTGAAGGCAGGAATGCTTAGAGCAGTAAAAAGTTAGGCTATAGTAGACTTATTGGCACAATTCCCAGGAGAAGAGGAATTCCTGCTGGACGACGAAGTTCCAGGGGAGGTAGCCATGGCAGACATAGTTAAAGAACAATAGGTAATGAAGTTTGATGGATCCTCGACTACCTACTCAAGAGGCGCAGGAATAGTCCTATATCATGAGGGGGACGAGGCCATGACGTTCTTGTTCAAATTGGAATTTCCTTACTCAAACAATGTCGCGGAATATGAGGCTTACCTTACCGGGCTAGCTATGGCCCTCGAAATGGAGGTCAAGCATTTAAAGGTATTTGGTGATTCCAACCTAGTGGTCTGCCAAACCAAACGAAGTTTCTCTTTGAAGAAACCCAGCTTAGCCCCGCACAGCACAATGGCCTAGAAGATGGAGGAAAAGTTCTCAACATTTGAAATAGAGCAAGCTCTCAGAAGTAAAAATCGATACGCAGATGTGTTGGCAGCATTAGGGTCACAAATAGCATTTAAAGGAAGCAACACTAGGGTAGAAGTCAGCAAACGAAATGAGTCTATTATTGAAATGCTAAAGGAGAGATTCCAAGAAGAAAGATGCGAAGAGGATTGGAGGATTCCCATAAAGGAAGCCTTGATGAAAGAAGAAGATATGGCAGAATTGGAAGCGTTGAGAGACTACGCCCTGGTGAAATGAGAATTGTATTGCAGGAAGTCAGGAGGAATTCTGTCGAGATGTGTGGGGCAAGAAGAGGCTCAAAGAAATTTGAAGGAAGTACATGATAGAACCTGCGGGTTCTGCGGAAAAGTCAGCCTATACCATAGACTCCAAAGGGCGGGTTTCTATTGGCCAAGCATGGATAAGGACGTGGACCAAGTCTAAACTCGATGCGAGGCTTGTCAACTTGCAACAAAGAGGGAGGAAAGCTATGCTGTTTTCATCAGTGAGGATTGGAGGAGCCTGTTTGTGCAATACCTGACAGAGGGCATCCTGCCGTAGAAACCTAGTGAAAGATATAAGCTTAAAAGATTGGCAACACGCTACTTTTTGCACGACAGAGTCATTTTCGAGAAAAGGTATGATAGAGACCTGTTACGATATTTGGGTCCCGAAGAAGCAAGGGAAATGATAAAGGAGGTATGTGCAGGAGAATGCAAGAGCACCAAGGAAAGAAAAAGTTGTACAGATGCCTGCTATAGATGGGTTATTACTGGCCCACCATGAAAAGAGACACAACAGAATTTGTGAAGAAATGTCACAGCTGTCAAGTACAAGACAACTTGATTCACACTCACCCACAGAACTTGCATAGCATGGTCACCCAATGGCCCTTCCATACCTGGGGGCTTGATTTGGTGACGCCAGTTAATCCACCATCATGTGGGTATATATGGATCCTAGTGGCTACGGAGTACTTTACCAAGTGGGCGGTAGCAATACCACTCCGTAAAGCCACAAGAGGGGCAGTGGCAAATTTTATCAAGGAAAACATAATTGTTAGGTTTGGAGTACCTCACAGAATCATCAGTGACAATGGCACGCCCTTTGTTAACAGTGAGGTGAGGAAAATGCTAGAGTTCTACCAGATTAAGCACCACTGATCATCGCCCTATTACCCTAAAGGGAATGGGTAGGCAGAGGCGGCAAACAAGACTCTTATAAAGATCATCAGTAAGATGAACCAGGAATATACTAGGGGATGGGCAACGCACTTGCCAGACGCACTTTAGGCTTACGAAAACTCACCAAAATCAGCCACAGGGTTTTCACCCTTCTCTTTAGTCTACGGAATAGAGGTGATGAGCCCAGCTGAAGTAATGACTCCCTCTTTGAGAGTCATGCAAGTATGGAAGAAAGAAAAGGAGAAGGAAGTTTTTGCGGTAGAAAGGTGTGAAGACCAAGAAGGACTGGATGAGAAAAGGGAAGAGGCTCAAGAACGCAATCGTAGATATAGACAGAGAATGACTGAAACTTATGGTAGGATGACTAGAGAAGGGAAACTTGTACTAAAGGTAGCAGACCACGTCAAGCGAGGTATGACAGGATCATCTAAGTTCTCACCAAAATGGGAGGGACCCCTTGTGATAAGAGAAGTACACGCAAGTGGGTATTATCATTTGGCCTAGATGGATGGCAAAGATCTAATGGACTCCATCAATGGCAAATGGTTAAAACGATATTACGCTTGAGGAAGAAAGACATCATGTAGCTGTCCCTCTTTCTTTTTTTTTTTTTTTTCTTTTTTTTTTTTTCTATTTAGTTAGTTCCTTGTTTTCCTTTTTTCCTTTCCTCCAAGTGACCATGTCACAAAACAGTATTATAGCATTCTTCTATTTAGAATGTAATGAAAAAACTACGAAGTATTAGCAAAAGAAAGCACATTGTATCATAGTCAAAGCAATACTTGTAGCAAAAGCAGTAGCGAATGTAGTATTATAGTTTACAAAGGGGGAACTATGGCAGTCATGTTAGACTTGCCAAATAAGTACTGTAGAAAATAAAAAGTGTACTAGATAGGGAAATAAGGGAAAGGAAACAAAAGGGGGAAATACATGATCTCATAAAAGTCCGGAAATAAGAGTCTGATCTCCAAAGCGGTTGGGTCCAACAACACCAGAAAGTAGGCGCTCACGACGTCCCTCCAAGTCTGTCACCTCCTTCTTCAAAGCCTCAATGCGTGTGTCTATAGCATCCACAGTAGGCTGAACCTTCTTCATGAAGAAGGCTCGAGCAATCTCTCGCAAATGGTCCAACATGAACTCCACTGCAAAGCCCACTCTAATCAACTCCTGAACTGCGGCTCTCCACTGCAAGATCTTTTCGGCAGAAATGGTATCGATGGAGTTATGCTCGATATCATTCATCACGCTCCCCAATAACTTCAAGAAATGCTCTCTCGCAGAACGGCCGAAAAGAAACCCCCTCATGAAGTCTCCACGGCTCCTATAGATTCCCTCCAAATGGGGAGCGCATTCCTCAGGAACCCTGAAGCCGTGAAAATCAACATAAGAAGACCTAGCACCCCAGAAGTCCGCAGGATCAAGATCGTTGACCTCGGGCTGGTCAAAGCGGGTGAAGAAAGCTGCAGCCTCGCTCGCGGGATCAGGAACTGTAGTAGAGTTGTTGTCTACCTCAAACTGAGAGGGTGCAGCTACACCAGTAAGAATTGGACCTGAAAGAAGACATGGAGTACGACATAAAGAATGGATGAAATGAAGGAAACAAATCTATGACAGAGATAAGAAAAGAAATGGAAGAAAGAAAAAATACCAGGACCCGTAGAAGTGAGGGCTGCAAGTGTGGCAGAAATAGGAGTTGTAGGTGTGCTAGGAATGGGGGCTGTAGGCATTGTGATGTCTGCTGCAGTCTTAGGCTCCTCAGGAATATCTGTGGTCAAGGGAATAAACATGTAGAATGAACAAGTATTGCATTAGAGAGTTATGCATATATATATATATATATATAAATCGGGGGGGGGGGGGGAAGGATGGGAAAGAAAGCCTAACAAGTGCAAGGAATGCTTACCCAGAGCCTTGGTCTCGTGCTCATCACTGTCCTCCTTGTCGGAATCTGAGATCCTCTTCTTCATGGTAGGCTCATCATTAGAATCCTCAAGAACCTCCTTAAATCCCTCATCAGAAGACAAATCTGCATCGGGCCCACGAATGGCAGAACTAGGAATAGATGAAGGAGTGACCATCAGAGAAGAACCATCCTTTACTGCCTGAGATAAAACCGCAAAAGGATCACTGGTCGAAATAACAAAGGGCGTAGTAGGGGAAGCACTCTTAGTCTGAAAAGTAGTTGCAAGAGTAACTCCCTTCTGAGGAATAGGGGTCTCGGTAGGAATGGAAGCAGACTCACTAACCCTCTCAGTCTGGGCAGCCTCCTCTATAGGACTAGGCTCGGTGGAAGGGATGGGGGTCTCGGCAAGAGCCCCCTGTGCAGCAGCAGAAGCAAAAGCCATGGCTTTAGCCACCACATCAACCCCATCAAATAAACCCTCCATGGGTGTGCCTATAGTAGCAGAGACCTCCTCAATCGTAGGGTAATAAATGGAGATGGGCTCGAGGTCAACCTGAAGAACACAAAATAAAAGAGAGGGGGCAGAATAAAAGAGCGCATGATAAGTGGTGATGCATATATATATATACAAAAAAAAAAGGAGAGAAAGAAATGGGGCACATAATGACATGGCAATGAGAATACATGCAAAAGAAAAGAACATACTCCAACTCGAGCTCATCAAGCAAGATGAGGCGGGTGACAGAAGTATCCTCCTTATGCTTAGACTGCAAAAAAGAGGGGATAACAAGGAGGGAAATAAGCAAACATGCATATGGGGTTAGCCGCCGGAAGATCCTATGAATAAGAAAAAATAGAGAAGAAGCAAAATTAGAGATTACATACTCTCCTCTTAATGGTGGTAGACGAAGGAGGTGGAGACGTCTTCCTCTTGCTGCCTTGGGTCCTGCTAGAAGGAGGAGCATTAACGGATGGTCGCGAAGCAGCAGGCCTAGACTTGCTTACAGTAGGGCGCCTGCTAGAATGGATACGAGCATAAGGAGGAGGAGAACTCTCTAAGACTATGTCACCTATGGGAAGAAGGTCACCCTCAAAAGGGACAATATCAGAACAAGTTTCGGAGGAGTTATCACCTTTCTTGGCAGGCTTAGGCTTGGCGGAAAGAGACGCAGAGCCTTTTTTCGTGGGTATGGGAAGGTTCATCACCTTCACTCTCTCTCCCAACCCATAGGGAAATCACCAGCATACCAATACCACCACCCCTTCTCCTTTACATTCCACTCAAATATAGCAGACCGACTCTACTTCCTAGCATATACCACCACAGACTTGGTGGGAAGAAGTAACCGACGGTTAGCAGAAATGACTGCATGGAGACCATCAGGAGGAATGAGAAAGAACCCACGGCTGCCCAACAACTCCTGCTCAAATGAAATCATCACAGTCTGTTAGTACCCATGTATGGTTGTAGTGCAAATACTCTCTCTCTATGGACCTGGAATGGTGACTGCTATAAAACGCCTGCTCCAAAATTCAAAGGCACTATGTCACAAGAATGGTCGAATAGAAGTAGTGAACTCCATGATAGTAGAAAAATCATCAGGAATATCCTGATCCAACCTAAACTGCCTCCTCACTCTATCAGCAGAATAGTGCACAAACCAAATCCCCTCATAGGCCAAATAAGGCAACCACCCAGCATTGGTGGCTACCAAGTATGTGATACCCCTTTCATCAAAACCAGTCAACGTGGTAGTGGTCCCAGCAACATCAACAAAAGAACTTATAACCGAATCAGCACACATATAATCAGGACCCAAATTCCTATATGCTCTCCAACAAAAACCTACTCCTTTATCAAAGAACTCCATAAAAGGATGCCTAAACGGCTTCAATCCAACCCAACGAAAAACCAATGGAAAATTAGAGACGGAACGACCACAGAAATCAGTAATGACCTCCAGACATGAATGGTATCTCTCCTTGGCAAAACAGACAGGCCTACACTTCGCTAAATGCCTAGCACAATGCTCCTATAACAAATGCTGCAAGATAGTGCTATAGGCAGAAGTGGTGACCGTGGCAAGAACTTTCCTACTTCTCATCACTCTGTAAAATATCTAACTACACATACAGATGACCCAGAAACATAGGGACCGACGGTAGACTCACCCCAACAGATATCTTGATAGCTAATCAGAAATAAAGAAGCTTTACAACATAATGAGAGTGAGATTTAAAGATGAACTTACAGAGCCAAAATGTAAAGAAGGCCGCACGGCGAGCCGCATCAGAAGCCTTGGAAAAAGCCTTAACCCAATATGACAACTTTGCATTGCCACTGATTCCCTTCCTTAACTCAGCCTTCATGGCCTTCTCTTCCGGAGAGTGCTCCAAAGCATCAGGGTCAACATCACCAAGAATGGCCAAAAGCAATTGGTTTTCACATCTTCTAAGGTCACGGTGATCTTGCCATAGGAAAGAAAGAAAGTATAAGTAGCGGTACACCATTGGCGGACCAAATGGCGAAGATTGAACAAGTCCCTATAGTTGCATAAACAACGTGACGAGACAATGGCCTTCAACATGTCGGCCTGCTGTAACGCCGCCATGAAACCCTTGTCGGACAACTCATCGTCTACCTATTCTTTCCAACCCAAAGAGGTACTTGACCCAAATTCGAAGAGAATGGGCACAGGGAGTGAAGTACCTTGGTATATGACGAGATCGGGGATTGAAGAAGCCAAAGGGGCCCAAGACACCTTCGTGTTGCGACGGCAAATGGAAAGCCTTATGTGACCCGGTGGCGGAGGCAAGCACTTTCCAGACACCTTCAGGAAATGGGCATAGGTATCGTACCAAGGATTGATGAGAGGAGCACATACATTATCCGGGTCACGGTGTCCTTCTTCCTCATCGGAGTGCTCCGATTCGAAGTGAGGAGCGTCTACACTTACGTTTTTGGTGGCAAGATCGTCGGAGGCAATTCCTTTTCCCTTACGGTAGAAAGAACCTTCGCCTTTCACTGGTGACATGGTAGGATGATTGATCGGAGTGGATGGGTGAAAGTGTTTGAGGGAGAAGACGCAGTGAAGAAAGGGAAAATAAAAAGGTGTTTTGTGTTAGTGACGTTAAAGGAATATGCTTAAGTACTAATGACATTCACGCTGACATGAAAGGATGCAATGGGTCATCCATTAGATAAGGCAAGGTATTAATGAAGCGGAAGCTGTGTTTCAGAATAATTGCTAAACTAGGAAATTCGAAGAGACAGCACTGTTCACGGAGAGAAAGAAAATAAAGTGGGGCCCACTATTCGAAAAAGCCAGCAAAAAAAGAAAAGAAAAGAAGAAAATACAAAGAAAAGAGAAGAAGAAGAAGAGACTCTTTATTCGCATATGAACCGCATGAGCACTTCATATGCTTAGGGGACTGAATGTTGATGCCCACTTTGGCGAGGAGGCCTAATAACAAGAAGAAGCCCAACAATACGGGAGGAAAAGAGTTAGTAAATTGAGAAGAAAACCATTAAACTCGAATGACAGGAATAATGGACCATAGGCCTAAAAAAATAGCAAAAGGGCCTCAAAGAAAGCAAGTGGGCCTAAAGGAGCCTAGAGAAAGAAGTGGTAAACCCATAGGTATTATGAGAAATAGAAAGCAAGCAAGAATGGGCCAAAGAAGCCCAAAGTAAAGAATTAAGTAAATAAGGGGTTGGTGGAAAAGCCAATAAACCTAGAAAATAAAGGATATGGTAATTTGGGCTGGGGAAGCCCAAAAGACTTAGTAAAAAAAGCCCATGGGAATGAAGAATTGGAATGGACCTAGGATGCCCAAGGAGATGAAACGGGCTGACGATGCCTAAAAGAATGAAATGGGCTAAGGAAGCCCAGAAGCGATGAAATGGGCCAAGGAAGCCCAAAACAACATGAGTACTAGCCCAATGATAATGCTAGGCTACTGGAATTGAGCAAAAGGAAAGAATATAGCAAGCCCAAAAGAAGCCCAGCAAGCACAAGTTAAATAATAGCACGGCAGGAATAACAGGATGGCATGGTAGAAGTATTAAACAACTCGCAAATAGGGTAAGGAATGGATTAGAGAATGAAAAGCCCATAATTAAGCAAGGCCCAGCCTAGGAAAGAAGTAAGACATAAAGAATGAAAGCTCAGAGACTCATTCATGACACAAGAGGTCAAGAACGAGTAGCAAAATGTGCAGACGAGCCCTCAAGTCATGGCAAACGCATGAATAGCAGACAAGCTATGGACACATATGGAAGTTGAGCACGCACAAGGCTCAGGCACCACCAACTTGTACCCAACCAATACAAGAGTGGTGGGCCATGGGTCAGAGGTAAGAGAGGGTAGGGTCTGGCAATAGGGAAAAGTGGAAAGCCTATTCTGGGGTTCCCGCTCAAACTCTTTTGGGGAAAATGTCCTGCTGGGATGACATGCCACCCAAAAGAGGGAAAGATGAGTTGGAATCACTAGGTGCATGCCATAAGAGATAGTGAGAGAGAATATCCACCCTTATCCGGATGGGAATGCCACAGTGAACAGGATGTGGCACGGCCAGCACAGGTAAGTGATGATGGCTGGGCAGCTGACAGACCAATGGGTGGTCTGGGCACACCAAGACAAAAGTGGTTAAGGAGTAAAATAGTAAAAACCCAACACGACAAGCAATATAAAAGGGGCATCAACCATGCACAAAAAAGAGGAAGAACGGAACAAGAGAGTGAAAGATAGAGCAGAAAAATTAGAAAGGAAAAAAAGGGGAATTAGAAAGAAAAGAAAAATAGAGAGTAAGTGGGAGTGTGATAGTGGGCATGCACCAATAGGCTATTCCCTTCTCTCCCTCTAAAAGCCTATCCTTTAGTAAAGATTAAGGAATCTGAGGACAAGCTATTTAGGCCCATTCTCTCAAAGTGGGTAATTTTCGTGGCAGGATTTCCCTGTGAGATTGCCCACATTGAAGAGTGGTTCCCTTCCTAGACTTAACTCCGTAGAGAAATCAAGCATGGCAAACTGACCATGCTTCCTTTGTTTTATTAATTAAGCATTAGTGTGATTTCCTTTCTTTATTGTTATCATCTTATTTATGTTACATTTATATTACTGCATTGCTTCTTCCTTTATTAAGATCATCATTTGGTATTTCCTGTGTTCTAACTGATAGTAAGCATATTCTTTTTTTATTGTTGTCATATTACACTTGACTGTCATGACTCTTTTGTAACAGTTTCCTTTGCCATGAGCATGTGACCAAGGTTTTAGCGAAAGAGTTTTAGTTTGCACACAAGCTGGCTTAGGGTGTGTTGCAATCAAGTCAGTCTTGACTCTCCTACCCAGAACCATTGGACCATAGCATGGTAGGAGGTAGCCCAGCCCGCAGTTGCGAAAAAGGCCCAGCACACTTAGCAAAAAGATTAGTGAACACTTCGAATTGGAAAGTGTATATATATTCTTTAGAAGACTCTTGGAAATAATTCATGGAAAGCATTCTGGGAAAAGAAAATATATGGACAAATAGTATTGGCCTATTGGGAGTACGTGGCATGAGCAGCGTAAACAACCATTTTGAACATGTACTTTGCATCTTCGGTGGACACAAAACAACAATATATGACACAAGAAGGAACTATCATTTGAAAAACAGATCTTCCAACCATGAATGCACAAACAATTTGTACATATTTCCAATGATTAATGCTAAGTTCTCTTATGCAGTTTTCCTAGAGCTTTTGCCCATGTGAATGTGGGTATCCACTCTTTTGTTGTCCATGATGACTATTTCAATAAGACAAGGGTCTATGTATTAAGAATCCAAATGTTAACAAGCACCTCACCAGTGTGTGTTACGGTTGTACTAAGGTGAGTCTTATTTAATAAAAAAAAATAGATAAATAAAAGAAAATGACATAAGACTTGTCCTACATGTTATTATTATTATTATTTTTTTCTTTCTATATATATATATATATATATATATATAAATAAAAAATAATAATAAAAAAAACACAAACACAAACATAAAGCTACAGAAAAAGACAAAAAATTTGTAAAAATAAAGTCAACCCTATGAAGAAAATTATTGAGATTATGCTATTAAACTTTTCAAGTGGACAAATGTTGTGTTGTGGAATATCTAAAATGGGGTAGTGGACAAACAAAATGGGAGAGAGTATATAATATAACACCTAGAGTTTGTTGTAAGAAAAATCCAATGTGCGCTTATAACATATCAATTTTTTCAATGTTAAATAAGATGTGAAATATGTGGGCTTAAATGAACAACTTTAAACACTACATCAATTAAAGTATGAAAACTTACCTGATGAAGATATTTTAAAGTAAACAATTAGTTGAATGAAAAATGTCTTAATTTTTTATTTTATATCTTGTATTTTTGTATAAATTAACTTAGTTTCGTTAGCTTATTATTTTATTCATTTTGTTTATGATGTAAAAGTACAACTGTGGCTTAAAAATATGTTTAAAAATTTGTACATTTTATTTTAAGATGAAAGTAAACTGATGCAAACAAGCCAGGTCCTTTAGGAGACCAAGACCATTTCTTCTGTTGTTGATTAGGAATTAAACATGACACCATGGTGTACACTGTACACTATACAGCTCTGGCAGGACATTATACCATTCGACAAACACTTATCAGGTTTTTCTTGTATTAAGGAACTCAAATTGAGTTTTCTTCTTAATTTTCCTTTTTTTTTTCCTTTTTTTTATTATTATTTTTTTTTTATGTTTCTCTAATTTGGTTGTTATCTTTTTATTTAATATTGATATTTATGTTTGCATAGAATAACTTCTACACTAAACAATACTAAATGAGCTTTTTAAATTTTAAATGGGTTAAATACTATTTTTGTCCCTAAACTATTGAAAATGTTTTACTTTTCATCCTTGAACTTAAAAATAAAAATAAAAATATTTCTTTTTTTCATCCCTAAACTATTGAAAAATTTTCTTTTTTCATCCCTACTTTTGTCTTTAAACTATTGAAAAAAAAAATTACCAAGTTTAAGGATAAAAAATGAATTTTTTAAAGTTTAGGGATGAAAAACAAATTTTTGGTAAAATTTAAGAACCAAAATAGTATTTTACCCAATTTAAATAGAATGAGTATACACTATATAAGGGTGCATATAAACCAATTCAGAGTAAAATCAAACTATTTAAACAGTCATTGGTACTAATAAGCCTCATCCCCCTAGTTTATCAAACTGATTAACTCCAGGTGTATTAATCTTTCAAGCAAGTCATACTCAACGATGAGTTCTTTTATCTTTTGTTCTCTTCATCTCACCAAAGTGAGAGAGACCAACTAAGCCATGTCTTAAACACAGAGCCAATCACATGTCCAATAATCTTTGGCATGGTCTTTCTAATTAGTACCATGTTGAATTCAACAATACCCATCATGGACACAACAAAAGCTCAGGGCACTGCTTTTTGGTACACTTATATTCCAACCATGATAACTTGAGGAACATGTACATATTTTCAGTGATGAATGCTAGGCTTTCTGATTTACCTTTTCTGTAGATGTAGCCCATCTTATAGTTGACCTGGCCAAAGCATCCATGGGGTCAATACATTTCTTAAGAAGAGGATCATCATGAGGCAGAAGACCCTGCATTTCATCAGAAGCAAGGATTACAGTGTTCACAGCTCTCACCAAAAGAACTTGGACAGCAATTCTTAAAAGATTCCTAGCCCCTGTAATGTCCCTTCTGTAAAATGCTTCAATTGCTGGAAGTATAATGTGATGCATGGTTGCTTGGTCTGGCAACACAACCTCAAAGCCCTGCACATTATAAGTTAGACTAGTTAGTCATTTTAAGCACAAAAAGAACACAGACTTCAGTGTGGTGACTCCATTGAAGTTATTACATAGTCTTAATGACCTCTGTTCTTTTCTGTCACATAACATTTAGGATTTGATATTGGTATCATTGTCCTTAAAAAGAACTTGCATGAAACAGGCTTTTATGCGGTCAACTAATAAATCATAACCAACATGTAAACATAAGTTTAGTTGACATCTTTTCACTTAAATGGAGACAACCCATTCACAGTTAAGATTTTATTTCCTGGATCTAACAATGTACAGTATACCATATCATTTAAAATTTTAAAGGGCGTGATATTGGATACACCTTTAGATTTGAAATACTTAATTTGAACCATGAAACGGATCCATTTCAAATGGAGAAGATCTCTTTTCCGACATGTATGTGGCCTCCATTTAGTTGTCATACTGCAAGGTATATAGCTTGTAATTATTTGGTAAATCACTAATTAGCTCAATTGGATTGAGAAATGTATGATTTAGACAAAAAAAAAAATAGTCAGACACAGAATACTAGCATAGAACTTAGAAAGGGCCTGAGGTAGCAAATTAGTATACCTGACTTTGTAGTTTTTCCTGATAAACACCAGCCTTTAAAGTTGCACCTGTAGCAAGCACCCCAATCCGCACATTACTTCCAGCTTCAAGTGGCCTCAAATCTGCTTTGCTGAGCTCCATGGCAACACAGTCACCTACGTGAAGGAAGGGTAGTGAACATCCCTTAGAAACCTCACTGTGCCACACATGTGATAGATGGCATGGCATGACTATGCAACAAGCTCCAGATTGCTCAAGAAACAACCTTTTTTGCTGCAGATCCCCAACTATATGGCCATGATTGAATTGGGTTTGAGCATTTCTATCATTGAATGAATGAAATGAGCTAAGAACAGGAAGCTCCTTACTTAATGCTGGGTCACTGCAGACAACAAAAGGTACACATTCTTGTCCATCTTTAGAGCTCCACCGGACAAGCTTTTCCAAGAAAATTAGAGTAGAATAAACAGATACCCCTCCAATGACACCAATTGTATTTGGTTGTCTGAGCAGGGAATTTGGGGTCTGACTTCTTTTTAGAGCCATACCTGACCCCAAAATTTTCTTGGATTCAATTGAATTTTCACTATCATCAGTTTGTATGGAGACTGAAGATATTTGTACAGCTACAGATAAATTTGATCTTCTTCTGTACGGGGTTTTATTCATACTTACTCTACCTAGAAGAACTGGTGGGCAATTCAATATGTGGAACAAGATTGTCATGGACAATAGCTAGTAACCTCTGATATCTATACTATTTCTGTATATATCCTGTGAACCTCACCGCTGAAGCTGTAAAATCTATCCGCCACTAAATATCTCTCAATTAGTCACTTGTGACCAAACCTAGCTCTTGAAAAGTTGACAATCCACTCTAAATTAAAACACTAGCTATTAGAGATATCAGAATCATATTTTGTGTGTATGTGGCATAAGCACTGCAGTAAGCAACTGTATAAGTTTTATATTATAAGCACATAATGTTAACTTTGGAGAACTCCTATACATTCATATATCATATCGAATGTCCAATAGTGAGAAGTTAGGAGGAATCTACACAATTATTATCTTGTCATCTTGTGCCTATGCTGCACCATCGGCATCCTTTCAAAACGCAGATAACATTAATAATTTAAGATGTACGTTATGTCCAAAAAATCAATAATAAGACATATTTGTTACATTATTTTTTATCCTTGTCCTACAGATATGATAAGGATGGCACGGTAGGAGGACCCAAGAGAGTAACACTCACCAACAACTGCTATTGACGGACGGGAAAAATAGCTTAAAAAATTTTAAAAAGAAAGTTGCTTTGAATACCAAAGTGTAAATCCCCTTGCATTTTGAGTGATCAATCTACTGTACAGCAAAGATATCTTGGGCTAACTTGGGAGGCAAAGCTTGGATCCAGTATCCATTAGGATAATGACACGTGGTCAAATATGGACACATGTGACCATCTTAATGGGTGCACTGGACCCAAACCAAGTCTAATTTTGAAGAGTTGTAAAGGACACATAGCATGAGGAAGTTATTTTGCAATATTGCGATGTGTTATTGTATTTTCTTTTTAATTGATGGAATATATAGGATTTGAAACTCAATGAGATATGTATTCTTTAATCATCGTGAGGTCAAGATACCAGAATTAAATCTCTCATTCTAAAGATGTTAAATCAATTGTTACATTAAACAACCAAACATATCTTTGTAGTCCACCAATGAATGAACTATTGATGCCATGTTTGATCCTTGACAATGGAGAGAGACGTGATCGATAGAACCTGGACACGCAAGCATTTAATCGAAGGAATATTATGAATTTTTAGGTAGACAAAAGACAAATGTTCAAAGGTATTTCTCAGTCCATTTAGCTAGATATATAGGTTATGAATCAGTCAGTCTCTTGTTCTTATCAAAGTAAAAGGTAAGAAACAATTTTTTATGTTCCAATGGTTATCCTCTTTCGTGACTCGTTAAAATGTACCCTGCAATAGTGGAGCCAAAACTATATTTTTTGGCTCCATAGCTACAGTGCACAACTACTACAGTGCAAAGCTACTTTTGGCTGTGCACTGTAGCTGAAAGGTATAAAAAAAAAAAAAAAAAAAAATTGTGTTTACACTGCTTTTGTCTCTCTTCTCGTGTGTCTCCCAATGTCCGCCATGTGTTCACACTACTTTTGGTTGTGGTTGTGTTTTGGTGGTTGAATGAAATATTATTTTATTGTAGTGTTTATATTATTATATTGTGTTAAAAGCTAAAATAAAACCACTATTGTTGGATATGAGAAGATAAAATAGATAAAATGACTTTTTATGGTACTAAAAAGCTAAAAATTTGGCTCCACTACTGTGGATGCTCTTAAGGACTATAATAATAGCTCAGTTGCATAAAGCCTGGTGAGTCATACATCACTGATGACGCTAAAATGGTTTATTTTTTACGGGAAGAAATGATATGGAATGAAAATAGTCATATTACTGCTCTCAAGCTTATCCTAGTCTTAACATGTCTTTCAGCTAAAATTAGCTTTGAGCTCCATTGGTTAATTATTTGTCTTGGAATGTTGTGACTTGGAGCACTAGAATCTTCTAATGGTTTTTCTCTTTGAAAATGATGTATAATTATATTAACAAAGGTAGGTATTCTCATTTGTCTTGCAATATCCGAGTCTAATAAGTCATTATGCCTGCAGAGAAATATGTTGTGCTAATATGGTACAGCGTGGAAGATAAACACCAGGGATTAACATGGAATCAAATTCAATTTAGGTTATAACTTATAACTAATCAAACTTAAGTAAATGAATATTATATTATATGTTATTAAAAATTGTATTAGACTATTATTAGTTTAATAATAAAAAATGTATTAGTTTTTTTTTTTTTTCCTGAATGAAAAAAAAAAATGTATTAGTTACCTTTTCATCTCTATAAAGAAAATATATTGTATAAGTATGGACTACGGAGGAATTTTTTTCCCAAAAAATAAAAAGAATATTCATAATGATCCATTAACTGGTAAAACTCTCTTATTATTAAATTAAAAAAAAAAAAAAAAAAAAAAAAAAAAAAAAAAAAAAACGATTTGAATCCCACCTATACAAAAAAGAGAAAAAAATTATTGATATCTTAGTTGGATCGTAAAGAGTAATCATAAAAAAAAGACAGACGTCATAATGATTGAATAGAACCAAAATTGAACCTAATGACCTCTCCGACCAAGTGCACACACGAACAGCAACCCAGTGGCTACTAATAAGTAAAATCCATCTTCAAACTGAACTTCAAGGTAGGCTAGAAATTTTTACTCGTGTGGTCCCCCACCGCTTGTTAATTGTTATCTCAAAGAAGTTAGAATAAACCTCTCACACGTTGTTGAAGTGTCAATTTTGTCTGCTTTTAACTCGGACTAATAGAGTAACTTAACAAGTGTTTTTAAAGTAGTGGTTAAGAAAAATAAAATAACTTTCTTCTATATTGAAATGTAACAAAAGTGAATAAAAAATGTACTTTTTTTTTTTTTTTAATTGATAGTGGCATGATTGCCTAGAAAAAGTTAATAGAGGGAATAGCTTGAAACTGTTTGATTAACCGCCACCAGGTCCTTCTTATATATCTTTATCAACCAACAGCTTTCCTGGCTCTACTGCGTTCAAGCATGTTTATGTGCTTAATTATTAGATTGGGAACACTACATTAATCAAAAAATTTGGAGCATTTGAAGGAGTCATTTTAGCTATCATATTAATTTGTAGCTTGAGAGACTCAGATTATATTGTGAGATTGACGAACTGCAACAATCCACGATTGCAAACCTTGATATGAAGAATCTAATTGAGCATGACAACATAATATTTAGTATTCTCAAAAAATAAATAATTGAGCATGACAACATATTTTTGGGGTGGTGGTGGGGAGGGTGAGGAGGGTGGGGAGCGTGGGGAGGGTGAGGAGGGTGGGGTTATAAGCAATTTTAACGATCTCTGTATGTAGACTTTTTTTTTTTTTTTTTTGGTTGAGAAAGTCTGTATGTAGACTTAAATCTAGCAATTTGACAATAATGGTTTTTAACCTATCTATACAATAATGCAACATCACTGTCATCATTTACGTCACTCAGTTTCTGTGGCACACCTAAATCTCTTATACACGAAAGTTTTATTATAAATAATTTTTTTTTTTTTTTGGGAGAAAGTTATTACAAACAAATTATTACAAAGAGATGTCATTTACCAAATAAACCTTAAAAATAAAAAATAAATAACACTTACGTCAAAGGCTGATTCTTTCTTCTTACAAAAATGTTCTTGTTAGTCAAAAGGGTTTCAAGAAATTTCAAATCCAACAGAAAGATATTTCTTATTGAAATGAAGAACTTATGGGTCCCTCTCACAAGAGAGAAGAAGTCTATGAATCGTGCAAATCGACGTAGTTGATTACGTATACGACTCATATAATATGCGCAACAAATAATTGCGTGGTTAATAGCGGTAAAAATGACGCATGAGAGGCTCTAGTGGTGTAGTAAAGTATTTCTTACATTCATATTATTTAGAGACAGACTATTTTGAATAGATAAAAAAATGATATTAATAGTAGACCAAATTATAACTAGTAATAACCTACCATTTAAAACTTGTTATGAAAATATTATAGACATGATATTACTTCATTTTTAAAGATGAGATGCAAAACTTACATTTGGGTCCATTTGCTTGCACTAAGTGAATGAATGGTTCCCACCGTATGGTGACAACTTACAAGCCCAAGGTTCCCCCCTCCCCCCTAAAGACTCTAGTAATGAACATGGGATTTCCTAATGGGGTAAGGGTTGTGCACTAAACCAATTAAGATGTGGACATATGACAATTATTTAATGTGTCCAAATTCCAATAGGTCTAGTGCACAGATGGACTCAAGCCAATTCCTTTCTAACAATTGGTTGGTCTTTCTACCAAGTGTAAGAGAAATTGTTGGTCTTCCTACCAAGTGTTAGGGCGGAGCCACGTTGGGGCTTGGGGGGACCATGGTCCCCCCCTAACTTTTTGAATTCTCCAATAGAGCTAGTAAAAAAAAATTATAAATTACTAAAATTACATGTAAATTTATTCACTAGCCCCCCCAAATTTTAGAATTGACTCTCTCAAAATTTAAAATTGGCATCTAAAATTTTTGAACTAGTCCTATAAATGTAAAATATTGTGAAAGTAATGTGAAAATATTGTGGATGTACCACTTTTCAAATTAAAGTGGCAAAAAAAAAAACCAAAGAAAAAAAAAAAAGAATGAAACCGGTACAAAAAGCATAACAAAAAAAAAATTCTCCATCGGCCATTCCTCAGCCCATAGCTCTCCAAATATTAGCAAAGCCCCAAATCTCCTTTTAACATATTCCAAATCCAAGAACAAAAAACAAAAACAAAACAAATCTGTATCATACAGTTATTTTGTTATTTTTGTGTGCATCCACGAATGTGGTTTCCTCGGCTCCAAGCTCCTGCTCCTGCTCATGCTCCAATTAATTTCAATGGCAATCATTAGTATCTCTCTCTGTTTTTGCTATTATGTATTGTCATTCTTTTTTATTGCAAGTTATGTGTTGGGGGAAGATACAGTAAAGCTACTGGCTAAATGTGTGGTTAAAAAGAAAATAGTTTTTTATGTGCTGTACAGCACTTAAAAAATGTGGCGGAAGGTGAATTGATGTTTGTGTATTTGTTTATAATATATTTTTATGTTTTATATAAAAATGGTATGGTTGAGTTTATCACTTAAATTATATATATATATATATATATGTATGTATAATAATAATATAGTGTTGTATATACTGAGAGATGTATATATATTTTATATTATTATCTTGCTTCAAACTTTATTTGGTTAGCTTTTTTTTATGTGTCCATTACATCTGAAACTCGAATTTTTCTTTTCCCATTTTAAGTATCAAAATTATAAATAAAAAAACACTTGAATGACTTGTTTATAATTTATAAATGACTTGTTTTAAATTTTCATGACATAAATTACTTGCTTGGGGTCTTCCATTTAAACTAAGAAAAAAAAAAAAAAAAAAAAACTTTAAGAATTTTGTTACATTTAGCTTGGCCCTTACAAAAAGTTCCTGACTCTGCCACTGCAAGTGTGAGAGAAAATTTTTACTCCTGTTCAAGCTTAAACCAAACCATCAATGGGTTGAAACTCGAAAGAGGTATGAGAGGGAGGACTATATCCTATTGTAAAGTCTAACAACAAAAAGATAATAATAATAATAGTAACTTTGAGATTTGAGTGGCTGCTGATATATTGACAGTACTGGGAAGCGCCAAGCATTTGATTTTGATGTCACCGTCGCACTCGTACACCACATGACAGGTCCAGGTCCAACAAAACATCTGGATTTTGAGTGCACTGGCATGCCCCCCTACCCCCACCCCTGTTGGTGTTGGTCATGCCCTTACAAACAACAAGTTTCATTATAGACCTACTTCAGCATTTAATCACCACATATCACATTCCCTACTCGCACCTCTCTCTCTCTCTCTCCCCCTCACACACCCCGAAGAGAGAATTCGAGTTGTCATTTGAGCAAGGGGGGGACTCCATTTGAGTTGTAGTACGTACCCATCAAAAAATAATAATAAAATGTACATCAAGGTGATGTTGACGCACTAGGTATAGTATAAGGAGAATATACTCTGGCTTCTCTGAACTAAGGAAGCTCTGCTCTCTCAGCTCCCTTAGACTGTAGAACGTTTTGTCCCCTTCTAGTAAGGTGTGAGGTCCCTACGGTAACAGTGTTACACCTGTAGGTTTTTTTGGGGGTTTCTGTATTCTTTTTTGGGTTGGGAATCACGAGAGTGAGTGATTTGGATACGTTACAATGGAAAATCTTACTAACCATTGGACTGCAGCGGCGGCGCCACTCAGAGTCCAGGGTGTTCCCATGAGAAACACTCTGGCTTAAAAAAAAAATTTATATATAATAATTTAAATTTTTTTTATTTGTTTACCCTTAAAAAAAATAAGAACACCCTTTCAAAATTTTTATGCCAAACAAATTTTGAACTAAAATCTAAAAAAAAAAAAAAATTTAAACAGAGAATCTGAAAAAAAAAAAAAAAAAAAAAAAAAAGCCCAACATCAATCCTAAACAAATACCCAACAAGCCCAACCCAAACGTATTCTCAAAAAAAAAAAAAAAAAAAAAAAACATAGAAGTACCACATGGCTCACGTCACCTTCAGGCCCAGCACCACTTTGTTGGTCGTTGTTAACATTTAGCTAGTTATCCCTTCGTCTTCCTCCTTCAGTTTTGTCCGTTCACCTTCCTTCTTTTTTTTCTTTTTCTTTTTTCTCTTCTTCTTATATGTTGTTTAGACTACAGCTGCACCCCCTTGGTCCTTTTATTTTGTGTGGTTCTTGTAGTCTTATTTTGTGTGTACTGACACCACACGTGTAGACATTTATATTTGAAACAAGTTTGAAATTTCAATGACGTCTTTTATTTCAAATTTTCAACTATTGTCACTCACTAGTTTTATATTTTTATTAATTAATAGGCTGATATGTGAGCTAAGATAAACAATAACTTGCCACTCCAGTACTCACCCACCCATAGTCACGTAGAGGGATATATATATATATATATTTTTTTTTTATTATATAACTACAATGGTACACACTATATTTACATTGTTGGTTTCTCTTCCTTTTTTTTTTTTTTTTTTTTTTTTGATGAACTTGTTGGTTTCTCTAAAGTATATATTATTATTGTTGTTATTGACTCGATGAGTGACATAAATTTATCATTTTAAAATTATATATATATATATATATATTGCCATATTGGCAGTAATTCTGAAATGGTACATCGGTATTGACCAGTACCCGAAATATATCGTACCGCTGTCCAAATCGGTACAGCCTCCGGTACAATATTGACTTCCTTGATACGAATACGCATAAGGAATTGTCGTTTTATATTTTTATTAATTAATAGGCTGATATGTGAGCTAAGATAAACAATAACTTGCCACTCCAGTACTCACCCACCCATAGTCACGTAGAGGGATATATATATATATATATATATTTTTTATTATATAACTACAATGGTACACACTAAAATATATTTACATTGTTGGTTTCTCTTCTTTCTTTCTTTTTTTTTTTCTTTTTTTTTTTTTTGATGAACTTGTTGGTTTCTCTAAAGTATATATTATTATTGTTGTTATTGACTCGATGAGTGACATAAATTTATCATTTTAAAATTATATATATATATATATATATATATTGCCATATTGGCAGTAATTCTGAAATGGTACATCGGTATTGACCGGTACCCGAAATATATCGTACCGCTGTCCAAACCGGTACAGCCTCCGGTACAATATTGACTTCCTTGATACGAATACGCATAAGGAATTGTCGTTGATGAGCCTCATCAGATGAGCTCGTTGCCATCCCATAGTAACTTCTTCAGTTTTCTTCTCTTCCTCGTTGTCACTCTCTTTCTTTTGGCATTTCTGATCTGGGTTTCTAAACAAAATGTTAGCAAAGAAACCCAATGAACAAGAGGTCAAGACTCAAGATGACTTCCACTGTTTCACACCTACCCACTTTCTACTTCTTATTAAATACTTCTTTTTTTTTTCTTTTTTTTTTACAAAAGTAACTAATGGGCAGACAAACCAACGTGGTTTATCTGCCACTCTTTTACTCTCTTTTTTTTTTATTTAATTTTGTTTTAATTTCTTAGAAAATCGTTTATAGTTTTCTAGTCTTTTTCTTTTTGACCACTCCTATGTAGAAGGCTTATGCTTTTTAATTTTTTTATTGAGTTGTGAAATTAGCTTAAAATAATTTGAATAAAAGAGGTAAAATTTTGAAATGTAATTAGATATATTAATTTATTTAGAATTTTTTTTAGACTGTAAGTAGTTAGTAAAAAAAAATTAATGAAACAACTAAATACCAATAATTAATAATTTAATTAACTAATACATTATAAAAGACAAACAAATTAAATTATGTTAGGCTAAACAACAATTAATAATTTAATAATTAATGAAACAACAATACAACAAATTATAGTTTATAAAGACAAACAAATTTATGAACCAACTAAACAACAATAATTAATAATTTTATTAATATTTCAAATGAACTTATAGTTTATTGTTCAGGTACCTTTGTTTATTTCATTTCTTTTCATTTTTTTTTCCTTTTGAGGTTTTCGATGTACAGAATGCAAATTTGTTTTAGTTTTAAGAACTTTTTTTTTTTTTAAGTACAAACTTCATGGTGGCCAAATTTTGAATTTCAGTTGGTATTTACCGAAACGTCCCTAAACAAAATAGACCGAAATGACCCGAAATTTTTTCAAAGTGAAATAGGAACACCCTGAACAAAATTCCTGGAGCCACCATTGCATTGGAGCAACCTCTCTCTCAACAATAGGGAAGGGGGTGGATTTCGTCTAGCAAAGGAAAAAAGTTCGAGTGAGTGGATTATTGCAGCAAAATTCCTAACAAAACGTGATCTGAACATGGAGGCAATTATATTTACTTTTAACCCTCTGTGGAGGTCGAAGAATGGATTCGAAGTTAGAAACGCAGGAGACGATGTTATGTTATTTGTCTTTGACAATAAGGAGGAAGTGGATAAGATCTTTGCAGTGGAACCCTGGAGTTTCGACAGACACATAGTGCTTATACAGCGTTATGAGAAGAAGCTACCTGTACGTGAATTGATTTTTAGTCAGGTAGCAATATGGGTTCAAATTCATGACATCCCAGCTACCTTCATGACACGCGAGGTTGCAGAAGAGTTGTGTGAAAACGTGGGCATGATGGATAGGACTACTGATTTCTTTGACATTGGTGGGAGTTTTATGAGAGTGCGGGTGGTAATTGACGTAGCTCTCCCACTTTGTAGGGGTCACCTTATAACTTTTAACAAAGGGGAGGAAGGGTGGGTTTCCTTCAAGTATGAGAGACTGCCTAACATATGTTATTGGTGTGGATGCTTGAATCATAGTGATAAGGATTGTGATCGCTGGATTGAAAGTGATGGAAGCTTGGAAGTGGAAGATAGAGAGTATGGGTCGTGGATTCGAGCTGTTCCATCATCTTCGAATAAAAAATTAGTGGTCCGAGTCCCTGGGTTCTACGAAGCTAGGAAGAAGACGCAGAGGACTCAGGCACAATCATCAAACCATGGGGCAAGGCTGGGGCGGAACGAGTGGTGGACGGAAGGTCAGGCCGACCAGTCATGATGGTGGAGACACAGGTGGAGGAGGAAGCAGTTTTTGTGGAGGAATTTAATGAGCATCTTAAAATTAATGAATTTAATACGGCTCCCCAAGGGCAAGCAACGTATAAACCAAATAAGGAAGGTGGCTTCCTAGAGAATCAAATTAAGGAAATTGATGACGAATTAAAAAGGTATGAGATAAATGATAGCAATTATTTAGGTGATTTAGGAGGATATCCAACGGCTCAGAAGGTAACGGCTAGGGTTGAAACTCATTATGCTGATCCAGTTAGTAGTGTGAGTGGGATTCGACCAGCTATCTAGGTGCCAAGTCAGATTAGTGAGCACTTGACCTCACATGGACCAAAGGTAGGAAAAAACCCTAAACAAAAAACATGGACAAGGATTGAACATGACCAAAAAGAAGGGTGCAATATTGAGGCTGCTGTGTTGCTTGCAAAAAGAAACATAGTGGAAGATGATGAAGGAAATCAAGGTGACCATCACAAAAGAAAGAAAGGAGTACTTCATAAAGAAGGGAAAAACACAAGTTTATTAGCGGAGGCTATTTCCAAGCCCCGCCAGGTCCAATGAGTCTCCTATGTTGGAACTGTCGAGGGCTTGGGAACCCAGAGACAGATCAGGAGCTTGGAGATTTAATCCGGGTACAAGATCCCTTAATTGTGTTCTTGGCAGAAACATGGCTGAAAAAAGCTAGGCTTGAGGAAATTCGTGCATGTTACAAATTTGGGGGTATGATTGAAGTTTCAAGAGAAGGCAAAGGGGGCGGGGTGGTGCTCTTTTGGAAGAAGGATTGTGATATTTCGGTGGACATGTTTTCACCAAACCATATTGATGCAATTGTCAACAAAGGGAAAGATGAGGAGTGGCAATTCATCGGTTTTTATGGCGAACCGGATACTAGAAATCACCATGTGTCTTGGGCAACCCTTCGAAGGCTAAAGTCCAAGCATTCTCTACCTTGGATTTGAGCAGGAGATTTTAATGAGACTGTTAGAGCACATGAAAAAAGGGAAGGAAGGTTACACCTTTTCAAATAGATGCAAGATTTTAGAGATGTCCTAGACGAATGTGGCTTTAGAGACTTGGGTTTTTTGGGAGGAAAATTTACTTGGTGTAATGGACAATGTGATGGATATAACATTTGGGAGAGACTAGATAGGGCAGTGGCAACTATCGATTGGCTCGAAAAATTTCCAGACACAAGAGTAGTTCATTTGGAGTGTGGGCCTTCAGACCAAAAACTGATTGTGATCTTCCCTACAGGTATCCCAAAAAAATGCCAAAGGCTATGGAGGTTCGAGCACATATGGCTTGAAAAGGAGGGATGCCATGCTTCGGTGGAATTCGCTTGGAACCAAGCTGTCTTAGGTGATCCGATGAAGAAGGTGGAGACCAAAATTCTAAATGCCAAGCAAACTTGAAGTGGTGGAGCAGCAAGTCTTTTGGGAATGTGACTAAGCAGTTAAAGGGGGAAAAAAAAAAAAAAAAAAGCTACGGAGGGCAAAGGAAGCTGCGATCAAGGGTGTACTATGGAGGGAGTGTTGAAATTGAAAAAGGAAATTAATGAGTTATTGGTGAAAGCAAAAAAGATGTGGAAGCAGAGGTCTAGAGCCCTTTGGTTACATGAAGGAGATAAAAATACATGTTTCTTCCATGGTCGAGCAACACAAAGATTTCGTCGAAACAAAATCTGTGAGTTGCTAGATTCAGAGGGGCAACGCTATACGGAAGAGGATGATATTGCATAGGTCCTAATTGAGTATTATCAAGGCTTGTTCAATTCGGCCAACCCATGCAACATTGACTAGGCCGTGGTTGACATCCCACCTGCTATCACACCCGAGATGAATATCATGCTCCAAGAGGACTACACATGGGCTGAAGTTGATTCTACTTTGAGTCAGATGGAAGCACTAAAGGCACCAGGCACTAGTCCCCGATGGCCTGCTACCAATGTTCTTTCAACACTATTGGCAAATCATTGGGGATGATGTATCAGAGGCGGTGCTAAACTGTTTAAACACAGGTTCAATTCCTCCATCCATAAATAAAACTTTCTTCACTCTTATTCCTAAGGTAAAAAGTCCAACCCTTGTGACTGAATATCACCCTATATCTTTGTGTAATATTCTCTATAAACTCATATCCAAGGTTATTGCTAACAGGTTAAAAAGAATTTTACCTGTTATTATCTCGAACTCACAAAGTGCATTTTAGTTAGACAAAACTATTTCTGATAACATCTTGGTGGCATTCGAAACTCTACACCACATAAAAACTCAGAAGGTAAAAAAATCGGGTTTTATGGCATTGAAACTTGATATGAGCAAGGCTTATGATCGGGTTGAATGGAGGTTTCTAAAGAAAATCATGGAGAAAATGGGCTTTGGTGCAAGATGGGTGAATTTAGTAATGGAGTGTATTAGTACGGTGCCATACTCAATTTTGTTAAATGGGGAACCGAAGGTTGAGATTACACCATCTAGAGGAATAAGACAAGGTAACCCTCTCTCACCTTATCTTTTCTTATTGTGTTCTGAAGGTTTAAATAGATTGATTTAGGGAGCAGTAAGGGAGGACAAGATAAGGGGATTCTCGTTGTGTAGGAATGGACCACGAATTAGTCATCTTCTTTTTGCATATGATACCTTTCTTTTTGTAGAGCAAGGATGGGTGATCTCCTTGAACTTCAAGATATTTTGAATTTGTATGAACAAGCATTCGGCCAACAAGTAAATAGAGGGAATATGACAATCGTTTTTAGCAAAGCTGTTTCAGTGGAAAAAAGAGAGGAATTATCACATTTTTTGGGGGTTTCGGAGGTTGAAGAGTATGAGAAATACTTGGAGCTGCCATCGATGGTGGGAAGGAATAAAAAAGCAAGCCTAAATTACATCAAAGAACAAGTGTGGAATAAATTACAAGGGTGGAAAGAACAGTTATTATCTCAAGCGGGTAGAAAGGTTCTTCTAAAGGCGGTGGTTCAAGCCATCCCAACCTTTGCCATGTCTTGTTTTAAACTTTTGGTAGGTCTATGCCATGATATTGAGATGTTGATAAGGAAATTTTGGTGGTGGCAACGGGGGGAACAAAGGAAATTCATTGGAGAAATTGGGAGGTGATGTGTCAACCAAAAGATCAAAGAGGCTTGGGATTCAAAGATTTGGTAAAATTTAATGAGGCAATGCTTGCCAAATAGGAGTGGAGATTACTACATGATCATAATACTTTGTTCTACCGTGTGTTCAAAGCAAAATATTTTCCTCATGGAACGGTGTTTGATGCAAAAAAGGCTTCCGGATCATATGCCTAGCAGAGCATATTGAAGGCTAGATCAGTCATAGCTGATGGTATGATGTGGAGAGTGGGAGATGGCTCAACAATCCGGGTTTATTGGGACAAGTGGCTGCCTAGGAAATTCCCTTCCAAGATTGTTTCACCTTAACTTGCTACACCAGGTGATGTGCGTGTCTCTTCACTGATTGATCACGACACGAAGGCATGGGATTATGCAAGGATAGATCACCTTTTCCTAACTTTCGAAGCACAGAAAATAAAAGCAATATCACTTTGTGTCACGGACCAAGCAGATTGTTTGATCTGGCCAAGAAGCAGGGACAATGCATACTTTGTAAAAATGGGTTATCAGCTATTGTGTGAAAGGGAGTTGATGGATAAAGCTTTGGTATCAAACACCGCAAACAAAAAGCTTTTCTGGAAGAGGCTTTGGAAGATGAGTGTACCTAACAAAATAAAAATTTTCCTCTGGCGTGCGTGTTATGATGCACTACCAACAAGGTCCAATTTATTCAAGAGGAAGGTAGTGGACATCCCAACCTGTCAGCGTTGTGGAATTGGGCATGAGACTACGATGCATGCTCTATGGACTTGCCAAAATATCCATACGGCATAAGAATCGAGGTTTGGGTGGTTGAGGAAGGATTACCCAACGTTGGCAACATTCTCAGACTTGGTTGCACTAGTTGGACAATAGCAAAAGCAATTGGAAATCTTTGCTATTGTTGCATGGTCAATCTAGTGCCGGAGGAATAAATTGAGGTGCAATGAACAATGCATGCCGCTGGGTAAGATTATGGAATCAGCTGCCTCACTCCTAAGTGATTTTCAAAAACATTACAGTCATGGCGTTAGTGTACTAAGGCACCGAGATGTTAAGTGGGAACCACTTACAACAACTATAATGTGGAAAACGAATTTTGATGGGGCTATGTTTTCGGAATCTGATCAAGTCAGGATAGGGGTGGTGGTGAGGAATCAAACGGGACCAGTCATGGCAGCGCTATATATTAAAAAAAAAAAAAAAAAAAAAAAACTGCTTTAGCTGAGATCCTAGAGGCCTTAGCAACGTGGAGGGCAGTCAAATTTATCATTGAGATGGGCTTTAATCAGTCTGCGTTTGAAGGTGTTCGAAGGTTATTATCAAAGCCCTCGATTACGAAGATTTATCTTCACCTAGCGTTGGACACATTATCAAAGACATTTGGTCTATGTCAAGTTTGCTACAAACCAAGTCCTTCTCTTATGTAAGGAGGCAGGGTAACTCAGTGGCCCATGCCTTAGCTCAGAGAGCAAGGCTTTCCTTTCTTGTATTAGTCTAGATGAAGGATGTTCAACCAGACATTTATCGCTTTGTTTCTTCTGACTTTTCAGTTATTTAATAAAATTGTCGATGAGTTTGGCTTCTCAAAAAAAAAAAAAAAAAAAGAGTGGCTGCTAGATTACCAAATAAGGTCTTTCAAGATTCTTCAATATTACAAACTAGCCTATAAATTGTGTATTGCACGAGTACTTTTCTTTATCATTAATAATTAAAATATTTAATCAATAACATAAATGAAAGCTCTTAATTTGCAAGGTTGGTAGATAAAAATCATAATAATAAAATGGGTAAATTCCAGATAACTACACTGAGGTTTGAGGAAATACCAAACACATTCAAGACAATTAAAAAGCAACCATTTTAGTCCTTAAACATAAACACCGTTATCATGCCGTTTGTTCACTCCACCTAAAACAAAAGCTGCACAGCTTTTTTTCCATTTCCAAGAATGAATGTTCAGAAAGGTACCCCACACTCATTTGTTCCCGCCAGCCTAAATGCATTTTGCAAATTCTTTTTAGTGTTTATCCTTTCATTTCCATAAAGATCAAGTTCTTTACATACCAAAAACTATAACTTAGAGAAAAAAAAATTCAAGATTACATGCCAGAAGAGTTGAAATTACCTAGCAAAAGAGCCAAGTTGCTAAAAGAAGAACCTACAAAAGAAACTAGAACAAAAACTAAATCAACTATTTTCATGTAATTAATACTTCTTCCATTAAAAGAAGTTTAGCTATATTTTGATATCAAGAACTAATTTGTACCTTTCTTCATAATAAAACTTGAAGAGAAGCCCTCTTTCTCTTTGCATAGTCTGAAATTTTTTTTTGAGTGAGAGTTGAAATTCTAACTTTGATAAAGTCTAAAAAGAGCCATCAAACCAACTGACTTGGGTTATTTTCTTCTAGTTTATATTAAGAGCCCTTTGTTGCTCTTGGGAAGAGCAAAAATGATGAAAACGTGTTGGACTCAAATGTGAGGATTTTGGCTTGGCGGGAATAGATGGTGTGAGGTACATTTTCTGAACTTGTTGCCTTGGAAATGAAAAAAAAAAAAAAAAAAAAAAAGGTTGTGCAAATTTTATTTTGTGTAATGAACAAACGGCTTGTAACGGCGTTTGTCTTCTAGGACTAAAATGGTTGCTTTTTAATTATCCTGGATGTGTTTGGTATTACCCCAAACCACAGGGTAATTATCTGGAATTTACCCTAATAAAATTGTTAAGTTACTGGAATTGAATTTAAGATCTTCTACTTTAATATTA
Organism: Quercus robur; assembly: GCF_932294415.1. Classification (NCBI taxonomy): domain Eukaryota; kingdom Viridiplantae; phylum Streptophyta; class Magnoliopsida; order Fagales; family Fagaceae; genus Quercus; species Quercus robur. The sequence continues at coordinate 82,295,659 of NC_065535.1, forward strand.
TGTTAAATTATTGATTTTTTCAAAAGTTTAAATTGATAGAAAATGGTGAATTTAATAATTTAATCATAATTTTAACAAAAATTTAATAGGATAATGGGTTAGATTGTACTTGTGGGGCCCAAGAAGTTATGGCCCTGGCCCGTTTTTACATTGGGGCCCAAGGTCCGAGCCGAGGAGGGGTATAGCCGAGGACGTGTAATAAAAGTCCAAGTAGTCCTGAAACATAACCGAGGACAATTCTGTCCTCGGCATATTCGAGGTCCCCCTGAAAGAAAGGGCAAAAGCGGTATAAGAACAGTTTTGGGGAAAAATCTAAAATATCTATGTTGATAGGGAAAGGGACACTGGATAGTATAACGACCAAGGACAAAGGGAAAGCTGCCATTACTGTCATTGAATACTCTACACCTGATAGAGCCATACTCTTCAGCTTTTACAACCACCCCCAACCATTTTGGGTATGGGCTGATGGGACAAGTATCAGTCCTGGAAAGTCGAACCTACATGTGGACGTAGGATAAGGGATACAGGCTAATATAAAAAGGGAAGCAAGCAGTCCGGGAAAGGGGGCTGGGAAAAAAAGGCCAAGAACCAGAGCCTCCCAGACCGCCTCAAGGAGAAAGACTCTTCGAGCGAACACGACCTAATTCTGTACGAACAAAACGACTAACCCTCGTCCGGTGACCAAGGCCTAGCCTTTCAAACCCACGCTGTACAAATGATATTGTTTGGGCCCTCTTTACGTACGAGCCCAGTATCATCTTGGGGTCGTCACGAATTAAGTCCTTACAGTACTATTATATTATTTATTTTTAAAATATATGAGTAATTTTTTTTTCTTAGAAAATGTATGAGTAAATTTAAATGTATAATGTAAACTAAAGTGCCTTAAGTTGCAATTGCCATTCACCATACAATTCGATTTTGTACGTCCACTTATTGTGATTTAATTTTATGCTAAAGTTCTCAATGATAAACTTCTTGTTACCCAATTATTTATTTATTTATTAATTCAATCTTTTTAAATCATATGAACCGTATAAAAAATATCAATTTTCACTATATCAAAGTTTGCACCAAAACTCTAACAAAATTGAAAATAAGATTTTAACTTGTAATGATTCATAGTGAAATAAAATTGCTGCTGTTACAACTTGAACCATGAAAATCATAATTACTGTTGTACGGCACCGAGCTCCCAAAGCCCATACAGGCCTTGGGCCCAGACCCATCTAGGCCCCGGGCCCAAGCCCATACCAGCCTTGGGCGCAGGCCCAGCAGATAGTTCCCGTTACCTTATGCCCTTCTTAAAACTGCCTTAGGGCCAAAAACAAGTTTTGGTTATTAAGCTCCCGGGGTTGACCGGTTAACATTTCCCGGTAGAGCGCATGAGTCAATACCCGGGAAGGTCATGATATGCACGGGAACGTGATTCGCCGAACACAATCGGTGAAAATGGAGCCAAGTTCCAAGATCATAAATGCTGCACCGCCCTCTCACCTAAAACAGCCACTTTAACCAGATAATACTGGACCTTCAATAGCACTAACGATGAACATAATCATGGTCTCCCCACTAACCTTGGCTATAAATAGAGGAAAGTTGGGAGAAGAAGGGGTTCAGAAAAATTGAGAGAAAGGAGTCAAAGAGAGAGCTTTTCAGCTGAGTGTTGCTTTGAGTCTCTCTGCCGAGAACGACCCATTGTAGGAAATCCTTAAACCCACTACAAATAAATTGTGAGCCCAAGGGATCTAAGGCCCAGAGTTCTTGTACTTGGTTCTTACAATTGGCGCCCACCGTGGGGCCATCCTACGAAGCTGTGGTTCGAGTGAGACTCAAGCAAAGAAGATGTCTGAGGAGCGTTCAAGAGGGCACGTTCCGAGCAATTCCGCAGGATCTTCCCGGGGATCGACGTGGAGGGAGAGAAGGCAAAAGCGGCTGGAGGATAGGGAGCATTCAAGAGAAGAGGAAGGGTCCGGATTGGGAGAAGGATCGGACCAAACGCACCGGACGATTTCAAACGTCTCAGCACATCGGCAACCTGATGATAGAGACCGGGAGCTGGAGCGGTTGCGCAGATTGGTAATGGACTTGGAGCTGGAGGCAAGGGGTCGGCGCCACGAAAGGGACCACAACCCCCAACCCAGAAGGAACCGTGGCGAGGAAGGTTCCAGCCGACCTGTTACGCAACAACACCGAGACCGATCCCATTCTCAAGAGTCACGTCGTCACTCCCGGGATATTCGTCGTAGACGGGACCGTTCCCGGTCACATGGATATGATAACCACGGGTCAGAGTCGCCAGAGGAGCGGCAGCACCACAACGCCGCGATGGATGCCATGAGCAGGGCCTTGCGGATGGCGGCCCGGTCTCCATTCTCGGATGAGATTGAACGGGCACCCATGCCGAGCAGATTCACGCGTCCACCATTCAATTCCTATGAGGGGAGGACAGACCCCGTGGAGCATGTCAGTCATTACATCCACATGATGTCGTTGCATGCGCACAACGATGCATTGATGTGTAAAGTATTCCCCTCTAGTCTCGGCTCTACCGCACTGAGATGGTTCAATGGGTTGCGGAAAGGTTCTATACACAGCTTCGCCGAGCTTATTCAGGAGTTCGGCAGCAGGTTCGTAACATGCAGCCGAGTGCAACAACCGGTCGACGCGTTGCTTTCCATGAAAATGAGGGTCGGGGAAACCCTTCGGAGTTATGCCAGCCGATACTGGGAACTCTACAATGAGATTGGTGGGGGAAACGAGAAAATTGCGGCTAGCACCTTCAGGATGGGGCTCCCCGAGGATTCTGAACTACGGGAGTCGCTGACAAGAAGACCCCCGGAGGACATGAGGCAACTGATGAGACGCATAGAGGAGTACAAACGCCTGGAGGATGACCGGCTGCAAAGCAGGGGGAAAGCCCCTTTTTCAGGGAGAGTTCGGCAAAGCTTCTTGCCGCCAAAGCCGAAAAGGGACTTCAGAATGCAGGAACCGGAGGTGCAGATCGAAGGGGTTAATGTGTTGTTTAAAGAGCCCGTGCACAAGATACTGGAACGAATAAGGAACGAGCCATTCTTCAGATGGCCGAACAAAATGGGGGGCGACCCATCTCGGAGGAACCAAAGCCTATACTGCACTTATCACAGAGACAAGGGGCACACCACCGAGCAGTGTAGGGTATTGAAAGATCATCTCGGGCAGTTAGTGAAGGCAGGGCACCTGAAAGAGTTTGTAACAGATTCCACTGACCGGGAGACCGAGCAGGGCGCACCACAGAGAAGGAATCCCCTTCCACCACCCCGGGGAGTAATCAACGTCATTCATGCCGCACCGAGAGGGGCAGCGGCGGCTAGGATGGTGATGACAGTGGCTTGCGCGGAGGGAGAATCATCCAAGAAGCAAAAGAGGGCTGGACGGCTAGACATCTCGTTCGGAGAAGATGATTTCGAAGGAACCATCCAACCCCACGACAACGCTTTGGTGGTGACAGCCCGGATAGGCGGATTCCTGGTGAAGAGGGTGATGATTGATCAGGGTAGTGGGGCTGACGTCATGTACCCGGACCTCTTCGAAGGGCTCGGGTTAAGAACCCAGGATTTGGCGAAGTATAACACGCCATTGGTCTTGTTTGACGGGAGAATTGTGATTCCCGAGGGGCAAATCTCACTCCCAGTGGACATGGAGGGCAAGGAAGTTGTAGTTACGTTCATAGTAGTCCGATCGTTCGCACCTTACACCGCAATCCTGGGGAGGCCATGGATTCACGCCATGGGGGCTGTTCCGTCCACCCTTCACGTGAAAGTAAAGTTTCCTACTGAGTACGGAGTTGTAGAGGTAAGGGGGAATCAGCAGGTGGCGAAGCAATGCCTCATAGCCGCGGTCCAGTGGGAAAAGGAACAGCTCGGCCAAGCTGAGCACGCCGAGAAAGAGACTGCATAGCAATTACAGATACCCCAGGAAAAGGGGGCGGACGTTGCCGAGGAGGTACTGAAGGTAAGAATTCTCCCAGATAGTGACAAATACTTCCAGATAGGTACAAGCATGAATGACCGGGAAAGGGTAGAGATGTTGTTGTTCCTGTTGCAGAACATAGATGTCTTCGCGTGGAACCCGTATGAAGTGCCCGGCGTAGACCCCGAGTTCATTGTTCACAAACTCAATGTGGACCCATCATTTCCTCCGAAAAAGCAGAGGCCGAGAAGAGCGTCAAAGGAGCACGTCGATGCAGTAAACCTGGAGGTCCAGCGGCTGAAGGAGGCCGGGGCCATAAAAGAAATATTCTTCCCGAGATGGCTAGCAAACACTGTCGTAGTAAAGAAGAAGAGCGGTAAATGGAGAGTTTACGTGGACTTCACCGATTTAAACAGAGCGTGTCCCAAGGATCCGTTCCCGATGCCCAAGATTGATCAGTTGGTGGATGCCACGTACGGGCACCCGAGAATGAGTTTCCTGGACGCCTTCCAAGGCTACCACCAGATTGCCTTAGCACCCGAGGACCGAGAGAAGACAGCATTCATATCCCCGAACGCAAACTACCACTACGAGGTCATGCTGTTTGGATTGAAGAATGCCGGAGCTACCTACCAGCGTATGATGACAAGGATGTTCCGGGAGAAAATTGGTTGCACGGTTGAGGTTTACATCGACGACATGGTAGTAAAGAGCAGAAAAGAGTCGCTGCATACTGAAGACCTTCGGGGAGTGTTCGAGATACTACGGCGACACAGGCTGCGCCTCAATGCCGAAAAGTGCACTTTCGGAGTGGGGGCTGGCAAGTTCCTGGGTTATCTGATCTCCACTCGGGGAATAGAGGCTAACCCCGACCAAATAGAGGCAATCAATCGCCTAAAACCACCGAGCAACCCTAAGGAGGTGCAGGTGCTCACCGGGATGTTGGCCGCCTTGAACCGGTTCATCTCCAAGTTTGCCGATCGCTGCCGGCCATTCTATCAACTTCTGAAGAAGTGGAAGGGGTTTCAGTGGGACGAGAGCTGCGATGAAGCTTTTCGAGAACTAAAGGAGTATTTGGCAAAGGCGCCGAGGTTGACGGCCCCGGAGCCCGGGGAGGATCTGTTTATGTACCTTGCAGTGACCAATCATGCCGTAAGTGCTGTATTACTAAGGGACCGGGGAGTGCAAATACCGGTGTATTACGTAAGCAAGACCTTGGTCGATGCTGAGACAAGGTACCTGCCTCTTGAAAAGTTGGTTTTGGCCTTGGTACACGCCACGAGGAAGTTACCACACTACTTCCAGGCACACACAGTGTTCGTCCTCACCGAGTATCCATTACAATCACTGTTGAAGAGATCCGATTTCACAGGACGGATTGCTAAATGGGGGACTCGGTTGGGATCGTTTGACATAAGATACCGACCTAGAAGCTCGGTGAAAGGGCAGATTCTCGCTGATTTCATTGCGGAATTCACACCTAAGAATGAAGGCCAGGTAATCTGTAGTGCGAAGATTCGCCCGTGGAGGTTATTTGTGGACGGCGCATCAAACGCTATGGGGGCCGGGGTTGGTATTGTCATAATCACCCCTGAGGGTATGCGACTGGAACATTCCTTCAGATTGGGGTTCAAAGCCTCGAACAATGAAGCCGAATATGAGGCCCTGTTGGCCGGACTAAGGGCAGTATTGCAGCTGGGCGCCAGGGACGTAGAAATCTACTCAGACTCTCGGCTGGTCGTTTATCAGATCACTGGGGACTTCGAGGCTCGGGATCCTCGAATGAAAGCTTATCTGAGTACGGCAAAGCAGATTATCGGTCAGTTTGGAAAGGTAAAGATATCCCAGGTGTCCCGGTCGCAGAACAAGCATGCTGACTCTCTTGCTACGTTAGCCTCATCGGCTACCGAGGACACCCCGAGGCTTATCACGATTGAACTTGTAAGGGAACCAAGCATCTGTGTGCAGACTGCCCTCGACCGGGCCGGAGTAGAAGTTGCGCAGGTGGCGTTGGCCGGACCATGCTGGATGAACCCGATCATAGACTTTCTTTCTGAAGATAAAGTTCCAGAGGATGAGGCCGAGGCCAATAAGATTCGACGAATGGCTCCCAGGTACTGGTTGTCTTCGGACCGAAAGTTGTACAGAAGGTCCTTCGCGGGCCCTTACCTCTTGTGCCTGCATCCTGAAAAAGTTAAGGAACTTCTAACCGAGCTGCATGAAGGAGTATGCGGCGGGCATGCCGGGGGACGATCTCTAGCACACAGAGCAATGACGCAGGGGTTTTGGTGGCCACAGATGCAGAAGGACGCCGCCGAATACGTTCGGAGTTGCGAACAATGTCAAAGGCACGCCCCAATGATCCATCAGCCTGCCGGACATCTAAATCCTGTCAGCAGCCCGTGGCCATTTGCACAATGGGGGCTTGACATCCTCGGGCCATTCCCCCGAGCAACGGGGAACCGCCGTTTTGTATTGGTGGCCGTGGATTACTTCACAAAGTGGGCCGAAGCTGAAGCCTTGGCCAATATCCGGGATATCGACGTGAAAAAGTTTGTGTGGAAAAACATAGTTACAAGGTTTGGGGTGCCGAATTCACTAGTGACAGACAACGGGCTACAGTTCGACAGCAACGCTTTTCGGACCTTTTGCGGCGAGCTCGGCATCAAGAACAAGTATTCAACCCCGGCATACCCCCAGAGTAACGGCCAAGCTGAAGCAGTAAACAAGACTATCTTGAACGGGCTCAAGAGAAGGTTGGATGGAGCGAAAGGAAGGTGGGCAGAAGAACTACCCAGTGTCTTGTGGGCCTACCGCACGACCCCCAGGAGATCCACGGGGGAAACCCCATTTTCTCTGGCATACGGAGCAGAAGCAGTGATACCGACCGAGGTGAGCTTATGCAGTGCGCGGGTCGTTGGGTTTGACCCTGTACAAAACGCCGACCTTATGATGGAGCAGTTGGATTGGCTAGAAGAATGCAGGGAGGCTGCGACCGTACGTCTTGCCGAGTATCAGCAGAAGCTAGCGCAAAGGTACAACCGAAATGTAAGGACCAGGGAATTCAGTGCCGGGGAATTGGTGTTAAGAAGGGTAGTAGGGAACATGCGGGACGTGGCTGCAGGGAAGCTTGCTCAGAGTTGGGAGGGACCATACAGAGTCACAGCCGTCGCAGGGGCAGGGGCAGGGGCTTACTACTTGGAGGACCTGGACGAGAGGCCGCTCCCCCGACCATGGAACGCCAACAACCTGAAGAAGTTCTACGCGTAACCATCGATGTAAGCCGAAACTTGTATTCTATGAAGATTAAGAGTATGATGAACTTTTTTGTCTTTGCTGTTTTTTACCCTGTAGCCGCACACCAAGAGAATCGCCAGCAGAACCTAAGGACAGAAACCTGACCCTCGGCTCGATCAATATCGCCGAGCAGGTGAAAACCTTACAAACGAAATCCTAAGGACAGAAACCTGACCCTCGGCTCGATCAATATCGCCGAGCAGGTGAAAACCTTACAAACAAAATCCTAAGGACAGAAACCTGACCCTCGGCTCGATCAATATCGCCGAGCAGGTGAAAACCTTACAAACAAAATCCTAAGGACAGAAACCTGACCCTCGGCTCGATCAATATCGCCGAGCAGGTGAAAACCTTACAAACAAAAACCCTAAGGGCAGAAACCTGACTTTCGGCTCGGTCAAAATCACCGAGCATGTGTGAACCCTGCAATTAAATCTATGAGGGCAAAAAAAATTGATTCTCGGTTAAAATCAAACATCCGGACAAACGGAAACTTTGCAAACAAATGCTCGAAGGACGGAAACTCAATTCTCGGTTAAACCAAAACCTGATAAAAACCTAACCCTTTTTACAAAAACTAAGTCCAAATAGCGCTCTCAAAACTACTCACAGCTCCGCACAACAGGTTCTCGGGGGTACATTCTATTAAGCGGCCATAGCATTGGTGTGATTCAAGCAGAGCACAAACGGATATAATTTCATTCAACAAAATTGAAACAGGAAAAGAAAACGGACTTCCAATTAAAAGAGTAAAAGCAATTGTTCAGTCACCACAGCCCGGTGACATGGGCAAATAAAACCAATAAATTAAAACAACGGTTCAATCACCACATCCCGGTGACATAGGCAAATAAAAACGAAATAAAAATAAGCTAAAATAAAATCAACTAGGGGGTTGAGTCGGTGGTGGCACTTCCTGTTGGACGATCAGGGAGAAAGGCTGGGCCTCGTCAAGAAGTTCCTGCACGGTCGGTGTGCTCGTAGCCTCCAGTTCCTCGGGCTCAGCATGAGAGTCTATCTGCTCAACCAACTCCCTCATACTGGCCGTCTCCTCCTCATCTAGAGCAGCCGGGGCGTTCTGGACGGCAGGTACAGGACTCGGAAATGGAATCTGGCCGGGGTCTCTCAGCGGCGAGTCTTCAGGAACTCCCATTGCTTGAAGAGCAGCAAACCACCCGGCCTCGAAACCCATATGCCGAGCCCGAGCCACCACCGGCTCTGCGGAGTTCTCGGCGTCGGCGAAGCCCACGTCGTACCACTTCTGCTCCGCGGCCGCCAAGCCCGCCCTGAGATCAGCTATCTCCTCGGCATGAGAAGTGTTGAGACTGAGGGCTTGGGCCAGTTTAAGTTCCGTCTCATTTTGCCTGGCCAGGAGGTCAGTACACCTCTGTTCGGCAGATGCTCGGAACTTCTCCGCGGCAGCAGCCTTATTCTCGGCAGACTCAGCAATCTTGGCCTTTTCCTTAGCCGTTTTTACTGCTGCCTCCCGCGCCACCTTCTCGCGCTCATTTTCCTCGTCAAGCTCCCGTGCCCGGGCAGCCACAATGTGAGCTAGTTGAGCGGCCTAGCAAGCGTGAAGGTTAGCAAAGTGGCAAAAGGAAATTTACATGGAGCAAATAGACAAAAGAATTACCGCAATGGCGTGCCACTCTAACCGGCGCCCCACGGACTCCTCGGACCCATCCTCAAAGGCGTGCACGTCCTCGGGAAGTTGGAGAGCTCCGGCCAAGGTTTGGGCAATGCGGCCGCCCTCGCCTTTATCCCATATCCGAACAGAGGCCGTTGATGGCAATGGTTTGCCATCCAGAAGGAACTTTGGCTCCCACGCCGGAGCCACTTGGGAGGAGGATGCGCCCCCCGTGCCGGCTTCGGTCTGCGGCTCGCGGATGACAATCCCCCCTGTTGGTCGGGGAGGAGTCCGGACAGCGGCGTCCCCCGGGGCCGTGGAATGTGGCTCGGCCACTTTCTGTTTTTTCCGGGCACGTCCGGACTGCGAGGTTGGAGGAGGTTGAGAAACTGGACCCCGACCCTGGGTAGGCGGGGGCTGGTTGGTCGGCCGGGCACCAGGCACGAACCTGTCTAGGGTCATTATTCGCCTTGCCACCATGCTTGCACCGGGCTGGATCGCTTCAGCTAGCAGGTTAGCCGCGTCTGTCACTTGCTGTTGATGCTCGGCGGGTGGATCCTCGGGATGGGTCTGCTCTTGAGCTTGGTCCCCTTGTTGTATAGCTTCGTGGGCTCTCTCTCTAAGGCGCCGGGATACTTGCTCCGCGGAATCGTCTCGAAGGGGAACTAGTTCGTCCGCGGCAGTGAACCGCCTACCAAATTCCCTCGCTTCCCCGGTTGTAAGCTTCGGCGGCAAGAAGTTCACGTACCGGACGTCTATGTACGAGAGCAGGGGGCTGTCAACTATCAATGCCTGCTTGAATGATTGCCAAGTGGAGTAAACCGGTTCCACGCCGAGGATCAGGTGTGAGGCCCGGAGTTGCCCGTCCCAGTGCACGTAGATCTCGGAACGAAGGACGAAGTTTAAGTCCTTGACGTGGACGGCTCTGAGGTCCTGAGTAAACACTTTGCCGTCTGCAGAAGAACAAATAACACGTTAGCTTTTAACAATAAAAGATTTTCTTTTACTCAAACAACTATAAGAAGGGGAAGGTACGAACCCACTTCACGCCGTGTGAGGGGGCAAGGGATCTCCCCGGCAAACCAATTGCCGCGCACCCTGACAAACTCCCCGGCGGAGTTCCTGTTCGAATCGGGTAGGCACGATATCAGCTGTACCCGAGCATCCCTTGTCTTTAAGTAGTAATTTGTGGATTTGCTCCCACAAAGGCTGTACATTTGGTTAATATCATGGTGATCTAGTTGTAAGTTAAAGGTATGGTTCAACTGGCCGACACAACTAACTACCCGGTAAAAATTGGGGGGAAGCTGGTCGGGGCACAGCCCATAGTAGGTAAGTGTGCTTATCAGGAGGGGATCTACCGGGAACCTAACCCCACCTTCTAAGATGGACATCAAAGGAAAGAAGGCCGTACCATGCCCTCGGTGGAGTTCCATATCACTCTCATGGCAGTAAGCCACGTCCACGTCACTGGGGATACTAAATTTACTCCTAAAGTTGGCCAAAGCAGCCGGGGTATCTAGAAGGTAAGAATAACCCATCTATAAAGCCTAAAACTACAAGAATAAAATCAAAGAGACAAAGCTGAAGGAACAGGAAGGGAAAAAGAGACTTACGTTGGGTTCTAAGGAGGAAAAGAACGCTGAGCAAGCAAGCACACAGAAATGTGGTCGGCAGAGAGTGGGCGCTAAAAATCAGAGGCAAAGGAAAAATGGAGTGACGTTTGGAGAAGAACTATTTATAGAGCCAGAAGAAATGGGGAAAGAAGAAACGCTTGATCAAACAATAAATGGGCACAGCGAACGAGCGACCCAGCAAATGCCAAGCGTAATCGATTTGCGCACCGCTTCGGTTCATGAACCGTCAGGCAATAATGACGTCTGCGCCTGGCGCCGCGAAACGGCGCGTCTTTTGAGATGGCTATTAATGAGAAATGACAGCCAGAAGTCCCAGACTAAAAGATTCCCGAGGTCAAGAAGCCCAGGCAGCTCCTTGATTCTCCTCGGCAACCGAGTATGAATCAAGGGGGGGCTATTGTACGGCACCGAGCTCCCAAAGCCCATACAGGCCTTGGGCCCAGACCCATCTAGGCCCCGGGCCCAAGCCCATACCAGCCTTGGGCGCAGGCCCAGCAGATAGTTCCCGTTACCTTATGCCCTTCTTAAAACTGCCTTAGGGCCAAAAACAAGTTTTGGTTATTAAGCTCCCGGGGTTGACCAGTTAACATTTCCCGGTAGAGCGCATGAGTCAATACCCGGGAAGGTCATGATATGCACGGGAACGTGATTCGCCGAACACAATCGGTGAAAATGGAGCCAAGTTCCAAGATCATAAATGCTGCACCGCCCTCTCACCTAAAACAGCCACTTTAACCAGATAATACTGGACCTTCAATAGCACTAACGATGAACATAATCATGGTCTCCCCACTAACCTTGGCTATAAATAGAGGAAAGTTGGGAGAAGAAGGGGTTCATAAAAATTGAGAGAAAGGAGTCAAAGAGAGAGCTTTTCAGCTGAGTGTTGCTTTGAGTCTCTCTGCCGAGAACGACCCATTGTAGGAAATCCTTAAACCCACTACAAATAAATTGTGAGCCCAAGGGATCTAAGGCCCAGAGTTCTTGTACTTGGTTCTTACAACTGTCAATCCAACTTTCATTTGATTTATCAATCAAGCACTTTTAGTGAATGTGAATGGGTTTGTGATGATTTTTAAGTGTCTAATTATTTTTCAAAATATAGTTTTGTTAGTCACTGAATGAATGCCATAAATTAGAAATACTATCTTATCTACAAAAATAATATAAAATAATATTAAAAAGAAGTATGAAAAAGCATTTGGCCAATAACTCAATAGAGAGAAGACCTCATTATTCTTCAGCCATAGCACTTCCCAAGAAACTAAGGAGTATATATAGCACCGTTTTGGAGCGGACGTCATCAAGCAGCATGAAACCTACTTGGGATTACCTTCCCTAGTTGGTAGATCTAAAAAAAACACCTTTCATGCATTAAAAGAGAGGCTGGAAAATAAACTCTCCAGGTGGAAAGAAAAGATGCTCTCACAAGTAAGGAAGGAAATCCTCATCAAAGCAGTGGCTCAAGTCATCCCTACTTATACAATGAGTGTCTTCAAGCTACTGGATACCTTGTGTGATAAGTTAACTAGCATGGTTCGTACTTTTTGGAGGGGATAGTCGAACGGCAAAAATAGGTGTTGAAGTGGGCTATGTGTGGCTTGAATTGCCACAAGCCCACGTCGGTCACTATTGACCAAATCCTATTTGTAATAGGAAATTTTACTCCAGCCGACTTTGACCTTAATATATATATATTATATATTTTAAGTGCAGCCGTGTGAGAGATTCAAGAAAAATTCCAATTAACCTAGTGAGCAAGCCGCATGAGAGAAAATAGAGAAAAGAGAGGCAGTCAGCTTCTATTCTTATTTTTTCTAAGAGAGAGTGCTAGGGTGTAATTGGGATTTGGGTTTCTTGAGAGTGTTCTTGTGCATTATTGTATTTTTCCCTGATAATAGTGAAATCCCTGCAACTCCGTGGACGTAGGCAAATTGCCGAACCACGTAAATATTGTTTTGTGCGTGTGATTATTTTTCTTTGGCGTGTGTTTTCTCTATTTATTTTGTTTCTCACAGGTTGAGAATTTTGGTTAAATTCCCTACAACTGGTATCAGAGCCTAGGGTTAGGTTTGAGTGGGAGCAATGGCAGAGGAAGCAGGAAAGGCGTCTGGAATAGAAAAGTTTGATGGCACAGACTTCGCTTATTGGAGGATGCAGATTGAAGATTATCTCTATGGGAGGAAATTGCATCTGCCTCTTTTGGGGACAAAACCTGAGGCTATGAAGGCTGAAGAATGGGCTCTTCTTGACAGACAGGTACTAGGAGTTATCAGGTTAACTCTGTCTAGGTCTGTTGCACACAATGTTGTAAAGGAGAAGACCACAGTAGATCTGATGAAGGCTTTGTCTGGTATGTATGAAAAGCCGTCAGCAAACAATAAGGTGCACTTGATGAAGAAACTGTTCAATCTGAAGATGGCAGAGAATGCATCAGTAGCACAACATTTGAATGAATTTAATACTATCACAAATCAATTGTCGTCTGTAGGAATTGATTTTGATGATGAGATTCGTGCTCTGATCGTCTTGGCTTCTTTGCCAAACAGTTGGGAGGCAATGAGGATGGCAGTAAGCAATTCTACAGGAAAGGAAAAACTCAAGTACAATGATATACGAGATTTAATTCTGGCTGAGGAGATTCGCAGAAGAGATGCAGGTGAATCCTCAGGATCTGGTTCTGCCCTAAACCTTGAGACAAGAGGCAGAGGTAATAACAGAAATTCAAATCGGGGCAGATCAAAATCCAGAAATTCTAATCGGAACAGAAGTAAATCTAGATCAGGCCAACAAGTACAATGCTGGAATTGTGGGAAAACAGGTCACTTTAGGAATCAATGCAAAAGTCCTAAGAAGAAGAATGAAGATGATTCAGCTAATGCTGTAACAGAAGAGGTACATAATGCATTACTTCTTGCAGTAGACAGTCCACTTGATGATTGGGTTTTGGATTCAGGAGCTTCGTTTCATACCACTCCACACCGAGAAATCATACATAATTATGTTGCAGGTGATTTTGGTAAGGTGTATTTGGCTGATGGTTCAGCCTTGGATGTTGTGGGTATGGGAGATGTTCGAATATTATTGCCCAATGGGTCTGTTTGGTTACTGGAGAAGATTCGACATATTCCTGACCTGAGGAGGAATCTGATTTCTGTTGGACAACTTGATGATGAAGGACATGCAATACTATTTGTTGGTGGTACTTGGAAGGTTACAAAGGGAGCTAGGGTATTGGCTCGTGGAAAGAAAACTGGTACTCTGTACATGACCTCAAGTCCAAGAGACATAATTGCAGTTGCTGATGCAAGTACTGATACAAGCCTATGGCACCGAAGACTTGGTCACATGAGTGAAAAAGGGATGAAGATGCTGCTGTCAAAAGGAAAATTACCAGAATTGAAGTCCATTGATTTTGACATGTGTGAAAGTTGCATCTTAGGAAAGCAGAAAAATGTGAGCTTCTTGAAAACTGGCAGGACACCGAAAGCTGAAAAATTGGAGTTAGTACACACTGATTTGTGGGGGCCTTCTCCGGTTGCATCCCTTGGAGGTTCAAGGTACTACATCACTTTCATTGATGACTCAAGTAGAAAGGTATGGGTTTATTTTCTGAAAAATAAATCAGATGTATTTGAAACCTTTAAGAAGTGGAAGGCTATGGTTGAGACAGAAACATGTTTAAAAGTAAAATGTTTGAGGTCAGATAATGGAGGAGAGTACATAGATGGAGGGTTCAGTGAGTATTGTGCTGCACAGGGAATTAGGATGGAGAAGACCATTCCTGGGACACCACAGCAGAATGGTGTGGCTGAGCGCATGAACAGAACTCTCAATGAGTGTGCTAGGAGTATGAGGTTGCATGCTGGACTACCAAAAACTTTTTGGGCTGATGCTGTTAGCACTGCAGCTTACCTGATAAACCGAGGACCTTCAGTTCCCATGGAGTTCAGACTTCCTGAGGAGGTTTAAAGCGGTAAAGAGGTAAAGTTTTCACACTTAAAAGTTTTTGGTTGTGTTTCTTATGTTCATATTGATTCTGATGCTCGTAGTAAACTTGATGCAAAGTCTAAAATATGTTTTTTCATTGGCTATGGTGATGAGAAATTTGGCTATAGGTTTTGGGATGAACAAAACAGGAAAATCATCAGAAGTAGAAATGTGATATTTAATGAACATGTTATGTACAAGGACAGGTCAACTGTAGTGTCAGATGTTACAGGGATAGATCAAAAGAAATCTGATTTTGTCAACTTAGATGAATTGACTGAAGGTACTGTCCAGAAAAGGGGTGAAGAAGATAAGGAGAATATAAATTCACAAGTAGATCTGAGTACACCTGTAGCTGAAGTCCGCAAATCTTCCAGAAACATTAGACCTCCACAGCGTTATTCACCCACTCTAAATTATCTCCTGTTGACTGATGGTGGTGAGCCAGAGTGTTATGATGAAGCCTTGCAAGATGAGAATTCAAGCAAGTGGGAGTTAGCCATGAAGGATGAGATGGATTCCTTGTTGGGGAATCAGACATGGGAATTGACTGAATTGCCAGTAGGAAAGAAGGCTTTGCACAACAAGTGGGTATACAGAATAAAGAATGAGCATGATGGTAGCAAACGTTACAAGACCAGATTAGTTGTTAAAGGGTTCCAGCAGAAGGAAGGCATTGACTACACAGAGATATTTTCTCCAGTTGTGAAGATGTCAACAATCAGACTAGTACTGGGAATGGTGGCTGCAGAAAACCTACATCTTGAGCAGTTAGATGTGAAGACAGCATTCCTTCATGGTGACTTGGAGGAAGACCTTTACATGATTCAGCCAGAAGGGTTCATTGCTCAAGGACAAGAGAATTTAGTCTGCAAATTGAGAAAGAGCTTGTATGGCCTAAAACAAGCTCCTAGACAGTGGTACAAGAAATTTGACAGTTTTATGCATAGAATTGGGTTCAAGAGATGTGAAGCTGATCACTGTTGCTATGTTAAGTTTTTTGACAATTCTTACATCATATTACTGTTGTATGTAGATGATATGCTTATTGCAGGGTCTAGCATTGAGGAGATTAATAATCTGAAGAAGCAATTGTCCAAACAGTTTGCAATGAAGGATTTGGGAGCTGCAAAGCAAATCCTTGGTATGAGAATCATTAGAGACAAGGCTAATGGTACATTGAAGCTTTCACAGTCAGAGTATGTGAAGAAAGTTCTCAGCAGGTTCAACATGAATGAAGCTAAACCAGTGAGCACACCCTTGGGTAGTCATTTCAAACTAAGTAAAGAACAATCACCAAAGACAGAAGAAGAAAGGGACCACATGAGCAAGGTGCCCTATGCCTCAGCTATTGGTAGCTTGATGTATGCTATGGTGTGTACAAGGCCAGACATTGCACATGCAGTGGGAGTTATGAGCAGATTCATGAGTAGGCCTGGAAAGCAGCATTGGGAGGCAGTCAAGTGGATTCTGAGATATCTGAAGGGTTCATCAGATACATGTCTTTGCTTCACAGGTGCAAGTTTGAAACTGCAGGGTTATGTAGATGCTGATTTTGCTGGTGATATTGATAGTAGAAAGAGTACTACTGGGTTTGTTTTTACTCTGGGTGGTACAGCTATATCATGGGCTTCAAATCTACAGAAGATTGTTACTTTGTCTAGTACAGAAGCTGAGTATGTTGCAGCAACTGAAGCTGGAAAGGAGATGATTTGGTTACATGGTTTCTTAGATGAATTGGGTAAGAAGCAGGAGATGGGCATTCTACACAGTGACAGTCAGAGTGCAATCTTTCTTGCCAAGAATTCGGCTTTTCATTCAAAGTCGAAGCACATACAGACAAAATACCACTTTATCCGTTACCTTGTTGAAGATAAGCTGGTAATGCTTGAGAAGATTTGTGGATCTAAGAACCCGGCAGACATGTTGACTAAGGGTGTCACTATTGAGAAGTTGAAGTTGTGCGCAGCTTCAATTGGTCTTCTAGCTTGAGGACAGGAGGATGAGTTGCAGGGATGAGGGATTGTGTTATGGAGGATTGTGGCTGATGTTTGCAGCTTGTGAGCCCTTAAGGGCTAAGGTGGAGCTGATGGAGGAGT
Organism: Quercus robur; assembly: GCF_932294415.1. Classification (NCBI taxonomy): domain Eukaryota; kingdom Viridiplantae; phylum Streptophyta; class Magnoliopsida; order Fagales; family Fagaceae; genus Quercus; species Quercus robur. The sequence goes on from NC_065535.1 coordinate 82,312,263, forward strand.
TTGCTCGTGTAGCTTGATCAATTCAAGCCAAGGTAGAGATTTGTTGAAGTGGGCTGTGTGTGGCTTGAATTGCCACAAGCCCACATCGGTCACTATTGACCAAATCCTATTTGTAATAGGAAATTTTACTCCAGCCGACTTTGACCTTAATATATATATATTATATATTTTAAGTGCAGCCGTGTGAGAGATTCAAGAAAAATTCCAATTAACCTAGTGAGCAAGCCGCATGAGAGAAAATAGAGAAAAGAGAGGCAGTCAGCTTCTATTCTTATTTTTTCTAAGAGAGAGTGCTAGGGTGTAATTGGGATTTGGGTTTCTTGAGAGTGTTCTTGTGCACTATTGTATTTTTCCCTGATAATAGTGAAATCCCTGCAACTCCGTGGACGTAGGCAAATTGCCGAACCACGTAAATATTGTCTTGTGCGTGTGATTATTTTTCTTTGGCGTGTGTTTTCTCTATTTATTTTGTTTCTCACAGGTTGGGAATTTTGGTTAAATTCCCTACAATAGGATGGCATGTTTGAGCTGGGATAAGATGTGTGCACCTAAAAAGGATGGGCAGCTTGGCTTTTGAGACCTTCGTGCTTTTAACTTGGCACTTCTATCAAAGCAAGGCTGGCATTTACAGACAAACACACACTCACTGGTATACCGTGTTCTCAAAGCTCGTTATTTTCCTAACAGTGATTTTCTCCATGCAGAGCTTGGCTGACAACCTTCCTATGCATGGCGAAGCCTCATGGCAGCCTAACACATTGTCGATGCCAGTCACCGTTGGCAGGTGGGAGATGGCACTACTATCCGAGTGTGGAGAGACAGATAGATCCCACAACCATCTACTTTTCGCGCTATCACCTTGTCAAATACGCTCCACATTGATTCCACGGTCTCCGAGCTTATCGATGAAGCGACAGGTGAATGGAAGGCTACTTTGATCAAGCAGATTTTCCTACCTACTAAAGCCCGGACCATTCTAAGCATCCCACGGAGCCATCGACGTACTCAAGACCGCATGGTTTGGGCCTATACACCTAAAGGAAGCTTCACGGTGAATAGTGCCTACAAAGTGGCCATCACTATGCCACTAAATACCACCACGGAGGGTGCCTCAACCAATGATATGATGAGACGGTTTTGGTGAAAAATTTGGAGCCTTGATATCCCTAACAAATTGAAAACTTTTGCATGGAAAGCAAGCCGCCACATCCTCCCTACGAAGTTAAACCTTTGTCGTCGTGGAGTGATTGACAATGCCACCTGTAAAGCATGCGGTCGGGCTAAAGAAACAAGTGGACATTTGTTTTGGGATTGCACCAAGGCATGTGAAGTATGGTTGGCCACGGGAAAATCTTTTGATGCTAGGGGTGTCAGCTTCAAGGATTTTATTGATCTTCTCTAGTACCTAATCTTTGTGCAGCACATGGGAAATGACTTGGTCGAGCTTATTATCACAGTGGCATGGTGCATGTGGTACAACCGCAACAAGACAAGGCTTGGCTCCACCAAACAGACCTACCATGAGATTATCCACAAAGCTCACTCCATCCTCAATGACTTCCAGCTAGCTCACCTTGCTTGGCCTCTCTTCAAGGAACAAGCGGATCCTCGTTGGATTCCACCATCACACCCATGGTACAAAGTTAACATAGACGCTACAATCTTTTCAGACATTTACACAATCGACATCGGGGTTATAATACGTGACCATGAGGGGTCGATGATAGCCGCTTTGAGTAAGCACTTACCACTATCGCTTGGTCCATTAGAGGCGGAAGCAAAAGCCGCGGATGAAGCGGTCTCCTTTGCATGGGACGTTAGGGTGAGGGAGGTGATATTTGAGACGGACTCGAAGGTGGTCTCTAGTGCCCTATGTGGTACCATTACACCCCAAGACTCAATTATGGATATCATTGGAGGACCTCTTCACCGACTACAAGCCTTTCGATGAACTCATGATCAGTTTCAACATGTGAATCGGGAAGCTAACCAGGCAGCACATACTTTAGCGCGACATGCTAAAGGAATTAGTGAATTTGTTACTTGGATAGAGGAGAGCCCACCCTTCCTTGAACCCCTTGTGTTTCGGGAAGCTTTGTAACTTATCCTCTTCTTTTTTTCAATAAAGTTTCAGTATTTCTCATAATAATATATATATATATATATATATATATAAAAGGTTGGGATCATGTTACCCTGGTGTAACTCTAAGCAGTATTACACCACTCAATAACTTGTTATTGAATTCATATTTTGAAAATCTTACCGTTAGATTACATGTTCTATATGTTTTTAACATGCATGTCAATTTTCATGCTAATCGAATGTTATTTACCATTTCATCCATAAACACATTTTTTATTCATTATTTTAAACTACAAACACTTAAATTTAAATAATTGATTGATGACATGACTATTGATATTCGATTACCTTGAAATTTTGCAAGTATAGAGAATATACGAAAATAATGTAATCCAACGATGTAAGTTGAACCTAACCCATATATATATGGGTCCGGTTAATGTGTGCCTTTAGGCTTTTTATTTTTGAAAACATTTTCTCGGGAATTGAAAAAGTTGTCATTACTTTTTCAATTCTCGAGAAATTTTTTTTCAAAAATGAAAATTAATGTATGTCCTTAGGGCACACATTAGTAAAATCCTATATATATATATAGAGAGAGAGAGAGAGAGAGAGAGAGGGAGAGAGAGAGAGAGAAGAAGTATAAAAAAAGGCCAGTCAAAGGCTTTCGTTTGTGGACCTTGGTTTTCATTTGTGGATCTTGGATCTCGAAAGGGCTTTTGTATTTAGGACTATTACTGTTTTTTGGGTTTTATACCCTTCTTTTTTTTTTTGGTTAAAAGAACATAAATAATACAAACTAGGAAGCCAAAATGGCTGGCATTATACTTTGTATCTGGGGTGATTATTGATTGCTGGTGTATGAAAAAACAATAAAAAATGTGAAAATGGTGGAAAACATTGGAAATCATTAAAGACTGTAATTTTTGAAAATGTTAGAAAGAAAAAAAATCCTGTAATTTTATCCCCTTGAGCAATTCTTATAATGATCTTAGGCTCGTCTAAATATCACTGTCAATTTGTAAAATGGTGTTTGTTTCAATGAAATCATTTGAATTATTGAAAAGAAATATTAAATTTGAATCTAAAAAATAATAATAATAAATTTTGGGTATGTAATATTATATCATTTTTTTTTTATAAAAAAAAAAATCCTTTGGCTTTGCTCTATAATCAAACAGAGAGATGCAAACTAGTTTTTGTGTGCGTGTTTATTTTTTTCATAAAATTTCATTTTCCAAGAAAATGAAGAGATGCTGGTTGTGCATATAAAGGAGAAAGATGAAAAAAAAAAAAAAAAACACATAAAATAATTAGTTTTTTTATTTTTTATTTTTTTTTATGTAGTCAAAACAACATAGTTTTAAGGATGTGACATTTTACGAACAGTTCAGCACGACATATGGATGGAAGAGCTTAAATCCAAACAATACATAATAGTAGTTATTTTAAATGTTGATTGCAATTTAGTCTTTTTAATTAATCAAAGTTCTTTCTCAAAAAAAAAAAAAAAAAAAATTAATCAAAGTTTTTTTTTTTTTTTTTTTTCCTTTTTGAGTTTAAAGTTTAAAAAATCATTTTTAAAAAATTGTCACCAATCTTGGTGCCCGTTTGGTTCTACTTTAAGGGCCCAAAATGTGTGTTCACTAACCCAATTTATGAAAATACGTGTTTGGTAACAAATTTTAAAACCACATTATCTCCCTAAAATTGGGTTTTTCTGCGTTTTCATGTGGCAGCCTTTAAGCTGCAATTGCATATTGCTACAAATGCGTTAGTTCAAAACATAAATGATACCGTTGTAAAGTACATCTATTTCCTTAATTTGCCTTCAATTTTTTCTTAAAAACCTAACTTTACCCCTCTATTATATAGATAAAACACTCAAAGTGGTCAACCCAAATCTCACAATCTCACAAGTTTCTCTTTGTAGGAGCTCCTATGTGCTACTCCTCCTTTGGTTCCTTTCCTTTCAGCAATACCGTATGGGCCAAAAATTAAAGGGCCCAAAAATGAATTGGACTTGGACCAATGTCGACAACAATTAATTTGTAGAGAGAGGATTCTGGACCAATAGTTGAACTTCTAATAATAATTCTTATCTAAAGGTTGAAGTAGAACAGGTGATTGGAAAAATAATTGATAATAAAAAACAAATCTGTTTATTTCATCATTATCGGGATGATCGAGGAGCCTTTAACACTTAGCGAAAAGTAAGATTAAACACTAGTCAACTATGTTTTCTATTCCATCTCTCTCTTGGTTAGGATCTGATCCCTTTTCATTGGGGGTCTCTTCCCTTTTATAGTACCCTAGCCTTGATCTTGGCCTTCCACTTAGATGGTTGTTAATTCTCTATGAAGATAATTGTCGTCTCATCCTTCCTTTTGAGGCCGTGTTGAGTAAGTAATAGATTGTGATGACACTGTTCAGGCGTCATTTGGTCATTAATGCGACAAACTTGGTTGGTGTAGTGCATTTAATGCAAAGGTGATGACAACCTTTCTGGAAAGTTTTCCTTTCTTCTTATCCACGTTGGCTACTGCCACCTTCCCCAGATCAGCATCCTCGGCTGCTCTGTGTAGACTTATTCCCAATTTCTTTGGATGGTCCATGTTCGAGCACCTTCTTCGGGCTAGTTGCTTCTTCGATCAGATCTTCTTTTTGGTCAATTCATGCCTGCTTGACTTAGGTGAGTTGATGGTTGGGCTTTTAGGCTCCACAGATCAAGCCCAGTGGGTTCAATCTTTCTAACCTCCCACAATTATTATTATTATTATGAAGAAGAAGAAGTTAATACTAAAAGTATGAAATAAACTTCTTTATATATATAATTTGTTATTTTTGATAATTTACAACTCAAATAGGCACTTTTATAAGTGTTAACCAAACATTTAGCTTTTTCAAAAACCATTTTTTGACTACTTTTACCAAACACTCTATTTAAAAATAAATTAAAAAAAATCCTAGTTTTACACCACACTTTTTTAAACCACAACTTCTCCAAAATGCATTCAACCAAAAAAAAAAAAAAAATCAAAATGCACAAATTCAAAAAGTTGAATTAAACTCACCGCAACAATTTAAGTTGGGCAAGCCCAAACATTGTCATACCATTACCAGGCCCATTCTTTAAAACTCAAGTTCAGGCTGGCTAATAAACTCTGTACACGTTGCAACATTTCATTCGTTAATTTTAAATATACAACCAATCAAAGCATCGTCCACACCACTTTAAAACCAGATTATACCACACCGTATAACTCCTTGATCTCTGGAAAGGACACAAACCAAAGCTTTTTTTTCCATTTCATTTCACATTTCACTCCCAGAAGAAAGGCATATATATATAGCACAGTAGTAGTCTCTGGGTTCTCAAACAAAGTCGAACCGTGAGTTGTTCCTTCATTTCCATTGTGAAATGGCTACGTTCTTCTTCAAGAGGCTCGCTAGAGCTACTCCGATTGCACTCAACAATGCATTGTCTTTTGGAGGAGCCAACAAAACTAAGTCCGGCTTCAGTGGGTTTCGGATACCCATTGGGGCAATCGCAGCAGTTTCTGGTGGAATCTCCTACTACTACTGCTTTTCCTCGTCGAATTTGGTATTTTCTCTTTGTAATTCCATCTGGGTTTTCTTCTAATTGGTCTTTGGTCATGTAATGAGCACTGGCTGTTTGTGTGTGTTTTTTTTTTTTTTTTTTTTTGCTTGATTTATGGCTCTGAATTCCGATTGGTCTTGAAATGCAAGGCAGACCCAGTTGCTGATTTTGTGTGTGTGTAAAATGTTGTGGTGAACTCACTGGGGTTTTTGAAGTTGAAATGGTTAGCGAGGGTTTTGGATGTTTTGGTATAAAAAAGAGAGGGTTTTGGATATTTGGAGTAATTGGGTTGGTTCAAGTTGATGTGAATAGTTTTTGGTCAAACTGATTGACTGATTTTTTTAATTTTTTTTTATGCTGTGAATTTTGGAAGTGATGGGCAATGCTGTGAAATTTTATAAGAGTGTATCTATTTGTGAACAACTATGGATATAAATATACACACATTGCATTATAAGAACTAAAGGAAATAGATTTAGCTTACAATTAGAACTTTTAAGCATTACTTTGAAGAGGAAGGACTTTTTTTTAAATAAATAAAATAAAAAATAAAAGTGGCATTCTTCATTTAATGATTTTTAAATTTATGCACAACTCATGTGCCCACATGGGATTGAATCATCCACGGATCTGTATTGGGCTTTATGTACTTCAAATTTATTTGGAGGAATTCACAGGGTATCAGTTTGAGTTCCCTAATGGTATTATCATAATGTGATATCTTTGTGCCTCGGAAAGAAATCCATCGCTGCTAATTTTATGAGCTGATTGTATCTAAATATTTCAACTTGATTGTTCTTATGAAGTTTGAAGTGAGTGAATGCAGACTGAGAAACCGATCCACTTGACTGAATGAACTCATCATACTCGATTTATTCTTTCATACTCATTATGTGGTTTTAAGATGAAATAGTTTTATTAGATTTTGGTATACCTTATATGACCCATATATGCTAGTATTCTATAATGGTTGTGCTTTTCTTTACAGGCTCATCTAGATCAAATCAATGAAGAGGCAGGTCCAAAAGTTGGTGAGTTTTAGCAAACTTATAACAAAGTTGTAGAAAGGGCTTGCTTGGAGCTTCTCAACATTAATTTTGAAATTATGAAAAATTTTCTATTTCATATAATTATTAAGCTTTCAACATTTTGCAAATTGTATCATACAGCTGCATATTCCCTGGAGTGCCTGATACAGGATATTTTACCCTTTATTATACTGTGTAAGCTAAATGATCTTTTTGTTAATTTTCAGCGCTCAATTCAGATAAATGGATTGAATTTAAGTTGCAAGACACTGCAAGGGTCAGCCATAATACTCAACTATTCAGGTAATATAATATTTGGTCAATTTCTTTTATATATTTTTGAAGATCAGCCAGAGAGTAATCACCTTGTTGGGTGAAAAATCTTTTCTTAGAAATCACATGATCAGTTTGAAAGCGAAAGTACTCAATAGTTTAAAGGTAATGTAGCTGAGAGAAACAATTTAGACTATGGTTTTATGGCTTATGTCAATTTTAAGCTACTCATCAAAATTAAGCCCAATTGTTAATATAATTAACCAATTGAGATATGCATTGATAGATAAACCACACAAAAAATCCCAATCACAATACAAGTACCCCAAACACACCGAATTATTTACAGAGAGAAAAACCCAAAAACTGGGCAAACAACTCTCTAGGGCCTTTAGCACCAAACGATCCACTAAACAAGAATAGTTGGTATACAAAACACTTACAAAACCCTTTAAGCTAAGTAATGACTATGTACTTGAGCCGCCAGCTCTTGCTAGCAACCGATTCCTTGAATCCTTTTTTCTTGTTAGTCATTGGATCCACAAGTTGAGCTGCCAACTGTGCAATCAAGTCTCATTGATCACTTTAAGGCCTCTTAAAGATTTGGAATTGTTCCATTGATTCTCCAGCACCAATCAGCACTCAAGAATCTCAAGAATTTAGGTGTGTGTGGTATAAACTCTCCTCCTCTCAAGGAATTTGGAATTTGGAATTTGGAATTATAGAGAGGGTGAAGATATAGAGAACAAAATGGGCTTTGCTCTAGGGTTTTGGTTGCACTCTAGGTCTTCAACATCTGGGTGTTCTCTCTAGAAAATTTGTGTGAAATGATGGCTATATAGTGAGGTTTATGGATGGGAAAAGCATAAAAGAAATAACAAATTTCTCTCAGGTTCTAGCAATCTCAGTAGACAAAGTGTGAGAGGCGAGATTGCTGTTCAACAGTTTTTCAAATTGAGCAACTTGCCTGACAATATCGTGTGAACTTGTAATCTTGCTTGAACAAGATTGTGTAGATTTCACTTCCAACTTTAGCTCTTCACCTCTTCAACCAATTACACAATAATCCCACTAAGAGTACAAATTGCAATGATGAATTGTTAAAATTCAGTATTTGGGTAGCCAATAAAGCTCTAATACAAATGGCACTTATTTTTCTCTTAATAATAAGAATGGATGCAGAGTGAGGTTTGGTTTCAAAACCCACCTGGTGTGTATGTAACTTACCAAAAAAAAAAAACAGTATTTGGGTGTTTTGCAACAGCTAGTCATTCTTGCCTTTTCTGAAATATTCTTCACTTAGGGTAGCATTCAGGTGGTAAAATTTGATGTGCCCATTGTATTTTTCTTGGCATCCAGATCTCAGGTTGTTTAATTTGGCATATTGCATTTTGAGGATAAAATATATATGAGATCATTTGAAGAAACCTTGGAATTCTTAATTTTGTGTTAAACCAAAAAAAAAATAAAGTCATTGGAGTGCTATCAAAAGTACTGTACACTCATTTTTTTGACCATGTAGGTTCTAAGTTCTTAGTGTGGCTACTTGGGCAAGAATGTTCAATGTAACTTATTAATAATTTTTCTTCTTTCACATGGTAGGTTTTCATTTGATCCTACTGCCAAGTTGGGTCTAGATATTGCTTCATGCATCCTTACAAGGTATGTTTTGCTGTCTGTGATGAGCGAACTTTTTGGTAAAAAAAAAAAGTTGGAGTCGGAAGAAGTCTGCCTCTAAATTGATTGTCTTGATGCATTCCTGTCACTGTAGGGCTCCAACAGGACAAGATGCTGAAGGAAAACCAAAATATGTCATACGCCCGTAAGTCTTCCACTCTTCCTGTTCTTTTTGATAAGATTCTTGATCTGAACTTTTTCTCCCAGTCTATTGTATATGATTGTGTAACATTCAAGTTTATTGTTTTCTTAGATGTAACTATATACAGTGAGGTTTATACTCTTTAAACTGCATATGCATTTTCAAATACATACATTCTCATGCCCTCTATATATTGATAAGCTCAACATCTTCTATTATTAGTTGCATAGTTTTCAGTTCTTACAATATATGAACCTCGAAGGTAAGGTAATTAGTCCTGACAACATTAAGGGATGAATGTGATGTCCAACTTTTCAATTCAGACCATTCAGCTTATTATTGACTCTCTCTCTCTCTCTCTCTCTCTCTCCTCCCAACTCCCAACTCTTCCCTTCAAGTCTATGATATATATATATATATATATATTTTTTTTTTTTTTAACTTACAAAAGACCATATACTAGAGTCTGTTTGGATACAGTTTACTTTTCTGAAAATTGAAAACTGAAAACACTGTAGCAAAATAATTTTTAAATGTGTGAATAATATCGTGGGACCCATTTTCAATATTTTTTTCCCTCAATAAAATGGTTGTGGGTCCCATAAACAGTGCATGAATAGTGCACTTTGTCTCCTAATATGTGTTTATTACCTATTAAAAAAAATAAAAGAGATCCATAAGAGTGACCTCTATTCTTGTTAAGGAGTTATTTTATGGCTTAAAGCACCCAAGATTCACTACTGTTATTGTATTTATTAAAAAAAAGATTCATTATTCTTATTGTGATTTTGAGTATAAATATCATCTAAGCATTGATAACTTAATTCTTATCTGAAATACTAACAAATAATTCTTTTAGGGACCTACCAGATATTATGCTAAATAAAAAAATCATGTCAAGTTAACTTCATAGATTCATTTTTATTTTTCTTGTGCTCATTTTATGTTCATTCAAGGAACAAGACTTTTTGATATATTTATACTGTTTGTGTCTGCAAATCAGAATTTTCTCTTCAGCCATCTTTTGAATTGTAGCCTGTGTACCACCAATGAGCTGTTGCTCAACTGACACTTCCTTCTCCCACAATAATGGGATGGATGGAAGGTGAGGTCGTGAATTCAAGACTTATTTTATTGGGTATGTGTAGCTTACCAATAATAATAACTAATAAATAATTGTAACCTGCATACCTCAAGAGTCTCAGACACTTATTTTCATATTTTCAATATTTGAAATGGTTCTTCTAACCATCCTGTTTTCGCCATCTTCTGGTTTTCAGTTGTTTGGGAATTATAAACTTCATAGACATTTTATCTTTCGCTAGAAATCTTATAAGGAAATAAAATTTCAATTTCAAATACAATCCTACCAAGATCTTTGTAGTCAACTGGCAACTCTTAGTGTTTTTAATAGAGATGTCCAGAGTTCAAATATGCCCTCCCCTATTATAACGATCAAATTATATGAAAAAGAAAAAAAGAAGGTACGATCCTATGGGGAGTGGAAAAGTATCTATGTTACATGCATTGTTTCGATGTTGCGGAAGAAATAATTTAAGCTGCTATAGTTGAAGACATGCTTTTCTAGGGCAAGTCTGTTGCAAGTTCTAAATGCATTGTTTCTTGTTTTGAAATCTCTACCTTCTCTATTTGAACTGTATATGTGATTTTTTTTTTCTTCCTTTTTTTTTTACTTGATATTATCACAAAATTTGATTGTTTCTTAATGATAAATTACTGATTGTCTCAAAAGTTTAAGTTGTTAGGAAATTGTGAATTTAATTATTTAACTATAATATTTTAACACTCCCCATTATGCATGGGCTCAGATTTCCCCTTATTAAATGAGACCCAACATGTGGGAATTAGAACTTTTTAAATGGGTGGTAGAGTGGAGACCTGTTTTGAATTCAAGACATCTGTTAGGGTGTTGGCAAGGCAGGTTTGGTTGTTATCGAAATGGTTATATATGGTCCATTATTCCTCATTGCTTAATGTGGTGTCTTTAGAGGGAGAGAAATAGTAGATGTTTTGAAGATATTGAGAGATCTATTCCAGACCTCAAGCTATTCTTTTTTAGAACTTTATTGGATTAGTTGTTTGCTTTGCAAAAACAATCATTCCCTTCTTTTATTGATTTCCTAGATTCTTGCAATTTTTGTATTTGATTTGTTGACCCCTTGTACACTCCTTGTGTACTAGGGTATTCCTTTTTGATATCAATAAAACTCATTACTTATAAAAAAAAAAAAATCATTTAACCATAATATTCTAACACTTTATCTTGATGTCCTGGTTGCCTGGATTACTGTGTAAAGTATTTTAATAGCAGACTTGTTAGACTTGGATGCATTAGACATTATGACCACTGTAATTTGATAGATTAGGAGTGTTTTCTACTCTTTTGGCAAAAGCCAGGCCCAATGATGAAAGAGGTGCATAGTTCCCCATTAAGGTTCATGTCAATTGACCATGTCTTAATATGAAATCATTAGATGGTGATCATTTACTTGACATGTTGGCCTTTTCTTATTTGGTTCCTGGGCATTTGTGGAGCTAACTTGATGGGTTCTGTTTTCAGGTATACTCCTATATCAGATCCAGATGCTAAGGGATACTTTGATTTATTAATCAAGGTTTGCTCTCAGTAATGGGATTACTTAATTTTTGGCATTGTCTACTTCTGCTTGCACTTTGAAAATGTCCCTCTTTATACATGTAATGCTCCTAACCTGAATTACTTTCATTGTTTTCCTTTTAAATTATACCAGGTGTATCCAGAAGGAAAAATGAGTCAGCATTTTGCGAGCTTAAAACCTGGTGATGTAGTTGAAGTCAAAGGGTAGATTCTTCATGTCCATAACTATTAGCAGATAATATGCTTTATACTATCTTCATGGGAAGCTTTCATTTTTTGTAGGCCCATTGAGAAGCTTAGATATAGTCCCAATATGAAGAAACACATTGGCATGGTAAGAGAAGTTTTTTAGAAGTTAGATTTAATTTGTCAGATTTGAAGATAGCTCTGGCTATTCATCTCAGCCATGTCCTCTATCTATGGTGTGCCGTTTATGTACAATTGAATCTATAGGGGAATGGTAGTGCTAGGCTGCAACGTTTATCTGCAAAGTACTTATTGTAATATGGAATTTTGTTGAAGTTTAATTAATATGTATGGTCTCCTTTATCTGAATTTAATTGTATCTTGTTCTTTCAGATTGCTGGAGGCACAGGCATTACTCCAATGCTTCAGGTTATTGAGGCTATACTGAAAAATTCTGATGACAACACTCAGGTGAGTTGTGTGTCTATCTTATTGTTTTCCTTTTAATCGCAACTGGCATTTCTTTTCTTGATAGGCAGATTGCCTATGCTCTGTGTCTGTGTGTGTGCGAGTGCATGTACATGTGTGGGTGCACATGTGCACGTGCATACGCATGTGTGCCCCAATTTTGGTTTTAAAGACATTAGGATTTTTTTATGCACATCCATAAGTGACAAGGTCATTAGTTTTTGTAGATTTAAGCATGTTTTGTCATTCTTATATGTATATCCTTTTCAATAAAACTATGTAAGATTAAGCTTGAGGCTTTCTATTCTTGCAGGTATCACTGCTTTATGCTAATGTCTCCCCGGATGACATTTTGCTGAAACAGAAGCTTGATGTACTTGCAACTAGTCACCCAAATTTAAAGGTACGGTTATTTCAGAATGTAATTACTCTTGCTGATTTGTCCAAATTGCATATTTTTCTTAAATGAATACGGCTTATTTTGTGGGGACAAATATTCCAGGTATTCTACACTGTTGATAATCCCTCAAAGAGTTGGAGAGGAGGTACAGGTTACATATCAAAGGATATGGCCATCAAAGGCTTACCTGGTCCTAGTGGCGATACTCTAATCCTTGTGAGTGTTGCTTTGATGCTCCAGTGTTTCAACTTTCACATGCTTATCTATTTTATCATGATATGGCATCAGCATAAACCAGCAATGGAAAGCCATTCCAAATGTCTTTTCATTTTGTCCAGTATAAAACATAGTGGTGAGAGAGATACTGGAAAACAGAAATACATATAATCCAAACCAATTAGTCTGGAAAGGCTCATGGAGCTGGCCCAATCAGATGGAATTAAAGCTTTGTTGAGTTCAGTTCTGTACATATTGTATTTGAAGAATAAAAAGACTATTCTACTAAGAAGCATGGACACTTCAAAGCCCCCAGTGTGTCTGTGTTCAACATGTGGAAACGCTGGTGACACTCTTGCATGTGTGTCCTCATTGTGTAGGGAGTGTAAAAAAAAGTTCTTTACTTTTATATATGTTTTAAAGATTTGATAGTTCCTTATTTTGAAAACTTAGAATATGCCTATAAATAAATAAATAAAATATACCTAAAGATATAAATATTAAGTAATTAATTAATTTTTGTATCCCCACCGTATCATGTCCAAACTTTATAAGATTGTCATGTTTCTATGTCTCATGTTGTGTCATATCCATGTTGATGCTTCTTAGGTATTCTGTTATCTAGTTTGTTGCTTCCTCCTTTGGTTTGAAACATGACTAAAATCACCAATCTTGCGAGACAATTTTTGGATCAATTGGTAATGCCACTTATAATACTCTATTTGAGATCTAAGGTAAGATAACCATTTGAGTAACAAGCCAATCTGTGCATGAGTTGGTTTCCTTCACAGTGAATGAGAAGTGCATTTGTTCTAATTGTCCACTGCTGCTTTAGACTTAAGACTGATATAGAACGTTTCAATACCACTCCTTCCAAACCAGATTAAGGCCTTAATTCTGATACCCAGGTTTGACAATTCCAAACCAAATTACCTCAACCTTTAAACTTGCATTAGAATAGTAAAATTATTCTTTTGAACATATGTCCACTCTGTTCTCACAAGGGCGGTGCCATTTGTGTTACTATAGTAGAATTATTGAATATCTAATGTGTCCTACAAGAATTTCTTTCTTTTTCTCTTTTTCTTTTTCCCTCTCTTTATTTTTCTACTAGCATATGAGGTTTCTTGTGACAAAATCTCAGTATAGCAGAAGCACTTTTAATATTTGAAAGTATTCACTTAAAACAGATTATGGAATGGAAATGTGGCCCCTGGTGATTGCCAAACCTTGTTTCATGTTCATGTTATTGTTATCTAATTTGTTTTTAATATTTCCTTCGAATTGGGACAGAGATCGGGATATGCTTTTCTTACTTATTGTTCTACTCCTTGAATGACTTTCTACGGTTTGTTCAGGTATGTGGTCCCCCTGGAATGATGAAACATATATCTGGTGACAAGGCTAAAGACTACTCACAAGGAGAGGTATGAGAGAGCAGTTTCTGTTGTTTTTTGCTCTCCAACATTTGCTAAAACGTTTGTTAACTTGAGTTCTCTTCTCATTATCTTTATTGCAGCTGACTGGCTTACTGAAAGAACTTGGGTATACTGAGCAAATGGTTTACAAATTTTGAATCAGGCAATTTAGCATCTGAAGCATTTGTGCATTCACTTCAAATTTTGAGTTGTACAAGTTTTTTTCCTGAAGAAACGTTGGCAGCTTGAACTTGAGCAAAACATCGAATAAATTTGCCAGTGATATTCAATAGAAATAATGCATTGTGAGAGTTCACACTAACTTGCATTTTACTTTTGAGGAACCTTGCCAAATCTCTGTGCCAGTATGATTTTTTTTTATTTTTTTTATATTTCTTGTACTTGTTGATATTGGAGGAAAAATAAGTGAAATAGAAAGAAACGAAAGTTTTCGAGGAGGTAGGATTAAAAATGGAATGAGTAGATGATAGTTAAGATTTATTCAAGATTAATGAGGGAACATATTCATTAATGCTTGTTTATGATTTCTCTTATAAGTTGTATGCTGTTGACGATACAACAGAGGAAAAATAAAGGAAAAGGAAAGAATGAAAGATTTCAAGGAACTATATAATTTAAACTATTGAATATATATATATATATATTTATATATAGCCCACTCCCTTATATGTAACCGAACAATAAAATAATTTCTTAACCTTTTTACTTTGTTTTTAGTTGGTAGTGTTCATCGGTCGAATCAGAGTGGTTTTTGGGGATTCTTGAGCTGCGTTGAGGACCTCACCATGGCCAATCAGTCTTACTGGACGTTGGTTTTTCGGTATATAGGTGGTGGTTTCATGGCGGCTTGGTGATTGATTGCCACCAAGAACCGTAAGAGAAAGATCTGAAAATTTCATACTCAAAAATCGCCAAAAATTTCATCCAAAACACAAAATCAATCCACATACCAAAATCCACATCAATCAAAACCCACAATCACAGATCAAAAACCACAACAATCAAAACCCAAAACAAATCAAACCCAACAAGGTAAGAGATCTGACTAGGACTCACCTTTGGGAGATTGTGAATAGCCCTATTTTTAGCCACAATGAATTTGAATTCTAAATGCCTATGTTAGAAACACTAGGTACTAATTAAGTTACAACTTATAAGGCTCTAGGTATATTATTATTCTTTTCTTAGTAATCAAGTTACAACTAATAGAAGAACTTCAAAATACCTATTGTAGGAGGCAAAATTAAGCCAATTACAATTTATCATGTCAAAATTTATTGATATATTCAAAATTTACTTGTCATTAAATTAATTAAATAAAATGTTGTCATGTATCTTTTTAATTGACAATACATTGGTGAATTAAAATTTGCCACATTTGAGCCCACAAATTAAAGATAAATTTTCTATTTAGAATTAATGGATAATTATCTTTAGTAAAATGATAAAAATAGAGATAATTATTTGCGAGTAACAAATTTTATTGGGACTCTTTGATGATCATTATCTTTTTTAAATAAATAAAATAGAAATAATTATCTACAATCAACAAAGTCCTAGGGGGCTCTCTAACTTTGGGCCAAATTTACTACTTATACTCGAGGAGATCAATTCAAAGTGGAACTCATTCAAGACTTCAAAGCTTTGGAGTTTGAAATTCATTTAAATCCTTCGAAATTTTATTAGCCACGAACTTTTCAAGAAGTACAGAGCTTTGGAGTTCGAAAAAATTCATTTGAATCCTTCGAAGTTTTATTGAAATTAAGCTCAATAGCCTCCATAAACTTTAAAAGGCCCTAAATCATTGAAGCTCAATGGATCAAGCCTCTTAAACTCCGAAGCACTTTCACCCAAAGCCTTTGCATTCTAAGAATCTTCAAAGAATTTGAAGAACACTCGAAGAACAACAAATATCTAACAGGCTCAAAGTCAGAAATTCGTTGTAAAGATCATTCGGTCCATCTTCCAACCAAAAAAAAAAAGAAACAAAGATCTTGTGTTCGAGCCAAAATTACAAGAAGATAGAATCAGAGGATTACTCTATTGTATTAGAATCCAAAAAAAAAAATTGTACTCACTCATTCAATCAATACAAATTTATATTTGTGAAACCCTTTCAGTTGTTTGATTTTCAAACTTGAGAATTTTGAGTTTGCACTTATTTCTAAAACCCATGAATACAATATTTTTCATCAACTAAACCGTAGGTTCACATACACAAATTTTTTAATCCTATAATTGTTAAAACAATAAATTGTTAATAGTTGTGTAAGGACTCAATTTGTAACGACCCCAAATGATGTTGGGTTCTCACGTTTAAGGCTCAAACAATATAATTTGTAGAGCGTGGACTTGAAAGGCTAGGCCTTGGTCACCGGACGGTGGTTAGTCATGGTACTCATGGTGGACGCATAGAGGTGAGCTAAGGTTATCCGTGGATCTTGCCCATAAAGCTTAATGTTCCTATACTTCCTTTCCTTATTTTGAATCTTTGGTTTCCAGCCTCTCCCTTTAGCGCATAAGCCTTAACATTATATAGCCCTTCTCGATTGATCCTGACCCTCCATCTGTTGATCAGGCAGGTACCTACTCGAGTACCTGTCCCATCAGCCGCCTCCCCTCACTCTCTGTTAATTGCAATAACCGAAGCCATACTATTCAGGAGTCTTTTTCCATTAATATGGATAGGACGTTTGTGGGCGTATTCAATGCGGAGGTGACGTCTTTACCTCGAACCACCCCCACTCTGTACCCCCATGTGAGTCCCATTCTACTCGCCTCTTCTTCTGGGGGCGCTTTGGAGGCTGCCTTTCATGACATGTCGCTCTTCCCTTTGAAGTCTTGGGATGCCGAGGACAGGGTCATCCTCGGCTGCATCTCTAGGCTATTTGGTCTTTCACCATTTGTCCTCGGCAACTACTCTCCTCGGCACGGGTCTTGGGTCCTGATGGAAAGTGGGCCGGGTTATAAGTTCTCTGGCCCAACAATAGCCCCTCAAAATCCTGCTGTCCAGATCCTCGGCCGGATAGGAGGGTTTTGATGACATCAGGCCTCTGTCAAAGCTTGTCAATCCTTGTCACCTATCGGTTCTCGAGATTCTTCGTCTGCCCGAGACACGTTCCTGGAGCCTTTGGAAGGTGAAACGTGTCCTTATTAAATACGGGCGGCTCTGTGCTTCCCACGTTCAACGGCGCGATGGTGATCTAACGATGGAGATTTCCTTGCCTTTATGGGCAGGAAAATTCGTGCAGTTACTTTCGATGGGAGGTATAAATGATTTTTGGAACTGATTTGTCTCTTCACTTTTGCACTTAAAGAGTTCTAGCGCATATATCCTGGGTTTATCCAAAATTTCATCCAAATTCAAGTTTATCTCCAGCACAAAAAGCCTGTCTGAGACACTTTTCCTCTTTTCAGTAAGTTCTCTGCCTTCACTAACTCGTGCTTTTTCTTTTCTGGGTTTATTTTTCTCTTGTTCCTCTCCTTCTCCCATCATCCACTGAGTTTGTTTAGTAACTCTTAAAGATGGTTAAATTGAGATTGAGAAAATTGGTTGATACTGAAGAGGCGATGAAAAAGTTCATCGTCGATTATAGGATTCCCCCCAACGTGAGTTTGAGGCACTGTAAGATGGGGGAGTGGCATCTTCTGAGAAGGACGGGCAAGGTGGTAATTCCCATTCTCGCCTTCGTAGAGGGGGGTATGAGAATCCCCATGGGACTGGTAATGAAGAGTTACCTTAGGTATTTCCGATTAGCTCCCACCCAGTGCACGGCCAATATGTTTAGGACTCTGGGTTGTGTGGATGCCTTAAACAAAAAAATGGGGCTAAGACTAACCCATCATGACGTAAATTGGTGCTACAATCTCCAAAATTTGAAAGGCAAATCCTACTACATGAAGACGAGAGATGATAGGGTTCGGCAAATCCAGTGCCTCCCCGACTCCAACAAGGGGTTGAATAAGGACTTTCTTATCGTATCCGGGGAATGACATGATGGCCTTCCATGCCCGATGGTGGAGGAAGAACTAGGTGGGGTATAGAGAGCAAATGGGTGCCAATCCTTTGCGCCATTTTAATTTGGTGTGGTTCGGTTACTAACTATGTACATGCTTCTTTTTGCATATCCAAACGCCTTTCACCGACACTTTCATCTAGTTAACCGGGTTGATTTGGAAACTGTTCTTCAAGCGGCAGTTTTTGTAAATGATGAGGATGGTCAAGTCAGAGTCGCTCACAAAATCTTAGGGTACGCTCCCCTTCAAAAGTCATTTGCCGACCCAAAGCACGTGATCAGCACTAACCGTCCTCGGCTTCTAAAAATTACCGTAGTCGAACAAGGGTTTTTGATCTCCGAAGGATCTCCTATCCTAGAGGGCATCCCATTGGTGGGCTCTTCGTTGTCTCATTTGGCAGTGGAGGACGAGGGTAATTTGGGTCTGTCTGAGGAGGGTTTTAGGGCATTTAACCAAGCCGACCCATCCGAGGACCCTTCTGGTAATCTAGGTAACCCAGACTTATCCGAAGCGGAACTGTTGTCAGTGGGAACATCCTCCCGAGCCGAGATGGGTCTTAAGAGAAAGCCCCCAACTAGTTTGTTCGACCTCATCGAGGGTCAGCCGGGGAAGGGTGCGCAAGGAAAACCGCAATCCAATGCTCCATCTCCACCACCTCAATCCCAGCCCATCCAGACTAGGTCCTCCTCTACCAAGTTGCAGCCACAATCTCCCCGTCCCAAACTTCCTGCTCCTCCCCAATCAGCTCTGCCTCCTCGACAGGAGCCCACTGACTCAAAGAGAAAGAGGAGTCCCAAGGGTAAGGAACCCATGGATGGGGGAAAATCCTAATCCTCTCAAGAGAGGGACGAAGCCCCGCGAGTTCAGAAACAATTAAAGATCGGGCACCAAAGCCAGGAGAAAGGGATCGAAGCCCAATCTGGGCCGAGTGCTTGGCTTCCCGCCCCAATGCTCCATGGGGAGCCATTGCTGGAGAACGCGTCCATGAGGAACCTTGGAGACGGCGAAGACAGTTATGTGGCTGACGCGTTAGGAAGGACTATGCTGCTTCCTATTGATGTGGAGGAGTTGAAGAATATGAGGATGCAGGAGGTTTTCCTCAGCGCGAAGAGGTACCTGGGTATGGTAAGATTCTTGAAACCTAAGACTCTATCAATTCTTGTTCCCAGATTTTCATTCACAATATACTTGTCTCAATTGGCAGGCTATTCAGGCCACCTATAGAATGGAGGAAGAAGTTAAGGGGCAGAGTAAGACCGTCGAGGTTGAGCGCACCAAACGCATAGATGCTGCGCGAATCCTCAAAGCCTCCGAGACTGACCTCGCAAAGGTTAGGGAGGACTTAAAGGAGATTACCCGAGACAGGGATAGTGCCTTGGCAGGTTTAACTGGTGCCCAAAAACAGGCCGAGGAACAGACAAAGCGCCTACTCGCCGCCGAGGATCAATTGCAGATTGCTAAGGAGCAGATCAGCGATTTGAAAAAGCAACTAATCGAGACAAATAATGCGAAGGGTGTGGCGGAATTTGCCAAGGACGAAGCCGTGAGGGCCAAGCAGGAGGCTGAGTTTGCCAAAACTAAGGCCGAAATGGCTAGGGACAAGGCCGAGGAGGAGGGTTACAAGGCGGGGATGGCTGAAACCCAGGCCTCCCTTAAAACTCAAATTCCTAGAGTATGCAGGCTATACTGCTCCCAGGTTTGGGAAGAGGCCTTAAAACGAGCTGGGGTGGAAGCTTCGTCAGACTTGTGGAAGGCGGAGAGCATATTTTATCCTCCAGCCATCCGTGAGACCGCCTCCGCCAGCTCCGAAACTATGAGCGATCCACACGAGGCAGGGGCTGCTCAGTCAGAAGCTGTACAGATCATCGTCCCTCTTGGCGAGTCGACTGAAGAAGGAGAGCCTCATGATGCGACAGAAGCACCTGGAGGTCTGAATCCCGAGATGCCTAAAGAGGGTGCCGAGCCTACAATCAGTGCTCAGATCTCTGGTGCCGAGGGACCAGCCATCTTTGTTCAGCCCCTATAGGCCATTCCCCCTACTGACGTCCCCAAGAGCATCGAAACTGATCCTGCTCAGCCTTCCCAAGAAGGGGATGTCTCCCAGGGCCCCGAAACTAGTCCTGCTCGGCCTTCCCAGGATATGGCCTAAACGACATTAAAGAAGTAGAAGCCCTGGCCAACCTTTGTATTTGTTTCCAGTTTAATTATTTAACTAGTTTCCCTTTTGTTTTGAAAACTTTATAGTTTGCTTGCAGTTGAACTTATTGATCACATATATGAAATTCTTTTCTTCCTTTTTCCTTTAAATTGCATGTTAGTTGCCCTTGTTGATACTTACTATTATTGCGGATCTCCAGATTTTTAAACTAGTTATCTTAGCATGTATGAAAGGTTGTGCATATGATATATTTGAGATCATATCCCGGAATTCTAACTTACCCGCGCCCATAGGGCATTGAACTTGTGTCTGAACATACTTTTGGGGAGATATAGGCATCATCCGAGATGTCATGTGTATTGTTAGGCCGAGCCTGGTATCTAGATTTCCTTTAAGTAGTTGGTTTCCCCATAAGTTTGAGTCCGAGGACCATGCAATACCTTAGTTCTGTCCAAAACTTAGATTTCTTTTAAGTAGTTGGTTTTCCCGTAGGTTTGAGTCCGAGGACCAAGCAATACCTTGGTTCTGTCCAAAACTTAGATTTCTTTTAAGTAGTTGGTTTTCCCATAGGTTTGAGTCCGAGGACCATGCAATACCTTGGTTCTGTCCAAAACTTAGATATTTTCCTTAAGTAGTTGGTTTCCCCATAGGTTTGAGTCTGAGGACCATGCAATACCTTGGTTCTGTCCAACATTTAGATATTTTCCTTAAGTAGTTGGTTTTCCCATAGGTTTGAGTTCGAGGATCATGCAATACTTTGGTTCTATCCAAAACTTAGATATTTTCCTTAAGTAGTTGGTTTCCCCATAGGTTTGAGTCCGAGGACCATGCAATACCTTGATTCTGTCCAAAACTTAGATATTTTCCTTAAGTAGTTGGTTTCTCCATAGTTTTGAGTCCGAGGACCATGCAATACCTTGGTTCTATCCAACACTTAGATATTTTCCTTAAGTAGTTGGTTTCCTCATAGGTTTGAGTCCGAGGACCATGCAATACCTTGGTTCTGTCCAAAACTTAGATATTTTCCTTAAGTTTCGAGGGTTAGCCCTCAGCCAAGGTGTGGGGCGTTGACCAGACGATGGAAGCCCCTAGGACTGCCCGTGCCAGTTTCGAGGGTTAGCCTTCGACCAAGGTGTGGGGCGTTGACCTGACGATGGAAGCCCCTAGAACTGCCCGTGCCAGTTTCGAGGGTTAGCCCCCGACCAAGGTGTGGGGCATTGACCTAACGATGGAAGCCCCTAGAACTGCCAGTGCCACTGGTGCTTCGAAGCGCAGCCCCTAGTGGAACTTTATATTAGGGCAACAATAACAGGTTGCTGGAAGTGATGGAGGGACTTTCGTAGGCCCTTGTTTGACAGGAGCTCGATCCACCGCCTGTGCCAACGCACAAGCCCTCCCCACAGACGGCGCCAATTGTAAGGACTCAATTTGTAACGACCCTAAAATGATGTTGGGTTCGCACGTTTATGGCCCAAATAATATAATTTGTAAAGCGTGGGCTTGAAAGGCTAGGCCTTGGTCACCGGACGGTGGTTAGTCATGGTACTCATGGTGGACGCATAGAGGTGAGCTAAGGTTATCCGTGGATCTTGCTCATAAAGCTTAATGTTCCTATACTTCCTTTCCTTATTTTAGGTCTCTGGTTTCCAGCTTCTCCCTTTGGCGCATAAGCCTTCACATTATATAGCCCTTCTCGGTTGATCCTGACCCTCCATCTGTTGATCAAGCAGGTACCTACTCGAGTACCTGTCCCATTAGCCGCCTCCCCCCACTCTCTGTTAGTTGCAATAACCGAAACCACACTGTTCAGGAGTCTTTTCCCATTAATATGGATAGGACGTTTGTGGGCGCATTCAATGCGGAGGTGACGTCTTTACCTCGAACCACCCCCACTCTGTACCCCCATATGAGTCTCATTCTATTCGCCTCTTCTTTTGGGGGCGCTTTGGAGGCTGCCTTTGATGACATGTCGCTCTTCCCTTTGAAGTCTTGGGATGCCGAAGACAGGGTCATCCTCGGCTGCATCTCTAGGCTATTTGGTCTTTCACCACTTGTCCTCGGCAACTACTCTCCTCGGCACGGGCCTTGGGTCCTAATGGAAAGTGGGCCGGGTCATAAGTTTTCTGGCCCCACAGGTAGTTATTATAGTAGTTTTGGTGATAAACCCATATGGAAAGTTACTAACAACTTGTGAACAAAAAAAGTGAAAAGTTTCGTATTTGTAACATTATCTTACCAAAAATTAATTAGGCATCATATTGTGATTAATGAATGAAAAAACAATTAGTAGGGAACATAAGTTATCACTTTAACAAGTAAAATATGTTTCATCCACATTTATGTGAAAGTGATTTTGGATACAATAACGTTATTAAATAATTTTTTATCTTAATATTCTAAAAAAATCTTGTCTCAATTTATTTTCTGTCCAAAATTCTTATTTTTCCAAATGCTCAAATGTGTTTATAGCCTTGTAGCCTCACATCACATCCCACGCAAATCACGTATGTAAAGAGACGTCCTTCCTTGCATGCTCTCATAATCTCATCACATAAATAAAAATACTATATATAAATAAAAATATATATATAAAAACCCGAATTCCAATTCCCCCCAATCCCACACAACACTATCACACACACACACCAAAACAAAACCCAATATCTCACTCTCCGTTTTACGATCTCTCCGCCATGTAATTGTAAGCCACAATTCAGAGAACTCATTCATTCCCTATTCTCTCTCTCTCTCTCTCTCTCTCTCTCTGAATTCAGTTTTTTCAAATTCTAATAACTCTCTTTCCCTTCGGAAATGGACGAAGAGTTACAGAAAAGGAACACTGACTGCGTCTATTTCCTTGCCTCACCCCTCACCTGCAAGAAGGTTCGTCCTTCCACACAACAATGCCGCTCTATTTCCTTTCTTGCTATTCAAATTCTTTTTTTTTTTCATCTTCTATTTTGCTTCGAATTGTGTTTGCATTTTGTAATTTCACCTATTCCATAATGTGTTTGTTGTGTATGATATTGATATGATCAGCCCTACGTTTCAACAATCTTGTTCAATTTGTTTGAAGCAATGAATTACTTAGGGTTTTATGATTTTTTTTTTCTTTTTCTTTTTCTTTTGCTTGAGAGATTCAGTGTTGTTGTGGTTGCTATTTTGATGAATTGTGAATTTTTTTTGTTGCTTTTGGAATTCGTTTTTCTTAGGGTTTATGTGAATGTGGAAATATGATTTTTCCTTTTTCCTATTTTGTTTTGTTACTATGCCATTGCTATATCATGATGACTGAAATTAATGCATTAAAGTTTTTCAATGTATGAGTTATACAATGTATACTTAAGTTGACAAAGATAGTGAATTCTTTGGGCCCGTTTGGTACGTGTGTTTAAACAACAGTTTTCAGTTTTTTTGAAAATACGTGTGGGTGAAAAAGTGTGTGGAAATGCGGGTAATGTTGTTTAAAAACTGAAAAGATGTGTTTAAATAAGTCTACCAAACAGCCCCTTAGTGTTTGGAATGTTGCACCAATTCTTGGTAGAATTGTTAGAATAGTGGTTAAATGATTAAATTCACAATTTCTTGATAGCTTAAGCTTTTGAGGAAGGTAATAGTTTATGATGGCATCAAAGCAAATGGTCCTGAGTTTGAACCCTGTATTTACTTTACCACCCATTTAAGAAAGTTAGAAATCCCATGTGTTGGGGGAGTGTTCAAATAATCTTTACATCATTTATTCACCATTTTCTGATAGCTTAGGCTTTTGGGGAAGGTAATAGTTTATGATGGTATCAAGGCAAATGGTCTCGAGTTCGAACCCTGTCTCTACCTTACCTTCCCATTTAAGAAAGTTAGAAATCCCATGTGTTAGGGGAGTGTTCAAATAATCCTTACATTATTTATTCACCCTTTCGTAATAGCTAAACTTTTAAGACAAGTGGTAGTTTAGAAAATGAAGGATGTGTCTATATTTTGGGGTTTTATGCAGTCAGGTAAGGTTTTGTATTTTTTGTATGTCATAATCTCTGTTTCTATTGAGCTTTTTAGTTTATTTTCTTTCCAGGGGGCTGATTGTGAGTACAGGCACAGCGAGATTGCAAGGCTCAATCCAAGAGATTGCTGGTACTGGTTGTCTGGGGACTGTGTCAATCCTACATGCGCTTTTAGACACCCTGTAAGATTTTGCTCTTTTATTTATTTAACTTTCTGCTTATATGTTGGCTAGGAACTATGATTTTTATTTTCTAATATAATTTGCACATTCAATCAGCAGGAACATGGGTATCAGTTAAGCATTCTTTTCTATCGATTTTGCTATATTGTATGTGTTGTAGACTTGTAGTTGGATTTTCCTTGTGAGGTGGTTGCATAAATCATATTATGTTGGACGGTATACCTTTAGGATAAGGCAGTTGAACATTGAGAAATGTCTCAATTATATGAATCAATTAATGCTTATATATTGATAAATGCCTTGAGAGACATATATCCTCACACATTTAGTTTCCGGCATGGTAGATAGGTGGGTTCCATTATGTGATTATCTAAAAGGACCAAGCCTTTGTGTTCCAGACTTCCAGCGTGTTGCTAGTTTATTGTGGGTAAAGACCTTATTTTCAATATCTAGCAACAAAAAAGCGTTGTACTATCAGAAAACCTAAAATTTTGAAGTAGATAGATTTTGTTCTTACAATTTTGACCTACTTTTTAGAATTGATGTAGTACTCTCTATCACGCCTATGTCTCCGTACTTATAATATGGAGAGTTAGATGTTGATTTGGTTAGATGAGGAGGATTAAGTAATGAGGTTGTGATGAATTTTTCAAGGATATCATTTACTACTCTCTTTTTTTGATAAGTAATGTAACTTTATTAATGATCAAATAAACTTTGTGATCATGATGATGAACACAAAGTGTCAAAAAAGTACATACATCTCAAAAAGAAAATCTAAGAAAAACTTGAAACTCTAAAATAGAAAAAAATGAGTTAAACCCCAAATGCAGGACCAGTCGAAAGTAGTACAAGCAAACAAAGTCTTCAATTGATCCAAGGATCTCTCCATGTCTTCAAAAGTACGTCTATTCTGCTCCTTCCAAACAAACCACATCAAGCAAGCCAGTACCATATACCAAACCATTGAGCCATGTTTACCAAACCACTTATGCCATCTAAATAGCAATTAAGTAGACAACTAATATTGATTGTTTAGGTTCATAGGCTGGGGAGCAAAGAATTGGTGAGAGAAGCACTTTGAAGAATTTGCATGTGCAAGGAGTAGTCTTGTAGTAACAAGGTCTTGGTTCCAGGGCCATGACATCACTATGATGCAGTGTAGGAGGATCCAAAGAGGGTTTATTAGAATTTTTACCCCCTATTATTTTGGAAAGTGTATTGCACTTTCAGATCTGTAATATACAATAATGAGAGTCAAATACTCGCAGAATTCTTGCCAGAAGGATCAAAGGGGGTTTTGGGTTAGCTTCTACTTGTCAAAAGTCATATGCAAGTGGAAGGTAAATGATTGATGAACTATGCTCAGGAGTTGCGATCCTGTGAAGTTAAATCTTGAAAAAGTGTCTTAGCTGCCAATTCACATTTCCTGATTTGTGTTGCAAGGTATTGAGGTAGGAAGAGTTAAACAGATGGGATGTCCTTGTGCATTTCTTCAGTCTCTTGTAGGTTCTCATGTCTGCATGCCAACAGACCATTTGGGAGTTCCCAGGCTTTGTCCAGTGGGCTTTTATCAGATGACATCAGCATTGGGTAGATAGTACTATAAAGGGCACTTTATTGAGTTCAAGGTTTCTAGAAATAGGAATTGTTTCTTGCTGTTGTACACAGATGACACCTATCTGCTGTTTGATCTCAATTTGTATCATTTCCATGTTTGTATTGTATATAGGGATTTTTCTGGCCTGGAGAGGGGAGGGAGGAGGGAACTGGGGGCAAATTTTAAATCTCTCTTGGTCAACATGAAGGATCATTGATGTGTTGGTTTTAGGGTATTGTAGATTGGTTTAGGAAGTATTTAAAAAAGGTTTTGGAGTATTTTTTATCCCTGCCCTCCCTTGCGGGTGGCTCCAGGATGGGGTTTGGTCTTATGATTAACATGTGGCTTCTGTAAAGACTGCAGTCTATGCATGATTGCAGAGGAAATAGTGTAAGTAATAGATGAGAAGGAAAAATGAATATGTGGAACACACACACACAGAGGGAGAGAGAGAGAGATATCTTAGCAATTATGCCAGGTAAAGAAATTAATAATAATAATAATAATAACCCTTACTAGTTACTACTTCACTATAACAGTAAAATGAACCATACCTGCTGTTGGTTACCTGCTATGTTAACACTATTAATTTGCTAGTTGCTGCTGCACCACTTTAGGACTTGACAAAGGTAATTTATGCTGACTACCTAACTAAAAATTACAGAGTATGAAGCCAGATTGACTATATTATGACCATTTCATACAAAGAATATCCTGTATAAATGAAGGAAGAATGGGCCGCACTAGTTGTTGATGTGATGATACTTGGCCAAATTCAATATTGATGTTAGATCTTGATTGTTTGGCTATCTGGTACAGTTGAAAAGGGAATTAGAAACTTTCCTTTAACAGGTTAGGCCTTAAACACCTCCATCAGTGATAGTATCTGACTTTTAAGTTGTATTTTAAACTTGTTCCATCACTTTTTTACTGTATTGGAGATTTTATTATGCCCATACTTTGCATTCTTTTTTGAATTATATGTTAGTGGATGCTGTCTTTTTGTTTCCATCATCCCATTGTTATTTGGTAATTTCACTTGAACTAAACTTTGCTACTTTCATAGCCATTGGATGGCCATGCAGGAGTGCCATCTGAATCTGCCCAGTGTTCTGCACCTGTGAACAAGACCAGTGCTCCCTGTTACTTTTACTTCAACGGTTTCTGCAATAAAGGTGATAGATGCTCTTTTATGCATGGGTCTGATGGTAATGCACCTGCTGGGAAATCTACAAAAACTGCCTCTGCAAGCACTGATGCACCTTTCGTAGAAAAAAAAATATCTGCAGGAAATGAGACACAGTTGGCACAAACAGAAACACATCTGAATCCATCTGAAAGTGTCCCTAAGGTAGCTATCAATTTGAATTCTGAGTTCAAGGAGGGACTTGAGGAACCAGTACCTAACAATGTTTCCCAGCAATGTGCCTCTCCGCAGATTGCTGTTTGTGGGTATGATGAAGCTCCTGCGATTAGATCAGAGTCCTTGCTTATAGCAGATGGTTTTATTCAAAGCAGATCTCATTTTGAGGCAGATCAGAGTTCAGAGGAGCAAGTGGAAGATGATATTGAGCCAGAGGAGCGGTGGGAATCATCCCCTGGCTTTGATGTTCTTGTGGGTGATAAATCAGAGAATTTGGGTTATGATGATGATGCAGAATATTTGCTGGACCTTGATAGGGAACAAAGAGAGTTGAGTAGCCACTTCTTGGGTTATGATTTTGAAGATCCAGTTATGTATGATCCCACACACCCTGATTTGAAACATTATGAACGTGATATCGATGATGGTTATGATCCAGATGACAAGCATCTTTTCAATAATGTTAGAAGAGATCCTGGTCATTCAAGAGACAGCATGTTGGATTCTATATTGTTCCGGAAAAGGAAACATGTGCCAATGGAGCTGACAGTTGGTGACCATAATGGCATGGATCTTCGAGACCATTTGAGAAGACGCAGGGTGACTGATGGTTGTCCAATTACTGGCTTATCAAGAAGGCGTGGCTCATCTCGTCTAATTGGTCGCAGCCAGGAAAGGCCTCGCAGGCATGGAATGGGTCAGCGTCTTCATGGAAGAATGGCATCAGAAGTGGGAATGAGTACTATTGAATCAGTCAAGAATGGAACTTTTTCACATGGTGCCACTGCCAACCAGCGTGGCTTGCTGAGGCGCTCACAACAACATAGGTCAAAGAAGGTTAGCAGGAAAAAAATTCTCTCTAAACATCCCTTCTCAAGTGAAGTTACAAGGAAACCAGTTACAAGAGAGAGGAGATCAACTCAGGAGTTGACTACGTTTACAGGACCCAAGACCCTTGCCCAGATTAAAGAAGAGAAGAAAAAAGTTGAAGAAAATGGGGTTTGCATTTGGAAAGTAGGGCATTCAAGCAGAACTACATCAACTGACTTCCAGGCTCCCAAACCCTTGAGTGAAATCCTCAAGGACAAAAGGAAGCTGGATTTTGTGAGGGACAGTGATAGTAGTGGCTACTAAAAAAAAAATCCAGTTAGGCTTAGTGGAATCTCAATCATTTAGTAATGAGTAGTAATTTTACAGATGATGACGATGATAAAAATTAGTCTGAGAAGGAGATGAGGACCTTAGCATAATTTTGCGATGTTTGGATGTGCAGGATCGTGTTTTTACATACTAGATAAAGGTACTTTTTCTTTCCGGTAAATGAGGACCTTGAGGAGATGCGTATGCATTTGTTTTCAAATCTCTTCTGTGACCCCCAACCGTTGGTAATCACTGAAAGCTGAACTTAGAGGCTAAAGCGGGCTATTGGCTGGCTTCTGCTTGTACACCTTTTAACAAAAATCTTATGTTACTGTTATCAAGCTTGTCTTGATTTCTTGTACAGAGGTGCTGATTAACTCACAAATTGATTGTTGCATTTGTGTGTGGAAAAGATGATTTTTAACCACTGTTACTGTCTCCATTTGGTTGCGTAACAACGACATTTTCATCTTATAGTTTGACTCACCGTAGGAATCAAATCTCTCCAACTTCTCTTTCAATTTGCTTAATGTGCTTTGTGTGCATCTTTCATCAGTTATTTGTGATTCAAATTTTCCTCGAATTTGCTAGTAGTTAATTGACAAATGCAATATTAATTGACAAATGAGGATTAAGATTATTGATTATTGAGCAATATTAGTAGTTTGTCTAGCTTAAGATTAAGATTATTCCATTCTCAAAAAAAAAAAAAAAAAAAATATATATATATATATATATATTAAGATTATTGAGCCATAAGGTAGTTTTTTATTATTAAATGATTCGAGATGGAGCAGTCATTTGCGGTTTATCACCGAAAGATAAATGATAACTAAAATGAGGATTACTACTACTATCTGATTCTCATCCAAAAAAAAAAAATATATATATATATATATATATAAAATTAGGAATATTAGTCATTTACTAGCAACATTACTCATTTGCCTTGATACCTTATGGGTCAATTAACTACAAATGCAATATTAGTAGTTCTCTCGAATGACTGCTATATTTGTTTATTTATTTTGGCATCAGGCATATACCTTACGCCTGCTATATTTGTTTAGTTCTCTTTTTTATTTTATTTAGGTTTTTTCCTGTCTACATAAGAAAGCTCTATTCCAAAAAGGCCGAACAAAAGAGGTAATGTACAGCTATCCAAAAAGAAAAAAAGAAAAAGGTAACGTGCAAATACAACATGTTAAATACAACCATCTAAATCCAAGTTTAAGCCTGGATATCTTCATCAAACTCCACTCCACTCCGTTTACGGGCATCCAATCAACCAACCTCAATCCGTTTGTACCCTTCTGACTCGAATAGTAAAATTACTGTAATTTTTTACCTGTTTAACATTGTTGTTACTATATCTGCAAAGCAAGGCAACAATAAGCACCGGTTATCAACCATTCCATTATTTTAAAAATTAGCATGCCTGATTTACTTTTTCTAGCCCTTCACATTATTCGCTTGCCAAATGCGGCATGACTCATGTACAGGAACCATTAAGGATATAATCAACTAAATTGAGGTCTGTGATGTCCAATTTCAAACTTATCTAGACTCAATAAATTGAAACCCAAACCGCTCTTTACCCTTTGGCCATTTTCATATGCTTACCAAATCAGACCATTTAGCATTAGAATTTGGCCATCTTCATTAGCTTGCTCCATAGAGCAGATCCCTGAGTTATCTCCAATTTCATCATAAATGGCAAGAAAATCCCCAAGCCATTGGATAATTTCTTGCTAGTTATTGTGAAAGACATTGGTAAATTGTAACTTACCCACAAGTCAACAAAAGCCTATATTACTGCAGATATTTAGGGAAAATAAAAAGGGGATTCTCTAATTTGTCATTCTTTACCTCATACATAGATCCTATCCAATTATCTCTCCTCTTTTATTCTTTATTTGTCATTTTCCTTTGTCCCTCCTTATAAACAAGAAAAAGTCTTTAAACACCATTTATAGCTAGTTGCACTTTCATATCATATTTACATCCACCAAAGAACCATCTAGGTTCTAAACCATCTCACACAAACACACAGAGATGGCTGGGTTGCAAAGGTCTACAACATCCTTTAGAAGACAAGGGTCCTCAGGCTTGGTCTGGAATGACCGGTTTATATCAGGGGACTTGAACAAAATGAGGACTACTCAACAAAAACAACAACAAGAGGTCGCGGAATTTAGAGAGCTGAGGCCATCCCGGAGTGTAGGGTCAATTGGTTTAATGGAACGTAGGCCATCCACAACCACAAAAGGACATGCATATCGGAAGGATAAGGTTGTTTCAACACCAAACAAGGACCCGCCTTCTCCGAAGTTTGCAGGTTGTGGCTTTTGTGGTGCCATATTTGGAAAACAAGAGATTTCTCATCAGCCAAAATCAAACAAGCATAGGGCAAAGTGAACTTGTAAGGGATTATTGCATGGGTGCTTTTCCAAATTTTTTGTTTGGTGTTGTGTAATTGTTATGTTTATGTATAGTACTAGTTGAAATACATTGATTACAACAAAAACTGAGTCATAAGAATTAAGAAAGCACAAAACCAAACATGTCTGTGTGTTTGTTTTCTTTGTTGTTCCCCCCAGATTTTGATGGAAAACTTTTCTCTATGGCTGTTTGAAAGTCTTTATCCTGTGCTTGTGTGGAATGTTTGTTATGAATGATGCACCCCGAATGGTATATGCCTCCGAAAACTGTGGGATTTTGAGTATTGCAATCTCATTTATTCTTAAAAGATGGCCGTTTCTCACCAGAATTTTACTTGTTTTGCTTGAAGAACTCGATGCACAACCCATCCTTTCTCTCTCTTCTCATGGTATATGGTGAATGAATCCAATGACTGTTACATGAGATTGAGCTGTTCAAAATAAGTAATAAAATTCTAACAGCTTGCACTGCGACGTAACCAAAGTCGTCGTCTTCTTTTTTTTTATTGCTTGACCTATTTTTTATCGCCTAACACTTCCAAGAAGATGAGCTGCTAGCCATTATC
This sequence comes from Quercus robur, assembly GCF_932294415.1. Lineage (NCBI taxonomy): Eukaryota > Viridiplantae > Streptophyta > Magnoliopsida > Fagales > Fagaceae > Quercus > Quercus robur. The sequence goes on from NC_065535.1 coordinate 82,343,878, forward strand.
TCCTATGTACGCACCGCTGCTATAATAAGATATTTTAGATTGAAGTCTTGTGTATGTATATATTGGATAGAATTTTGTATATTAATATTAATAATTTCTTTCTTTCTTTCTCTTTTTTTTTTTTTTTGAGAAAACATTAGTAGTTATCAAAGGCCATTAGGTCTTATTTTAAACTTTTGATGTCTACCTTTGTTGCATGATTTTAGGGATGACAATTGGGCGAAGTGGGCTGAAAGATGCATGGGATCTATACTTCCGTTTGTCTTATTCTATCCCCACCCCATGCCACATAGCAGGACAAACTAACTTGCCCCAACTACACCCCTTGGAGCTTCATGTGGATCTGCCCATTGGGGTTTTGCCTTGCTTGCAAAACTCTATTTTGTGTTCATCTTTCACACCCCGCCCCACACCTATTATATACTCTCACGCCCCAATGTGTTTGTCTTCTATTTCATTTTGGGATGTCCCAAAATATTGTCCTGTTTCTAAAAATAAAAATCATTAATTTACTAATGTTCCTATTATACCCCTATTTTATTTTCAAAACTATTTGAAAAGAAAACTAACAAATATTTAAAAAATCAATCTAATTGGAACACCTTTTTAGTTGCCTCATTAAAAATGACTCTTTTTATTTTAAAAAAACTAATAAAGTTATTTAAGGGTAGTTTTGTAAACTTATACATTTTAATGAGGTAGACAAGACAATAAATGATGATCCCTTAAAAAGTTTTTCTTTTCAAACAGGACAATCAAATTGGGATGGATGGAGTATATTTTTTAATAAAACATGTTTCATTGATATAAATATGCTTGATATTATAATTAAATATGCATTAAATCGAACTAATTTTTAGTAAAGACTTAATAATATTATTATCCAAAGTATCATAATAAAATAAAAGTCTTAAAATGTATGCATTTAAATACTTAGTAATACAAATTAAGTTTTTAACACTAAAAGAGCAAGGTAGGGGTCCAATGTGTGGAAAATATTTTGATGTGCAACGAGAATTCGCTAAGTCATCTCCCGTCCATATGCGTCGTCCAAAGGATAGGTAAGTCTTTGCTAACTCGTCCGTCTGTCCTTAAGGACAGACGAGCTCACTATCGCCCGTCTCTCCTGGAGGACGGACGAGATTTTTAGCATTCGTCCGTCCTTTACAGACGGACGAGCTTGCCACCATCTCCTCGTCCACTAAGGACAAGGGAGGACTTCTCCGCCAAGTGGAAGAACGAACCGTCGCCAGTCAAGGCCAACCGTTGTGAAATACAAACTTCTACATCAGTTACTTCCGAGCCTGTTGGATTCCTCAACTGTAGGAGCGGTTACTAAACAAGTAACCGCTTCCCGCATACTATATAAGCACACGCCAATGAATGAGTAAGGCATTCGGTTTTGGAGAAACTAAGTTTACATTCTTTCAGTCAGAGACTAACTTCACCATCGGAGGGTTCTTGGCCGGCTCCACCGGTCTCCTCTGAGTTTTTACTTGTTTTCTTAGGATTCAGTTGCAAGTTTACCAAGGCCCGGCATTTTCAGTCCACTGATATCCCAGAGTTCATCATATTTTGCCCCAACCCCAGCCCACCATCTTTGCATGACAGGAAAAAGTTGCCATCACTACATGATAACATCATATTTTATCTTGTCCCAAAATGTATGTTTTTAAGGGTTGTTACTATAGCTGGGTTGCAAATTATTTTAGATATAGCAACCTAGTTGGGGCTTGTTTTTATAGATTTGGTAGGTAAAATAGCAATTTGGGGGGTTTTACACCCCCAATGCTAATGCTCTAATCATTGCAAACATGTGTTTATTTGAATAATTGTATTGTCACGTTGGACATTCTTATTAAATTACAAAATTATGAGCCATAACCTCTCATCTTCTCCTACTCTAGTATTTCTTTCCTTCCCAAAATGGACTTGTGGTGGGCCTCTTTCGTGACTGTAGGCTGGGCTACCTCTTGCCACGCTATGGCCCAATGGTTTTGGGTAGGAGAGTTAGAACCGGCTTGACTGCAACACACCCCAAATCGGCTTGTACACAAACTAAGGCCCCTTTGCTAAAACTTTGGCCACGTGCCCATGGTAGAGAGAACTGTTACAAAACAATTATGGTAGACAGGTGTAATACAACAACAACAAAAGGAAATATGCTCACTGTCAGACAGAAAACAAGAAATGCTAAATGAAATAAAGGAAGGAGCAATGCAGCAATATAAATGCAATACAAGTAAGATGATAATAATAAAGAAAGAGAAATAACACCGATGCTTAATCAATAAGAAAAAGAAAAAAGAAAAAAAAAAAGAATGGTCAGTCTACCATGCTTGATTGTCTTACAGAGTTAAGTTCAAGAAGGGAACTACTCTTCAATACGGGTAACCTCACAGAGGGATTCCGCCACGGAAATTACCCACTTTGAGAGAATGGGCTTAAATGGCTTATCCTTAAATTTCTTAATCCTTAGTAGAGGGTAGGCTTTTAGAGGGAGAGAAGGAATTAGCCTATTGGTGCATGCCTACTATCATACTCTTGCACACTTTCTGTTTTTCTCTCTAACTCTTTTTCCTTTCTAAGTTTTTCTACTCTATTTTTACTTTCCTCTTCTGTTGTTCTCTGTGGTGTTGTTATGTTGTGTTCTCCCTTTTTGTTGTGCACGGCTGAGGCCCCTTTTATACTGCCTATTGTGATGGGTTTTTACTATTTTACCCCTTAATCGCTTTTGTCTTAGTGTGGGTGTCCTCCCAGACCACCCACTGGTCTGTCAACTGCCCAGCCACCACCACTTACTTATGCTGGCCGTGCCACATCCCATTCCCAAACAAATAGTCTTATTTTGTTTGCTTGTCCACCGTGGCATTCCCATCTGGATAAGGGTGGACATTCTCTTTCACTACCCCTCATGGCATGCACCTAGTGATTCCAATTCATCTTTCCCTCTTTTGGATGGTATGTCATCCCAGCAAGACATTTCCCCCAAAAGAGTTTGAGCGGGAACCCCAAAATAGGCTTCCCCCTTCTCCCCATCGCCAGACCACACCCTCTCTTACCTCTAACCTATGGCACACCACTCCTGTATTAGTTGGATACAAGTTGGTGGTACTTGAGCCTTGTCTGTGCTCCACTTCCATGTGTGTCCATGGTTTGTCTGCTGCTCATGCGTTTGCCATGACCTGAAGGTTTGTCTGTACATTTTACTGCTCATTCTTGACCTCTTGTGGCGTGAATGGGTCTCTGAACCTTCGTTCTTTATGTCTCACTTCCTTCCTGGGCTAGGCCTTACTTGATTGTAGGGTTTTCCTTCTCTAATCCATTCTTTAACCCTTTTGCGAGTCTGTTAGCATTTCTGCTATGCCATTCTATTATTCCTGTTGTGCTATTGTTTGACCTATGCTTGTTGGGCATCTTTTGGGCTTGTTGTATGCTTTCCCTTTGCTTAATTCCAGTGGCCCAATATTATCATTGGGCTAATATTCATGTTGTTTAAGGTTTCCTTGTCCCATTCCATTGCTTCCAGGCTTCCTTGGCCCATTTCATCCTTTTGGGCATCCTTAGCCCATTTCAATTCTTTATTCCCATAGGCCATTACTAAGTCTTTTGGGCTTCCCCAACCCAATTACCATATCCTTTACTCCTGGGTTTATGGGCTTTCCTACCAACCCCTTACTCACTTAATTCATTACTTCGGGCCTCTTTGACCCATCCTTGCTTGCTTTCTATTTCTCATAATACCCATGGATTTACTATTCCTTTCTCTGGGCTCCTTTGGGCCCACTTGCTTTCTTTGAGGCTCATTTACTATTTTCTAGGCCTATAACCCATTATTCCTGCCATTCGGGTTTCATGGTTTTCTTCTCAATTTACTAACTCTTTTCCTCCCGTATTGTTGGGCTTCTTCCTGTTATTGGGCCTCCTTGCCAAAGTGGGCATTAACAGGACTCAAGCCAAAATTTGGTATGACATCTCTAAGCTGCTGCCAAGCACATCATATTTGCTTTCTTTGCACTCTGAAATCTTGAGCAACTCAAGATCAAGTAGGTAGGACTGGACTACAAACTCAAGTAAATAAGTCATGATAAGGCATATCTCAAACTCATGAACTTAATCATGCACTGCATATAATTTGCTAAAAGTCACGGTAAACCCACATAAAACACACAAATTGATGCAGCAAATTATATGGCCTAGCTAAATTCCTTGAAGTCCTATGCCCATCCCATATGCCTAGCTACGCATTGGAGGCCTTTAATTTGGAGCTCTTATATGGCCTCATGTAAACAAAGTGGTTCTAGATATTGATGTGCTTGCTTTTCAATTCTTTATTATATGATATTGTTCAGCTATATGCCTTTGGATGACAAAGCTTACAACTGAATTAGAAAAAGCGATGCCTAAGTTCCACTGCTGAACTAAGCAATGAGGCAAAGATATTACTGTTGAATTAAGTTAAGTTAGCAACATTCTTTATTTCTTTTGTTATGCAGCAAGTAATGCTATAATGGGTTTAGAGATTAATCTATATATTTGTTATTTACTCCCCCAATCCAACAATTTCAATATCCTTAACCAACGCCTTGATATATTTAGGCAAAAACAAATTTTGTTATTTTAGTCCATTAACTTTGATAGCGTGGTCGCTTTAGTCCCTTTTGTCCATTGTTGTAAAAAGTTTTCTTTAACTCGCTTAAAACAATGTTGTTTCACATTTTTAACCAAAAAAAAAAAGATTTTATTTATTAATTTATTTAATTAAAAAATAAAATTTTTAGCAAAATAACATAACAATTGTTCAAAGTTAATGGACTAAAATGAAAATTTTAACTTATAAAAAAAAAAAAACAATTGGTCAAATTTAATCAACTAAAATGATAATTTTAAAGTTAGTAGACTAAAATAATTCATCAAAGTTATAGGGTGTAAAGTGTATCTTTGTTGTTTCTGTTTAGTTTTAAACTTATTTGAATGTTGTTTCTGTTTAGTTCAATTTTATGCGGTTTCTACCAGAAAAAGAAAAACTCTTTGCCATATATTTATATTTGCATTTTTTATACAATGAAATGTCTTTCTAATTGATAAGCCTCATAACAACAGTGTTTTTCAAGTATTTCTAATTCTACTAAATTTAGAAATACTAATGTTACCTTTAAGAGCTTCTTTAAAGCCATTAATTTGTCGGCTCCGTCTTACTTCCCTTTGCACACTATCAAAAGCCAGTTTGTTGCTCAACCACAAAGTGTTTAGATTGAATCCAATCTTCATCTTTATATGTCTTGGCACTTGATGATATTAACATGTAACAAATCGAATTAATTTCGGCATCTTAAGGGTTCATTTGGTTGGGGTGAAACAAGGAGAATAGAAAATAGGGGAGAGAAAAGTGAAGAACAAACTGATTTTATGGGTGTTTAGTTGGAGAGAATGGGAGGATGGAAAATTGGAGGAGCCTTAGTGTTTTCTCTCTTAGCATACCAAAATTCTCTCTCTCTCCAATTTGAAGAGAAAATAGAGGAAAGAGAAATAATTGTAGATTGTAGTCAATGATTAAACTATTCCCTGTTTTATTTATTTATTTATTTTTCTTTCTTAGGCGTGGACTTGCTGGTTCTTTTTTTTATTTTTTTGGGGGGGGGGGGGGGGTGGTGTTTAACTAGACTTGAATTTTTTTTTTTTTACTTTTTTTTTCTAGGCATGATTTTTCTTTTAAAATAAATTTAGGTGATTTCCTTTTTCTTTCTTTTTTTGGTTTGTTTTCATTGGGCACTATTTTTTAACAAGAGTATATAAGTAAATTTATATAAATTTATTTTTTTTTTCCTTTTCTCCATTTTTCCTCTCCCAATGAAACACAAATTAAGTGATTTCCTAATTTGTGATTTCATTGGGCACTATTTTTTAACAAGAGTATATAAGTAAATTCATATAAATTTATTTTTTTTCCTTTTCTCCACTTTTCCTCTCCCAATGAAATACAAATTTGGAAAACTAAAATCATTCCTATCATTCCACTAAAATCTTTCTCCTCCATTTTTTTGTCCTTTCACTTTTCCACTCTTCCAACTAAATAATGTTAAGTCCACTACTTTGCGCACATCAAGAGCTATCATTCAGTAGTATTGTAGTAACGTGTTACATGCATACTCAGTCAAGCCTTTTCATCTACAATGAGTTGTGAACCTTATCCAAATTCACCTTGGATGGACCTACGGCAACGATCTTATCTACATATGAAAAGCTTTGTGCTCATATCTTCGTCGGGCAAAGCATGCTTTTAGGTTCAACATCTCCACTAAATGACATGGATTTTTAAGAGTTATAAGAGCCATAATTTCTTCTACATGGTTTAGGCTTTACGACCCACAACTTTAATGGGCCTTATGACCCACAGATTATTGGGCTTTATGACCCACAACTTTATTGGGCTATGCCATATGACCCATGGTGTTTTTTAGGGCCTAGAGGCATAATCCTTTTCAGGCTTTATGTGCTACAACCTTTCAGGCTTTGTGACAATTCTTTTTGAGTTTGTAACTAGAGAATCAGGGATGGAACCAAAATTCAAACTTAAGAAGGGCCGAAGTTCTTTATTCAAGAATTCTCAAATATTGGAATATCAATATTAGAGGTTGACAATGATGCATTATTAGCATTAGTTTTTGAATTATTTGTATTTTTTTTAAAATCAATAATAGAAATTTATGATTAAGTGCTTTGTAGCTTAATTAATACATTTTGATTTTATCAACGAAAGACTAAGGTTGAATTGATTATTTCTTCGTTCCACACTATAAAATTTTTTTAATAAAAAAATCAATTTACTTATTCTTTTCACAAAATTCTATTCCTAACATCTTCGTAATGCAATATAAATAAGGAAAATGCTAGAGATATAATTTTTTGTACAAATTTTTTTATAAACTACTAATGTGGTAATTAATTATTGGTAAGTAAAAAGTTATTGGATAAATGTTATTTGAATGTTTTTTGTCTTCGAAGATTTGTAGTGGAAGTTCCTTATGGCCTTAGAGGCTTGGATCTGGAGAGCTTCACTAATTTGTAGTTTCTTGGTGTTTATGGAGACTTTTGAGTTTGATTCCAATGAACTTTAGATCTAGAAGGATGACTTGAATGAATTTGCTTTGAATATTCTTCACTTTCAAAGGTGAAGTTCTTGAGGTTCTTGGAGGCTTTGGAGCTTGGTTCCGGCAGAACTTTGAGACCTCTTAATGTTTTTGAATCCCTCTCATAAGATGGAGGAGGGTCTTTATTTATAGGAGTCTTGGGGAGGTGTGATCACATGTAATTGGCTATGAGTAGTGACACATATCATAATTTAAATGAAGGGATTTTATGTCTTGTTCTCCAAGGGACACATGACACTATTTGATTAGCCAAAGTGTTCTAATATAAAATAACACATGACAATATTTAATTTGACTACTTATGTTATTTAAAATTAAAATATCAGCACATGTCGACATGTGATTAACCCTTAAGTATTCTTCGCAATTTTTATTTAGAAATACTTGGAATATTTTCATTGGTCTCTAAATAATGTCAGTGGGACCCACTAAATAGCATGCGGCGCTTTGTGATTGGTTGCAAAATTTCCACTTCTACAGGAGGTCAAGATAAGAACTAGTAAAAATTAACCACAACAACAACTTATAATTTTTTTTTTTTTTGTAAAAATGAAAGGTATCTCCTAGCATTATAATAATTATAGTTAAAGAATTCTTAGAAAAAAAAATTATAGTTCAAATTTAAAAGTGCAAATTCATGTCAAACATTACATTAATAAAACAACTAAAATAATTTCTAATCAAGGTCATGCATTATTATTGAGCCAAAAAAAAGAGTGAGACATTTATTGGTGTGATAGCATAAAGATTGTTGTTCCTAAGAACAATAATTAATTAATAAATTGAATTTCATAATATTCAACATATCATTTGAATGATAATAATTCACATAAATTAGAATTTTTCATAAAATTAGAGATTAATGAGGAGATATTACCTTGATGATACTTTAAAGAAATTTCATAACATGAGAAACAATTTACCATTAATTCATAAGTTTTTAGATGGCGGAGTTGGGGTATGGACCATGTCACTATCTTGAGATGATATACATTGTCTACGGGATTTATGGTGTAGTAGACTAAAACATTATGTATGCCACACCCAGGATACAACAACCTAGCTACCTTGCTAATTATCCTTACAAGTCTACACAGCTTGTAGGATCTAAAGCTCTCAACATAATACTTGCTTAGCTAGAAAAATAATGTCTAGGAGGATGAATTATTTTCAAGAAAGTATAATTTTGACTAAGCAAAAATGTAGGGAGTTTTTCCTTTTGCATGAAAATGGTGCCAATAAGAAAATTGATTTTCTCATCCAAAACCAAACATGTTGGCTGCATATTCATATAGGCTGAAGAAACATTCAATAAACACAAAGTTTATTTGGGTTTTAAATTTACTTTATTACTGTAATAATCATCCTTAAAATGGATAGTAAATAGTAATTATATTGAATCATAATATATCAATGCCAACGATAATATAAAAATTGTACGAATTCAACCCATTAAGATGACAGCGTGTTATTTTGTAGAGCAAGGCTGGAAGATGTCACAACAATACAAAGTATTTTGTAGGTCTATGAAAGTGCTTCAAGTCAACAAATAAACAAGAAGAAAACTACTCTCTTTTTTGGCAAAGCTGTTACTAAGATGGCAAAAAATTCTATAAAAGAGCTACTTGGGGTACCGGAGATAAAACAGTATGAAAAGTATTTGGGACTTCCAGCAATGGTTTGCAGAAATAGGAGGGCAAGTCTAAATTATATAAAAGATCGGGTTTGGAATAAATTACAAGGATAGAAGGAGAAACTCCTATCTCAAGCCGGGAAAGAAGTATTGTTAAAGGCAGTGGTCCAAGCTATTCCCACATTTGCTATAGGATGCTTCAAGCTTCCAGTGAGTTTATGTAGGGAAATTGAGATGCTAATTCAAAAATTTTGATGGGGGCAAAGGGGAAAGAGGAGGAAGATTCATTGGAAAAATTGGGATACACTTTGTAGACCCAAGAAAGAAGGGAGAATGAGTTTTAAGGAGCTGGCAAAATTCAACAATGCTATGTTGGTAAAACAGGTGTGGAGACTTATCCACAATAAAAACTCTCTATTTTATTGTGTGTTTAAGTCAAAATACTTCCCAATAGGTACTATCTTTGATGCCAAAAAATCTTCGGGGTCATTTGCTTGGAAAAGCATTTTGAGGGCAAGAAAGTAATATCAATGGGGGTACCAGATGGAGAATCGGGGATGGTCAGTCCATAAGGGTATTTAGAGATAACTGGATACCAGATGCATCGGGTGGAAGGGTAATTTCTGTAGCGTGGGGAAGGAATGAGGATATGAAGGTTACAGATTTGGGCTGCTGGAAAAGCCGAGTAATTGATGAGTGCTTGGTACCTTTCGATGCCCAAAGGATTAAGGCAATTCCGCTGTGTAATACTCCACAACCGGACCTCCTGTACTGGGCATTTGAGAAGAACGGAGTGTATTCTGTAAAATCGGGATATCGAGCCTTGTGCGAAGAAGTAAGGAATGAGGAAGCATCGGGTTCAAGCTCAGTTCTGTCCACTGGTTTCTGGTTGAGTATTTGGAAACTAAAAGTGCCGGGGAAGGTAAAACATTTTATGTGGAAAGCATGCTCAGATTGTTTGCCTACAAAAACGCACCTTGTGAAGAGGAGAGTGTTGACGAATCAGTTTTGCCACCTATGTAACCGAGCTGAAGAGGACACGCACCATGCTTTGTGGGGTTGTGAAGCAATTAAGCAGGTCTGGGACAGAGACTTTTACTGGGTTAATCAATTCGAAGCTTCACAAGGCTTGTTTCAAGATTTGGTGGAGCTAGTCATGACGAAACCGAGAATCCGTGAGGTCTTTGCTACAACGGCATGGTTCATATGGTCCCACAGGAATAAGACAAGGTTGCAAGAAAGAACCGTTCCTCTTAGTGGCATCAGGGAGGCGGTCTGTCAATTCATGCAGCTGCACAGCTCTGGCCGTGTGCACCCAGCGAGCTGCAAATTGATGAGGCAGTGTAAATGGCAACCTCCAAACCCAGGTGAGTATAAAACAAATTTCGATGGCGCTATGTTTACTGAAAGTGATGAAGCTGGTTTGGGCGTAGTGGTGCGTGATTCAAATGGCTTGGTTGTGGCTGCGATGGCAGAAAAAATAAAACAGCCCCATTCCGTGGAATGCTTGGAGATGTTGGCAGCAAGGCGAGCTGTGATTTTCGTTAAGGAAATTGGGTTGCAAGATTCCCACTTTGAAGGTGACTCGGAGCTAGTCATTAAGGAATTGCAGAGGGATGGTTTACAGTTCTCTTCTATTGGGCATTTGGCTAGGGACACGCTATCTCATGTTAGCTCCTTGAGAAGTTTTTCTTTCACTCGTGGTAAGGCAATGTATTGCGGTTGAAAATGCTTTGGCCCAAAGAGCAAGGCTATCTTTTCCTTTTTGTGCTTGGATGGAGTCTGTTTCCTCTAATATTGATACTTTTGTATGTACTGATTTTCTAGTCTTTAATTAATAAAATAAGTAGACTATCTTTTCTCTCAAAAAAAAAAAATTGATAATGGTTAAAAACAATGAATTAAGATTGAATGATAGAAGTTTACTACTGAAGGATGCAAAGTTTTTGTCCCAACAATTCAAAGAGCTACGTTACTCTCATACAAAGAGGGAAGGCAACAGTTTAGCACATAGTCTGGCTAGATATGCAATAGGCATACCAGATTTTCTAGTTTGGATGGAGAATGTTTCATCACAATTTTATTCTGTATTACAAACCGATTTATCGGGTTTTTCATAATAAATTACATTGAAGTGTTTCCTCAAAAAAAAAGATTCAATAATAGAAAAACGTTAGCTAGTGACATTTACTATGCCGCCAACTCATAACAAATAGTTAAAAATAATAATAAATATAATTTTTTTTTTTTTTTTTTGGTAGAAAGGATGTAAAATAAACAAACTACACAGGGGAAACAGATACAGGACAAAGCCTGTTTACAAACTGCCCACGATAGTCAGCTTCAACAAAAGGAACAATTCTCACAGGAGGACAAGAGAATACAGCAAAATCATTTTCCATGGACGCTCCTAACTTCGCCAACTGATCTGCACACATGTTTGCTTCTCTATAAGCATGTCTAAAGCTAACTGTCTGCAATCTTCCATCAATGAGGAATTCACGGTATTAGACTTGGACTGATTGGAGAAAGCATCCACCAAGGCTTTGGCATCCATCTCCACAATCAAAGCTTGGACCTGAGCTTGTACACAAAGGATAAGCCCATCACGAAGGGACCACAGCTCAGCTAGACAACTGTTCACTGGACCAAATTTCCTGGCATAACCAAGCACCCAGTTACCATTCTCATCTCTAACCACACCTCCACCACCAGCCAAACCGAGAGAATCAACTGATGAGCCATCCGTATTGAGCTTCTTCCAGCCAGAATTAGGCTTCTCCCATCTACTGCTTTTCAACTCCACTCTTTTTGCTGCTGTATGACTGCTTGCACAATAAATATATTCCATGACTCGGCCTAAGATCTCCTTTGTAACATTCAGGTTCTGCACTTCTCTCTTGAACACATGCTGATTTCTATTTTTCCAGATCGTCCATATTGCGAACAAAAACACCTGGGACCACGGCATCTGACCTTGCCTATGACTCAGCTTAGCATTGCAGTTAGAAACCAGCCACTCCTTAAGGTTCTCCGCAAAAAACACCGGGTCTGAGGGCTGAACACCAAGCTGGTACCAAATGGCTCTAACTGAGGGGCAATCCCTCAATGCATGTATAATGCTTTCAGGACTATTAAGACAAATTGGACAGGAATTCTCGATATTCATACCTCTTGCCGTGAGACACTCCCTTACACCGATGCTGTGGTGCATACATTGCCAAACAAAAAATTGAATTCTTGGCAGTGTTTTGAGCTTCCAAATCCACCTTCCCCCAAAAGGCACATCCAGATTAGGCAAGGTTAGAGAGTAAGCTGTCTTTAAGTCAAACTCACCCTTAGACGATAACTTCCAGGCTAATTTATCTACTGTTCTTGCTGTTAAGGGAATTGGGGTGGCTTGAATGGCCCTTTTAAAATCATTTGGCAACTCCATCTGCATTCTATCCCAATCCCATCCACCAGGATGGCCCACTTCCTTAACCTTCAACCCAGCTGATTCAAGAGTCAAAGGACTTTGAATGGCTTGCCTTAAAGGCCCAATCCCTAGCCAATCATCATGCCAAAAGTCCAGTTTACTATCAACCCCAGGTAACCATTTAATACCTTTCTTGAAAACATCTTCACCCTTTTTCAAACTCTTCCAAACTCTAGAGCTAGACAACTTGTTAACATTCCTAGAGTTCACCCGTTGATGATTACAATACTTCATTCTTAGCACCCTTGCCCAAGGAGCTTTTTCTTCGGTATGGAACCGCCAATTAAGCTTTGCAAGCAAAGTTGTATTCCTGCCCCTGGCTGTTTGGAGGCCCAACCCCCCATCTTCCTTAGGCCTAGTAACCTTTCTCCAACCTACCCAATGCATTTTTTTATTATTATCAGAGGAACCCCATAGGAAGTTCCTATTTACTCTATCAATACCCTCTAACACCTTCCCAGGCAGCATGCAGCTCTGCATCACATAAGATGGAATAGTCGAAGAGGCAGCTTGAATAAGGACAGATCTTCCTGCCAAGGACAGAAGGTTTGCCTTCCACCCGGCAAGCTTCGATTTGACTTTATCTAACACAAAGTTAAAGTCCTGGTTCGATCCTCCACGGTGTCTAATGGGGAATCCAAGGTACTTCCCTAAACAACTAGTAGATTGAAACCCAAGAACGGAAACCAAGGCTTCCTCTTCATCCTGGCCAATATTTGGGGAAAAGAAGACTCTAGACTTTGACTCACTTATAATTTGGCCTGAATCTAAACAAAACTTGTCCAAGACTTCTTTAACCGCCATACAATTCTCCGTATTAGCCTTAGCAAAGAGAACCAAATCATCGGCAAAAAAGAGGTGAGAAAAGGAAGGGCCGCTTCTAGAAGCTTTCACTGGTTTCGAAACACCCTCTTCACATTTATCTTGAATTAACTGGCCAAGATACTCCATACACATGATAAAAATATATGGGGATAGAGGATCCCCTTGCCTTATTCCTCTAGTTGGCGTAAAAGGCTCCAAACTACCGCCATTAAAGAGGATAGAAGTTGACACAGTAGTGATGCAATTCATTATAATCTCAATGAGATTATTAGGGAGATTAAATATGCTCAACATGCTTTTTATAAAGCTCCATTCCAGCTTGTCATAAGCCTTTTCTAGGTCTATTTTGAGTGCCATGTACCCCACTTTCCCTCTCGTTTTGCCTATTGTATGAATGACCTCTTGAACAATAATGGCATTATCCACCCCCCGCCTACCAGGAACAAAGGCTGCTTGACACGGGGATATAATCTTATCCAAATAGGGGCGAATTCTCCCTACCAGCACTTTGGATATGATCTTATACACCGAGTTACAAAGGCTTATGGGACGGTAGCTTCCAATTGTCTCAAGACCTTGAACCTTCGGAATAAGGACAATATTTGTGTTATTTAGATAATCAGGAACTTTCCTCTCCCTAAACACTTTCTTGATTTCTTCTCTAACCGAGTCCCCAACAATGGTCCAAAAACGCTGGAAAAAACCAGCATGAAGACCATCCGGTCCAGGGGCTTTTAAAGCCTTTAACGACCACAAAGCAGCTACAATTTCCTCCTCTGACACCATAGGGCTAATACTTTCTTTTTCTTCCTCCGACAGTTTGGCTTGCCATTGGGAATGATAATTCAGCTCCCCTGTGGCTGAGACCTGGCTAGTAGTGTACAGCTTGAAAAACCCTTCCCTGAAGTAATCCATAACTTCCCTTTCCTCAAAAATCCAATCCCCTGCCCCATTTTTAACTGACCAAATATGGTTCCTTTTCCTTCTGGCTAGGGCTGATATGTGATAGAAGGAAGTATTACGGTCACCCATCACCAACCAGTTTATTCTAGCTTTTAACGCCCAAAGCTCTGTTTCTTGGCCATTCACCATTTCCAAATCCTTAAGAAGCTAAGACTCTAATAGAATCAGAGAGGGAGATGGACTATTAGCCATAGCCCTTTGAACTCCATCTAATCGAGCCATGATTCTCCTTTTCTTTGCAAATATATTCCCGAAATGATTCTTATTCCACAACTTAGCCTCCTTTGCAAAATTTTCTATATTCTCCGGAAGCTCCATAGACCTCTTCCACGCCTGACTAACTACACTCGGAAAGGAAGGGTCAGAGAGCCAGAAGCTTTGAAAACGGAACGATCTATTAAGATAATTCATCCTCCTAGGCAGAGTTTCAAGAAGAACTAGGCAGTGATCCGAGTGGCATCTCGTGAGATGGGAAATTCTAGCTTCCGGATACAGAAGACACCAGCTCGGATTCATGAAGTATCTATCAATCCTTTCTTGGATAAAATAGTTGGCATCTCTCTTATTAGTCCAAGTAAACCTTGGCCCATTGAACCCTAAATCCACCATATTACACCTATCTAAGCACTCCTTGAATAGAAGGGATCTATTAATGCTTACTGGTCTACCCCCTAACTTATCCTCATTAACTAAGGGTTCATTAAAATCTCCAGCTATCACCCAGGGTTTATTATGCATTTCTGCCACTTTGGACAGATTATTCCATAAAATACTTCTCTCCTCACTCCTCGGGCTAGCATAAATTGCAGTAAAGAACCAGGATAGATTAGAGGATAGTACCTTGACCTCAACATGGATCTCTTGTTCTGTAGTAGCCAGCTGGTCAATCTCCACCATGTCTGAATTCCACAGCAACCACAAGCCTCCAGTACGGCCAATTGTCTCCGTAATAATTGCACCATCGAATGGAAGTCTGTCAGTGATCTCTCTTGCTCTTTCTCCCCCAAGACGAGTTTCCATTATTACCATTATTGCCGGATTGTGCATCCCTACCAAGTCCCTTACATGTTTCTGAAAATTGGGCTTCAGAACCCCTCTACTATTCCAAACTACAAAATTCATAATAAAATGAAAAAAGGGGAGAAGGAACATATTAAGCAGAAGCAGTAGCTCCACCGCCATTCTCGAAATCCATCCCAATTTCGCCATCACCGGAACCCCCCTGCTCACAAGGCTTGCTGTTGTGGGTCCGCTGATCGACTGGCTCAGCTTGAAGAACGGAGTCAGCAGAACCTCCACCATCATTTTCGAAATCCATTCTAGCTTCACCCTTGCCGGAATCCCCCTGCACTCTATCCTTGCTGTTATGAGTCCGCCGATCAACTGGATCGGCTTGAACATCGGAATCATCTTGAAGGCTTGGCTCGGCTGGGTGGCGACTCGGTCTTCCACTAACATCACCGACCTTGCTGCCTCTGGGACGGTCTGAGTGAACACAGGAAGATTCTCCTCCTCCGGTAGCCACACGCCGGTTCGACACCACATCATGCTCTCCACTCTTCTTTCCCTTAGCTTTAATCCCCACTTCCTTTTGAACCGGAGCTGTAAACTGAAATTTGTTCTCATGGCTGCCCTTACTGCCATCAGAGGTGCGCCAACTCCAATTCTGAGAGTTAAGAGTTTCTGGCTGCATTTGAGTGAACGTAGCCCTACTCCTAGCCAAACCCTTTTTTCCCCTTACTGATGGGCTCATTTGCAAAATAGGCCCCTGCCTACTTGGACTAGTCCCCACACTAAATGGGCCCAATTGCTTGTCCTTCAAATCGTGTTTCGGAACACCAAACTTCTACGGGTTTGTCTCCTTGGCCCAGCCCATCGAAATGGGCTTCGTTGCAGTTCCTTGCCCACTAGCCTGACGCTCCTCTGCTCTCCCCGAACCTGAGAGTCCGTCCAAACCAGCAGCATTCCTAACGCCACGCTGTCCATTTTTCCTGCGTGTCACTAACATCCAAGGCCCGTACGAGTCGTTAGCCTTTGTCGCTCCACTACCCTCTGACATGCCACCCCCAATGACTGTACTATCCGTGTCATGCACCATACGTGACCCAACAGAATCACCATGCTCATCGTTGCCTCCTCTCACCGGCGATGAAGAAGACCGAATGATGTGTGGACAGACCTCTTTCTTGTGACCTACCCTACCACAAGCAAAACACAACTTCTGGATTCCCTCATAGACCACCGGCTGCTCGAATCTGCCTATAAGCACTGTATTAATAAGTGGTTTGTTCATATCCACTTGAATGCATAATCTCGCGTATTTTCCTCTCACTTCCATGGCGGTTTGAGCATCAATCCGTAAAACTTTGCCAATAGCTTCTCCAATATGTTTAAGCACCTCCGTTTCGTATAGTTCCAATGGCAGCGCATGTAACCAAACCCACACCGCTATCGAAGAGACATTGGCTGCTTCTGGTTTGAAGAAAGGCTCCCAAGGTCTGATCGATAAAAATTGCCCTCCGATGAACCAAGGACCTTTCTCTAGGACTGAATCCATATCCTCTTTCAAGGTGAATCTAACAGAATAAAAATCGCACCCAAGATCGACACAGTCCAGTCTTCCGATTGGTTTCCAAAGGTACTGAAGCTTGCTTTGGAGAAAGTTAAACCCAACCGTTTTCCCGTACAGCTTAATAATCAGTGTTTGAGACCACGGTTTTCGAATTCGCAGCTTCGTTTCTCTGGAGAGCTTCACCGCAGCTAAACCGTCCCTAAGATCAGTAACCTCATCATCTGACTCGGCGTCATCATCCATCAAATCCATAAAGTCAAAAGCTTTAGCAAAAGCTCCTGGGATTTCTCCGACTAGTTTATCTCTGAAGGACGTTTTCGGCGACCCCCACACATTCTGATGTCTCTGCTCTTGGCTGCCTTTACTTGGACCTTCATTGAACTCAGCATGGTGGACATCTTTCACCTTCTTTTTGCTTCACAATAACTCAGCTTCCTCCTCTCTAGAGAGAACCCGGTGTTTAGACATTTCGCTATTCCAAATCTAATATATAAAATATTATGATTTTTATAAAAATATTCCAACAGAGATGTAAGATCTTTTCCTTTTAAAAGTTCCAAATTTGAAAAAATAGTATTAAGAAAAAGACAGCCATACCTTCTCAAAAGAAAAAGACAGCTATTAAATAATCACAAGATGATGGACGGTTAACCAAATATATAAATAATAAAGCTTTTCTCATTTAATTAATTTAGCTAAGGCATTACGTTTATTACCAATAGACTAATAACAGATATATATGCTCAAACTGTAGTTTAGTTAAAGCAGTGGGCAAAAAACAATTTGAATGATATTCTTGAGAAATCCATATACTAATAAAACATACCATTTGTTCCAAGATTTTTCTTATTATCTAGATTTGTGAATTCTTTTTTTAGATTTTTTTTATTGTCTAGATTTTTGAATTGTACAATGTTTGTCTAAAGGTTTTTCTTGATATTCTTATGACATCTAAATAAAAGGGTTGAATAGAATAAGTTTTTCATTTTTGAAATTTCATGGGTCAGCTTGTAAATTTTTTTTTGGGGGGGTGGGGTGGGGGGGGAGGAGTATATAATTTTAGGGACAAAAGTAAAATTTTATGTGTAAATATATACACACACACATTTTCCAAAGGCTAGGGAGGCATAGCCACCCTTAGCCTCAACTTAGTTTCATCTCTACAGAGAATTTTGAGCTTCACTATTTATGGGAACCAATATTTATTGGGTCTTGTTAATAGCTTAAGGTATTTGTTAATGAACCATTTAGAAAGTTTTTAATACCATTTTCATAAGAAATATAAAGATCTTAAAAAAATTTAGTTAATTTGTTTCTTTTCCTATAAAAAGTTATTTAGGAAAGAGATAAACAGGACACTTGCTTAGGAATGGCAACGGGTCGGGTTCAGGCTGGGTTTTTCCATACCCGGACCCGACCCGCGGGCCAAGACCTACAGCCCAGACCCGGCCCGTTTACTAAACGGGTTTTTTTTTGGGGCCGGACCCACCCCACCGGGCTCCGCGGGCCCCGTCTAGCTAGGCCAAATTTGGGCCTAATTCTCGGACCAAATCATGGCCCAATCACAATCAATTTTTTTTAAGGCCCAGATGCCAAAAATAGGCCCAACCAGCTTAAAATATGAAGAAAAAAAAAAATCTCACACCAAATCAACTTGTGTAAGATCTTGAGTAAAAGTATATGCATTATGCCATAGTGTAAGATTTTTTTTCTTTTTTTTTTTTTTGTAAAAAAAAGAGGAAACAAATCAGTTCTTTTTTCTTTTTCTTTTTTTCTCTTCTTTGTTAATACAGATTTTTCACCATAAAAAAATAAAAAATACAAATCACAATCCCAAACATAAACATAAACAGAAACACAAATCAGCTTGTTTTTTTGGCTCTTCTCTGTTAATACATATTTTTTACTAAAAGAAAAAAAACACAAATCACAAACAGAAAACAAAATCAATAGATCCCTATTTCGATTCTTTCGTATCCGATACCGTCGTCGATGTCGCCGAGCAACATACGCGCCGCGACGACGTGCGCAGTTGAGGCTAGGTTGCATAGATCGTCAGAGGAAGACATCACTGTTTTGATTGACACAGATGACTAGATGAGTCTTACACTCAGCCAACAAGGAAAAACATCCACTGGGCTTTGAAGGATCTAGTGCGATGGGCTGTGCCTAAAGAGTGAGAGTGAGGCCGTGAGGGTGGGTGAGAGTGAGTCCGTGAGGGGGGCGACAACCATGCGTGAGACGGAGCGTGACTGCGTGAGGTGTGAGGCCGTGTGCTGTGTAAGGTAGTGAGGGACGAGGGTGAGGACTAAAAAGGTGTGAGCAGAAATGAGGGAGTGAGGGTGAGGAGGCTGGAGGCGTGAGCTGAAAAATGAGGGAGTTAGGGTTAGTGTTTATAGCTATATATATATATATATATATATATATATATAGGGGTTTTTTTAGTAATTTCATGGTAACCAGGTCTTATCCGGGTCGGGTTTCAGGTAGGGTTTTGGATTTTTTAAATAAAATCCAGACCCGACCCGAACCCGCTTCGGGGTTTTTTTTTTTTTTAAAACCCATACCTGACCCTATTCTTTATCAAGCCGGGTAAAATCCGGCCCATTAGGGTCGGGCCAGACCGGATATCCGCGGGTTGGATCTAAATTGCCATCCCTACACTTGCTTGTTTATGGGCATGACCACCATCCACCAAAGTACCTCTCTTTCGTGTGTATGTGTGTGTATATATATATATTAGTTGGATATTTTCATCTGATGCTACTAAATATATTTGTTCGCTTAGATTTACTATTGAATACGATTATTTGGGCATTGTCAAATATATTAATCACTCTTTTTGTATGCTTTAAAGTCTAATTATTTTGTAGAAATACTTTTTTCTCATTATTTTTCTACTTTTCACACATATTACATTACTTTATTATATAGGGGAAAATCTTCTGGTAGCAATCAAGAGGTATTCTATTGGCATGAGTTATTTCGAACTTGACTGCCCCAAAAAACACGAGTCCAAGCATTAATGTATCAAAATGCAACACATGTTTAAGCAATAAAACCCCCCACCACTTTATTAAAAAAAAAACTCACCACTTGTACTTTTTTTTCCTTTTCTCACTAGAAATGGTATACAAAAGCAGTATAAAAAACAATTGAAGTTAATTGAACCTGTTAGAATAATAATACATAAAAATCTTAAAGGTTGTTCCAAGAAAGAAATGCAAATAAACATCCCTTAAAAGGTCTATGTAATACTTAATATAACAATGACGTGGCATTTATTAGGTAATTTCTAATTGAATAAAAATCATATTAAATAAGGTAAATATCAAAGTGATAGCAAGAATGAAAAGTATCTAGCCAAAGGAACAGAGCACAAGATGAACTGCAAATTAGAAGGAGAATAACGACTATAATTTTATTTATGGTTGTTACAAAACAACCAATAGCTTAGCTTAGTTGTAAATAATCTATTAATTAGCACGTGTAAGAGTTAGTTAGAGAATCCGTTTGTTGGTTAGTATAGTTTATTCAGTTGATTACCAAAATCTAATCTTTGATATAGTTCAAACACAATTTGGAATGAATATCAAAGCAATTAGATCTAATAATGCCATAGAATTTAAAATGCTTGATTTTTATAATTCTCGTGGCATTATACACCAAAACAATTGTGTTTACACCCCTCAACAAAATTCTGTTGTTGAGAGAAAACACCAACATATACTCTTTATAGTTAGAGCCTTACATTTACAATCAAACCTTCCATTACAGTTCTGGGGTGATTGCGTCCCTACTGTTGTCCATCTAATTAATAGGTTGTCATCTCCTCATTTACATAATAAAACTCCTTATGAACTA
Source organism: Quercus robur (assembly GCF_932294415.1). NCBI lineage: Eukaryota > Viridiplantae > Streptophyta > Magnoliopsida > Fagales > Fagaceae > Quercus > Quercus robur. Next base: position 82,364,364 of record NC_065535.1, read on the forward strand.
CTTTTTCATAAACCTTGAACCTATGATCATTTAAGGGTCTTTGGTTGCTTATGCTTTGCTTCTACCATAGCTCAAAATAGACACAAATTTTCTCCAAGGACTAGAAAATGTGTTTTCATTGGTTATCCCTTTAATGTCAAAGACTAAAAATTGTTTGATCTTCAATCTCGTACTGTTTTCCTCTCTAGAGATGTCACATTTCATAAAACAGTTTTCCCTTACCAAACTCATTCATATATTCCATCTTCTTCCTCCCAATTGTCTTTGCCTTCCACTCCTCCAAATCCACCTATGTTTCTTAATGAGAATTCTCCTATTTCTCATTCTCATAATCCAGATTTTGTTAACCATTCATCAAGTTCATCTTGGAAGCTAAAAATATTTGGACCTTAACTCCATTACCTTCCAACAAGAAGCCCATTAGATGTAAATGGGTTTATAGAATGGGTTTATAGGGTTAAGTACAAGTATGATGGTTTAGTGGAGAGGTACAATGCCAGGTTATTGGCTAAGGGCTTCACTCAGAAGGAAGGGGTAGATTACACTGAGACTTTCTCACTTGTGGCCAAGATGGTTTCTATCAAATGCTTGTTAGATGTGGTTGATGTGAAAGGTTGGTTTCTTAGCCAACTTGATGTCAACAATGCATTTCTGCATGGTGACTTATCAGAGGAGGTTTACATGGCTCTTCCACCAAGTTTTCACAGTAAGGGGGAGCTGGTGTGTAAGCTAAATAAATCACTTTATGGTCTTAAGCAGGCTTCTAGACAATGGTTTGCAAAGTTTTCAACTACTCTAGTTTAGCTGGGGTTCACACAATCAAAGGCAAACTATTCACTCTTTACTAGGCAACAAGATCATTCATTCATGGTTCTTTTGGTCTATGTGGATGATGTCCTAATAGCTAGCAACAATCAAGAAGAAGTGAATTAGTTTAAGGTGTTATTAGATCATAAATTCAAGCTCAAAGACTTGGGTGGGTTTAAATTCTTTATTGGGTTGGAGGTTGCCAGATTAGACAAGGGAATTGCCCTTTGCCGGAGAAAGTACACCTTAGAGGTCTTGAATGATGTTGGTCTTCTTGGTTGTAAACCTGCATAGACACCTATGGAGTAAAACCTCAAACTCAGCAAGTATGAAAGGAAAGAGAGCCTCATTTGGATGCAATGCATAAGACTTTGCAGTACTTGAAGAATGAACTAGGCAAGGGACTTCTGTTCTATTCTCATCTAGTTCAAAACTATACATCAAAGGCTTTGCAAATTCTGATTGGGCTTCATGCCCAAATACCAAAAGATCTGTGACAGGTTATAGCATTTTTATGGGGGATTCACTAGTTTCTTGGAAGTCCAAGAAGCAATCAATAGTTTCCGGGTCTTCAGCAAAGGCAAAATATAGGTCCATGACTATAGTTACATGTGAAATAGTCTGGATCTTGTATCGTCTTAATGAATTTGGAGTAGACCACAAAAGAGAAGCATTATTATTTTGTGACAGTCAATCTGCTTTACATATTGGTTCAAACCCTGTGTTTCATGAGAGAACTAAACATACATAAATTGACTATCATGTGGTCAAGGATAAGGTTCTAGCAAGTGTTATCAAATTGATTAATGTGATGACTTAATGTCAACTAGCAGATTTGCTAACAAAGGCACTAAACTTCAATCAATTCTCTAATCTTCTTTCTAAAATGGGAATGGTGAACATACATACACCTACAGTTCAACTTGAGGGGGAGTATCAGAGTGATAGCAAGAAGGAGAAGTGTCCAGCCAAAGGAACAAAGCACAAGATGAATTGCAAACTAGAAGAAGGAGAAAAACGATTGTAGTTTTACTTATGGTTGTTAACTAAACGACTAGTAGCTTAGCTTAGTTGTAAATAATCTATTAATTAGCACGTGTAAGAGTTAGTTAGAGAATCTGTTAGTTGGTTAGTGTAGTTTATTATGTTACTTACTCATATTAGCTAGTATATAAAACTGTGTAATCTCTTGGTTAATTAATTAAGCTCATTTTTACCAAAATCTAATTTTTGATAGTAAAAGTGAGAGATTGAATTATCCGGGAAGAAAAGGAGAATGGAAGGAAAAGTGACCGAAATATACTAATATTTAATGCGTTCTAAACTTCTAATCTTCTATTCTGAGTTCTAATCACTGCCTGGGTTGAGAGAGAGAGAGAGAGAGAGAGAGAGAGAGAGAGAGAGAGAGAGAGAGAGAGAGAGAGAGAGACTTGATGATTAGCATACCTCAACTTGAAAAATCTCACTTACACGCTTAATGTGATAAGGACCCAAACTAGTAAGATATGTTACAGCAAATTACAATACTTCTCCATGTTCAGACTTCTAAATACAATAAAGGATCAAATTTAAGTATCAAACACAAAACAATAGCTTCTAAAAATTATCATACTGGCATTAGTGATCGATCAAACAAACCTATAATCCTATTAACCCTTAATCCAAAGCTTTCTGGATCTTCGTTTTAAATAACAAAATGTAGAGTTTATCCATTGAAAAATAAAGGAAACAGCCTGTTGAGTGGGTCACAAACGAGCCGAAACTTGAGCCCACGATGCAATGCCAGGCCGGCCCATACACTTTATCGAATTCCTGTGTGAGCATTAAGACAAGTTGTTACTTCTTTTGAGTCTTGTTTATGTTCCAAAGACAAATCTTTTTTTTTTTTTTTGAGAAGCAAGACAAATCTTATTTATATTATTATAAACCCCACTATTGTGGCATATACTACTAGCATATAGGCACATATTTTAAGAAGACAATTTAGAATATTACACACTACTACTAGTAATTTAGGCTGAATTATTTGTAGCAGTAGCTGTAGGTTCTTTCTAAACCCATACACATGGGTTGTTGGATCCTCGATCCAGTCCAGTATCTAATAATCTGGACAACCTAGCTAGAAGCTAGATCATGTGGTGTGTCTAGACTCTAGTCTAGATTAAATGTCCCCAGAATTTAAAAAAAGTCTCAGTTTGACTTTATCTTCAGTATCTTGAGATCTTCTGAAGGGTACTGTTGATTAGTGGGGCCCACCAACTAAAGAAAGAGAGATCCATATTCCATGTTCTACTTCTAGCTTTTTGATTTCCATAGCCAAGCCAAAAAAAGAATACAGAATGAGAGAGAAAGGGAAATCACATAGGCAAATGTGAATCATCCGCAAAAGAGAAGTTCCAAAAAGAGACTCCAAGAAAAATAATTGATCACAAGACACCCTTTTGGCCTTGGCATCACTGACACTTATTATAGGTCACTGTTAATAAAGACCATCAAATTTTATAGCTTATTTAATTGGTATATTATGCTTAAAGTAACAATCCCTTTTTTTTTTTTTGTTTTTCTTCAATGGCAAGCAAATTTCTGCTTTATGTTAGTTATATAGCATTAGTATGGTATGGACTATATGTTAAGAACATTATGTAATTAAATGTTTGTGAAGATAAAATCTCTGAAACATACATACCTTCTTCATGTTAAAAGCCATGTGTTTAGAGCTGAACTTCTCCAAGCTATCATGAGTACGCCTTGCACAACGAAAGGCATGCACTTGCATGAATTCAGGCATGTCAGAGACCAAGACCTTGACTTGAAGAAATGTTGCCACTGATGCCAAATTGGTTTCAACATGGGAAACTGATTTCCTTGCTTCAACTAATATTTGTCCCACACCTCCAACTCCTCCCTCTATGACTCTCTGGCCACCTTGCTCAATTTCCTTGTTGCACGTTTTCGATTTCCTTGAAAACCAACTTCGTTGAATGGATTTCTTATCCACCACCACAGCTGGTGGTGGTATCATCGGCTTTATATGATTGCCGGTGGTGGACTTATAAATGGACATGAAACTTTTCTTTTGCTTCTCATGGGAAGCCATTGATGATGCTTCTTAGGCAGTATTGGAAATGGGTTGGTTTTGTTCAATAAGTTGGAGGTACAAAATATATAATGCGTTGAAGATGAAGTGTTCGGAATCATGAGCACAAGGAAGACCCATTAAAATAATGTTGATTAAGAAGTGGGAAAGATAAATTAAATGAGTGAACCATGTGTAACTGCCTATGGTCATGGATAATATAAAAGGGTGAGTCTTTGCTAGTGGAAGATTTGATATATTTTGTTGTTCCTTCAAAAATAATGGGTTCTTGTGGTTGGAAGAGAGTGATTATTAATATTAGGGAAGCATATATGTCTCCAATAGTTTTGCTTCTGCTAAGCCAGCACAAATGGACCCCTACTCTAGCTGAAGGGCCTGCACCGCCAATTCTTGCTATGGTACCTAACAAATGGGTCCTTGTCATTATAATACTCCTTGTTTTCAAGTCATGCAGAATAAAAAAAGAGAATTGATTAAGAGAAAAATTCTTTGTCAAGTGCCAACCAATAAGTTTGTGATAGAACTTAAAAAATAAAAAATAAAATAAAAGAAGAAGAAGAATATTGAATTATGATGGTGGTTATGTTAGTTTCAGGAACATGGTGAAATGGACAGGTAAGTTTGTGTACGTGTTAAAAATTGAATAATCTCCGGCTTAGAATGATTTGTGCTAAAATAATGAATAATCTCTACTTGGATGGGTGTATGACTCAGTACTCTTGGTAAAGTTTAATTGATATTTTTTGGGATATACCTCGATCCCGTAGGATCGTTTTATACCTGCTATGTATGATAAATTAATCAAGGAAAAATGAAGAAAAAAAAATTATGAGACTAACATTGGTATCAACTATCAAGTACCTTTCAATTTTATTCATCAAAAAGTACCTTCAAATTTTTTTTTCAGAAACAAGTACCTTCAATTAATTGTAGACAATGGACTCCGTTTTCTAATTATATGATTTATAACCTTCTCAAAAAAAAAAAAAAAAAGATTTATAAACGGATAAATTACCAATTAACATCCAATTGTAACCCCACCCCCCCCCCCCCCCCCCCCCCCAAAAAAAAGAAAAAAAGAGGAAGAAACCAACGAGATAATTTATTATAATTTTATTGTCAAGTCAATCAAATTTTAGTCATGTCTAACTTATAATAATTAATTCTTACTCAGATCTAACTTATAATAATTAAAAGAAATAGGAGCTTTTACCATTTTTTTTTTATCAAGGAGGTTTTACCATATACCACATATTCTTACGCTTAGGTATTATATTACTACAATACAATATTAAAAATTCATTTGACTAAATAAAATGAATAAAACTCTGTTTAGCATTAAATTAATTAGTACATGTTTCACACCTCCTTTAAGTTAGGGTTCAACATGTGAATTTACATATGAGTAATACTACTGGCACAAACTATTTTATAATATTTTTACAAAATGTTGATGTAGCCAATTTCTTATTGGTTTTTATCTAGGCTCACTATTAATATCATTTTTTTCATTTACCAATAATTACTCAACACATCAGCAATTTGTAAATTTTTTTTATAAAATAGTTTATATCTCTAGTATTATTCTTTACATATAGATAAAAGTTTCAATAACACCCAAATTTGTAAGTAAGCAAAGATGATTAATTGTATAGTAAAGTAAGAAGTAAGAATACCTCAAAAGTCAAATATTCATAGTACTTCAATGACTAAGATTGTAACATTGTGTATGTGATAAAAAAAAAAAAAAAAAAAAAATAGTGTATAGAATCAACTCTAAAAATTGATTTTGCATCAATTGTTAAGCAGTCTATGCCCTAAATCTTTTAAATTAATCTTGTTCCATTTGCTTGTAGAAGTTAGTGCTAATTGTAGGTCAATTGCTTGTTCCATTTGTATGAAAAGAGAGAGCTTTTCCTAGAGAAAAACCAGGTTCCCATCTTTCTTTTCCATCTCTTTCATTGTATTGATAGAGATTCTGTAAACACCTTCCTCATCCACAAACATAGACTTTGTGAGTGAGAGAATGGCATTGGAAACATGAGAAACCATATCCATATCCATATCCATATCCAAATCCAAGTCATTTGGTGGCTTTCCATTGGTAGCTCAACGGTGGTGACTCCAGGAAGCTAGGTGAAGAAAAGACTAATGGAGTTGGTTACTAGCTAGAGCTTAGAAGGCTCAAGTACACAGGGAGATATAGGCTTGGAGGATTTATAGTCATCCATGTACTGCAAAGTCTGCAACTATTCATTCTAGTCAAGTTTTCCGACGGGTGGTCGGTGGAGAGGTTTTTACACTCGGAGCTCGGGTTTTCCTCTTCCATAACACTTTGTGGTGTTGTGTATGGTTTGCCTTATTGTTCTTTATTTCCTTTATCTTTCTATATTGCCATGTTTGTGTAGTGTTGTTAGTTTGGAAATTTGCTAAATCACTTACACTTGGTATATATTGTTTAGTTTAGTGTTAAAATCAACTTAGCCGTAAAACTTTGTATTAAAGGCAAAATATTGTGTTAGGGTGTTTTAGCATATTTCAATGTTTAAGGGCATTGTTCTTGTCCTGAAACTTAATTCAATTTGGACCAATGATATCAATGGCACACATTTTACATTCATTTAGATTACATTTAACTGAAGGTTATATTGGGAAACTTCTTCCAATTCCTATGGGCCCCAATTAGTTATTTTTAATAATAATTTAAGGCTATGGTTCCTGCAACAATCTAGGATCCATATATGGTCCTTTGTAGACCAAAAATTTTGTCCACTTTTACCCAAACGGCCCCCCCCCCCCCCCCCCCCCCCACACAAGAATTTAGTTTTTTAACAAAATAAATGCTATATGTATATTTAATATTTTAATTTAACCTTAAGAAAACTTATATTTGACCCCTCAAAAACTAAAATTAGCCTAAGTTTTTGTTTTTTTTATTATTTGCAAAACTAATTGATTTTTTAGTTACAACGATATTGGGCACAAAATAAATGTATTTTTTATTTGATTTGTAGATTATGAAAAGGTCGACTACAATATTTGACTTTTTCAAAAAGAAAAATGTAAATATTTTAGAAGTCAATACCTCTTATGCAACATTACCAAACTCGAATTAATGCTGATATTCTAATTTTTAAAAATTCTCAAACAAAATTTCACAAAGAAGTTTTTGAATATTGAAAGATGATATTTTAACTTTTTTTTTTTTTTCTTAATAAAGGGAAATTGCTTCAATTTAGTATAGAGTCAGTTAAAGATGATTTTTGAGATTTAAAAGAAGATCGAGTTCCATTTGATAAATAATTTAGTTGAAAAGTATTAAGAAAAAGTTATTTTGAGTTTTCTCTTTTGTTGATATTTTTTTAATATTCGTTAAACGCTAGTTGGGATTCACGTGAAATTTTTTTTCCTCATGTTTGTCTCCATTAGGTCCAAACCTTGGTTCCGTCCCTATTTGTCATAGTCTAAAATATAACACATGAAACATTATTATTATGATTTCTGAACTGCCTTATCATAAGCTTTCTTGATTTTTTCTCTTAATCAGATCTCTATCATACATCATAATACAAATCTCGTCAATAAAGACTGTGGGGGGTAAAAAACCAGTAGGCCCATGTCGATGTCTATATTGGGCCAAAGGCCCAGCCCAAGGGAAAAATCCCTCCTCGGTCGCGGGGAGGAAAAGCCCTTCCTCGGCCATGGGGAGAGTCCTCCTTGGCACAGTGTAGCCGAGGATGGAGGAGGTAACCTGCCATTAGTAGTGACACTCCCTATCACCTCACGGAGAGAGAAAAGTACTAAAACAGAAAAGGACAACGAAAGTGTTTAAAGGAAAGGCTATCATTATTGCATTCAGTGTCTTGTGTCTGACATGGCCATACTTCTCTGTCCTTACAACCACTCCCAACAACTGGAGGAAATGGCTGATGGGACAAGTACCTACCCTAGGGACCCCATTCAGGAGGAAGAAAACTACTATAAAAGGAGAGTAAAGAGAAGCAGAAAGGGCGGGGCGAAGACCCCCCAACACACAAAAGGGACCAGAAAGGGCTCCCGGAATTGTATCGAGGATCAATTCTCCCAGATGAACTCAATCCACCTCATCCTATCAAGTAAAACACCATGATAACTGTTGTCCATACACCAAAGCCTAGCTCTTTAGGCCACTCTCTACAAATTCATTGTACCGAGCTTGCTGGTCTAAAATCTCATGCATCCTGAGCCAGATCAGAAAAATCGGACCCTACAAAGACAAAAGTTGTTACTATTCCCTAATTGTTTGAAACTAGTTTTAAGAATTTTGACCATAGTGAATGCTCAATTTTTTTTTTTTTTTTTTTTTGAGTTTTGAGATTCTTTTTAACCTACAAATATATATGTAATTTATGTACATGATGGCAGGAAAAGTGCTTTTATATATATATTTTAAAAGTTTCAAAATGTTAATTTAAGAGATAGACTGTAAAAAAGTCCATAACAACTCACTCATGAGTCATGCTCACATCATAAAATGAGGAATACAAAATTTTTACTTAGAGACTATTTCCAAATAAATGCGACATAAATTGCGGGGTTGCCATGTTTGGTCACGTGTAGTAGACATTGATGGATGATTTTGTATTTTAGTACCTTATCCTTGGAATAATCAACTATTTTTTCATGTGGTATATGGGCTTCCAAGCTTTCAGTGGCTCTTTCTCAAAAAAAAAAAAAAAAAAAAGCTTTCAGTGGCTCACCCCATTTAAAGGAGTTTTGCGGGCTAAAAGCTTAGCAACAAACCTTTCAGTGACACCATCAACTGTTCATAATTGATGCAATCAAAGATTCAAGAAGCTCCCAATATAATCTTTTTATGAAAAAAATCTTGTATTGCGTGTAAACAATAGCTGCCATATTTGTGTGTTTTATTAGGTGTGTGTGACTGTGAGTGCAAATTAATGTGCATGTCTGTGTGTTTATGAGAGAGGTGCGTACGTGTGGGATGAGCATGCGTGTGTGTGTGTGTCTAAGATAGAGAGAGAGGTCATCAAAAGCTGAATGCTACCATGCAGTCTATGCTAGTGAGGATTAGGTTTACTTACTTTCATTAGCTAAGATCTAGTGAGAATAGGGGAATCAAAGTCCTTTAAACAGGAAAGCAAAGAATAAATATTGGGCCGAAAGAAAATGTAGTTCACTATCATGTGCTCATAATTCATTATAGGGGAATCATGATGAGAGAGCTATGCCATTGCCATACCTCCACAGCAAACAAAAACAATAACTTTGGCAGAGGCTTTGGCTATCCTAGTCAATAGACTACAAGAAAGATAAAACCACTACTCTCAATAGGTCACAAGGGACCACAACAAAGAAATGGAACCTGAAGTTCTGTCAGTAACTGTACCAATAATGTGAAAAATATGTCGTATTTCCTCTTGTATTCTAAGAAAAAGAAATTGAAACTTACATTTGGACTTGAGGTTGTACTATTACTATATTCTTTGTTGAGGGCTTTCTTATTAGATGGATTGAGGTCGACTCCTATGGTACACCTTTTAAGAACGCTAGACATTCATATTCTAGCCAAGGGTAGCATAGTCCTGGCCTTGTATCTTTTTCCCATCTAGTCGAATTTTTATTTTTGAGTGTTTCCTTTATGACAAAGAAATGCTCTTGATTCTCAATGAAATTTGTTTGTTCATTGCCTCCTGGTCATGAAATAATTATCTCATATATCCCGGTTATCTTCTTTCTTCCAAACATATGGATTTCACAATGTATGAGATCTTCAAGTTAGTGAGAAAGATGACGTATTAGATGCACAAGATACCTTCTCCTAATCATGGAGTCGCACTTTTCATAAGTTTTAAGCACTTAGCTATAAGTACGTTCTAATACAACAGATAACTTACACTGCCAGACTCGCATTTCTCCATTTTAGTTCATAAAAGCTGATTCTAGTTAATGATGATTGTATCAACTCAATAAAATAGAAGCCCATAGTTCAGGAAATAAAAAGATGTAGGAAGCTGTGACATTTATATCATGGCCATGAAGTTACAATAACTCCATGTGCATATATGAGGAAAGAACTCTTTTACAAATATAAACTTATTATTAGAGTACATGTCCTGTTTATAATTTGGCCAATCAGTTCAATTCATTCATGCATTTATGTGTTAGCCAGGGTGGTTGTAGGGTTTGAACAAATCATGAGCCGTGGTCGATAAAAGTCTTGCCCTCGTGTCCTTTATATATATGGTTAAAACTTCCCTTCAACCTCAAGCAAAGCATATAGAGAGGAAAAGAGTGAAGCAACTCTTTTTTAGACTTTAGTACTAGCTAGTAACTAGGGATCCTTTCTTTTAATTGTACACCATTGCCTTCCCTCTTCCTATTCATCCTCCGTTCATTCTTCATTAACATAATGCGAAAAAAGTAGAAATGGGGGTTCCTTTCAGCCCAAAACATTCTGCCGAACTTCTGGCTGGCTGTTTTGGACTGAAGGGAGCTCCTACTTCTTCTTTCATTCAGTCTCTCAGCTTCAAAGGTTAGAATTATTGATGGTATCTCTATCTTTAGTATATGTTTGATCTCTTCAAGAAAATTTTATGCATATAGGTTTCATTTACTTTGAAATCAAAATGAAATCCATAAGTTGTGTTTTCCTTTGGTAGATGAAATCTATAGGTTGAGTAATGATATTGTCACACTTCATAATATTTATGACAACATTACAAGTTTTGGACTAGTGTTTATCTCAGTAACCTTGGTTTTTTGTCTCTTGTTCCAAAGATCATCATCGAAACAATTATTGATTCTTCACATGGTGTTGAACACTAAACAATTAGGACAGCCAATTTTGTGTTGTTCAGAAGGCCCATTAGGCATAACAAGGCAACTGCAAAAATGGTACTTCTCCTTTGCAAAAATCAAAACACAATGTTTTTTGCTTCGAAAGGTAACTTCCTTTCAAGCTTCCTCTTTTCCAATGAAACCTCTAATACTATATATCTTTGTTCCACTTTATCTTTCAGATTAAAAGTGCCAAGCACTTTGATTATACAATCAGCATGACTTCTGGATCATCTTTTTGAAGCATGAAAGACAAAAATGCAATAGTTTTTTAACTCATATATATTGAATTAGCTTTTTCATTATGTTCTACTTTGTGAAGCATGAAAGACAAAAATGCAGAAACAGATTGAACAATCATTCTTATATATTGAATTGCTTCCAAAAAAATATGTGGATGCAGATAGTTAGTTATATTCACTTCCGACATTCCAATCTACAAGCTACCGTGAAAGTCATGTTTTATGTACGATTAACAAGAATTATAGAGAACAAATTATTTGCACAAGTCAGAATCATAGACATTCATTCTAAGCGTCTTTTAACTAAGCCCCATTGGACTTGTTATGCTTCTAGACACATTGCTGAGCCAATTGAGCCTTCAGTTCTTCAGTGTCTGCTGTACTTGAGGTAAACATCTTATAGCCTAGCATGGTCCTTGTTTAAAGGTCCAATTGTGCATGGATAATTAGCTTTTCATTATATTCTACTTTATTTTCCAATTTTTTAATTGATAATAGGATTCCAAACAATGCACCATTAATGTATTGATGCTTCATCCCAGCAAATGGATTGCCCCATGCGTATGCTTAATTAACGCGTTTTTGGTCCATTCGTCGCTGTCATGGCTATGTGTATAACGGTGAAGTGCTTATTAGATTAAACAAGTAAAATCAACTAGTCAGGCTCAGGAGACAATTTGATAAGGACATAGGCTCCACAGATGAAAGAAGCCAAATTTGGGTTCAATTTGATATTGATGTGCAGCACTGTTTACATTGCTTCACAATATCAGAGACAACCTGGATATGAGAATGACAGACAAATTAGACTTGCAATGTTACTCAACCTATGAACTTGTACTAAAATTTCACACTAATTAATATGATCATCATTTTACCTTTTTATTCTAAAGCAAAATTACCACAATCATGCAGAGAATTACTTTAAAAAGAGCCTTGCTATATCAATTGTAATTGGTCCTACTAAAAATTTTTAAACACAATAAGATGTTGCAGAAAGTCCAACCTTTTGCAAAGATGTTGCTTATGGGTCCTAAAACAAACTTTTAGTAATATGAAAAGCATACACATCTAAATTCCTAACCATTACTTGCATCTGCAGAAAAACCAAGCTATCTAAACAAGCATCCAAATAATCCCAATCTGCTTAAATTCTCTCAGGACAACTAATCAAACCAAATCCTAGGATTGAATTTGGGCTTAATTTGATGGTATGAGCTTCCATTTTCTTTTAGGCTTGCCTTCCTCTTTGCATGCCAGCCAAACCCCATGACAGGCCCCTTGCTGAATCTTCATTACATGCTTATGTACAAGACCTAAGCAAATTTTACATATCTCATCTGATAAAGAATCAAACAATGTATTGCCACTTGCTACACTCAGTTCTGCCAGCCATTAAAGTCAAAGCATACATTTGAATTCTACGTGGGTTCTTTATGTGTTGTACTCAAGTTTCCTAATTAAATTCAACTTCATGACTGCATTGACCAATGCGCAAACAATGCTATCTTTCTCATGGACAATTAAAAATTCAACCATATGATTTATTGACCAACAAAATTATATGGTTAAATTCAATTGGAAAATGTAAGATACAACACTTAAAAAATTGTACCTAAGTTTTACCCATACTAGTAAATTGGCCTTTGAACCTAACCAAGCTTTTGCTGGCTGAAATCAGAGCAGTGAAGCATACTCCCTCAACCTCAGCCATGGAAGTTGAGCTCTTACTCAAAATGGACTAGGCTAGAAAGCCAGCTCAAATGTGGAACTTTGATTCATGAAAACTTAAGCCCCCAAAAAAAAAACGCCATTTTCTAATCAAATATATATCACTTATTTATTCAGATGGAAAAGATGACAAGAACTTGGTTCACACAATTGTAGTATCACCCTAAGGACATAATGCCCCTGCATTATGTCCAGTAAAATGGATAAACAAATTATATATATTAAGAGCCAAGTGACACATAATACATATACAATCACTCTTAATTGAGTATTAAAAAAAATGAATCTAGCTGCTTTAGACAGAAATTCTCTCAAGGTTTTTATATTATGCACAGGGAAGATAATCTTCCTTCAAGTGAACAGAAGATAGGCATGTGACTTGCTGTTGTTGTGTCATTTGTACTGCTTGTTGAATCTGCTGCTGCTGTTGTTGTTGTGCCTGCTGCTGGAAATTGCATTTGACAAGTGAGCATGATCTTCTGGTGTCACCAGCTAGAGGAATCACAGGTAAGTTGTCACAGTTGCAGATTTCTATCATTGAGCCATCTGGGTCATGGAAGAAAAGCTGATCAACGTAAATTCCACCCTCTTCCACCCTGCTTTTCACGTACTCTATCTTCATGTCCTTTAACTTTTTCTCTACGGTTGCCATGCTCTCACACTGCCAACACATCCTAATTTAGTAATTTCAAGCAAATAGACATGCATAAAAACAAACACACAATCGAGAAAGAGAGAGATATACTTGGAAAGAAATGTGGTTGTGCTTGGGATTAATGTGGCCAATCTTGGGCATGCTATCAGGGTCTTCAGATTGAAGTAGGTGTATGCCGATACCATAATTGAATAGCCTATTCAGAATCAACACCAAAGAACAAAAAAATTAATAAAGGAAAAGATTAATATTAATATCATTCAGTGAAATTAAATAAAATTTAAAAAGAAAAAGGTTTTCAAGAAAGTTGAATTTTTTTTTTTTTTGCTGAGACAAGAAAGTTGAATTGTAGTACATCAAAAATATTCTTTGACCAATATCATATATACTTGATATGGTGACATACAAAACATCTCAACAACTTCGAAGGACTCTTTTGTATTCATGGTTTTCAAGAATGTTGAATTGAATTGCACCATGCACCATATCAAACAAATCTCCATCAACAAAAACACAAAATCTTTTAGTTCTATTAATGTTCTTAAGATTCTTGAAACTGATCAGATTATTTATCCAAACAAAGAAAAAAGGATTCTTGGAACTGAGATTGTATGTATGTATACCATGCACCCTCAAAGTCAAAAGAACCAGGCCTTCTGATAGGAAAGAAACCAAGAACATTCAGGTAGAAATCGAGAGACTCCTCTAATGATCTGCACAAAATCGAGATGTGATTCAAGGACTTAAGGCGCAGTGGATTTTCCATATGTGCTTAATTTTACAATCCAAACAAGAACTGTAGTACTACTCCAAAAATACCAGAAAGTTATTATGAGGCTAAGACCAAAAACGAATAATGGGTTTGAAGAGCTTGGTTGGTTTGGTTGATGTAATTGAAGAGAGGATGAGAGTGAATATTGCTGAGATTTTCTTAGCTTTGCTTCACTCCTTTATATAGAGACCAAATTCAGATAGAACCGAAATCACATGTATGCTTCGTGGGTTTTTCTCGTTTTTTCTTAGATTCCCAGGTTTGGATAGCGATACCACGTAGACCACTCGTCATGTCACATTGGCACCAACCAAGATCGATATCGCCACGTATGACGTATCTCTATGATGGGCTCTGACAAGTAGTGATTTTTTTTTTTTTACCTTCTTTATTTTTTTTTCCTTTTATTTTCTTTTTGAGGAATGATTCTTTTCTTTTTCTTTTTTAATAAATTTATTTAGAAACAAACACACACACAATCTATTGTTGGGAGAAAAAAATGGTCAGACCATTGAAAAAAAAATAGCTGAATTTTTCTTGTGGTGCACATAAAATAATTTAAAATTGAATTTAATAGTTATCCAGTTTTGGTTTCGTACAGTTTTAATTTTATGAATAATTTTTTTGTTTTTAAAGTTTTATTTATTTATTATTGGATCCATTTTATTGTTTTTGTAAGGAAGCAAGGAATAAACTATATCTAAAATAATAAAACTTTTTTTAATTACAAATATAATTATTTGAAGTCCATTATATCTGTTCTGTGGGAATTTTTCTTTATCATTAAGGCAAGATATTAATGAATTTTGTTTTTTATTTTATGTAGGCAGGATTAGGCCAGTATAATAATAACTTTTTTTTTATAATATTAGATTCTAATATAATCTAACTGAAACTTACTAAAATAATGAAACTTTAGAAAACTTTACATAATAAAAGAAGATAAACTGAATTTTAAACTCTACCAATATGCTAACAATAAAAATAAAAGATATATATATACACACACAATATGTACAAATAAAATTTTATTTCAAAATAATAATAATAACTCTTATTTTTGTTTTCTTTTTTCCTTTTATTTTGTTGATAATTGCGTATGGGGAAAGCTGATGCTGAACTTTCCCCCATCTAGCTGTCTCTTGTGAAAAAAATGGTTGTAGCTAGGATGTGTCATTGTACGTTTTTGTAGAAGCGAAGTAAGAATTTTCAAATGTATTACGTCATATACTAGAATATAATATATTAGTATAGCACATAAAAAATTTCACAATATTTGTTACAATAATTAAATTAACAAGTATTTACTTATTTTTATCTAGACTCACTATTTACATAATTTTTTACTAATTATTAATAATTTACCATATCAATCGTGTGTGAAATTTTTTGTGTCTATAAATTAACTTTTTCAGTAGTTTAATATTCCTTTTTACTTAACAAGAACTAAAAAGTTTTTCCACTTAATAATTTTTTTTTAAATTAATATTTTGAAATTCTCATTACTGTTCACATGTTCTCTATATTCTCCACACACATGCGTACTAAATTTCATTTCAATTCATTGACCTTCACTATTTAATACATAAACTCATGTTTTGTATATAATTAAAATTTCAAAAAAAAATTAAACTTTTCATACATGAAATAGTTTTCTATTAAAGATAGGAAATAATTGAATATTATTGAGTAATGTAATATCAATAAAAGTTATGACAAGTGTGACTTGACCAAGTGTGTGTGTGTGTGTGTGTGTGTGCGTGTGCACAAGCATGTGTGGAGAGAGAGAGAGAGAGAAATAAGGCTAGCAAGATACGCCACCATATGTAGATAATGTGGAAGTAGGGGTGGCAAAATTGGACACAATCCGCAAACCTGACACGACAGGACACGAAATTAGTAGGTTATAGATTAAGGCTTAACGAGTTTGTGTCATATTCAAGTTAACACGGCTGACTCGTTTAATAAATGGATTGGGTTAGTGTTGAACACATAGAACCCGTTTGACTCATCTGACCCGTTTAATTAAATGACATTTTACCAATATACCCTTCAAACTCTACGTATATAAACTTATTAGTTGTTGTGCCATATGTAGATAATGTGAAAGTAGGGGTGGCAAAATTGGACACGACCCGCAAACCCGACACGACAGGACACGAAATTAACAAGTTATGGATTAAGGCTTAACGGGTTTATATCATATTCAAGTTAACACGGCTAACTCGTTTAATAAATGGGTTGGGTTAGTGTTGAACACATAGAACCCGTTTGACTCATCTGACCTGTTTAATTAAAATGACATTTTACCAATATACCCTTCAAACTCTACGTATATAAACTTATTAGTTGTTGTGCCATATGTAGATAACGTGGAAGTAGGGGTGGCAAAATTGGATACGCCCACAAACCCGACACGACAGGACACAAAATTAGCAGGTTATAGATTAAGGCTTAACGGGTTTGTGTCATATTCAAGTTAACATGGCTAACCCGTTTAATAAATGGGTTGGGTTAGTATTGAACACATAGAACCCGTTTGACTCATCTGACCTGTTTAATTAAATGACATTTTACCAATATACCCTTCAAACTCTACGTATATAAACTTATTAGTTGTTATGGTTTATTTTCTTTGACATATTGTGATTTATTATTTGTGATATTAGGATATGCTTTAGTTTTAAATGATTATTTGTGATACACTTACTCATTAGTTCTGAATTTTATATTAAAAATATTTATTTGTTTTTTTTTCATAATTTTTTTTTCTTCATTTTGATAAAATCTGATAAACAAGTCGACACGACTGACCTGTTTAATAAGTGGGTCATGTTAGAGTTGAGAAATCTTGACCCGTTTAATAAACATGTCAAATTAGTGTTGACTTATATAGTCGAATACTCATAAGTTGACAGGACACGAATTCAACACGCGAACACGAATTGCCACCCCTATGTGGAAGCATGAATAGATAAAATACCAGTGTTCCTTCTTAAAGATCAAAATGATATATCATGCGACTAAAATGGACCATCTACTAAATATAGCATTATCAAGAGTTAATGGTTAGTACACATTCTTGCGATTAAGGCTGAACACATATGATTATGATTAATTAATTAATTTTGTGTGATTGATTTTCTAAAAGATTAATTATGATTGATTATGTCTCATAATCTCATTAGTTTAGGTTTAGAACAAGGGTGCACATGGATAGGATACTGTTTAATTCTATTAGATAATTGAGAATTTTTAGAATTTTAATTCATTATCTTAGAAATAAAGGTTCTAATTAAAATAGTAAAAGTCTCTAATATCTACTAGTATTGTCTGACCTTGGAAATGGTAAAAGTATGTCTCACTTTATGTGTTCAATTTTATCTTCTACCAATTACAATTTATTATATCTTTTTTAATACTTTCTTTATAAAATTTAAAATGAAAAGTAATCAGGGATATAATACGTATCATATGCCTAATTATTTTTCATTTTATACAGAGGTTTGTATTCTATTAGTTAAAATTTAATGCAGGCTCATCTGTGTAAAAAATACAAAAAATAAAATAAAATTGTTGGAAGGTAGTGCGCACTAGCTTCCAACATTTTTTTTTTTTTTGGGTGAGAGTCACTTGCTTCCATCTTGAGTGGGTAGAGGTAGAGGTAGCTACAGCTTAAATTCACTTTTTAAAACCCTAAAAGTATAAACAAAGGCATGCACATTTGACATATGACACTTTAAAAAGTCCAGCGGATCAATGCGAATCATCAGTATTTGTATTGTAAGACCATGCCGACGTGGTTATGAAAGTATATTGGTTGGATGTAAGTTCATGTCAAGATACAAATTTGGATTTATTAGCACATGAGATGAGAATATTTTTCAGTGCTTTTACATGGATGATCGAAGAGATCTCTTACCTTTAACTCAAAAAGAAAATGAATATACAAGCGGTTGCTTGAGATTCATTCAATTGAGGTGTCTCAGGCCATTAATTCCATGTGTTATCTTCATGATTTGCATGGCGTTTTAAATGTAACGCATGGCATTGTTGCTTAAATCAGCTTTCATCACTCTTAACATATAATAGGCAGTAGTATGCAATACAAGTATATGTTAACGTATAATATATAGATAGCATGTGTTAATGTATAGTATACAATGACACACGTTAATAGCTCCCTCAAACTCAAGTAATAAAATATACAGTAATACCTAGCTCACTTTACCTTATCTTGTACATCATACATATTTGTATAACACACATATTGTTAACATGTAATAGGCAGTGAGCATTAAGCCCACTTTACCTTGTCTTATATAGCACACATATTTGTATATTACACATGTTTGTACTGCACACTATTGTCTCTTGTACTGTACACTACTGTCTCGCCATAATAGTCCCAAAAATTATATTGTACTTCGACCTGAGATTTATGTTGTATCTCTAAGTATTACTTTTTGTTTTAAAATTTTCAAACCAATAAAAAGTTGTGAATTTTTTTATTTTTTTATAAGTAAAAGAGACGAAATAGTAGCAAATTTAATCGTTCTTTCAACTATGATATTATAATTTTGTTTTGTTTTCTAATGAATGATATTATAATCCAGTTAATCCTTTTCAATTGCGAAATCTTTATTATTATTTAATTATCAAGAGTATGACTGTGATCTTACTCATTCTTTGAAAATATATATACACATTGTCGGTGGCCTCAGTGCAGTGTTTGTTCTATTGTTATGTATACATCATTGTTCCCTTCATCATAATTAAAAAAACAAAACCGGGACATTTTTTAAGTGAATAATAATCATTGAGATTGTTATTCACTTTCAGAATGCAATAATAAATTTATTTTAATCATATCCGACTCTGCTAATTTAAGGTACGTACAGACAATCACCTCGAATTTTTTCTATAATATATATTTTGAGTTGGATCCACCTCACCTTTAATTATTTTTCCGGCCACACCTTTTGACAAAAATAATATGTCTTAGATTGCTTATCTCATGCTAGAAAACTAGCTAGAGTACACTTACGTATTGCCATGACAATCACTGGAAGTAGTGGCTTTGAAAGCTTTCCTTCAAGAGATACATCAAATTGACTTGTCTCCATTAAAGTTTGAATTGGCAAAGTGGGTACCTCATAGAAAATGATTCTTCCTTTTACTTTTGTCCTCTGTCTCTCTGTCCCGGGTTTTTTTTTTTTTTTTTTCCCAAGCTGGATCCAAGAAACTACTATATTTATTTAATTATTTATCATGCTAAAACGTATAAGCATACCCTAATCTGCATAGAACTTAGATAAGCTATTTTTCACAATAACAAAATACTTTCATAAGACATCTGTATATGTTTTTAAGAGAAGTTCTTAAAGCTGTCAACATGCTGGCTTATTTTGGATTGAAGACCAAGGGCAGTTCTACAGCCAGCCCAGCCCCCAGGGGTTCAAATGAATGAACCCCCGGCCCTGGCCTGGCCCCCAAAATATATATATATATATATATAATTTTTTTTTTACTCCTAAAATAAAATTTTGAACACCTTAACCCTAAATTTTATTTAAACCCAATTGAAATAAACTTGAAATATGATCATTTTAGTGATATTTTCACAATAATTTTACAATAAAGGTTAAGTGACAAGTTGTAATTAGCTTTTTACAACAAATGAGCAATTTTGCATAAATGTTGTGTCAGTAGCACTACTCTTAAAATTGCTCATTTGTTAAAAAATAAATAAACTTTCTCTCTGGACTTTGGCTTACTTTATCGTTGATGGTAAAATGAAACAGTTTTTTATTATACTTTTCTTCTTCATCAGCAAAAAATTACACCACTTGTACAACCAACTGATCTGTATTTACATCTATGATTCTTTTCTCTTTCTCTTTCTCCCTTCTATGTTTTCTTTCTGTCTAATCAAGTAGTTAATTTGATAAGTGTTCTATAGTTTTTCGAGTCCAAAAAGTCTTTTAGTGCTTGCTCCAATTCCAAGAGAATGACCACGTGTGTGGTTAAAAATCCATATATTTCAAAAGCATAATCTTATATAAGTTACTATTTTTTTTCCTTAGTATCACGTTTCTGCCAGACCTACTCTTAGGTGTGTTACTATTCTTCTTTATCATATATTTTTATTTAATTGATATTACATATGATTATAATAAATTATTATTAATTTGACAAATATTATGGTTAGTTATTTATTTTTATTTATTTATGCATTCAATTGTTGTTTTCTTACCGATCTTTAAACTATTAATTATTTTTTAAGATTATTGTACAGTATAATTGTATTGTATACTATTTAGAATACTATGTTAGATTATTGTATGTAATATGACAATTGTATATGCAAAAAAAAAAAAGTTATAATCATTTTATTTTTTTTACTCCCCACAACAAAATCTTAGCTCAAGACACTATTGACCTCCCTAGAAAAAAATCCTGGAGTCGCCACTGTTGAAGACTAATTATCTGTCTTGATGGATATTGATCAACTAGTATATTTAGCTAGCTACACTAGCTACCACCTGAATTGTTTCTCAAAAAAAAGCTACCACCTGAATTCCAAAATGTTTTGCGCTATAGCCCGCATTTTTTTTGTAGTGCAAGATAGTCAAGTATGGTGTTAATAATATTCCCAACACGATGAAGTTTTCAGTAATGAATAATTGGTTAAATTAATGGTCTCAAAAGACTGCGACGTTAACAAGCTAGCCTTGTGTTTTGGACGGTCAGTTATGGTCGGCAAATTCAAAGCCACTTTTACTTCAGTTCAAATCCTATGCGTCACTGATGGTGTAACTTGGTCCCAGTGGCAGCTCCAGTATTTTTTTTTTTGGGAGGTCAGTAATGGCAGGGTTAGGAATTTGTCATTTGTCACAAGGGGCGAGTAAAAAATTAAATGATTAATCTTTTTTTCTATAGATACAACTTTCATATTATATACAATACAACTATATTTACAATAGTCTAAAACCATTATAAAATAGGTAAGACAATAACTATTGAATGCATAAACTAATATAATTAAATTACTAATCATATATTTTTGTCAAATTAATAATAACTTATTATATTTATACGTAATATCAATTATATAAAAATATATGATAAATAAGAAGAAGACTAGTAACACACTTAGGAGTAGGACTAGGAGTAAATGTGAAACTAAGAAAAACAAATAGTAAATATAAGTTTTTGCTTTTGAAGTGGATGACTTCTTAACCATACACATAGACATAGTCACTCTCTTGGAATTGGAGATAATTGGAGATAGAAAGAAAAACTAAGAAAAAAATATAAGGGAGAAAGCAAGATAGAGAGAATGAGGAAAAACAACTTCATTTCGTTTTCAACTGTAAAGTAAGCCAAAATCTTGGAAAAAATATTCATATTTTTTTTTTAATGAATGAGCAAAATTTTTGGAACTAACACAATACTTTCAAAAAAATTCCGCAACAAAATCTAGGTAACCAATTGTTAAAAATAGATAAAAAAAAAATATTATTAGTTCTGGATCCTGATAAAAAGTAGTTACAACTTGCCTCATATTATTGTAAAAATATTGTGAAATTAAAATTAAGATGATCATATTTAAGTTTCAAGCTTATTTCAATTGGGTTCAAACAAAATTTAGGATTGGGGTGTTCAAATTTTTATTTTAAGGGGTAAAATTGAAAAAATTTAAAAATTTATATATAAAATTTTTGTTTGGGCTAGGTAACCCCCTAGCCTTCATGTAACGCCGCCCATGCTTTGTCCTGGTGGAGGCTATATATATATTACAAGACAAGACTACAAGTGAAAATCAAGAAGGTATATATGTTGAAATAATTCGAAACAACAAATTTCCTTTTCGCAGTACTTGATAGATACTTGGACTAATTTCGCTCTACCTAAGTACCTAACCAGAAATTTTCAACCTAGCTAGCAGACTATTCTTGGCCAACATTGATGGACCAAATGGTGGGCAAGAGGGAAGTAGGTAGATGCACAAAACGACACCTGAAATTGTACGTAGTAGTATTACTTTCTTCCTTTCTATCTCCTTTCCAAAATGACATTTATTAAGTAATGGGACTTGGAAATAGAAATTAGCTTATGAGATTGTCTAAGAAAGCTAGATATATATGTACCAGAATTCTAATGCGGTCGATTGTAATCCATCACTTACCGTGAACAATTTCAATAAATTGTAGCAAATGATGTGGTCTTAAAAGAACTGTTATCTTATTAGCTTATTATCGTGGATCCTACAAGTATATATATAGGACTCACCAGTTGTGAGGGCCCATTCCATGGATCGAACTCAAGAGATATTCTCTCATACTAGAGTCATGAATATGTAAAGGCTCGATGAGTATGTAAACTATTTTTATCAAGTATAACAACTTCCCATATATATTATTTTTGTTTTTTTCTTAAGGATCTTTGCTTATTTCCTGCGCATGCTGCCATATTCCTTGTAGGGTTGCACGTTAATCATAAGAAAGACGTAATCGTATAGGAAACAACTACAGATTGTCAACCTTAGAACGCCATGCTAGATCTTTTGTAGTGATGCATTTTTCGGTTGCGTCGTTTTCAATGATGCGAATTTCCTACCTTCCCAAGGTGAGCCTTGCTAACCAAACTAGTTAATTTTCAAGTTAGATTAATTAGGACCATTGTCATAAGATCAGAGACCATATTATTTATTTAAATAATTGTGGGTTTAAACTTTTTTTAATAAGAGAATCAAGCACATTAAATTTTTAATTTTCTAAACGAGAGGTTAATTCAAGGTATAGTTCAAAAGTGAGACCACTTGCTATGATTTATGATAAACTGCAGTTTATCTTCAAAGTTTAAGACTAGTTTAAAATTTTAATCATTACTTTAAGAAATGGTTATTGCTTTATTGCTAAATGCCAACAAAGAAAGACAACAAAACAGGTGGAAGGTGTTCTTGTCTTATATGAACTAAAGAAACATGACTTTTTTTGCTGAATAGAAACATGTGGTTAACTCGAATATAAAAAACACTGTCCACGCATTCCTTGTGGCCCTTATCTATATGCACGTTTTTTAGCTAAAAGTATGGTCACCAAAAGTAACAGTCGTTACATTCTAGGGAATATATTGGTTCATCAACATGTAATTTGTTCGAATAATGATGTATAGTTACCCCCACGCACATATATGTTAGATTATGTAATGCTACCGTCATAAATTTTTTTTACAAAAGGTAGCAAATTTTTACTGATTTTCATATGAGGTCACCATTTATATCGTTTTTTTTACTTATTAATAATCATTCACTACATCAACATTTTTAAAATATATATATTTTAAGAAAGTTTATAACTCTAGTATTTTTCTATAGATTTTCCTAGCCAAATAAATAGAAAGAGTGGTTTGGTAGAGTTTGAACTTCAGTACTCATGCATGATGCACCACAAGAGATAGAGAGAGAGATAGAGTTTCAGTCGGAAAGGAAGAGAGAGAAGAGAGAATTAAATGAATAAATTAATTTATAGTGTTGGTTGTGAAATATGATGTGAAAAATAAGAAATGGAATGTAGTGTGAGTTGTAAAATGATGTGTTCAAGTAAACTAGTTAGGGCTTGCACGTGCTTGTCTTGTAATAAGAGTAGTGATTAAGGTCAATTCTAAATTTTATTTATATTACAAAAACAAAGATATAAATCATTTGATTTTTAAAGTACTAGAGATTTACATTAATCAAAAGATACATTAATTTTAAGAATTTTGATAATTATGTCATAAAAAGTTAATCTCATTCGTATAAGAATTTTGATCACACACAAAGTTAGGGTAGCTATTTAACATATAAATATTTATTTTACTATAATAGTTTTTAAGTACTTATTTGCTAAAGGCAACATATCCACTCAATAAAAACTTCTAAGAATGATAATGAATATCATCATATTCCAACAATAAGCAACTGAGTTTTGCTAAAAAAAAAAAAAAAAGAAAGATAACGAAAGGCATATGTCATCGAATTTTCCATTAGATAATATATAAGTCTCGAAAATTTAAACCTAGAAAATTAATGTCCTTTAGCTAACATATAAAACACTTTATATTATCATTCCAACTTTCTAAACATTACTACCATATCTAAAACTCAATATACGTGAAGAAAACTTTTGGGATGTTAAAATTTAGTGGGAGTATTTTAGACATTATACAATAAAATATTTTAAGAATCATAAATTTTCATTAGGGTTTAGCTAAGAGAATCACAATATGACATATTTGCTCTTTTCCAAAATATTAAGAGAAAATTTTCTTGATTTTAAAGTTAAAGGAGAAATTGTAAACTACCCTAAACATAAAGGATGAAAAGTGTTTTTATCATAAGTTTTTTTTTTTTTTTTTTTTGGGTAAATCTATGTGTTTTTACTTAAAATGGTGCGTAAAGAAAAAAAAAAATACAAAAAGTTAACCCAAGAAAATTACATGTGAAACAGTAAATTTTGACTCAATGACGTTGAATAAACCAATAAAAAATTTATAAATTGCACAACATTTTCATAATACCTTTATAATTTTGTAATATTTTGTTTTGACTTGTAAAAAATTGATAGCTCAACAATTTTGAAAAAATTGTGATGACAACGAGATATCTTAAAGTTTTCACAAAAATTAAGAAATGTTATGTCCTCGACATTTTCATAACAAATTATGAGTAGTAGGTTGTTATTGGTAGGCAAAACAGTAATTTCATTAGCAAGTTTAAATTAGAATCAATAATAATTTACCACATATGATTTGTTATGAAAATATTATGAAAAATGTTGTGGATGTAGCACTTTTTTTGCACAATAACTTTATTTTTAGTTGAGATTGGTTCCAATATGATATATTATTATTTTATTTTGACCTATAAGAAATTAACACCTCAACAATTGTGAAAACATTGTGCTAATTTGTTGTGTTAATATTTTATTATTTTGTGAAATATTGCGAATTAAACAAACCAAAAATAATGTAGCAAAACTAATGTAGCTTTATGCATTCAAAAAAAAAAAAAAAAAAAAAAGCGGCTGGTGAAATAGTGCAAGTTGAACAAACCGAAAATATTGTAGCTTCAAGGCATTCACTCTTTTTATATATAGATAATATAATATAAAACAAAACAAAAACAAATGGGTGTACTTCAAAAGGAAAAAAAAAAAAAAAAAAAAAATTCATCTCACCATATTGGCCAAATGCCTTGAATAAGTATGAAAGGTTTTTTAGTAGCATTAGAATGAGTCCAAAACTTGACTAAACCAAAACACTACTCCTAAGCATATTGGCTCTTTTTATATTTTATTATGACTTTTAAAGAATTGATAGCTCAGTAATTTTGAAAATATTATGATGACAACAAGATGTATTAAACTTTTCACAATAGAATAGTTATATCCACGACATTTTCATCACAAATTATAAGTAGCAGATTGTTATTAGTGCGCAAAAAGTAATTTTATTAGTAAATTTAAATTATAACCAATAACAATTTACCATCTATAACTTGTTATGAAAGTGTTGTGAAATATGTTGTGGATGTAGCACTTTTTTTGCATAATAACTTTATTTTTAGTTGTAGTTGGTTCCAATATGATATTTTATTATTTTATTTTGACCTATAAGAAATTAACATGTCAACAATTGTGAAAATATTATACCAATTTGTTGTGTTAATATTTTATTATCTTGTGAAACATTGCAAATTGAACAAACCAAAAATAATGTAGCAAAACTACTTTAACTTTACACATTCAAAAAAAAAAAGTGGTTGGTAAAACAATGCAAGTTGAACAAACCAAAATTACTGTAGCTTTAAGGCATTCACTCTTTTTATATATAGATAATATAATATAAAACGAAACAAAAACAAATTGTTGCACTTGAGAAGAAAAAAAATCCATCTCACCAGACAGGCGAAATGCCTTGAATAAATATGAAAGATTTTTTAGTAGCATTAGAATGAGTCCAAAAACTTGACCAAACCAAAACACTATTCCTAACACTATTCGTAAGCCTATTGGCACTCTTAATATTTTATTTTGACTTGTAAAGAATTGATAGTTCAATAGTTTTAAAAATATTGCGACAACAACAAGATATCTTAAAATTTTCACAAAAAAAAAAATTATGTTGACGACATTTTCATAACAAATTATAAGTAGATAATATAATTATAAGTAGATATCTTCAAGGCATTCGCTCTTTTTATATATAGATAATATAATATAAAACGAAACAAAAACAAATTGTTGCACTTGAGAAGAAAAAAAATCCATCTCACCAGACAGGCGAAATGCCTTGAATAAGTATGAAAGATTTTTTAGTAGCATTAAAATGAGTCCAAAAATTTGACCAAACCAAAACACTATTCCTAACACTATTCGTAAGCCTATTGGCACTTTTAATATTTTATTTTGACTTGTAAAGAATTGTTAGTTCAATAGTTTTGAAAATATTGCGACGACAACAAAATATCTTAAAATTTTCACGAAAAAAATGTTATGTCGACGACATTTTCATAACAAATTATTAGTAGAAGGTTGTTATTTGTGGGCAAAAAAATAATTTCATTAACAAGTTTAGATTAGAACCAATAACAATTTACCACCTATGGTTTGTTATGAAAGTGTTGTGAAAAATGTTGTGGATGTAGCACTTTTTTTTGCATAATAACTTTATTTTTAGTTGTGATTGGTTCCAATATGATATTTTATTATTTTATTTTGACCTATAAGAAATTAACACCTCAACAATTGTGAAAATATTGTGTCAATTTGTTGTGTTAATATTTTATTATTTTGTGAAACGTTGCTAATTGAACAAACCAAAATTAGTGTAACTAAACTACTGTAACTTTACGCATTCAAAAAAAAAAAAAAAACGCAATCAGTGAAACAGTGTAAGTTGAACAAACCAAAAATACTGTAACTTCAAGCCATTCGCTCTTTTTATGTATAGCTAATATAATATAAAACAAACAAAAACAAATTAGTGTACTTGAGAAGAAAAAAAATCCATCTCACCAGATTGGCCAAATACCTTGAATAAGTATGAAAGGTATTAGAATGAGTCTAAGAACTTGACTAAACCAAAACACTATTCCTAAGCCTATTGGCTCTTTTTATATAGTTAATAGAAAACATTGCGAATTGAACAAACCAAAATTATTGTAGTTAAACTTCTGTAACTTTACGCATTCAAAAAAAAAGTGGCAGGTGAAAGTTGAACAAACCAAAAATATTGTAGCTTCAAGCCATTCACTCTTTTTATGTATAGCTAATATAATATAAAACAAACAAAAACAAATTGGTTTACTTGAGAAGAAAAATCAATCTCACGATTGGCCAAATGCCTTGAATAAGTATGAAATGTAAAAGCATTAGAATGAGTCCAAGAACTTGACTAAACCAAAATCCTATTCCTAAGTCTATTGGCTCTTTTTCTATAGTTAATAGATAATTAAAATAATTTATTGTGTGTTAAAATAGGTATTTTTTTACAAACCCCAATATATGTTTAGTGTTACACATCAACCAATACAAATATATATTGATGGCCTAACTTGGAGAAATTACCACACAACCCATATGAACTTCCAGATTTAATAGAATAATTTTGTCTAAACTCGATTACTTCATCCCTAAAAAATCAATAAATTAATAAAAAGTAACTGAATTGTCACAAACCTTGTAGTTTAGTGGCATTGTTTGCTCTTCTTATGCCGACAAAGGATCGATCATTAGATGATGATCCTGACTAAGGAAAAATTGTAAACAGAAAAAACATGCAAAGACTGAAAATCATCATGATCAAACCTGGTAAGAAGGCTTAAGAAAATTCATATCTTTTTGTCAACTCCATTCAAAATTAATGTTCCATCATGCCACTCAGAGATTATGGATATTAATATAACAACTGACTCAGTCCAGCTTGGTATTCCAAGCCAATTAAAATTCCTATTTGCTAGCTAAGAGACAACACATAAAAATGATAACTGATTGAGAATGTGTAAACTACAACTACATTTTATGAAAGTGAAAGTAGCGTTCAGCTTCAGCCATAGGGTGATGAAGGTTCAAGGAAACAACATAGGAGACGTGTGATGGGAAGAGTACAGTATCCAGGATTTGCAGTTCAAAGGTCAAACTTCATAGCCATCCGATGAAGAAATATTGAGAATGCCCATTTGCATTTTGCCAAGGACTTATTCAGGTTGGACCGAATATAAGCAAAGCCCTGCAGAGCCCAGATCTTGGTCTCTCGTCTTACACTATTCCACACAGCCCAATTTTCTAAACTGGGCTTTCATTGTCTAACTAGGTTCATCGCCAGAAAAGAAGAACCCAACAAATAAAAATAAGGTTAATTGCAGCTATCCAGCTAAACTAGGGGGAAATGGGCTTTTTGCCCTTATTTTTTTTAATATCTAGCATAATGTCTTAGTTTTGAAATTATTAAGTAGCATGTCTTTATTTTGAAACTCAATTTTAAAAAAATTGAGTTACAAGTGAAACTCGACATTAGCAATATCGAGCTCTATGCATATTTTGTTACTTAATTTTTTTTTGAAAATTTAAATGAAACTCGACATTACTAATTTGAAACTCAATTTTAAAAAAATTGAGTTACAAGTGAAACTCGACATTAGCAATATCGAGCTCTATGCATATTTTGTTACTTAATTTTTTTTTGAAAATTTAAGTGAAACTCGACATTACTAAAGTTGAGTTTACTTAAAAATATACATATAATTTGATTTTGAGGATATCGAATTTTATACAAAACTCAGTTTTGTTAAAATCGAGTTTCAAAAATAAGGACATTCTACTAAATAATTTAAAAAAGGGACATTGTGCTAGATATTTTTAAAAATAAGGGCAAAAGCCCATTTTTCCTGCTAAACTATATAAGGTATTTCATATTTGTAATTTTGACTTTTGTACTGTGGACCTCAAACTTCAAATATTTGCAATCAGCTTCCTAATTCAAAAAACTATCTTCTTGTTTCGCCGTAAATGTTTTTAAAAAAATTAGACATTTTCAAAAAATAGTTTTTATAAAACTATCTCATTTTTCTATGTCTAATAGCAACCTTAAATGAGGTGGAAAAAAAATCTTCTAACTTTCTTTATTTAGTTTACTATGAGATAGATTGATAGGGTTGTTTTCAAAAAAAAAAAAAAAATTAGTGGAAAGTAACCTCTAACAGATAAGCCTTACTTTTTCTATTGACTAAAGATAATTTTCTTTTGACTCTTTTTTTCTTATGCTACTAAACACTAGAAAACTATATTCACACGAGGTTTCCTATTGGAACAGATAAATATAGCCCAAATTAGTGGTGTTCAACGCAAATATATGCATAGTTTATGATGCATATTACAAATTCTCTCATAATTTAAGCTAGATAGTTGTCTGCTAAACCATTATTAATTTTGATACTAATTTTTTATAAACATTTTGATACTAATTTAGAGGTTGAGATCAACGATTCAACAATACAAATTCATATCAAATTAGGTGTTAATTACAAAATTTTGAAGTTTAGGTAATACGTGCAAATACTTTTTATGGTTCAAGGTGGATTAGTGTAATTTCCCCATAAAAAAATAAGTTGAATAAAACATTTTTCTTAGATGCTTACCTGTGTTGATCATTGTCATTGGCGTGACACAGACAAATTAACTTTGTTTGGATGAACTTGCTTTTAGATCATTTAGAATCTTTAGATGAGTTTTATGTTCATCAAGGGTGGCAATGTTTGACATGACTCATGAATAAGATATGATTTTTGTGGGTTAGTGTCAAAACAAGTCAATCCACTTTGTCGCAATTAATAAATTGGTCAATTTTGTGTTGACATATTAATCCAAAATCAACCTGAAAAATTATTTGGCTTATTATTCATGTCAAGACAACCTGTTTATACAAATTCAAAAAATACAAATAAATGACATTATTATCTATCATAAATTTGAATTTCAAATATAGAATTGAGTGATTTAAAAGTATTGTAATGGTTATTTTATGAAATTCTTTACTGAAACTCTGAAGTCTTTAACCTTTTTACTAAAAAAAATTCTCTCTTATTTATTTATTTATTTAAAATTTGTGCATTTCTAAATTTAGATGGAACTTCATTGGTAAATAAGAACTTTTAGATTAAATGTTATTAGTACTTTAATTGATGTTATTATGAAATAAAGCTTGTATGGAATTTATTTGTTTATAATTATTATAACTTATGTGCTTACCAAATATAAAAATATATTAATCATTTTGAGTCATTTTTTTAAATGGGTTATGTGTCACCCAACACAAGTTGCATTACTTGAGGTGTGTTACGTTAACTCGCTTAATATAATAAATAGTTGAGGGCTGCAAAGATAGTTACCTTAAATAACCTTTAAATTTCCTTTCCCCAAGCCAACTCTTTTTACTATAATTTGTGTTAGGGTTGAATGGTTTTAACATGATTACTAAATGGATTGTGCTCATATCAATTTATGTAATCAAATACCCTTTATCTTAGCACAACACAGTTACACAAACACAACCTGATAACATGAATTAACATCCCTTCTCCATTAGTAAAATTAAGTTAATAAAAATAAATTCAACCAAATAAACATTGCTTATTTATTTATTTGGTTTATACATAACTTTCCAAACCCACACTTAGGGTTGTAGACCGCTCAATCTGGCTTGCATAAGATATGTTTATTACTTTTGTTTATTTAGCATATAAACCAAGCTCAAGCTCATGTTTAGATTCAACTATTAAACAAATTAAACTCAAACATAATAATATGTTCATGAAAAAATTCATAAATATAAACTTAATTTAAGTATATATATACACACATACATAAAGATATATTTATATAGGTTTGATATTGAGTTTTGTAAATAATTTTATAAGACATCAAATTATATTTTGTAAGCTATTAAAGGATATAAAATCGACTATTCCGTAATAAAAAGGGTAAAACACAATCAATCCCTTAGGTTTGGTTTTATGTTAGTCAGGTTTAAGATATCTCCAAAACTAACCAATTTGATTCCTAATTACCGTGACCAAGTAGAAAAATAAGTAACAGTTTAGAGACTAAAAGTCCGTTTGAGAACAGTTTATTTAACTGAAATTGAAAACTTTTTACTGAACTAAAAATTTGTTGAAATAGTAACGTGGAACTTATGAATAGTACTAAAAAGTGCAATGAGACCCATAAATAATAATAAAAATAAACTAAATAGTAGTATAAATAAGCTAAATAGTAAAAAAAAAAAACTGTTTTTTTTTTTTTTACCAATGCCAAATGCAAGCCAAGATTGTCACTTTTGAAATATCTTGGATCTTGTATCCAAAAAAAAAAAAAAAAAATCTTGGTTCTGGCTAATATTAGCCAAACTCAGAGATAATCTTAATAAAAATTGTACGTAAATTTTATTAATACAAGTTTATTAAAATTTATTATTAAAAATTGTCACTTTTTTATTTTTTATTTTAAATACCATAAACTAAGTTTGTTTTGAAGTTTTTAGAAGGTGTTTGTTTAGAGGTAAAATAATTGGTTGAATTTGTAAAATATTTTCTGTCAAAAAAAAAAAAAAAAACAAAGGCAAAAGTTTGTAAAATAATTTTCCCGAGAAACTCTCGACACTTTCTCCCCCTCTCTCATCACCATCTCTTCCTAGCACTGTTACACAATCCATCTTGCATCGACGTCACCCTCCACTGGGTTGTTAGATTTTCAGATTAGTTTGTGTGTTCGTGGGAGAGTGAAGAGTAAAGTCCCGCTCCCAAGTCCCAACTCGGTGCTCACCTCCAGTTCTCTAGGTTTCTCTCTAAAATTTTCCCGGAAAATTTGGAAGAGAAAATGGACAGCAAACTAGAAGTTTCTCTGGACAGGCTTCCCGTCAAGCGCTTGGACGCCATTGAGGAAAACGGCCTCGAACATTTCCCTCCGTAAGCTTCTTCCTCTCCCCTCCTGAAACTCCGTTTGCCTTTCGAGAAAATGTTGCATAACAACTTTAAACCTAACTATTTCATCTTAAGATTTCCAATTTTCAATTTCTCAATCCCTTTTCCCCAGCTTTCTCGGCTCCCAAACACAAGGATTAAGCGAATATTATAATTCATGTAATTGTAATTGTGCTTATCTGTTTATTCAGTGATTTTAGGTTCTAAAATTAACCCTAACGAACACAATCGAGCAGTCAAGTAATATTAAAATTAACGAATATCAAATTCTTAACTGTTTGCAGCAGTTTTCTCAGCTACCAAACGGAAAGCTTAGTTTTTTTTTTTTTTTTTTTTTTCCCCTCTGTTATGTAGAGATGTAGGTTATGATGAGAAGAGGCTTTCGCTGATTCGGCGAGTTGACTTTGCTTGGGCGATAGAGAAAGATGATAACAAGAAGCAGAAGAAGAGCTCAAAGGAGAGCTCAAAGCCGTGGCAATGGCAGGGCATGGTGGAGAACCTGCAGTTGGCTCATCAGGAGCTCTCTATCATCATAGATCTCATCAACACTGTGAGTCACTCTCGTATATATTACATTTACAATCTAATGTGGTTTGTGTATTGCATTGTGGATTTTAGAGATAACTGTTAGGTTTCTATTGTTGTTAGTTGAAGAATGAATTTTAGAGCTGAATTAAGAGCTTTGACGTATCTGACTGCCAACGATATGGAAAAACAAGTCCTTTTGCTGATGCAAATAGTGTGAATGAAAGTTGGAACATTGATGTGATCAGCATTCTAATCTTGTGTAGTAACCATGATAGGGATGAGTAGTAATGATTATGTTCACTGTATTTTGTTTTTGAATGCCAATTTTGAGGGTGTTGCAAATTTAAATGACAGCGATTGCTTACCTCGGCGCTCAACCTTGATTGATATATAAGAAGACTTTTAATAGTTGAATGAATGAGACAACAAAGAAACTTTCCATCTGCAACCCATCAGAATAAACAACCCTTAGCATGACAAAGCCACAACCAAGGATCAATGGGTTGCAAGTCCACTTTCTAAAACAAAGAAAACAGTGGATACTCAGTAGTGTTGATAAAGAAAAGCAGCTGGTTAAAAGCCAAAAAGGTGGAGCGAGAACTGATAACCTGGCTCAGTTCATTAATTACCTCAAAACCAGTAGCAACCCACAAGATCTTCACTCAGTTTACCTTCCTAGCTGACAAATGCGTCCTTTACCATCTCTGAAGTCTACAACAAACAAGGTGTTACAGGTGGACATCGCAACATGCAGTATGTCAATCACAAATCAGCTGTTGGGAAGAAGATTAAATACCCATTCAACATTTAGGTTCTATAAATAACAATTTGCATGATATACCCCAAAGTATAGACACTTGTTCTATATGAACAGTAGACTTAATGGCAAAAATTTGTCATTGATCCCTGCCATTTGTTAACATTTTGTTCAACTAAAGAAGGCAGAAGGGAGGAAGACCCTATTATGAGGCTTGTGATTCATGTCAAGCTGGCTCCTAATGACATCAAGAGCCGTCTCTACTGGATCGGTTGCACAACCACAGTACACAGTCAGTGTACTGGGGCTGTTAGAAATCAAATGAAAGTACATAAATCTAAAAACTCTAGCATATCATAGAAAGAAAGAAAAATTAAGATTTCCATCCAGTCATACAGAGTCCAAAAAAAAGAACAACTTCATATCCGAGAGCGAGGCCTCTATCCCTTCAAACATGCAATTATTGCGCTCTATCCAAATAATCCACGTAAGACATGATGGAATCACACCCCAACCCTAAACCCTCTATTTACTTGCCGGGAAAGAGAAATTTTAAAAGTTGATACTGCTGCTTATTTTTGCCATCCATTGCCTTGCAAGTAAATAGAGGGTTAGGGATTTAGATTTTACCCATCAATGCCATAAAGTGAAACCTTAAGATAAATTTTTAGTCAAGTGCTTGATTTTGGTTTGGAGTTTGCTTGATGTAATAGACACATGAGTATTGTGGGTAACACTCATTGTGGGAAAAAAATGATAAATATTTCATAAAAAAAAAAACCCTAGTATACAAGAATGTACTTAGAGAACAAAAATTCAAGAAAAACAACCAACTATCAATGAAAGTAAGCAAAGAAGGAGAGGAGAGGGTGGAAAACACAGCCATCCACTCTTAAGAAACATGCAGAAAAACTGGTTTCAGCTCCATAGAAAGCCTCTGAACCCTTAAATGCTCAATGGTTTTGTTCCCTCCGGACTGTCTACATTAGACACAGAGGAACTGCACACCAACAGTGCCAATACCCTGTTAAACAAAACTCCCTTTCCAACATGCCAATTTTTCAATGATACTCTAAGGCATAACCCAGTGCACCCTGAATAAACAGAAGACCTGGAACCGTAGCTCACTAACATACATACCATGGAAGAACAGATAATCAACAGTCTCCCAAGACTTTTTGCACATGTAACACCACTCGACCACACAGACCTTCCGGCAGTGAAGGTTATCAATTCTGAGAATCTTAGCCAAGGAAGGAGTCCTTGGAAAAGAAATAGTTTTTTACTAGCCATGAAAGATGAATGAGGACTTGTTTTCTGTATATAATTTGTCTTTAAATTAACGTGTGTAGGTTGAAGCTAATGATGCAGTAACAGTGGCTGGAATGACCAGGCCAAAGCCATTGCCAAATGAAGTACTGTCTGACCTTTCAGTGTCCGCAGCAACCAAGCTACAATGCTTCAGGGTATTCTCTCTCCTGCTATACTAATGTTGCACTTCCTGTCCTTCCAATTCGTGTTAAATGTTCTAATGTAATTAGAGGCAAAGTTACATATGTAGGATATGGTAACAGTGTTCTGCAAAGAAATGAATTGATAAACTGCCTTTTCATCTTGATATTGTTTCAGATAATTGTTGAAAATCTCTTTCTTATTTGTTCTTTGTTTCCGATGCAGCATCTTGGTAAATATTTTAAGCAATCTGCCAAAGCTTTGGAACAGCAGGTTGCTAGGGAAGCAAGATTTTATGGTGCTTTAATCAGGTGAGTCTGTCTCAGTTACTTTATTAAACTAGTCACTAACCCATGTAATGCACCAAAAAATTACTGAAAATGAAATCTAATGAATGCTTGTGTTATTTTTATCTTTTCTATTGAATATGATCTTTTTTTTAAAGTAATATGCTAAGCAATTATGCAAGATACCATGTAATTTTTTTTCTTTTTTGATAAGTAACATAAAAATTTTATTAAAAAACACACAGCCTAGTATATAGGAAATGTACAAAAAGGCAAAACCATCAAGAAACCAAATTACAAAGATCTAGCAACTCAGGAAGGGAAAAACAAGAAAAAGATGGTAAAACAAGACACCATTCGAGAAGAGTAAAAAAGAAGAAAGACTTAAGCTCAGGTGCTTCAGGTGGAGGTCAACATGTAGATTGGCTCTACTTAGGCTCCGTGGGTGCTTCAGGTGGGGTTTTATTGATGTGGGACAACAGGGTTGTGGATAAGGTGGAGGAAGCGGTGGGCCGTTTCTCTGTCTCTTGTAAATTCAAAAATGTGGTGGATCATTTTGTTTGGGCTTTCACTGGTGTTTATGGTCCCAATAGTGATAGAGATAGAAGTTGCTTATGGGAGGAGTTAGCTGGCCTACGTAGTTGGTGGGATGTGCCTTGGTGTGTGGGAGGTGATTTTAATGTGGTGCAGTTTCCTTCTGAACGTTCGAGTTCTGCAAATTTCACTTCAACTATGCATTGGTTTTCAGCTTTTATCTCTGAGCAAAGCCTTATTGACTTGCCTTTGGTTAGGGGGAGTTTCACGTCTAATTCTAGAGAGGTTGCTTCAAGATCTAGATTGGATAGGTTTCTAGTGTCACAAATTGGGAGGAGAAATTTCCATCTATTTGTCAATGCCGTCTATCTAGGTTGCTTTTGGATCATTTTCCTATCCTTCTTGAGGGTGGGAATTTACATGGAGGCAACAAACCTTTTAGGTTTGAGAACATGTGGTTAAAGGATGAGGGATTCTTGGAAAGGGTGAGTTCATGGTGGGAGTCCTATTATTTCCAAGGAACTCTTAGTTTTGCTTTGGCTAACAAACTGAAGTTGTTGAAATTGGATTTGAAAAGATGGAATGCGGAGGAGTTCGGCAATATAGGTTTGAGGTTGCAGAATTTATGGAAGGAGTTTAATGCGTTGGAAGTTATCAAAGATGACTAGGTTCTTTCAGCGGAGGAAAATAGGGATAAGGATCGAATTCCTGGAGAGCTAGAAAAAACAACTATATTGGAAGAAATTTGCTGGAGGCAGAAATTTAGGGCTCTTTTTCTTAGAGAGGGAGATAGGAACACAAAATTTTTTCATCGTATTGCAAATTCGCATAGAAAATGCAATACTATCGATAGGCTTATGGTGGATAGAGAGTTAGCTACGGATTAGGGGATCATTGAGGGGTGCATTACTCATTTCTATAGGCAGTTGTACACGGAGAATGAGGTCCACAGACCTCTTTTGAATGAGGTTGTTTTTTCTAGAATTTCTAAGGAAGATGCCACTTGGTTGGACAAACCTTTTGATGAGGAAGAAGTATTTGGAGTGGTCCAAGATTTCAATGGTGATAAAGCGCTAAAAGACAAATATTAGTGAATGCTACTTGTAGCAACTGAAGCTCACAATATAAGTATATTACATGAGGCCAAAAGTCTCTTTAAGTTCCCCTTGGCCTTATAGTCCCTAACATACACACGTCATTAACTATTATTGCTTTTGCAATATGAAGCAACTCCTTCACATTGAAAAAAATACCCTGGTAGTGAAATCGATCCATTTACACATGGTCAAGTAATAAAAATGGCCTAAGTATCTTAGAGGTCCTTTTGAGGTAAACCTTAGGAGCATTGCTGCATTGAAGGGGCAATGGAGCCCTCTGGCATTGGCTTGTATGGAGAAATGAGGGACTTTTTAACTGTATGAGGGGCATTGGCAACCCTTAGATTTTTCTTGTATTAGATTTTGCGTGTTTTTGTATTGAATTTAATTTCAGAGGATTAATTCGAAATTATTTGAATTGAACCTCACAAATTAGGGAAAAAGGAAAAGAAAAGAAAAAAAAGAATAACATTACATCATTGTAGCTGATTAATATACAAATAAACTACCAATTTAACATGATAAATCACTAATAGTAATTTAGAAAGCAAAAATTAAAGTTGTCTTACCTATTTAACCTAAAACTATTCATATTCTAAAGTTGTCAAACACCTATTAACAAATAGCTATTAATATAAAATATTAATCTTGTTGCATGAATTGAAAAGTCTCAAACACATAGCTTCAATAGCTTCACAAAACAGAAAATTAGCAAAAGTTAGAGCATTTGAAGCTTATGCTTCGCCTGGTTGGGACTTGTGAGAATAATGAATTGCCATTGTTTGGGTATAATATAGGATGGACCTGAATTTTTTTAGAAGAAGTTAAGTCAATTCATTCAGTAATCAAATCAAACATCAGTACACCATATATGGTGCGTCGGTTAGAGGGCTTGGTGAGGATAAAATGTGCTGGAACTCTGTTAGAGAGAAGGACTTCACGGTTAGGGATTATTACAATCTCTTAGTGGGCCCTAATGACTATTGTTTTCCTTGGAAAAGCATTTGGAAGCAGAAGATTCCTTCTCGATTAGCTTTCTTTGTTTGGACTGTTGCTTTAGGGAAATGCTTAACGATTGACAATTTATGAAAAAGGAAGGTTTGGATATTAGACTGGTGCTAAATGTGTAAGTGTAATGGGGGAATCGGTTGATCATCTTTTTCTTCATTGTCTGGTTGCAATGGATATGTGGGCTATGGTGTTCGGGTTGTTTGGAGTGAGTTGGGTTATGCTGCAATATGTAGTGGGGCTTCTAGCATGTTGGCAAGGCAGTTTTGGCTGTCATCGAAATGGGTATATATGGCTTATGGTTCCCCATTGCTTATTGTGGTGCCTTTGGAGGAAGAGAAATAGTCGATGCTTTGAAGATAAGGAGAGATCCATATCAAACTTGAAGCTATTTTTCTTTAGAACTTTAATGGATTGGTTGGCTGCATTGCGGAACCAATCCTTTTCATCCTTTCTTGATTTCTTAGATTCTTGTAATTTTTGTTCTTGATTGTTTGACCCCTTGTACACTCCCTGTGTACTAGGGTGTTCCATTTTTTTGAGATCAATAAACTTTTACTTATCAAAAAAAAAAACATCAGTACATGGTAAAGGAAATTGTAAAATGACACCGTTATTTAATTCCATGTACTCCAAAATGCTTTTTTTGATAAGTAATAAGTTTATTGATGTCAAAAAAAACACCCTAGTACACAGGAAGGGTACAAGGGTTGAAACAATCAAGAACAAAAATTACAAGAATCTAAGAAATCAAGAAAAGATAAAAATGATTGGTTCCGCAATGCAGCCAACCAATCCATTATAGTTCTAAAGAAAAATAGTTTCAAGTCAGATATGGATCTCTCCTTATCTTCAAAGCACCGACTATTTCTCTCCCTCCAAAGGCACCACAATAAGCAACGGGGAACCATCAACCATATATACCCATTTCGATGACGACCAAAACTGCCTTGCCAACATGCTAGAAGCCCCATTACCAATTCACCTTTTATTTTCCAGGTACTTAATTGCTACATTGCATTTCAATCACCCATATTATACTAAACACATAAAGAGACAGAAAATTTGTGTCCTATGACTTCTTTTGTTATTTTTTAATGATAAACTTACCTTAATAGAGACATGAAGAACACCATGAACTTTTTTTGGCACATGCTTATGCAAATTTGCATGGTACCCAAACTTTAAAATTAGTATTCAATTTTATATATATATATATATATATATAAGATATAAATACGTGGATGAGTTTAAAATTGATCAATACCAAAATTTAATTGATCTAATGCTCTACATCATATCATCGAGATTATGTGCCCGTTTGTTTCAACGTTTTGGACCCAAAAAGCCCGTTTTGAAGAAAGTTGGAGTGGAAAGCCTGTTTGGTTCAGCATAAAACGCAACTTTTTGGAAAAAGTTGCGTTTTGGCCAAGGTTGAGAACGCACAAACCATTATGGAGCTCTGGAGATCCATTTTAGAAAAAGTCCATGCGCATTCTCAGCTATCTGTTGGACTCTTCGAGCAATTACCAAATTACCCTTCAATAAAGCTCACTCACGCCTCTCATCTCTTCTCTCTGCTCTGCCCTCTCCGTGTTGCTACAAACATAGCACCACCCAACTATCACCGGTTTACCACCACAACCCATTTCAACATTTGATAATCCAGACACAAAATCAAACAAAAAATAACTCAAAATCAACACAAAACAACTTAAAATCAACTCAAACCCTATTCGAAAACCCATCCCAAACCCAACTCAAAATCAACCCAAAACAAAATCAACTCAAAATCAAACCCAAAATCCACAGAAAATCAACTCAAAATTAAACCATTAACTGAAAACCCATAACCCAAACCCAAAATCAAAA
Source organism: Quercus robur (assembly GCF_932294415.1). Classification (NCBI taxonomy): domain Eukaryota; kingdom Viridiplantae; phylum Streptophyta; class Magnoliopsida; order Fagales; family Fagaceae; genus Quercus; species Quercus robur. Next base: position 82,404,068 of record NC_065535.1, read on the forward strand.
TCAAATACAAACCCAATGGTGGCAAAGACTTAAGGGATTTGAGAATTAAGGAGAGAGATGAGGGATTTCCTTATGTTTCAATCATCTTCATCTTCTTCTTCATCATCACCATCATCTTCTCTCTTCCTTGATCCTTGTAGCTTTCGAATTGTCAAAAAAAAAAAGATATGCAGAGAAGTGGAACGTTCTGGAGTGTGAAGTGGTAAGGCAAAAGACGAAAGAAGGAAATAAAGAAAAAAAGTAAGGGCACGTGTGTGGAGGAAGTGGTAGGGAAAAAGATGAAAGAAGGAAAAAAAAAAAAAAAATTAAGGGTACTTGTGTGAAGGAGAAAAAAAGAGGGAACAAAAAGAAGGAAATAAGGATAAAAAATAAAATAAAATAAGGGAAACATAAAATAAAGAATAAGAAATTAAAATTGAGAAATACTGTCATAATATTTTCACAATACTTTTACAATAAATCTTAAGTGGTAGGTTATGTTAATGTTGGTGAGAAAAAAATAATTGTAATAGTACGTTCAAATTAAAATCAGTATAAATTATCACAATACTTTCACAATAAATCTTAAGTGGTAAGTTATTATTAGTTAATATTGGTAAGAAAAAAATAATTTTACAATATTGATTTAAGTATAAAATAAACTCCCTTATATATACATTGTCCTTTTTGGTAATTTACCCCTCAAATTGCCACTTTTATAAGTGTTAGCTAAACACCAACTTTTTCAAAAAACACTTTTTAACAGTTTTTATCGAACATTCAACTTTTTGAAAAATCACTTTTTCATTATACATTTTTTGAAAACTCAACTTTTTCAAAAAACCCAACTTCAAAAAGCTGAACCAAACTCACCCTATATACTATTTAGTTTTTTTTTTTTTTTTAAGCCAGCTTCCTTGTTTTGCTATTAATTTTGGTTGGTCATGAAAATACTTTGGAAGCTTTATATATCAAGCAGATGGTCTGCGTCTATGAAAAGTGAAACTATTTTTGCTTTTAGTAAAGTTATCTAAACCTGGGTTGGGCTGGAGGAGAAAAATGAAGAAGAAGAACAGAGGATGAAGCAGCAGAAATTATAAACGGGAGAACTTGGGACCTTTATTCACATCTAGCATTTATGAGTGTGTTTTTTCAAAAAATTTCTCAAATTTGCAATAAAGCTTGACAACAATTTATCAAAACAAAAAATGTATAAACCCAGGCTGGCCAAATTGGAAAGGAGAAGATGGTTAAATACCAAAAACATTTCCGTAGTTGCTCCCAATCATGAGGCACTGCCAGTGGTTGCATTCAATCTGACCTTGGTTGTTCAAGCTTTCAATCCTGATGCGATTTAAATCATGTTGGGTTTGGGTTGCATCATTTCCTGTAGGAGTAGTGTGTTGGAAGTATATGGAGTGCCAATTAAAGTTTAATTCTTTACATGCATTGAAATTGGTTTTAAAAGTAACAATGGAATAAATTGAAACAAAAATCAAATTCTGAAATACCTTAATGAAACAATATTGACTCATTGCATGTCTTCAATGCGCCATTGAGAAGTCAAGGGCTTGTTATGATTGAATGCATCTAGTGATATTCGGATAGTGTTTATTTCAAATTTCTTAAGAGGGTCAGAGAGGATAAAGTTGGAGAGGAAGATTGGTGTATGGATGGTGGCAGATAGAAATGTGGATTATTGTATTTGGCTAGAAGTAGGATATTGTATTTAAATAGGAATATAATCAGAACTTTACCAGTAATGATTCCGGTAGTCTGACGATGGGCAGAGGTTCAGATTTTACTCTATCTCTGCATTATGGTCTCAGATCTCTGACTTTCAACAGCAACAAATATGCAAAACAAAACCAATTCTAACTCAAATGCCTTGATAAAAACCATAATCTTACCCCAAACCTAAATTAAAAACAATCCTACCAAAATACCCAAACCTAAACGTAAAGTAAAAAGAGAGAAAACTTTACCAGTCCTCTGATCTCTCTATTCACACCTTATGGATCTTTGTCTAGCGGTTTCAGTCATCTGACAGTGGCGGTAGGCTGGTGGTATCTCTCTTGCCTCTCAGGATATGAAATCTTCTTCTTCTTTTTTTTTTTTTTTTTCCTCTGCCCTTCAATCTGACTTAGTTTGTTCCTATCATTGTTTAGATTGGGCTTTTAATAGTGATGAAAAGGTTAAAAACCAAATGGTACACCGTTTTGTTTAAACCGTGTTTTATGGTATACGGAAAGGCACAATTTTTCAGTGTTTTTAAATGTAAACGTGATACAAATTTATATAGCCACATGACACAATAAGGAGCAGTCAACAAAAAGTCAAACGTTCACTTTTATATTATATATAAATGATTACACTACATTACTTTAAAATCACCCTGCGGGAAAGTCAAAAACAGACGTTGTACGTTACAGGAGTAATAACTATTTTTCATATATATATATATATTTCAAGTCTCAAAGCTTTGAGACCCCATCTCTTTCTTTAAAATTTAAGAAGCTGCATTTTAGTCCCTAAAAAATTTAGAAGGAACCAATTTCATCATTCTGTTCATCTGCCATTCAAAAAATTGCATATGTGGCATGTTAAAAAGCTGAAATGGCCTGGAATAAATTTAACAAAATAGGCGGAAAGAAAAACTTGATACCTTTTATATATTAACATATTTCAAGGAACAAATTTTCAACCTTTTAAGTTTGACAAACAAAAATTTAACTTGGGCCAAAGTTAGGAATTTAAGTGTGCATTTGGTTTAGCATTCTATTTAGCTTATTTGCTTATATACAGTTTTTTAAATCCTCACTTTTTTAGGTACAATTGTACTTCTACTCATTTTTAGCAAATCAAAATCAGAAGCCAATCCAAACACACACATGTATATTTCAGTATAAATTATTACTATAAAATATAGTGTCACTAGAATACACTATATTTAAAGATGATCTCTATGTCATTTCCTGACAAGCGGATAGATTGCAGCAAAACTGGAAAGTTAAACGGCAGCGTGGGGCTGCTTCAGCTCCCGGTAGTGAAGGCTTCACAATTGATCTGTTTGACAATTCATTGTATGATCCAGCAGCTGTATTCCGTCCATCATCTCTATCTACTGTTCGTGTTGACCATGACTCGGCAGGCATGCTTTCAATAAATTTACCTCCCAATTCATACCGCTCTCTTCAATTTGGTTTTTCTGGTCCGCATACGGATGATTCTCTGAGGGAACCATTTAAAATGAAAACCAGTTCCACAAGGGAAAGTGAGAAAGAATCTGTAAGTGATGATGAGTGTGTTAAAGAAACACATTCACTCCTTCGTGAAGTTCATCAGGCAATCTTTGACGAGCAGGTCTTATTTCTTTTTCTGTTTTCTTGTTGATCTTTAACTTTACATTTCATTGTAACTTTTTTTGGTACTTTTATTTACGCCTGGTTCATCTTGTCCAGGTGTTTGATTTGGTGAGTCGTGAAGCATTTAACCCATCTTTAGGAGTCAATGTGACTGGCATACAAGAAAATTATTTACAGATGAGCATAGGTCAAGGAACCTCTGTATTCATATCTATTACTCCATCTAGTCAAGGAGATCAAACAGTTGAAAGTTCAGGCACCCAAAATTTAGATAATGCAATTTTACCTTTGGATACATTGGATGGAGTGATGTTACCAGAGGAAGAACAGGATACCCCTAAGCAAAAGTGGGGGCTTCCCAATCGTGTTAGCTATGAGATATACCTACAACAGATTTTCCATGAACATGTTTTCCTAAGAGCAAAGGATAGGCCCATTTACGCTGGTAATAGAATATCTGGTCAAGGGGCAAAGGATGGTTGTGGTCTGTTGGTTCATTTCTGTATGTCACTGTCTCATAGAATCTTTTCAAACAAAGTTCTAATGGAGCTGGATACTGTGGTATAGACCTATTTCTTCTTTGACATGAATTAAACGCTATCTTTTCCCTTAATAGAGTCTCAGTAAATTTTACTTGATATCTGTAGGTTTGCAGGGTCCCATATCTCCAGTTGATTTCTCATCCAACCTGGCATTCTCGGACATCTTCATGGACACTGTTTATGAAGGTTCCTCAGTCCATTCTTCATGCAGGCTGCCTAGCCCATACATCAAACAACCATCGTGTGAAGAATGTTATCAAGTCTCAGTTCCGGACTAAGGTGGTGGTAAATGATGATTGCATCAATGTAGAAGGGGAAGGTGCTCCTAATGTTGTTGGCCTGTTCAAAGGGAATTCAGAAGAAATTTCCTCTATGAACAGATATAATTGTGATTTGGCAGATCTTTCTGTGATAATTCTGCAACAGGTAGATTTTTACATTAGAGTTGGTGTATACATGTATGAATCTAGCATAGGAGTAAATGCATGCAAGTGTATTGTATGTAAATATAAACATATAGTGACCATGCACTTCCTCTTGTGTAGTTGGAATAATAGTGAATTTTTGGAACAGGTTGCAAGCCAGATTATTGGTTGGCTTCATGAGGAAGCTCTTTTGGTTGGAATAAAGGTGAATCGAGATTTTTTATGCTTATCCTTTGAGCTGGAGCAGGGCGAAACACTTAGCCTGGTGGCACATGTGGACCCAGAAGATACTCGAGGATGCATTTCCTGGTGGTTGGTTATGGATGATAGTTTCAATGAGGAGAGAGAGCTTCATATAGATATTGCTGATGGTGCATCAGAATATAAGAAGTTTTTAGGCCATTTGTCCCTAGATGTGTTGTACTCAACACTGATGGATTTGGTGAGCTTGTGCTGTGGAGGTGGTAGCCTATGACCTTCCACATCTTTTTCTTGACATTCAAAAACTGGAGAAGCTCCTTGTGGCTTCTTTAGGCGCCAGTTGTTGCATGTAATGTAATTTCAGCTTTATTTTATTAATTTTTAGTTTAATTTCAGATTTGAAATCTCAACCAATTCAGAAGTCTTCGTAAATGACAGTCTATGAGTATTGAGTACCTTTAGGACCACACCAATTTTACGACCATTTTCACAATTATCTTATGTGGTAGATTATGTTTGATTGTTTATTACTTTCACATGAACTCATCACTATTTTTCCATCAATCATAATCAGTCATATAGGATAATTGTGATTGTAGAATTTTTCTTAGTTTACAAATCATTCATAATCTGGAAAAGGTCAGTGTAAACACAAGAAATGAATGTCGCTGACAGCAGAGATTGATGTGATATTTCTGGAACAATTGCTTACAACAAAACTTGCCAGAAAGAAGCTTAACAAAGAAACTTCATTCTTGGAAAAATATCAGGTCAGGTCACTTTCATTTCAATTCGGCCAATGGAAAGCTAAATACGTGGTAAATGAAAATGACTTCAAGATGAGGAACTTACTTTAGATGACAACTCAAGAGATGAACATGATCGTGTAAGACGTGCTTGTTGTTGAACGCAGTCCAGACGCTAATTAAATATCAATTAATTATTATAAAATGTTAGTTTTTAGACAAATTGAGATAATCTGATCTGTAAAACCTTAATTAATGGGTGCAAAAGTGGAAAGCAATAGTTCATAATATTTTGGAAGTAATGTCATGGTGGGCATGATTGCTTGCCCCGCGAAGGGGGGGATACCTCACGGTCCTCGCCTGGTTTTTGTCGTCGAATCCCTCAAGCCTATGTATCTGCATGGTTCCTTTTATTTTACTTTGCAGTTCCCATAAGGCTCATCTTTTTTTTTTCCCCACCTAATCATCTTTGTTGGCACCAAATATTTTAAAGACAATCTTTACCACCTGACCCTTTTTTAAATAATTTTTTTTTATATATATTTTACTTCTCTTCTAGACTGTAATTGCATTGTAAAGCATTATTATATGTCCGATTTGGTAAAAAGATTTTTGTTTTTTTTTTCTTTTTTTCTAAAACTTAACCATACTAGTTTTTTTTTTTTTTTTATTATATAAAAAAAAAACTAACTTTTAAATTTTTGTCTCACATTTAACATAAAGCTACAAAACAATATATATACTACGTATTTTGTCTTATATTTAACGGATAAGCTATCAAAAAACTACGGGATACCAAGCAAATATTATATTATCAATATAACTTATAACATGGGAGAGGATTTGAATTTAGATGTTTCCATTGTAAATACCAAGAAGTGCCATTTGAGCTATAAGGCATCTGGATATTAAGGTTGTGTTTGACATTGGCTAAAAAACTAGCTTTTTTTTACTATTTAAAGATTGTTTAGGAATAACTTCTTTAGTTGAAACTGAAATTTTTTTGTTGAAAGTACTGTAAATAAAGGTAAAAGTTAGCTGAAATAGTATAGTAGGACTCATGAATAGTATCAAAAAGTATAGTGAGACCCATAAATAGTAACAAAAATAAGCTAAATAGTAGCAAAAATAAGCTAGCAAAAATAATCAATGCGAAACGCACACTTAGCTTATTTGTGCTACTATTCATGTGTCTCATTGCACTTTTTGGTACTATTCATGAGTCTCATTGTACTATTTTAGTTACATTTTAGCTTTATTTACAATACTTTTAGTTTTATTTACAATACTTTTAGCAAAAAAATTTCAGTTTTAGCTAATGAAGCTATTTCCAAATGAACTCTATGTGTGTGTTTGGCATGGCTTAATTTTGCCAACTTATTTTACTATTCAGCTTATTTTTACTACTATTTATGGGTCCTACTGCACTTTTAGTACTATTCTTGGGTCCCACTGTACTATTTCAACTAAATTTTACTTTTATTTACAGTACTTTTAGCCAAAAAAATTCAGTTTCAACTAATGAAGCTGTTTCCAAATGGACTCTACTTGTGTGTTTGGCATGACTTAATTTTGTCAGCTTATTTTTACTACTATTCATGGGTTCTACTGCATTTTTAATACTATTCATGGGTCCCACTGTACTATTTCAACTAACTTTTACTTTTATTTATAGTATTTTCAGTAAAAAGTTTTCAGTTTCAACAAAATAAACGGATTTCAAACAGGCCTACATATCAAAACTTATAAAATGTATTATAGACTTCGTTAAATGTTAACCTCCACATTTCTACCTTGTCAAACAACTTTGACCTCTTAAACTGTGTTTAAATGAATTTATTTTTATTATTTTATTAAAAAAAACACAACAAACTTCGTAAAATATATTTATTCCTAAAAAATGAGATGTTTAAAAGCTTAAGGAAGAAAATTAAGTGACATGTTAAGGTAAGTAAAACAAATAAGCTCTATAATAAAATTTGCTAATCCATATCTAAGCATGATTTAGCTATATAATAGCTATCTAAATAAAGGGTTTCAATCATGTCAACGCCAATCAATAATATTATTTTGGATAGGATAGAACTTATCCAACTTAATAATCGAACTCTTTTAAAGGAAACATTCCCTCTTTTAAGGCAGCTTGAGCTGGAAGTAATCCAGAGAGGTGAGCAAGCACTCCTCAATTCCCACCAAATGCCCTGCTTGCTCATAAAAAATGAGCTATAAAAGCACAACATTATATAGTTGCCTTGAAAACTTAGCAAAAAGGTCTAAAATTCTAATGACAAATAACGTACCAAAAACCATTTTAAAGTGCTAGCAGTGTAGACTCTTTTGTTATCTTTTTGTATCCGCCGTCTGTGGTGGAAAGTATAATAGCTTCTGATAAAGCTAGTCTACGATGTAATAGACTTATTAATTATTAAGTTTAATGAAAATTCCATTACTGACCAAAAAAAAAAAAACCATTTTAAAGTTCGAACACCTAGCAAAGTTGCGTGACATGAGCCATCAATTATCACATTTATTTTCCTTAGTTCTTCGAAAAAGTTAGAAAAGAAAATCAAATTTGGAGGCTAATAGAAAACACAATTCATTTTAACTATCACATTTTTGACACATTCTTATCGTTGACTATTTTGGTTTTAGCCACCACCACCAAGCAAACAAATATCTATAGCTAATTATCACCAAAAAGAAAAAAAGAACAAAAAAGTTTAAAAAACAAAAACAAAATTGAAATAGTAAAGACTCTAATAGTTGAATAAGAGATTTGAGATTCAATTCCTGTTTACATAAAAAATCAATTAATGTCTTGGTCTGATGATAACAAACTATAATAAAAAACAGATGTCATAAGTTGAAATTCTCTAAAAAAAAATAATAATAATAATAAAAATGTTAAAAATGAATATTAAATAGAAGATTCGAAATCACACACATTCCTTACAAGAAACGAATCATCAGTTGCACACACAAACTCCCAACTTCTTATCAAAAAAAAAAAACCTTTTAATTATAAGCCGAACATTCCGTCACACAGATCCCTCTCGTCGCCTTACAAGACAAATACAAACACACTCTTTCTTTCTCACCATTAATTTACGAGATTACCCTTCATAGCTTTCATTTAATTACAGTATTACACCTTTTTTTTTTTTTTTTTTTTTTAATAAAAATATATTGGTTTGGTTTCTTCTTATTACTACTCCTACTTTCTTTGCATTGATCAGTGGGAATTTGAAGAAACCGAAGGGTTTGCTTTGTGGGAATTGAAGAGACTCTGATATCGTATCCGTTTAGAATGTGGGTTTGAAGCATCAGAAGCATTCATCTACTTTGGTAGAGTACGTTGGACTCTCTATAACGGGTTTGTCTCTTTTGTTTTCAAATTCTTGTTCTGGGTCTTTGATTCTCTGTATTGAATATATTCTTGATAAGGGTTTTGAGAAAAATTGGATTTTGGATTGGGGTTTTGGAGACTGGGAGTTTTTTTTTTTTTTTTTTTTAAATTCCATTGTGGTTTTTTGAATTGATTAGTTTGTGGGGTTTTGATTTGATGTGGTGTTTGGGAATTTGGTATTGGAGACGTGAAGTTTATTGCAATTTTTTTTTGTGGTTTATGCATTCAGTTCTTAGAGATTATAGTAGATTTTGAAACCTGATAGTCATTGGAGTTATTAAGAGTAGTGAAGTAGTGAACATACATACGCTGGATTTTTGAAATTGGATTTCATAAGTGGGTTTTGGAACTGGAGAGATTCTGTGGGGAGATTGTTGCTTTTGGTTTTCTTGTACTAGATTCCTGAGGAATTGAATTCATCTGTGAGTTTGGAGATAGGAGAGGTTTTGTTGATTCTGGGGGAAGGTTCTTGTGTTGCATGCTGTTTTTTCTAGTTGGCGTTAGTTTGTGTCACTATGTCAGGCGGGACCCCAACTGGGGGTGGATATATGAGGCAGAGGCACAGCCAGGGGTATGCCTCGAGTGGTGATGACCTTGAGGATGATGCATGCTCGAGGACACGTCCTACATCACCTTCAGTTCCAAGAAACCGGACATGGATTGAGATTTTGGAGAATTTCCTTTGGCTTGCTTCAGCAGTCTTTATTATATACTATGGTGATCGGCGCTCCAATTTGATATATCTCTTGTTGCATGATGGCCGAATCAGAAGGTAATCGTTTTTGCCTAAATATTATTATTATTTTTAGTTTGAATCCACATTAATGGTTTGGTTGTTTGGTTATGTTGTATTTCTTTAATGTCAATTTTTTTTATTGCTTGAGAGACTAGGTATCATCTGGCTGTTTTGTTAAATCTTATTGAACTTTTGCATTTGGATCGTACAATGTGTCATTCAATTAGTTTCAAAATGTTTTGGAAATATAATGAATTGCAATTGAAATGGTGTAAAATATGGAATGGCATGGAAAACACTTGAAAAAAGATATTTAGATTTTATTAGTCACTATGAAAATTGAAATGTGGATGTGAGTATGCCTCTCAAGTTTGGGTGTATGCCTAGCTTCGAGATTCATTTAATTCCCAATTGACCAATTCTTAGGCCAAGGCAACAAGGCTGAATTAATATGTATGCATCCAATTAAGAAGTTGTATAACTAGCTGGAAACTCAGATTCAGTTTGTTAGTTTCTATTTGGTTATTGAATGCCCTGTAGATTTGTTGTTTGGGGCGGGGTTGGAGTAGACTGTGTGTATCTATGGGAGTCTTTTTTATACCATTATTGGTTTATTTAAGTTTAATCTAAACTGTATATGCAATACTGTGGCTCTAATTGGATTTTGAAGTCTATTTTATATCAGAAGTATTTGCTATATAAAATATTAGTAGTTGATAGTGTTAGGGTATGAAAATATCAGAATACAAGTACTGTTTTACTTATAATAGACTCGATTGGCTCTGGTAATTTAGTCTTTGCACAATCGTGATATCATTATAACTATGGCATGTAGCTCTGGACAGGTGCTTCCAATAATCGGGTTATTGTTAACTTTATCTACGGTGAAGTTTTGATTATGGGAAGCTTACTTAAGGCCCAATTTTAGGTAAAAATTCGCATACAATTGCATGAGTTCTAGTTGTCTTGAAGTTGTATTTGTTATGATGATTAGTCAGTTGATATGTTAGGATTACGCCTAGAGGCTTGTTTAAAACCAATTACTACCTCTGGGATTTTTGAGGCCTACACTGTAAAGTTTAAAAAATGAGGAACTTTATGGTTCATAGCAGCCCTCGAGGCCTGGATTCTGACTTATCAATGAAGTTTGTAAATTGTACGGTACATGGATACTATTAAGGGACTTTCAAAATCATTATGTACATGCAATTTTTATATTGTATATTTTAAGTTTTTTTAATGGCTCTGTTTCCCAAATTATGTTCATACTAGCATCTCTCTCCCCTAATAATTTGAATGATTTTGCAATTAATATTTGCTTTTCAGAATAAATGGTGGGCTCATGAGGCTCAGATCTCACGTCCAAACGGATGAGAGCTCATACATTCTATACATCTTTACTGGATTGAGTTTGTATGGCCAAGAGCTTTGTAGCTCAGTTGAATTGCTTGGTCTCCTTTATAAGGAGAATCAAGGTTCAAATCCCCCTCCCCCACTTGTAACAATTGTCAAAAAGTTTGTTTTGGACAAATTATTGAATAACCCATGGCTGCATAAGTAGCCTTCTAAAATGGGTTGAAGCACCACTAGGCTGTAAGGCCATTGCTGAGATAGTAGTATTTATTAATGAGCATGGTTTGGCTTCTGTTGTCTGTGATCTTATATGTACTTTATTTCTCTTGCAGAACACCTTTATACCTTGGGATGTTGGGTGTCGGTTTGAATGTTCTCATCTTCGTTTATTCAAGTATGTCAATTTGGAGTGTCAGGAGGTTTGATGAAAAATGGGAACTGACAAGTATATCTGTTTTGCCGTTCGTTACCCTTCTTGGACTCGTCTCATTTTGCTTGTAAGAGGAACCATTGTGCTTAATTTTTTTAAACTTATCTGGTTAACTTATGTGCTTCAAAATAATCCTGTTTTGCTGAGTTTTTCTATTGCAGGTTGTGTTTTGCTTTGTGGCCAATATGGAGTTTCCTGAGCCTTCCTCTTCTGGTATATGACCATGCTTTTGGTTGTGCATGCCTTTTTATGCAATATTTTACATTGGTGGTCACTGTCTAATTATTCTTCATTGCTGCAGTTCACACTCTTTATGGCCGGCATGGTTATATTCCCCCAAATTTTGATTGGGACATTCAGGCCACAATACGATATGTTCCGTATAGATTAAGCCTCCTGGGATGCATGCGATAAAGAATACTGACATAGATGAAGAGTTGCTAACTCAAACATGGGTAATTGGTTGCAGGGATTAAAGGTTGAAATTTTGTCCTCCATTATGTGAAGCATTCCAGCCCTTGTTGGCCATATTGGTGCTACCGATGATTAAGCTGGTTGTTTTTTAATCAGTCAGCTTTTATTTTACACGGTTTACACGGCAACCGGACCCTGATGATTGATACATGATGATGGTACAACCTCATCAACTTTTCTTATACACCCAGAGCTAAAGGTCTCATTGAAATGAAATTAGTTTTCTGCTGAGTTGATACCCATTGCCTAGTCTTCTTCGGTTCTTTCAGATCAATTTTTTAGTATCGCTTTGCATCTTTGTTCTCTGATGCTTTGAGTTTGTTCAGAACTCATCTTTGGAATAGGAGGCTGTGATTTCATTTTAGTTATAAAATCGAGTTTTCATTGTTAGTAAGTTGTTGACTTACTGGGGTCCCTCTAGTCTCAAGGTGGTGTCATTTTTTGTTGAACCATTTGCCTAAATACGTTGAATCTTGAGATTTTAAAAGCTAACTCGATTGAAAATTGAAGAAACAGAACCCAAATGCCTACTAATGAATCAGTGGTCCTTTTTATCTTGTTTCTTTTTTGGGTAGTTGGTGCATGGATTCAGTTTGGGTCAGAATTGGGATATCTTTTCAACTTACTCCTCCAACTTCTTAAGATGAGAAATTTTCAACCCAACTCAAAACGTACTTTGTTTTTCCTTGCCCCATTTTCACATAGGAAGCAATTGTGAATTTTCTTTCACGTGTATGGACACATATGAACATGCAGAATGAATATACACGCACACACACCTTTCAGCGACTTTATTAGCAGACTTTGACTTGTGGCTTTGGACGTTGTGTTCATGTGGCTGTGGCATAGACTGATAGCAGATCATTAATTAAGAATATGACATCTTAGAAAAATCAGCAATGAATATCTCCTCTTTGTTCTTCCAAGCACCCCGTGTTCTTTGGGCAGAAAAAAATACTGGTCGAGATAATTGGAATAACCAAAAAAAAAAAAAAAAAATGTGAGATAATAGAAAATATCTGAAAAAAAAAAAAAAAAAAGAGGATGAAAATTGTTATCCTTTCGTTTTCTATCATCCCTAAAAATCACTTGTAGGTTCTAGATAATGACTCTTTCGTTTTCTATAATCCTTTAAAATTACTTGTAGAGACTAAATAATGATTCAAAAGACGCTAAAGCAAAGAAATCTAAAATTGGAGTTGTTGGGAGTATGCTGAGATCAGCAATAAAAGGATCATTGCATGGAAGATTGGAATTTGAATTTGCACTACACGCAGGGCCGGCCCAACAAAATTTGGGGCCTAAGGCAAAAATTTTATATGGGGCCTTTTTATATGTAAACATTAATTAAATAAAATTATATAATACTAATTAAATTAAGACTAATTTGATGTAAATACAGAAATTGATGAATAATACTAGTTAAACTAAGATTAATTTCATATAGAAGATTGAATATTAAAGTTGAATAAAAAAGAACTTACTTTAACTTGGATATATGATTATGCATAGTTAAGTATAGTTGTAATCTAAATTTTAATTTTATATATTCTTTTTAAGAGAAAGATATAGATAGATAATATTTGATGTGTGGCTTAGTAGGACTGACTACACGACTATAATCTTCGATCAAGACTTCTTTTATTCCTGTTAGTTTTGTACTTAATTAGCATTATCTGATTTTTCCGTAGAGAAATATTAGGGTTCAAATCCCTCACATCAAGCACATTACCAATCCTTTGCAAATTCGTTGATGCTCTCAAGACTAAAGAGATGATTGTCATGTTGCTTATTTGACTTTGAATAGATTGATATGACAGTTTTTGGAGTTTTTAACTTAGAATTAAGTAATTGACCGTTAATATGGCTTCCACTAGGTTTCTATGATTCTTAATGCCTTCAACACGCTTTGGTCCCTTTTTTTTTTTTTTTTTTTTTGGCTAGAACATTGAAAATTAGTAATTACTGCTAACTTAATTGGACTCCTATTCTTTTCAAGGAGAAGGAGAAAATTCCCACCAAGGTAAGGTTGGCTAATCCTTGATTTATATCCACCACTTTTCTTTGTTTATGTGGGTTTACCAATATAAGTATGTGCATGACAAAGTTTAATGTGAACCCCACTGCAACGACTTTCTTAATCCTCAACCATGCCTTGTCCCCTAAGTTGGGAATGACATCTTTCAACATACCACCCCCCTCAAAAAAGAAAAAGTAGCCTAATCATTTTAGTCTTAGTGCTCAGAATAATTTGTAAGTTTGCATGAAATTATTGCAACACACACTGAATTTCTGATGTGTGATAGCAAAAGACTGTTCAAGATATTGAGGCGCCGAAAAAAGAAGAAATTAGAGCATGGGTATTGGTGGTACCAAAAATTTAGTAATTTTGTACTATAAAAAATTACTTTATCTATTTTATCATGTCATTTTATAAAACACCCAACATCAATAGTTTTATTTTAGCTTTTAATATAATAAAATAATATATCCACAGTGTAAACACAATAAATAATCTGATCTACAGTGTGTACACTATAGCTCAACAACAAAAAACTATTGCTTTGGCTCCACCAATGCAACCCCAATTTTGTAGTTTATGGTGTTAAAAATATCAATTTAGCGTTTTAGCACTATTAATACTAATGCTCAATTCATGTACTAGGATGGAGCATTATTTTATTTTATTTTTTTGATTTGATTTGATTTGGTATGGAGCATTAATTGATTATGACTAATTGAGCTTCAAATTTGAACCAACTTGTTTATCTCAAACCGCTTGTTTGTCCAATATACAGAGGATTGAATGGAAGCAAAAGATTGATGACTTTTAGGGAGAAAAGGATGACATTGAATTTAGGCAGCATTTTGAAGTATATTCATATTCACACATGAGCCTTACGTAAGCTAGTATTCTTAAGTTCCTAAAGTAGTGAATAAAGTTAAGCTGTAATGGACAAAATTTAGTTAGGATTGCCATACATGATACATCAATCAATTCAAATGTGTCTTGACCACAAAACAGGCTCTCATTTTTCTTCAGTCAGTTTAACACATGAAAAGCTTTGGTCATTGCTCACTAATAATTTTCTGCTCTCTTCTTTTGCATCATTGGGGATTATTTTTAAGTGTGTATTATTATTATTATGATAACGCCATGCAAAGCAGGTGGTCAAGTAGTTCAGGTAGACACCAATTATAAAAGTACTCTCAAAGTTTTCCTCCTTAAATAGGATAATGAGGAAGTGCCACTCAGATTGGTTTATATTAACATAGTATTAATGACTTTTGTAATTTGCGGAATAAAACTTATTAAAGAACCGTTAGTGGGTCCATTTCAATTACATCATCTGATATTGGTCTGATTGGTTTTTTTGAATTATTGTTCAGAATTGGAATTAACAAAGAAAAAGAAAATGTCTTGATCCCTACAGATTTATATCATAATAAGCAGACAAAAGAGTTTAGACAGATAGTTACTTAGGACTTGCCCAGTTGGGATGACTTTTGGAGTGGAAAATCTTTACACAAGAGATGGGATTCGTAGAAGTAAAAAGAGAAAGCCCACCTCTTGGGGAAAAAAAACGTATTCTTTTTCTTTTCTTTGTTTTGTTTTTTCCCTTTTTTTTCTTCT
Organism: Quercus robur; assembly: GCF_932294415.1. NCBI lineage: Eukaryota > Viridiplantae > Streptophyta > Magnoliopsida > Fagales > Fagaceae > Quercus > Quercus robur. Next base: position 82,419,359 of record NC_065535.1, read on the forward strand.
GGTAAAAAGAGTCCATTTTGTTTTTCTGAACATGAATTTCACACATGCCCCAAAAAAAAGTCCATTATGTTGAATTTCACACTTCCCCACCCCTTTAGAAAAAAACTGACAATAAAACTAACAATAAGAAACTATGGAGGACTTGGCAAACACAGTGGACTTTATTTGAAATGCTACTAGAAGATTAGCATATTCTAGACATTCTGAAAAAGCTTCCCTCTCTTGTAGAGGTCAATTGGAGCACTAAAAATACCCAATTTTCAAACCTAATTTTTCCTAACCACAAAAGTTAAACTTGAGGGCAAATGCCTCATTAACCCAAATATATTCTCTCACAACAAGGAGATAGAATTTCCAAATTTTCCTGATTGAGAGGGTGATTTGTATTCGTGATAATTAAATTCAAGTTAGGTGTGGGAGTTATAATACCATTCCCATATGCAATCATTAAGAGATTTTTTTTTGTAACTCATAAGTCCTATTCAATTAATATCAATTTGTAATTATCCATAGTTTCATACATAAAGATGTGGGGAAGAAACAGATTTCATCAGTGCATTAATTAGAAGCCTCTAAACTGCAGTCAGAACATGACCCATGATTCAGTCAAGCAAATAAATCTATCCTAATAACAGTCAATTTATTTGACCTTGGAGGCATGATTTTTTTTTTTTTTTTTTTGAAGAGTGCATGATTTTTTTAGCTTTGATACTTAAGTTAACCAAAAAATCTACAAAACTACAATTTAATCATACACATTCCACATATAATGTTCCATCAATTTCCATACCCCTCTTCAAAATGGAAGAATACAATATAGACAGTGCCTTGTTAAAGGACTTTTTTTTTTTTTTTTTTTTTTTTTTTTTTTTTTTTAAACTTGCTTTAAAGTTAATTAAGCTACAACCGTTTATGTAAAATGATGAAGTTTTGTTGCAATTTGACCATTCAATATGCCAAGTGAAAATTAAAAATTCAATACTTAATTTTTATTAGAGAATAAAGGTTTTCTTTTTTGGGTTCAAAAAAGATTTACTCTCATACTTTATAGATTGTTGAATGATTTTTTTTTTTTTTTTTAATAAGCGATTGTTGAATGATTTAAACCTATGAATAATATGATTATTATATGTCAAAAAAATTATTAAATCCCTCATGCCTCAATTATGAGATGCCGCCTTATCATAATTTTTTCCAAAAATAATATAAAGAAATATAGAATACATTATTATAATATAATCACATTTAGTTTTTATCTCACCACCCATGGCGCATTTTTATTCATCTGGAAAAGATGAGAGGCCAACTTTACCAAAAAACTAAAGGATAAATGATATGTTTACAATATTTTTACAACAAATCATAAATAGCAAGTTTTTACTAATTGTTATTGTTGGGATAAAAAAGTAATCTAAGTATTAAATTCAAATTTTAACCAATAATAACTAACCACCTATAATTTATTGTGAAAATTTTATAAAAATATTGTGAATATAATACCACTCAAACTAAAAATATCCTTTGCGGAGTGGGTTAACACATACTATAGAAAAGTCTTTTACAATTAATAAGAGTATTTGGTAGAGCTGTGGAGATGTGGGGCCATTATTATTTTATTTTCTTTATTTAAATCTTTTTTCTACATAATACTTTTTACATATTATTATTATGAAAGAAAAAGAAAAAGTCTCACTCTCCATTTTTTAGAGTTTTGTTTTAAGTCTGACCCTGTTTAAAAGGTCCTCAATAAATGAAAGAAACAACAGCTATATTCCAATCTCCAAGTTGTGATATTTTTTTTATATGCTTGTTTATGTTTTCTGCAGAAAAACAAAACAACCACCAAAATGTCATCTTTCAAAAAAAAAAGGCACACGCTTTCCTCTCCTCCTTTAATGGTTTAGGTTTGCTTTTCTCTCTCTCTCTCTCTCTCTCTCTCTTCTTGAACACACTCTTGTGCTTGGTAGGTTGTGCCGTTGAAGTGATGGGCCCAAAACTCCACTGAAGATTTAATGGTGAGAGGGGTCTCTATCCATCTTTCAGTGCTCTCTCTCTTTGCCCCCATTTTCCTACTGTCTCGCATTTGGGTTTTTTTTTTTTTTTTCTTTTCTCTTTGAAAAAATAAGATCTTGGGGTTTTATATTCTCTGTCTGAAGGCTATGGGAGCTGACTTCCCGAGGCTTTGGCACATGCTTTTCTGATTTTTGGACATGGGTTTTGGAGATAATGTGGTAATGATGTTGAGTTTGTGTGTTTTGTTGGTCAACTTTGGTTGACTTTGGTTTATGGGGTTTGCTTCTTCAATGCGTTCAGCTTCTGATTCTCTCCTTTGGTTGGGTTTTGAGCTGTCTGCGACTTCTATTGAGCTTTGCGTTTGATTCTGGAGGTGGGTTTTGGAGGATTCAGAGGTTAACTTTACTGGATAATTAAAGAGTGGATTTTATGTTCTTGTCTTGAAGGTAGAGTTTGGAGCTTGGACCTGAAAAGTGATAGTTGGGTTTTGTGTTGAGTTATGCATTTGGTACGTCTGTGTCTTAAGTTTATGATGATTGAGAGATAGGTACTTGATTTTGGAGGTGGGGTTCTGATAAATCTGGTGTTGGCAAGTCCTTCAAAGAGGAGAAATGGACAGAATGATTCAACCTCCTTTGGTAAATTGTTTATCTACCTCACTTCTAACTTTTACTGCTCTATTTTGCATCGAACTCCATATTCTTCTTCTTTTGTTTTGGTTTTGTTTTGTGATGGAATCTAATGCTAAGTTTGACTATCCTTTGTATAGTTTTTACTCTTTGAAACAGTCATGTTATCATGTTTGTGTGTAAGTTTGTGTTGCTTGATGTTCCTGTTGAATTTTGTTCTTCAATTCTGATTTGGTTGCTGAGCTGCTTGAAGAATCTCAAATGGGGCTACTTTTAGCTTTAAATGCTTTTCAAAAATTGGAGAATGCACTTTCTCTGAATGAAGTTACTTCTTGTACAATAATCATGAACCCCTTTATTCTTTTTTTTCCCCGGAGTTGGATAGAGATGGGGTATTCTAGCTGCACTTCTTAATGTGGGAAATAATGTTGCATACCTGGTAGGGAATGGATTGTTGTTATTATTTATTTAGCGTGAAGCTAATGATATTGGGGATGCTTGTGATGTCACACAAACAAAAGTGGTTCTTTGGAAAAGAAATTAATATATAAATGGTATAATGGGTTGATTCTAAATGCAACCTGAGAGCCCTTACTACCCCATCATCAGTCATTATCCTCCTCATGGCTGTGCCTGGCCATAAAAAGTAAACAATGCTTTCTTGTCTTGAATTCTTTAAATTGGCAGACACTAGATGTCTTGACTCTTGAAGTTGAAAACTCAAGAAAAAAAGTAAAATACATGATCCATTGTGTCCTTTCGCTCCATTTATGGAACTAAAGGTGAGGATGGTAGAGGTAGGAACAGTGAAACGCATCGATATCATTGGCAAATTCAAAGCCTATTTATTATTTCAGTTTTCTCTCATTGCTCCCTTATGTGTTTAGTGAACAACTTCTACTTCAGCGGATAAGGTATTTACTAATTTAGTCCTCTAAGTTTGAGGCTTGAAGTTCTTAAGTTGGCATGATATTCTCGACAATCATTGCCCAGTTACAAGCCTCATCCCATAACCTCCTTTTAAAAATATATATATATATATTATTAAAAAAAATCCTTATTACTTATCCAATAAGTTTCAGATGTCTTTTAAGTGCTGTTTTATCTCATTAATCATATTAGACTAAATGCAAAAGTAACATATAGTTTGATCTCTGTGTAAAATTTATTTTTCTTTCCCAAAAAGGAAAAAACAAAGAAAGGTGCTTCCATTAAACATTTCTATACAAAAATAAAAATATTAATAGGAACTGAAACTTTCAAATTTAGCAATGTTAAGCAAAATATGTTATTCTAAATCTTTTGTACTCAAACTAGAAAATTAGGAGCTTGCTGACATCAGTTGATCATCTTGTTCTTTATCAGAAGACTAAGTGACATAATGATGCATCAAGCTTATGTTTAGTTAAGGGAAAATGGTAAAATACCATATTGAGTTTCCAGTTTCCCTTCATTGTTCAGACAAAGCAGCTAGCGAGAATTTTAATTATTTATGCATGTACTTTGCAGGTTGATACAACAGCATGTCTATGTAGAGTAGATGCAGGCCTCAAAACTGTTGCAGGAGCAAAAAAATATGTTCCAGGGTCAAAGCTCTGTCTTCAGCCTGACATTAAACCATCCATTCATCCAACAAGGAGCAAGCCATCACGCGGTGACAGGAGCCGAAACCAATCCCCTCTGCTTCCAGGACTACCTGATGATCTTGCTATTGCCTGCCTAATTCGGGTCCCAAGGGTTGAGCATCGCAAACTCAGGCTGGTCTGCAAAAGATGGTATCGTCTTTTGGCAGGAAACTTCTTTTACTCACTCCGCAAGAGCCTTGGAATTGCAGAAGAATGGATATATGTCATTAAGAGAGACCGAGATGGGAAAATATCATGGCATGCCTTTGATCCTATATACCAGCTTTGGCAGCCCCTCCCTCCTGTGCCTAAGGAATATTCTGAAGCCCTTGGGTTTGGTTGTGCTGTTCTAAGCGGCTGTCACCTCTATTTGTTTGGTGGCAAAGACCCACTAAAGGGATCAATGAGACGAGTTATTTTTTATAGTGCCAGGACAAATAAATGGCACCGTGCCCCGGATATGCTTCGTCGGCGACATTTCTTTGGCTCATGTGTCATAAACAATTGCTTGTATGTAGCAGGTGGAGAGAATGAGGGTGTGCACCGGTCCTTGAGATCAGCTGAAGTCTATGACCCTAACAAGAATCGGTGGTCCTTTATTGCGGATATGAGCACTGCAATGTTGCCCTTTATTGGGGTTGTCTATGAGGGCAAGTGGTTTTTGAAGGGGCTTGGTTCTCATAGACAGGTTCTAAGTGAGGTATACCAACCAGAAACTGACAGCTGGGACTCTGTTTATGATGGAATGGTTACAGGCTGGAGGAACCCAAGTACTTCCCTTAACGGGCACCTTTATGCTTTGGACTGTAAGGATGGCTGCAAACTTAGGGTCTATGATGAAGAAACTGATTCCTGGAGCAAGCATATTGACAGTAAAATGCATTTGGGGAATTCTAGGGCTTTGGAGGCAGCTGCTCTTCTTCCCCTTAATGGAAAATTGTGTATCATAAGAAATAATATGAGCATTTCTCTGGTTGATGTTTCAAAAACAGAAGATGCAAGGGGGCCGACAGCTGAACATTTATGGGAAACTATAGCAGGGAAAGGACAGTTCAAAACTATGGTCACAAATCTCTTGTCCAGCCTTGCGGGCAGGAGCCGCCTGAAAAGTCACATTGTGCACTGCCAGGTTCTTCAAGCTTAGGGCTGTATATCAGAACCACAGGTGCTCTGAACTTTTTGATGTCTCTATGTATTTTATGGGCTATAACGTGCACAGAAAGCTAAAACCTTGCCTAATTCGTTGTTGTTGATGCACATAGATCTGTTGTTGTAGGTTCATATTGAAAGTAGAAATCATGTTTACCATGAGGGGTTCTAGATGGATGAGGATGTTTGTTTTGCTAGACTTTTTAGTATTACAATATATATATAATATAATACACAGTTGTTTAGATGTTGAAAAGTGAAGACCCATTTCTGACTAACTAGGTATGTTTCTTGCTATTGTTATAGATCTAGTTTTTAAAGGGGTAAAATGCATTGACAGCCTTTGAACGTTTATCTAGTTGCACTAACTTCTTTAGACTAAAATTATAGCCAATTTAGTACTTAAAACGATTGAAAAGTAGCAAATAGCCCCATCATCCTGTCTGCATTCCTTCCAAATTGATAGCTAAAGTTACTATGTGCTAGCCATGGGGCCAGCAGAAGCTTGAACAGTTAATGATTTACATGTGCGAAACTCAGCAATTAATCAAGTTGAACAGGGCTCATACTCGGCTTGGCCAACCCTACTTATTCAAATATACCATATTTCCTAACATTTACCATGTCCTGTTAACCATTCCAGTTACTTAGGCTTAAAAACAAATGTGTACTGTAATCTTGACTACCAGATGCTGTACTCCAAATTCCAAAGCAATATGATTTCTGCAGATTGTTCTGTGGAGTCAAATGTCTGGCTTACCCCTCTCATTAGTTCCGTAGGTTAATCAGAAGTACCTAAACTATCAAGAATCCTAACCTGAGAAGCATAAGAAATAGAATTTGAATAAAGATAATCTCCATGCACATTTTGAGCTAGATTTTGTAGAAACTTATTCTTTAATTCTTCGGATTCATGCAGATAATTAATTTAGTCAATAGTACTGAATATCATATTCAAATTTTTTTCTTATTGGCTTTTGAGTATCCGATCAGAGACAATTAGCAACATTTAAAACGTTTCTACTTATTGAAATTAGTCTATATCCATATCTTATTTATCCTCACTTCCATGTAGTATTAGGATATTGCATAACTTCTTCTTTTTTTTTTTTTTTTTTTTGAGAAACAACATTGCATAACTTTCTTGATACATGCTATCAGATTACTGTTTTGAAACCAGAGTTATTAAAAATAAAGAAAACAAATGTGGTTATTCAATAGAAGTCCTAGGACATAGATGATTGCCTGAATCTAAGACTATCTTATTACAGAGAGGATGCATGTGATATCTTGTCCTGGCTTTGCAATTGAATAATTATGCTCTTTCTACTAAGGACTAAAGGTCCATTTGGGTAGTGCGGTTGCGTCCGCGTTTGGCAAGTTTTGGGCGTTTTTTTTTTTTTTTTAAGTCCAACACGTTATACACTGTTCATTGGTCATGAACAGTGATTTTAAGCCAATGAACAGTGCTGAACAGTAATAAACAAATATATATATATATATATATTTTTTTTTTTTATTGTTTTCAGTTTTCAGTTTTTAATTTTCAGCAAAATAAGCTGTATCCAAACGTAAACTAATTATCATGGATAGATTAAAGAATTTAAGTTTAGTCTTGAATTATATCCTTTTACGGTTTACCTTTTCTTGCACAAGAATAATATATTTTCATTCTTAGTTAAAAAAGTTAAAAGTTTCATTCGTTTAAATGCTTATTCTTAGGTAGTTTCTGTGAGGAATTCTGAATTCTCAGAAGCAGCTCACCAATGTTTTCTATCTATCCTTTTTCATTGTCTTGCATAAACACTACTTTAACCAAGACCAAATAAAACCTTCAAACCCAAACCGAACCATGAAAGGTCAGCAAATCAAACCCAGCATATGTTTTTTCACTTTTGAAAAGACATTATTAGAAATATAGTACTAAACAAATTTTTTGCCTTATGAGTACTTTAAATACATGTTTTCACAATACTTTTTAAATCACAATTTTCACATCATTTTGAACAACAATACTCAAACACTTTTACCAAACAGACCCCTAAGCACCCAAACCGATCTTCAATCTCGACAATGCCCAGAACAAAAAGAAAAATCTAGGGGTCCATTTGGATTGAGCTTATTGTTACTGAAACTGAAAGTTGCTGAAATTAAAAACTGAAAACACTGTAGCAAAAAAAATTTTAAATGTGTGAATAGTGCCGTGGGACCCATTTTTAATAAAAAAAGTTGCTGAAAAGTGATATTTGTGGGTCCGTGAACAGTAAATAGGACCCACTGGTGTGCATTCCGCCCCTTATTTTGCTGTGAACAGTGCATGAGTTGATGAAAAGTGTACAGTAAAATCAGTTGAAAAGTCAAAAACAACGGCAGCCAAAAAAAAAAAAAAATAGAAACACAAATTGGGTTCCAGCAGAGCAAAACGTAAACGCAAAAAAACGTCAGTTTCCTTGCAATCCAAACACTCACTAGATCGAAAAGACCCATACTGGAAAGAAAAACCTAGATCAAGGCTATCCAAATTGAAAAAAAAAAAAAAAAAAAAAAAAAAAAAAACGACTTTGACTTTGCACATTAATCCCAACACTAAATCTCTTTGGTTTCTAGCCGATTTTGGAGTGTTAGAAAAAGGGAGAGAAGGCAATGGAAAGTGAGAGCAAGAGGAGAGAGACAAATCTATATGTATATGTATATAATAATAAGTAAAGTTGAGAGAAAATCCAATTAGATTTCAAATTGGAATTCAATTAAAGTCTAATTTTGCACCACGTATCCCATTTAATCTAAGTTTTAAAATTTTTGTGCTAAGTGTGTTAATTCAATGTAAAAATTGGATTTCAATTAAAGTTTAATTTTGTGAAGTGTCTTATCTAATTTAAGTTTTTTTAATTTTTGTATCAAATGAATTAATTTAATGTAAAAAATGAGGAGTCCAATATAAGTAAAACATATTAAAAAAATCATAATCTTTGAATGATTTTATATTTATGAGTTTTTTTTTTTTTTTTTGGTAGAACTAAAAACAATTCAAGTTTATAAATCATCTATATATATATATATATATAAGTAAAGTTGAGAGAAAATTCAATTAGATTTTAAATCTAAATCCAATTAGAGTCTAATTTTGCGCCACTTTTCCCATTTAATCAAAAATTTTAAATTTTTGAACCAAGTTAGTTCAATGTAAAAATTAGATTTTAATTAGAATTTAATTTTACGACACGTATTCCCTTTAATCGAATTTTTTTAATTTTTGTACCAAATGAGTTAATTTAGAGTAGAAAATGATGAGTCCAATATAAATAAATCATAAAAACTTAATCATATATCTAACACTATATATAAAATTAGAAGAAGAGAGAGTTTGAATAATTTTATATTTATGAATCTTTTTTTTATAACTAAAAACAATTCATTTGGCACAAAAATATTATATATATATATATATATATAAATTTATATTAATAGGTAAAGTTTGGAGAAAATCCAATTAGATTCTATAATTGAAGTCCAATTATTTTTAGAGAGAATTTTATTTCTTAATTTTAAAATCAAATATGGGATCATATCATAAATATTCATTCAAGTGAATTATTGTATACAAAAACTAAAGAGTCTAGAATTAATAAATATAAAAATATTTTAAAAATGAACAATTTATATTTTCTACCTAATAACATTCTTACAAAACTTTTTAAAGAGTTAAAAAAAAAAACTATAAATAATATTTAAATTATATATGTAAGATTATTATACTTAGTGTAAGGACCCTGATTACAGCCCAAGCCCAAGGTATATGTGACCTTGGCCCAATGAGCCAGTACAATAAATTTGTAGAGAGTGGATCGAAGAACTAGGTCCTAATGAATTTGACAACGGCTAGTATGGATTTGGGAGGTGATCAAATAAGAACAAAGGAAATAAAATTAACGAACTCACTGTTCGAGAAGGTCACACTTATATAAATTGATCACAATTGAGAATAAGAACAGTTTAGATTGCTACAGTGTTCTCTCTCTATTTTTCCAATCCTCTTCCCATGGAGGGTTTCTTTCATTATATAACTCCCCTTGGATCATCTTGGTCCTACACCTGTTGATCATCTGAGCCATTACTTGAGTACCTGTTCCATCAAACATTCTCTGGGGCTTCCTACGAGTTGTGGTAGTCAAAGTAGTACTATTCAGAGATCTTCTCCACATAAATGCGGCCAGAAAAATAGCTGCAGTGCATTTAATGTGGTGGTAGCAGCTTTCCCTTAGATATTTTTGGTTTCCTTCCTTCTTGTATGTTCATGAAGCACGTTCCTATTGTTGGAGTTTCTTGGAGGATTACTCTAATTGCTAGAACACGTACTTGAGCTGCACTCATCATATCCGAGGAGGAGTTCTTCCTCGAACCGCCTTCCACTTGTCCCTTAGTTATGAGACTTTAAATTGGAACCCTTGATAACTATTTGTCCCTCCTCAGATCATTCAACATCCTCAAACGAAGCCCAAGGCTCCAATATATGATTTTGGGTCATTATCCCTACACTATGTATCTTAATATGTATCTTTTAAGTATATCTATACATATGCATGAAATCACAAGCTAGTTAAGAACAAGAGAAGAAGAAATGTGTTATGAATTTTGTAAAAGAAAAATCTCACATTAAAAAAAAAAATTATAAAATAAATAAAAATATTTTAGAAATTTTTCTCAAAAATCTTTTTTCAACTATTTTCATTAGTTACATGCATACTTAATGGCAATTTTTTAAACAAAATTGGATGAAATGTTTAAATTGAATAAATTTGAAATTTAGATAACTTAATTGAATGAAAGTAAAGTTGATTGAAATGAATTTCAATCAAATTTAAAGGATGTAATTTGCATTTTAGTCTAAAATTTTAGAGCATTTAATTTTATTTTTCATAATTTTTTAAATATATTTAATTTATATGAAATAATGAAAATCACATTTTGTTATTGGACCAATGAAACACGTGGCATTTGATGTAGCACTTAACAGCCATGTCAGCAAAAAAAAAACTAATGGAGGGACTAACAATCCAAATTATATGTCACAGTAAGTGTAAAATTCAAATTTCAAAGTGTAAAATCTAATTTATTATCCAAAGACCCCCAAACTTTTTTTCTTTTTGGAGAAAGAAAATAGTTTGCGTCATTTTTTTTTTTTTTTGAAAGAGTTTTTTTTTTTAGAAAGTTTTTTTGAAAAAGTTTCAACCTATGGCGTCTACTCCTAATAATAGCTATTTATCATCAAACTAAGACACTAGTCAGTTTTTGATATAGGCAATGATTGAATCCCAGATCTTTTATTCAACCATCAAACACCAATTGGCTCATTCATAACAAATTTTGAAGCATTTTATATCCGAAGAAATTCTACCTCAAGAATATTTGAAGAACATTTGAAGATAATTTATTCAAGTCATTCTTTCAAGCCTTAGAATTCTATTGGAATCAATTTCCAAAAAGCTCCAAAAACTTCAAAAAGCTTCAAATCATCGAAACTTTACGAATTCAAGTCTCTAAAACTTTGACAAAATCTACACAAAAGCATTCGAATATGAAGAATATTGAAAGAACACCGAAAATTTGAAGAATAAAAAGAGCAAAGTGAAAAATTCGTAGATGTTAACAATATTATTTGCAAATGATTTTGTGTTTACATCATTTTTTCATTCTATATGCCATTTTTGAACTTTTTTGTGCATTGTACAAGTTATTGATTAGAATGAAAAATTATATTCTATCTTGTCATAAATGACATATCAACAAAGTTGACAAATCAAAGCAAGACACAATACACATAGGAGCAAAAATTAAAAGTGAAATTAATTATGATATTTGCTTTTTTTATATTATTATCAAAATGATATGTCATTTATATCACTTTTGTGCATTGTACAAGTTATTATTTGCCTGTTTTTTCTGCATTGTACAAGTTATTGATTAGTATGAAAAATTATATTCTATCTTGTCATAAATGACATACCAACAAAGTTGACAAATCAAAGTAAGACAATACACAAAGGAGCAAAAAATAAAAATGAAATTAATTATGATATTTGCATTTTTTTTTAATCAAAAAGATATATGCATTCTTAAGTAGGCATAAAATAGAACTATCACTATATCATGCGATTTTCAAATTTAAAAAATACATATAGTATGATCAAATCAATGCGCCCTCTTATTGTCTTTCAATTATTTAGTCTTTCAAATAAAACACTTTTTTAATAGTGTCTGCTCCATGACGATTGTTCTTTATTATCAAACTAAGACATCGATTGGTTTTTGGGATTAGTGAGTAATGAATCCTAAATCTCTTATTTGATGATAAGAAATGAACTAACATTATTGAGATATTGGAGGAAATTAATAATCAATGATAAGTGTAAAAATTAGTACAAGGATTGACCATTCGTAAATAATGACAAGTGTAGCAGGAGGCAAAATGTTGAACAAGGATTTTATAAAGGAATAAAAATAGTAAATTAATCAAATATGAAAATTTTCAGAATTACAACAGAAAGGATAGCCCTAAACTGCAATTCGTATTTGTTTTCAATTTTCCTATCTTACAAGGAATATCTAACTAGACGAATCAAGGAAGCAACTTCCTAAATCTCGGTATTACAATCTCATAAAATACAACATAAAATAACAATATCTACCTAGTCCCAGATCCTGAAAGGTATGATCGTGCTAGCAAGAAACTCCTTTCTTTCTGCCTTTTGTATTCATTATAGCGCAAGAAGAAATAACCAAGATAATCGAAATCAATTGGAGACATTTTTGCCTATAAACAAAAAAACATAAATATAGTAAGTCATGGATGTTATAAGGAATAGGGATATTCAATAGCAAAGTAGGAATAGAGATACCTGAATTATTCCCCACAAAGCCCAATATAAGTGTGAAGCTAACATATATGTATTTGACTCCACATAGAGAGCTTCAAGATCTTTGTCAGGTACCTGCTAATAAAATTATAATTGTTAAAGAACAAAAAAAAGCGCTTAGTATTAGAACTTTTAAATGAAATCATGAATGCAAGGAGCCCATTATCAAAATTTTATTCCAATGGCTGCCATTGTGAATGTCATGGATAATACCTGGATAGATATTAGTACATGCAGATGATTTTAATTGTAATTTTTAATACAATCAGATTAAATAAAAAGTGCAAAAAGTGTTTACATGGCTGTGATGATTATGGGCTAAAACCAACAGCCTTCATAACTCCAATTTTTAATACCCTAAGCTTATTAATTGTGACTCTCATATAGGACTATATTAAATTCATAAACCATTCTATAAACATTAAAAAAAAAAAAAAAAAAAAAAAAAAAAAAAAAAAAAACTGCATACTAAAATTTTAAGGTGCAAATGGAACACAATGCTGACATACCCCCAGTGGATTGTCAGGTTGTAAATAATGCCTGAAGAAATGGTATTGTTCCTCCTTACTAGGGTATCTGCATTAAAATTACATTGAACAGTTCAGGAATTGTATCATGTTTGAGTCACAATGACAAATGAGAATGAAACAAGCAAAAAACAAAAAATAAAAAACGTACAAGCTGTAGTCACAATCATAGCCTGCATATTCATTAAAGTGATTTCCAATGTCGAAGCCTCTATAGTTGTATGATCCATACTCAAAATCAATTAAGTAGAGTTTCTCTGAACATTCACCAAACAAACAATAAGGTTAAACGATAAAACTGAGAATAATTACAGCTAACTAAAACTCATATTATTCCAGAAGTATTTTGTTATCTTCTATAGACATTGGAAAGCATTTTGAGCCCCAGCATCAAATTTGATTCCTGTTTTGCAGTCCGTAAGTCATAATCATGGGTATGGCAGATACTAGATTCTCAAATAAACAGCTCCAAGGCAATAGATAATTGAAGAATTTAAGCAATGCATCAGACGGACCATAGACATTTCATATAAAAACTATTCAAATTGACCCCACTATCTAATCAGGGTACAAAGAAAGCCCCATTGGCTACAACTCCACATGATTGGCATAAGCAAAGTCTTATTTCAAATCCAGGCAACTTGAATGATAGTAATTCCATAACATTACTCTTTCATACATGTCATACTCTAGTACTCACCATTTAGATTACCATCAAATTAAGAGACAAAAAAACCACTACGTGTCTATAATATTTGCAACATTGATGGAGGTGAAAGCAGGGTGTCTCCACATGTTAGCATGCATGTGTGAGTGAGAGAGAATTTGAAGTGTATTATGAAATTTGGCACATAAATATTGTTACATAAACAAATCAGCCATAGAACATAGTAACAGAAATAGAACTGCAGTCAACAGAAGTCAAAAATACCTTCTTCATCATTAACCATTAGATTTCCACAAAGCAAGTCATTATGAGCAAAAACCACTGGCGCATTAAGAAGGCCTGTCAGTTCCTGTTTCATTATCAGAAAACATATCCATAAAGAGGAATAAGCCTTTCGCCTTAATAAACTTAAATAGCATTTTTCCATGACCATTAGCCAAATTTTTATAAATCTTGTCAGATTCCATCCCACCAAAAACTATTAAGGTAAAAAGAATAAAACTAAGAAAATTCCAACGGATCATTATACATAACTACAAGTCTGGGCACATACTGCATCCTACAATTGTTCTTCTGGATACCGATATGCCCATCTAGCACATTCTCAAATTATACCCCCCATCTGGATATGATTTTACTAAAATAGTAAAATACTCAAGGAATGGTCCCAGATTAATTGGTTAACAAATGGAAAAGGACCATTTATGTGTCTGCTTTTGAGAAATATTTTTTGTCATATGATATCAGTAGTTCAAATTTACCATATCAATGTAAAATAACAAGGTCTCTTCAGCAAGTTAATATGCAAATACTGTATTTAACTGTGCAGTCTCTAGACTTAGTTCCTGCACCTGTTTATCACCAAAGCAGCAAAGTAAAACTTCTTAAAAAGTTATATCTTGTTCTTGAATCAGTAAGGCCAGATAAGTATGGTAGATAAAGAAACAACTAGGTTCATGCCTAGTTAAAAGAAGTTACAGAAGACTGACAACTTTAAAATAGGATATAAGACATCAAAACAAAGCAATCACATGCAAAAAAATCTATGAAAGCAGGCAATACCTTGAGCTCAACAATTTCGTCATGAATTTCCTTATATGAAATCATCTTATGCATCCTCTGCTTCTCACTATCATCAAATTCAAGAACGGATGCTGCAACAAAAGTTTAAATATCAAAAGATTAACATGTGATGGATGGCAACTACAGAACACACACACATCAGTAGGAATATATGTATATTAAAAATAGAGCAAGGATCAGGGAAAAAAGGTCAAACAGTGGACGTTGAATGCCAGGTTCAAGTAAATTAGCTTAGAATGGTATAGATTGACAAGTAAGCAACTAAGCATGGCTAGTAATCCATCAGGGTGAGATAAAAGAACCTTTTTCAAAGAACTTGGAGATGTCATTCCACAGCTGAGGTTCTTTAGAGCCTGGAATTTCCACTTCATGAAACTTGCGTAGTTGCTTGGCAATCTCAGCAGCTAGCTTTGGCTTTCTCATGTCTGCCAAGGGAAATAATGTCAATACAAAGGTTATATATATAAAAACTTTATTGAACGAAAAAAACTAGTACAAGAAAAGCCAGAGTATACACAATGTGTGCTAAGGAAAGCATAGGTTCAAAAACAAACTAAGAAGAATAAAAAATACATCTATCAAGCAAATCAACTAATGAAGAAAAAGTTATGCCCCCCCGAAGCATTAGTCCACCCAAACAAAGTTTGGAAAAAAGACATCTTCATCTTCATATTAGGAAAAAATATATATAAAAAGATAAGTATACTATTTAATTGAGAACAGCCTTCAGCTTTTATAAATTTTTACTTCGGTTGCCATTGAAATCCATGCCTAAAGAAAAATTATTTGGCAGATGAGGATGCTAAAAACATAGGCTTGTCAATAAATGAAGAAGAAAATTGGGGAAAAAATGATGCCGTAATTTAATTTCCAATATGGTTTAAGGAATTAACCAAAAAAAGGCAAGGAAGTTTTTTTATTTTATGCATGTCCTGAAAGAATGGGGGGATGCACATATATACACTTGTCACCTTGGATTTCAGATTAAATGGTACTACGAAATGGCCTCTGCCCTCCTTGCACATTCTCTAATCAATACCCTTGAATTGAATGACAAGAAATTCTAAAAGTGACTACAAAATATAATTTCAATTTTGGGATTATTGCCACTTCAAAAGTCTTTTGTTCATGGGGAAAACCCTTAGCTACTTGTAATTAATGCTGAAATTGGAGTCTGATTTTTAGTGAACTCAGTACAGGGCAACAATGTACACTCTTCTTGCAGTTATCCCTCAAAATCTACAGTGCTCTAAAGATAAATAAATTACTCAGCAGAGAATCACTTATAGGAAAATATAAATATAAATATATATATATATATATATATCAATTAATTTACTAAAATCCATATTAGTCCTACCCTGACAAATATCATTCCCAAGTTTACCTGACTCAACTAGTGTCCTTGCATTGATAAAAGACTGCACCATTCCATTTCCAAAAACTCCAAGCAACTTGGCACCAAATCCTGCAGCCGAGAGGTATTTGATGGCCTAAACACAGTAAGTGATGAGTAATTAAAAAGTGAAACATGCAACTAAAAAGTCATCAACTATTTAGGAAAAGGAAAACGAAGTTTAAATACTGTGTGAAGCATCTTCTAGTAATGCAGTATAATCATCAAAAGTAAAAATTATTCTCATGGACCTACCATTTTTGGTTTCCTTTAGTAAGAATATCATAATTATTCGTAAACGAATTCCCAAAAAACAACTTGCCAACTATGCAAGTTTGTTTTACTAAACCTTAATGAGAATTCCGCATCAAAGCCTAAAACAGATAATTATATAATGCCAGGCACCAGACTAACCTAAAAGCACAACAACAAATTATAATATAGAGATCTAGCAGTGCACACATCATCAGACTTTTCTATTAAGCTATAATATCAGCAAAAACAATACATACACTCAGTAAATTGCTTAACATAACACGCAATCTTCAACTTATTTGATTCAATAGAGAATCATTTCTAACAAAACAAATTAAGTACACAGTGAGTGATTATGGTCTTTCTAGACTAATTACACAAAAATGTCCATGAAGCTTAGGGAATCACCTGCAATTCCCTTTCGCGATTGATAACATACTCGGTGTTAGGCCCATATAATCTGACTGTCACCGACACGTCGTTTCCACTTTCTTCCTTAACAGAAGCCTTCAGCACTATAAGAATTTGAAGACCGATTTCCAGTTAGAAATTTCAATACTTCAAATCTCAAAAAAGCCAATACTGTAACAAAGCAACAAATATTGCTAATTTCAAATTTCAATTTTGAGCTAATAGCGTAATCAAAATCGAGTAAGGAATATACTCACATAGATTTGTGATTCCTCCAGAAACAGTCTCTACGGAGAAGCGAGAATCGTCCAATTCTGACCATCTCTTGAACAGATCCTTGCACAACTCTCTGCAAAAGCCGAAACGAATTTAATTCAAATACTTTCAATTTCATGCTACATCATAAATTAAGCTTCGTTGCATTAGCTCAAAACAACATCCAATTCTTTAAAATTTCCTCTCGTTTTTTACTTATTTTCCCACGCTTTCTCAGCTACCAAACGGCAAAACTAAGCTCGGGAATTCAAATGCATTTGAGAGAGAGAGAGAGAGAGAAGAGTAACGAACATGATACGAGGTTTCATTTGAGGCAGAGAGAGAGAGTGATCAACGGTGAGAGAAGAGGACTGGATATCGGAGCTAAGGTTCGGGTTTTCTCGAGCTTCCTCTGCTACTTCCATGGCGTTCCAGATGTTCACAGCTCCCATATTTCTCTCTTTCTGACTCTTCTCGTTTATATGTAAATATTTTTTTTTTCTTCAATTTGCTACTCTGCTAATATGCCCTCTCTCGTGTGCGAAAAGCCTTAAAACTAGAAAAATTCAAATCATGTTGCTGTGATTTTTGGGGGCGAATCGGGAAGTCCCTATAATCTATATTATTATGTAGGGAGAACGTGTGCGTGTTAGAAGTTGGAACGTGTGCGTATTATAAGGGATTTGAGTAATGCCGAATATGTCCCCCGCTGTTTCAACTCTCATGTCGTTTTCTTGATTTCGTTTCGTGTGCATTTAGCATGTCTTAACAAACAAACTCTTTTTTTTTTCTTTTCTTTTTTTTTTTTTAACTATTTAGATTTTTTTTATGGGTACTATTTAGATTTTTTTTGCTATTAATTATGAGTCTCACTGTATTTTTTGATATTATTCATGGACATCACTGTATTATTTCAACTACCTTTTAGTTTTATTTACAATATTTTCAACAAAAAAATTTCAATTTCAACTAAATAATCTATTCCCAAATAAAACTAATTTTACAGTTATATGTATTACGTCGACATGTGCATTTTTGGTAATCTAAATCTCACACGGAGGTGTGTTGTCTACTACTACTAGATTGATAGATCCTCTAAATTCCTCATAAAAAACAAGAACCTCTAAATCAAAGTCATGGCCGACAATAAACTAACTTTTAATTAAAGCTTTTTTTATTTTTTTATGATAATGATATTATTTCATTATTTGATTATGAATAATTACATATGCTTACTTACCTTTCTCTCAAAAAAGAAAAAAATATGTGTATATGTCTATTTTTTTGAACTTCACCTTTATTATTATCTATTTAGTTAAGAGTTTAGGATTAATAACTAGGACACAAGAGTGGGAAAAATTAAATAATATCACGTAACTCGTATTAAAATTCAATAATTGAGAGACATGTACGTAAAATAATCATATCAGAATTCCACCACTACTATTAATGGTAGGGGTGTTCGCAGTGCAATTCGGTGTGGTTGAGTCATTTTAAGTACCGCACCGCAATTTTGCTATCACATGTGCAGTTTGGTGTGGTGTATAAGGTGCGGTTTGGTTAGTTTTTAGATGGTATATTTTTCAAAATGTCATGGTCAATTTATAATTTACTATTAATAATCATGACAATATGATAATAAGTTTTTTTTTTTTTTTTTTTTTAAAAGATACACAACCTGTGTAACAAAAAAAAAAGTAACTAATTGCAATACAATGTAGTTACTTTATTTTGTAGGCAATTTTGGCCAGTTTGGGTGCGGTTTGAGTAGTTTGGTGAACACCCCTAATTAAGGGTGGTAGGGGATGGTTATTTTTGTGCATATGTCTCTTATTTATTGGATTTTAATACGGTTAGGGTGGACACATAAAAATAAAATTTAAAAAAAAAAAAAAAAAAAAAAGTAGGATTGGAAAGCTCACCCTTTTTCCGTTTGTCCTAAAAGTCTCCTGAGAGGTTTCTAAGAGCTAATACATGAAAGCTAGGCTAAATCGATCTCACACTGAACTACAATCTACGAAGAAGTAGAGGACCTAATCCATGGCACGTGCGTGCAGAGAGAGAGAGAGAGAAAGCCTCTAAGGTCATTAATTTTGAATGTTTGACAATGGATTTATTTGTTGTCCTAATAGTTTTTTTATTACACAGTAAGCTTTCATTAAAAAAAAAGTAATAATTATTTTAAGAAAATCATATCCTTTATGGTATTTTTTTTTTTTAAATCTATATACTATGAAATTTTTAATTGAAATTAATACAAATTTTATTATAAAAAATTTAAGAACTGATGTGGTAAAAAATAAAAATAAAATAAAAATTTCTTGGTATCACTTAAATAATATATATATATATTAAATGAATAATGCTACAAACACAAACTATTTTACAATATTTTTATAAACTGCCAATGTGGTTTTAACATTTTCCAAATAGTTATTGTAAGTAAAAATATGACGTTAGTAATTGGCTCATATTAGAACTAGTAAGAATTTGTCACATCAACAGTTTGTAAGAATGTTGTAAAATAGTTTGTATCCGTAGCATTACTCATATTAAATTATTTTTTGTGATTGATGATAGCTTAATTTATAAGATATATATACTAAAATTTATAGTATTATTGAATTCAGTCTTCCTAAATTGTAACTTACATCTTACTGAAAAGAAAATTAAAAAAAAAAAAAAGTCAGTAATTTACATATATTGTTGCACTCAAACGGTCAAACTGAATACAAAAACACAACTGGAAACAATTGAATACAAAAACACAACTTTGAAGTTTGAATTCAATGAAAGAGTAGGATAACTCATCGTGAATGGCAGTCTTTTACAGTATTTTTTATTTATTATTTTTTTGTGAATCGTCTTGACTCTTGAGTATTGCCCCATCCTGCTAACCTTAAACGGTTAAACGCCTAAATTGATTATGAATTTAATAATATGAGATTTTTAACAATTAATGAATAGCTGGAAATTTTCTCAAAAAAAAAAAAAAATGAATAGCTGGAATGGAACCCCCAAAACTAAATAAATTTCCATTGGATCACGTTACAAAATTCGGCCAATCCAAATCTACACTTTTCAAACGAGGGCCCTTTACACACGCAACCACAAGTCAGGGGTACGACTTAGCTTGCATACAAGGCCTCCGCATTTGACAAAGTCAAAAATCAGATGAACTCATCCATGATGAGAATGCTGCGTGTTAGTGCTTTAATGGTAGGGCACCAAAGAAGAAGAAGAAGAAAACGTTTCCTTGCGTGTTTATAATGTGTTCAACGAGAATCTTTTTTTTTTTTTTTTTAATACGAAATTTCAAGAACTATTTAAAAAAAAAAAAAAAATTTATGGGTTTTGTGGGTTAAGAACGGTCACGAGTACATAGAGGTTGAGATCCTATTTAACATTTTATTTAAAAAGAGGAAAGTTACGTTGTTACCCACATGTATGATCGAGCTGGCTTAATTACCAACCCGTGGGCCGTGAGTTGTATTGGAATTAGGATAAAATATAGGGATGAGACAATATTTGAATTCAAATAAAATACAACAGTTGTAACCAAATCCTTAATTTGCAAACAACCGTATCACCACTTATTAGTTTCTCTGTCGCTAGTGAAAGTTCCTCTCAGAGCTTCTCCTAGGCTATAGAATTCTCTGTCCCTACTTGTAGGTGCTTGAGTCCCTTAGGATAACAAGTTTATCCTTAAGGTTTGTGGTTATTTTCTTTCGGGGTTGGGGAAACACAGTAGTCATGGATGAACTAGCAAACCATTGCAAATGTTTATCACTTTCGGACAGAGAAGGGCCTACCTTCGATCTGGAGGAAGAGATGGCCACACCAGAATTTATCATTGCAGCAAAATTCTTCACAAGAAGAGCGCTGAATATGGATGCTATAGCCTCGACTTTTCAACCTTTGTGGAGATCAAAAAATGGTTTCAAAGTCAAGAATATGGGGAATCACATAGTCCTTTTTATTTTTGACAACAAGCGTGAAGTTGAAACTATTATTGAGAACAAGCCTTGGAGCTTTGACAAACACCTTATGGTGTTGCAACGCTATGATAAGGATACGCCAGTTGAAGAGTTAAAGTTCAATTACACTTCATTTTGGGTACAAGTACACGACATTCCAGTTAGATTTATGAATCAAAAGGTGGCCGTGGGGATTTGTAGCTAGGTTGGTACGGTCATCAAGAAGCCTGAAGCTGAAGGGGAGGGTGGAAGTTTTATGAGGGTTTGGGTTAGAGTGGATATTACTATTCCTTTGAGCCGAGGAAGAATGGTGTCATTGGGGCAAGGCAAGGAAATTTGGGTATCTTTCAAGTATAAGTGCCTACCAAATATTTGTTACTAGTGCAGATATCTCAACCATGACGATAGAGATTATGAGACCTGGTTGGAGAGTGAAAGGTCACTTAAAGCTGAAGACCAGCAGTTCGGCTCTTGGTTATGAGCTGCACTTACAAGCCGGACTAGGAAAAACCTGGTTACTGTTCCAGGTTTGTTCAAGAAAACAAATGGAGTTTCCTCCACTCCTCGGAATCCAACCAATCCAAGGAAACCTCAAGCTCAGTCCACGGTGGTTCAGCTACCACAGGAAAGTTTGGCTGACGTGGAACTAACTCAGACCAAGAATTCAATGTCTCATTTAAGGGGAACGGTTACAAAGAGACACATTTATTCCCCACCCGTTGCTGAACAACTACACGTTCAGGCAGAGCCATTGGGTAATGAGGAGTTTAAATTGAAGAATAACTCTCCAATTAATGAGGCAAGGAATGAATTTTCCTCCTTTTGCAGCCTGGATTCAGTGCATAATAATGAGTCGGATTTAGTGCAACAAGATCCTTTCCTATCCACACTTGTCGAGATTGGTGAGGATTTTTCCAAATTAAATGCCCGGTCAGCTCCTAATAATGAGGATACAAGGATACATAATTTAAGCCATGCAATTAATGAGGAATTAGAGGCGACTAGGGTTTGCCATGCACAAGGGTCTGAAATTCAGGCTATAGCCCAATCACATGTAACTGGGAAACAAGAAAAAAACCCACGCAGCAACAAGGGACCTGGAAATGTGTACCTAATCAAGTTGTACTGAAAAACAAAAACAATATTAACGGCAAGGAAGTTTCAGTGTTACAAACAAAAAGATCTCATGAGCAACTATCCAATCTCAATGGTTTACCAAGTAAAAAACGCATGGTTTCCTTTAAGATTAACTCTTCTACAAAGGCGGAGGCTGATGATCAGCCCCGCCAATCACAATGATTCTCTTAGTGTGGAATTGTCGTGGGCTTGGGAACCCATGTACAGTGAGAGAGCTTGGGGATTACATTCGGGCAAAAGATTCTACTGTCGTGTTTTTAGCCGAGACATGGGCAGATGATGCAAGGCTAGATCAAGTGTTACATAATTTTGATTTCAGAAATAAGTGGTCAGTTGAGAGTGGAAATAGAGGTGGTGGTTTGGTTTTTTTGTGGAAGGAAGAGATCAGAATCACAGGGGAGGATTCATTGAAATATTGTATTGATGTACTTGTCGAGAAAAATACATCACAGGAATGGCGATTCACAGGCTTCTATGGGGAACCGGTGACAACAAGACGACTTGAAGCATGGTCAAAACTTCAAACCCTCAATGATAAACCACACAACCCTTGGCTGTGTGTGGGGGATTTCAATGAAATCACCAGACAGGAGGAAAAGGTGGGTGGAGCTATTCGTGCCCATGGTCAGATGCAAGCATTTAGGAATGTTATTGACGAATGTGGTTTTATGGATTTGGGGTACATTGGACCGAATTTCACATGGAGTAAACATTATACAGAAGGACATTCAATATGGGAGAGACTTGATCGTGGACTAGCTACCAACCAATGGTTCATGAAGTTTCCTGGCACTCGGGTATTCCATCTACCTTGCCTTTCCTCAGATCATTGCCTTTTGTTCATCAATCCTACAGGTATTGAAATTCCATCATATAAAAAGCCATTTAGATTCGAGGAAATGTGGCTTTCAGATAGTAGGTGTGGTGAGGTTGTTGAAGCTGCTTGGAGGTCGTGTATAGCAAGGGATTCAGATAGTGAAATCATTGGAAAAATTGACAAGTGCGGTAAAGACTTATCTTGGTGGAATTATAATGTGTTTGGCAATGTCCGGAGGGAATTAAAGAAGAAGCGAGAATTGCTTATTGAAGAAAAAGCCGTGGCTGTAAGAACAGGTAGCAATTTGCGGATTAAAGCTTTGAAAGAGGAGATTAATATATTGATGGACCGAGAAGCTAGGATGTGGAATCAACGCTCCCGTATTCTTTGGCTGAAAAATGGAGATGGTAATACAAAATTTTTCCATACCCGAGCCTCTCATCGATTTAGGAAAAATGTTATCTTGGGAATTAACGATTCACATGGGAGTTGGAAGGTAGAGCCGAATGAGATAGGAGGGGTCCTCATCAACTTCTATCAAGAACTTTTCACAACCTCTAATCCGCCACTACACTAAGAGGTCCTGGATCAAATTCCACAACTTGTCTCGGATGATATGAATCAAGAATTAATATGCAAGTTTGAGGAATGGGAAGTAGTACAAGCTTTGAAATAGATGGCTCCTATGAAGGCTCCTGGTCCGGATGGAATGCCCCCTTTGTTCTTCCAACATTTCTGGCCTTTGATTGAAGGGGATGTGACTCATTCAGTGTTATCATGGCTAAACTCAGGTACTCTCCCACCCCCAGTAAATCATACCTTTATCACTCTTATCCCAAAAAAAAAAAAAAAAAAAAAATCCTAGTTGTGTGTCAGATTATTGTCCCATTAGTCTATGCAATGTTCTTTATAAAATATTTTCTAAAGTCCTTGCTAATAGGCTTAAAAAATTCCTCAATAATATCATTACTGAACACCAATCAGCTTTTGCTAAAGGACGCCTCATTTCTGATAATATTCTCATTGCCTTTGAAACTTTGCATACCATGAAACATTATAATTCTGGTTCAAATGGGTTTATGGCTTTGAAGCTTGATATGAGTAAAGCATACGATAGGGTTGAATGGGTGTTTTTGGAAAAGGTGATGAGAAAAATGGGGTTTTATGAACAATGGATAGGTCTTATCATGGTGTGTGTCAAAACTGTAACCTATTCCATACTTGTGAATGGCGAACTGAAAGGGTTGATTCATCCCTCAAGGGTCTTAGACAAGGTGACCCCCTTTCCCCATTCCTGTTCCTCTTGTGTACTGAGGGCCTACATGGCCTCATAAAAAGGGCAGCCAACAATGGAGATATCACTGGATTTAGGCTGTGCAAACAAGGGCCTAAACTAACCCATTTGTTTTTTGCAGATGATAGCCTTCTGTTTTGTAGGGCCAATTTCACAAAATGTAGTAAAGTGATGGACTTGCTATCAATGTATGAAGATGTCTCAGGCCAGAAAATTAACAAAGACAAAGCGGCCTTATTCTTCAGCAAGTCAGTTACTGAAGCCAACAAGCAAATCATTAAGGGATTCTTGGAGTTTGTGAAGTTCGACACTATGAAAAATACTTGGGGCTGCCTTCCTTGACCGAGAAAGGAAAAAAAGCGAGTTTCAACTATATCAAAGAGAGAGTATGGAGAAAATTGCAAGGATGGGAAGGAAAACTCCTTTCCCAAGCCGGAAGAAAGGTTCTTATTAAAGCAGTCATCCAAGCCATCCCAACCTATGCAATGGGTTTGTGCAATGAAATTGAGGTGATGATAAGAAAATTTTGGTGGGGACAAAGGGGAGAAAAAAGAAAAATTCATTGGTTAAAATGGAGTGAAATGACGAAATCCAAATATGAGGGTGGTATGGGTTTCCATGACCTAGCTTTACACAATGACTCTCTCTTGGCTAAACAAGCATGACGCTTATTGCAAGATCAAGGCTCTCTATTCTACAAGATCTTCAAACCCCGGTTCTTTCCAAATTGTACAATAATGGAAGCAATGGAGTCTAGCCCTGGTTCATATGCTTGGAAGAGCATTTTACATGGTCGAGATGTGATCAAACGTGGAGCTTGTTGGAGAATTGGCAATGGGAAGGATGTCCAGATTTGGCAACACACATGGTTGCCACGCAAACATCCTACCCGTGTCCAATCTCCAATGCTAGAGGGCTTGGAGGAGACCACAGTGAATGTGTTGATAAATGAGGATAGCCGAACATGGAATGAGCAATTGATAGATGGGCTTTTTGTTCCAGAGGAAGTTGAACTTGTGAAGAGAATCCCTTTGTTGAGACACCCAGTGAATGACAAGCTGTTCTGGCCGTGGACACAAAGCGAAACTTATTCATGTAAATCGGGCTGCCGATTTCTGAAGATGGAGGAAGAAGTGGAAGGGATGAAGGCAGTACAAAACGGAGAGAAGGAGTTTTGGCAAAGTATTTGGGGTTTGCGAGTTCCTAACAAAGTGAAGAACTTCTTGTGGCGTGCTTGTCGAGAGGCCATTCCCACTAAAGCCAACCTGAAGCGGAGACATATTACGGAAAATGATCGATGCGAACGGTGCAGAAATGCAAAGGAAACAGCGCTTCATGCGTTGTGGACATGCAGCGAGCTCGACTTGGTATGGACAAATACTAAGTGGAATTCTCAACAAACTTCAGGTGTGGAAACCCCGGAAACAGGGAGCTCTTTGTGATGGTCACATGGGGAATTTGGCACTAGCAAAACCAAGTTCAAAACAAGAAAGCTTGCTGCACTTTGGATCAGCTTACGTTGCAGCTAGGGTTGTCCACGGGTTAGGTCAGGTCGGTTTTGGACCCAACCCGGACCCGACCCGCCGGCGTCGGGTGGAAGGCGGAGGGACTCGAAACCGACCACCGGCGTCACTCGGTCGAGTCGGTTTTCAGTTCGGGTGGCGTTCGGATCGGTTCGGTCGGTGTTGAGAGTCGCTGGATCCTGCAAACGTCGCCAGAATCTTCAAAAAATTCGTCGGAATCTGCAAAAATCCAGTAGATCTGCACCAAAAATCGCCGAAATCAACCTGGATCTCCTCGAATCTCGCCGGATCTCACCAAATATGGTCGAGATCTTGCTTGAATCTCCTCAAATGTCGCCGGATCTCACCAAATCTCGCTTGAATGTCGCCGGATATTTCCAGATTTGTATATAACGTCGGTCGGGTCGGGTGGCTCGGGTTTTGGAGAAGAAAACCCGCCACTCGACCCGCCGGCGTCGGGTCTTGGGGTCAGAAATCCGTCACCGACCGTCGGAGTGGTCGATTCGGACGGTTGCCGGTTCGGGTTCGGGCAGGTTGGTCGGGTTGGTCGGATTTCGGGTTGGATTGGACACCCCTAGTTGCAGCATAAGAGAGATTTATATTGACCTTTTATGAATCTCATGCATACAAAGTTTTGTTTCAACAAAAAAACAAGATGTTAGGAGCTTTTTCTTTCCATAAAGAGAGAAGAGCACTAGTTGTGTAGGATTCTCAAACCCTTGATAGTTCCAACACAACAACCTCATTTTAGGAAGCTGCTTAGCAGCCTCACCAAGAGAAACTTTGGATTTTGAATGACTATGAGTTTTGGAGAATCAATTGACTAAATAATGGATAAAAAGAGTAAGATTTGGAATATTAATTTGAGAAGGCTTAATGGTAAAATATCATTGAAGTGATGAAAAATGACATCTACACCAATTGTTGTTGTTGTTTTTTTTTTTTTTTTAGGTGGGGATCGAACTCTAAATATCTTATTTGGCGATAATAGATTTTATCAATTGAGTTAACTTGATCCCAACTGTCACCATTAGTTAAGTGAAGAAAAATGTCCTCTTCTTAGAGAAAAAGTATATGAAGAATATGTTGTCATATGCTATGCACAACATATTAATAATACATTGTTTCTAAAATAATATTTAGGGTCAATTATATATTTTGGCCTCCCAAAATTTTGAATTTTTTAAAAATATATATAATTATTTTAATGTTTTCAAAATTAGACTATAAAAATAAGAATTTGCCCCCCAAATATTTGAATTAGTCCAATGATGCTCTTAAAAAAAATAATTGGTCTAATAGATATAGAGATATATTTTTATTTTTCACAATTTTATTTTTTATTGTAAAATGTGCTCTTATATCTGTTAAATATTTGATAAAATTTGACATCAAAAAATGTTTAAATCTATCTTTTTTAACATGTTATGTGGCGATTAACAAGTCATTGACTTATTAAAAAAATCTTATCACTAAAACTGCACATAAATGTGTCTTTAGTTGCCACATAATAGGTTAGAGTAAGATATGTTCAAATATGTTTGAAGCCTAACTTATTCATTCAAGTTTTGGATCATCATGTTTTGGATCATCCATGTTTTTGAAAATTTCATTAGTTCAATTGAAAGGTTTTTTACTTACTTTAGTATAAAATTTGATAATTTGTATTTAAAATGAAACTTTTTAAGAATTTCACTATGAAAATAGAAAAAATGAATTTTATTTTATAAAAGATTTCCATCAAACATATTTTTGAATGAAAATACTAAGTTTTTTTTTTTTTTTTTTTTTTTTATTGGGTGTGTGTATATATATAACTTATCGAATAAAAAAGTTGATGTGTTATATATTCACTTGAAGATGTTATTATAAGTGGTGAAAATCCTTGAGTCCCACATTGGAAATAATAGAAAATATAAGTTTTGGGCTGGATATTGGGTTGGGGCTTTAGGCATGTGTGTGGATTAAGTCCACTTATCCAATTAATAATAAAATTTTATTATTTTATTATTGAGTCAGTGTCTGTGCACAATAGTTATCTCTGAAATAGTGTTTCAGGTTTAAGTTACGTATAGTTTCATTGTCATTCATTCATGAAAAAGAACTTTTCAGAGAAAACTCTCCCAGCGAGAAATTTTTGGTTCATTAATTTTTTGTGTCAAAGAGAGAGAAAGAGGCATTGAGTAGTTCGTAAAGCACGACTCTTCGTGCTTCATCTTCATGCTGTTTGATCATTTTATCTTGGGAGGCAGACGTCTAAGAGTCTCAAAGCACCACAGTGAATGTGTGAGGGGCGAAATCTGCTTTAAGGAGATTGTGTAAAACACAAGACTTGATCTCAATTGTTCATCCTTTCAAGCATCTGGTCTGTGAGTCTTCAATTATTTGCAGATTTCTTATTATTTATATTCAGTATTTGTTTATTACTTTTGCCTATTATATCTATTTTGTGTTATTGTTTAATTTTAGATACGTGTTTTGTTCCTTTTACTTTATCACATCAGTAAATTGTTGAAATAAGTCCAACATATATGTGTGTATATATAATAAAAAAATGTGTGTATATATATATATATGCATGTGAAAATTGTCTTCATAAATATATTAATGTCACAACTTGTCCCAAACAAAAATTCTTGCTATTTATGCTTTTATGCAAAAAATCTGAGCCCAAATCTCTGTGGTATTTAGTAATCTCAGCCCAAACGTACTGTTTTTTCGATAAGCTCAGCCCAAACGTACTGATATTTTTTTTCACTTTTTTGTTTAGTTTGTTTTGTTTTGTTTTTTTTGGGTTGAAATGGGCGAAGAATTTTTTTTAAAATGTAATATGACGTGGCAGGGAAATAATATTTTATTAAGCCGTTGGCCACGTCAGCTTATTATTGGAACTAAATTGACCCAGGTTAGGGGTGTTTAACAGGGATTAAATTCAAATAATTAATTATCCCTAACATTTTAATTTTTAATTTTTTACAACCCTTTAATTCTTTTGCCCCTTAATTCCTCTTCTTCAGCCGGTTACTCTCTCTCCGGTAGCCACACAACCACCAATAACTCAGGTTGGTAAGAACCACCGTCTAGTAGATGAAGCTCTGCTCTCAGTCTCACCTTCAGAGGCGGTCCAAGCTTTGAAGAAACCTTTGGATTTTGGTACTCTCAATTTTTTCAATCTTTTTATTAAATTCAAACCTTTTATTTTTCTAGCGATGGTTAATCAATTGTACTGATAACGTTCATTATTGGTAACCTCTTTAATACAATCTTTAAAATACTTCTGTAGCTGTGGAAATGCTGCAACTGTTGTAGTTCCCTCCAACTGTTTGCAAAAATGCCTCTTCTAGTTCTAGTTGGTCTTTTTTATTTTTGGTTTGTTTTTCCATAGACAAAGCCCTCTTTGCTAAGTTCAACACATAAACACAGAGAGAGGAAAAGATGCTGAGACCGCTTTTCACGAAGCCTACTTTGAAGCTTACCACATTTTCCCTCATCCAATTCAATCAACAGGTACATCATTCCAGCTTTACCAATATCACCTCATTCATAAATCCTGTTTACAGTTTGGTCAATCTTAATTTTTTTTTCTTCTATTTCCTCTCTTATGCAGAGAGAGCTGCACAGTAGGAACAAGAAGGCGATGGAGTTCATAGCCAAAGGATGGAGTGCTCTCAAGGAAGTTGATAGAGTCATCGATTACTGTGAGCTCAATGATCGTCGTCTCATTCCTCTCCTTAGGGTAATGATTACATGAATTATATCTAGATATGTGTTTATTTTGCTTTCCTATCTATATATGTTCTGTAATTGGGAATATAATGGAGAGGAAATAGAAAGTTTGATAAACTACGCGCAATGTAGTCACCATAAAATGGAAGGAGAGGATAATATGTTTGATATTGTTCAAATAAATTAGCATTGAGAGTTATTAGAATACTAGACTTACCCAAATTTATTTGTTTGTTGGTAAGTTGCACATGACGATTTGGATTTTGAACCCACAGTTTCATCCTCCACCTTATTCTTATAAAGGAGCTACCATTATGATAGATTTCATTGGCAACATGCCAAAGTTATTTTAATATTCTTCATTTCTTTGAAAGCCAAGCAACATTGACATGTGTAAGGGCTTCTAAATTCGGTCCATATGCTGCTTAATGAACTTATTGGCTTTGATATTGGTTAATTGAGTTATGTATTATTATTATTTTTATTGGTATACAGAATTGCCGGTTTATCCTTTTCCTTCATCTTTAGTTCTGATTTTCAGTAGACCTTTTTTTTTTTTAATTGTTGTCTTTAATTTATAGGGATAATTTCAATTCTATCTGACAATTCTGTGTTTATTTAAAATTTTTTTTCCTATTTCAATATCAGGCAGCTAAGGAAAACTTTGAGTTGGCTCTAGAGACCGACAACTCAAATACCCATGCCAGATTTTGGTTGTCCAAATTGCATTTGAAATATCATGTCCCAGGGGCATGTAAAGCTGTGTAAGTCAACAGTTAATGTTTTCTAAGTGAATTTTTTTTTTTGGTTATGCCCTGAGGTGGTGTTATTTCAAAATATCATTATTGCAGTAACATGTCAAAGGTGACTAGTTCAGCATAAAATGAAACAAAAAATTATGATGCTTTGTTGTTTTCCTAATTAGATAAGGGCTAGTTTCATTTCAGTGAACTACATGGCTGTTGTTAGCTCCTCAAACAAACATGTCAAAGGGCTTAGAAACTGGAATTTTTTTTGGGCAGACCAAATTGTTTAATTAAACCTCTATTAGCAGCCTTTATATTGTGTACAATATTTTGAAATCAAGTGGGGATAAAAGATCAGTTCAAAAGTTTTATTTTTTATTATACTTAACAAAAAAAAGTTTTATTTTCGATTACCTTTCTTGATTTTCTTTGTGGATATCTAATGTTGCATCAATTTTTATTTAAATAGTTTGAATGGGTGCAGAGCACTGTCATTATTCTTTTTTTTACTGGTTTTAATTATTTAAATGCGCATAAAATTGATACTGTCTTACTTTTTATGATAATAGAGGGGCTGCTTTGTTAGTTGAAGCTGCAGATATGGGTGATGCAGATGCACAATATGAATTGGGCTGTCGACTGAGAGTTGAGGTTAGGCTGCCTGCACTTTGCACTGCAGAAACTATATGTTAAGCAAAGTCATGGGTTTTTTTCTCTTTGGTTTAAATTACACGCACACATACACGCTCAATAGGTCTTGAATCCATGATCATACTTTCCACCTTATTCTTACATGGAGAGGAGATGCTATTTGGGCTAGATCCTTTTGAACTTTTATAGTGAACTGACATAGTCAACCTTATCAATTGGCTTTGAGTTTTCTTAAGTTTTGAAAAGCTTTAATTACTGCTTTGTATTGTTCTTTGGCTTGTCTTTTGGATAGAATGATTATGTCCAATCAGATCAACAAGCTTTCTATTATTTGGAAAAGGCTGTTGACCAGGTATGTTTTCAGAAGGCAGAAGCATTTTAATGACTCTTTTGGATTGTCTCCAAAACCTTAATGGACATTGTTATGTTATAGATGCATCCTGGTGCTCTTTACCTTCTTGGTGCTGTATATTTAACTGGGGACTGTGTGAAGAAAGACGTTGCCTCAGCATTATGGTGTTTCCATAGGGCATCAGAGAAGGTAACGGAAGCCAATCTCATAGATTGATCAATTTCAGTTAATCATCATGGATAACATTTATGTGGGTGAACACTATCTTTTTTACTATAAATCTAATGAGGGTAGGCAAGGAAGTAGTGGAAATGTTAAAGAGAAGATAACCTGCTCTTTATCTAAAGAGTGTCCTTGTATTTACAAGATGTAAAGCTGGAATAAGATTCAAATCTAGAAATTGGTTCACAAATTAGTCTTTCATATTTGCTTGGTCAAAACTGTTATAATGATCAATTCCTACAAACCTGATCTTTCATTCAGGCAGGAACGGATTGTTGCTTTTTTTTTGGGTGGGGGGGTTGCAAAAATTGTACTCAATGCACAAACCTACCACAGATCGCTTTGGATGGAAGACACTTGCCATTGCACCAAGGTCTGACCTCTAAATAAAAGGCATGAAAAAAAATTTTGATCATTCAAAAAAGAAAAATATATAGTAAAATTCAAAACTAAATTAATATATAAAAATTAAAACCAATTCTTAGGCTAAAACCTACCACATATCGCATTGGATGGAAGACACTTGCCTTTGCACCAAGGTCTAACCTCTAAATAAAAGGCATGAAAAAAATTTTGGTCATTCAAAAATAAGAAATATATAAAATTCAAAACTAAATTAATATATGAAAATTAAAATTAAAAAAAGGTAAACAAAAAAAAGATATGAAGTGATTATTTTTAATACATTTCTACTCAATTATTTGTGATATATCAAAATATAATTCAATGTTCTTTTAAATTGCAACAATCATTTATGATTGATTCTAGACTGCATGTTACTACAATTTCTCTTTCAATGTACAAAATCAAATAATCCATTAGAAAAATCGTCTTTTTATTTTGTTGCGAAACTTGGCTTTGACAATATTAATGAAAGAAAATGTTTGTTTCATAATTGCAATAAAAATTGGAAAAAGTAAATAGAAATAAAACTATTTTATAACGGAAATAGTATTAACCAAGAAAGTTGAAAATCATATTTATAATCATTATATGTCCAATATTCTTCTTACTGAAAAAACTAATTAATGTAGTAAAAAATTAAGACAAACAAACACAGACAAAAAATAAGAAGCACTCAAACAATCCTTTGGGTCAGCATCACTTAAAATCCAAAGTCTCAAACTTTTAACGTTGGGTCCCAAACATGAGACTTTAACTTTGGGTCCCAAACATTAAACATATAATAGACATCTTGATATATCATCTATTGAGGGGGGGAGGGGGGGATTAAAAGACGAAATCTTTGCCTTTTTCTTTAGAACATCTGGTTTTTCAAGAGTTGTACTGTTTATTGAGATATAGGTATGGGGGTAAGTTCATAGATTTTTTTTAACTGAATTGCTTTTTATTGGAAAATTATATATATTTTCTAGCAAAGATTGTGGTTACCAGGTGCTTTGCTGTATAATGCACTGCACATTTTGCCCAGAAATTTAATTGAGGGGAGTTATGGAAAGAATACAGATATAATACTCAGGGTGGTGTCTTAATCCAGAATGATTGTCAGAAAATCCTCCCTGATTGAGCCAGTTGTATTGCCTTGTGCCTGAAGGAGAAATGTGTGCATGTGGATGTGTATCTCCTTCCATGTTCTTATCAGCAAAAAATGGAAAATCTATAAATTCAAACCATGAAATTGTAATTGTTTTTTAGACTAGCAAACCTATATGTTGAACTAGTCTTAGTTTTGTACTTCACAACATATGTGCAGGGACATACCGGTGCAGCTATTGCATATGGATCCCTTCTTCTAAGAGGTTAGTTCATCCCACCCATGCTTCTCATGTTGTGTTAATTGTGTTCTTTTGATAAGACTTCTGAAGATTGGCTTCAAATGGATTCCTTTTGTTTTACAGTTGTCTTTTCAGATTGATGTTATTGTCAATAGTTTATTTTGTACTTCCAGATAGTAGAGTGAAGATAAACACATGACCACATTTGTAATTGACATTTATTGGAT
Source organism: Quercus robur (assembly GCF_932294415.1). Taxonomy (NCBI): domain Eukaryota; kingdom Viridiplantae; phylum Streptophyta; class Magnoliopsida; order Fagales; family Fagaceae; genus Quercus; species Quercus robur. The sequence goes on from NC_065535.1 coordinate 82,452,691, forward strand.
TGTAGTTGACACCTTATATATGTGGACCTCTTGATTGTCTAACATGCGTGCATGCACATAGACCGGGGGGAGAGGGATGGGGGAGTTATTGGAAGACTAAGCAGTAATCACCATAAGGTTCCTCCTTGAAGGATATTCAGATTAGAAATGATAAATTTTAGTTGATTAGAAAAGAATTAAGAGTATTTTCTGTTAAATACCTTCACACACACACACACACCCACCCTCTCTCTCTCTCTCTCTCTGTGAACTCTTTCAGCTGAGCCCAGTGGTGGCTCACACCCATTGGTAATTTTGCCTTTCTGAATTTTATGCTTAATGGCAAACTGGTGTATCTTAGGTGTACAAGTCCCAGATTCTCTTACGAAATTCAGTGCTAAGAGGGGCTCCTCTGCCAAAACAAGGAAGAACAAAGAAAGCCCCATGATGAATCCAGTAGAGATGGCCAGACAACAGTTCCAAATTGCAGCAAAAGCTGGATGTGATCTTGGCCTTAGATGGTTGGATAGACTTGAGGAGGAAGAGAAACGTCTACTCACTAAATAACATATGTCTAGACATAATTAGTTCTGTGGCACAACTAAACTGACATGAGTACCAACGAAAGGTATGGGCTCAAGATCAACCAATGAAGAAAGTCAGTGTTCCGCTGAAACTCCACCATACTTCTTGTCTGTAATGGTTATTTGTCAGCAAGATATTTCTATAATGTAACATGTTGTATGATCTTGAAATATCTTCAAATATGATTTGGAATTGCTCCATGTGCCAAAAAATTCGTCTTTGTGAAATTTGGATTTACTGTGCCAACTGCCAAGTGATTGGGGGTATGGATTGTTGGGTAAGGGTACTTGAGTTAGCTGAAGAAAAGAAAGGATCCCCGCCACTTGAGGGAAAGGATCTCCAAAAGAATTTTTTTTTTTTTTTTTGGTAAACCAGGAATAATATAAAGAACCCCTAACTGGGGAGAGAAATTTGAGGACGAATCCTCTCATAATACATGCCAATACTATCATAATACAAAAGCATTGAAATGTCCATAGGTGGACTATCAAAAATCACAGTCTTGTTGGCTGATAGGCCCTTTCCTAGCTAGCGCATCGGCGCACTTGTTGGCTTCACAAAAGCAATGAAGCAGCTTGACTTGAGGAATGCGACTGAAAACAGTCTTGCAATCCACAATAAGGGAGGAGAGGTTAAGATTAGTTCTATTACCATTAGTAATCCATTCAAACACAACCTCTGCATCTATCTCAATCTCAACAGCAGGGATGTTTAGAGATAAACACAATGATAGGCTGTCCCTAAGGGCCCATAGCTCAGCCTCCACGCTAGAAGAGACCCCAATATTACGGGTGAAGCCCTTTATCCAACCTCCATTAGCATCACGGATCAAACCACCTCCACCAACTCTACGCGGGTTGCCCAAGGACGAGCCATCCGTTTTTAACTTCACCCATTCATTGCTCGGCCTCATCCAACGGACCCTCCTAACTTCCCTGGTCACCCCCTTGCCTGGTTTACCAACACAAAATATATATTCAATAGCAGCATGAGTAATGGAAGACCATAAATTCTGGTTAGGCCTAACTCCCTTGAAAGCAATATTGTTCTTATGAATCCAAAATTCCACACCACAAATGAAAACAGAACATTCCAAGGAATCATATCTATTCTATGAGTTTTCGAGTTCAAGTTTTGCTTTAGCCACGCATCAAGGTCAAGCCTGAAGAAATCTGGCATATTCGAGGCTATCATAAATTTGTCCCAAACCGATTTGGCAAAGTTACAGTCGCGCGAGACATGAATAATAGATTCCCTTCCATTGTTGCAGGCTCGGCAGTGAGCATCTTAAGTGATACCCCTCCTAAAGCACTTCCTTAACTAGAATGCTTCGATGGCAGCACTTCCATAAGAAACACTTGATTTTCGGCATGGAATCAACCTTCCAAACCCAATCTCCCTCGAACCTGACAGGTGAATCATTATCACCTTTGGTGATGGTGTAGGCAGTCTTTTGATCAAGATCCCTAGAGGGTGAATAACCCCACACCACTTTATCTTCACACCAATGACTAGACGGAAAAGGAATAGCTCTAAGCATCATGATGATCTTATCTGGAAACACAAAAGGAACACCTGGTGAAGTCCCAAAAGAATTCTTCAATTCTTCCCTTCTTTAGCCAAATGTGCGACATATCACAGATGACATTCAAATAAATGCTACATGGCTTACATCTAAATAAAAATTGGAAGGCATCGGAGGATTCAGGGGATCTTATCCCATAAAGATACATGTATTCCTTTTGTCATTTTCAGTGAACAAAGCATCTAATGGTGTGCCAATCTACCTTTTCATGGGGTTGCTTTATAGTATTGTTTGTGCCTTAATTGAAGTGTCACAGGCACAACGTTGCATACTTGGCGCCCACAGAGTTCATGCTTGTTTAATAGTTACTGTGAGGGCAAGGAGAGTGGCTCTTGGGAAGTAGAGGATCAAATATATATATATATATGTGTGTGTGTGTGTGTGTGTGTGTACTTCCAAGAAATATATATTCTCCCAGAGCATTAACAGTTTGTAAATTAGGAAAATCAGGTTAGACTTTGAGTAGTATCACTCTCAACTTATTTACTTATCTGAATGTTATAATTGGATTTGGCACTCATTTTAAACTGAGGGAGTGAAAATGAAATCTACAGGCTATAGTTTTCACTGATTATATAGTTATAAAAAGAAAAAGAAAAAATAGTGGTAATGGTTTGTCATTTTGTTGAATTAGAATGAATAATCAATTTGTAACATTCGTGAGTGATACATGAAAATGCAACGAAGTTGTCTATAACCCTCTACATCAACCCCATGCTAAAGAAAAGTTGTCAATTTTTTGGATTATCAGGCCATCTTAAGTTCATTACCATCGTGACATCCAAGGGCATCTATGCTTATAGAGTAAATAATGGGTAACAACAATGACTCGCTTTGAGCTCCACTTGAATAACAGTTTTGGTTATGTAAAATTCCGTTGCAAGTCCTCTAATAGAGTGTGACAAAAAACCATAATTGGAGTGACCACAAGTGTTAATATAAAAGCTCATTGAAATATACCCGACTTCAGAGCTTGTACGTGAGACAAAAAGCTTCTGTTTTCGCTGATACGATATCCCAGCTACTGGTATCAATGGGACTGATCCGAATCAATGAACAAGACCTGCACCTGCACCTGCCCCTGCACCTGCATCATGTAGTGATGATGTACAGAAATTTGGAGTGAAATTAAAGCTGCCCAAAAGTTAAACATGGGTGGAACCCACCCTTTGTGGCTAGGGGCATGCAATGTTGTACCTCTCAATCTCAAATGAGCAGAGTGTAGTGTAGTGCAGTGTGTACGTACCTATGGAGGAGAGAGAGGTGGTATTGGTACGAGTACCATTATAATATGTGCTACCTCTTTCATCCATATCATATGAGGACAAAAACGCGTGAGATGAGATCCAAAGAATAAGAATTTGGACGAGAGTTTACATCAGAATTACCTCTGAATCTGATGGTAATAGTATTGCTGACCTTCCCAGTACTCCCACTATAATTTGGCTATAATAAGGCTGTCAAACCCTCTGGTGTCGGTGGCTCGTGGGTCATTTTTCTGTCATAATTTGTGGGTTATTTGATAATGTTGTTTTAGTAACATTATTTTTATTTTTTAGAAATATATATATAAATGAAAAAGTATATGAAAATACGTATAATTTTATTTAAAATTGAAAATTGTTGCTCAAAATTTCATACCAAAAGACCTTGTGTTTTTCGGAAAATTATTGTGCACTCTCGGAGTACCATAAATGCGTAATCCCTTCTCTCACATGAATGGTGGGTCCCACTAATTAAATTCATGATGGAACCCACAATTCTTGTGGGATGAGAGAGTATGCATTTATGGTACTCCGAGAATACCTAATAATTTTCCGTGTTTTTCGAGGCTGCTTCCGCTTCCTAATCCCTCTGTCCTAAATAGTTTTCTCACGTGACAATACATACCCAAGGGTATTGATGATCAACATTGATATACACTAGAAGACATCCCTTTAAGCAATACTTTCATTTCTTAAAAGGATGTGCTAGCATCAATTAGGAAACTGCAGAGCAGTGCTTAATATTAACGTGACCATGCTAATTAATTTTCAGTTTTCTCTTTTCACTACAGAAAGATTGTCTCTTGTTCGTCTATACGATTTTTTATTATGAATGTTTAATGCTGTTTTTCATTGGATAAATGGAAATTTTGTAACTCGATCCCTTCTTTGTCCCCGAAGAGTCCTTAGGAATTCTTCTTAAAAGTCTCACTTAATTATAATGGATGGTTTATTTATATACAGTTTATAATGTTGGTGTGCAGAGAGCATAATTGGGGGGGGGGGGGGGGGGGGTGGTTATTGAGGTGTGGACTGAGCCAAGAAAACTCAAGAAGAGAAAGCTTGGTGTGCTATATGTAGAGCAGCAGCCAAAGGTTTTAATAATATAATCATCGAAGGAGACCCGTGGAACGTGGTTGAACCTCTAAAAGAAATCCTGATTTCTCCCTTTAGGGGAGTATTATAGTTGTTATTGAGGATATTCTTAATGTGGCCAAATCTGCAATGTGTTTGCTCATTGGATAGCTTTTTTTGTCTTGAATTGGGCTAGTTGAGTAGTACAGCCCCGGAAAGAGATGGCCCTTAGCTTAGATTCTCTTATTGTCCGTTTGGATTGAGAGAAAGGGAGGAAGAGTAGAGTAGAATTGACCCAAAACTAACATATTTTTAGCCAATTCTACTCTATTCTGCTCCACTCCCTCTCCTTTCTCCCTCAATCCAAACAAGCCCTTAATATTCTATTTTCTTGCTCAATCAATAAAGTATTTATTCAGCAAAAGCAAATCTACTTTTTTTTATAAGAGAAAAATCAAAACTTTCATTATTGTGAAAATGAGACTACATCCAAAGACAATTGTTGATTAAAAATTGAAGGAGAATCCTCAATCCAATAGCTAAGCGAATCTAAGATTTTTGCTTGCTGAGCTAACATATGTTTTGCCTTAACTCAGCCAATATACATATGTGTGTGTTGCTCTATTCCCTTCTATATTTTTGTGGCTTACGGCCCAGGTTTTGAACATTTATTAATAAAAATCTACGGACAAAATGGGCTTCTGCCCTTTTTAGGAAAATTAATTAGCCTTTTGCCCTTTTTCCAAAACTAAATAGGGAAATGCCCCTATTTTGAAACTCGACTTTCTCAAAATCAAGTTAAAAAAAAAAATTTCTGGAGCCCTATAGTGACATTTTCAAGGACCTATAGTGACGTTTTTAAGGACCTATAGTGGCGTTTTGTAACTTGATATCCATGAAATCGAGTTATAGGCAATAAAATTGCCTATAACTCGATTTCATGGATATCAAGTTACAAAACGCCACTATAGGTCCTTAAAAACGTCACTATAGGTCCTTAAAAACGTCACTATAGGGTTTAACTCGATTTTGAAAAAGTCGAGTTTCAAAAGAGGGACATTTCCCTATTTAGTTTGGGAAGAAGGGCAAAAAGCTAATTAATTTCCCTGAAAAGGGCAGAAGCCCATTTTATCCAAAAATCTACTATTTTTAGTAGTGTAAAAATATTACTTCCACAGTAAGCCTATGTGTTAGTGGAACCATATTTGATCACTATTTAGTCTCAAATACCATCTTCTTTCCTTTCAAAAGAAAAAAAACTATAATTTTCTTTTCTTGGTAGATGAAAATTAATCAGGGAGTAATCAATGTGGCTTCCATACTTGGACGTCACCATAGTAGCACTTTAATTGCTCCTAGCCTAAATCCCTGTTGTGTATTCAATACGAGGGTACAAACTACTGAGTTGCTTGCTGAGCTAACATATGTGTTGCCTTACTTCAGCCTTTTTTTTTTTTTTGCCTCATTTCTTTCTATATTAGCGTGACTTGCAACCCAGGTTTTGAACATATATTAATAAAAATCTACTATTTTTAGTAGTGCAAAAAAAGAAAAGAAAAATCATAATAAGCCTATTTGTTTGTGGGACTGTATTTGATCACTATTTAGTCTTAACTATCATCTTCTTCTTCTTTTTTGGTAGAAGGAAAATAATTAGGGGATGATCAATGTGGCTTCCATACTTAGGGTGAGTTTGGTTCAGCTTTTTGAAAAAGTGCATAATGAAAAAGTGGAGTTTTGTAAAAGTGTATAATGAAAAAGTGGAGTTTCAAAAAGCTGAGTGTTTGGTAAAAACTGTTAAAAAGTGCATAATGAAAAAGCTGAGTGTTTGGCTAGCACTTATAAAAGTGGCTTTTTGAGGGATAAATGACCAAAAAGGACAATGTATATATAAGGGAATTTATTTCATACTTTTTTTTTTTTTTATGTGAGTTTGTTTCATACTTAAATCAATTACTTCATCATACTTAAATCAATTTTTCTTTTTCTAAAAAAATTATTTTTTTCTTACCAATATTAGCTAATAATAATCTACCACTTAAGATTTATTGTGAAAGTATTGTAAAAATATTGTGATAAAAATTGATACTAATATTAATTTGAACGTACTATTAAAATTATTTTTTTCTCTTTCTAAAAAAATTATTTTTTTCCGACAAGTGTTAGCTAATAATAACCTACTACTTAATATTTATTGTGAAAATATTGTGATAATATTTCCTTCTTTTTCATTTTTTTTCTCCTCCACTCACTTACCGCATTTTCTTCTTTTTTTTTTTTTTTTTTTTTCCCTCTTTTTTTCCAGTCCACACACGTACCCACTGGCCACTCTTTTCCTTTATTTCCTTCTTTCCTTTCTTTTTCCATTTCACTTCTCCAAGTTTCCAGAACGTCCCAGAGAGCTCTCCTTCTTCCTCTTTTTCTTTTTTTTTTTTTTTTTTTTTTTTTTTTTCTTAGCTCTTCGTCTGCATGATTCTTCCTTCCTCTTTTTTTTTTTTTTTTTTTTTTTTTTTTTTTTTTTCTTAGCTCTTCGTCTGCATGATTCTTCCTTCCTCTCTTTTTTTTTTTTTTTTTTTTTTCTTAGCTCTTCGTCTGCATGATTCTTCCTTCCTCTCTTTTTTTTTTCTTAGCTCTTCGTCTGCATGATTCTTCCTCTCTTTTTTTTTTTTTTTTTTTTTTTTTTTTTTTTTTTTTTTTTTTTTTTTTCTTAGCTCTTCGTCTGCATGATTCTCATCAAACGAAGATAGATGGGAAATCCAAAAGGGAGGAATGGGTCAGATCGGTGCTTGATCTCTGCCTTCACCGCTGCCTGTCTTCCTCTCCACCGTTGCTTGATCTCTTCCTCACTGCCAACGACATGCGGCGGAAATGGGTCAGCTCGGTTTTTTTTTTTTTTTTTTGGTTATGATTTCATTATTGGGTTTCTTTGTAAAATTGTGTAAAATTGGTTTGATTTTGTTGATTTTGTGTTTGGATTATCAAATGTTGAAATGGGTTGTGGTGGTAGATCGGTGATTGTTGGGTGGTGCTTTGTTTGTATTTGGTTGATACTTTCTTGACCGGTGTTGGTCTGTAACAGAGGAGCGGAGAAGAGAAAAGGGCAAAGTTTATTGGTGATGGGTATTTTAGTATTTTCACTATTGCAACGGTAATAATACAAAACGCGCTCTGCGCGTTTTCATTTATGGACCCCTGAGGGTCCATAAGCCATTCCGCGTTTTCCTTCAGTTTTTTCTGAAAGTTCAAAACGCAACTTTTGTATAAAAGTTGCGTTTTGAGCTTACCAAACGCAAAACTGGTCTGAGCTTTTTTGAAAAAGCGCCTTTTGGACTTCAAAAGCTGAACCAAACGGGCACTTAGAAGTCACCATAGTAGCATCCTAATTGTTCCCGGCCTAGACTCTTGCTATGCATGCAATACAAGGGTACAAGGAGCACTACTGAGCTGCTTGCTGAGCTAACATATGTGTTGCCTTAATTCAATAAAAAAAAAAAGTGTTGCCTTATTTCTTTCTCTATTAGCCTGACTTACGCTTAGGTTTTAAACATTTATTAATAAAAAGATAATATTTTTAGTAGTGCAAAAAAAAAAAAAAAAGTTTCATGGTAAGCCTAATTTTTTGTGGAACTATATTTGGTCACTATTTAGTCTCAACTATCATCTTCTTTCCTATAAAAAAAATAATAAAACCTATCATCTTCTTTTTTTTGGTAGAAGAAAAATAGTTAGGGGTAGGGCTATAAAGAAAACTGACAAACTGAATGGACCGATTGAAATCGCCCTAACTGAGTTTTTTTTTTTTTTAATTTTTTTTTTTGGTTTCAGTTTAAATTTTTAAAAAAAACCAAAATTGATCGGTTCGGTCTCGGTTTTAGTGAAAATAATACCAAACCAACTGAAACTGACTGATATATATATTATTATATGTAAAATATGTTTAATATATGTATGTTGCCTTAGTGGTTAACACGCGTGATAAACTACATCGTTTTGGGTTTTATTTAAATCTAGACATCTAAACCCTAGCATCTCTTTCTCATTTAGCCGCCCATCCCTACAATCGTTTTTCCTCTCTCTTCTTTGCAAATACTTTCCTCTTCTCAGTCACTCTATCCCCCCTCTCTCTTTCTCTCTCTCATCCCTTACCTAGTTTTTTAGCCACCATCTTTTTCTCTTAGATGATAGGCCATTGGAGATTAGAAGACTCTCCAGTGCTACCACTCTCTTGGCTTAGATTTAATTTGTTTGGGTTTATATTTCGGGTTTGTTATTTGTTTCTTTGATCTTGTTTTATTGGGTTTGTTGTTTGTTTCTTTTATATGTTTTTTTTTAATTATTTAATTTTATCTTTCTTTGTTTACTTTCTTCGCTTACTTTCTTAGAAAATAGATGAGGTAAGGAAACCGAATAAACCGACCATTGTTTTCCCGGTTCGGTGTCTTGCGGTTTTCTTTTTGTCTCGGTCGGTATCGGTTTTGAAGTTGGCAAAATCAAGGGTATCGGTTCGGGGTAAAATATGGCCTTCACACCGACCGAAACTAACCGATTACAACCCTAGTTAGGGGCAACATAGGGGTACAAGGAGCACTACTGAATTGCTAGTGCATTAGGGGGGACTTGAACTCACATCCAAAGTTGTACTCGCTCAAGTTCTTTACCACTAGACTACCAACCCAGTTGGAAATTAACATCTTTCATATGTAGACAATCAACAACTAAACATTGAAAAAAAAAAAAAAAAAAAGAGGCATTGTAATGGAAAGAGTTATTGAAGTTGAGGTCAAAAATCACTCTGTTGTTTTTATTTATTTATTTTTTTATGGGAGCCAAAATGACTCCTTGTTCACCTATAGTTGTAGTTGTCCATGCATTCAAGTTTTAATTGGAAAGTCCAGCTAGCAAAGGAATTACATGTAAAGAATTTAATGGTGGAATGAGACTCAAAAGCTTATATTGATGGCCTTCTGAAGACAGATGATTCTCCATCATGAAAAATATTTATGTCCTCGGACCATACAAGCCTGTGGGGAAACCAACTACTTAACAGAAAAAATACAAGTTTTGGACAGAACCAAGGCCTTGTATGGTCCTCGGACCCAAGCCTGTGGGGAAACCAACTACTTAACAGAAAAAATACAAGTTTTGGATACAACCTGGACGTTATATGGCCCTTAGACTCTTCCCGGAGAGGAGTTACCCATTAATAGTTGGGTTAGTCCCTAGACTGAATGGAATCCCCAGTCTGCCCTTGGATCCTCAATACCAGGGGAACTGATGTGATTGTAATAGGGCCAGGTGTTATCAAAAACACTGCCAAAGTCCCTCACTACTCAGCAACCCTCTCGGATGGTTTATTCTGAGTTTATCATTCTCGGACGGTTGCCTCACATGCATTACGGAGCTCTCAGCTGTTATCTCAGTTAGTCTCATAAGTTAATATACTGTGAGTTAGCATTAATGTACTTGATAATGTCGATGAGTTCAAATTAGTAGCTTTCTATTTCAAGGTTTCCTATTCTAAGTATCATTAAAGGAAAATACATATGTGGTACCCCATTCACAAAGTAATTGCTGTAGAAAAGAAAAGTATTTAGAAGGAAACAGATCCATCTCTTATTAAAACAAAGAAATAGTACAACGTACAATGAAAGAGCTTGAATAAGCTCACACTGAAAACTAACTACATAAGCAAAAAGAAAAGATACAAGGAAATGAGGAAAAGACAGAAGAAGAGGAACAGAGAAGAGAGATGTAGCAGTTCCAGAACGTTGTCTACGGAAACCATTCCTCAATACTTTTACATGCCCATAACTCAAGCAGCAAAAGGGCCTAACATGGAGCTAGCACCTTTGAAGAAAAGGTGCAGGGAGCGGGGTGTTCGCCGGTGGCCACCCAGGAAGTTGATGAGCCTCCATGTTAGCCACGTCTGCGATAGAGCAGACGGCGCTGATGGCGGAGAACCTTACTTCTGACGCACCAAGAATCTGATGCGACTAGTACCTACTTCGGATTTTGACTGAAAGAGGCAGAGATACCATCCCCGCCTTATCAAAACGGAAGATTATCTTGAGTCTGTGTCTCCCCTGTCTAGACCGCACCACCTTGAGTCTCGGAAGGATCTGGTGCCTCTGTGGCAGGTGTAGTTCCTTCACCCCCACCCGTGCCTTAAACATACTGCACTAAGGGTGGATAGCACTGGATATGGAGACTGTGATTATGGCTGAAGGATTATGATTTTGAAGGGAGCCGAAGGGTTTATATGGAAGGGGAATAACCTCCTATCCTACTTATATAAAGGGCAATTTGGTGGCATTTAATTTATGCAGGTTTCCAAGGAATGCTACGGACAAGACGGTTTTGGCTCGATTTCCAACACCATCTGCAACCATAAGATTTGAAGATCCTCGTGAAGACGCGCCTCGAGTACTGAAATGTCAAAGGACACCGCGTGAGTAAAAACTGAAGGGATGCCTCTTAATTCGGCACATCTCCCATGCAAACGGAAAAACACCAACATCAATAAAGTACAGAATTTGAGCAAGCCATGATGTGGGCCTAACATCACCAAAACCCTCCTCCCCAACTAAAAGTCGGGCAGCAGGATTTTGAGGGGCTATTGTGGGGCAAGAATTCATGGCCCAGGCCCACTCTGCATTAGGGCCCAAGGCCTAAGCCGAGGAGAGCTATTGCCGAGGACGCATAATGAAAGCCCAAAAAAGGCCCAAGGATATGGCCGAGGACGATCTTATGCTCAGCACCTCACAAAACGCCTGAAGAAAATGACAAACTCAGTACAGGGGCAGGACAAGGGAGAAAGCTGCCAACATCGTAATACAGAATCCTGCATCTGACAAGCCCCCATACTCCAAACCATGTTATTTAACTTTTCCAACCACCCCCAACCACTCAAGGTATGGATTGACAGGACATGTCTGCACCCCAGAAATTAAAACTTACACGTGGACACAATAAGGGGAAGGGGGGAAAATCCTACAAAAGGGAGAAGGGGAAGGATACTATGCTCCTCGGACGCTGCCCGAGGACTTAAATCCTACAACCCGCAATAATGGAAGGCTTAGCTAATCAAGCCAAATCCACCCATATATAAGCTTCCATAAAAATCACGACTAAATCGCTGACCTGTGACCAAGGTCCTGCCTTTCAAGCCCATTCTCTACAAATCATCTTGTTAGGGCCCTTTACTTACGAGCCCAATGTCATTCTTGGGCCGTTAAATAATCGTGACCCTACAGGTTCGGTTTCAGTTTAAATTTAAAAAAAAAACCAAATTGATCGTTTCGGTCTCGGTTTTAGTGAAAATAATACTGAACCAACTAAAACCGACCAATATTTATTATTATATGTAAAATATGTTTAATATATGTATGTTGCCTTAGTGGTTAACACGCATGTTTTGGGTTTTATTTAAATCTAGACATCTAAACCCTAGCATCTTTTTCTCATCCAACCGCCCATCCCTACAATCATTTTTCCTCTCTCTTCTTTGCAAATACTTTCCTCTTCTCAGCCTCTCTCTCTCTCTCTCTCTCTCTCTCTCTCTCTCTCTCTCTCTCTCTCTCTCTCTCTCTCTCTCTCTCTCTCTCTCATCCTTTACCTAGTTCTTTAGCCACCATCTTTTTCTCTTAGATGATAGGCCATTGGAGATCAGAAGACTCTCCAGTGCTACCACTTTCTTGGCTTGAATTTAATTTGTTTGGATTTATATTTCGGGTTTTTTATTTGTTTCTTTGATCTGGTTTTATTGGGTTTGTTGTTTGTTTCTTTTATCTGTTTTTTTTTTTTTTTTTTTTAATTTTTAATTTTATCTTTCTTTGTTTACTTTCTTTGCTTACTTTCTTAGAAAATAGATGAGGTAAGGAAATCGAATAAAATGATCATCGTTTTCACGGTTTGGTGTCTTGCGGTTTTCTTTTTGTCTCGGTCGGTATTGGTTTTGAAGTTGGCAAAATCAAGGGTATCGGTTCGGGGTAAAATATGGCCTTCACACCGACCAAAATTGACCGATTACAACCCTAGTTAGGGGCAACATAGGGGTACAAGGAGCACTACTAAGTTGCCAGTGCATTAGGGGGGACTTGAACTCACATCCAAAGTTGTACTTGCTCAAGTTCTTTACCACTAGACTACCAACCCAGTTGGAAATTAACATCTTTCATATGTAGACAATCAACAACTAAACATTGAAAAAAAGAAAAAAAAAAAGGAGGCATTGTAATGGAAAGAGTTATTGAAGTTGAGGTCAAAAATCACTCTGTTGTTTTTATTTATTTATTTTTTTTATGGGAGCCAAAATGACTCCTTGTTCACCTATAGTTGTAGTTGTCCATGCATTCAAGTTTTAATTGGACAGTCCAGCTAGCAAAGGAATTACATGTAAAGAATTTAATGGTGGAATGAGACTCAAAAGCTTATATTGATGGCCTTCTGAAGACAGATGATTCTCCATCATGAAAAATATTTATGTTATTAGAGGATATTAATAGGAGGTCATTAGATTTGTAAATTGGCTTTAAACTTTAAAGAACAAGTTTGAAGAATGTTTATTGCCTCGCCTCAATCTTTTCCAGTTGAGTTTGCATCAGCCTCAAGGCATGTTCGTAATTCTAATTCCCCTAGTCTAATGTGATGGTCTTTCTCGCAAACGCATTTATTCCGGAGTGGTTTGTCGAGAAGGGATAGATTGGTTCCATTTCCGACTTCCTGTACTTTCAAAAATAAAAAATAAAAACACATATTATATGGTCATTATTATGGTTTGGTGAGGCTGTGTGTGTGTGTGTGTTTTAAAAAGAGGGGTTTTGAAAGGAAAGTGAAGAGAGCCACTTTTCAAAAGGGTGCCTGTGAAGCAACAATGGCCGACAGTGCCACCTCTTGTGTGTGAGTTTTTTTTTTTTTTTTTTTTTTTTTTTTTTTTCTTTTTTTTTCTGTGGGTTTGATGGCTGTGGTGGTGGCGATGGTGGTTGTTGTGGCTATGGTTTGGTGGTATGATGTTTGATTTTTTTTTCCTGTGGGTTTGGTGGTTGTGGTGGTGGATTTGCGACTGTGGCGGTGGATTTGTGACTGTGGTGGTGGATTTGATTTTTTATTTTGTTTGTGGGTTTGGTTGTCTTCTGGTGGTGGTGGCGTGGGTTGTATTTTTGGATAGAGAAATATATTATTTTATTGTAGGTGATATATTATTTTATTGTAGAGGATATATTATTTTATTACGTTGATAGCTAAAATAGATCCACTGCTGTAGCATATGTATAGGTATAATAGATAAAGTAACTTTTGGTGGAGCTAAAAAGCTAAATTTTTAGCTCCACTGCTGTGGATGCTCTAATGGAATTTCAAATCTTGATGAACTTATTAATTTACACTAATTAGTAATTACCGTAACCTAATCGCCCCATAATAAATGAACTCGTCGGCACATACATTAAAAACTGTCGCACATTCCGATTCTACCCTCCCGGCCGTTAAGCTTCCCAATTATACGTAACATTCCACGCGCATTCATTGCGCGTGTTGAAACTGTACCCCGTTCCCCAAAGGCACAGCAATCTAACAAATCCCAAGTCGCCACGTTTCACCATCTCAAAGATATTTCCAGGAGACAAAAAATCTCCTACAACGACCCCTTTCTTCACCTCTTGCAACCCCACACTCACAATCTCCCCACGTCACACCCATCCAGGGTCATCCTCGACATATAACATCAACCCACGAGGTCAATTTCGTCCAAAAATAAAAATAATACCCCAAAAAGCGTGTACGTGGGACTCACTGAACTCTATATGACTAAAAAGCAAAACGTCCTTTCCCTTCGTTTCTCCTTTTATAAATACTTATTAGGACAGTTATTAGGGTTTTTCAGCCTCATTGGGAAGGTAAGGATTTCGTGAGAGAGTGACACAGATAGAGAGAGAGAAAATGTAAGCATATACAATACAAATGACCCATTTCTTCTCTCTGTCCGTACACTTCTAAAGGGTTTCTTCATTTCCCAGTTTTTCTATATATATAATGATCAAAGCAAAGCAAAGATACCCACACACCACAACTCATCAGTGAGAGAAGAAAAAAAAAAGGCTCTGTAAAGTTTCTCTGTCCGTACATAGAGTCAGCCATTTTTTTCTTTGAGCTTTGAGTTTTTTGAGAGAGCCGAAATATATATATATATGTATTATACAACAACAACAATGACGTGGTCAGACGGTGTGACTGAGTCAACCCAGAGGCCACAGACTCGCCCAACTCAACTCCCTTACTTGCCTCCACACCTCAGAAACAAGTCCAACAATGGTGCTATTTCCTCCATGCCCACTTCTTCTCTCAACGACGACTATGCCAACAACAACGCCAACTCGTACGGCTTTACTACTGAGTCAACTCAACTTCCACTCGGCCGAGGAGGTCATGGTTACGGCCACCGTGGCCGTGGTGGTGGCCGTGGAGGACGTGGACGGTTCCACCAAACCCAAGAGCAAGACCCGTACAATATCGCTTCCAAATTTGGGGAACTAGAGGTCAACGTTGACGACGACTCACCAGAGTCAACGAATTTCGCCGCCTACGAGGACATTCCGGTGGAGGTGAGTGGGTCGGAGGTACCATCGCCGGCGAGTAGCTTTGAGGAGATAGACTTGGGTGAGAGTCTGAATAGGAATATAAAGCGGTGCAAGTACGTGAAACCCACTCCGATTCAGCGTCACGCTATTCCCATAGCCTTGGCTGGTAGAGACCTCATGGCTTGTGCCCAAACTGGGTCTGGCAAAACCGCTGCGTTTTGCTTCCCAATCATCCACGCCATTCTCAAGCTCAACCGTTCTTCAAAGCCGGGTCGGGTCGCTTTCCCGCTCGCTCTCATTCTGTCCCCGACTAGAGAGTTGGCTTGTCAGGTTTTATTTTCTTTTTCTCAAAATGGGTTGTATTGAATATTGGGGTTTTTATTTTTAATGTGTATTTTTGTGTGGTAGATTTATGAGGAGGCGAAGAAGTTTGCGTATCAGACTCGGGTCAGGGTCGTTGTTGCCTATGGTGGGGCTCCGATTGTTCATCAGGTTTGTGGTTTTTGATATATATATTTTTATAATGTTGCTCATACTTGTGTTGTGAGCTTGGGGCTTTTTGTTTTGTTGGGTTTTTCAAATATGCTTTGTTTATTATACATAGATTGTATTTGCCCTGTGTTGGGTTGTTAGGAAAAGATATGGAATAGAAAATGGAAATTTGAATTGACTTTTATCATATTGAGTATCTTAATAAAATACTCTAGGATGAGTTTGCATTTCAATACCCTCTTATGTTATACCACCCATGATGTCTTATGTTCTGCTCTTCACTTTTCATGGTGGTAGTGGTGGTGGTTGTTTTTATTTATTTATTTTAGGTATTACTTTTCCTGTGATTTTTGTTTCTTTTCTGTCCATTGCATCACGTGGATTGATTGCTAACGTGATATACTGTAGGTGCCCAGATTAGGGAGTAAGGACATCTTTAGAGTTATGTTGTGCTGACCCAATTTCTCCTTATTATGTCATCTTTGCCATCATTCCCCACATTATCGAACCCCACTTTGTGAATGGCTTGTATTTATAAATTTCTTGCAGTATGTTAAGGAACTATATCAAATTTTTCATTAGATTCTTTCATTTTTGTTGTTATGTATTTTTATGCCTTACTGTAGGGACCTCTTGTTGGTTTGTATAGAATGTATTATATTGTCAGATAGTCAGATAGCGCATTGGATCAAGTCCAAGTATTTTTATTGATACATCTTCTGTATGTTGTGTTTGTCAAATGTATTGTTCTGTTCATGTTTTTAAATCGGTTTATATGCCCACAGGGTTTCTTAACTTACAATTGTTTGTGCTTTTATTGTCCCAATTTTCTTAGTACCCGTGGGCTACAACCATGGGAAATTACCCTCTTTCGATCCTTGGTAAATATGAGATTCAATTCCTCATGTTTGTCGTTTCCACTTTCCTTCTAACTTTTGATTCTGCAGTTACATAACTTGGAAAAAGGTGTTGACATCTTAGTGGCCACTCCGGGGCGGTTAGTGGATATGATTGAGAGAGCCAAAGTTTCACTTAGTATGATAAAATGTTTGGCATTAGATGAGGCTGACCGGATGTTGGACATGGGTTTTGAGCCCCAGATCAGGAAGATTGTGCAGCAAATGGACATGCCTCCATGTGGTTCAAGGCAGACAATGTTTTTCAGTGCTACTTTCCCAGATGAGATACAGGTCTGTTGACATTTTTCCCTGCTCATGTTCATATCTTGCTCTTGTGCTTATTTTTGTGTGTGTGGGCAATGAGTTAGATTAGTAATTTTCTGCATAATTCTGGCATATATAAGCCATATGAAAATTGGACATTGTGCAGACAAAACAGATAATTCCCAAGGACGTCTTTTATGTCTGATCTGCTTGTCAATCTCATTTCTGGTTCTCATTGAGCAGATTATTTGGTAAAAGATCATTTTGCATTCTCTAAACTGAGTGCTAAGTCTTCTCTTTGTTGTATATAGTTTGAGAAATGCTACTGGAAATCTTCATATTAGATTGTGCATTGTAATATAATTTGATAAGTGATTTCTGACTTCTTCATAGATATAGACTCCTATTCATTGTAACCCTGTCCATCTTTGGTTTGTTTTTGAATCATTTGCTGGTAAATCTAATCTGTTTGAGCCTTAATTTCTCTTCTTCTTTTTTTTTTTTTTTTTTTTTTTTTTTTTTTTTTAATTTTTAATTATAATTAAAATAAAAATGCAAGGTACTCTTGCATAATAATGAGAATTGTGTTTCTTTGTAGTTCTATTTTATGTACTTGCTCCTATGACAGAGAGTATGTGTCTTAGTTCTGTGAAGGCTGATCAGTTGACTTTGATTTTGGTTAGTGCATTGAACCTGAACAATGTAAATCGTGGTTGGGCCTGGACTGGTTTATCTGTATATGATTTTTTTCATTAATTTTAGTATGTGTCAGGAATGATAATGTATGAATTTGCATAGTGTTTATAACATTCATACTTGCAGAGACTTGCATCGGATTTTCTTTCAAACTATATATTTCTGTCTGTTGGGAGAGTGGGTTCCAGCACTGATCTTATTGCTCAAAGAGTCGAATTTGTTCCCAATATGGATAAAAGAAACCATCTTATGAACCTCCTTCGAGGTCAAGAGGCAAATGGAACCCATGGCAAGGTAGACTGAGTTTTGTTGTTTACAAATTACCCATTCCTTTGCTTCGTAGTTTCACAGTGCTGGCCGTCGATTTGTATACTTTTGCATGGATGGTTATGTTATTTATACGATAAATGTGGCCTCAACTGTTAGCATAAGCTGCTGATCATAAACCATTTCATTTTTTGGTCTGCGCAGCATGCCTTAACCTTAATATTTGTTGAGACAAAGAGAGGAGCAGATGCATTAGAACACTGGTTGTCTTTGAATGGTTTTCCAGCAATTGCAATACATGGTGACAAAGTGCAAATGGTTAGCTCAAATTCTCTTTCTTTCAATGTTTTCATGTCTGTGCATCGGCAACAATGGTAACTGTTGCCAACTATGCACTTCTGTTTATATTTTGATTTAGAGCAATTTTTTATTTTACTATTTATGCAAATAGGCTCTCCATTTGATTCAGGTAGAGAGACTATTACTGTGTTTTTTCTAAAAATTCAATATTAATAATTGAAAGTATATTTTTTAGGAGAGAGAACGGGCTTTGAAATCATTCAAAAGTGGTTATACTCCCATTTTAGTGGCAACAGATGTTGCTTCACGAGGTTTGGACGTTCCACATGTTGCCCATGTCATCAATTTTGACTTGCCAAAAGATATAGATGACTATGTCCATAGGATAGGGAGAACAGGTCGTGCTGGTAAATCTGGTCTTGCAACTGCCTTTTTTAGTGACCAGAACATGCCTCTTGCAAAGGCACTTGTTGAACTCCTGCAAGAAGCAAATCAGGAAGTTCCTCTTTGGCTTAATGATTATGCTAAGAGGGCATCAAATATTGTTGGTGGTGGTCGGGCCCGACGGTTTGGGGGCAGCAAGTTTGGTGGATATGACTTTCGTAGAGATGCCCAATATGAGATTGAGAATGATCCCTATTCAAGCACTTATGGCAGTTTTGATGGTACTACTTCCTCTTATGATCTTTCTCATACTAATTCCTATGCTGCTACTGGTGTTGACTCTTACTCTACTGGTTCATATGGGCATGAATTTAGTCATGAAACTGTTGAAGCCAGTGGTTGGGACTAGACTACTGGAGCCTCTCCCTCCGTCTCTTGACTTCTGTTCTCTTGAAGCAGTATATCTATATATGGTAAATAAAATACGTGATCATAGGTTTTGCATACAAATAGCTTCTGAAGACTAACTGCAGACTGGAAACAGATAAACAGATAGAGTATAATCCTTAGAGCTCCCAATCTAGATGATGTTCATCCAAATGAGAATGAAGCTTTACTGGGTATTTTTTTGTAGGGGTACAAGGAATAGTTCTTACTTGTCTCATTTTGATCAAATGCTGTCTATCAGAGCTTTCTTTTGACTGTTAAACTATATTTCTCACCAGTTGAGTATATCAAGCTTCTACTTTAAGTTGTGAAGGAGCTTTTTGCAATATATGGTAGCTGTTTGTAATGAGGAATATTTTACAATGTGTAAAGCTTCATTACTTTAATATCAGCATTGAGTCCAGCTACGAGTTTAGAATTTCACCCAAGTTATTTTGAATGATTGATTCTCTTGTTTGGATTTGAATTTTTGCTTCAATGTGGTCTGCCATGTTAGGTGGTTTGTGATTCCATTTTGATGATTTGTATCGTGCAATTGTGACATTTCATTAAATTTTCTCTTATGTGAGGCAATGGGAATAGACTCAAAATGAGGGAAAATCATAAGAGAGGGTTTTGATGTACAATTATGACCTAATAAATTTATCTGTTTTCAATCATACAAAAGGGTGTATAAAGTTGGGGTTTATGCCTAATAAGCTTCATCAACGAAAATAGCCAAATAGCGCGCGCACACACACACACACATATATATATATAGATCTACCACTTTTTTGATACCCGAGTTTGGTGAAATCGAGTTTTTCATGGTACTCGAGTTTATAGAAAACTCGAGTACCATACAAATTTTTCAAAATTTTTTGGGAGTATATTTTTCAAAGAATTCGAGTTTTTAGAACTCGAGTTTCACAAACTCGAGTTTCAAAAAAGTAATAGATGTCTAAATATTTCCAAAACAAGGGTAGATTGCTAATTTTTTTGCTAAATAGTGGTAATGGGCCATTTTTGCCCAGCTTCATCTACTAAATTAGCCTGAAAAAAGAGATCCCTCATCTACTTTCATTTTCTAATTAATTACCTTTAAAAAAAATAGCCATTTTCTATTATTGTGGAACATAAGAGCATCAGCAAAAGGCTGTGGAACATTTAATTATAACAGGTCAACATGCTTTGCTAACCAAACCCAAAATGACGACCCCAAAATTGGGCTAGCAGCTAGCTTCATTTCTAGCAACTTCAAGCTACAGTGATGAAGTTTTTGTAACCTACATCTTTCACTAAAAATTTAATATGATTATATATTTTGAAAATTTAATCATTGAATTGTGTGTTATTTATGTTTTTTAACATATGTCAAATTTTGTGTCGATGAGATATTGTTTATGATTTGAACTATAAACTTATTTTTTATGTATAATTCTAGATCACAAAATCTTAAAATTTAAACATTTGTCTGATGACATAGCTATTTGATATTTGATTTTCTAGAAATTTTGAAGCATATGAAAGATATAAGAAGAAAACATAATTTAATGGTGAATTTGTCAAAATTCACATTCATTACATTCAATAAAAAGATATTGAATGGAGTTATAGCATTAGACTGCAACAAAGTTTGTTGTTAAACTTCACCAAATTTAAACAAATCTGACTTGGATAGTAGTCTAGCAAGATATAGATCATGTGCATTGGCTGATCTAGGGTACGTTTGATAAGAGATTTCTAGTAATGTTGTTTAAGTTTTTTGGAAATACCTATGGGTGAAAAAGTGTGAAAATATGTATTGTGGTGTTTAAACAATAGTTTTCATTGTTTAAACACCGTTACCAATCTCTCTCTCTCTCTCTCACAACTAGATTAGAGAGTATCAATCATTGATGGTAAAAATCTCCCGATCTCGACCTTGTCCTTGAGGTAGTAAAAAAAGAAAAAAAGACCCAAAAAAAAAAAAAAAACTCAACTCAACATGGTAGGTGAGGGTTGTCTCACAGATGTACCTTTGACAGTGATAAAACACACTTCTTTCTTCAGGCCTTTCAAGAAGCATTAGTTAGATGAGATGTTGCCCGATCGAGAAGCTAATGGAGGACTTTGCTTGGTTGATTATTTGACCTGATGACTAACTCTTTTAAACTTGTAGACATTGTTGAATATCTTATAATAATTCCCTTTTTTTATTATTAATTTTTTTATACAAGATAGAAATTCTACTCTAATATAATCTAAGTGTATATATGTGTGAAACTCTCTCCTTCCGTTTCAACCTCGGCTCTTGTCTCCAACTCTACAAGAACTTTGTACTTGTGGAGTGACCATCACACCAAGTGTGTGCGATGGTGGGAATTTGAGGACTTAAGATATATTCCTTCCGTCCAAATTGTTGATACTATTTAGAAAATCCAACTTTTTAAAGAAACATCTTTTAATACATTGTCTGTCAATTAAAAACGTACAATTTTTCAAAACATTCCTCATTAATTTAAACTAAGGAGAAAAAATAGCATTGACATTTTAAATAAAATAAAGGATAAGATATGAATTTTATTTATTAATTTATGAAAGATGACCATTTTGGGACATTTTAAAATGAAATAGATGACCAATAATTTAAGATGGAAGGAGTAGTAGTGATTTAAAAATTGACAGTAATTCTTTGACTGTGTGAGCGTTTGGGCTCCGCGTTCGCTGCGTCTGCGTTTTCCAGTTCGCGTTTTCTCTTTTTTTTTTTTTTTTTTTTTTTTTTTTGGCCCGCTTTTGTTGACTTTGGGAGACAAATTTCACTATTATGAACAGTAAATGTACTGTTCACGTACTGTGCTGTTACTGTTCACATATAAAAAATATTAAAAATGGGTCCCACGGTACTATTTACACATTTAAAAATTATTTTGCTACAGTGTTTTCAGCAACAATTTTCAGTTTCAGCAACAATAAGCTGTATCCAAACGGACCCTGTGTTTCAATTTGGGCGACTTCATGGAGGAGTCAAATGCTAATATAATACAGTCTTGAGATTTAATTTTAATTAATAAAAACCTTGAGTACAATTATATTTTTATGATGGAATAAAATATAATTAATAGTAAGTTTGGGCTTGCCATGAGTTGACAAGAGTTCTAAGACCCATTGGAGCTAGGCTTTAATTTTCCCTTTGGTCACATACTCATATCTCAAGCCACATATGACATAACTAAATCCCAATTGGGTTGACCATCTGATTATAAAAGGATTAGTTATTAGTTAATGAAAAAAAAAATGCAAAATGATACTGCAATCAAGGTACGTTAAAAATTAGAAGAGAAAAGTTATCTTTCATTCTAGAAAACCGTATGTTTGTAGAAACAAGAAGAAGAAACGTTCTCCTTCAAGAGTTACTGGGAAGGAAGAGATCTCCCCCTCTCGGGATCCTTGTGGTTATTCAGGTGAAGGTTAAAGTATTCACAAGATCAAGTATTTTCTACAATTCCTTTTGAAATTTACTGCAAGGTATGCATTCTTGGAAAACTCTATCTAAGATTCAATTTTTCATGTGATCCTGACAAATAGAATAATAAGATGGAGTCTTTAATTTGTCTATTCAGCGCTGCAACATAACCTTATTACCAAGTAATAGTGATAGAGACAGTGCTGTCTTGTGAAAGCTAATTAAATCTAAGCTAACAGCCATCTAATCTACTTTAATTGGTTAATCTAGCCCTAAACTTCCATAAATTAAGATTCAGGCTCTCAATCAACTCTAAGTATCTGTTTGGGTACAGTTGAAACAGACATAGCCTCTGCGTTTTGGCGCTTCTTTTTTTTTTTTTTTTTTTTGAGAAAGTGCACTGGCGTTTTTTTGCTTTTCCAGTGGGTCCCATGCACTATTTACGGGACCCACAAATCTCTTTTTTCAACAAAATTTTCATTAAAAATGGGTCTTACGGTACTATTTACACATTTAAAAATTATTTTATTATAGTATTTTCAGTTTTTAACAAAATAAATAGTATCCAAACACACCCTAAGTGTAAGTCCAAGTTGTGGCCTATTAGAAAGTTCAAGTCCTTTTATCCCCTTTTAGTACCCGTTTGGTTTGGACGTTTTACTGTGTTTCAATGTTTGCGTTTTGGGCATAGGACCCACACTACAGTAAACGCGTCCTTCTTCTTTCTTTTTTTTTTTTTTTTTTTTGTGTTTTCACGTGTTTCAGGAGTAATGCGGCTACTGTTCATGCACTATTCATGAACAGTAGCCGCAAATGTTGACTTTTCCACAGTGAACAGTGCATTTGTGCACTGTTCACGGACCCACAAATTCCACTTTTCAGCAATTTTTTCATTAAAAATGGGTCCCACAGCACTATTCACACATTTAAAAAATATTTTGTTACAGTGTTTTCAGTTTCAGCAAAAATAAACTCAATCCAAACAGAACCTTATTCTCTCCCTCTTCGATTGTCAACAAAAAGTACAAAAACATTTCTTTATCTTTTTTTTCTTTTGTTGCTGGTATTTATAAAATATAATATTATTTTAATGAGATAGATTGCAAAGAATGTAATTTAAGAGCACTCACAGCAGTGGTGCTAAAAAACTATTTTTAGCACCACAAACTACAAATATTAGACTGCAGCAGTATAACTATATCTAAAAATTTTAGCTCTTGAGCTATAGTGCACAACCATCTATAGCTGTGCACTGTAGTTCAAGAGCTAAACCCAAAAAATATTTTTTATTCTCCCTTTGCTTTAAAATATTGTTTTAATTCACCCAACATGTTTTACTCTGTCTTTCTTCATTGAGCTTCTCAGACACCTCTCTCTTCTCATTCTCCCTCAATTCAATCTTCATTGAGCTTCTCTCTTTTGTGCCTCTCTGAGTAAATCGTTGCCATCTTGCCGCTGATGGGTTGCCGTCACACTACTGAGGATCGCCATCGTGCTGTTGGATGGATCGCCGTCTTGCCGCTGATGGGTCACCGTCATGTCGCGATGGATAACACCATGCCGCTAGGTAGATCGCCGCCGTGCCGCCCCTCTTTGGGTGGATCGTGGTCGTGGGTTGCTAGATTTTGTGGTGGGTTCGGGTGTGGATGAGTTTGCAGTTGGCTTGTGTTGGCCTTTGATGGTTTGGATTGGTGGTTATTGGCGGTGTGCCGATTGGTGAAGAACATGGGTTTTGTGGGTTTGTGGTGGTGGATCGTGGCTGGTGGCAGATCGATGGTGGGTTTTGCCATGAATTGGTTGTGAGTTGGTGACCGGGTTGGCTTGACATAGCAGTGAGTGGTGGTGATGGTGGTGGTGCTGTGAGGGGCTGTGGGTTGAAGAGAGGGAAGAGAGGGAGAAGACAGAGATAAAGATGAATAGTGAGAAAAAAATAACAAATAGGTGATTGTGGATTTATATTATTTTATCGTGTTGAAAGTTAAAATAGATCCACTGCTGCAGTATGTGAGTAGATAAAATAAATAAAATAACTTTTTGTGGTGTCAAATAGCTAAAATTATAATTTCACTGTTGTGAATGCTCTAAACTATGTTGTTGGCCTAATTATGTAAAATTTCAATTCAAAAAAGAAAATTATGTAAAATTGGTAAAGTGACTTTTTTGGGATGTAAATGTCCCCTCGCCCATCAGAGGTGAATGCTCTGATGGAGTCTAGAAGACTTTCACAATCATGTTCCAAGGCACATGGCTAATTAGCCTATAAGCAAAAAATGATAGGAATGATTTAGGAGGGTTTTATTTATGAACAAAGTTTTTCTCTAAACTAACTTTGACAATTTATAAAACTAATAAGTCACATGACTCATCAAATAAGTCATGTGACTAAAAGTACATACAGTAAAAAGAATTTCGTCAAAAATTGTTAGGAAGAAAAATTCTTCCTTTATCAGCTTTTCTGTGCATGACATAATACCATATTTTTAGTGTTTGTAAAACCCTTTTGCCATCATGTATACATAATAAGACGAAGTCATTTCAGTCAAAAAAAAAAAAAAAAAATGAAGTCATTAATTTGTCTATTCAATGCGGCAATATGATCTTACTACTAATAGACAGTGGTATTATGAAGTCTCAAAATCTCCTCTCTCTCTCTCTCTCTCTCTCTCTTTCTCTCTCTCTCTATATATATATATAGAAAATTCAATTAAATCTACAATTTAAGTCAAAATTTGAGTCATGTTTTAAATTATTTATTTTTAGAGAGAGTTTTATTTCTTAATTTTTGAGTCAGGTGTGGGACTAAATCATAAATATCTATCTAAGTGTATTCATGCATATGCATGGGGTTATAAACTAGTTTTAAATAATGCCAAAACTACAATAAAATCCACAATTTGGCCATGTATCGAGTTATGAGTTGTAGAGTTGTGCACCCTCCATTTTTATTCCACTGCTCACAACTTGTCATGTAGGCAAGTTGTGGTAAATGTTATGGATTTTGTTGTGATCCTAACATTATTCATTTAAACAAGCAATCTGCTAATTAACCACTTGAATTGGTTAATCTAGCACAAATTTTTTCTATCATTCCAGAATTTCAACTCAAACTTCCATAAACAATTAATCTGAAATTTACAAAATTTATCCGATTTTCATCAGTGGTGCGGCTACGGCCATTCATCAATCAACAATCTTCCATGAAAATGATGTGTAACAGAAATTTTTGTATTGATATTTCATTAGTAAGTAGCATTTCATTGTACCAATCTTATATTTTGTAATAAAATTGTTATGAATTTTCTACGGTAACTACTACACTTATTTTTAAAGAACTCAATCTATGAGTGTTGAATTGTTTTAGCAATTAATCATGGCAACACTGTGTAGCTAAATTCAAGAGGAGGAAGAAGAATAAAAAACCAAAACAGGGCAAACAAAACTTTGTTTTTGTTCGAGAAATGGGGTTGTTTAAAACTCTTTGAGCACCCTGTCTCACATCCACCAAATTATTAAAGAGAAGAAATACCAGATTAAAAGCGAGAAAAAACCATTAACGTCCCTTGCACATTTTAATTACCAACCCATTCATCTCAATTCCTTGCACATTTTAATGATTTTAGCCCACTGATCAAGCTCATGAAGTTGGACTGAGATGATCCGCTACTCTCTACAGCCTTTCTAGCTGCATTTCCAAGCTCCTTTGCTCGGTTCCTCATCTCTGCAGCTTCTTCTCCACTTCCCATCAAAAACTTCACTGCCTTCTCTATATCGTCCCTCTTCACTACCTCCTTGGTCTCTTCAGCCCATATACTCCATTCTTTCTTACCCACAGCCACTCCAATTTTCAGTACCTCTGTAACCAATTTCTCAAGGTAAAATTGCTCCGCATATAGGGGCCATGCGATCATTGGCAAGCCAGCAGTCACACCTTCTAGCAATGAATTTGAGCCACAATGAGTCACTTGTCCACCAATAGCTGGGTGTTCCAAAATCAGTATTTGTGGTGCCCAACCTCTTATTATCAAACCCCTATTGCTTTCTTTCATTCTCTTCTCAAAGTCCCCAAGCCAACCTTCACCTTGATCCCCGTCCTTCTGCCGAACTACCCAGATGAATTGGTGACCAGAAGCTTCAAGACCATGAGCCATTTCAATAAGCTGAGCTGTTGGGAACTTGCTCGAGCTCCCAAAACATATATAAAGAACAGAGTTGCGTTCTTTGGCATTGAGCCAATTCAGCAATTCATGTTCTTCAATAGCCGCCTTGTTACCTCTCTCTACCTTGTCTGCTACATCTTTGTTCACCCACAAAGAAACCGGTCCTACACTCCATGTCCTTATGCCCATGCTATTCTTATGAAGCTCCTCATAAGCACCCTCGAGCTCATAAAAGCTATTCGCTAATATTGATCCATAGCTTCGTCGCTCTGACTCTTTGATTTTATCCATCAATTGAGTGTATCCATTTGGGGTTCTAAGCCATTCTGGAAGTTGCAACCTTGTCATCTCAATCTTGTTTGGCAAACCGGGAAGTAAAAATAGGTCGGTATCAGAATTAACACTCTCATGAGGTTTATACTGTTGGACACAATTCTGGGCACATAATGAAAAATAGCATGTAACATATAATAAAAGCCTTGGGATACCGAGTTTTGCTGCAGAATCCACGGTCCAGGGATAGAACATGTCAGAGACAATGCAGTCCGGTTGCATATCCTGAAATAGTTGCTCGATTTGTGGTTGGAGCAGTGATAGTCCGTGAAAGAGTTTAGAGGTCATGTTAAGGGAAGTCACAGTGTTGAAGTTTTCTATGCCTTGAGGTACGCCAACTTGATCAGAAGGGAATTGAAGGACATGGGTTTTGATTTGGTGACCAGAATTAGCATCGCGGTCAATGGCTTTTTGGAAGAGAAGGGCATTGGCTGGGGTGGTAATGATAGTAACGTTAACACCATGCATGGCAAATAGCCTGGCAGTGTCTACCATGGGAATCAGGTGGCCTGGGGCCAAAGAGAATGGAAGGAAAATGACTTTTAGTTCATTCTCCATAATGTGTTTCCCTGCAGCTGAGAAATAATTGGTTCTATAGCTAGTGAAGTAGGGATTATAGGAGCAAGTATACCGTTTACGAAATGTAATGTGTAATCTCCTTTTAAATCCGGAAAAGAGAATCTCATTTTTACTTACACCAGAAAATGTATGCTTGGGAATTCAAATATATTGTTGGAACTTGGAATTGGATTCGCTCATATATCAAGGGGTTCAGAGTTATCTGCATGGGATTTCAAGAAAAAAAAAAAGTATTGTTGGAACTTGAAACCGCTCAATATTTCTAGGAGTTAGCTCCAACTTTAATTTAATTTAATGTATGCTTATAAGGAAATGTGGATCCGAGTAGGAAAATAATACAGAAATGGTACCAAACAAAATTTAACACATCCATTCGTTCTCTCCGTATAAAAACCCTCAACATAATTAGAGTATGTTTGGATATTGCTTATTTTATTGAAATTGAAAACTTATTGTTGAAAATATCGTAGATAATGGTAAAAGTTAGTTGAAATAGTACAATGGAGCCTATGAATAGTACCAAAAAATGCAATGGAGCCCATAAATAACAATAAAAATAAACTGAATATTAAAATAATTTTAATTTTTCTTTTCAATCCAAACGCATGCTTAATATAACCAAACACATCTATCAATGTGCGTGCTAAAAAATATTAATTGTCATTCTATTCTATTGTTGCATATTGATAAGTATTTTGTTTTTAGAGCCATAACTCACTTCTTAGCTAGAATGCACGGACGCGGCTGGGAGGGTGGCGCACCCGAGTTAGACGCGGCGTCCGACGCGGTTGACCGCACGTTGGTGCCACATCTGAGATTTTTTTTTTCTTTCTCAGATTCGCACCGACTCGGCTCGATTCGCGCCGAAGCGGCTCGATTCACGCCGAATCGGCTTCGATTAGCGCCGAACCGGGCTGATTCGGCCAGAATCGGGCCATATCGGCCATATCAGGTTGTATCAGCCGGCGACCGATACTGCCGAAACAGGCCGAAATTGGCCTTGAAACTCGCCGGATCAGTCGAAATTCTGACCTCAAATGTGTTTCTTGCCTTCTTCTTTCTTTGTTTTGTGAATCAAGTATATTAATGTGTTTTTTAAGAATATTTTAATAGTAAAAATATATAGAAAATATAAATAAAAATATTTTTAATAATTTTTTAATCACCGAGTCCCGCTGCACCCGCACCCTAGTTTTTCAAAAATTGCTGAGTCCTGCACCCGCACCCAAGTCCCGAAATGCACCCGTGCTTCATAGCTTCTTAGCTAACTCACCTCTTGCAAGTTGCAAGCTGGCAACCCACAACTAGTGAGTTGGGGCATTACTCATAGGCTGATTTTGGTCATGGCTAACTCTAAGCTCCTATAGGGAAAAATACATGTTTCGGATGCACAAGTCCACCCTCATGTGAGGGAGAAGACTTATGTATCGGATAAGTGATGTACATTTGTTGATGGTCATTTTTGCAAAAAAAAATCCAACAGCCTTACGCAGGCACAACCCAACTATCTTTGGGCTCAGATAACATTTATTTTATTCATGCAAGGCTCAATCCCATACAATTTAAATGTGGATTTAAAATAAAGTGTAATTTGAAAAGTAAGACCCGTTTGGTAAGAAATTTCTAGTAACGTTATTTGTATTTTTTGAAAATACATGAGTGAAAAAGTGTGTAAAAATACGTGTAATATTATTTAAATACTGAAAACTGTTATTTAAACAACGGTAACAAACATGCCTTAAATTTGGATTTATTTTGGTTTTTTATAGACTTAAAGCATAGATTTTGTTAGTGGGCTATGGCCACTTTCAAAATCTATAAATCCATGAGAAAAATTAGGTGTTATTCATTTTCATGAAAATAAGATCTTGACTGGTCTACTCTATATGACTGAAGGTGTAGCTTAACCAATTTTAGCCCAAAAAAGCATGTTTCTTTATTTATGGCCTGTTTGGAAGTTTAGAGAGGGAGGAGAGTAGAGGAGAGTAGTGGGGAGGAGAGTAGAAGGGAATGATTCTCCTTTACCTTGTTTGGATGTTTTTAAAATTAGTAAGGGGGAATGGAGTAATTAGTCCTTCCTCTTGTTTGGATGTTTTAAAAATTAGGATGGAGAGGAGAGGAAATGATTTAAATAGACAAATTTACCCCTATTTGAAAATGGACTTGCAACATTGGTCTATGATTAATTTATCAGTTTTGTAAAGTCTTGAACCTGATTATCATTAGTCCAAATCGTAGAATATGTTATTGAATTTTTTTTTTTTTTGGGAGAAGCATAAATAAAATTAAAAACAAAAAAACAAAATAAAGTACAAAGCACAGTTTTCATTTTCAACGCACAAGCCAAAGCACCGGAGTAAGGTGGCTCAGCCCCTGGCTCCATCTTCATATTCATCACTTGAGTCTCTATCACGTCGACTAGGTTCGACGCCATTGTTGCCACAAACCCCGCCGCGAAGCTCGCCGTCATGTGGGTCCTGAGCCCGTCTCTCATCACTCCCTTTTCCAATATCATCTCCTTGATCTAATCATATGAAGCTAGCTATGAAGCCGTGACCAGCATGGCTTGGTTTATAGTCAGACCTGAGTTGCGCCACAAGTTCGGCACGCCTTCTTGGCTCTGGTGCTTGTGATGAATATGAAGGTGGAGCCAGTGGCTGAGCCACCTTACTCCGGTGCTTTGGATTGTGCGTTCAAAACTGTGCTTACCAAATGGTTGAGAGAGAAAGAGAGAGCGATTGCTAAGAGACTCAATCCGTGTGAATTGGTGAAGGTCAATGTGAGCCGTTGATAAGATGGGAAGGGACGGTGAGGAGAGTCGAGAGAGTGTGCTTACTAGATTGTGCTTTTTTTATAAAAAAAATTTGTGAAATGTGTTTGTGTTTCTTTTGGCGGGTTTGAGAAGGAGCCAATGTGCAGTGAAATTCTTCTGAATCTAACGTCTGCAACAGCACAAAGAGAATCGGCGAAAAGGTGATGAAGCTGTGAAAGCTAAACAACAATGAGATTCAATTTTTTTTTTTCATTCACCTTAAATTTTCTCAAGAAACAAACAAAGATTATTTAAATAATCGGTTTGTAATTTTGTTAATTTAGAAAGGGTAAATTGGAGAATTCATTTGGTCAATAATTTATCTACTCTACTCTCCCTCCAAATATCTCCAATTTGGGGGAATTAAAAATGAGGGGTTAGAGGTAGTTGAAACCCCTCTAAACCCCTCTAAACCCCTCCCCCTCCTTCCTTAAATAACTTCCAAACAAGGTAATTGAATTACTCTCCCTCCCTCTACTCTACTTCCCCTCCTTTTTTAAACATCCAAACAGGCCATTAATGATTTCTAACAATATTTGTCACATGTAGCAAGTTTCCTAGGTGCGGATGTGGCCCAAAGAACTCAACTAATTGGATTTAGTCAATGAATTTCCTCAACTAATTAATGAACTTATATAGTTTATTATTTATTTTCTTGCTAGTATTATGAATAAATTTTTTGTAAAAAAATCATGTGTACCACAAGATTTATTACTTGACAATAATGTAAATTCAAAATAAGAAAAGCTCAGTGATGACCGAAAACGTTTGGCGAGAGCATCAAAATTCCTAAAGAAGAACCTTGAGAAGCTCCATAACCATGAAACATTACAAGAGTGGGAGAATCTTCCTTGGCATCAAATGTAACCGCTTTGATAAACCTTGATTTATTTCTTTTAGAACGAAACTACCTGATTTTCGTGGCGGGTAGGTTAGAAACTACATCATTATTTCAAAATCACACAAACACCACCAATAATTATCATTATCAAACCTACAATTCAAACTACCTAAGAATATGTAAAAGGAACTAAAATATCAGAATTTCCAATAAGAACGTGTAAGGACTTAATTTGTAACGACCCCAAAATGATGTTGGGTTCGCACATTAAGGGCCCAAACAATATAATTTGTAGAGCGTGGGCTTGAAAGGCTAGACCTTGGTCACCGGACGGTGGTTAGTCATGGTATTCATACAGAAATGAACCATGTTTGCTTGAAAAGTCTTTCTCCTTGGCACGACCTGGGAGGCTTTGGTTCTTGGCCTTTTTTTCCCCGCCCCCCCCCTTTGGATTGCTTACCTCTCTTTTTATATTAGCCTTTACTCTTCCTCCAACGTCCACGTGTAGGTTCAGCTCTCCAGGGCTGATACTTGTCCCATCAGCCCATACCCAAAGTGGTTGGGGGTGGTTGTAAAAGCTGAAAAGTATTGCTCTGTCTAGCGCAGAGTATTTAATTGTAGAAATGGCAGCCTTTCCTTTGTTCTTTGTCACCAGATTGTCCAAGGGTCCTTTCTCCATCAACGTGGATGTGTTCGATTTTTCCCTAAACTGTTCCTATACCGTTCTTGCCCTTTCTTTTAGGAGTGCTTTGGGATGCCGAGGACAGAATCATCCTCGGCTATGTCTCAAGGCTATTTGGACTTTTATTATATGTCCTCGGCCATGCCTCTCCTCGGCTCAGGCCTTGGGCCCTAATGTAAAGTGGGCTAGGGTCACAAATTCTCTGGCCCCACAGAACGCCAATTTATATTTCAACCAAAAAAATATTAGTTTTTTTCATCGAATTCAAGCAAGGGAAATTAGGCTTATAGTTTCCAAATTGGAAAAAATTAATTTTCATTTATTTCACAATAATAAAGTATGAAGGTGGTTAGTGTTTCGAGAGAATAGAGTGTAACGACCTAAGAAAAAACACTAACTACATCTACGTTATATCTCAAAAGGACTAGTTACGTACAATTAAAACTTCTTGTGTGTGTTGTCACTACAAGAAAGTTTGCTATTTTCAATGGTTGAAAACGTTGAAAAAAGTATTTTCGATGGTTTAAGTGACCATTGAGAACCGCCACTAAAAACTATGTCGAAATTTTTTTTCTACACCCTATGTGACCGTCGGAAAATGTGATTCATCTTTATCAAAAATTATTAAATGTCGAAATATTATTGAAAACTGTTGAAATATATTTAGTTTTGAGACAAATTTCAACAGTTTGAAACCGTTGAAATAAGTATTTATAAAAAAAAAATTTACCCTTTGCTATAAGTGTCTTTCTTGTACCAAGAGGCCCATATAGCAAAATTCCCTTGGGAGGCTTCACTCCAATATTTTCAAAAAGTTGTGGATGCCTTAACGGCAATTCCACCAACTCACGAATCTAATTTATGTTTAAGAAATCAACATAAATCAGTGAAAAAAATGGAAGACAATGGCTGTGTAACACCAAAGTACTTAACCCAACTTATTTATCCACCATAAAGCAAAAGTATTAGTATTAGCTCCTGTACACTCTAATCATTACATATAGTAGTAATTTCATTCATATGACATCATAGTGAACCAAAGAATATTTAGAAAAGTAAAGAGGAAGTCACATGTTTACTTTGCACAAACTAAAATAGGATGAAAGTTCATACTTTCTCTACAAAACAGACTGATTTTTCTCTTCTATACACTTCCAACAACAACCTACAATGGAAAATTAACAAAAGATTCAATAATTAACTTTGAATTATTTCCAAAACTTGTAGAAGAGTTTCATCTCAAATATCAACATTGTACAAGCATAAGATTGAGCATAAAAAAATATATAAATTACCATATAGTAGTAATACAAATATAGCAGTGAGTTCCCTAATGATCATCCTCATCCCCCCAGAAAAAAGAAAAGAAAAGCCTGCCCTCCCCTCATCTCATAAATAAAGAAGGAAAAGGTGTTGCAAGGGAGATTCTGCCATGCCTATTGCAAGACATAACACATTTTTTTATGTTATTTACCAAACTCATACGAGTTTTTTAGTTTTTGTCAATACTAGGATCGGCAGACATGGCAGGAGAAATTGGGGTAATTTTCAACATCCCACAGCCATTTACAGTGCAAACTAGAAGGCTGTCTCAAGTCATTAGAATCAGTCATCATGATTTCAAGCAATTGGTGCAGCCACATAATGAAGATGGAAAGAAAAGTATCATACAAACCCAGCCATCCAAAGATTACACAAAAAAAGAAGAAGGTAACAAACCCTTTACTTAAAAGAACAAGTAAAGTTAACAAACTAACCTGATTGGTAAAGTTAAGAAGAACAATTAGATTGAGCTAGCTCAAACCAAGTCCAATCCTTAGAGATAAAGATAAAAATGATTGGATTGTAAAGATCAAGATAAGATAGAATTTGTTGTTGCAAATCAACAAACATTTAAAAAAGATTAAATGAAATTGAGTAAATAAAATTGGATCACAAGATACAAAGTACCTAAACTAAAAATAATTAGAAGTTATTTCCAAGAAATTTGTGGTCTTGATTTGTTAAAAAGGATGAGGAAAGTGATAGAGGTTTTATTTAGGGGGAGAAAAAAACTGACTAAAGTAAGAAAGTGTAGAAAGATAAGGAGGGTAGAAACGTATGATGAATTGCAAGAGAAAGAAAAAAAAGGGATTACAGTTAAAGACTTAATAAAGAGAGAAAAAAAAGAAATAATAAGAGAGAGATATTGAGGATGCTATTAATTTGGTAAGTATTTAATGATGTAAAAATGGATAATAGTGCTTTCATTTTAACCGTTTGATGTTCTGGAAATCTATAGCTTAAAAAAGTTGTAACTTAAACTCATCTCATATACATAGAGAGAGAGAGAGAGAGAGAGAGAGAGAGAGAGAGAGAGAGAGAGAGAGAGAGAGAGAGAGAGAGAGAGATGAGTTCAAGTTATACCTTGTGTAACTTTAAGTAATGTTACACCATTCAATATTTTTTAATTGGATGCGAATTTTGACAAAACTACTGTTAAATTACATTATCTTCATATATTCTTTATGCTTGCAAAATTTCAAGGTAATAAAAAATTAATAGTCATGTCATCAATCAATTATTTAAATTCAAGTTTTTGTAGTTTAAAATAATGCATAAAAGATGAGTTTATAGATCGAATAGTAAATAACATCCGATTGACATAAAAAATTGGCATACATGTTAAGAACATATAGAATATGTAATTTAACGGTTGAATTTTCAAAATATTAATTTAATAACAAGTTATTGGGTGGTGTAACATTGCTTAAAGTTACATCAGGTGTAACATTAAGCAACTTTAAGCAACGTTACACCATCCAATAACTTGTTATTGAATTAATATTTTAAAAATCCAACCGTTAAATTACATATTCTATATGTTCTTAACATGCATGCCAATTTTCATATCAATTGGATGTTATTTACCATTCGATCCATAAACTCATCTTTTATACATTATTTTAAATTACAAAAACTTGAAATTTAAACAATTCATTAATGACATGGTTATTAATCTTTGATTACCTTGAAATTTTGCAAGCATGGAAAATATATGAAGCTAATGTAATCTAATGGTAGATTTGTCAATATTCGCATCCAATTAAAAAATATTGGGTGGGGTAACATTAAAATTACACCAGGTGTAACTTGAATTCAACCTATATATATATATATATATCTATATCTATATAGGTTCAAATTATACCTGATGTAACTTTACAAGAGTTACACATTTTTTGGACCATTAACTACTATTAGATCTAAGGGTAAAAAAACACTCATGGTAATGTCATTATTGCTCTCTAGAAATTAGCCAATTAAGCATGAACTCTTCTTACTAAAAAAAAGTGCTTAATTGGCTAATTTATAGAGAGCAATAAATAATGACATTATCATGAGTGTTTTTTAGCCCTTAGATCTAATAGTAATTAATAGTCCAAAAAATGTGTAATTCTTATGAAGTTACACTAGCTATAACTTGAACTCATCTATATATGGATTGGATTCAAGTTACACTTGATGTAATTCTAAACAATATTACACCACTCAATATTTTTTAATTAAATGTGAATTTTAACAAATTAACTGTTGGATTATATTATCTTCGTGCATTCTCCCTTCTTGCAAAATTTCAAGATGATTAAATATCAATAGTCATGTTATCAATCAATTGTTTAAATTCAAGTTTTTGTAATTTAAAATCATGCATAAAAAATAAATTTATGGATTGAATAGTAAGTAACAACTGATTGGCATGAATATTGGTATGCATGTTAAGAACATGTAATCTAACAGTGAAATTTTTAAAATATGAATTCAATAACAAATAATGGATGGTATAACATTGCACACACACACACATATATATATATATATATAAAGTAGGATAAACACTTACAGTAGTAGTGGTGAATACAAGATTTCAACAGTTACAAAGCTTGAACTAGTCCTAGTTACAAGATTTGTAGGATTACAAGGCTTATAGTGAACAAGGATGAACAAGGTTGTAAACAAGGTAGTAGTAGTAGAAGCAAGTGGATTCTCTCTCTAAGAAGGCTAGTTCTAAGGGAAGAGAAATCAGTAGTTAAACTTGACTTGAGAAGCCCTTGAAATTTAAGGGACAACCCCCCTTAAATAGGCAAAATTTCGGAATGAACAGTGTCATGAACAGTAAAAGTGAACAATAATCTGTGAACAGTGATCCGTGAACAGTAATCAGTGAACAGTAATCAATGAATAGTAATCTGTGAATAGTGTTTTTTTCACTTTTTGAAATAAAAACTTCTGAACTTTTGTCATTTATTTGGTCCAACATGTTAGGAGAAGCATGGCAAAAGGCAAAAGGAGAAGCATGCATGCCTCCACCAAGTACGTAGATGCTTCTTTCTTTTCTAAAAAGACTTCAAAGGTGACATATATATATATATATATATATATTCTGCTTATTAATAAGTATTTTGTTCTAAAGTTACCTTGGAAACTCCTTTCTGTTATATCTACTTGACAAATTTGGTTAGCCAGTAATGAACGAATCTTTTAAGGACTTCTTCAAGCACGCATAATCTGTACTATTCCACAATAATACTCAATTTAGGTATCTAGCATTCGAATTTTATCATAATGCTTATCCTATAAAACAAACGACCATGGAAACAATCAAACTTAGTAAATGTGATCCTCCTACGTAGCCTTTTATCACCTTGAACACATATGGTAGCTCCATTATTGGAAACTCTCGAAGTGCTGGGGGTGGTGGAGTTATTTTTATAATGAAATAAAATATAAGAAATAGTAACTTTGAACTTGTCAAGAGTTAATAAGAATTCTAAGACCCATTCCATGGGAATTGATAACGGTGAAGCAATGTTTTGATCATAATTATGAATGGCAAGGCCATAGCCTATCCTTTGTTCTGCCTGACCATATTATCAATGCCATTAAAGCTACTCCGCTATCTTGCAATCAGGAGGCAGAGGATACGCTTCAATGGGCCTTCTCCAAGAACGGTTTTTTCTCATTGAAATCTGCCTACCTTTTGGCAAGGGGTTTAAACCCTTTGAACCTTGAATCGGTTTCGATAGCCTGGGTGTGGAAGGTAGAAACTTTGCCTAAGGTTCAATTTTTCCTTTGGCTGTGTCTGCATAACAGTGTTCCTACCGAGGATGTTTTGGGTTCAAGGGGTTTAAGTCTTGATCCCATTTGTTGTTTATGTAATAAATACTTTGAAACAATTGATCATTTATTAAGGGGCTGTGAGTATGCTCAGTTTTTTTGGCAGCAACTTCATTTCCCACTTAGCCTGAGGGAAACTTTTGACTTGCCGGTTTGTGAGTGGCTCGAAGCTAGCTGCAAAACTGATATCAAGTCCAGATGGATGGGCATCCCGTGGAAGATATT
Organism: Quercus robur; assembly: GCF_932294415.1. NCBI lineage: Eukaryota > Viridiplantae > Streptophyta > Magnoliopsida > Fagales > Fagaceae > Quercus > Quercus robur. Next base: position 82,489,712 of record NC_065535.1, read on the forward strand.
GTTTCCCATGGGTGTGTGGAACTTATGGCTTCATAGGAATAATGTTATCTTTAGGACAGGTAGGGTGGACCAGTCATGTTTCAGGAAAAGCATCAAAGATGGTGCTGAATATTTTTCTATTGGGCTGAATGCTAAGATGCCTAAAGCTAAAACTCTCATTACAGTAGGGTGGGAGAAACCTCCTATGGGATGGGCTAAGCTTAACTCAGATGGGGCTGCTTTTGGTTCCTCTGGTCGTGCAGGTGGTGGCGGCATTATTAGGGACCATGATGGGAATTGGTTGAAAGGTTATGCTAAGCCTCTTGGGTGTACCAACAGCTGCATGGCAGGGTTGTGGGCTTTAAGGGATGGTCTCCTAATAGCTAAGGAGATGGGGTTAAGCAACCTCATCATTGAGTTAGATGCTTTAAGTATTGTTCTACTCATGAATAACAATACCAACAATTTGTTAATGGAGCCGTTGCTTACTGATTGCAGGAACCTGGTGAAAGAGATTCCCAACAAGCAGATAATCCACATCTATAGGGAAGCTAACCAATGTGCTGATGTGTTGGCCAAGCTTGGAGCTAATAGCTTAGACTCTTTAATTTTTTTGTACCTGCTGCCTGTGGTGGATAGTTTGTTAGCGGCTGATAAAGCTTGCGTTCGTTGTAACAGACTTATAAATTCCTAAGTTTAATGATAGTTCTTTGTTGACCAAAAAAAAAAAGATAATGTTCAAAAAATTTCTAGAGAGATTTTGCGTAGCAATGGCAAATTATTGAATCATTACAATAGTATTTCACAAGTTTTCATAATACCAGCCTTGTCTTTTTTAATTAAATTGGGATGAGTCATGCCTGAAATTTTGTATATGAACTAGCTATCACAACTCACAAGTAGCATTTCATAGTACCAATCTTATCTTTTTTGATAAAATTGGGATGAATCATGCCTGAAATTTTGTATATGAACTAGCTATTGGCATGTTCTTTGCACAATTGTTTTAATAAAGTTTTTGTAATAAATAAAACAGATTATAGTGTATATTCAAAAAATATTATAATGAAGCAATGGAAAATGGTTGTTTCTTTTTACATCAAAGATATTCAATTCCTTTTTAATTCCTTTATCATTTTTTATTTTAATAAAAATTTCCCAATTAATCATGGATTTGTTATCAATCTAATAAGGGAAATTTTAATTAGAAAGAAAAATGACATTGGAAAATAGAGTTACGTCCTTATTAAAAAAAAAAACAAAAAGGTTAATGATGGTTATTTTTAAAGAAATTCTTCTAAAAAATGAAAAGCAAAAAAATAAATATAATAAGAAGAAATAAAGAAGTGTGAGATATACTAATACTTAGAGATAAAAGTAAACTAAAATCTAATAATTATTGTCACTCTTCTAATGCACCACCACCGATTAGAATGTTTTCTGATAATAAACAAAACCCAAGAACCGAAAATCATAATCATCAATTGGAACAATTTGGATGTACTCTTTAGATGAACTTTCCTTCACAGTGATATGGTTGATGATGTCAATTCTATTTAAAAGTATTATAATTCATTTAGAAACAAAACATAAAATATGTTAAGAGAAGATCACCGCGCGGCTTTAATATTTAAACTAAATAGTAAATACACAAAAGTCAATGATTCCTAGAAATTGCATTGCAAATTAGATTGGAAGGAAACTGGCCCGTCGCATTTGCGTTCAAGAGTTTGCTACACACTAATACAAATAAGAAATTAAGAAAAATAAAAGTCGACGTCTAAAGTTGAAAGAGCGAAAAAGAAAGGATCAATATAATTTTGAAAACTGATAAAAGTGGATTTATAAGGAAATTTGGATTTAAGCAAAAAAGTCAAGGTAGAAATTGCATTGCAAACTAAATTGAAAGGAGACTGGGGCAAAATGTGCAAATGCCCTTTTCGAAAAATTATACAGTCTTCTACCCCCTTTCCCAAACTAATTAGGAAAATGCCCCTCTTTTGTAATTCGATTTTCTTAAAATCGAGTTTCAACTTAAAACTCAATTTTTGAGCAATCAAGTTATAATAAACTGAAAATTAAAAAAAAAAAAAAAAATTGTTGGAACTCGAGCTCCATGAACTCGAGTTCCATGCAATTTTTTAAAACCCTATAATGGTGTTTTAAAGCCCTATAGTGGCATTTTAAAACATGCAAGTCTTTTTTAGTCTGATTGCTCCATAGAGAGCCCTATAGTGGCGTTTTAACATGCAAGTTTTTTTCTTAAGTCTAATCGCTCTATTAGGGAGCCCTATAGTGGTGTTTTAAATAAATATAGTGGCGTTTTTTATGGAACTCGAGCTCCATGAACTCGAGTTCCATGCAAATTTTTTTTTTTGTTTTACCTATAGCGGCGTTTCATGGAGGCCTATAGTAGCGTTTTTTTATGGAACTTGAGTTCCATGCAATTTTTTTTTTTTTTTTTTTTTTAAGTTTGATCGCCCCATACTCGATTTTCTACAAATCGAGTTTTACATTGAAACTTGAATTTGAGAAAATCAAGTTACAAAAGAATGACATTTCCCTAATTAGTTTGGGAAATGAGACAGAATGCTATATAATTTGTGCAAAAAGGGCATTTACCCAGATTCCCCAAGGAGATTGACCTGTTGCATTTGCCTTCGAGTTTGCTACACATGGATTCAAATAAGATATTAAGAAAAATAAAAGTCCACGACTAAAGTAGAGTGAGTGAAAAAGAAAGGATCAACATAATTTTTGAAAATTGGTAATAGTGGATTTATAAGGCAATTTGGATTTAAGCCCGTTATAATCTTGAAAACTGAAGATGTTGGTAAAATTATCTTCTTCTTTTTTTAAAGTAAGAAAAATATTCAATATAATGTTGGGGGCCACTTTTGCGCGTAGCCATGTGTCATCCACTGGAGGAGTGACCTTGCTAGACTTGGATTTGTTTTGGGGAGTTGATCTCGAAACTCGAAATTGGGCCGAATGAAGATGCTAATGGCTTCTAGTACACTTTTAGGTCTATAAAATAGATAAAGTCCAAAATTTAAGAATCATGATAATGGTTGAAATAATAAATAGCATATTTTGTATAATAACTTTGATTAATGGTTGCAATAATTGTTGAAATAAAGTAATATGTATTTAGCGTAATAGCTTTGATTAAATCATGAGTTAAAAAAAAAAAAAGTAAAACAGAAATAAATGAATAAATTCAATGGTCAACAATTGTAAAGAAACGTACATGAAGGCTGAGACTGATAAACAAAATTATTGTTAAATAAATAAAGAAATTCACTAGTAAACAAACGTAAAAATAAGTACCTAGAGAGTCAGTTTTTTTTTTTTTTTTGGGAGAAATCCTAGAGGTTGAGATTGATAAAAAAAAAAAATTGATGTTAATAGCAAGATGACAAAAGAGAATGAGCATTAAGAAAAGAGACGTGCTACGTCTATAACATTTTCATAATATTTTCACAATAAATCATAGGTGAAAAGTTGATATTGATTCTAATTTGAATTTAAAACTTAAATTACTTTTTACTCATCCGTATATAACAACTAATAACAACTTATCATTTAAAATTTGTTGTGAAAATGCTATGAAAATATTGTAGACATAGCATTTCTCTTAAGAAAACTACCTCTGTTTATGTGTCAGAGAGAAAGAGAGGGAGGGGATTTAACTGACTTGTCATTCAGGAAATATTGGGATATTGGTAGTGTCTAAATTTAAGGGATATGGACGAGAAGTTATAGTAATGATTTTATAGTATGAGTATTTTTTTTTTTCCTCCCTTCAAATTCAAAATAAAGAAGAATTGATTTGAAAAAAAAAAAAAAAAAAAAAAAAAAAACCTTGAGATACATTAGGGAGTAAGGGAAAACTTAAATTCAAAGAAGAAAAGAGAAAGAAGGAAACATGTAAGTGTTGGAAAAAAAAAATAATAAAAAGGGGAAAATCATTGACTTAGTTCGAAGTTAGAAGTAGTGATATCTATATTATTATTTAAGAGGTTTTCATGTTTGAGAACCTCAATTTCTTAATTCAAAAATACTCCTAAACTTTAAATTTAAATAGAGATAAAACTTGAGGACCACTTGGTAAAAATATATATATATCATTAAAAGTTAAAACTATCCATTTTCAAAATCCTAAATTTTAGCCTATATTTCCTTCCAAATTTAAGTTCTCTTTTTTTTTTTTATTAAATTTTTTTCTTGTTTTCAAAACAAATGGCCGCAAGTTCTTAGCACCATTTTTTTTTTTTTTTTTTTTATGGTCTGAAAAAGCATTAACTACTTTTAAAATAATTTTAAAAAAAAATTATCAACAATTACAAAAACACATTTTTTTTCCTAAAAATTAGCACACATTATCTCATCTCACACACTTTTGATGCATCTTTTTTCTAAAAATTAGCACACACAATTCTAAAAAATCTCACACTTCTCTTTTTCAATTTCTTTGCAGTCTTTTATATTGCCTCAATTATTTGCTCACTTCTTCAGCATCTCCAATTTCAAAAAGGTTATTTTCCTTTGACATTATTGAAATTATTATTAATTTATTAGTTTGTGTGTTTTTGTTTCTATAATTTTTTACTAGAGCATTCTCATCAGGTCTTTCAAAAAAAATGCCATTTTGACACATCAAAAATCCACTTTATCATTTTAACACATCATTTTACAACATAGCATTTATCAGATGTTTTATACTTCAATTCTATACATTAAAATAATATTTACTACATATTAAAATAATATATTATTTCCTACTCTTTGATTAATGGCTAAAGAAGCCAAAGCCAAAGGCAATGAGGTGTTCTCCGCCGGCGACTTCCCCACCGCCATACGCCACTTCTCCGAAGCAATCAATCTCCCTCCGACCAACCACGTCCTCTATTCTAACCGATCCGCCGCCTACGTTTCTATCAACAAGTACTCCGAGGCCTTGACCGATGCTAAGAAGACCGTAGAGCTCAAACCAAACTGGTCCAAGGGTTATAGAAGACTCGATGCGGCTCATCTCGACTTGGCTCACTACGACGACGCCGTTTCAGCTTACAAGAAAGTCTCGAATACGACCCTAACAACGAGGCTCTCAAATCCGGCTTAGCCGATGCTTAAGCCTCGGATTCTCGGTCCCGCGCCGGACCTCCGCCGCCAGGAAACAATCTCTTCGGCGATGCTTTCTCCGGTCCGGAAATGTGGGCCAAGCTGACTGCAGATCCATCCACTGGGGCTTACCTTCAACAGCCTGATTTCGAGAAGATGATGCAGACAGAGAGACGGAGAGAGACAAATGAGGGAGAGGAGAGAGAAAAAACGAATTAAATAAAGCTAAACAGTGTATGGCATTTTTGTCTGTACCGTCTTATATTTAAGACGGTACTGTAGACATGTTCTAAATTTTTTGAGATTTAGAACGGCTGATGTGGGCTTGTTTTTATGTTTGGTGTGTCAAATGTGCCAAATATTTGACATTTGGCACATTTAGCACACCTGATGGTAGTGCTCTTTCACAATTTTTTAATCTCTTATTCTATATCTTTTTCCAATGTGTATGCTTCTGAATTTGTGTATGATCTCAACACCAGTTTGTGATCTCATTCTCCATTAGCCTTGGAAATCTATTACCAATTATGTGCTCTTTATTTGGATAACTTTCATTTCAGACTGCTAGTACTTGCAACCAATAGCCAAAGTCAAGTTATCAACACATTGCAGGCCATCCATAACTATCCATAGAAGATCTATTTGCAACTGAGACCAAGTTTCTTCTTTGCTCTCCACCTGATTTATTTCAACTTTCAAGTATGGTATGTAATTCTACATAAATTTTACGACCATCAATTGGTGAGAGAAATAATTATGAGATTAAACTTTCTCAAAGAATTAGAGATAATTTATTTTATGTAACAATTACATTTGTCTCTCTTCTTAATCCCTCACTTTTCCTAAAGAATCTCACACCTTATTACTTGACTCAAAAGCTAAAGACAAGAAAATTAAGATATTAAGATATTTTTGTAATTAAAGAATGCAACAACCCCAAATTATGAATAATGGAAATTATTAAACTTTAGAAAGAAAAAAAAGAAAAAGAAAAAAGAATATGAGCATCTTAGCATGCACGTGAGCTGATGTAGTCCTACTTTGAAACACAAATTGTCATTCATTTTAATTGAAAGATGGATTGAAAGGTCTTTGCAATGGAATTGCAATGAATCTTTGGTTGTGCGATTGTTAGAAACTATTTGTTCTTAGTCTTCGAAGATTTGGAGTAAAAGTTATTTGAGACTTTAGATGCTTAAATCCGTAAAGCTCTAATTAAGTGTCTTTTGAAGTTTCTGGAGGCCTTGCAACTTGATTCTAGTAGAACTCTGAGACTTTGAAGGAGGATTCAAATGAACGTGCTTTGTATTCGAATATCTTGATGTAGAAGTTCTTTGGGGTTTTGGAACTTAATTCCAATAGAACTTTAAGGCTTTAAAGGATGAATATTTTTTGTATTTGAAGATTTTGATGTAAAAGTTTTTCAAGGCTTTGGAGCTTGAATTCAATGGTTGAAATTCTTGGAGGCTTTGGAGGCTTGAAGCTTAATTTTGGTAGAGTTTTGAGACTATGTGCTTCTACAGGACTGATGAGAGCCTTTATTTATAAGAGTCTTTAGGAGGTTTAATGATACATGATTGACTATATGATTAATGACTCGTGTCTTAATTTAATTGGAAGGACTTTAAAGTATACGTTACACTATTTGATTAGCTAAAGTGTCTTAATTTTAAATAACACACCGGAGTGGTTAATTAGATTGCTTGTGTCATTTTAAATTAAATATCAACACATATCAACATGTGATTGACCCTTGAATCTTCTTTTTAATTTTTATTTAATGACACATGGTAAATTTCCATTGATCTCTTAATAATGGCAATGAGACTCACTAAGTAGCACCTGGCGCTTTGCAATTTATCATACCATATGAATTTAATGGTATGATATGACAATTTATGGTTGATCATAAATTTTTCCTTTCTACAACTGTCTCATAATATAATATTTCCTTGAAGAATGGGAAATGGTCTGAGTGTTCAGACTTTCGAGAGTTGTTTTCTAAGTTTGCGATGGAAAGTAAGACACAATTTCAATTAACACACTGACATTTCAAGGAAAATTAACATAGTTTAACTTGAGTAACAAAATAAAGGAGAACTTGTAATCATTACGTACTCCATAAATAATGTTTCCTCTTTCCACATAACAGTGAATCCTACTAATCAATTTTATGGTGAAATTTACCATTATTTTGAGAATATTAAAATTCCATGAGGAAGAGAAGGAGAAAGAGAGAGAGGAAAAAAAAAAAAGAGCAGTGGGAATCGAAATTCTAGACCAATTTTTATTAGGTGAATTTACTCTGTGTCTTTAATTTTTGATTTTTTGTGAATATTAATTTTAACTTTCAAAGCATAAAAAATAACATCAAAAAATTGTAATATAGATAAATAATAATAATAATAATAACAACAAAAACTCTTTTTTTTATTAGATGTGATAAATTTGAAACTATTATCTGTTTTATTAAGTGTGCGTTTGGCAAGCGTTTTACATTTTTCCCAGGGTTCTGTGCACTGTTCATGGACCAGCAAGTACGGAAAAACGTAAATGTAACTTTAAAATTGGGTCCCACGGGCACTATTCATAGTTTAAAAATTATTTTGCTATAATGTTTTCAGCAATAAGTTTTTAGTTTTCAACAATAAGTGGTATCCAAATAGACCCTAAATTCTTTAAATTTTGGACAAAATTCAATTCCAAACTTGTTTGGAGCTCTCTCTTCCAGTCTAACCAACTATATGACGATTTATAAGACTATCAATGTGTATTATTAAACAAGTCACATGACTCATTAAAAAAAATAACAAAATTTAGGTACAAAATTAGTTGTAGTCTGAGACTACAATCTTACTCAATATCATTAACATTACTACACATTTCAAAAATCTAACTATTGGATTGTTCTTTACACCCTTAATACACATGTCAAATTTTGTGTCAATCGTATATTATTTATTATATGATCTATTAGATTATGTTTTATGCATAATTTTAAACTACAAAAATTTGCAATTCAAACAATTTATTAATGACATATCTATTGATCTTTAATTGACAAAATTTAGCTACAAAATTGGTTGTAGCCTAAGGCTACAACCTTACTCAATAAAATAAAAATTACTACATATTTTGAAAATCTAACCGTTGAATTGCATGTTCTTTACGCTCTTAATACACATGTCAAATTTTGTGTCAATCAAATATTATTTACTCTCTCATCTATAAGCTTATATTTTATGCATAATTTTAAACTACAAAACTTGCAATTTAAATAATTTATTGATGACATAGCTATTAATCTTTAATTTTCTATAAATTTTGCAAGCATGGAGAATATAAGAAAAAGATATAATCTAATGGTGAATTTGTCAAAATTCACCTCTAATAAAAAGATATTAAGTAAGGTGGCTACAACCAATTTTGTAGCTAAACTTTGTCTATCTTTAATTTTCTAGAAATTTTACAAGCATGGAGGATATAAGAAGAAAATTTAATCCAATTGTGGATTTGTCAAAATCAATTTCCAATAAAAAGATATTGAGTAGGGTTGTAACCTAAGGTTACAACTAATTTCGTAGTTATACTCTGTCCTTAAAAAAATAATGTGACTAAAAATATACACGAATGGTCTTTCAAATCGTTACATAATAGGTTGGAGGAAGATAGCTCCAAATTGATTTGGAGCTAAATTCTTTTCCTTTAATTGTTTTAATCTATTATTTTTCAATTTTTAAAAATGATTATATTTCTACTAATTTGTAATAAATAAGCAAAAACTTAATGCAAACCCACAAAACAATAAAGAAATTAATTAATTAAAAAACATACATATATGGAATACAAATCACTTATCCCATTTTTGTGTTCCACTTTATACTCTACTTTCTTAATATGGACAAATTTTACCTCCAAACAAATCTCTTCTAACTCATTGCATGGTGATTTATAAACAAGCCAAATATCTTATTAAAAAAATTATGTGATGAAAATACACCAATAATTCTAGGATCACATTCCACATAACTCTTTTATGCATTATGAGTGGTGGAAAAAAAATTGATAAGTCCTTATGAAAATGACAGGTAAATTCTCAGAGTCTACCACATAGGACATTTTTAGAAAAGAATATAATAAAGACTGTGATCCTAGAATAACTCCCCAAAAGAAAGTGTGCTTAGTTAGTATGTTTGATTAAGAGTGTTTGAATCACAATTATCAATTTACAGTATTTAAACATTGTATTTTGAAAACACATTCTAATCAGTTTTTAGTTTTTGAGTAACAATATTGTAAACATATTGAAAATCATAAGACCCAAATAATTTGACCAAACACTCCATAAATGACAATTGGTAGGACCCTCTTTCTCTTCCTTTCTTATTCTATGTCTATCTTTTTAAAAACTCGCATCTATTAATAATTTTACAATTTTACTTTACATATGAAATAAGTCATTATCTTCTTCTCTTTTAAATACATATACATAACAAACACATTTATGTTTTTTTACTTTTAAAAATATATTATTAAAAATATAATAACAAACACATTTTTTGCATTATTAATACTTTAAAAATGCGTTTTTACAACACTTTTTTAGAGCATAATTTTCACATCATTTTAAAAGATGTTTGCAATTACATGCCAAACTTGGCCCTAATCTTTTCCCAACACATCCACACATATTTTGGCTCAACTAACTATAAGAGATAACAATTCCAACAACAACAATCACCAAAAAAAATAAATTATAATTATAATAGGGCAGTTTAGTACTTATTATAAGGTAGGTTACCTTTTAATCCAAAGACGGAGTTTGGCCTTTAAGACCATATATTCTTTAGCTTTACCTATCTATCCTGCTTTGCGTGTCAAATTCGGGCCTTCATTTCTCTCTCTCCCTCTGCAGTACAATTCTTGAACACAGAAAAAGAAAAAAGAAAACTAGGGTTAGGGTTTGGATTTAACTAAGTCAAGCTAAATGTAAGAAATCACAGATGGAGTGAATGCCATGAACCTAGTCGGAGATTCCCACAAGAAGAACCGAATTCAAGTCTCCAACACCAAGAAACCCTTGCTCTTCTACGTCAATGTCACCAAGGTTCTCTCTCTCAAACTACATCTATTATTTTCAATCTAGGTTTTGGGTATTTCATGCTGGTGCCAAAATTAGTATTTTTTAGGGATTAATTGTAATGTTGGTTATGATTTGCCTTTTTTTACACAGTTACATTTGGTTATCATAAAAATGTAAGATGTATACAAATTGAAGGGATAAAACACAATTACAAAATAAAAATTGTAAAACATGAAATGAAGAATATGTCTAGCAATAGAAAATTTGAAACTTGTAGAGATTTATAAATCCCAAACACCCTTTCTCATCACTGGCAAACCAAATCCTAACCAACCCACCAAAAATATATTAGTCACAAACCATCAACATCGACAATTGAATAGTTGAAGAATAACATAAAAAATGAAAGAAATAAAAGGAAAAATCGGCATCAAAGGGAAATTTCGATTATGCTAATATATTGGTGATTTTTACAAAGGAGAGAGAAAAATTGGATATGCTTGGATTCCTTGCCATTGCCTTTGTCATTGCTTGTGATTAATCATGCAAAGCTAGAAATCGTATTGACAAATTAAAAATTTTAGAAAGGAAAAAAAAAAAAAAACTTAAAAAGAAAAAATAAGTGATAGTAAGAGGGCATATTGTAACTGTGATTTAGTCATTTTATTTTATAATTTGAGAAGAAGACCAATTTTTATCACATTAAAGAAAAGAGAGAATCACAGATGGCCTTTAGACTGGTCTTTTGCAATATTAGCAATACAATCCGACACATCCTTAAACTAAATGGAAGGACTATCTAGAAACATTGCAGCCTTGTTAGCTATTCGGTGTGCAGCCTTGTTAACTTGAGCTTGACGTGCTCAAAATTTCGTGCTCATAAATCTAATATAGCAAGCTTTGCATCCTCTTTGAGATGGACGATCCTTTGATGTATTTTCTACTTGACTGCTGAAAGCATTTATAACTGATAAAGAGTCACTTCAAAAATTGTGAGCATTTATAATAGTGATTTAGTCTAGGCTAGAATTATGCTAAGATATAATTGTGTAAAGAAGAAAAGAGAAGGAAATTGAAAGGGGTGGGCAATTGAAGGGTCTGAAATTTTGAATAGCCAATTGAATTGATGGGGGAAGTGGAAAAGAGAGAGAGAGAGAGAGGGAAGTGGAAAAGAGAGAGAGAGAGAGAGAGAGAGAGAGAAGAGTAGTGTTAAATGATGAGATGTAACTATAAAATAAATAAATAAAAAAGGATGGCTAAGTTATCAAAGAAGGGCGCCACTTCGTAAAACCTCATGCTCTCTTGCATGAGGTCTCTGCTCATATATATATATATATTTGATATGATGAAGAGTATTGGGAAATTTAGACCCCAATTTCATAGAATTAACTAGTTTTACAGCCAAGTTGTTAATTAGATATATTATTAATAGTTTTTGGTTAAACAAACAAACATCAATATCATGTACAAAACCTAATGAAACAAACTAGTTTCACTAAAAAAAAACCTAGGGGGGCCTTCCAAAAAAATCAATGCACTATAATAAAGAGAAGTTAATATCTAGTACAAAACCTTTGTCCCTAAACTCTATAATCCCAGTAGATGAACTTACAGTAATAACCTTTTACCGCATTAGAACCTCTGAACTCTTCAATATATGAACGCCTTGACATATGACGCACATGCAATCATAACAGGAACCTCCGAATAACTCTAAGAACTTCTTAAAGTTTTTTTTTTTTACAACAACAAGTCTGTGGTGGTTGCTATGGCTTCAACTTCTTCATCAAACAAACTTCAGATTTACTTTGAAACTTTTTTGTATGATTAATTTGAGAGAACTTGGTTACAAAAACCATAGCTGCAAAAATGATGTGTTTCTCTCTCTTTAAAAATCTTTCTAATAGATGGCTTATAACATCCTTTAAATACTTATTCAAATAGATCTCACTTTGAGCTTTAAACAAACAAGTTATAGGCTTTTTCACGTTACCGATTTTTGTTGAAATGCAAAGCTCGATAGATCAATAGATATCGAGTTAGCTATAAAGGAGGCAAAAGGTAATCTCGATAGATTGAGAGGTATCAATGAGGTATCAAGATAGCTAACGAGAGGTATTGAGCTAGCCATGAGGTACATGCTGAAAATGCACTTTTCTTGGGCAGACTTTGTTTCTTCAACCTAATCTTCAATTTCAACTTTAAAACACATCAAAACTCAATTAAAGAACATAATTTGTCATGGTTTGACAATAACAAAACACATAAACCTAACAATCTCCCCTTTTGTCAATCCATGACAAAATCTCAAGTACAAAAGTAAGCTCAATACAATAATAAACAGATTACAAAGAATGAACCCATATTCAAATAAACTAGCCTAATCTAAAAAAACCAATCCCAAGAAATCATAGCATAAACTAGAATTGACTGTCTTGATTGGCTCCATACTTGTCTTCCTGAAAAGTATTTAACAAACACGTTATGTGCACTATGTGGAAAACAATTACAAATAATAAATAAGTAAAGCTCAAGATTATGTATACAGTATACCAATAAAAAATGGGCACATAACCCCAAAGTACATATTGCTCTCCTCTTAAGCAAATAAAACACATTTCCTCCTTACACAAACATGTATTACTCCCCCTAGCATCTAAAAACTACATTTTCTCCCCCTTTTTGTCATGATTGACATGGGGCACAAAAAGCTATAAAATTTCACAAGGGAAACATAAAGAAGATCAATGGGGCATAAAGAATCCATAAACAAACATGAATAGAATGACAACAAGATACTATGGAAACTAAGGGGAAAATGCATACATGAAATGCAAACAAATAAAACTCCCCCCCCCCCCCCCCCACCACATAAAGAGCAATGGTTGTAAAAACAATTTTTTTTCCCATTTAAAAATGATAAAACAACTGTTGGAGAAAAACATTTTGAAGAGATACATAAAATAAAAAAATAAAAAACACACACACAAAAGAAAAAATGACTCGGGAAAACTAATAAATCAAACTAGTTTCACAGTAAAAAAACTTAGGGAGAAATCTTCCCAAAAGGCAATCCACTATAGTAAAGAGAAGTTTAAGATTTGGTAAAAAAACTTTTGTCCCTAGACTTTTCAAATCCCAATAGATGAATTTATAGTAGAAACCTTTTATCGCATTAGAACTTTTGAACTCTTCAATATATGAACGCCTTGATAGATGACGCACCTGTAGTGCAATCACAATAGGAACCTTCAAATGGCTCCAAGAACTTCTTGAAGGTTTTCTTGATAGCAACAAGTCTGTAGACTTTAGCTTTTTCATCAAACGAACTTCAAATTTACTTTGAAACTCTTTGGTATGTTGAATTTGGGAGAACTTGGTTACAAAAACTCTAACTGCACAAATGGAGTCTCTCTCTCTCTCTCTCTCTAAAAAGGCCTTCTAATAGATGGCTTATAATGTCCTTTAAATACCGGTTCAAACGGATCTCAATTTAGGCTTCAAACGAACAAGTTATGAACTTTTTCGCATTACTGATTTTTGTTGAAACGCAAAACCCGATAGATCAAGAGGTATCAAGTTCGCTATCAACAAGGCATAAAGTAATCTCGATAGATCGAGAGGCATCAAGATAGCTAGTGAGAGGTATCAAGCCAGCTATCAAGGTACATGCTGAAAATGCACTTTACTTTAGCAAACTTTGTATCTATAGCTTGATCTTCAATTACAACTTTAAAACACATCAAAACTCAATAAAATAACATAATTTGGCATGGTTTGACAATGCCAAAATACATGAAACTTACAAAGATGTTGTGGATCTAAAGACATATAAATATAAATATATATATATATATATTGTGAGAGACCGCGCCCCCGGCCCTTTTTTTTTTGGATGTTAGGCTAAACCCACGTGAATGGATAGAGTCGTGTTATTGTCTCTCAAAATGGAGGTTTAACTAATTATATTTTCCCCTTTAGATTAAGGGTTTTACAATGGAGTTGCCACTTATTTAATTATTGGAATAAATAAGAAAACCAAAATTGAAAAATTCTTCATTTTATTGATTTAAAATTGAATTTACATTAATCGTAGGAAATTACATGGCTTTGGTCCTAGATACAATCTAAGATAAAGTACACGGCAATTTTTCCTAGTTACAATCTAGAAATTGAAAATTACATGGATACGCATTGACCTATCAACCCCTGATCAAAGCTTAGAGGCTATGTTACAAGATGGGAAGGTGTTAAGCACCCACCTTGCCCGGTGAAACCGATCTTTTAGACTATGGTGGCCAACATTTATATCACATCATCCAATATGTTATCAATCAATTTGCATGTTGAATTTAATGTGTGTGCATGTGATAAACCCTAATTCAATTTATTATGCATTTCATTTGGATTAAAAAATAAATTCTAATGAATGTATGTGGATGGTGATATTCTAGATTCAAGGATTTGAAAGAATTATTAAACAAACATCTTTTTCATATTTTTTGATGTGGATTTAAGATCAAAACTAGTGTTATGCATAAACATGTAATTAACAATCAAGAACATGTGAAGAACATTTAGGAACATTCAAACATATTCAAGGGAATTTAAATAATTACTATCACGCTTTAATCTTAAATTCTCATCATGACAACATTAAAAAAACAAGTTAGAGAAAGAGATTATACCTTCATACAAGATCCATACGATGGAGGAGGAAACTCTTGGTGGAGGTTCTAAAGGTGGAGGAAAAAAAGAATTAGGAGAGGGAGAGTGAGTCTCATTCAATACCTTGAGTCTCGAGAAGACCAAAATATGATAAGACTACTCTATTTCACTAGAATTCAAGAGAAAAGAAAAGAGGGGGGGGGGGGGGTTGTGTGTTTTGGAATGGAGGAAAAGGGGGTTTATATAGTAGTGGTGAAGAAAATATGAATGGAAGGTTATTTAATGAGGATTGACAAAGAATCATGAAGCTAGACCTTATTTTAGCATTTGGGGAAATCAGGTGCATTAAATTTAGGGATTGGTAGGAGTGAAGAGTAAGCAAAATTCGATTTTCTCGTAGCTACTATAACAGGCTGTAAAGCCAAATTCAAAAAATCATATCTTACTCAATTATGATCGGAATTGTCTCATTATTATGCTCAAATTGAAGCCCCAAATGTCTAGTTTATGGGAAAATGAACCTCATTCACAGATTCAAACTATTTTGAGAGATATCAATGAAATGGTAAACAGAGGTCATTTGTTAGAAAATAATTTCAGTACAATTAATATTAATAGATCCCAAATTAGTTTCCAATTAACATTAATAGTCTCCAATCACTCCTATTTCAGACTTAATTAGTTCCAAATTTACCCTAATTAAAAGATAATTGCACAAATTACTCATTAAATAATTAATACTTAACTATCTAATTAATTAAGGGTGTGCAACCTTATCATAAAATGTAGTCCTACCTAATCAAATTATGACACGTCATTAATCTCAAATTGATTATAATTATAATCAATTGGAATCAATTGTTCATAATCACATATAATCGGACTCAATTTTTGATAGTGCATCTCGGCCATAAAAACTTGATTTATGATAACTTTCAATCCGATAGTTTGATTAAGGCTTATGACCAGTCGATTTGATCGTTACAACGTCAAGATCATTTTGGTGAAATGAGATTAAGGATCTAATGACCAAAATTAAGATGCATATTTTCAAGGTGAAATTACCCTTTTACTCTCCACGTAAAGTTAAATGCGGGTTGCAAAATGGGGTATCAACATATATATATCCACTGTAAGAGCATCTCTAGCAATCTCTTCAAATCCTTTTCCTTTTTTTTTTCTTGGGTAGTTTCATTCTCTAAATTTGGATGAAAAATTCGTTGGAAAAGCCTTTTTGAAGATGCTCTAAAGATTTAGTGAATTGTGATTTGGCTTAAAAGGCCATTAGAGGATTTGCTTTACAAAGATGGGGAAACAATTAACTGGAGATATATATATATATATATATATATATATATAGTATGTCTAGTTTGGACTGCTCTTGGACAATCTGACTGTAGAAGGATTAAACAAAAAATTGTATGGATGTGTTGATGGGTTCCACTCACCAAACAGGTTGTATTTCACACTTACGGAACAAGTTAAAGCTGATTTCTCATATTATTGGTCCACATATTGGTTCTACCCTCCAACTTCATCTTACATGAACTTACCAATAGTTTATTCTCTCTCTTTTTTCTTTTTTTTTTTCTTTTTTTGTTTTAAATAGTCTAGAACCTCATTTTAATTTCCATTTTATCCCTATATTTTACTAACACATTGGAAAGCAGTAGAGGTGTAATCGTGTTTGTCTAGAATCTTCTATGCACACAAAGAAGTCTTGGCCAACGATGGTCTTTTAGGAAATGCTCCATGCCAAAGAATCAAACAACAGTGTTCAATTCTCCCCCCTTACTAAGTCTCTCTACGCATTCTTGTTGCCAAAGTTTCCACATTTCTCTATCAACATTCAATTTCATCACTCTCTTTAGTTTACTCCTTGCTCACCAAGGAGTAATATTCAGCATCATAATTCATAGGTAGTAAAAGGCACTCCCTCTTCTTGTTAGTTTCAGTGTGGGGTAGCTTTATTTATAACTTTATATTATGATTGTTTCACATTACAAAGTTTTCTATGCAATCTCTAGAAATGGGTTCTGCTTGGCCCACAAAAGAAAAAAAGAACTAGTTAGAAATTAGAATTAGATGATTCCCACTTCCACTTGATACCGGGTTTGCTAATTTTCTATTAAGCTTGGCATAAACCAATCAGCTACAAGGATTTGTTTTCTACCATCACTTTCAAAATTCAGGGCATGATGGTTTTTATTTGAAAAAAAAAAGTATAAGTATTATAAGGAATACAATAATCTATAATTGAATAACTTTTTTTTTATACATGTATTTGGTGATAACACATGAAAATAATCATGTCTTTATTTTACATTTTGGTATGACATGATACAATAATAGAATGGAGTAATATTCCGATCAAATTTTTTAATATACACTTATAGAATTATCTTTATACTCTTTATGGGTTTTACTTAACATTCAATTAAGTATAATTTAAATAATTGTGTAATTAAAATCATTACCCTTTGTTCAAAATTACTATCTCCATAAATAATTTTTAAAAAAAATTGACAATTTCTCCCCTAAATATTAAATTTTAAGAACTAACAAAATTCACTTACTTGAATAAAATGATGATATATAAAATAACCTTGAATGGAACTAGTGTTCTTTTAAATCCCGAAAATTGTATATGAATGTATTAAATTTTGCAATAATCTTATTTTCAATGTACAAAAGCAAAAGATCATATTCTTCTTCTTTTTTTTATGCGATACTTAATTTTGATAATATTAATTAATTTTGATAATATTAATAACTAAAAATATCCATTTCATAGCTGCAATAAAAACTAGAAGAACAAGTATAAGTGCAATGACTGCATAAACACATTGATAATCAAAAGAGTTTTTTTTAGCACAATTAAAAAATATTTAGCAATTTTTTGAAACATTATGCCGAGCTAAATTATGCTCAGAATGGTGTGCTTCTCAAGGATTCAAAGTTGAGCATACTACTAAATTGATGAATTAATTATTATTTATTTATTAGTAAAGGGCCCTTTTTTTGTTCTGAGAGGGGCCACTGGTCATAAATATAGGTCACATGATCTTTTTTTTTTTTTTTTTTTTTTTTTTTTTTTTGAGTCTTCAACTTGAGGAAGTAGTTTTCAATAATTTTTGGAGGGGGTATATAAATTTTTTTAGCCAAATTTTCTTATTTTATATTTCTATTTATTATTAAAAAAAATAAAATTTTATGAGGGCATGGTAGGGATGGCAATGGGGAGGGGCAGGGCCGAAGGATGAGATCTTCGCCCCCGCCCCGCATGGATTTTTCTTGCCCCATCCCCACCCCGCCCCGCATGATGGGGAAAATTTCTTGCCCCATCCCCGCCCCTTAAGGCCCCGCGAAGTCCTGCCCTACACCGTAAAACTTTATTTCTTGTTAATTTTCCCTACAACTATTACCATTTTTTCAAATAAAATGACATGTTTCAATAATAAAAATATACTTAAAATTATAAATAAATTTATCCTATCAAATCAAACTAATTTTTAGCAAAAACTAAATAATATTATCTAAATGTTTAACAAGACAATATCACAACAAAAATCTCATAACATGATAAAATAAAATTTTAACAAGTTTAAAGAAACGGTGTTGTTAAGCAGCCAAATGCCCACACAAAATTACAAAAACAATGACACAGACACATATTTAGAGCCACAGACCCGTAACTCATTAAAAAAAATTATATTATATTCATGATGAAAAGTAAGTTGAGAAAGACCATATGAATCATGAATGAAATCATCAATTCAATAGTATATAAATTTGTTTCCAATAAAAAAAAAAAAAGTTAAAATTGGTACCTTATTTCCAACTTTGCTAGAGAGAAAAAAGAGGTAGAGCCACGTTAGATAGAATAAAATAAGTTGATAATATTTTTGTTTAAATAGTAGGAATTTAAGGTAGAATAAAATTACAATTTAACCCTTATTAATGCGGGGCGGGGCGGGACGAGGATGGGGTGGGACGGGGCGGGGCGGGTCTAAAAAGTGTAAATCCATCTCCGCCATGCCCCGTGGTGTGGGTCTAAAATCTCGCCCCATCCCCACCCCACCACCTTTGCGGGGCGGAGAAAACCCGCACGGGGCGAAGTGGGGAGGGGTGGGTCAAGCGGAGAGGGGAAAAATTGTCATCCCTAGGGCATAGCCCTCCTCATTTTCAGGAAGTTCCTTTTCTGTAATTAAGGCTCATTGTGATCTCATACATAATCAAGATTTACCTAGGACATGTTCAATAAGGGACTATGGACATGCTTGAACAACAAAGTCATATAATCTAATCCGATATGATTCACACAATCGTAGGTATCCAAATCTATCATGTAAAAGTTCGATAAAAAATTTATATTATAATTCTAACACTCCTTCAACTTGAGGAAGTAGTTTTCAATAATTTTTGGGAGGGGGTATATAAATTTTTTTAACCAAATTTTCTTATTTTATATTTCTATTTACTATTAAAAAAATAAAATTTCATGAGAGCATGGCCCTCCTCATTTTCAAGAAGTTCCTTTTTTGTAATTAAGGCTCATTGTGATCTCATACATAATCAAGATTTACCTAGGATATGTTCAATAAGGGACTAAGGACATGCTTGAACAACAAATTCATATAATCTAATCCGATATGATTCACACAATCGTTGGTATCCAAATCTATCATGTAAAAGTTCGATAAAAAATTTATATTATAATTCTAACAGTACTCCTTCAACTTGAGGAAGTAGTTTTCAATAATTTTTGGGAGGGGGTATATAAATTTTTTTAACCAAATTCTCTTATTTTATATTTCTATTTACTATTAAAAAAATAAAATTTCATGAGGGCATGGCCCTCCTCATTTTCAGGAAGTTCCTGTTCTGTAATTAAGGCTCATTGTGATCTCATACATAATCAAGATTTACCTAGGACATGTTCAATAGGGACTAAGGACATGCTTGAACAACAAATTCATATAATCTAATCCAATATGATTCACACAATCGTAGGTATCCAAATCTATCATGTAAAAGTTCAATAAAAAATTTATATTATAATTCTAACACTCCCTCTTTTGTAAGGTCCAAAGTACAAAATTTTATAAAACTCAATATTCAAACACATACATATTTTAACTTAAGTAACAAAACGAAGGAGAACTTGTAATCATTATGTACTCAATAAATAATGTTTCCCCTTCCCACATAATAGTGAATCCTACTATTAATTTTATGGTAAAATCTACCATTATTTTGATAATATTAAAATTCCACGAGGAAAAGAAGAAGAAAGAGAGAAAGGAAAAAATATAAGCAGTGGGAATCGAAATTCTAGACCCTTTTTTATTAGGTGAATTTGCTCTATGTCTTTAATTTTTGTTTTTTGTGAATATTAATTTTAACTTTCAAAGCATAAAAAATAACATCAAAAAATTGTAATATAGATAAATAATAATAATAATAACAAAAACTCTTAATTTTTATTAGATGTGATAAATTTGAACCTATTATCTGTTCTATGATTTATTAAATTCTTTAAATTTTGGACAAAATTCAATTCGGAACTCTCTCTTCCAGTCCAGCCAACTACATGACGATTTATAAGACTATCAATGTGTATTATTAAACAAGTCACATGACTCATTAAAAAAATGACAAAATTTAGGTACAAAATTAGTTGTAACCTGAGGTTACAATCTTACTCAATATTATTAACATTACTACATATTTCGAAAATCTAACTATTGGATTGTTCTTTACACTCTTAATACACGTCAAATTTTGTGCCAATCGTATATTATTTACTATATAATCTATAAGATTATGTTTTATGCATAATTTTAAACTACAAAAACTTGCAATTCAAATAATTTATTAATGACATATCTATTGATCTTTAATGGACAAAGTTTAGCTACAAAATTGGTTGTAGCCTTACTCAATAAAATAAAAATTACTACATATTTTGAAAATCTAACCTTTGAATTGTATGTTCTTTATGCTCTTAATACACATGTCAAATTTTGTCAATCAAATATTATTTACTGTATGATCTATAAGCTTATATTTTATACATAATTTTAAACTATAAAAACTTGCAATTTAAACAATTTATTGATGACATAGCTATTAATCTTTAATTTTCTAGAAATTTGGCAAGTATGGAGGATATAAGAAGAAAATATAATCTAATGGTGAATTTGTCAAAATTCACCTCCAATAAAAAGATATTAAGTAAGATTATAGCCTAAAGCTTCAACCAGTTTGTAGCTAAATTTTATCCATCTTTAATTTTTAAGAAATTTTACAAGTGTAGGGACACAAAAATCTAAAAGACCTAAACTCACTTAGAATAGTGAAATTCGTGCTATCTAGTTAGGCCCAAATCAATAAATATTTGTAAAAAGAGTGGGGTAAAGCAAGCTGGGCTTAGCCCGAGGATTTAGACAAAGAATGAATGAGCGAAAGCCAAAGATTAAGTGTATAAATGGTTCTTTACAATCTCGCCCGTGGACAATGTTCTTGCATAAGGATGTACACTCTTCTCTATCTCTCTCTACCTCTCCCACTATTCTTGTTCTAATATCTTTTTCTTGATTTTCTGGGATCCCTTTCATCTGGAAGTCCCCTTTCTTTATATTCTCCCTAGCTAATTGCATCCTAGCCCTCCATCTACAATCCCCCCAACTCTCCTTAGGACACTTGTCACTTTAAACTTCTGTTGAAGGTTGTAGAAGGAGATGCTTAGTTGTGAATTCTACTATTTAGGACACTTCCTCATTAATGCAACTGATAAAGCTGTTGCCAGTCATTTACTGCAGTGGCAATAGGTGAGCTTTCACTGGAAACTTCCTTCACCTACCCTGACTCTCACTAAACACCATCCTCTTCATTTGACTTTCCAGGAGTATTTTGTCCCATCTCCTCCTATCCTCAGGTGGGTCCCCTCTTCGGCCTTAGAATGCTTTTATAATGATAGTCATAACTTGTTGTACCCTTCCTCGGTTCTTGAGTCCCCACAACAAGTATAGAGGATATAAGAAGAAAATTTAATCCAATGGTGGATTTGTCAAAATTCACTTCCTATAAAAAAGATATTGAGTAGGGTTGTAACTTAAGGTTACAACTAATTTTGTAGTTAAACTTTGTCCTTAAAAAAATAATGTGAGTAAAAATATACATGAATGATCTTTTAAATTGTTACATAATAGGTTTGAGGAAGATAGCTCCAAATTGATTTGGAGCTAAATTCTTTTCCTTTAATTGTTTTAATCTATTATTTTTCAATTTTTAAATTTGATTATATTTCTACTAATTTGTAATAAATAAGCAAAAACTTAATGCAAACCCACAAAACAATAAAGAAAGAAATTAATTAAAAACATACATATATGGAATACAAATTACTTATCCCATTTTTGTGTTCCACTTTATACTCTACTTTCGTAATATGGACAAAGTTTACCTCCAAACGAATCTCTTCTAACTCATTGCATGGTGATTTATAAACAAGCCAAATATCTTATTAAAAAAATTATGTGACAAAAATACACCAATAATTCTAGGATCACATTCCTTATAACTCTTTTATGTGGCTAATTGTGAGTAGTGGGAGAAAAAA
Source organism: Quercus robur (assembly GCF_932294415.1). Taxonomy (NCBI): domain Eukaryota; kingdom Viridiplantae; phylum Streptophyta; class Magnoliopsida; order Fagales; family Fagaceae; genus Quercus; species Quercus robur. Next base: position 82,512,190 of record NC_065535.1, read on the forward strand.
TTGATAAGTCGTTAAGAAAATGACAAGTAAATTCTCAAAGTCTACCACATAGGACATTTTTAGAAAAGAATATAATAAAAACTGTGATCCTAGAATAACTCCCCCAAAAAAAAAGTGTGCTTAGTTAGCGTGTTTGATTAAGAGTGTTTGAATCACAATTATCAATTTATAGTATTTAAACATTGTATTTTGAAAACACGTTCTAATCAGTTTTTAGTTTTTGAGTAACAATATTGTAAATATATTGAAAATCATAAGACCCACATAATTTGACCAAACACTACATAAATGACAATTGGTAGGACCATCTTTCTCTTCCTTTCTTATTCTTTATCTCTCTTTTTAAAAACTCGCATCTATTAATAATTTTACAATTTTACTTTACATATGAAATAAGTCATCTTTTTTTTAAAAAAATACATATACATAACAAACACATTTGTGTTTTTTTACTTTTGAAAATATATTATTAAAAATATAATATTAAACACATTTTTTGCATTATAAATACTTTAAAAATACGTTTTTACAACACTTTTTTAAAGCATAATTTTCACATAATTGGCCCTAATCTTTTTCGACTCAACCAACTACACATATTTTGGCACAACTAACTATAAGACAGTGTTATCCAACACTTCCAACAACAACAATCACCCCAAAAAAAAAAAAAAAAAAAAAAAAAAAAAAAAAAAATTATAATTATAATGGGGCAGTTTAGTACTTATCATAAGGTAGGTTATCCTTTAATCCAAGACAGAGTTTGGCCTTTAGGCCCATATATTCGATAGCCTTACCTATCTATCCTGCTTTGCGTGTCAAATTCGGTCTTTCATTTCTCTCTCCCTCTTTGCAGTACAATTCTCGAACACAGAAAAAGAAAAAAGAAAACTAGGGTTAGGGTTTGGGTTTAACTCAGTCGAGCTAAATGGAAGAAATCACGGACGGAGTGAACGCCATGAACCTGGTCGGAGATTCCCACAAGAAGAACCGAATCCAAGTCTCCAACACGAAGAAACCCTTGTTCTTCTACGTCAATCTCGCCAAGGTTCTCTCTCTCAAACTACATCTATTCTTTTCGATCTGGGTTTTGGGTATTTTATGCTGGTGCCAAAATTAGTATTTTTTTAAAAAATTTTTAGGGATTAATTGTAATGTTGGTTATGATTTGCCTTTTTTGTAATTGGTCTTCAATTGCGTTTACAGAGGTATATGCAACAGCATAACGAGGTTGAGCTCTCTGCTCTTGGAATGGGTAATGTTCCATTCACCTATCATATCCCAGCTTTTGTGTTAATCAAATCCAATGGCAGTTCTGTGTAATCGTATGTATGTATTCTTATAAATTGCACAGTGTTGTATATGAGTTGGTAAATGTGGAAACTATTAACTACTAGCTGTTTGTTTATTTGGGTTTGATTAAGATACAGTTTTCATTTCTTTTACCTAATCTAATTATAGATTACCATGGGGAGGTGTGTAGGGCTGGGATTTAGTTGTCTAAATATGATGTGAATTCTAGTTCTGATTTGTCTGTAATTGTGGGGTTGGTGTCTCGGTAGTTTTGATTGCAAAGCGAAGTGGTATTGTAATTTGTCTACCATGAATTAGAAAATTTTCTAGCCAAGAGCCTTGTAGCTCAACTAGTTGGCACCTTCTTGTTTCCAACAGAGAGTACATCCAGGGTTCAAATCCCCCCAACCCCAACTATCGAATTATCAAAAATTAGAAAATTTTCTCAGATTCAGTGGAGGTGTTCCTAACTTCTAAGCATTCTATTTGTGTTATCAGAAGGCCAGATTATTCCTGCTTTGTTCTTGTAATCTTTTCTTGCTGCTTCTTATTTCTTTAAAATAGCCATATATGCGTTCATGTACATTTGATATGCCTTTTGTATATGTAAGTATCATTGGGGTCTGGTCCTTTAGGTGAGGCTCTTTTCTTTACAGAGTGGTTCCCTTTATGGCTTAGGAATTCATGGTTAGCTTACTTGATGTGTTATACTCCATGTCTATTGATAAATAGTAAATAGACCTGATGTGGCTATGCTTGACTCAGATTAACTGTTATTGTTAGGTTGTGTCTTAGTATTGTTGCATCCTCACATTTAACTGACTAGTCTTAGTATCTGTCCTGATTGCAGCTATTGCCACAGTCGTTACAATAGCAGAAATTTTGAAAAACAATGGATTGGCTGTTGAGAAGAGTAAGATTTTGTCTTCATGTGTATTTGTAATGTTTTGAGCTTACAATTAACTTTGATTCTCATTGAAAATAATATTCACTTTCTGCAGAGATCATGACCTCAACTGTTGATATCAAGGATGACTCGAGGGGGCGACCCATCCAAAAAGCAAAGGTAAAGTTAATGCTATGTGTCACGATTCCCATTGGTATGGCATACTTTGCCCAACATGCATGGAAAGTGGGTCTTTGCAGAATGAGGTCCTTATGAATTTGTCTTAGCCACAATGAATCATCTTGCTTATTTCTAGTTATTCTATGATACTTCTGCTATGTCTGTTATATTCAAATGGTGATGTAGGTATGGGCATCAAAATTTGGTGAAAGTGAAACATGCACATGCGTGCATGCACACACACACAACATGCAATGTATTCTTTGTATTGATATGTAGTTATGATGAATTTCCCACCAAATATACTGAATTCTTTTTTCAATCTCCCGTTGAGAGGTTTATAGCTGATGGGTAACGGTTTATTGTGCTCTCAGATTGAAATATTGCTGGGGAAGACTGAAAACTTTGATGAATTGATGGCGGCTGCTGCAGAGGAAAGGGAAGCTGCAGAGGCCGAAGAGCAAGGTTGAAGGGGTTTGTTTTGTAGTGTCTGGTTTGGCTTGTTCTTGTTGTTCTAATACTGGTGAATGCACTTTATTGTCAATTTTATTTTAGGAGATTTGTAGGTATCTAAAACATTGTGATCCTGAGGAGTTTGTTAACCTTCCGTGAAAATTTTGTCTAGTGTAGAAACCAAAACTGTCTGTTATTCAAAAGTTGATTCTCTTATCTAAATTTTGGCTTCTGTTTTGTCAAGCATATCTAATTTGACACTTTTGTTTAGAATATGCATCATAGTTGAAAGATTATTGTAGAATTGTACTTTCCATATATTTGGATATTTGATTTGGGGTCAGTTCTTTGCATCTACATTCCCAGCATGGTAATTTCAAGTTACGTATATGTACACTTTTATTTTGGGGGGGAGTTTCCTGAACGCCTTTTGATAAGTAAAAATGCTTAATTAAAATAAAATGAAAATAGGGTACACAGTAAGTGTATTAACAAGCCTTCAGAGGGTCAAAAACTATGATGCATGGAAAGTACAACTATTTAGTAAATCAAACAAAGAGCAAGAGGGTTTGATATGTTTTTTACTGTTTCTGTTACATATATGTGTGTGTGTGTGTGTGTGTGTGAGAGAGAGAGAGATTTGATGTCCAAGAAATGTTGAAGTTTTCGGGGGGAAAAAAAAACACAATGCGTCTGGTTTGATCAAAATTTATATCGTGCTTCATGTTTCGACATCCATGGGGACTGGAATCAAATGTATCGTCTAATTAAAAATTACTGTATTGCAACGTAATCTTTTTATGAGGTTGCTTTGCTGTCTTAATCAACAAATTTACAAATTATGCAATAAAATATCCCTAAAATTATTTAGCAAAATGCTCATGGTTTTAAAAATTGATTTTTACAAAATCAAGTTTTATGTAAAATTCAATATTCTCAAAATTGAGTTTTATGTATATTTTTAAGTGAAACTTGACATTAGTAATGTTGAGTTTCACTTAAATTTTCAAAAAAATTTAAATGGCAAAATATGCATAAAACTCGACATTGTTAATGTCAAATTCTATCTGTAACTCGATTTCGAGTTTCAAAAAGAGGAATATTTTGCTAAATAATTTCAAAATATTGGTATTTTGTTGCATTGTTTGTAAATTAGATATGATTCTTAATTGACTCATTGGAATTAGATATGATTCTGTATTCATCCCTTAAGATAAAGGGTACCATCAAAACGAGATGGGCATCCCTCTGAAATCATTCTGTATAAATTTGTGGTTTCAATTCTAGTCCATCTCAATGTGGTGAAAAAACAGTCTAACTACTCACTTGTGAGATGTGGGATTTTTTTGCAATTTAACACCAAAATGTTAACAATTTCGTTAGTTAGCATCGTTTCAAAACTATTTAGGAAACTAACATCTCAAATCTCAAAAACTTGAGTTTTATGTGCTGTTAGTGCTAAGGTGGAAAATTATCCACGTGGAACTCCCCAAAGAAATAATGCAACATCAACAAAAACAACAAAGCAATAAACCCGAGAGATCAGACAAAAACAATGAAGCAACAAACTAGAGAGATCAAACAAAAACAACGAAGCAAGAGATCAAAAATAGAAACCATAAGGTGGAAAATTATCCGCGTGGAACTCCCCAAAGAAATAATGCAACATCAACAAAAACAACAAAGCAATAAACCCGAGAGATCAGACAAAAACAATGAAGCAACAAACTAGAGAGATCAAACAAAAACAACGAAGCAAGAGATCAAAAATAGAAACCATGAAGAGGGCAACCTTAGACCTCCCTAACCCAAACCCCTCAGCTCGGACTAAACCTAGGCAGCAAAGGCTCCAAGCAACGACAGCGAAAGCTCCAGTGAAGGTTTTCCTCTGATTCCTTCATTTTCTTCTACTCTACCAGTACATGCAACTTGAACCTCTAAGACTTAAGTTGCTATAGTGAACTCATGTCTAAAAGACTCGAGATGTTAGTTTGCTAATAAGTTTAGAAAAGATGAGAACTAACGAATATGTTTGAAACTTAGTGTTATATGGCAAATTTGACCATGCGATGTGGGTGAATGGCATTTCCAAGAAATGACTACTTGTGTGGAGATAATGAGAAAACGTGTGGAAATGTGGCCTTTGCTCATATACTAGTAAACTCTTTTATTTTAGGCTTATAAAACAAAACAATATAGATTGGCACATCCTACGGTCATATAATAATAATAATAATAATAATAATAATAATATCAGCTGGTCTGAGTGTAAAAATGAGTAAAGCTAGATTCACATTAAAAATTCACAACAATTTCACCCCTTGCATATTAGAAGTCAACAATTTCACCCCCAAATTTGCATTCCACCTTACAAATGGGCCATTAAAAAAATTAATTCCAGATTGTACTGGGTCCAAATGTGAGTGAGGTGATAGGCAAATCACGTGGTGCAATAAAATTGTTGTGAGTTTTTGTTGCAACCAAAATTTTATTGTGTAAGAATAAGATGGTTGCAAATTAGGTAAAATAAGTTTTTCAATTAAATTCAAACACTTGACTGCATTGATTAATAAGATAAGAATAACGTTACCTTTTCTAAGAATAATTAAATTCAAAACAACCAAGTATTTGAATTCAATTGAGAACCCAATTCTCTCTCCAAAAAAAATTAAGAATCCAATTTACTGCACCCAAGGTAAAGTATTTAAGTTTTACCTTGTAAACTTATATTTTATTGTGTGGCACATTTTTTATATTTTAGCAACCAAAAAAAAAAAAAAAAATTGTCAATTAGTTTTGGTTCAAATGGCAACATGTCATTCAGAAGTAAGTTGGAGGGTGACATTACAAATTCAAAATCGACTGATTGCGTAAGCTACTAATTGGCAATAACCATATGTATATACAAAAATCTTTTGAGCTTGTCTCAAGAAAACGGATTCTAAAAACTTTAATCAGAAATTTGAAGTCTATTAAATGGCAATAACGACCCCTTGGATGCTTGAATGGACCACAGTTTGAAAAAGCCACTTACATGCCTTTCAGCTCTTCACTGCATGAAAAGCCAGTCTCGTATTGGATTTGTTAAAATAACAAAATTCATAAGATTAAGACAATGGAATTTATAATTCATCCAAGTTGTATCGTTTGGGGTCCTCCTCTGAGTTTCATTTTTCCACCTTGACTTCCTGATCAAAATACCAAATCTAAAAAAAATGTCAACCACGGGCGTGTGGCCACACTTTCCACTTTCTGTAGCCTAGTCAGGGACTCAGGGTGATGGGAAATAGCAACCGTTGCTTGGATTTAAAAATTGTGTAAATTGGTCTTACATTGAAGTAAATAGGCTAAACATCTGATCTGAAACAAATTGGCAATTCTAAAAACACTTATAATGTAAAAATATTCACTCAATCTATCTTAAATGGAGATTCTTGAGCTACATCCTTGTAATAAAAAGAAATGCAAAATGGATGTAACATGTGACCTGTGAACCAATTTCGCCGACAATAAACCTTAGTTTTCCCTATCTAGAAACTGTTAGAACTCAAACCATCTATTGTTTATTCAAAAAGGTAAAAATAAAGTCTGCCACTTCTAAGGTTAATCATCTTCTTCTTTCTCAAACAGTATCCTCTTGCATGCCTCATAGCACATGAAAGATATCCCAGCAGCGGGGACCAATTTCACACAACTTGGTCCCAACCCTCTATACAGACCTGGAAGCCCTTCATTTTCAAATATGCTCACGAGAGCATGAAGCATGCTTTGATACTGTCTCCCATTGATAGCTCCAGCAGCCTGCATATGCTTGCGAGCCACCTCAAGTGGGAAAGTTGCAGTACTGGAGATTGCACCAGCTGCTGATCCAATTAAAAGAGTCATAATACTCCCAATTTCCTCCTTCTTGAAAGCTTTCTTGTAAGCTTTCCGTAATGTATCATAAGCATAATAATTGGTTGCAGCATATGGGATGACGCCAATTACACTTGGGGTGAGGCCTCTATACAATTCTGCAGGCCCCTCCTCTTGCACAATTTTTATAAGTGCATCCAACATATTCTTGTACACTCCTCTCTACAATTAGACACACAAAGCACTATTAGGATATGATTTGAATTTTAAAATGAATTCATATTGAAGAGGAAGACATTGTAGTAGATTCCTTAATTCTTTTTAAGGCTTGAGTTACCTGGACAGTTAATCGGGTTTTGAGTAGCTCAAGTGGGTATGTAACCAAGGTAGAGCTAACTCCAGCAACAGCACCTGCAATTAATGAGGCAGGAATAGGGATTTGGGGCTGCATCCCAGGTTCTGGAGTCAAGTGCTTCTTAACTGTTTCAAAAGTGAATAACTGCAGAATTGTTCCAATCAGAAATATATCAGTGTTAACATACATGGTGAATTTAACATATCATGATAAAATATTCAAAGTTCTAGTACTATATTGCGATTTCAGAATGAGAGCCTCAATCCTGCTGGACCAAGGTAGATTTTATAAATTAATATAAATAAACAATAACATGTTCAAATAGAAGTTGTGAGATATGTAATTGCTGGTATGTGGCAAAAACAATCCTTTGGCACCATAGGCGTGTCACTTAACATATTTCTGTAAGATTATCTCTACGAGGAGACTTAATGTGAATCACATATAGATTACTCTAATTAGTTATTTATTTTTTACATATTTGGATTCATTTTATTATTTAAGAGTAAGAGTGATAGTAAAGGCTCATCTTTTTAGGAGTCCATTTGTGAATAGGCATGTGAAGAACAGTTTCCTGTGTTTCATTCATCAAAGGGCTTTCTAAATGTATAGACTATGGCTAGAAGCTCTTTCCCATTATTTGGGTTTGTTCTACCAATTACTTGAACAACGATAGTAGAAGGTCTATTTAAATTTCTTCGCTGTTTCAATTTCTCAATGTTTTCCCCAGCTAAAACATGACCACATAGAGGGTCTATTGGCAACTCCCTAGGTACTTACCTAGGGATTGAAGGGGAAGGGAGGGGTTTGGGTAGTGATAGGAAATCCTAACCATGCTAAAAATAAATAAATAAATAATAATAATAATAAATTTAATATTAATGAAAGCTGTGTTGATGTCATAAAAGCTTTCAGAATCTTTCCACAACACAATCAGAGTTGTTAGATTGCTGAATGTGCTTCAATCAAATATAAACAAAAGGCTAGAAAATAAGAGAAATAAAAATACTATCAGGACTTGAACCTTGTTTTCAAATTGAATATGATCATAAGACCACAATAAATTTGTACAAAATCTGAATTATTTGATGCAGAGCAGAGATTTCATCATCCAGTTGATTTTTCAAGGGAGAATAGAAATGAATGAACGAAAGGAGTATAAAGGCATATATGGGATATTTTACTCTTTTTCTTTTCGGGGGGAAGGGTAGGGGGAACTAAACAGTTATATAGACTGATTCAGAAAATGTAAGCAGGGTTTGAAGAATTATCCTGAACTAATGAAAAAAAACTGGTATGAAAAAAGCCAACCAGATATGTTGGAATTGATCCTTGCTAGATAGGATTTTAATCCAATAATGTCACAAATCAGATAAATAAAAAATAAAAATAAAAAGACAATGCGTGGCAAAGAATACGGGAATAGGAACGCAGGAAGATGATGATAAACGAATGACTGCCCTGGTCATATTAATAAGATAAATGGTCCCAAAGGCAAGCATGGTAGAGCATCAACCAGTGCCGTAGCAGGACATTGGTACTTTGAGGTTAAATAGCACTGCAAACCCAAAGAAGGCTATCACCTTGATTCCAAAAAGGTTACTCTTATCAAAAAAGAGGGTTGAGATATTATTGGACCACAAACAATAAATTACCAATCTAAACCCAAGACAAAATGAAACAAGCAACTGAATCTAACAAGAGTTTCAAGCTGAAAATTTACCTACACAAAGTGTCCAGGACAGCCAACACATTACACCCAAAATTCAAGTCAATATTTTATAATAAATCATACAAATATCAATACAAACAGGTAATGGTTAAAAAAAAATTAGCAACCAAAACAACTACCAGAATATAACATCAAAAATTATCACCCTGTGCATTGACATCCAAATATATAATACAACTTTAAAAATTATGAACAGCACGACTCACCTCAATAGCCTTGCTTGGAGCAACCCGGATCACATTAACAAAATTGCCCCTAAACAAGCCCTTCCATCCATCAATTTCCATAATATTTTGAAATACCTCAGTTGTCGAGTGTCCCAAGCTCCCAATCATCAAATGAGTCCTTATTGTCTCCAGTGGTGCAACCACAGTCCTTGATACCGCACCCGCGACTGCCCCACTGATCAACCTCCTCAGTGATGCATTACCAACCTTAATTTTCAGTTTAGGACCACCCTTTTTTATCTTCTTCACCAGCAATTCCACTCCAACATCCACTGCCTCAAACGTCATATCCGAAATCTCATTAAACCTAAGCCCGGGTCCGACCATTGGCACAAACATCATGTGTGAAGTGCTATAGAGAGACTTAACCCCATTATCTTTAGTATTCGTAGGATTTGGTGGAATCCCAACCCCCATCCCTGCTTGACCAACACTTGCAAATAAGCCACCAGAACGAAAACTACCCTCTTGAGGACTCCATTGAATATTAATTCCAGAACTCAAAACCACAACATCTTTATTACCCTTTATAACACTTGGCAGTTCTCTTCTACCCATGAATACCAAACAGAGTTACTCTCCTCAGGTTTTTTCAAAATACCCAGAAACGCTTTTGCTTATAAAATTAGAAAAGTCGGAATTTTGAGAAGGAAAAGAACGATTCTAAGCAAATGGGTATTCAAAAATCTCAACTTTATAAAGTGGGCATCAAAATAAATAACCAAGAAACGAATATTTGTGAGAATATGAACAAACAAAAAAATAAAAAATGGTAGCTGTAGAGAGGAAAGAGAAAAAAGGTATTGGAATATTCGATGAATAGAGATAACCAGATGGTTTTGGTGAAGAAAAAGCGAGAGGGGTATGTGTGTGTGTTTCTTTACACACTCTCTGTCTCTGCCTCTGTAAAACAAAGTAGAGAAGAGAGGGTGGCGAGATCTTCAATACTATTGGCTTATTGTATGATGCGTTGCTATTTAAAAGCTGTCCTTTGTGAGCAGGAGAAGTCAAGTGTTACCGTGATATACCGACTTTGGAGGCGGAATTACTACTTGGATTGCTTTTAGATTTTGACCTAAAGTAACGTAAAAGGGTTTTTTTTTTTTTTTTTCTTTTTCTTCTTCTTCTTCTTCTTCTTTTTAGAAAGTATCTAATTTTTTTTTTAGTATTTGAATTTTTTTTTTAATGTATGTAATCCTTTTATCTCTCGAACACCTAGTAGTAACTGTTTTAAGTACTAAGTAGTAACATCAATTTTATATAAACTCAACACTAACATTATTTTTATTATGTATAAATTATAACATGTTAATCATTCTTGAAAAAAAAATGTATAGCTCAATTTAATGTTTTTATTCCAAAAAAAAAAAAAAAACTCATTGTTTTCATAATATGAAATATCATTCTTCATCCATTATGAATTAAGACGCATATTTAAAATACTAACTTTACATATTTTTTACTTTTAATTATTATGTTCCTTATTATCAGACCAAGATACCGACCGACTTTTGGTGTAGGCGAGAATTAAACCTCAATATCTTATTTAACTATAAGAAACTTTACCAATGGAGCTAACATGAACCATAATTTGTCTCTTAAAAATAGTATTTTTATAATTCTTTCAATACTTTTACTTGGGGCATATTGCTAAAATTGCTTTATTATGCATCAATCACCACAAATTTATTGTGTTTGTAATTATTTTGATACTTTTTTTTTTTGTGGTCCTTAAATTTGGTTTACAGAAAAAATAGTAATATCATTACTTTTCTTCAATTATGAACATAATTATAATATTATCAATGACCTTTAGGTCAAAGAGTATTTTATGATGTTTACAACGGAGACATTTAGAATTTAAATCTCTCTTAGTCTCTCTCCACTTTAAGATGTATCCAACAAAAATAAAAATATTAGTGCACTATACTATTCAACTTTTCTTTTCCTTGTAAGTAAAGTAAAAAAAGATAAAGTCTTCAAATCAAACCATGGAAACCAAGCTTTGCTCAATGAGGGAGCTCAAATTAAGTTTAAAAGACTAACAATATATTTCACCCTTCTCAGGTTTTGCAATTCAAAATTTGAAAAAAAAGTTGAGATTTACATCTGTAGGGGCACAATTCTAGTGGCCCAATCCTTACTAGTCAAGTCTTGGTCCAAAAAGTCCCACATAATGAATTTTTTGTAGAGTATGGGCTAAAGAACTTGGTTTCAGTTAGCTTAAGCGGTTTGTTGCATGGGTTAAGAAAATACAGAAAGAAGAACGAAGAAGATGGACATGAAGAGAGATCCCTCTTAAGTGATCAGGCTCGAAACTTCATTCCTAGGCATATATTAATACAGTAAAACTTCTCTTCTGTGTTCCTCCTCTCCTCTTTTTTCCGTCCCCCTCTCTTGGGAGACTTTTACATATTATATAGGTTCTCTCCTATCATCTGGGCTTTACACTTGTTGATCATCCAAACCCCTACTTGAGCACCTGTCTCATCAGACACCCTTGTCAATTCTTTGTGAGTTGCAGTGGCCAAGGTAACACTGTTCAGGAGTCTTCTCTTCATTAATGCGGCCAGGAGAGTAGTTGTGATGCATTTAATGTGGTGGTGGCAGCCTTTGCTGAGATATTTTGGGTTTCCTTCCTTTTTACGTATTTGAGGGATGGACTACAGTGGCTTGGACGCACCTTTGATCTGGATTTTGCAGTGTCCGAGGAGGAATTACTCCTCGGACATGTTCTCTTTACCCCAGTGGGCCTAAATAAGGATTGTCTGGGCCACGATGTCTCCTCGGAAGAATTGGTCCTCGGGCGGGCCTAGGGCCTAGCCAACTTATTATTTTGGGCCGGTCTCCACAACATCTATTTTTGTAATTTGAAATTATCGATAAGTATTCTTGTTTTGAAATTTAAATATTTTAAAATTTTAGAAAAAAAAAAATCCCCACCCCCCCCCCCCACCCCAAAAAAAACACTAAATTTTTTTTTTTCTTTTCTTTGGAAAAAGGAGGGGGAAAAAAATTAAAGTATCGTGTTTGACTTGCCTATCATCAAAGATCCAAAAAATAAATAAATAAATAAATAACTTTGATGATACTCAAGCTGGAGAAATTTTAATGCAACATGTGCACCTACAGTTAGGGGTGTTCACCAAACCGCACAAATCACAAAAACTGCACCAAAATCATCCACAAAATGGTATAACTGCACAACACTGCAAGTAACAGTGCACCGCACCTCATGGTGCAGTGTGGTTTACGATTTTATAATAAGAAAACCGCACAAACCACACCGCACCCTCTCTATATATTAATATATTTATTTATTTTTAATATTAAATATATTATTAATAGTTTAATAACCCTAGTTTTCAAAAAAAAAAAATTGATAACCCTAGAAAGTGTTGACTAGGAAAGCCAGCCCAAAATAAAGAAAAATTAGATCAATAGTTTAAAACTTGTCCCAAAACAAATGGAAAAATTAGTTTTGGGCTAGGTAGGAAAAGCCCAAGATTTGAAAAATATACCGACTTCAAGTCATTCAAACCGCATCTTATACACCGCACCGCACATCTGACCGCAAAAATGAGGTGTGATGCGGTTATGGCTTTGGCTAAATTCTAAATCGCACCACATTGCACATGTGACCGCAAAAATAAGGTATAGTGCAGTTATGATTTTGGCTAAACTGCACCGCAAAGTAAAGTGCTAAAAATGACCCAAAACCGCACCGCACCGCAAACACCCCTACCTAGTACCTACAGTAAATGAATTTTAATCATTAATTTGCATTTCTTGTTAAGGAAAATTATAGAAACTAAAATTTTAACGATAAGAGAAATGTTTAGAATATTATTAAATTTTATTACAAAGAAGTACAAAATTGACTACTTATCGTCAGTGATGCATGAATTTACTCATTCCCATCCATGAATTTAGTGTTGAGTGAGTTATCACACAAAATATCTCAAATAAATGGATAGATTTATAGCATATGATATTATGAACAAACACAGTCTGCTAGATATTAATATATTATAAGTTAAAAAACACATTCAATGTCTATGTTTTGCCTAGCATTCTTGGTATATATTTATCCAAGTGTTTTTCGTGTTCGTAAATCGTCAGTGAAAGTCTCAACAAGGCTGCTAGTGAGTGTACTTGTAGGCACTTTTGGCCACAAGGTTCAGATAAATTTGATATTTTTGTCCGACTAACCCCGAAAGGTTACGTGGAATTCATTCCACAAAATTGGACTACTAAAATTGTTTTGTGCCACACGTAGAATGGGATAGAGTTCCGTACGTAGATGGGATAGAGTTCCGTTGGGAGAACTCTAATGCCACCACATGTGAATTATGTGACCCCTTGCTTACATGGGAAAGTGATGCATGACCGACTGCTTTGAAGAATTATTTTTTTGAGCAAATTACAACTTATCCATTGTGGTTTGACAGAAATTTAAATTGTCTATATATAGTTTGAAATCCCCTAATGCAAGTGTTCCTCTGGATTCTTTTTTATCTTATTTGATATTGTATTTTTGAAGAAGAGAAACATAAAAATGAAGCAAAATTACATATTTAATCCTGTTTTTAACAAAAATAAATTACAGGACTCTAACTAAGTTAACCTCAGGTAAGTAAAGTGTCAAATTTCAAATCACAAGTAGACAACTTAAATTTCGACCAAATCACAGGTGAGTAAATTGTAATTTACACCTATTTTTATTTAGATTTTGGAGCTACAAAATGTTACAGCTTCTAGTATAATGTTAAAAATGCCTACTATTAAGGCAGTATGACTTGTTAATGAGAAAAATACCTTGAATAAATATACAAGAGCCATGGTATATGAAAGCTGAAGCATCACTGGAAGATGGAGATTTCCTTTTTCAGATATCACTGATGGCTGTGACTAGCAAATACTGTTACATTGATTATTTGGTGTGACATGAATTCAGCTGGACTCGATGTTTTTCTTCACCAATCACCATGATACCTTCTGAAAGTTTTGTTCAGAGTCCCACAGGAATAGCTCCCATAATAAAGAGCGAGCAGCACTCACAGTATGCTTCTCTTTCTTTGGTATCATGGCCTCTAAAGAGTAGAGCTGGATACTAGATGTTTACCCACTGGGACTGAATTTTAGAGTGAATCATACGTAATTTTAACTCAAAAATTCAAAATCATATCAACAAAGACTGCATGTGTATGCGAAAGAGAGAGACGTCATGACTCAACCAATAGAGCAAATTATGCAACTTTCTGCCTGAAAATAGAATAATCTTATACAAAACAGTTGTTCCCAATAAACAAACTTGTAGTATCTGATCCAAAACTCTACAAGCTTCTTGGAATTGTTACAATCAACTAATTTCATTTTGCCTTTTCTTTCTTGGAAGATCCCTTCTTTGAGAACTTCTTCTGAGGTTTGGTCTTTGGTTTCAACTTGCTTGAGGTTGATGACGACTTCCCTTTCTGATTCTTTCGTTTCTCTTTCTTCACATTGTACATCGAAATAGCCTAAATTCCAAGCAATACATGTTTTAAGTGATCAGCAAAATTTTATTATACTAACAAAGCTGAAGATTAACCAGTAAAGAAACTCTAACTGAATGGCCTAGTTTACCTTATCAACATTGAGTATCTCATGGGAATTCTTAGAAATTAGACTATTCAGAATTCTCTCAGTCTGACTTCTCTCTTGTGAGCCTATCCCCGTTCCTTCTGCGACTGGTAAGAACTGAAAGGATATAAAGAATAAATGTTCTGTAGCACTCTATTGCTAAGCACAACTTTTATCAGAGAAGCATCTACATAAATAAGAGTATAAACCTTGCGAAATTTTTTTGGTTGTTGTGCAGGCTTCTCTCCTTGCAACTTCTTGTCAAATTTCCCACCACTGGCTGTTGCAGTTACTGCTATTCCAGCTACTTTCCCTAGATCATGTTTACTGGCTTTCTTAGGTGCAGCCTGAGTGCCTGTTATAGGCAAAGCTGTAGCAGCTAGTTGAACATGACTGCAGGTCCAGTGATGCAATATAAGACGAATATAATACATGATGCCACTGAAATATTCCTAAAGCAAATATATACATATATTTCTTTGTATGCACATGTGTTTGTGTAATATACTGAAAATCTAACAATAAAGCACAAGCTCTCATCACTGCAACAAAGTGAGCATGGACTTCTTGTACAAGTATATAATAAGAAAAGAATGCTCTTCCAAAGACTGGGGATAGCACCCCAAAAATATTCAAATTAACCTTCAAAAGACAAAAGCACAACATACAGGCCTATTTAACTCATATTCAAACCAACTAGTAAACCCTAAAGCATTGTCAAGCTGATGGTATTTTCCAGGAAAGAGAAGAAAGGCCAGGATTAAACTGAAAAATAACTTGGGAGTACCACCAATTAAGGTCAAGATAGATGTTCAATTGCAATTGCTAGGCCATCAGCAAGGAGAAGACGCAAGGTATTTAAATTGATACTCAACAAGGCACTGCCAGTAGTCGTCAAAATAGTTGGAGAAAAGGCTTTATGGAGTTCAGATGTGGTGATGAAGGCAATTTGAAATTTCACAATTTATTAATAAAAATCAAAAACAATTGAACCATATCTTAATCATGTACTAACTATCTGAGAAATTCATATTATGTAGAAGAAACCATAACTAAGATGCCAATCAAATACATTTTATCAACAAGGGCAACTAGTCTATAAGCCCTATCAACCTTGACAATTGCATAATCAAAAGTTCAGTCTTAAATCTTATAAGTGAAACCTTGATTAGCATATAATGGGACTCCAGTAGAGGGAAACATAAGCTAGAAGGGATCAATTAAAGACAATCTACATGATATAGATGTCATTACTTTTCGGAATTGATGAGAGTGACAGTTTCAAAGAATATAATCTGGTGCCATGAATTAATAAATTTGATATTTATGTGACAATTGGATCAATTAAGAAAACTTCCATGCTTTCAGAACTATAGAAAGGTGATAAGAGGATATACCTTGGCAAATTACCAACTTTTGCTGCTTGTTTCAAGTTCTGCATCCGATTTTTCTCTTGCTTTTCAACTCGATTCTTCTTATCTGATAGTCTTTTAGCAAAAGGATCAAACCCTGGCTCTGCATAAAGGTGATGAGCATAACTCATAATGTCATTTCAATATAGAACATAAGGACATAATATGATATTTTGAAGCTTATAAATTAGCGGATAGAAGTATTTACTTAGATTTGAGATCACTCAATTACCCATGATTTTTCAAAATAGTATAGCTGTTTTTCACTTTAGATTAAAAAAATAGTACAATAGAAGGTGATAATTGCAGCAATTGATTATTTATAAACAATCTAAGGGCCTGTTGAATTACTTACCGTCAGTCATCTTGGCCTCAATGATAGGTATATTTTCCTCATCATTTGCACGATCATATCCATAACGACGCTTCCAAGTACCACTTTGTTCATCAAGAACTAACTTGTCCCTTTTACGGTTCTTTATACCTGCAAGATATCTCAAATTATAATATAACCAAGAACATCTAACATCAGCCGTGAAAACCAGATCTAACAAATAGAAATTAGAGGCTGAAAGGGAAAAAAATTAAAAGGTCTTGAATAACAAATATGTGATTATCCATAGAGAGAGACTGCATATGATTATAAAGACACTAACCTCTTGCTTTGGCAAACTCTTCCCATTTTGTAGGAGCTTTAGGCTTTGGCAGCTGAAAACAAAACATATTTGAGATAATAAATTGAGTGATTATTCAATATAAACATAATAGTAACTGCAATAGCTTCACACAATATAGTTCGAAAATATGATAAGATGAACAACAGATTCCTACTAGGACTATGTGTATTGCTCCTATTGTAATTCTACTATCATGTGTAACATAACACAGATTTCCTTTCTGCTCCATTCATGATAAACTGGCTTATCATACAATTTAGTTCTAACAACACAATAGTACTATGTGTATTGCTCATATTCAGATTCAATGTAACCAAATATGCACGGAATAGTAATAGCTACATGGTAAAGAAGTAGCACATATCTGGAAAGCTAATAGACAGAAATATAAATAGAAGGAAGAACTTACAGGCTTCTCCCTTGGCAATCTTGTTGTTGGTGGAGGCAACTTGATCAGGGGACCATCTACCGATTCAGTTGAAGGTAAATTGAACAAATTATTTGCAATAATTTGAACTAATTCGGTGCCCTTCTCTAGACATTCCTTCACTAACTCCTCCCTATAATTTTGACAAAATCAAGTCAAAAACACATACTCTATGCTCTCCTCAAGCCAAATATATTACCTCTCCCACGCGGAATGAGGATCTGAAAAATAAAAAAACCTTTCGAAGAACTCACAAAAATATTCAACAAAAAACAAAAGTCCTTCAAATGATTGCCAAGAAATCTTCATATTTTACTTATCTCAATGAATACTGTACTCCAAAAGCTTGAGCACATATTTGCATTTTTTTTTTTCAATCAAAATTTAAAAATCTCCCGGAAATTGTTTCAGTCAAGAACAAACAGAACCCACTTACTATAAACATCAAATTCAAGCATCAAACCCATAAACAATACAAAACAATCGCTCAAATACTAACCATAACAAAGAAAGAATGAGCTTTACACACTAATAGTTGTAAGAATAGCTAAAATAAAAAAGTCAGCTTTGGTAAAATAACAAAAAATTAGAAAATAAAAACAAAGACCCAGAATCAGAACCTTCACATAGATGCTTAATAACCGTATCAACTGAAATAACAACACAACCTTTATATAGCCAAATTGATAGATTTATTTATAAAACAATAATAAATAAAATAAAACCAGACCTGGAGGAAGGCTTAGAGGGAAAGTGGTGGTGAGGATTGAAGCACATTAGATTACCGAGGTCCACCGTGAACTGCGCTTCGTTCTCCATAGCTCTCTTTTGTGTATCACACAGTGTTCAAAGATAAAAGCTTTAATATGAAAATTGGAGAAGGTTTGGGTTTGGGTTTGGGACAAATAATATTTTATTTATTTAATCTCAGAGATAAAAGAATTGCATTTTCTTTGTTATGGAGAAAAGGGGGCTAGGGATTTTTGCTGAGATCGAAAAATTAGGGTTTAAGGTGAAGCAAAACTTCGGAAGTAGCAGCAACAACCCTAGACTAGAATAAAGAAACGGTAAAGTGGGTCGGACTGAGCTTAATATTTCACAGATGGGTTTTAATTTTTTGGGCTGAGGCTTGAGTGTAAGGTTTTTAGAATTTTGGCTCAGCCCGGCCCTTCTGGCCTCATGACGCTTCATTTGTAAAAATAATATAATTTAGGGACAATTATTATAATTTAGTAATTTACCTTGCTATGGTTGATATTATAATTTGGAAAAATCTAGTTTGTAGTCGGTAGCTACAACTCTTACTAAAAAAATTTACATGACTACATATAATATATTTTGAAAATCTAATAGTTGTATTACACGTTTTTTATGTTTTTGACATGCATATCAAATTTTGTGTCGATCAAATGTTATTTATTATTCGATCCATAAATTTATTTTTTATGTATAATTTTATATTATAAAAACTTGAAATTAAATTTTTTTTTTTGAAACTAAATTTAAATATTTAATTGATGACATAGTTATTGACTTTGATCTTTTGAAAATTTTTCAAGTATGGAGAATATTAAAAAAAAAATGTAATCAATAGTGTATTTACAAAATTTATATTTATAGATATTAAGTGAAGTTGTAGTCATTGGCTACAAACTCAAACTTTTTCCTTATAATTTTCACCACATAATTTGGTTAATATCCTAATTTAGTTCACAAATTTTAAATTGTTATATTTGACTTCTTAAATTTTGGTGTTAAGGTTTTGTCTAAAATAACAATGTTTTCATTTTCTTGACAAACAATTCAGTCAAAATTTAGTTTCACAAATCTTTTTCCAATTGTTATATTTTGATTATCTATAATTTGGATGAAAATAGAATCATAAGTAGTTGTGGGGCCCAATAGTTTATGGGCCCGGCTCGCTCGCTTATAGGGAGTCCACAGGCCCCAAACTAAAGGAGGCCAGGGCCCAAGCCCAAAAATAGTGAGCCTGATGTGGCCCAAAGATACGTCCGAGGACCGCTCAGTCCTCGGAAGACCCAGAATCCCATTGACGAAAGTGGAATACAAGCAAACTTAAAAGATCAGAAAATATCTCAGGGAAATAGTCCTTAATACCCTTCATTGACATGACACCGCACCTAACAGAGCCAGATTCTTAGGCTTTATGGACCATCTCTCACAATTTCGGGATTAGACTGATGGGACAAATCTCTGTCCTGGAAAAGTCGACCCTACACGTGGACGGGGGATAATGAACGTAGGCTAGTATAAAAGAAAACGCAAGGTAACAAAGTAAAGGGGGGGATCCATCTCACTTCCTAAGAAAGACTCCAGGAATGAGAATGCCCGGAAAGTATATACGCTCCACCAGGGATAACCCATCGACGGGTAACCGGAGAATACATTAGTGTTCCTCGGACATGATCCGAGGAGCCCAATCCCTCAATTCATAAAGTTAATGGCTTAGATAACCGGACTAAAGCCTTTTCCAGTCTAGGTTTGTCTAATGTCCGGCCTGTACTAACGTCCCGTGACCCAACTCCAGCCTTTCAAGCCCACTCTCTACAAAATTTATTGTGAGGGATCCATCACGCGCGAGCCCAACGTCATCGTTGGGCCGCTTGAGAATCGTGTCCCTACAGTAGTACTTTGGACATATCTAACAATTTAATTTTAATCCAAACCTTCGTCAATCAAATTTAATAACCTAGTTTGATGTGTTTTTTAATCATAGTGAATCGTACCAATACCAATCCATCATGTGTTAGAAATGTTATATCAAGTCTTTTAGTCTTAAACTTTTATATATATTCATACAAGAATGTTATTGATTAGAACTCTTAAAATACATGTTGATAATCATAGTAAAATACCAATACCAAACCCTCAAAAAGGCATTGATGTGTTTTTATTTTTTTATAATGTCTGTGGTAGCTATTTGTTTTTTGAGAGTTTGGTATTGGTATTTCACTACGATTATCAGAGCATCTCCAGCAGATTAGGTAAATTTTTATACTGTTTAGAGAATGAATAGTGGCTTTTACCTTTTAGTTACCTACTTTTTCAAATACACTTTCCAACAGATTCTCTATCTCATTCTCTATCTCATTTAAATATTATTTCTTCATTCATAATTTATTCTTTTTTTAACAACTACACATCTTCCAAAATTTTTTTATTCAATACCTTATTATTATAATAATAGAAAAAAAATATTTGAAGAATGAACAGTAGCCCATCAGACTTGATGAGCTACTGTTCCAAAAAAAATTCAGGATATAAAGAGTCTGTTGGAGACATATTTTGTGGGTTTACTCTCTACAATAGAGAGGATTTTGTGTTTAAAGAGTCTATTGGAGATGCTCTCAACATGTATTTTTCGATGGTTTGGTATTGGTATTTCACTATAATTATCAACGTGTATTTTAAGGGTTCTAATGACTAACACTCTTATATGAACATAAATAAAAGGTTAAGATTAAAAATCTTGATATAACATTTCTAAACATGATGGATTGTTTCTATAATGAAACAATGATGAAGAAAAAATCACTAACTTTTCTCTTTTATACAATAGATGTAATACTTTAATTTTTTTGCCAATATTAAATTTTTTTTTTTACACAGATCTAGAAGGGTGTAGAGCCATCATTTGTGCTTCACCTTTCACATCATGATTGTCAGGGAATGTAAGTTTTATTTTCTCCAAGAACTATCCTTTCTGCTTCAAGGTTTTGTTAGAGCATCCACAGCAGCTGTGGCAAAAATTATGCCATTTTGTCACATCAAACACCTACTTTATTATTTTACCACATTATTTTACAACATTTCATTTATCAGATGTTTTAACCTTCAATTCTATATATTAAAATAATATATACTACACATTAAAATAATATATTATCTACTCCCTCTCATTACCATCAACAACAACGGCACATCACCACTGCCGCAACAACAGCCACCAACAACCACTACCGCACCAACAGCCACCACCACCCCACCATCACACACACCCAACAAGGCAGAAACCACCAACAAAACAGGAAAAAAAAAAAAAAAAAAAAAAAAAAAAACCAATCACCAAGCACAACCACCACCCAAATGCCAAACCAACACCGATTCAAACAAACAAATAGCCATTGATTCAAGCAGACAAACATAGTCACCGATTCATCATTTCATCAAACAAACACCAACAGCAACCTTCACCGATCCAGATCATCCGTAGCAACCTTCATCAACCTTCACCCATCCCAAATCTCACACCCACAACGTCGACCCAAAACCCACATCAACGCCGACCCAAAACCCACATCGTAACCCACATCAACGCCGATCCACAAATCTCAGCCAACCAACAACAATCAAAACAACAACCACCAAAAGAGAGAGAGAGAGAGAGAGAGAGAGAGAGATCGGTGAGATTGGATAGCGATGGCGATGGCTCGGTGCTCGTGCGCCGTGAGCGGCGAACTTGTCACCCATGCCGCTTGCACCTCCGGTGATAATGGCCACCGTCAAACTGATCTTAAATTAAAAGGAAAAGAGAGAATAGAGGGGATCGGTGGCTGAGAAGAGAGGCAACCGGTGAGAGAGAACAGAGGTGAGAGAGAAGAGAAAAGAATAAAATGAAAATGAAGAGAGAGGAGAGAGAATAGAGAATAAAATATGATTAAAATTATACCATTTTTATTCCGTACCGTTGCAAATTTGCAACGGTACTGTTCACATGTTGTAAAAGTTATAGGATTTGGCACATCTGGTATTTGGTGTTTTTTGTGTTTGGTGTGGTAAATGTGCCAAATATTTGGCATTTGGCACATTTACCACACCTGCTGTGGGTGCTCTTATGGAATGAAAATCCCATTTTGGATTCATGGTTTGTTAGTTCCAATTTTTTTTTTTTTTTTTGGTTCATTTTTCTGATCATTTATCTTATTAAGACTCATAAAAATTTAATTTTGAAAATAATTCGTAAAATGTTCAACGAAGCCAAACACGTGGAACATAAAAGTCATGTATGGTTTTTATTTTAATTTTTTATATTGGATATGTCATATTGTTTTTTTTTTTTTTTCTTCTCTCTCTCTATTTTTTGGGTAGATTTTACTTATCTAATCATTACAAGTTATGGAGTCATAAATGTTGTTGAAACCCATTCGAGGAGAATCTAGCCTTTTACTCCTATTTGGCAAAAAATTTGGCAATATACCCCCGTTTGCAAATTATATAGGTGCGTGCCCCTGTTTTGAAATTTGATTACCTTAAAATCAAGTTATGCCTGATCAAACTTAAAAAAATAAAAAAATAAAATTGCATAGAACTCGATTTTATGGAGATCGAGTTCCAAAACGCCACTATAGGGCTTTAAAACGCCACTATAGGGCTAAAAAAAGCCACTATAGGGCTCCCTCAACCTACCATAAGACAATCACATTTAGAAAAAAATTTGTAGGAAAACGCCGCTATAGGGCATTAAAATGTCACTATAAGGATAAAAAACGCCACTATAGGGCTCTCTCAACCTGTCATGAGACAATCACACTTAAAAAAAATTTGCAGGAAAACGCCGCTATAGGGCTTTAAAACGTCACTATAGGGCTTAAAAAGGGGTAATCACACTCATTTAAAAAAATTTGCAGAAAAACGCCACTATAGGGCTTAAAAACGCCATTATAGGGCTCCCTAAACCTTATATGGGACGATCACACTAAAATTTTTTTGCATAGAACTCGATTTCCAGGAACTCGAGTTCCATGCAATTTTTTTTTTTTTTTTTTTAGTTTGATCAGGCATAACTCGATTTTCTACAAATCGAGTATTTAATTGAAACTCGATTTTAAGGTAATCGAGTATTGAAATAGGAACACGCTCCTATATAGTTTGAAAACAGGGGCATATTGCCAAATTTTTTAAAAATTAAGAGTAAAATGCCAGAATGTCCAGATATATATATACATATATTTATAGATTTAGCTAGTTACTAGAAACTAGAAAGTCATGTGCTTTAGGTGTGAAGAGGTAAAGTGGTTATATTATTATAAACCAAAAATTGTGATTATTAAGAATACCTCCTAAGAAAGTGTCATGGATGTGATCCAAAATTTTGACAGCAAACAGTAATGATTTCCTGAAATCCATTTCTAAATAGGTAACTAGTGCCTAGTGGTGGTTTATTCTTATTTTTACATTCAATCTCTGCCTCATTTTATGAAAGTTGTTATGCTTATTAGTTCTTTGACAAAATGCAAAAAGGACCCTTCAAATTAGGGTAAATCATCCTTTTGTCTCAGTTTTATTAGGTGGACTGAAAGATGTCCTACTCCTATAATATTGGTCTATTTCTACACGATGTCAAAATTTTATTG
The DNA here is from genome assembly GCF_932294415.1 of Quercus robur. Classification (NCBI taxonomy): domain Eukaryota; kingdom Viridiplantae; phylum Streptophyta; class Magnoliopsida; order Fagales; family Fagaceae; genus Quercus; species Quercus robur. The sequence continues at coordinate 82,535,683 of NC_065535.1, forward strand.
TGCATGGGAAGCTTAATGAATTGATGAGCTCATGGAATGAGAGGCACAATATTATGAATTTTATCATCTAAAGCTACAAGTAAAACAAAATTTTATGAATGTCTTAACTTTTAAGTGTGTCAAAAAAGAAATGGAGACATTGATTTTCTTGTCAGTCAGTGTTTGTGCCTTTTAAATTCTTTCTAGTGCTGGCCAACTTTCTTCAAAATATTGTTTCTGATGACGTCGAAAATTGTCACCAGTGGGTCACACCGTACTCGCGACTCGAAGCGAACCTGCACGACAGAAGCAATCGAAAGAAGTCCTTCAGAGAGCACCGGTGTGGTGCCGGCCAAAAGCTCTCCGACGGTCAAGTTAAAATTCTTCTGTTTTACTTAGAGTGTTAGAGAGGGGCAATTAAAGCGTACCTCGATTTCTGAGGGTGGCAGGCCTTTTATAGTGGCGAAGGGTTGACTTTTCTTCTTGGTTTCCAAATCTTTTCCATGTGGGACTCTAATACAAATTCCTCTGAGCGTGGTGAGCAAGGATTAACTGATGACGTCGAAAATTGTCACCAGTGGGTCACACCGTACTCGCGACTCGAAGCGAACCTGCACGACAGAAGCAATCGAAAGAAGTCCTTCAGAGAGCACCGGTGTGGTGCCGGCCAAAAGCTCTCCGATGGTCAAGTTAAAATTCTTCTGTTTTACTTAGCCGTTATAGAGGTTAGCTCCTCAGCTGGTTGTCCGATGAAATTGCTGAACCTTTGGCATTTGTCGCAGCTTTTAACGTAAGACTCGGCATCCTTCTGCATGGTTGGCCAGTAATACCCAGCTCGTACCAGTTTGTGCACTAACGAGCGCAATCCGGAATGGTTCCCGCATATTCCTTCGTGTACTTCCCTCATTACGTAATCTGTCTCTTCAACCCCGAGACATCTTAGATAAGGACGGGAGAAACCTCTCTTGTAAAGAATGTCTTTTATCAAGACGAACCTTGCCGCTTGGACTTTTAGCTTTCTCGCTGCCTCCTTCTCTTCTGGCAATATCCCGTCCTTTAAGTATGAAGTTATCTGCGTAGTCCAGTTTCTTTCGAAGCGTATCTCCTGCATGTTGTCGGGGTCTATTAGCGGAAAGATTTGAACAAAGGAAAGTACATTACCCGGTGTCATCATATGTTCTGCTGAAGCGGCTTTGGCTAGCCGATCGGCGAGCTCATTTTCTCCCCTGGGGATCTGGACGAACATTGCTTTTAGCCAGTCGACTCTCGCCCTTACTTGATCAAGATATCTCTTCAACCTTTCCCCTTTGCATTCATAATCTCCGTTTACTTGATTGGTCACGACTTGAGAGTCGCAATGCACGACCACACTTTCAGCTCCGGCGGCTTTGGCTAGGTCGAGTCCTGCTGCCACCGCTTCGTATTCTGCTTCATTGTTGGTAATGGGGAAGTCGAGACGGACCATACATTCAATCTTGTCTCCTTCAGGTGACAGTAATACTATGCCGGCTCCTCCAACTCGCTTATTGGATGATCCGTCGGTGTAGATGTCCCACTGGGGGGGTTCTTTTGCCCCCTTGTCCGCGTCACGCGTAAACTCTGCTATGAAGTTGGCTACAGCTTGTCCTTTAATGGCCACACGTGGACGGTACTTGATGTCAAACTCACTCAATTCTATTGCCCACAGCGTCAGTCGACCCGCGGCTTCAGGATTACTCAGTGCCCTTCGCAAGGGTTTGTCGGTCATTACGTTCACGGTATGGGCTTGAAAGTAGGGCTTGAGCTTGCGAGCCGCCGTGACCAACACAAAAGCGAGTTTCTCCATAGGTTGGTATCTTTCCTCGGTACCGCGGAGCGCCCGGCTGGCGTAGTACACGGGCTTCTGTGCCCTGTCCTCCTCTCTTATTAAGGTCGCGCTGACGGCCACCGGGGAGACAGCCAAATAGAGGAAGAGTTCTTCACCTGGTTGCGAGGGGCTCAGTAGAGGTGGTGAAGATAGATAGGTTTTTAACTCCTCGAAGGCTCGCTGACACTCGTCCGTCCACTCGAATGACTTTTTCAATGTTCGAAAGAAGGGTAAAGACTTGTCCGTCGCTCTCGACACGAATCTATTCAATGCCGCTACCTTGCCGTTAAGGCTCTGTACTTCCTTCACGTTTCTCGGGGGGGCCATCTCCATTATGGCTCGGATTTTGTCCGGGTTAGCTTTAATCCCCCTTTGAGATACCATGAATCCTAGGAATTTGCCTGCCGTTACACCGAATGCGCACTTTCTCGGATTGAGTTTCATGTTGTAGGATCGAAGCGTGCCGAATGTTTCCTTGAGATCTTCCAAGTGGTCTTCCTCCTTCCGGCTCTTCACCAGCATGTCGTCGACATAGACTTGGACATTCCTCCCGATTTGCTGTGCGAACATCTTGTTCATTAGTCTCTGGTATGTTGCCCCTGCATTCTTCAGGCCGAATGGCATTACTTTGTAACAGAAGAGTCCTTGACTGGTTACAAACGAAGTCTTCTCCTGATCGTCCTCGTGCATGCGGATTTGGTTATAACCCGAGAAAGCATCCATGAAGCTTAGCAATTGGTGTTGAGCCGTCGAGTCTACTAGGATGTCGACCCTTGGAAGGGGATAGCTATCTTTGGGGCATGCTTTGTTAAGATCGGTGAAGTCCACGCACATTCGCCATTTGCCGCTCGTTTTCATCACCATTACCACATTCGCCAGCCAATCGGGGTAGTAGACTTCCCTGATGAAGCTTGCCTCTTGGAGTTTGCGGACCTCTTCCGCTATTGCTTGGTCTCGTTCCGGGGCGAATACTCTCTTCTTTTGTCAGACGGGTGGAAACGAGGGCAACACATTCAACTTATGTACCATGACCGAGGGATCGATTCCTGGCATATCGTCATGGCTCCAGGCGAACACATCCTTGTTGCTTCTCAAGAAAGCTACGAGCTCTTGACGGATTGCGGGTTTGGCAAGCGTTCCGATCTTGGTGGTTCGGTCTGGATTGGAACTGTCGAGAGCTATCTCCGCTAGCTTCTCTGTAGGTTCTGCCGTCATTCGGTGTTCTTCTATGTTCAAGGCCTGGATCTGGTCTTCCACCTCCATCATAGCTACGTAGCATTCTCGTGCGGCAATTTGACTTCCGCGTAGCTCTTCTACCCCATACTCCGTTGGGAACTTGATCATCAGGTGGTAAGTTGATGTTGCCGCCTTCCACGAGTTGAGCGTGGGTCGTCCAATAATAGCATTGTAGGCTGACGAGCAATCGACCACCAAGAATGTTACGTCCTTGGTGATTTGTTGGGGGTAATCTCCTACTGTCACCGGTAACGTGACTGCGCCCAAAGGGAATATTCTACTCCCTCCGAAACCAACGAGCGGGGCGTTTGTCGGTATTAGCTGCTCCCTGTCAATCCTCATTTGTTGGAAAGCCGGATAATACAAGATGTCGACCGAACTACCGTTGTCGACCAACACTCGGTGGATATTGTAGTCGCCTGCCCGGAAGGTGACGACGAGGGCATCGTCGTGTGGATGGTGTAGGCGTCTTGCATCCTCTTCCGAGAACCCGATAATGGGGCATTCCCTTCTTGCCATCTTTGGCACTGTACTCGCCAACTGGACATTCTGTACCATCCGAAGGTATGTTTTGCGAGCCTTTTTCGACGATCCGGCCGCGGCTGTTCCTCCAATTATCATCCTTATGTCCCCTAATGGTGGTCTTGGTCGCTCGTTTTCTCGACGGGGGTGTTGTTCTTGTGGGGGTTGATCCGTTCTCTCCTTACTGACGAACTTCTTCAGCTTCCCTTGTCGGATAAGGGCTTCGATTTGTTGCTTCAAGTCGTAGCAATCGGCCGTGTCGTGACCATGGTCACGATGGAAGCGGCAATATTTGTCTCTGGACCTTTTGTTGGGATCACTCTTCAGCTTTTCCAGAAACGTCAGGGATCCTTCGTCCTTAATCTGCATTAGGACTTGGTCTATCGGAGCGGTCAACGGGGTGAAACTTGTGAACCTTGCGCCCATGGGTTTTGGACGTCTCTCTTCCCTTCGATCTCCCATTCTTCCTTTCTTCCGCCCCTGGTCCTGTCGGGGATCCTCTTGTCTGTCTCTTTTCTTGGGTCTATCTTCTCGGGCTAATAGTGCGTCTTCAGCGTTCATATACTTGGTGGCCCTGTAAAGCACCTCCGACATGGTCTTTGGGTCGTTTTTGTATAGGGAGAACAAAAACTTACCCCCCTTCAGTCCGTTCGTGAATGCTGCCACTAGTATCTTGTCGTCGGCTTCGTCGATCGAGAGCGCTTCTTTATTGAAGCGTGATATGTAGGCCCGTAACATCTCCTCCTCTCTCTGCTTGATATTCATTAAACAAGCCGTGGATTTCTTATACCGATGTCCTCCGATGAAGTGCGTAGTGAATTGAGCGCTCAGCTCCTTGAAGGTGCCGATGGAGTTTGGTGTTAGCCGGCTGAACCAAATCCTTGCTGCGCCCTTTAGGGTTGTAGGGAACGCCCTGCACATAATTGCGTCTGCCACTCCCTGAAGGTGCATCAGGGTCTTGAAGGTCTCTAGGTGATCGAGAGGGTCCTTGATTCCGTCATAACTATCCATACTTGGCATGCGGAATTTACTTGGCAGGGGGAAGGAATTGACGGTTGCCGTAAATGGCGAGTCAGTCCGGTTGACAAGGTCGTCAAGATCATTGGACACTCGCCCCTTGAGAGCGTTCATCAGTACTTCCATCTGTTCCTTCATCGCCTGCATCTCCGCGATGATGGGTTGTGGAGCTGTCTTCGTCACTGAAGGGATGCTAGCGTCCCGTCGCACTTGTTTGCTCGGGGCGTTACTCTCCTGTGGTCCGTCATGATTCCTCCTTTCAGCGCTGGTTCCTTCTTGATCCGCTCCTTGGTTATTGACCGCCGCACTCTTTTGGTTTAGCTGCTCTTCTAGGTCGTGGTTTTGTTTGGTGAGGCGCTCCACGGCTGCGGCGAGCGTCTTGACCTGTCTCTCAAGGGCAGTCGTAGGGGCTTCCTCTTCTTGAGCGTCGTTAGTGGTTGCCATCGAGTGTGTGAGTACCATGTAACTCTTTTGTCTAAGAAGCGATAATGTGTTATGACGATCGTGTTCCCACAGACGGTGCCAACTGATGACGTCGAAAATTGTCACCAGTGGGTCACACCGTACTCGCGACTCAAAGCGAACCTGCACGACAGAAGCAATCGAAAGAAGTCCTTCAGAGAGCACCGGTGTGGTGCCGGCCAAAAGCTCTCCGACGGTCAAGTTAAAATTCTTCTGTTTTACTTAGAGTGTTAGAGAGGGTCAATTAAAACGTACCTCGATTTCTGAGGGTGGCAGGCCTTTTATAGTGGCGAAGGGTTGACTTTTCTTCTTGGTTTCCAAATCTTTTCCATGTGGGACTCTAATACAAATTCCTCTGAGCGTGGTGAGCAAGGATTAACTGATGACGTCGAAAATTGTCACCAGTGGGTCACACCGTACTCGCGACTCGAAGCGAACCTGCACGACAGAAGCAATCGAAAGAAGTCCTTCAGAGAGCACCGGTGTGGTGCCGGCCAAAAGCTCTCCGATGGTCAAGTTAAAATTCTTCTGTTTTACTTAGAGTGTTAGAGAGGGTCAATTAAAGCGTATCTCGATTTCTGAGGGTGGCAGGCCTTTTATAGTGGCGAAGGGTTGACTTTTCTTCTTGGTTTCCAAATCTTTTCCATGTGGGACTCTAATACAAATTCCTCTGAGCGTGGTGAGCAAGGATTTCCATTTTTGGCTCTTAAGGCTTTTCTAGGCGATATGGACCTCGGATCATGGGCCCTTACTACGTCTGTCAACAATGGGCCTTCAAAGTGCAGGGGATCATCTTTATACAGGCCCACCAGTTCCGATCTGTCTGGCCCATTAAGGTAGGCCCATCAGGCTCTATATTTTACCATCTTCAGTTTCTTTACTGAAACGAAATTTCTTCACTTGCGCACTAATGTTAAAAAACTCAACAACTTTATTTTCTCCATAATATAATTATATAATAATATGTTGTGGAAAGTGTCATCCACGTCAAGTCAAAATGTGTTAGGCCTTGCCCAGGATATTTGCAAATCAAAAAATTTGTGTGATTCAATTCAACATTCATTTGATTAGATAGGAGATATTGGAATTTCTTACCGTTTACATTGGGTTTGTTTCTTGACGTTGTGAAATAAATATAGATTAGCTTTAGCTGGTCTAGAAACTAGAAAGTCATGTGCTCCACGTGTGAAGAGGTGAAGTGATTATATTATTATAAACCAAAAGTTGTGGTTATTAAGAATACCTTCTAAGAAAGTGTCATGGATGTGACCCAAAATTTTGACCGCAATCAATAATGATTTCCCGAAATCCATTTCTGAATAGGTAACTAGTGCCTAGTGGTGATTTATTCTAATTTTTACATTTGATATGTGCCTCATTTTATGAAAGTTGTTATGCTTATTAGTTCTTTGACGTAATGCAAAAAGAACCTTCAAATTAGGGTAAATCATCCTTTTGTCTCAGTTTTATTTGGTGGACTGAAAGATGTCCTCCCCCTATAATATTGGTCTATTTCTACACTGTCAAAATTTTATTGTGTATGGGAAGCTTAATGAATTGACGAGCTCATGGAATGAGAGGCACAATATTATGAATTTTATCATCTAAAACTACAAGTAAAACAAAAATTTATGAATGTCATAACTTTTAAGTGTCAAAAAAGAAATGGAGACATATTGATTTTCTTGTCAGTCAGTGTTTGTGCCTTGGAAATTCTTTCTAGTGCTGGCCAACTTTCTTCAAAATATTGTTTCTTTACTCGAACTAAATTTCTTCCCATTCAACCTAACGTTAAATACACGCAATAGTTTTGTAGAAAATGCCATCCACGTCCAGTCAAAAAGAGTGGGGCCCTGGCGCAAGATTTGCTAATTTTTTAACAAGTAAGAGACATTGTAATTTCTTAGTACCAATCTGGTATTGTTGTTTAAATAACAGTTTTCATTATTTAAACACCATAATACATATTTTCACAATACTTTTTTTATCCATATGTATTTTCACAATACTTAAATAACGTTACTAGAAATCTCGTATCAAGTGGGCTCTTAATGAGTATATACACTAGGTTAATAGAAAGTCGTTTGTGAAGAGGTGAAGCCATTATTATCCAAAATTGTGATTATTAAGAATGCCTTTTTTTTTTTTTTTTGAAAGTTTCATGAATGTGAACCAAACTTTTGACATTAAACAGTAATGATTTGCAAGAATTCGTTGCAAAATGGATAACTAGTGGTAGTTTATCCAAAATTTGATATTCTCATCACCACCTCATTTTATGAAAGTTGTTTTGCTTATTACTTCTTTTTGCATAAATTGAAGGAGTCCTTTTGCTTTTTGTCCAAAGAACTAATAAGGCTGAAGTTACCATCTTAAAAGTTAAAAAGAAAGTTGTTATGCTTATTAGGACAAATTAGGTAACAATCTAGAATCATGTGTAGAAATGTGCTGGGGTGCAAATGAGTGAATTTAAAATATATATTTATTTAGGCTCTATTTAGTTGGAAAGATGGAAAAGTGAGAGATTGGAGAATATTGGGAGAGTAGAAAAACTTTTAATTTTTTAACATTTTCATTTAGTAGGATGGATAGATTTAAATGCTTTGTGTAGTCTTAGCTTTTTGGTCCTTATAATAATGCTCTCATAATTTGATAATGTCAAATTTAGTTACCCATTTTGCAACAAAATCTTCCAAAACGTTACTGTTTAACGTCAAAAATTTGGTTCACATTCATGGAACTTTAATAAGAGGCACTCTTAATAATCACAATTTTAATTAATAATCGCTTCAACTCTTCACACGTAAACACATGACTTTCTAGTAAGAGCATTCACATTGGTAGTTGTAAAACCATTCAAAAGTTATTTTACCACCTCAAGTCATTAAAATCATGCAACATTGAAGCAGCTGAAGCAATTTCACAAAAAAATTTAAAACCCCCTTTCCCAAAACGTAGAAATTGAAGAGATAATGTTCCTATTTAAAATATGAATTAATGGCTTTATAAATAACTTCGTTGATAAAAACTAACATTTATTACTTGAATCTAAGGAAAAAATAGACAGAAAAAACGTATTCTCTCCATCTTAAATCTCAAGAAATCAAAAACAGTATCGATTAGTATTTTTTTTTCCTGCTCACCTTGCTTCTCTCAAGTCTCCATCTTGATTCTATTTTTATAGCATTCTTCGTTGTTTGCTAGCTACTCTTCTTTGATCTTCATTCAGGTTTGCTTCTATTTGCTCTTCCTTTCTTTTTATTCTTCTTGCTACTGAGTTTTATTAATTTTTTTTTTAATTTTTTTTATTTGTTGCTGAGTTTCACTGATTTGGGATTCTCTCTCTCTCTCTCTCTTTTTTGGTTAAGGAATTGGAACTAAACACTCTTTAGTCATAGTCACCACTACAAGTCTTTTTATTAGACTTTTAAAAATTTTAATATTTTTCTCCAAAGTGCAAAGTGTACACGTTTATGGCTAGGAAGCATTCCACCTTTTTCTATGCTATGAGTTATCATGTCAATCTGCAGGAGTTATCAGAACCCATGTGAATTGCAAACTATATAGTTACACGTTTCTTACAATTAAGCAATTTTTGAAAATTAATTTTTATACATTTTTTTGTTTTAATTCAAGCTTTAATACTGAGTTGGCCGGTCACTTGTTTTTATTTTAGTGCTTCTATTTGTTCGACCTACATCTAGACTTTGACTATTTAGTAATCTATATTATATATATATTATATATAAAACCGAAACTTTTGGAGCTTTCACAATTTTTCACGTCAGCACAATATTTAAATAAAATTATTACTTTATTTAAATAAAATTATTTTTGTTTAGTCCAAACTTAACAAAGAGTGAAACTCTATCTCTCTAATAAGTCCAACTTAAACTCAAACTCATTATTATCATTTTTTAAAAATAAAAAAAAAATTAAAAAGAATGGTTGTGTATTTTATGCTTAGAAGGTAGAGATCATTATTATATTTGTCATTTATGAACATTAACTCTTATACGATACCATATGAGAGTTGGAATGTAGCAAAATTAGGATATCAAATTTTGCGTGCCTAATTAGATAAAATATTTTGAAATACAAAAAACATGACTAACGTTTCTCTTATTATACTAATTAAAAATATTTCAACTTAACGGAGCTTTAGTACTCTTATAATCTTATTGATATTGATGAACATTTATCATGTGTTTAGGTTTTTTATTTTTATTTTTATAAGTTGATCTGGAATTTAAATTTGAGTAAACTTTAATACACTTAAAAATATTATAATTGTTTATTATTATGTCAAGTGTGTTTTATATATATAACCGAAATCTCTGAAACTCTCACAATTTTTCACTTCAGCACGATAAAATTATCATTTTATTTAAATAAAAGTATTTTTGTTTAGTCCAAACTTAACAAAGAGTGAAACTCTGTCTCTCTAATAAGTCCAACTTAAATTCAAATTCAAATGTTGATAATTTATCTTCAAATTTGCAAGGTTAATCATGAACACTATAAAAGCAATGCAAACCCTAATAATTTTTTTAAAACCGAGTAAAGATATGGGTTATTCTTATGTTATTTTCTTCTCATCTACTTTGTTAAAAAAACATTTTTATTTTATGGTTTTTCATGTATTTTTTTAAAAGTAATTTTCTTACATGAACCACCAAACTCTCTTTAGCCAATTTTTACAAGATAAAAAGCTTGCAATAGTTGAAATTATTCTTTTAAATGTAACTCATCTTTCTCTTATATTTCTCTATTGTTTAGTCATATATATTTTGTTTATTTCAATAATTTCTAAGTAGTGAATCATCTGATTTTTTAATATTTTTTGGTCTTTCAAAAGTATTAATATCTGAATTTTTGAGTTATTTTTTTGCAGCATTTGAAACTGTTTGACAAATTTTTTGTAAGCCATTGCATGTTCAAGCGATGAATTCTTCATCAAATTGTAACACAAATTAAAGTCATACAAGAGCAAATCATGCAATGGTGTAATTTCTTAATCAATTTAAGATTTTATAAAATTATTTTAGTCTACCTTACAAATAGGTAGGTTCTCGTGCATAGCACGAGTTAGCGACTAGTTATTATTATTATTTGCTTTTTTTCCCATCCATTTAGAAAGTCATTAATTTGTTATATGTGCGAGTGTTATCTTAATTTAATAAAATTATAAGTTTAGGATAATATATTTTATATTAAAATTAATTTGTTAAGTTATGTGATAAATAATTTTTTATTTGTACAGGTTTAGAGTGTAAAGTGATCATATTATTTTCTAAGGTTGCAACTGTGTTTTGATCAACCAAGTTTTATTATTTTATACTTTAATTTTTGTTTTATTCTAGATAATTTATATTTTTTCTATTATAAATCATGTTTTATTTTAATTATAAATGTTTACTAAAAGATTAAGTGATAGTAAAAGGAAATGTTAATGAAACTTGAATGTAAAAATTTAATTAATAATTTTGCATCTCAAAGAGAATGATATATAGATTCTAAATAAATATATAAAATCAAAATTTAAATAAATATTATTTAATTAATATTTAAATAATTGAAAAAAGCCTCACCTAAATTTTTCGCCTAGCCCCAAATTTGTTGAGCCGCGCTGTAACTATATATGGAGAAAATAAAAGATATTGAGTGATTTATTAACGTTAGTGTGCACTGTGAGGGGAAGAAATTTCGTTAGAGTAAAGAAGCATTTTTTCGAAGAAAGTTGTGCCCATCAGAATAAAGCAAACACCGAATATAAAAGCTATTGAATGATTTAACTCGACGTGGATGACACTTTCCACAACACATATATTATATTATGGAGAATATAAAAGCTATTGAATGATTTAATGTTAGTGTGCACTGTGCAGAAGGGAGGAAATTTCGTTAGAGTAGAGAAACATTTTTTCGAAGAAAGTTGTGCGGTGCCCAGCACAATAAAGCAAATTAACACCGAGAAGAAAAGCAATATTTCTTTATTTTTTTTTTTAAAGATTTTATTACTCACACATTCATAAAGTTTTGATATAGTCAGATGATAAAATTCATATTATTCTGCTTTGCATTCCAAAGCTCAGTTCATTGCGCTTCACCCATGCATGCACATAATATATATATATTTTTTTTTTGGTGAAAACATGCACATAAAATTGACACTTCGTAGAAATGCACCTACACTTTTGGAAGGATTTTTTCCAGTACACCTGACAATTTGATTGTTCAGCTTTAGCAATTAGCATGCAGTTTTTTTTGTAGAATTGTAACATTTAATAGTAAAACTAACTAAACTCCATTTCCATTTTAATGATCCTTCAACTTTTAAATTTCGATACAAATAATAACGAATAAAAATAAATTAGAAATTTGATTTGCATCCAAATTAGCAGTCTGTTTAATAATAATAATAAAGCTTATGGGCCCACGAAATGGAGGGTCCCTTCTCAGAAGACATCAGTCAATGCTTGTTTTTTGATAACCACTTCACTTGAGTCAATGCTTGACCCCGAGTCTTCGATATAATAATGTGCTTTAAAATTTTAAGCATTAACCCCAAAAGCTCGTAAAAAACCTTGAAAGCTGAAAGAAACTCTTATTGCAATTGCATCATACAATTAACCTCGATCCTAAACGAAAAATTTTTACATTTTCAACTTTTTTTTTTACTTTAACTTTTTTCTTCTTTTTAAATTTTTTTTATTTAACGGTTGAGATTGAAAATTACTTATCTTTTTTTTTTTTTTTTTTTTTAAACTCTCAATCTCAACCCTTCATTACATCAGTGCAATACCGACCTAATCTCAACCCCTCAGATTGCTAATTTGCTATAAATAACCGTGCGATTAGTAGCATTTATATCACAGCCAAATCACAATCAAATTTTTTTCTTTAAAAGCATGATCATGTACGGTTCTCTCAGATTAATAGCTGTTACTATAACCATTTTTCTTTGGTTGCTCACTATGGACTCTGAGGTTTGTTGCATCGAAACTGAAAACTTGAATTTGAAAACTCAAACCTCAAAGTTGGAACCTTGAGCCACGCCGCCTCACCAAGTTCGAGCCCTCCATCGACAACAAAATCAAACCCACATGAAACCCACGAAACCACCGGAGCACAACTACAAGGCACGGGAGAGAGACAACCACAAGGCGCGCACACGCGCGTGCGAGAGAGAGAGAGAGAGAGAGAAAGAGAGAACAGAGAACAAGGAATAGAGAAGTGAGAGAGGAGAGAGAAGATAGAACAAACTTGAGGATAAAAGAGCCATTGGGAGGGAATCAAAAAGTGATTTTTATGTTTACCTTCACTATAGCATGAAGGTAAAATATAGCAAAAAATTTTAGCTATAGCAACTTTGTTGTAGTGGTTTTTTGTGTGGTTGAGATGCTAAAATAACTTTTGAGTTATTTTAGCATCTTTACTGTGAATGCTTAGTGTCAATGCTTGGCGCCAAATTCTTAATGCGTGGTAGAAATTGAAAGCATAAGAAAACCGATTAAGCTCAAACAAACTCTTCCCTCCTTAGCAGTCAACACAATACAATAAGCCGTTCCGTTTCTTATATTATTATATAATTTCAGCATACAAGTAGTGATATTGTTATCATCTTAAACTTTTTTTCTTTTTCTTTTTTTAGATGAGAGATTATCACTTTAAACATTGTTGTTAAACAATCACTACTATAGTACCGAGAGACATAAAAGTCATGGTGGGACATATTCTGTTTTAAAGAATGTTGAATTTTGATACAAATAATGAATGACTAACTATTGACCAATCAAATTACCGTCTAAAATGTGTTGCACTCTTCATAAAGATAGAAACATATAGAGGGTCCCTCCCACAAGACTTACTCGGTCAGTCAATCCCTACCATAATACCTAGAGACTTAAGTCACAATGGAACATATTCTATTTTAAAGATTGTTGAAATAATAATAATAATAATAATGCTATGTTCGTGAACAAGCTCGTGAACATGAGGACTTGATTTAATTATATATAATATTATATTTTTATATGTATGATTTTATAGAAATATATTTATATAGATTTGAAACTGGATTGTATAAGTTTATCAGTAGGTTCATATGATATAAAATTATAATTTGTAACTTATTAGTGATATAAATAGTATATTCCAATGTTGGTAAAAATGAGAGGCACACTTAAGCACAAAGGCCTCTTAGAGCCTAGGCACAAAGCGCAAGCGCACACTTGATTGACGTGAAGTGCACACTTTTAAAAATAAATTAATTTAAAATTTTTAAAAATAATTATTAATAAGAAATGCAACAATCAAATTATCAACATGAAAATTGCAAGTCAAGTCATTTTATTTTTTTGGATTAGCTAGATATGAGTACTTCCCTGTAATATATTTTCTTAAATCTAAAATATCCATAATGCCCTATGACTAATTAGCAATATTAGTTAATAATTTAATCACTTAATGATTATAGTTTATAAGAATTAGTTTGCTATGTTCAACATCAACTACTAAAAAGTTACTAAACAATTACCACAAATATATTATATCATACTTATTTTTTATGAATGAGCTAAGAATATGAGTACATAGCAATATGGTAATGGTACCAAGCAGATATCCAAAAAGGAAAAAAATCAAAAAATAAAATAAGAAGAAGAAGCTAGGTGGGTTACTATTTCAAGGAGAAAAAATCAAGAAAAAATATAAATAAAAATAGAGAAGAATTGAGAGGATGTGGGTTTCAAGACAAGTTACACACAATTTTATATATATATATATATATATATATAAGTAAGTTGCACTAAACATATGTCAAATCAATGGTGTGTATCAATAATATCAAAATCCTATAGTTTTAATTCAGTTTTGGTTTATTTTTATGAAAAATATAAAATAAAAAAACACCAAAAAGCGTATAAAAATACACATATAGCGCGCTTCTTTGAATGAGCCTACGTTTTGAAGCAACCCTCTGTCTTTGTTCTTCTCCACATACCACAAAATAGTTATCACAAATTCTATAAAAAAGTAAACAAATTGGGATTTATCACAAATGAAGAATCACAATCCCTTCTAAAATATGTTGCACTTTTGTGTTAAGTTTAAAAAATTGATATAAATCGAAATGAACCTAAGGAACAAAAATATGAAGGGTCCTCGTCTACAAGACTTATAGTCAATGCTTGTTGCCAAATGTGTGGTACGACATCAACAAACAAACAAACCCACATTATCCATACGGTAGCAAATTCCAATATCTCCTATTGCATTAATGTAATGTTGAATGTGCATAGGAAGAAATTTTGTCCCAGTATAGATCTTTTCTGAAAAAGTTGTTCCCAGCATGAGCAAGACTTTCAGTATATAGACACTAACTAGAAAATCAGGGTTTCTTGTTTCTTTTTTTCTTTTCTTTTCCTTCAGTTTTTGACACTTTAAGATTTATAAACTATAGATTTTCTTGATGATAAAATTAACACTATGCTCCACTGCTCCTGCATTTCAAGACTCCATTTGGGTAAAGACATTTTTTTTTTCTTATAATGCATTTTGTTTTTTATCTCAATTTCTTTTTCAAATAATCTAACTTTTAATTTAATTTTTTTTTTACAAATAAATTGGCTTTTACTTTTTTGTCACACAATAAACATAAAAATTACCAATAATTATATATAATTTTTTATAATCACTATAAAAGTAAGCACGGACACCAAAGCTCAATGTAATATGCTTGACCCATGCACTATAAATATTGATATCTTTACAAAGACCCCAATATCTAGGACAGAATTTGTTTTGCAACTCCACCAAATATAAAAATAAATTATCTTTGGGAGCTACAAAATTACTTCAACCCTGTCTAATTTTTATAAGGAAAAATTTGACCGATACTCTAAGAATATTGATTTAAAAAATATTTTTAAAAATTTTTTATGAGAAAAAGAAAAAAAAAATCCGAAGTGGCAACAATCTCTGCAGGTTGTGGCATGGGCTGTTTATCAAGCTTTAAGATTTGCAAGTGAGATGGGTCTGCATTGGATGGTGATTGCCAGGAACTTTTCATACTGACATTTGCACAATGGTGTATTTAACTAGACTTAACGGTTAATAGAGTGTCCTGCATGTCCCACACTCATTGAACAATCTGATTTACAGATTGTAGTAGTAGTAGCAATACCTATAAAAAAATTGTAATAATAATATAGTTATCATTTTGATTCCAAAAAATCTAAGTGATTAGTTTACTATATCATTCAAAACACTTACGAAATTTAGTTTTCATATGGTTACTAAAGAAATTTATCTTTTATCATCCTATTTCATTTTAAAGATCCTTGAATTTTGTATACAACTAATAATCAAAGAAATTTCCGTCTAAAATAAGTTGGACTTAGGGCCATTTAAACCATGGCCTAAGGCCCCTAACATAGAAAGGACCCCAAAAATATGGGGGTGGTAAGGTTTTTTTTTATAATTAAAGAAAAAAATGTGAGTTATGTGTACATTTTTTTTTCCCACTTTTTTTTTTTTTTTTGGAAAACGAGGCAGGTATTCATTCATTCATTCAAGAAAGATAAATCCGAGTACAAAGCCTGCAGTGCTGGTGGAGGAGACTCTTCCATCCAAACCACATCTTTAACTAACTGACTGGCATAACGGGCCAAGCAATGTGCAACAGCGTTGGCATTCCGCTTAATACAATTCACAGAGAAACTCCTAAAACCCGACGCTAAAGTGCTAATATCATCATAAATGTGTGCTAGTCTAGACCTATTCAGATGAGGAGAGACAATGGCTTTCATTACCGTGACGTTGTCTCCCTCAACCACCAGGTCCGAGAACCCCGAGTCAAGAGCGAACTCAAGAGCTTTTCTGCACGCTAGCACTTCAGCTTCCTCACTGCTAACCACAGACGGACCTCGAGCAGACAGTCCAACCATCACCTCTCCCCTGCAGTTTCGGATAATGGCGCCCACACCAGACGAGTTCTTGTTCACAAAAATTGCGGCATCGAAATTTAGTTTGAACACCGAACCTGTGGGTGGTCTCCACTGCTGGACAGACTCCGTAGACACCGACGTAGCAAGCAGAGCTTGTTTGTCCTTGTACTCGATCAAGAATTCTCTTGCTCGCTTAGTGAGAACAGAAGGGTTTTGTAGTTTTCCTCCATGCATGACCCGGTTCCGTTGATTCGAAATTGTCCAGCATTGTACCCAGAACAGCTCCAGCTCCTCCTCAGTCAGTCTTTATGTCAATGTAGCAACCAACTGGTTGAAATCCGAGTGCCCAGTGTTGCTCTTCTGTACCTTCCTAATACTCCCTGCCCATATGTCTTGCGCTACCCCACACTACCATAATCTAAGTTGCACGGACATGGACACGGACACGAACACGACACAGACACGGACACGGGGATACGACAATTTTTGAAAAATAAGGACACGACACGGCGGTTAAATAATTAATTAAATTTTATATTTAGGCACATTTTTTAATATTTTTAGACATAAAATACATTTATGTCTAGAATTCAAATTATGTAGAACTACAAATAAGTAAACTAACACCCAAAGTAATACAATAATACACATAAAATGTTTAGAGTACAAACCATAAAAGGATAACAAGTTCAACATCAAACTAAAAACATAAAAGGATAACAAGTTCAACATCAAACTAAAAACATAAAAGGATAACAAGTTTTAAACTTTCAAGATTATCACAGAACAACAACATCATTGTCATCAACATAGTCATTATTCTCAACAATACTTGTCTCCATCTCCGGCTCATCTAGTGTGAGATAAGCAATCTCAAGCAACCCAGGTCCTCCAAATGGTTCATCCCAATTATCTCCACCAATGTCCCACTTCTTAGATTCTCCAGTAGTGTACTCGGGCCTCCTCCTTAAAAGAAGTCGAAGATTAGAATGAACAAACACTAAATCTTCAACACGTTTAGGAGTAATTCTATTCCTCCTCATAGAATGGATGAAGCCATATGTACTCCAATTCCTCTCAGCACATGATGATGAGCAAGGCTGTTCAAGAAGCTTTAGAGCTAAAGTTTGAAGCAGTGGTAAAGTAGACCCATAAGTTGACCACCAAAGCATTGGATTGTAGTTCCACCTATCCTCTATGTTATCCTCATCATAAGCCTGTAATGCGTTAAACAAACCAAACTCCACATTAACTTTTTGCCTATCATCAGGATCAGGAAAGATCCTTTTAAGGCACTTGTTTCTCTCCACTGAAATTTCAACATCCTTATGTGGCGCAACACGGCCTCTGACTTCCTCAATCCATTTAATAGTATAATACCTAGTTAAAAGCAAATAAATAAGTACAACTAATGAGTTTAGTTTATTTGTTTGGAAATGCCTAAAGAATATAAACAAAAAGATTAAAGAGATAGAAAAATTACTTCGGATTCAAGGAGTGGGCTAGGCAATGAAGTGGTGTGCAATTTTTAGTCCACCGTTCAATGAGTATATTGTGTACCACATCATAGAATGGAGACTCCTCATAGTCTTCCTTGCCTTCATGTTGGTATATTTCTTTCTTCACATTTTCTATCATGGAATCCCACATTTCATACACCTTATGGAGAATAGGTGCATCCGTGTCAGCCACTCGAAGCATCTCATAAATAGGTTCTGTGAATCTCAGAATGTATGCGACCTTGTCCCACCACAAATCATTCAAAACATAATCCCTCACAGTTTGAGCTTTTCCTACATCATCTTCCTACAAACTTAATTTATTGTAACCCGGAATGGATGTCATATAGAGAAGATGATGTAGGAAAAGCTCAAACTTAATTTATTGTAACCCGAAGGAACATAGCCCGCTAAATTATTATTAGCTACAAACTTGATCATCTCAATCCAATACGGGTTCTTAGCAAAGTGAAAGGGTAAACTAGCAGAATAAAATGTCCTAGCAATAAGAGAATCTAATTTCTCTCGACATTGATTGTTAAAAGCCCTCTCCAAAGGAGAATTCCTAACCCCTTTTTTTTTTTGGAAAAATGAATGACTTGTAGCTGTACTACTCTCCCTACTATCCAAATTAGGACTAGTAGGAGAATCAGTTGGTAAAGACACTAGCTTAGGCTTCTTCAATCTACGCGAAGATTCCTCAAACGCATCTTCTAATTTCTGCATTTCATTCTGATACTCATCTCCAACCTTGGCACATGCTTGTATTCCAAACTTAGGCAGTTTTAACAAGTGTGCCTTCACCCTTGAATAAGACCCCTTGAAAGTTTTTTCACAATAGTTACATTTGAAAGAAGCATTCCCACCACCAACACTTGCTTTTTCTAACCTAGTAACATATTTCCATAGAGGAGCAACAGTCTCAGCTGATGATTTCTCACTTTCATTTTCAGTATTCATTTTAATAAAATCACCTACAATAAATAAATAAAACTATAGCATGACACACAAAAACAAATTTATAAATTATAAGTTATAACTAATATAAAAAATAAATAAATAAATAAGATAGAGGGCACGGCACACCCACAGGCCAGTGAGACCACAATAGCAGTTAAAAAAAAAAAATCAAACAAAACGCATTGTATGTAAGTGCTTAACAGTTAACATTACACCCACCCACACCAAAATTAACATTTGAATGAAAGAAAGAAAGAAAAAAAAAACAGAGAGAGAACAGAGAAGAGAATCGGACCTGTTGTCCGCACCGAGAGAGATGGAGATCGGAAGGGACAGAGGGAATGCCGTCGACGTCAGAGCTCGCCGATTGGCCTGATCTAACTCCGGCGAGGGACAGAGGACAGTGGCAGCGACAGAGGGACGGTGGGTTTCAACAACATAGAAGAACTTGAGAGTTTTGAGATATGTGGTTCCAACTTTCTAACTCCGACGAGGAACAGAGGGCAGCGGCAACGACAGAGGGAGGGTGGGTTTCCGGTTTCAGCAACAGAGAAGAACTTGAGAGTTTTGTGGTTTGTACTTTCAATTTTCAGACTCTAAAAATGTTTTATGGTTTTAGGGTTATCATAGATCAACGGTAATGGTAAGTCCACCTGTCAAAATCTGTGCTTTTTTTTTTTTTTTTTTTTTTTTTTTTTTTTTTTTTTTTTTTTTTTTTACTGCTGGCGTGTCGGAACCGCATCGACACTGTGTTGGAGAAGTGAAAAAAAAAAAAAAAAAAAAAAGAAAAAAAAAAAGGGACACCGCTGGACACCGGAATCTGGCGCGTCGTCCCCGTTTCGGTGTCTGACACGTGTCAGACATGGACACGACGCCAAAAATGGCGTGTCCGTGCAACCTAGACCATAATACATGAGCCACCGATTCGGATTCCATCTTGCAAGCCTCACACCGTCCATCTTCCACTACTTTACAACGAGCCAAGTTTTCTCGGGTTGGCAGAGCATTTTGACATGCTCTCCACCCAAAAACCTTTATCTTATTTGGAACCTTCATTTTCCACAGATGCTGCCAGATCAACCTATCCAGACCTGCCCTTGAGCTTTCCCCCTTATTACTTTCCTGTCTTGAGATTTCTCTAGCAACATGGTAACCTGACCTCACAGAGTACTCCCCACTCTTCGTGTGCAGCCAGATAATTAGATTAGAGGCCTGTCTTCGACTTAATGGCATGCAAAGGATTGCATCCGCATCATCTCTATGGAATTTGGCCTCAATTAATTCTCTATCCCATTCCTTAATTCTCCAGTCAATAATATCAGACACCCTCCACTCCCATTCCTCCTCCAATGGTGGGTGGATAACCACATTAGTTGGATGGTTTAAAATCCACTTATCTTTGGTTACCCTTATTGAAGAACCATCTCCCACCCGCCAACAACAACCTTTTTTAAGTAAAGGTTGAGCCGCCATTAAACTTTTCCACACAAAAGAGCTGTTTGGGACATCCGAAGCTTCTAAAAAGTTGCAACGTGGGAAGTAACGTGCCTTGAAACATCTATACATTAATGAGTCTTGTTCTTGTAGCAATCTCCACCCTTGCTTTGCTAGCATTGCCAAGTTGAAATTCCTCAAATCTCTAAAGCCCATACCCCCTTCCTTCTTAGGTTGAGACAACACATTCCAACCCTTCCAATGGATTTTTTTCTCATTCCCAATTTGACCCCACCAAAACTTTGCACACATTGCATTTAATTCATTACATAGCTTGACTGGCAATTGGAAAACCCCTATTGTATAGGTTGGGATGGATTGAGCCACCGCCTTAATCAATACTTCCTTTCCTGCTCTAGAGAGTAGTTTCCTCTTCCACCCTTGAATTTTCTTCCAAACCCTATCCTTTATGAAGGAAAAGGTACGATATTTTGCATGTCCCACCAATGTAGGTAGTCCCAAATAAGACTCGAAACGATCTACTTCCTTCACCCCCAGCTCACTTTTGATAGCCTCTCTTTGTAACCCCACTGTGTTGCTGCTAAAATAAACCAAAGACTTCTCAAAATTGATGCATTGACTGGAAGATGCTGCATACAATTGTAGGATGTCTGAAATACACCGCACCTCCTCTTGTGTAGCTCGGCAAAACAACAATGAATCATTAGCAAATAAAACATGGGAAATCGTAGGTGTACTCCTTCTAATAGCAGCCCCATGGATTCTCCCTTTCGCCTCTACTTTAGCTAGCAAAGCAGTGAACCCTTCTGCACATAGGAGGAATAAATATGGAGATAAAGGGTCTCCTTGACGAAGCCCCCTTGATGGTGTGATATTACCAAATGCCTTGCCATTTATACAGACAGAATAGGATGGGGTAGAAACACAGGTCATAACCCGCTCAATCCATGCATCCGGAAACCCCAATTTAGCCATCATTTTTCCCACTTTTAAGAAGGCCTAAAATATTAGATTTATGCTAGCATATTACAAATTTTATTAAATAGGTCCTATAAATTGATATGTCACCAATCACAAGAAGTAATTCAATAATCATTTGTAGTTGAAGTGAAACCTCATTGCCACATCTGTTTGTAAGCTTTTCGTAATAAAATTTGTAGTAAGTTTAGCATTTTCTTCACAAAAAAATATATATGAATTAATAGAAATACAACCCAATAACCATTAAGTGAACGAAAAATGTTAAAGCTAATACAAATTTTACTAATGCTAAATTGATATGTCACCAATCACAAGAAGTAATTTCATAATCATTTGTAGTTGAAGTGACACCTCATTGCCACATCCGTTTGTAAGCTTTTCGTAATAAAATTTGTAGTAAGTTTAGCATTTTCTTCACAAAAAAATATATATGAATTAATAGAAATACAACCCAATAACCATTAAGTGAACGAAAAATGCTAAAGCTAATACAAATTTTACTACTAAAAACTTACGAACTGATGTGACAAGAATATGATTGGTGTCATTTAAATAATATAATAAATGAATGTTTGAATAACCTTTTTTTTTTTATTGGTGATATGCTAGTTTGTAAAACCTATATAGTAAGCATCATTAACTCACTTTATGTGAATTAGTCATATCAATAAGTAAGAATTACTTTCTCTAAAAAAAGAGAGTAAAAATTAATAATAGCTTTGAAATAAAAAATAAAAAAAACTAAATATTATTTAAGTGATATTTAGATGTAAAAAATGCCTCTTTAAAATTTTCACCTTAGGCCTCAAACTATCTTAGGACAGCCCTGGTTGGACTTTTGGCAATAGGAACTTTAAAGTCAGTGGAACTAGAAGTTTCAACATACATCTTTTTGGCATGAATTTCAAACAAAACAAAACAATGTTTTCAAATTGTGAAACCTAACATCACAAAATTTTCTCATATCCATGACGCGTTCATAAAATGCAGTCTTAATATATAATCTCAATTTTGGTCCTAAAATAATCACAATTTTGATAAATAATTACTTCACATTTTTACTTGAAAGCACATGACTTTCGGAACTAGCCATATTAAACTTTTCAATAGCTAGCTAAAACAATTTCACAATATCAAACAAACCCATTGTATACGGCAGGAAACTCCAATGTCACCTATTCCATCAAAGGAATGTTGAATTGTTCATACTTCCCATACTTCACACTAGTATTGATTAGGAAAGATTTTGGGCCAAAGCATCACACTTTCAATTAACTTGGATGACAATTTTCAAAATATATCATCTGATGGAGAAAAAAAATAGAGTATATTCAACGTTAGTGTATATGGGAAGAAATCTGTTCCTAGATAAATCTTTTTTGAGAAAGTCGTATCAAGCACGAGGAAGACTTCCAAGATACAGGCACTAATAAGAAAATACTTGTGTCAAAATATTTGGACACTTGCACATTCATGAACTTTTGATTTTCTTGTTAATAAAATTAACATTGTGCTCCGGCATTTCAAAACTAAATAATGCAATATGCTTGACCCCTTAATGCAATAAATTTGTTTTTCAGTTGTAGGTGAAAGCAAGAAACGCAGCCAATTAATCAGTTAAGTTAATGATGATTCACTTTTGGAGATTTAGAATTAGTTCAATCCAGCCTAATTTTGTGATTTCAATAAGTAGTATTTGTCTACGAATCTACAACATCATAAAACTTTTGTTCTCTTTACTCTTTGCAACATTTCAAAGTAAGATTCAGGTAAACCCCACACGATATCCTATTATTATTATATTATTACTATTATTATTTAATTTATGCATACTATATGTTCTATGGTTCCATTGTTCCAAGCAGTGATAATACCCAGAGACTTAAGTCCCAGTGGGGCATATTCCATTTTAAAGATTGTTGAAATTTTGAATTTTTGACACAAGTAATGGAACCAATCAAATTACGTTGCAGTTTTCACAAGTTAGAAAATTGATATGTAAATCCAAATGCACCATAGGGCCCACAAATTCACTTTGCACAAGTTAGAAAATTGATTTCAACCAAATGAAGGGTCCCATCATTTGTGGGGTAAAAATTACCTTGTTTGGTACACCCACTCAAACACATGTTTTCAGTTTTTAAACAATATTACATGTATTTTCACACATTTTTTCACTTACACGTATTTCCACATTTGTTTTCAAACACATATTTTCAATTTTTAAGTGCATGTACCAAACATCCTCTAAAGCATCAAAAAACCGATTAAGCTCAAACAAACAAACTCAAACTCATAGTGATAATACCCAGAGACTTAAGTCCCAGTGGGGCATATTCCATTTTAAAGATTGTTGAATTTTTGAATTTTTGACACAAGTAATGAAACCAATCAAATTACGTTGCAGTTTTCACAAGTTAGAAAATTGATATGTAAATCCAAATGCACCATAGGGCCCACAAATTCACTTTGCACAAGTTAGAAAATTGAGTTCAACCAAATGAAGGGTCCTATCATTTGTGGGGTAAAAATTACCCTGTTCGGTACACCCACTCAAACACATGTTTTCAGTTTTTAAATAATATTACATGTATTTTCACACATTTTCTCATCCACACGTATTTCCACATTTGTTTTCAAACACATATTTTCAATTTTTAAGTGCATGTACCAAACATCCTCTAAAGCATCAAAAAACGAATTAAGCTCAAACAAACAAACTCAAACTCGTAGTCAACATAACGCAATAAGATAAAGACAATCCATTTCCTATAAATTAGCATGCCATTATTAGCATTTCGTATTACATAACAAAATCATAAACCAATTTTATTTTTATAAAAGCATGATGATGATGAAGGAGGGTTCCTTGTTGAGAATTACTTTAAGCCTTCTCCTTTGTTTGCTTTCTATTCATCCTCCTAACTTCTGCACTGCCCACTCCCACTCTGAGGTTCGTTGCATTGAAAGCGAGCGACACGCCCTTTTCAACTTCAAGCAACACCTTACAGATCCTTCTAACCGCCTTGCCTCTTGGGCATCTGACGTGGATTGTTGTCACTGGGTCGGTGTTGTCTGCCACAACCGCACCGGTCATGTCCTCCAACTCCATCTCAGAACCTTTTATCCTCCGTATGACGAGCTTACTACTTTTGAACAACGGAGAGCCCAATTTGAAGCCTATGATAGGTCAGTGTTCGGCGGTAAGATAAATCCTTCTCTGCTTGATTTGAAGCATTTGATTTACTTAGACCTTAGCTACAATTATTTCGATCATACTCCAATTCCCAAATTCCTCTGTTCTATGGGGAGCTTAAGATATCTTAATCTCTCCAATGCGGGATTTGGGGGATTGATTCCTCATCAACTTGGGAATCTCTCTAATTTGCACTATCTCGATCTTGGAGAAAATAATTTATATGTGATGAACCTTCAATGGCTCTCTCGTCTTTCTTTACTACAACACCTTGATTTGAGTTATGCAAACCTTAGCCAAGCCTCTGATTGGCTACAGGAGATAAACAAACTCCCTTCCTTGTCAGAGTTGCGATTGTCATCTTGCCACCTTTCTACTTCCATCCT
Organism: Quercus robur; assembly: GCF_932294415.1. Taxonomy (NCBI): domain Eukaryota; kingdom Viridiplantae; phylum Streptophyta; class Magnoliopsida; order Fagales; family Fagaceae; genus Quercus; species Quercus robur. The sequence continues at coordinate 82,560,171 of NC_065535.1, forward strand.
ACCGATGCACAATATTAACTTCTCATCTCTCACAACCCTTGATCTTTCATCCAACAGTTTTGAAAACACTTCAATTCTATTTTGGGTCTTTGGTCTTCACAACCTGGTTTCTCTTGATCTATATGACAATGAGTTTCAAGGTCCAATCCCTGTTCATCTCCAGAACTTGACTTCACTTAGGCAACTTGATCTATCTGTCAACACTTTCAACTCTTCAATTCCTAATTGGCTATACAGTTTTAGTCATCTTGAGTTCCTCAACCTCAATTACAATCACTTGCAAGGTACAATCTCTAGTGCCATTGAAAACCTAACATCTACCATTAGCATAGACTTGTCATACAATGAACTTAATGGAAAGGTACCAAGATCTTTGGGTAATCTCTGCAAGTTAAGGGAAATTAGATTGTCAAGCAACAAATGGAGTTGTGAGATGTCTGAAATCTTTGAAAGTTTATTAGGATGTGTTTCAAATAGACTAGAGATCTTAAAAATGGACAGTGCTCATTTGTATGGGCAGTTGATTGATGAACTTGGGCAATATAAAAATCTAGTCATCCTTTCTTTGAGGAATAATTCAATTTCAGGTCCAATTCCATTGTCTATAGGAAATCTTTCCTCTTTGAGATCCTTAAACCTTCAGAGTAATCAAATTAACGGTACTCTCCCTCAAAGTTTTGGACTGCACTCCAAATTAGAGTATCTGAATATTGGTTTAAATAAGTTGGAGGGTGTGGTGTTAGAAGTTCATTTTGCCAATTTAATGAGATTAAAAACACTTGTTGCATCTCAGAACCAACTAACTTTAGAAATAAGTGACACTTGGACCCCTCCTTTTCAACTCAACACCTTAGTTTTGAGATCATGGAATTTAGGGTCAAAATTTCCTCCGTGGCTCTATTCACAAAAGCAACTTCTGAGCTTGGACATATCCAACACAAGGATTAAAGATGCAGTTCCTCCTTGGTTTTGGAACTTGTCTTCTCAGTTTACTTATCTAAATATCTCTCACAATCAAATCTATGGAGAGATTCCACATATCCCTTTGATTTTGTCCTTTCCTTCAATAATTGATGTGAGTTCAAATAACTTCACAGGTCCATTACCTTGTATATCCTCGAATGTGACCTTTCTTGATCTTTCTAACAATTCACTATCAGGATCTATTTCTCACTTTTTGTGTTACAAGAAGAATGAGCCCAAAAATATGGAATTTCTCAATCTTGGAAAAAATCTTTTATCAGGGAAAATAAGTAATTGTTGGATGAAGTGGCAAAGCTTGTTTGCCTTAAATTTGGGGAACAACAATTTCACTGGTAAAATTCCAGCATCCATTGGATCTTTAATTTATCTTGAGTCTTTGCATCTTTACAACAACAAATTCTCCGGAAAACTTCTATCCTTGTTGAAAAATTGTAAAGACTTGTTTACTATTGATATTGGCAAAAATGAATTTGATGGGAGCATACCTAAGTGGATTGGACATAGACTTTCAAGCTTGATGATTCTCAGCCTTCACTCCAATAATTTCTATGGTCAAATACCGGATGAACTTTGTGCTCTAACTTCACTACAAATCCTTGACCTTTCACATAATAAGCTGTTTGGAAGCATACCTAAATGTGTTAACAATTTCAGTATGATGGCCAGAGATAACAATTCAAATTATCCCCTTTTTTTGTCTCTTCTGTCAGTGGCTTATAGTTCTACCCCTTTTGAAAGTGAATTGCTTGTGATTAAGGGAAATTCTCTTGAGTATTCCACAACACTTCGACTGGTAAATATGATAGATCTTTCCAACAACAATTTGTCAGGAGAGATTCCTAAAGAAGTGGCTAGTCTCCAAGGACTACAATCATTGAATTTGTCATTTAATATCTTGACTGGAAAAATTCCGGAGAATATAGGTGATATGGGATCACTAGAATCTATTGATTTCTCTGTAAACCAACTTTCAGGTCAAATTCCTCAAAGTATGTCAAGTTTGACATTTTTGAGCCAGTTGAACTTGTCAAACAACAATTTGATTGGGAGAATCCCTTCAAGCACTCAGCTACAAAGCCTTAGCGCATCCAATTTTTTTGGAAACAAGCTTTGTGGACCTCCACTTACTGATAATTGCACTATAAATTATGTAAAACCAAACATTGAAAACAAAAGGAGCAAGGGTTTTGGTGGGCATATGGTGGATTGGTTTTTTGTAAGTAAGGCACTTGGATTTGTGGTTGGGTTTTGGGTTGTATTGGGTCCTTTACTATGGAACAAGCAATGGAGAATTTTGTATTTTCAATTCCTAGATCACATAGGGTACAAGCTTAGTGGTGTAGTGGTACAAACTTGGTATAGCATTGTAAGTAAATGTTGTAAGATTCTTAATATTTAATCCAAGTATCATGTGATCATATTAATCAAAATTTTGATAATTTCTATATGATCTTCGACCTGGTTAATACTTCTATGATCATCTATTTACTATATTAACACGTATGAATAGGATATTTCTTATGAACGTACACCGTAGTCCAATTTTTGTTTTATTATTCCTATAGATTAGTGGTGAAAAACCACATTTCAGTTCATACAAGCAATTAATTTGTTAGAAGTAACATCCAATACCTTGCAATGATGCCCACTTTCTCTGTAGAATATCTTAGTGATCACTTTGTAAAGTCTCAATGAAAGACAACAAGTTTATGCTAATTTGGGCAAAATAAGCAAGCTCTTTGTATCAAATTCGAAGGCTATTTTGGTAGATTCCTTGCAACCACTATAATGAAGCTTAAGCAGTTAAGCTATAAAAGAGCGAGTCTACCAAGTCTACTTTGTCCTGTGGAAGAATTGAAGGGGCTATGAGTCAAGCTCCATGGCACGACTCTCATGTCCTGCCAGCCCAATCAAGTACAACAACCCATAATCTATCTCAATTCTAAATTCTAAAAATTGACTTGATAAAAAGAATATGTTATTGGTTGTTAATTTTGAATTTTGTGTCTCTACAGAGGTGGGTAGATACAAATACATGGCTTATTTGTGATTTTTGAAATGAAATTTTGCTGAATTGGTGATTCACCCAATTGGGGTATGTAGAAGTTGTGGGGCAAATTTAATTCTCTGTGGTGTTTTGTTGGGAATCTAATATTGTTTGCAATGAGTTAACAACGATTTTGTTTCAAATCTATTTGGCATTGTAGAAGATAGTCAACTAAAAAAAAGAAAATATTGCAATTAAAGGTAGCACTCTCTCTCTCAACATTAGGGTCAATAACATGTGTACTTTTATATACATGAAACTCACAGCGGCAATTAGCTCCACACAAACAAACAAAAAAAAAAAAATTGGAGATTAACAAATTAGAAGGTTTTTTTTTTTTTTTTTTTGGGAGGAAATCGCACCCTAGAAGTTGAATAAGGGTTTTGAATTTTTTGCTTTTTTTTGCTAGGTAAATAGCAAGAAAAGGACTAGCGGGATTCAAACCCTAGTGTCAAGCACAACAAGAGGGGTTTTTGTTGTGTGAGATTTTCTTTAATTTAATTTGCACGTGTCTCATCTTTTAAGCTATAGTTTTGTTTAGGTTGCTCTTGATAATATTAGGTGTGATTTTATCATTTACTGAAGATATGTATATGATGCTGAGACACAAACAGTGAAAATGATGTTGAGATTGCATTTGAATATAGTTGAGTGATTTTGGAAAGTCTTTTCTTAAAACTTTTCTTGCATATAATTTTTAGACCCCTTTTGTAGAAATTTAGGAAGTCTTGTTTTTGTGATATATTGCGTAACCCAAAAGCTAAAGGAAATGGGTTTTGAAAATTGAGCCCAATAATGTTATATTAATTTTTTCTTCGTTTCTTGTCATATGGAACTTCCACTCACATGTGTATATGCAACAATTTTTTTGCTTCTTAAAATTTTGATTAGTGTCTTTTTTCTTCTTTTTGGTAAGATGTTTCTCTAAACATGTAGGATTTGGTTGGACAGCTATCATTCGACCCACAGTTTTGTTCTAATTGTTGTGCAGCATGATCAATTCTTCACTCAACACAATTTGAGTATGAGAAGCTTTGTATTTTTTGTATCTAAAAGTGTAATTGTTAATTATCTTTCACCACCAGAGGTTGCTTTCCTAAGAAGAATTACAACGCGATTTAATCCAAAAATGACAAAACTGGTCTTTTGGTTTCTTGGACAAGATGAGATTGAGTCTTCAACCAACCCGACTTATGATCCCTCTTAAAGAATCTTACATTTGTCAAGACATTTGCCTGTAGATGAAAGGCGAAAATGCACTTTTGGTCCCTACATTTTGGGCCTTGTTACAATTTGGTCCCTAAATTGATTTAGGTCCTAGGTCAGTCTCTGATTTTCAAAAATCGTTTTTAAAATAGTCCCTACCGTTAACCCAGTGACAGAAAATGCTGAGGTGGCAAACGGAGGTCCTAGCTGTCAAACCCATTTATTAAAATAATAATTAAAAAGTCAACGTGTCCCACTTACACCCACGTGACCTTGCCACCTCATCTCCCGCGAACTTAACCCTCAGATGACCCTCACCTGTTCATGCCACGTCATTTTCCCGCCCACTTAGCCCACACGTGACCCTCTCGTGACTGACTGAACTCATAAACGACCTTCAGTCTTCACTATTCACTCTTCACTCCTTCACTGAAAATCCCCAAACAATCCTAAATCGTGTTCACCTAGAAACGAAACGAAACCCTAACAATCCCAAATCGTGTTCTTCCCCAACAGTCCGTGTCATCTTATCCTCGTGTTCTTCCCTAAAATCCAACTTGAAACCCATTCCCCTGAAACTGAAAACCCATAATCTGAGAAATCATAGTGAGTTAGAACAACAGAGCTAATAATCTGCGAGGTGCAAATCTATTTCTTTGTGTGTTTCTATTTATGTGTGTATTTATGTGTATCTGACTCTCTTCGAAAAGGTGTGAATGTGTGTATATCTGTCTCTGTCTCTGTCTCTGTCATACTTTTAACACTTTCTGTCTCTTTCATCGATTATGGACCATAGTTTGAGTGCTTTATTATGCTTTTATTTGTATTTTTCTGTTTGGCCTTTAAGGATCATGGTGGACCATGTGTGTTCCCTGTTATCAGTAAATGATATATGTTTTGCCATTGTTTTATGTTTAGAATATATAGAGTCAATGCATGTTTGACTGTTTGGTTTAGTTTTGTCATTATTGAAATAAAATATTCTGTAGATAATTTTTCATGCATGCAGGATGGACGAGTATTTTACTATATATGTGCATCATGGTGGAAATTTTGATGAAAATTATTAGAAGTATGTGGGGGGTGATGTGGGGATAGTAGATTCCTAATAAGTGGTCTAAGGTGGAAATTGAGTCTATTTGTAAAGAGTTTGGGTACACGTGTGTGCGTAGGTTGTGGTACACAATACCTGGGGAGGATAATCAGGAGGGTAGGATGTTCCACTTGATCAAGGATGGCAAGGATGCAATGTTCATGACTACTTTGGTGGGGGGTCATGGACATATTCATGTATATGTCCAGCATCCAATACATGACCCTATACTGGTTAATAATGGTAATGGTGTGACATTGGACCTTGTTGTAGAGCCTGAGCATAAGTGTGAGCGTGAGCCTGAGCCTGAGTGGTACAGTTCTAGTGATGGAAAACTTGCTTATGAGGATAGAGATGACTTCTATAATGGTGATGATGATTTTGATGGTCAGTACTTCTATAGGGGTGATGAGGATGATAGGGATGATAGGGGTAGGGATGATTCTGATTCTGATGTTGAAATACTTGGATGTAGGAGACCTAGTAAGGAACCAGTTGTTGAGGAACCACAAGGGGATAGGGCTGTCACTACTGATAGTAATGAGAGTTCTAGTGATGCTGAAATGGAAGGGACTAGAGAAATGAACCCCAACCAACGGTATGTGGATGAAGATAGTAGTGATAGCTGGGACAATGATGGTGAGGCAACATTGCCAGAACAAATGGGGGTTGGTGTAGTGAACTCAAATTACACCAGTGAGGAGCTGTTAAGTCTAACTGAGTCATCATCTAGTGGTGATGAAGGGGTTGATGATAGTGACAGTGAGGGTGATGGTGATACTGCTCATGGACATGTGGATAATGTCACTAGGAGGAAGAAGTTTCCAGTGTTTAAACCAGTTTCTAATCCTAAACACATGAGGTTTGAGAAGAATATGTTGTTTGTTTCCCCTAATCAGTTCAAGGATGCTATCATTGAGTATGCAGTGAATGGTGGATAGGGGGTGAAGTTTGTGAAGAATGATAAAATAAGGGTTAGAGCCAAGTGTCAACCTCCCTGCAAGTTTACAACTTACCTAGCAAAGCTGCCAAGGGAGATGAGTTACCGATTTATGACCTTGAACTTGGAGCACACATGTACCAGGAGCTACAAAAATCCAAAGTGCACTACCAAGTTCCTTACTAGGAAGTTGATGAAAAAGGTGAGGAGACAACCTAATATAAAACTGAAGGATATTCAAGAAGCAGTGCATGAGAAGTATGTGGTGAATATCAGTGCTGGGAAGGTCAGTAGGGCTAGGGAAAAGGCTCAAGACTTTGTTGATGGGTCTTACATAGAGCAATACAATCAGCCCTGGGATTATTGTGCAGAACTAAGGAGATCTAGTCCTGATAGTACAGTTATGATGAAGACTCACAGCTATAGTGAGGGAGACTTGGCAACTGAAATGGATTTACAGATAGGAGTGCCATACTTTGAGAGATTGTACATTTGCTAGACTGGGTGTAAGAAGGGATTCTTGGTAGGATGCAGGCCAATAATTGGATTGGATGCTTGCCATCTTAAAACCAAGTTGGAGGAGTAGCTGATTGTTGCAATTGCAAGGGACCTCAATGAAGAATATTTCCCTTTGGCTGTGGCAGTAGGGGAAGCTGAAACCAAGGACTCATGGACTTGGTTTATAAACCTATTGCTAGCTGACATTGGTGATAGCAAGAGGTGGACATTCATATCCGACCAACAGAAGGTATTTCCATATTTTATGTTTGTTTATAACATGAGAAATATGAACAACAATTGTATGTGATGTATATATACTTATTTCTTGTTGTTTGCATTTGGCAGAGATTAGTGCAGTCATTTGCAGATAACTGGTCTCTTTATGAACATAGGTGTTGTTGTAGACATTTGTACAACAATTTGAGGAAGCAACATTCTGGTCTCCTAATTAGAGAATTGTTTTGGAGAGCAACAAAAGCAACTTATGCACATGAATTTGAGAAGGCAATGAATGAGATGAAAGATATTGATGAGGGTGCATACTTTTGGCTAAAAGGACACACCACAACAATATGGGCTAGACACATGTTCAAGGGTGATGGGCTAAGTGATACTGTCCTCAACAATATGTGTGAAAGCTTCAACAGTAGGATAATAAAATTCAGAGGGAAACCCATTATTAACATGGTATGCAAATTTCCTATACTTTATGTATGTTGGTCTGAGTTATATATTTTTTAGCATGCACTAATACGTGGGTTGTTTATGTATGCAGCTTGAAGACATTAAGTTGTATTTGATGAATATGTCTCAACAAAATAGATTGAGTATTTTGAAGGTAAAGTCTGAGTTGTGCCCTAAAGTTTGTAAAAGATTGCATAGGGAGAAGATGAGTAGCAGTAAATGATTGGCTTGTTGGTCTTCTGACACAAAATTTGAGGTTAAGAGTGGGCTACAAAGTTTCATTGTGGGCCTAGAGAAGAGGACATGTACCTGTAGGAAATGGGACATCACTGGTATTCCATGCTGCCATGCAATTTCATGCATATTCTTCAACAGAGAAGCAACTGAGAAATACACCAATGACTGCTACAAAGTTAGCACATACAAGGCATGCTATGAGCCCATCATTGATCCCATTAATGGTCAGAATATGTGGACCCTAACTGGACTCCCACCTGTGCAGCCTCCAATAAAGAGAAGGCCACTTGGCAGGCCCAAGAAGAAGAGAACAAGGGAACCCAATGAACCAAAAAGGGGTCATAGCAAGGGGTTGGGTATTGCTAAGAGGTGCAAGTCATGTGGGAAGATAGGTCACAATAAAAGAAGTTGCAAAGGTGAGGTTGGAGGGAATTCTTCACTGCCTACAGCTGGTGGTGGTGGTCCAAACAGCAGGATTTCTAGGCAAAAACAGGTATAATACTTGTTTGTGCATTAATTTTTTTTGTTTGCACTTGTTTCAATTTTTTAATGTTAACTTGAGTGTATGTGTTGTTTGTAGACAACTAATGAGCCAAGTGGAGGAGTGGCCATCAATGAGCCAAATCCACCAAGGGCACCACCTACCACGAGAGTTGGAAGCAATGCAGCAACTACCAGACAAGCTACAAGTAGTGCACCCCCCAATAATACAACATCCAATCCAAGCAGCAACACACATGGAAATCCAAAGAAGAGAAAGAAGGGGAGTGTCACAAGTGAGACTTTGAATGCATCAAGAAATGCATCTAGGTACAGAGAAGCATTGAGCCAGTCATCTATGCATGGGCCAATGGGATAAGCTGGTGGAGACTGAGCAATATCCATTTCTTTGTTTTTTGTATCTTTGAACTTTTTTGTGGTAGTCAGTGTGAAAGGTTGTACTTATGGCTGAATTATGTACATTTTGGTAGTGTTGAACAATGACAGCTAAGTACTGCACAATGGCCTTTTTGGTCTTTTTTGTTTTTGTTGCCCGAACAATGGCTAAATTATGGAAAAGAAGTTTTTGTGTATGGCAGCTAAGGTTTTTGTGTATTGTGATTTGTGTATGGCAACTAAGGTTTTTGTGCATTGTGATTTGTGTATAGCAGCTTGGGTATTGTCAATGAATTGTGTATTGTGATCTGTGTATTATGGCAGGGAATTGTATTTTGGACAAATTCATGTCTGCCATGTATATAGTGTTGTCTGGCTTATGTATTGTGTTTGCACACAATGGTGCAGTTGCAGCTCATTATTTTCCAGATAATAATGTGTTGTGTTTGCACACACATAATGTGTATTGTGTATTGTGAAACTAGTAACATCATGGTTGCAGGTGCAGCTCATTATTTTCCAGATAATAACAGATAAGTGCAATCATGCCAGTTCATTATTTACCTGTGCATGTGAAACTAGTAACATCAGTTCAGTATTTTCCAGATAAGTTCAGTTCAAATGTGCAGGTCATGCTAGATTAGTGCAGTCATTTTCCAGTGGGCAGTTTGCACACAATGACTGAATTGGTAACTTCAGTTCAGTAAGTTACACACAGTGACCTTTAAGTTCATTCATTCATTACAAAACCAGATAACATTGAACAAAATTACATTTCATTTCATTGAACCAGATAACATTGAACAAAACCATGATAATTTCATTTCATTCAAACAGAAATTACAAAGGTAATTGGGATATAGTTTTCCACAAAATTCTTTACAAAATGCTCCATAAAATGCTTCATCAACAATGCCACAATCAGCACAACTAAAATCACCATCTAACCCGTCCATCTAAACCACCAAAACTAAAATTACACAAAGTCAGAACCCACACATCAGCAATGCCACAATCAACACAACTAAAATCACCATCTAACCCACCCATCTAAACCACCAAAACAAAAATTACACAAAGGTAGATCCCACACATCAGCAATGCAAAAATCAGAGACACTGCCAAACACTTCTCCCTCTTTTTGCAAGTTGAAACTTCAGCCTGGAGTCTGAGAATGGTCTGCCTCTATTCTAGGATAAGGACCTTACCACACGGACAAATCTCATCATCAATCCATTAAAAATATTTGCATTTCCGTCCAACCTGAAATTCAAACCAAATCAATCAATTCAAACCAAATCAATCAACCCACTAAAAAAACGAACTAAAGAAAAAAAAAATTGAAATTAGGACACCCATAGAACCTTCTTCCTGGATTGTTCTCCATCCAGGAAACTACTAGAACTGGTTTACCAGGCTGGGGCAATAACACGTGGGTGATGCTCTCCTCTTTAGGCTTGCCAAGGATGATGAGCTTGATTCCATCTCTTCAATGTGGTTTTGATGAGTGGGTGAAGTAGAGTTTTTGTCTGTGAGTGATTTTCTCAGGGAATGTTACGGTGTTACGATTTTGGTCTGTGAGTGATTTACCTAGTTTTTGTCTATGAGTGATTTAGAGTTTTTCTCAATGGAATGTTACGGTTTCAAGGAAATGGATGAAGAACATGAGGATGAAATGTTATGGTTTCAAGTTTCAGGGGATTGGGTTTTCAAGTTTCAGTTTTTTTTTTTAAGTTTCAGGGGGAATGGGTTTTTTTTCAATTTCAGGGGGAATGGGTTTTGGGTTGGATGTTGGGGAAGAACACGAGGATGAAGACAACACGGGTTAGGGTTTCGTTTCCAGGTTTGGGGATTTTCGGTGAAGGAGTGAAGACTGAAGGTAGTTATGAGTTCAGTCACGAGAAGGTTACGTGTGGGCTAAGTGGGACATGTTGGCTTTTTAATTATTATTTTAATAAATGGGTTTGACAGCTAGGACCTCCGTTTGCCACCTCAACATTTTCTATCACTGGATTGACGATAGGGACTATTTTAAAAACAATTTTTGAAAATCAGGGACTGACCTAGGACCTAAATCAATTTAGGGACCAAATTGTAACAAGGCCTAAAATGTAGGGACCAAAAGTGCATTTTCGCCTAGATGAAACTGATTACTTACAAGCTCATTAAGAAGAGCTAGAAGTTTTTGCATCAATTTTGCGAATGGTGTTCCACTGAGCTTCAGTTACAGTTATGATCCAATAACTCTGTTCTTGAATTACATTGACAATGGCAACTTCTATGATGTGTTGGCTAATGTCCCACTTATACTCCATCAGAGGCTATAGGTTAATTTTTGTCTTTTTTCCCCCCCGTCAAGAAAAGTGTTCACCTAAAATCATCCATACCTAAAAACTTTATTGAGTTGGTTCATTTTAAATTTCAAGCTGTTTTGATTTCTACACATTCTCTTAAAAAATTAAATTGCTCTGCCTACCTGAATCCTCTGACAGATGTATTGGATTTCTAACAATCAAATCAATAAAGCTTCTAATTGCAATTTACTTGGATTTGGCTGCCAAGACTCCTTGATAAATTTCTCCTTTGCTCATTTCTTGACCTTGTAGCATATTCAATGTGAACTGATTTACTATTTGTTAGTGGATTCACGTGGACATCTGTTTGCATTTCCAGATAACCTTAACAACTTTCCTACATTTTCTTAACCAGTGCTATTTCTAACTTTGTATAGTCACGTTCATGATTCATCTTGCCCTTCATATGAAGTTAATTGTTTAATAAATTTAAAGAAAAAAAATTACTCTGACTCGAAATCATTACTTTTTGGAGACTTTTCAATTTCATTCTTAGTTGAAAGCTTGAAATTGTCTAAAAACACAAGAGCTATTTAGACCCCCAAATTAAATATTACGGCTCGATTGATTTTACTCTAACTTAAACTAAGTGCGAAATAAAGTAAATGCGAGCAAACAAACAATAAAACTACTCTAAGCCATATTCATCAAATCACAGTAATAAAATGAAAGCTAAAAGAGTAGAGAAGAAGAATGCAAATACAAGATAACACGCCAATGTGTTATCGAAGAGGAAACCAAAATACTCGGCGAAAAACCTCTCTGCCGTCCTGATGGAAATATGAGTGTACGCAGCGGAAAAAATAAAAATAATGGATCTACTTCATTCGCAATTTATAACATGTATTATGTAAGTTTCAGAATTCAAGAATAAGAGAGTGTACCTTGGTGTGGTGAATTTCAAAACTGAAGATCAGAAGTTCTTAAGAATACTTTCAATCTTCACTTCAATTCCACTTATGCCCAAGAAGTGTGTTCTCTCAATCAGTTTGTTCTAGGGAGAATGAGAATAGTGTCTCTTTTACCACATACAAACCTTTTCATATCCTATATAAATTCTGTATGTTTCTCTTTTTAAAACTGATTATCTAATTGGGCTAGCCTTTTGGGCCTTTCCAATTGGGTTTTATTATGTGGCTTGAAGTGGGACTAAAAGGGAACAAATAAGACACTAGCTCCAATAGGCCTTAGGCTTTTCTGTCAACTCTTGACAAGTCCAAAGTTGCCATTAATTATATTTAATACCACTATATAAATATAATTGCACTCTAAACTTTATTAATAAATTATATCCCAAGACTTTATTATACATGCAACCCCTTCATAAAATATTCGTAGTAATACAAAGTCATGAATGTAAACTGTCACTTTGTAAATTACTACATCTTAATCATTGAGTACCTGGTTTAATCCTTTTAAGTTATTCTTCATATATTTATGAAATCCAATTTCATAAATATATACTTTAGTAATTTCTTACAAAAGTGGTTAGACCTAACTCTCTGAATAACAAATCCATTAAACTTATCTCAAGGGAATATTTTGTATCTCCATTAAGAGACTATGAATTCCATCTTGAGAATATATGTTCCATCAACACTAAATGTGGTTGTCCAACATACTGAGATTTTGACCATTAATATAGATCTCACTCCTAATATATCAAAACAACCTACACTTCATGATTAGGTCCATTATTCTCTCAGGATTAAGAGTTTATGTAAATAGAAGTCGTGAGATTTATTATTCAATTAACAGTCATTAGCAGAATAATAAATCTCACAGCGGTCTAATTCAATATGTCTTAACTCTTAAAACATATCAACATATCAACTAGAAGTCTCCACTTCCATGATTAAGACAAATCATCTTAGTTGATATGTTATAGTTTTCGCAAATGAAATGCCCAATTTCATCACCGACTATGAACTATAATTTTGAGTTCACAAAGAACTTGTGATTTATATCTTCTATGACTTTTCACATAAATCACATACTATACATCTCATGGACTATATGATAATGTACGAATATTCATGTTACCATTATTTTAGATAATAATAAAACAACTTTATTAATCACAATATTAAGTCATACATCATGTCATACATAATGTCATATATAATATCATACATAGCATCATACAATAGAATTTAAGGGCACTAATCCTAACACGCCCTCCAAGCAGTAAATCGATCCACTAGACAATAAGTTGGGATACACAAATAGCAAGAGACCTTCTAAGCCTAATCCACCCAACGCACCTAAGCCCTCCAAGCTCCTACTCCAACAAGGCTTCTCGGAATCGTGTCTTGTCTAGCTTTCCAAATCCCGCAATACGCCCGATTGCATCTACCAAACAAATGGCTTCTTCCAATACTTCCCAGCAGCAACAAAACTTCACTTTACACTTAGAATGGGTGTGGTAAGTGTTTGAGTTATCAACCTTTCAAGGATTTGAAAATGGAGAGGTAGGAGTTAAGGAAAACCACAATGGATTATGTAGAGGATTGTAGATATAGAAATCTCTAACTCTCAAAGGTTGTGGCTAGGGTTTTCTCTTTGAAAAGCACTCCTCAATATATATGGTAATGATGGTATATATAGTGTGGGTGAGGATGTAGTAGAGCAGATATGACAAAATAGCAAAACAGAATGTTTTGCGGGTATCTCACGGGAAGGCCTTACTCGCGAGACACTTGCGAAAACCAACTGTCACCATCCTGTCATGACTCTTCGCAATCCAGTCATGTGCTAAGCACATGCTTCACTTCACGGGAAGGCTACTCGTGAAAACTTCTTTGGTCTTCAATTTGCCTTGAGTCTTCACGCTCTCTCTCACACACATAACCCTTACAAAGAAATCTCACATAAAATATAGGGTACATAAGATTGAACAAAATTATAATCAAATTTGGCACGGAATTAAAACCAACACAAAATAGTTGTAAATCACAACTTTACATTAGTCCTAGGACTATCTTTAATGCAGAGCTCCTTGATCTGGTTACTACAGAAATGAAAATGGATTTTGTTCTAGTATTAGTATTTGCATATGATTTTTGTATTTCACATTATCTCATGCCACAATTGCATTTTAGGAACTGAAGGATTCAAATATCATTTCTTATAGTTGCATTTCATTTAATAGTAATAGCTTGATAATTTTGACATAATTAGTTAGTTTTCTCTATGATAGATTATTGCCTGTTCATTTCAATAATATTTTCTTTAAGATGCTGATCGCTCCTCACATTGCAGATTGCTTTGCTCATCTAGGCCAAAATGCTTCTGCACAAGGTATATCACTATTGCATATTGCTTCTAATAAAAGTTAATCTTTTCTCCTCATAACTGATCGATAGGGTTGTCTAACTGTATGTTTTCATGAAAATATTATTTTTTAGAATATTATTGTTGATCATTTTCCTTCACCTCTCTCACTCCCCAGCGAATCCTTTGGTAATCTCTAAATATGGAGCAAGCAAAGATTACCTTGGTTGTACGGATTTAGCAAATAGGAAAGCTATTGATGATCGGGTAGATATACTTGACTGTCTTGTTCGATTGGCAAAGTCTAGGACTCCATTTTGCTTTACTATTAATCTTTTCTAAGCATACCTGTGCTAATAGAATTAGGTTGAATGGTAATTATATTGGTCAAATTTGGTTTTGGGGGCTCTGGTGTGTAGAACCATCTTCAACTCTTTGCACAGGACATTCGCTACAAAAAAAACGTTCTATAGTTGCGTTTTTAAAATGAGGCTATAGCTCAGAAAAACGTGGCTATAGGACGATTTGGCCTATAGCCACCTTTTTTTAGACCGCGTTTTCAAAAGTGGCCTAAACCCTGTGACTATAGGCCTGAGGGGTCTATGGCTGCACTTTTTCAAAGGTGGCTATAGGATCGGACCAATGGCCATGTTTAAAACGTGGCTATTTTTTTTTTTTTTAGCAAAATGTAAGCGAGATATAGCTATAAGTGAAAGCTATAGCTACGTTTAAAACGTGGCTATAGGTGAAGGCTATAGCCACGTTTTTTAAATGTGGCTATAGGACATATTTTTAGCCGCGTTTAAAAACGCGGCTATAGCCCCTTTTTTTTTTCTTTTTCCTAGGCCAAATGGCTTAAGAAGGATCTCCACACCTGAGTTTAAGTTAAGCAAGCTTTAGCTTTGTTTTCTACACAAGAGACTATTATGTGGAAAATTCATTATACTAGTGCAATCACCACAACTTATCTAGAAGAAAATAACCCAGCATATGCAACATCAATTGTTTATTAGAACATCTTCAGCAAGAAAGAACATAATATTCCAAATGTATCACTCAAAATAAGCAGTATAAGTAAGATATAGAAATAGGCTGTGTAACCCACTAGATGAATTAACTAGCATGGCAAAGAGTAGTATTCCAAATCCTATTTTTCATATATCAAACCTAACTACCAAGTATCTAAGAGGTTAGTGACTGAGATTAAGGCTTTTTATTAGTTGAGTTGACTAGTTACGTAAACATTAGAATAACACCACATCTGGCTGCACAGAATTAATATATAACTGGCAGCTAAGAATAAACAAAATATAGATTTATCTAAAGAAAAATTTAGAGTACCCAAGCCTGAAATGCACAATTTATTTATATGAGAATCAACCAAGTCAAAAAGCTAGAGGGTGTAATCAATTTCCATGCAACCAAATTAACACAACCCAATTGTTAATCACTAACTGGATTAGCTATAGGTCAAGAATAAATTGCAACACCATTAATAGCCTTCCTTTGAGGACCAATCAGCACAATGCTGAAGAAAGATATTCACTATCAAATAAATCATCAAATTCTTATCAATGTAACTCTCCTCAAACGAAATCCTTGTTTTCAATTTCAATTTACTGTATTCCTTACAAGATCTCCACCCACACAGTAAACAATTAAGTTGGGACTCCTAACCTTTTGCTTAGTAAATCAAAATAGGCATTTAACCAAACATAACAAAAAAGAAATCCAAATCTGAATATGATGGAAAAGAAACCAAAGAAACAAACTTTAAAATGAAATGAAAGATATTCATATATCCACCCCCCCCCCCGGCCCCCCCAAAAAAAAAAGTTCATATGAGTATAAAAGGGGGGAAGAACATAACACAGTAACTATTCTCAAGGACTAAATTGTGAAATAAAAAGAAAACTAAAAGAATCTTAGTTTGAGTCACAACTCCATTGCCTAAAATTTTTTGTAATTGCATTAGCCAATTCCAATAGGCCAGAAGTAATCAAAATTGATATTTACTAAGAGACAAATTCAATGCATACATAGGGCTTGGGCAGCAGTTTGTCTTGCCCGAGGATCCTTCACCAGTAACTTCTTTACAAAATCTTTCACACTGTTGCTTATGGTTGGCCATGGTTTGCGGCGAAAATCAAGCTTGTTTCATAAGACCTACAAAAGTGAGACAGTTAGATAAGTATACAAAAGGAAACTATGGGGGGGGGGGGGGGGGGAAGAAGCAATATTGAAGACACAAACTTTATGGGAGATTGAGATAGATAAGGCTCGACGATTGAACTCATTTTCTGCAAATTCACCGAACCGGGTTTTCCACAACTCCATTGCCTCTCTTCCTCTCCCTCACCCCAAGACATCACACACACCTCGATTCCGCAAACTCCTTCGATCCCGCTTCTTCAGCGCTGATTCTAGTAAACGACGACGAAGCAAAGATCGTCAAAGCAAATAGAAAAAAGCAAATCAAAACCCTAATCGCAATTGCAAACAATACAATTATTTGAAATTTGTTGAGTCTTTGGGGACAACAATCCAACCAAGGTTAAAAAAAAGTTCAAAGATTGGAAGGATAAGAACTAATATTAAAAATTTTCAAGTTTATAGAATCTTTTTAGAGGCTAAGTATTGACAACCAAATTGATAATATGCATCTGGCAAAATATTGATGCCAAGCATGGATAACATCTTGGTCGTGTATTTGAGATTGAGATTGAAACGGAAAAGTGAAAGGCCAAAACTCAGAATAGCAAGAGGTAGAAAGCTATGAGTTTGTGTAATTGAGGAGACGTTTGGATTTTGCAAGAGTAAGAGACATAAAGAGAGAGTTGTGTTATGAGAGGGAACTTCAAAGGCACTACATTGTTCTATGTGCATGGGGTTAATTGTAGCTATTAATTATTACTTATTAGAGTTTGGCTGGGATAAAAAATGGGCTTGGGCTTGCTATGAACTTTGATCTTGGACAAAATATATTGTTAATTTTAAATATATTGTTAATTAAAAATGGGCTTGGGCTTGGGCTTGAGCATCATCGATTGTTGTTATACTAAGTCCTAACCTTACTTGTTTGCAAACTAAGAAGAGGTAATTAATTAGGAAATCAAATTTGTTATTGTCTTTTGATATCATACTAATTAATTGACGGCTTTAATTTTTTATTTGGCTAAATAGTAAATACTGCTTATGGAGCATCTTCGATTGTAAAGAGGAAAAACAAGAATCAAAGAAAATAAGAACTATAGAAAGGGATTTTACGAACCATAATCTAAAATTCATATCTTACCAAGAAATATGCATCATAGATAAATGACTATCTGAAATCGAAAATCTAGAAATTGCAAAACAAGAAGTTAATTCCCTTAATGTTTTACCTAAGGAGTGGACAAACCTTTACTTCAGATTTCCTCAAAGTCTTAATCATGAATCGATCATCTTGGGACAGGAAAAAAACACTCCCACTTTTCCCAAGAGAAGAAAGTTCCCGCAGAGCATTATTCCCACAAATGGACATCATGTAATCAGCAGTGATGACGTCGAAAATTGTCACCAGTGGGTCACACCGTACTCGCGACTCGAAGCGAACCTGCACGACAGAAGCAATCGAAAGAAGTCCTTCAAAGAGCACCGGTGTGGTGCCGGCCAAAAGCTCTCCGACGGTCAAGTTAAAATTCTTCTGTTTTACTTAGAGCGTTAGAGAGGGTCAATTAAAGCGTACCTCGATTTCTGAGGGTGGCAGGCCTTTTATAGTGGCAAAGGGTTGACTTTTCTTCTTGGTTTCCAAATCTTTTCCATGTGGGACTCTAATACAAATTCCTCTGAGCGTGGTGAGCAAGGATTTCCATTTTTGGCTCTTAAGGCTTTTCTAGGCGATATGGACCTCGGATCATGGGCCCTTACTACGTCTGTCAGCAATGGGCCTTCAAAGTGCAGGGGATCATCTTTATACAGGCCCACCAGTTCCGATCCGTCAGGCCCATTAAGGTAGGCCCATCAGGCTCTATATTTTACCATCTTCAGTTGCCCCCTTCACCCCAATGGTCCGTCACCTTTTAGGTCAAAGGATCAATGGGGTGACGATCCTTACGTATGGGTATGGCGGGCATTTTATGACGGATTCATGCAAGATAGGACGACGGTTCCAGATGGATCAACCCGTCAGAGGAAGATTCATCAAGTTGACGGTTACATGACGGGTACAAATCTGTTGGTACGTACTGACAGGTTGTCAGCATTTATTAAGCATGCCACGTGTCACTCTCTGAATGGCCGTTGTATAGGATCGAAGCGTCGCTTCGTCTTCCGTGCATCTCCTATATATATAAGGCGCCTCACTCTCTCATTTTTCAATTTTCACTCAGAAATCATTTGTCAGAGCGAAGCCGTCAACCTTGTCAGAGTAATCCGTCGAGGACGAGCATCTACTGATTACACCAACCGTCACCTCTCCTCTGCTAAGTTTGGTAAGTACTTCTAATATACTATAGTCAAGTTACATTTCCGTCCATGCATTGTTGTTAGGCTTTCCATGCCCGTCAATACTTTCAAACCTGTCGGTCTTAGGTTTCATTGTCAATTGTAGGAAATGTCTAGTGCGTCAAGTAACCAGTCGGTGGTTCGTGATGGGACGGAATACGAGGATGTATACCCGTCCGGTCATAAAGACCAAGAGAGCCCCGGCGAAGATAGGAGTCCGTCTTCCTCCTCTTCATCCTCAACAAATGAGGATGTGGAGATAGTTGAAATAGAGGGTTCTGATGACGACGGGGATCAAGCACTGGAGTCCGTTGTAGGTGCTGATGGACTAAGGCAGTTCATCATGTTGCCAGAGTGGACGGTGCATAGGTTTACATCCGTCATCAGGGAGAAACATTTCAGCACCTTCAGAACCAACTTCCAAATCCCGGACTATGTTTCCATCCGTCTACCATACGTGTCGGAGAAGTGTTACTATGAAGGGGTAGACGGTGTCGGAGTGTACGAGCAGGCGTTGAAGGCTGGACTTCGATTCTCGCTTTCTACACTTCATAGGGAACTTTTACAGTATCTGGGGTTGTCCGTCACCCAGATATCCCCTAACGCCTGGAGGGTCTTCATAGCCATGGAGATTCTTTACGGTGCAATGTCGGATGGGGAAAGGAAACTGACGGTCCGTGAATTTCTTCACTGTTACCGTCCAGACGAGATTTCTGGATCAAGGGGGATGTATAGTTTTGCTAGTCGGAGCCCCTTGTTGAAGGTGATCTTTGAGACCCCAGACTCAAATAGAGACTGGAAGAGTCGCTACTTCTTCCTGGAGGGTGACAGATGGATGAGCCATCCAGGGGAGACGGAGTACATGCCCGTCGACACAACTTGGGCAGTGATAAATCAATCGTGTATGCATCCGTCTTAATTTTGTAAAGCTTTTCGTATCCGTCCATTTTTATGTGTATATCTTGATCGTCTTTCTCTGCAGGTAGACAGCGCCCACAAGTCAGCCTTGAGGAGTTTAGTTTCCTTGAAAAGATTTGCAGGAAAACTACGCCGGAGGAAAGGACTTGGGCTAAGTTGGTGAACCCGAGGACCATACATTGGTACTGCGACGGTCCTGAGCCCACCCAAGAGGCAATTAGATACGACGAGCAAGTTCATAGACGTAAGCCCGTCAACTTTACTTTGCCATTTAACTGACTTTACTTAGTTTTAATTTCATCCGTCATTATTTGCAGAGATGGAAGACGCAAAAAGGAGAGCTTTGATCAAATCCCAAGCCGTCAAGAAGAGGGAATCCGGCGAAGTGGTGCCTAAGGTGTCGGCTTCAGCCCCTAAGAGGAAACCGACATCAAAATCCGACCGTCCATTTAAGCAACCAAAGGTCTCTCTTGAACCTGTGGTCGGTTTAATGGCTGAGGGTAACAAGACCGTCACCCCAGCTAAGTAGGGGACGGGTAAAGGATTGATGACGGCCCCAGACGGTAAGCAAGAGAGACCTCCTTCCCTTCTCCGCGACGACTCCAAGTATGCATTGGAGAAGCTGTCGTCCATCATCACGGCGGAAGACTATGAAGATCTTGGAAACCACTCGACGGAGGCCATGGGCGAGACGGGCCTCTTTGCCGTCGCTCAGGTTGGTTATGTCCGTCAAATAAGTTTATTTTTCTTTTTCGTTGTTATTTACATTATGTGACGGTCTCTTTTCTATTCGCAGTCCTTGGTCATGATGAAGGGACTACTGGACCGGTGTCTCAACCGTGAGAGTACCTTGGACTAGGTGCGCGCGAAGGCGAAGCAGACGGAGGAAGAGCTCGGAAAACTCCATAAATGGAGGTCCAAGATGGAGAAGAAGCTGGAGCTTTCTGAGAAGGCAAGGAAGGAGCTGGAGGAGAAGACGGTCTCTGCGCTGACGGTCATAGAGAAAAAGGAGGCGGAGATCAAAGAACTCAAGGAAGAGATCCGTCATGTGAAAGAGGTAGCCGTCGAGGAGTACCGAAGCTCAGAGTCCTGCTTAGGCGAGCTGTCAGATTCTTTCCTTCAAGGCTTCGATGATTCTCTCCGTCAAGTAAAGAAGGCCTATCCAGAGCTGGATTTGTCAATGGTCAAACTTGAGGACCAAGCCCAGACTTCTGCCCTCCCCGTCGCCTCCGAAAATACGGAGGACCTCTTTGGCAAAGACGCTGCTCAAGGAGACGGAGAGTCCGTCCCGTCGAAGGATGTCCAAGTCACTGAACAAAAGAAAGATTAATGTCTATGTAATTTATTTTGAGAACAATCCGTCCCTTTTTTTTTTTTTTTTTTTTTTTTATTTACATTTCAGAACAATCCGTCCTCTTTAATTGTATTAAACACTTGCCTTTGGGGCTTTTGGCTTAATGTTCATATATGCTTTCTATCATTGTTTGGTACTTTGTTTAAAGGTCCGTCCTCCTTCTTGAGGAAGGATTTTTGTGAGAATATTTGTTTATCTGTGATACTCCGTCCACATTGCAAACTTGTTATCTTGTGTTGATTGAGCATTTACATCCGTGAGGATTTTCCTTTTCCGTCTATTTTTAGAGGTTCATTATGAGGACCCGTCCACTTTGTGGCGTTGTACATCACTTTTTTAAATGTGATGCCTATTTAATGGACCTGTAAAAAATTTTAACGTAGTCAGTGGTCCGTCCACTTCGCTTGCATGTTCTTCCATTATTTCCGTCCACCTTGTGGACTTGAGTTATCATCCCTGTAGGATGTCATCATCCCTGTGGGATGGCCCGTCGGCCTTGTGGACTTTATTTTATGTCCGTCCATTTAAGGACTCACAGTGATCGTCCTTGTAGGACGATCCGTCCGTCTTGTGGACTTTCGATTGTATCCGTCCACCTTGTGGACTTGAGTCATCATCCCTGTGGGATGGTCCGTCCATCTTGTGAACTTTGGCTACTATCCTTGTAGGATGATCCGTCCATCTTGTGGACTTTATTATGGGTCTGTCCATCAATTTTGTGGATTGAGGGCGATCGTCCTTGTAGGGCGATCCGTCCATCTTGTGGACTGCATTTATATCCGTCCATCTTGTGGACTTGAATGATTATTCCTGTAGTATCTTATCATCCCCGTAGAATGATCCGTCCATCTTGTAGACTGCATTTGTATCCGTCCATCTTGTGGACTTTATTTAGTTTCCGTTAATTTTGTAGACAATTATAATGACATCCAAGTAGAAGATCAAAGTAATATCTGATTATAGAAATGCGTAAAGGAAAAAAATGCCTGCCCCCTTTGGGCTTAAAAAGGGCACAACAAAATTGTAGCAAAAAGACAGTTAAAAGAGAAACTTATAAAAAGCTCAAACAAAAACTGGTTGCCGTGTCACTACTACTGGTAGTATTTCCTCAAATGCTCGGCATTCCATGGATGTGGCAGCTTCTCTCCATCTGTTGTCTCCAGGTGGTACGTTCCTTTCCTTTTCCATGACGTAACTCTATAAGGTCCTTCCCAGTTGGGGCCGAGTTTTCCTGTGCAGGGTCTTTAGTTGCACCCATGACCTTCCTGAGTACGAGGTCTCCAACTTGGAAGTTTCTATGTCGGACCCGGGTGTTGTAATGTCTGGACATGCGATCATTGTACCTAGCGATCCTTTGCTCCGCCACCGACCTAACCTCATCTATCAGGTCCAGCTGTAGCCTCAGGGATTCGTCATTCCTGCATTCGTCATGGTTGTGAACCCTGTAACTTGTGAGTCCAACTTCTGCTGGGATGACCGCCTCGCTCCCGTATGTCAGTCGAAATGGCGTCTCTCCTGTCGGAGTCCTCGCCGTTGTCCTGTATGCCCATAGTATGCTCGGCAATTCTTCGGGCCATATGCCCTTTGCCCCCTCGAGCCGAGTCTTGATAATCTTTAACAGGGATCGGTTCGTGACTTCAACCTGGCCATTAGCCTGAGGATGGGCGGGTGATGAGTAGTGGTTTTTTATTCCTAGCTGAGTGCAGAAATCCCGGAAGTGGCCGTTGTCGAACTGCCTCCCGTTATCTGAGACAAGAACTCTTGGAATACCGAACCTGCATACGATGCACCGCCAGACAAAACTTCTAATGTTTTTTTCTGTAATGGTGGCCAAGGCTTCCGCCTCTACCCATTTTGTGAAGTAGTCGATACCCACTACCAAGAACTTCAGCTGCCTTACCGCCGTTGGGAAAGGTCCCATGATATCTAGTCCCCACTGAGCGAACGGCCATGGAGCCGTTATAGGGGTTAGCTCCTCAGCTGGTTGTCCGATGAAATTGCTGAACCTTTGGCATTTGTCGCAGCTTTTAACGTAAGACTCGGCATCCTTCTGCATGGTTGGCCAGTAATACCCAGCTCGTACCAGTTTGTGCACTAACGAGCGCAATCCGGAATGGTTCCCGCATATTCCTTCGTGTACTTCCCTCATTACGTAGTCTGCCTCTTCAACCCCGAGACATCTTAGATAAGGACGGGAGAAACCTCTCTTGTAAAGAATGTCTTTTATCAAGACGAACCTTGCCGCTTGGACTTTTAGCTTTCTCGCTGCCTCCTTCTCTTCTGGCAATATCCCGTCCTTTAAGTATGAAGTTATCTGCGTAGTCCAGTTTCTTTCGGAGCGTATCTCCTGCATGTTGTCGGGGTCTATTAGCGGAAAGATTTGAATAAAGGAAAGTACATTACCCGGTGTCATCATATGTTCTGCTGAAGCGGCTTTGGCTAGCCGATCGGCGAGCTCATTTTCTCCCCTGGGGATCTGGACGAACATTGCTTTTAGCCCGTCGACTCTCGCCCTTACTTGATCAAGATATCTCTTCAACCTTTCCCCTTTGCATTCATAATCTCCGTTTACTTGATTGGTCACGACTTGAGAGTTGCAATGCACGACCACACTTTCAGCTCCGGCGGCTTTGGCTAGGTCGAGTCCTACTGCCACCGCTTCGTATTCTGCTTCATTGTTGGTAATGGGGAAGTCGAGACGGACCATACATTCAATCTTGTCTCCTTCAGGTGACAGCAATACTATGCCGGCTCCTCCAACTCGCTTATTGGATGATCCGTCGGTGTAGATGTCCCATGGGGGGGTTCTTTTGCCCCCTTGTCCGCGTCACGCGTAAACTCTGCTATGAAGTCGGCTACAGCTTGTCCTTTAATGGCCACACGTGGACCGTACTTGATGTCAAACTCACTCAATTCTATTGCCCACAGCGTCAGTCGACCCGCGGTTTCAGGATTACTCAGTGCCCTTCGCAAGGGTTTGTCGGTCATTACGTTCACAGTATGGGCTTGAAAGTAGGGCTTGAGCTTGCGAGCCGCCGTGACCAACGCAAAAGCGAGTTTCTCCATAGGTTGGTATCTTTCCTCGGCACCGCGGAGCGCCCGGCTGGCGTAGTACACGGGCTTCTGTGCCCTGTCCTCCTCTCTAATTAAGGCCCCGCTGACGGCCACCGGAGAGACAGCCAAATAGAGGAAGAGTTCTTCACCTGGTTGCGAGGGGCTCAGTAGAGGTGGTGAAGATAGATAGGTTTTTAACTCCTCGAAGGCTCGCTGACACTCGTCCGTCCACTCGAATGACTTTTTCAATGTTCCAAAGAAGGGTAAACACTTGTCCGTCGCTCTCGACACAAATCTATTCAATGCCGCTACCTTGCCGTTAAGGCTCTGTACTTCCTTCACGTTTCTCAGGGGGGCCATCTCCATTATGGCTCGGATTTTGTCCGGGTTAGCTTCAATCCCCCTTTGAGATACCATGAATCCTAGGAATTTGCCTGCTGTTACACCGAATGCGCACTTTCCCGGATTGAGTTTCATGTTGTAGGATCGAAGCGTGCCGAATGTTTCCTTGAGATCTTCCAAGTGGTCTTCCTCCTTCCGGCTCTTCACCAGCATGTCGTCGACATAGACTTGGACATTCCTCCCGATTTGCTGTGCGAACATCTTGTTCATTAGTCTCTGGTATGTTGCCCCTGCATTCTTCAGGCCGAATGGCATTACTTTGTAACAGAAGAGTCCTTGACTGGTTACAAACGAAGTCTTCTCCTGATCGTCCTCGTGCATGCGGATCTGGTTATAACCCGAGAAAGCATCCATGAAGCTTAGCAATTGGTGTTGAGCCGTCGAGTCTACTAGGATGTCGACCCTTGGAAGGGGATAACTATCTTTGGGGCATGCTTTGTTAAGATCGGTGAAGTCCACGCACATCCACCATTTGCCGCTCGTTTTCTTCACCATTACCACATTCGCCAGCCAATCGGGGTAGTAGACTTCCCTGATGAAGCTTGCCTCTTGGAGTTTGCGGACCTCTTCCGCTATTGCTTGGTCTCGTTCCGGGGCGAATACTCTCTTCTTTTGTCGGACGGGTGGAAACGAGGGCAACACATTCAACTTATGTACCATGACCGAGGGATCGATTCCTGGCATATCGTCATGGCTCCAGGCGAACACATCCTTGTTGCTTCTCAAGAAAGTTACGAGCTCTTGACGGATTGCGGGTTTGGCAAGCGTTCCGATCTTGGTGGTTCGGTCTGGATTGGAACTGTCGAGAGTTATCTCCTCTAGCTTCTCTGTAGGTTCTGCCGTCGTTCGGTGTTCTTCTATGTTCAAGGCCTGGATCTGGTCTTCCACCTCCATCATAGCTACGTAGCATTCTCGTGCGGCAATTTGACTTCCGCGTAGCTCTCCTACCCCATACTCCGTTGGGAACTTGATCATCAGGTGGTAAGTTGATGTTGCCGCCTTCCACGAGTTGAGCGTGGGTCGTCCAATAATAGCATTGTAGGCTGACGAGCAATCGACCACCAAGAATGTTACGTCCTTGGTGATTTGTTGGGGGTAATCTCCTACTGTCACCGATAACGTGACTGCGCCCAAAGGGAATATTCTACTCCCTCCGAAACCAACGAGCGGGGCGTTTGTCGGTATTAGCTGCTCCCTGTCAATCCTCATTTGTTGGAACGCCGGATAATACAAGATGTCAGCCGAACTACCGTTGTCGACCAACACTCGGTGGATATTGTAGTCGCCTGCCCGCAAGGTGACGACGAGGGCATCGTCGTGTGGATGGTGTAGGCGTCTTGCATCCTCTTCCGAGAACCCGATAATGGGGCATTCCCTTCTTGCCATCTTTGGCACTGTACCCGCCAACTGGACATTCTGTACCATCCGAAGGTATGTTTTGCGAGCCTTTTTCGACGATCCGGCCGCGGTTGTTCCTCCAATTATCATCCTTATGTCCCCCAATGGGGGTCTTGGTCGCTCGTTTTCTCGACGGGGGTGTTGTTCTTGTGGGGGTTGATCCGTTCTCTCCTTGCTGAAGAACTTCTTCAGCTTCCTTTGTCGGATAAGGGCTTCGATTTGTTGCTTCAAGTCGTAGCAATCGGCCGTGTCGTGACCATGGTCACGATGGAAGCGGCAATATTTGTCTCTGGACCTTTTGTTGGGATCACTCTTCAGCTTTCCCGGAAACGTCAGGGATCCTTCGTCCTTAATCTGCATTAGGACTTGGTCTATCGGAGCGGTCAACGGGGTGAAACTTGTGAACCTTGCGCCCATGGGTTTTGGACGTCTCTCCTCCCTTCGATCTCTCATTCTTCCTTTCTTCCGCCCCTGGTCCTGTCGGGGATCCTCTTGTCTGTCTCTTTTCTTGGGTCTATCTTCTCGGGCTAATAGTGCGTCTTCAGCGTTCATATACTTGGTGGCCCTGTAAAGCACCTCCGACATGGTCTTTGGGTCGTTTTTGTATAGGGAGAACAAAAATTTACCCCCCTTCAGTCTGTTCGTGAATGCTGCCACTAGTATCTTGTCGTCGGCTTCGTCGATCGAGAGCGCTTCTTTATTGAAGCGTGATATGTAGGCCCGTAACGTCTCCTCCTCTCTCTGCTTGATATTCATTAAACAAGCCGTGGATTTCTTATACCGATGTCCTCCGATGAAGTGCGTAGTGAATTGAGCGCTCAGCTCCTTGAAGGTGCCGATGGAGTTTGGTGTTAGCCGGCTGAACCAAATCCTTGCTGCGCCCTTTAGGGTTGTAGGGAACGCCCTGCACATAATTGCGTCTGCCACTCCCTGAAGGTGCATCAGGGTCTTGAAGGTCTCTAGGTGATCGAGAGGGTCCTTGATTCCGTCATAACTATCCATACTTGGCATGCGGAATTTACTTGGCAGGGGGAAGGAATTGACGGTTGCCGTAAATGGCGAGTCAGTCCGGTTGACAAGGTCGTCAAGATCATTGGACAATCGCCCCTTGAGAGCGTTCATCAGTACTTCCATCTGTTCCTTCATCGCCTGCATCTCCACGATGATGGGTTGTGGAGCTGTATCCGTCACTGAAGGGATGCTAGCGTCCCGTCGCACTTGTTTGCTCGGGGCGTTGCTCTCCTGTGGTCCGTCATGATTCCTCCTTTCAGCGCTGGTTCCTTCTTGATCCGCTCCTTGGTTATTGACCGCCGCACTCTTTTGGTTTAGCTGCTCTTCTAGGTCGTGGTTTTGTTTGGTGAGGCGCTCCACGGCTGCGGCGAGTGTCCTGACCTGTCTCTCAAGGGCAGTCGTAGGGGCTTCCTCTTCTTGAGCGTCGTTAGTGGTTGCCATCGAGCGTGTGAGTACCATGTAACTCTTTTGTCTAAGAAGCGATAATGTGTTATGACGATCGTGTTCCCACAGACGGCGCCAACTGATGACGTCGAAAATTGTCACCAGTGGGTCACACCGTACTCGCGACTCGAAGCGAACCTGCACGACAGAAGCAATCGAAAGAAGTCCTTCAGAGAGCACCGGTGTGGTGCCGGCCAAAAGCTCTCCGACGGTCAAGTTAAAATTCTTCTGTTTTACTTAGAGCGTTAGAGAGGGTCAATTAAAGCGTACCTCGATTTCTGAGGGTGGCAGGCCTTTTATAGTGGCAAAGGGTTGACTTTTCTTCTTGGTTTCCAAATCTTTTCCATGTGGGACTCTAATACAAATTCCTCTGAGCGTGGTGAGCAAGGATTTCCATTTTTGGCTCTTAAGGCTTTTCTAGGCGATATGGACCTCGGATCATGGGCCCTTACTACGTCTGTCAGCAATGGGCCTTCAAAGTGCAGGGGATCATCTTTATACAGGCCCACCAGTTCCGATCCGTCAGGCCCATTAAGGTAGGCCCATCAGGCTCTATATTTTACCATCTTCAAGCAGCATCAATCTTGAACAATTCAATTAAATTCCTACATTGAATTTTCAGAAGGACATGTATATCAACATCATTTTTTTTTCCTTTTCTTTTTCCACCGATGAATATCAACAGCACAAAAGGATAAAAAGAGGCTCCCCTGCTGGGGAGAGGCAGTTTAAGATCAACACAGAATTATAAGGACACATGATAATGATCTGCATATACATTTTTTACCAACTCATTGACTTAAAAAATCATAGGTAAATGTAGAGTAACCTCCAAAATAAATGATGATAAGCACAAAGTCAAGAATTCAAATATTCCTAGATTAATAATGACATGATTCGGATGTACAATCTGGATGGTGTGTCAGCATCCTATAAAAGTGCTCATAGAGTTGAAACAAAAGTATCATAGCTGCCTTCATGCTACAATTCATTCACGTTTAAGCCTTGGGACTTTTAAAAGAAAAAAGAAAAAAAGTGTTGAGACTAGACACAAGGGCAGTATCAACTGTAGCACAATAGGTCATCCAGGATTTAGCAATTAGCATTCAGGGACACTGGTGTTTCAGAATATAGTGTATTAAGACTGAAGTCACATGGAGGCTTAAGTATTATGCTTCAGAATTCACTATGTATGTATAAGGAAAGAAATAGGACATACAATATAAATCAAGATTATCCATGTTTGAATGAAAAGAATTTGAATGACATAAGCACTCCACCTATAAGAAACGACCATGCAATACAGCTTTATCAAAACAAATAAGAGGAACACTGTATCAAAAAATTTTCTAAATCATATACTTTAGCCTGGCTGTGATCCTAACTGAAACAAAGCAGCTTACCAAGCACTAGGATTAACCATCACAAGCATGCCTCATAAACACATCATACAAAATAAATGAGCTGCATAGAAGATTAACCTAAGTAGCAATAACGGGAAGGTCAACTACCAACCTGAAAACCATTGGGCAATAATCTTTCCACTTTAAATCCACTGATTGATGAGGTGGTGTCAATTGGGACCCTTCTTTAGGAAAATTCATCCAAAAGCTAGCACGGGGAACAAAATCTGAAACACCAATAAGTGAAATTTATCATTTTTATAGAAAATTGTGCATAATTTCTACCAATAAACTAGTAGTGTGTACAAATAATCATGAAGTCAAAAAAAACCCAAGGAAGAGATCACCATATTCACATAAGAAAAAGAATAAAGCTCAATAAATTTTATCAAAAGAAGAAAGAAATACCCAGTTCTGTACAATATGCTACTGATTCATTCAATTTTCATAGGACATCCCAGCATCTGACTATAAAGTTTGTCATTTTTTAAGGTCAGCATTCTACTATTTTCAACATATTCTACCTGAACTTATTAGTGAGATGGTTTTTAATATAATTTTTTTTTTTTTTTTTTAACTATAAAGTGTTGAAAAACATTGATAGGCACTATTAGCTTTGACAATCAAATGTATCTTAGTCAAACACTGAAGTTTACACAAGACACAAATTGACCATCATCAAATGAAGCACCAGTCACAGGGATGAGGAAGTCCTCACCCAAGAATGTAAATATCTGCTGGCTCTTCTGTACAAAGCCAGTCATCAATCTCAAGATCTTCACATGGAAGTCTTCTAGCAACATTCCAAGTACCAATTGTCACCCTACAGTAATTAAGTGTCATTATAAGAATCCAGTGAGAAACAAAATAGTAATACCTATAGAAAAATGGAATTTGATCCTAAGTCTTTAATTAAAACATTCACGCATAAGGACTTTTTTTGTTTTTTATTATTCAATCGTTACAACATGGTGAGGGTGACCTCATTCCTCATAATTCATAAAGAAGAGCCAACAATGTCATTAAAGTAAAAGACTGTTGATCATATTTCTATACATGCCACCATTGGTATTTTATTTTCAGTATTTTTCCTAATTGACAAATTCAACCCAGTTAATTAAGCTATTAAAACCTGCAATGGTAACTTTAAAATCAGTGGAAATAGTGGTTTGTTCGAATGGCATGATTTGGGCATTTGGATTTGGATTTGAGTGATTAAAATCCAAATATTTTGTTTGGAGAGTTTAAAAAATGTTAAGGATTTGGATTTGACAAATCCATCAAGAATTTTAAACCTTTAAAATGCTTGGATTTGAAATAACTCCTAAAATCAATGCTTGGATTGAGGGTGTCCTCAGCAATCACTAGGATATAATTCTATTCCTTTCAAAAGTGAATTGCTTGTATTTAAGGGAAAAGTTCTTGAGTATTCCACCACTCTTCAAACGGTAAAAATTATAAATTTTTCCAAGAACAATTTATTTGGAGAGATCCCTAGAGAAGTGACTAGTCTCACAGGATTACAATCATTGAATTTGTCATTTAATATCTTGATTGGAAGGATTCTTGAGAATATAGGTGATATGAGATCATTAGAATCTATTGTTTTCTCAGTAAACCAACTTTCAGGTCAAGTTCCTAAATGTATGTCAAGATTGACATATGTCACTTGAACTTGTAAAACAACAATTTAATTGGAAGAATTCCTTCAAGCACTCAGCTACAAAGCCTCAATGAGTCCAGTTTCTTTGGAAACAAACTTTGTGGACCTCCACTTACTGATAATTATACTATAAAGGTTGTAAAACCCATCTTTGAAAACAAATGGAGCAAGCATTTCCATCCACTTAAGCTAGATTGGTTTTATGTGAGTACGACACTTGGATTTGTGGTTGGGTTTTGGGTTGTATTGGGTCCCTTACTATTGTACAAGCAGTGGAGAATCATGTACTTTCAATTCCTTAATCACCTAGGGTACAAGCTTTGGAGTGTTGTGGCACAAACTTGGTAGTAGTGTAACTAAATGTTGTAAGCTTCTTAATATTTAGTGCAAAAATATGGTAACCATATGAATAAATATTTTGATGATTTCTATACAAGCTTTGAACTAGCTTAATACTTGTATTATTAGCTATATTCAATCAATTGATATATGTGAATATCATGTTTCTTCAATGAACGTCAGATGCAATCCAAGTTGAAGTTTTATAAACTGTATGAGGATTACAATGTAAAATCAGTTTTCAATTAATAAAAGAAATTGACCACTTAAAACAATGTACAATTCGTTCAGGTAAAGCCCACAAGTTGTTTTTGCTTGGTTATTGGCTCTTTAGATTGCTACCTGTTATTGTGATTGATAAAGCCCACAAGTTGTTCATTGGATTTGGTAATTTCGATTTTTGTCATATGGTTATATTTTGAACTTTTGCACTTTGTAACTTTACGAATGAAACAGGAAATTAAATTAACCTCCCCTTCCTACCAAACCGTATCTCCCTGAGTTCAATGGTGATGGGTTAGATCCATTTGCAAGCATGGACTACTATTTGGGCCTCCCAATTTGTGCTTATATTTATTCTGCTTTATAACCTATGATGACTTCCACCAGTTTTATTGATTCTATGGATTTTGTTTTATTGTTTGGGCCATAGTGGAAATTTGCTTGCATTTTCCTTTTTAATATTTTTGGGCCCGTTCGGCCAATATTATCGGTTCGGGCTTTGTATAAAAGGTTGTGTAAAAACCTTAAGTTTTGGGTATCAATAACTTTCTCCCAATCAATCATCATAATTTTGATTGGATACCTCTCGTAGACTCCCACTCCTCTCCTTATTTATTTACCCCTAAAGTCCTAAACACAACAAAATGCACCAAGAGAAGACTTGTTATGTTTTCTTAATGACTGACTTCTCCTCTAAAATTTATTTTAATTTGGGATTACAATTCCAATTGATTATTTCTTGAATGAATATTTTCTAACAGACTGAGTCTATAAGAGAAGGCAGATAAATTACTAAATTGGTCCTAAAATTTTCAAAATGAAAATTTCATTTTGATTATTTTCTACCTAATCTACCAATTGGATTGATTTGCTTTGCTATTAACATACTCAATTGAAATTTTAAAATAAGTGGGATTGAAAGTGTGATCAGTATTTGGATGAATTTTAAAAAGAACAAAAAATTATTGTAAAACGTTTTAAGGTTTTTTTTTTTTTTTTTTTTATTTGCATAAGACCACAAAAAAGCTTAGGCAAAAATGCAAAAACGCCTATCTAACTTTGGGTCACTTTCACGCAAACTCTAGTTGTAAGGACACGATTTGTAACGACCCCAAATGATATTGGGTTCGCACGTAAATAGGCCCAAACAATATCATTTATAGAGCGTGGGTTTGAAAGGCTAGGCCTTAGTCACCAGATAGTGGATTTTTCGTGGTGTTCATACATAGTTAAATCGTGTTCGCTCTAGGAGTCTTTCTCCAAGAGGCGAACTGGGAAGCTCTGGTTTTTGGCCATTTTTCCCAGCCCCTTTATCCGGATTGCTTGTTCCTCTTTTTATATTAGTCTGCACTCCTTCTCCTTCGTCCACGTGTAGGATCAATTTTTCCATGACTGATACTTGTCCCATCAGCCCATACCCAAAGTGGTTGGGGGTGATTGTAAAAGTTGAAGAGCATGACTCTGTCAGGTGCAGAATGCTTTATTGCAATTCTAGCAGCCTTTTACTCGTGCTGTTCCGCACTGTGATCACCCTTCCTTTTAGGGGCATTTATGGCATACCGAGCAGGAGCTCGTCCTCGGCCATTTCCTTAAACCGTCCTCGACTCTCATGGTGCGTCCTCTGTCCTGTATCTCCTCGGTGCAGGCCTTGGGCCTTAACATGAAATGGGCTGGGGTCACAATCTTTCTGGCCCCACACTGGTAATTCCAATTTGATGTTATTTTACTCAACTGGATTAATGAAATTTTCAACCAAAAAAGAACCTCCATAGAGCTGTATATTGTTTGTGTGGGTTTGGATCCGCATTTCCAAACCCATGTTTGCCTTTTTTTTTTTTTTTTTTAATGACCAGCGCTTGGTGCACTGTTCATGGGATATGAACAATGCACCAAGGCATATGAATAGTAAAAAAAAGAGTGAACAATACTTTTTCACACATTTAAAAATTATTTTGTTACAGTGCTTTCAGTTTTCAGTTTCAGCAAAAATAAATTGTATCCAAACGAACCCTTTATGTGCATGGTTTGTGTTTAATAATAGGTATATGGGCCTATTAGTTTCTGTTCAAATAACACATATTTTAATTTTTCTTCAGAAATTATCAAAAGCTAAAATATTATGCGCGCACAAGAATTTAAATGTTTTTAGCTTTTCTTGAATTCAAAAATGTTATTTGGAATTCGAATAAATTTTCCATATTTTTAATTAGTGTACGCTTTGTTGTGGATCAAATTTTAAGTTTATATGTAGTAGTAATAATCAATGACAAAGATTTTTAGATTTATTGGTATATTAATTTATTTTTCTTTTCCAATCTTTTCTGCAACTTATAATGAGGATTTTAAATTCAAAAAATTAATCTCTTTTACTTTTCTTTATTCCCTCGGCATCTTGACTGATCTAAATCGTTTTCATACAAATTTGTTTCGCTGTAGGAAAATTACCAGCAAGCCAATAGTACAAATTGTTGGCTTGAGTTTACCAAAAAAATTGTTAGCTTGAAAAAGAATAAAAAATATTGTCCGATGTTTTAACCATGTTTTATGTGAGTAAACTATGACAAAATGCAAAGACCCTCCAACTTAGGGTCACTTTCACACATACTCCGTTTGAAGCTAAGGTTTTTTTTTTTTTTTTTTTTTAGGTCTGGGGTTTTAGATTCCACTTAAGCCACTTGATAACTCATTTTTGCCTCACGACGCCTCTTTGATCAAAGCCATCCCTCTAAGCCTTGAAAGCTGTGAGGATAAGCTATTTTGGCCTAGGAATTCTAATGGACTTTATTCCGTCAAATCCGGATACAAGCTGCTCATGGAGTGTGAAATGATAGACAGTCCTTCTTCCTCTGATTTGTCACTAACTAAAAAAGTTTGGAAGGGTATTTGGAACCTTAGAATTCCAAATAGAGTGAAAACTCTCTTATGGAGAGCTGGTTCGGAGGCCTTACCCACCAGAGTGAACCTCAGGAAGAGAAAAATTTTGATTGATGACTCCTGCCCTCACTGTAATCTCGACAAAGAATCCTCTTTCCGTGCACTTTGGTCTTGCTCAAGCTTGTATCCTGTGTGGAAAGTTCATTTTAGTTGGTTAATCAAGTTAGCTGCGAAGTGCACTTCTCTGCTGGATATCATTCAGCTCTGCCAAGACCAAAGCAACCTATCGGAATTACTTGCCATGACAGTAGCACTGATTTGGGCGCGTCGGAATCAGATCCGAGCTAGTGAAAATACACTTCCAATCGAGAAAATCAACTCAATGGCCCTTGAAAACCTCCAGGAATTCCAGCTTGCTTCCTCCACTCCCCATCGTGCTCCTCCCACGGTCAGGCCAGCTAATTGGTCTCCTCCACCTCTGGGTTGACTGAAGGTTAACTTTGACGGTGCAACTTTCGCCTCCAAAGGCCTTGCTGGTTTGGGAGCCATTATCTGGAACGACCAAGGTCTAGTTATGGCTGCCTATACACATCCTATTCCTCTGCCTACTTCTGTAGAGACAGTGGAAGTGTTGGCAGCGCGTAGTGCAATCAGCCTGGCAAGGGAACTGAACTTTGACAAGGTAATCTTCGAAGGCGACTCGGAGATCATCATCAAAGCCATTAACAATGGGGACCTTTCGGCTTCAAGCTTTGGTCACATTCTTAAAGACATTAATCTCCTATCCAATGCCTTTCACAAGGTGTCTTTTTGCCACACCCGCCGACAAGAGAATAGAGTAGCGCATGATTTGGCTCGATTGGCTTGTAATTTTTCTTCTTATCAAGTCTGGATGGAGGATGTTCCTCCAAACTTATCCTCTGTGTATTGTTCTGACTTCCCTGAATGAATTGCTCCCCCCTATTCTTGGGGTGGTTTCTCAAAAAAAAAAAAAAAAAAAAAGAAAGGCAAAGTAGTGGAGTATTGGGAAGGAGGGTACATCAGTCATTTTATTTGAAGGAGGGTAATTACGGTAAAAAAAAAAATTTGAAAGAGGAAATAATAGTATAGTGCAGCAGACAACAGTACAAATTAGTAACAAAATAAAGCAAGGCCAAATTTATTCATTTATCTCGTTTAATAACACATTAATTTGTATCGTTTTTTTTTTTTTCCTTTCTTTTTTTCTTTTTATAAACAAATTTTAGAGACCTACAACGTCACAGATCTAGAAACTCAAGAAATAAACTAAATGAATTGAAGTGGATTGAAAATAACTAAAATGGACCGAATGGACAAAAATTGACTGAAGTAGACTAAAATATATCAAAGTGAATCAAAATGGACGGAGTGGACCGAAGTAGATCGAAAGTGGAAGTGGTCCAAAATTTACCAAAGTGTACCAAAATGGACTGAAGTGGACCGAAATGAAACAAAATAGACCAAAATGAACCTAATGGAACAAAGTGAATTGAATGGACCGTAATGGAAAGAAGTAGACCGAAATGGACCTAATGGAACGAAGTGGACCGAATGGATTACCTAAGTTTCTGCTTCTTCCGCAAGAAACTAACCAAAAATCTTGAGCTTGGCAATTGTTTTACCTTTTGGGTCAAGAATATGCAAAGAACATCTGATCCCAATGCATTTACTCTTAAAACCATAAAAATCTTAGATATCCATAAAGACCCACACAAAATAAGAAATTGTTAAAAACTAAAATAAAAAAGACTCCTCGTCATTTAAAAAAAAAAAAAAAAAATCAAATGGGATGGGGAAAGAGAGAGTGAGAAGACAAAACTTATTATACCAATAGTTACAAAAGGACCTAACCTTTGTAAGTACTAGTCAAGCTTATAAACCGAAAACTCATTCACTAACTGACCAATGTGGTACTTTAAACCACTTATCTTTTTTTGAGATAATATAGATAAAAGACATAAGAGATGTGAAAAGATGGTACTTTAAACCACTTATCTTTTTTTGAGATAATATAGATAAAAGACATAAGAGATGTGAAAAGATGGTACTTTAAACCACTTATCTTTTTTTGAGATAATATAGATAAAAGACATAAGAGATGTGAAAAGAAGGAGTGGGAAGATAAGACTTACAACACTAGCACTTAGCACTTACAAAAGGGCCTAACCTTTGTAAGTGCTAAGGAGACTTATAAACCGAAGACTCACTCACTAACTGACCAATGTGGTACTAGCGAGACTTATTAATAACTAATCTTGAATACACGACTTGTAGCTGAACTACATACCAAAACCATGACTTGTCGTGAAGCTATGATAAATTTGACTATGACATGTTTTTCTGAATTCTGGAAATATATTCAGTGGCAATTATTTTTAATAATATTTTTGAGAAGGGATTGTTTTGGAGACAATGATTTTTTTTTTCTTTAAAAAAATGGATTCTAACTTCAATGTTTATTAGGGAAACATATTTTTGTGATATTTTTTTAAAAGAAGGATCATCTAGTTCCATACTTGTACCATAACGTACAATAGCTATATCTCTTTGTTATTGATTAATGCAACTAGACCGAAATAAACTAAAAATAGGCCGATTTTTTTTTTTTTTTTTTTTAGATAACTATGGCTGCAAGTTTTTCTGTTTAAATTTGGGGGGTGTTCTAATGTTTTTCATTTTGGAAAATTAAAATCCTCTTGCTGCGCATATTTTTTGAAAATTTTTATTCAATTCTCAATCTTATTTCTTTTTTTCTCTTTCTATATATATATATATATATATATATATTCTTTTTGAGGAATTGTAGGCTATGATTGAAATTCTCAATGACAATTATTTTAATTCTCCCTTGGAATTTATATATATATATATATATAAATTTATTATTAACGCAGAAGAATGTTAAGGTTTTTGAGCTTTCTTGAATTCAAAAATGTTATTTGGAATTTGAATAAAATTTTTGGATTTTTAATTAGTGTACAAATGAACAATTGGGAGAATGTAATCGTAATTCTCATTGATTCTGTGAAATAACACCTCTCTCTTTTATATACAAGAAAACAAACTAAGAAATTAGCTAACTAACATAACGGAAAGAATAACAAAAAAATCCCGCCAACTCTAACAGCCTATCAGTAAACAACACCTGGTAATTAATAAGTAGTCTAAACGACGCTTAGTTTAGTTTACAGAGAAATTATTTACACGACAAGTAGCATAACAATAGCTTAGAACTAAGCAACAAAAGCACACTGAGATGTTTAATTGCTTCAATCTTTAATATATACTTTGTTGCGGAGCAAATTTCAGTTAAGTTTATATATAGTAATAATTAATCAATGACCAGCAGCAAAAAATAATAATAATAATCATGGAGAAAATGGGCAAATGCCCTTTTCTCCCAAACTAAGCAGCGTTTTGCCCAATTTTCCAAACTAATTAAGAAAATGCCCATCTTTTGTAACTCGATTTGAGATAAATCGAGTTAAAAAAAAAAAAAAAAATTCTGGAGCCCTATAGCGGCATTTTTAAGAACCTATAGTGCCGTTTTGTAACTCGACCTCCATAAAATCGAGTTATAGGCAATTTTTTTTTTTTTTTTTTTACCTATAACTCGATTTCATGGAGGTCGAGTTATAGGCAATTTTTTTTTTTTTTTTTTAACCTATAACTCGATTTCATAGAGGTCGAGTTACAAAACGCCACTATAGATCCTAAAAACATCACTATAGGCTTCTTAAAAATGCTACTATAGGGCCTAACTCGATTTATCACAAATCGAGTTTCAAAAGAGGAGTATTTCCTTAAATAGTTTAGGAAATGGGGCAAAGAGCAGCTATTTTTGCCCGAAAAAGGCATTTGGCAATTTTTTCTACCCATTCGACATGGCAATGGTTTTTTAGAATTGCAAATGTTCAATAGGATTGTAAAGACTAGAAGATAGAAAAATTTTCAAGCAAAAAGGTAATAGATTAAATTCTATTAGCAATAGCTTACTATCTTAACAAAAAAAAAAAAAAAAAAAATTAAAAACCCAAAAGTTTAATATAAATAAAATTTAATTTTCTAAATTCTAAGAAAATTTATACACTACACACTGTATTTGCACAAAAAAAAAAACTCAATACATGTATATATTACATGTCATAAAATTATATATTTTTTATCATATGGCGCACAATTTATTACTGTAATTAATTTTTTATTTGATATCTTAGATAAGAATTCTAAAATTATTTAGTAATAACTATTCATGTATTAATAGATCTCAAATAAATCATATATTATATTAGTTTATGGGCAAACCATGCAACACACAGGAATTCAACTAGTATTTATAAATTTAAAATTAAATAAAATATTTGTTTTAGTTATTTTATTTGTAAGGTCCCGATTTATGGCCCAAACCTAAAGTATATGGAATCTCAGCCCAATGAGTCCAATACAATAAATTTGTAGAGAGTGGATCAAAGAACTAGGCTCTAATGAATTGAACAACGGCTAATATGGAATTTAAATGACAATCAATCACTAACAAGATGTATTGATATCAATAGACTTTTCGTTCAAGGAGCCATTAATTATGTATATTGATCACGGTTAAATACAGAGATAGTTTTGATTACTATAGTATTCTCTCCCTCTCCCTTTTTTCGGATCCCTCTCTTACGAAGAATCCTTCCCACTATATATCCTCCTCCGGACCATCCTCATCCTACACATGTTGATCATTCGAGCCTTCACTTGAATACCTGTCCCATCAGACACCCTCTCTAGTTCCCTGTAAATTGCGGTAGCCAAGGTAGCACTGTTCAGGGGTCTTCTCCACATAAATGCGGCCAGAAAAGTAATTGCATTGCATTTAATGCGGTGGTGGCAGCTTTCCCTTAAATATTTTTAAGTTTCCTTCCTTCTCATATGTTTATGAGGCACATCCCTATCATTGAAACTTCTTGGAAGGTCACTTTAATTGCTGGATTACATACTTTGAACCATGTTCATCAAATCCGAGGAGGATGTACTCCTCGAACAACCTTTCATCTGCTCCCTACTTATGGGACCTGGTCTGGGAATATCTAATAATTATTTGCTCCTCCTTGGACCCATTTATATCCTCGGATAAAGCCCAAGGCCCAATATACAATCTTGGGCCCTTGCCCCTACATTATTCATCTATCATAATTATGTATTTCAATATGATAACACTTACATATTTAGTGTTGTCCCTTCATCATTGGCTCAATATATGTATCTATTTTAGAGCATGCAAAAAAATGCACTTTGCTTTCCCAAAGTATTATTTTATCTATTTTACATTCTCACTGAACAATACGCCATGCATCTCATTCTTTGTTTTGCATTCCATCACATTAAATCATATATTTTCTACCAACACCAACAGTAAAAACTAAACCCAAACAACAAAATCAGCCACTAGTTTTCCCCAAATCCATCGCCCACCCACCTCCCCAAATACGCACTTTGCTTTCCCAAAGTATTATTTTATCTATTTTACATTCTCGCATCTCATTCTTTATTTTGCATTCCATCACATTAAGTACCCATTTGGGTACTAATGAAAAGGCAGTGTCTTACGTCTGCGTTTTCTCTTTTCTTTTTCTTTTTTTTTTTCTTTTTTTTTTTAAGATGCGAGTTCCATGGTTGTGGTGTGTTTTTAGTGGGTCTTGTGCACTATTCACGAGACCCACAAATATCTTTTTTTCAACAAAACTTTCATTAAAAATGGGTCACACGACACTATTCATACATTTAAAAATTATTTTTCTACAGTGTTTTCAATTTTCAGCTTTTAGCAAAATAAGCGGTATCTAAACACACCCTAAATCATATATTTTCTACCAACACCAACAGTAAAAACTAAACCCAAACAGCAAAATCAACTGCCACTTTTCCCCAAATCCATCTCCCATCCACCTCCCAACCACCACCGCCCATTGCAAAATCAAACCCATCAACCCAAACCTAAACTCGATTAGCAGCATAATAACCCACCAGTCTTTGAGAACCAAACCCAAGTCGATTTGAGTCCAAACCCAAACCCAACAATGGTGGAGCATTCACACTTGGCGCCTTTGACTTTGTCCTTATCCAACAATGATGAGCTCCGACAGAGAGAAAAAGAGAGATCTTCGAATTTCTAATGAGAGAGAGAGAGAGAGAAAGAGTTAGGATAAGAGGAGAGATGAAGAGTCATGGAATAGCAAGTTCAAATGAGAGAGACCTCAAAGGAGGGAGAGAGGTGTTGAATAAAGTAAGAGTTTTTTTTTTTTTTTTTTTTTTTTTGAGAAGAAAAAAAATAAAGTTTTTAAGTTTTAAAGGTTGTCTTATTTTAGATGTTACTTTACTAATTTGTATTAAAAAAAAAATGCATTTTGACTCCATATATGGTATTTTTTGCATTTTTTTTTTTGAGAGTACGAGCTATGTCACATCTTTGGAATTTTTGCATTCAAGTTGCTCACTAATTATCAAGATAGTAAAAATTCATGAATTTTTTTGTTTACATAAATTTTTTAATTAGTCTGTATATCTCACGTACTACTAGACTACAAGTCGTACTAAACAACTTAATTATCTAAAAGTCTAAACGACACAAGGAAATGACCTCATACATAACATCACTACTCCCAATTCCCATAACCTCCCAAACACGCCTCTAAAAAGGAAGGGACGACCCCCTTTCCCCACTGATATTTTTCCACAATCCCCGACCAAGCATGAAACAACAACAACAACAACAACAAATACTAGAGATTTCTCCAATTTTTAATCTCTCTCTGTCTTTCTCCAAATGAAACCCTATTTGGTCAATTTTTCCTTTACTCTAACTCACTGATAAAACATCCCCACCTCGCTTCCATCTGTAACCTCAATTTCTCTCTTCCATTATTTTCAATCCACTCCAATTTCTAATCCTTCGATTTCACTTTTTTTTTCGCAAATTCAAAATCCCCAAAAAAAAAATTTCTAGGGTTTTCGGTTTTTTCTTAATTGGAAAATGGAAGGGAACAAAGACGACGCTTTGAAATGCTTGAGAATCGGTAAACAAGCTATGGAAGCTGGAGATCGAAGCCGAGCCTTGAAATTCATCTCCAAAGCTCGTCGTCTCGATCCCACTCTTCCGGTCGATGATCTCTTATCGGAGATTGAGAAAGAATCCAATGGTCCCGGCGATCCACAACCTCATGGCTCTTCGGGGCCGACCAATAACGGCACATCGGAGCCATCGAAACCGTCCGATCAGCCATCGGTCCGCCACCGAGGTCCGTCTTCATCGTCGGCCTCATCGGCATCCGCATCGGCCTCGTACACGGAGGAGCAAATCGCGATCGTGAGGCAGATTAAGAAGAAGAAAGACTACTACGAGATTTTGGGGATGGAGAGGAGTTGCACGGTCGAGGATGTGCGAAAAGCGTATCGGAAACTGTCTTTGAAGGTTCATCCCGATAAGAACAAGGCCCCGGGCGCCGAGGAAGCCTTCAAGGCTGTTTCCAAAGCGTTTCAGTGTCTCAGCAACGAGGAGAGCAAGCGGAAATACGACGTTTCGGGGTCTGATGAGCCCGTTTACGAGCGTCGTCCTGCGCGGCGTGCTCACAGCTATAATGGTGGATACTACGAAGCTGATTTTGACGCGGAGGAGATATTTAGGAACTTCTTCTTCGGTGGTGGAATGGCTCCAACTGCGGCTACGCAGTTTAACGGGTTTAGTTTTGGGCAAGGAATGGGGCATAGGGGTGGTGGTGATAATGGGTCCGGTGGGTTCAATCTTCGGATGCTAATTCAATTGCTGCCAGTTCTGCTCATTCTGCTTCTGAGTTTTTTGCCGTCTTCTGATCCCATTTATGCTCTTTCGAGGTCTTATCCTTATGAGTATCGGTTTACCACCCAAAAGGGTGTTAATTATTATGTGAAGACTACCAAGTTTGAGCAGGAGTACCCGCCGGATAGCGCGCAACGGGTGTCACTGGAAGGGAAAGTTGAGAGGGAGTATTTTACTATACTTGCACAGAATTGTCGGCTCGAGATGCAGCGGCGCCAGTGGGGATTTATTCGTGAGACGCCTCATTGTGACATGCTACAAAAGTTTGAATCTGTGGGGGCTTGACGATTTGGATCAAGGTTTTTAACTTTTCAATTTATCTCCTGTGTTTTTGTTTAAGATTTTACTGTATTATGAAGGTTACTTTTGGATCACTCTTTACAGAATATTAGTTAAGCAATGCTGAATAAGTTATTTTGTTCCTCTTCTCTCTAGGTAGGGACTATATAGGCAGGAAACTTTTGATTACATAATTCACTAGATGTGGTTTTGTATTGTGAAATATTTGTTATGAGACATACAAACATTGTTACTTTTAGTATTCTGCTATTTAACTTTACACATGTTTAGATAACAACAACCATTAAAACTTAGTTGGCTATGGATCCTCAATAGAGTAGTCAAGGTTGGTCACATGCTTGTATTCTTTTCCAACACGTGTTTAGAATCTTGATTAATTGTTGGGAGTGGTTTGATTGCAACTAATAAGCAATGGCCTTAAATATGCTGTGCTGGGTTGACATATTCACTTTGAAGGTTCTAAACTTGGCTGGAATATATATATATATATATATAGAGAGAGAGAGAGAGAGAGAGAGAGAGAGAGATTAAATTGTTAAATACCAGTTAAGAATTTTTTTTTTGTGTGGGTAAAAAGGGGAAATTTATATAATAATTAAAGAACACATTACATCAAGTATGTCCAGTAGACACCTGTAGATGCTGTGCTGGGATGACATATTCACTTTGAAGGTTCTAAACTTGGCTGGAATATATATATATATATAGAGAGAGAGAGAGAGAGAGAGATTAAATTGTTAAATACCAGTTAAGATTTTTTTTTTGTGTGGGTAAAAAGGGGAAATTTATATAATAATTAAAGAACACATTGCATCAAGTATGTCCAGTAGACACCTGTAGTTGGTGTCTATTTACAAAATGAACCATGGAGCACTCTCTAGGAGTACACTTCTGCAAACGGGCCCATATATGACTACAAGGTACAAAAGATGGACAGTGTGAATAGATTTTTCAGTTGGCTGCTTTGCTCCCTTCCCCTTTTTGCAAGCCTGTCCGCCACTCTGTTTACCTCATGGTATGTATGATGCAGACAAACCATCCATTTTCTGTCTAGGAGGATCCTGCAATCACAAATTAAAGGGGCCAAGGCCAGAGCCATATCCCCAGGAGAAGTTAGGCAACTTATAACTAAAGTAGAGTCCTTATGGGGTTAGCTTGTGGAGATACATTAGAAGTGGCTGGTTGAACTTCTCTAAACTCCTAGTATATGATGTGGGGGATGGTACTAGAGTGAAATTTTGGAAGCATGCGTGGTGCGGGGATTGTACTCTCCAAGAGGCCTTTCTAGAGCTTTATTGTATTAGTAGGTCGAAGGATTCCTTGTTGGCTGAAATTATGGGTTGGTCTGCTGGGAGGTTTCACTTGAATGTGCAATTTTGTCGTCCACCCCAAGATTGGGAAGAAGAAGCCTTTGATTGGTTTATGGGGTTGGTCTATTCTTCGACAATGCAGGGGTTTGGCCCAGATAAGGTTTGTTAGAAGCTTGCAAGGAATAGAGGTTTTGAGGTTAGAGGATATTATAGTTCCTTCTATCCTCCTACTGTTGTTTCCTTCCCATGGAAAATGATATGGCAATCGAAAGTTCCTCCACGGGTGGCTTTCTTTTCTTGGTTTGCTTCCTTAGGTAAGATCTTAACCACAGACAACCTTCATAAAAGATGTGTGAAAGTACTTGATTGATGCTATATGTGTTAGAGACGTGGGGAGTCGGTGGATCATCTTTTACTTCATTGCTCCATAGCTTGGGAGTTGTGGTCTTTGGTTTTTTGCTTGTTTGGTATTCAATGGGTTATGCCTCATACTGTTCTTGAGTTTTTTGAGGCTTGGCAAGGAAAGTTTACGCGACATCGTCACATTGATTTTTGGAGATTAGTGCCTCATTGCTTGATTTGGTGCATTTGGCGTGAAAGGAATGCTAGAAGCTTTGAGGGTTGTGAACGTTCTTTGATAGAGATTAAGTCTTTTTTCTTGCTTACTCTCTTTGATTGGAGTGTGGTCTTTTCTCATTTTTCTTGTTCTTCTTTTCCTATTTTTCTTTATCGTTGTTCTTTTGTTTCCTGATTCGTGCCCCCATAGTACATCCCCAATGTACTCGGCTTGGCACTTTTTCTATTATTATTAATATTCTTACGTTACTTATCAAAAAAAAAAAAAAAAAAAAAACTAAAGTAGAGTCTACCTCTATATTTAAAATTATTATGCCTGCATCCCATGCCATGTATAACCTTTGCCGAACTGCCCAAAGCTCAGCTATATTGTTGGTTGTTAAACCTATGTGAGGGGGAAATCCAACGATTCATCTCCCTTGAGAGTCTCTTATCACTCCCCCACCTCCAGCATATCCTGGATTGCCTAAGGTACTTCCATCGATATTTAGAGTAACAAATGGATCAACAGGAGGTTGCCAAGAGATGTTTAAGATGCATTTGGGAATGCTAGATTTGCGAGGATGAATAAGTAGAAAATACTGCGAAGATAAGTGAAGGGTTCTGTGCAGCATTTGATTACGGGTGTCAGATGGGTTAAAAATCCTTTTTTTGAAAGATAACCAAAGTTGCCAAATCCCATATGCAAAAATAATATTCCAAGGGGTATAATTAGAGGTAACTGGAAGAAATTGATGTCTGTCCAGGAAGAGCAATACAAAATTCTATGGCTCACATAGAATCCCTTATAGCATGCAAAGTGGTTTCAGGAATATTACATCTAGGACAATCATGAGTAAATCCAGGGAAATTGGCCAGAATTTGAATAGGGAAGTTGTATGTGAGTTTGGTAAAAAGGTTCCTGTGAATTCATGGGCTGTGACTTGCTGCATCCAAGTTTGTCAGTTGATAT
The DNA here is from genome assembly GCF_932294415.1 of Quercus robur. Classification (NCBI taxonomy): domain Eukaryota; kingdom Viridiplantae; phylum Streptophyta; class Magnoliopsida; order Fagales; family Fagaceae; genus Quercus; species Quercus robur. The sequence goes on from NC_065535.1 coordinate 82,604,932, forward strand.
TTATGTGAAGGAGCTATTTTCCATGAGATAAAACAAAGGCAGTGGTATCTTGTTGGGTATGTGGGATATTGTTCACAAGTGGTTCAAGGCAGTTAGTTGGGGGCAAGTTTGGACCTCCAAAACTTAAGCGAAGTAAAGCTGTGAATTTGGTACTTAAAACAATAATTAATGTTTCTAATTTTTAAATTGTACTGATCTGGACTGGCTACTGCCTGGTGCAATTGTGAAATTCTTAACTGTCAAGATAATATGGGTTAGATTCTTCAATCTTGACAGCAGCTACTTCATTCCAAAATGCTGAGAATGTGGCAAAGACTATAATGGAGTGTGGCTAACTGTAATGGGTTATATGTTTACCCAAGTGATAGATAATGTTTAAAATATATTAGATGTGTGCAACAAAGTGCACAGCTTTGCAATTACTAGACGGTTTTTCATGTATGAATTATAATTTTCAATATATATATAAAGCTTTCAAAAAGATTGTTAAGTGCCATTATTGTACCTTTGGCATTTGTGTTTAGTTATCCTTATACTTGTAAATATTGCATGTAAAATTATATGAAAAGGCTAGAGCTACAAGCTTTTTTTACAAAATGCTGATGTGGTGAGTAGTTATTAGTAAGGAAAAAAGTAATGTTAGCGGTGAGGCCAAATGAGAATGAGTAATAGTTTGCCGCATTAACCGTTTGTAAAAATATTGTAAAAAAAATGTGCCTGTAGCATTACTCAAAATCATATAGTTTATGGATTAGCTGCAAAGGTTGCCACATTGGCTTGCCAACAATTGACTTCCCCCCACCCCCCTTCCACACACCCCACAAAAAAAAAAAATTCCAGGAGTTATTGTTGTTTTTGTATATGGTAAAACATAGCAACTTTTATCTAGAGTAATTTGTTTCTTCTTTGCAGATTGCTTGTTCAGTGCCACTGGCCCACCGTCTTAGCATTACCTATTCTGAAGAATGCACGGAGACTGGGGAATCTGCACAAGAGTAAAGGGTTATAGCACCTTTAGCTTTATATCTAGTAGACTAGTACTACACTGCGCCATGATGTTGTAAAATTATTGCCTTTAACTATGTGAATGCTTGCTGCAGTTTGGATGCATCGGGCAAGTTAAATCATTTTTCAGGCTATATGCTATGTTGAATATAGTATTCTTTGTATGTGTTTGTTAAATGAGCGGCTTTTTCTCCCAACCCGCAACATCTATTCATGCTCAGTGCATAGTTAAGAGGTGGATTAGATATGTACGGTTATTAAGCTTGCAAAATACTGGGGTTTTCTTTAAATTATATCCTGTTTTGGCATCGTTGACAAAGCTTTTAAGATGATCATAATGTTAGAAGTGTAGAGTCGAAAGTCTTGTATTTTAATCATGTTACAATGGATTGAACAGGTAACCCTTTTCTGTATGTTAATCTTGAGGTAGTTTTGATTATTAATAAAACTATGGTACAGTTCTTTAGGTAAAGTACATTATGTTCCCAAATTAATCCATTTTTAAACAAATAGCACCATTGAAGCTATTATCGTTGAGAAAGAACATTGGTTGATTACCTATCAAAAAGAAAAGAAACAAAATTAGTTGTGTTTTATCAGTCAACACAACTATGTGTTTAAATTTATTTAGAGAATCTAATGTATTGCATCTAAGCAAGTGTTTACATACTTTGCTCTTATATAGTTCTACACTCCGTTTTGTTTTGAAATAAAATATTTTTTGAAAAAATATTTATCTTTATTTAGGTGTTTGTTTGCATGTAAAATGTGGTCAAACTTGTAAAATATTTTCAGTTGATTGTAAAATCCTTTATAAAAAGTAGTAAAATGTGATAGAACGATAGTGTGACGAAAAATTATGACAATGATATGGTAATAGTAGAAGAATAGTGTGATGGAAATATCTAATTTAATATGGAGGAAGTTCATTTTATGGTTACATTTTTTTTAATCTGAATTTATTTGTTTTCAAATAGAGATAATCATTTTATGTTAGATGTTGGTTGCGATGGGTGGTAGTGATAGCAATATGTGGTATTGATGGTAATGGTGACAGTAATAATAGTGGGTGGTAGTGGTGGCGGTGTGTGTTAATTTGAAGAGTAATCAAAGTAGTCAATATCATATTGGTACCAATTGGTATCTACCATACTGGTTACTAGATTGGTGCCAATATTCTTTTGAAACATTTGGGTAAAATTTTGTTATTAAAAAAATGGTCATAAAAAAAAAAATTTATACAGCTAATATATTAAGTTAATATAGTTAGTTGAATATATATATATATATATAGTTTTTTTTTAAGAAAGTAATTAGTTGAATACTTGGGCTCATAAAATGTGTGTTCTATATTTTATTTTTATAAACATAAATAAGGGGAGATTAGACTTAACCCAACTGTGGTTAAGTTGGTTTTGATTTTGCCATTTGTGGTTTGAAAATTATCATTTTACTCATCAGAGATGTCCTCCATTAAGTCTCCGTAACTCACTTTTGTGAAAAAACAAGGATAAATGTGTCTTTTGATTTTCTTTTATGACTCTTTCCTCCCTATCACAGTTAATATCAAAAAACATCTAACAAAAAAACTAGAGGAGGCTCAAAGTTGAATTATATGGCTTCAACCACTTTGCTACTATCAAAATCGCACAGAAAAAAGTTTTATATTCTTCTAAAGGACTTCGTCGTTTGAAGTCGAGTTCCATGCTTCCAGGAAGCACACCTGCCATAACAAATAAGCCTGAAAGAGATTGCCAAAAAAAAAAATGTCATCTCCAAAAACTAAAAACAAACGAATCATTCATTTAGGGTTAAAGCCAAGAAACCATATCGTGGTAGTAAATACCCAAATAAAGATAGAAAACCTGACGAGAAAGCTAGGGACAAGTGAAAGGCTCGTTATTCAGGGAGAAATCCAAGAAGCCAAAAGGGACGTTAGATTACACCATATCAGACCATCACAACACAGCTATACGAGAAAATTAGAGAGAATCCCTAGTAAAAACAAGAGTTTCCCATGCAGTATTCTAGGAATTTGTAGTAGAAGAGTAGTTTTGACATGCACTACTAGGATAACTTCCTCTCTTCCATGAAGACCTCCTCACCAAAATCTCTCTATAAGAATTATTCCAGCGAGGCCACTTGGATTCAAGTCTTAAACTTCACAGTTTTGTGCACCTTTAGGAATAAAGCAACAAGGCTGCAAGAGTTGGTGCCGAAAACCTTGTGGCCCAACTCCTGTTATGAAGTACATATATATATATGAGATTACATATGCTAACCTATTGCAAGCTAACATTTACTACTTGATAATATTTCCTTTGGGTTTTAGTAATTTGCATGCAGGTCATTAGCAACAACAGAAAAATAAAAGGTCACTGTGCTGTTGAAAGTGGGAAAAGGTTCTTTCTATGGCAGTGGATGGAGAAAGGTTTCTTCTGTGACAAAAGAAGACGCAGAAATGTTCCTTCTGTGGTAGAAGAGGAGAGTAAGTCCATTTTGCATGAATGTTCTTCGGACTTTGGATTTAATGTTTGTGCACAGACTTGGCAGCGGCAAGATGAGACCTCCAAGACCATTCTGCAAAAATGCTGGACCTGGTTCCAAACTAGAAGCTGTCTAGTGGTTTCAGGACATGTGTCTAGGGTGTGAAAAAGTAGAAAAAGGACCCTAACAATGGATCAGCTGTAGACCAACAAAGTGCACAGCTTTGCAAGTACAAGATGGTTTTTCCAAGTCTCAACTATAATCTGCCATTAGACATGATAAATAATTCAAACACATTATAGCTACAAGATAAGCATCAGTTTTGAAAATGATTATCAAGTGCATCATTGCACCTTTTGTATTTGTGTTCAGCTGTCCATAACCTTATAAATTTTGCATGTAAAATCATATAGTTTTTGGATTAGCTGCAGAGGTGTAATTACTTAAGAGAGAGAGAGAGAGAGGGTAGCATGGCTACTTTCTCTTTGGCTTACCAACAATGAACTCATTTTTTTTTTCCAAATTTCAATTAAATTATTTTCGTTTTTGCATTGTAATGGTCAAATGAGTAAAATGGGAACTTTTATCTGGAGCAATGCGTTTCTCCTTGCAGATAGCTGTTTAAGGCAGAATGGACGAAGCTTATAAGATGGTCATAAAACATAATGGTAGATATATATAGGAGTAGAAGTCTTGTGTTTTAATTATGTGAAAAAGTATTGAGTTGGAATTCCTTTTTTGTATGCTTGTCTGGAGGTAGTTTTGATTATAGTTCTCTTAACTCTGGACAAAATGTGGGTTGTCCCATGAAGCAGTAGAACTCAACCATGGTTTCCTTCTATTCGATGTGATGCTTACTAATCTAACTCTCCTCTCCATTATTCCATTTCCTGCAATATTTGTGGATAACAAGTTGATTTTTTTTTTTGGTGTGTGCATGTTTTGTGGGGGACTGGTGGAAAACTGATGTTTGAAGTACTGAAACCATACCCTAACTTTCTATTTTAAAACAACCATTCCTTAAATAAAAAGGTTAATGTAGTATTAGGACCAAGAATCTTGGAGATTGAATTCTTTAAATTAAAAAATTAATGTTATATTAGGAAGAAGAATTTAACAGAAAACTGGAGTTGACATGATTTTTTTTAATAAGTGCGTTTTGGACCCCAATGTGAAGGGAAATGTGATGAAATTCAAACTAATAACTTTCACTTCATGAGGTCTGGTTCTTAGTCGATTGCTTTATCTCAAAGTTCAATTGACGTGAATACTAACTCCATTAAAAAATATGAATTTTTGAACAAGCATATTTGAAATTTAAGAAATTACAGTCTAATCAAGTAGTTGTTACACCTATGATTAAGTATGACAATGAAGTAGTTGTTACTTGTTACACCAATGATTAAGTATGACAATGACTTTGTAATAGTGGTGGTATGGTGTGATGGTGTTGGTGGCAATAGGGTGATAGTGATATCGGCGCGTGGTAGTGATGGTAATGATAATTGTGGCTGTTTTGGTGGTGGCAATAGCAATGATAAATATTATGATTGTGGTAGTAGCAATGGCAACGTGAAGAGTAATAGTGGCACCATGAGAAAGATAATATTGTTAGAATTTATCATTAACACATTCTTCATGAAATTTGAAACTCCGGGATTTGGTTATAGTTGAAAACCGTTCAATTTAAAGTTTTACAGAATTTTGAAGTTACTCTTCTGTTGGCATAAAAGAGAATTAACATTGAAAAACATAAAATGACAATTTTAAAAAGAAAATCCTGCATCAAAATTTCTCATCCAAACACTCCATATGATGGTAAAACAAAGGCTAGTACAATGACTGGTACTAATTATGAATAATCTTGAATATTACCTTTCAGAGAACAGAGTTGTAATTTGTATGAAAAAAGAAATGCATCGTTGAAATAAAAATTGCTGATCACAAGTAAGCAGAGAGGGTATTTGTATGATGCAATAACAGCCATGACAAATGTTTTATTCATCCATAATATGCTCTCAGTCAAGGCCATAGCATTGACCCATAGAAGAAAGTTTGTAGCAGCAAGATCATGTTGTCCAAGGCACTGAGGAGATTAACAAAAGAAACATCTCATCCAATTGATATCAACCTTAACAAGTATATTTAATCCAAGTCTGTGTTTTGACTGTCAGTCTACATAACAGAAAAGATATTCAGATCTATAAAATTTATCCGGAGTATGACCAAGCCTAATCTCCTATATATCTCCTTTCTTCTTGGTCTCTGTTAAATCTGTATTGTGAGAGCCATGTATTGAAACTGGAAATTTATATCTCTAATTCTTTGAGGTAGCGATCAGCAATGCCAATGTGCCTAAAACTATGTACTGCAAGAAGATATGGTAATTTAGAATTGAAATATGCAAGTTTAAACTGGTAAAAAGAAACAATTTAATTTCACAAGCAGTGCCAAGCCCAAGGAAAGGTTACATAATTTAAACTGAATGAACTTCTTTTGTCATAAGAAAAGGAAAATGGATGATTTGAAGCAGTTTTTGAGAAAATGTCTCATTTCTATTGATAGAAATAAAGGATTTTCATGCTGCAAAAACTTTAAAATTTCAACACAAGCAAACCTTGATTATGGGGTTTTCAGTAAGGATAAGTTTGATCCAACCAACATAAGGCAACAACCTGCATGGAAAAGGAATATAATTGAACATTGTGCAGATCAAAGGAAGTCATTGATTAGGTTTCTTTTGGATACAATATATTGACAAGTTATGACCATATGATGAAGATCCTGGAAGAATGATCAAACCTTTGGCTTCATGAAAAATTGAGATGCTTAATGTACAGGTCTATGGTTTATTATATTTAAACGCCAAATAGGCACTGATAATCTAATGGACAAAGACACTTTTAAAGAGCTGGATATGCTTAGTCATTTAATTTTAGCCTAGGCAAGCCCCCAAGCATGAGGCACAATCCCCATGAAGAAGCCAATCAAATTAATTTGTCATTGATATGACCATGCCAAGGCAGGGACAGCACCACAGGAAAGCAAGCACTGAGGGACAAAAGGTTCATCCCACATGGGAGCAAAGACCTGCAAGCCTCCGGTTTCCATCAGCAGCTTGCTCTTGTGTGGTATTGGTGAATGAACACTATTTGCCTTGCAAGAGTGTGTTGCCTAGACAACCCCCAAGCATTAGGCTCAACCCCATGAAGCCAACCAAATGAATCAATCATCGGCACGCTTGGACAAAGCAGGGTCAGCACCTCAGGAAGATATTTTATCATGCTCATGCATTTAGCTCCATTATGCTCGATGTGGACATTTGTGGAGAGAGAGATGAATGATTGTATGTTTGAAGATGTGAAAGCCTAATTGGTTCAAATGAAACGGGCTTTCATAAGAACATTGTTCAAATGATCCCAGGTTTTGGGTCCTATCAATATCCTCTCTCTTGTAGATTTTATTGAATATTTATTTGTTTGTTTTTAATTCCCATTCATTTGTAGTTCTTTATACTATTTTATGCATATCATTTGTACATCAGGTAGTTCCAATTTTCCAATAAAAAATAATGACTTAGAAAAAATATTGACATAAACTGACATGAGTATATAAATCAACTTATGGTATCTCTAATATAAGTTTATTTGTGATGTCCTGTTTATTAATTAAAAAACTTTCACTGTGCATAACTAAAATCTATATAACATTTTCTTCTAAAAAAAAATAAAATATCTATATAACATTCTGAGAATGCTTTGGTCTTTTGACAAGTTGGTAGTAAAAGAAGAGGTATTATTCTACATGTGAACTTTACCCAACAACTCTCGCAATGACATGGTGTCGTAGCAACCAACGTTGGCCTCGAGCATATAATATCCTGTCATCCAAATGATTACTGTCCCCTGATAAAATTAGCAGAAGGGAAATTAGAGTCAATAAAGTGTAGTATTTGCTTAAACAGTATCATATGATTAAAATCACTCATACTAATACAATCAAACTAGATTTCAATTTGAAAGACAATATAAATTTTCATGACTATGTCAGGTTTATGCAATCCCATAATAAAGACTGTCAAAGAGGAATTTCAATGATGAGCAATGATAAATTTAGAGATAAATAATATAGTACCTCTTGTGAGGATATAAACTTTTCCAGTATTTCGGTGCCCATGAACCTGACAAATAATAAAAGATGTATCTTTAGCGCAGATATATATGTTGTTAGAAATAAACAGCAACGAATGAATATGGCCTGGTGCAGCAGAAGCAATTTTTTTTTTTTTTTTTGAGAAACAGCAGAAGCAATAAATTATTCACTTAATTGATTACATAAAAAGTTATAGATGTTGGGGTATAAGATAGGACTGACTGAATATAAAAGCATTAACCAATATTGAGGTAGGACAAAACCAAAAGGATGCAAAAATAAGATTGAAAAATAGAATAATAAAGGATAAATAACCTAGGAGCCACTACCTAGGCTTGCTTGGAGTCAGCGCCAAACAAGAGAGAGCAAAATCATACCATTCCAAGAGAACTTTTACTAATCAATTAATAAAACTGTCTCCATAGGAGTACAATACTGTTTTATATAGATTACTAAGACTAAACCCTAATTCTAATTGTAATTGACTTAGGAAATCCTAATAATTGAATAACGAATATACTCTTAATTCTATGAAATTTAATAAAATACTATCAACTTCACTATCTAGATGTCAAGCCTTGGTGCAATGACTTATGAATGAAGTTAAAATACAAACACATGTACTCTTGACTCTAGGAAATTTAATAAAATACCTTCTTCGTGATCAAGCCTTTGCTTCATGCCTTCTGAATGAAGTTATACACTTCAACTTATGTTAAAATGGACGGGTTTTGGTGTTGGAAGCAAGTTTGTTTCCAAGTGCTTCTTTGCCTAGGTTTCCAAAGATTCTCAACCATTTTGGAGTGTTCGGCAAATAGATATACCTTATCTATGTTTATATCATATTGATATGGAAAAAGCAGGGACAAGTGAAGGCTGAGTGACATTGAATAGAAAAAACACACAAATGAAAGACAAACAAGCTGTCAACAGAAAATTCTTACCGTGATTACTCGGTGGGAAATTGGAACATCAAGCCCCTGAAGAATGTACAAAAGATACTATTAGAGCATCCAATCTAGACGCTTAAAATTTTAAGTGAAGATGCACAATCAGCATATAAACCCACATCAAATACAACACCTTCTGGGAATTGTATTAATACCCCCTCTCATATCCAGGCCCAAAGAACCTAACGGATTGAGAGACCAATGGGGCCAACTAACTCAACTGAAGTAGAGAAAAACAGGCCTGGCATGTGGAGCTAAAGCACAATGTATGGATAGCAGCAAAAAAAGAACATACATCTACATTGAAGAGGATGATTTCTCCTGCATGAATGGGATCCTTGCTAATATTCAAGAACATGAGGTCACCCTGCCAGAGAATCAAAATATTATGCCAACAAACAGAATGAAGCCAAATAGAGCATTTAATAGTTAGGCACTTCACTACATCTACATAGGAAGTGTCATAACATATTTATATGAAAAAATCCTACTAAGTCAGATTTATAGTTTAAACCCCTCAGTGATTAACAACGTGGAATTAAATTAAAAAAAAAACATTTAATCACATAACATATTAAAAAAAAGAGAAACAGTTACTCTTCCATAACATAGTTACATGAAAAAATCCTATTAAGTCGGATTTATAGTTTAGATCCCTCGGTGATCAACAATTGCTGAAATAAATTAAATAGACATTTAATCATATATATTCGCAAAAATATACCCAGAAATTTATATATTTAGGCCTCAAATATAGGACCAAAGAATGGTTATGAGGTGCAAAAAAGCTTTCCAATGGAAAAATCACTACAAGTGCAAAAGTTTCTCGTCGCAAAATCACATATAGAGAAACAGTTACAATGTCAAAGACACACAAAACCTTTGTAGCGTAGACCTATGCAAACTCTGTAAGTGCTTTACTTGCCTTCCTACTGCAATATCCCCAAAATTTCTAGAATTCTTTTCCAGTGATCTCCTCTGAACCAGAATCTCTAGCACTCCAAGGACATTTTAAAAATTTTCTCAATGAACCTCGCTAGATTTGGGCTCTCTGGTTTCAACCTCACTTTGCTCACAATGGGTATATAAAAATTTCTATGAACTTGGCTTAATCAATGGAGTGTGAAAGAATGCTTAAGATCAAGAACAAAAACAAACTGAGGGAGACGAAGATTTTTCCTATTTTGCTCTCGAAACTCTCAAAAAATTATTTTTCTTTTTGCTCTCTCTTGGTGCTTTCAATGGCAGCAACACCCAGCCTAAAAAGAAAGCTCCCCATTCTATATTTTTTTTTCTACACAGCCAGCCTTAATACAAAAATGAAAGCCAGCCCTCCTTTTGTTCCACTACCCACATGTGCCATTGTAAAGAATCTCAGCTCCTTGTCTTTGGATTTTGTTTCAGCCTACTGCACTCAACAAACCACTACATGCATTTAATGAACTTCACATCAGTCACTTAGGCATACTTAAAAAAACAGAAGGCATCAAGTTGCTTCCTTTCAGTCAACAGAGCAAGAGGGCCTCTGCTGCTTGAGCAATCCAAAACCAGGGCAGAGGCCAAAAATCTCTGTGATGGGTACTGTCCGCGCTACATTGCTTGCTCAAGCAAGATTCTGCTAATTGTAATATTTTGATGCAGCAACTGTTAACTGATTTTTTGGATTAAGAATTTTTCATCCTAGTCAAATTTCTGTCACGGAAATTAGCCATCTAAAATCCTAACACTAAATGCTTCACTGATGGAATGTATAAGGGTGAACACAGTATAAAATCTTTCATACAGCTTTCTCGGCAAACAGACAAAGTAAACCATGGAATACAAGGTTCTGTGTTGTTACTGGTACAACTACCAATGCATGGCCATCATCTGCCAGCAATTCCTATCACTACTTAGTAAACCCCCCAGTAATTTTCTCATAGATTTTTTTCCTGATTGGTAAGTTATACACGCATCTAATGAATCTTGAAACCCACAATAAGGATAGGATTTGCCAATTAAATTAGAGCTCTTTGACATATAATTAACAATAAGAGTAATTCAAACATTCATTTATTATTATATTTTGGAATCCATTAATCACATTCACCACACCAGGAATAAAGAAAACCAAAAGCATTTGTATAATTAAAAAAACTGAAGCAACCATCATAATTGTGACAACAAGAATACATCATTATTAAAAAAGAACTGCATTAGATACACAGCTTGTAAATGCAAAATAGGGGTCTAAAGATACATCAAGCACTTTGCCACAATCAAATTGCAAAGAAAAACCAAAAAAAGTGTTATATACTACTAAAGGACTTACTCTCTTGATGCCGGGTTCCATGCTCTCAGAGATTGCAACTCCAAGAAGTGATCCAGGAGAATCAGCACCGGCTAGACATGCTAGTCCTTCAGATAATATGATAACTGACGAAAGAAATGAGACTGAAAAAAAAAATGCAACCCTTCTTAGAGCATGAAGAAGTAAACAGAATTTTTTTTTCAAGAACATCAAGTAGTAAACAGAAACTTTTCAAGATTCAAATAAGAAGCAACCTTGGTATCATATATAAACCAATAAGAAATTCAAGAACATGTCAAACATGTACATTTTGAGGGTCGTCGAGATAAGAAGCAAGCAGCTTTACTGACACATAGTAAGAGCAATAAAAATGATGTGGGATTAGAGTACGGACCAAGATTGACGAGCTGAGGGAGAGGTCTGAATCTTCTGGATTTGACAGAGTCCACGGTATTTCTAATCCATCCCATTTTCTTTTTCTTTGCTTCTTCTACTGGGTATGAACTATGAAGTATGAAATATGAAAGACGCACAAACTTTTTTATAGTTAGAAAGAAGACGCGGCAACTTTGGTTTGTATAGTTTTTTAGAAATTCGGTTTTTATAGTTGGCGGCGTCGTTGAGTTGGATTGTATGGTACTTTCATAAGTTTCAATTGTGTATCAAATTTTGTGGGTCCCAAAATGAGCGTTGGGTTGTGGCACAATGAATGATGTTGGACATCTCAATTTGAATAATGCTAATTCCACGACAAAATTCATAAATTTTGTTTGTGTGGCGAGTTATGAAGGGAGGAGTTATGAACCCATTATTTAATTTTATCACTCACAACTTAACATGTGGGCAAATTATGACAAAATTTATGAATTCTATTATTGTAATAGTTTTATTTTCTAGATTTATGTGGCTCCTAAAGTAATGTTATATATACAACATTTTTAATAACAAAACTTACGTGGCAATGTATTACTAGTTCTTATTTGAGTTTATCATTGGCATCATTTTTTTATTTATTATTAATAATTTTCTATTTATAATTTGTTATGAAATTATTGTGATAATATTGTGTCCCTAGCTTTATTCATAGGATAACATTTTCACAACATCCTTACACTTTTCTATTTTATTTTATACCTCCGTTCTCCAAAAGGAAAAACTAATAATTAATAGGCAAAAATTAATTGATAAACTTGAGAGTGGAAAATTAATTAGATGAGTACTTGCTTGTGTGAGAGAGAGAGAGAGAGAGAGAGAGAGGTCGGCGTAGAGATGTGCTTGTTTCTCTTTGGCTTACCAACAATGAACTCGTTTGTTTGTTTGTTTCAAATTTCAATTAATTATTTTCGTTTTCGCATTGTTATGGTCAATGAGTAAAATGGGAACTCCTATATAGATTAATGTGTTTCTCCTTTGCAGATTGTTGGTGATAGATGGTCATAATGTTTTTTTTTTTTTTTTTGGTTGCTAAAAAGATGATCATAATGGTAGATATATAAAGGAGTTGAAGTCTTGTGTTTTAATTATGTGATAAAGGATTGAGTTGGAATTCCCTTTCTGTATGCTAATCTGGAGGTAGTTTTGATTATAGTTCTATCAACTCTGGACAAAATGTGTTGTCCCATTGAAGCTGTAGAACTACTACTGTCAAACTAGATTTCAATTTGAAAGCCAATAAGAATTTCATGTTTACGCAATCCCATAATTCAGTTTTTTTTTTTGACATAACTTCCATTCTAAATAAATAAAGACTGTCAAAGAAGAATTTCAATGTTGAGCAATGATAAGAATTGAAAAAATAACTTCATTCAACCTTTTAGAGATAAATAATATAGTACCTTTTGTGAGGATATAAACTTTTCCAGAGTTTCGCTGCTCATGAACCTGACAAAGAACAAAAGTTGCATCTTTAATGCAGATATGTTGTTAAAATTAAACAGCAGTAAATGAATATGACCTGGTGCAGCAGAAGCAATAAATTATTCATTTAATTAATCACAGCAAAAGTCATTGATGTTGGGATAAAAGTTATACTCACAGTTTTCTAATTCTAATTGACTTGGGATATCCTAATTATTGAATTAAAAATAGACTCTTGTAAAACAGATCGTATGAGTAATAAAAATGATGAGGGGTTAGAGTACGGACCAAGGTTGATGAGATCAGAGAGAGTTTTTATTCTGATCCATCCCATTTTCTTTTTCTTTGCTTCTTCTACTGCCTACTGGGTATGAAGTGTGAACTAGTATAAATTATGAAGATGCACAAACTTTTTTTTATCTTTTTTCTTTGGAACGTTAGAAAGAAGAGGCAGTTAGTTTGGTTTGTGTAGAACTTTTGGTCTGTATATATAGTTGGTGGCATTGTTGAGTTGGATCGTGTATATATTAGGTAGGAATGGGGGAATTTTGGGTTCCCAGAGTAAGCGTTGGGTTGTGGCACTATGAATAATGTTGGACGTGTGGATTTAGGTGGGTCCAAAATCCAAATGGATGAAAGAAAGAGGAATTCTACTACCATATAAAATGTCACAACTTTTATTATAACTATCTTACATAGTAGATTGAGACTGGCTGTTTATCATTTTCACATGAACCCACTATTTTTTTTTTTTTACTACTCATAATTTGCTGTGGACAGTTGTGGCAAAAGTTGTAATTAATTAAGTTGTGATTATAAAATTTTTGTAGGAGAAAGTATAGTGTAAGGTACTCTTACATGGCTACCTGCTAAGTTGAGCCGGATTATACCTTCCCATGTCTTAAGTGCATGGGAACACCGGGCTTTGGTTGTCTTATGTGCATGGGAACACCAGGCTTTGGTTCAAGTCCGGAAGTTTTTTATACATTAATAATAGGCAAAAATGTAAATTAAACTTGTTAAGTTTGGTTAATTGTCATTTTAGTCTTTTAAATTTTATTTTCGTCATTTTAGTCCTTTAAAACTATTTTGGAGAGAAACTTTATCCTTCTCAAATTTTAATTCATTACTTTCGTTTTTGCATTGTCATGGTCAAATAAGTAAAATAGAAACTTTTATCGAGAGCAATGCGTTTCTCCTCTGCAGATTGCTTGTTCAGTGCCACTGGTTTAGCATTTCTCCTCTACACAAGATTCAAATGGTTACAATGGCTTGCACTCCTTTATCTTTATAGCTAGTGCTACATTTCGCCATGAATTTTTGTAAAATTATTGTCTTCAACTATGCCCGTAAATGCTTGCTCCAGGTTGGATGTGTCAGGCTAGTTTAAGACCTTACCCATTTTTAAGGTTACTATGTTGAATATAGTTTTTTTTTTTTTTTTTTTTTTCGTAAGCTGGAATAACATTCAACTAACAACTGGAAATAAGCCCAGGACAGCGCCTGCTACAAGATTCACCGTGAATATTAGCCTCAACAAGGGAGACTAAATCCACAGGAGGAACAGAAAAAATACAAAACTCCGAAGCCCAGGACAGCGCCTGCTACAAGATTCACCGTGAATATCAGCCTCACCTTGAATATAGTTTCTTTATCACATTCTGACCGTCTGTATGAACCGAGAGGCTTTTTCTCCCAGCCTGCAACATATAAGATTATTTATGTTGAAAATAATCTAGATTACATCCATTTTTAAAGCTTAAGAGCATAGAGAGGAGGTGGATTAGATTATAGCAGCTTGCAAAATACTGAGGTTCTATTAAATTATATCCTGTTTTGGGCAGCATAGATGAAGCTTATAAGATGATCATAATGGTTTTTTTTTTTTTGGCTGAAAAAACGGTCATAATGGTAGATATATAGGAGTTGAAGTCTTGTATTTTGATTGTGTGAAAATGGTTTGAGTTGGTATCCCTTTTGGGTATGCTGTTCTTGAGGTAGTTTTGATTATAGTTCTCTCAAAGCTGGACAAAATATGTTGTCTTATTGAAGCTATAAAACTAAAACAATTCCTTAAATCAAAAGAATAATTTTATGTAAGAAGAAATTTTCGAAATAACGGGAGTTAACATGATTGTTTTTAATAAGCACATTTTTGGAAGTTACTCTTCCGCTAGCACAAATAAGGGAAATTATCGTTGGAAATTATAAGATGAAATAAAGTCATACTTCAAAATTTCTCATCCAAGCACTTCATATAATGGTGGAACAGAGGCTAGTATAATGACTGATACTAATTCTGAATAATCTTGAATTTAACCTTTCAGAGCATAGAGTTGTAATTTGAATGAAGAAAAACTAGAATGCATTATTGAAAGGAAAATTACATTTCACAAGCATGCAGAGGATGATATTCTTATGATGCAATAACAGCCATGGCAAATGTTTTATTCATCCACAATATGCAGTTAGTCAAGGCCTTAAGCAATGATCCATGGAAGAAAATTTGTAGAAGCAAGATCATGTTATCTAATGCACTGAAAAGAGTGACAAAAGCAACACCTCGTCCAATTGATATTAACCTTAACAAGTATTTGATCCAATTGGCAGTGTTTTGACTGTCAGTCTACAGAACAGGAAAGGTAATCAGATCTATAAAATTTATGTGGTGTATGACCATGCCTAATTGCCTACTCATTCTCCTATCTTCTTGGTCTCTGTCTAGAAAGAAAATTCTGTATGGTGAGAACCTTGTATTGAAACTGGAAATATACATCTCTAATCCTTTGAGGTAATGACCAGCAATCCCAATGCGCCAATAATTATATACTGCAAGAAGACATGGCAATTTAGTTCCTACTTATAAAAACAAACAATTTAATTTCACTACAAGTGCCAAGCCCATGGAAGGTTACATAATTTAAACTGCATGAACTGTTTTTGTCGTAAGAAAGGGTAACTGCATGATTTGCAGCAGTTTTCAGAACTGTCTCCTTTCTATCTATGGAAATGAAGGATTTGCATGTCAAAAGCTTTGAAATTTCAACACAGGCAAACCTTGATTATGGGTTTTTCAGTCATGATAATTGTCATCCAACCAACATAAGGCAAAAACCTGCATGGAAAAGGAATATAGTTGATCATGCAGATGAAAGAAAATCATTCATTAGTTTTTTTTTTTTTTTTTTGGGATACAATAAATTGACAAGTTTTGACCATATTTGGATCCTTGTGGTAGAATGGCAAAACCTTTGGTTTCATGGATAATTGAGAATGTACAGGCTATGCACAGATAATCTAATGGACAAGATTAGCCAAGGCAAGTCCCCAAGCATGAGACGTGACCCCCACAAAGCCAACCAAATAGATCTCTCATTGATATGCCCATGCCAGGAAGAGGTCAGGAAAGCAAGCACTGAGGAACAGAGGTTCATTTCCGCATGGGAGACCTGCAAGTCCAGTGGCCATCGGCAGCTAGCTCTCGTGTAGTATTGGGTGAAATGAATACCATCTGCCTTGCAAGAGTGTGCCACCTAGTCAACTCCCATGCATGAGGCCCAATCCCATGAAGCCAACCAAATGAATGTCTTTGGCACGGCCATGCCAAGGCACATGCAGCACCTCAGTAAATATTTTATCACACTCACTCGTTTAGTCTCATTATGCTTGATGTGTACACCGTGGAGAGATGAATGATTTTACTTTTGAAGATGTGGAAGCCTAAGTGGTTCAAATGATTGTCCTTTCTCTTGTAGATTTTATTGAATCTTCTTATTATTTTTTATTTTTTTTTGGTATTTAATTCCCATTCTTTTGTAGTTCTTCATACTGTTTTGTGCATATCATGTGTACATGAGGTAGTTCCTATTTTCCAATAAAAATTATGACTATAAAAAAAAGTGACATAAACTGAAATTCATAAGATCAACTTATGGTATCTCTAATATAAGTTGATCTGTGATGCCCATTTAAAAACTTTTCACTGCATAACTAAAATCTATGTAACACTCTGAAAATGCTTTGATCTGTTGAAAAGTTGGTGGTAAAAAAAAAGGTATTATTCCACGTGTGAACTTTACCCGACAGCTCTCCCCATGACATGGTGTCGTTGCACCCAACGTTGGCCCTGAGCATACAATACCCTGTCATCTTTAGGATTATTGTCTCCTGATGAGCAAAGGGAAATTAGTGTCACCAAACGTGTGGAACTTGCTAAAAAAATATCATATGATTAAAATCACACATACAAATACTGTCAAGCTAGATTTCAATTTGAAAGAATATGAATTTCATGGCAATCTTAGGTTTACGTCCTATGCAATCCCATAATACAGTGTGGGGTTTTTCCCTTTCTTTGCTTTCATTCTTTATTAAAAAAATAAATAAATAAATAAATGATTGTCAAGAAGAATTTCAATGTTGAGCATTGACAAGAATTTAAAAAAAAAAAAAAAAGACTTCATTCAACCTTTTAGAGATAAATAATATAGTACCTTTTGTGAGGATATAAACTTCTCCAGTATCTTGCCGCTCATGAACCTGACACAGAATAAAAGATGCATTTATAGCACTGATATGTTGTTAAAAACAACAATGAATAGCTAGAAAAGGTGCTAGATAAGGTGGTGTTTGAACCCCATAATGCTTTTGTCAAAGAGGGACAGATCCTGGACTCAGAGTTGATAGCCAATGAATGCTAGGATAGTCAACCCAGATCAGGCAAACCACGGATGTTGTGCAAGTCAGATTTGGAGAAAGCATACGATCATGTGCATTGGAAATTTTTGTTATATATGCTTCGTAGGTGCAGATTTGGTCCTAGATGGAGACATTGGATATTTTGTGTATTTCCACAATTCGATTTTCGTGTATTCCATAGTTTACAGGGGTTGACAGGTTGAGAAAGGGAAATCCTTTATCCCCTCCTTTGTTCATTATTGTTATGGAAGCCCTTAGTATGATGTTGGAGAGAGCTAGGAGAGGCAATTATATTTCAGGGTTCTCAGTGAGTGGACATTCTGGTGGTTAATTAGAGATCTCACATCTCCTCTTTGTGGATGATATGCTGATTTTTTGTGGAGTGGATCCAGAGCAAATATGGCATTTGAAAACAGTGTTTGTTTGGTTTTAGATCATATCTTGTTCTAAGATAAAATTTGGGAAAACCTGAGCTGGCTCCAGTTGGAGATGTTCCTTCCGTTAATGTTTTGGCTGGTATTTTAAGATGCAAGGTTAAGTTATCCATGACTTATTTAGGTCTCCCCCTAGGAGCTACTTTCAAGGCGAAAGCCATATGGAATGGTGTCCTAGCGAGAATGGAGCAGCAGTTGGCTAGGTGGAAAAAATTTTATCTTTCCAGGGGGGTCAAATTATGTTGCTAAAGAGCACCTTATCCAGTCTGCCTACCTTCTACTTACCTTTGTTTCATATCCCAATGAGCGTCTCTAGGCATATAGAAAAATTAAAGAGGGGCTTCTGTAGGGAGGGATAGGAGATGAGTTTTAAGTTTCACTTGGTTAATCAGACGACTATTTCTGCACCAGTTCAACATGGGGGGCTGTTTACTCATGACTTGGTTCTTTTTAACAAGGCTTTGTTGGGAAAATGGTTGTGGAGATATGCTATGGAGAGGAATGATTTTTGGAGAAAGGTAGTAGACAAGAAAGGGTGGGATGCTTTCCATTGTTTTGTTAAGGTGGGAGATGGCTCTCATATTAAATTTTGGTGTGATCCTTGGTGCTAGGGACTTCCTTTGAAAAATAACTTCCTAGAATTATAAAGTATTGCTCGTAATAAAAATGCTTCAGTGGCTGAGCTGTTATCTTTTTCAGAGGATAGTTACATTTGAAAAATCAGTTTCATTTGACCAGTTCAAGATTAGGAGTTAGAGTTGGATTTCTCCTTTACGGATCTGATATATTTTTTCATTGAGACCGAATGGGGTGGATGAATGAAGTTGGAAACTCTCTTTTCCGGGGGGTTTCAAAGTTCTCAAAGTTCGATCTTATTATAGGGCATTCACTAATCCGCCATCTTTTCCATGGAAGCCATTGTGGAAACCAAAAGTTCCCACAAAGGTTAGTTTCTTCCCTTGGATAGCAGTGTTGGGAAAAATTTTGATTGTTGACAATTTGCGGAGGTGGCAAGTGGTTGTGGTGCAATGGTTTTGTATGTGTAAGAGAAATGGGGAGACTAACGATCACTTACTTCTACACTGGGGTAGCTCGAGGGTTGTGGAATATGGTGTGTTCATTATTTGAGGTTCATTGGGTCATGTTGTCATGCCACATGGTGTTGTGGAGCTTCTCGCTAGTTGGATAGGCAAGTTCAACAAACTCAGATCTTATGGTGATCTGGAGTATGATCCTTCTCTACCTCATGTGGGGTATTTGGAGGGAAAGAAATGCACCCACTTTTGAAGGGAATGAAAGATCAATTCATGATTTGAAGTTTCCTTCTTTCAGACTGTTTGAGTGGCCAAATGCATCGAGTTTTTTTACCTTCAGTTCTTTGCCTGATTTTCTTGATTTTTGTACTTTCATTTCTATTAAGATTAGATATTCTGCTAGTATCATAGCACACTGCCTGTGTGCTTTGGTTCATTTTATTTTCTCATCTTATTTCCATGAAGTTTTTACTTATCTATCTATCTGTCTGTCTATATATATATATATATATATATGAATATGACTTGGTGGAGCAGAAGTAGTAAATTATTTACTTCATTGATCACAGCAAAAGTTATTGATGTTGAGATTTTAATATAGGATCGACTGAATATAAAAGAAACCCAAAAAGCATTAACCAACTGATTTACTGAGGTAAGACAAAACCAAAAGGATGCAAAAATAATATTGAAGAATAGTAAGACTAAGGATAAATAACCTAAGAGCCAATATCTAGACTTGCTTGGAATTAGCATTAAACAAGAGAACAAACCTAGGAGTCAACAAGGTTGACTAGAGTTAGCACCATACCATTCCAAGACAACTTTTATTAATCAATAAAAGTGTCTTCATTGGAATACAGTACTGTTTTATATAGACTACTAGGACTAAACCCTAATTCTAATTATAATTGACTTCGGAAATCCCAATTATTGAATTAGAAATTTACTCTTGGCTCTAAGAAATTAATAAAAAACTAACAACCTAACCAACTGAAGGTCGGGCCTTAGTGCGATGGCAAGTGCCTTCCAAAAAAATTTAGGAGAAAAGCTACCTACCAATCTCCTCTCCCAAACCCTACAAAAGTGGAAGCTTGTGCATTGGGTACGACCTTTTCCTAATAACCTAATTAACTACTTAGACCTTTTACTAATATATATGATTGTGCATGTAACTAAATCTTCAATTCCCAGTGGTTTTTCATCATTAATTTGGGGATGTCAGTTGATAATTCAATACAAATCACAACTGCCCGCTGCAGATGGAAAAATTGCAAAGGTAGGTAATATGATGGGCTTGCTCCTTCCTTCTTCTCGGTTGGTTACCTTGCTTGATGTCTTGTGAATGAAGTTATATACTTCAACTTATGTTAAAATGGATTGGGTTTTTGGCCTTGGATGCAAGTATGTTTCCAAGTGTTTGCATTGCCTAGGCTTCCAAAGATTCTCAACTATTTTGGAGTGCTCAGCAAACAGCTACACCGTACTGATATTTTATCATGTTGATATGGTAATAGCAAGGACAAGTGAAGGCTGGGTGACATTGAATAGAAGCAACATAGAAATGGAAGACAACAAAGCTGTCAATTGAAAATCTTACCTTAATTACTCGGTGGACAATCGGAATATCATGTCCCTGAACAATGTGCAAAAGTTACTGTTAGAGCATCCAATCTAGAAGCTTAAAATTTTAAGTGGAGATGCACAATCAGCACATAAACCCACATCAAATACAACACCTTGTGGGGCTTGTATTAATACCCCCTCGAACAAAGTAGAGAAAAACAAGCCTAGCAAGTGGAGTTAAAGAACAATGTATGGATAGCAGGGAGGAGGGGAGGAACATACATCTACATTAAAGACGACGATTTCTCCTGCACGAAGAGGGTCCTTGCTCATATGCAAGAACAAAATGTCACCCTGCAAGAGAATCAGATAGTTATGCCAAATAATAGAAGCATTTAACAGTTAAGCACTTCACTACATCTACATAAGAAGTGTCATACAATATCTATATGAAAGATTCCTATTAATTCGGTTTTATAGTTAGACCCCTCAGTGATTAACAATGTGGAATTAAATTAAATAAACTTGTAATTAGACAATAATAATAAATATATAATCTAGCAGTATATATATTCACAATAATATGCCCAGCAGATTATATATTTAGGCCACAGATATAATACCACAGCAGTAAAAATATTGGTGACACAGAGAATGGTCACAAAGTAGAAAACAAAGGTTAATATTTCCAATAGAAAAACCACTACAGGGGGAGAAAATCAGTTTCGTCGAAAATCACTAAAGAGAAAGAGTTACATTGATAATGATTCACAAAACCTTTATAGCCTAGACCTATGCAACCTCTGTAAGCGCCCTACTTTCCTTCCTACTGCAGCACTCCCAGAAACTCTGGAATTGTTTTTTAGTGATCTCCTTTGAACGAGAACCTCTGGCTTTCCAAGAACCTCTTGAATATTTTCTCAGTGAACCCTACTAGACTTGGACTTAGTGGTTTCAATCTCACTTTGCTCACAATGGGATTGAAATTACATGTGTGTACGTAAAAAAAAATTTATGATCTTGGCTTAATCAATGGAATGTAAAAGAATACTCAATATCAAGAACAAAAACAAACTGAGGGAGAGAAAGATTTTCTTTTTTGGCTCTCAAAACTCTAACACTCACAGCTGCAAAACAATGACAGGATCTTAAGATTTTCTTTTCTTTTCTCTCTCCTGGTGCTCTCAAAAATGTCAGCACCACCCAGCCTAAACAGAAAGCTCTGCTTCTATATTTTTTCTACACAGTCAGCCTTACAGAAATGAAAGCACAGCCCTTCCTTTTGTTCCACTGCCCACACGTGCTATGTGTAAAGACCCTCAGCCCCTTGTCTTTTGATTTTGTGTCAGCCTACTGCACTCGACAACCCCACTGCATGCATTTAATGTAGCTTTCATCCAGTCACTTAGGCATGCTTAAAACAGAAGGCTTCCAGCAGCTTCCTTTAAAAGCTTCATGGAATTCAAAAACTTAAGAGCTTGCTTGAGTAAGTTTTTATTGGCTCAAGCAAGAGGACCTCTTTTGCTTGAGCAATCAAAAACAGGGAAGAGGCCAAATCTCTGTCTGATGGAATTCCTATTCATGCTACAGTGATTACTTGAGCAAGATTCTGCATATTGGAATATTTTGATGCAGCGACTGTAATTGGATTTTTGGATAAAAAATTTTCACCCTCATCTCATTATACTGTCATGGATATTAGCCAACTTAAATCCTAGCACTATATACATCAAAGATGGATCATATAAAAGTGAAAACTGATACAAGCAGCCATTAAGAATCAAGCAACATGTATATAAGTAGTGCTTAGAATCTCCACTTTCACATGAATGTAGGTATTCACTGCTTCATTGTCATAAAATAGAATCTCTCATACAGCTTTTTCAGCAAATAGTCAAATAAAGTATTTTATAAAAAACCCAAGATCCTGTGTTGTTACTGGTACAACTACCAATTTATGGCCATCATCTGCCTTCTTCCAGCAACTGCTATCATAATTTCATAAACCCCAGTAATCTTGCATAGATTTTTTTTTTTTGCCAAGAGCCTTGTAGCTCGATTGGCACCTCATAGTGTTTCTAACAAAGACATCCAGGTGCAAATCCCTCCACCCCCAACTATAGAATTAAAAAGATAGTATTAACAGTCAAAAACAGATTTTTCTTTTCCCCTGATTCGTAAATTATAGGCGCACCCAACCCATGACCTCACCCGCCACCTAGGACTTATAAGGACTGGAGGCGCCAGTTGAATTAGAGCTCATTGGCATATAATTAACAGTAAATATAAGTTTTTTCACTATTTTAATCCAACTGATGAGATTCCTCACATGCTTGATTGACACAGTACAACCATTCTAGACAATTTGATCATTTACAATGGAGAAAACTGAAGCAAACACCATGATTATGATAGCAAGAAAACATCATTATTAAAAATGAACTGCATTAGATGCACAACTTGTAAATGCAGCTGCATTGGACCAAAATAGATGTCTCAAGATACATCAAGCACTTTGGTACAATAAAATTAAAGGAAAAAAAAAGTTATATTCTACTAAAAGACTTACTCTTTGGAAGCCGGGTTCCATGCTTTCAGAGAGCACAACTACAACAGGTGATTCACTACCAGTTATACATATTAGTCCTTTCCATATAATGAGAGCTGATGTAAGTATTAAGCCTGAAAGAGATCACCAAAAAAAAAAATTTAAAAAAAAGGCCACCATTAGAACATCAAGTAGTAAACAGAAAATCACATCCCCCCCCCCCCCACTTTTGTTGTTACGTAATAGTGGCGGATTGAACCCCGTTCCTGGTACAAGACCACACTAGGGGCACGTTTTGTATATTGTAATGGTGAATTAGGAATTTGAATCATTATTACAATGCATACATGCACTCCCATGGATTTTGAATCCATGACCTCACTCACCCTCCACCTTGCACTAAATGTGATGCCTATGCAAGTATTTCATCATTATGTCTGTGCAAGCATTTCATTGCACTGCGTGCATGTTTGGCACGGCTTTTGCCTTTTGTTTCTAAGCCATGTACGGCTTTTTAAAACCTTGATTCCTCTTACTTTTTTTTTTTTCACTTTTTTTCAAAATACAATATATTTTAGCACAAAAAGTTTTCAGCAAAAAACTAAAATAAGTTATTTCCAACCAAACAAACAGTACGGCTTTTTAAAACCTTGATTTCTTTTACTTTTTTTTCGCTTTTTTTCAAAATACAAGTATATTTTAGCGCAAAAAGTTTTCAGCAAAAAACTAAAATAAGTTTTTCCCAACCAAACAAACAGTACATTATAAATTTATAATAGAAGGGCTGAAATGCATCAAATAGCACAATAATATGACACACTCTTACAGCTTGCTTCAAAGCCCACATAATGCTCTTTCTTCTGCTACATAACACTATAACTTTTAAACTCCCCACCCCACCCAAAAAAAAAAAAAAAGTCAAAATTATTGGATTGTAAAGCTCCTTTACAAGATTTCAATGAATATAGTATCAAAAATAAACCTATAACAAAGTCACAAGAACATGTAATCAAACTCATTTGAGGGTTGAAATATAAGAAGCAGCTTTAGTGAGAACATGTAATGTAGAGAGTAATTAATAGTAAAAATAATGTGGGATAGTACGGACCAAGATTGACAGCCTGAGAGAGAGTTTGTCTGAGTTGAATGGATTTGATAGAGTCCACGCCCTCTCTGATCCATTCCATTTTCTTTTTTTTCTTTGCTTCTTCTGATGGATGTGTATGTAAAAATATATGAAATATGAAAATTATAAGGACGCACGCTAAAACTTTGTTTTGTTTTTGTACAGTGGCTGCTGTTGTTTGACTGTATCAGGTAGAACGTGGCACAATCAATAATGTTCGGCCATGTGGATTTTTGCGGGTCCAGGGAAAATAATAATTAATACAGGATATTAATAGATTTTCTTGTTGAAAGTCTTTTTTAATCAGTAAGATCAATTTATTCTTCTTCTTTTTTTAAGTGCAATAAAATTAGATAAAATATTTTGAGAGAATTTTAATTTATGGTGTCCAGGGTCTATTTGGAATCTGTTTATTTTGTTGAAATTAAAAACTTTTTACTGAAAGTACGGTAGATAAAGGTAAAAGTTAACTGAAATAGTATAGTGAGACTTATAAATAGTACCAAAAAGTGTAATGAGACCATGAATAGTAGTGTGTCCAAGGTCTATTTGGAATCTGTTTATTTTGTTGAAATTAAAAACTTTTTACTGAAAGTACGGTAGATAAAGGTAAAAGTTAACTGAAATAGTATAGTGAGACTTATAAATAGTACCAAAAAGTGTAATGAGACCATAAATAATAGTAAAAATAAGTTGAATGGTAAAATAAGTTGCAAAATTAATCGTGCCAAACAGACACAAAAAGTCTTTGTTTCAAATTAAATCCCAAAATTTTAGTTTTTCTAATTAAAGTTCCAAAATTATGAAACTGTTTCAATTTAAAGCCTTCATCAGTCTTAGTTATTCTGCATGGTAATGGAATAGGGAAAAACGAGAAACTTTGAAATGGATTTGGGTTTCTTGCCTTTCTTTGGTTAGTTATTGTCCACAATAACATAGATGACAAAGATAAAAACTTCAAAATTAATACAACTTCATAAGGTTGAGATTTTTATTAGCAAAATTAAAATATGGACCTCATTTAAAAACACAATATATACTTTGAGACTTTTCATATAATTTCTATTAAAAATTGAACATAACAAAATTTTTATGTTCAAAAATAGAATTATTTTCTTTCAATACAAAACCAACAGATGATTTTAAATGTATTTTGACAAATACCATCAGTTAAATCTAACTGAAGGGAGTGTTTAGAACTCTTTGAGTACTTTACTATTCTCTAAATGTGTGTAGCCTCTACTGTTCCATACACACCATATAATTACAATGAAGAATTCCTTAGAGGTGACCTTAAGATGCTAGTTAGGAAATTTGAACCCAGGAGCATCCCATGGATCTGATGAAGTTTTGGGAACCACTAGACGAACATGTTGGGGTTTCATTGATTATATCTTAAGTAATGCTAGAGATAAAATTTTCATAATTGCTAAAATGATACACTATGATTAGAATAATATCATTTTTGTGGATTTCAGTTAACTCAACTAGTAAAATCTTTGATAGTTGAATAAAAAATCTAGAATTCAATCCCCACCTACATCAAAAACCAATTGGTGTCTTAGTCTGATAATAAAGAGATATTATCAGGAGCAGATATCATAGGTTGAAACTATTTCAAAAAAAAAGAATAACATCATTTTCACATGAGTTATTGTTGATGCAATTTTTATTAGTACCAATTGTGAAACACCCCCTAAACAATTATGTTGTTGCACTAAGACCCCTAATCTTATTTAAATTTTGGCCAATTTAGTACAACAAGTGTAATATTGTAGCAAATAGCCCTTTTTATCAACATTTTGTCCAACTTACTAATGGAGAGAACACATGACTCTCATGTGAGTCACAAAAAGCAAATTATAATGGAAACAAACAGAGAGGATGTTATTCGATCATGTAGGTTTTGTTGGGGGAGGGGTGTATGGATGATTTGGTACTCATAGATTATGATTCGAGGAATTATTTGAAAGGAGTTTATATTTGAGATCGGTTTACACTCTGTTTGGGAGGAGTGAAAGAAAAAATTATTTTGTAATATTCATTCCATTTCATTGTTTAGGAGTTTCAATGGAGAGAATGAAAAAACCGTTCTCCTATTTGAGAGTTTTAATGGAGAGAATGAAAATACTATTCCCTTGTTTGGAAGTTCAACTTTTTTTTTTTTTAATGAGGGAATGAATGAAATAAAAAGAATTATTTTGGAATCTTTCTTCCATTCCATTGTTTGAGAATTTTAATGGAAGGAATGAGAAGGTCTTTCCATTCCTTTGTTTGGGAATTTAAGTGGAAGATAATGAAATTGGTAGGAGGAAACATTCATTCCTCCCGTTTCCCTCAAAATCTCAAATGTTCAATATATATATATATATATATTTATATATATTAATAGCCAGAGCTGAAAGAAAATTCAATCTGGAATTCAATTAGAGTTTAATTTTGCGCTATATGTTTCATCTAATCTAAACTTTTAAATTTTTGTGCCAAGTAAATTGATTTAGTGTAAAATTGGATTTCAATTAGAGTTTAATTTTGCATCACATGTCTCATATATATTTTTTTAATTTTTGTGCCAAGTGAATTAATTTAGTGTAGAAAATGAGAAGTCCAATATAAATAAACCTAGGTAATATATATATATATATATATATTTTTTTTTTTTATAACCAAAACTTAGAGAAAATTTTATTAGAATCAAAATTAGATTTTGCCTTTGTTAGCTTTTCATACAAATAAAATTGTTTAGACTTTTGCTTTCTTTTCTTTTTTTGAACTAATGAGTATACTTTTTATACTGTTTATATTTAAATATTTTGTATGTGAAGATTTTGAATGTAACAAACTATAATTGAGCTACACAATTCCATACACCTATCTCCATTTAATTTAGGAGATACTATTGAACCAATTTATTATTTTATTTTGTGTTGTATTTAATAGAATTTCATGAATAGTGATAGTGAATTAATATTGTATATGTAGTGTCTAATAGTGATTTTCAAAATTATATTCATAACAACAGTGTAATGAGAAACTTGGCACAACCAAAATCATTCAAATTGCAAGGAAAAATTATTTTAGTACCTCCAAATGTCCTAGTTGAATTAATGTCTTATATATTCAACAACTCAAACTAACATCAATAGCACTACTAAAATTCATCATTCCTATGCGTAAGCACAAATTACATACTAGTTGAAAGTAATAGGATGGAATTGAATTAAGTTTAATAAATTTTTTATTAAAACATCCAAAATGCCCTTATACATTATGTCATTTATTTTAAAATAAGAGTGTACTAGTAATATTATTATAAAATGATTCTATTTTGTTCCTTATATGTTGAACCAAGCAAAGTTACTTATTATATTTCATTCATTTCCATTATTTTATTTTTGATAGAGTTTCAATTTATGACATCTGCTCATGATTATTGTTCTTTATAATCAAATCAAGATCTCTTATTTAATGACAATAGACTTTACTGATTGAACTAAATAGAACAAACTTCCATTATTTTATTTTAAAACATCAAAACACGATTACTTAATTATATTCTTTTTTTTTCTTTTCATTACTTAAATACATTTTATTTCATTATTTTCCATTCTTTTACGATTTACCTATTTTATTCCTCCATGAACTTCTAAATGAAGTGTTAGATTTTCATAAAATAAAAAAGAAAGGGTTAGATGCATACTTATAAATTGGGTCATGTAAGAGATCAGATGGTGTGGGTGTAGTGTAGTAGGTTGTGCTATGAGTGTTATTATGAACAATTTTTATCAGACAAAATCGCCTCGTTTTAATTGCATCAAAACTAAATTACATCATTCTGAACTCAAAAGTGTGACATGTTATTGTGCACCTTTAGTGCGATGGTCACTCTATACGTATTAGTACTTGTGGGGTGTTGGGGGCATGGGCCGAGTAGAAAAACTCCCAATTAAAACGATAGGTGTGGATAGGGACCAAATCAAAAATTTTAAATTTAAAAGGGGTAAGTTAAGAAATACTCAAAACTTTATGGTTGAAATTTATAAATAATTTTTTTGTAGTGCTATGCCCCTCTTCCTTTTTTTTTAGATGGCGAAATTTGAATCCAACTCCAAGTTAGTTAAAACGAGTTTGGAGTCAAGCAAGAAAAGCAAAATGGAACGATGGTGGCGGTGGCGGAGTGGGAGCGAGAAATGGGTGCCATGGCTGATACTGCTTCTTCATATCGTCTCCATTCTCATTTTCACCAGAGGCTTCCTCCTCACCCGCACTGAGCTTCCCTTTTACAGCCATTGCTCCGATGCTTCCCAATCACCTTGCTTCTCTTCTTCTTCTTCTTCTCCTTCAAATTCTTCGCGTTGTTGGACCAAACCCGCCATCGATCGCCTCGTCATCATTGTCCTCGACGCACTCAGGTATTTCCTATCCCTATTTTCTCTCTTTCTTCTTCTTCTTCTCTTTTTTCAAATTATTATATATATTGTTTTGAATTTTAGGTTTGACTTCGTTGCTCCGAGTACATTTTTCGAAGGTTAGTGATCGTTTTTACTGTTTCGGATTAGGGTTTAAAGGATTAAGTAGAAGAAGAAGATTGATTGAGTTTGAGTGAATGTTTGACAGAGTCGAAGCCATGGATGGACAAATTGAAAGTGATACAAAGACTGGCTTCGGAGCGAGGATCATCGGCTAGGATTTTCAAAGCTATTGCGGATCCACCTACCACCAGTTTGCAGCGTTTGAAAGTCTACTTCTTTTCCTTACTTCACAATCACTAATACTTTACTTCTTCTATCTGTATTTGTGTGTGAATTTTGGTCTGCACTTTATTTATTCATTACTATTATTATTCAAAAAAAGAAAAAAAAACTATTAATATGGTGATGCTAAGAACTGGAATTCAATGTGTCCAGTGAGCTTTTAGCTCAAATAACAGTCACTTCTTCTTTGCATTAGTAACGGGTGGGGTTCAAGAGTCAAGACTCTCCGAGTGAGTGTACGACTTACCAATGGAAAAAAAGAGAGAAGAAGATTTGAGCTAACTGGTATTCAGATAGTAATGTAGTTGAAAATATTATGATAAATTCTTTTGTTGTGATGAAAAGGTGTCATGTAATGCAGCTCCTATGGAGACCCTTTTGTTGAGTTTGTTGGTTTCGGTGGAATTTCAATTAATTTTGGATGTGTTGGTTTCCTTAAAGCATTCAATACTTTTAGTTGTATTACTGGCCGTGAAGGACTCGAACAAAATTTACATGTGAAGCATGAGCTTTACCTCTAATAATGTCTTGTTCCTCTTGTAATATTTTCAGGGCCTGACAACTGGTGGACTGCCCACTTTTATTGATGTTGGGAATAGCTTTGGCGCTCCAGCAATTGTTGAAGATAACTTTATACATCAGGTGGGTTTTTGATTTCTTTTGCTCACATTAAGGACTTTCGCCTCATCAGTTTGATGGGTAGTGTGTACAAGCTGCTGTCCAAGGTGTTGGCTAATAGGTTGAGGGTGGTTTTGGATAACCTCATCTCTGAGACTCAAAATTCATTCGTTGGCAGAAGGCAGATTCTGGATTCAATGCTTATTGCAAATAAATGCCTGGATAGCAGTTTAAAGAGCAGAATGCTGGGTGTGGTTTGCAAGCTGGATATTGAAAAAGCTTATGACCATGTGAACTGGGAGGCCTTGTTTTATTTGTTGGGCCGGATGGGTTTTGGTTTAAAATGGAGGGGGTGGATTAAGGCTTGCGTTTCGTCTGTCCATTTTTCAGTCCTGGTAAATGGATCCCCTGAAGGTTTTTTTGGAAGCTCTCGTGGGTTGAGACAAGGGGACCCACTATCCCCGCTTTTGTTTCTTTTGATTATGGAGGTTTTAAGTAGACTCTTGAAGAAGACAGAGGAGTGTAATCCTATTCGGGGTTTTCATGTGGGAGTTGTGAACTCTGTTGGTGTGCGTATTTCCCATCTGTTATTTGCTGATGACGCTATCTTATTTTGTGATGCCTCTAGGGATCAGCGGCTGTCCATAAGGTTGGTGTTGTCGTGTTTTCAGGCTTTTATGGGTTTGAAGGTCAATGTAGGGAAAAGTGAGATTGTCTTTGTTGGGGAGATGAATAATCTAGATGCTCTGGCTAATATTCTTCACTGTAGAGTGGGCAGTTTGCCTATGAAATATCTAGGGATGCCATTGGGAACTTCTTTTAAGACAGCCTCGATTTGGAATCCTATTTTGGAGAAAATGGAGAAGAAGCTATATGGGTGGAAGCGTCACTATTTATCTAAGGGTGGAAGGCTCATGTTACTTAAGAGTACTCTCTCAAGTCTCCCAACGTACTTTTTATCTCTTTTTACTATTCTTAAAGCTGTGGCTGCTAGATTGGAAAGTATTCAGAGGAATTTCCTTTAGGGGTCTTCTGAGGGGAGTTTCAAATATCCTTTGGTGGCTTGGGAAAATGTGTGTTTACCCGTTGAGATGGGTGGTTTGGGGATAAGAAGTGTGGTGCCTTTTAATCAAGCTTTATTAGGGAAATGGCTGTGGAGATACGGTCGTGAAGTTACCCATCTCTGGCGGCGAGTTATCTCCTCTAAATATGGTGAGGGTCAAGGGGGGTGGAGTACTAATGTTTGTAGGAGGACTCATGGGTGTGGCCTTTGGAGAAGCATTAATGTAGGGTGGGAGAGCTTTTCTAAGCATCTGACTTTTGTAGTGGGGTAAAACACTCGTATCTGCTTTTGGCATGATAGGTGGATTGGTGACAATACTCTAAAAGTTCTCTATCCTAAGCTCTATGTGTGTTCAATGGTCAAGGATGCTTGTATCTCTAAGGTTTTGTGGATTCCAGAAGGGGGTACTATTGGAGTGTGGAATTTAAGGTTTTATAGAGCTTTTAAAGATTGGGAGTTGGCTGCATCTTTTTCTCTACTTCAGCTTATCCAAACTCGTATTCCTCGGGGTGATAGGAGAGATACTCTTTATTGGTGACTTAAAGGTCAGTAAGTTTGACACTTGGTCTTACTACCATGCAATTCGGGGTGCTTCGAATTCTTTGTTTCCTTGGAAGGGTGTTTGGAAACCAAAGATTCCTAAGTGTGTGGCGTTCTTTTTGTGGACAGCTGTACATGGTCGGATCCTCATTTTGGATAATCTAATGATTAAGGGTTGCCCTTTGGCTAATAGGTGTTGTATGTGTTGCTGTGATGGGGAGTTGGTTGACCACCTTCTTCTTCATTGTCCTGTTACCCATTCCCTATGGACTTTTATGCTATAGGCCTTTGGTATTCATTGGGTTATGCCAGGATTGGTGGCGGGTTTGTTATCTTGTTGGCATCAGTGGCTTGGGAAGCATTATTCGGACATTTGGAACTTGGTTCCAGGGTACTTAATGTGGATTGTGTGGTTGGAACGAAATTGTTGATCCTTTGAGGACAAAGAGAAGACGTTGGATGAGTTAAAGGTTTTATGCCATCGTAGTCTTTTGGAGTGGTCTCATTGTTGGGGTTTTATGGATTGTTCTCTCTCTGAGTTTTTGTCCTCCCTTAGCTTAGTTTCCTGACTACCCTCTGTTTGTTGTGCTGTTTGTTTCTTTTATTTCTTGTTGTTCATCATCATGAACTTCTTGTTTTTTCATTTTTCTCTCATTTATAATAGCTTTCTGATTACCTATCAAAAAAAAATATTTTGCTCCTTTTATTGTGATGTAAATTTAATATAAGGGGCCTGCTTGCAGTTGGTTCAAAATGGAAAGCGAGTAGTGATGATGGGGGATGATACATGGACACAGTTGTTCCCTGATCATTTCAAAAAATCTTTTCCGTACCCATCTTTTAATGTTAAAGATCTCCATACGGTATGTCATGTTTACATGTATGTTTAACTTTCAAGTACTTCTTCCCTATAATATTTGATTGAGTAAGATGTTGTTAGTTGATCATTACAGGTAGACAATGGATGCATTGACCACCTACTTCCAACCTTGTATGAAGAAGATTGGGATGTTCTTATAGCACATTTTCTTGGTGTGGTATGATTGACTTTATTTGTTAGGCAAGAATTGGTTATAAATTATTTAATTTGACCATATCCAATTTGTGTTAGTCAGGCAATATTCTGGTTGCAAAAGATTAGGATGTGGTGACTCTACAATGAGAACAAGGATATGAAGGAGTGCTCTAGGATTATCTCTCTTTACCACTAGACATGCACTCTAGACACTGATAGTTATTCTCCAAGCTGAATTTTATATATATTTATCACTAGACATGCACTCTAGCCTCTTGTAATTTTCAGAAGTTGACTGCAGTATGGACTTCATGTCAAAGCCAGTGTTTCCAAGAAAATGCAATTAAAGTCATATCATGTTTCTCATATCTTTAGAGATGCATGGCTTAAAAGAAAAAATTACTTTCAAATTCAATGTGCTGCATGATTTCTAAAATAAACTGAGGCGCTTAAAGAGTTTAATGAGACCAACTATGCTTTTAAGAGAGGGATGTTGGGTGACCAAGAGTTGTCTTGTTCGTATATAATTGTTGCAAGTCTCTTTGAGGGTTGAAGTTAAGCATTACCTGGTTGGTACTTGGTAATTACTAATTATTTAATCAGCTTGCTCTCATTTAAAGAGCTAGAACAAAGTCAATCAGTATCATCCATGCTTAGGCCTGCCCTTGTTTAACCTTTTTGTTTTATTGCATTGACACAAACGATGTAATGTTTGCTATTTTCTTCTCCTAAAGAGTTACATCAAGTTGTTTAGAGCTTCATGAGTCACAAATTATCACCTCCTCTTGGTGTATATAGTTGCATGCTGTAGGGGAAAACTAATATTCCTTGATCATTTATATGTGATTCAGGATCATGCGGGCCACATATTTGGTGTTGATTCCACTCCAATGATAGAAAAATTGGAGCAATACAATGCCATTTTAGAGGTATGTTTGTTGAATATATTCACACAAATCTTGCATTTCTCTTCGGTGAATTCCTTATCCTTGTTCTCTTGCAATTCGGCTTGGCACACATCAAGTTGCAATGACAACATTTTCAGGTTTTTAAATTTATAATTTTTCCCACAATAATCAAAGTTTCTGCTGGTTCTTATGCTGTTAGATGTTACTGTAAATTAACTATTGGAAATAGTGGGGTTTTTGTGGAATATTTGTTTTAGGTGCATAACAAGTTATTTTTATAAGATTGTATTTTTGGTGCTGTACTTCTTGAACTACCTAAAATCCTGCTTAACATTGCCTTCTTTCTGTCTTTGCTTACTTCAACAGACTGATCACTTATTCTGTTTCAGAAAGTAATTGAAATGTTGGAAAGCCAATCTGGACCAGGTGGCATACATGAGAATACGCTTCTTCTAGTGATGGGTGACCATGGACAAACCTTAAATGGTGATCATGGTGGAGGGAGTCCTGAAGAGGTGTAATATATATATTTCTACTATACTTTGCTGTTAAGAAATCCATTAATCATGCTAACTCTGGTAACATAATGCAGGTTGAAACATCAATGTTTGCCATGAGTTTTAAGAAGCCTACTCTTTCTATTCCGTATGAGTTTCATACTCCAACTTGTGAACAAGATTTGGTATTGCCTTTCTCTTACATGCTGTTGGCTTCAAGATTTCTCTCCTCAATTGGTTGCTTCCCCTTGGCTTTCTTATCCTTTCTCTACTTTTAGGAGGATGAGAAATTTCTTCATTTTAGAGTTGTTCCTTTCTTTGCTCGTGTCTCTTCTGCCAAAAAAGAAAAAAAAGAAAATATTCAACTAGAGAAAGTGTTAAAGGTGGATGAAACTTAATTAGATGTGGCTTTTGTAGAGTTTTAGAGATAGAATATATGGATAGACAATGTAATCTGTTGGTTGATTTCAAGCATGACATTTCCAGTTGATAAACAAGTGTTGGGTTTTTAGAGTCAAGGCCCAAGTATTTTTTAGTGGGTCGCTTTTCTTCTGGAATAAATTTTTTCATCCTCCACTTTCAGGATGGGAAGAAGTTCTGCATCAGCTCTATCCAACAGGTTGAAATGGTTTATCTATCTGATGACATATCTTTAAACTTCTTTTCTCTTGATTTAATTATTTTATATTTCTCATATGACCTGTATTAAGTCAAGTCACTCTCTGCAGCTTGACTTTGCAGTAACAATGACAGCACTGCTTGGTGTCCCCTTTCCTTATGGAAGGTGCAGTGTAAGCATCCCATTGGTATCGACTTTTATATATGTTCATCTTATTTTTCATATACTTATAGGATGGATTTATGAATGATTGCCAAGCTCAACTTTATTTTTCCTCACTTCCTTGTCAGTGATGCAGGATCCTTTGGACAAAGAACTATAAATTGTATATTTAATATTTAAATTTGGTTTAATGTAGAAATGGCTTCAATAATTACACTTTGGTGGAGTAGAGTTCAATGTAGCATGGATTTTCATGAGGAAGTTTAATTGGTTTTATTTCTGATTTTCTGGAGGAAAAAGAAATAAATGTAATTATCAGACCTTCTAGTCCCAATTAAAAACCTCAGGTAAATTAATCCCAGATTTCCTAAGCAATTGTACCTAGGAATGGAGGCAATCATACTTTCTAGCAAAGCTTCGAAGCTGTAGGAATCTGGCATTCCTTGTTCTGTTTGACAGTTTGACTAGAACTCCTAAATATGAAACTAAAAGATCTTTAGAAAGTTTGGCAGTTCAAACCAGCCATAGACCATGATAGGCTGGACATAAAGCCCAAAAGCAGATCTAGACTCACATACTGATGAAATGCTCGTGGGCCCACTAAAGCTCATTCTGGAAAATTTGGAAGTCTTTAACCCTTGACACAATTAAAAATAAATGGAGCTTCCCTGGTTGGCCTTATATCAGCATTATTTTTTTAAAGCTAAAACTTGAGCATTATAATCAGCTTTTGCTGACTCTCAAAAGTCTTCAGTAGGTTGCTTGCAAAATCCTCCGTCTGCAAGTCCATAATGTTAATGGGATACGATCACCATAGATCAGCCTAAGATTAAAATGGTTGTACCTAGTGCACAAGCTATTGCTTTTGCGATCTCTGGGAGAGGTGGTTGGTCTTGAATGAAGATAGGATTTGTTCCCTTCATATTGTTTGTGAACCTTGATGCTCATACTTGCTTATTTTTGAAACTGCAAAGCACCCTGTGTTCAAATTACACGAATCTGTGACTGTAATGAACTTCTATGACATTCATGTAAGTGCAGAATTGCATTTTACTGTGATTATTTTAAGATCAAGGAGTTTGTTCATATTAGATTAATTTTATAAGGGTTATATGATGTGGTATTTAGTTTGTGTCCCTGGGAAGAATTTTTTGAGGGTTATACTGGCTGATATATTTGTGGAAGTGGCATTTGAACATATATGAGATTATTTTCTCTTATTGCTTAAAAAACTTGTTCTTTTATATGAGAGAATTGATGTATTAGACCACTAACTCACTTTTGTTCCATTATGTCATTATTTGGCTTGAATGTTATTGTGGGCATTTTCTCTTTTAGGATTAACACTGATGACTGATGAAATTCTTTATTAACCAGCATTGGGCGTGTTAATGCCGATCTATATGGTTTAGTTGCTGATACACTGAACTTGGAAGATGCTTGTTTAGAAAATTGCCAAAATCAGTCAAAACTGGAACAATGGATGCAAAATTACGTCAATGTACTCTGTATCAATTCTTGGCAGGTACATCTCATATTGGCTTTAGATCATAAACAAAGATCTCACAATTCATCTCTTTTCCATTTACTTTAGTGGGTTATAACATGTGATCATGGTGGTGGACTTTAACATGACTTTCAAGTAAAGCATTTGAAGAACTTTTGCATGCTTTCAAATTCTTGGCATGGAAATTTATATTGAAAAGGTGCCAGCAGAACTAATCCTTCCTCCCCTAACGCTTTTAGTTATTTCTCGTCCAAGCTTGGCCAATGAGCCATTTCTCAACTGGCACTTCCTCCTCCTTTAATAAGGGATGGAGGGTGAGGTTGTGGGTTCAAGGCCCCCCCCCCCCCCCCCCCCCCAAACTGAAAAAAAAAAAAAAAAAAAAAACCCTCACCCAAGCTTCTTTATTCTCTAAGATCTCTGAAAGATTTGGTAACTTCTCCCTAAAAGTCATTTGCTCCTCGTAACAAATTTATGAAGGTTGATCCTGCACATATTTGGCACCTCTATTTTCCAGCATCCCCTAATTCATTATCAAGCTTTTGAGACACAATATTGATTCTCAACCACCTTTGCAGTGCAAGAACCATGCACACTTCAGAAACCTTTGATTCCACATCAAAACTGAGCTCTTCCCCCCTTCTTTATGTTGGGTGGTGCTAATCATGATTGAGTCTAGATGATGGTACTTAGACTCAATTTTTACAAGCCAAGAAAATGCCTTATAAGCTTTTTCCTACCTCTTGGTTATGGGGTTTAGATTGTACAAAGAGAGATGTAATTGCCATCTCCTAAGTTCTCCCTGGGCTTGTCTTTTTTTGCCCTGTTCATGTCAAAGACCTCTTCTCATATGTTAATCTTGTTACACCATCCAAACCCATGGCTCCTTTGGCTTAAGTTATGAAATATTGTAAATAGAATGGTGGAACATGTAATTTGGAAAAAGGTTCGCATAACAATATCATCAATATGCATAGAGATCTATATCCTTAAAAATTTGCATTGGGGTATGCCTCCAAACCTTTATGTATTAAGAAAGCCACGATTTTTTTAATTCTGTTTTATTATTGTTTTAATAATTAGCTGGCTACAAATTCTTCATTTAGAGACACATTTTTGTTTTTGTTAGTCATTACTTCGGTAACACTAGGACTCTTCTTGTTTAGGTGAAAAGGTATGTTGATGTTTATTCAGCGTCATCAGTCATTGGATTTTCCCATGAAGACTTGTTGCAAATAGCAGACGTATATGCTCAAGCAGAGGAGAATTGGTCACATACAAAGAAATCATTGTTAGATAAAAATGAATGCTGTGATTCATTATTACCTGCTCTTAAGAGGCAAATTGATTTGTATGTTAATTTCCTAACAAGTGTTGCAGAGCTAGCACGCTCCAAATGGACTGAGTTTAATCTAAATATGATGGGTATTGGTTTTGGCATTATGCTAGTATCGCTCCTTATCCATTTTCTTGCTATCAAGAGGGTGAACAAGCAGTATGGTGCTTCTTTCACTTCACGTGGAGATTCTGGGATTTCCTTTGGCTTAATTTGTGCTTGTTTTGTAGTAATTATACGTGCAAGCAGCTTCCTCTCAAATAGTTATATTTGTAAGCTCTTAGTCTCTGACTTTTCATGGCTTTATGGTTGCACATTCCATCTTATATGCTGACATTTGCAACCTTGTTTTTTGGGAACCTTGGGATCAGTGGAAGAAGGAAAAGTAGCAAATTTTCTTTTGGCTACAACTGGCTTTGTTAAGTTACGTTATTCAATCATGAAGAAGAAGATGCTATTAGAAGTAGGTATTTTGCCTGAGATTCTTGTAATTCATTTTTTCAGCAACCTTCAATGTTGTGGGTATGATATTATAATTTGTACATAGGGTATGTTTGCAAAGCATAGGATTTAGTTTCTGTGCTCATCCTGAAAAATTCGACTTAAACTCATGTATTTTTATATGCAAGTTTGTCGAGACTGTATAGTAATCTAGGTTGGTATTTGATAAAGTTCAGATTTTGTTTAGTTTGGTTTTAAATTTTTAACTCTTAAACATCAAATTGAGACCCTGTTCATGATTTTTACCAAATAATACCAAATCAAAATCAGTTACACTAATGATGGTTTGTGTGGTTTTTTTTTTTTGGTTCGTTAGACCCTCTTAATACTTTTGTATTTAATATTGTAATATCGTTTACAGAAGGTTATTCAAGATTTGTTTCTCTTGAAGCTAATGTTTCAGTCATGTATTGCAGGCAGTTGTCTTCCTTCTTTTGATCACCTTCTGCAGATTTTCTATTGAAGTTGGGCTATCAAAGCAGGCTGCCACCTCACAATTTCTGAATGAATCTACTTCATTGATGACCAGTATTGCCTCAGGGCTTCCTTCTTGGACATTTATAGCTGAGGTTGTGCCATTGCTAGTGCTGATTTTATTGGCATACTTGCTATACAAGACCATTTCTAGCAGATCTTGTAAAGGGATTTGGAAGTACGTGATCATGGGAACCATTTTAAGTTATTTGCTCATAGCAGTGCATTGGGCCTCAGAAAGTAGCATAAGGAGTCTTGCTCTGGTTTCTAATGTCATTGGCAGAAATTGCATCCCTCAAATAATTTATACAATTGGGTTTGGGCAATTATTACTACTGGCATTTGGTTGGCAGTTAAACAAAGTTAAATTTTTAGATGGCAAGGAAAACTTAGTTATTAAGACAATCGGGATGCTCTCTGCTTGGAGTTCAATAGTCATTCTTCTATCAGGACAACAAGGTCCCTTGGTTGCCTTAACATCAATAATTGGAGGTGATTATTATTTTTGTACCTAAATCCTTGTTCTAGTTTCAATTGTACATAGGCTAGATGCATGCTTTTTGCAATTTTATATTCACATAAATGCAAGGTATTTTTTTAAGCTTTTTTTACTCCTTGGAATTTAGAGAATTTGTATTTGCTTAGTCAAAGAAGTTCAATCAGTACTTATTAAAAAAAATATCAATCAGTGGATGATACTTGTGTGCATATTGGATAATATCAGCTTTGCAAGTCTAGCATGCTTTTTTCATAGAATTTGGTATATATAAGATTGTGTCGTTTCAGGTTATTGCATAGTGAGGTTGGATAATATAGAAAAGGATGCCAAGGACAAAATTCGTGACGTTTCGGCTGTTGATCCTCTGTCTGTAACACAATGGAACCTTTTAGCTGTGTGTCTGTTTTTCTGCACTGGTCACTGGTATGTTGCTTGTTCTCTACGTTTCAGGTTGTAGCTTTGCTGATTCTACTTCTGGTATTCTTTATGTTACATCCTTAAAATTCATTTGGTTTTACACCAATACGAGTTTTGTTTTTGTTTTTTTTTTTTATGCACGTGGGCTAGCATTCACTCATTTACGCATTTGTCTTGCATAACCTTTTAAAATGTTTTCCTCAGGTGTGCTTTTGATGGCCTTCGATATGGTGCTGCATTTATCGGGTGAGTCATTGGCTTGTGCCTACAAGCCTAAATAGAATTTTGAATTATCCATGTGAAGGTAGTTAGCCAAACTAACCCAATCAAATGAGTGACAAGTGACAACTCAGCTGTCACTTTTGAGTTCTTGCTTGAGCATGAGATCTCATTAATTGTTGACTCCCCCACTGGTGATGCAGTCATGTCATTACCATTATTAATGCTCACATGTTCATTATAATATCCATTGCCTTGTCAATGAATGATTTGACACTATTAATTTTCAGGTTTGATGAGTTTATTCTTATTCGCCAAGCAATTCTTCTTACAATTGACACATTTGGTTTTTCGCACATCCTCCCGATATTTGGACTGCCATTTCTTGTCGCATGCCAATATATGTTGAGTCAGAAACGATTCATTTTAGTGCGGTTATCTCAAGTAAGTTCATTGTCTGCATGTGTTTGTCCTTTTGTCATATGTTTATTTATTCACTAACGTAGGGAACATTTTTAAAGAATAGCCCTTTGGAATTGCCTTTAGCCAGTAAAACCTATGAGTAACTGACCCCACCCGCCAAACCCAGTTGCTGGGTTTTTTGTTATATGTTTATCAAATTTTCTTCCTTATTTTATTTTTATGTTTATATTTTTGTAAAAGAGAATCATTTTAGTTGGGTCATGATATGGTTAGCTTGTCTACCTGTGGTAAACGGTGGTTGATTACCCCACCAAACTCTTTGGTTTAAAAGGTACTCTGCTTTTCCCCAATGGGGAAAGAGTGGGTTTGATTACCTGCAGCGTGCTCCCACAAATATTTACTTTAGGAAAAAAGAAAGTTGGTTGATTACTTTTTTATATTTTTTAGGCGTATATGATGTATGGGCTCATCACAGCTGCTACAGTTACAGTCACGATGTTATGTGTCACAATTCACAGACGGCATTTAATGGTAAACACTAGCTGGATTGTTTCATTTATATCAATCTGTGCACATATGATGCCATACTGATATGTTCATAATATCCTGACAGGTGTGGGGGTTGTTTGCTCCTAAGTTTGTTTTCGATGTGGTGGGTCTTATCCTTGCGGATGTCTTAATTTGCTTGGCATCACTTTTCTGTTTTGATCAAGCGGAGGACGATGTTCCAAAATCCTAGTACTGAGAAGCGAGAAATGAAAGTCATATTGCGAGCAACTCGGAACCTTCTTTTCAAGATATTTTGCTAACTGATTTTTGAACGATTCATTTTGTAAGATTAAGATAGAAATTACATAGGCACATTTGTAAGAACATTTAGAAATTCTAGAAAGAAAAAAAAAAGAATGTTTTTTGTGATATGCTTGTTTCGGCCCCCTCAGTTTACATGGCTCTCCTTCACCCTTTTTGTTCTCTTGGTTGATGACAAACAGAATCAGAGAGAGAGCTCTGATTCTGAATGGTACCCAGTTCGCTCATACTTTTCCCTGACTTCAGTGCCTAGAGTGATTCCCATGCCCAGGATTATCAATTGGATTCTGGATTATAATCACATATATCATGTGGTTCTATCCATTCCTATAGATCTATGGCTATTATCAGATGCCCTAGAGTCTATTCAGTATACATGCTTCACTTAACATATCTATACCATAAATGCCAGCTATAAAATGCTCACATCATCTGACTTTGATGACTTCCCTCCAACTACTTTAAATTGTGGTCTTATCTGTCTTGCGATTGAGGTATTTTTCTCATCTAATTATGTTGTCCACATAGTTCTACGCTACATGTTTGAATTGCCCTGTTAATAATTGTTGAATGAGTATTGGGTTCTAAATCCATCAGGTGTGTAATTTATCAACAAAGAAGATATATTTTTGGAGTACTATATTTTGCTGTCTATTTAATACTGATATTGGTATTGGTGATGGATCTATGGTGATCTGTCAATCGGCTAGGTCCAGTTTTGTATGAGATGTATAGTGTGGCCCGTTTTTGTTACATTTAGTCGGTGGTGTTAGTTGGCATTACATTGTAGTACTCACTAAGTCACTATGCTGTTTTAAGGGATGTGTTGTCAATCGGCTTATGCATGTTTTTTTGTACGAGATGAGATGTAGTGTGGCCCGTTTTTGTTACATCCAATTAGCTGTATTAGTGGCATTAAAATTAATTGATATCTTGGTCTAATGATAAAAAATAATCATCATGTAATTGATGGTAGCTCTTTTATCATCAGACTAAGGTATTGATTAGTTTTGGCATAAGCAGAGATTGAACTCCAAATCTCTTATTCAACCATTAGAGATTTTAACAGTTAAGTTAAAAGAGATGTGTTGTTTGCAATTGTGGTTAAAGATCTTATCTTGTTCATGTTTTAACTAAGTGTTTGTTTGGTTTAGCTTTTTGGAGCAAAAAGTCATCATTGCGATTTCAAATTGTGTTTGGGGGTTTTGGCCAAATAAGAATGGGTGGTCTGTCTAATTCAAATTATAGGCAGAAGAGCGTTTTGGACATGTTATTACGTGAACTCAAACAAAGCTGTTAACATGATAAAAATAATCAATACGAGAATATATATATATATATATATATTTATATAAATAAGCAAAAACCTCATGTGGGACCAAGTGACATTTCTTGAGACTCTCTTATTCTAGGCTTCCATCTCATCAAAGTTTACATTTATGTAACTTTTAGTTTATTGAATGTGTCAATGAAGTAAATACACATTAATTATCTATAGGTATGCACTAATTTATATTTATATATATAAATTTTATATGGTTTTAAAAAAAAAATTATATACGAAAGAAAAAACATCACTTGAGAGACCATGCGGTTCTATCGTGTGGCGCTTTGTTAAAGTAATTTTTCATTTAGCTTTCCACCTCAAGTTTTTTACATATTTTGGATTATAATAAAATTCTATTAATAGGATATTACTATTTTCACTGAATGTTTAACCTACCACTATTTTCACTGAATTTTGGATAATATTTCCATATGCCAACTAATTAACAACTCCCTCCAAAAAAAAAAAAAAAAAAAAAACATTAACATGAAATTACAAATTTTTTATGCTAACTCCAAGCCAATGTAGAAACAAAAATTATGATTAAAAATTTCATCAAACAAATAAATGATTAAACCAACAATCAACTTACTACACCACATTTTTTTGAGAAGATTACCACATAATAAATAATTTCTAATTTATGTAATTTTTTCTCTATAATCTGAATTTTCCATCCCCTACCACCATGTATTCTTGGCACGATGGTCACTCTACAAGTATAAGTGCTTGTAGGGTGTGAGGGGTAAGGGTCGGAGTTCAAGTTTTTAGGAAGAAGATTTACACACATATACACTTAGATTAGACTAGTGTAGAATTTCTATCTTGCTTACTGTATTATTCGCACATCACACAAGATCATTGCTAATAGTTAATAAAATGAGCAATGGTATTTTACACACTGTATTTTTTAAGTTTTATAACTGAAAATGTAACTTTAATAGGTCACATTTTTAAGTGTAAAACAGGTTTTTCCCTACTAAAATGTGTGTTATGTCGTATTTTATACATATGTACTTATTTTTAAAAATATTTTTTTTGCTTACTGAACATATTAAACATATCTTAAACATTTCTTATATTCTACGGAAATATTTCAACTCGACTAAATTTTAATAAACTTGGTGATACTATAATTGTTTATTGTGTTAAGGATAGTTATTATATATGTAGGGGTAAAGTCCCCAGATCAAACAATGGGCCTTGGGCCCCATATAGAGTTCAACTACATTCGAGGAGAAAGTGTGGACGCCAAAACGGTTCCCGGCCCAATTCTTATGGGCCCAAACTTATTTAAAAGGCGGTCCGAGGAGGAATGTCTGCTCAGACGTGCCAAGTATGGCTCAAACATGCATCCTATTAAATAAAGAATCACTCCAACGAGTATTAGTAGTAGGGATGATTCCCACAAACCCGGGAGAGGGAAGAGAGTATAGGATGTCAAGGGAGAGATTACAGCTGCCACATTAAATGCAGGGCAGCTACTTTTCTGACCGCATTAATGTGGAGAGAACAGCGAACAGTGTTACCTTAGCCACTACAACTCACAGAAAGATAGGGAAGATGTCCGATGGGACGGACACTTAAGTGAAGGTCCAGATGATCAACAAGTGTAAGGTTCTGATGACTTCAAGGGGGCTATATAAGAGAAGGGAATCCCTATGAATATGTGAATCGGAAAAAAGAGGAAGAAAGAGCAGAAGAAAGAGAGAAAAACCATAGCCTTTGATCAGGAACAGAGGTGCACCCATACGTCTCCTCGGACCGAATATCCAGTGGACACGAAGGGGACATTCTTATGTTTAATTGTTGTATGGTCCAAAGTTAACTAATACTCACTTTGTTAGGGTCTAGTTCTGTAACCCGCTCTCTACAAATTCATTGTCTAGAGCTTCTTGGGCTAGAACCACTTACTTGTTGGGCCTGGGCCCCAACACGAGCCCCTACAATATACTTTCTCAAAAAAGAAAAAGAAAAAGGATTGTTATTATATACGATAATTATGATCAGAATCAATATTTTAGTTTCGTGTTTGACTATTTATATTATATATTAAATATCAAATGGTCATATCATGTATTATATTAAATTCGAAACATAAATAGAATTTAAATCAAATCCAAATTAAATTCTAATTGTTTAATTTTTTTTTTTAATTTTGGCGCCAAGCACAAAAACCGAGGGGACTAGTAATAACTCACATGTAACTATTGCTTTGACATTATGTAAGTTTTTTTTTATAAAACTATAATTTTTTCACAACTTTGATTTACTAATAAATTTTGAGTCATTACCTATTATTTTTTGCATAAATTCATTACCTTGTTTCTACCACTCATAGTTAGCCACATAAATGTTGTGACAAAAGCTGTGAAGCAAAAGTTGTCCACAAAATTTCTCTTTAAATATCTATAGTCTTATATATCTATATTTATCTTTATATGTTATATGAAATAGTATGACAACATGATAATTTACTATTTACGTTACCACCTTGTGTGACTTAACTTTTACTCAAAAAGAAAAGAAAAGAAAAGAAAGGTAAGTCACAAGAAATCATTGATTAAAAGTTTTGATCAATTAGTGTGTCACTAACTGTTTTAGACAATCTTTCTCAAAAAAAAAAAAAAAAATTGTTTTAGACAATGTCATTTGCTCTCTAGATATTTTGATAAATGCCTTTTAAAACTATTGCTTTAAATTTAAACTAAAACAATGTATTTATTAGTTTAATTTAGTTTGAAAGTGACTTCTTATTATGATTGGCATTTCTAATATACACCAAATTTAGCCCTACATAGAAAATCTAAATATCATTTTCTCTTATTGGCTTCTAGCATTTTGAGTGCTTGGTAAAGCAAATGTTGTCTTCATAAATTAGAAACTTAAGGCTTCGTTTGGGAGTTCATAAAGGGACGGAATAGAATGATCATAAGGGAATGGAAATGAATGGAATGTATTTAAGTAAGGGAAATGAATGGATTGGAATTATGTAACCTTGATTGGATGTTTTAAAATAAATGAATGAAAATGAATGGAATGTAAGTAATCTTGTTTGAGAGTAACATAGAGGGAATGAAATGAAATTATTTTATTACAATATTACTT
This sequence comes from Quercus robur, assembly GCF_932294415.1. Classification (NCBI taxonomy): domain Eukaryota; kingdom Viridiplantae; phylum Streptophyta; class Magnoliopsida; order Fagales; family Fagaceae; genus Quercus; species Quercus robur. Next base: position 82,649,873 of record NC_065535.1, read on the forward strand.
TTAAACCCTTATTTTAAAATAAAGAGTTGAGTATATAGGGGTATTTTAGGAGTTTTAATACAAAATTCATTAAATCGAATTCCATTCCTTTCCATTTCTCCCAATTTCAAGAGGAATGAAAATTTGAGATTTTAAAGGAATAGAGAGGAATGAGTGTACCCTCCTACTCATTCCATTCCCTCCTACTTTTTTTTAGAGAATTTCAATTTATGGCATCCGCTCTTGATGACAGTTATTTATCATCAGACTAAGACACTAATTAGTTTTTTGGTGTAGGTGGGAATTGAACCCCAGTTTTTTGGTATTTCTAATATACACCAAATTTAGCCCCACATAAAAAATCTAAATATCATTTTCTCTTATTGGCTTCTAGCATTTTGAGTGCTTGGTAAAGCAAATGTTGTCTTCATAAATTAGAAACTTAAGGCTTCGTTTGGGAGTTCATAAAGAGATGGAATAGAATGATCATAAGGGAATGGAAATGAATGGAATGTATTTAAGTAAGGGAAATGAATGGAATGGAATTATGTAACCTTGATTGGATGTTTTAAAATAAATGAATGGAATGTAAGTAATCTTGTTTGGGAGTAACATAGAGGGAATGGAATGAAATTATTTTATTACAATATTACTTTTAAACCCTTATTTTAAAATAAAGAGTTGAGTATATAAGGGTATTTTAGGAGTTTTAATACAAAATTCATTAAATCTAATTTCATTCCCTTCCATTTCTCCCAATTTCAAGAGGAATGAAAATTTGAGTTTTTAAAGGAATAGAGAGGAATGAGTGTTCCCTCCTACTCATTTTATTCCCTCCTATTTTTTTTAGAGAATTTCAATTTATGGAATCCGCTCCTGATGACAGTTCTTTATCATCAGACTAAGATACCAATAAGTTTTTTGGTGTAGGTGGGAATTGAACCCCAGATTTCCATTCCCTCCCACTTAGACTCTTAAACAAGGGAAGGGAATAATATTTTAAAATTATTCTTTACATTCTATTCCATTCCCTTCTCCCAAATGAGGGCTTAGAGTTATTAATGAATCAAAGATAATTAAGATTGATAAATAGTAATGGATTCTCTTATAATATGATTGAATGATAAAAGGATGCGTAGATGCACTACCAGAAAAGTGTTTTAAGAGCTTTAATATTTGTTTATAGAAATTGATAGATTTATTTTTAAATGTACCCACACATTTGTATAGTGTTACAAACTAGTTCTTATAATAATGTTGAATATTTTCTTTGAGCTATTAAGCTATTTTCAGATTGAATATACCCATAAATAGATCTATTTAGATTCTTTCATTCTTTTATTCCTAATTTCTAATTTTTGTGAGTGTGTGTGTGTGTTTTTTTTAATCTTGAAATCTAATGAAATGCATACATATTCCATCCTCTCTCTCTCTCTCTCTCTCTCTCTCTCTATATATATATATATATATATATATTAATTACTAGGATAAAGCAAACTATCCTATCCATATTTGTGGTTGAAATTTTGACATTAACCTAAAATTTATGTTATTATATATAATATTTAAGTTGGGGAAATTAAACTCTATTTCTTTTTCCCTTTTTAAATATATTTTTTCTTAGATTTCAATGATAAAATATTTTACCAATGGAGCCTTATTTTTTTTTAATTATTATTATTATTATCTTTGATGAAAATTTGGGTCAATAATTTTTAGGATAAAATACAATTTACCTCCTTATGGTTTGGCTGCATCATAATTTAGTTCACAAACTTTTAAATATTATCTTTGAACCCATAAAATTTGGAATAAAATGAAAAATTTAAGGTTTCGTCTAAATTAATAAATTTTACATTTTGTTGACAAACAAATTACCTTTATTTGGATTTGACTTGGATCAAAATTTAGTTTCACAATTTTTTTTAATGGTTACATTTTGATTCTCTATGATTTGGATTAAAATGAAATCATTAGGAGTACTTTAGGCGAAACCCTAAAAATTTTATCCACACTAAGAAAATATAAAAATTTATGAATAAAATTGTGATAATATCAACCACAAGAAAGTACAATTTTATTATTTTTACAAATGGAAGAAGTCTAATCAGGCCAGATGGGCCATGCTCAGCCAAAATTCCACAAACCTCACCCTAATTTTCAGCCCAAAAAAAATTAAAAAACCCGCTTGTCAAATATTAAACCCAGTCCGATCCACTGTTTGTTTCTATAAATACATTAATTTGATCTCTTACGATACTCGAAGGATTGTAGGCAGCTTGGTACTGTTCTTATCTTAAACCCTAATTTCGATCTCAGCAAAAACCCTAGCCCCCATCTTCTCCCACCACTCTTCAACACCCCCAAAAAAAGAAAATGGTACTTTCTCTCTCTCTCTCTCTCTCTCTCTCTCTCTCTCTCTGTGATATTAACTAAGTAAATAGACAATCTTCTTTGTGTTATTTTTGTTGTGTTATTTATTTATTTATTTTTTGCAGACTGGAGAGGCAGTGAATCCAAAAGCCTACCCTTTGGCTGATGCGCAGCTCACAATCTCAATAATGGACATTGTTCAACAAGCCGCCAACTACAAACAACTCAAAAAGGGTGCTAATGAAGGTCTCTTCCCTTTTTTTTTTTTTTTTCTTTTTTTTTTTTTTTTTAAAATGCCTTTTTGTGAAGTTTTTGAAATTGGGTTTTCTTGAGTTTCATTTGATTTGAGCAAAAAAGTAAATTTGAGAACTTGGTTTTGATTTTTAATGCTGTTTTGGTTGTTGGGTCATATTTTCTTTTTTACTGATATGGGTTTTGCTTTCTAATTGGGGGGTTTCAGCTACGAAGACATTGAACAGGGGTATTTCTGAGATTGTAGTGATGGCTGCGGACACTGAGCCACTTGAGATTCTTCTCCATCTCCCATTGCTTGCTGAAGATAAGGTAGTTTTCTTTTCCTTGATCACTGTGTGGGAAATGCACTTGTTTTTTTAAGTGTTTAATATATGATTATATGGCATGAATTTTAGTTGGAATTAGCTTTGTACTTGGGTTGAGTATGTGATTTTGTAGTAGCAAATAGTTTCTTTTCATATACTTTATTTATTTAATTATTTATATACTTGTGGATGGTCTGTGTTTCTTAGCATATTAGTCATTGTTGTCCTTTTGGTTGATTTTATTTGGACACTTGCAGTTGATGAGATCCAATTTGAAATGTTGTAGTGTCTTTGAATAGACAGCTTAATTGATAAGTGTCTTTGGGTTTATGATTTTTATTTGTATGGATGTATGTGGAGGAAAGAAGTTGTAAAGCTTTTGGAGTGTGGTGGTGTAGAGAGTAAGTGTGAGAAACATTCACTTGGTTGTTTTTTTTTTTTAAAAATAAAAATAAAAATATAATTAGTGGTTTGAACAAGGGTACTCTACTCCCCTTCCCTCCCCCTCAATCCAGACAGGACCTTAAAGCATGGGTCAATTGTTCTCTTTCCTTTTATTTGGCTATATTTCTTGCTTTTTGTTTCTTATTTAAACAAAAGAACCTGTCTCACAATGAATCCTGAACCTATGAAAGCTTGGCCCCTAGTAATCTACCTTTTATGGACTCTTAACATGCTGTACTTTGGTTTACCTCATTTAAAATATTTTAGTATTCTCAGGCTCTTATAAACTGAGGCAGTCAGTGGATAATATTTCATTAATTAAACTAGCCAAAAGGCATGAAGCTTCCTGGTGTTTCCAATGGCAATGTCTAGAGTTCAAATCTCCCCTCTCCCAACTGTCAAATTACGAAAAGAAATACCCATTAATCAAAAACTTTTTCCATTAGTTAGACTAGTATTGTTACAAGATGAACAATGGAGATTTTGGAACAAGATCTGGAAGGAGTATATTTTTGGATTTATGATGGTAAATGTTTATAAGCTAAGTGAGCTATTTGTAATTCCATATATATGAATGTAATATGTTCAACTTGAAGATATCACACGGTTGGAATAAAAATGCCTTCTCTGAAGTCAAGTTTTTTGTTGGACAAAATTTTTCTCTAAACCGGTTTGGAGGGAAGTTCCTCCAATCCATTACGTGGCAACTCAAGAAACTTCCCATGTGTACTTTTAGTCTCCTTACCTGCTTAATAGTCATTTTACCTGTTTAAATGATTTAATGAATCATGTGTTTATTACACATGAATGGTCCTATAAAGCATCACATAATGGGTTGGAGATTCTTTCAACTCAGTTTGGAGAAAAACTTTTCCCAGGTTTGTTAATGTTGGATTTATCATGCTTGGAAAATGGATCTAGAGAAGCTTCCTGATGGGCTATTAGATTTGTGACTCTTAAATGTTTGTGTTGCCAGGTTTACACCGGTGGCATGTGTTTTTCACTAATGTGGGCATCTAACTTTATTTTAAATGCTTTCATTTGTTTATAAATAACAAAACTGTATACTTAATTAAATATTGACTCATATCATTGTCCTAAGCTGTACCTCTAGAAGATAATACTGATTGTTTGGTTTTCTTTAAGGGTCATTTGCTTATCTATACACACAAAATTTTTGTGACTTCTAACATGTATTGGTTATGAACATGCAATACAATTAGACATTTGCTGTTGATTCTAGAAAGATTGCAATTGGAATCTGTTTACAAAGTAGAATAATTCATGACTTGTCTGGCAAATTAGCATATGCAAACTATAAGCAGTCTTGATTAACAGCAAACCTTTCATCCTGGTCATATGACTAATGAAGAAGTTAACTTTGGATACCTGTCGTGTTTAATTTGAGCTGGGTCTTAGCTCTGAGATTTGAAAGAGGTGCCACTACCTATCCCTGCAGTTATTTCATGTCGAGGACATGGAGCTTGACCTCAAGATACTCTGTTTTGTTTCCCTAAGCTAAATACTAGACTATAAGAATTGAGTTTTAGGATTTTATAGCTACAATGTAATTGGATTTTATTTTCTTTGATTCCCTGAAATGTGTCCTGATCCATGTTATAATTCTATTTGAATTTGGTAGAATGTACCCTACGTATTTGTCCCTTCGAAGGAAGCACTTGGCCGAGCTTGTGGAGTCACCAGACCTGTCATTGCCTGTTCTGTGACATCAAATGAGGGAAGCCAATTGAAACCCCAAATAGAGCAACTCAAGGTAGTCGTTGTTCTAATTGCATTCTTATATGCTGTCATGTTTAATTTGTGTCTTGTGTCCTTTCTTTGTTGAAATTGGGTTGTGGATTCTGAGATTTTGTTTGTGAAATGTAGGATGCCATTGAGAAGCTCTTGATCTGAAGTGTTATAGGGTGCATATTTTCGGTATGATGGGCTTCTTGGATCATAGTGGACGCTCCTTTAGAGGCTTTGACTGATGAAGTTGTTGTGCTACTAGTGACCTATAAGATTTGATCTCTATGCAATTGGGGAAAATACTCTTAAAATGTATCTGCTAGGAGTTTGGATAATTGATGCTTTGATTAATGTTAAAACCTGCCTAATGTGATTTGTTTGCTTTTTGGCTGTAGTAGTTTAAGGAATCAATGAGTATTCCTTTTTGTTTTTTCGTTTTTCTTTTGCCTCCCTTACCTGTCTTTTTCATGCTATTGATTTGATAAACTGAATGTGACTCTTTAGTTTTTGCCACATGGGTAGGAATTTGATGGAAGGGTTTTGGATCAAATTTTAGAATTTGATAGGGTTTGTCGGAATCTTAAACACGATCAATATTTATACAAATCTTAAGTTTTATGACCCATACCTTCCACAGTTCCATATCTTTCTTGACATTTTTTCTTTCTACTTCCTTTATTTTCGGGTCCCAAAATGAGAGGAGAGAGGAGATTCGAATTGGGGATCTTAGCATTATGAGGTGTGGATTCTGTTGATCCATGGGTTTCTCATGTTCTTATACCCAAGCATTATAAAAATCTAATACCAATAATCCTACATTTCTCTAATCCTCCGCCCTGGATGGGGCTCATTAACTCGTAACATTGGTATTTGGAAGGAAGAGTTGGTCAGGTTTTCTCCACAATAAGAGGCATTTGGCTAGCAAGTTGCGACTCAATGATCATTAAAGTAAAGCTTCGGAGGGAAACTAGAAAATGGTTTGGGAAGGCTTCGGGAGAAAGGGGGAAGTTCACATCTTTTGTCGGTGACAATTTATAGATTCAAAATCACTAGAATCGATTTTTATTTTTATAAGATGATTATACACCTTGCCAAGGCTACGGGATGGGGCTGAGCCTGATTGAATCTTGATCTTTCTTTGAAATAAAATGGGTAGTCAGAACTTTTTTAGCACACGATTATTTGTTGGGTGTGTATAGTTCTTTCATTCCACGTACACCAGCGATGACAGAACGAGTATTTTAGTTGGGAGGGGCAAGATTAAAAAGACAAGATTGTAAGAAAATTTTATTTTGAAAAAATTAATCAACATTTATACAAAATAAATCTACAATATTGATTACTTAATTTAATAAAACTAATAAATTTATAGCTCGTAACAATCAACTCAAGATATCAATTAAACACATAAAGTTTAAAATGTAATTTGATTACTCAAAATAAATCAATGTAAAATAGTATAGCAATATACTTGAAAAGTTGTATGCTTTAAAAAAATTGTGTAGAATTAAATTTTCTTTTTCAATCTTCAAATTTTTTAAATTTTGGATTTCTAGCAAAAGCTTAGTTTTGAAAATGTGAAAGAGTCAAGAGAAGAAGAGGAAAGGATTAATGGAGGGATAGAGGCATCAAGGATTTAGTGTTGTGAAATAAAACGTGTAGGTTTTTTTTTTTTTTTTTTTTTTTTTTTTTTTTTTTTTAAATTTAAATTATAGAACCAATTACTTTGAGTTTTAGATCAATTTGATTTAAACTTAAAAAAGTGTCATGACTTGAGAAACATGAGTATTAATTTACCTAAACAAAAATCAAGAAATATTATTTCTTTGGGTGTGTAAGGAAATATAATTTTTTTTTTCCTAAAAATCCTACAATATATGAGTTTTGGGAGAGGTCCAAGGGGCAATACCTCCCCTTGAGTGTGTTGGACTAACTCTTGTAATCGATAAGTACTAGTATTTTGTAACTTTGAAAGTGTTAGAACATGAATTGTATATAGTCAAAAAGTTAGATAAGCTTTTGTAAGACATTTTTTTATAGATGATAAAATTCGTAGATAATCATTTTATAAGAAAGGACACTTATAGTCATTTTAGAATTTTCTTTTTATCTTTTGGTTTGTCTTCTTATAAGACAACTTTTACCATAAATTGCCATACACATTTTTGAGCAATGAATTATAGATCTTTATATTTTCATAGTTTTCTCTGTGTTTGTAATTGGTATGGCTATCATTGTGCGCCACAACTCCCAAGTCCAAATACAAAGGAGGATAGCATAAGCTCAGTAATGTTTTACTGTTAAATATGAAAATGAGAGGTCAACATCAACAACCAAGTGGGCGTGCCGGAGTGGTTATCGGGCATGACTAGAAATCATGTGGGCTTTGCCCGCGCAGGTTCGAATCCTGCCGCCCACGTTTTGCTCTTTTTGAGTCAAAATCATATTGCAGTAACATGCGTGCATCTTCCTCTGTGCTCACAGCTTTTTTATATTGAAATCATTTGGCAGTTTATAAAAGCTTCGTTTGAGACTATTAACAAGTTTGTTTACCTGTACTCTCAGGTTGAGCTTCTTCATATATTCTGTACCTAAATTGGGTATATTCCTGAATGTCACTTTGTTTCAATGACTAAACAGTATGCATCCATCATGTGTCTGCTTAAATAAAGCATTTTTTCCCACAAAGAAGAGTAGAAACAATCATGAATTCCATTCAAACAATTTTATGTAAAAATTTAACCCTCCAAATTGGAGGGCTCCTACCTATCTATCTTATACGAGGTTATCTTGCAAATGCTCTCTCCCTCTCTCTCTCTCTCTCAAAAATTTCATTTCTAATCCTATGCATTCTGCCATCCTAAATATCTCCTCAGTTTGTGGGTGGGACATGTCACCTGATGAGAATTTATACAAACACAAGGAACCCCTAGCAACACTAGTATCCACCCAACTAAACCCTATTTCCTTCTTCACCCCTCTTTCTCTCATTCCTTTTCTAATTTTGGCTACCTTTTCCCAGTGCCCCTTCTCAGCATACAAGTTTGACATCAGCACATATGAACCTGACTCCGTGGGCTCCATCTCCATCAAAGCATCAGCTATCCTCTCACCCATCTCCATATTACCATGTATTTTACAAGCCCCAAGCAAGCTTTGCAGCACTGACAATCCTGGCTGTCCTGGAATCTGACTCACCAAGTCCTCTGCCTCCTCCAATCGTCCTGCCCGACCCAACATATCCACCATACAAGAATAATGCTCCAGGGATGGTTCAATTTGATATTCTTTGACCATAGAGTCAAAGAGCTGACGGCCCACATCAACCATCCCCTTTCTCCCGCATACGGTTAGTACAGAAAGGAAAGTGATTGAGTCAGGTCTTACCCCTTCCCTCTCCATCTCCTTGAAGAATTTTATCACTGAATCGTAGTCTCCATGTCTAGCATAGGCAGAGATTATTGCAGTCCAAGCAAATTGAGTTCTTTCAGGCATCTCACAGAAGACTTTTTGAGACTCACAAATGTTCCCACGCTTTGCATACATGTCAAGGAGAGCACCTGACACAATTGGGTCCGTGTCAAGTCTAAATTTTATTAAATAAGAGTGGCATCGCTGGCCTTGTTTCAAAGAAATATCCTCAGCAGCACCAATTGCACTCAAGACACTACCAAATGTGTATTCGTTTGGCTTGGACTCCATGATTGCTGAAAGGAACGTGCACAGAGCTTCTTGAGACAACCCATTCTGAGCATATCCAGAAATTAAAGCATTCCATGATATGATTTCTCTGTAGTTAAGCTCCTCAAAAACCTTCAGTGAGTCTTGCATGGCCTCAAACTTAGCGTACATGGTAATTAGGCTATTGCAAACATTCGGTTCGGACAAAAAGCTAATCCTTATGCAAAACCCATGAATCATTTGGCCTTCTTTGACCAATGTCTGGATTGATATAGCATGGATTAATCCAATAAATGTAACATCATTTGGATATACTCCATCCAATCTCATCTCATTAAAGAGCGACACTGCATCCTCTTCATTCACAGAAATTATCGTAGTCCAAGAGACAACATTGCGATCATTCATGATCTGAAAGACTAATTTTGCATCTTCAACGACCTCACACTTTGAATACAAAGACATCAAAACATTACAAACCGAAACATGTCTCCCATACCCTGTTTTCATAATTAAACCATGCATCTGTCTCCCAAGCTCTAAGTTTCTTTCTTGACCACAAGCTGAAACTGCACTAGTAAATGAGACATGGTCAAGCTTCATCCCTTCTCTCACCATTTCAATGAATGTAAAAATTGCTTCTAATCCGTGATCTCCCTTCTGAGTGTAGCCTGATAGTATTGCATTCCACGAAACCAAATCTCTATTTGGCATTTCATCAAACAGTCTTTGAGCTTCCACTAACTGTCTGCATCTTGAATGCATTGATATAAGCGCATTCCCAACAAAAACTTCACAATCAAATCCAAATTTCATTGCAAGGGAATGCAACTGCAACCCAAAAAGAAACTCATCATCTGAACAAAATGCAAGAATTGTAGTATAAGACACTGGATCGAAAACAACACCATTCAAATTCATCCGAAGAGCAAAACTCAAAGCGTCCTCACTCTTTTGAAACCCCGAAAGCACAGTATTCCAAGAAACAATATCGGGATCACTCAGATTCTCGAAGATACATAAAGCCTTTGCAAACTTTCCAGATTTACAATACATATTCATCAAGGAATTCGAAACCGTAATGTACGAAACAAGCCCAGAAGAAACGGCAAAACCGTGAATTTGGCACCCGGGTTTTGGGTCTCCATGACAAGCCTTGAGCGCGAGCGCCACAGTGACGTGATCAACATTGTCGACAAAACCCAATTGAAGATGCCTCTTGAAGATGTCAAGAGCTTGAAATGGAAGGTTTTTGCGCAAACAATCGAGCATGGAACGGTTAGTGGAGGCAGCGTTTGGGTGAGGAATTTGATCGAACATGTGGTGTCCATGTTTGAGTGAGTGAAAGTTTTTGAGGCTATTTGTCCGTGGCTTGGCGTGAAGGACTTTCAAATTAAGTTGGCGGGAAATCATGAGAAAGCCCTTTGGACAAATACGATAAAACTCTTTGTATTTTGTTTACTACAATAATCAGTCCACACGTGTGAAGTGAAAGAACCATGCACACGTGTAGCGAACATGGGCCAATTCTGTGTTCTACTCAATTTATGGTGTGATTTTTAAGTCAAACCCTCTCAAGAGCTTCCCAAACTATTGGGCTGAATTGCACACCGAGCTATCAATTCAATTGTCTATGTGACTTCATTTTACCAAAATTATATAACATGTAGAAACTTGAGATTCTGGCTTGCCTGCCAAGTTTTAGTTCAATTGGGCAAATGATCTGTTTGGGATTTGTTTATTTTGCTGAAATTGAAATTTTTTTGTTGAAAGTACTGTGGATAATATAAAAATTAGTTGAAATAGTATAGTGAGACCCATAAATAGTATCAAAAAGTATAATGGGACCCATAAATAATAACAAAAATAAGCTGGATAGTAAAATAAGTTGGCAAAAATAATCCATACCAAACGCACACAAAATTTAAATTGGTTTGAAAGAAATTTTCTCCAACATCCTACATGAAGATTGTACATGTATTTTTAGAGTTTTAGTCACATGATTTTTATAATGAATTATGTAATTTGTTTAAAAAATATATTTTAGATGGTCTAACGAATCGTCATGTAATCGATTAGAAGAGATTCTCAATTTGGAGGAAAACTTTGTTCAATTCAATTTATTATAAAACTAGTTCAACAATTACAACTGCAATAGGGGGGCACATTTTAGAGAGTCCAAGTGCCCTTTGGTCATCTACAAAAAGGTTTCATTACAAAGTAAGGGTATTGCTACTATTCTGTTAAGCAGTCCATTTTGTCTCTTCATATCTTGACCAACATATCATTAGCCTCGCGGTAGACATGACAAGGACAAATTATCCATGATGGGCCCCACCAAGGTTTTGAATTTCATTCCAAAGACCGTTTCGAATTGACAATTGGAATGTAATACTCCGGTACTGGCCGGTGTGTTTTAGTGCATTGTTTTGATCTTGCACTAGATATATATACACACATATGTACATAATTTATATATTTATAATTTCATATCTCATTATATCTAATTAACCGAATCAAAATTTAAAATATGATATGGGAATAGAATGAATCAAATGATGAATTCTGGGTTTCAATGTATGAAAAAATCCAACACAATCTAGAACATCTCAGAATAGGCCAGAATTTAGAGACGGGAATAACCGGAATTCATCTGAAACACCGGAATAGTTCGGAACAAACCAAAATTTAGACCGAAACGGAACAAGGGGGTAAGTGCACCAAATTAAGCATCGAAACAAAATATTCTGACCTGGACGAAACGAAATTTAAAACATTAGACCCCACACTAAGTGAAGTTGTTTGGTTTAGTTTTCTTTCTCAATTTTTATAACTCATAACTCAAAAAATTGAGTTAGAATTGTGGAAAATGAGAACAACTTTTCGAAGTTTACAAGTTATGAAAATGAGTTGTGATGACATTTTTGTAATTTTAAATGGAAATTTGGTAATTAAAATGAATCGTGGGAGCCATTACAATGTTTTGTTACACTCAAGCCGTGACACCAACAACTCTTTCCTTTTCTCTCTTTTCTTTTTTTCTTTTTTCACTTCGGCTCTTCTCTTAGCATTTTTTTTTTCATCTCTTCACTCTGGTGATTCTTTCTTTCTTCTTTGTGCAAACCATAACACACACTTCACTAGATCTTCCCTCCATCTCAGGTGATTCTTGTTGAACAACTCTTCCTTTTATTTTTTGATTCAAACCTCTTTGCTGTTGGGTTCTTGATGTGAAGTTGTTTGGATTTTATGGTAACATTTCTCTGTGTGTGTGTGTGTGTGTGGAAGGGGGGGGGGGGATTATGGATTTTATACGGTATTTTTTTGGGCTTCTTTGGCTGTGAGTTTTGGAATGGGGAAAATCTGAAAGCGAAAAATTCAAACCGCGGGTAAGAGAGAAAGGGTCGCTCTGTTTTGTGTAGTAGTTGTTGGGTTTGGGTTGGTGGTGGTTGCCATATTTTGTGTAGTGGTTGTGAGGATTGGGTTGGTGGTGGTTGCTATTTTTTTGTGGTAGTTGCTGTTGTTACTGTGGATTGTATTATTTTGCAATTGAGTTTGGCTTTTTCAGTTATTCAAAAATAGCCGTTATGAGTTTTCTAACATGTGGGTTCCACCAAATGAGATAAAAATGAGATTTTTCAAACCAAAAACCAAATGGATTCTTAGGTGCCAAACAATGCTGTGGAATGCATTAAGAGAAAATAGGAAATTAAAACTAAGATATGAGAGTGAGTTAAGAATGATGAAAACTTAGATATGAATTATGAAATTTGAGTGATGCTTAAACCAAACATGGCCTTAGGCCTTGTTTGGATTTTGGTGAACTGAGTTAACAAATCTAAGTTTTGTTAACTCATAACCTAAAATCGGTGGGGCCCACGGGTAGTGACATTGTTTGGATGATTTTCAAGCAATTCACTCAGTTAACAAATCTCACTTTTTTGAGATATGGGTTAATAAATTCAGAAACAGCTCCAACGCGTTTTCAAGTTATGGGTTATGTTAACTCAGTGGCAATTTTCATAAATTTTCAGCACAAACGAGTCCTGTGTAGTCCCATCACTGCAATGCAGGCTAAAGCTTCAACGGATCTTTTATCTCATTACTTACCCAACCACCCACACCACTTGCACTTCATCACTTTCCCTTTTCCTTCTCCCAAACCCACAGCATAAGCACAACTGAAATAAGCTCCAGTTCCGTCGATCAGCACAAGGCCCAGCTCCAGGTCAGCTCCGTTCATCGATTCCATTTTTCAGTGAGACCTAAACGCTCCCCTTCCATCTATTTACATGCTCGAAGTTGCAAGGTTTTATTTTGATATTTCTTGTTTTTTCCATGTTCCTCCATTTTTTTGTGTTGTGTTTATTGAGACCTTGGCTCACTTGGCTATGAATCCTTGTTTCTTTATGCATCTTTTTTTACTCTCTACTCAAGTATAGCTTTTATGCCTCTTTTTTTTGTTTTTATTTTATTTTTTTAGAGGTTTCTCTGTCTTGTTCCTTTGTTACAACCATGGTATTATGAACAATGTCTGCTTTGCTCTGCTGTTGGCTTGGGGAAAAAAAATTATCTGTACCGAAACTCTACCAAAACATCGTTACAGATTCCTTGAGGTTTAGATTTAGTTTTTTTAATCATCATTTTTTAAGAAAACTAATCACCCTCTCATGTTGTAGGTTCCCTTGCTTTGCTCATTTTTGAAGAATGTAAACAATGTCTGCTTTGCTCACTCTCTAATATTAGTATTATGAACAATCTCTGCTTTGCTCATTTTTTAAGAAAACTAATCATCATTTTTTTTCTTTGCTTAATCTGTGTTGTGGGTTCCCCTGCTTATTTGCTTACTAATTATACTATTTTTCGACATGGTTCATGTGATATTCTTATAATGGAAGATGGATGTACCTTTTTCAAAAAAAAAAATCAAAGATGGATGTGCCTTAGTTGCTCTATCTTGTTTTTTATTATGATTGTTACTTTAGCTACTACTTAGTTTAACTGATAAGATGTAGCTATAGATAGAATATACATCAATAGATCAATAGAGTATGTAACATAGCTAACTGTATCCATAAACAATATGGTGCGTTTTTAAGGGAGGATCAAGTAAAAACTATTGCACCTTAAGATAAGACCCCTAAACACTATTGTCTGACTTTGATTGAATATATGGAAATGTTTATTGTTTACATGTGATTGTTACATGATTAGAGGTTGTTGTTAGATGGCTAGGGATTTAAGGAGGTGGGATGATGATTGTGTCGATGAACTATGTGACACTGTCTTCGGCCAATTCCTGCTGGGTAATTTTGCGGCAAGGCTTCCCCATGAGCCATTGTGGGATGTGATCATAAACACTCTCAATGCTCGGACTGGGAAGGATTTCCGCAAGAGGCAGGTTATGAGTCGGTTCAGTATGGTTCGGAGGGAGTATTGTAGGGCCAACGGAGTTCGTTATGGGCCAAGGTGTGGGTGGCCAGTGGTGGGTCCGAATGAGGGGGGTTGGTCTATCTCAGTAAGAGGTGATTGGTGAACTTAGAAGCATTGTAGTGCATAGCTAACCATTTTGTTTCTGCTAACTTATTTTTTTCCCACTATGGTTTGTAGACTACTATGGTGTCGTTAGCGTACACTTTCACATGCACTATTCTATGGCTATTAGTGACCACTTTTGTAATAAAACAATGTTTCGGTCTTTTGACTTTTTATATGTTACATGGTCATAATGTACATGTTTAGCTATGAATTGGAGTATATGTCAGTATGGTGTTATCTTCATTTACATGTACCGCTTGTTTATGTAGAGTTACTTGTACACTTTCTCCTTACACAACATACTTGGTCGCGGTAACACATTAATATTCCTTATTCATTTTTTTACCTATCAATACAAAGTGTGTTTATCTTACCATGCGAGATATTTGAATTAGATGGCACATGAATCCCAAGATGCGGATGGTAAAATGTGGCCTCCCCACATGGAACACATATTTATAGAGATTATGGTAGAGGAACAAATAAAGGATAATATGGAGAATGGTGTTTTGAAGGGCCCTATGTGGGAAACAATGACACAAGAACTTAATAAAAGGACTGGTAAAAATTTCACCGCTAAGAAAGTCTTCCAAAAGCACAATAGGCTTTGGGGTAAACAATGCAAGTGGAGTCAATTGCTGAATCGTATGGGGTTGGGGTTGGGGTGGGATGAGGCCACCCAAATTGTTACATGCATCGACAAGGTTTGGGTACATGTGGTGGCGGTATGTTACTTTATGCATTTCGAGTTTCATGTTAGTATGGTATGTCTTTGTATTGTTCTGATTACTTTGATGCCTAACAATTGTTCCTATGCTTGTGTTGTTGTAGGCTAATCGGAACGCAAATAACCTGCGAAAGAAGGGATGCCCCGACTACGATAAGCTGAAGCAGTTGTTTGCCCCCAGTACTGCAAATGGGCACCTTTAGATTTCATCAAACACACTCGCACTGAACTCCGATGAAGAGTGTGCACTGGAGGAGGAGGAGCTTGCCGCTGATGTTGCTCCTATCCATCTTGATGATAACTATTACACCCCCAACTTGGATAGTATTCCTTGGATTACGGAGGAGACTGATGTTGACCAAACCCAAGCTGCAGGCAAGCGTCCTATGCAAGAAGCAAGTGCCAAGGGTAAGAAAGTGGTGAAGAATCTAGTTTATATATATAATTTAGTACATTAATTGGGTTAAGTAACCATATTCTTTATATTATTCAAAGAATTTGACAAAGCAATACAATATTACTAAAAGAAACACTATCTATGAGATTAAGCAACAAAATACTAGAAATTATAAATTTTTTTTTTTTTGGGTGAAAAGGAAAATAAAATTAAACTAGGCAGCCAAAATGGCTAAGTTAGCAACAACTTGCCTACAAAAACTTTCCCCAATCTCATCAGCATACACTATATCAAAAACATCAACAGATGGGGGACCATCAAAAATAACAAATTCCTCATGAGCATGACATCCTTTCCTAACTAAAGCATTTACACATTTATTTGCTTCCCGAAACACATGCTTCACCTTGGTATGAGGAATCAATTCCAGTAATAATCTACAATCAAACAATAAGGAAGAGTATGCTGTATTGGAAGAGTTCCTGGATTTAATTAAGTCTACAATGACTTTCGCATCAAGTTCAACTTCCAAATTTTGCATGCCAAGCTAAATGGCTAATTTCAAACCATCCCTAAGTGCCCAAAACTCAACTATTATGCTTGTAGTATAGCCAATATATCTAGCAAAGCCCCTTATCCAATTTCTTGCACTGTCCCTTATGACACCACCGCCTCTTGCTCTCCCGGGATTTCCACACGACGCCCCATCAGTATTTAGCTTATACCAATTTAGAGGTGGTTTTTCCCATCTCACAGCAATGACAGCCATGCTTCTCTGTTCCCTGATCTTGCCCACACAAAAATAATACTCCATGACTTGATTTATACACAATCTGCACAGCATTGGATTTAGAGGAATATTCTCAAAGGACACTTTGTTTCTATGTTTCCACAACTCCCATATAGCAAAAGGAAAGACAAATCTCCATGGCACCAAAGATTGGTGCTTTGCGTTACTAAAACAATTTTCCTGTAGCCAAGTAATCACATCCGAGGCTTAGAATGACTGCACAGCATTAGGTGCCACGCTCATTAGATGCCAAAAATTTCGGGCAAAGTCACACTCCCTAAAAAAAAAATCAATTGTTTTAGGCTGATTCTTGCAAAGAGGGTAGATCTTATCTTCAATGATACCCCTAGAAGCAAGGACATCTTTAACTGGTACACTCTTATGAATACACAGCCACAAAAAATTCGCAATTTTGGGCAGCACATCTAACTTCCAAATCCAAGCACCAAGGAAGGTAGGGGCTGGATCCTGAGATATATTAGCTAAATAGGCTGATTTTGCAGAAAATTCCCCATCTTTTGAGTGTTTCCATAGAACTAAATCCTCACTTCTACCAACTTGACTTAGAGGTATAGCTTTAATTTAATCTTTAACTTCCTAAGGCAGCTCAAATGAAAGCCTTTCCCATCTCCATCTCTGACCTTGTCCACCAAGAAGCTTAACAACCATCATATCCGCCTCATGATGATTCAAGGGACCTTCAATTCAATCAATTCCCTTAGAGACTTTCCTCTTATCCAACAATCCGTCCAGACTCTAATCTTAGTCCCATTGCCCACTCCCTAACAAATACCATCAGCAAAGGTTTGGAAGCCAGCTTTAATAGCCTTCCAATTAGATGAGGCCGGAAGCTTGTCAGGATTACTTGATCGTCTTCTATCTACTGAACAGTACTTTTTCAAAATAACATTAGCCCACAAAGCTTCTTTCTCCATATACATTCTCCAATTCAACTTAGCAAGGAGTGCTAAGTTTTTTTCTCTTGCTGCCTGTATCCCAAGACCACCCTCCTCCTTTGGTTTAATTATTTTACTCCACCTAACCAAATGAAGTTTTTTCTTCTCTCTAGTTGACCCCCATAGGAAATCCCTATTGATCTTATCCAATTTCTCGCATAAGTGTATAGGTAATGCCTCCCCTTGCATCACATAGTTAGGGATAGCTGACATGACCGATTTCACAAGGATAGTCCTCCTTGCAAAGGATAAGAACTTTGCCTTCTAGCCCGCAAGTTTATTCATCACCGTATCCACAACAAAATTAAACTGGTTCCTTGTTGCCCCTCTATGATTAATAGGAAATCCCAAATACTTGCCAATATTGGTCGTGGCTTGAATTCCCAATTTAGAGCATATCTCTTCACTAATTCCCTCTTGAACATTTGGAGAGAAATAAATTCTCGACTTTTCAAGGCTCGCCTTTTGCCCCGACTCCTCACAAAATATGTTTAGAACTTTTGAAATTGCCTCACAAGCTTTCTCCTCCACCTTAGCAAATAATATTAATCATCTGTAAAAAACAAATGGGATATTCCAATATTCTCCCGTGAGGCTTTTAATAGAACCCAATCTCCATTAACACATTTCTCCTCAATTAAGCGCCTAAGAAACTCCATACATAGGATAAACAAGTAAGGAGAAATCGGGTCTCCTTGCCTTTAGCCCTCTTGATGGTTGAAAGGCTCCAAAGCACCCCCATTAAATAGGATCGAAATCCTTGTAGAAGTAACACAGCTCATAATCACCTTGATCAGGTTAGGAGGAAAATGAAAAGCTTAAAGCACCTTATAAACAAAGCTCCATTCTAATCTGTCATAAGCTTTCTCCAAGTCCACTTTAATAGCCATATACCCTTCCTTTCCTTTCTTTCTATCCAAAGCATAGAACAGCTCTTGAGCTAACAACACATTATCAATACCTTTCCTACCCGGTACAAAAGCTGTTTAGACAGGGGCAACCGATTTACCTATGTGGGGTCTAATTCTGTTTACAATAATTTTTGAAACCACTTTATAGATCGAATTACAAAGACTGATCGGTCTATAATTATTCAAAGATTCAGGGCTTTGGCACTTCGGAATCAGAGTAATAAGGGTCTCATTAAGATATTCAGGCACTTTCCCATACTCAAAAATATCCAAAACTTCTTTGCAAACCGAATTCCCCGCATCTCCCCAGAATTGTTGATAGAATCCAGCATGCAAACCATTTGGACCTGGTGCTTTAAATGGCCCCAGGCTCCACAAACCATCCTTAACCTCCTTCTCCGACATCTCTACCAATCCAATCCCTTTCTTCTTCAGTTAAGAAGCAGCAAACAAATTCTGATATCAGGGATTGCCGTGAGGACATACACATCTCAGTGGAGTAAAGTTCTTCAAACCCCACCAAGATGTGCTTTTTAACCGCCTCTTCATTATCCATCCATTCCCCAACACTATTCTTCAAGCATCTAATCTTACTCCTCTGCCTCCTAACAATAGTAGACATGTGAAAATAGGAGGTGTTATGATCCCCAAACGCAGCTGCATTAATTCTTGATTTTAGTGCCCAATATTCTTCTTCCTGGAGGAGGATAGAAGAGTATTCCTCAATTAACCATTTCTCAAGCTGAAGTAGTGACTCACTAGGATTATTCGCTAAAGCTCTTTGAGTGCCACTCAGTCTATTTAGGACTCTCCTCTTTCTAGCAAAGAGATTCCCAAAAACCTCAGAATTCCATTTCTTCACCTTCCTTGTAAACCCCACAGTGGCTGAGTGCAAGGAACCTCCTTCAGACCAAGCTTCTTTGACCACCCTCGGAAATTCTGGATGTAATAGCCACATACTTTGAAAGCGAAAAGGTCTGCTAGCCCTATCAGTCTCGGGCTTCTAGAGTTCAATCAAAACTGGGTGATGATCAGTTCTGGGTAAATGAGTTACAGCTGATTTAGGATAGAGAACTCTCCAGAGGGGGTTACCAAAACATCGGTCTATCCTTTCCAATATTAAGTCTGTTAATTGTCTCTTATTCGTCCAAGTATATTTGGGCCCCGCAAATCCCAAGTCAACAAAACTACAGGAATCTAGACAAGCTTTAAATTCCATAGCTCGATTAATGTTAATTTGGTTCCCTCCAAATTTATCCTCATCACAAAGGACTTCATTAAAATCCCCTATCATAAGCCATGGCATTGAGTGCAACCAACCCACCTCCTCAATATTAGACCATAATATTCGTCTTTCAGCCAGATGAGGACTAGGATAAATAGCAGAAAATAACCAAGAAAGGTTTGAAGCATGTACCTTAAGAGTAGCATGTATCTCCTGCTCCGTATTCGCCAACAGAGAAATTTCCGCACCCTCTCCACAGGATCCATAAGCCACCAGCATACCCAATAGTGTCCGTTGTAATAAAACCATCAAAGGGCAATCCCTCTATGATTTTTTCAGCTCTCTCACCACCAACTCTGGTCTCCGTAATAACCATAATCGAGGGGCGATGATTCGCAACCAACTCACAAACCCTTCTCTTAAATTCCAGATTAAGAGCTCCTCTACAATTCCACATGAGAATCTTCATTCTGACTAACTGAGCAATAAGAACTTTGGCCTTATTTACAATGGCTATGAGGGATCTTTTCGACTCAGCTTGAACTAGGCCATGACAAAGCCAAGCAAGGAGAATCAAAGCTTGCCGAAATTGTATCATAAACAAAAAAGAAGGCAGAGACTCAGCAATAAGGGGTGCCGATCCACTCACTGGCTGTGGAATTAGTGCTATTCCCGCAACCAGGATCCACGAAAGGCAAAACACAGAGGCAACCAACCAAACCCACTGAGGAGCAGTGATGGTCTCCTCCCTAAGCAACCTCATGCAATTTGGGTATGAATTTATGGGTATGAAAACAGAGATTTGGGGAAAGATTGATGGGAAGATTCTGATTTAGATGGAAAGGACCACAAAGAGAGTGGGGAGAGAAAATCCACACACTAATGGTGGAGAAGAGCCACACGGATGGTGGAGAAAGACCACACAAAGGTGGTAGATATAGACCACACAGCAGTGGTAGAGACGACCCACTACAGAGGTGGGAGAGAATTTAAGATGGAAAATTTAGAAATTATAATTGAAAATTTACAAAGGTGAAATTATAATTTAAAAAAACCAAAAAGAAAAAAGAAAAAAAAAAAGCGTGGGCTGGATCACATATATAATATATTACTACTTCTTCCTTTTTCTATAAAACCTATGCTACCCGCCCACTCATCCCCAAATTGTGAATGACCGTCTTGAGTTATGTACAAAATAATTTAATGAAAAAAAGTGGGGCAGCATGTGTTGTTTACCATGTAAATCTAAAACAAAGTTCCATAATCCATTTACCATTGCATAAAAGCATGTTTCTTTCATTTGTGTCCTATCACCAGCAACTACGAACTGTCATTTGTGGGTAGACGTGATGCAGGGGATTTTTTAGAAAATAACCTTGAAACCGAAACTATTTCATTAGTTAGGAAACGTTTGAAACTAATTTGGAATATAGCAACTCGAGTTCAGTATCCACGATTTCCTGGGTTTATTAGTTTATTATTGCTAGAAATCGAGTTAAAAGAACTCGACTTCTAAGGCTGGAAAACGAGTCCAAAGGACTTGGTTTTAAAGCATGGAAACCGAGTCCCTTGCACTCGGTTTCAAAGCCTGGAAACCGAGTCCATTGGACTCGATTTCCAGCCTTAGAAGTCGAGTTTAACGAACTCGTTTTTCAGGCTTAGGAACCGAGTCCTTTGGACTCGATTTCCTTTTATAAACCAGCATCAGTTCCATCAAACAGCAACACTCCCATCCCACAGCAGCTTTCACGTGGGCATCACAGTTCCCCCACAGCAGCTTCAGTCCCCAGCCCTCCATGTGTCTGTGGGTCCCAGCTCCAATAAGTTCTCTCTTGCCGTGGGAATAAGTTGTATTGTGAATATCAGAAACTCAGTCTCTATATGCTCTCTCAACTGTTTCAACTCAGTCTCTATATGCTCTCTCTGTATTGTGAATATAAGTTATCTTAAACACTCTTTCAACTCTTTCAACTCAGTCTCTATATGCTCTCTCTGTATTGTGAATATAAGTTATCTTTCAACTCTTTCAACTCAGTCTCTATATGCTCTCTCTGTATTGTGAATATAAGTTCTCTTGAACACTCTTTCAACTCACAGTCTCTATATTCAACTCACTCACAGAACACTCATCACACAACATTCTCAGGTAATATTTTTACAATGTTGTGATTATTTTGCTAGATTTTTTTTAAAGAAAAATTTAGAACATATTAGGAAAAGTTTTGTTTTTTCTTATTTGTTAGTGTAAATATTGTGATCAATTTATTTGTTAGTATATTGTGATTATTTGCTAGGTTTTTTTTAAAGAAAAATTTAGAACATATTAGGAAATGTTTTGTTTTTCTTATTTGTTAGTGTAAATAGTGTGATTAATTTATTTGTTAGTATATTGTGATTATTTGCTATTTTTTTTTAAATTAATGTTATAACACATTTATATAAGATCATAAATCTACTTAAGAAAAAATATCTATAATGAGTAGTAATTTAATGATTAATTGTTGGGAATATTTAGTAAATAATTGTGATTAAATTACAACATATTGGGGAATTTTTTTTTGTTAGTGTAAATATTTTGATTAAATTACAACATATTGGGGAATTTTTTTTTTTTTTTTTTTTTTGTTAGTGTGAATATTGTGATTAAATTATTTGCTAAGTTTTTTTTTAAGAAAGTTAATATTGTGATTATTGGGAATATTTAGTACCAAATATTGTGATTATTATGTGAAAATTTGAGTACTCTAGATATGCAATTTTTTCCTTTTTATTTTTATTTTTTCATTTAAGAGAATATATAAAACTTTTTTGGCTAAAGGTTCGAAGCTCAAAATCTTATAAATCCAATTATTTTTTATTTTTTTTAAGGAAGTTGCAACAGTAAAATTGTAACATGAAATGGTCATGACCATGACCATGAATGAATGTGTAAGGATGGTGCAGCCCGAGCACGTATAGTTTGTGAAAAATTTACAAATATTTGGTGTTATTACCATTTGTAACATTCCAAGTTAGGAAAAAAGGAGCAGACTTTAAAAATAGAAAGAGAGCAAACGCTGTCCATTTCCATAGCCCTTTAGGATTTTAGGGGATTAGATATTGGCAAAAAGAATGGAGTCATTAGGGTTTTTTTAGAAAATAACTACAAATATTGTGATTATTGGGAATATTTAGTACCAAATATTATGATTATTATGTTATTACAACATATGGGAATATTTGTTTTGTTTGTTAGTGTAAATATTGTGATAATATGCTAAGTTAAAAAAAAAATTAATATTGTGATTAATTATTGGGAATATTTAGTACTAAATATTGTGATCAATTGTTAGGAATATTTAGTACTTTTAGGTCTTTCTCATGGATATATCATAACATTATGAGTTTGATACCTAAGATAGTAGTCTTTTTACCATAAATTATTTCAAGATATATTTGTTTAAGATTTGTAACAGAGATTTCAATGGATAACTGGTTGGTATATAATATTTTTGTTCATCATAACTTATTTGAATGGGTTTTGAAAGTCATGCCCCTAGAATGATTTAGAATTTTTAAAGAATATGAAATTGGTAATGACTATTTTTGTAAGATTACTAAAGGTGAGTATATGCAAATTTGGTTGAGGTTAGTATTGTTGGCATTTCATACGCAAAGTTTTGTGATTGATGTTGATTGAGCGTTATAAATTTGTCACTAACACAATTGCACTTGATGATCTATAGGTTGACAATGATCTATATAAATATATACTACGGTGGACCCCTTAGCAATGCCAACCCTTATGATGGAGCCTCATTTCAAGTTTCGGGTATCCAGTGCTACTATATGATGATACGCCGTAAGCTAAAGACCCTGAATGAGCTGAAAGTAAAAATTATGGAAGAGTTGCAAGTGAACCCTGCTTTGCATGACATACATATTACTTTCCGTTCTCCATATGAAGTCCTCAATCAATGCATTAATTACAGATATATGGCGATAACAGAGGACAAACATGTGAAATTCATGTTTAGTAAGATGGACAAATGGAAACAAGCAGCAGATTTTGAGTTATATGTCACTTTGGAGCCTCGTGCAGAAGTCGGCGTAGAAGACGAAATTGTACAAACAACTACATCTCTACAGTTTGCAGTCCTAGATGATCAATGCACCACATTGGGAGGCTATACACCCCCTTTTCAAGAGACACCAGTAACAATTGAGAGTGAACCTGGAAATAGATATGAAGATCAATTTTGTACACATCGAGATGAATCCTCTACAGTTCCAGTAGTTGAAGATGAAGATGAAGACGAAGACTGTTCTAGGGAAGATTGTGAGGATAGAGATGAGTATGAAGAGAGGATTGACGATGGTGACTTTGACAGGGGTCTTGATGACCATGAAATTACTCACATTCCTCATGTTGATGATATGGCTGAATGTGATGAAGATGATGAGGACGCTAATGCTAGAGTTCAGCATGTTACAAATACGGCCCTCGTTTATGAACCTCCTGCCTCATCATTTTATGAAAATACTTGGGAAAATATGGTTGATCCTGAAGTTGTTCAGCAATCATTTGGTTCTTGGAATGCAGACATGAATTTTGCGAAAGGGTTGATTTTTGCTAATAAAGATGCGGTGAGACGTGCATTAACAATTTACGCCGCAAAGCATAACAGAAACTTTGTGACTAGTAGGTCGACCACAAGTAGACTGTCTGTGAAATGCAGCGATGAATCATGCATGTGGTACGTTGGGGCAGTTGTGAAGCCTGAACTCGGACTATGGATGGTCACATCTTATAGGGGTCCTCATAGTTGTATGCCCCTTGCCACGGCCCTTGATGGTAGAATGATGGATTGTAATTTTCTAGCAGAAGAATTTGTTCCATTGTTGAAAGAGAAACACACGACAACAATTTATCACCTCAGACATTTCATTAAAGGGAAGTATTATGGGCATATTCTTTCTTACTATAAGATATGGGATGCGAAACAACGAGGTATTGCAAAGATACTTGGGGATTGGGAAGAGTCTTACGAAAGGTTGAAAAAGTTATTGTTTGCATACTGGGATCAAGAACCTGGCACCCGTTTCTGGTTTCACACCATACCCAGGGACGAGTTCGGTGATACAATATTGCGCTATATATTTTGGGCTTTCGCTCCATGCATTGCAGGATTCAGACATTGTAAGCCAGTGATCAGTATTGATGGGACCCATTTGTATGGTAAATATCGAGGGGTGTTGTTGATTGCAATGGCCACCGATGCCAACAACAAGGTTTTGCCTTTTGCCTTTGCTGTTGTGGACAAAGAGTCAGGGTCTAGTTGGGGGTGGTTTTTAGAACGCCTCAGGAATGCACTGGGGGATGTGATAGCAGATAAGGACATCTGTATAATTTCTGACCGACATAAGGGTATTCAAAGTGCAATTGCAAACTGGCCTAGACATGATGATGGACGACAACGAGTAGTTCACAGATATTGCCTTCGACATGTTGCTAGCAACTTCAACACGCAGTTCAAAATGTTGGCAAAACTTGAGGTTTCAAAGAGGGATCATTTAGCAAGGACTCAAGCTCCCCTTCATTCAGTACGGGGCTGGACAAACCTGCTCCATGGCAAAAAATTATAACGTGCAGTTCAAAATTTGAAAACTGAAAGCATTACATTATCATTTTACCTAAAAGTCAATTCAAATTAATTGTTAAAAACACCATTAATATGGCAGAAAGAGAGATCCTAACAAACCTGTGAAGCATTTTCAGGTCCAACCTAGAAAGAGTGAGGTGTTTTCTAAGCTAAGTGCTGATCATCACTTAGGGTCAGAAACTCCAATTCTCGAGTGTCCTCCTTTGTTTCTTGATAAACCCACATCAAATAATTAGGAATGTTTTGAAAGCATTAAAAGAATTAAATAAATAAAAAAAAAGTGATTTCAGAGAGCGAGAGAGAGAGAGCGAACCTCTATGGGATGCTAATCCTAATGCATTTTACGCTTATGCTGTCTCGTATAGTGTCTGGTATGTGGGGGAGGGGGTACTGCATCTCCTTCGTGAGGCTCCTTACGTTGCTGCAAAGATGAAGTTACAACCAAACAATGGATTACATGAATTCCAATACCAACCATAACAGTAGTTACTCGATATTTATTACATTAAATGATTTGTCATACCGTGGGGCCAGCGTTGTGTCCTGCTTTGTGACCACCTGTCCCACAAGGAGGTGCTTTCATTGTACGTTTAGGTCGACCTTGTGGGGGTGACTGTAACCCAACAACCTGCTCATTCTCAACATGCACAGCTGGTTGTTTTGCTTGACTCCCAACAACTGCGGGGGAGGATGGTGTAGCAAATGAAATGTGAGTGCCCGTACTCATGGGATCTATATGCAGTCTAGGAGTGGGCATGAATGACATGGAGTGACTATGGGGCGGTACATGGTCTATATGACCAATGTTGTATGATGGGGATTGCGTGTGCATGACAGGAGGGGTTTGATTGAAATCAGGGCCGAGATCAAAGGATGGTGGAGTAAATGAAAGATGAGCAGGATCAAAAAATGTATGTGAGGTGTGTGAAGGGATCTCGGGGTGAAAAGATGCAGGAGTAGTGGGTAGAGAGATATCTAGGTCAGAAACTGCATGAGCAGTATGTGGAGGGATCTCTAGGGAAGGAGATGCATGTGGAGGTGGAGGGAACTCTGGGGCAGGAGATGCACGTGGGGGTGGAGGGAGATCTGCCCTACTGACAACCTGATGGGATGCAGCACGCTGACCATGGCTATGGCTGGCACGAGTTGAGCTCGTGCTTGGTCGTCCAGTATCTTCTGGCACTTCTGGATTTGCCCCATCGATATCTTCCAACGGAAGTCGAGCAGTTATACGGTGAAGGCGTTCCACTGTCTTAAGTACAGCTGAAATATGCTTGTACTCAAGACTGCCTACTGTATAAAGTCTCAACAACTTCTTGTGACTGGCAACCTGAAAGTAAATAAATACAATTAGTACATCATACTGAAGTTCCTGATACGCAACAAAAATTGAAAAGAAAGGTCGAAGCAATTACCATAATAATAAGTGAAGCCGAAGTGTGGTCGACGAACCTCTAAGTCACCCTATCGTACCAATCGAAGTATGGATGAGCAGGCGACATATCACCCTCTAGTCGTGCTCCAAGACATAGAGATCATGCTCGAGTATTCCATACTCGGATATGGCCATCATGTCTGTCCCTCCAATTCACCTCCACCTTCCCCCTCAGGTCTATGGCATGAAGGGCTTCGTCAGTATCAACATATGGGGGGGGTTCTTGTACCATCCCGAACTGACGAACAACACGGTCCGGTGTATGTTTCTCTACTAGCCAGAAACATACAAGCGGTACCCTTGCCGTCCATACATCCCTTCCGGCGACACAAAACGCAGGCAGGTGGTCTAATTCAGCTTCATATGGTTGCCACACCACCTAAAATAGTCAAATCAAAGGGCAGCACATTATGCAATGTTCCATATCTATGAGCTCTTTTACATTTATAAATACAATAATCATAAACAATAGTCATAAACAATAGAATAAACACAATGTTGGTACCTGCTTTGGATGCATACAATCTAAAAGCTGACGGTACCGGACCAGACAGATTTCGGCGGGGCTATTCAAGGTGTTCACAACCCACACAGTCCTACAATTGCGAAAGAGGGAGTCAATACTTGGAATTGAGAATATGAAGTAATCAACAACAATAAGTGATGGGCAATCGTAAATTTAATAGTACATACCACTAAGATTATACTAATAAATGATTATCTAAACATATGATTAGAGGTGGAGCTAAAAATTAATAAGACTTATATTATACATCAATCATAACATATGACCTCCGTGGTTGTCAAGGTTAAAATTTTATTTTCTATGTCTAACAATGTGTTTAAAATTATGGATTTATTTCCAATAGAGAGAATCGGTCAAGGAAGAGACTTACTTAATAGACAATGGAGAAGGTGCAAATGGTGGGCCATATGCACCATCTGGTGGGAGGTCCATCCTTGGGCACAAAAAAGGGAATCTGACCCATGCCCAATACTGAACTAGCAACAAGGCCCCACCAATCTGACTAGCACCTCTGTCGGTTGCCTTGCATAACTCTCTGTACAGCCATGCAAGGCAAGCGCTCCCCCAACTGTACTGAGGTGGATTTCGAAGGTTCCTCAGCATCTGCAACCACATCGTATGCACCCTATCACCAGACTTGTCGGCGAAAATTGTGTCTGCCAGGAGTGCTAGGATATAACACCGTGCATATTGATGCACAACCACCTCTGTTGCATCATCGGGCAACCCTTCGTCAATTTTTTCTAGTAGCTTCTTTATTTGGATCCTTTGTCCTTTAAGCGTGGTGTCATTAGTAGCAATTCCAAGCAGACTCTGACATTCATCTTTCCATGTCAAGTCAGTTGTTCCAACAATTGCCTCACCATCGATTGGAATCCCAAAAAGAACCTCCACATCTTGTAATGTGATCGTTGTCTCACCATGTGGCAGGTGGAAGGTGTGGGTTTCAGGCCGCCATCGCTCAACGAAGGCCGTGATCAGGTTATGATCAATCTCTCTACCTGGGGTCCTATACAGCCCCTCTAATCCAACTCTCTTCACAATGTCGACGATACGATCATCCACCACTATCCGGCGTCGTTTTCGGAACTCGTCATTACGACCGCGGCATTTCAGTGGCCCTGGATCCTGCACATGATAGAATTATGGTGATGAGATGCAATATGCCATAACCTTTGTATATATGATTGTAGTTATTGATCCCAAAAAACAAAAATAAAGCAATTATGAAGGGACCTTAAAATATCAACCCCAAAAAGAAAAAAAAAACCAAAAAAAAAAGCAACAACGGGAGAAAAATAAAAGGATGCAATGCACTTTATACATTTGTCTAGTAATGAAAGGCTTCCCATGCGACCAGCCTATTGCTGCCTCTAAACCAGGAAAAGTCAAAAGGCTTCTTAAAGCTATTTCATTAATTTAAGAAGCTTTAAGTAACTATCTTGGAATTTGGTTGTATTTCGTTGTCATAGTTGCTGATTTGTGTTTGTTTTCCCTTAAGCTCTGTTGTTGTCCAACCCTTGAATTTACTTAACTAAGTATTTTAATGCAAGTAAGAAACTCAAGTGAAAAGGGTCCTTAAGGATTTTATTTGATTTATGACAAAAGCTTGTCTTCAATATGATTCATTAAGCTAGGTTTGTTAGACAAGTTGTAATTCCAAATGGATTCCTAAATATAAACTTCTATGTTTTGCTTTTGGAACCTAAGGATCATATTTTATGCATGTACCATTGCTTCCAATCTCAAGCACATTTTTTTTAAAAAAATTTAGCTCTGTTTGACATGATATGGAAAATAAACAACCTAAATAGAGGAAAGTAAAAGAAACTAGAGGCAAAGGCTAGCGTTCTCAATAATAACAATAAAAATTACTGCAACAACCACAACCTGAACAACTTCTTGCCAAGCAACAATAAAATTATCACAGGTCACATTGCTTCAAACAAAAATAACTCTTATGAACCTAGGATTGCTTTGTTCATGTACACCCACACTAACAGTCAACCAATCTAACTTAACCCAACTAATGCGCATGACCATGCATTGAAAGCTAGTAATACCATTGACACTTAGAATTTCAGAAATGGGAAGAAAAAAAAATCAACATAATGTAAAAGGATAAGAAGAGAATATTCAGCAGGTGGTCGGTTTTCATTTTTACCTTGCCTTCCCAAACAGCGCACGCTCGATGTGTTTTTATAAACCTTAACACTGAATCGTCAGTGGGCTCAGGACCAAACTCATCAGGGAGCTGAGCAGGAACAGCAGCCATACTGCACGAAGTTTAGGGAGTCAAGAGTAATATAATCACATGTTAAATTGGCAAGGAAAGTGATGAACAAGAAAATGATTCAGTTTATTTTGACAACAAGCAGATGGTCCTCTTTACTCATAAAATTAATTTGGGCTACAATGAAGTTTTACAAAAGGTGACAAAAAGAATGAAGGAAAATCATATCCGCGTTGATTAATTTGGGCTACCCACATAGTTGGCCTTACTATTTTCCCTCCTACCAAATGGACCCTACAGTTACGTGCTACATAAAAGATCTGAAAAAATTAAAAAGGGGGGAGGAGTTTGTGGGGTGGGTTCTTAAAAGACTTTCTAAAATTGATTGTCTGAACTCACAACAAAACATCCAAACCAGGGTACAATGGTGAACAAAGCCTTTACCCTACCACCCCAACACAACTAGGTACGAAAAATCTCATTTCTACACTTCATCCTACCAAACATAATGTAAGAAATCATAAAATCATTTCAACATTGCAGCATTGCCTGTGTAGATTCATGTGAAAACTATGCAGAAGAAGTGAAGAACCAGATGTTAAAAATAAGACAATATAATGCAAAATTTAAATACCAGGACAAAAAATAAATAAATAAATAAATAAAAAATCTTCAATAACAGCAATGTATAGTAAAGCAGATGAACAAAGGTAACAAAGCAAACATGGCAGCCAAGATTTGAAATGCAGCAACATAGTAGAATCATTACCTGCAATATCACTATGCAACTACCTTCTCTAAAAGCTTATGTTGTGAAGCCTTTTCAAGCCTATTCCTGCAAGGTATAAAATGCAATTAGCACCTCAAATACGTATATATATGGATGAACATCATTTCTATGCTTATATAAAGAAGGAAGAAAGGAAAATAAATTTCTAGACAGACATTTTAATATATATGATGAATTTCATATTGTAATATTTAGGAGAGCCTTTTTTTTATAAGAATAATTTTATTGAAAAAAAGACTACATACAAAAAGCACAAAGCAGCCAAAACAATTACACGAAAAAAAAAAAAAATTATGTTCAATAAGAAAGAGACTATAAATGCAGGAATGGCGTCACTAGTTGTGAAACAAAGACCATAAAACCAAAAGACCATAAAACAATATAAAAAAAGGAATAAGACATTTAATGAAAGTTAAAGCATCATGATATATGTGGAACTGCCAAAAATGAAGAAATATGCTGATTTGAGAACTAAAACGATTAATTGGAAAGAGGAGCATTAATGGCAAAGTCCATTTACACTTGTATGAGCAGTTAATAACGTAATTTTTTAATTTCCAAATGATGAGAAATCTATCAATAGATTCTTTACATATGTACATATGTATAAAGAAAATCCCTGCCCTCTCGTTCAATGCCTAACAGAAAACCAAGATTAAAGAGATGTTTTTATTCAGGCCTTTTCAATGCCTCCTATATTTCTACAAATACGTTAGACCCAGTTAGATGCTAGTCATGACAAGAAAAAACTATCAGAGCAATTTATTTGCTAGGAAGGAACATATATCGTGATTATGGCAACTTCACACAAGATGGTGAAGAGTTAAAAGTTCATTGAAAAGGCCACATGATAAAAACCCTAGGTTCAAACAGCAATTCAATAAATAAGAAATCATGTCATCCCAGCAATCAATGCTACCTATTTACTGGTAAGCATAACTTGTGCATTCAAATCACAGAAATAATAAACATTTTATAAAAATAAAAATCCAAAAACCCATTAATAACTCAATTCACATTACACCCAAAAAATAAAAAAAATAAAAGAACATATAAGCAAAAATCATACAATGATATAAAAACCCAAAAAGAAGAGATCAAATGAGAATGATACCCTGCGGTTTGTTGGGACGGCGACGGCGACGGAGACGGAGACGCTGACGGCGAAGGCGACGTTTCTATGACGGCGACGGCGACGGAAAGTGAGAGACCGAAGCGAGATGGAGGGCCGACGGCGACGGACAAGGACGGAGCTGAAGAGAGGGAATGAATGCGACGGAACGGCGACGGAGCTGAAGAGAGATCGAGTGCGACGGAACGGCGACGGAGCTGAAGAGGACTGAGAGTGAGAGAGAGAGACTGAGTTTTTTGAGTGATGCACTGTGAGTGTGGGAGGGAATGAGAGTTTTTTGAACTAAAGAGTATTTTTTGAGAGAGTACTGTAAAGTGTGGGAGGACTGAGTTTTTTTGAGACTGTTTTGAATGAGAGTTTTTTTGAGAGTTTTGTTGAGAGACACGTGTGGCAAAAGAAAATAGAAATCAAGTCCAACGGACTTGATTTCTGTGTAGAAAAACCGCTAGTCGGTTTTTATACATACAAACCGAGTCTAATAGACTCGTTTTCTACACACAGAAATCGAGTCCAATGGACTCGATTTCTATGTGTAAAAACCGAGTGTATTGGACTTGGTTTGTATGCATGGAAATCGAGTTTATTTAACTCGATTTCTATGTGTAAAAACCAAGTGTATTGGACTCGGTTTGTATGCATAGAAATCGAGTTTATTTAACTCGATTTCTGTACGCCCATTTCCCACGTCGTTCACTGCAAAAAAGGAAAATCGAGTATACTAAACTCGATTTTACAACCCACAAATCGACTCCAATAAACTCGAATTGTTAGAAACCAAAATAGTTTAAAACGTTTGCTAACTAATGATATTGTTTAGATTTTATAGTTATTTTCTAAAAAAATCCCGTGATGCAGTGTTGAATGTGACTCCAAAATAGTTTCAGACGTGGTATCGCTGTATCCGGCTATAGTAATCAACCAGTGGCTATTGATAATGTTGTTGTGGGGATTCCTTTGAAGCTACAAGAGATTAGAATGGTGCAAATTTCACACGTAAAGCAGCAAAATAATCGTCTAGCACATATCTTGGCACATATGCCAAAAGAATTTATATTTATGTAATTTGGATAGATGAAAATATTAATATGATTGAGTCTACATTGGCTCAAAATGTATTAAATTTATCTTCCTTTTAATGAAAGTTAGTATCTTCTTATAAAAAAATTCAAGTACCAAGATAAGAGTAAAAGTTAAAACAACCATAAAGTAAAGCAAGAAAGAAACCAAAGTTTTAGAGAAAGTGCCGAACCTGAAGCAGCTACAAATAAGGGAATAGACTCAACAAAGAATAAGGTCCGAAGCTCCAATGAAGCTTAAAGAAAATCACTTTTTCATGTTTCAAATGGAGAGATGAGTACCAAAAAAAGATTGAGGTTTGAGATTGATTTTTTTTGTGTGTGTGTTTTAATTTCAGTTAGAGAGAGAGAGAGTTTGCAGTTTTTGTAGGTGTGGGAGAGATCATGAGAACTAGCAAAGGGTTTGCTATTGGAAATGGTAGGTAGTTTGTGAGAGAGATATGATAGGTAGCTTGGGCATATATAAATGAAGATGGGAACAACAAGGGCAATCGCTATTGGAAATGGAAACCAACTGTAGCAGCTACAAAGTAGTGATGAGTGCTGTTGTGTGGATGCTGCAGATGAATCCTTCTCAGGTTTTGGTCGAGATACAGCATCATTAGAACCTGAGCAAAGTGATTCCAAGGAGCCATCCCTCATGGAACTATTGTTGTCATCTCTAATTAGACAAGCCATTTGAAATTTTTTTTTTTAGTTGCCTAGTGCATTGAGCCTTCCTACTATAGCCAGATCCACTTTTTTGCTTTGTGGATCTTTTATTAATTTATTTTTTACAAGGTGAAGAATTTTATTCAGGAAAAAAAAAAAACCACTACAACACTACAGGGCAGCCTGCCTCCCTCTCCCTCCCGATGACATCAACAATGTCAAAAGAACCATAAAAATTAAACTACAAAACAATGACCATTTAGCAAGAGAGTGAGCGACCACATTAGATTCTCTAGGTACCCACCTTAAAGATAGAAAAGGGAACTGGGAACTTTGAATGGCATTCTCAATTGTCCAAGGGATGGATATCTCTGCCCTGTTCTGTGATGGATTGGCAGCAGACTTGAGAATCGCCTTCCAAGATGATTAATTGGTGCTGAGTTTAATGACACAAAGTTGTAAAGCCCAAAGAATTGCCTCTGGTTCTGCCGAGAGAGGGAAGGTGTTGTTCACTTTCTGGGTCTTTCATATATTAAAATGAGTACTTCATAAATATATGTATATATATAACCTGCCTGAATTAAAGTGGCCGTTCAAGTAACATAAAACACTAGTGAAAAATCTCGATCTTAAAGCACAGAGGAAGGGAAAATGAATACCTTTGTCAAAGATGCAGTTGATCACAAGGGTAATCCAGCTGATAGGACCAAAACAGGTAGTTGGTTGTCTGCGGCTCAAATCCTAGGTACATTACACTCTCTAGTATTGTGTGTGTATATATTTATATTTTATGTATGTTTTTTAGCTACATTAATTTTCCCAAATGTTCTTATTTGAATCTTACGGTAGTTTATATTCTTTGTTCTGGGCCAAAACAGGTGCTTCACATTTCTATTTCCTTTTCTTTCTTTAAAAAAATAATAATAATAATTCGATACTCACAGACTCACAATGAGGAGGAGAGATTTGAATCTTAGACGTCTCAACATGCAATGATTTCCATTTCTATTTTTAATGCATATATATGGATTGATTACAACATTTAATTATCATGAAAAACTATTAAAATGATTCAGTTTATTTTCTAATTGGTTTTAGTCTTAACTCTAAACTAAAAATTCAAATATTTTATAATACTTGTATTGATTTCAATCATTTTTCATGGTATTGAAACGTGCGAGAGACTTTCCTCAATGGCAATAATTGTGAACATGGTGACATATTTAGTTGGCACAATTCATCTGCCTAGCGCAAGTGCTTCAAATTTTGCATCAACATCAGGGGGCACATCATATTTTCTATGCTTGTTTGGAGGCATTGTTGCAGATTCTTTCATAGGCCGATATTGGACAATAGCCATTGCTGCTGCAATTCATGCAGGGGTGGGTATTCTTTTAGCATGTCAACTTGCAATCCTAATAGGATATTTATATACTACACTTTTTCTTTTCTTTTTTAATAAATTTTAATCTAAGTATTCTGCTTTCTTGCTTGCCAAGTTCTACATTTGATGATATTTGTACTAATAGATTGTCAACCGGGATGATAAATTAGGGAACATGTTTGTTAGCCATATCCACTGCTTTGCCAAATTTAAGCCCACCTCCTTGCAATCCTGCTTTATTCAACAAATGTACAAAGGCCAACAGTCTTCAAATGGGCGTTTTCACCATGGCTTTGTATTTAACTAATATAGGAGTTGGTGGAATAAAGTGAAGTGTAGCAGGGCTTGGAACAGACCAATTTGATCAGAAAGTTGACAAGGAAAAGGCTCAAATGGCGCATTTCTTCGATACGTTCTACTTTGTTACCAGCTTGGGTACCTTTTTGGCAGTTACAGTATTTGTTTATATACAAGATCAAGTGGGATGAAGCTGGGCATATGGGATTTGCTCGGCCTCAATGACACTTGCTCTCTTGGTCTTTCTACTGGGGACTAAAATATTTAGGTACAAGAAACGTTTAGGAACCCCTATAGTTCAAATTCTTCAAGTTATAGTGGCCGTTGTAAAGAAAAGGAAGGCAGTGTTTCCATCTAATGTTAATGCCTTATTCGAGGACCCTTCTCAGGAATCAAGAATATATCATACAAATAAGTTTCGGTATGTGACCATTAGAATTGCTGCTTATTTTTAGAAGTTTGCCGACAATATTGTTTTCTTCCTCTAGGAAAATAATCGCTTCTCTTAGATTATGCTTTTCCTTTCCTTTTTTTTTCCAAACCCCTTAACAAGTTTTCAGAACATTGATCAGAATCGTAATAACTAAATTTTGCATATAGTGCCCTCTCAAAAGGGGAAGAAAAAAAATGCATATAGTGCACTCCTATTAATTTCTAAGTGTAAGTGGTACAAAACATATCCTCTTGTGATTTGGAATAGAGGGGCACAATGATTTTGATAAGTTTCTATGATCAAGATTTTCCTATCAAAGAATTTTTTTTTTTTTTTTTTTTAAAGAGGGTAGCAAGTATTTTCTTAGACAATGGGGCTGTAAATTTCTTCTTTCTCTCTTTTTTTTTTTTTTTTTTTTTTTGGTTAAAAGGACATAGATAAAACAAACTAGGAAGCCAAAATGGCTAGGTTCACGGCAGACAGCCTACAAAAATTAACCCCATTAACATCAGAGCATAACAACTCCTTAACAAAGTTTGGGGCTGAATCAAAAGTACAAAATTCTTCCTCCATTATGCTACCATTCCTTGCAAGCGCATCAGCACTGCGGTTTGCTTCCCGAAACACATGACTCACTCTGGCATGAGGAATTCGGCTTAGCAGCAACCTGCAATCCACCAGAAGAGTAGTATACGCTGCATTAGTTTGAGAGTTAGAGTTGATCAAATCCACAACAACTTTTGCATCCAATTCAACTTCAAGATTTTGGATGCCGAGTTGAATAGCTAAAAACAATCCATCCCTAAGAGCCCAACACTCTTCTTTCTCTATATTCAATTAATTGATTCTCTAGTACAATGTGTTTCTAAAAAAAAGATTCTCTACTACACGTCTACACCAATAACATGGATTTTTTTTTCAAACATAAATGGTAGCCTTTAAACTTGTCCACCATACACACATATAGGGTCTCTTTGGAATCCGCTTATTTTGTTGAAACTGAAAACTTTTTGTTGAAAGTACTGTAATTAAAGGTAAATGTTAGTTGAAATAGTACAGTGAGACCCATGAATAGTAGCAAAAATAAGTTGAATAGTAAAATAAGTTGGAAAAAAATAAGCTAGCCAAACAAACAAATAGTTACATGCAAATAAATGATCCTAAAGAACAAGAGATTAAAATACATAAGAAACTACCACATGCATAGAAAAAAAAATACAAACTACTCATTTTCACTACCTACAGGCCTAATTAACAACTGTCCTAGAAGATTTGTTAATAAACTATTTTAGAAAAGTTTTGACATACTTTTATGAAAATTATAAAATATCGTAAAAAAAATTACTTCTTGGATCTATTGGTGTACTGAGTGCCCTATCATTTAAATTTTTAATGAACATGATAATAAATACATATTTAAATTTGTAACAATAATGCTGTGAGCATAATGATTTCACAACAAAGCATAAGTGGCAAGCTATAAATGGTAGGTATAAAATTGACGTTAGTGGTAGGCTTAAATGAGGCAAAAAATTTGTTTACACCCAACGTATACAACTACAAGGTCCACATGCCATTTTCACATAGGTTTTATATGCTAGGCGTCAGGAGCAGCGTTACATGGCAATGAGGGGGTTCAAATGGACCCCTTGACTTTAACCAAAAAACAATTAAAAATATTTTTGTATACCTCGACTTAAATCTTGCACACCCTGATCACATCAACTCAGCCTAAAATCAAACAACAACACATATCACAAATTACAAACCTCTCTCCCTCTTCTTTATTTGAGTATCTTAATATCTCTGACTCTAAGAGTAAAGAGCAAATGTTTGTGAGTTGTGAGTGTGTCTCTCTTTATTTTAAATTTATGTTATATATATGTGAGTGTGTGTTGGATACTAATTGTGTGTGTTATTTATTTTTTACAATGTTAATTTGTGTGAATTGTGATGTGTGAATAGTATAAATATAATATAACTTCATATAATTTAATAATTAGGAAATACAAAGAATTTGTTACATTTGTGTGTATTGTTATTGTGGGGGGTAAAATCTGTCAGCTGATGTTGGGCCATAGTACATGTACCAAGCCCAGCCACGATAAGAAGAAAAGGCATGGGCGTAGGATATCCCATCCCAACCATGACGGGCCGGGCCTGCTTAGGGGCGTCCGAGGAGGAGTACCTCCTCGGACTCGCCAAGTGAGTGTCCAATTCGCACTCCATACCTGGCGAAAGGTCACCCAATACGAAGGAATAGTGCGTGACGTTCAGGAAGGGGGGCAACCACAACTGCCGCATTAAATGCCAAGGAACTACTTTTCCAGCCGCATTAATGTGGAAGGGACAGGAACGCAGAATCATCTTGGCCAGTGCAACTCACAGAAAAGAGGAATGATGACCTATGGGACAGGCACTCAAGTAGAGGGTCAGATGGTTGACAAGTGTAGGGTCATGATCTTAGGAAGAATGCTATATAAGAGAAGGAAATCCCCATGGAAAGGGGATCGCAAGCAGAAAGAAGAAAAAGATAGGAAAAGAGAAAGGAGATAGAAGCAGAAGAAACAGCCCCAGGGACCGTTATTCCAAAAGTTTGAAGGAATATCCTTACGTCCAACTGATTGCATGGCTTGGACATAACTACGTTTCCTCTGTCAAAGACCTAGTTCTGTAACCTACTCTCTACAAATTCATTGTTGAGGGACTTTTGGGCCAGAACCACCCGCCTGTTGGGCCTGAGCTCCAAAACCGCCCCCCTACAGTTATCATGTTATAATAATTTTTGTTATAAAGTTAGTGATTCAAGAAAAAAAAAAAAAAAACTAGTAAAGTTTGTGATTGTTTAAGCATTTGATTGACTAAGTAGAAACTTAGTGTATTATTTATATATAAATGAGTGTGGTTGTATAATCAATAATTAATATAGTGCTAAGTTTTGGTTATGTAGTTTAAAATATTTTTATATAAATCAATAACAAATAGAAAATGACAACTGCATAAAAATAAAAATGTTATACAAACTTAACAAAATAAAATGGTCACATTTATCTACGTTGACAATAGATAATAATAACAGATAATGAACTAACATATAACTATATAAGGATTTTGAAATATGAAAACTCGTAAAAGAAAATTATAAATTTACATGTGTATGTTTTTTTTTTTTTTGCTTTTGTTTTTTGGAGCCAATAACTCAATAAATTTAATTTCTCTTTTTATTAAATTTTATTTAACTTAAGTTCTTAATAACCTTCCTAAAAAAATTCCTATAGCCACCACGGCCAGGCATATATTATACTTTCCCTCAAATGAGAGTTTGTAATAATTTGCCACCTACAATTTGTGAAATTATTGTAAAAATATTGTGTTTGTAGCATTAATTACTCAATTTTAAATTTTAATAGGAACTTTCGGATAGAATACTCCAATAAAAAAGCTGACAATAAAGATTGTCAGAATTAGTCGTGTCAAAGATATTTCAGGAACGATCATTTCAAAGTTAACAAGTGATACTTCCATGACAGTTGCTTGGACAAGGCGGCAATCATAACCAGCAAAGACTTTGAAACTCCAAATCCATGGAGACTTTGCACAGTTACAAATGTGGAAGAAGTTAAAATGTTAATCAAATTATTGCCAATTTGGGCGACAACAATTATCTTCTGGACGATACATGCACAGTTAGCTAGCTTCTCAGTGCAGCAAGCTGCTACCATGGATAGATCAATAGGAAATTTCCAAATTCCTGCGGCATCACTCTACGCCTTCTTCGTTGTGGCCATAATGATCACTCTTGCTATATATGACCGCCTGATTATGCCTCTCATGAAAAAATCTAGAAATAGTCAAGTTACATAAATGGTGAACTTAAGATTGGTGTTCTGGCATTCCTAAATGAAAAAATTGCATCTATTTGTAATAAAAGTAGTAATAAATAATTAAATATACTTCAGGGTTTAAGAGAAGAGAGACAGAGATATGAGTCTGCCGGTATCTAAGAGAAGAGAGATAGAAATATGGGTCCATCAGGATCTGAGAGAAGAGAGACAGAGATATATATTTTTTGAATTGGTTTTAATAGGGGTAAAAAGGAAAACAAATGGTGTTAATGACATTTGCTCCGTTAAGTAGTTATAGACAAGTGACTGATTTTGAAAAGGGTACTACGTCTAACTCAGTTAAGAATGTGATTCAAGTCATAAATTACAATTTTTTTTGTGTCCAAAATAACAAATTTTTGACAATTAAAAATATTTATTTATTTAATTCCTTTTTTTTCCTCTTTTCAGGTTTAACAAATTTGCAAAAGGTAAAACAATATATTATTACTAGCAAGTTCTCAAGAAAGAGCAGTTTGGCTTCTCTGTGGCAGTTATGCTTCTCTTCCTTGTAGTATATGGTTTCCCTTCTCTTTGAGAAGGATGGTAGGTTCTCAAGTATAAATTTTTTGCTTGGAGATTTGTTTTTGCTTCTAAGTGTGTCAGTTTCTATTTTGCTTTCCTTGTTTTACTTCAAACCGTGTCAGTATCTGTTCCTTTGTTTTCAAATTGTGTCAGTTTGTACTTTGCTTTCTTTGTCTTATTTCAAGTCGTGTCTGTTGTATCTGTCTCTTTGTCAACTTCACTTGTCTTAATGATGGATTTATCAACTCGCTGGAAGAAGTTATCTTTGTCAGAATCTGAAGAAAATCAGGTTGCACTGAGAATGAATAGGAAGAAGAGAGATTTTATACTGGTAGGGAAATTCCTCACCCGTAGATCATTAAATATAGAGGCTGTTGCAAAACATTCAAACCTTTATGGTGCACAAAAGGAGGATTCAATGTCACAGTGGGTGGTGAAAACATTCTGTTGTTTGCTTTTGAATTAGAAGTTGATGCGGAAAGAGTTATTCAAGGTGAACCGTGGGCTTTTGACAAACAATTTGTGGTTTTTGAAAATTTTGAGGGTTTTGCTCCTATTCACACATTGGGTTTTAAATCAACAGCCTTTTGGGTGCAAATTCATAATTTGCATTTTCCCCGCCAAACTGTTGAAACGGCTTTTAGTATTGGAAAGACTATTGGACCTATGATCAAACCAAAAGATTTGGGAGAAATGTTGGGGCCGAATTTCATGAGAGTGAGAGTGGTTGTTGATGTCTCAAAGCCTTTATGTAGGGGAAGGAAGATCTATTAGGATAAGGATAATGAAGGGTGGGCTGCTTTTATTTTATGTATGAGAAATTGCCGAATATCTGTTACTGGTGTGGGTCTGTTTCTCATGATAATAAAGACTGTTCTCTCTGGCTGCGAAGTAAGGGTACTTTGACTGTAGCAGAACAGCAATTTGGTCCGTGGATTAGGGCTTCTCTTTTCAATCAAGCAAAAAAGACTTTTGTTGCAGTTAAAGGATATGATCATGTGAACAGTGGTGCTACAGATGGCGTTGCTGGTGTAATGAACGATTCAGTTACTAGTGTTCCGGGATTGAATGAGGGCTTTGAAAACACAATCACCTCTGATTCCCGTGCTACAAATGAGAATAGCTTGGTGCCTTGATGTGTGGAGGGGTTTATGGATGATGATGAACACGTTTCCTCCTCCTTGAAGCCATCTGGATCGCTGCAAACAGGGAAGGATGATGCAAGGGCGGTTCCGGATTTTGAGGGGCAGTTACAACTCTTAGATAGTGCGATTAACTCCTCTCCAAACCTTTCAAAATTGAAAACTGATAATCCTGATGCTGTTTCAGTCGCTGTCCCTATATTTTCTCATGCCAAGTCATGCATTAATGTGTCAACAGAAAATCAAGAATTAAATAAGGTGGAAGTCTGATATGATGTGGACGCTACTCCTATTTTTTCTCAAGCCAAGTCCTGCATTAACGTGTCAACAGCAGCTCAAGGTTTAAATAAGGAGGTAGTCAGATATGATGCGGACTCTTTGGAGGCAATCCGGATTGAGGAATTTAATGTTGGCCAAACTTCTACTCCTAAAGAAAAAAAGAGCACACGTGGAAGACCTAGGAAATTCACACAGGGGGAATTGTTGAATACTGAGAATACAAATCAGGTATATTCGGGAAACTCTTCACAGATAGCCCATACTCCAAAAAAAACATGGAAACGTATTGCTGTTAAGAAAGAAACTTCTGCAGAGAAGGCAGTAGCAGGTCTTGACATTGGTGAGAAGAGAAAAAGTGCTGATTTAGATAGAAAGGAAGATCATTCTGTTGAAGGGGAAAAAAGGAAAAAGCTTCAGGTATGTCCTACTACTCCAACGGCGGAGGTTGCTCAGCAACCCCGCCGAGCAGTAGTAGGTCTTGACATTATTGTCTTTCTTATGGAGACAAAGCTGAAAAAAGATTGGCTAGATTTGATTAAGGAAAAATGTAAAATGAAAAATTGTTTTGTTGTTCCTAGTATTGGAAGCAGTGGTGGTCTTATTTTGTTATGGAAAGAAGAGTTGAAGGTAGATATTAAGACTTTTTCTCAAAATCATATTGATGCATAGGTGAATGGTGGGGAAGTTGGTTGGTGGCATTTTACGGGTTTCTATGGTCATCCGGATACGGCTAAAAGGCATGAATCTTGGGCAAAATTGAAGCATTTAAAACAAAAGTCT
Source organism: Quercus robur (assembly GCF_932294415.1). Taxonomy (NCBI): domain Eukaryota; kingdom Viridiplantae; phylum Streptophyta; class Magnoliopsida; order Fagales; family Fagaceae; genus Quercus; species Quercus robur. Next base: position 82,691,412 of record NC_065535.1, read on the forward strand.
TCTTTACCATGGCTGGTCATTGGTGATTTTAATGAGATTATGGGTCTCTTGGAGAAGGAAGGTGAAAGTATCCGTCCAAGAAAACAAATGGCAGACTTTGTATCTACTATTGATCATTGTGGGTTGTGTGATCTAGGTTTCATTGGATCTAAATTCAGTTGGCTATATCAAACAACTAGTGGGGTTCAAATCCGAGAAAGATTGGATAGGGCTTTGGCTACATTGGAGTGGAGGTCTCTTTATCCAACAAGTAAGCTTCACCATTTATCCTCTTCGGTTTCGGATCATTCTCCACTATCACTTCATTTGTTTCAACAACGGAAGAAAAGGAGACACAAATTTTTTTTTAGGTTTGAATCAATGTGGTTGAAGGACTTGAGATGTGAAAAGGTTGTAAAGGATGCATGGGAAAGTGGTCAATTGATAGAATCAGATTGGGTTCTTCACAATTGTTTGGAGAGTTAGGGAGCTTCAAACCAAATTAGAATGGTTAGAGATGCAGCCCACATCCACGGAAGTAGTGGAAGCATTGAGACATACTCGAATTGAATTGAATTGTTGGTTGGATAGAGAGGATGACATGTGGAGACAGCGATCAAGGATTGATTGGTTCCAAAATGGTGATAGGAATACAGCTTTCTTTCATGCCAAGGCTTCGGCTAGACATAGAAAGAATTTAATGGAGGGTTTGCTAGATAATGATGGGGTATGGCAGATTGAAGAAGATAAAATGGAGGAGATAGCAATTGGGTACTTCGGGGATCTTTTCTCTACTAGTAATTTGGTGGATTTTTCTGATTTGCTCTTGGTTGTGCAACCTAAGGTGACTCATGCAATGAATGAATGGCTGGTTCGGCCTTTTGTGGAGTGTGAAGTGAATGTAGCTTTGAAGCAAATGTATCCACTTAAGGCATTGGGTCCTGATGGGATGCCTCCTCTGTTTTTTCAACACTTTTGGAGCACTTGTGGCGCGGTCGTCACCAAAATGGTACTTGATTTTCTGAACTTTGGTATTTCACCACCCAATTTTAATGAAACTCACATTACTCTTGTCCCAAAAATTAAAGAGCCAAAGAAGATAACAAATTATAGGCCTATTAGCTTATGCAATGCTGTTTATAAAATTGCTTCAAAGGCTATTGCAAATAGGTTGAAAAAGTTTTTACCTTCAATTATTAGTCATACACAAAGTGCTTTTGTCCATGGAAGATTGATTACTGATAATGTGTTGGTGGCTTTTGAAACCATGCATCATATTAGCCAAAAAAAAGGGGGGGGGGGGGGAAAGGTTGGGGAAATGACTCTTAAATTAGACATGAGTAAGGCTTATGATAGGGTAGAGTGGGTTTGGCTTGAAAAAGTTATGGAGAAATTGGGTTTTGTTGACTGGATTAGGGATTTGATCATGAGATGTGTTTCTACGGTTACTTATTCAATTAAAATTAATGGGACTCCGATAGGACATATTATTCCATCTAAGGGAATCTGTCAAGGAGACCCTTTGTCACCTTACCTCTTCCTCTTATGTGCAGAAGGTTTGTCTGTTTTGATTCAATCAGCAGTGGATAAGGGTCAAATGGAGGGTGTTAAAATTTGTAGGGGTGGTCCTAGATTGTCTCATTTGTTTTTTGCAGATGATAGCTTGATTTTTTTGCAAGGCAACGTTAAAGGAGTGTGATGAACTACAACGATTGCTTGCTTTGTATGAGAAAGCTTCCGGTCAAAGTTTAAATCGTGCAAAAACATCTTTGTTTTTCAATAGCAACACTTCAAGGGAAGTTCAAGAGGAGATAAAAAATCGGTTTGGTGCCCAAATAATTAAGCTACATGAGAAGTATCTTGGCCTACCTTCTTTGGTGGGGAAAAATAAAAGACTTACCTTCAATGCCATCAAGGAGAAATTGGGGAAAGTGTTGGCGGGTTGGAAAGAAAAATTGTTGTCCAAAGTGGGAAAAGAAGTTTTGATCAAAGCCGTGGCTCAAGCAATTTCGGCTCAAGCAAATTTTATTTTTATATCAGAATATTTATTATAGTTTAGTGTCAATATCATCCATCTTAATCGGATTTTTAGTTTCATCAAGTGAAAGTATCACACTGTGTTACAAAAATTTGTTAAAATTTGAGATTTAAACATATACACTCTACAATGCATGAGAAATTAATGTTAAAACAGAATTACCTAAGATATGAAAATGTCTATTAGATGAAGTTGATGAACTGTTAAAATTATATATATATATATATATATATAGCGCAAGAAACAAACCAAGACAATGAAAAAAGCTTGAATTCCTGTAAGTCCATGGGAAGTAGATAGAAAGGTTGAAGACTGAAAGATTCAAAAAAAAAAAAAATAAATAAATAAAATCTATGCTTGGGCATCCAACTTCCAAGTTCCAAGTAAGGGTACGTTTGGTACACTGAATGTGGATTACAACAGGAATGGTAATCTTTATTACCAGGAATAAAGGGTGTTGTAATGGAATAATTAAACCTATTCATTAGTTTAGTTGTGAGTTGTAACATTAGAATAAAACTTATGATCTATTTTAGGAAATATCTCATTCATACAAATATATTTCCTAGAAAACAATGTATTTTAAATTTTAGAAAGATGAGTTATTTTTTGATGATTTTTTATTTCCATAATTGTTAGGCGGATATGGAAAATTTATTTATTTGGAAATATATTAATGTTAGAAATTATTACATATACTAAGGAATAGCTATTACAATCCTTTTAGAGAGGAATAGTTATTCCTCATTTTAAAGAATAGCTATTCATAAGGAATGACTATTCCCTATAATAAAAACATAACCAAACTATTGAATAGCTAAACCATAGAAATAACTATTACATTACAGTGTCTATTACAGTCTACCAAACGTGCCCTAACATTTTTTTCGTTTGACCCAAAAATAAAAAATCTATGCTAGTATATCTCAGTATGTTCCATTTCATTCATTTCTTTTCTATTGTTTACACTCATTTCAAAGCATATATTAAAAAAAAAAAATCATCAAAATCCAAATTAATAACTATTTAACATTAACAAAAAATCAATAAAAATGGGAAAGTTGACGAATATCCTAAGGATATTGGTTTAGAAAATCATTTTAGAAATTTCTTATGGGAAAATAAAAAAGTAATTGATATTTTTATAGCATTTTGTATTCCTTATAAAGTGGTATAAATTTTTTTTCCTAAAATAATACATTAACAAATGCCATAAAGGCATATGTTAACTAGACCCTTAAAAAAAAAAAATGAAAAATAACATTTTGAAATTTTTTTTTTTTTTTGGTAATAGTCAGATATTATAGTTGACTTTTCTATAATCTACTGACAAAAACCTCACAAAGATATTTGGGTGGTGGCCTCAATTATCCATTCATATTGTTTCTGTCGTGTCTTATGGACAAAAAGTAAAATAGTCTGATTAAAGGCTTGAACACCACTTTCTTATATATATATATATATATATATATTTATATAAAAGAGAAATGCTGACGAGTGCGCTTAGGCTTTGTTTAAGAGTTCATAAGGAATGGAATTGAATGATCATAAGGGAATGGAAAGGAATAAAGTGGAATGAAATATATTTAAGTAAGGGGAAAGAATGGAATTAAGTAACCTTAATTGGATGTTTTAAAATAAAAGAATAGAAATGAATGAAAATAAATGGAATGTAAGTAATCTTATTTGAGAGTAATATGAAGGGAATAGAATGGAATCATTTTATGACAATATTACTATTAGACCCCTATTTTAAAATAAAGAGTTGAATATATAGGAGTATTTTGGGAGTTTTAGTAAAAAATTCATTAAATCTAATTTCATTCCCTCCCATTCCTCCCAATTTTGAAGGGAATGAAAATTTGAGGTTTTAAGGGAATAGAGAAGAATGAGTGTTCCTTCCTACTCATTTTATTCATTCCCACTTAAACTTCCCAACAAGGGAATGGACTTTTCATTCCCTCCATTAAAACTCCCAAATAAGAGAATGAAAGAATATTCTAAAATTATTTTTTTCATTCCTTTCCATTCCATTCTATTCACTCCTTCCAAACGAGGCCTTAGGACATTAGTTAACAATTCATTATAGGAAAGTTTTTACATCACTTTTATAGAAAATGAAAAAAATTGTCAAAACATTAATTGTTTTTTTTTTCTTTTATTATAAAAATTTTCTTTAATTGAATTGTTAATCAATGCCCTAAAGGCACTTGTTAGCATGACCAAAAAAGATAATAATAATAAAATAAAAAAACAAACAAAACAAAAGATTTATGAATCAAATAAAAGCCATATTTTATATTTGACTGTCATGTTGAAACCAAAGATTTGGATGGTTCTTAATTAAATTTGTTGTATTTTATAGATTAGATTCATTTCCCCCACTGCCCACTTTCTATGAAGTGTCTTGCATTTGTATTGTATACCCGTAAGTGTACGGATGCATAGCATGATACTGGAGTAATTAATACTAGCCTCTGAGCATGCGCTCACGCGCGTGCTCAAAGGCTCTTCTATTTTTTGAGTAAAGATTAATAATTTGCATTTATTATAATTTGAGATTTCTACTTTTTCTAATCACAAAAAAAAAAAAAAAAAAAAAATACGTGAGGTGAGTTTTGTAGATTGGAGGAGTTTTAAAACTAACAAAAGAGTGATTCTATTTTGTAGAGAGTTAGATAGTAGAAGTGGGAATTTAAATTAATGTAAAAGTAGAAGTTTATTAGAAGCAGGAAGGCGTTTCAACGTAGAAGTATGAATTTATTATTTTTGTCAATTTACTATTTTAACCCCATTTTTAAATTTTAGGTAGAGGCATTTTTGACAGTAAAAAAAGTAATAATTAATTTTCTTTTGCCAATTTACTATTTTAACCCCATTTTTAAGTTGTTGGTTAATTAATTTAGGGGTATTTTTTACAGGAAAAAAAGCAATAACTAACTTTTTGAATCCTTTTAATATATACAGATAAAACGCAGCAAATTAATTAAGCTTCCTTTTTCATGTATAGAGGGAAAATTTAATTAGCAGCCTCATTAATCAGTTACCCGATTTAGAGCATTACCTAGGTTACAGATGCATTTCTAAGAACATAGCTTTTACGAGAAAGGAAAAATCCCAAGATCAAGCAGTATCTTATCATTTTCCATTTCCTTTCTTAGGAAACCTCTCAGCCACTTATCTTCTTTTATGGCATGTACATATGCATACAATCCAGACCGATTCATCAAAAACTGGGTCTTGCCTAAAATATAGAAATTACAATGGGTGATTTATTTAACAACATATTAAACCAACAATGATTTTAATTACAAACAGTGTATTCTTTTTTCTTTTCTTTTCTTTTTATTATTATTTTTTTTTAACGTTGAAATGTAACAGGTACAGTGCATTAGACCCAACTGGACCCAAGCCAAACACCATATATGTATATAACCAGCCTGAATTATATATAGTGGTCGTGCAAGTAACAAAAAACACTCTAGTGAGAAATCTTCACCTTAAAGCACAGAGGAAGGGAAAATGAATTCCTTCGTCCCAGATGCAGTTGATCACAAGGGTAATCATGCTGATAGGAACAAAACAGGTGGTTGGTTGTCTGCTATTCAAATCCTCGGTAAATTCCATTTTCTTATTGTGCATAATTTTTTATTTTTTATGTATGTTTTTTTAAATTTTTAGCTACTCCAATTTTTCTCAAATTTTCTTAACCGTAATATATATTCTTTGGCTGGGAACAAAACAAGTGATTCCCTTTATAAAAAAATAAAAAATAAAAACAAAATAAAATAATTTGATAGTTATAATTAGGGAGATTTGAACTTTGGATATCTCTTTTAAAAAACTAGGTGATTTCTTTTTTCTTTTTTTTTTGGGAAAGGGTCCTATTTCTTTTATTAATGCATATATAAAGATTGATTACAACCTTTAATTATCATGAAAAAACTAATAACGTGATTCAGTTCATTTTCTAATTGGTTTTAGACTTGACTCTAATTAAAACTGAAATTTTAATTAATTCATATTATACTCGTACTGGTTTTGATAATTTTCACAGGAATTGAAATATGCGAGAGATTTGCCACAATGGCAATAATTGTGAACCTCGTGACATATTTAGTTGGCACAATGCATCTTCCTAGCGCAAGTGCTTCCAATTTTGCATCAACATCAGGGGGCACAGCATATCTTCTAAGCTTGTTTGGAGGCATTGTTGCAGATTCTTTCTTAGGCCGATATTGGATGATAGCCATTGCTGCTGCGATTCATGCAGGGGTGAGTATACTTTTAGCAAGTTAACTCCTAATGTGATATTTATATGCTACACCTTTTTCTTTTTCTTTTTTGAATTTTAATCCAAGTATTCTGCTTCCCTGCTTGCTAAGTTCTATATTTGATAATTGTACTAATAGATTGTCAACCGGGATAATAAATTAGGGAACGTGTTTGTTAGCCATATCCACTTCTTTTCCAAATTTACGCCCGCCTCCTTGCAATCCTACTTTATCCAACAAATGCGTAGAGGCCAATAGTCTTCAAATGGGCATTTTCACCATGGCTCTGTATTTAACTAATATAGGAGTTGGTGGAATAAAGTCAAGTGTTGCAGGGCTTGGAACAGACCAATTTGATCAAAATGATGATAATGAAAAGGCTCAAATGGCACATTTCTTCAACAGGTTCTACTTTGTTATCAGCTCGGGTACCTTATTGGCAGTTACAGTACTTGTGTACTTACAAGATCAAGTTGGAAGAAGCTGGGCATATGGGATTTGCTCGGCCTCAATGACACTTGCTTTCTTGGTCTTTCTACTGGGTACTAAAAGATATAGGTACAAGCAACGTTTAGGAACCCCTATAGTTCAAATTCTTCAAGTTATAGTGGCTGCTGTAAAGAAAAGGAAGGTAGCGTATCCATCTAATGATAGTGCCTTATATGAAGACCTTTCTCAAGAATCAAGAATATATCATACAGATAAGTTTCGGTATGTGACCATTAGAATTGCTGCTTAATATTTTAGAAGTTTGCTGTCAATATTGTTTTCTTTCTCTTGGAAAATAATCTGTTCTCTTAGATTATGGTTTTCTTTTTCTTTTTTTCTAAGCCCATTAACAAGTTTCCTAAACATTGATCAGAATTGTTATAACTAAAGTATGCATGTAGTGCCTTTTCAAAATAAAGGGGAAAAAAGTATGCATATAGTGCATTCTATTTATTACTAAGCAAAAAACATGATCCTTTTGTTGGCTTTGGAACAGAGGGGCACAATGATTTTGATAAGTTTCTCATAAGATGTAAGTCCATGTTTTTTCTTGTTAATGTTGGCTTAATTCTATGACAAAGTTTTATATATTTCCTATCATTTTAATGTATTTTCTTTTGGGCAATATTGTATTTGGGTAGAAAGTACTTGAGCCGAGTTAAACAATGTGACCGCCAGCCTTAATGCGACTGGCCTAGCCCACGAGTAACACGTGGCAGGAGATTCCAGTAGGCAGCTGTCTGGATAGGCCCTGTTGTGTTGACTTTGCGACCTGACAAGTCGAGAACCACATGCACACAAAATTTTCTATTTTATCCTGATTTGCATTTTCTGCTTTTCTCCATATAGTCCAACACACACATCCTGTGCACGTTCGATGTGGCTTGTGATTGAATCTGAGTATACACACTTTGAAGCTCTCATTTCACTACTTAAGCCATCCATCCCACTTTGTAGAGAAAGAGAGAGCCTTTATCTTAGAGCTAAAAAACTCCTAACCTCTCTTCTCCATTTCTCTCACCATTGATATACCCTTGAGAGAAATATTTTTACCACCTTCACCATCTACACATTCCCTAAGTGTTATAAGAAAGCGTTGAAGCTTAAGAAACCGTAGAAGTCATTACAAAATTCATATTCATTGGTGGCTTTCCGTTGGTGACTCAACGGTGGTATCTCCTGCAAGTAGTTGAAGAAAGGACTCTAGAAAGTTGGTTGCTAGCATGAGCTTGAAGGATTCAAGTACATAGGGGGATATGGGCTTGCAAGCTCATAGTCTTACTTGTACTACAACTATCCATCTAGTGTAAATTTTCTGACAATATGGTAGGTAGAGAGTTTTTTTCGTCTGGGTGCTCTAGTTTTCCTATTCGTAAACACTTTTTGATGTTTGGCTTTGTTTTTATTTTTTTTTTTTTTTTTTTTTTTTGCATTTTCATATTGCTATTTATGTACTTCGGCTTATATTTGTTTATGTTGGCAATGTGAAACTTGGTTAATAACTTACATTAGATAAATTGTTAGTTTTTGGTTAAAGTGATTAAGCCATTAAAATTTGATAATGGGGTTCGTATTATTAGCATTTCTCATAAGATTTTACTATCAATTTTTTTTTTCTAAGAAGACAAAGGTATTTTTTGAATAAAGGTGAGATAATGGGGTTGTAAATTTCTTCTTCTCTATTCAATTAATTGATTCTCTACTATACCAATTACATGGATATCTTTTAAAAACATAAATTACAGCACTTATACTTGTCCACCATGCACATACCTAGTAAGCAAATAAATTGAATAAATCAACGTCACCCAAAAAAAAAAAAAAAAAAAATGCAATCAAATACTTGATGTATTACAATTTATTTCTACTAACAAAGTGAAAAAGAAACAAAGGACTGATAAGAGATAAAGTGGGAATTGATAATGCTGAAATGAGAGTAATAAAATGAAAGAGAGTTGAAATGATAATACAGAATAGAAAATTGGGGGATGGGGGAGAGAGAGAAATAAATGATATTTGCTATAATTACGAGTCGAGCCGCTAAGGAGAGCAAAATTATTGAAACTACAAAGCTAAAGAGAGTATAACTGCTAACACCACCAAGATGAACTCATGATTACTGTATTTCTTTTGATACTTTTTTAAAGGAACAATGAAATTGGGGATTATATTTATTTTATGGGTTGAATGAAAGAGTTACAAATTTGAATTATTAGGGATTTTTATTTTTATTTATTTTGAATAGGCTTTTTGTTGAATAATTTGTTCACTTGTTGTTCTTTGGTCTAGTCGTGTTTTTGTTTGGGTTATTTTTATTTTTATTGGACTAATTTTTATTGTTGTTATTAATTTAAGGCTTTTTTTTTAAGCGATTAAGGATTATGTTTGAGGGGTTAAAATTATTTTTGAAATTATGTTACGTCTACAACATTTTCAAAACAAATCTTGTACAAAAGTCTGTTATTGGTGGGTTAAAAAGTAATGTCAATATTGGGCTCAAATTAGAATTAATAACAACTTATCATATAGAATTTGTTGTGAAATTATTATGAAAATGTTGTGAATGTAGTATTACTTTTATTTTTGTTGAACCTAAATTCTTGTGATTCTCAAGTTAGGGTGTTCAACATTTTTATTAGGGTGTTCAAAATAGGTTAGTTTAGTATAATATTTTTTTTGCAAGTATATATAAACATTTTTTTTCCAAGTCATGGTGGTCACTGAGTTACACATGGAGCTACCCCTATACATGCAAGTAAATGATCATAAAGAACACAAGTTTAACATACATAGGAAATTACTACATGCATACAAAAACTTCAAAGTATTAATTTTTAACACCTCTTAATTTCATACAATGGAGAGAGCTTATTTCATGGTTCAAATTTTATTTTTTGGATCAAATGGTGTACAAATTAAGTGTCACACTATTTAAAATTTTAAATGATATGGTAGTATATATATTTTTAAATTTGTAACAATAAAGCTATATGTATAACATTTTCACAACAAAACCTAAATGACATGCTAATAATGGTAAGTAAAAAAATAATATCAATGTTAGGCTCATATGAGAGCCAGTACGTAATAGCTTATCAACTAATCTTTGTTGTCTTTCTCAAAAAAAAAACAACTAATCTTTGTTGTGAAAGTATTATGGCCATAGCACTGCTTAATTTGTAATTTTAATAGGAACCTTTAAGGATCTTTTCAAAGCTAACAAGTGATACTTCCATGACAGTTGCTTGGACAAGGCGGCAATCATAACCAGCAAAGACTCTGGAATTCCAAACCCATGGAAACTTTGCACAGTTACAAAGGTGGAAAAAGTTAAAATGTTAGTCAAATTATTGCCAATTTGGGCGACAACAATTATCTTCTGGACGATACATACACAATTAGCTGGCTTCTCAGTGCAGCAAGCTGCTACCATGGATAGATCAATTGGAAAATTCCAAATTCCTCCGGCATCACTCTACGCCTTCTTTGTTGTGTCCATAATGACCACTCTTGCTATTTATGACCGCCTGATTATGCCTCTCATGAAAAAATATAAAAGAAGTCAAGGTACGTAAATGTTGAACTCAAGAATAATGTTTATTTTTGTAAAGTTGTAATTTACAACTATGTTTTATGTTGGCTTTTATTTCATGTCAAATTTGATTGTATTTTGTTCAATTTTTTCCCTGTATGTTAGTGGGATTTAATGTGAGGGTAGAGTGTGAGAGTTTGGTGAAGAATTGTGAAAATAGTGAAGTTCGTGACTAGCTCGCAATTAGACAACCCATGAAAGGCCACGTGAGAAGCACATACTGAACTCCGAACAATCTTTTGTTAGGCTGTATTTCGTGAGTCACTTCACGACTCAACCCAAGTCGCAAGTGACGAAACTCTCAGCTTGGAACTTTTTAAAGTGTGTTTTTCTCATTTTTATAACAACACTATATAAGCCCACTTTAACCACGAAATTGTAGGAGACTTTCAAAGAGAAAACCTTAGCAATACACTTGAGAGTTAGAGCTTGCAAACCCACAATCATCTACGTAATTTCTCTTAGTTTTCCTCTATTCCTAACTCTCTAATCTCAAATCCTTGAGAGTTTCATAGCTCAAACACTTATCTCACCCAATCTAAGTTTTGAGATAAGTTTTGGTGCGTGTTGGAAGCATTGAAAGAAGCCATCGATTGGCGGATGCAATTTGGAGCTAATTGCAGAATCCAGATAACTAGTGAAAACATGGTTCGGTGAAGCCCATTGGTAGCTGGAACTTGGAGAGTTCAAGTATATTGAGTAGATTAGGCTTGGAGGGTCTTTTTGATATTCATGTATTCCAACTTTATTCACTAGTGAATCGATTGGGCTTGGAGAGCCGCGGAGAGGTTTTTCGCGTCGTACTTCGGTTTTCTCTTCGATAACACGTCTCGGTGTTATCTTGTGTTTGCATCTCTCTTTCCTTACTCTTTAAGCTTTACTTTTTTTGTTTATAGTATTTGCTTATGCCTTAGATAGTTGTTCCGGTTTCATTGCGTTACACTTACTCTTATTCCACACTTAGTTAAGTAGGGTAAAAGCAATCTAGTTGGCCATAAGTTTTAATTTGAGGGTCTAAATAAGTAATAGTGTTTTCACACTATTTGAACTTTCAATTCTTACATTAACAAATTGCATTTACTTTTAATATAAGAAACTTCTTTAACCTACTTCATTGGGGCATGAATACGTCTGACCTAATTTGTTTTTACGTTGCATATATATATATATATATACATATATACATAATGAAAAGTGGTTAATATTGGATAGGAAGGGATTTCTTTGTGTATTTAGGTCTATAAATAAATTAAGCTATCGGGTTCAGCTTGAGAAAAAAAATACTTGTTTATATTTATTTAGCATAAGAGTCAAACTCAATTCTAAGTTTAAGTTTGACCACTAAACAAGCAAGTTCAAATATAATTACGTGTTCATAAATAAGTTCGTGAGTGTGAGTCGATTTGAGTATATATAATATTATATGTTTACAAGTACAAAGTACAGTTATTATTGAGAATTAACATTGGATTTTGTTGGCAAGTTTAAAATTAGTTCATAAGATATAAAATTATTACTTGTAAATTATTTATAATATAATTAAGCTAGTTTTTAGTAAAAATTATTAAAAACTTTTAACAATATGATGTTGGTGAATCTAATTTCTATATGTTCATAAATAAAAATCATTATATCTAATTATTTCAAATAATATAATTTCAACTATAATTTAGCTATCAACTATTAGAATAGATTTGTGAAAGGATAAAATAATTTAGTTCTAATATTTATTAAATATGTAGTACGGGAAGAATAAGTTAATCGAGTAACTTGTGAATAAGTTTAAGCTTGTTCGACAAGAAAATAAATCAAACTTAAACATATAATTTAGTTTGGTGATGAACTCAAACTTTCTTGTGTTCGAAATAAAAATTAAAAGAACAATTTTTGAACTTTTAATACGACTCATTCACAACCTTATGTCTATTGTTCTTTCTTGTGAGGTATTAAGAATCCAGATTCAAATTAGTTAATTATAATTTTTTTTATAAATGAAAACATTGCTACTTTTATTTATTTATTTAGTTTCCTTTTTTTTTTTCTTTTTCAGGTTTAACAAATTTGCAAAAAGTAGGGCTAGGCCTATTGTTCTCCATATTAGGAATGACAGCGGCGGCACTTGTAGAAAAGAGAAGATTGTCAGTTGTTAGAGCCAATAGAGGCACCATGACAAGGTCAACAACCCTACCAATAAGTGCTTTCTTTTTGCTTCCACAGTTCATCTTGGTTGGTATTGGAGAGGCCTTTATATTGTCTGGAGAAATGGCTTTCTTCACAAACAATGCACCCAAAGGAATGAAAGCAATTGCCACTGGTCTCTACCTCACAACCACCTCGTTTGGTATGTATCTGAGTACAATTTTGGTCACCATAATAAGGAATGTTACTGGACGCAATGGTGGGCACGATTGGCTTTCTCCTAGGATTAATGATGGCAGATTGGATTATTTTTATTGGTTTCTAGCACTATTGAGTTTGATCAACTTGGGATTTTATATTGTGTGCGCCATAAGGTTTAGACCAAATTCTACTGAAAATTCTCCAAAGATGAACGGTGCTGTTGTTGATACTCCTCCTAAAGAAGAAACTGTGTAACAGCAGAATCTTTGTTGTGTAGTGGTAAAATTGCAGCACAGGTCTTTCATTTGGGTTCTCATATGAATTATGAATTTTTGCTTTCCAATTTTCTGTTTGATCTTCAATGGGAAGCAGCCCTTTTCTGCTTTTCGCCTTCCAAGAGGTCTAGGTCTTTTTCATGAAATATTATTCATTAATTTTCATTATAGTTTAGGGTCAATATCATTCATCTTAATCTGATTTTCAGTTTCAGCAAGTGAAAGTATCACACTATGTTACAAAAATGAGTTAAAATTTGAGATTTAAACTGTAAGGTTGAATTTATTCAACCATCTAATTGGCTTTATTCCGTGCTAAATTTGCTTGTAATTCAGCATTTAGTAACCCTGTATTTAGGTGGGTTTGTTGTAAGGGTAGTGAGTGAGATAGAGTGAAGTTTGCTCAAGAGTGTGTAAGAAAACAGAGACTCGCGGCTGGGACTCGCGGGTGACTCGCGGCTGCAAGCCGCCAGAAGCAGCACACGTGCCAAGCATGCTGGAAGATGAACAGTCATGCTAGCTGGAGCACTACAGGACAAAACAGGACAACTGGCCATACGATTAACTCGCGACTGGATCTCGCGACTTAGTCAAGCCGTGAGGTCAAGCCGCGAGCCACCCCTGTTTTGTAAAACCTGACGTTTCACATTCCTCTCCCACTCCAGTATAAATACCCCTTTTACCCACAATTGAAAGAGAGCTTCCAGAGAGAATTTTGAGAGAGAAACCCTAAAGAAAAACCAGATTGTTTCACCCACAATCTCTACCTTAGAGTCTCTTCAAATTCCTCAACTCTCTTCCTCTCCATTGTCAAATCCTTGAGAGGCATTATATCAAACCTGGTTCTCACCATCATCATCACTGTGAGACAGTTGTTTGGATTTCTGGGAAGCAGTTAGGAAGGAACCAATCTTCATTGGTTGATGCTACGGTCTAGTAGCGGAATCCGGGAAGCTAGAAAAGAAAAAGGTTCGGCGCAACCTCGTTGGAGCAAGAAACTTGGAGGGCTTAGGTGCACTGGGTAGATTAGGCTTGGAGGGTCTATTGCTGTCCTTGTATCCCAACTGTATTTTCTAGTGGATTGCTTACCGCTTGGAGGGCGGATAAGAGGTTTTTCGCCGAGGACTTCGGTTTCCTCTTCGATAACATATCACGTGTTGTCTTTGTGTTTGCATCTTCCTTCCTCTCTATCTTTGCCTTTTTATTATCTGCTGTGGTTTTATTTTGTTATGGCTTAGATAGTCTTTAACCAATTTCGTATTATAGCATGTGTTAAGTTTCCGCACACTAGTTGTTTGACATATTGCTTGTATTGGTTAAGTTGTATTTTGGGGGTCTAAACGTTCAAAGGTGTTTTGTACACGTTTTTGAACTTTCATAAACCTTGAGAAATTAATGCTAAAAATAGAATTACCTCAGATATGAAAATGTCTATTCGATGGACTGTTAAAATTATATAGCGCAAGAAACAAACCAAGACAGTGACAAAAAATTTCTATATGTCCAAGCGAAGTAGATATAAAAGTTGAAGACTAAAATATTTCAAAAATCAAAAGATAAGAAAAATCTATTCTCGGACATCCAAGATCCAACTTCCAATTAACGGTTTTTGTTTGACCCAAAAAAAAAAAAAAAATCTATGCCAGTACATTTACTCTGTTCTATTCCATTCCTCTTCTTTTTTTCTTTTTCTTTTTTCTTTTTTTTTTCTTTTTTATTCTTTATACTCATTCCATTTCTTTAAAATTTATTCACTCCATACACACTTTCCTACACAATTTCAAAGTTTTCACTGAGGCTGTCATCTCCTCCATGTTAAAGAACATGTTGTAGAGAGGGAAAATTCCCAACCTATCACAAGCTAATATATCATACTATCAAGTCCACAAAATACAACCAATTACAAAGCGCCACGTACTGCTGCTAGGTTTTGCTATCACCACTCAGAAACCAACAGAAATTTGCCAAATGTCATTGAAATAGAGGCATAAAATGCATGCAAAAACCAACCACATATTAGCGCGTGTAAGCGATGACATAAGCAATCCAGCACGTGTAAGCGAAGACATATGCAATCCAACACATGTAAGCGATGACATAAGCAGACCAATCAGGCTATGACATGTGTCACCAATCAAACTCTACCATGTGTCGCTCACCCACCCCTAAATTCCTATAAATAGGCATTTCAAGAGACCAAACCATCTAGAGCACAAGCAGCATAAAAGAAGATTTAGAAGTACTGAAACTCTATTGGAATCAAGCCCTAAAGCCTCCAAGAACTTCAAGAACTTTGACCTCAAATGCAAGGAACATTCAAAGCAGAATCATCTAAACTACCTACCTAGATCTCAAAGGTCACTGGAATCAAGCTCAAAAGCCTCCAAAAACCTCAACAAACCACAAATCAGCGAAGCTCTACAAATTCAAGCCTCCAAAGCCCCGAAGAACTTCCACCACAAACCTTCAAATACGAAGAACATTCGAAGAGGAATCATTCAAATCATATTCCTAGATCTCAAAGTTCACTGGAATCAAGCTCAAAAGCCTCCAGAAATCTCAACAAACCACAAATCAGTGAAGCTCTAAGGATTCAAGCCTCTAAAGCCCGGAAGAACTTCCACCACAAACCTTCGAAGACGAAGAACATGAAGAACAAAGGATTTCTAACAACCTCAAAGCCAAAGATTCATTGTAATTCTGTTTCAAAGATCTTCAATCCATTCTTCAGTCAAATTGAAGTATATTTGGTATTCGAATCAAAATCACATTAATTACCACAATTCCAATCAATAAGTCTTAGAAGGAGATCGAATCAAAGGGTCATTCTTTTGTAATCACAGAGAATTGTACCACACATTTATCAATATAAATTCGCATTTGTGAAACTATTTTACTTGTTTGACTTTATTTCAAACTCGAAATTTAGTTGTCCACACGTCATGTATCAAAACTAGGTCAAACTCATCCAACTTGCCACCTTCATTTGATGAATCTTTTAATCCCCAAAAAGGTTTCCTTAATTTTGAGTTTGATTGGGGATATACCCATTTGTCAACGGGTCAGTTCAAACTAAATTGGCTCCTAATGGGTTGATTTTTTTTTTTTTTTTTTTAATGTGTCAAATTTTGGATTTTAATTTTTTAATATCAAATTTGATACCACATCACTCAAAATTTGTCAAGTTGTACCTTTGTTAGTTATGTAGGTATTGAGACTAATGGTTGTTAACAGAAGAATCAATTGAACTCCCTTTTGGAACTTTACGGACTAATAGCACTTATTTCAAATTTGAGAGGCTAATAACGCTTAATAGGCAAACTTGGGAGGGAGGGAGGACACTGGACATTGTTGACTAGGTCCTTTCGATGGATTAATGATTTCTCCAAAAACACATACAAAATTCAATTTGCTACATCATTTGTCTAATGGCATTGTACGAACAATGTGATTGTCGGTCATCCAGTGCAATAAGAGGGACCTATCAATTCCCAGAAAGTGCTGCCCCTAAATGTGCAAGTATGTTTAAGTAGAGTGAAAGCATTAGCACGCACAAAAGTAAAAGGAATCCAGACTTCGGTCGAAACTTAGTAATTTCTAGTTACATGGGTGCAAGTGGACTGGGATTTATTGGTATGTTTAGTCGGGCAACGGCCATTAGATCACCTATTTTGAATTATGGACTCACAAGGCCAAAACATATGTGTGGGGTGTGCAAACCATCAACAAGAAAGCAAGAAATTAACCACACACACACACACACAAAAAATATATATATATATATATATATATTTTTTTTTTTCATATTAATCTTATGGTGTTCTACCTTTGCATAATCTCGGCCCACGGTGGAAGGCTCTGCACTTGAGCCTCCTGGGCAATCTTACCAACTCTTCCTCTTCCTCATCCTCATCCTCTTGATACCCTTCTCCACAAGCCTACTAGATTATCTCAAATTCTGATTTTTGGGTATACTTATGAGAGGTGATTGAATTTGGAGAAATTTTTGAGAGGGAGAGAGACTTGATTTTAGTGAAATTGGTTTGATTGAAATTTGAAATTTTAGGATGTCAGGCTTTTCTTTAAATTCAAATAGTTGCTCACATTGTTCATGTTGGGTTTACACATGTAAGTGAAGTCTCACATTAAATAATGATGAAGAGAATGTGCGGTTAATATAACATAGTTAAGCTCATACACATTGTGCTTAGGCCTTTTGGGTTAAGTGCTGGTGGTCAAATTGCTTGTTCTTGAAGAACTAGAGTTTTATGTGCTTGTTTATGTGTTTGTTTTGTGTTTCTGATAGATTAGTTTTGTGAACTTGTTTTCTGTGTTTTTGATAGATTTGAAGGTTTTAAAGTTTGAAGAAAATTCTTAGGTGCCATGGGAGAAGAATCTTTAACAAATAACAAGAGAGAAGATGAAAAGCAACTTATAAGTTCTGCTTCTGATGAACAAGTAGCATGATGGAAAATAATGATTGAAATGACACACAATGTAACAAAGAAATAATAGGACTTGTTTTTCAAGATTTGGATCCTTGTACAAAGCCTTGCACTGGTCAGAATTCATTGATACAACTAAGATTTTTCTTTTATTTCCTTTTTTTTAATCTTAATCGTGAATTTCTTTACTTATAAAATTGTAATCACTGTTAACATTACAAAGTCCTCTTAATTGAGACAATTTTGAATCCACTTGGAATAAAAATGATAAATTTGTGCAACATACTCTTACACTTTCTTTACCATCACTTTAACCAATTCAATCAAAAATCTTGAAAGAAACCAATCATACTGAATGTTTATATATTAGTTGTCAATCAACATCTATCCGTCCAGCTTCTCTTCCTTCCTCTCAGGCTCCTTCAGTGCTGCATTCCGATTTTTATTCATCATACGTCCAATCTCTGTCCACCACTGATCCCAGCCCTCTGGTGCTTTCCAAGTGGAAAGCTGCTCTGTAGATAATGTGAAAACTTCTTTGTCCTTGTTATCAACGTCATTAAAATGAATAAGGTTATCAAGGTCGTTGTCAAGGTCAATATCAAGTTCGTTCACAACCTCTAGCACATCTTGCATTTCTTGGGTACTAGAGGAGGGAGAGGGCCTCGGACGCCACCAAAACTGCAAAGTAACATGAGAACGATGAACAATCTTTAGAATTAGAACATTTGCTAGAACTTTAGAAAGGAACTCCTGTTATGCCATTTTATATTGTCTTGCTAGGAGCTTAGGACACATTCACAAAGCAACTGTTCAAAAAATATAAACAAGTATTGCAGTTTTATTCTCTTTAAACCTCAATAAATTGATTTCTAAAATTATTATAGGGATAATTGGTTTCAATATATAATTTAACATCACTTTAATTATAAGAAAGCATTTGGAAATAAAGTTGTGATGAGTAATTATAGAGTCAGTCTCTCTGTGCTAATACTATAAAGCCCTGCACATATTACTTTCATAAGCTTCAAGCTATGATAATACTAAGGAAGGCTCACATACAGCAAAGAATAGCAACATAGAAAGGATCAAGGTTTAAAAAAACTACACAAATTCTAAGTCAAACAAATCATCCAGCTATCTCTGACTGTAGGGACCGGAGCAGTACCATGCCTATAACTTTGCTCCTTTTTATAGTAATAAATGCAGGTAGAGCTGTGCTAACTAAGTTGCAACCTCAACCCCAGCCCTACCACATTCCCTCAAAGATACATTTATCTTAATGATAAAAAAAAAACTGAATAAAGGATGTTAAATAGCCAGATACAACTGATAACGATCAATCAATGTTAAACCTAAAAAACATTTAAAAAATTATGGTATCAAGAATTTTCATGGACTAAACAATGGAAGAGTTTAAGTAAACAGATTATATCTGTATCTTGGACTTTTAACTGAAATATGTCTTTTTATATTTTGGTTCCACTCACATGATATCTCTAGCTATACCTGTGTTAAATGCCTCCTTGGAATCTGATACAATAGCACCCCAAAGAAGGACCAAATCATGACCCCTTCTTGAAATTCCTCTTGCCTGACATCCAAATCATCAGATAAAGTCCTGATAGTTGCAACATACCTGCAGAAAGGGTTGACATGATTAGAACAGTCAAATTAATTGTATTTTCATCAATTTTAGCTCACTACCAACCAATAAAAGTCAATTACAGCAAACAAGAATACGATAAATGAGAAATAACTTACCCCAAATCCGTTAGAAAATAGAGGTGGATAATGTATCCAAGAAAAGAACTATAATGGTGGATAGTAAGGATGCCTTAAGTGAGAAATAACTTACTAGATTGCTTACCATTTAATAACAAACAATATAAAATATTGCTATTGAAATATTTATCACTTACCTTCCAGTAGGAGACCACTCAATGTTTGTTGCCACAAAACGTTCGATAGCTAAGGTTCCCAGAGCATCAACATCATAAAATATCAAGTCTCCACCACAACCCCTCATTGCTGCTAGTAGAATGAAACGCCCAGCAGGTGACCAGTGAAGAGAACCTGCCTGCTCAACTTCCAGAGTTACAAGCTTTGAGAATTGGAATCTGTTCTGAGCTTTTATAACCGAGTAAAAACTCACATTCTGCCTTTGATCTAAAGCATGGATGACTGCAAATCTTTGGCCATTTGGCTCCCAAGAAAATGCAATAATCATGTCATTCTCATTCTCAAGTTCAAAGTCCTCAACAGGGATACCTGGATCTTTGATACCAAAGATCACAAAACGTTGATAAGTAGTACTCCTTGTTCCATTGAACTGGTTGAACAGAACAGCAAGATATTCCCCATTGCTTTGCCAGAACATTTTGCAATCTCTAACACCATTGAGATTCTTCTTCTTTAATTCCTCTTTATTGGGAACATGTATCAGACTGACCTAAAATAGAAAGGGAAATAAAACATTATATGGTTTTTGTGTGTATAGAATTTAGTGAGGCATTATTTTAAGCTTCCCAAAAATATGATTTTTTGAGGGATTGGGATTCTCCATGACTGAATGCATCTAGAGAAGTTGGGGGAGGGTTTTTGATATCCATAAGAAAGGTACATACTTACCCTGGCAGGCTGCATCTCATCAGCATCTGTAGGAACAAATAGAGCTATTACAGGATCGGTAGGTGACCAACAGAAATCCATAACATTTTCAGCCTTTAAGGTTTCATTGTCAATGAGACCAAAGGTATTGGTTTCATATATGTATATTGCATTTTTTCCGATTCTGGCAAAGTACTTGTCATCATTTCTGCCACTCCATCTACAAGAACAGCAACACAATTCATGAAAAAAAAAAAAAAAAAAAAAAAAATCTAGCCAACAATGCTTAAGAAGGTTATTTTTTCTTAACATAAATTTAACTAAATTTATACCTAAAAATAGGCCAGGCTACTTGAGATATGCCTGCAATTCCCCCAGTCGCATGCTCACCCTGACTTCTTCCGATAACCATCTTTACTTCTCCACTTTTTACATCAAAAATTTTAAGCACAGCCCCCTAATAATGAGTTAACATTAGAACTGGCTTATTCATGCTACTAACATACAACCAAAATAATAAGAGAATAAAGAAACTCACTTTTCTATCATGCTCGCTGTAGCTGACCAAATATTTCTCCCCAACTGAGAAATTAATTAGCTTAATCTGCAATTACTTGATTAATGCCAAATCATTACAAAAGGTAAGTAAAAAGTTAAAGAAAAAAATATGAAATTGAGCCCAAGAAGAAAACCATGTTGTGATCACAAAACATTAAGGGTTTAAAAAAAGTTGCGCCTCCCCAGATGACAGAACCCGTCTTGAGAGTGGTGGCCAAGTAAGTCCCAGAAGGGGACCACATAGCAGATTCTAGAAAAATCTGCAATGCAAAGGAAAATTTTGATCATTCTTTAACCATTAGAAAGATTTTTATGTTTCCATTTCCTTTCAAGAGCAAATTTAACTGGAATAACAAGGAAATGGATCCAAGGAATAAAATTACTAAAATTAATAAAAATTATTAGACATTCTGGTTCCAATAGATATTTGAGTTGCTTTTCACCATAAGTCTGCAAATAACAAGGTTCTTTTCTCATGTTCCTTCTCTTACAGTTATTTCTTGTTTAACTATGTATTTATTTATATTTAAAGTGGAAGAGAACCAGTCAGGATAAAGTAATCAATCCCCATGCCTTTTCCCCTAGTTTGCATCACAAAGTTTGAACTGTAATTTGAAGATCAAGTATGAGGGTGGGGATGGTGAAGAGAATGGGTATGGCAAGGCATACATACTAGTTTTCCCCAAGAAAATGCCTTTACTTTTAGAAACTTCCTTAATGTCTAATAAATCTAATCATCATAATGCATCAAAGGTTTACTACTAAAAACAATATATGTATGTATGACAAACAAACAGAGAGGATGTAGATCAATAGCTAGAGTTTGAAACTTGCAAGCAAGAGCAATTGGGAGGTGAGAGGTTTCTCCCTTAGATTATGTATAAAACTTACTGTACGATGATCAAAAAGCTCAGGCTTCAAATGTCCTGCACCAATATTCCAATAAATCTCAAGGTCCACAGAACATTGAATGAGAAACTGATCTCGAGCTCTTTTGTCAGTAAGCCAATGTTGAAGATGCACCTATGCGATACATGCATGTAAAGAACCACATAAAGCATCATTTTGTGTGTCAATTTGTATATAAGAAAGATACAGGAAGTACGTAATTATGAAGGGGAAAGGACTAGCCTATACCATCACAATTAGTCTATCAAGCATAGCATACATGCCAAAATCTATAATTCACATTTTCTCAAATTAATAACGCAAGACATATTAATAGAAAGATGCTTATCAGACTATACAAATCAATGACAATCAGTCCATGTTGCATAAAAATCCCTTGTCTCTAAAACTCTGTATGAGCAAACGCATACACCAAGCTCCAAAACTACATATTTCTGATAGGAATAAGTACTTATAAATTATCTTGTGCATTTACATAGAGCATGTACTTTCTTTTGGGTATAAAAGATTATGCTCATTGAGCTCATGATCATACATCACTATCCAAACAACGAAGAAGTACTTTTAATTTGTCTCATGCATATACATGGGGTGTACATTGTTGGAGTGTAAAAGATTATGCTCATTAAGCGTGACCATAATCATACATCCATATCCAACAAATAGAAGCAGTCAATGAATGAAAATTTTTAAGCTATCTACATCTAGATTCATATGAAGGAACTTGAATTGGGGTAGTTAAAATTTGAATAATTTGCATCCTCTTCTTTCATTCTTTTCTTTTCTTTTCTTTTCCCTTCTCTTTAACTATCAGAAGTAATACAATCACCCGGATAACTCTTATGACTGCTTCACCAATAGCACTAGTAACGTAATTCACAGAAAAAAAGTGAAGAATTGTGAACATAATTCACAGAACAGAACCAATCCAACTTTCAAATAAACCATTGAATTGAAGTAAGCACTCACTACCATGAGTATTATCATATAGGACAAGATATGCTTGGTACACTATCATCACCATGTGGTGAGTGATATAATTTATCAATTTCAATGGGTGTGGTGACTTATGTTGTAAAAATTGGAAGGCAAAAAATATAAAAGTATAGGGAAGAAAATTACCCCAAAAGAGGATGAACCAGAGCCAGCAACAACTTCCATGGTAATCCTGTATTACTCTGCCGAAAAAGAATACACACTTTATATTTACGTGTGCGTTAGGCGGGACACTATATATACACACATGTTAGTGTGTTTGGATTTATTTATTTATTTTTTTTTTTTTTTTATAGAAAGAAGTTAAGAAACGAAATGAAATTAAGTAATCTTATTTTGATTTTTAAAATAAATAAAGTGAAAGTAAGTAACATTATTTGAGAGTAACATAAAAGAACATGAATGATATCATTTTACAACAATATTACTATTAGACACCTATTTTAAAATAAATAGTTGAATATATATAAGTATTTTTGGAGTTTTAGTATAAAAAAAATCATTAAACCTAATTTTATTTACTTCAATTCCTTCCAATTTTAGGGAGATGAATATTTGGAGTTTTGAGGGAATAAAGAGGAATGAGGTCTTCTTCCTACTCATTCCATTCCCTCTCACTTAAGTTCTCAAACATATAAATGAATTTTTCATTCCTTTCATTAAAACTCTCAAACAAGGAAAGATAATGAATATTTTAAAATTATTCTTTCCATTTATTTCCATTTTGTTCATTTTCCTCCTCCCAGACGAGCTGTTAAAGTCCTCAATATTAGTTTGTTTGGAATTGGGAATGTTTTCTCTCATAAGTTGCTCTCAAAAAAATTAATTAAAAATTATACTACAAATAAAGTTTTATTTATTTATTAATCACTCTGAATTTAATTTAAGTAAAATTTGATTATGAAAAATTTAAAATTATACTCCAACTAAAATTCTATTACAAAAAATTTCAAGAATAAAAGTTGAGTCCTATATTCTCCTCTTTTGAGGAAATAGAGAGGAATGAATACTCCTTTCTACTCATTTTATTCCCTCTCACTTAAATTCTCAAACAAATAAATGAATTTTTCATTCTTTTCATTAAAACTCTCAAACAAGGAAAAATAATGAATATTTTAAAATTATTCTTTCCATTTATTTCCATTTTGTTCATTTTCCTCCTCCTAGACGAGCTGTTAAAGTCCTCAGTATTAGTTTGTTAAGAATTGGGAATGTTTTCTCTCATAAGTTGCTCTAAAAAAAAATTAATTAAAAATAAAGTTTTATTTATTTATTAATCACTCTGAATTTAATTTAAGTAAAATTTGATTATGAAAATTTTAAAATTACACTCCAACTAAAATTCTATTACAAAAAATTTCAAGAATAAAATTTGAGTCCTATATTCTCCTTTTTGAAGTGGAGTTGTGGTGTGATTTTGTGTTAGAATCTCTTTCTCTCTTTCTTGTGTGTGTGTTTGTTTCTCAAAAAAAAAAAAAAAATGTTACAAGTGTGTGAGTGTGTCTATATATAGTTTTTAAAAGTTTTGTCAACTGACGCATTTCTTTAAAAGGAAATTGATTTTATTCATTTAGCATTCCACTCACCAAAAATTTGTATTTATGTCAAAGTATTAAAGTTTAATTACTATTTTGGTCCCTCACCTTTCCCTCATGTTTCAAAATCTTTAACACTATGACATTTTGTCAAAATAGTCCCCATCATCTAATGGTGGATATAAAAATTTAAAATGGAACATCAAAAAAAAAAAAAAAATCAAATATGGTAAAAGGTGAAATTAAATTATAATTTTTATGTTGGCTTGATGTCGCCTGTATTAAATTTTTTTTTTTAAGTGAAAAAAAAAAAAAAAAAAAATCATGCAATCTCTAATCCCACCCATTCTATCGAGCAAATGAAGAGGGTTAAGAGTGGGGGAGATCAAAATTGAGAATAAAGCATGCGACGGTGGAGTTCAAAGACGACTTTTTAAGGTTTTAAAAAATAACAAATAAAACTTAGCTCATTTAAGTGGAATAACAGTGTCTTTGGGTTTAATTAATATAGGGTTAAGGTTTAATTTGTTACTTTTTGAAAATTTTGAGTATATTTTGTTACTTTTGAAACTTTAAGTATAAATTTGTCACTTTTTGAGACCTTGGGATTTAATGTATTACTTTTAAAATTACAATAGAATTTAATCTGTTGCAAACCTTCAAATAATGGATTTAAAATCTAATTTTTCCCTAAATTTTTTGAAAGTAGAATAATTTTTACAAAATTAAAAATTCATCCTTCTTATTATGTCTCATTATTTAATACTTATGATTTTGTTTTTCATAAATATACAAATTAAGAAAATGTATCAAATTAAAATGGAAAATTCTCATTTTTGGGAAAATATTATCAAAAAATATTAAGGGCTTTGACCTTATCTCATTTAAAAATTATATATGGAGTAAAAAAAAATTTTAAGAAGCAAAAGTGAAAGATATATGGAGTAAAATGAGTACTCTTTTGCCAATACACTTGTAGGTTCGTGGCATGGGAGAACTATGGTTCAAATATTGCATTCAACATTATTGTAACCCAATTTTCCTAATTTTTATCAAACCAGTATATGGTCCATTTCCCGGTTGAGCTGATTAGTCCAATCTGGTTTTTAAAATAGTGATTGAAATTATCAAAAAATAAAAACTTCATTTTTTTTTCTTAATAATGAAAGCCTCTCCAATGTTCTCTTCATGTTATTCTCCTTTACCATTATATTTTTCCCTTTAACAAATGTTACTAAAATTAAGATCATATGGTTTTTTTTTTTTTTAATGAATGAAAAAGGATGCTCACATGTGTGGTCATTGCCTCCTCCCCACTCACATGAGTAGTCATTGCCTCCTCCCCACTTACACCTTATTTATGAATAGCACGGAACCACTCAAGCAATGGCAGAGTAAGATATTGATGTTAGGGGGGGATAAAATTTATAAGCCACAAAAACATGCTCAAAGATACTTGAGGCCGATCTAAATCATAAAAATTTTGATCACTTGGTGATTTAATGTTTTTTTCCAATTGAGAAGTTACTATTAAGAGAGGTTCTTTAATGTAAGTTACTGATTCGGTGAACATGTAACATTACCACCACAAAAACAAAACAAAAAAACCACACTTTACCAGTTAATCCTATAAAAAAAAAAATTAAATCATTAACTTGCATTTTCTGCAATTCCAAATACCATAAATATAATAAAATAAAATAAAAAGAAAAGAAAAGATTATTCGAATTTTGAAAGTTCTAGGTTCACTAATCGTATTAATCTCAGGAATTTGATTCTTTGTTTCACTTATACATTTATACTCGTTTTGATATTGTTTCATTTATACATGTTTAACTAGCCTATAAGAGGAAAGAAGACAATGATACAAGTGTCACCTACATACAAACTATGCATCTTATGCAAATTTCGTTGCTCAACCATAATCTTTTATAATCGATTTCAATTTGAATCATACTTATACCAAAACATTAATTGGTGTTTTGGCTTGATGATTAAGAGCAATTATCATAAAATGAGCATCAAATGTTCAAATTTTTTATAATACAACATAGCATAATGTTATTATTGAAGTTTCAATAAAAAGCATAATGTTATTGATGCCATTGGTTTTTTTTTTTTTTTTTTTGTTAAATGCAATGTAAATTATGTTTGCATCAGCAACATACGGTACAATTGGTATTTACTTTTTTTGTAAATTACAGTCTAATGACTCTAATCTAATGATAATAATAACTGGAAAATATGGTAACCTTCGGTTCAAACTGAAGGTGCCCAACAAACTCGCTCTTGGGGACAAGGTCATTGCCCTACAACACACGCAGGCCAAGACTTCAGAGAGATTTCGCTGGTCTTGAAAGAGTCAATTGTTTTACAAGTCTTGACGTAGTGACCGTTTGGATTGGGCAGATTTGCGTGTGTGTATGATTTTTTTTTTTTTTTTTTTTTTTTTTTGAAGCACATTTTTGTCTTTGGATCTTATGCACGGAACTCACAAACCTCTTTTTTTACCAAAACTTTCATTAAAAATGGGTCTCACAGTACTATTCACACATTTAAAAATTATTTTGTTATAATGTTTTCAATTTTTAGTTTTCAGCAAGATAAGCGATATCCAAACACACCTGTTGTGATTGTTGCAGTGAAAGCCAACACAGCGTTGTAGATAAGAAAACTGCATTATTCCAGTCCAATTAAAGAATGTTTCATGCTAATAGGTGCTCTTAGGGCAATGGGTAACAATCCATTTTAGAAAAAATTTGACACCACTTTTATGGAAAATAGAAAAACTGTCAAAATATTAATTGTTTTTTTTTCTCATAAAAACTTTTTTTAAAATTGATTATTAACAAATGTCATATTAACAAATGTCCTAAGGGCATTTATTAGCATTTCTCTTAAAGAATTTATAATTTATTATCATAAAATTTCAACCAGTTGATACTTTATATAATTCCAACGAAATACTTTTAGGATTCAAATCCCCCTGTTGTAATTATTGAATTAAAAAAAATTAAAAATTATACATATGAAAGACTTGTAACTCCGTGTAACCGCACTTTCAATTAGTCATTAAACTCATTAAACATGACCCTGTTGCTGCTTTTTTTTTTTTTTTTTTCCCAACTTGTTTCAATGAAAGCTTCTTGATTATTAAAAAAAAAAATAAAAGTTATAAAACTCATTAGTCATTAACAAGGCTGATCCACATGGCCACACCAAATGAACTCCCAACTGTTGTGCACAAGCTTAACTCCTTAGAGCATCCACACCAGCTCGTGGATACTCATCTAAAATACAAAAAATGCTCCAATTTACACATTTTACCCCAAAATCCTCCCACATCAGTTCATGTAAAAATGTCTAAATATACAAGATGTCTTGCAAAATGAACAATAACCGTGCATATATATATACGGTTACTGTTCACCGTGTAAACAATTTTTTAATATTATTTTCTCTCCTCTGTCAAACCACTTCCCTTCCCAACCATTGCAACAACCTAGCACGCCAGAATAACCACCAAACCTAGAGCCACCAGCAAACACCGCAATCTAGCACAAAGTATTAATCAAACTCAACTGAAAATTAATCCAAAATCAACAGAAAACCCAAAATCAACTGAAAATTAACCCAAACACATCCACAGAGATCAACATAGAGATACACTTGCTCAAAAGTGGAAAAAAAAAAACCCACAAAGATACACTTGACTGGAACGATCGGAGCTCGTGGGTCTCGCTTGATCGGAGCTCGTGGGTATGGGTCTTGCCTGATCGGAGCTAGGAAGATACAATAACTGAGCGGTGCTTGTGGATCGGAGCTAGGGAGATCTCGGTCAAATCTGATCTGGTCGGATCTGATCGGTGCTTGTGGATCGGAGCTAGGGAGATCGGTGCTTGCCTGATCAGAGCTGTGGATCGGAGCTAGGGAGATCGGTATAGAGATGATCGGAGCTAGGGAGTTGTGGATCAGAGCTGTGGATCGGTATAGACCGAGAGGGAGAGTTGATTTAGAGAGAGAGAGAGCTTTAACAGAAAAAATGATAAAGAAAAATGGGTTCACAGAGAGAGAGAGAGAGAGAGAGAGAGAGAGAGAGCTTTATCAGAAAAATGAGAAAGAAAATGGGTTCAGAGAGAGAGAGAGAGCGAGAGAGAGCTTTAACAGAAAAATGAGAAAGAAAATGGGTTCAGAGAGAGAGAGAGAAAGAGAGAGAGCTTTATCAGATAAATGAGAGAATGAGAAAGAAAATGGGTTCAGAGAAAGAGAGAAAGAGAGAGAGGGCTTTATCAGATAAATGAGAGAATGCGCGCGTAGGTTGTTGAGGAAATAATAAAAAAATTGAGAATATCGATTATTTTAATAAAAGAGGTGTTAAAATAGATGAACTGATGTGGGTATTTTGTAAAAGTGAAGGTGTAAAATAGAAAAAGTAGGTTTTTAGTGTAAAAATAGATGTGTAAAATGCATGGACTGATGTGGTTGCTCTTAATGGTATGTTTACTGTTTAGTTGGGATGATTTCAAGGAGGATGGAAAAAAAATGAGAGAGGAAAATATGAGAGAAAATGGTTAGGAGGAGGGGAAAGAGAAAAGTGGTGGGGCCTGAGAGTTTTCACCCAAACCCACCAAAACTCAATCCCCCCCACCCACCCAGCCCGCACGGGGGCGGGAGAATATAGAGGAGGAAAATAGTTGCTATCAAATGATTGAATTACCCTCTCTTACGAGCTGGATGTGGTTGCTATTTTACTTTTTTTTTTTGTTTTGTGGACGAGTGATACAATTAAGTGGGTGCTTCTTCCATTTTGCTCTTCTTCTTCTTCTTCTTTTCTCTTCATTTTTTCTCCTTTTTTTTTAAGGTTTATTGGATTTTTTTTTTTTTTTTTTATAACTTTGCTCTTCTTCTTCTTTTCTCTTCATTTTTCTCTTTTTTTTTGTTTTTTTTTTTTTTAAGGTTTAATTGGATATAATTTTTTTTTTCTAGATATGATTTTTCTTTTTTAATAAGTTTGAGTGATTACTTATTTCTTTTTGTTGGTTGTTTGCCACTTTTTTTATAATAAAAAAAATAGGTATCATTTTTTAATATGGGCATATGAGTTAATTTATACAAACACTTTTTTTTCATCCCTTAACTTTTCCACCCTTAACCAAATACAAATGAGGCTAACTAAAATCTCTTCTATCCTCCCACTTTTTTATCCCCTTCCTATCTTTTATCCTCCTACTTTCCATCTCCTCAACCAAACAGAGCTAAAAAGATTGATGATTCAATCTCCAATCAATGCACACAATTCACATATGGGAAAGATTTCCAACTTTTTCCCAACGTGCTCAAGTGACAGATTGTGACACTCACATTTATATAAATCCGCGACTAATATTACTTTTATTTCTTTGGCAAAAAAAAAAAAAAAAACCCCACTTTTATTTACCCCTTTCACAAGTTGCAAAGGACCAGCTCCCCCCATAACCATATTTTGCAAAGACCAACAAGACTGAAGATACAAGACGTGGGGACAGAATCATATAATGAAAACGAGTGAGCCTAATGAAATAAACAAGATCCTCTCCATTTTAAGATTTTATTTACTGGATCTGCCAATGTACAAAGTGCCACATCAATTTAAAATTTTTAAATAACCTGACACTAAATAAACCTTTAAATTTGTAATATATAGCCTGAACCAAAAAATGAATCATTTGAGAATGAGAAATAGAACGTATAAAAGGAGAAGAAAATGCAAACACTCTGCAATTTTTCAAAGTAACAATATAAAGCACATTGCCAATTGACCTTGAAATCAAAATAAACTTCCAACAGAGAATTCATGGGGAGGGGCAGACGAAATCTCCAAAAAC
Source organism: Quercus robur (assembly GCF_932294415.1). Lineage (NCBI taxonomy): Eukaryota > Viridiplantae > Streptophyta > Magnoliopsida > Fagales > Fagaceae > Quercus > Quercus robur. The sequence goes on from NC_065535.1 coordinate 82,721,316, forward strand.
AAAACTTGCCACAAATATGACAGAGAGAAAAATGACATAGTAGGCTTTATGAATCCTTTTTTCCTTCACAAACAAAGCAACATAGCATGGATGAACAGGAAAACAAATAAGAAGAATCCTGAGAGAGGTAACTTAGGATCTAACCCAAAGACAACGGTATGCAAGGCAAGATTAAAAACAAATCAAAAATCTCTAATAGCTGCAATGAATGTGACTCATTAGAAAATCTCAAGGTTTAAACTACAATCATTTAGAAGCCCCAAAATAAAAGCGAGAACAAGAGTGAATTGACAGAACTTAGGATGAGAAAGACTCAAGAGAGAAAAGCATTGCCCTTTTCTTATCAAAAAGAAAAAAGAAAACAAAGGCATTGCCCTTTTTGACATTACAAACAGTGAATAAATTCTCACTTCATTGCAATAGAATAAATAAAGTAACAAATTCCTTGAAGATGGAAATTGATCACAGCCTATAGCTTCTAGTTAAACATATATCAAAGCATACAAAGCAACTGACTCTCCTTTTGAATGTAAATTGAAATAAGATATCACATTCTATCACTGCTAGCTTCCTAAATATCAAAATATATCTTATTAATAATGCATTTCCTCTCAGAATATGGCACATTGATAAATTTGGAGTATTGCACATTGCTTAGCAAGAAATGCTATAGAATCCACCTAGTTTTCTTGAAAAGAATGTATCCGTAAGGCACTGTAGGTGACATTATCCATGGAATTCTAAGCAATCAAACAACAAGAAGACATTATAAAACTCTGAAAAGTGAATGAAAGCAGTTCAAAGTATCCATAAGGCACTATAGGTAACATAAATTAACTCTGAAATCCCAATAACACGTAGTAACCCCTACTAAAACTAAAATGAGTGCAAAAAGAAATAGACATAGAACATAAATAAATAGTTCAGAATAAGCCTAATAACACATATCCAATAAACAAAAACTGCCTCTCAAGTCTCACCACACTCAATTTTCTCGATCTCTTTGATCCCAATCCAATCGCCCTTTCCTTTCCTTCCTTCTAAGCAAACAAAATAAAACAAATAAGAATCAATCTTGTGTTTCAGTCTTCTTTCCAGTTCCTTCCCCTTCTTTCTCCTCCAACAATCTGCCGGCCTCCTCATCAGCCTGTTGCACCTTTTTCTGCGCCTCGGCCGCCTTAAGAGCCTGCAACTTGGAATGATTGTAATACGCCACACCCAGAAATGCCAATCCATACCCAAACAAATTAATAGGGGTCACAGTGTCCTTAATCACCGACCAAGAGAAAGCGATCAACAGCCAGTCCTTAACAACACCGGCCACATTCATTGTCAAAGCCGAAGTCTTCCCCACCAGCAAAAACACAGCCAAATTCAGAGCAAAAGCGCAGAGCGAATTTGTCCCGAAGATAACAAAATCGAGATGGAAACTCGAGGTGTCTCTCAACAAAGGGTACTCCATAACCACCCAAGGGAAACACAAGAAAACAAGACAACAAGGCGCAACATAGTAAAGCGAAGTGATGGGGTTCAAACTAATACCTCTGGAATTCAACAAAATCTGGATCATCACCAAACGGGTGGCCTCAAAAGCCACAGCCAACAGCTGCAACATGACCCCAAAAGAATCGAACTTTGCCTCCCCATAAGCCGCGATTGCGACACCGACACTGATCGAGAGCATGTTGACCATGGTGTCGGATTTGAAAGAGTCCTTTTTGAACAAAACCCCGATGGAGTAAACCGCGACGGGCATGAGAGCCTTGAGCATTTGGATGAAGGAGACGGAGAGGTAGATGTAGGTGGAGTTGGAGAACCAGAGGGAAAGGGAGTAGAGAGCTCCAATGGGTACCACAGATTTGAGGTAAAGGTCACGAGTCATGGTGGATGGGAGTTCCACGACCTTGAAAACTTTGACGAGAAGGTAGGCGAGGAAGGAACAGAAGGACATGTGGATCATGGTGAGTGAGATCGGGAATGGCCAGTTGTAGAGCTTGCGGTCGAGGATGTACTTGTTGTACACGATGACGGAGAAGCTGAGGAAGATCCAGATTGCTACGTAGGTGTAGGAGAGAAGGACCTTTTTCACAACACTTTCGGAAAGTGCCATTTTTTTTTGTGTTTGAGTTTTGTAAGATTTGGGAAAAATGGGAAACCCTTACCTGAAAATTGAGAAAATTTTGAGGTTTGGGGATGTGGGGGTGGGGGGTGAAGGGTTAAGGTTTGCTTTTTAAGATGGTTTGTGGAGATTTGAGAGATTTGGGTTAGGTTTGTGTCTTTGTAGGGGTGAAGACTTTGAACGAGATGAGATCAGAGAAGACTTGTTGGGAGAAGAAAGAGGTGTGAAGGAGAGAGGAGTAAGGAGTAACAGTTTGAGTAGAAGAATATGGGCTTAAAAGTTAATGGGCTTTTATTGTGCTCATTAACCTAGTACTTTTTTTTTAATCAAAAAATTAGAGTACTTAATTTTAGAAAATCTATTTTTTTTTAAATGAATAATAAGACAATTTTAGGAAAAATCTATTTAATTGGAAATAACCCTTTTTTGGGTATGTCATCAAGCGACTGATTTCTTAATAAAGATAATCACTAAGATATAGCTAAGCATGAAGACAGATTTAGAAAGAGAACATCTAGGTAGAATAAAATATCATAATAACTTCACAATATCTTTATTTTTAATTAGGATGGATTTCAGTCTCTTTTTTTTTTAAAGAAATTTACACCTTAATTATTATGAAAATATACCTTATCACTTTCTTTACCGGTTGAATTCATTTGGATCCCAACTTGATACAAAGTTACAAACAGCCAAGAGTAAAGACATTTAGTGGTTTATGAATTTTTTTCGATTAATTTTTATGTGCTTTCAAACTTCTTTTAATGCAAAACGGTGTCGCAATTAAGAAGAAAAATCGTTAAAGAAGTAGTCACAGACTTAACTGCAAATTGTTTGTATAATTTAATAGCATATTTAATAAAGAAGACCTTTTTTTTTTTTTTTTTTTTGGAGAAATAAAAACAAACATAAAATTAGATGTAAATGCACGAACCAGAAAAAATAAAGAAGTAATGAATAAAACGTATTAGATCTTGCAAATAAAGTCAAAGAAGCTGGCGACTCGATCGTACCAGATTTTTTTGCAAGCCCAATCCAAAATAGCCACCTAAGACGTTGACAGATCAACAAAATGGAGGTGAAAAATCGACCACATGATAATAAATCCCTTCTGCCGAGAAATGCTGTCGACAAAAATTTTTATAATAATTTAACAACAAATTTTATATGGTATATTATTATTTACTGTTGTTAGTGAGTAAAAAAATGTTTTCAATAATAGATTTACTGTTATTAGTGTTTATAAAAATAATATAGACATAACACTTCTCTTGTTATATAATACAGAGTACTATTTTATATTGGGTCCGATAAAGATGCCGAATATTTGTTAACAAACCATTTTTAAAAAGTTTTGATTTTATTTTTAGAGAAGATCTAAAAAAAATAATTTAAAGAATTAGTTTTTTTTTCTTATAAAATGTTTCTAAAACTATTTTCTTTTCTTTAACAATAAGCCCTTTTCTTTTAGAAACTTAAAGATAAGCCCTTGATAGAACTACACCTGTCCCATATTTTTGTTTTTTGTTTTTTTTAGAGAAGTCCCATATTTTTGTTTGGGGGCCTCAATTAGGCAAATTAAGACCTTTTTTTTCTTTTTCTTTTTCTTTTTCCTTTTTTTTTTTTTTTTTTTGGATGAATAAGTTAGGAATGATTGAAAGTGTAAACAAAGCCAGCTTGAAATATTGGGCGGAGAAAGGTGACAGTTTTATTGCGTGATTGACATTGTTTCTTCTCACATGAGACTTGCTTTGAATTTCGCAAGTGAAATGTTAACGCCCCTTTGCATAGTTTTGCAAAAGTAGTAGATTGGAATTGCAGAAAGTGTACATGGAAGAAAATAAAAATTAATTGAAGAAGATCACATTTACTTTGTTTGTGATGACTAAAACGTAATGAGTCTTCCTTAGTTTAGTGCGTGTTTAGCGCGCATAGAGGTGTGTCCCACAAGTTCATCTAGCCATTGATTAAACAATGTGTATATATATCTTGAACTCCACTAATACATTGACATTTTGCCACACTCAGAACGAGGTGGAAGAGTCTTCCCTTTCATCTAAAACGATCTCACTACTTTTCAACTCATCCAATGGCTGTGGATGGGATGCTCATGCCCACCAAAATGGACAACTAAAAATAGTGTGAGAAGCAAGTGTAGAAGAAACAAGTAATATGTAGCTTTCTTTGCCAAACTTGTACCCAAAAAATAAATAAACAATTATGGCACTTGTATCAAATATGTGACCAAAAAAACTAAGAGTCCTAATGGCCGTCTATGAAGTATGGATCGGGGATTTAGATAGGAGGAATTACCGTAAGGAGTAAGGACTCAATCGGACGAGAATAATAAAGTGTTTGGTCATAATTTACTTACAAGAAATGAAGAACCTACTTTCTAGATTGATGATCAACTTGTGGGGGTTTGTCTCAATTCCTCTCTAAAGGTTAGGTTAGAATGTTTTAAATGAAGAAGAAACTAGCTTAGTGATTTTAAGTATTGAGAATATATTGTTTAAAGATTGAGTATATATATATTTTATAAGCAATTATTGGTGGGGTTCATCTACACTTTCCTACAAAGGGGAAGTTTTGACAATCTATTATCCCCTCAAGTCGGGGATGTGAATGTAGGGTAGGCTCTTCAAGGCTACAAGTGAAAGTTCCCTATCTTGTAATTTTGAATTTTAAATTACTAGTAGGTATGTAGAAGTAAATAGTACATGTGATAGGTTTTCACATTAAAACGTCATTTTGCCCAACCTAATATTGAATAAAATATTACATTCAAACACGTTGTGGTAGTAAGGTTGTGCATTAAACTCACGAACCAATTGCAACCAATTCGACCCAACCTAACTTGATGTCTCGAGTTGGTTTTTGTGAGTTGATGGATTAGGTTAGGTTGAAATTTTATTTTGAATCTTGGGTCAGGTTAGATTTGGGTTTACATTTTTTTTAACCCATCGACATAACCCGACCCACCATGTAAATAAGTTTATTTTTATTATCTTTATTTTAGTTTTCTAGTTTGATTAATTTTGTTATTTTAAGAATTAGTTTTGATAACTTTGGAATATAAATTAAGCATATTATATGAATTGTAATAGTTTATTGATACAAGTGTTTAAATAGTTTATGAAAACCAAATTTTTACAATGTATAAAACATGTATGCACAATCCTCCTACTCATATGGGTTTGGTTCGATTGGTTTCTATACATGTGATAAGTTTGATTGAATTAAAAATTTCTCAAGACAATGATAAGTAGGGTTGAAAAAACCTACCAACCAAATCCAACCCATGCACACCTCTAATTATGGGTGGCCCTGTCCTAATTAGCTTACTATTCATATGTTCGCTTACTACCAATCTCCAAATTTCAGCCCTCATTCTAGGAAGATGTAACTGCTCCTAGCTTCCACTTTCTTGGGCAAAAGAAGTGGAACTGTAAACTTTTTAACCGAATCGGACTATTTGACCATTTTGATAGGATGCTACCTCAATTTTAGCACAAAAAGTTACGATGAAGCAACTGTTCAATTTCTTAGATTTGCATTGCTATAAGAGAAATACATTTGCCACAACCAACTTGGATTGCAAGGGCCTGTAAGTCCTCCTTCCTCCTTGAGCTCTTAATATTCTGTGTCTTTCCTCTCCCGCACAACTGATAATGTTATCAGCATGCTAGGAAGTGTGAGATTTGCAAGTAATGAGATGACTAGAGAAGCAAAAATGACTTCATTATACATTTTACTACATAAACCTTAGAAACTAATATATCACTGATCACTAAATTTTTTTTTTTTTTTTTAAATCAGGCATTTATTTATTAATTGTTGAAGTAATACAAATCACACACACAAAATAAGACATTTATCTTGAAACCAATTACATTCATTGTCATGTCAACTTATAAGTTCTTTTATGAAATTCGTAGTAGTTTTAGCATTTTCTTATGAGAGATGCTACGTCTACAACATTTTTATAACAAATCATAGATGGTTAGTTGTTATTGGTTCAAATTTCAAACTAACGCTAAGCTTACTTTTTTTCCCCAACAATAACAACTAGTAATAACTTGCCACTTAGGATTTATTGTAAAAATGTTGTAAACATATCATTTCTCTTTTCTTATATAATTTAATTTCTTGCTCATAGAAACATATTTAGACTATCAATTGCCTTGTAATCCATTGGTACAAGCTTGCAATTAATAGATTGGAATGGGTGAAGAGTTTTAACAATCTTAAATGATAGTAATTACAACAAATCAACAATTAATCAATTATGATGATATTCTCGCGTTTACCCCCATTTTGTTAGAAATTAAAATTCTCATGTTTTATCTACGAGTTTTGTCACTTTTGTGGCCATTCAGCGGAGCAGCCTGGCCTGGCCCAAAAGCCCCCAAATCAAACATGGTGTGGGCTATGATTGACTTATTGGATCTCTTATTCTATTTTAAGATCAAAGCCTCAAATGTGTGCTCAGACCCTCAAGGCCCAGCTTGGAAGTTGCAATCCCACTCCTTCCCCCTCATTGTTGCTTTTGAGTTTTGACTTGATTTTGCTACCTTTTTTTGTGGCCCGTTGAGACTACAGAGGCTAGAAAATAACATTGTTAACAAGAATATTTACTTTCTTTAATGGAGAGCTTTAATCTGAGTGAGTAAGTGATAGACAGACAGGTGGTTTGGGAGCAAGAACATGATGTTGAACATTTTAACTTTTATATCATATTTCTGTACAAAACATCTTTGTGACAGTTGCATTAGAATAGCTTATCTTACGCAACCTTTTTCTTTTGCTTTAGTTGTGCTATGTTATTCAATATATTAAAATCTTTTAGTCTTTTTTTATGTCACAATTGAATAGAATTGGTGTTTTATCAATTTTCATGCCAAAAGTATTGGTAGACTACAATGAAGCCTCAACCATATCACACCAAATTAAGGGCCATCCTTCTATCTCAAGGCCACCCCACAAAAAAAATGATTCCTTGCGGTTGGATTCCAAAGTCACTTTTGACAATTTTGGAATCTCAAGGCCTAAAAGAACAGAAAAAGCCTGGAATGTGCCCAAGTCTTTCTCATCATCAGGATTCAGGCAGAAAAGAAAAAACAGCGAAACATTTATAAAATAATTGATCATATAAAATGTTATATAATATCACCACCCCAACACAAAGGCCAATTGCCATAAAAAAAAATAAATAAATAAAAATTATAAAAATAAATAAATAAATAAATAAAACCCATTCAGGAGTCAATTCAGAAACCACAAGACACGTTCTCAAAAAAAAGAAACCACAAGACACGAACAACGCGCTTCTCACCTAACAGGCCAACAGTGATTGCCATATGCATAAAGTTGACGTCATTTCACACTAACGTGTTACGTGGTGCGCACCTTCTTTATTTGCTCCGTACAGGTGTGTGAGCTAACTTTTGCATTTCCTGTGCGCCGCACCCACATTCTTTTTTCTTTTTTTTTTTAAATTTCTCTCTCTCCCTGTCATATTTTGCATATTGTAAATAAAAATGAGTGTGGAATAATTTATGGTCCTCCAAATTTTTTCTTTCTAGAAGATTGGGTTTATAATTATCAAATTACCGAAAAAATAAAAATTTTGTTAACAAGTACTTGTTTAGGAAACACTTTTAGGGCACATTTGGTAAACTGTAACAGTAATTACATAAAAATATGAATAAAAATATGTGTGGGAGGGTTTCATAGTTTTAGCCCCAATTAGCAAGTATAGTCCGCTTTAGGCTCAATATGTTCGTGACCTTCACGGTTTTGTTCAATCCCACATCTAGGAGAGACGCCTCCCACATGTGCCTTATAAGCCTGAGCCCAACACACATGTGTACCATTACTACACTTTAATGTGGGAGGGTTTCATAGTCTCAGCCCCCAATTAGCAGGTATTGTCCGCTTTAGACTCGATTTGTTCATAGCCTTCACGGTTTTGCTCAATCCCACATCGGGGAGAGACGCCCCCCACATGTGCCTTATAAGCCTGAGTCCAAGACACATGTGTACCACTACTACACCCGCGAAGGCCACGAACAAATCGAGCATAAAGCGGATAATACCTGCTAATTGGGGGTAGTGGTACACATGTGTCTTAGGCTCAGGCTTATAAGGCACATGTGGGAGGCGTCTCTCCCCGATGTGGGATTGAGCAAAACCGTGAAGGCCACAAACAAATCGAGCCTAAAGCGGACAATACCTGCTAATTGGGGGCTGAGACTATGAAACCCTCCCACAATATGTATTATAAGGAATACAAGATAATGTAATATGATAGAATCCTGAAGACAATAGAATGAAATTATTTTAAAACAAACTTAAGGTATATTTTAGGAAATATCTTACTCGTATAATTATATTTCCTAAAAATAATATTTTTTAAATTTGAAAGAGAGATTAGTTATTTTCTATATTTTTTATTTTTATAATTGTTACTTGTATATGGAAAGTTTATTTATTTGGAAATATATTAATTTTAAAAATTAATACACTTACTAAGGAATGGTTATTCCTCATTTTAAATAATAACTATTCATAAAGAATGACTATTCCTTATAATAAAAACATAACCAAACTGGGGATGGTAATGGGGCAGGGCAGGTCCGAAAGATAGGGTCTTCGCCTCCATCCCTCAAGATTTTGTCTTGCCCCGTCCCCATCTCGCCCCACATGATGGGGAAATTTTTTTTGCCCCATCCCCACCTCTTGGGGTCTCGCAAAGCTCCGCCTCATCCCGTAAAACTCTATTTTTTGTTAATTTACACTATAACTAGTACAAATTTTTTAATGAAACCTATTTCATTAATAAAAATATACTTGAAATTACAACTAAATTTATCATATAAAATCAAATTAATTTTTAGAAAAAATTGAATAATATATCCAAGCGTTTAACAAGATAATCATTAATTTTTTTTTTTTTTAAACTCATAGTATAACACACGACAAAATAAAGGTAGAGAACCACATTGGATTGAATAGCTAATATTAATATGTTTGTTTAAATAGTAGGGTTTTAGGATATGAAAATTTTATAATTATAACCCTTAGCAACATAGGACGGCGAGGACAGGAAAGGGTGGGGCGGGGATGAGTCTAAAAAGTCAAACCTATCCCCGCCCCGCCTCGTGGTGCGGGGCTAAAATCTTACCCCATCCCCATCCCACCACATTTACGAGGCGAAGTGGGGAGGGGCGGGGAAAAATTGTCATCCCTAAACCAAACTACTGAATAGCGATACTGTCCATTATAGTCTACCAAACTTACCTTTAATACTTTTTGAAAAAAATGATTAATTTTCTTTAAATGATTTTTTTTTTGAGATTTTTCGTAAAAGTAGTATAAATTTTTTTTTAAACAAATGTTTTAAAGGCACTCGTTAAGCAGACTCAAAAAAAAAAATAAAATAAATTAATATTTTTGCTAATGAAAAACAAGTCTAGTTTACTAGCTATATCCAACTTTTGTTTAATTAGTATTATCCTTGCTATGTACAGTATATTTTAAGTTGCATTGTAAGTTTCTAACTCACCGCAGAGCAAGGGGGGAGAAGCATTCAAATTTCAAAGTAAGCGTGGCTGTCAAAGGCCTTGTAACTGAATTGGCACCTCTCCATATACAAAGTGTTTGGGGGTCTAAGGGAGAAAGAGTTCGAACTGCGGGATTAGCAGCATGTTGTAATTATTTCTCAAAAAAAAAAAAAAAAAAAGTAAGTGTGGCTAAATTATTTTTGTAATAAAGTTAGAATAAAAGAAAAAATTTATAAAAATTTCATAACACCGTCCATTTACCTACTCATATCTCACTTGAAGCCAGACTATTATCTACGAGAAATTATAAGGTTTTCATAGTGGACATGTAACGTGATCCACCATTCCACTAAAAGACTCTCATCTATTTAAAATTGCTGAGTTATAAAAATTTTTAAAACAGAAACTGATTACTGACTTAACAATTTTAAACAAGTGGAAGTTTTTTAGTGAAACAGTGGACAAGTGACATGGTCCACCAAAAGACTGTATCATTTCTCATTATCTACAATATATAAATTTGAAATTTTTTTAGAATTATTATGAAGTTTTTTGTCATCCTATCTTTATTAATGTTTTTTTAAAACAAAATGACTGGTAATAATTTAATTATGAATTTAACTTTGGACAATAGATAACTTTCTCTTATGTGAAATATTTGTAAAAAAATTAAAGAGAAGTGTTATGTCTACAAAATTTTCACAACAAATTATATGTGGTAAGTTATTATTGGTTCTAATTTGAACAATAATTTAAATTACATTTTTGTTCACCTGTAACAACCAATAATAACCTAAGGACAAGACTTAGGTACAGTACTTAAGTACTATTCCTTAAGTTTCCCTCTTAAGATTCTGTTATATGGATTTTTTCTCATGTGATGAAACTTTATTTTTTAGTAAAGTGTCCACATGTCAGAATTTTAAGAAATAAATTTAAGGAACTACACCCAAGGTATTGTACCTAAGTTTTGTCCATAACCTAACACCTAATTTTTTTTTTTTTTTTTTTAAGTTATCACTTAGGATTTGTTGTGAAAGTATTGTGAAAATATTATAGACACAACATTTCTCAAAATTAAAAGAATAAGATAAAACATTTTATTTACTTTGCTCTATATCTTACTAACTTGTAACCCCATGCATATACATGGATACACTTAAAGATATACAATAAGATACATAATATAATTTCTATATATATATATATATATATATTTTAAATACTATTGACAGTCATTTTTATATTTTGTTAACTCTTAAAAAAAATTTGTAAAGATATTATTAGGTATAAAATGTAAATTGTCTAGTTTTTTTTTTTTAATTATTGTAAAGCATTTTTTTTTTTTTTTACGATTCATTTATTCTAGACTCTTTAGTTTTTGTATTTAATAACCCACTTGGATAAATATTTATAATATGGTCCCACATTTGATTCTAAAATTAAGAAATAAAACTATTTAAGAATAAAAAATTTATGACACATGGCGCAAAATTGAAACTCTAATTTGGAATTCTAATTTGAGTTTTTCTCAGTTTCATCTATTATTATTATTATATTATAGTTTAAATAGAATTTTTTTTTTTAATGGACGGAGTTAAGTAAATTGTACACTTTCTATAAATTAAAAAAAAAATTAAAAATTCTAAATTGTATGGTGACTAAACTGCCCGAATTGATTGGCTTGGTAGGGTTTTGGGCCATTGATTTGATCGGTATCTATACTACTATTTAAGGGGCTTTCCCTGTTTGGATTCCTTAATTTTTATGCCCAAAATACCCTCAAATTCATCTGTTTCTAAGGTTTAAATTATAGGGTTAGACATGTAAAATTAGTAATTTAAAAACTAATTTAAAAACTCCTAATTTTTAGCTAAAAAAAAAAAACAGTTTTTTCTCCCACTTCTCCATTTCTCTCTCACGTTAGTTTTCCACTTTTTTTTTTTTTTGGATAACTTTTCACTTTTTATTTTGATTGAACGTTTCCAACTTTTAAAATTAAAAAAATCATTTTTCCCCTTTTTAAAACCGATTAGATTTACCATGTTTCACTCCTAAAATATTGCTTTTAATTTGCCAACCACGTTTTCCACTTATACAATTACTAAACTCAAATTTTTTTTTCCCTTTTACAACTAATTGTAAACCAAATTCATTGTAAAATACATTTTTCATCAGTTCCTTTTCAGTTTCTTTGCAGTTCACACTTTCTCCATTTTTTATATAAACAAATGCACTTTCTTCTCATCTTTTTTTTATCCAGTATCTATATATATTTTGTTTTTAGGTGGAGAGAAGAAGAGGCTGACAAAAAGAGATTTGGCCAGTGGGGAGAGAAAGCAAATCTTGGCCATTCTTCTTTTCTATTGCCACTCTAGAGTCTAGATCTAGAGGCATTCCGAATCCACTCATCTACTTGACTTTGGTAATTGGTAATATCCTCCCACCGAACAACCTTTTTTTTTTTTTTTTTTTTTTTTTCACTCTCTTTAATATCTATTTGGTTTTAATTTTGCGGTACTGGTTCTTTTTTTTAAAATATTTTCTCTAATTGTTTCACTTTGGTGCGAATTCTTTTTCAAAGTATGGAAATGGTAATATTTTTATCTCTTTTTTTGTTTTTGTGGTTATCGATTTGAAATTATTGACTAATTAGTTGATATTGTATATTATAGATGATAAAGGCATTCCCTAATTATTTTAAGTGGTGCTCTCTCTTCCTCCTATTCTTTTTCTTCTTCACGTTTGATTGTTCTTCATTTTTTTTCTTTTATGTTTCTGCATTTCATAATTTGGGGAATGTGGTGAGTTGTGTACGTTGCTTTTATGGTTAAATACGTGTTCTAGGTGTTTGTAAAAAATATTTGGTTTGCAAATGTCTAAAATTTTTCTTATTATTTCTCAGGTGAGTGACCCATTTTTAAAATGAAGCCAACGTTGTCTCCAAAAATGTTGAGCCCGAGCAGTGTTGTAGCTGATCATCAACGACATAGTTGTTAGCATTAATAGCGGTGAGAGTGATGAGCTATAGTCATAGTAGATAGTTCTTAGTTTTTAAAATTTATGTTAATTTTTCAATTTAAATTTGTACTACTATGAGCATTCGGTTTAGTTTTCAGAGTTACTATTACTCCATTTGGAATTTGGAAGTTCGATTGATTATTTGATTTTGGGTAAGGGTTAATTTAGAACATGTATTATAATTTGGGATTACTACATTTTTCGATCACAAAAAAATCTAAGGGTGTGATAAAAAATTATTTATCCACACATGATACTCATCACACCCCTAGGTTTTTTTGTGATTGAAAAATGTAGTAATCCCAAATTATAATAAAAACTCTAAATTAACCCTTACCCAAAAAATAGAAAAGCCTCTGAACACACGCGTGAGCGCGTGCTCAGAGGCTAGTATTCAATTAAAGTTTAAATAAAATTTAAGAATATAAAAAATTAAGATGATTAAAAATCAATAACTTAAAACCACTATAGAGCTACCAAACATCAAACATGTTAATTTTATTAATTATTAATAATTTAAATGAGAAACCAATTACCGAACATGTTAGATTATTTTTTGATAAAGATATGTTAGATACATTGATTCATTCCCACCCCCACACCCCCCCCCCCCCCCCCCCCCCCTTATTTTTCTAAATCTCTACGATGGATTCAAAGAATGGATAGTCTTTGAAACAATCTGATATTTTAAGTGTCTAATCTAACAAAACAAAGGTATCATTCCAAATCCAGAAACAATACTAATTCTTTATGACTGTAATGCACAGCTTCATCAAGAGATAAGTTGATACTTTCAGAACAACCTTCAAGTCAAACAAATTCCACCATAGATTTAGCAAAAGTAATAATAAAAAATTAAAAAAAAAAATTCCACCAGCCAAAATATTCCATCAACAAACAAAAATTAATCTCCACGAGCACAAGAACAAAAATTATATAAAGTTTTTTTTTTTCTTTATATGAAACTCAGGACCCACCAAATAGAACACCAATAAATAAATAAGAAAAGAAGAAAGAAGAAAGGGACGCCAATCCTTTACAGCTAGTCTAGCACCCATACTGGCCACAGATTTATTGGCACGTATACATGGTACACATACAAAAGATCAATAAAATTAAAACAACAAAAGATCAAAACTTTAATATATTATTATAGTATATCATTATAAAAAAAAAAAATATATATATATATATATATTAGTATCATTATTCACTCAAAAAGAAATCAAACTTGACGACCCTCACTAAACCCAAACAGTAAAATCAAGTTACCTCACAGTAAAAATTCACAAAAATTCACATATGAGTTATTAAATAAAAAAAAATTCACATATTTATTAATAAACTATTTTTTTAAAAAATTTATACAACTTTTATGAAAAATATGAAAATTCGTTTATTTTTTTTCTTTTTTTTTTTTATAAATATTTTCTAAACCAAAACTCTCAATGTATTTATAAATTTTTTTTCAAAAAAAAGAATTTAAAATTACAAATAATGGTGGGTCTACTCTAATATGAGTTAATAAATAGATTGAGGGATATTATAAAATTATAATTATAACATTATTTTATTGTCACCAATATCTTTATTGAAACCCAAAAAAAAAAAAAAAAAAAAAAACCCAAAAATCCTCAATGAACCATAAAGTCTTTATATGAATAATCACCCAACTTTCTCAGTCTCTTTCTCTCTTTTGTTTTCTACTCTGCACTCTCACCCACTAACACAAATAATTACAGAACTCATTCATTTTGCACCTCCAACCCAACCAAATTCAACCCAGATCCACTCTCTCACATTTTCATGCTCTCAACCTCAAACCCCAAAATCTCTCTCTCTCTCTCTCTCTTTTTTCTCAAGCTCAATCATCTCTTCTACTAGACCTCTACTACTTCTAGGACTTACAGCCATCACTACTACTTCTTGGGATGGACACAAATACTAAGCCACAGAAGAAGAAAAAATGGTTTCTTGCATTGGGTTTCACTCTTCTAGTCTCCACCATCCTCATATTCCTCACTGTTTTCACTTCCTCAAACCCCTCCACACAGTTCTACCGCCGATCCCATGTGAAAAAACAGGTTCCACACTTTGTGGAATCGAAGTTAGAGGTGTCAGAGACATCCAAGGATTCAGTCCCAAGATTGGCTTACTTAATCTCAGGCTCAATGGGTGATGGTGAGAGCTTGAAGAGGACGCTAAAGGCTTTGTATCATCCAAGGAATCAGTACGCTGTGCACTTGGACTTGGAGGCCCCAGCAGAGGAGAGGATGGACTTGGCGAGTTTTGTGAGGAACGAGCCGATGTTCAGGGAAGTGGGAAATGTGAGAATGGTTTTGAGAGCCAATTTGGTTACTTATAGAGGCCCTACTATGGTGACTAATACGCTTCACGCGGCGGCGATATTGTTGAAGGAAGGTGGGGATTGGGATTGGTTTATCAACTTGAGTGCTTCGGACTATCCCTTGGTTACACAAGATGGTATGGGAACTTGAACCCCCTGGTGATAAAATTTCAGATTTTTGCTTCTTGGTGTTATCAACAAGGTCTTTTTATATTTTAAATTATGTTGCTTTGGTATTGATGTTTTTAATTTGTGAAATGGGTATTTGAGACTTTGAGTATTTTGGTCTTCTTCTTTTTGTGGGTCATTCATCATTGTCTATGTTTTTTTATGGGAGTGGCAACTGGTGCTTGACTTCATTGGTGCATTTATAATTTTTTTTGGTTCTTCTGGGATTGCTTTGATGAATTCCAAATTTGAGACCATTTGTAGGAACTTTATTGTTACTATTTGTGCTAATAACTTAACTGCATTAATGCATTCAATTTGATGTTATATAAGGGGGGAAAAGCTGATCCAAATCCTTATCTAATTATATTTCACTAGATATGGTACCGTAATTGGGCATGTTATTTCTAATTTGTCGTTTTCTTAATTAATGTTTCCAAAAAGTAAGCTGATGCATTCAATTTTGCAAATTTCTTTTCTGTGTCACAGATCTGCTTCATACATTGTCAGCTATTCCAAGAAACCTTAATTTTATCGAGCATACAAGTGACATTGGCTGGAAGGAGTATTTGGCTCATCCTTTCTTTTTTGTTAGTTATTTTTAGTTTTGCTGGAATTAGTTTGAAAGCAGCACACGAATTGCCTGCAAAATTTGTATACAACTCTGCCTAAAAGGTGCAAATTCTTTGAAATCCACAGGTATCAGAGAGCCAAGCCTGTTATAGTTGATCCAGGTCTATATAGCTTGCATAAATCAGATGTATTTTGGGTCTCAGAGCAAAGGAGTGTACCATCTGCATATAGGCTATTTACAGGTGAGGATTTTTGTTTATTGCCTCTCATTACTAAATCTTCATGCCTCCACAACCACCCTCCCACCCCCTCTTTTTCCTGTGGTGGCACCTACCTACCTAATACTTTTATGCTTTTCACATGCTAGAATGTTAAGATAGAATTTCACAAGTGACTGAATAATTAGGACAACGGAAAGGAAAAAGGGGAATCTTATGACATTGATATCAATAAAACTAGTTTTGGCTTAAGTCTAAATGATGCTATGATAATGTATGAATCAAAATAATTATCTGCATTTCAAGAGGTTTAAGGACCCATCCACTAGACAATTTAGAGCACCATGTCTTACATTCAAGGCATTTCTAATGTGTTGATAATTTAAATTGAAGATCCCTGGCCACTGGTTATCTCCATAGCCAGTTTTCTTGAATGGGGGGAGATCCCTCCCATTTAAATCCTTTGATCTCCTCAAATTTTTAGCCAAATTTTTGACACGTGGTATCTATTTAATTTTGTGTGGTTTACATGGGGTTTTTAAGACCATTGAATTTTTAATATGTGACATTTCTCTCATCTTGTTAAAAATTGGAGGGAATGGGAGGATTAAAGTAGGAGGGGATTCTTAATATTTGTTGCAACTCTCTAGTAGGTTTAGATATACCCTCTTCAAATGTCACTTTTATGTGAAATATTTGAATATTTGTCAGCTGGATTTTAAATATTAATCCTAGCATATTACCTTATATCTAATGATGGACAATGGTCAATTGGTCATTAATTTCCTCAGGTTCTGCTTGGATGATGCTCTCTCGCCCGTTTATCGAATTTTGTTTATGGGGCTGGGACAACCTCCCAAGGATAGTCCTTATGTATTATGCCAACTTTCTTTCTTCACCCGAAGGTTATTTCCACACAGTCATCTGCAATGCCCCAGAGTTCCGGAACACTACTGTAAACCATGACCTCCATTTTATATCATGGGACAACCCTCCAAAACAACACCCTCATTTTCTAACTGTTGATGACTATCAGAGGATGGTAGACAGCAATGCCCCCTTCGCAAGGAAGTTTGGCAGGAATGAGTCAGTACTTGAGAGGATTGATTCTGAGCTGTTGGGCCGCAATGCTGATGGATATGTACCTGGTGGATGGTTTAATTCTCAAGGAAATGCAAACGTAACTGTGCTACCTCAGGTGATAGCCAACACCACTGAACTTAAGCCAGGTCCAGGTGCTGCAAGGCTCAGACGCCTCATCACTGGCTTGTTAAATGCAGAGGATTTTCATGAGACGCAGTGCGCTTGACATTTAAAATTCCTGCAAGGCAACTACTGAAAGATGCCTTCTGATACCTCGTAACCATTGGTGGATCATTGCTCCACATTTTAAATAATAATGGAGGACTTCTAAAAGGACGGATAGCAATGCATTAGGAACCAAGTGGAGAAGGGAAATCATGGCCTTTCCTGAATACACCATTCAGCTTTACCTTCTGTATTTAATACAATATTTTTGTAGCTCAATAGTCCACAGTGTAGGTTCGAATATTAATTCAATGTGACTGAATCATCCTTTATCAATTTGTTGATGAACTATGCATCCACTGATTTCTTGAATATTTCGTATGAGAACCAGCAGTAGTGTAGCCATGGTTGTTGAAATTGCGATCTGGATCATAGAATTGCACGATTTTACGATTCCACCTCACTAAAATGTTTAGAATCGCACAAGGATCGTAAAAATTGTAGGATTGTGTAGGATCATATAGGATCTTATGGGATTTTACCGATCCTACCAAAATGTAAAAATCAGTTTATTTATTTATTTTATTTTATTTTTTTAGTTCAACTTTATAAGTAGTAATCTCAAGACTAAGACATTGTATTTCATAAATGTATCAACTAAGTGGTGGGACTCATATGGAGATGACTTTCTTGAATTGAAAATTTTTGCTATAAGGATATTGAGCTTAACATGTAGTTCTTCAAGTTGTGAAAGTAATTGGAGTACATTTACTGTTTGGTATGGCATTTTAAGTAATAGTTTGCAGTTTGCAGTTTTTAAACAACATTATACGTATTTCAATACATTTTTGGCGTAAATGCACTTTTAGTCCCTACATTTTGACGTTTTTCCATTTTAGTCCCTACATTTTATTTTTTCCACTTTTAGTCCCTAAAACCAATTTACGCTTTCCATTTTAGTCCTTGAAACACTATTCTGTCACCAAATTAACGGAAAGACTGACGGATTAATAAAATATTATTAAAAAATTATTTAACATTTTTTATATGCCAAAATTAAAAAAAAATTAATTACTCAATTTTAATTTAGAACAAAAAACAAAAAAAAAAAAAATTATTTTCTTTCAAACAAAAATTTTACTTTTTTTTAATTAAAATGAATTTTTTTTTTTATTCCAATCTTCTTCTTTTTTTTTTTTGTTTAGAGGAACATTCAACTTTTAAACCCTTTTCTCTCTCTATTCTCAAACTCTCTTTCTCCTCACCCCGATCTGATTCAAACTCTGACTGACCCAAACTCTCTCTGATCTCTTTCAAGACTCAGTGATGAGGTCGCCGCCGTCGAACTCGTTCAAGACTCAATGATGAGGTCACCATTGCCATAGAAGAAAGAAACCCCAGAAGGTCTGCGTTGCCGTCGCCGTTTCCGTTGCCATCGACCCATCG
Organism: Quercus robur; assembly: GCF_932294415.1. Classification (NCBI taxonomy): domain Eukaryota; kingdom Viridiplantae; phylum Streptophyta; class Magnoliopsida; order Fagales; family Fagaceae; genus Quercus; species Quercus robur. Next base: position 82,740,021 of record NC_065535.1, read on the forward strand.
AACCCATCAAGAAGGTCCGTTGATTAGGTGTATGAAACCCTAGAAAGAAAACCCATAGTTTATTTCTGTGTAATTATGGCTCCGTTGTACAAAACCCAGTCACCGATTCGGTATTGGAGCCCGATATTGACCAGCGGCGAGCAGATCAAGAGGCTGATCTTCGAGGTTTTGATCATGGAGTCCGTGGGGTCTTGATGGCGTGAAAACAATGGGAAAAATTTGGAGGCTTGCATGTGGGTGTTGTGAACATGGATCGGTGGTTGGGTCTGCTGATGATTTTGGCTTGGGTTGTGATTTGGGTTTTGTTTGTGTTTAATCTCTATTTGTGATCTGGGTCTGTGTTTGTGTTTGGTCTCTGTTTCTTTTCTTTTTTTTGTTTGTGTTGTTGTGATCTAGGTTTGAGTTTTTGGTTGCTGGATTTGTGTTCTCGGTTGCTGGGTTTGATCTGGGAAGAACACGAAGAACTTGGATTTGTGTTCTCGGTTGCTGGGTTTGATCTGGGAAGAACACGAAGAACTTTGGGTCTGTGTTTGTGTTTGGTCTCTGTTTCTTTTCTTTTTTTTTTTTTTTCGTTTGTGTTGTTGTGATCTAGGTTTGAGTTTTTGGTTGCTAGATTTGTGTTCTTGGTTGCTGGGTTTGATCTGGGTTTAAGTAATAATGTTCTTTTGCTGGGTTGCTATTCTTTTGCTTTGCTAGGTTGTTATTCTTTTGCTTGGGTTTGATTCGGTGGTGATCTTCTGGAAAAAAAAAAAGAAGAAGATTGGAATTAAAAAAATTCATTTTAATTAAAAGAAAGTAAAATTTTTGTTTGAAAGAAAATAATTTTTTTTTTGTTTTTTGTTCTAAATTAAAATTGAGTAATTAATTTTTTTTTTAATTTTGGCATATAAAAAATGTTAAATAATTTTTTTAATAATATTTTATTAATCCGTCAGTCTTTCCGTTAATTTGGTGACAGAACAGTGTTTCAAGGACTAAAACGGAAAGCGTAAATTGGTTTTAGGGACTAAAAGTGGAGAAAATAAAATGTAGGGACTAAAATGGAAAAACGTCAAAATGTAGGGACTAAAAGTGCATTTACGCCTACATTTTTTCACCCACACGTATTTCTAAAAAATACAAACAACATTATTAGAATATCGTTATCAAACGGGCCCTTGGAATAGTAAGACTAAATGACTTTGGTATATTATCCTCCCAGTCAAGGTTGTCAAAATCGAGATCCTACGTAGGATCGTGGGAGATAGGTAGGATCGTGGATCGAATCATGGATCGTAAGATCCTACCTATTTTCAGATTTTAAGCAAAAAACCTATTGATAATGACTTTGTATGCTATATAATAACTTAAAATATGAATCCATCTATTAAAAAAAAATTGTATCATAAAATGTAATTTGCACACACTACATCATTCTTATGTCATTCTAACGAAACAAAATATATTTAACTTTTGACATAATGTATCTAAAAAGTTCAGTACATGTTTAATTAGCAACTAAGTACCAAAATATTATCTACACATGTGGAAAATGTTTTCCAAATTCTAAGTTCCAAATCCAAAATAAGTTAGGCTAGTTAGCATATAAAAACTAGCTAACTACAAATTTACAATATGTAATCCAAAAGAGAATTCTTAATTTAAGGTAAACTAGCTAATTATAAATATGAAATCCAAAAGAAAATTCTCATTCTAAGGTTTTTCTAATCTAATTACTGTCATTGTCATATCCCATTTCACCATCTAAATATTTGAAATTTTGTTTTTGAAAACGTTAAACTTAAGTACTATAAGTTTTTTTGAGATTTTATGTTGACATAGGGGTAAATTTGGGACTTCAATTCATTATTGGGCTTCTGATAACCCGTTGGGCTTGTGGGTTTAGGTGAATTATCTTACCCAAATAAATCCCACTTAAAAAAAAAATCAAGCCAAATGTTAGGATTGGTAGGATCTCATACGATCCTATGATCCTATGCGATCCTACACGATCCTACATATGATCCTACCATTTTTGCAATCCTACTATGATTTTAAACTTTTTGGTGAGGTGTGATCGTAAAATTGTGCAATTTTACGATCCGGATTGCGATTTTGACAACCATGCTCCCAGTTGAGAATTTTCTATTAAAATTATACAACTTTAAGTACACTCAAAAAGGAGAAAATCGTTTAAACCAAAAAAAAAAAAAGATTATCAACTTCACTTCTTTTTTTTTTTTTTGCTCTATCCTCCATGTATAGTGTGTTTTACCATTTTTTTTTTCTTTTTTTTGAGAAACAGTGTGTGTGTTTTACTTTGAAAACTCATTATTGACAACTTTATTTTGGTATGTCATTCATAATTATACGCCACAGAAATAAAATACGATCTACTTCATTTTTTGCATAAACCACAAACAAGCATGAATCTAAAATTTGTAAGAAGAAACGCATACTTTGATGCATCCACCTTGAAAACCAAAAAGATTCTTACCAATAACTTGAATCAAACTTTGTACTACTTGATCTTCACCTCAATGACTATATATAAGGCCAAGAGTGTGGGTTGTTCCTTTGTTGATGAATTCCTTGAATCCGTGTAGACGTAAGATGGAGAGAGAGGAAAAAACTAATTTTCTTCTCTCTAGTAGCCACCACTCTATCTAAAGGTTTCTCCTCTCAATAAACGTGTATTAAGTATTAACACTCAGTTTGTGTTGTTGTAAAATGTTTTAAAGCAAAACATTATATTGCAAAACATTTTCAGATGTTTGGTACTTTGGTGTAACATAAAATAGTTCCCACGCAAAAACAATCAAAATTAGTGCCTCCCAACTACCCTTGGCGGAACTAGCAGGGACAGAGCTATAATGAGACTGGGGGCATATATGTGTACTATTTTTAGCAATTTTGTTATATAAAATTACATTTTGTTTCCCTTAAATAATATCATTGATTCTTTTAAGCATAATGCTATACTCACAAACTTTTTTACAATATTTTTACAAACTGTTTTGGTAGCAAATTCTTATTGGTTTGCATAATTGGTTCACCACTCACATCATTTTTTTACTTACTAGTAACCACTTATCGTCTCAGTAATTTATAAAAAAAAGCTTATAGCTCTAGTATTTTCCTCATTTTAGTAACCATAAAAAAATTTATAGAACTAAAATCTAAATCAAAATAGCTCAACAACAAAAATTACCAGTAGTAAAACTAGAAAAAATGAAGCTCAATTAACCAATTTTATTTGAAATAAACAACCATGCCCTTAAAAAAATTCTAAACAAAAATAATTTTGTTCTTACAAAAAAAAAAAAAAAAAAAAAAAAAAATTCTCAGCAGCTAAATAGAAGCAAAATCAGAGGTTGAAATTGCCGCACACAGTGAACAGTAAAGCTGCCCCCCTAATTCAAAGTTCTGACTATGTTCTTGGCCTTTAGCCATCGGACACAGTCGACCCAACAGATTTGGAGTCCCAAGGTGATAGCTTCAAATGGGCCATCTTGTTATCAGTTAAAATAATATTTAACTATTGTTTTACATCATAATTTTTTTATAAAATAAAAATAAAAATCCATTATTCCTACTTTTTAATTTGACTTTTTTTTTTTTTAGGAACATACTAAAGGTATAACAAATTTTACTATAAAAAACTTACAAATTAATGTAGTAATGAATGTGACTGGTGACATTTCAAGAAAATAGTAAACGAGTATTTGAATGAATGATGCTGGGGATTAATACTATAAATTTTACAATATGAGGCTTACAAAAATGTATCACTAATCACAAAAAGTAATTCAAATATGCATTTATTAGGTTATTGAAATTCATAAATCATATTCATTGTCATATCAATTTGTAAAGGCTACATAGTGAAATTTATAGTATTTATAGAATTTTCTTATTTGAATTATTGCTTATGATTGGTGACACATTTATTTGTAAGACCTATGCATTTAAATTTGCATTATCTTTAACATTACTCAATTTTTTTAGCCTTATTAAAAATAGAGGTAAAATGTGAAACTAAGAAGTTTTTTTATATCTCCAATAAATAAATAAATATATATAATCATTTTTTTGCTCTTTTATTTGGGGCCTTCCTCTAGTAGGGGGCCTAGAATATGGCCTAGGTGACCTAATGCTTAGGGCCGGCCCTACCACCGGACTAGCAACCCAAGCCACCAGATAGGCATACAAGTAGCCCAGGCCACCAAAGGAGGGGGGCGAAGTCTGTTATGTGTTTTTATAAAATATTTTACCAAAAATATTTTAAGTTTAACCAAAATTTTACAACAAAACAAACACAGTAAAATCTGAAAATATTTTCTAGGCATTCTAACCATTTTACACTTATATGGCCATCCCCTTTAGCGTTAATAAAGTGAATAGTGTATTCAGGAAAAGGCAGTGATTTCACTTCCCCTCTTAGTTCCTAATTTATTGTTATTCGTCATTTTAGTAGTCCATTATTATTTGAAATGACAAAACTTAGGTACAGTACCTTAGGTGTTGTTCTTTAGGTTCCTCTCTTAAGATTTAGTTATGTGGCTACTTAACTAAAAAATACACTTCCATCTCATTAATAAAAATCCACGTGGCAAAATCTTAAGAAGGGAACTTAAGGAACAGTACCTAAATACTGTATCTAAGTTTTGCCCTTTCAAATAATAATGGACTACTAAAATGACGGATAACAATAAATTAGGAACTAAGAGGGGAAGTGAAATCACTGCCTTTTCCTAAATTTACTATTCAGCTTCACCTTCTATTCCCAATACAATATTTTAGTAGCTCAATAACCCAGTGTAGGTTCACATATTAATTAAATGTTACTGAATCTGTGAATCATCCTTTCTCAATTTGTTGATGCATTATGCATGCCTTCTATTTCTTGAATGTTTCGTTAGTATGTGAACCAGCAATGGTGTAGCCATGAAACCTAAACCAATACATGCAACGGCCCTGAATTTAGTCCAAACTACATAGTAATCAGATTGTCACTAATCAATTGACAGTATATCTTTTAACTTATGAACAGCCCACCATAATGAATTTAACATGATGCGATTTTTTTCATGTTACATTAATGGCCACCATTTCAGTGATTACTGAAACATGCAAGAAAATGGTACATACTTAAATTGTACGCGGAATGTTAAATATTTGAATATGTTATAAATCTCGGAAATAGCTGCAAAATTGAATTGCTTTGCTTCATTATTCCATTTTTGTTATATCTTGAGAAGAAAAGAACAAACAAACAACAAACAAAATGGGTAGCCACTTTGTTAAAATCACCGATAAATTAATTAAAAGAACTCTCTTAACCTCATGATTTTGGAAAATAAATCAAGCATCTTATATATTTCTTGTGCACAAGGATGGCAAAGATCACCTGCAAGGAACTCTTGAACCTTGCCATCCACCTCTATCACACTGCAACCTGGTTTCTTCTTCATTCTCACCTCTGAGATTGTTTTCCTGACTTTCTTTGCCTCCATGTCCCAGCCAGCCTCCTTATATATATTATATGAAAGAACACGAGTGCCAAAATCAGCTACCCCCATATCAGTCAGCTTTTTCCATACTCTGTTCCCAATTTCAATGTTCCCATAAATTCTACATGCACCCAGTAGCGCTCCCCAGACATTCGCATCTCCTCTACCAAAGCCCCCCATTTTCTTCTCTATAAACTTCTCAGCCTCCTCTAACATACCAGATCTAGCCAAAAGATCAACAACACATGCATAATGCTCGAGCTGGGGGTCAACCCTATAAATAGTACCCATTTGTTCAAACAATTTAAGACCCTCATCAACCATCTTTGCATGTGTACAAGCTGTAAGAACAGCAACAAATGTTGTGTCAGTAGGTTGAGTTCCAGTTGAAGCCATTTGATTGAATAGTTCCAGCGACTTCCTTGCATCTCCATTCATTGCAACACCAGAAATCATAGCATTCCATGCCCCAGCATCCTTATTAAGAATACTCTCAAAAACTGATAGAGCTGATTCCACACAACCGCATTTTGAGTACATGTCCACTAATGCGGTTGCCAAAATTGGATTCGAGTCAAGTTTATACCGCTTAGCATATGAGTGGACCCACAACCCTTGTGTGACTGCACCAAGATGAGCACATGCAGTAAGAACGCTAACAAGAACCGACGCATTAGGCTTCAAACCCGCTTCTTGCATTTTCCTAAACAAACTAAGAACCTCTTTGAAGTCACTAACCCGAGAATAAGCAGCCATTATTGCACTCCAAGATATCACATTCCTCTGAGGCATTTCATCAAACAATGTCCTCGCATTTTCCAAATCCCCCATCTTGCCATAACCATCAATCATCGTTGTCCACATAACCACATCCTTATTTGGAGTTTTATCAAACAACAATCTTGCAGTTCCCATGTCATGTTTTACGGAGTAAAACTCAATAAGCGCACTAACGACAAAAGGGTCATCACGTAATCCGAATTTAACAACATGGGCATGAACTAAACTGCCTATGACTTTCGAAGAAGAAACTAAAATCGTACAAGCTTTAATCAATGGTGGAAACGTATAGTTATTAGCCAAAAGGTCATAATTCAACATGTCAAGATAGCACAAAATGGCGGGTATCGGTGAATTTAATTGAACATGGCCTTTGATCATAGTATTGTACATGAACGTGTTGCGGTGACAAAGATGGTCAAAAATTGAGCTAGCGTAAGAAAGGAAAGAAGGGTTTTTGGAAGTTGCGGCAATGGATAGGAACGGAGCTATGGCGTACGGGTTTTCGGGTAGTTGGGATTTGAGGAGGTGGGCATGGATTTGCTTGAGTTGGTTCAAAGTTCTGCATTTCTGTGTTAGGGAGGTGAGGGCGTTGTTTGTCGCGGTTTTTTGAATCATTTGAAATGGCGGGACATTTGTTTGGGGTCCCACAAAGGGCTTATGACTTTAGGGTTTGACTTCAGGGCTTATGTTGAGATTTTGCTATGTTTGGGAATCACTGAAAGTCTGTATATTTTCAAGGGCGAAAATTTGTGAGAGCCAAATGGTTGGGATGAACAAAATGTCGTTGGTTTAAGGACTCCTATTACCAAATATCACACATATATTGGAGTTGCAAGTTTCACCTTTAGCAATTTCAAAACACCTCTCTTAAAATTCCACTCTATAAAGGCACTAGGGAACACTCAAATTTTGAGTTTATTTTTTGGCATTCAATAATTTTTTGGTATGTGTGTGTAATTTTGGGAACAAATCACCTCTATAGTTTATTTCATGATTAAGAATTCAGATTTTATTTTCTATAAATGATGATGCATAGTTTACTTTTCTTTTTCCCCTGTCAGTGTTTACCTATTGTCTTAACTTGTTAGAGAAATTATTGCAAGTAACAACAATTACCATCACCACAACAACAAATATAGATCAATCGGATGTTCATTAACATTTATAAACCATTAAAAAGGTTTTTTTTTTTTTTTTTTCCTTTCGTCTTCCTGGTTTATTCTTATATACTAGTGTGTTTAACTTATGTTTATTTCCATAGCTTATTTGCATGGTATTTATCAAAATATATAGTTATTAGTAACTTTTATGTTAAATGTGTTAAAAAAAACTGAAAGTTAGATTATTAACAAAAAATAAAATAAAAATTGAACGTCAGATTATTTGCGCACAAAAAATTAGACAAAAACCAAAAAGCTATTTTTTTTAAGCATCCCAAATGCACATGCAATCTTAATAGTGAAAGCAAAGGGGATGTTCACCACATCGAGTGAGATGTCTTGAAGTGCACCAAAAAAAGCGATACCTTGTAGTGGAACGACAATATGTGGGATCCCTAGCCCAGTCTACAATACAGTAAGGCTAGAAAGTCAATGGTGACTAAAAAGAAAAGTGAAGTCCATGGAACAAGGTGTCTTTCATATACCAAAAGATTTTGAGAACATAGTGAGATGACCATGATGTAGCCATGAATGGACTGATAATGTAGACTAAATAGGAGATAAGTGGGTAAGAAACAATAAGATAGAGTAGAATCCTAACTGGCTTTCTATAAAGGATAACATTAGGAAACATGTCCTCCATCATAAGCATTCAGGAGACTGTTGTACTCGATAAGTGTGTCAACTATCTTGTTGTCGGCTATACCAGCTTAAGGGATGGATCAAAGGTGTACTTGACTTGAATAAGGAAGTAATGTTCAGACGAGGAGGAAACTCCAAGGCCAAGAAAGTAGCTGAGAGAACTGAAATCCTTCATTTCGAAGTCTTGACCAAGAAAACGCTTAAGATCGTGAATTCCTGACATATCATAACTAGTGGAGGAAAAGAGCAAAAGTAACCAAAGTTTGGTTAGTAGGGTAGCAGATAAAAGATTGAGATATAGTTGAGAAATCTGATAGAAGTTAGCGACAGACAAGTTGGGTGTAGAGATGGAATTAACCTGATGACTAATAATGGTGGAACAATCGGCTGTGTGAACAGTAGGTAAGACACTGGGAGTGTGTGCAGCTGTGTAAACAAAATTGGGATTCATGTGATTATAGCAAACAAAGTCAAAAAACTATTCAGAGGAGTTAGATGGTGTCATAAAAAGAGCAGTATTGGATGCATTGGAAGATTGAGGCATAACTTGGCTGAGTGAGCTTACAAATCCGCTACAGAGAAGGTTGGGGCAATTGAAGAGGAAAACTCAACACGTCTAGGTGTTGATGCAACCGGTGGTGGAATTGGCTCTAAGTTAGCCAAGGCTATAGAATTCTAAAGAATACTAGCATGAGTATGGCAGCGGTCCATGGTGTGGCCCCTAGCCTTATAGATTTTGTAGATGAGGTGGGGATTCTTCCAATTGACCTCTTTTTGTCTTTGCCTTTTGATGGAGCAGAGAAAATAGGTGCAGTAGTAACAAAGGCAGGAATGGAGAAAACCAAGTGCGACTATGAGGAGTGATGAGATTGTAAATGGATGTCTTCACGAACCAATTCATTGACAACTTGATTAGCAGTAAGCATTGGAGTGAGATAGAGCAACTGATTGCACACAGATTCACTCATGTAGAAGTCCCATTAAAAACTAATGTAGACATATTTGCTCACGATGTGCATTGATAAATTTGACCTTAGGGTTGTCTCAATGATAAGTTCAGAAGTAGCTGGTTGATCCTAGAGAAACCTTATGCGACTAAGAAAGTCCATAATGTGCGTGCCCCCATATCCTGTTGTAGCTGTACAATGTGACCATAAGATGGTGCTACCCTAAGATGAGCACCATCATACCCAACGAATCGAGAAGCAAGACTTTCCCAAACTTTGTTGGCAACGTCATAGTCCTCAAATTCCATATCGATGGTGACACCATCCCAATCTCAAGGCGGATAACATAGGCACCAACAATTTCTCACTTTTCTGGGTTAGAGCCTTGAGTTGTTCACTCACATAAAGCCACCATTTGTGACCAATGAGGATCCGTTTAAGAACAACTTATTTAGTTAAAACTAAAAACTTTTTGCAAAAAGTGTAAAAAAAAAAGTTGAAAAATAAGCTGAATAGTACAATAGGACCCATATATAGTATTAAAAAGTGTAGTGGAACCCATGAATAGTAGTAAAAATTGCAAATAAGCTAAAAATTTTAACCCATCTCAAACAAACACTGAGAAAACTGCACATAACTTAAGCTCAAGGAGAGCACTTGTCTCCATCAAAAGTGACATGACTGGGATGAGAGACCTCATTTTGAGCCCTAATTGAATCTCAAAAGCAAAAACAAATTCAAAATCAACATGAATCATTTTTCAAGTTGGAGTCAAATTTTGTTTTCTATAATCTCGTTCGAGTGAGAGTCAAGCAAACTCTCTACCTTACTTTAATGATCGATAGAGCAAATCCAAGTTTCGCTTGAGCAAAACTCCTAGTCTTGCACATCTTCAAGCAACTCTTTATTATGTTTTTAACTACATAAGCATACTTGTTACAGCCCTTTTTGATACATAATTTTCCATAAGGAATTTTCCAATACCAAACTTATGATAATAGTCTTAGCTTGCCATTGCCTCCTCAATAAACTCCATATTTTGCCATTGAGTAACTTGTTTTGCCCAAAAAATAGGAATATTATTGCTTAATCAAGAGCAAGTTAAAGACAAAGGATTTCATCTTATCTATTATTCTTATTTATCACAAAGTAACTGTTATGACCTTAGTAGCTCAACTGGCGCCTCTTGATATTTCCAACGCAGAATTGAAATCCTCCCTCTCCCTTGTAACTATCAAATTATGAAAATAAAATAAAATAAAATAAAATAAAATTATCACAAAGCAACTAAGAAGCTGTTGGGTTTTTTTTTTTTTTCCTTTTTTAATTTTAATGCTCTGCTTGATTATTGTCTCTTAAATTGTTTCTGAAATTATTGCTAGCAACAACAATTTCCATGCCCACAACAGCAACTAATAATTAATGGATTGTTCTTTTCTTTTCTTTTTTCCCTTTTGGTTTTCCTTCTAATTCACTCATCTGCAAGCTTAACAACCTTCTTCCCAATATTGTCACCACGAAAGAGTCCAATGAAAGCAGATGGGATGTTCTCCACACCAGATGTGATGTCTTCCAATGCCTGCATATTTCCAGTACGAAGGTGATCTGAAGTTGTTGATATAAAATCTGCATACACATTCAAATAATCAGTGGCTAAATATCCTTGGATTCTGATTCTCTTGTAAACAACATTTAGCATATCTGGAGCAGCTCGCTTTCCAGCATCCGTGTACTCGGCAATTACCCCGCAAACAGCAATTCTACCAAAAGTATTCATATTATCAACGGCTGCTTCCAGCATCTCACCCCCCACATTGTCAAAATATATGTCAATTCCATCTGGGAAGTACCTGTAGAATCAAATGCATGCGCATACAATCAACTAACTTAATTCATTTATGATGTGTTAATCAGCTTCTGACTACAATCCTGATTTATCTGAAAGTTCCAACCTTTTCGATGCTGACTGCAAATCTGTTTCTTCTTTGTAGTTGAATGCATCATCAAATCCAAGCTTCTCTTTAAGCAATTCTACCTATAACAAGTCCATTATGAAAATTAAGTTTTCAATAAAGAATCAAAATCATTTTTTTTTTCTTTACTAAGGTTCAAACCATCCAATTTACTTCAAATTATTAACAAAGTGTAATTAATGAGTGTGACCTTTTGTTTGGTTCCAGCACAGCCAACAACATAGCAACCTAACTGTTTGGCATACTGTCCAACCATGCTTCCTACCGATCCAGATGCTGCAGATACAAACACTTTCTCCCCCTTCTTGGGCTTGCATACTTCAAAAAATCCACCATAAGCTGCCAGTCCACTTAACCCTTTAACAAACAAGTAATGAGTTATTAATTAAAGTCAGCAGCAAATTTGATAATGGAAGGATTAAAGGTTCCTTAATTGAGCCCAAAAGACCCAAATTTGATACATAAGTTGATGATGATAAGTTGTGATTAATTACCTAGAATCCCAACATGGTAAGTCAGTGGAAATCCCATTGGATCCAATTTATTTAAAATGGTTCCTTCTTTTAGAACACTATACTCTCCCCAAGTGATAAGACCAACAACCAAGTCATCCTTCTCAAAATTTGGATTTCCAGAAGCCACCACTTTTGCCACCCCATAAGTATCAATAACCTATCCATACACAAAACATCTCAAACATTACAGGCCCTAGTAACTAACCATCATCTAACTTGGTAAAGAAGTATTAAATGGTGGCTTACCTCGCCGGGAGCTATGCCAACAGCAAAACTAATGGATTTTTGAGAGGAGCTCTGACTCTTCATGCGGTTTATCTGGTATGGATCAATTGAAACATAGAGATTCTTCACTATGACAACATTGGATCCAGGCTCAACTGATAGAGCAAGAGCTTCAGTCTTTAGCTCAAAGTGGGACTCTTTAGGTGCACCATCAATGTGAGTCTTAGTTGTTATGTACCTGTTGGTCACTTCCATTGTAACTTGCCCTCTTTGTGTTCTAGTGGTAGAAGCTCACTGATTCAGGTCTATATAGAAGTAGGAGAATGTTAACCAGCACCGCTTGGTGCTGGTTAAGGGCAGAAAAGACAAAAAAAATTTATCAGAAAAAGTAAAAAAAAATCTAAAATAATACCTACAAAACTGAAAAAGTGACATAAATTGAAGAAAAAGAAAAAAATTATGTCAGAAAAAAGTGTGCTTAACGGGCACTGTGCGATGCCCATTAACACAACCCATAGAAGTAAACCAACAACCTAAGCTAACTTGCTTGGATTGTTCTAAAGATCCAACTATAATAGATAAGGAAGCCCAACTATATGTCGTACTAGGCGGCCATTGAGCACTAATAAACTTTATTGTGGCTTGCTTTCTTCACAATAAGATATACATAAGTTTCATTTGGATTGTACTGAAAAAAGGGGACGTCTGTGTTTGGCGTTTTCTCTTAGGGTCTTAGTTGTTATGTACTTGTTGGTCACTTCCATTGTAACTTGCCCTCTTTGTGTTCTAGTGGTAGAAGCTCACTGATTCAGGTCTATATAGAAGTAGGAGAATGTTAACCAGCACCGCTTGGTGCTGGTTAAGGGCAGAAAAGACAAAAAATTTTATCAGAAAAAGTAAAAAAAAAATTGAAATAATACCTACAAAACTGAAAAAGTGACATTAATTGAAGAAAAAGAAAAAAATTATGTCAGAAAAAAGTGTGCTTAACGGGCACCGTGCGGTGCCCATTAACACAAACCATAGAAGTAAACTAGCAACCTAAGCTAACTTGCTTGGATTGTTCTAAAGATCCAACTATAATAGATAAGGAAGCCCAACTATATGTCGTACTAGGCGGCCATTGAGCACTAATAAACTTTATTGTGGCTTGCTTTCTTCACAATAAGATATACATAAGTTTCATTTGGATTGTACTGAAAAAAGGGGACGTCTGTGTTTGGCGTTTTCTCTTAGGGTCTTAGTTGTTATGTACTTGTTGGTCACTTCCATTGTAACTTGCCCTCTTTGTGTTCTAGTGGTAGAAGCTCACTGATTCAGGTCTATATAGAAGTAGGAGAATGTTAACCAGCACCGCTTGGTGCTAGTTAAGGGCAGAAAAGACAAAAAAAAATTTATCAGAAAAAGTAAAAAAAATCTGAAATAATACCTACAAAACTGAAAAAGTGACATTAATTGAAGAAAAAGAAAAAAATTATGTCAGAAAAAAGTGTGCTTAACGGGCACCGTGCAGTGCCCATTAACATAACCCATAGAAGTAAACCAGCAACCTAAGCTAACTTGCTTGGATTGTTCTAAAGATCCAACTATAATAGATAAGGAAGCCCAACTATATGTCGTACTAGGCGGCCATTGAGCACTAATAAACTTTATTGTGGCTTGCTTTCTTCACAATAAGATATACATAAGTTTCATTTGGATTGTACTGAAAAAAGGGGACGATTGTGTTTGGCGTTTTCTCTTTGGGTCTTAGTTGTTATGTACCTGTTGGTCACTTCCATTGTAACTTGCCCTCTTTGTGTTCTAGTGGTAGAAGCTCACTGATTCAGGTCTATATAGAAGTAAACCAACAACCTAAGCTAACTTGCTTGGATTGTTCTAAAGATCCAACTATAATAGATAAGGAAGCCCAACTATATGTCGTACTAGGCGGACATTGAGCACTAATAAACTTTATTGTGGCTTGCTTTCTTCACAATAAGATATAAGTTTCGTTTGGATTGTACTAAAAAAATGGGACGTCTGCGTTTGGCGTTTTCTTTTTGGGTCTTAGTTGTTATGTACCTATTGGTCACTTCCATTGTAACTTGCCCTCTTTGTGTTCTAGTGGTAGAAGCTCACTGATTCAAGTCTATATAGAAGAAAACCAGCAACCTAAGCTAAGTTGCTTGGATTGTTCTAAAGATCCAACTATAATAGATAAGGAAGCCCAACTATATGTCGTACTAGGCGGACATTGAGCACTAATGAACTTTATTGTGGCTTGCTTTCTTCACAATAAGATATATATAAGCTTCGTTTGGATTGTATTGAAAAAAAGGGACGTTTACATTTGGCATTTTTTCTTTGGGTCTCATGCACTGTTCACGGGACCTGCAAGTATAGAATTTAGCAAATTTTACTTTAAAATTGGGTCCATAGCATTATTCACACATTTAAAAATTATTTTGCTACAGTATTTTCAGCAATAGGTTTTCAATTTTTAGCAATAAGTAGTATCCAAACAGACTCATAGTTGTGAGTTTGTGAATGATATTTTATCTCGAAAAAGGAAGAATTTTTTTTTTCTCTTGTTGGGCCTTGTAACCATGAGAAAGTATATCCTATTTCAGTAATACCAAGTCAGTATCTGGTTTGGTGTTTCTTCACCAAAAAATGATTGATACCTGTCCAAAAAATCCAACTCAGTTTACTCCACCAACAAAAAATGAAAAGACAGTCTTGCCCCTAAAATGTTTTCAAAGCCCACCACTTATTGCTCTTTCACCTCCTACATCAAACTTGGAAATTTCTTCAAACCCCTACCACTTCACTCTCTCTCTATTACTTCACTTCCCGATTTCAAGAGGAGGATTTTTGAGATGGCAGTTAATCACCGACGTTTAATCATGGTCATCACTAAAACCAAGGTTGGAGGTGACAGAGTGGGAAGAATAATTGAGGGGCTTCCCTTTGATGGGTCCATTACTATGGATACCACAGGTTTTGCGGGTGGACTTTGGCTGTTGTGGAAAAAGGAAGATGCTGAGGTGAATTTGCTTGCTTCCATAGAACAAGAAATCCACGCGACCGTCAAGGTATGTTCCTCGAACCAATCTTGGTTTATTTCAGCTATATATGCTAGTCCTAGATTAGTTGAAAGGCGTATTTTGTGGTCTAATTTATTTGAAGTTGCCAAATTACATGACCTTCCCTGGCTTCTATTGGGAAACTTTAATGAAGTGCTATGTGGGGAGGATAAGTGTGGGGTAGGCAAGTGAATATCAACAGGGCCTTAGAATTTAAGGAGTGCATCGATAATTGCAATATGATTGATCTAGGCTTTGCTGGTCCGAAGTATACTTGGACTAACAAAAGACTTGTAGCAGATCTTATCTTATAAAGGATTGATAGGTGCTTCGCTAATCTTGGATGGCGCATTATGTACCCTGAAGCAGTTGTTACCCATCTACCTCATACTTTTTTTGATCATCACCCTATATTAGTGGAGCTGAATAGGTCTTCCCCCAATGCCTCAAATAGGCCATTCTGTTTCCAAACCATGTGGTTGCTCCTCCTGGATTTTCCCAGAGTGGTCTAGGATGCTTGGGCTAAAGATTTTGGTCTCCGTGAGGCAATAGAAAATTTTACAAAGAAGGTAAGGAGAAGAGAAGAGAAGAGTGCTTGCTAGAATTAATAGGGTGTAGAAAAGTCTTGCCACTAGTCCCAGCGAGTCCCTTCTTTGGCTAGAAAAGCAATTGATCGAAGAATATGCTTCAATCTTGCTTCAGGAGGAGGAGTTTTGAGCCCTAAAATCCAAATTGAATACTGCCAATTTTGGAGATCGAAATACTGCCTTTTTTCATGTATCAACAGTTGTCTGTAGGCACAAAAATAAAATTAGAGGCATCAGAGATAGGGTGGGGGAGTGGATATTTGAGGAAGACAAAATCAGGGAACACATTCAAAAGGGTTTCTCTGACCTGTACTCCACGGGTATGGAAGTGTCTATGCTCAGCTCTAATGTATCATATTTCTCTTGTCGAGTCCTTCCGAAAGAGGAGCAGGATAATTTAGGCAGAAAGGTATCAAAGGAGGATATCAAGGAAGGATTGTGGGCTTTAAAGGCATTCAAGGCTCCAGGCCTAGATGGTCTTCATGCGGGTTTTTTCCAACATTTTTGGCATGACGTCAAGCACTCTATTTGCGCAAAAATTAAGAACATATTTACATACAGTTCAATGCCAGCTTACTTGAATGAAACTCTCATCACCCTTATTCCTAAATGTAAAAATCCGGAGTTCATTTCTCAATATAGACCTATTAGTTTGTGCAATTTGATCTACAAAGTGGTTTCCAAAATCATAGTTGGCCACATTAGACCGCTTCTAAGTAATCTTATATCGCCTATGCAAGCTGCTTTCATTCCTTGAAGAAGAGGGTTAGACAATGTCCTAATTGCCCAAGAATTAATCTATGCTCTAGACAGGAAAAAGGGGAAGGAAGGGTTCATGGCCATCAAGGTTGACTTAGAAAAGGAATATGATCGATTAGAATGGTGTTTCATTTACAAGGTTCTTCAAGCTTTTCATTTTCCCCTCAATATCACCAAGCTTATTATGAGTTGTATCACTTCAACTGCCACTTTTATAAATGCTAGTCAAACACTCAGCTTTTTCATTATGCACTTTTTAATAGTTTTTACCAAACACTCAGCTTTTTGAAATTCCACTTTTTCATTATGCACTTTTAACAAAACTCCACTTTTTCATTATGCACTTTTACAAAAAGCTGAACCAAACTCACCCTTAGAGTTGGAAGCTTGCAAAGTAATTCTTTGAAATGTACCCATGCTAGAGCTTGCTCGAGTGAGATACAAGTGAATATGGGTGAAGTCATGGAAGAGCTTGCATGATTGTTACTCAAGAGTCACTCAAGCGAGATGGAAAACCTGCTTGAGTGAGGTGCTCAAGCAAGGTCATAATCACTCAAACTAAGGCAATTGCAGTGAGTGAAAATTCTACAAAAGTTTGCAGAAAAACAAGGGAAAGATGATTTTTCAGTTCCTAATGGCTAGTAACAGCCAAGGCAACTTTTTGGAGTGTTTGTATAAACCAAAGTGATATTTCAAGTGTGTCTTTTGAAAAGCAACTCTTCATTGTTTATAAATAGACTTTCATATTCAGTATTTTACATATTTTTGCACACCCATTCGAAAAATTCACAGAATTTTCCAAGTTTACTTCTTGAATAATTCTGGTTTAGTTGTAATATGGAGATGAATTTGCTTGTAACCCTTTTAGCAAACAAACATGGAGTGGGTGCAAATATTTTTTTAAATTAACGATACACTTGTGCCTCTAACCCTTCAATTTTTATGTTCAATGTTTTTCCGTATATTCCCCATTAAGTCCAGGAACTTTGTTTCCCAATCCCCACTATGTCTTTGTTCAAGTGAGTGTTAAGTTCGCTCAAGCCATTGAAACATAGCTTTTATTTCTTAAAAAAAAAAAAATTCCATTATTCAACCATTAAGGTATGATCACTCACATATTTCAACTTACACTTGTATACATCTCTCTATTCTTCACTAGAAATATGCTTTTCACTTGAAATCCTTTCAATGTACCCATGATATTTTGTTTTATGGAAAATACTTTTGTATTTAAATAATACCTAAGAAAATCTATTTTTATTGACTTTTAGTTTGAATTTAGAAGTGGTGCACCAGGTGCATGTAGAGCATAGGATTGAAGTCTATATATATATATATATAGCCCACTTATACCTACTTGGCTATTTTGATTGTTTTCTATTTGGCTTCTTTTTTTTTTTTAAATTGTTTTCTCCATGAGTTTCATGCCGCGGGTGGGCTGTTTAGTAGCCCTTTGAAAACCCCAAAAAGAAGAAAAAAAAAAGCTTTTTTTAATAGATGTTATAGGATTTAAATTTATGGTATTCACTCTATAATGATTGTTTTTTACTATTAAACCGATATGTTAATCAATTTTTGGTGTAAGTGTAATTTAAGCCAAATCCTTTATTTGAAAACAAAAAATTTTACTGGTTGAGTTAATTGGAACCCTAAGCCAAAAAACACTTGCTAAAGGGTCATTTGTTTTTTTTTTGATAATGAGGATCATTTGGTTAGGCTAACCGCGTATTGACTATTTTATTTTTTTGCATTTACGTTTTATATAAATCTTTTATATTTAACTAGCTTGTGCCCTCATGCATAGGCATGAATATACTTAAAAGATATACATTAAGATACATAGTATAATTCTCACATTTATAATTTAAATATTATTGATAGTCATTCTTATTTTTTTTTTAACTTTTTAAAAAGTCTTGTAAGAATATTATTAGGTAGAAAATGTAAATTGTCAATTTTAAATTTTTTTATGTTTATTAATTCTAGACTCTTTGGTTTTTGTACGCAATAATTCACAAATAGATATTTATGATGCGGTCCCACATTTGACTCAAAAATTAAGAAATAAAACTCTCTCTAAAAATATATAAGGGTAAATTGTAAATTACACCCCTAAAATTTGGGGGTGATTGAATTTTACACCCTGAAGTTTCAGAATTTGAATTTTACCCCCTGAAGTTTGGAGTGTTTGGATTTACACCCTTATATTTTAAAATTTGAATTTTACCTCCTAAAGTTTGGGAGTATTGAGATTTTGTACCCTCAAATTTGAAATTTTAGGGAGTAAAATCCAAACTCCCAAAACTTTGGAAAATAAAATCCAAACACTCTTAAAATATAGGGGGTAAAATTCAAATTCTGAAACGTCAAAGTGTAAAATCTAAATACCTCCAAACTTCATGGGGTAAAATCCAAATTCTGAAACTTCAGAGTGTAAAATTCAATCACCCCCAAACTTTAGGGGTGTAATTTACAATTTATCCATTAAATAACTTAGGATGCACGGCACAAAATTGTACTTCAATTGTAGAATCTAATTGGATTTTCTCTCACTTTTACCTATTAATATATATATATATATATATATGTATGTATATAAATAAGTGATTTGAAAGCTATACCCGGTGCTAATTTAAGTTACAATTATACCCACTGCTAAACGTATGACCACTTTATACTATTATTAAAGAGTTTTTCATAGTTCAATTATGAAAGAAATTGTTAAATATCTCTAGGATCGGTTTGCCGATTGTCTCACATTGCCAACAATACCTCTATCTCTATGTTCTTGTTCATGATGTGAACAAGAGAGATTTTGCATTCACTACTACACTTAACTTAAAGGGGGTCAACCAGCCAATATAAAAGGTTGCAATTCCCTTTGTAACAGCCAACTTGGCTAACAGGCTGTGCCACAAATGGGTGAGCTTTTTTGAAGGAATACCAAAGTTCTAACTTCTCTGCACGTAGTGGGCACGCCTAACCATGCATCTCTCTAGTAGTTCTCAACTTTGTTCTTACTTGTTAATAGGTTGTGTGACTATCGAGCATACCTGTAGAAAAAGTTGGGAGCACTATACCAAATATTCTTAAAAGACAAGTATAGACATCCTGAAAGTGTCTCGTTACTCAATTCGCCGGGTCAGATTAAGCATCTCTAATCCCTCTCGAACAACCTAGAACTATGCTTAATCTCCACAAACATGATGTATGTATGAACAATTAGGGAGTGTTTGGTAGGAGTGTTTAAACAACAGTTTTCAGTGTTTAAACACGTATTTTCATAACACTTTTTAACTTACACGTATTTCTACAATACTTAAACAACAATATTATAAATCTCTAACTAAACAGGTCCTTATATTGCAACACCCAAAAAATTATAATAGGAACCAAATTGACTGCTATTCAAATGTATGGACCAAATTGATAATAATATCAAAATATAGGGACCAAAATGGTATATTTGCTTTTAAATCTTTGGCAACCTAGGGCCTTAACATGAGAAAATTTCAAATTAAAATGATTGTAAAGCCGAAAGTTTCTTCACTCCTAGAAACTTATTTGAAAAAAGAAACAACTTGCTAGTTAAATTAATTTCTTTTGTCAAATACTCTAATCTTGAATTTTTTTTTTTTTTTTTTTTTTAGCAACAAGTGAGGGGGATTTAAACCAGATTCTCCTCCATTGAAGAATCAAATAAAAGCATTAGCTCTAGGCACCTCTGTAAAACATTTTAAGTATCTGTTTGGGAACAACTTATTTAGTTTTTTGCTAAAAAAAATTTTGCTGCAATTGTGTTAAATTATACTTGTATTTTGAAAAAGTAAGAAAAAGTTTAAAAATTCTTTTTTTAAAAAGCTATACATAAAAACTAAAAAGTTAAAAGCTAATCTTATATGCTCTAGCCAAATAGACACTAAATCTAGTAATATACGGTGATAAGCTGGACTCAGTGAGTTGAGAAAAAAGTTTGGGAGTTGTTTAAAAAAGGTTATGCTTTTTGTATTTTTCTCAGCTTTTTAACGGATAATTTAGCTTGTAGTGGTTTTTTTTTTTAAACTAATTTTTAGCTTTTTGTAACACTATGCAAATAATTAAGTTATTCAAAATAAGTATATTCCAAATGGACACATATTTGGAAAGGAATATGTTGGCTCCTATGCAAGTAATAAATAAGCACGCAATTTATTTATTTATTTTTAATTTGGCCTTAAATAATACTATGGACAATTATATATATGTTTGCATTATACTATCAATGATTTAATGTAAGATTTACATTGTAAAATAAATAAATGTGTACAATATAACATTATGCACATTTGCATAAAAGTGTACAATGTTGTACGCATTTGTTTAAAAACAATATAAATCTTATATATTAATAGTACAATATAAATTAAGAATTTTCCTAATACTGTTGTTAGAAGATATATGTGTCTCTATTCTTTGTTGCTTTGAGCAATCTTTTGATTTTTGACTGCTTTAAGAAATTCATCCTCTTATTTTTTATTTTTTAGTGGGTCTTACCATGTTTGATTATGCCAAGAACCTTGTAACTCAATAGCATAACCTAATGTTTCTAAGTGCCCGTTTGTTTCAGCTTTTAGAAGCTGAAACGCACGTTTTGAAACCCCCAGCCCAAAAAGCCCATCTGGTTAGGTTCAAAAAGCAACTTTTTGTTAAAAGTTGTGTTTTGAGTTTGTGAAGAAAACGTACATTTGCAAAAAGGAGCTCAGAGGTCCATAATTAGAAAGTCCATGCGCGTTTCATCAATATTATCGTTGAGGCAGTGTTAAATTACCAAATTGCCCACTGTGCTGCTACAAAGGTCCTCTCCATGCTGCTCTGCTACAAAATAAACACTACAAACACAACAATCTTTCTCTCAAACATCTCTAAACTCAATCATATAATCAGATTATCAGAATACAAACTCAAAAACACAATCTTAAAATTAATCAAATCATAACAATAAAAGCAAAAAAAAAGAAGAAAAAAAAAGACAGAAGACAGAAGCCATCTGACCCATCTGGACTGGGTTGGGGACGAAGATGAGCAATAGCACGAAGATGAGAGCTCCCTGGAATGTTCTTGAATGAGGGAGAAAAGGAAATTTTTCTTATCGTAGAGAGAGTTTTGGAATCAAGTAAAGAGAGAGAGAGAGAGAGAGAGAGAGAGCTGGAGAAAGAAAGAGATAATGGAGCTCCCTAGAAAGTTCTGAATGAGGGAGAAAAGGAAAATAAAAGAAGGGGGTAGAGATAGTGGACACGTGTGTGGAGGAGAAAAAAAAGAAAAAGAAATGAAACGTATGGCTGAAAGTGAAATGAAGAAAGGAAAAATAATATAAAAAATAAAAAATCCTAATTGAGAAATGCTACCGTAATATTTTTACAATAAATTTTAAGTAACAGATTGTTATTAGTTAATATTGGTTAGAAAAAAAAGTAATTTCAATGGTGGGTTCAAATTAGAACTAGTAACAACTTTCCACATAAATTTTGTTGTGAAAATATTGCGAAAAATGTTGTGAACGTAACATTTCTCATAATAAATTTTACACAGTAAGTTGTTATTGGTTCTCATTTGGACCTACTAATGACATTATTTTTTTTTTATCTACCATTAAAAACTCGTCATATAGACTTTATTGTGAAATTTTTGTAAAAATGTTGTGTCCATAACTTGCATTAAGAGAGATAATTGAAACAAAGAATTCTCTTATATATATATATATATATATCTTGTCCTTTTTGGTAATTTATAACTCAAACCTCCACTTTTATAAATGCTAGCCAAACACTTAGCTTTTTCAAAAAGCACTTTTTAATCGTTTTTACCAAACACTCAACTTTTTGAAAAATCACTTTTTCATTATACACTTTTTGAAAACTCAACTTTTTAAAAAAACCCAACTTCAAAAAGCTGAACCAAACTCACCTAAATTCAAATTCAAATCTCTCTCCTCGACGACTTGATTCTTATCAATTAAATTGCCAAAAGTATCTGGATTAAAAATAGATAAATTGCCAGAAGTATCTTGTATGCATACTGCATAGATAAGATGTCCACGTGAAAGGGTATTATATAATAACAATATCCATTACCACAACAACAAAAAATGATAAACAGGGAATTTTTATTCCCTTTTATTTATCAAACAAAATGAGTTTTATTTATTTATACTATATTTTATTTTATTTTTCTTCTCATTCACTCGTCTGCAATCTTAACACCACGAAACAGTCCAACAAAAGCTGAGGGAATGTTCTCCAAACCAAGTGTGATGTCTTCAAGTGCCTGCATATTTCCAGTACGAAGGTGATCTGAAGTTGTTGATATAAAATCTGCATACACATTCATACAATCAGTGGGTAAACATCCTTGGATTCTGATCCTCTTGTTAACAACATACAGCATCTTTAAACTTGTTTGCTTTCCAACATCTATGTACTCGGAGATTGCCCCAAAAACAACAACTGTACCAAAAGCATTCATGTTAGCAACTGTTGCTTCTAGCATCTCACCCCCGAAGTTGTCGAAATACATGTCAATTCCATGTGGGAAGTGTCTGTAGTAGAATCAAATTCAACCACATACAATCAACTATATTAATTAATTCATATTTAATCAGCTTCCAACTATAATCTTTAGTGTAAACTTGATGTTCTGACCTTTTCAAAGCTGATTTCAAATCTTTTTCTTTCTTGTAGTTGAAGGCATCATCAAATCCAAGCTTTTCCTTAAGAAATCCCACCTATATATAACAAGTTCATTATAAAAATTAAGTTTTTATGTAAGATTAAAACCATGCAAATTACTACTTCAGATTGCTAACAAAGTCAAAAAGTAATGCATGAGTGTGACCTTTTTTGGTTGCTTCCAGCGCAGCCAACAACATAGTAACCAAATAGTTTGGCATACTGTCCAATGAAGTTTCCAACCGATCCAGAAAATGTAATATAAAGAGTTTCTCCCCCTTCTTGGGTTTGCAGACTTCAAAAAACCCACCATAGGCTGTCAGTCCATTAAAGCTTGTTAAAACAAACAAACAAGCAATACCAATTGAAGGAAAAAAGAAAAAGAAAGGGAAACAAATTCCAAGCGCAGCACAGTGAGATTTCTCAAATTTTTGTGAAGAATTCAGGTGCCACTATGAGATTGAAAGCAATCACCAGCTTATTTTGTCAGGGGTAAAATTGGATTTTTGAGAAAAAGCTGAGGGTAAATTACGTAGAAGGTAAAACTTTTCTAACAGTAATATTTTTGCATTTGTTGCAATTTGCAATTACAGCTCAAAGATGCCACATGCAAACACAGAATTCCTTCATACTGGAAAAATAAACTTTGATAACGCATGTTTGCAATAATTTACCAAACACGAGTTTTGGGTTTTGAGCTAGAAAACGCGCATTTTGAGCTCCTTAAAGTGGAACCAAACGGGCAATTAGGGAATTTTAAATATGAATCAATTTTAAATAGAAAGGCAATTTAATGGTGCTTGCCAGCCAAAGAGAATTATGTGGTTGAAACTCCCTGTGTGGCAACCACACTAGTCACACATTTTGCTAAACATAGCCATCAAAGGATTCTCTTACAATAGAGTAATATTTCCCATTTGGTTGGTGATGTGACTTGACTAGTAAGTTCTTTGGTGGAGAAAATGGAAAGTGGGAAAGTAGAAAATGTTAAGAACATAGAAAATACACTTGTTTGCCATCATGTGTGTTTGGTAGAGAGAATGGAAAAATAGATAAATAAAGAGTAAATTACTATTATACCCTTATTATTAAAGAATAATGAAAAAGTATGAGTACTTTTGTAGCTTTTTTTTTTCCCCCTCAATGCAATGTTTTCTCATCTTTGTTCCCCATTTTGGAGAAAAAAAATGGTGGGCTTAGGTGGAAAACTCTATACACTCCATTTTATTTTCTCTCACTTTCATTTCAACCAAAATAATGGAAAATCATATTTTTCTCTCTCTTTTCTTTCCCCAGTCTTCCATTCTCTCATTTCAAACATAATGTTTATTGAGCTTCAGTTTTGTGTAGACTAGCAACTCATTAACTCTAATTTAGATTAACCACAATTAAAGTTTAAATGAGTTGGTGAAATTAGATCCTAGGTTTATTCCACTTTGAATTATGACTTTTAGTGAACACTTCCCATTTCACTTTGAAATGAAGAAAATCAAATTCTATGTACCATACAGCTTAACCATATTTTTCTTCAACTCACCAAGGAAGAAGATTTATAAGCCATATTCTTCAATTAAATTTGTTAAACTTCATTGTGTATTGAATGTGGGAGACCATTGGTTAAAATTAAATTTGTTTAGATTGATAAGCCATTTATGTGTACCAAACACCATTTGTTAAAATTATTAGTGCATTGAACTTGTTACTCACTAGTTTGTAGATGTATAACCCTCCAATATTGGTTTAAAGCTGCCTCTCAGATATTTGAAAATACACTATATTGCTTGCTAGTGATCTTTGTTAGGATTCGTGAGAAACTAGCCCGACTATTCCAACTGCATCAACAATGTTTAGCCATGACATGCATTACACTTTTAGAAAGGGGGTAAATAATTAATTGGTTATGCAAATTGTATCCTCTAAGTTTGATTAAAATTCATTTCAGTCCTTTAACTTTACTTTCATTTAATTGAATCCTCTAAGTTTCAAATTTATTCAATTACGGTCCTTTGTCCAATTCCATTAAAATTTGTCATAAAGTATGCAATTAACTAATAAAAAAATTTGAAAAAAAAATTCTCACATAAAAAATCTTTGAAATATTTTTATTAACAAAATTGAACAGAAGACCTAAATTAAATAAATTTGAAACTTAAAAGGATTTAATTGAACAAAAGTAAAGTTAGAAGACTGAAATTAATTTCAGTCAAACTTAGAGGGTGTAATTTACATTTTACTTTACTCTACTCTACTCTCCTCCACTCCCTCTCCTCAATCCAAGTGGACCCTAAACTCTACTTTTAGATGTTGTGAGGGGCCATCTTGTAGATAGGGAACAACTCTAGTATAAGAGTTGTAATCTTCACTTAGTTCAATACCATATATGCAACTTAATATATAATATATAGAAATATAATAAATATTTTTTTAATATATTATTTTATTTTTTCTTTCGAAATAGTTTTTAAAAATTTATTTTTCATCTCATTTATCTTATTAAATATTTCTTTCAACTCATCCTTGGAGTAAGGTTTGAATGGGTTACAAATTTGTATCAGCATGCTCAATTAACAACTACTAGAAGTCATTTTACGTAAAACTCTTAGGGGTGTTCACCAAACTGCAAAAACTGCACAAACCATAAAAATTACACCAAAATCGCTTGCAAAATGGCATAACTGTACCGCACTGCAAGTAACAGTACACCACACTGCATGATGCAGTGCAATTTGTGGTTTTATAATAAGAAAACTGTACTGCATTGCACCCTGATATATTAATATATTTTTTAATATTAAATATATTATTAATAGTTTAATAACCCTAGTTTTCAAAAAAAAAAAAAAATTAATAACCCTAACAAGTGTTGATTTGGAAAGATATCCCAAAATAAAGAAAAATTAACTCAATAGTTTAAAACTTGGCCCAAAACAAAGGGAAAAAATCAATTTTGGGCTGGGTAGGATAAATCCAAAATTTGAAAAATATACCGACTTCAAACCGCATTATAGATGCTACACCGCATATGTGATCGCAAAAATGAAGTGTGGTGCGATTATGGTTTTGGCTAAACTCTAAACCGCACCGCACCTCACCGCACAAGTGAATGTAAAAATGAAGTGCGGCGCTATTATAATTTTGACTAAATCGCATCACAAAGCGTGTTGCTAAGAATAGCCCAAAATCGCACCACGAACACCCCTAAAATCACCCATCAAAAAATGAAAATGCCGATGAGCATTTGGTAAGGTTTGGTAATTTTCCAGATAGAGTATTAATTCCATCATGATGGTTGTTCCTAAGAGAATCAATAAGTCTAGATCCATAACATATTTTACTATTTTTATTTTTATAATTACTAAGTTATAAGTTGTAACTGAAGTATAATAAAGGTAATGTCAATAAGGGACTCGTGTGAATTTTTTTTTTTTTTAGAGAGTTTCAACCCATAACATCCGTTCCATGTGAAAGTGATATTGCAATAATCACAATCTTGTACCTCATATGTGAAAAAGCTGTGAAATTCAAAGTGTTTATAATTTTAATTGTTGTAAGAAAATTACCTCCACCACCATTTGTGATCTTGCTTGCCCATAGACTTTAAAATTGCACAAGCTTGCATATAATTAACCTTATTTATTTATGAAAGTAGAAATTTTGAAAGGCAAATTATATTTTTCTATCCTAAATTATCATCTCGAATACACCTGACCTTTTAAACTATTGAAATGCATAATTAACCCTAATTTTAAAAATGCATTACACTTAACTCCATATAATTTGTTTTGTGATTCATTTTGACAGAATTTGGTCTTTCAATGAAAAACTCCATCAAATTTAACACTAAAATAGATATTCAAGAAAACATTGAAACAAAATTATAATTTTTGGTCGCGATGATAATTTAGAATAAGAAAATGTAATTTGCCCAAATTTAAACTTGATAGGACGAGATGAACACGCGCCTTGCAAGCGCTCATTTAAAAAAAAAAAAAAAGGGTTCAGTCTTCAGACTTTTTTTTTTTTGACTGAGAGTCATCAGACTTAAAAATAATATAAACTCGCACCTTTTTATTTTGAGAAAAACATTTTCATTTTTCACTAATTTGAAATTTCTCAGGGCTTATGTAGGGTTTACTGAAACTTTCTCACTGTTTCTCTCTCTCTCTCTCTCTCTCTCTCTCGCAATTTTCTCGTCTTCAACCTATTTCCCGCCCTTTCGCCCCCCCAAAATTTCCATTCTGCACAATTCCAATACACTTCTCCACACTTGTCTCTTTCTCTCTCCTAGGGTTTCGACCTTTTCTCACACTACTACTCCTACTCCTACTACTACCACCACCACAATGGTCACGCCGAAGCAACTCCTATCCACAATCGAATCGGCCCTCCTCGGCCCTTCGCCTCCGACTCCCGCTCAGCGCATCGAGCTCATGCACGCCATTCGCAACTCCGTCTCCTCCCTCCAATCCCTCCTCTCATTCCCGGTAACCCTTTCAGCATAATTGAATTTGGTTATTTTGCCATTTCTGCCTTTCTTTACTGTTACTCTGATTCTTTGTGAAAATTGAAATGTAATCGCAGCTTATTTAGTTACTGGTGTTGCTCTTCTGATTCATTATTTGGTTGTTGTTAATTTTGTTGTTGTTGTTGTAAGCCTCCGAAACCCTCGGACCGGGCACAAGTGCAGTTAAGGGAAGTTAGGCTTCCGGATTCGCCGCCCATTTCGCTCGATGATCAGGATGTCCGTATTGTAAGTTTGTCTCCTACTCAGTTCCATTGTGAAAATGTAGGGAAGGAAAAATTACCTCTGGATTTTGGTGCGATTTTCGTGTTCAGTACATGTTTTAGCGAGAATACTTGTAGTATGACCGATTAATGAATTGTTTTATTTTCCTATATTCATGGAAGTTTTGATTAGCAGTTTCAATCGTTTATGCATTGTACCAGTTATGAACTTTTATATTTTTTATGGAAGGAGTAATGATTATGGTCCTACAATGCAGTTTTTTTATTTTATTTAAATTTTTTTTTATCACATAATTTCTATATTTATTTTTGATATTGTGATGGATTACAGGCTCTGAAATTGAGTGATGACCTTCATCTCAATGAAATAGATTGTGTACGTTTGCTTGTTTCAGCGAATCAAGAGGTGAATTTGGGCTTTCATTTTTTTGTATACACTTTTCGTTTTTGGCACTACTGTCTCATATCTGTTTTATTGCTTGATTTTTCTTGATAAGTTTTATATTGTTTTTTGTTTCTAGTGGAGTTTAATGGGACGAGACCCATCGGAGATTTTGCGCCTTGCAGCAGGACTTTATTATACTGAGAGAAGAGATCTTATAACAGCCCTCTATACGCTATTTAGGGTATGTGTTTGCCTTGTCCATCCCATTCTCTTAGCGCCTTTGGTTGTAAGTTGGCCTTTGTTCTTTCTAATGAATTCTTTAACTGTTGCTGCAGGCTGTTGTGCTGGATCAGGGTCTTGACACTGATATAGTATCAGATGTTCAGAAATATCTAGAAGATCTTATCAATTCTGGGCTCAGACAGCGCTTAATTTCTCTTATAAAGGTTTGAACCTTAACAATGTTTTCTTTCACCTCATGCCTACTCAAATGTGTAGTTATGCCTTTCAATGCAAGCATGTTCCCTTAGTATTGTTAGTGTTTTAGTCTTAGTTCAGTCAATTGAAATAAGATTTAATGATCAGAGCATAATTCTTGTAATTCTAGAGAGATGTTGATTATGCTTTTTGGCAGTTAATTTAATCTGACCTGTTTTCTTGATTTTCTTACGGACTTGTTCCAATGACTTTTTTGATAAATAACGTAAGAATATTATTAATAATAAAAATATTGCCAAACCGAGTACATTGGGGATGTACTATGGGGGCACAAGTCAGGAAACAAAAGAACAACGGTCAAGAAACAAAGAAAAGGAAGAACAAGAAAAATGAGAAAAAACCACACTCCATTCAAAGAGAGTGTGTAGGAAAAAAGACTTAAGCTCCAATAAAGAGCGTTCACAACCCTCAAAACTTCTATCATTCCTTTCACGCCAAATGCACCAAATCAAGCAATGAGGCACCATTCTCCAAACATCAATATGGCGATGTCGCACAAACTTTCCTTGCCAAGCCTCAAACAACTCAAGAACAGTATGAGGCATAACCCATTGAATACCAAACAAGCAGAAAACCATGGACCACAACTCCCAAGCTATGGAGCAATGAAGTAGAAGATGATCCACCGACTCCCCACTTCTCTTACACATATAACACTAGTCAAGCACCATCACTCGTCTTTTACGAAGGTTATCTGTTGTTAAGATCTTACCCAAGGAAGCAGACCAAGAAAAAAACACCACCCTTGGGGGAACCTTTGATTGCCATATCATTCTCCATGGAAAAGAAACAAAAGTAGGAGGGTAGAATGAGTTATAATAACCTCTAACCTCAAAACCTCTATTCCTTGCAGGTTTCCAATAAACCTTATCAGGACCAAACCCCCGCACCGTCGAAGAATAGACCAATTCCATAAACCGGTCAAAGGCTTCTTCTTCCTAATCTTGTGGTGGACGACGAAATTGCACATTCCAGTGAAACCTCCCAGCAGACCAACCCATAACTTCAGCCACCGAAGAATCCTTTGACCTACTAAGACGATAAAGCTCTGGAAATGCCTCTTGGAAAGTTCCATCCCCACACCACACATGCTTCCAAAATTTCACTCTAGTACCATCCCCCACATCATAAACAAGGAATTTAGAGAAGTTCAACCAGCCACTTCTAATGTATCTCTACAGGCTGACTCCATAAGGACTTGTCACCTTTTTCGTACACCATCCACCCCAAATATTCCCATATTTTGCCTCTATAACCCTCCTCCATAAAGCATCAGTCTCCATGCCATACCTCCACAACCATTTACCTAGCAAGGCAGAATTAAAGTTCCCCAACCGTCGTATACCCAACCCCCCCAACTGCAAAGGCCTACAAACCTTGGCCCAATTAACTAAATGTATTTTAGGTTCACCACCAATCCCATTCCACAGAAAGTCTCTCTGTAATTTCTCCATACGCTTTGCCACCTTCCCTGGTAAAGGAAGAAGGGAAAAAAAGTATGTAGGTAAAGACAAGAGTGAGCTTTTAATGAGAGTCACCTTACCCTCTCTAGATAAATACATTCTCTTCCAACCTGCTAATCTCCTCTCCATTCTCTCTAGGATAGGATTCCAAATAGATAAATCCTTAAATTTGGCACCTAAAGGAAGACCCAAATATTTCAAGGGCAAAGAAGACTGCCCACACCCCAACAGACCCACCAAATCCTCCAAATTGTGTACCCCACCAACAGGAACCAGCTCAGACTTCCCCAAATTAATATGAAGCCTTGAGACCTCCTCAAATTTAGCAAGTATCGCCCTCAAATTAGCAATCTGAGAAGGTTTAGCATCACAAAAAATCAGAGTGTCATCTGCAAATAAAAGGTGAGACACCATCACTGATGAACCAGCCGTACTACCCACAGAAAAACCTGAGAATTGCCCAGCGGAGGCAGCCACATCCAACATACAGCTTAGTGCCTCCATCACAATATCAAACAACAACGGAGATAAAGGATCCCCTTGCCGAAGCCCTCTAGAGCTACCAAAGAAATCAGATGGGCTACCATTGATCAGAATAGAAAACTTTATAGTTGAAATGCAATACCATATCCATTTTCTCAATTTCTCAGAGAAACCACAACGCTGCAGCATATACATTAAAAAATCCCAGCACACATGATCATATGCCTTTTCCACATCCAATTTACATAACACACCTGGAACTCCTGACTTCAATCTACTATCAATACATTCAGAAGCAATCAGGACGGAATCCAAAATCTGTTTACCCCTCACAAAAGCATTTTGTGAATTCGAAATAAGCCCATGCACCACCCTACGAAGGCGATTAGCCAACACCTTAGAGATAATCTTATAAATCCCGCCAACTAAGCTAATGGGCCGAAAGTCCTTGACCTCCACAGCATCCACTTTCTTAGGAATACGGGCAAGGAAGGAGGCATTAAGACTCTTCTTAAACACCGCCTAAGTATGGAAGTTGTGGAACACAGCCATAATTTCTGTTTTCAAAATGCCCCAACAAGACTGGAAGAATGCCATTGAAAAGCCATCTGGACCAGGTGCCTTGTCACCATTGAAACCATTAATCACCTCAACTACCTCTTCTTCCTCAAAAGGCCTATCTAGCCAACTTGCATCTTCCACCGAGATACTAGCAAACTCCACATCATCTAATATAGGTCTATTAGCCACATTCTCCAAATAAAGCTGCTTATAAAACTGAGAGATACAGTTTGCTATGGCAGCCGGGTCTGAAGACAATACCCCATCCACCATAAGCCTCTCAATAGAATTAACCCTCCTATGAGAGTTAGCTATGCGATGAAAAAATTTAGTGTTCCTGTCACCTTCCTTAACACAAAGAATTCTAGATTTTTGCGTTCAACTTATTTCTTCCAACAGAGTAGCTTGTTCTAACTCATCACGGATTCTACCCATTTCTACCCTTTCCTCTACTGATAAACCCCGACTCTCCTCCATATTCTCAAAAACACTTAGGTCCTTCCACAATTTTTTAATCCGAACTTCAACATGACCAAACACCTCCACATTCCATCTTTTCAAATCATTTTTTAAGAGCTTCGATTTATTGGCCAGAATGAAACTCGGTGCACCATGAACCTGATAGGAATCCCACCAAGACCGAACCCTATCCACAAAACCTTCATCCTTGAGCCACATATTCTCAAATCTAAACGGCATACTCCCTCTCTGGAAGGATCCACCCTCAAGGACAATTGGAAAATGATCCAAGCACAACCTAGACATCCGTCTTTGAGAAACTGTTGGAAACCTATCCTCCCAATCTGCAGAAAACAAGAATCTATCCAGCCTAGCCTTCGAGACAACTTCTCTAGAATTTGACCAAGTAAAAGAACCCCCTTGCAATGGCAAGTCAATGAGACCCTGTTCCGAAATAAAATTGGAGAACTCCTGCATAGCAGTAGTGAAAGAATTAGACCCCAATCGTTCGGAAGGGAACCTAACCACATTGAAGTCCCCACCCACACACCATAGGACACTCCACTAGCTATTCAAGCCACAAAGTTCCTCCCATAAAAACTTCCTGTCTCTGTGTAAATTAGGACCGTAAACACTAGAAAACGCCCAAACAAACTGATTTGACACATTTGTAAACTTACAAGAAACCGAAAATCTCCCCACTGCTTCCTCCATTTTATTCACAACTCGAGTATCCCACATCACTAACACCCCACCAGAAGCTCCACAAGAACCTAAATAAGACCAATCAACATGTTGTCCACCCCACAAGTTACGAATCACCGCTCTATTAATCAACCCCATTTTGGTTTCTTGAAGACAAACCACATTTGGCCCCCACTTTCTAATCAAGTTTCTAACCCTGAGCCTTTTATCCTGCTCATTCAACCCTCTTACATTCCAAGAAATAATCTTCACATTCATTGATAAGACACTAGAGCCCGCTCAGAACTTACACTCCTTGCTTTATTTAGATCATACTCAACCTTCAAAGATGTCAACAGATTCTTCAACTCCCGTTGCCCTTTCTGGCCTGACTTGACCAACTTCGTTTGATCACCCACCTCACGTTTCTTTTTATCTTTCTTTTTGGTCTCAATGGCTAATAACAAACCAGTAATCTGCTCCTCAAAACCTTCCAATGAAGTGTCCACAGATTTCTTGAAAGCCTTTATCCTATTGGTTACCAACTGTGATAGTTGGCAACTATCCACACTCTCCTTACACCCAATCTCTTGCACTTGACTAGACTCCAACTCCGTCGGACCTTCCGTGGCCAAAGGTAACACAACTAATGGCTCATCACCATCCTCACACAACTTCAGCGTTTCACCAACTTCCCACAACTCACTCTCTGACCCTGGAAAATACTCTACTAGCCCCGCACACTCATCTGCCCAACTAACCCTCTGCCCTTCATAAGTACAAGTCATTACCTGGTACACAATGTCCCTCCAAACTTGAGCTGACTGACATACTATCTGGAGAACGATACAGAGACAATGGGAGCACTAGTTGCCTGCCATCATGTAATTGTAAAATCCAGTCTCTGGAATTACCCCAAGACTTATCTAAGTCTCCCACCAAATCCTTTATAGTTGGGCCAGATAATTGAGCTCCCTCAAAAACAAAATTACCCGGACCTTCCAAACCCACAAAATCCTCCTCCCCAACCACCGATGCCTCTGGAATATCCAAAGAAACTTTCGCCGGTACTATCGGATTCGTTGCCGGTTCCGATATCATGTCCGATGGCCCAACCGGCACTAGTTCTGACCCACCCAGCTCTTTGATCGGCGAGGTTATAACGTGGGAGGCTTGAACCACCACCGCTGGTCCAGTCGACACAGTGGGTGCCTGAGCTAGAGGGATCGTGATGTCCTCTTCTCCCTTGCCCGCCACTTCCGTCACTGCTAAGGATGGATTCATGGCCACCGATACCCACAACGGCGTCGCATGTTGCTCCGATACGGTGGGTGTGGTCCTTGAGCTCTCAACTTCCTTCGTGGCACTCCTACCTGAGCTCGGCATACTTAATCCAGTCTGATGTGAAGCCTCCAGAGCCTTAAGTCCAGAAGTTGAACTCTCGCCAGCCTCAAAAGATAGTGGGCTTGACAGACCCAGGCCCAAAGTGAGTTCTTTTTTGCCCAACAAGGCTTGGGCATTCTATTTGGCTGAGCCCAGACCCACACTAATATTATGGGAAGTCTTACTCACCCATTTTCCAGCCTGTTTAACACCTTTAACACCATCCCAAGATACCCGCCTCTTTCCAAATTCATTCACATTCACAGTCAAACCTCTCCCTAGCCAACGTCCCTTCCTCTTATCACATAACTTTCCAAACTCAAACATATTTGAATTCAAATTGGGCTTCAAGGAAATATTGCATTTATTACCTTCCGGGATTTTCTCCTCAAAATTATTCTTACCGTTAATACCATCTTTCCATCCCTCACCACCACCCACGGCTGACTGGGAACAACTACCAGCCTGAGTTCCAGAAACTGCTACCTGTGTGCAAGAATAATCACTTGGAAACTCCACCAAATTCATCACAGTACCAGCCTGAACTTTTTCTTTGCGGAGGGGATGCTGAACCTGCTTCAACCTTGCCTGTACTGGAACTTTGACAGCCTCCACATAAGACCTGGCAGGTTGATATTTTGGGATTTGCTTAAACCTGAACGGTACAAATTTCGATCCACCCAACGCATATTGAGAAGGTTCCAGTAGCCTCTTAATTCAATCCCAAAGGTTCTCCATCCTTGTTGTAATTTTCCGGCAGGAATAAAAATAGTTCGCCGCAGCCCACCTACCTTAAGCTCTGTCACTGATAAGTACTGCCCATACGAGTTGAACCCCCGCTGCATCGTGTAAGCAATATCCCCTTCCCTGAACGTAAAGAATTGTTTAGGACTAACCCCACTCACGGTGTGTTCCAGATTCCACATTGTCCAAAGAGCTGCACTCTTGCCCATAAACACTGATTGCATGTAGTATTTACCCCGTTCAAGATCTTAAGGGAGAAAAAATTCCCACCTTCCTCAATCACCAACTGGAACAGCTTAGATTCAATAAAGAAACTACGAAATCCCCCCATACTGTCCCTAGGAAATAAAACTATAACAGGATTTGTGGCTAATTCGAGGTAGCCGGGCCTCCTCTCAACTCAGAGAGAGAGAGAGAGCATTGGTGGAATGGAAAGTTTGTTCCAATGACTTATATTATAAGATATAATTCCTTTTACTTTGACTACTAACCTTGTGTATATGAGAAATGTACTACTTACCAATTTATGTGTGTACAACCTTTTATTAATTTATTTTGATAATCAAGCAGAGATTTTATTATCAAAGAAAACACAGTACAAAAATCACAGAGTACAGAACCTCAGGGAGGAACACCCAAAACAAGAACCAGAAATAAGGCTCCCTAAGCAATCTCCCTGTAGCAGCTCAAAAAAAATGAAAAGAACAGAAGAATCACAGATTTCTCAGAGAGAAGATAAATATTAGTTTTATTGTTCTTCTACTGCAGCCAGGGTCCTTGTTGCTTGGTTCCAGAGGTTGTGTACCCTAGGAATTGTACTGGATTTTTTTTTTTTTTTTTTTTTTTGGGGGGGGGGGGGGGGTGGGGGTGTGTGAGAATTCGTAATGCCTTCTAGGTTACAACCTAGTTGGGTTAACTTAATGTTATCTAGGAGACCCCGTCCAACTAGAGACTAATTGATGTAGGAGTCTAATGCCTTACAAGGGTGACGATGATGTGGCATGAGAGGCTGACCTAGCACATGGCCATTCAAGCCAAAGGGTCCATTAAACATGGGCCATATTTGTTATCCATATGTACCAAGTTTGTTGTAGTACTTGAAAATTGGAGGGAAAATTAGATAGAGGCACATGCACATGCTAGATTTAATAATGCTCATGGCTTCTACTTCTAACAAATTCCTAAAATGAATCAAAATATTTGTGCCACTTTATGTTCCACCAATAAAAACTTGCCTCATGTTTCCTTATTTAATTAAATCCTCCTATTATACCTTTTTTTTTTTATTTTTTTATTTTTTTTTTAAATTTAGTTTCCCAAAATAAATTAATAAACCAAACACACCACCACCACCAACCTTGGTCAGCGCTAGCCACCGCTGTGCTTGACGTCACTGGCCAAGGCAACCACTGTCGCACTTGACATCACTGGTCACGGCAACCAACGTTGCCAGATCTACACCACCTCTGGACATCCAAGCAAATCCCACCACCACTCTCAATCCCACCAACCACCATCACTCCACCACCAAAAAAACTCAATAAATTTGGAACCACCATCACACAGAGGTTGTTTGCAAATGATATTATGAATTCTGTTTTTTATTAATTATAATCCCCCTTTATTGGAGCAATTTTAGTCATTTAAATGGCTTAACAGCCACTTGCGAAAGTTATGTTCAAAGAATTGACCTCCTCAAGCAAATTGGTCTTGAACTAAGTAAATGGGTTTCCTCAAGCAAACTTGAACAAACTTGCTTGAATGTGTGTCAATCTATTTAAACCCAACTAATGAATTATTAACCATCTCGTAGAAGGTAAAAGAAACCAATAATTGATGGTGGTTTTGGATTTGTTGGGTTTTTTTTGGTGGAGTGATGGTGATTGGTGGCATTTGCTTGTATGTCCGGCAGTGTAGATAGGGCGAAAGTGGTTGCCGTGATCAGTGACATCAAGGGCGGCAGTGGCCGGCGCCGGCCAAGGTTGATGGTGATGGTTTGTTTGGTTTCTTAATTTATTTTGGGTAATTAAATTAAGAAAAGGTACAATGGGAGGATTTAATTAAATAAGGAAACTTGTGGCAAGTATTTATTGGTGGAACATAGAGCAGTAGAGGGAAAGTTGGACATAAGATTTTGATTCTTCTGAAATGTAACATGTGCACTTGTCATTATCCATGTTTTCTTTCAATTTTCAAATACTACAATCAAGGTAGTCAAAAGCAAAAGGCGACCTTAAGGTGCCAAGGCCTTGTATCGCCTGAGATGTAAGGCGACAAAAAGGCACTAGCCTGAGTAAAGCGAGGCGCCAAATTCTTAATATATTTATTACACATATAGAACTTAAATCATATGTACCTAGTGTATCAAAATATTATAATTAGTTTTTTTTTTTCAATGTGTTGCATGAATAAATTAGGTCTATCAAATTATTTCAAAATAGGATTACCATGGTTTAGGCTCTATTAGTTATTCTAACAAATAGGTTTTACAACAAGCTTCTATATAACAATAAGTTTTACAACAAATTTCTATAAATTAATTTAACTAATTATACGTTTTATAACATGCCTTTTTAAATCAATAATCTAATAATAGGTTTCACAACAAACTTCTGTGAAAAAAAAAAAAAACCTTGAAGAATCTTTTGATCGGTTCATGGACATTGTTTACTCTTCGAAAGTGTGGGGGGTTGGCCCTGATAAGGTTTGTTGGAAGCTAACTAGGAGTAGAGGGTTTTAGGTTAGTAGTTTTTGTCTCTCCTTCTACCCTCCTTTCCTTTCGTTCCCTTGGAGGTTGGTGTGGCACTCAAAGGTTCCCCCAAGGGTGGCTTTCTTCTCATGGTCAGCTTCTTTAGGTAAGATTCTTACAACTGATAACCTTTGCAAAAGGCGTTTTTTTGTTCTTGATTGGTGTTACATGTGTAAGAGGTGTGGAGAGTCGGTGGATCATCTTCTGCTTCATTGTCCTTTAGCCTGGGAGTTGTGGTCATTGGTGTTTTGTTTGTTTGGGCTGCATTGGGTT
Source organism: Quercus robur (assembly GCF_932294415.1). Lineage (NCBI taxonomy): Eukaryota > Viridiplantae > Streptophyta > Magnoliopsida > Fagales > Fagaceae > Quercus > Quercus robur. Next base: position 82,777,304 of record NC_065535.1, read on the forward strand.
ATGCCACTTAAGGTTATTGAGTTGTTTGAATCTTGGCAAGGTAAATTTGGGCGGCATCGCAATATAGATTTTTGGAGACTTGTGCCGCATTGCTTGATGTGGTGTATTTGGAGGGAAAGAAATGCTCGCTGTTTTGAGGGATGTGAACGGTCCTTGCTAGGGACTAAGTCTTTTTTCCTACACACTCCTTGGTTGGAGTTTGGCTCTGTCGCATTTTTCTTGTTTTTCTCTTCCTCTTTTACTTGATCATTGTAATTTGGGTTCTTGATTTTCGCCCCCAAAGTACATCCCCAATGTACTCGGGCTGGTTTTTTTTTTTTTTTTTTGGTTTATTAATAAAATTTTTAGTTATCTATCAAAAAAAAAAAAAAAACCTTGGGGCTCTTGCCTTTGCGCCTTTTTCATGGCTTAAGGCAGTCGCATTGCTCGCATTGGCTCTGAAGGCGAGTGCCTCACTAAAGGCCCCTCTCCTTAGAGCCTTTAAGGCGCCTTAGTGGTGCCTTGCTTTGCCCGAGCGCCTAGGCGAGCTTCTGGCTTGCATTTGACTACAGTGCTATAATAAACTTGGCACATTTGGATTTAGCAACAATAACCATATGGTACATGTGAAATGAACTCTTATGCTTGATTGGCCTTGTGCCATGTCACTCTATCGTGCCTTGTCATTATTATCCTTGTAATACATTAGATTGTCCTGCAACTTAGATAGATATTGGGTTCAATAACAAAATCTTAAATCTGAATTTGGTTTGAATTGGTTGGATACTCCGGTTCTGATATTAAAAATCAAGTCAGCTTAGACTCTCTCTTAATTAAGGAAGTTTAAGCATATCCACTCATTGATTACCATATCTTTGATGTTCACCAAGGAAAACTTCTGTTGGATCCTACTTTTTGTGTAGCCACTTTCGTTAATGTTTTGAGCATAATTTATGTGTTTTTAATTACAGGAACTGAATCGGGAAGAACCAGCAGGTTTGGGTGGGCCCCACTGTGAGCGCTATGTTCTTGATTCTAGAGGTGCTCTTGTTGAGCGGCAAGCAGTGGTTTGTAGGGAAAGACTCATACTTGGCCATTGCCTTGTCCTTTCTGTTCTGGTTGTGCGGACAAGTAAGATTCAAACAAATTTCAAGTTGAATACACTATTTTATTACTTGCAAGTTGAACATTTATAATTATAAGTGACCTACACAAGTGTTGCAGTCACAACATGGGTTTCTGATGGCAATTAACAATTTAACAGACATCTTGAGACAAAGTTGGTTAACTTATATTTTATATACCTATTAAAATATTGAAAAAAGAAAAAGAAAAGAGGTTATGTATTTGTAACTTTATGCGACTCCCTTTACCCCATGTGTTGGGGAAAGCAAATAATAAATAAGACTAAGGTACACTTTTGGCCCTTAAAATGGGTTGTTTTGATTTTGGCCCTTTACATTTCAAAATTTTGATTCTGGCCCTCCATGTTTGATTCCATTTTCATACTACCCTTGTCGTCCATTTTCATTAGTAATTTGACCATCCATAATATGATTTTTTTGCCTATAACAATGAAATTCCTAGATTCCATACATTTTAAAGCTAGTATTTCATGAAATAGTTAAACATGAAGCGAATTGAATGGTTAGATTACTAACGAAAGTGGATGGTAGGGTCAATATGAAAATGAAATCAAACATGAAGCTCTAAAATTAAAACAACCCCAAACTTTAAGGGCCAAAAGTGTACTTTAGTCAAAAAATAAAATCTTTGAAATGCAGTTTGTTTGGTTTGTTTGATTCTTAAAGTTAGCGCTTGAAGTTTTACCCCACAAGTTTTGTCATGAGCTTGCGATTGGCATCTTATCATTCATGATGTATCCTCTATGAAATGCAATTATGGCAATCTAGCTCTCCATATTCCAATATTCTCATGATTTGTGCTGGCTACCAGTAGAAAAAACATTAAGATAAAATAATTGGAAGATATTAACCATGCTCCTTCTCGAGGGTTATCTGTCACATTAAGATAAAATATGAAGAATTTGGTCTTAGAATTCTTTAGAATGTAAAAAAAGTTCTTATACAGAAATCTTCTGATTTCCATCTTGTGGTATTTGAAATTCTACAAATTTAGAGGTACTTAGAAAACCTCCATCTAGCATGGCCTTTGTGAAGTTAACTGTTGTTTGATTGCGTGGGATTTAACTTGTTGAATAGAGTTGTAGGTATACCTCAATTAAGTGTGCAACTGGGTCTGCATATATCCATAGTTTCTGACTCATTGTAACCATAGTATGTTTGGGTTGGAATTTCCTTATTTTAGCTAGGTTTGACAGTGAGTTGAGAGGCGGGTATTGATTCTTTGAGCTTGACTGCGCTCAGTAGTCAGCTTGGTTAAGTTGATTTAGTTGTAGCTGAAACTTAATGATCAGGAAAAGTTCCTGAGCCATGCAAGTATTGTTCGATTTTTATGTTGTACTATCAATGCCTAGCAGAAGGATAAGAGATTGATTGAATATATCTTATTAAAAAAAAAAAGATTGATTGAATATTTGCATCAGAATATAAGTCCACTTCTGTGAGAATAAGCAATGGCCATGAAGCTGGAGATATGGCATAATGAGGCCAAATCTATACTATTTTAAGTGTACGAACATGTGTGATAGATTTCAAGCTAGGTCTTGTGTTTTGGTCCTGGAACCTAGGTTCTTTAGTAGATGTTGACATTGCAATGCCCTAATTTTAAAAACTAAATATGACAATTCAGTGTCAATCCCTGTTGGCATATCTAGAAAAAGTTTGTATTTTGCATAATTTTTCTTGCTGTCTTTTTTTTTTTTTTTTTTTCATTAATGAGTTTCTGTTCTTACTGATCATAAAAAAAGCTTATTTCCTAAACACATCTACATTTTAGAGCCCATGTTGAATTTGTTTAAATAAATATATTTTGTTTCTTTGTCCAGTAAAAGCCAAATAAGGGTAATCCAAATGTGATGCAATCAATTGTTTGTACTTTTCTCTTAGAAGAGTATTCATATTGCTAGTGCTGTATCATGTCTTGTTTGCAGGCCCAAAGGATGTAAAAGATATTTTTTCCACTTTAAAAGATAGTGCTATTGAACTTAGTCAGAGTAACACCACCTTAAAACATCAGGTATGTGTTTATATTCTTATGGACTGAAGGTTTTTTAGCTTATTGCATTTAGGGTTGGGTTTGAAAATTATTGAGTGTTTGACACTTAAGACACACATGGAGTCATGGATAAGAATCCAGTTAGGGCTGAATTGGATGGCTTGAGAAGTTTGAGCTAGTGGAATTGTGGGAAGATTGATAAAGAAAATATGGTATTCGTCGTTGCCATCTAGCAGGAAAGTACAGAGATCCCATTATAGGTGGAGGTTTTTCTTGATGGTGGTGGTAGTCTTTGATTTCTAAATGGGCAATGCTGTTTAGACTTTGGAGAATGTTTGTTGTGCTCCCTTGGATAAAATCTTCATTGGCAACATGGCAGATTTTATGCCTTTGATTGTTTTGAATTGTTTTAGCTGTAAACTGGAGAGAATTCCCCCCACCCCCCAAAACAAAAAAAAAAAAAGAAAAAGAAAAAAAATTTCTCCTCAACACAAACTCATTGTATGTATTATTCATGAATTTATTTTACTTATCAAAAAATATATATATATTCATGAATGTAATTTGATTTACATGTTCTCACGCATTTATATACTTTTACTGTTTTATCACATAATACTATTTGTTGTTGATGCAGATTACGTTTAGCCTTCTTTTTTCTCTTGTCATCGCTTTCGTATCAGATGCTCTGAGTGCAGCACCCGATAAAACATCCGTTCTCTCCAGTGATGCATCTTTTAGGCATGAATTCCATGAAATTGTAAGATGAGAAATCTTGGTGGTTTGTTTTTTACTCGATCTCTATTTTTGCAATGATTCAGAAATTACTCATGATCATGCATGGTTTAGGTGATGGCTGTTGGAAATGATTTAAATGTTGAGGGCTTTGTTGACGGAGTAAGGCTTGCTTGGGCCGTACACTTGATGTTAATCTTAGACGTGATTGCTGCAAGGGAGTCTGTTTCAAATGCTTCATCAAATGATTTAGGTTACCTACATTCGTGCTTGGAAGTTCTTTTCTCAAACAATGTCTTCCAGTCATTATTGGAAAAAGTTCTTCGAACTGCGGCTTACCAGGTTTATTTGTAATGTTACTTTTTTCCTTGCTAAATTTTTACAAATTTGACATTTTCTTAAATGTGGTACTGGTAATATTAAGGCTCTATGTTTCAGAGTTAGTTGTGTTTTCCGAATGAAAACATTTTCAGGGAAAACTGCTTTTTTTTTGGTGTTTGATTGTGTTCCTAAAAATGCTCTAAAAAACATTTTCCAACATTTGACTCATACAAAAATCACAAATTTTCCTATATTATTTTATATGAATATTAAATAACAACTTTAATTCACCACTATAAGATATTAATACAGAACTACTAAATTCAACCTAAAAAATAAGAAGAATCAAAATAAAATAGCTATATTATTTTATATGAATATAAAATAACAACTTTAACTCACCACTATAAAATATTAATACAGAACTACTAAAATCAACCTAAAAAATAAGAACAATCAAAATAAAATAGCTAAAAGTTATTCTTATAAATTATTGAAAATTTTACTTATAAGCACAATCAAAATAAGAGTGTGACAACAAAAAGCAAAATACAAAACAAAAAAATTTAATAAAAGTATCAACTAAACAATAATTATCCATTGCCCATCCAATCTATTAATTTTGGGTAGGATCTAACTTGCCCACGTGCTCGATACACATTAATATGCACTTAAATAGTTGTTTTTGTCTGACTTTTAAAAGTTTGGGGCTGATTCTTGAAGTTTTGGGAGGTATTTTCGTCATTTCAATGGGTTGGGGGTATATTTATCATTTTGGTAGTTTTAGGGATTATTAAGTCTTGTTGGTGGTTTGAAGGTATTTTGGTGGTTTTGGAGGTTTCAAGGTTAGTTTGGTCATTTCAAAGGTTTCCCGGGGGTGGGGTTATTTTTGTCATTTTTGAGGTTCTGAGGATGTCTCAATTATTTTGAAGGTTTCGAGGGACATTTTTGAGGTTTTTAAGGTATTTTGGTCATTTAAGAGATCCAGCTGTATTTTATCACTGTAGAGGTTTTTGTGGTATTTTGGAGAGGGAGAGAGACGGCAAGGTTTTGTTCCTCAAGGCTTAAAACATTTTACTCTCCTTTGATGAGCATCAAAAGGATTAACATCAAGCTCTTATCTCTTGGCACTGGTGATGGATGAGCTCACTAAGTGCATGCTTGGCATCCTGTTAAACCATACTTTTTCAAAATACAACATTTATACCATTTTTAAAAATTGAAGAATAAGCTGTATCATATCAATTGGAGTATTGGACATTGGGGTAATGGAGCTGTTTGGAGTACAGTTACTTTGCGTCTATTGTGGATGGTTTGAAGGTTTAGAGAGGCCTTCTACGGAGCTGAAGCTAGTGTTTTACCGTTTTTGTGTTCTATATGAGTGGATGGCTGTGTTGTCCACCTTCTCCTCTCCCTCTTTGCTTTACTTTCACTAATAGTTGTTCTATGGCTTGATTGTTTCTTTCTCTCTTAGCATATTCCTTGTATTCTGGGTTTCAACAATAAATATTATTATTCATTAAAAAAAGGCACTAAATTGATCTAAGAAGTCTCTTGGCTATGCTTTTTGCAGATTTAGTTTTAGTGGATGAAATTAAAGGTGGGTATTAAATTAAAAAATGATTGAGACACTCTAGAATCTAAAGGTTCATGTCCCAACTAAGGTATCTTTTTTTACTTGGACTTTTGTGATGGGTAAGATTCTTACATTGAATAACTTACACTGTTGAAGGGTTATCATGATTGATTGGTGTTACATGTGCAAGAACAATAGGGAGAGTGTGGATCATTTGTTGCTTCATTGTAAGTTTGCTAAGGAGTTGTGGTCTTTTGTATTCTGTTTGTTTGGGGTGCAGTGGGTGATGCCAAGGAGGGTGCGTGAAGTGTTGGAGTCTTGGGGGTGGGTGGCATTTGGTGGGCTGTTTCATAATGCCTTATGTGGACCATTTGGAAGGAGCGTAATAAGAGAGCTTTCGAAGACTAAGGAGCACAACAGAGCTGAAGTCTATTTTTAGGGGGTCCTGCTTGAATGGATGGCTGTTCTTCCAGGCCATTTTCTCTCTTCTTATTTATATTTTACTGATCGTTGTATTGTAGCTTGAGAATGTCCTGTAGAACACTGCTTGTGTATTGCTAGGCATCCCTTGTTTGATACATAATAGACTTTTATTTACTTATCCAAAAAAAAAAAAGTAGGACTGAGATAGAGATATATGGAATGTAAGTTTAGTAAAAAAAGAAACAGAGATGAAGGGGCCGTAACTTGTAAGGCTGATATTGAAGAGATACAAAAATGAGAGAGAGAGAGATACAGCTTTCAATATCTTTTTTTTTTTTTTTTGGATAAGTAATGAATATTTATTGAGAACCAAGAAAAGCCTTATGTTCATGATGATGAACACAGAGGGAAAGAATTACAAAAGTCTCAAAACGGTAAATCTAAGGGAAACTTGAAAATCTAAAATAGAAATACATTGTGTAAAACCCCAAATCCAGGACCAATCAAAGTGAGTACGAGCAAAAAGCACTTTCAATTGATCTGATGAGCTTTACCTGTCTTCAAAGGTACGACTATTCCTCTCCTTCCAAGCAAGCTACATCAAACAAGCTGGCACCATTTTCCATATATCTGAACCAAACTTACCAAGCTAGTTTCTCAAGCTGGCACATTCCCCGGCAAAACCCTTTGAATCCCAAACATTTGAAGTGCAACTCCCCAAAAAGATGGAGAGATTGAAGAGGATGTGAATCATAGGATAAGAACAAGGTGTAAGTATGAAGTGGAGAAATGCATGAGGAGCATTGTGTGATCGTAGGATAATTATTTTATAAGACTACTATAAAACAAGTTATGCACTATACCTATCCAAAAAAGAAAAAAAGAAAAAGATGACAAGCTATGCTCTATGGTACTTGATGTTGGACTGTTAAGCACCAACATATTCATAAAATGAGTGTAGCTGAAATGAAAATGTAAATATATGGAAAGATAAGATTCATAATGATGAACTTTTCTTAAAGACATGGGTGGCCTCTATTGATGAAAAGAGTCATTTGGGATGGTTTGGTCATGTTTAGGGTAGAGCGATTAATGCACTGGTTCTTATGCAGCATTTCTTTGGGGGTTACTGTTTGATCTGGTTTCATGTTATCTCATAGTTCCCATTATATAGTTGGTCAACGTTTACAATCATTGTAGCATGCATAGAATGAAATGTAGCAGGTTTATATCTTTTTACCTATCAAAAAAATAATCTGGTTTCATGTCTTTACTTTGTTCTGATGTTGCACACATTAATAACTCGTATATTTCCCCTTCCAGAAAATTGATTGTTATGTTATTTCATGTCCAGATTGCTGTAACATTTTAATTTAACTTGATCTGAATAAGTAATCAATTTTAAGATTGTACCTTTGTAATTTGTCTCTCATTGGCATGTCATTAAGTCTGCTGTGTTGTTTGCTTTGTAATTTATACAGAATGATGACGAGGATATGATATATGTGTACAATGGTTATCTGCACAAGCTAATTACCTGCTTCTTGTCTCAGCCACCTGCCAGAGACAAGGTCAGTTTGATATCTATATATTTATACACACACATATATATATATAATATGTGTACGTATTCTTTTCTCTCTTAAATATATGGCATTATGATAGAGTGAAAATTGATTGGTTGACATGTCATTTCTCTACCAAATGATGATTTCAGTGACTAATTTGCCTTCTATATATGTCAGTTCATCTGAATAGTGTAATAGAGTCTATAGAGATTGCAACTTTAGTATGTCAAACTATTGCGGATTCAAATAGCTTGTGGATGATGATGACGATGACGATGACGATGACCAGATCTTTATTGCATGATTGGCTTTATATCTTTTGATGGCTCCTACCATTATTATTAGATTCCATGAAGCAGGGTTTTGAGTTGTGCTTGAACAGCAGGTGTTTAGACAATGAAGAACCTATTTTATACATTGGTTTGAAATAAAGAATTGTGAGCTTGGAATAATGTTTTTAATTTTTGTTGTTTACTTGTTTCTTTAATAAGAATTTGTGTGTATGCAGAAAAAAGCTTAAAGAGGTGTATGAATTGCATAATTTTTTTTTACTGGAAACAGATTAATTTCCATTTCTGGGGAATTGGTGAGACTGGTGGGCAAGCATTATAACTAATTCTTTCAGGACAGCTTGTAGGTTTTGTTGCTTTTGGTCGTGGATTTCTTTTCTTTTAGTGGTGGGGGTTGCGGTAAATTCCTTTTGAACTTGAGATGATAATCGTTTGCAAATTGCTTTCTGGCACTTTTCTCTATCTATTTTAGTGGCTGATAGACTTGAATAATTTTAGCTGGGTTTCCTTTGGAATAGAATAATCTTAGGGGGGTTTAAAAAGATTTAGTCTTTTGCACAAAATAGACCTAAACAAGGGACCTAAGCTGTCTTGGTTCAAAATTAACTTGTTGCTGCATCACTCTTTCTTACTTTTGTGCATATTTAACTCTCTTCCTTATAACATGTATTTGATTCCCTAGTTATCATTGGTCTTTCTCTGGCTTCAAGCATGTGTTCTTTCTGTACTTACGGTTCTGTATACTTTTTCACAGGTGAAAGAATCAAAAGAGAAAGCCATGAGCGTGCTTAGTCATTACCGGATGGCTAGCTCACATGATTTTTCACATGATGGCAACTTGAATTCTCAACAAGCCATTGAAACTGGCTCTTTAACATTTGTCTCCCTCCTAGAGTTTGTGAGCCAAATTTATCAGGTTAGTTTGAACTAAATTAAATCACTTTGAATCTTCCAAAATAATTGCTTGTTTAATACACCAAAGTAAATTATATAAATGTGAAATGAATCTCAAAAATCCCAAGTGACATGTTCTAATTGGAAATTGTGGGATCTAGTTAGCTCAATTGGTAAAGTCTCTGGTTATCAAATAAGAGAATCATCATGGAGCGGATGCCATAAGTTGAAATTCTATTGTATCTATATTTAAAAAAAGGGTTCTAATTGGAAATTAAACATTTATAGTTATCTTCTGTGTGTAGGCAAATATTATTCTGAAAAGGCTGTCTAGATTGAATTTTCTGTGTAGGTAGATCTGTTTTTTTTTTTTTTTTTTTTTTTTTCAAATCATTATTTAGATCAAACCAAATGATATTGCTTGTTAATCAGAATATATAGATGAATAATGTACTCCCTCTGCTTCATTCTGTTCTAGTCTATAGCTTTTTGGGATATTCCAAAATTTTTGTACACTTTCTAGAAAGAGTGTGCACTGTTTTTGACTTTACTAATTTACCCTTGAATTCAAAAACAACCATAGTTCATAGACATGAAAAAGAAAGGGTAATTTGGGAAATAGTTCTATTTGAAAGTAAAATCATTAAATGTATTGTCCCCTTAAAAATTTGGAGTTATGAAGGACCAACAAACTGGGATGAAGTGTGTGATTTCATTTTTTGCCCACCTTTGCTAAAAATAAGAATGATTTACTTTTTTCTATGAATTTTTCTGTAGTATAGCTTCTTATGCTTTTGTTAATTATATTATTATCAGAAGGAACCAGAGCTCTTGTCTGGCAATGATGTTCTGTGGACATTTGTAAATTTTGCTGGAGAGGATCATACAAATTTTCAAACACTTGTGGGTTTCTTGAATATGCTGAGTACCTTGGTATGTGAAATGAATTTCTTTATTCTTCATAATCCTGTAATCGGAGAATTTTCTATATTCATTATGGTATATCTGTTTTGATTTTTCATGTTCTGATGTTACCTCTAGGCTTGTAGTCAAGAAGGAGCTTCAAAGGTTTTTGAGTTACTTCAGGGGAAGGCATTCCGGTCTGTTGGGTGGAGCACTTTGTTTGATTGCTTATCAATCTATGATGAGAAGTTTAAACAGTCCATTCAAACTGCTGGTGCAATGCTACCAGAGTTCCCTGAGGGGGATGCAAAAGCACTAGTTGCATACCTGAATGTTCTTCAAAAGGTTCTTACTTGTTCGATATTACGATTTTATCAGCCTTTTGATTTTTTTGCATTTCTTTGGATGTTTCTTTAAAAGATGTTCCAAAATTTCCAAGCAATCTAACTCTGTAAAGCCATCTTGTGACTAAACTTGGTTTTCTCTACATGAGAATTGGCGTTGGAGGTTTGGTGATAAATTCCACTTGAGATGGTTTGGCCATGTTTAGAGGAGAGAAATTAATGCACTGGTAAGGAGTGAGTTGACTCTATCTAAGAGAAGAATATAGAATATAACTTTAGATAAAATAGAATGGAGGAAAAGATACATGTGGCTGACTCTATCTAATATGTTGAGGATTCATAAATGACCCCAAAAATTTGGAATTAAGGCTGCTTGTTGTTGTGGGGGCTCAATTCCATGTTCTTGTGTTTTTCTTGCTACTTTTGCAGATACTACTTGTTCTAATTCACTTCTTTTCCTTAATTTTTGGACTTTTGGAAAACTTATGTGTTGATGCATTGAAGCTTTTTAATTGCTTGTTTGTGTTTTTATAAAATAATTTTCCATCCACATAAGGTGCGTGATTGCCTCCATTTTGGTGATTTCCTTAGACATTTTACACAAATCTATAAATTGCGATGTATTGTCTAACATTATGTATATTTTTTAATACATCGATAGTTATTTGTATGGGGATTTGACTCCTGGATGTCTTTGTAAACACCAAGAGGTGTCACTTGAGCTACGTAGCTCTTGGGAGCATTATGCATATTTATAATCATTAGTTTTTAAGAGAGAAATTATACTTTACCTCCCTAAACTATGATCCCTTTTACACTTACCCCTAAACTATAAGAATGCACACTTACTCCCCTAAACTATACCCCATTTTACACTTACTCCCTTAAACTATGAGAATGCACACTTTGGCCCCCTAGACTATAAAACCCCTTTTATACTTACCTCTCTAAACTATGACCCCTTTTACACTTACCTTTTAGACTATGAGAATGCACACTTTCCTAAACTATTACCCATGGGATGGAGTGTAAAGTGTTACATGAGTTATAGTTTAGAGGGGTAAGTGTTACTTGAGTAATAGTTTAGGGAGATAAGTGTACACTCTCATAGTTTAGAGGGGTAATAGATTAGGGGGGTAAAGTGTGCTTTCCCATAGTTTAGGGGGGTAAGTGTAAAAGGGGTATAGTTTAGAGGGTAAAATGTAATTTTCCCTTTATGTGGATAGTAGCTCATGGTCAGATTCTAATTTTGGATAACCTTATGCTCTGTGGTTGCCCTTTGTCGAATTGTTGTTGTATGTGTTGTTGTAATGAGGAATATGTGGATCAACTGTTATTTTTTTGTCCGATAGCTCATTCTTTGTGGACACATATGCTTAGGTTGTTTGGGATCGATTAGGTCATGCCAGGTTTAGTTGTGGACTTATTATTTTGTTGGTATCATTGGCTTGGGAAGCATAGTTCTGATATTTGGAATTTGGTTCTAGGCTATTTAATGTGGACTATTTGGACTGAACGGAATCAGTGTTCTTTTGAGGATAATGGGAAATTTGTGGTTCAGTTATTAGATTTATGCCAACGGACCCTCTTTGATTGGTCTCGTTGTTGGGGTCTCTCAAATTGTTCTACTCTTGTGGATTTTCTTTTGTCTATTAGAATAGCTTAGTGGCTGTTTGTGTCTTTTTGTTTCTTATTACTCTTTGTTCACTACCGTGAACTCTTTGTATTTTTCTTGCTATTCCTTTTTCAATAATATTTTCTTCTTACTTATCAAAAAAAAAAAAAATTGTAATTTTCCCTTTTGAAGAAAATCACCCAGACCCTGCAAAAGCAGGAGCATTGTACATTGGGTATGGGCTTTTTAGTTGTTGAGAAAAGCAGTGGAATGGGTAAATGAATCTGAAATATAAGCTGAAGAGGTTCTTAAAAATGTTTTACAATATGTTAGGTTCTCAAATGTTAGCTTGTTGGTTAATGAGTCATTACCTTTATCTTCTCCCTTCCAATAGAAAGGAATAACTGCATTTTGATGCTGACATGGCATGTGATACAGGTTATGGAGAATGGGAACCCCATCGAAAGGAAGAATTGGTTTCCTGATATTGAACCATTATTCAAGCTGCTTAGTTATGAAAATGTGCCTCCGTATCTGAAGGTTGACATCTGTAGTTTTATATTGCTTTGGTGAAGAGTATCATGGTATAACATTTGCAGCTTCTTGTCTCTGTTGGAGGATAGAAGCTGCAAGTGAAATTCTATTCACTGTTTTTGACCCAGAATATCACATGCTATTACAGGGTGCTTTGCGGAATGCAATAGCTACTTTTGTTCGTGTCTCTCCTGTTCTAAAGGATACGATTTGGAGCTATCTTGAGCAGTATGATCTACCAGTGGTGGTTGGGAAGAGTGCACAGCCGATGTCAGCACAGGTTAGTATGTTTGAATGGTGTCCATTCTTTAAGTTTTATATAGCTAATTGACCACGATGAAACCTAGTGCATTCGGATTGAGAAATTGAGATATTATTCTTAATAGAGGTTTTTATACGTAAAAGAATTTTATTGAGAATGAGGATTTACCTCATGTACACAGTGTCTATATCATTAGGTATCCTAAAGAATTAGAACAGAAGTGAATTACATACGCAATGACAGAGAGTCAATGAAATCTACAAAAGAATGAGTTGCACTAGGACCAACGCATGATATCACTCAAACAATGATCTATTGAAAAAATTCTTTGAATGAACCACCCAGTTTTTCACATTATCAAAAGTGCAATAATTACTTACCCTCCATAAAGTCTGTAACAAGCATAGAGTGGCTAAGGAAGGCAATGGGATGTTTGGTATTCAGTCTTATTATGGGGTGTTGAGAGGTCCAAGGGAGATTTCTTTTCCTTGGAGAGGGATTTGGTGTGCTAAAGCACTGAAGAGGGTAGCTTTGTTTGTGTGGACTGCAACCTGGGGAAGATTCTGATTAATGACAACCTTGGAAAAAGGGGTATCATGTTAGTGCATTGGTGCTGTATGTGTAGGCATAGTGGGGAGTCAGGGGACCATGTCTTACTGCATTTTGATTTTGCTAATGCACTTTGGGGCTATGTCTTTGGTCTCTTTGGAGTTAACTAGGTGATGCCAAGTAGAGTAACAGATCTTCTAGTGGGTTGGTGGAACTGGTTTGGGAAACGCTCCTCTGTTGTGTTTGATATGGCTCTTGTGGTGGGAGCAAAACTTCGGTATGTTTGAAAATTTGGAAGCGTTGGGAATGAAGCTGAAGCTTTCATTTCTTAGATTACTCTGAGGGCGACAGTCATGGGTCTCAATGACAGTGTACCCCAACAGAATTTACCGATCCAATCCCTTTTTCTGCATAATTTGTTTTTTATAGAAAATTTTTAAGCTATCTCGTCTTTTGTAACTTTTTCAAGGCTGTTTCTTTGCAATAAAATTTATTACTTACATATAAAAAAAAAAAAAGAATGCAGGGGTTGAATTCCACACAAAAGAATTGTCTTTGCCAAACTAATTCCTCCAACCAAATAAAAGATCACCAACACTTCTTTCCAAAAAACGGAGAAAACATAATTCCATACCATTTGCTATATCACAATCTAACAATAAGTAGTTCATAGACTCATCGCTGCACCTACACATGCAGCTCCAATTTATTAATGTAAGCCCTGTCCTGATAAAATTATCATATGTCAAGATATTACTAATGCAGCTCCAATCTGTTTTTTATAGTAATTCATTAAGCTATCTCGTCTTTTATAATGTTTTTGAGGCAATTTCTTATAAAATTTATTACTAATAGAAAAAGAAAAATAATAGAGGGGCTGAATTCCACACAAAAAAATTGTTTTTGCCAAACCATTCCAACCAAACAAAAGATCACCAACACTTCTTGGTAGGGCCCGCTGGATTTCAGATACGGATAAAACATAAGTTCCCATTATTGTTTCCTATATCACAATGTGACAAGAAGTGGTTCATGGACTGATCTACACTTGCAGCTTAAATTTACTAGTGTGAGCCCTGTTCTGATGAGATTATCATATGTCAAGATCTTACCCCAAGCTACTTTCCAAACGAAGAAAGCGACCCTTCTTGGTTTCTTGGAACGTCAAAAACTCTTCCATGGGAAACTTACAACACTTGGGCCTCTCAATGTCTCATAATAGGAGCAAAAGTCATCTTCCTCTCCATACTACATGGCAATGACCTGCCTCCACAAAAAGTCATCTTCCCCTCCAAAGCGCCATGACCATTTGGCCAAAAGGGCTTAGTTGGCTGTGCCCACTTTTCTTACCCCCCCAAGCCTCCACTTGCTGAAATGCATAGAATATTCCAATCCACAAGATGGAATTTAACTTCATCACCCTGCTCTCTCTGCAAGTTTCATTGTAACCTTTCTTAGTCTATTCGATAGAGATAAGTAGTACATTGAGGGACCCAATAGCATATTTTCTACATAAACTACGGCCATGGACATGTGAACTATTTTACAAGGAAAAGGTGTGTTTTGATGTTAATTTAAGGGTTTTTAAGAAACCTCTTATCTGCTAAAGGCCTTTTAATGTTAAGTTATATAAGGGTTTTTAAGATATTAAAAAAAGTTAATATAAGGGGTTTTAAGATGTTATTTACATTGTGCTGTAGAATCCAGTTGGAAGTACATCAACTACTGCCATAGATGTGAATTATTTTACAAGGAAATGTGTGTTTGAATTTTTGTTTATTTAAATTTTTACAGGTTTATGATATGCAATTTGAGTTGAACGAAATAGAGGCAAGGAGAGAACAATATCCTTCAACAATATCTTTCCTCAACCTGTTAAATGCTCTTATTGCTGAAGAACGAGATGTAAACGATAGAGGGCGTAGGTACTGATTGTTGGTTGCTTTTTGTTGTTTTGTATTCTAATATCTTGATCCTTCATATCCACTCTAATATTTGATGATTTCATTTCTTTTTCTGGCAGATTCATTGGCATCTTCAGGTTCATATATGATCATGTCTTTGGGCCATTTCCTCACAGAGCCTATGCAGATCCTTGTGAGAAATGGCAATTGGTTGTCGCGTGCCTTCAGCATTTTCATATGTGAGTATATCTTGTAGTTTCATTTTCAGGTGTTGGCATCTGATTGGGTTTCTTTGTTTCTTATGTATTAGTTACTTAAAAAAAATAATTTAAAACGCATTCAACTTATTAACCTCATTATTGTTTTGTAATTGGCATTATCTGATTAGTATTTAAGGCCTGTCCCGGTGTTAAATGTGAAGGTTTATTTTGATTGACCATCTTCATTCAAATTTTGAACTTCATGGGGTATGATCTTGGAGTTGTTTAGATGGTAGAGAAATTTGAATATCAAGCTGAAATCCAATGCAGGATACTGAGTATGTACGATATCAAGGATGAGGATATTGACATTGTTGCTGACCTATCTCAGTTTTCGACACCAACCCAACAATCTCCACTTCAGATGCAGCTTCCTGTCTTGGAGTTGCTGAAAGTATGTGTATTATTGTTTTGTTTGTAAGCTGGCACTATAGATTGAATTTCAAAGCAGCAGCTGCATGAAAAAGAATCAGTGTGTTATATGAAAAAGAATGCGTTGATTACATGCTGGAATAAAAATCTGGGATTTGATTCACTTAATTAAATATTTAATTATGCCTTAATCAACTTGATTATTTTGTCAGTCCTTGTTTAGAATTTTTAAGATTTAGATTTTTTTAAAGAAATATTTTCAAATATAAGTTATTAGCTTTGCCTTTGTTCTTAATACATACACACACACACACACACATATATGTTAGGTATTTAATTCAGTTTCTGTCTATTTAAACAATTAAAAAAAAAGAATTTATTCTCACTTTGCAATTACATCATCAAATTTTTTGTTGTTGTACATTTGATTGTTGACTTAAATCATACTACAATTTTCATATATATGCACATACACCATGTAGGATTTCATGAGTGGCAAAACTGTTTTCCGCAACATCATGGGCATTCTTCTGCCAGGAGTCAATTCCATCATCACTGAGCGGACTAGTCAAATCTATGGGCCACTCTTAGAGAAGGCTGTGCAACTGTCTTTGGAAATTATAATCCTTGTCTTGGAAAAGGATTTATTTCTTTCTGATTACTGGCGCCCTCTATACCAGGTAAAGATTTTCAGTATGCTGGAAAGTTCGCTTTGCTTCTTCATAGTAGTTCAGATCATTGTATTTTGACTTCCCCCGCATATTAATCCAAGCTGGCCAAACTTCATATTTTCTTGTTCTTGATTTTCATTTGCCTGTAAGATTGGAAGGTTTCCCTTTTGGGTTTGCAGTTGAGTTTTCATAATGGTCATTGGTGTGTGTTAAACCTAGTCATCCAGTGTAGGCATGCATGCTTTCATATATGTATTGACAAAACTTGGGTCTTACACGCCATGTGGTTCAATGTAAATGTTACATGTTGTATGACGTGCCTTTTCCATATGGTTTACTATAATTGCGTCATATATTATATTGCAAAATTTGTGTTCGAGGCTGTAGTTGTGTTAAGTGGATGCCCACTCCAACTTATCAAAAAAAAAAAAAAAGTGGATGCCTTCTCCTTTTGCCATGTGGACAGTTATTTTGTCCTTTTTATTGAACACACTTCAGATTGTTGTATAATGTGCTTTTACAATTTGGCTTGCTGCAAGTATAGTAAAATTATTAGGATAATTTGCTTCAGCAGAAAATCTATTACTAAAGTTTCAAGAAGTTTAAATTACAACCCCAATTAAAATTGAATTCACTTGTTTCAAAAAATTTAAAATAGGTTTGATTATATATTTAAATTATTTTAATGATCTCCAATAATGCTTGTGTGTTTGTTTGTTCTTATTCGTATTGTAAAATGCATATCCTCTTACTTCTGTTGTTTTTTGTCTCCAATATTATGTTCTTATTCCATGTTTATGTATTTGTTTGTTCTTGTTAAAGATTTAATGTGTTAGTGTGCCCCATTTCTAGTATTCATGTCCATGCAACTTAGACTGAGTTATTTTGTGTGTATAATATCCTGTAACTGAGCTAAAATTTTTTAACTGATTTAGATGGACTTTGGCATGCATTTCTGATGCAGGTTTATGTTTCTTCAGATATTCATGAACTATTATCAATTTCTTAAAGAGTTACAATTTGAACCCTGCTATTAGTTACGTACCCTAGCTAGCCTTAATTTTGCTTTGAAGTAGTAAACTCCAATAAGTTGCATGAATCTATTCCTCTCCAAGAAGAAGGGCTTAAGCTGAAGCTGATAGTTGTAATTCTGGCCATATCACACTTGTTCTTAGCATGTCTGTGATTACATGGCTAAGCTCCTTTGTTGTTGCCATTCTCATACCTTGATCCTTTTTGCTGCAGCCTTTGGATGTTATACTTGCACAAGATCATAATCAAATTGTAGCATTGTTGGAGTATGTCAGATATGATTTTCAACTGCAAATTCAGCAGTGCTCTATCAAGATCATGAGTATATTGAGGCATTCCTTTTCTCCCTTTTTTTTTTTTTTTTTTTTAACATTTATTTTGTCTTTAGTACAGCTTAGAGCTTATTGCTTGAAATATTTTTAGCTATGCCATGTGTTTAAGTAAAAGCTTTATGCAACTAGCTTAATTATTATGATTATTTTGGGTTACAGTTCTCGCATGGTTGGGCTTGTACAGTTGCTGCTAAAATCCAATGCTGCCAGCAGTTTGATTGAGGATTATGCTGCCTGCCTTGAATTACGATCGGAAGAGTGTCAGATTATTGAGAACAGCAGTGATGATCCAGGTGTTCTTATAATGCAGGTTTGTACTTGTAGTTTGTGTGGGGATCATTCCCGCCCAATTCTGTAGCTAAAGTCTTCTACAACTTTCATGTTCACCCACTTTACATGTTTTGCAGCTTCTAATTGACAATGTCAGTCGGCCAGCTCCAAATGTTACACATTTACTACTTAAGTTTGATCTCGACACCACTGTTGAACGGACTGTTTTACAGCCAAAATATCATTACAGGTTTTTCTAATTATTAATGTATTAAACATGATCATAATTATAAGTCTTCTTTTTTGCAACTAATCGTTCCTTTATTATCTGTTTTGCAGTTGCTTGAAGGTTATTCTTGAAATCTTAGATAAGCTTGTCAAGCCTGATGTGAATGCATTAATTCATGAATTTGGATTTCAGGTTAGATAGTTCTCTATCCAGTGTTTCTGGTATAAAACAATTCCAACTGTGGAGAAAATTTTTTCTAATTTTCAATTTTCTGTTATTTGTTTAGGTTTTTCTCACTTGCTTTATATAATTTTAACTGTTTGCCTTGTGCAGCTTCTTTATGAGTTGTGCTTGGATCCTGTTACATGTGATCCTACCATGGATCTTTTGAGTAATAAAAAGTATCAGTTCTTCATAAAGGTAACAAGTAGTGCTCCTTTTTAAACATTTAAAGCTTCTTGACAATTCTCTTTGTCCCATATGTAGTTTTCATTTTCAATTTCCATTCGTTTTCTCACATGTGATTGTCCAAAATTTATCTTACCGTGACAGCACCTGGACACCATTGGTGTTGCTCCACTTCCTAGACGAAACACCAACCAGGCACTTCGCATCAGTTCCCTTCATCAGGTCTGTTTTTGCTCTAATTCAATTCTAATGATTTTTTGTTGCATCATGGGTACCTGGTTTGATGGTTTTGGGATGCTGTACCTTTTCGAGTTGTCATCTAACGCCCCAAAATCATAGGCAATAAAAGTCTATTTAATATGAATAATCCATAAAAAAATATTAAATAAAAGAAACTAGAAACCTTGAATCTGAATACAAAAGTCAGAGCTCTAATTCACCAAATACAAAACATCCTCAAAATAATTCTCCAATACAAAGTTTAATGCCATAAAATAATAATAAAATCCTTAGTTCCACAAAAATAATTTGTAACTTCTGTCTCCCAAGAATCTCTACTTCAATAATCCACCTAATGTATCTGTAATGGGAAATAAAAGGGGGTGAGATAACTCAATAAGTGGAATTCACTAACATTGGGGTGTGGGAACAAACCTTTCAAATAAATAATTCTTTCAATAGATTCACAACTCATAACTCACCAATATTTTGTCATCAACTATTTCATGTAAAAGAAAATAATATCTTTATATTGTGAGCCATCATAATATATATATTGATACCATCACATAAACAATTTCCTAGGCTTTTCTCGTGGTCAACGTTTACGCCCCGTTGACAGGGTTGTGCTGTCCCCTTTTTGGGACTGGAACCTCCTTTCATCCCATTTCTTAAGGATGGCTCCTTTGGAACCTAAAGGTACACTCCCTTGCTAAGGAGCTTCCTTTGGATCCTCAAGAGTATGCTCCCTTGCTAAGGAGCTATCAAATGTGCACTGTCCCCTTTTGGGACCGTCCCTTGCTAAGGACTGGCTGCAGCATGATTGTCCCTTGCTAAGGACTAAATATCATACTGAGCTTCTAATCACGACTTGCCATAGGTTTTCAAAACATATTCAATATGCTCACAAAATAATTCATTCATACTTCTCAAAATATAAAGACATATTCACACATACAAGTTTAAATAAAATTAGGTTGTCCTACAAGTTTTTCATAAAACGAATAGCCAATGTGCACATCAAACATTTGTAAAATATTCATTTATATATAGAATATCAACATATTCTTTCATATAAAATAGTTTAATAATTAACACTGTTTTGGGAAAACCTCCAAAATTAGTAAACACCACTTACCTCTTAGTTGCAAAAATAAATGAAATCAACCTCCCTTGAATCACAACAATTCAGTAGAATTAGAACCTAGCAACAACAAAAATAGGTTCATCAATACACAAATTTCCCACTTAAAAATCTATTTTCACTCTTAAACAGTTTCATCCTAAACAATATTAATTTATCCAAAATCCTCTATTTATTCACTTAACTATCCAATTCACTTTCAGCTTTGATCAGATTTTTGGACTTACAATTACCGCTGCATGATCATATCTTTTGGCTCTACCTAATCATATTTTGGCTTAAAAATCATTGCTGCATAATCAGATTTCTTTTTGGGCTTAAAAAGTTGCTGCATACTCAGCGGCTTAGAGATGATAAATTAGTATCACTAGAGGTAGAGGTAGGTATCAAATAACATAATGTGGCCCTTTTCCATTAATATAATCCATGCATGACTTTAATGCGGCAGAAAGATGGACATGTGATAACCTAATATATACATTAATCTATCCATCCAATTGCTTAGTATTCCCTTGATGCGCTGGACTAGGATTTAGCCAAAGAAAAGGGCGTGGATGCAGGTCAAATTAACGGTGAGTACAATGAGAATATAAACTATTATATATAACCCACAAACCACCCTTGTTCTAATAAAATAATCCTAGCTTTAGATCCATAACGGCAGCCCCTATTTTTTCTCTATTTGGTACGCCAAAACAGATGCTAAAAGTGGGAACAAAAGCTAGCCATGAGTATAAACTATCCTAAGTTTAGAGCAGCAAAGAATCGTACCTGAAGTCTCCACCCATAGCCACAGTGAAGAAAATCAACATTCAATATTCGGCTGAAGCAAAAGAAATCCCATCAGCAAAAACACGTGAGACCTTGAAGGAAAAAGGCTAGGGTTTTCAAGGCCCATATATGTACTATGTCACCTCACTTGGGCTTCATATTCCATAGTATTTATCCTCTTTTTAATACCTTAGGCCCAAATTAATTTAATCCATTTTAATTATAGGCCTCCATTAAAAAAATTTACGTATAATAATTTAATTAGTATCAATATATGGGGTGTTACAGCCAGATAACCATGTGTGGTCATTGTGATTTACAAATAACATTTCTTATTTTCCTTATTTTATTAATTCGAAGTGATACATGCACTTCAAACACATTGGCAATACAAAATTAAAATGCTACTGGGCACTGTTTATTAGACTTTAGGCTAAGCTTTACCTATTGCCATAGTAGTTGTTGGTATCATACGATACGGAATACGTATTGAATTGGATCAATAAAATACTGTATCATAAATACGTATTGACCATGCTCATGAATCGTATAAATCATATTATATATGTATTGGACAATACATACAAATGTGGGTTGAAATTGGGTTTCTTGATAAAATTTGTGTTATGAATTGAATTAAACAAGTTGGACTTGTTTTTAACTCAAAATTATTTGGATACTTGGTTGAGCCCAATAAATAACATGTCCATTTGTTTTTTTCCCCATTCTCTACCATACAAAATTTATAATGTAGGGAACCTTTCTCAAGAAAAGGCCTTTGGACTACACTCATTGACACTTCACTTGCACATTTATAGATTTTTTTGTGTATGTGAATAATGTGTATTAAATAACAATATAAAGATTTATATTTTTTTTTATTATTGTCTTTACTCCAAGAAACATGAATGCCCAGAAGAAATATATATATATAAAGTTTTTGAAATATAAGAAAAAGAAATATTAAATATTGGAGATGATAAAAAAGATGTCAATGATGAAATTATTTTGCAAGATGATGATAACATTGACTTGGTTTACGGAGAGGAAGTTGATTAGGCAGGATGATCAATATGATGAGAGAATATTATTTTAGCTTATATATCATGTATAATCACTTTTTTGTTTGACTGGTTTGAATGTAAATGTTATATATATGTATTTTAATATGATTTATGTAGTTAACTTTGTTAATATTATTGCATTGATTATATTAGTCATTACTTGAATATGTTCCAAATGTATAATAATCATACAATTTTTTCTCAAAATTTAATATAGTGTTTGTATATATTTTCATACATAAAATGATATGATACAATTCACAGTACAAAATGAAATATCAATTCATGATACGATTTATGTTTTGACAAATATTATTGCCTTGTTTTCAAACCAATGCATATTATGGTTTTTTAAAATATTTTTTTATGATATAACATTGCGATTGAGCTGCCTGTTCTCTGTTTTCTGTTTTGTACTTTAATTCTTTATCCTAATAGATTGAAAGAAATCAGTTTGTGTTTGTCATATTTTTCACAAGTTAATCTGGAATAGAACAGCGTACTTTGGGCTCTTAAAGCCTCAATTATGTTTGTCCATTAGCAATTACATTTTCAGAACATCTACACTATAATGGAACTTACGTTTATTATCTTTTTCTATGATTTCTGTATTTCTGTCTGATTCAGAAACTAACTATTAAACTCCTGAATAGCCAGTCAATGTTATCTATATGGTTAATTTCTGTTAGACAGTTAGACTTCGTTTGCATTGAAGTCTTTCCTTGATTTTTCTTACAGAGAGCGTGGTTGTTGAAACTTTTAGCAATTGAGTTGCATATTGGTGATATGAGTAGCTCCAATCACCGCGAGGCATGTCAGAGTATTCTTGCTCATCTTTTGGGGGGAAAAGTTGTTGGAATTGGTACTGATGGTGACATATCTCATTCCCCCTCTCTTAAAAATGGTGCGGAATACACTGGAACCAGAACTATCAGTAAGAGTAAGGTACGGTTTGTTACTTCAATGTTTTATGTTTCTTCTTTAACCTACTGTTAATCTGCTATAGATTTTTTCTTATCATTGGTTTTACATAACAATATTTTCCGTTTTATCATTTTAATCTTGGTACAGTTGTTCCTTTGAGGCATCAAAATGAAACTGAGACTGTTTCATTTCCTTGACATCCTAATATCACTTTTGAGAGGAGGGTAGGGTTGGGGGGGTGGGGGGAGGCTGATTCTATGAGACGGGTTTTAAACGGTAATTGAAAATTAAGTGCCTGCTCTTGTTATGAATGTTTGAGAGGTTCTACTCCAAATCAGTTCCTTTGGAATATTTGTGTGTGGTCATTTGGTGCTGTATGTGCAAGGGTAGCTGCAAATCTGTGGATTGCTTATTATTATGTTGTCCATTTCCTTATGATATGAGGGTTTTTATTTATTTATTTATTTTTTATTTTTAATAAAAAATTAAAAAATTCTATGGGTAATGCCAGGAAGTTGATAGATTAATACTCTAATTGGAAAGGGTGTTTGGTTGGCATAATAATAGGCATAATTTTGGGATGCTGCTCCTCATCACATTATGTGGACAATTTGGAGAGAGTGGAGTAATAGAACATTCAAAGGCATTGAGGGTGTTGTTGAGATGAAACATACTTTCTAGCATTTTCTGTTTGAATTTTGAACTATAATTTGGGGTGCCCCCTGGGGGGGGGGGGGGGTGTTATGTTGTAATTCTTTAGTTGAGTTAATGGATCTCTTAAATATCTGATTGTAATTCTTTAAGAGACTTACTCTTTTGAGTTCTCCTTTATAATAACAATTTTAGTACTTTTCAAAAATCCTTCTTAGCTTTGTAGTTTATATTATTAATTTTCGGTTTATGTCTATTGACACTCAATCACGGTTCTTAAATGGTTGAGATTCTTGGACATTTTTACTGACAGGGATCTATGTATCAAATAATAGTATATCACAAGGGTCCAAATTAAGTTTTTCAATTTATTTTTGTCTTGTTTAGATAAAAATTGCTATATACTACTAATAATAAGTATATTAATTGGAACTTCCCAATGGAGACATCTAGGGTTCAAATTCTCCCACCCCCATTGTGACTTATCTATCAAAAAAAGAAGTATATACTTATTTATTTATTGATAGTTAATATATACCTTTAAAAAAAAAGTATTTACAATTGGGAGCAAACTACAATTTGCATATCTTGGGATCCTCCTCTATTTGTTTACTGGTTCTTTGATAAGTTTATTTCTTGCATTGTCCAATTTCTAAAATTTATTCATTGATGATCACATTAAAGGGCTGAGTGAATGATTTGATAACATTATTAAAATTGTTTTGTTGATCTTGACTTTGTCATATTAGTCTTTTTACTATGTTAAAAGGATTGAGTGAATGATTTGATAACTGCACTGTGTGAAACCTGTGTTCTCATTCCTTTTTTTTTGATAAGAGACCTGTGTTCTCATTCTTTTGCTGTTATATCTTTCTTGGATCAACATCAGGTTTTGGAGTTGCTTGAAGTTCTCCAATTCAAATCTCCTGATACCACTATGAAACTTTCTCAGATTGTGTCTAGTTTAAAATTGGAGCTGGTAAGATTCTAGTGCTTCATGATTTTCATTATTTTTTTTTATAAGGTGCATTTAATAGTATGTTTTTACAGGCAGAGGACATACTTGGGAATCCAGCAACTTCTGGAAAGGGCGGTATCTACTATTATTCAGAGCGTGGGGATCGTTTAATTGACCTTGCTTCACTCCGTGACAAGTTTTGGCAGGTTGGTTTCCTAAATTAAGCGCCAATGGGTTTCTTTTCTTTTTTAGTGTATTCCTGGTTTGCATATATTCTCATTTGGAACTTCCTAAACAGAATTCTGGTGCTGATTCTAGTTTGTTGTTTCAGAAATTCAATTCTTTTTATCCCCAGTTGAGTAACTTTGGCAGTGAAGTTGAGCTAAATGATGTAAGAGAGACAATTCAACAGTTGTTGAGATGGGGATGGAAGTACAATAAGAACCTTGAGGAACAAGCTGCCCAGCTCCATATGTTAACTGGCTGGTCACAAATTGTTGAGGTCCATTGATTTATTTATATTATATTTTTCATTATTTTTAGACAAAGATAACCATTTAATATTGTTGATTTATCAACAAAATAATATTGAATATCAATTGAGAACTCTTTAAAGTGAGATTTTAGGTTGTATTGCATCATGACATACTCAACTTTATATTCTCTTATTATGCTTCATTTGCCTCCACTATATGATTGTACAGGTCTCTGCTTCCAGGAGAATTTCATCGCTTGAAAATCGATCCGAAATTCTATTTCAGTGGGTTCTCTTATCATCACTGATTCTTTCATTACTCTCTCAGGCTCTCTGTAACTATTTAATCTGGTCAATTACAGAGTTCTTGATGCTACTCTGAGCGCTTCTGCTTCTCCAGACTGTTCACTGAAGATGGCTTCCATATTATGCCAGGTACATTGATCTCTTTGCCTTTAAGCCTATTGTTCCTGCTGTTGCACCTTCATGCCGCTTATCATTTTTTTTGGGTCTGATTTGAAATATCCTTAGGTTGCTCTAACATGCATGGCAAAACTACGAGATGAAAGATTTTTATTCCCTGGTGGTTTAAATTCTGATAGTGTTAGTTGTCTCGACATTATCATGGTGAAGCAAATCTCAAATGGTGCCTGTCAATCCATATTATTTAAGCTTGTCATGGCAATTCTTAGACATGAATCTTCTGAAGCCTTGAGGAGACGGTATGGTTTCAAATAAGAAATTGGTGCAGTTTCCGTGCTTGTTTACACTTCCATTGGCATCTGACCATTTATCTTTCTTTGTTCAGCCAATATGCCTTGCTTCTAAGCTATTTCCAATACTGTCGGCATATGCTTGACCCAGATGTTCCAACAACAGTTCTGCAAAACGTGATTCTTGATGAGCAAGAGGGTGAAGATCTGGATCTCCAGAAGGTGTGTAGTTTCTAGAATGCAGAAGGTTCTTGAATTGGCAGTAGTTATCAGTTGCTGGAAGACTTATTGATGTTGATTTTATTCTTTTCTTTATAGATGGACAAAGAAAAGGCTGAACTGGCACGAGCTAATTTTTCAATTTTAAGGAAAGAGGCGCAGTCTATTTTGGAATTGGTGGGTCTCTTATTCCTGCTCTGATTTTTTGGTGTGCAATGTGTGAACTAAATTCATGAATTCTGAAAACATTCATAACTGTGTTATGTCTGAATATGGAAGAACTTGAAGTTATTCAAGGTTTTATTCACCAATAGCAGTGGTTCTCTACTGATTGCCAGCTAAGATTGAATATTTGGTCTAAATGTCTGGGTAAGGGGAAAGAGAAAGTGTTTTCTAATTGAGAATATAAGTTTGGTGTAGACTGTTTTATATTGCTATTGGCTAGAAATAGTGGTGTGCCTTTATTAATAATGCATGCACAAAATTTATGCCTTTAGTCTGTTTTCTTGTTTAGATGTGTGTCAGCTGATTTATCAACTGTTATGTATGTTTGTGTGTTGTGATTGACCACTGCATGCATATATCTTCTTTTGAAGTACATTCATACAAATCAAGAAATGCTTAATTGTTCATGACACACTGATCTTGTATTACTGTTGGCATTATTCTTCTTTGATATTAAACTTAGCTGTGCCTCTTATTAATTAAACCAGTTGGTGCTTTTGGTATCTCTTTTCAGCTTTTTGTCTGGTCTGCTTCAACTACCTTTTCTTTTGGCGTGTGTGTTTTAGATTGTGACTGTGTTCTTCAATAGTTTTAACTATTTTTATATATCAGCATTACAATTTTGAATTTTGTGTGATTTTAACGTTTTCCTTTTCCTTTTTCTTTGCTTTTTTCGTATTTTTTTCTTTTAAATGTACATCTTCAGGTATTAAAGGATGCAACTCAAGGCAGTGAACCTGGGAAGACAATCTCACTTTATGTTTTAGATGCGTTGATTTGTATTGATCATGAAAGATTTTTCTTAAGCCAACTTCAAAGCAGGGGATTTTTAAGGTCCTGCTTCATGAGCATCAGCAATGTTTCCTATCAGGTGTTTATTCTATCCGCTATATTCTCACAATTGATTCATGACATTTTACCATATCATGCATTATAGTGGTGATGTAATTGAGATATTAAGATGCCAAGGCCTGATAAAATATATATATATATATATATTTATTTATATTAAAAATGTAAAATTTACCCACTTGAACATCGCTCTTCAGCATTAGCAGTTGGAATGGCACTTGTGCTGTCTTCTTGCAAAGGACCCTCTCAAACCTTTCCATTTGAATATCTGAATTTAAATGCTTTGCTTTAATTCACAGCATCTTTTTATTCTGTAATTCAAAGCATTAATGTTGCAACACTTTGTATCAAAATTTCCATTCCTGGATGGTCCAATTTTCTGGCTAGATAGATTTTATAGTATAAATAGGATGCCAAGTGTTGGTATTGGACTTCTTTTCATTTTTCTGAAGCCATTATTTTATACGAGTAATTTTGTTTTTGGAATTGCCCTATTATGATCTGCTGCACTTTAAATTTTCATCTGATTCTTCAATTTTGATAATAATAATAATAAAAAAATTTCCTTGAGTTTGGAGTAAGTTGGGTTATGCCAAAGTCAGTTGTGGGGCTCCTAGCTTGTTGGCAAGGCTGGTTTGGTCGTCATTGAAATGGTCATATATGGATAATTGTTCCCCACTGTTTATTGTGGTGTCTTTGGAGGGAAAGAAATAGTAGGTGTTTTGAAGATAATGAGAGATCCATACCAGACCTCGAGTTATTTTTCTTTAGAAATTTATTGGATTGGTTGTCTGCTTTGTGAAACCAATCGTTCTCTTTTTTTCTTGATTTTCTTGATTCTTGTAATTTTTGTACTTGATTTGTTGGCCTCTAGACACTCCCTTTTTTGATATCAATAAAACTATTTACTTATCCAAAAAAAAAAAAAATTCTTTGTGTTTGGGAACTTGTTATTGTCTTTCAAAAAACTGCTGATTTATCTCATGGGCTCTGCCTTTTTACCTGTAAATATGTTTCTTTTGAATTGAAAGGTTTTATGCACCAAGCATTTCAATCTCTTTTTTCAGAAGTTATAGTTTCACTTAATTGTAAGTTATCAAGATTCATTTGTTAAATTTTACTTTATTTTGTACTTGTTATAAAGCTCTAACTCAATTGAATATCATTTAAAATTCTGAAGAATTACCTACCTTCAAAACCTGCTAAATTCAACCATAAATAGTAAAAAAGAAAGAACATTTGACATATTTTTATGGCATTCTAGATCCTTTGAGGGAGTAATACATATTAGTCCTCTCCTAGGTTTACTATGAATATGTATTTGTTTTCCTTTGAAGTTCAATGGGGATCTCTGCTTTTCTTTCATTAAATATGGACTGTCTGAATTCCTTATGAATTTTTTTCATGGTAATATTCATTTTTAAGTTTTGATATGATTAATTGATCTGAACCTTTTTTTTTCAGGATGGTGGGCATTCACTTGACTCGTTGCAGCGAGCTTGTACGCTTGAGGCTGAACTTGCATTACTATTAAGAATTAGTCACAAGTATGGGAAATCTGGAGCTCAGGTTCTATATTCTATGGGTGCTTTAGAGCACATTGCTTCTTGCAGGGCATTCAATTTTCAGGTGAATTGTCACTTTATGTTGTCGTTGCTAATATGGTGCTTGTTAGTCATTAGGATTATTTCTTTCAGTTTACTAATATTGAAACTGACCTACCTACCAGGGAAGTTTGAGGCGGGTTGACATGAAGCTTCAAAGACATGTGGCACTGGATTTTGACAAACAACGAATGATCATAACGCCGATGTTGAGATTGGTCTTTTCCTTAACATCATTGATTAATACATCTGAGTTTTTTGAGGTCAGGCTTCATTAATTTGTTTTCTTTTCAAAGAGTTGAGTTTATTCCTGTATACATTGGAAATAGGAAATTTGCTGCCTAATGCCTTTTACATTAGGTGATGCACGATGCATCTTCTTTAGAACCACAATTCCATGCTTCGCAGTAGAAATTTTTGCAAATTCTGGTTCTCTTTTGACAGAATCCTGATTCTATCCCACCCAGGACCTCATCAACCAATGGCAGCTTTTTACTGTCAAGGAATTCAGTTCATCATTAGATCTGCCTTTATTCAAACTGAACCTGAATCATTCTATCGAGTTTACTACACAATCTGCTGTGTCTCAGTGGTGTAATTGTAATAGTTCTATCATCCAACTCTACCTTTTTTTAGCCCCATTTCATGAATAGAAAAGTTAGAACAGGTCTGAGATCACTATCCAGTGTTGTCTTAAAATAATTATAGTGAGCTTGGTGTGACCTCAAGCTCATGTGAGCAGGTATGTTTGATCAAAATTTACATCTTCACTCAAATTAATAATGCTAGATTGAGAAAAAAACTTTCAATTTTTTCTAAACTTCATTACAGGTTGTGACTTTGCCTTTTTTTTTTTTTAATTGAAATATATTTACTAATGTATTTGTGATCAATCAGCAAATGTTTCATTTTACTTAGGATTTTCCTGCTATATTTTATCAATTTGATTGTATAATAGGTGAAGAATAAAATTGTTCGTGAAGTCATAGATTTTGTCAAAGGACATCAACTGCTTGTTGATCAAGTTCTTCGGGAAGACGTTTATGAAGCTGATGAATTGACAATGGAGCAGATCAATCTTGTTGTTGGTATACTTAGCAAGGTGAGGTTCTTTGAAGTTGTGTTCTGGACTAGTAAAATTTTTTCTCTGGCTTTAAGCTAGCTTTCTTACTTTCAGTAAAGTAAATACTTCCACATAATTTGCATGATTGGACAGCTTATGAGCACTTTGAGACATATAGAAGTGATGGTGCAAAATGAATCTTTGCTACTTGCATCCTAATGGGCATCCAAATTGCTCCTTATTATCTGTCCCTGCTATACCTTGTATTTGCCTTGCTATTTCTCTACCAGTTTGTTTGTCTTGATAAGACAAACTCTTGATAATTTGTTAATGCAAACTCCTGATAATTTGCAGGTTTGGCCTTATGAGGAGAATGATGAATATGGTTTTGTTCAA
The DNA here is from genome assembly GCF_932294415.1 of Quercus robur. Taxonomy (NCBI): domain Eukaryota; kingdom Viridiplantae; phylum Streptophyta; class Magnoliopsida; order Fagales; family Fagaceae; genus Quercus; species Quercus robur. The sequence goes on from NC_065535.1 coordinate 82,807,191, forward strand.
GGGCTTTTTGGAATGATGCGTGCTCTATTCTCTCGTGAGCTGGAGAATCATAGTTTTGCCCAATCAGTACGATCTCTTGAGGTCTGCTCATCTCCTTTCCAGCAGAGTTGAGGAATTGACTCACTGTATAGTGCTTTTCTATTTATACATTATTTTGTCTCATTTTCCCTTTTTTATGGTAAATGATCAGAATCAGAGGAAATCAGAACTAAACTCATTTCGATTATGCTTCAGCCTGAGCTCTTATCTGTATTTTCTGGTCACAAAGAAATCCCTGCGACTGCAGGTATGTGTTCAAAGATTTAAGCTAATGAATGTATTGGTTTTATTTTCGTACATGTGTCAATTTGGGGAAAGGTTCTGCCCAATAAATGGGTGGATATTTCTTTGCTTACCAACTCGCTTTTTCACAGGTTTCAGATGCCCCCTTTGATTACCATGCTCCTGTTGGACTTCAGCAGCCCACATTAAATTTACTTGGTTCTCTTCTTAATTCTGTGACAACTGCTCTTCAAAGAGCAGCTGAGGAAAAATCATTAATACTTAATAAGGTGCAAGAGGATACCAGTCTAGAATTAATATTTTCTGTGTTTTCCAATGTTTCCTTGTCTTTATCAGTCAGTGTGTTTACTTTGCTAAATTACTGGTAAGATTATGTTTATGCTTCTGCAGATTCGAGACATGAATGAACTATCAAGACAGGAGGTGGATGAAATTATCAATATGTATTCTCGGAAAGATTATGTTTCACCATCTGACGATATACAGAAAAGGTAATTGTCAGTCTTTTTTTCTTCACTTTTTTCATTAATCTTTTGATGTGATAGTTTAGTTATTTTATTATTTTCTGTAAAATATTTTTATTCACTATTTATGTTCTCTGAAGATTTAGTAAAAATGTCCTTAATAAACTTTTATTTTTTATTAATTTTTTTATTTTACATTTGTTGGCAACCACTGTCAAAATATGACATGTATTAGGTATTCAATCCTTAATTACTGTGTAGGGTTGGTTTTTTTTAACTCATCATTGTACATGAATTATCTCTAGTTCATATGGCACCTACTGTCCTTGTGGCAGCAAGATAGAGGGTGAGGTTGTTGGTTCAAAATTCACTGCTTGTGTGTGTAATTTCAATTAATAAATAAATAAAAATTTATCCTTGTGAATGCAGCAAATTGGCTTTTGATGCTCCTTTATATGATAAAACTTATCTTTTTTTTGATAGGTAATAAGACTTTATATTGAAAAAATGAACAACATGCTCACGATAGTGAACACTCTGAACAAGAAACAAATACAAAAATAATCAAGAACTAAAGGAACAAGAGGCTAAAAACTCAGATAAAGAAATACAATTCGTACACCCCCAAATGCGAGCCCAAAGAAATAGAGTACCAGAAAGGAGAGATTTTAGATGATCTAATGTTCTCTCCTTGTCTTCAAAAGTGCGGTTATTGCGTTCCTGCCAAACTAACCACATTAAACATGCCGGGACCATATTCCAAATGGTCGAACGATGCCTTCCAAACCAGTTTCTCCACATAAAGAAAAAAGAGCTGACTGACCTTGGCATTACCCATTGGATCCCAAACACTGCAAAAGCTTCGCTCCATAAGGCATGAGAAAACTTACAATGAAGCAGGAGGTGATCCACTGATTCACCATCACAGCAGCATAAACAACACCTATTTACCAGAAACCGACCTCTATTGACAAGATTGTCAATGGTGAGAATCCCATCATTAGCTGCTGTCCATTGGAAGAAAGACACTTGTTTAGGCACCTTTGCACACCAAATGCCCTTCCAAGGAAATTCGTCAGTGTTAGGACTAGATAACAGCTTGTAAAAAGAGCGCACATCAAAAACCCCAGACGTGGTCAATCTCCAAACCCAATGATCCTCCCCTTCACCCCTCGGCATAGAGGAATAAATAAGCTCAAAAAAGGAATAGACAATGTCTGCCTCCCAATCCTGAGGACCATGACGGAAAAGTAAATTCTAGCTCCTATTTCCTTCAGAATTAGATAAAACCAAGTCGGAGACCCATGCATCTTTAGAAAGAGAGCATGCAAACATGGCAGGAAAAAGCTCCTTCAAAGGAATAGGCCCACACCTAGGATCATGCCAGAAACTAACACGGCAGCCCTCCCCCACATTAAACTGAATTTGACTGAAAAACTTCTCTGAGCCTTTCTTAATACTCCTCCACATCCCACACCCGTGAGAATCTCTTACCCCTCTAGTGCACCAGCCTCCTCTCCCCTCACCATATTTGGCTGCTATAACCTGACGCCATAATCTGTTACTTTCATTCCCAAAACGCCACACCTTGTGCAACATTTAGGTGTACATACTGTTCCATACTGTTTCATGATAAGTAGAAGAATTTCATTGAGCATGAAGCGGAAAAAGTAATAATTAGGCTGGGGATGTTCATAGCTAGAGACTGTGTTACAGTCTCTGCCCTTCTTCCAATTGCAATGTACTGATGGCAAATGTTAGTCCTTATGGTTTATGTTTCATAATTCAATTGTTTCAATAAGTGGGGAAGGGGAATTTGAACACTAGTTCTCCTCATAAAGGATACTAGGTAATTCTATTGAGCTACAAGGCTCTTTGGTTTTTGGCCTATTCTTATGTTAATTTCTTTTAAATGGACAATCTTAATTATAGAACTTCTAATATGTGTAATGATGATATTCAGTTGGATGCAGTTAAACATGAATTCCTTCAAGTAATGCAGAAATTTGTTACTTGAACTCAAATGTTCCTAACGCAAGTCACAAATATGCTTCCAGTAATTTCTGTTGGCTACTTGGCTAACCACTTATGCTTTCTAAATGGTATCACATGCGAGCTAGATCATTTGCAATCACATATAACATGCTTGCCAAAAGAAACCTATGTTGTGTAAATGCTAAAGGTCCATCTGGACCTTCCTTGATTGCTGGCCTTAATAAGTGTATCTTGGTGAACTTTTGAATTTTCTAGTCATATTTATTCTTTTTATTCTCCTAGGGCATGTAATATGTTCTTATTGATTTTGAAATTGCTTCTTGTACTGTACAGGCGGTATATTGCAATGGTGGAAATGTGTCAGGTTATTGGCAGCAGAGATCAGCTAATCGGTCTATTAGTTCCACTTGCAGAACAAGTGCTAAATGTCATCCTCATCCATTTCCAGGATAGGTGGACCTGAAAGCAAAGATCCATTCTTGTCTTCATTTTTACTTTTATGTCATTTTGAGATTGAATGTTGTTTTTTTTCCTCAGTTAATTTTGTTTTTTGTTGGCAGTTCTGTCGAATCAGATGCTAGTGGAACTATGAAAACAATTACTTATGGTGACAAGTCTGACTCTGGGGATGACGTATCTTTGTTATGTGAAGAGCTAATTCCAACATTAGAACGGCTTGAATTACTAAGTGAGGTATGCTTCTTTTACTGGTTACAACTTAGTAGCCTCAAACTCCAAGTCATTCCCACTTGAATGAAATCTGTAATGAGCCTCATTGTGGACCTGCCATTCCAGATGCAGGGTAGGTGATTAATAGGATTCAAGTTCTCTTTACTGCTTCTCAAAAAAGAAAAAAGAAAAAAAATAGAAACTCTTTATTCTTAACAAAATTTCAAATCAAGAAAATGAATTTGCAGATAATTTTATATAGTGGTTATTTAATATGTCTGGTTCATTCCTTCCATTACTGTTTCTTTAGTTTTATGAATTAAGATCTCTACAGTGAAGGAAAAAAGAATCCTTACCTTCAATGGATTGAGGATCTGATATTGAAAGAATATCAAGTCTATCACTAGGAACAAAATGTTGGTAGGACTAGAAGTCAGAAGCAAGACTGGTCTTTTCAGTCCAAGATAATAAGATCTTCAGTCTGGTTTTCCTCTCCTAGTATGTCAGGATCATCTGTGAGATCTATCCCCCCTTTTTTGGTGACTATTTATTTTTTGTGAAGAAAGCATTTCTGAATCCTTAATCCACTCTTTCATTTTAATAGAGATTTGGTTGTAGCAAGACCCAAAGGGCCTTGCTGTGGTTTTAGTTTGAGATCATTCTTCAAAAATTAAATGCCAACGCGAAAATCTTTTGGTTTGGTTGTAGTTGTCAGGGTTCATGTCATATAAGTCATTAGTATTTGCATTTATGGATTTTAGAATTGGATATTTACATGGTGGTGGTTGTCTTCTCAGGATAAAGTAGGCCACAATCTTAAGGTGTTTCGAAGATTAGTGACTTCACTCAAGGAAATGACAATTCAAAGGTTGGCTTTATGAGAATGTTTCATGAAATAGAGGGAAAATTTTCATTGACTCGAGGGAATCACGTCATTGTTGATCTATTCAATATGCTGTATATTTTGAATGTATCAAGTATCTGTATTTTGTATCCATTTACTATTTAGTAAAATCTGTAAATTGTCAGTTGATTTTGTTTATATGAATGTAATTCTTCTCACAGTATCTTGTGTCGGTTTAACATCTCAAAATTTTGTAGCGTGCTAGAGCTTGTTTACCTGGTTTGGGCCTAGTGAAAACAAAATCTTGAAATTCAATTTTTGGATTGTTGTTACTTTTGTTAGGGACTGAGAAGTTGATTCATTTTTTGATTAATTACAGCTATCCACACTAAACTGTAGGGAATGCAAACATCTTAATTTGAGATTAATTTGCATTATTCAATTCACTGTTTAAATTAATTGCTTAGTTCTCAATTATCGCTCCTGAACTGTGAGCGTATTAATAATGTGCACCTTAAATTAATTTATATATATATATATATATATAGTTTTTAACATCTAACTTTGAGATTGAGCTATCCATTAATTTGATTATTTGGATACTAAGATAGGGATCCTGTTAATCAATCTCAAATTAAGTTACTGGTTGTGAAATTTTGAAATATTAGGCTTTACCTGGTGTCATAATTTATTGCGCTAGCCTCCGTGATTGTTTTGTAGTTGTTAAATTATAGACTTTTATATTATCCGGAGAATTGGATTTTCTTCACAATCAATACATGCACCCAATGAGATGAAGGCAATTACCACTGGCCCAGGTAACTTTCGTAGGCCCCCTTTATTCTTTCTTCTTCCATTGCTTTTTGATAAGCTCCCTTTCCGTGACCCAACAAACATTAAAACTACCTTCCTTGAAATCCGCATGCGATAAGGCCACCCTGCTTATGTATGTTATATTGTTATGATGCATCACAAAAACGCTATATATAAAACCTGCCTGAATTAAAGTGGTCGTTCATCTTAATTCTTCTTGTCATCTTTTGGATCAAACTGGTCTGTTCAAAGCCCTGAATTAAAGTGGTCGTTCTAAGTTTGGCAAAGCAGCGGATATTGCTAATAAGCATGTTCCCTAATTTGTTTGTCGATCTGGATGATAAATTAGGGACATGCTTGTTAGCCATATCCGCTACCTTAAGCTTCATTGTTTGAAATGGAGAGATTGGTACCAAAAAAAAGATTGATCAGGTTTGAGATTTATTTATTTATTTTTTCTTTTTTGTGTTTTTTAATTTCAGGGAGAGATGGAGGGATTTTCGTAAAGTTAATTGTTTTTAAAGGTTTGGTAAATATTAATTATTTTATGTAATGATTTCTATTTTTTTAAATGATGTGGAATTTGTTTCTAAAAAAAAAAATGATATGGAATTTTTTAAATTAGATTCACAATAAAAATTATTCATTATGTATTTGGTATTTAATGATCAACTTATTATTGGATATAAATGGAAGGATTGGTGTTATAACGTTAAATAATGTTAGGGGTATGAATTTGAATAATTAAATACTAGGGGTAACCATATTGTTTAAGAGTGTGTTTTGTGTAGTATAATTTATCTTATCCGTCCTTAAAAGTTATCATAAATTTTGAGGGGCAAAATTTAGGTACAGTATTTTAAGGGCTGTTCTTTAGGTTCTCCTCTTAAGATTCAGCCATATGGCTACTTTACTGAAAAATACACTTTTACCTCAAGAAAAAAAATCCATATGGTAGAATTTTAAGAAAGGAACCTAAGGAATAGTACCTAAGTACTGTATTTAAGTCTTGCCCAATTTTGAGTGTAGTTTGTGATGTGCCTTTGTGTTAGAACTTTTTTTTCTTTCCCTTGTATGTGTATGTGTGTGTTTCTCCAAAAAAAAAAAAAAAAAAATAAAAAAAAAAAAATAAAATTAGGGGGTAAAATCAAAATGACTCCGAACTTTAGAGTTGTTTGTCTTTCATATATCTATACTATTATTTATGGGGCTTTTCTGTTTGGATCAGATATATATATATCTATCTATATATATATTTTGTGTTCTAAAATATCCCTACAGCCTTAGTTTAACTAGGGGCAAAATTTTGTAAAAATACTTCTTTAACTTCTACGTAAAACACTATCTACAAAATAGGACCGCACTCCCAATATACTCATGTTGATTTTCAAACTCAAATTACTTCTTCTTCAGTTCTCAAATTCTCTCAGTTCAGGGTTAATATTCTTTTCTCCATTATCATCATTTTTTCTATTTGCTATGCTCAAATTTGCTCTTGCTCAATGGTATGTGTATGTCAATGTACATAGGTTTTTCTATTTTGATTTTCTAATTCATGAATGACTTCTTATATTCTAGAAACTAATCAAATATTTGTTTAAAATAGCCCTTCTATTTCAACCTCACCTTTAATTTCTTTCATATATTTCTTCAAGGAACGTGTTATTGGGTAATTTCTTTCACATATTTCTTCAATGAACGCGTGATCATTTAAATCAAGAAGAAGGAAAAAAATGCCACAGGCACGTAGCCATGCAAAGGTAAGTGTTGTCTCTTTGGCTCTCCCTATAAATGAACCTCCTTCATTTGTGATATTTTTCTCTTAAACGACGTGTTCATTTGTGATATTTGTTATGCTAAGGCTTACTGTGGTGGAAACACATGCCCATTGCTCCATCCTCTAAAACAGCCCTTTTCCTTCCACAAAAAAGCCTCCGTCTGCTTCAAATATCAAATAGCTTTTGACCACCACGTTCACATGAAGCAGACTTGAAGTGTAGTGAAACTCAAAACCACCACGTTCACATGAAGAGACTTGAAGTGTAGTGTAACTAAAAACCACAACGTTCACATTAAGCAGACTTGAAGTGTACTGAAACTCAAAATTTCTGGGGTTGCACCTCTTTTAACCATCACGTTCAGCCTCTTTGCTGACTTAAACCGATTCAAATATATATATTTTATTTGTATACGCATAAGTTTGTTTTTATTTGATTACGATATTATGGTAGATTTTGATTTATATTTGGTTTCCTTACTTTGTTATCATTATCCTTTCCATATCATTATCTTATGATTCTTATCTTATCTTTTCTTTTATTTGATCAATTTGATGAGTGTTTAATATTTTCTCTAATTAATGAGTAATTTTGAAATAGTGGGAATGATATAAATTTTTGTCTATATTTTTGTGCTTATCGGGTTTGACACATTATTTTAGTGTATGTGTTCTAAGTGGTACTCTCTCTTCTTCCTATTACTTTTGTTTGTTGTTTCTCTTACATTTAAGCCTTACTTTTTTTTTTTTTTTTTTTTTTTTTTTTTTTTTTTTTTTAATCTTTTTGTATTTTTTTTAGTGTGTCATATCAACAACTTGGTTTGATTGCATAGTAGGCACATTTGATGAATTCGGGTGAGCAAAGTGGTAGTCAATCTATCAAATAGTTGTTAAAGACCATTTTTTGTAAATATCCTACCATATGAAATTTAATATTGTCCTTTGTTGTGCCTTTCATTGCACATTTGATGATTTTGTAAGCAATTGCTATATACGTAAATTTGCAAAAACAAAAATGATACTGGGTGAAGTTATCTTTAAAGATAAAATTAAAAAATTGTGGAGAAATCTACTCCTAAGTAATAGACTAACTTTTAGGGATAATGAAAGCTCGAAAATATGTTAAAAAAACAAGAGCTCGTTTAGACCCCCAATTCAAATTACGATTTGGTTGATTTTACACTAACTTAATACTAAGTGCGGAATAGTGTAAACACAAGCGTATAAGCAAGACAACTACTCCAATCCAAATTTAAAGCAACACAGCAGTAAAAATGAAATGAACAAGAGTAGGGAAGAGAGATGCAAACACAGATAACACCGAGATGTGTTATTGAAGAGGAAATCGAAGAATCTCGGCGAAAAACCTCTCTGTCGCCCTCCAAGCGGAAATCGATCCACTAGACAATCAGTTGGGATACATGGGTAAGCAAGAGACCCTCCAAGCCTAATCTACCCTCTGTATTTAAGCCCTCCAAGCTCCTACTCTAACAAGACTTCTCGGAATCGTGTCTTGTCTAGCTCTCCGGATCACGCAACAAGCTCCATGTTGCATTTGCCATCCTTGACTTCTCCCAATGCTTCCAAGTAACACCAAAAACACTCACTGCACTTTGAAAAGGTGTGGATTGTGTTTAGGTACAAATCTCCTCTCAAGATATGATAATGGGAGAGGGATGGAGAAGAGGTTACAATGATTTCTCATTAAGGATGAGTAGCTTTCTCTTAAAAGGATGGGTGAGTGTGTTGTAGAAAACCTATCTAGGGTTTTTCTCTCTGAATGGCCTCTCATACATTTGTGGGTAATTAGGGTATATATAATATGGGTGAAGGGTAAGGAATTCACACATAAAAATCCTCCAGACAGAATGTTTCGCGACTGTCTCGCGGGAAGGCCTTACCCGCGAGACACTCGCGAAAACGACAGCCTGGCACGGCTCTTCAACTTCCAGTCATGTGCTCCTCACATGCTCTTTCGCAACTTAGCTTCTCGCGAGCTTCTCGCGAAATCCACTGATTCTTCATTTAAACTTGAGTCTTCACCAACTTAATACTAAACCCAATACAATAAAATCCCACAAAATACAATGAATAAAATTAGAGCAATTACAACACTTTTTGTCATGGAATAAAGCCAACATAAAACATAGTTGTAAATCACAACTTTACAGATAAAAACCTTAAAACATGGGTTCTCTCTCTCTCTCTCTTCTTTAAAGATAAAATTATAAAATCATGGAGAAAATTGCTTCTAAATAATAGGCAAAATTTTAGGAATAAAAATACCTAGGTAAAAACCTAAAATGTGTGTTTTATTTTTTTCCTCTTTTCTTTAAAGAAAAAATTATAAAATTATGGAAAAAATTGCTCCTAAATAATAAGCAAACTTTTAGAAATAAAAATACCTAAAACATGGGTTTTTTTTTTTTTTTTTGCTTGAAATTGTAAAAAATATCAAAGCAACGTTCTAGGATTCACAATTCATTAACTGAAACAATAAAATAATGAATATTATTTTTCACCAAAACTGTATTGAACATTGTTATCCTTAAACAAAGCAAACTATCCTTAATAATATTGCACAATCCAACGACCTGAATCTCAACCGTCAAACAGAATAAGGAAAGTAAAAAAAAAAATGTAAAAGAAAAAGAAAATGTAGGATTCTAAAATCCTAAAATATGGTTTTATTTATTTTATTTTATTTTATTTTTTTTTAAATGTAAAACCTTGTTGGTTAGTAGGCTATTAGTAGAGGATTCTAAAATCCTAAAAAAGGATTTTTTTTTTTTTTTTTGGGCTTGAAATTGTAAAAAAGAAAAGAAAAAACTACATAATTTTGGTCTTATTTTGTAGGCAATGTTTTAAAAAATTAAATAAAAAGAAATTCTGATTTACAACATGAGAGTCTTTAGCATTTGAAAATTTTGTTATGGATGTGCAATAACTAGCTTCCTTTTTACGACTAAGTGGCTGCCTTTTAGGGTTTTTATTTTTATTTTTTATTTTTTTTTATTTTTTATTTTTTTAAATTGATAACTTTCGTTTAAAAAAAATGATAATTGTGACACTCTATGACCAGTATATTTTTTTAGGACAAAAGTACAGTATCTCAAATGCTGTTCATTTCTTTAGATTCGGACAAGTGACTATTTAATTAAAAAATACTAGCCTCTAAGCACGCGCTCATGCTCGTGCGCAAAAGCTTTTCTATTTTTTTGGGTAAAAGTTAATAATTTGCATAAATTATAATTTGGGATTAATATATATTTCAATTGCAAAAAAAAAAAAAAAAAAAAAACCTAGGGGTATGATGAGTGTTAAGCGTTTGTGGTGAAATAATTTTTTCATCACCCCTAAGGTTTTATTTTTTATTTTTTATTTTTTTATTTTTTTTTGTGATTGAAAAATATAGTAATCTCAAATTATAATTTATGCAAATTATTAGCTTTTACCCAAAAAAATAGAAGAGCCTCATGCGTGCTCAGAGGCTAGTATACATAATGTAATTGTGATTATGGAAAGAACAATGTTTTTATTGGCCAAAAGGCTAACAAGGAATATGTGGCATGATGTGAATTTTTCCAAATTGTTTAGCAAAAACTTTTGCTTTTTATCACACATTTGGTGTAAAATCTACCAAAAGCTATATTATTTGTATCATATTTAGCAAATAAGATATCAAAAACTACATAATACCCAAACAGATAATCTATTATAGAGCAGTTGAAGAAGTGAACTTGGTAGAGAATAACAATGGGAACTAAATCAGGAAACCAGTCAATACTCAATAGCTTCAGCTCATCGTGGGCCCATAGGGAGACTTTCTCTTCCACATTCCTAGGCTACTTAGACAATTGTTTTTCTTTTTCTTTTTCATTTTCATTGTATTTATTATTATTTTCAATAGTATCACTTTAAATCACCGAAGGAATTCATTTCAAATGAAAGAATTTTTTTTCCTTCACGTAACTTGTATAAGTCATCCTTAAAATTCTTTGCAACTTAGAAATATGTTTTCTTTTAGTTCTTTTGTGTTGTAATGACTCTTCCCTCCCAGTTGCCATTTGGGATGTTCATGGCCTTCTCTATGAGGCAGCAGTGCCCTTTTGTAATGTATGTATGAATTACTGAGCATTATCCTAGAATCATCTCATATGATTATAAACATTAATTGCCTTTGCATTTCGATGGGAATGTACCGATGGACAATTGCTTCACTAGGTTTTAATTCACAAAAAAGTACTGAATCTGGCTCAATTACATTGAAATAAAAGTTACAATTCTGCTTCTTTGCTACTTTTTTATTTACATTTTCGGCACATGAGAAATATATCATAGACCGGGCGCCTTGATGTCCCAAATCTATAATAAATAAATAAAAACTAATAAGTCATTAATGGAAAATACATAGCCTGATTGTCTGGTTAAGATTGTAGACAAGTCTTAGGTTGAACCACTCCAGAATTGGTACCATGGGCATGTAGGAAGACAATCTTCATTGAAATTATTTATACATGAAGGGTATCTAAGATAAGCAAGTGCTATTTTTTGCAACAAGAAAAAAATAGGTCAAGACAGTCAGACGGGTGTTATAGTTAGACTAATAACAAATTAATAACGTCTAAAGTCTAGAAAAATTTAAGGGAGAAACAAGTAGAAAGTAACAGATTATTACTAGGAATATAGCAAATTTTATCCCGCAAAAACTTATTGACTATTTGTAATTTGTAAAGATAAGACAAAAGAGGAAAATGATGAAAATAGAAAATATTAAAACGGAACTTACTAATCAAAGAAAATAATTCATGGTGGGGATGCAAATGTTTAGCTTACAGATTCATTATCTAATTTTTTGGGATAAGTGGATAAGTTGCAAAGAATTGAACAGGATATCAATATTGAGAACTATTCCACATGATTATTATTTTGTATAACAATTAAGTTTATTAGGTATAAATTTAATTGTTGTACAAAATATAATCTACTTCCACATTCATATTAATTCGTTTAGGGTTTGACCGACACTTTCTATGTTCTCTATTTTGTTAGTGTCTATGAATCAAACCCTTTACTAGTTACAACTTTATTAATGTTGATAACAAATAAAGATCAACATTCGATCTACTTATAAAAATGTTAGAAAAGCAGGTTGATCAGTATTTAAAAGTGAATAGTTTCTATAAAAAAAAATGTACACCCTAAGGTGGCATTAGTTCAACAAGTCATTAGTGAAAATAAATAGCTTGATTATCGTGATCAAATTTGGAGAGATGATTCTGGTTGAACCACCCCAAAAGTATAGACATGGTCATTATAACAACTAGGTGCTATGTCCATCTCTTGCTGATTTAATCAGAATAGTCTTCGAAGAATATTCCAATGCAAGCAACAGAATGACTGCATACAGTTGAAGTTAATTGCTACATAGATGCTGGATGTTCCAAACATGTTGTTGAAGGCCATTTTACTTATTTGAACTCCTGTTTGCTTTAGCCAGTAAATTTAGTTTGTGTTATATAACATTTATATAATTACTAGTTAATTGTTTATTATCATTTTTCACAAAAAAAAAAGAAAAAAGAAAAAAAGAAAAGAATACTAGGAGGTAACCACATTGCTTAAGATAGTATGTTGTATGTAGTATAACTTGCTTTACCTTCCCTTAAAAGTTATTATGGTTTTTGAGTAGAGTTTACGACGAGCCTTTGTGTTAGAACCATTTTCCTTTCCTTTGTATGTGTGTGCGTGTTTGGTTTTCCAAAAGAAAAAAAAAAATACTAGGGGGTAAAATCAAAATGACTGAACATTAGGTGTTTAGTCTTTTATATACATAATGTAATTGTGGTTATGGAAAGAACAATGTTTCTATTGACCAAAAGGTTAACAACGAATATGTGGCACGATGTGAATTTTTTTAGCTTTTAGCTTTTTATCACATATTTAGTGTAAAATCTATCAAAAGGTATATTTTTTGTATCATATTTAGCAAATAAGCTGTCAAAACTATGGAATACCCAAATGGATAATCTAGTGTAGAGTAGTTGAAGAAGTGAACTAGGTTGAAATAACAATGGGAACTGAATTAGGAAACATGTCAATAGCTTCGGCTCATCGTGGACTTGTAGGGAGACTTCCTCTTCCACATTCCTAGGCCACTTGAGCAACCACATCAGCTTGTGTATAGTTTTGCAAAATAGAAAAAGTTACTCATTTTACACATTTTGACCCAAAAAAACACCACATCAACTTGTGTAAAATTGTGCATTTATGCACAATTGCTATAGTAATGTGCATATATGCATAGTTACTATAGCTCGTGTATTTGCTACCTCTGACTCTCATCGCAACTCTCTCTTTCTCATTTCATCATAGCTATCTCTTTCTCTCATCTCAACTTTCTCAGCCTCTCCGATCCAACAATCTGATGAGTCTTCGTTCTGAGTTGGACGAGTTGACTCAAATCCAGCGATTCGGCAACATTGTTTTCAGACAATAGAGATATTAATGTTTTTTGTAAAGCCGGAGGAGGCTTTGATCAACCTTCGCAGCCGCAGCAGAGGAATGGGTCCGATTAACCTTTGCAACCTTCGCTCCAATCAACCTTGAGTTTCGAGTTGAATGGGTTTGGGTTTTGGCTTCATCTAGGTTTTGACTCCGATCAACCATGAGAATGAGAAACAAAAAAAGCACAAAGCAAGTAAACAGATCTAGGTTTCGGCTTAATGGTGGCTGGGTGATGATGATGGTGGTTGGGTCTGAGAGAGAGACAGGCCATGAGTGAGAAAATAATAAAAATTGTAAAAGAATGAATATTTTATTGAATAAATGTGTAGAATAGATAAACTGATGTAGATGTTTTGTAAAAATAGATGTGTAAAATAGAAAAAGTAGGTTTTAGATGTGCAAAATGGAAAATTTTTTGCACATACTAATGGGGATGCTTAGACTATTGTTTTTCTTTTTCTTTGTATTTATTATTTTTTTCGATAGTATCACTTTAAATCACCGAAGGAATTCATTTCAAATGAAGGGATCTTTTTCCTTCACGTAACTTGTATAAGTCATCCTTAAAAATCTTTGGAACTTAGAAATATGTTTTCTTTTTGTTCTTTTAGTTGGGTTAGGGCCAAATGTACCTTTGATACCAATACTCGTGTTGTAATAACTCATCTCTCCCAGTTGCCATTTGGGATGTTCTTGGACTTTTGTAAGAGGCAGCAGACAGCAGTGACCTTTTGTAATGCATATATGAGTTACTGAGCATTATCGTAGAATCATCACATACGATTAAAAACATTGCCTTTGCATTTCGATGTGAATGTACAGATGGACAATTGCCTCAGTAGGTTTTATTCACAAAAAATTATTGAATCTGGCTTAATTACAATGAACTAAAAGTTACAATTCTGCTTCTTTGCTACTTTTTCTTTGCATTTTCGGCACATGAGATATATCATAGACTGCACGCCTTGATGTCCCAAATCCATAATCACCAAAAAAAAACTGTCCCCAATGAAAAATACATAGTCTGATTATCTGGTCAAGATTGTAGGCAGGACTTAGGTTGAACCACTCCAGAATTGGTGCCATGGGCATTAGTACACTTAGAGATGACTTGCTGTCCAGATTTATCTGATTTAATCTGTATGCTACTCATAGTTATTCCAGTGCAAGCAACAGATTGACTGCAATTGAGGTTAATTGCTACATATGTGCTTGATGTTCCAACTATGTCATTGAAGGTCACTTCGCTTATGCGAACTCCAGTTGACTGTAGTTAGAAAAGTTAAAATTTAATTTGTATTACGTATATAACATTTACCTTACAAGAAAATTAACTACCATTCTATATATAACATGGTTTTGTTTGATGATTTACCTTTTGTGCACAGTTTCCTCTAGCACCTTTAATATCGCAGTAATTTTGATCGATATATATTGGGTTTTGTACTGATTGCAAGGTGATGTGCTCGAATGAAATCTTTCGAGCGTAACCCAGTCCAACCTTTTTACAAATATTGTAAAAGTATTAGATATAAATAACAAAACATTATAATTACTTATAATTATTACCTGCCATGTCTTGATCCGAGCTCCATTTGTGCTTCCCTTGAAATTAACTCTCTTCACGTGAATGTTTTCGACTTTAACAGAATTTCCATTCTTGCCTAAGCTTCCAACGCTGTTTTGAAACAAATGTGAATATAAGAAATTAATCACTTGTTACAAACGTACATACCTAAGGTGATAAATATGGTAACCAACACGAAGTTAAGAAATTGCATTGTAGCTAGCCTTTTGTTTTATAGTAGCCAAGAAGTTTCAACAACAAATCTTGGACCCTTTTTTATTCTTAATTTGAATGATTATCTTATTGAATTAAATGCAAAAAAATTATATTAGTCCTTGATGTGGAACTGCTTTTTTTTTTTTTTATCACTTTATTTTTTAAATCCTAATTATTAGTAAATTTTTTACGCGTGGAGTGAATGTGTAGACAAAGCAGTATTTTATTATTCTTTTTTCCAAAATCAAGAGGATTGGGTTGAAGAAATAAAGGATTTCTAGCATGGAAAAAAATGTCGTAGGTAGGTGACCCACCTTACTCCGTGACCTGGTCCACAATTAACGAATGATATGTTAATATTAGATGTCATATCTCCAATGGAAACACAATCGTCACCTGTTGATTATGCAATGTTGAGTCAGTTCATATATCCATTACATTAGTTTATAAATCTTTTATAATAAAATTGAATTATTACTACATATGGGTCTCATATTAATTAGTTTGATTGAACAAAATTGACAAACTTTCTTACCAGTAGCTATGTAAGAGTTGTTGACAAGGACATTTTGAGAGGCTTCAATGTGAATGCCATCAGTGTTAGGGCTATTTTCTGGAGCTGTTATATGCATATTCTTAATCAAAATATCATTACTCAGATATATCACTAAATGCTCTTGGGCACTGTTAACGAAGTAAATGCCGCTAATAGTGCTTTGCTTGCAAGATATGAGCGACAATGCCTGAAATAAATACACCGTACAGATAAATATTATATATAGTAAAAATGTTTTTAAGAAACCGCACTTATTTAATTAATCATAAAAACACCATGCATATAACAAAGAGTAATCAAAATACAGTGAATGTTATAGATTTGATTAAAAACTAATTGATGTTTTGGTCTGATGAAAGAACTATTAACTCACGTAAAAAGTAGACCTCAATGTATACTGATACTTACCGTTGGTGCCAATGAAGT
This sequence comes from Quercus robur, assembly GCF_932294415.1. Classification (NCBI taxonomy): domain Eukaryota; kingdom Viridiplantae; phylum Streptophyta; class Magnoliopsida; order Fagales; family Fagaceae; genus Quercus; species Quercus robur. Next base: position 82,823,307 of record NC_065535.1, read on the forward strand.
GCATCCCTTCTGGGTAAGGAAAAAAAAAGGAATTAGATATTGAAAGAAAGACGTGTGAGATACTGAATTGTAAAGATTAATTATGATTGAACTTTAAAGTTGATTAATACTAATCATTGTATAGGGTTTGTATCCATGAGTAGTTCCAGTATCACAACAAAAGACATAATTTGTACCACAACTTGCCATATGGCGAATTGTGATTGATGGTATATTTTGTTGTGGCAGAGGACTTTTTCTTGTATCCATATATACATATTACGTACCAGGTTAGGGTGATCCCTGCAAGACTGGCCCCACCAACCCGCGCCATGGCTATCAATGGTGCCAGTGCCAGTGATTAGGAGTCCGGTCACACCATTAAATGTCAGCCACTTGCTTATGTCACGCCCCGACCATACACTTGGTGAGGATGGCGAACTAATTGTCCCTATTATCTGTACAAATTTCAATCAGTATATAATATTGCTTATCATCTTTTCTTTTCTTTTCTTCTCTACCACTCGGAAATGAAATTTATATTATTTTCTTTAGTGTTTAATTCTTTAAATTATTTTGTGTGCCTAAAACATGTTTCTCTCATTTTGACAATATGATTCTCTCCTATCTCTCCCCCATATTTAAGCAGTGGGTTGAGTTTGAAGCAAAAAAAAAAAAAAAAAAAGAGAGAAAAAAAGAACCTTAATTTTCAAACCAAACACTCTATATATATATATATATATATATATATATGCATATACATACCAAATCCTATTAAATTTAGGAATTCTATACCAATTAGCTCATCCTTTCATTTATATTTTAAAGATCAAACCCATTTGTTTATGTTACTATGAATTGGGACTGTTAAACACATAATATTTGTTAGAATTAACCTAAAAGTGAACGTCCGAAATATTATTTAGCAAAATTTAATTATTAATTAATTAATATGATTTGAATACATATATATAGTATAAAAATCAAACCCTTCAGCCCTCAATCCTAAGAGCATTCACATCAATCTATGTAGAATAGACAAATGTGTAGAATTTTCATAATTTTACTTAAAAATAACCTACATTAGTTTGTGTATAATTGTGTAAATTTACATATTTATTACAATAATCTTATAAATTTATATTGACAGTATTTATTTTGCATTTAGTTGTTTATTATTTTTTTATGTATTCTAAGGATGAAGAAAAAGAGTGGATGATGGTGGTTATGTGTGAAAAAAGAGAAACAATTAAAAAACTAAAGAAAAATTGGTATTTTAATGAAATGTAGTGTAAAATAGAAAATTTGATGTGTTGTGTTTTATAAAGTGAGTATGTAAAATAAAAAAAAAGTATAGGTTCTTATACTAAAATAGATAATTTTTTTTGCATGAGTTGATACAAATGTTCTAAAAATGTGAATTCATATTGATCATCTCATACCTATTTTAAAAAAAAAAAACTGACAAATTCTTCCTATCTGGGTTGGAAACTCCACTAAATACAGTTGATTGCCATCACTATATTTGGACATGTGATTTTTATTTAAAAAAAAAAAATTGGAATCAAAACATGAGATTTATTAATGTAAAATGTAAACTTTTTTTGTAGAACATATATAAAGAAATGAGAAAAATTGAAATACAATATTTTAGGTGCAATACATTAGATTATTCAATTGAATTTAAACACTTGATTGTATCAAATTTAATTGTTTTTTTTTTTAAAAAGATAACATTACTTATATTATTGGTCAATATAAATGGTATTTAAATTTAATTAAGGAATATGTATCTATGTAATTGTATCTAAATTTTATCGTAAAGTAATATATTCTGCATTATACATCTTTCTCGTTACCTGAAATGAAATTTGGCTAGATTTGCATGGACCGTTAAAAATAAGAGGATAAACCAAAAAATTCCTGCTACTTGGCACCACGACTGTAGGATTTTGAGTTGTTGCACTACATGCAGCCTTCCATGCTGCCGAAAATGCCTATACGTAGTACATAATTTTTAGTAATTTATATATACTAGCCTTACTAGGCTTTACATTTACTAGAAAAAAAAAAAAAAAAAAAAAAAAAAAAAAAAAAAAAAAAAAAAAAAAAAAAAAAACTAAAATTCACAAGGGAATTAATAAAAAATGTACTTTGGAATCATCTGTTTTCCCATCTGCCTTAGCACCATAATTTAACACACTGAAAATCGTTGCGGCACTTGAGAAAGGCAAATCAGCAGAATACAGCCCAAAAATTAGCATCAAAGCAAAGACACCCTGCAAATAGAAAGTAAATATTAATGTTTATAGTTTTAACCAAACCTAGTATTATTATCAAAAACCCAAAGAGTACAAGCTTTCTCAGTTCTCACCACGGCATTCATTATTGATTCAGAGCCGTACAGCTCGATTAAAGTTGTAGAATTAGTGGGTGATCTACAAGGAAAAACAAGGAAAGTTGAAGAATAGTCATAACTGGATAAGTTGAAAAAGAAGTATTAAGAGTTAAAAAGTTGCATGCATGCTGTGAAATTGCAATCAAAATGTGTATACCAAAGAGATGGAACCTGTACAAAGAAATGAAAGAGGGTTCTGATTTCATTCTTAACTCTCCATTTAAAGAAATGTATATCTCATCTTGAATGAATAATATTGTATCATCTTTGAATTGAATTGAATTTAACGAAAAAAAAAAAAAAAAAAAAACTCATTTATCTTCTTTATTTATTAGTATCAGTACTGCATTAAAATTTTTAGACGTTACAATTAAAGAGCTAATAAGGTTTTCATGTCTGATAAGTAAATATAATCCAATAAATTCAAATTTCCTAATGGCCCAGGCCAAAAAGTTTAAGGGGGACGAAAAACAAATGAAATTAGACATAAAAAGGAGGGGAGTGGGTTAGACAAAAATAAAATTCGACAAAAAAAAAGAAAAGAAAAGAAAAGAGAGAAGAGATTTTAGAAATAGATATTTCGAATGGATGAAATAATCACTAGAAAAACAAAACCATTGAGATAGCATTTGGTATGAGAGAATCCACATTATTACAAACATCTAGATTTCAAGGAATGTGACATCTAGAATATAATTATTTCTATGTTTACTTGGATTTGGAATCAAATAAAAATCTTGAGAATATAAAATGCTTATATTTGGTTTATTTCAAATAATCTTATGATTTTTTTTTTCCCAAAATACCATTTGATTCATAAATACATGACATCAAGTCTTTAAAAAATAAATAATAAAAAATAAAAAATTCCCTCCAAATAATTTATAAGAAACAAAATATAAACTATAAATGATGAAATATTCAATGAAACTATAGTATAACATATTTTAAATGGCATGTATAATACAAAAAATAACTATTTAAATTGTCAATTTATAAATTTTTTTTTTCATTTCTATTGGTTAAAGGGTACTAAAGATAGGTAAAATTGTCAGTTAATAAAAAATATAACTTTATCTATGCATGAGAATGTGGATACCCACATTTTTTAAAAGGGAATCCATATTCTCACAAAGAGACAAAATGGGCATTAAGTGGAAATTTATATTTCTTTGATATCTAATTTGCTTGTGTAATTTGAAACCAAATGTAAGAACCTTTCAATGTTCTCAAAAATCTTAAAACATTACTGAGGTTTGCATTTTATTTGTTAGAAACTCCCTTGTTACGTTGAGGGGTATACATTTTATTTTTTATAAACTCTCAACTAAAAAGAAAGAGAAGCAAAACCCACGAGAGAGAGAGAGAGAGAGAGAGAGAGAGAGAGAGAGATGCTTACAGCTAAGGTGCTCAAGTTTGAGACTGTATCTGTAGTTTTTTTTTGAGAAGCAACTGTATCTGTAGTTAGGAAGACAATCTTCATTGAAACTATTTATACATGAAGGATATCTAAGATAAGCAAGTGCTAATTTTTGTAACAAGAAATAAATAGGTCGAGACAGGTATTAATTTTAGACTAACAGAAAACTAATAACGTTTAAGGGAGAAACAAGTAGGAAGTAACAGATTATTACTAGAAATATCGCAAATTTTATCTTGCAAAAACTGATTTGTCTATTTGTAATTTGTTAAGATAAGACAAAAATGGAAAATGAAGAAAACAGAACAAACTAAAACGGAAATTACTAAATAAAGAAATAATTCATAGTGGTAATGCAAATGTTTAGCTTACAGATTCATTATCTAATTTTCTGGGATAAGTGGATAAGTTGCAAAGTTGATTGAACATGATATCAATATTGAGAACTATTCCACATGATTATTCTTTTGTATAACAATTAAGTTTATTAGGAAGAAATTTAATTGTTATTCAAAATATAATCTACTTCCACATTGATATCAATTCGTTTAGGGTTTGACTGACATTTTCTATGTTCTCTATATTGTTAGAGTGCCTATGTATCATAAACTCGAGTAACCCTTCACTAGTTACAACTTTATTAATGTTGATAACAAATAAAGATCAACATTCGATCTATATATAAGAATGTTAGAAAAGTAGTTTGATCAGTATTTAAAAGCGAAAAGTTTCTATAAGAAAAAAATGTACACCCTAAGGTGGCGTTAGTTCAATAAGTCATTAGTGGAAAATAAATAGTTTGATTATCATGAACAAAGTAGGAGATAATTCTAGTTGAACCACTCCAAAAGTATAGCCATGGTCATTACAACAACTAGAGGTAACTTCCTTTGTCCATCTCTTGCTGATTTAATCTGTATAATCTTCAAAGAATATTCCAATGCAAGCAACACAATGACTACATACAGTTGAAGTTAATTGCTACATCGATGCTGGATGTTCCAAGCATGTTTTTGAAGGCCACTTTACTTATTTGAACGCCAGTTTGATCTAGCCAATAAGTTTAGTTTGTGTTATATAACATTTATTCGACAAGTAATAAACAGGGTAATTTGATTTATCAGTTGATCTAATTATAAGAATTTTAAACAAGTAATTTGGTTTATCAGATTTGAAAAATAGATTAAATATTGTTTTCTTTCTTAAACTTTACTAAAAGTTCTGTTAATTCATCCCTAAACTTTAAAAGATTAGTTTTTCATCCCTTAACTTTTGTAAATGTTTTACTTTGTCTTTATGTAGTTTGCCCTTAGTTTATATCATTTGTAGCCTAACGAAATGCTAATGCGGTATTTGATCTAACTTGGATCAAACCATTTTCTTTTTAAAAAGGCTGGACACGTGGCTTGTTATTATTGATCACATGTAGAAAGAAAATTAGACAAAGAACAAATTACCCTTTATCTCTTGATTAATTTAGTTGTATTAGGGTTGAGTTAGTGCCTCATGAGACAAAACCCAAATGCCTCGTATGTCAAATCAATTTTTGTCCTTTTATGAAATAAGTTCGTTCATCCCTAACCTAGACAATTCACATACCTGCTTAAGCAAATGAGTCGATGACAAATTGATAACCAGACATAAGGAATGAATATTTGTATGATGAAAAGATAAGCTTCATGAGTGGGAAAAAAAAGAACACGGCAAAATTTGCTATTTAGACTGTTTTTAGAAATTTTTTTTCTGAATAGTATGCGCGTCAAACTATTTAGTTAGTTGGACTGATTTTGGAACTCGACTTTGCTAAACTCGACTTTGGGCTGGAAAGCAAACACTATAGTGGCGTTTTTTTAGTTCATATAGCAGCGTTTATAGAAAATGCCACTATAGGGTACATATAGTGGCGTTTTTGACAAACGCCACTAAAAAAAACGCCACTATAGTTTGAATTTTGGGCCGGAACTCGAGTTTGCCAAACTCGAGTTCCAAAATCAGTCCAACTAACTAAATAGTTTGACGCACATACTGTTCACAAAAAAAATTTCTAAAAACAGTCTAAATACCAAATTTTGCCAAAAGAACACCAATCTCCTTATCGACCAGAAACAAACATTCCCACACAAACATTTCAATAGTTATGGAGAGATAGTTTTGTACCCAACACCATCTAATGGCCACTTGAGCCCCATGGTAGAGCTAGGCAAACTAACATTCATAAAAAAAATGAAGTAAATTAATTCGACTCACGAGGCACATGTGTTTAGTCTCAGGAGACACACTCAACTCTAATTCAATCAAATTGGAGATTTGGGTTCTATCAAGAGACATAGGGGGTAATTTTGTCTTTGTCTAATGTTATTTCCACGTGTGATCAATAATTGCATGCCACATGTCCAACATTTTAAAAAGAAAGTGGTTTGGTCCAAATCACATCATATAATGCTAAAAAAATTATCACATTAGTATTTTGTTAGGCCATGTAGGATATAAACTAATGGACAAACAGAAAGATATAAAATAAAACTTTTACAAAAGTTTAGGGACAAAAAAAGTGTAACTTAAATTTTTGGGATGAAAACCAAAATTTTGGTAAAAAGTTTATGAACAAAAATAATATTTTACCCTTAAAAATTAGTTGACCAAAAGTATAGTTTTACTAAAAAATATAAAGTTTTAAAAAGTTATATATAAGTCACTATAAACACAAAATTTCTCAATTGCAGAAAATCAAACAAATTGAAAAATGTGTCACAAATATATTATTGTATTAATCAAGTAATGAATATAATCTCTCTTTCGATTCTTTTACAAAATAAATACTCCTCTGATTCTATTTTCTTTGAACTTGACTTGAATAAGAAATCCTCTTGGCTTTGGTTAGAAGATAGATTGAATGGTCTTCACAACAAATCTCTAGCTTTGAGCTTGTTAGAGATTTTTTGTTTTTCAAGTTCTTCAAGTCCTTTGAATATTCTTCAAGTTTTTCTAATGTTCTTCAAAGATTTTTGGATTTTAAATTGAAATTCTTTGGTGCTTTAGAGGCAGAATTTCTCCAGAGTTTTGGCTTCTTGAAAACTTCGTGTTGAAAATGAGAGGAGATGTCCTCTATTTATAGTAGTTTCGAGAATAGGCTCTGTGGGGCCAGAAAATCTGCGATCCTGGCCCACTTTGCATTAAGGCCCAAAGCCTAAGCCGAGGAGAACCATTGCTGAGGACGCATAATGAAAGCCCAAAAAAAGGGCCTAAGAATCTGGCCGAGGACGATCTTATGCTTGGTACCCCACAGAACGCTTGAAGGAAAGGACAAGCTTAGTGTAGAGGCAGGATAAGTGGAAAAGCTGCCAATACAGTGATAAAGGACTCTGCGCCTGACAGGTCCATACTCTTCACCATGCTGTTCAACTTTTACAACTGCTCCCAATCACTCTAGGTATGGGCTGATAGGACAAGTCTCCACCCCAGAAAGTGAAACTGACACGTGGATATTGAAAGGAAAGTAAATACCATTATAAAAGGAAAGAAGAACGGGGGAGGGAGGGATCTCTCTCCCCCCCCCCCCCTGGAAAAAGGAAGTCCTAAAGGAGGGACAAGGAGGAGAGCATTAAGCTCCTCGGATTGGGTCCGAGGACAAAAACCCTACAGTCTGCACCGATGGAAGTTTTAGCTAGTCACACCAGACCCACCCTCATATAAACTTCCATAAAAGCCACGATTAGACCGCCATCTGGTGACCAAAGCCTAACTTTTCAAACCCACGCTCTACAAATTGTATTGTTTGGGCTCTTTACGTATGAGCCCACTATCATGTGTGGGTCGTTACAAATTATATCCCTACAATTGGCGCCGTCTATGGGAAAGGCTTACGCATTGGCATGGACGGTGGGTCGAACTCCTGTCAACCCAGGGCTTGCAAAAACCCCTCCATTACATCCAGCGGCCTGATGTTGTTGCCCTAGTGTGAAGTTCTACTAGGGGCTATGCTTCGAAGCACTAGCAACAAGGACAGTTCTAGGGGCTTCCACCTTCAGTTCGACGCCCTATGCCTTGGCCGAGGGGCTAATTCTCGGTACTTAAAAGAAAAAATACAAGTTTTGGACAAAACCAAGGCCTTGTATGGTCCTTGGACTCAGGCCTATGGGGAAACCAACTACTTAGAAGAAAAAATACAAGTTTTGGACAGAACCAAGGCCTTGTATGGTCCTCGGACTCAAGCCTATGGGGAAACCAACTGCTTAAAAGAAAAAATACAAGTTTTGGACAGAACCAAGGCCTTGTATGGTCCTCGGACTCAAGCCTATGGGGAAACCAACTACTTAGAAGAAAAAATACAAGTTTTGGACAGAACCAAGGCCTTGTATGGTCTTCGGACTCAAGCCTATGGGGAAACCAACTGCTTAGAAGAAAAAATACAAGTTTTGGACAGAACCAAGGCTTTGTATGGTCCTTGGACTCAAGCCTATGGGGAAACCAACTACTTAGAAGAAAAAATACAAGTTTTGGACAGAATCAAGGCCTTGTATGGTCCTCGGACTCAAGCCTATGGGGAAACCAACTACTTACAAGAAAAAAATACAAGTTTTGGACAGAACCAAGGCCTTGTATGGTCCTCGGACTCAAGCCTATGGGGAAACCAACTACTTAAAAGAAAAAATACAAGTTTTGGACAGAACCAAGGCCTTGTATGGTCCTCGGACTTAAGCCTATGGGGAAACCAACTACTTAAAAGAAAAAATACGAGTTTTGGACAGAACCAAGGCCTTGTATGGTCCTCGGACTCAAGCCTATGGGGAAACCAACTACTTAGAAGAAAAAATACGAGTTTTGGACAGAACTAAGGCCTTGTATGGTCCTCGGACTCAAGCCTATGGGGAAACCAACTACTTAAAAGAAAAAATACAAGTTTTGGACACAACCCGGACGTTGTATGGTCTACGGACTCTGTCCCATGGAGGGATCACCTATTAATAATTGGGTTAATCCCTAGACCGAATGGAAGTCCCGGTTTGTCCTCGGATCCTCAATACCAAGGGAACTAATGTGAATGTGTTGGGGCCCGGTACAACCGTACCTCAGTCCTTGGATCAGAGACCAGGTGTTATCGAAAATACGGCCCAAGTTCCCCACAACTCGACAACCCTCTCGGATGGTTTATTTTGGGTTTCTCATTCTCGGATGACTACCTCAAGCGCATTACAGAGCACTCAACTGTTATCCCGGTTAGTTTCATAAGTTTAATCCCCTATTGGTTGGTGTTGTTACATTTGATAGTCTCAATAAGTTCAAATTAATAGCTTTTTGTTACAAGGTTTCCTGCCCTAAGTATTGTTAAAGAGAAATACACGTGAAATACATCCATTCACAAAGTAATTACTGCAGAAAAGAAAAATATTTAGAAGGAAACAGAATTATCTTTTATTAAGATAAAAAAATGGTACAACGTACAACGTACAATGAAGGAGCTTAAGTAAGCCTATACTAAAGGCTAACCACATAAACAAAAAGAAAAGATACAAAGGAGAGAGGTGTTGAGAAGAGAGATGCAGTAGTTTCAAAAATTTTGTCTAAGGAAACAATTTCTCAATACTTTTACATGCCCATAACTCGGGCAGCAAAAGAACTTGACGTGGGATTAACACCTTTGAAGAAAAGGTGCAGGGAGCTGGGCATTCGTAGGTGGCCACATAGGAAGTTGAAGAGCCTCCATATTAGCAGCGCTCGCAATAGAGCGGATAGTGCTGATGATGGGAAATCCCACTGCTGTCGCACCAAAAATCTGATGCGACCAATACCTGCTTTGGATTTTGACTGAAAGAGGCAGAGGAATCGCTCCCACCTTGTGAAAACGGAGAACTGTCTTAAGTCTCTGTCTTCCCTGCCCTGACCGCGCCATCTTGAGACTCGGAGAGACCCAGTGAAAGAGGCAGAGGAATCGCTGCCCTCTGTCTTCCCTGCCTTGACCTGCTTTGGATTTTGACTGAAAGAGGCAGAGGAATCGCTCCCACCTTATGAAAACGGAGAACTGTCTTAAGTCTCTGTCTTCCCTGCCCTGACCGCGCCATCTTGAGACTCGGAGAGACCCAGTGCTTCTGGAGCGGGTGTGGTTCCTTCATCCCCATTCGTGCTTCAAACACCACTCTAAGGTTTAATTGCGCTAGCAGTAAAAACCTTAAGCATAACTGAAGGATTAGAAATTCGAAGAGGGTGAGGGGTTTATACGTAAAGAGAGTAACCTCCTATCCTGCTTCTTATATAGAGGGGAGGTAGGTGGCATTTAATCTACGAAGATTTCCAAGAAGCGCTACGAACGAGGCAGTTTCCGCTCAACTCCCAACCCCGTTTGCAACCATAAGACTCGGGTAGCCTCGTAGAGGGGACATATTAAAGATGCATCTCGAACAACAAACCAGCAGGAGTGCATCGTAAGTAAATGTAGAAGAATGTCTCGTAATCCGGCGTAGCTCTCAGACAAGAGAAGAGACACTGATATTAATGAAGGATAAAACCGGGTGAGTCATGGGTTAGGTCCGACATTGTCAAAATCCTCCTCCCCAACTAAGAGGTCAGGCAGTAGGATTTTGAGGAGTTATTGTGGGGCCAGAAAATCTGCGATCTGGGCTCACTTTGCATTAAGGCCCAAAGCCTAAGCCGAGGAGAACCATTGCCGAGGACGCATAATGAAAGCCCAAAAAGGGGGCCTAAGAATTTGGCCAAGGACGATCTTATGCTTGGCACCCCACAGAACGCCTGAAGGAAAGGACGAGCTCAGTGCAGAGGCAGGATAAGTGGAAAAGCTGCCAATACAGTGATAAAGGACTCTGCGCCTGACAGGTCCATGTTCTTCACCATGCTGTTCAACTTTTACAAATGCTCCTAATCACTCTAGGTATGGGCTAATAGGACAAGTCTCCACCCCAGAAAGTGAAACTGACACGTGGATATTGAAAGGAAAGTAAATACCAGTATAAAAGGAAAGAAGAACGGGGGAGGGAGGGATCTCTCTCCCCCCCCCCCCTCCCCCCCCGGGAAAAAGGAAGTCCTAAAGGAGGGACAAGGAGGAGAGCATTAAGCTCCTCGGATTGGGTCCGAGGACAAAAACCCTACAGTCCGCACCGATGGAAGTTTTAGCTAGTCACGCCAAACCCACCCTCATATAAACTTCCATAAAAGCCACGATTAGACCGCCGTCTGGTGACCAAAGCCTAACCTTTCAAACCCACGCTCTACAAATTCTATTGTTTGGGCCCTTTATGTATGAGCCCACTATCATGTGTGGGTCGTTACAAATTGTGTCCCTACAGACTTGATTTTGAATTGATTTGCTTGAAAATATGTAGTAAACTTTGATTGGCCCAAATTTTGCTTAGAGATAATTATCTCTATTTATCTATTTTGATAAATATCATATTTTGATAAAGATAATAATTAACAAAGATGAATAATTATCTCTATTTTATTTATTTATTTTAATAAAGATAATTATCCATCAATTTTGAATAAAAATTTTATCTTTATTTTATTAATTTATTTCAATAAAGATAATTATCCATAAATTTTGAATAAGAAATTTATCTTTATCTTATGGGCCAAATGACACGTGGCAAATTTCAATATGTTAATGTGATGTCAATTTGGATGACATGTCATCATTTGACTTAATTAATTTAATGACGTATTAATTTGGAATTTGTTACTAAATTTTGATGTGGCATTTTATAATTGGCTTGACAAATTTTTGACTCCGATAGTCACATAAGCTGAATAAGTTTAAAATAAATTATCCTAGCGAAATGAGAACTTAGAAAATAAAAAATCAATCCAAAAGGTGTGGAACATGACAATATAACTGAAAATGTTACTTTTTTTTTTTTTTTTTTTGGGATACCATTCAGAAAGAAAAGTTACAAGAAGTCTTGGTTGATCATACAGTGTTGAATTGGCATAGTAGTTGCCAACTTCGCTAGGCTACTGACATAACTAATTACACCTCTTGGGACATAGATAGAGTGAAAGTAAACATCATTTTGGGCTAAGGAAGCCCAGTCAGTCAACAAAACTCTTTCCTGCCAGCTGGGAGGCCAAAAACTATTTGTGACATTTACAGCTCTCTTACTACCACATAGGAACAATGAAGTGGTTGAATCCCAAGCTCCTAGCTTTTATAGCTGCCTCGATCATTGCTTCCTGAATGGCTATAGAGACTACCTTCCCTGTACAACTGGTAATCCCCTGCAAAACAACATCTCCTTGTATGCTCTTAGCTTCATAGGCAACCCCAGTCCGATTATGCCTCTTCACTCTAGCAGCTGCAACTTCGATGATGAGCTGCCAAGGTCCAACAACTCTTTGCTGGGCCAAGCTGCAGTGGGGTGAAGAGGAATAGCATCTAAAAGCCTCTTTGTACCTGCACAGTAAAGATTGAGAAGTTAGGATAACATCTAAAGGATTAGGCTGCTTTCCTTCATGGATAACTTGGTTTTTGTGAGTCCATATTGTCCAGAGAGTAGTGAACACAGCTTGCAGAAAACACATGCTGTCTTCACTCATATCCTTGTGCTGATGCAACAGTTTCCCAACCCATTGCTGGACAGTCAGGCTATGAAGATCAGAGGTGTGCAAAGCCAGAGAAGAACCATACCAAATAGCTCTGGCAAATGGGTATAAAAGGAAGAGATGAGATGAAGATTCATCCCCTCCCTCACACAGTGGGCAGGAGCTATCAATAGGAATACCCCTACTCTTAAGGGTGAAATAAGTGGGAAGACTATATTCTGGAAAATGTTACTTAACTATATTCAATACCACAATTTTTTGAAGTCTAACTAATCATTTTACTGTGGGACGAGAGATAGCTGATTATTTTTTGGGTACATTAAGTTGGGGAAGGAGATTGAAACTTCAACCCTATTGGAGAGACCATACGGTGTCAACTTCCTTAATGATCCTTGTTAGTCCTTCAAATTTTCACTGGATTCTTCAATTTTGATATTAAAAAAAAAACAATTTCCTTGCGTTTCGGTATTGCATGATGCATCTTCTTTGGAGCCACAATTCCATGCTTCACAGTAGAAACTTTTGCAAATTCTGGTTCGCTTTTGACAGAATGCTGATTCTATCCCACCAGGGACCTCATCTACCAATGACTGCTTTTTACTGTCAAGGAACTAAGTTCGTCAATTAAATCTGCCTTTATTCTAACAGAACCTGAATGATTCTATGGAGTTTACTAGCCAATCTGATGTGTCTTAGTGGTGTAATTGTAATAGTTCTATCATCCAACTCCACCTTTTTTTAGCCCCATTTTACGAATAGAAAAGTTAGAACAGATCTAATATCACAATCCACTGTTGTCTTTCAATAATTACAGTGAGCTTGGTGTGACCTTAAGCTCATGTGAGCAGGTGAGCAGGTGTGTTTGATCAAAATTTATATCTTCACTCAAATAAATAATGCTAGATTGGGAAAAAAACTTTCAATTTATTCTAAACTTCATGACTGGTTGTGACTTTGTAACAATTTTTTTTATTTTTAAAATTGAAATATATTTACTAATGTATTTTTGAACAATCAGTGAAGGTTTCATTTTACTTTGGATTTTCATGCTCTATTTCTATGAAATTTGAAAAGTGCTATGTTTGTATAAATAGGTGAAGAATAAAGGTGTTCTTGAAGTCATATAGCAGTGATGATGCAAAATAAATCTTTGCTACTTGCATCCTAATGGGTATCCAAATTGCTCCTAAATATCCGTCCCTGCTATACAAGCCTTGCTATTTCTCTATCAGTTTGTTTGTCTTGTGATATATTCTAAGGGTTTCCTATAGATAAGACAAACTCTTGATAATTTGTAGGTTTCGCCTTATGAAGAGAGTGATGAATGTGGTTTTGTTCAAGGGCTTTTCGGTATGATGCTCTGTTCTCTCCTGTTAGGAAAAAATATTATATAATTGTGAATAAATTTCACCAAAGCACAGCGGAAGCACAACCACACAAAAATTTACGTGAAAATCCTTTCTCTTTGAAGGAAAAAACCACGAGACAAACTCCGAATAATTTCACTATATTAAATAGAGATTATAACACTTAGAGATACAACTTGAAGAAAAAAAAAAAAAAAAAAAAAACTCTTTTTTTCTTTTCACTCACCGTGTATTTCTCATAATTTTCTCTTACTCTCTCTATTTTTCTCCTCTTTTGCTTGCTCACTCACTCACACAGTTCTACCAAACTGCACTTAGTCCTCATTCTCACTTGCTGGGACTTCTCCTCTTTTCTCTGGGACTTCACTTCTTCAGCCCATCTTCATGGCCGAATGGCCTCTCTATTTATTTCTTCATCTTTTCCTTCTTTTCTCCCTTTCACACTATTCACATCAAGTCACAATAAATGCAAGTCAACTTATCTTGACTTTGCTTTAACCAATTTCTTTTCTTCAGCTCTTCCTTAGTCGAATGACCCTTGCCTTTTGCTTCTTTCTTTTCTTCCTTCCTTCCAATGTGTCTCACAAGTTTAACATCACGTATTCATTTATGTGGCTTGACTTTTGTACATCCCTTCATAAATGTTACTGGACTTTTGTACATAATTATAGAGGAAAAGATGAACCCAATTCTTCTCTTTTGGACAAACTACTCCAGCAAACCCATTTCACTTTGCTGACTTCTCAGCACTTGTCCAACAAGCTCATTTAATGAGCTAAGACAAAGTGTGGGATGGAACATGGTACAGCGCACCCAACATCTCCTAAGTCGGAGAATCATAATTTTGCCCAATCAGTATGATCTCTTGAGGTCTGCTCATATCCTTTCCAGCATAGCCGAGGAATTGGCTCACTGTATTGTTATCTTGATGTGATAGTTTAGTTATTTATTCTTTTTCTGTAAAATATTTTTTATTTTCTATTTATGTTCTCTGAAGATTTGTAAAAATGTTCTTAATAAACCTAAAATGTTTCTTTGTTATTTTATTTTTACATTTGTTGGCAACCACTATCAAAATATGACGTGTATTAGATATTCACTCCTTAATTACTGTGAAGGGTTTGTTTTTTTATAGCTTATCATTGTACATGAATTATCTCTAGTCCATATTTCACCTACTATCCTTGTGAGAGCATGGTAGAGGGTGAGATTGTTAGTTCAAAATTCATAGCATGTGTAATTTCAATTGTCAGACCATGAATTATGCCATTTCACCTCAAAACCAATTGATGGTGAGGAAGGCATATCTAAATCTTTTATGGTATTCGACATTGTGCACCATAGGCCTGTTTTTAGAGCAGTTGTAGGGAGTTGAATTGTAGTCCCCCCAATAATCCCTCCCTCACAATGACACTCTTGCAACTCGAACATGTGACCATGGTTCTGATACCATTTTTTAGAATGTGAGCTATGCCACTCTACTTCAAACCCAATTAGTGATTAAGAAGACACACTCAAATCTTTTATGGCATTTGACATCGCACTCTGCGAACCTATTTTTAGAGCAGTTGTAGGGAATCAAATTGTGGTTCCCCTAACATCCATTAATAAATAAATGAAAATTCATCCTACTGACTGCACCAAATTGTCTTTTGATGACCTGTAGTGAATATACGCGAAATTCCCAGATTTGTGAGATGCAAAAATATAGAAAAAAAAATATACGCCAAAGAATACAATCACACAATACAATATTTATGTAGTTCGGCATTTGCCTACATCTCTGGAGTTGTAGTGATATCACTATTCACAGAAAAAAAAAATACAAGATGCAGCAGTGCAGTTTTCTCTCTCAACACAACACATCAAAACCCTAATCTCTAAACAACTGTAGCACTTTTATATCGAGCCGGGTCATAATCTATAGCAAACACGACTAGACTCCACAAAGCCCAACAAATCTCCCACCACTTGGAGACTAGTTTATTAATCACCAATATCAATCGCATACCTCCAAACATAATCCTTTATCCCTGCAACTCATCGTTTGGTCCTCAAGCTAGAAGACCAATTGAAGCTATGCACAACTTTAGCTTCTCAATGGTGACACCCTTAGTCAACATATCTTCCAGATTCTTAGATCCAAAAATCTCCTCAAGTATTAACAATTCATCTTCAATAAGATAATGGATAAAGTGGTATCTCATCTGTATATGCTTCAAATTTAAATGAAAAACTAAATTTTTAGCAAGAAAAATTGCACTATGACTGTCATTGTGTAAAATGCCTATCTCCTACTTCTTACCCAATTCATCCAAGAAACTATGTAACCAAATCATCTCCTTTGCAGCTTTAGTCGTGGCAACATACTCAGCTTCTGTAGATTTGAAGCCTAAGATATAGTTGTACCACCCAAAGTAAATATAAACCAAGTAGTACTCTTTTTGCTGTCAATATCACCTATTAAATCAGAATCTACATAACCTTGCAATTTTAAACTTGCACATGTGAAGCAATGACATGCATCTGATGAACGTCTCAGATATCTCAGAATCCTCTTGACTGCCTCCCAATGTTATTTTCTTGGCCTACTCATGTATCTATTCACAAGTCTCACAGCATGTGCAATGCCTGGTCTTGTACACACCATAGCATACATTAGGCTGCCAATAGCTGAGGCATAGGGTAACTTGCTCATATTGTCCCTTTCTTCCTTCATCTTTGGTGAATTTTTTTTACTTAATCTAAAATGACTATCAAAAGGTTTGCTCACTGGTTTAACTTCATTCATGTTAAACCTGCTAAGAACCTTCTTCACATACTCTATTCATGAAAGCTTCAATGTACCATTAGCCTTGCCTCTAGTGATTCTCATACCAAGGTTTTTTTTTTTTTTTTTTTTGGGGGGTGTAAATGCACTTTTCGTTCCTACATTTTGCACTCTTTTTCTATTTTGGTCCCTACATTTTATATTTACCAATTTTAGTCCCTAAACCAATTAACGCGTGACATTTAAGTCCTTACCGTCAGCCAACTAACGGGGAAAGCTGATGTGGCTGATGAAGAGAACTAAAAATCATTTAAAAAAATTAAAAATCTACCGTGGCAAAGTCTGCCTTGCCACGTGGCCTTCTCGCCCAATTTACTTCGCACGTGTCCCTCATGTGACCACCACTACCACGTTAATCTCCCAAATCAGTACCAAAAAACCCAAAATCCCCCAAATTAGTACCAGAAACCCTAACAACAAAAAACATTCCTCACCTTCACCCACACAGCTATTCCTCAAAGCACAAACCAGAATAAAAGCAAGCTGTTCATCAAGTTCCAGCATGAGGAGAAGAGCACCAATGAGGTGCTACTGTAATAAAAAAACTATCATAGTTGTGTCATGGACATCAGACAATCCTGGCAGAAGATTCTACGGTTATCCAAACTACTGGGTAAATTGTTTAAGTGGGCTTTGCTACATTAATTAATTTTAGTATTTTGTTTCAATTTGTTGCTACAATAGTTTATGGGTTTTCATTTTCTAAGCATTATTTGCATTTCAGGTGGGGCGTAAGTGTAAGTTCTTCCAATGGTGTGATGACGAGATATGTGCTTGTGGTAAGGGTGCTTATCCCACAGCAAAGGCAGAGGGTTATCACACTTGAGGCTGAGGTTGCAAGTTGCAAGAAGAGGGAGAAGTTTTTAGTTGTGGCTATGGCATTGTTAGTGGTGATGTGTGGAGTTCTGTGTTTGGTTAGGTAATGTATGTAGTGTTGGCAGTGTTAATGTATGTAGGGTTATATGTAGGGTTGGCAGTGTTAATGAGATAGGGGTGAGTAAACTGTTGTAGTGTTTGAGCACCACCTGCTATGTGCAAGCAACAAGTGCTACTGCTGGTATGTGCCGCTGCCGCTGATGTTGTGTGTTGCTGTTGTTGATGCTGCTATTGTTATCAATATTGTTAATAGGGTTGGTGAAAGTTCAAAAAACGTGTACAAAAACACTTTTGAACGTTTAGACCCCCAAAAACCAATTTAATCAACACAAGCAATATGTTAAACAACTAGTGTGCGGAAACTTAACATATGCTATAACATGGAATTGATTAAACAACTATCTAAGCCACAACAAAATAAACCACAGCAGATAATGTAAAGGCAGAGATAGAGAGGAAGGAAGATGCAAACACAGCGATAACACCGGATATGTTATCGAAGAGGAAACCGAAGACCTCGGCGAAAAACCTCTCCGCCGCCCTCCAAGCGGTAATCAATCCACTAGAAAATACAGTTGGGATACAAGGACAACAATAGACCCTCCAAGCCTAATCTACCCAATGCACCTAAGCCCTCCAAGCTTCTTGCTCCAACGAGGTTGCGCCGAACCTTTTTCTTTTCTAGCTTTCCGGATTCCGCTACTACACCGTAGCATCAACCAATGAATATTGGCTCCTTCCTAACTGCTTCCCAGAACTCCAAACGTCTGTCTCACAGAGATGATAATGGTGAGAACCTGGTTTGGTATAATGGCCTCTCAAGGATTTGACAATGGAGAGGAAGAGAGTGAGGGAATTTGATGAGACTCTAAGGTAGAGATTGTGGGTGAAACAATCTGGTTTTTCTTTAGGGTTTCTCTCTCAAAATTCTCTCCGGAAGCTCTCTTTCAATCGTGGGTTAAAAGGGTATTTATACTGAAGTGGAGTGGAATGCGAAACGTCAGGTTTTTCCAAAACAGGGGTGGCTCGCGGCTTGACCTCGCGACTTGACTAAGTCGCGAGTTAACCGTATGGCCAGTTGTCCTGTTTTGTCCTGTAGTGCTCCAGCTAGCATGACTGTTCATCTTCCAGCATGCTTGGCACGTGTGCATCTTCTGGCGGGTTGAAGCCGCGAGTCCAGCCGCGAGTCCCAGCCGCGACACTCTGTTTTCTTGCACACTCTTGAGCAATCTTCACACTATCTCACTCACTACCCTTACAACAATCCCACCTAAATACAGGGTTACTAAATGCTGAATTACAAGCAAATTTGGCACGGAATAAAGCCAATTAGATGGTTGAATAAATTCAACCTTACAATCTCCCCCTTTGGCTATTCCATGACAAAACCCTAAAACAGACTCTAGACTTAACATGTGAGTTGGGAACAGTTGATCAAAACTCACTCACACCTAATTCTAGAAGCTGTGAAGCACTTGAATCATATGAACATAAACTCCTGAAACACAACAATACACCATGATCATTGTAAGTAGAAAATTATAAATGCATATGAAACAGACAATATGTGATCCAGCAAAGATGGAGTTAATAAACAAACCATGGCTTGATCAACCAAGTGAACACCACAAGGTAGTGATCACTGTGTTCATTCACACTTGGAATGAACACAAGGACATACAAGTTAACAA
This sequence comes from Quercus robur, assembly GCF_932294415.1. Lineage (NCBI taxonomy): Eukaryota > Viridiplantae > Streptophyta > Magnoliopsida > Fagales > Fagaceae > Quercus > Quercus robur. The sequence continues at coordinate 82,842,418 of NC_065535.1, forward strand.
GCACAAGGCAAGACACTTGTATGTTCAACACTCAACCAATGCATACCACACAAGGCATATGCATCTAGGAACAATCCTACAAGGGCACAAGAGTGACAGTACAACAATCACAATGCAGAACATTTAGATTAAAGTACTGATTTCAACATAGCATAAAGGCTGCACTTAAGCATGGTACATACCACAAGGCCTACAAACTATGCAAAAAAAAAAACATAAACCCTACAAGCTTACAAAAGCATATGGGTACAAACCAACAAATACCTGAATAACATCATCAACATATATTAAAGATTAAACCAAGAATATATGAAAAGAGTTAGAAACAATTATACACCAAAACCCAGTGTATTAAAACCATAAAAACCATAAAAACACTAATTACTCCCCCTCAACAGATTACTCCCCCTTAAGAGCTGCTTTTCTGCTTCTCAATTATCAATGAACTTCTCCCCTTTTTTGACATGGAATGGCCAAAGGGTCACTTGTCATGCTGAGTTGTGAAGCTGTCAAGTGTAGCAGCCAAGACATCAATCTGGTCTTGCATGGCTCTCATCCTGTCAGAATGCTCATTCTGGACTGCCCTGATCCCATCAAGCCTTTCCAGAATGATCTGGAAAGCATCTGGAGGTGTGTCTGCAGAGGTTGAAGCTCTGTGTCTTTTGCCACTTCTCCTAGGTGTTGAAGTTGATGCAAGTCCAGCTGCTTCTGCTTCAGTCTCCATTGGAGCAGCCTCTCCTTCATCACCTTCATCTTCTTCTCCTGGAAGCCTTACACTTATCCTTTTGCAGGTAAGCTTGTTGATTGCAGATGGTGTAGACATGGGACTGATGTCTTGAGGGATTGGAACTCCTTTACTCCTAAAAATCCTCATAAGCAAACTTGGAAAGATCAATTTAGGCCTAGAGGTTGTTCTGGTCTCATCCACAATGGTGTCATAAATGTGGGAACTTATGTCTATGAAGTTCTTTTCCTTGAGATCCATCAGAAAGACTGCTCTAGCACAGTTGATTGTAGTCAATTTCCTAATGGGATAGAGGTTAAACATCATGATTATGGTAAGGCACCTCATGTCCACTGGAAAGGCAGTGGTATTCAAACATTTCCCTTCTCTCTGCCCACCTATCCTTTGTTGAATTGTTTCAATAGACACACTCCTATCCTTGTAATTGATGAATTCTTCATCATCTAATCCTTCAAGCCCTAATGCATCATCTATGACATGAGCATCTAAGACAAACTCTTTACCCCTCACCCAGCAACTCAATTCATTGTCCTTTATCACAGCATTTGAGTAGAATTCCCTAATTAAGGGTTCACACACAACAGGGAAACCACCCAAAAGCTTTTCCCATCCTCTTCCTTCAAAACAACTAGGAATAAAAGTTTGCCTTAAATCTTCCAAATCCACAAATCTCTCTTGAATGATTCCTGCATTCAAGAAGTTATCCTTGTATCTCTCAAAATGATGAACTGACCTAAACAATCTAGGATCCATCTTAAGTCTTTTGTCAGCCTTTTTCGCAGTAGATTTCTTCTTCTGGGGTGAAGGAGCCATCTGTGAACAATCAGAAAAGGCCACAACAACATATAGCAATATATGTGCAGAACCAGTCAGAACCATGTAGTAAACAGAGAGAGATATCAACCAAATAAGTGAACTTCAAACACTTAAACAGCAAGCAATTTAGTTCAAACATATGGATAAACCAAGCCTAGGATAGGAAACACATGAACAACATGATGAAGCTATCCTGAAGGCAAATAAATGACATTGAGGCAGATTATGGAAAAATGATATGACATACACACAATATATTGAGCCTAACAGAATCTTCTCACAGATTAATAATCTAAGACATGCAAATCTAGCAAAGGAAAACTCACAACCTCAAACAGAACCAAGAGTAACATCTCAACAGCTCAAAGTTCAGATTGAAATGAAAGGAATACTTAGCTAAGCACAAGAGCAATAGGAATATGACTATCATTAACACAACCTATATCAACAACATCCACAAGCTAAGCAAGAACAAAGAGCAGAGACCGAACCACAAACCCATTTCAAAAACACAATCAAATGCGAAAAATCAAGGGTAAAAGCACAGAATCAAGTAGAAAAGAGTGAAAATCAGAAAACCCATACCTGTATCTTGACGATTTTGGGCTGTAAGAGTGCAACACAAGAGATTGGAAAAAGGGAGCACGGAGTGTTTGAGAGGAAGAGTGTTTAGAGAGAAGATGAACAGTCACAAAAATTCGAGGGAAAAACTGAAAAAGTTTAAAAACTGCTCCTATTTCTGCAAAACACGCGATTTTCGCGACTGGTTCAAGTCGCCACACAGTCGCCAGCTCAAGCCGCCAAAACACTCAAGAGGAAAATTTTGAAAAATTTTTCTAAGTGTTTTTCGCGACTGGAAGGTCTACCCGCGAGTGAGTCGCGAGCTGAGCCACGAAAATCTCTGAGTGAATCTCGCGACTGGACCTTCCACTTGCGAACAAGTCGCCAAAACTGACCAGCGAAGATGCGATTGAAACTCGCGACTTGACATACCCGCGACTGAGTCGCCAAAACAGGGCAAAACTGTATTTTTGAAATTTTCAGATTTTTCCAGCAAAACACTTTCCAAAAACACCTAAAACACTCAAAAATCTTTTTGTGCTTGAATTAACAAAGATTGAGCATGTGAAAACACATTTTATCAAGTACAATCACACAAATGAATATGACATTTATCAAGCATAAACTTGTGTGTTGTGTGTGGATATCAACAATGAGATAGTCCTTTGTCTAATGTAAAGCTTCAATGATCAATTCAACCAAGGCATACACAATTAGCACTAGATCATGTGACCAATCTCAATTATAGAAATATGAATATATGACTTCCCACACAACTTGATAACATAACTTGGAGCCTTTCATTTGACTCCACTTTCAGCCATAACATTTGATCTTTTGAGGCAATCATCTCTCATTGTGAGAGGTATAAACAACATTTTTCTTTGAAGAACAGGCCTTTGGCCTTTTTGAAAGAAATTTCACTTTTGATATAAGGTCGCTTACCCTTTTTCCTAGTCAAATACTAGAATGTGCGACAGGCTTTTGCAGCTCAATATCTCTTTTCATTTGGAGATTTACATTTAGTGAGCTCTTTTTAGCAAAAAAATAAAAAGTGGGAAGAGATATAGACACAAGTCTATGCATGTTTCAAGATCAACATAACCATTCACTAATCATTCATGACAAGTTTGAAGATCTATTTACAACAATCACATAGATTTCAAGATTTTTCCCATAGTGATATGAGTGCATGAAAACAAGCAATGCTCGAAAATGCACAAAGCCATTAGTACAAAGGTACACGGCAAAACGAGTTTTAAGACAAAACTCAACAAAGTCAATCAAGCTTTTTGATTTTCAAATTTTTATGTAATTTTTGGATTTTTGACTCAAGACACAAAAAGACTGATAAAACACAATTAAGAAATATTCACAAACAAACAACCAAAATCAAAAACAACAAGCATACCACACAAACATAGTCACAAAGCATAGGAAGTATTAATGCATGGACATGTTGTATTGCTTATGCATGAGTACCCTTTTTCACCCACACGTCACTTGCGTTTGGGGTGATTTCCTTAAAGGATTGGGTACGGGAGTTAGGGCTTTCAAACCTTCGTGAGAAGCTTTCCAAGCAGTTGGTGAATACACCAATCATCTTCATCACGTTCACCATTCCGGGATCTCCATGTTGCTCTCTAGGTTGATCACCTGCCCAAGTTCTCCTATCAACTCTTGGTCCTCCTGACCTTTGAGGAGTTGCACTGTTCATTGCCCTCAGCTTTTGGCAATTTGGTTGAGTGTGCCCTTGAAGTCCGCAATAATGGCACACATACATTCCTCTAGGACCTCTTTGTGGTCGTGGACGTGACTTGGCACGAGACTCGGACCTGCCCATAGACTGATTCCGATGATTCAGCATCCGTTGGTCCACCACATTCTTCTTTTTCTCCACCTCGAGGTTCACACCAGTAGGGTCAGCTACAACTGGATCTTTGGACTTCACAAACTTCACTTCTTTAGTGACATTTCCAGTTGAGCTACTTCCTCCGGTATATCCCAGTCCGGATTTGTCTGAGAAGCTCTTTTGAGATGATATAACATCATCAAGCTTCTTGGTGGTGACCCTCTCTATTTTTGCATTTGCTTGAGCAACCTCACTCTCAAGGAATCTCACTTTAGTGTAGGCTTCGGACAGCTCACCATTAAGAGTTTCAATCTCGCATTTGGCCTCCCTATACCGGATTAGGAGACTTTTGTAGTCCTCCTCAGCCTTCTTCATCTTTCTCACAGCAGCCTTGGCTACCCTTGTGTATTCACCTGATTTCTCCAAAAGTGAGTTGTAATTTTCTTGAAGAGTTGCTGTGCTTTCTTCTTCTTCAGCTTCCGATTCTTCAACAATTCCTAGTGAGTCATCCTCACTATGTTCTCCAAGGTCTTGAACAAGCAAATTCAATTCATCCGAAGACTCAACATGAGCAATAGTCATGAAAGCTGAATAGTTCCCTTCTCCATCACAGCTCTCTTCAGATTCTGAGTCGGATGAGTCTGAATCACTCAAGGTCGTGGCATACACCTTGCCTTTTGATTTCAAATAATTAGGACATTCCCTCTTGAAGTGTCCATGCCCGTTGCATTCAAAACAAGTAACACCTTGTGTGGATTGGGATTCTTTTCCATCTTTCCTCTTGAAATCCCTTTTCTCCCTTCCAGAATTTTGGAAATTTCTCTTATCATCAAATTTTCCATTGTTTTTGAATTTCAAAAACTTCTTGAAATTTTTAACAAGATAGGCTACATCCTTGTCAACCATATCTTCTCCTGACGAGCCTTGATCTTCCACCTTCTCATTAACGGTCTTTAGAGCAATGGATTTACCCTTCCGTTGATTTGGCAGCGACATTTCATAGGTCTGTAGAGAACCAACCAGCTCCTGCACCTTGATGTCGTCAAGATCCTTGCTCTCTTCAATGGCTGTCACTTTAGCACGGAAGCTTTCCGGCAATGATCGAAGGATCTTCCTTACAATCTTAGAGTCCTCCATCTTCTCCCCTAAGTTAAACTTGCTGACAACCACTTCATTTAACTTCCTATAGAACGAGTCGAAAGACTCATCCTCACTCATCTTGAGCTCCTCAAACCGAGTGGTCAGCATTTGTAACTTGGTATCTTTCACCTTCTTCGTGCCTTCATAAGTTGTTTCCAGAATCTCCCATGCATCTTTGGCAATAATAATGTGAGAAATCCTGTGAAATTCATCTGGAGACACCACAGAAAATAGCATTTAGTGCTTTACTGTTAGCATTAGATGCAGTAAGTGCTGCCTTATCCCATGTGGATTTGGCTGCTTCAGGTTTGGTCCAACCCATCTCAACAGCATCCCACACGGATTCATCAATAGAGCATAAAAAGGCTCTCATACGAACCTTCCAAAATGCATAATTACTTCCATCAAAATATGGAGGTGCATTAAGGGATTGAGACCTATCCATCTCAAAAAAGAAAGGGAGTCAAGGATCACACAATGGTAATAAAACCAAACAGATGTGTACCCGCTCTGATACCAATTGAAAGTTCAAAAAACGTGTACAAAAACACTTTTGAACGTTTAGACCCCCAAAAACCAATTTAATCAACACAAGCAATATGTTAAACAACTAGTGTGCAGAAACTTAACATATGCTATAACATGGAATTGATTAAACAACTATCTAAGCCACAACAAAATAAACCACAGCAGATAATGTAAAGGCAGAGATAGAGAGGAAGGAAGATGCAAACACAGCGATAACACCGGATATGTTATCGAAGAGGAAACCGAAGACCTCGGCGAAAAACCTCTCCGCCGCCCTCCAAGCGGTAATCAATCCACTAGAAAATACAGTTGGGATACAAGAACAGCAATAGACCCTCCAAGCCTAATCTACCCAATGCACCTAAGCCCTCCAAGCTTCTTGCTCCAACGAGGTTGCGCCGAACCTTTTTCTTTTCTAGCTTTCCGGATTCCGCTACTACACCGTAGCATCAACCAATGAATATTGGCTCCTTCCTAACTGCTTCCCAGAACTCCAAACGTCTGTCTCACAGAGATGATAATGGTGAGAACCTGGTTTGGTATAATGGCCTCTCAAGGATTTGACAATGGAGAGGAAGAGAGTGAGGGAATTTGATGAGACTCTAAGGTAGAGATTGTGGGTGAAACAATCTGGTTTTTCTTTAGGGTTTCTCTCTCAAAATTCTCTCCGGAAGCTCTCTTTCAATCGTGGGTTAAAAGGGTATTTATACTGAAGTGGAGTGGAATGCGAAACGTCAGGTTTTTCCAAAACAGGGGTGGCTCGCGGCTTGACCTCGCGACTTGACTAAGTCGCGAGTTAACCGTATGGCCAGTTGTCCTGTTTTGTCCTGTAGTGCTCCAGCTAGCATGACTGTTCATCTTCCAGCATGCTTGGCACGTGTGCATCTTCTGGCGGGTTGAAGCCGCGAGTCCCAGCCGCGACACTCTGTTTTCTTGCACACTCTTGAGCAATCTTCACACTATCTCACTCACTACCCTTACAACAATCCCACCTAAATACAGGGTTACTAAATGCTGAATTACAAGCAAATTTGGCACGGAATAAAGCCAATTAGATGGTTGAATAAATTCAACCTTACAGTTGGCAGTTTAAATGTATGTAGGGTAGTGATTGTTATGGGAATTATTAGGGCAGTGTTAGTTTATGTTGGGCTAGCAATGTGTATAATTTTTGTATGAGATGTGTTTAGCCATTTATTACCTCCTAGTAATTTTGTGCTCCTACCAGTTATTAGCAATGTAACCCACTTCCCTGTGAAATGAATACACTTTTTGTGCCCATGTAAATGTAAATTTTGATTTGAATGCATCTACCTATGGATTCCACAATGTGAATGAAATGAATACACCTATTGCAGAAAATTATTGCATTACAAATTCATTAACTGCTGAAAATAACAGACTCAATATTAACTAGAACAAAATCTATTTTGAATACAAATACATTAATTGCCTCTCATTGATGTGAGTACCAAAAGTATGCCAATATATATATGTTCAACACCTGCTATCACTACCATCACTTACAATAACTGCCTCACGCTATCACTGTCAATTATACTATTGCTTTGTATTCCAAAACAGGACGCAAGATTCAATATTAAACTAAACAACACAAATTGAATAAAAATACATCTTCAACTTATCATTGACTGTTACCCATTGGTGTGAGTATTAAAGTAGGACAAAGGGTTCATTTTTAAACAAAACAACACCTGCTATCATCTCCAGAATTGCACAAAACACACTGGCATTGTTCAACTACAACACTAACAACCACAGTCAACCCAAAACACCAGTTGGTACACAATCACCATAATTACATAGTTAAGCCAAAATAGGGCATTGTTCCATAGTTAACCCTATCACCATAAATACACAAAACAATTGACATAAATACACAATACAAGTGACCCTCATCAACAAAAGGAAAAATTTACTTCTTGCTCTCTTCATTTCCTTGGACCTTGCATAGATGATTGACTCCCAGCATGTCTAATTGCTTCCATGTATCTGGATGCATTCTTAGAAGCCTTCAGAGTCTCTGATGTGACCACCCTTTTCTTTTTTTCCCTTGAGGTTGGGTTGCTGCTGTTGGAGTTGTGATGTGCACCTAATTGGTGTGGTGCATTTGGGGTGGAGCTATGCTACTGTGTATAAGAGTGGATGAATGTGCCTCTACTTGCTTCAAATGGATTGGATTGGCGCATACTGGTCTGATATAGGGCATACTGGTTTGATATGGTGCAAATTGAGTGGCTGACCCTGTCCAGGATTGGGATGGAGCACTTAGTCTGAACTGGTATGGTGCACTTGGAGTGGATGGGCTATGCATGCTAAACTGTGGTGGTGCACTTGGACTGTAGCTATGCATGCTGGCCTGGTGTGGTGCAAATGGTATGGCTGAGGCTGTCCTGGCCTATGATGGTGCACTTGTGGTTCTGCTAGTCTACAAACAAGAAATTCACAAACATTAATAGTGAGTATTGAATAACAGCTGTTTCACCTTAATGTCACTTTATGACCTTATTATATGTGCTTGTTTTGTTTGTGGTGCCTGGTAGTGAAGAGTTTCCTCCAATCTCACCCTTGCAACTTCTCCTATTATGCCCTAACTTACCACAAGCCTTGCACTACATAGAGATACCAGCTCTCTTACTTGTTAGCTTATTAGGTTCCCTTACTCTCTTCTTCTTAGGCCTACCAGGTGGTCTTCTTTTGACAAAGAGCTGAATTGGGGTCACACCACTTGGTCTCCACATATTCTGCCCATTGATTGGTGCTATGATTGGCTCGTAGCATGCTCTGTATGTAGATACATGGTAACAAGGGTGAATATACTGCTCAACATCTTGTCTGTTGAAAAATATGCAGGAGATTGCATGAGCACATGGTATGCTAGTTATGTTCCACTTCCTACAACTACAGTGTGTTATGGCCAAGTCAACAGTGAAACTCTACAGACCGTTTTTCACTTCAAACTGTGTCTATCCTGCTCAACAAGCTAACCACCCATTAGCTGCCAGCTTTTCCTTGTACAACCTCTTCATCACCTTGGCACAAATATCTGACTCTAGCCTCACACCCTTCTCTCTGTTCTCTTGGAACCTAGTCATCAGATATAGCCTAATACACTCAAGCTACAATCACATACAAGTACAATGAAACATTAGATATTAATTGCAACAACTGCCAAAAACAGTACCAAACAATCACTATAATTAAATGTAGGTGATCATAAATACTCATACTATGCTAATTATGGGCTTAGATCTGAATTTAAGAATCCTGCTGCTGAATCTCTCACACATATTGTTGAGTATGGTATCAGTCAAGCTATCCTCACTAAACATGTGTCTGGCCCATTTTGTTGTTAAGTGAGCATCCAACCAACTGTGTGCATCAGCATCAATCTCCTTCAGCTCATCCTTCACCCTATCAAACTCTTGTTTGTAAGTTGCCTTGGCTACCCTCCAAAACATATCTCTGATCAAAACACTAGAATGGTTCTTCCTGAAGTTGTTACAGTGGTGCCTGCAGCAAATCCTATGTTCATACTGTGGCCAGTTGTCAATGAATGTTTGTACCAACTCCTGTCACAAACAGTATCACAGGCAAGTATGTGAAGTTAGTGGACCAAAAGTACAATGACTAAATATAGATTAAAACAACCAAATGGAGAATTAACTACACACCTTTTGCTGGTCTGACATAAACACCCATCTCCTATTCTGGCCTATGTCTGCAAGTAACAGGTTGATGAACCAAGTCCAAGAGTCCTTGGTTTTATTCTCTACCACTGCATATGCAAGTGAGAAATACTCTTCATTAAGATCTTTGCATATTGCAGTAATCAATTGTCCCCCCCCCCCCCTGACTTGTTTTTCAAATGGTAGGCATCCAAATTAATCAATGGCCTGCATCCAGCTAGAAACCCTTTCTTGCATCCCTCTAAACATATGTATAGCCTCTCAAAATAAGGCACTCCACACACCAGTCCATCTCAGCTGCTAAATCACCATCATTGAAGGTATGTACCTTCATAAGTATTGTACTGCCAAGACTAGACCTCCTTAATTCCTCACAGTACTCCCACAGCTGGTTGTACTGTTGTGTATAAACCCCATCCACATATTCTCTAGCCTTATCCCTAACCCTACTTGCTTTTCTTGCACTTATGTTTATGGAATACTTCATATGGACAGCATCTTGGATGTCTCTTAGCTTGATGTTAGGCTGTATTTTTACCTTTTTCATCAACTTCTTCCCAATGTACGATGAAGTACACCTAGGGTTCTTAAATCATGTATGTTCCAAAGTCAATGTCCTTAGTTGGTAGCTCTTCTCCCTTGGCACCTTTATTAGATAGGCAACAAACTTGCAGTTTTTCTGGCAGATAGCTCTTACCCTTTGCAGGTCATTTTTTACAAATTTGATCTCCCATTCACCATGAATTGCATATTCTGTTATACCTTCCTTGAATTGCTTGGGTGTTGTAAACAACATATCTTTTTCAAAAGAAATATGCTCTGAGCCACTGGCTTAAACACAGGGAACTTCTTCACTTCCTCATTTTTCTATCCCTTACCATTTCTCACATGTGTACTTCTATCATCCTCAGCATCATCATCACTGTCATACCCAAGCTCATCATTAGATGATGATTCCACCAGACTATGCAATTTCTCACTCTCATAATTAGAGTTCATTACACCAACACCTATTTGGCCTGGTTCAATAGCATCATCATCATCCTTACCATCCCAACTGTCACTACTTTCTTCAACAAAATCCCTAACACCATGGTTCAACTCTACCTCATCATCTAGCCCACTTCCCCCACCACCACTTCCCCCATTATCATTGCCATCACTTATAATAAAGACCTAAGGTGGGTGCTCAATAATAGGTTCTTTACCTACTTTCCTTGAACCCACATGGGAAGCAACAACCTCAATGGGAGCATCAACATTAAAATTTTGATCATTAGCATCCACCTCAGTTGGCTCATCCTCATTGTTAAAAGTTTGATCATTAGCATGTCATCACTATCATAAAAACTGTAAAATTCACCCCCCATCATGGTTATCATCATAACTGCTATCACTATAATCACTATAATAACCCATTGGGCCTTGCTCCACTGCCAATGGCTGTACACCCTCACTAACATCCTCTCCTTCATCAACTAGTATAGGATCATCTATTGGGTGCTCCACATACACATGAATCTCTTCATGACCCTTCACTAATTCTGTCATGTATATGGCATCATCATCGACAACAACCAAATGGAAGTTTTCCCTTTCTTGGTCCATACTAGGTATTGTATACCACAACCTGCTAACAGATGTGTACCCAAAGTCTCTACATATACCCTCTATCTCAACCTTAGACCACTTATCAGGGTCACAATTATCAATTACATCTAGTTCACCTCCTACATATGTTTTAGGGTTCTCAGTAAAATAGCCACCATGATGCACAGATATACTGAATATGTCATCCATTCTGCATGCCAAAACAACTTCAAAACCAATTAAACAATGCTAGTTAAAGAAAAAGAACAAAACAACTCTTATTTAAGAAAACACTGCTCATTTACCAACATAGCACTAAATGAAGTAGTTCACTCTGCATGCAACATACACCCTCAATACCAATTAAACAATGCAAGAACAATACAACACTCATTTACCAACACAACACCTAATAAAATATTTTATTCTATATGCACACAACACAACACTCAATATAGTATTTACCAACACAACACTAATCAAATTTCATTCCGCATGCACATAACACAACACTCAATAAAGTATTTACCAACACAATACTAATCAAATAATTTTTCACAACACAGCACTGACTTAGATAGTTCTGTCGTACTAAAATAGACATGCATAGTTATCAAATTACACAAAAAACCCTCATACAATACTGTTAGGCTTACTTAACTATTTTCAACAGGGGCACATAGGGAACACATGGACCACAATAAAAAGTAACATACAAAAGCATACAAAAAGCAAACAAAAACATTGTGGCCCCTACTACCAGAACCAACCAACAAGCATATTGTAAAGTTATAAATAAAGACATAGACAGAGAGAGCAAATACCTTTTCACATACACAGAGAGAGAAAACAAAATACTGCCTTCAAGTGGCAATGATAGGTTTTGATGGTGATGGTGGCTTCAAGTGACAGAGCTGGTTGATGATGGTTGATAATGGTGGTTTCAAGTGACAGAGCGGGATGATGGTGGTTTTAGAGAGAGGTAGATGGTGATTCTAGGGATGCATGGCTAGTTTGGGGATTTTCAATGTATACATGCCATGTTTAGTGGGTGGTTGACTCACGTGAGGGACACGTGCGAAGTAAGTTGGGCAGGAAGGCCACGTGGCAAGGCAGACTTGGCCACGGTGGATTTTTAATGTTTTTAAATGATTTTTAGTTCTCTCTGTCAGCCACATTAGCTTTCCCCGTTAGTTGGCTGACGGTAAGGACTTAAATGTTACGCGTTAATTGGTTTAGGGATTAAAAGTGGTAAAAATAAAATGTAGGAACCAAAATAGAAAAAGGTGCAAAATGTAAGGACTAAAAGTGCATTTACGCCCTTTTTTTTTTGTTACTCCCTAATCCTTCATTACAAACTGTTTCGACAATTGCTTCTTCAAATCATTAATCTTCTCAGTGCTGAACCCTGCAATTAGTATATCATCCACATATAGTAGAAAAATGATACAAGAGTTGTCAAAGAACTTAACATAGCAACATTGATCAACTTCAAATCTCTTAAACCTAGTTCTACACACAAAACTGTCAAATTTCTTGTACCATTGTCTTGGAGCTTGTTTTAAGGCATATAAGCTCTTTCTCAATTTGCAAACTAGATTTTCCTATCCTTGAACAGTGAACCTCTATGGCTAACATGTGTAAATGTTTTCCTCCAAATCACCATAAAGGAATGCCATCTTCACCTCTAACTGCTCAAGATTTAGATTCTTTGCAGCCACCATTCCTAGTCCCAGTCTAATTGTTGACATCTTCACAACTAGAGAAAAAATTTCTAAGTAGTTAATGCCTTTCTTCTGCTTGAAACCTTTGACAACTAATCTAACACGAAATTCTCAAATTTGTGAAATGCAAAACTAGAGAAAAAAAATATGCGCCAAAGAAAACAATCACACAAAATAATATTTACGAGGTTTAGCAATTTGCCTACGTCTACGGAGTTGCAGTGATTTCACTATTTACAGGTAAAAAAATACAATATGCAGTAGTACAGTTCCCTCAACACAATACACCAAAACCCTAATCTCCAAACAACCATAGCACCTTTACCACGTGCTCTTATGCACCAACACCTTCCACTCTACCACATCTGCCCTAATGAAGTTAGCAATATGTCCTCCCGTGACGTCAGCATATTGACATCAGCATATGCTAACTTTTGTGCTGACTTTAACCGTTGTTGTTGACCATTGACTGCCACCGTTAACTTTAACCAAAGTAAAAAAATTCAATAGGGCCTATCTTGCTCAGTTTTTCACATAAATTTCAATTTTGGATTTCGTTTCTCCGTTTAACGTCTCTAAATCCCACTTTGTGGTCATTTTCTTCATTATGGCTCAACAAAACGAGTGAGACATTATACTTCCTATTACCATCATTTTGGATGGTCCTACTAGCTATCATGCATGGTCTCAAAATATGATAGTCTTTCTCAAGGGTTGCAAACTATGGAAGTATGTAACTGGTATGATTCCTAAGCCTATGCCAACACCTTAGTCCAAGATTGTAGATGCGATGCCTTAAAGTCTACAGCTATAATATAGGATGATTATAAAGCATGCCTAGAAGAATGAGAGAGTATTCAAAGTAAAATCATGTCTTGGTTAATCAATACCTCTATGCCTTCCATCCGTAGTCTTCTTCCTCATCTTGGTACTGCTCAGGTTACTTGGATATTTCTATCCAATCACTACAATTGCACTAATGATTCAAACCTGGAGTTTCATATTGAATCAAATCTTTATTAGATGCACCAAGAGATAGGCTAGTCTATTTCTGATTATTATTCTCAGAATTCTTCTATGTGGGAACAACTCTCTACTATAGATCCTTCTCTAAAGTATCTTGAAGACATTGAGCTCTTTACCAAATATTAGGACCACCGTCAATTTATGCATTGCATGATAGGTTTACATGAGGATTTTGAGCTTACTAGGGCTTTCTTGATTAGATAGTCTCATACTCCTTCTTGTGATGCTACAATCAAAGAGCTCATGTCTGAGAACAACCATATCACATGTCATCATCTAACCATGTATTGGCTACATGCTCTCCTCCTCCATAACCTCCCATTGTTGTATTCACTGCTCCTCCACAGATAAACTCTAGGCATCCCATCTCTCAGTCTTCCAAAGGTGCCCGTTGTGTGTTTTGTCATGCCAAATGCCAAGATATCTCTATTTGCCGCAAACTGTAAAAATTCATACAGGAGTAGAACAAAGGTCCTTTTCTTGAGGCAATCGTTATGTGTCCCTCAGATTCATCAGTTTCTACAGGTTTGTCTTTGACTTCCTCATTTACTAAAACTAATATTGTGGCTGTAGTTCAATAGGTTTTATCTCGAACTTCCACTGCCCTTTCTATCACCTCAATTTAACCATTCTTGGCTTTTTGACACTGCATATATGTTGTAACAACATGACCTCTAATGCATCACAATTCTCTAAGGAAGTGTTTTTGGAAAATTATAACTCTTTTTGGACTAAATAAGCTTTTTTTTTTTCTTTTTTCTTTTTTCTTTTTTTAAATAAGGACCACGAAAACCCTAAGGCATGCGTACGTGTACACGCGTATGCGCACGCATGCTCAAGCTCAGTGTGCACATACTTCATGCATGCGTACGCATACATGGGCACGAGTACGCATGTTAGGGTTCTAGAAACTAGAAAGGAAAGGTTTTCTACATTAAAAACTTGGTTTGGAATGAATCCCACATCATCTGGGAGTCACCCCAAACCCCTATTTTCAATTATATAAAGCTTGAAATGGTAGACTTTCATAGGAGGATGAACTTTGAAGGAAAACACACAAGATTCACTAGAAAATAGTGAATCAAAGAGGAAGTAATTAACAAAACACCATCAAGTCAATATTTTTCTTATTAAGACATTTTCTAGTCTTGATCTTCAAGTTTTAAAGGTTTACTAACTGATTTTGGTTTGGTTGTGACTAGATTGACTAAGGGGAATCAAAATCAAGCTAAGGACCCTTTGTTTGTAGGTAAAGGTTCTAAGCTTTGTCTTTGTTTTTCTCTTGTTTTAATTCTTGTTTTATATGTTTTGTTTGCTTTATATATGCTTTGACATGCCTGTTTAGTTTAGGTTAATTTTGCTTTTTTGTATTAAGCATGTTAGGTTATTAGATTTTAGCTTCTGCTTGTCTAGTGATCTTGTTTTATGGGCTAAGGTTTATGGCGTGTATGTGTGCGCATGCTTACTGCATGAGTACACATACTTAAAGTATGCGTACGCATTCAATTGGGCTACACACCCAGGCCCTATGTATGTGCATGCATACTTATGCCCAGAAACCCTAATCCAAGCCTTTTTGCTTTTGTTTCCTTGTTTTATTTATACAATATGCCTCTGTCTAAGTTGTTTTTCTTAGCTTTAAGCCTCCGTTTCTTTGTTTTGGTTTGCTTTATTTGTTTACCTTTTTTATGCTAGTTAGGGTTTTAATCTATCAATTACCATGAACATGCATATAATATGAACATGCATTGATGCATAGGTGATGTGATGCAATGAGGTAAGTCATGCATTCACATGGACATGCATTGCTTTTGAATATGATCTTGCCTTGGTGATGAACATGAACATGTTTGTTTGAATACCATCTCTTTGACGTTTAGGTGAAGTAACATGCTTGTTTGATTCTGCCATGCTATGTTTCTGGGATGTTTATGCCATGTTTGTGTGTCTTAGATACATGCTAGGGTGTGTGTGAGTTTGAATAACGATTTTGAGTTTGCCTTTAATGGGATTAAGATGTGGAACACAATGAGTGAAAACCGACCCACAGGTCGGGTGGGGTTGGGTGTTTGGAGTTTAGGTATGGGGATGGGAAGGGGTTAGGCACCCAACCCCATACCTAAACTCCGGACACATGCTCTGGTAGTAGATCAGTCTTTCCATGAAGGGTGCTAATAAATTTTTTCTAGACTGTTGTGGGCGCTTGGTCCTACAACAGACCATAAGGTGGACGTATGTTTGAGTATGTTAATATGAAATACTAGATAAAAATAATGTATATCAATTGGTTAAATAGTTAAACGGGGAAAAACCCATATCCCATAAGATAAATAAAAGGAAATTGAAGTAAAATATAAATAAAATGAATGAAATGGGGAAATATTTATGGAGGCCCAAAATATTTTGTGGGTGATATTTGAGTATTTTTTGGTAAATGAATATATATGAGTTATATTTATGGGGAAATATAACCAATTGATATACATTATTTTTATCCACCGTATGTTTCTTTTTATTTCTCTTTAGTTCTAAAATAAAATACAATTATGAGTTTCCCACACCAAACATCTAAAGACTCAAAGCCAATCACATCATTTACAAAACCCACAACATCTAACCTCAACATCAAAACAAAAAGTTGTCATCGTCACTCAATAAATAAATAAATAAATTAGCCCTCTTCCTTGGTTATAGCTAACTCATACGGGTTAAGATTAGATAAAACGACAAAGCTGGAGTTAGGTTGGTGTCTTTGAAAGGTTAAACATATATGACATCACTCTTGGTTATGATGTATTTGAGATGAGATGCCATGAATGGTTGTAGGCATGTATATGTAAAGGAGTAGAAGTGCAAGTGGTTTTTAGCTTGAAACATTGAACCTAGGGGGAAAAAAAAGGTCTTACAAAAAATCCTGATTCTTTAATAAGAAAAGTCTTGAAACATTGAATCAAAGAAACTAAAAGTCTCTATTTTTTTGTTCTTATCCTATATATGGCTTTAAAGATTATTTCAATTATCTTTTCAAAGAGAGCGCCACGTGACAAAATCTCATGCTCTCCCCCATGAGGTCTCTGCTTATATATATATATATATATATATATATTGATGATTGATGACTAATCGATTGGAGAGAGAGAGAGAGATAGATTCCATTTGATTTATTTAGGGTAGAAAATTTATATATGTTGTATATAACAATGTTAGCAACATGTTTTAAAATTTTTGTAGCCATCGCTTAGGTGTCTTGAGAGAAAATGAAGCCCTAATTTTGTAACTTGAAAATTTGTGCCTCATTTTTGTA
Organism: Quercus robur; assembly: GCF_932294415.1. Lineage (NCBI taxonomy): Eukaryota > Viridiplantae > Streptophyta > Magnoliopsida > Fagales > Fagaceae > Quercus > Quercus robur. Next base: position 82,859,414 of record NC_065535.1, read on the forward strand.
AAGTAAATTAGTTTTTTTTCCTATAAGAAAAAAGAAAAGGATGCAACATTATTAGAATCTACATCTCATAAACTTTCGAACAACAAGTAATTTTATTTTTATTTTTATACTGGATAAGAATTGAGAAAGATATGAGAAATCAAAGTTTTGTAAAATTAGGACTCTAAAGGTAGAAGATGACCCTTTAGAACTACACCCGTGATCTCTTAGACAAGAAAGACAAGGATCCACCCCACCCATGTCAAGATGACCAAATGTTTGACTTATTTAGGTTTGTAAATTCTTGATAGATTTTAATATGCTTTTTCCACAACAATTGTCACTTTTGGTTTCCTAAAACCCACTTAGAGTTGTCCAAGTTTGGTTGGTGGTGACATAGGAAGAATAAAAAAGAACCTCATGCTCTCCCGCATGAGGTCTTTGCTTATTTATATATATATATATATTTATATGTTGATGATTGATGACTAATTGATTGGAGAGAGAGAGAGAGACTCCATTTGATTTATTTAGGCTAGAAAATTTATATATGTTGTATATAACAATGTTAGTAACATGTTTTAATATTTTTGTAGCCACTGCTTAGGTGTCTTGAGAGAAAATGAAGCCCTAATTTTGTAACTTGAAAATTTGTGCCTCATTTTTGTAAAGTAAATTACTATTTTTTCCTATAAGAAAAAAGAAAAGGAAGTTACATTCTTAGGTTCTACATCTCATAAACTTTCAAAAAACAAGTAATTTTTAAAAAATTTTTATTGGATAAGAATTGAGAAAGATATGAGAAATCAAAGTTTTGAAAAATTAGGACCCTAAAGGTAGAAGAGGACCTTTTAAAACTACACCCGTGATCTCTTAGACAAGAGAGACTAGGATCAACCCCACCCATGTCAAGATGACTAAATGGTTGACCTATTTAGGTTTGTAAATTCTTGATAGATTTTAATATGTTTTTTTCACGACAATTGTCACTTTTGGTTTCCTAAAACCCACTTGGAGTTGTCTAAGTTTGGTTGGAGGTGAAATAGGAAGAATAAAAAAGAAATGAGAGAAAATAAGGTTTGAGGTTGTTTGGTAAGGAGAGAAAAGTAAGAGGATTTTTGGTGGGACTCAAACATTTTCTCCCCTAGCCCACAAAAAACATGTCTCTCTACAATAGAGAGAAAACACAATGAAAAACTTGGTTATTGCTTCAGTCAATTGCTTTTACAATATTAACCCCATTCTTTAATGTTAGTCACGATACAATCTTTCTCTTGCTTTCATGAATCTTTGTCTTTTTCTTCATTTGTTTGTCCTTATTTTTATCTCTAGGCAGTTAATCACATTACAATCTTCCTCTAGCTTTCATCAATCTTTGTCTTTTTCTTCGTATGATTGTTTTTATTTTTAGGGTAAATTGCAAATTACACCCTTAAAGTTTGGAGATGTTTATATTTTACACCTTGAAATTTCAGAATTTGAATTTTATCCTATGAAGTTTGGGGGTGATTAAATTTTACACCCTGACGTTTCAGAATTTGGTTTTTATCCCCTAAATTTTAGAATTTTACACCCTAATGTATAGATTTTACTCCCCAAACTTTGGAGATATTTAGATTTTACATCCTAAAGTTTCAATATTTGGGGGTATAAAATTCAAATTCTGAAACATTAGAGCATTCTCATCAGCTGTTTCATAAAAAAATGTCATTTTAACATAGCAAAAGCCTACTTTATTATTTTACAACATCATATTACAATATCTCATTCATTAGATATTTCATCCTTCAACTATATACATTAAAATAATATTTACTACACATTAAAATAGTATATTAACTCCTTCCTATCATCATAATTATCAACAACAACAACAACGGCACAACCACCACTGCCGCAACAACACTGACAACCACCACCGGCACAAACCCACATCCAACAACGCCACCTTAAAAAAAAAAAAAAAAAAAAAAAAAAAAAAAAAAAACCAGAAAAAAAAATCCACAACCACCACTACCGCAACAACAGCCACCAACAACCACTGCCACAACAACACTGACAGCCACCATCGGCATAAACCCACATCCACCAACAACACCTTGTAAAATAAAAAAATAAAAAAAAAATCCACAACCACCCAAAAAATAACTCCACCACCACCCACAATCACTTGAAACCCACAACCGAAAACCAAAAAAAGAAAAAGAAAAGAAAAAAAGAAAAAAGAAGAAGCCCAAACTTACATACGATCATGAGGCCAAACTTCACGGCAACGGTCTAGGCAGAGAAAAAAGAAGAAAGAGAGAGAGAGTGACAAGAAAAGAGAGAGAGAGAGAGAGAGTGTGTGTGTGTGTGTGTGATAGAAAAAAGAAAAAAAAAAGAGAGAAAAAAAAAAGAAAAAAGAAAAAAACAGAGAGGTGAAGCTTCTGGAGAAAGAAGAAGAAAAAAGGAAGAAGAAAAGAGGAAAAGAGAGTGAAAGAGATGGAGGAGTGGTGGAGAAAGAAAGAAGAAAAAAAAAGGAGAGAAAATAGAGAAAGTCATAAAGGATGAAAGAGAAAATGAATAATTTTTTTTTTTTAGCATTTCAATCTGTACCGTTTCATCTTTGGAATGGTACTGTTCACATGTGGTAAAAATTATGGCATTTGGAACATCTCATGAAAGGGATTTTTTGGTGTTTGGTGTGTCAAATGCCAAATATTTGGCATTTGACACACTTGATGAGAATGTTCTTAAAGCATTCTCATTAGCTGTTCTATAAAAAATGCCATTTTAACACATCAAAATTTACTTTTCTATTTTACCATATCATTTTACAACATCTCATTTATCAGATGTTCTATTCTTCAATCCCATACATTAAAATAATATATACATCACATTAAAATATTATTAAAAAAAAAACTTCAACAGTAATATATACTGCACAACCCCGCACCACCACTACCCATAGTAGCCCACCGCCGACAACCCAAAATCAACCAACCAACCCACTACCACTGACCACCATAGCTAAAATCCAAAATCAACCAAAACCCAAAATCAGCCCACACCCACCGCCATAACCCACCAACATCAACCCATTAAAACCCATGAAACTCAACCCACATCCACCAAAAAAAAAAAAAAAAAAAAAAAAAAAACCAAGGCGATCTGATATGAGAGTGTGAGATGGACGGTGCTGCATGGTGGACACCGATCTGCCCATCCGAACCCACCCACCACCGATCTGTCCATCCAAAGCCACCCATTGCCCAACCCACCGATCAAACCACAGCCATAAAAAAAAAAAAAAAAAAAAAAAAAAAAAAAAAAACCCGAAAAACAAAAGCAGGAGAGAGATCGAGTGATGCATTGGCGTTGGCGTCACAAAGTGGGCCAGTGATCAGTGGCGAGCCTAGGCGGTCTCTGTCTCTTGGCGTGGTGAGATCGGCGAGGCGAGATCAGCAATGGCAAGATCGGCGTGGCAAGATCAGTGTGACGAGATTGGCGTGGCCAGACGGCAATGAGAATGCCAGACACAAAGAGAGAGAGAGATGTGTTGCAAACGGAGAGAGACAAATGATAGGAGGAGAGAGAAAAAACGAATTAAATAAGCCAAACAGTGTTTGGCATTGATGTCCGTACCGTCTCATATTTGAGACGGTACTGTAGATATGTGTCAAATTTTTTGAGATTTGGAACAACTAATGAGGGTTGGTTTTTGGTGTTTGGCACACCTGATGATAGTGCTCTTAGGGTGTGAAATTTAACCACTCCTAAATTTTAGGAGGTAAAATCTAAATTCTGAAATTTCAAAAGTTTCAATATTTGGGGGTATAAAAATCAAATTTTGAAACATTAAAATGTGAAATCTAAGCACTCTTAAACTTTAGAAGGTAAAATCTAAATTATAAAATTTCAGAAGTTTCAATATTTGGGGGTATAAAATTCAAATTCTGAAACATTAGGCTGTGAAATCTAAGCACTCCTAAACTTTAGGAGGTAAAATCTAAATTCTGAAATTTCAGAGTGTAAAATCCAAACACCCCCATACTTTAGGGGTATAATTTACAATTTACCCTAATTTCTATCTTTGGGCAGTAACATGTTGCCTTATGTTGCCCATATTTTGGCTTTTTTTTTTTTTTTTTGTTCTTTTTTTTTTAATTGGCCATGATTTTTGTTTTAATAACCTTGGTAGGATTTTTTTATTGATTGTTTGTTTATTTTTTTAATTGAACACAATTTTTTTAATAAGGGCATATGAATCAATTTACACCAATTTTTCCCTTAAAAAAATTTATTTCAACTTTATTTTTCATCCTCTTATTTTTCTTTTCAACTAAACAAATGAGTTTTTTTATATCTGCCACTCAAGATTTGTTTAAATCTATCAGTAACAATCTGTCACTTAGGATTGTTAATTAGAATTTATGGTTGATTCACACAAAATAATGCTTCATCCACAACAATTTCACAACTAATCATTTGTGGCAACAAGTTGTTATTGGTTCAATTAGAAGTAAAACTGATATTGATAACATAGCTATTGATATTTAATTTTCTATTAATTTTGCAAGTATAGAGGATATAAGAAGAAGATATAATTCAATGTTGAATTTGTCAAAATTCACCTTCAATAAAGAGATATTGAGTAAAGTTATATAACCTTATACTATAACAAATTCTGTAGGTAAATTTTATCCTTAAAATATTGTGCGCTAGTGCTTGGCGGTATGTTGCTATTTGTGCCGCGTAGCCATCGCCGTCATTGACACCTCCTCTACGGCCACTGGAATTTCATCATCATCGTCAACTATAGCAAGTTCTTAATGCGGAGCTCTCCAAATCATTCTCCCTCAGTTTTGGGTTGGACTCTCAGCTCACTGCCACTCTTTTAGATATTCTTTTTGCTACTAAGTGTTTGATAAGTTGATTGAGAGAACTGAAGATTAATTTTTTTTGGGGAAAATAAGTTGGCTGAAGAAGTGGATTTTGTGAAAGCATTTTGGGAAGCAACCAAACACCCAAAAAAAAAAAAAAAACGCAAATCAAAGAGAACCATAAAACCATTGAAAAAAATACAAACCTTCAGGGTATCAAACAAAACATCAGATCTGATGAAGCCCACAAAAGAAATTACAAATCCATGAAAATCCACAAGAGAAATCACCTTCTGTAGCTGTTCAAAGTATAGTAAGAGACTCTGATGCCTCATCTTGGTTTTGGGGTCCTCACCCACAACATATGGAGAAGACTTCGTCGCAACAAGCCCTTTGGTCTTCTTCATCAAATCAACCCAAAAGCCAAGAACCAAAGAACCAAAAATTAAAGAGAGAGAATAGATAGGGAGAAATAAATAGATTACAAAAAGATGGGTAATGAAAGAGAGAGAAAGAGAATTAATGAAATAGAGAAAGAAAGCATTAATAATAAGTAAATAACCATGTTTGAAGTAATTAATATTTTCGATACTCCCCCCCTTTGGATCACGATTTAAAACGAATAATTTTCTTGTTGACTAAAATGCAAAATTGACCATCTAAGTTTTACCTTTTATCATTTCAGTTCTCTTAATTTCAGTTTTATCATTTCAATCCTCTAAGTTTCAAATTTTGTTAATTCAGTCATTCGTTGCTCTTTTGTTAAGTGCTACTGTTTACTAACCAAAATGACACTGTTTTGGATGATTTTTTTTTTTCTTAATTTAATTTTTTACTAAAAAACGTTAATTACAAAAAAAAAGGGGGTGGGAATTACGTGGTTCCCCTAGCCATTAAAATTCAAAAACTATTCCCACCCCCACCAATACTCTAACTAGACTAATTGAGAATTTTAGGGGAGAAAGAAAGAGGGGGAAAGAGAGTGAGAGATTGACAGGGGAAGATAGAGAGACTGAGAGATTGGGAGAGGGAGATATATGAAACCGAGAGAGAAAGAGAGATTGAGACCGAGAGAGAGAGAGAGAGAGAGAGAAATCGGGAGATGGGGAAGAAAGAACAAGAGAGAGAAGAGGGATTTCGAGGCAACTTCAGTAGGCTAAGGTCTACTCCGCTGCTTCAGGAGGCAGCTCTAGCTCTGACTAGGTACAACTTTGGGTAAGTTCTAATTGACATGAGAGTGAAATTATAGTTGTTTTTTTTCTTTTTACTCTTTCTTTTCTTTTGGTTTATGGCGTTTGGCAGCTACTGAATTGGCCACTGTATTCAGACCAGTCATTTCTTTGTAAACTTTTTTCCTCATATTAGTATACTTCTATCTTTACGGTCAAGTAAGAAATGAAAAATGATTTTTTTTTTTAGAAGATTGACCTCGAAACTTTATTGAAAGAAAAGTTAGCCATTGTTGTGGACAAATTTTTCACACCACACGACTTCATTTCATTGGCGACCCGAACCGCATCAACACTTTCATGGATTTTGGGAAAATCTGTTCTAAATCCCAAAAGAGCCCATATTTACACACACAAAAAAAAAAAAAAAAAAGACATCAAAGCCCATGGTTCAAGCTCATAGAAAATCATCTCTTTTTTGGCTCATGATCCAAGCTCATGAGTCTCATCAGGAGAATTTTGGGAGTCGTGGTTTGGAGGGCCAAGAAGTATGTTCAATAAAGCTCCAGTGGTTCAAAGTTGATAAAGGAAAACTTGTTATTTGGCATGTCTTCCCCAATTCCCTGAACTCTGATGGGTTAGTGTGCAATAGGTAACATTTGGTAAGCCTCTCATATCACATAACACTTAAAATGATAAAACTCTCCATGCTCTTTACATAAAAATTAATGTCCATCATAATATAAGTTTAAAAATATAATTATATCGTTTCATATTAATTATATTATTATTTTCATTTAAATCAATTCTAAGCACATGGCTAAATATATATTAATATCTCATATCTAGAATTAAATGCCCTCCTTACTGTCCAAAATTTGGTTAAAATACAAAAGACCATAATTACATTTCCAAAACTTCATCAAATATCAACCAACTAGTCTATTACTTACCAAAATTATATATGGACTAGACATATAATTTTCCAAAAGAGGAAACTTAGCCAAAAATACCAACAACTCCAACAAAAGCTGCAACAGCTCCAGCAGGTTGACACATGTCCTAAAATGACATCACTTGCCCATTAATGCCCAATCCCAGCAGCTTGCTGTCATACCCAAAGAAGTAAGGATCCCATAAAAAAATCCTATCATTTTAAGCTAAGATCCTTAGCCTTCAATTATAGTGCTAGAAATAGAAGAATCCCATAAAGATTATCTTACCATTTTTTAGCCAAACCATGAATTTAATGCTAAATATTTTCCTTCAGCAAAAGGTGTCATTCATATGACATCATCCAGTTGTAATAGCTGTGACTGATAGCTGTAACAGCAGCATTAAAGTCTCAAACTTTCTTCTTTTGGCTAAAAAACAAAAACCCACTAATGAAACCACTTACTTTGTCAAAGACTTTTCCTTATTTGCTAAATTTCCCTTCAACTAATTCTGATCTAGTTACATACTTAGCTCTATATAAAGAGGACCAAGCTACACACTAATTAACCACTATCCATCCCTTTCTCACTCCTTTATTCTGAAACTTCATTCATTTTGCTGCCACATACACATTTTCATACTTCTCCATCTCTCTTAGAAAATCTCTCTTCATAGATAACAACACAACACACATATTAAAACACACTATTATCCATTACCCATCTTTTTTACACTCCATTATTCTGAAATATCATCATTTTGCTGCTCATAAACATATTCTCAATCTCTTTCTCTATTTCTCTTGCAATACCTCACTTCTTAGAAAGCAACATAACCAATGTCATAACACAAAAAAACAACTCGAGCAATAGCAGCTTTTACTACATTTAACCTTCATATTATCTATCTCATACTTCTATATATTTTACAAATACATTCCTCACAAACTACCCATACATACTTCCCACATATATGTTCCTAATCTATCTTACAAACACCATATCTCACAAAACATATATATTTCTTACTATCTCCATACATCTTAAAAGATACCCAACACTCTTCCAAGAACATATTATAAAAGCCTTTCTCATGAAAGACATATCAACATCAATATTAAGACACTTCTCCTAAAAGGCACAAAGTCTTCATATGAAAGTCATTCTCATTGAAGACATACATTTCTAATACTTAAAGATACTCTTATGAAAGGCACAAACTTATAAAACTAAAAGCCCTTCTTATGGAAGGAAATATCACTCATACTTGACTAAAAACTAAAAGAGCATTACATGGGAAAAATCATTTAAGTGCATGATAAAGGGGATAAACTTAACCAACCTATGCACATGGCTAGACATATTCTCTCTCCCCCCAGTTGCACCCATTTTTTCACTTCAATCATGAAGTCACCATGAAAGGATTCATAATATCATATTGTACCACTGGACTTATTTTCTCACGTTGCTGAACTGTTAAGTTGATGTTATAATGCTATAGTTACAAACTATGAAGATAAGTCATTATATTGTTATCTTCAAATTTATATTATTAAGTATTGTGGGGGGTAAAAGACCAAACGGCCCACGTCAATGTCTACACTGGGCTAGGGGCCCAGCCCAAGGAAAAATCTCTCCCCGGTCATGGGAAGGAAAAGCCCCTCCTCGGCCATGGGGAGAATCCTTCTCGGTATGGATATAGCTGAGGATGAGAGAGGCAACCTGCCATTGGTAGTGACATTCCATATCGACCCACAAAGTAGGAAAAGCATTAAAGCAGAAAAGGACAACAGAGGAAACGAAAGTGTCTAAGGGAGAGGCTGTCATTATTGCATTCAGTGCCTTGTGCCTGACACGGCCATACTTCTCTGTCCTTATAACCACTCCCAACAACTGGAGGGAAGGGCTGATGGGACAAGCACCTACCCTAGCGACCCCATTCAGGAGGAAGGAAACTACTATAAAAAATGAGTAAAGAGAGACAGAAGGGGGAGGGCGGAGACCCCCCCCCCCCAAACACACCAGAGGCACCAGAAAAAACTCCTCGGATCGTGCAGAGGACCAACTTTCTCTGGAAAACTTGGTCCTTGAAGAACACCATGATGACCGTTGTCCATACACTAAAACCTAGCTCTTTGGCCCACTCTTTACAACTTCATTGTACTGGGTTCACTAGTCTAAGGTCCCATGCATCTTAGGCTTGGCAAAAAAAACGTGACCCTACAATTGGCGTCGTCTGTGGGGAGAGCTTGTGCGTTAGCAAGTGCAACGGCTAATCACGGTGGGATCAAGCTCCTGCCAGTAGGAGTCCATCCGAAAGACCATTGTGGCGGTGGCACAAGTTACACGAAAGCCTCCCCATTGTTTCCTAAAACACACCGTCATTGTCGTAACTTGGCTTCCACTCAGGTTCACACTTCGAAGCGTTGATTACACGGGAAAGGTTGCTAAGCGAAACGTGGTCCTAGGAGCTTATGACGTCAGATGTATGCCCTGCGCACTTGACAAAGGGCTAATTCTCGCGGACCTAGTAGTCCAGTTCGCTGAGTCCCCTCCGGAGAAAGAAGCTGAGAGTCACTCCAAAGGCCTAAGTGCTAGACAGAACTAAGGTCTTGCATGGTTCTTAGACTCAAACCTATGGGGAAACTAGTCACTCCAAGAACCTAAGTGTTAGACAGAACCAAGATCTTGCAGGGTCCTTGGACTCAAACCTATAGGAAAATTATTCACTCCAAAAGCCCAAGTGCTAGACAGAACCAAGGTCTTGCATGGACATGGTCCTCGGACTCAAGCCTATGGGGAAACTAGTCACTCCAAAAGCCTAAGTGCTAGACAGAACCAAGGTCTTGCATGGTCCTCGGACTCAAACCTATGGGAAAACTAGTCACTCCAAAAGCCTAAGTGCTAGACAGAACCAAGGTCTTGCATGGTCCTCGGACTCAAGCCTATAGGGAAACTAGTCACTCCAAAAGCCTAAGTGCTAGACAGAACCAACGTCTTGCATGGTCCTCAGACTCAAACCTATGGGGAAACTAGTTACTCCAACAGCCTAAGTGCTAGACAGAACCAAGGTCTTCATGGTCCTCGGACTCAAACTTATGGTGAAACAAGTCACTCCAAAAGCCTAACTGCTAGACAGAACCAAGGTCTTGCACGGTCCTCTGACTCAAACCTATGAGGAAACTAGTCACTCCAATAGCCTAAGTGCTAGACAGAACTAAGGACTTGCATGGTCCTCGGACTCAAACTTATGGTGAAACTAGTCACTCCAAAAGCCTAACTGCTAGACAGAACCAAGGTCTTGCATGGTCTTCTGACTCAAACCTATGAGGAAACTAGTCACTCCAATAGCCTAAGTGCTAGACAGAACCAAGGTCTTGCATGGTCCTCGGACTCAAACCTATGGGGAAACTAGTTACTCCAATAGCCTAAGTGCTAGACAGAACCAAGGTCTTGCATGGTCCTCAGACTCAAACCTATAGTGAAACTAGTCACTCAAACAGCCTATGCTAGACAGAACCAAGGTCTTGCATGGTCCTTGGACTCAAACCTATTGGGAAACTAGTCACTCTAACAGCCTAAGTGCTAGCCGGAACTAAGGTCTTGCATGGTCCTCAGATTCAAGCCTATGGGGAAACTAGTCACTACAAAAGCCTAAGTGCTAGACAAAACCAAGGTCTTGCATGGTCCTCGGACTCAAATCTATGGGGAAACTAGTCACTCCAACAGCCTAAGTGCTAAATAGAACCAAGGTCTTGCACGGTCCTCGGACTCAAACCTATGAGGAACTAGTCACTCCAAAAGCTTAAGTGCTAGATAGAACCAAGGTCTTGCATGGTCCTCGGACTCAAACCTATAGGGAAACCTGTCACTCCAACAGCCTAAGTGCTAGATAGAACCAAGGTCTTGCATGGTCCTCGGACTTAAACCTATGGGGAAACTAGTTACTCAAACAGCCTAAGTGCTAGACAGAACCAAGGTCTTGCATGGTCCTCGGATTTAAATCTATGGGAAACTAGTCACTCCAAGAGTAAGTGCTAGACAGAACTAAGGTCTTGCATGGTCCTCAGATTCAAAACTATGGGGAAACTAGTCACTCCAAGAGCCTAAGTGCTAGACAGAACCAAGGTCTTGCATGGTCCTCGGACTCAAACCTATGGGGAAACTATTCACTCCAAAAGCCTAAGTGCTAGACAGAACCAAGGTCTTGCATGGTCCTTGGACTCAAACCTATGAGGAAACTAGTCACTCCAATAGCCTAAGTGCTAGACAGAACTAAGGACTTGCATGGTCCTCGGACTCAAACTTATGGTGAAACTAGTCACTCCAAAAGCCTAACTGCTAGACAGAACCAAGGTCTTGCATGGTCCTCGGACTTAAACCTATGGGGAAACTAGTTACTCAAACAACCTAAGTGCTAGCCAGAACCAAGGTCTTGCATGGTCCTCGGATTTAAATCTATGGGAAACTAGTCACTCCAAGAGTAAGTGCTAGACAGAACCAAGGTCTTGCATGGTCCTCAGACTCAAACCTATGGGGAAAATAGTCACTCCAAGAGCCTAAGTGCTAGACAGAACCAAGGTCTTGCATGGTCCTTGGACTCAAACCTATAGGGAAACCTGTCACTCCAACAGCCTAAGTGCTAGATAGAACTAAGGTCTTGCATGGTCCTCGGACTTAAACCTATGGGGAAACTAGTTACTCCAATAGCCTAAGTGCTAGACAGAACCAAGGTCTTGCATGGTCCTCAGACTCAAACCTATAGTGAAACTAGTCACTCAAACAGCCTATGCTAGACAGAACCAAGGTCTTGCATGGTCCTCAGATTCAAAACTATGGGGAAACTAGTCACTCCAAGAGCCTAAGTGCTAGACAGAACCAAGGTCTTGCATGGTCCTCGGACTCAAACCTATGGGGAAACCTGTCACTCCAACAGCCTAAGTGCTAGATAGAACCAAGGTCTTGCACGGTCCTCGGACTCAAACCTATGAGGAAACTAGTCACTCCAAAAGCTTAAGTGCTAGATAGAACCAAGGTCTTGCATGGTCCTCGGACTCAAACCTATGGGGAAACCTGTCACTCCAACAGCCTAAGTGCTAGATAGAACTAAGGTCTTGCATGGTCCTCGGACTTAAACCTATGGGGAAACTAGTTACTCAAACAACCTAAGTGCTAGCCAGAACCAAGGTCTTGCATGGTCCTCGGATTTAAATCTATGGGAAACTAGTCACTCCAAGAGTAAGTGCTAGACAGAACCAAGGTCTTGCATGGTCCTCAGACTCAAACCTATGGGGAAAATAGTCACTCCAAGAGCCTAAGTGCTAGACAGAACCAAGGTCTTGCATGGTCCTCGGACTTAAACCTATGGGGAAATTAGTCACTCCAAAAGCCTAAGTGCTAGACAGAACCAAGGTCTTGCATGGTCCTTGGACTTAAACCTATGGGGAAACTAGTCACTCTAAGAGCCTAAGTGCTAGACAGAACCAAGGTCTTGCATGGTCCTTGGACTCAAACCTATGGGGAAACTAGTCACTCTAAGAGCCTAAGTACTAGACAGAACCAAGGTCTTACATGGTCCTCGGACTCAAACCTATGAGGAAACTAGTCACTCCTAAAGCCTAAATGCTAGACAGAACCAAGGTCTTGCATGGTCCTCGGACTCAAACCTATGGGGAAACTAGTCCCTCCAAGAGCCTAAGTGCTAGACAGAACCAAGGTCTTGCATGGTCCTCGGACTTAAACCTTTGGGGAAACTAGTCACCCCAAAAGCCTAAGTGCTAGACAGAACCAAGGTCTTGCATGGTCCTCGGACACAAGCCTATAGGGAAACTAGTCACTCCAAAAGCCTAAGTGCTAGACAGAACCAACGTCTTGCATAGTCCTCAGACTCAAACCTATGGGGAAACTAGTTACTCCAACAGCCTAAGTCCTAGACAGAACCAAGGTCATCATGGTCCTCGGACTCAAACTTATGGTGAAACTAGTCACTCCAAGAGCCTAACTGCTAGACAGAACCAATGTCTTGCATGGTCCTCTGACTCAAACCTATGAGGAAACTAGTCACTCCAATAGCCTAAGTGCTAGACAGAACTAAGGTCTTGCATGGTCCTCGGACTCAAACCTATGGGGAAACTAGTCATTCCAACAGCCTAAGTACTAGACAGAACCTAGGTCTTGCATGGTCCTCGGACACATACCTATGGGGAAATTAGTCACTCCAAAAGCCTAAGTGCTAGACAGAACCAAGGTCTTGCATGGTCCTCGGACTCAAACCTATGAGGAAACTAGTCACTCCTAAAGCCTAAGTGCTAGACAGAACCAAGGTCATGCGTGGTCCTCGGACTCAAATCTATGGGGAAACTAGTCACTCCAACAGCCTAAGTGCTAGATAGAATCAAGGTCTTGCACGGTCCCCAGACTCAAACCTATGAGGAAACTAGTCACTCCAAAAGCTTAAGTGCTAGATAGAACCAAGGTCTTGCATGGTCCTCGGACTCAAACCTATGGGGAAACCTGTCACTCCAACAGCCTAAGTGCTAGATAGAACTAAGTTCTTGCATGGTCCACGGACTTAAACCTATGGGGAAACTAGTTACTCAAACAGCCTAAGTGCTAGACAGAACCAAGGTCTTGCATGGTCCTCGGATTTAAATCTATGGGAAACTAGTCACTCCAAGAGTAAGTGCTAGACAGAACCAAGGTCTTGCATGGTCCTCAGACTCAAACCTATGGGGAAACTAGTCACTCCAAGAGCCTAAGTGCTAGATAGAACCAAGGTCTTGCATGGTCCTCGGACTTAAACCTATGGGGAAATTAGTCACTCCAAAAGCCTAAGTGCTAGACAGAACCAAGGTCTTGCATGGTCCTCGGACTTAAACCTATGGGGAAACTAGTCACTCTAAGAGCCTAAGTGCTAGACAGAACCAAGGTCTTGCATGGTCCTTGGACTCAAACCTATGGAAAAACTAGTCACTCTAAGAGCCTAAGTGCTAGACAGAACCAAGGTCTTACATGGTCCTCGGACTCAAACCTATGAGGAAACTAGTTACTCCTAAAGCCTAAGTGCTAGACAGAACCAAGGTCTTGCATGGTCCTCAGACTCAAACCTATGGGGAAACTAGTCACTCCAAGAGCCTAAGTGCTAGACAGAACCAAGGTCTTGCATGGTCCTCGGACTCAAACCTATGGGGAAACTATTCACTCCAAAAGCCTAAGTGCTAGACAGAACCAAGGTCTTGCATGGTCCTTGGACTCAAACCTATGGGGAAACTAGTCACTCTAAGAGTCTAAGTGCTAGATAGAACCAAGGTCTTACATGGTCCTCGGACTCAAACCTATGAGGAAACTAGTCACTCCTAAAGCCTAAGTGCTAGACAGAACCAAGGTCATGCATGGTCCTCGGACTCAAATCTATGGGGAAACTAGTCACTCCAACAGCCTAAGTGCTAGATAGAACCAAGGTCTTGCACGGTCCTCGGACTCAAACCTATGAGGAAACTAATCACTCCAAAAGCTTAAGTGCTAGATAGAACCAAGGTCTTGCATGGTCCTCGGACGCAAACCTATGGGGAAACCTGTCACTCCAACAGCCTAAGTGCTAGATAGAACTAAGGTCTTGCATGGTCCTCGGACTTACACCTATGGGGAAACTAGTCACTCTAACAGCCTAAGTGCTAGCCGGAACTAAGGTCTTGCATGGTCCTCAGATTCAAGCCTATGGGGAAACTAGTCACTACAAAAGCCTAAGTGCTAGACAAAACCAAGGTCTTGCATGGTCCTCGGACTCAAATCTATGGGGAAACTAGTCACTCCAACAGCCTAAGTGCTAGATAGAACCAAGGTCTTGCATGGTCCTCGGACTTAAACCTATGGGGAAATTAGTCACTCCAAAAGCCTAAGTGCTAGACAGAACCAAGGTCTTGCATGGTCCTTGGACTTAAACCTATGGGGAAACTAGTCACTCTAAGAGCCTAAGTGCTAGACAGAACCAAGGTCTTGCATGGTCCTTGGACTCAAACCTATAGGGAAACCTGTCACTCCAACAGCCTAAGTGCTAGATAGAACTAAGGTCTTGCATGGTCCTCGGACTTAAACCTATGGGGAAACTAGTTACTCAAACAGCCTAAGTGCTAGCCAGAACCAAGGTCTTGCATGGTCCTCGGATTTAAATCTATGGGAAACTAGTCACTCCAAGAGTAAGTGCTAGACAGAACCAAGGTCTTGCATGGTCCTCAGACTCAAACCTATGGGGAAAATAGTCACTCCAAGAGCCTAAGTGCTAGACAGAACCAAGGTCTTGCATGGTCCTCGGACTTAAACCTATGAGGAAACTAGTCACTCCAAAAGCTTAAGTGCTAGATAGAACCAAGGTCTTGCATGGTCCTCGGACTCAAACCTATGGGGAAACCTGTCACTCCAACAGCCTAAGTGCTAGATAGAACCAAGGTCTTGCACGGTCCTCGGACTCAAACCTATGAGGAAACTAGTCACTCCAAAAGCTTAAGTGCTAGATAGAACCAAGGTCTTGCATGGTCCTCGGACTCAAACCTATGGGGAAACCTGTCACTCCAACAGCCTAAGTGCTAGATAGAACTAAGGTCTTGCATGGTCCTCGGACTTAAACCTATGGGGAAACTAGTTACTCAAACAACCTAAGTGCTAGCCAGAACCAAGGTCTTGCATGGTCCTCGGATTTAAATCTATGGGAAACTAGTCACTCCAAGAGTAAGTGCTAGACAGAACCAAGGTCTTGCATGGTCCTCAGACTCAAACCTATGGGGAAAATAGTCACTCCAAGAGCCTAAGTGCTAGACAGAACCAAGGTCTTGCATGGTCCTCGGACTTAAACCTATGGGGAAATTAGTCACTCCAAAAGCCTAAGTGCTAGACAGAACCAAGGTCTTGCATGGTCCTTGGACTTAAACCTATGGGGAAACTAGTCACTCTAAGAGCCTAAGTGCTAGACAGAACCAAGGTCTTGCATGGTCCTTGGACTCAAACCTATGGGGAAACTAGTCACTCTAAGAGCCTAAGTACTAGACAGAACCAAGGTCTTACATGGTCCTCGGACTCAAACCTATGAGGAAACTAGTCACTCCTAAAGCCTAAATGCTAGACAGAACCAAGGTCTTGCATGGTCCTCGGACTCAAACCTATGGGGAAACTAGTCCCTCCAAGAGCCTAAGTGCTAGACAGAACCAAGGTCTTGCATGGTCCTCGGACTTAAACCTTTGGGGAAACTAGTCACCCCAAAAGCCTAAGTGCTAGACAGAACCAAGGTCTTGCATGGTCCTCGGACACAAGCCTATAGGGAAACTAGTCACTCCAAAAGCCTAAGTGCTAGACAGAACCAACGTCTTGCATAGTCCTCAGACTCAAACCTATGGGGAAACTAGTTACTCCAACAGCCTAAGTCCTAGACAGAACCAAGGTCATCATGGTCCTCGGACTCAAACTTATGGTGAAACTAGTCACTCCAAGAGCCTAACTGCTAGACAGAACCAATGTCTTGCATGGTCCTCTGACTCAAACCTATGAGGAAACTAGTCACTCCAATAGCCTAAGTGCTAGACAGAACTAAGGTCTTGCATGGTCCTCGGACTCAAACCTATGGGGAAACTAGTCATTCCAACAGCCTAAGTACTAGACAGAACCTAGGTCTTGCATGGTCCTCGGACACATACCTATGGGGAAATTAGTCACTCCAAAAGCCTAAGTGCTAGACAGAACCAAGGTCTTGCATGGTCCTCGGACTCAAACCTATGAGGAAACTAGTCACTCCTAAAGCCTAAGTGCTAGACAGAACCAAGGTCATGCGTGGTCCTCGGACTCAAATCTATGGGGAAACTAGTCACTCCAACAGCCTAAGTGCTAGATAGAATCAAGGTCTTGCACGGTCCCCAGACTCAAACCTATGAGGAAACTAGTCACTCCAAAAGCTTAAGTGCTAGATAGAACCAAGGTCTTGCATGGTCCTCGGACTCAAACCTATGGGGAAACCTGTCACTCCAACAGCCTAAGTGCTAGATAGAACTAAGTTCTTGCATGGTCCACGGACTTAAACCTATGGGGAAACTAGTTACTCAAACAGCCTAAGTGCTAGACAGAACCAAGGTCTTGCATGGTCCTCGGATTTAAATCTATGGGAAACTAGTCACTCCAAGAGTAAGTGCTAGACAGAACCAAGGTCTTGCATGGTCCTCAGACTCAAACCTATGGGGAAACTAGTCACTCCAAGAGCCTAAGTGCTAGATAGAACCAAGGTCTTGCATGGTCCTCGGACTTAAACCTATGGGGAAATTAGTCACTCCAAAAGCCTAAGTGCTAGACAGAACCAAGGTCTTGCATGGTCCTCGGACTTAAACCTATGGGGAAACTAGTCACTCTAAGAGCCTAAGTGCTAGACAGAACCAAGGTCTTGCATGGTCCTTGGACTCAAACCTATGGAAAAACTAGTCACTCTAAGAGCCTAAGTGCTAGACAGAACCAAGGTCTTACATGGTCCTCGGACTCAAACCTATGAGGAAACTAGTTACTCCTAAAGCCTAAGTGCTAGACAGAACCAAGGTCTTGCATGGTCCTCGGACTCAAACCTATGGGGAAACTAGTCCCTCCAAGAGCCTAAGTGCTAGACAGAACCAAGGTCTTGCATGGTCCTCGGACTTAAACCTTTGGGGAAACTAGTCACCCCAAAAGCCTAAGTGCTAGACAAAACCAAGGTCTTGCATGGTCCTCGGACTCAAGCCTATAGGGAAACTAGTCACTCCAAAAGCCTAAGTGCTAGACAGAACCAACGTCTTGCATAGTCCTCAGACTCAAACCTATGGGGAAACTAGTTACTCCAACTGCCTAAGTCCTAGACAGAACCAAGGTCATCATGGTCCTCGGACTCAAACTTATGGTGAAACTAGTCACTACAAGAGCCTAACTGCTAGACAGAACCAATGTCTTGCATGGTCCTCTGACTCAAACCTATGAGGAAACTAGTCACTCCAATAGCCTAAGTGCTAGACAGAACTAAGGTCTTGCATGGTCCTCGGACTCAAACCTTTGGGGAAACTAGTCATTCCAACAGCCTAAGTACTAGACAGAACCAAGGTCTTGCATGGTCCTCGGACTCATACCTATGGGGAAATTAGTCACTCCAAAAGCCTAAGTGCTAGACAGAACCAAGGTCTTGTATGGTCCTCGGACTCAAACCTTTGGGGAAACTAGTTACTCCAATAGCCTCAGTACTAGACAGAACCAAGGTCTTGCATGGTCCTCAGACTCAAACCTATAGGGAAACTAGTCACTCAAACAGCCTAAGTGCTAGACAGAACCAAGGTCTTGCATGGTCCTTGGACTCAAACCTATGGGGAAACTAGTCACTCTAACAGCCTAAGTGCTAGACGGAACTAAGGTCTTGCATGGTCCTCAGATTCAAGCCTATGGGGAAACTAGTCACTCCAAAAGCCTAAGTGCTAGACAGAACCAAGGTCTTGCATGGTCCTCGGACTCAAATCTATGGGGAAACTAGTCACTCCAACAGCCTAAGTGCTAGATAGAACCAAGGTCTTGCACGGTCCTCGGACTCAAACCTATGAGGAAACTAGTCACTCCAAAAGCTTAAGTACTAGATAGAACTAAGGTCTTGCATGGTCCTCAGACTCAAACCTATAGGGAAACCTGTCACTCCAACAGCCTAAGTGCAAGATAGAACCAAGGTCTTGCATGGTCCTCGGACTTAAACCTATAGGGAAACTAGTTACTCAAATAGTCTAAGTGCTAGACAGAACCAAGGTCTTGCATGGTCCTCGGATTTAAATCTATGGGAAACTAGTCACTCCAACAGCCTAAGTGCTAGATAGAACCAAGGTCTTGCACGGTCCTCGGACTCAAACCTATGAGGAAACTAGTCACTCCAAAAGCTTAAGTACTAGATAGAACTAAGGTCTTGCATGGTCCTCAGACTCAAACCTATAGGGAAACCTGTCACTCCAACAGCCTAAGTTCTAGAGAGAACCAAGGTCTTGCATGGTCCTCGGACTTAAACCTATAGGGAAACTAGTTACTCAAATAGTCTAAGTGCTAGACAGAACCAAGGTCTTGCATGGTCCTCGGATTTAAATCTATGGGAAACTAGTCACTCCAAGAGTAAGTGCTAGACAGAACCAAGGTCTTGCATGGTCCTCAGATTCAAACCTATGGGGAAACTAGTCACTCCAAGAGCCTAAGTGCTAGACAGAACCAAGGTCTTGCATGGTCCTCAGACTCAAACCTATGGGGAAACTAGTCACTCCAAGAGCCTAAGTGCTAGATAGAACCAAGGTCTTGCATGGTCCTCGGACTTAAACCTATGGGGAAATTAGTCACTCCAAAAGCCTAAGTGCTAGACAGAACCAAGGTCTTGCATGGTCCTCGGACTTAAACCTATGGGGAAACTAGTCACTCTAAGAGCCTAAGTGCTAGACAGAACCAAGGTCTTGCATGGTCCTTGGACTCAAACCTATGGAAAAACTAGTCACTCTAAGAGCCTAAGTGCTAGACAGAACCAAGGTCTTACATGGTCCTCGGACTCAAACCTATGAGGAAACTAGTTACTCCTAAAGCCTAAGTGCTAGACAGAACCAAGGTCTTGCATGGTCCTCGGACTCAAACCTATGGGGAAACTAGTCCCTCCAAGAGCCTAAGTGCTAGACAGAACCAAGGTCTTGCATGGTCCTCGGACTTAAACCTTTGGGGAAACTAGTCACCCCAAAAGCCTAAGTGCTAGACAGAACCAAGGTCTTGCATGGTCCTCGGACTCAAGCCTATAGGGAAACTAGTCACTCCAAAAGCCTAAGTGCTAGACAGAACCAACGTCTTGCATAGTCCTCAGACTCAAACCTATGGGGAAACTAGTTACTCCAACAGCCTAAGTCCTAGACAGAACCAAGGTCATCATGGTCCTCGGACTCAAACTTATGGTGAAACTAGTCACTCCAAGAGCCTAACTGCTAGACAGAACCAATGTCTTGCATGGTCCTCTGACTCAAACCTATGAGGAAACTAGTCACTCCAATAGCCTAAGTGCTAGACAGAACTAAGGTCTTGCATGGTCCTCGGACTCAAACCTTTGGGGAAACTAGTCATTCCAACAGCCTAAGTACTAGACAGAACCAAGGTCTTGCATGGTCCTCGGACTCATACCTATGGGGAAATTAGTCACTCCAAAAGCCTAAGTGCTAGACAGAACCAAGGTCTTGTATGGTCCTCGGACTCAAACCTTTGGGGAAACTAGTTACTCCAATAGCCTCAGTACTAGACAGAACCAAGGTCTTGCATGGTCCTCAGACTCAAACCTATAGGGAAACTAGTCACTCAAACAGCCTAAGTGCTAGACAGAACCAAGGTCTTGCATGGTCCTTGGACTCAAACCTATGGGGAAACTAGTCACTCTAACAGCCTAAGTGCTAGACGGAAGTAAGGTCTTGCATGGTCCTCAGATTCAAGCCTATGGGGAAACTAGTCACTCCAAAAGCCTAAGTGCTAGACAGAACCAAGGTCTTGCATGGTCCTCGGACTCAAATCTATGGGGAAACTAGTCACTCCAACAGCCTAAGTGCTAGATAGAACCAAGGTCTTGCACGGTCCTCGGACTCAAACCTATGAGGAAACTAGTCACTCCAAAAGCTTAAGTACTAGATAGAACTAAGGTCTTGCATGGTCCTCAGACTCAAACCTATAGGGAAACCTGTCACTCCAACAGCCTAAGTGCTAGATAGAACCAAGGTCTTGCATGGTCCTCGGACTTAAACCTATAGGGAAACTAGTTACTCAAATAGTCTAAGTGGTAGACAGAACCAAGGTCTTGCATGGTCCTCGGATTTAAATCTATGAGAAACTAGTCACTCCAACAGCCTAAGTGCTAGATAGAACCAAGGTCTTGCACGGTCCTCGGACTCAAACCTATGAGGAAACTAGTCACTCCAAAAGCTTAAGTACTAGATAGAACTAAGGTCTTGCATGGTCCTCAGACTCAAACCTATAGGGAAACCTGTCACTCCAACAGCCTAAGTGCTAGAGAGAACCAAGGTCTTGCATGGTCCTCGGACTTAAACCTATAGGGAAACTAGTTACTCAAATAGTCTAAGTGCTAGACAGAACCAAGGTCTTGCATGGTCCTCGGATTTAAATCTATGGGAAACTAGTCACTCCAAGAGTAAGTGCTAGACAGAACCAAGGTCTTGCATGGTCCTCAGATTCAAACCTATGGGGAAACTAGTCACTCCAAGAGCCTAAGTGCTAGACAGAACCAAGGTCTTGCATGGTCCTCGGACTCAAATCTATGGGGAAACTAGTCACTCCAACAGCCTAAGTGCTAGATAGAACCAAGGTCTTGCACGGTCCTCGGACTCAAACCTATGAGGAAACTAGTCACTCCAAAAGCTTAAGTACTAGATAGAACCAAGGTCTTGCATGGTCCTCAGACTCAAACCTATAGGGAAACCTGTCACTCCAACAGCCTAAGTGCTAGATAGAACCAAGGTCTTGCATGGTCCTCGGACTTAAACCTATGGGGAAACTAGTTACTCAAACAGCCTAAGTGCTAGACAGAACCAAGGTCTTGCATGGTCCTCGGATTTAAATCTATGGGAAACTAGTCACTCCAAGAGTAAGTGCTAGACAGAACCAAGGTCTTGCATGGTCCTCAGATTCAAACCTATGGGGAAACTAGTCACTCCAAGTGCCTAAGTGCTAGACAGAACCAAGGTCTTGCATGGTCCTCGGACTCAAACCTTTGGGGAAACTAGTCACTCCAAAAGCCTAAGTGCTAGACAGAACCAAGGTCTTGCATGGTCCTCGGACTTAAACCTATGGGGAAACTAGTCACTCCAAAAGCCTAAGTGCTAGATAGAACCAAGGTCTTGCACGGTCCTCGGACTCAAACCTATAGGGAAACCTGTCACTCCAACAGCCTAAGTGCTAGATAGAACCAAGGTCTTGCACGGTCCTCGGACTCAAACCTATGAGGAAACTAGTCACTCCAAAAGCTTAAGTACTAGATAGAACCAAGGTCTTGCATGGTCCTCAGACTCAAACCTATAGGGAAACCTGTCACTCCAACAGCCTAAGTGCTAGATAGAACCAAGGTCTTGCATGGTCCTCGGACTTAAACCTATGGGGAAACTAGTTACTCAAACAGCCTAAGTGCTAGACAGAACCAAGGTCTTGCATGGTCCTCGGATTTAAATCTATGGGAGACTAGTCACTCCAAGAGTAAGTGCTAGACAGAACCAAGGTCTTGCATGGTCCTCGGACTCAAACCTTTGGGGAAACTAGTCACTCCAAAAGCCTAAGTGCTAGACAAAACCAAGGTCTTGCATGGTCCTCAGATTCAAACCTATAGGGAAACTAGTCACTCCAAGAGCCTAAGTGCTAGACAGAACCAAGGTATTGCATGGTCCTCGGACTCAAACCTTTGGGGAAACTAGTCACTCCAAAAGCCTAAGTGCTAGACAGAACCAAGGTCTTGCATGGTCCTCGGACTTCAACCTATGGGGAAACTAGTCACTCTAAGAGCCTAAGTGCTAGACAGTACCAAGGTCTTGCATGGTCCTTGGACTCAAACCTATGGGGAAACTAGTCACTCTAAGAGCCTATGTGTTAGACAGAACCAAGGTCTTACATGGTCCTCGGACTCAAACCTATGAGGAAACTAGTCACTCCTAAAGCCTAAGTGCTAGACAGAACCAAGGTCTTGCATGGTCCTCGAACTCAAACCTATGGGGAAACTAGTCGCTCCTAAAGCCTAAGTGCTAGACAGAACCAAGGTCTTGCATGGTCCTCGAACTCAAACCTATGGGGAAACTAGTCGCTCCTAAAGCCTAAGTGCTAGACAGAACCAAGGTCTTGCATGGTCCTCGAACTCAAACCTATGGGGAAACTAGTCGCTCCTAAAGCCTAAGTGCTAGACAGAACCAAGGTCTTGCATGGTCCTTGGACTTAAACCTATGGGGAAACTAGTCACTCTAAGAGCCTAAGTGCTAGACAGAACCAAGGTCTTGCATGGTCCTTGGACTCAAACCTATGGGGAAACTAGTCACTCCAAAAGCCTAAGTGCTAGACAGAACCAACGTCTTGCATGGTCCTCAGACTCAAACCTATGGGGAAACTAGTTACTCCAACAGCCTAAGTGCTAGACAGAACCAAGGTCTTCATGGTCCTCGGACTCAAACTTATGGTGAAACAAGTCACTCCAAAAGCCTAACTGCTAGACAGAACCAAGGTCTTGCACGGTCCTCTGACTCAAACCTATGAGGAAACTTGTCACTCCAATAGCCTAAGTGCTAGACAGAACTTAGGACTTGCATGGTCCTCGGACTCAAACTTATGGTGAAACTAGTCACTCCAAAAGCCTAACTACTAGACAGAACCAAGGTCTTGCATGGTCTTCTGACTCAAACCTATGAGGAAAGTAGTCACTCCAATAGCCTAAGTGCTAGACAGAACCAAGGTCTTGCATGGTCCTCGGACTCAAACCTATGGGAAAACTAGTCACTCCAAAAGCCTAAGTGCTAGACAGAACCAACGTCTTGCATGGTCCTCAGACTCAAACCTATGGGGAAACTAGTTACTCCAACAGCCTAAGTGCTAGACAGAACCAAGGTCTTCATGGTCCTCGGACTCAAACTTATGGTGAAACAAGTCACTCCAAAAGCCTAACTGCTAGACAGAACCAAGGTCTTGCACGGTCCTCTGACTCAAACCTATGAGGAAACTAGTCACTCCAATAGCCTAAGTGCTAGACAGAACTAAGGACTTGCATGGTCCTCGGACTCAAACTTATGGTGAAACTAGTCACTCCAAAAGCCTAACTGCTAGACAGAACCAAGGTCTTGCATGGTCTTCTGACTCAAACCTATGAGGAAAATAGTCACTCCAATAGCCTAAGTGCTAGACAGAACCAAGGTCTTGCATGGTCCTCGGACTCAAACCTATGGGGAAACTAGTTACTCCAATAGCCTAAGTGCTAGACAGAACCAAGGTCTTGCGTGGTCCTCAGACTCAAACCTATAGTGAAACTAGTCACTCAAACAGCCTATGCTAGACAGAACCAAGGTCTTGCATGGTCCTTGGACTCAAACCTATTGGGAAACTAGTCACTCTAACAGCCTAAGTGCTAGCCGGAACTAAGGTCTTGCATGGTCCTCAGATTCAAGCCTATGGGGAAACTAGTCACTACAAAAGCCTATGTGCTAGACAAAACCAAGGTCTTGCATGGTCCTCGGACTCAAATCTATGGGGAAACTAGTCACTCCAACAGCCTAAGTGCTAAATAGAACCAAGGTCTTGCACGGTCCTCGGACTCAAACCTATGAGGAAACTAGTCACTCCAAAAGCTTAAGTGCTAGATAGAACCAAGGTCTTGCATGGTCCTCGGACTCAAACCTATGGGGAAACCTGTCACTCCAACAGCCTAAGTGCTAGATAGAACTAAGGTCTTGCATGGTCCTCGGACTTAAACCTATGGGGAAACTAGTTACTCAAACAGCCTAAGTGCTAGACAGAACCAAGGTCTTGCATGGTCCTTGGACTCAAACCTATGGGGAAACTAGTCACTCTAAGAGTCTAAGTGCTAGACAGAACCAAGGTCTTACATGGTCCTCGGACTCAAACCTATGAGGAAACTAGTCACTCCTAAAGCCTAAGTGCTAGACAGAACCAAGGTCATGCATGGTCCTCGGAATCAAATCTATGGGGAAACTAGTCACTCCAACAGCCTAAGTGCTAGATAGAACCAAGGTCTTGCACGGTCCTCGGACTCAAACCTATGAGGAAACTAGTCACTCCAAAAGCTTAAGTGCTAGATAGAACCAAGGTCTTGCATGGTCCTCGGACTCAAACCTATGGGGAAACCTGTCACTCCAACAGCCTAAGTGCTAGATAGAACTAAGGTCTTGCATGGTCCTCGGACTTAAACCTATGGGGAAACTAGTTACTCAAACAGCCTAAGTGCTAGACAGAACCAAGGTCTTGCATGGTCCTCGGATTTAAATCTATGGGAAACTAGTCACTCCAAGAGTAAGTGCTGGACAGAACCAAGGTCTTGCATGGTCCTCAGACTCAAACCTATGGGGAAACTAGTCACTCCAAGAGCCTAAGTGCTAGACAGAACCAAGGTCTTGCATGGTCCTCAGATTCAAGCCTATGGGGAAACTAGTCACTACAAAAGCCTATGTGCTAGACAAAACCAAGGTCTTGCATGGTCCTCGGACTCAAATCTATGGGGAAACTAGTCACTCCAACAGCCTAAGTGCTAGACAGAACCAAGGTCTTGCATGGTCCTTGGACTTAAACCTATGGGGAAACTAGTCACTCTAAGAGCCTAAGTGCTAGACAGAACCAAGGTCTTGCATGGTCCTTGGATTCAAACCTATGGGGAAACTAGTCACTCTAAGAGCCTAAGTACTAGACAGAACCAAGGTCTTACATGGTCCTCGGACTCAAACCTATGAGGAAACTAGTCACTCCTAAAGCCTAAGTGCTAGACAGAACCAAGGTCTTGCATGGTCCTCGGACTCAAACCTATGGGGAAACTAGTCCCTCCAAGAGCCTAAGTGCTAGACAGAACCAAGGTCTTGCATGGTCCTCGGACTTAAACCTTTGGGGAAACTAGTCACCCCAAAAGTCTAAGTGCTAGACAGAACCAAGGTCTTGCATGGTCCTCGGACACAAGCCTATAGGGAAACTAGTCACTCCAAAAGCCTAAGTGCTAGACAGAACCAACGTCTTGCATAGTCCTCAGACTCAAACCTATGGGGAAACTAGTTACTCCAACAGCCTAAGTCCTAGACAGAACCAAGGTCATCATGGTCCTCGGACTCAAACTTATGGTGAAACTAGTCACTCCAAGAGCCTAACTGCTAGACAGAACCAATGTCTTGCATGGTCCTCTGACTCAAACCTATGAGGAAACTAGTCACTCCAATAGCCTAAGTGCTAGACAGAACTAAGGTCTTGCATGGTCCTCGGACTCAAACCTATGGGGAAACTAGTCATTCCAACAGCCTAAGTACTAGACAGAACCAAGGTCTTGCATGGTCCTCGGACACATACCTATGGGGAAATTAGTCACTCCAAAAGCCTAAGTGCTAGACAGAACCAAGGTCTTGCATGGTCCTCGGACTCAAACCTATGAGGAAACTAGTCACTCCTAAAGCCTAAGTGCTAGACAGAACCAAGGTCATGCATGGTCATCGGACTCAAATCTATGGGGAAACTAGTCACTCCAACAGCCTAAGTGCTAGATAGAATCAAGGTCTTGCACGGTCCTCGGACTAAAACCTATGAGGAAACTAGTCACTCCAAAAGCTTAAGTGCTAGATAGAACCAAGGTCTTGCATGGTCCTCGGACTCAAACCTATGGGGAAACCTGTCACTCCAACAGCCTAAGTGCTAGATAGAAATAAGTTCTTGCATGGTCCTCGGACTTAAACCTATGGGGAAACTAGTTACTCAAACAGCCTAAGTGCTAGACAGAACCAAGGTCTTGCATGGTCCCCGGATTTAAATCTATGGGAAACTAGTCACTCGAAGAGTAAGTGCTAGACAGAACCAAGGTCTTGCATGGTCCTCAGACTCAAACCTATGGGGAAACTAGTCGCTCCAAGAGCCTAAGTGCTAGACAGAACCAAGGTCTTGCATGGTCCTCGGACTTAAACCTATGGGGAAATTAGTCACTCCAAAAGCCTAAGTGCTAGACAGAACCAAGGTCTTGCATGGTCCTCGGACTTAAACCTATGGGGAAACTAGTCACTCTAAGAGCCTAAGTGCTAGACAGAACCAAGGTCTTGCATGGTCCTTGGACTCAAACCTATGGAGAAACTAGTCACTCTAAGAGCCTAAGTGCTAGACAGAACCAAGGTCTTACATGGTCCTCGGACTCAAACCTATGAAGAAACTAGTTACTCCTAAAGCCAAAGTGCTAGACAGAACCAAGGTCTTGCATGGTCCTCGGACTCAAACCTATGGGGAAACTAGTCCCTCCAAGAGCCTAAGTGCTAGACAGAACCAAGGTCTTGCAAGGTCCTCGGACTTAAACCTTTGGGGAAACTAGTCACCCCAAAAGCCTAAGTGCTAGACAGAACCAAGGTCTTGCATGGTCCTCGGACTCAAGCCTATAGGGAAACTAGTCACTCCAAAAGCCTAAGTGCTAGACAGAACCAACGTCTTGCATAGTCCTCAGACTCAAACCTATGGGGAAACTAGTTACTCCAACAGCCTAAGTCCTAGACAGAACCAAGGTCATCATGGTCCTCGGACTCAAACTTATGGTGAAACTAGTCACTCCAAGAGCCTAATTGCTAGACAGAACCAATGTCTAGCATGGTCCTCTGACTCAAACCTATGAGGAAACTAGTCACTCCAATAGCCTAAGTGCTAGACAGAACTAAGGTCTTGCATGGTCCTCGGACTCAAACCTTTGGGGAAACTAGTCATTCCAACAGCCTAAGTACTAGACAGAACCAAGGTCTTGCATGGTCCTCGGACTTATACCTATGGGGAAATTAGTCACTCCAAAAGCCTAAGTGCTAGACAGAACCAAGGTCTTGCATGGTCCTCGGACTCAAACCTTTGGGGAAACTAGTTACTCCAATAGCCTCAGTGCTAGACAGAACCAAGGTCTTGCATGGTCCTCAGACTCAAACCTATAGGGAAACTAGTCACTCAAACAGCCTAAGTGCTAGACAGAACCAAGGTCTTGCATGGTCCTTGGACTCAAACCTATGGGGAAACTAGTCACTCTAACAGCCTAAGTGCTAGACGGAACTAAGGTCTTGCATGGTCCTCGGACTTAAACCTATGGGGAAACTAGTTACTCAAACAGCCTAAGTGCTAGACAGAACCAACGTCTTGCATGGTCCTCAGACTCAAACCTATGGGGAAACTAGTTACTCCAACAGCCTAAGTGCTAGACAGAACCAAGGTCTTCATGGTCCTCGGACTCAAACTTATGGTGAAACAAGTCACTCCAAAAGCCTAACTGCTAGACAGAACCAAGGTCTTGCACGGTCCTCTGACTCAAACCTATGAGGAAACTAGTCACTCCAATAGCCTAAGTGCTAGACAGAACTAAGGACTTGCATGGTCCTCGGACTCAAACTTATGGTGAAACTAGTCACTCCAAAAGCCTAACTGCTAGACAGAACCAAGGTCTTGCATGGTCTTCTGACTCAAACCTATGAGGAAAATAGTCACTCCAATAGCCTAAGTGCTAGACAGAACCAAGGTCTTGCATGGTCCTCGGACTCAAACCTATGGGGAAACTAGTTACTCCAATAGCCTAAGTGCTAGACAGAACCAAGGTCTTGCATGGTCCTCGGACACAAGCCTATAGGGAAACTAGTCACTCCAAAAGCCTAAGTGCTAGACAGAACCAACGTCTTGCATAGTCCTCAGACTCAAACCTATGGGGAAACTAGTTACTCCAACAGCCTAAGTCCTAGACAGAACCAAGGTCATCATGGTCCTCGGACTCAAACTTATGGTGAAACTAGTCACTCCAAGAGCCTAACTTCTAGACAGAACCAATGTCTTGCATGGTCCTCTGACTCAAACCTATGAGGAAACTAGTCACTCCAATAGCCTAAGTGCTAGACAGAACTAAGGTCTTGCATGGTCCTCGGACTCAAACCTATGGGGAAACTAGTCATTCCAACAGCCTAAGTACTAGACAGAACCAAGGTCTTGCATGGTCCTCGGACACATACCTATGGGGAAATTAGTCACTCCAAAAGCCTAAGTGCTAGACAGAACCAAGGTCTTGCATGGTCCTCGGACTCAAACCTATGAGGAAACTAGTCACTCCTAAAGCCTAAGTGCTAGACAGAACCAAGGTCATGCATGGTCATCGGACTCAAATCTATGGGGAAACTAGTCACTCCAACAGCCTAAGTGCTAGATAGAATCAAGGTCTTGCACGGTCCTCGGACTAAAACCTATGAGGAAACTAGTCACTCCAAAAGCTTAAGTGCTAGATAGAACCAAGGTCTTGCATGGTCCTCGGACTCAAACCTATGGGGAAACCTGTCACTCCAACAGCCTAAGTGCTAGATAGAACTAAGTTCTTGCATGGTCCTCGGACTTAAACCTATGGGGAAACTAGTTACTCAAACAGCCTAAGTGCTAGACAGAACCAAGGTCTTGCATGGTCCCCGGATTTAAATCTATGGGAAACTAGTCACTCCAAGAGTAAGTGCTAGACAGAACCAAGGTCTTGCATGGTCCTCAGACTCAAACCTATGGGGAAACAAGTCGCTCCAAGAGCCTAAGTGCTAGACAGAACCAAGGTCTTGCATGGTCCTCGGACTTAAACCTATGGGGAAATTAGTCACTCCAAAAGCCTAAGTGCTAGACAGAACCAAGGTCTTGCATGGTCCTCGGACTTAAACCTATGGGGAAACTAGTCACTCTAAGAGCCTAAGTGCTAGACAGAACCAAGGTCTTGCATGGTCCTTGGACTCAAACCTATGGAGAAACTAGTCACTCTAAGAGCCTAAGTGCTAGACAGAACCAAGGTCTTACATGGTCCTCGGACTCAAACCTATGAAGAAACTAGTTACTCCTAAAGCCTAAGTGCTAGACAGAACCAAGGTCTTGCATGGTCCTCGGACTCAAACCTATGGGGAAACTAGTCCCTCCAAGAGCCTAAGTGCTAGACAGAACCAAGGTCTTGCAAGGTCCTCGGACTTAAACCTTTGGGGAAACTAGTCACCCCAAAAGCCTAAGTGCTAGACAGAACCAAGGTCTTGCATGGTCCTCGGACTCAAGCCTATAGGGAAACTAGTCACTCCAAAAGCCTAAGTGCTAGACAGAACCAACGTCTTGCATAGTCCTCAGACTCAAACCTATGGGGAAACTAGTTACTCCAACAGCCTAAGTCCTAGACAGAACCAAGGTCATCATGGTCCTCGGACTCAAACTTATGGTGAAACTAGTCACTCCAAGAGCCTAATTGCTAGACAGAACCAATGTCTTGCATGGTCCTCTGACTCAAACCTATGAGGAAACTAGTCACTCCAATAGCCTAAGTGCTAGACAGAACTAAGGTCTTGCATGGTCCTCGGACTCAAACCTTTGGGGAAACTAGTCATTCCAACAGCCTAAGTACTAGACAGAACCAAGGTCTTGCATGGTCCTCGGACTTATACCTATGGGGAAATTAGTCACTCCAAAAGCCTAAGTGCTAGACAGAACCAAGGTCTTGCATGGTCCTCGGACTCAAACCTTTGGGGAAACTAGTTACTCCAATAGCCTCAGTGCTAGACAGAACCAAAGTCTTGCATGGTCCTCAGACTCAAACCTATAGGGAAACTAGTCACTCAAACAGCCTAAGTGCTAGACAGAACCAAGGTCTTGCATGGTCCTTGGACTCAAACCTATGGGGAAACTAGTCACTCTAACAGCCTAAGTGCTAGACGGAACTAAGGTCTTGCATGGTCCTCGGACTTAAACCTATGGGGAAACTAGTTACTCAAACAGCCTAAGTGCTAGACAGAACCAAGGTCTTGCATGGTCCTCGGATTTAAATCTATGGGAAACTAGTCACTCCAAGAGTAAGTGCTAGACAGAACCAAGGTCTTGCATGGTCCTCAGACTCAAACCTATGGGGAAACTAGTCACTCCAAGAGCCTAAGTGCTAGACAGAACCAAGTTCTTGCATGGTCCTCGGATTTAAACCTATGGGGAAATTAGTCACTCCAAAAGCCTAAGTGCTAGACAGAACCAAGGTCTTGCATGGTCCTTGGACTTAAACCTATGGGGAAACTAGTCACTCTAAGAGCCTAAGTGCTAGACAGAACCAAGGTCTTGCATGGTCCTTGGACTCAAACCTATGGGGAAACTAGTCACTCTAAGAGCCTAAGTACTAGACAGAACCAAGGTCTTACATGGTCCTCGGACTCAAACCTATGAGGAAACTAGTCACTCCTAAAGCCTAAGTGCTAGACAGAACCAAGGTCTTGCATGGTCCTCGGACTCAAACCTATGGGGAAACTAGTCCCTCCAAGAGCCTAAAGGTCTTGCATGGTCCTCGGACTTAAACCTTTGGGGAAACTAGTCACCCCAAAAGTCTAAGTGCTAGACAGAACCAAGGTCTTGCGTGGTCCTCGGACACAAGCCTATAGGGAAACTAGTCACTCCAAAAGCCTAAGTGCTAGACAGAACCAACGTCTTGCATAGTCCTCAGACTCAAACCTATGGGGAAACTAGTTACTCCAACAGCCTAAGTCCTAGACAGAACCAAGGTCATCATGGTCCTCGGACTCAAACTTATGGTGAAACTAGTCACTCCAAGAGCCTAACTGCTAGACAGAACCAATGTCTTGCATGGTCCTCTGACTCAAACCTATGAGGAAACTAGTCACTCCAATAGCCTAAGTGCTAGACAGAACTAAGGTCTTGCATGGTCCTCGGACTCAAACCTATGGGGAAACTAGTCATTCCAACAGCCTAAGTACTAGACAGAACCAAGGTCTTGCATGGCCCTCGGACACATACCTATGGGGAAATTAGTCACTCCAAAAGCCTAAGTGCTAGACAGAACCAAGGTCTTGCATGGTCCTCGGACTCAAACCTATGAGGAAACTAGTCACTCCTAAAGCCTAAGTGCTAGACAGAACCAAGGTCATGCATGGTCCTCGGACTCAAATCTATGGGGAAACTAGTCACTCCAACAGCCTAAGTGCTAGATAGAATCAAGGTCTTGCACGGTCCTCGGACTAAAACCTATGAGGAAACTAGTCACTCCAAAAGCTTAAGTGCTAGATAGAACCAAGGTCTTGCATGGTCCTCGGACTCAAACCTATGGGGAAACCTGTCACTCCAACAGCCTAAGTGCTAGATAGAACTAAGTTCTTGCATGGTCCTCGGACTTAAACCTATGGGGAAACTAGTTACTCAAACAGCCTAAGTGCTAGACAGAACCAAGGTCTTGCATGGTCCCCGGATTTAAATCTATGGGAAACTAGTCACTCCAAGAGTAAGTGCTAGACAGAACCAAGGTCTTGCATGGTCCTCAGACTCAAACCTATGGGGAAACTAGTCGCTCCAAGAGCCTAAGTGCTAGACAGAACCAAGGTCTTGCATGGTCCTCGGACTTAAACCTGTGGGGAAATTAGTCACTCCAAAAGCCTAAGTGCTAGACAGAACCAAGGTCTTGCATGGTCCTCGGACTTAAACCTATGGGGAAACTAGTCACTCTAAGAGCCTAAGTGCTAGACAGAACCAAGGTCTTGCATGGTCCTTGGACTCAAACCTATGGAGAAACTAGTCACTCTAAGAGCCTAAGTGCTAGACAGAACCAAGGTCTTACATGGTCCTCGGACTCAAACCTATGAAGAAACTAGTTACTCCTAAAGCCTAAGTGCTAGACAGAACCAAGGTCTTGCATGGTCCTCGGACTCAAACCTATGGGGAAACTAGTCCCTCCAAGAGCCTAAGTGCTAGACAGAACCAAGGTCTTGCATGGTCCTCGGACTTAAACCTTTGGGGAAACTAGTCACCCCAAAAGCCTAAGTGCTAGACAGAACCAAGGTCTTGCATGGTCCTCGGACTCAAGCCTATAGGGAAACTAGTCACTCCAAAAGCCTAAGTGCTAGACAGAACCAACGTCTTGCATAGTCCTCAGACTCAAACCTATGGGGAAACTAGTTACTCCAACAGCCTAAGTCCTAGACAGAACCAAGGTCATCATGGTCCTCGGACTCAAACTTATGGTGAAACTAGTCACTCCAAGAGCCTAACTGCTAGACAGAACCAATGTCTTGCATGGTCCTCTGACTCAAACCTATGAGGAAACTAGTCACTCCAATAGCCTAAGTGCTAGACAGAACTAAGGTCTTGCATGGTCCTCGGACTCAAACCTTTGGGGAAACTAGTCATTCCAACAGCCTAAGTACTAGACAGAACCAAGGTCTTGCATGGTCCTCGGACTTATACCTATGGGGAAATTAGTCACTCCAAAAGCCTAAGTGCTAGACAGAACCAAGGTCTTGCATGGTCCTCGGACTCAAACCTTTGGGGAAACTAGTTACTCCAATAGCCTCAGTGCTAGACAGAACCAAGGTCTTGCATGGTCCTCAGACTCAAACCTATAGGGAAACTAGTCACTCAAACAGCCTAAGTGCTAGACAGAAGCAAGGTCTTGCATGGTCCTTGGACTCAAACCTATGGGGAAACTAGTCACTCTAACAGCCTAAGTGCTAGACGGAACTAAGGTCTTGCATGGTCCTCAGATTCAAGCCTATGGGGAAACTAGTCACTCCAAAAGCCTAAGTGCTAGACAGAACCAAGGTCTTGCATGGTCCTCGGACTCAAATCTATGGGGAAACTAGTCACTCCAACAGCCTAAGTGCTAGATAGAACCAAGGTCTTGCACGGTCCTCGGACTCAAACCTATGAGGAAACTAGTCACTCCAAAAGCTTAAGTACTAGATAGAACTAAGGTCTTGCATGGTCCTCAGACTCAAACCTATAGGGAAACCTGTCACTCCAACAGCCTAAGTGCTAGATAGAACCAAGGTCTTGCATGGTCCTCAGACTTAAACCTATAGGGAAACTAGTTACTCAAATAGTCTAAGTGCTAGACAGAACCAAGGTCTTGCATGGTCCTCGGATTTAAATCTATGGGAAACTAGTCACTCCAAGAGTAAGTGCTAGACAGAACCAAGGTCTTGCATGGTCCTCAGATTCAAACCTATGGGGAAACTAGTCACTCCAAGAGCCTAAGTGCTAGACAGAACCAAGGTCTTGCATGGTCCTCGGACTCAAGCCTTTGGGGAAACTAGTCACTCCAAAAGCCTAAGTGCTAGACAGAACCAAGGTCTTGCATGGTCCTCGGACTCAAATCTATGGGGAAACTAGTCACTCCAACAGCCTAAGTGCTAGATAGAACCAAGGTCTTGCACGGTCCTCGGACTCAAACCTATGAGGAATCTAGTCACTCCAAAAGCTTAAGTACTAGATAGAACCAAGGTCTTGCATGGTCCTCAGACTCAAACCTATAGGGAAACCTGTCACTCCAACAGCCTAAGTGCTAGATAGAACCAAGGTCTTGCATGGTCCTCGGACTTAAACCTATGGGGAAACTAGTTACTCAAACAGCCTAAGTGCTAGACAGAACCAAGGTCTTGCATGGTCCTCGGATTTAAATCTATGGGAAACTAGTCACTCCAAGAGTAAGTGCTAGACAGAACCAAGGTCTTGCATGGTCCTCAGATTCAAACCTATGGGGAAACTAGTCACTCCAAGAGCCTAAGTGCTAGACAGAACCAAGGTCTTGCATGGTCCTCGGACTCAAACCTTTGGGGAAACTAGTCACTCCAAAAGCCTAAGTGCTAGACAGAACCAAGGTCTTGCATGGTCCTCGGACTTAAACCTATGGGGAAACTAGTCACTCCAAAAGCCTAAGTGCTAGATAGAACCAAGGTCTTGCACGGTCCTCGGACTCAAACCTATAGGGAAACCTGTCACTCCAACAACCTAAGTGCTGGATAGAACCAAGGTCTTGCACGGTCCTCGGACTCAAACCTATGAGGAAACTAGTCACTCCAAAAGCTTAAGTACTAGATAGAACCAAGGTCTTGCATGGTCCTCAGACTCAAACCTATAGGGAAACCTGTCACTCCAACAGCCTAAGTGCTAGATAGAACCAAGGTCTTGCATGGTCCTCGGACTTAAACCTATGGGGAAACTAGTTACTCAAACAGCCTAAGTGCTAGACAGAACCAAGGTCTTGCATGGTCCTCGGATTTAAATCTATGGGAAACTAGTCACTCCAAGAGTAAGTGCTAGACAGAACCAAGGTCTTGCATGGTCCTCGGACTCAAACCTTTGGGGAAACTAGTCACTCCAAAAGCCTAAGTGCTAGACAGAACCAAGGTCTTGCATGGTCCTCAGATTCAAACCTATGGGGAAACTAGTCACTCCAAGAGCCTAAGTGCTAGACAGAACCAAGGTCTTGCATGGTCCTCGGACTCAAACCTATGGGGAAACTAGTCCCTCCAAGAGCCTAAGTGCTAGACAGAACCAAGGTCTTGCAAGGTCCTCGGACTTAAACCTTTGGGGAAACTAGTCACCCCAAAAGCCTAAGTGCTAGACAGAACCAAGGTCTTGCATGGTCCTCGGACTCAAGCCTATAGGGAAACTAGTCACTCCAAAAGCCTAAGTGCTAGACAGAACCAACGTCTTGCATAGTCCTCAGACTCAAACCTATGGGGAAACTAGTTACTCCAACAGCCTAAGTCCTAGACAGAACCAAGGTCATCATGGTCCTCGGACTCAAACTTATGGTGAAACTAGTCACTCCAAGAGCCTAATTGCTAGACAGAACCAATGTCTAGCATGGTCCTCTGACTCAAACCTATGAGGAAACTAGTCACTCCAATAGCCTAAGTGCTAGACAGAACTAAGGTCTTGCATGGTCCTCGGACTCAAACCTTTGGGGAAACTAGTCATTCCAACAGCCTAAGTACTAGACAGAACCAAGGTCTTGCATGGTCCTCGGACTTATACCTATGGGGAAATTAGTCACTCCAAAAGCCTAAGTGCTAGACAGAACCAAGGTCTTGCATGGTCCTCGGACTCAAACCTTTGGGGAAACTAGTTACTCCAATAGCCTCAGTGCTAGACAGAACCAAGGTCTTGCATGGTCCTCAGACTCAAACCTATAGGGAAACTAGTCACTCAAACAGCCTAAGTGCTAGACAGAACCAAGGTCTTGCATGGTCCTTGGACTCAAACCTATGGGGAAACTAGTCACTCTAACAGCCTAAGTGCTAGACGGAACTAAGGTCTTGCATGGTCCTCGGACTTAAACCTATGGGGAAACTAGTTACTCAAACAGCCTAAGTGCTAGACAGAACCAACGTCTTGCATGGTCCTCAGACTCAAACCTATGGGGAAACTAGTTACTCCAACAGCCTAAGTGCTAGACAGAACCAAGGTCTTCATGGTCCTCGGACTCAAACTTATGGTGAAACAAGTCACTCCAAAAGCCTAACTGCTAGACAGAACCAAGGTCTTGCACGGTCCTCTGACTCAAACCTATGAGGAAACTAGTCACTCCAATAGCCTAAGTGCTAGACAGAACTAAGGACTTGCATGGTCCTCGGACTCAAACTTATGGTGAAACTAGTCACTCCAAAAGCCTAACTGCTAGACAGAACCAAGGTCTTGCATGGTCTTCTGACTCAAACCTATGAGGAAAATAGTCACTCCAATAGCCTAAGTGCTAGACAGAACCAAGGTCTTGCATGGTCCTCGGACTCAAACCTATGGGGAAACTAGTTACTCCAATAGCCTAAGTGCTAGACAGAACCAAGGTCTTGCATGGTCCTCGGACACAAGCCTATAGGGAAACTAGTCACTCCAAAAGCCTAAGTGCTAGACAGAACCAACGTCTTGCATAGTCCTCAGACTCAAACCTATGGGGAAACTAGTTACTCCAACAGCCTAAGTCCTAGACAGAACCAAGGTCATCATGGTCCTCGGACTCAAACTTATGGTGAAACTAGTCACTCCAAGAGCCTAACTGCTAGACAGAACCAATGTCTTGCATGGTCCTCTGACTCAAACCTATGAGGAAACTAGTCACTCCAATAGCCTAAGTGCTAGACAGAACTAAGGTCTTGCATGGTCCTCGGACTCAAACCTATGGGGAAACTAGTCATTCCAACAGCCTAAGTACTAGACAGAACCAAGGTCTTGCATGGTCCTCGGACACATACCTATGGGGAAATTAGTCACTCCAAAAGCCTAAGTGCTAGACAGAACCAAGGTCTTGCATGGTCCTCGGACTCAAACCTATGAGGAAACTAGTCACTCCTAAAGCCTAAGTGCTAGACAGAACCAAGGTCATGCATGGTCATCGGACTCAAATCTATGGGGAAACTAGTCACTCCAACAGCCTAAGTGCTAGATAGAATCAAGGTCTTGCACGGTCCTCGGACTAAAACCTATGAGGAAACTAGTCACTCCAAAAGCTTAAGTGCTAGATAGAACCAAGGTCTTGCATGGTCCTCGGACTCAAACCTATGGGGAAACCTGTCACTCCAACAGCCTAAGTGCTAGATAGAACTAAGTTCTTGCATGGTCCTCGGACTTAAACCTATGGGGAAACTAGTTACTCAAACAGCCTAAGTGCTAGACAGAACCAAGGTCTTGCATGGTCCCCGGATTTAAATCTATGGGAAACTAGTCACTCCAAGAGTAAGTGCTAGACAGAACCAAGGTCTTGCATGGTCCTCAGACTCAAACCTATGGGGAAACAAGTCGCTCCAAGAGCCTAAGTGCTAGACAGAACCAAGGTCTTGCATGGTCCTCGGACTTAAACCTCTGGGAAATTAGTCACTCCAAAAGCCTAAGTGCTAGACAGAACCAAGGTCTTGCATGGTCCTCGGACTTAAACCTATGGGGAAACTAGTCACTCTAAGAGCCTAAGTGCTAGACAGAACCAAGGTCTTGCATGGTCCTTGGACTCAAACCTATGGAGAAACTAGTCACTCTAAGAGCCTAAGTGCTAGACAGAACCAAGGTCTTACATGGTCCTCGGACTCAAACCTATGAAGAAACTAGTTACTCCAACAGCCTAAGTCCTAGACAGAACCAAGGTCATCATGGTCCTCGGACTCAAACTTATGGTGAAACTAGTCACTCCAAGAGCCTAACTGCTAGACAGAACCAATGTCTTGCATGGTCCTCTGACTCAAACCTATGAGGAAACTAGTCACTCCAATAGCCTAAGTGCTAGACAGAACTAAGGTCTTGCATGGTCATCGGACTCAAATCTATGGGGAAACTAGTCACTCCAACAGCCTAAGTGCTAGATAGAATCAAGGTCTTGCACGGTCCTCGGACTAAAACCTATGAGGAAACTAGTCACTCCAAAAGCTTAAGTGCTAGATAGAACCAAGGTCTTGCATGGTCCTCGGACTCAAACCTATGGGGAAACCTGTCACTCCAACAGCCTAAGTGCTAGATAGAACTAAGTTCTTGCATGGTCCTCGGACTTAAACCTATGGGGAAACTAGTTACTCAAACAGCCTAAGTGCTAGACAGAACCAAGGTCTTGCATGGTCCCCGGATTTAAATCTATGGGAAACTAGTCACTCCAAGAGTAAGTGCTAGACAGAACCAAGGTCTTGCATGGTCCTCAGACTCAAACCTATGGGGAAACAAGTCGCTCCAAGAGCCTAAGTGCTAGACAGAACCAAGGTCTTGCATGGTCCTCGGACTTAAACCTCTGGGAAATTAGTCACTCCAAAAGCCTAAGTGCTAGACAGAACCAAGGTCTTGCATGGTCCTCGGACTTAAACCTATGGGGAAACTAGTCACTCTAAGAGCCTAAGTGCTAGACAGAACCAAGGACTTGCATGGTCCTTGGACTCAAACCTATGGAGAAACTAGTCACTCTAAGAGCCTAAGTGCTAGACAGAACCAAGGTCTTACATGGTCCTCGGACTCAAACCTATGAAGAAACTAGTTACTCCTAAAGCCTAAGTGCTAGACAGAACCAAGGTCTTGCATGGTCCTCGGACTCAAACCTATGGGGAAACTAGTCCCTCCAAGAGCCTAAGTGCTAGACAGAACCAAGGTCTTGCAAGGTCCTCGGACTTAAACCTTTGGGGAAACTAGTCACCCCAAAAGCCTAAGTGCTAGACAGAACCAAGGTCTTGCATGGTCCTCGGACTCAAGCCTATAGGGAAACTAGTCACTCCAAAAGCCTAAGTGCTAGACAGAACCAACGTCTTGCATAGTCCTCAGACTCAAACCTATGGGGAAACTAGTTACTCCAACAGCCTAAGTCCTAGACAGAACCAAGGTCATCATGGTCCTCGGACTCAAACTTATGGTGAAACTAGTCACTCCAAGAGCCTAATTGCTAGACAGAACCAATGTCTTGCATGGTCCTCTGACTCAAACCTATGAGGAAACTAGTCACTCCAATAGCCTAAGTGCTAGACAGAACTAAGGTCTTGCATGGTCCTCGGACTCAAACCTTTGGGGAAACTAGTCATTCCAACAGCCTAAGTACTAGACAGAACCAAGGTCTTGCATGGTCCTCGGACTTATACCTATGGGGAAATTAGTCACTCCAAAAGCCTAAGTGCTAGACAGAACCAAGGTCTTGCATGGTCCTCGGACTCAAACCTTTGGGGAAACTAGTTACTCCAATAGCCTCAGTGCTAGACAGAACCAAAGTCTTGCATGGTCCTCAGACTCAAACCTATAGGGAAACTAGTCACTCAAACAGCCTAAGTGCTAGACAGAACCAAGGTCTTGCATGGTCCTTGGACTCAAACCTATGGGGAAACTAGTCACTCTAACAGCCTAAGTGCTAGACGGAACTAAGGTCTTGCATGGTCCTCGGACTTAAACCTATGGGGAAACTAGTTACTCAAACAGCCTAAGTGCTAGACAGAACCAAGGTCTTGCATGGTCCTCGGATTTAAATCTATGGGAAACTAGTCACTCCAAGAGTAAGTGCTAGACAGAACCAAGGTCTTGCATGGTCCTCAGACTCAAACCTATGGGGAAACTAGTCACTCCAAGAGCCTAAGTGCTAGACAGAACCAAGTTCTTGCATGGTCCTCGGATTTAAACCTATGGGGAAATTAGTCACTCCAAAAGCCTAAGTGCTAGACAGAACCAAGGTCTTGCATGGTCCTTGGACTTAAACCTATGGGGAAACTAGTCACTCTAAGAGCCTAAGTGCTAGACAGAACCAAGGTCTTGCATGGTCCTTGGACTCAAACCTATGGGGAAACTAGTCACTCTAAGAGCCTAAGTACTAGACAGAACCAAGGTCTTACATGGTCCTCGGACTCAAACCTATGAGGAAACTAGTCACTCCTAAAGCCTAAGTGCTAGACAGAACCAAGGTCTTGCATGGTCCTCGGACTCAAACCTATGGGGAAACTAGTCCCTCCAAGAGCCTAAAGGTCTTGCATGGTCCTCGGACTTAAACCTTTGGGGAAACTAGTCACCCCAAAAGTCTAAGTGCTAGACAGAACCAAGGTCTTGCGTGGTCCTCGGACACAAGCCTATAGGGAAACTAGTCACTCCAAAAGCCTAAGTGCTAGACAGAACCAACGTCTTGCATAGTCCTCAGACTCAAACCTATGGGGAAACTAGTTACTCCAACAGCCTAAGTCCTAGACAGAACCAAGGTCATCATGGTCCTCGGACTCAAACTTATGGTGAAACTAGTCACTCCAAGAGCCTAACTGCTAGACAGAACCAATGTCTTGCATGGTCCTCTGACTCAAACCTATGAGGAAACTAGTCACTCCAATAGCCTAAGTGCTAGACAGAACTAAGGTCTTGCATGGTCCTCGGACTCAAACCTATGGGGAAACTAGTCATTCCAACAGCCTAAGTACTAGACAGAACCAAGGTCTTGCATGGTCCTCGGACACATACCTATGGGGAAATTAGTCACTCCAAAAGCCTAAGTGCTAGACAGAACCAAGGTCTTGCATGGTCCTCGGACTCAAACCTATGAGGAAACTAGTCACTCCTAAAGCCTAAGTGCTAGACAGAACCAAGGTCATGCATGGTCCTCGGACTCAAATCTATGGGGAAACTAGTCACTCCAACAGCCTAAGTGCTAGATAGAATCAAGGTCTTGCACGGTCCTCGGACTAAAACCTATGAGGAAACTAGTCACTCCAAAAGCTTAAGTGCTAGATAGAACCAAGGTCTTGCATGGTCCTCGGACTCAAACCTATGGGGAAACCTGTCACTCCAACAGCCTAAGTGCTAGATAGAACTAAGTTCTTGCATGGTCCTCGGACTTAAACCTATGGGGAAACTAGTTACTCAAACAGCCTAAGTGCTAGACAGAACCAAGGTCTTGCATGGTCCCCGGATTTAAATCTATGGGAAACTAGTCACTCCAAGAGTAAGTGCTAGACAGAACCAAGGTCTTGCATGGTCCTCAGACTCAAACCTATGGGGAAACTAGTCGCTCCAAGAGCCTAAGTGCTAGACAGAACCAAGGTCTTGCATGGTCCTCGGACTTAAACCTGTGGGGAAATTAGTCACTCCAAAAGCCTAAGTGCTAGACAGAACCAAGGTCTTGCATGGTCCTCGGACTTAAACCTATGGGGAAACTAGTCACTCTAAGAGCCTAAGTGCTAGACAGAACCAAGGTCTTGCATGGTCCTTGGACTCAAACCTATGGAGAAACTAGTCACTCTAAGAGCCTAAGTGCTAGACAGAACCAAGGTCTTACATGGTCCTCGGACTCAAACCTATGAAGAAACTAGTTACTCCTAAAGCCTAAGTGCTAGACAGAACCAAGGTCTTGCATGGTCCTCGGACTCAAACCTTTGGGGAAACTAGTCCCTCCAAGAGCCTAAGTGCTAGACAGAACCAAGGTCTTGCATGGTCCTCGGACTTAAACCTTTGGGGAAACTAGTCACCCCAAAAGCCTAAGTGCTAGACAGAACCAAGGTCTTGCATGGTCCTCGGACTCAAGCCTATAGGGAAACTAGTCACTCCAAAAGCCTAAGTGCTAGACAGAACCAACGTCTTGCATAGTCCTCAGACTCAAACCTATGGGGAAACTAGTTACTCCAACAGCCTAAGTCCTAGACAGAACCAAGGT
This sequence comes from Quercus robur, assembly GCF_932294415.1. Classification (NCBI taxonomy): domain Eukaryota; kingdom Viridiplantae; phylum Streptophyta; class Magnoliopsida; order Fagales; family Fagaceae; genus Quercus; species Quercus robur. Next base: position 82,900,995 of record NC_065535.1, read on the forward strand.
CATCATGGTCCTCGGACTCAAACTTATGGTGAAACTAGTCACTCCAAGAGCCTAACTGCTAGACAGAACCAATGTCTTGCATGGTCCTCTGACTCAAACCTATGAGGAAACTAGTCACTCCAATAGCCTAAGTGCTAGACAGAACTAAGGTCTTGCATGGTCCTCGGACTCAAACCTTTGGGGAAACTAGTCATTCCAACAGCCTAAGTACTAGACAGAACCAAGGTCTTGCATGGTCCTCGGACTTATACCTATGGGGAAATTAGTCACTCCAAAAGCCTAAGTGCTAGACAGAACCAAGGTCTTGCATGGTCCTCGGACTCAAACCTTTGGGGAAACTAGTTACTCCAATAGCCTCAGTGCTAGACAGAACCAAGGTCTTGCATGGTCCTCAGACTCAAACCTATAGGGAAACTAGTCACTCAAACAGCCTAAGTGCTAGACAGAAGCAAGGTCTTGCATGGTCCTTGGACTCAAACCTATGGGGAAACTAGTCACTCTAACAGCCTAAGTGCTAGACGGAACTAAGGTCTTGCATGGTCCTCAGATTCAAGCCTATGGGGAAACTAGTCACTCCAAAAGCCTAAGTGCTAGACAGAACCAAGGTCTTGCATGGTCCTCGGACTCAAATCTATGGGGAAACTAGTCACTCCAACAGCCTAAGTGCTAGATAGAACCAAGGTCTTGCACGGTCCTCGGACTCAAACCTATGAGGAAACTAGTCACTCCAAAAGCTTAAGTACTAGATAGAACTAAGGTCTTGCATGGTCCTCAGACTCAAACCTATAGGGAAACCTGTCACTCCAACAGCCTAAGTGCTAGATAGAACCAAGGTCTTGCATGGTCCTCAGACTTAAACCTATAGGGAAACTAGTTACTCAAATAGTCTAAGTGCTAGACAGAACCAAGGTCTTGCATGGTCCTCGGATTTAAATCTATGGGAAACTAGTCACTCCAAGAGTAAGTGCTAGACAGAACCAAGGTCTTGCATGGTCCTCAGATTCAAACCTATGGGGAAACTAGTCACTCCAAGAGCCTAAGTGCTAGACAGAACCAAGGTCTTGCATGGTCCTCGGACTCAAGCCTTTGGGGAAACTAGTCACTCCAAAAGCCTAAGTGCTAGACAGAACCAAGGTCTTGCATGGTCCTCGGACTCAAATCTATGGGGAAACTAGTCACTCCAACAGCCTAAGTGCTAGATAGAACCAAGGTCTTGCACGGTCCTCGGACTCAAACCTATGAGGAATCTAGTCACTCCAAAAGCTTAAGTACTAGATAGAACCAAGGTCTTGCATGGTCCTCAGACTCAAACCTATAGGGAAACCTGTCACTCCAACAGCCTAAGTGCTAGATAGAACCAAGGTCTTGCATGGTCCTCGGACTTAAACCTATGGGGAAACTAGTTACTCAAACAGCCTAAGTGCTAGACAGAACCAAGGTCTTGCATGGTCCTCGGATTTAAATCTATGGGAAACTAGTCACTCCAAGAGTAAGTGCTAGACAGAACCAAGGTCTTGCATGGTCCTCAGATTCAAACCTATGGGGAAACTAGTCACTCCAAGAGCCTAAGTGCTAGACAGAACCAAGGTCTTGCATGGTCCTCGGACTCAAACCTTTGGGGAAACTAGTCACTCCAAAAGCCTAAGTGCTAGACAGAACCAAGGTCTTGCATGGTCCTCGGACTTAAACCTATGGGGAAACTAGTCACTCCAAAAGCCTAAGTGCTAGATAGAACCAAGGTCTTGCACGGTCCTCGGACTCAAACCTATAGGGAAACCTGTCACTCCAACAACCTAAGTGCTGGATAGAACCAAGGTCTTGCACGGTCCTCGGACTCAAACCTATGAGGAAACTAGTCACTCCAAAAGCTTAAGTACTAGATAGAACCAAGGTCTTGCATGGTCCTCAGACTCAAACCTATAGGGAAACCTGTCACTCCAACAGCCTAAGTGCTAGATAGAACCAAGGTCTTGCATGGTCCTCGGACTTAAACCTATGGGGAAACTAGTTACTCAAACAGCCTAAGTGCTAGACAGAACCAAGGTCTTGCATGGTCCTCGGATTTAAATCTATGGGAAACTAGTCACTCCAAGAGTAAGTGCTAGACAGAACCAAGGTCTTGCATGGTCCTCGGACTCAAACCTTTGGGGAAACTAGTCACTCCAAAAGCCTAAGTGCTAGACAGAACCAAGGTCTTGCATGGTCCTCAGATTCAAACCTATGGGGAAACTAGTCACTCCAAGAGCCTAAGTGCTAGACAGAACCAAGGTCTTGCATGGTCCTCGGACTCAAACCTTTGGGGAAACTAGTCACTCCAAAAGCCTAAGTGCTAGACAGAACCAAGGTCTTGCATGGTCCTCGGACTTAAACCTATGGGGAAACTAGTCACTCTAAGAGCCTAAGTGCTAGACAGTACCAAGGTCTTGCATGGTCCTTGGACTCAAACCTATGGGGAAACTAGTCACTCTAAGAGCCTAAGTGTTAGACAGAACCAGGGTCTTACATGGTCCTCGGACTCAAACCTATGAGGAAACTAGTCACTCCTAAAGCCTAAGTGCTAGACAGAACCAAGGTCTTGCATGGTCCTCGAACTCAAACCTATGGGGAAACTAGTCGCTCCTAAAGCCTAAGTGCTAGATAGAACCAAGGTCTTGCATGGTCCTCGAACTCAAACCTATGGGGAAACTAGTCGTTCCTAAAGCCTAAGTGCTAGACAGAACCAAGGTCTTGCATGGTCCTCGAACTCAAACCTATGGGGAAACTAGTCGCTCCAAGAGCCTAAGTGCTAGACAGAACCAAGGTCTTGCATGGTCCTCGGACTTAAACCTTTGGGGAAACTAGTCATTCCAAAAGCCTAAGTGCTAGACAGAACCAAGGTCTTGCATGGTCCTTGGACTTAAACCTATGGGGAAACTAGTCACTCTAAGAGCCTAAGTGCTAGACAGAACCAAGGTCTTGCATGGTCCTTGGACTCAAACCTATGGGGAAACTAGTCACTCCAAGAGTCTAAGTGCTAGACAGAATCAAGGTCTTGCATGGTCCTCGGACTCAAACCTATGGGAAAACTAGTCACTCTAAGAGCCTAAGTGCTAGACAGAACCAAGGTCTTGCATGGTCCTCGGACTCAAACTTACGGGGAAACTAGTCACTCCAAGAGTCTAAGTGCTAGACAGAACCAAGGTCTTGCATGGTCCTCGAACTCAAACCTATGGGAAAACTAGCCACTCCAAGAAAGGCCTAAGTCCTAAGTGGAATGGAGGTCCTGCATGGTTCTCGGACCTCCGGCTTTATGGAAGCTAACACACAATGGTACCTTCCTAAGTGTTTAGACTGGGTACAATCATGCCTCGGTCCTCGGGCTAGACGCCTAAAGCAAGTTAAAGCTACGAATATCATCGGGAACATGGAAAAGAACCCTAGCACCCGTCGACCCCCTCGGACAGTTCATTTTAGATTACATGTCCTCGGACAGTCACCCCGTTCGCAGTACAGAACATGCGGCTGTCATCCCAGTTAGTCTTATGTAGTTAACCTACTTAAAGTCGACATTGTTGTGCCCGTCAGTTTTGATAAGTTCAAAGTGATAACTCTTTATTGACAAGAGCATCGATTCTAAGTACTGTTCGAAAGAAATGGCACCAGCACATCCATTCCCAAAATAATTATTGCAAAAAAAAAAAAAAAAGGATACACAAAATGAGATAAAATCATCTTTTATTAGATAAAGAAGTAGTACAATATACATAAAAAGGGCTTAGACAAGCCTATATCATAAGCTACCTAAAAAAACAAGGGGCACACTAGAACAATGAATCCTCAATCTAGCTCCAACAGTAATAGCGTAAGTGCAGATGGCACCGGCAGTGGAAGAGAAGAAGAAGCAGAGGCGTCCGATCCACGACCTTTCTCTAGTAGCAACCAAGCAAGTCTGGATGGCATCGGTGGTGGAAGAAAAGAAGAAGCAGGGACGCCAAAATCTCCATACTTGCTCTAGCAGCAATCGAGCAAGTATCCCTCTAGCATCAATCGAGCAAGTATGGATGGTACCGAAAATGGGAAGCCCAAACCCTCACATGCGTGGCACACAGTGCGGGATGAAAATTCCAGTGCTGTCGCACCAAAAATCTGATGCGACCTCCACCTGCTTCAGATTTTGGCTGAAGGAAGAAGAGACTCCTTTCTCATCCTATCGAGGGGAAGAAATATCTTTAGCCTTTGTCTCCCTTGCCCCGACTGGGCCATTCTAAATCTTGGAGATACCCAAGGCTTCTGAAAAGGGTTTGGTTCCCTCACCCTCACCCTAAACATGACCGTTTCACTCCCTAAACCTTAGTCACACTCATAATGGGGACTTTGGGAACATTTGGAGAGTTAGGAACTTGAAAAGCTCAAGGGTCTACAAATAAAGGAGAATGACCTCCCACCGTGCGTCTTATATAGGAGGCAAAACCTGGTGGCAATCAATTACCCAAATCTCCAAGAAGGAATTACAAGCGAAATAAATCTCGCACAACTTCCAGAGTAGTCTTCAGCTGTTGGATTTATGTCACCTCGTGAAAGGGCTCTAATTAAAGCGCGTCTCGTGTACCGAAACGAAAGGAACGCGGCTTGGATAGGCTAAAAGAATGTCCCACAACCAGGAACGCGCCTCAGGTAAACGAAAAGACTCTGGCATTAATGGAGGGCACGACTTGGCAAGCCGTGACAGAGGCCCGATGTCATCAAAACCCTACTCTCCGTCCGAGGAGTCGGACAGCAGGATTTTGAGGGGCTATTGTGGGGGGTAAAAGATCAATAGGCCCACGTCGATGTCTACACTGGGCTAGGGGACCAGCCCAAGGAAAAATCCCTTCTCGGTCATGGGAAGGAAAAGCCCCTCCTTGGCCATTGGGAGAATCCTCCTTGGCATGGATATAGCTGAGGATGAGAGAGACAACCTGCCATTGGTAGTGACACTGCATATCGACCCACAAATCAGGAAAAGCACCAAAGCAGAAAAGGACAACAGAGGAAACGGAAGTGTCTAAGGGAGAGGCTGTCATTATTGCATTCAGTGCCTTGTGCCTGATACGGCCATACTTCTCTGTCCTTACAACCACTCCCAAAAACTGGAGGGAAGGGCTGATGGGACAAGCACCTACCCCAGGGACCCCATTCAAGAGGAAGGAAACTACTATAAAAAGGGAGTAAAGAGAGATAGAAGGGGGAGGGCGAAGACCCCCCCCCCCCCCCAAACACAACAGAGGCACCAGAAAAAGCTCCTTGGATCGTGCCGAGGACCAACTTTCTTTGGAAAACTTGGTCCTTGAAGAACACCATGATGACCGTTGTCCATACACTAAAGCCTAACTCTTTGGCCCACTCTCTACAAATTCATTGTACCGGGCTCACTGGTCTAAGGTCCCATGCATCTTGGGCTTGGCCAGAAAAACGTGACCCTACAAGTATATTTTATTCATTATCATTATACCACTCGACTAATGTCATTATATTGTTGGAATGTTATCAGCTCATTAACGCTATACGGCTGAAGCCACAAACTATGAAGTAACGCTATACGGCTGGAGCCACAAATCATATAAAGAGTGAAGTGATGTTGTACAACTAGAGTCAGAAACATAAAAGATAAGTCAATGTTTTCTCCATCTTTGAAATTACATTATTAAGTATATGTTAACTCATTATCATTGTACCGCTGGATGCGAGTCACTTTAATATTATCTCACTATTTAATAAACATGGATTCACTAATGCTCCATTAATAAACACATATATTAATAAATTGAATCTATCTCACTACCGAACATGTATTATTCGCACATACACCACCGATGGACATATATTATTTGGACATAAAACATTGTTGGACATACCTTATTTGGACACAGACCATTGCTAGACATACCTTATTATATTGGATATGAACTATACCACAGTTGGATATGGACTATTGGACTCATCCCATTACTGGACATATGACGCCTAATTAATTACTTTTTAATATTGGACATCACTTAATAAACATAATAATGATGTTCAACTAATCATTTAATCAAAGCTATTATGCTAAACATATTATATTTCAACCATTATCATAATTCTAAGACATTGGGCTTTATCTATTTTGTAGTCTTAAAATGCACCGGAAGCCATTGGTCTATGCGGCCCAATGTCGAGTTTTGGATTGGACTCCTCAAAACAAATCCGGGCCTAGCAAAGTCACACCTCTAGCAGAAGACATGTGGCTACGCGCAAAAACTGCCCCCGACAGCCATAATCGGTTGCAAGAACATCATGAAGGTGGGAGAGAATATTTTCCATCCACACTGATAAACTTCTAACATGTTTAGCATATTTAGCTAAGTTGTGAGCTATAGTATTACCTACTTTACTAGTATGAAAAAAAGAAGTACGATTGAAAGCCGATATGGTAGGTTGCACTGCTGCAATAAGATGTCTGAAGAATGCCAGAGATTCCTCTTCGCTGTTGAGAGCATTAATAAGCACCATATCTCCCTCAAGAATTAAGGAAGAGAGACCAAGGTTGTGAACAAAAAAGATGGCTCAAACTTTCGCCAAAGCTTCAACATCATCGGACGTGCAAGAGAGAGGGACTTTCTTCAAGAGGGATTCATGAATTAACCCTTGGTTGTCCCAAAGTACAACACCCAAACCTACCTCATTTGAAGCTTTGAGCACTGCTCCATCAAAATTAACTTCAAACAAGGGAGCTGGAGGAGGAACCCACCGAGTTTGATTAGAAGATTGGGTAGAAGCATGAATCGATGCCTTGTGGGAGTTACGTTAAAAACTTTCCAAAATTTGGGTAGCTAAAGGAATAACTTGAGATATCGGTTAATCCTTTGAGCTTGTCCTAAGTTGGTTTCTATGGTACTATATAGACCAATCTAGCATAACAAACCACTCCAAATCTTCTCCATCCTTCTTAATATAGCGTATCAGATCCAAAAAGATAGTGAAAGTTTTATTTTGCCGAAACAACCATGTTGGAGAAGAATTCCAAAATCTAAATAGGCGTGAGGTCTGGGCAAGACCAAATAGAATGTAAAACAACCTCGGAAGATTATTTACAGTTGTGACACATGTCTTCAAAAAGAACTCTACGCGGACCCAAATTCTTTTTTACTGGAATAGCTTCCTTACATGCTCTCCATAGAAACTTTTAATGAAAAAATGATTTGTAAATCAGCAATTCGAAGAAAGTTAATTTTTTTTTAAAAAAAATTTAAAAACCTATTGCATTTTTTTTCCTTTTTGTTTCTAGCGATAAAAACCTATAGCATTGATATATAACTTAGTAGGTAAAAAAAAGTAATGAAAATATTTACCTTTTGTAGTGGTACTCTAGTTATGTAATGTTTTATAAACTGGTTTAAAACACTAGTATATATACTTTCGTGTGTGTTTGAATAAGTATTACTGTTTTTAGTGTTTCTAGGGATATATGTTTATCCCACATCAGTTATGTATGTCTAGTGTTCCTTATTTATAAACCCAGTCTACTACTATAAGAGTTAGGCCATTTTGTAGTGGTACTCAGATAATGTAATGTTTTTTACTGTTTCTTAAATAAATAAATAAAAAATAAACTCTAGTAACATACTACGAGTGGTTAAACACATGAATTCACCATTTTTTTTTCTTTACCAATCACACTCTGTTACGTCACAGTTGTAATAAGAAGTTGTGAAAATTTTTGTGATACTGGCCTTTTGCACCTGCTATTCCTAACATTGAAACAGGATCAATCTGCCTCACTCATACTACTATCAATCAAAATTAAAAAGTAGAGCTCTTCCATTAAAAAAATAAATAAAAAAGTAGAGCACTACTGCATAGAGCTCCGTAAAAAATCACTAGCCTCTGAGCACGCGCTCACACGCGTGCTCAAAGGCTCTTCTATTTTTTTAGTAAATGTTAATAATTTGAATCCATTATAATTTGAGATTACTACATTTTCTAATCACAAAATATCTAGAGGTGTGATGAAAAAAATACCTAGAGGTGTCATGAGTATTATATGTTTGTAGATAAAATCTTTTTTTCATCACACCCCTAGGTATTTTGTGATTAGAAAATGTAGTAATCCCAAATTATAATGGATTCAAATTATTAACTTTTACCAAAAAAATAGAAAAGCCTCCGAGCATGCGCGTGAGCGCATGCACAAAGGCTAGTTACAAAATTATACGTTTGTGGTGTGATGAATATTATGCGTTTCATCACACCCCTAGATTTTTTTGTGATTGAAAAATGTAGTAATCTCAAATTATAATTGATGCAAATTATTAACATTTATCCAAAAAAAATAGAAAAGCTTTTAAGCACACGCATGAGCGCGTGCTTAAAGGCTAGTATCTATTTAGTTTTGGCCTCATATGTACATCCTTTTTTGAGAATCAGGTAAGAACTTTTATTTAAGGCAAATCAAACTGAAAAACATCCTCCAAGTCATGTGGTAGATCTTCTAACCACACATCCAAATCTGCAGATAGAATTGCTCTACGGGCAAGGGCATGGGCAAGCATATTGCCCTCCCTCTTAACATGAAAAAAACTACAATTAAAACTAGTTTCTAAACAATGAATATCAACAATGACATTTCCAAACAAAGTCCTTGAAGGCTTGGCAGCAACAAGAGCTTGGATAACTTTCAAAGAATCACCCTCCACCTCCACGGCTTGAAGACACAGCTCCTGGGCAAATACAATAGCTCTTCGAGCAGCCAAAGCTTCCACCATGTCCACAGACCCCGGATATCTAATTCTCTGGCTCAACGCAACAATAACTAACCTTGCCAAATCCCTGAATTCTCTAAAATTTATAACATTAGAAGTGATAAATGAAAAAAAATTTATTATAATATACCCAAAAAACAAAAAGAAAAAAGAGCCTCATCGCATGGGCAAAGTGCGTGCGATGAGGATTTTATTTTTATTTTATGTCTTCTATATTTTTGTTTCTAAAAAAAAAATTGTGAATTGTTTATACATGTGACAACTCCATCTGAGGGGGAAAAAAACAGGAAGAAAATGCATTTAGTTGGTAATCTAGTGGAGCCCCAACAATATTGCCATATTCATATTGAAAGAAAATATTTCGGGACCCCCAACCTACTGAAAAAAAAAAAAAGAAAAAAAAAAAAAAAAAAAAAAAAAAAAAAAAAAAAAAAAAACTTATAAATAAAAATAATTACAATTTTTTTTCCTTACAAAATCCAACAAAGATTATAAGTCAACAACAGTAGATAATAGATGAAGATATAAAAAATAAAAAATTAGATGTCTCATCCTCCTTTGCATTCATCTGGGCTTTTTAATAAGGGCTTATGTAACATCGTGTCTCCGATTCATCACCATCGTCAACTATTCCGCAATCAGTCTAATCACTCAATGATAATCTCTTTCAAAATGTGTCTTCTCTCTGTCAAAATACATAAATAAAAAATAACCTTTAGAAAAACTAGCCTCTAAGCACGCGCTCACGCGCGTGCTTAGAGGCTCTTCTATTTTTTGGATAAGGATTAATTTAGAGCATTTATTATAATTTAGGATTACTATATTTTCTAATTACAAAATACTTAGAGGTGTGATGAAACTTGGAGGCTAGTATGACTTTGTGTGGATAGATTTTTGAATTCAAAATCTAATATTTATCAATGATAAAATTTATGAAATCAAAAGCTCAAGATATAAATAAGCACCATCATAAGGTTTTTTTTTTTTTTTTGGGTGTAGAAAACTATACTTAAATATATATATATATATATATAGAGAGAGAGAGAGAGAGAGAGAGAGAAGATAGAATAAAAAAAAATATTTAAAAGCACTTATCTTTTTTTTTTTTTTTTTTTTTTGGAGTCACTATCCTTTGGTTTAATGGTATTTGAAAAAACAAAAATAAAAAGTACAAAATACCTTTTTCGATTATGTATTTTACTTTATTACTATCCAAATCCTCAGAATTATAGATATAAGAAAGAAAGAAAAATAATAATAATCCTCTTTCTATTCTTTTTTTTTTTTTTGATTGGTTGGATGAAAATTTAAATTACAACATTTTATCCAACTAATAAAAGGCTAAGATAGCCTTCTTTTCGTGTTCCTCAACTTGAGATACAATCATACCCATACACACACCACCCAAAAAAAAAAAAAAAAAAAGAGTTAATAAAACAGAAACATTAAAGTTCTTTTTTATGATGTTTATCTGAAGTGCAAGATAATGGGTAACGAAATCAAACTCACTCTCAATCATCACTCTCCAATAAATAGTTATCTAATTCCTTTATGCGGTTTTCCTAATTTTTCCTTGAGATCTGTAATTGTTTCATGTTTGACTCTTCCACAATTTTTACCAAATTCTAATAGGTCCAACCACAGGCTCTCCAAGAACCATAATATCTTCAAGTGCAACCATTGCCTAACACCCCAAGTACTAAGACCTGAAAACAATTGTATTAGTTCATGGGCAGAAATATTCATCTAATCCGATTACCTAAGATTAAGTAAGCAACCATTGCCTAACACCCCAAGTACTAAGACCTGAAAACAATTGTATTAGTTCATGGGCATAAATATTCATCTAACCCGATTACCTGAGATTAAGTAAAATAATTAAATAAAAAAATGGTTGAGAATCACATTGATCAAGACGCAATACATCAGTAATTAACCCGGATTATTTATGCAAAAAAAAAAAATTGTCATTGGAAACATAAATACCCAAAAGGAAAAAAAAAAAAAAATGAAATTGGAGAAATAAGTAGAGTACCCCTCTTACCTAGTAGTGAAATTATGGAGAACCACAAAAACAGATTTAAGAGTTCTTAAAGGCAAAATCATCGTGGTTTTAAGTTTGGAATATGGAGTGAAACCGCTGGTTAGTGGATAAGATTTGAGTTCAGGTAACTGCTTGGGAATGTATTTGAATTTAGAAGTGCAATGCGGTTTTTTTTTTTTTAATAGTCAGTGATCCTATTTTGTAGTGTTTTTTTATTCTATATATATATATAATTTTTATTTTGAAAATCTAATTTATAAGTGGATAAAGTAATTTGAAAATGAATAGGAAAGTTGTCCTTTTTTTTAGGCAATGTTTTAGTGGAAGTTAGAGTTGCATTTTTACCAGATTGTCCTGTAGTTTTATCTCTACTTAAACATATAGGTATAGGGGTTTTTTTGAACTAAAAAATAAGGAATCCAAATAGAGGAAACCCCTTAAATAATAGTATAGATTATATCAATATGACTCACAAAATTTTTTAAAATTAAAAAAAAAATTGAAAATGAAATTAAAAATAGGAGAGCATGAGAGGAAAGAGAGTTACCTAATCGTGATTTGTGAGAGGGTGGATTAACTATAGAGTACCATTTAATCTCTTTCAAAATTTAATAATTTGCATCCATTATAATTTGAGATTACTACATTTTCCAATCACAAAAAATCTAGGGGTATGATAATAAAATTATTTCACCCACAAATGTATTATAATGGAAAATGTAAAAAGTGTGTATAAATATATTCTTATATTGGTGGATAAGAGTAAAAAATTAACCAATGTTTCATTTTTCTTCTATCATGCAGTCAAAACACAAAGCAGTATATGTCAAGGCTTAAAAAAAAAAATTCAACCCAACTTAGCCATTATTAATCCACAAAAATATTAAGTAAATTTTGTCAAGTTAATTTCATTTTTCTTTTCCCATGCAGTTAAAACACATATCATATGCAGAAGTAGTATATGTAAAGGCTAAAAACAAAACAAACAAACAATAAATTCAACCCAACCTAACTCATCAATCCACAAAAAAATTTAGTTTAGTAAATTTTGTCTAGTTGATTTCATTGTTATTTTCTCATGCAGGCAAAACACATATCATATGCAAAAGTAGTATATGTCAAGGCTAAAAAAAAAAAACAAAAAATCAACCCAACATAAAAAATAAATGATGTCAATTTTGTCAAGTTGATGAGTTGAATGTAGTGGAAAAATTAACAACAACATGAATTCTCAATAAATTAGTTAGGGTTGGTAACACGTAATCTTTTATATTTGAAGTCATATTTTCAATTTGCATCTTTAATTCATCCACATGTATGTTACTTCTATTTCCAAAAAAAAAAAAAAAAAAAAAAATTTATGGAGAAGTAGAGTACCAAAGATGGAGTTGGTAAAACTCCTAGCAACTTAGTTCTTGGCAGCATCACCTATCAAGCGCTCATTGTCAGTGAAGGCAACATAGGAAGGCGTCATTCTATTGCCCTGCTCGTTGGTTATTATCTCCACATGATCACGTTGCCACACTGCCGCGCATGAGTACGTCGTCCCGAGATTGATATTGATTGCAGGACCCTCTTCTTCACCAGCCATTCTTATTTCTGATACGAACACCACACACACTTTGTCTCAATTGTCACTGAAAGATGTAGATGCAGAAGAACAGTTACGTATTTTTTTTCTTTTCTTTTTTTTTGATAGAAACGGTTCTGTTTTTGGTAAGCAGTAGAATTAACATGGTCTTTTTTTTTGAAAGCAACATGGTCTTACTCTTATATGTAGTGTTTTTAGGAACTATCCCCACTTCCTAAAAAAGAGTAAAAAAACTATCTTCCGCTAACCCTGAAGTTACACAGTTACCTACTTTTTTTAAAAAACTCTTCCTCTAACTATTGAAACACAACCCCACTACCTTAAGATTAAGAAACGTTTTAAAGTTTTAACCCACCTCTTTGGCCAAAAAAAGAAAACTAATACTTTTTATAATTATTTTATGATAAGTTACTGCAAGTTTATCCATTTCCAATTGGCAAAATTTATCCATCAAATTCTAATCTCATTAAAAAAAATTTTTTTTTTTTAAAAACCATATACACCATGCCCATCCAAATTTTCATATGTAAAAGTTTTAAATTTATTTTTTACCCCATTTGTGGGTAACATTGAGTTTTTTTTTTTTTTTTTCTTCAAAAGATGGGTAGTTGGAACTGGGCTTGTGGGAAGGTTTTTTTTTTTTTTTTTTGTTGGGGGGGAATTATTTTTTGATGGGAACGGTGGGTTATTGGAGCTTTTTAATCCTATTTTATAGGTAATGTTTTTATAAGAGTTAAAAGATGTAATTTTACTTGGTAAAAAAAAAAAGATGTAGTTTTATCAAATTATTTTTTAATTTTATTTTTATTTAAACCTAACAAAATAGAGGTATTTTGAAATAAAAAAAATTCGATACCGACAGGATAATCTTCTTAAATAATAATACAGATAATGAGTATTCGTACAACCTGCCAAAAAATAATAATAATGGTAAGAGTGACCAAGATATTATCCTTGATCAACGTCGCTAAGCGTAAGTAAAACCCAAGATATTTTCAATGCAAGAGAGAGAATTCAGGAATTGATAAGATGGCGGACCCACTTGATCACGATCACAGCTAATCCCGTCAATGAGTCCACTACGTGTACCTACTTTGAGCCACACAATTTGATGTCGGACCAATAGCTTCAGCCACAAGTTTCTCACCCTCCTGTCCCACCGTTTTGATTCCTCTTATAATTTTTCTTTACGATATAAAAATTCTAAGCTGGCTCAATCTTAACTCTATATTTGGTTTGTGGAGAGCAAAGGAAAAGAAAGAGGAATTAATTTTTTTTTCGTTGTTTGGTAAGCATTAAAGAAAATTAAATGAGCTAAATTTAATGAAAAATCTATCATTTAAGCTTATAAATTTTTCTTATTCTTTATTCGTTTGGTCTTCTCTTTTATTCTATACTCTCAAATAAAACATAACAAAGTGTATATATGTATGAAATTTCTTCTTTAAAGATTTGAACCCCACCTTACCCCTATCCCACAAGAATTTTGTACTCTTAATAAATTAAAATAAAACATATAATAATGAAATTAATAAATGAAAAATATCAAAGAAATTACAAATTTGTCAAGAGACTTATAACTTAATTGGTTCACATATTTTGATATTTTCAACTAAAACATTCACGATATAAAATCACTCAATCCCTAACTATTGAATTATCAACATATAGATTTTTATTAGGATAAAATTTAGTTACAAAATTAGTTGTAACCTTAAACTACAAACTTACTTAATATTTTTTTATTGGATGTGAATTTTGACAAATCAACCATTGGATTACATTTTCTTCTTATATCCTCTATGCTTGTAAAATTTCAAGAAAATTAAAGATCAATAGTTATGTTATTAATAAATTTTTTAAATTGCAAGTTTTTGTAATTTAAAATTATGCACAAAATATAAGCTTATAGATCATATAGTAAATAATATTCGATTGACACAAAATTTAACATGTGTATTAAGGGCATAAAGAACATGCAATTCAACGGTTAAATTTTCAAAATATGTTGTAATATTTATTTTATTGAGTGAGTTTGTAGTCTTAAAGTACAACCAATTTTGTAGCTAAATTTTGTCCTTTTTATTATATAAAATTTACAAATTAATGTGTCAATAATTATAATTGGTGAAATTACTATTATTATTACTGTTTTGGATGATATTTTGATGGGTAAACTCCAAGAAAATATTTGAATTACTTTTTGACGTTGATTGTTAGCTAGTTTTACCTAATAAGTAAATATTTGAATTATTTATTGAAATTGATGGGCCAGTCATTTTTGAACTCTTTATAAGAAAATTTTGTGGTATAACCTATCACACATTTTACTCACTTTTTTCTAGAATAAAACTTTGGAGTGACATCAATAAACTTTTATTTTTTAACTATTCCTACGTCCGTACGAAACCCAAAAAATTATATGTATGCAAGTAAATGGCCAATTGAGCCCAAAAAAGAAAAGATAAAACCAAAACCAAACCAAAAAACGAAGGGTGGGTCAATAGTACAAGGCAAAATGGTCAAGAACCCTTCTAACGTGCGCCGAAATAACCCATATAGACTCGCTAATGTGCGCCGGGAGGAGACATCTGCGAACACTAGTACCCCAGCAACAATAGCTACTTCAAGCTCCACAATCACCACCGCCACGTCACCGATATCTGAATCGGAAGTGTTTTCGGGTCAGCCCGGATCGTCGTCCAGTAGTTCTACTAAGCACAAGAAGTTTCGGGGCGCTCGGAGTCGGAGCGGCAAATGGGTATCAGAGATACGCCAGCCACGAAAAGCCACGCGCATTTGGCTCGGCACGTATCCGACGCGGGATATGGCGGCGACGGCGTATGACGTGGCGGCTTTGGCTTTGAGGGGACCTAATACGGTTTTAAACTTCCCGGACTTGATTCTTTGGTATCCGATTCCGCTTTCAAAGTCGGCTGTTGACATACGCGCCGCGGCGGCGTGTGCGGCTGAGGCGAGGATGGAAAGATCGTCGGAGAGCAGTGGTGATCATCAGGAAACGACACATCTGGAAAGAACTGGGGAAGAGCACTTCACTGACGAAGAAGAGTTACTGAATATGCCGAGTTTGCTGGTGAATATGGCAGAAGGGATGCTCTTAACTCCGCCTAGGATTCAGTCAAAGTCCTCTTCGGATGAATCTGGCGGTGATGGAAATGGAGATGGAGATGGAGATGGGTTATGGAGTTATGCATATTAACTAAACCCTATAGTCTATGAAAAATCGTTGTATTGTGTATTGTGTATTGTGTATTGTATATAAGTCGTTTGTTTTGCTTTGCTTTGATTTGTCTGTTCTTGTTCTTGTTTTTGTTTTTGTTACTAGCTATCGGACGAGCATCCTCCATGTGCTAGGTTTGTAACTATGAACCAGTACAACATTGTCCGTGGTTTTAGCTAGCTAGAAGAATTAGATTGCTTGTGCTGTTAAATACGATCTTTCTGGGTGGCTGGCTGTGTTGTGAATACTGTATACTTTGGAATATATGTGAAGGCACTACTTTGATTCTATGTTTTGGTAAAGTCCAAAGAGACTTTGGTTTCCAATGTATTTGGTCCTCTTTTTTCTTCACGAGGTACCAAATTTTCTTTACAGGAGGTATGGCACTACAAAGAATTTTGGTTAGGGAAAATCATTTACATGATTGTCTTTTTTGAGGCCATGGATTCCCAAGGACTTGACTAGAGATCTGTACCTCGGCGTTTTCTTTGTCTTCTTCTAATCATATATTAGCAGTAGGCTTTGCACTCAAAGACTTAAATATTTTAGCAAAGACCATAAAGATAATCAAAAGGGCCTAGTTAACTGAAACACATAAGCGTCTGAATCTTTGAATTATTATAATCAAGAAGTGTTTTTGTTGTAGATTGTGGGAGAGGAGGAAAAAAAATGGGGGAGAGGAAGAAACATGCAAAACTTCGATTTTAAGAAGAAAAAATTTAAAGCAGAAAAAAAACGCGGGAGAAATTACTCTGTTTACTATCTCTTTCTTCTTACGTAAGAAGGTTCTCCCATATTAAATGGGGTCCATCTTACGTCAGATAAAAAAAAGTAATGCATTACATGAAAATTTTCACGTAAAAAAGAGGAATTTTTTTTATTTTTCAGCACCAAGGTTGGATTCATAACATCTATCCAATATCCATTGTAGACACCTATGTAGCCTCTTGCCAAATTAATTTTTTCATTAGGGTTTATAGATTTATCAGAACTGTGCTAAACAGGAAAAGTTTGCTTCTTTAAGCTAAACCAACGCAGAGTAATTGTGTAAAACTGCAAATATATAGAACTTCATTGTCGAAGAAATAAAGTGTGCTCGTTTTATGAAACGTTCCAATTGCTAAGTATGAAAATATATGTAACTAGGATTACACTTTCTTATAGTTGTTCATGCGTATATTCTATCATACACTTCAACACCACCCCGGGCCAAAAAAAAAAAAAAACAGCAGACTTTCTTGTAGTTATTCAAACATATGGGTCCAAAAAAAAAAAAAAAAAGATCCAGTGTTCACATCTACCCCACATAAAAGAAGGAGGTTGGGGGCGCACTTGGGGGAGTAGTTAAAAAAACAAAAAAAACAAAAACAAAAACAAAAACACTTTTTTTTTTCCCTTAAAAAGTTCTTAACTTCTTATAAAAACCAAAAAAAAAAAAAAAATCTTAATCCGTGAATGGTTAAATACCTGAACTTTTCGGCCTTCAATGGTCAAAATTCCCAGACACAAGCAAAAATTGTGCCAAATATCAAGGACCAGCATCTTGAGCAAAATTTGTGCCAAATCTGAGTGACTTTTCTTCTTCTTCTTCTTCTTTTAGAACAAGACTGATTTTTCCCAGTTACTTTATGGCGGGGATTTATATATGACTATCTATCAAAGATATTTTGTGAAAGTGGGGATTATTTTAAGTGTTTTTTTTGGATTAAAGTAAGATTATTTTATGTTACACAGCGGTAATCTCTATAGGAATTAAAAGAAAGTAGTGTTTTTGTATTGTTATTATTATTTATTTTTTGTCACATGTTTGTATATAGTATTTTAATGGAGATAGGAATATTGAGGCGGAGGAGGTCGGTCCGCCGTGGATAATGACTCCGTCTTAGTTTTGCGGTGGTACCGAGAAGGGAGGCGGGTTCGTGTGGTGGCATGGTTCACTCCGGTGGCGGTGGAGTGTCAGGGTGGTTATTGGGGAGTACTTTGTGGGTGGGTTTGGGTTTTTTTTTTTTTTTTTTTTTTTTTTAAGAGAAAGGTTTTACTTGGTTGAGATTATTTGCAACTTTTTTTCTTTTTCTTTGTAATATTAAAAAGCTGCCTACCTGTCTAAGTTTAGAGTAGTTGTACTTGTACTGCTCTTCGCTCTATTCTCACCATCTTTCTCTCTTTTTTTTTCTTTTTTTAAATAAGAGAAAAACTCTCTATTAATTTTTCTTTCTTCTTTAAAGATTAAAGATTAAAATATGACATTGATCAAAATTTCGAAGATCAAACATATATATTTTTTAATTTAATAAACACATTTCTTCTCTGAAACTTATAATAAAATATTATTATAGGAAGACTAAAAAAACAACTATCCATACATTATTTATCCTCACTTTCTAACACATAATTTAAAGGAAAGAAAAAAAAAGTGAAGTTTAGTTCAAAATTAAATTTACCCATGTACTTCGTGTATAATTCTCCTACCCATAGTTTTTTTTTTTTTTTTTTTGACAATATTTAACTACAAAATTGTTTGTAAATTAAGACTACAGTTTTACTCAATAACTTTTAAATTGCAATTTTTTGTAATTTAAAATTATACATAACATATTATCTTATAAATTATATAGTAAATAATATCTGATTGGCACAATATTTGATATGTGTATTAAGAACATAAAGAACATGTAATCCAACGGTTAGATTTTCAAAATATATAGTAATATTAATGATATTGCGTAAAATTGTAGTTTTAGGCTACAACTAATTTTGTAACTAAATTTTTTCCATTTTTTTATTCTTTTTGTTTTATCAAAATGTTTAAAAGGAAAAAAGAAACAAAAACAAACTATTATTATAAACTTGTAATGGTTTTCATGGTACTTTACTAAGATAATAAGCTATTATTATTATTATTTTTTTTTTTGTTAAGGATAATAAGCTATTATCATTGACTATTGATTATAAAAAAGATATTATTGATTTTCATATGAACTTACCATTAACACATTTTTATTGTTTTCCAATGATATTATTCCTTTTTTTTTTTATCGTTGGATTTTTGAGAAGTTGTGTATGCTATAATTATGTCAGTGTTTCTATTTCCCTTTACCCTAACTAGGTTTGAGTTACACATTTTCTACACTATTATATTTAAGTAAATCTAACAGTAAAAAAAATAAAATAATTAATGTTGATTACCATCTCATTTATTGTCCATTATTTATGAATTTCCATATTTGTTTCTACTCCCAAAATGTGCTTACATTCTCTCTCTTCACTCCTGGGTTTGTATCTTTGAATTGCTTGCCTAGCTCCCATGTACAATCTAAATTAGTAAAAAACTAAGGACAATGGCAAGATTTTTTTTTTTTTTTAATCAAACAATTGCAGGATATTATTTAATAATATCAAGTATCAAGCATCTATGTGGAAATATTTTTTCAACCGTTTGGGACTTTGATATGACCCAATACTATCAAATATCAAGAATATTATCCAATAAAATCATAGTGCTGATTGGCGGCCAAACTTGGGAACTTTGGGTATGATCAACGTCAAAGATGCTCAATGCCAATCAACTGGGGAAATAATCACTTCCACCTTCACCAAATCACTAGAATCACCACTATGATTTTATTTAATTCAATAAACACAGAAATTCAAAACATAAAATGAAAAATTTTCCATATCTTCCTAAAAAGAAATTAAAATTGAGTCACTTGATTTACTTCTCCTCTCTCTCTTTTTTGAAGTCAGATTGAGTCATTTAAATGAAAATCTATCCAGATCTACTCATACACATAATTTTTTTTTTTTTTAAATGGTATATTTTAAATTTTGCTGAGGATTGGTTATGGTGGGCTGCTCTTTAGTAGAGATGAATATGATTTGCCAGGTATTGAAAAAATGGCGGTGTACCCTCTAAAAAAGTGGAAAGTGGAAACTAATTAAATAAGGAAATAGGAAAAAAAAAATTCTAGTATTAATTAAGCAATAAGTGGAAAGTAATGGTAACATTTAATGATATTTTTTTAACCATCAAATTTTTTAGAAATCTACAAAGTAAAAAAAGTATAACTTTATAAGAATTACACCAGGTGTAATTTGAACTTGTTATATATATATATATATATATATTCTTTTCAAAAGGACAAATTTTGTGACATTAGATGACATTAGTATTGCGTAGTACATGGTTATAAATGAATATAACTATTTGTGAACAACATGGGTTCCAACTTAGGAAAATTCTTGTTTAGATTTGTTTATTTCACAAACAAGACAAATTCAAGCTTATGCTTAGGTTTGACTATTAAAAAGTTAAGGTAAAACATAATAATGTATTGGTGAACAAACTCGCGAGAATGAGACTCAATTTCAATATTTTATATATATATATATATATATATGTATGTATGTATATATGCATGTATGAATATATACTTATATAAATTGGAAATTTAATTGTGTAGTTTTGTAAATAAATTCATAAGGTAGCAACTGTTCAACTAGAAAGAAGTTTCTCCACGCTAGTGAAAGTTTGGGGCTCCAACTTCTCCTAGGTTGTAGAGTTGGTGTCCCTTCCCTTCGAAGGTGGTTTTTTTGTTCACTTGAAGTAACAGGTTTATCTCAAGAGCTTGTGGTGTTTCTTTTTTAGGGGCTCTTTTTTTTTCTTTTTCTTTTTTTTGTGTTCTTGAATTATCTATCCTCGATGGATGACTTCACAGAAAATTGGAAAAACCTTTCTCTTTCAGAAAGGGAGGGACCAGGTCTATCCCTTAGGGAAGAACAGGCAATGACAAAATTTATCTTAGCAATGAAGTTCCTAACTAAGCAGGCTCTCAATTTCGAAGCCATTGCCAACACCTTTCAACCATTATAGAGGTTGATGAATGGGTTCAAAATTGAGAACCTTGGAGACCATACAGCTCTGTTTATTTTTGATGACAAACTCAAAATTGACAAGATTTTAGGGAGTGAACCTTGGAGCTTTGACAAGCATCTGATGGTGCTACAACGCTATGATAAGGACATGTTGATACATACTATGAATTTTAACATCGTGAATTTTTGGGTTCAGGTACACGACATCCCAATACGCTTCATGACCAAGCCCATGGCGGAACAGATTTGCAGCTTTATTAGATCGATACTCCACCCAATAGAGAAGCATGAAGGAGTGGGGGGAGGATTTATAAGAGTTAGAGTTGCCATTGACATCTCGCAGCCCCTCTGTTGTGGTAGATTAATAAGCTTGGAGGATGGATGGAAACATTGGGTCTCCTTCAAATATGAACGCCTTCCAAACCTGTGTTATTGGTGTGGTTGCCTGACACATGATGATAAGGATTGTGAGCTCTGGATAGAAAGCGAGGGTATGCTCTCCATTGATGCACAACAGTTTGGTCCGTGGCTACTAGCAAAACCTTTCATAGCATCTTGAAAGAATGTCATCACAGTGCCTGGATTCTATGTCGGAAAAAGAAGGAAGCTCAACAATCACAATCCACAAAAAAAAAACTAGACAACCACTGCCTACGGTTCCTGCTATGGTGGTTCCTGTTGAAAGCTTCGTCTAGCAAAATATAGAAAGTGATAAATGTGGAAATATTTTAAATGATAACGGCATCTCAGGAGAGGATTTTTTTGGGAGGGAATCAAGTAACACAATTTTTTCGAAAAATATATCCATATCTGAGCATGGGGCTGTAGTTTCGGGAATTGAGAATGAATCACACCAAACGGATTTATTTGCTGAACACTTAAGGGAGATAAACCTAGAGTTACACAGATTTGATGCTCCTACAGGTCAATCCCATAAATATATTTTCACAGCATGAGGAGAAAAAATCATGGAGAATTCCAGGGAGAAGTCTACCACTCGACCCCCCCCCCCCCACAAAAATAATGTCCACTCATGTGACCAAACACTCTTCTAATTCGGCCCACCAAACACCAGCAATCCTCTTAGATATTTCCAATGTAGTGTCCAACACATATCAAGGTGCCAAATGGTATAGAATTCAACGTGAAGCTAGAGACAGGGACACACCAATGGAAGGCACAGTGGGTCAGAAAAGAAACATCACAGATGGAAGTGATCATTTAGTGTTACCAAGGAAGAAGCAAGTGGTTTCACTGGATGACAAGGAAAATACACAGATATTGGCGGAGGCTAGCTACCAGCCTTGCCAGAAGCAATGAGTCTCATATGTTGGAACTGTCATGGGCTTAGGAACCCATGTACAGAAGATCAGCTTGCAGAGATGGTGCGAACAAAAAATCCTCCTGTCCTGTTTTTAGTCGAAACTTGGACAAATGAAGCTAAGCTAACCAATATTTAGAACATAATTAATTGGAAGAATAAATTTATTGTACCAAGGAGAAACAAGGAAGATGGTTTAGTATTATTTTGGAAGGAAGATTTTGACCTTGAGATTGAAAGTTTTTCGAAGAACCATATCGATACCACAATAAACAAAAATAAAGAGGATGAATGGAGATTCATGGGCCTATATGGGGAACTAGAAACGCAAAAAAAGACATGAATCATGGGAGAGACTACGGAGTTTGAAAAATAAAGGGGCGGCACCGTGGATTTGTGCAGGGGACTTCAATGAAATCACCAAACAATCTGAAAAAGGGGGTGGGAGAGTCAAACCACACCATCAAATGCAACCATTCCATGAGGTACTAGGTGAACGTGGGTTCATGGATATGGGATTTGTGGGATCCTTGTTTACATGGCACAAACACTACCCAAATTATACTGTCTGGGAGAGGTTGGATAGAGCAGTAGCCACAAACGAGTGGTTTGCAAAATTCCCAGAAACAAAAATACATCATTTGGATGTGACTACTTTGGATCACAAGGCACTATGGATTGTCTCGAAAGTCATGGAATGCAAACAACAGAGACCGTTCCGCTTCGAGCAGATGTGGATGATGGAAGAAGGTTGTATTGCCACAGTGGAGGCAGTGTGGAAGACTGGAAATAGTAAAGCTGAGGATGTTAAACTTATTACGAAAATTGATAGATGTTGAAAGGAACTCACCAAGTGGAGCAAGAAATTTTTTGGGAATGTCCAACGTGACCTGGAGAAGAAACGAAAGCTTTTAAGTTTGGTAGAGCAGTTGGCCTTAAATGGGGGGAGTGTGCAGCGTATGAGACAATTGGAAAAAGAAATCAACTCCTTGCTATACAAAGAAGCCACGATGTGGAGACAGAGATTAAGAATTTAATGGTTAAAGGATGGAGATAAAAACACCATATTTTTCCACAGTAAGGCTTCACAAAGGAGACAACGTAATTTTAAGAAACCCCTTTATATTATGTAAATTATTTACATTTTAAGAAACGTAGCTTGTAAAAATTGTAGTTGCCCCCCCACACCCCCCCCCCCCCCCCAAACAAATTTTGAGGCATTTCAATGGTGCTATTAAAAGAAAAAAAATTATATTTAAAATCATATAATTTAAGAGGTTTAACAATTAAACTATGTTGTTTCAAAAGTAACAAATTTAGCCTTGATGTTTTAGAAAGTAACAAATTAAACTTCAACCTAGTGTGTTTGAGATTTAATATAAGTAGAGGGTTTAATTTATTACTTTTGAAACTATAAAGTTTAAATTTTTTTTACTTTTCAACTTTAGGGTTTAATTTGTTGCACGCTTAACATAAAAAAATAAATAAATAAAAAGGCCAATCGGTCTAGTAGTTATAGAGACACTACTCAGACAAGATACATTATTTCTCACTTTCATTTTTTATTGTAAATTATGCTCTAGTATGTGTTAAAGTTTTGCATTATACTTGAACTTAAAGATTTCATTGGTTCCATTGAAATTTTGTTATTTACTTTGGTAGACAATTTAGTAATTCATATTAAAAATGATAATCTTCAAATTTTCATTATGGAGATGCTAAAATATGAATTTTATTATATGAAAGATCATCATCAAGCATAATTTTGATAGGAGATATGTGCGGTCCATAAATCAAATACCAGCCCAAGACCAAGGCCCACCTAAGTTAGGCCCATCCAAGCAGTACCAAATAAGTGATCGAGGGTCCGAGCATGGTATAATACTAACCGGCCCAAGGCAGCACTGAGAATGTTAAATAATACTTTGGGGATATCCACATGTTGAGCCTAGATTTGGAGGCTGGCACAAGTCCCAATGGAGTCAGTTCAAAAATATGTAGCAGGTCCTATCCAACTAGGAATATAGGTTAGAAAGTGCCCCACTGTTTTCAGAAAAGCCGCCCTTCATGATGACAAAGCCATTGAGGGAAAGCTATATAAGGAGGAAGAGATGGTGTGAGAAGGTGTTGGCAAATCTAGGAAAGAGAGGGAGAGAAAAATACATGAGAGGTAAAGAGAGAAAAATAGCTAAAATAAAGGAAGCTCAGCACCTAGCTTGAGACTCCATGGGAAACACACTTAGGGGGATAAGGTTTATGTTGGGTCGCAAGTTTCTTCATTTGGGCTATTAGGCTAGCCTCTAAGAGATTTAACCATAATAGGAAACTCTTGATCCACTCAAAACAAATAAATTGGGAGCCCAACCTCAAAGGCGTCAGAGTACCTTGAGTTGGGCCGCTACAAGATACTATATTTTTTTTTTAATTATATATTTTTGGACATGTCTAATATAAAAAGTACACAACTTTGATAGGCTCATTAAAATTTAGAAGACGATAAATTTTTTATGTGCGCATGTAAAGGTTTGTCTAAACTAATATGTTTAGTATCACAACTTGTTCCCAAACTAAAATTTCTGATGCCCCCTACTAGCCTGAGTGGAACAAAAAAGTCCGACAAAGTCAGACTATTCAAATTGTTTAGACTTGTTAATTAATAATGAAAATATATTATTACTATTATTGGCTGAAAAAATTCAAATTTATATCGTCAAATTAATATCCTACTACACTGCAGTAGGATATTAATTTGACGATAATGAAACAAAAATAAATTAGAAAGAATTTTTGGTAATTAAGAGTTTTTTGATGTTTTAAGTTTTATGCGTGTGAAGCAAGCCAGCAATGAATGTTCTGCTTTGCTGCCTCTTCATACAAAACACATGATGAGAATAGTATAGAGTGACGGAAGTAATGATGTATATTTGGCAAGACAGTTGACTGTCTTTTCCCCAAACAGGGTGACAGCTGAAGATATTTTAGGACAAAATTGAAATATAAAGAAAATTAATTGACTATTCTCGATTCAAAGAGGACAAATGTTAATAGTATGTTTAAATACTGTTTATTTATAAAAAATTGAAAACTTATTACTAAAATACTGCAGTAAAATAATTTTTAAAGATATGAATAATGTTGTAAGACTTAAATTTATCTAGAAATTTACATTTTGCTAATTTTGGTGGTCTGTGAACAATACTCATGGGACTTACTATAAAAATACAAAATGCCTCATCCAAATTCACGCAAAAATTAACGAAAATATAAGCAGTAATCTATTTTTAGCAAAACAAAAAAGAAAAAAAATTTTAAAAAAGAAAAAGAAAAAGGCCATATGTAGACCATGATAACAAAAGTTAAAAATGGGTGACAATGGGTGGGATGATTAACAAAAGTTAAAAATGTTTTTAAAATAGTACAACGGTCATGTCCATGATAACAAGTGACAATGGATAAGTGAAAGAGAAAGCATACCCACCTTTTCTTTTCAACGTGGATTTTACGTGGATTTCACACATTTTAGCAACTCAAAGACTAAAAACACACGCTACAACAATGTTGTTAAAACTAAAATATTTTGCCGCATTGCTACATTGGGCTATTATCTCTAACAGTTCACTATAGTTGAGAGTTACTTGTTAAAAACAATTTTTTATTCACACACGCTCACTGGCTCTCTCACGCGCATAAATTATTTCTACCCTATTTCACTATCTCTCTCTTTCACCAACATCGATTTTTTCCTAACCTCTCCTCTCTCACTTCTCTCTCTCTCATGCCATTGTTTGTTCTTGGTGGTTCAATGATTGTGGTTGGATGGTTTGTGGGTATAATTTGGTGGGTGAAGCAATGAACAGTGGTGATGTGCGTCTGATTTGGTGGGTCTCAGTGCTAGTGAGTTTTGGTTATTTTCTATCAGTGGTGCTGGTTTTGTCTCAATGGTGTCTTAGAGGTTTGGGTCTATTTTGGTGGGTCTTAGTAGGTCTTGAGCACAAAAATCAGTAGTGATTGTAATGGTGGATTTCTTGGTGGATTGTTTAGGTTTTTTTTGGGAGGTGACTTGTGATTAAAGTGGTGGTTGTTGTGGCTGACTGTGTTGCTCTATTTTAATGGGTTTTGTGGTGGATTCTTGATCACGGTGGTTGTGGTGGTAGTTTTGTTTTGCGGTGGGTTGTGACTGTCACAGTGGTGGTTGAAAGTTCAAAAACGTGTATAAACACCTTTGAAAGTTTAGACTCCCAAATTACAAATTACCAATTCAAGCTTTATATCAAACAATTAATGTGCGGGACATGAACAAAAGCTTAATACAGAATTGATAAACAATCTAAGCCAATTAAAATCACATTCACAGTAGAAAATAAAAGGCAAAGATAAAGGGAAGAGAGATGGAAACACAAGGACAACACACGATGTGTTATCGAAGAGGAAACCGAAGCCCTCGGTGTAAAACCTCTCCGCCGCCCTCCAAGCGGTCAATAATCCACTAGAAAATGTAGTTGGGATACATGAACAGCAATAGACCCTCCAAGCCTAATCTACCCGATGTACCTAAGCCCTCCAAGCTTCTTGCTCCAACGAGGTTGCGCCGAACCTTTTTCTTTTCTAGCTTACCAGATTCCGCTACTAGACCGTAGCATCCGCCATCCTTGGCATCTTCCAATGCTTCCCAAAACTCCAAAAACACTCAACACTCTAAATTGGTGTGGGTAGTGTTTGGATAGAAATCTCCTCTCAATAGGTATGACAATGAGAGAGGGAATGAGAAGAGACTACAAAGGTTTCTCTCTAAGAATGAGTAGCTCTCTCTAATTGGGTGGGTGTTTTGAAGAAACCTCTCTTAGGGTTTTTCTTTCTGAATAGCCACACATATCTTGTAGGAATGAGGGGTATTTATATTGGTGTGAGAATGGAATATGAAGAGTCAGTTTTTCCAAAAACAGGGCTGACTGGCGACTTGACCTCGTGACTTGACTGAGTCGCGAGTTCAAGTCGCGAGCTAACTTAATGGCCAGTCTGGATTTTTGTCGTGTAGTGCTCCAGGTGGCGTGACTGTTCAGCTCCCCTGCATGCTCTGCACGTGAGCAACTTTTGGCGGCTTGCAATCTGCGAGCCACCCGCGAGTCCTAGTCGCGAGTCTCTGCTTCACTGCACTGTCTTGAGCATTTCTTCACACTCTCTCACACACTACCCTTACATGATTCCCACCTAAATACAAGGTTTCTAAGTGCTATATTACAAGCAGATTTGTCATGGAATAAAGCCAACACATGGTTGATTAAATTCAACCTTACAGTGGTGGTGGTGGTGGTTGGTTGCTATGAATTTTTGTGGGGAAGTTTTATTTTATTTTAACAAGTTTTTTATTTATATTATTTTAATGGGATGAATGTCAAAATAGAAGTTTTGATGTTGGGTGTGAATTGTTAAAATAGATAAAGTTGCTTTTCAAATTGCTAAAAACTATATTTTTTTAATTACCTTTGATGTGCTACATTAAGATTCCCACTGTCAGCTTTTAAGAATGTGTTACATTATTATTATTATTTTTATATTGGTGTTAGTTTTATTCCGTGTCAATTTAATTGTAATTTCATGCTTAATTCTTTTTATTTGCGAGCTACTTTTGTAATAAGGTTAGGTATGAGTGTCCAATATACAATTGCTAGAATTAAGAATTTACAGGACATTGGCTCCCGCGAAATAGACAAGTGACACTTTTAAAATTTTGTTATATATACTTTTAGATTTGTGAGATACACACCAATTCGCACTCGAAAATTTTTCGACCATAAAAAAAAATAGTTATTCAGATCATTTACTACTAGCCCCTTCCTTATTTTTTTTAAAAATTTTTTTTATTATTTTTATACAAGATAAAAATTATACTCTAACATAATCTTAGTGTATATGTGTGTAAAGCTCCCTCTTAGAAACTTGAACCCCAACCCTTACCCCCTACACTTCACAAGCATTTATACTTATAGAGTGACCATCACACCAAAGATGTGCCGTGGCACTACCAGCCCCTTCCTGTGAGAAAATGAGCTTGATCATTTATTTCAAGCTCACAAGTCTAACACATTACACAAAAGGCTCTATTTATAGAGCATAGCTTAGACTAAATCCATAACCTTCTAGAATCCTAGAAGGTTCTGCTCTAACAGAAATCTAACAAACTAATAAAAAACTTATAACAAGATATTTTGGGTTTGTTACAGCTGTCACCTAAGCTAAAAATATCTGGAATGGAAATTATGGAAGCTAAGCTCGTGGAGGAGAAGAATAGAGCAATTTTGCAACAAACCCCAAACTCAGTGAAGAAATATGAAACGGTGTCATTAGGGCTTGTATAAAAGTGTTGTTTAAACAGCAGTTATCGTTGTTTAAACAACACAACACATATTTCTATAACACTTTTTCACTCACACGTATTTCCACAACACTTAAATAATATTACTAGAACAACATTATCAAACGGGCCCAAGCTTTCAGTAAAAACGGCATCATATCTCTTGTGATTATAAACTCAGACCATTAAAGCCCAAAATGATGTCATTTGTCATTAAAACAAGTGTCACCGTTTTGGCTCTTAATGTTACTGTTGGAATTAGAAACTAGCCGTTGTCTTTGTCTTCTTTAGCTTCTTCTTGAGGAGATATTGATCTTCCTCTATCACTTCCCACTATAAATTCCTATCATTTCCCACGAACCCTAAGCACCCACCTAAGAGTTGAGATAATTGTATCCATGGTTAAGAGAGCCAAACACCATCAATTCTCTACACTCTTCCATCTCACCATAGCCAAACTGTGAGAGCAAATTATCTTAATCACAATCATCACCATCCATTGAGTTTTGTGAACGAATTGGATTGTTGAGAGCTTGGGAACTATTGGAGCTTGCCAATTTCAACCATGGTGGCTTAAAGGTTTTAATTAGATAAATTCTCATAAAGAAATTATATATATATAAATATATTTATTTGTGGAAAAAATATATTTTTTAAACCTATAATTTAGAAAAATGTAGTTTTAAAAGAACAATTTAAACCTTAAGATTTCAAAGATTAATATATTAAATTGCAATTCATTTAAGTATAAAGGAATTGTGTTTGGACTTATAAAAATAAAAATGAAAAAACTCTAGAGATTTATTTGTCATTTTTGAAACCATATGGACTTATAAAAATTAAAAATGAAAAAACTCCAGAGTTTTATTTGTCATTTTTGAAACCATATGGTTTAATATGTTACACTAGTAAATTATATAGTTTATTTGAAATACTTTTTTTTTTTTTAAATATATCATTATGAACATGAGAAAATGTCATTTGTTATGAATTCTAATTAGCTTAATTGGTAAAATATCTTATTGTTGAATAAGAGATTTTGGGAACGATTTATGCTTACACTAAAAATTGGTTGATATTTTAGTCAAATAACAAAATCAATCATTATGGAATGAACATCATAAGAGAAAATCTTACAATGTGTATCAAAAAAGAGGATGTAATTTGTCAAGGACCGACAAGTAAAGCAAAGCTTGTCTCCTCATTCCACACAACCCCACCCATCGAAGTGCCTTTCACTGCTTTTACTTAGTTCTATTAGGTAAACAATAGTCCTCGTATGTGTCGTACCAATCATGCATCATCCGTGTAACAGTGAATTCATAAACTTAGATTTAATTAGTTTACATTCTGATCTCCGGTTTTGTATAAGAGAGGAGAAAGATATGATTTAATCTAGAGATTTTGTTGAAGATTTTGACAAGAGAACTAGAGGTCCCAGATTTATTCTTTCATTTATTACTTGCAAATTCATTTCAAACAGTAGATATATATTCTCAAATCTCAACAATTGAGATTCAAATCATGTGTGTTGAGGATTCATTTCTATTCTTGTGGGTTTTTGTACCTTTTGGATATTTGGACTCAGATTTATATTTTTTTATTCCAAAGACTTTATTATCTAGGTCATGCTTTTCGGCCGGTGAGGCATATCTGTTCCGGACTCGATTCTTGTTGTAATTATCGTAATTATAATATTATTATGTTATATAATTGGATGGCGGGTTCATCATTTTTTGTCTTCATCTACTTTGGTTCGAGTCTAAGAGGAAGACTTAACTGTCCGTTGAGAACAATTCATCTGGTTTTTTTTGTTGAAAATATACTAAAATATATTTGTACATTAAAGAATGAGGTCTCCTGGGTCTTCAAGCCCATTAGCTTGGGCCCAGGAATGATGAATACCAACTCAGCCATCCGACCTAAATCAATAATCCTAAGAAGTAATAGCGAAGCTATAAATTATTATAATTTTTTTTAGGGATTAGGTTAAATGTATCAATAAATTTTAATAAACAGAATAAAACACACACACTCATATATAAGAAAATTTCCTTTTATATAATTCAAGACAAATATTGTTTTTATTAAGCCATTTATAATAATCCTTTAAATTATATTAATTAAAATTAATATTCTTTAATTATTTTAAATAAAGGGTTTTTTTTTTGTTAAATAAATTTTACACATTAGAGCATAATAATAGTTTTAAAAATATAAAATGTATACAAATCAATCAATTTTATACATATATGCCTTAACATATATTTTGTAATATAGGAGAAATATAAGAATAACAATACTAAATAAAAACTTTTCTTTTTGTTATGGATGACAAAGTACAACATATCCCAAAATTTTATTAACCATAAAAAATGTTGTATCTTTTCTTCTAATGGAAAAAGAAAAAGAAAAAAACCCATACCTTTTTTTTTTTAATTGCCATCCATGGATTCTTATATCCCTATTCCTAATTCTCTGTACTCAAAATGAAAAAATAGTTTCTTTTTTTCAAAAATAAATAGATTTTATTAAAGTAATTTACTAATATATTTTTGGAAGCATGTATTTTCAATGATCCTAAAGTTACTCTACTCTACTCAGAGTCTAGGAAGCACGGGTTCGCCGATTGAGCCAGCGCACCCAAGTTGGATACACACGAACGCGTCATGTGGCCGTGGACGCAGCCGCATGCGCATCCATGGCTGAACTTTTTTTCTTTTTCATTTCCAATTTAGCTCGATACGGTTTGATTCATCCGAAACAGGCCCCAACTTGGTCCAATTCTGTCTGAAATGGGCCGAAACAGGCCCCAAATCGGTCAATTTTTTTTTTAAACCCTGAAATGCACTGGAGGAAGAAGAGAACAAAAGAAAAAGAAAAATAAGAACAAGACTAGAACAAAAGCTTGAAACGCACTTAAAGTCTGAAGCCACTGCCTTTCCACGATACAGAGGCAGTAGAGCAACTAAGAAAAGAAAAAGAGAAATAAGAATAGAGATAATGACGGATTGGGTATGTGAGAAAGAGTGGATGTGGTTGAGTGGTTCATGTGGCTAGGTTTGGGAATTGGGAAAAGTGAATTTCAAGAAGTTTCCTAGTTTCTAATTACTCTAATTACTCAAAATGTTGATTTTATTTACAAAAATGCCATTAATGACTTATTCTTTTTTTTTTTTTTTTTTTTTTTTTTTTTTTTTTTTTTAAATTTCAAAAAACCATATAATCTCCTTTATTATGATTTTCTTTTTAAACTATATTAAACTCATTAATTTACTTGACTTTATAATAGCCATTAGTCAAAATATTATTCTATTAATTATTAAATAATAATACTAATATAGTAATATGTATTCACTTTATTATTTACTATTGATGGGAATGACGATGATACATCCCACTGACGAAGATAACATTAATGACGAAGGAAGCATCCTTGACGAAGTCATCAGGAACAACGAAGAAAGCTATCATCACTGACGAAGGCAAGGAGTCATTCAATGCAGTCAATCAATGACCTGAGCAGTTACGAAATCAACCAAGCAGACCGTTGGGAACTTCTTAAAAGTCTCATTATTGGACCAGAGACGTTACTTGAGAAAGCATTAACAACCACAACGGCTAGCCCCTAAGGCCGCAGGTATAAAGCTCTCATACAGTCAATAGAAGGTACGGATATACACTGACACTTTGAGAGCATATTCTGATTCTTTACTTTGTTTGGTCATTATCCTACCTTTGGCATCGGAGACGTTGTGGCAGGCACCACACCGGTGACCTTCATCGAGCATACCCTCGCACACCGCAAGGGATTCCATTTGCCCATTCTTACTGACGAGTTTGTGTTTCATCAACTATTACTCTTAAATTGATATATATTTACCATTATATGAAAAAATGCTTAGTAATATATAGAAAATATGAATAAAAATATTTGTAATAATTAATTAATAAATGTATTCTGCAGCACCCATATTCTACTTTTTCAAAAATTGCCGTGTTGCTGCATTACACTCGCACCTGCACTTTGTGAGAGTGCTTTTTTTCGGGATACTCAGGCCCAAGGATCCCGAGCCTGAATGAAAAAGAAAGGATTTGGTGGACTGGGTCTTGACTCACCGCAGCTAAATGGCTGTTTAAGAATCAAGTGAATGCAGAGAATACTCCTGACAACATACAAAAAATGACAAACAAGGATATCGAGGAGTGCCAGAAATTAACAACGTAAGCTCAGAAAGAAAAGAAAAGCAGGATTAGCAAGACGATAAAAAAAAAGTACTATGGGGATCCTAGGAACAATATTTCATTAAAGCATTATCTGTTTGATTACAGCAAGCTTACTAGGACGTGATACAAGGTCCAATCGAGCTCAAAAATTGCAGCCTTGAATGGCTATTTCAGCCTTCAAAACTTGCGAAGTTTGATTCTCGTTGGATCCGAGTATGTACCATAGTTGCTTTTACAGGATATCGGGAAGCAGTATTTGTTTTCCCTTAGTATTCTCTTTCTGCCTGGACTTTCTGATAATTTTTTCTAGGGAATCTCTTCTTTCTATTGTTCCTTTCTTTTTTTCTCGCTGCCTTCTTCACAACCCATCCTCTCCTTTTATAGTGGAGTTTTTCTGGGCGTCTTGGGGAACCGTTGGTTCCCCTGTTTTGGTCTTTTGCAAACAGAGTATGTTCTGTCCTCATCATCTCGGTAAGTCCCCTTTTCCTTTTTCTCTCATTCTTTCCTTCTCTTGGTTCTGATTCCTTCGAAAGCTTCTGGTTGGCCATCCTCTTTGGGATGTGCTGAGGTATGCCCTTCTCGGCATCCTCACTTCTGGCGTCTTTTACCTTTCTGTTTCTTTCCTATTTGGGCGGAATCCTGTTCTGCTCTTTTGAAATTGTTTTGTTATCATTCTTCTTCCTTGTCTTGGTTCCCGACGCCTTTTCTGTTTGTTCCATGAAGGGTCGCTTGCGTTCTTTTGTTTTTCTTGTTTTCTTTTTCTGTCTTCTTTCTATCGATCTGTCCTGGTCTTCTTTTTCTTTGCGCTTATTGATGGTGCCTGAGGATCCTTGCGTCTTATACTTTGCTGTGATGTTCTCTCTCTTTTTTCTTTGGTTGCTTTTCCTTTTCTGGGCTTCGGGATCCTCAGGGCCTTTCGTATAATCCCTTTGGACTTGGTCTGAGTTTTCTTTTTTCTGGGCTTAACTCACTCTTTCTTGGGCTTAGCTTATTCTTTCTTGGGCTTATTTTTACTGTGATTTTTTAGACCTCAACATTTAGCCCCCCGAGCTCGTGGGTTGCTTGAAGCCCACGCGTGAGTGATTTAGGTTTCCTTAGGTTTTTGTTGGATCCCAGCTCTCTTCTGCTGCTTTTGGTCGCCTCCTTTTTTGCGTGTTGTGTTCTTTTATAATTATTACTTTTCGCAGCTTCCTCTTTACACGGGACGTGGCAGTTGAGTATTTGAGATAAAACTCTCCTACCCACTTATCTCGTTTCCCATTGCTTCTCATTAATAACTGCTGATTAACCCCCTCTTCAAATTAAATTTTTTGCAACTGGCGCGTCTTTTCATAAACTGTTTTTCCCAACTGCTACTTGCGCCTTTATTGTAGCCGTTTCATCTTATCATTTTGCTTCTCTGAACCTTTTTCATTCCCTGAGTTTTTCTTCTTCTCTGTTACTCTGGTCTTCCCTTTTTCGCACTTTCAATCTCTTTTCTTCTCATAGTGTGTGCTGTTTCCATGGCTTCTTCTTCTTCTCGAAAGAGGAGAGAGCGTACTCCCAGTCCTTCTGAGGGGGAAGGTTCTTCTGGTTCTGCTCCGAGCGATTCCTGCGAGGTTGCTGAACGTCCGGCCTTCCCTTTACGGGATCCTTGGTATTCTCTCAGTTTATTTTTTCCTCATATATCTCATGGTGAGGCTCCTCCATCCCCTCACGTTTGGCTATTTTCTGGCCAAGCGGGTTTCGCTGGTTCCGCCCAGGTTCCTAACCCTAGAGAGATTTTTGATCTCCAGATCAGACAAGGAATCCGAGAGGCGGTTCCTATTTTCTTTGATTTTGTTCCGGGAAAGATTCAGGGTTGGCCTATATGAGTAGACAAGGAACTGTCTGATGCTGAGTTTGTGGGTCGTTTGGAGCGCGCCGGCATCCTAAAGGCAGTGGCTATTTCCAGAAACCTTGAGGGTTTCAGAGACGCCAAAGGGCTCAGGCATCTGGTACGTCGTTGGTGTCCTTCCCTTCATACTTTTTTCTTTTCTACTGGTGAATTGACAATCACCTTGGAGGATGTGGTTAATAACTTCCTCCTCCCGGTGTTTGGTGAAGAAAATCCCTTTGATATTGATCTTTCTGGTGAGGATCTCGTGGTAGAAGAGAAATTATTTGGTCATTTTGGTGGTCGCTCCGCCTCTCCTGGTGGTAAGCCGGCTAGGATGGGGAGATGGGTGATGACCCTCTCTCGTGAAAAGGATAAGGAAGTGAGGTGGGCCGGTTTCCTGGCCTTTTGGCTTAGTAAATTTTTGTTCAGTGAGTTTCCTGGGTACGGAGTTAAGTCTTCATTTTTTCCGTTGGCAATCAAGTTGGCTCGGGGTACCCAGTATCCTTTGGCCCCTCTGTTTTTGGGTCATGTTTATTCTCAACTGGACTAGCTTCATGGAGATGAGGCTG
Organism: Quercus robur; assembly: GCF_932294415.1. NCBI lineage: Eukaryota > Viridiplantae > Streptophyta > Magnoliopsida > Fagales > Fagaceae > Quercus > Quercus robur. Next base: position 82,935,829 of record NC_065535.1, read on the forward strand.
AGGGTGACTCTTGCTATGTGATTACTTCATCTCTTCGTTGTGCCATTCTTCAGATTTTCATGTGGGACCGTTCTGCAGCTACCTTGGCTAAGTGTAGAAATTTGAAGTTTGTGAAGGACAAGTTCCAAGGATCCCCCGACATAGTGAAGGGTCTTTGTGGCAATTCTACTGATGCCTTTCCCATTATTTTTCGTTGGATTAGCTTAAAAGGTGGTGGCCTAAATCTTGTGGAGTTGTTTGACCAAGCAGGGAGCTTATGTTGGAGATCCCCTCGTGAGTTTGGTCCTGGCTTTGCGTGTGATTCTGTGTTGTCTTCTTTTTTATCTTCAACAGGTAATACCTTCGACCTGCGCCGTGGTGATGAGGGCAGTCTGGCTTATCTTGCCTGCATTAGCCCCTCCTGGCTTCCCGTGCCCTCTTCAAGTGGCCCAAAGTACACTCATTATTCAGTACACCGGGTGCTCCGACAGTTTGGTTTTGATCAAGACATTCCGCCAGTTTTCAAGGATGTGGTGCCATCCCTTCCTTCCTTGGATCCTTTCTTGAGGTTGCAGGCCTTTTCTTATTGGTCGCGGAGGAGCCCCCAGTTCGTAGTGCCTAACTCCCAGAGAGGAGTCTTTGCTTCCAGTGGCTATACCGGTTATTGGAGAAGAGTACAAAAATCTTTTGTTGACTATGTTGGCACTGGTACAATTCGGGAAGTCCTGAATTCTAGCATTGTTTCTGCTCCGACAGCTAATAGACGTTTATCCCTTCCTACTGCTGGGATTGTTTCTGCTGCTGCAAGCAGCAAGACTGGGTTTGCAGAGTGGCATTCCTCCAGGGGAGGTTGGGTGACTTATGGACAGGATTTTCCTGAGGCCTGGCTGGGTGATAGTCTTATCATTGGTACCTCCTCTGGGGTGCCCATCAAAAAGGGTGCAACAGAGACAATTAGTGCTGCTACTGCTAAAGGTAAGGATGTTAAGTTGAAGAAAATGAAAGCTGCTGATGTTGGCGAAAGTGCAGGGGGTGTGGAGATAGGCTCTAAAGCAAAAAGAAGGAAAACGGGGAAATCTCAAGCACACTTGGCATCTCACGAAGGCAAGGATGTCAGGGTACCTTTAGTTTCAAGGACCCGGAAGAAGACCAAGGTAGAGTCTTCTTTTCCCTAGGTTCCTGTGACTGCTTCAGTCCATGGTTCTTTAGGATCCTCTGGTTTGGTATCCCAGCCTCCTTTAGGACCCTCTGGGCGTACTCGTAGTAAGCAAAAGACTTCCAGAGAATCTGTAGAGAGAGAGAGAAGGGCAAGACTTCTTTCCTTCTTCTCTCTGTTTTTTTTTTGCATTCATTTTCTATCTTTGCTGACGAGTGGTGATTTCCTTTGCAGTCCAAGCGCAAGTTTGATTATAAGAAGGGTAAGAGCCAATCTTCTGGAGACGACGTGGTACGTGTGTTCCCCCTTCTTCTGTTCTTTCTGTGTTGCTAGCATTCCTGCTGTTTTCTTTTTTTTTTTACTTAGTATTGCCTTCTCTGCTTCTCCTTTCTTTAGGTGGAGGTATCCCCTCCTGTGACTGGCAAGGCTCTGGGGGAGGAAACTATCACAGCTCTTTTTGTCATTTTTCCTGTTATGGGGGAGGAGCCCCCTACTGATGACCCCGCTGAGGAAACTGGGCAGCCGATGCAAGGTTCCCAGGATTCTCAGGATCCCAAAACTTCTAGGATCCCATCATCTCAAAGTCCCCATCTTGCACGCACTCCTAGTCCTATCAAGACTGTGTTTCCTCAATCCTTGTCAGATAAGGATGCTTTGGGAGACACTCCTTTATCCAAACAAACAGGTAAACCTTGTTTCTTTTGAAGTGGCGTTATGCTTTACTTTCTTTTCCAGTTTCTCTTGAGTTCCTTCTTTTTCCTTTTAGGTCAAACCAGTGAGAAACCCGCTCCCAGTGTTGCCTCTTCTTTAGAATCAGAGAGCTCAGAAGGTGAGTGTAAGCTGCTCCATCGTGTTTTCCTTTTTCTTTCCCCCCTTTCTTTTTTTTTTTTTATATATGGCGAAGCCCCCTGCATCTATCCATTCCTTTAGCCAATTTGCCATTGGTCCTTCACCTTTTCTTCAACTTGCCTTATGTTCCGAATGCTTGTAGATGGGCTTCCACAGCTGGAGTTGGATAGATGGGCGATGACATACTGGGCATTATGGAATACTAGAAATAAATATTACTTTGAAAAGGGCAATTACAAAGGTCCCAAAAAATATAAGTAGAAAGAAAAGAAGAATATAAATGAAAAGCAAGTTTCACGAACAACCCAAAATCTTGTTTTGTGCCATTTGCTATTAGGTGTATTAATCAATCGCATTGTAATTGATTTGAGAATAGTGAAATTGATTCGAAGTTTGTCTTGTAGTTTTTCCCTTCAAAGAGAAAGAGTTTTCCACGTAGATACTTATATTCTTGTGTGATTGCTATTTGGGATTGATAATATTGGTGATAATATTATTCAAGACCCAACAAAAAGGAAGGTGGAGATTAAAGGAATTCTATCTGGTAAAGTACCGTAAGAACTCTAGAGGATCTTGATCCTTAAAGGACCACAAGAGTACTAAAAAAAGAAGGATAAACAAGTGTGAACATTGTACATATTGTTTCCACTATCTAGAAATCAAATTTTTATTCCAATGTTGTTTCTGGTTGAAAATTCCACTACCTAGAACTAGAATATTTATAAGTTTTCTTTACTCACCACCTGATCTCTTGTGAAACACATGGTTTTGTTAAATATGTTTGTAGCTTACACTTTAAAATTTGGTTAATTAATTAAATTTTTTTTAAAAAGATTTTTTTGTTGATTGTTCATGCTCACCTCTTGTGATTGGTTAAATGAGGCATGATTGGTTAAATGAGGGGTAATTTGTATTATTAAATTTAGATTCAGCCAATAGCAAAGTTTATGAGAATAATTAAACAGTCTCTCACCTTTCATCTTGTGTGTGTCATGATTTAGGGATTTGAGATCCAAATTCAGTATTTCAGATTTAGATGGACTGGGTTTGTTTTTATTTTTTTATTAAAATATGCTATAATATTTCAAATTTGTTACTTTTGCTCCATATTGATTGCTCTTTATTATTAAGTTAAGAAACATTAATTGGTTTTTGGTAGAGGCGAAAATTGAAATTCAGATCTCTTATATAATAATGAAAGACTTAATATAATTTAAAAAAAAAATAAAGGCCATGTGGCAATCCACATGACATCAATATTAATATTTAAATGTCACTATTAGTCACGTTAGTATTTTTCATCCAACTTAATGGTAGAGACAATTTTTTTTGAAAGTGAAATGGATTTCATTAAACATTAGCCAAGTCCAAATACAGAGCTTTTAACGCAGGGGGAGGGGCTCCTCTAACCATACAACCTCATCACCTAACCCTCTAGCAAACTTTGCTAAACAATGGGCCACCCCATTGGCTCTACGGCTTACCCACCCAACTCATATAGCTCGAAGGCCTGTGCATAAACATTGGATATCCCCATACAAGTGTCCCAGATGTGAACTGTTAGGCTGTGAGCGTGAAATATTTCGCATGACTGACTTATTATCACCCTCTATAATAAGCTCGACGAACCCTACATCCACAACGAACTCCAAGGCTTTGCTACAAGCCAGCACCTCAACCTCCTCACAATTCAAAACAAGTGGTCCTCTCGCTGCCAAGGCTGCCATCACTTCACCCTCCTCCTTTCGTATAACTGCACCAAACCCCGACGCATATAAATCCTCAAAGATGGCTGCATCAAAATTCAGCTTAAATCCATTTTCCAGCGGTGGGCTCCACTGGGTTTCTCTAGCAATGGACATTGGAACTGCCAGGTGTTGTTGAGCTTCTCTAAACTCCTCTAGAAATTATGTTGCTCTCTTGTTCAGTCAAGACGGGTCTTGCATTCTCCCCCCATGGATAATAGAATTCCTTCGACTCCAAATCAACCAGGCTTGGACAAAAAATAGCTCAAGTTCCCCAATTGTTAATTTTTCCAGTAGCACCTCCACTAGTTGCAACACATCAATCTGACCTCCCACCATTTTTTGCAACCGTCTCGCACAGCTCGCCCACACATCTTGAGCCACACTACATTCCCATAAGGCATGAAGTGTAGATTCAGAGTCTCTGTTGCATAGAAGGCATGTGTCATCCTTTGTAATGAATCTTTGAGCAAGCTTCACACGAGTGGGCAAAATGTCATGGCAAATGCGCCATGCGAAGATGCAGACTTTGTTTGGAATATGGAGTTTCCATAACTGACCCCACACCATGCTGTTTCCCACCGAAGAAAAGCTCTCTCCATTTACATCCATCTCTTTCTTTAACTCTCTAGCCAGGTGGTACCCTGTTTTAACCGAATATTCCCCCTCTGTAGAATGCAACCAAAACAGAGCATCATTTGTTTGTCAACGACTCAAAGGTGTTAGGACATATGTGTTTCACATTAAGAACGTATGTCATGATTTTATGTAATTGGCTTATCCTTTGACAAAACACACTTTACTTGTATTTGAGTAGATTTAGGATGTGTTTAAATACTTCAAGAAACCATGTTTCAAGATCAAGTGTTGAAGCCTTCAAGTCTGTCCAAGAAAACAATTTGATAGTGCAAATTCATTAAAGCTCGACAGCTGGCTTGACAGTTGCATCTATCGAGTTTAAGAAAGTTGTTCAAAGTTCGGTGTGCTCGACACCTGCTCGACAGCTTCTCGACACCTCCTATCTGTCGAGGTTTAAGATTTTCAGAATTCAAATTTGATTTTCTTGGGATCCGTGAATATGTCTTTGGGCCTTCTTTTCTCCTAACCCTAGACATATAAAAGGATTGTTTTAAGGGTCGTCAAACAGTTCACAAGTTACACAAGCTTTGAGCAAACTCTGTTCAAACAAATTGTGACCGGAGACGAAGTTCTTGCCCTAGTTCATCTTTTTTTCTTGAAGAAGTTGCTGTGTATGTGCACCGTAGGGTTTTGTGACCAAGCATTTTCTTGATCTTCATCGTGTGGATGAACTGAAGAACTTTGTAATCAACAACCTTCTTAGTTGGTGATTGAAGTCACGTACTGGGATCTGCGCAATTGGTTAGTCACGTTGTTGAGGTCTAAAAAATTCACAGTAAAATAAGCCCAAGAAAGAATAAAATAAGCCCAAGAACGAGTAAGTTAAGCCCAGAAGAAGAAAAAAAAAAAAGAAGAGACCAAGTCCAAAGGGATTATACAAAAGGTCCTGAGGATCCCGAAGCCCAGAAAAGGAAAAGCAACCAAAGAAGAAAAAGAGAGAACATCACAGCAAAATACAAGGCGCAAGGATCCTCGGGCACCATCAACAAGCGCGAAGAAAAAAGAAGACCAGGACAGATCGATAGAAAGAAAAACAAAGAAAAAAACAAAAGGACGCAAGCGACCCTTCATGGCACAGACAGAAAAGGCGTCGGGGAACCAAAACAAGGAAGAAGAATGTTAACAAAAGCGATTTCAAAAGAGCAGAACAGGATTCCGCCCAAATAGGAAAGAAACGGAAAAGTAAAAGACACCAGAAGTGAGGATGCCGAGAAGGGCATACCTCAGCACGCCCCAAAGAGGATGGCCAACCAGAAGCTTTCAAAGGAACCAGAATCAAGAGAAGGAAAGAATGAGTGAAAACGGAAAAGGGGACTTACCGAGATGATGAAGACAAAACGAACTCTGTTTGCAAAAGACCAAAACAGGGGAACCAACGGTTCCCCAAGACGCCCAGAAAACTCCACTATAAAAGGAGAGGATGGGTTGTGAAGAAGGCAGCGAGAAAAAGGGAAAAGAAACACAATAGAAAGAGGAGATTCTCTAGAAAATTATCAGAAAGTTTAGGCAGAAAGAAAATATCAAGGGAAAACAAATACTGCTTCCCGATATCCTGTAAAAGCAACTATGGCACATACTCGGATCCAACGAGAATCAAACTTCGCAAGTTTTGAAGGCTGAAATAGCCATTCAAGGCTGCAATTTTTGAGCTTGATTGGACCTTGTATCACGTCCTAGTAAGCTTGTTGTGATCGAATAGATAATGCTTTAATTAAATATTGTTCCCGGGATCCCCACAGTACTTCTCTTTTATTGTCTTGCTAATCCTGCTTTTTTTTTTTTTCTTTTGTCTGAGCTTACGTTGTTAATTTCTGGCACTCCTCGATATCCCTGTTTGTCATCTTTTTTGTCAGGAGCATTTCTCTGTATTCACTTGATTCTTAAACAGCCATTTAGCTGCGGTGAGTCAAGGCCCAGTCCACCAAATCCCCTCTTTCTTTTTCATTCAGGCTCGGGATCCTTGGGCCTGAGTATCCCGAAAAAGACACTCTCACATTTTGGCGACTCCACTGGGGACTGGGCAAAGAAGAAGGAAGAAACAATCCCTTCACAGAGAATGCCTCCAAGACAAAGAAACAGCAAAGGAACCAATGTGCCACCTACGGCCTCTGAGCCTGTAGGAGAAAACGAGGAAGTTTCCAGGCAAGGAGGTGGGATACCCTTGGTGGAACAGGAGGTTGTGTCGGAACAAAGACACGCAAGACAAGAACCAGACCTAATGGCCAGGATGACAGCAATGCTAAAGGATTTGGAGCAAGAAGTTCGTCTTCTCAAAGAAGGCAGGACACAGGAAGTCAGAGACAACATTCCCCCTACTGGCCACCAAGATGGGACCCAGCCAGAAGGAGGGTCAACAGTAGGAGGAAGAGCCAACCCTCAGTATTTGACACTGGCAGACGTCAATGCCCTCTTAGAGCAAGAAAGGGAAAAACTCTCAGGGATCCCCAAGCAATTCTCTCGGGATCCCCCGTTCCCTCCAGAACTCCTTGGCAAACCATATCCTAAGGGATATGAACCCCCAAAGTTCCATCCTTTCGATGGGAGGAATGGAAGTGCCGTGGAACATGTGAGCAGGTTTGTCCACACTATGGGCCTCTATGCAGGAGACAAAGAATTATGTCTAAGGGAATTTGCCAAATCTTTGGTAGATAGGGCATACACCTGGTACACCACGCTGAGACCCGGGTCCATCAAGACCTGGGATGAGATGATGGAAAAATTCTGCGCCAAATATTACCCTGGTGAAGACAAAATCACTTTCCAGAACCTGCAGATGGTGAGGCAGAGACCTGGAGAAGATCCTGTTCAGTTTATTAAAAGATTTGAAGATGTGTCTCTAGACTGCTATGGAGACCATGAAGAAAAGGAGCTCGTGGAAACCTGTATAGCCAACATGCTTTTTGATTACAGGCTCAACCTTGAAAATTTATGTATCACACAGTTTGCTGACCTGCTACAGAGAACCAGAAGGACAGCGCAAACTATGAGAACAAAAAGGCTGCCCGCATCCCAAGCTATGACAGCATCAACAGGAGAAAAAAGGAAAAGACCAGACGGAAAGGTGTTTGAAGAACCACCAGTGATCCCATGCACAGCTGAGGAGTTAAGCCATGTCCTAGACAAATGGATTGGAGATGGGGTTGTCAGGCCATTCACTGTGTCCAGGCCGCCAACCGAAGAAGAAAGGAAGAATCCTTTATTTTGCAGAATCCATAACTATGTGAAGCACTCCACTAAGGATTGCTGGACCCTTCGCAGATTATTCCACAAAAAGTTGAGAGAAGGAACCCTGGAACTCACCCAGAAGGAACCGGAAGTGCAGAGGAACCCCTTACCTAACCACAAAGGAAAAGGGGTGGTAGCAGTAGTAATACATGGGAACCCAGCAGAGGCAGGAGAATCTGAAGGATCCTTCCACCCGAGTACAGTCAAGACCCTCCAAAAGAATCCTAAGTTCAGGTCACTATTCAATCAATTAGGATTCGGACCAGAAGCAAGAAGAGTGGCCACAGAGTCTCTCATGAGTATAGCAGCAGATTCAGGGATGGAATGTTTTACAGCTGAGTCACATGCTAGCCGAGCTTTCCTAGAGACAACCAATGCAATAACTTTCACTGATGAGGACATGGAGATTGAGCACCCAGACCACCGTAGACCCCTTTATTTAATGGCCACCATAAACGGCGTTCAAGTCAGGAGAGCACTGGTGGATACAGGGGCATCACTCAACCTCATAGCCTTGAGTACCTTGGAAGCTGTTGGCTTAGTTGACAGAAGGATCCTGGGGACCCCCATGGAGATAACAGGATTTGAAGGATCGGTGGAAGCAACAGAAGGATACGTACAGCTAGCCTTAAGGGTAGGGCCAATAGTAGCTTTGACAAGGTTTCATGTAATTAATGCAGAAGTTTCTTATCACGTGCTGCAGGGACGCCCGTGGCTTCACAAACATCGCCTTATTCCATCCACGTTCCATCAATGCATTAAAGGGAGACTGAATGGGAGGCCCATAAGGATCCCTGCCAATCATAATCCTTTCAGCCAGGGAGAAGTAAACTTTGCAGAAACGATGTTTTATGATGAGTTGGAGCCAGATGATGAGAACCCCACCCCAGGGACCCCGGGGGCACCTATCCTAGAAGAAGAAGAAGGAGGAAGGGGCACCAGTGACCTGAGAAACCTTTTAGAAAGAAAAAGACAAAAGAGGGAGCCCAGCTCTTCAGGATCCCGAGAATGTGTGGTGGTGCGGGAACCTGGGGGAAGGCTAATTTATCGTTTGTGAAGGTGCGCGGGACCCGAATGCATTGTGCAGGAAGGTCCCGGACCACCAAGCTGCATGATGGCCCAAGAAGAAATCCCAGAAGAACCAGTTAAGGAGGCCCAGATTCAGCCCGAAGAAGAACTGAAGGAAGTAGACCTGGGAACAGAACCAGGATCCCGAAAACCTGTTTTCATTAGCAGTCAATTGGTGGCTCAAGAAAGAGAACAACTGGTAACCTTACTTCAAAAATACAGAGATGTGTTTGCATGGACTTATGATGAGATGCCTGGTCTAGACCCGGAGTTAGTGGTCCATTCTCTTAATGTGGAACCAGGGGTGAGGCCAGTAGTCCAACCAGCCAGGGTCTTCCACACTGAGGTAGAAGCTCAAATAGTCCAAGAAGTCAAGAAATTACTAACAGCTGGTTTTATCAAACCCATCCAACACCCAAAATGGCTGTCCAACATTGTACCTGTGAAGAAGAAGAATGGTCAAATCCGCTGCTGTGTAGACTTTCGCAACTTGAACAAGGCATGTCCTAAAGATGAGTTCCCCTTGCCCAATATCGATCTCCTTGTAGATTCAGCTGCAGGAAACTCAATGTTCTCGTTTATGGATGGGTACAGTGGGTACAATCAAATTCGCATGGCAGCCAAAGATGCAGAAAAGACGGCATTCAGAACTCCGATTGGGAACTTTTACTACACTGTAATGCCCTTTGGCCTCAAGAATGCGGGGGCTACGTATCAACGGACCATGACAGCCATTTTCCATGACATGATGCATGAGGAGATGGAGGATTATGTAGATGATATTGTGGTCAAGTCAAAAACCAAAACAGGACATTTCCAAGTACTTGAGCAAGTCTTTGAAAGATGCAGGAAATACAAGTTACGTATGAACCCCATGAAGTGCGCCTTTGGAGTGTCTGCTGGAAAGTTCCTGGGTTCCTGGTACATCACAAAGGCATAAGCGTGGATCCAGCCAAGGCCACAGCTATTGCCACGATGAGAAGACCAACTACTGTTAGAGAACTCAAAAGCTTCCTGGGAAGGGTCTCCTATATCAGGAGGTTTGTGCCTGGTTTAGCCTCAGCTACGGCAGGCTTGTCAAAATTACTGAAAAAGGGAAATGAATTCACCTGGGGAACAGAGCAGCAGGAAGCTTTTCAAAGAATTCAGAGCATTATGAACCATCTGCTCACTCTCCAGGCACCAGTACGTGGGCGACCTCTGTTACTATACTTAGCATCGAACTCTCAGGCAATAGGAGCCTTGCTGGCACAAGAAGATGACCAAGGAAATGAGCAGCCCATATACTATGTAAGCAGAACACTCAAGGATACCGAAACCAGGTACCCCAGAATAGAGAAAGCCTGCCTAGTAATCGTTTATGCATCCCAAAGATTGAAGAGGTACTTCTCAGCTCACCAAATCCTCTTGGTAACCAAGTCACACCCCATAAAAGCACTACTGCACCAGCCCCTCCTCACGGGAAGGATGGCACAATGGCTAGTATTGCTCTCACAATATGATATAGGCACAAGAACTCCTAAGGCTGTAAAGAGCCAGGCCATAGCAGATTTGCTAGCTCAATTCCCAGGGAAGGAAGAAGGCCCACTGAGCGAAGAAATCCCTGGTGAGGTAGCAGTGATGGAGATCCCAGGAAAGAAATGGACCATGAGGTTCGACGGATCGGCTACAGCAACTTCAAATGGGGTAGGAATTGTGCTAAGCTGTGAAAATGGGGATGTCATGCCCCTGTCTTTTAAGCTTGGTTTCTCGTGTTCTAATAATGCAGCTGAGTATGAGGCATACTTGACTGGGTTGGCTATAGCACTCAGCATAGGAGTAAAACATATGAGAGTGCTGGGGGATTCTAATCTTGTAGTCTCCCAAGTGAAAGGTGACTTTGCATTACGGGAACAAAGCTTAGCAGCCTACAGAACTTGGGCACAAAGACTGGAAATGGAGTTTCAAACCTTCAGCATAGAATACACTCAAAGAAGCGAAAACAAGTTCGCAGATGCTCTCGCCACCCTGGGATCCCAAATACCATTTGATGGGAGAGATACACTGATAAAAATAGGAAGGCAGGAACATTCTATTGTGAGGATCCTCCAAGGAATGTACCCAGGGGAATCCAAATAGTGGGACTGGAGGGACGAAGTCAAAGAAAGGATGAAAGAAGTAAATCCAAGAGGGAACATCAAAGAGCTAATGGATTACACTCAGATAGAAGGAGAATTGTACAGAAGACTGCCAGGAGGAATACTGTCCAGATGTATCACCGAGAAGGAAGGAAAGTTGAAATTAGAAGAATTACATGCCCAAACATGTGGAGTTGCAGAAAAAATCAGCCTATACAGGAGGATGCAACGCATGGGGTACTACTGGCCAGACATGGACAAGGAAGCAGCAGTCATACAGGGGAAATGTAAAGAATGTCGCTTGGCAATCGATAAAGAAGAAAGCTACGCTGTGTTTGTTATAGAAGATTGGCGGGTTCCTTTCATGGGATACCTGGCTCAGGGTATCCTGCCAACCGACAAGGAGCTGGCCCATAAGCTCAAGAAACTGGCGTGCAGGTATTTCTTGCAGAATGATATTTTGTTCAAAAAAGGATACCACGGGGATCCCCTCAGGTGCCTGGGACCAAAGGAAGCCAGAGAAGTGGTCAGAGAAGTGCACTCTGGAGATTGCGGAAGTCACCCAGGAAAGAGAAGGCTGCACAAGCAGTTACTGTTGTTGGGATATTACTGGCCAACGATGAAAAGAGACTCTGAGGAGCTGGTCAGAACATGTCATGCTTGTCAAGTCCTAGGAGATGCGATTCACACTCACCCAAATGTCCTACAGGATATGACGACACCATGGCCTTTTCATACTTGGGGGCTCGATCTCATAGGGCCCATAAACCCTCCATCCAATGGTTATATATGGATCCTGGCAGCCACGGAGTACTTTACAAAATGGGTAGAGGCCATCCCTTTGAAAAAAGCTACTGGAGCAACTGTGGCAAATTTCATTCGAGACCACATCATCACAAGGTTCGGGATCCCCAGAAGACTTATCAGCGACAATGGAACCCCATTCATAAACAAAGATGTGAAGGGATTAGCTGAAGCATACCACATCAAGCATAGAAGATCTACCCCATACTACCCACAAGGCAACGGCCAAGCTAAAGCTACTAACAGGGTAATATTAAAAATCCTTAAGAAAATGAAGCATGAGTATGGAGGAAAATGGAGTGACCATCTGGCAGATGTGCTTTGGGCATGTAGGAGCTCTGTAAAGACAGCCACAGGATTCTCCCCGTTCTCCCTGGTTTATGGAACAGAGGCCATCAGTCCTGTGGAGTTAATCATTCCTACACCAAGGGTAGTTCTTGAGGAAAATCAGGGAGAAAGTGAAGATGCAAGCAACAAAAAGAGATTAGTAGATCTGGAAGGAGTAGAAGAAGAAAGAGAACTGGCCAAGAAAAGGAGTCAAAGATACCAGCAAAGAATGACTAGAGCATATGCACAAGCAGTACGCCCAAGAGTGTTCACCAAAGGGCAACTAGTGCTAAGGATGGCGGAGCACGTGAGGAGGAACCTGCCAGGGCCTTCCAAGTTCACCCCAAAATGGGAAGGACCCTACATCATCAATGAAGCTCATGAAAGTGGATATTATTACCTTGCCAAAGAGGATGGGACAGTCCTGACAGAACCCATAAACGGGAAATGGCTGAAGCAATATTATGCATGAGGACAAGGGGATTCCCAGTACCTCGGGATCCTTTCACCAACTTCACCATCTGCTAAGTTTCCTTTTTATTTTATCTTTTATTTTTCAGCTTTTATCAAGAATTCTGGCCTAAGATAATTTTGTTCAGGAACATGTGATAGATTGACACTTTGTGGTCAATGCTGCACCAAAAGACTTTTGCTTTGTTCCAAAAAAAAAAGATGATTATGTTTTAACGAAATTCCTGTTTCTTCAAAGTTTAAGTTTTTCTTATTGCAAAGACCAAATGTGGAAAAATTTAAGGGAGAATACCTGAGTCAAAAAAAAAAGAGGAGAATATGTAATACCCCTTTTACATATGGCCCAGGATCCACCTCACCAATAATTTCAGATATCCCGCTAACAGTTCCAAGTGCATAGGTTTAGGATCATAGAATAAAAAAAAATATATCTAGGATACCTAGCCTAGCACTTGGCAAAAAAGGGAACCTGTCAAAAGTTCATGAACTGGGACCGTATCTCAAAAAAAAAATAAATAATGCATAGAGAAGGATACTAGTGTACCCAGCTCAGTACTTGCACAATAAATCACCCGGTACCTGGACCAGAACTTACAGTGAAGCCTGTGGGAACCATGGTCCAGGACTCAGGAAAGAAAAGAATCACAAGAAAGTAAAGACAATATATATACATCCAAGGAAAAAGGCAGATTCACATACCAAGAAATAAGAAGCAGTTTTGAAGCACAAAAGAGAAAGAGCAGAGCAATGTTTTAAAAAAAAAAATTATACAACCCCAAATTGTTCATATGAATAAAAAAAAAAAAAAGGCTAAGGAATGAGGCCGGCCAGCAGAGAAGCATCTGGAGAAATAGCAGGAACAACCAAAGAAGAAAGGATCCTCTGCCGCTTGACTTTCAAATCTTGTAGAACTTTATGAGCATGAGCCAAAGCTTCCTCAGCAACAGCTATCTCAGTGTCTATGCTCTTGAATGATTGCCTTTGAAACAGCATATGAGCCAGCAGACGCAAGTGACCCAGCAGGAAAGACAAATTAAACTTGGCCTCTAGAAGGTCCTGCACCACACCTCTCCATTCCAGAAGCTTTTCTTCAGACAACGAATCAACAGAGGAATTCTTTAGAGAAATCAACACAGCACACAGCAACTCCATCAGAATATTGCCTAGAAAAATGCCTCCCCTAAAGCCACTGGTAAAATCCCCGTGACTCTTGAGCAGGCTCTCTAGCAGCGGCAAGCCCTCCACAGGAACAGAGAAGCGCAGGAAGCTGCCATAAGAAGACCCAAAAACATGAAAGTGGCTGGCAGGAAGACTGTTGAATTCCAAAAGATCGAAACGAGCCAGGAAAGAGGAAAGCCTTGAATCAAGATCTGAGGCAGCCACCTTCGAGGCATCCCCCATCACTGAGTCACCACTTGCAGAAACCTGAGGACTTGCAGCCTTTTGCTCTGGATGAAGGTCAGAAACTTCAACAGGTCTTACAATTCCTTCAGGGATAACAGGCTCAGAACCTGCAAAGCCTGTATCAGTATTCAAAAAAAAGAGAAAGAAGAAAAAAGAAAAAAGAAGAACAGATTTAGAAGAACAAACCGGTTCCAGCTTCTTGAGGCAGAGCCTCTTCTTCCTGATCTCCTGACTTCCCCGAAGATTCTGGGAAGGAACATAAGGCAAGTTGAAGAAAAGGTGAAGGACCAATGGCAAATTGGCTAAAGGAAGGGATAGATGCAGGGGGCTTCGCCATATATATATATAAAAAAAAAAAAAAAAAAAAAAAAAAAGAAGGAGGGGGAAAAGAAAAAGGAAAACACGAAGGAACAGCTTGCACTCACCTTCTGAGCTCTCTGATTCTAAAGAAGAAGCAACACTGTGGGCGGGTTTCTCACTGGTTTGACCTAAAAGGAAAAGAAGGAACTCAAGAGAAACTGGGAAAGAGAGTGAAACATAACGTTATTTCGAAAGAAACAAGGTTTACCTGTTTGTTTGGATAAAGGAGTGTCTCCCAAAGCACCTTTATCTGACAAGGACTGAGGAAACACAGTCTTGATAGGACTGGGAGTGCGCTCGAGATGGGGACTTTGAGATGATGGGATCCTAGAAGTTTTGGGATCCTGAGAATCCTGGGAACCTTGCATCGGCTGCCCAGTTTCCTCAGCAGGGTCATCAGTAGGGGGCTCCTCCCCCATAACAGGAAAAATGATAGAAAGAGCTGTGATGGTTTCCTCCCCCAGAGCCTTGCCTTGCCAGTCACAGGAGGGGATACCTCCACCTAAAAGAAGAAGAAGCAGAGAAGACAATACTAAGTAAAAAAAAAAGAAAGGAAAACAGCAAGAATACTAGCAACACAGAAAGAACAGAAGAAGGGGGAACACACGTACCACGTCGTCTCCAGAAGATTGACTTTTACCCTTCTTATAATCAGACTTGCGCTTAGACTGCAAAGAAAATCACCACTCGTCAGCAAAGATAGAAAAATGAATGCAACAAAAAAAAAGAGAGAAGAAGGAAAGAAGTCTTGCCCTTCTCTCTCTCTCTCTACAGATTCTCTGGAAGTCTTTTGCCTACTACGAGTACGCCCAGAGGGTCCTAAAGGAGGCTGGGATACCAAACCAGAGGATCCTAAAGAACCATGGACTGAAGCAGTCACAGGAACCTAGGGAAAAGAAGACTCTACCTTGGTCTTCTTCCGGGTCCTTGAAACTAAAGGTTCCTTGACATCCTTGCCTTCGTGAGATGCCAAGTGTGCTTGAGATTTCCCCGTTTTCCTTCTTTTTGCTTCAAAGCCTATCTCCACACCCCCTGCACTTTCGCCAACATCAGCAGCTTTCATTTTCTTCAACTTAACATCCTTACCTTTAGCAGTAGCAGCACTAATTGTCTCTGTTGCACCCTTTTTGATGGGTACCCCAGAGGAGGTACCAATGATAAGACTATCACCCAGCCAGGCCTCAGGAAGATCCTGTCCATAAGTCACCCAACCTCCCCTGGAGGAATGCCACTCTACGAACCCAGTCTTGCTGCTTGCAGCAGCAGAAACAATCCCAGCAGTAGGAAGGGATAAACATCTATTAGCTGTCGGAGCAGAAACAATGCTAGAGTTCGGGACTTCTCGAATTGTACCGGTGCCAACATAGTCAACAAAAGATTTCTGTACTCTTCTCCAATAACCGGTATAGCCACTGGAAGCAAAGACTCCTCTCTGGGAGTTAGGCACCACGAACTGGGGGCTCCTCCGAAACCAATAAGAAAAGGCCTGCAGCCTCAAGAAAGGATCCAAAGAAGGAAGGGATGGCACCACATCCTTGAAAATTGGCGGGATATCTTGATCAAAACCAAACTGTCGAAGCACCCGGTGTGCTGAATAATGAGTGTACTTTGGGCCACTTGAAGAAGGCACGGGAAGCCAGGAGGGGCTAATGCAGGCAAGATAAGCCAGACTGCCCTCATCGCCACGGCGCAAGTCGAAGGTATTACCTGTTGAAGATAAAAAAGAAGACAACACAGAATCACACGCAAAGCCAGGACCAAACTCACGAGGGGATCTCCAACATAAGCTCCCTGCTTGGTCAAACAACTCCACAAGGTTGAGGCCACCACCTTTTAAGCTAATCCAACGGAAAATAATGGGAAAGGCATCAGTAGAATTGCCACAAAGACCCTTCACTATGTCGGGGGATCCTTGGAACTTGTCCTTCACAAACTTCAAATTTCTACACTTAGCCAAGGTAGCTGCGGAACGATCCCACATGAAAATCTGAAGAATGGCACAGTGAAGGGATGAAGTAATCACATAGCAAGAGTCACCCTCAGCCTCATCTCCGTGAAGCTGGTCCAGTTGAGAATAAACGTGACCCAAAAACAGAGGGGCCAAAGGATATTGGGTACCTCGAGCCAATTTGATTGCCAACGGAAAAAGTGAAGACTTGACTCCGTACCCAGGGAACTCACTAAACAAAAATTTACTAAGCCAGAAGGCCAGGAAACCGGCCCACCTCACTTCTTTATCCTTTTCACGAGAGAGGGTCATCACCCATCTCCCCATCCTAGCCGGCTTACCACCAGGAGAGGCGGAGCGACCACCAAAATGACCAAATAATTTCTCTTCTACCACAAGATCCTCACTAGAAAGATCAATATCAAAGGGATTCTCTTCACCAAACACCGGGAGGAGGAAGTTATTAACCACGTCCTCCAAGGTGATTGTCAATTCACCAGTAGAAAAGAAAAAAGTATGAAGGGAAGGACACCAACGACGTACCAGATGCCTGAGCCCTTTGGCGTCTCTGAAACCCTCAAGGTTTCTGGAAATAGCCACTGCCTTTAGGATGCCGGCGCGCTCCAAACGACCCACAAACTCAGCATCAGACAGTTCCTTGTCTACCCATATGGGCCAACCCTGAATCTTCCCCGCCACAAAATCGAAGAAAATAGGAACCGCCTCTCGGATTCCTTGTCTGATCTGGAGATCAAAAATCTCTCTAGGGTCAGGAACCTGGGCGGAACCGGCGAAACCCGCTCGGCCAGAAAATAGCCAAACGTGAGGGGATGGAGGAGCCTCACCATGAGAAATATGAGGAAAAAATAAACTGGGAGCATACCAAGGATCCCGTAGAGGAAAGGCTGGACGCTCAACAACCTCATGAGAATCGCTTGGAGCAGAACCAGAAGAACCTTCACCCTCAGAAGGACTGGGAGTACGCTCTCTCCTTTTCCGAGAAGAAGAAGAAGCCATGGAAACTCACACTGTGAGAAGGAAAGAAATTGAAGGTGCAAAAAAGGGAAGACCAGAGTAACGGAGAAGAAGAGAAAAGAAAGAGAAAACACAAAGAGCGAAATAACCCAGAGAAGCAAAGTGATAAGATGAAACGGCTACAATAAAGGCGCAAATAGCAGTTAGGGAAAACAGTTTATGAAAAGACGCGCCAGTTGCCAAAGAATTTAATTTGAAGTAGGAGTTACAGCAGTTATTAATGAGGAGTAACGGGAAACGAGGAAAGTGGGTAGAGGAGTTTCACCTCAAATACCCAACTGCCACGTCCCGTATAAAGAGGAAGCTGCGAAAGAATAAGGGAATACAACACTAAAAAAAAAAGAGAAAGAGAGGTGACTAGAAGCAGAAAAGAGCCGGGATCCCAAGTAAATAGGAAGGGAACCCAGTAGAAGTTGAAAAGGGGGATATCACAAAAACCTAAGGAAACCTAAATCACTCACGCGTGGGCTTCAGGCAACCCACGAGCTCGGGGGGCTAAATGTTGAGGTCTAAAAAATTCACAGTAAAATAAGCCCAAGAAAGAATAAAATAAGCCCAAGAACGAGTAAGTTAAGCCCAGAAGAAGAAAAAAAAAAAAGAAGAGACCAAGTCCAAAGGGATTATACAAAAGGCCCTGAGGATCCCGAAGCCCAGAAAAGGAAAAGCAACCAAAGAAGAAAAAGAGAGAACATCACAGCAAAATACAAGGCGCAAGGATCCTCGGGCACCATCAACAAGCGCGAAGAAAAAAGAAGACCAGGACAGATCGATAGAAAGAAAAACAAAGAAAAAAACAAAAGGACGCAAGCGACCCTTCATGGCACAGACAGAAAAGGCGTCGGGGAACCAAAACAAGGAAGAAGAATGTTAACAAAAGCGATTTCAAAAGAGCAGAACAGGATTCCGCCCAAATAGGAAAGAAACGGAAAAGTAAAAGACACCAGAAGTGAGGATGCCAAGAAGGGCATACCTCAGCACGCCCCAAAGAGGATGGCCAACCAGAAGCTTTCAAAGGAACCAGAATCAAGAGAAGGAAAGAATGAGTGAAAATGGAAAAGGGGACTTACCGAGATGATGAAGACAGAACGAACTCTGTTTGCAAAAGACCAAAACAGGGGAACCAACGGTTCCCCAAGACGCCCAGAAAACTCCACTATAAAAGGAGAGGATGGGTTGTGAAGAAGGCAGCGAGAAAAAGGGAAAAGAAACACAATAGAAAGAGGAGATTCTCTAGAAAATTATCAGAAAGTTTAGGCAGAAAGAAAATATCAAGGGAAAACAAATACTGCTTCCTGATATCCTGTAAAAGCAACTATGGCACATACTCGGATCCAACGAGAATCAAACTTCGCAAATTTTGAAGGCTGAAATAGCCATTCAAGGCTGCAATTTTTGAGCTTGATTGGACCTTGTATCACGTCCTAGTAAGCTTGTTGTGATCGAATAGATAATGCTTTAATTAAATATTGTTCCCGGGATCCCCACAGTACTTCTTTTTTATTGTCTTGCTAATCCTGCTTTTTTTTTTTTTCTTTTGTCTGAGCTTACGTTGTTAATTTCTGGCACTCCTCGATATCCCTGTTTGTCATCTTTTTTGTCAGGAGCATTTCTCTGTATTCACTTGATTCTTAAACAGCCATTTAGCTGCGGTGAGTCAAGGCCCAGTCCACCAAATCCCCTCTTTCTTTTTCATTCAGGCTCGGGATCCTTGGGCCTGAGTATCCCGAAAAAGACACTCTCACACACGTACTTGGGAGTCGTGCATCAGAAAAGGGAACTGTCACTACAGAACAAGTCCAATTGGGTATTGAGGTAAGGGTTCAACTGTAGGTTGGTAAGGTACTTGGGATTCCTTTACTTGTAACCGCTTGTTGTGATAATAGTGGAGTTTTGGGAGTGGTGACCAAAAAATCACCCGGTGGGGTTTTTGCCGTTAGGTTTTCCTCATTCGTAAACAAATCACCGTGTTATTTATTTTCCGCTGCATAATTAGTTTATTGGTGATTTGTTTGTGTTATCACGCGTTTGCATGAAAAATTAATTAATTAATAACTTGACTAATTAATTAATTAATTTCTATCACAAGGGGTCATTCAGTTTGTGGCCTATCAAGTGGTATCAGAGCAGGCACACTCTGATTAGGGTTTAATCTTTACTGTGTTGATCCATTGACCCCTGTTTGTTATGGATAGAGGATAGTCATTAATCATACCTCCTTTATTTGATGGCACTAACTATGTATACTGAAAAGTACGCATGAGAGCTTTCTTGCAGTCTCTAGATGAGAAAGTGTGGTAAGCTGTGGAGATATGCTGGACTAAGCCTATAGAAGCGCCAGCCGACTGGGATGATGACAAGATTAAGGCGGCAAACTTCAACAGCGGAGCATTGAATGCATTGTTCAGTTCAGTCACCAATGAGGAGTTCAAGAAGATATCCTCAACTGAAACTGCCAAGGAGGCTTGGACCATCCTCCAGACAACCTATGAGGGTACAAAGGCTGTAAAAGATTCAAAGCTTCAGAGGCTCAGTACAAGCTTCAAAGAGATAAAAATGGAGGAGGATGAGTCTTTTGATGAGTTATATGCCAAGCTAAAGGACATAGTGAACTCAGCCTTCAATCTTAGGGAAACCATTCCTGAACCCAAGATTGTAAGGAAGGTGCTCAGATCTCTACTTGGGAGATTTCATGCCAAGATCACGGCAATAGAGGAATCAAAGGATATTGATAAGATTCCTTTGACTGAGCTGGTTGGAAACTTGCAGATCTACGAGCTAGGGTTGACTAGAATTGGCAAGACAGGTAAAGGCAAGAGCATGGCACTGAAGGCCAAGAGCAATGAGACAGATGAATCTTCTGATGATGAAGATTCTAAGATGAAGTCCTACATCACCAAGCAGTTCAAAAAGTTTATGAAGAACGCCAATGGAAAGGGTTTCGACAAGGACCGCAGGCAATCCAGTTCTTCTTAGTTTAAAGGCCAAGACAAAGGGAAGAAGGATGCTAAGGAAGGTGGTCAGTACATTGTTCCCGTAGGACCTAAGTGCTTTAGGTGTCAAGACTTTGGTCACATGAAGCATAAGTGTCCTACATACCTCAAGAGTATTGGGAAGAGTAAGGCACTTGCTGTTACCTTAAGTGACATCGAGCCTGAGGATGATTCCGAAAATGAGGATGACGGAATCTTAAATGCCTTCACAGCCACTATTGATCCTATTGATGGGATTGTTGAAGATGTGGTTGAAGAGGAGGAATTGGTGGAATCCAAATTTGAGAATATGGATGATCAAAATGACATTCATGCAGCCTATGAGAAGCTGTACAAGCATTCTGAGAAGCATGAGAAACTATATAGGCTAACCACCAAGAAGTTTAGTGATGTGGAACTTGATCGTGAGGAGCTTTCCATAAAGTTTGATGAAGCCAGTCAGACTATTGGAGCACTGAGGTTCGAGAACAATTTCTTGGCTGAGAAGACCAAGAAGCTTGAAGCGGAGCTGTTTCAAGTCAGAGCTCAATTGGAGAAGACTTCAAGTGCAAAGCTTGATGATATGCTCAGCATTCAAAAATCTGCTTCAGATCGAACAAGTTTAGGGTATGTTCTTTCTTCCTCTAATACTTCTTCTTCTAGTACTATTGTTTTTGTTCCTCCTGCTAATAATGTCAAAATTGAGAACAGTGAGATTAAAACTGAATTAGCTAGTAAGAACATAGACAAGGGTAAATCTATCTTAGGAGCACCCCCTAAGCTTGAGAAGAAAGATGTTAAAAACCCTAGGGCTTAGAAGGCTAACTCTCAAAAGCCTAAACAAAAGAAGCATCATCTCTGTCATCATTGTGGAGCTGCCGGTCACACTCGACCAAATTGCTACAAGTGGCTTGCCATTCAACAAAGCAACGACATGATAGTCTGTGGGAACCAGAATCAGCTTCAATCCTCTCTTGCTCCCCTTGGAGATCTTCTCAAAGCCCTCATATTCCTTTTGAACTTGAACGGTTTTTCTCCCTCACCACCGGTTCAAGGGTTTAATCAAAGGAAGGGTTCTTCCAGGGTGTGGAAGGGAAAGGGCTCCAAGTGATTTTGTCACTTTTCTCTCTCTCTTCTTGTTTTTGTGTGTGCATTACTTATGTGTTTTGCTTTCAAGTTTTGAGTCAGTCTAGTTTTTATGCTTTGGTTGTTTAACATGTTTTTGTTTGGTTATTTTTCAGTTTTGCTTTGTTTTGTTTTTTATATAAAAATAAAAATAAAAATTGAAAAATCAGAAAAATACAAAAACAGTGTGTGTTTTGTGTACATTGGTACTTGTGTACCTTGGATGGCCATTGAAACAAAGTCTTCTAAACTTTGTATCATTTGTAGCTTAGATGAACATCTTTATGCACAATTAAGCAAGTGAGCTTTGTGGCTCGTGTTTGTGATGAGTAAGATTAAGTTGTCTCTTGAACTTAACACTCATATCACTTTTTTTGACGGGAAGGACTAAAAAATCCTGAGAGAAATGCATAAATAATCATCTCACTACTGTTGCCCGCCAATCATAATATGACACCTGTATGCTTCGGCATAGCAAAAGTGCAGTGTCAATGACATTTGTGTGTTTAGGCATAGCAAAAGTGGAATGTCAAATATTATTGGGTATTTCTTTTCTCTCTCTAATATGCCCATGCATGATATGTTTAAAAGAAAAATATGCAAAGAAAAATCAAAAGCAAAAAGATCAAAAATGCTTTAAAAATGATTGCAAGCGTGTATTCTAGGAGATGTGGGAGTTATAGGATGTACCTCGAAGGTGATAGTCCCCATCAAGCAGTTATGATTGTGTGTGAGTTAAAACGATTTTCTTATATCTCAAATCGTCATAACATGTATACACTTATGCAATCTTGCAATGTTTTTCACACACAACACGCAATATTCTTTGCTATTCTTGATACATGTGAAGGTACAATGTGATTTGGCCATTACAAGGTTTTACATGTGTTAATGTACGCTCACTAAACTGTCTTGACTTGTTTTTGAAATATAAAATTAGTTAGACTTGTTTAGTGTGTGTATGTGTTTTTGAGGATCCATGTGTTTAATTTTTTTTTAATTGAGAGATGATTTTGAGAGCTTAATATGTTGTTTGAATCGTTGGTTGAGTTGCATGTTGGATTGCATTCATGTCTGTGTTTTTCTCATCTTGAAAAATTGCTTTTAAAAGCTGGCTTGACACCTCCTCGATACCTCCTCGACACCTTGCTGTCTGTCGAGCTTCTTCAGCTTTTTCTTATCGTAATCCCGACAGCTTCTCGATACCTGGTGGATCAATCAAGAATGGTTCTGCATCCTTGATAGCTTCTCGACACCTGGTGGATCGATTGAGCTTCTGTTCTTGATTCTGTTGAGTTGTTCCTTAACACCTCCTCGATATCTCGGCTGTCGACGATCATTTTCTCGACACCTCCCTCGACAGGTGTCTCGATACCTCTCGACACCTGCATCTGTTGAGATTTACTGCTGGCACTATTTAAGCTCCCTGTGCGATTCGGTTTTCATTTAATTCGATCTCTCTCTCGATACTTCTCTGTATTCTCTCCCAAATTCTCTCATCTCACTTCCTTAACTGTTCCTCAAGGTTTCTTCAAGCTTTTTCAAGTTTTTCTTCACTTGGTAAGCTTCTAATCCTTTCATATTCATGCATTTCATGTTTTGAAACTTAGGTTTTGGGATTTTTGAAAAATTTTGGGGCTTTTCAAAATTGATGAGTTATTATTGAAATTTTGGGATGGGTTTTCACTTAAATGAGTTTAAAACCTCATACATTGCATCACATTAGCATTATGATGGTATTGTCATGCATTTAGATGTGTGTTATCTGTTTGTGTGCTGATAGGTTTGGATTAGGCTGAGCCCATGATGCGATTTCTTTTGCATGTCATATGTTCATTCATTTCTCATGCATACATACTCTTTTTCAATATACTTGTTATATTTGAATTTTCTTGGGACTTTTCTGATTGTCATTCTTTCTCTCCCTCATTGTTTGTTTACGATAGTCGTGTCTATGGCACCTAAGCGTAAATCCACTCCTGCACGGAACCCTTTTCGTTCTGGTGTTTCTTCATCATCTGATCCTACTCTATCTCATATCCGGTTCTGTGATGATGATGCCTTTAAGGCATTTTCGGAGAACTTTTCTAGACGAGACATTCATTCGGAACGCCACATCGTTCTATCGGACTTTGCCGACACCGACCTTCCCTCTGTCATTCAGAGTAGGGGATAGGAGTCACTGTGTGACATCCCGGTTACCTGTCCTCTCGTGCTTATCCAGGAGTTTTACTCCAACATGCATGGGATTGATCGTTCAATACCTCTTTTCTTCACTCGCGTTCGAGGTACGCACATTCCTATCACACCGCAACTTGTTGCGAATGTGCTTCGGGTCCCTAGGATAGAGTTTCCTGACTATCCTAGTTGTGAGCATCTGAGGACTATGTCCAAGGATGAGCTTATGTCTGCTTTTTGTGAGCGCCCTTCTGCTTGTGGTGAGCGTCTGTTTACACCATGTCGACCTTTTACTAAAGGTCTTAGATTCATGAATATGGTGATGACCTTTGTTTTGCATCCACTCTCTCACTATAACTCCATTACAGAGCCTCGTGCTCGATTTTTGTTGTCGTTTCTTGAGCATCTTACTATAGATTTCCCTTCTCATTTCATTCTGTCTATTATAGATGTTCATCTAGATTCGGCGTCCCATGATAAGCTCATCTTTCCTTCCACTATCACGAGGATCTTACGCCATTTTTCCGTTCCTTTTCCCTCTTCCGACCATTTTACCGTCATGTGTGCCATAGATTACGCTACCGTTAAATGTAGCAAGGCCCAGCTTCGGTCGCGGCAGTTGGATTCAGTAGCTTCCTCCTCCCATTCAACTCCATCCACATCCACTCCTCCCTCTTCTCCGGGCGATGTGACTTTAGAAGACATCATGGCGCAGCTACAGCACATGAATGCTCGTCTAGATACACTCTCTATGGAGTTGTATTAGGTGAACGTTTATGTCAGTCGTATTGCACGATGACAGGCGTCCATGGGTGGTTTTGCTCTTAAGGCTACTCCTTCACCACCTTCTCCCGTGGCTTCTGATTCTGAGGATGAGGATGATGATGATGGTGATGACGATGATACTTCGGATGATGCTGATGGAGATGTTAGCTCTACCGATGAGATGTCTACTTGACACTCTTACCCTTTGTCACTCGTGACAAAAAGGGGGAGTAGTTTTGGTATAAGAGTAGTCTATCTTAGGGGGAGTGTTGATACATTTTGAGGGATGTAGTGAGGATAGTATGTATCTCTTCTTTTCTTTCTTTTTAGATACATTACTCTTGTACATGAGGTCTTGTGACCATTTATAGACATACATTGTACTTATCTCTTTCTTTATATTGATGTATGTTTTTCTTTCACCTACCCCTTCATGTGTTGTTTCTTTTCTCCTTTAATACACATGTTTCTTATACTTGTATGCAACCTATTATTTCTGTTTCACACAAAGATACCTTGATGAGTTTTGTTTAAAGTGTTTTAGAAATACAGGTTGTCAAAGTCCACTTGCCATAAACTCTCTTCTTGCAAAGTTTTTTAAGAGTTTGTGTTAGGATAGATTTTATTATATTCAACAAGTGAATATGAGTTAAGTGATTTATGACTTCTCTCATATGCTCATTTGTTTGTTGTGGTTTTGTCACGGATTTCCAAAGAGGGAGATTGTTAGGACATATGTGTTTCACGTTAAGAACATATGTCATGATTTTATGTAATTGGCTTATTCTTTGACAAAATGTACTTTACTTGTATTTGGGTAGATTTAGGATGTGTTTAAATACTTCAAGAAATCATGTTTCAAGATCAAGTGTTGAAGCCTTCAAGTTTGTCCAAGAAAACAAGTTGCTAATGCAAATTCATTAAAGCTCGACTGCTGCATCTATCAAGCTTAAGAAAGCTGTTCAAAGTTCGGTGTGCTCGACACCTGCTCGACAGCTTCTCGACACATCCTATCTGTCGAGGTTTAAGATTTTCAGAATTCAAATATGATTTTCTTGAGATCCGTGAATATGTCTTTGGGCCTTCTTTTCTCCTAACCTTAGACATATAAAAGGATTTTTTTAAGGGCCGTCAAATAGTTCACAAGTTGCACAAGCTTTGAGCAAACTCTATTCAAGCAAATTGTGACTGGAGATGAAGTTTTTACCCTAGTTCATCTCTTTCTCTTGAAGAAGTTGTTGTGTATATGCACTGTAGGGTTTTGTGACCAAGCATCTTCATGATCTTCATTGTGTGGATGAACTGAAGAATTTTGCAATCAACAACCTTCTTAGTTGGTGATTGAAGTCGCGTACTGGGATCCGCGCAATTGGTTAGTCACGTACTTGGGAGTCGTGCATCATAAAGGGGAACTGTCACTACAGAACAAGTCCAATTGGGTATTGGGGTAAGAGTTCAACTGTAGGTTGG
The DNA here is from genome assembly GCF_932294415.1 of Quercus robur. Taxonomy (NCBI): domain Eukaryota; kingdom Viridiplantae; phylum Streptophyta; class Magnoliopsida; order Fagales; family Fagaceae; genus Quercus; species Quercus robur. Next base: position 82,961,463 of record NC_065535.1, read on the forward strand.
TAAGGTACTTGGGATTCCTTTACTTGTAACCACTTGTTGTGATAATTGTGGAGTTTCGGGAGTGGTGACCTGAAAATCACCTGGTGGGGTTTTTACTATTAGGTTTTCCCCATTCGTAAACAAATCACCGTGTTATTTATTTTCCGCTGCATAATTAGTTTATTGGTGATTTATTTGTGCTATCATGTGTTTGCATGATAAATTGATTAATTAATAACTTGACTAATTAATTAATTAATTAATTAATTTCTATCACAAGGGGTCATTCAGTTTATGGCCTATCAAGAGGAATCCGAGAGATTGCATCTGCATCCTCACGGTGAAACTTCAGATCAAGTAATTGCCTATCCCAAATCTTGGCTGACCAATCAATTAGCTCTAACACCCACCATTCCCACTCTTCATCCACCGGTTGATGCAACACCTTATTAGTAGGATAATTTAGAATCCATTTGTCTTTTAGTACCCAGATTTCAGACCCATCTCCTACCCTCCAACAGCTTCCTTTCTTCAGGATCAGTTGAGCCGCCATAATACTCTTCCACACATAAGAACTATTAGGTACATCCTCTGCCTCCAAGAAATTGCAACGTGGAAAGTACTTTTCTTTGAAACATTTATAGAGCAACGTATCCTTTTTTTTCAACAACCTCCAACCTTGCCTAGCTAGCATTGCTAGATTAAAATAGCGAATATCCCTAAAGCCCATACCACCCTCCTTCTTTGGTTTAGATAGTGAGTCTCAACTCTTCCAAAGGATTTTCCTCTCATTTCCCACCTCCCCCCACTAAAATCTAGTACACATGGCATTGAGCTCATCGCAAAGCTTCACAGGGAGTTGAAACAGCCCCATAGTGTATGTTGGAAGAGATTGAGCAACGGCCTTTATCCACACCTCTTTTCTGGCTCTAGATAGCATTATCCCCTTCCAATCTTGTAGCTTTTTCCACACTCTATTCTTGAGGAAGGTGAAAGCTTGATATTTTGAGCGTCCAATCACTATTGTCAAGCCCAAGTAGATTTCGAACCGATCCACTTCCTTGACATTCAGTCTAGTTTTTATCTAATTTCACTGCCCTCCATCTGTGTTGGTACTAAAAAATATTGAGGATTTTTCCCAATTTATTTGTTACCCAAAAGCCGTGGCATAGAGCTGCAAAATATTTGCTATTTCTTGAACTTCATCTTGAGTGGCTCGACAAAATAGAAGGGATCCATCTGCAAACAGTAAATGAGATATGCTAGGAGCTCTCCTACATATAAACACTCCATGCAATCTGTTCTTTGCCTCAACTTTTGCTAAAAGTGATGAGAAGCCCTCTGCACATAAAAGAAACAAATAAGGAGATAACGGGTCTCCTTGATGAAGCCCTCTAGACGGAATAATGTTACAATAGGATTTTCCATTGATACGGATTGAAAACGAGGGGGTTGGATACACAACACATGACTCGCTCAATCCACATCTCAGGAAAGCCTAGTTTTGTCATAATGCCTTTTAGAAAGGCCCACTCAACCCGATCATATGCTTTGCTAACATCTAGTTTCAGTGCAAGGGAATCTCTTCTACCTTTTTTGCGACAATGCATAGCATGTAAGGACTCATATGCTGCAAGAAAGTTATCAGTAATGAGATAGCCAGGTATAAAAGCACTGTGAATGGTAGCAATCAAATTGGGGAGGATTTGCTTCAATCTATTTGCCAAGACCTTTGAGATAATTTTGTAAATAACATTACAGAGGCTAATGGGTTTGTAGTCAGTAATTTTTTCCGATGATTTTATTTTAGGAATGAGAACAATATGCATATCATTAAAATTAGGTTCCATAATTCCATTATTAAGAAAATCCAACACTGCATTAACCACACCATCTCCAACAATATGCCAAAATTTCTGGTAAAAGAGAGCATTCATACCGTCAGGTCCAAGAGCCTTCATTGGTCCCATTTGGAACAGCGTTGATTTAATTTCCTTCAGACTGTATTCACTGGACAAAATATCCCGTATATCTGGAGACACCTTAGGATGTACTGCAGCTAGGCACTCTTTCAACCTGTCACAATCACTGGCTTTGAAAATATTTTCAAAAAACCTAGTAGCCACACTTGCTATCTCTTCCTCTTCCTCCACCCATATATCATCATGATTCTTTAGTCCTTGAATAAAATTCCTTTGCCTTTGTTGTGAGGCCTTAGCATGAAAGAATTTTGTATTTTTATCTCCATGCTTAAGCCAACAGATTCGAGAACGTTGCGCCCAAAAAATCTCTTGTTTAAGCAAATGGTAGAGACAATTTTAATACAATATTAAAAGGTTAGGGACTAAATTAATACATTTGAAATATTAAAAATTGAATTGACACAATAAAGCATTAGCATCAAGTGGCAGGTTGATTGCACAGCCCTAGATATATTCGTATAATAGTGATTCCAGCAAGTTTATTATTTTTAAAGAAAAGGGTTTTACTAATTAGTAAACAATTTTAGGAAAATTTTTACAGGAAAATGAAAATGTAATAAACAATTTTAGAAAAATTTTTAAAGAAAATATATGATTTTGGCCCCCTCATTCCTGGCTAAACTTTTGTATACATATGTATAGTTAGTATTTATTTTATTTTAAAAGAAAGTCTAAAATAACATTTTACCTTAATTAAATAGGATTGCAATAATTTTTTTAAAGATAATTACAATATACTACTAATCTCGCAGCTCGGCCATTTCTCCCAAAACTCCAAGCACTTTGTGCATGAAAATGTGCCAATTTAATATGATTACAAACCTATTAGAGACAATAGTATATATCATTAACTTTAATTAGCTGATCATTCATAAATTTTGATGCACAACTTTTACAAAGAAAATAAAAGGAAATCAAATATCCAAAAAAAGTAATTTTTGCTCGTTCCTCATTAAAAAAATTTTCTCTAGCTTACTTTGAAGTTTGGAATTAATGGTTGTTAGGACATATGTGATTTAATGTTAGGAACATATTTCAAATTAGAATTGGCTAATCCTTTGATAAAACTCACTTTACTTGTAATTAGGTAGATCTAGAATGTGTTTAATGCTTCAAGGAACAAGGTTTCAAGATCAAGTGTTAAAACCATGCAAGTCTGTCTAAGAAACAAGTGAAGAAGTTCTGGATTTTAAAGCTCAACCGCTAGCTTGACAACTAGTATCTATTGATGTTTAAAAGCTGCTGAAACCTGATGCTCGACAGCTAGCTCGACAAATAAGCTATCTATCGAGGTTTATGAAAAATAGATTTTCAGCTCTGATTTTCATACAATCTGTGTGTATATGTTTGGGCTTTCTTTTTCACAACCCTAAACATATATATAAGGATTATTTTAAGGGCCGTAAAAGCTTGCGTGAGTGTGAAGCAAAGTTGTGTTCATGAAAATTGTGACCGGAGACAGAATTTGCCCTAGTTCATCTTTCTTTTGAAGAAACTGTTGTGTTTGTACAACCCTCGGGTTTTGTAACTGGGGAGTTTCATGATCTTCATCGTGTGATGAACTGAAGAACTTTGTAACCAACATCTTTCTCAAGTTGGTGGGTAAGTCGCATATTGGGATCCGTGCATCGAATTGGTTAGCCACGTACTGGGAGCCGTGCATTGAAAAGGAGAGATTGTCATTACAGAACAAGTCCAATTGGGTATTGGGGTAAGGGTTCAACTGTATGTTGGTATAAGATACTAGGATTCCTTTACTTATAACCACTTGTTATGATAATAGTGAATTCTCAAGAGTGGTGACCTTAAAATCACCCTGTAGAGTTTTTGCCATGTAGTTTTTCCTCATTCATAAACAAATCACCGTGTCAATTTAATTTCCGCTACATTTAGTTAATTGGTGATTTGTTTGTGCTATCACACGTATTGCATGCTAATTGGATTAATTAATTAACTTGGCTAATTAATTTGTTAATTTATCTCAAGGGGTTAATGCATTCTTGGCCTATCAAGTGGTATCAGAGCAAACACACTTTGATTAGGTTTTAATCTTTATTGTATGATTCATTGACCCCTGTCTGTCATGGATAGAGAACAGTCTCTTATTATACCTCATTTATTTGATGGCACTAATTATGCATGCTGGAAAGTACGCATGAGAGCTTTCTTGTAGTCATTAGATGAAAAGGTGCAGCAAGTTGTGGAGATAGGCTAGACCAAGCCTACAGATGCACCGACCGATTAGGATGATGCTAAGATCAAGGCGGCAAATTTCAACAACAGGGCATTGAATGTGTTATTCAGTACAGTCGCAAATGAGGAATTCAAGAAGATTTCCTCTACTGAAACTGCTAAGGAAACATAGACTATTCTCCAAACAACCTATGAAGGAACCAAGGCTGTTAAGGATTCAAAACTTCAAAGGCTTACTATGAGCTTTGAAGAGATTAAGATGGAGGAGGATAAGTCATTTGATGAGTTCTATTCCAAGCTCAAGGATATAGTGAACTTAGTTTTTAATCTTAGGGAAACCATTCTTGAACCCAAGATTGTTAAAAAGGTGTTTAGATCTCTACTCGAGAGATTTCATGCCAAGATCATCGCAATTTGCGAATTAAAGGATATTGACAAAATTCCTTTGACAAAGCTAGTTGGAAATTTGCAAACCTATGAGTTGGGTTTGACAAGGATAGGAAAATCATGTAAGAGCAAAAAGCATGGCATTGAAGGCCAAGAGCAATGATATTGATGAGTTCTCAGATGATGAAGATTCTAAGATGAAATCCTAGATTACCAAGCAATTCAAAAAGTTTATGAAGAATGCCAATGCTAAAGGATTTGACAAAGACCGCAAGCAGTCCAGCTCATCTTAGTTTAAGAACCAGGACAAAGGAAAGAAGGATGCTAGGAATGGCAGTCAGTACACTATTCCCCCAAAACCAAAATGCTTTAGATGTCAAGGCTTCGGACACATGAAACAAGAATGCCCTACATATCTCAAGACCATTAGGAAAAGCAAGGCACTTGTTGCTACCTTAAGCGACACCAAGCTTGAAGATGACACCAACAATGAGGATGTTGGAATCCTAAATGCCATCACTGCTACTGTAAATCCTACTGAAGGGATTGTTGAAGATGTGGATGAAGTAGAGGAATTGGTGGAGTCTAAGTTTGAAAAGATGGATGAGCAAGATGACATCCACACAGCTAATGCAAAGTTATACAAGGTCTCAGAAAAGCATGAGAAATTGTATAAATTGGCCACCAAGAAGCTTAGTGAAGTGGAGCTTGAACGAGAAGAAATTTCCACAAAGTTTGATGAAGCCAATCAGATCATTGGAGTACTGAGATTTGAGAATAATTTCTTAACTGAGAAGACCAAGAAGCTTAAGACAAAACTGTTCCAAGTCAAAGCCCAGTTGGAAAAGACTTCAAGTGCATAGCTCGATGAGATGCTTAGTCTTCAGAAATCTGCTTCTGATCGAACCGGTTTAGGGTGTGATTTCTCTTCTCCTAGTATTGCTACTTCTAGTACTACTATTTTTGTTCCTCCTGCTAATAATGTTGAAACTGAGAACAATGATGTTAAAAATAAATTAGCTAGTGAGAATATAGACAAGGGTAAATCTATCTTAGGAGCACCCTTTGAGCTTGATAAGAAAGAGATTAAGAACCTTAGGGCTAAGAAGGGAAATACTCAAAAGCCCAAACAGAAAAAGCATCATTTTTGTTATCACTATGGAGCAGTTGGACATACTCAACCTAATTGCTATAAGTGGTTAGCCACTCAACAGAGCAACAACATGATCTCTTCAGGAAACCAGAATTAGTTTCCATCCTCTTTTGCTCCTCTTGAAGATCTTCTCAAAGCCCTCATGTTCCTTTCAAACTTGAACGGTTTCTATTCTTCGCCTTCACCGCCGGATCAAGGGTTTGCTAAATAGAAAGGTTCTTCCAAGGTATGGAAAGAAAAAGCTCCAAGTGATTCTGTCACTTTTTCTCTCTCTTCCCTTATTGTTTTTGCTTTTGCATTACTTGTGTGTTTTGCTTCCGTGTTTTGAGTTATTCTAGTTTTATGCATTACTTTGTTTAACACGTTTTATTTGTTTATTTTTTAGTTTTACTTTATTTTGTTTTACCAAAAAAAAAATTGAAAAATAAAAAAAATACAAAAACAATATGTGTTTGTGTACATTGGTACTTGTGTACCTCAGATGGCCATTGAAACAAAGTTTTCTAAACTTTGTATCATTTGTAGCTTAGATGAACTTCTCTATGCATAACTAAGCAAGTGAGCTTTGTGGCTCGTGTTTGTGATGAGTAAGGTTAAGTAATCTCTTGTACTTAACACTTGTATCACTCTTTTTAACGGGAAAGACTAGAAAATCCTAAGAGAAAGGCATAAATAATTATCTTACCACTGTTGCCCGCCAATCATAAAATGACATTTGTATGCTTTGGCATAGCAAAAGTGAAATGTCAAATGCTTAACATCATTGGGTATTTCTTTTCTATCTCTTATATGCCCATGCGTGGTTTACTTAAAAGAAAAATATGTAAAGAAAAATAAAAAGCAAAAAGAACCAAAATGTTTTATATATGATATCAAGCGTGTATTCTAGGATATGTGGGAGTTATAGGATGTACCTCGAAGGTGATAGTCCCCATCAAACAGTTATAATTGTGTGTGAGTTAAAGTGATTTTCTCATATCTCAAATCTTCATAACATGTAGACATTTATGCAATCTTGCAAAGTTTTTCACACACAACACACAATATTCTTTGCTACTTTTGATACATTTGCAGGTACAATGTGATTTGGTCATTACAAGGAATACATAATGTAAGGTTGAATTTATTCAACCATCTAATTGGCGTTATTCCGTGCCAAATTTGCTTGTAATTCAGCATTTAGTAACCTTGTATTTAGGTGGGTTTGTTGTAAGGGTAGTGAGTGAGATAGAGTGAAGATTGCTCAAGAGTGTGCAAGAAAACAGAGACTCGCGGCTGGGACTCGCGGGTGACTCGCGGCTGCAAGCCGCCAGAAGCAGCACACGTGCCAAGCATGCTGGAAGATGAACAGTCATGCTAGCTGGAGCACTACAGGACAAAACAGGACAACTGGCCATACGGTTAACTCGCAACTGGATCTCGCGACTTAGTCAAGCCGTGAGGTCAAGCCGCGAGCCACCCCTGTTTTGTAAAACCTGACGTTTCACATTCCTCTCCCACTCCAGTATAAATACCCCTTTTACCCACGATTGAAAGAGAGCTTCTAGAGAGAATTTTGAGAGAGAAACCCTAAAGAAAAACAAGATTGTTTCACCCACAATCTATACCTTAGAGTCTCTTCAAATTCCCCTACTCTCTTCCTCTCCATTGTCAAATCCTTGAGAGGCATTATACCAAACCTGGTTCTCACCATCATCATCACTGTGAGACAGTTGTTTGGATTTCTGGGAAGCAGTTAGGAAGGAACCAATCTTCATTGGTTGATGCTACGGTTTAGTAGCGGAATCCGGGAAGCTAGAAAAGAAAAAGGTTCGGCGCAACCTCGTTGGAGCAAGAAGCTTGGAGGGCTTAAGTGCACTAGGTAGATTAGGCTTGGAGGGTCTATTGCTGTCCTTGTATCCCAACTGTATTTTCTAGTGGATTGATTACCGCTTGGAGGGCGGCGGAGAGGTTTTTCGTCGAGGACTTCGGTTTCCTCTTCGATAACACATCGCGTGTTGTCTTTGTGTTTGCATCTTCCTTCCTCTCTATCTTTGCCTTTATATTATCTGCTGTGGTTTTATTTTGTTATGGCTTAGATAGTCTTTAACCAATTTCGTATTATAGCATGTGTTAAATTTCCGCACACTAGTTGTTTGACATATTGCTTGTATTGGTTAAGTTGTATTTTGGGGGTCTAAACGTTCAAAGGTGTTTTGTACACGTTTTTGAACTTTCAATTGGTATCAGAGCGGGTACATTGCTATTGGTTTCATTACCATTGTGTGATTCTTGACTCCCTTTTGAGATGGATAGGTCTCAATCCCTAAATGCACCTCCATATTTTGATGGTAGTAATTATGCTTTTTGGAAGGTTCGCATGAGAGCTTTTCTGTGTTCTATTGATGAATCCGTTTGGGATGCTGTTGAGATTGGTTGGACCAAACCTGAGGCAGCCAAATCCACATGGAATAAGGCAGAACTTGCTGCATCTAATGCTAACAGTAAAGCACTCAATGCTATTTTCTGTGGTGTGTCTCCAGATGAATTTCACAGGATTTCTCACATTACCATTGCCAAAGAAGCATGGGAGATTCTGGAAACCACTTATGAAGGCACGAAGAAAGTGAAAGACACCAAGTTACAAATGCTGACCACTCGGTTTGAGGAGCTCAAAATGAGTGACGATGAGTCTTTTGACTCTTTCTATGGAAAGCTAAATGAGGTGGTTGTCAGTAAGTTCAACTTGGGGGAGAAAACGGAGGACTCAAAGATTGTAAGGAAGATCCTTCGATCATTGTCGGAAAGTTTTCGTGCTAAAGTGACAGCAATTGAAGAGAGTAAGGACCTTGATGACATCAAAGTACAGGAGTTGGTTGGTTCTCTGCAGACTTATGAGATGTCGCTGCCCAATCAACGGAAGAGTAAATCTCTTGCTCTAAAGACCATTAATGAGAAGGTGGAAGATCAAGACTCATCGGGAGAAGATGTGGTTGACAAAGATGTAGCCTACCTTGTCAAAAATTTCAGAAAGTTCTTGAAATTCAAAAATAATGGCAAATTTGATGATAAAAGAAAATTCCAAAGTTCTGGAAGGGAGAAGAGGGATTTCAAAAAGAAAGATGGAAAAGAATCCCAACCCACACAAGGTGTCACTTGTTTCGAATGTAACGGGCATGGACACTTTAAGAAGGAATGTCCGAATTATTTGAAATCGAAAGGTAAAGTGTATGCCACGACCTTGAGTGACTCGGATTCGTCTGACTCAGAATCTGAAGAGAGCTGTGATGGAGAGGGGAACTATTCAGCTTTTATGACTATTGCTCATGTTAAGTCTTCGGATGAGTTGAATCTGCTTGTACGAGACCTTGGAGAACATAGTGATGATGAATCACTGGGAATTGTTGAAGAATCAGATGCTGAAGAAGATGAAAGCACAACAAATTTTCAAGAGAATTATAACTCACTCTTGGAAAAGTCGGGTGAGTACACAAGGGTGGCCAAGGCTGCTGTGAGAAAAATGAAGAAGGCTGAGGAGGACTACAAAAGTCTCCTAATTCGATATAGGGAGGCCAAATGTGAGATAGAAACATTGAATGGTGAGTTGTCCGAAACTTACACAAAAGTGAGATTTCTTGAGAATGAGGTTGTGCAAGCGAATGCTAAAATAGAGAGGGTCACCACCAAGAAGTTAGATGATGTTATATCATCTCAGAAGAGTTTTTCAGACAAATCCGGATTGGGATATACCGGAGGAAGTAGTTCATCTGGAAATGTCACTAAAGAAGTGAAGTTTGTAAAGGCCAAAGATCCAGTTGTAGCTGACCTTACTGGTGAGAAGCTCGAGGTGGAGGAGAAGAAGAATGTGGTGAACCAACGGATGCTGAATCCCCGTAATCAGTCTATGGGCAGGTTTGAATCTCGTGCCGAGTCACGTCCACGACCACAAAGAGGTCCTAGAGGAACTTATGTGTGCCATTATTGCGGACTTCAAGGGCATACTCGACCAAATTGCCAAAAGCTGAGAGCAAAGAACAGTGCAACTCCTCAAAGGTCAGGAGGACCCAGAAATGATAGGAGAATTTGGGCAGGTGATCAATCTAGAGATCAAAATGGAGATCCCGGAATGATGAACGTGATGAAGATGATTGGTGCATTCACCAACTGCTTGGAAAGCTTCTCACGAAGGTTTGAAAGCCCTAACTCCCGTACCCAATCCTATAAGGAAATCACCCCAAACGCAAGTGACGTGTGGGTGAAAAAGGGTACTCATGCATAAGCATTACAACATGTCCATGCATTAATACTTCCTATGCTTTGCGACAATGTTTGTTTGGTTTGCTTGCTGTTTTTGATGTTGGTTATTTGCTTGTCTTCTTGTGAATATTTTTAATTTTGTTTTATCAATCTTTTTGTTTCTTGTGTCAAAAATCCAAAAATCACATAAAAAATTCGAAAATCAAAAAGCTTGATTAACTTTGTTGAGTCTTGTCTCAAAACTTGTTTTGCCTTGTACCTTTGTGCTAATGGCTTTATGCATTTTCGAGCATTGCTTGTTTTCATGCACTTATATCACTGTGGGAAAAATCTTGAAATCTGTGTGATTGTTGTAAATAGATCTTCAAACTTGTCATGAATGATTAGTGAATGGTTATGTTGATCTTGAGACATGCATAGACTTGTGTCTATATATCTTCCCACTCTTTATTTTTGTTTTGCTAAAAAGAGCTCACCAAATGTAAATCTCCAAATGAAAAGAGATATTGAGCTGCAAAAGCCTGTCGCACATTCTAGTATTTGACTAGGAAAAAGGGTAAGCGACCTTATATTAAAGTGAATGTTTATTCAAAAAGGCCAAAGGCCTGTTCTATAAAGTGAAATGTCATATATCACTCTCACAATGAGAGATGATTGCCTCAAAAGATCAAAAAGATCAAATGTTATGATTGAAAGTAGAGTCAAATGAAAAGCTCCAAGTTATGTTATCAAGTTGTGTGGGAGGTCATATATACATATTTCTATAATTGAGATGGGTCACATGATCTAGTGCTAATTGTGTATGCCTTGGTTGAATTGATCATTGAAACTTCATATTAGACAAAGGACTATCTCATTGTTGATATCCACACACAACACACAAGTTTATGTTCAATAAATGCCATATTCATTGGTGTGATTGTACTTGATGAAATATGTTTTCACATGCTCAATCTTTGTTAATTCAAGAACAAAAAGATTTTTGAGTGTTTTAGGTGTTTTTGGAAAGTATTTTGTTTAAAAAATCTGAAAATTTCAAAAATCCAGTTTTGCCCTGTTTTGGCGGTTCAGTCACGGGTATGTCAAGTCGCGAGCCTCAGTCGCATCTTCGCTAGTCATTTTTGGCGACTTGTTTGCGAGTGGAAGGTCCAGTCGCGAGGTTCATTCAGAGATTTTCGCGGCTCAGCTCGCGACTCACTCGCGACTCACTCGCGGGTAGACCTTCCAGTCACGAAAAACACTTATAAAATTTTTTCAAATTTTTGTTCTTGAGTGCTTTGGCGGCTTGAGCTGGTGACTGTGTGGCGACTTAATCAAGTCGCGAAAAACGCGTGTTTTGCAGAAACAGGAGCAGTTTTTAAACCTCTTTTCAGTTTTCCCTCGAACTTTTGTGACTGTTCATCTTCTCTCTAAACTATCTCCCTCCCAAACACTCCGTGATCCCATTTCCAATCTCCATTGTTGCATTCTTGTAGCTCAAAATCGTCAAGTCACAGGTATGGGTTTTCAGTTTTACACCCTTTTATACTTGATTTTGTGCTTTTTCCCTTTGATTTTTTGCATATGATTGTGATTTAGAAATGGGTTTGTGTTTCGGATTTTGCTCCTTGTTCATGCTTAGCTTGCGAATGCTGCTGCTAGTATTTGATTTGATCTTAGTTGTTTCCTTATTGCTCTTCAACTTGTGCTTAGCTAAGTGTTTCTTTTAGTCTATCTGAACTTTGAGCTGTTGAGTTGTTTCAAATTGTTCCTTTTGAGGCTGTGAGTTTTACTGTGCTAAATATGCATGTTTTATTGTGTTAATCTGTTGGGAGCTTCTGTTAGTCTCAAAATACTGATTGTGTGTCATATCATTTTTCATTATATGTCTCAATGACATATATCTGCCTTTAGGATAGTTTCTCCATGTTGTTCATGTGTTTCCTATCCTAGGCTTGGTTTATCCATGTGATTGATCTAAGTAGCTTATTGTTTAAGTGTTCTAAGTTCATTTGTATGGGTGATATCTCTTTGTTAATTACATGGTACTGACTGGTTCTGCACATATATTGTTCTATGCTGTTGTGGCCTTTTCTGATTGTTCACAGATGGCTCCCTCACCTCAGAAGAAGAAATCTACTGCAAAGAAGGCTGACAAAAGATTAAAAATGGATTCTAAACTGTTTAGGTCAGTTCATCACTTTGAGAGATACAAGGACAACTTCTTGAATGCAGGAATTATTCAAGAAAGATTTGTAGATTTGGAGGACTTAAGACAAACCTTTATCCCCAGCTGTTTTGAAGGAAGAGGATGGGAAAAGCTTCTGAGCGATTTCCCTGTTGTGTGTGAACCCCTGATTAGGGAATTCTACTCAAATGCTGTGATAAAGGAGAATGAACTTAAGTGCTGGGTTCGGAAAAAGAGTTTTTCTGTCTCTCCTACATATCTGGCAGAAATTCTTCACATCAACAGACCCATTTTCCGACATTCACCGGTTTATGATGATCTCTATCCTGATGAGAAGCTTCTCAAAGAAAGTCTTGGTCAAGACTTGGAGTTCTCACCCAATGGCAAATCCATCAGTGTTTCCTCTCTTTCTCCAAAACTGAGAGTGCTTACAATTGTGATGTTTCACAATTTGTACCCCTTATCAAGCATTGGGTATATGAACCTCGGACGTGCTTTGTTTCTTCATGATCTAATCTCTGATGTGGAAATAGACATCTGTGCTCATATCTTTCATCTTTTGCGCAAAACTGTTCTTCGAAATGAGTCTCGGATATGCATTCCTTTCTGCAGTCTCATTTCACGGATCTTGAAGCTCAAGGGAATTTATCCAACGGCTGATGAATCTCCTATCTCCAAACCAAGTCCAATCAACATGCGTACATTCAATGCAAGCATTGGACATAGTCGGAAGAGAGTCAAACCAGAAACTTCTACATCTCACAGTGACTCTCAGTTTAGCACTCTCTCCCTAGATGAGAAACTTGATCGCATTGTTTCCTCTGTCCACGAGTTGAATACAAAGATGTCTGGACTCACAGCTTCTCTACACCATTAAAGCACTCGATGGGATATGAAGTTTACTTCTCTTCAAACTCAATTGGATCAAATTCAGAGAAAGCTGGAAGAGGATGACTAGCCTATTCCATGACAAAAAGGGGGAGTGATAGCCTATCATGATCAGAGGGGGAGAATATTATCAGAGGGGGAGAATATTACTTAAGGGGGAGTGTCTTTACATTCTTCTTCAGTATCATTTTTTTCTTTAAGTTGATATATTGTGTTTTGTAAACTGTTATTCAGGATGTTTTTGTGTTTGTACCCATGTGCTTTTGTAAGCTTTTAGGGTTAATGTTTTATGCATATTTTGTAGGCTTTATGGTATGTACCTTGCTTAATGCAGCCTTTATGCTTTGTTGAAATCAGTACTTTAATCTAAATGTTCTGCATTTTGGTTTATGTACTGTCACTCTTGTGCCCTTGTAGGATTGTTCCTAGATGCATATGCCTTGTGTGTTATGCATTGGTTGAGTGTTGAGCATACAAGTGTCTTGCCTTGTGCTTGTTAACTTGTATGTCCTTGTGTTCATTCCAAGTGTGAATGAGCACTGTGATCACTACCTTGTGGTGTTCACTTGGTTGATCAAGCCATGGTTTGTTTATTAACTCCATCTTTGCTTGATCACATATTGCCTGTTTCATATGCATTTATAATTTTCTGCTTACAATGATCATGGTGTATTGTTGTGTTTCAGGAGTATTATGTTCATATGATTCAAGTGCTTCACAGCTTCTAGAGTTAGGTGTGAGTGAGTTTTGTTCAACTGTTCCCAACTCACATGTTAAGTCTAGAGTCTGTTTTAGGGTTTTGTCACGAAATAGCCAAAGGGGGAGATTGTAAGGTTGAATTTATTCAACCATCTAATTGGCTTTATTCCGTGCCAAATTTGCTTGTAATTCAGCATTTAGTAACCCTGTATTTAGGTGGGTTTGTTGTAAGGGTAGTGAGTGAGATAGAGTGAAGATTGCTCAAGAGTGTGCAAGAAAACAGAGACTCGCAGCTGGGACTCGCGGGTGACTCGCGGCTGCAAGCCGCCAGAAGCAGCACACGTGCCAAGCATGCTGGAAGATGAACAGTCATGCTAGCTGGAGCACTACAGGACAAAACAGGACAACTGGCCATACGGTTAACTCGCGACTGGATCTCGCGACTTAGTCAAGCCGCGAGGTCAAGCCGCGAGCCACCCCTGTTTTGTAAAACCTGACGTTTCACATTCCTCTCCCACTCCAGTATAAATACCCCTTTTACCCACGATTGAAAGAGAGCTTCCAGAGAGAATTTTGAGAGAGAAACCCTAAAGAAAAACAAGATTGTTTCACCCACAATCTATACCTTAGAGTCTCTTCAAATTCCCCTACTCTCTTCCTCTCCATTGTCAAATCCTTGAGAGGCATTATACCAAACCTGGTTCTCACCATCATCATCACTGTGAGACAGTTGTTTGGATTTCTGGGAAGCAGTTAGGAAGGAACCAATCTTCATTGGTTGATGCTACGGTCTAGTAGCGGAATCCGGGAAGCTAGAAAAGAAAAAGGTTCGGCGCAACCTCGTTGGAGCAAGAAGCTTGGAGGGCTTAGGTGCACTGGGTAGATTAGGCTTGGAGGGTCTATTGCTGTCCTTGTATCCCAACTGTATTTTCTAGTGGATTGATTACCGCTTGGAGGGCGGCGGAGAGGTTTTTCGCCGAGGACTTCGGTTTCCTCTTCGATAACACATCGCGTGTTGTCTTTGTGTTTGCATCTTCCTTCCTCTCTATCTTTGCCTTTATATTATCTGCTGTGGTTTTATTTTGTTATGGCTTAGATAGTCTTTAACCAATTTCGTATTATAGCATGTGTTAAGTTTCCGCACACTAGTTGTTTGACATATTGCTTGTATTGGTTAAGTTGTATTTTGGGGGTCTAAACGTTCAAAGGTGTTTTGTACACGTTTTTGAACTTTCACATAAGTTAATGTATGCTTATTAAACTGTCTTAACTTGCTTTTGAAATATAAAATTGGTTAAACTTGTTTAAGTGTGTGTGTGTGTGTTTTGGATCTATGAGCATGACATTTTTCTTATTGGGAGATGATTTTGAGAGTTCAAAATGTTGTTTGGATCTTTGGTTGTATACCATGCTTGATTGCATTCATATTTGTATTTTTTCTCTTCTTGAAAAACTGTTCTTAAGCAATTTCGACAACTGCTGGACACCTCTCGACAGCTAGGCTATCTATCGAGCCCCTTCAACTACTTTTTATTGCATTCACGATAGCTCCTCAATAGCTACTTGATCCTTTGAGAAACTTTCTAGAAGCTCGATAGCTTCTCGATCCATCAAGATCCTCTAGCTATGGACACCTCTCGATAGATCCTGGACAGCTCTTTGATAGTTTTTTCACGCGTTTTAAATCTTGACACCTCTTGATCTGTTGAGATTTATGAATTTTCTATATAAAGGTTCTGTGCGATTTTTCTTCATTTCTCCTCGATTTCTCTCGATTGTTTTCAGTCTTTTCACCTCCCAAACACTCTCTTCTCTCTCAAAACCTTCAACCCACGTGATTTTTGGCATTTTTTTTTTTTTGTCTCAAATCACTTGGTATGATCTCTTTATCTCTCATTCTTCATGCATTTAGATCTAGGTTTTGGGTTTTTGAAAATTTTTTGGGGTTTTTCAAAATTGATGAAGTTTTTGTGAAATTTTTAGGATGGTTTTTGTATAAATGATCCTAAATGTTCATGTGTTGCATCACATTTGCATTATAACAATGTTTCGTGCATTTTAGATGTGTGTTTACTTTGTTGCAATGTTGTATGCTGATAGGTTTAGATTGGGCTAAGCCCATGATGTATTTAAGTTTACATGTCACATGTTTATGCATTTTCATGCATACGTACTTTCAAGTTCTATATTCTTATATTTTGTCTTGTTGGTACTTTTCTAATTGTCTCTTTCTCTCCCTCTCTCTCTTTCTTGCGTTAGTCTACTCTATGGCACTCAAACGAAAATCTACTCTGTCCCAGAACCCTTTTCGTTTTGGGGCATCCACTTCTTCTTCTGACCCTACACCTTCTCATGTACAATTCCGTGATGATAAAGCCCGAAAGGACTTTTCGGAGAACTTTTCTCGACGAGGCATTCATTCGAAATGCCAAGTCATCTTATCAGATTTCTTTGATACTGACCTACCCACTGTCATTTACAGTAGGGGTTTGGGGTCACTATGTGACATCCCGTTCACTTGTCCCTCTATGATTATACAGGATTTTTACTCCAATATGCGTGGATTCGATACTTCTGTACCTCATTTCTTCTTTCGCGTTCGAGGTACACGTATAGTAGTTACTCTGGATATTGTATCCAAGGTACTTCACATTCTTAGAGTAGTGCATCCTAACTACGCTGGCTGAGATCGTCTGAGGACTATGTCCAAAGACGAACTCTCGTCTCTCTTCTGTGAGACACCTTCTTCTTGGGGTGACTGTCAAAACACCCCTTGCTCGGGCTTTGCAAAAGGTCTGAGGTTCCTGGGCATGGTGATGACATTCATTCTTCATCCTTTGTCTCACTATAACTCCATTACAGAACCTCGTGCTCGATTTTTTTCATCCCTCTTAGAGGATATCTCTATCGACTTCCCTTCTCACTTTATTCTATCCCTTATAGATGTTTATAGGGATACGGTGACTCGTGATAAGCTCATTTTTCCTTCAGCTATCACGCAGATCCTTTGCCATTTTTCTGTCTCCTTTCCTGAGTCTCCTCACTTCACGGTTATGAGTGCTATAGATGTAGCTACCGTTCGACGGAGCGAGGCACAGCTCAAACCGCGGCGGCCCCGGACAAAGACGGCGATTCCTCCAACTTCTATCACTCCATCCACATCCGCTCCTTCATCTTCTGCGAGTAGAGTGACACTTGAGGCCATCATGGCATAGCTTGTGTGCATGGATGCTCGCCTTGACACACTCAATGATGAGTTGTGTCAAGTGAACACCCATGTTGGTCATATCGCACGACGACAGGCTATCATGGGTGGTTTCACTGTTGCTTCTTCTCCATCTCCACCGGCTTCCGAGGATGAGAGTGATGATGGCTCTGGCAGTGATAATGCTGATGAGGACGATGGTGATAGCTTGCCCAATGATGATGAGATGTCTACTTGATATACTTACCCTTTATCACTCGTGACAAAAATGGGGAGTAGTTTTGATATGAGAGTAGTCATATATAGGGGGAGGGTTAGCATAGGAGATTTTTGTGATAGGGGGAGTGTTTATGAGGGATGTAGTGAGGACTTTTTGTATCTTTTTTTTTTCTTTCTATTTTAGATACATTATTTTTGTACATCGATCTTGTGACCACTTAGTGATAACAAACCTTGTACTTATGTTGATATATATATTGAGGTTGTTATTGCTTTCTTTCACCTATCTTTACATGTATTGTTTCTTTTCTCTCTTTATACACATGATTCTTATATATTGTATGCAATCTTTTATTTCTGTTTCACACTAAAATGCCGTGATGAGTTTTGTTTAAAGTATTTCAGAAACATAGGTTGTCAAAGTCTTCTTGCCATAAACTCTCTTCTTGCAAAGTTTTTCAAGAGTTTATGTTAGGATAAATTTTATTGTATTCAACAAGTGAGTATGAGTTGAGTGATTTATGATTTCTCTCATATGTTCAATTGTTTGTTGTGATTTTGTCACGGATTAACAAAGGGGGAGATTGTTAGGATATATGTGATTTAATGTTAGGAACATATGTCAAATTAGAATTGGCTAATCCTTTGACAAAATGCACTTTACTTGTAATTTGGTAGATCTAGGATGTGTTTAATGTTTCAAGGAACAAAGTTTCAAAATTAAGTGTTAAAGCCATGAAAGTTTGTCCAAGAAACAAATGAAGAAGTGCTGGATTTTAAAACTCGACAACTTGTATCTATCGAGGTTTAAAAGCTGCTGAAGCCCAATGCTCAACAACTAGCTCGACAGATAAGCTATCTATCGAGATTTATGAAAAACAGATTTTCAACTCTGATTTTCATTCAATCCGTGTGTATATGTTTGGACTTTCTTTTCTCACAACCCTAAACATGTATAAGGGTTATTTTAAGAGCCGTAAAAGGTTACGTGAGTGTGAAGCAAAGTTGTGTTCATGCAAATTATGACTGAAGACAGAATTTACCCTAATTCATCTTTCTCTTGAAGAAGTTACTATGTTTGTACACCCTAGGGTTTTGTAATCAAGGAGTTTCGTGATCTTCATTGTGTAATGAATTGAAGAACTTTGCAGCCAACATCTTTCTCAAGTTGGTGAATAAGCCGCGTACTGGGATCTGCGCATCGAATTGGTTAGTCATATACTGAGAGCTGTGCATTGAAAATGAGAGATTGTCACTACAGAACAAGTCCAATTGAGTATTAGGATAAGGATTCAATTGTAGGTTGGTATAAGGTACTGAAATTCGTTTACTTGTAACCGCTTTTTGTGATAATAGTGAATTCTCGAGAGTGGTGACCTTAAAATCACCCGGTGGGGTTTTTGCCGTGTAGTTTTTCTCATTTGTAAATAAATCACCGTATCAATTTAATTTCTACTGTATTTAGTTAATTTGTGATTTGTTTGTGCTACCACGCATATTGCATGCTAATTAAATTAATTAATTAACTTGACTAATTAATTTGTTAATTCATCACAAGATGTCTTTACATTCTAGGCCTATCAATGGTGGAGGGTTTCTTCATCATTCTCACAAAATTTGAGCATTGCATAGTCACAAACAGCACCACAAGGCTCCGTTGATCTACATTTAGGATTTTGGGCAAAAAATTAGAGCACAATCAGAGTCATAGAGGGTTTCTTTCATCCTCTCTCTCTCTCTCTCTTTCTCTCTTTCATTTCTAAATCTCCAACAATTAGACTCACTTATTAGTTAGTTTGCTTTGCTTTTTGCTTTTTATTTTTTCATGTGTCCACGTCTTAATGCATCCAATTGAAATGGACACTGGATAGAACCTGTGTCCTTTATTTTATTTTATTTTTTTGGTGAACCCGTGTCGTCCAGTCCACCAATTTATTAAGACAAGATTTTTTTTACTGATTTGAGATTACAATATGCTTTAAGTCGCGGTGGGTTGGCAGAGTTGCACCTCAAGTTGTCTTTCAAAGCAAAGATATACTGTAACTCCCCAACTTACAGAGTTACACTTCAATTTAGATTATAGTTTGCTACAAGTCCTACATGTGGGACCCTAGGTATGATTTTTATTACCTTCGTTATTAGTCATTAAATTAATTAATCTATTATATGATATATAAATGTAAGAAACTATTATTAGAACTGATACAAATATATTTTGTCTAATATTTTTAGCAATTTTTAAATCTCAGACATTACTATACTTAATAGATTGTTTATAGTAAAAGGAAAATTATTTAGAATTTCACTCCTAATTCGATACTTGATAATGCTCTCTTTTTTTTTTAAACATTGATAATGCTCTCTTAAAGAGTAATAATTACAGTTTTGAATAAAAATATTTGACTTTTAATATTATTACTTATTTTTTATATATCTAGTGATAGTTTTTTATTTTCTTGATGGGATATTTAGTGATAGTTGATTACACATAAACTTAAAATATTAAATCTTTTGTGGGTTTAGTTAGTTCAACTGGTAAAATCTCTAATAGTTAAATAAGAGGTTTGGAGTTCAATCTCCACTTACACCAAGAACTGATTGACGTCTTGGTCTAATGATAAAGAGTTAACAATAGGAACGAACGTCATAAGTTGAAACTTTAAAAAAAAAAATTTAAATCTTTTTATCAACTTGTTGCATGATTGTTTATTTTTAATATATGCACCTTTTGTTCCGTCAAAAAAATAAATAAATAAATAAATACACCTTTTGTAGCACATGTTTACAATACTATTTTTTTTTTTGAGAAAAAGGTAAGCGAAATTTTATTAAAGAAAGCAAACTTCAGAAAAAAAAAACAAACAACAAACTCAGGAGCAATCAGACTGAAATACATCAACCACCTCCTCAGGTAGAGCTTCTACCCAAACCTCCGCGTCTGCAGTTAAAACTGCTTTTTTAGCTAGACTATGCGCTAAGCTATTCCCTTCCCGCCTAACATGCTGAAACCTACAGCCTCTCAACACTATATTTTAATTATTATGCTAAGCATGGATGTAGTAGTATAGACATTAGAACTATAGATAAAAAAAAAAATTAATCCTCTCATTTTTTTTTATTCGGCCACCTAAATACAAATTCTTGGTTTTGTCATTGCTTAGAGGTTTGAACCCCAACTTTTACCCCTCACCTTATAAGAGCTTTGTATTTGTAAAATGATTATCACAACAAGAATACGCAATAATATTTTCACTTGACTATAAGGGCACCCTGCCATTTTCAATAATATGCAAACCATACTCATCTACTAAAGAACACCCCCACTAGGCTACCATAGTCAAACCTCCCATTTTGACAAAAAACACCGTACATGAAATTTTAATCCACATGGCCATATAGCCATATAGCGATTAAGTATGAAATTTTAATTGAATATAAGGGCACACTGCCATTTTCAATAATGTGCAAACCATACTCATCTACTAAAGAACACCCCCACCAATTCACCATAGTCAAACCTCCCATTTTGACCAAAACCAATATTGTTTGTTTCTCTATATTAAACCTATTATTCCTTAATTCTTACAATAGTAGTACCAAGATCAGTAATATGTTAACTTAGTGGCGAAATGGAACCTATTAATCAATTATAAGTGGCGAAATGTCCATTGAAAAATTATAGGCAGTTTGTAACATTGGTTTAGTGCTTAGTTCTAGTTGGGGTTTTTAAAAGGGGTAGGTCTCAGTATGGAGCTCGGCGGTGGCGATAACACCGCGACAGTGACCTTTCAATTGGGGAAGGAGTAGGATTCAACTAAGTAAGTGAATCTATAGGGCTGTGTGCATTCAACTTTCAAGTGATAGATTGCGATGTACTGAAGTTAGCAGTTGATTGCTTAATGCTTATAAGAAAAAATAAATAAATAAAATTGAGCACCTATGAATAGTACTTCCCACAGTCATTTACTATAAAAATTAGCACCAAAAAAAAAATTGTGATAATTTTAACGTCACAAACTCCTGACAAAGTGAATAAAGTACTCTACTAGAAGAAAATGATAGATTATGTAACTTTATGTTAAATAGAAAAGCAATGGGATCTAATAATTTTTGTGGCTACCTCAAATTTTATGATTATTTTATGGTGTGTTTCAGGACTTTTTAATTTTTTGGTTGATATCTTTTTCTCTTTTTTATTTTTTTGGTTCGGTTTGCTTCTTCTTTCTATTTGACAATGTTGATATAATAAAAATTTATCTTTATTTCTTGGGGAATTATTCAGTGTTTTTTAGCACATTTTTTTTGTAATTTACTTATTTGTGTATTCAATTGGTATATATGTGATATATGGGCTTGATTCTCATATATATATATATATATATATAAACATTTATGGACTTAAAAAAATACCAAATTAACATGTTGTTTTATCTACCACGAAATTAAGAACAACTCAAATCCAAACTTTAAATGGGCTTTAATACTTACCAAAAAAGAAATAGACATTAATAAATTAATAAATATATGTATCTTCTCTTCTTCAAAAAAAAAAAAAAAAAAATTCATCAACAAAATTCAGAAAAACTGAAATTTAAAATCGGAATTGACACGTTTCTGCTTTGGGACCCAACCTCTTTTCCTTTGCCAATTGTCACCCATAATTCTATCCCCCATTTCCCAAGCCCACTGTACCATTTCATTCCTTCACTTTCAGGCAATGTGAGAAACACTGGCAGTGTTGTGACAGCCCTCTGACTGACACTGACAACAGAAAGTTTCCCTTACCGAACTACCAAAATTTGCAAAAAGATAGAAGCCCATCCCATTCCAATTATCAAAGCACCAGTTATAATCTTCCAATTCCATAAAAAAGCTTAAAAAACAACAACCCCAACAATTCCTGAGAGAGAGAGATAAGAGATATGAGTAATAGGAAGAAAGTTTTGGTGGTGGTAGGCACTGGCTATTTGGGACAACACATATTGCAAGGCTTTTCAGAGATCCAAGGCACCCCATTTAAATATGATCTTGCATTCACCTACCACTCTAACCTTCCTCAACCTCTGCTTGATGTCCTTCCTCATTTGCTTTCTTTCCATGTTGATTTAAAAACTGGGCAAGGATTTGAACCCATTTCACACTCATTTGGCCAGGACTGGTCTGTTCTGTTTTCACCCCAAAACAGCAACTATATTCGCTATTGTTAGTCTAGTTTTGATTTCTGGATTGCAAATTAGACAAATTTATGAATTTAGTTGGTGGGTGTTTTTGTTCCAGAAAACAAGTAGTCTCTTCCATCTATACAGAAAAATCAATAATGCGTAGTGCATGTTTAGCTGATAAATGAGTGAGTGGGCCTGTTGCCCTGCCTCCCTACATGTGGAAAAACAACCTTCCTAAACTCATGTGATGTAGACAGAGATCCATAAACCAGCGCAGCCACAGCCGTGGGGGGAGGAGACACTTCCTTCAGCGCATTAATTAAGATTTGGGAGTCAGACTCAAGCACAAAGTCCTGAATGAGCTTGTCTTTTGCAAACTGCAACCCGAGTTCTATGGCCTTTGCTTCGACTTCAATGGCACCAAGGGGGAGTTGTAATTTCTTGCTACCTGCCCCAATCAGTCTTCCGCCTTCATCCCGATTCAGAATGCCCACTCCAGCCGATTTATTTGCAGCAAAAACAGCACCATCCACATTGATTTTATAAGCATTTAAAGGTGGAGGGGTCCATGAAGCAGGGCACTTCGTTTTCTGCATAATCTCCCCTGCTTGACTGGACTGATACTCCACTAAATAGTCTAATGCACCATGAATTACTGCCTGCCCAGTTTTCTTCACCCCGCCGTTCCTCACTTCATTCCTATTACTCCATAACTTCCATGAAATCATGATGACTTTCTCCACCTTTGCTTGTTCCCACTTGGCAATCATGACAGCAAACCACAAGAAGTCCAGAAAAGAGTTAAAAGGGAAATTCTGGCTCAGTGGGATCAGATTTGTCATAGCCCAAATTTCTTGAGCCCTTGGGCAAGTACAAAACACGTGACCTGATGACACCAACTATGATTTGCACTCATCACAGCAACCATCAGCTAAGACCTTCCTTCTTACTAGATTATCCTTTGTGGGCAGGATATTCTTACATGCTCTCCAAGTAAAGTGGCGTATTTTATGAGGGACATTTAGCTTCCAAATGTACTTCCAAAACTTCCTGAAATTGCTGTCATCAGATAGCTCCCCAGAAGCAGACCACCTGGAATCTTTAGTCGTTTTAATGGATTCTATTGATTCATACCTTTTTTTGGCCCCAGGAAATTTATTGGAAATCATGAAAGTAGTATAACTGAATTGCCATCTTCCTTTTTCATTGTCAAGTTCAGAATTGAGAATTATCCAACTTTTAGTTACCACAAATGGAGGTCCATATGTCTTAGTCATTAGTGGTCTAGGCAGAATTCAGAAAATCAGAAATTCTAAAAAGCTTTGTCTGCTGACAATTACCATATATGCGATATAAATCTAATTTGCTGTTTCTGATTTTTTTTTTTTTTTTTTCATTTATATATAAAAAAAAAATAAAAAAATAAAAAAAGAAGAATAGATTTTTAAATTTTAAAAACAGATGAACTTCTATCTAAATTTTCAAGTACTGACAAGTATGTCATGCTTGGAATGCCAGCCTGATGTGGTCGTGAATTGTGCGGCACTCTCAGTGCCTCGTGTGTGTGAAATGGATCCTGCTGATGCACTGTCTGTTAATGTGTCATCTTCTCTTGTTGATTGATTATCAAACTTTAAAGAGGGTAGTACCCTTTTGATTCACTTGTCAACTGATCAAGGTAAGTACTGCTGAAATTACTGGAGGTAATAAAAATAGAAAATGTAATTACTATGAATTGTTAAGTATTCTTATTGTTTGTATATATGGTCCTGAAGTCTTGAGATACCAAGAGTGCAGACCTATGGCTTATAAGAATTAATATATGAAGCTTGACCTATTTATCAAAAAAATATCGGAAGCTTGAGTTTAAGCCTTATTAAGCAATGCTGCAACACAAACCTGTCACTACTGGTTTTTTTTTTTTTTTTTTTTTTTTTTTTTTTTGTAAATTAAAAAATAGCTTAAGGGATACTTTAAATTTCATTTTAGAGGTGGCTGCAATTCTTTAGCCAACTCAAAAGCCTAAACACCAAACATGGCAAGATTAAAGTACATTCATAGGCCTTTATTGCAATTGAGTGAATTGACCACAACACTTTTTTGGCTTAATTCCTCTTTTCTCAAGTCTCATCTTGTACTCATTTGATTTAATTGGCCCTACCTTTTGAAATACCACTATTAGATATTGGGGCAGTTACACATTATGATTTTTTTTCCACGCCAATGACAGCATGCATACAAGTTATGACATACCAGCGCAAGTAAATACAGTAAATAACCTTTCTTGTGTTCTGGTCCAGGCATTTTCTTTCCATTATTATTAGTCATCTAAGCTTAGTTTCTCATACCTGCAAAATTGTTAGTACCTTGACTAGCTGCAGCTGGATTGTGAAATTACACATGCACCTAGTGGATCTTGAATCCTTGTCCTCACCCTCCACCTTGTTCTTATTGCAAGAGAAAGTGCTATTTGAGCTCTAAGTCATTGAGCTTTTATATTTTTTATTTAGCTGGACAAAACAAATCTCAGATACAGCTATTCCCTATCTTATCCATTTATCTTTCTATTTGGCAGTAAAATATTTGTGGCTAGATTGTTTATGATGTAATTTCCCAAACAGTTTATGAAGGGGTAAAGTCCTTCTACAAGGAAGAAGATGAAACTGTTCCTGTGAACGTTTATGAAAATTCAAAAGTGGCAGCAGAGCAGTTTGTTTCCGAATTTTGAGAAGCAGTATCATTTTTGGGCCACAGACTAGCTCACCTGTTCCAAAATCGCTTCCAATTTAGGTGTGTAGGTAGAATGTAGACCTTATGTGGTACATTCACAAGTTTATTGGCTATTATCTTAGCTGCATCTGATTAGAGACTGCTAAATGTAATGGCTTTATAAGTGAATGGAAGAATAAATTGTCTTTCTCACACCAGGTCTGAGTGCTTGTTACTGATGGCTATGTTCTAAGCAAACGCATTCGTTTCAAAGTTCTCTTATTGTTGCTTTCAGCATATAGTTTGCCCATATTGTTCTGCAACCTGCCAAATCCTTGCTATGAGAATGATCCCTTTCATTATGAAAGTGTCATCCATTCATAGTCATCATCCATTGAAGTTAAAACTCTTCGGTGTTGAAATTTTGCTCTTTATGGTTTATAAAATTGGATATACCATTAATAGAATGATTCGAAACTGATCTTGTTTGCCAGTTCACTGTCTTAAAATAGAGAAAAACCAAAAATAAAATAAAATTACAATCATAGTTAATCTGATTGAGGTACCTACTTACCTTGATCTCATAGATGCTAGAACAAGTTGTGTTTACTGGCTTTTGACTGATTTATAAACGATTTGTGGGGAATTCTTCCTGCTTTGAACTGAATTGCACGAACATGCAGAGTTTACTCCATTGATGTGTTGCACACCAAAACTAAATTATACTGTTCACTATTCTTGGCTAACATATTTGTGGCTAACATGACAACTGACAACATAACAAAAGGATGGAGTTACAGATAGTGGAATTGATTTGTTGGAGATGGGACTAATAATAATATAAGCACTAGCAATTTTTCATGTAATTGGCAATTACCATCCCGTGGAAACATCAACAGCCAGTACTCGGAAAATGTTTTCTTTTTTTACCAAAATGATTTTAAGCGGTCTAAGAAAATTGAAGCTATAGTTTTCAGTTTACGTAATGTGTGTGACGAGTCAATAATTTTTCAAAGTCATATATTGTTGTTATTGACTTTTCAAGTGACTGGTTTAAATGTGTTGCCGTGAGATAGGTCTGACTTGGAGAGAGAGATGGGGGTGGGGGGGGTACCTTTTTATAGGATGGGTACATTACATATATAGAAAGTTTTATTGGGATGATTATAGTTTTACAGCTTTAGAAAACAGTTGATAAATGGGATATTATGATTACTTTGTACATGACCAAAGGAGTGGCTCTTAATTGATGCAGTGGATTGATGGTGTCCTCTCTAAAGGAGAAAAGATGGACTTCTTCCATGACAATCGAGTTTGGCTGCCCAGTGTATGTCAAGGATGTTGTAGCTATCATATGAGCTTTGACAAGCAGATGGATATCAGGTATAATTTTACAATATCGAAGTTTAAATACTGGTAACATAGATGATAAATTGCAACATGTTATTTTTTCACCTCATCATTCATTTGGTTCTTACATTCAGGATATCCATCTTCTGGTAAAGGACAGTCCTGATTACGGTGTGGGCCATGTGGCAATATCAAAATTGCCTTCTGTTCTATGATACCATGCAAATGATACTTTTGAATGCTTTGTTTGTGGAAGAGTATCCCTATGTAAGGAAAGAGTGTCCAAATCTGGAGCCTTTATGTTTTATTTGTGGTTATGTTTTATGGATGTTGCCAACCTTCTGCTTTTTCTATATGCTTTGACTTCTCTCTCTCTCTCTCTGTGCTGAATTGTATGTCTGTATTAATGATTTTGACAATCAAAATTGTTGAACCAGAGGGTAAGCAAATGCAATTGCTACTAAATGTTGGTGGACCAGATAGGGTATCTCGGGTACAAATGGCTGAGGCTGTGGCGGGTTTCAGAGGATACAATACGTTGTTAATCAAAGCAGTGTCTGCATCTTCAGTATGTATAGCATTTAAGATTTAATCCTTAATTTTTTAAATGCCTGAGAACCAGGTGCTTTACCTGCCTTTTCTTCCTTTGCTGTCTTAATCATTGTGCACCATCTCTTTGTTTCATCCCCTAACCATCTATCAGCTCACCTGTTGGATGCACATTTCTAATTATATTTACTAGCTTATGATAATTCACTTCATTGGATCATGCAATCACATTGATTATTATGTTTACCTTTTGGTGATTTTTGTTCTTTAAATAATTCTCCAGGTTGATCAAGGCATCAAGTCCCCAGCTGACATATCCATGAATATAACCAAACTAGTTCCGACCCTAAATTTTTCTCCCACTTCATTCACAGATGGAGACAAATTGACACTCACTACTGGGGCTAAATCTTGAGGACATGAAGATGTTGTAATTTCTGTAGTTTCTAGTTTGTATAAGTGATATTGTCAGGGGTAGTATGAATGATGATTCTGAATACTAGGCCCCAATTGACCCCAAGTATCTTTCTGAGTCCACTGCTCTTTGTGGAGTCCATAGATGCTTGAGCCTTAAAAGAAGGAGAGAAATAAAAGTTTTTTTCTTTTCTCATCCTTCCCATAATTTTGTTTTCCTTTGAGGGGAAAAAATGTATGAGTGTTACTTATAGATATGCGTCTATTTGGTATAGTATCTTTTTCAGCCTTTTGCAAATAGGTTGTATGAACAAGTTGAAACCTTAAAAAAATAACTTACAAATTGCTAGAAAAAATTATTTTCACATGTTGAAAGCTTTTTTTTTTTTTTTTTTTTTTTTGAACTCTGTCAAACCTGCTTGAAATTGATTTCATTTTTAAACCTCTCTAATATTATACTTTTTATTTTTGCTAAACAAACCTTTATTATAATTATAACTACTATAATCATTCTTGACTCTCTTGGGAGATAAGGCCAGTACTAAATATAAATACTAATGCAGGCTATGCAGTAGAATAGGGGAGTGAACAAATTGGGGCCAGGGAATAAAAAGCAATAAGCAGTGAATGATTTGCTTAGGCCCACTAAAGACTATGGGCTTGTTCCCTTTTAAGACTCTACTTTCTTAAACTCTAGGCCCAATACCAAGAATCGACCACTTGGGTCAATATTTGTCCTAACTGTACAAGCTAACTATTTTACACGCTGAAAAAGTATTAAGAAATGGTTTTGTGAGAGGGTGGTCTCTGACTCTCCCATAGTATGCATGGGTTTCACATGCAGTAAAAGGTCGATTTCATGAGATACATTCTCCTCGCTTAATATAGGTGTTTGGATGCATAAGCAAGTTACGTTCACCAACAAATTCATTTGTACATATACAATATTCTTTATTATTATTTGGAAAATTGCAATTTGTCCTCGCTGTGGTACCAGCTTCCGTAGTTCTCATTCTATAATCCATAAGACCCCAATAAGTCTTCCATGGTCTTAGTGATTAAAAAAAAAAAAAAAAGTATTATACAAATTACATGAGTTTAGGAAATGGTAAAAACTTTCCAACCTATCTTACTTTGTCCTACTTGACTTTTCTCTGCCTTGAAAAAGTAATGAGACAATGATAGGTTTTGCTCGCTCCACTCTACTCCTATTTGAAACAGTCAGATCAAACGGTAGGTTTACTTTTCAACTGACTCTAATTAACTTATGGTCAACCGTACTTACTTTTTCTCTTTCTTTTGACACTCTCATAACTTTTCCTTAATTACTGTTGAGGGCCATTTGTGAGAAAGAAAGCCCAATAACAAGGGCAACAAAGAATTGATAAAGTAGACAGCAAGATCATTAGGCCCAAGCGGCAGGAATAATGGCTCACAGGCCCAAGAAATAAACAAATGGGTCTTGAAGAGGCAGGTGGGTTCAAAGAAGCCCGGAAAGAAAGAAATAGCATCCCATGGGCAGTGTATGAGGTAAAAAAGCGAGAAAGGGCCGCCGCAGGCCCAAGGAAATTCAAACTAAGAAAGTAAGGGGTTTATGGCAAGCTCATAAACCCCAAGGATGAGAATAATGTTATTAGGTCAGGGAAGCCCAATGAAGTTAGTAAAAAGCCCATGGGAGTGTGGAATTAGCAAATGGGCCGAGGAAGCCCAAAGAAAGCAAACAGGCCAAGGATGCCCAGAGGAAAGCCCAAAGGGACATAGGAGCCCATAGGTAAAAGCAAAATAGTGGCCATGCCAAGCCACTGAGAGAAGGAATAAACGGTTAGCCCAAAAGAGGCCCAGCAAGATTAAGTTGTTACGGCAGGAATAACAGAACAACATTACAAGAAATAAAGGAAACCAAGGAGTGGGCCAAAGAAATGTAAGACCCATCATCAAATAAAGCCCAGCTCGTGAGTGGAGCGGGGAAACATAGAACGGCCCACGTAAAAGAACGAAGAAGTAAGGCAGACTGTGCAAACAAAGCTCCAGACCGCGGCAAACACATGAGAAGCAAGCAGATTTCTGGACATATATGAAAGGAAAGCACGCGCAAGACTAGGCACCCCCAACCTGTACCCAGCCAATATGGGACGTGGTGGGGTCATGGGTCAGAGGTAAGAGGTAAGGGGGGTATGGTTTGGTGGTGGGGAGAGGGGAAAAGACCTATTTTGCGACTCCTGCCCAAGCCCTTTTTGGGAGGTACGTCCTGTTGGGATGACAGACCACCCAAAAGAGGCAAGGTTGAGAGGGAAACCGTTAGGTGCATGACTTGAGGGAAAGCATTTACGTCGTGGCAGGTAAGAGTGCTACGGTGGGCTAACGAATGAAACAAACCTACCTTTGTCGAGCAAGGGTGAGTGGCAGACTGACGAACCCTTTGGTGGTCGGCAAGTACGCCTAGACCAGACAAAGGCGGTTAAGAGGCAAAGTGGTAAAATCTGGTTACGACAAGCACTATAAAAGGACCCTTGTCGTGCCTTGAGCAGGGGATCAAAAAATAGAGAGTATCGCGGAGTAAAAGAAAAGAATAAAAAGAAAACAGAAGGAAAAAAGAGAGATAATACAATGGGCATGCACCAGTAGGTCGATTTCTCTCTCTCCCCCTTTAAATCCTGCTCTCTTCCAAAACATAACAGGAATTCTTTTTAGGCATTAACCATTCAGGTTCGATTCCCTCAAAACCAATAATCCCCATGGCAGGATTTTTCCTGGGAGATTATTTGCATTGAGAGGAGGCGTTCTTCCCTCTTTGGTTTTGCTTTTGCGGACCAAACTTAAACTTGACTTTATGCACATTCTTGATTAATTCATGTTACCTTCTTTTTCCTTTACTTTCTTTGTAAATGACATTGTTTTGACTGTAATTACGTTTTCTAAGTAGGGATTACTTGGCCATTTTCCATTAAATAGTCAGAGTACTCTGTTTTGGTATTATTATATCTGCCTGTCGTAACTCATCTGAAACAGTTCTGTCTGCCGTAAGCACACTCCTGGCAGACGAGGCATAGTTTGTGTGCAAGCCGGCCCAAGTTGAGTTACAGTTTGACCGGTCTCAACTTCCTTACTCAGAAACATTCGGGCCCATTACCGCGGGAGGCAGCCCAGCCCAACGCACAACATGCAAAAAAGGCCCCTATAATTACTTTCATTTTAATCTCATAATTACTAAAACCATCTCATTAGGAATGACAAAATGCCTTCAATTTACCTCACTCTTGACCAACCTTGCTCTTGCCTCATGCAAATTTTGCCCATCCCAAAAATGGATTGAGACACCCCTGATCTGACCCCATCACGTTCATTGCCATCCTCTCTCTATATCTCTCTCTCTCTCTCTCTCACTCTCTCTCACACACACACACACACACACACATATATATATATAGAGAGAGAGAGAGAGAGAGAGAGAGAGAGAGAGAGAGAGAGAGAGAGAGGCCTAGATGAAACGAGGCCGATCCAATTGGCCCATTTAACTCGTATAGAAGCGCTGGTCCATGAAATGCGTAGTCTCACACGAGTACATGACCAAAAAAAAAAATAGAAAAGCTAGAGATCTCCACGTGCGGAAGCAGTAGTAAAAGACAATACATAAAGGGGTCCTCCATTTACACTCCAAGTTGCACACCCATTTAGTAACAAATACCACACTACTCTCAATTTCTTCATTACGTTTTATTAGCAAAATTTTGTAGTGGCTGTTCACTATTTTTCTAACCAGTAGTAATGAATCTGGCACAACACAATTATTACAGTGAAAAAATCAGTCACTAACTTACAATTTTGCTTCTTTTCTACTTTTTCTTGACATTTTCGGCACATATATATGAGAAACTTTTCATAGAGTGCCTTGAATGATGTCCCAAATCAGTCAAGGTTGTAGACAGGACTTAGGTTGAACCACTCCAGAATTAGTGCCATGGGTATTAGCACACTCAGAGACGACTTGTTGTCCAGATTTATCTGATTCAATCTTTATGTTGCTCAATTTTATTCCAGTGCAAGCAAAAGATTGACTGCAATTGAGGTTAATTGCTTCTTTTGAGCTTGATGTTCCAACTATGTCATCGTAGGTCACTTCGCTTATGTGAACTCCCGTTGTCTGTAGTTAGAAAAGTTAAATTTAATTAATTTGCGTCACATATATCTTACAAGAAATTAACTACTATTCTTTCTAAATATAACAGGGTTTTGTATGATTTACCTTTGCTTCACAATTACCTCTTGTACCATTAATATCGCAGTAATTTTGATCGATATATATTGGGTTTTGTACTGATTCCAAGGTGATGTGCTCGAATGAAATCTTTCGAGCGTAACCTAGTCCAATCTTTTTACAAATATTGTTAAAGTATTAGATATAAATAACAAAACATTATAATTATTTCTCCAAAAACAGAAGAAGAAGAATTGGTCTAGATTTACTACCTGCCATGTCTTGATCCGAACTCCATTTGTTGTTCCCTTGAAATTAACTTTCTTCACATGAATGTCTTCGACTTTGACAGAATTTCCAAACCTGCCTAAGCTTCCAATGCTGTTTTGAAACAAACGTGAATATAAGAAATTAATCACTTGTTACAAACGTACATGCCTAAGGTGATAAATTAATATGGTAACCAACACGAAGTCAAGAAATTGCATTCTAGCTAGCCTTTTGCTTTATAGTAACCAAGAAGTTTCGCTTTCAACAACAAATCTTAGACCCTTTTTTATTCTTAATTTGAATGATTATCTTATCTAATTAAATGTAAAAAAATATATAAGTTCTTGATGTGGAAATGCTTTTTTATCACTTTATTTTTTAGATCCTAATTATTATAGTATATTTTCTCCGACACAGCGTGGGGTGAATGTGTAGACAAAGTAGCATGATAAATATTTTTTTCCAAAATCAAAAGAGGATTAGGTTGAAGAAATAAAGGATTTCTAGCATGGAAAGAAATGTAGTAGATAGATGACCCACCTTACTCCATGACCTGGTCCACACGTAATATATGATACGGTAATATTAGATGACAATTCTCCAATGGAAACACAATCGTCACCTGTTGATAATGCAATGTTGAGTTAATTCATATATCTTTGTCATGTCAGCTTATAAATCTTTTATAATTGATTGCATATTAATTAGTTTGATTGAACAAAAGTGACTAAAATTTCTTACCTGTAGCTATGACAGAGTTGTTGACAAGGACATTTTGAGAGAATTGAACGTTAATGCCATCAGTGTTAGGGCTATTTTCTGGAGCTGTTACATGCATATTCTGAACCAAAATATCACTACTCTGATTTACCACTACATGGAATTTGGCACTGTCAATGGAGTGAATGTCACTAATAGTACTTTGCTTGCAAGATATGATACTCAATGCCTGCAATACACCGTACAAATAGATATTATATATATAGTAAAAAAAATTTTAAGAAATTGCACTTATTTAATTAATCATAAAAACACCATGCATATAACAAAGAGTAATCTACATAGAGCAAACGTTAAAGATTTGAATTCTATCATATCTATAAATAAATAAAATACCAATGCATATGGTACAAAAATAAAATTAACGATATATCGATACTTACCATTGGTACTACTGTAGCACATCCGGTCTGGGGAAGAAAAAAGAAGAAGAAAGAATTAGACATTGAAAAAAAAAAAAAAAAAAGACATGTGGGATAGTGAATTATAGAGATTTTTTTTTTTTTTTTTTTTGGGGGGAGAAAATACAAAGATTAATTATGATTGAACTTTAATTTAAAGATGGTTAATACCAATTATTATATATATGTAAAATAGGATTCTCTAAAATACTCCTATTTTTTAGTTAAATAATTTTAAATTTAAAAACACATATTAGTTAACAGAGTAATTTTTTTTTTTTTTTTAATTCTTAAGTTTTAGACTTCAAACTTTTATCAATTCTCACCTAAAAAAAGATCCTATAAATTAAGATACTATTTCTATCTCATTTTTAAAGATTATTTAACTAAATCTAAGATTAAAAATAAATAAAAAATAAAAAAACCTAATTACAAAGCGGCAAACGACGATATATATATAGGATTTGTATCCATATATATTCCGTACGTACCATATTAGCGCGTTGAGCACAAGACAGGTTCCACCATTCCGAGCCATGGCCATTAAAGGTGCCGTTGCCAGAGATAAGGAGTCCGGTCACACCATGAAATATTAGCCACCTTCTTGCGTCACGCCCCTTCCATACACTTGGTGAGGATGGCGCATTAATTGTTCCTATTACCTGTACAAATTTCAATCATTTACATTATTTTCTTTATTGTTTAATAGAATATATATAAACATTTTTATAGAATATGTATATATATATATATATATATCAAAAAAAAAAAGAAATGAGAAAAATTAAGTACAATATTTTAGATTATTCAATTGATTTTAAAAACCCAATTGTACTATTAAATTTGATTTTTTTTTAAATGCTAAAATGCAAAATTGACCCTCTAACTTTGTTCAGATTTCATTTCAGTCTTCTAACTTTGCTTTCATTCATTTTAATCCTCTAAATTACAGATTTATTCAATTAAGGTCTTTGTCGACGGATGCTCTATTACACTCGTAGTCTCTGAAGGATGAGAACCAACTATGTAGCATCTACATCGAGAATTCAAGTATTGTATACGTCATTGGTCCGATCCTTTGTAGGAACTACCCGTAATAACGAACTTGCAAAATGAATCTGTTTATCATAAAGAGATTCGTTGTTCCTGACCCTGCTTCACCTTAATTGTTATTTGAACAAGTAAAAGTTATGTCTTGGTCCGAGTGGGTATAGCATTTCTCTTCTACATGTCCATGGAGTTTTGTTAAAAATTTTTGAAAAAAAAAATTTGGAAAATATTTTTTTAATCATTAATTGAATTTTTTTTTTTAATTTTAAAAATTTGAAGAAAAAATTATGAAATTGAAAAATTAACCACAACATATAACAAAAGTTGATGAAAAAGTCTTAATTGAATAAACTTGAAAGTTAGAGGACTAAAATGAATAGAAGTAAAATTAGAGAACTTAAATGAAATCCGAAGAAACTTAGAAGGTCAATTTTGCATTTTACCCTTTAAAAAATGATAACATTACATATATTATAGGTCAATACAACATATTATTTAAATTTAATTAAAGAATATGCATCTAGCAATTGTATCTAAATTTGATCGTATAGTAATATATTCTGCACTATTCATCTTTCTCGTTACCTGAAATGAAATGTTGCTAGATTTGCACGGACCCTGAAAAGTAAGAGGATAAACCAAAAAATCCTTGCTACTTGGCACCACGACTGTTGGATTTTGAGTTGCTGCGCTACATGCAGCCTTCCATGCTGCCGAAAATGCCTGTACGTAGTACATAATTTTTAGCAATTTATATATACCAGCTAGGCTTTATATTTATTAGAAAGAGAGGGAGAAAAGAAACAAAAATTCACAAGGTAATTAATAAAATGTACATTGGAATCATCTGATTTCCCATCTGCCTTAGCACCATAATCTAACACGTTGAAAATCGTTTGGGCACTTGAGAAAGGCAAATCAGCAGAAAATAGCCCAAAAATGAGCATCAAAGCAAACACAACCTGCAAAGAGAAAAGTAAATATTAATGTTTATAGTTTTAACCAAACCTAGTATTATTATCAAAAACCCAAAGGGTACAAGCTTCTCATTTCTCACCATGGCTTTCATTATTGATTCTGAGACGTACGTACAGCTCGACTATAGTTGTAGAATTAGTGGGTCATCTACAAGAAAAAACAAGGAAAATTGAAGATTAGTCATAACTGGATAAATTAATAAAGAAGTAATAAGAGTTAAAATATTGTTGGTAAATAAAAGCCGTAACTTTATCTAGGTATGAGAATGTGGATAGTGGATACCAACATTTTTTTAAAGGGAATCCATATTCTCAAAAAAAGGGCATTACATGGAAATCTATGTCTTTATTTTTTATCTAATTCCCTTGTGTAATTTGCAACCAAACCTGATAATCGTTCGACATTCTCAAAACTCTTAAAACATTACTAAGGTTTGCATTTTATTTGTAAGAAACTCCACTGAGTGGTTTACATTTTATTTTTTTAGAAACTCTCAACTAAAAAGAAAGAGAAGCAATACCCCCGAGAGAGAGAGAGAGAGAGATGATTACAGCTAT
The DNA here is from genome assembly GCF_932294415.1 of Quercus robur. Classification (NCBI taxonomy): domain Eukaryota; kingdom Viridiplantae; phylum Streptophyta; class Magnoliopsida; order Fagales; family Fagaceae; genus Quercus; species Quercus robur. Next base: position 82,996,986 of record NC_065535.1, read on the forward strand.
AGTGCTCAAGTTTGGGATTGTATGTGTAGGAAGACAATCTTCTTTGAAACTATTTATACGTGATCTAAGATAAGCAAGTGCAATTTTTTGCAACAAGAAAAAAGTTGGTCAAGACAGGTATTATTACCGTTAGAATAATAGCAAATTAATAGCGCCTAAGGTCTAGAAACACTTAAGGGAGAAAAAAAAATTCTAAGAATATAACAAATTTAAGGGAGAACAACAGATTATTACTAGGAATATAGCAAATTTTATCCTGTAAAAACGGATTTGTCTCTCTGTAGTTTGTAAAGATAAGTCAAAAAAGGAAAATGATGAAAATAGAACAAATAAAAACTAACTTACTAATCAAAGAAAACAATTCATAGTGGTTGTAGGGGGCGAACTTGCAGCCTTGCCCAAGGTTGGAATTGGGTTGGGTTGGGTTGGGAAAGAGGCCCAATGCAATTAATTTGTAGAGGTAAATGGTCAAGGTTAGCCTTTTAAACCCTAGTAGCCACGGTTTAGTAATTTAAAGGAAGAAGGTTAGCATGGGCAATAGATGTAGCAAAGAAATACCACAAAGAAATAGAGATTCTTAGTCAAGTTCTTCCTCGGGATGACCGAGGAGCAATGATTGCTTAAAAATACGGTCCTCAGTTTTACAGTGATTACTTTCTCTCTCTATTTTTCTCTCTCTCTGAACTTTTTTCGATCCTTTGGATGGAGGTTCCTTCCTATATATAACTGTTTGGATTGCATCTCAACCCTCCACTTGGCTGGTCTTTGATCTTTCATTGGATACTTGTCTCATTATTGCATTGCTGGTGGTGGTAGAGTAAGCTGCAAGCCGTGGAGGTATTGTTCAAGGGTCATTCTGCTATTAATGTGACAGATTGGGCTAATATAGTGCATTAAATGTGGAGGTGATAAATGATTTATCTGGAAGCTTTCTCATGCTCTTGCGTATATGTCAATACTGACTTCCTTTATATTTAACCTTATAATCTCAGTGGTTTATTTCTAGTCTCCCGAGAAGTATCTGCTCCTCGGGTGAGTTGTCCTCCTTGGTTTCTCAAACTGGACTTTCCAGGTCGGATTGGTCCTAATCTGATGAGTAGTTGGACCCAGTTGCACCTCGGATGGATTCCACTTGATGATTCCCTCTCTTCAGACTTTCCCCTCCCACAGTGGTGATGCAAATGTTTAGCTTACATATTCGTTATCTAATTTTCTAGGATAAGTGGATAATTTCCAAAGTTGATTGAACATGATATCAATATTGAGAACTATTCCACATTATTTTTTTTTTTGTATAACAATTCAGTTTGTGTGTGTGTGTGTGTTTGTTTCTCAAAAAAAAAAAGTATAATTTTTAATTGTTATACAAAATATAACCTACTTCCATATTGATATTAATTCGTTTAGGGTTTGACTGACATTTTCTATGTTCTCTATTTTGTTAGAATGCCTATGAATATAAATCCAAGTAACTTGTTTAGGATTAGATCTTAGAGTCTTTGAAGTGTTTTAGACATTGCTCAAGTTGATACAAGTCAAGATTCAAGAACGTACAAGTTACAGAAATAGGAATTCAAAATTTGTCAAGCTCGATTAGTCGAAGAGAAGGCTTGATTGATCGAATTGCGATTTGCAAAATTTTAAAGAAGGCCCAACAGCTCGTGAAATGTTTAGCGTTTGAGTCCAATTGTCACGCCCTGAACCCAATTAGGTCCAAAGCATGAGAAAAGAACCATTAAAATAAATTGTAAGGGTTTTTTTTTTTAAAACAAAAAATAAAGATAAATAAGCATTGTGACCTCTCCACAATATAAGTTAGAGCTCTATGAGACATTTACAAACAATACAAATTACAAATCATGTCTCCAAATATACATGAAATTCCAAAATTCCAAATGGATCAACATAAAATCACAATCCTTCCTAGGAAAGGCAACCTCAACTACAGAATCTAGGCTTACCATGCCCAAGGCTAACAAACCTCAAGAGCCCAACCTCCAATAAAATTAGCTATGGTCTCGATAAATTTAGTAAGTTGAGTCACCACCCAACCATAGCATAAATCTCTCAATTAGCATAATGCTCCAATCACCACTAATAAAACAAGCTCCATGCCCCAAGGTATAGAAAATTTATTTGAAAAACTGTTGGAGAGTGGGATGAGCTAAAACTCAATAAGTAGCATAATTAATGAAGATGGGGGAAATGTGATACTTATGATAATGAGCGTTTTACAAAACGTTTCATAATTTAGGAATTTCCATTTGGATCATGCAAAACCATTTTCTTAAATAAATGACAACAATGATTAAAAGAAAATAGCACCAAGCTTTCTCAAAATATTTCACCATGAAACTACATACTATTTATTGTGAGCTATCAAAACACCCTTTTAAAACCTAAAAATTCAACACAAGGCCACATGACAAGCTGCCATAAAGACGTTAGGTATGCCACGAAGACATCAATTATGCCACGAAGACATCAATTCGCCACAAAGATGGGGTGCCAAGATACCAATATCACAAAGACTACGACATCTAGTTGGGTAATCACCGGGTAATCACATGTCATGGCTCAAGGGTAAAAACATGAAGAGCTCACAGTTTACATGAAATCAAAACACGGTTTAATTTCAAGTAGTTTCAGAAAAACCTTTGAAATACCCAATATATTCACAAGGTTCTCAAATTTTCCAAAATAATTTCTTGTCAATAACATTTTCTATCAATTTCCCAAATGTCATAAGTCAAGATAAAACATCTTTAGAATTTGCAAATAATGCAATAAATCCACAAAATCCATTCCCAAGAATTATATCAAAAATGCTTATCTCTTCCATACTAACAAATCATACGTTTCCCCATATGCAATATTAAACATGATGCGTTTTTCATATATAAACATATATAACAAGGTCATAACACAATACTTTTAAAAAAAATATAGTTCCACAAATAATTTTCCAAAATGTGTTTGACCGAAAAACAAAGTTTATGCAACGTGGTTATTTTTCAAAAAATCTCATTTAAAAGCTACTTACCTCAGCAGTCCCACCCAAATTTACCTCAACTGGGCACCGCATTCAACCAATCAAGTTACTAGTTCCATCACCAAGTACCTTGGAACCTAGAACACAAGTATCAAGCCTGTTAATAACAAGGCCTACTACAAATTACACTATCAAATTTGTCTCCATAAATCTGAAAGGATTCCATCAAAAATCAAACCTAAGGCCCTAAAGCCTAGCTTGACCATCCCAAGACAAGTACCCCTGCCCAACTGAGAACCAAACAAGCATACAAGAAACTTGTAGAACTATAATGCAACCAAAGCCTTTAATTTCCCTACCGTAAACAATGTGCATTTACCGACATGATACAAAGTATGTCGCTACCAATCCATGATAAAATTAGCCAAAGTAAAGCACTTGTCAAAGAAAGCACATATGAACTTACAAGCTAAACCACACAACAAAAGCTTGGAGTAATTTCCTTAAACTCTCAGCATCCTAATCACACTTTCAGATAAATAGCAACATGTCAACCCTTTTTATAAAATTTGTTTGGTCCACATAGTTTTATCCAAAAAGCTTGAAATTAAATAGGGAGAAGCCTTTATACGTCTAGTATGTACCACCAAAAATTTGGCCTAAAATGATTTTTCTATAATTTATTAAAAATCACGTAATGCAACTTACTCAAATTTGTTAGGGATAGATTTTATATCCCAAAATTAAATTACTATAATCTTAATACTATGTCAAAAAATTTCAGACTTGATTAACCTTAAAACTACATGTTTTAGCACATAATAACAACTAGGAATGCAATAACCTCATATAACAGTCATCACAACGCAAGTCAAGAAATTCGATCCTCTTACTCATATAGGCAATTTACCAAACATTTGGCATGCAACAAGCACATGCCCACATTCACATATGTCAAAGCCATTCAAATGCAAAGGAAACACTTTGAAATCAACTCATGTAACAACAAAACCCATATAGCTGCTCTAGGAAACCAAACCTCAAATACCCATTAGTAAAATAGACAACCAAAACACCTCTTCAAAGCAAAAATCCCCCAAATGGGTTGAAAATTTCAGATTTAAATAAAAACCTTGCTACCCAAATTGTCACCCATAATTCTATCCCCCATTTCCTTTGCCAATTGTCACCCATAATTCTATCCCCCATTTCCCAAACCCACTGTACCATTTCATTCCTTCACTTTCAAGCAATGTGAGAAACACAAATAAGTCTTGTGCCACATAAAGTGGCACAACCACTGCCACAACTCGCCCATGTAGCGAGTTGTGGTTGGTGGAGGGCTGTCCTCACATGGACCTACCACCAGCCCTCCAGCAACCACAACTCGCCACATGGGTAAGTTGTGGCATTTGTTGTGCCACTTTATGTGGCACAAGACTTATTCAGGAAACACTGGCGATGTCGTGACAGTCCTCTGACTGACACTGACCACAGAAAGTTTCCCTTACCGAACTATAAAAATTTGCAAAAAGAAAGGAGCCCATCCCATTCCAATTATCAAAGCACCAGTCATAATTTTCCAATTCCATAAAAAAGCTTAAAAAACAACCCCAACAATTCCTGAGAGAGAGATTAGGTATATGAGTAGTAGGAAGAAAGTTTTGATGGTGGGAGGCACTGGCTATTTGGGACAACACATATTGCAAGGCTTTTCAGAGATCCAAGGCACCCCATCTGAATATGATCTTGCATTCACCTACCACTCTAACCTTCCTCAACCTCTGCTTAATGTCCTTCCTCATTTGCTTGCTTTCCACGTTGATTTGAAAACTAGGCAAGGATATGAACCCATTTTACACTCATTTGGCCAGGTCTGGTCTGTTCTGTTTTCACCCCAAAACAGCAACTATGTTCGCTATTGTTAGTCTAGTTTTGATTACTGGATTGCAAATTAGATAAATTTATGAATTTAGTTGGTGGGTGTTTTTTGTTCTTAACTTCATAATGTGGTCTAGGAGATCTGTGTGTTAAGAAAAAATATGTCTTGAGCTTTTTTAGCTTATTAGTAATAGATTATGGGTATTTTCTGCATGCTGCATTATGTGTTTAAAAGTGCACGTGAAACAAACAACTCAAAGTACCTCTACCTGGGAATCTTTAGTCGTTTTTATCGATTCTATTGATTAATACTTTTTTTTTTTTTGGCCCCAAGAAATTTATTGGAAATCAGGAAAGTAGTATAACTGAATTGCCATCTTCCTTTTTCATTGTCAAGTTCAGAATTGAGAATAATCCAACTTTTAGTTATCACAAATGGAGGTCCATATGTCTTAGTCATTAGTGGTCTAGGCAGAATTCAGAAAATCTGAAATGCTAAAAAGCTGTCTGCTGACAATTACCATATACTAGTCACTAAGCCGTATGATGCATGGGATAGTTAAATAAAAGGGTAATTAACCAACATTATGTTAAAAGAAAGAACTAAAAGAAATCAGTGAGGGACTGATTTGCCCACCAAGAAAAAGTAAAAGAAAAAGGAAAAGAAGAGATTGAGAAAGAAATTTTTTTTTGTAATGTTATGTTAAAAGTTAAAAGAAAAAGCTAAAATAATAAGTGAGAGACTGATTTGCCCACCCAAAAAAAGAACAAAAAAGAAAAACAAAAGTATAATGTTTGAAACTAAAGCAACATTAAAGACAATGGGGAAACTATTTGCAAAGAGGATTGCAACCTTTGTATGTGATACGATTTTGGCATCATTAGTATGTTTACTTGACTCAAAGCCAAAATTCAAATTCAATTTTGCAAAAAAATAAAAAAATACAACAACCTCTCTACACAAATCCACTTTTTGCTCTAATTTATTTTGCAAATCAGACATTATCAAGAATTTCAATAAACACTGTTGTCACATCTATCTCTATTTTAGGCATTTAATTTACACATAAGCCAATAGCAATAACTATCACAGTTGCTCAATGCTATGACAATCTTGATCCAAGCATTCTCCTTCTAGAATCTTATATCTTTTCTTTAAACCTGCACGTCAACAACTTTAAGTAAGAAAGTTATCAAAAGTGATTTCAAGTAAAAATCACATTTACACATAATCTAGGCAACCTAACTCACTTTAGGTCTTATAATTAAGCTGATAACATCTTATATCTTGCTCATTAAAAGGTCGTATTCAACGCACAAAGCTCGTGCTCATTAAAATTCATAATACGTGTAGGTTTTGTCTTTCATATTTATGTGCTCTTACCATGTAGAAACCCAAAATAAAAAAAGATCTTAGTCTTTCTTGGATTTTGATATCTTATAATATTGCACATCATCAAACAACATCAACATAAAATGATGTTAATTCAATATAGCGAACAAATCTGAAACAAAATCAATGCGTAAAACTCTAAGCATGCAAAAGAAATAAAAGCTTCAAAAGCGGAACTGAAAGCTTTTTGTCATATAAGGAAAATCAAAAATTCTCTTTTTAAATAGCCTACATTCCATACATTTTATAATAATTGAAAGAATAAAAAGAAAAGGGCTATATTAGGCTGATTCAGTTGCATGTTAGGAGGATATTCTTTGTAGTAATGTAAGGCTTTACAGTTCTATCAATAGAATTCCCATATATATATATATATATATATATCACTTACCAATCAAAATCTTTTGAGAGTGACTTTCTTCGAGAAAAGGATGTGATATACAAGGAGAAAACTTTAGAACCCAAATGGCATTGGTTTGAAATAGGAAAAAATAATTGTCCCAAAGTCAAAGCTAATCTACAAAATTTGTAAAACCCAATCAAACACATTTGATTCAAGCATCTCTTCTAAAACTTTGAAAGGAATTAAGAAACAAAGGGAAAAAAAAAAAAAAAAAAAAAAACCAAAGTTCATAGTATTGATAAACTAAAGAAAATAATAATTTGCCATTAAAAAAAGGGGGGTTGGGGGAAACAAAGTTCATAGTTAAAGAAAATAATAATCTACCATTGAAAAAAAAAATTCATAAGAAAACTTAAATATCCACAATTTTCTTGAATCAAATATTGTCGAAATCATAAATGGATAACAAACCAAATCCAGTTTATCAAATTGTTTGAAGCTATAGGCGATAAGATCGCAGACCTGTAATCAATAAATTTTGGTGAGAATCAATTCATGGATAGCAAATGTTTTGTCATTTGATGGTAGACTTCAACAAATCCAAACATCCAATAAGTGATGTATTGTTGTTTGGTATTCATGTCTATTGGACCAACATGTTTGTTCTAGAACAAAGATAATCAAGTGGATTGAGAGCAAGTTCAACAGGTTTCTGTGAAAAGGCACAAATTTCTCGGCTTTTGGTGCTAAGTTTTTTGGTAAGTGTCTAATTAGTTTAATCAATAATTTTGACCAAGGTACATAAAAACAGATGATGTATTGACAACATATATTGAAAGGGACAAATATATTGAGGAATGGATCATCGATCTAAATGTAGAAAGAGGCATTATCAATAGTAGTACCTTCATCCACCAATTCCTCCCACTTGAATCACCTTCGATTAACTTGAAAGCCCAATCCTTCAAGACTTGAAGTTTCCCATCTTCTGAACCTTGGTTGCTTCAAGTGGTTTTTTTTTTTTTTTTTTTTTTTTTTTTTTGAAACAGAGCAGTGTGAATGTTATTGACAACTATAATCAAACACATTGTAGGCAATCCATTAATAAACAATTGAAACAATGATGTTAGAAGACTACCAGAGGCTTTCTGTGGGTATTTATACTGGGATTTTGGGGCTGTTGAATGCTGTTGGATGACTACCAGAGGTAGTCTGTGGTATTTACATTGGGATTTTAGGGCTGTCAAGTCGATGATATTTCCTGCATATTTTTTTCCTGGAGCCTAAGCCACTGCATTGGAATATTCACAATAGATAGATAACACTATTGAAATAATTTCACCCAAAAAAAAAAAAAAAAAAACTTTTCAAATCAATTTTCAATAACCATGGAGACCCATCAACGCATCCTCAACTGAAAATTATTTTACAACATCCATTTCATTTTATTTCATTTTATTTACAATTGAGATTTAGAGATACCTGAGTAAGAGATGGAGAGAAGAGAAAGAGGTTGGCGTTAGAAAGCTGAAAGTCTGAATTTTTAAAACTGTCTTTGGAAGAGATAGAGGTTGGCGGTAGAAACTTGAAAGTCAGAAGTTTTGAAACTGTCTTTTGAAGAGATAGAGGTTGGCGTTAGAAAGCTAAAGGGTTGAAGTTTCGAAATTGTGAAAGGCAGGTAGAGCAAAAGGAGGGGAGATAGAAAGCTGTTGGCGTTAAAGAGTAAATACCGTACGACTTGGGTTGAACGTAAGATACATGTAGGTTTGGGCCTTATAGTGGATAACACTAACATAAGTAACATATAATTAAAGTTATAAAGGTTAGGCTTTATGATGGAGATAGTGCTAGAAATTATTTTCTTTTTAATAGTATTTTAAAATTAAGAGAAAATTTTAGATAAAAACATATTTTGAAATTATAGGAGAAATTTAGGAAATAGAAGGGTAATGACATGACGGCTGATGTGGCTCAACAAGAACGAAGCAACATTAAATGCCACGCTTTAGCTTTTAGTATTATATATAGAATATAGATAGGCGAAATTTAGGAAATAGAAGGGTAATGACATGGCAGCTGATGTGGCTCAACAGGAACGAAACAACATTAAATGCCACGCTTCAGTTTTTAGTATTATATAAAAAAAATATAGATGTGATATAAATCTAATTCGCTATTTCTGATTTTTTTTAATATATATAAAAAAAGAAGAATAGATTTTTAAATATTAAAAACAGATGAACTTCTATCTATATTTTCAAGTACTGACTAGTATGTCATGCTTGGAATGCCAGCCTGATGTGGTCGTGAATTGTGCGGCACTCTCGGTACCTCGGTGTCTGTGAAATGGATCCTACTGCTTCACTCTCTGTTTATGTGCCATGTTCTCTTGTTGATTGGTTATCAAACTTTAAAGAGGGTAGTACCCTTTTGATTCACTTGTCAACTGATCAAGGCAAGGACTGCTGAAATTACTAGAGGAAATAAAAGTAGAAAATGTAATTAGCATGAATTGTTATGTATTCTTATTTTTTGTATATATGGTCCTGGAGTCTTTTTTGATGAACATGGTCCTGGAGTCTTAAGATAACAAGAGTGCAGACCTACATCTTATAAGAATTAATATCTGAAGCTTGACCTATTTATCAAAAAAATATCTGAAGCTTGAGTTTAAGCCTAATTAAACTGCAACACAAACCTGTCACTACTAGCTTTTTTTTTTTTTTTTTTTTTTGTAAATAAAAAAATAGCTTAAGCGATACTTTAAATTTCATTTTAGAGGTGGCTGCAATTCTTTGGTCAACTCAAAAGCCTAAACACCAAACATGGCAAGATTAAAGTACATTCATAGGCCTATATTGCAATTGAGTGAATTGATCACAACACTTTTTGGCTTAATTCCTCTTTTCTCAAGTCTCATCTTGTACTCATTTGATTTAATTGGCCCTACCTTTTGAAACACCACCATTAGATATTGGGGCAGTCATTATGATTTTTTTTCCATGTCAATGACAGCATGCATATAAGTTATAGCATACCAGTGCAAGTAATTAAATACAGTAAATAACCTTTCTTGTGTTCTGGTCCAGGCATTTTCTTTCCATTATTATTAGTCATCTTAAGCTTAGTTTCTCACACCTGAAAAATTGTTAGTACCTTGACTAGCTGGATTGTGAAATTACACTTGCACCTAGTGGATCTTGAATCCTTGTTCTCACCCTCCACCTTGTTCTTATGGCAAGAGAAAGTGCTATTTGAGCTCTAAGTCATTGACCTTTTCTATTTTTCATTTAGCTTGACAAAACAAATCTCAGATACAGTTATTCCCTATCTCATCCATTTATCTTTCTATTTGGCCTTAAAATATTTGTGGCTAGATTGTCTCTGATGTAAGTTCCCAAACAGTTTACGAAGGGGTGAAGTCCTTCTACAAGGAAGAAGATGAAACTGTTCCTGTGAACGTTTATGGAAAATCAAAAGTGGCAACAGAGCAGTTTGTTTCTGAGTTTTGAGAAGCAGTATCATTTTTGGGCCACAGACTAGCTCACCTGTTCCAAAATCGCTTCCAATTTAGGTGTGTACGTAGAATGTAGACCTTATGTTGTACGTTCACATGTTTATTGGCTATTATCTTAGCTGCATCTGATTAGAGACTGCTAAATGTAGTGGCTTTATAAGTGATTGGAAGAATAAATTGTCTTTCTTGCACCAGGTCTGAGTGCTTGTTACTGATGGCAATGTTCTAAGCAAATGCATTTGTTTTAAAGTTCTCTTATTGTTGCTTTCAGTATATAGTTTGCCCATATTGTTCTGCAACCTACCAAATCCTTGCTATGAGAATGATCCCTTTCTTTATGAAAGTGTCATCCATTCCTTATAGTCATCATTTCCCAGGTTTAAAGTTTAAACTCTTCTGTGTTGAAATTTTTCCTCTTTATGGTTTATAAAATTGGATATACCATTAATAGAATGATTCGAAACTGACCTTGTTTGCCAGTTCACTGTCTTAAAATAGAGAAAAACCAAAAATATAATAAAATTACAATCATAGGTAATCCAATTGAGTTACCTTGATCTTATAGATGCTAGAACAAGTTATGTTTACTGGCTTTTGACTGATTTTTAAACGAGTTGTGGGGAATTCTTCCCGATTTGAACTGAATTGCACAGACATGCAGAGTTTACTCCATTGATGTGTTGCACACCAAAACTAAATTATACTGTTCACTATTCTTGGCTAACATTTTTGTGGCCAACATGACAACTGACAACATAACAAAAGGATGGAGTTACAGCTAGTGGAATTGATTTGTTGGAGATAGGACTAATAATAATATAAGCACTAGCAATTTTTCATGTAATTGGCAATTATCATCCCGTGGAAACATCAACAGCCAGTACTCGGAAAATGATTTCTTTTTTTACCAAAATGATTTTAAGCGGTCTAAGGAAATCGAAGAGAGAGATGGGGGTGTGGGGGGTACCTTTTTATAGGATGGGTACATTACAGATATAGAAAGTTTTATTGGGATGATTATAGTTTTACAGCTTTAGAAAGCTGTTGATAAATGGGATATTATGATTACTTTGTACATGACCAAAGGAGTGGCTCTTAATTGATGCAGTGGATTGATGGTGTCCTCTCTAAAGGAGAAAAGATGGACTTCTTCCATGACGATCGAGTTTGGCTGACCAGTGTATGTCAAGGATGTTGTAGCTATCATAAGAGCTTTGACAAGCAGATGGATATCAGGTATAATTTTACAGTATCGAAGTTTAAATACTGGTAACATAGATGATAAACTGCAACATGTTATTTTTTCACCTCATCATTCATTCGGATCTTACACTCAGGATATCCATCTTCTGGTAAAGTACAGTCTTGATTAAGGTGTGGGCCATGTGGCAATATCAAAATTGCCTTCTGTTCTATAATACCATGCAAATGATACTTTTGAATGCTTTGTTTGTGGAAGAGTATCCCTATGTAAGGAAAGAGTGTCCAAATCTGGAGCCTTTATGTTTTATTTGTGGTTATGTTTTATGGATGTTGCCAACCTTCTGCTTTTTCTATACGCTCTGACTTCTCTCTCTCTCTCTCTCTCTCTCTCTCTCTCTCTCTCTCTCTCTCTCTCTCTCTCTCTCTCTCTCTCTCTCTGTGTGTGTGCGGAATTGTATGTCTGTATTAATGATTTTGACAATCAAAATTGTTGAACTAGAGGGTAAGCAAATGCAATTGCTACTAAATGTTGGTGGACCAGATAGGGTATCTCGGGTACAAATGGCTGAGGCTGTGGCGGATTTCAAAGGAAACATCAACAGCCAGTACCCGGAAAATGTTTTCTTTTTTTACCAAAATGATTTTTAGCGGTCTAAGGAAATTGAAGCTATAGTTTTCGGTTTACGTAATGTGTGTGACGAGTCAATAATTTTTCAAAGTCATTTATTGTTGCCATTGACTTTTCAAGTGACTGGTTTAAATGTGTGGCCATGAGATAGGTCTGGCTTGGAGAAAGAGATGGGGGATGGGGGGTACCTTTTTATAGGATGAGTACATTACAGATATAGAATGTTTTATTGGGATGATTATATTTTTACAGCTTTAGAAAGCAGTTGATAAATGGGATATTATGATTACTTTATACATGACCAAACGAGTGGCACTTAATTGATGCAGTGGATTGATGGTGTCCTCTCTAAAGGAAAAAAGACGAACTTCTTCCATGACGAGTTTGGCTGCCCAGTGTGTGTCAAGGATGTTGTAGCTATCATACGAGCTTTGACAAGTAGATGGATATCAGGTATAATTTTACAATATCGAAGTTAAAATACTGGTAACATAGATGATAAACTGCAACATGTTATTTTTTCACTTTATCATTCATTTGGTTCTTACATTCAGGATATCCATCTTCTGGTAAATGACAGTCTTGATTAAGGTGTGGGCGATGTGGCAATATCAAAATTGCCTTCTGTTCTATAATACCACGCTAATGATACTTGCAAGGACACAATTTGTAACGACCCACAAAATTATGTTGGTTTCGCATGTTAGGGGCCTAAACAATATAATTTGTAGAGTGTGGGCTTGAAAGACTAGGCCTTGGTCACCGGACAGCGGTTTAGTCGTGGTTTTTATGGAGATTTATACGAGAGTGAAACTGGCGTGTCTAGCAAAACCTTCCTCTGGTGCGGCCTGAGTGGTTTCGGTCCTCAGACCCCGTCCAAGGAGCTTAGTATTCTTCTCGTTCTCCCTTTTTTAGGACTTCTTTTTCTAGGGGATCCCTTTTCCCTTGGCTCTCTTTCCCTTTTATACTCGTATTTACCCCCCTTCCAATGCCCACATGTAAGTTACACTTTCTGGGGTGGAGACTTGTCCTATCAGCCCATACCTAAAGTGGTTGGGAGTGGTTGTAAAAGCTGAATAGCATGGTGAAGAGCCTGGACCTGTCAAACGCAGGGTTCTTTATTACAGTATTGGTAGCTTTTTCACTTGTCCTGCCCCTGCACTGAACTCGTCCTTTCCTTTAGGCGTTCTGTGGGGTGCCAAGCATAAGATTGTCCTCAGCCAGATCCTTAGGCCTTTTTTGGACTTTCATTATGCGTCCTCGGCAATTGTTCTCCTCGGCTTAGGCTTTGAGCCCTAATGTAGAGTGGGTCAAGGTCGCAGATTCTCTGGCCCCACAATACTTTTGAATGCTTTGTTTGTGGAAGAGTATCCCTATGAAAGGAAAGAGTGTCCAAATCTGGAGCCTTTATGTTTTATTTGTGGTTATATTTTATGGATGTTGCCAAACTTCTGCCTTTTCTATATGCTTTGACTTCTCTCTCTCTCTGCTGAATTGTATGTCTGTATTAATGATTTTGACAATCAAAATTGTTGAACCAGAGGGTAAGCAAATGCAGTTGCTACTAGATGTTGGTGGACCAGATAGGGTATCTCGGGTACAAAGGGTTGAGGTTATGGCAGATTTCAGAGGATGCAACACGCCGTTAATCAAAGCAGTGTCTACATCTTCGGTATGTATAGCATTTATGATTTAATCCTTAATTTTTTAAATGCCTGAGAACCAAGTTTTTACCTGCCTTTTCTTCATTTGCTGTCTTGATCATTGTGCACCATCACTTCTTTTCATCCCCTAACCATCTATCAGCTCACCTGTTGGATGCACATTTCTTATTATATTTACTAGCTTATGATAATTCACTTCATTGGATCATGCAATCACATTGATTATTATGATAAATCACTTCATTTGTTCTTTAAATAATTCTCTAGGTTGATCGAGGCATCAAGTCCCCAGCTGACATATCCATGAATATAACCAAACTAGTTCAGACCCTTAATTTTTCTCCCACTTAATTCACAGATGGAGTCAAATTGACACTCACTACTGGGGCTAAATCTTGAGGACATGAAGATGTTGTAATTTCTGTAGTTTCTAGTTTGTACAAGTGCTATTGCCAGGGGTAGTATGAATGATGATTCACAATACTAGGCCCCAATTGACCCCGAGCATGTTTCCAAGTCCACTGCTCTTTGTTGGGTTAATAGATATGCTTCTCATGCCTTGAAACAAGGAGAGAAATAGAGAATAAAAGTGTTTTTCTTTTGCCATCCTTCCCATAATTTTTTTTTTCCTTTATGGGGAAAAAAATGTATGAGTGTTACTTATAGATATGTCTATTTGGTATAGTCTTTTTTTCAGCCTTTTGCAAATAGGTTGTATGAACAAGTTCAAACCTTAAAAAAAACAACTTTCAAATTGCTTGAAAAAATTCTTTTCACATATTGAAAGGATTTTTTTTTTTTTTTTTGGAACTTTGTCAAAACTGCTTGAAATTGATTTCATTTTTAAACCTCTTTAATATTATACTTTTTATTTTTGCTAAACAAACCTTTATTATAACTTGTAAGTTACCCTTGCAATGCACGGATAATGTTATAATGTTTTATGTAAGATGGTTTTGGAGAATGTTGTATATGTATTATAGCATAATTATTATAAAACTCTATTAGTAATGAGATCATCATAAAAAGTAATAATTATAAATTACACATACATATCCACTATAATTATTCAATTGAAATGAGAAATAATATAAAAAATAACTTCGGAGGAATATTATAAAATAAAAGTTGATATAGAATGTGTTTTTTTTTTTTTTCTCTCTTTCTCCTTAATTCTAAAATAAATTACCCATCCCAAACACTCACAGTTAATCACATCATTTACAAAACCCATAAATCACCTTAACATCAAAATCGTAACTGCCATTGTCAATCAATATAAAATGTAAGCCCTCATTCCTTGGTTGTAACCAACTCATACGGGTTAGGATTAGATGAAACAACAATGTTAGAGCTAGGTAGGTGTTGTCAAAAGATTGAAAGTAAATGACATTGTTTTTGGTCTATGTGTATTTTATATGGGATGACATGAATGGCTATGGGTAGGTATACGTAAAGGGGTAGAAGTGTAAGAGGTGAAATTGTGAATTCAAATGCAAAGAGTTTTGTATGTATGTGTGAATGTTGAAAAGTCTAGAAATATTGAATTAAAGGATACAAAGAATATTTGTTTTTTAATTAGGAAAATCTTAAAAAATTGAACCAAATGAAACAAAAAGTCAATATTTAATTTTTTTTTCTTATATCTGATGTGGCACCTGAGAATATTTCAATTCTCTTTGCATAGAATGCGCCACTTGACAGAACTTTATACTTTTTCACATAAGGTTTCTGCTTTTATATATACTAGTCGCAAACCTGTACTATGCACGGGAACCTACCTATTTATGAGGTAGATTAAAATAATTTTATAAAAATTTAAGAAACTACACCATTGCATGATTTGCTCTTGTATGACTTCAATTTGTGTTACAATTTGATGAAGAAGCTATTGCTTGAACATGCAATGAATTATAAAAATTTGTCAGAAAATTTCAAATACTGCAAAAAATAATTCAAAAATCCAGATATTGAAACTTCTAAAAGACCAAAAATTATTAAAAAAATTAAATGATTCACTGCTTAGAAATTATTGAAACAAAACAAAATATATATGAGTAAACAATAGAGAAATGTAAGAGAAAAATGGACTACATACGAAATAATAATTTCAATTATTCCAAGCTTTTTTATCTTGTAAAAAATGCATAAAGAGAGTTTGTGGTTCATGTACGAAAATTACTTTAAAAAAATACATGAAAAACCATAAAAAAAAAAAAAAAAATTAACAAAATAGAGGAGAAGAAAATAACATAAGAAGAGCTCATACCTCTACTTGGCTTAAAAACAATATATTGGGGTTTGTTTTACTTTTATAGTGTTCATAATTAACCTCACAAATTTGGAGATAAATTATCAACGTTTGAGTTTGAGTGAATAATTATATTTAAATAAAATGATAATTTTATTTAAATATCGTGCTGACTTGGAAAATTGTGAGAGTTTTAAAGAATTCGGTTATATATATATATATATTTATATAGATTACATGCAATGCCCAAAATTTTCCATTTCCACCAAGTTCATATATGCTATCCTTATTTGTATTAGTGTATACACTAACAACCAGCTAATATACAATGCCCCAACAGTTTAGAAGAAAATACTTAAACTTGTCCATTTTCTATCCTTTTCTTGCAATTTCTTATCTACCAAACAAAAATTAAAACAAAAGGATCTCAAAGTGCAGAATTACCTTCCAACGCTCCCACCAATTCCAACTCACAAATTCAAGCACTAGCTCAGTCCTAAACCGTTCCAACTCACCCCAACCTTTGCTGACCCCTTCCTTAGCTCGTCCCACAAACTCACCCACCTTCATATTGGCATCTTCCAACCAAAGCTAGTTACCTTCTTCCCTAACTCGTCAAGTTTTGACCATAACCACTCCAAGCCATGTCGGACCGAACGAGTCAGACTCAGCCATGAAAACCCATCAGACCCATTTGGATTTGCAAAAGCTAGAGCATGAAAATTGGGTTTGTAGTGGGAATTTTTGGACCTGGGGTTCTTAGGAAGCTTGAGAAGAATGAGAGTTTGAGAGTTGTGTGTGAGTGGAGTTGAAGAAAATAAAAGTGGGTTTGGTTTGCATGGGACTGTAAGCTTCATTGGTGGGTTTTGATTAGGGAATTTGTGACCATGAGCTGGATGAGACCCATGGCAAATGGGGTGCTGTTTTTGGGTTGTAGAAGTTGGATGTGGGTGGTTTGTGGCAAAAGGTGGTCTGAGGAAGGAGATCGACCTCTATTCTGAGGAAGAAGATGGCTATTGGTTTATGGGTATGGGGGGTATGGTGGGTTTTGATTGAGGAATCTATGGGTCTTTATGCGATGCAATGCTTTGATGTTGGTTTACCGTGGGTCTAATCGAGGAGGAGCTAGTAGAGGAAGGCAGGGAAGAGAAGGCAGAGCATTAGGAGGCAGTGCATCAGGTTTAGAAAAGTTTTATTTATTTATTTTTTTTAATATTGTGCTGACGTGGAAAATTGTAAGAGCTTCAGAGGCTTTGGTTCCCGCGCAATGCGCAAGATCATTTTACATATTAATGATCCTTTGCATCCAACATAACCTTAGTTCTCATACTTTCACTACATACATTCAAACCTAAATAATTTTGTATATTTAAACATATAGTATCTAATATCCCCTAAAAATTTTAAACATTAGTCTCTTCAAATCACTTCATGTATGTACTTCCATTCTCCAAGAGACCACTTGGACTAACATATGATATGAGCAACCACCACTATTATTACTTTCATTGCAATCAAATGAGTTCGAATGAGAGGAATTCTCAAGAATACCTAAATTTTGCATATATATGCAATATCTTCAAAACCATCCAATATCACATACTAATAATAACAATTTATTATAGTGGAAATCATATAGAAAATAGAGCAAATATATCCAACTGAATTGGTATGCCATCATTGTCTAAACATTTGGGACTAAATCTTCAAAGTCGAGTCAATACATTGAGGAGGATATTAAGCTAATCCAAAAAAATCACTATAAGAAGTAGTTATAGCACCGAATTTGTCAGGAGTTTGATGAAACCTAATACAAAAAAATGAACACAATAATTACATAATGGCAAGATGATAGGCCTATAATTTAGATTATATATAAACCATCAAGAAAATATATTCAACTGCAGTTCTATTTTGTCACGGTTTTGTAATAGGAGAAATGAATATATGTTGATAGCTGATAATTAATATATATATATATATATATTTGTTTATTTATTTATTTAAAAGGCCTTTGCAAAACTTTTTTTTTTTTTTTAACAAAACAATAATGGTATTGTGGGGGCCGGCCCAAAAATGATGGGCTATTCCAAACTCAGGCCCGTCCGAGGAGCGTACTATCCGAGGAAGAGCCTCGTATGCAGCATTACCCAATCCCAGCAGCTCCAAGGAAATCCGTCCGAGAAGTAATTCGTCCTCGGACATCACGAAGCCCAGACGAGAAACTCTGCTCAGCCCTTTCAGCTCACCTTCCCCAACATATAAAACGAATTAAATTCAAAATATCTGACGGAAGGCTACCACCACATTAATTGCGCCCCAACCACCCTCTTGGCCGCATTAATGAGGAAAAGACTCCTGAACAGTACCGCCTTGGCCTCTGCAACTCACAAAGGGTCTGATGAGGGCGTCTGATGGGACAGGTGCTCGAGTGGATGCTTGGATGACTAACAGGTGTAAGGCTGGGATGAAAAGAAGAAAAATATATAATGTAGTGAAGTCCCTCAAAGAAGGGACGGCAGAATTGTAAGAGGAACAAAAGAAATAAAATCAGACTTGAGGAATCCTTTTTTGCGTTCTTATTTCCTTTCTGCAAACAGTACACTACATGCATTAGACTAGCTAGTTTCACTGAGGCCAAGTTCTTTAACCCATTCTCTACAAGTATTTATTGTGGGTTGTGCTTTGGGCCAAGGCCTGATCAACGGAAGTTGGGCCAGGAAAATCGTGCAACCACAGGTATTTATTGAGAACTTATAAAACTTGTACATCATTAACTATTAATTGAATTTGAAATACATTCAAGAGTATCATACCAAGATTTGAGTATGCTGTATTGCCCTAAAAGAATGCAATGCACTTGAAAGCATGACAAAGAGTTAAAGCATATTAGGTTCACTCATCAAAAAGCATATTAAGTTCTTGAATGACGGAGCTATCTTCATACTCTACCTTCAGGTCTCATATTGACAAATGCTTGGCAAATTCCAAGGCTTTACGTAACCCAACAACTAGCATTTCTAATCAATCATTACTAGTATCCAAAAAATCTAGTGATCCGCAAATAATGCTCATATACCAAACAAAAAAGCCTTTCCAAATTTTTTTTTGTGGGATTCTATATATCACACAAAGCTGAGATATACAAAAAATGGTCCTCCAAAAGGCCAACATCACTCACCTGATCTAATACTCTTTTCTTTCTTCTTTTAAGCAATTTGATGGTTTTTAAACCTTGATTTCTTGAGTTATTTGGCTTTGACAATCATAAAACTGCAAAGATTGAAGGAAGAGATTGGCTCGCATATTAACTATCCAAAGAGAATCAGAAAGAGGACAATTGGAAATAGCAAAAAAAAAAAAAAAAAACACACACACACATTTATTAAATTTATACCTGGATTATGGCTTGCGTAGTACACTCTACAATAGAATGCTCTACGGTTTTGGCTTTCAAGAATTTGCCCTTTACTAATCTCACTAACAATTTGCAAAGGTCATTTTATTTTTAAAACACTTACTGAAATTTACATAAAAGCTTGAAATGCACCAATCTAAAACTTACATGACAATTTCAAACACCAAATTTGCTATTCCTGGGAACCACAATGAATCACACCGAACTAAACTTATATGACAATATTAGTTATAGTCTTTGAGGTATGTATCATAATTTGTGTGAGGGTATGAAGGAGCATATAAAAAGTTAAAATAAGAGAAATATCTCTTAATGTTTTTGTAGATTAAACCCAATTTATCAGCACTTTTAACCCCATTGCTCCCATTCTCTTTCAAGTAATACAGAAAGTATTAGAAAACTTTAGCCCACAAAATTCTCATAAACTAAACATAATTTCACAAATGATGATTTAAAAATGAAATATACAGGAAATCTTTATATTGCCTAATTGTGCTAAGTGCTAACAAATCCTGGGTTGTACAATGACTTAAAACAATATATGAAAGCAATCACAATATAATGCTAATGCAATGAACATGATAAATCAATTCAAACATTTTTGAAATCACCCAACAGGAAAAACTCAGATTTGTGTAAAATCAAGTCTTGATAGTCACAAATTTACAATCAATATTGTGGCATCCAAATAAAACCCATGATGATAAAACTTCAATTGTTCATTACATACTAAAAACATATTGAAAAATAAAATCAAAACAACATTGTAGCATTAGAAGTCCAAACTGCTAACTTGAAGTAAAAGAAGAGGATTGTTTCCATCAATTATGTTTTCTCTAATTTACATTGGTAAAATAGAGAATTTGAGTACTTGAATCAGTAGACAACTTCCACAGTAAAATAAAATCATTTAAATATAAATCTTGAGCTATTTAATATAATATATAAAGCCATAGTCAGTTCGTTTAGCAAGTACAACTTTCTACCATGAGTAATAAAAAGTTTAGCATAGTGCATTCTCATAATTCCTTCTAATAATTAATTATGCTTTTCCGAAAATGAAGGAAAGCCAATGAAAGAAAAGATTCCCCACATTTTCTTTCATTCCAAGAATTTACAGGTGGTTCTTAAGGAGGGAAATTCTTCTAATTCTCGTCCTGAAAGATTTGTTTCAGATGTTTCTAGTGCCTGCGTTTGGATTTGCTTGAAACAAAGATGGGTTGGCAACACTAACTCTACTTTCACCACTTCTATCTCCTTTGAAGAGGGAGAAATTAGATGGCCGATCCATCCAAGTGAGGCTAACAGTGTTAGATCAGCGAACTAGCAATAGACGAATCTCAAAGGTGGACGGATCCGATATTCACAAGCGCAAGGTGGACGGATCTCAAAGGTCACGTGGCTTCTACGTGAATTAAGTGATTTCCAAGGAGTCCTAAATGGAAATAACTTACGTCCCAAGGCTATCTCTAGTCGATAGAATCCTAACATGGATAGAATTCTAGTATAAGAAGGATTCTGTAATACACGCCCATTGATGAAGATCTTCCCTGTAAGGAAACGCCTTCTTGCGCAAGAAATGGAGGTCAGTTCTACACTACTATAAAAACCCCAAAGCCCTCAGGAAACAAGTTACGCATAATTCACCCCAGCTCTGACACTCTAGAGTTGTAGAAAGGTTTTCTGACTTGACCTTCAAAGGGTCTTTGTCTGGTACCACACTGGTACTCTCCTAGGGTTTCTTTTTGTTGCTATTTTGCAAGTCTTGTTTCGAATACGTGAGTGTTGTGCGGCTTACTAATGATTTTCGACATCACCAGTTGGCGTCATTTGTTGGAAACGGTGATCAAAAAATAAGCCATATTCATTGCTTCCCAGACAAAAAGTTGCATGGTACTTACTTATTCGATGGCAACCACCACCAACAATCAAGGCAACGAACCGTGACCCACTGCCCTAGAGAGGCAATACCAAACCCTCATAACAGCAGTAGAATATCTCACCAAACAAAATCATGACCTAGAAGAACAACTGCACCAGAAGAATGTAGCGATGAATACCCAAGAGGAATACCAAGAAGGCACCAGCACTGAGAGAAGGAACCGAGAAGGGCTGGAAGGTAGCAACACCCCAAGTAGGCCGGAGTGACAGGACACGAGTCACCCATCTGTCACAGATACGGTTCCACCTCATATAGTCACCGAGATGCAAATGATGAAGGAACGGATGGACTTTATGATGAATGCACTTAAAGGATGGGTGTCTAATGACCTCGATGACTTGGTCCATCGAACTGATTCATCATTTACAGTGTCCGTCACTACATTCCTCCTTCCAGCGTCCACTGCATGTCTAATGAACATTAAGCAACGGGAGGACCAGAGGCTAAGGTCCCACATCAACCACTTTAACAAAGAGGCTCTCTTAATTGACGAAGCAGACGACAAGAAACTCGTGGCTACCTTCATGAATGGACTACGGAAGGGTAAGTTCCTATTTTCCCTATACAAGAACGTCCTAAAAACTATGTCAGATGTGCTGTACAAAGCAACCAAGTACATGAATGCAGAAGATGTGTTGCTGGCCTGAGAAGAAAACTCAAGGAAAAGGGAAAGATAGGAGGACGTACGGTAGAATAGAGGGCGGAAGATGGCTAGGACTGGAGAACAGCAGGAAGACAAGATTTCCAAGCCCCCACGAGAAAATTCGCGAGTTTCACTCTGTTGACTACCCCAATCGACCAAGTCTTGATGTAAATTAAGGACGAAGGAGCCCTGACCTTCCCCGACAAGCTGAAGGGAGATCCAAATAAGAGATCTAGAGACAAGTATTGCACATCCACCGTGACACAGCTAACTGTTATGACCTAAAACAACAAATTGAAGCCCTTATCAAACAAGGAAAGTTGCAGAGGTTCATTAGCAAGGAGAGGACGGACCCACCTCCAGAACAAGCTCCCCGATGGGAGAATGAGCGCCCCAAGCCACCCATGGGAGATAAAAGAATGATTATAAGGAGCACGACAGTTACCGAGTCATCCAAAAAGGCCTATAAGACTTACCTCAAAATGGTTTAGAACGTCCAGTTGATGGGTTCCGTACCTAAGATGGCGCGGATGGACACCCCCATCATTGGATTCTCTGAAGAAGATGCCTGACATCTTCACCACCCACATAACGATGTACTTGTCATCAGTATACAAGTAGGGGATTACAACACTCACTGAGTTCTAGTCGACAATGGCAATTCGACTAACATCCTTTACTATCCGGCATTCCAACAGATAAGGACTAATAAAGAGTGACTTGTTCCGATGAACGCTCCACTCATTGGTTTTGGAGGAACAAGGGTGTTCCCTCTTGGTGCAGTCCTATTATCTGTAACGGTCAGCGACTACTCCCAGCAAATCACTAAGGACATAACATTCCTTGTGGTTGACTGCTCGTCCGCTTACAGTGTCATCCTAGGACGACCTACCCTTAATTCATGGAAGGCTACAAACTCAACCTACCACTTAATGATCAAGTTCCCTACAAATTATGGGGTAAGGGAGCTACGCGAAAATCAGGTAGCTGCACACAAATGCTACATAGTTATGATGGGGATGGACGACCACCTCCAAGCCATGAACATAGAAGAACATCAGATGATGATAGAGCTTGTTGAAAGGCTTGAAGAGATACTTCTCGACGACTCTAGAAATGATCGAACAACGACGATTAGTACCCTTGCTAGCCCGACGGTCCGCCAAGCACTAGCAACTTTTCTCAAAGATAACCGAGATGTGTTCGTTTGGAGCCATAAAGACATGCCGAGAATAGACCCTTCGATCATGGTGCACAGACTCAATGTGTCACCCTCCTTTACACCTATTCGTTAAAAGAAGCGAGTATTCGCCCCAAAACGAGATCAAGCTATAGCGAAAGAAGTTCACAAGCTACAAATGGCGAATTTCATTAAAGAGGTTTATAACCCCAACTGGCTGGAAAACGTGGTGATGGTCAAGAAAGCCAGCAGAAAATGGAGGATGTACGTAGACTTCACCGACCTGAACAAGGCGTGCCCCAAAGATAGTTACCCCCTCCCACGGGTTGACATTCTGGTTGACTCTACGGCTCTACACCAATTATTAGGGTTCATGGATGCTTTTTTGGGCTACAACCAGATCAAAATGGATGAAGCAGATTAAGAGAAAACTTCGTTCGTTACTAGCTATGGCCTCTTCTGCTATAAAATAATGCCATTTGGCCTCAAAAATGTGGGCGCAAAGTATCAAAGGCTCATGAATAAGATGTTTGCGTAGCAAATTAGGAGAAATGTCCAAGTCTATATTGATGACATGCTAGTGAAAAGCCGAAGAGAGGAAGATCACCTGGATGATCTAAGGGAAATGTTCGACACCCTTCGTTCCTACAACATGAGACTTAACCCAAGCAATTGTGCCTTCAGAGTAACGGTAGGAAAGTTCCTAGGGTTCATGGTGTCTCAAAGGGGTATCGAAGCCAACCCAGACAAGATCCTGGCCATAATAGAGATGGCACCCCTGAGGAACATGAAAGAAGTGCAAAGCCTCAACAATAAGATAGCAACGCTAAATAGGTTCATGTCTAGGGTGACAGATAAGTGTCTACCTTTCTTCCACATGCTAAAGAAATCTTTTGAATGGACGGTCGAATGCCAGTAGGCATTCGAGGATCTGAAGACCTACCTCTCATCCCCTTCATTGCTAAGTCCTTCCCAGCTAGGGGAAGAGCTATTCCTCTACTTGGCAGTATCCTTGACGGCTATCAACACAGCCTTAGTTAGAGAAGAAGACAAGATACAGAAGCTCGTATATTACACGAGTCGAGCACTTTGAGGCGTGGAGGAAAGATACCCACCAATGGAAAAGCTTGCCTTCGCTTTAGTTACAACAGCCCGAAAGCTCAAGCCATACTTCCAAGCTCACACGGTGATCATCCTGACTGATAAACCTCTACTACAAGCAATAAGTAATCTCGAAACTACCAGACGAATGGCATTATGGGCAATAGAGTTGAGTGAGTTCGACATACAGTACCGCTCGCGCACTGCCATTAAGGGACAGGTGTTCGCCGACTTCATTGCAAAATTCACTAACGTAGGAGGCCAAGGGGCAGAAGAGGCCCCACAATAGAGCATCCACATAAATGAATCCTCCAATAAGCAAGCAGGCGAAGCTGGTGTGATACTTCATAGCCCGAAAGGAGATAAGATCAAATGTATGGTCCTTCTGGATTTCCCTACTACCAATAACGAAGCAAAGTACGAAGCCTTGATAGCAGGGCTGGATCTTGCTAGGGCCACAAGAGCTGAAAATCTGATCGTATACTACAATTCCCAAGTAGTAACCAGTCAGGTTAACAGGGATTACGAATGCAAGAATGAACGGATGAATAAGTACATTGAGCACGTGAAGGACCGAGTTAACAACCTCCGAGTAAAGTTTGTTCAAATTCCAAGGGAGGAGAACGAGCACGCCGATCGGCTTGCTAAGGCTGCTTCAGTAGGTATTATCCTTCGTCCAAATGTCATCATTAATAAACAATACAAGTGTGTAGGAAATAGGCTCCGAAAATAATTGGACAACACCAATAGCATCCTATCTAAAGGACAGCGTACTACCAGGCAACAAGGAGGCTGCAAGGAAGTTGAAGGTTCAAGCAGCACGCTTCATTCTTATTAAAGGCATTCTCTATAAAAGGGGCTTCTCCTGACCATACCTAAGGTGCCTCGTCCCCGAAGAGGCAAATTATGTCATAAGCAGTCCAAGTGAGGCTAACGGTGTTAAATCAGCAAACTAGCGGTAGAAGGATCTCAAAGGTGGATGGATCCGATATTCACGGGCGCAAGATGGACAAATCTCAATGGTCATGTGGCTTCTACGTGAATTAAGTGATTTCCAAGGAGTCCTAAATGGAAATAACTTGTGTCCCACGGCTATCCCTAGTTGATAGAATCCTAACATGGATAGAATTCCAGTATGAGAAGGATTCTGTAATACATGCCCATTGATGAAGATCTTCCCTGTAAGGAAACGCCTTCTTACGCAAGAAATGGAGGTTGGTTCTACACTACTATAAAACCCCAAAGCCTTTAGGAAACAAGGTACGCATAATTCACCCCAACTCTGGCACTCTAAAGTTGTAGAAAGGTTTTCTAACTTGACCTTTGGAGGGTCTTTGGTCGGTACCATACCGGTACTCTCCTAGGGTTTCTCTTTGTTGTTATTTTGCAGGTTTTGTTTCGAGTACGTGAGTGTTGTGCAGCTTACTGACGATTTTTGGCATCATCATCCTTCTTCTTCATGAAAACTGGATATCACTGAAAATAGTGGCTTTTGTGAGAAATATTCAATTTTAAGAAAACCGCAACACAATCCAAATTAATTAAGAAAATCGCAACATATTCCTAATTAATTAAGAGAATACAACACTTTGTATAGAAGCCTCGACAGAGTTCATTATAGAAACAAAAAACCAATAATTAAAGATGTATAACATAACCCATAAATAAATAAACTAAAATAAAATTTTAAAAGAAAGCTTATTTGATCCAAGAGATATCTTTAAGATTTCTATTTTGAACACTTTAGGGTGAATCCTTTTTAGTAATTTCTGTAATCTATAAAAATATAAGACGGTGTTTTAAATAATTTTTAATGCATTTAAGGCTGATTAACAACAATAATCAAACACATTCAAGGCAATTCATCAAATGACAAAACACCCAACTCTTACTTTTTAATTAGCACACATTGTTGCTTATAATAGTATAAAGATAAATTTTAATCAAGAGCCAAGCTAGTTAGCGCAATTAAATCTTCAAATTGCTTCAAAAACAAATCATGAACTTATGAAAATTATTCTATAAAAAAAAATGCAAATTAGAAATTTTCAAAACTGTGGTGCTTCCTGGCTTCTCTTCAAACTTGTTTTTGCCAAAAATCTTTAGTTGGGCTTCAGCATTTTCAGTTAAAAATCCAATTCGTTCTTCAAAAATTTCTTCTAATGCAATGTGCTTCCATCAAACCAAAGTATTACAAAGATTTTAAAAATTAAAAACAGAACTTTACAGGTAACTATTTCGGCAATCTAACTGTGTGAAGACTGATTTTTCTTTCTCTACTTTAAAATCTCAAATCTCTAAGTCATTATTCTAAAAGCCCCAAATTTTTCCTGTTTGATACTGAAATAGTTTTTAACAACAACTGCAGTTCTACCTTTCAACAAAAACTATCATAGAATGGTTGCAGACAAAAACCAAATAGAATTCAGAGAATAAGAGGAAAGAAAGAAGAGAACAAAAGCATTAACAAAAAAAAGGAATATACAAATCTGAAAAATAAGAATTAGAACTGATTTTTTTTCCTTAGAACTTTGAGTCTCTCTTATTCCGATGTGCCCCTTATGAACTGTTTCTCTTTGCAATTGTGGTTCCGATGATCTAAGTCTGGTGAAGGAATGGATGGTAGAGGAAAAACTGATGGTTTTGGCCAGCATTACATATTTATCTCTTGGCACCCTATGAACTTTGTCTCTCATATCTCTGTATCTCAAGCCTTTCAAGTTTCGATTGCATTTTAAGTTTTTAACTCAAATAACTAAATCTGAAGCAATCCAACTCCCCAAATTTGAAAAAGAAAAGGAAAAAAACAAAAACTTTATTGACTATGGGTATATGGCCAAAAAAACCTAAAATAAATATCAATGCAACATTCAATCCTATACTTATTATTTAACCCAATGATTTGGTTAAGATTAGAAACAGAAGTACCCAAACTAAAACCAATATTTTTTTAGTGATTTCTATAATCTAAAAAAAAAAAAAAAAAAATCCCATTTGTTTACAATGAAAACCCAAAAAATAAAAATCAAAACCTAGTGTAATCCAAATACCTAAATAAATTCAATCCAACCAATCTCATACCCAGATCTAAGAAAAAAAAAAAAAAAAACTTTACCAATGGTAGTTCCGGCGATCTAATGGTAACGTGTTAATGGCACTTAGTTTTCTCTTCCTCAATCTCTACTCCTGCGTGCCTTATGGATTGTCTCTCTCTATCTCTGCATCTCTCAATCTGATGGTAACGGTGTCGATGGCTTTCTATAGGTGTGTGTTTGAGTGAATGAAGCCACTACCTGATATTTTAAACTGTCTCTCAATTTCTCATATTCGCTCTTTTTCTCAGGCTCTCTCTATCTTTCAATTTAACCGTGTTCTATTTTAGACCGTGTGGAAAACATAGTAAACGTACGGATTAAATTTGAGGCCTTCAAATGGTGTAACGATCACGCTTTTGGCCTTTAAAAGTGTATACGTGGCTGAATTTTATATGGCCATTTTTCCTACATGGCAGCACCTCTTTAATTGCAGAAAAAGACTTCTGCTATTCTATATAGTATATGATATGATATATATATTGATTATAACTATTATAATCATTATTGACTCTCTTGGGAAATAGTGGGTTCCAGTTAACTCAACTAGTAAAATCTCTGATGATTGTATAAGAGATTGGTTTAATCCCCGCCTACACCAAAAACTGATTGATGTCTTGGTCTGATGATAAAAAGCTATCATCAAAAGCAGATGCCATAAGTTGAAATTCTCTCTCTCTCTCTCACAAAATAAAAAAACTCTCTTGGGAGATAAGGCCAATACTGAATATGGAGTATACACCAAAAACTGATTGGTGTCTTGGTCTGATGATAAAGAGCTATCATCAAAAGCAGATGCCATAAGTTGAAATTCTCTCTCTCTCTCTCTCACAAAATAAAAAGACTCTCTTGGGAGATAAGGCCAGTACTGAATATGGAGTAAATACTAATGCAGGCTATGCATCAATATTGAGGTGTGAACAAATTTGGGCTAGGGAATAAAGAGCAATAAGCAGTGAACGATTTGCTTAGGCCCACCAAAGACTATGGGCTAGTTCCCTTTTGAGACGCTACTTTCTTAAACTCTAGGCCCAATACAAAGAATCGACCACCACTTGGGTCAATATTTGTCCTAGCTGTACAAGCTAACTATTTTACACGCTGAAAATGTATTAAGAAATGGTTTTGTAAGAGGGTGGTCTCCTATAGTATGTATGGGTTTTGCATGCTGTAAAAGGGTGATCTCATGAGTAGACGGGGCAAAACGGGCGGGTCGGATTTGGGTCGGGTCAATCGGGTTTGCAGGTCAATTGGGTCGTAGGTCAAAACAGGTCATTTTTAAATGGGTCAACTAGGTTGTGGATCAATCGTGTTGCGGGTCGTGTCGAGTCGAGTTTACCCGTATTTTTCAAACAATTTTTTTTTTTTTGAAATAGATGCAATCTGTCAATTGTTTATGAGTTCCTTAACTGTAATTAGATTCTCACTAGTAATACTGTTACCACTTACCAATTACCACTAAACACTTGATACCCAAATTTGGTACAACTCTTGTTCCAGTTTTCTAGAAGCTAATCTTGGTATAATCTTCGATCTATTTAAAGTAACAAAAGAAAATGAAGGTGGCAAATAAAGAATGACAAACTATAATGGAATGCATAACATATTAAGTAAAGAAGAATAAGTAAATATTTTATAAGAATTACACCTCAATCTCAATCTACTCAACGTTGGTAGACGTGGCAAAACGGGCTGGTTGGGTTGGGTCAATCGAGTTTGTGGGTCAATCAGGTCAGGTCAAAAAATTCTGACCCGTTTTGCCATGTCTACTCATGAGATACATTCTCCTCGCTTAATATAGGTGTTTGGATGCATAAACAAGTTATACTCACCTACAAATTAATTTGTACATATACAATATTGTTTATTATTATTATTATTATTTGGGAAATCGCAATTTGTCCTCCTTGTGGTAGCAACTTCCCTGGTTCTCATTCTATAATCCAGACCCCAAAAAGTCCTCCATAGTCTTAGTGATTAAAAAAAATAAAAAGAAGTATTATACAAATTATGTGGGTTTAGGGGATAGTAAAAACTTTCCCCCCTATCTTACTTTGTCCTACTTGACTTTTCTTTACCTTGAAAAAATAATGAGACAATGATAGGTTTTGCTCGCCCCACTCTACCCGTATTTGAAACAGTCAAATCAAGCACTAGGTTTACTTTTCAATCAACTCTAATCGACTCATGGACAACCATACTTTTTCTCTTTCTTTTGACACTTTTATAACTTCTCCTTGTTTACTTTCATTTTAATCTCACTAATGCTAAAACCATCTCATTAGAAATAACAAAATGCCTTCAATTTACCTCGCTCTTGACCAACCTTGCTCTTGCCTCATGCAAATTTTGCCCATCCCAAAAAGGGATTGAGACACCCCTGATCTGACCCCATTACACTCATTGCCATCCTCTCTCTCTCTCTCTCTCTCTCTCTCTCTCACACACATATATCTATAAAGAGAGAGAGAGAGAGAGAGAGAGAGAGAGAGAGGCCTAGATGAAACGAGGCCAATCCAATTGGCCCATTTAACTCATATAGAAGTGCTAGTCCATGAAATGCATAGTCACACACGAGTACACGACCAATGATAGTCACTAACTTACAATTTTGCTTCTTTGCTACTTTTTCTTGACATTTTCAGCACATATGTATGAGAAAAATTTCATAGAGTGCCTTGAATGATGTCCCAAATCTGTCAAGATTGTAGACAGGACTTAGGTTGAACCACTCCAGAATCGGTGCCATGGGCATTAGTACACTCAGAGGTGACTTGCTGTCCAGATTTATCTGATTCAATCTTTATGTTGCTCAAAGCTATTCCAGTGCAAGCAACAGATTGACTGCAATTGAGGTAAATTGCTGCATTTGAGCTTGATGTTCCAACTATGTCATCATAGGTCACTTCGCTTATGTGAACTCCAGTTGACTGTAGTTAGAAAAGTTAAATTTAATTAATTTGCATCACATATATCTTACAAGAAATTAACTACTATTCTTTCTAAATATAACAGGGTTTTGTATGATTTACCTTTGGCTCACAGTTACCTCTTGTACCATCAAAATTATTGCAGTAATTTTGATCGATATATATTGGGTTTTTTACTGATTCCATGGTGATGTGCTCGAATGAAATCTTTCGAGCGTAACCTACTCCAATCTTTTTACAAATATTGTAAAAGTATTAGATAAAAATAACAGAACATTGTAGTTATTTCTCAAAAAAAAGAAAAAAAGAATTGGTCTAGATTTACTACCTGCCATGTCTTGATCCGAACTCCATTTGTTGTTCCCTTGAAATTAACTTTCTTCACATGAATGTTTTCGACTTTGACAGAATTTCCATACCTGCCTAAGCTTCCAATGCTGTTTTGAAACAGACGTGAATATAAGAAATTAATCACTTGTTGCAATCGTACATGCCTAAGAGCATCTCCAGCAGATTCTCCAAATTTTTGTACTGTTTAGAGAATGAACAGTGACTTTTACCTTTTAGCTATTCACTTTTACAAATACACTTTACAACAGATTTTCTATCTTATTCTTTATCTCATTTAAATATTATTTCTTCATTCATTCTTTATTCTTTTTTTATAATCATTTATTCTTCCTATATTCATTCCCAACGATTATATTTTTCAATGAAAAGTGTTATATTCACAACATTTTTTGCAATACTTTCACAAGAATCACATCAAAATCTTATGTGAAAAGTTGTTACTAGTTCTAATTTGAACCCACTGCTGAAATTATTTTTTTACTCACCATTATTAACTAATAATAATCTATTACTTAAAATTTATTTTATTGTGAAAATATTGTGGTAGCATTTCTCAATTAAGATTTTTTATTTTTTATATTATTTTTCCTTTCTTTCAATTCATTCTCATTCATACATTTTCATTTCTTTTTTTCTTTTTCTTCTTTCTTGTTTTTCTCCTCCACACACGTGTCCAGCCTATCTCTATCCCCCCCCCCTTTCTTTTATTTTCTTTTTCTCCCCCACATTCAAGAACATTCCGGACTCTCTCTTTCATTCTCTAGCTCTCTCTTTTTTTACTTTTTCTATTTCTACTTGATTCTAGAACACTCTCTAGCATGATCTTTTGACTTCTATTTCTACTTCTATTTTCTTTCCTCTTCAGCTCACTTCACACACACACAACCGACATGGCCTTCATATATCTTTTTCTTTCTTTTTTTTCTTCCTTCTTTTCTTGTTCTGATTCACTTTGTTGTTACAAGGGAGCTTAGATAGGCTTTCATGCTCTTGATCTGTTGTTTTTGTTTTGATTTCAGATTCGTTGTTCTAATTAAATTTGTATTTTCCCTATTCTTGATTTGTTGTTGCTATTCTGATTTTAGATTGTGTTTGTGTTTTGATTGTGTTACCGTTTGAGAGGAAGACAGATGAACAAAGAAGAGAGGAGGAAAGAGAAAGAATATTTTTTTATTCAACCAGGCATTTTTTAAAGATAAAATAATGGTTTGGAGTTGCTACAATGTCCTCTAAATTAAGAGAACTACTGTAGCAACTTAAAAAAAAATTGGAAAAGTTTTGGATTTAGTCATGCTGTTAGAGTGTGAATAGTGAGCTTTTTTCTCCAAAAAGTAGAGATAGAACATCTATTGGAGATGCTCTAAGGTGATAAATTAATATGGTAACCAACACGAAGTTAAGAAATTGCATTCTAGCTAGCCTTTTGTTTTATAGTAGCCAAGAAGTTTCACTTTCAACAACAAATCTTGGACCCTTTTTTATTCTTAATTTGAATGATTATCTTATCTAATTAACTGTAAAAAAATATATTAGTCCTTGATGTGGAACTGCTTTTTTATCACTTTATTTTTAAAATCCTAATTATTAGCATATTTTCTCCGACACAGCGTGGGGTGAATGTGTAGACAAAGCAGTATATGATAAATATTTTTTTCCAAAATCTAAAGAGGATTGCATTGAAGAAATAAAGGATTTCTAGCATGGAAAGAAATGTAGTAGATGACCCACCTTACTCCATGACCCGGTCCACATGTAACATATGATACGTTAATATTAGATGACAATTCTCCAATGGAAACACAGTCGTCACCTGTTGATAATGCAATGTTGAGTCGGTTCATATATCCATTGTCATGTCATTTTATAAATCTTTTATAGTTGATTGCATATTAATTAGTTTGATTGAACAAAAGTGACTAAAATTTCTTACCTGTAGCTATGACAGAGTTGTTGACAAGGACATTTTGAGAGAGTTCAATGTGAATGCCGTCAGTGTTAGGGCTACTTTCTGGAGCTGTTATATGCATATTCTTAACCAAAATATCACTACTCTGATTTACCACTACATGGTATCTGGCACTGTTGATGGTGTAAATGTCGCTAATAGTACTGTGCTTGCAATGTATGATATTCAATGCCTGCAATACACCGTATAGATAGATATTATATATAGTAAAAATGTTTTTAAGAAATTGCACTTATTTAATTAATCATAAAAACACCATGCATATAACAAAGAGTAATCAACATAAAGCAGATGTCATAGATTTGAATTCTATCATATCTATAAATAAAAAAATACCAATGCATATAGTACAAAGATAAAATTAACGATATATTGATACTTACCACTGGTATTATTGTAGCGCATCCCGCCTAAGGAAGAAAAAAGAAGAAGAAAGATTTAGACATTGAAAAAAAAGACGTGGGATAGTGAATTATAAAGTTTTTTTTTTTTTTTTTTTTGGGGGAGAAAACACAAAGATTAATTATGATTGAACTTTAATTTAAAGATAGTTAATACTAATCATTATATATATATACTATTAATAACAGAATTCTCTATTTGGGCTTTATCATTCTTAAACTCTCTAAATTACTCCTATTTTTTAATTAAATAATTTTAAACTTAAAAAGACAATTTGGTTAAAAGAATAATTTTCTATTTAAAAAAAAATTCTTAAGTTTTAGACTTCGAATTTTTATCAATTCTGGCGCAGAAAAAGATCCTACAAATTAGGATGCTTTTTCTATCTTATTTTTAAATATTATTTAACTAAATCCAAGATATAAAAAAAATAACCTAATTGCAAAGCACGCTTATATGTGTATATATATATATATATATATAGGATTTGTATCCATATAGTCCATACCATAGTAGGGTGATCACTACAAGACAGGTCCCACCATTCCGAACCATGGCCATTAAAGGTGCCGTTGCCAGTGATAAGGAGTCCGGTCACACCATGAAATATTAGCCACCTTCTTGCGTTACGCCCCCTCCATACACTTGGTGAGGATGGCGCATTAATGGTTCCTATTACCTGTACAAATTTCAATCATTTACATTATTTTCTTTATTGTTTAATAGAATATATATAAACATTTTTATAGAATACGTGTGTATATATATATATATATATATATAAAGAAATGAGAAAAATTAAGTACAATATTTTTTATTATTCAATTGATTTTAAAAACC
The DNA here is from genome assembly GCF_932294415.1 of Quercus robur. NCBI lineage: Eukaryota > Viridiplantae > Streptophyta > Magnoliopsida > Fagales > Fagaceae > Quercus > Quercus robur. The sequence goes on from NC_065535.1 coordinate 83,030,723, forward strand.
CAATTGTACTATTAAATTTGATTTTTTTTTAAATGCTAAAATACAAAATTGACTTTCTAACTTTCTTCAGATTTCATTTCAGTCCTCTAACTTTACTTTCATTCATTTCAGTCTTTTAAATTTCAGATTTAATCAATTAAGGTCTTTCTATTAAATTTTGTTAAAATTTTTTGAAAAAAAAAATTAGAAAATATTTTTTAATCACTATTGAATTTTTTTAATTTAAAAAATTTGAAGAAAAATTTATGAAATTGAAAAATTAACCACAACATATAACAAAAGTTGATGGAAAAGTCTTAATTGAATAAAAGTAAAGTTAGAGTACTAAAATGAAATCTGAAGAAACTTAGAGAATCAATTTTGTATTTTACCCTTTAAAAAAAAGATAACATTACATATATTATAGGTCAATACAACATATTATTTAAATTTAATTAAAGAATATGCATCTAGCAATTGTATCTAAAAGTAAAATATTCTGCACTATTCATCTTTCTCGTTACCTGAAATGAAATGTTGCTAGATTTGCACGGACCCTGAAAAGTAAGAGGATAAACCAAAAAATCCTTGCTACTTGGCACCACGACTGTTGGATTTTGAGTTGCAGCGCTACATGCAGCCTTCCATGCTGCCGAAAATGCCTGTACGTAGTACATAATTTTTAGCAATTTAGATATACCAGCTAGGCTTTATATTTATTAGAAAGAGAGGGAGAAAAGAAACAAAAATTCACAAGGAAATTAAGAAAAGTACATTGGAATCATCTGTTTTCCCATCTGCCTTAGCACCATAATCTAACACGTTGAAAATCGTTTGGGCACTTGTGAAAGGCAAATCAGCAGAAAATAACCCAAAAATGAGCATCAAAGCAAACACGCCCTGCAAAGAGAAAAGTAAATATTAATGTTTATAGTTTTAACCAAACCTAGTATTATTATCAAAAACCCAAAGAGTACAAGCTTCTCAGTTCTCACCACGGCTTTCATTATTGATTCTGAGACGTACATACAGCTCGATTAAAGTTGTAGAATTAGTGGGTGATCTACAAGGAACATTGAAGATTAGTCATAATTGGATAAATTAAAAAAGAAGTAATAAGAGTTAAAATATTGTCAGTTAATAAAAACTGTAACTTTATCTAGGTATGAGAATGTGGATACCAACATTCTTTTAAAGGGAATCCATATTCTCACAAAGAGGGCATTACGTGGAAATCTATATCTTTATTTTTTATCTGATTCCCTTGTGTGATTTGCAACCAAACGTAATAATCATTCAACATTCTCAAAACTCTTAAAACATTACTAAAGTCTGCATTTTATTTGTAAGAAACTCCACTGAGGGGCTTACATTTTATTTTTTAGAAACTCTCAACTAAAAAGAAAGAGAAGCAAAACCCCAAAGAGAGAGAGAGATAGAGAGAGAGACAGAGAGAGAAATGATTACAGCTAGGGTGCTCAAGTTTGGGACTGTATGTGTAGGAAGATAATCTTCATTGAAACTATTTATACGTGAGGGTATCTAACTCTCCGTTTGTTTCAATGTGAAATAATTTCAAATGTAAAAAATTTTATTGTAAAATATTTTATAGAAAACATTTTCAAGTGTTTGGAATAACAAAACACATGAAAATACAAACCATCACCTGCCACCCCCAAATGAGCAAAAACCACCACCAACCACCCCCACCACTAAATGAGCATAAACCATTAAACCATCCCAAAAAACCAAATCTAGAAGAGAGAAAAAAGACAGCCACCACCATCACAACATCCCAGCCACCACCTAAAAATCTAACCATTAAATCATAAATCTGACCATAAGCCACCAACAATCCACAATTAAACCATTTTTTTTCTTTTTAATTTTCCTCCTCCACACTTTTTTCTCTCCAAAGGTGTAGTCATTGATGGGCCACACAATAAGAGTACATCTCAAAAAGAGAGCATTATACGCTACGTGTCAAACATGCAATTACTTAAGCAGAAGGTCCTCTAATGGTGCTCATGCGCCACTCGTTTTTAGTCCTAAATACAGTCAAAAAGTCTCTTAAAATTTCTCTTATTAAATATCTCTCTCTCTCTCTCTCTCTCTCTCTGTTCTTTAGATCTAAACAAACACAACAAAAAAAAAAAAAAATCCAGCCTCTTGTAGATCTCTATCACTCTCACAAAGTTTTCGCATCAACCATTCAACAACCATAGTTACCATATGAAGTTTAACATCAAGTCATAACATCAGTAGATGAAGTTCAGCATCAATGGCTGAATTTTTCTCTCAAGCGTGATGAAGGAACTGCGTTCTGCATGAACTTTAGTATTGGTACGAATTTGTCTTCCTTGGTAGTTGAGTGTGAGTGATGAGGAGTTAGTGATGGGTGGTGCCAGTGGAGCCTGGAGCTGGTTGGTGGTGCCAATTAGAACTTGCTGGTGGTGGGATAGAGGGATCGTAGGTGGCTGGGTAACTTGGGTTATGGGGATAAATCTGAGAGGGAGAGAGAGCGTGAGAGGGAGAAAGCGTGAATGTTATTGGGCAAGAGGGAGAGAACAAATGTAAAATATTTTACCGAAATTTCAAGTGTAAAATATTTTACACAAATTTGCCTAGGTTGATTTGGTTGATTGAAAATATTTTACTGCAAAACAAATATTGTAAAATGTGAAAATATTTTCCTAAAAATATTTTACATCGAAACAAACGAAGCGTAAGATAAGCAAGTGCAATTTTTTGCAACAAGAAAGAAATTGGTCAAGATGGGTATTATTGTTAGAATAACAACAAATTAATAATGTCTAAGGTCTAGAAAAATTTAAGGGAGAAACAAATTTTTTCTAGGAATATAACAAATTTAAGGGAGAATAACAGATTATTACTAGGAATATAGCAAATTTTATCCAGCAAAAACGGATTAGCCTATTTGTAATTTGAAAAGCCAAGACAAAAAAGAAAAATGATGAAAATAGAACAAATAAAAACTAACTTACTAATCAAAGAAAATAATTCATAGTGGTTATAGGGGGTGAACTTACGGCCTTGCCCGAGGTTGGAATTGGGCTGGGTTGGGAAAGAGGCCCAATACAACTAATTTGTAGAGATGGATGGTCAAGGTTAACCTTTTAAGCCCTAGTAGCCACGGTTTAGTAACTTAAAGGAAGAAGGTTAGCAAGGACAACAGTTGTAGCAAAGAAATACCGAAAAGAAATAGAGATTCTTAATCAAGTTCTTCCTTGGGCTGACCGAGGAGCAATGATTGCTTAAAGATACGGTCCTCGGTTTTACAGTGATTACTTTCTCTCTCTATTTCTCTCTCTCTCTCTCTCTCTGAACTTTTTTCAATCCTTTGGACGGAAGACCTTCCTTCCTATATATAATTGTTTGCATTGCATCTCAGCCCTCCACTTGGTTGGTTTTTGATCTTTCATTGGATACTTGTCTCATCATTGCTTTACTGGTGGCGGTAAAGTAGGCTACAAGCTATGGAGGTATTATTCAGGAGTCATTCTGCTATTAATGCGGTAGGCTAAGCTGGTATAGTGCATTAAATGTGGAGGTGATAAGTTCTTTATCTAGAAGCTTCCTCCTGCTCTTGCTTGTATGTCACTACTGACTTCCTCGATATTCAACCTTATGATCTCGGTGGTTTATTTATGGTCTCCCAAGTATCCACTCCTCGGGCAGGTTTTCCTCCTCAATTTCCCCAACTGGACTTTCCAGGCTAGACTGGGCCTGATCTGATGAATAGTTGGCCCCAGTTGCCCCTCGGGTGGATTCCACTTGATGATTCCCTCTCTTCGGACTTTCCCCTCCCGCAGTGGTGATGCAAATGTTTAGCTTAAAGATTCGTTATCTAATTTTCTAGGATAACTGGATAAGTTGCAGAGTTGATTGAACATGATATCAATATTGAGAACTATTCCACATGATTATTGTTTTGTATAACAATTAAGTTTGTGTGTGTATGTTTGTTTCTAAAAACAAAAGGTATAAATTTAATTCTTATACAAAGTATAATCTACTTCCATATTGATATTAATTCGTTTAGGGTTTGACTGACATTTTCTATGTTCTCTATTTTGTTAGATTGCCTATGAATCATAAATTCAAGTAACTTGTTCAGAATTAGATCTTAGAGTCTTTGAAGTGTTTTAGACATTACTCAAGTTGATACAAGTCAAAATTCAAGAATGTACAAGCTGCAGAAACAAGAATTCAAAATCTGTCAAGCTCAATCAATCGAAGAGAAAGCTTGACCAATCGAACTGCAATTTGCAAAATTTTAAAGAAGGCCCAACAGCCCGTGAAACGTTTAGAGTTTGAATCCCACTGTCAGGCCCCGAACCCAATTAGGTCCAAAGCATGAGAAAAGAACCATTAAAATAAACTGTAGGGGGGTTTTTCTTTTTCTTAATAAAGATAAATAAACATTGTGAACTCTCCACAAAATAAGTCAAAGCTCTACGAGACATTTACAAACAATACAAATTACAAATCATGTCTTCAAATATGCATGAATTGGAAGCTTTTAAGGATGGGGAATTGGAAGCTTTCAGGAGCTTCATCAATACCATTTATAGCACTCTTGTAAGGAGGGTTGGGGAGGATAAGAGATGTTGGCTGCCTGGTAAGAGTAAGGGGTTCACGGTTAGTGCATACTACCATCTTCTAGTTGGCCATAGTGAGCAGTTTTTCCCTTGGAAAAGCATTTGAAAGTAGAAGATTCCCTCTAAAGTGGCTTTCTTTGTATGGACTGCTGCCTTGAGAAAATGTCTAACAATTGACAATTTAAGGAAAAGAAAGGTTTGCATTTTGGATTGGTGTTATATGTGAAAATGTAATTGTGAAACTGTTGACCATCTATTCCTTCATTGCCCAGTTGCTTTGGAGTTGTGGGATATGGTGTTTGGTTTATTTGGAGTTTATTGGGTTATGCCAATGTCTATTGTTGGGCTATTTGCTTGCTGGCAAGGTCGATTTGGTCGCCATCGTAATGGAGATATATGGATGGTTGTTCCTCATTGTTTGATGTGGTGTATTTGGAAGGAGAAAAATAGTAAGTGTTTTGAAGACAATGAGCGTTCCATGCCTAACCTCAAGCTTCTATTTTTTAGAACTTTATTGGACTGGTTCTCTGTGTGAAGAAATCATCATTTTTCGTCTATTTTGGATTTACTTGATTTTTTATATATTCACCCATGTATACTCTCTGTGTACTTGGGTGTCTCTCTCTTTTTAATATCAATGAATCTTTATTACTTATCAAAAAATATACATGAAATTCCAAAACTCCAAATAGATCAACATAAAATCACAATCCTTCCTAGGATAGGCAACCTCAACGACAGAATCTAGGCCTACCATGCCCAAGGCTAACAAACCTCAAGAGCCCAACCTCCGATAGAATTAGCTATGGTCTTGATAAATTTAGTAAGTTGGGTCATCACCCAACCATAGCATAAATCTCTCAATTAGCATAATGCTCCAATCACCACCAATAAAACAAGCTCCATTCCCGAGGTATAGCAAATTTATCTAAAAAACTATTGGAGAGTGGGATGAACTAAAACCCAGTAAGTAGCATAATTAATGGAAGTGGGAGAAATGCGAGACTTATAATAATGAGCATTTAACAAAACATTTCATAATTTGGGAATTTCCATTTATATCATGCAAAACTATTTTTCTTAATAAAATGACAAGATTGATTAAAAAAATGTAGCACCAAGCTTTCTCAAAATATTTCAATATGAAACTACATACTATTTACTGTGAGCTATCAAAACACCCTTTTAAAACTTGAAAATTCAACCCAAGGCCACATGACAAGCCGCCATAAAGACATTAGGTGTGCGTTTGGGTCCGACTAATGCATTTACGTTTGCGTTTTTCTGTTCTTTTTTTTTTTTTTCACGCATTGTGGGACAAATTTTACTATTACGGCTACTGTTCATGAACAATAGCCGCAAAATTTGACTTGTCAAACAATTTTCAGCCAATCAGTACACACCGCGCACTGTTCACAAACCCACAAATTTCACTTTTCAGCAACTTTTTCATTAACAATGGATCCCACAATACTATTCACATATTTAAAAATTATTTTGCTACAGTATTTTTCAGTTTTTAGTTTCAGTTTTCAACTATATCCAAACGGACCTTAGGTATGCTACGAAGACATCAAGTTATGCCACAAAGACATCAGTTATGCCACGAAGACATCAATCCGCCACAAAGACGGGGTGCCAAGATACCAATGTCACAAAGACTACAGCATCTGGCTGGGTAATCGCCGAGTAATCACATGTCACAACCTAAGGGTAAAAACATGAAGAGCTCACAATTTACATGAAATCAAAACACGGTTCAATTTTATGTAGTTTCACAAAAACCTTTGAAATACCCAATATATTCACAAAGGTTCTCAAATTTTCCAAAATCATTTCTTATCAATAACATTTTCTATCAATTTCCCAAATATCACAAGTCAAGATAAAACATCTTTAGAATTTTCAAATAATGCAATAAATCCATAAAATTCATTCCCAAGAATTATATCAAAGATACTTATCTCTTCCATACTAAAAAATCATGCATTTCCCCATATGCAATATTAAACATGATGCACTTTTCATATACAATCATATATAATAGAGTCACAACACAATACTTTTTAAGAAAACATAGTTCCACAAATAATTTTTCAAAATATGTTTGACCCAAAAACAAAGTTTATGCAACGTGGTTATTTTCCAAAAATCCCATTAAAAAGCTACTTATCTCAGCAATTCAACCCAAATTTACCTCAACCGGGCACCGCATTCAACCAATCAAGTTACTAGTTCCATCACCAAGTACCTTGGAACCTAGAACACAAGTATCAAGCCTATTAATAACAAGACCCACTACAAATTACACTATCAAATTTGTCTCCATAAATCGGAACCTCAAAAATCAAACCTAAGGCCCTAAAGCCTAGCTTGACCATCCCAAGACAAATACCCCTACCCAACTGGGAACCAAACAAGCATACAAGAAACTTGTAGGACTATAACGCAACCAAAGCCTTTAATTTCCCTACCGCAAATAATGTGCATTTACCAACATGATACAAAGTATGTTGCTACCAATCCATGATAAAATTAGCCAAAGTAAAACACTTGTCAAAGAAAGCACATATGAACTTACAAGCCAAACCACACAACAAAAGCTTGGAGTAATTTCCTTAAAGTCACAGCATCCTAATCACACTTTCAGATAACTTACAACATATCAGCCCTTTTTATAAAATTCGTTTGGTTTACTTAGTATTATCCAAAACGCTTGAAATTAAATAGGGAGAAGTCTTTATATGTCTAGTATGTACCACCAAAAATTTGGCTTAAAATGGTTTTTCTATAATTTATTAAAAATCACGTGATGCAGCTTACTCAAATTTGTCAGGGACAGATTTACAGTCCAAAAATAAAATTATTATAATCTTAATACTATGTCAAAAACTTTCAGACTCGATTAACCTTAGAGCTACATGTTTTAGCACATAACAACAACTAGGAATGCAACTCATAACCTCATATAACAGTAATCACAACACAAGTCAAGAAATTTGATCATCTAACTCATATAGACAATTTACCAAACACTTGGCATGCAACAAGCACATGCCCACACTCACATATGTCAAAGCCATTCAAATGCAAAGGAAACACTTAGAAATCAACTCATGCAACAACAAAACCCATATGAACAAGGATTTCTTTGTAAGTGTTACTGCAAACAGTGTTATGTGGCAGCTTGTGAAGCTAACATCTGTCCTGGACCACATGCATGTCACGTGACCAACCAAAGTCACCAAATTCACTTAACCACAGTTGGCACTTAACCACAACCCAAGTAAAACAAAACAAAATCCCAACCATTTCTCTTTGCCGGTCCACCACTCTCTCTCTCTCTCTCTCTCTCTCTCTCTTTCTCACTTCACCACTATTTGTCGCCGCCATCATTTCTTGGCAGTGATACCTCGATCAAGTTGGCTCAATTCAGCAAAAACACTCTTTTCTCTCTCCATTTAGTCTTAAATCTCTTACAAAAATGGGAAAATAAAAAATATTCTTTTTGGTTGTGATTGACCCATGGTTTAATTGGAAAGTATATGCGGAATTCGTGGGTGGATTTAGCTGTAAATATTTGATTTGGATCAAATTTCGTGTTTAGAACTATCAAGGTAAAAAGAAAAGATTTATTTTTGAGAAGTTTGGCTTGAAATGGGGACTGAGAGTACACATAGGCCAGTTTGTTTCTTGTTTGAAAGACAAATTTGATTTGTAAACTATTGCAGAGGAAGTCGAGTTTTGCTGGTCCTAAGAAGGTATATTGTGAGTTGGAGAGAATATTTTGGATGCCCAGAAGGTTTTTTTTTTTTTTTTTTTTTTTTTTTTGGGGAAGCATGAAGATGAAAAATTCGATATTTCTTTTGTTTTATTTGTTGTAAACCTTTAGCTTCAGTTTTCTATGTGAAATTCTTTTCCTTGGTTGCTTCTTTCTAAAGCTCTAAATCACTTGTGGCTTTGCAAATATAAAATGATGGTCTTTGTTGCTTTTGGCTATAATTTCTGATGTGGTCCACTTGGTAATCAGATCTGAGTATGGTGCATGCACATTGAGTCACTAATTTTTTCAGATCTGAAAATATTTCCTCATTTCTTTTCTTTTTTTCCATTTTTGTAAGAGTGTAAGAGTAATTGGAGAGGGAATGGCTTAGTTGAGTCAAGCTCATTGATGGTGTTGCTGCCAAGAATTGGCGGCAGCGTCGAACGGTGGTGGAGAGAGAGAGTGAGGGGCTGGCTGGCAAGGAGAGAAATGGTTGGGGTTATTTTACTTGGGTTGGTTAAGAGAGAGCGTGAGGGGCAGAGGGTTGGTGGCCTGGTGCTGACTGTGGTTAAGTGAATTTGGTAACTTTGGCTGGTCACGTGACATGCACATGGTCCAGGACAGATTTTAGCTTCACATAAGACTGCTGACTGTCTGCAACCAAAATACCTCTTCAATGCAAAAATCCCCCAAATTGGTTGAAAATTTCAGATTTAAATAAAACCCTTGCTACCCAAATTCTCACAACCCTCTAATATTCCATCATTAGCCAAACCCACCAAGTATATACCATAAACATCATCAAATAACAAAACCAAAATATTTTAATGGAAGGAATTAAGAGAACTTATATTTTTTTTTCCTACCTCATCTATTGAACTAGCCATGCCTAAAGGGTAGGAAGAAGCCTCTAGAACTCTTAGTGGTGGCCAATGTGTAAAGAAGAGCCTTCCATGGGCCGGCCATGAGAGAAATTTAAGAGAAATAGGATGAGATTCACGTGGGGGTGAGGGAGGAGAGATTCGGGAGAGAGAGGTAGAGGGATGTGTGTTTGTGTTTGTGTGCGAAAGAATGGGGGCAGCCGATCAAGAGAGAGGGAGATATTTGTAGGATATTTCTTTATTCTTTCTTTAATCTTTATTTACTATTTTTTTAATGTTTCTTTATTCTTCCCCTTCAAACTCAACATAAACCAAAACTCAGAACCTAGAAACTCAGATAGCAACAAATGTCAGGAACATTAGCAAATCTTAAAACCAGCAAATCATCAACTCATACAAAAGAATCAACAAATGTAAATATCGGTGGCCATGGGCCCATGATGAAATCTAATACGTTATGTTGGGAAAAACCCATATGATGAAATCTAAAGATGAAAAATCCATGCAATCAAATTTGAGTACTTGAGCTGGTGTTCTTACTGGTGGTTGAGGCGAACTCCGATTGCAAGCCACCGTCGTCTGGGACGTTCACTTGAGAGGAGGAGTTTTGCTGCGTTCTTTCCTTTTGTTTTGTGAGAAGAAACAGATAGAGAGAGAGAGAGAGAGAGATAGAAAATCCTGAAGAAAGAGAAAAAAGTAATATCATGCTTGGAGAGGTACTGCTCATAAGCAGTGTTATGTCACATCAGTGCAACGCAGCGGACCCACTGAGCTCCCAACGGCACTTTTGTGTTTACTTTCCCAACTACCCAGCACTTCACTCCAGCACTTCACTACTTCATTCATCACTTTTCATTTTCCTTCTCCCAAACCCACAGCACAGCAACAACTGAAGCTCAACTCTCCGCCGATCAGCACCTTCAGTACAGCTCCGTGAACCGATTTTGTTTCCGGTGAGACCCATATTCAGCCCCTCCCATCTGTTGGGTTTTATTTTGATATTTTTTGTTTTTTCCATGTTCCTCCATTTTTTTGTGCTGTGTTTACTGAGACCTTGAGGAATGGCTGTGAATGCTTGTTTATTTCTCTTCAGCGGGCTCACAAATTTCTCTTCAGCAGACCCACAGCGCCGCGATGGGTTTACTGTTGAACACAGGTCTGTGACTGTGAAGAAAAAGACCTTGAAGGAATGTGTATACATGAAGAAGAAAGCTAAGCAAAACGCAACGTTTCAATTAATCTAGGTGGCATCTAAACGCAACGTTTTACTTACTGAAGCTTATTCTGTGGTTAAGTGAAACGGTGCGTTTGGACTGATTTAAGAATTGCTGAGCTGCTGGTTTAGGTGCAAGATTTGGTTGGTGATAAGCTTAACTACTTTTTAACTAACTTCCCCAATCCTCCAGCAACTGTAATCCGCATAATGTGGGGCGGTTAAGCTGTGTTAGGTGAATATAAATCACTGTAGTTGGGTAATTATTCTTTATGTAATTCAGAATTATCAATACAAGTTTCTAGATTCAACTTTTCTCTCTTTCTTCTCTATCTGACTTTCTCTCCCTTCTCACACTTTCTCTCAATTTCTCAGATATTTTCGTTTCTATGTTCAGCCGTGATTGTTGACTTGTAATCACTATTACTCAGCCGTGATTGTTGACTTGTGTTCACTATTACTCTGTTTGTGATATTGAGTTTTTTCATCATTTACAACAGAGGTAAGAAATAAGATCGTACCTGGTTTGTGTTCAGAGTTGGGAGTCTGGAATTCCGTCGTGTGGGTTTCTGGAGTTCGAGATGAGGGAGGGATCTAACGCAGTGGAGGCGGGGAAGTGAGGGGCAGAAAATGAGAGGCGGAGTGAGGGTTTGGAGAGCTGAAGATCGGAGGTGAGACCGTGAGACGCTGCTGTGGTATTTTCCAACGAGAACCTTCAGCTAGGTCCAAATGCTGAGAGGAACTGGGGTATTTTCCAACCAGAGTGTTTCATTTTGGGTTTCTGAAGTTGGGGACAATGTTTTGGTGTGGAAAGGGCGTGAAGAGGAGAGAGAGAGAGAGAGAGAGAGAGAGAGAGAGAGAGAGAGAGAACGCGGATAGGCTTGTGACCGTTCTGTACACTGGGACCCAGTGAGTGACATAAAGGTGAGTGTTTGATTTGAAAATTGGACTTGAGATATTCCACCCAAACAGGCCACCAAACGGAGTTATAAGAAATTGGGATATTTTTGAATAATGAGGGGTAAGTGATGGGTGACGAAAATTGAATTATAAGTAATAAGAAAAAGTTAGCCAAACAGGGTTTAGTGTTTTATCACTAAAACTCGAGTTTTTGAAACTCAGGTTTAGCATGAAACTCGAGTTTAAGAAAATCGAGTATCATAAAAATGCCACATGGAACTCGATTACGTGGAAGTCAAGTTCAATACAATGTGTTACTCCAGTTTAAGACACTCAAGTAACATGCAGGAAACACTCCCCAATTCCCACAGCACTCACACAACCACAATTGTTGACTCCTGCAGCACTCACATAGTCAACAATAGCACTCACACAGTCACAATTGTTGACTCCCATAGCATGCCTTTCTATCTCTTTTAATTTTTTTTTATTTTTTCAACTTCTATCTAATTTTTTTTTTTTTCTCACTGGCTTCCAATTTTGTTTCTTATTCTTCCAGTTTTCTCATTGGCTTCCAGGTGTGGATTTCTCTTTTTTCTTTCTTTTGTCAGGGTCACATGGGATGGAAGATAAGTCAACAATTGTGAAAAAGTAGTGAAAGTGTTTGAAACAGAGGCAATAAGTATTATATCACAAGGAATTTGAGTTTCATAAACTCAAGTTCCAAGTGGACTTTTTTAAGACACTCGATTTTTGTAAACTCGAGTTCCATGTCAAAATCGAGTTTCACAAACTCGAATTTCAAAAAAGTGGTAAATTGTTAAATATTTCTCAAATAATGGTAAAACACTAATAATTTCGAAAAATAGTGGTATTTGGCTATTTTTGCCTTGTTAGAGATCCTCTAAGAGTTATTCTTGTGAGATTTATGAAGTTTTGTACTTTCTAGCTCTATCAAGCACTTACCGGAAATCATACTCATATTGCTAGTACTAGTGGAGTAAAAGTTGCAGTCAAGCTTTAGCTATCAAACGTACTGAAAATCGAGACATGAACTGGAGATTCATGTGAGAACAGATCCAAATCAAAGAAGTCTGAGGGGTTCAGAGGCCAATTTGGTAATTGTGTTAGATTTACTACGAATTGGTATTAATCTTGACTGCAAATCTCAATTTTATATGGTGGATTGTTCTCTTGTGATAGTTCCTCCTAAGTTTTTTACCTTGAAATGAGTTGTTTTATTAGTTTTATTAGTTTTCTTAGGTCGTCATATCATTGTATTATTTACATTTTTTTTTTTTTTTGAGAAAGGTATTATTTACTTTTTCGTTGTGCATGATATGTGTGATGGATGTTTAACCTAGATCTACATAATTAATCTAAGTAAGAACTTAGCTAATAGATTAGGTTAAACATATTATATTTTCCAGGAGTCTAAAACTTAACAAGTTTTTTAATTAATTGCTACATCGATGCTGGATGTTCCAAACATGTTGTTGAAGGCCACTTCACTTATTTGAACTCCAATTTGTTTTAGCCAGTGAATTTAGTTTGCATTATATAACATTTATCGAACAAGGAACAGGTCAATTTGGTTTATCAATTAATCTAAATATAAGAATTTTAAACAAGCAATTTGGTTTATCAAATTTGAAAAATAGATTAGAATATTGTTTTCTTCTTTAAAATTTACTAAAAGTTCACTTTTTGTCCTTAAACTTTAAAAGATTTGTTTATCGTCACTTAACTTTTGTAAATGTTTTACTTTATCATTATGTGTTTTTTGCCTTTAGTTTATATCATTATTTTTTCTAACTTGGATCAAACCAATTTCATTTTAAAAAGGTTGGACACATGGCTTGTAATTATTTATCATATGTAGAAAGAAAATTAAACAAAGACCAGATTATCCTTTGTCTCTTGATCAATTTAGTTCTATTAGGTTGAGTTAGTGCCTCATGAGACAAAACCCAGATGCCTCGTATGTCAAATCAATTTTCGTCTCTCTCTTATGAAATTAATTAGTTCATTTTTCCTCCCTAACCTAGGCAATTCACGTACCTTCCCTAGCAAATGAGTCTGATAAGAAATTATTAACTAGACATAAGGATATTTTGTATGTCGAAAAGATAAGGGGCTATTTGGATTTTGTTGTTTCCATCACTCATCACTTTATTTTCATCACTCATCACTCAAAAATTGTAGGACCCACGCAGAAAAAGGCTATTTGGATTTGTTTTCAAGTTTTGTTTCCATCACTTAATTCTTTGATTTTTGAGTAATGAGTTAGCAAAACTGAAAACAAGTTTGGGGTGTTTTTGAGTTATGGAAACTGAGTTATAATGGCATTTTTGTAAATACACACACATTGAGGGACCCACGGTCAGAGCACTTCTCAGGTCCAGCCGCAACTTTTGACAAACCGAACTGATTTTTTTATGTTTTGGAATGGGTTCAACCGCAACTTTTGACTTTTAAGTTTTTTAAGTTTTAAAAATGGGTCCCACATTTATAAGATTTTAAAGTTGAAAAACATATTTGAGTTAGGTGCCAAACCGAGTTTTGGAGGTATTTAGGGATTATTAAGTGATAGAAAATGAGTTATAGAGTGATGATATTTTAGTGATGAGTGACCATTTTTTTTTCACCCAAACAGCCCCTAAGCTTTCATGGGTGGGAATAAAAAAACACCAATCTCCTTATCAACCAAAAACAGACATTCCCACACAAGCATGTCGACAGTAATGGAGCAATAGTTTTGCACCCAATACCATTATAATAGTTTGCATCAATTATAATTTGGGATTACTACATTTTTTAATCACAAAAAAATCTAGTAGTGCGATGAGTATAATGCATTTGCAGGTGAAATAATTTTTCATCACACTCCTAGGTTTTTTTTTTTTTTTTTGTGATTAGAAAATGTAGTAATCTCAAATTATAATGAATACAAATTATTAATTTATTTTCCAAAAAAAATAGAAGAACCTCTGAGCACACGCATGAAATGTAGGGTCCATTTGAATACAGCTTATTTTGCTAAAAACTGAAAATATTGTAGCAAAATAATTTTTAAATGTGTAAATAGTACCGTGTGACCCATTTTTAATGAAAAAGTTGCTAAAAAGTGAAGTTTGTGGGTCCCATGAATAGTGTATGGGACCCACTAGTGTTGCTAAAAAGTCAAATATTACGGCTAAAAAAAAAAAAAAAAAGGAAACGCAAACGCTGGACGCGCAAACGCACAATCCAAACGTTGCCATAGTGTTTTAATTCTAAAATATAGCCATGTACTACACATCCATAATAAAAAGCTAAAAAAAAAAAACATAAAATTTAAAATTTAATAACTATCTTCTTTTTTTACGTTAAAAGGTTGAGTTTTTCTTTTTTTTTTGGTGTTGTTGTTGTTCTTTTTGTTTTTTTTTTTATATTTATTTATAATTTTATTTATGACAGTTATTAAGTTGTATTTAATCCTAAAATTTAGCCATGTACTACACATCTATAACAAAAAGTTAAATAGAGCTTATATTTAAAATTTCGCAACTAACAATTTTTCTTTTACGGTAAAAGACTTTTTTTTTTTTTTTTTTTTTTTTAAGGGAAAGGCTCTAGATGTGCATCCACCTTTTTTTTTCTTTTTAGTGGTGTTGTTGTTGTTCTTTAATTTATGGCAGTTATCAAGTTGTGTTTAATTCTAAAATTTAGCCATGTGCTAGGCATCCATAACAAAAAGTTAAAAAGAACTAATATTTTACTATTTAGCAACTACCATTTTTTTTTTCTTTTATGGTAAAAGACTCAAATTTTTGTTGTTTTAGTTTTCTTTTTCTTTTTTGGTTAAGGCAAGGCTCTAGATTTGCATCCACATTTTTTTCTTTTTAGTGGTGTTTTTGTTGTTCTTTTATTTATTATAGTTATCAAGTTGTACGTTTTATCCAAAAAAAAACTACCCTTATTTTGAAAAAAATAAAATAAAACCATCCCATGTTCTATTAAAAAACAAACCTACCCGGCCACCTTTTGTTTTTTTTTTTTTTTTCAAATTCAAGGTTTAAAAACAATAGAAATTTTTGGATAACTACACATTTAAAAGTTTATCAAAAAAAAAAAAAAGCTACACATTTAAAATTTTTGAATTAAACTATTTGTTTTTTTAAATCTCACGTTCTATCCAAAAAGCTCTACCTGACCACCCTGTAAGGACTCAATTTGTAACGACCCCAATTGGTTTATTAGGTTCGAACGTTTAAGGCCCAAATAATAAAATTTGTAGAGCGTGGGTGTCCAAGAACTAGGTTAACTCTAAAAGAAAAACGATTAAACCACACGCTTATAGATGGATTAGTACTGATATAACAATTAAGTTCTTCTTTTGAAACAAGTTTAGCTCTTTTGTTCTTAAGGCTTTCTTCCGAATACTCTTGGTTCTCTGATGTTCCGCCCCTTTTCTCAATGCTTCCTTTCATGTTATATACTGCATTCTTCATATCATCTTTACCACATACGTGTAAGTTAGGTTAAGGGGATCTCTTTCTGTCTCATCTAACACCTTCTGCAACCTCCTACTAGCAGTTGTAAAGCTGCTTCATCACTGTTCAGACATCACCTCCACATTAATACGGCCAGAGAGTTGGTTGAGAGGCAATTAATGCGGAGGCAGCTGTTGTTATAGATATTTGTTTGCATTCTCTTTCTTACCCTTGGTCCCTTATCCCACTTTTAGTGGTGATGTAGCTCCGAAGTACGTTTGTAACAATGTGACGTTCTGGTCGTCCTCGGACTCATATTGCCGAGAAGGATTTTCTCCTCGGACGAATACTAAACTCACCTTACGTGATATCTACTCTTCCTTTCGTTTGGTTACCCTTACAACCTGATATGGGCCTCCTTGGACAACTTTACGTCCTCGGATGGGCCTCAGACCCAATTAACTTGACTTTAATAATTTTAGTGACTAACTGGCCCCCACACATCCTTTTTTTTTTCAAATTCAAAGTTTTAAAACAATACACGTTTGTGGATAACTACAAGTTAAAAATTTTCAAATAAAACTACCAGTCTCCCACATTTGCTTAATTTATGATTTATACATGTGGGTTGAAAATACACTCCCCACATTAAAAACTTTTCATTTAATCCTAAAATGTTGTGTTTTAATCCTAAAATTTAGCCATGTATTACAAATCCATAACAAAAAGTTAAAACAACTTATATTTAAAATTTAGCAACTACCATTTTTTTTCTTTTACATAAAAGGTTCAATTTTAATCCTAAAATGTAGTATTTTAATATTAAAAGTTAGCCGCTTACTACACATCCATAACAAAAGTTAAAAAGAGTTTAAATTTCAAATATATTTCTTTTACATTAAAAGGATCAATTTTAATCCTAAAATAGAGTGTTTTAATCCTAAAAATTAGTCACTTATTACACATCCGTAACAAAAGTTAAAAAGAGTTTAAATTTCAAATATATCAACTACCTTTAAAACTGAGAAAATGTAAATTACATTTTTTATGGAGTAGTAAATTAATAATTATAAAAAAAATGTAAAATGAATTTCACATAGAATTATACAAATGATAAATATAGTTTATGTTACAAAAGAATTTTTTTTACAACAATTTTTTAGATAACAACAACTTCATGTGAGATTTGAATCATACAATAATTCTTGTAAAGTCTCTCACCCGAACTTATCTTAACATTCCATTCCAATGCCTTTTCAATACAATCCAATAAATTTGTGCATACGTCAACCTGAAAGAGATAAAAGAACTAGGGGAAAAAAAAAAAACTTTAATAAAATTAAAAAAAAAAAACAAAAACAAAAAAAAAAAACAAAAAAGAAAAAGAGTTTGTATTTGTTTAAATTGGGAAACCAATTAAGTAGCTTAATCCCCTCAAAAAATTCCTATAAAAAAAAAAACACCAAACCAAGTAGCAGGCGTGTTATATATCACGTTATTTTACAAAGAGAGTAATTCATTGATTGGATCAATTATTATGAATGGATAGCACTATTAGCAAGGAAATTTTGCTCTTATGGATCACAATGTCAATGTGACAGGCTATTTATTTATTTATTTTTTTTTTTGATTAGAAACTCTGGAATTTTCATTAGAATGAAACAGCATTCATGCTTGATACATCTTTTGAGATCTGCATAGCTATAACGGGAGGGATATCCTCAACCCATCCAAGACAATCTACAACTGTAATGGCATTTTTTGCCATGAGATGGGCAGCCACGTTCCCACTACGGCGAACATGGACTGCAGACCAACTATTTAAGCACTTGAGGTCTTGCTTGGTTCCTTCAATCACCTTTTGGATCGACAGGCTATTGATTAAGTAGGATTATAACTCATGTGCGCTCCAAGGCGAGGCTTTTCTATTAAAAAACAAAACCCAGTAAATTACGCCGCAATTGAAGACTTTCTTCTTTTTTTTTTTTTTTTTTTTCATATATCAACTTCATCACTTACAGTACCTCAAGCCTTCAATTGCGGCGAGGCTTTTCTATTAAAAGACAAAACCAGTAAATTACGCCGCAATTGAAGACTTTCTTCTTTTTTTTCTTTTTTTCTTTTTTTTTTTTCCATATATCAACTTCATCACTTACAGTACCTCAAGCCTTCAATTGCGGCGAGGCTTTTCTATTAAAAGACAAAACCAGTAAATTACGCCGCAATTGAAGACTTGAGGTACTTTAAGTGATGAAGTTGATATATGCAGTTAGTTAACACACTTGAGCCTGGAGGTGAGTTTTAGTTTGTCACTTTATTTTACAAAGAGAAGCGTAAACTCCTACTATATATATATATATATATATATATATATAAAAGATTATCAATATATATATATATATATATAAAGCGTAAATTTCTATTTAAAAAAAAAAAACAGAAAGAGTTTGTATTTAATTCTAGGCCAAAACAAAAAGAAAGAACTTTTACCAATACTCTTTTCAAGGAGTCATTTCAAGCACAAACCTTCTTTTTGAAATTTCATAGCCAGCCACGAGTAATAAGCTACTATCAAACACCCTTAAATCCCTAGTTACATTCACCCATGGGTAAGTACTCCTCAAATTATGAATACTTGGCAACCATGGCAAGTAAAAACTCAAAGAAAGTCAATGATAATATAAAAAAAGAAAAGAAAACAAAGAGAAACTTGCAAAAGATAGAACCTAAAAAGTTGTTGGAGCCTTTGACAGTGTCAATTTAGGTTGTTTAAAAAGCAAATCCGAGAGTAGGAAAAAAAAAAATGTAGAGCTAAAATGAATGTCTTTAATCTGAAGAAGAATGAGACATAAAAAGTGAGATAAAAATTGGCAAAACGTACGTAAGTTTGTGGGTTTTAAAACGTAGGAGTTTTAATTTACATATTTATCCCCGTTAGTTGAAAACTTATAAGTAGGTACGATGATAGTATTTTAGGCATCAAAATTGAGAAATCCAAACAAGAAAAACCCCTTAAATAGTAGTATAGAATACTTGACAACCATGGCAAGGTAAGAACTCAAGAATGTCAATGATAACAAGTGCAGTGTTTGTCCACCAATAGCACATGCAGCAACGCCAGTAGGCACTGTGACAAAGACCCCAGATCGGGGATAACATTTTTCAACAGTTTGATAATATGATTAACCAATAATGTTTTACCAGTTCCTGCCGAGCCTGTGATGAACACTGAATTTCCCTCAGAAATGGCAGATATGATTTGTTTTTGTTGGTCAGTCCACTTGATTCTGGTCCTATAGGTTTTCTGGGTTCACTGTTTTTGGTCTTGGTTTTACTCCTAAACCTATTTTGTGCAAATTTTGTGCTTTTCCCAATACTATTGGTGCTAAAGTATCTGTATGCAGCTATTGCAGTGGTGATAAACTCCATTCCTAAATTTGTTTTCTTTGTTTCTTGCAATTCCCTATCTGGGTCTTCAAGGTTTTGCCAAATTAAGGTTCCCTTTCACTTGAGGATAACAGCTATGAAATGCAGCATATAGCATGAAGATGAAATTGCATAACTTGGAACTGAAATGGGATTTTTATTTCATATAAGCACAAAGTGAAATCCCAAATTATAATATGCAATCGGCAATCCCCATAATATGTAAACACCTTCATCTGTACAGAATAAATAAATAAAAAAACCTGAAAAAGAAATATAATAGAAAACCTAATTTTTAGGATATCTTTGGTAAAAATACATATCTAACTCCCTACAAAATATGACCACTTTTCTATTAGTTTTCAAAGCAAACTCACCTCACGTTTTCTCTCTCTCTTTTTTCTTTTTCCTTTTTTCTTTTATTGAGATTTATCTGTTTTTTTTTTTTTTTTTTTGAACTTCACCTTCCTTACTCACGTTTTCTTTTGTAAAAAAAATCTCACGTTTTCTTTTTCTTTTTTTTCTTTTAAATCTCTTCCATATTTTGGGAAAAAAAGACTCGTATTATAAAACCACTACTATAACTTCTCCATCCATATCCTTATAATTAGGCACTAACATATCTGATTTTGATAGAAAATAAAAGGCTAAATTTTAGGAAATTTAAAAGATTAATGTGGGGAATTAGTGTGACCCTATCCTTATTTAAAAGTTTATCAAAAAAAGAAAAACTACACATTTAAAAAAGTTTTCAATCCCAAATTACCACATGAAAAATGCAATCCCCATAATATGTAAACACCTTCATCTATATAGGCAAAAAAAAAAAACTGAAAAAGAATATAATAGAAAACCTAATTTTTAGGATATCTCCGGTAAAAATACATATCTAACTCCCTACAAAATAGAACCACTTTTCTATTAGTTTTCAAAGCAAACTCACCTCACGTTCTCTCTCTCTCTCTCTCTCTCTCTCTCTCTCTCTCTCTCTCTCTCTCTCTCTCTCTCTCTCTCTCTCTCTTTTCCTTTTTTCTTTTATCAAGATTTATCTGTTTTTATTTTTTATTTTTTAAAACTTCACTTTCCTTACTCACGTTTTCTTTTATAAAAAAAAATCTTACGTTTTCCTTTCTTCTTTTTTTTTCTTTTAAATCTCTTCCATATTTTGGAAAAAAAAAGACTCCTACCATAAAACCATTACTATAACTTCTCCATTCATATCCTTATATTTAGACACTAACATATCTGATTTTGAAAGAGAATAAAAGGCTAAATTTTAGGGAAATTTAAAAGATTAATGTGCGGAATTGGTGTGACCCTATCCTTATTTAAAAGTTTATCAAAAAAGAAAAACTACGCGTTTAAAAAACTCCCACGTTCTATCCATGTACTATTTAAAAAAATCTCACATTCTATCCCACGTTTAAAAACTACCCGACCACCCTTTTTGTTTTTTCAAATTTAAAGTTTAAAAACTACATGTAATGTTTTAATCCTAAAAGTTAGCCACTTACTACACATCCATAACAAAAGTGAAAAAAGGTTTAAATTTCAAATATATTTTTTTTATGGTAAAAGGATCAATAATGGTTAGCCACTTACTACACATCCATAACAAAAATTAAAAAGAGTTTAAATTTCAAAGATATCAATTAACCTTAAAACTGAGAAAATGTACGTAACATTTTTTATAGAGTAGTAAATTAATAATTGAAAAAAAAATTAAATTGAATTTCACATAGAATTATATAAATGATAAATATAATTTATGATACAGAAGAAATTTTTTTACAACAATTTCTTAGATAACAACCACTTCATGTGAGGTTTAAATTGGGCAACTATTAACATGATTCATCAAATATATAATAGTACTCTCTAAAAAAAAAGTAGTGTAAATTACATTTAAAAAAATAGCGCAAAATTACATGGAAAAACTTGTTTACATAATACCCTCTAAAAAAAAGTAGCGTAAATTACCGCTTCAAGCAGCTTAATTCCCTTAAAACCCAACACCAAATTGACCAATCATGCTCACATTCGCTCCAGCCTGCAATGCCTCCATAAATTCCTTGGTCCCAGACCTTGCAATTGTACCCAAATTGTTCACTAAATCTATAACCCAAAAATCAAAAAAAGTGTTAGCAATCTAAAATCACATTAAATATTAAGTTCTTGGACCAAAATAGAGAAGAATAATATATAAATACTTGCACACATAAATAGAGAGAGTCTTGTTGAATAGAATCTTATCCAATACCTACACACATCAACGCAAAACCAATCAGTCTTAATTCTCATCCAAGTAGCTTAATTCCCTTAATAAAAATACCGTAAATAAAATTAAAAAAAAAAAAACTCAAAAAAGGAGTTTACCAATATTCTTTTTTAGGCAACCAATTTAAGCATAAACCCTCCTATTTAAAATCTCGAAGTCAACCACGATAATAAACCACTGTGAAAAGATAGAACCTAAAAAGTTGTTGGAGCCTTTAACAATAAATGTCTTCAATCTGAAGAAAAATAAAGGAGGATGTAATGTCTTCAATTTGAAGAAGAATGAGAGATAGAAACTGGCAGTGTACGTGAGTTTGTGAGTCTTAGAGTGTAGGATTTTTAATTTACATATTTATCACCGTTAGTTGAAAACTTGTAGGTGGGTATGATGAGGGTATTTTAGGCAATATATTAGTGAGTGTCAGAGTTGCATTTTTACCAAATTGTCCTTTAGTTTTGTCTCTACTTAAACATAGGAGTGTAGGGGCATTTTTAAACTAAAAAAATGAGGAATCCAAAAAGAAAAAGCCCCTTAAATAGTAGTATAGATAAAAGAAAATAAAATAGAATAAAGAGGAACTTGCAAAAGATAGAACCTGAAAAGTTGTTGGAGTTTTTGACAATTTCAATTTAAATTGTTTAAAAACCAAATCTGAAAGTAGGAAAAAAAAAAAAAAAAAAAAAAAAAAAAAAAAAAAAAAAAAAAAAAAAAAAAAAAAAAAAAGAGAGGATGTAGAGCTAAAATGAATGTCTTCAATTTGAAGAAGAATGAAAGATAAAAAGTGAGATAGAAACTGGCAAAGTATACGTGAGTTTGTAGGTTATAAAGCGTAGGAATTTTAATTTACATATTTATCACCATTAGTTAAAAACTTGTAAGTGGGTATGATGAAAGTATTTTAGGCATCAAAATTGAGGAATCTAAACAGTGGAAACCTCTTAAATAGTAGTATACATAAAAGAAGGAAGAAATTTAATTCGACTCACGAGGCACATGTGTTTAGTCTTAAGAGGCACTCTAACTCAACCCTAATTCAGTCACACGTGATCAACAATTGCATGCAACATTTCCATCATTTAAAAAAAAAAAAAATGGTTTGTGTTAGATTCTATACTTGTATAGTTTTATTGGCAAACACATGAATACAAACTTGTTTAGATATAGCTCATAGAGTCTATATAATGTTGGATATTTTTATAAAAAATATTATATTTATTTTAATACTCATTTATGGGTATTAATTATCCCTTAATATCAGATACGTTGATTGCTAAATTTTGAAATTCAAATATAATTCAAAATTTGAATAACTTTTGTCAATGGTTTTAATTAGGATATCTCTAAAAATCAATGTGAATTTTAATACCATATATTGCCAGCTTTTAGTATACTTTCCTTTATAAAGTTTTGCTTTTAAACGTTTCTTTTAATATATTTAATAGTAACATTATAGATAGAAAGTATCAGATATTGTACAACTATATATTTATATAATTTACCATTGATGGGTGTGAGAGACCGCACCCCCGGCCCGTTTTATATAGAATCTTGGGCCAAACCCACGTGAATGGGTGGAGTCGTGTTATTACCTCTCAAAATGGAGGTTCAACTAGTTATATTTTCCCCTTTAGATTAAGGGTTTTACAATGGAGTCGCCACTTATTAAATTATTAGAATAAATAAGAAAACCAAAATTGAAAAATTCCTCATTTTATTAATTTTCAATTGAATTTACATTGATTATAGGAAAATTACATGGCTTTGGTCCTAGATACAATCTAAGATAAAGTACATAGCTTTGTTTCCTAGTTACAATCTAAAAACTGAAAATTACAAGGATAAACATTAGTCTATCAACCCTTGATCTAAGTTTAGAGGCTATGTTATAAGGTGGGAAGGTGTTAGGCACCCACTTTATCCGGTGAAACCGGTCTTCTAGACTATGGTGGTCAATATTCATATCACATCATCCAATATGTTATCAATCAATTCACATGTTGAATTTAATGTGTGTGCATGTGATAAACCATAATTCAATTTATTAAGTAAGACATTTGGATTGAAAAATAAACTCTAGTGACTGTGTGTGGATGGTGATATCCTAGATTCAAGAATTTAAAAGAATTATTAAACAAACATTTTTTTCATGTTTTTTTTATATGGATTTAAGATCGAAACTAGTGTTATGCATGAACATGTGATGAACAACTAAGAATATATGAAGAACACATAAGAACATTTAAGAACATTCAAACATATTCAAGAGAATTTAAATAGTTACTATAATACTTTAATCCTAAATTCTCATCATGGCAACACAAAAAACAAGTTAGGGAAAGGAATTATACTTTCGTGCAAGATCCATATGGTGGAGGAGGAGACTCTTGGTAGAGGCCCTAAGGGTGGAGGAAAAGAAGAGTTAGGAGAAGAAGCGTGAGTTTCACTCAATACCTTGAGTCTTAGGAAGATCAAGATATGACAAGACTACTCAACTTTACTAAAACTCAAGAGAGGGGAAGAGAGGGGGTTTTTCTGTATCTTGGAATGAAGGAGAAGGGGGGTTTATATAGTAGTGGTGAAGGAAATATGAATGGAAAGTCATTTAATGAGGGTTAACAAAGAATCATGAACCTAAACCTCATTTTAGCCTTTCGGGAAATCTAGTGCATTAAATGTGGAGATTTATGAGAGTGGAAAGCAAGCAAAGTTCGGTTTTCTCGAAGCTGCTATAACAGCCTGTAGAGTCAACTTCGAAAAATCATATCTAACTTAATTCTAATCGAAATTGTCTCATTCTTGTACTCATATTGAAGCCCCGGATATCTAGTTTCTAGGAAAATTAACCTCATTTACAGATTCAAAATATTCTGAGAGATATCGATGAAATGGTGAGCAGAGGTCATTTGTTAGAAAATGATTTTAGCACAATTAACATTAATAGGTCCCAAATTAGCTCCTAATTAACATTAAATGGCTCTAATTACTCCCATTTCAGACTTAATTGGTTCCAAATTTACCTTAATTAAAAGATAATTGCATAAATTACTCATTGAATAATTAATGTTTAACTATCTAGTTAATTAGGTGTGTGCAACCCTACCATAAAATGTAGTCCTAACCAATCAAATTATGACACATCACCGTTCTCAAATTGATTATACTTATAACCAATTGAAATCAATTATTCATAATCACATATAGTTGGACTCAATTTGTGATAATGCGTCTCGGCCATTAGAACTTGATTTGATGATAACTTTTAGTATGATAGTCCGATTAGGGCTTATGACCAGTCGATTTGATCGTTACAATATCAAGATCATTTTGGTGAAATGAGATTAAGGATCTAGTGACCAGAATCAAGATGCATATTTCCAAGGTAAAATTACCCTTTTACCCTCCAAGTGAGATTAAATGTAGGTTGCAAAATGGGGTGTTAACAATGGGTTACAGCATTATATATTGCTTTCCATTCTTTGTTGTAATTATTGTGTATAGTCAAAGTTTCAAAGGAAAGTATTATTTGATAGCTAAAAGACAGCCATGTTAAGGGCTGTAATTTTTGTTTTTAATGGCATTATGACACCAAAAGACAAACTTGATTTGTCTATTAACTTACCTCACCTCAACATATATACTTTGGCAAAGGTTTTGACCGATTTATATATATATATATATATATATATATATAATGAAAGCTATTCATCACACATTGATTTCAACAATTTTATGACCATTTAAAGTTTTAAAGTCGGTAAACGTTTTAATTTTTTGGTTAAGGACAAGCAACAGGCCGGTCTGGCTTTATATATATATATATGGAAAGAAATAAAAGTTTTAAGACACACATTTTTTATTTTTGAATTAGAAAACTGTAGACTTTTTAAAAACAATTTTCTATTGTCTTAAACACTTACCATCTATTACTTCTTACTACTCACAAAAATATTCTATTTTTTACAAAATTTTCTAGGAAAAGAAAGTATTATAGAGAGCTTATATCCTATGAGCAGTGTAAGCTCGCAAGGATAATCAACAAAGGTGGTTGGGCTATTGTATCCTGGGGGCAATGTGCAGAAAATATTTGTCTAACTACATCGGATATACCGTAGACAGCACGATTTGTCTCAAGACAGTGACTTGGTCCACGCCTCATCTCTGCCACCTCTTTTTAGTAAAATCAAATTGTGTAATTTCAAAGGAAAATTCAGGTATTATCTCTCATTTATTTCCAACATATAATAAATTAGACAATGCTCGAGAAGCTGGTATTCAATGTCTAAGAACAAGAAAGAGGTTGATTCAAGGATCCAGATTTTTACATTTTCGATCTATCAGGAACAAAGTTCGATTGATCAAAGATTGCAAATCAGCAAAAATCAACAAACATGAAAAGCCCATAACTTCTTCGTTTCAAGCCCAAATTATGATCTGTTTGTTGCAATATTTAAATGATATTATGAGTAACCCTAGAGAGCTTTTTTGTGAGAGAGGTGTCACGACCCAAATCCATGGAACATGAATTTTGAAGCATGACTAACTTGTTGAACTAATATCACTCAATAAACATGATTAATTTAAACATAATTCAAAACTCCAAATAAACAATGCTATTGATAAATCTCTTACAAAAGTCCAAACTCCTCAAATTTAGAATAATCTCCAAAATACAGTGCAATCTAAAGCGAAATAAAAAGAAATAACTAATAATCTCTTAAGACTTCAAGTATTATTGACTTCGCCTAAAACTCCCACGCTCTACGTTGCACCTTATTAAGCAATCCAAAGGTTCGGTTCCCCAACCAACTTTAATCTGAAAATTTTAATTGATGGGGTGAGCCACACATCCAGTAAGTAATTATACAGAATACACAACGGAATAGAGTCAAGCAAAGGACGAGTATTTTACTTTTTCACAAAATCATTCAATGATATCAAAAATAATTATTCCACAAAGCATATAATGAATCACTTAATACATATGTAATCACATCTTAAAATCATTTGAAATCATATACATAAAATTGATCAGAGCACAGTTTCACATATACACATCACATATTCTCACATACAATCCTGTGAGCGGATACCAACATCTAACCCCTACTGGTGAGGGATCAACACATATTCTCACATACAATCCTGTGAGCGGATTTACACATATATCTGATATATCTTATCAATTCTAAAAACACTTATTTTGAGTTACATATCACAAAGCAAAGTTTATACAAATTATAATAATTTACTTGATATTAACAATTTCTTTTCAAATACAGAGGCATATCAAGGATCACAAAATCGAATAGAACATAAATCAAAGGAAGCTTGACTCTCTTAGGGAATGAATAAGAACTGAAGAGTTTATATACATATATTACAATTCTTGAGTAAATCTAAAAATTTAATTTGCTAGAAGAAACATTTTAAATACCATTTGGAGAATAGGAATATGACTAAAATCACTTGGTTTTAACAAATTTAAAGAACAAACACCATTTTGGAAACTTACATTGAAACTCAATTATTTTCTAAATAGAGTTTAGTTTAGAAATCATCTTTTAAATGAGATTCGGATATTCAAAACATTAATTAAAATTCGAAATTTCTCTTTTGATGATATAAAAAAATGCTTTCAATAAACTTTAGGAAACTTTAACTTAAAATATGACTTTTGAAAAACCTTGACAACTAAGAACCTAAATGACAAAACTTGTGCATATTATGCATAATTACTTACCTCTCTTGCTAATATATTCGAACACAGCTGAGCACTTTTAGTCTTCCGTAAGCTCTAAACAGAAAATTACTTTAATCAATAAGCAAGAAATTTCATGATCATAAACTCCTTCCTAAAACACTATAATACTCCACAACCTTCTCTTTCTATTTTATTTTATTTTTTCCTAGAGTCATAATATAGGCAAAACTAGTTCCCACGCGTAGAAACATCAATCTGAATATAGCTATTAGTTATTCTAAAACAATCATCCAGTATATCAAATATCACATATAACCAACTACAAGACTTCATGTTATGATTGACCGCCACCTTCTCTTTAGGGTCAATCCTAAACTAGTGATATAATCAAGGAAAACGTGGAAAATCTAGTAGGACCTAATATACACAAATCTAATAGAAGACTTGATGGCAATATATATAATTATACATGCAAAACCGAAGAAGACTTAGCCAAAATTACGAATTCTAGAAATTCCGTGGCTCAATCTACGATTCAAGGACCAACTTTTAGGAAAAGATATCTCTTAGAAACAATTCTACATATCGCCAATGTTTCTAAGATAAAATTTTAATCCTTTAATTCTTTGTTTCTAATGGATGAAAAATCATACCTGAAACAATCAGCTGCCTCTTCAATTAACTCCAAGGAAAAATACCTCTTAGCCTCTTTGATAAAACCCCTTCCTATGAAAACCCTGATTATCTCTTCCTCTACCCTGTAGTTTTTTTTTTTTTTTTTTTAGAGAAGTGGGCTTAGTGGGCTGCAGTTACTAATAAAAAGAATACCTATGGCCCATCAATTATCTTTAAAATAACAAAAATAATAATAACCTCAAATAAAAGTATGCAAGGTATTACAAGAGGAGTATTTCTTATGCATCCTATGTGGTTTCCCTAAAAACAAGAAACCTCTTGGAATTTGAAGTGTAGCATGTAACTTTGTTTTATTGGGGAAAATTGCATTGAGCTTCATTGAGGTTTTATATTATTTACACTTACCGCTTTATTTTAGAAAATGAGCTTTTATTTCGCCTAAAATGCAAGCTACTAAACACTATTGAATGTTATAAACATACTAAAACGTATCAACTATTAAGAGCATTCACATCAGTTCGTTTAAAAGATTCCGTCTATTTTACACCAAAAACCTACTTTTTCTATTTTACACTATCATTTTTACAAAACACCCACATCAGTTCATCTATTCTATCACCCCTCTTATTTAAATAATCAATTTACTTAATTATTTTATTATTTCTCTCACCTCACCCGTTTTAATACGCGCTCTCTCTCCCTCTCCATCATATTTTCTGATTTCTCTCTCTCTCTCTTCTATCTCTCCATACCCGGTCTCTCCCTCTCGGTCTATCTCTCTGTCTCATCTCTCTCCCTCTCGGTCACAAACCAATCCACATCATCACAGCTCCGATCACAGCTCCGATCATCGATCCACAGCACCGATCCACAGCTCCGATCACAAGCATCGATCCACAGCAGCACCGATCCACAGCTGCACCAATCCATAGCTCCGAGCTCCGATCAAGACCCATACCCACGAGCTCCGACCAAGCGAGACCCACAAGCTCCGATCGTTCCGATAAGCATCGATCTGTCTCTTTTTTGTTTTTCCGTTTAGGTTTGTTTGTTTTTCCGTTTGGGTTTTTTTTTTTAGCAAGTATATCTCTGTGTTGGTTTTTAAGCACTGATCTGTCTCTTTTTTGTTTTTCCGTTTGGGTTTTTTTTTTTTTTTTTTTTTTTTTTTTTGTTTTAGCAAGTATATCTCTGTGTTGGTTTTTCTGTGAGGATGTGTTTGTGTGCATCTGAGGAAAATATTTTTTTTTTAGCAAGTATATTTCTGTGTTGATTTTTCTGTGAGGATGTGTTTGTGTGCATTTGAGGAAAAGATTTTTTTTTTTAGCAAGTATATTTGTGTGTTGATTTTTTTGTGAGGATGCGTTTGTGTGCATCTGAGGAAAAGAAGATGAGGAGTTGAGGTCGTTGTGCACAGAGAAGAGAGAGAAAAATTGGTGCGAATGGAAATTAATAAAAAACTAAATACACATGCTACAGTGCCCGTGTAAATTTACATGGGTACTGTAGCTCGTTGAAAATTTTAGATGATTATGCATGATTTTAGATGGACTGATATAGTGTGTTTTTTGCTTCAAAATGTGTAAAAATGGTCAAAATGTGTATTTTACACATTTATACACAATTATGCAAGAGTTGATGTGAATGCTCTAAGCCATAAGGTTTTTTTTTTTTTTTTTTTTTTGAGCATATAACATAATAATTGCAATATGAGAAGTTCTGGATTCACAATATTTTCTCAACAAATCATAAATAATATCTTGTTATATGTGGAAAAAAAAGTGTTATGTTTGCAAAATTTCACAATATTTTTCCAACAAATTATAGGTAATAAATTATTATTAATTTTAACTTAAATCCATAACGCCAAAAACAATCATAATATATTTTCCCATAACCGCCCATAACAATCGTACCTTTAGAGAATGTATTGCTCTGTTTGTTTCGCTGGAAAACCTTCTGTAAAGATAATTTTCCATATTTTCCAGTGTTTGGTAATGCAAAAAAAAACTTGGTCAATGGAAAACTATCTTTGGTCAACGGAAAACCCTAATAAAAATAAGACTTATTTTCTATAGGTTGTTTTCCAAATCTTTTTTTCGGAAAACAATCTCTCTCTCACGTGTTGCATCTCCTATAAATATTATCTTCGTCTATAGCCGTGGGAAACATAATTTTTTGGCGCCTTCTCTCTCTTATGGTAATTTTGCTCATTTTTTCTCTCTTCCCTTTACTTGTCTCCTCACACCCTCACTGTCACTAACTCTAGTCTCTCATCTTCCCATAAATCTCTCTCTCTCTAACTGTCTCTCTTCTCTCTTTTCTCCATGTTTCTTTTCCCCTCTGTAACACAATTCTCTAATTAGATTTTTTTTTCCTTCATTGATCGGTCAATAGCTCTGACTTGCAAAGGAGAATAAATTTGCAGTGGTAATTATTTCATTCCTCTCTACCAAAATCCCAATTCTTTGCTTTGAATTTCAAACTCGATTTTCTTTTTTCTCTAAGAAATTTTTGATTTGATGGATTCCAGGTAGAAGTTACTTCTTTTTTGTACATAAAGTGCAAAAAAAATAAAATAAAAAAAGAAGAAGAAAAAAGAATGAATGAAGTAAAAGATGAAAATTTTAAACATAGTGCCTTCATTGCTCTAAATTGCTTTTACATGAGACAATCTTTACCGTGGACTAATAATATTGTTATATAATAAATGATAATTGTTTAGGAGAATTGCATTTGTTGGCAAATACTTTTTTTGTTGGTAGATACTATACAGTGATGGTATATTATATAGTACATTATATAAATACATAATTTAAAGTAATATTGAAGACTTGTGGTTGACCATAGTAGACAATTAGTAAACCAACAAAAAAAGTAAACAATGAAAAGTTATTGTTATTTATACATATTGAAAATGTATTCCCCAGTCAAATATATATATATATATATATATATAGACAAATGGTTGATATGTGTGTGTGTATATACGTTACTGTCTATATATATGAGTAAGATGAGTGGTATAGATTATAAAAATTTGATAACTAATTAATTTTGATTGTATTTATTGTCAAAATTTTAGTATAAAAACCAAATTCATTCTTGATTTTTATTTATTTATAATGATTATATTAGTTAGTTTACATAATATACATGTTTTAAATTATACAAGAAATATTTTTAAAAAAAATTGCATACCAAACATCAGAAAACATTCTCAAACTCATTTTCAAAGTCGTTACCAAACACTGAAAAATAAGACAGTTTTCTAAAAAATGCTCTTTAAAAAATGAACCATTTTTCATAAAACATTAATGAATTTTTTTTCCATTTAGCGTTAATTTTCTAAGAATATCATTAGTTGTCAGGTTGCAAAACAAATTGGAAAACCAGCATCTCGAGTTTTAAAAACTCGAGATCAATTAGAACTCGAGACCCAAGCGGAGACCCAACTAGTGGCATCCGATGTGGAAAAAAAATTCCACGTAGAACTCGAGTTTTAGAAACTCAAGCTCCACCATTTTTTTTTTCCAGATCAGCCTTCGTCTTCTTCTTTCAGTGTATCTCAAACCCTCAAACACAAACGAAGGCAACCCACGTCTCCAAGAACACAAGCAGTGACACCCACCAACTCTTCCATTAGAACATCGCCGAGACCCAAGCGGAGACCCAAGAACATTGCCAACGAAATCACTGACGTCTGAAAGCACGTGAGCATCAGCCACAATCCAAGCCGCTCCTTGGTCCAGTCGCCGACGTTGCCGCTACAAGCGACGCAGTGTGACTTTGTCTCTGTTCGTTGTCAGATCGTTCCTCTGTTCTTCATCGTCAGATCGTTCCTCTGTTCTTCATCGTCAGATCGTTCCTCTGTTCTTCATCGTCAGATCGTTCTTCCTGTTCTTCTTTAGGTCTGTTGTTCTTCAAGTACCAAAATCGATGAACCCAAATCTCCCTAACCCAGGAGCGACGGAGGCAGTGGTGGCGAAGCTCCAGGCGAATGTTTTTCTTCTTTGGGTATTTGGTTTGATGAATTTTTGTTGTTTGATGATGTTTTTCTTCTCTGGGGTTTGTTGATGAATTCGTTGTTTGATGATGTTTTTTTTTCTCTGGGTTCTTTGATGATGTTTTTTCTCTGGGTTCCTTGTCTGGAGTTTGCTTTAGAACCTCATCATCTTGTTAAAAATGATTTTGCCTAAAATGTTCTTCTTTTTTTCCTGAGTTCTTTCTTTCTTTGGTCAGGTTCTTCCTTCTTTTTCTAGGTATATACTGTTTGAAATCGAGCGTAAAAAACTTGAGATTCATTTTTTTATCTCGACTGTTAGAAACTCGAGATCTATGTGGCATAACTGTGTCCAACTCAGCAAACTCAACAAGTAGAAAGCGAGTCTTTGAGGCTCAAGATTGATATGAAACTCGAGTTTTAGAAACTCGAGATGCTAGTTTCCATTAATCTTTCAAACCCGTATTAACTTACTATATTATAACCCTTCACAATGTTAGTTTGCAAATATCCCCAAACATTAAATACTGAAACAAACTGAAATTGTAGTCGGGAAATGTCTTGCCTATAGCATTTCTGTTGCAACATAGTTTTATGCTAAAATACAGATCTAAAATACTGACAGTACCACCGAAGCAGAAATCTTCCCACACTCGCTCTCTTTTTGCTGACTCCCAACTCTGCACTTCACTCCACCTTCCCCTTCCACCCGCTTCACACATCCAAATCTCACTTTTTTTTCTTTTTCTTTTTTTCCGGAAAAAATAAATCCCACATTTTCTCAGAAAATTTATCCTATTCCTTTCACATTTCATTGTCACTCAAATCCCCACTTTCAGCTGAACTCACACCTCCCCAAAGAAAGGGAGAAACTTTACCTTTCTACAGAGATCCATACCTTCAATTTTCCCGGAAAGCTTAAAAATTTTCCCCAAAAAAAAAAAAAAAAAAAAAAAACTTAAAAACCATTTTGATGGCAAATGCATGGAAAAGAGACAAACCCACACAGTTTTACCAATCGAAAACCATATGCTTACTAATCACAAGCACTCTCCTTTTTCTCACTTTCTTCGTCTACCTCACAAACCAAACCTCAAACCCTAACCCTAACCCTAACCTTTTCTTCAAAACCCAATTCCCATTCTACCCAATCCCACCATTCGATTGCCTGAAATGCCCTCAATCCCACCCAGTGATCGCCAACCTCGTCGAGGGCCTCAAATACCCTTTTCTCTACTCTCTCTCCGACCTCGGAACCCTACCCGATAAGCCTCACAAGAACATTGTCAGAATGCTCAAAGGGAAACTCTTTCGCAAACCCGATATCTCCGTTACCATCCAGGATGTTCTCGGCAAATTGAAAACAAGCGGAGAGAGAGGCAATGGGCTTGTTGTCGATGTCGGTGCCAATGTCGGCATGGCGAGCTTCGCTGCCGCCGCAATGGGGTTTAGGGTTTTGGCTTTCGAGCCGGTTTTCGAGAACTTGCAGAGGGTTTGTGATGGGATTTATTTCAATCGGGTCGGGGATTTGGTCACTCTTTTCAATGCCGCCGCCTCGGACCAGAATGGGAACATTACATTCCATAAGGTATGTTGTTATGTATAAGCACTGTGTTTTTGGGCATGAATTACGAGTTGTTTCTTTGGTTATTGTTATTTGTGCTATGGTGAATATTGTTGTTGATGAGTCATAATGTGCACAATTGGGATTAGATTGATTAATACTATTATTTGTAGGTTAATTATGTGATTTAATTACATGGTAGTGAAGTTTAATTATGTGCCATTTATTTTGTATTGTTGAGTTAAAAGTAAAGAGTTGTAATTGTGGTGATTTTTTTGCTTTAGTGGTTAATTGGGATTTAATTATATTTCCATGATTTAGATGGTAGGTTAAATTGTTAGTCATTGCATATCTGTTTGGATTCTTTACTACTCCTAGAACTCATTGGATTGAAGTAATGGTGGAGTCAGACAGCGTTCCTTAAGTCTAGTGGAGGGTTTTATTAGGCTTACCCAATTGAGGTTATGTGGCAGTGTGAGAATATTGAAGGTGGCTTTTCCGTTAATGAGGTTCACAATCATGCGTTGGCCTTGGGCTAAGGCTACAATGGCCGAAGGACTTGTTACTTTGCTATTCTGTTTGAAGTAGAATTGAAAGAATCAATTTGGGTTTTAGGGGAAATGAACAGGATTGGATGGAATTTGACTTAATTTAAGGTAGTCACCCTCCAAGAACAAGAAGAAAGGAAGAATTGAGCAAGAGAGAAATGTTGTGACTAATTGCCTAATGATGAATGCTAAGGATTACAAATACATGTTTCCTAGGCTTATTGGCCAAAATAACTAACTCACTCTAACAGCTTGTAACTAGTACTCATCACCACTCTAATACGATTCTTGCAATCTTGCGACTAACTCATGAATAGATTCTTGGCTCTTCATGACACTCTTAAAAGAGCACCTTTTTTTTTTGTTGCTAAATTACAAGAATTACACTTGCAATGCTCTATTGGAACCATTACGTTGCCTCCCCTTCAAATTACCTTGCAAGATGGCTTTTGGCTAGGGGAAACCTTCTCCTTACTGGTCAACTAATGGCTGTGTGGGCAGCGGAATAATATGTTTTCCTTTCCCAACTTAGGCTTTAGATCAGAGACATTGAACACATGGTGAGTACAAGTGCTAGGAGGCAAATCCAGCTAGGAAGCAACTTGACCAATTTGTTCGATGACTTGGAATGCTCCAAAGAAATGCGAGAACAATTTAATATTTTTCCTAGCAATCAAGGACCTTTGCCTACAGGGAAGCAACCTGTGGAAGACCCAGTTCCGAACTGCCAATTCTCTTTTTGTCCTATGCTTGTGAGCTTCGGTCCTCATCTTTCCTCAAGTAGCCATCAAGTTGTGCTTGAGGAGAGTGACAATCTGTTCTCTGTTCTTCAAGTGCATGTCTACTGCCTCAAGCTTGGTGGTGCCTGGGATGTACTTTAATACTCTTGGTGGTCGAAAACTATAAAGGGTTTCAAATAGAGTCATCTTAGTAGAGGCATGCTAATGAGTGTTCTACCAATACTCAGCCATGGGCAACCAAGTGGACCATTGCTTAGGCTTCTCATCTCCATAGCATCTAAGAAAGTGTTCCACACTCTTGTTCACTACCTCAGCTTGGCCATCAGATAAAGGGTGATAAGCTGAGGACATATCCAAAGTAGTTTCCTGTAGTTTGAAGTTTGAACAGCTCACTCTAAAAATTACCAGTGAAGATTGTATCTCTGTCACCGACCATGGTGGATGGCAACTCATGTAACTTGAATACCTGCTGCATGTAAAGCATAACAACCTTGGCAGCCATAAGGCTGGATACAACCTTTGGCTAGGTGGTAGCAATGTGGCCCTTCCCTTTGATAAACTTTTTGTAGTACCCTATTGGGTCTAAGAAAACCCTCAAAGACTTCAAGGAGGTGGGGGAAGACCATTGCAACATGGTTTTAGTCTTTCTTGCATCTGATTTTATGATTTCTCTAGAGATACATGCCCAAGATACCCCACCTCTCTGCAGCAAAACAGGCACTTAAATCTTCTTGGCATAAAGTTGATGTTGCTGGAGAGCCTCCAAAATGCACCTTAGATGATCCAAGTGCTCCTCAAAGTTCTACTGTAGACCAAGATATCATCAAAGAACAGCTACACAAACTTCTCAAATAGAGCCCAAAGACATCATTCATCAAACATTGAAATGGGGAAGGGGCATTGATGAGACCAAAGGGCATTACCAAGAACTTATAGTGGTTTGAAACATCTTATCTGATCTGATGGTTCCCAGATTTCAAGCTTGGAGAAAATGGCTGCCTCATAACAACTCTAACAGCTTGTTACTACTCACTAACCACTCTTGTATAATTCTTTCAAATTTGCAACTAACTTACTGACAAATTCTTGGCTCTCTTGAATTAAACTTGCAATGGTCTATTGGAGCCATTACATGGAGTTGCAGGCTTTATGGATAATGTCACACAAAAGCATGGAAAGCTAGCCTTTGTTGGTAAAAGTAATAACCATTTGCAACATTTAAACATCTGTAGCTAATAACCTTGTAGTTAAGTGGCATTGCTTGATTTCCTTTATGAGGAGAACCAGGGTTCAAATCCCCCACTCTACACTTGTCATCACAATTGGCTTATTAAAAAAAAATAAAAAAAAAAATAATTTTCTGTAGTCCACACTATTTTAGTTTTCAATGTCACTCTGTTAATACATGTAAATTTATTTCATCTGATTGCTTTCTCAATTCATTGAGTAAACCCTAGTCTTGGTATACTATACTGCTTTATGAATTTACCATGTCTGAAATCTTCAAACCTCAATTAATGGGTTTGAATGGTTGATATAGGAATTAGGAAAAGCTCTTTGAATCCTACTGGATATTTATCATGCTACCTAATTCTTCTTTTTGCTGCATTGCTAAACTTAATACTCTTTCTTATGTTGCAGTTGGTTGGTCGGCTTGACAATAGTGCTGTTTCAGCAACGGGGGCAAAGATGGCATTCAAATCCAATGAAGAGATAGCACTTCAAGTAAGGTCTATCCCCCTTGATGAAGTAATACCAGAATCAGAGCCTGTGGTTCTGATCAAAATAGATGTTCAGGGCTGGGAATATCATGTGCTGAAAGGAGCCTCAAAGTTACTATCAAGAAAGGGAAGGGAAGCCCCATATCTCATCTATGAGGAAGATGAGCGATTGTTGCAAGCCAGTAATAGCAGTGCCAAGGAGATACGTGACTTCCTTCATAGTGTTGGTTATAGGGATTGCACCCAGCATGGTACAGATGCTCACTGCACCAAGAGTGGTTGACATAGTTTTCCTACCTTAAAGTTTGCCATGAAAAATGGAGCCCAGCTACGGTATTATCATATATTGTAGAAGCAGTGAAAGGCATACAACACCTAATCTTTTAAGAGAGAAAAAACCCGATAAGTTGGGGTCCTAATGACACCTGTGTAACCCGGTTAGCAATTGCTAGTTGAAAGTCGCCTTCTTTACTGCTCAGCAGAACCATA
The DNA here is from genome assembly GCF_932294415.1 of Quercus robur. Classification (NCBI taxonomy): domain Eukaryota; kingdom Viridiplantae; phylum Streptophyta; class Magnoliopsida; order Fagales; family Fagaceae; genus Quercus; species Quercus robur. The sequence goes on from NC_065535.1 coordinate 83,067,659, forward strand.
TACGAAGGAAGTAACAATACATGTAAAAAGAGTTTGCGTTTCAAAGGATCTGCTGTTGGCTTGCTTGCTGGTTGCTCTTGCTGTGCATTTGCAAGCTTCAAATTGTAAAATTCTTACTTTTGCTATTTGATCTTTATATGCATTTATGTGTTGAATTAATAGGGAATGCATTGAGAATATTGTATTTCATTGACTCTTATTTGATTTTGCCAGGAATTTATTTTCAACAGCCGTTTTCTTTCCCTTTTTATATGTATATTAAGAAAGAAACAAAATCTGTCCATTTTAAGCAATAGCTTCTTGATAATGCTCAGTTGCCAAGAGCACACTACAAAAATACTGAACTTCATCTCTGGGATTAAAGCGGCTGGCATAAAATTCAAGTATTCATATGTTCGGTAATCTCTCAATCTTATGGTACACGAAAAGATCTAGGGAATTGATTAGAGTTTTCACTAACTTGAAAGTATTATGAAATAAATGAAGCGGAGAAATTAGCAAAATAAGGCACAAGCTTCCTGTGCCATCAAAGTCAGTTAGGTGTGGATAAACCATACAGGTGATGGCTGATGAAACGCTTGGTTTATAATGAATTTTCAAATCTTTAAAAACATCATTTCTCCATGACAAGCTGAGTTGGCATTCAAACAACATAAAAAAGATAAATAAATTGCAGTAAGCAAGTAATTGAAGAGGGTTTGAAAACTTCTCAAAATGAATTAATCATTTAAAGCCTGTTTGTAGGACAAGTAAAATATGTCTCTTTTCTATTTATATACTAATTATGTACATTGTATTAACAGTCTCCATAGATGGCTGCAACTGTGCCAGAATGTGATAGTGTAAATAAAATAAACTAATTATATATCTGATGAAACATAGTCCACAGTGAATATCTGTGCTAAAGTAGCTTCCACAATCAGGCACAACGTGTAACCTGCAAGAATAAATAAATATGAGAGAGAGAGAGAGAGAGGTGGTTATTACAATAAACTGCCAGAACATCTCCGTGTGGGGATTCAAGAAGATATCTATTAGGATATGAGATGCTGAGCATATTTCCTACTACTTCAAACAAAACTTATTTTTCCAAAGTTATAGAGCTCCCAGGACAAAACAATTATGTCTGGTCATACACAACTAACTCTCCTAGAGCAGCTACTGTACAAAACAGGAATGACAAAACTACAGATAACCACAGAATCTGAATTGGATCAAGCATTGAGAAAGAGAAAGAAACAAGTGAACCCCCACATTTATTTAGGATATTGATGGTAATAATATACTAATGTTTGGTTTAAATACTAATTAGGATAACCAAATCCTGATATTACAAAATTTAAAATGGTATAATTTAAAATTTTATATATATATATATATATTATATATATATATATTATATATATAAATAAACTCTAAAGGAAATAAAGCCATTACTATGACTGTCCCAGGAGATAAAAAATGTTCAGCAACAAGCAGCATACTAGTTAACGAATATGTCATACCTCACTGAACTAAAATGTTTGGGGCAGTCGGCAAAGCAGGATAGTTGTCAGCATAAATCTCATGCCTTTAGTATTATTTAGGCCCACTATTTTTTGAAGGGCCAGCTCTCTCCACCATAACATCATAAAGTTGCTTCCCATTCTGCTTGTCAAAAGCAAACCACAAAAATTAATTTCTTTTTTCTTTTAAGGAATCAAAGTTTTAGCTTCTAAACTTCAGTAAGAATCCCTTTCAATTACTGACCCAACTTCCCAAAACATGTAGGATGCTAACAAGACTCTATGGTCTTGATCCTTTGAACACTCCAAGAGAAGTAGCAAGACACAACTGGACTACAATGCCAATAAAATTCAGAGTATGTTTCTGTTTGCACTCACAAAAATCACTGGGAAGAAGTGTACTTGTCCTTCAGGTTTTGTTTGAGTCTCTTTAAAATACACCAGAATAGGGAAATTTGGCCACCAGAGCTCCCAATTCACAAATGTCGAATATCTGTAGTAAATCAAATAGGTGAGTGACCGTTGAAATTGTTAAAACTAATGGGGTGCAGAAATAGTACTCACTTCCATCGATTTTCCCCACCCACGAAGACATTTTCACCTGAATCCTGAAGCTGCTCTCCTACTTTTACCTCCTAAAAACCACAGAGTAACACAGATTTAGTAAATGTAAAACAGGCTAACAGTGAACAAAACAAAAAGAAGAGTATATACCACATATGATGGATCTTCTATCAAAGTTTGGAAGTTAAAGGACTCAACTCTAATTAACAAACATCCAGGTAAAACAAGTTCATCTGAAACTACATGTACCAGTAAAAGTAGGAGCTCATAATGATGGGTGGAGATACTAGACCAGTTTGCAAACAAATGTGCCGCTTAGAGAGAGAGAGAGAGAGAGGAGATAGAAAGAGATACCCCACAACTGGTGCATCGGAGTTGACTTCAGGTACAAGTTAGATATCTAAATAGATTAACAAGTGCTTCCAGATATTGCCGAAATTGTATAATACCGGTAATAAAAACAGACACGTACATGCACAGTGTGTGTGTCATGCCACCATGAGTGAATGCATATAGTTTACTAAAAGTGGTGCTGTAACTGCTGTTAAAATAAGTTGCATGTAGGCTACCGCAAACCAACTGAATATAAACTAAAACCATTAAGCAATCAGAACCCTTTGCCTAAGAAACTCAAGAACTTTGTTCTTCAAAAGATCATGCCAGCCTTCAACCTAATGCAGTAGTCCAAGGAAAATTATGCACAACAATGACCATACACGTTGCCAACTTTATGTGAAATTCAAGCTATCTCATTGTCAAATAATTAAAAGAAATGGGACATGTTTTGGAAATGTTAGTGAACAAACCAGAGCCTCTGCATCAAAGACAAACCTCACTCTTGTTGTCTGAAAGAAGGAAATAAATAGGTTAGATGGTTCCATGGAAAAATAATTGCATGAAGTTGCAACACAAGAAGGAAAAATGGAGAAGTAAATATTTGACTAAAAGATTGCTTTTTATCCATGTTTTTCATTCACTCATGAGACAGACCAATTCAAGGCATCTTGAAAATCATTTTAAGTTCAATCAGGATAAAGAATGTAACAAGTATAGGCAGGCCTGTCCCCTAAATGCCTGTAGTTTTGAAAAACCTCTAATACTGTCTAATTCAAGTTGTTACCTGGAACAAAAGGAGTAATCCAAGGAGACCGATAGGCGCAGCTGGTAACAGATTATTTGTATAGGCTAACCCACCAGATAGACCTGTTTCAATTATACATTGAAGTTGCACATGAAAATCTACAACATAGATGCAATCTTGCTGGGAGAAAGAAAGTGTAGTTGATGAGCAATTATCACATACAATGTTCCCAATGAAATCTAATGACTAAGTCAAATATTTCTGAGATGGTCAATCAGGATTTAGTTTATTTATTTTCTAAAATTATAGATGTTGGTAGTTTGAAACATGGCAGATCTCACATCTCTTGGATCACACTCACCAACAAACAAGTGATAATCTAAATTTTAGAGCCCAGCTCACAGGCTTGAATGTAGTTCTGACAATGAGTTTCAACAAATGGACTAAACCAACCCAAAAAACCATGCCATCTATAAATAAATAAAAATGCATGATACTGCAGATGATAACATAACCAACTAATCCTTGTTTTGAAAAAAATTATTTACTACACCCAGCATAGTGTTCCTTCCTATCACATGAGTGATGTGGCCCTACCAGTGGGACCTATTTTTGTGTTAAAGAAAGAAGTTCTACACTGGTGTACAAAAACAATTTCCCCTTATTTCGACAATATTCATCCTTAAAGAAAAATTGGTTCATTATTTGATGTGTAGTCAAAGTCATTAGGACCTTCATACATAAAAGTTCAGAATAACTTGCAAAAGCCAATTATAATCCTGAAATGCATATAAGAGTAGTAGTTAATACCCACCAAGTAAAACAACAGGTATGCGATAATCTGGCTCAGGAATCACAGTCTCTTTCTTCTGGACCCTCCTTCCAAGCTGTTAAACACATAAATAAACTTCCCAGTAAACAAGCTGCACCCAATTAAAGCCAAACCCATTTTGCAAAAATGTTCCATATTCACTATGTATAAAGTATCCCATTAAACTCTATCCCATCAAGCTTCTTTTCACTATGCCCACAAACCACAGCTCTATAAATTGCAAGAGAATGTGTAAATCTTGAATTGCAAACAGCAATGTACATTAACAACATGCAGAAAGGTGAAGTGGCACTAACCACTGAGGCGACCACGGCACGGCCTCCATGGCTGCTATTAGTTTTCATTGTCACAAAATTTTGATTGTAAATCACTTTGCCATAGAATGAGCTCCTCAAATTGCTCACAAGTCCACCTACTTCTCTGTCTGTTTGAACAGCATAAACTCAGTTCAATAAAATCGAAGTTAAACGGTTGCAAGTGACCCAGCCCGGAGATTACAACATTAAACATCATAGCTTTACCAGAACTTGAAATTTAAAAAAAAAAAAAAATGCATCCTATTATCTTACATGAAACAATAAGTATGTTTTTTTTTTTAAAAAGACTATATAAATAAGAAAATTAAAAAGAAAAACAATACATTAAACTATGAAACTTGTGCATAAAGAAGAGAAACTTGGAAATGCTTACTTTGCAAAGGGTGAAAGCGAGATGTGGATAAGAGAGCGCTTGCCATTTTCTCAGTTTCTTTGTTTTAACGAAACTGATTTCTGTGTGTGTTTTTTGAAGAACAGTTCTGGAGGTGGAAATCGAGTTTACTTTATTTGCCACTACAAGGACGACAAAACGACACGTAGGAATAGAATAACAATTATATCATCAAGGGTATTTGAGTAAATCAGATTACAAAGAGCATCTTTATTTGAAGAAGAGAGTATCTTATCTTGTTCCACCTTAAAACCGCACACAGAGAGACAGACACTTCAGTTGGGTCCTAAAACTCTAAAAGCTCAACTCTTTCAAGTTCTATCTGCTAAAACTCAGAGTTATAGGAATTGGAAAACCTCTGTGAATGGCTAACTCTTTATGTTTCACACCTGTTTGTTCCTTCAAGTCCCCTAACAAACCAGGTATCTCTCTTTCATATGTATGTATTTGATTCTAGGTGTTTATGTTTTGATTAAAAATGGGTTTTTTTTTTTTTTTTTTGCTTTGTTTTGTTTCTAGGGATAGTAATTGGCAAGTCAGTGACTCGGAAGGTTCTTCGGGTAAATGAACTGTTTCAGAAGTCTGAGACTGCTAAGTTTCAATCTTTGGAGGTTAAGGTAAATGTGTAATTGTGTATTTACCAATGTAAGCATGTGCTTAATATTGTACTAATTTTTGGTTAAACTTGTTCTTTTCACCACTTGTTGTTGTTGGAAATGAATTACTTTGACTTTTTCTAATTAAGGGTTCAATCCCAAGTTTTACTCCATTCATTTTTATTTGATTTGAATCGCGATTCGGTGTTAAGTACATAGAACTTACGATTTTGTGAATAACTGGACGTCTGGATATAAAACGGCCATTTTTGTTTGGAAAATACTTGTTTCACACACCTTGTTGCACACGTCTTTACACACACACATGAAAATTGTGAAGTCACGATTTCTAGCTTGGAAGTGCAATTTCCGCGTGTGTAAAAAAGCGTGTGCAATAAACACTACTGTTTTTGTTAGGATAGATTTAATATGAACTATTATGAAGGCATTACTCTACTAAGAGCAATGCGATTCTAATAATAGGCATTTAACTGTTTAAGGCAAGAGGAAGGCTAAAATTATTGTGGATTTTAGGCTTTGAAAAATTAGAGAACATTTTATATTAGCTTCCATCTAAAGCAAATATAGACAAGAAATGTCAAGAATTGTATTGTAAGTTGCAAACAAGTGGGATAAGTTATAGTGGACTTGAGCTGAGAATGCATCATACTTTGAAGACTTTTCCTTTTTCCTTTGAACTTCTTTCCATTGAAATTCGCTTTTGTCATGGATAAACAGGCTACAGAAAGCAATAAGGGCACCAAACCAAATAGCATAGTCTGTGCTGATTGTGATGGAAATGGTAAGTTTGTTATACTTTTTTTTTCCTTCTCTTTTTTGGGTCTATATTTTTGTTTGAAATTAGATGTCTTTCTTTTTGTGTGGAATTTTGCTTGGAACACACTTTAGAATACCAACTTTAAAAGCAGTTAGTGATATGGCTGGGATGAGATACAAATTTTTTACAGTATGTCTAAAGAAGAGTAATAGGGCTGCTTCTTCTCTTCCTTCATAAAATGTATAGCCAATGATGTTGATGATTATTTGTGATACCACTATGGTATTAAAGGGTGAGCCATGCTCATGCTGATAGCAGCAAAGCACAACTAATTTTTCCCTTCTACCACTGTAACAAATCTTTCTTTTTGCAGTCTGCTTTAAATTTCTCGGTCATTCTGTCTAGGAACTACTTTTATAACATATATAAGGCTGAATTTGAAAGTGTATTCTTGAAATTATAAATCAAGTTGCTTGTACCAAAAAAAGAAGAAGAAAAGAATCAGATTGCGTGCCGAATTGTTTTTTGTACTTCTTTTCGTCTGTTATGTTTGCTAAGCTTCTTACAACTTCTTAGAGTTCTGTTGAGAAGTTTTGGTTTGTGGATGTATTTGCTCACTAGTTTGAATCAACCCTGCCCCTCCCCTTGGGGCCAAAACTTGTTAAAAAAAAATTTTTGTGGATATATTCGGTAGTGCCTATGACTTCTTCCAGGTGGAGTTTGTTTCGGTTACTTTCTACCAAGTGCAGTAAAGCATTAGTAATGGATTACTTGGACTACAGCTTTAAGATTATTCCAACGAGTCCATCTTCATTACTGAGATTTGTTTTTTGCATCATCCACCTACTGTCTAAATCTTTTGGTTGGTCAGATTTGCCTAAACCTTCCATTTGACTCTGCTAATGAAGTACTTTCCTTATCAAATTACATTTTCTCTGAATTTGATAAATAATGCACATAAATGCATAGAATCACTATGTTTATCTTTCTATACCAGGTGCCAAAGTGTGTACACAATGTGAGGGTACTGGAGTTAATACAGTAGACCACTTCAATGGACAGTTTAAAGCTGGTGGATTATGTTGGCTATGCAGGTATTTAAGTTAAAATGCCCCTCTCTCTCTCTCTCTCTGCATGTGTGTTCATTTGTTTGTGTTTGTGTCCTTGATGTTGAGTGCAGCTGACAAAGAGTATCAGAATCAGTATTATTTCCATTATGATCACCATAAAGGGACCAGAGCTACATTTTGCTTTCCTTATCATCAACTGAGAAGCCTGAGATATCAGACAGGCTAAAGTGTTCAGGAGACACAATCAAAACTAACACCACCTTAGGATTTGTAAGGAGAACTAGGTCCTAGAAATGTTTTGGAAAATTGAAAGTGCTTTTGTTTGCAGCATGTGATAATGGACGAGTCAAAGTATTGAGAACCATTTGAAATGCAGATCTTAACACTTTAACTTCTTTTCCTTCCTGGCTTCTTTTAGGTTAGGAATTACAAAACAAATGGCAAATCCTCATTTTTGACACTTTCCCTATTTTGATTAAATGTATTTAATTCTCTCAAATAAATTAAAAACCAATGTAAAAATGTTATTTTAAAATCTTGAGAATGCTCACATAGGCAGGATGCAGGTACCCCAAGCCTTATTTTTTCTTTATTTTATATTATCTTGCATGCATGAAGGACTCAGAAATGCACTATTTGGTAGTTTCAGATAAAGATATATCTCATATATCCTTGTAAATGAAATTCCCTCCCAAAAAAAAGATTTATGTCAATCTTTTTTGTATTGAATCCTGGATCAGACATAGATTTCTGTTGTGGCTTTGAGTCATAATTTTATTAATGTATTGATGCTAGTTTTTATACATCTGGAATCCCATTCATAAATATGATATGTTTCTTTGCAGAGGTAGAAGGGAAATTTTGTGCGGGAGTTGTAATGGAGCTGGCTTTCGTGGTGGATTCATGAGCACACTTGATGAATCGGGTCTTCAGTGATTTGTACCAAAATTTTGAATCATGATACACTGCCAAAAGTTTGCAGTAAATGAACTGTGAATGTTAGTCTGTGTTGTCCAGCTTTTGATTCTAAACTTTGAATCTTAAACAGATTTTTCAAAATTCATATCAGGCTTCCATGGATTTATGCTTTCCTGGTATTATTTCACTTAATGATAATAGAAAGGGAAATGAGACATGCTTAACTTATTTATGTGAATATTACATCTGGAAAATTAACAAATATTACAGCTTTTTTTAAAAAAAATTTTAAAGAGACTGGCTGGGATAAGATGACATAACTATAGGTTGCTTCTTGACTAAAATTTAGCTTATAAGTCAGAACTCTTTTTTTCATTTTTAATGTATCTTATAAATTAGAACATAAAAATAAAGAGTAAAATGATTGATATAAAAATGAAATAAGATTCCTTGTATACAAAACAAAATAATTTGGCTTTTTTCGTAACGCGCCAGGTAGGGGTCGAACCTACGACTTTCTGCTTAGGAAACAGACGCTCTATCCACTGAGCTACAGGCGCTCGCGTGGCAACTTTTGTCCTTTTAAGTAATAAGAATGCAATTCCTTATGTTTCATCGTACATAGTGATTTCTATTTTGAGAGTTGAGACCCTCAAATAACTTATCAGAATTATCACTTCAGATGTTACTTGTACACCAACTCTGATAGTTATTGGAGCATCCCATTCAAATTATAACATTGTAATATCCACTAATTCTGAAAATGTATTCTAGTGAATTAATTACGTGTTGATTTTTTAAGAAAATAGTTTTCGAAAAATTGAAGCTTACGAAAATTTCATACAACACAATAAAAAAGATTCCTTTGTTCTACTCTCTTGCATTTGACAAAGAATGTTTTATAAGATTTATTTGTTGCATATATGGTATTACTCGAAAGAATCCTGTTAGTACTTATTATTAAGAAGTTTTTCTTAGTTTCCCCTCTTTTTAAATTTTAACACGGCATTCTTTTTATTTTTTTTCCCCTTGTTTCATGACAAAAATGGTGATTGTGCTATAAGGATATTCCTAAAAGAACCAAGGAATAAATTAGTATATAGGCATCCATAATGTAGTGAATCTTATGATGGACAACAGAAATAAAAGAAAGATTTATACATGTGTTAGTACTTTGGTGACAAAGTAATTTTTATTTTTTGTCATGCGGTAGTAGGAGTCGTTCTTTTATTGTTTGCAAAGGAATAAAGTAATATATATATGTGTCATTCTATACATAGTGTCATGAGGAACAAAAAAGAAAAAAAAGAAGAAGATAGATACATGGGTTAGTACATTAGGTATCCCAACAAAGTAATTTTTATTTTTGGTAATTAGCGTTAACTATCAGTTTACTGTTTGCAAATGTACTAAACATTTAAACTACTTAGCAAAAGAAAGATGCAATAATACAAAAACGACGGAATAGAGTAGCACATAGGTGTTCAACTGTTCATAGTATCCTAATGGATGGTAGAAATAAAAGAAGATATTGGGATAATACGTTAGGTATTTTTTGTCATGTGAGATGACTTATCTTTTTATTATTTTCCAATGAATAAAGTAATACATAGGGTTCAACTTATACACAATGTCATAGTTGATAATAAAAATAAGGGTTCGGTTAACAAGTGCTCTTATGAGAACATATTAATAAATTATTTTTAAAATGTTGTAATATTATTTTTATGGAAAATATAAAAAACTGTCAAAAAATTAATTACTTTTTTCTTTTCCTATAAAAAGTTTTTAATCTTAAACTAATGCCCTTGGACATCTAATAATTTTTCCCTAAAAAAAAAGGAGTTTAGATACATAAAGTAGTATATTAGGTGTCCTGAAAAAATAATTTTTATTTTTTCTAATGTAACATTAATTAAACTACCATTTAATGTTTGTAAAGATATGACTTATGAGCTTCCCTTTACTTAGCAAAATAGAGATGTAATAAAAATACAAGAAGTCAAAGAACTACAAAATAAAGGAATACATGTCCATAGCGTCATGATAAACTAGAAATAAAAGAAGAAAGATACATTAAGTTGTACACCTAAAATGTCTTAATAAGTATTACTGTTTACTTAAAAAAAAAAAAAGTCCTAACAAAGTAATTTTTCTTTTTCGTAACGTTTCATGAATAACTCTAGCAAGCTAAAGCCAATGAATATCTAACAGGCCATTCAATAAAAAATCCGATGGAAGTCTTGTAAACTGAAGGGTTTATTAGAGCACGTTTGGTACACTGAATGTGAATTATAAGAGGAATTGTAATCTTCGTTACTATGAATAAAATGTGATGTAATGGAATGACTAAACATATTCATAAGTTTTGTTGTAAGTTGTAACATTAGAATAAAACTTAAAATTTATTTTAAGAAATATCTTACTCATACAATTATATTTCCTTAAAAATAATATTTCTTAAATTTGAGAGAGAGATGAGTTATTTTTTATGATTTTTTATTTTTATAATTGTTACACATATATATGGAAAATTTTTTTATTTGGAAATACATTAACTTTAGAAATTATTGCACCTACTAAGGAATAACTATTACAATATATTAGAGAGGAATAGTTATTCCTCACTTTGAAGAATAGCTATTCATAAAAAATGACTATTCATTGTAATAAAAACATTATCAAACTTCTTTCTCAAAAAAAAAAAAAAAAAAAAAAATCATTACCAAACTTTTTTTTTTTTTTTGAGAAACACATTACCAAACTAAAGAATGACTAAATCATATAAATAACTATTATATTACAATATTTATTACAATCTACTAAACATGTCCTTACATTTCAATAACGCATTTGCATATCTTTAAAAAGTTTCTGGAGTATCTAGCAAAAAGAGAGTTTCCATAGTTTTAGTTTTCATTGATACGAAACAGGTACACATTATCATAAGAACCAATCAAACCAATTCCAAGGGATTGGTAAATCTTGAATTCAATAAGAAATCTAAATACTCAAGTTCAAAAAAAGTAAATGCCAAACCCATCTAAACCCGGTCTCATTGGTACAAAACATAGTCACATAGATATGCTGGCTGCATCAATCTATTTCAGTGCAGATATTCGAAACTGTGCAATGATAAAGACAATAATCTGGAAAGGTTGACAAGTTTCAGATTGATCTCTCTCCTTTTCACTTACTATTTCAGTGCAGATATTCGAAACTATGCAATGATAAAGACAATAATCTGGAAAGGTTGACAAGTTTCAGATTGATCTCTCTCCTTTTCACTTACGGGGTGGTATTACATGTATCATATTCATACATTCACTGGATATATGTATCAGAACATGATAGATTTTCTCCTCACTCATAGTAATAGAAGCGTCGAAAAAATTACAACATGAATGAAACTCAGATAAACACAAACACAAAAAAACATGCAAAACACATAAACCAAGACCAGATCTCTCTCTCTCTCACACACACACACACAGAACTTGTCTAACCCATAAAAACCACCTGAACACCACAAGGCTTCTTAAAGCACCTGAAAACCAGGCTGGAGAGACATTGATAGCCTAACCCCTTGAGGCTGTTCTCATCCTGGCTAACAATGCTAAGGAGCCCTCACAAGAACATTGATACTAGAGATGATTCTCGTTCCCTTGGAAGGCAAGATCTTGTTTACATGCCTTCCATCCAAGATGAGTGACCGTGTGAGTTTGGTTCACAAGAACAGTAATAAGTTCATTCTGGAGTTTCTCTAGCTCCTTTTTTTTTTTCACCTTTTCATAAAGTGGCTTAGCCCAGACCAAGTTTCCTAAATTTATTTATATTTGAACAAATTTCAGATTATCTGCAACAATAAAGCATTCATATTTTGATAGATGATTAACATTCAAGGAAAGATTAAACATTTTGAATATATACAGAAATCTTTGAAGCTTGTGCGATTAATTGTGCAGTGCAAATCATGATAATATTAGACGGAGAATCTCTCCCGAATGCTTGAATGATTTCTCAGTTTCTTCCAAACAATGATTCTTCTCCTCTCTAGTCCAGCCCTGAAAAAACCCATACACAAATAAGTTTTTTCTATATTATAACTGGATGATTCACAAAATTGTTTTGAAAAAAAAAAACAAACAAACAAACTAGTTGTATCAGTATTTCAGGTTTACTGCTCAGATTCCACAGAAGCTTGGGGGTAAAAAGCAAAAGAATTTTGAAGTAAAAAAGGAAAATACAATACTAAGGGTAGCAAGAAATTACTTCAGCAACTTTATTCAACTTCTCTCTCACATTCTGCAACAATTGGGAAAGGTCACCATCCCATTTGTAGAATTCCAACTGCTTGTTATTTAGTATCTGTTCAGCTACCTGAATTAGAGTAATAAGAAAAGAATTAGAGTTATGCACCTCACAAACTAAAATAAAATTCCAATACCACATCAGCCTCATATAAAAAAATTTCCAAAGTAAAATTAGTAGTGTTCACTATCTAGAGAGGGCAGCCAAGGAGAGCAGAAAGAGCAAAGGGTGATGGAAGGGCCACCCGCAGGGATTTTTTTTTTTTTGGGCGAGGGGGAAGGTCTTCACTTATAGAAACTAAGAACTGCCACTTGCTGAAAGGTCCCCACAAAAAGAAATTCGATTAACTGCTTCCCTCCTTATTATCAAATATTTATTTCAAAGAAGGCCGCAATTTTAGAATCATAAAGATATCAGCCACATGTTAGTGAGGTTGAATCATAGTAAATAGGCACCGTCCACAGTTACTGCACAGTGAACCTACAGTTTGGAAATCTTTTACAGAAAGATGAAATCATACTTCATGACAGCTAAAAAATAGCCTATATACAAACAAAACACAATCATAATAATACATACAGGAACAGATAAAACAGAGCTCTAAAAATGTGGAAGTTCCTGCATCCAACATATCATAGCTGCTGTTAGTCATATGTTAAATGGATGAATCTATATAACAGACAGAGAAAAACAGATTCCTCATTCATTCAAAAGTTTACTATTTACTTTCATTTAATGAATATACCTCTTGTAAGAGAAATTATTATGTAAATCCAGTCTACCATACCTCCCTCTCACATAAATGTGGGTCTCATGTGTGGGACCAACACATTGGGCCTATACCTATGTAAGAGGAAGTTATGTAATAAACCAGGTACATGAAATAATTTCCCCTACTGTAGATATCTAAGAATCAGTAGTAACAATGGTGAACATGCTATTTTATGTGGAGAAAACAGCATAACTTGGAGCAATTAAAGGCAAACGAACCCTTTGAAAATTCATTGATATCCCTATTTTAAGAATTGCAATCAAAGGACGCACACATGATTTCACGCCCACAAGTCCACAACCAGCAGATAGTCCTGAGTCCCCAGGCGATAGACCATCACATGGTAATATTATGACACACTATCCAAGCTAATGTTTATTTACCTTTCTCCCAATCATGCGACCACCGGCAGAGTGGGCAAAATATACATTGTAGAAGTGGCAAATAAATGCTTGAGGATCCTTCTCTGATAATTCTTTAAGATATTGTGAGTATGTCACACCAGGAGAAGAAGGTTCTGGGATGGCATAGCCTTGCTCCTTGAACCACTCCAAATCCTTAGCCAATTTTTCAGACCTTTCCAGTCCTGTGTTTCTGAACTCTGCATCTACAACCAAAAATGAAATTTTCAATCTTTCAGCTGTCATTAGTAGAGATTAAACACGCAAAAAATAACTGAACCACATGCATATGATTTGAGCTGGAGGAAAATGTGGTGATACCCAACAGGGAAAGATCGACTTTTCAGTTCTCACATTTAGGCATGTTAAACTACATTCATCACTCACTATCTCCACCCAACCAAAGCATTATGCCTTGAAATCTGTCCAGTTAAGCTCTTGAAGGGGTGCTTAACTGCTATTTAAGCGCATTAAAGCTCCTATAGCAGAACTTGTCAAACTTTTGGTAATTTGGAGTATTTAAGAAGGAAAAAAAAAAAAACTCAACAGTTCATTGTTCATGCTTTATAAATCCATAACTTTTAAAGCACTATTCATTATTTGTGCCACAAAATCTCAACAGTTAAAGCTCTAGTTCATTCAACAATGCTAAATGAACACTTCACCTTTCACAATATGGTCATATAAATCCAATAGATACCATTAAATCAAGAAGTCACCAAAAAAATGAATAAAAATAAGACTACAAATCAATGTTTATTAACATATACAATTAATATTTTGATTATCATTCACTCATTAGAATTCAAAATAATAATAATGATAACAATCATCAATTGAACTCAAACTAGTGTGCGCCCACGCACACACACATTCGACTATCATTCCCAATCAGAACTCTAAAGAGCTCATACATCTAAAACACCAAAACCAACAAAAGCAGAACGCTAAATAACGTAGATACCAAATAGACATGCCTTAGTAGGTACCCCTAGAATCACAACAATCACACAACAACAACAACAAAGCCTTACTCCCAACTTTTTTTGAATCGGTAACCATCCTCTGCACTTTTCCTTCATTCTTTTCAATCAAAAGTCATAGTCTTTGTTGCTTCATTAATTAACACGTTCTTTTTAACTACTTCTACTAAAATAAGATTAACAACAACAACAATAACAACAAATTAAATATGTATATAAAAGAGACCCAAGAACTCACAGGAAGGAAAAGCAGCCTTATCGACGATCCCTTCGAGAGTGTCATAGACCAACTTGCTATCCACAAGGAACCTCAAGTAGCCATCGACGGTGGGGTCCCACTTAGTGACGGTCCTTTCCTCAGGCTCCTTCACTTCCTTCTCACCCTCCTTAGCCTGCTCTTTGGTGTGCAGCTTCATCGCCACAAACCTCATCTCCTCCACAAACCCCTTCGACTCACCGGGGTACCTCTTCTTCGGCTTCTCCGCCGTGGTCGCCGAAACAGACACCGCACCGGCCTTCAGGGGCATTCTCGTAATTTCGCGACGGAAGCGGAGAGAGCTAGTACTTCTGCTGAGAAGAGAGGGATTGAGATTGAAAGCGAAAGTGTTAGGGGGTGTTTGGAGTTGGAGTTGGAGTTGGAGTTGGAGTTTGGTGAAATTGTGAGAGATTGAGGTTAGAGAGGCCATAGCGAGAGATTAAAAGAAGAATAGAGAGTTGTATCGTGCACGAAATCTGTATAGTGAGTGAAACACAAAATACTAATATAAAGAAAGAGAGTGAGTGAGTATTAAAGACTTTTTATTAAGACAAGAATAGAGCAATCGGGGGGTGGGTTTAGCTTGAAATGGCGGTTCACGTAATCTTCAAGACTAAGCGATAAAAATAATTCACACAAATTATAAAAAATAGGTGTGGGTTATGGGGGTATTGGGGATGTGTCAGTAGTGTAGAGTAATGGAAGCGTATGGGAGAGTGTGTTGATTTTGGGAGCAATCGTAGACAGGTTTTGGTTTTTCTTTTATTATTGTTGTGTGTTGTGTGTTGTGGTCTGGATAGAATGAAAGAAAGAGTATGGGAATGAATGAATGGGAGGAAGGAAAAGTAGTTTGGTTTCGTCGAACTCAAGGCAAGGCAATGCGTGCCGGTGGTGGAAGATGTTGTACGGCGTCGTTTGCTTTGGATAGGTGATGTGGTGAGGGGGGGGCAAATGGGTAATACGACTTTCGTATACTTGTGGTCGACAAAAGTACGGAGTTCTTGTTTGTCTTTTCAGTTTCTTTGACTACTGCTGCTACTTCTGTTTGAAGTTAAATTCCCATTCTTTTATAGTACCGTTTCCGTTTTAGATTATAAAACGGCTGTCGTTTCCATTTTTCTTTTTTTCTTTTTCTAGAGAACAGACTAAAACCATTTTGTTGATTCAACAGACACTTCACACAATATAATAAAAGACGTGATAAAGCACGTAATATCATAACTAAATCATTATATATACTTATTATATAATAAAAGTTTGACTTAGAATTTGTGATTGCACCAAATAACTGCTATCACTAATTAGTAAATTAATTTTATAGAAAAAAAAAAAAAAACTTACATTTTGACTAAATAATAAGATTTAACAGTAATTTAAAATAAATTTAAGTTCTATTCAAACTAAAAAGTCTATTATAAAAAAATTTTAAACTTAAATCCCACGCAACTCACACTTTTGTTTTTTTTTTTTTACCCGCAGATTGTATCTTATTAAATTAATATTTTATTAGGATATTAAATTATAAAACTCTTGAAGAAGTTATAAGATTTAACAATAATTTAACTTAGATAAAACTTTATGATCTAGGTTTTAGATTTAAATTCTACTCCAACCAATTTTATTATCAAAATTTTAAGAATTTATATTTATTCAACCATGTTTTTTCGATATAATCTCTTTTAACTGATAAGCCATCCCTATAATTAAATCCCACACAATACACCCCATGTTGTTGTATTTTTTTTTTCTTTCAAAATGCAACTTACTCTTATGTTTTAATCTAATAAATTCATGACCAAAATGCAAAACTCACCCTCTAAGTTTTACCTTTTGTCATTTCAGTCCACTACGTTTGACTTTTGTTATTTCAATTCTCTAAATTTCAATTATACTCAATTCAGTCCTCCTTTACCATCCGTCAAATTGTATTGTTGACTTACACAAAACAATATTGTTTTACGGCTTAATTAATATTTAATTTTTTTAATTTATGAATTTTTTTTAAAAAAAAAAGTTAATTAAGAAAACATATCAAAGAAAAAACACAAACACAAACACAACCAAAAGTCTGAAACCCGTAAAGAACAAGAGGGGGAAAGAGAGATTGAGAGGGAGAAAGGAGATCTATGTCATAAAACTAAAAAGCCAACCAAGTCTCTGGATGCATACCGATATTCCTCGTGAAAGCCAAAACCTCATCGGTGATCCCAACGCCACCAAAACCACGCTCCTCCAAATTTGAATCCGATTCGATTCTGATCTGAATGAGGTGGTGTTCATCATCTTCAAAATCTCAATCGAAACGAAATTGGCTGGCGCTATTTCAACTTTGTTCTTCATGGGTTTTAGACTTTTGGGTTTAGTTTATGTTTTTTTTTTTAAACATTTTTTCTAAAATTCAGAAATTTAAAAAAAAATATTAATTAAACTGTAAAATGGCATCATTTTGTGTAAATTAACAGTGCAATTTAATGGATAGTAAACGAATGACTAAATTGAGTATAATTGAAACTTAAATGACTGAAATGACAAAAGGTGAAACTTAGAGGGTGCGTTTTACATTTTAGCCTAACTTCATCTTACTTATTGTTCTCTACTTCCGAATTTGCATATACGATATTATGCTAGAGGAAGTTTACTATAAAGAAGCAAAATAATGGACACCCCCATATAAGTTTTTGGTTCTCTTATGTAAGTTTTTATTTATTTTTTTATATTCTCAAATTTTGAACTCTTTTTTTTTTTTTTTTTTTTTTTTTATGTTTCAATTTTTAGTTTTGGTTATTGTATTTAATTTGTGAGTGTATTGATTTTTTCAATTAGACTATCACTAGGAAAAAATCGCTATTGAAGAACTATTTTGTTTATTATTTTTTGTGTTGGCTAGGACATAAATTAAACATAACCCAAATATGAATCAAACTCATTCTATATCTCATATTAAGAAATTAATACGAAACACAAAGAGAATTTTAAAATACAAAAATAGATAAACATTTATAACATTTAAACTCTAAACAATCAGAACTTAAAGTAATTTTTTAATTAAAATTATTTACTTATTTTATAATTTATTATTAAAATTTATTTAATAATTTAGTTTTAATTATTTTAAAATTTTTAAGCTTACATATAAATCTTTATCAAGTCATGTTTCGCATGGGAATAATACTAGTATTTACTGTGTTACGACTCGAGAAAACTAGTCTAATCAATTAAAGTTTCTTGTAGTTGTTAATAAAGTTCAGATAAAATGTGAGACTCGACACATACTCCACCAATATTTAGTAGAGGTGTCAAATGAGTGAGTTTGAGAATAAGAAATTCATTTACCCATTTACTTAAATTTAGGATATCGGATAATAGTTTTTTTTTTTTTTTTTAGAAACTCGCACAATAATAGTTCTTAAACATGCGTGCAATGTGCATGCCTGTCAACAAATTAATAAAGAATATCAACAAAAAAAAAAACCAATAATAGCTCTTAATTGAATATTTATTATTCTTGAGCATATCTCTTTTTATATATCTATCACAACAAAAATGGAATTTTTGGAAACTCTCCAAGGGGAGGGGGAAAAAAAAAGAAGAAAAAAGAAGAAGAGAGGAACTCTCCCCCTAACGTGCACTAGAGATTTTTCTAATCATTCTACTATCGGTTCTTCTGTTGTCGATGGAGCTGTGAAACCATCTATTGAATCCTTCTAATAGGGAACATGGGTACAAGGCCAACTCAATGCATTATTTACGAGGCCTAAGACAGAAAATTTTAATCATTTTTTTAATACTAAATATTAATTAAATACTATGAATGAATTTCTATTTTATATATATATTTTTTTTATTGAAACCGTTCTTTTTTTTAGATGTAAAATTGCTAATTAATTTTTTATATTTTTGTTTTATTTATATGTATTGCACAAATTATTAGGAAAATTTTGTCAATAACTATTCAGCACACTCATAATAATTTTTTTTGGTGAAATAATTTATAGTTTCAATTGAGTTGGATTTCTATTGGCTCAATATTTTAAGGGCCTGCTTGGAGGTGGGGGAAAAATGCAAAACCCACATATGATTTTTTTTTTTCTTTAAAAAAAAATCAAGAAAAAAAAAATTCAAGTATCATTTTACAATATTAATAGATTTTTAAACAATTTTGGAGGACTTTTGTTTACGCAAGTTAACATCCTTAAAAAAATCTGTACAAGAGGCGCCTTAGGGGGTTCAGGGGATGTCGTGTGTCTTTGAATATCAGAGAAATATCTTTTGTGCAAGACCTGGCTTTGGTGATTGTGATAGAATTTAGAATTTTTTATTTTTTATTTTATGCCTATGTGGTTAGATCTAGGAGAGCATAAATGGATTTGGCTATATTATACTATTGTTGATTTGTTTCTAGTTTATTCTACTTGTTTCCAGATTATACTATTGTTTTTATTGGGTGTTTTTTGTTATTTACTTTTATAGTTTTCTCTAGGAGATTGTGTTCACTCCTACACCCCCCCACCCACCCCCCCACCCCCACCCACACACACACACACACACACACACACCCACACACATATATATATATATATATTATACAAGATAAAAATTCTACTCTAATCTAATTTAAGTGTAAGTGTGTATAAAGTTTCCTTTTCGAGACTTAAATTTCAACCCTTGCCCCTCCAATATTTCACAAGCACTTATACTTGTGGAGTGACCATTGCACCAAAGATATGCGGTAGTAATCCTATCGTATATTCCTTGTAACATAATTTTATTTCTTAGCATCCCCCAACACCCCCCCCCCCACCCCCCCCCCCCCCCCCCCCCCAATAATAAAGAAGGGTTTGGTCCTTCACTGCTCCTATGGCTTTTCTGATTGTGCTTGGAGCCATGGATTTATGTAAGTCAGAAATATGGTTATTTTGTTTTCACTTGGTGAGGCTGATCTGACAAAACAAAAGCTTCATTATAATGGTTTTTGTGTGATATGAAAATCAGCAATCATGAGAAACTAATTCAAATATTCAGCATTATCACATCCCCTTGTTTATCTCTTTACACCAAGTCAATGAAATGAATGGCCTATCCCACCAACACATAATCCTGCAAACACACATAGACACCAAAAGAGAAAGAAGAAGAAGAAGAAGAAGAAGATATCCTACCTGCTTCCGAAAGCACCTTAGACGATCTTCCTCGATCTTTAGAATGGTTAAGATTTTTTTTTTTTTTTTTTTGGAATTTATATTGTAGTGCAAGCTTTGGTTGTACAACAGTCACGTCAAAGTTTGTTTTCCAGCTAAAAGAAAAAATTCTGTAGGCAGCGGCTAGCTGCTGTTAAAAGGATTGTTGTTCTCTCATCTCTTCTCCCTTTTCCTTTTGTTTTTGTCTAATGCTCTCTTCTTAATTCTTATCTTCCATCTCTTTGTTCCTCCGATTGCCAAGGATTGATTACACCCTTCTTATTTCAATGGACCATGCATAAGCCTTAATTTTAGCATGAAAACATGGAAATTTGATGGGAGATAATGATCCATATGGCACATTGATATTTGATACAGTTAAAAGTGTTTGACTCAATGATTAAAAATCATAGGCCTCTTTTTTTCTTTCTTTTAATGACGGGTAAAATTTAGGTATGGTTAATTCTTTAAGTGTTATACATTAGAATCACCAATTAACTTCAATAATTTAAACCACATGATTAAGTTTGTTCATTAGTTAATACAATAATGTAGTTGAATTCAATTGAAAAAAGTTTAAGATATAGCATTTAAGAAATTGTAATTAAAGTTTGTCTTAAAATGAATTTATACGTTTTTCTGTTGTTAAAACCCTTTGACCGTTTCTCAAAATGAATTTATATGTTTTTCTGTTGTCAAAACCCTTTGACCCTTTCAACCTCATTTTGACCACAAAAAATTTGTAAATGAATGGTTATAGCTCAAATATAAATCCTCCATTTCATTTTATGTATTCCGCTTTATACTCTACCAATCAAAACTTGTCGTTGAAGATTTGTATTCATTAATACTATAACTTATATGTACAACTTTCCATGAACAACAAATTTACATCATATGTAGGGTTGGCCTTTAGAACTTTCATGAGACAAACTCTGAAGAATCATGTAAAGGGATATTTAGTAAAAAATTAAAGAGGAAGAAAAGAAACAATTTATCCAAAAAGAAGGAGGAAGAGAGAAGAATAAAGAACTGAGGTAGAACGTGGACACATATGGACTTTGTTTTATTTATTTATTTATGAACACATATGAGGCTTTACACAAGCACCCCTATGCCCCTTGAAGTGACATATTAAAAAGGAAAACAAAAGTCTCATGGATCTTGCAAATCAAGTGATAGTTTAGGATAAATATTTGAAATTTACCCAAACTTTATAACAATAAAAAATATAAAAACCAAGTTATTTATAAATAGTTTGGGCTCAATTTGGGAAAAAACATCTTTATTATTGTTCATTTAGCAAAACAGCCAACTCAAGATTAAATTTATGCTTGATATTTAAACAAATTGAGCTCAAACATAAAAATGTACTTATAAACAAGCTTGAGAGCATGAGGCTTGGTTAAAATATATATAATAATATATGTTTTTATGTAGATTGTATAAATGTTAAAATATATTTATATATACTTGAGGTTAGATTATATAAATTTGTAAACAAGTTTATAAGATATCAAATGATTATTTGCAATTAATTAACAATATTAAATAGTCCATTTTATAGTAAAATTATATATAATGTTTAACAACACAAGGTTCATGAATTTAATTTTTATAATCATAAAAAGAAATCATTCTATCTAATTGATTATAATAATATAATTTCAACTATAATTTAATATTTTAATTATTTATTAATAATTAGCATATATTTTTTAGGGATAAAAAAATGTTACTCTTACTGTAGGGATGAGAGGCCCAGATATAGATATTGGGTCGTGAGTTGCACTTGAGGATAGATAAGTACTAGCAAAGGCAGATAGATTATAGGGCCAGGGAAGAGGTCTGGTCACAATGAGCAAAAGATGTTGTTCAAGGAGCAATCCCTCCTCAGTTGACAAAGTGGAGGCCTAATGTCCGACCACCCATCAAGAACTGAGCAGCAGGCAACTGTGCTAGGAAGGATAAGCTTTAGAGAGGGATGAGTCAACAGAGAATTGATAAATATCTAGGTAGAAAGCTGCTACCACCGCATTGAATGCTCTGCATCTAATCTCCTAGCTGCATTAATGTAAAAGTGATACTTGAACAGTAACTTTCAGCCTTACAGCTACCCATAAAGACTTTAGGAAGGTGTTGATGGGACAAATATCAAGACTGGCAATCTGATCTACACGTGGAGGGCTGAGATGACAGAGAGAATGGAAATATAGAGGGGATGAACTCCCTTATAGTGGGGATCATAAGAAAAAGCCAGAGAAAAATCACAGTGTAACCAAGAACTGTAATTTTTGTTTAAGTCTAAGAGAAATATATAAGAACAGACCTTTCTCGGATTTGACCGAGGAGAACTTTTCTTATTCAAACTGTTTATCTTGTTCATTCCAATGTTAACTAGCCTATTGTGATTAGTATCATCCTAATTCATTGAACGTTCAATATCAGGCCCACTCTCTAACAATTTCATTGTTTGGGCTCATTGGGCCATTTTCCAAACCATTTGGGTTGTGGAACAAATTACGTCCTTGGGAAATGAATAAATGAATCAAATAATTTGTAAATAGGCTTGAGCTTATTTTAAAATAAAATGAGCCAAACTTGAGCAAGTAATTTCATTTGGTAATGAGCATGAGCTTAGCTTATATTTAAAAATAAAAATTAAATGAATAATCTTGTTTAATACTTGACTCCTTGACTTGTTTACAACCCTACTTTAAAAAAGGGGGGGGGGGTTAGGATTGATATTGGGTCGGGTCGGGTTGGGTTTATTATGACCTGAAACCCGACCTAATAAAAATCGAGTTTGACTACCTGAAACCCGACCCGACCCAAAAAATAGGGTCTGTAATTGGATCAGTTTTCCAAGTCTCAGGTTGGATTTTTTTTTTTTTTTTTTTTTTTTTTAATGATAATGGCATGGGATCACCCAAATGGGCTTGCTACTACTAAAATTGGAGATGGGTCCTCAAATGGGCCGAGTCCACAATTGATGTCTGATATCTCTAAGAGCTAGACTCCATTTGTTTAGGTTTGGGCCTTGGCCCCATTCGTTTGGGAAAAAAACCAAACCCAAAAAAAAAAAAAAAAAAAAAAACCAACAAAACCCTAAAGAAAGCACAGGCTTCGTTTCCTCTTTGTGTCATCTTCATTTGCAGCCGCATTTGCTCCACTCCGCCCCATTCTCTCACATCCAACATGAAGGTTATATTCTTTTTTGTTTTGCAGTTCAACATTGCAAACCCAACTACTGGGCGCCAAAAGAAGCTCGAAATCAACGATGACCACTGACCAGAAGCTGTTAGTTCCTCCCTCTCTCTCTCTCTCTCTCTCTCTCTCTCTCTCTCTCTCATTTACAGACTCAACAATTTTTTTTTTGTGTACTAGTAAAATTAACCCTCCTCTCTCTCTCTCTCTCTCTCTCTCACACACACACACACACACACACACACACACACACACACATTTACAGACTCAAACCTCTTACTACCAACACTTTCAGGAACCTTGAAATACAAAAACTTGAACAAAATCAAAATGGGTCCTTAAAAAAACACAGCTCTTTAGTTAAAGAAACACAACTCTTTAGTTAAAAACCTGAAAAATATAGAAATGGGTCCTTGAAAAAACTAGTTTTGCTACATGTCAGTACTATTCAAAGCCAAACCCACATCACAAAACGCAAGAAAATCAAACCCAAACAGAATATTCACATAGAATAAAACCCAAAATTTGAAAGTATTAAAAACCCAACTAAATTAACAAAGAGAAGGATGACTTACACACGTAGAGATAGAACTGGGTGAGATTGAGACTTGGGAGAGTAGCTGAGGGAGGCGGAGAGAGACCAACAAAGAGTGTAGGGTTTTTTTTCAAAAAACTAGTCAAGACAGCACGTGCAAGGTACGTGCTAGCCATGGGAAAAAAAAAGTAGTGATTATAATCAATTTTAGATTTTATTTGTATCACAAAATAAAGATATAAATCATTTGATTTTTTTAAATAATAGAGATTTACATTAATAAAAAAAGACATTAATTTTAAGAATTTTGATAATTATGTCATAAAAAAGTTAATCTTATTAGTATAAGACCGTGACAGATCCCAATCCAATATTTTATTATTTTATTTTGACCTATAACTTACACCTCAATAGTTGTGAATATATTGTAATAACAACAAAATATCACGACATTTTTAGTTGTGCTAGATCTCGGTATAATATTTTATTATTTTATAATGACTCATAAGGAATTGACACATGCGTCACAACATTTTCATAATATCTCTATGTATACATTGTATTTAATTACAATGTAAATTTATATTGTAGACACAAAAAAATTGGCAAATTTTGTACACATTTACAAAATTTGTACAATATTTACCATTTTTTGTGCAAATGTGTATAATATTAACCACTTTTGTGTATTTACAATGTAAACTTGCATTGCAAGTACAAAGTAAACATATAAAGATCTTAAAAAAAAAAACAAAAACAAAGCTCAAATCAACCGGCATACTTGAAGGGGTGAAAAAAAAAGTGCACCTCACTAATTGAAAAAACCAAAAAAACACTATTCATGAGCCTTTGGCTCTTTTTATATAGTTAATAGATATGCCAGCTTAGATAAATATTTAAAAGAAAAAAAAAATTAGGCACTGTAGAAATTAATGTTAAAATGTTGTTGACTTAGTATTTTTTTATTTGATCTATAAGAAACTGAGATTTCAACAATTGTGAAAATATTATGATAACAATAAGTGTTGTAACATTTTCTCAAAACATTTATTTTTAGTTGTGATTGGTCATAGTCTCATATTTTATTATTTTATTTCGACTTGTAAGAAGTTGACACGTCAATAATTGTGAAAATATTATGAAATTTGTTGTGTCATTATAACAATATATATACGAGCTTACATACATATTTAAAAGAAAAAAAAAACTTTAGGCACTGTAGCTACCGTGCCAGTTGAATAAACCAAAAACATTACACAATAAATGTTGTAACATTTTCTCAAAACATTTATTTTTAGTTGTGGTTGGTCACAGTCTCATATTTTATTATTTTATTTCGGCTTGTAAGAAATTGACATGTCAATAATTGTGAAAATATTGTAAAATTTGTTGTGTCAGTATAACAATATATATACCAGTTTACATAAATATTTAAAAGAAAAAAAAAAACACAAACCGATTACGAAAAAAAAAAAAAAAAACTTTAGGCACTACAGCTATAGTGCTAGTTGAATAAACCAAAAGCACTACACAATAAGTGTTGTAACATTTTCTCAAAACATTTATTTTTAGTTGTGGTTGGTCACAGTCTCATACTTTATTATTTTATTTCGACTTGTAAGAAATTGACACGTCAATAATTGTGAAAATATTGTGAAATTTGTTGTGTCAATATAACAATATATATACCAGCTTACATAAATATTTAAAAGAAAAAAAAAAAACACAAACCAATTACTGGAAAAAAAAAAATACTTTAGGCACTGTAGCTACTGTGTTAGTTGAATAAATCAAAAGCACGGCACGATAAGTGTTGTAACATTTTCTCAAAATATTTATTTTTAGTTGTGATTGGTCACAGTCTCATATTTTATTATTTTATTTCGACTTGTAAGAAATTGACACATCAATAATTGTGAAAATATTATGAAATTTGTTGTGTCAGTATAATAATATATATATCAGCTTAGATAAATATTTAAAAAGGAAAAAAAAACTATAACTATTGTATTTACAGTGCCACTTGGCACTATAGTTACTATTCAAAACTTGGGGGAAAAAAAAAAGTGGCTCACGAAACCAAAACCCCGTAGCTACAGTGCTTTAACGCATTCATGCACGTCAATAATTGTGAAAATATTGTAAAATTTTTGTTGTCAGTATGACAATATATATACTAGCTTACATAAATATTTAAAAGGAAAAAAAAACACAAACCGATTACTAAAAAAAAAAAAAAAAACTGTAGCCATTGTAGAAGTGGCACTGTAGTTACTGTTCAAAACTGGGGGGAAAAAAAAAAAAGTGGCTCACAAAACCAAATTAGTGTAGCTACAATAATTTAGCGCATTCGTGCTTTTATATATAGTAGCTACAATGCTAGTTAACTAAACCAAAAGCACTGTAGCTACCGTGCATACACGCATTCGCGATAAAGCAAAAGCACTACACAATAAATGTTATAACATTTTCTCAAAATATTTATTTTTAATTATGGTTAGTCATAGTCTCATATTTTATTATTTTATTTTGACTTATAAGAAATTGATATGTCAATAATTGTGAAAATATTGGTGAAATTTGTTGTGTCAGTATAACAATATATATACCAGCTTACATAAATATTTAAAAGGAAAAAAAAAACACAAACTGATTACTGAAGAAAAAAAAAAAAAAAAAACTTTAGGCACTGTAGCTATAGTGCCGGTCAATAATTGTGAAAATATTGTGAAATGTGTTGTGTTAGTATAACAATATATATACCAACTTACATAAATATAAATATTTAAAAAAAAAAAAAAAAACTGATTACTGGAAAAAAAAAAAAAAAAACACAAATTTGTTGCGTCACATCCCCTGGTTTATCTCTTTACACCAAGTCAATGAAATGAATGGCCTATCCCACCAACACATAATCCTGCAAACACACATTGACACCAAAAGAGAAAGAAGAAGAAGAAGATATCCTACCTGCTTCCGAAAGCACCTTAGACGATCTTCCTCAATCTTTAGAATGGTTGAGATTTTTTTTTTTTTTTTTGGAATTTATATTGTAGTGCAAGCTTTGGTTGTACAACAGTCACGTCAAAGTTAATTTGTTTTCCAGCTAAAAGAAAAAATTCCGTAGGCAGCAGCTAGCTGCTGTTAAAAGGATTGTTGTTCTCTCATCTCTTCTCCCTTTTCCTTCTGTTTTTGTCTAATGCTCTCTTCTTATTTTCCATCGCTTTGTTCCTCCGATTGCCAAGGATTAATTTCACCCTTCTTATTTCAATGGACCATGCATAAGCCTTAATTTTAGCATGAAAACATGGAAATTTGATGGGAGATAATGATCCATATGGCACATTGATATTTGATACAGTTAAAAGTGTTTAACTCAATGATTAAAAATCATAGGCCTCTTTTCTTTTCTTTTTTTTAATGAAGGGTAAAATTTAGGTATGGTTAATTCTTTAAGTGTTATACATTAGAATCACAAATTAACTTCAATAATTTAAACCACATGATTAAGTTTGTTCATTAGTTAATACAATAATGTAGTTGAATTCAATTGAAAAAAAATTAAGATATAGCATTTAAGAAATTGTAAATAAAGTTTGTTTTAAAATGAATTTATACGTTTTTCTATTGTCAAAATCCTTTGACCCTTTCTTAAAATGAATTTATACGTTTTTTTTGTTGTCAAAACCCTTTGACCCTTTCAACCTCGTTATAACCACAAAAAATTTGTAAATGAATGGTTATAGTTAAAATATAAATCCTCCATTTCATTTTATGTGTTCCGCTTTATACTCTACCAATTAAAACTTGTCGTTGAAGATTTGTATTCATTAATACTATAACTTACATGTACAACTTTCCATGAAAAAAAAATTTACATCATATGTAGGGTTGGCCTTTTGAACTTTCATGAGACAAACTCTGAAGAATCATGCAAAGGGATATTTAGTAAAAAATTAAAGAGGAAGAAAAGAAACAACTTATCCAAAAAGAAGGAGGAAGAGAGAAGAATAAAGAACTGAGGTAGAACGTGGAAACATATGGAGTTTGTTTTATTTATTTATGAACACATATGAGGCTTTACACAAGCACCCCTATGCCTCTCAAAGTGAAATATTAAAAAGGAAAACAAAAAGTCTCATGGATCTTGCAAATCAAGTGATAGTTTAGGATAAATATTTAAAATTTTCCCAAACTTTACAACAATAAAAAAATATAAAAACCAAGTTATTTATAAATAGTTTGGGCTCAATTTGGGGAAAAACATCTTTATTACTGTTCATTTAGCAAAACAGCCAACTCAAGATTAAATTTATGCTTGATATTTAAACAAATTGAGCTCAAACATAAAAATGTACTTATAAACAAGCTTGAGAGTATAAGGCTTGGTTAAAATATATATAATAATATATGTTTTTATGTAGATTGTATAAATGTTAAAATATATTTATATATACTTGAGGTTAGATTATATGAATTTGTAAACAAGTTTATAAGATATCAAATGATTATTTACAATTAATTAACAATATTAAATAGTCCATTTTATAGTAAAATTATATATAATGTTTAACAACACAAGGTTCATGAATTTAATTTTTATAATCATAAAAAGAAATCATTCTATCTAATTGATTATAATAATATAATTTCTACTATAATTTAATATTTTAATTATTTATTAATAATTAGCATATATTTTTTAGGGATAAAAAAATGTTACTCTTACTATAGGGATGAAGGGCCCAGATATAGATATTGGGCCCTAAGCCGCGCCCAAGAACGTCAAATAGCTCGAGGATAGATAAGTACTAGCAAAGGTAGATAGATTATTGGGCCAGGAAAGAGGTCTAGTCACGATGAGCAAGAGATGTTGTCCGAGGAGCAATCCCTCCTCGATTGACAAAGTGGAGGCCTAATGTCTGACCACCTATCAAGAACTGGGCAACAGGCAACTGTGCTGGGAAGGATAAGCTTTAGAGAGGGATGAGTCAACAGAGAATTGATAAATATCTAAGTAGAAAGCTGTTACCACCGCATTGAATGTTCTACATCTAATCTTCTAGCCGCATTAATGTAGAAGTGATACCTGAACAGTAACTTTCAGCTTTACAGCTACCCATAAAGACTTCAAGAAGGTGCTGATGGGACAAATATCAAGACTGACAATTTGATCTACACGTGGAGGGCTGAGATGACAGAGAGAAGGGAAATATAAAGGGGATGAACTCCCTTATAGTGGGGATCATAAGAAAAAACCAGAGAAAAATCATAGTGTAACTAGGAACTATAATTTTTGTTTAAGTCTAAGAGAAATATATAAAAACAGACCTTTCTCGGACTTGACCAAGGAGAACTTTTCTTGTTCAAACTGTTTATCTTGTTTATTCCAATATTAACTAGCCTATTGTGATTAGTATCATCCTAACTCATTGAACGTTCAATATCAGGCCCACTCTCTAACAAATTCATTGTTTTCGGCTTATTGGGCCATTATCCAAACCATTTGGGCTGTGGAACAAATTATGTCCTTACACTTACTGTTTACAATATGTGGGAAATGAATAAATTAATCAAATAATTCATAAATAGGCTTGAGCTTGTTTTAAAATAAAATGAACTAAACTTGAACAAGTAATTTCATTTGGTAATGAGCATGAGCTTAGCTTATATTTAAAAATAAAAATTAAATTAATAATCTTGTTTAATACTTGACTCCTTGACTTGTTTACAACCCTACTTAAAAAAAAAGAGGAGGGGGGGGGGGGGGTGGGGAGAGGAATAGGAAAATGACTTTTTAGTTTTTACCATTTTAATTGTAACATGCCCCCCCCCCCCCCCCCCCCCCCCCCCCAAAAAAAAAAGTGTGCCTAGCTAGCTGTGTTTTAAAGCAATGGTTGCACTTGATAAAGATCATCTTCCAGAGAAGCCGAGCAATCTTGGCAACCACTAAGACAAGCACAAACCATTATGTCCCTGAGAGCACGACTAGGCCAGTCACAAACTTATATCCCTTTTCCAGGGTGAAGCTCTCTTCCAAGGTTGATTAAGCATTTGGTAATTATGAGTAGGTGAAGTATGCTTGCTTGAGCCATCAATTTGTAATAGTTTATCTAAGGGTTGCACCTCCAAGGACCATCCACTATTATGAGCTGGATTTTCTACAGCTGAGGCATGGCTTGCAGGGATGGACTCCAATAAGGATTGGAGACTTGAATAAATGGCACTTTGTGTTCCTGTAAACGCATGTTACAATTATGAATTAAAAAGATAAATAAAAATCAAAGCCATAGAAGAGAATATTAATACTCGCATTATCACTTTCATATGGGTTCACTACACAACATGTCTGCTCAATTGTTGTGAAAGAATTTGTGAAAGTTGTGTCCTTAGACTAGAAAATACTAGTTCCACTTACCAGATTCTGTAACAGAAAAGCTTTCATATTCTTTGTGTAGTTCCTAGGGAGCAGTAGCTGGGTAATAAGACTATACTTCATCTTCGTTAATTTTTGTTACTTCAAAATTGTTGTTCAGCTGGTAAAAAGTTGCAGTAATCAGATAATCAACAGAATAAAATCCTATATTGTAACATGGTTAGTGGGTTTAACACGGGTGAAGCCAGATTTTATTTCCAAGGGGGGCCAATTCATAAAATTATAAAGATAAACAAACAAACAAACATAAACCTAGTTAGTTACCTTTGAAGACATATCAAGAGGCTCATGTGACCAATGTGGTTCCTGTAGGATCATTGGTTCCCCATCAATTGATTGAAGCATAGGAATATCAAGTATTGAATCATATAATCTTTCTGAATAGTGCACACCAAATCCCCTATTAGGGTTAATTTCAGACTCTTTCGCTGCTCTCAAGAACTCATTCTGTTCAAGCAACATTTGATCTGTAACACAATCTGCTGCCTGACTATCGCAGATATAGTGACCATTAATCTTGTTAAGTTCTGCCAGGAAGCCAAGGTCCTCCAAATTTTTGAATATATCACAACCATCCCAACTTGGTGGAGCTTCATATTCACTTTGATTGAAATTGAACAAGTCCTGATACTGGTGGCAAACATGGAAAAATATTTGCTTAAGTAAAATTTGCTATATCATTGATGTTACCGAGTCACAACAGATAATAAGAACAAAAATGAAAGTCAGTCATCAAGCAATGCAATATCTAGTGCCCATTGTTCTTGTTATCGCAAATTGAACACCTTGATTTGCATATTTCAGTCCATTGTTTGACGGGTGTACTAGACTACGAAGCATATTATTAATTAGGAAATTATGTGCGTGCACTTATTTCACCCCACCCAAAAAAAAAAAAAAAAAAAAAAATTACCCATAAGAAAACTGCAATATCAATATTTCTTAATTTTAAGATTTTCATCCCCTAATTTAAGTGATATCCTAATTGAAGACTTAAAGCTTTAGGAAATGGTGAATTTAATTATTTAACCATTATTTTAACACACACTCTCTCTCGAATCTAGATCCAAACCCCCCCCCCCCTTTAAATAAGTGACACTTAACTCGTGATATTTTTTAATTTATATAAAATGGGAGGTTGATTAATGGAGACAGCAACATGCAGTTGTTTGGGTTTAATATTGCATAAACACTAAGCAATCTTTACCATAAAGAATTTAGAGATATAGTGTGTGTTTGCATTCGACTTATTCACGTTCACGTTTTTCATTCTGCGTTTTTGTTCTTTTTTTTTTTTTTTTTTTTTTTGGTTTTCACGCGTTTTTGGAGTATTGCGGTTACTGTTCATTGAACAGTAACCGTAAATTTGACTTTCTGCAGTGAACAGTGCACATGTGCACTGTTCACGGACCCACAAATTTCATTTTTTATCAATTTTTTCATTAAAAATGGGTCCCACAGCACTATTCACACATTTAAAAATTATTTTGCTACAGTATTTTCAGTTTTCAGTTTTCAGTTTCAGCAAAATAAGTTCTATCCAAACACACCCATAAACTTTAAATTGTTCATATTATATGCTGAAATAAAACCTCTAAACTAGGGCCGGCTCAATGAATTTAGGGGCCCTAGGCGAAATCTTTAAATGGGGCCTTTTATTATATTTAATTATAAATTCATATTTTTTTTTAATTAAAATTTATTTTTCTTGCTTTTTGAGAGGCAAAATTACTAATTAAATTTTTGCATTCAAGTTCCGCTAACATTTCATTTTTAATTGGTAATATGGCTAATCCACTTAATCTTTCTTGTGACATAGTTGATCTTAAATAGGATTTTATTAATTTTAATTTTGAAAAACTTATTTATACGGAGGCAACTGTAACAAGTATAGTTATTAATATTCTGAAAGCAATACATGTATTTGGAAAAGATTCTAACCTCTTTATATAATTTAGTACATTAATTAGAGAGTTTTCATTTATTTGCAAAACTTCTTTTAAAACTTTTAGTTCTGAAAATAAATCTAAGCCATCAATATCGGAATAAGTTTCATGTGAGAAAATATTCAAGATTAAGACAATTTTTTTTCAAACTATACAATTTTTTGATGGGATATTATATAATATTATATAATATATTATTACTATTTGGGGGCCTCTTTATCAGTGGGGGCCTTAGGCCACTGCCTAAGTGGCCTATAGCTTCAGCCGGCCTTGCTCTAAACACACCAAAAGAAACTGACTTTATAACAAACATAGACAACAACAATAGCCAAGCCTTCATCTTAAAATTTTGGTGTTAGCCATAGATTCTTATAGATCAATTAGAGTCGATTATAATTATGAGATATTATACCCAGGGACGGACCCAGATGGGAGCCTAAGGGGGCTCGGGGCCCCCGGGCCCAAAAAAAAATTAGTAGCTAAAATTTTCAAAAAAAAAAAAGAAAAGAAAAAAGTCTTGGGGCCCCCTTATCCCAGCCAGCCAGCCCAGTCAAGACTCAAGAGCCCATGTAAATCTATAAAAAAAAAAAAAAAAAAAAAAAAAAACCTACTAAAACTAATCGCGCAAGACTCTTGCGTGATTAGTTTTTATGACAATGGCCCGAATCAGAGAGACATTGGAGTTGTTGGAAACTACAAGCTTCCTTTTATTATAACACATCATGCAAAATAATGCTTCCTATTCTTCTTTTCTTTTTCCTATTTACTTTTTAATTAATTTTTTTTTTATATACAAGTGATAATGTGAAAATAGAATGGAGTTACTTAGGCTTAACTCAGCTTTAGAATATCAAGAGGCATTAAAATCTTTCAGAAGTAGTGATCTTTGTTTGTTGGTAAAGAATTTCTATCCACACGATTTCACAGATTATGACAAACAAGTGTTAGAGAAGAAGTTTTATCATTTTGAGCATAATATAGTCTAGGATCTAGAGTTCAAAAAATTGAACAGTTTATCTGAGTTGTGTCAATGGTTAGTGAGAACTGGAAACTTAGAATACTACAAACTTGTTTATAGAATGATGAAACTTGTGCTTACTCTTCCAGTTTCTACTGTTACTACAGAGCAAACATTTTCAACTATGAAAGTTGTCAAAACTAACCTTTGAAACAAAATGGAAAATGATTTTTTGACGGACTCTTTGATATGTTATACATTGAAAATGATATAGTTTCGATATTTAGTTTGGATTCAATTATAGATGATTTTGAAGATTTGAAAGAGCGTCGAGTTTCCTTTTCAGAGATGATTGTATTAAGAAACAATAGTGTTTTGTGTTTTTTTGTATTTGTTGATAGATGATTGTATTTTAATATATTAAGAAACAATGATTTTTTGGTATTTGTCTTGATTGATAGTTTATTAATACTATATGGATGCGTATTTGGAAAAAAAAAAAAAAAAAAAAATCTTCGGCCCCTCAACTTGAAATCCTAAGTCCGTCCTGGTTATACCAACCTTATTTTTATTATTGTTGTCGACAGGCCAAGTAGTTTCTTCAACTGGAGTAAAAAAGTAGTTTCTTCAACCTTTGTTAAGTTATTGTCACCCTCTAAGGAAAAAGTAAATTCTCGACTTGACTCTGTTAAAATGGGAAAGCCCCTATTGAAGATGAGAAGACGTTTGTGTCAACTGGCATGCTTTTCATCACAACAGACATTTTCTGATCATCATCAGCCATCACATCTGTGAAGGGGGCTGGTTAGAAAGTTGAGGTGATTCAAAAGCAGCATTGTTTAGCATATCATCATGACACGAGTCCCAATTTTCCTGGTTCAATGGTGTTCCACTCTGTACACCACTCTTATAGATAACTCTACAGAGTACATACAAATCCTGCATCATATGATTTACGCCAAAAAAAATCCCAGAAAACAGTGGCTAAATAGCTAGAACAATTGGCAAACAATGCGATTGTCCATGAAGCTGAACTAATGTACAAAAGTTATTTAAGTAGAACCATAAAATAAGGAAAAATTATTAAATACTTCTGTAGAGTATAATGACGTGGTCTTTGCACCAATAAATATATATAATTTATAAAAATGATTTTCCCAAAGGATGCTCTAAAGCTATGAAAATTTGTTTAGAAAATATTTTTAGAAACTTTTTATGAAAAAAGAAAAAAGCAACTGATTTTCCTAACATTGTTTTTTTTTTTAATATTTCTTATAAAAGTGGTATCAATTTTTTTTTAAATGATTCGTTAACAAATAGTCCTAAGAGCACCCATTAACCGAAACGGGTTTAGCTTATCCCTAGTACTTTTTTAACTGGATATTTTTAAAAATATATATATATATAATGGCAAGTGGTAGTGTGTTTTAATCCCCACATTTTATTTAGTTAGTAAGTGATGTGGCAGTTTCTCATTAAAATAAAATGAGATTCATTTTTAAAAATTACTGAAGGTAAACCAAACCCTTAATCTAAATTTAAAAGAGAGTAAAAGTAAAGGCAACAAGATTGTTATTATTTCCGTTTTAGACAATGAAAGGATGTACATATACTATTCCTTTTTTTTTTTTTTTTTACAAAAGATAGGCCACAGAGAATAGAAATAAGAACTAGAAAGGGAAGCAGAAGAGAGAAAAGGCAGGAAAAGTAAGAAGAGTGTAGTTTTTTGCTGTAATGGGAGAAAAAGTAAGAAGAGTGCAGCTTTTGTTGTAATTGGTGGCATGAGGGAAAAAAAAAAAAACAAATTGTACAGAGAAGGGAATAATAAAAAAGAAGGGTAAGTCACAGGAGTCTAAATTTCCTATATGTTGTTCTGGAAGGAAAGAAATGGGTAAATTTTAAAGAATCAAACCTTCTTAGTAACCAAACCTTTTTGAGTTGTTTTCTCTTTACATCTGTTTGTATTGTCAAATTTTTTTTTTTTTAATAAATGCCTTTTCTATGTTTGAAATAAAAATTATCATGTGGTTTAATTGAATAGAAGAGAAATGTCTCAAATTGAGATCAATGAAAAATTATAACACTAAAAAAAAAAAAAAACATCATTATACACGCAAAGCATGTGAGATTAAACTAATATAAGTAAAGATTATGAAGGGATTCAATCTGACAACCTTATAGAAAGATGGATGTGATAGTTATCTCTAAAGGCAACTGAGAAATAAATAAATAATTATTTAATTATTTTTGCCATAATGATTAGCATATTTCATGTTGTGAATACTAGAAGTAAAAGATAATTATCTCATATGACAAGCTACTGACATCTAGAGTCGCTTTGGCCGAGTGGTTAAGGCGTGTGCCTGCTAAGTACATGGGGTTTCCCCGCGAGAGTTCGAATCTCTCAGGCGACGTTTTGGACAAATTTTTGCAATTAAATTTTGATAGTCTCCTCTCCTTTCTACGATTTTACGATTATTCTTTACCAAGTGTTCGGTTGTTTCCCCCAAACAAGAACATATTGACAACTTAAAAAGAAAAAAAAAAAAAAAACTTTATTAATATTTAATATTTACATATCTTGTTACATGCTCAAAGCTAGCTAGCTAGAAACGTACTAAATATATATGTACCATTTTTTTTTTCTTTTTAATAAGTGAGTTTGATTCCAACAAAACTATAAAATGTGATCTAGGGAATTGTTTAATTAAGTTTAACACAATGGGGTTTATTAATTAAACTTTGAACAAACTTTTCTAATCTCTCCTTGTGTACCGGTCTTCACCTCAACGCTACTCATTTTGATCATAGCTTTTGGAAACTCAATGTCAAATCTTAAACCAAGTAATCCCCTAATGCTCCCAGCATAGTTTTGGACGACGGTTCGCGCTGTAGCGTCTCCCCATAGCCTCTGATCCGACTCTAGAACTGCATTACCATCACGTACATTCTTGAAGAAACTCACGTCAAACTTAGTCTGGCTATCTTTATCTAATGCAACTCGTTTCGAGCCATCGCCGTCTTTTGGACAAAGAGCTTGTAGTTGTGACAAAAATGATGGGTTTATTGTAGGATCAGAGTTACCTGTGGCTGTGAAGTTGTAT
The DNA here is from genome assembly GCF_932294415.1 of Quercus robur. Lineage (NCBI taxonomy): Eukaryota > Viridiplantae > Streptophyta > Magnoliopsida > Fagales > Fagaceae > Quercus > Quercus robur. The sequence continues at coordinate 83,103,797 of NC_065535.1, forward strand.
AAACGGTATCTGAAAAACAAACAGTCTGTTTGGCCTATGGTATGTCCCCCTGTACACTCAAATACCCCAAAATTAAAAAATGCATGTCACACAATTTATATGTAACAATTAATGTAGCATATAAGTCAGTATCTCCTTTTTACAAAGGAGATGATACTTGTATATTCAGCATATGTATAATTTCTTTTACAATACGTTCTATGACAATTGTGTAGAACCTATATATGTTCTATAAGAGAAATAATATTTATACAAGATGTCTGATATAATTATCGTCTAGAGAGTATACCAACTAATGTGACAAGATCATTATTGTCAAGGCCTTTAGCAGCAAATTTTTGCCTGTGGGTAGCGACGGATTCAAGAGGAGAAGGTAAATTATTTGAGACTTCGGAAGCCGAAGACACCCTGCCATCTCTTCTTCCAGTAGGCACTGGCCAACTTGGACCACCACTCTGATATATAGCAATATATTATAAGCACACAAGTTAGATTTATACGTACCATATATGTGTCGTGTGTGTGTGTGTGCATGTGTTATTAGTGAAAGAGAGAGATTTAATTTATGTACCGAGTCCACAGCATCACGAGCAGCCAGTGCGAGTATATCGGCACATGAAACCACCCCAGGGCACAAGGGCTCTAGTTGTGATTTTGCATCATCGATTACATCAAACCCTCTTAAGCCAAGGTTTGGGGGTGCACTCATCTCAGCAGAAGACCCCGTAATCAACACCGAACCATCACAGCCCTGTGCAATATTAATGTCAATTAATTATTAGTACTTTCGAAACATGTCAAATAGCAAATCAACTACTACAAACAGCCATGCATAAAAGAAAAGAATAAAAGAAACCTGAACAAAGCAGTCATGGAAGTGAAGCCTTAGCAAGCCAGCCAAAATCGTGGGGTCTTTGTTGGAGTGTGCTTCAACAGTGGACCTCACTATGGCCTCAGCTCTTGGGCATAAAGAAGAATAAAACCCAGTTTTCAATTGGCCATGTACACATGAACTCATCACTAAAATCACAACGAAAACAAACCGCATGCTGGCTTCCATTTGCACCAGTAAGATACCAACAAATTGATTCTAATTATATTATCCGAATTCTCAGTTCTCACTACCAACTGCGAACCACTACTTAAAATCCAAGACTATATATAGACACATGGCTTGGTAAAGCTACTTTGTTGCTTGCCTAGTTGCCTGTCCATTTCATAAAAGTTTGGGCTTCAAGCTTTTGCTAGTGGAGACGCGTGGGACCAATACAAGAAGGTGGTCTCCATTTCATACTGTACTGTCTAGTTTGTGTTCTTTTGGGGACCCAGAGATAGATTGAAGATCATATTGTAATGAAGAAGAGGTAATATTGCTATCCTTGATTCTTTAGCTTTATTCCTTGACGCGTTCTCTTCTCTCTGTGTCTAACAAACCCGCGTTTTCTCCTTTTAAATGTTTTCATTGTCATTGTGTTCACATTAGCAATTTTACATACTGTGTTTGCTGCACATTTGCATGGATTTTCTTAATCACTTAAATGTAATCACTATGCTTAGCCTTTAAGAGAACTCTTGGAGTAAATAACTTGATGAACATCTCACAGTGTGAGTAATTCGACATTTTTAATCTACATTTTATTTAAAATATGGTAAAGTAGCTAGCCACGTAGGCGTTACATTATTCATGCATATAGAGAATTATATGCCTTAATTTGCTCCTTTGATTGTTTTCATCGTGTTCACATCAGCTTTTATAAATTGTGTATTAGGTACTCCCGGAGTACCATAAATGCGTACTCTCTCCTTTCACATGAATGGTGGGTCCCACCATGAATTTAATTAATGGAACCCATTATTCATGTGAGAGAAAGGAGTACGCATTTATGATATTCCGGGAGTATACAATAATTTCCCACATGTGCATGGAACTACTTAATCAGTACTTAAAGCAATTATTATGTTGCAATTGATAGAATTATTAATTTGAGTTTGATGAGCAACACAATGTGACTAGCTAATTGGCATTCAATCTATATTTCATTTAAAATATGGTCAAGAGTTTATTTGGATACCATTTATTTATTGAAAATTGAAAATTTATTACTAAAAATATTGTAGTAAAATAATTTTTAAATATGAATAGTGCCGTATGGGACCCAGCAAAATATATAATCTGCGTTTATCTTGAAGTTGGCTGAAAAGTGCACAGTTGCCGTGGGACCCACCTTTCAAATGCCAAACGCAGAACGCCAGCTGAAATGTGCAATCCAAACTCATTCCAAGTAGCCACCTAAACATTCATTCGCATAAAGTATTAAAAAATGCTAAAGTTATACCGTAAAATTTTATCCCATAAAGTTTACAAACTACCATGACAAATTAATGTGATTAGTGACACATTAGTTTGTAAAATTTATGTAAGAAAATTAATAGTATCTCTAATATCAATCATAGACAATTATACATATCTACAAGACTAGCAAGTGACATTTATTCTTTAACATTTTATTTTAGTTTAAGGTGACGTTTTATATATCAGTCTATGATCAACCCTCACCTTAGTGTGGAAGGATGCTCTTTATTTCAAATTAATTCATTTCATAGTTTAAAATAAATAAAATTATTGTTTCATACACTCTCTAATGTACACATAGTACGCATAATGTACACACTTTCACAATAACTTTCACATTTTACATAAGTTTTCTTGTATCATGCAGTGTTTGCACTTTATACATGTATGATATATTCCAATAAATAGGCTCGAACAGTACCAACAACTATGTGAAATTGTGAACAGAATAAAAAAATTCGGCGCTTGATGCATGAAATTGCATCGATGGGACAAAAAGAAAAGTAGAAAATGTTAGGTGATAAGCAATTTAATACGAATAAATGTGGTTTATTTGTGGTATCTTATCCGTATCCCTTTAGCTTTTCTAATGGTATTGGAGATGTTTTTTTGTAAAATAAATATAAATACATATGTATAGACTATAGTGGCAAGTGGCAACCATCCATTACCCCTAACAAAGTTGGGATACTGTCTTTATAATTTTGGTACAGTCAGAGAACCATTTTCTTTATTCCTCCAGCTTCATGTATTTCAATTTCTTTTGGTGCTTTGGATACAATTTCATATTTATTTTCCATACTTTTAGCAACTTTCACATGCGTTGAATTGAAAAATATATCAGTGCATGCAAAGGCGTTTCAAGAACCTTCATATGGAAAATAATGGAATTCCACCTATTTTTCCTAATGATATGTGGCTTAAGCTTATTACTTTTAATTTAGGCGGTAGTAGAGAAAGGTCCTGTCCTGCTTAAGTTTACTACTTTTAATCTTGTAAAATGGTAACAAATGCGGTATTGATTTATGAAATATTTTTAAAAAAATTTGTGAAGAAAAAAAAAATTTTAAACAACTTTTTATATTTTTCATAATATTAATGGTATTAAAACCGGACTCTTTAATCTTTTATTATCCGTTTGTATCCAACTGTTTCATTTAGCTTTTAGCTTCTTCTTCTTCTTCTTTTTTACTTATACACAACTTTGAAAATTTTTTTTTTTAATCACAAGTATACTTTATCATATTTTTAGCAGAATATAATAATAAGAGAAAAATCAAATAAGCTAATTGTGGGTTGAGTTTTAACAAATACTCCAAGGCCGGGCAGGCTGGCCCATCACAACCTAAGATCTCAAACCCACAAACATGTATGGCTTAGTTTAGGTTGTTGGGCTCGAGCAACAAATATTGAAACTTTTTGGAGCAATGGCTATATCATATATTTGTAATTGTTGCCCCCCACCCCCCAATCCAGCGCACATGCCTCATTCCTTAGGGCATGTTTGGTAGACTGTAATAGATGTTGTAATGTAATAATTATTCCTATGGTTTAGTTATTCTTTAGTTTGGTTATATTTTTATTACAAAGAATAGTCATTCCTTATGAATGGCTATTCTTCAAAATGAGGAATAATTATTCCTCTTTAAAAGGTTGTATTAGCTATTCCTTAGTAAGTGCAATAATTTCAAAACTTAATATATTTCCAAATAAACAAACTTTCCATATACATCTAACAATTATAAAAATAAAAAAATCATAAAAAATAACACATATCTCTCTTAAATATAAAAATAATAATTTTTAAGGAGATACAATTGTATAAGTAAGATATTTCCTAAAATAAATCTTATGTTTCATTCTAATGTTATAACTCACAACCAAACTAATGAATAGGTTTAGTTATTACATTACAACATATTTTATTCCTAGTAATGAAGATTACAATTCCTATTGTAATCCTCAATCAGTATACCAAATGTACCCTTAGTAATTCAGAATAGTTGTCACTTGTCAGGCGTAGCATAGGCTAAGAATTGCTTCAGGCCCAACTTTATCTTAGCCCAATTTTTTCCCCCTCTTAACTAGAAAGATTTTAATATCGTACCAAGGCAACCAACAACAAAACAGATACAATTACTATCCTCACAAATCCTTCCTAAACTACTAAACTGCTAGAGGATTACAAAGCAAAATCATTCCATTAATAAAAACATGCTTTTCTTACCAAGAGTATTTTGAAGGTTCCAGGAGTATTTTTTATTATTTTGAAGGTTTCGAGATATTTTAAATAATTTGGTGATTTTTGGGGTGTTTTAGTCATTTTTTACATTTTGACGAGGGTATTTTGGTCATTTAGTGATTTCAAAAGTATTTTCATCATTTTAGAAACATCAAAGGTATTACGGTCATTTTAGAGGTTTCTTGGGTTTAGTCATTTTGAAGATTTCATGGCATTTCGGTGATTCTAGGGGTATTTTCGTCATTTTAGATGTTTTGGTAGTATTTTGGTTATTTTTTAGGATTTAGAGAATTATTGGTCATTTTAGAGGGCTTCGAGATATTTCGGTCATTTTAGAGACTTTAAAGGTATTTTGGTTAATTTAGAAGCTTCTTGGATATTTTGATCATTTTGTAGGTTTAACGGGTACTTTGATCATTTTAGGTGTTTCTAGGGTATTCTTTTCTTCTTACTTTTTTTTATTTTTTTTTTTTATTTTTTTTTTTTTTATTTTTTAGTGTTTCTAGGGTCTTTTGGTCATTTTAGAAGTTTTGTATTTTTGGATCTTTCAAGGGTAATTTGGAAGTTCTAAGTGTATTTTGGTCATTTTGGACACTATAAAGATATTTTGGAGTGTTCAAGGTATTTTTGACCCTTTTGACAGTTCATGTTTGTTTGTTTGTTTGTTTTTTTTCATTTGATAGGTTTTAGGATTATTTTTGTTCATTTCTTAGGTTATTGTAATTTTTGAGGTTTTTGGAAGATTTTCAATCAATATATATAATTTGAATTATTCATAAGAATGTTATGAACCAAACAAGTATAAGAATGTTATAATTTTGAAACCCGATAGGAATGTGATTAATGAACCAAACGTTGTAACCTTATATTGCTAGAATGTGATTCCAAGGACATAAATCTAACAATAGAAAGTAATTTAGTCTTCCACAAACCAAATGCCCCCTAAGTGAATAGATTAGTAATATTCTAAATGCTTTTACAGCCCTCAATATTCCATTTGAAAATAATGCAATTATTGTTCTGTTCATTGGAGTTCGTTGAGCTGGGCTGTGGATGCTGAGAAACAGACTATTTGAAAGCACCATATCAATTAAACCTAAACAAAGTCTCCATAGAAGTGAACAAAGTTAATGAACTATGAAAAAAAAAAAAAAACAAAACTGGAAAGAGGAGGGTGAAGTCAAAAGTTGCGGCTGGTGGGTCTCTCATTGTGGGTGTATTTACAAAATTGCTATCATAATTCTGTTTCCATAATTTGAAAACACCTAAAATATGTTTTCAGTTTTTATAACTCATCACTAAAAAATCAGAGAATTGAGTGATGGAAACAAAAACTAGAAACAATGCCAAACATACTTCTCAACCGTGGGACTCACATATTTTGAGTTATGGGTAATGGAAATAGAGTTATGAGTAATGGAAACTGAAAATTCAAACAGTCCCTTAGCATCTCCTCTTTATATCAGGGTAAATGTTGACTTGGTTGTTTGAGATAGTCATGTTGTTTAGTGGTAGTTTGTATGGACTACAAGGAAGTGATCTCTCTTATTTGGACTGAATTTGTTAGATGACATTAGAGCATTTACAGCAGTGGAGCTAAAAAGCTATAATGCTATTTTAGCTCCACCAATATAGCAAAAAAGGCTTGTAGCAGTGAAGCCAAACCCATAAAATTTAGCTGATTTGCTACAGTGCACATCTATAGATAGATGTGCACTGTAGCATTCATCTAAAAAATAAAAAATAAAAATTTAATCCAACTCCCAATTAAAATAATAAAAACTCACTTTATTTTTTTCATTCTTTTATTCTCTCACCGTCTCAGTTCTCTCAAGCTCTCATCTCCCAACCCACTCCACGCCGTCGCCGTCCCAGCCCACGCCGTCGCCGTCGCTCCTTACCACCATTCTTCCTTTGTTCAACCTCACGAAATGCCTGTCCTCCTTCACCAGCCTCTCGTTCATGTCCTCGCCTCCGGTGAACGACACCGAAGGGCACTGTAGGAACACGAACCGGCTAAACGGCATCGGACTGGTGAAGAGAATCCACTCCCCGACATTGGAATCGCCTCGATGTCTTAGCCGATCCTTGGAGTGGCGGTGGAGAGCGAAACCGCCAGCGAAACCGAGCGCCGGAGCGATGAATTCCAAGGAATTGACGGAAGGGAACCGAGAAACTAGGGATTGGAAGAGGTCTTCGAACTCGAACTGGGAACAACGGAGGAGCGAACTACGCGTCGTTTGCTTGAGCCTTGATTTGGGTTTTTTTTTTTTTTTTTTTCTCTGCTGTGGACTGGTGGTGGAGGAAGATGTTTGTGCTGTGTGGTGGTGGTGGAGGATGTTTGTGCTGTGTGGTGGTGGTGATATATTATTTTATTATAGTAGAAATATTATTATTTTATTGTAGTAGAAATATTATTTTATTGTGATGAATATATTATTTTATTGTGTTGAAAGCTAAAATAAATCCACTGCTTTTAGCATGTGTGTAGGTAAAATAGATAAAGTAACTTTTGGTGGAGCTAAATTGCTAAAAATTTAGCTCCACTGTTGTGGATGCTCTTAGACCGCCTATTTGGGTTGAAGTTAGAAAGTCCTCCTTGCAGTTATAAAGTAAAGGCAAACGAAATGGGGTTCAAAAACATTATTTTCGAAGGTTACACACTCAATGTAATCAATAGTATATCAAAGCTACTCCTATGATAACAACCAAGTCTTATTCCTAAATTTTTAGAGTTGACTATGAATCCTTAATAGATTAATTAGGGTAAGCTATATATATATATATATATATATATATATTCTCTTTTGTCATTTTATCTTATTCAAAGTCATACTATTAGTTACCTTTTTATTTGATATATCCTATCTTTTTACCACTTTTATTAATGTTATTTTTGAATTTCCTTTAGCTTTTTCATATCCTCAACTTGAGTCAATCCTCTTCTCACTATTGCATTAAATGCTTTCCTATGAATATGACCAAATAATTTCAAGCGATCTTCTTTTATCTTTTCATCGATAGGGTTCATCCTATCTTTAAGTGATTTTTTTCATTTCAAATCATATCTTTCATTATATTTCCAATTATTTATCATAACATCCTTATTTTACACTCATTTTATGAATATATTGCTTTTTAACTGTCCAACATTCAATCTCATAAAGCATAGCTACTCTTGAATCATTTTATTTTTGATAGGCTAATCATGTTACTCATGTTTTTAATAACTCCAATGTATTAGCAGTTTAGCACTACCTACAGCTAATTGGGCTACTCTTTGTAAAATGTTCACATCTGGGAATGTGAAAAATATGTATTTTATCTCTCAAAACACCGTTTGATCTATTTTACATTCTTATTTAATGATATACCACACATTCCAGTCTTTATTTTACAATTCATCACATTAAAATAATTTATAACACCTGCACCAACAACTTTATATAAATTTTCTTTTTAAAAAAAAAAAAAAAAAAAAAAAAAAAAAAAAAAACCTACACCAACAGCACAATGAGAGAGATGGAATAAAAAAAAAAACCTATTAAACTATATAACTTGCTACAGTAGAGTTTTATTTTTACATCTTACTGTAACAAGTTGTATAATTTGTTGGAGTAATTACATTTTACCATCCTAAACTATATCTCAAATTATACTTTATACCATAAACTTTCAGAATGCATAATTAGCATCTTAAACTATAATCTATGTTACACTGTGTACATTGCTGTCAATTTTGCCGAAATCTTGGATGAAAAACTAAAGTTTAGGTTGTAAAGTGTAATTGAGAGTATAGTTTAAGATGATAAAGTATAATTTCTCATTTATTTTTAAAGAATTGAGAAGATAGACAATTATATTTTCACGTAGTGCCATCCAAGTGACAGCATAGTGCAAAATGTAACATGGATTTAAGGCTCAAATCAAACATTTAAAAATTATAGGGTACAAAGTATAATTGTAAGGATAATTTAAAGCATAAAGTGCAGCATCCCTAATTTGCTGCAACAATGCATTCCAGTGGGAACATTTTTTGGTGAATTTTTACGTATTTGGAAATGCTTTTTCATTTTAGTTCGATTTTGAATTCCCACATGGATATGCTCAATCTCGTCTGTATGGTCAATGAAGGAAATAGCTCAAGAAATTATACAATTTTCTTGTAGATCATATCATTTATCTACTATTCTACTAAAAAATTTCCATTTGTTTAAAATTGTTAAGTCAGTAATCAGTATCTATTTAAAAAAAAAAAATTTAACTCAACAATTTTAAACAAATATAAAATTTTTAGTGGAATGATGAATCACGTCATTTGTCCACCTTCCTTATCATTTTTCAATATCTTCTCACTGCTTATAATTTTTCAATATCTTCTCACTTCCTCTTTTGGTTCAAGTTCCCAATAAGAGTTTTTTAATGATTAAAAAATAAAGCAAAATAAAAATAAGTAGTACGTGTGTCGGTGTGTGTGTCTGGGTGGTCCGATTTGTTGCAGAAAAATAATAGCTGGCCGCAAGTCGAAGCAATATGGTCAAACAAAACTGCCTGGTTACAATTGGCATATAGTAGGGTACAGAGCGTAATCGTCAATCAATTTAAAGTTGCTATTTATGGAATATGCTCTTTGAATATGCTTATCAACTTACTACAACATCTTTTCAGGTTTAGGTCCACAAGATATAATTTGACAGCAACAAAAATCTTTATCTGAAGAATTTTCTAATCGGGAAAAGTCAGTATGAAAATTATTTTTGTAAATCTATTTCTTCGGCTCGACCAACTAGTAAGAGGCTTGAAGTCTAAGTGTATAACGACGTTAAGCTACAAACTTAGTTATAGTCTAAGTCCACAGTTTTATTTATAAAAATTAACATTGTTTCATATTTTAAAATTTTAATCGTTGAACTATATATTTTTTTTTATGCTTTTAACATATATCAAATTTATGTCAATTAGATATTATTTACTATATGATTCATAAACTTATTTTTTATGCATAATTTTAGACTATATGATTCATAAAAATTTACAATTTAAACAATTAATTGATGACAAAGTTATGAATTTTTAAAATTCTAGAAATTTTGCAAGCATGGAATATATAAGAAGAAAATGTAATCCAAATGTGAATTTGTCAAAATTTACATCCAATAAAAAAATATTAGGTGAAGTTGTAATCGAACCAAATTTGTAGCCAAACTTTGTCTAACGGTATTTCTAATTTATCTATGATCCTAAATCACTCAATAAATTCAAACAGTACATTTTTTAGCTACGCACCTATAGGAACATTCTTACAGATTAAGGCAACCGTGTACAATGAATGTTTGGTTGTCGAGACTCAAGAGCCTTAATCAATGTATGAATTCCTCTTCTTACTTATTATGAATACAAATTCTCTATACTACATTTTGTGTTCCACTTTATATTCCATCAATCACAACTTGTCACGTATTTATTTTTCTATTTTAAACTTTAGCTATTTTATAAGGAAAGTTAAATAAATAAATGACAAGTTGTAATTAGTGAAATATAAAGTAGAATAAAAAAATGGTGCAAAGAATTTGTATTCACTTATCATAACCTGTAACAATTAAATTATTGAAAGAAAGAAAAAAGGCTTTTTTTTTTTTTTTTTTGAGAACTAAAAATGACTTTAATTATGGAGGAAATTTGATTCTTTTCATTAGTTGGTTTTATTTTTTTCCAAACTTTTGGAAACATTTTTTTTATTTAATTTTTTGTATAAAATAATTTTTTATTTTTGGAATCAATTCAATAGTTACAAATAGTGGGATTTGCATTTTACATATATCTGTTGGTAATATCAAGAAATGTTAGTTAAGCTACCACTTTTGAAAACATTTCAAGGATAAAGAGGCAGGGGATCTCTTTTTCTTTTTTCTTTGTTGAGGGGAGGGGGGTTGGTACTTCGTGGGTTGGTTGGGAATGAGGGTTGCTTTGTCTAAACGCTAAAGAACTCATGATTTAAAGTTTTAAACACGGCAGACAATTGGAGGTGCTACAATCGTATTATAATAGGCTCGGCCTACTCTGTATCTGGTCATTAAGCTTTAACTAATCCAACCACTCTTTGTGAGGAAACACTTTATTTTGCAGTTCTGGCCATGAATGTGAACCCAAGAATTTTAGAACCTTGTGAATAAATGTCAGAATTTGGAGTATGCTACATATGTCTAATACGGTAAGAACAAACTTCTGGCCACTGCTAAGAAATGGAAGAAGAGGGCTTCTCTTAGGATTTGATCCTCGAACATGCCAGAATAGGACATCTCTTAGGATCTGATACTTGAACATGTCATTTTCTATTTTTGGCTTACAACATTGATTGAAGAAAATTCGAACCCAGATTCTCTTCTAGGGGAGAAGCGACCACTGCCATTAAAAACTACAAGACACTGGCAACACGCCAAGTAGAAATACTTCCTGGCACCAAATGGTCCAACTTCAAAAACAGCTAAAGATTTTGCTTTAGGTTAAAATAAAATGTAAACCAATATTCTCGTTCCCAATTTGAAGACGCTACTTTCTTCTATAAAAGGCGAGTATTATACAGAACTTATGATTCGATTGAATTCATTTCAGGTCGAGTTTAGCATTTTACATCCGTGTTAGTATCTAAGGCATCATAATAGATGCATTAAAAAAAAAAAAAAAAAAAAAAGAAGAAGAATAAAAAGGAAAATATAAGAAACAATGGGAAACACTCATCACAATTCCTTCCTCAAAATACAACTACTTGGCAACTTGTTCCAGAACTGGAACTTTATTCCATGTTTCCTCAATTGCACTAAATTGCAGTGGTGGCAATGACAAAGGGCCAACAGTTGAGCTTCCGCTCCGAATTTCCTTCAAAACCCGTAGTGCTGATATAGTGCTCTTCATATATAAGCTCTCCATATACTCAATCTCTGCAAGTTCCTTTGGCACTCTGAGCAGACTGTTGTTATTGGTAGCGTCAGAAGTTGAAGGATCATCATCCCCATCAGCTACCACTGTTGAAGCTGGTGGTTCACACTTGGGGAAAAGTCCGTCCAGCATTGCCTCACACTCCTTCACAAGCTTGTAGAGCATGTCAGTGGTGAAGAAGGGCTGTTGCAAGACCTTTTGAATGAAGGGCAAGCGAATGAGGGCACCAGTTCTTTTGTCATACTTCTTGAGTATTTTGACCAAACCTGTTAAGACCAAATTAAGGTGTCATTAAGTCAATCTAGCCTTTAAGACATTATTATATTCTAAGAAACCAGTTACTTTAAGGGATCAACCCCCTATTGATTGTATAATATTGTTTTATTCTGAGGACATTGTGCATGCTGGTGTGCTTAAACGTTACATTTTTAAACCCATCTTTTATGTAACAGTACTATCATACACATCTGCCCATTTGTGAAGAAACATAAATTATTATTCTACTTGATTTGGATGATACTTTTTGCATAAATGATATAAAATCATTTAAGCACACGATTAAAGAATTATAAACAATTATAAAACATAAGAGATAGAACATAGAATCTAATGCCAATCCAATTTGTTGATTAATCAAATCAAACTAAATATATCAAAACTACCAAAACTAAGAATTTAATAAAAAATTTATTCCTTAATGGCGTAATTGTAAAGGAGGTTAAAATATCAAAAGAACCTTTGAATCTTCAAAAATTCATTTGAATTGAAAATATTAAAAGAACATGGCCATTGTCAAAATATGAATTCAAGCAGAATTCATACTATTATAATCCAAAGAATAATTTGGGCATAGTTATCCTTTGTATAAAAAATCAAACAAGTGTACATATTTTTATTCGTCAGGAGATAACAAGCATAAGTAGCAAACCGTTCATGTTAAGGTATATGCTCAAGTGTAAATCATTAACAAAGGCTTTCCTCCTAAGAAAAGCTAAAATTGAGGTGACAAATTGTCTCACAGAATATTCGTGAAAGCAGAGTCAAAAGTAAGCATGTGAACCACAGAAAGGAAATGAACAACCTTTACACTAGATATATTTTATCCTGTCCCTTAATTAATCATTTTTTTTTTAGCCAAAAAAAAAAAAATTTAACCACTTCTCCTTTACATTAAAGATACACGTAAAGTAAAGTAAAATTACCTGTATAGTTAAGGGCGCTATAATTCTCCAACAAAACCATCTCTCCGTGGAAGTCCACAATCTCCTTCCGAATTTTTATCATCTCTTCATTAAAATCCTTTGCTTTTGCCACCCTATCTTGTAACTCCTGCAATCAACCACAAGCACAATTGTCAACACCAATACCAACTACTATGCTCATTCATCTTTCTTTCATTATTTCCCATACCAAGTTCATACAACAGCGGATAGGTGAAAAGTACACATGTTGAATTCACTAATTTTCGCATCCACACAACACATGTATAAGATGGACTGTGATGATTAGCAAGTTGAATGGTAGCAATGTTTGATCCCATAAAAATGGTAGTATTGAAAGTGATTTTATTTTTAAGAGATATCCAATCAGATTTTAGAACATACATGAGTTTAAATCAGTCAATTTAAACTAGTCAACCACTCAGTTGCAATGGACTGTAGACAAACATCTGGACAACTAATGATAACATTTTCCTAATTTTTTGTTAGTACATGAAGAGTTGGTGTTGTCTCGATTCCACCAATAATTATCTCATGTGTCTGCTCCATTTCAAATGTTGTGGGGCCCAAAATCTGTGAGCAGACAAAGGCAATACCTTCTTTGATCCCTCAACCTATGCATAAGATGAACCATGCTTATTGTATTTATCGCAAAATTGGATAGTCTAATTTTGTTAGTAAGTAGGTAGGAAGTTTTATTTGATCGGTTGATCCCATGAAAATATTAGGAAAGAATTTCAGCAATAGTTGCCCACTTGAACCACTTTTGTTTCTAATAGACTCAAAAAATAAGAATCAAATCTCAGAACACAGATGAGTTTGAAACAACTCAGTGAGACTTTCGTTTCTAGTAGACATGAAATGGGAATCAAATCTTAGAACACACGAGTTTGAATCAACTTGGTGACACTTGTTTCTTGTAGACTTGGAAATTCAGATGAGTTTAAAGCGATTCCATATTTCCATGACACTTCTGTTTTTAATAGACCTTGAAATTGGAATCAAATCTCAGATGAGTTTAAAGCGACTTTAGTGACATTTTTGTTTCTTCTAGACTTGGAAATCCGAATCAAATCTTAGAATACATACACAGTTTAAAGTAAATCTATGACACTTTTGTTTCCAATAGACTTGAAAACTAAAATCAAAGATCAGAACAAACAAGTTTCAAGTAACCAGGTGACACTTTTGTTTCCAATATACTTCGAAATTGGGATCAAATCTTAGAACACAATTGAGTTTAGATTGTGTTGTTTGATCTCACAACCCATAGATTAAGATCAACAACTATCATGATTTTCGCTAAACTATATGACAAAATGTACTTATTTCTTGTTTAAGTTTGACCCATAATGATAATTAAAATAAATAAATAAATAAATAATATAACTTTACGTGACTTATAATATATTTAACTACACTAATGAGTTTGCTCCTAAACAAACTAAAGATAACATTATTTTATGTTAACAGAGAAAAACAATGAATTACTTGACTCCAAATCAGAAGACAACTTTCGTAAATATTAATACTAAAACCATAGAACACCAATGAAATAAAATCAAAGAAAAGGAAAAGATGGAAATTTGGGATTAGTGGGGACTGAGTCACAGACATTTTTCTAGTTCTAGTTCTAGTTCTGTTCTACTCTACTAAAATACTATAAAATACAAAAGCTAAAGCTTGTTAAACTAACGGAACCGTTACAATAACGGCCCGTAACAGTAAACGAGGAAAACCGTCCACGTGAGCAGTAATAACTGCGCACAGTAGCAGCATCACTCAAAAGTTGGCGGAGGAGCACGTTAGCAACAAGAAATATTCCCAGCGCACGATAGCTTAAGATGCGCACGTTTATGGACAACAACGACGTCGTTTTCTAAAATGTTTATCCTGGAATTCCTAACAGCTTAAAACTAATTTCAGATAGATAATACTAATATTTTTAGTTTGTTACCAAAAACAAATTCAGATAATAATAATAACAACAATAATTAATGAAGAGTTTTATTAATTAATGAAAAGAATCTAAAAAGTTTCTAAAAATCACTTTCCTGGTTAATAAGAATCAACGCTACCGTGCTTATTTTCTCGGCAACCAAACACGTCATATAAAGAAGAAGAAAAAAGAGAGGAAAAAGCTTTAATACCTTCAATCTGATAATGTATTCCTCCTCTTTCTCGACGAAGAAGGAGTTGAATTTCTCGAGCTCGTCCTCGAGCAAGGTTTCGAAATCGATCTCCTCCTTGGACATGCCGTCTCCGGCGCCGATTTCCGCAGCGTCGCCGGAGTCGAGCCTGGCGCGCTTGCTAGGCCTCTCGCCGCCACTCTTAGGCTCAATAAGCTTCAGCTTCTTCTTGAGCTCCTTATAGGACAAGAACTTGTCTCGCCATTCAGGTAGCGTCTCCTCGATCTGATTGCTCAAACTCTTCCCGAATTTCATTTCTAGAAAAAAAAAAAAAAAAAAGAGTGTGTGTGTGTGTGTGTGTTTGTGTTTGGTTGGAGAGAAAAAAGAAAAGAAAAAAAAAAAAGGAAAGAGAATGCGAAGGAAAATGAGGGAAAATTGAAAGGAAGGAGCAGAAGATAGAGAGAGCGAGCGAGCGAAGTTGATATAACGGTAAGGAGAGAATATTCGAGGGGTATAATTGGAATATCCGTTCGTTTCTGAAGAGTATATCTCGGGTTTTATTCCTTTTCCAGACAGAGAGAAAGAGCTTTTATTTATTATATAGTATTTATTTTGCCTTTTTTTTTTTGGGGGGGGGGGGGGTATCTGTTTTTGCTGTATTGGACAGGCCACGTGTGCAGTATTTAAAATCACATACTTTAAAGAGCTGTGAGAGAGAGAGAGAGTTTGTGAAGCCGGATTGGTTAGTGTAAAGTTCACAAATGAGCTGCGTTTTCTATGGCAACTTGTGAGAAAAAATAAAAAAAATCTTCTTTTTTTTTTTTGGGTGGATGGCTTGGAATTCATGTGTGATTGTTTTTACATGGATTCTCTTCTTTTGGAAGTGTCAACTTGAATAAGAATCGAGGCCAACTATTAGTGGTTCTAGACTAGAGCATTAAGATTATATTAATCATTCTCATTTGCAATTTGAGTTGGCATTGACCTTTTTTTTCTTTTTTCTTTTTTCCTTATAAATTTATTTGTCTGCATTTGACAATTTAATGGATAAGAGTGTTGAGGTTTAAACTTGGACTTTTTCATTTAAAGCATTATAAAGTAACGGTTGAGTTACGAGATTTTTTGCTATGTTTATTAGAAGCAGATAAAAATTGACCAAAATAGTATCTAGAAAAAAAATGAATTTTAAAAATTGTATATAAATATTTTTTTTCCCTAGAAAAAAAAGCTAATCTGCTTTAAGCCTTTATGCTTGGTAAGACTTATATTTGATTTTGATGGTTTGAATCAATAATCACTTCTCTATGACCTTCAACTGCCCACCAATATAAAATAAGAATTAAAAAAAATAAGAATCACCAAATCAACAGATAAGTTCTGCTTATATTGTTTATAGTATTGCGTGATAGGGGAAATCAATTAGGTACCAAAGCTTGTTTCATTGTATAGTTGTGTTAATGCAGTATTTTATTATTATATTTTTGAAAGATACTTTAGCTAAAAATAAACTAGAAAAAGAAAGATGAATGCTATGGGGGAACAAAAACCACAAGCAAATGGGATAACCATGCCTCTATCACAACTAGAGTGAGTAATCCAATAATAAAGACTCACTTAGTTGAGACTTTGGAGTTCATATCATTATTTGGAAACGTCAAGATACAATAGTGTTGGTTCATTCTCAATTCCTTTGGCTAGTGCTACTCTTACCCTATTAGAGCTAAGGAGGTTAGAAAAATTATTATAATATATGGTATCAATTAACTTTTCAAAGTGAACATATTTTTGGAATATCCTCAAAATAGAAAAACAATACAAAATTAGGGAAAGTATTAATCACTATTAAAATTGAATTCCGTTGACTTTACCAAAATGATGAACACTATTTTGAAATATCCTAAATATAATACAATACAACAATACCAAGGAGTATAGGATAATGTTTTTGTCTGAACCAATTTAGAGGAAAGTTCTTCCGATCTACTAGGTGGTAACTTGAAAAAAATTATCCACATGACCTACTTAATATTAATGTAATTTGTTTAAATGATTTAATAAATTATGTGATTTTATATAAGGGTTAATTTTATAAATCGAACACATAATAGGTCTTTTTGGAGGAAATTTTTGTTTATAGAGCATGACATTTTCTAAAAAGTTAGGGTTACAACAAAAATTCACAATAAATACTCAATTCACAATCATACATGAGCCATTAAAAAAAAAAACACAAAATTAAATTGCAGATTATGGTGAGCCCAGGTGCAAGTGAGAGAACTTCTTGTGATATTGGTTTTATTGTAATTTTCTTTTTAAATGAGGCCCACTTCATTTCTCATTATTAATGAAATGGAATAGGATTTCTTTTATGGAGGATAATGATATTTTATATTTTTATCTTATATAATCATCACAAGATATCCATTGTCAAAAGACGTAAAAATCATTTATTACGATTCCTACTATTGTATTAAATATATATTACAAATATGTTAGGTTTTGTTTTATTTTATTTTTACTTCTTAAATAAGACTCATATTAGTAGGTTTAGTTAGCTTAACTAGTAAGGTGTTTTTTTGTTTAATAAAAAATATTTTATCCAAACCTTGTCTACACCATAAAAATTGATTGATGTCTTAACCTAATTATAAAAAAAATTTTATTTTAGAGTGGATGCCATTAGTTGAAATTTATTGTGTATATATACACGGCATAACTCTTTATTGATGTTATACTATTTATATATTTTTTTTTAAATATGGTACTCATCAAATTAAAATATCTTTTAAATGATGTATCTCAAATATCTTTTTAGTTAATTTTTTTTTAATAAAAATAAAAGTTTAAATAAGATTGTGTAAGATTTGAATGAAATGAGAAGATTGAACTCATTATTATATTATAAAGTGGGGGTTCATACTTCATATTGAAAAAAATATATATATATATATATATATATTTTTCCTAAGAATTCAACAATTAAAATTGTGGGGCCAGAGAACTTCCGACCCGGCCCATTTTCCACTAGGGCCTAGGGCCCGTGCCGAGGAAGGTAGTTGCCGAGGATGAGTAGGGAAAGACCAAATAGCCTAGAGACGTAGCCGAGGATGACCCTGTCCTCGGCATCCCAAGACTCCGAAGGGAAGAGAGACATGTCATCAAGGGTAGTCTCCAAAAGGCCCCCAGAAGAAGAGGCGAGTAGAATGGGACCCACGTGGGGGTACGGTGTGGAGGTGGTTCAAGGTAAATACGTCCCCTCCGCATTTAATGCGTCTACAAACGTCCCAACCATATTAATGAGAAAAGACGCCTGAACAGTGTGGTTTCGATTATTGCAACTAACAAAAAGTAAGGGGAAGCGGCTGATGGGACAGGTACTTGAATAGGCACCTGCCTGATCAACAGGTGGAGGGCCAGGATCAGCCAAGAGGGGTTATATAATGTGAAGACTGATGCGCCAAAAAAGGGGCTGGGAAAAAAGGCCAAGAACCAGAGCCTCCCAAACCGTCTTGAGGAGAAAGACTCCCCGAGCGAACATGGTTTAACTCTGTATGAACACCACGACTAACCACCATTCAGTGACCAAGTTCTAGCCTTTTAAACCCACACTCTACAAATTATATTGTTTGGGCCTTTTTACGTGCGAACCCAATATCATTTTGTGGTTGTTACAAATTGAGTCCTTACAAAAATAATAGTAAATTTTAGTTAAAAAAAAATAAAACAATAAGAGTATAGAAGAGTTTTTATAATATAAAAGGAATATATATATATATATATATATATGAATCTGATATAATCGTTGTCAATAATAAGAAAAGGTATATTCTGTATATATCTCTTATAACATGGGAATCCCATCAATGTATAGGACCCACATGTCATGAGAGGGCTAATTATATAAACATAGGAAACAAAAAAAATATCCTTTTCCCCATAATAGAAAGAGATTTTAATATTTCTTTGTTGAGGTGGGAGCTATTTAGAATTTAAGACTAATAAAGCTTAGCTGAAGAAAGAGAGAGGTTAGAAGCCGAGCCAAAGTGAGTAGCTTTCCTTATTTATGACGCATGGCATAATCCCAAGGAATTTGGAATATCCAAATCACTTCCCGATAAAATTGGGTTTTATTTAAATAATCATATGTCTTCGTGCAATTGCAAAGCTTTCATCTTTGTTTGTGACGGCAAGGTCAAATGTCAATTATATTAGAGGAAAAGTTTATTCGGAGATAAGATCTCAAAAGTGGGACTCACCATTTTCACACGCAATGAACGTGTCCGAGTATGCACATTCAATTTTTGAAGCTTACACTTCTCCAAAAAATAATTCAAGGTTATAGGTGGGATTTTCATTTTTGGGACTATTGTTTTCTCTTGTTTGGCCTTTCCAAGAGAAGATTCGGATTTGTCTTTAGGATATTCCATATTTGGGACTTGGATTCTAGAGAGAACGTAGTACTATGTTCTTGGAAATATGGTCCCCTCAAATTACTCCACTTTTGTTTTTTTTTTTGGTTTCTTTCCCATTCTATTATTTTCTTTCATTAACAAGAAGATTTATATATTTTTTTTCCTTAGAAAACCATCCCTCATTTTCAAAGTTTCTTTGAATCTTTCTTTTACTTTCACTTGTTGCACCATAAATGATTTTAATTCCTTTTTTGTAAAGTTTTTTTCGTACACTTTTGTCTTGCCTCTTCATTGTGCACAGAACAAAATCTTCCATAATATAGGGGAAACTAGAAGAACTTTATTCTAAATGTAAAGATGGGTTTGATGTAATATGTACAATTGTACATTGCCAAGTTAAAGCACCTTTACAATTTTTGTTTTTATTAGTTTGAGTCAAAAAGATTTGGTTTCAGATACAGAGTGGGAGTGTGGGATAGTGTGAAGAGCCATGCACTTGCATGATTTGAATTTTTTTTGTTTTTGAGAAGAAAGACATCAACTTTATTCAAGCAGATTTGAAGGTTTTTTTTTTTTTTTTTTTTTTTTGGTTTTGTTTTAAAGTTATGATAGTATTTCAAATTTCAAATTTCAAACTTACAGCATCTGGTTCATGATGATCACTTTTTATTATCAGGTCAAAACACTAATTGAATTTGATTTTTTATAATAATATGTTATTATAAAAATACATTAACACACAACTAAATTAAAAAAAAAAAAAAAAAAAAAGTAATCCGCGTTCATTTTTTTTTTTTTTTTTTTTGAGAAGAAGTAATCCGCGTTCATGGTGCAAGTTAGCTTACTTCTTAAATATAATGATATAAATTGTATAAGAATATTTTAATTTTGCACATGTGTGCACATTTTGTACATACACTTGCTCATGCGTACGTGTGTGTGCTCTCTCACACACACACACACACACACACATATATATATATATATATATATAGATATAGATGTATTAAATCTAGACTCGTTTTTTATTAACAAGAGATTTCATTAATCAACATCCAAAAAGTTTTTTCTTTTTCTCGCCCTAGTTTCTCCCTGAGACACTAGAGCGTAGAACCTACCTTATCTTCCCCGGAATGATAAACCCTCCCCCCTGCTGAATCCTCCATAGCAGTAGGGTTCCTTGACCTCCGTTCTCCTTTACGTGTGGTCTACTCTCTTTATTCTCACTCTTTCATTATTGATTAACCTCCATGGACGAAATCCTTTACGACTGGAAAAAATTATCACTGACAGATGAAGAAGATGTTAAGCTTAGTCTATCAAGATCCAAAAATATACGAAGAAAGGAGTATATTTTGGCTGCCAAGTTCCTCACAAAAAGAGCTCTCAACGTGGAAGCCATAGGCCGCACGTTCAAACCTCTATGGAGAGCCAAAAAAGATTTCAAAGTTCGCGAAGCCGGAGATCACATTCTATTATTCGTCTTTGAACTCGAAGCAGATGCAGAACGGGTTCTTGCCAATGAACCCTGGACTTTCGATAAACACGCAGTCCTTCTTCAGAGGTTTGATGGTTCCACACCGCCGAGATACCTAAGATTCACAAAACTGAAATTTTGGGTGCAAATATACGGTTTGCCGATAAGTATGTTGGATCCAGAGACGGCAATTGAATTAGGAGAATCTCTCGGTCAGGTAACACCATGTGCGAACCCAAATGAGTTGGTGGGGGGTGATTTTCTACGTGTTCATGTGGAAATCGATGTTTCAAAGCCTCTCTACCGGGGTCGAAGAGTCGCATTGGATGATAACACTGAACAATGGATTTCATTTAAGTATGAAAAGCTCCCAAACTTTTGTTACTGGTGTGGTCTGATTTCTCATGACGGGAAGGACTGTGACCTCTGGTTAGCAAGGAAAGATACAAGGAACACAGAACCTACGGAGTACGGACCGTGGTTGAGAGCGATGCCTTTCAACCCAGGGAAAACTTCTTTCACCGTTGTCTCTGGTATGGGCGACGGACTGGGAGGAGCATCAAAGCTAACAAAAACGACAACTGATACGGAGGTTCGACCAACCGGAACGAGCACGGTAAGATCCGATCCCGGCGAGAATAACGGCGAGAACCGGCTTCAGGTACCCGATATGGAAACAAGTAAAACAGGGGCGCAATCCTTGCCAGAATCCCAGAAAAGCCGCATCCCAATAACTGAGGTAATAACGTCCAAATCTACATTATACACTTACCATACTGATTCATTTGACTTTGATGCGCAGATACAGGAAATAGACGTTGCTCTTGGGACTGTTGACAGCTGTGAAAATCACGTGGCATCTACTTCAATTGATACTACTCAAGTATTAGCAAGCAATGATGCCACGGTAACACCCTCCATGCCAGATCACACCCAAATAAGTCAGGAACAAGCACCTCACGTGGCAGCCAACAGAACTTTGCGATCTTGGAAAAGGTTAGCACGTGATAGCACTATGGAAACTGAATTTACTCAAGAACCCACGACCACAAAAAGAAACAGAGACGAGGAGTCGGAAGTTCTTCCCGAGTTACCTTTCAAAAAGATACAGGTTTCAAAGGAAGATTGTCAACAAAATAAAATGGTGGAGGCTGCTCAGCAGCCCCGCCAAGCACAATGAGTCTCTTAGTATGGAACTGTCGTGGGCTTGGGAACCTGCGTACAGGGAAGGAGCTTGAAGTTTTGATTCGGGCTAAAGATCCCTCCGTCGTGTTTTTAGCCGAAACATGGGCGGACGAAGCTAGGCTAAAAGAAGTCCAAAGGAATATCAAGTTTGATAATTTGTTTTACGTGGAAAGAAATCATAGAGGTGGTGGGGGTTTGGCTCTATACTGGAAGAATTCCACGGATGTACACGTAGACTCATTCTCCAAGTATCATATAGATTCAATTATCAACAAAGGCAATGATGAAGCATGGAGATTCACAGGTTTTTATGGAGAACCAGCAACTCACATGAGAATTGAAGCCTGGAATAAACTCCGACTACTCAACACGAAACACAACCTCCCTTGGCTATGCGCTGGAGACTTTAATGAAATCACCAGACACTCAGAAAAATTGGGGGGTAATAACAGAAGCCAAGCTCAGATGCAACTTTTCAGGGATGTCATAGATGAGTGTGGATTCCTTGATCTCGGGTATGTAGGCGATCAATTCACTTGGAGAAAGCATTTTGCAGATGGTCACTCACTGTGGGAAAGATTGGATCGAGGTCTGGCCAACCATGATTGGTTCATGAAATTCTCAGGTTCAAAAGTACATCACCTGCACTCAGACTCTTCAGATCACTTACCACTATGGATCACCTTGGATGGTTTAGATATTCCTACATTCTCTAAACCATTTAGGTTCGAAGAAATGTGGCTCTCAGACCGTGGGTGCTCAGAGATTGTAGAAGCGGTGTGGCTTTCTAGGGAAGATGGAGATGTGCAGGATCATGTCATTCGTAAAATAGACAAATGTGGTAAAGAATTAAGAGATTGGAACCGGAATTGCTTTGGCAATGTTAGAGTGGTGTTAAGTCGAAAGAGAAAGGAGTTAAAAGATGCTGAAAAAATAGCCATGAGATCCGGAAATAATCAACAGGTCAGAGAATTGAAGAAGGAAATTGCTGAGTTGGTTGATAAGGAAAATAGACTCTGGTTCCAGAGATCCAAAGTCTTGTGGGCAAAATTTGGAGATAGAAACTCAAAGTTCTTTCACAGCCAAGCTTCACAAAGGAAGAGGAAAAATCTAATCCGGAAGCTTAAGGACTCCAATGGCCATGTGTTTGAGGAAAATGAGGGGATAGCGGAATGTCTAGTGCAATACTACCAGAATCTCCTCAGTTCAGAAAACCAGCAAATTTGTGACTCAGCTACAGACTCAATCCAGACAGTGATTACTGAGGAAATGAACTCCAAGCTCTCCTCTGATTTCACTCATATGGAGGTAAAGCAAGCCATTAACCAAATGGCCCCACTTAAGGCCCCTGGGCCGGACGGTATGCCTCCTCTCTTTTATCAACACTACTGGAATTTAATTGGTGATGATATATCTAACACGGTGTTGCATTACCTTAATTCTGCCTCTCTACCTGAACACCTCAATCACACCTTTATCACACTCATTCCAAAAAAGAAGAATCCTGAATTTGCATCTGAATTTAGACCCATAAGCTTGTGCAATGTTTTGTATAAAATTTTCTCTAAAGTTCTAGCTAATAGACTTAAGAAAATTTTGCCTAATATTATCACTGAGAATCAAAGTGCTTTCACTAAGAGTCGCCTTATTTCTGACAATATTCTTGTAGCTTTTGAGTCTTTACACAGTATGCAGAGACACTCAGGGAAGGAAGGTTACATGGCCATTAAGCTGGACATGAGCAAAGCATATGATAGAGTGGAGTGGGGGTACTTAGAATCTGTCATGGTAAAAATGGGGTTCACAGATCATTGGATCAAACTCATGATGTTATGTGTCAAGACGGTGACCTATTCAATACTGGTGAATGGGGAACCTAAAGGCATGATCACACCAACAAGAGGCATCAGACAGGGCGACCCCTTATCCCCCTTTCTATTCTTACTCTGTACTGAAGGTCTCAATGGGCTTCTTCTCCAAGCAGCTCACTAAGGACATATTAAGGGTTACTCTCTTTGTAGAAATAGTCCACGTCTAACCCACCTTTTGTTTGCAGATGATAGCTTGCTGTTTTGCAGGGCCACCAACGAGGAGTGCCAAAGAGTTTTGGATATTCTGGATGTATATGGGAAATGCTCAGGTCAACGAATTAACCGTAGCAAGACGACAATCTTTTTTAGTAAATCTACGAAGGTTGAGTCTAGAGATCAAATTAAATTGGCATTGGGAATTCCTGAAATCATTCAGTATGAGAAATACTTGGGGTTACCTTCGCTGGTGGGTAGAAACAAAAAAGCAAGCTTCAATTATATAAAGGAAAGGGTATGGAAAAAACTGCAAGGGTGGAAGGAGAAACTTCTTTCGCAAGCTGGAAGGGAGATTCTTATAAAGGCCGTTGTTCAGGCTATTCCAACCTACACCATGAGCTGCTTCAAACTCCCAGTTGGACTTTGTTCTGAAATTGAAAGCTTAATAAGAAGGTTTTGGTGGGGGCAGAAAGGAGAACGGAGAAAAATCCATTGGGTGAGATGGGACACACTTTGTCTTCCAAAAAATGAAGGCGGAATGGGTTTCAAGGATCTAGCTAATTTCAACGATGCTCTCTTGGCCAAACAGGCTTGGAGATTACTTCATAATAAGGATTCTCTATTCTATAGAGTCTTTAAAATGAAGTTCTTTCCAAACTGTAGTATATGGGAAGCTCAAGACTCTAGCTCTGGCTCACATGCTTGGCATAGCATATTAAAAGGAAGAGATGTCCTACTGAAGGGCGCAAGATGGAGGGTTGGGAATGGAGAAAATATTAGTATTTGGAATGACGCTTGGTTACCATCACAGGAGCACCCAAGGGTCCTTTCAGACATTGTTCCAGGTTTTGAAGATGGAAGAGTTTCTGATCTCATTGATCCGAGTACAAGAACTTGGGATGCAAATTTAGTGCATGGCTTATTGTCATCTGAAGAAGCTGCACTGGTTCTCAGCATCCCACTGAGCCGTACCCCAGTGGAGGACAAAATCATTTGGCCCTTCACCCCCTCAGGTAACTATACGGTAAACTCGGGTTCCAAGTTCCTAGCCAAACTAAACTCTATGTTGGTTCCTGCAGGTAATCCTCAGCAGCAAAATGAGGTTTGGAAGCTGATTTGGGAGCTTAATGTTCCAAATAAAGTACGAAATTTCATGTGGCGGGTTTGCAAAGAAGCCATTCCAGCAAAGCACAATCTATTGAAGAGGAAGATCCTAAATGAAGATAGATGTGAACAATGTGGAGTGGAGTCCGAAACAGCTGCCCATGCACTTTGGAATTGTACCAATCTGGACGAAATTTGGGATAACACTCCAGGTTTTGAAGACCGTGACCAACTGGGCATCTCAAACATCACGGAACTAGTCAAGGTGACGCATGAAAGAAGGATGAACACGGAGCTCATGGCTATGGTGATGTGGACGGTATGGCACAGACGGAACCAACTCCGAGTAAACTCCAACGTCCTTCCCAAAGCCCAGGTTTTTCAACAAGCAATGCAGGTCCTTGAAATGTTCCAAAGGAGCCAACAATCCCTCATCAATCATGCAGCGAACATGAGAACTCAGCAGCATATTCAGTGGCGTCCTCCTCCGGATAATTGTGTAAAATTGAATTTCGACGGTGCCATTTTTCAGGAGTTGGGCAAAGCTGGTTTGGGTGTGGTTGTCCATGACTCTCATGGAAACGCCATTGCCTCACTGTCTGAACAAGCCTCACTTCCATTTGCACCAGTCATTGTGGAAGCCATGGCTGCTGCTAGAGCGATTACTTTCGCACAAGAACTTGGTTTTAATGAGTTTATGCTTGAAGGAGATTCAGAAGCAGTAATAAACACCCTTCGTAGCCCAGAAGCTTCATTGACAACTTATGGTCATCTTCTTGAATCTGCAAAATCCACTCTAGTTACCAGCAAATGTATTGCTTTTTCCTATATTCGTAGAAGTGGTAATAGAGTAGCACACAACCTAGCTAAACATGCTAGACATGTTAGAGGTTTGTCGGTGTGGGTGGAGGACATGCCACCACACCTCTATGATGTACTTTTTGCTGATCCCGGTTGATTTTTTCAATAAATTAGTAGTCTTCATTCTCAAAACAAAAAAAAAAAGAGATTTCATTAATCAACCCCAAAAATCCGTACAAAAGTACAAAGCACTAGCTGTAAACTAGCTAGAAGATCAAGAAAACACCTCCCAATCAGAACTACAGCAGCAACTATAAAATTATGATCACCAAACACAGCAAACCACCATGGCTAGATCAAAGATAGACAAATGTATTAATTAAACCTTAGCTTCATATTTACTCACCAATATCTATCACGTTTTAAACAATTATATATGTAGTTTGATTAGAATTTAGAAATCTTGATTTTGGTATGGTAATGAAAACAGGTTGTAACTAAGAATTTGCTATTCTCGAAGTGAACAATTTCAATTTGTTTCTGAAACGATATGAAGCAAAGCTAATATATACTATTTGGAATTTACCAGGAACTCTGTGCTGCATGAACTGAACTTGGTTTTCATATACGGGAGGGGAAAGAAGATAAAGTACACCATTTTTATTAATTCAAGAACTAAGGAGGCCAGGAGCAATTTCTAAGAGAAGGATTAAAAAAAAAAAAAAAAAAAAAAGGAAGAAGAGAAGAAAAATATGTGTAATTTTTTAAAATTGAAGAGATAAATACTGAAAGACTAATCTCCAATTTACAATTACATGATACAATAGTCTGAATCACATAGTTGAAATATAGAAGGAGTGTTATCCTGCCAATTATTCTTGCTCTCCTGGAAGAATAAAAAAATATTATACATATATTCACGGGAAGCATATAAATTAGAATTGCATGCTTGTGTATTAAAATAACACATAGGTTTAAATTACATCATATATAAATTTGGTTAATATAATGTTGCATCACCGAGTACTTTTTCCTAAGTATTTCATCAAATGTGTAATAATTAAAAAACTTACATCATGTGTAATTTCTTCTCCAAAAAAAAAAAAAAAAAAAACCATCTTGTGTAATTTAGATTTAATCTCATAAATATAAAGGTTAATGCTATACCACAACACTTTTTATTTTTATTTTTTTGAGAATCAATGCTACTAATATCATTATCCAAAAAATAATAATAATACCTATTATTTATGATTTTAACAATTACTCTGCTAGATTATGTGTTTGCTTTGTACAGTTTATACTTATGTTAAATTTCTTAGTAGCAATATATCATTTACAATCAAATCTCTAATTTTAGGCATTGTTTAAAATATAAAAAAATTGAAATTTTAATATTTTATATATGAAATAAGTATCAATTAATGATTATGTTTTTTTTTTTTATAGAAAGAATTAATGATTATGCTAATATTTTGCAAGTGCGAGAAATGATGAGATAATATAATCTTATAATAATATAATAACAATTGTGGGGCCAGAGAGTTTGTGACCCCAGCCCATTTCATGTTAAGGCCCAAGGTCTGCGCCGAGGAGATACAGGGCCGAGTACGCATCATAAGAGTCATAGACGGTCTAAGGAAATGGCCGAGGACGAGCTCCTGCTCGGCATACCATAAATGCCCCTAAAAGGAAAAGTGATCACAGTGCGGGAACAGCACAAGTAAAAGGCTGCCAAAACTGCAATAAAGCATTCTGCGCATGACAGAGCCATGCCTTTCAACTTTTACAACCACCCCCAACCACTCTGGGTATGGGCTGATGGGACAAGTATCAGTCTTGGAAAAAGTCGATCCTACACGTGGACAAAGGATAAGGAACACAGGCTAATATAAAAAGAGGGACAAGCAATCTGAGGAAAGAGGCTGAGAAAAATGGCCAAAAACCAGAGCCTCCCAACCCGCCTCCAGGAGAAAGATTCCTAGAGCGAACACGATTTAATTATGTATGAACACCACAAAAAATCCACTGTCTGGTGACCAAGGCCTAGCCTTTCAAATCCACGCTCTATAAATAATATTGTTTGGGCCTTTTTACGTGCGAACCCAACATTATTATGGGTCGTTACAAATTGTGGCCTTACAATTGGCGCCGTCTGTGGGAAGGACTTGTGTCTTGACACTGGTGGTGGGTTGATACAATCCTTCACATCATTTTCAGCAGCCGGATATAGTGTTTTAGCATAAAGTCCCACTAGGGGCTACGTTTCTTCACTAGGGGCTGCGCTTTGTAGCGTCAGCAGCACGGATGGTTCTAGGGGCTTGGCCGAGGAGCTAATCCCCTTAAACCAAGGTCCCACGCCATAGCCGAGGGGATAATTCCCCCAACTACTTAAAAATCAAGTTTTGGACAGAACCAAGGTATTGCATGGTCCTCGGACTCATACCTATGGGGAAACCAACTACTTAAATATCAAGTTTTGGACAGAACCAAGGTATTGCATGGTCCTCGGATTCAAACCTATGGGGAAACCAACTACTTAAATATCAAGTTTTGGACAGAACCAAGGTATTGCATGGTCCTCGGACTCAAACCTATGGGGAAACCAACTACTTAGAAATCAGGTTTTTTATAGAACTAAGGTATTGCATAGTCCTCGGACTCAAACCTATGGGGAAACCAACTACTTAAATATCAAGTTTTGGACAGAACCAAGGTATTGCATGGTCCTCGGACTCAAACCTAAGGGGAAACCAACTACTTAAATATCAAGTTTTGGACAGAACCAAGGTATTACATGGTCCTCGGATTCAAACCTAAGGGGAAACCAACTACTTAAATATCAAGTTTTTGACAGAATCAAGGTATTGCATGGTCCTCGGACTCAAACCTATGGGGAAACCAACTACTTAAATATCAAGTTTTGGACAGAACCAAGGTATTGCATGGTCCTCGGACTCAAACCTATGGGGAAACCAACTACTTAGAAATCAGGTTTTGGACAGAACCAAGGTATTGCATGGTCCTCAGACTCAAACCTATGGGGAAACCAACTACTTAGAAATCAGGTTTTGGACAGAATCAAGGTATTGCATGGTCCTTGGACTCAAACCTATAGGGAAGCCAACTACTTAAATATCAAGTTTTGGATAAAATCAAGGTATTGCATGGTCTTCGGACTCAAACCTATGGGGAAACCAACTACTTAAATATCAAGTTTTGGATAGAACCAAGATATTGCATGGTCCTCGGACTCAAACCTATGGGGAAACCAACTACTTAAATATCAAGTTTTAGACAGAACCAAGGTATTGCATGATCCTCGGACTCAAACTTATGGGGAAACCAACTACTTAAATATCAAGTTTTGGCCAGAACCAAGGTATTGCATGGTCCTCGGACTCAAACCTATGGAAAAGTCAGCTACTTAAGAAGAATTCTAAGTTGTTCAATCCTCGGATCAAATACTAGAAAAGGTTAAGACTATGAAAGTTATTAGGAAGATAGTGAAATGCCTTATTACTCAGCAACCTGCAGGGGCTGTTCATTTTTAGGTTATATGTCCTCGGATGATTACCTCCTACACCGCACCAAGCATTCAGCTGTCATCTCGGCTATTTTGGGGTATGTATCTTTTTCCCAGGTCGGCATTATTGTGCCAAACAACTCTATTAAGTTCATAATAATATATTTTTCTTAGCAAGGGTTTCGACCCTAAGTATCATTTGTTCAAGTTGACATTATTGTGCCGAACAGCTCTCATAAGTTCATAATAACGTCTTTTTTCTTGGTAAGAGATTTCGGTCCTAAGTATTGTTTTCTAAGGTCGGCGTTATTATACCAGACAGCTCTAATAAGCTCATCGTAATATCTTTTTCTTTTCTCCTTAGTAAGGATTTCTGCCCTCAGTATCATATGTTCAAATCGGCATTATTATGCCGGATAGTTTCAATAAGCACAGAGCAAGGACTTTTTATTAACTGGGATTTCGGCCCTAAATATCGTTCATAGTATAAAAATAAAAAAGAAGTCGCAGGGTAATACGTCTATTCACGGCATAACTATTTCAAAAAGAAGAAATAGAATATACGAAATAAAGCAACGATGACTTTTATTAATATAAAGAGGTATTACAATGAAGAAAACGAAGGGCTTAAACAAGCCTATATAGAAAACGAATTACAAAAACAATAAAAAACAAAACAAACAAACACCTAGAAATCTTTTTAAGATCTGCTCCCAAGTCTTTCCAAGTTTTGCCTCAGTAGCACCCATATTGAGAGGAGGACCTTCCTTGGTGGAAGAGGAGAAGAAGAGGAAGAAGGAAAAGCACCAGGATGGATCTAGTGAAAGGAAAGAAGAAGAAGGGGAGGCAAAAGGAGGCGCCAGTGAAGGAAGAGAGGAAGAAGCAGGGTTATTTTGTCCCTGCATCAATCCTGACTCCAAACATGCTGGTGCCATATTAGCTATGCTCATAAGAGAGTGGCTGGTACTGATAATGGGTGACCCCAGCTCAGTCGCACCAAGAGTTTGATGTGATGAGCCCCTACTTCGGATTTTGGCTGAAGGGAGGATGAGAGGTATCTTGAGTCTCTGCCATCCCTGCCCTGACTGAGCCATTTTAAACTTCAGGAGAACATAGCATTTCTGGGAAGGGTATGGTCCCTTCATTCCCGCTCCTATCTTGAACGTATCACAATTCAAAGTATAAACTAGCAGATAAAGGAAACTCTGGGGGAGACTAAAGGTTTCAGACCTTAAAATGATTAAAAGGTCTCTGTGTAAGAAAAGTAACCTCTTGCCTTTCTTCTTATATGAAGGACGAAACAAGAGGCATTTAATCTATCCAAATTTCCAAGGAAATCTGTAAACGAGAATATACCCACTCCACTTCCCCACGCCGTCGATAACCGTCGAATTTAAATGGTCTCGTAAAGGGAAATCATTAAAGGCGCGTTTCGGATAACGAAACGGCAAGAACGCAGCATGAATGAATTCAGAAGAATGTCTCGTAGTCCGGTGTGTTTCCTGGATAGATGAAGAGGCACCCACATTGATGAAGGGCAGATCTAAACAGACTGCAATAAAGGTGTGGCATTACCCAAAACCCTCCTCTTCGACCAAGAGGTCGGACAGCAGGATTTTGAGGGGCTATTGTGGGGCCAGAGAGTTTATGACCCCAGCCCATTTCATGTTGAGGCCCAAGGCCTGCGCCGAGGAGATACAGGGCCGAGTACGCATCATAAGTGTCATAGACGGTCTAAGGAAATGGCCGAGGACGAGCTCCTACTCGGCATACCATAAATGCCCCTAAAAGGAAAAGTGATCACAGTGCGGGAACAACACAAGTAAAAGGCTGCCAAAACTGCAATAAAGTATTATGTGCATGACAGAGCCATGCCTTTCAACTTTTACAACCACCCCCAACCACTCTGGGTATAGGCTGATGGGACAAGTATCAGTCTTGGAAAAAGTCAATCCTACACGTGGACGAAGGATAAGGAACACAGGCTAATATAAAAAGAGGGACAAGCAATCTGGGAAAAGAGGCTGGGAAAAATGGCCAAAAACTAAAGCCTCCCAGCCCGCCTCCAGGAGAAAGATTTCTAGAGCGAACACGATTTAATTATGTATGAACACCACAAAAAATCCACTGTCTGGTGACTAAGGCTTAGCCTTTTAAACTCACGCTCTATAAATGATATTGTTTGAGCATTTTTACGTGCGAACCCAACATTATTATGGGTCATTACAAATTGTGGCCTTACAACAATAAATAATGTTATTATTGAAATACAAATATAATGAAAAACTTTTAAGTTATATAATATTGCAAGGAATTACACTTCGTATTTCTTAGAAATAATATACTATATATTTTTGCTTAAAAAAAAAAAAAAAACCCAAACTAAGGATAAGAATATTCCTCACTATTCAAGTTCCCTTATGCTCCTCCATGCCGACCTACCCTACCTGCTCTTGAAAGCTGTCTGTCCATCCTTATTCTATTTATAATCTCCCAAACGGTAACATGTGTCATGATCATAAAAATGTGATTTTTTTATATATATTTTAATTTACACTATTTTTCATTAAATATAGATAGTTGTAAATGTCCGCTTTAATTTAAAGTGTACCTAGTAATATGCTCCCTTATTTTATCGTAATTAATAAGGACTTACTCCCTCTATTGTATTTTCTATCAAATAATAGAGAGAACTGTTTAATGTTTATTATGAAAAGATAAGGAAAATATTACCAAGTTTTTGAAGATGAGAGGCAGCACTATGCAAACTTTAGAGAGAGATGTAAGGCAACACAACTTAGAAGGAAAGCAATGAAATTCAAAAGAGAGGCAATGCAATGCCAACTTTGACAATGCAAGACAACATGACTTTGAAGGGTTGCAATCCAGACTACAAAAATGCAAGGAGATACCACCAAGCCTTTGAAGATGTTAGGAGCTACGTACCACCAAGACTTTATACGTGAAAGGTAGAACTACTTAGACTTTAAAGATGAGAGAGAAAGCACATTTTAGAGATGCCAAGAGACATTCTCACAATGATGTTTGCTTTCATGGTGACTTTGCATTCCTTTTGGTTGCAATGTCTTACAACGATGTTAGCCTTCATACGGTAGCATTGTCTTCTTGTAGCGACTATCTCATAGTGATGTTCACCCAAAACTATGATTGCACTTAGTGTGACATACCAAGTTTTACCTGTGTTGCACTAGAGAGAGATTGAGTCATCACGTGGTTCAAGAAAGTTTTTTTTATCAAGTCAACACGTAGTTTAGGAGGAGATTTTTTTTTTTTTTTTTTGAAGATGTGACTGAACTCAGTAAATGATACCAAGCTGCCTACATACCTGAAATGGGATCAAGTCAATACGTAGTTCAAAAGGGGATTTTTTTTGAAGATGTGACTAAACTCAATAAATGATACCAAGCTGCCTACGTACCCGAAAGGAGATCAAGTCAATACGTAGTTCAGAAGGAGAGTTTTTTTTTTTGAAGATGTGACTGAACTTAGTAAATGATACCAAGCTGCCTACGTACCCGAAAGGGGATCAAGTCAACACGTAGTTTAGAAGGAGATATTTTTTTTGAAGATGTGACTGAACTCAGTAAATGATACCAAGCTGCCTACATACCCGAAAGGGGATCAAGTCAACATGTAGTTTAGAAGGGGATTTTTTTTGAAGATGTGACTGAACTCAGTAAATGATACCAAGCTGCCTACGTACCCAAAAGGGGGATCAAGTCAACACGTAGTTCAGGAGGAGTTTTTTTTTTGGTGTTTTGTGTGTGTGTGTGTGTTTTTTGTTTTTGTTTGGTTTTCAACCTAGCGAGCTTTTAATACCCTAACTTTTGCCTAGGTTGCCTTTAAAAGGTTTTCAACCCAGCGGGCTTTTTTTTTTTTTTTTTTTTTTTTAATTTTATGAACACTTTCAAAAGTAATGGGAGAACATCATGTACTCTTTAAGTGTTGAAGTAGGCAGTTTTAGGCTCTTACCAAGGAGCATTTTAAAGTTCAATCATAGTAATGTTTCAAGAATTTGTCGTTGATGGGGCTAATTCTCAAACCATCTTCAGTTGTATTAGTGTTGATTTCCTTCAATTCCTCAACTGTAGCTTGTATGCCTTCTTCAAATATGGGTGGAGCATCCTTAACATCATCTTCGACTTCTTGGTTTATGGGCACCATTGTACGCCTTTTTATATTCAAGGCTTCTCCAGTATTCACTTCCCAAATGGTTCTACGTTTCATACAAGATGGAATGGAGCTTCGAATCTCATTCAAATCTTGATCAACAATAAGTGTGTCGTTAGCACCTCTAAGAAGGAAATTTGTCCTCTCATTCTGCTTTCGTCTTGCCTTTAAATCTTTTGAGAGTCGAGAAAGGATTGAATGACTGAGCCTTGTGAGAACTGAACCTCGAGTGCCAACTTGAGAAGGGGTTGAGTGACTGAGTCTTGTGAAAATAGAGCCTTGAGTGTCAACAACAGAGTTATCTTCTTGAGTCCCTAACCTATCAAAGACTGAGATATGTGAAGTGGGTCGCCCAATGCGATTAAAAACAGATGATTTCTTTGATAGATTCGAAAATTGTTCTTCTTCCTCATAATTTGCCGAAATTACAGAAACACTAGCTTTTCCGGGGAATATGAACAAGAGTTGGTGGGGTGTATCCAATTCCAGCCTTAGAACTTGTTACACTGAAACCTTTAGCCTTTGACACTTTATGTTCTTCTTTTCCAGAGGCTTCAGGGATGAGCTTACCCAAACCACTTGGCTTTTCATGGTCATAACCAGCTTTAGCCATGAGTCTATATGCATTAGGGTTAAAACCCTCTTTGGTTAGTTTGGTGGGCAAAGTCCCATGTTCAACATTCGGTCATTGGGATGGTCTTGTGAACCCTTTCAATGGTTGGCTTGAGATTCTTGATTTTGTGATTTTAGCAACTGGGAGAGCTAATCCCTGCAGATCTTCCAATACTGACTCTCCATCTCTTGAAAATGGTGATTGACCCTCTTTTCTTTTGGTGACTGGGACATAGTGTAACATAGGAGCTACCTTAGTTGCTTTAGAAACTTGATGCTTCTTCTCTTCTATGGAAGTCTTTGTTTGCTTGGTTTCCTTCTCCTCAATTGGCTTGGCTTCCTTCTCCTCAACTGGAGAGTCAATCCTTGAAGTTTTGTAATGGAGGTTTACGTCTTTGCTAGATGGTGAAACAATGACTTGTGCTTCTTCTAGCATATCATCTTCCAAGTAAAATTTTGCATCAGCAAAATGTGATTCAACTACAGTAAAGGGCTTGTGATCAGCTACTATCTTCTTAACTTGTCCATTTTGGAAATATTTAAAGCATTGGTGATACGTAGATAGCACAACACCATGCTCATGCAACCATGGTCTTCCAATAAGCACCTTGTAAGTGGTCTTGGCATCAATGACATGAAAGAGCGCACTTGATTCCATTTCACCAATGAGCATATGAAGTCTAATCTTTCCAATAGCTCTTTGTCCACCTTGATTAAAGCCTTGAATCATCAATTTATTGGGAAGTAGTTCATCCAAGGTGATTCCAAGTTCTTTCAATATTTTGAGTGGAAGGATATTGACTGCAGATCCACCATCAATAAGGATACGATTGACTTCTTGTTCTTGAATGTAGCCAGTCACAAATAAGGGACGATTTTGAATCTTGGATCCCAACAAACGATCATCATTAGTGAAAATGATTGAAGACCAATATGCTCTATACACAATAGCTCGCTCTATTTCTTCCTCACTATCTGAAGAGTCTTCTTCACCACTTACTTGATAACATGTAAGAGATGAAAAGATATAATTCTCGGGAACTGGCACTGGGGAGAAAGCTATTTTCACCTCAATAGGCTCAAATGAGCCAAATTGAATGGTGAAATAAGTAGAAGTGGTTGTTGAGGCTACCATGGCTAGATTGGCAGTTGCAACTTCATCATCAAACGTGATCTTTCCTTGATGGGCTAGCTCCATGATTTTATCTTTCAACACAAAGCATTGTTCTATGGGGTGGCCTATTAGGCGATGATACTTGCAATACTTGGGATCATTTGTTTGGTCAGCCTCTTCAGGACGTTTCATCTCCGGTAGCTCAATCAACTTCAACTTAAGTAGATGATCCAACATGTTGGAGATATCGGAATCAAGGAATGGATATTGCTTTTCTTACATTTCTTGTAAGGTTGGTCTTCTTCTTCTTTCTTGTGTGAGAGCATATGTCTGTTCTTTTATCTTGGGTTTAACTGGAACTTTGAGAGGAGCAGTAGTTACAATCAAAGACTACTTGTTTTCCGGTTTAGGAGGGAATTTGCCCCCTTTGCGAGTATCTTGTCTTTCTCTCCCATTGTAGGGTTCTTGAACAGGCGGGCCTTGGTGACCATTGGAAGCAATACTAAGCTCCATGTCATGAGCACGTGTTGCTAATTCTTCAAATGTTTTAGGCTTTATTCCTTGAAGAATGTAGCTTATAGCCCAATTCATTCCTTGAATGCACATCTCAATTGCAGAAGCTTTAGATAATTGATCCTTGCAGTTGAGACTAAGATTTCGCCACCGTTGAATGTAATCAATGACAAGCTCTTCTTTCCACTGCTATGAATTGGTGAGTTCTATTATGCTAACAGTACGTCGAGTACTATAAAAACGGTTTAGGAATTCTCGCTCCATTTGATTCCAACTAT
This sequence comes from Quercus robur, assembly GCF_932294415.1. Taxonomy (NCBI): domain Eukaryota; kingdom Viridiplantae; phylum Streptophyta; class Magnoliopsida; order Fagales; family Fagaceae; genus Quercus; species Quercus robur. Next base: position 83,139,917 of record NC_065535.1, read on the forward strand.
CAATGGAGCCGGGAGTTAGATCGGTATACCAATCAAACGCATTTCCCTTCAAAGAGCGAACAAATTGCTTGACCATGAGATCCCCATAAGTTCCAGCATTGTTACAAGTTTCCACAAAGTGAGCTACAAGTTGCCTTGGATTGCCTTTACCCTCAAACTGTTGGAACTTCGGTGGCTGATAATTTTGAGGCATCCTCAAGAGATCTATCCTTTGAGTGTATGGTTTAGCATAGGCAATGGATGCTTGACTTCCACCCCCAACTTGGTCTTTGATAGCCTCCTTGATTAACTCCTTGAGCAGGTCAGGAGAGATAGACCCCTCTGTAGAGAAATTGAGATCCTTTGTTGAATTTTCAGGTCTGTCATTATGGGTTTGTTTCGGCCTAAAGCTTTCATCTTCACGATTCAATCCAGATGTATTCCCCATCTTATCCATTAGGAGAGTTATTTGTGCGTCTCTCATTGCTTCCCTTTCTTTCATAGACTTCATTAATTCTTCTAAAATCTGGGCTATAGTCGAGACTTGTTCCTCCAAAGATGTTATGTTAGTCATCATGACTAGCATGGCAAATGAGCTAACAGAACGAGGAGAATCCCTAAGCTTGGAAGCAGGAATATCATCTAAAAAAGAGAATTCAGAGCCATCAAGTGCTTTGTTTTCTTCTTCAGCTATTGGAACTTCTTGGATTGATTCCAAAGTTTGAGACAAAGCTAGCTGAGATAACATTTCTTTGACAAGATCAGCTACGTCTTTGCTTGCCCCCTGTGTAGATGAAGTTGTTTGCGACTTCTGAACTTTAGAAGTGTTGAGAACAAGTGAGGGCTGGGGAATGGATGTTGTTTGAGCATAGACCTTTGCAAGAGCTTTTGTTCTTCTCCTTGTCATAGGTCCAGCATAGGAAGCGTCAGAACTTGACGAAGAGTTTGAATCCATTGTAGGATCGACTTCACTTGTTCCAAAAAGAGGGTTGTTGATTTGAGTCTTCTTTGAAGCCATAGGGCTTCAAAAGATGTGACAATTTGATGAAGAAGAGATGAGAGGTAGAGATTGTCCCACTGGGCGTGCCAAAAATTTGTAAACACAAATTTTTCTCAATTGTAGAAAATCAAACAATTGAAAAGAAATAGAGTTTGCAAATATAAATTTGTATTGATGTATAATAAGTACAATCTCTATTTCAATTCTTTTACAAAAGAATACCCTCTGATTCTATCTTCATTGAATTTGACTCGAACAAGAATCTTTTTGACTTTGGTTGGAAGATGGATTGAACAGTCTTCACAACAAATCTCTAGCTTTGAGCTTATTAGAGATTTGTTGTTCTTCAAGTCTTCGAACGTGAAGGCTCTTAGGTTGAAGTTCTTCGGGGCTTTAGAAGCTTGATTCGTTGAGCTTCATAGATTTGGGTTTGTTGAGGTTTATGGAGGCTTTTTAGCTTAATTCCAATAGAACTTCAAAGAACTCGAACCAGAGATCTTCTTGATTTTGATTGGAAGATGGATTGAACGATCTTCTCAACGAATCTCTAGCCTTGAGCTTGTTAGAGATTTGTTGTTCTTCAAGTTCTTCAAAGTTTCTTGAGACAGAATTTCTCCAGAGCTTAGGCCTCTTGAAAACTTTGTGTCGAAAATGAGAGGGGATGTTTTCTATTTATAGTGATTTTAGAGGATAAGTTCCACTTTGAATTGATATACTTGAAAGTATGTAGTAGACTTTTGATTGGCCCAAATTCTTCTTAGAGATAATTATCTCTATTTATCTATTTTGACAAATATCATTTTTTGATAAAGATAATAATCAATAAAGATAAATAATTATCTCTATTTAATTTATTTTAATAAAGATAATTATCTATCAATTTTGAATAGAAAATTTATCTTTATTTTATTTATTTATAAAGATAATTATCCATAAATTTTGAATAGAAAATTTATTTTTATCTTGCGGGCCGAATGACATTTGGCAAATTTTAATATGCCAATGTGATGTTAATTTGGATGACACATGTCATCATTTGACTTAATTAATTTAATGACATATTAATTTGGAATTTGTCACTAAATTTTTGATGTGGTAATTGGCTTGACAAATTTTTGCCTCCTACACACGTGTTTGCATATGTTAACTCCAATGCAATGAGTTTGGTCACGTGTCTACATTATGTCAATTTCAATGCACTGGAGCTAAGCATTATCCATATTTTTATTACTAAAACTTATAAATTTATAATCTTAATCCATTAAAACGAGTTAGCTTTACTACACGTAAAGATGTAAAGATGAGATGTGCAATGAGTTTGGTCAGCCAATGGAAATTTCTTATGGGTTCAAGTTCAACTCTTAAAATAATAATGATAATAATAATAATAAAAGAAAAATCCACAAGTTAATTAGCAGAGGGTGACATTTCCCAAACCTAAAGAAGGGTTGGGCCTTCATTTGACTCAAACTAGTACCAAAACTCAATCGGAGACTAAACAATGAGGGAGATACCTTATGGGCTCGTGTTTCGAAGGCGACTACTAATCTCATAATCAATCTAGGCCTTTTTCATGTGGTAGTTGAAGGAATTGCTATCGAATTTGGGCTTCTTGTAAAGGATTTATACCGTTGCCAAATGGGCATAGATGGGTTATGAATAGTGTGGCAGTTCATTTTCTTTCATATTGTGCTTGAAAGTTTGAAGGGATAGAAGAGAAGAAGATACCTTATCACATGCACTTAGCGCAAAATGAGGATTGTTTTTCTTTTCGGAGGCAAATGGTTATTCCTTCTTATTGTTTGGATGTTTTAAAAATCAAAATACGAAAAAAAAGGAAATGATAATACATTATATAATTTGACAAATATATCATTTTTCTATTCATCTTTTGTACTTAACTCTTTTATTCAATTTAAAGGAATAGATATTAATCAAAATCATAAGGGTTAAATTGGCAATTTAATTTTTATTTAATTTTTAAATAGACGTGGAACTTTTCCCCTTCCCCTCCAAATTCCCCCGATTTTATTAGGAAATTAATAATGAGGAGTTTGGAGGGTATCTCACCCCCTCAAAATCCTCTCAAACCCAGCTTCCCCCTCTCTTCAATAAATAAAAAAGAAGGTTAATTAAACAAGTGATTAGGGAAAGCAATGGGTCATCGTTAAGTTTTATGAGTGATACTAGGATACTAAAAATTTTAATTCAAAAGATTTAAAATATATTGATGTATCACTAATTACATAAAATTAATTTAAATATTCATTTATTAGGTTGTTAAAATCTATCAATCATATTCTTTGCCATATCAATTTGTAAACAATTTGAAGTAAAATTCATAATAGCTTTAGCATTTTTTTTCCTTAAAACAAAAAGAAAAGAAAAGAAAAAGATTTGTGTAAATATATTAAATATGGGCATTCAAAATTTTGTGCAATAATATTAGAAGTCAATAAAAAGTTAAACTTCTTTCATGTTATGTAATATTTATATTATAGATATTGTATATTTTAAACTAAGTACTCCATTTCATGTGTTTGGATTTTGGATTAACTTTTTCCCCTTAACTTATTAATTAATTTATTTATAAACAGATTTTTAAAGATTCACGTACAATTATACTTTTATCAAATAGAGAAAAAAAAAAGTGAATAAAAATTTCAATAAAAAACTATTCAATCCGTGCTTTTCAAAAGCATATCTTGTTAAATTATCTTCATATTGTTGTATTAGCATCTTCACCGTCCTTTATTTTGGTCCCAGGAATTTATGCTGATTGCAATTTCTGTATTTTCTCGTCTTCAGAGTTTTTATTTTTATTTTTTGAGTAAATAGTAATACTTATTAGAATATATATAAAAATAGTAATATTAAAAGTTTTAAACCTGATTTATAATACATTATTTAACAAGAGTGCAACTATAAAAGAGTCTAAATAATATGATATTATAAGTAAAATCAATATCAAGAACTTCGGCATATAATAATATTCACATTTGTATTCATTAATATAAAGTTAAATATGGTAAAATTATGTAATCTCTCATGCCAATACCTCTCTCTCTCTCTATATATATATATATATATATAATACAAAAAAAAAGATATTTTTCTAGGAATTTTAATACATTTTTATAATGTGGTGTCAATAATTGACAATTTGACATACATGAAAGTGATGATTTTTGGTGTAACACAAGTTGCGAAGAATTTATGTATATAATATTACAAACAAGAACATAGGACAGGACAAAGGACTAACATGAGCTCAACGCTTTTTTTCTCTCTAGGTTCTCCCAGGAGTCCTAGAGGTGAAACTTTTTCGTCTCTGTACGAACAGTTCTCTCATCAACACAGTAGAAACATTTTGGTTTTACAGTTCATGGTAAGATAGTCATGGAGGATATCTTGAATAGATGTGCGAGCTTACAGCTATCAGAGAAAGAGGGAGCAGAGGTTATTATAGATGCTCCAATGACAGAAAGTAACAGAGTGTTGGCCAGAAAGTTCTTCACGAAACGGCGTGTGAACCTGGAGTCGGTGGCTCAGGTTCTAAGATCGATCTGGAAAACAAACCAGAGCTTCGAGGTTAGCGACTTAGGAAATAATAAGGCTCTCTTTCTTTTCCAAAATGAGGATGATGCAGATAAAGTTCGACTTCAAGGCCCTTGGTCTTTTGATAAATACTTCCTTGCTCTGCACAAGCTGAAAACAGGGGAAGCAGTGAATAAGATCAAATTTGACAGGATGGCGATATGGATCCAAATACACGGCATCCCAACCATGTTCCAAACCAAGGAGGTGGGGTACAGCATAGGGTCCACCATTGGAGCGGTGGAAAGTGTGGACGCAAATGAAAAAGGCTTCTGCCTTGGAAGCTTCATGCGCATAAGGGTAATGATAGATATTTCAAATCCGTTGTGCAGAGGCCGGAAGGTTCGACTGGGAGAATCAAGTCAGTTCTGGGTTGACTTCAAGTACAAGCAAATGTCAATATTTTGCTACCTTTGTGGTTTGGTGACTCACGATGAAAATGATTGTTTGGTGGGGCTTCGCCGTACTGAACGGATGAATGTAGAGGACAAGCCGTATGGGCCATGGCTGAGAGCAACTCAGGAAAGACTTCAGAAACCTCAACTTGTCTTGGCACCATCTCGGGACAGCGATACAAAGGTACAAAAGAACCCAGACCTCCATAGTCAGGCTGGCATGGGATCGGACCGGCTTTCGCAAAGCTCAGTGAAGGGAACTGATCTCCAAACGACGGCAGTAAAGGTCAATGGAAAAGGTGAAACTGACGTGGGGACAGTGGTCGCTTCTACCGAGGCAAAAATCCCGCAAATCCCTCACGAGCAGCGAGGCAGTCAGTTCGAAGAGCAACTAAAGGAGATAGACGCAGCGCTTTTTGGGGATACGGCTGACACAACAAATCTCCATAAAGCTGTGCTGAACACGGGTGTGACTGAGATGATTCAAACAAATGATCAGAAAACCCATACGCAGATGAAGGTGGAAGGAGATGCCAGGAATGATGGGCCCCAGGAAATGTCAAAAAGCAACATGCCAACTATTGGGCCACAACCACATCATGGGCCAGCAAATAAAGCCCAGGTAAACCTTTCTACTCTTCCTCCTTTTAATATGGACCCAACCTCATTGACTAGCCCCACAAAGCCTAAACCGAAAAAGTCCAGCCCAATAAATCTAAAGAAAGACCGTGTAGGACTAGCCATGCAAAGAAAAGAAAATGTTTTACGTAGAGGGACAGTAAGGGTGAAAAGTGATGACTTGGGGACGGGCACCATGATGGAAGTAGAACAAAATGAAAAGAGTGGCAAGCGTAGAACTCGATCCCCCTTGAAAGATGTTTCGGGTTTGGTGGAGAATGTGAAGAGGAAAAAGATAGAAGGGGATGTCATGGCCCTTAGCAAAATCATGGCTCATGAGTTGGGATCGGTGGTGGCTGCGGGTCAGCCCCGCCGGGAACAATGAGTGCATTAAGTTGGAACTGTAGGGGGCTTGGGAACCCCCTCACAGTTAAAGCACTCCACAAAATAGTGAAGGAGGAAGATCCCACATTAGTCTTCTTAATGGAGACCAAGTTTGATGTTACTGAGATGAAATGGGTACAAAGGAAGCTAGACAGAAAACAGGGGCTTGTGGTGCCTTGTATTCGACCGGGGGGGGGGGGGGTGGGCTTGCTCTCCTATGGCAGTGCTCTACAACTGTGGAGGTCCAAACTTACTCTCCCAACCATATAGATGCTATCATTTCGGAGAATCAGGGTGCAAGGAAATGGAGGTTTACCGGTTTTTATGGGCACCCCGAAACTAGTAGACGCAATGAATCTTGGACGTTGCTCTCAAGGCTCAGTAGTCGCAGTGACTTACCTTGGGTGTGCATAGGGGATTATAATGAACTCATGTTTGCAAGTGAAAAGGAGGGTGGTAATACTAGACCTGAGGGTCAGATGAAACAATTTCGGGATGCCATAAATAAATGTAAACTCAGGGACTTGGGGTACAAAGGCTCGGCTTTCACTTGGCGGCGTAGATTGGGCAACCGTGGGTGGATACAAGAAAGATTAGACCGTGCTCTTGTCTCCACCAATTGGGTTGGGATGTTCCCACGTTCCAAACTCCTACATATTGCTTCCTCTACTTCTGACCATAGCATTCTTCTCCTAAAGGCAGCCAACCCCCCTCGACAGAAATTTAGGCATTCAAAACTATTTCGCTTCGAAGCCATGTGGCTCATAAATGAGGCGTGTAATGAGGTGGTTCAGGAAGCGTGGGCAAGAGGTGTAAACAGGGGCTCTCAATGGCCAATTGCTAGCTGCCTGGAAGAGTGCCAATCCGCTCTAATGTCATGGAACAAAAATAGTTTTGGTCATGTGGGTAAAAGAGTCACTGCTCTGCAAAAGAAGCTCCAAATTCTGGAGAATTTGAACATGGGGGGTACAGTGTTGAATGATATTCATGAGGTTAGATTAGAGTTAAACAAAGCTCTTGCCATGGAGGAAGATATGTGGCGTCAGAGGTCAAGGAATAGTTGGTTGAAAGCAGGGGACAAGAATACGTCTTTTTTCCACACTAAAGCATCCAACCGCATGCAACGTAACACTATAGCCAGGGTGATGGACTCCAATAACACATGGATTGAAGATGAGGAGCAGATTGGTCTTGAATTTGTACAGTACTTTGCTGGCCTCTTTACCTCCTCTGACCCTCGGATTGAGGGGGAGCTCATCAATGCAATTCAACCGAAGGTATCGGATAGGATGAATGCCTCTCTGATCAGAGATTTCCAAGCAATGGAAGTTGAGAAAGCCTTAAAACAGATGCACCCCACGACGGCCCCGGGCCCGGACGGTATGCCCCCCTTATTTTACCAACATTTTTGGCCTACGGTCAGAGAGACTGTTATATGTAATACCTTAAACTTTCTTAACCACGGCATGGCCCCGCCCAAGCTCCATGAGACGCATATTGTGCTCATCCCAAAAACGAAAGATCCGGTAAGGGTCACAGACTACCGTCCAATAAGCTTGTGCAACGTAGCTTATAAATTGGCTTCAAAAGTGGTGGCAAACAGAATGGAGGTAGTGCTGCAGGAAGTTGTAGGTGAAAACCAAAGTGCATTTGTGGCAGAGAGATTAATCACAGATAATATTTTAGTGGCACATGAAGTGATGAATCATATTGGCAAACGTAGAAAAGCCAAATGTGGGGAAATGGCGTTGAAATTAGACATGAGTAAAGCATACGACCGGGTTGAATGGGAGTGCTTAAAGCAGATAATGCTAAAACTTGGCTTCCATGGGCATTGGGTGCAAATTGTAATAAGGTGCGTGTCGTCGGTCTACTATGCAGTGAAAATTAATGGGAAGCCTTGCGGAGAAATACGTCCGTCACGTGGGCTTCGTCAGGGCGACCCACTCTCTCCATACCTCTTCATCATCTGTGCAGAGGGTCTATCTACTCTAATCCATAGTTCAGTTAAACGGCAGAGACTAAAAGGTGTGGCTGCCTCGCGTGGGGGACCGAGCGTGTCTCACCTTTTCTTCGCTGACGATAGCCTCATTTTTGGGAGGGCCTCATTAGAGGAATGTGCTGAAATACAGAGGGTGCTTCATGTCTACGAGAAGTCATCAGGACAAATGTTAAATCGGTCGAAAACCTCTTTATTTTTCAGTCCTAACATAGCTGAGGGGTTAAAGGAGTCAATTAAGGCTATGTTCGGGGCAGTTGAGATTCGGCCTCATGAATCCTATCTCGGGCTGCCATCCCTGGTGGGCCGATCAAAAAGCAATACTTTCACCAATTTAAAACAGAGGGTCGCAAACAAAGTGTCGGGATGGAAGGAAAAACTTTTGACTACTGCTGGTAAGGAAATTTTGATCAAGGCGGTTGCCCAAGCAGTACCGTCTTACTCCATGTCTTGTTTTCTCTTGCCGAAGAAATTATGTGATGAACTCACTTCCCTGGTTTGGCAGTTCTGGTGGGGCCAGGTTAAAGATGAGAAAAAGTTAGCTTGGTTAAGCTGGGATAAGCTGTGCATGCCAAAGGAATTGGGCGGTATGGGGTTCAGGGACTTGAGGATGTTCAATTTGGCACTCTTGGCTAAGCAAGGTTGGAGGTTACAAACAAACTCTTCTTCCTTGTTTGCCCAAGTGTTTAAGGCGAAGTATTTTCCCCACTGCTCTTTCTTAGAGGCAGATTTAGGCCGCCGCCCCTCCTATGCCTGGCGGAGCATTATGGCGGCACAAAGGGTGGTGAAAAGGGGAACGAGGTGGCAAATAGGCTCGGAGGAGAGTGTACGGGTGTGGTGTGACAAATGGATTCCTAAGCCGTCTTCCTACAGTGTGGTCACTTGTGAAGAAGCTTGTCCTAATGTTGCTCTGGTTTGCGACCTCATAAACAGAGCATCCATGGAGTGGAAAGCTGAGCAAATCCGCGGCTGCTTCACAGAGGAGGAGGAGGATGCGGATGCTATTTTAAGCATCCCTCTAAGCTTGAATCGGCCCAAGGACAGATTGATATGGGCGGAGTCTCCAAGTGGAAAATTTACGGCTAAAAGTGCATATAGGCTAGCCTATGAGGCGGATTTTGGTGGCAGCAAAGCAGATTGTTCGAACCCATCGGTGAGGAAGAACATATGGAAGGGGCTGTGGAAAATGAATCTTCCCCAAAAAGTAAAGCATTTTGCTTGGAAGGCAGCTAGAAACATCCTGGCTTCTAAAGAGGCACTACAGCAGCGGCACATTGCAGTGGAAGGTGGCTGCGCTCTATGCAGGAACTTGACGTAAAATGTTATCCATATTCTCTGGTTTTGTGATCATGCCAAGGATGTGTGGAACTCGAGTAAGCTCTCGCTTCCTTTTGATATCGAACCTAATTGGTGTTTTTTGGATATTATGGAAAAGCTTCTTCAATATGAGGAAGTGCACCCCGGCCTGGCCGAACGGTTTGTCTCAGTGTGCTGGGGTATCTGGAAAGAAAGAAATGTAATCCGGACGGGTGGAAAGAGTAAACCTGGTAGGGTCACTTTGAAAACCTCCCTTGGTCTAATGGACGAGTTCCAGATGGCCAATGAGGGTCCACAGAAGCCAGCTGCAGTAAGCCCTGAACCAATTCGCTGGGTGCCTCCACCACCTGGTCAGTACAAGGTAAACTCTGATGGGGCTGTGTTCGCGATCCAGAGAAAGGGGGGGGCTGGGCGTGATGATCCGTGATAGCAATGGGAATGTGATCGCTGCTCTAAGCAGCCCCACAGTGGGTCCCCTTGGCGCCCTTGAGACGGAAGCCAAAGCAATGGAGGTTGGCATGCACTTCGCTCTTGACTTAAACATCCGTGATGTGGTGGTTGAGTGTGATGCGCTGGCTGTCTTCAATGCAGTCCAAGGTTTAGCGTCTCCTTGCTCTTCGATCCTCTTCATCGTGGACAGCATCCTCCAGCAATCTCGTTGGTTCAGGTCATGTTGTTTCACCCATACAAAAAGGCAGGGAAATGTCCCTGCCCACATGTTAGCACAGTATTCCAAGTCTTTAGTTAGTTACGTTGCTTGGGTAGAATGTTGCCCGAGCCATATTGAGCAGGCCTGTGCTCAGGATATTGATGTAACTACTTTTCTTATCGCTTGAATACAAGTTCAGTATTTCTTATCAAAAAAAAAAAAAAAAAAAAGGACTAACATGTGTCCACTTTAAGGTACGCATCAATAACGTGTCCTCTTTGGTGCTCAAGTTACGCGTCAACCCTTAAGTAATCTTGTCAATCCTTTTCTTTGGTGAACCATACAGCCTGTCAAGGATGTTCATTTTCATTTCACATACAATGTAGTGATGCACTGCAAATCAATAATTGCAACACAAAAATTTTTGCTCATAATCCATGGCATCTTTACCGTCCTTTATTTTGGTCCCAAGAATTTATGCTGATTGCAATTTTTGTATTTTCTCTTCTTCGGATTTTTTATTTTTATTTTTTGAGTAAATAGTAATACTTATTAGATCACATACGAAAATAGTAATATTAAAAGTTTTAAACCAGGTTTATAATACATTATTTAATCAGAATACAACTACAAAAGAGTCTAAGTAATATGATATTATAAGTAATATCAATATCCAGAACTTGGACATATAGTAATATTCGCATTTGTATTCATTAATATAAAGTTAAATATGGCAAAATTACGTAATCTCTCATGCCAATACCTCTCTCTCTCTCTCTAAATATACATATATATATATATATATATAATGCAAAAAAAGAGACATTTTTCTAAGAATATTAATACATTTTTATAATGTAGTGTCAATAATTGACAATTTGACATACGTGAAAGTGATGCTTTTTGGTGTAACACAAGTTGTGAAGAATTTATGTATATAATATTATAAACAAGAATATATATATATATATATATATAGGATAAGACAAAGGTCTAACATGTGTCTACTTCAAGAAACGCGTCAATGACGTGTCCTCTTTGGTGCTCAAGGTACACGTCAACCCTTAAGTAATCTTGTCAATCCTTTTCTTCGGTAAACCATACAGCCTGTCAAGGATGTTCATTTTCATTTTACATACAATGCAGTGATGCACTGCAAATCAATAATAGCAACACAAAAATTTTTGCTCATAATCCATGGCTCTGCCGCTGGAAATTTTTGACATAGAAAATATAGGAAACGTGCTTGGAAATGGGCACTAGTACTTGAGGCCGAGCAGTGTCAGAAGCCGAAGTTCCCCATTAAGATTGAAATCTAAGCACAGTTAATGGGTTTGGGCTATCTTTAGAGAAGGTTAGGCCAGGCATGCTGCTGTAGTTTTTGAGTGCTCCAAGTCCCAGCCCAGATTGGCCCAAACCTCTGGCCATTCGGTTTCTTTTGCTTCGCTTCCATAATTGAAAATTTCTTACAATAGTAGTTCGGCCTATAGGATCGTGCAGGGCCCTGTAAAATAATGTAGAAATGTACTGTATAAGTATAAGCAAGCAAATCAGGCCTAAATGGCCGAACACCACCTTTTCCTAAATTTATTAGCAAAAAAATACTGTTTCGGAACTAAATGGGGATTTACTACTTTTTCTAGTACTCAAGCTCACTAAACTCGAGTTTCTTATTTTCTTTTCCACTGTGACATGATGACATGGATATCTGGGTATTAAAAATTCCACGTGAAAATGTTCATTAAAAATAAAAAAAATAAAAAATTACACCTGCTAACAAACGGCTTGTATTTCTGCGGTTGGTCGAATCTCCTCACTAAGGACCAAGCTTGGTTACATGAATTAAAGTAAATGTCAGAAACAAATCTACAAACCCAAAACACAACATTTCAACCATCAAGTTTCCCAAAAAAAGAAAAATCGTTCAAGAGCTAAACTTCTCAACAAATGAAACCCATTTCTTCCCCATAAAAGACATCAATATAGACATGCAGACTCATCTTAAGCCTTCAAAATTTGATGTAATTTTTTTCAATCATTAAAGAAATCCAACAAACACAGCATAATCCAGTATTTGGTTGGAGATAGAGAAAGCCAAAAAAAAATAAATAAATAAAAAAAAAATAAAAAACTTTTTAAGACTAAAAAACAGAGCTTTATGCAGAATAATGTAATAGGTTCAACATGACCGCAAAATTGGAAATTTCAACACTAGCTTTCTTTACTGTTTCCTTTTTAAGTATTTCCACAGCAACAAACAACAAAACAGAAACCTTTATAGCAAAAACCTTCACAAAAAATCCCACAAATACCCAATCTCCTTCTCACTCTCTCAATCTCGCTATCAACTCACTCTCACTTTCTCAATCTTGCTACCATCTCACTCTAACTCTCCCACAAATACCCATAAATTCTCACAAATACTCACAAATACCCACAAATACCCAATGCTCAAACTGAAGATGCAAACTGAGCGAGACATACCTTGTGACTCCAAACTGAAGATGCAAACTGAAGATGCAAACCGAAGATGCAAATTGAAGATGCAAACTGAGCAAGATTGAGACTGAGAGGGCGACCAAGACCGAGAGGGAGACTGAGAATGAGAGCGAGAGCGACACTAAGAATGAGAGCGAGAGTGAGACTGAGAGGGAGATTCAGAGCGTGTGGGAGAGTTAGAGTGAGATGCAGCGAGATTGAGAGGGAGATTCAGAAAGTGAGTGATGAGAGAGTAAGCTGAGTGGTATCTAAGTGTGGGTAACAGGGGTTCAATGAGTTTAAGTGTGGGCAACAAGGGCAATACTCGGGTTTAATGGGAATAGACTAGAACAGTACTTGAGCCCATGAAGCTCGAGTACCAACTAGAATTTTTTAATACCAAGATATCCATGTCATTGTGCCACGGTGGAAAAGAAAATAAGGAACTCGAGTTTAGTGAGCTCGAGTACTAGAAAAAGTGGTAGATCCCCATTTAGTTCCGAAACAGTGTTTTTTTGCTAATAAATTTAGGAAAAGGTGGTATTTGGCCATTTTGGCCAAGCAAATCATCTCTAATTTTTTGTAATTTAAGCCCACAAAAACATATGTTCCATTCATCGTCGTGGCCCCAAGTGAATTCTATGGTTATGTTAAGTGGAGTATTTTTTTCCAAGCTCTATGACTCATGAGTATCCTTTTTAACTTGGCCCTTGGAATCCATTAGGGGCTCAAGTCTTTGTAGGCTATACAAAGGGAGGTTGTCCTTCCCTTTCCTTAAATCTTCTTGGCCTCATATAGGTGAGATTTGATTTTAATAGTCATTTTGGATGAAGGGAGAGAGAGGAGGGAATAGAATAGAGTTGGCTATAAATCACTAATTTGACAATAAGAGACTTTGATATTTATGTATATTAAAGATGAACAAGTGACCTTATTTCTCTCAAACCACATCTATTTGATCGACTTAAACCATGATATTTATTTATTTATTTTGTAGATAACAATATCATAAACATATTCTTAAAATTTCGTGGCCATTGGTAGTGTGACGTGAGAGATAAATCAAACCTTAGTTTTACCTGAAACTTTGTGCCTTGTATTTTGCAAAATAAATTCATGGTTACGGGGAAAAAAAGCATGCTAGAATCTACATCTCCTAAGCTTTTGAAAGGAATTTAGTTTGTTTAATTTGGATGAGAATTGAAGGAGATACGAGAGACTGAAATTTACATAGAAGTTATAGAATATTTTTCAAAAATGAGGGTTTCTTGAGGTTGAAGATGACACTTTAAAAGTTAAAACCACGCCCACTCTTGCCCAAGAGAAGATGTGATCTATAACTTCATAGAAGTACCAAATGTTTTCCATAATTTTTTGATAATTTTTTTGAAATTAATTAATTTATTTTTAAAATTCAAAGATAGGGAGAGTGAGGGAATTTGGAACTTGGAAAAAAATTAATATTTTTCATGGGAAATTCATGTGTTTTATTTTATTTATTTTGGTAGTGGAGGCGTAATATTTTGGCTTCAAGTTGGCCTCCAGTTTAGTTTTGAAAGTCTAAATTGATGAAAATATATTGTTCCTTTGTTTTTTAGACGAAACTACAATATTGGTCCATCAAGTTTACTATCGGAGTACAATTGGTTTCTCAAGTTTTAATTGAGCACAGTTGATTCTTCAAGTTTAAAAAATGAGTTGTATTAGTCCTTTTACAAACAGCCATTAATGGTGTTACTTACGTGGTTAATGGAACAATGATTTAACATTTTTTTTAATGACTTGACATTTTTTTAATTAAAAAATTACAATAACTAGTTTCCATTTTAGATAAAATCTAAAGCAAACTGACCCGGTCGAAATCGAATCTAAAATCACAACTCGGTTACAAATTCTCGTCAGTTCATTCCTTACTCAACCTACTCCTGACAATTTTCCTCCTAAATGTCGTTTTCTCACATGCAACATCAATGATCAGTCTTGGGAACAACTTGACACTCTTGTCTTCGTGTGCAAGCTAATTGGTGGTGGTAATAGTGCTGCAATTGATGATGATGGTGATACTCTCTATTGGGTTTCATTTGATAATTTCGAGAGGGATGATTTGATTATTCTCACTTACAATTTGTTTACAGATGAGTGGAGGGCAGTCTCTACACTTGTGATGAAATTTTTGGGAATAAAGAATGAATCATTGATCGTCGTCCTCATAGTCCGTAAATCTCTCTCTCGCGCCATTGTGCATTTGTGAAACAAAAATCAAATAATGAATGGGATTTAATTTGTAACCGGGTTGTGATTTCAGATTTGATTTCAACTGGGTCAGTTTGCTTCAGATTTGATCTATAGTGGAAACTAGTTATTGTAATTTTTTAAATTAAAAAAATGTCATGTCATTAAAAAAATGTCAAATCATTAAAAAAAATGACAAGTCATTGTTCCGTTAGCAACGTAAGTAACATAACTAATGGCGGGTAGCAAAAGAACTAATATAACTCATTTTTTAAACTTGAAGGACCGACTATGCTCAGTTGAAACTTGAGAGATCAATTGTGTTTCGAGGGTAAACTTGAGAGTCCAACATTATAGTTTCACCTTATTATTATTATTATTATTATTATTATTATTATTGACAATTCCCACTCTCAATGAGCGAGAGAGAGAAGTTCACCACTTACGCTAAAGATGTCAATGTCAAAAGTTTTTTTTAGGGGCTGCATATAGAGATGTGTTTATATTAACATGTTTCCAAGTTAAATATATATATATATATATATTTATATATATGCTCATATAATTTTTACTTAAATTATATGGAGATTGAACATGTTTATTTTATATTATAATTAAGTGAAAATTTATTCTTTTCTAATAGTTTAAAATTTTGGGACAAATAATACTAAGGGTTCATAAAAACCTGAGTTCAGAAACTTTAATTATTATTTAAGGGTCACTTTCAAGGCATTCTTTTCTATAATTACCTAGTGTATATTGGATGAGAGAATTATACACACTCGAGAGAATAATCAAATGCTCAAAAGTGCTATGGACATTTTTGTTAAAAATGAAAAAAAATAAAAAAATTATCAATTAAAATATTGTACAATCAGAAAATTAATAAGAAATTGACATGAAGCACCAAAAGAAAATGACAACGAGAAGATATAACAAGCGCCATAGGACTCTTGGCAGCTCCTTCTTCAAAGCCATGGAAATAGCCTTTGAATTGCATTAGGACCTACGTGGAAAAAGTCTAGCACTTGAGACTTTTCTCCCCTTATTCATGATCAGCTTTTGAGGTTGGTTACTGTCACTTTCGTGCTTAGTTTTTTGTTTTTCAAGGTCCAATCGCGTGGAGAGATTGTGACCTAACCTTCACGGCGAATTAAACCTCATGTAAGTGCTCTATTTCATTACTTTAGCTTATATAGCAAGCCAATTAGGGTAGGTAAGACCTTATACAGTGTCAGCTTTTCTGGTAATATTTGGGGAGGGGTAGCCTTTAACGTAACCACTAGGACAATGACTGTGGTCCTCCAATTAACCTATAGTACCATGCCCCTATAAAATAAATTTGACTTTAACCAATAAGGTCTCCTTTTACAACATTCAGCAAAAACAAAAAAGTTCTTCTTTTACAATAATGTAGTCCAAAGAGTGATGGCATTAATGAAGCATAGTACCATAAATTATCCCAGTCAAATTTTCTATACTATCTAGCACTATAGCATTCAATACTTTTCAATATGGATTGGAAATGAGTAAGTGGTTTTACAAGGTAGATGGTAGAGGTCAATATTTTATTTGACCACATATGGTTATTTACTTCTTCTTCTTTCTTTCTTTTTTAATTTTTTTTATGAAAGTTTAGAAAAGCATATATGGTCTATATATGCAACGTGCTTTTGCATGTTTTATATACTTAATATGTTACATTAAGTTCTTATCAAAAAAAAAAAAAAAAAATATGTTACATTAAGTGCTTCAATGTAACATGTGCTTTCCTTTTCTTTGCAGAGAAAACTTAGTTGTAGGGTTTTATTCACATTAATTAGAGAGATTATCTGGCTTGCAAATATCTGAACTGAGATATGGGTTGCTGTTGCCTCCGCCAATAACTATACTCCATTTCTTGTGAGTTGTGACGGGGACGTTTGGAAATTAAGAGTGTAGCTAGCTATTAAAGCTTAAGTTTTACATTAACTTACACAATATTTATTCTTATCATTTTTTTTTGGGTAATGTGCCATAAGATGTAGGACTGTGAAACGTGAATAAAACACACCAGGAATTATTTAAAAAAAAAAAAAACCAAAAAATTTCACTTAGCGTATATGCCACATGATATTCTTGAAAGATGCGGACACCAAGTATTCAAATTTTACCCCATCAAAAAAAAAAAAAAAAAGTATTCAAATTTTACGCACAAATCGTACAAAGCATAGACATTCTTGGTGTGATGTAACAATTTTTCTCATAATTATGTGTGTTGGAAAATTATCTCAAAATCTATATTTTAACTTGATTATATATTTGGGTTTTCTTAATGTAAAAGGAAGATCTATTTATTATCAACAAAATAATTGGTCTTCCCTTATTAGAAAAGTAATATTACATTTCTTATTTACCAAGAAATATGAGTCACAGCCTTATGTGTGTTTGTTTGACATTGTTGTAAGAAGAAAAGCTTTAACTATATAGCTATAGCTTTAGTAGAGCTTTCGCAATATAAAATTTCAATTGAAATGTTCTTTAGCATTTTAAGGGTTTGGCAAATTAAGGTGAGTAAGATTTTAAAGTTTTGAATTTATAAAGTATGTATAGTGAATTTAAGGTGCCCGGGCCGTAAAAGTTCCAGATTTTAGCTTTAAGCTTATACTTAATTTCATTCTCAAAAAAAAAAAAAAAAAAAAAAGCTTATACTTAATTTCGGCTTTAGTCTGGACCAATGTTCCTCTCATAAGAGTAGAATATAAGACTTTTATAGTGGCTTTGGTCCAAATGGTCCCTCATAGGAGAAGAAGATAAGAGACTTTAAAGGAATTTGAGTAAATTTTTTCAAGGAGTAGTTTCATAGGTTTTTTTTTTTAGGTTGAAAGATACTGGTGCATGTGATTTGATAGTGTGTCTATCACTCTATTGTTTGAATAAGAGGGTACCACTGGATATATTGAGCATAAGGTTTTCAATTTTGTGAATAAGTACTTAATGTTCATTTGCAAGTATTGGGACTTGGGTTTAGTTTGTATTTGTAAAAGATTTTGTTCGTAGCTAGCTGTATTTGTTTTTGCATGTACATATATTTATGAGAGTTTGTGAGTTTAGTTTTTGAGGTTTAGTTAAGTAGAGTTTGGTTACCATTATTTATGAATGTAGGCATAAAAAGTTTGTCAAATAGTTACACACCTACCGCTTTGCCGTCATGTATGGATTTTTATTTGATTGTTAGTGTGAATGTGATCCTCCTAGGCCCAAATTCTAGCAGACATGAAACATAGTTTCAAGGCCGTTGTTATTGACATTTGACCCTATACATATATAGATGAGCACTGAATTCTAATTTCAAAGCTAGTACAGACATTTGGTGGGAAATCTGGAACCATACTGATACTAACAGAAACTCCAATGAGATGACTAACCAACCACTTGGGCATCCTAGTCGTCTTATTTTTTGACATTGGGTTCGTTAGGTCTATGCCGCGGCACTGTATTTCTTGGTTTTTCAACGACAACCAGACAACAAATTTACTATGAACTTTCAATTTTATATGCATATAAACCTAATGATTTATATGCATAAATGGCCTACTAATTAATGGGTTACTCATTTGTTGATCCATGTTGTATTATTGGCTTAAACCGTGCATATGTCTAGCTATGGGCACGTACCCTGGTTGCCCTCTTTGTCTTGTATGGCTTATTACCTGTCATATGTGTGACCTTAGTCCCCAATATTTGTCGAGCATGCATCATGAATCAAATTGCCCAGCCAATTGTAGTCTTATGCTAGTGACTGTACGTAGAAAATCTATCAGAGACTTGAAAATTTCTTGCTCAATGTGAAAAAGTTGCTTAATAATTTAGGGTAAATTTGGAAATTCAAGATTAGGGTAAAATTTCTCAATGTGGGCCATAGTTTAAGTACAGGGTAAATTGGGAAATTCAAAAAAAATTTAAAGTCTTTTTTTAATCATCTATTTGAGAAGAGATCACTATAAATAATTTGTATTTTAGGAGAGGTGAGTTGTCTAAACTAGAGGGGATGAGTTTAATAATTGAATACCACAAAGACGGTATAATTTTCCCAATATAAATCCCAATGCACATAATTTGAGTAAGCTACTTTCACAACAAATTCTAGATGATAAGATCTTTTTGCTGGTTTTAATCTGAACCACGCACTATCGAAATTACTTCTTTTTTCCCTCTATCAATAATAACTTATTATTTAAAATTTGTTAAGAAAATTTTGTGAACGCAACATTTCTTACAAAATTTCCACGCTTTATTGGATTGGGAGAGTCTTACCCAAATTTGTGTAGGAAGAGAAGACACCGTTAACATTACAAGTAGAAAGCTACACCACTTTATGTCCATATGGGATATGCTTGATGATCGATGAACACACGTAATGCATGCCACCACGTACGTTGTGAGTTGTTGGGAACGGAGTTATGGACTATAGCCAAGGCAGTTGAGGCTTGGACCTTAAAAAGGCTAAGTATAAATTAGGAACAACTCACGTGCATTTGCGAGGTACTTGGACGGGGCCAGTTTAATTCAAGATTGGATTCAAGAAGTTGGGTCGAAAAAGTTGAAATAAGTTAGCCAGGGTTGTGATAAAACAGTTGGACAGCCAACAAGGAACACATGGGTGGGTTTAAGAAGAAAAATGTTGTTTCTAACAACTTATTTTATATCAAAATATTTTAAAATTAATGTGAAATTGATGTTTTTAATCAATGATATTGTAATTTGCTCGACAGGTAAACAAGGGTGTCACCTAATTTGAATTAATTAATTAATGGTCAAATTTAATGCATGCATGCATGGAAAGTTATGATATATATGTACACATCAGTCACAGTCCTAACATAGATACTCTACCAACTTAAATAAGTTTGTAAAAAAAAATATATTGTTAATCCTTGTACATTAATTAGTACATTATGATGTTTTCTACAAAAAAAAAAGTACAAGGTCTAAATCTTTCATTCTTATTATAACTATTGAAAGTTTCAAAATAAAAAATTGTTGTCTTTGCTTAATTGATAGCTTATTATAATCAGATTCTAGCTTACTTTTTTTTTTTTTGAATGTCTAAACAATTGTATGGCAAAATGAAAAATCAATTAACTTCAAACTTTTTAGGATCGCATCTTATGATATATACATATGTGTTGAAGCATCAGAGTTTGGTATATGCTGTGGCATGGGTTTTATATTAGGTTTTTTTTTTTTTTTTTTTTCCCCCTACTGTTTATTCACAGAAAAAGAAATAGAGGGGAAAAAGGAATTGAAAGCATGACTTCCCTTCATTCTTGGATGATTTCCTTGCCAATCGATTTTGGGACATTTATTTCAAGGTGATCAACTATATCTTTACTTCCTAAGACAAGTCGCAAAGCATTGATATGAGCCATACAATGGCTTCATTTTTAAATTTTTTTTTTTTTTTTTTTTCCAGCCGCCAATTGAAGAACAAAGAAAATGATAAAGATGTTCATATCAAACCTTATAAAATTCATCATATTATACTTTAATTTATATATAGCTATAAATTAATCTTAACATTATATTTTCCAGCTGTGCTACGTACCTTTCTTTTTATTATTTATTTTTTTTAAATTCATTTCGTAGAGATGCATGTAATATGTCTCCAACTTGCATATGAAATGGTACCGTTTGTGAATGTGAAAATGAGGGGAAGATGCTAAAATGGACGTGTGTTTCGCATCTGAGAATGACTCTTTTCGATTTTCATATATATATATATATACACACACACACCCGTCAGCAAATTATTTTTTCAATTAAATTCAAACATATTATTATATTGAACTTAATTGCTTTAATAAAATAATAATAATATTGTTTGTGCTTTATTAATTAGTACAGTGTACATACATGTATTTGAATTTAATTATGGAATACAATATATAGCATCAAAAAAACTTCGTATACCAACATTTTGTCATTTACAATAAATTATAAGAATTTCAATCTATGGATTCCATTTTTAAATTTTTGGTATTATTATTGGCACGAACATTTGCAGTTGCCTACATTTATATGGGTTTGAGAGGAATGGATGAACACGAATAACATTATGAGATAGTTCTTAAAAAAGGTATTCATGACTTTTCACAAGAAAAACAATCAAAAGTGACAGATACCATTAAATAAAAAAATAAATAAACTTAACTTTGTTGCATAACATACAAAATATGTATATGTGATTTTTAAATGGTGATTGAGCTCTGATGAATACCACAGATCAAATCTTAGCTAGAAACTAAGATTCAATGAAAAGAAAATATAGGTTATTTTAAGTTTGATTAAAAATTTAATTTTGAGTTCTATTTACTTAAAGAATAGTATTTATCTGATATTGGAAACTGTTTGAAAGTGTTCATACTTTTAAAAGCTGTAAATTATCTAACGAAAGGGCCGTAATTTTGGCTTACTTTCATGCAACTTTTTGATATCAATAGTAAAATTAATGCTAAAAATATTTTTTATAAAATATTTTACAATGAAGCAAATGAAGATTTCGGTATTCTAAATTTTATTTATTTATAAAAAACTAGTATTCTGTGGCACATATATGCATATCATGGTCAGGTTCAATACCATGTTCAAGGATTTCAGTGAATACTGTTAAAAATAAATTTATTTCGATGTAATCCAAATAAAAATATATCTTGTAATTCAAGTATAGTTTGTACCTAAGTTTTGAGCTCGTAGTTTAAAATTAAACAATATCTATTCTCTCCAATAATGTGTCACTTGATGTGACTGTCCAGTCCAATATTGCATATCCCGTATGCAAAATAGGTTTTCATCATACTGTTAACAAATACACGGGAATGGCTAAGCATATAATCATATATGATGACAAAATTGTTGGTAGGTGACCCTCTACATATATATATATATATATATATAGCATTATTTAAAAAAGGTTAATTTCCTTCCTCCAAAAAAAAAAAGAAAACAAAAAAAAAAGAGGTTAATTTCGTTCCAACAATGCCGTGGCTGATGTAGAATTCTAAAGAATTAATATTATCCCAAATATTGGAAATTTTAAATTGAAACGAAACTCTTGCCTTTTGCTTCAGGGCAGAAAAACTTGAAAAAGAATAATCTTCACGTTTCTTAGCCATATTGTCGGGTCCAGGTATAAATATAATGCAAGACTATATACTTCTTTTTTCTTTTCATTTTTTGCTGAGAAATGCAAGACTATATACTATGTAGTATGTACTATAATATTATATAATATATATTTATTTATTTAACCCACTGAAAGAAACATGTAACTGAACATAGTTCCACATGCTCCAACGTTCGAAGGTGATCCAAGAAATAATGATAGAAACCTTTTTTTTTTTTTTTTTTTTTGAAAACATGATAGAAACTAATTAAAAACGTATCATTCATTAAAAAAAAAAATTGTATCATTCACTCAACAATATGAGAAGTAAATTGTAATAGAACACAATTCCATTTATTCACTGTCACACTGACATATAACCAAATCTTGAGACATTGATTTGGTTTTGGTTTTATCATATGGGTTTTGCTCTTCACAAAGATATCCCAATTGCTTATCTTTCAATTTTTCTCTTTGTGCACAGCACATAGTATATATGCTTACGCTACACATATAATTAAGGAAAGTGAACTCTATACAAACACAAGAAGTTTGTTTCACCATATAATTTAGTAACCATGAGATAAAAGACTAGAGGTAAAGACTTTCCTCTCCTTCTTGAATACCAAATGATGATGATGAAGAAGGGCTAGGACAATTCCTGTTAAGAAGCTCCTCTATCATTTGCAGTGCAATTCTCTCTTCTTCATCCATTTCTGTTCTCAGTTCAGGCCCTGACATCAATGGTGGAGACTGATCGGAAGACAAAGGCAATGAGCTATTTTGAGCTTCATCAGTGGCATTATTATTGCTGTTCTTCTTTCCAAGCTGAACAGTCATGACCCAGTTGGAATCAGAACGTTGACCCGCACGTTTTTGCCACACTCCAATATGAGAATTCTCAGTGTCAAGCCTGAGACAAGTCATGGATGGGGAAGGTGCTTTGCTACATTTTCGAAGCTTAGCGTGTAGAATTTCTGATAAACCACCCTTCGGTGATGATGGAGATTCCTCAGTACTACTCTTTGTTTCCCCAGTCGGAGTCTGTGTTATTGGGAAATTGGTTTTGGCATTGCGCCCACTCATCAAAATGGCAGCTTGGTCATAAGCTCTAGCTGCCTCTTCAGCTGTCTCGAATGTGCCTAGCCACACCCTTCTCTTCCTATCAAACACATAGAATAACAAAATAAACAAAAGGTGTTTGATACAAAAAGTGAAGAAACATAAAAGTTTGAACTAGATATATTAAGCTAGTTTAGAGTAATGTGGATAAAGTAGGTGAAGCTCACAGTAATGGGTGGCGTATTTCGGATACCCACGAACCCCAATGACGCTGCCTGACGCCTCTGAACTTCTTTGATTGCACCATGTTGTGTGAGAGAGAGAGAGAGAGAGAGAGGCAGTGATAGTAAGGTACAGAGGGAGCAGAGAAAGAAGATATAGTTATAGAGGGTGTGAGAAGTGAGGGGTTCTCTGAAAAGGTACGTGCAGTGTCGGCGAACTAAAAGTATCCATTGCCTTTGTATTAAACATTGTCACCTAAACCCTTCCATTTAATGTATAGTAACCTCCCCAATAAATGAATGTGCTTGACCTAGCCTGTGCTTGTTTATTGTCATTTATGACTCCGTGTATGTGCAAGCGTCTATGACTCTATGCTTGTGGGTGTGGGTGTCCCATTATATGAAATATAAATTGCTTTCATATACATGGGCATAGCTAGGCTAGCCATGTATTATTGCTTAGTGGTTACCCTAAATAAACAAACACAAAAACAGATAGAACTCATATAGCACAAAAAACGACATATTGTTTTTGATATAATTGAGATAAATTAATTTATTTCTTGATCATTTGCTTGTAATCATTGTACAAATAATAATTATCACTTCATGTTAATATGAATTTGATGATGATGATGGACTTCACGTGGCTGAACTTTGTGTAATATTGCAAAGTATATTTACATTGTAGTTTATTTATTTATTTTTATTTTTTTGTTTTGGGGCCAAACTCCAAAGATGCCCTGGAAATTGAAAGGGCGGCAACGCGACTAACGATGACGCAGACTGTAGTACGGACAATGTCAATGTCAAGGGGAAATTGATGCCGTGTCCTCATTTTATTGGTGAGTTCGAATGTAGGGTTTTGGTTTTATTCATCACTGTCTCTTCTTCCAGTCTTTTGATATGTACTGTCTACTGACGTCTTACCAAATCAAATTGATCTTACAAAATAGAGAAGTTCTCATGCCACAAATTAATGTATAATTTTGCTCACAATTCGTTTATATGGCGAGTTGTGGTTGATGAAGGAATAATGGTTGGTCACCCTTTTACCAATCACAACTCACTACATAGATGAGTTGTGGACAAAATTATATACTAGTTTATGGTATCAAAATTTTTCTACAAAATATATTCGCATCAATATATGTTTAGCAAGTTGTGTACGGATGAACTCCTTAATTATTAATTTATTTTACTCCAATGTACACTGGTCAGTTTTGGAGGAGTTTTAGAACTGCACTATCGGGGTCGATTTATGTAAAAGCTTGAATTGCTGATGTATAGCTCATTATGATATTTGATTTGATCGGTGGTGGTTACGAGTTAGTTGTTGACACAAAATTTCTCAAGCATGAACTCACACGGGTGATTAGGGGATTTAAACACCGAAACTCACAATAAATCTATCTTGTCCATCGAGCTGGCTTGGATTGATTTGAGTTGAGAAGATGTATATCTGCTTCGATTTACATGATTACAACATGAGGTGGTTCACAACAGTGACTTAGGTCTATTTAGATAATGTTTATTGCTGAAAACTGAAAACATTATAGCAAAATAATTTTTAAATGTGTGAAAAGTGCCATAAGACCCAATTTTAAAGTTAGATTTATATTTTTCCGTACTTGCGGGTCCCGTGAACAGTACATTAGATCCAGCCAAAAAACGCGCACGCCAGCACAAACGCAATGCGTTGCTATCCAAACTAACACTCAATGAGAAAAATAGAAATGGAATGGAACACATTTGCTTCGATTTATACAAGATGGAATGAATCTAAACATTTCTAAATTTGAACAGGGTTGACAATGTGGGGGGAGAGAACACTAAATGGGTAGATTGATTCTACGTACATCTCTCTCTCTCTCTCTCTATATATATATATATTAAAAAAATATAAAATATTAACAATAGATATAATTTCTAAGACATTCTCCAACTTTTTTTTTTTTTTTTTTAATTTTTAAATTCAATAGTTGAGGAGGGAGAGTTTGAACCATGAATATCTCCTAGAGAATTATTAAGAAGTGTAAGTTGAACTACAAAACTCTTAGCTATTCCAATTTATATATTATGCTTTCACGAAATGCTCTTCCTGATCTAAACGATGAAAATGATACTTCCCCTTAAAGTTTATAAAAATGTAATAAGTTTATAGTATACTCTATCACGTACACTATGACTTCTCTCTAATGGTCTATTCCATATGCATATTTTTAATTCCTTCTCATTTAGAGAAGTGTAATTTCGTACAAAGTTAATTGGTATAATTTTTTTTTTAAACAGTGTCATTTTGTAAATGTTTCAAAGCACCCTTATTTACATAAAGATTCTTATAAAATAGGATCACATGATGATAATTTGATAATAATTCTTTTTTTGGGGGGATGGGGGGTTTGATCTTTTGATATTATTCCCCATTTGTAGGAATAAATTGTGATTCGAAGCCAACTATTCTATTAATCTATTTATGAAATTTTGGGGGTGTTTGGCAAATGACAAGATAAATTAATCTATTAATTTATTGTTTTAGTTTGGTTAATTTTTCATTCAAAAAGCCAGTTCAAAATGAGATAAGATATATTCCCATATAAACCACTTTTTGCTTTAATACTTTCAAATCCATTTCCTCCATTTTTTAATATAAATTTTAGTGTTTTCTCATACATATTCCTACAAAAGAAATCAATGTTTTCATGAATTATTTATTTATTTATAATTTTATAATTTATAATTAGAGGGGAAAGATTTAAATCTTGAACGTATACCAGGAGGTGTCAATTAATATACAATACAATCTTGACCCCATGAAGTGATATTAATTAAAATTAAAATTGGTTCTGATATGATTCAAGACAAATTAGATAAAATAAAGACAACTAAATTTTGGACTCTTTTTTTTTTCTTTTCCTTACATAAAAACTGAAGGATTTTTATGGTTTACCAAACACCCTCTTAAATTTAGTCATCATGATGCAGTCAAGCAATATGTGAGCTAAATGTCCAGCGCAGGGATTATAGTTTTACATAATTTAGATACATTCAATACAGAAATAGTGCTCCATGAACGTTTTTGTGCTACTTGTACGTGCTCATTCCATGGTAACTAATTTCACAAGATTGAGATCCAATACATACCTAGGGGTATTGCACTGTGCAATAATACTTTCAATAGTTGAGATTAAAAGTTGAAAATTCATTTTCAATCTTAATTCTTGGATAATTTTTTTAATCTTTTAATATTTTTTACTTTGTAAACTTTTTCCACTCACATTAAAATGGTAATAGCATAATACAATTGCACTGGATCCAAATTAATCGGATTGGCAAGCTTGACATGAAAGCTCTTGCCGGCGGGGTGGGTGACTTGATGGGTGCATTGTAATGAATCAGAATTAATAAGACTAATAAATGGACAAAAAGAACCAAAAAAAGGAGAAGAAAAAAAGACTGTGATCTATTCGTCATGGAATTATAATAATTTTTACAAGCCTTTTGACATGTGTTATGTGCATGCTTGATGGTTCTTTAGTT
Organism: Quercus robur; assembly: GCF_932294415.1. NCBI lineage: Eukaryota > Viridiplantae > Streptophyta > Magnoliopsida > Fagales > Fagaceae > Quercus > Quercus robur. The sequence continues at coordinate 83,166,532 of NC_065535.1, forward strand.
TTTAAAGAAAATATAAACTATTTTAAAGTTATAATCGCAAGCAGTTCTAATTTATTTGTATCATAATTTTATGTTATTTGAATTTTAAACTCCTCTTCTTACTCATTATGTCCTTGATTTTTTTTATTGTTAAATAATTTTTAGTTAGATAACAAGGTTAGCTAGCATTGGAAGTATAAAAAAGCGAATAATATATATCTATATTATCTATAAGAAGATTCATCTATTTGGATTGAACTTTTATGTGGTTCAGAAATACTCCTAGACCTTATTTTTAATGGGAAAAAACTTGAGGACAATTCGATAAAAATATATCTCTAACTCCACTTAAAATGCCTTCAAAAGAGGACATTTTCCTACTAATCAATATCTTCAAAACAAACTTATTCAATTTTTTTTTTAAAAATAAAAAATTATGACATCATCAGAAAAAAGAAAAAAGAAAAGAGAAGAAGAAGCCTCGTTACAGGTGCAAAGACGCATGTGACGAGGCTAGTAGATAATACATATAAATATAGAATCATAGATATAGATAATTAAAATAAGAAATTGTCAAATCATATTCCCTTCATAGTAATAAATATAGACATGAACATAAAAGATGAGGGGACCGCACGAATATTATACCATAGTCAAATGTGTTACTCATGAACTTAGTTCAATCATGGATAAAATCTAAGTATGGTCGATAGATCATGCAGACCATAATGCAAAGCTGGAATGCTTTTGTTTCGAGCTTGAAGTGTTGTTCATATTTATTTGTACATTGGGTTTTTGATTTTTCCATTTTTAACTCGGCTTTTCGTTCTTGTTTTTCATAAGGGTGAAAGACAGGTGAAGATGGAAGGCTAGAATCTAGATCCAGTGCTTAATTTCCATTATAATTAACACAAGTACAATCAAAACCATCACCCTCCCTATTAGACTAGACTTCCAATGCCTACACCGGCCTATAGCTAACATTCCAAAAAGAGCTCTACTAATTGGAAGTGGATGTAAAACTATGACTTATAGGGTTCTTTACATTCAAGTGTTGCCGATGAATGCAATTAAGATATAATAGTTTGAATTTATCTAAAAATATATAATAGGTTGAATTTATAGCCCTATAAAATTTTTATTCAATATAAAAATTTTCATTTAAATAAAACAGTTTTAAAGAATGGTGATTATTGGTGAAGTGTGGAGCTTTTAATTAGATGAATTTAGTTTGAAATCATGTCTCTTGACAAGTGCCATGAACTTTGTAAGTTGTCATGCAATTTATTAGTTACTTGAGGCTAAATTAATGTCAGCTTATTATGATATAATTTATATTCACATTGGGATTTAATTGCAATAAGTGTGTGTATATAATAATAATAATAATAATAATAATAATAATAATTATTATTATTATTATTATTATTATTATTTTATGGCCCAATAACCATAATGTATTAGGTAAACACCCATTCAAAGTGTTGGAAGATGGACAAAGTTTGGTTACAGCTCTCACTAAAAAAATTAATATAACTGTATATTTTGAAAATCTAACCGTCAAATTACATATTTTTTTATGTCTTTAATTAACAAGTATGTTAAATTTCACATTCATATTAGAACGCTTACATCAATACGTTCCACTTTTTTTTTTCATTTAAACGAGAGATAACTCTAAATCTATGATTTACATATACTATCTATAAGAGTATTCACCTCTTTGGATTGTATTTTTATTTGGTTAAGAAATACCTCTAGACCTTACATTTAACAGAGAAAAAACTTGAGGACAATGCGTAAAAATATAATTCCAACTCCACTTAAAATGCCTACAAAATAGAACACTCTCCAACTAATCCATGTTTTCAAAACAAACTTATCAATTTTTTTTTAAAGAAAATTATGACTCTAGACCAAAAAAATAAAAATAAAAGTATGATGAGGCTAGTGTGTGTGTGTATATATATGTGGTAGCTTAAAATATCTTAAGGAATTTTCAAAATGGGGGCATATGTTTCCCTAAAACGACCTTATATTTCAATAGTTATAATGGGGGGGAAAATGATTTAAATCCTGGATGCCTTTCTTAGAAACAATAAAACGTATCAACTAGTTGAGTTATAAAACTTTTGATAAAACAAACTTTTTATAATAATTGGGAACGAAATTTTTCCAACATTTCAGTTAGATGAGGACATATATGATCCAAATTCATTATATATAGGATGTATTTTTCTCTGTGATACTGTATAGGATTCATTCATGAAATGTGATTAAATTCTACACTAACTATCAATTATCAAGGCATTTTACATTATTCTAAGGGCATTCTTCTAACCAAATAATAATTTTCCATGCAAGCCACCTTAGCCTTAATAATAATTATCTATACATAAAATAAGACTCCAATTAGCTTATCACTCTTTACTTTTTAATGTAGGGTTATAGCTATACTTTCTTACCTCTCTACATTTTAATATTGAATTGACTATCATTTAAGCCAATTTTTAGAAAATATTTCTCTTGTCTCAAACAATTGGAAATCAAACTACATGAATTTGTATGTAAACATAATTCACACACTATTAGAGTATATATAATTGAAATGACACTTGGATGAGTTTGAAGTTTATTTAAAATCTATAGACACTACTTAACATCAAATTATTGGATAATTAGAATGACATTTGGCAAAAAGTTAGAGTGCGATTAGAATTTAATTTAGATTCTTAATTAAACTTCTTCTCTACTTCTACTTTTATATATTATATAAGATTCACGGACAACATGGATAACATGGATTAACAAAAGCAAACCTAAAAATTACAGCCAATTGACAAACCCAAATATATTTCACCCCAACTTGAAACTCATTTCACATCCCTCAAAGGTTGAGTTTGACATCCCTTAATTTCCAATAACTTATTTTACGGAAATGTGAGACAAAAGGGAAAAAAAGAAAGAAAAAAGAAGTTAATTTTTATTATTATTATTTTATTTTGTAAAATATGAAGACAGAGAGTGAGTTTAAGCAAAAAACAAACTAAACAGTTGGGCAGTCAAACGGATCCCAAATTAAATGTTCTAACCAGTAATCACATAACTCTCCACATAGGAAAATCAATTTGGCCTAAATCTTCTATTTGGTTGAACCCGATCAAATTATTAACGCTAATACCAATAGCTTTGTAACTCATTGTATTGTCTGCTTTTCTAAATAAGTAAAATCATAGTTTTGAGTCCCCCTTCTACCATTGTTATAACTATCAATTTTTTTTAAAAAATTAATTAATTTCTAAGTGTCTCATGACTATAATTCAAATCCTATCTTCCCTTTTCTCCAAAATCTATCTATTTCAGTTCATCAAAAAAAAAAAAAAAAAAAAACAATATGAAGTACACAGGTATTTGGGACAAAATATACACACAAATAATTTTGTTTTCCACCAATTAATGTAGTGCCCCCAAGGGGTCCATTAATTAGCTGACGAGTTAATGATGTGGTACGGGCCAGGGTTACGATTATGCTCAAAGATGTGGTGATTCCAATTCTAGACGTCGTTTTTATGCCATTTAATGGCCAATTAAGAGTCTTCAACCATTAGGTTGGGTTTTCTATTTAAAATATTTACAAGGAAGGTGACAGATGAAACACACAAAAACAAAACTAGCGAATCACAAAACACAATTTGTTAGTGTACCGACTACCGATTGCGATTAGACTTTGTTCCCTTTCAAGTCTGGCAATTCTAGGGCTTATTTATAGATAAATTATTAGGTATTCTCGAAAAACAGTGTCGTGATATTCATTCCTCTTATATAAATGATGAATTGAATTATTATTTGTGAGGAGAGAGTAAGACATGTACGCCTAATCATAATGCTAGGGATTGACTAGTAAGAGCAAAATTATTGCCAATATAGAGTTTAGCAAACAAAAATACATTATAAGAGCATCCCCAAGCAGCCTTGGAAATGTCAAATGTAAGCAGCATTTGGCATTTAGGCCCAAAATATGCTCAGCAGCTGGAAGGCTAAAAGTCGGAAAATGCAAATTCTTTTGTAAGATGGCACTGTAACACTATGCCAAAAATAATATTAATATTTTATTCATACTTTTCTCTCTCATCTCTCTCTGTCTTTCTCTGTCTCTCACTCCCTTTCCTCTCTTTCTCCCTCTTCTCTATTACACTTTCTCAGATACTATATGGCGTTGAGCATCATGCACCAGATCGGAGCTCACGCCGGATCGAAGCTCACACTTTCACAGATACGAACTCAATCGAGACAATCGGGACGGTGAGTGCAGTGTCTGTGTGGAAATCTCTGGTGTCGAGTCTCCGATGTAAGGTCCAAAAACCAGATGTGGATTTTGGTCCATCGTCGCTGTTGAGTCCATGCAGATCGTCGATGCTTGGAGCGACACGAGCCAATCTCTCAGTGGCGTGTAGAGCCTTCGCGACGAAGACAATCTCTCCGTGGCGTGCTGTGGGTGCTGATTGGGTTTGTTTAGATCAGCAAGTGGCTGATGTGGTGGTTTTGCCGTGGGGGTTATGGTGTGGTTTTGCCATGGGGGTTACAATGGTGGTGATGTTTTAGACCTAGAGAGACCTTGCTAGTTTTTTTTTTTTTTTTTTTTTTTTTTTTTTCCCTCTTTCCGTTCTTGTGCCAGAGGTTGAGGGAGAGAGACGAAAAGCAAAAGAGAGAGAGAGAGAGAAATAGTAAAAAAAGAATAAAAAAGAATATTTAAATAAAATGGGAAAAAAATAGAATTTTGGGATGTTGGGTGTGTTGTAAAATAGTATGGTATAATTGATAAAGTAGTTTTTTTGAAATGGTAAAATGGGATGAGATAGCATTTCTAGATATTGATGCTCTAAGGCCTACGAGCATTCTAAACATTTCAGCTTTGTTTTTATATCTGCTAGTTTAGAAAAGGCAATGTATTTCTTTAAGGATTTTTTTAACATTCATTAAGAAAATGTTTTTAGAAACTTTTTAGGAAAAATATTTTATATTTTTCATAAAAATAGTATAAAAAATTTCCTAAAATAATTCACTAACTAATACTCTAAAAACGCTTGTTAAATGATACTATTGCTACCGGACACAATAGGTAATATAATAAACCTTAACTAAAAATATAATGGACTTTTTTTTTATTCAGTTATATATTTGGACTTGAGTCTTGATATTTCTAACATTTTTTCTCAACCACGTTATATGAATTGAATGCTCTCATCTCTCTAGTACATATAGTTTTGAACGTGAATTCACCAAAAAAAGAAAAATAAGGAAAAAAGCAAAATTGAAACAAGTGTACAAACACAAATCCACGTTGCATACATAATAATGCTAGATTGGTTGAGAATCACTCACAAGCACGATTACCATAATATAAACCTTCAAAGAGATTTACAAAACTTGTACGTTCGAATTATTGAAGGCTGTAAGCAAATTATTGTAGACTTATCATATAGTGCTATTTAGTATTTATAACTGAGCTAACCGTGAATTGTTGACTTGCCTAGCTACAAAGTCCAAGCTATATGTATATAAGGTGACCCTAGTATTTAAGTCTGTGTTACCTAAATATAATGATGGGGTTATAATGTATGGGCCTCAAGAAAATGAAGATAAAGAGATAGGAATGCGTGGAGCTACGGGTTCCAAAGGTTGTGGAACTTAATGACATGTACAACATATAATACGGCATATCCCATGTGCAATGTGGTCACAAACCATTTTGTCACCAATATACCTGCTCCTTCTAGTACTTGATACGTTTAAACCCTTCTTCTTTTTTATTTTTATTTTTTAATATTCCCTACTAATTGGGAAGATACATATATCTATCTTTGCTTTCAAAATATGGCCCCTACTTACTTATGCCTTGACAGTTCAAGATCTTAATTCTATATGTTTTTTCTTCGTTGGGAAAAATATCCAAAGATTATACACCTATATAGTCCAAAAGACTTTTGCGTACTTTTTTTTTTTTTTTTTTTTTGATGAACCAAAAATTTTATTACGCAAAAGACTTTTGCGTACTAAGATATCTGCTTTCGTACCAAAGAGATTATACACCCATATAGCCCAAAAGACTTTTGCGTACTTTTTTTTTTTTTTTTTTTTTTGATAAACCAGAAATTTTATTACACAAAAGACTTTTGTGTACTAAGATATCTGTTTTCGTACCAAAGAAATTAAAGGCACTATTTCATCAAAAAAAAAAAAAAAAAGCTCTAACTCAAAGGACATTTCTTTCCCCTACAAGAATAGATAGTGTAACATTTGATGTATAAGTAATTTTTGTAAAACCTAACTAGGTGCCAATAAAGAGAATCCAAAAGCATCACCATGATATCCTTTTTCTCGTTCAATTTGATTTGATGTCCAACGTGTGTCAGTGTTAAATCGTGATGATGATTTTCCCAGGGGGAAAAAATGGTGACAATGATAAAAGGAGCAGCAGTACTGAGTTCCTTACCCATTGAATAAATGCAAGATGCAGACATTTTTGTTTTCAATACAAGATATAAATTATACTATATCTTAATTTAAATGTATATGTGTGTGGAGCTCTCTCTTAGAGACTTAAACTCCAGTCCTTGCCCTTTACACCCCACAAGTACTTATACTTATGAAGTGACCATCGCACCAATAGTGCGCAGTGATGCTCATCTATTTTTTGGGTAAATTTTATAATTTGTAAGCTGCATTCTAAACCAACTGGAGCTGCTAATTGTGATTGCATTTGTGTGTAGCCTTCTCTGTTTCACATGCTCTATGCCCATTTTTAAAGGCTTTTTAGTTTCTATTTTTACTTATTTATTTATCTTTTCTTTTAAGGATTCCCTAATGATTTCTACAGGTATATAACTTCAAATTAAAAGAAAGGATGCTAAAAAAAAATCTGACATACGTGAATAACGTGAAACTAATAGAAAATATTTAAAGATTCAATAACTTGGGTGCCTAGCATGCAAATGAAGAATTTAAACAGAAGCTTTGTGTTAATCTTGTGAGAAACTTTGAAACAACACCGTTCTAGCTTAAAGGAGAGAGAGAGAGAGAGAGAGAGAGAGAGAGAGAGAGAGAGAGAGAGAGAGAGAGAGACATTAACAGATCCCATTTGTCATATTTTTCTCAAAAAATTACATGCGAAATTATTAAATTATAAAAAAGAAAAAAGAGAACATAGTTTGACGTCAAAGAAGAGAAATAAGTACCAAACAAATAGAAATTGTCATGTAGCAAGACAACCAAATACATATTGGTTGTTGGTGAGGATATTGATGAAGCCGGAGGAGACAGTGATTTGAAATATCATCACGGCTATGGTGTGCCCTTCTTGATCTGGTGGAAGCATGATGTGAAGAGCATGGTTGTGAAAGTAACATGACATTATCACAAATACATGTTTGAGAGACATTTAATGTTATACTCTTGAGAATCTACCATTGAAAATTTCTCTTTAAGTTATCATGAAACTCCCAAATGCGACTTTGCCTTATCTATAGCCATTATTTTTTTTTTAAAGAAGAAGAATATGATGAAGGAGAAGGAGGAGGAGAAGTATAGCGTGAAACTAAAAAAAAAAAAAAAAAAAAAATTCCGGATAATTAGTTCTTAAGAAGAAGTCAGAGCAGTTTAAATTATTAAATTTGAGAGTAAAGCAATTTGTTAGGAGTAAAACATGGGGGAGTGAAATTCAAGCAGTTTGTTAGGAGTAAAATGTGGGAGTGGAATTCAAACGTGTTAGTTTTTTATTTAATTTAATTAAATGTCTCTTAAATATATGTAGACTTAATTATTTTTTGTTTAGAGTAGTGCTTAATAAATTTAGGGGTAAAGTAAATAAGTGGGGAGTATAGGTGGAGAGTTTTTAAGCTATTGAGAAGAAGTAGGAATTTATATCAACGTAGAAGTAGGAATAGGGAGTATCTGTGGGGAGTTTTTTAAGCTATTGAGTAGAAGTAGGAATTTATATCAATGTAGAAGTAGAAATTTATATCAAGTAGGAAGACATTTCAACGTAAAAGTAGGAATTTATTATTTTTTTCAATTTATTATTTTAACGTCATTTTTAAGTTTTAGATTAATTAAATTGGGAGTATTTTTTACAGTAAAAAAAAAGAAAAAATAACAATAACTAACTTTCTGAAACAAATGACTAAAGCCGTATAACAAACACACCTAGATAATAAAATGACTTTTTCGAATCGGCCAAAAATCACACATTACAGCACACCTTTGGGTCAAGGTCTCAAATTTAATACACCGTAACTGTGAGGAGCATGGTCACATGCATAGTATAGTCACTTGTGAAGATCACCAAGGTAGTTATAGTTCGTATAAATATGAAAGACTAGTACTTGGCCCGCAAAATAAAAGCTTTAAATTTTTTATTTTTTTATTTTGATAAGTGAGTATTGTTTGTGGCCCCAAGAGGAAAGGATAGGGAGTAGCAAAGGAAAGGCTTTAAATTTGGTTTGGAACTTTTTTTAATGAAAAGTTTCCCTTAACGTTTTTGTGTGCCCCTTTCTCATAGCGGAGAGAGAACACTTGGTGATGATTAAGAACGAATCAACAATGATATCCATGGGTGTATTATTGTATATATATAGTACTATTGCTAACCCTGAATGAGATTCTCGTTCCACTTATAAGGAGATGGATAATAAAGAATTATTACAAGTTAGGGGTGGATGGTTATCAAGTTTCTGATTAGGTGGGTTAATTTTAACTCTCATCTACTAGCTAGGGTTTGAATTTTTGTTCTAATAATTGAATACAAGATTAAAAAATAAAAAATAAAATCTTTAAATATCAAAATGATCTAGAGATATCAGTATTCTAGAGGAAAATAATATATATCTGTTGCACATTTCATTGCTTTAATAAGCTGTCTATGGCTTACTGGAATTGGTATTCTTGTTAATTGGTTTAATAGGACACAGGAAATTCCAATACCAAAGCTGAGATGGAAGGGTAGAAACAAAACAGTGGTCATTGGCAAAAGAGTGATACAAGGGTTATTACTAATTTTCTTATATAAGTTTTATAAACTCACTAGTCAAATATAAAATATAAAATATAAAATATAAAATATAAAATTATTTTATTGACATAGTATAAATCATGTCATTGCGAAATTTGTATATTTTATGTAATAAATTGGTAATGCCTTTTGAATATTTCTTTAATTCTCAACAAAATCGGAAGTTGACAATAAAAGCAAATATTTCAGAGTTTAGCTTGCGAGTGCAAAAGAATAATCATGTGAATTAAAAACTTTAAAATTACTATGATAGGCATTTGAAAACTCCATTTAAAGGAACATGCACGATTGAAAAGAACAACACGATGACTCTTGAATGCGTTTAAAAGAATACATTAAGTTGTGAATTTTTTACCTTATTGTCATATATACCAAAAACATACAAATGTGACAAAATATTTATATATTTACATAAAAAACTGTCTATGCTTAATTACGTGAATTAGCATCATATTATATTAAGACTAAAGGTAAACTCACAATAAAAAAAATTAAAAAAAAAAAAAAAAAAAAAAAAAAAAAAAAGCCTAAAGGTGAACTACTCTATAAGAGGTTTTGGATCAAATTTCTTAACCAACACTCATATATAGGACCATTCAAAAGTTTCTTCTCAATAATCACTTTGATGTATATATAAAATCATGTGTGTGTACCAGATGGGTAGTACACACCCAAGAAATAGGCAGAAAAGCCATAGACAATAGGTGGAAAAACAAATGATGCGTCCACATCTTTTCATAACTCCCATTGAAGTGCAGTAGGCGGTAGTATGATCTTTCCAACTATAGGGTCAAGGATTCCTAAAATCATTAATGAACTATTCAATTTTATTATTTAAATAATTAAATTGAAGGTCCCAAATCCAAATTGACAAACTACCTACGGCATCATTAGCATCTACCACACTTTCTTTCTTTCTTTCTTTTTCTAAATTATACTAAATTATATCTTTTAATTTTGACATAATTTTGTGACCTAGATTCTCGTTTACACCTCCAATACTAATATATCACACCAATATTTCATAAATCAAGGAATACATTCTTCCACGTATAATATATTCTTATTAATATTTATTTGAAAAAAAATCAAATCCCATTAAATAAATATAAAACCCTTATTTACTATTAATATTAATAAAGAACCACCGAACCTAGTCCAACTCGTCAAAGACGCCATACACTAGAGGATGAGCTAGAGTGACCTAGAGTTATATGTTGTTCGGTCCTCATGATCTAAAAAAGAAACTCTACCAAGTCTATGCAATTTCATGGCTAGCTAGGATATATTGTACCATCTTTTCTCACAACCTGAAGATATATTAAAGAAAACAAATTCAACGATTAATCAAGCTAATGTTAAACTTAAGGAATTTAATCGAAGTACTTCAAGATACCAAAAAAAAAAAAAAAAAAAAAACAGCAAAATACATTCCAAATCAAGTGAACAGCATGAAAAAAAAAAAAAAAAAAAAAATCCAAATTTATCAATATATATTAATCCAAATTTGGAAAAGAATTAAGAAAAAACAAATCTCGAGCTCGCGACCACCATTCAAATGATGGCTCTGCCGTGGCATCTTTTTCTAGACTTAGGCACCATATTCAGTGTACTCTCTATTTGGTGACATTTCTAGCGGGTTGTTTTTATTTTTTATTTTTATGGGTTTTGATTTTTTGGAATAGGGTGTTAACTGGTATGTATTTGTGTATCTTCTCATATGACAAGATGTGTTCATTAATTTATGAAATCTCAATGTGGCATTATGGTATTGGAGGGGGTAAACAAAGAGTTTTACACCATATCCTTATTAAATGTAAACTCTTTTCAGCTCGGTCATTTAAGTTTCATTTTTTTTTTTCTCATTTCAATCCGTTAAATTTACTTCTTCCGTCTAGCTCTTTTCAATCTAACCATTAGTTTTAGTAGTTTTTACTTTCCAAAATAACACCAATTAGGTGGACTTAAATAAAGACCTATCAAATAGCTCAAGTCATGTTAATTGGGTTACAGGTCAAATTCAAATCGAGTTAGAAACGGTCATTTGAAATAGCTTGTGATCGAGTTGAGTCAATCGAGTTGCAAGTTGAGTTAATCAGTTTATGGGTTGACTCATTTTTTTTACATGTATGAGAAAATAGTAATAATATGATCAAATTCTCTTTGTCTTCCTTTCAAAGACAAATAAGAAAACAAATAATAAAATGCTAAAAAAATTAAATTTAAAACATAAATTCATAATTTTACACAATCTATAGTTTACTAATGATATCATCACCATAAAAAAAATAAAAAATAAAAAGACGAAAAATTAATATATAATAAATGTCATCAACCAATGCTAAAAGTTGATTCATAAGCAATGGTGATAGGAATGCTTAAGAGATTGTGTTTCATTAAAGAGAGTTCAAAACGTAACTGTAATCTCTTTCCACCAAAAATTTAAAAAAAAAAAAAAAAAATCCAAATTTGCATATTACTTTCAAATGAAAAAGATAATCAAAAAGTTTTAGTTTTTAAAAATTCATTTCTTTAACAAATGGGTCAGGTATGGGTTGACCCAATATTTCAATGGGTTGAGTGTAGGTTGACCCATTTTTTCTATGGGCTAGGTTAATGGGTTCAAGTCCAATTTTTCTAGGTCAAGACTTAATAGTGCTAATTGAATGAAGTGATTACATTAGAAGCAACTGGAAGCTAAAAGATTGGAAAAATAATAATAAAAAATTAAAAACAGGTCAAAGTTAGAGGGTGTAAATTTTAAAAGTAAAATTTACACACAATTCCTAAATACATTAAGTTCCCTAATTTTATTTTAATACGTAGTTGCATTGACAAATAAAATATAGACAATGTTATTTTGTACAAGACAACTAAATTCAATGTAGCTATTTGTTATCTAAAAGAAAATTTTCAATATAGCTATATGTTTGAATTGAATTTAACATATTGCATCTAAAGAATTTTACCTAAGTTTTATCCTATTTTAAATTTTTTTAATTTTGGGTTTGGTTGCAAATGACATGGAATGCTAGAATTGGGCCCAAAAAAAATTCAAAACCATTGGCCCGAATAAGCCTTTAAAGGAAAACAGTGGGCTAGAATTGGGCCGAAAAAGAATTCCAAAAGTTGGCCCAAATTGAAAAAAAAAACCAATTGAAGGAAAATATTGGGCCAACCTACCATTCAACAACCATTTTTATTTCAACTACCATTCTTCCCGCGCTCTCGAACGTGAGGTGAGGGAGAGAGTCACGGAATGAGTAACTCAGTTCATTTCCCGAGTCATCATGAAACCCAAAACCAACACACCCTTCTCTTCTTTTCTTCCCAACTTCAATGGAATATTATCACACACCCACCAACTCAACTCGCCCGATTCACCTCCCTTGACTCACTCCCAACTCACCTACTACCACCACCATGCTCAAAGGCAAGCTCAAGCTTCCGCTTCCTGTCCCCGACAAAGCCCGCCGAGCCTTCCCGGACCGCCTTGGCAGCCTGGTCGCTGGATTCGACGGAAAAGAAGAAGAGTACGGTGGAGGCTCCGATTTGGTAGTATTTGAACCCGGTGAAGAGCTCGAGACCTTTCAGCCTAATGGGTTCGTGTCCGATAAAGAGAGCGATGGCGTTGAAAATTTTGTTGAGGACCGACCCAGACCCGAAAAAGACGGGGCGGGTCCGGTTTCGACAGTGCAAGTCATTGCGGTGGACGAGAAAAGATCCGATCTTGAATATGAGGTTTTGAATTTGAGCCTTACTGGGTTTTTTTCTTTTTTTTGAATTTTTTTTGAATATTTTTTTTTACAATAATCCTAAACTTTGTATATTCTGATTGTAGTTTGAGTTTTTGTATGTGTGTGTGTGTGTGTGTGTTTTTTTAAATGTAATTACAAATGGTTAAGGATTGCTGGGTTTTTTGTGAAGTTTCTTAATTTGGGTAGTCAGTTAATTTTGTACATTTGGTCTTACAGTCAGTTTGGTTACTAGAGGATAATGTTGGATAAGGAATGAAAAAGGAAATGGAGTGTGTAATTATGTTTTCATGAAGTCATGGATTTACTAAGACGGAAAAGTCAAAAGATTGAAAGACCAATCATGTGTACAAGGTTTTCAATTTGATAACCTTGTTAAAATTTTCCAATTTGGTTTCATCTAAAAGCAGTCAAATAGAGTATTAGGGTTTATTGTTTCTTCCTTTTGCTTTCTGTAAAATGCAACTGTGATATATATTTTTTCTCTTTTTTATATTTTATATTTTTTCATTAGCTTTCTCGGCCGGAGATAAATTTGGAGAAGTTACAAAGAATTGCTAGTGCTGGACTTCCAGATGGAGGAGGTTTGCGCGCAACGGCTTGGAAGGTAAGGGCTCTATTCTTTGGTTAGCCATGTTTATATTTTCAATCAGATTTGATCTTTTAGTGTGAATTGACAAATACAATGAGGTAGAGTGGAGACAATACTTGAATCCAGGACCATTGTTTTGATACCATGATAAAATACCACTTCGTTCACAAAAGTTTTAGTTATTAGGAAAGGCTTAATTTCATCATTTAGCCATTATTCTAACATTCACAGATATCAAATGGACTTATGGACATGGTAATTTTGGTTTCCAAAGTTCTGGTTATCATAAGTTTAGTGTAGAAAGAAATTAACTCTACCTAGCAATTTAGACAATTATAGAGAGCATTTGAAGTGAACCCAGATAATATTTAGCCCTAGATTTTGAATTCGATGAACACAATTATAATATGGCATAATTACATTATTATTTCTATTAACAAACAAAGCAAATTTACTTATAGCAAATAGAAGCACCAAAAATTAGAAATGTTATTTCTGATTTCTATTTTTTATATATATTTTTTCATTGGTAAGTTATAAATGCACTAAGTGAGTTTTGAATTCACAACTTCACCCTCCACTCAGACTTGTAAGAGGAGGAAATGCCATTTGAGCCAAGGCTCATTGGTACTACTATTTCTGATTTCTCATCATCACAATCACGTAACTGTCATGATTCGTTAATGTCATTATGGTCTGATAGATTTTGAGGAGATCATCTTGAGATAATTCAATTACTGACTGAAGATTGTACTATAACTGCAATGATAGACTGATAGGATAATTAGGGTAGTTTTGCTCTTGAAACTTCATATCTCATTCAGTTCATTTTCATCCTGAAAATTCATTTACCTTTAGGATCAGTGGACACCTTTGAAATTGATGGGTGGGATGGAGGTTTTCATCTCATAAAAAATGGACTAAGGACCTCCCATGTGAATTTAAGGTCTGCGTGTGTGTGTTCATCAAAGTGTATGTCTATGGGTAGTATATTCAGAAAGGGCTACTGCATAATGCTTTGATACAACACTCAGATAATCAACAGAGTTATCCCTTGGCTTAACTGGATCTTTAACTAGAAGCAAGCATTAACACAGTTGAAGGTATTCATAAAAAAATAGAAAAAACAAGTTGAATGTAACAAATTATAAATGAATGTTTCCTAATCTGAGGATTGGAAGTTTAAATTCTAGTCTACATGTTAAGACGACACTAGATCACTAAGATGTTTAATGGGCCAAATTAATAAAGTTTTATTGTTTGATGCTTGTGATTATTTGAGTATTTATTGCCCTTGTATGTTTTCAACCAGCTGCTTTTAGGTTATTTACCTACTTCTCGTGACCTATGGGAAAAGGAACTGACTGAGAATCGACAAAAGTATGCAAAGCTAAAAGAGGAGCTTCTTCTGAGTCCTGTAAGATGCTTCTTACCAAGCACTTGTTTACATTGCTAACAAACTTGTTTAGATGCGGATGAATATCTTACACAGATTTATATCAAGTTCATTATTTCTTGTTAGCAGTTACCATGGACTAATGGAAATCTTGAATCTAGACAGTCAGAACTCACAAGGAGAAAAGATGAAGCTTTTAGTTATAAGGAGCAGCATGTTGACGTTGATGTGGATGGGCCACTGAGGCGACATGAAATTTCTCAAGAAGATCATCCTTTGAGCCTCGGTAAAGCAAGTGCATGGCATCAATACTTTCAGGTGAATGTCTTCTCCAATTAAAGCTGTCTCTTGAATCCTTATGTTATAATCAAGTTGATTTATTTTTCTTCTCTCTTTTTGGGAGTATATAATTGAGTTGATGTTTGTCAGTAAAACTCCATTTGTTTCTAGTATACAGAGATGGTAGAACAGATTGATCGTGATCTGCAACGCACACACCCAGATAAGAAATTCTTCTCAGGGGAAACATCATTCAGTAGGAAAAACAGAGTACTTCATTGCCTTAACCCAATTTTTTATTTTCTTTTTTCTTGTTTGTGAGATTTTCTCAAGGTGACTGGATGATATGCTGAATTTTCATCTGCAGCAAGCAATGAAAAATATTCTTCTCCTGTTTGCAAAATTGAATCCTGCAATCCGTTATGTGCAAGGCATGAATGAGGTCCTCGCACCAATATACTATGTGTTCAGTACTGACACCGATGAGAAAAATGCTGTAAGACTTCCGTTAGATTTCTTATTTGATAGATCTATCTGCTAATTTGTTTGAATCTAATTGTCTTTGGTTCGAGAGTGTTTGGGGACCAAAGGTCACATTTCTGTGAATTGCCAGTCTTGCAGATTCTGAAAAACCAAATTGACTGGCATAATGATTTTTGACACTCACAGTTCACTCTATATGCATGTATGGGATGTTATTACCAGCTGATATGTGTATATTTTTCCTGTAAGCTTCAATAAATCTTATTATTCTTCTTATCTTATTAAAAAAATAAAAATAAAAATAAAAACCCGATGTTTCAGAGATGGCTTTTCCCTTGTTTTAGATTGAACCTGAACAACAATTTCTATGATAAGTTGGTTTCTTTTTTTTTTTTTTTTCTTTTTCTTTTTTTCTGGTTTTGTTTGAGGCTTTGTTTTTGTCTACATTTTCTTGTTCCTTTTCATGTTTTCGAATTTAAGATATAAGGCTAATCATGAATAGAGACATTATCCCTGTTCTTCTATGTAGGCAAATGCAGAAGCAGATAGTTTTTCTTGTTTTGTTAGACTCTTGAGTGACTCAGTGGATCACTTTTGCCAACAATTGGATAATAGTGCAGTGGGCATCCTTTCCACCCTTACCCGCTTATCAGATTTATTAAAAGCCAATAATGAGGAATTGTGGCGGCATCTTGAGCTCACAAACAAGGTAAATTACATCAAAATCTGCTTAGGATTTAAATTCAAATATGCCTTAAGCTTATATTAATTTAATGCGTCTTATGTTGTTTTGACTTCTTCTGCGAACCACCTCAGTCAATTAGAATCCATTTCTTAAAGGTGATCACTCATGTTACACTAAAATGTGCAAGCTTATATTATGTATTCTTTTGAGCAGGTGAGGCCACAATTCTATGCATTCAGGTGGATTACATTGCTACTTACACAAGAATTCGATTTTCAACCAATCTTGAGAATTTGGGATTGTCTTCTGGGTAATCCTTTTGGTGTTCAGGTCCCTCTCTCTCTCTCTCTCTCTCTCTCTCTCTCTGTTCTTATTTACTTAGCTAATTGTAACCGACATTAATTCCTCTACCCCAATCTTCTCCCAGATTAATCTAGTTTTGTTTGGCCATTTACTCTTCATTTTTAATATGATGCTTCACCAATCTGTCTGAATACTCATTTAATGGAAGCAAAATTTATGGACCACAGGATATGCTTCTACGAGTTTGTTGTGCAATGCTGCTATGTGTTAAGAGCAGGCTACTGAGTGGTGATTTTGTGGCTAACTTAAAGCTTCTACAGCACTACCCTGATATCAACATAGAACATCTTCTCCGGGTAGCTCAGGATCTCAGTCCGGACACATCTTCCTATCGCTTGTCCCCTTAATTACATGCCTCTGTGTACAAATGTCTCTGTTTACATGTTTTGTAATGATGTATCAGGCTTGCACTATTGCTTGAGTTACTCTAACCCAAAATATTTTTTCATGA
The DNA here is from genome assembly GCF_932294415.1 of Quercus robur. Taxonomy (NCBI): domain Eukaryota; kingdom Viridiplantae; phylum Streptophyta; class Magnoliopsida; order Fagales; family Fagaceae; genus Quercus; species Quercus robur. Next base: position 83,183,582 of record NC_065535.1, read on the forward strand.
TACATTTAAAGTACAGCTTTACTTTTCAGATCAATTCAAAGTCACATCAACATGTGACTCCTAAGATCTTTGTATATATATTTTTTCCTAAATGATGGGGCACAAGCTCGAGTGCATTAGCTTGCTGTTATCAAGCAGTGGTAGCTTTGAGTAAATGAGTGGATTAGGTTTGGGAGTGACATCAATTGGAGTTTCTCTTCTTTCTTTCAAGTGATCTTTTTTAAGAATTGATGTGTGACATCATGCTCAGGTTCCTTTTTCCACCCCTTACCTTGATTTTCTGATTATGAGAAGTTCATTTGAGGTGAACTGGAAAAGAAAATAATATTATACTAACTTATGCATAAAATTTACTTTAGACCCTTGATTTTACCAAGGAAAAGTAGAAAAAAAATTTCCCCCTTGGGTTGAAGTATCTGTTGAAGGGAGAAACTCCACAAAACCACACATGTCCAAAGGAGGTTATTTGGGCATGCCATGACCTTGGCAGCTTGCATGATGGGCTGCCAAGAGCATGCCATATTGCACTCATTCAATTCAAACATTCCCGGGTATCACAAGAATCAAGTGCAATATTCCCTTGACCAAGACAATATTAATTGTTCTTCCTTCAAAACTAGGAGACATTTTTTTTTCGACAATAAATTGAACAAGTTAATGGTACAGCCAGGTTTGCTGGATTACTATTAATTTATTATTTCTCTCCTTGTGCTGCACCTGCACCTAAAGTTTTTTTAAAGCAAAAGACCATCTTTCCCGCCACCAACTGGTCCTTATGTGGATTGGAAGGCTTGGAGGACTCGTTTTCTAATCTTTCTAGGAAGCAACTTCTTCTACTACCTTATATTGCGCCATGACATCAGAACTAAAACAAAACCAAGTTGAAGTTGCTTTAAACCAATTAATTTAGCCTCCTTTCCAGCAAGTTTACCTGATCCACCACTGCTTCTAAATAATTTTTATTTTACTCAAAAGTCCTTTTAAGGGATTTCTCCGATTCACATTGCTTCTTCTTCAAGAACCTTCTAATGTAAGCCAACTAATTTCTTCTCTTCAAGTCAATGCTATATATGTTCGGGTCATATGTTTCATCTCCTTCTTTGTATTTTGATTTTGTGGTCCTTTTGAGTTGTTTTCAAAACTTTAAAGCCAAGGAGGTCTGTGCAGTGTGGAAATAAGCAGAGAGATGACAAAAATAATGTTGCATGGGACGCTTCACGCGACAATTTATGAGGTTGATAAGCTTTCTGGCAAAGGTTGCTGCATGTTCTTCTGCAGGGTATGTTTGCATGTTCCGAAAATTGTGTCCACCATCTTATTTCCTAATTGTATAGAATTCCTTTTCCCTTGTTTTTCCATCAGATATATGTTTAGATAAGAACGAAAAAAAAAATTGATCTGAAAAGAAAGAAAAAGTAGACGTATATAACTAATTCTTCTGAGGAAAAAAAAAAAATTATGCTTTCTGGCTGTTCATATCAATGATTTTTAAAATCCATTAGTGGCTATATACCTGTATTATGCTTTCTCAATGGCACACATGTACCTGGTCCATAATCTTGTCTTATTTTACTATGCTATTTTTCTCATTCCTACTTTACATGCAATAGTGTGCTGAAGTCAGTAAGCCATATGATGTTCCCATGTTACATAATTTATTCATTTCTCTATGGTCCAGGAAACCATCAATATACATGAACTTTCAAACACTAAACCAATTGGTTAGTCTATTTCATATTTGACTTCTCTCTCTAACATGTTAAGCATAAAGTTGGAAATATTTTTAATTAGTACTTTTTGCTGACACTAGTCATAATATCTCTTTGGAATTGAACCAAACTTTATGATAGCGGAGAATGCTATTCTAATTGTTCTCAATATCGTTTTCTTTGGTTTCGTTCTTTCACTCTGATCTGTTTGACAATCAAGAATTGTAGGAAAAGAAAAGCATATATGGAATTTAGAACTGCAAAACCCTCAACCATAAGAAATTTCAAACTTACATTCCCTCTTCCATGGCAAAATAAGAAGTTTGAAATTTTTATGTCTAGAATCAATTCCAGATACATTTTGCTAAATTCAGATGTCAACGATTTTCCCTGCAGCCAATGGATAGCATAGAAACTGTTGGGCCTGGAAATGGTTCCAAACTCTATGCAACACTTGATATAGAGAATGCTAGAGTTGCCCGCACTAGACTGGTAGAAAATAGACGCTCTAATCCCCAATGGTCCGAGTCTTTCCGCATTTACTGTGCTCATAAGGCTTCTAATATTGTTTTTTCTATCAAAGAAGGTAATCATGTTGGGGCAAGAGTAATTGGAAGAGCTTATATGCCCGTTGAGGAAATAGTAAATGGAGCAGAAGTAGACAGATGGCTTAAGATCTTGAAAAAGAACCATAAACCTCTCCGCGGAACTCCTAAAATCCATGTGAAATTGCAATTTTTCAATGTCACTCAAGAATGTAATTGGTCTCGAGGAATTAGAAGTCCTAAATTTCCAGGAGTCCCTTACACATTCTTTGCACAGAGACATGGTTGCTCAGTTACTCTTTACCAAGATGCTCATATCCCAGACAATTTTATCCCGAAAATCCCTCTTGCTGGGGGCAAATATTATCAGCCCCAGCGATGCTGGGAAGATGTTTTTGATGCCATTTCTAAAGCAAAGCATTTGATATATATTACTGGATGGTCTGTATATTCTAAGATCACCTTGGTAAGGGACTTGAGGAGACAAAAGCCTGGAGGAGAGCTGACCCTCGGAGAGCTTCTTATAAAGAAGGCTAGTGAAGGGGTCAAAGTCCTGATGCTTGTTTGGAATGACAGAACTTCTGTAAAATTACTAAAGAGGGATGGAGTAATGGCTACTCATGATGAAGATACAGGAAGTTATTTCCATAACACTGGAGTCCATTGTGTTTTATGCCCACGTAATCCTGACAATGGCGAAAGCATTGTTCAAGACTTTGAGGTTTCCACCATGTTCACTCATCACCAGAAGATTGTGGTGGTGGACAGTGAGATGCCCAATAGAAAATCTGAAAAGAGGAGGATTGTGAGCTTCATTGGTGGTATTGATCTTTGTGATGGGAGATATGATACTCCCTTTCATTCCATTTTCAGGACTCTCAAAACAGCTCATCATGATGATTTTCATCAGCCTAACTTTGCTGGTGCCTCAATTGAGAAAGGTGGACCTAGGGAGCCTTGGCACGACATTCACTGCCGGTTAGAAGGACCTATTGCCTGGGATGTTTTATTCAATTTTGAGCAGAGATGGAGGAAGCAAGGCAAGAAGGAATTGCTACTTCAATTAAGCGAACTAGATGGCATTTTCATAACCCCATCTCCGGTTATGTACCCCGAAGACCATGAAACATGGAATGTACAATTGTTCCGATCAATTGATGGAGGAGCCACCTTTGGCTTCCCCAATGCTCCTGAGGATGCAGCCAGGGCTGGTCTTCTCACTTGGAAGGATAATGTGATTGACAGAAGCATTCAGGATGCTTACATCAATGCCATTAGACGTGCAAAGAATTTCATATATATTGAAAATCAGTATTTTCTTGGAAGCTCTTTCTGCTGGAATTCACATGGCCTTAAAGTTGAGGAGGTTGGTGCTGTAAATCTTATTCCAAAAGAACTGTCACTGAAGATTGTTAGTAAGATTGAGGCAGGAGAAAGATTTACCGTCTATGTTGTCATTCCACTGTGGCCAGAGGGTGTCCCCGAAAGTGCATCTGTGCAAGCAATATTGAATTGGCAAAATAGGACAATGGAGATGATGTACAAAGACATAGTGCAGGCCCTCCAAACTAAGGGGCTTGAGGCAAACCCAAGGGACTATTTGACATTCTTTTGCCTCGGCAATCGAGAGACAAGGAAAAGTGGAGAATATGAACCTCCAGAGAAACCCGAACATGATACAGATTATAGCAGAGCTCAGGAAGCCAGGCGGTTCATGATCTATATTCATGCTAAGATGATGATAGGTAAATTGGTTTATCAAATTTTCTTGATAAGTTTAAGTACCTACTTTTGTGTTCTGTTGGAAATTCTTGAATTCTCTAACCTAAGGCATTTGATTTCATATTGAAGTATGTCAGTGAAAATTTCAATGTATATTAATATGCATTCTTGTTGTTAGTGTTGTGCTATTAAATGACACATTTTACAGCAATCATCATTATACTGATTCAAGATACCCTCCTCCCCCAAAGAGAATGAGAGTACATCCCAAGACCATATAAATGTCAACTGAAAAAGAGAGTGAGAGGGCATCCCAAAACCGTATAAATTTCAAATGAAAACTTTATCAAGACATCCACATACTGACTGTACATCATAAACTGGAATTTGTTCTTATGAAAATTGAACGTGCTTCTGTTTTGTGTGAGCTCATGCAGTCTTTTAAGGCATTAAGTTGATTAAATATGAGAATATGACAGACAATAACTAAGATTCGACAATGACTGCATTTTGCAGTTGACGATGAATACATCATCATTGGATCTGCCAACCTCAATCAGAGGTCAATGGATGGTGCCCGGGATACAGAGATTGCCATGGGAGCCTATCAACCATTCCACCTATCCACTAGGCAGCCAGCCAGGGGACAAATCCACGGCTTCCGGATGGCATTGTGGTACGAGCACTTGGGCATGCTAGATAACTCCTTTCTCCATCCAGAAAGCGTGGAATGTGTCCAAAGAGTGAACCAATTTGCCAGAAAGTATTGGGACCTCTACTCTAGTGAGACACTGGACCATGACTTGCCAGGCCATTTGCTCAGTTATCCCATTCATATTACTGAAAATGGAGAGGTCAAAGAGCTACCTGGAATAGAATTCTTCCCAGACACAAAGGCTAAAGTTCTTGGATCCAAGTCTGAATTACTGCCTCCAATTCTCACCACTTAATTGCCTTGCACTGATTTTAAAACTGAGCTCTTTTTTTTATTTTTAAATCTTATTTCCCAGTACTATGAGTGATTGGCAATCACTGATTGCTATATGTGTTGTGGATATGTAAATAACATTTTTACTATAGTCTAGTTCATGCAACTTTCCAAAGAAGTGATCATGTAGTACTTGTAGTGGTTAATTACACAGATAGAAAATGATGGATAAATTAGAATTATGAAGTTCAAAGTCAAGCTGAGTTTGAAGGTTTCAAAGAATTTGAGCAAACCAACTATAAGTTGGTGGCCTAATTGAAAACCAGAGATGAAAAACAAGATATTATGAATTTTAATAGGCATAATTTTGAATACAAATTTTCTATCACACTTTATGTTTCACCAATCATCATATGTCATGTGTTTGATTTTTTTTTTTTTTTTTTCTATTTTAAATTTTGATTATTTTATAAGGAAATTCAAAAGCATACATAAAAAGTTGTGATTAGTAGAGTAAAAAAATGAAACACAAAAAGTGCGACAGAGGATTTCTATCGGTTATAATTATAGTTAAGATGTAAATTCCAATTAGTTCAATTAATAAAGTTTCTGATAGTTGAATAAAAGATTTTGAGTTCAATCCCCACTTGAACTAAAAACTGATTAGTGTCTTAGTCTAATAACAAAAAGCGTAATTATCAAATACTAACATCGTTGGTTGAAATTTTCTATAAAATTAAAAAAAAAAAAAAAATTGTAGTTGAGGTGGCCCTCAACAGCTGCTTGTGAACGTGAAACCCAAATTATGGTTCTAGAGCATTTATGAGTGGAGGACGCCAACGTCTTTGTCTTAATTGATTATTGTAAAGATTATAAGTCCTTGGTAGTTGGTAGTAGCTTGCATTTTGTGAAAATCGTACTGTAACTTGCATTCCTAATCCTTGACCGCCAAACTTGGTTCTGGAAATTTGACTTCAAGAATAATCATCGGCCTTATCCATAGAGGATGAGATTAATTACTTGGATTCTTAGTCAATTAGAGTCTTCTCTCTAACTCTCTCTCCCTCTCTCATTTTATTTTGTTTGGCCAGTTAGGATGACTTGTTTTTATTGGTTTATTATGTTAAAAGATACAGTTGTAATTTGAAAAAAAAAAAAAAAAAAAATTGTAGGATTTTAGAAAATGACAAAGTTTGTCTACGAACTTAGTTGTAGTCAAGGACTACAACCAATAATAGGAAGATGACATAAACACGTGTCATCTTTCTATTATTGATTATAAGTTTAGGCTATAACTAAGTTTATAGTTAATCCTTGTCCTTTAAAAAGTTATATAATAGTTAGTATTAAAAATTAACAAACCTAGTATTATGCATGTACTACATAATTAAGAATCATAGGTAAACTAAAAGTAAAATATTTTCATGAGATAATTAAAATTAATTAATAAAATAGATTATTAAAAAAATTAATGCACATTGTGAAAAAAAGTTTACTAAAAATAAAAAATTTAATAGATTATTAAAAATTTTACATTAAAAATCAAAATTGGTATTAAATTTCTTTGAATTTTTTATAATTAAGTTTTAATTGAATTTTTTTTTTTTTTTATAACTTTGATAATAGAGTTTCACTTAAAGTAAAATATATCATTGTATTTATAATGAGTTACGTGAAAAACTTGTCATACAACTTGTAATACTAACATTGTCTCTCATGGGGTGCAAGCAGGACATAAACAACTTAGTTTTTAACAATAATAAATTATTGAAATAATATAAAATATATAATGAACTTTTTTTTTCAATTTCTAGAAACTCTTGGTAATATAACTCTAATCGAAGTAATATTTTTAAAAATTTTCAAAATTTTGGCAATAGATGTTTATTTTAATGTGTTTATAATGTGCCACATCACATTAGGAGGAAATATTGAAAAATATAATAAAAAGCTAGAGGACATCCAATTGGCACAATCACAAGGTGGGTAACAACTTTTATTATATGGTATATGATTAGTATGACTTAAACAAGATTTTATATAATATTAATTTTATTGTGAATGTTTGGTGACAATAATTAAATAATTGATTACCATATAAATTCACAATTTTTGTATAGTGTACTAAAAGTCAATAATATCATTTGTAATCTCAACAAATAATAATAATAATTGAGGGTGGGGGGAGACTAAAGAAGGAAGACCGTCAAATGGACTCAACCCAAAGAGTAGCTAGGCCAAACTGTTCATCAGATCAGGCCAAGCACAATCATGATAGTCCAATCAGTGAAATCGAGGAAGGCGACCTATTCGAGGAGTCCGAGGAGCCTGAGGAGCAGACACTCCCTCGAGAGACTAGAGACAAACCACCAAGGCCATAAGGTTGAAGGCCGAGAAAGGAAGTTGAGACGTGCAAACAAGAGGAGGAGGAAGCTTCTAGATAAAACACCCATCACCTTCACATTAAATGTACTATACCAACTCAGCTTAGCGCATTAATGGCAGAATGACCTCTGAATAATGCCCCCACAGCCTACATTCTACTCTACCACCACCAGCAAAGTAGTGAGGGGATAAGTATCCAAGGGGGAATCAACGACCATCCAAGTGAAAGGCTTGGATGCAATCCCAACAACTATATATAGGAAGGAAGATCCTCCTGAAATTGGGGGGGGGGGGGGGGGATCAAGAAATCTAAAGAGGAAGAGATAGAAAAAAGAGAGAAAGAAATTGAGAACTATGTAACCGAGAAGTGTATAACCAAAGAACTATTGCTCCTCAGCCAGCTCGATGAAGAACTTGAATAAGAATTTTTATCTCTCTTCCTACTATTCTCTACTTAAATTGTTGTCTTAGCCAATTTTCTTTCTTTAAATTACCAAACAAAGCTACTAAGGTTTGAAGAGTTTGCCTTGATAATCCACCTTTACAAATTAATTGTATTGGGCCTCCATTCTAGCCCACTTTTATCTAGATTGGGCCAGATCATTTGTTACGCCCCCCTACAATAATAATAAGGGTTAATTACAATAAACCTACTTGTTGTTTGACCTAAATTCACTTTGCCTACCCATGATTTAAAAAGTGTCACTTTGCCCACCTGTGATTTGCTTCATTAGGACTCTGTAACTCACCTCCGTTAAAAATAAGGGTAAATATGTATTTTTGCTTTCATTTTATGTCTCTCTCTTCTCAAAACATTAAAAAAAAAAAAAAATCAAAAAATCAAAAAGTTAGGGTTTTGTAAAAATTAATAACAAACATTTATCTCTCTCCTTTTCTACTGTGGAGTCCCTCTCTCCTCTTCGTCTGTCTCTCTACTCCCAACCGAATTCCCATTAAACCCAATTTGAGTCAAAAGAAACCATTTTGATTCCAAGCCTTTAATCTCAAGGTTTGGGAGATAGACGAAGGGATATATATATATATATATATATATATAATAAGTAAATTATTAGATTTTGTCTCTCAAACCTTTAATCTAAGGAAAGTTGGAAACCCATTCAAGATTTGAGAAAAAACCCATTTGAGTTCAAATCTTGAATCTCAAAAACAAATCTAAGGAAAGTAGGAAACCCAATTTACAACCCTCCAAAACCAAGTGGAAACCGAAAGATTTGTGTCCGAAAATGGGTCTTTTATGAGATTCCAATAAATGGTAGTAGGAAGACATGCATGATGAGACAATGCATGTCTTCCTACTACCATCAAATTCCTACATCTAGGAGACAATGCACCAACAGCACATTTGGGCTAACTTACGTAGCTTGGTGCTTAGCTTTGGTTGCTCTTATTCACAATATGAGACAATAACATCTATTTAGTTTAGAGGCTTATCATTGAGAGTCCTTGTCACACACACTTGGGTATGATTGAGAGAGAAACAATAATTCTGGGTGGGTTTGTATATGTGTGGGTGTGTGTATTTTGATTTGAGTTTTGGCATTATATTTTGATAGATAAAGTGGGTTTGGTGCTTTCTCCTGTATCTTCCTCTATTTTCTTTAAGCTTTGTACTATTTTTGTTCTCTTGCTTTGAATGAATGAATGAAAGTTCAGTTTCAAAAGAAAACAAAGAAAAAAAAGATAAAATGGGTTTGTATTTTGATGTGTGGATGTGTTTGTGTTGGTTTCTATGCAAAATTCCAAGACTAAATTAGGTTTTGAGCGAAGAAAAAGAGATGGATCTGAGTTTTGTGTTCTTGAAGTTCTTGAGTAAGTTTCTACCATTTTTTCAAATGACATTTTTTTTTTTATCTTATTATTTCTTACTTTTGTTTGTTTTTTATGTTTTGGGAGGAGAGAGACATAAAAGGGGAGCAAAAATACATATTTACCCTTATTTTTAACAGAGGTAGATTACGGAGTCCTAACGGAGTGAAGCTCAGGTAGGCAAAGTGACACTTTTCAAATCACGAGTAAGTAAAGTGAATTTTGGCCAAACCACAAGTAGGTTTACTGTAATTACCCCTAATAATAATATCATCTGTAAGTTTTTTTTCTTCTTCTTTTGGTTGTTGCATTTAGATAGGCTTTATTCACAACATGTATGAATTTCTATTACTTTTAATAAATAATAACTCATTGAGGATTACATTCAAAATAAGGAAATTTACTGAAAAAATAAGGTGGTCCATATTGATGAAAAGAAGAGTAAGAGTTGTTTGAGATAGTTTGGTCATATTCAGAGGAGAGCGATAATTGAGAAAGAGCAAGTTGATATGAGGTATTAAAAAAAAAAAAAAAAAAAAAAAAAAAACCAAGTTGATATAAATTAAGTGAACGAAAAATGCCAAGAAGTTAAAAAAATAACATAATAGAAGTTATAAAAAGAATATGTCAATTAAGGAAGTAATAAAGAGCATGAGTTTAGATAGAATAAAATGAATAACACAAATACATGTGATCAACCTAATTTGTTGAGAATCCATAATCAATCAAAAAAAATTTTGAAACTAAAATTTGGTGGTTGTTGTTGTTGAGGACATGAATTGGAATGATACAAAAAGTTTATGGTTTTAATTAAAACTCTTTTAAATTTTGGGTTTAATTTGAAAACACCCCAAACTCTTAAATAAAAAAATCTATATAATTTATAATAAAAAAATTCATAAAGCGTAGTCGCTAGACTCAAAGAAAATGTAGCTACTTAGCACAAAATCAATTTCAAATACTTAAACTTTATTTACATAATATAAGATTTTAAACTTATCCAAAAATATACAGTAACTAGTATCAAATTCCAATGGTCCTTGTTTCTCAACAAAAACCATTGGTCCAATGTTATCAACTGGAAGTTTCTTAGGTCCGAACATTCCGGGGAAAGAAAATTCCACAAAACCGTAGTCCAAAATTCACGGTCCAAACACTCCAAAAGAAAAAAACCAAAAAACTGGAAACTCCTTGTTCACATTTTAATTTTTTCTTTTCTTTGTTTGGTAGGTTCGTGCACCTTTCAAAATCTAAAAGTCCACCACCGCACTCTCTTGGTGCGATGGTCACTCCACAAGTATAAGTGCTTGTGGAGTGTGGGGGGCAAGGGCCGGGGTTCAAGTCTCCAAGAGGGAGCTTCACACACATATACACTTAGATTAGACTAGAGTAGAATTCTATCTTGTATCAAAAAAAAAAAAATCTAAAAGTCCAATTTGAGCATCATAATTAAACAGTTGTTTCGCTTCTACAAGCACTTTCATATTCTCGAAACTTAGAGAATTGTTTACGCTAAAAACCCAGAGCAGTTACCAGATTTTTAAGCATTCTTTAACATTGGAGGAAATCAACGTCGTCACTTTTTTTGTTGTAGAATCTTTCTTTTCTTTTTCTAAAGTAGAGTTGTTTTTACAGTGGGTGAATTGGAAATTTGGGAAAAGGTTGGATTCGTTTCATGACTGCCTTTGTAGATGGTCAATTTAATTAATCCCTCTTGGCCCCGCTAAAGTACATAATTATTAGCCATAAATAACTATCACATTAAGATTATTTTATTATAGTATACAGACATACACATTATCTAGAAGAATAATTTTAGAGTCACAATCAGTCGGACACATAATTTTACAACTTATTGATTTATGCGATCCTAAATAACCTAATATTCTTTGTTTTGTGTGACTCACCATTTTATATTGCCTACTCATAATTGCATAAGTCAATAAGTTGTAAATTTGGTTTAACAATAGTTGTGTGACTTGTGTCCATACTTTGGAAACTTTTTACAATTCACATAGGCTGGGTCATTGTGGGTTGAAGCCTTCGGTTTCTTAAGATTCACAAAACATATGTATTTGGGGGAAAATTCTAAAGTTTAGGGAAGTAACTAAGCCCTAGATGAAACATTTATTGTTTGGAATGTAGCCGTGAGAAGCATTACCTTTGATATGGTAAGTGACATCCAAAGGGTCCCGTATTCACTAGGTTTGGGAATATAGTGGTCTTTGAAGTAGAATGGTGAAGGACACTTTATATATATATATATATATATATATAGGTCTATCAAAATACTCATTACAAAAAAATAAAAATAAATAAATAGACAAAACTCAAACGGGTATAAAAGTGCATTTCAGCAACCTTTCTTAAGCTCCATGAGTAGCCTTGCAAATAAGCTTGGAGTGCATGCAAGCCCATGAGAGCTCATATACACGATGCACAAACTTACATGGTCTCATTAACCCACTATAACGTATTTTTCTCACTTTTCAAGTTATTTGCAAATCTTGCAAATCTCACTTAATCAACTTTTTTTTTTTTAATTTTTATAATTTGAGAGTTATAATGAGAGATCTCTTTTTGCAACTTGTTAAGATGGTGAGTTGATTAGATTGAGTAGTATCATTTTCATATGATCCAATCACTAACATATCTTTTACCACATATCAATCACAATAATTTTATTTTTTTTATTTTTTTATTTTTTTATTTTTTTTTTGAGAATCATCAATCACAATAAGTTACATCAACCATTATTTTAAAATAAAATTGTGAAAGTTTATATCCATAAACTTATTTATTTATTTATATATGTTTGGGATCCATTTGATCCTGTTTTATGTTTAGTGCTAACACAATAACGTGGATAAGTAAAATGTTTTTGATAATAGGTTAAATATATGATAAAAAATTAAAACTTTATTTTCAAAAAAAAGTTCAATTTAAAAAAAAGTAAAAACCTTAAATCTGAAATTTTTTTTTTACCAAAACAGTAAACAAATTCTATTCCTACAATAGCGAAACTGCAAGCTCGTTAATTATTGCTTGCATGGTCATTTGAAGTATTAAAAGAAATAAAAACCAAAAGAGAAGAAAGAAATGATAGAAATGGAATCTTTGTCTGGAATTTTAGAATAACAATTTGTCGAAAGGACCAACTTTTGTCCTCTCTTTGTCTGAATTATTTTTTTTTCTTTATATTCAAAAAAAAAAAAATCTTTTTTTCTTATCCCACACTTCTAAGAGAATATTAGGGAATCAAATAATCAAACATCAAGTAAGTTTAGGTCCAATGTTCCTTTGTATTAGACTTGATACAATGTATATATGTGATAAAATTTTGAACACGTATTAGCATCGTATTAAATCCAATGTATAAGTGCATTAAATACAAAACGTGTTCCAATGATGATAATATTTAATCATTTTCCTTGAACTTGCTTGATCAACATCTCTTCTATGATTAGACACATATTCGCATTGTATTAGGTCTAATGTATAAGTGCACTAACTCCAAACATGTTTCAATGATTATAATGTTTAATCATTTCCTTGAATTTGCTTTATCAACTGAGAGAGAGAGAGAGAGAGAGAGAGAGAGAGAGAGAGAGAGAGAGAGAGAGAGAGAGAGAGAGAGAGAGAGAGAGAGAGAGAGAGAGAGAGAGAGAGAGATTTTCTTTTCATTCTTTTTCTCCCTCAAACGTGATGTTTAACCAATAAAAGGAAAAAAATTGTAGTCGATTAGTTTGATTGGGGACTCATATAACATTCAATTGAATAAGTATTTGTTTATTTTCTTTCATTAATTTTTTCACACTACAGTGATCCATTAGGGATGTGTTTACTTCAAATATAAACATTTTTTTATTGTAAAATATCTTCAAGTGAAAACCTTTCCCGAAAAAGAAAATATTTTCAAATTTTTAGTTACGTTTTTTAAAATGCATTATAAAACATTTTTAAGCATTAGGTCTTGAAAACGCTCTGAAAAACACATTTTCTTAGCTCCCATACAGTTTAGTAATAAACAAATGGACAAAACTTCAATACAATACCTTAGGTGCTGTTCCTTAGGTTATCATCTTAAGATTCAACCATGTGGCTACTTAATTAAAAAATATACTTCCATTCCATGAAAAAAAATTCACATGGCAGAATCTTAAAATGAGAACCTAAGAAACAACATCTAAGTATTATACATAAGTCTTACTCTAAACAAATTATAGTCCAAAAAAACCCAAAATAATAACAATTGACCAATCGAAAGACAGAGAATGTGAGAGAGAGAGACGAATTGAAGAAGGCAATGGTGAGACCGGCAATCTTGCATTCTAGTGGACAGTGGTCTTGTGTTCTAGTGAAGGATGCCAAATGTCTCTGAGAGAGAGAGGTGGCGATGACAACAATGAGAGGTGGTGGTTGGGCTACTAATACTGGGGTGGGGATGGTGGTTGGGCTAATGAGTTTTAGGTAAGGGGTAAAATATAAGGACCTCAAATCAAGGCGTAAAATATTTTACGCCAAAACACCCCTTATTTTACAATTAACGGGAAATCATTTTCAGGTTGACCAGCAATTTTAATCACCGCAAACATCTGCAAATGCAAAAAATATTTTTTTAAAATCAATTTCAAGGGAAAAAAATACATCCTAAATTCCTCCTTAACAGATATACACAAATGCACCCCTTAACAAAAAGCCAAGGAAAAATTATTAATGATGATTATTATATGGCCTCATCAAAACTATGACTAAAGACTTATAATAAGGATTTCAAAAGTGCTTAATCTTTACTATTGATTGGGATGGTGATTATCCAAAACTTGGATTATGTAATAGTCTAAGTTGACATTGTGTTCTCTTTGTTTAAAAAATAGAAATAATTAAGAAATAAATAAATTAAACAATAAATAAATTATTGAATTTGAATAATCTTAATTACAACTTGGCAATTAAAAAAAATTGTATTATTAGTTTTAGTCAAATCAAATGGTATGATTTAATTTGTTAAAAAATTTTGTAGTTTAACTAATCCTTTTTTATTTTTATTTTTTAAAACATTCAAAGTTTAAAATTTTCTATTATCCATCCATTATTGAATTGTATTAAAATTATAATATATATATATATATAGAGAGAGAGAGAGAGAGAGAGAGAGAGAGAGAGAGAGAGAATTAAACCTCATCTAATCTAACCGCAATCTAGGAGCAAGGCCATTGGAGGGCCAATCCAAACAGGGTCACATATTTGAGATGATGTACATTGTACAATATGAACAGTGGCATGCGCAGCATTATAAAAAAAAAATTTAATAAAAAAGAAAGATTTTTTTTTTTTTAATGTCTTTATTGGGTATCAAAGCTCTAATTCCATTGGTTCAAAGTCATTTTCTAATCTTGAACTAGACCGACTGATCAAGAAACTCCCAATCTTCAGGCAAAGAACAACCTGACAAGATGAAGATGTCATCGCTGACAGAGGCTACCGTATATATTCAACGAAAAACCTTAATAATGGAAGGTAAACCACATCTACATTGCACGCGCTCTTCTCACGTCTACCCTTCCACTCTCCATTATTCACTGCACGCTGCTGCAGACCCTATAAAACTTACCTCTCCACGTTTTCCATTTACTCTTGTTTATTTATATTCACATCAGAGTTTTCCATTAACAAGTTAGGATAAATTATCATTGATCACTGATCAGATTCAATGCACTGTTCTTTTTATCATTGTCAGCATGTGTATGATGGATTTGTAGGGTCACCGTAAGTCACTTGTTATGTTTTAAAATATATGAATAAGAAATTAGCATGAATGAGTGCGTGTTACAAGTTAGATAACTTTTAGCCTAATTATAAATGTTTATTAATTGTTTATTTTTATAGAAATAATTACACCTAGCTTTATCTTCTACTTCTTTTTTATCTTAAATATCTTCGTTAAAAACATCAAAATTTGTAAATTGAGTTACAAAAATCTTGACTACACTTATTAAACTCACTTACATTACATGTGACTAAATCAAGTTTAAATTGAGGTCCAAGAAATAGCCCAGTTGGAGTGGTATCATTTGTGGTGCCCTATGTCTGTGATTCAATTTTCACCTCCTTTTCTTCAATTTTCTATCTATCTTGAGGGAAAAAACCCCTCAAGTTTAAATTGTTAAAAACTTGCACTTTATTCATGTGCAACTTGATTGTATTTATTTTTAGTTCATGAGCTTAAATTATTCATAAACTCAAATGTGATTTTTAGTAGGTAAAATGTGATGATGAATCATTGATTATGTTGCTGACCTGGCAATAAAATACCTGTGGCGGGCAGAAAAAGAAAGAAGGAATCTTTATTACCCGTGCAATTAATTTTTAGAGATGGGATGCAAGGTTAACATTAAATACCCATTCTGTAACAAAAGATGACAATCATGTAGCTTGACAATTAACTAAGTAGATTGAGAATTGACTAAGTGTTTGTCCTCGGGTTTTGTCCGAGGAAGAAGGTACAATGGCTGGTTTTGTTCTCTCTCCTCTTTTTCTTATACCAAAAATCTCACCCCCCCCCCCCCCTTTTTGATCCAGGCGCTTCTTGACTTTGTATAACTTAGCAAGAACGCATCTGGATCTTACATTTGGAGGGCTACGATTAAACTTTCCTGACAATTGTCTCATCAAGACCTTGCTAGAAGGTTTTGACACTAGAATATGAGCTGTGTGGGACACTGTTCAGGGTCATTTCCCCATTAATGCAGCCAGCTAAGTGGTTGTGGTGCATTTAATGTGGAGGGGATGACTACCTTGTCTTTCCTTTTTCTTCTCTTCCTTGTTTTATACCAAGTTACCTTGTCTCCCTTGGGATTGCACCATGCTTCCTGCACGCCTGATTCTCGATTATTCGAGGTTAATATGGAGTCCTCGGTCCTCAGTATTTTTCTCAATGGCAGCATCCCGAACTCCTTCATTAGAAAAATAGTTCTTCTCCAAAGACTCCTCATGAAATTCCCCTCCTCGGAAACAACCTTGCCCACTTTATTGCTGCTTTGGATCCTTATACCCCCCATAATACCTAACAATGGAGTACTTGCAAGTTATAAAATCAACCTTAGTGGCACCAACTTAGGGTCTCCCACGCATAAGTGAGTGACTTTACGAGAGAAACACTATTTTTTGAGTGTATATATTACTCATACCTCACTCTACTTGAGAAGCCATGCATTTATAGACTTGTTGGTGACCTATATCACTCCTTAATTATGGTCATCATTTTACTTATGGCACAAATGGGCATTGACTTTCCATGACTGAAAGTTATGTATTCCAATTCCTTCAATTTCCATTATGGGTGTGTTGATACCCAAAAAATTACAAAGGAAATGCCAACTCAAGAAACCAGGTCATGGGCCCTATGGAAGCATAGAGGAGCCATGGTCCAATACTCTTGTAATATAATAAAGAGCTACAAAATAGGCAAAATTCCCAAAAGAAAGAAAATAACCTTGTATAAGGAGGAAAATGACCCCAAAAAGGGTACAACAGAAAAGGTTCCTTCAAAAGGAACCAAGAAAGCCCTGTAAGAAAGGGGTTCACCAAGGAAAATGGCCACAAAGAACTGGGTCCCTTTTGGTGGGAAAAACGTAAAAGGGACACATGATATCTAAAAAGAAGCCTTGAAATTGGCAAATGAAAGTCAACCATCCTATAGGGGATGGGCTCGAGGAACCTTGACCAGAGAAAATATAACAAAAATGGAAAAACGTTAAACACACTTTAATGTAGAACAGACAGTACAAGTCTTCTTGGAGTAGTAAGAGCGTAGAAAGTCACAAAGTAAGATCAATTGGGGTGCTAATAGAGGCCATTAGGGTGACAATGTCGGAATTGCATGAAATTTAATAGGTTGAAGGGAAAAGACATTCTAATCTAGTCTCAAGACAACTCGAGTGTTGCCTAAATTTAGGCAAATTTCTTCGTTAAGGCCTTGAAAACAATGTTTTTGCTATTTATAGTAATATTTATTTTTCCTTAATAACTTTTAGTTTAAAAGTCAGAATAAGGTCCCATCTGTTTTGGGACGTCTCTTAGAGAAAATATTTTCAATTTCTGCAATTATCTAAATTTTACTATTTTGGGCAAAAATAACTATTTTGCCACCTAATTACGTGATTAGCGTGGATTAGGGTTTCTAGGCGTTTTCATAGCCACCCTAGGGTTTCTTTTACTATTTAAACATATTGTAGCCTTTAGGGCAATTCAGTTTTCAGATTTATAAAAATACAGGCTTTGTCCATTTCTCTCTAGTGGATTCCAGAACCCTATCACATTGTGGATTCAAGGGCCCCTCATGGATTCGAGATTTTCATTTAGAAGCTAATGTTTAGTTTCTTTTCCATTCAATAAACAACGTGTTTGTTTTCTTGTAACTTTTGTGACATCACACTCTAAAAGCTCTTCCAAATCAAAGAGCTTCAATTCCATTTTTGGAAAAAAGGAGCTCAGATTGAAAAGTCCCATTATAGTGGAGAACTTTCGAAAACATCACATCCTCACTGACTTTGCACAGTTCTTGAATTGATTAAAAAAAGAAAAGAAATCCATAAGAGGAAAAACAACTAGGGATGAGTTCTCAATAAAGAGAAATATGAACCAAAAAGGGGGGAAACGTGTGTATAGTCCTAATCCCAGAGAAATCGGCAAGATCCTAGAGAAAAGGAGAAGGAGGTAATTTTATGCCCTTCACAGACCAATATAAAAGGGGAAGGCAGCCATGGGAGACAACAACAAGCAAGTTAGAAGAAAGAGAGAGAAAAAGTAAGATAGTAGGCAAAGAAAGATTAGCAAATGTAGAACTTTGAGAAAATTTCATCTAAGAGAAGAGAAAAGCTTAGGTCAAGTTCCTAGAGAAGAGCATTGTATAAAGAAAAGCTATTTATAATAGAATTTGGTTAAGGCTTCACACTGATCCAAGGGTTTGAGTTTCACAAGTATTGTAGACCCAAAGAGGCTACTTAAGTTTGTGGAGCTTGAGCCTTATGGGCTTTGTGGATTTGGCCATCCTAAGTATTTGTACGCTTGGACACTTTGACCAACTAATGAAAATTCCTTGAAATATTTGTGCTTGATTATTATTCTATTTTAGTTCTTGCAAAGAATAAGTTGTTATATACTTGTGTTGTATTCACCTTGTGTTTGCTTGGAGTTCCTTGGTTTATGCGCAGATCAGTTTAGTGTAACGGTCCAAACAGATCGCAATGAATTGAGTCTAGTTCACCCATTCAGTATCTCATTCCATCCTTGGCCCTTCAACAAACTCACAACATCATATTGGGTTTAGGCTTAAGGGACAGTCCAAAAAGGGCCCCACAGGGTGCATCTTATTGATGGTGTCCGCACTCGTTTATGGACTGTTAGGTTCTACAGACTTAGGTTTTTATGTATTTAGAACTCTAATGTGTATTGTTGGCAAACCATGATCAAAACAAGTTGGTTAGTCGTGTTTAAACTTGCTCAAAGTTGGTTCTTTTATGTAAAGTTGGATTAAGCTGTTGCAGGATTCATTTATGCTTCTTGGCCTAGTTCGATTGATCGAAGTTTAGGCTCGATCAATCGAAAATCGGGTCAGATGTGTTTTCTGTAAAATTCCAACTCAGCCTTAGTTTGTTTAAAATGTTTAGGGTTTTCTAATTTGCCCTTGATATATAAGGCAAACCTTAGCTACGTTTTAGTGTTGCTCATATTGCTATTTGTGTAAATCTCTTGTGAGATCTGTGAGGAGCTTTCCTTTACACAAGCTTAGGATGATCAAGAAGGAGATTTCTTCAAGAGCTTGATGATCATTCAGTTGCTACCATAAGAACTTAAAGAAACACAAGCGGGTGTGCTTGTACTTGCTGGAGAATCTTAGAAAGAATGAGTCCGTGGTTTCAGAGTTTACACGTGGTCGTGTCAGTAAGTTTCTACTAGTAGGTAGCAATAGGATGTTAGTGGTTTAAGTCCTGTTGAACAACTTCGATTCTTTCATAGTGGTTTAAGTCCCCAGGTTTTTACCGGTTTGGTTTCCTGGGTGATCATATCATTATCTTATTTATATTTCCGTTGCT
Source organism: Quercus robur (assembly GCF_932294415.1). Classification (NCBI taxonomy): domain Eukaryota; kingdom Viridiplantae; phylum Streptophyta; class Magnoliopsida; order Fagales; family Fagaceae; genus Quercus; species Quercus robur. The sequence continues at coordinate 83,202,795 of NC_065535.1, forward strand.
TTGCATGATATGATTGTTTGATTGTGATAACCTAGATTTGGAATTTGGACTAAGTAACAACTTGGATAATTATCTAGGTTAATCCAATTGTGTTTTTTAGGAGTCTAAAAACTATCATGGACTATGGAGATCTATGCTCATGCCTGAGTTCCATGTACAAGTTCACTTAATCTTTAGATTATCAATCCGTTCAATGAGCCTCAAATTATTGGAATAGTGAGGATGGTCAAACCATGTTCCTATGCCCAAAGTAAGAAGGTCATCCATGTTAAATAGACTTGTTTAGGCCATTAATATTGTCGTAAAGAATGATATAGTTAAATCACGTCTTCCATATCAAAATGTAACCCTTTAAGTGAATAAATTGTAAATAATTTTTTTTTTCCAATTTAAGGAATACAAGCAAGTATACATTCTTTTGCTGAGATTTTTTTTGGCTGAGAAGCAAGTATAAATTCTATCCAACTAGAAGAAGAGACGTTGTATGAAATTTTTTTTGCAATGTTAGTTGGGCTCTAAAAAATTTTATGCCCATGTTCTTGTTTCTTCCTTGTATGTTTTCTTTAATCTCAATCACATTTTAGCTAGTTGCCCCTGAATTTAAGTGTGAGATGAGCTGGGGTTCTTCTATCACTTAGAAAAAAGAGGGAAGAAAGGGGGGGGGGGACAGAGTCTAAAAACATCCAAAACACAATATTTTGTTACTTTCTTTAATCTTTTGCAGTGGTTTTATTTTTGACTCATTACTTTTTTTCCCAAAAATAATAATAATTATTTTTGCTTGTGGGTAGTTGGATCCTATTTTCTATGGAAAGATGTCACTGCATGAGCCAATGACCTCCCCCATATAAATCTATGCTCATGAGTCATGTCTCTGTCTGACAAAAACTAGAAACACTTTTTTAACCACATTATTCATGCTACCACAGCTAAAACTTTTGAGATAAAATACTTTGGTGCAAATTGCAGGAGTAAAAGACTAATCCAACCTCAATTTCTCTTCCTCTCTCTTTTTGATTTAGTCCAAAGCCTCAATTGCAGGGATAAATGCTTACCTTTTACCGGAAACTACCCTGCACGCGCAACCATCACACTGATGGGTAAAAAACTTGGAAAAAACATTATCCTATTCCTTTAGTAGACCTCCCTGAACAAGAAACTGTGACATCACTTTATCTTTGGCACTGCCGTGCGGTGCACCAGCAAAAGCAAAAGCAATCAGACAGTCCCCTCCAACTCCAAAAAAGCCATAATAGTCTACACCTGCTTAGTGCTTACATACACATTCACATTCACATTCGCTTTCATTTACTATACCAATAAAAAAGCCAAATCTAAATATTCTAATATAAATATAAAAATAAAAAACAAAACTAACCCTTTTTTTGGGTAAGCAAATAAAAGTATAAAACAAAATAATTAATCCCAACTAACCTTCCCTTGAAATAACATAACTATATTAATAAAATATACCCATTTGATTCAAATTTATAATATATAGTCACATTTGGTCCTTCACAGCACCAAGTAAACGAATTATAGCAACCGGCCCTTCTCTCACCTTTTACATCACCTCATTCATATATTATATGTACTTTGCTCTGTCTAGTCAAGCTTGCTTCTTTCTTGTAACCATGTCTTCAATAATGAGTCCTCAAGGTGTAGTCTTTGCCACAGCCATGGCTGTGTCCGGCACTGTCGTCCTCCTTGTTCTTAAACTTCAAAAGTCTCTCCCAAATACCCAATTCTCTGTTGATCAAATTCCTCAGTCCTCACAGCCAATTTTACGTTCTTGTCTCTCTTCTGGTACGCAAAAAAATGGTCCTATATACATGCAGTACTATATACATACTATTTATCTCTTTGTTTTTTTTTTGCTAATGGGTGTTTTTTGTTTCTTTGTTTGGTGGCGTGTAGAGGAAAAGAAAAAGGAAAAGAAGAAGAAAAAAGTTCACTTTGCAAAGGATGTGGTGGATCCAAGTGGGGATGGAGAAGCGTATAGGAAGCAGCATGGTATAATTAGCAGCAATTCTTCTTCTTCTTCTTCTTCATCATCATTAGCTTCATCACCAACACCAAAGTTAGAAAAGTATAGAGGTCAAACAAGAGGAATGCCTGCCAATAGGGTGGCTTTGTACAATGGAATTCTCAGGGATCGTGTGGTTCAACGAATGGGTTACTCTTATTGATCCAATTTCTGTGCAAAAATCTGTGTTTATGGTCTCCAATGTAGGCTTTTTTTTACCATTCTTCTTTTTAACTTTTAATTTTAGAATCTGTAATTAGGAATTGGAAAGGAGACCAAAGGCTTTTTTTTCTTTTTTTTTGATGAGGAGACCAAAGGCTTTGATGGTTCCTGAAGTTCATGTTCTCATGGTCTGATGGGGAACAGGGTGAAACCTCTTGGAAGAGTAAAATTTCTTGGGGTTATGTAACTTATGTTCATAGTCGTTATTTTTTTCTGGAAAATTCTCTACCTTCTGTAAAATTTCTTGTTCTCTAGTTCACAAATGTGCACAAAGAGTATCATGTAATCACAGTCTTTTCTCCCCTTTTTTTTTAATAATCTTTTTTGGGTGCTTTTCTTTTTGGTTGGTCTGACATGAATGTAAATACAGGGACTGCTTAAAAGGCAAACATTGATGGTACTTTTTCTAATTTTCTTTGGTCCTACATGCTGTAATTTCAATTTACGGCATCTGTTTCATTACGTGGGGATTGTATTATTGAATCTTGTTCATAGGTGAAGACATTTGTGTTTTCAAGTTATGTTGATTATTCATCCAAGAAAAAGCTGTGTTAAGTGGTTGGGCCATTGGATTCGTCCATTTATCATTGAGAATCAATTTTCTGACTAAGGCCATTGTTGATAGCCTTTTTTTTCCTACCTTTTTCAAGGAATATCAATGATTGTCATTGAAAACGGTTCAAGATCAAAATTGGATGTGCTTTTGGTTGTTTGTTTAACATAGAAATAGAAGTTTTAGTTCAATGTTAGAAAATTTGATTTGATAGTGTGTGTATATATATATATATATATATATATGTATATATATAAAGATTGTTTTATGGAAATAGCTAAAGTGATTAAAGAAAGAAAAGTAGGAAATTATCATTTCTTTCTTCTAACGCTAATAATAACAAATTTAGTTTCAATGAGGTTATGTTCAAAAAATTTATATACGCTAAAACTAAATAATTGACTAAAAAAACATAAAGATATAATCCACTAGCAAAAGAAATGTTTATTAAAGAGAGAGAGGTATTCTTTTGACCATTAAAATTTGTGGTGCTTTCACAACCCTTTACGTTTCCAAATTTTCTTTTTGACATTTCATATTTGAATCCATTTTTATATTGTCCTTTTTTTTCATTTATGTTGATAATATGATAACACTTAATATTATATAGGTAACTTGGCTTAATGAATACTATTTATTTGACACTTAACAATCAAATTACAAATAAAAATGGATGATATAGTCAATATGAAAACAAAATCAAACATGAAGAGTTAAAATAAAAATTTTAAAACATAAAGAATTAAAATAAAAATAACCTTAGATTTTAAGTGTCAAAAATGTACTTTACCTTTTTTGGGGTGGGGGTGGGAGGAATTTATCTAAATTCGTGATATTTAACGTAGTTTGATAAATATCCAATAAATTTTTAATTTTTATGGTCACATCCTACGATTTGGTTCTCTAATGCACCCGTATATCTTTTTCTCTAATCAGTAATCACACTTCATGTAACATTCAATTATTCTCCTTGGGCTAATTTTTTGCTGTGAGTGGATGAAAATAGTTAAAATATTAGACGGATTGGGTGTTAAATACTGCGCAATTAGGGGGGGAAAAACCAAAAACATTTTTTTTAAGCTAAATAAAAAAAAATAAAAAATAAAAGTTGTATTTGGGCAAAGAATTCTTGGGTGGTAATGGAATATGTAATGTTTAGTATTATATTGTGTTCTACATGACGGCACATGGATTTTTAAAATTTTCTTTTCTTATCGTTCTTTTGTTAAAATATTATCTCCTCTCATTCTCTTATGTGTATGCACATAAAAGGACTCATGTGCCATATGTGTATACATGTGTCACATCAACTCACATGTGGATGTTTATGACATCTTCTTTTGACCACTTTTGGCATTGCTTAGTGACAAATGGAAAAAAAATTTCATGTCATGTCATGTGACCAAAAACATTGTGTGTTCCTTCCGACATGCATAACTCATCACATGCTCATGTCAATGCACATCGTGCTTGTTGCATGAAATACAGCCATTTGGTCTCCACCCAAAGCTATGCTTCAAACAACCTTTGATTCTAAAAAAATAAAAAGAAAAAAGAAAAAAGAAAAAGAAAGAAAAGAAAAGAAGAGGAAGTTTCAACAAACCAACTATAATAAATGAAAAGACCTCTGCATTGACCCAACAAAACTTTATAATTTATTTATTTTGAGTAAAAGGATAGAACACGACCTTAATAATTGAAGTGAGAAAAATTGTTTTACCAAAAAAAAAAAAGTGAGAAAAATTGAGTAATAGACTGATTTGCTGCTAGTTTCTAATATATCTTCTATTATTAACACCCCCCCCCCCCCCCCCCAAAAAAAAAAAAAAAAAGAAGTAAGCAAATTAAATTGCTATACATGAGAACTATTAAAAATTGAAATTACTTACTTCTATTGGGTAATTATTGACCATGCCCACTTAGCACCCGTTTCAACTTTCAAGTAGCTTATTTTTATTGGTTTAATAAGTAAAAAAAAAAAAGAATATTTCTAATCTTTTATATAAAAAAGAATAAAAATATAGTTATACTTAAACAAAATTAAAAAGTTGTATATAAGTCAAATAAGCTGGATAAATTAGGGGGGAAAACCTATAACAAACAATTCCTTAGAAAACCTTAAAAAGAGAGGCCAAAAAAATTGACCAGGTCGATGGCTCCAGTTTTTCTTCTTTGTAAATATCAGGGAAATGCAAGCCAACATTGAAGAAGGTCAAGTGCCAACCAATAAATCAATTTTAAATTTCATAGTTTTATTAAGGGTCCGATTAATGTGTGCTTTTTAAGCTATCCATTTTTAGAAACATTTTTTCAAGAATTGAAAAAACTGTCAATATTTTTTCAATTCTCGAGAATTTTTTTTCCAAAAATGAAAATTACCGTATGCTCTAAGGACATACATTAGCAAAATCATTTTATTAAAGTAACGTTGAACGTCAAGTTCAAGAGTTATTTAGGGCATGTGCTCCTTTCACATTAGAGACCTCATCACAGGCTTATATTTAAATGCACATCACATTCAACAACAACCCAAAAAAAAAAAAAAAAAAAAGGAAAAGTAAATGAACATCATGCCTGGTGTGAGGTGTGAACATAGCCATTTGTCTCTGCTTCCTTTGATACGTTACTTTCTCAGCACAAAGCTACATTTTCAACCATCCAATTAATCAAATAAAAAGACCACTGCATTGACCCGTTCAAAACTTTATAATTATTGAAGTAACAAAATTGGTAAACGTGAGGGCCATTTTTTGAAAATGGAAAATTATTGAATTTTACTATTTCTCTCTTTGCTTGGTAATTATTGAAAAAGCTTACTTGGGAAGCCATTTGCCACCTAAATTATATTATAATTCAAAATTTATGTATATATGCAGTATGCTATGCTGCACGAAAATCCTGCACAGCAGGTTCTACTCTTTGTAATTTCTTTCTCTGTTGCAATGCAATTTATATTCCCTTTCAAAAAAAAAAAAAAAAAAATGCAGTGTGCTATATAATTATCTATTTATTTAAATGAAATAAAGAAGGACCAAGGGGTCAAAAAAACAAAAACAAAAAACAAAAAACCTATAAAGTTTGGTTTCAAACTCAAAAACTTCTGAAGGGGACACATCACACATGGCAAGCAGGTGTTGGAGACAGTTTAAGCAAGCAAAACGTCTAGACAAAAATTTGGCGTTTCATTGATTTTTTGGAACTGAAATCTTTAATCTTTATATGACCTTCTTTATCCATTTTTTCGTCCATTTTCTGAGAGTATGGGCATCACTATGTTGTCTGTGGGGCTCATTTTTTTTGTTTCTTATTATGTTATATGTATATGTGATATTTTAGTTTAATGTGTGCCTGACATCTCCATGTTCTAAAATTCACTCGGTTGCACAACAAACGCGTATTGAATAATTGACCAATCATCCCCAATCAATGGAAAATAGAATGCTGACAATAAAAAAAATTAAAAATTTGGGACTTGGATAAAATTCTTTATCTTATCATTCAGCCCCTCAGCCCAATATGGTTGGATAATGAGCAATGCCAATCATGGTTGCAGGATAGAGACTGAGAGAGACGCAAAGAGCAAAGATGATGAATTGAGAAAAGAAAATAAGGCCGGGTGACCAAAATTACCAAGATTGGAATTGTTAATATGACATTTTTGTAAGACTTATTATGCAGCATGAGAACGTACATGATTCATTCGTGGAATTTTATTGAAAATTTCCTTCAACTTCAACTTCAACTTGAAATTCAGCGGATTTGATTGTGGCTTTTACCCACACGCATTGGTTATGGTGAAAGACAGGCAACAAGTAACAACGACAATTAATACATATATAAAATTATATATATTCAACCAACTAGTTGAAAATTCTCGACCTAAAACATTAATAAATTGCAGTACCATGTACATCTTGGTTTTAGGCATGCAAATGATACAATGGTCCCAGACCTCTAGTCTCCAGTCAAAGACAATGAAATTTGGGATCAATTTATTCGAGCAAAAGAGAACTTAAACAAGCAAGTTTCGTGTAAAATGAGTTAAATAACATAATATATGGGGCATGGTGAGCATAGGAACACTTTTGTAATGATATGAGTTTGAATGGAAAGTAATAGACTAAGGTCATGTGATGTGAATAATTAATGACCTTTGGATTAACTGACATGCCCACCCATAACGTTAGGACACGTTTTGTAAGTTCCATCTCATCATTTTAGGATACATCCAAAGTTAAATTCCTTTAAAGTCTTTATCCAACAACAAAAAAAAAGACTCATGACTCATGTGAATAATGATTTGAAGTTTACTTTAAATCGCCTAGCTAGAATCCTGTAGTTCAACAACTAACATCTTCTAATCCTGAATTAAAGTCATAAAAGTGCCAACAATTTTGGTAGCTTTCTTATGCAAGTTGAAGAAGAAAAATTGGTAAACTTTAAATCTAACAACCAAATGCTTGTGCGTGTGCAATGATGCAAGTTATCACTTCTTAAACCTGATCTTTCCACAAAATTTGACAGGAAAAATATCAATGTTCTTTCGTTTTGATCTAATCTTGAATGAAAGTCATAAAAATGCCAACAATTTGGTAGCTTTCTTTTTTTTTTTTTTTCCAATTTCTTATCATCAGATTTTTATTGAATTTCCAAGAAACCAAAAAAATTATTTGCACCCAATTATTATTATTATTATATTTTAAATCACTTATCAAAAATTATTATATTTTAGATTTTTTTTTTTTTTTTTTTTTTGGTCATGGGTTTAAGTCCAAGAATCAATTTCTAAAAAAACATGTGTATGGAAGTAAGGTTATCTACAACGACCTCTCTCATACCCCACAAAAAAGTGGGAGCTTTAAGCACCGAATACAAGATTTTTATGTTGAATACTTTTTTTTTTTTTTTGACAATTTGTTTTGTTCTATTTTTTTGGTAAATTTATAGGTTAATAATAATTTTTTCCAAATTATGTATAGGAGAGGGTTATGGTTTTTTTTTTGTTTTTTTCTGCTTGAGTAATACTACGTCCAAAAAAATTTCACAATAAATATGAGATGACAAGTTATCACTAATTCTAATTGGGCTTGCCACTAAAATTATTTTTTTGTCTACTAGTAACAGCTGATGACTTCTTGCCATCTAAAATTTATTGTAAAAATACTGTGAAAAATATTATGAACGTAACGTTTCTTAACTTTTTTTGGCCAAAACTCCCGAGGCTCATTGAATATAAGAAGTTTCCTTGATTTTACTTGTTTCATTGTGGAAAGTAGAAAATAAAAGTAACAAAATAAGTATGAAAATAGCTCTTGTGAACTTTACACCTCAAGATAGAAAAAGCTAACGATGCTTTTGTATTATTGCCTTCAACGGGTAAAAAATTTGCATTATTATAGGTACCTGGTAGCCCTAGGAATAATAGTACATGTAAGTCTATGACATTCGTGTGAATACATATGATCCGTCCAAAGTGGAATCCAGAAGCTTCTTCTCTTGGCAAAAGTTTTGAAGGTTCTCGAAATCTTCCTAGTGAATTTGTTTGCATAAAACAATGGTTTTTTTTTTTTTTTTTTTTTTTTTTAAGGAACATTGAGGATAAATTCAGAAAAGAAAATTTGACTAATTACAAGATATAAACCTCCATATATTACAAAAATTAGGATAGAGGATTTTTATTTGTTCTTGATCTTACTTGGGACGTTCTACTAGGTACGATATCAAGTATTATAAATTTATAATATCTTCTTATAGTTACTCCCAAAAATTAAGATTATTTTTAAGATTTTCCAATTTAATCATTTATTAATATTTTAACACTCAATTGGAATTCTCTCTTAATGATTAAGGTTTAGGTAAAATGCTGGGTAAAGAACAAAATACCTCCATTTATTAGTCTTTATCATTTTACCTCACGACTTTTTAAATATTACACACACATGATGTGAATGTCTTGGTCTATGCAACGTACACACACAATACCACCTCCGTTCAAAGGTCTATAAGTTATAACACCAAAAAATGAGTATTTTTGTTAGATTTTATCAATTCATATGTAAAACATGAATTTACATGATATTGTAACTCGGTAACATTTGAAAAGTTATGTTAGTAACTTAATAATAGCCTTCATATGATAGGATGAATTTTGTCATTAACCTAAAATATTTTTACTTTAAATGAGGAGTATAGATTAGAAACACGTTTCAAACTCAACAACATATATCTCTGTACCACTTATCCTAAAAAAAAATCTATAAATTGAAAGAGATGAGATACAATATGAAAGTATATTTGATTAATCCTTTTGTCAGAAGGCTAAGTTTTTTGTCCAATACTTGTAATGGAGCAGATATGAAACTAACAAGTACTAATATTTTTAGAACATGTGTTGCCTCTAGTACTGTATAAGAGTATGGGAGGCAAACCAAATCCTTATTAGATGTGCACCGCTCAATTAACTTTTAATGATTAAGACTGAAAGTGTAAATTGCTTTCTTTTAAATTTTTAATCTCAGCGTTTAAATCAGAAAAGTATTCAACCTTTTAATTTACAGTATTTTTTTAACCCCTTTTAACTTCTCTCTCCCAAATTAAACGTGGGAATGGACGGCGGCGACAAAAAATCTCCCATATTCTCAAAAGAAAACTTGATTGGTGAGCATGACATGTTCGTTCACAATGAACCAGTCAAAAATTACCACGACTATAAAAGGAGCATGACGTTTGGAAATCTCATAGATGCTTCCAGGATCCACTTTCTCTGTTACCTCAGCAACTTTTTTTTATAAACATATCTTAAAGGTAATAAAAATTCAAGAGTGGGTTTTGAAAAACTAGGGGCTTCCATAAACGTAGCTTTTGAATTTGGTATCTATATAGCCTATAGCCTCTTTCCACGAAAGAGCCAATGCTTTTGCTTCACAATACCATTACAAGTTATGATAATGGAAGTCACCCAATAATGTTTCCCCTTCTTGCCTCATTCTTGTTAGGCATCATGCCTATATGCCTATATAAATTTAATAATACAACAAACCCAATTGATCAAATTGCAACAATTTTTTTTGATAGTTTTTTCTTGCTAATCATGTTTGGCTCAATTTAAGGAATGGGTAATCATTAAAAAAGAAAGGTTTTGCAGTGTACTTGTATGCAACAAATGCTTCATATAGGAACATGTGATAGCAAAAAGAAAATGATAAGAGTCTAAATTCTACTTGATCATGTGTATTGTACATAATCTTTGAATGCATATCTTTTTTTTTTTTTTTTGCTATTATATACCTCTGTATGCAACAATTACTGTATACAGGTATGTGACAAAACTTTTCTCATCATTAAATTACAGTGAAAGTTACTTCACATTGAAGCTTAGGTGGGAGAGTTTAGTGTTGGGTGTCTTTGTCTCGCTCTCTAAACATGGTAAGCATGCACCTCTATCCAATCGTTACCATAAAAAAGAAAAATGGGCGGTTTGAAGATAAGGTTAAAGCTTTGATTAAGATATTCCTTGTACGTAAATTAATTAGTGGTAATGACGTTGGTTGATGTGCCTCTTGGCTCAATTAAGTAGCATTAAAAACATAACTATTTGCAGCAAAAATTAACCATATATTGCAAAAGTGATACGCATTTGTTTCTAATTCGCCAACAAATTTATCAACTTTGTACATCACATTCGTCCTAAATCGTTCCTACGTCACTAGCCTGTTACCAAAAGTCAAACGGTCCTTTCAAAACATATGTAAACAAATTTCCTCTGCTTTTTTTTTTTTTTTTTAAAAAACTAATTAATAAAAGTGTTGTTAATTTAAGTAAATGTCAAAGTGATGCTATTTTAATTACAATTTATAACGTTAACCATGGTAAAATATATCGATAAAATTATTGTGTTTCAAGTATTCAGTTTTGAAAAAAAATACTAGGATAGCTACAAAGTTCACAATTTTTGTTACAATCCACTACATAGCAAGTTGTAACAAAATTATGTAAATAGTTGTGGTCCTAACATTGTTTTTAATTTTTTTTTTTTGTCGTGTATTATTAGTAGAGACATTATTTATGGAGGAAAGCAAATCGAGTGAATGGAAAGATAATGTTTTCTCTAATTTAATTAGATGGAAAAGAAAGAAGGGAAACGAGTAATGGGAAGAGGTTTCAATGGGGCTCACTTTTCTTTTTTCTTTTTTTTTTCACTTTTGTGCTTTCGGTCGAATTTGGGTGGCTGAAAGGAAAGCAAGGGCCATTTTTTTCATATGTAAAATGACTTTTATGGCCTTGTAGTTAATAAATGTCATCAAATAGTTTAATAACTATGTATAAGGATAAAATAGTAAAATTCTTAATAGATAACTTTCTAGCTATGCTTGGTAGAAAAGAAAACAAAAACAATGGAAAAGTATAATTGGTATTTCTAGACTTTGGTGGAATAGAAATGTTGAGGAAAGGGGTAGAACCTTGTAGTATAATTGGTATTTCTAGACTTTTTTAATTTAAATGTTTATAATTCAAATTCTTCTTATCTAACTATCAAATTATTAAAATAAAAAAAGTTCTTAAGGAGAGAAAAATGGGTTGTATAGAAAATTTTCCAACGCCTACAAAAATTCTTCCACCCAAGGATGGACGGAAAACTAGAGGCAAAATAGGATGGGTAAATGAATGAACAAATTGAGATTTTTAACAAGAAAACTTAAAAAATAAATAAGTCAATCAATTGAGAGCATGATTGGGAGAGCCTCGATATAATTTTTGTAACGGACATATAAATTGAAATGTTTTAATATGAAAAACCTTTTTTTTTTTATAAAAGAAATCATAATATAGATTTAATTAAGATATAATATTTAAAATATGAGTTTCCATATATATAAATATATATATATATATATATATGTGGGTACCTAAGGCATGCTTGGCAACGTCCTAGGCATTCAAGCAACATCCTTGGCCGTCCTCGACATGCTTTGCAACGTCCTCGGTTGACCTTGGCATGCTTTACAATCTAGGCGTCCCACATTGAAAGAAAACCCCCCTACTTTCTGCCTTATAAGCTATGAAGTAAAGGGAGTAGTGTACCACCAAGCCTCTTGTGATCACAGAGATGCTTGGTGGTACACTACTCCATTTGCTTCACAGCTTATAAGGCAGAAAGTGGGGGGATTTTCTTTCAATGTGGGACGCCTAGGTTGCAAAGCATGCCGAGGTCAACCAAGGACTTTACAAGCATGCCGAGGACGGCCAAGGACGTTTCTTGAATGCCTAGGACGTTGCCAAGCATGCCTTAGGTACCCACAATATATATATATATATATATATAAATTAAAATAAATCAATGAATATGTGGAATAGATATACACATGACTTACTTTCTTTCTTTTTTCGGTTGAGAAATTGATTTTCTTCCTTCCATCAATTTTCTTTACTAAACAAAAGAAATTGATAATTATTATCTACTTTTTCACTTTTTCATTTTTTTTCTATTGCTTACTAGTAGAAAAATCTTTCTTCTTGATTTTGTATCTGCCATGTGTGTGTGTTTTTTTTTTTAAAACCATATACTTTCCAAAATTCTATATGTAAGTTCATTGGCTTTGTAATAAATATGTAAATTGTAATTGATAATTCAATAGTTATAATGAACAGTGGAGATTTGAACTCTAGACTTACAAATTGGCATTTTTCTCAGTAATCCATGTTGGAAAGAAAACAAATGTTTGGAAAATATTTAAAAATATATCAAACACTATTTTCCTTAGAAAACCAACTAGTCTTATAATTACTAAGAGCATTCGGATATCTCTTTTTTAGGCGAAAGTACATAATTAGTCCCTGAAATTTATCCTATGTGCGCAATTGGTTTCTTAAGTTTCAAGTAAGCACAATTGGTTCCTCAAGTTTTCAAAATGAGCAATATAAGTCATTCGGTTAACTTCTGTTAGTGATGTTACTTATGTAGCTAACGGAATAATGATCTAACTTTTTTTAAATGATGTGGCATTCTTTTTTATTAAAAAATTACAAAATTAAATTAACACATAAGAAAGAAATTAGACCATTCTAATTCAAATCTTTGTCCTAGCCCAGTACAAAAGTGATCAACGGTGCCATGGCAATGTCAACATAATGGAAAGAAAAACTTTATCCAACACCGTCGATTATGTGCCTTGGCTTTAATCGGATTAAGACAATTGCAATTGTCTTAAAGAAAAACGTTATTGTTTGATGGTGCAAACTTTAAGCAATTGTTTTAGAATGATTGACAGTGCCACATTGGACGAAGACAAGGTGACTCCGGTGTACAAGCTCGAAGAGATCTACGAGCTTTGCAGAACTACCAGAGGAAGCCAGAGAGTGGGTAGACTAAAGTTCCACCAAATAGTTAGACTAAATTTTCACCAATGTAGTTGCGGACCCATGTTTGGATGAAGTGGGGTAGTGGGTCCCACAGTTTCATTGACAAGAGACTCCCAAGAACAATGCGGTTGTAAAAGGTGGCCCCATCCATGAATAGTTGTAGATATGCACCACCATGGTCATCCATGTTTGGCGGAGGATGGTCCAATGATTTCTCGGGTCAGGTTCTGGTGATGGGCCGATGGAAATGTGGCCAGTAATTTGGAACTTAGAGAGAGTGAGAGAGTAAAGTGGGGGAGGTCTGAGTTAGAATAGAGTATTTGAGTTGAAGATTCCGAATATAACAGGTGTGTGTAAATAATATATGGAGTGTGATAACAAATGAATAGTGCAGTGGACAATTGTATTTGGGATGATCTAAATCTAATTCAATAGCTATTGATGGTATTTAATAAAAATAAATGCCACGTCATTTAAAAAATGTCAAATCATTATTCTGTTAGCCACGTAAGTAATACCGTTAATCAAAAGATTTATATTACTCATTTTAAAAACTTGAGGGACTAATTGTGCTCACTTGAAACTTGAGGGACCAATTGCGCATACAGGATAAATTTCAAGGACTAATAGGGTAGTTTCGCCAAATTGTAATTAATAATTCAATAGTTGTGGGGCCGGGGAGCTTGCGATCCGACCCACGCTCTACCTGGGAACAGGGCCCATGCCGAGGAGGTCATGTGCCGAGGACGAATGATCGAAGGCCGAGGTGTCAAAAGGCGCAGCTGGGGACGACCTTATCCTCGGCATTCCAGGATTTCAATGGGAAGAGCAATGACTCGATGAGATCTATCCCCAAAAAACCCCTTGAGGGGGATGTGAATGGAATGGGGCCCATGTGGAGGTACGGCGCAAAAGTGGTTCAAAGAAAACACGTCTCCTCCGCATTAAATGCACCTGCCAGCATCCTAATCACGTTAATGAGAAAAGACGTTTAGGCAGTGTAACTTCGATCATCACAACTAAACAGAAAGTAAGAGGGTACAGTTGAGGTGATAGATACAGAAGTAAGCACCTGCCTTCGCATTAATGAGAAAAGACGCTTGGGCGGTGTAACTTCGATCATCGCAACTAACAGAAAGTAAGAGGGTACAGTTAAGGTGACGAATATAGAAGTAAGCACCTGCCTGACCAACAGGTGGAGGACTAATATCAACCAAGAAGGACTATATAGTGAAAGAGGGAGGTGCGCCAAAGGGGGCTGGGAAAAATGGCCAAAAACCTGAGTCTCCCAGCCCGCCTCCAAGAGAAAGACTCCTAGGGCGAGAATGACTTAACCATGTATGAACACCACGAAAAACCCACTACCTGGTGACCAAGGCCTAGCCTTTCAAACCTACGCTCTACAAATGATATTGTTTGAGCATTTTTACGTGCGAACCCAACACTGTTACGGTTCGTTACTAATCGTGTCCTTACAATAGTTATAATGAACAGTGGAGATTTGAACTCTGGACTTACAAATTGGCATTCTTCTCAGTAAATCCATGTTGGAAAGAAAACAAATGTTTGGAAAATATTTAAAAATATATCAAACACTATTTTCCTTAGAAAACCAACTAGTCTTATAATTACTAAGAGCATTCGGATATCTCTTTTTTATTTTTATCATTAGAGTAAAAATAAATCTTTGTTTTCCTAAAGGGTCTGAAGTCGTATTGGGTTTAATAGTATTTCTTGTCGGGGGCCTTCATAAAGTTTTTTTTCCGAGTAAAAGTGGAAATTGCATAAAGAAGGATTTAAAGGGTATTCCATTTTAAGTTTTTGCCATTCCAACAATTTCTTTTCTCTTTCCTCAGACATTCTCTATCAATTCATTCTTTCTTCATCCTTCGTAAGTGAGGTGGCAATTGATGCATTCACTGAATTATTAAAATTGTTTTATAAAAAGCATAGTCATGTATCTTTGACAAAAACTACTAATCTTATTGTATGCTTTTTAGGGTTTATTTATTTTGTCTTTTTAATTTTTAGAACCTTGATTGTTTTTCTTTCTCAGTCTTATTCTTTTTCCCAAAAACTAGTTGTTATAATCTTGATAGTTATAATAGTTGGGCTATGCAACACCATGATTTCTAATATTCTGACTGATCTTATTACCACTCTAATCCTTGGTTTAGCTATACCTTGCATTCTAAACATATTAGAATTGCTTAATCAAATGGAAGAGTTTGTTAAACTCTTTTTTTTTTCTCTCTCTATGTAACAATTCTCAGCATCCTATAAACATTTTCTGTATCAACTTTGAAGAGGATAAAATATGGCTTGATGGGCCTGATGTAATGGACCTGACGGATCCGATTCCATGGGCCAACGAGGAGCTGGCCCAACATTCGCTAAAGCCCATCGTTGGTAGGTACAGTAAAAGCCCTAAATGCAGAGTCCTTGCTGCTTATGCCTGAGTCACCCTAGAATCCCAAAATAGGAATCCTAGCGCAAAGGGGATTCTAGGAGATACGTGCGCCGAAGGAAGATCTTCTCTACAAGGAAAGATCTTGCTCACTACGTTTGGAAATATTCAAGTAGAGTCCTATAAGGAAAAGACTTCAACACCAAGGAAGAAAGACCGACCTTCTACTACTATAAAAGCCCCAATACCCTCACAAATCAAGGTACGCATAATTTACCCTCTCTAGCACTCTAGAGTTGTGAGAATAGTTCTAACTTGACCTTCGGAGGGTATTTGGCCGGCACCACATCGGTGCTTTCTGTGAGGTCTTCTATTATTTTGTTGTACAGGTCTACTTTGAGCGTGCGAGTGCTGTGTGACCTATTGGTGATTTTTTCGGCATCATCAAACTTTAAAGGAAAAAAAAAAAATAAACTGTTCTGTGTGGTTTGGTAATTCTTAGAGTCATAACTTCTCGTTTCTTCACTTGTGGCATACTAACAAGATTGAAGTCGTATTCGTGGAGACAGGCATGGGCCAATGGCTTCATGATGACCAGTGACCACTCTAGGAGTAATCGAAATGTCAGTTTTTGCCATAATCAAATATGAAAAGGTAAATTTGTTGAATACTACTTCAAAACAAGTTGACCACCTTTACTAATTCTTGATTATTTCATGTAGGTAATTGAGAAAGCTGAATATTCCTTACTGATTTTGAGCCAATTATTAGTTTCTTCCAATATCCCAACAATGGTTCTCATTGAACACTTCTTTGCAAAGTCATCAATTTTATATTTGAGTGTTTTTAACAACTTTAGTCTCAATTGAAACTCTCTCAAAAACGAAAAGAAAAAAGAATTGATTTCTTTATACTAATACCATGATGATCATGCCAAAATCATGAATTATCAACCCTGTTATTGCAATGTTAAATGCATTTCATGAAATATATGACCATTCTGAGGATTTGTCATATGCATAAAGTATTTTAAATATAATATATATATATATATATATATATATTTTTTTTTTAATTGTAAATTTTAAATGGTGTCGTTTCAGTCAAATACCTTAATTCAACTTAAAACATATACGTTTCAAACTTCCAATTTGCCATCTGTAACAATAGGGCTTAATTTAGGACCAGCACAACACACTTTGGAGTCCAAGGCGGCAATTTTTAGTGGGAATTTATCTTATTTTAAATATTTTATTGAATAATATTTATGTTTTGGTTTTTTTTGGAGTCTACCTCTCTAGTCTCTTAGTAAGTCATGCTTAATGGACTTTTATATAGACTTTCTATTAGGGTTACAAAAATCCACATGTACAGCAAACTTAATAAATCATGTCATTTGAAAAAATTGAATTTGCGATTCTTGATCGTTTGAACTTGGAATTGAACAACAGTCGAACTTACATAAACTTAGATTTCTTTAGCAAATCTTGGGTTTTCGTCTTCAACTTATTAATTTACATTGAGAACTCAACAAGACTCAATCTTTTTGTCATTGGTTGCCAACACTTAGTCCGTTAGACCTAACAAATATCACTTTAGGGACTAATAGTCTATATATATATATATATATATATATAAATATATAATATCACTTTAGGGACTAATAGTCTATATATATATATATATATATATATATTTATATCACTTTAGGGACTAATAGTCTATATATATAAATATATATATATATATATTTATTTATTTATATATACTTATTGTTTATTTATTTTTCCCATCATTTATACAATGGAGCAGGATCAAGTCTCTTTTCCATGCCATACTAAAGACATATTGTCCACTTTCTAGGCCTTTTTCTTCTTATTTCATTTCCTTTGTGTTTTCAAGTTAAATAAGGTTATGTTTGGTAATAGTTTTTGTTTTCTATTTTCAAAAACTTGTTTTTGGGAATATAAAGAAAAAACAATTTTCTTGTATTTTTGAAATAAAAAACATGTTTGCTTAGCTAAAATTAAAAAGATCGTTTTTTGAAGAAAAAAATAAAATATACTAAAATATGTTGTTACTAGGATTTGAACTCTAATACTAACTCATTAAATGAGATAAGTTCATTAAATTAAATGCTTATTTTCATTGACTTTTGAAAATTACTTTTGCATGTTTTTAGTTTTCTTCACAAATTGAGTTTTGAGAACAATTTTTGTATTCTATCCATTTTGAGTTGCCAAACAAGTTTTTTAGTCTCAAAAATAGAAAATTATTTTTGGAAACAAAAAATAAGAAGAAAAAACAGTTACCAAACATACCCTAAGATTTTTTCTTTCCTATTTTTTGTTTTTGTTTTTTTTTTGAAATAGAGAGTGACCATTTCATAACAAAGAATTGGCAATTAACAAATTTAAAAGTGATTATAATGACAATTGACACATCAATTAAAATCAGTTATCAATCCTTATTTGGTGAATTATAAAATCTAAATCTAATTCTGAAATCAATATTTTCTATTTCGAAGCAAATAGAGAAAATCTTGAGACTCCAAAAAGTGCAATGAAAGTGATTAGAAAACACAGTCTCAGTCATGGGCCTACCCAGAAACAAATGTAACTGCACTAAGTGGCCCACTTCAATCGCACTAAATGGGCCTAAGATATTCAAGGTCCATGCTCAATATACACTTTTGTTGAATCGCGAATCACAAAAATACCCACTGAGTGAGAAGGAGCGTGAAGGTCTTTTTTCTTCTTTTGTTCTCTGCCAAACACCGCGCTCACCAAACAGGTACTCACTACTCACTACTCATTTCTAAAACTAGTAGTTAGAATCAAATTCACGGAATTCATTTTCTGGGTTTAACTTTGAAAGAGGTGCGATCACTTGAAAACTAAATTCCCTGGAAATGTTTTTTCCATTACGAAGAATTTCATTTTTTATGACACTAGGGTTTTTGAAGGGCTTGGTCTGATCTGTTGTATGTAATTTGTTGTTATTGTCACCAGGGGCGGCCCTAGACATTTTGGGGCCTAAGGCGAGAATTAGAAATATATGTGTATGTGTATGTGTATTTATGTATGTGTATGTGTATGAGTGTGTATGTGTGTGTATGTGTATGTTTATGTGTGTGTATGTGTATGTTTATGTTTATGTTTATGTGTATGTGTGTTTATGTTTATATTCATTTATATTTATGTATGTTTATATATGTGTGTATGTTTATGTATGTGTATGTGTATGAGTGTGTATGTTTATGTATGTGTGTATGTTTATATATATTTATATTTATAAACATAAATATAAACATAAACACAAATTTACATAAACATACATGAACACAAACAAACATACAGAAAAACAAAAAAATATAAACACACATACACATAAACACGCATAAACAAACATAAACAAAAACAAACAAATATAAACACACATACACATAAACACACACACATAAACATAAACATACATAGACATAAACACACATACAGACTGAAAAAAATTAAACCTTCATATAGACTAGAAAAAATTGCAAACTAACACCAATCCTCAAACAATTCATTAGTTACTTTAGTGTGCTAAATCGAGCCTTTATGTGTGTTTATGTTTATATTTAATTTTATGTGTGTGTATGTTTACGTTTATTTGAGTTTATATGTGTTTTTGTGTATGTGTGTTTATGTTTATGTATATGTATATTTATGTGTATGTGTGTATATGTTTATGTGTATTTGTATGTGTATGTATATGTGTATATGTATGTTTATGTATGTGTGTGTATGTGTGCTTATGTATGTGTATGTGTATGTGTTTATGTGTGCTTATATTTATGTATGTTTATGTGTATGTGTATGTGTTTATGCGTGCTTATGTATGTGTATGCGTATGTGTATGTGTATGTGTATTTGTATGTGTATGTGTATTTGTAGATCTCTTTGTTTTTTTCAGATTCAGGTACAATACCCTGATGCAATTATAATTAATGGTTGAGATTAAAAGTTGAAAAAACAACTTTCAATTTCAACCATTAAATAAAATATATTAAAGGAGAGTTAGAAAGTTTAAAAAAAAAAAAGAGTAAAAAATGTATAAAAAAAAACCTGCGATGCACCTGATCTCAGTTCGTCTTTCTTCTCTCACTATTTTTCTTTTCTTCTTTTTTATGTGGTGCTTTGTTCTTCTTCCTTTTATTTTTCTTTATACGTCGCCTAGGCTGACAGGAGAGGAGTGAGCGAAAGCCACGTCAAGAAAGGAAATCGAAGATTGTGCTGCCGAGCCAAAAACTATGAAAATCTCTTCCTCTCAACTCAGATGATTCATTTAGGTGAAATTGTGGCTCACGAGACTTCACCAGATTATAGTGTGTGATTTTTGTTTATTTATTTATTTGTTTGATTAATTTGGATTTAAAATTAGTTCAACAAGATGATTATTCTTCTAAAATATAATAACAAAACCAATATATGTTTTTTTAATAGTGGGTTCACTTTCAGTGTTTTCATTTTGTGATTTTGGTTGTTTTGTGGGTTTTGTGTTTTGATTTCGGTGGGTGTGATTTGATTTGTGATTTGGTGGACTTCTGGGTTTTTGTTGCGATTTGATTTTGGCTGGGTTTTGGCCGTGGTGGTGGTCGTGATTTGATTTTGGCTAGGTTTCAGTAGTGATGCATGATTAGAGGTGATGAGCTTAAAAAGCTCTGGCCATGGAGGTTTAGAAGGAGAGCTTGGTGATCAGCCATGGAGCACGGTGTGACGTGGGTTGAGGCAGAGAGAGGATGAGAGGGAAATAGGGGTGGCCCTAGACATTTTGGGTCCTAAGGTGATAACTAAAAATTGAGCATTTTTTTATACTTATATGTTAATTAAATTAATGTTTATTTAATATTTTTATATTATATTTTTCATAATTATTTTCATTTTCTTCTAAATTATTTTGAAGTTCATTATCAAGATTTGTTGTATTTCAAAATTGAACATCATCTTCTTCTAAATTATTTTGGTGAATCTTTTGCTCATTTGTGATATTTTCATCTAAATTTTGTGTTATATTTTGTTTATCTATACTACTATTTAAGGGGCTTCCCCTGTTTGGATTCCATATTTTTCATGCCTAAGATACCCTCATCATACCCATTTACAAGTTTTCAACTACCGGGGATAGATATGTAAATTAAAACTCCTACATTTTAAAACCACAAACTCACGTACGCTTTGCAGTTTCTATCTCACTTTCTCTCTCTCATTTTTTTTTTTTTTTTTTTTTTTTTTTTTTTTTTTTTTTTTTTTTCCAGATTGAAGACATTTAGTTTAGCTCTACATCCTCCTTTCTTTTTCTTCAGATTAAAAACATTTACTGTCAGAGGCTTCAACAAATTTTCAGGTTCTATTTTTTGCAAGTTCCTCTTTATTTTATTTTCTTTTGTTTATGATTGACTTTCTTTAAGTTCTACTTTTTTTTTTCTTATATGTATAACATTAACTTTTTATTTTTTTCTTCTTCTTCTTTTTTTTAAATGTAATTTTGAAATAAATGGTTCCTTCATATACTCTACCATTGCACTTCTTAATGAATTGTCATTTCATGTTGTAGGTATTGTGATCCAAAGACAGGGCTGTCTTATGTTACAAAAGAAGCATTCAAAATCATTCGTAAACAGTTAAACAGTATGACTTCCCTTATCTCCTTTAATAGCCTTTGTTTACATTTTATTTAAAAAATTTGAATTGAAATAAAAATAGTTTCATATAAATGATCAATTACTATTTCTTTCTCCTTCCTCACTTCACTTCTTTTTTTTTTTTTCCTTCTTCATATATATATATATATATATTTTTTTTTTTTTTACCATCATTGTATATGTTTTTGGCGTTAAATTTTTTTATTTAGGTATGTAGCAACCTTGAGTTCTACTTTTTTTTTCTATATATATGTATCACGTTAACTCTTTTTTTTTTCTTTTCTTTTTTTTTTTAAATTTAATTTTGAAATGTTGGTGGTGATTGAAAACAAAAAAAGCCACGTTGTATCAAAAAAATTATCTACCACATTTCTATTTTGAAAAAAAAAAAAAAAAAAAAAAAACTCTAGCCGACCCTTTTTTTTTTTCAAATTCAAATTCAAAAAAAATAGAAAAAAAAAAAAAAAAACCTTAACACGTTTGAATTCCACTCTCCCATGTTTTACTCCTAAGAAACTGCTTTACTATCAAATTTAAAAAATTTTAACTTCTCTTTAATAACATGCATGCTAACGTTGGTTTGTTAATTAAAGTTTTAAAAAAAAAATACTTGGTTCCCTAATTCTTTTATTTCTCTTAGGTTCACGTATGCACAAACTTTTTGGATTGCATTGAGGAATCATTGGAATGGACATGTAAAATAGTAGGGTTAGACATGTAAAATTATCAATTTAAAGAGTCCTAAATTTTAGATAAATTTGACAAAACATTACCTACAAAATAGGAACACTTCTACTAACCCACTTATTCTAACACATGTTTCTAATATTATATTCTTAAAAAAAACCTCACGTTGAGTAAAAAAAGAAAAAAAACACAACTAAATAGTAAAATTTCTAATATTTTATTCTTAGAAAAAACCTCACGTTCAGTTAAAAAAAAAAAAAAAAAAAAAAAAAAAAAAAAACTTAATGAAATACCCTTAATTTAATAGACTTATCTTTATCTCTAAATCATAAGAAATGGTTTAAAATCTTAAATTGATAAAAATTGAAAACAAAAAACCTAATGAAAAAAGCCACGTTGTATCAAAAAAATTATCTACCACGTTTCTATTTTGAAAAAAAAAAAAAAAACCTTAACACGTTTGAATTTCACTCCCACATTTTACTCCTAACAAATTGTTTGAATTCCACTCTCCCATGTTTTACTCCTAAGAAACTGCTTTACTATCAAATTTAAAAATTTTAACTTCTCTTTAACTTCTTTTGCTTATCCAGTTTTTATTTTATTTTATTTAAGTTTCATGTTATATCCTCCTTCCTTTTCATCTTCATCTTCTTCTTCTTCTGGATATATCAAAAAAAAAAAAAAAAAAAAAAAAAAAAAAAAAAACCGAATAGAATATTACTACACTAGAATAACAAAAGACTTCATTACTTGACTTCCAAGATTATCCGGATAAGTATATAAGAAAATATTATTCTTTTACTTATAATGTTTTTTAGTTTTCTATTTCTTACATTCAATTGATGCTTTAAAATATTGTATCTGTTTTTGCTCTCAACGTGTCTTCTCTTGAGTTCCATTCATTGTTATCCAATTTTTAATGCCTCGGGTTGCAACCATTGTCATAGAGAATATATGGTGAGTAGGGTTTCTTTTTTATTTATGTTGTAATAAATTTATTTTAGAATTTTTTTGAACAAAAATGTAAATGGATTTAATCTCAATTGCAAGCTAGGCAAGACCACGTGTGGTGCTATTAGCAAACTGTGGAATCCAATATGCAGAGCATTCCTCAAAATCCCATTAATTCTTTGATTTCATAAGAAAATCAATGGAACTCAATGGATGGTTGTGCCACTTGATCATTCCTTTGCTTGCACAATTTATTTGGTTTTATTTCGGATTGAACATTTGCATCTTTGCCCTCTATTCTACAACACCATTTTGTGCTTTGTGTGGAGCCCAGGTCTTACCATTTTTTTTTTCTTGCAGATGTTATGTACATGTGCAAAGAACATGAGGATATTAGCAAGATGGGAGAACAATTGACTATCCTGGCTTTTGATCTAAGAGAGATGTATTTTTTTTAAAGTAAATATTATGTATTGTAAGTAGCTGACTTTTTTTTTACCATTTATTCATTTTATTGAGAAACTACCTTTTGATTGTGGACTTAGTAGAGGGCACAAACAAATTTTTGAAATCATTTTGTTTACATTTTACTAACTGAATGGCATATACCATTTTGTTTGATTATTTTCTTTCTTTCATTTTAGAATTCTTTTCATTTTTTATGTTGCATTATATTCTTCATTTTTTATTTTTTATATTATTCCCTTTTTAATTTTTTTTTTTTTATTTTTTGTCATTTGAGAGTGCAAGTTAGCTAAGAGTGATATAGATAATTCTGAGTATAATTTAGTAACCATTAAATTTGATTATCCAAACATTTTAGTAGGGAGATTGTGAAAAAGAAAAATATAAGGCGGATCAAAATTTTAGTAACAAATAAATTTTATGAAGCTTTAAAAAAAAAAATTCCAAACAAAATGACTACAAACATATCAAAAGGAAAAACATTTTAGGTGGGTTTGTGGGAGACATGTAACGATAGTATAGGAAACCCACACATAATGTAGGAGAGAGGTTTCATGAGAATCTCTTTTAAGATAACTTTCCTCTTTTCTTATTTATTCATTACATATAACCTTACAAAATTTATTAGCAAAAAACTAGCCTCTGAGCACGCGCTCACGCGCGTGCTCAGAGGCTCTTCTATTTTTTGGGTAAGGGTTAATTTAGAGCATTTATTATAATTTGGGATTACTACATTTTCCAATCACAAAAAAAACTTAGGGGTGTGATGAGTGTCATGTGTGGAGAAATAATTTTCCAATCACAATAATTTTTCATCACAAAAAAATCTAGAGGTGTGATTGGAAAATTATTTCTCCACACATGACACTCATCACACCCCTAGGTTTTTTTTTGTGATTGGAAAATGTAGTAATCCCAAATTATAATAAATGCTCTAAATTAACCCTTACCCAAAAAATAGAAGAGCCTCTGAGCACGCGCGTGAGCGCGTGCTCAGAGGCTAGTTATTAATAACAAATTTATCCATTGATCCTTTTTGAGACTCAATTAATTTTTCTTCTTTTTTTAAGTTTTTCATATCCAAATATATATTTTCTAGTAGACATTTCTAATTAAACAATATATTTATAAAGACTAAAATAAAAAAATAACTTTCAAGTGTAGAGCAAATGAGAAATAGAACTTGATTTATATAAAAAGTATTGTTATAGTTTCACTGAATAATAACAAGTTTTTAGCAATCTCAAGCTACATAAATTGAAAAAAAAAAAAAGCACAAGCATAACAAAAATTTAAGCACAGTCATAACACTGACACAAGACTTATTAATAAGGCCCACCCACCAAAAAAATAAAAAATAAAAAATAAACAGACAAACAAAAAACAAATCCTATCTATAACTAAAAAAAAAAAAAAATGCAGACTTTAAAAAATAATAATAATATAAAAAAATAACAACAAAAAAAAAAAAAACCTTGAAGGCCCAAACTTAACGCCCAGTCCAGGGAGGGTCCAGGCAGCCATAATGATAAACTGATAAGTGACAAACAAAGTTACAAAACCAGCCAGGGAGGGCCCAAACAAACAAAGTTATCTTAAGTTCTTAACAAATAAAATGCAGTGCCCTGTGCCCAAATATTTATAATTTTTATACCTGATTCCTGAGGTGAGGTGAGCAGTTGAGACTTGAGAGAGGCGGAGAGCAGAGAATCAGAGAGAGGCTGAGGCGGTTCAGCTGGAGACTGGAGACTAGAGAGAGGCGGAGAGCAGAGAGTAGAGAGAAAGGTAAAATTTTTAGGGTTTTGATTTGTGATTGTTTTGTGGTTAATCTCTTAGATCGGATTTGTAGTTTATCTGGTTGATTTTTGGTCAATGATTTTGTTTAGAACCAATGTTTAATAGGATTTACCAAAATTTTTGTTTTTTTTGGTTAAAAGGATGTGCCAGATTATTTTTGTAATTCATTTGAAACCCCCTTCCACTTGGGGGCCTTAGGCAATTGCCTAACTCGCCTAAGGGAAGGGCCGGCCCTGATTGTCACTGTATCTTATTATGTAAGTTCAATCTTGAATGAGAGTTTTAGTTATGGTTTAATTAATCACTCTGGTGCAAGAATTATAACATATATAATAGTATAATGCAATTTTTTGTGTGTGCTGGAAATGAATGTTTATAATTTTAAGAGAATGTGTGCTTGTTTATTTGCAAGAAAGAAATTTTGGCATTGGGTCAAAGTTAGGTTCAAACAATTCTATAGGTGCACTACATTAGGTTCCCCAATTAAATTCATTTGCATAATTGTATTGTATTGAATTTAATTGTCCTTGGAAAAGTTGACACTATTTATGCTTCATTCGTCAATGTAACCATGTATTTGAATTTAATTGGGGAATCTAATGTACTACACCTAAGGAATTGTTCCTAAGCTTTACCCGTATGTATTATTATCCTTTTATTTTTTTTTTGGAAAAGTAAGGTCTTAAACTCTCTTTTTTCCCATAGCATAACCGCCCACATCACATTCTGAGAAGCATAGTCAGCACTCAGCACCCTTGCCAGACTCTTGTTTGGTTATTGCTAGGCATGTACATGGCGCATGTTTCCCCTTGGATGTTGATGATTTTAGGATTGTTAAATGTATTTGTTATAGGTGTTTAAAGACTGTTTTAAACTTTCCTCTCTTCGCTGTAAGTAAAGAGACTCGAGTTTTAAGAAAAGAATGACATTGTTAGACATCCTGTTGGACTAGGCTTTTTTCAATGTAGGTGATTGATATGAATGTACTCCGCCTGCCAGGGCCAAAGCTACCATGTTCAGGCTAGGATCCCCAAAAAGTTTCAAAATCCCATTATTTGGTCTTTGTATACATAAGAGCACTCACATCTGTCTGTGCATAATAGAAAAAAGATGCAAGATTTACACAATTTAGCCAAAAACTAACCTACATCAGAGAGTGCAAAAGTGTGTAAATATACACATTAGCTACAGTAAACGTGTATATTTACACGGTTACTGTAGCTGTGTATTTATATTTTATTAATATTCTGTTTTTGGTTTTACTTTTCTCTCTCCTCTAAGCAAACCGAGTCTCTCTCTATCCTTGTCTCTGTTCTCTCTTGCTTCTCTTCTCCCTCATTGGTGATCAAGGTCTGGGAGAGCTTGGGCTCATTTGGATTTTCTGGTGGTGGTAAGGAGGTTGTCGAGTAAGGATGGGTGCAGATTTGTTTTGGGTAAGGCCAGATATGGGTTTCTTTTGGTGGTTTTGGAAGTTTCGTTGAGATTCATTGACGGCTGTGTTTGCAACGGTGGAGGAACAATGGTGGCTGATTGATTTTCTGTTTGGGATTGATTGGTGGTAGGATGGCTGATTTTGGGTTTCTCTTAGCTTTGTGGGTTGCATGTTTATAGCTATGAATTTTCTAGGTTGCAGGTTTATGGTTATGAATTTTCTGGGTTTATGGGTATGAAATTTTCTAAGTTTATGGGTTGCAACGATTTTCTAGGTTTATGGGATTGCTATAATTTTTTTTTTTTTTTTTTTTTTTGGGGAATTTTCTGGGTTGTTTATATGATGTTGAGTCTCTGTTACTATAAGATAGAGATTCTAGAGATAGGAAGAGAGAGAGCGGAAAAGGATTGAAGGAAAAGAGATAGGAAGAGAGAGAGAGATAGCAGGTTGAAGGAAATAATAAAAAAATATAGAAGAATGAATATTTTTTTGAATAAATTTGTAGAATAGATAATCTGATGTGGGTGTTTTGTAAAAGTGATTGTTTAAAATAGAAAAAGTAGGTTCTTTTTGTAAAATAGACAGTAATTTTTACACCTGCTAGTGCAATTGCTAAGGCCACTTTTTTGAATTTGTTTCCATGCTCCCTTTCTTACTCCTGTGTACTAGTAAGGGCTTCTATGCTTTGATGGTCTTTGGTAGCATAGTTGTTGAAATATAGTTTGAATGCGTGCTAGTATATAATAGAAATTGAATTTATCTTGTAACTCTAAATTAATAATTTTGAGTGTCGTATTCATGCATTAAAACTGGACAGTGTGTTCCTGATCTGCAGAAGCCATGAAGGTGCGATCATCTGTGAAGAAGATGTGCGAGTTCTGTAAGACGATTAAACGTCGTGGTCGAGTTTACGTCATATGTTCGGCCAATCCCAAACATAAGCAACGACAGGGCATGTCAACATTTGCATATGAAGGCCCAACTCCTCCTATGTATGTGCTTTTTCATGTATTCTTTTCCCATTATTTTCTTAAATATTCTGTGTTATGCGTACACGTGTTATGACTTATGGGTCAACCAATGGGTTCATACTTTGATTTAGCTTGAATTATGTGCATCACCAAATATAAGTTAGATTCCAGACTGTCCATTCCCTTTATAAAAATGGCATCCCAAAGGCTTTGATGACATTGAATCCCCATCAGTTTTGCTGGTAGCCATCTTACCTGATCCGGAATGATGGTTAAGGCTAGCTTTTTAATGTTTTATTGATGACAATTTGGTTACTTATTTTCAAGCCCATACTTGAAAAAGAGGAGAGGGGAAAAAATGAAAAAGACCCTCCTAAAAGTCATTTTCAAGTCCATATCTCTACAGGGTTGGGAACAGTTCTTTACGCTCTTTTGTGGTAGCCATCTCTTGTTGAGACCCTTTTATTTTTTTGGAGACTTGAGAGAGCTTGAGCAATTTTGATTGATTAGTGCCTACTTAAAATGTAGAGGACATGACAGTTTTAAATACTTACATATATCGTTGATGTTATCAAATCTAAGATGATAGCTGATGACCTGTTTTGAGGGGGGGAAGAATTCTTCATGAGTTCTTGCTAAAAGTGTAAGGTGATCTGGATGCATGAATCAATAATTTTCTGCTTATTCTTGATTTTTTCGTGAGGCATGCATGTTTGTGTTTTCCTTAGTCCAGAAGAATTCTATCTACATTTGGTTATTTTTGCAGACAGTATCTACTTCTTTTTGTCATTTTGTTTACCAAATTATTCTCAACGGTTTTTGGTTTTTGAGAAAGTCCAAATCTAAAGTTCTCTACCCCTCCCTCTTCAACACGTACATATAGACACAAGCACATGATAATATAAAAGCCTTTCCCACTTTGCTTGTTGGAATGAAGCTGCCCACCCAGTTGGATAGGTTTGTCAAATGAACTCCTGTACTTACTCATATAATGCAGATCCCAGTTAAAGAATCTTTTCTTGGAGCAGCAATGGAATATCCAGTAATATATTTGTTGGTTTTATTCTCAGATATTCAGAAACAAGTGCTAAACTAGAGATTATACCTGTTCACCAACGACCTGGTTTGGCTTCTCTCATTCCCAAAAAGGTGGAACCTTCAATAATGTTTGGCTGGAGTGCGGGCCTTGCATCCATTCTATTCAAAAAGGTGAATTAGCATCCCTCCTGTTTAGAAGGGTGAGAATGAAATGGGACAGAGGTGAAGTTTGATAATTTACTTGGAACTGTTTAAGCCTTGATGAATTTTGTTGCCGTGCTACATTGTCCATTATGTCATCTTGCAATGCTATGTTTTTATTTCATTTACTCTCTCTCTCTCTCTCTCAATAGCGGGAACTGGGAAGGATTGTTGAAAAAAAAGAGTAAAAATAAGATACAAGATTGCCTTGAGTACAGATAACAAATGTTTTTCAATTCGTGGGACTTTGAAATTTTGAAAGATTTGGGATGTTGGAAAGGCTTCCTTTTTTTCCCCCATCTTGCTATACTTTGAAGCGCAATTTAGTGCTGAAATCTATGTAACTTGAAAAGATATTAAGGATAGGGTTTACAAGTTAGATTTGGAAGTCTAAGAGCCTTGTAGCTCTCCTGACACTTCCTAGTGTTACGGAGATGTATATGGTTCAAATCTCTCATTTTTCATTGTAATTGTTGAATTATCAAAAAAAGAAGAATTTAGATTTGGAATGCATGATCATGGATAAGAAATATAAGTAGGCTTTAGTAGCTTTCCCAGCTAGGAAATGTGTCTACCCCTAGAAAAAAAAGGACCCTGGAATACCAAATTCTTTAAAATTTTTATAACTCATTCTTTCCTGGCCATTCTGTTAAGAATGCTTTAGAGTTCTAAGTTAATTTTCCATGAAGTTCTTAGAACACTATACATTTTTTTGTAAATGACAAAATTTGGCTACAAACTTAGTTGTAGCTATAACTTCCACTAAAAAAATTAATATAGTTATATATTTTGAAAATCTAATTGTTGGATTACATGGTTTTATGTTGTTAACATACATATAAAATTTAATGTAAATTGGATGTTATTTATTATTTGATTTATAAACTTATTTTTTATGCATAATTTTAGATTACAAACACTTGAAATTTAAATATTTGATTAATGACATAGTTATTAATCTTTGATCCTCTGGAAATTTTGCAAATATGTAGGATATAAGAAAAAAAAATGTAATCCAATGGTGGATTTGTTAAAATTCACATACAATAAAAAGATACCAAGTTTGTAACCAGCCAAATTTTGTAATTTTGCAAAATGAGTTCCAAAAAATGGGTTGGGATTTGTCTTTTATCAACATTTAGAATAAATATTGGCCAACATTATTTTGATATCTATGTAAATGTTGATAATGTAGCAAAAACTTAATCCACTTGTTTACAATTTGTTAAGAAAGAAGAAACTAAGGTACAATTGAAAACGGTGGTGTTTTCATACTTGCCAAAGATAAGTGAGTAATGTTACAACTATAAACAATTTTACAACATTTTTTCAAATTGTTGATGTGGCTAATTTTTTATTGGTTTTCATCTAGACTAGCCATTAACATCACTTTTTCATTTATCAATAATCACTCACTGTATTTACAGTTTGTACAATTTTTTATAAAAAAATTTGTATCTCTGACATTACTCAAGATAAGTAGCAACATGACCAACTTTTTTTTTTTTTTTTTTTGAGAAAGCAGCCCACAAGTGAGGGCCGAATTTATTCATGAATAAGATCAAGATCATGGTTGATAACATCCACAATGTCAGGAGGAATTTCCTCCATCCATACTAACAGAGGATTAAAAAATTATCTTCGAGCTAAGCGGTGAGCCACACTATTACCCATATGCTTAATATGATGAAAGGAAATGCTACTATTACCCATACGCTTAAATGAGTCCGCTTATGATACAAACAATACGGCATCCTTTTTTGTTTCACTAGAAGTAGTTGCAGTAAAGAAACCGTTTTTTCATTCTTCATCAAAAAAAGTAAAGAAACCGTTTTCTTGCTATACTAAAAGTAGTTGCAGTAAAGAAACGGCGTCGCCTATTATAAGTGGGGTGTGCTGTTCATTAACAGACTAGACGCATGTTGTACATATAAAGCAGAGTATGTTGTAAATTTGTAATTAATTTGTATTTTACTTTTCATTTTTATACACTTGGATATAATAAAGATCAGAGCTTTATTAGATGGTTCTTCTTGTATTTTACACAATTGATTGATATGATTTCAAAATATCTTCACGTTGGTTTTAGAAAAATGTTGGATGAGCCCAAAAAAAAAAGTGTGATGGAACCTCCTATTGGTTTCATGTACCAAAATTTTTGATTTTGAAGTATAGATTCCGGTGGTTTATTATTAACGTTCATTCTTTCTACACGTTCAGTTGTGTTGCTGCTTTGTTGAGAAATTGAGATATATAATTGGTTCCAACTTCCAAGCTCTATAAGAAGCTCGAACACACTTTTAGATTGAAATTTCCATTATGTTCAATTATGTATCAAATACAACGAAAAATAAGATTAATAAATACCTGCCAACGTTGTTTTGTTAAATTATGTATTCAACATTTGTTTAGATGCTATAAAATGACACGACACATTGGGCCAGCACTAAACATTTTCAGATTTGTCATTGTACAACCATGTTTAGTTGCCTTGCCATCACTGTTTTGCTTTATCCTAGAATTCTATCTTTGACAATTTTTGCCACAATTATCTAACGTAGTAGATTGTCGTTTTTACATAGACCTACTATTTTTTCTCTATTACTTACCGTTTGTCAGATAGTTGTGGAAAAAGTTGTGATTCTAAAATTTTGAGAAAATTTACCATTCTTTTAATTCCCTCACCCCACCTCCAAATTCGCATTAAGCATGTCTTTGCTAAGGCTATTGGATAATTTGGATTTGCAATTCATACTGATTTTCAATTTTGTTAGGTTGTCACCAAAACACATGCTTAAGTTTAATAAATTATTGTTGCCCAAGAAAAAAAGGAAAAAAAAGACTGCAGGTGTGTAGCATTCACATCCGAGTTCGTAAAAAAAAATATATTTTACACTTTAAAAGATTATTTTATCTATTTTACCAACTCATTTAACAATATATTCAACTTCTCAATTCTTATTTTTATATATAACCCAATAAAAATAATATAAAAGCCAAAATGCAAAACTCACCCTCTAAGTTTTATCATTTTTCATTTCAGTCTTATAAATTTGGATTTTGTTATTTCAGTTCTCTAAGTTTCATTTCTTCCTAATTAAGTCCTCTATTAATGTGCCATTAGTTTCTACCATTAACTTAATTTTTTTATATTTAATTTTAATTTTTATATTTATTTCTTAATTTTAGAAAAAATGTTTATGGGGCCAGAGAACTTACGACCCGGCCCACTTTCCACTAGGGCCCAAGGCCCGTGCCGAGGAGGGTACTTGCCGAGGATGAGTAGGGAAAGATCAAATAGCCTAGAGACACAGCCGAGGATGACCCTGTCCTCGGCATCCCAAGACTTCAAAGGGAAGAGCGACATGTCGTCAAAGACAGCCTCTAAAAGGTTCTCAAAAGAAGAAATGAGTAGAATGGGACCCACATGGGGGGTACGGAATGGAGGTGGTTCAAGGTAAATACGTCTCCTCTGCATTGAATGCACTCACAAACGTCTTAGCCATATTAATGAGAAAAGACGCCTGAACAGTGTGACTTCGGTTAGCGCAACTAACAAAAAGCAGGGGGAGGCGGCTGATGGGACAGGTATTTGAATAGGAACCTGCCTGATAAACAGGTGGAGGGTCAGGATCAACCGAGAAGGGCTATATAATGTGAAAACTTGTGCGTTAAAAAAGGGGGCTTCCAGACCAGGGAGTCCTAAAAAATGGGAGAATAATAAGGAGATGAAGCTCCTTGGACGAGGTTTAAGGACCGGAGCCACCCATAACGTACCAGAATAGATTATTATTATACACGTCAGGTTCATCCTTGTGCAAATCGCTATGGTAGCCCTGATTAACCATCGTCCAGTGACCAAGGCCTAGCCTTTCAAACCCACGCTTTACAAATTATATTGTTTGGGCCCCTAACGTGCGAACCCAATATCATTTTGGGGTCATTACAAATTGAGTCCTTACAATGTTAATTAAAAAAAATAGAGAAAGCCAATTAGAGGAACATTCCTCCCACACTTGAACAACAAAAATGAAACCCCACCCCGATTTGATAAATTGAGAATGAGAAAGAGAAAGAAGGGAAAAGAGGGAGAAAGAAATGAAAAAACAGTGAAACAGTGAGAAAGTGAGAACGTGAATATAGAGAGAGAATAAGAAAGTGAGAGAAAGTGTGGGAAAATTTTACTGTGAGAGAGTGAGAGAGATGTGACTACTTCTTCAAAGTAGATCTTGATTCTTTGTGGCCAGTCCTCATATGAGTTTTGTGAGCTCTCCCATTTTGGCTTCTGGGTTTTGAAAAATTCAAATTTTGAATTAAAATTATATTTCTTTGTGGTTAGGTTGGAACCGTGTACTTGAGTTTCTCAATATTGAATCTGGGTTTTGTAGAATTGTAAAAAATGTTAAGGTTTTAAGGGACTGGTTCTTGTATAGTGGACTTTGTGTGCTTTGTTTTAATGGAGTTGTTTGTGTACTCGTGGTTGAATTATGTATGCTTGAGAGGTAAACATGGCTCCATTAATGGATTTTTGTAGTTAGCCAAAAAAAGAGTTAAAAAGAAGGGCAATCCTAGTAGTAGTAAGATTCTACCTTTCGGTTAAAAAAAAAAAAAAATAGTAAATAGTAACCATGTAGAACCACAATTACTCTATATTAGAGGGTGAGTTTTACATTTTAGCCTAATATAAACTACTCTTCTCTCTCTCTCTCTCTCTCTCTCTCCAATATGGGAATAAAAAATATTGTTTAATTTTTAGCAACTTATTACGGAGAGCATTTAGCATTGGGGGTTGTAAACCCCCCCCCCCCCCCCCCAAATTGCAATTTTTACATCCCAAAAACATTTAAAAAAAAAAAAACCCACTTTATTCTCTCTCTCTCGTATTTATTTTATTAGTTAGTTTATATCATTTTATTAGGTTGTATATAAAAATAAGAACTGAGATGTTAAGTGTATTGTTAAATGCGATGGTAAAATAAATAAAGTAGTGTTTTAGAGTGTAAAATATGTATATTTTTACAAAACCAAATGTGAATGCTTTAAAGTTGGTATTGATACCAACTTACTATAGCAAATTGGTATAATTTTTTACATATAGCAACTCGGATGTTGCATGTTTTTAAGGGTTTGGGTTGTAAAATAGCAATTTGGAAGGGGGGGTTTACACCCCAATACTCTAAGAGCACTAGCATCTTAGGATGCAAAAAAAGAAAAAAAAGAAATAAAAAAAAGAAATTATATTCTCAAACACCACTTTATGTATTTTACCAACTCATTTTACAACTCACCCAACATCTCAGTTCTTATTTTTACATACAACCAAATAAAATAATATAAAC
The DNA here is from genome assembly GCF_932294415.1 of Quercus robur. Classification (NCBI taxonomy): domain Eukaryota; kingdom Viridiplantae; phylum Streptophyta; class Magnoliopsida; order Fagales; family Fagaceae; genus Quercus; species Quercus robur. Next base: position 83,236,929 of record NC_065535.1, read on the forward strand.
TACCTAATAAAGTAATATAAAATAGGAGAGAGATGCGAATCATGCGATTTTTTAAAAATTTATTTGGGAAGACAGAATAAAATATTATATAATAAGTATACAAACTCACAACCTATTTACCAATTTACTGTTCATTGTTGCTAAAAAAATTTAGCAATAGCAACCCGGATAAAATTAGTTTTTGGGGCATTCGGATGTAAAATAGCAATTGAAAGATTTGTACACTCTCAATGCTAAATATTAGCTTTAAAACATGTGAGAGTAACGACTCAAAGAAGGCCGCTTATTTATTTATTTATTATTCAAGTATTCACTATTTATATACATTCAACTCTTAACAACTTTTGATTCCAAAAAAAAAAAAAATCCCTAGAATAGACTCACACTAAAAACAGTGTCAAGTTATTACCTTTTAGATCACACGGCATACTTTCTTTTGGGGCTGAATTTCCTGATGAAGTATGCCGTGTGATCTAAAAGGTAATAACTTGACACTGTTTTTAGTGTGAGTCTATTCTAGGGATTTTTTTTTTTTTTTTTTTTACGTGTAAAAACATCAAAACATGATGATTTTCCACTGAGAAAACTTTTCCATGGAAAATTTTTTTCCACAAATTAATTTACTACTCAAATATGTCCGACAAGTCTCCTCTGTACTGTTGAAGTCGTTAGATAGAGAAATCCGAATTTGTGGTTCATACTCAAAGAGTAACAACATCTAGCTAAGGTTGCCATGGCTTCCCACAAGAAGATTGTTGAAGAGGTATCAGGCTGGTTACGTGTTTTTGATGATGGCACAGTGGACCGCACCTGGACGGGTCCACCAGAGGCAGAGTTCTTGATGAAACCAGTTCCACCTCATGAAGAATTCATTGAAGGGGTTGCAACTCGTGACGTGACCATCAATCCAAACACTGGGCTGGCTGTTCGGATTTACATTCCAGAGAAGAACACAGATGGCCAGATCAATAATAAGAATAAGCTTCCTCTCGTACTTCATTTTCATGGTGGTGGCTTTTCCATTAGCCAAGCTAATTGGTACATGTACTATCACTTTTATGCACGGCTTGTGCGCACAACTTGTGCTGTTTGTGTTTCTGTCTACCTTCCTCTAGCTCCTGAACATAAGCTCCCAGCTGCATGTGATGAAGCTTATGCTGCGTTCCTTTGGCTTTCTGCTGTGGCTCGTGGTGACTCATCGGAATCGTGGCTCGAGACTTGTTCTGATTTCGGACGAGTTTTTCTTATTGGGGATAGCATGGGTGGGAACCTTGTTCATCACATAGCGGCTCGAGCTGGATCTATTGATATCCAACCAATGCAGTTATTAGGTGGTATAGCATTACATCCGGACTTTCAACGAGCTGAGCCAAGTAAGTCATTTTTAGAAATGCCAGAAACACCCTTGCTAACTCGTGACATGGTAAATAAATTCATGTCCTTAGCATTGCCTATTGGTAGTACTAAGGACCACCCAATAACGTGCCCAATGGGCCCACTAGCACCACTGCTCGCAACCCTCAAGCTACCGCCAATGTTGGTGGTGGTGGCAGAGAACGACTTGCTTCGTGACTCGGAACTTGAGTACTGTGAGGCCATGAAAGAGGCCAAAAAGGATGTGGAGGTTTTGATTAATCATGGTATGGGACATAGCTTCTATTTTGATAAGTTAGCCATTGACATGGACCCGAAGACAGCAACTCAAGTCGATAAGCTATTTGAGGAAATTACAAACTTTATTAACAAGCATTAAGGCTCAAGGTCGTTACTTATGTGGGATTAAGATTGTGAACTTGTCATTTCTGATCTTTGCTTTTATTAGAATAAACATAGCCTTTTGAGGAACCCTCTTAGTGGAAATAGACCTCCTAAGTTTAAAGTGAGTGTTGGTAAGTGATTGATTCCTTAACTAGAGGGTACTGCATTCGCTATGATGTTGCCAGCTTTTTATTTTTGGTTCTGTATGAATAATCAGGGCATGCTATTCAGTGTAATTGTCTGCTATTTATTGTAATTGCTTGCTTCCGTTTGTTGTTGTTCTAATTTGGTTTTTGCACATAAATATATATGGAAAATTTATGCTTAAAGCCCAAACACATATGCATCGGATTAAACTCATATGGTTATATATGCTAAATAACACTAAAATTGTGAGTCTAACTCATGATTTAGTGTTATTTAACACGTGTGTATACACACTAGTGTGTAATAAGTTTTACCCTCATACTTATTATAAATACAAAATGTCGATAGCGTATTTTATTCGCTTTCAATTTTTGTGAAAATAGCTCGATTTTAACTTGAATGTCTCGAAATGGCGTTTTTCTTAATATCATAAATAAATTGGAGTTAACCAAACTTAAGAGGGTGTGCGATATTATTATACTCCTGAAGTATTATGCAATTTAAATATTGTTGATACCCATTTTCGCGACACATTTCGTAAAAGCCCAATTCAAACAAGCCAGACTTCCTTGTGGGCTCAATTCATGTATTATATTTTATTTTATTCTTTTAAGCATGGCCCAAGCCCATGCAACTTATGGGGAAATTGAGAAAGTGTGGTTTGGAGAAGGTTTAATTCTTTCAGATCTTTTGCATGAGCCCAGCCCATGCGTGCTACCAAGTGGGTAAGGGACATTGGTAGTACCTCAGGCTCATGGAGGATGTTTTGTACCCAAAATTTTCACCTCAAAAGAGTTTTTATGCTTTGGGTGACTGTGATCCAAAGTTTTTGCCCTAACCTAATTTTGCTACCATATTTTCTTTTCCACCCAAAAAACACAACTGACCCTAAACTAATTAGCTAGCCTATCGTAGCCAAATGCAGCTGTCAAAAGCCTACAATGACAAGGAAAGAATACCTAATGGAGTCAGCCACTTTATTTCCAAAATCATGTAAAAAGCAAGCCAATTCTCTTACCCAATTAAAGCAAATCTGACCATAACCTCTTTGATTAAGACCTTGGGGTTCAAAGCTTCTTCTATGAAACAAAAACCAGTCACTTAGAGCACCCTAAGTTCAATACAAAATGCCCCAATCATATTCAAAATGGAGTAGTCACGTTTCATTCACATACCTGAAACTTCAGAGCAAAACCCCATTCAGCCAGTCAACAATCTCACAATTCCGAAACTTGGGGGTGGAAATATGGGTATAGGGGAACCTTCCCTCTCTTTCTCACAACCTCTCTCAATTCCCTCTCCTAGGTGACTGTGGGTCGAAATTTCAGACCTGTTATGTTTTTATGGTTTTCTGCACTTTTGTTATAAGCATTTTGATTCTCTCTTGTCAAAGCACCATTAGCTTTTTGTTAATTATACATTTGGAATTTTGGACTTGATTCTCCACCAATAAACACTTCTAAAGAACCCAAGGGAAGATTTGGGCCGTTTTCGCATTTTCGGCCCTTGTTGCAAAACGTCCCCAACAAATATCAACTGCAATAGATTGATTATGTTGGGGGAAAAAACTATTACCATAAGACTATGCTTTGAATTCCACCAATGAAAGTATAATAATAATAATAATAATAATAATAATAATAATAATAATATTCCTAGTTTCATCTAGTGCTCACCACGAACTTATGCAAAATTATGGGCACCTATGATAAATTATTAGTCTTTAGCTTTTAACTTTTTCTTATTTTTTTATAAAATTTTTATAGTACTTTCAGCAAAACATCAATTAACTTATTTTATTTAGTTTTTATCTATATTGCTTTCAGCAAAAAAAACTAATACAGATATTAAAAAAGTTTGTAGTTGTAAAGACTATTAGTAAATTTCAATTTTTTTTTTGGTGTGTGTGTGTGAATAATTTCAAATGATCTCAAAAGTCAAAACATCAATTATGGACATACGCAATTTATTCACCAGAACAGTTATATTATGTTTAGCACATTCGTCCCATTAGCCTATTTGATATCATTACCACCATAATCATGCTATTCATCATTATTCACAAGTAGCTCCTTCACCACTCTACTTTAACCTTTTAATGTTTCCAATTTTTTCATTACACTCGTTAATATAATTTTACTTGTACATAAGAAAAGTTTATTTATAAATGTCTGCTAATTTCTCTTATCAGAATCATGTAGCTTAGTAATATTGCTCGATTTTCCTATTGAAAAAAAGAAACTTGTGCTCAATTCCTTCCTCCTCCACTAATTGTTAATATATACACATACATGTTTAAGTCTATGGTGCCTTTGTCACATGAGACAGGAAGGGAGACAAAAAATACTCTACATAGCCAAATGGAAACACAAAATTTGCACGTGTGTAGCTCAAAAAATATTGAGTATTCTCAAATTAATTATTTAATTTAATGTAGACCAATTTTTTTTTTTTAAATACTAAATATTTTAATACACACATACAAGGAGAGATGAGAGAAAGGAGAAGGTTTTAAAGAAACTAATAGTAGTGTATATCCAAAAAGACCTTAATGTAGACCAAACTGATTTAACAAATTGATGATGAAATAAAATTCCCTATGCTTGATTTTATTTTTTATTTTTTTTATTTTATGTTTAAGTCCAATATGACAAAAAAAAAATTTTGAAAACAGTGACCCTCCATTATTAGTGTTACTGTTATGTCACTAATCAAAAGTGGGGCCAGTAGGGAAGTGGAGCCAGTGGGAATCAATAAGAAGAAGAAAAGAAGGCCCAATACATCATTTAAAGTGAAAACCAAAAAGACCCAATAAGATTCTCAGAATCAAATCCACTACACGTTTCTGCTCAGCCAAGCTAAAGCTTTTTCATTTTCAACAGTGTTTTACTTGACCCGATAACAAATAATAATAAAATACTCAAACAAAATAAAAAGCTTTACCCATTTTTAAAAAATATTTTCTCTATTTCTCTTCACTACCATTTTGAAACCCTAAAATTCTCATCTGGATTTTGAATTCCCATCTATCAATTTTCTCGGAATCCATGTCCCAATCTTGAATATTTTTAATTTTTATTATTATTATTATTTTTTTTGGGTTTCGATTATGGTAACACTAAACAGTTCGATCAGTTCTTGGCTTCGTCACTTCCTCGCTTACATGGGGTAAGTCTTTGATTTCGAGCCCTAATTCTTCATTTTTTTTTTTTTATTCCACTTGGACTCGATTCTGTGAAAAAAAAAAAACAAATGGGTCTGGGTTTTTTTTTTTTTTTTTTGTTTTCCAAAGCAAGAAAAGTAATTTTAGTTAAAGTTGTTCTTACTTGTAATTTAATTTTTGAGACTGTCGGTTGACTTGTTTGGATGTTATGGTATTGCTGATTATAGAAATATTTCTGACCCCTCAAAGAAAAATTGATTATACAAATATTATCCTTTTTAGTCAAAACCTGTAACCAACCAGGTTCTACTTTGAGAACTAATTGCCACTAATATTATTCTGATTTGTGTGTGCGTGCGTGCATTTATCTTCTTTGGTAGATTGACTAAATGGGTAGGATTTGATTTTGATAGAAATGATGTGGGAGTTGATTAAGCAGTTTTGGTAACGGAAAAGGGTAAGAGGTTTTTTGGTTTGTTATGTTTGGTTGGGTGTGTGAGTGTGGGTTTGATTCCTATCCTATGAGACCTCGGAATCTTTGTACTGGTAATGACAGATTGAAGACAGTGGTGCCGTTAATTTACACAGCATTAGCATGGTGGGTTGGGATTGCAGAAGCGGGATTTGTATGCATCTCTGTCCGGCACAGAGATACTAACTGTTGGGCCACAACCTTAGCATTCAAGTTATCTGTAGTAAACCTTTTTCCAACTCCGATAAGTCCCACCCGTATCACATTTTCAGTGAAAATGATGAGGACATCAAGATTGGGAACAATTGTGTGTGCACGCTATAAAATCCTCACTTTTATATTTTTGTTTATGTCTTTTGTGTGGTATTTTCTCTTTGTTAATTTTGTCTCAAACTACTCTGGAATGTTTTCTCATGTTAAGGTTTCAGAATCAGGGCCTTTTCCAGTTTCCACCCATTGCTGAAGCAATTTGATTCTAATATCTTCATCACTGTCTTACACTCTTACTAGTTATCAATCTGTTTTAATGTTTCGGTGATTTCCTTTGTACTTTATTACTGTGCCTGAGGTTTCATTATGCAAACTGGAAACGAAATGAATCAATTGAGTGCGCATTATGTCATCGATCATGACATGGAGAGTAAATGAGTCCATTGAAATTAACATAGGTATTGATGTAATGAATTTCTCATCTTGAACGGGCAATTGGAGCCAGAACTAAAAGAAAATGAATTTACATGTAAAGACCCATTTGAAACTAAATCACACATTCAATTTTTGTAGAGTATCCAAACATTTCCTATTTATAGTGCCTTGACACTTTAAAGGAAAAATATCTAGTTATTCTTTTGCATTTTAACTATTGGTGTCCGTTTCTATCTAGGAAAATGATTGAGAAACTGCACCAGGATGTACTTTTCATCTAGTGTCCTTGATAATTATGAATCAAGTTGGATAGTCTTTTTATCACATTGTTGATGCAGTAACAGACTGTATCTTACTTTGCAACTATTGTACTTAACTAACATATTCTTTCTCCTAAACAGGAAAGGAAAAAGGAAAATAAAATGTTGATGACTACTGCATTTACTGGTTTAAGTGCTGACACTTACTGATTTGGCCTTAATTCTGTACTATCTTGGTTGCTGCTATTTATTATATATGTGGTTTAACTTGGTTTATAACAGAACAGTGGTTGTTTTGGATGCTGCACTAAACCCACGCCAATTATTGCTGTTGATGAGCCCTCAAAGGGACTAAAAATTCAAGGGCGAATGGTGAGAAAACCTAGCATATCAGATGATTTTTGGAGTACCAGCACATGTGATCTGGAGAACAGCACTGTTCAATCTCAAAGAAGCATATCATCTATCAGCACGTTAAACCAGGCCCTCAGTTTTGGCAGTGGCAGTGCTAGCATGAACAGCCAGTCTGACTTTGTAAATCATGGTAAGTTTTCTTCATATGTTATTCTTTATTTTCTGCTTGTGTTCTGCGAGGTAGAGGAAGGCCTAAACTAACATTGGGGTTGAAGTAGTAAAAATGACATGTTAATTAAAGAGGTAACAGAAAGTGTAATTTAGGATAGGATAGAACACAGAGAAGAATAGATGTGTTCAACCCGATATAGTCTGCTGAGGATCTATAGTCGACCGCAAAATCTTGGGACTGAGGTTTTGTTGTTGTTGTAGTACTAAGAAAGTATGGTTGTTCTTATATGCTGCTATCATTAAGGTTTTTTGGCTAGCTTTGTTCATGGTTATGGGTTTATGGCTTGTACTTCATTGATGCCAGATTTAGTGCAATGCTACGTTGTGAGACTATGTCATGAAACATGTACATTTTTCAATTGCAGGTCTTCTTCTCTGGAATCAAACCAGGCTTCAATGGATTGGAAGTAGCAGGCCTAGGAATCAAACTCAACAAAGTCAGGAACCCAGATTAAGGTGAGTTACTTCATACTTGTGCCTTTTATGAAGAATTCATTGATTGAAATCCTGCAGCAATCATCTATTAAGTTTATAGACTTAAGAGGCAAAATTTGCTTAATAGTACTTTTTTAGGAAAAAATTGGGTGAATATCATATGTTTGAAGTTTTTTAGTTAGTTAGACTGTTTTTTGTAAGTCGAGTTTGGCAAACTCGAGTTCGGGCTAGAAGTTGAGTTTGACAAACTCAACTTCCAAGCAATATTGATGCATTCTGCTTGGTCCTGCTTGGAAGTCGACTTTGTCCAGCCCAAACTCGACTTCCAAAAACAGTCTAACTTACTAAATAACTTCTTTCGTGTACTACTTTCCTAAAATTTTTCTAAAAACATACTATTTGGCAAATTTTGCCGACTTAAGAAGGGAGTGCTTATTGTGGTGCTCTCTTTTATGGTTTTTGATAACATAGTCAGTAACTGTCGATTTAAGCATTACTGCATGCATTATTTGCGATCGTTAGGAAATTAATAGTGATCAGTGAGAAAAGTGCCTTTGAAATCTGATTATGAAGGGAGAAAGGTGTTCACCAAACCGCACAAACCGCAAAAATCGCACCAAAACCGCCCGCAAAATAGCATAATCGCATCGCACCGCAAATAATAATGCATCGCACCGCATCGTGGAGTGTAGTTTGCAATTTTATAATAAGAAAACCACACAAATCGCACCACACCGCACCCTCTCTATATATTAATATATTTATTTTTTTAATATTAAATATATTATTAATTAATTGTTTAATAACCCTAGTTTTCAAAAAAAAAAAAATTAATAATCCTTACAAGTGTTGATTAGGAAAGCCAACCCAAAATAAAGAAAAACTAACTCAATATTTTAAAACTTTGCCCAAAACAAAAGGGAAAATCCGTTTTTTGCTAAGTAGGAAAAACCTAAAATTTGAAATATATATTGGTTTTAAATTGCATCTTATACACCGCACTGCACAAGTGACCACAAAAATGAGGTGCAGTGCAGATATGATTTTCGTTAACTCTAAACAGCATCGCACCACACTGCATTGCACATGTGACCGCAAAAATGAGATGTAATGTAGTTATAATTTTGCCTAAACTGCATCACAAAGTGTAATGCTAAAAATGACCCAAAACCGCACCGCATCGCACCGCAAACACCCCTAGGAGAAATCATACAAAGGGATAAATTATAAACACACATAACTGTAAGGAATAAATTATTACATGATGAGTTATTCTTTGTTCCACACTCTGTGAGCTATAATCCCCCAAAATTTATGTTTGTTTCACTTATTGTCTTTGCAGTTGGAATGCGTCTTACGAAAATTTGCTTGGGACCAAACAGCCTTTCCCCCACCCTATGCCTCTTTCTGTAAGTCTGCTATGTAATTTGGTAATCTTGCTTTATGTTGTTGGAATTTTATGCTAATTACACAGTTTGCTATTTGTGTTTTAAACTTTTAATTGATAGGAAATGGTAGAATTTCTAGTGGAGGTCTGGGAGCAGGAAGGGCTGTATGATTGAGGAAGTATATCATACCAAGATCCCACTGTGTCCTTTTTAACTCTTAAAGAGTCTTTTGTGTATAGTTGGGGGCAAAGGAGGAAGAAAAAGAATGAGCAAATTTGTCTATCTCAATTGTAATACTACACACTAATGACAATCCTTTTTTTTTTTTTTCTTTTTCTTTTTTAATCTATTTCCATTTTCTCCTGTACATGACCCTCTACTATATTCAAACCGAATACAGATGCAAATATGTAGATAACACTGAACTTGATGTTTTCTTTTCTTTTCCTTTCCATTTTGGCGGGCTGATTAACTTTTTCTTCTTGCTCTTATCCCTTTTTTTTCCTCCTCATACTATTGTTTATGCATTATGTTATTGAGTTGTATATCTTTACCTTTCTTTAGTCGGTCATTAAACAAAAAGTAAAAGGTATTAGTGCATGCACCCTCAGAAGAAACATTGCAATTGATACATTTCTCGCCCGCTATATTGACTAGACTAGTAAAGGCACAACTGGACATCAATTGTCAACTAGGGTGACTGAATTGAACACGGCCAAGCCTTGGTGAAGAAGGATAGGCTTATTTGCAATTTGCCAATATTTTAGAGGTACTTTGAATCATAAGCAGTGGGCTTGTGATTCATGTACAAGGACTTTGGTACATACGGTTCAAATATGTTAGGTCAGTGGTTGTGGTTGTTGAAACGGCAGGGTTGGTCTTTGTGTATACCTTTCCAAATGCTGGAGGGAATGCACGAAATTTCTACCATTTGACTACTTGCAAGAATGTTGGATATACCAATCGTCTTTGGGAGTCAAAAGCTCTGAATTTTAAAGATGCATATTTTGCTTAGACTGAATTGTATTTCACACATTTACGTTATCAAGGGTCAGATTCAAAGACGTTTGTAGGATTTTCTTGTCTCAATGCTAGGTAGCAAGTGCTATGGCCTATGGGACTTATATTTATCACAGAGAGAGAGAGAGAGAGAGAGAGACCTGCAGTTATTGACTGTTGAACGTGAACCGTGGGTCACCTCTAATAATGATACCTCCTGATTCAGTGTAACATTTAGGTGGTTGGTTGGGGCCAAACACTATTCATGATGGCAAAATTATGCTCTTGTTTTAGCACATATTGGCAAGTGTCATCCATACCACACGTCTGCTGAGGGGTCTAGAGACTAGAAGACTTAGGATGCAAAGAATCAATTATTCACCAAAATGAATCTTGATCAAATAATTGTCTAAGATCTCATGCATTACAATTTTTTTTTTTACTTCCTCTTTTTAAAGTCATATATCTGACTCAGTAATAGCCAATGCAATCCGTTTGTTTTCTTAATTCGTTTTATACTTTTATGTTTGTCCACTTTCAACTCATTCCCGCACCAAATTAGTGCCACCCATGCATATTTAAAAAAATTAACCTTATTAAAAAAAAAAAAAAAAGACAAAACATATTTTAAAAACTAACCATATTAACTTCAAAAAAAAAAAAAACCATATTTAATTTTTTTTTTTTTAATAAAAAAGACAACATATCTTTGATACTTTTTTTTTTTATGAGACATATCTTTGATACTGTGTTAAAGGACTTGCGCCTTTATATCTCTAGCACACCCAAAAAAAACTAAAGGTGGAGACTTGAAGACAACTCGAGTTTAGAAAGGAAAGTGTGAGTGTGACTGGTTTAGATGTGGAGCGGACCAAAATAGAGAAAATTCAATGTAGCATAAATGACATGTCCAAACGAAAGCCAAATGCACATAATGATTAAGGCTTGAATGTTGAGCTATTGCATATCATATTTCTAGAGGCTAGAAATTAGGTGTGTGGAAAAGAAAAAGAAATATTACTAATATTTTTTTCTTTTCCAAACCTAATTGAAACTTCGTGTGACTTAAAAAAAAAAGAAAAAAGAAGCTTTTTGTGTGCTAAATCATTGTTGAAGACCAATTCCCCTTGACATTTTGAAGCTTGATTTTTTGCAAACTATTCTCCCACACCAACACAATAGATTGTCAACATTAGTTATCAAATTTTCCACATGGATACACCTCTCTCTCTCTCACTTAAAATAGAAATTGGAAATTAGATTTTAGCTTTTAAATATTTTTATTAAATTTTACACTTAAATCATAATAATTGATTCTTTGTATGAAAGTAACCTTGGTTTGATTAGAATTAATTTATTGAACTTTGAGTCAAATTTATCTTTATTTGGGTTAGTTGAGGCTATTGAGTAATTATATTGTTAAGTGAAGTTGTAAGAGTGCATTTTTTATAAATAGATTATATTGTTCAGTGCTTTAAAATGTATTTTATTCTTGTTGTAAGGTTGAATTTTATCAACCATCTTGTTGGCTTTATTCCGTGCCAAATTTGCTTGTATTTTAGCAATTAGTAACCCTATATTTAGGTGGAAAACATGTAAGGGTGGTGAGTGAGAGAGTGTGAAGAAATACTCAAGATTGTGCAAGGATGCAGAGACTCGCGGTTGGACTCACAGGTGACTCGCGACTGGCAAACCGCCAAAGTTGGCACATGTGTGGAGCATGCAGGAGAGCTGAAAAGTCATGCCAGTTGTTGCACTGTAGGAAAAAAGTCCTAGGCTGGCCAGGTCGTTAGCTCGCGGCTTGAACTTGCGACTCAGCCCAGTCGCGAGGTCAAGTCACCAGTCCACCCTGTTTAGAAAAAACTGACTTTTCACATTGCTTCTCACTCTACAATATATATACCCTTATACCCACGATATTGAGAGAGCTTCCAGAGAGAATTTTGAGAGAGAAACCCTAGAGAAAAACAAGATTGATTCATCTACAATCTTCACATAGAGACGCTTCAAATTCCTCTACTCTCTTCCTCTCTATTGTCAAATCCTTGAGAGGTACATTACCAAAACCTTTTCTCACCATACTCATATTTGTGAGAATGCCATTTGGTGTTTGGGAATCAATTAAGAAGGGACCAATTTTATATTGGTTGATGCTATGGTCAAGTAGCAGAATCCAGTAAGCTAAAGAAGAAATAGGTTCAGCGTAACCTCGTTGGAATAGGAGCTTGGAGGGCTTAGGTACATTGGGTAGATTAGGCTTAGAGGGTCTTCTGCTGTTCATGTATCCCAACTACATTCTTTAGTGGATTGTTTACCGCTTGGAGGGCGGCAGAGAGGTTTTATGCCGAGAGTTTCAGTTTCCTCTTCGATAACACATCGAGTGTTGTCCTTGTGTTTACATCTCTCTTCCCTTAATCTTTTCCATTTAATTTTTGCTGTGGATGTGATTTTATTTGATTTAGATTGTTTATCAATTCTGTATTAAGCTTATGTTCATATTTCGTACATTAATTGTTTGATATTAAGTTTGAATTGGTAATTTGTAAATTGGAGGTCTAAACGTTTAAGGTGTTTTATACACTTATTGAACTTTCACTTGTCATATTATAATTTTATATTATAGATTTGTATATTTTATTCGTAAGTATTTTTTTTTTTAATTTTAAATTTGTACTAAAAACTATAAGAACAAGAAAATTCTTTGTAAGAAGTTAGATTAGAAGACACTGAAATAATACAACAATATATATATATATATATATATAACAATGAAAATATCATAATGATGTTCAATTATGTAATATAAATATATAATAACTCTTGATCATATATATATATATATATATATATTAGATTCTTTTAGTAAATGTGAATCTCAAAATTCTTGCAAAAATGTTGGATTTTAAATTTATTATTATTCATTTATTGATATTTAAATAATAAAAAAATGTTTCACTTAAAGTTTTCGTCTTTGGTATTGTGGTGGGCCTTTTGTGATTTTGGGCTGGATTGCCTCCTACTAAACTGAGGCCCAAGTGTTCTGGATAAGAGAGTTGGGACCGATCCAATTGCAACTTAACTTGGTCCAGCTTGTGTACAGACTATGCCCCGTTTGCTGAAACTTTGGTCACATGCCCATGGTAGGCGAAGTTGTTACAGAAGAGTTATGGCAGACACATACAGTATGACAATAAAGGCTATACGCTTCCCGTTAGACCAAATAAATAAGGAATCCTAAGTAAAGTAGGAAAAGAGCGATATAAGAAACATGTTATAAGTGAAATTGTAAAGGCAAGAAAGGAAATAATTTTGATAAATAGTGAAATCAAAAGGAAAATGTTAGTCTGTTGTGTTCAATTGTGCTACGGGACTAATACCAATGAGGGAACCGCTTCCTCAACGTGGATAACCTCGCAAGATAATTCTGCTGTAGAAATTATCCACTTTAAGTGAACGGACCTGAATGGCTTATGCCCAAGCAAATTCTTTATCCTCAACAGAGAGTAGGCTTTTAGAGGGAGAGAAGGGATTAGCCTATTGGTGCACACTTGCCATTCTACACTCTCTATTTCTCTTCTTTCTCTTTTCTCTCTGTTTTGTTATTTTGATTCTTTCCCCACTCCTATTCTTTCTTTCTTAGTGCTTACTCGTGTAGTATTATGGTGAAGGTGGTGCTATGATTCTCTCCTAGTGATTGCTAGCTACTATTGCGATGATCCTATTGTGTATGGCAAGGACCCTTTATGTACCGCATGCCGTGATTGTTTTCTACCATTTTAGCCTTTAACTACTTTTGTCTGGATTTGGATGTCCTTTCCGACCACCCATTGGTTTGTCAGCTGCTCGGCCACCACCACTTACCTGTACTGGCTGTGTCACTCCTCATTACTAGACAAAGAAGGTTGTTTTGTTTACTTGTTCACCGTGGCATTCGTATCCACCACGGTGTGGGTATTCTCTCTTGCTATCCCTCATGATATACACTTAGTAGTTCCAACTCATCCTTCCTTCTTTTAGGTGATATGTTATCCCAACAGGATATCTCCCCCAAAAGAATCTGAGAGTGGGAACCCCAGAATAGGCTTTCCCTTTTCCCCACCACTAGATCATACTCTTTCTTACCTCTGACCCATGACCCACCACTTTTGTATTGGCTGGGTACAGGTTGGTGGTGGCTGGGCCTTGCGCATGCTCCACTTTCGTGTATGCCCAAAGCTTGTTCGCTGCTCATGCGTTTGCCATGGCCTAGAGGTTCATCTATGCATTCTTCCGCTCATCCTTGACCTCTTATGGCGTGAATTGTTTTATGATTCTTCATTCTTTATTGGCTTGCTCCTTTTAAGGGATTGGCCTTGCTTGATTGTGGGTTTTCCTCTCTTTAGCCCACTCTTTGCTCCTTCTGTAATCCTGTTACCATTCATGTCGCGCCACTTTGCTATTTCTACTGTGGTGTTATTTGACCCATGCTTGCTGGGCCTCTTTTGGGCCTGCTACATGTTCTTCTTTCAATAGGTTACAATGACATAGTATGGTCATTGGATTTATACTCATGCTACTTTGAGCTTTCTTGACCCATTACATTGCTTGTGGGCTTCTTTGGCCCATTTCTTTCTCCTTAGGCATCCTCGGCCCATTTGCTTTCCTTGGGCATCCTCTGCCCATTTGCTAATTCTGCATTCCTATGGGTTTTTACTAACTTTATTGGGCTTCCTTGGCCCAATTACCGTATCCTTCATCCTTGAGGCTTATGGACTTTCCATCAACCCCTTACTTTCTTACTTCATTACTTCAGGTCTGTTGTGACCCATTCTTACTTTTCTACATCACATAATGCCCATGAGTTTACTACTTTTTTCTCTGGGCTCCTTTAGACCTATTTGCTTTCCTCAAGGCCTATTTATTTACTTTATGGACCTATGATCCATTTTCCTGTCATTTGGGCTTAATGGTTTTTTTTTTTTTTTTTTTTTTTTTTTTTTTTTTTTTTTTTTTTTTTTTTTTTCTCTCTCAATACACTAACTCTTTTCTACCTCTATTGTTGGGCTTCTCCCTGCTATTGGGCTTCTCCAAAATGAGCTTTGTGGGGCTAGAGAATTTGTGATCCCAGCCCACTTTCCATTAGGACATAAGTCCCGCGCCGAGGATAGGCCGAAAGTCCAAATGGTCTAGAGATATAGTCGAGAACGATCCTGTCCTCGGCATCCCAAAATCTAGAAGGAAGGAACGGCACGTCATCAAAGGCAGGCCCCAGAGCGCTCCCAGAAGAAAGGGCGAGTACAGTGAAGGAGCGTTTCAAGGATAAGCTGTCACCTCCACATTAAATGTGCCAACAAACGTCTTGGCCGCATTAATGGGGAAAGGACCCCTGAACAGTATGGCGACAAAGAACGAAAGAAAGACTGCCATTACTGCAATTAAGTACTCTGCGCCTGACAGAGTCATGCTCCTCATCTTTTACAACCATCCCCAACCACTTTGGGTATGGGCTGATAAGACCAATATCAGCCCTATAAAGCTGAACCTACACGTGGTCGTTCGAAAGGGGAAAAAGCTAGTATAAAAGGAGGAGGAAGCAGGCCAAAAAAGGGGAGGCAGATCGTCTCCAGGGCCATTGAACCCTAACGTAAAAAGAATAATAAGAACATTAAACTCCTCGGACGAGGTCCAAGGATCGGAGCCACTCAGGCTGTGCCGAGGAGAAAGTCTTCTTGGATACGCTCGGTTCACTTCTGTGCAATCACCATGAACACCATAACTAACTACTGTCCGATAACCAAGGCCTAGCCTTTTAGCCCATTCTCTACAAATCTTATTGTTTGGGCTTTTAACGTTTGAACCCAATATTCCTTGGGGATCGTTACAAATTGAGTTCTTACAAGCTTTAGCAGGTATTAAATAGTATCCAATTGTCATTATAAATAATTAAAAAAAAAAGTTGCAATCCTAAGTCCTAACAATACTAGGGGAGAGGAGGAACGATAGTCATATTCTACATATTTTGTCATTGTTTTAATGGCTATTTTCTATTCCTTTTTATTTGGTTTTGTTTATAATGTAGTATTTGGATGGATGAGGAGCATAGGGAAGGGCAATATGGGTGTTTAATTTTTTTTTAAAATTCGTTTAGACCATTATGGTGGATTAACTACCATTTTTAAGCATTTTAATCAATTGTTTACAAGATAGTTAATTGATCAATATTCAAGCATAAGATTAAGCACGGTTAAAAACAATCACACATAGACGATGATATTTGTTCTTTAAGTGAAAAGCCAATAGGTAAAAACCCTCTATAGGGCCAGTGGCGAAGCCATGATTTTTTCCTAAGGGGCCAAGTTAAACATAATTAAATTATTGAAAAATAAAAAAATAAAAACCCTTTTATGAGCAAAAAATTGTATCCAACATTCTTATATGGTACTAAAATCATTTATAATTGATTTTAAATGAACCTTTTTAGCCAATTTTTTTTCTATGTTCATAATTAAACAATCACTCAAAATCTCATGTTTCATATTGTCGAAATTCAAGATCACATTTTAAGGAAAAAATTAGCTTAAGTTCACATCTTGGAGCCTTTCTAAGGTATTCAAATAGATATTTTTTCCTTAAAAATGTGATCCTGGATTTTGACAATATGAAATATGAGATTTTGAATGAATTTTTAATTATGAATGTAGAAAAAAATTTGCTAAAAAGTTTCATTCAAAATCAATTATAAGTGATTTTAGTACCATAAAAGAACGTTGGATATACAACTTTTTTATCATAAAATTAAGGTTTTTTTTCTTAAGAATTTTATTATGTTTAGCCTTCCCCAAGGAAAAAATCCTAGCTCTGCCACTAAAAGCTTCTTGAACATTTGATGTCATCTTTGTTGTTTCAAACAGATGACTCCAATATACATATGATGATATTTTTGTTTGGATGTATAAGCCTCTCAAAGGAGTATTAATGGGAAAGGTAGGAAGAACTAGAAGGCTTTCTTTCTATTTTTCTGTATTTAGTGCAGTTGTCTTCCTTCTTACGGAATTAGGGTTGAAATTTCATTTAAATACCACTAAGGTATGCTTGGCTACAAATCAGTCGAAAAAGCCTAGGTCGATGGCTTTCCTTAATAGGTTTGCCGGAACATAAAATCTAGCAACAATCTGTCGAAACTTTATGGGCAAAATCTCCAGTTCAGTTGATTAATCTAGCCGCTTCGCTCAACCAAAATCTTCATTTCAACCCAGTGAATAGTATTCTTCATTCTTCAGTCTTCATTATCAATGACACCATACAATTACAATTAAAACTACAATTAAACATATTTGAACAATTACAATTTTTATTATATGGAATTAGTCAACACTATAAATCCTAATGTAATTAACTTTGTTTGGATGTTTTTTTAAATAAAGAGAGAAATGTTTTGAGGGGATTTTTCAATATATCTTCCAATTGTTTTAAATTTTAATCTTTCTAGTTTTCAAAGAAAAAGTATTTTATGAGACAAATTTATTCCGTATTGGACCCACATGTTGTGAGGGGTTGCTGTATCCATAACATAAGCTTTCCCTTTCTTACTAGTTTTTTTGAACTTGAGCTTGATTGCCTTTGACTTTTGGCAAAGGTAAGGGAGAAAACCCATTTCCAACGTCAATATAATGATATATCTCCCATCTTTATTTTTCCGAAAATCAAGCTCTAGAAACTTCTGCATTGGTTTGACAAGGTAAAAGAAAAAAAAAAAAAGGTTAATTAAAGAAGATAGATACATGCAGAGAGACATCCCCATACAATGAATATTTCTTTTTTCTTTTCCTTTTTTTTTTTTCCCCATAAGACATTAGTGACATACAATGAATATTTCAACATAAAGAAGAATGAAACTTCGAATAGAATAAAGATGACATTGATTTGTATTCTAGGCCACCCATAGTTGGAAGGATAGACTGATATTTAACCACTATTAAAATAAGAAATAACCCCCAATAAACTATAGATGTCTACGTTGTCTCATAAAAAAAAAAGATGTCTACGTTGGTTTTTCCAAGGCATTTGCATAGATGGACCGTAATTATCAAATTTTTTTAATAGCTTGGCCAGCATAAAACCAAGTCATCAAAGACCAAAAAGACTAACAATGAACCTGGGCTGATAAATGTCTTAAAAGTTCAACAAACCCTTTAGACTATAGCACTAGGGCAAAATTTGCTCAAAAAGCATCTTTTTGGAAAAATATTAACAAAAAAGTATGCGGATGAAATATTTTAGTAAGTTAGACTGTCGTTTTTTTTAAAAAAAAAAAAAAAAAAAGTGAAACTCGAGTTCCATTTGAACTCGAGTTTTGTTCAAATGGAACTCGAGTTTCCTAGACTCGAGTTCCACTTTTTTTTTTTTTTTTTTTGGTTCATGTTAGACTTCACGCAAGAGGGAATTGGGTTGGAACTCGAGTTTGCTAAACTCGAGTTCCAAAAACAGTCCAACTTACTAAAATGTTTCATCCGCATGCCATGCACCAAAATTTTTTCTTAAAAGCTACTATTTGGCAAATTTTGCCATAGCACTAGCATGTATTGTCGTTCTTTTTATCCATACTTTATCATTGAGCAAAACTTATGTACAATATTTAGGTGCTGTTTATTAAATCCCCTTTTAAGATTCTGCCATATGCATTCTCAAAAAAAAAAAAAAAATGCTATGTGGATTTTTTCTTATGGAATGAAAGTTTATTTTTTATTTAAGTAGTCATATGGCTGAATTTTAAAAGAGGAATATAAGTAGCAGCACCTAAAATACTATACCTAACTTTTGTGGTTTATCATTGTATGTGGATATGTATATCACAGATTGACGAGGTCTTGCGGTCCTACCCTTTGAATAAAGTATACGTATAGTATAACCGTGTGCATATCTTTTCAAATACTCTGAAAAAAAACAACGCACAAAACCACGTGGATACAATTTGGGGCTTGGTGGGCACAAACTATTATAGACTATATATTAAACAAATACTTTAGTCACACGGCATGAAATATGCTCGACATCAAAATATTAATGCTTGGACCTTGGAGCCCTGCGCCCTTTTATGATTTAAGAAATCTCATCCTGATTCTTTTGGTGGATAAATCATGTTCATGATTTTAATTTAACCTACTCCGCAACAACTCCATATTGTGCTGCTTCTATATAAAAGAAACATAACAAGGCTCAACCATTACAACAATAGTCTTTTCACACTGGTTGAGATGATCCAATAAGAGGTTAATAAAAATGATGTCAATAATAAATTTATATGAAATAATTTTACTCTAATAATAAGTTACTATGTCAATAATTAAGAAAAAAAATAGTAAAAAAATTTTGTATCATTAAAATTACTCTTTTTTGCTTACGACAAACAAGTGAGAAAGTAGAGAGTTGAACCTAAATTATCATTCACAGAAGAGAATTGAATATGGCAGCAATAATTCACTGCTCCTAACTATTATTATCATTATTATTTCCACTAGTGGGGTCTTTTTATTGCATGTGTAGCGTTAGGTGCACTAAAGTTTTAGGTGATTTGAGATATCTTTGAAGATCAAAGAGAACCCCCATATCCGTATCAAACTATTTAAGACAATATAATTTTATTTATCACGTTGCAAAATTTTGTGATTATTAATTTATGGATAATTGTTATATCTTGGTCCTCTAAACCTTCTTGAGGCCTGGCATGATTGTTTCTGACATTCAGATTAGCAATAGCAATACGTGAGGCTGACACTTTGACACCCACTCCCCTAGTTGTCACAACAAGGCCATAAGGATCAACACTGAATCTGGTAAATATTATTTTTGTAGTTCCATTTTTTTTTGGAGTAAATTTGTAGTTCCAGTTGAGCACATAATATTTGAAATAAAAAAGACAAACTACTTGATAAGGAAAAAAATACCCTAATATATGATAATGTTCTTGTACTATAAATTGAGTTTTTATTTTATTTTATATATATATATATATATATATAAAACATACAGTAAATTGAGTTTGAGAAGAAATTATTATTGAATCATGAATGAATATATACTAAGCATGCATCTTATATGAAATTTCGAAAAGAATGTATATATTAGGGTGTTTTACTATCATTTGCTTATTTTTTCTAAGTCTAAGATACAGAGCCTATGACAAGTGGGAAGATAGCTAGAAGCTTTTAAAGATAGATCCAATGATTCTAGCCTTGTTAATTCCTACTTCTCCTACCACTTTCTCAGTTGCCAATTGCTTTAATTTCTACCCACACCTAGTAGTAGGACCATATATATATATTTATGTAGCCATGCCAACTCATTCATATATATACAATGCACTTCTAACCTCACCATTAAAAGAGGAGTTACAAACATTTGTTAATGAACTATTTTAAAAAAATTTTAATATCATCTTTTTATGAAATACAAAAAAATTGTAAAAAATTCTGTTAGTTTTTTTTTTTTTTTTTTTTTTCATAAAAATGCCTTTAAGACATTCATTAACAAAATCTTTTTATATTTCGAATCTTCAATAACTATTTGTCTAGTTATAAAATCAAATAAAGCAAGTTATTTGTCATACACCTAACCTCACAGCATAACACTAGTTATAGATTAATAATCTTGTATAATAGTATGTGTATCAGTATGAAAGCCAGAGATCTCGATTAAAAAAGAAAAAAAAGAACGAAAGCCATCTTATTCAATAGAAGGAAAATGCAAGGAAATAAAGAAGGGAGAGGTGTTCGGGAATTTGACGCAGTCACAGGGAATGAAAGTATGAACAAAAGCCAAAGTTGGTATAAAAAGTCGAAAGAGATCCATTGATTCTAACCCACTATTTATTGATAACGCAATTTTTTTCAGTTTCGTGTTTTTATTTCGTTTCATAGGTTGGGCCCTTTATATATATTATACTATGTCAAATTCATTGTACATCCCAACTAAAATTGTCCAAAAGAAAAGAACCATCTATTTTATATTTACAATTATATATATATATATTTTGGTATACCCGTGGGTCCCCCTCAAAACCGAGTATAGATTTTTCCAAGTCAAACAAGGTATTACACATTTTGATTCACTGTACCATCCTGAAGTGACAAGGAAAAACCCAAAAAAGACCACTTCCAATGAGCTCAAAGGCCCTACTGGTTGACTTTTTATGTCATTTTAAGGCAAGTTAATTAAATTTATTTTAACTATTAGGTATAAGTACCAAAATATATGTTTCATAACAAAAAAGACTAAGATATATGGTTGCATTGAATTTAATTGTTAATGTAAAAAAAATTGTATTTTTTTTTTAATAAATATGATAAAATTTTAACTTTTGTTTTATGATGATTGTTCTTTATAATCAAGTCAAAAAATCAATCGTTTTTTAGTGTAGACGAGATTTGAACTTTAAATCTCTTTTTTAATGATAAGAGATTTTACTAATTGTGCTAATTTCAAAAATAATATTATTTATATTTTATTAATCAATTCATTTATGTATTTGAATTTAATTGAAAACTAAAAAAAAAAAAAAGATGTTACATATATAAGAAATTGTAATTAATTTTTTTCCATCTATATTTCTAGTATGATGAATGCAGCTTTCCTTTTTGTTTTTTTCTTTGGATAGGAGTTTTTTAGCCTTTTTTTTGAATTGAAGTTCATAAAAACTTGCAACTTGATGGAGCCATGCGTCTATAAGTGCATGAATTAGGGAAGTTGAAAAACCTCAGTCGGGTAACTATGATTGGACAACTAGAATGGTGTCATGAAAAGAGACAATACCACTATTTCCTAGCCAAATTCTATGCACTATGGAGAAAGTGACAAGTGATATACACATAACAATTTTAATAATTGTTACCGAAAATGAAAGCAATAAATAATGTGAGAATAGTACAATAATAATACATATAAAACCCAAAATTCCCAAAACCACTAATGGGAAATGATATCACTTCATGAATCTAATCACTTGAAAGCTGAAAGTGATTATACAGACAACTTGTATACTTTAATTAAGCTAACGTGTCCAAAATAAATTGGTTCAAAGGAACATTACAAAAAGGTTTGTCCTTGTCATTTGATTTGAACGTCCCAAATCAAAACAATGTATTCTTCTTCTATCATATAATGCTAATGCTAATCCCCTGTACCAATTTTTGGGTATCATTCTTTTTTTTCCAAAGTATAATTTATTTGGTCCTTGAGGATGTAAAAACTCATCCGATAAGCCAAAAGAGATTAGACAAAGACAACCACTTTTTATAACCCATATATTTTGCACCAAGTTGTTGTTTGTAAAGCTAAATTGGGATTGAAAGACAAACAAAATTTTCCAAGTACAGTTGGGAATTTGGAATTCTTGGAATCCCAAATCCCAAGTCCATTGTTAGAGTAATCCAATTTGAGAAAGCTCATGGTTTCTCCTTTGTTAACCGTGAGCTATATGACTAGATACTATTAACCAAAACCAACAAAAGTCTAATACAATTTTACAACTTGTTCTTTTTATCTTAATTAGAGTGCCATTTGCACAACTTGTTCCAATAATGCACTCTAATCTCATTTTTAATAATTAAGAGTGACAATTGTGTTTTGTTTTTTTTATTGATGACAAATACGTGTTCACTCTTCACACAAATTATAAGTTTATTTTATGTTTGTTTGCAAACTTCCAACTATGTTACTTGTTCTTTCAGTCTTTCCAATCAAAAAGCATATTACTGTTAGACTCTTATCATTAATTCCGTGTCATTTCAACACAAGAATTTTGGACACAATTTGATGTAATTACAATAAACCAAATGGAAAAGATAGATTTAGCCACTCGTGTAAGTTAGAACCTCTTGTTTTTTTTTTTTTTTTTTGTCTAGTTGAATATAAATTAAAATATTGCAAGTAAAAGTTTTTTAAAATACTATTATATATTTTATTTAAGACTTTTTCCTTTTAATATTTAAAAAAAAATTGAAAATGTAATTAAGTTAAATTTCCTTTGTAACATTATGCAAAAGTAATAATAAGCATATCCAATCAATAATTCGGAGCCGTTAACATTAAGAAAATCAGAATTAGATGCTGTAAATTTTTTTTTCTTTTTTTAATCAAAAGAGAAGATATATTCATAGCAAAAGATGCACTAATGATTGTTTGGTCCCTAAGGCTAATCAAGAAGGAAAAGAAAAGGCTATCCAAAACAGCTGCTTGCCAATATCATTATAGTTTGCCGTTGATGCACCGAACCTAGCAACCTATCGGCCATGGATGCTGTATATCTTTAAAATTAGGTCTCATATTACTTTTTAGGTTTTTAGTGAATAGAAGAACTATTATGGCCAAGTCTATGTAAAATTCAAATTCTTATGATTGATTGATCTCTCACCATTTTCTATTAAAAAAAGAATAATTTTTACATTAATTTATTTTCTTATTCCAAAAAATAACTCTATAAGCATTGTTATTAAATCAAAACCGACCTAACTGATTGGATTGGCAAACTGATGACAAGATTTTGATTGGTTGATTAGATTGTTTAAACATGTGATTTGATCGTATCCAATCAAATTCGGTAGGTTCTTTGTAACATGTTCAATCTAAACGGGTTCTTCATGTACTCTAAATCACTTATCTATGTAATTTTTTTAATAAGTAGTATGGTATTTGGTCTTTTGGGGGAAAAAAAATCAATAATTATAATGTATCTAATGATTTATTTGTGATTATTGTCATAATTTTATCTCTTAATCTTATATTTTACGAAGTTATTATGAAGAAAATTATAAAATTCAAAAAGATTTAAGTTATTTTCGATCATTAACTTTTTTTAATTTTTTTTTGTAGGGGTGTTAGGCCCAGCAATATATATATATATATATATATCTATGTATATGTTGGGTCGGGGACCCAATTCGAGGACATGAAGTAGTCCGAGGAGGGGTGAACATTATCAGGAGAGTCCGTGTTAAAGTGAAGAGGTTAGTTTTGACCATAAGGGTCCATGAGGGAGGTTTGAGAATGAATACCTTCTCGGCTAGTCAGAGCCGAGGTCTGAAGGGGTGGTCGACCATCCAGGGCAGCGTTCCAAGATATTTTATTGATACAGATAAGCATCAAAGAAGCGCAAGATAGAGGGAAGTCCTAAAATATCTAAAGAGAAAGCTGCTACCACCGCATTAAATGCTCTGCACCTAACCAACTGGTCACATTAATGTGAAGGTGATACCTGAATAGTAATTTTCAACCTTATAGCTACTTCTATAGACTTCAAGAAGGGGCTAATGGGACAAGAATTAACACCAGCAATCTACCCTACACGTGGAGGGTGAAGAGGAAAGAAAGAAGATAGTATAAAACAGAAAGAAGATCCTGAGGAATAGGGATCGAGAAATTGAGAGGAAAACACAGTAGCAATTAAGAATTGAACTTGTAATCAAACTTGAGAAGAAATATATATAAGAACTGATTTCCTCGGATTGTGCCGAGGACGATTCTTTTTAGATTAAACCAGTCTATCTTCATTTTCTTGTCATCGGGATCCACTTTGCTTGTTGTCTAACTCATTAAAGCCCAGTTTTCCAACTTACTCTCTACAAATTCATTGTATTGGGCTCTTTGAGGCTAAATTCATCCATCCTTTGGGCTTGGGAGCCAAACTGTGTCCTTACATGTTTAATAATATTTTTCTTAAACGTATCATTCCTTCTTCTATTTATGTTGAACTTCTTAACATTGTATCTAATTTTGCTCATAATTGTTATTTTTTTAATTATTTACTTAGTAACTTAACTAGAATATTCTTTTTTTTCTTCTTTAATATAGGAAATAGAATAGTCTTTTATGACTTAAAATGTAGCCATTTGTCCGAATATTGAATCTAAATATTTATACCTAGTAACTTAAGGATTTGATCATTAAAACATTTTGAAAAAAAAAAAAAGTACTGAGCTCTTTATATTTAACTTACATAAAGAGTATGTCATTATATACTTATGTATTTTATTGTAAACATTTTAAATAATTTCTTCATCTTCTTTGCTTAGAATTGATCTATTAATTTTAAATATTTTAATTTTAATTGAAAATGTGGTTCCACAATTCCACTCATGATTTCACATAATTTCTTCTTCCTCTTTGTTTAAAATTGATCTATTAATTTTAAAATTTTTAATTCTAATTGAAAATGTAGTTCCACAATTCCACTCATGAACCAATTTTTCAAAGAACATTTCACATAATTTCTTCTTCCTCTTTGTTTAAAATTGATCTATTAATTTTAAACATAATTCCACTCATGATCCACTTTTTCAATGAACATTTTACATAATTTCTTCAACTTCTCTGTTTAAAATTGAGCTATTAATTTTAAATATTTTAATTATAATTGAAAACGTGGTTCCACAATTCCACTCATGATCCAATTTTTCAATGAACATTTCACATAATTTCTTCTTCCTCTTTGTTTAAAATTGATCTATTAATTTTAAACATTTTAATTCTAATTGAAAATATGGTTCCATAATTCCACTCATGATCCACTTTTTCAACAAACCTTTTACATAATTTCTTCTTCTTTCTTTCTTTCTTTAAAATTGATCTAATGATTTTAAACATTTTAAACATTGTTATCTCAATTAAAAAAAAAAATGCGGTTCCACAATTCCACTCATGATTCACCTGTTCAACAAGTAAAAACCCCATGTAGTTGCCGTCAAGGTAGGTTTTACATTTTACAAAAACAAAAAGGTCAACAACAACAACAACAACAACAAAAAAGGTGAAAAAGGGGAATAGGCGGTAACCGGTTGATGAAATTGATGACGTGGTGGGCTGGAGCTGTGGACTGAAAGACCGGTTTTGAAGGGAGATACATTGCATTTTGCATGATGTTAGAGATGTGCCTGAATCTGAAATGTGCTTCTGAGTGTGACACCTTTATTTTTCCTTATTCCTTTTCTTCTTTTTTTTTTTCTCTCTTTTCCCAATAAATATTTTATATATAAAACCCTTTTTGCCTTAACACCCATAGCTACATTTTTTACACGTACCTTGCTTGCATTCTCAAAAACTCAATCTTCTTCTTCATCTTCTTTTTTGCCCTACTTGTTGGGGTTTCAGATGCTCTTGAGCTTTGTTTTCCTGATAATAACAATAACAACGACAACAGTTCTTTGTGGAGGGTTTTGTGCTTCTGAGGCATTGTTTGGATTTTGTTTCTTCTGGATTATTAGTCTTTGCTCATGCCTACCCTTGTCAATTACAGTGGTAAGCTTTTCTGGGTCTTTGCTATTTTTTCTGTTTTCCTTTTTGATTAAGTGGTGTTTGATTGGTTTTTTTTTTTTTTTTTTTTGGAGGATTTGGGTTCATGGGGTGTTCTTTATTTTTGTTTGATTTTAATGGGTATGTCTTGGTTGCCAATTTAATATTGTATTGATCTGCATGCTCATAGTTTGAGGTCCTGAGTATATTTTTGATATGGGAATCATCACTGATTTGGATTGTCATAATTGGAAATTGAATCACACTATATTTGTTGATTGATTCTATTAGGTGATATGCTTTAAAACCCACTTCATCCTTGGGGAAGATCTCTCTCTTTTTCTTTTTCTTTTTTTGTAATAAATTTTTCTGGTACACAAAGCCTATGCCTTTTTTTGTTTATGGGAACATCAAGTAGGAGCCTTTTAGGTTCAGGAAGATTGTTATTTTATAGAAGAAAACTTGGACATTTATGATCTAATTATGCTTAGAATACATGGTAGATTCTTATTGGATTTGATTTGCAGAGTGAAGGAAACTTAGATCCTTTCCTTATGGAGTAACATGTTAGAAATCGTTTTTGTGTGAAAATAATAGATTTAGCTAGTTTTAAACAATTTTCTTTGCCGATTCCAAAATAAAAAAATAAATTTGTGTGGACAATTTTATCTGATATTATTTTTTGTCATTGGGATTTCAGGTGATGATGAATTCTATTCTGGGGGTTCTTTTTACCCAAATCCTATGGATTTGGGTTGCTTGTTCTCAATTGTTTCCCAAGTGGATGTGTACTGCCCCCCAAGCAAGCGGCCTCGAATTAGTGCCCCATTCATCTTTGGAAGAAATGAACTTGAGCAGGACAAGAAACCTTCCATTGAAGTTCTTCCTGATGAATGCCTTTTTGAGATCTTCAGACGCCTTGATGGAGGCAAAGAGAAGAGCTCTTGTGCTTGTGTCTCCAAGCGTTGGCTTATGCTTTTGAGTAGCATCCGTAAGGCTGAAATTTGCCATGAGTTTCCGGTTTCTAATGATGTTGATATGGTCACTGGTGATGAAGATCAAGATCTTGAAAGTGACGGATACCTTTCAAGGTGTTTGGAAGGGAAGAAAGCTACGGACATTAGGCTTGCTGCAATTGCAGTTGGAACTAGTAGCCATGGGGGACTAGGAAAGTTATCAATCCGTGGAAGCAACTCTCTTCGTGGAGTCACAAACCTTGGCCTCTCATCTATTGCCCATGGTTGCCCTTCTCTTAAGGCTCTTACTTTGTGGAATGTTCCTTATATTGGAGATGATGGACTATCTGAGATAGCTAAAGGATGCAATTTGTTGGAGAAGCTTGACCTTTGCCAGTGTCCCACAATTTCCAACAAGGCTTTGATTGCAATTGCAGAGAATTGCCCAAATTTAACTTCTTTGAATATTGAATCATGCTCAAAGATTGGGAACGGGGGCTTGGAAGCTATTGGAAGGCTTTGCCCCAAGTTACACAGTGTCTCTATCAAAGATTGTCCCCTTATTAGGGATCATGGAGTATCAAATCTTTTGTCTACAGCTTCTATGTTGTCAAAGGTCAAGCTTCAGAGCGTGAACATCACAGATTTCTCCCTTGCCGTGATTGGGCACTATGGCAAAGCTATTACAAATCTAGTCCTTAGTGGTCTCCAAAATGTGAGTGAGAAAGGCTTTTGGGTCATGGGTAATGCTCAGGGTCTCCAAAAACTGACGTCGTTGACAGTTACTTCTTGTCGTGGGATAACAGATGTGAGTCTTGAAGCCATCGGGAAGGGATGCATCAACCTGAAGCAGATGTGCCTTCGCAAGTGCTGCTTTGTATCCAACAATGGAATGGTAGCTTTTGCCAAAGCCGCAGGATCATTGGAGTGCCTCCAATTGGAAGAGTGTAACAGGGTCACCCTATCGGGGATTGTTGGTGCCCTCTCAAACTGTGGTACAAAGTTGAAGTCTCTTACCCTAGTGAAGTGTATGGGAATCAGGGATATGGCTTTGGGATTTGCTATGCCCTCTCCTTGCACGTCTCTTCGATCCTTGTCCATAAGATACTGCCCTGGATTTGGTACTGCTAGCCTGGCTATGGTGGGTAAGTTGTGCCCTCAGATTCAGCATGTAGACTTGAGTGGACTTTGTGGGATAACTGATGCTGGGCTTCTCCCTCTTCTAGAGAGCTGCGAAGCAGGACTTGTGAAAGTGAATCTCAGTGGCTGCTTTAATATCACAGATGATGTAATTTTGGCCTTGGCTAGGCTACATGGAGGAACCCTCGAGCTGCTCAACCTCGAGGGATGCAGGAAGATTACTGATGCTAGCTTGGTGGCAATCGCAGACAATTGCTTGTTACTCAACGATCTAGATGTGTCAAAGTGTGCAATCACCGACTCTGGTGTTGCAGTGCTTTCTTGTGCAGAGCAGCTCAGTCTGCAGGTCCTTTCATTGTCAGGTTGCTCTAAAGTATCAAACAAGAGCATACCTTTCCTGGAAAAATTGGGTAAGACGCTGGTGGGATTAAATGTCCAACACTGCAATTCAATCAGCAGTAGTACAGTTGAGCTGCTCCTAGACTCTTTGTGGAAATGCGATATTCTCTCCTAATCGGGGATGGAACCTTACACTTTTGCTGGATCAAGAGGCGGATATAGCGGTGTTGAATCAGATTAGGAAATCCAAAACTCTAGTATGACCTCAAAATATAGTAGATGCATAAAGCTCTTAAGTCAACTCACATGGTTGGTAGTTTCAGCATACCTTTTCGGCCCATCCTCAGTGGGGGTGCCTATGGCTCAGTGGCTTGGTTGTTTTCCGGGGGACTCTGGCAGATCACTTATCCAACCTTTTTTGCAGGCTTTCCCAATATAGGAAAGCTTGTTCAACTATTTTGCTCCCCATTAATGGGAGGCTGCTTACTTTATTGCCATGGTTCCCTGAAAATACAGTTACCAAGTCCTGGTTTGAGGTTCCCACTTGCTCCTGGTTTTGTTTGCTGGATGTTCATACCCCCCAGTGTTTTAGCTTGGTTACAGGTTTTCGATAGTGTTAAGCTTTCTTTATTTCCAGTCTCACAAAGTCTGTTGTCAGATTCAGTCCTAGTTTTTAGTGTCTAATAAGGTTCCTGAAGTTGTTTGGGATCCTTGTTTTCTACATTCACAAGTGTGGTTGCTTTGTGCAGTTCTAAGCGATGGTTTCCTTGGATATATTGGTTGTAGCATGCAGTGGTGGTGGCAGATACTTCATCGTGTTTGCCATGACAACCTTGTTGGTTGTTGTTGTTATTGCTGTCTTTAGCTTTTGCAGGTTTCTCTTGTTTATGGATTGTACACTGCAACTACTTTGTTGTTTAGTAATGAAATGGGGTCTTTTTTGTTATGTATTTCTCTTGTTGGGGATGGAATCTTGTATGTTTCATGGTTATGTGATCTCTCTCTCTCTCCACCTGGACCTTCCTTTACCTCTTTCTTTTTCTAACAGTCTCAGAAATTGCTTCCTCATCCCTTAGAAACCCTTGGGAAAATTAGATTTTAATCCGATAAATTTGTCTTACAAGCCAAACCTTACAGTATTAAAATAACAAATAAAACCCTCAAGATTCATACAAATGTAACAAATTAACCTTGTTAACACCGTTAGGATCTCTTGATCTGAGGTTTAATTCGTTATGAACCTCAAATTTAATTTAATTCTTTTGAAACTATATAATTTAATATATTACATTCTAAAACTATAGGGTTTAAAATGGTTTTTTCCTTTTTCTTTTTTGGGCGTACTAAAAGAGGTTTGAGCCGACTCATCCACAAAAAAAAAAAAAAAAAAAAAAAAAGGGCAAAGCTTGAGCCTTAATGCAATGATTAATGTTTTTCACCAAAAATAATAAGTTGCACATTCAAGTTTGAGAGTTAATTTCTCTATTAAAAAAATAATTATGTAAATAATCTTTTTTCGGACCTCACCAAATTGGGAGCTTTATCTCGTATGTACAATTTTTATTCATTTATGTTAGATCTTAGATTGGCAGATTCTATGACCTAGTAATATCTTATCTGAGTATGTAATATGTGTCAAAAGTATAAATTTAAAAGACCCAAGATGTAGCTCAAAAGAAAATAATTACTCAATGCCTCGATAGCCGCTTGATTGTTGATTGATTGATAGAAAGAAGGGCTTCAACTAAACTTTGATTAAAACTCAATCGATCAAAAATTGTGAAATCAAAATCTAACACATTTTAATTAGGAAAAATTACAACTTACCCACTTGTGGTTTGAAATTTGACATTTTATCCACTTGAGATTAGCTTAGTTAAAATTTCATAACCCACTTCTGTTAAAAATAGAGTTAAATGTGTAATTTTGCTCCACTTTTATATCTCTCTTTCAAAGGCACAAAAAATATAAAAATACTAGATCAAATAAAATAAAAAATAATCCAACAGAACACTTGCATCATGGGATTTCAAATCATAGGTAGGTAATTTAAATTTCAGTCAAACCTCAGGTGGATAAAGTGTCAAATTTTAAACTAAAGATATATAACTTAAATTTCAACCAAACCACATGTAAGTTGTAATTTGCCCTTTTAATTAAGTTCATTATTTCCTAGGTTTTCGTGTCCACCAAACATATAGGGCCCGTTTGGTAACTAAGTTTGAGTAAAGTATTTTGTGTGTTTTTGATATACGTGTAAGTAAAAAAATGTGATGAAATATGTGTAAGTGTGTTTGAAATGTGAAAAATGTGTGTTGAATAGGGTTACCAAACAGGCTCATAAAAGCCTCATTGTAGGCATAATTACTTAGGGAAAAATACACCCTATTTACGCGTGTATATTTCCTCACACTCACAGCTAGTGGGACCCACCAGTTGTGGGACTCACACAGCTACGAGTGGGAGGAAATATACACCCGTAATAGGGTAGACTTCCTCATTACTTAGAGATTTTAGAGAGGCTGCTGTTATGTACTAAAGAGAGAGAAAACCTAAACCTAGTTTTGACGAACATGTAAGTTCAAAAGTTCAAATTCACAACAGTGTTTTTGTTCTGGTGATCAAGTGTTGAAGACACAAAATCCTAGTACGTTGCTACGAATCACGAATCTTCAAAGTTATCCTTGTGAGTTACTCATATGGTTTGATCATGGTCACAAACAAGGTTTGTGAAAGAAGAAATTCATATAGAAAGTTCAAAGGTCTGAAGCTAGTGTGAGGTCATGTAGTAAGTTCATCTATTGATTATAATCTAAGGTTATGGGTATGAACTACATAATATAACTTTTCTTCGTTAGAGTGGATTTCTTTATTGGGGTAGAAGGTCTTTCATAGTGGTTTTTCTTTGAAGTGTTTTTAGTCAGTTTTCTACTTTGTGATCAAATCTGGTGTTCTATGTTGATTGTATACTCACATGTGGTTGTGAATAATTAATTAGAACTATAATCATGAAATTCATTTAATCATGAAATTATTAATTATTCTGCATAATTAACAAAAGGGTCTAAATTAAAACTTTCAATTTAGTACCAGTTGTCGGGCTGCCTTACTCATCCCTAACACGTTTTGGCAACTTGGTTGATGACATTAGCATTTTGCTCCTTTTAATGTTTGGAAATTGCACTCTTAAACCTGATTTAATAATCTTAGGAAGGTAAGCTCTTATACCACCCTTAAACTTGGTGTATTGGATGTTAGAGCGTCCAACTAATCATGCACAATGAGCACCGCAATCTGTTATCAAGTATTTCAAGTATCAATACCTTTGTCTTTCTATAATTCTATCTAAGATAAATCAAAAGTTAACAAATAATCCGCCAAAAGCCTTATAATTCAACTGATTCGCACCTCTTATTATTTACAACAAAAACCTCCAGGCTTCAAATCTCTCTCCATGTTCTAACTATCAAGTAAATAAAATATATATATGTATATATATATATATATATATAAAAGCAATAACAGATGACCCCAGTCCTTCTCTCCTCCACCCAAACAAGTAGAAGAGAAATGAAAACAGGTCCATAAACTTTACAAACAAAAGCCCACTTGGGCTAAGAGAAATTTAAGAAATTTACATGTTTATGGCAACCTATGTAGCACGGGTGCGTTTCGGGATTCGGGTGCGGGTGCGGGTGCGGGTGCGGGACTCGGCAATTTTTGAAAAAGGTGGGTGCGGGTGCGGCGGGACTCGGCGATTAAAAAATTATTAAAAATATTTTTATTTATATTTTTAATATATTGCTAAGCATACTTTTTTACATTATACAAATATATACCAAATTTAAGAGCAATAGACAATAGTAGATAATAACTAAAACATGATGTTCATAAATTAAACACAACCCACAAGATTGAAACTAAAACATTCATGATGTTCGGAAATTAGAATACAACTTGCAAATTTGAAACTAAAACAAAATAAAAGATCATCAACAAGACAATCAAATACTAGCATCATCATCAACATCAACATCAACATTAAACGGTGCGTTCTGGGTTTTTTTTTTTTTTTTTTTTTTTTTTTTAATTTCGGCCGTTTCGGCCGTTTCGGCCTGAATCGGCCGTTTCGGCCGATATCGGCCGATATCCGCCGATATCGGCCGATATCCGCCGATACGGCCCGATTCGGCCCGAATCGGCCCGAGTCGGAGCCGCATCGGCGCGAGTCGGCGCGAGTCGGCTTCGATCTCGAGTCTGCCACGTGGCAGGACTCGGTCGGACGCGGCCGGACGCGCGGGCAACGGCGTCCCTCGCGCGTCGCCGCGTCCGGCCGCGTCCGACGCGGGTGCGGCACCTCCGGTGCCGCGTCCGTGCTTCATAGATGGCAACCAAAAAAATCGTCTAATAAAAGATAGGTTGATATCATTTATTATATCCGAATAGACCACAGGCACAGACACAGGTACATAAAGAAAATTTCCTTTTGAAGGTATCAACATTCAACAACTTGTCTAGCATATTAATAGGTGTGCTCTAGTATGTCGGGAGGGTGATTTGGCCTGCTAGAGATAGGCCTCATAATAATATAAATGGCCAAAGCAACCATGTGCTTCTTCTGCATTCTGGGATGTTGAGCAGATGCAGAACGAGGTCCTTTGATTTGCTTCTCTGCACCAGAAGTACCCCCTCCGTAAATATTGTTCTTCTTTCTTTATTTCTTTATTCTTGGACAGTAACTTTGTTACAGTTCACGTAGCTTAAGTTGTTCAATTAAAATCAACAATGTAATTCTAATGCCTATATTGCTATGCAATAAAAGTAACATTATCTTTCAAGATAACAAGTATGTGGTTTGGATAGAAATTGATACACTCATTTTTTTTAATTAAAATTATGAATTGAAGACACGATTTCAGTTGAATTATAATCGTGAATGTGTAACAAAGTGTGTGTTAACAAACACTATCCATATAGTTTATATGATTAAATTCAGTTTCAGAAAATGTATCGCACATAAGCAATTGAACCTGAATTTCATCATTTTTTTTAAACTAACTTAAGAAAAGAGTGTATAATTATGTTCATTAATTATAATCTCAATCCATGTCAAGTGAAGACTAATCTTGCCAAGGTCTTTTTTATATGGTTTTTATTTTCCTCGGCTTCAGCTTTTTCATCAGTCTAATTCGTTAATTGTTTGAGTGAAAATTTTCTTCACATTGATGCAATATTTAGAACCTGGATGAGGTGTAAAGAATTGATGAAGCAAGAGAAATATAAGAAGCCAAACCAAAGTCAAAGTGAGAGGTTAAAATGTGAATTTTTATTTGAGAGCGGAATATTTCCACATCATCTTTTCCATTATTATACATTTATGCACTATATTATTGGCATAACATACACCTTAAAAACATGGGAAATATTAAACTAGAAATTTCTTATTATATAGTACTAGGACTAGGAGAGTTTGGATGATAGCTTATCTAGGTGTTTAGTCTCTTTAGAGTATTCCTTTAAATTTGTCAGTCTGTTTCAATGGAAAGCCACCAATAGAAAATACTTTAAAGAAAACGATTTGTCTTTTATTGTTTACTAGGCAGAGATCTTGAGAATAATATTCTAGATTTTTGGTACTGAAAATATTTATACGAAGAATAAAGAAGAATACAGAAGAGCAAAAAAAGAATAAAGAAGAATCCATAAATAGTTGGTGGATTATAGTGGTTATAATAGTAAGAGTTTTTTTTTTTTTTTTTAATACGATATAATTTCAATCATGATGTCCACTACATAATGATTACTGTAGGGAGTGGAACAGCTACCACTCAGGCCTTAGGCCCAAGAAGTAATTGGGCCATGAGAAAAGAATTGGGTCAAGCCTATGTATTGAAAGGAATGCTCAATAGGTAATAAACCATGAAAGGAAGAAAGCTAGGTCATCCCAAGTACTACAGAAAAGATGAGTGACATAGGAAATCAGTTCTCATGGAAAAGGTAAGGTGCCAACTTACCCGAGGTATGGTATACAAATAATCCATGTGTGATTTTTAAGAGATTTCTGGAACAACGGTAAACTTCCGGAACATGCAAGAAGGTTGAATGTCTTTGCCTCTGCATTAATGATGCGGTTCTTACCTAACCTCTGTCGCATTAAATATAAGTAAGACAGCCTGAACAATACAAGCTACTCCCAAAAGTCAAAGTTCCAAGATAAGGGTAGGGAGGAATCCAATAAAGTTAAAGAAAATATCCTTGAGGCTCTGTCAGGCAACATGACAGCTATAGTGATAAGAGCAAGGATTAAAGCTATAAAAGGGAGAGGAGAGGCAAAAGATGGGGGGTCTAAAAAGGAGGATAAAGGGAACATTTTGAAGAAAAAACAAGCAGAGAAAGAAAGTAACAGTAACACTGCGGGAACGTGAGAGTTATCTATTGTAATATCTAGGTTGAAACTATAATATATGAGATGAAAGAAATCAATTGCTTAAGTTTCCCATTGTGGAGTGTTTATCCCTTGTTGTTTATTTATACGTTGGTTGTTGGAATAATTAAACTATGAATCCGTGAAGAACTCCACGGGGAGCCAATTTTTGCGGCCCTACAATTACATTTTATCGTCAGCCTAAAATACGAATTGGTTTTAGTGTAGGTGAGATTCGAACCCTAGATCTCTTATTTAACTATAAGAAAATTTATCAATTGAGTTAATTGAAATTTGAAACTCACATTATAGTATTAGAGGAGGGAAAAATAACAAGAGGTGGTGGAAGGGGGAGGGTGGTGAAAAAGAAGGTAGTGATGATAGCGCAACAGAGTGGAAATGAGAAGATGATGGTGGTAGCATGGAGGTAGTGATAAAAATAAAGCTAGACCAAGGACCCCTACCCACTCTCTCCCCACCCCCCCCCCCCCCCAAAAAAAACCCCTTTTTATTTTATTTTTTGAATTTAGACGCAAAATAGTTATACTTAAAAATTCCTCAAAGTTTTAAAAATGGCCCCAAAGACTCCTACAAAAATGTGGGCATCTTATTCCAATGATTGAACATTGTGACACCCAGTGTGTCTGTGCAGTGTGTGCGTGTTGTTTTTGA
This sequence comes from Quercus robur, assembly GCF_932294415.1. Taxonomy (NCBI): domain Eukaryota; kingdom Viridiplantae; phylum Streptophyta; class Magnoliopsida; order Fagales; family Fagaceae; genus Quercus; species Quercus robur. The sequence goes on from NC_065535.1 coordinate 83,272,572, forward strand.
CTTTTTGTGAACATAAAACCATGTTTGTTAATTATTTCAAATTTTAATTCAAATGATTGTATTGTTTAGTTGTTTTGTTTGGTTATTTGTTGATTAGGACCCAAAGTTAAAATTTGGCTTAAAAAAAAAAAAAAAAAAAAAAAAAACTTGGCAACACTATCAGTTTTTTAGTTCAGAAAAAAAACTGAAATAAATATTAATTTTATCTGACTTGTAAATTACATGAAAGGTAGTTTATAATATTTGATTTTTACAACAAAAAAAAAAAATACAAATAGTTCAATAATGATTATTTTGTTTATTTTCTTGTATGGACTAGTCTAAGGCAATTATTTAGAGTGTTGTTATAGCTACTATAATTTCACTACATATGCATTACAAACTGATTTATCAATTTTTAAAGCACAGATCAAAAAGCAATTAAAAATTTTATTTATTACATTATAAATATGGTATCACTCACACTTATTGTCACATAAGTTTTTTTTTTTTTTTTGAGAAATATTGTCACATAAGTTTGTAAACATATTGTAGTAGAATTGGTAGTAGTTTTAGTATTTTCAATTTATTTATTATTAGTAGTGCATCAATTTATAAGCTTTTAGTACAATCAGTAACAGCTTTGGTAGTTTCTTTATTGATAATTTTATATTAAATTGATGCTAGTTTACATTTTTTTTTTTTAAGTTTGTTTATACACCCTTCCAAAATTTTGGTTTTTGCATGGAGGAATGAGATAAAGGAGGGGAGGGAGGTGGTGGCAACATGAGGGAGGAGTGGGAGGTGATGGTTTCAACATGGAATGAGGAGGAAAGTGGTGCCGATAGAGTGATAGTGACCACATAGGAGGGAGGGGAGAAGGACAAAGGGTGGGAGGTGGTAGTGGATTTTTGAATAGATAAATGAGGGGAGAGAGAGAAAGGGAGAGATGATATTGGTAGCATGAGGGAAATACTATAAGGGTGGTAGTTTTAACAATGTAGAGGTGGAGGAAAAGGATGTTGTAGACACCCCATTTTACAACTTGCATTTAACCAATATTAAGTGCAAAACAGTAATGTTGTACCAAGGGCATGATCGTAATTTCAATAGTTAGATCTTCAGGTTTGTGAAAAAAAAAAAAAAAAAAAAAAATCTTGATGCTCTAACGATCATAATGATAAATGAGGGGAGAGAGAGAGAGAGAGGGAGAGATGATATTGGTAGCATGAGGGAAATACCATAAGGGTGGTAGTTTTAACAATGTAGAGGTGGAGGAAAAGGATGTTCTAGATGGAAAATTATTGTGTATTCCCGGAGTACCATAAATATATACTATCTCCTCTCACATGAATAATATGTCTCATTAATTAAATTCATGGTAGGACCCACCATTTATGTGAGAGGGGGGAGTACATTTATGGTACTTCGAGAGTACCTAATAATTTTCCGTTGTAAACACCTCATTTTACAACTTGCATTTAACCAATATTAAGGGCAAAACAATAATGTTGCACCAAGGACATGATCGTAATTTCAACAATTAGATCTTCAGATTTGTGATACAAAACAAATCTTGATACTCTAACAATCACAATGGTTTGTCATGGGTTTTGATCGGACCACTTGATCAAAAGTTATCGTACAAACAATTTTCAATGATCGTGACTCACCTACACAATTGGCACAATCACATTCTATTTTAAACACTTAATTTTGATTGGTTCCAACAAGAATTAATTTAAAATTAATTAAGCGTGAATTTTAATTGGATTTCATTTTTTTTAATAAAAAATGTTTTCCTTTATGGCATCTTATCTGCTCTTTTGAAAAACAATTTGGAGAGAAAAACATATATGATCCATAAAAAATTTAAAAAATAACAGAAAATGCTCAAAAACGTTATTATTTTCAGCAGCAACTTGAATCACATTTTTGGCTTGGAAAAAGTTGAAATTTGGTTTTCTCTATTTCTAAAAAAGTTGTAGAGAATTGAATTTCCTTTTAAAAACACCAATCCTGAATCAATTGGAATTTTGAGCAGAAATTTATAGCTAAAATACGAAACAGGTGCAGAAGATAACACAAATTCAGCATCATCTTCAACTTTCTTTCAAAATTTCAAATGGGGATCAACATCAAATCTGTTCAAGCTTATCTAATAGGCTTATCCCTTCCCTTAACTTCAAAAGAAAGCTTTTGAAAAAAGTTGGATAGAGAAACTGATACATTCTATGAAAAAAAATTCAAAAAACAGAAAAATGCTGAAAAAACGTTATTATTTTCAGCAGCAACTAGAATCGCATTTTTGGCTTGGAAAAAGTTAAAATTTGGTTTTCTCTATTTCTGGAAAAGTTGTAGAGAATTGAATTTCATTTTAAAAAGTGCTAATCCTGTATAAATTGGAATTTTGAACAGAAAGTTAGAGCCAAAATACAAAACATGTGCAAAAAATAACACAAGTTCAACATCATCTTCAACTTCCTTTCAAAATTTGAATGGGGATCAACACCAAATCCATTCCAGCTTATCTAAACAGGTTTATCTCCTCCCTTAACTTCAAAAGAAAGCTAATATCTTAACTTTAAAGCTAAGCCATCCGTTCCCCTATAAATAAAGATGACCTCTTCCATTTTTTGGACCTCATTCTCTCTGGAAAGCCAGTGAGAAAGCAGAAAGAAAAGCTATTGTGCAACCATTGTTCTTACTTTGGTTGTAGTTTCGTACTTCCTTGCTTTCTCCCTAGCCCTTTAAGTGATCACTTCCCCATTTTAATTTATGCTCTAAGCTGGTAAGTAGTTAATTATGTTCTTTAAGTTTTTGCACAAACTTGAATAAATGCTTCCAAGTCATTATTTGTTTCTTTCATGATATGCTTGGATGAACATGCCTATATGTCTCATTGATATTCCTTTTACATGCTTAGATGAACACTTCTAGACTAATGCGCAATTTTCTCTTGAATGCTTAGATGAACATGTCTAGGTAGTTGTTTTACTTTTTTTTAAAGCTTAAACGAACATGTCTAAGGGATTTTTCTTTAATTTTTTTCATAATTGCTTGGATGATCAAATATGCTTAAATGTTTTGTTTTTCTCTTTGCAATTGTGTGGATGACAAATAGCATGACAATTATATGTTTTCCTTCACATGTTTGGATGAACACTTCTAAGTTATTATTTGTTTTTTATAACATGTTTGGATGAACATGTCTAGGTAGTTGTTTCTCTCTTTTTTTAAATGCTTAAACGAACATGTCTATGTATTTTGATTTTCTCTAGATGACCATGTCTAAGGGGATTTTTTTTTTTTTTTTTTTTTAAACTTTTTCTCATGATTGCTTAAATGATCAAATATGCTTAAATGTTTTGTTTCTCTTTGCAATTGTGTGGATGACAAATAGCATGACAATTTTCTGTTTTCCTTCACATGCTTGGATGATCACTTCTAAGTTATTATTTGTTTTTCATAACATGCTTAGATGAATATGTCTAGGTAGTTGTTTCTCTCTTTTTTTAATGCTTAGATGAACAGGTCTAATTAACATTATGGTTTTCACTTAAATACATGGATGAACATGTCTGAGTGATTTTCTTTGTTCTTCTCATGATTGCTTGGATGATTGGTAGGCCTAAAAATAAATTTTCTTTTGCAATTATGTTGATGACAAATAACATGAAGATTTTGATTTCCTTCACATGCTTAAATGAACATGTCTAGGCTAGGAATTACTTGTTTACATTAATTTTTTGGATGAACATGCCATTACTTTCATGCTTTCTTTACATTTACATTGTTATTTAACAAATTTCACTTTTTGTTTCTCTTTATGTTAAATTCCCCAATACATATTTGTTTACAATTCTTGCAAATTAATATGTTTATATAATATATTGTTTGTATTTGTTTGACATGACATAATATTGGCCACCTTAACCTAGGAGACCGGTTTTACCGGACAAGGTGGGTGCTTAATCCCTTCTCATCTCATAAATTAGCCTCCGAATCAGGATCAAGGGTTCTAGACTAGGCTCTTGTATATGCAATTTTACATTTTTTAAAATGTAACTAGGAAACAAAGCAATGTAATTTACTTTCTTAGATTGTATCTAGAACCAAAAAGGTATTGTAAATTTTTGTTACAAAATTGATGTAAATTGTCATATATATTAATACAACAGAAGCATTTTTTATAGAGAAGATTTTCTTATTTTTCCATTTAAATTAAATAAGTGGCGACTCCATGTAAAACCCTCAATCTAGGAGAAAGTACATTTTACAGTAAATTCGACATTTTGAGCATCACGACCCCACCCATTCGTGCAGATTAGGCCCAGTTTGAGAAAAAATTGGCGGGCTGGGGCTGGGGTCGTGATTGTGGTCACTCACAAATGTTGGTGGCGGAAAAAAGGTGAGAGGTGGTAGCATGAAGGAGTGGAGGAGGGAGCATGAGAGAGGTTGAGAGCAATAATTATCTCATGTATAAGACATATGCATCCTCCATTGCAATGTGTTACTACAGAGTTGTGTAAAACTTAAGACACTATGAAGGAATGATACATATAGATCTAGTACATATATAAACCTTCTCAGTTGAGAGAAGACACAAGCTTAGCCCAGAAAATGACTTATGTCTATCGACAATAAGAATCTTTTCCACTAAAAATTTTTGGTTGCACTAAGTATTAAAAAATATGAAAAACCTTTTTCAAAAATGTTTCACCCCATTACATTTAACGAGTTTCATAAATAATTTTTCTTTAAATAATTAATTACTATAAGAAAAATTAATGATACAAATATAAAACAATGGTCATTATCTGGACGACAGGGTGCAATAACGAGTAGTGGTGTAACTGTGTTAGTGTCAGAACTCACAACCCATAACTTAACAGTTAGCATGCATCTTCTCAATCAATTAGTCCAAAAAAAAAAAATGTACGGGGTTAGTGAATAGCCATGTGGACCGGAATCTAGTACACCTTAGGTTGCAGTGGCAATTTTAAAACTATTATTTTTCCAAAAATTTTATAAACGGAACTAATTTTATTTGGGTAAATTTCACAGACCTCCTTTGAGGTTTGGACTGCAATTACATTAGTTTGTGTATAAGATTCCGTCTATTTTATACTTAAAATCTACTTTTTTCTATTTTACACTATTATTTTTACAAAATATTCACATCAGTTTATCTATTTTACAAGGTATATCAATAAAATATTATTTCTTCTCAATTTTTTTATTATTTCTCTCAACTACTTTTACATACTCTCTCTCTCTCTCTCTCTACCATTTTTTCTGATTTGTTGCTCTCTCTCTATACCCATCTCTAATCCACACCCTCTCTCTAATATTTGAATCTCTCATGGCCGAATCTCAAGCTTCCACCATCTCCGATCCTCATCAACTCCGTGACACCCATCCACAGACTGCCACCATCTCCGATCCTTAAAGGAAACGGAGCTTCCTAGCTCCACCTTGACACCCACAGATTGCCACCGATACTCTTTACTCTCAAACCACTCTCCGATCTACAAGCCTTGAATGGCGCGTGAACCACAAGAAGTCAAGCACCGATCGTTCTAGTTAAACACCGATCTATCTCTTTGTTGGTTTGTCTGTGTGGGTTTGTTTGTGTGTTGATTTGTCTGTGTGGATGTGTTTGTATGTGGGTGTGTTTGTGTGCATCTGAGGAAAAAGAAGATGAGGAGAGGAAAGTCACTGAGTTCGTTGTGCACGGAGAAGTGAGAGAAAAAAAGGTGCGAATGGAAATTAATAAAATAATAAATACACATGCTACAGTAATCGTGCATATATGCACAGTTACTGTAGTAATTGTGTATTTATACACAAGTTTGCACCCACTGATGTGGATGATTTTTTAATCAAATTGTGTAAAAGTAGTTACTTTTTCCATTTTGCACATTTATGCACAAGCTGATGTAATTGCTCTAATACCAATAAAGTCCACAACATTTAAAAAGTGACCATTTTGGTCCTTATTTCCAAACGGTTTGTAACACCGTTACATACCCTGTGTCCTCCCTCTCACCCCTCTCTTGAGTCTTCTCTCTTCCTTTTCTCTAATTCAGAGAAGAAGAAAAAATTGAAGAACAGAACCCACAAAGCCAATGACCCGACCCAGCAAAACCCACAAAAAGCCAACGACCACCAACCACCAACCACCAGAAAAACCTAGAAAACCATCAATCACTAGCAAAGCAATGACATCAACAAAACCCACAAACTTAGAACCAACGACCACCAACAAAACCCATAAACCCATCAGCAATACCGACCATCCCACAACAAACCCAAAACCTGAAACACAAACCAAAACCCACAAAAATCCAACACACCCACAAAAAACCAAATTCTCTATCACCAATCCAAACCAAAACCAACCCACTACAAAACCCACCACCACAGCACCACCGCAAAGAGGAAGAGAGAAGAGAAATTGCAAACCCACCACCATGGCGCCATATTTGAGTAGAGGAGATTGAAACGTCGCCAAATCTGAACGAAGGAAAGTGATACGTTACCGGTCTAAGCTTAAACATCGCCGGATCTAAGCGGGTTTTAGAAACTCCTCTCACTCACTACTCACTAAAACTTAAACTCATCGCTCAAAACTTAGGCATTGATAAAAGCACCGTGCCAGTGATCGAAACACACACCCATAACAATGGTGGCGACAAACATGAAATTGGAGATGATGGCTCTGATGGACAAGAGGAGCGCCTTGGAGGCCGAGATAAACGCCATCATCGACCGCCTCTGCCAGCTTGGCGACCCTAGCCTTTCCGGCAATCTCGTCAATTCTGAGGTCTCTTTCTTCTTTATCTTTCAATTTTTGATTTTTTGAAATTGTGAGTTATGAGTGATAATATGCACTCATAGGAGAGAGAGAGAGAGAGAGAGAGAGAGAGAGAGAGAGAGAGAGAGAGAGAGAGAGAGAGAGAGAGAGAGAGGCGATTCTGGAGTGAGGAAAGAACAAAGAAGAAAAAAAAAAGTAACGATGTTACAAACCCTTTGGGAAAAAGGACCAAGATGTAGGGATGGCAATGGGGAAAGGCGGGGCCAAAGGATGGGGTCTTCATCCCCACCCCGCATGATTTTGTCTTGCCCCATCTCCACCTCGCCCCGCATAACAGGAAAAACTTTCTCACCCATCCCCACCCCTTGGGGCCTTGCGAAGCCCCGTTCCATCCCGTAAAACTCTACTTTTTTGTTAATTTACCCTACAACTAGTACAATTTTTTTTTTATGAATTCATTAATAAAACTATATTTGAAATTACAACTAAATTTATCCCATCAAATCAAATCAATTTTTAGAAAAAATTAAATAATATATCCAAATATTTAACAAGACAATTAAAAAAAATAAAAATCTCATAGTTCTCATAGTATAACACATAACAAAATAAATGTAGAAAACCACATTGGGTAGAATAAAATATGCTAATATTAATATGTTTGTTTAAATAGTAGTGTTTTAGGGTATGAAAAATTTACAATTATAACCCTTAGTAATGCAGGGTAGGGCGAGGATAGGAGGGGCGGGTCTAAAAAGTCTAAACCTATCCCCGCCCCGCCCCGTGGTGCGGGGCTAAAATCTTGCTCCATCCCCGCCCCACCACTTTTACGGGACGAGAAAAAACCCGCGCGGGGAAGGGTGGATTGAGCAGGGCGGGGAAAAATTGTCATCCCTACTAAGATGGTCACTTTTTAAATGTTGTGAACTTTATTAGCATTAGCCCAAACCTCAAGGGAGGTTTGTGGAATTTACCCATTTTATTTTATTTTTTAAATAATTATTTAATGTTGCTGAATATAATCGGCGAAAAATGTAATGAGTTTATTTAAAAGTGACATATAGGAAGTGTTTGGTACTGTTGTTTAAACAACAGTTTTCAGTGTATAAATAATATTACACGTATTTCCACATATTTTTTCATTCACATATATTTCCACAAAACAACAACGTTACTAAAAATCTCTTACCAAACAAACCCATAGTTACTGTCACATAAAATAATTGTGCAAAATAAAATAGTTGTGCAAATAAGTGTAAAATTGGCCGTGGTTTTAAAAAAAATTTTTGGCACAATTTTTCAAGATAAAAATTTTTGTCACGACTTTTTCTATAATTTAGAATTTGTCAAAGTAATCGATAATAAGCTATGGACTATCACTTTTACTTGGATTCAATTCTTTTTTTTTTTTCCACACTTAAATAAACTGTAATAAAAATTGTATACCTGCATTTTGTCATCCCATGATTGAAACGGGAAACGCATCCCCAATTTAGCCAGCAGAAGAATTGCTATAATAAAATCTTGTGCATACGAATAACACAAGTTGATGCAGCCAAATAAAATGAAGAAGAAGGAAATACCTGGTCGAGACTTGGACTTATGGGGCAAAGTGTTGTTTTCATCAATATTTTTTTTTTTTTTTTTTTTTTTTTTTTTTTTTTTTTTTTAAATACGATAGATTTTCAAATATACAGATGTGAATAGCGTGAGCATTTGCATTTGGGTATTTAAAAAAAATACCTGGACAAAATGGATAAATACCTTTAATTTTAAAACTATGTGGCAAAATACTATTATTTTCGAAGTATTTATTAGCAACATACCCATGTTTTGGAACTCTATTTTAACAAAATCAAGTTCTACATAAAACTTGAAATCCTCAAAATCGAATTTTATGTGTATTTTTAAGTAAAACTCGATATTAACAATGTCGAGTTTCACTTAAATTTTCAAAAAAAAATTAAGTAACAAAATATGGGTAGAACTTGACATTTCTAATGTCGAGTTCCACCTATAACTTAATATTGTTAAAATCAAGTTTCAAAAACAAGAGTATTTTGCTAAATACTTTGGAAAGAGAGATATTTTGCTATATAGTTTTAAAATTAAGAGTATTTATCCATTTTGGCCAAAATACCTATTTTACACACTCAAAAGCTACTTTATTTTTTTTATCATCCCATTTTACAACTCACTCAACATCACAGTTCTTATTTTCCAACCCTATTCATTTATCTCTCTTCCACTCCTTTTCTATCTCTTCCTTTGAAATAAACCAAACAAATTAATATTTATTTGTTTTATACAACCATGCTACAGTAGTTTGTTTATATACAAATTTATTGTTCATAGTTGCTAAAATTTGTTAACAATAGCAACCCAGATAAAGTATGTTTTAGGCCTCTGAAAATGTAAAATAGCAATTTGGGGGGTTTTACACCCCATACTAATGCTGACACCGTTTTAGATCAAGAGAATAATTTGGACTCAATCTCACGAGTGTGACTTGAGTTTGATGGATAACATGTGTTTGATTTGAGCTTGCAAGAATCAAAAGTTTTGTATTACCCCAATTAAGAGGACCAATTAAGAGGACTTATTACAATTCTCTTTAAATGAAAACTCTATTTTTACTTGTGTTTTGAGTTTTGACCATTATTGTCAAATAATTGTAGAACATACATGTCTCCATGGTCTCTAATTCTCTGATATAGTTGTCAAGAAGTGTTGTCGTGTCTTCCTTGTTTTTTGAGCGAATAAGTCTAGTGCCACACATGGCGAGTTGTGGCATTTGTTGTGCCAGAATGTGTGGCACTAGACTTATTCTTTTTGAGCATTTGCTTAATTAAATCAAAACCTAATTAAATTTCAAGTTATTTAATTTGTAACTATTTCTTTTATATATATATATATATATATATATTTCGCTATCATATAATAACCACTTGTTTTAGATGAACTAGACTATTTAACTACTTGACATGTGTGTATTGCTTGGAAGACTAATCCTCTCACCCCCACGTGTCATGCCTTAATTGGCAAAAAATTAAAGTGTATTGTAAATAACACAAGCCTAGATGTGAGAAATAAACAACAAGAGATTTCTCTTGATTTTACCAATAATTATCTTATGTGCTCATTCAATGGAGCAAGCTCATGAGATATCGCTTCCTTTTGTACGCATGGCTTATTATGTATATTATTCCTTGTCTCAAGTTAGAGTTTAGTTTAAAATAAAATAATTATTAATAAAAATGTAATGATCTTTACGTAGCATGATTTTTTTTATTATAAGAATATGGTTGTGAAAAGAATGTAAAGATAATGTAGAAAATTGAAGAAGTAAGAACTTTGATTTATTTATATTTTAAAAATAAGGATATATATTTTGAAATGTATTAAGAAATAAGAAATCGATTTAAACTAGTAAGAAGTGTAAGTTTATAAATATTGGGGAAAAAGTATTATTTAGAGTCTTACAAGAAATGTACAGAAATTACAAATTGTAATATTGTCAGGTCATAAATTTACACATATAGTAGTATTCATTAATATTCTAATCTTACAATTATTTAGCAAAAACACTTAATGCTATTTCTTGGTAATAATTCAATAGTTAGGGAGGTGGGATTTGAACTCCAAATGTATCGATGAAAAATATCAAAATGTGCCAACCAATTAAACTACAAGATTCTTGACATACTCATTTGTTTAGAGTTATTTGAAGTTTATATTATTTATTTGACTAATCATAATTTTTTTAGATACAATTATATTTTTTATACAATTTGTTTATTTTTAAATAAATTAAACTATCTCATAATTTAAAAAAAAAAAAAAAAACTAATAATAAGGAATAACTAAAACTCAAACACCTTAATGTAATAGTTTATCATAGATCAGAAGACATTGCAAAGAGTCAAGAGGTCGTGGACTCGTGGCCATGAAACTAACTTACAAACAGAAATCAAGGGGATGATTAAAACAAAGAGTTTGCTATAGCCACTGAATTTTTCATGGAAAATTCACACTCTCCTCCATTACACATCACTTGGACCCATCCCAATACAAAAGAAAAAAAATGGGTTTGAAAATTTTAGGTGCCCACTTTGGTGTCCTTTGGACTTGTTCTCAAAACAAATTCAAAAATTTTTAAAAAGAAAAGCTTAAACAAGTGTACTGTTACTAACTGTAGCCTCACCTTGTATGATGACAAAAAAAGAGTAATCCAATAATTAGAAAAGGTGACCAGGGAATGTCAATTCAGCCAGCAAAAGATGAAAATAACTGTGACCACTGTCATTCACATTTCACACTGAAAAACCTATAAGTCAGAGCCACTGTAGCTCCAATAAAAACTCAAAACCAAGTTATTCTATTGGGACCCCCCAGGGACCATGATGCCTTGTATTAGTGAACAAAACAATACAACCCATCACCTCGGTTGCACTTGCAATCAACACCCTTTCTTCTCTTCACAAACATACTCCCACACCTCACTGCAAATTTTCATGTTCTTTTCTGTTTACATGAAGAAAGGATTGATGGCTCCATCAGGAAATGAGCTTAATGGGCTAAGGATTGCAGTCATTGTGATACTTTTCTTTTCTCTCACATTCTTTCCTTCCAAATCAGGTAAACACAGGAAATATAAACCCTTTTAAGCACTGGTAAAGTACCTATATAGTGTTTTGTGTCTTGCATTTTATGTCACAGCTTAATTATGATATATTCGCAGAACTAAGCCTTACTGTTTTGTTTTGTTTTGCTTTGTTGTGATCCATTGGCAGATGGGTCAATGTTACTAAGAGATAGTGATCATGAGGGTGTGAAGCAAATGAAATTGGTGTTGGGTTCAAAACCTCCTCGGTGTGTTAACAAGTGCTTGAGTTGCAAGCCCTGCAGTGCTGCTTTAGTTACATCTCCACACCATAGAAAAGAATTCCAAGCATCATTTCAGCGAGATGAGAGTTATTATCTTCTCTCATGGAAATGCAAATGTAAAGATAAGTATTTCCAACCTTGAAAGCTCTGGCCAAAAAACAAGAAGCCTAGAAAGTTTATAGCCTAATCTGATGAGGACATTGCCGTGTATATAGGAGCTATAGTACTGCTAGAGTTACAGACCCCCGGTTGGTTTGTCACTATTTAGACAAAATAGTCCTCTCTCTTTCTCTCTCTCCCCAAATGATATTACTCAGTACTTGAATGATTTAGTGCTAATTTGTGTTGAGACTGTTTGTAGTAATTATTGGCAATTAAGAGCTGCAAATTTACTGTTTTTAGTATTTATTTTGTTAAAGAGTGAAGGTTTTTTTTGGGTAAAATGTTAAAGAGTGAAGTTGCCAATGAAACTTCATTGAAGGTAGTTGTCCGTGCGACTTTGGACTCCTCCAAAGAAGAGCTACTTCTCCACGTGACTTTTTTTTTTTTTTTTGAGACACCTCCACGTGACTTTGTACTCACCAAAAGCAAGCGTACAGACCTATTCAGTACTTTTCTTTATTACTATAATTTCTTCATAGTGGTAGTCTATTCTCACAAGGAGAACTGGAGAACCGGTTCAAATCCTCATGAATTCTAATATTGTACTTTATGATGTGTTTGAATTTGAAGAACTGAATCAAGGATTCGAAGCATAAATGGAATGGTTAATAAATTAGATGATATAAATTTAATAACACATGATGAGTTAAGACTATTAAATTTGGAGATTTTGTTTAAAAAAATATTTGTGATAATCATTTCAAATCCACGTATTAATACTACCACAAGTATAAATGTTTAAGGAGAGTGGAGGGTAAGGGTCGATGTTCAAGTCTCTAGAAAGGAGTTTTATATACATATACACTCAAATTAGGTTAGAATAGAAATTTTATCTTGTATATCCATGTATTAATTAAACATAAATTCATTCATAAATTTCATCGATAGAAGAGAATTTTGTTATTTCTTATTCTATTCAATAAATTTAAACTAAAATTTTGAAATCCAAATCCATCTCCTTAAAAACTTTTATCCAAATGAATCATTAAGAAATTTGCACCAACCCCACTCAAGGGTTAGCGAAAATGGCAGAAACCACTTGTTATGAAGAAAAGCTCGTAACCAATTGAAGCACCATATTTCAACTTCAACCAAAATACTCATAAAGATACAGAGAAACACCATGAATTTCTTTAGGGTAAATTCAGCAAGGTGCCTCTTCTCTACCAATCAAACAAATAAAAAGAGAAGAAAACAAAAGAGATGTGCCTCATTGTTTTTTTTTTTTTGATGAATATGTGCCTCATTGTATTTATTCTAATGGAGAAGTTTAGGGGGTGTTTGGTTTGTCAATTTCCAAACTTATATCTCTGTTTCCATAACTCATAACTCAAAAATGGTGGGACCCATAACAAAAAGGTTGTTTGGGAAGTCCATAACTCTGTTTTCATCACTCAATTCTCTGATTTTTTAGTTATGAGTTATGGAAACAAAAAATACATTTTGGCTGTTTTTAGTTTCCATAATTCATAATTCAATGACAATATTGTAATTAAACACACATAAGAGACCCACAAACAGTACCCAACCGCAACTTTTGACCACTTTTGACTTTTTTTTTCCTTTCTTCTCCTAGGTTGGCTGTTCGGTTCTTTTTTTTTTTTTTTTTCTTCTTCTTCTTCTTCTTCTTTCTTTCACTGGTTCGGTCTGTTCTGGATTTTTTTTTTTTCACTGGTTCGATCTTCATGTTCTGGTTTATTTATTTATTTCACTAGGTTCGGTGTCACTGGTTCAGTCTTCATGTTCTCTTTTTTTTTTTCACTGGCTATTCGGTTCTTTTTTTTTTTTTTTTTTCTTCTTCTTCTTTTTCTTCTTTCTTTCACTGGTTCGGTCTGTTCTAGATTTTTTTTTTTTTTCACTGGTTCAATCTTCATGTTCTGGTTTATTTATTTATTTCACTAGGTTCGGTGTCACTGGTTCAGTCTTCATGTTCTCTTTTTTTTTTTCTTTTTTTTTTTCTTTTTTTTTTTCACTGGGTTCAGTGATACTGAATGAAAAAAATAAAATAAAAAAAAATAAAACCTGCACCGTGTGACAGGTATAGGACCCACAAATAGTGTGAAAAATATTGAGTGATGACAAGTGAGTGATGGTGCCAAACGGGTAGGGTATTTTGAGTGATGAGTGATGAGTGACGGAAATTGAGTGATGAAAAAAAATAAACCAAACATGGCCTTAGGGGCTGTTTGGATTTATGATTTCCATAACTCATAACTCTGTTTTTATCCTTCATAACTCAAAAATGGTGGGACCTATAGCTGAGAAGTCCGTTTGGTTTTTGTTTTCAGTTGTTTCCAGTTTTTGTTTTCATTACTCAATTCTCTGATTTTTGAGTGATAAGTTATGGAAACTGAAAACACATTTTAGGTGTTTTCAGTTTTCATAACTCAATTTTCAATAGCATTTTCGTAATTAAAACTACATACTGGGTCTCACTGGTCTTGTCATGTCAGCTTTCCCTTCTCTCTCCCACCGGTCACTCTCTCTTTTCTTTTTCCTTTTTTTTTTTTTTTTTTTTTTCACTTTTCTTTCTTTCTCTCTTCTTCTTTATCTGTTCTTCTTCAAAGCAAAAAGCTCATACTCACCGACCACTCACACCGAAAAGCTCATACCCATGTTGAAAAGCTCATACTCACTGATATATTGACGAGAAAAGCTGAGAGATCATCGGCGTCGATCTTCGATCACACATCGAAAAGCTTCACCACGCGCTCATTCTCCTCATCGTTGCTATCATACTTGTTCTTCGATCTGGCCAGAGCGTCGAAATCGGCATCCATAGCAACAGCAGATCTCCGTTGGAAACGATTCGATTTGGAAGCTCGTTCTTCAATCTGGAAGCTCTGTTGTCAGCGCTAGGAACAACTCTGTTGGAAACTATTCTATTTGGGTCTTGTTATTTCTAGACTTTTTTTTTTTTTTTTTTTGATTTGGTGGTATATGAAGTTTAGGAAACTGTGAATGGAGTTTTTGTGACTGTGGTGTATGGAGTCTTTGGTTAATTTGTGAATGAAGTTTTTGTGTTAAACTGTGACTGTGGTGGTGGCAAAATGAAACGAGCAGGGGAGAAAATGGTGGGAAATGAGGGTGAGGCAAGTAAGCTAATAGCAGTCTCTGACCAATTGCTCAGGTATGGGTCCCATAAAAAGTAAAAAATAATTGATTGATGAAAACTGAAAATAATGTCCAAACGGGTGGGGTGTACAGAATTGGCGTATTTTAAGTGATGAGTGATAAGTGACAAAAATTGAGTGAAGAGTGATGGAAAAAATAAAAAAATAAAAAAATAAAAAAATAAAAAAATCCAAACAGGGCCTTACTTTGCATATAAAGTTTTGATAGAGAAGTAGCATGACTGTGGACTGTTTTGTTTTTTGTTTTTTTGTCTTGGCTCTTTGATTGAGACTCTTCATGACTACAAAACTTGGCCAAGATCCAACTGCAAAGTGACCCATGAGATTTGGCAGGGGATGCTCGGTGATTGTGGTAGCTAGAAGGAAAATCAAGACGTGTTATGTTTGTGCTGTTTTACTGTACAAAGAACTCTTGTTATGACTAGTGTTATTATGCACCCAATTACCAAAAACCACATTTACAACAAAAGCAAGAACCAAAGAGACCAACTAGGTAAATACGAACTTTCTGATTTACATATAATCATACATCCGTAGAAACTTTTTCTCTCTTTCCAAAAACAAGTACAGACAAACTTCTTGATTTACATAAAGCCTCTAAATCGAAGGTCATAGATCTCCCAGGGTGAATCAGTGGGAAAAGAAACTCCGTAACTTATTGGTGTCCTCTCATTTTGCAATAAAATATACTTTGATTTCTAAACTAACAAGAAACCATAATTAATTAAGGATTATACTTGTGTAGTAGCTCTTTTCAAGAAATATTTCAATGTTTGTAGTAGATTTTTTGCCCTAAGAGGGAATAGCCTCTCTGTTGATCTGCTTACTGATATGCATCACATCCATGGAACTGGATCAGCAAGTCTTTATTCTAAGCAGACTTGAATTAGCCATGACCCTCCGATGCTTTCCAAATGATATTATCTAGTTTGGCACAGAAATTCTTGTAGAACTGCAAAGAGCTCACAAGAAAGATGTTACGATAGTTGATAGATAAACAGAAGGTTGTATGCCAGCTACTGTGTAATTCATGAAAAAAACAGGACAAGAATGCACTGAGGTTGAAACCAAGTTTTGCACCATGAGTGATGCTAATTGTGTAATAAATGACACCAAGAAACATGAAATTGATTATTTAAGCCTAACCAAGCTGAGGATGTTGAAATTGATAGATGGCAGAAACGCAAGGATAGTAAAAGATATGTATGTTATTATATTGAGTCACTATTATGCAACTTACCACCCTCCTCCCCCCCCCCCCCCCCCCCCAACCAAAAAAAAAAACAACAGAGAAACAACTAAGCAAGATGGCTAAGAAGGTTTAGTCAGATGCAATAAAGACAAATATCTGCACCAACAAGAACTAAGGTAGGCAAAGGCACTAAAGGGGCAATAAAAAGCCCCCAAATGTGATCGAGATCAAGAGTAGAGACATGATAGCCTGTAATCACATTAAAAATAAGGTCTGATAGAGCATAATAACCAATGATAAAAGGGACAGATTTCCTGGAATCAGACATGAATATATTATCTGTAGAAGCTAACCTTGTGATATTCAAGAGTATCGCCAGCTGCCTTTCGAGCATCTACCATGAAAAGGGATGGTGCAACTTCAAAAACCTATACATGAAAGATAAAGCTGCCTTGTAAACAGTAGTAACCTAGACTGTAACCAAGGCATTACTACCAAGAAACTTTTTTCCTTTTCCTTTTTTTTTTTTTTTTTTTTTGTTGTTGTGGGGGGGGGGGGGGGTGGGTGGGGTTGAGGAGTGAAACAGTGTGCAGTAACCAAATCTAAGAAGTTACCTCCAGGACCACTGCAAATTGACCAGCCTTATTCGCAGATATTCCTTCAAGTCTTATCTGTGGGGAAAATATTTTAATAAAAAAGTTAAAAGGCATTAAACTCTTTTATAAATAAATAAATGAAAAATAAAAATAAAAAAGTCAATGGAACTACGGTTAGCAGTATGGGTTAAATTTTATACATTGGTATTTCTCATTCAAATATTAAGGCAGGAAAAACTAATCAGCAAAATATATGCATAACCCCAAAATATTAATTAGACATCAGTTTGTCAACAACATATAATACAAGAAACGGAACATGTTTGAAGACTTTATTATAGAAAAGCATGAGAATATACAATATCTTGAACAAGAGGCTGATTAATATGATACAAGAGGCTGATAATATACAATAAACAGAGCCAAATGAATGTGATGACCATTTGTGACAAAGTTTATGACAAGCAAGAACAGTATCTTGAACAAGAGGCTAATTAATATGGTTGTGATGGAACTGGTAGCAGAGATGCAGATGAAGTGAAGGTGCACTTCAGCAGTGCATTTATATGAAAGATAAGTCGTACCTTGTAATCACGTCTATGGACTTTGAGACTCATTGATCCTGCAATAGCTTCCATTGTTGAAATGATAACATTTGCTGGTTTGCGGGACACAAAACGAGTTTGCCGCTTCACATAATCCTGCCAGAGAACAAGAAAGTTCTGAAAGAGAGGCACCTCTAAAATTCCACACCACATGAACTATTAAAAGGAAAACAATCAAGAACAAATACTAAAACAGTTCCAGAAATAAAGTAAACAAACGTACATCAAAAGTTTTGTGCCTACGAATTTTATGACATTATTTTAGCCCATGACTACTCCCTGATTTTTTGCTGGTTGTTATTGAATACATTACGCAATTATTTTAACTTAGGCCTGCTTCATGAACAAATTTTTGAATTGAAAATGTATAGTTCTTAACTTTGTCAAATTTATTTAGAAATAAATTATCTTAAACTCATTCAATTTACAACCTATTGAACCCAAAATATTATCTTTTCTACAGTTCTAATCTAGTAATAATCTGCCACAGGTCTCATTTTTCAAAATTGGTGCCACTAAACAAGATAAAGAGGGAACAGCAATAATATACCCAAAAAAAAAAAGAGAATGAGCAAAAATGTAAAAACCATTACCATTCTGTGATATATTGAACATTTTGGACAACCAAAAAATCAAACAGCTAAATTTTAACTAGTTCGTGTGAGTAATAAAAGGGCTATATATTAGCTACAAATAACTTAGCAAAATACAGAGGAAATTGATCATACTTCAACGTAAAATAATACAATATAGACAGATCAGAAATCAGCAACACTCGCTTTAAGATTTCGACATATTAATTTCCATATGCTGGCTCCAAAGACATTTATGAACTTGGGGAATAGTAGATAACTCTACCTGTCCTCTGTCAAACAATGCAGATAAATTCAATCCCTGTGATAAGGTAATCATCTCAAATGCATTCATTATCAAAGGACCCCCTTCATGATTTTCTGACTGCTCAGCAACAAAGTTATTCTGCAATATACCAATAGTCACTGAACATAATTAGAAAACAATTCAGGCGCATAAAATACGCCGTAGAAAAATGGTCTACACAAGAAAAAGTTAAGGTTTAAATACACTGAACTTGGTAAACTAGTATAAATGATTTAATGGTGACATTGCAAAACACAGAACTCTCTAAGCATTCATTAGAAAATTTCTTAATTAAACAAGAAAGACAATCGTACATAGCACGAAAGAAATAACAGCCAACCTCAATGTCATCAAAAACTGCACAAACATCATCCAAATTTACTTCCTCATCTTCTCTGTGCACTGGAGGAACATAGTGCTTCCGAAACCAGGGATCTTTTTTTATTCCTTCAATCTGAATACGCTGCATTAAAAATGGGAACTAGTTACAGAAAGCAAAGAAGAGCATAACAGAGGTCCTTAAGCTTCTGTTGGTTATGTAAAGAACTTTTATTTAATGTTATAAAATTGAACCTTAGATCCCAATCTATTCTAACAAATGCCCTGATTGTCATGTTATGCTACCTTTGGAAAGTTTTATCATTAAGAATAATGAAAAGTTATCTTTCATTCCTTGAGACCAGAATATACCACTCAATTGCTTTCTCTATTGGTTACTATTGCAGCTTACAAGGTCAATATGGTAGGGCCTTATGTCCAACTATTTGTAACTAAGTCCTCATGAATCACAACCAGAATGACATATATCTCAAAACCACTGTCTGAATTTCCTTAATTTTTTAGTTTATAAATAACTTAAAGTGGCAATACTCTTCATCAACACCATACTAATTTATATCTATATATATTGAAAGGTAAGGATAGGTTTATAAAAGAAAGATTATTTCATGTATAAAGGACACAAAGAAGCCTAAAAAATTACAAGAAGAAAAACTTATATACAAAATGGCAATGACTCTATAAACGCAATGGAATTACAATTCGTAAAACCCCAAGTATGAGATTACTCATACAAGGTTATATATATATGATAACAATGAAATCTGTCCTTTTGTTTGTACGCTATATGCCTTGCATTTGTTCCTGAAGTTACAAGCAGGGAACGAGAAACTAGCAATAAATATTAGCTCTTTAAAGAGGATTGGTATTATAAGATATTATTATTGTTTTTCCATGAAGTAGATCTGACCAATCACCTAACTCAAGTGAAAAATATAATCACCACCTAACTGATTAGGAAAGCAGGTTAGAAATGAAATTCATCATCTCGTAGATACCAAAGGTAATTCTAAGTCATACTTATCAAGTAATTCAGATCATTCGAAGCAACTGGGACCCAATGGACTTGCTAAATAAAGCATGCATTATGATTGTATATGAGTAAATAACAAAACCAATTCTATGATCTGCGTATAGAGAAACAAAATGCTTGCAGTTTTAGGATATGCAAATAGCAAAACAAAATACTTACTTCTTTAGGATTGGGATTGAGTATTTTATGTATCAATGAATTCACCTCAAGAGGAAACCAATATGGACAAGAGAATTCTGCTGCATTTATCTACACATCAGCCACAAGAGCAGTTAGTTAAAAGCTGCCAATCATCCATTTGAACTACTAATTGTTATGCAACTCATATTCAGTCCCTGGAGAAAGTTTCCTCATTGTTCATGGGAGTAATAAAAGAATAGGATAAATTACACTAACCAATCTTGAGGTTTGGGTAATGTTAGGGACTTACCTCCTGTTTTAAGAAACAATATTTGTCCCTAACACTGCTAATAGCTTACACTATGTGGATGGAATAATCAAAAACATGCATATGAACAACTTTTTCATATAACTAACTTAAACATCATAAAACTAATCCTTTCGAACTGTGGTTCTCCCTCTCTTGCAATGGCTGAGTTTACTTATGTTAAATAATTTAATTTTTTATTTAAGCTTTTCCTTATCATCTAATTAGTCTGGTTAATAATCATCATATAAATTTGCTTTGAATTTTAATCTAATTTGGAAAACAATGGTTTGTTACAATTTTTAACAGCACATGAGGGTAAGGGTATATATGTTATATGAATAAAAACCTTAGGGGATGGAGTAGCAATTTAAAATAAGAGATTGGTGGAGAAATTTACCCAAAAGGATAAATAGATGGTTTTTGAAGCTAACCCTATAAATGAGAAGTCATGGTTGTAGTGTGTCTATATTGGATAAATATGATAATGCAACCTCCTAGAACATCAAGACTTCAACATAAGTACCAGACTACCAGTAAAGTCGAAAAGAGGTGGGGAAAAGACAGTCCTTGCAACATACTTGTACATGAAGAATTTAGTATTTAAGAAAATGAAGACTTTTAAAAATATGTTGAATTCATAAGCATAGATCACTAACAAAATCCATAGTCTATTGAACGAATCAAAAAGTATAATGATAGCAGCAAACCTTTTTGTACAGAGTTGGAAGGTCTGTTTCATTAAAAGGGAGATAACCAGCCATTAGAACATAGAGGATGACTCCACATGACCACACATCAGCAGCTGCACCATCATAACCCTGGTTACTGAGCACCTGTTAGGCAATTAGTCAGTGTAAGCATTTAAAAAATATCTAAAAAATGAGCATGTGATTTCTGTCATCCAAAAAGAAACAAAGAATATTTTTTTTCCATAATAGGATTACCTAAAGTCTGGGAAACACAAACAACTCATTACTGACAAAAATAAAGCTAGAAATTTCCAAAAGTTACCACAATGCCACATTAACTTATCATGAGCAACAATCATATGAAGTTCAATAGATACCAAGGTTATTGTAATTTAATAATGTGTTGAAAGAGATACTTCTAAGCAAAGAGAGATCCATTAAGAGAAGTAGAGCATGAAGTTTAAATGGAATAAGTTGAACAATTCACATAATTCAGGTAAAACATCAAGGAGAAAGAAATTTCAGATACAAAGTATAACAATCGATGAATTTCACCACTCTCCCTCAACCTGATTCAGCAAGGTGAAAGAATGTTTCTGAGCTTCTTATCAGCTTTTGATGTTTACGTGATAGAAAATTTCCAACTCCAAGTAAATATACACCAAGCAACATAATTTGTCGTTGTCTCATACTGATGAAACAAAAAACATCTTCCTTTTTTTTATAAGTGAAACAAAAAACATCTTTGACTCATGAGTAAAGTTTTCTTATTTAACAATTGATAAAAAGTTCAAAACCAGTAACCTAATAGCTCCATCATTCCAGAGAAAAGAAAGTAAGGGCATTTATTTCAGAAAGTTTAATGTAATTAAAAAATCACATGATTCTTCAAAAATACAGGAAAAAATGAATAATTTCAAAGTATCTCCAGATTTAAGTTTTGAGAATCTTTGGCAAAATGTGGAGGTTTTACCCATTATAAGTCCTCTTTTAGAAATTTAAGCCAAAATTTTTAACACGGATTTTAGCAAGACATTACAAAATTATTCGGTAAACACGTGCACCTCAGTAATAGAAGTTGTCTAGCATCCAAAAGTGTTAAAAATGAAAGGGGATAACATTTAAAAATACATTGGCCTAAGTCAAATAAAACCAATTTGCGAAGGTTCCAATGAAATAGCAAAGCATAAGAGATCCAATGTTGACTGCATAATCATGATATTGAATACCTCAGGTGCAACATAATTCGGGGTTCCACATGTTGTGTAAAGAAGACCAACCCCCTGCTCATAGATATAAACGAGAGAGAGAGTTGTGATTAAGAAAAATTAAGAATAGTTAAAACTCTCTGGATTATTTAATGCAAACAAGCTCACTTGTTGAGGCAATGCACTCAGTCCAAAGTCCGAAACCTTCAGATTACAAGATGCATCAAGAAGAAGGTTTTCAGGCTGTGCCTCACAAGGAAAAGGATAACAATATAGTCAGGACCAGAAATGATGTCTTGAAATTACAATCAAACAGAAGAAAACACACGCTAATCGCACCTTCAGGTCTCTATGGTACACACCCTTACTATGACAATGAGCAACTGCATCTATAAGCTGTTGAAAGTATCGCCTACATTCATTTTCAGGAAGCTTTGGCTGGTGAACCTGTATTTCAAAATCAAGTATAAAGATTAAACTTTCTTGCACAAAAGGTTCTGCAAAAGGAAAGTAGTCTATTAGCTAATTAGTAAATTGGAGGCCTCAATGTCTTGTTCTTACAAGAATAGTCTTGCTTCAAAATTTATCAAGAAACCTAGAAATCATATTGACTTTGGCATTCCCATGAACATAAGGACAAGAGAAACCTTACAATTTTATCGAATAGCTCTCCTCCAGTTACAAACTCAAGAACTATATATATCTTTGTCTGGCTAGCCAAAACCTTGAAATTGAACAGGAATATGAGGGGAAGAGAAAAGCAAGCGTCATTAATACCATAGAAAATATTAATTCACATGAGAAGAAAGTCATTATAGCAATAGGTATTATATTTTTAAGAGTGTAAGCATACCTCATGCAGCCTTACTATATTGGGATGCCGGACAATCTTCATTATGGATATCTCTCTTTTAATCTGAAACCCAGCTCAAAAAGAGGTTAGCCAAATCATTTACACAGGAAGGAAAAGTGAGTATCAGCTCCATCATCACCATAATCAACAATACAAAGACATACTTAAAGCACATTGAGTTTAGTATGGTGGAGGGGAAAATGGTATTCATGTAAGGGGCAAATATTTTGTTTAGTTAGATGAAGTTTCTGCATCAATTCTTGCAATGTTTAACTACTGCTTAGTATTCTTGGCCATTACTTAGGGCAAATTGTAAGAGGAAATGCACCAAATGGAACCACAGGAATGTAAAACAGGTAGCAAGAAGATGGATATCCATATTCTACCTAGACCATATATTTTCAGCATCATAAGACTGAGATAACATTGAACAGAGTGATCTTCATGAGCATTCCCCAGCACAACAATGAGTACTGGAATAGATTTATAAAACCAAAGAAGAAGAAAAATATTTGTGGAATAGAGGACCTTAGTACAAATGTGAGAGGAAAACATAGTAATATCAGAAAATTGTCCAGAATGGCAGAAAATGTTGAGATGATACCGCTTGTCAATACTGACGCTGGCGTAACTGCATAAATGTAATACAAAATTTTCCGTCCAAACAAAAAGAAATCAAGCAGAATAATTTATAGGGAATTTTAAGTCTTTATTAAACCTCATGGTACAAAGTAGAAAGTGAATTTATCACGCGTTTCAACTAGTTCTGCCCCAGGTTTTCACACAAAGAGCGCAAATATGTCTGGCTGGCTTTATCTAATTGGACTTGTGCCCTTGGATTGAAATTGATATCCCAATTTCAGATGTTTCATTTTGGGTAAATTTCATACTATAAGGAAGATGAAATTTTTAATCCAAAAACCAAAAATCAGATTCATTTTCAATTCCCAAAAGCCCAAAAACTCCATAATTTCCACCAATATATGCAGGATTATCATCAAATACCTAAGTATTTTAGTTCCAAATCAAACCAACTTGTTACAGCTAAATGCCACCTTGATCCAGCAAACTTAAACTCACAAACCAGACCTCAGTCTCATGAATTCAATAACATTCACACACACACACACACACACAAAAACTAAGCTAAGAATTTGGAAACATCAACAATTCGGTAATCAACCAAAAACTATTCTTATTCAATCCGAAAACGCTTACAACGAAACACGCACACATACACATAAAAACTTCACAAATAATAATAATATAAAAACAAACCTGTTTTGAATGAAATTTAGGAAACAGTTAAAAAATTACCTGATCAACCATTTTGTGTTCAAGAATGGTGGACTTAGCCAAAACTTTGACGGCCACGCTCTCTCCGGTCTCCGTGTTCCTCGCAAACTTAACCTTAGCGAAGGTTCCCTCGCCGATGGTTCTCCCAACCTCGTACTTCCCAACCTTTCTCGACATTCCCTTCATCTTCTCTCCAATTTCATTTCACACATAGAACTTGGTACAAAAGCATTCAATTAATTTTCGTTAGTTTTTTAGGTTCAATAACTAATTAAAGTGTTTATTATATAAAAATTGGGGACGAATAGAATTTTTGATATTATAGAGAATATAAATCTCTTACCGGAGATTTAAATTAATTTCGCCGGAGAGAATCGGATTCTTGGAAATCCAGGCCAGAATTGAATTGGTGTAAATTTAATTAAAAATTTGAATTGTTACTAATCTAACTAGTAAAGTTTATAAAGCTTGCACGTGAAAATGACACATTTTTAAAAACAACCAAAAAAAAACGATGCAAGCGAAAAAAAAGGAACACGACATGACGACATTACAACATGTCCGAGATGTCACGCGGTGTAACCGCACGCAACGCAACGCAACAACTCTGACTTTCTTTTTTTTGGTAAAGACAACTCGACTTTCTTGCATCGTCTTCTTAATTCTTATCCACAGCCCACTGTAGTTTTTTCTGACTTTTTATAGTCTATATATAAAATAATAGGTAAAGTAAAGAGAAACTCAAATTGCAATTTTAAATTAGATCTCTAATTTTGTGCCACGTGTCCAGATTGCAATTCCAAATTAGAACTCTAATTGTGTGACATGTGTCTAGATTTATGTGAGGATGACACCAATTTCAATATGAAATTAGAGTCTAATTTTGAGCCACGTGTCCCAATATATTTTTCTAAATTTAGGTGTCAAGTGAAGACCACACCATACATACATATACAAATTTCCTCAAATCACATAGGAGTCTTTAATGACTCTCTCGTCTCTTGGCTTTTCACATTTTTTTTTTTTTTTTTCACATCAATCCCAATCACTCTAAAATCCTTTCTTAATTTTTGTGCCAAAGGAATTATATATATATATATATATTTATAAAATCAAAGCTGAGAGAAAATATAATTTAAATTCTAAATTGGATAATTAATTTTGCATCATGTATCTTATCTAAAATTTTAAATTTTTGTGCATGCATTAACACCTAACACGGAAGTTAGAAAACCACAATAATCAAGTTCATTCACCTAAGCAAAAACATTTAACTTGCACACTATAAAAATCCCTACCATCCCATTCATTGTTCATAAAAGCATAAACATACAACCTTCCAGAAACATTCAGCCACATGAATGAGGAGAATTAAGTTTTCGTTAGATTCCATTTTTTCAGAAAATTGCATCCAGTCATGCCTTTATTGTTTCATCCCCATCAGTGTATATTCTGTAACATTTATCTTATATATATGCTTTCGAGTTCAAAAATTGCATTGTGTTACTTTTTATTTGTGGCATGAAGGACTCAGGATCATTTCTTGAGAGAAGAGTTACTTGATTACGTAGAGTAAGGATACTAAACAAAAATGATGTCGAAGATTTCACAGACTATACATGGGGATACCAGGTTCATTTCTTATATCTATATTTGTATTTTCAATCTGTAATGCTTTATTTATCCACAAATTATATTTTCATATTATTCTTTCATATCAAGTGCTCACTCAAAGATTGTCATAACCCATTTTTCATCTACAAAGTTTATAACTAATGAGATTATGATCTCGAACTAGCTAATTCCATGCAATAATTTCATGGAGGTTGGGCTGTCAGGAGAGAAATTAAATATTCACACAGAACAAGGGTCAAGTAATATTCAATGGAGAAGGTTTGGAAACTCTAATCATAAAAGACTCACATGGTACAAGGTATAAATTCTGCTAATGCTTTGTCATGCTAATTATTCTTGCCTGAACTATTTATGTATACTTAATCAGCACTAACCTTATCTTCATGGATTGTCTTTATAGACTCAATTTGATGCACCCAAAGGAAATGACCCTGCTGCATTAAACCTTGGTTCTATGGGAAAAGGGGAAGCTTGGGTTAATGGACAAAGTATTGGGCAATATTGGGTCTCATTTCTTACCCCAGAAGGGAGTCCTTCACAAACATGGTATGCCTTAGAACTTATGTTTGATTCTTTTGTTTGAATACTTAAAATAACAATACAAGCGATTAATTAGTAACAATACACATACAACTATTGTCACTAGCAATAAAATGCAATTTTTCATTTGTACTTAATAGTAAAAAGGAAGCCATTAGTTCTATGCTAAAAAATTAAAAATTTGGTCTTCCAGCTTTACTCTTATTTCAAACCCATTCTTATACAGTAAAATATTTCTTCATACTTTCAGTCGTCAAAGTGACCTTGGCTTCATGAATTTCATTTACTATATATTTCAACATTTTTCATCAATTAGATGATGGTAAGGATTTTTTAAAATATTTTTAAATAGGGTAAAATTTATGTACAATATCTTAAGTACATTACATTAGATTTTTCAATTAAATTCAAATATAGAATTCCAAATTAGAGTTCTAATTTTAAGTCATGTGTCCCAATATATTTTTCTAAATTTAGGTGTCAAGTGAAGACCACATCATACATAAATATACAAATTTTCTCAAATCACGTAGGAGTCTTTAATGACTCTCTCTGTCTCTTGGCTCTTCACGTTGTTTTTTTTTTTTTTTTTTTTTTATATATATATATATATCAGTCCCAATCACTCTAAAATCCTTTCTAAATTTTTGTGCCAAAGGAATATATATATATATATATATATAAAATCAAAACTGAGAGAAAATATAATTTAAATTCTAAATTGGATAGTTAATTTTGCATCATGTATCTTATCTAAAATTTTAAATTTTTGTGCATGCATTAACACCTAACACAGAAGTTAGAAAACCACAATAATCAAGTTCATTCACCTAAGCAAAAACATTTAACTTGCGCGCTAAAAAATCCCTACCATCCCATTCATTGTTCATATAAGCATAAACATACAACCTTCCATAAACATTCAGCCACATTTTCCACACAAAAAAAAAAAAAAAAAATTCCTACGCCTTCACCACTTAAAAGTTAAAACTAAACTTTCACTCTCACATAGATCTTCACATTTAACTTTCGTCTATTTCTCAAATGCATAATCTTTTCTCTGAGTTTTTAAAGGCATTGAAGGTAGTTTCTCTCTATCTCCCTTGCTTTCATATTCTTATGTTTTCCCCAATTTGGGCTGCAATTTGTGCAATCGTTTTTTTTTTTTAGTGGTATGATGAAGATCAAAAAAGCAGAGTCTCCGTTAACAAAACAAATCACACACTCCTAAGAAAAGGTGAGTAAACGTTTTCCTTTCTTTTTGTAAAATTTTGTTTTTGAATTATATATAAATAATAATTAAAAAAACATTATGAAGCAGGCAATTATCACTTAGAAAATAAACAAGCAAAAAAAGAAAAAAAAAAGTGCTTCACAATATCAAAAATTAAGAATTAATAAATTTTTTTTAAAAACGATATGGACAATTTACATTTTCTACCTAATAATATTCTTACAAGATTTTTTAAAAAGTTAACAAAAAATAAGAATAACTATATATCAATAGTATTTAAATTATATATATAGGAATTATACTATGCACCTCAATGTGTATTTTTTAAGTATATTCATGCATATGCATGGGGTTACAGGGTAGAACCATAAAATTTGAATCATCTGCATTTTCTAATAAAGTTTGCTAAATCATAAATTAGAACCATCATTTGTAACTTAAAATCTCCGAATTTATACATCTAATCTACCAAACAATACCTACTAAATAATAAAGCACAATCTTTCTTGTCCAAAGCGTATTTTATGTCACTGTGATGACACTAAACCATACTCATGTGGAACCACACAATAATAATAAAAAAAAAATAAAAGGAAACCATCCACTGATCACACATCACATACCTCCCAGAAATCAATTATACGAATTCTATCAAACTATACTCATTTAAGCTAGAAGATAGACAATACAGACAGCATTTCATATACGCCCAACGTACAATCCACTTATACACACAAACCACTCTTATGCCAATTATTTATAAGCAATTACAAGTAAAGCCCCAGTTGATAAGCCATATCATATAAGGTTTGCTGGTCTGCTCGACTGAAATTGTAAAAAAATTACATAATGCTAAGTTTTGTTAATAAAATTTTCTGATTAATAATATGAATTTAGACTTAATTAAGCCTTCTAAACATGAATAAACTCATGATTAATAATAATAAATAAATAAATAAAAAACCAATAGTAACACTTAACTAATAAAATGCAATTTTTTTTCATTGTCTTATTTAATTATATCCATTCCCGTGCGGTAGCACAGGTTACATACTAGTTTTAGATAATGTTACACGCTACAGATTACAGACAATATTAGAGTGTTGTAGGGAAACTCAGTAAAGCACTAGCATTGAGAAATGCTAAAGTCATATTTAAAGCATTTTTAACATTTTAGAGGACAAAATCACTTACATCAAAGAGTGCTAAACTGCACTATTGCATAAATTTTTGCAATAGTGCTATAGTACAATTCTAAACTTAGAATTGTACTGTAGAAGAATGTTAAAAAAATATATATATATATTTTATTCGCTCCTGTTTCTCTCCAT
Source organism: Quercus robur (assembly GCF_932294415.1). Lineage (NCBI taxonomy): Eukaryota > Viridiplantae > Streptophyta > Magnoliopsida > Fagales > Fagaceae > Quercus > Quercus robur. The sequence goes on from NC_065535.1 coordinate 83,301,414, forward strand.
CCAGAAGTCTTCTCTCTCTCTTCCTTCTCTTCTCCGTTTCTCCATCTCTGCTCTTTCCTCTCTCGCCACCTCTGCTCTCTCTTCCTTCTCTATTGGGTCCGGTGTTTAGGTTGTGGTTGGGTTGTGGGTTGATCAGTGGGTTGATCGGTGGTGGGTTGATGATATTTTTTGAATGGGTTTGCTTCGGTGGGTTTTGAATAGGTTGGGTTTCAAATCGGCGATGTGGATTCGGATCGGTGGTGGGTGTGGTGGTCGTTGTTGGTTTTGATTTGATGGTTTGTGTGTGGCTGTGTGTGGGTCACCGTGTTGGTTCTCTGTTTTTTTTTTTTTTTTTTTTTTTTTTTTTCTAGCTATGACTGATACTTAAAGGGGTTGTGGGTGGTGGTTGGGTCCGGGGTTTGGGTAGTGGTTGGGTTGTGGGTTGATCGGTGGTGGGTTGATGATATTTTTTGAATGGGTTTGCTCCGGTGAGTTTCAAATGGGCTGGGTTTCAAATCGGCGGTGTGGATTCGAATCGGTGGTGGGTGTGGTGGCCGTTGTTGGCTTTGGTTTGATGGTTTGTGTGTGGCTATGTGTGGGTCACTGTGTTGGTTCTCTGTTTTTTTTTTTTTTTTCCTGGCTATGACCGGTGCTTAAAGGGGTTGTGGGTGGTGGTTGGGTCGTGTTTGGGTAGTGGTTGGGTTGTGGGTTGATCGGTGGTGGGTTGATGATATTTTTTGAATGGGTTTGCTCCGGTGAGTTTCAAATGGGCTGGGTTTCAAATCGGCGGTGTGGTTCTGATCGGTGGTGGGTGTGGTGGCTGTTGTTGGCTCTGGTTTGATGGTTTGTGTGTGGCTGTGTGTGGCTCTGTTGATGGGTCTGTGTGGTTCAGTGAGAGGAGTTGGTGCTAGAGGTTGAGGAAGGTTGAGGGAGGCTGAGGAAAAAAAAAAAAGAATGGTTGGAAAGCCTAGGAAAGTAGAACTGAAAAAAAATTGGTTAAAAAGAAATAATAAAAAAAGATTAAATAATAATATTTTAATAAAAATAGAGTTTTAGGATGTGTGAGGTATTGTAAAATGAGATGGTATAAATAATAAAGTGGTTTTTTGGGATGGTATAATAGTATAGGATAGCATTTTTCAATGCTAGTGCTAGATGTACAAGGCAATTTGCATGTGCAAAATTTTCATTCTATTTTAGTACGAGTTTTTTTTTTTATAACTATTAAAAAAAAAACACCCAGTTATATTATCTATTCTGTAATATTTCATTAAAATGTTTTCTTATTAAATTTTTATTACTCTCCTAAATGATCTCTCTTTGTGCATATGAGTAAAGAAGTATTAAAAAATAAAGAACAAAATTTAGTTACAAAATTGGTTGTAACTAAATATTATAACTTTCCTCAATATCTTTTTACGGAAGATGAATTTTGATAAATCCACTATTAGATTACATCTTCTTCTTATATTCTATATGCTTGCAAAATTTATAAAAAAATAAAAATAAAGGTTAACAATTATGTCATCAATAAATTGTTTAAATTATAAGTTTTGTAGTTTAAAATTATGCATAAAATATAAACTTATAAATCATAAAGTAAATAATATACGATTGACACAAATTTTAATAGGTGTATTAAGAGTGTGAAGAACATGCAATTTAACCATTAGATTCTCAAAATATGTAGTAATATTTATTTTATTAACTAAGGTTGTAGCCTAACTAATTTTGTAGCTAAACTCTGTCCAAAAATAAATTTACTTGCTTACTATAACTCACATTTTATTTTACACAAGTTTACATAAATTAATGTGGGTGATTTTTGGAGTTATTAGATAGATTAATGTGGATGATTTTTGCAGTTATTAGATGTGCAAAATTTACCCCGTATACTACTATAGAATCACTAATACGAGTGCTTTTGTTAACTAGTGTTACTATTATAGATTGACTAATAGTAATATGAGTGCTTTAATAGTGCTTTTGTTAAGTAGTGTATTTGCATATCATTCCTACTAAATTGGAAAGCAACAAAAAACAATTATATAAATAATTTTTTTAAGATACTCATGTGTGACATCTCATAAACAATTGATCAATTGTAATAGAAAAATTCAACCATAAGTGTTCTCTTCAAACACTCCTGTTAATTAAACCCTAATATAAGTCAATAAAAAGGGGCACAACGATAAATCACAATAATTTCACAATATTTCTAAAATAGTCTACCATTTCACAAATGGGCTCACCAAATTTTTTTTTAAAAAAATACTAATTTAGAAATATTGTGAACTTTTGTTGTGTCCCTAGCATGACTCTATAAATAATAAGATTAAGTTCCTTAAATCATATTCTTGAAAAGGAGAAACAAGGAAAGAAACCCAATCAAGTTTTATGAATAATATCTAAGGTTAACTATCTTCATTATGATCGTCGTTAAAGGGTTGTCCATCTTATCTAGATGGTTGCTACTCTCACTTCAAACTCTGGGGAAGGAAAGCTTAATTCACAGAACTAAAAAGAGTACGATAAGCTCACCACTAACCCATAATCACCTATGAATATAAATATAATAGGAACGTATCCCAAAATTTCCACCAACTGTCAAGACCATATATTATTCCAACCATTAAGGAAGAAGGAGAAGCAAATCACAGGAATCATGGTCAACTAGAGGCCCATATAAAGGTCAGACCCCCTCAATATAAACATTACAAATGGTACAACATAATATCATTTTACGACTTCAATTTCAATCATTGGGCAGTCTCTTGTAATTGGGATGAGCCCATCTTCATCTTCTCTCTTCCTTTTTGAGTTCTTATTTCATAAATTAGAGATGGATTGTGACCCTCTCTTTTCTTCTTAATATATTCTTATTAAAAGAAAGAAAAAAAAAATCATTTGGTGACTGAATATTATAGTAATGCTCTTTGCAGACTAACTTGAAATAACTTCTTTTTTTTTTTTTTATCAGCCACTTTCAACTAGAATACTGAAACTTTGTTTATTAAAAAATTAAGAAAGGATTACTGAAACTTTTTATTAGAAATTTGTATATCATTTTTAGTTACTTCGTGCATTACACCGACATACTATTAATTATTACATCTATGACATATCAAAGCCAGAAAACATAGCCCGTGAAGTGAATTCATATTATAGTACACATCTTAAGGCAATAAACCATGCCCCACGATCATCAATCCAAGCCCATATAGAATTTGATTCACGGCCTTGTGTGCATTGCTTGTTTCAGCTTTAATATGCTCGGCTACATCAAAATTACCTGCAAAATTAATGCAAAGGCAGATTACAACATTGGAGTTTTGACAATAACCAAAAGAAAAACAATGTCTTCATTTACAGGCTACCTCTTTCTGGGCCATTGCCACATGCTGCCTTAACTGTATCTCTAACATCCTGTATTGTGGCCTTATTGTAAAACTTAAAATTATCTAAAATGTTTTCAATGCAGTTTAGCACTAGGTTTGTTTCAGTCAGGCACGGTCCACTGCAGTATTCATCGGTCTTTTGAGGTGGCACGTTGAGTTTTCCGCTCTCACTGAGTCTTTGAGATTCTTCACAACTACTGTAAACCTGAGATTTTTGTCCAAACGGAATCAAACAAAACAATACCAAAATAACAAGTGAGAAATTTCCTATAAATATGTGTCACAATTTTTGCACCATGATGAGTAATAGCGTGTGCATATAAATGAAAGGTTTGCGTACATATTTTTCATTGAAACATAGCAATGCTTTGGCAACAATTTGAGCCGGATCATGATCTTGAGGTACTTCATCTGCCTTCCCTGTCATGAATAGGTGCAAAAGTTCATTATCATCTTAACTGAAAACTACATATAGGTTGAGAAATCTATGTTTCTTTGTTGCATACCTAAGTTGCCGTAAAGAACAGAAACATAGGTAAGAGCCACAGCGAATAGCCAGAGTCTCACGGTCAGTACTATTGAGATTGCCATGACAGTAGCTTATAGGCAATTTGAGACGTTGGAGGATAAATTATAGGGATGTGTGGATCAACTATTATATACCAATTCAGTGTTACGTACCAACCTTAAGTTATGTTTAGTTTGTAAAAAAAATTAAATTTCTAGAATGACCCACCTAATTTTTAATACTTTGTGAACGATTTAGCTTGGCCCACAAACAGGTACAACCAAAATATTAGTAATGTACTTTGATATTGTCACCTTGTACAAATAAAAATTAAAGGAGCTCTTTTTGAAAGGAAAAGGGCAATGTTGGAGGATAAATTATAGGGATGTGTGGATCAACTATTATATACTAATGCAGTGTTACCAACCTTAAGTTATGTTTAGTTTGTAAACTACTATGCCAATTATATTTCTAGAACGACCCACCTAATTTTTAATACTTTGTGGACGATTTAGCTCGGCCCACAAACAGGTACAACCAAAATATTAGTAATGTACTTTGATATTGTCACCTTGTACAAATAAAAATTAAAGGGGCTCTTTTTGAAAGGAAAAGGGAAGCATGGCGAATTGCATTGAAAAAGAGAACAACTTGGTGTTTTTTCTTCATTTGGAGTAAACTTGGGAGTAAGGAAGACGACTATGTGGAAGAGAACAGTTGGAATGCAAGTCACCAACTATTACTTACCTAGAACTTTCTCTAGTTTCAAGCCTAAAGAGTTGGAGAGAACAGTTGAGTGTCAAAAATCAAACCACCTAAAGAGTTCTCTAGTTTCAAGCTTCCTCAACAAGTGAAACCAACTTTCCATTAGTGTGAGAGTTAGAATTTTGTTCATGGCTTAATAAATAGCGTGCACAGCTCTACAGAAGCATTATAATGGTATCAAGAAGTGACAAGTTGCCGTAAATCAGTAACAAGGCATTGTGAATCATGTTACCAGCATTATTTTCAAGAATTCTATAGGACCAAGTGTCATTGACTCATGGCTTGAAACAGGGTGGCTAATCATAAAACTTCCTCATTTTTCCACAGCACCCTGTACAATGACACTACAGCTTAAGCAATAGAGAGCATTCAGTTACACCAACGTTCACGTAGCAAGAACACTTTTTAGGTCATTTAGCCACATATGTCCGAAACAATTTTCTGCATCAGTGTATATCATACTTTCATCACCACCCTCACTTGATTATCTCCATCAACCATTAAAGTTAGAACCAAAAACAGAAGAGTATATGCATTGGCACAAATCCAGAAGCTTGCAATGAATAAGTATAGAAACTAGGAGAATGGTAAGTGTAGATTTGAAAAGGGCGGCATTGATAGACATGATAAGTGGCATCAATGCAAAAATTATAGATGCAACTGTGATTTGTGAACATATGAAATTTGTGCTTCCATTAATTCCTAAAGATAAATTTACAAATAATCAAGCAAACATGTTTCAAAATGCTGTTAGAAAGAAGGGATAATCCCAACTGCATGTGAAAGTCAATGAATTAGGTTGCATTTTGGCCAGTCGTCTGAGCACCTGAAATTCACTTGACAAAGCACTACTCCAATTGCCTGCCATAGATTTTATCAAAACTACTTCATTTTTCTGCTTCTATATGGGGCCAAATAGGGTAACATGTCTCTCACTACCCCAAACAGTACAGTCCATTTTGAGCTCTTTCCTTTGATAGTCACAAGCATCAGACATGAGCAGATAAATTGGGAGAGAGGCACACACTGATGTCCAAAGGTAATCTTCTGGCCACCTATTTCCTCCTCTGATCCAATGTCACCAGACTGGGAAACAATTCACAATTGTTTCAGCCAATGCCAAAACAACCAGATTTAAGCTGCATAAGAGAAACAGGAGACTCAGTTAATACATTCCTTGGATGATTTTTATTGATCTGATGCTAAGCAGAAACACAAAATCAATATAGAAACTGGATTGTGATCCAAATACAGCTGACAACCAAATTCCAACAAATCTTGATAAAACAGGTTTAATTAGGCAAACGTACAGCCACATTGAATTGTGATAATATTAGTATGCCAACATCCTATCTGCTTGGAAGGAGTGCTAGTCAAAAATATCGCTCTATTTCAATTGAGTAAAACACAAACAGACGGCTTTTTGAACAAATAATAGCATCAGGATAACCAAGAAGACAGAAACAATTCCAATTTTAGCACCAGCGTAATGAAAGTTACTATTTGTTCATTGAGCAAATACTTTAATACCTCCAGTGATTCCTTTTTTTCTTTAGTTTTTTAATTTAACAGCCCGCTAATGTCAATGCATGAATAGCAGATAAAACACATAAGTCAAACTGATTCACCATCCCTTAACCCCCCTTACTATCAGAAAGGTAAGAGCATAACCCAAATCAGAACATGGTATCCCCCCCACTCCCACATACACTGGAAAAAAAAAAAAGAAAAAAAAAAGGATATCACAATTTAATTTAAGGTAAAAAAATTATTGATAATAATAACAGCACAGAAAGAATGCCAGAATAATGGAACTTAAAGTTCAATACATGAACACAAATTTGCTTAAAGACATCATTCAACCACTCAACATTCATATCTTACTGGAGACAAGTGCAACCCATCATAATAGAAATATGAAAGAATTTGAAGAGGCAAAAATTGAGCGTCTTGCTGCGTACCTTCTCTGCACTTAATTCCACCAATACAATAAGACCGACAGCAGCCCAATGCTTTATAGATGCATATGCCATCACAGCCACATCTCAACAAAGCAACATGGACTAATGAACCATAACAACCCTGACCTACAAGTTAGGATTGGATTTCAAAGAGATTCCCATTTCACTACACATCTTTACCAAATTTCGAGCTTCTTCAAAGTGGGCTAGCCGAACCAGAGTTTCCAACATTAAGTTACATGTATAAGAATCAGGAAGACAACCATTCGCTTCCATGGAGTGGAACATCTCCTTAGCTTCATCCACTCTCCCACATTCACAAAATGCCTTAATCATAGTACTGTATGTATAGTTATCAGGATTTAAACCTATTGTCATCATGGAATCAAAAAGCTTCTCAGCTTTCTCAAGCTTATTTAGCCTGCAAAAACTTTGAATAAGAGCATTGACCGAGAAGGTGTCTGGGTCTATTCCATTGGCTTGCATCTTTCTTAAAAGTTTAATTGATCTGGTGACATCCCCAATGATACATAAAGAGCGGATCAGTATATTATATGTGACAGCATTTGGAGTGACACCCCACTCAACCATTTCAGTGAAACAAGCAAAAGCATCCCCAATCTGGTGTACTCGACAAAGGCCATCTATTATTGAATTAAATGTGAAGATATCAGGTTTGTGTCCATGTTCTAAAAGCATCACCATAAGTTCACGTGCCTTACACATGTCTCCATCCCTGCAATACCCACTAATAAGGGTATTGAAAGTGACAATGTTAGGAGCAATTCCCCTGTGCTGCATGTCTCTGAAAGTCTCAGATGCCCTCTCCATCTTATTTTCTTTACAAAAGCAATTGATAACCATATTATAACAAAAGACATTGGATACAAGTCCATTCTTGACCATTTGATCCAAAAAACAATTCCCCTCGTCACTTCTTCTGGCCTTGTATGTAGCTTCAATTAGTGCAAGATAAGTATTAAACCCCGGCTTCACACCTTGCTCTATGAAACTTCTAAATATCTCACATGTCTCATTCAAATCTAAACCCTTTATCAGACAAGCCATTGTGATATTAAACAATGAACTGTCAGGCAAATAACCTTTTGCCCCACAACTTCTTAAAAACATGGCAGCCTCTCTTGCCATAGATTTATTTGAGAGGCAATACAGTATAGTATCATAAGCTAACTTGGACAAGACAAGCTCCCTCTCGACAAATCTTGATAACAACTCAAAAGCCTTATTAGGAGCTACACAGCGAAACACCCCATGAACCAATGATCTAATAGTAGCATCACTTGGACTCACATTCCTCTCCTTCATCATGTCTATAAGCCTGAAAGCTTCATCAACCCTTTTTGCATTACAGAACCCATCAATCAATATGGTATACGTAAACACATTTGGTGAATATCCTAAGACTTCCATCTGTTTAACCAAACGAAGTGCCTCATCCACAACACCAATCTTGCAAACCCCATGAATTAGAATATTATATGTGAACCTATCCGGGTTGCAATTATCAGCCGTCATCTGTTGGAATTTCAAATACGCCAAGTCAAGTGAATTGGATTTTACCAATGCATCTATCACAGCATTATACAACCTTGTGGTTGGACTAAGACCCAAAAACGAAATTTGGCTAAAAACTTCAGCACAATATTTCGCCAATCCCAATCTTCCCCAACTACCAATCAATATGACAAGCAGGTCTTCTGAAACCCGGAAACCAGAATTCCTAATATCCTGAAGCAATTCAACAGACAAAACAACCGGACCATTCCGATAAAGGGTCTTAGCTAGAACACCCCGAACAGCATGATTCTTTGCAAATGAGGGGTCGATATTCGAAACCCAGATATAAAATTTCAAAGGGTGAAATGGGTTTTCTTGGTTTTGCAAGAGACTCACCAAAAACTGAGGATTCAAAACGATCCTCCCCACCTTGACCTCGTGGTTTAGCAACAAAAACCAGTCTTTTCTCGAAAGAACTTGAGAAATGTATTGGTGATCAATTGGTTTAATACTCAATTTGCGTTTATGAGCTGAAATGGAAGTCTTTGAAATGGAAACTAAGTTGGGGTTTCTGAACTGAGAATTTAGTGGAGAAGGGTTACCTCTTGAAGGAGCTTCAGAGTTAGTGAGCTCCTTGGATTTAACCTTTGATGGAGAATCCCTCTGAAGTTTGTGCTTATTCCAAGCTTCTTCGGGTAGGTTTCTGATTGCAGGTGAAGCCCTGGAAGCTAAGGAAGACTGGACTCTCATGTCCTTAGCCAAAACCAGCAGAAAATGCAAGCCAGTTTGTTTATGAAGCTCGGACCGGTCACGTATCACTGAACCGGGTCTTCAGGATACAAATTCTCGGCTTAGAGAGTGAAGACATTTGCATTTGCTAGACTAGAGGCAAAACCAAACCAGACCCTAAAATCCGATGGAACATTGTAAGATTCTACTTTCTACTAAGAAAATTATATATATATATATATATATATAGATTATGTGTGTATTTGAACTAGCTTATAAATGAGCTTTTTACCTCCTCTTTTTTCTTTTTTTACAACTATATTTTAAAACATATTTAGCAAAAAAAAAATTCGGCAAAAAATTAAATAAGTTATTTCCAAAAACACAATATATATATATATATAATCAAGAATTAAGAAAAATATAATATATGAAAAAATATTGTTAGCCTTAATTCATAATATATGTTAAAAAATAGCTGAAAAAAATAATTTTGATTTATAAAAGACAATAATTACTAAGGTTTTTATTTTTATTTTTAATAAACATTAAATCAAATTACAAATATATGAACAAATTCAAAGTTATAGGTTCTAACTTTTAAATTCTAACACCACAAATATACTAATGTCCCAAATAAACAACATAAAGTGAATAACAATGTTTCCAACAATTTTTCAAAATGATAAGTTGGTTGTTAACAAATAAAAACACAAGCATACTCAATCATCAAAACCACTTGGGTTATTTTGAATGTCTTCATCAAAAGGGGGTTCATGTTCATCATCATCAGGGATGGATCCAAGTGGGGGCCCAAAGGGGCCCCGCACCCCCCTCCCCCCTCCCCCTGCCCAATTTTTTTTTTTTTAATACTTATTATATATTTCATTTTTGTAGTTGGGATCTCCTTTTCCAAAACCTTAGGCCCCTCTCCTCCCCAATCAGTCTAACTAGCCTAGCACAATTAGCAATTATCTAACTCAAAAACTTAACAAAAATAATAAAAACATTCACAATGGTGATTGTATTTTAATTAAAAAAAAAAATTATTTTACCACCAAAGAACCATCTGTTATTGGAGAAGCTAAAACTACATTTTTTGCAACTATAGTAAATTGGTATAAATACCAATTGACTGTAGCAAGTTGATTATCTCTCTACTTTCAATTTAAAAACTCATATTCTCTCTTTTCTTTTATTATTTTAATGAGTTGTGTATATTATTTCAAGTGAAGTGGTAAAAAAATAGAACATTTTATGTTAGGTATATTGTAAAGTGAGATGGTAAAATAGATAAAGTAACTTTTTGAGGTGCTAAAAGATAAATTTTTAACACTACTACTCTGAATACTCTAACTTCAAAAAAAACAAAAATTCTAGCCAACCTAGTATTAAAAAAAAACATTATTATTTTCTTTGTTGGTAGATGATTGCATCTTAATATATTAAGAAATAACAATTTTTTTTTTTATAATTTTTTAATACTATATGGATGCCTATTTAGAGTTTTTTTTTTCTTATACTCCGCCCCCCCTCTAACTTGAAATTCTGAGTCCATACTTGATCATCATAAATAACATTCTCATCTACATCATTACTGGCATCCAAATTATCCATAGGAAAATCATCAAAATCTCTTCATGCATTTTGAGGTTCATTGGAATCACTACAATATAAATTTCTAATTTGAAACCCACTTATAATTTTCATTTTCTTGAGCATATATCAAAGACAAGTGGCCACTCATGTTGTGAAAGCGGAACAATTAAACTCTCTTCTTCAACTATGCATTCGTCATGTAAAGAGATGTCATCCAAAGAAATATTTGTGGTTTGAGTTAACTGTTTGTTTTTGTTTTTGTTTTTGTTGTTGTTGTTGTTTTTTTTTTTTTTTTTTTTTTTGTCTTTCTATCATCTGCTATACATGAAAAACATCAAGTCATTCATTTTCTTTTGTTGCATATGGTTTCTTATTTTATGTGTACCTACAAACATTATAAATTTAAGGGTAGATTCCACTAATATGCCCTAAGGTTTAGGTTGATACCAAACAGGCTCAAGACATTTCAAAATTGATTAATTTGGTTCCTAAAGACAACTTAATCCCTAACATTGTTAACCTCCATTACTCATTTTTCTATTTCTTTCTCAAACCTCTCTCTCTCTCTCTCTCTCTCTCTCTCTCTCTCTCTCTCTCTCTCTCTCTCTCTCTCTCTCTCTCTCCAACCCAAGCCTATTTGCTCACCCTTTCATTGTCTTTTTCTTCTCTTAGGCAACAATAGTGGTGCGTGGGTTAGTGGTTTGAGTTGGTTGTGGGTCGTGATTTTGGGTGGTCATTTATGGTGGTTGTGGGTTGCTGGTGGTGGGCTTCGATGTGTGGTGGGTTTGTTATGGGTTTTTGAGTTTTATTTTTTATTTGGGTTTTGTAGCCAATGATGGTTTTCGGTGGTGGTGGTGGTGGTGGTGGTGGGTTCCGATATGTGGTGGATTTGCAATGGGGGTGGTGGTTTGCTATAGGTTTTTTGGATTTAGGTTTTGTTGTTGTGGGTTTGGTTGGGTTTTGTGGCCGGCGGTGGTGGTAGTGGGTTTCGATATGGGGTAGTTTTGCAATGGGGTGGTTGTGGATTCCGATGTGATGGTGGGATTGGATTTGAGTTTTGTTGTTCTAGGTTTTGACAGGGGTAAAATTGGATTGTTAGTTAATTATGATGGAGGTTGTGGCAGGTTTGAGTTTAGAGAGAGAGGGGGACGAGTGAAGAGAGAATGATAATAGAGGCTTATAGTCTTTTGCCATTGGTCAACTTTGGTTGTGTTTTGAGAAGATGAGAATGTTCTTTGGTTGCTTTATGGACGAAAGAGGAGAGAGTCATAGAGAATAGAGAGAAACTAATGAAGGGTAATAGTGTTTAGGGATCAAGTTGATGTTTGGAACCAAATTAGTCAATTTTGAAATGTCATCGACCTGGTTGGTGGCATTAACCTAAATCTCAAAGTATGTTAATGGAATTTACCATAAATTCAATTAAAAACTCTTGAAATAATAACAAAGTTTTGATAATGAAACACTTCATTAAAATTGTATATTACAGTTTAGTTTTTCCATTACCATATCAGATGCACTGTAGCAATTGGCAGTCTATTGGAGTGCATTTGTAAACTATAACAACGTATAGATTGCTACATCATCTAAAATTTCATTCTATTTCACAATTTAGAATTTATTTTTTGAATGTAACAATATACATATTACACATTATATAAATTTTTTAATAATATGACAATTTATACACCTTTAGATTTGTAAAATATATTATAGACGAAATGGACAAGATCCTTAATCCTTATGACTAAAAATAAATAAAAATATTAACATTTTTTAAAGAGCAAAATTTAAGTACAATTTCTTAGGTGTTAACTTTAAATTCCTCAATTGAATTCAACCAAATAATTGTATTGAGGTTAAGGAAATTGAGGTTGCAAAGAAGGAAAAAAGCTGACATTTATTGTGAATTTGTGATGAGTGCGGCTGGACCAAACTCTTAGGGCCCGTTTGATAGAGTAGTTTGAGTAATGTTGTTTGTATTTTTTTGAAATACGTGTGAGTGAAAAAATGTATGAAAATATGTGTAATATTGTTTAAAAACTGAAAACATGTGTTTAAGATGCTCTACCGAATGGACCTTAATCACTAAAATTCATCAAAAAGGGCTTGAGCTTAGGCTTCGTCTTGAACTTGGACGTAGGGGATTAAACTTTGTTTTTACTAAATTGGTTTATTTATTTATTTTTTAATCTTAATCATTTTCTATAGGACGACCATGGTCATCACAAAATATATTTTTATTGGAAGATGACCCTTGGTGAATTTCATTAAAACAATAATAAGTGTCATGGAATTCTTTTGATAACATTTATAATAATAAAAAAAAAAAATTATATTTGAATGGTGAGCTTTTCATTTGTAGTTCATAAACGTAATCCAATTCCAAGTAATTCCATTTGGTTACATCTTCAAGTTGATTTAAGTCATTTAACTTAACTGCATTTTCTTTAATGCAATCAAATTTTAAGAATCTTTCTATGATTTATTTTCTACTCTCATTGTGGTCGCCAAAATATATTCCCAAATTTTGTTCTTGAGCCAAATTGGTGTTCTCGAGTAAGTACAGTGTTGCTCTAATTAAGAAGATTTAGGCAACACGGTAAAAAGAAATAATAAAATATAAATAGAGAAATGTTGTCAATACTCAATACCCCATATGGGTCAGAAAATAATAAGCACAAGAATGGAAGTTGAGTTCTCTACACCAGCCCAACGTATAAGTGAAGAAGAAGACGAGTTGCATCGTAGCGTCAAGAAATTCAAAGAAAGCAATGGTGCAAGAGGCTTCTTGCCACCTAGGAAATTAGTGAGCTACAAAGATAGTCTTGTGGGAGATATCCCTGGAGCGTATGAGCAGGCTTTTAAGTTTAGCAAAGAATGGGAGGAAGGTTATGAGTTAGAAGCTGAGATGGAGCCTTTAATAGAAGGTATGGCTCAAGTGAAGCTTTCCAAGGAAACTAAAGCTCGTATCAGAGCGCCTTGGTTGAAAGCCTTGATAGTGAAAGTGTATGGTAAATCTGTTGGATTCCACTACCTCACTTTCAAGATCAATGCTTTATGGAAACCAACGGCAAAGATGGATTGCGTGACCTTGGGCAAAGGTTTCTTCTTGATTCATTTTAGTTGCAGTGATGACTTTGACAAAGTTCTTCGGGGAGGTCCTTGGTTTATAGGGGAGCATTTTCTTGCAATCAAGCCTTGGGAACCTTATTTTAAAGCTTCTGAGGCTAAGCTCACGTCAGTGGCAGTTTGGGTTAGATTGCCTGAATTGCCAATTGAGTTCTATGATGCGTCTGTGTTGAAGGAAATTGGAAGTGTCATTGGACCTGTCTTACATATTGACTCTTATACGGCCTCGGAAACCAGAGGAGGTTATGCAAGATTATGTGTTTAGTTAGACTTGGATAAACCCTTGATCAGTTCTATTCGAGTGGGAAGGTTAGTTCAAAAAGTTTTATATGAAGGCATTTCTTCTCTTTGCTTCTGTTGTGATAAGCTTGGACATAAGCAGGATAATTGTGGGCTGAAAGTGAGGAAGCCAAGTGGAGAAGATGAAGCTCAGGTCTCGTTCAAATCCAATGAGATTAGTGAGGAAGTCCAACCCGAATCCAACTATGGGGCTTGGATGGTAGTCATGAGGAAAAGAGGCTCGGGTAGGATGGGAAAAGCTAGTGGGCCTATCAAGTCTATTAACCCATCTCAAGTTAAAACTAGGGGCAATCCGGACCTTTCCCAAGCTTCTGCGCATGTGGAAGTAGGTGATGATCTTGGCAAGTCCAATCAAAGAGATTCAGCAGACTCTAGAGAAGGGACTTCACGTGTTGTGGCAGCTCAAGACTTGCAGAATGGCTTAGCAGATCGTACGGATGAGACCACACATGTTGTGGCAACCCAAAACCCGGAGATTAGCCTTGAGATGAGGAAAGATTGTGTGATGGAGGAGAGCATTGAGAATCCATATGCTGAGTGTCAACAGGATATGAAACAAACTTCAGGAAACAAAAGGAAAGCTTTAGCAAAAAATAAGGGCAAAGGAAGTGAAGGTCTGGGGATTAGGAGTTTAAAGAGTCCGAAAAACTCAAAAAGCCAAAAATGGCTATCCCATTACACCGAAAGTAAAAGCAACTTGCTTTTGTCAACAAGAGGTTTGGGGAGTGATAATCAACCTGAGAATGGAAAGGATTTTGATAGGGTTAACCCCTCTGCCACAGTCCGGATGCGCCATTTGGTACAAGAATCAAGTGGTGGCTATTCCGGACAAGATAATTTCTCAAATAAGAGCGGCACCGATGGAGACTCAAGGGTGGTTCAAAGAAGAGCTGGGGCAGGCTTGGAAGCATCTCTTCCCCATAACACCGAAAAGCATCAGATTGGGGAATCTTCCATTGGAGCACAATGCGTGGTTTCTCACGCCCAATCTGTGGTGGAAGTTCCTCGCGGATGTTCCAGAGGTTTCGTGGGAATTGGCGGAGGAGCTGAGCAAGCAAAGGAGGCCATCCGTTATGCCCCATTGGGACGAATCCGGGTGGATCATTCAAGAGAGAAGACTGGTGGATTTCAAAGGGATGGCCACGGCACACTTGGGAAATCACCCAACTTTGAAATTGATCCAAATTATGGCTCTGGTGAAGAAATGTGATGTACTTCTGAATTGCAGAGAGGATATCCGGGGCATTCTGAAGCACATGATAATTTGGAAGCCGGAATGGGGGGCATCCAAGGATCTTTTGAGGAGGATGGGGTGGAGTATGGTGGAAGCAGCAGCGGCAATGAATACTAATCCACCAGAGATTGAGGTGTCGTTAGGTCAATTTATCAAGATGAATGTGTTACTCTGGAATTGCAGAGGTGCTTTGAATCCAGATTTCAAGAGGAGGATTTTTGAAATGGCAATAAATCATGGCCTCACACAGGTTCTGGTAGCTCATGTATATAGAGAAGTGAACCGGTGTGCTGACTTTTTGGCAAAGAAAGGATGCTGCATGAGGGAGGATTTTCTTATTTTTGAAACTTCCCCCTCAGATGAATTAGATAAATTACCTGTATCTGATGTTAATGGATTGTACTGTTATAGGCAAATAGCCACTACTTTGGCCTCTGTGGTCAGTTTGTAATTCCCCTTTTGTTGTTAATATATCATGCCTTTTAACCCAAAAAAAAAAAAAAAAAAAAACCCATATGGGTCCCCTGCTCATTGAGAAACCCAAAGTCCACCACTAAAGGCCCAAAGTACAAAAATGGCTCTTGGCAACCATTCATACAGTTTATGCACAACTAGCTAGCCCAGCCCAACTAAGCACAACTCAAGTTAGATCCGAAAATTTATTCAGAAGGGCATCGCTAACTGTGTATAGATATTCATATGTGGCTAAATTACAAACTACTCTCATAATCAACCGTTCCTTTGTCCATATTTTTCATTAAGTATCACATAAGCTTATCACATAAGCTTGCCTCACGCATTTAGTTTTAACAATAAAGATTTTCTTTTATTCTCATATGACTTTCGACTAGCACATTAGGATGTTAAAAATTTATGAAGAAGCCTAGGGTCAGTAGAGTGAAAGCCAAATATTGCAAACTACTCCCGTATAGTTTAGGGTTGTTTGCATTAACAGCCCCTCGATCCATATTTTATATTAAGTGCTACATAAACTTGCCACACGTGTTTAGTTTTGATAGTAAAAATGTTCTTTTATTCTCATATGACTTTTGGATAGCACATAAGGCTGTTAAAAATTTATGAAGTTTGTTTGGAGGTGAAATAGGGTGGATGGAAAACTTTGGAGAGAAAATGGGAAGAAATTTTTTTTTGGAGTGTGTTTGATTGGGTGGGAAGAAAGAAAAATAAATTGTGAGGCCCATGTGTTTTCTCTCCTAACCCACGAAAAAGTTTTTTCTCCAAAATTAAAAGAAAACTGAAGAGAGAAATTGGACATCATTTTTGGACGAAAATGCCCATATAAAATTGCACCTTCGCCCATGTTGCTTTTCTTTGCATTTTTTTTTCCTTTTTCCTTAGGTTGCTTGCCTCCTTCTTTTTCTTTTTTCTTTATTCTTTTTTTTTTTCCTTTTGATTTACTGGGCAGGCTTGTCTAGTATTCTTTTTTTTTTTCTTTTTTCTTTTTTCTTTTTTCTTTTGTGTTTTTTTTTTTTTTTTTGGTTTAGATGTGATTTTTTTTATAGACATGATTTTTTAATTGGCATCATTTTTTCAATAAAAGTATATGCGTAAATTTATATAAACTCACTTTTCCATCCTTCTATTTTTCTACTCTCAACTAAACAAAAATGAGGGAAATTAAAATCTTTTCTATCTTTCTACTTTTTTATCCTCTTACCATTTTCTATTCTCTCACTTTTCCACCCCTCCAACCAAACGGATCCTAAGTTCTTTTTCCTTTTTTTCTTTTTTTTTGAGAAATAAGAAGCCTAAGTTCAGCAGAGTGAAAGCTAAATATTACATTTGCCTAGCTAGAGGACAGAATATATATTATATACCGTCAGTTGAAGGCGAGCACGTACGAGACCTATCTGTCGATTTTTTGATTCTTGGTGGAGGATGTTAGGCTTAGGCTAGTTTGATTTATCTGCATATTTGTCATCGTATCTGTTTGCATCAAAGATTCAAAATACAATTCGTGAGGCTCGTATTTCTTTGCCAAAATTAACAACATATGGAATCTCCATCACAAGTAGGAAATAGGAATATCTCCTCCTTTCAAAAAAAAAAAAAAGGAATATCTCCTTCACTCTCACACAGTGGTCCACACACAAAAAATATTTTATTTGCCATATCTCATAATCTTTCGTGCCATTCTTTAGCTTTATAAATGATGGAGATATCGGGGTTGTTTTCTGCATTATTGAAAAGATTTGACTTGCAAGTCAGGTTCTGCCTTTCAACTAATTTATCAAAACTTCGGGATGGGTTTTTGGTTCTATCAATTTAATGACTTTATTGCATTTAGTTAGTTGGATCATGGATGTGGCATTTCGAATATAATAAGATATGATTTCATTGATTTGATTGGAAAGAACGTGAAAATTAATTTTGCAAATTATTGGGTTAAGTGCAATTTGTTAAAATTTTGGGTTACTAATAGTATCAGTAATAGTAATACACTAACCCTATAGACACAATATTTTCATAATAATTAGGTTAACAAATTATTATTAGTTCTCATCTGAATCCACTATTAATATCATGTCATCTACTGTTCATAACTTGTCACTATCTTGACAATTATAAAATATTTTGTAAAAATTATTGTGACTTTAGACTTGTTATGCTAATATTATATCATGTCATACACATGTTAAATAGAAGGTTATATGTAAGCTAAAAATATATTTCAACACTATATTGACATTGAACAAAAAGTAGAAAGTAACTAGATTTTTATACCTTGGTGAAAGGCTAGAGCACATTATGTAATTTCGAGAATTTTATTAAAACTAATAAGTATAATAAATTATGAAGGAGTGGCAGCCTGTTAAAGCTTCGCAAAGTGGCACGGCATTCTCCCATTTACTCTTTGCCGATAATTTGGTTTTATTTGCTAAAGCGGACCATGGTAATTGTACTACCATTAGAGAGGTTCTTGATGTTTTTTGTGGTGTCTCGGGGCAAACTATTAGTGAAGCTAA
Organism: Quercus robur; assembly: GCF_932294415.1. Classification (NCBI taxonomy): domain Eukaryota; kingdom Viridiplantae; phylum Streptophyta; class Magnoliopsida; order Fagales; family Fagaceae; genus Quercus; species Quercus robur. The sequence goes on from NC_065535.1 coordinate 83,319,524, forward strand.
ATCAAGAGTGTATTTCTCACCTAATGTGGATGATGCTACCAAGGAGACCCTTAGTGATGTTTTGGGGTTTGTCTCAACTCCGAATCTTTGCAGATATTTGGGAATTCCTATTAAGCATCTCGGATCATCTTCGCAAGATTATAATTTTGTCTTGGATAGAGTCAAGCGAAAGCTAGTTGGTTGGAAGGCTAACTTGCTTTCCATGGCTGGTTGGAATGTTCTCATTCAAGCCTCCTTAGCAACAATCTCAGCCTATGTCATGCAATGTGCGCACCTTCCAGGGAAGATTCTTAATGGGTTGGATAGGGTTAACAGAAACTTCTTCTGGGGTACAATGGAGGCAGCAAGGAAGATCCACTGGGTTGGGTGGCATAAAGTGACCAAATCGAAGGATAGAGGTGGTCTTGGCCTGCAAACAGCTAGGGGGAGGAACACTGCCCTCCTTGCTAAACTAAATTGGAGGCTGCACAATGAAAAAATGCTTATGGGCAAAAGTGCTCAATGCTAAGTATTGTACTAGCAGAAGGAGCAACTCTAGTAATGCTAATAGGCTTCCTTGCTCAAGGATTTGGGCAGCCACCAAAAAAGGAAGGGAGGTTTTTATGAAGGGTAGTTGGTGGACGGTTGGAAAGGACAGCAAGATTAGTTTTTGGTATGGAAATTGGACTAAATAAGGCCCTATTCGACAGCTAATCTAAGGACCTTTAACTCAAGAAGCATCCTTGCTAGAAATTAAGGATGTGATTCAAGATTCGGGGTGGAATTGGAGTAAACTGCCTTTTGAAGTTCCTTTGGATTGCAAGTTAATGCTTCAAGTATCCCAATTTCCTTTCAAGGAAGGGGCAGTGATAGATTAGCATGGGTGGGAAACTCTAGGGGCATCTTTGATTTGAGGAGTGCTTATGGGATTGCTATGGGAGAGGATACAAATCTGCCCTTCATTGCAAATTGGATTTGGAAGCTAGTGACATTACCTCGTATCAAGTTTTTTCTATGGAAGTACACCCACAATAGTATTGGAGTGAAGGATTGCCTTGTAGGGCGAGGGGTGGATAGTGACAACCAGTGTGAAGGGGGTGTTGAAACCATACTCCACGCTTTAAGGGACTGTCCTCGGGTTCAACTTATATGGAGGCAACTTGGAGTATAGGATATAAATCATGGCTTTTAACGGTCAGAATTGCAGGATTGGTTGAGTTTTAATGGGAAGTTGAGTAAGAGTATCATTGATGGACATCCTCCCTGGAAGTTGCTGTATTCCTTTGCTGTCTGGCATGTCTGGAAGAGCAGGAACAATTATGTTTTCAATGGGAAACCACCAAATCCAAAGCTGGCTTCTGAGATAATCAATCAAGCAATGGAATTCAGTTATTGCCATTTTTCTTCTAAAGCCCCTAAAGGCAGCATAAACAAGTTGGTACGATGGGAAAAGCCACCTAGTGGCTAGACTAAACTGAACACGGATGGGGCTTTCTTGGGCAATTTGGGAGTAGCAGGTTGTGGTGGTTTTGTTCGGGATGAGAGAGGCAATTGGGTGGCTGGGTTTGCAAGGAAGATCGGGATTACTAGTAGCTTTGAGGCAGAGTTATGGGGGGCTACGAGATGGGCTTACTTTGTGCAGCAACTTAAATATTTTTGCTTTTATGGTTGAGTTAGATGCTAAAGCAATTGTTGATGTTGTTCACAATGTCAACTATGAGAATAATATTCTCTCTCCCACTTTGGACGATTGTAGGCATCTAATGTCCAAGTTTGATCAGGTCCATATTAATCATGTTTATCGCTAAGCTAACTGCTGTGTAGACACTCTTGCTAGGATGGGTGTTGAGCAGGATAGTAGTTTTGTTTCCTTTACTTGCCCATCTATGGGCATTAGAAATAGTTTAGATTTTGATGTAGCTGGGTTGTACTCGGTCAGACTTGGCTCTGATCTATATTCTGTTTCCTAGTTTTAATGAATTTCATCTTTAACCAAAAAAAAAAAAAAAGTATAATAAATTATTAGAATAATTTAAAATAAATAATGAAATTTCTGTTAATTTTTAAAAAGTTTTAGTACTTAAGTTTTATTCTAAATAAATGTTGTAAAAATTTTACCAAATACACAAGATTCTTGTTTTCTATAGAGTTTAGGAAAGGTGATTGGTTTGTTCTCTCAATTTTATAGTGGTTGATTCTCAGACTCAAACTCTTGACATATTGCTTAGTAAGTAACATGGTAAAAGCAAATTATATAATGTGTAACACTTATATTATAGTTATATACATAGCAAAATGACAAAATTAAAAACCCAACATTTATAATTAAAGCAAAAATGGTAGATGATTAAAGAAATTTAAAATAAATGATGAACCGTTTAAATTTTTTATAACAAAATTTTATTCATGGTATTATTTTTAATTTATTAAAACATGTTTCACACTTGAAACAAACGATGCTAATAAATATTAGTGTACTTATATTATTCACATAGTGAAAGCATGTTTGTGAGGATCGTGACTAATATAATGAGCTATGATTTTTTAGATCTCTTGGTAGCGACTCTTAGGGTGGAGAATTTACAAACAATGTTCATCCTCTTAAAGTAAAGTATTAGCATATAGTCGTCACTTAGTTTATTTATAATGAATTTTTTTTTTTAAATCAAATATTACTGTATCAAGATTAATACATTGATCCAAATTGAAAAGAAATTACATGACTTGAATTCTAGATACAATCTAAACAAATGGTAAATAACATACTTTTGATATTAAGTACAATCTAAAGAATGAAATTACACTAAAAATTCTGAAAAGAAAAGGCACCAAATCTGCATCTCCAAATTTGAGTTGAGGGCTATAAGTTACAAAGTAGTAAAGTGTTAGACACTAATTGTGTTCAATCTCTTAATGTCTAATGATTTTTACAGTTTATAACACACTAACTTGAATAAATAGAAACATCCAAGAGCATAAAAAAAATAAAAAATAAAAAACATAGCAACACAATAAATTATAACAAATATAAAATCAAATATAAAGAAGCATGAAATTGGCTAAACAGAATCTAGAAATCATGCAAAATGTGTCTAAAATGTAGATTAAATGTTCTTTTTAATAATTGTATAAAAAAATAATATGTGTGGATATATTTTACAATACATGAACATGAGGATATGTGAATGATGCATAAGTATTGTAATATTTTATGATACAAAAATGATTCAAAGATATGTCAAAGTGCAGGAGTATCATCAAATTCTCACAGTGAAATTTTATTGCCTTATTTAGTTTAAATCTCATGCAAATGAATATAAATCACACGTTCAAATGTCGTTATTTCATGTGACGACTTTCATGTAATAATTTCATTTTTCATGTATGCACAAGATCCAATATATGAACTATCCCCAAAATAATGCATGGCATGCGAGAATGCATGATTTGTTATCATTTCATGTGATATTTTCATCATTTTATGTGGGGGGAAATTAAACAAAAATTATCTAAAATATTGTTATTTCATTTTAAATGAAACTAATCTAAAATGATTAAAATATATATATATATATATACCCTTATGCATTTGGGGTCAATCAAAGTGAAAATCCAAATATAAACTCATGATAAAGAAACCCTAATGTAAAACAGTTCATATAATCATAGGAATGAATTCTTTTTTCGATGTTCACAAATCGTTTACTTGTGTGGAACTCCCTTCGACACCAATCTTTCAAGGTAAACTAAAGATTATGAAACTAAAAAATAAACAAAAATACTAATCTTAGTATCATACTTGTTACCATGAACGACCTATTATACATTGACATAACTCAAAATATGCAATTAATGATATCAAACTAAAAAATAAATAAAGAACTTAAAATTTAAGGTTAAAAGACTATAACAGCATATGCGTTTCTCCAATTACGAAGTTGATGGCAAACTAATCATCATTCCTGCCTCCGTTGATCTGCGTTCAAATACTTATCAGTCCTCCTTCAAATGATCATTATAATCCACAATATATCCTCATGATTTAATTAGAGAAGATACATGGGATATGTTGTAAATGATATGATGAAATTGTAAGATTGGTGTACCTAGGATGATGATTAGGCTTTTGGAATTTTTGAAGAGTGCTTGATTATGGTATGTGGATTTCTCAAGGAAAAAAAAAAATATATATATATTTATGGTATGTGGATTTACCGATTTTTGAAGAATTCATCCTCAGGTGTATTTATAAATGTTATATTGAGCATGTCCATTATTTGATTATGTTTTCAGCCTGATTAGATAATTTTGTTTGTCACTTAGTGGCAATTGCATAATTATGTTTGAGCATACTTATTTGAGCAAACCATGTCTTAAATTAATAATTAAAAAAATCTAAATTCTCCACAAAAAAAAAAAAAAAAAAAAAAAAAAAAATCTCAAATATCTTGAATCAAGGACATTCTTACTCCTTGCATGCTCTTGATTCTCTTTTGCTTATGATCAATGTTAGGATACAATATTTTATGACTTGTAAAGATCATAAGTTGTGAGTGGAGTAATATCATTTTTATACAATCCTACCTCTAACACCATTTTTATTGTATTCTAATCACAATATACAACCTTGCAAAAAAAGGAAGAAGAGGTGAATTTCTTTGTGTCATTAAATTTATTGTTTTCTTATCATACGATTTGTCCATTAAAATGGGTTACACAACACAAACATGACGCATATTTTACAATGGAGACCTGTTGATCCCATATCCTATCCAATACTCACCCAGTGCATAGAAGTTCTAGACAAAAGCCTTTGAAAGAGAAGAAAGAGGGGTATCGAGGACATCTTTCAATAACAATAACTTTAAAAACACAAAATATTTCACAAATATTAAGATAGCGAGTTGATGATAAATAAAAGAAAGAAACATCAATATCGAGTTCATAAAATAAGAGTTTCTAGTACCATAAATAAATTCATGATTTTTTGTTAGAACTCTCTTACGTGACATAATATGACTAATCGACCGTCATTTTCATATAAAACCATCACTTTTTCTTCGCTACAATTAGCCACATAAAAGAGTTGTTTGTTTGTGTTATTAGATTTTTTTATTTAAAAAAAAATCAATAAGAATCTATTGGTGTGGAAAGTATTATAAAAATAGTTGTGTACATTACATTCTCCTTTCATTATCATTGTCACCAGCCGAATAAGGACATGACAGTCTTCATATTATCACACTTTTTTCTTTTTTTAATAGAAATGATATGTCCACAATATTTTTACAACAAATTTTAAGTAGAAGGTTGTTATTGGTTGTTATTATTAGGTTAAAAAAGTAATCTCAGTACTAAATTCAAATTTGAATCAATAACAACTAATCACCTATAATTTTTTGTGAAAATATTATAAAAATATTATGAACGTAACACTTTTTTTTAACTGTAAGTTTTTTGACACTTTGATTGACGTTCAAAAATTCAATCCTCCCATGCGACATCATTTTTGGGGCCGTTTGATATAAGAGTTTAAACATATATTTTCAGTTTTTAAACAATATTATATATTTTTTTACATACATATTTTCAAAAAATACAAACAACGCTGCTCGAATTTACCAAACAGCCATCCCCGCACGTACGGAGCACACCATCAACAATCTCAATCATTCATGTAATGCCGAAAATTAGAAATAGTAAAAAGTTAAAAGAAAAATATCTCGTGTGTCTGAGACCACAAAATGACAAGAATACCCCTGGTTCAGCAAGTTGGCCACTCAGTGCCAACAAACCCTGCTGCTAGAGGTAGACACTTTCAGTGGGGCCCACAAAAATCAAGTTGGTGGGGTCAGCCGTTTCACTACGTTACCTTTCAGAACCCGACTGCGCAGAGGCTCACCGTTGAATCGAGCCCCTGGGCTCCACCCTTGATGCGAAAGTGGTTCATGTGCTGAATCAATTTGCAAGGTTGTCAGGTATTGGGCCCCATCTAAGTCTAGTTGAGCCACACATTATGAATTGGTGGCAAATTCGTGAATTTTGAGTAATCATTAGGGCCTTTTATTACTACGCACCGTTCTCTTAAAACCGCGGAAAAATCCTAGGGTCTTTCCCTTTCTTTCTTTGCAACTGCCATGAAAAATGCCAGTTGTTTTTGTAATAATGATGGACGCACGGTGTGTGTTTGTTCAATCGGAGCCGTAGAAAGTCCACTAATATTGTGAATCAACGGTTTACATGGGTCCCAATTCACGTGACCTTTTGCTTCAGTGGGACCCACATCTGAATAGTTGAATTCCCAGATGCTGTCTGCCTAGAGATTGAATCACGTTTCTTTTCGACTAGTTTGAGGAGAAACCTTACAAATTTATCATATATATTTATATTAAATGTGAATTTTGAAAATCTAACCGTTAGATTACATGTTCTTATTACATTCTTAATGCTTACAAAATTTCAAGAAAATCAAAGATTAATTGTTGTGTCATTAAATAAATGTTATAATTTCAAAATTTTGTAATCTAAAGTTGTATATGAAAAAAAAAGATAATTGATTAAATAGTAAATAATATCCGATTTGAGTGAAATTTGATATGCATATTTAGAATATAAGGAATATGAAATTAAACGGTTAGATTTTCAAAATTCACAAAAAAAAAAAAAAAAAAAAAGAGAAGTTTGAAGAGTTTCTCTCTAAATTCCTAAAGATTTGTTTGGCGCTAAACGAATTGAGACGCGCAGCTTCATCTTCAATATATTTAAAAGCCAAGTATGTTTGGTTTTAACATGTTATTATTCCAATATATTTTCTAATTGATTTAGATTTTATTCTATATTCAAAATTTAAACATTCTATTAGTCAAGATAAGGATATTCAAATATATAACTCAATCCTAATCTAACTCATATATCGAAAGCCTTCAACCCTAATAACTCATTTATTAAGCGGCTTGACATAACACAACCTATTTTAACTCATTTAATACATAATATAAGAAAAATAAAGAGAAATGGTTAGGACTTTAGACTTTTAATGAGAATTTATCGATAGAACCATTAAAATTATTTTAATTACTCAATTATATTTTAAATTCAAATTTATATTTGAAAAAAAAATGACATTTATTTATATGAATGAGAAATTTCGGGTTGATTGCAAGTTAAGAAGGTTAACCCACAAATGACCAATTTATTAATCGTGTAAAAGTGTGTTGACCTACTTTGACACAAATCCATTTACATTAAACAATAAACATATATATTTCTATTAATAACTACCGAAATTATCAATTTCATATTTAGAAAGAAAAATAAAAGAAAAAAAATTATAGTATGTTAAACTTTATGATATATAGTAAAACCATGGCTATAATTTTTTCACCCTTTCACAAATCTATAGTTTTTTTTTTTTTTTTTTACTACAAATAAACTGTTTATATTATCAATCAAGTACAAATAATAATTTGATATCATATGAATATATTTACATATTTACTCAATTCAATATCATGTCTATATAAATATATATATATATATATATTTCTAGACGTAAATACATATAAAAATGTAAAATTATATATAGTTAAATAAAACATTATGTTCACGAATACAATGTTTGAGCTTGGTTATTTTAATAGTCAAGCCTAAACTTTTGTTTAAGCTTGACTTGTTTACCAAACAAACATTATAAACAAGCATTTTTCCGAGTTGAACTCGAGATGTTCATAAACAACTTGATTCATTTATAGTGCTATATTTGTTTATTAGTCAAATTATTCAGTAACTCATGCAATGCATACAAAAGTTTAACGAAATATAATAATTTTTTTTTCTCTTTTATGTTTTGTATAAATATGAAATTTAATAATTATGATAATTAGTAATATTCATTTTATTAGGATTGTATATAAGGAACTGTAATGGAACGGGCTTTGGTCCTTTTATCCAAAAGATGAATGGATTAAGGCCCAAAGAGCCCAATACAATAAATTTGTAGAGAGTGGGTTAAAAAACTAGGCTTCAACGAAATAACAACGACTACAATGGGCTAAAGCGGATAAGAGAACAAGGAAAAACAATGACTAAACAAGTGTGATGCATAGAGATTGTTCCTCGGCAATGTCCAAGGAGGGTAGTTCTCCAATATATCTCTCTTTGATTTGATTACAATTGCTGTTCTTAATGCTATGGTGTTTTTCTCCACATATTTTTTGTCCCCTTGCCCTTTGGAGGGTCTCTCACATTATATAGCTCCCTTTAGGCGATCCTAGCCTTTCATTTGTTGATCCTTTAGTACACCATTTGAGTGTTTGTCCCATCAAACACCTTCCCTAACCCCTTGTGAGTTGCGGTGGCCAAGACAGCACTGTTCAAGGGTCTTTTCCACATAAATGCAGTCAGGAGGTTTGGTGAAATGCATTAAATATGGGGGCAGCCACCACCCCTTCAGTCATGTCCGGGCTAACCCATTTCTGAAACTTTTTCTCAGCAGTAGGACCTCCTCTAGCAATGTGCCATTGATGTGGCCTTATTGGTACTAGCGTGTGGCCTCCTCGGCTTGGTAATGGACTCATCGGCCATGGATATGACATGTGGCGCAGGTGCCTTATTTAAATTCTTGTACCTCACAGGAACTATATATTTTACTATTTAAAAAAAATTAGTAAACAAACATGCGTAAACATGCATTTTTCCAAGTTGTACTTGGGTTGTTCATAAACAACTTATTTCATTTACGACATTAAATTTAACAAAGTATAATTAATTTTTCTCTCTTTTATGTTTTGTCTAAATATGAAATTTAGTAATTATGATAATTATCAATAAGAATTTTATTATAATTGTATATAAGGAATCATATATTTAACTATTTAAAGAAAATATGATTTGCTAAGATTTTAATGGAAGATTTATATCCTTTTATAAGGTTTTAATCCTCCCTCCTCTATCATAATCACATTTATTAAACTTAAATCGACTCAGCCGATCAAACTGAAAAGTCAGTGACCTAGCACCTAGACCGGTTTGGGTGTTTAAATGGATCGTCTTTGCATAAAACCCAATCAAATTAAACCCGACAAGTTTATGATGACCCGAGTAACCCAAATGAGATTATATAACCCGGTTGGGTTTGTGAAATTAAATCCATAGATCTATTTTATTCACTAATTTACTATTTAATTTGTTATAATTGTCAAGAAGAGAAAATCTAAAGAATTAAAAAAAAAAAAAAATACACTTATCTGTTTGTTTACTTATCTCCAAGACTCACATTCTAAAAAAAAAAAAAATTATTTGACCTTGCAGTTTAACCAATAAACCATTGATTGAACCAATGACCCAATGACTCAACTCATAGATGGATCAATGTCCTGATTGGGTTTAATAATTATGGTCATAAGTCAAAACTATTAAATTATCAAAAAAAAAAAAAAAAAAAAGCCAAAATGGTAACCACAAACCAAACACGGTGCAATCATGGAGTAAACAAATCCACGGCTCAGATTAACTACGTACAGAACTCCCATCTCTCTATAAAAATCACCACAGAACCCAGTTGTTTAACACAACTGAAGCAAAAACGTGAGTCTGTTGACCCTCATATAAAATTTCATCACCATGCTTCTACGAAGCTCATCAACTCCGATCCTAAATTCATGGCTTCCACACGCGGTAAAAGACTCATCCCTAGTCCCAGAGCTCGAAATAGTCCCCCAAATCCCCAAACGACGAAGCTCACTTTGCTTAACAGTCGGATCTTCTCCTCCGGTGATCAGCGATCCAACCACTAAGGCGATGACACGTGCGCTCTCCGAAACCGACCTCCGCGAGCTCCCGGTTCCGAGGAAGAAGCCGTTTTCGAGAACTCTGAGCGGAATCTCGGTGGAGGAGGAGGTGGAGGAAGCGATAAAGATGGTGGGGTCTGGTAGTAAAACGGTGTCGTCATTGGGGGATAGGTGCGAGGTTGGGACGAACAGTGGGAGTGGGGTGCTGAACTTGTTGGTGGCGGGTGGGTTCGGGTGTGGCGGCGGTAAGATCTGTGGCGGCGGTGGAGGTGGACGATCGGACGGTGATGAAGATGGGAGCTTCGATTTCTGGGATTCGAATCATGGGAATGATGGGACTGATTTGTATTATCAGAAAATGATCGAAGCTAATCCTGGAAACTCGCTTTTGCTCAGCAACTATGCTAGGTTCTTGAAAGAGGTAAGTACATAGATAATCACAAGTGACTGTTTTTTTGTTTGAAAAGTAGCTATCTTGCTTTTATAAATTGTAATCGACTAGTTGTAACTTAGGAGGGACTAAATTGTTACATTTGAAGGATTGAAATCGAGATTTTAAAATTGAGGGAACAAAATCGAACAGACAGATTCAATTTAATTGTTTTTTTGAAAAGAAAATGAATTATCTGTGGTGGGTTTTGTTAGTTTAAGATTAATTTTGTGTTGATAAAATATAACTGATGATTTTGGAAACGGTGGCAGGTTCGCGGAGATGTTGAAAAGGCGGAAGAGTATTGCGGGAGGGCGATTTTGGAGAACCCGAATGATGGGGAAGTGTTATCCATGTATGCAAATTTGATATGGCAGGGCCATAAGGATGCTCCTAGAGCTGAGAATTACTTTGATCAAGCTGTTAAAGCTGCCCCTGATGACTGGTAAGAGCCTCAATTCTTTCATGCTCAATCTTAGAAATAGGATTTGTTATTGTTGTGAATTAACTGAGTTGTATTGCTTTTATGCTGCAGTTATGTTCTAGCATCCTATGCTCGGTTTCTTTGGGATGCTGAAGAAGAAGAAGAAATGGACCATGAAGTGGAAGATGGCACTAGCAAAACATTACCAGTAACAGCCAGTTTCTTCCATGGAGCTCCTATAGCTGCTTCTTCTTGAAAGCTTTCTCTTTGCATCTCTCTTGTATCATATATAGATAGCCTGAATATCTTTCTGACCTTTTGTTAATATATCCGTGACTTTTTTGCCTGCTGAGATGAGTTGTATTAAAGATTTAGAAAAATTTTCCCCCTCATTCTTGTAGTCATAGTTGTAGAATGCAAATAAGAAATGAAGGAATGAGTTTTGAGTTTTAAATTTCATGGAGCCCTTCAAGATGATTGCTGTATTCTGCATCCTCTGCATGAGCTTAGTAAGATTTGATCCTTAAAATTTCGTTGCTTAAAAAGTAATTTTCTTTTTAAATTAAGGTTAAGATGGAGGCACCAAAGCTTGTATCTTGATGTATCTTCTATGGACAAAGAAAATTAAGAAGAAGAGGTGCTGGAGTCCCCCTAAATCTCCTTTAAAAAATGAATCATGGGCAATATGTACGTAGGTGAAAAAGTTGCACCTTTCAGAAATAAAGAAGTCCACATAACAGCCCCCTCATATGAACTATAAATTCTTCAAATAGCAGTACACAAACTCATTCCATTTGCAACATGTGCTATAATCACGGTTGTCAAAATCCCGATTTAGATCTTACGATTTTACAATCTTATTTGCACAAAATGATCCGGATCTTTTAAGAATTTTTGCGATTGTTCAGGATCGGTAGGATCGTACGATTCTGACAATCGCAAACTACCTTGGTTTATTTTAATCTTCTTTAACTTGAAAGTAGGCTTAATTGAACCCAAATGAAAAATAAAATCTCAATAAACCAAGTTTTTCCACTCTAATATAGGAGTCTTTTGGGTTAATATTGCAAAATCTGAACTTAATTTGCATTATAGGAACTGTTGAAAGTTATTTGGGATTTTGAGGAGAGAGACTGAATTTTGGTATCACCATTGCCGAAATTCAGCCAAAAATATGAGAGAGAAGAAGAAAAAGGAGGAGAGAGAAAATGTTGAATTTCGACAACGTAGATACCGAAATTTCTCTGCCCAATTCTATTGCCCGGGTGTGAAGTGTGCGTGGAGTGCCCAAAGGGAAAAAAAAAAAAAAAAAATTGACAAACTAATTGTGGCAATGCCATTGCCGAAATAGGGGGAAAAAAAATTGTAACAATTGTGGCAATGGCATTGCCAAAAATGGGGAAAAAAAAAATGTGGTTCTGAAATCTGGGGAGAGTAAAAAAAAAAAGTGTTACGTTCACAATAAATCACATGTGATTAATTATTATTAGTTCAAATTTGAATTTAACACTGAAATTATTTTTTTAATCCAACAATAACAACCTGACACTTAAAATTTGTTGTAAAAATTGTGTGCATGTATCATTTCTTAAAAAAAAAGTGGAATGGATTTGTGGCAATGGCATTGCCGAAATAGGAAAAAAAAAAATTTGTGACAAACTAATTGTGGCAATGCCATTGCTGAAATAGGGAGAAAAAAAAAAATTTTGTGAGAACCTAATTGTGGCAATGCCATTGCCGAAATAGAGGAATAAATTTTTTTTTTAGCAATTGTGGCAATGGCATTGCCGAAAATAGGGGAAAAAAAAAGTGGTTCCGAAATCTCTGGAAGAGTAAAAAAAAAAAAAAGGTGTCATGTCCATAATATTTTTACAACATTTTCACAATAAATCACATGTAATTAGTTATTATTAGTTCAAAAAAAATTTTGTGACAAACTAATTGTGGCAATGGCATTGCCGAAATAGGGAAAAAAAAATTGTGGCAATGCCATTGCCAAAATAGGGAGAAAAAAAAAAGTGACAAACTAATTGTGGCAATGGCATTGCCGAAATAGGGAGAAAAAAAAAATTTTGTGACAACCTAATTGTGGCAATGCCATTGTCGAAATAGGGAATAAATTTTTTTTTTTAGCAATTGTGGCAATGCCATTGCCGAAAATGGGGAAAAAAAAGTGGTTTCGAAATTTGGGGAAGAGAAAAAAAAAGTGTCATGTCCACAATATTTTTACAACATTTTTACAATAAATCACATGTGATTAGTTATTATTAGTTCAAAAAAATTTTGTGACAAACTAATTATGGCAATGGCATTGCCGAAATAGGAAAAAAAAAAATTTGTTACAAACTAATTGTGGCAATGGCATTGCCGAAATAGGGGAAAAAAAATTGTGACAAACTAATTGTGGCAATGCCATTGCCGAAATAGGGAGGAAAAAAAAATTTGTGACAAACTAATTGTGGCAATAGCATTGCCGAAATAGGGGAATAAATTTTTTTTTTTAGCAATTGTGGCAATGGGATTGCCGAAATAGGGGGGAAAAATTTTCACCTATTTCGGCAATGCCATTGCCGAAAATGTGAGGGGAAAAAAAAAAAAAAAAGAATTGTGGCAATGGTATTGCCGAAATAGGCAAAATTTTTTTTTTGGTAATTGTGGCAATGATATTGCTGAAATAGGTGAATTTTTTTTTTTGGGGTAATTGTGGCCCATTGCCAAAAATGGGAAGGGGAATAATGGAATGGAATTGTGGCAATGCCATTGCCGAAATAGGTGAAATTTTTTTTTAAAAAAAAGTGGTTGCCAAAATCTGGGGAGGAATTTAAAAAAAAAAGTGTTACGTTCATAATATTTTTACAATATTTTCACAATAAATCACATGTAATTAGTTATTATTAGTTCAAATTTGAATTTATCACTGAGATTACTCTTTTAATCTAACAATAACAACCTCCACTTAAAATTTGTTGTTAAAATATTGTAAAAATTGTGTGTACCTATCATTTCTTTAAAAAATAAAATGTGGAATGGATTTGTGGCAATGGCATTGCCGAAATAGGAGAAAAAAAATTGTTCCCATTGCCGAAATAGAGGAGAGAGATATAAAAAAAGTACGCATATTGTTCTTTCAATATTTTTTTGACTGAACCAGTTTGGTTTGTCATGTTCTTTTAGAAATAGATAAGGATAGATTCGAGTACACTCTCTGGTATATTGATTCTTATTCTAAAGTACACGCTGTAAACAAAAACAAAAAAAGTACATAGATTCTTATAGAAGAAAAAAATGACTGATGTGCATGCTGTAAACAAAAAAAAAAACAAAGAAAGTATATAGATTCTTACAATAGAAAAGAAAAAATGATTGATGTGCACACTGTAAACCAAAAAAAGCAAAGAAAGTACATAGATTCTTACAATATAGAAGAAAAAAATTATTGATGTGCACACAGTAAACCAAAAAAGCAAAGAAAGTACATAGATTCTTACATGTACGATGTAAACAAAAAAAAGCGAAGAAAGTAAACCAAAAAAAACAAAGATTCAATTAACCAATCACCTCAACTCCTCATCTCATCTGATTTTTATTCTCTGCAGGAAATATATTTTGCCACGCCTAAATCTCCAACATGATTCTTTTTTGTCTTTTTATTCTTCAGTTGGTAATAAAAGGTAAGGGAAGTGCAAGGTAAGGCAAGTGCAAGGCAAGGCAAGGCAAGTTGTTGAAAAATTAGAATTGCATCTCATCACAGTTCCTCAGGTTGCAAAGTTACTCTTTTACTTTGCTTCAGTGTGCCACAACTAAGGATTGTAAGTTTTTTGTTAATGTAAGTTTTTTTGCTTTGCTTATTAACTTATAGCTCTAGAAATTAACAGATTTATTATTATTGTATAAACATGTTCTTTGTAAATATTAGAAGCTAATACATTGTAAAATATTATGTATTGTTATAATTGCAGTTAATATTATTTGTATGCCTATGATTATGATTATTGTTGTTGTTCAAATTTTAGATTAATGAATTATTTTTTATGGTTATCTGATTGTGTGTGTGGTTTTTTTTTTTTTTTTTTTTTTTTTTTGCAAGTTCACTCTATAATTCTCACTCTTTTAGTTGGCATCACAATTGTGGTAAGCATCTCAATTATAGTTAATACTAATTATTGTGTGTATGATTATTTTTGCTAAAACTATTATTATTATTATTATTAAAAATTTTGCTTCATAAATCCTTTATTTGAGTTTCTTTCAATTTTATTGTAGGATATATTTGAAATGGATCAACAACAATATCATATCTCTAATGACGCAATGGAAGGCAATGTACGTTGCAAGATCCAAATTTATTAATGTCCTAATAATATCTGCAATTATTCAATTTACATGAAAATAACTTAAATATTAGCAATATAACATTGTGTGTGTGTATATATATATATATGTATATATTTAAAAATTCAGGTTTCCACCTTACAAGTGCGACCCCAATCGTTTGCACCCCCCCGGCAGTTAGGCGAGCGTATCACCCCATATTTGCATCAATGTAGATTATATCGTGTTACCCGCCTACCACATATAGATATTGATTGGAGTCTTATCACTTCTTTGGTGGAGTGATGGCAATCTAGTACCCATACATTTCACCTACCTAATTGTGAAATGACTATAACTCTACAGGATATAGCAATCCTTACAAGATTGCCTATTGATGGCAATGCAGTGCGCGGGCCAATAAATTTGAATTGGAGTCTAGTATGTCATAATTTACTTGGGGTGACACCACCTGCAACAGCATTGAATTTTGGTGGCCTTAAAATAACATGGGTAAGGGATACATTCTCAAACCTACCAGAGGGTGCCAATGCTGTAACAACCCAATAGCATGCTAGGGCATACATGTTTCAGGTTTTGGCTTTACTATTTGGAAATAAGAGCCAAAGTATATTGCATTGCTGCTTTCTCAAGCTGTTAGACGACTTTGGTGTAGTTGGGGAATATAGCTGGGGTAGTGCTACACTTGCTTACCTTTATAAGGAGTTGTGTACTGCTGCTATTAAAAAAAGCACGGAGATTGCAGGTCCTATTTTCATATTACAATTATGGGCGTGGGAGCATCTTCCATATCTGACCCCAATTCCAATAAATCCAACAAATTTAAATGGCGACGACCCATACGGTTGCAGGTATAATATTTACTTTTTATTTCTATACAATTTCGTAATCCTTGATACTTCCAAACCCTAAATATTGTATGACAATCATTAATTGTGTATAGGTGGGATACCAAGAGAACGTTTACTCACACACCAACGCATGTTTTGTGTGCGTATCGTTCTAATCATGACACACATAATAATGAACAGGTAATATATCACAATGCATCAATGGTTAATTTACTAGTTATATTATTGTCTTGACTGATTATAACATAGTTATTGTAATTGGAACTGCAGGTTGTTTGGACACCATACGATAATTATTTGCATCCATGGTGTCTTGCAGAAAAAAATATATGGACTACAACAGCGCCATTGCTATGCTTCTAAATTGTAGAGTATTACCACCCAGAAAGAGTCATGCAACAGCTTGGGTTGTTGCAAAGATGTCCAAGGTGGCCTACTAACAATTTGGATAAATCTATGCATTGTGTAAAGTTGACAGGAAAGTCCACTGTCAATTGGAGAACGTAGTATGAACAATACTACCAGCGTTGGAACATGCGAGCTGAACTTCTAGTTAGGGATGACCATTTTGATTCAAGTGTGGACTACACAACATGGTACCAGCAAAATTGTCACCTATTCACGACACCAGAGGCGGCTACCCATATGTACTGGGTTATTATTTTAGCTTTTTCAATAATATTGCACTAATATTGATAACAAGTTATTTACACATCCAAATACTGCACTAATATTGATAACAAATTATTATTTTCGCTTTTTCAATAATACTGCACTAAATAAATGTTATTTTTCTTTTTCTACGGCAGCAAACTGAGGTCAATAATATGTTAAATTTAGCTATTGCAAACCAACAGAGGAATGATCTCACAGCACAACAAGTCCTTCCACCAATAGTAGAGGGTCTTACCCGACTGAAGTTATTGATGGAAGCAAATATTTCCTCTGTCCCTACTAAGAGGGTGACAACCTTCGGGCGACGACAAAGGCGCCAAGGAAGACATCTGCAAACCTATACTGAAACCCGCTCGTCCACCTCTGCACAACGTGGACAATGTGGAAATGATGATGCCAGACCATCCACCTCCACACAACACAATATGTATAGCTCTACCCAAGCTGGGCCATAAACATTTGCTAGTAATGAGCCAACCACCTTCAGTGAGTATAATCCAATTAATGTCAACGAGTATTACATGAATTTATATCAACAGATTGGGTCATCCACTTCCATAGGACAAGGATTTGAGGGTTTGTTTAGCTATGACAATTATCCCCAACCTAATTCAACACCTCCTTCCTATCACCCATCGCCACCTCCATCTTATGCTAGGCAATACAATTATGGCCAAGATAGCCAGTACAACTATGATTTCTGCACACCAGAACCTTCCCAACCACCCCCTCATGTTGGTGATTTTTGCACACCACAAAATACATGGGCATGTGCTCCAAACTCCGAGGAAGAGGCCTCCGTAATAGACTCTGAGGAAGATGCCTCAAATGAAGATAGTGGGGAAGATGCAGAAGATAGCCAAGATATGGAGGTGTCTTCAGATAATGAAAATGACGACTGTGGTAATTATCAAACAGAGGTTGATATTAGAACACAGCCGAAGCGCATGGGGAGAAGTCCTGTGCAAGCACGAAGGTACCCACAACGAGTAAATAGGCATCCTCCATGTTGTGGAACACAACAAAAATTGAATGTACCTCATCGTTGCAATCACTAATCAATGTAAAATGACTGTTTATTAAAAATATATTAAAGTATTATCATTATTTATGCATCATTGTAGCAAAAAATATTATGCCTAGATAGTATACATAGCACATTATACTACTAACCGTAAGACCTTTGTGAAAATAAGAAATGTGTACTTATTTTTTTGGCATTTGAAATTAGTGCCCAATTAATCTAATCATACATCTATTTACTATAATTGTCCATTCCTAATCCGACATAGAATCTATATGTGTAGCCACAACTGTAGGCGCATAATAGGCGGAATAAAAAAGGTGTCAAACTTCAATAAATGGGAAATCTTTTTTCCTTTGCATGGTGGCTACTGTGGTGTACATTTTTATTTTCATTCTCCACAGCCTCTCTTCCAAACCCTCATAAAAGTGTCAAAGAAAAATAAAACTTTCACCATCTAATATTCGTCCAAATTTATAGCAGCAAATTGTGAGTTAATTCCGGCCAACAAAATTCGTGAATTTCAAAAAACTCAAAACATAAAAGTTGTAGATATTTAAGTCACGGTTCCAGCACATCCAGCCTTGAGTCAATTGGATTTTTGAAGAGAGAGATACGTCTAAAATACTGATTAGTGCTCAAATCTGATTTTTCCTATTCATATTATGGCCCTTTGATTTCTTTCCTTATTTGAAGCTTTCAAACATGGTAAATGACCAAGCACTCCATAAAAAGTATACATTTTAAGGTGTTACGTTCACAATATTTTTACAATATTTTCACAATAAATCACAGGTAATTAGTTATTATTAGCTCAAATTTGAATTTAACACTGAGATTACTTTTTTAGTCTAACAATAACAACCTCTACTTAAAATTTGTTGTAAAAATATTGTAAAAGTTGTGTGTACATATCATTTCTTTAAAAAAAAATGTGGAATGGATTTGTGGCAATGGCATTGCCGAAATAGGAGGAAAAAAAATTGTTCCAATTGGTTTGTGGCAATGCCATTGTCAAAATAGAGGAGAGAGATATAAAAAAAGTACGCATATTATTATTTCAATATTTTTTTTACTGAACCAGTTTGGTTTGTCATGTTCTTTTAGAAATAGATAAGGATAGATTTAAGTACACTCTCTCGTACATTGATTCTTATTCTAAAGTGCACGATGTAAACAAAAATAAAAAAAAGTACATAGATTCTTATAGAAGAAAAAAAATGACTGATGTGCATGTTGTAAACAAAAAAAAAAAACAAAGAAAGTATATAGATTCTTACAATAGAAAAGAAAAAATGATTGATGTGCACACTATAAACAAAAAAAAAAAAGCAAAGAAAGTACATAGATTCTTACAATATGGAAGAAAAAATGATTGATGTGCATACAGTAAACCAAAAAAGCAAAGAAAGTATATAGATTCTTACAATAGGGAAGAAAAAAATGATTGATGTGCACGCTGTAAACAACAGTAAAGTACATAGATTCTTACAATACCGAAGAAAAAAATGATTGATGTGTACATTGTAAACCCAAAAAAGCAAAGAAAGTACATAGATTCTTACAATACGGAAGAAAAAAATTGATTGATGTGCATGCTGTAAACAAAAAAAAAGTAAAGAAAATACATAGATTCTTACGTGCACGCTGTGAACAAAAAAAGCAAAGAAAGTAAAAAAAAAAAAAAACCAAAGAGTCAATCAACCAATCACCTCAACTCCTCATCTCATCTGGTTTGTGGCAATGGCATTGCCGAAATAGAGGAGAGAGATATAAAAAAAAAAAAAGTACGTATATGAAAAAAAGTACCCTATAAGGATAGATTCAAGTACAATGACATTGCAGAGATTCTTTTTAGTATTTGTGGCATTGCAGAGATTCTTTCAGTATTTTTTTGTTGCTGAAATAGAGGAGAGAGATATAAAAAAAAGTACGCATATAAAAAAAAAGTACCCTATAAGGATAGATTCAAGTACAATGGCATTGCAGAGATTCTTTCAGTATTTTTTTGACCGAAGGAGTTTTGTTTGTCATGTTCTTTTATGGTAAAAGTACCCTATAATATCACTGAATTCAAATGATATGAAACTTGCATCCTATTTAAACAGCACTAATGTCACTGAAATTTCCACAATTCTTATTTTCTACTCTTTTTCCCCTATAAATTCCGTCAACCTTCTTCTCCACTCTTGTTCCCCTCATAATTTTACCAACCATTTTCAAATCATGCGTGCCATACATTCTACAAACAACTATAAGTAACAACACTTGCAAATATCTATTCGTTCGTTATCTCTTAGAAGGTGAGTTATATTTCTTAAGTAGTTACTTTTCTTTTTATAATATTCGTGTTGATATGTTTTAGGGGCATAGCTAAGCATGCAAATCTTGTTTTTGTTAAATTATTTGTTCATGCAAATCTTGTATTTTTATTATGTGTTTTGCAACATGAACTGATTTGTATGATATGTTTTAAATTATTTGTCCATGAATTCTTGCCTAAATTTCAAAATTGACATATATTTCCTTAAAGAAATACTTAGTTTGTTAGCCTATAATATACACGTATGCTATAAGAAAACCAAAAAAAAAAGGTTAGTATACGTTCATAAACCTTAATAAAAAATAATTTAATACTATTATTATCATTGAATATTTTTAATGGATTACCTTCTTGTATTGCATTGTAATGGTTGTGTAGTGTTAATTTATTAATATTATTATTATGCTTTAGTGTAGATGGCGGAAAAGTTGTTCATTTTTCTCATCCATTCCGGTGGAATAATTAAACATGGAGAAAATGGGGTTTATTACGAAGGGCCACCTCCTTCTATGCTTCCATTAAGTCGGGGTGTTACATTTGAAGACCTATGTGATGGAGTAGCATCCACGCTTCATATAAACAGAGAAGATTCAAAATTGACTATTTGGTATAGATTTTCATTTCAATGTCATCCACATCCTGTGACTTACCAGCAAGTTTTGGTAGCAAATGATAATGGTGTCAATGCAATATTCGATATGTTAGACTGCCAATATGGATTTGTAGGTGCAGAGTTATACGTGGGTGTAGAGCCTATAAGAAGCCACCGAGATGTTTTTCCCATTCGATATGCCAACGAAGGACCGAGTGCATCGTTTAGTTATTCACATGGCGGGTACTTCCATGATCCATATGCCACTCATATTGGTCATTATTCTCAAGATACGGCTCATTCCCCAATCAACATTGGCGGTGCTGACTATCATGCTCCATATACCCATGTTGCAACTGAGGACCAACATGTTCCTTCTCGGCCTATGAACAACAGTGATGTTGACTATGATAATCCAACTGAGCATGTCACACAAGAGACTACTTGTTTTGAGTTTAAAGCTCAGTATGACCAAACCGCCACTCAGAGAGCTGCTAATGATCCTAATGATACACATTGCATAGCTGCTACTACTGAAAATGCGGTCCATACATTATCAGAAAGGATGCGGACCATGATAGTGATGACCAACTTGATGACGATGAGGTCCTTGATGATATTGGAGATGAACAGGAGCCTCCAAATGAAGGTAATCATGAAAGCAGTCCAACTATGGCAGTCCATCAACATTCATCACTAAGCTTTTCATAGAACACGTGGGATAATATGATTGATCCAACCCCACCATTTGAAAAGCCCACTCAGAGTATTTGGGACCCTACCCAAGAGTTTTATGTGGGCTTGCTTTTTGCCAATAAGGATGAACTACAAGTTGCTGTTAAACGCTATCACATCAAGAGGAACCAAACATTTTGTGTAAGAGAGTCAGATCCAGAATGTTGGTCTGTAAGGTGCAAAAATTGTTTTGGTGTCTTCGAGCATGCTTCCAGGCTACATATGGGTTGTTTGAGGTTAGGAAATACAATGATCCACACACATGTACAGAGTCCACGTTCACACAAGATCACGAGCAATTAGACACCCATGTTATTGAGAAAGAGTTGAGGGATGTTGTCAAAAATGATCCAACCATAAAGATTGCTTCACTTCAACAGACTCTTTACAATAAGTACCAATACAGGCCTTCTTATTTTAAGGTGTGGGAGGCAAAAGAGAAAGCAATTGGTAGAGCGTTTGGTGATTGGGACAAATCTTACCAATTATTGCCAAAATGGTTGAAAGCTTTGACTGATTCAAACCCGAGCAGCAGGGTTATTTGGAGAACAATACCTACTACTATGCTAGGCTGTGCGATATTCGAGAGAGTGTTCTGGGCTTTTGGTCTATCTATTGAAGGTTTTCAACATTGTAGGCCAGTGATTAGTATAGATGGAACTTTCCTATATGGTAAGTACAAAGGTACGTTACTGATTGCACCAGCGTGGGATGGTGACAACAGACTTTTTCCACTTGCCTTTGCCATTGTGGAGAAGGAAACTGATGATAGCTGGTATTGGTTTTTGCGTTGTATTCAGATTAATGTCACTAATCGAGAAGGGTTATGTGTCATATCTGATCATCATCCTGGTATAATGGCAGAGATACGGGCTATATGTCAATCGACACGTTGGTATCATCGTTTTTGCCTTCGCCATGTGGCTAGCAATTTCAATTAACAAATTGGGAATAAAAACTTGAAGGCTATGGTAATGTGGGCAGGCATGGAGAATCAGTTATGAAAGTATCAAATCACCAGGGATAGAATTACTCAATTAAGTGCAGATGCTGAGAAGTATTTAAGGGAAATGCCGGTGGAAAAGTGGACGTTAGCATACGATGGTGGACATCGTTATGGGGCAATGACCACAAACTTGTCTGAAAGTTTCAACGGAATTCTAAAGAGTGCTAGAAATCTGCCCATAACTGCATTAGTTGAACTTACATACTATCGTTGCGTCGCCTACTTTGCCGATCGGTATACTAAGGCATGTGCAGAGGTTACTGCCGGTGAACGCATTACGGCCTATGCAAAGAATAAATTCAATAAATGGGAAAAAAAGGCACCAAAGCATTCAGTTACTGTATTCAGTCATGAAGATGGTCTATTTGAAGTCAAAACACCAATAAACCCTAACTCTGCATATAGGGGTAATCATCGTCATGAGGTAAATTTGAGGCAGAACACTTGTAGTTGTCAAAAATGGCAGGTTTATAAGATTCCGTGCTCACATGTCATTGCCGTGTGTAAATATCAAGGCATCTCTGCAATGCGATATATCGACCGTTGCTGCCATTTGGAAGAACAAGTTGCTTGTTATGAACCTAGATTTCGCATGATTCCAGACAGTGTACATTGGAATGAGCCTAATTTCCCGGTCTTGTATCCTAATGTCAAGCTGCGTCGTGAAAAAGGTCAACCAAGAACAACTCGGCTTCGAAATGAAATGGATGAAGGGGCAGAGCATCAACCAAGGCCATTGTGCAGTCTCTGTAGGCAAGAAGACCATAATAGAAGAACATGCCCCACTCGAATTGTGGCTAGCTCCACTAGTGGCTAAACTGAATGACCCAACATAAGTATTCAATCTACTTCAGTGGATTGGTTGGACTGTTGTTTTTTTATTTTTTTAATTATGTTTTTAGGAGTTGGACCATATTGTTAGTTTGTATTATTTGAAAGAACATGGTACTAATTCCATATGCTATGATGTTTTCTAGCACTGCAAGTTGGATTGGGGTGTACGTTTATTTATTTTGTGTCTGTGTGTGTCTATATATATATTGTGTATTATAGTTTAGGGTTTCGATAACACCTTAAAATGTATACTTTTTATGGAGTGCTTGGGTCATTTACCATGTTTGAAAGCTTCAAATAAGGAAAGAAATCAAAGGGCCACAATCTGAAGAGGAAAAATAAGATTTGAGCACTACGTACTTTAGAATAAGAATCAATGTACGAGAGAGTGTACTTGAATCTATCATTATCTATTTCTAAAAGAATATGACAAACCAAACTGGTTCAGTCAAAAAAATATTGAAAGAATAATATGCTTACTTTTTTTATATCTCTCTCCTCTATTTCGGCAATGGCATTGTCACAAATCCATTCCACATTTTATTTTTTAAAGAAATGATAGGTACACACAATTTTTACAATATTTTAACAACAAATTTTAAGTGGAGGTTGTTATTGTTAGATTAAAAAAGTAATCTCAGTGATAAATTCAAATTTGAACTAATAATAACTAATTATCTGTAATTTATTGTGAAAATATTGTAAAAATATTGTGAACGTAACACTTTTTTTTTTTTTTTAAAATTCCTCTCCAGATTTCGGTAACCACTTTTTTTTTTTTTTTTTTAATTTTTATAAAAATTGCACCTATTTCGGCAATGGCATTGCCACAATTCCATTCCATTATTCCCCTCCCCATTTTCGGCAATGCCATTGCCACAATTACCCAAAAAAAAAATTTCACCTATTTCAGCAATACCATTGCCACAATTACCAAAAAAAAAATTTCGCCTATTTCGGCAATACCATTGCCACAATTTTTTTTTCCTCACATTTTCGGCAATGGCATTGCCACAATTACCCAAAAAAAAAAAAAAAAATTCATCTATTTCGGCAATACCATTGCCACAATTCTATTCATCTGAAAAAAAAATTTCCACCTATTTCGGCAATCCCATTGCCACAATTCTATTTTTTTTTTCCTCACATAAAATTTTTTCCACCTATTTCAGCAATCCCATTGCCACAATTCTATTTTTTTTAACACAATTTTTACAATATTTTTACAACAAATTTTAAGTGACAGGTTGTTATTGTTGGATTAAAAAAGTAATCTCAGTGTTAAAATCAAATTTGAACTAATAATAACTAATCACCTGTGATTTGTTGTGAAAGTATTATAAAAATATTGTGAACGTAACACCTTTTTTTTTAACTTCTTCCCCAGATTTCGACAACAACAATTTTTTTTTCCTCCCATTTTCGACAATGACATTGCCACAATTCCATTCAATTTTTTTTCCTCCATTTTAGGCAATGCCATTGCCACAATTACCCAAAAAAAAAAAATTTCTCCTATTTCGGCAATACCATTGCCACAATTCTATTCCTCTCTTTTTTTTTCCTCACATTTTCGGCAATGGCATTGCTGAAATAGGTGAAAATTTTATTTTGGCAATCCCATTACCACAATTCTATTTTTTTTCCTCACATTTTCGCCAATGACATTGCTGAAATAGGTGAAAAATTTTTTCACCTATTTCGGCAATCTCATTGCCACAATTCTATTTCAGCAATACCATTGCCACAATTCCATTCAATTTTTTTTTCCTCCATTTTAGGCAATGCCATTGCCACAATTACCCAAAAAAAAAAAAAAAATTCTCCTATTTCGGCAATACCATTGCCACAATTCTATTCCTCTCTTTTTTTTTCCTCACATTTTCGGCAATGGCATTGTTGAAATAGGTGAAAATTTTATTTCGACAATCCCATTACCACAATTCTATTTTTTTTCCTCACATTTTCGCCAATGACATTGCTGAAATAGGTGAAAATTATTTTCACCTATTTCAGCAATCCCATTGCCACAATTCTATTATTTATTTATTTTTTTAAGAAATGATAGTTACACACAATTTTTACAATATTTTTACAACAAATTTTAAGTGGCAGGTTGTTATTGTTGGATTAAAAAAGTAATCTCAGTGTTAAAATCAAATTTGAACTAAGAATAACTAATCACTTGTGATTTGTTGTGAAAGTATTATAAAAATATTGTGAACGTAACACTTTTTTTTTTTTTTTTTTAATTCTTCCCCAGATTTCGACAACAATAATTTTTTTTTCCTCCCATTTTCGGCAATAACATTGCCACAATTCCGTTCCCTCCCATTTTCGGCAATGCCATTGCCACAATTACCCAAAAAAAAAAAAATTTCCCCTATTTCGGCAATACCATTGCCACAATTCTATTCCTCTTTTTTTTTTTTTTTTTTTCCTCACATTTTCGGCAATGGTGTTGCTGAAATAGGTGAAAATTTTTTCCACCAATTTCGGCAATCCCATTGCCACAATTCTATTCTATTTTTTTTTTCTTTTTCCTTCACATTTTCGGCAATGGCATTGCTGAAATAGGTGAAAATTTTCTACACCTATTTTGGCAATCCCATTGCCACAATTCTATTATTTATTTATTTATTTTTTAAGAAATGATAGGTACACACAATTTTTACAACAAATTTTAAGTGGCAAGTTGTTATTATTAGATTAAAAAAGTAATCTCAGTGTTAAAATCAAATTTGAACTAATAATAACTAATCACCTGTGATTTGTTGTGAAAGTATTATAAAAATATTGTGAACGTAACACTTTTTTTTAAATTTCTTCCTAGATTTCGGCAATGACATTGCCACAATTTCATTCAATTTTGCCCCCCATTTTCGGCAATGCCATTGCCACAATTACCAAAAAAAAAATTTCTTTTTTTTCCCTATTTCAGCAATGGCATTGCCGCAATTGCTTTTTTTTTTTTTTTTTTTTTTAGCACTCCACACTCGAGCACACAGGACACAGGACTCGGGCAGTAGAATTGGGCAGAGGAATTTCGGTATCCACGTTGCCGAAATTCAACATTTTCTCTCTCCACCTTTTTCTTCTTCTCTCTCATACTTTTGGCTGAATTTCGACAATGGTGATACCGAAATTCAGTCTCTCTCCTCAAAATCCCAAATAACTTTCAATAGTTCCTATAACGCAAATTAAGTTCAGATTTTGCAATATTAACCGAAAAGACTCCTAATATAGAGGGAATGTTAGTTGGACCAAAATAAAAAAATATCTCAATCTAATATAGAGAGAATGTTAGTTGGACCAAAATAAAAAATATCTCAATAGAGTCACGTTTTGAGGTTTTTGGTCTCTTTAAATGATGCTTACAATTGGATGTAGTGATGTATGGTAATTATATCAACTAGTCGCTAACCCATGCGATGCACAGAATAGTTAAATAAAATTGAGTTAAAATGAAGGAAAATAAATAATTTAGTTAAAAATAAAGGTTCAACTAAAAAATTGGTAAAAAAATACCATTAGTTTTTACTTTCTTTGAAATTGAACCTAAAAACAAAACCACACATATGTGAGGACAATGAAAATGACATCAAATATTATCATGATGAATGAATTGAAAATTCACAACTACATTAAATTTAAAGAACAAAGACATTTGTTTCATAGCATTATATTTAATGATTAAAGCCCTTAAAATGAGTGAGGAAGACACAAACTTTTGTAGACCAAGAACTGAGAGTAATTTGGTAGAATTGTAAAGTAATGCTTTCTTTCATATGCAAAAATATCATCCAAAGTATAAAGGGTCTAATGGAACCATAGAACATGTAAATATATGCTCACTAAGATACAAATAGCTTAATTAAATTTATGACTAATCAACAATAGCATGGTGTGGAAATTGTACAAAAAAGAAAAAAAGAAAAAAAAAAAAAAGGAGTACCTAATGGTCAAACATATGTATCTAACAATTCTAACCATAAAGCAACTACAACATGAGAATGTGGTTCAAAGTATTAAAACAATAAATAAATTTACGAAATGCCCTTTATATATATATATATATATATATATTTGTAGTGATGGTGTGATGCCCCACCAATAGTGATAGAGCCTCACCTATTCAACATATGCTCGCTGTCCACTGGAGGTCTTCCTAAAATTTCATATACATTTGTAACACTAACAAAGAGCCGTGTCCACCTATGTTAACCCACCAAATTGTCTTCAACTTCCAAAAAAGAAAAGTGTTAGCTCTCTATAAACTACTGCTCTTTAGGGAAACGATGAACAGATGAAATTCAATAAACTTACTATTATGTATTGAACACTATTTTACAACTAAAATCTCATACTACACTTAATATGATTCTTCTTTGTTTCTTTTTTTTTTTTTTTCCTTGAATGCTCAGACTCTCCAAGTGCCATTAGTAGTTGGAAGAATTGGAGCTTGAGCTTCATAGCTTTGGTGATATAAAAGCTTTTGCCAAATCAAACAAATATTAGACATGTTGGTGAGAATCTATAATTCCATTTAGTTTTGGTGAGAATTTGTATCTTCCCAAGCAACATTGTAACAGTTGCACATTGTGACTCTACACTGTATCCCAAAGGATCTCTCTTGGATTACTTCATTCTTCTATCAGGCACTACAACTAAAACTCCCCCATCATAACTTTCCTGCCTTGCAAAACTTCACAGACAAAAACAAAATTCTAGAATTTTCATTTCCTACTTTTGTAGACCCCAATCCGACTAACTAATGGATAATTTGAAATTGCTATCAAATATTGACCATGACACTTGATAATAAAACAAAGGTTGGGAAGTAAGAGATCAACATGTTTGATAATAGCAATCAACACTTGCCAATTATAATTCACCACCACTGATATCACAGGACACATAAAACTAATGTGAAATTCATGACAATTGAAGATAAGCCAAAGACAACATATACAGAAACCACTACCATGAACAACAATTTTGAACCTTTTGCACTAACCATACATTGCCACCAACAAAGCGAAGGGAAATTATCGGAATCCTTTTGGTCTAGAAATTATTTTGGAAAAAAATCATGCTCTCAAAACCTTCAGGTACCTAGAATATTAATCTCTTCAAGAATATGGAAATAACAATTAGGCACTCACCTGGAGTAACTGGGTCATGTTCAACCTCTTTATTTGTAGTAGCTTACTCCAAATGCTCAAGAGCATTTGGATCTAAAAAAACCCCAACAACAATTGTAGTATTTTCCCATTTCTTATATAAATTCAGTGTGATTGGTTTGATTAGTGAAAAACACACCCGAGTACTTCCTGTTTTGCACTTCACCAAGCACCTTATTTGCATCTCTCTTCCTTTAAAAAAAGAAAAAGAAAAAGAAAAAGAAAAAGAAGCATGAATAACATTCTCTACGAAGGGTTTCAATTACAAAATCTCATCAAGATTTACAAAAAAATAGAAACATAAAAGACAAAACTAAACTTTTATTTATTTATTTTAAATAGAGCATTAACAAATCAAAAATTTAAAGCATGAAATCAACTACCAAATACCAATTCACAAAGGAACCCAAATAATATAAAATAAGGAAAAATTATCGAACATCATGAAAGCTATGATGAATTGAGAACAATGCAAAACCCACATACACATATAGGGTAGGACAATCATTAAAGGGTTTTTGCGCTAACCATTACCTCACTCTCAAAACAAACTTGAATAACTATACTTGCATTTGCATTAGTTTCATGAATGTTTTAACTTCTGTCCTAAATCCTAAAGCCTATGAGCCTATCCAATGTAATTCAAAAAGAGAGAAAAAAAAAATATATATATATATATATATATATATATATTGGTGGCATAAGTTTTACGAAGGTCTCAATGTCAATAGTGCAAGGTAAATAACAGAAAGATAACAGAAAAATAGCCTAAACCCATTAATCCAAATTCCCAAAAGGGGAAAAAAGAGAGTTATCTTAGTAATATAAATGTAAGTCTCATGTTACCGCATTATTTGAACATGTTAGATGAGAGTTCACTATTCTAATATGTTTTGATATTTGCAACATGGTAGTACTCATTGGTTGATTTTTTATCTCAATGTGTGCTGTATAAAGGTCTGAAATTTTGAAAAAAGGACACCATACAATTTAGTGTGATCCAAAATTTACCAATTTAAAAGGGCAATTGATGAAAGAAAGAAACATACTCCAAACAAACATAACAATGTTTCAAAATAATAATTACAACAAAAATGCAAATTCAGAACCAATAACCCAAAACCAAAGAAAAAATAGAGAATCTTCAACCACTAGAGGAAGAAGCCCAAGTTTGAAAAACCCCACTAAAATATTCAATTTGTACCACAATAAGACATAGAAACAGTAAATATATCAATAAGTATATAAAAAAACGACAATCACAATCAAATTCAAAAATCAAATGGAAGGACATGTCAATCTCACTGTCTATAGGACTGTTTCTGTAAAGAAAAATGCATATTTTAGTATACTGTGTAGTATTAGAGAAACAAAAAAGAAAAATAGTTCTTGACAATATCCGAGGACCTTAAACAATCATAAATGATGAACATTCTCTGTTAACAGAAATAATTTTTCTTTCAAAAAAATCACATGCCCAAACCTAAGCCTAAATTAAAACAAATTCTAATAAAAGACGATATTAAAAACCCCAGCAACCTGAAACTGAAACAAACCATAATTGAAGAGATTATTAGAAAAAGAAATTAATACCTTTGCTTTGATGAAATTAGATTCTCTACATTGTGAAAAATTCCACTGTATCTCTGCAAAGAAATTGAATGATTTAAATCCAAAAGAGGCAAATTAAAAAAAAAATTAACAAAAATATTTAATAAAAATTGTCAGATATCAGAATCCTATTTTCTAATCCCTAATTTCTGAATTTAAAGAACCAAAGCCAACTTTAATTGTGAAATGAACACAAACACTCATGTGCAAATACACATACACTAAAAAAAAATCTAATGTTTTATGGTTTGGGGTGTATTGTTTTTCTTACAACCTCTGTTTTTGCTTTTAATACACATACACTCACTTTGTGTTAAAAGTTTCTACTGCCCACTTTAGCAGTACCCCAAATTCTCACCTACATGCCCTATATGCCTTTTTCTTTTTCTTTTTTGCTTTTGCTTTTGTGTCTTTATATTTTAAAGTTTTTGCAACAAATATTCAAGTCATTGGGTTCACACATTATTTCAGCTTACTTATGCATAACTTTTAATTTCTCACAAACTAAAAACACAATAAGTAAATAAAGTAAGTAAGATCTGTATTTTCTTCTTTACACAACATTCAAAGCAACCTTAAAAATGATTTGCAGAGAACTATCTGAAAAAAAAAAAAAAAATCCCCTAACACTCCTTTCACATATTCATAGAGATTAAAATTACACGGCATAGGATCTCATCAATTGTTATGCTATTTCCAAGTAAAGCAAAATAGATTCACAACAATGGAATTTCCCACCAAAGCAATTCATTTTTATTTCTAATTGAAGAGACAAAAATACAAACCATAATAAGAAATGAATGTGCTAAAAAAATAAAATCAATTGGTGACAAAACAATGGTTGTGGATTTAAAATACAACATGTGACCACAAAGTGCATTGAGCATCAGAAATATCGGACTGTAATGATGTAATTGAAGAAGCCGATCACCAAATATGTTACTGGATATTAAATTAACAACATAGTAAAGAATACAGTGTGCTTGGGGGCAGATTTAACTATACATTTGAACCTAAAATTTAAATCTTTATCAAATTTAAATAATCTATAATCATTTCTATTAAAGATGAAGAATAATTGATTGATAGCTGCTGTCATAGGCAGTCTGCCAGCTGAGGAAATTGCTGCAGAAGCCAAGAAGTCTGAGTTTTTTTTTTTCAAAAATATGATGACTCTAGAACTGTGAAAATCTTCATTGTATAAAGTTAAAAGTTATATATTTTATTGATAGATTCAGAAATAAAACTACAGTCAAGAAAATGAATAAACTTGACATCTACATTTGCTGATCATAAAGGCAAAAAAAATTAAATTCCCATATCATTTGTATCTTTTTTTAAAAAATAAATAAATCTCTTCAGCAATGCAATTGACTGTTGCTTTTTTTCATTTTTATTTCTAATTGAATTTGAGCTCTACCCCGAATTCTCACCTACATGCTCTATATGCCTTTTTTTTTTTTTTTTTTTTTTTTTTTTTTTTTTTTTTTTACTTTTGCTTCTTTATATTTTAAAGTTTTTGAAACAAATATTCAAGTTATTGGGTTCACACATTATTTCCATATTTACAATATTTTCTTACAAAAAGATAGGAATTGAAATCCTTAATTTGACAGAAAACCTAATTGAAGACATAATTAAAACTCAATTTTGAGCCTCTGTCCCATTTAAAACAATTTCAATCTGAATTTTAACCCATATCAGTAGCTATCATTTCATCAAATGAATAGCTATGCAAATTTTAGCAACTACGCAACAATATTAAAACCTGATGTCAGTAAGAGCACCTCAATGTTCCACACATTCGGCAACTATGTAACAATATTGGTTCCTAAGGAAAAAAAAATGCACAACCCAAATATATAATAGAACAATATACACAAAATGCTCTTCTTTTCTAATAAATCAGATCATTCTCATAAGGCATAAAAGAAGAAGAGAGATAGAGAAAGAATTTCACTTGGAGATGCCAACAGTGACAATCGAAAAGGCAACCACACCTCTGCTAGGATTCACTTGGCATTGGGACTGAGTAATTGGCATCATCATCATTACCTGAAACCAAAACTTAAAAAAAAAAGATTTAGAGAAAATCATAGAGAAAGAATTTCTTGAGAAGCAGATCAATCAAATAGGAAAGAAAATGACAGAGGGGGAATTATTTAACCTAATCAGCTTTGTGGCTGAATCCGTCCTTGGAAAAAAGAGGTTGAGAGTGGAGACCAAGGAAACTCCTACATAGGCCTAGCACGTTGGCTGACTTTGGTATAAGGTTTGCGTTGGGGAGGAATATTGGAGATACAGATTGATGATTAAATTTGGTTTCCAAGGGAGGCGAGAAGAGAAGGTTTTAGGGAAGTATCGGTTTTAGAGAAGAGAAAGGAGAAGAAGATGGCGTTTGGGATTGATTTTCAGAGTTGGGTTTTGGGGAGAAGGGTAAGCAAAAAGAGAGAGAGGATTCAGAGTGGGTTTGTGGAAAATTTTGACTACGGTTAGAGAGAGAGAGGGTATCGGGTTTGCTTTCCACGATTGTGGAAAAAATTTTGGGCTACTTATTATTATTATTTTTTAATTTAATTAATACTGGTGTGAAAAATTGTGAGAGTTTCAGAAGCTTCGGTTATATATATATATATATATATATAGATGAATGAATAATTTATGTGATTATTTAACATACTAATGTGTATTTTTTGTTTTTTATTTTTTTTCTCAAATAATGTAGGATCTTACGATCCTATGATCTGTGATCCCACCTACCTCCAACGATCTTACGTAGGATCCCGATTTTGACAACCTTATCTATAACATAAACGCTTCTTACATATACTCTTTCACCCTGGCATCTTGTCTCCAAATAAACCAATGAAATACATGCAAATATAATACTCCATTTTACTTTCAGCATTATTACTAGTAGGCTCCATCAAGGAAAACTTGAAACCTTCCTTGTTCTTCTTAGCAGATCCCAACTTCTCCCCCTCACTTGCTTTCCTCTTCCTCAACCCACCCTTCTCACCACCTTTCCATTTCGACCCCTTAACAACATCTTCTTCTTCATCCTCCTCATCCAAATCCATAACCTCCTCAACTTCCTCAACCGCCTCTTCCTCCACATTCTTCCCCCAATCTTCATCACTAGAATCATCATCATCATCATCATCTCCATCACCATTTTCCACCTCGTCATCTTCATCCTCAACAATGGCCTTCACGCCTTTGTGCCAGCTTAATTCCTTTCACATCCATCTCCTCCTCAACAATCTCCACTGCCTCACTTGAATCCAAAGCACTTTGGTGTAACTGCTTGAATTTCTTGAGGGTCTCTTGGACCCACTCAAATTTCTCCTTCTCCAAATCCTGTAGCTCCTCCTCATCGTCTTCGTATTGAACCAAATGCTTGTTTGCTACCTTATCAAAAGATTTCAAAATGCCTTTGTACTAGGCCTCATTTAAGGGCCAAAAAACCCTAATCTTCTTTCCCACAACATCCTTACCATAGGATCTCTTATCGTTAGGAGTTAACGGCAATGCTATGATGATTAAGAGGGGCTTGTTCTTGGACTTGGACTAGAAAGGAGAAGGGGTGGTAAGGCTTGGACTAGAATTGGGGGATTGAGGGGTAAAGCAAGGGTTAGGGACAGAGTTGGAAAATTTGGAATTTTTTTTGGAGAGAGTGGGAGATGGTGGGGGAGAAGGAGAAGACGAGGTCGTTTTGGTGAAGAAGTTAGTGATTTGACGTTGTTGGATTATGATTAGGTATCGACTATTGCTTTGGCCTTGTGACAGTGCCATTGAAGAATGTATTTTGATGAGAGAGTGTGAGAAATGGGAAGAAGAAAGTGAACAAAAAAAAGTGAGTTTAGATTATAGAAATGGGGAGTGTGATTGTGAGTGTGGTGGGAAAATTATGGGAAAATTCCCAAGGTAATTGCAATTCCATCCCCTTTGTGAACCATAAAAAGCATGGGCTCCCGTGTTTCTATCTTGTTAACTAATATTTTTTTTAATCTAGAAAAATATGTTGCAGACACAAATTATTTTAAAAATGACTAATTTGGTGAATAGTTATTAGTATGTAAAAAAGTGATATCAGTGGTGAGCCTAGATGAGACTCAATAAAAATTTGCCATGAACATCAACAGTTTGTAAAATGTTGTAAAATAGTTAACATTACTCTTTTATCTAATGTATGGTATAGTTTTATTTAAAAAAAAACTAATTTCACAGTTACAATAAGAGAAAAGAGACTTGAATAATAATTTCCCTAAAGTTCCAAAAATTTGTAAGTTAAGTTGCAAGGTGCTTGGTGTTTTGACTTGATTTAAAACTTTGATTTATCGTAGATTCTTAGCATAATTGAATGTGATTCTTGGACCACATCTTTTTTTTTTTTTAGTAGTCTTCCTCAATTCATTGGATTGCATGTATGATGTTCAGAAAGTAGCCTTTAAGTTCAACGTGTTAGAATTATGTGGTCAAATAATTAAATTTACTATTTTTCAACAACTTAAGATTTTGAACCAATTGGTAATTTACTATGGTATAAAGGCAGGAGAAACTCCATATCTCCTCCGCTATTGGACAAAAATAATAAGTAATAAAAGAAAGTAAAATTTCTCACTTAGGGAAAAAGAAAAGAAAAAATACATTTTTTTATTGGCCAATAGAAAGAAAGAAAGAAAGAAAAAAGATCTTCATTTGGCCAATAGAATATCTTGTCTATCTATGGTACGATGTAAACATTTTAATTAAAGTCCAAAAATTTAAAATTATTTTAAAACTAATATACTCTTTTTGAATGTTCAACATTTTATTAATATGTTTTACTATGTTTGCAGTAGCCTAAAAATATAAAAATTTTCAATTCTCCAAAAAAATTACTCTTCCTTTCTTTCTTTATCAAAATTATAAGGACATAGTTTAACTACAAAATTGGTTATAACCTAAGGTTACAACCTTACTCAATAAATTAAACATTATTATGTAATTTGAAAATCTAACTGTTGAATTATATGTTCTTTACGCTCTCAATATATGTAAGGTCACAATTTGACTCCCAAGCCCAAAGGATGGATGAACTTAGGCTCAAAGAGCCCAATACAATGAATTTGTAGAGAGTGGGTTGGAAAACTGGGCTTTAATGAGTCTGTTAACAATTAAAGTGGATCCAGATGACAAGGAAATGAAGATAGATTGGTTTAAACTAAAGGAAATCATCCTTGGCACAATCCGAGGAGATCAGTTCTTATATATTTCTTCTCAAGTTTGATTACAAGTTCAATTCTTGATTGCTACAGTGTTTTCTCTCTCCTTTTTCGATCCTTTACTCTCATTGCCTTTTTCCTATTTTATACTATCCCTTTGCATTCATCTCTACCTTTCATGTGTAGATTAGATTGTTGGTGTTGATCCCTATCACATCAGCACTTTTCTGAAGTCTTTGGAGAGTAGCTGTAAGCCTATAAGACTGAAAACTATTGTTCAGGTATTACTTCCTCATTAATGTAGCCAGAGAGTTAGCTGTAGAGTATTCAATGCGGTGGTAACAACTTTCCCTTAGATATTTCCCACCTCGCAGTTGTCTTGTACATTCATAACGTATATCGTTATCACTAGAATTTCCCAGAAGGTCCCCTGGATGACACAACACTCTTTCTGACCTCTATTTCGCCTAGCTGAGGAGACACTCCTCCTCGGCTTACCTTCCCCAGCATTCTCACCAATAGCTTACTCATGGGGTCCTGAGTCTTACATACTCATTATTGTTTATCTGTCCTCGGACCGCAAAGTTTCCTTGGACAAGGCCCAAGGCCCAACATATGTTCTTGGGTCCCTTATTCCTACAGTAGCCCCTCAAAACCCCGGTTTTCTTCCTTCTACCTAAGGAGAAAAAATGGGGTTTTGACTTTGGATAATTTACTCCACGCTTTTCTCTAATTTCCACACGTGAGAATGTTTCTCCGTGTGTCCTGTAACTGTTCCTGACTCTTCGGAGCTTGCGATGTCTCATTAATTACTCCAGGCGGTGCTCTGTTCCTTGTATCCTATGGTGGGATACCGATCCTACGGCTGACATTTCTCCTTGAATTTTGAGCGAGATAACCCCCACTTAACTCCGCCCTCTATATAAGGCGCCTGGTGGGATTACTTTTTTCTTTATTTCACAAATTTGCAAACTCTTAAGACCTCGCAAACTCTCAAGCTCTCAAGACTTCCCAAATTTCCCAACTCTTAAGAGGCTCCTGAAGTGTTATCTATTTTCATTTTCATAAGTCTCTACGTCCTTAAGTTCTTTTCTTCTCGGCCAACCTCCTCGGCCTTCTAATCATCTGTTACTTTTCAAAAAAATTTCCCTTAGCTCCCCCTTAATTTGCTTAAATGGGTAGATTCAAGAACCTCGTAGATTCTCCCGCCGATATGAAGGGCTTTAGGGCCAAATATCACATTCCACAGAGGGTCACCATACGATATTGTGCTCTAAACCAGTTGATAACATATAGAAACGAAGAGAAGGTTGTCATTCCTATGATCGCTTTCATAGAAGGAGGAAGGACGCTTCCCATGGGTAGGGTGATTTGAGATTACCTAATCAACCATAGGCTGTGTCCTTACCAGTGCACACCCAACCTATTTAGATTTTTAGGTAGCATTGACACTTTCAATGAGAAGATGGGTTTAAGACTAACCTGGCACGACATCATCCATATGTACGAGTGCCATTCACTTGCTAACTCGAGGTATTACCTCAAGTCCAAGTCCAACATTGTTAGGCTTGTATCGTGTCTTCCTAAGTCCAACAAGGGCGTGAAGGATGATTACTTAATCGCCTCTGGGGAATGGCACGATGGTCTTTACTGCCCAACTCGGGAGGAAGAGCCAGGTGGGATGCGTTAGGGTTAGGTCCCTTAGCACAGGATTTAGTTCTTTTAGCTTTGCCATTCTTCCCTTTAATATTTCATTTTTCTTTAATGATGGGTTTTATTGGTCTGACCATGATTTGCTCCACGACTGTTTTTGCAGATAAAAGGCACGTAGGGCCCTGCCTCAGCTTGGTCAACATTGCAGACCTCAACAGAGTCTTCAGGTCAGAGGTGTTTGTGAGTGAGGATAGGCAGCTGAGAGCGATCCACCTTATTTTGGACTTTGAACCAATCTTGGACAACTTCTAGGAAGTGGGCCACGCAACCAGGGTAGGCGACCCTAGGCTCCGCATGATAGACGTATCTGTACTTGGGTTTCTTGCCCAAAAGGACATCGTGCCCGCTGAGCTACCTCCCGTTCTTGCTCTCCCTGAAGCTGCAGCTTCGAGGGAAGAAACTGCTTCCTCATGCCTATCACTCGAGAAGGAGATAGACCAATTCCACCTCGAAGAAGAGATAGAGGAGTAGGGGGATCCTGTCATCCACATATCAGACCTGAAGGACGAGTTTGACAAGATCTCAGGTGTTTGCACCCCAGGTCTTGTACTTGCAAAAATAGACGACAGCTCCGAGGAAGAAGA
The DNA here is from genome assembly GCF_932294415.1 of Quercus robur. Taxonomy (NCBI): domain Eukaryota; kingdom Viridiplantae; phylum Streptophyta; class Magnoliopsida; order Fagales; family Fagaceae; genus Quercus; species Quercus robur. Next base: position 83,356,815 of record NC_065535.1, read on the forward strand.
AAAAGAGATGTCACTCAATCCAAGGAAGGGCTTAAAGGACCTCCTCGCGGGAAGGAATAAAGGGTCATCTTCTAAGGAGGCCCCAAAGTCCCAGCCCCTCTCTTTTCTTCCCCTTCCTCCCCCTCCTGTTATTGGCCTGCTCTCCATACCTAATCTAAAGAAGAAAATGAAGGAGCAGGAAGTGGAATAGGGTGAGGTGGTTCGCCAGAAGATCAAGAAGTAAAAAATGGCCCAAGATAAAGGGCAGGCCACCTCAGTGGATAGCAGGGAGGACCTGGGTGCGGTCAAGGTACGCCAATAACAGCGTACCTAGGCTCCTTGACTGGAGCTACCATCCCATAGAGCTCCTCTATCAGGGAGTTTCAAAAAGGGCACTCCTCTTACATTGCTAAGGCCTTAGAGCTGCCCCTACTCTTGTCGAAGGACATGGCTGCTCTAAGGCACATGAGGCAACCAGACCTCTTAATGTCCTTGAAAAGGGACCTAGCCATGGTAAGTTCACCATCATACCTCTTAATTTAAATGCTAAGTTGCCCTTCCTATTTGTTTTATTATTATTATTTCATTATACACGTATATTTCTTTAACATGATATTCTTTTATTGTTTTTGCACAGGCTATCCAGGAAGTTTTTGTAGCTGAGAAGTGGGTCAAGGATGCTTGGAATGAGGTTTGGGTTAAGGCCAACCTTCGCGCCGAGGCCAACAAGGCCTTAGGCACATTAGAATAGAAAAATAAAGAGCTTACAAGTAAGTTGGTTGCTGAGGAGAGGGCGCGTCTGAGTGCTGAGGCTGTACCTCACTGAGATAGAAATGGCCACAGTAAAGTAGTAGGTCCTAAAGCTAAATGCTGACCTAGAAAAAGCCAAAGCCGAGCTCGGATGGCCAAGGAAGCTGCGGAGGCCTCAAAGCAAGCATCCTATGAGCTGGGGGTGCATGAGACTGAGGTCCAACTAGCGGATGAACTGGCTGAGGTCTATAGGGACTACTGCAAGGAAGTGTGGCTGGAGGCCCTCAACCTTGCAGGAGTCCCTGCTACCTCGGAGTGGAGGGAGGCTAGGAACATCTACTACCCTCTTGACATTCGTGAGGTTCCAGCCAACCTCCCACCTTCCCCTGCTCTTGCACCACTCTCAATAAAGCAGCCCCTTACCACCGAGGCCTTTCTTCCCCCTCCCGAGGTCCCAAAGGAGCCTAGCCAAGTTGGTGACCAAGGCCAGGGGGTTGAGAAAGCCAAGGACAAGGGGAAGGGAAAAGAAGTCTGGGCTCCGCTAGAGGCCAAGGACGCTGCTAAGGCTAAGGACGCCACCAAGGCAAAGGATGCTGCCAAGGCCAAGGACGCTGCTGTCAAGGCAAATGAGGCCGAGGACAAATCCAAGGATGCTTCCATGGCCAAAGATGCTCCTGCCTCCAAGCTTGGCTACAAAGAAGACCCTCCTCCCAGTTCCAAGGCTTAGCTTTAGGATATCATGCCTTCTTTCCTTTTTTGTAGTTTTTGTTTTGTATTATTTTTTGTAGTGGCAACTTGCTGTTGTATATAATGTACCTTCCTTTTATTTAATGAAAAGATTTCACTTTTTACTTTATGAATCTTTCTTTTTCCTTGTAATATTTATTCTTTGGTTGGTGTAGTTATTGTGTTGCCTTCTGATGAGACTTAGGGTTGATGATGTTGCCAACAGTAGTGGATTGTCACTAATTCAGATAAACTAAACATGTATAAATAGTAAAAAAAATGATCACGTGTTTGTACTGAGAACCAAGCCCCCAACAGGGAAGGCTAAATCTTATGGAGATGAACAAAACAATTAGTAGAAAAAGATCTAAAGGACCAAACGTAGTCCTGGTTCTACTCAATACTTATGCAAATAATTAAGGAAATTAACTTACCTAAGGCAAATGATCCGAGGAGTTAGATATAACTAGGGATGTGTCTTAACACTTAGTAAAATAGATAGAGAGTGTTAATTTACTCAAGGCAAATGATCTGAGAAGCCAGTCACAACCAAGGTTCTGTTTAACACTTAGAGGAATAACATGAAGTATTAATTTACTATGTGGTACGAGGAACCAGGCATGACTAAGGTTCTGTTTAATACTTAGTAAAATGAACCTACAATATCAATTTACCTAAGACATGTGATTCGGGGAGCCAGACATAGCCAAGGTTCTATTTGATACTTAGAAAAGATGACATGAAGTATTAATTTACCCAAAACATGTGGTCTGAGAGACCAGACATAACTAAGGTTTTGTTTAATACTTAGAAAGATTTTATTAAGATTTACCCAAAGCATGTGGTTCGAGAGACCAGGCATGGCTAAGGTTCTATTTAACACTTAGAAAGATGTCATTAAGTATTAATTTACTCAAAGCATGTGGTCCAAGAGACCAGGCATAACCAATGTTCTATTTAACACTTAGAAAGATGTCATTAAGCATTAATTTAACCAAAGCATATGGTCTGAGAGACCAGACATAACTAAGATTCTGTTTAATACTTAGAAAGATGTCATTAAACATTAATTTACCTAAAGCATGTGGTTCGAGAGATCAGGCATAGCTAAGGTTCTGCTTAACACTTAGAAAGATGTCATTAAGTATTAATTTACCCAAAGCATGTGGTTCGAGAGACTAGGCATAGCTAAGGTTCTGTTTAATACTTAGAAAAGATGCCATTAAGCATTAATTTACCCAAAGCATGTTGTCTAAGGGACCAGGCATAGCTAAGGTTTTGTTTAATACTTAGATAGATAATTTAAAGTATCAATTTACATAAGGTATGTGGTCCGAGGAGCCAGGCATGACCAAGGTTCTGTTTAATATTCAAACAAATAGTAGAACGTATAACGCATAATGTAATAAACCAAAATATGGTAAAGAAAGTTTTCATTAATAATAATACCTTCTCATGTTGTTTACATTCTAGGAGCGTGGTACAACATTTTCATTTAGATCTTCAAGATAATATGCACCTATTCCAGTCACTAAAGTGATGCGATATGGCCCTTCCCAGTTAAGCCCTAACTTTCCCCAAGTTGGGTTCTTGGTAGTACCCAAAACCTTCTTAACACCAAGTCTCCAGGTGCTAGGGGCCTTGACCTTACATTTGAGTTGTACCCTTGCTTAAGCTTGTGTTGATAGTACGCCGGTTGAACCATAGCATTTTCTCTTCGCTCTTCAATTAAATCTAAACTCTTCTCCAATAGCCCATCATTACTGCTTGGAGTAAAAGAGCTTGTTCTCAGTGTTGGAAATCTTGTCTCCAGAGGAATCACAGCCTCAGCCCCATAAGTCATTGAAAAGGACGTCTCCCTAATGGACCTACTAGGTGTAGTTTGATATGTCCAAAGGATGTGTGGCAACTCTTTTACCTATTTTCCCTTTGCATCATCTAGCCCCTTTTTGAGCCCATTCACTATGACCTTATTGACAACCTCGGCCTATCCATTCCCCTATAGATATGCCGGGGTGAAATATCTATTTGTTATGCCCAGGTCACAGCAATACCTCCTGAAAATTTTGCTATCAAACTAAAGACCATTATCTGAGATGAGTGTACGAGGGATTCCAAATCGAGTGACAATATTTTTCCAGATAAATTTCTTGGCATCCATGTCCTTGATATTTGCTAGGGGTTCAGCTTCAACCCATTTGGTGAAGTAATCCATGCCGACTAGTAACCATCTCTTATTCCCTGTTACCTTAGGGAAGGGCCCTACAATATCCAAGCCCCATTGAGCACAAACCTAAGGGCTGATAGAGGATTAAGGACACCTCCTAGTTGGTGAATGTTTGGGGGCAAATCTTTGACATTGGTTGTATTTCTTCACATACTCTTGTGCTTCCCTCTGCATATTCAGCCACCAATATCCCTGAGTAAGGGCCTTGTGAGACAAAGATATGCCTCCTGTGTGGCTTCCACAAATCCCTTCATGTAACTCTTCTAGAAGTAGTTCAACAGCTTTAGGGTGTATGCATAGCAAATATGGTCCAGAAAACGAACACTTGTACAACTTTTGGTCCTCGAACAGCCAAAACCGAGGAGCCTTTTTCTGTGCCTTCTCAACCTCAAACTTACCTTTGGGTAAGATGTCTTCCTTAAGGAATAGCATAATAGCGTCCATCCAGCTAGGACCCACCCTAATTTGATGAATATGAATCACGTTTCTCTCTACTTCAGTAGGTTTACACAAGTCTTCCACAAGGATCACTCGAGGTAAACTTTGTACCGAGGAGGTTGCGAGCGTGGCAAGAGAGTCAGCATGTGTATTTCTACTTCTATGGATTTGTGATAAGTTAAAACACTCAAATCCTGACTATAAGTGTCTAACCTGGTTCAAATATTCCTGCATTCTGAGATCTTTTGCTTCCAACTCTGCCCCTACCTAGCCTACAACCAATCTCAAATCTAAAAACATCTCCACTGCCTTTCCTCCCATTCTCTGAACCATAGTCATCCCTACCAATAGAGTCTCATACTCGGCCTCATTATTGGTGGCCAAGAAGCCTAACCTTAAATATTTTTCAATAATGATCTTCTCAGGAGAAATTATAACTAGCCCCACTCTAGACCCTTTTTGATTCACTGCACCATCAATATGTACTCTCTAGGGTGAAGGCTTTTGCAGGGAGACCATGCCAACTGATTTTCCATCTTTGTTCTATTTCTCAACTTTTTCTTCAAATAGGGTTTCAGCAAACTCGACTACTAGATCAGTGAGGACCTGACTCTTGACAAAGGTGTAAGGCATGTATTTAATATCAAAAGCCCTTAGGATTGTGCCCCACTTAGCAATCCTCTCAGCAATCCTCTCGGTGTAATCAGCACTCCGAAGTAGAGATCTAAACAGAAGTTGGGTTAGGATAACAACTATGTGTGATTGGAAGTAGTGGGGGAGCTTACGCGTAGCATGCACCACTATCAAAATGGCCTTCTCCAGTGGTAGGAAACGAACTTTGGCCTCATGTAGTGATTTGCTCACATAATAAACTGGCCTCTGTACACCACTATCAACTCATACAAGCACCAAGCTCACCGCATGGGAAGCCACAGCAATGTAAGCAAACAAAACTTCATCCACCTCGGGTCTGGACATAATAGGTGGTCGAGATAGGTATTCCTTCAACTGCTGGAAGGCCAAGACACACTCCTTGGTCCATTCAAATCCCTTCCACTTGTTCAACAACTGGAAGAAAGATCTACACCTCTCTGCTGACCGGGAAACGAATTGGTTTAGAGCGGCGGTCATCCTTGTCAACTTCTAGACCTCTTTGGGATTCCGAGGTGGCCGTAAATTGTTAATTGCTTTAATTTGGTCAGGGTTGACTTCAATTCTGTGGTGTGTAACCATGTATCCTAAGAACTTCCCTAATCTGACACCAAAAGAGCACTTAGAAGCATTAAGTTGCAGCTTGTGTCTCCTCAAGATCTTAAAGATATTACCAAGATCATTAATATGCTCAAATTCCAACTTACTCTTAACCACCATGTCGTCTATATAAATCTCATTTTTTTCCTAGTTGTGGCTTAAACATCCTAGTCATCATCCTCTGATAAGTAGACCCTGCATTCTTTAAGCCAAAGGGTATCACCTTGTAGTGATAGTTCCCAGTAGGGGTGACAAAAGCTGTCTTCTCCTGATCACCTAAAGCTAAAGGTATTTGATGGTACCCTTGAAAGGCATCTAGGAAGCTCATCCGAGGATGGCCCACAGTGACATCCACTAACTGGTCTATTTGAGGTATGGGAAAGGGTCTTTGGGGCAATCTTTATTCAGATCTGTGAAGTCTACACATACCCGCCACTTCCCATTCTTCTTCTTCACTACCACTGTATTGGCCAACCACTCAAAGTAAAAAACTTCCTTAATAGCCCCAGCCTACTTAAACTTGTTCACCTCCTCCTTGACAACATCAGAATGCTCTTTAGATAAGCGCCGAGGTGGTTGCTTTCTAGGGAGGATAGTTGGGTTGACATTCAGATGATGAAAAATGAAGTCTAGATCCACCCCAGAAACTTCATAAGTATTTCATGCAAACACATCAATATTCCTCCTTAGAAACGCTAATAGTTCTTCCTTCTTCCGAGGGACAACTGAGCTCTGACTTGAAAAAACTTCACTGGATCACCATCAATAGCAATCTCCTCCAACCTCTCACATTTTTCCCCTTCTGACACCGTATTTGTAAATAGGACTAGAATCCTTGATTGCTATGAGCCCCCCTCAGTAAAGGCCGATGACTCATTTTCAGGCTGATGCATAATTGCAACCACCAGGCACTACCTAGCCATAGATTGACTCCCAACAAGCTCTTCAATCTGGTCCCTCAAGGGATATTTCACCTTCAAGTGCAGGGTTGAAGAAACGGCCCTCAGGGCATAGAGTCAGGGCCTTACCACAATGGCAGTATAGGGGGAATAAGCATCCACCACTATGAAGTCTACCTCCACTACCTCCGAACCTGCTTATATAGGCAATCTAATCCTCAGGCTTCAAGTTTAGCCCTCTGTACAAGTTAGGGTACATAATTTCTGCACCACTGCCTTGGTCTACCAACACCCTTTTCACATCATACCCTTCTATCTTGAGGGTGACCACTAAAGCATCATTGTGTGACTGTATGATTCCAATCTTGTCCTCGTTCGAGAAACTCAACATCGTTGGATTTCCACTCTAGCCCTTTTCGGCTCAGAATTAGAGTTCTCGATGGGTAGTCGAGCTACAAATATCACCTTTGAGGGATGAGAACCAGTTCTCCTATGAGCAACAAAGATGACATTAATTGTGTCCAAAGGGGGCCTCGAAGAAGCATTCCCCTGAGCCCCTGACCTTGCTTGGTCTCTTTGCCCATTGGGCCGATACAAAAACTGTTGTAACCTTCCATCTCTAACCAGTTGCTCTAGATGGTTCCATAGAGTTCTATAGTCCTCGGTGTTATGCCCTCGCTTCTGGTGGTATTAGCAATAAAGACTTTGGTTGCACCTCATGGGGTTTTCTCCCATCTTGTTTGGCCATTTGAAGTATGGCTCATTCTTGATCTTCTCCAAGACTTGATGTACTGGCTCTCGGAACACCGTGTTAACCACCCAAGGAGCTGTAAACCCAGATTACCCAGCAAAATCCCTTCAGGGCTTCCTATTATTGTATCTGTTCGACCTGAAATCCCTCCTATCTTGAGGGATAACCTTATCCTTTCCCTTCCTTTGCTGCTGGTCTTCCTCAACCCGCTTGTATTCATTAATATGATCCATAAGCCGACTCACACTCTTTACTGGCTTCTTGGTCAAGGACTTTCTCAAATCGTGCTTCGCAGGCAGGCCAACCTTAAAAGTCCTTATAGCCACGTCATCAAATTCCCCATCGATCTCATTGAACATCTCCTAGTATCTGTCCAAGTACGTTTTCAGGATCTCCCCTTCTTGCATGGACATGGATAACAGGGAATCTAAGGGCTGAGGAACCCTACTGTATGTGCTAAAACGAGATCCAAATGTCCAAGTGAGCTCCTTAAAGGAATCAATGGAACTTGCACCCAGGCCATCAAACCACCTCATTGCTACAGGCCCTAAGCTGGATGGGAATACCTTACACATCAAGGTCTCATTCTTGGAGTGGATAGCCATTCTCTAATTGAAGTGGCTTACATGCTCCACAGGGTCTATTCGACCATTATACATGGTGAGCGTGGGCTGAGTGAATTGCCGAGGAAGTTTCCCTCCCTCAATTCTACGGGTGAAGGGTGATCTGGAAATTTGATTGAGCGCTTTGCTCATCGCATCATTTCCCAAGCCTTTGGAAGACGAGTTCTTGTTTCTGCACTCATGGTGGTAGTTCTTATTAGGGGTGTTCACCAAACCGCATAAACCGCACAAATCGCAAAAACCACACCAAAACCGCCTGCAAAATAGCATAACCACACCGCACTGCAAATAATAATACACCGCACCGCACCGCACCACATGGTGCAGTACGGTTTGCAGTTTTATAATAAGAAAACCGTACAAACTGTACCGCACCGCATCCTCTCTATATATTAATATATTTATTTGTTTTTAATATTAAATATATTATTAATAGTTTAATAACCCTAGTTTTCCAAAAAAAAAAAAGTTTGATAACCTTAGCAAGTGTTGACTAGAAAAGCTAACCCAAAATAAAGAAAAACTAGTAAATAATTTAAAACTTGGCCAAAAAAAAGGGAAAAATTAGTTTTGGGATGGGTAGGAAATGCCCATAATTTAAAAAATATACTAACTTCAAACCTCATATTATATATAGCACCGCATATGTAACTGCAAAAATGAGGTGCGATGCAGTTATGATTTTGGTTAAACTCTAAACTGCACCACACTGCACATGTGACCGCAAAAATAAGGTGCGGTGTGCAGTTATGATTTTAGCTAAACCGCACCGCAAAGTGCGGTGCTAAAAATAGCCCAAAACCGTACCGCACCGAACCGCGAACACTCCTAGTCCTCATCATACAAGAAAGACTCACTAGGAGGAGTCCTTGATCTGGGTCTATAGCTACCATCCTCTTCATCGTCAGAAGAGAAGTCAGAATTGGAGGGAGTTCACCTTCACCGTTCGTGGCGCAACTTCCTCTTCAAATGATCAATCTCCAGCTACGTGTTCCTAGCATTTTTCTCATGAGAGGTCTAGCTCCCAGTTTGAGATTGACTTCTACTAGTATGAGTGGTATGCACACTTCCTTCCCAGTCCCTTCTTTGTTCAAGATGAAGGAAATGATCTTGATGTCGAGACCCCATAGATTCCTCCTGGTGTGGACCTAAACCCACCATATTTGAACATTAAACTCACCACAATACCAGAATTTCCCACAAATGGCGCCAATTTTAAGGTCACAATTTGACTCCCAAGCCTAAAGGATGGATAAACTTAGGTCTAAAGAACCCAATACAATGAATTTTTAGAGAGAAAGTGGATCTAGATGACAAGAATATGAAGGTAGACTGATTTAAACTAAAGGAAATCATCCTCGGCACAATCCGAGGAGATCAGTTCTTATATATTTCTTCTCAAGTTTGATTATAAGTTCAATTCTTGATTGCTACAGTGTTTTCTCTCCCCTTTTTTGATCCTTTACTCTCATTGCCTTTTTTCTATTTTATACTATCCCTTTGCCTTCATCTCTGTCTTCCATGTGTAGATTAGATTGTTAGTGTTGATCCCTGTCACATCAACACCTTCCTAAAATCTTTGAAGAGCGGCTGTAAGGCTGAAAACTACTGTTCATGTATCACTTCCTCATTAATGTGGCCAGAAAATTAGCTACAGAGCATTCAATTCGGTGGTAGTAGCTTTCCTTTAGATATTTCCTACCTCCCAATTGTCCTATACGTTCATAATGTATATCATTATCACTAGAATTTCCCGAAAGGTCACTGGATGACAGGACACTCTTTCTGACCTCTGTTTCGCTTAGCCAAGGAAACACTCCTCCTCAACTTACCTTCCCCAGCATTCTCACCAATAGCTCGCTCATGGGGTCTTGAGTCTTACATACTCGTTACTGTTTATCTATCCTCGGACCGCAAAGTGTCCTCGGACAAGGCCCAAGGCCCAATATATGTTCTTGGGACCCTTATCCCTACAATATACATGTCATATTTTTGTGTCAATTGGATATTATTTACTATATGATCTACAAGTTTATATTTTATGCATAATTTTAAACTACAAAAACTTGCAATTTAAATAATTTATTGATGACATAACTACTGAACTTTAATTTTTTAGAAATTTTGCAAACATGGAGGATATAAGAAGAAGATGTAATCCAATGGTAGATTTGTCAAAATTCATCCCCAATAAAAAGATATTGAGTAAGGTTATAACCTTAGGCTACAACTAATTTTGTAGCTAAACTTTGTCCAAATTATAATTACAATTAATAATTTTCGAGACAAATTCATTAATGAAATTTATTGATCAATAACTGAAGTCCAACATTGCCAATAGAAACAATGACCGTCTAAAATATAATATTTATTATGACACTGATTGTTTTGATATTTTTAGAATTAATAGTTTTAAAATACGTTTTATAAATACATGGAAATGGTCTAATTAATGTATTAAATTAAATAAAAATGTTGGAATTTAAAAAAAAAAAAAAAATTTCATGTATCACTTATAAAATATTAAGTAACAGTACATTTTACATTTGTGTCTATCCCCAAATGTGTTGGGTTGGCCCTCTATTAAGCGAGGTTTCAAAATAATTTGTTTGAAATTGAATCTAGGTATTCAATAAAAAACACACCATTTATAATTTACAATTTTTTAAAAATATTTTACATATATGAAAAATCTTCATAGAAATATGGTCATATTTGCATGAAAGACATTTAACATTTCAATAACATGGTTAATATTTCAATAACTTTATTGGTATTAGTACAAAGAAACCAATAAAGTTGTAAAAAAAAAAAAAAAAAAATCAAATTGATGCCTTTGTAAAAAGGTGTTAAATGAGCATCACCATTAGGATATTGAAAGAAACTAATAACTTTTCATAAAATGTATTGCTTTAGAATATTGTCGCGTTTGGCCACAAAATGTGATGAGTCAGCCCTGCTTAGGCATCCCAACAATGAATATCCCCTCCAAGTCTTGTATAATCACTCTCATACCAGATATTTCCTCTTTAATTATCGCACCATCAAAATTTACCTTAAACTAGCCTTGACATGGAGGTATCTATTTTAGTGAAATTAAATCTTAAGAGTTCGGTGTTGTTGTTGAGTGTTGCATGAACTCTCTGTGATACTTAAGATATCGAGTTTTCGAGAATCCATTTTGTGTTTCTCAAATAGTTAGTAATTTGTTGCATAGGGTCCATTTCACCTAAACTAACATGGTGAATTTCTCTAAAACATGCCCTTCTTCATTCTCCATAACCTGCCAAACCAGACCAAGAAAATCCAATTAAGCAAGCTGTAATCGCAGTGATGCATGTATCACCCATTTCATCCATCTCATTTTAGGCCTCTCTTATAGTGACCCCATCAATTCTAACTCATCATGTTGGTATAAATTGTGTAATTGCTTTGATTAGAATCTCCTTACCAGTTTTTGATAAAGGTTTGAAAACTTTCCTCTTTGTCCTTTAGAGAATTGAAAACTTTCCTCTTTGAACATCCAATTATAGATGGGTTCTCAAATATTTGTCATAACTATTATAACCCCAGTTTACAACTACAAATGTTAGGCCCTTTTTAATTGTACTCTGGTTATGTAATGTATTATAAATCCAGTTTAAAATACTATTATTATTTTCATGTGTATTCTAATAAGTATTACTATTTACTCAAAAAAATAAAATAGGGACGTTTATCCCGCATTGGTTATGTGTGTTTAGTGTCCGCTGTTTATAGCCTCGGTCTATAACTACAAAGGTCCTACCCTTTTGTAGTTGTACTCTAATTATGTAATGTATTATAAACCCAGTTTAAAATACTATTATTATTTTCGTATGTGTTCTAATAAGTATTACTGTTTCCTCAAAAAAAAAAAAATGTCATAAGATTGTATGACTTGGACGCTTAGCATTATTTGGATTTGACTTTCATCCCGATAGGAATATTGCTACTAAAATATTATATCATATACTATATAGTAAAAGTTGGGCTTAGAAACCGTGGTTGTGCCAAGTGGCTGCACCATATTGCAGAATTTTTTTTAGATTTTTAGATTTTTTTAAAAATATATAATTTTTATTCTCCTATAATTTCTAAGTTGATAAATATCTTAATTTAATTACAATTCAAATTCTTCATCTGACCCACTAATCCTTATTTAATTACTATACCACACATAAAAGAAAACATTTATATATATATATATATATATATATATATATAAAGGTAGCAACGTGTATTACAAAAAAAAAAAAAAAAAAAGCAACGTGTATTATAAAGAAAATATAAATAATTTTTCTTCTCCTATAATTTCTAAGTTGATAAATATCTTAATTTAATTACAATTCAATTTCTTCATCTAATCCATCTAATTCTTATTTAATTACTATACTACGCGTAAAAGAAAACATTTATATATATATATATATATATATATAAAAGGTAGCAATGTGTAGTACAAAAAAGAAGAAGCAACATGTATTATAAAAAAAGAAGAAGAAAAAAAGGCAGCAATGTAGTGTAGTCTAATCCTTCTCAAATTTTTCATCTAATTCATCTAAGTTGTGGTTGCACCAAGTGGCTGCACCATATTGCAGAAATTTTTTAGATTTTTAAAAATATATATAATTTTTCTTCTACTATAATTTCTAAGTTGATAAATATCTTAATTTAATTACAATTCAAATTCTTTATCCACCTAATCCTTATTTAATTGCTATACTACATGTAAAAGAAAACATTTATATATAAAAAAAGGTCACACGTGTATTATAAAAAAAGAAGAAGCAACATGTATTAGGAAAAAAAAAAAAAATAGCAATGTGTATTATAAAAAAAAAAGAAAAAGAAAAAAAAAAAAGCAACAACGTAGTGTAATCTAATCCTTCTCAAGTTCATCTAATCCATCTAATCTTTATTTACATTCCAAAAAAAAGATAGTAAGTTATTTGTTCTTACCAATTTACTAGAATTGTTTTTGGATAAATTAAAGTAAAAACAATTGTAAAAAAGCTTCTTCTTTTTTTTGTCAAAAGAAGCTTTTTTCTCTCTCTCTCCTCACAAAACAAAGGGATTATAACATTATAACAAGAATTAGCTAGACAGGGGTAAGACTACACTACCTTTTTTTCTACAATAAATGTTGAATTCAGTTCTTTTTTCATGCATATACACAAATATGTTGCGTGATTTTTACTTTTGATTATATAATTGTAATTTATTTAGCTATTATTTTTTTTTAATAAAATTATAAGTTTAATGAGTTTATACTCACGGGACTTAAACTTCAAGTTTCAATGTCTTCTCTCATGCTTTCAATGACAAAAATTAAATCCTCATGTGAGTCTCTCTACTTCAAAAATTTAAATGTTTAGTAATTTAGATTTTTTTTTTTTTTAATTATTGAATTGAGGTTTCAACTTAAATATTATTTCAATTGTTGTTTTTGATAGTTTTTAATTATTAAATTCAAGGTTTATCCATTTAAATACGTATGATTAATTGAGCCTTAAAGTTCAATGTATTATTGAAAATTAATTTTTTTTTTTAGGTATTTCTACCATCTTCCATTCAATTATGTGTGTGTGTCTATATATATATATATATATATATATATGTATGTATGTATGTATGTATGTATTTTATGATACCTTAGTCTTACACAATATGCATTCATTATATAACTTAAAAGTAAAATATTCATTTTGTGCTTACCCAATGTGGGGTTAACGGGTTCTACCTATAATTGGATTCACAATCTATTTGTATTATGGGTTTTGGGTTTCCTACTATGGGTGGTCCTTCACCCGACGGCCCAGTCACTCACTCTTGTTTTTGCAAGACCCTCTCTCTCCCACAAAGCCACTCCCTCTTCTTTTGGAATAGTCCCTTTTCTCTCTGTGTGTTCTCTCCAGAACTGCCAACCCCCACTTCTTAATTCATTCTCCTATTTATAGCTCGAGGTGAGTGGAGGTGTCATGATTACTCCCTCACTTGTGCGAATGGAGGTCTAATTCCATCGTTCCTAAGTGGGCATTCCGTCGGAAAGGTAGTAATGGCATTGGAACTAATTTCCACCTTCAAAGGTCGCTCAGCAGCAATACTCTCGAAGGCACTACTGAGCAACCAAGTACAAGGTATCTCCAAGCAATGATACTGCCGACCAGGTTAAAGACGACCGGAAGGGGCTTTTAGTGGGTGTTCAAGGCAGTGTAGTCTCATCTCAATTCTTGGGCCCAGATTGGTCCTTGAGGTGCTCGGATCGAGGCTATAGGCCCGAAATGGGGATGGGGAGATGGGCTAGGCCGCCAGGCCAGGGGGCCTGGGGCTTGGTGCCCATACACATTTATTTTTAAGTAAATTAATAAAAAAAATTATTTACATATGAATTTTGATTAAATTGTGCATTGCACGGGCATAATGCTAGTATACTATTTTTTTTAAATGTTCGTCTATTGACCCGAAACACTTTCATGTATACAATTTTTTTTTTTTTTTTTTTTTTTTTTTTTTTTTTTTTTTTTAAGTTCAAGGGTAATATTATCATGGAATTGCTAAAATGTTATATATCAAATCTAAAATAAGTGGATTGACTTTTGCCATATCATCAATATTTAAACAAATAGTAAAGTTACCATAAGAATTCTAAAACCCTATTATATGTGGAATTCTTTCCTAAAAAAAAAAAAAAAAAAAGTTGTGGAATTATGACCTTAATAAGGAGTTCAAATCTTCTGTCCCACTTTTCCTACTCCACCCTATACTCCACCAATAAAAACTTGCCACATGTACACCTAATTAATTAATTACTACAATTAATTAATAATGGTAGTATTAATAAGTCAATAATAGTAGTATTTAATTAGTTAGGTGAACATGTGACAAATTTTTATTGGTGGAGTATAGAGTAGAGCAAGAAAAGTGGGATAGGAGATTTGAACTCCTTAATAATTAACTAATTAAGTTCGTAAATGCATTAGTTGGTAAGAAGTCTAAAGACTAGTAAAAAACAACATGCAATTATTAGCATATTAATAGAGTATCCTCTTAGATATCCTCTTTGATTACAATAATATGTATTACATTCATTGAGGAAAAAAAAAAGTTTGTATTACAACACTATTATCAAGAGTCATGTAATTTAATTGATATTTCTCTATGAACAAAGTGATTGGGTTCTAAGGTTGAGGAAAGGGTTCGAGTTGCAGAGTTAGCAGCATATTATAACTATTTAAAAAAAATGCCACAATTATATTCTTTGAAATAAACTAAAAATTAGTGCAATGTACTCTTTAAATCTGGTGACATGTGACGCTAAGAATTGGGGAAAACCACCACTCCATCTTGATGACAAATTTTTAATTATCTGATTGGACTATTAAAAATTGAATTTCACATCAAATTTAAATAGCTATATTTTAAATGGATATATAATGGTCCAATAAATATTATAAAATAATTTTGCTAAATATATATTTTCAATTAGTTTTATTTTTCTTTGGGACCTAGAGACACATATTCAACCAGAGTGAACACTAAGTCTTATCTGAAAAATTAGAAATCCATATTTGAGCTTTCAGGATTCTATCATTTTAACATCTAAGCTAATATTCTTCTTTAAAAAAAAAAACATTTAAGCTAATAGCATAATACCAATAATTAATTTATAGTTTTTTTTTGTTTTTAATAATTAATTTATAGTTAAAATAACACCTATTCACCTTAACAATAAAAATGATATTAGGTGAAATGAACATAACAAACGCAATGTAGATAAATTTGTGATTTGCCTTAAGATGTGTTCTTGTAATTCTAGCTTTTTTCTTTTTTCTTTTTTTCACAAAAAAAAAAAAAAAAAAAAATTTAACTTTCAGAACTTGATATACTTTAATTTCAAACATTGGTATTATTTCAACTATTCATCATGTATAAATAAACTCTTGAATTTTTATTTATTTATTATTATTATTATTATTTTTTTAGTCTCTGTTTATCCTTTAAAGAAACTGTGCGAGCTTATCTCAGATTTGAAAGATTCTTTAGATTTAAAAACTGTGTGCTGGTAATGTAACTCCTCAGTAACTGGTTTTCCAGTTGACCTCCAAAATTGTCATAGCTATATTGTTTTGTTTTCTCTTCTTTTTGAGGAGTGAGAGTGGATTTTGCTGCATGGAGGTGCCCCAAACAGTCAATATACCTATGCCAAATGCCAAAAAATGGTGCATTCTCAGCAAGAAACCATGATCTTCACCACCGTTTTTGCTTTGTGAAAAGCACAATTATCACTAAAAATTCCAAAATAGGGCACACTTTTCCATTGAACTTTTCAACACGTTGCCTAAGAATGATTTCCGTTGCTCCCTTCCATATTTGATACATGCAATTTCGCCCATTTAAGACCATGAGAGACTGAGAGAGTGCAGTACCCTTTGACATACAAATCTAGACATTGAAACTGACGTTTGTTTGCAACAAAGAAACGAAGACAGCTTTCACCCTCTTCTCCATCACCCTTTGATTTCCGGTGTGCTCTTGCAGGTCCTCTCTCTCTCTCTCTCAGCTTTGCTTTCTCTTATTTTATAGTGGGGTATGGTTAATTTATCTAATCTTAAAAACTTTCTTTTGCTAGTTCATGGATAATGAATCGAAAGAAAAGAGAGACATAGATATATCACTTCACCTGACATTCATTTACAAAGAACCTGTACAAAAGGTCATTTATAGTTTGTTTTCCAAGAGTAGATTTCAGTAGATTTTTTTTACTTATTTGGTTTGTTCTAAGGATTTTTACAAATCATGCACCTTTTTACTTAAGAAAATGATCTAAGATATATTATTAAAAAAAAAAAAATTCTTCTCTGCTATCTTTTGTGATGAATGATTACATCTGTCGTACATTTTTTGTTATTATTGATCCTTGGAAAAATCGTTTGCAAGTAGGAGAATCAAAGAGAAAGGAAAAAGAAATGCATAAAAAGTGAACATACAAGTCAAACTTAAAATTGCCACAAATAATTTGTTGTAACAGCTATCATCAGCCAACGTCTAAATGAAATTAGCCTTAAATCATCTGTTTGGTCTTCCTTTTTCAAGGTTCATGGCTACAAAACTTTGCAAATCTCAATGGATCAAGAGATATTAAAACTTTCAGAGAAATTGAAATGGTAGGAGATGGAGGGAGAATAGAGAAAGTAGCTAGAATATACTAAAATTTAGTACATTCCGGTCACTTTCCATTCCTCTTCCTGCTTTTCCTTTCATCCAAATATAGGGTAAAGAAAATAAATTTATATCTCTTTCTTTCCCGCGTCATTTTGTCATTGACAAATCCCGCGTATTTTTAAATTAAAAATTATTTATACCACTCCCCTTTCCTCTTTTCCGTATTTTTCTCTCATCTTCTCTTCTTGCCTTTATAGGATAAAGAAAATAAATTTAAATCTCTTTCCTTCCCGCATCATTTTGTCATTATCAACTCCAGTGTATTTTTAAATTAAAAACCATTTATACCTCTCCCGTCTCATCTTTTCCTTATTTTTCTCTACTCTTTTCCCCATGCCTTTCTCTTCATCCAAATATAGGATAAAGAAAATAAATTTAAATCTCTTTCTTTCCCACGTCATTTTGTCATTATCAAATTCCTTGTATTTTTAAATTAAAAACCATGTATACCTCTCCCCTCTCATCTTTTCCCTATTTTTCTCTCGTTTTCTCTCCTTGCCTTTCCCTTCATCCAAATATAGGATAAAAAAATAAATTTAAATCTATTTCTTTGCCGTGTCATTTTGTCATTGACAAATCCCGCATATATTTAAATTAAAAACCATTTATAACTCTCCCCTCTCATCTTTTCCTTGTTTTTCTCTCTTCTCTCCCCACCTTTCCCTTCATCCAAATATAGGATAAAGAAAATAAATTTAAATCTTTTTCTTTCCCACATCATTTTGTCATTATCAAATCCCGTGTATTTTTAAATTAAAAACCATTTATACCTCTCCCCTTTCCTCTTTTCCCTATATGTCTCTCCTCTTATACCCCCGCCTTTCCCTTCATCCAAATATAGGATAAAGAAAAAAAAAATTCAAATCTCTTTCTTTCCCGCTTCATTTTGTCATTGTCAAATCCCGCATATTTTTAAATTAAAACTATTTATACTTTTCACTCTTTATAATCATCCAAGTTTCATTTCATATAAGGAAGGTAGTGATTTGGATAAAGAAGGCTACTCTTTAAGTTTATCACCCTCTTTCTAAGAACAATTTTAAGCCGCAATCCATAACATAGTGTTGGTTCAATGTAAAGTAGGGATGTTAATATGATCTACCATGTCCTACATTATCCAAAGCAAAATTTTCCCACCCCAAATAGGTGACAGAGTAGAGATGGGTTTTGCTCGCACTATCCTGATATATTTTATATATATACACACACATATTTTATTTGATATATATTAAATTATTTATATATATAATTTAACATGTTATATACATATCCTAGTTATAATATATATTTTATAAATATTCTATTACCATCTTTAAAAGTCTTTGTTTCTCCTTTAGATATACATAGTTTTAACTCTAAATCTATGCAGTATGTAGTATATCTCTCAAAAAATCATAGATAAAGTTAAGCTTAAAACCAATTTGGAGATATCTCCTCTAACTCACTATAAACGTGACGATTTATAAGACTATCCATGTGTATTATTTTTAAAAAATCACTCGGCTCATTAAGAGTAATGTGATTAAAGCCACTCGTGGATGATCTCTTTAATCGCCACATATGGAGAAAGATAGCTCCAACTGGTTTGGAGTCAAACTTTTCCAAGAATTAAATCGAATTTTTGGAGTTGAGGAAACATAATTGAATTTAATACAAAGTAAAAATACAACTAATTGAATCATTAGTAACACTTATTTTAATTTAGGAGAAATTTAACACATTCCTTATGAAATCTTTTACAAACGAACTACAATAATTAGTAAAAAGCAACTCATATGATTATAAAAGCTCAAGTCGTGTTCGTTGCTGATTTAGTTGCATTTCCCCCTTACATGTATATTCCATGCAACTCAAATAGACAATTATTCAATATTCTAGTAGTAATGTAATGTTTCACTCATCTCACACGAATAGGTACTATCATAGATTTAATTATCAAAAGTAGAAAACAAACAACACTTCTCCCTTTTTTAGGAGCAAATAGAATTACTTTTAAGGCTATCATTGCTAAATATTTTTATTAGAGAAAATTATATAAATCATATATAACTGGCTTCAAAAATGAATTTATATATAATTAAATATAATGATTAAAAATTTGGTATAGAAACTTTGTATGAGTGTTTCAACAAGCTTCTCTATCATTTTCCCAATTTCTTTTGGCATAATTAACAATAGGAAATTTTTTTTGTATAATTTTAAAACTGGCTCTCCATTATACACGATTCAAAACATAACGTGGCAAGCACTCTATGTGAAAAAAAAAATTTAATGAACAAATATTGTCAAGAATATTTCAGGAAATTAAATAAATCAAATTAATTATATATAATTTGCATGGTCAAAACTACAATTAAAATGACAGAATATTCTCAATAATAACTCAAATTGATTTGGATTGTGAATCACAAATCAGCTATCATGATTATGTGATCCATTATAGAAATCATTTAAATTGATTGTATGTAGTCAAATACTTATTTTTAGGAATTTAATTATTATCGTGATTATGTAATTGTGGGATTCGTACCATATATCTTAGTATATATATACACACACACTATACAATAAATAAAAGTGACAAGCCATTTTTCCTACTATCATTTTCTTCACATGGTATCAAAGCCTATCATTTTCTTTACATGGTATCAAAGCCATCCATTCCTAGGTTTTTTGTTTTTCATTTCCATTCCGTTTGCTTTGAATTAAAATATTTTCTAAAAAATGTTTTCCCATTTTTAAGTATTCATTTGTATATAAAAATGTTTATTTTTTGTTTATCTTAAAATCCTTTATAAAAGGTGTTAAATGTTTTAACATAAAAAATTTTACAAAACATTTTCAAAAAACACGTAGTGTCTTCCCTCCTTGACCCCATATGGTGGTTAGGTTGTCAATCCAGTGGCTAGATTCGTCATTTCGGTGATTGGTGTAGGCGGTCCAGTCATGGAGTTGTCGTTTTGGAGATAGTTGCCTGCAGTTAGGTGGCAGAAACCGTCGTTTTAACAATTGGTGCTAGTGGTCTAATCACTTAAGATGTTATTTAGGTAGCATTCGTTGGTTAGGTTGTCGGAATCGCCATTTTGGCGACCAATACCAACATTTTGGTCACTGGAGACCCCATTTTGACAAAAGTTAACCATGGTCTGGTCTTTGGAGCCACCATTTTGGCTGCCGGTTTCGGCAATCTAATCATTGGACCTCTAGCACTAGCTGCTCTAGTGGCTGAGCCACTAGTTTTGGTGGTTTGTTTGAAAAATTTTACATGTCACACCAAATACCTGAAAATATTTTACGTTTGAAAATATTTTATTTCAAAACAAACAGAACCTTCATCTCTTGTCAACTTCTTCCTTCTTTCTCGTGGCTTTCTATGACATTAACCAATTTTATACCAACAATTCTACAAATCCTAACATTTTGACGGTCAATGCTAGCCACTTATACCCTAAAAGGACTTCTAACGTAGAACTCAACACACACTCATACAACACACACCTAATCAAGAGTAATTCTTAGGTACTCCCAGAGTATGGAGAATGGTGTTTCCTCCTCTCACATTTATGGTGGGGTCTACTTATTAAATTCATGGTGGATGTGAGAGGAGGGAGCACCATTTCTCCGTGCTTCGGAAGTATCTAAGAATTTTTCCTTAATCAATATCAACCTAATGAAAAATGCTTGCCACATATGCATTATGTCCCAAAAGGACTAGTTTAGTCATAATTGAGTTTCATTGTATCTGTTAATAAAGCTCAAATTAACTAGTGTAGCATAGCTGTGAGACTCCGTACAATACACACTTAATCAAGATCCAGTCAATATGATGCATCATAGTTCTTGTTTTGCATGGCTTTTGCAACCGATTTATTTTCTTGACAAATCTTACTATTTTGGCTGTATGGTATATATATATATCTTTCTAATGGTAATCAAAGGATGACATGGTTTGTTCAGTGCAGTAATAAAAGGACTTAAAAAGATTTCTTGATTTAGTTTACTACTCTTGGTTTGATGATGCATATAAAGTTAAGTTGGTATTTTTCTAGTATCCTCGAAATTATTTTTTTTATAAATAATATCTAGGCTTGACTAACCAATTTTTTTTTATACTACCGGTTTTTTTTCTTTTTTTTTTTCTGGAGTCAAACCCTAATTTCTTTCTTCATGTAGGTCAAACCCTTTAGAAAAAAAAAAATGGAGTAAGTTTTGAACAAGTGATTGGTCAAGAGGATTTACCACAAAAGGAAAATATAACACAGCGTATCTTGTATATATAATCCAACGGCTAAGACATACTTTTAATAACTCAACAGGCAGTAGGATTTAACAATTCCCTGTTAAAAACACATTGTAGCATATATATAACATCAACTTTTCACATAAAAGTTCATTAAATATATGATTCGGTGAAAGAATGAATCTTATGGATTCATAGGCATAGAGAGGAGAGAGTTTTCTTCCTCATACCATGCCTATGGAGAATAAGATTGAAGTAGTTTAGTATTCTAACAATTTATACATACATATATACGCTTCATAGTTTTGTTTATAGAAACCAGAAAAACTGAAGGTGTTGCTTGTGTTAGAGACAAAGGACGAAGACTAAGAGATTTTCTTCATGTTCTCTGCTACCAGTTTGCCTTGCACCATTATTACAGGTCCTCTCTCTTCCTTGGTTTTACATTTTTTCTTTCTTGTCTTCTTGCTTGATAAAGTTTTTGTCTCTCTTGCTTTTTTAAGGTAAGAAATAATTTTTTGTCTCTCTTGCTTGCATCATGCATATAATGTGTAGAGATTTACGGATAAATTGTTATTGTACAAATTCATTTTCCCAAAAGGACAATTTAGTTTTTTATTCTATAAAAGTAGATTTTGTTGGATCTTTTACTTAAAAGGTTGGTATGGATTTTACTTCTATCTTATGTAAACTAAATCAAGTTATGCTAAGAGCCTTGCAGCTTCACTACTATTTTTTGGTCTTTCTAACAAAAATATTCAAAATTCAAATCTTTCTACCCTAACTATTAATCTATAAATATATATATCATTCAAAAAAAAAAAAAAATTTAAAGGAAGTTGAATAAAGCATAGTCAATGGAGTCATTCTAGGGTGCAATTTTATTTTATTATTATTATTATTATTTTTTACTTACAATAACTTGTAGATTGATATTTTTTTTTTTTGAAGTATGTAGAGTATAATTAGTATGGAATATATGTGAGTTCAAGGTTTATTTTATCTGTTTCTCAAAATAATTTTATTTTATTTTATTTTTAAACATTTTAAAAATTCAGCATAAAACATAAATGCAAAAATGTAAATAGAAGTAGGCGTGAGTACTACAGGCAGTATATACGGATTTGAATTAAAATATACGGATTTGAATTAAAAATCCGGGACTGAAAGAACACTTACACATATATGTTACATTATTATTTTTATTATATTCCAATTTATTAACATATTTGTGTTAACTTAGTATAATTTTATATGCTATTTTTGCAAACAACTAAATAAGTTAATTTTTTTCAAGCAAAATGACAAAAAAAAATTATTTATTTTCTCATATTACTATAATTTAAAATGATTTTATTTTTGTTTCAATTAAATATACATCAATACAATTATACGTGCATAGTACATATGACATTAGAGAAGATCATGATTTGATTTTTGTTTAAATTGAATATACATCAATACAATTATACGTGGATAGTACATATGACATTAGAGAAGATCATCCTAGTAATTAAAAAACTCAATAGATAAAAAAAAATAAAAAATAAAGATTATAATAAAAATATAATTTTTTGATATTTAATATAAATAGGAAAAAATGGAATTTAAAATATTGATTTTGATAAGTTTTTATCTATATAATAACACACTTAAGTAGCTATAAAAATCCTTGATACAAGTAATAAAGAAATAAAAATTTTAAGTTTAGTCAAATTGATGCATTTTTATAAAAATATGATCATGTGTATTTGAATGCAAAATTTTGCTGGTATTGCTTATATGGTGAAAATTGGTTAAAATATAATTGTACCTAGGAAAGGTAAAAAGGTAAAGTAAAAAACTGATGGCAAACACATTCATGTGTTTTGTACTTAATTTAATTGTAGAGAATATATTTTTTATAGAGTATTTTTGTTTTATATGATAAATATATATATATATATATATATATTTATATATGTATATATATATTTTTAAATTTGCAAACATGTAACATACAATATAATATTCATCTTTTGCTAACCATGGAATGGATTATAACATTGTTAATCTTATACAGGGTATGTGTGGGGTATCTTTATAAGTTATGACTAACCTAGCATGCACCACAATCATGTGTAGCCTATCACTTAAAATATTACTCAAATTTCAAGGGAAAAAAGAAGAAAAAATAATTAAATTTATGGAATTGAGTGGCAACTATATTGAATTTACCCCAAAATGAAAAGAAAAATGATAATTTATGAAGATTATATTAGGAATAGTAATTATTATTACTTGGAATAAAAGATGTTGTTATATGTATTAAAGAATAAATATACTTCCATTCTTTTTTTTATATGTGATATTGCTTCTATTTTAGAAAAGAATAATTATTCCTCAATTTAAGAAATAATTATTACTAAAAAAAAAAAATTATTCCTTACAATAAACCAAATAACTAAACTACAGACCTTTACATTTCTTAGTAACATATTCATTATGTTGTGTGTGTATACATATTTATATTTTGCTACTAAAAATCATAAGAAGTTTAAAGCAGTCAGCAAAAAATAGTGTTTTTCTGGCAACAAATTAGGACTTACATCTAAGAGTTAAACATAGGAATGAAAACGATTTGGCCTAAACATCAGTTTGGTTAAATCAATGTTGCACCCTTCCAATAATGCAAGGCTTGGAAGTTTGAGTTAAAACATAACTTAATTGATTATTAGTAGTGAAAAAGAAAATGTTTTGAACATAGTTTTCTCCTAAATAGTTCAGCAAGGAGTGTCTATAAACAACTTCTGTGAACAATAAATGAGTGAGTACAATAATGAATTGATGAATCTTACTTGCCTAGCTGTACAGTATTTATTTTGTTGGTCTGAAAGCTTAGTAAATAGAAGATTGATGTTTGCCAGAGTTTATACACCTTTGCAGTATTAAAGGGGAAAAAAAAAATCTTGATGTCAATAGGCATACTTTAATGGTGTATAAAAATCATTATTGAAAACCCTAATTTTTCTTGTAGTTATTTAAACCCTTTTATTACAAAGAGTAAGCTTTCTAAGTTTCTACAAGTCATGGATGAGCCGCTTCAATCATCAAGGAAAATATTCTATTACTTGTATATTAATGTAATGGTTCACATGTATTCTAGTCCACTCGATAGAAAGTAAGATTTGACTTCCCTGTATAGAAGACATAGCAATAAGGCCGAAACTTCCATACAAAAGGTTGTTAAAGATTTGGTTAAGAAATCAATCTTCTTGAGTTATTATGAGACAACGAGAGAGAGAGAGAGAGAGAGAGAGAGAGAGAGATTTGTTCCTGGTATGATGCATATGAAAGAAATTCACTATATTAAAGAATGCAACTTTTCTTATTTATTTATTTTTCAATATATATATATTCACAAATTGATTTTTCTACATATTTTTCAATGCAGTACACTTTAGTGATCACAACTAGAGGACCTGATCATGATGCGACTCGGCTCAATGATAACTTTACAACCTGTTTCTTTTTTATTTCTTCTGGTAAGTCT
Source organism: Quercus robur (assembly GCF_932294415.1). NCBI lineage: Eukaryota > Viridiplantae > Streptophyta > Magnoliopsida > Fagales > Fagaceae > Quercus > Quercus robur. Next base: position 83,381,474 of record NC_065535.1, read on the forward strand.
CCAAGTCTTAGCAGTGTTATCATATGTGACTTTCTTATTCATGTGTTAGGATTTGGTATTTTACATGCTAATTAACAGAAACTATTGAAAACAAACGAAAATACACATTCTTACTACTTCTTGGGTATTGGATTTGTTTGTACTTTGTATAGGATTTTAAAAGAGGTTACTTTTTTTCTTTTTTCTTTTTTTTTCAGTATTTTTCTTTATAAACAAATTTTTTCCCTTCATCCTTGGTCGAAGAATAACATGAGAAAAACAATTTTTTTCCTTCATCCTTCACACATTCTGTCAAACTCCCAATGTAGGCATTTGCTGTGATGCTTCTTCCTACTGCATTGATCCCATGTTGGTATTCTATGATCAGTCGTGTTGAGCGTCAAGTGAATTTGAACTCCCATGACTTCCACTCCAAGTTGCAATATGAAATTGAGAACACAACAAAGTTCTTACATCCAATAAATTCGTCAGCAACAAATTTAGCAGGAGTTTTAAAGTTGTCTCTCAATGGAACTAAACTCTCTTTCTCTATGATTGAGACTAAGGTTGGTATCCATATGCTTCTTTCACAAAGATCATATGTAGTTAAATGATTACTTTCAATAAGAAACAACTAAAGATTTAATAATTTTTATTTTATTTTTTAATTTACAGGTGGCTCCTCCATTATTTCAAGCATGGTCTACAATTCCATACTTATCTCAAATTTCATATACTGGGTTAGAAGGTCTATTTTTCTCATACTACACTAGTCAGAATCAAACTCTTGCAGTGTACTCTAACTCTTCATATAATTCTAGATCAAGTTCTCCAAATGTAAAAAAGAACTTCAATTGTTACATCCAACATGTGAACCATCAGACAGGAGAATTATATGGAAACTCCATTGAATGCCCTCCCTTGAATTTGGTCAGTAAAAGATGGTTTCAAGAAGCCTTGAATAGTACCAATGGATATGCCTCATTGGAAACTGGATGGAATAATTCTCAAGATCTTATACTACTTAGCTCAGCTAGAATTAATGGAGAAGGAGTTATCTCTCTAGGGTTTTCGGCCAAAGTACTAACCGCCCGTTTTACTAGTATAGATCGTCAGGGTGGGAGCTTGTATTTGGCTACGAAAGATGGGAAAGTGCTTATAGAAGAGCTCAAAAATACTCATATGGTTCTTGCTGGTAATATGGTTTCTGTCCAATTGAAGAAGCCAAATGGGGAACAAAAAGTTCTTGGGAACGTTTCTTGCATCATCAAAGATGGCTCACCAAGATCTTCTACTTTGAATATTCAAGGAACAGAATACATGCTTTATTGTTCATCGCTTGATATGGTGGGAGTCCAATCGGTATGTTTTAATTCTTAAATATCTTGCAAATATGCAAAATTGCATTTTTATATATTTATATTTTCTTGTGTTGCATTGAACACTAAACATTACAAGAAGCTTTGCTTGTTAAGTTATATGATCATGTATATCACATGTGTGCTTTTCTTTCTTTGTTTTTGTACACATTAGGTAGGCTTTACACGTTTTTTATATAATCAAGTATGCTTTCGATTAGAGAGAATTATGCTATTCCTAGTTATAAACAAGTTAGAAATTAAATGCAAACCTTTTTATTCTCCTTTTCTTTCTAGAAAATCTTAAGAAATAAGTATTATAAATGCTTTTGTTTGTGCGAGGCATAAAATACTATTCTAAATGCTCCACTAATCATTAATTTATTCCACACATTATAGACTTGTGGCTTTTATAGATTGTACCTAGCCAAGTGGCCATGATATTCAGAAGCTTATTGATAAAAAATATTTTCGATAAATATTGTGTCATTCCTATGGTATAGAGATTAGTTGGATATATTCAACAGTTTATGCATATATTTATGTAGTATAACTGGATTCTATTTCTTTTCAGGTATATGTGTTGGCTTTCCCACAAAAAGGATTAGTTAGCCTTGTCCGCAAGAACAGGACAGTGGTATTGGCCCTCCTTATAGTGATCATCACTTCCATGGTTGTTTCCATTTTAAGTTTTGCGTATATTTTCATTAGAGCTGCCAAACGAGAAATGCACTTGTGTGCTGCTCTTATAAAACAAATGGAAGCAACTCAACAAGCAGAGAGGAAGAGTATGAACAAGAGTCTTGCCTTTGCTAGTGCCAGCCATGATGTTCGCGCTTCACTAGCAGGTCTTACAGGTTTGATAGAGTTGTGCTATGAAGAGGCTAATCCTGGTTCTGAATTGGAGACAAATTTGAGACAAATGGATACTTGTGCAGAGGATCTACTAGGTAATCTCTTCATATATTTTTAGGCAAATTGTTTTATATTTATAAAGTATTCTTTTTAGCAATGAATATGTATAACTTATGTACTTATTCAGGTTTGCTGAATTCTATTCTTGATACAAGCAAAATTGAGGCTGGCAAGATGCAACTTGAAGAAGAGGAATTTGATTTGGCCCAACTTCTTGAAGATGTAGTTGATTTATATCATCCTGTTGGTATCAAAAAGGGAGTAGATGTGGTATTAGATCCTTATGATGGTTCTGCCATCAAATTTTCACAAGTGAAAGGAGATAGGGGAAAACTCAAGCAAATATTATGCAATTTACTAAGCAATGCGGTTAAATTTACTTGTGAGGGGCATGTAACCGTTCGAACATGGGTTAGGAAACCCAGTTTGCAAAATTCAATAATTGCATCTAATCAGAATGGTTTAATGAAATATTTACAGTGTTTGTTTCGCAAGAGCAATGAAGCATATAATGACCTAGAAGCCATGAATGCAGCCCAACAAGATCCAAATGCCATGGAATTTGTCTTTGAGGTTGATGATACAGGTAAAGGAATTCCAAAGGAAAAGCAAATCTCAGTCTTTGAAAACTATGTTCAAGTCAAAGAAACAGCTCTTGGACAAGGAGGCACTGGATTAGGACTTGGCATTGTACAGTCTCTGGTAAGTGACTAACTTTAGCGCACACATCATTTTTTTTTTTGGCAGTGTTTAACTAGAGTTTCAAGATATGCAATCTAAGTAGGATCATGATCCCTCCTTCAAAGTCATCTTCATTATGCCTATTTCATGGTTCATATTTTATTTTCTAAGTTTAAAAGTGTATAGGTCATTTAAAACTTTTAATAACGTGATAGTTTGTACAAATAGAAATGAACCATTAAATGAATCAATTTGAAATGGAGATAAACATTTTCCACTTATTGTACCACATATTTTTTTTAAACTCAATTATGCATTTGTTGTTGTTGTAACTTGGATTTGATTCATAGAACTGCCACAAATAACTTTATTGATGCACTAGCTTTTAAAGTGCCTTGATTAATAGTCTAAAATCATTATAATCCCTTTTATTGATTAATTTTCTTGTAATTTTGTGCTAGGTACGTTTGATGCATGGAGATATATCAATTGTGGACAAAGAGATAGGTGAAAAGGGAACTTGCTTTAGATTCAATGTGATACTCAGTACATGTGAAAATGTTAGTTGCAATAATGCAAAAGCAGAAGACCTTGAAATGGTTGATGGCTCCCATACTCCTGAGCTAACTCTTAGCACACCTAGTCCTGGCTCGTGGTTACGTACTCCTAGTTCAAAGCTGACAGTTCACACAACCCCTAGCCCCAAGGTAACGACATCCCATGTTGTTCTCTTGATTCAAAATAACGAACGGCGAAGGACTTCACAAAGATTCATGGAGAACTTAAGGATAAAAGTATCAGTAGCAAAGCAATGGGAACATCTTCCTTCTACTCTTCAAAAGATAAAACATAAGGAGAACCATTCTTGTCACAATTCTTTAGGAAAATCAGATTTGAGTTCTCCAAGTGGCTACTTAAGTAGGTCTGCTTCTAATAACTCTAGCGGTGTAGAAAAGGATGTGCCTTTGAGTAGCATGGATGGTTCAAACTACATACTATCAGTCTTCAAAAGGACTACTCCTAAATTTGCATCAAGTTTCATATTAATTGTGATTGATGCAAGTGCTGGACCATTCCTAGAATTATGTAGAATTGTGGCTGAATTCAGAAAAGGCCTCCACAATGCTACTTGTAAGGTTGTTTGGTTGGAGAAACCAATGATGCGTAACATCAACTTCAAACACATTGAAGAGGACCTAGTTGATCCTAATGATGTCGTAATATCTAAGCCATTTCATGGTTCTCGTTTGTATCAAGTGGTAAGACTTCTTCCTGAGTTTGGAGGTACATTGCAAGGGAATTCAAGCAAACTAAAAGAAGAAATCAAGTTCCAAGCTGAAAAAGTTCCCAAAGATCCTAGTTCATCAAGGAGTCAGTCTTATATAGAGAATTCTTCGACAAATAAACACTCAACTCAACAAGTAGAATTACAAGACCTTGGTAGCAGCATTGAGGAAACTAAGAAGAAAAGCATGTCACCCATTCAAACTCTATCTCATGTTGGGTCCAAACCAAGAAGTCCTCCGAGTAATGGAATTCCACCAAAAGAGCAAGAAATACAAGAAATTGGTAACTCAAATGATGAGAAGCCATTGAGTGGGAAGAAACTCTTGGTTGCTGATGATAATGTATTGTTGCGCAAGTTAACTGTTGCCAGTCTTTTAAAGCTTGGTGCAACTGCCGAAACTTGCGTTAATGGACAGGAAGCTTTAGATCTGGTTTGCAAAGGTCTAAGTAATCAAAGGAAACTTGGAATTTCGAAGATTCTTCCATACGATTATGTCTTAATGGATTGTGAGGTAAAGACCATCATTTCCCTCTAATTTTCTTTTTTGTGGCTTTTAAAAAAAAAAATGTATTATAATATATATATATATATATATATATATGTATGTATGTATGTATATTTGATTTCACGATTAGAACATCTGAAATATATTAGAGGACATCCTTTTGACTATGTCACATGTTTCTATGTTTAAACAATTCAAAATATATATTTTAATTTAATTTATTATAATTCCTTGCACTATAGTTTAACTTTAACCACACAATCATATTTCATAATCATATTAATTTTTTTCCAACTAAATCATATATGATTTTGTGTTTGACAGATGCCTGTGATGAATGGGTATGAAGCAACAAAGCAAATAAGGAAAATGGAGAAGTCCTACGGTGTTCATATTCCAATCATTGCATTAACTGCTCATACATCAGGTGGTGAAGCTAACGTGGCAATTGAGGCTGGAATGGATGTTCATCTTGGCAAACCACTGAAAAAAGAACATCTTTTGGAGGCCATTAGATATATCGATACTAAATGAAAATATGCATAAGCGTACCTTATGACTCTTATCTAAGCAATAATGGTGACTCTTTATAGTAGTTTTGTTGTACATGTATTATATGCATGTTTCTCACAAAAAAAAGAAAAGAAAAGAAATTGTGCTAAAATATAGAGAAATGTATATATAGTATTTTGTGGGAATGCAGAAATTCAAGACATTGACTAAGAATATGAAGTCATTTATCATTTTGTTGGAATGTAGAAGTTCAAGACATTGACTAAAAATATCAAGTCATTTATCATTTTGTTGGAATGCAGAAGTTCAAGACATTGACTGAAAATATGAAGTCATTTATGCATTCTATATGGTTTTTAGTTTTTTGTTTATCATGGAAGGATACAACATACAAGCTCAAGAAACTCAAACAAAGAAGTAAACTTTTTGTTCAACTTTTTTACCTCACACCCTTTTAATGCTACTTTGTTAACATCTAAAATAAAAGGTCCATTTTGGTTTGTTCGGTCCACTTTAGTCTATTTTAGTTCATTACAAAGTGAATTTCGACGCAACTTTCTTTGCAGAAATCGGGTCAGCAGGTGTTGGTGTAGTTGTTCGTGACTGTAGTGGGCAGATTATTGGAGCTTTGCGGCAGAATATTGGCTCGGTTCAATCTGTTGAAATGGCTGAAGCTTTGGCAGCTCGTAGGGCAGTGAGGTTTGCTGCAGAGTTGTGTGTTTCAAGTGATTATTGAAGGTGATTGTAGTCGGGTTATTGCTGCTTTGAAAGGCTTTGGTCGCTGTCGTACTTTGTTTGGTCACATTATTGATGAATCTAAGCAAATTGGGGGAACGTTGAGGAGCTGTTTGTTTCAACATGTTCAGCGTGAGGGGAATAGGTTAATTCATTGTTTAGCTAAAAAAACAGTTTTATCTGCAGATACTGATGTATGGGTAGAATCTCTGCTTGAGGATGTGGAAGATGTTTTCCATTCGGATTTGCCTTGAACTTGTGGTGTATTTTTTAGTTTTGGGTTTTCTTAATAATATTCTGCTTACCTTTGTCTCAAAAAAAAGAAAAAAAGAAAAAAAAAAAAAAAAGAAGATAGATTTGGATTAAGAATACTTATTCTAAATCAAAATGTGTTAAAAAAATATAGATAACAAAAAATAATAATATTATTTTTAATTTAATGATTTGTGGTATTTAAAAAAAAAAAAGTGAATTACACAATTTAAATGTTTTGATATGATATAATTTGAATTTGATAACCAATTCTTTTTTAACACTTATTCTAAATCAGAATGTATAATTTTTTTTCCTAAACTGTTATTGATTATAAGAGGTAACATATTATTAACTGTCATAGAGTTTGTAGGGACACAATTCTCAAACGGCCCACGACGACGTTGGGCCTGCGCGTGAAGGATCCCTCACAATAAAATTTGTAGAGAGTGGGCTTCAAAGGCTAGCGTTGGGTCACGGGACATTGATCCGGGCCGGACCTTAGATAAACCTGGACAAGAGAAGGCTTTGGTCCGGATATCCAGGCCCAAGAACTTTATAAATTGAGGGATTGGACTCTTCGGACCATGTCCGAGGAGCACTAGTGTTTCTTTCCGGTTATCCGGCGGTAGGTTTTCCTGGGTGGAACGCATATATTATCCGAGCGTTCTCCTTCCCGGTGTTTCTCCCCAGGGAGTGAGATGGGATCCTCTTTTTTCGTTACCTAATGTTTTTCTTTTATACTAGCCTACATTCGTTGTCCCTCGTCCACGTGTAGGGTCGACCTTTCCAGGACAGATATCTGTCCCATCAATCTAATCCCGAAATTGTGGGAGATGATCAATAAAGCCTAAGAATCCGGCTTTGTTAGGTGCAGTGTCATATCAGTGAAGGGTATTAAGGACAACTTCCCCCAAGATATTTTCTGATCTTTCAAGTTAGCTTGTATTCCACTCTAATCCATGAGACTTTGGGTCTGCCGAGGACTAAGCTGTCCTCGGCGGTATCTTTGGGCTACTTTGGGCTTCCTATTTTTGGACTTGGGCCCTGGCCTCCTTTAGTTTGGGGCCTGTGGGCTCCCCATAAGCGAGCGAGCCGGGCCCCTAAACTATTGGGCCCCACATTAGTCCCTCAAAACCTTGCTGTCCAACGTCATGGTTGGAAAGGTGGGTTTTGATAATATCAAGCCTTCATTGCAGTTTATTTAGTTCAGCCCTTGATCAACGTTGGCGACTCTTCACCTCCCCGAGGAATGTACCGGTCTATGAGCCGTTTTCCTGAATTTGCGTACGTTGCCATTATGACGTTTGGTTATCTGCAGCGTGTCTTTAATATCTTCCCATTCACGAGACCTCCCAGATCTAACGGTTACTGATGGCGTGGGGGAACGAAACGGCGCGTTCTTCTTTATAGATTTCCTTGGGGATCTGATCGTGGTATATATCCTTTTCTTCGTTCCCTATATAAAGAGAGAAGACAAAAGGCGATTCTCTCATATCTGAATCCCTCAGGCCCTTCTCAGAATTCACTCCTTCCATCCGGTTATTCCCTATCCCCTAATACATCCACCATAGTAGTCAGTCATGAATAAACCCTTCCTCTCCCAGAAACGCCATGTCCTAACAAAACTTGGGATGACTCGATCGGGGCAGGGATGGCGGAGACTCAAGATTTGCCTCCCCATTCTTTTAGCCAAAATCCGAAGCAGGGACTCGTCACATCTCACTTCCGGTGTGACTGAGTCGAAAATCTCCCTTGTCATCTCCATCCGCTCTCTCATGAGCATACCTAATATGGCTCCAGTGTGCTAAGAGTTAGGATTGAGGCAGGGACTAAACGCCCTGGCTTCTTCCTCTCTTTGTTCACTGGTGCCATCCTTTGATTCCCCTTCTCCCTCTTTTGCTCCTTTTTATTTTCTTCATCTCTTCTCTCTTCTTCTCCTCCTTCTTGCTCATGTCCTCCATCTTCTTTTCCCTTTGTTCCCCTCAGCGACAAGAGCTTGCTGAAGTGCTTCCATGTGTTCCAATTTTTCTTCCTTCTCCTTCTCCTTTTCTATACAAAGTTCTTCTTCTGATATGAACAGTACTGAGGCAGAGATTTTAGAGAGACTTTGAAGGCGAGTTTAAAGGACACCTGGCGGTTTACTTATCTGTATTACGGATGTTATTACTGCTTCAACAGTTCATTTTTTGTATAGGCTTGCTTAAGCCCTTCCTTGTACGTTGTAATAATTTTTATATTAATAAAAGTTACTGTTATTCTATTTCGCATGTTCTGTTTATATGTTTTAATAAATTTACAAGCTCTACTCGGCACAGTAGTATAGCATTTGAACCAATGACAACTAAGGCCAAAATACTCGTTAATAAAAAGACGCCATAATAACTTTAACAAAATTATTATTCGACATAACAATCCGACCAGTGAGGAACGAGACTTACCTTAAAAATTAGTCGAGATGGGGACTAGGGGTTCGATAAGGTGTAAGAAGTAGTTATCTGAGGACATATCATCCGTAAAACGAACAGTTTCCGTAGGTTATTGAATAGGGGGTCATTTTGCCATCTTAACATACTGGCCTTAACATTTCACAATATTTGAGCCGAGAAACTTCTCCATCCGAGTAGTTGGTTTTCCAAGAGTCCTGAGTCCGAGGACTTAGCACAGCCTGGGTTTTGTTTAGGGCTTATACTTTTTCTTTTAGGTGCTGGGTTTCCTCATAGGCTTGAGTCCGAGGACCATGCAAGTCCTAGGTTCTGTCCAAGACTTATAAGATATCCTCTTTTTTTTTTTTTTATGTTCCTGGTTTCCCTCTAGGCTTGAGTCCGAGGACCATGCAAGTCCTAGGTTCTGTCCAAGACTTATAAGATATCTTTTTTGTACTTGGTTTCCCCATAGGCTTGGGTCCGAGGACGATGCAAGTCCTAGGTTCTGTCCAAAACTCTTTGAGTTCAGATTCTCCCTTTCATCAGGCATTTCCCAAGGCGCCGAGCAGGGGTTGTCCTCGGCAACGGCCATTTCTCAGTGTGGGCCACAACACCTGGGCCTTCACATAAAGCGGGCCTGGGCCGCAAATTCAATTTCCCCACGAATTAAGAGATATTTCTGCATCCTCTGGCCACGCAGTACTCTCTGACGTCCCAATGATCGAGGTGCGCCTTTGCGAGGCTTCTTTAATCTTGTGGTTGCAGTTGGCGTTGGAAGTTGAGCCAGAACCATTTTGTCTGTAGCGTTCCTTGGGACGCTGCGTGAGTTGACTACCACCACCTTGTCTTTTCAAATAAACAGGAGGGAGAAAGAGTTGCTTTATATATGCACCAGTCCTTCAGTTTTCTCCCATATCATAAATCCCATATCTGGTGCTATCCTCCCTTAGCACAGCATGTTTAAGGCGAGGGTTGGGAAGAAAGAAACCTCTCCGCCGCAGAAGTACCGTGTCCTCATGAGACTCCAAATGGTAAGGTATGGGCACAGGAAGCATAAGTTCAGGAGAATACTCCATTTCGACCGAGGGGGAAGGGTGTCTCTCCCTCTTTTAGTCAAAATTCGAAACAGGTTCTGTTCATGCCAGAATTTTGGTATGTCAGAAGAAAGATTTTCCGCCATCAGCGCCTCTGCTTTGCGGCAGGCGTATATTTAGAGAAAGCCCCTCAACCTCCAACTCTCTGCACCTTTCCTTCAACGGTGTCAGGCTCAAGTTGGGTCCCTTTTACTGTTTAAGTTGTGGGCATGTGAAAGCATTGAGGAAGAACAAGGTCTTGGGGCTGTAGCCAACCTCTCCTCTGACCTACTTCCTCAGCTTCACTTTATTCTCTTGTATCTTCCTTTCTTTTCGGTTATGTATTGAGTTTTGAGACAAACTGATTACAGCTTTTCATTGTACGCTGTACTATTTCTTTGTTTTAGTGATAATGGAAATTTCTTTACTTGTTTTGGATACTGTTCCTTTGACTATACTACTTTGTGAGTGAGTGTGCCACATGCGTGTGTTTCTTTCAGAATATTTAGAGCAAAATAGCTTGAGACATAATCTAACTAACTCCAATTTATCAATACTACCAGGCATTATATCGATAATTCATAGTAAATCAAACTTAGGAAACTAACCGGGATAACAGTTGAATATTCTGTGATGAGTGCGTGAACACCGTCCAAAGCTGATAATCTCTAAATAATCCATCCGAGCAATCGACTGGGAAGTAGGGAACTCCGATGGTGCTTTTGTGTACTTGGTTTCCCCATAGGCTTGAGTCCGAGGACCATACAAGGCCTAGGTTCCGTCCAAAACTTACGGTTTTTATTTTGTGTACTTGGTTTCCCCATAGGCTTGGGTCCGAGGACCATGCAATGCCTTGGTTCTGTCCAAAACTTGTAAGATCTCGTGTTTGTACTTGGTTTCCCCATAGGCTTGGGTCCGAGGACCATGCAAGGCCTTGGTTCTGTCCAAAACTTGTAAGATTTCTTGTTTGTACTTGGTTTCCCCAGAGGCTTGGGTCCGAGGACCATGCAAGGCCTTGGCTCTGTCCAAAACTTGTAAGATTTCTTGTTTGTACTTGGTTTCCCCAGAGGCTTGGGTCTGAGGACCATGCAAGGCCTTGGTTCTGTCCAAAACTTACGGTTTTTATTTTGTGTACTTAGTTTCCCCATAGGCTTGGGTCCGAGGACCATACAAGGCCTTGGTTCTGTCCAAAACTTATAAGATTTCTTGTTTGTACTTGGTTTCCCCAGAGGCTTGGGTCCGAGGACCATGCAAGGCCTTGGTTCTGTCCAAAACTTACGGTTTTTATTTTGTGTACTTGGTTTCCCCATAAGCTTGGGTCCGAGGACCATGCAAGGCCTTGGTTCTGTCCAAAACTTGTAAGATTTCTTGTTTGTACTTGGTTTCCCCAGAGGCTTGGGTCCGAGGACCATGCAAGGCCTTGGTTCTGTCCAAAACTTACGGTTTTTATTTTGTGTACTTGGTTTCCCCATAGGCTTGGGTCCGAGGACCATGCAAGACCTTGGTTCTGTCCAAAACTTGTAAGATTTCTTGTTTGTACTTGGTTTCCCCAGAGGCTTGGGTCCGAGGACCATGCAAGGCATTGGTTCTGTCCAAAATTTACGGTTTTTATTTTGTGTACTTGGTTTCCCCATAGGCTTGGGTCCGAGGACCATGCAAGGCCTTGGTTCTGTCCAAAACTTGTAAGATTTCTTGTTTGTACTTGGTTTCCCCAGAGGCTTGGGTCCGAGGACCATGCAAGGCCTTGGTTCTGTCCAAAACTTGTAAGATTTCCTTTTTGAGTAGTCTTTTCTCTATACTTATTTATTTTTCGAAGGTTAGCCCCTAGGCCAGGGAGGAGAGAGTTGGCCTGAGGCCGGAAGCCCCTAGAGCTGCCCGCGCCGTTAGCGATGCAAGGCGTAGCCCCTAGCGGAAACTTATGGCGGAGCAACAACTGCACGTCGCCGGAGATGGGAAAAACTCGTGAATCTCTGCTTGCTAGAGAGCTAACTCATGCGCCACCCGTGCCAACACGCAAGCCTCCCCACAGACGGCGCCAATTGTAGGGACACGATTCTCAAACGGCCCACGACGACGTTGGGCCCGCGCGTGAAGGATCCCTCACAATAAAATTTGTAGAGAGTGGGCTTCAAAGGCTAGCGTTGGGTCACGGGGCATTGATTCAGGCCGGACCTTAGATAAACCTGGACAAGAAAAGGCTTTGGTCCGGATATCCAGGCCCAAGAACTTTATAAATTGAGGGATTGGACTCCTCGGACCATGTCCGAGGAGCACTAGTGTTTCTTTCCGGTTATCCGGCGGTAGGTTTTCCGGGGTGGAACGCATATATTATCCGGGCGTTCTCCTTCCCGGAGTTTCTCCCCAGGGAGTGAGATGGGATCCTCTTTTTTCGTTACCTAATGTTTTTCTTTTATACTAGCCTACATTCGTTGTCCCTCGTCCACGTGTAGGGTCGACCTTTCCAGGACAGATATCTGTCCCATCAATCTAATCCCGAAATTGTGGGAGATGATCAATAAAGCCTAAGAATCCGGCTTTGTTAGGTGCAGTGTCATATCAGTGAAGGGTATTAAGGACAACTTCCCCCAAGATATTTTCTGATCTTTCAAGTTAGCTTGTATTCCACTCTAATCCATGAGACTTTGGGTCTGTCGAGGACTAAGCTGTCCTCGGCGGTATCTTTGGGCTACTTTGGGCTTCCTATTTTTGGACTTGGGCCCTGGCCTCCTTTAGTTTAGGGCCTGTGGGCTCCCCATAAGCGAGCGAGCCGGGCCCCTAAACTATTGGGCCCCACAGAGTTAATCTTCTAATAATAATAATATTAATAATTAATTTCTTGGTACAATTGTTTTGTAGTTAAAAATAATAATACTAATAATTAAGAAAAACGCCCATTTAGAATTTTGATAATTTTGGGAAATTTTGATCTCAAGACTTCTGGATTGTATTTTGGGAAATTTTGTTTGTTTCCATTGGAATAAGTTCTTAAATTAAGATTTAATTTGACATGTCTAGTGAGAAAGTTTTAAATAAGTGACTAAATTTGAATTGGAAATAAAACATGGAAAGTATAAAAGATGTTTGGAAATAATATAATATAAAACTCAGCATCTCACATTTTAAAAACTCAAGAAATGATTAAAATTTAAAAAAAAAAAAAAAAAAAAAAACCGGGCGGGTCGGGTTAACCCGATACGAACCCAAAAAATCCAGAGAGAAAGACCCGAACACGACCCAAATGTCCACCTGCCCGCCCAAAGCTATTCGGTTCGGGTCGGATCAGCTTTACTCTTCTTCCATAAAATAAAAAACTTGAACACGGCTGAGAACAAGAACTTATCTAAAAAAATTGACAGAACATAGATAGAGATTAGAGAGAGAGAGAGAGAGAGAGAGTGAGAAAGTCATACCACGCCGGAGATAGATCGAGGACGAAGGTGGCTGTCGCGTCGCGGCTACAGACCTACGGTATGGCTCACCACTCAAACTCAAACTCAAACTTGCTGATGTGATTTGTGTGTGTATATTTATTTGGATTTTGGAGTCCGACTAACAAGGGATTTGAGGTTTTTTTTTCTTCTTGTTTATGGGATGGGTTTTTTGAAAATTCTTATATGGTATTTTTTTTGGTCAAAAATCTGAGAGCCGGTAATTAAGTTTTTTTTTTTTTTTAAGCTAAGTGTATGCTCTTAATTCTAAATGTTCCTTTGCTTGTAATAACCTTTCCATCCCCCTGCAGTATGGGACGCTTCAAAAGCAGATTTTTTTTCTTTGTTTCTAATATGATGTGATTGGGTTTCTGCCTGTGGGTCAATGTGTTTAGTTGGTTTGTGACTTTGTGCCCCAAGACCAGTAAATAAAATCTATCTATTTTTTTCTTTTTTTTAAACTGATGCAGCTTTTTTAAGGCTATGATGGAGGCTGTATCTAATGATGTGATTCCTCCCAAGCATCGGGTTAGAGCCACACTTCGGCTTGGGCCTGAAACTTATGTTGTTTGCAAGAATGAGGGAACTCTTTCCGATCAATTGGTTTCAATGAAAGAGGAAAGCATGGGCATATTGAAGGAATTCATCACCAAACATAATGTTCCTAATGATGTTCCTGATGAACTTGTTGAGAGCTCTTCGGAAGACGATACCGGAAACCCTGAGAAGACTCATGTCAAGTCCAAGAAGACAAAGTTAACATAATCCACTATGGTTTAAACCCCACCAAAGAAAAAATGTATGGGAAACTCCTTTAATGAAATGATTGTGTTCTTTCGCCTTTGACTTCTCTAATGCTTGAGACACTGCTTGTTACAGATACTTTGGCGAAGGAGATTCCTATGTTAAACGAATCTTCTGGTGCCTGAGGATTTTGAGGTTGTTTTAACCATATTAAGTCCTATCGTCTTTGGTATTATATCTGATGCTCTTCTCCCCCTCTCACCCCCCCTCCCCAACTGGGCAATTTCTCCTGTTATAGAAGAAATCTTATCTGCTTTAAATTCTGTATATTTTTATCTTTAATTGTTTGGTAGAGAAGGAAATGCATTAATAGAAACTAGAGAATAACAAAAGGATCTGAAGAACGCTTGAATAAAAAAACACCTAACAAGTCCATAGGTGGACTTGTACTTCATACAACACAAAATCACTAGATAGATTGGCACCCAACTTGAGTTACCCATTGGCACACTTATTAGCTTCACGAGAAGAACTCTCAGTTCTTGTTTTCCTTCCCTTCATAAGCCATGATTGCACTGATACACCTCTACGATTCTCTCTTTCTCATTAATTTCTATTGGACTAATTGCATTTGCGATAGTTTTTGGAACCCATATTTTGGGTGCTAATATAACTAAGACTTTTGGATCAAATTATGTTTGTTCAGTACTTCAATTGTTTCTCTTCTTGAATCATTGAATGATTTTTTTTTTTTTTTTTGGTTTTTTAATTAGAAGAATATTGGAAATCAGAGTTTGGATTTTCATATAAAAATTTATTTTTAAATCTAGTAAATTTCTCATTAAATAGTAAAATGTTTCTAATTCATGCTTTGGCACACCAAAGATAAATTCCAGGTTGTCACTAACCACACACACACACACACTGACAACTATTCTGTTTCTTGCAATACCTTCTCTGTCATTGATTTCAATGAATATTGCATTGTGCTCTAGAGCTACAGCATCTCCACCTATTCTCTCATCATTTTCTAATCGATCATTACAGATAAGTTAGGTTCTCAATTGCATCTCTTTCTTAGTTCCAACTTCTATTGTTGGGGGTCTCATCTAAGGCTTTTTTTAAACCAATTAATGTTCACACCAAATATTTTCATGCATTGAATGTGATGAATAAAACGTTGTGTTAAACTCATCCACAAGTAATTAAGCTTGTTAGTACTTAGTACCAATGTCTGTTTGTGACAAAAATGAAAAATCTCACAATCTTTACTCTTTCTGCTGAGATATTAAGGGTATGATCTGAAAAATTTCCTGAGGGCTAGGAGAGTATAATTTTTGCACTTACTACAACTGTTTCTTCATGCTGATGACAAATTTGGTTAGGCTGTGAATAACCCTGAAACCTTGCAAACCTACCTCAAATTCAATAATGCTTGCTGCGTTGCTCTAATCAAAGCTTTCATACAATCTGATCTATGCTGCTTAATCGGCTAAAATGGTAGATCATTGACCGTGAGGTATCCAGAACTGCTTTTGATAGGTAAGAGGAGAATATAGGTTGTATGAGGTTTAAACCAGCCGTGAGACTCTTTTAATGACTAAAAGTAAATTAAATAATCCTTCAAATCTTCACATGGTGAGTTAGAAGAATTTTCCCCCAAAACAGTTTAGAGATAACTGTGTCCTATACAAATGGACAAAGTTTTCCAGTGGAGGTGCTTGTGAGAAATTTGAACAAGGACGGATGCATAAATTTGATAGTATCCAACCAAAACTTTAAGCAAAATATATAAGAATAGACTTTATGTTGACAAGAAAAAATTCCTCTTAACTTAGAGAACGATTCAATATAAATTGTCAATCATGGAGGAGTGGATTTTTTAATAATAAACATTGAAATAAATTATTTATAATAAACTTAAAAAATAAATAAATAAATAAATAACTTGTTTCTATTAAAACCTCTTGTGAAGATGTTTTTTCATGTATTTGGTAGCATTAGAAAAAATAAGTTAAAGAAAAACTACCTTTGATAAATGAAAAACCCTATTAAAAATATTACTTATTTTTTAGGGACTTTTTTCTAGTAAAATTTTTCAGAAAACAACTCATTCTCACACTATACTAAATAAAGGAAGTTAAGAGGTAATATAGAAACTTTTGAAAACAATTTTATCTTATTTTGAGATCACTACCAAAGAAAATGAGATAATTTTTCAAAAAATATATTTGAAAAATGATTTATTTTTTAGAAAACATTAATATCGAAACAAATGGAGCTTACCATCAAAAAATAATATGTTCTACCAAAATGATAAAAGTACAAGACAAATATTAAAGCTATTGCCTTATTTTATTGCGAAAATTTTAACATGTAATTAATGTAAATAGTGCTACATGAACATAATATATAAAATCATTTTTTTTTCCTACTTAAAAATTGACAGATGAGTTTATATTTAAAATTTCCCTCAAGGGAAAAATCTGTTGCACACACTGTAAACTGTGTGCAATAAACACTACCCCCAAGTACAATATCCCATTGGAGGTACCTAATTATTACATCTATCTGAAAATGTCCAAATATGTGGATTCTCGAGTGAATGTGGGGGAATGAAAGATCGATAATTTTTTGGAAGAAACTTCTTGTTTCTGCATTCATCTAAGCAAAACACCTGTAGCTTCTCTTTGTGTTGATAAGGGACAATTCTGTCATTGGTGTAGTATATGCAATTCCCTTTGAAGCCAGGGAATCCAACCGCTGAAATAGATTTAGAGTGATTTCTACCTAAAAATAGCATTTGATCACCTATGCTTTCCACTCTAATCCACTTGGCTGGTTCACTTGATACATCTGACATGAATTCCAAGAATTTACCAGTCTTAGAGGCAAAACATTGTTCCCAAATTATTAAAAGGGATAAAACCCTTTTTCATCTCTACATTTTCACACGATTCTCATTTTGGTCTAACTTTTTTTTTCCACCGATTTTAGTCCCTATTCTGGAAAATGCGTCTCGTTTTTGTCCCCGACATTACATCAAAGGCGGAAATTGCACAGCTGGCAAACAGAAAATATTAAAAATATTAAAATAATACCCACAAATGCCACGTCATTTTTTAAAAAACAAAAAATTAATTTGTAAATTTTAACTAAATGAAAAAAAAAAAGGAAAAAATTGAAATAAAAATAAAAACCTAGAAAAGTAAGAAAATTCAAAAACCCAAAAAATTCAAAACCTAGAAGGAGAACAAGAACAAACCTAGAAAATTATTTTTTTAATCTCACTCTCTCTCTTCCTCTCACTTTTAGAGTTTCTATCTTTCTCCCACGCTCTCTCCTCTCTTCCTCTCACCTTGAAAGCTTCTCCTCTCTTTCAATATTGGCTTTTAGGCCTCAGATTGACGTGGCACAGATTAGCATGGAGGCTTTGGGTAGGTGGGATTCAGATCGCCGTGGTCCGATGTCTACTCATGGGTAGTCGTGGCTCACCGTGGGTGAGATGGTCGTGGCTCGTCGTGGGTCGCCGTGGGTGGGGTGGTCGTGGCTCGCCATGGGTGGTCTTGGCTCGCTGTGGGTCGGTTGGATTTGATGGGTTGGCTGGGTTGGATTCGATGGTGGCTGGGTTGGCTTCGGTGGTTGTTGGGTTGGTTTAGCTAGTGGGTTTGTGGCTTGGTAGAACTGAAGGGTATGGATCTTGGGTCTTGCGTGGGTCTCTAAAAACTGAAGGGTATGGATCTTAGTGGTTGTTTGTGGCTCGGTAGTGGGTTTGGGTATGAATCTTAGTGGTTTGGGTATGAAGGTTTGGTAGTGACAGTGGTATGAATTTTCTGGGTTTGTTCTTGTTCTCCTCCTTCTGGGTTTTGAATTTTCTTACTTTTTTGGGTTTTTATTTTTATTTCAGTTTTTTCCTTTTTTTTTCATTTAGTTAAAATTTACACAAAACATCAAACACAAAAATCAAATCTAGATTTTCAGAATATGGGTTTGAATTTAATTTTTTGGGTTTTAAATTTGTTGGGTTTGTGTTTTGTTGATCTTGTTCTTGCTGGGTTTTAAATTTGCTGGGTTTGAAATTTGTTGTTCTTGCTGGGTTTGGTTTTTATTTCTGTTTTTAATTTTTTTTTTATTTAGTTAAAATTAATAAATTAATTTTTTTTAATTTAGAGGCTGACGTGGAAAGCCAAGTGGACACAGGGTGCATTATTTTAATATTTTTAATTTATTCCGTTTGCCAGCTGTGCAATTTTCGTCTCTAATGTAACGTCGGGGACAAAAACGAGACGTGTTTTCTAGAATAGGGGCTAAAATCGGTGAAAAAAAAAAGTTAGGGATCAAAGTAAGAATCGTGTGAAAATGTAGGGATGAAAAAGGGTTTTATCCCTTATTAAAACCATCAAAAGTTCACCACTCGATTCCACTAGATACTTGCAAACCAAATAATCACCATGCTCTGGCTTTCACTATTAGTGACTGTGTCCACAATTTTCTCTAAGAAATTCGAGTATTGCTAATGTCACATACATGGATCACTGCTTTAATGCTAATGGCATGTAACTTCCCCTCATATAAAAGATGTTGTCTTCGAACAATACAATCTCACCATCTCCATCTATTCCCTCCTGATCATCTTCTAATTGATCATTACTACTAAAATTGCCTTAAAATATATTTTTCCTCCCACATGTAAGGTTGGTTCTTCAATAGCTTCATCTTCATCATCGCTACTATTATAGTCTTCCTCTTCACTATCATCATCATCATTGCTACGATTGTAGTCTTCACCTTCACTATTATCATTGATAAGCCCAACATATTTTTCCTCAGGCAGAGAACTCGTCCATAATGGCCAGCACTAGATGAGAGAAAGACATTAAACTCCAATCAACGAGGAAAGCATTACATGCCAACAATAAGTATTCATGCCATTGGGAGAAGCAAGATCCTCTCATTCAAACCCCTTAGAGGCATTATATATATTGCATTGAAGACTGCCATCAAACACCCCTAACGGTTATGACGAAGAGGAAAACACGCATATATACATACCTCAGGACCTTGGGAGAGGTACTGAAAAACTCTAACAAATACACCTTCATACTTTGGCATTGAATCTTCTTTTCTTTTTTAGTTACCTGACTTTACCATCGGAGATGCTGTGGTCGACACCACACCGGTGTCCTTTTGTCTTACATTCTTGCAAGGCTCTAGATGACCTTGGTTAGTTCTCCTTTTGGACGATCATTTGGACTAATGATTTTAGCATCATCAGTTTGGCACCGTCTATGGGGACGACATATTTTCGCATCTAGTTTCAGAAGTACAATTCCGTTCAACTCATGAAGTCTAGATGGAGTCCAACATTCCCCAGGATCCTACAGCGTTATCCCTGCAAATACAAACACTCACAGCTAGCGTGAAGGAGCTTACCAGGCAAAACCAAGAAATGAGGCTGCAACTACAGCAAGAGGACAATCGTTCCAAGACCAACTAGGACAATGACGGGGGCAGCCAAAGAAGGGATGACCATCGACAATCAGCTATTTCGAAAGGAACAAGTTCGAACCTTATCCAAGAAATGAGAAAAGAGATGGATGAGTTGAGGAGTGCAATCAAAGAAAAAACTAATCAGAGCTTAGACCAGATGGTCAAAAAAACCAATTCACCCTTCACTACAGCAATTTCTGGAATGTCCATTACCCTTAAAGTTCTGTCTACCACAGCTCGAGCCATTTAACGGACTGAAGGATCCCTTGGATCACCTCAACACTTTCAAGACAACTTTGGGTCTCCAACAGCCCCATGATGAGATACTATGTCGTTCTTTCCCCACTACTCTCAAAGTAGCAGCTAGGGAGTGGTTCACTAAGCTACCAACGTCGTCCATCGACAACTTCGAGCAGCTAGGCAATTCTTTCCTCCGTCACTTTGTCAGCGAGCAGAGCTCGAAAAGGCCAACTAACCATTTGCTTACCCTATTAGGCAAGGAGAAAAAGAGACCCTGAGGTCGTATGTAACGCGTTTCACTCGAGAAACTTTGAAGGTAGACAAAGCAGATGACAAAACACAGTTGACAACCTTCAAAGTTGGATTGAAGTCTAGAGAGTTCGTGGTCTCTCTAGCGAAGAATCCCCCTAAGACAATGACAGAAATGCTTTTGAAAGCGTAGAAGTACATGAATGCTGAGGATGCCCTGGCAGCAATAGAAAGGGTAGAGAAGCCTAAAGAAAAGAGGAGAGAGAAGGAGTATGACCGAAGAGGACGAAAAAGGGAACGAGCAGATTGTCAGAAGACTGAAGAGAACAAAAGGAGAGATGATAAAAACCCTCGGATGATAAAGTTCACTCCTTTAATTATGCCTGTTGACCAAATTTTGGCGCAGATTAAAGATGAACACTTCCTCAAATGGCCTAGGCTGTTACACTCATCGCCCAATGTGCGTGATAAGAGAAATATTGCCGTTTCCACAAGGACTACGGGCATTACACAAAGGACTACAGAGACCTAAAGGAGCAGACAGAAGAGCTCATACGAAAAGGGAAGTTGCAAAAGTTTGTAAAGAATGGAGATTCCAACAGATCCAAGGACGATAATAAGGGTCAATTCGAAGCCTCTCAGAGTGACAAAGACCACATATCCCTTCATCCACAAAGTGCCATAAGGGAGATAAAAACAATCACATGAGGATTGTCAATAGGGGGATCATTTAAGTCCCTCAGGAAGTTATACCAGAGGCAGGTAAACAGTGTTCATGGGATGCCACCTCTGAAGCAAAGGTGGACGGACCTAGATATTCTATTTTCAGAAGAAGACGCCAGAGGGGTGAAATAGCCTCATGACAACCCATTGGTCATTATGCTCATGATTGAAGGATTTAATACCAGGAAGGTTCTAGTAGACAATGAAAGCTCGGCAGATATCATTTATCTCTTTGCCTTTTGGCAGTTAAAAGTAGCCCCGAAAAGACTTCGTCCATTCGAATCCCTCCTCATCAGTTTCAGTGGAGACAAGGTGTATCCACGAGGAATAGTAATGCTGATGGTCACGGCTGGTTCATACCCCCTCCAGGTAACCAATCAACATAACTTCTTGATAGTTGACTCACCTTCGTCTTACAATGTGATCATAGGAAGGCCTACCCTTAATCATTGGAAAGCAACCACTTCCACATAATGCCTGAAGGTGAAGTTCCCTATAGAACGAGGAATTGGGGAAATAAGAGGAGACCAGGTGTTAGCGCAAGAATGCTACCAGGAAATCTTGGCGTTAAAAGAAAATCATACATGGATAATTGAAGAAAAGACGCTGAAAATTGCCGAGAAACTGGAGACGGTTGAGTTGGTCGAAGGAGATCCTACAAAGACGACCCAGGTAGGGACGAGTTTGAACCTCTAGATGAAGAAAGAAATCATTAGCTTTCTGAAGGATAACCTGGACGTATTGACCTGGAGTCATGAAGATATGCTTGGCATACCAACAGACATCATTCAACACCGCCTAAATGTGGATCCTGAGAGGCAACCCGTCCAGCAGAGAAGAAGAGTTTTTACTCCTGAACGAAATAAAGCAGTCATGGATGAGGTGAACAAGCTGCTCGCTGCTAACTTCATCAGGGAAGTCTACTATCCCGAGTGGCTGGCCAACGTTGTCATGGTCAAAAAAGTAAACGGGAAATGGAGAATGTGCGTTGACTTCACTGATTTAAATAGCGTCTGCCCAAAGGACAGCTTCCCTCTACCTAGGATTGACCAACTTATGGACTCGACAGCAGGGCATAAGCTTCTCACCTTTATAGACAACTTTTCCGAGTACAACTAAATTCAGATGGCAAAAGAAGATCAAGAGAAGACTGCCTTCATCACCAGCCAGGGGCTCTACTGTTACAGGGTCATGCCCTTCGACTTGAAGAACACAGGAGCCACATACCAGAGGTTGGTAAACCAGATGTTCAGTAAGTAGATTGGGAGGAACGTAGAGGTATATGTGGACGACATGCTCGTCAAGAGCAAGGAAGAGGAGAATCACTTGGACGATCTTAAGGAGACGTTCAACACACTCAAGTAGTATAATATGAAGCTAAACCCGGCCAAATGCGCCTTTGGGGTATCCTCTGGAAAATTCCTCAACTTCATGGTATCATAAAGAGGAATAGAAGTAAATCCAGAAAAGGTAAGAGCCATTTTCGAGATGTCCTCCCTAAAGACGATCAAGGAAGTACAGTCCCTCACGGGAAGGGTGGTAGCCCTCAATAGGTTTGTCTCCAAAGCAACAGACAAATGCCTTCATTTCTTTAAGAGCTTAAAGCAGGCCTTTGTCTGGATAGACGAGTGTGAAGCAACATTCCAGGAGCTAAAGCGTTACCTGAGCAACCCCCCACTCTTGAGTCCGTCCAAAGAAGGAGAAGACATGTTCCTTTACTTAGCTATGTTCGCAATTGCAATGAGTGCAGCCTTGATCAAGGAAGAAAATAGGATACAACGCTCGATGTATTACATCAGCCAGGCCTTTTAAGGAATAAAAGCCTGATACCCGCGAATAGAGAAGATCATCTTCGCCCTGATAGTGGCTTCCAAAAAGCTCTGTCTGTACTTTCAGGCTAACCAAATCATAGTAATGACGGACCAGCCTATTAAGAAAGCAATGAATAGACCTGAGGCTGTTGGACGAATGGTATAGTGGGCCATCGAGCTTAGCCAGTTTGACATAAAGTATCGACCCCAAACGGCCATAAAAGCATAGGCGCTGGCAGAATTCACCTCCCCCGAACACGAAGACAGCCAGGAAGAACTCTAAACAATCCATACAGACGAGTCATCCACACCGAAGAGAGGCGGAGCAGGCGTTGTCATCACTTCCCCTGAGGGGGACACTTTGAAGTCTGGAGTTCAACTTAATTTCCCCGTAACCAACAACAAAGCGAAGTACGAGGCTATATTGACAGGGCTGAATATCGCCCAGGCGCTTGGAGTTAAAACTGCCTTGCTAAGAAGTGATTCACACCTCATCATAGGGCAAGTCAAGGGAGATTTTGAAGCAAAGGAAGTAAGGATGCAGAGATATCTCAAGTTGACGAACCAATTGATTAGCAAGTTTGATCGAGTAGAGTTTGCTCAAATCCCACGAGATCAAAATGCAGAAGCTGGTGAAGTGGCTAGGAGTGCGTCAATAGATAATCAGGCAAAGGTGATTGATTGGAGATTGGAAGAACAGGACTCTCCCAGCATCAAAGAATTTCAGACCTTCCTAATGCATACCCGCACTGGATGGACGAGCCCAATCTTGTCCTATCTTAAGGATGGACGATTACCACCGAATCTTGACGAAGCCAAGAAGATCAAGAAACGAGCTACTAGATTCACAGTGTTAAATGACGAGCTTTACAAAAGAGGCTTCTCGCAACCTTATTTGAGGTGTGTCGAAGAAGAAGAAGCCAAGTATGTTCTGGAAGAAGTTCATGAGGGCATTTGCGGTGACCACATGGGAGCAAAATCCCTCGTAAGAAAGATCATGAGGGCAGGTTATTTTTGGCCCACAATGCAACAAGATGTAGCGAACTTCATCAAGAAATGTGACAACTGCCAAAGGTATGGGAACGTCTAACAAGTCCCAGGAGAGAAGATGACGGCCATCACTTCGCCCTGGCTGTTTGCACAGTGGGGGATTGATATCATGAGGCCTCTGCCACATGGAAAGAAGCAAGTAAAGTTCTTACTCATCGTTATCGACTACTTTACAAAATGGGTGGAGGCAGAAGCACTAGCCATGATCACAGAAGCAAAGGTACAAAGTTTTGTATGGAAAAATATTGTTTGAAGGTTCAGGATCCCGCAGACGATCATCTCAAATAATGGTTGTCAGTTCGACAGTCAAGGATTCAAATCGTTTTGCTCAAGCCTTGGCATCAAGAACAAATATTCATCCCTGGGACATCCTCAAGCCCATGGACAGACTGAAGTAACGAATCAGACATTACTGAAGATCATCAAGGCTCGACTAGTGGGGGAAAAGGGAGCATGACCAAAGGAGTTACCCAGCGTTTTATGGGCTTGTAGAACTAAAGTAAGAACCCCAATAGGAGAAACACCCTTTAACTTGACATATGGCACAGAAGCAGTCATTCCCGTCAAAATAGGGCTTACTAGCTTCAGGAAGGAGTTCTTTACGAACACAGCAACGATGACCAATTGAGGTTGAACCTAGATTGTTTGGAAGAAGTTAAAGACCAAACTTCTCAAAGAATGGCCAAGTATCAGCAGAAGATGGCAGAGTACTACAACCAGAAAGTAAAGCTCAAAAGGTTCCACATCGGAGACCTCGTCCTACGAAAAGTGACACCTGCAACGAAGGATCCAGCACAAGGCAAGTTAAGGCCAACATGGGAAGGGCCCTATAGAGTCGTCCACTATTCTCAGCGAGGAAGCTACCACCTGGAAGATTTGGACGGGAACAAGTTACCTCGTCCTTAGAATGTTGAACATCTAAAGAGGTATTACGAATAGGAACTGTAGCTCATTTGTAAGCAGTCAGCGTTGTCTTATACTTTTTAAAGCAGAACAAATAAACATATTATTCGGTGATTACCATATTCTGACCATCTTTTTCACGTTCAAACTAAAATCATGATCTGGACACAAAAACTCCAACCAAGTTAAAATGATAAGATACCTCCAAAGGATGTAAATCATTTTAACTAGAAAAGACGATAAGATTCCTTAAATGATGTACATCGTCCACACCTAGAAAAGACGATAAAATTCCTTAAATGGATGTAAATCGTCCCCAACCAAGTTAAAATGATAAGATTCCACCAAAGGATGTAAATCATTTTAACTAGAAAAGACGATAAGATTCCTTAAATGGATGTATGTCATCCACATCATCTAAAGATGATAAGATTCCTTGAATGGATGTAAATCTTCCCAACTGAGTTAAAGCGATGAGGTTTTTTCTAACTAGAGCAGACAATAAAAGTCTTTGGACGGATGTACATCGTTCCCACTAAGTGGAGATGATAAGATTCCTTAAAGAAGGCGTGGCTCGTTGAGGCCTAGACCTTGAATAGATGAAAGTTGTGTAACTAGAAACTAAGGCCGAGGCAGTAGAATGGCGAAGTAAAATTCATAAGTAGAAAAAATTTCTTCTAAGTCCCAAGATGGACGAAATTTTTCCTAAGTCCCAAGATGGATGAAGAGCATGCCCTAGCAAAAATTTTTCCTAAGTCCCAAGATGGACGAAGAGCATGCCGCAACGAAAATTTTTTCTAAGTCCCAAGATGGACGAAAAGCATGCCCCAGCAACGCAAAGTATAGCAAAACAAGAAATATAAGTATTCACAAACCACATGAATGCAAAGAAGGTAAACACACACACACACACACACACATATATATGAAAAATTTGTAAATTGTTCAAAAGCCCCAAAACAAGTGAGACACCCAAAAAGTACCCAAAAAAAAAAAAAGTAAACAAAGATAAAGGAGCTAGGTAGCAGGGTCATCATTCCCTCCCATTTCTAACGCTAGGGGTTCCTTATCAACAGCTACAGAAGTCTGAGAAGCTTGTGCAGCCTTGTTAGCTTCTATTTCTTTGTTGATAGCCTCAAAGTCTAGATCTTCTAGGTTCGTCTCTAGGCCATGTTTCACTAGGTATCTCCTCAGTAACTCAAAACCTTTATAGTACCAGTTGAACATGATTGTATTGTACTAGTCCGTGAGTTGAAAATCATGGACGGCCTTGGCCATAGCATTCTTCATTTTCTGGTTGGCCGCCGCAAGTTGCTCGTCCTTCTACTTCACTAGCAGCTTCTCCGCATTGAGCTCCTTGGACAAAGCCTTGAGCTTCCCCTTAGACACATTACTGTTGTCCATTATGGCAATCAAGTCCCTTCTCAAGCGAGAACCCTCAGCCTCCAACGCCTCCACCTTAGAATTGGCCACCACGGCCTTCTCCTCATTCAACAGATATTGGGAGGTAATGTGCATCGTCTACCCCAACACTTGGCAACCAAAGCATACAATGATCAAAATTGACTAAGGTAACCTATGGATGAGCAATGAAAGACGAAGGAAGATTACCTGGACGAGCTTATGCACATGACGGCTCACCATTTTGTGAGAAGACACGCTTGAAATGTCCTTTATCTCTTCGAGTGTCACAACCTTGTTGGCTAGAGCAAGAGTTGTCCTTACATCAGCCCAGACGCTAGCTCCTATCTTCTCCTTTCCTTTATCCCCCGTCTGGCATTTCTTTGAAGGAGGAATGATCTCCTCAATAGAAATGGTCGGAGAAACAGCTTGGCCCTTTACTGGAGCAAGGATGGACGAAGCCTTCTCGATCACTTCCTTTTCTTTCTCCTTCATAACAACCCTCACTCTTCGTTGATCGATACTAGAGAGGGGCTCATTTTTTTTCACCTTGATCCAAGCATACAACTCCTGGTTAAATTTAGTAGTCATCTCTTTTAAAAAAAAAAAAAAAAAAAAAAAACACACACACACAAGGTTAGAATGGACAATTAATGTAAGCAACGAAGTTAAGATTTTTGCACAAGATGTGAACGCACCAAGTTGCGGGGTCTCTCACCGATGCAACAGCCTAGGGACCTCCCCCCAAAAGTCGTCGGAAAGGGTCTCCCAACCATCACCCGACACAAAAAATACCTAGACTTCTAGTATCGGAAGGACGAAGGCAAATTGACAATGAGCCGAGACCTTCTGTTCCAGGGTACGAGCTCATAGTAACTAAACTCTTTAGATTCC
Source organism: Quercus robur (assembly GCF_932294415.1). Classification (NCBI taxonomy): domain Eukaryota; kingdom Viridiplantae; phylum Streptophyta; class Magnoliopsida; order Fagales; family Fagaceae; genus Quercus; species Quercus robur. Next base: position 83,408,132 of record NC_065535.1, read on the forward strand.
TTTAAACGATAGAGATGGACGAACTCATTTAGCATGATCATGTCTCCGTCAACTATGGTCGTCCAAATCACCATATAGCTTATGAAGATTCTCCATGAATTCAGCATAAGCTGTCCTAGGGCTATATTTAGATAATGGAGAAGTTCCATTATGAAAGGATGAATGCGAAATCTAAGGCCACATAGGAAAGCTGCCTCATAAAATCACACCTCGCCGTGGGCAAAGGCACACGATTTCTCACCAAACCAAGGAAGACGAATCCTAGTTTCCTAGGGAACTGGAACCTATCCCTAAATCTACCAAGGGTTTCCTCGTTTAGGGAACACTTCTCTTTGAGGGCGTAAAATGGTCAGGATAAGGGCGAAACAAAAAGGTGGGGAGACGCGGGTATAGAAGCAGCGATGTCTGTGTCAATCCCAACCGTGCCAGCTTTAGACGACGGACCCGTCTCCAAATCACTCGATCTAATCTCCGAACCCATCCTCTCCCTCCTTAATACCTCTCGCATAGACCTAAACCAATCTAAGGATTGGTGCAACAGAGGATACAAGCTAACCAACGCTAGCTTTAAACCACTATCAGCCAAGACAAAACCCCCAACCCACGGACAATGACCACTAAGGGAACCTAAAAATGCTCCCAAGCGAGCAAAGAAAAATGCAATAGAGGGAGAAGTACACCTAATATCAAAGTAATCAACCATTAAACACAAGGGAAAGGAGGAAATAAAAAGTCCTAAAAAGGAAAAAGGAACGGAAAAAGGGCTTACCTAAGAAAGAGGAAGAAACTGAGAAATCAGAGAAGCAAATGCAAATCAGAAAAAAGGAAAGTGAAGAGAGAAGGAAAACACAAAGATACTTAAAAGGTTGCCTCGGAAAACGAAAAGGTGTGGAAAACCAAAAAGTTTCACTGGAGTGAAAAGTCCTTAGCTACTCCAGGCGTGATGCATGGCCACGACATGCACCACACCACCACCACGTAATAAATACGAAAGGGGTGGATCCCCAAACGCCACAACCGCCAAAAAAAAAAAAAAAACTTTACATATTCTTGTGACCGTCCTCAAGTAGATGACCTCGGAATAGGGGGGCAACTGATAAGCCCAACATATTTTCCTTAGGCAGAGAACTTGTCCATAATGGCCAGCACTGGACGAAGGAAAGACATTAAACCCCAATCAATGAGGAAAGCGTTACACGCCAACAATAAGTATTCATGTCGTTAGGAGGAGCAAGATCCTCTAATTCAAACCCCTCAGAGGCATTACAGTTATTGCATTGAAGACTGCCATCAAACACCCCCAATGGCTATGACGAAGAGGTAGACACGTATATATACATACTTCAGGACCTTGGGAGAGGTACTGAAAAACTCTAACGAATACACCTTCATACTTAGGCATTGAATTTTCTTTTCTCTTTTAGTTACCTGACTTTACCATCGGAGGCGCTGTGACTGGCACCACATCAGTGTCCCTTTATCTTACATTCTTGCAAGGCTCTGGACAACCTTGGTCAGTTCTCCTTTTGGACGATCATTTGGACTAACGATTTTAGCATCATCAATCATAGTAGTCTTCATTGTCGCTATTATCATCATCCTCATCGCTACTATTGTAGTCTTCATCATCACTATCATCGTCAACTTCATCATCACCTCTAAAAATATTTATACCTCCAACATTAAGGAAATCATCTTCTTGTCCTTGACCATCAAAAGCACCTTCACCAGTGTCATGAACTTGATAGTTACTCCAATTTTTGTGGTAATTAAGTCGGCAAAAGGCTAAAAGACTTCTACAAGCAATTGCCACAACTATACAATTACCAGCAGCTATGTTTTCTGGAAGTAGCATCTGAAGAGAATATAGTCTTTTTGATTTTGTATAGAAGAGTTGCAGGGTTTAATTGCTTAAATTGCGAACGTATAGTCTGTGATGAGGCAATGGAATCCAAACACCAGAAAAAGGATTGAACAAGAAATCCCCTTGAGTCATATATATGATCGCCTAATATAAACCAACCATAAGATGACCCAGAACACCAACTTCGGCTCACAAATCTTGATTACGGAATCTCCTAAAAGCTGTTATTCTCAAGACTAAAGAAAGTACGTGATGTTTTGGCACTTTGAAAATCCTATAGCTTGTTCCCATTAATAAATCTATATCTTTTAGCTTTGGACCATTTGGTGTTTATAAAACTTGGCCAATTATATTGGACAAAATTTAGCTACAAGATTGGTTGTAGCATAAGAGTACAACCTTACTTAATATCTTTTTATTGGAGGTGAATTTTGACAAATCTTTAATTGAATTACATCTTCTTCTTATATCATTCATGCAATTAAAAATCAATAGCTATGTTATCAATAAATTGTTTAAATTATAAGTTTTTGTAATTTAAAATTATGCATAAAATATAAGTTTATAGATATATAGTAAATAATATCTGATTGACACAAAATTTGACATGTATATTAAGAGCGGAAAGAATACGCAATTCAATAGTTAGATTTTCAAAATATGTAGTAATGTTTATTTATTGAGTAATGTTGTAACCTTAGGTTATAATCAATTTTGTAGCTAAACTTTGTTCAATTATATTTTATGTTTAACCATTCAATATATATATATATATATATATATATAAGTTATTATAATCCCTTGCACTATAGTTTAACTTTAATCACACAATATATGCTAATCATATTTTTCATAATAATATTAATTTCTTTCCAACTAAATCATATATGATTTTGTGTTTGACAGATGCCTGTGATGAATGTGTATGAAGCAACAAAGCAAATAAGGAAAATGGAGACGTCCTACTGTGTTCATATTCCAATCTTTGCATTAACTGCTCATACATCAGGTGGGGAAGCTAACATGGCAATTGAGGCTAGAATGGATATGTTGATCTTGGCAAACCACTGAAAAAGGAACATCTTTTGGAGGCCATTAAATACATCGATACTAAATGAAAATATGCGTAAGCGTACCTTATGACTCTTATCTATGCAATAATGGTGACTCTTTATGGTAGTTTTGTTGTACATGTAATATATGTATGTGCAGTTGAAATCGTGCTAAAATATAGAGAAATGCTAAAGCATTTTTGTTGGAATGTAGAAGTTCATAACATTGATTGAAAATATGAAGTCATTTATACATTCTATATGGTTTTTAGTTTTTTGTTTATCGAGGAAGGACACAAAATCATAGTTTTTAGCGGTTTCCAAATGTTAGCATCTAAAATGAAAGGCCCCAATTCAATTAACAATAGAAAGTTTATGGCACAAAAGTATGACATGGTAGACAGCAAGATCATTTTTGTCAATTTCAGTTCACTTCGGCCTGTTCAGTCCACTTTGGTCTATTTCATTGCACTAACTTAAAAATAAAATAAAGACAGGTTTGGGTTAATAATACTTATTCTAAATCAAAATGTATTAAAAAAATAGGAGGAAATACTATTTTCGTCCCTACATTTTCATCTCATTCCCACTTTGGTTCCTACTTTTTTTTTAATACCAATTTTAGTTCCTAAAATAAAAAAACCTTTCCATTTTGATCCTTACCATTATCGCACTAACAGAAAATAGTCTATGTGGCAAACGGAGTACACAAGTCAGCATTTTAAATATTAAAAAAAGTCACGTCATTATTTTTCATTTTATTTAATTATTTTAAAATAAAATAAAATTTTAGTTACTATTTAATTATTTAAATAATAATAAAAATAAAATTTTCCTTTTTTCCCCATAAAATATTTAATTGCTCTTCATGTTCTTCCCAAGAACATGGTTGCCCAAAAAATTAAAAATTCAAGATTTTCTTCTCTTTTCTTGCATTTTCTTAGCAACCAAACAGACAAAAACACATACAAAATATGATCAAACTCAACAATTCTAACACAATCAACTAACAAAACCCAAACCACGGTTAGATAAAAAAAGACACATAACTAAAAATACCAAAACCCAAACCACAGTTAGATCAAAACACAAAACCAAAAATACCAAAACCCAAACTGGTCAAATCAAAACAAAAAACCAAAAATACCATAACCCATTCCCACAGCAAGCACTCAAAACCCACTTAGACACCCATAAATTCTTTTGAAACCAACCCATACCCATGAGCACACACACACACACGGCACACACAACTCTTCGTTTTGATCTGAGAAATTAGAGAGAGAGATAGTGATGGTGGTGGCCAGCATTTTCATGATGGAGCAAGGAGGCTCCACCACGTCGACCATGCTGTTGCCACTCTTCGATTTTGCTCTCTCCAATTTCCTCTCTACCAAGTCCTTCACACATAGCTCTTCGTTTTGATTTAGAGGTAAGCGAAATGGGTTGTTACTGGGTTGAATTTTTTGGTTTGGTTTTGGAATTTTTGGGCTTTAAGATTTGATGACTGATGTGTTTTTTGGTTTGTTTTTCTTGTGGGTATTCTGAGTCTTTTGGGTTTACTAGAGATGGGTTTAATTGCAAGTTGTTGGTGGTTGTGAACAGAGAAAGGTAGTGGCTTGGTGGTCGGCTAGTTCCAGTGATGGGTGGGGTCGAATTTGTGTTTGTGTTTGGATTTGGGTTTTTGGGTTTTCTAAAGATGGATTATGGGTTTTCTGAAGATGGATTGTTGGGTTTATGTTTGTATTCTTGCTAATGTTTGGGTTTGGGTTTGTGTTTGTTGTTTTTGTGTTTGGTTGACAAGAAAGATCTGTTGTTGGGTTTGTGTTTGTATTCTTGCTGATGTTTGGGTTTGTTTTTGTGTTTGGTTGACAAGGAAGATCTATTACTAGGTTTGTGTTTGTGTTCTTGCTGGAAATCAGTTTGTGTTTTTATTTTTGTGTTTGGTTGACAAGAAAGGGCAAGAAAATGCTAGAAAATCTGGGCATGTGTTCTTTTGTTTAAATCTGGATTTGTGTTCTTTAGAGTTCTTGTTGAAGATGAACTTAGATCTAAATTCATGTATTTTTTAGATTTTAGTTTAGTTTTTTTCTTTTTTATTTTGTAAAAATTGATAAATTAATTTTCTTTTTTAAAATGGGAGGTTGACGTGGCATTTTTATTATTATTTTATTAGCCATGTCAGTATTTGTTGTGCAAATAGTGTACTCTGTTTGCCACGTAGGATATTTTTTGTTAAGTGAGTAACGTTAGGGATCAAAATGAAACAGTTTTTGATTTTAGGGACTAAAAGCAGTAAAAAAGAAGAAGTAGGGACCAAGGTGGGAATGGGGTGAAAATGTAAGGACGAAAATAGTATTTCCACCTAAAAAATATAGATGACAAAAAAATAATAATATTATTTTTAATTTTTTAATTTAATGATTTGTGGTATTATCATTTTTAAAAAAAAAAAAAGTAAGTTACACAGTTTTAATGTTTTGATATGATATAATTTAAATTTGAAAATCAAATTTTTAACACTTATTCTAAATCAGAATGAATTAAAAAATATAGATGACAAAAAATAATATTATTATTTGTAGGGGTGAAATTCCCAAAGTCAACAATGGGCCTGGGGCCCCACACGAAGCCCAACCATGACCCAAAGGGGAATAGGGGCCCAAAAGACTTCTGGCCCAATCCTGTTGAGCCCGGTTTGTCTTAAAAGACGTCTGAGGAGGAATGTCTCTTTGGACACACAAATATGGGCCCAATGTGCGTCCCCTCCACAGTGAAGAACCATCCCAGACGAACGTGGGTAGTAGGATGAGTCTCACATAGCAGGAAAGAGGAAAATGTAAGACGTCAGGGAAAAGCCACAACTGCCGCATTAAATGCAAGAAAGCTACTTTTTCAGCCGCATTAATGTGGAGAAGACAGGCGAACAGTGTTACATTGGCCAGTGCAACTCACAGAAAGATAAGGAAGATGTCCGATAGGACAGGCACTCAAGTGAAGGTCCAGATGGTTAACAAGTGTAAGGTCCTTATCAATTTAAGGAGGCTATATAAGAGAAGGAAATCCCCATGAAGAGAGGATCGGGGAATTTAGAGAAAAGAGAGAGAGAGAGAGAGGTAAAAGAATTCTGTAGTCTGTAACCAGAGCAAGAGGTGCCATTATACGTCTTCTCGGACCAGTATCCTGTAAACTTAAATGGAGCATTCTCACGTTCAGACTATTGCATGGCGTTCAACTAACTAACATTCACTTCGTCCAGCCCTAGTTCTATAACCCGCTCTCTACAAATTCATTGTCTAGAGACTTTTGGGCCAGAACCACTCACTTGCTGGGTCTGGGCCCCAAAAACTGCCCCTACATTATTATTTTTAATTTAATGATTTGTGGTATTATCTTTCTTTTTAAGTAAATTACACAATTTTAGTGTTTTGATATGATATAATTTGAATTTGAAAATCAATTTTTAAGTCATATAGAAATTAATCAAGAGATTTCTATAATTATGGTTCTCTTAAGCTTTTAAATAATTCACTTGAGTACATGAAAGCTTTTTTCTATTGACAAATAAAGCTCATCTTGTAATGTATATAGTTTTTTTTTTTTTTTTCGATACATTTGTAATGTATAAGTTATTCAGCATACTATGACAGAAATTCCTTTATAAATAAATTTACCGTTCTCTCTATTCTCGAACAAGAATAATCATATATATTTTCATGCAAGCATTCAAAATAGTTAATATGACAAAACAAGGCTGCATGAAGTAAACTCTTTATGTTGATGACTTTGTTGTATTGGAAGAGGCACCATACTTTTTAATTAAAAAAATATTTAAAAAATTATATAAACACAAAAAATTGTAATTGTTCCACGCATTGCATGGACCTAGTGTATATATAAAAAAAAAAGTATAAAACTAAAAGCATTTAGCTTCTGGATAACCTTATAATATTATACATACTTTTTGAGACCTCACAATTTTACGTGTCATTATTTTAATATTCTTTTAAAATTAAATTTAAATTATTTTGTGTGTTTAAACAATCCATTAGAATCTTGACAAATCCTATTTTCTTTAAATGTTAGAATATATAGTTCTATATATAAACAAAATTATAACAAATACTTGATCTTAGAATATATAGTTCCATATAGAAATCTTATCGTAATAAATCTTTGTTAATACTATTAACTACCAAAATTTGATATTTACACAAAAGAGAAAAAAAAAATCATATTCTATCTATTTTGGGCCATTTCTTTTCTTGGGCCGAAACGGATAAGAATATGGGCTCTTGGGCTGAGTTAAAATAAGAGGGGTTTGAGGAAAAAAAAAAAAAAAAAAAACCTAGGCCAATGGCCCAAAAATGTTCCCTAACCCAATAAGGCTGCTCGAAGATATTAGATTCCCCCAAATTTCTAATCGGTGGCTACTCAAATTTAGAGAAGTAGAACTCTGATTCCATTCTCTCCTCGACAAATAAGTCCATACACTGTCACGCTACGACTTCCTTAAAAGAAAATTTCTTTTTTAAAAATAGACTTTTACTCAAATTAAAAAAAAATTTCTTTAACTATGGTTTACTCTTAACTTAATATGAATAATATTATTTTTTAGCGAGATTAGAATAAATCGTAATTAAGAAAATAATAAATTAAGGGAATTTTTTTCTATTAAAAAAATAAATATTATATTACACCATCCAATAACTTGTTATTGAATTCATATTTTGAAAATCCAACCATTGAATTATATGTTCTATATATTATTAACATGCATGCCAATTTTCATACCAATCGAATGTGATTTATCATTCAATCCATAAAGTCCTCTTTTATACATAATTTTAAACTACAACAGACATCTAATTTCAGGATTTTCTATAAGTACCAAATGGATGTGCTGTCATTTGAAAGAAGAGAATAAATCTAGATTAACTAAACTGCAGGTTCACTACTACTAAATTGAGATTACAGATGAGTTATTGTTTGGATTTGATCTTTTCTATTCATCTTACATGGGCTTTCTTTGACAAGGTTCTAGCAAACTATGAAACTATCCTCATGGTCAACTAAAGATCAACTAATAAAGCTCAAATAACCCAGAACCAACCAAGAACTGAACCAGCAACCAAACCAAGTCCCAGGAAAACAATCATTACAATTGCAGAAATCTCTGCTTCTGAAACTGGTACAGACTTGGGAGTGAGGATCATGAAGACACTTGTAAGATATCCATTGGTTAATCCAAGCATAAAAGTTAGAGTTACCACTGGTACCTCAGTTTTTAGCCACTTTGGTCCATGCAGACAAGCTGTGAAGAGTGGATAGAACATAAGCCTGGCAATGCAAGCCCATGAAGCAATTTTAATACTGTTTAGAAGGTAGATTGCAGTCAGAGACTTTCCCAACAAATCTGCAATATTATAAATTGTGATCAGCAGAATAGGATACCAATCTCGAAGAAGCTTGGATTCTAGATTTTCAGCTATAAATCCAGGAAAAATGGACAGAGTCACAACATAAATCATAAAAATCCCAAAAGCTGGCCATCGAATTTTTCCTGCCACAGACCAAAATTTGGGCCTTGAACACAAGGGATCAACTTGAAGAAGTTTATTATGCTGCTGCATGACCGGTAACTTGTATAACAAGTTGCAAGAAAGTATGCAGCATATGAGGATAATGGTGCCAACAATAAAATAGAAGTGAGCACTTGATCGAAGACCCTTTGGAGTCTGTGGAAATGATGCCTTTGTTATAATCCTTAAAATCGAAACCAGAACACCTGCCAACAAGCAAATGACTTAATCAGGGGTTGTTTGCATGGGACTTGCCTATGGTTAAAAGTCTAAAGTTGTGGAAGAAACAGCATTCCCTGATTCCTGCTGGTTACATTATCACCAACAATCCATTTTACAGGTTTTCAAAGAGTTCTGTTTCAGTTCCAGCAAGACAACCAGAAAATCGGTTATGATATGCACAGTTGCATTTTTTGAATATCAAAGTTGTCTTGCAAGAGGAATTCCTTTACCAATTGAAATGAGTGACCAACAGTGAGCACTGTAATATTTTCTGAGGAATTCACTGGAGGCATTAATATTTGAAATTAAAACACAAATCTCACTCCAATCATGACATGCCACATGACTAGAATGACTGCACATTAACATACAAGCAAAGTGTAACCATAGTGTCTATTATGAAGCCATCTTCCATGAATTTATTCGCATAGTCCAAGCCTTTTCTCTTGCAGATGCTCGTTCATATTTTGTTACAAGTCTGAAAATGCTTCACTTACAGCACACTTCATCTTTAATGCAAGTTTATATCCACTTAATTTTTGTACTCCCAAAGTATTTTGTTTGTTGAATTAGAAAACTAAAAGTAGGAAAGTCGATATTTATATGGTACCTGAAGAAGCGGTTCCTGCAAAAACAGCCTGCATATACTCTTTGGGGAGTTTTCCAGCTGATCCTATCAAGCTTCCTCCCACCAAGCCATCAGCTAACCCGCAGACTAGGACTGATGCAACTGTCACAGCATAGGCTCCATTTGGTGGTTCATTTGAGTCAGAGCTGCACCAAGCCCAGTCTATAACTGGAGCCACCATTAGAGAGATCACAAACATTGAATATCCCAAGTTCATTCTCAATCTAAAATTCAGCCTTCGACTCCATTCACCCCAACTCAACATAACAATCAGAACCAGCACTGAAGAACTCATATAAGCTACAGCGAAAACCTTTTCAACGTGCTTGGTTGAATATAGATACGCAAAGTAATCAACAGCGGTGATTAAAGCATTCCAAGGAAGCAAATTGCCAGCACCCAGCAAGAAATGGATTATGTAAGCGATCTTGTATGTGTCTCTGGGTGCATTTTGGTCTCCAGGACCCTTCACGCCTTCCATTTTTATGTTCTTACCGGTTTCTAATTCCAACATTATTGGTTTCCATTTAAGCATTTTATAAGGTGTGATTGATCATTGTGAAATGATATTTTGATTAGAGAGGCATATTCAAGCTGAGCTGACCAAAATTCTGCCTAGCTGGGAGTGGGGCTTGGAAAGAACTATGACTTATATTTGCTATATGCAACCTTTCTAGATTTGTATAAGAAGTTACCAATGAAAGACTGGCTTCATTGGCCATGAGAACAAGCAAAAGCCAGTTGGACTCATTTGTGACTCTACTTTGCTGATGGATTTGATTGATGGGTTGGGAGCCGGAATAATGGGCCTCGTGCATGTAGGAAATTTGTGCATTGTAGGGACAGCAATGGATGGGCAGCATTAGAAGTACTTTTTATTCTACTGCTAGACATGTGTAAGCTGGCTGGCATTGTCCATTTTTAGCTCACAATTGGGTAACTAAAAGTTGGGGGATTTCACCAGAATTTCTATTCACATGCAAAGATTTTTACACAAAAGAATATTTCCATTAGTCTCTCAGAAATCAAAGTGCCCATACTCTAAGATTAAAAGAACCATTATAACAAGACTAAAAATGGTGAGAACTAAGAAAAGCCAAAACAACTCTTGTCAAGAGTGACTTGCCGAAATGAAAGAAGGGTCCCTCCAGCGTGCTCAGGAGGTCACCATAGTCCATAGCCATCACCATCAGGAATTTGATTCTGTCCTTGCCTCTAATGTCAGGGAATTTTCATTGGATAGCTTAATTATCCCCAATTTGACATGTGTCACTTCGAGCTATCACTCACCATTGTTCATGGCTTTCCGAGAGAGAGAGAGACAGGGGGGCGGCATGGCACAACTTTTCTTGCATTATGCTAAGAGCCTAAGAGATAATAATTCAGCAATCAACCACCCCACCATTGCTTCTGTGGCCTGGAGCTGGAGATAAAGATTTGAAAAGATAAAAGCTTTTGTGATAGATTTGTACCAAACAACATGCATGATGATCAAATTAACAACGTATTCCATATTCCCATTGACTTTTTGGTTATTCCTATAATTAGATGAATGATTCCTGTATTCGTTACTTCAAGTTTTGATTCTGGTTACAAGGAATCTAGACTTGATGGCTACAAAATTTATTTCTAAAAAAGCACAACACAAGCTGAAGATAGCTAGCCACACCATTACAGCAACAATGCCTGCATTCGAAGGCATGCACCCTCCAGTTTTAAACCCTATGGGACATGCACTTAGGCCTTTTCGCTTTGAATCAATTACCAGTTTTAAGGTCTACACCAAATTGCAATCATAATTAGGTGTAACAGTTTCAAAAAGCGACACAGCACTAGAAGCTATTATTGCGTATGATACTTTTTTGTTTTTTCTTGTCTGTCATTAATTATCGGTAGAAGTCTGGTTTTTACTTTTGCATATATTAAGATTCTTTTTACAGTTAGTCTCTCTGACGGATTAGCACGCATTTACTAGTCTAAATCGTCCTCACTCACTGTTACTATTCACTTTTTATAGTAGATATCTGTATTAAAATTGTGGATATCACACATAATTCTGGATATAATGTCTACGGACTATTGAGTGTGTAACGAAAATTTTCCATTCTACCAAAAAAAAAAAAAAAAGAAGATTTTTCCTAATTTTAAAGCTGTAATTGTAAAAAAAAAAAAAAAAAGAGAAATTACAATGATTGAGTGATGTGTGACATATCTGAGTCTAAAACAAATTGGTAGTGGTACTTGGTACAGTGTATGGTTCTAAGGTGATATACATAATACTTATTCTTTTGCTACTATATAAGTCTGTTTTGATACAACTTATTTGGCTGAAAACTGAAAATACTATAGTAAAATAATTTTTAAATTGGTAAAAAATTACTGTTCACTCTTTTTTTTTAGTGTATATATGTCTTGGTGCACTTCCATGAACAGTGCACCAGCGCAGGTCTTAAAAAAAAAAATAAATAAAAAATAACTGAAAACGCGCAAGCATGTAAAACGTCAACGTGTATCCAAACCGGCACTGTATATCTATATATATCCGAATTTCCGGTTGGGCATGAATTAAAAACATCATAGTCGTTTTAGTCATGTGTTGTGTTGGCGGCAAAATGTGTATGGGCACCCATATTATGCATTTGCCAATAAAAAGGTAAGGCTACTTGAAGAGAATGGGTTGGAAAACATTTTCCATTACTAGCCACAGGTCCAAAAGGGCTTATGGTTGTCGATTTATTTATTTATTAATATTTTCTTTTCGAGTTTATGAGAAAAAGGACTCAACAATAACAAGTACTTTATAGGTTAATTATCATGTTCTCACATATGATGAAATGCACGCATACATGAAATAAAATAATTAAGAGAAACTCAGAAAGGGAATAAAATACAAAAAGAAAAGAAAGAAAGGTTCCAAAGTCTTTTTTAAAATGGGGACCTAGGATGTGTTGGATAGGGATTCTTTTTGGAGCGTTAGCTTTTGCATCTTGTCTCATTTAGCTTTACAACTTCTCATATTTAAGGATTGAAAGAGACCATAGAAGTACAAATTTGGTTTTTGAGGGCAAACTTTGAAAGCTATATAAATTTTCCGTTGTATAGATACCTTGTATTGTTCCATTTTGTTGTTAGTATTTAGTTAGTAATACATATTTATGCTGATATATGCACATAATAAAATAAGTCATATATGTTACGTAGTCCAGGGCATTGACTATACTTTAATAAGTCAAACATGTGTAGTACAAGTACAGTTGTATGATATCGTTTAATGCATATCCCTTTCATTACCAAAGAAGGAAAAAAAAAAGGGTATCATACAATTTGCAATTTGTACCCATGTGGCTTAATAGTAGAGTCTTTGTTCCAACACCCAAAGAGGAGTAGTTCGAGCAATAGTCTCAGTAAGGCCCACGTGGTACATGTAGTATTATCCATTACCGTCACGTGACATGGGGTTAATGAGTCCACACCAGAGACCCCTTTTTCATTTAGCAAAAAAAAAAAAGGAAAAACTTGTACTTTGTACTACACATCATGACTTCTATGCATCCTAGGTCTAATCAATGGTTAATTTATCTATATATGCCCCCAATATGATCATTGTAATATAATAATGAGTCTTGTTAATTGGTATTTTTAGGGTAATTGTTAATGGACCGTTTTATTAAAGTTTTAATATTACTTTTATGGGAAATATAAAAAACAGTTAAATATATTAATTAACTTTTTATTTTCTCATAAAAAGTTTTTAAAAATACTTTCTAAACCAATGCCCTTAAAGCATTTGTTGACTTTACCCTATAATAATTTCATGTTCAAAGTTCTCCTCCACACCAGGTTGGAGGGGTCTTCTCTAAACCATTACTTGGCAGTTTATAATATCATCCATGTGTATTAAATCATATGAGTCACTAAATCATTTAAATAAGTCACATGGCTATTAAATAGGTCATGTGACTAATAGCATATATGGAAGATTTTATGAACTGTGTCATGTAGTGGGTTTGAGAGAACTTCCTTAATACCAATTTCAAGAAAATTTTTATATCATAATTTCATTTAGGGTGAGTTTGATTTAGCTTTTAAAAACTGTGCTTTTTAAACAAGTGGTGGGACAAAAAGCATGATTTGAAATTGCAACTCAAAGGATCCATTGTACAAAAAAAAAAAAAAAAAAAAAAAAAAAAAAAAAAAAAAAAAAAAAAATTCACGTTTACTGAGCCACAAACATGATTTGAAAATTTTACTAATCATCATCACTAATCATCATCTATCTCATACCAAAAAAGTTGGCATTGATGTATAGTAACGTTCTATTATTGGCACGATATAGCAGAAATGCCAAAATTTGTTTCTCTTATTTATTTATTTTTTTCTCTCTTCTCCAACACAAATCCATCTCTTTCTCTCTCTCTCTCTCAACCACGCTACCACCGGCTTTGCCGTGTCTTCAACCATGCCTCGCTATCGACCTCCCACTCAGCTTTTGGATCTCTCTCTTAATCAGCCTTCAGATCTCTTTCTCACCTTTGAATCTCTCTCCTCTCTCCCATGACCGGTCCTCTAGCAAAACGGTGCCACTCACCATTACTGCTTACAATCGCCACTCACAGTTAGAGAAGGCAATTTGGCGAGGCAGGTCCAAAGGATGGGGTCTTTGCCCCCGCCCCACATAGTTGTCTTACCCCATCCTTGCCTTGCCCCGCATGTCAGGGAAAATTTTCTTGCCCCATCCCTACCCCTTAGGGCCTCGTGAAGCCCCACCCCACCTCATAAAATTCTACTTCTTGTTAATTTGCCCATAACTATTACAATTATTTTTAATAAAATATATTTCATTAATAAAAATATACTTAAAATTACAAATAAATTTATCCCATCAAATCAAACTAATTTTTAGTAAAAATTGAATAATATTATTAAAGTGTTTAACAAGACAATATCACAACAAAAACAAAAATCTCATAATATAAAATCAATGATTCAATAGTATATAAATTTGTTTATAATAAAGACAAAAGAAAATGTTAAAATTGGTACCTTATTTTCAACCTTGCTAGAGGAAAAAAAGAGACAGAAAGCCTTGTTGGGTAGAATAAAATATGTTGATGATGTGTTGTTTAAATAGTGGGGTTTTAAGGTATGAAAAATTTACAATTTAACCTTTATCAATACGGGGCGGGGCGGGTTGGGTCTAAAAAGTCTAAATTCATCCCCGCCCCACCCCGTGGTGCAAGGCTAAAATCTTGCCCCATCCTTGCCCCACCACCTTTGCGGGGTAGAGAAAACCCACGTGGGGCGAAGCGGGGAAGGGCAGGGCAAAATTGTCATCCCTACTCACGGTGGTGGTTTCTTTCTGTCTCTCACTTTCTCACTATGGTTGTTTTAGCCACTTACAATGGTGGGTCTTGGGAAGTTTTTCAAATTGGGTTCATAGGTTTTGGGTTGTGATTGTTGTTGTTGGAATTTTTGTGGTGGTAGTTGGTGTTTTTGTACGGTGGTGGTTGTTAATCTGTTGGTGGTTATGGGTTTTGTAATGAATTTGTCGTGGGTATTTGGTTGGATTTGGTTGGTTTTGTTTTAAATTATGTTTGGTGTTGTGGACAATGCGGTGGAAGTGGTTGTTGGATGGTGGTGGTGGTGGTGGCTATTAAGTGGATAGCCAAGTCGCCAGGCTAAATTGGTGGTGGTGGCAGTTAGCTCGCGACTCAATCAAGTCGTGAGGCCAAGTTGCCAAAACAACCCATTTGTTACAAAACCGACTCTTCGCATTCCATACACACCCTACTATATATAAACCCTTATACCCACGAAATGTAAAGAGTTTCTAGAGAGAATTTTGAGAGAGAAACCCTAAAGAAAAACAAGATTGACTCATCCACAATCTTTAGCCTTTGATTCTCCAAATTCCTCTACTCTCACCCTCTTCATTGTTACATCCTTAAAAGGTACATTAGCTAAAACATTTTCTCACCATACCCATATCTGTGAGGAGGCTGTTTGGTGCTTGGGAAGCAGTTAGGAAAGGACCAATTGATATTGGTTGATATTATGGGCTATAACGGAATCCGGTAAGCTAGAGAAGACAAAGGTTCGGCGTAACTTCATTGGGGCAAGATGCTTGGAGGGCTTAGGTATAATGGGTAGATTAGGTTTGGAGGGTCTTTTGCTGTTCATGTATCCCAACTTCATTCTCTAGTGGATTATTGACTGCTTGGAGGGCGACGGAGAGGTTTTACGTCGAGGACTTCAGTTTCCTCTTCAATAACACATCGCTATGTTGTCTTTGTGTTTGCATCTCTCTTCCCTTAATCTGTGTCATTTAATTTCTGTTGTGGTTGTGATTTTATTTGGTTTAGATTGTTTTATCAATTCTGTTTTAAACTTGTGTTCCTATTCCGCACATATATTGTTTGATAATAAGCTTGGATTAGTAATTTGTAATTTGGGAGTTTAAACGTTCAAGGTGTTATACACACTATTTGAACATTCAGGTTTGAAGGATCAAAAACTCAAAGTGAATATTCTGAAGTGAGATTCGTTTCAATAACACGTGTTACATGTAATATAATATCAAATAAAATATTATTAAACGGTAGTATTGTTTATACAAGATATTGGTTCTTATATGTGGGCAGGGACGGAGCTAGGATTTAGAGTTGGGGGGGCAAAAGTATAAACAATTTTTTTAAAAAAAAACTCCAAGTAAGCATTTATTTAGAAGAGAAATTCTATGTCCACAAAATTTTCACTACATTTTCACAACAAATCGTAAGTGGTTTGTTATTATTAGGTGTTATGAGTGAGCAAAAAAGTAATTTAAGTTGTGGATTCAAATTAGAACCAATAACAACTTACCGCATGTGATTTGTTGTGAAAATATTGTGGACGTAACACTTCTCAATTTAGAAAGTTAAGTTTTTTTTTTTTTTTTTGGTGTCTTGTGTGTTGTCAAATGTGTGTGGGTGTTCACTTAGACTAGTTAGAATTGGCTTAGGAATTTTTTATTTTATTTTATTTTTTGTTTGTGTCTTGTGTGGGTTTGTTTTGGGGTATTGTTTGGGCTAAAGTTTGTCATTCGTCAATTTTGTTGTTAAGCTTGTTAAATTTATTTCAAATTTTAGATAAATAAAATTTTTTATAGCTTTTAAAAAGATCAATAATATTGTTGAGAGGGCAAAGTGAAAATTTATTGAAACAAATTGCTAAAATTAATACACACACATATATATACACTAAAAAAAATTTGAAAAAATTTAGGGGGGGCCACTACCCCTAGTCCAACTATAGTTCCGTCATTGTACGTGGGTTCCAATTAGTTCAACTGGTAAAGTCTCTGATGGTTAAATAAGAGATCTGAAATTCAATTTCCATTCACACCAAAAACCTATTGATGTTTTCATCTGATGATAAAAAGAAAAAGTGAATGCCAATTATTAGACCGTATTTAAATGTTAATACAGATCGATGGAGTGAAAAATGTGTACTTATTATGGCTCCCACGAAAATATACAATTAGGGTAGGGCCCAATATATTAATAATTTATTTTTTTTAATAATACTCTTTTTTTTTAGAAATATTTTTTTAATAATACTAGTTACTAATAAAGTAATAAGTGTTATAAAAAAAAAAATATGTCGCTCATATTACTTGCTCCGAAAAAAAGAAAAAAGAAGGTGTGGGGTTAACTGCCCACTCTTGCTCTTATTAGAGACTTGTACTAGTAACTGGAACCGAAGTCCCACGATGTTACTTAACCGTCAACTATAGTTCCAACTTCCAAGTCCAACCAGTGTTCTGTTCTGTACGGCAATGGCTTTCTAAATCTGAATTTGCCATTTCTTCCTTATTTACAGCTCTACGTGTGTAAGTCATCTTTCTCTTTGTTGGGTTTTTTTCTTTTCTTTTTTTTTGCTTAATTTTGTTGGGTTTTAAATGCTCTTAGATTTTCTGGGTTTTTTTTTTTTTTTTTTGGTTATTGTAATCTAAACAAAAATTGGCTCATCTGTCCCTGTGGGAATCATCACTACACTTGCGTATGCCACAAACAATCTTTTTGTTTTGGGGCTTTGAGAGTTAGGAAATGTGGTTCTTCCTTTGTGGATGTGTAGGATTTGAATTTAATGTTTCGTAGATTTTGCGCTTTCCTTCTCTTTATTATGCATTGATGCTTGACACTTTCCTAGTTCTTAAATTTTATTTGAATTCTTGGGCACTTCGTTACTAAAACTTTAGTGGTCCCTTTTGCCCATTTGGGTTACACACACACGCACACTCTCTCTCTCTCTCAATTCTTGAAAGTGTAAGATGGACTGATTGGTCGGTTATTAAATGAAAAGGTTCATGCTAGTAAATTTTGCCAGTACTGTGTTTGGTTAAGACTTAAGAATTAAGAAACGTGCACTGTGTACCCATTTGTGTGGAAGTATTATATAGTTTCTATTTGATTGCTAATGCTAACAAAGTTTGAGGAAATAAGATAAACCTTTTTATATGTATTTATATATTTTTAAACTCTTAAGTTTTACAAAATGTTGGGATCTGAGGAAGCATTTGAAAATCATCTGGTTTACTTGAGGTGAGTTTTCCTTTTCCTTGGGGCTAAAGTAACTTAAA
This sequence comes from Quercus robur, assembly GCF_932294415.1. Classification (NCBI taxonomy): domain Eukaryota; kingdom Viridiplantae; phylum Streptophyta; class Magnoliopsida; order Fagales; family Fagaceae; genus Quercus; species Quercus robur. Next base: position 83,426,100 of record NC_065535.1, read on the forward strand.
GAATGATGTTTATGGTTTAGAACTTTAATTTGTTTGCCTCATTTTAAATGGAACATATGTGTTCTAAAAATTTTTTAGCTTTTGGTTGCAGTTCTAAGTGAAATGCTTTCTGATTATCTACTTCTCTTTATTATGTTTTTTGGCTCTTTCCCTTTCAATATAATTTTCAAATTGTTCATGACATTGGTTGTCATTCTGTTTAGTGCAATGGATGCTAGTGACCCTATAGCTGGAATGGAGGTGAGCCACCAAAATGAGGTATCCAATTCTGGCACAGATGATGTTATCATGGAGGAAGGAAGCAGTGTTCTTAATAATGCTGTGGAATACGAAGGACTAGATAAGAGTTCTGTAGCTGATTCCCTGCTGGGAGAGAGTGGAGCTTTCGAGCCCTTGGCTGAGAAAGATGTAGAAAGATCAAGTTTCCCTCAGGAATTCACTGGTTTGACCATAACAAAGGTGTAGTACTACTGAATGGCTGATTAGTGTACCTTTACTTTTAGTTGATTAGGGAAAATCTCAGTCAGTTTGTTTAAATTAATAGGAAACAAGGGAGGGAGACAACACAAATAGTTTGGAAAATTCCAAGAAAGTTCAAGGCAGGGGAACGGCCATAAAGCATTCAAATCCCAACACTATAGTGACTTCAGTGAAGAAGAACAAAGATGGGAAATTTGGTTCGGTCACCTTAAAGAAACCTTTTGCCCTTGCAACTAACCGGAGGTCACCTAATGACAGGCAGATTGCTGAAAGCATCACAAGCATTCCCTCAGTCAGGGCTAAGAAATTGGCATCTGCAGCTAGTGCTGCTTGCCATTTCCCGGTAAATGCCAGTAACATGATAGTCTACGAATATATTGGATTCAAGGTTAAGAATCATTCTTTTTTGTTTTCATATGCTTTATGCTAATATTTCTTATGGTGTTACTCCGTTTTCTTTTGGGCAGCAATCAGGACAATCTTGCACAGCATTACCAGAGTTAAGCACATCAGAGCCAGAATGTCTCGGGTATATTTTTCTTGCAATTATGGCATATTTCCTTGCTCCTACTGATTGATTAGTAGGTTTTGAGATGGAGAAAGATCATGGTTGATGTCTATCAATTCCAAAATATTTTACTTATTAAAATGTATCTGACCAATTGACCATATAGTAAGTGTGCAATTTGTAATTTAAATGTAACTGTTTGCCACAGGGAATACATCAAACATAAGCCAATGGCTAAAGTTGAAGAAAACTCTCATTTTTTTTCTTTGTGTGTTGTCTAGCAGTGGTTGTTGTTGTGCTTTCCTGACATTAATGCCATTCCATTTTTCCATGTTCACTGAAGGCTTGTTTTTCTTTAATTCTTCATAGAAGCCCTGCAGTAGAGAGTACTAAACCTGAAAGAGTTGGTCGTCTTCCTTCCTATGGCTTCAGGTTCAAGTGTGATGAGAGAGCTCAGAAACGAAAAGAGGTTGGTCAGATTCTTATTTGCACAAAACTTCACTCATATTTTCTCAATGGTTTTGATTATATATGGCTGCTTCTTCAGTTGATGATTTATTGCTTGTTTATATCCCTTTTGGTTGGGCAGTTCCTTTCGAAGATTGAGGAAAAGATTCATGCAAAAGAAGCGGAGAGAACTACTTTGCAGGAGAAATCCAAGGTAGTGCTATTCAATTCTGTCTCAGATTTTATTATTATTATTATTATTTTATTTATTATTTTTTTTTTTATTGGCTTTGATTTGTCACAGAAGTCTGCCCTTAGTGCTGATAGTATATGCTGAATTGTTTTTCTAGGAAAGTCAAAATGCTGAAATAAAGATGCTTCGTAAGAGCTTAACATTTAAAGCAAGCCCCATGCCAAGCTTCTATAATGAACCTGCCCCACCCAAAGTGGAGTTCAAGAGGGTAAGTTATATGCGGTATCTTGGTCATTGTCAATCCGACCCTGGATAAACTATGTGTGTTTGAAACATCTCCTTGCCCTCCTGCTGGACTTAATCTATGTTTTAATTGTGTGATCAATGCTAAAGTATGTCATAAGCTTCTTCATTTTGCTGTGACATGCCAACTGGAATTCCCCTTTCAGCTACAGATTGAGGTGTGTGTATTAAATGTTACACTTATATATGAAACACAATATCTAATGGGAAACATTCTTCCATTGTGTTGAGAGATTATATTACCACAGTACTTTATGGATCCTACCTATTCTATGTTTTATGCTCATCTGATACCTATTCTATGTTTTGTGGTCATGATAACTTTAGGTTGTTTGGGAGTTTGATACGGTAACAATGGCAAGAAATTTATGGTCTTCACAGTATAAAAAAAATTTTATTCATAGAAATGTATCCATTGGAAATTCTTTTGTGGACAATAAAATTATATGTTAATGTGTGGGGTTTAGTTGAGAATATTGAGAAGAGTACAAGATATCCCTGGGTATATAATTTTTCTGCTCTCAGCAGGCACTGATGTGCTTGTTTGGAGAAGCCTGGAATCTCTCTTCAAGGTCCAATATCCTAGAAATTGCACCAGAGTAGATTGTCCAAAACAGAAAATGTTCAATGGATCATTAGAACTTCAACAGTTTGTTAGATTTATACTTATTAAAAAAAAAAGGGAACAGTTTGTTACATTTAATTGATCTTCTAGGTATATGTCCTGATTTAGACTTTTTATCCTTTCTTTTACTTTTAGCAGTCATCAAATCCATCTAATTAATTACTTGTTTTGTGCAAATAAGCTTGTAATTCTGCTTCGATATCATGATTGATTTCTTTCAATCACTATATTGTACTTGAAAATGCAGTAACTAATGGAATGAACCTGTTTATCTTGCAAGCCTAAATTTAATCAAATTACTGTTCACTCTTTTGTTTCTTATTACTGAGATTTTGTTATATATATCAATGTTTTCCCCCATTTTCATTACAATTATACAATGCAGATACCACCAACAAGAGCCAGATCTCCCAAACTAGGCCGTGGCAAGGGATCATCAGCAGCATCCTCTGAAGGAACCGGCAGCCACAGCACTCAATCAGGCCGTCTAAGCCTAGATGAGAAAATTACTCGAAATTATGCTTCCAAAGAATCATCTGGTAAGAAGCCACTTCGAAAGTCCCTACCAAAACTTCCTTCTGAGAAGAATAAACTGTCCAATTCAAGAGAAAATATGACGTCTTCCACTCAACATTTAGAACAACATAAGATTGACCAGGAAGCAGGGAAAATATCTGAGCCAATCCAACGTAAAACTGAAATTGATGCAAATCCTGTACCCAAGAAACAAGACTAGCCCCCTCAGAGCAGACGAAAGAGGGGTTTGCCACTGCTTTTGGACATTCAACAGAGCAAACATTAGATTTGAATATGTGTGCTTCTGAAGAACGTAGTTTCACTTGAGTTAAAAATATAAAACTAGAATTATCTATTGGTTATGTGGAGGATATTGCAGTGTGGGGTTGCTAAAGTTTATTTGTTCATGGTTTTGTAGCCAGAAGTGTTATTATTTCTCTGCTTGCTCATGTGATTTGTGATATGCAGGAGCAGATTTATTTGCTTGATTTCTTTATGTAAATTTGTATTGGTAATATTATACATCTTACTGTTGATGACATTTCTACCTTTGCAACCTCTGCCTGATGTTTAACCACTAAGTTGCATATTTCTTGTTTAGTTATCTAAATGCTAGCCTATTGATCAGGATTTTATCGCATGGCTCTCCAACAAATTACATCCCGATTTGGTTTTTCCCCAATAAATGATTTCAGTGATATGCATGTTCCGATTTGGTTTTTCCCCAATAAATGATTTCAGTGATATGCATGTTCAATTCTTGTAGCATTAATTGATAGAATCCACACCCTCATGCGGGCAATACTAATATTTATTGTTGAGATAGGGATTGAAAAGTTTTTACTTGAAAAGTATGAAGTTGTATCATGAACTTCTCAAAAAAAAAAAAAAAAAAAAAAAAGTTGTTTCATAAGATATTTATTTTTGGTGTAATGATTGAGAAAGTTTTTGTGGAGAACCGAGTTATATTATAGGATTTAACGTGGCTCCTTGAGCTTGTCAACTTTGTATAGTAAGAGCATTCACATTAGTCTCACTAATTTAATATTTTAGCAAAAATTTATCTAAACTCAACCGAAACAAGCGTGCATCAGCCTCACTAAATTAACTAAAGTTTTTAAAGAGGATAGTCTCATCTCTACATGTAGTGAGCCTCTATCCTTGTTACATTAAATTTCAATGTTGATAAGGTATTGAGACTGATATATGTCTATGAAAATAATAGATAGCTATAGTAGCAAAAGTAGAGTTTTTTGGATTAGTTTAGCTAAATATTTGAGGAAATTGATGTGAAAGCTCTTATATGGACAAAATTTTACTCCAAATTGCAATCGGAGTGAAGGAATCTCCTCCAACGCATAGGTGACAATTCATAAGAACATTTATATGTATTAATCATTTAATCAAGTCATATAACTATTAAATAAGTCATAAGATTCGTGTTTGAGCGGTCACCTAGTGGGTTTGGGGAAATTTTCTATAAACTAATTTAGAGAAAATTCTGTCCATAGAAGATTGAGACAAACAGATTTAAAAAATGAATAAAGAAAAATGCATCTAGAAAATCATGTGTGGTGGGCGGCTAGGGAAGAAAGTTCGGGAAGAATGGAATTAATAATTTGATTTTATAATTTATATTTGCTTGAATTGATAACTTTTTTTTTTTTTTTTGGGGGTTGAAATAAGGATTTATAGTTTCAAAAAAAGAAAAAGATGAATTTATCACATGGTTTAAATGAAGAATTTACTTATTTGCATCCTTAATTATTTGCAAAAAGTGAGAAAAAATTTAGAAGTTAGCTTATTTAAAAAAAAAAAAAATATATATATATATATATATATATTGTTACTTATTTGATAAAAGGTGAGATAAAAAGTTGGAAGCTAAAAGCTTTTTAAGCATCACTTTCTACATAAGTTTCTCATAATTTCGTGAATAAGAATGACTAACCAAATCACATGGTAGAAGGGATTAATGAAATGTTTGATGAAGAGCATTTGCACTAGCTCATCTAAAATAAGGTAAAACCCAAAATATAACCTAAAAATCATCCACATTAGATCAAGAACTACTTATGCAAAATAAGACTTTGTAATATTCAAGTCAATTGTAGCTTATGCAAACAATTTGTAATATTGATAGCCCTTTAAAAGCCTACGGGTAGTTTATTAAAAGCCCATTAAACCCAGTCTGTTAAAGACAAAATGTGCATTGCCCATTAGTTAGAGTTTTCCCTTCTGACATTAATTGACTTGGCCCATTGACTTGTTAACAACCTGTTAGGCCCATGGCCAAGTGAAAATGGGCCGATTTGGCCTGGCTTGGCCCATTGCCTTAAGGCTTATTGTGATTATTTCTACCCTAAAAATGTTTATTAGGATGATTCGCAAACACCACATAAAACCATTCCATCAATGAATGTAATCTAAGATTCTTGAGGAAAAAAAAAAAGAAAAAAGAATGTAATCTAAATAAAATTAGGTAATAGCTGAGCCTGGTAACGTAAGCTTGTCACCAAGTGGGGTATTAAAGTGGTTGAATTTATGTGTGACTTTCCAAGGTAGTCATGTGTTGAAGGGTCCTGGCCCATGGTTTAATGGGCTAATCACATCCTCATGGGTAGGTAGCAATTACAAACAATTGAGTTTGAATAGATTATCAACACATCTTGAAGGCTCTCTTGGTCTATGGATTTAATGGGCTAACCTCATCCTACATGGATGGGTAGCAATTACAAACAATTGAATGTTGAATAGATTGCTCACATATCAAAATTAGGTAATAAATTTAAATATCATAAAACCCCATTAATATAATTTGACCCTTTTTTTTTTCCCCTAAAATCTTTCCTAGTACCCCGGTAAGTTGGTAACACTAATGTGAAACCAAAAAGGAGATGAGACAGCCACGTGACCTTTCCCCATTGAGAATCCTCTCAGTGACTGTGACTCTCTCTCACTCCTTCGCAAGGAAGTTGCAACTTAGACTGAACTCGTGCGATCCTTTTTAAGCTTTAGCTCTCCTTGTCGAACTGCCCTCAGGCTGCGCCACTACAAAACGACGTCGTGGGGGAAGAGAGAGAGAGAGAGAGAGAGAGAGAGAGATGGAGAGATTAGGTGAAGAGAGAGGCGCCGGAGGAAAGCTCAGGAAGCCGCCGTCGCGCAAGCCGCCGTCCACACCTTACTCTCGGCCACCACCACCGCCGAGCCAAGCCGGAGCCGAAGCAGGTGGTCGGCGATGGATTTCGAAGCTGGTCGATCCGGCTTACCGGCTAATTTCCAGCGGCGCCACTCGAATTTTTCCTTCGTTGTTTTCCAAACCAGATTCCATTGATGCCCTTCCTGCACCCACTCCTCCAAATCACCGTAAGTTTATCTCTCTCTCTTAATTTGTCTCTATCTTCATCTTATTGTGAGAGATTAGGGTTTTGGAAAAGTCTTGGTTTTGGGACTATTCCAATTTCCTTTTATATTTGGTTGATTTTTTTTTTGAGAGGATTATAATATATTTGTCATGAAAAAATGCTAATTATTTAAGCAAATTATGAAGCTTTTGATCGTTTATTATAATTATAATTGTAGTTATTTTTTTTAAACCCTGTAAATCAGAGTGTAAGAGTAATTAGCAAATAATATTTTGAGGTTTAAAAGCTAGGAAGCACAGACACTTCATTAGTGTCGTACTTGCCTTATCATGTTATAATTTTTAAAAAATTTACCCGTACCGTACCTTGTCAGTGCTTCTTACTTAAAAGGTGTCAGCTTTATTCTAAAGTGTTATACTTGTACATTGTATATTGTAGAGTGAGATGCATATTTTACAGCATAGTATTTGTGGGCTTGCTTGTATGGCAATGCTGAGGATGATGGTGAGAATTTCTTTTTAATTATTATAGCAAACCATATTTCATTAGAATATTTCAGATAATTTATTTATCTGTTTCCCAATTGTTCTATTTTTTTTCTCAAAGTTGTGAAAATTGATATCCCTCTTCATTTTATGTACCGTGTAAGAAACTTAAAGATTTGTGCTGAACTTTGGGTAATATAATTTCATCTCTCTAAATAATGATTTCTTATTGCAATGGAAAACTTGCTTGCAGAAGTGGAACAAGATGGTGGTTGTGACGATGGAAAATGCGCTATAAATGTAAGGATTTTGAATATTTATATATAACTTGGTAGCCTATCCTGTGTCCCTGACCCTCATATTTTTATTTACCATGTTGGAGGGGCTTTAGTAAGATGAACTTTTCTGTTCCCATTAACATTATTCTTGATTTAGCCGTATTTATTGCAGTTTGGATCATCCAGATCAACTGGAGTAGCAAGTCCTAGTGGGGCAGCTGATAGATTGAAGAGTGGTTCTAAATTTGATGGGTACAAACAAGAGAAGAATGCTGGCCTTTCTGATGATGACAGGCTTTCTGAAATTGAGAAGCTTTTGAAAGGGAAAAGTTTTTCTAGGTAGATCAAAATTATTTGTAGTATTTTCTGATTATTTGGATCTCTCTCTCTCTCTCTCTCTCTATATATATATATATATATATTCCCCCCTGATCCCAGATTAATGTTATGTTAGGTTTTTAATTTTTTTAATTGATTTTTTAAGTCTCCTTTCTATGATAAGGAGAATTTCAGTTTCATTGGCTGTGAATGTTGAAAGTTTAAGCATTTTTTGGATGAGTTAGTAAAGTATTTACCATTAATGTATCACTTTCTAAATTCTACTCATTACTATGCAGGGACGAACTTAATCATTTGATGGAGATATTACATTCTAGGGCTGTTGATCATAAGCCAAACATGATTTCGGGAGGAGACCCTGCTGGGCTTGTAGTAGCACAGGAAACTCCAAGAATTTCAAGTGAAGAAAAAGATTCAAAGAAAGCTTTAAAGGTAAGTTCAACCCCTCCCCCCCAGTCAGCTGTATGTAGAGCAAGTTATCGCTGTCAACTTGGCTTCTGAATAAGTGACATATGCCTGTAGAATAAACTTTCTTAGGCTTACTAACTTATGCAAAATTTTCCATTTTGCTCTAGTTGTGGATATATTATATATTTCTTTCTTCCCAAAAAAAAAAAAAAAAAAAAAAAAACTGCTGTCACAATGTACAGTTTTTAAATTTAGTTTCAAATATGGAAAAATATAAGACCAAAATATAAAATTTTAAATAATAGAATACACAACAATTTATCAATTACTTTTAGGAACCTGGTATTAATTTTTTGTTTTATTTTTTTATTTTTTTTAAAAGAGAAGAAATAAAATACTTACAGCATGTTTAAAAAAAAAAAAAAAAAAAATCAGCTTTGATGCATTCAATTCTACAAAATGTGTCATTGTTAGAATATCTTGGAATTACTTGAAGAAAAACTTTTCTAATGCTTCATCATAGCTATTAACAGTAATGCATGCATAGGTATACATTGATGGTATGGATAAGGGTTGTTTGATATGCATCCCCTAAACCATCAAAACATGAGGAGGTGGACACACAATTTTAATAGTTGCATGTCATTGGAAAATGTATATTTGCTATATATTTGTTCTTTTTTACATGATATATTTTATATTTTTTACTTTCCATAAAAATATGGTTTTCAAGTCAAGTATGTCGTTTCATACATCTGTATTTGGGAGGAACTGGTTGCACATGAATATGGATAAGGTGAATAAAGACATAACAGAATTAATGGTGCTTGAAAAGGTTGTTATTCTTGGTTGTACTATACATTAAAGTTAAATAAAAGATTAGTAGATCAATTCATCTAATGTCTCTTAGGAGTAGATGGCAGATTAAGGCCTGTGAGGAAATATTAAAGGATCAACTGTCTAGAAGTAAAGTTGGAAAATAAATGAGGAAGAAAAGGCTTGTGAGAGGGAAAAAAATTAAGAATCAGTTGTCTTATGGGAGTTGCCGGAGAGAAGTAAAAGAAATTGTCTAACAACAAGTACTCTCTCTCTCTCTCTCTCTCTCTCTCTCTCTCTCTCTCTCTCTCTCGTTTGTGCTCACACCTACACAAAAAATAGTCTTATGTTGCAGTTTTTGAGTTTAGCAGTCTATATGTGGGAAAGTAGGGGTTGATTATTAGGACCCACCTCATTTGATGTTTCAAGCTAGTTAGTTAGCTAAATTGTTAAGTTAGAAAAGGGAGAAATTTGAAGCCTTGTTCTCAGTCAGAAAAGACTGTAAGTCAGTCAGAAATAGGGCTGAAGGAGCCATTCCATGACTTAACATTGGTGGAACACTACCTCCAATTCCCTATACATTCGATAGAGCCAAGGCTTCTCCCTCACTGATTGGATACACCGAATTGCTTGTTACCACATGCGACTGTGCATAACCAAAGAAGGCAATAAATGGCGTGTGCCCTGGTTTCCCCTGAAAATATGGAAAAATAGAAAATTAAAGCCTTCTTGCATCTCAGAAATATCATCTAGGTTGGTGTAAAAATAGTGGGTTTACCGACACATATTTCACTGGAAAGGGAATTTGAGTCTAGAAAAAACTTGAGTTTTGGGACCCTCAAAGTGATTGGGGGTGAAGGCAAAACCAGTTTATCTTTAGCGGCTGGAACTTGCTGTATATCTCCTTGACTAACAACTGAAATTGACCTGGTGTCTGTATTCACTTGGGCTCAATAGTTGATACATAGATGTGCTTGCATCGTGCTTATTCTGAAACAGAGCTCCTTGCAGAATTATTGGACTCAGATTTTTCTTTTTTGGTTGTGGTAATGCTCATTCTGAATTGCCTTTAATGTCCCTTTATGACTTTTCTGATCGGTGCCTTCGCTAGATAGTGGGGTTGGTTTATCAGTCTGAGCCATAAAGAAAATCCAAGTGAGGCAATAGGGTGGATCTAAATGGGTTTTAAATTTAATGTCTAACATGACCATGTTGATTCCTTGGCAATTATTTGGAGATTGAAGGTATTCTCATTTCTATTATTTTTTCAAATGTTATGCTATAAAAAAATGATTGAGGTTGAGTCTGTAACGACTATAAGATGGGGTAATATATAAATTTTAGATGAACACTTGATTAGATTGATATTCCTTATAGTATAGTGCTTGCTGAGGTTGGTAATTGAGATGGACTGTGGCTTAGAGAGGGTTATGACTTTCCATATTTATCTCATATCTCTGTTGGGCCTCTAGCTCAAATGGCACCTCATCCCTTTGTAAGTGTAATGTGGAGGTTGGGACTGTGGGTTCAAGAACCATTGGGTGCATGTGTTACCTACCAATAAAAAAAAGGGTATGTTGAGAGTGGATTACAAGTCGATGTGAAGTAGATGCAGGAGGAGTTATATTTCCAGAGCAATTTAAAGCGCTGATCATTTCCCCCCAAGTGAGGAAAAAATATTTCTCTCCATGTTCCCCCTTTCTTCTTTCTCTTGCTCTTAAAAGAATCCTTGTCTTATGTCCAACACCACAAAAATTTGAGGTCTTGCTGTAATGTAAATTTGAAGTCCTTAAATTTTTTTCTTTAAAGTAACTTATCCCAATAAATAAATAGTTTTAATTTATTTATTTAAATTCGAACTCTTTGTGTTGTTTGAATTTGCTATCTTAATGAGTTCTTGGTCTGCTTTAGATGCTGAAGATGAAAACAGTGGGCTTTATAAAAAATTTCCATGTTAGAAATATAGAATGAATCTATAAAATTTGAAACCTTTAGAATATAATGGAAGTCTCTAAATGCTATTAATTGTCCTTAGTGCCTTTAAGATAATATTAGGTTTCGATCTGAAGGGAAGTTCAGAATTTTCTTTTTAACTTTGTGCACATATTTTATTTACCATATTATGTTTTAGTGCCTTGGAATTTAATATATGTTGTTCATTATCATATTCTCAGAAGTTGAAAGGTGATATAACAAATGTATGAAATTTTCCAGTTGCAAGATCAAGTTGGTGCTTCGCCAGTTGAAATTGCAAGAGCATACATGGGGAACAGAGCATCAGAAATAGGCCTTGGTTCTAAAAATATAACATCAGAAGATGAAAGAGCATTACTACATGGTGATGAATCTGCTGCAAAACCATTTATACAATCACCTTCACCTAAGCCGTCTGCATGTTGGCCTGGTTCCATGGCACAAGATCAACATGGTTACTTGACCCCACAAAGTCAAAGAAGCAAATTTGGACTTCATAACTTTCCCCGAACTCCTTATTCTAGAACTATTTTTTCGAAGTCCAAGACCAGGGTATGTATAATTGAATTACTTAATTATGCCATGATTCATTAGATGCTCTTTCCTGCATTTGGGATGACTGTTTATGCTACTGGTATGTCATCAGATCACCCCATTACGAGGTGATAGCAATCGGGGCATGAACATTTCATCAACTCCCTTTCAGCAATCACAAACTCATTTATTTGGACAGGTAAATTTTCATATTAGCTGTCCTAATTGCATGCCTTGATGTTGTAATCCTCCTGTGAGAATAGTTCTCTATTTTTATTTATTTATAGATTTACTGTTATTGTTATTGTTATTATTTTGGATACCCATTGGATCTTGAACTTATTACCTCACCATTCACTTCCTTTTATGGGAGGAGCAAGTGCCATTTGAGCTAGATTTTGTAGCTGCATGGTTCTTCAAAGATTTTTATAAATTTAATTTGGCTTTTGTAGATATTTTCTTGTTGATTTTCTCTGTTAGAGGGATGAATCTGTTGATTCATTTTTGTGTATGAAATAGTGACCATATGAAATCCTTTTTTTTTTTTTCTTGACAAGTGAAATCCTAAAATTAATTCAGCACTTAAACTTCTTGTAATTGTCTTCTAAAGAACCTGGTTTGTTTACTGGTCATGTGCTCTATCGGTATACTTTGTTCTAAACATAGATGTGCTTTAGAACAGATTGTGCATACGTTTTTTCTTGGGGTTCCTTTGTTGGGTAGGCATCAAGTCTTTGTAGTATCGTCATACTTATTGTTGCTAAATAGTGGTACATGTCTTGGGTGAGTTGGCAACCAGATCAACTCAATGAGGTAAGCTGGAAGTGTCTTGTCAAATATGTTCCCGATTATGTCTGGACTCGGGAATTTGTGGGACCTAAACAGGTCCAATTTGCCAGAAATATCTCAGTAATGATCTGAATCAGGTCCATATGTAGTCCTGCAAGTTGAGCACTCTTCTTGAGCTGACTCATCCCTTTTAGAAGGCCTATCCATCTAGCTGCCTACCAAGGCCTTTCTACTCCAGAGTTTCTTAGTTGTTTCAGGTGCATTTTGGGACTTAATTAACTTAATCCAGCTGTTGAAATTCAGGGACAACATCCCCCATGCACGGACTTTTTTAGATGTAGGGTCTGTTTGGATACTGCTTATTGCTGAAAACTAAAAATTGAAAATATTGTAGCAAAATAATTTTTAAATATGTAAATAATATTGTGGGACCTAGTTTTAAAGAAAAATTTGCATAAATTAATGACTTGTGGGTCCCGTGAACAGTGCACGGGACCCACATCACAGGACCCACAAAAAAAGCTAGACGCACTATCAAAAGAATTTCAGCAACATCCAAATGCTCACGTAATATCATACTTTTTTATTTTTTTTTGAAGATAACGTAATATCATACTTAGTTCTTTGACTATACTAGTAGGAGATTAGCAAAAGATAAGGCAGGTCACATCTTTTCTCTCGTCTTTAAAAGTTTCAAATCAGGGTATATTTTCTTCGGTCACATCTTTTCACTTGAGCCCACTGCCTGAGATGGAAACTTTTTTAGTCTTGGATAAGGCTGAACCGTTCTATTATTATACTGATTACTCGTCTTAAGATTTTCATTCTTTGTTACAAAAATAAAAGGGTATTATTCCCTCTGAAGGAATTATGGATTGTCTGTTATTGTACTTAGCACTGTATTTAAGTGCAAGAGATACATGCAGGTTAGCTGAATTTTGGCTGTTTTACCATTGGCATATGGGACTTTTCTCTGTTCTTGACCTTTTTTCAGCTCCTGAATTCATAATTGCTTGAAAAAATTTATGCTGTGTTTCTTTTAGTGTCTTATAAATGTCTATGTTGCACTAATAAATATGTGGATTTGAATGATTGAAAATTAATCATCTCTCCCCCATTGTAACTGTTGAATTATAAAAAAATTACCCGTTAGGGTGCAGACTAGTGGTTGGAGGCTTGGGATGAACTGTAGACCTAGACATTCTGGGTTCAATCCCCATTAGTTCCCTTGAATTACCTTATACATGGTTTTGGCTGGTGGGGTTGTGCATCTGTGATTTACTCTTTAGAGGTGGGTCTAAAGGGCCCTGCCTTGGTGAGGTTCTGTGTCATAAAAAAAAAAAAAAAAGAATGATTGAAAATTTGTGTGCTGCAATTGAAGGTTTTATCAACTTGTGAAACACTGAATGTATATGTCAAGCTTACGATACATTTCCATTTTATTTAGATTAAGCCTATGTATCCTTTACTTTATATACATCTGAGAACTAGAATATGCTAACTTGGCAAAATTGAATTTTTGTCAACATAGATGTATGTTGAACTGATCGTTTTACTTACTCCTTGAATGCATAGGTGAAAAGGAGTGATGCTCTGGATAATGATTATGGATCGGTGGGACCCATTCGTAGGACAAGGCATAAACCTCTTGCAAAATATTCTTCAGGAGGGTCTGCATATTTACGTGCTTCTGTAGATGGTCCTTCACAGGTGAAAAATTCTGATGCTTCTGAAGGCATCTTGTCTGCTGTCAAGAAAAATATGGAAATTGGAGGAACAAGTAGCACTTCAAAACCTCAGTCATTATACAGTAAGCCACACAGGTCTGAGAAGGCTGTTGCTGCAGTACATCCACATACTACTGAGATGGCTAGGAAGATTTTGGAGCATATTGATAGAAATCCACCCACTCCTAAGGATAAGACTTCAGAGTTAAAGCTAGTCGCTACATGGAAGAAACCTGAATCTTCTGTTGTAAGCAATGCCATGTCAAATGAGCGTAATACCTTACCAAATTTAGGATATTTTGGTTCTTACAAAAGTAAAGATCAAATTGACCAGAATAATTATGCTCAAAGGAGTGAAGATAAAAGGAACTCTTATTTTAAGGTTCCACCTCAGGACAGTACTTCTGAAGCTGCCAAGGCTGTAAATAAAGGTGGTTCAGCTTCTTCAGTGACTAGACCAGTTTTGCCTTCTATATCTATTAGCAAGCCTGTGTCAAGATGGCCATTTACTTCCGATGCTGGTTCAGGGTTTACATTCCCGGTGTCTTCCTCTGGAGTAGAGCCACCAACGCCAACCATTGTGCCATCACTCTCAGGCAGTGGTCTGCAGCAGAAAGAGGGACCTGCCATTCCTTCATATAGTTTTGGCTCACAAAGGTCTAATCCTGCCCTTGTATTTTCCTTTCCTTCTACAAGCAGTGCTACCATTCATGAAGATGCTCTGGATATTAAGTTCAGCTTTGGATCTGATGAGAAGTCGCAGTTGTCTTTCAGTTCATTCGAAAAAGATGCTGTCTGCTATTAACTAAAATGATCATGTTATAGGATTTTTATTTTCCCCTTATATTCATTTCCTTTTCTTTTCTTTTCTTGGTTTCCCAGTACCTTGTACTCTAGCCATTGTTTCCTTCAGTGGGAAAGGAGTAAAAAGAGCAGTTTGAAGTGGAAAATGGCACGTTTAATTTTTTAATACCCTGGCCCATGGTGGTTCCCATTAGACCACAATTACAGGTAGAATTTAACAGGTTTGGGCAGCCCTTTTGCATTATACTGAGGTTGTAGAGGATTTGTTTCATGAGTCATTACCTGGAATAGGAGATTGATCCGTACTGGTTAACTAGTCGGAATGGAAGATTTTGGTACGAAATTATAAACAATGGTCATTAGTCCCAAATGGAGGTGCAATCGTTGACATTGACCTTGGATTTTTACTTGGACGCTCTAGGTTGTTCCTGAAGTCTATGATAGCCGAGAGGTCACTGTAGCTTTTATGCTTTGTTTTGATTGCATCGAAAGCGAATGAAAGCAGAAGCAAAATTGAATAGACTCTCCACTGTTTGTTTCTCTCTCTCTTGTGGAGCCCATTTAGGCCCAAAGCATCAGACAATCTGAAACAAAGCCATCTGATAAAATCCATCCCGATGTTACAAGTTTTGCCAGACCAATAATTATAAAGTATGTTTTTCATAATTGAAACCCTTTGGATAATGGCCTATGGGGCCAAAACAGGGATGGAAAGGGATCAAGAGAAAAGAAGAGAATATTGGGCCCACCTATATATTCTTCCAAAATTTTGAAATATGTCCTTAAGTACGAGCTATTCTGATACACTTTACCAATATATGGCCAACCCAAACGGCAGTATTTTCTTTTTGATGATTCACGATTTCATTAAACAAACAGACCACAAACATCCTTCCTTAACTCCCTCAAAATCAAAGGAGGAAAGCTTATTACAATAGACACAAGACCTATTAATAGAAGCAAGCGCATAAGCAACTCTATTTGCATCTCTCCTAACCCAACTAAATGCATAGAATTCAAAACAACGGTTAAGCTGATCTACAAAATTGTCCAACAAAGTAGAAATAAACCATTCAACATTGGGAAAATTTTAATTCAAAGCATTGAAACAACTTTTGGCATCGCCCTCTACAATGATTATATGCAAATCCTCAGCTTGTGCTAATTGTAAGGCCCAGAGAATAGTAGCTACTTCTGTTTGCATTGGATCACAAAGTACATGCACCTTAGCCCATTTGTATCGGACCTTAGCTTCTTCATCTCGAGCCATTACAACCAATGTTGAGAATTTATCATTGACATTAACATCAAAATCTATCTTCATTACTTTTGTTGGAGGTTTCATTGCATTTCTTGTCAAGAAACCTAGTCTTGATTATGTGCTGCAAGGTCTAAAGTTGGCATAACTTCTCTTACCCTCTTATTGATATTGTTGATGATGATAGGAATATTCACATTTTCCTTCTAGTGAGCAACAAATTTCCTGAGGTTCTAAATGGCCTCAAGAGTTATAGCCATAAGCAAGGTGCACTGTTCATAATCCTTCTTTGTCAATTGATTATGCCCCATTACCTAAATTAGAGGATCCAAAACAAATCTTACTATGCCTTCATGGTTGAATATTGTTAATCTATTAGGTCTTATTGCCAAACTTCTTCCAAACTAGATTACTCTTTGTTGTAGGGAATAGCAGAACAAATGAGCACAAGTTTCAGTAGTAGCATCACATAAGTAGCACTCTTTATCAAAAACTCTGATCCTTTGTTTTAAGCTATCCATTCTCGGCAATAGGTTGGAACCTTTCATTTGTTTTAAGGTAAAGATTGTGTAGCTGTAGTAAACTATTGACTCACTCTATAGGCAAATTAATTGAAAATTTTCCTTTCAAATCATTTAACCATATGAAATAAGTAATAACTCTATCAGTTTGTTCTGTCCGTATGATAAGGTCTATGAAACAAATTTTTGAAGGATCTTTCAAACATATATATATATATATATATGAAGGACAATAAATAATTCTAGATATATAAGTACTTAGTTGAGTTCTAGTTTTGGAAAAAAATACATTATATTTCTGTAATATGAGTCATCTTCTCATATGAGGGGTGGACCCCACAAGTGTGGGGTCTACACTCATGTAAGATTGGAAAAAAATACATTATATTTCCGTAATATGAGTTCTCTTCTCATATGAGGGTGGACCCCTAGTGTGGGGTCTACACTCATGTAAGAGGAGGATTTATATTACAAAAATATGATATTCTTCCTCATATCCTTGTGGTCCATTTTACATTAGGCCTCGCTTTGATTGGAAAAGGAGGCAACACGTGACACTATTTATTATCACAAAATGGAAAAAAAGAAAAAAGGAAATAAAAATAAAGCCATTTTGGAAGAGAACAAGATGCCATGGGAATCACATGTGAGCTTCCATTCTCGTATGGAAGAACTAATCCCTTTCACCAAACAAAAGCCACCCATGATCCAACCCAAGTAACGGTCCCCATCCCAAAGTTCATAAAGACATCATCAAATTGCTTATCATGGACCCATGATCCAACCCAAGTAACGGTCCCCATCCCAAAGTTCATAAAGACATCATCAAATTGCTTATCATGGACCCACTTAGGCTTATCTTGCATTGGAGTAATAGGAAGACTAGTTTCACCTTGTACATTCTTACCACTTCTTAGAGAGAGAGAGAGAGAGAGAGAGAGAGTCCAAAGTCCAAACTCCAAGGTGAGCGAGTGCGGAAGGGAAGGGGGGGTCTGATTCTGAATGTGGTGGGTGTGGGGAAGTCAGAGGTGAAATGACATAGAAATGTAATGAATGCTTTCACAGACATGAATTTGACGTTTCAGATTCTAATTGTCAGAATGTGGTTCCTATTTCTGTAATCTATTGCACTGCACCTATCTATCAAGCCTATAAGCCTATAGCTACCAGCTGCCTCACCACTACAAGCCGTATTCGCCTCCCACTGCTCCCTTCCCACGGGATTTGGATTCGGTGCAATATCCTAGGTATTGCACCGGGCGTAATTACATTATACACACTCACATTAATTTTTATTACTTTTACTTTTTTTTGTTTATTTATAAATAATACTTAGAAGATTAAATTTTATATTATATATATAAACCCATTTGCCAGTTTGTAATCTACTAGCAGTGCCCACTTCAGATCTCGAAGGACGTTGAATGATTAATTTTAGGACTTTCTTCTAACTTCCTAGGTAAATATTATTTAATGTATTGTCATTTAAATAAAATATATAAATTTTCCAATTTATTATCTTTAATTGAAATTCTGGTGAAATAGATGTATTGGCTTTTTTTTAATAAAATACAAAGGGATCAGGCTTAGATCTAGTAGTACTGGACCCGTTGAGATGATAATATGTGTCAACTTTTAAATATGTGTCACCATCTGACTGGATCCAGTGTACTGTAAGTTCAAAAATTTATTTGTTAATTTATTAAAGTGTACAGCTCAAAATGGAATAAAAAGCTAACAAATGAGGACGAATGTGAGTGTGTGATAAATATGAATGGTCTACCTTTCCCAAGATGAGAGTACCAAAGAAAGGGCTTTTGTGAGAGATTTTAAACGATTTTAGTATGATAAATATGAATGGTCCACCTTTTCCAAGATGAGAGTACCAATGGGAGGGCTTTTGTGAGACAATGAACCTGAGTGGACTTAGAGGTAGATAGCTGAAGTGGAGTGGATGATTTGAGAGGGGCGAATGTAGGCAAATTTTTTTTTTTTCCTTTTTCTTTTTGAAGATTTGGGAAAGGTATGGTAAGATAAGAAGGAGTAAAGTTCACTAAAAACTTGTGATTTTTCATTTAATGACATGACACTCTATATATCATTGCATTCATAAAATAATATTTGAATCCTGAAGCAACTCTCTTCATCTTAAATGAAATAGAGAGGATCTTGTCCTAATTGGCGTGGATAGATATATAGAGTAGTTTAAGACTTTCAAGCATTTATGAGGAGAAGATTATAAAAGCCAACAGCACCAAGTATTTTCTTTTTGCTAGTCAAAATAATGCCACGTTGGGTTGACCATTGTTAACCTCAACATGTTATTTGCTCAGGTATTGTTAATTTGGTATCTAGTATTTGATTTTTATTATTACTTCTAAATAATTATTTTAAAAATATATATGATTTTTATTTTATCTAATAGAGATGTAGAGTATAAAAGTTTATGTCAAATTTATCCATTTTTCTTTAATTATTTTAATGATTATGTAACATACATCATCATTACCATCGATTTTTTTAATCATATTTTCAAGGAAAAGTAAAATCATATAATCCTCGATCCGATTTTATGAAGATTAGATTCATGAAGTCGCTTCATCGATCTTATGTAGGATTCCAATTTTAACAACCTTGTGTATAGTTATAAGTAAGCATACATATTTAAGACAAAATACCATAACTTAACACTTTTATGGAATGATTGGTAAACCACAAAAAAATGATTACCTTTGAATAATATATCGTGTTTAAAATTTTTTGTCTGCAAATGTAGCATACAAATCTGGTTCTTGATTTTTCAAGTTTGTGTTTAAAACTAGTACATAAATGTTTCCTTAAAATTACTATAATTTAATTATAAATGGTTTAGACAAGAAATATATATATATACACACTACATATATATTTATTAAATTGGCTTATTTGAATTTGAATTAGTTATGGTGTTTGCTAAAGGATCTTGTTTACCTCCAAATAAGTTTTGAGGAAAATTCCTCTAACCTAAACTCACGATGTGATAATTTAAATTGATTTTCACGTGTATTTATAGACACATGACCTATTTAATTAGTAATTTGACTTGTTTAAATAATTTAATGAGTCAATTAATTTAATAAATGTTGATGGTTACGTAATAAATTAGAAGAAATTTTTTCAAGCCAGTTTGAAGGAAAATTTTTTCTTTTACTAAACATCCCTTGATTGGCTTTATCTTGAAACTTATCCATTTAACCCTTTTCTCTTAGTTATTTTAAGAAACCTGCCTATATTATTATTATTATTATTATTAATTATTTTTTAATTTTTTTATATGTGCAGATGCCAACAGCTTGGATGCCTATTAAGGTGAAGCACGCTGTGTATAAAATGCATCCAAAATGAACTTAAAATTCTTAAGTTATTTCTTTACGCTATTGTTGATAATTAATCCATAATACCAATTTTATACCAAGTTAATTAATTAGTCCAAATTATGTTAAATGCTTGGTTGGTACGTAAAAACAAGGACAATCTATATATATATATATATATATATATAAAGCTAAAAGAAAATTCAATTAAATTTCAAATTGGAATTCAATTAGAGTCTAATTTTGCGCCACATGTTCCATCTAATTTAAGTTTTTAAATTTTTATACCAAGTGAGTTAATTTAGTGTAAAAATTAGATTTCAAATAGAGTTTAATTTTATGCCATGTGTCTCATCTAATTTAATTTAATTAATTTTTTTTTTTTGGTGTCAAATGAGTTAATTTGGTATAGAAAATGAGGAGTCCAATATAAATAAACCATAAAAAAATCTAATCATATATCCGACTCTATATAGTCCTATATAAATAAACCATAAAAAAACCTAATTATATATCTAACTCTATATATAAAATTAGAGGAAGAGAGAGTTTGAATGATTTTATATTTATGATTTTATTTTTGGTATAACTAAAAATAATTCAAATTTATAAGTCATTTATGTAATATACCATGACTACGTATCATTCATTACTAACTAGGTAATATATGTGTATATATATATATATATTGTTTTTTTTTAACCAAAGTTTAGAGAAAATTTAATTAGAATCAAAATTGGAGTTTACTTTTTGTCAACTTTTCATACAAATTAAATTGTTTATATTTTTGCTGCTATTTTTTCTCTGAACTAATGAGCATATTTTTTTATACTGTTTCTATTCAGATATTTTGTATGCGAAGATACTGAATGTAACAAATTGTAATTGAGTTAAATGATCCCATGCACCTATCCCCATTCAATTTAGGAGATACTATTTGACCAATTTATTATTTTATTTTGTGCTGTATTTAATAGAATTTCACAGATAATAATTGTGAATTGATATTGTATATGTAGTATCTAATAGTGATTTTCAAAATTATGTACGTAATAGCAATGTAATGAGAAACTTGGCATAACCAATATTATGAAAATTGCAAAGAAAAGCTACTTTAGTACTTTCAAATGTCCTGGTTGAACTATATCATATATATTTAATAACTTAAATCAACATCAATAACATCATTACAATTCATCATTTACATGCGTAAACATAAGTTACACACTAGTGTTATGTAAGTAAAAAGACAAGGGAACATGCAATATGGTTACGTAGGGAAAACCAATAGTACAACAACCGTTTAACAGTAAAAATCATTGCGAAGACTTAACCACCAACCCCAAAAGAAAAACATATTCACTATGTAGAATTGTAGTTTTTACAAATAGAATAATTTATTCTAATTTGCTACCTCTTTGTAGTAATTACTAATGTGATCTCACACAACACATGCTCACGATTTTAAGTACAAACTTGAAAATTCACTCCAACAACGTTTTGTTAATTAGATGCAGCAACTTCACCTCGATCACCAAATCTTCAAAAATATGAACTTTGATCTCTTGTTGATATTTCAAGAGAGCTTGAAAATCTCCCATTCTTGTGTACAGCACACAGGTCTCCAAAAGTCTTGAAAAACGTGTCCTAAGATTTCTTTTATACCTTGGTATGAATCTCGAGAGGTTGAGATTCTATCTTGATGGGTTGGGACAAGTGACTCTCGATCAATTGAGGATGAATAAGATTTCAGAAACTTTGTTCTTATTGAGCTTGAATCTTGGTCGTGTCTTGAACTTGAATTAGACTTCAAACACACTTAAAAGTCACTGAAACTCCTAACAAATTGATTACATTTACAGTTTGCCAACCTTGTCATATGGACTCAACAATAATCACTAGATTTCAATTTTTTTATTATAAAAAAAAGGTTAGTTTTCATTTATAGTACTTCATGTTATTCATGAATGGCTCTTTTATCTTCATAATAGAAAACTGGTGGAGATCATTTCCTACTTCACTTTTCGACATAATTATAAAGAGTGAAATCTAAAATTTGGCCTCTTTTTTACCATTTTTTATAAGGATAATTTTGCATCTGAAGTGCATGGAAAATAGACAGTAATAGAAAACTTGGACCATCTACATCTTAGTCAAGAGTTGATAAAAACAAAGTTTGAATGAAGCAATATCTGCAAAAGTGATTTCTCTACCTTTAGTGCTTTTGTGGCGGATTCTCTGAATGTTGAGATGGGATGCCGGAAGGCCAAATTGGTGGTCCATAAACTCCTTTTCACAGAGGGCATGTTAATTATGAGTTAGCCCATACTTGGACAGAAAATATCTTTTCTTAGATATTTACTTTTGTAAGAAAAAGGAACATTATTTTTTTTTTCCTCTTTCATTCCCAATCCACATCAATCAATCATCCAAGTGAAAATGCAAGTTTCTCATATAAAATCTTGATTAGGAACAAGTTGTAGATGATATCATGATATGAAGGTGCCCATATAGCCTCGGTGGTAAATTCTGATTGGCCTGATACTGATACTACAGGTCTAGTTTTTCCAAAAAAAAAAAAATTGCATGTAATTTTTAACCTGTAACTTACGCATCAAACATTTGGTTTACACGTATTTTCACTTATTTATCATAATATTATCATTTCAACTACACTTGTTTGATAAATATATTTGTTTTTTAACAGCTCAACACTTAGTGTTATAGAACATAGCTGGTATATATATATATATATATATATTTTTAAAAAAAAAAAACCTTAATAGGTATTCTACAATTACACAATAAACCTAATGTGTTTCTTTACTTCATCTACCTTACTCTTATTCTATAATTCACATCCTATTAAATAATGCATGCAAAAACTCTCGACATTTAGTATCTTTTAATCATCAATTAAGGGAGAACCTTTTATTTTATTTTTTTATTTGGACAAAGTTTAGTTACAAAATTGGTTATAGCCTAAAATTACAATCTTACTCAATAAAATTAACATTATTACATATTTTGAAAATCTAACCATTATATTGCATGTTTTCTACGCTCTTAATACACATGTCAAATTTTGTATCAATCGGATATTTTTACTATATGATTTATAAGCTTATATTTTGTGCATAATTTTAAACTATATAATTTTGCAATTTAAATAATTTATTGATGACATAACTATTGATGTTTAATTTTCTAGAAATTTTGCAAGCATGAAAAATATAAAAAGATGTAATCCAATGGTAAATTTGTCAAAATTCACTTCCAATAAAAAGATATTGAATAAAGTTATAGACTTATGCTATAACCAATTTTGTAGATAAACTTTGCATTCTTTATTTTTATTTTTATTTTATTGGGGTCGGATTGACATTATTCCTTCATACAATTTAAGGAGTTTGGTGGAAAAGAGGAGAAAGAAAATCGATCGAAGGGTCCGACTATTAGTGAGACAAAAAGACAGGCATATTATTCGTTATGCAATAATTTTGAAATTCCACTCATGTTACTCTAGTGCCTCAAAGCCTTTTGTTGTTAAAGAAACATCCACCATGCGAAAGTTGGAAAGCTTTAAAAATGTTGAACTTGCAAGTTGTAGCACAACTTTGAGAATATGAGAAAGATTAAAGGCAATATAGCACTTGCAGGGCAGGACTACTGTATATCTATATATGGTAATAATATGGTGGTCATACAATTGAGGTCATAAACACTATCCCTTTTCACATGTTGATCAGTAGGATATTTCCAAGACAAATAGAGTTTTCCTTCGGGTAAACTACTACTCTGAAATAAGAAACATTTACACGATGCACCCCTAACTTTAAAGTTCTTCAATTTACACTGTAATACGAGATTTGAGAAGTTACGTTTAGACCTCGTTGTTTGAATTTAGCTAATTTAAATTGAAGTAGTTAATTAATCAATAATGATTATCCAATGGATTCACGGTTAATTACCATAGATTTAATAAGTCACCAAATAAAGTACTAAAAAGTAAAATGAAAAATACAGGAATGTATGAGTTCCAGTTAGCTCAACTGGTAAAGTTTTTAATGATTGTATATCAGAAAGAGTTATCATCAGGAGCGGACACCATAGATTAAAACTTTCTAAAAAAAAAAGAAAAAAAAAAAAAGGGAATGTGATAACAAAGTGAAAAACTCAAGAAAAACTATCCAAGAGAAAATCACTACCAGGATTAACCACCAATCCCAAGGAAAATTTATTATTCAGAATCAAAGTTTGCAATAGAAATAAATCCTTCTAAATAATTAAGTTACCTTGAGTAGAGCTTACAATATGACTGCACGTTGCTCTAAGCCCCTTGAACTCTTCTATCATGAAATTTCTTCCTCGAGCTCCGTTCTTGACTCCAAGGACCTCCTCAAAGATTTCTTCACAGTAACTATTTGTGGATGCTATGTGGCTTTAGCCTTGATTACCAATCTTTAATGATACCATCTGATAGGCCAAGAATGTATTGACCCCTTGTGATGAATTAATCAATTAATTAGACAAGTTAATTAATTAATACAATTAGCATGCAATATATGTGGTAGCACAAACAAATCACTAACTAAGTTAATATGCAGCGGAAAATAAAGTTGGCACAGGAATGGGGAAAACCTCAAAGGCAAAAACCCCGCCGGGTGATTTTAAGGTCATTACTCTTGAGAATCCACTATTAGCACAACAAGCGGTTATAAGTAAAGGAATCTCAGTACTTTATACCAACCTACAGTTGAACCCTTACCCGAATACCCAATTGGACTTGTTTTGTAGTGACAGTCTCTCCTTTTAATGCATGGTTTCCAGTATGTGACTAACCAATTGATGCACGGATCCAAGTACGTGACTAACCACCAACTTGAGAAGGATGTTGGCTGCAAAGTTCTCCAGTTCATCCACATGATGAAGATCATGAATCTTCTTGGTTATAAAACCTTATGGCATACAAACGCAGCAGCTTCTTGAAAAAAAAGATGAACTAGGGCAAATTGTTTCCAGTCACAATGTGTTAGTGAAAAACCTTTGCATCAAGTTGCACTCACCTGTATCAGCTGTGATGGCTCTTAAAATAATCCTTATATATGTTTAGGGTTATGAGAAAAGAAACTTTAAACATGTATACATGGATTGGTGTGAAATTAGATCTGAAAAAATGATTTTTGTAAATCTCGATAGATAGGTTATCTATTGAGCAGCTGTCGAGCATCGGACAAAAGCTGCCTTTTAAATCTCGATAAATGCTATCTGTCGAGCTAGCTATCGAGCTTTAAAATCCAGCACTTCTTTACTTGATTCTTGGATAGATTTGCATGACTTTAATACTTAGACTTGAAACCTTATTCCTTAAAGTATTAAATATATCCAAAATCTATCTAATTATAAGTAAAATGCGTTTTGTTAAAGGATTTGCCAATTCTACATTGACATATGTTCCTAACATGATTCACATATGTCCTAACACCATCTTTATATTCACCTTGTAGATGTCCAATATGAGGGTGATAAAATAGAACTTAGGTTTTAGTTTTTAGAAACATGGCACAAGCTTTCTCTCTCTTCTCATTTAGTCGTCTATAAGTTCCTCTTATATACTTTTCCATGTAGGGCATCCGTTCCTCTGCTTGATTGCTAACTTAAGGGTCTGTAAGAGAATTAGCCTTCTCAATTCTTGATCGATTGATAATCTGTCGAGAGTCAATCGAAGGCCTAATCTCAATTGATTGAAAGTCGATCAAGTGGTGTGTTAAGCTTAGAAGAAGTTATTTTTGCTTGAGTTAATATTGGGTTTTCATCTTGGCCTAGAATAGACTCATTATAACTCAATAAAATTTATAAGTTGTCATAATTTGCCAACACAAACCTATTTTACCTAACAAGATTAATTTGCAATGCATCCTCATGATCCAAATTAGTTTTTAATAAATAAATTAATGGGAAAGTGTTGTCTACCTTTCGCCCCCATTGTATTGGTCTAAATATGGTCTTACAGGCAACGAAAATTTTCATTTAGCATGGACACATTTCTGTTTGGTACTTGACATACAATCTAGGATACACTTTTGTTTTATTTTTTTAACCTTCGTGAAAATTCAAAGTACGAAAAGACTTGTTGATTTAAGCTTTCAAATGCCTGAAACTGAAAGGCATTCATTACTTTAACATAGAGCAATATAAGAAGGCTGCTTGCGGAAGCCACTGGAAGACATATCAATTGGTCAATTTAGTTTGGATCACAATTGTAGGATATTTATAGGGTAAAGTACAATTTTGATTCATGAAATATGGGAGTACAATTTCATTAGATTAAATGATTAAATTCACCTTTTTAATAATTTAAGTTTTAATATGTTTAGTAATTTATCATGAAATTAGTCTCAAAGATTAATTTGGCGGATATGGAAATTACAAGAAATTATGAGGAAGAATTGAGGTATTAGCCTCATCACACACGCTTCATGCATGCGGTGAGGCTTTTTTTTTTTAATAGTGTCATAATTTTCAGTTTGAGATTTACATGTTTTCTCATTAATATTACGTATTTAGAACTATTAATACAACCAGGAGTGTCGTGAGGTTAGCTTCAAAAAATGAACAAATATTACACGTTTATTTTATAGCCAAAAAAAAAAAAAAACTTGTGTTTTTATTTTATATATATAATTTATATTTTGAGAATCTAATTTATAAGTGGATAAAGTAATTTGAAAATCAACATAAGAGCGGCCCTATTTTTTACGCAATATTTTAGTGGGAGTTAGAGTTATATTTTTACCGAATTATCTTTTAATTTTGTTTCTACTTAAACATAGGAGTGTGTGTAGGGATGTTTTTGAAAAAAAAAAAATATGAGGACCCCAAACAGGAGAAGTCTTTAAATAGTAGTATAGATGATTTCTAATGGGTTGTGGTACTCTTTGGAGTTGATGGTTGTAGTACGTCTTCCTATTGTGTTAGTCTTGAAATTATTAAATATCATGACCAAATTTAAATAGTCTTTAGTCGGATTTGACTTCTTCCGTATTGGTAATATAAACAAACTTTTCCTGGCATGAATGATGTGTACAAAGTCCTTGGTAGTACGAAGAATTTAATTAGTACCCTAGGTAGTTTTTACAATTGTGAAGAAGATATTCGATGAACTACGAAGCTGAGTATTCACATCAGTTTGTTAGTTTGTCAAAAATTTTCATTTATTTAAGTATAAGAATCTACTTTTTATTTTTTTATTTTACATACTTATTTTTTAAAAAATCAAAAATTACAAATCAGATTATCTATTTTACATTGCACTATATTACATTAAAATATCAAATATTCTTAATTTTTAAAATTTTTTTTCTTTTTTCACACATAATAACCATCATTCATTCTCTCTCTTTGGTCTTGGAATATGAAAAGAAAAAAGAAAAAATAAAAAAATTCAAAGTAAATAGTATTAGTGTAAATTTATACAGTTACTATAGCAATCTTGCAAATTTACCCATTTTAGTTTGACTGACGTGGATGATTTTGGAGATTAAATATGTAAAATTGATACATTTCTTTATTTTATATTGATTAATGCAAATGCTCTAACAAAATGCTTAAATTTATTTCAGTCATTATCTTCTAAGGAAGTGAAAGTTGATAAAGATGAAGAATAAAGTAGCGTACTTAAAGCCTTGTAAATCACATCCCTAAACAACTGGTCACTAGTACAATGAAAAAGGATAGAGTTAAAATGTCCTTGAAACAGAATAAAGTCAAGGCTATCTTTTACTTGAAGAACTTAGATATGCCGGAATCTTGAGGGATCAAGACAACCTTCATTTGTTCAGTAGTGCAGCCCTTGACGTTAGATGCTTCTCAGAGGCCTGTGAAAATCAGGGAAAAAAAAGGAATCAGCAAAGCGACTTTATAATTAGAAGTTATAGCACGCATCAATGTTCTTGACCCATTATTAGCAGTAACTATGTATGAGTGTATGGAAGTATTAACTAGCCCATTATACGTAAGAAAAAGAAAGCCTACCAAAGAAAATAGGATTGGACTATATGAGAAAAGAAGCAAAGAAGCATAATCCTATTTCTAGAAGGAGGTAGTTGGGGGAAGAGGAGATAGGAAGGGAGGCTGAGATATACTAATTATATTCTGACCACCTCCCTCTCTACTCTTCTCTCCTCACTCTCCATCTCCCCCAGTTCTAAACATACCCTAAAGATGGATTTAGGACTAATCAACTAGAGAAATTTAGATAGGAGAAAAAATCACATCATGCGGAAAGGCCACTGCAAGAAGTTGGAGTGATTGATTTGTAAGAACTTCGGCAATGTATTCAAAATATGAGCTTGATATAATAGGGTTCAAGAAGCAAGCCCTAATTAGGACTTCAATGAAGTGTTGAGTGCTTTAGAATACTAATATGCTGCCAGGAAATAAGATGAAGTCAATGCAATTACATGAAATTTCCTTTTTAAATATCATAATATATTACATAAGTTTCAGCTAGTTCAATTAGTAAAAAAAAAACTTAAGTTTGAATTCAAATTATATAAAAGAAAAATCTATTAATATCTCAACTTGATGGTAAAGAACAATTATCATGGAGCAAAATTTATAAAATTTAAATAATGTATATATATAAGTTTTCCCAATGCCCTAAGACATTGGTTTATAATATATTTTTAGAAATTTCTTATCAAAAAATAAAAAAATAATTATTTTGTAATAATTTTAAAAAAAAATATTTTTATGTTATTAAAACTTTCTTTAAATAGTTTATTAAAAAATTGTTACCTTTTAACCGGATCCTTAAAACAAGTACCCCAGTTGTATATTTCAATTGTGTTCCCTTTACTAAAATGAAGCAAAAATGGATATGAAGTGAGAATTTTTTTACCCTTTTCAAAACTTACTTTGTCCAGCTTAGCCTGATTGTTGGTCTCCAACATCAGCCCGAAATGAATATGAGGGAAGTGTGCCCACTACCAAAGAGAGAGTTAAAACTGAAAGTCAATCTCAAAAAGGAAATCAAGTTAATATAATTATTAGAAGCATTTGAAATTAATGTTCACTTACATTTTTTGCTGCAGTACTAAATGCTTCCCTGTGGCTAATATCCGGATTATTGGCCTTGATCCTCTGGATCTCCTCTCTACAGAAAACATTATTGTCTTATATGAGAAATAGAAGTGAAATTTGTATGATTGTATACAATGCATTTAAATAAATTTCTTTTTTACTTTATGAACTGATTGTATGCAGATGGTACTCGCTGCCTCTTCTCGGGAGCTGAAATGGAAAATAACAGCTCATGAGAAAAATCAAATTAAAACTAATAGCAAAGACAAAAAATAAAAATAAAAAAATTGAAAAATGTAAATAATTTGAATCACATAAAATATAGGATAACTAGTCATCAAAGTGGGTGCCTCACGTCGATTCACAACCCTTTCCTCAGTGGCGTTGTTGGTTATTGGTGCTCGCATTGCAATCTTGCTGTTGCATTTGGAAGAGGAAGAGCTTGAGTAGTCATTCCTGTGATCAGGTGTGATGTGGTGTGGTGCCTGAAAATTAAAAGCAAAAGAACTAAGCTATATTATTAGCTCATTTTCATGAGCGAGAGAGAGAAATGAAATGATGTTTTGTGAGAGAGAAAGCCATGATTGAAAGACTGAATTAGTTTGGAATATTTACGGCTCAGAAAAAAAGCAAGTAAAACCCAGATTGACAGTTGTAAAATAAAAGATTTTCAGGGATCTTAAAAAAGGTCTTTCTTTACACAGTAGAAGACAACAAAAGCTCATGAAAAGAAATCATTAAACCTAAGAACCCTGCTTGTCAATCAAATCAAAGTAGAATATTTTTCAAAAAACGGCTGAAGAAAATTTCACTTTCAATTTAGGAAAAAAAAAAAAAAATTCGTGCTAACGAATAATTGTTTTTTTTTTTCATTTCTGAATTTTTAATTAGTGTCCTAAAATCACCGTTAGTATTTCTAAAAAAAAAATACTTTGGCCTCGATGGGTCGGCAGGCAGAGCCGCACAGGTACTGACTCCTCTACCCAAAAAAGAAGAAGAAAAGCAATAGGTTTTGATTAAGGCGGCTGGGTGCTAGGGTTACAGTACTTCACAAAGCAAAAAAATGCTTTGAAAAACTCGATCTATGTCTATGTGTCTATATAAAACAGAGAGACAGAGATCCAGTGAAGGCTAGGTAGCTTCGATTTTCTCAAAAAGAAGCTACAGAATACAGACATCATAACTATCGGTTTCAGAGGGACATCCTATCCATCAAGTATGAACACCCAAAAAATAAGCTGAAACTTTGTATGTTTGTGTGGAAATTAGCAACAATAGCTATCACCTGAGCATCTTGCCATGACATTGACTGAAAAGCGGCGGCCATGTTCACGGACCATAGATTGGTGCAGTGCCCACATCGGACGGTCACTATGTCCAACAAGCTGCTGCATGGAACACTGACCTGCTCAACCCCCAAAAAAAAAGTCAGAAGCTGAAAGTTTAGATCGAAACTAACTGAATTTCAAGAAATAAAAAGAAATCACTATAATGAAATAGGTTGAGTACAGCTCATGAAAGCCTAGGCTAGGCTAGGAGGACCCTGAATTTATTTGGTACATACAACAAAGGAAAGTTGTGAAATTAAATTGGCTTTAGCTTTGGAGACTCAGACCCAGTTTCCAAAATTAGATTTCTTTGCAGAAATGGGCTATTTTTTGAAAAGAAAACCCTAGAAGGGATGGTGGGTTTGTTGGTCTTTCTAAGGGATGGGTGTGTGTTGTGTTGCAGAAATAATTGAAGTGAGATCTTCATTTTTGCTTTCCCCCCTTGAGCTAAAGAAGCTAGGTTTGCACAGCACCCAGTGGTGCAGTGTTTTTGGTAAGGGAAAAGTAAGTCTCAGCTAGAGGAAGAAAATCAAAGAGTGAAAGACTTGTCCTCATCAGTTTGAGTTTTTCATCAAAATGCTTGTTTTGACGTTTAAAAACCATATTACAAAAACAACCATCACACACACACACATACACATGTACACACACACACTCTCTCTCTCTCTCTCTCCCCCTGTGCTCTTGTGCACTTCTGGACCTTCAGATATGACTTTTCTTTGACTGCAAAAGAAGAAGGAAAAAAGAAAAAGTCCAACGATGGAGACCTGACTGTACCAAAAACAAGAAACCCCATAAAGAATTTTAATGGAATTCAGTAAATTAGACCACTACCACAACCAAACTGATCTAACAAAAGCAAAAACTAGATTAGCTTTTTTGAGGATCTTAAAATGTTCTTCCTCCATAGATATATATACTTATGAGAAAGAAACCACACATACATTAAAAAAAATGGCAAATATAAATTTCCATTAGTGGGGAATTTATAATAAGAGATAAAAAAGCAGATCTCTCATGAAAGAAAAAGAGTTTTGTCAGATCAAAGATACCGCAAGAACGATATTGCAAAAGTTGCAGGGGATGTAGCAGAGTTGCTCAGGCGCAACATCGATGCAGCTCGACATGTCTCTTTTTTAAGTAAGCAGTCAAAGCAAACTTGTTTACCCAAGAAGGACCAAAAGAAATAAAAATAAGAAAACCAACTAGCTCTTGCAAATTGCAGAACACCAGGGAGAAAGAAAGCACAAAGCTTTTGTTTTCTTGCTTTGGAACTCGGCTATGTATCACAACAGTAAAACTTAAAGGTCTTATATATAGAAATTTTTGGAGAGAGAAAGAGAGAAAGAGAGAGGAAAAGAAAAGTGAGATTTGGGATCCGAAGAGGTAGTAAAGAGTGGGGGAGAGAAAGGTAAGCTAAAATGAATCAAATAATTTTTTTTAAAAAAATTTAATTTAAAAATAAATTAAAAAGAAAGAAAGAAAGAAAGAAGTGGCTTTAGTTTAGTAGTGCCCACGGGTGGCAGGAAATGCTGGGTCCTGCAATGGAAAAAAAAAAGTGGGATTATTTTATGGAAAATCGGGTTTAATTGGAAAGCAAAAGCAGTTTAGCTATAGTTATTGGGGAAGGTTAGGGTTTGAAAAGAGAAGGGGGAAGAGGTTTTGGCGTTTTTGCCATCGTACCAAATCTAGGCAGATGATATATGCTAACTAGGATAGGAACTAGTTAGTTTGGTGAAATGAATGTGAGTGTGACCACACCTTCCTTAATTTCCCCTTTATACAACACAGCGGATGAGAGGTAAGAAATCTGAACTTTTTTGCTTTAATACAGTAAAAAACATGAGTAAATGTACGTATGCAGATATATATAATGTAAGTATCTATAGATGCTTGTACATAGAATGTTTGCATAAATGGACATGTGTATTTATAAACTCAAATATGATATATGTGGCTCTAATTTTGATGCAAAGAGATATCATGTCACTTTCTTCTTTGCTAAAATCTATAGTAATTATTCTCTCACATTCACTGATATACTTTAAGTCAGGAGTGAAGTCAAAAATTTTTGTTTGGGAGGCCAAGTTACGGCACTATTATATTTTTCAAAACAACCCCTCTCACATATATATATATAAACACACATTTTTTTATTTGATAAGTTATATAAGTTATAAGAGCACATTTTACAATAAAAAATAAAATTACGAAAAATAAAATTATGTTTCTATCACTATTAGATTAACTATATTTTTTAAGAGTATCATTGAACTAATTCAAATATTTGGGGGGGCAAACTCTTATTTTTGTAAATTAAATTTTGAAAATATTAAAATAATTATATATATATATATATATATATATTAAGAAAATTTTCAAAATTTTGTACATGCCTCCGCCCTGCTTTTAGTATATACAATGTTTATAATTTTATGCACTATGTAGACAATGTGCAATAAGTAGTGTGTGTAAATTAGTGCCCTAAAATCTAAGCTTGAAATCTTTTATTTTGTTGAGACATGTTCAAGTTGATAGGTTTAATATTACTGTACTATATTAATTAAGGTACCTCCAAATTATCTTTTTTTTGGGGGAGGGGGGGGGGGGGGGGGGGGGGGGGGGAAGATTGTATTTTTAATGGGTTGTGAATTACTAGTGAATGTAACAAAGTTATTATCATGTCTAAACTTATCATTGTTGATTCAAAATGACAAAAAACTGGAAATTGTTAAAATAAAAGGGAGAAATATAAAATTTGTAGAGAGAGTGGAATCAAGGAGAATTACATGGTTAGACTTAACATCTTACATTTACAACGGAGAGTCGTTAGTGGCTACATTTTTACTACATTGAAATATTTACAGGGAACCCTAAGTAAAGTATATATAGGAACTGAAGTTGATTTACAAGAATCCCAAAATTAAGGACACTTAATGTTCCTTGATTTTAGATGATTAATGATATATCAACATGTACTAAATATGATATGCATATATGATACACTCCCCTTAAACTCAAGGTAGAAGCCCAATGATACCTTGAGAATCTAAGCTCGTAAAATTCCATTGATGATGAATATAAGTGACATAATTAGATGTAGAATAATTCAGGAATAATATGGACTGAATTGTGCAAAATGCTGACGATGGTAGCAAACAAGGACGCCGAATGAATTCTGAAAGATGGTTACAAGGGCCTAAGAATGGCTGCTCCAGTGACCAAAGAGTGACTTCTATGGCCTGGAGATGCCTGCAATTGTGGCCTAAGGAATTTTGATGGAGGATGACATTATGATGGAACACGTGAGTGAGTTGGCAAACTTGGCATAAATTGAACCCAAAAAGTAATGGCTCAATTTGTATAACTTGTGATATTCGAATGGGAAAAATGACTCCAAAATCAAAATTAATGTGGAAATCATAGTAGGAAGTGCCATGTCCGGAGAAAGACTGTGGCTGGAAGTGGCTGGACAATGATTACCAAAGGCGATCAACAATTAAGTTGAGTAATGGTTGGTGGCTGGTTGCTTGAAGTTTAGTGAACTTCACAAAAAGGTCATTCTGATACTATGTAAAAAATAATAATAATAAAAAATAAAATTCATAAAGAGAGTGGAAGTATGGAAAATTACGTGGTTGAGTCTGATAATCTACATCCAAAGTAGAAAGCATTTAGTGGCTACATTTTTCAGTTTTCACTATTATGAATTATTGTTATACATTGAACACTAAGTGTGTTATGTAGAGTTACTAAAGTTGACTTAGGAGAATCCCTTGATTTGACTAAAATCAATGATAATTAATGTTTCTTGATTTTAGTCAACCAATGATATCAACTTATGCTAAGTATAATATGCATGTTACACTAATAAGAACTATATATTTAAAGCTTATCATGTGATGCAGTGGAATCTACTCTCAAATTTGATGCAAACACTATCTTATTTGATCTTTGTCAGAGTCTAACATGAAGAAAAAAAAAAAAAAAAAATCAAGAGACAATGTAGTTTCAATTATACTAATGAATGTGAATGTCACCTAAATTCTATTAATAAGACACGTACCTATATACACATAAAAAAAAATTGTAGCCATAGTAGAATTCCCATCCTAAAGGAGGAGCTCAATCTAAAATTTTATCAACAATATAGAATGACGTACACACACATATATATATATATATATATATATATATATCTTCTTCTTCTTTTTCCCCTCTTTTTATTAATATAGAATTTCACCTTGTAAAAGAACACTATCATCTTTGTTTGGGGGTTTTGCTTACCTCTAGTACTTTTTTAATTGGAAATGTCTTTTTATTTTAAATACACAATAGCAAACATTTTGTTTAGTTAATAGATGATATGACAGTTTCTCATTAAAATAAAAGAAGATTCCAATTAAAAAAGTAATGGAGGTAAGCCAAACATTTTGTTCGGAGATACATTACCTGTCAATCCAAACTAAAGTTAGCCAAGCCATCAGGCTCTAACTGTAGCTAGCTGAAGCCAAGTCTCAAGAGCCATTAGATTTTGAACTGCCTGTACGGCCGTGAAAAACACTGAAATTAATGTAGTTTGTTGGAAATAGAATGTCTGCAACATGGGGTGGGTCTCAATCTTGTTTTGTTGGTCTTGCAGTCATCATTAATGCGAATTAAACTTACATGAACTAACTACCCTCATAAACCTTAAACCCTATATAATTATATCAGCACCTCATTTTGTAGGTGCTTACTTCTATGGTCTTGAGAGCTTCAATAGATTAAGAGAAACATGATATGCCAATAACATTTTGTAAAGAAATTAAAAACTATCCAATTGATTGCTGTGAAAATTATCGAAGTGGAAATACACAATAAACAGCCTTCAGCATATATGGACACTATAGAGAATGAGAAAACATGGTTAGTATCACTTCGTTGTCAATTTAGCCAACTTTACAAAGGTACCGGTACGCCTGTTTAGTTTAGGTCCTTTTCCATGTTCTCTGCAATAAATTGTTGTGAGACAACTTCTGTTTGCTTAACCGGCAACATACTTTTGGAAATTAATTAGCTATGGTGCTTACTATGTATTTGTTTTTATTTTCCAACAGTCTTCAGGAAATCAATTATTTTATAGTTACTATATCATAGTAATTTTAACACAATATGAACGAGCTGTGTATTTTTCAACCGCAGGGTTCCCCAAGTAAAGCTAAAGAAATTAAGAAAGGAAGTCAAAGGGCGTTCACGTATGTATTTGAGGATGAATTGAGGTTCTAAATTTTCTGATTTCTATAATTGATTAAGAATGTAGCTTTTCCCAATATTGCTGTAGACACAAAATTTCAAGTTTGAAAATTAAACAATCGAAATAGTTTTACAAATGCATTTTTTTTATTGATGAATGTTTGAGTACAATTCTCTATATTTAAATCCTAATACAATAAAATAATTCCCTGATTCGATCTCCTTGGAAAAATTTTCAATTCAAGAATTTTGTCGATGTAGTTTTGATTTGAACACAAGATGTACTCACTTTGATTGGAAAATGGATTGAAAGGTTTTTGGAACGAAATTGCAATGATTCTGACTATGAGCTTGTTAGAAATTATTTATTTTTTGCATTCTTTGTGTGTTCTTCGAATGTTTTTCATCTTTGAAGATTTGTAGTGAAAATTCCTCAGGGCTTTAGAGCTTAAATCCAATAAAGATTTGATTGATTAAAGTTCTTTAAGTTTTTGGAGGCTTTGAAAATCCAATAAAACTCTGAGACTTGGAAAGATGATTTGGATGAATTTTATTTGAATATTCTTTGTACTCGAAGATTTGTGTTGGAAGTTCTTCCGAGCTTTAGAGGCTTGAATACGTAGAGCTTCACTAATTTATAGTTTTTTTGGAGTTTATGGAGGCTTTTGAACTTAATTTCAGGGCACTTTGAGATCTAGGAGAATGACTTGAATGATTTTACTTTGAATATCCTTCGTATTCAAATATTAAAATTCTTGGGAGACTTTAGAGCTTGATTCTGACAGAGTTTTGAGACTTTTGAATGTGCTTGAATGTGTCCCCCAATAAGGCTGAGAGGAGTTTCTATTTATAGGAGTCTTGAGGAGATTTGAAGACATGTGATTGACTCTCATTGGTGACACGTGTTATGAAATAAAATGGTGGGACTTTATATCTTGTTCTCCAAAAGATACATGTCATTACTTGATTAGCCAAAGTGTTTTAATTTAAAATAACATATGACAATATTTAATTTGACTACTTTATGTCATTTAAAATTAAAATATCAGCTCGTATCGACATGTGATTGGCTATTGGGTATTCTTTATAATTTTTATTTAGTGGCACTTGGAATATTTTTATTGGTCTCTAAATAATTACAATGAAACCCACTAAGTAACATGTGGTATCTTGTAATTGGCCACTCTGAATGTACTACATGAATTTGGTGGCAATTTGTAATTGGTCATAAATTTTCACTCTCTACAATTGCAAATCCAATATGTTACCTGAGCTTTTTATTAACATATCCAAGAAAAAAGGGGCAAAGACGAAGAAATAGATAGCATTATGACCTCCTTATATTTCATTTTCAATATAATTCTCATATCTCAAGTTATATTTCATTTTCATATCTTTTATTGCGAATGTTAGATCAGCTCATTTATAGGCAAGTGGAATAGAGTTGAGAAAATGGCAATGTAATTGAAAAGTAACTACAGGACAGTACTTAATTATCAAGATAGAGTTTAATATATCTTCCTGTTATGGTTGAGTCTAGAATTACATATCTTATCATCTTATGATAATTCGTAATTCATGTGTAGCTAATCTTTTATGGTGTCCAATGTACATAGTGCTGTTTTTCTGCCAAAAAAAAAAAAAAAAAAGCTTAAATTCTTCTGAAAAAAGATAGTGTACACCCAGTTGAAGATGAAATGACCACACAAGAAGCATAAATTCTTCCAACATACGTGTTAAAAAAAACCAAAAGTTGATTGATAGAGCTCTTTACAATGCTTTCATATTCAACCTTCACATTAATTATCTGCGTCTATCTAGTTGGTAGATCTTAATGTACATTATGAGCGGTCCACCAATGCAAGCTGTTCACTGGTTATAAGGTTTTCTGTTTCTTTATGTTGACAAATTAAATGAGAAGAAGTGGAAGTTGTGATTTTTAGTTAGTTCTGCTAGGATAG
The DNA here is from genome assembly GCF_932294415.1 of Quercus robur. NCBI lineage: Eukaryota > Viridiplantae > Streptophyta > Magnoliopsida > Fagales > Fagaceae > Quercus > Quercus robur. The sequence goes on from NC_065535.1 coordinate 83,463,431, forward strand.
TATTGACAAACCATGACAAATTGTGAGTTTTGTTGAGTTGTATTGTATCTATTCAAGTCCAAGACAAAGACCTAAGATCAACTCATGTAAATGGAAGTTTTTGCAATCTTGACGCACTTCTCGATCATCCTCAAATATCGATTGAGATTTATGCCTTCGATTGACTCGCAAGTAATTCTTGATTGATCAAAAATCGAAAGCCTAATTCTTTAAGGCACATTAAGTAGCCTATCACCTATCAAGTGGAATTTTGAGCTCTACATGAAAGTATATATATAAGGGTATGCTAAAGTCGAATAATGTGAGAGAGAGAGAGAGAGAGAGAGAGAGAGAGAGAGAGAGAGAGAGAGAGAGATATGGTTATTATTATTATTATTAAATTGAGTATTAGAAAAAACCCACCACAAATAAGACCAAATTTAACACCAAACCAATACAATCTATACAAAGAGAATTTAGGGTTTGAGTTTTATTTAGGAAGATGTACAAAAAAGTAAATACAAAAAATTATATAATATATTTTTAAATATATATTTTTTAGTTTAAATATATATTAAATATAGGCATGTTGGGTCGGGTTAGATGAATTTGTGAATCTTATAACTCAAACCCAACCTAGCCTAATGTAATAAATAAATAAAAGTCACAACCCAACCCAACCCAACCCACCAACCCCTAAAACCCGACTCAATTCGAAAGGTTGGGTTGGATCAGGTAGGTTTAGGGGTTGGTGACACACCCCTACACAAAACAGCTGAATTGATGCAACAACCACCAGATTGATGAACTTAACCACTAAATCGACACACTATAAGGGTAATGTTTTTATGTATTGGCATACCCAAGATCAAAAGACACTTTTTATATAATTGAGTCCAAGTTTTAGTCTGTCATAATGTTACTTATAAATGGTATTATTGAAGACACAAGACTGCTCAAGCAAAACTGAATTTGCAGGCCTCGATACCTGGCTCAATACATATCAATCTATCAAAAATAAATGAATCTCGATACTTGTCTCGACACCTCGATCTATCTAGCCTCGGAAAAACTAAACTTTAAATTTTGTTTTTAGCTTGTTTGTTCGTTCAGACCTTTAAAACCAGATTGTTTAACCTAATTAATTAACCAAGTTGATTATTAGGTTTATTATTCAGATCTAAGTTAAATAAGCAAATATCATATCATGCATAAAAGTGGAAAAATAAATAACACCATGATATGATGACCCAGAAAAATTGATGAAATGAATCGTTTCAAGGTAAAAATTTGGGGAGGATTTAACCTAGCTATCCTCAAGGTAAAGTAAATCCACTATAAGAGAATTAAAGTTTTTACAATCAGATTTAACTTAAATCTATTACTACCTCATATAGTAACTTACTGACACGACCATGTGTAAGCTCCGAATCCACGGGCTCCTTCTCTTCTCGGATTTACACCAACACAAGCACCCTTGCTTGTGACTTTGAGATCCCACTCAAAGGTTTCAGATCATCATTAGTAATGATCTTGATGCAGTAACTATATTCTACCAATGCTTGATTTTAGATCTTGCTCCGGTAGATTTTGTGTAGTTAGAAGGTATAAAGCCTCTCAGATCTCACAAAGAGTAACAGACAAGTCTTCCAAAAGTCTAAAAAACATAGCTAGGCTTTCCCTTTTATATGTGGAGAAGTTGGAATGAAACCTTAAACGTTTTCACGGGCTTGAGCCTGATTTAAAAATTTACAAAATTTCTGTGCCTGCAATTTTCGATCGGTCGAGCCTAATTTCTTGATCCGTCGAGTAAGGCAAAAACTCACTTCCTTTTTCTGTAGTCAGCTGGACTTGAACCTTGAAACCAACACTTTTAAGCATTGCCTAACATCTAGACTAGACATATTTTGTTCTCGGTTTGCCAACACAATGAAAATATGATTCTAAACATTTAAACCTAAATGTTTAGAACCTAACAATCTCTCCTTTTGGCAATCTGTGAAAAAACATACATACAAATTGTAATGCTTAAATTAAGTACGCCCAAATACAAGATATTTCCCTAATACAATTATTACATAACTACTAACTATTAGTTGCTAGTATAGACAGCAACTATTGAAAGAATTAACCTATAAATTCTCGAAACACTGAAAATAAACCATAAACGCATGCGTGGAAAATACAAGTACCATAATCTAAGTAAAAATCTGAACTTTAATTCACAAAACATATAAAGAGACAGTAAACACATCAATAATGAATAACCTCACCATCAATAACTATCATAATCAATAAGTACATCAAAGTTTGTGAATCAAGTACATAAACACTAAGCAGATATAAACATCAAAACCAAAGAAACTAAAGAAAATACACCAAACTCCCCCTAAATACAAAAACTCTACTCCTCCTAAGTACAAAAAGTCCTAAAACCTACTCGCCCTTTTTGTTACAATTTGCCAAAGGCAAAATCAGTCATCAGAGGGTGGAGGAGGTGAAAAAACACTCTTATGCTCTGCAAAATCTGCTCTCAAGGATGCAAACTCCGTCAACAACTCATCCAGAAGCTGTCCATAAGCTGCTTGAGTAGTCATGAAAGACTCCATCATGGCACGGAGTGAGAGAGGAGGGGCAACAGTAGGGTCTACATCGTTAGCACCACCAGAAGGATCCACAGCTGCAGTCGGATCCACAAAAGTCTCCTCAGTAGTAGGCATAGTACCAAAGGCAGGAGCTGTAGTAGAAGCTTCTCCTCGTGATCTCTTTGACATCCCAGTGCTTGGCTTAGCCCTCTTCATCTATGCCTATCGCTATCTAAGAAATGTGGCTCCTATGGGGACGATGATGTGAACTAACTCTAAGGGTGGAAACTCAGACAATCCTAAAAACCTCAAAATCCTATAAATATACATGGGAAAGAACAATTTCTGACCTTTACTCTTACTTAGTGTATGGGTATGTGGGTTTACGAACTAAAGGCACTTCTAAAGCTTCAGAAAAAGTTTGTTTATTTATTGTAAACTCTTGACCTCAAATTCAGGAAGTCAAGTAATGACCACCTATAGCCTTAAAATAGACAAATAGGTTAAAGTAAAACTCTTTAATCAAAGCTGTAGGAGGAGGATCAGACACCTCACACAAAGACACAGTTCCTAGATGTTAGGGGCATATTTTATATAATTGGCTAATTCTTTGATAAAATGCACTTTACTTGTAATTGGGTAGATTTAGGATGAGTTTAACACTTCAAGAAACATGTTGTTCAAGTCAAGTGTTAAAGCCATGAAGATTTGACCAAGAAACAAGGGAAAAAGAGCTGCTCATTAAAACACGATAGAAGTCTCGACAGAATCATTTCTATCGAGATTTAATGTTGAAGCTTGACAGAAGCTCAACATAAGCTGTTTCTCTCAAGACTTACGAAATTAGACTTTTCAGATCTGATTACATGCATATGCTTATGTATTTGTGTAGGGTTTCTTTTCTCACAACCCTAGACATTATATGAGGATTATTTTAAAGGCCGTCGTGCATGCATTGGGTGACTGAAGGCAGAAATTTCTCTAGTTCATCATTCTTTTTGAAGAAGCTATTGCGTCTTTACGCCAATGGTTTTGTGACCAAGGAGCTTCCTGATCTTCATTGTTGATAAACTGAAAAACTTTGCAACCAACATCTTCTTCAAGTTGGTGGAGTTAGTCATGTACTGGGATCCGTGCATCATTGGTTAGTCATGTACCAGGATTCGTGAATTGAATGGAGAGATTGCTGCTACAATACAAGTATAATTGGGTATTGGGGTAAGGGTTCAATTGTAGGTTGGTATTTCGGGATAGGCCAAAGGGTTTGGTAAGATTTCTTATACTTGTAACCACTTGTGATTGATAATAGTGGATTCTTGGGAGTGGTGACCTTAAATTCACCCGGTAGGGTTTTGCCTCAGAGGTTTTCCCCATTCGTAAACAAATCACCATGTCAAATTTATTTTCCACTGCATTTAATTTAGTTAGTGATTTGTTTGTGCTACCACGCCATTGCATGTAATTTGAATAATTAATTAACTTGAGAAATTAATTAATCTGCAAGGGGTCAATTCATTTTAACCTAACACTAGATACAAAGTTCCTACGGATGGAGGGATCTAACTCACTCAAGACAATCTCCCTGTCACCCTAAATAGAGCTATATTTAGTCAAGGTCTTATACGTCTCTTCATGCTTATCAGTGAGAAACCGAACTCTATCACCAAAAGCTGAACCAGAAGAGGATGAAACAGGGTTCCTATTAGCTCTAGTCTTAAATTTTCTATCAACCTTAGGAGCCATGACTAAGGATAGAAACAAAACAACAAAACCAAGGGTAGATTGCATTAAGAAGGGTTAAAGACAAGATAACATGCAATTTTTGAAAAACTATATGATGCATGACATTAGGATTCATATGATGCATGCTCTAATGCTCTAAAAACAGTCAAATTTCATCACAGTGTTGAAAATTTTCCAGGAAAATTAAGAATTTCAAAAAATCCCTAATTTTGAAAAACCTAATTTTCAAAAGCCCTTATATTGATCAATTGAACAACATAACAAGCATAATTCATGTTATAATCACTCAATCTATCAATAACACAAGTCAATTTTGTTCAATTTTACCCAATTTAACAAAATCCCCAAATCTCTCAAGAACTTAAGAACCCTAATTTTGAAAATTTTTATAAATCATGAAAGAAATTAAAGTATGGGAATCATGTTTAAATGATGCATGAAAAAAACCCATGATTCAGATCAAAATGCCCAAAAACATCAAAAACCCCAAATTTCTAAAAGTGCGAAAATCCCAAAGAAAAATGCATGAAATCATGTAATTTGATGAAAAAGAAAGGGAAAAAGTGTCTTACCCTAAGAGTTTGAAGAAAACCTTTGAATCTTTGACCAAGAAAAATGACAAAAAATTTTTTGATGAGAAGGGATCAAGAGAGGAATCGGAGAGAAAGACAAAGGAATAGTTTTAAAAATAACTGATCTGATTCCTATATTTTTGAGAAATACGAAATCCGATAGGTCGAGAGGAATCGAGGAAGGAATCGAAATTCACTTAAAAATAGGCTCGACTGATTGAAGGGGATCAGGATGGAATCGAGCAAGCCCGAGAGTTTAAGCTGAAAAACTGAATTTTCCTCTTCCCATTTCAATCGGTCAAAAAATAGACTCGATAGGTCGAATCCTGAAGAAATAGAAATTTTAAAAATTCTGGAAAACTTTTTCTGCAAAAACATTTGAAAAACTGTTTTTATGATATGAGATGTATGTTCATGATTTCAAATGTTTTACAAAACCAAAATTTTCTAAGAAAAATTCGAACTTTAACAAATTTCTTCGATCTTTTCTTTCCTCACTTCCCAAAATGCATTAAACACATCAAGAAGTTAAATTTTGGAAGGCCACAAAACTTGACACATAATCACATGTACAAAGTTTAACAAAGATTTACTTGTGGTGTGTGCAACTAGTAAGTGTATGAGATACTCACAAGGTGAAGTGTAAACAGAAAATAAGCACACTTTCTACATTATTCATCATATAAGTTTGAAAGTAACCATCGCCTAAAGAGTTACATCATATAAGTCCCACATCTCCTAGAAAACACGCTCGCAACCATGCAATTTTTTTTTTTTTTTTTTGCTTTTTCTTTTTCTTTTGAATTACATTTTTCTTTGTTTTTTTTTAATCTATTGTATAGTAAAACCTTAATTATTTTGCTGTGCAAGTGATACACCTTATCGAGCACGGCTTTTATAATTTGCACACAAGTGTTCATGATTGGTGAGTAATAGTGGTGAGATGGTTATTTATGCATTTCTCTTAGGATTTTTTAGTCCTTACAATCAAAAGAATGTTACTCTAAAATCAAGAGCATGTGATTAAAAATCATAAACAACTCACACAATATAAGCACTACATAGCACAAACTAGCAAAGTACAGAAAAATAAAGCTCATCAAACCTAAACAAGGTATACAGTCATGAAATGTAAATTTCATAAGCCAACCTCAATTACACATCTTGAAGATGTATAATACAAAAACCTTCCTTTTTCTCTATTTTTTATTTTTTTACTTATAAAAAAAAATTGAAAAACATCAAAAACAAACCTAGAATGCAATGTATGAATATTATGCAAATGCAAATCCTAAAGAAAAACAATTTTGGTCACAGGAGATTGAAAGAATTAATACAAGGACCATGAAACTCATAGGTGACTAGGGATATGTGATCACACCAATCACTTGACGAAGAGACTCAAACTTACTTTTATCAAGTGGTTTGGTAAAGATGTCAGCATTCTGACGCTTAATAGGAATGTACTCAAGAGCAACAACCTTTCTTTCAACAAGATCCCTGATGAAGTGATATCTAATCCTTATATATTTAGTCTTAGAATGTTGTACCGGATTCTTAGAGATATCAATAGCACTGGAATGATCACAGTAGATAACCATAGTTTCCTGTGATAGACCATAATCACCTAAAAGCTTTTTATTCCAAAGAAGTTGTGAATAACAACTTCCAGCTGCAATATATTTTGCTTCTGCAGTTGACAGAGAGACATAATTTTGCTTTTTTCTCATCCAAGCAACAAGATTGGTTTCCACATAAAAACACCCTCCGGTGGTGCTTTTCCTATCATCAGCATTATCAGCCCAATTCGCATTAGAAAACCTAGCAAGAGAGACATTTGACTATTTTCTATAAAACAATCCAAAATCACAAGTACCACTAACATATTTGATTATTCTCTTTACAACATTAAGATGTGATTCTTTTGGATTAGATTGAAATCTAGCACATACACCAGCACTGAAAGCTATATCAGGTCGACTAGTAGTCAAATACAACAAACTACCAATCATACTTCTATATAAAGTCATATCAACAGATTGACCTGATGGATCATTCCCAAGTTTTGTATTGGTAGCAGTTGGCGTTCAAGTATGTGCATCTTTTTCGAGTCCAAATCTCTTGAAAAGGTTTCTAGCATATTTTACTTGGTTAATGTGTATTCTTGTGTCCGTTTTCTTTATTTGCAGTCCCAAAAAGTAGGTAAGTTCACCTACCATGCTCATCTTAAACATCTTTTTCATTTTATTTGCAAAAGATTTAGCAAGAAAATCATTAGTAGAGCCAAAAACAATATCATTAACATAGACTTGAGCTATAGCAAAATGATTCTTATCCTTCCGAATGAAGAGAGTAGTATTAGCATTTCCTCTCTTGAATCCATTCCCTATGAGATAAGAGGCCAGTCTATTATACCAAGATCAAGGAGCTTGTTTAAGACCATATAATGACATTTTCAATTTGTAGACATCATTAGGCCTATGAGGATCCATAAATCCTTGGGCTGCTCTACATACACTTCTTTTTGCAACATCCCATTCAAGAAAGCACTTTTGACATCCATTTGATACAGCTTGAAATTCAAGTGACAAGTAATGGCTAAAAGTATCCAGATAAACTCAAGTCTAGCTATAGGTGCAAATGTCTCATCAAAGTCAACTTCTTCTACTTGAGTGTATCCTTGTGCAACAAGTGTTGTTTTATTTCTTATGACTGTTCCATGCTCATCAGACTTGTTTTTGAGGATCCATTTAGTGCCAATTACATTGACTCTTTCGGGTCTTGGAACCAGTTCCTATACATCATTTTGAACAAATTGATGGAGTTCTCCATGCATTGAGTTAATCCTATCAGCATCTTGCAAAGCTTCATCTACTTTCTTAGGTTCCACTTGAGAAAGATAACAAGAGTGTATAATGACATTCAATGCTTTAGATCTTAGTCTCATGTTGTCATTTAAACTTCCGAAGATATTGGTGGAAGGGTGATTAAGCTTGACTCTAGCAGATTGACCTTTCACTAAAGAAGTTGTTGTACTCTTTTGCCCGATGGTGTACTTGACTCATCTTGTTCCTGTGGAGTTTCTCTGACCAATGTTGTTGGTTCTGAAATAGTATCATTTAGAATCAATAGTTCTTCATTGGTAGAATTTTCAATATACTCCTTAGGAAGAGTATCTTCATCCTCTCTAGATCTCCCTTGAACACTTTGAGCCTTTTCAGCATGAGTTTCAGGATATTGTTCATCATTTATCTCCACATTAGTAGATTCCATCATAGTTTTAGTTCTGAGATTGTATACCCTGTATGCTCTGCTTGATGTAGAATATCCAAGAAAGAAACCTTTATCACTTTTTGCATCAAATTTTTCCAGATTCTCTTGGACTCGAAGAATGTAATAGTCACTGCCAAACACTCTAAAATATTTCACCATCGGTTTCTTCCCTCTCCAAACTTCATATGGGGTCTTTTTAGTATCGGGACGAAAGTACACTCTATTCAAGGTATGACATGTAGTGTTTATAGCTTCTCCCCAGAAAGATTTTGGCATGCTTTTGTTATTCAGCATGACCCTAGCCATCTCTTGAATTTCTCTATTCTTTCTTTCCACAACCCCATTTTGCTGAGGTGTCTTGTGTGCAGAGAATTCTTACTTTGTTCCTTGATCATTGCAAAAAAATATGAATTTAGAGTTCTTAAACTCTCTTCCATGATCACTTCTGATCCGAGCAATTAGAATATTCTTCTCTTCTTGCAACTTCTTGCACAGATGAATCATCTTGTTAGCAACTTTAGACTTATCTTTCAGAAGAACCACCCAAGTATATCTTGTAAAATCATCCACCACAACAAGGATGTACTTCATTCCACTTAAGCTTTGAACTCTAGCAGGACCCATAAGATCTATATGTAGTAACTCCAAGGGTCTTGATGTCTGAACTTCACTGATTGATGGATGCCTAGCTTTCACTTGTTTGCCAAACTGACATGGTCCATAAATACTTTTCTTTATCTTTTAAAACTTTGGTAGCCTGAGAACTGCCTCACACTTGGAGTTTTTTTTTTTCTTTTTTTTCTTTTCTATTTGCTTGTGACTAGCATGTCCTAGCCGTTGATGCCACAAATCCACTTGATTAATTTTTACACTATAACACTTATGATTTATGGTTAGTGTTATATTGTAACAATTATCAGCTGTTCTTCTTTCGACACATATGCAGTTACCTCTATCATCAAGTATCTCACATTCATACTTAGTGAACAACACATTTAGCCCATTGTCACAGATTTGACTGATACTCAGCAGGTTCGCCTTCAACCCATCCATGAACCACACATCTTCAAACACGGGCAGCCCTGGAATGTCTATTGTTCCAATAACTCGGATGATTGACTTGCTTCCATCTCCAAAGGTGATAGTACCAATCTTTCATTCAAAAAGAGTCTTGAACAAGGCTTTATTACCTATCATGTGCTTGGAACAACCACTAACCAAATACCAAAGACAAGTATCCTGTGCCTTTAAGGTAGTTAAAGCAATATAACAAACATAATTATTGAGGGAAGTAGTTATACGTAAATATTCAAGGATAGGATTAGCACATTTAAAATGCCATATAGTCCAAGAGGAAATAGACTTAATTCTCATTCTTGTTGCTTTCAAGAAACTAGTTAAAGAATCCATGATAGTTGGGGTCAAGGATCAACTCTAGGTTAAAAACTCTATAAACAAGAGCTAACCCATTTTGATACCACTTGTTTGTTCGTTTAGACCCCTAAAACTAGATTTTTTAACCTAATTAATTAACCAAGTTGATTATTAGGTTTATTATTCAGATCTAGGTTAAACAAGCATATATCATATCATGCATAAAAGTGGAAAAATAAATAATACCATGATATGATGACCTAGGAAAACTGATGAAACGAATTGTTTCAAGGTAAAAACCTGGGAAAGATTTGACCTAACTATCCTCAAGGTAAAGTAAATCCACTATAAGAGAATTGAAATTTTTACAATCAGATTTAACCCTAAATCTATTGCTACCTCTTGTAGTAACTTATTGATATGACCACGTGCAAGCTCCGAATCCATGGACTCTTTTTCTTCTCAGATTTACACCAATACAAGCACCCTTGTGACTTTGAGATCCCACTCAAAGGTTTCAGATTACCATCAGTAATGATCTTGATGCAGCAACTATGTTCTACCAATGCTTGATTGTAGATCTTGCTCAGGTAGATTTTTGTGTAGTTAGAAGGTACAAAACTTCACAGATCTCACAAAGAGTAACACACAAGTCTTCCAAAAGTCTGAAAAACGTAGCTAGGGTTTCCCTTTTATATGTGGAGAAGTTGGAATGAATCCCTAAACGTTTTTGTGGGCTTGGGCTTGATTTAAAAATTTGCAAAATTTCTGTGCCCGCGATTTTCAATTGGTCGAGCCTAATTTCTCGATCGGTCGAGTAAGGCAGAAACTCACTTCCTTTTTCTGTAGTCAACTAGACTTAAACCTTGAAACCAACACTTTTAAGCATTGCCTAACATCTAGACTACACATGTTTTGTTCTTGGTTTGCCAACACAATGAAAATATAATTTTAAACATTTAAACCTAAATCTTTAGAACCTAACATAGCCCATAATTACTTGGCCTTCTATAGATTTGTGCACTAGGGTTCCCGAGCAAAAAAAATACGCATTTTATAGCTGTCATCATAGAGACATAGAGACACATGCATAACAGGGAGTTGCTGTAACGTTTATGTGCTTAGGGTTTTGTACCAAGCTACTACCAGTTCATCTAAGTGTGGGTTGAAGAGCTTTGCAAAGCTACAACAATCAAAAGAGTTGTGGAGTTAGTCATGGATAGGAGATTCGTGCAAAGGAGAAGTCTATTACAAGAAGTAGTCCAATTGGAGATTGAAGTTGAGCTTCCTTAAAGATCAGTAGGTTCTACTGTAGGTAGGTACTTCAAGATAGGGTAAGATTCCTTATACTTGTACCCCGTCTTCTTGTTTGTGAATTCTTCGGGAGTGGTAACTCAAAATTTACCCTAAGGGATTTTGCATGTGAGGGTTTTCCTCATCGTGAACAAATCGTCTTTTGTAACACTCTATTTAGTTTGATAATTTGATTGTGTCATAATTGAATTTGCATGTAATTTGGACTAATTAATCAACTTGGGTAATTGGTTAATTAACTGTGGTCAATTTATAACCCAACACACAAAACCACCATTGGCGCAATCCCAACCAAGAATTGCTACTTCCTAGTGTTGACAAATACTACTCGCCCGTGATACTGCATCATTGATCTTTGTGTGCGAGACCACCACATGTGGGATTTTCAAAATTTTAATTTAATAAAATTTTATTAGGTGGTATAATATTGACAAAAAAGCTATGTTATAAATCTTATTATATTACACATTGTGTAACTTTAAGTAATATTACACCACTTAATATTTTTTTAATTGAATGTGAAATTTTACAAATCCACCATTTGATTACATCATCTTCATATATTTTCTATATTTACAAAATTTCAAGATGATCAAACATCAATAGCCATGTCATCAACCAATTGTTTAAATTCAAGTTTTTGTAGTTTAAAATAATAAATAAAAGATGAGTGTATGGATTGAATGATAAATAATATCCGATTGGTAGGTAAATTGGCATGCATGTTAAAAACATATGGAACATGTAATCCAATAGTGTGTTTTTCAAAATATGAATTCAATAACAAGTTATTGAGTAGTGTAGCATTACTTAAAATTATTTGAACCAAATCTTGTGTGTGTGTGTGTGTGAGAGAGAGAGAGAGAGAGAGAGAGAGAATTTAAATTTATGGTCTACGCTTTATGATGATTTTTTATTATCATTAGGGTAAGACACCAATTGGTTATTTATGTAGGTGGAGTTCGAACCCTAAATTTCTTTTTTCTATATTAAGAGATTTTACTAATTAAGCTAATTGAAACCCACTAGATAGAGCTTATTTTGCTTATATAAAAATAAGCTGGGTTTGATTAGCTGTAACAGAGAAAAAACGGGACTTCCAAAAGGGAGAACCTGAGAAAATTAGCTAGATTAATTTACAAGCTAATTAGGTTGTAAGTAATTGACTCCCCCAAGGAACCTAACCAAATAAATCTTAGTTTTAATCTAGTATTCAATAATTTTACATGTTATATAGTAGCTAAATTAAGATGACCATATTCTATATATCATACGTTTGTATATAAACGGACACAATACATAGCATATATTTGTGTCTATATGGATTTAAATTTGTCAAAGGGGCTCTTGATTTCATGATACTTTCAACAATTTTAAAAGAAAGAATTTGGGTTTTATTTATTTATTTTAGATAGATAGAATTTCAAACTATGGTTCCCACTCTATGAAAATTTATTTTATTAATTAAACTAAGACATCAATTGATTTTTGGTGTAAGCAGGGTTTGAACCCAATTTTCTTATTTGATGAATTTTTTTTTTTACTAATTAAGTTAACTGGAACCTACAAAAGAATTTGGGTCGGAATCTCAAGACTCGAGAGCAAAACATATAAAATATTTATAAAACATGAATATTAGTTTATTATCCTACACGTGGTGGATCAATTTACTAATAAAAACATTCCAATCTTAAACCTTTATAAAAATGATGGAGAAGAGATAACACAGACCTTCCTAGAGTAGTGTAAGTGCTGAGAATCATAGCGCAAGATCAAGATGTGCTAATAGAACTCATTGGGGTGACGATGTTGAAATTGTATGAAATTTGGATGGTTGAAGATAAATGGTCTTCTGATGAAGACTCGTGACTATACCATGAGGTTCACCCTAATTTTGGAAAATTCCTCAGTTAAGGCCCCAGAAACAGGGATTTTGCCTTTTTTAGTAAAATTTATTTTCTTTTATAATTTTTAGTTTAAAAGTCAGAATAAAGTCCTGTCTATTTTGGGACGTCTCTTAGAGACATTAGTTTCAATTTATGAAATTATCTCAATTTTTCCATTTTTAGTAAAAATTACTATTTTGTTACTTAATTACGTGATTAACACAAATTAAGGTTTTCTGGGAATTTTCCTAGGCGCCCTAGGTTTTCTTTTTGCTATATAAATGCATTGTAGCCTCCAAGGCAATTCAATTATCACATTAATAAAAATCATATTTTTATCTATCGTTTCTCTTTGGTGGATTCTAGGTGCCTATCATCTTGTGAATTTAAGAAATCTCTCATGGATTTAAGGTTTTCAATCAGGAGCTAACATGTTTAGTTTCTTCTTATCCAGAAAGCAACGTGTTTATTTTCTTGTTGATTCAACGACATTTAAAAAAAAAAAAATTCTGAGAATTGAACTAACCTAAACCAAACTAGAATTGAACTTACGCAATTCAACTTGGTTCGATTTTATGGTCTGACAACACGACATATCATGTTCTTTTAGTTTTTTCCAATAATTATAATTCCATGCAGGGTTCATGAGCAAATCGTCAACATTGCCTTCTGTACTTCTTTTCCCCTTGGTACTATATGAGCCCCTTTGTACACACACACACACACCAGAAGTTTCGCAGAATTACAAAGAACCTTCTAGGGTGAGTGTGCTCTTTATCAAAATTCGAGACAATAGGGCACCCATATTAGTGTCCTACATGAATAGCCCTTATCCGTGTACATAGGGAAACTAATAATAAGAACCAGCCAACCTAGTGCCTAGTGGAGCCTCATGTCTCTCGACTAATGGGAAGGCAATGTGAAACACGAAAGAAAGCAAATCAAAATTATTTTTGAAAAAAATGTAAGAGGAAAAGGAGAAGGTGAAAAGTTAAAAGAATGTCTTAAGCGTATTTGTTTAGGAAATATTTTTAGAAATTTTTAATGAAAAAATAAAAAAAAGTAATTGAATTTTTGACAAATTTTTATATTTTTCATAATAGTTGTATAAAAACTTAAAATAGTTTATAAATTAATGTCCTAAGGATACCTATTAATTTGACCCAAAACTTAAAAGGAGGAAGAAGAAGTTACAGTTGCCATTGGGTGCTCCTATTTTTATAAGCATCCACTTTTTTCCCACAAAAGAGCTAATAGTAGCAACTAGTAGTATATAATATCTTATTATATGGGTAATGATATTCTTACACCTTTTTTTTTTTTTTTTTCTTTTTACATCTACTTTCATGTATGTTAAAGTATGGACATTTCTGTGATAAAATCTCTGATAGCTGAATAAAAGGTCTGAGATTTGATCACCGCCTACACCAAAAACTGATTGGTGTTTTGGTCTGATGATAAGAGCAATTATCAAGAATGGATGCCATAGGTTGAAACTTAAAAAAAAAGAAAAAGTATGGACATTTTTGCATCAATTGTAAGAGGATATATATATATATATATATATATATATAGGAATATATATAATTTGATAATTGCAATAATAAAGGAGAGCTTCTTCCACTCTTGGCAATCTTATTCATCCTTAACCAGAGGAATTTGAGCCTTTAATTATTGTGTTCACCTATTAATTAGAAGTTTAGATTAGGATTCAATTCTTTCTCAAAAAAAAATTAGGAATCAATTAAATTAACCAAAAAAAAATTAATTAGTAAAGAAAAAAAAATTAGCCTGCCCAAAATGACCTTTTGTTTAGTGTCTTTTATTACAAAGTAAAATAAAATAATGCCACAATATTTTATGTATGAAATACGTACATATATAGGATGTAATGTAAATTTATAAATTTGCAGAGCAAGTAAGCAGGGAATCAAAGTGAGCTGAATATTTTCATTCCAATTAGTTAACTTATATGAATTATCCCTCTATTCCATCTCGTTTTAAATTCTGGTCCATTTTACCTGTTTTAGTCAATTCTACTAAATTTCACTAAGTTTAGTGATTTCGGCTAGTGTGTAAATTGATCATTATTTTTTTTTCTAAATCCATTTTTTATTACTTCACTCACATTTGAAATTTTATTATTATTTCCTTTAATAATGTGTTTATCTTGTTACTTTACTCACATATGACATGATCTTTTTCTTCATTGATATATATTTTTTCTTTACTCATATATGACATATTATATACTTATATTATGTAATGATTTTTGGGTTTAGACCCTTGTCAAAATACTGTATTTAACAAGTTTTAAAACCAAGTTGATTATTAGATTTGTTATGAGAGCTTTATGTTAAACACATAATCATCAATATCATGCAAGTGTGGAAATTTAAATAAGGCACAATATGATGACCTAAGAAACCAATGAAACCAAAACAGTTTCACATGAAAAACTTGTGGGGACTTGACCTTATCAATCATGAGGTGAAGAGATTCACTATTAGATAGAGATTTACAGTCAGAATAATCCTATTTGTTGTAAATCTAACTACAAGTACTAAAGTGAGCTCTGAATCTCACAAATGTCTCTGATAGCAATCTACAACTACGTGAACCTCCATCCTAAGGCTTCAATGTCCCCTTGAAGATTTGAATCCAATATACTTGATATTTGGAGATTAGTAACTTGAATCCATTTATTCAAAGAATATTGAGTGATCACTAGTAGAGACTTGAAAGAACAGTAGGTACAAACCTTTTAGATCTCAAACTGAGCCGCTCCAAAGTCTTGAAAAATGTGCTTTATGGTTTTCTTTATATACTCAGTGAAATAGGTCTGAAACCCTAATAGTTTGATGAGCTGTAAACCTAATTATGAAAATACAAAGTTCGATCGGTCAAACATAAGTTTTGATCGGTCGAAATTGTTAAAAATTTGATTCCTTGAATCAAATGATTTCTTGTTCTTGCACACTGAAGTAGTGCCTTGAGCATTGTCTAATCATTTCTATAAACTTTTTGAGTTATAACTAGACAAGTTTGTGTTTGCATGTTTGCTAATAAAACTATAAAAATATAAAACCTAACCATGATGATATTACGAATGTACATTATTTGATTTTGAATTCATAATTTGATTTGGTATAGTATCATGTGATGCAAAGTTAGGTATACAAATTTTAATGATAACCCCTAAATTGTATGCCGAAATAGGTTGGTACTGAAATGTTTCTTTCCAATGGACAAACCAGAACGAAGTCCAAAATGGTAATCAAAACATTAGATCTAGGCAACTAGGCGACTAGGGGTCCACTATGAATGTGAGAGGAGGGAGCACCATGTCAATGTTCTCCGAAATAGGGTTATGCAACAATCCGCTTAATTCATCCATTCCGCTCTGCTATACATCACCCTACTTGGATATGATATTTATTTTCAAGCGGTTTAAGTGGGTTCAACTATTAAAGTAGTGGGTCAAGTTGGGTGGCGGGTTGAGTTTTTTTAAACCATCAAGACTCGACCCAACCCACCTATGTATATTCATCTCTTGTTATTCTATATATCATATCATATTTTAATTTTTTTTAATTAAATCCATGATTTATATATATTAATTTGGAAAATGTGATACTTTTCTAACATATCTGTAAGTATATATAATGACACTGATATGCTTATTTTTTTTTTCTTTTTGGGAAAAAAGTTAGAAAAATACTCATACCATAAATCGTGTGTACTTTGATCTATGAGAAAGTAGACACATCCTATGATTTCCTTTAATGATTTATATTTTTGTTGCAAGTCCAATGATTTATAAGATTTATAAGATTTTTGCATACCCTAGTTTAAATCTTGCACATCCTGATCACATATCAACCCAGCCCCAAAACCAATATTATCATCATCATCATCATCATCATTGTGATCTGTGCGAATGCATGCGTATATGGTATACATATAATATAACTTTATATAATTTAATAATTAGAAAATACAGAGGGTTTGTTATATGTATGTGTATTGTTAATATGTTATAATAACTTTTTATTGTAAAGTTAGTGATTAAAAAAAAAAAGTAGATACTTAATGTATTATTTATGTATAGATGAGTTTGTTTGTGTGAGTCAATAATTAATATAATATCAATGAGTTGTCATTTAGTTTACAATATTTCTATAAAAATAATGACAAATAGATAATAACAACTGTATAAAAATAGAATTGCTATATACAGAAAACAAAATAAAATGGTCACCTTGTAAAAGCAAATTGTAAAATTTCATGTATTTGTGTATGTGTGTGTGTGTTTTTTTTTGGTTGTTGATAGCACAATGTATTCAACTTCTCTTTATATTAAATTTTGTTTAATTTAAATATCTCAATGACTCTCCTAAATTTTTTTTTTTGGAGCCGCCATTGCAACACAAAACAAAAACTAATCCACCCAATCCACCAAGTCAAAATCGCCCAAATTTTTAACCGACCCACCATTTTTATAATTTGATGAATTGGCAGTGGTTTAAAATTTTTCTAACCCACTATTAGCAAATAAGTTAAAAAATTTCTCCTTAACCCGTCTAAGCCACAACCTGCGCGTACTTGGTAATTTTCCGGGTCTCTAACACACTGTCAGACTGTCCTGTGTTGCCATCGTTGGGATATGCAATGTTAATGAGGATGAAGCGTGAGCGGTGAGCCACCCTTAGAAACGTATTAATATTACGTTCTTTTCAAGAATGTTAAAAAGGAGCTCTGTTAGGCACTTAGGAGAGTTTGAGCCACCCCTCGCACTTTCAAGGAATTATTGTTCGAGCAACTTCTCTCTCCTCTCTCACTGGGTCATCTCTCTCTCTCTCTCTCTCTCTCTCTCTCTCTCTCTCTCTCTCTCTCCTATATTTGCCATAAATTGTAAAGTGTACTAAATTTTCTTCTTTTTAATTATGAGGCCTTGAAGAGAGTAGCTGTCTTTATCCCTAGTGTGAGCTGTGAGGCGTACGTGTAGAACACCAGGCCACCCTAGAAAATGTCCATCTTTTTAGACAGCGATACAATAGTAAAATTGTAACAGCACAAAACTAGAGGGTGTGTATGAGAGTGAGTTCTGTAAAATCATCATGTGGAGTGTTTTTTTGGGTCGACTCGCTTGTGGCTTTCTTGATTTGGATGGTTCAATTCCTCAAAGAGAAGAGAGGGAGGGTTTCTCCAACATACGAAACTGAAGTCAATCAACTGTCAAGATTAAGGAAAATGGTGTTTCTTGTCGAATTGTATAGAGTTGAGAAAATTACTATTCCTTTCTTCCCTCTCCTTTGCATTATTAGAGCATATCAAGGAAGGACTTAGATTCTCTCACACTACTTTTATATATTATTGAAAGTTCAAAAATGTGTACAAAACACCTTTGAACGTTTAGACCCCCAAAATACAACTTAACCAATTCAAGCAATATGTCAAACAACTAGTGTGCGGAAAATTAACACATGCTATAATATGAAATAGGTTATAAACTATCTAAGCCATAACAAAATAAAATCCACAGCAGATAAATAAAATGCAAAGATAGAGAGGAAGGAAGATGCAAACACAAAGACAACACGCGATGTGTTATCGAAGAGGAAACCGAAGTCCTCGGCGAAAAACCTCTCCGCCGCCCTCCAAGCGGTAATCAATCCACTAGAAAATACAGTTGGGATACAAGGACAACAATAGACCCTCCAAGCCTAATCTACCCAGTGCACCTAAGCCCTCCAAGCTTCTTGCTCCAACGAGGTTGCGCCAAACCTTTTTCTTTTCTAGCTTTCCGGATTCCGCTACTAGACCATAGCATCAACCAATGAAGATTGGCTCCTTCCTAACTGCTTCCTAGAAATCCAAACAACTGTCTCACAGAGATGATAATGGTGAGAACCAGGTTTGGTATAATGCCTCTCAAGGATTTGACAATGGAGAGGAAGAGAGTTGAGGAATTTGAAGAGACTCTAAGGTAGAGATTGTGGGTGAAACAATTTTGTTTTTCTTTAGGGTTTCTCTCTCAAAATTCTCTCTGGAAGCTCTCTTTCAATCGTGGGTTAAAGGGGTATTTATACTGGAGTGGGAGAGGAATGTGAAACGTCAAGTTTTACAAAACAGGGGTGGCTCGCGGCTTGACTAAGTCGCGAGATCCAGTCGCGAGTTAACCGTATGGCCAGTTGTCCTGTTTTGTCCTGTAGTGCTCCAGCTAGCATGACTGTTCATCTTCTAGCATGCTTGGCACGTGTGCAGCTTCTGGCGGCTTGCAGCCGCGAGTCCACCCGCGAGTCCCAGCCGCGAGTCTCTGTTTTCATGCACACTCTTGAGCAAACTTCACTCTATCTCACTCACTACCCTTACAACAAACCCACCTAAATACAGGGTTACTAAATGCTGAATTACAAGTAAATTTGGCACGGAATGAAGCCAATTAGATGGTTGAATAAATTCAACCTTACAATCTCCCCTTTTGGCTATTCCGTGACAAAACCCTAAAACAGACTCTAGACTTAACATGTGAGTTGGGAACAGTTGAACAAAACTCACTCACACCTAACTCTAGAAGCTGTGAAGCACTTGAATCATATGAACATAATACTCCTGAAACACAACAATACATAATGATCATTGTAAGCAGAAAATTATAAATGCATATGAAACAGGTAATATGTGATCAAGCAAAGATGGAGTTAATAAACAAACCATGGCTTGATCAACCAAGTGAACACCACAAGGTAGTGATCACAGTGCTCATTCACACTTGGAATGAACTCAAGGACATACAAGTTAACAAGCACAAGGCAAGACACTTGTATGCTCAACACTCAACCAATGCATAACACACAAGGCATATGCATCTAGGAACAATCCTACAAGGGCACAAGAGTGACAGTAC
The DNA here is from genome assembly GCF_932294415.1 of Quercus robur. Lineage (NCBI taxonomy): Eukaryota > Viridiplantae > Streptophyta > Magnoliopsida > Fagales > Fagaceae > Quercus > Quercus robur. Next base: position 83,483,067 of record NC_065535.1, read on the forward strand.
ATAAACCAAAATGCAGAATATTTAGATTAAAGTACTGATTTCAACATAGCATAAAGGCTGTATTAAGCAAGGTACATACCATAAAACCTACAAACTATGCATAAAACATTAACCCTAAAAGCTTACAAAAGCACATGGGTACAAACACATTATATTGAATAAAAACTTAAACAATATAAACTAAAAGTGCATAAAGTTTCCCTTCAAAGTGATGAGAAGCTGTGATGCACTTGGAACATATATACTTGTAACCTGAAACACTTGCACAAAACACATTAGACCCTCAAGGTAAAGCAAGTAATAAAAGGACAAGTATAATGTAACAAGTAAATTGCGATCAAGTAAACAGAGTAACTTGATCATACACCAAAACAGTCATAAAAATGACTACAATGATCACATAGCAAAGCAAAAGATCATCCGAACAAGCATTTAATGAAGCACAATAGCATAGGGATATATGCATGTCCAAAACACAAACACGATGCAATATAAGAAAACAAACATAAAGAGAATGTCTTCTCCCCCTTGGTATATGCATCTCCCCTATGGAATATCTCTCCCCCTACAAATGTACATGAGAAATAGAATTTCTCCCCCTAAGGATGTGCACAAGAGTCATATAGAAATGAAAAAACACTCCGGTATACTCTCTAGAGTATACTCTCCCCCTTTTTGTCAGGAATAGACAAAGGGTCAAGAAGAAATAAGGGCAAGAGATGAAGGTACGAACAATGCCAATGATGCATGAGGGGAAAAATGAAAATTTTTTGAAAACAACTTTAAAAATAACCCTCAATATGCAAAACACGCGATTTTCGCGATTGAGTTAAGTCGCCAGGGCAAGCCGCCAAAACGCTCAAAGACAAAATTTTGAAAAATTTCCTAAGTGTTTTTCGCGACTGGAGGGTCTACCCGCGAGGGAGTCGCGAGCTGAGCCGCCAAAATCTCTGAGTAACCCTCGCGACTGGACCTTCCACTCGCGAACGAGTTGCCAAAAATGACCCGCAAAGACGCGACTGAGTCTCGCGACTTGACTTACCCGCGACTGAGTCGCCAAAATAGGGCAAAACTGGGTTTCTTGAAAAATTTCAGATTTTTTAACAAAATACTTTCCAAAAACACCTAAAACACTCAAAAATCTTTTTGCGCTTGAATTAACAAAGATTGTGCATGTGAAAACACATTTCATCAAGTACAATCACACAAATGAATATGGCATTTATTGAACATAAACTTGTGTGTTTTGTGTGGATATCAACAATGAGATAGTCCTTAGTCTAATGTGAAGCTTCAATGATCAATTCAACCAAGGCATACACAATTAGCACTAGATCAAGTGATCCATCTCAATTATAGAAATATGTATATATGACCTCCTACAAAACTTGATAACATATCTTGGAGCTTTACATTTGACTCCATAACATTTGATCATTTTGATCTCTTGAGACAATCACCTCTCATTGTGAGAGTGATATTTGATATTTCACTTTAATGAACAAGCCTTTGGCTTTTTGAATAAACATTCTCTTTAATATAAGGTCGCTTACCCTTTTTCCTAGTCGAATACTAGAATGTGCGACAGGCTTTTGCAGCTCAATATCTCTTTTCATTTGGAGATTTACATTTGGTGAGCTCTTCTTAGCAAAAACAAAAATAAAGAGTGGGAAGATATATAGACACAAGTCTATGCAAGTTTCAATATCAACATAACCATTCACTAATCATTCTTGACAAGTTTGAAGATCTATTTATAACAATCACATAGATTTCAAGATTTCTCCCACAGTGATATGAGTGCAAAGAAACAAGCAATGCTCGAAAATGCACAAAGTCATTAGCACGAAGGTACAAGGCAAAACAAGTTTTGAGACAAAACTCAACAATGTCGATCAAACTTTTTGATTTTTTACTTTTTATGTGGTTTTGGATTTTTACACACACAAACCAAAGATATAAAAGTAAGATCAAAACAAAAACAAAACAATGCATATAAAGATATGCATGATGCACAAATGCATGACAATGAAGCATCTAATGCATGAAAGGTCCTACAAAGATCGAAAGAATTAGATCAAGGACCAAAGGAACAAAAGCTCAACCATAGGAACCCTTCCTCATCCAAACAGAACAATTGTTTGGAATGAGTGTCTCATGAGAAGTGAGACGAGGGTTGGAAGAATGAGAACCGGAGATGCACATAGACAAGGAGTTAAGAGCATTAAACACTTTCTTTAACAACATGCTATTATCACTAAAATCCGGTTTATCCTTTTTAGCACAACTTCCAAGAAGCTCAAGTTTTTCTTTTCTTTTGATTCTTTTAAAAGCATGAAACTTAGAGCATTGAGGTCTTAGATGACCAAAGGCACCACAATGGTGACAAATAATGTGTTTAGGTCCGCTAGGCTTTTTGGGAAGGGATCTAGCAACATGGTTTTGTTCCCTCTTCAACTTATGACATTGAGGTCTTATATGACCAATCACACCGCAATGGTGGCAAGTTGGAACAAATTTAGATCCATTCAAAATCTTAGGTTGAGACCTAAACAGAGGCTTTGACTTAACAGCCTTTCTCTCCACATTTTGATTTCTTTTGTGTGGAGGAACGTACACCGATTTGTCCTTAGAGGTAGAATACACAATAGGCACAAGATTGGGTACCACAACATGATTGCAACAAATATTATCATCTCTTTTATCAATGGGTTCAGCAACCAAACACTTGGCATGCATCTTAAGAGATTCATTTTCACATTTTAACTCATCAACAAGTTTGTTAGACAAAACAAGTTTAGCATCCAAGTCCATATTCAAACATTCAAACTCTTTTAGCTTTTCAAGAGAATTTTCAGCAAGTTTTTTATATTTCTCAACCAATTTGTTGGATTCATTGAGCTTAGCAATCAAATCATCCTTTTCACAAAATAACTTGCTTAAATTCTTTTGAAACTTCTTAGCATTTTTCTTCAAGAGTTTGTCAACAACACCCATAGATTCAAATAACATGTCATCATACTTATGAAGATTAACACTCATAGAGGCATTTTCACAAACATGTGGCATGTTACATTCATCACCAACCAAATCATGCAAAGAGGCATACAAAGCACAATCCATGGCAAATAAACACAAGGGGTCGAGGATCACACTTAGGTATTTAAACCACAACAAGTGTACCTGCTCTGATACCAATTGAAAGTTCAAAAACGTGTACAAAACACCTTTGAACGTTTAGACCCCCAAAATACAACTTAACCAATTCAAGCAATATGTCAAACAACTAGTGTGCGAAAAATTAACACATGCTATAATATGAAATAGGTTATAAACTATCTAAGCCATAACAAAATAAAATCCACAGCAGATAAATAAAAGGCAAAGATAGAGAGGAAGGAAGATGCAAACACAAAGACAACACGCGATGTGTTATCGAAGAGGAAACCGAAGTCCTCGGTGAAAAACCTCTCCGCCGCCCTCCAAGCAGTAATCAATCCACTAGAAAATACAGTTGGGATACAAGGACAGCAATAGACCCTCCAAGCCTAATCTACCCAGTGCACCTAAGCCCTCCAAGCTTCTTGCTCCAACGAGGTTGCGCCGAACCTTTTTCTTTTCTAGCTTTCCGGATTCCACTACTAGACCATAGCATCAACCAATGAAGATTGGCTCCTTCCTAACTGCTTCCCAGAAATCCAAACAACTGTCTCATAGAGATGATAATGGTGAGAACCAGGTTTGGTATAATGCCTCTCAAGGATTTGACAATGGAGAGGAAGAGAGTTGAGGAATTTGAAGAGACTCTAAGGTAGAAATTGTGGGTGAAACAATCTTGTTTTTCTTTAGGGTTTCTCTCTCAAAATTCTCTCTGGAAGCTCTCTTTCAATCGTGGGTTAAAGGGGTATTTATACTGGAGTGGGAGAGGAATGTGAAACGTCAGGTTTTACAAAACAGGGGTGGCTCGCGGCTTGACCTCGCGGCTTGACTAAGTCGCGAGATCCAGTCGCGAGTTAACCGTATGGCCAGTTGTCCTGTTTTGTCCTGTAGTGCTCCAGCTAGCATGACTGTTCATCTTCCAGCATGCTTGGCACGTGTGCAGCTTCTGGTGGCTTGCAGCCGCGAGTCCCAGCCGCGAGTCTCTGTTTTCTTGCACACTCTTGAGCAAACTTCACTCTATCTCACTCACTACCCTTACAACAAACCCACCTAAATACAGGGTTACTAAATGCTGAATTACAAGCAAATTTGGCACGGAATGAAGCCAATTAGATGGTTGAATAAATTCAACCTTACAATTATCCATATGCATCATGTGTTAATCTTAAAAAAAGTGGACACCTGATCAGGAAAGTATGGACATTATGAGTAAGAAGTGTATATCAAGAAGTTTGAAAGAATAATTTTCCAATAAGGAATGAACTTGACATTGAATTTATATGTTGAGAAACTCCAAGAACACAACTTTTATGTCACAAACTTTCCATAACTTTGATGTAGTAGATTATAAGTGGTAGGGAAAAAAATGATCGATCTATGTGAAAGTAATTGACCACCATTCACAATGAACCATTTTAGCAAGTTGTGACAAATGATGTGGTCTTAAAAGAACTATCATATATAAGACAATTCACATCCAGATTATCAAAATTCTTTATTTTGGCTTACCAAAAAGTTATTTTTTTCTACTTTACTCAGTCACTTTAACACTACACACAACATCCTATTATCCATTTTACTATACATCATATTAAAATAATCATTTTTTTCTTTCTAAAATCAACCCAAACCCAAAATCAAATCACGCTAGATCTATATGATCTAAATCACTATTAGGGTCATATTTTTCATGACTTGGCATATCCTTTGACAAATACACTTTACTTGTAATTGGGTAGATCTAAGATATGTTTAGAATATCACGAAATATGTTGAATAATCAAGACAAGTGATATTTGATGGTTTTTAGACCCCTTAAAACAATTAATTTAACCTAAGTAATTAGCCAAGTTGTTACTTAGTCCAATTTAACAAATCTAAGTTATCACAATAACAAAGATCATATCATGCAAAACAGTGGAAAGATAAATAACACAAGATATGATCACCCAGGAAACCAAACCGGTAAAAACCTGGGGAGGATTTGACCTAGCTATCCTTAAAGTAAACTTGAATCCACTATCTTGAAAGAATCGAAGTTCATACAATAAGACTTACAAGCCCCTACGCTTGACTTCTTATTGCTACCAACCAGTAGAACTTACTGACACGACCATGTGCAAGCTCCGAATCTACGGACTCCTTCTTTCTTGGATTCACCACCAGATACAAGCACACCCGCTTGTGTTTTCTTTAAACTTCAATGGCAGCAACCGAGTTGATCATCAAGGTGTAGATAAATTTTCTCCTTGAAAACCCTAAGTCTGTGTAAAGGAAAGCTCCTTTAGATCTCACAAGAAATTTACACAAACCGCAATATGAGCAACACTAAAACGTGGCTAGGGTTTGCCTTTTATACTTAGGACAAATTAGAAAACCCTAAAACGTTTTAAAACAACTAGGGCTGAGTTGGAAAATTTGCAGAAAAAACATTCTGCCCGAGCTTCGATCGATCGAGCCAGGCCAAAATGCATAAAACTTTTCTGCATTAGCTCGATTCCAACTTTACATAAATGTAAAACTTTGAGCAAGACTAAAACACTTCTAAACACATTGTTTTGATCATGGTTTGCCAACAATACATATTAGAGTTCTAAATACATAAATACCTAAGTCTTTAGAACCTAACAATATTATTAAAGATATGAAGATTGCACCAAGAAACAAGTAAAGAAAAGTCGAAATAGTGAACCTCAGCACTAGTCACGACACTAACTCGATACTAGCATCTATTGAGATTAAATGAAGGACATCGACACTAGCTAGACACTTCTCGGTCTATCGAGCTATGCAGATTCAAAATTCTCAGATCATAATTTCGGTCCATGATGACTTGGATTACTAGGGATTCATTTGCTAAACTCCTAATGGGTATAAAGGCTTTATTTGAATGTCGTCAAAGACATAGAGACTCAATTAGAAAACTCATATACTTTTGGAGAAGTTATTGTGTACTTGTATGCTTTAGGGTTTTGTTACCAAGTGCTTCTAGATCCAACAACAAACATCAGTTGCTGGGAAGTTAGTCAAGTACTGGACCCGTGCAAAAGGGAAGAAGACTTTACAAGATCAAGTCCAATTAGGGATTGGAGTGATGGTTTAATTGTAGGCTGATACTTTGGAATAGTTCGAGGTACATAGTGGTAAGATTCATTGTATCTGTAACCACTTGATTCTTAATTAGTGATTCTTGGGAGTGGTGATCAAAAAATCACCCGGTGGAGTTTTTGCCTTGTGAGAGATTTTCTCCATTAGTCAACAAATCATCGTGTCAATTTATTTTCTGCTGCACTTTAGTTTATTTGGTGATTTGTGTGTGCCTCCATGATTTGCATGTAATTTGATCTAATTAATTAACTTGAGTAATTGAATTAATTAACCAGGGTTAAATTATAACCCAACAAATACCACGTTAGATCTACACCGGATTTGAACTGCACCAGATCTGTGATGATGGGAACTTGAGATCTGCACTAAATCTACATTGCCACCACAATGGCACCCCAAACCCAAGCCGGTGCTATCCAAACCCACCAGCAAATCAAACCAAACCCAAAAATCCATCAAATCTATTGTTTTTGCCTTTTTTGGTGGTCGAAAGAGGCAGCCATTTGACGGAAGTGTCATCATTTAGTAGTCAAGAGTGAAGAGAGGAGAGAGAATGGTAGAGAACAGAGGAGAGAGAGATAATTAAAAAGAAAAAAAAATGATTTATAAATTCTACAATGTTTGTGTATATTTAGACAAATAATATAGCACTTGTAAAATTTTGAATAATAAGGGGTTTGTTTTGTGAAATTTGGCTATGGTGAATTCTCAAATTAAACAATTTTACATGTGTGTGTGTGTGTTTAATTTTACATATATTTAGACAAATAATATAGCACTTGTAAAATTTTGAATAATAAGGGGTTTGTTTTGTGAAATTTGGCTATGGTGAATTCTCAAATTAAACAATTTTACGTGTGTGTGTGTGTGTGTGTGTGTGTGTGTGTGTGTGTGTGTGTGTGTGTGTGTGTGTGTGTGTGTGTGTGTGTGTTAAGATGGACTTGGAATTAGGCATTGCTTGAGCGTGTGTGTGTGTGTGTGTTAAGATGGACTTGGAATTAGGCATTGCTTGAGCATTAGCATTAGGTGTGCCAAATGTCGGCATTTGGCACATCAAACTCTAAAAACTCACCAACATCATATGTTCCAAATGCCAAAAAAAATTGGCATTTGCTATAATACAATTCTATTATTGGCACCACATAGGCAGAAATGTCATTTTTTTTCCTCATTTTTTTATTCACTTTTTTCTCTCCTCTCAAACATATCTCTCTTTCTTTGTCTCTCTTTCCATTTGCCTCTCAGCGTCTCTCACTCTCACTCTTACTCTCAAATGCTGCTACCGGAGATCTTGCACTGAGGTTGATCTTGCCTAGCTATAGGTTCATCACAATTTTTATTTGTTTTTGTTTTTGTTTTGGTTTTAGGTTGATTTGTGGGTGTGGTGTGACTAAATTTCTAGTTTAAAATAAATCAAACAAGTAAAATAGTTTCACAAATGCGAATTTGTATTGATGAACATGTGGTACAATTCTCCAAAATTACAAAAGAGTGATCCTCTGATTTGATCTCTTTGAAAGACTTATTGGTTGGGATTGTAATAATGTGATTTTGACTCAAACACCAAATATCCTTCAATTTAGCTGAAGGATGGATCGAAGACCCTTGAAATAGAATTACAATGAATCTCTGGCTATGAGCTTGTTAGAAATTCTTTGTTCTTTGGGAGTTCTTCATGTTCTTGATGCATTCTTCATCTTCAAAGGTTCGTGGTGGAAGTTTTTCGGTGCTTTAGAGGTTTGAATCCGTAGAGCTTCGTTGTTTTGTGGTTTGTTGAGATTTCTAGAGGCTTTTGAGCTTGATTCCAGTGAACTTTGAGATTTAGGAAGATGATTTGGATGATTTCTTTTTGAATATTCTTCATATTCAAAGGTTTGTGGCAGAAGTTCTTCGGAGTTTTGGAGGCTTGAATTCTTAGAGTTTCACCAATGTGTAGTTTCTTGAAGTTTCTAGAGGCTTTTGAACTTGATTCCAATGACCTTTGAGATCTAGGCAGGTAGTTTGGATGATTTTACTTCAAATGTTCTCTGTATTCGAGGTTGAAGTTCTTGAAGTTCTTGGAGGCTTCAAGGCTTGATTCCAGCAGAGCTTCCATATTTCTGAATCTTCTTTGATACTGCTTGTGCTCTAGATCTCTTGGCGTGTGTGTTCCAAGATCTCTCCCAAGGTGTCTTGGTGTTTAGAAATGCCTTAGGAAGGTTTCTGTTTATAGGAGTTTGGGGGTGGGTGAGCGACATGTGACGAAACTTGATTGGTGACATGTGTCATAGTTTGATTGGAGGAGCTTTAAGACTTTTTCTCCAAGACACGTGGCATCTTTTGATTGGTCAAAATGTTTTGATTTTCAAGGTGACACATGTTAGCACTCGATTGGACTGCCTGTGTCATTGCTTATACGTGCCGATGTGTGCTTGGTTCTTGCATGCATTTTATACCCCTATTTCAATGAAACTTGGAAAATTTCTATTGGTTTCTAAGTAGTGATAGTAAAACCTAGTAGCAGTACGTGGCGCTTTGTAATTAGCTGTATTTTGTAGACTTGGTAGTACGATGTGTCAGCTTGTGATAGGTCGGGAATTTTCCCTCTCTACAGTGGGTTTTATTTTGGTAGTTTTGGGTGGTGATGGTTGTAGGCTGTGTGTGATAGTGGGTTGATTTTGGGGTTTTATTATGGTAGTTTTGGGTGGTGGGCGTTGGTTGTTGCGGCAATAGTTGGTTGGTGGCCGCTGTCCACTGGATTAGAATAGTTTTGAATTAATACTAGTCGCAAACCCGTGCAATGCACGGGATAGTTTTAAATCAAATGTTAACATGTTCAGATTTAAATATCTCTCTAATTTCAATTATTGAAAGCTAAATTGACTCTAATATAAGATGAAACATATAATATTATGAAGTAATATTAAAAATGAGATAAATACAGATATTATGAAGTAATATATTACAATAATCATAATATGCTTTTACATTTGGTTTAATAAGTATTACAAAAGAACATCGCACGAGAATGCTACTAATTTTTTTAATTAAAAATAAATAAAAATTATATCCATAATAGAAGGACATAAAATATCATTATTGTTCCAAAAGATAACACATAGATCACAGTTTTAAGCTGAAGCTCCTTCCAACAGTTTTTAATTTGCACATAAGTCCCAATACCATGTATTTTTGCTATGGCTTTTTTTTTTTTTTTTTTTCAATTTCATTTATTTCATGACTTCCACTAAATATTCATTGTATTCATAATATTTAAAAAACGTTGAAGTAGAGCTGTATCCTCAAATAACGAAATAAAAGAGTTTAATTCCTCTCAGTTTCAATTTAAAACCAAATTGTGCATAAAAGCAAAAAAATTTCCTTTGTTCCACTGTCTTTAATACCAAAATCACAAATCCATTAAAACCAAATTGTGCATAGAAAATCTTAGAGATTGAAAGACAACTTTAAAGTGTTTTTTGTATCTTCTTCCTTTGTTGCTTTGTAGCAGTCCCTGAATATGCCCTTTTGTTTTCCTTGAGTACAGATGTTGGTGTGAGTTGCACATTGCTTTGAACATCAAGTTTCACTGATGTAAGCCTAGCAATAAAACAGGTTGAGGAATGTATTACAACATATACATCTTAAATATCATATTTGTAATTTTGCTAAATTAAAGAATACGTACTTCTGTCATTTTATCAAGCTAAATTGCTTTGTCAATTTTCTTCAAAAGAGTCAAAAAGTTTCTTGACGGAGTAGAATTCCCATCCATACCTGAGATTATAGTCATTTAGTTGTATTTTTCTTCTTAATTGAAGAAAAATATAGCATTCACATACTAACTTCAGAATTAAAAAATAAATAAAATAAAAATAAAAACATGATTATTTGATAAAATACAAATTGTACATAGAAGTAATTAAAACAATGGAAATCTTGAGATGAAACAATTAAACCAAACATAAAACCAAGTTTGAGATAACCAAGAAACTTAAATATGCAATCACATTCCAATTTCAAATTCTTTCTACAAACATATTACCAATAAATATGCAATAAATAGTACAGAATAAAGGAAAGACTGGTAAATACCTGACTTTCCTCGTCTTGTAGTTGTATTACCAAATAAGCCAGATATCAAAATGCTAAATCCCTACATGCAAAACAGTAAAAATCCAATTTTCAGCCAAGAAACATTAATAGAAGAGAAATAGTGCAATACAGAAAGTTTGAAACAGTGTAGTGTAGTGCAAATTTTTCTTTTTTAATCTCCTTCATATCATCAAACAATTTGATTGTGAGAGCAGGCAGCTTACCCACATAAAAAAAAATGAGAACTCTTCCTATATATGTTATTTTCTTCAAGAATTAAATAGATTAGCATAAAATTTTTTATGATTCTATCCAATGAAAACACAATCACTTGCATCACCATAGTTGCTGCTGTTAGCTAACTTTAACTCATTTTTTCCATAATGACCAGTAATTTATAGAGGCAAAGGAACCCAGATATTAAAAGCAAAAGCCTAAACTAAATCCTCTAATTGATTTAAGAATTCCATTTTTTTTTTATGCAGTTACTTTCAGTTGTAGTCTTGTAGCCTTGCAAGTATTTGAATGTATCTTATCTAATAATGTATCTTATCTAATCAATGTGTCAGCTGCATCATACCTTGCATGTCCATATGTTCATGTGTTTGAAGAAAAAAGTAATGTTGTTGAGCAATACAATATTCAATTTTGAAAAACTAAACAACACTGAAAAACTAACCTCAACGTACTCCACACCAATTTCGCTAAGATTATCAGGAATGTTGTGTAATGAAAGCAAGTTGATAACTCCACCTCTCTCAGTTTCCACTAAACATATTCAAACCCATAGCTCAGTTTCCACACAAAAAAAATTCAAATTGATTATCACCATTTTAATATCTATTTAAAATATTAAAGATGTAACTCACTTCAAAAAATATTATCGTCAAAACACACTACTAAACTCATTTACAAAGTTCCAAACCTAAGACTTATCTAAGCGTGTGCACAAACTCAATTACAGATACAAAAGAAACACAGCTAAAACAGCACATATTAAAATAATAAGCCAACAGTAAACTGTTGAAGTTACAAAAACCAACAACTATCACATAAAAAGCTGAATAAATCCCTCTAAAATTACAAAACATCTGACTTCACCTTCTGTTGCAAATGCAATTCACAGAGTTCCATCTTTGGGGTAGCCCAAGACAACGAAGCCCCACATTCTACTACTGGTTATAACGTATCACACCACTTAATTCCAAGATACATTTTTCAATTTATGATACAGAAAAGAAAATAAAGCTCAATACAGAAAATTTTATCAACATATACTCAAAAACATTTTACAAAAAATAGTAAATTGACCCAAAACCACCTACTCAAATCAATAATGCATTCACAAAAGAAAATTCCCAAGTATATGTATAATGGTGTTTTTTTTTAAGGATTGAAAAGAAGTGGAGCAACTATTATGACAAAGAATTCCATTAGCGTAACCATATTTATAATGAAAGTGGCAGAACACAAAGTGCTTTAGAAAATACCACACATAGATGGCTAAGTTAGTCCACTTAGAAGCACTCTGCTTCATGGAATAGGATATTCTCCAATTACTAATTCTCATGGCCCTTCAAACCACCCATGGAACAATGAATTTTATACTCAAATTGGAAACATCAGAAGAAGTAAAGGGAAATCCATAAAGCTGGATTGTTGGGGTCATCTATAAATATATATATATATATATATATATATTCCATTGAGAGTGAAAGAAGACCAGCTATTTCAAGCATAACCTAATCTTTAAAACCTCAATAGTTCTTTTCATCGAAGTGAACTAATTCAAAGTAAATTAATTTGAAGTAAACAAAAGCAGATCAAATCCTAAGTCATAATTCTGACATCAAATTGATTGAAAGCAAGCATAAATGCAGACCAACCATAGACTACCACTAAACAAATTCAAACCCATAGCTCAGTTTCCATACAAAAAAAAATCACATTGATTATCGTCAAAACATAGTACTAAACTCAGTTATAGAGTTCCAAACCCAAACTCAATCAATTATAGATACAAAGAGAAATGCAGCTAAAACTACAATTTAATCAACCCTAGAATACAAAAAAGAAATCAATGAAGCTGGGGTAAAAAATCTCAAAAAGGCTAAGAAAAAAAGCTAAACTAAAAGCTAAGAAATCCAAACTAAACGAATACCATACCTTTAACCCTACTGCAAAAACTAAAATTTACTAAAATTAACAACAATTTATAGCATAATAACATATTACTAGTAAATTTTATTTATTTCAATCAACCTAAACAAATAAAGACCAATAAAATTATGGTATATAACACCAATAACCTAGAGGCTAGAGGCCAGAGGTCAGTTCATGTTTTGTGTTTTTCAGGGAAAAGATGGAGAGGTTGAGAGAGAGTTGAAGAAGAAGCAAATATCTTCGATTTTGCACGGATTCAACATTAATCAAAACCAATTATCCAAACACCTAAATTAAAGAAAATCAAACCAAATCCAAATACCTAAATCTAAGATAACAAAAATTAAAATACCTGCACTGGTAGCGGCTTTGGCGGAATATGACGGTGATGAGAGGCTGGCACTTTTTGCCACTGAAGGAGTGAGAGAGTGCCCATGGGATATGGTTTAGGGGTTTTGAGAATTGAGAGAGGCAGAGGCTAGAGAGAACGGCAAAAGAGAGAGCGTATAAAACCTAAAATAAAAAAGAAAAATAAAATAGTGGTAGAATTGGGTTTCGGTTTATAAAACCTAAAGTAAAAAAGGAAAATAAAATAGTGGTAGAATTGGGTTCCGGTTTTAAAAAGGTTTTATTATTATTATTATTTTAATATTGTGCTGATGTGGAAAATTGTGGGAGCTTCAAAAGTTTTGGTTTATATATATTTATATATATATATATATAGATTATTTTAATGTGTTATATATATATATATATAAAATTTTAATGTATTGAGTTGTAGAATAGAACATATGATATAGGGTGTATTGTAAAATGATGTGTTAAAATAGAAAAAAGTAGCTTTTTAATGTGTCAAAATAGCAATTTTTTTTTTTTTTTACAACACTGGATGCTAGTTCTCTTAGAAGGAAATTTTTTATATATTTAATTTTCCTTATAAAAAGTAATGGAATGAAATAAAATTAATAAAATAAAAAATATTGCCAAAAAAATGGAAAATGAGTGCAGAATGACCGTTAGACTCTGCCCCTTCGGATGGTGGAGTCCAATCCGTTAGGTCTTTTTTCTTTTCTTTTTTTCTCATTATTTTCTTTCATCCACTGTCAAATACTCCCCCCACCCAAAAAAAAAAAAAAAAAAAAAAAAAATGAAAGCAATCGTGAGTCCGTACATTTATTTCTTCTAATTTTGTTCCCTTTGTCGCGGATGCAAATAAAGGAACTTTAAAGTCATTCCGATTGTCAAATAAGTCGCATTGTCAAGCATTTCTTCTTCAAGTAATGAAGTAATCAATAAAAATCTGTAAATTAACATTCACTTCATTAATTTTCTTGGGTCTTCTCCATATTTTCCTTTGTCTAGTTCAATTTTCAATATATATATATATATATATATATGCATTTTTTTTTCTTTGTATACAACAATTGAGTAGTTGTTTTTGTTAGGTTATGTGGAGCTTAGTTTATATTTGATCTAATTTGTGAGCTGTTTCGACATGGACATATTACGGTTTTCAATGAGATATTTTCTAATTCGGGCCCTGTTTTTGGCCCATTTTGGCCCCATTGTTTTGGTGTATGTGAAAACTGTACTGCATGGTCGCCTTTGTATTTTTTTTCCCTAACATAGTAAAAACATAGAAATTTTATAGATGTAAGCAAATTGCTGAATCACGTATATTTTGAATCTTGTGATTATTGTTCTTAGCACATATTTTTCTCTATTTTTGTTTCATATAGGTTCAAGAAAATTAGGTCAAATTCCTACTATTTTTATCTACTTTCGTAACTTTTTATTTTAATTTCCTACTTATGTATATGACCCCTTTTTTTTCATTTAATATTTAACTTGTAGTATATAATATGTCCATCTTATTTAATTAAAAATTTTAAATAAAAGGAAAACAAAATATGTTATTATTTTTTTCAAACATTTTAGTGAGCCATTTGAAACTTTAATAGAGTTTCATCTTGATTAAATTATTGAATTGCAAACATATATTAGGCTACTTGGCCTAAAGATGGTATATAATGGATAATTTTTATTATATTAGAATATATAATTATTATAGATGATCAAAATAATTAAAATTAAAATTTAATTTTAAACTTTTAAAAATTTTTAGTAATAGAAATTTAGTTGGCGTAAAATTTTATGTTTCATGACACTTGATTGTTAGGTTTTATTTATGTTGGCTGTGGGTGAATTGGGCTTGGGCGACCATGTTAGCCCACTTGTTCAAGACCCAACGCAAAGCCTGAGATCCATCGGATGAATTAGACTTGGTGCGCGGGAGACAGTTAGTCTTGGGCCTCATCACAATGGGCCCAGTCCTGAGTTCGGGATTGTGGCTGAGGGGATGGCAAGTTGAGGGATTCCTGAGTGGTCGGTTAAGCGCTAACTGATAACGAAGGTAGTTGGGGTAAAACATGCACCAAGCAAGATAGGTAGCCGAGGACTAATAGTGCCATAAGGAAACCACCCCTGAACACAATTCAGCGTCTGGAATAAGTTCCTAGGGAATCCTCTAAAGTAATGAGGATCCCTTGAGATTCTGAGGGACATGGAAATACGTGTGTGAAGTGGGGAGGTAATGATGAAAACCCCACTAAGGAGAGGCTATAAGAGGGGGCAGAAGGTGGAGGCTTAGGGGGTTGGAAAAACTAGAGAGTAAAGGAATAATAGAGAGAAAAACACAGGGAGATACTGGGGATTCGAGAGGGACCAAAGGAAGTTTGAGGCCTCATCTGTAGGATTGAGCCTTGACCCACATATAAATATATTATGACCCAAATATTGTCACAAATTTCAATATTCGGTAACCACAATTGGCACTATCTGTGGTAATCCTACTCTACTTGAGGCTTTGAGCAAGCTTGGTATTGTCCAACTATGAAAGGTCCACATGTTAGAGAGGGTTCTAGGGGAGGAAATCAATCAAGGGCTTCCTCAAGGGGTTGTAGGAGGCGGGAAAGGGAGCAGTAACATATGCACGACGAGCAAGAGACGAGAGAAGACTCTAATGAGGGATCTTCCCACGAGGAACGAATTGTGTCGTATATCCCTGAGTGGCCTCATCGCAGTGACCAATTGAGGGAATTGGAGAATTTGCGGAAGCAGGTCAATGATTTGGAGATTGAGTTTAGAGGAAGGAACCGTAGAAGAGACTGGGAGGATTCATCTGACGACCCTAACTATGTTGCGGATGGGTCATCTTAGGGTAGTGGCTCACATCGATCGAGAGACTGGTCAAGTGAAACTATGAGGCATTACCATGAATCCCCCCATCGCGAGAGGCACAAACATCGTAATTTCGCTTTAGATGCAATGAGCTGGGCATTGAGGAGAGCTGCCCAAACACCGTTCACCGATGAAATTGAGTGCACGGAGATGCTGAGGCAGTTCGTGCGACCTCCGTTCACCATCTAGGATAGAAAGTAGAACATGTGAGTCACTATATACCAATGATGTTGCTCTATTCTCACAATAACAGGTTGATGTGCAAAGTGTTCTCATCTAGCCTGGGGCCGACAGCAATGAGGTGGTTCAATGGTTTGAGGAAATGGTCTATCTGAGATTTCAAGGAGTTGATACAAGCATTCGGGGCTCGATTCATAACATGTAGCAAAGTTCCTCAACCGATAGGTTCCTTGCTGTCCATAAGGATGAAAAGTGGTGAGACCCTCTGATCTTATACGAATAGATATTTGGAACTTTACAATGAGATAAGAGGGGGAAACAAGCAGGTGGCGGCCAACACTTTCCAAATGGGCCTCCCCGAATAGTCGGCGTTGAGAGATTCTCTAACCATGCAGATTCCCGAGGACATGCATCAGCTAATGAGAAGGATCGAGAAGCATAAGGGGTTGGAAGATGACCAACTGCAAGGCAAAGGTAAAGCCCTGGCTTCATCGTAGTATTGTAAAGAATATCATCCTGAAAAATTCCAACAGAGGACTAGAAGAGAGCCGAAGGCCCATAGGGAGGGCTCAGAACAGCGTGTTGAGGGAGTTAATGCTACATTCAAGGAACTAGTCTACAAAATCTTGGAACATATCAAGAATGAGCCATACTTCCGATGGATGGGAAAGATGGGTGGAGACTTGTCAAGAAGGAATCAGAGCTTATATTGCACATACCACAGGGAGAAGGGGCACACTACCGAGCAATGCTGTGTGATGAAGGATCACCTGGTGTAGTTGGTGAAGGCTGGGCATCTCAAGGAGTTTTTAGTTAGGTAGGAAGCAGCAAATGTAGGTCAAGGGCCAGGAAGCAGAAATGGCTAAAATCTCCCACCTCTGAATGGGCATTATAGAGGTTATTCATGCAACTTCTTGAGGCGTGAGCTTGAACAACTGGAGGGGAGTACTTAGTGCGGTATCCCCCTCAGAAGTAGAGGCCACGAACCAGCCTGAAAAGAGGCCCTGGAGGATTTCCGCCCCGATCACCTTTAGCAAAGTAGATTTGGAAGGAATGTCTTGGCTGCATGATGATGCTTTAGTAGTGACTTCCTGGATTGGAGGTTTCTTAGTAAAGAGGGTCATGGTAGATAAAGGGAGTGGTGCCGAGATAATGACCCCGATCTGTACAAGGGTCTGGGGTTGAAACCAGAGGATTTTAGTAAGTATGATATCCCACTCGTAGGGTTCGATGGGAGAATAGTGATGCCCGAGAAGTTGATAAAGTTCCTATTGGTGATTGAAGGGAAGGAGGTACAGGTAAATTTTATCGTGGTTAACGCCTTCTCACCCTACACGACGATCCTGGGGTGGCCTTGGATCCATTCCATAGAGGCAGTACCATAGACCTCACACTAGAAAATTAAATTTCCCACAGAAGACAATGTTGCGGTAGTTCGGGCCAATTTGAAGATGGCCAGGTAGTGCCTGGTGGCGGTAATTAACCACAAAATTAAACAGAAGGAACAAGTCGACCGTGAGCCTTTATAGCAATAATGGAGCTTGAGGGTTCAGTAAGGGTTGGCAGTGCCGAGGAGTTGATTCCAATACCAATCTTTCCATTTTCTAACAGGTGGTTCTGAATTGGGAAGAGTTTGTCTATTGAAGACCGAGTAGAAATTTTGTTAACTCTGATTCAGAACATGGATGTGTTTGCCTAGAGTCTGTACGAAGTGCCCGGGGTTGACTCGAATTTTATTATGCATAAGTTGAATGTGGACTCTTGAATCCTGCCAAAAAAACCAAAACTAAGGAGATCCTCTAAACCTCACGTGGATGCAGTGAAGGAGGAAGTGGCAAACTTAAAACGCTTGGAGGCCATAAGGGAGGTATTTCTTCCCGAATGGCTAGCTAATACCATTGTGGTTAAGAAGAAGAATGGAAAATGGAGAGTATATGTTAATTTCACCGATCTTAACTGAGCATGCTCGAAGGACCCCTTTCTGGTGCCTAAAATAGACCAATTGGTAGACTCCATGGTCGGGCACTAATGGATGAGCTTTTTAGACGCATTTCAGGGTTATCATCAAATAGCTTTGGCCTTCAAGGATCAAGAAAAGACTTCCTTTATAACGTCCGAGGGGAATTATCATTACATGGTGATGCCATTTGGATTGAAGAATGCAAGGGCTACATATCAATGGATGGTTACGCGCATGTTCAAGAAGATGATCGGTAAGACAATGGAGATTTATATTGATGACATGGTGGTGAAGACGAAGGAAAATGGGGGGCATGCCCATGACCTGGAGGGCGTCTTTCATATTTTAAGGTACACAAGTTATGCCTTAATGCAGAGAAGTGTGCCTTTGAAGTAGGATCGAGGATGTTCTTGGGATACATGATCACCGCCCGTGCCATAGAGGTGAACCTTGACCAGATAACGGCCATAAATGAGGTATTTTTTCCTGAATGGATAGCTAATATAGTTGTGGTTAAGAAGAAGAATGGAAAATGGAGAGTACATGTCGATTTCACCGATCTTAACCGAGCATGCCCAAATGACCCTTTTACGGTGCCTAAAATAGACCAATTGGTAGACGCCATAGTCAGGCACTAACGGATAAGCTTTTTAGATGCATTTCAAGGTTATCATCAAATAGCTCTGGCCCCTGAGGATCAAGAAAAGACTTCCTTTATAACGCCTAAGGGGAATTATCATTACACGGTGATGCCGTTTGGATTGAAGAATGTGGGGGCTACATATCAATGGATGGTTACACGTATGTTCAAGGAGATGATTAGCAAGACAGTGGAGGTTTATATTAATGACATGGTGGTGAAGAAGAAGGAAAATGGGGGGCATGCCCATGACCTGGAGGGCGTCTTTCATATTTTAAGGCTACACAAGTTATGCCTTAATGCAGAGAAGTATGCCTTTGGAGTAGGATCGGGGAAGTTCTTGGGATACACGATCACTGTCGATGGCATAGAGGTGAACCCCGACCAAATAACGGCCATCCAACAGCTACACCTGCCTAACAATCCCAAGGAGGTCCAAAAGCTTACTGGCATGATTGTTGCGCTAAATAGGTTCGTATCAAGATCCATAGATAGATGCTAGCCATTTTATCAGTTGTTGAAGAAGTGGAAGGGTTTTCATTGGACAAAAGAGTGCGATTCGGCATTTACAGACCTAAAATCCTATCTTGCCAACACACCTATTTTATTGAGACCTGACCCGGAGGAGGATTTATACATGTACTTGGCAGTGTCTGATCACACCGTCAGTTTGATGTTGGTTATGCAGCATGAGGGGATCCAAAGGCCTATATACTACCTTAGGAAAACCTTAGTGGATGCGGAAAATTGGTATTTTCCATTGGAGAAAATGGCCCTGGCCCTAGTATATGCCACAAGGAAATTACCCCACTACTTGCAGGCTCACACTGTATGGGTGTTAACCAAGTACCCTTTACTGTCATTGTTGAAAAGATCAGATTTCACTGGAAGGATAGCAAAGTGGGGGTCGAGACTGGGGATGTTTGATGTATGCTATAAACTGAGGAATTTTATTAAGGGGCAGGTGCTTGCAGACTTTGTGGCTGAATTTACCCCTCCTCTTCTGGGCTCGGTGGGAATATGTCAAGTCAAAGTGGGTTAATGGAAGGTATTCGTGGATGGAGCCTCTAATGCCAAGGGTTGGGGGTTGGGATAATGTTAGTATCACTCGAAGGAGTTAAGTTGGAGAGGTTGCTCAAGCTGGGCTCTCGAGCCTCGAACAATGAAGTAGAATATGAGACCCTCATCGCGGGGCATTGGGCAGCGAAGAGTATTGGAACGAAGGAGGTGGAGATGTTCTCGGATTTAAGATTAGTGGTAAGTCAAATCGAGGGGAACTTTGAGGCAAGGGATCACCGCATGTCACAGTATTTAAAGATGTTTGAGAGTTTGCAGGCAGGGCTTCAGAAAGTTAGTGTTGTCAGAGTGCCATGAAGCTAGAATAGTCATGCCGATTCTTTGGCCATACTGGCATCTTCCTTAGACGACTACATACCCCAAATGATTATCGTAGAACTGTTAGAGCAACCAAGCATCGAACAATAGATAGTGGTAGTGGCTACATCGAAACTAGAGCCAAGTTGGTTGGATCCATACATAGCTTTTCCATTTGACGGGTCCTTAGCGAACGATACAAAAGAAGCTGAGAAGGTGCGGAGGACAGCAACTCGATTCTGGTTGTCTAAAGATGGGAGGTTGTACCGGCATTCATTTGGAAGACCATACCTATTGTGTCTTCATCCTAGCAAAACTACCAAGTTGTTGGCTAAGCTTCATGAGGGAGTATGTGGTGGCCACTCGGGGGGTAGGTCACTTACACACCGAGCCATGAATTAAGGATTTTGGTTGCCGAATATGCAATGAGAAGCAGTTGACTACGTTAAGAGATGTGATCGGTGCCAAAGACATACACCTATACTCCACCAGCTTGGGGGAAATCTCAACCTAATCATCAGCCCTTGGCTTTTTTCCCAATGGGGGCTAGATATAATCAAATTGTTCCCTCGAGCCTCTAGATATAGAAGATATGTGGAAGAACATTGTCACAAGGTTTGGGGTTTCCCAGGCACTAGTGTCTGACAATGGGCTGCAGTTTGATAGTAAGATTTTTTGGGAGTACTGTGGTAGCCTCGGGATAACCAATAGGTACTCATTGCCCACATATCCTCAGAGCAATAGGCAGGCCGAAGCGACGAATAAGACAATTGTTAACGGTCTAAAGAAGAAACTAAAGGGTGCAAAAGGAAACTAGGTTGAAGAGCTGCCGAGCGTTTTGTGGGCCTATCGAATGACCCCTAGAAGATCAACAGGTGAGACGCCCTTCTCTATGACCTACGGTGCCAAAGTGGTCATATTGGTTGAAGTTAGTTTGTTGAGCTCGAGGGTTGCAGGCTTTACGTGGAGCCATAATGATCAATGTATGGTCGGGAATCTGGATGCTTTAGAAGAGTGAAAAGATATGGTATCTGTGTGGCTTGCTGATTATCAACAAAAGTTGGCTCAAGGATACAACCGAAAGGTGAGGCCTCGAGACTTTGTGTCGGGAGACCTCATTTTACGAAAGGTTGTTGGGAGTATGAAAGATCAAAACGCTGAAAAACTAGCCCCAATTGTGAAGGACTTTATCGAGTAACAGCTACGGTTGGAGTGGGAGCTTATTACTTAGAAGACTTGGAAGAAAGACCTTTGCCTTGACCATGGAATATCTATAATCTAAAGAAATATTATCAGTGAATGCAATGTACAGTATGGAATGCGTGTATAAATTTGTTGGCAAGAACCGTGGAAGTGAAAGAATTACAGTTAACTAATCCTGTATAAGTTTGAATGAACAATGAAGTATCTGTGCATGTTCGTAGTACATAGTCTAAAGAACAGAAATCTGGCCTCGACTTGACTCTAGTCACCGACCAAATGGAAACCTTTATATTTAGTCTTAAGGACAGAAATCTGGCCTTGGCCTGACTCCGGTCACCGACTAGATGGAAACTTTTATATTTACTCTTAAGGACAGAAGTCTGGCCTCGGCTTGGCTCCGATCACCGACTAGATGGAAACCTTAATATTTACTCCTAAGGACAAAAGTTTGGCCTCGGATTGACCCCGGTCATCGACTAGAAGGAACCCTTAGTATTTACTCATAAGGGCAGAAGTCTAGCCTCGGCTTGACTCCGATCACCGACTAGATGGAAATCTTAATGTCTCTCATAAGGATAGAAATTTGGCCTCTGTATGACTCTGGTCACCTATTGTATGGAAACTTAGATATCTCCTTAGGAATAAAAATGTGGCTTTGACCTAATTCCGATCATCGGCCGTGCGGAGACTTCGATAACTTTGCCCGATTCTGAATACAGGTTATGGCATAAACTCATTTTCAATCATCGAATATCCCTACTATTGACAAACGATCGGGAAACGCCCCTATGTTTGAACGCACCCTTGATATTAACTAATAAAGACACACGAGGAGGGTATATCGCGAATGTTGAAATTATGTACAACGTATTGAACAATAAAACTTGTGTATTTTTAAACGTTAATATTAAATTGCGGATGCTGCAATTGAACGCCTAAATTATCTATTGCGTTACTGAGCGATAGTAATTAAACAATATTCGGTATGAATGTTAAAGCTTAATAACATTACTGAGTTAGTAAAAGTTGGATGAAGATAACTGGAGGGCATTATCCCTTTTCATGCAATCATATAAGGATAAGGAGAAAGTTAAAACCATCAATCTCATATAAATTTTGAAAAGGAAAAAACAATTTAATACACGGGTATTGACCCACTTAGGGAAGTACATAAGTAAAAAAAGAAGAGAAACGGAATGTAAAATAACAAAGTAAAAACATTTTCTAGACTTCGGGGGCATTGGTGGTTGGAGGGGTTGGTGCGGGGGCTTCTTGGCTAGTTGGAGGATTAGTGGGCGAAGATCATGGGTCCAGCAGGGTTTTTCGAGCCTGCCTTGAGGATCACTGGCTTTTTGCTCGGCCAATTCTAGCGCCTTTTCAGCAGTGGTCGCCTGCCTTTCCATCACATTGAGCCCTAGAGTCTTCTCCTGCAGGTTGGACTCGGCTACTTGCTTAAAGGCTTTTTCTTTGTCTGTTTCCTCCTGTGCCTCCTTTAGCCGACCCTCCTCCACGTGAGTTAGTTGGGCAACCTAAACCAACAAGAAAATAAAACGGGGTCATTCAAGTCCAATTGGTAACACTTGTAAATTGAGAGATTGGTAAAGGAAAAAAAGAGAGGCCAAGGTGACAAAACGGTAAAAGGTCGGGTGATAATAAATAAATAAATAAAAAAACTTAAACTTAAAAACTTACTGCTATAGTGTGCCACTTCAATTTGAGCACTAAGTCCTTATCTCGGTAGCTTGAGTAATGCTCCATATCAGTAGGAAGCAGTAAGGCCTGCCCGAGGCTGTCTGATACCTGACCTCCTTCTTCGCTCCTCCATATCTGTAGGTAGGAATTCGAAGGTAGGACCTTATCCCCTATGTGGAAGGTGCACTCCCACCCGGCAGCAGAGCCCGAGGAAGAAGTCGCTACCTGAGAGCCAATTATGATTGGCTAGCTCACAGGTTGTGTCACCAAGGGGGTCTTACCAGTCGTTTGAGTGGACGCCTGACCTAATGCTTGAGTGGGTGTGTGGACAGTAAGGGGGGTGTCGTCCTTGACCAGCACCGTTGGCACCCTTCTACCGCTTCCTTCGTTGTTGGGAAGTAAGGGGTGTACGTGGCCCGAGTGGCAGCCTGACCTCTCGAGGCTTAAGCAGCTGGAAACCAGCGGTCCAAGGCCATGGATCGTTTTTGAACCATCTCTTCTGCTTGGTTGGAAAGGATGGGCTCTTCAGGATGCGCGTCCTCGGCGACTAGACCTTCTTTGTTAGTGTCTCCTAAGATGGGGGTCTCCACAGGAATGTGCACCACTTGACCTTGGAAAATGTTATCCTTTGAATCGTCTTGTATAGGTTCGAGAGAGTCGTGTCTGATCAGTCGGGGACCTAAATTCCTAGCTTCCTCGGAAGTGAGCCCTAGTGGCAAGAACCCAAGTAGCCGAACGTCCAAATATGACAGCAATGGGTTACCGACCGTTAGCGTGTTTGATGAATCTTGGTAGCTTGTATAGGAGGGCACACAACCTAGGATCAGGTGAGAAGCCCTTAGTTGCCCAACAAAGTGCACAAATATCTCCGAGCGAAGGATAAAGTGAAGCTCTCGGACGCGCATAGGGCTTATATCCGACTTAAACTTCTTGGAAACTACAATCAGGGGGGGACAAATCAGTGAGATACTGAGAAAGTAGAAAAATAATAATAACGAGTAACAAGTAAATGATAATAAGCACATTAATAAGTCAAAAGGGGAAGGGAGACACATTCATTTGGTGATCAGGAGAAGAGAGTACCGACTATCTCACGAGGTGAGGTCAGGCATGACAACTCTCCGTTTAGCCAGTTACCGTTCATTCTCACGTACTCCCCGACTAAGTTCCTATTGGAATCAAGGAGGCAGGATATCAACCTAACCATTGTGTTTCGGGTCGTGATGGGTAAGGCTCAGACCAAATAAACGGTTGAGACACCCCACACAGTTGGCTACCCTATAAAAGTTAGGTAAGCATTGGTCGAGGCTAAGGCTATAAAAGCTGAGGGTCCTAAGCAGTAAGGGGTCTATCGAGAACCTAACCCCGCCCTTCATAATGGACATTTAAGGAAAAAAATACTACATGGGGGAGCCTTTGAACTTCTATATCTCCCTCATGACAATACGAAATTTCAATGTCATGAGGGATATTGTATTTGACTTTGAAGGATTCTACGTTTTCCCTAATTTTCAAAAGGTAAGCAAAAGGCATATTGTTGAATCTAACTAAGTTAAGAAGAGATAGTTGAAGGGAAGAAGACTTACAGAGTGATTTCTTGTAGAGGAGGGTGATCTTGTAGGGAAAGTAAGGGCTCGGGAGCAAGAGGAAGGCCGTGTTTAGAACTTAGCAGAAACTAAAGAAAATGAAAAATGTAGATTATGGGTGGTGATGAGTTAGAAATTTATGGTCGTCACTATGCGAAGATCGTCATTTACCCAGAAAAGACGTCACGCATTTATTACACTTATTGATGATGAAATGTAACGGACGGAGCAACGGTTACAAAATGAGTTGTGAACTTCAGACAAAAATTCTGTAACGCCCTAGCCGTTGAGCATAAATACAGTGATTCATTGCCCATTGATTAGACATTTAACTATAAAAGAGAAAGCACTAGAAACCCAAGGTACGATCAATTACACACAAACACTCTACAGAAATCACTCTCAACTCATTTTCTCTCTAGAATCTTTCTCCCTTATTGACTTAAGCATCGGAGGTGCTTTGGTTGATGTCACACTGGCGTGTTACTCTTCCCCTTAGTTCATTTTGCAAGTTCTCTATCTACAGAGACAAACCCATTCATAGCATCGTCCATCCGCTATGACGAGGAGCTTAGCTATTGATTTTTTGCATCATTAGGTGGTATTTATAGAAATAGGGGTCATTAATTGTAACTGCCCAACTGCAATTAATGTGCATCATCATTTCACTTCACACGTGCCTTGGTAAACGAAGCGTCAGGCCGTTTGGACCATCTGATGTCTCAGGCTCTACCACGTATTTAAGTAGGCTATCTTGTCCGTTACATTAAAAGATGGATTGTTGGCCTTCTTGAAATGTAATTGTCGTTCCTCTTGGATGGGGAAGGAGCAGATGCCCCGATCGTGGGGTAACGAACCTCGATCCTATCTCCACTGTGTGGAAACAAGATCTTGGGGGGGGGGGGGGGCTATTATGGGTGAATTAGGCTTGGGTGACCATGTCAGCCCACTTGATCAAGACCCAATGCAAAGCTCAAGACCCATTAGACGAATTAGACTTGGTTCATGGGAGACAGTTAGCCTTGGGCCTTATCACAATGGGCCTAGTCCCAAGTTCAGGATTGTGGCTGAGGGGACAGTAAGTTGAGGGATTCTTGAGTGGTCGGTTAAGCACTAACCGATAACGAAGGTAGTCGGGGTAAAACACAAACCAAGGTAACCGAGGATTGATAGTGCCATAAGGGGTTGGAAAAACTAGGGAGTAAAGGAACAATGGAGAGAAAAACACAAGGAGACATTGGGGATTCGAGAAGGACCAAGGGAAGTTTGAGATCTCATCTGTATCATTTGTAGGATTAAGCCTTGACCCACATATAAATAGATTGTGACCCAAATACTGTCTCTAACTTCAGTATTCGGTAACCACATTGGCAATTCATGAGCTTAATATATGTTGTAAGTGTTTTTAGAATTTTATTTTTGCAGAAAAGACTGCTACAAAGTTTTGCAATTCAAAGTGCGAATCTGAAAATTTCA
This sequence comes from Quercus robur, assembly GCF_932294415.1. NCBI lineage: Eukaryota > Viridiplantae > Streptophyta > Magnoliopsida > Fagales > Fagaceae > Quercus > Quercus robur. The sequence continues at coordinate 83,508,922 of NC_065535.1, forward strand.
AGTCTTGTTGGATTGATCAAAATTACAATTTCGACCAATTGAAACTTAAGTTTGACCAATCGAAAATTACAAATAAGATTAATTTGCAGATTTAAAGCCCAAGCCATTGTCCAATCTACTAGGGTTTTGTGCCACTTATTCTACACTATAAAAGAGATCCTATAGGATGAAATAAAATAGAGAGATAAGTGTCTTATGTGCCTACTATTGTGTATCTAGGGTTTTTATACCCAAAACTCTTTTATATATTCTATCAGTGATATGCTTTGAAGAAACTCAAGATCTGGTATTGTAAAAGTTACTGCTTTATACTAGTAATCAAAAGTACTGAAGATCTAAACCTTCAAGGGTGGGCTTGGAGTCGTGGACTGGACATCACATTTGGAACACATCCATATCAAAGACTTCTGTGGATCTTAGAGCTTAGTTGAGTAACTATAGTCAAGTTTACAAAGAATGTGGTTATTGAATCTATGAACTTCTATTTGATATAGGATTTGCTCATCTTGGGATAGGTCCTCCCAAGTTTTTTTTACCATGAAAGGATTTTTTTAATTGGTTTATTTGGACCATCATATCTTGTGTCATATTTATATTCCGTTGTGCATGATATTTTTGACAAGGGTCTAAACCCAACATTATCTATTTAGAGTTTTACCTAAAGTGAACTATCCTAATGAATGAGAATGGAGCTATTTGTTATAAGACCCAACTTTTATTATATAGTACATAATGTTTAGATTGAGTATAATATGCACAATTGAAAAAATAAATTTTTAAAAATTAAGGAAAATATATTTACGCATATAAATAGGCTATTTCATATATATTATTAATAGAGAATATTTTCACCATTTCAAAATTTTTCTAACACCCTAGAGTCATCAAGGACTAAGGGAGCATCAAGCCTAAGAGCATCATTAGGCACCCAAGGGAGTGTCATGCCTCCCACGCGTTCTGGTGATACTAATAGCAACGGTCATACGCTTACCCGTCTAGTACTTCATGTGGCTGACAAATCCACCTTGACCAACAATCCTCCAAACTTAGCTCCACACCGTTTGCATGTCCTCCACTCAAATATCTCCATAAGAAAAAATGTGCATGCCACGCCCAAAAGATCCTTCTACATATTCGTATCCTCCAAACATGGGAAGTTAAGCTGATGAATATAGAAATATGGTGAAGTTGATGATGAATACCATGACTGATTGATCATTGTTGTCAAGCTAATGAATAAACATTGTAATAAAGTGTTGAGTTTAATAGCTTCATCTTTAGTCTAGGTGTGTTGGTTTACGTTTCTTAACTCGCATTTAGTACTTGAGTCTGTATTAGGGTTTTTGTCACACAATTTCCAAAAGAAAGTTTGTTAGGTATTTTAGGTTTTGTCTAATTCCATGACAAATTTGGTTATAATTTTATAAAAGTTTACTTGTAATGACAAAGGCTCATTGTAATTGTTTTCAATATCATTTGGTGCAATCAAGGATGAAGTAAAATGAAAGTTGTTAGTGTGCAAGTCTGGAAAATTTCGGTTAAGAGAAATCAAGATTAGTCGATCAAGCAAAATTAAGCAGTTTAAAAATTTGTTGGATAGAATGTTTCACCTATTGTTTGCTTAATTTTTGGTCAAGCAAACATCTTATGGAAAGCAATTGACTTTGTTTTCTTGGTTCAGTTGTAAGCAATTAACCCTTGATCTGTATACCTTATAATAAGATCGAAATATAACCCTAATATTCCAAAGAGAAAGATGACAAAAGGATTGAAGAGAAGATCTTGTTCAAAGTGTTCAAGTCTTTCATCCTCTGAGATGGATATACTCTTGAGAGGATACTTCACTACCAAACACAAAATTACCACCCATGTCTTTGTGAAGTGCTATTGTGAAATCACAGAGCCGTTGCAAAGACTTTAAGTGGCCTTGAAGTAATGAAGAGGCTAGTTTGGCTGTCGATGATCAATTTGTGGCTTCGAGTCACTGTGAAGACTAAATGTTGGTTTAGTAGTTGTAGTAGGAGCGAACATCTCAAATACAATGTTTATTATTTATACTAGAGGTCTAGAAAGTTAGTCTGTATTTCAACAATCTTTATTGTGGATTTGTTGAGTTAGATTTTTCCTAAAGTGTTTTTAATGTTTTGGGCTTTCACCCTGTGAAAAAATCCTTGTTACTGTGTGCATGTGTAGTTGTTCTTTACTGGTGTGATTATCACTTCGTTTGTTTTGAAGTAAAATATTTTCTAAAGCGACTCATGACTGATTTTTACCAGAGCGCGTGTCTGAAGTTTAGGGATGGGGATGTGAAGGTGTTAAGCACCCAACCCCACCTAACTTGTGGGCCGACCTCCACTTATTGTGTTCCATATCCTAATTCTATCAAAAGGCCCTTTAATAGGTTTATTCTATATGCACACATGCCCTAAGCCTACCTAACATGCATCTAGCACTCAACTTAGCATTCATCTAAACATGGCATAGCATACATTTCATATTCATCATCCATCTCATCGCATGCATCTCCTAACATACATCTAGACATAGTATAGGTCCTACCATTCATCTAGCATGTACACACACCTAAACAAGCACATATCTCCAATCATCATCAAGGTAGTACACACTTAAGGCAATAAGCATATCATCATATTCCAAGGGCAGTAGGCATATAGTATCATGACATCAATCAAGCATATTCATCATGTTCGTAAAAATAAATAAATAAATCATATTCATCATCAATTGCATCTTGTTCATCGTCTAATTCCATATGCATACTAATGTGATTATGCATGACTTACCTCGCTTACCTTACTGCATCATCAACACAACACCTATGCATCAATGCATGGTCATGTGATTGTGCATGTTCATGTTATTCATCCTACACATAAACCTTAATCTTTAATCTAACACTCAAAACATGTGAAACATATTATATTATTGACCTTGGACCTAATCATGCATAAACTGACCTAAATAGGCACTAAAACATACATTAAAGCTAAGCAAAATGGAAAAAAGAAAGAAAACAAATAATTTTGGGTTTCTGGGTTGACATTTGTGTGCATGTAGAAGCATGCATACGCATGCACAAGTGTGCATATGCATCCCTACCCAGAAATGCCCAGCAAGCAGCACACGAAAACTATATCTATTCTAAACCTAGAATGATTCTAATTATCAAAGCAATAAACCTATTCTACACAAATAACAATTAAAGCAGTAAAACAACAAAATGAAAGAGATTAGGTCACCTCAAACACGAGCTCTCAAAGCTTGATTTTTTACTGTTCCCCTCAATCAATCTATAAAACAAAATACCCAGAGGATTAGTAAGTTTAACTAGAAGGCTTTGGACCGAAATAAGTCCTAGCTAAGAATCTTTAGTTTTAGGATGCTTTTGGATGTAAAGTTTCTCTTGAATCTCTTTTTTGGAGTAAATTTGATGTGTTTTGGGAAAAGGGCAATGAAGACTTATTATAGTGTTCAGAGAGAAGAGGCATTGCTCTTCCCAGGCAATGTGGGATTAGTTCTGTTGCATTTTCCATAAAATAACTTTCCTTACATACATTTTTGAAACCCTAATACATACGCATGCTTAAGCATTCATACACATGACTTAAGCATGAGTGTATATGTAATGAACATAAGTACGCATGCTTTGAATATGTGCAAGGTTTTTCTTTTCCAAAGCATCCTTCAAGTTAAAGAGTTTATTTAGCTAGATCCTAGACCAATCCTAAACCCTTCTAGTGATATCGTCATTGGGGAGTTGAGTTGTAAGAGGTGCAAAATGAGGTGTCTACTGTAGCGTCTGCTTAGTGGGATTGTCTATAATTTACTCGCACCCATCAGAGGGGAGCTTCAGTATGTTTATGGAGGTGAATGAGGAGGCTGATAGATCAAGGAATGGTTTTTACCACCTAAATATCAACAAGAATTATTCAAGCAATACCAAGATTGCAAGCAATGCTCCATAATAGTCAATGCTTATATGGAGGAATTTGATAAGTGGCCAATTGTAACAATTTGGAGGAGACAAAAGATCAGCAAATCGCTAGATTTGTGAATGGGTTGCATGTGGAAATTCGGGATCAAGTTTCCTTACATACCCTATACACACTTAGTAAGGTTGAAACCCTAATCAAGAAAGTGGAGTTCTAACAGAGTAGGCCAAATATAAAGTCCTAATTATCTATCCAGAGTTCTCTTGATTCTTCACACTCTGATACCAGCTAATGTCGTGAAAGCTACATTAAAAAAACATGTTAATTTCTAAATGAAAAGAAACTAAATACATTAGCTTCTGAATGAAAACCTTAAATTCACGAGGAGTTTTTTGAATCTGTAAAGTGATAGATCTTTTGGATTCCACCAGAGAAAAGCAATAGGCAAAAGTTTGAATTTTTATTAATTTGATAACTGAATTTCCTTGGCAGCTATAATGTGTTTAAATAGTAAAAGAAAACATAGGGCAGTTAGGAAAACATCCAGAAAACCCTAGTTCGCACTAATCACAAAATTAGGTGGCGAAAAGGTAAATTTTACCAAAAATAGAAAATTGAGATAAGGAAACTAAACTACTATCTCTAGGAGATGTCCTAAAATAGACAGAATCTTATTTTGACATTTGAACTAAAAGTTAATAAGGAAACAAATACTATAAAAATGAGGGGAAAAAAAAAAACACAGATTTCGGGGGCTAAATGATGGAATTTTCCGAAAGTGGCTTCAATCATGGTCAAAGGTGACGATTTCTACTCCTAGCAACGTTTCCCTTCATGTCACCAAATTTTACACAATTCCATCACTATTGCCAATGATTTCTACTAGTACCTTTCTACTTCTTAAATTTTTGACGCATTGACTTTTGGCGGTTTCTCTAATCAAAGAAAGTCTATTCTACATCATTTTCTCTATGAATGTAAGACCATTAGGCTATACCACATTAAAACCTTACTTTTTATTTCCTCTTTCCTATCTCTCAACCACTCAACAAATTTTTAACACCGAATCATTAACCAAGATGTAAATCCTCTTGACCCTAATTGGTTGCATAGCACTAAAGGGATTGGTGTTGCACCTAATTTGTTATTGATTCATTAAACATGAAAACCCTAGACCCAGTGATGTTGATCCAAGAAAAATTCTAATCAATTAAGCCATAGAAAAAAACTGGATATGGTAATTATTGACATACAGGAATTTGAAATATGAGATAAGAAAAAATTGGGAGTTATGAGTTATGAGAATGAGTTGTGAATTGTGAGTTGTAAGAACTAAAATATAAGAATTGAGATATGGGTGCGTTGAGAACCAAAGACAGCCTTAAACTCTATAGAATAACTTCATAGCTTTCATAGCCTATAAGCCGCACCCGAAGCTAACGTACCTCTTCAAACAACAAAACTAAAAATTGTATTTCTTCACACATTAGATACATATGATAGGATGACAATTATAGCACAAGTATAAACCACCGTACAGCTTTGGTCCTACCGCCAATACAGCATGGTATATGCTTCTCTTGTGCTTTGACAAGGTGAATCGTCAAGAATCAGAAGCTGACCGGTTGGTAGGGAATTCCTTATATTGGATATTACTTCATCTACAGTCCACACGATGGTTGAAGGCTCAGTCAAACTAGTAAGACCCATCAAGAGAATTTGCAAGTCACTATTTGGTCCCCGGCTTAGATTGCTAAACATAAACAAACCATTGCTGGGGAGAAGAATCTTACCCAAAACATCAAACTTCATCTGTGATTTTAGGAGTACAAATTAAGGTAAGTGAAACGCAATATCATGTGCATCAGTGCATGTTCAATATTGATCATACAAATAAAAAGCTAGCCATGTGTGACATGTGACTTTGGTATTTGCTAATGATGCCGAACTCTTTTTGTCATCTACGAAAGATGGGGACTGTTGCAAGTACAGTACAAATACGGCGCCCATATCCATCAGCGATTTCAACGAAAGTTGTCTCTTGATGCCTCGTACATGCATGCTGGAAGGTCACATGTGAGGTGTGGGCGCCTGAATTTGCTCACTTCAAAAAACAAGGGTGATGGACAGCTTATGAATCAAATATATGTATGTATCCCTTTCTTTCAATTCTCAACCTTTCATTCACATGTTCAAGTTTTATAGCCAATTAGGCACATGTCAATAACAGTTGTAGTGTGTCGTTTAGTTGGGTCTTATTTACTTCTTTTGGTGGCATGCATTTTACCCTATCCATAAGCGAAACCATTGTAAGTTCGTTTCCAAAGCCTAAAACCATTATATCATTACGTATATCTCATCATATATTAGTCCTTTAACAAGCTATACAAGATATTAACTTTTATATTTTCAAAGGATTTCAAAGAAAATTGAGTAAAAATTAACACTTGTCATCGGCAGGAGGATGTACATTTCTTGCCTACTGTCTATTAGGCTATATTTGGTTCTGGGGAAAAAAAAAAAATATATATATATATATATATTTTTTTTTTCCAAGTGTTTAATTACGTTCATAAAAATGCTATGAAAAACATATGTTTTACTACTTTCTCAAATTTTTTATTAATAATAAATTTAGATAAAAAATAATCTTGATCAGTCACTGGCATGGTGATTGGCGACCGGAGACCAGGAACATTCGTAGGGGTGGTGGTTGGGTGGCTAAAAGTAGGGGGTAGAGGTATGGTTGATGAGTTTTGGGTGAGGGGAAAATGAAAGGTCTGTAGGCCAAAATGGCCAAATACCACTGTTTTTGAAAATATTTTGCAATCTACCATTATTTCTGAAATATGTAGGGAACTACAACTAATTGAGAACTCAAGTTTGAGGAACTCGAGTTTTCCCTGGTACTCGAGTTGCCATTAAAAATTTTTGAAATTTTTTTATGTAACTTGAGTTCATGGGATGGAACTTGAGTTCTATAAAAAAATAGCACGGCAAATTTGAAGGATATTTTTTCAAAGAACTCGAGTTTCACAAAATCAAGTTTAAAAAAAAATGTGGTAAATTGCTAAATATTTTGTAAACAGTAGTAGATTCATACATATTTTCTCAAACAGTGGTATATGACTATTTTGGCCAAGAACTACAAATAAAAGTGTAAAACATTTTCTATCAAAAGTGTTTTTTATTTTACAGTCAACTAGAAAATAATTTCCGGTTGACCAACAATTTCAATCGTCCCAAATACCCGCAAATACAAAAAGTATTTTCCTGGAAATTAATTCCTATAAAAAACAAACACAGCGTTAATTGAAAATGAAAAAAAATGTACCATAAATTTTATACAAGTGACGGGAGTTTAATATGGAGACTAAAAGATCGTGCTTGTATTCGTGAATCTTCCAAGTTCTAAAGGACAAAAAGAAAAAATAAATATGTTAGGTATTTAGATCACTTCATATTACGGTGGACATTATACTCCAAGCATTAGCACTATGTCTAGCTGGTTCAAGAACGGCTTGGTAGTGAATAAAAATAATCGGTCCCAGAGAACATGCTATTTGCAATACGGGTCAAAGAGACCTCTACGAAAAGAAAACAAGATGAAAGATCAAGGGAAAACAAAATGTCACTAAGTTAGAGTAATGCTATTTGAAATTTCGCAGAGAAGTTTGTGCACTAGTCTCTCAAATGTACATGGAAGTATAGGTTTCTCTTTCCCCATGCTCTCTGTGTGTTTATATATATATATATATATATATATTTATTGACCTCTTAGAAACCATAAATACCCTATCGAACTTAATGCATCATTTTCTTCTATATTCGTGAAATTTTGAAACAATTTAGATTATTCAATCGTTTCTATATAAATATAAATTATAATTTTTCCCCATAAAAATAGATTCTCTATTTTGTAATTCAAATTCAAGTAAAAAAGACCCCGCCACAAGAGAGGGGGGGGGGGGGGGTGTTCTAAATTTTGTATATCTCTTCCATTTAAAAATTTATTTAAATGGTTTCTAATACTAATAAGATTTGACAGAGTAGCATGAGCCCTATATCAACTCAGTCATACCAAACAATTAAAACAAGTGGTCAACCAAAACACAACGGATGTTAAGGAAAAGAATAATTGCTAATTTCGAAATTCTTGCCTAAGGATGACTGTTATCCCTACTCCACCATTGACACGATGGCTAGAAATTAAGACATGTTCCCTTACAACAAGTCGTCAGAGTCTAGTATAAATGGAGTTTTGAGGTAAGAGAGTGAAAACTTCTAGATCTTTGGATTTATCTTGAAAATAAAGGCTCTTCCCGACATAAGCATCGAAGAGGGCATTAACTAGCGCCACATCGATGTCACTCAGATAACGTGGTTCATTGTAGGAGCTTGTCCTTTGGTTTGACCATGCAATCTACTACATCATCAATTGGCACCATATGAGGGAACGACTTCCTATTTTTTCTTATGAAAAAAATTATATGGTTCAAACAGGGTTGATAGACATCCAATGCAACATTAGCAACACCACCAACCAACTTGATCAGAACGCCCGAAATAATCCCATCAAGATTAGTGAAGGATTTCCACTTTGGACCAACAAGTGAAAGATATGGCAGCTTCTTTTAAGGCACCCCGCCACGATATGAATTGCCTTCTCCCTTAAGGCACCCTGCCGCGATGAATAAGGAATAATTTGCAGTGACCAAGGCAAGGATAAAATGAAGGGGACGAGAATCAAATGTTTTGGATCCCAAATAATATTATTGCAAAAACTATCAATTCAAAATAGCAATTACACATAAGAAAACAAATATTTATGTGAAAAACTCTTTCTCCTTGAAGGGAAAAACTACGGGACAAACTTTGAATCAATTCACTATTATCAAATCTGTTTGTTCATTTAGGCTACTTAAACCAGATTGTTTAACCTAATTAATTAACCAAGTTGATTATTAGATTTATTATTCAGATCTAGGTTAAACAAGCATATATCATATCATGCATAAAAGCAGAAAAGTAAATAACATCATGATATGATGACCTAAGAAAACCGATGAAACGAACCGTTTCAAGGTAAAAACGTGAGGAGAAGTTGACTTAGCTATCCTCAAGGTAAAGTAAATCCACTACAAGAGAATCGAAGTTTTTACAAAAGATTTAATCCTAAGTCTATTGCTACCTCATGTAGTCACTTACTGACACGACCACATGCAAGCTCCGAATTCGTGGATTCCTTCTCTTCTTGGATTTACACCAACACAAGCACCCTTGCTTGTGACTTTGAGATCCCACTCAAAGGTTTTAGGTCAATAGCAGTAATGATCTTGTAGTAGTAATTAGGTTCTACCACCGCTTGATTGTAGATCTTGCTTCGGTAGATTCTTGTGTAGTTAGAAGGTACAAAACCTCTCAGATCTCACAAAGAGTAACACACAAGTGGGTTTCCCTTTTATATGTGGACAAGTTAGAATGATACCCTAACAATTTTCATGAGCTTGGGCCTTGTTTAAAACTTCTGCAAAATCTGATTTCTGCGATTCTCAATCGGTCGAGTCTAATTTCTTGATCGGTTGGGCTTGACTAAAATTGACTCTCTTTTTCTAAAGTCAGTTGAACTTGAAGCTTGAAACCTATACTTTTAAGCATTGCCTAATACATAGACTAGACATGTTTTGTTCTCGATTTGCCGACACATTTAAAATATGATTATAAATATTTAATCCTAAATCTTTAGAACCTAACAATCTCCCCCTTTGGTAATCCGTGACAAAACACACACACACACACACACACAAAATGAAATGCTCAAATTAAATACTAGCCCAAATACAAGATATTTCCCTAATACAATTCTAACACAACTACTAACTATTAGTTGCTAGTATAGATAGCAGTTATTGAAAGAATTAACCTGTAAATTCCTGAAACACTGAAAACAAAACCATAAACGCATGTGTGGAAGATACAATACCAAAATCAAAGTAAAAATATGATCTTTAATTCACAAAACATATAAAGAGAGACAATAATATCATAGTGAATAACCCCATCATCAATTATCATAAGCAATAATCACATCAATGTTTGTGAAACAAGAACAGAAACACTGAACAAATATAAACAATGACATATAAAAGGAAATATAAACATCAAAACTAAAGAAAATACATCAAACTCCCCCTAAGTACAAAAACTCTACTCCTTCTAATTACAAAAAGTTCTAAAACCTACTCCCTCTTTTTGTTACAAATTGCCAAAGGCAACATCAATCATTAGAGGGTGGAAAAGGTGGAAACGCACTCCTATAGTCGACAAATTCAGCTCTTAAGGTAGCAACCTCAATCAACAACTCATCCAAAAGCTGTCCATGAGTTGCCTAAGTAATCATGAAAGACTCCATCATGGAATGGAGCAAGAAAGGAGGGGTAACAGTAGGGTCAACATCATTAGCACCACTAGAATGATCCACAGCAGCAGTCGGATCCACAAAAGTCTCCTCAGCAACAGGCATAGTACCAGATGTAGGAGTTGTAGTAGAAGCTTCACCTCATGATCTCTTTGAAGTCCTAGTGCTTGGTTCAGTGCTCTTTATCTGAGCTTGTCATTGACTAAGAAAGGTGGCTTTTATAGGGGCAATACTGTGAACTAACTCTAAGGGAGGAAAATTTGACAACCCTTGAAACCTCAAAATCCTATATATGTACATAGGAAAGAACAACTTTTGAGCTTTACCTGTACTCCTATAGATATCAACAATGGTTTGAATAAACATAGAAGAAAAACACATAGAACAATCAGTAACAAGAGCATAAAGGAATGCACACCTATCTATAGGGACAATATGAACATGTGAGATAGGATAAATGTTATGGAAAGAAATTTGTAAATACAAAGAGTTAAGCTCGGTAAACTCACAAGAATTGATTCTTGGTTCAGTTCCCCAAGAAACAGACCTACCATAGAGAAGAGACATGATATCATCAACAGGAGGAAAATCAGTGTATGGATATATGGGTTTAAGAACTATAGGCACTCCTAAAGTTTCAGAAACTGTTTGCTTATTAATAGTGAACTCTTGACCTCTAATCCAGGAAGTCAAATAATGACCACCTGTCATTTCAAGATAGATAGAGAGATTTGAATAAAACTCTCTAATCAAAAATGCAGGAGGAGGATCAGACACCTCACACAAAGGAACCTAGTTCCTAGACACAAAGTTCCTACGAATGGATGGATCTAACTCACTCAACACAATCTCCCTTTCACCCCAAATAGACCTATATTTAGTTAAGGTCTCATAAGTCTCTTCACACTTATCAGTGAGAAACCTAACTTTATCAACAAAGGTTGACCTAGAGGAGGATGAAGCATTGTTCCTATTAGCTCTAGTGTTAAACTTCCTACCAACCTTAGGAGCCATGACAGAGAAAAAAAAAAAAAAAAAAAAAACAACAACAACAACAAAAACTAATGGCAGATTGCATCAAAATGGGTTAGAGACAAGATAACATGAAATTTTTGAAAAACTAGATGATGCATGTCAATAGTGCACAGATGATGCATGATCTGATGCTCTAAAACAGTTCAATTTTATCACAATCTTGAAAATTGACCAAGAAAATTAAGAATTTTACAAAATCCCTAATTTTCAAAAACCTAATTTTCAAAAACTCTTATATTGATCAATTGAAAAACACAAGTATAAAACATGCTATAATCACTTAATCAAACAATATCACAAGCCAATTTTACTCAATTTTGCCCAATTTCACAAAATTCCCAAATCTCTCAAGAACATAAGAACCCTAATTTCGAAAATTTTGAAATTAAAGCATGTGGATCATGTTTAAATGATGCATGAAAAAAAACCCATGAGTCAGATTTGATTAAAATGCACAAAAAAAAAAAAAAAAAAAAAAAACCAATTTCTCATTGATGCGAATTTTTTTGAAAAATTCATGAAAAATGCATGAATGCATGTAATTTGAAAAAAAAATAAAAAGGGGCAAAAGTGTCTTACCTTAGGATTTAGAAGAAAACCTTTGAATCTTTGACCAAGAATAAGACAAAAAAAATTTTGAGTGAGAAGGGATCGAGAGATGAATTGAAGAGAAAGACAAAGAATAGTGAAAAAGGTTGATTTGATTCCTATTTAAAAAAAAAAAAATGAAATTTGATAGGTGGGGGAGAATCGGGAAGGAATCGAAATTCACATAAAAATAGGCTCAACTGATTGAAAAGAATCGAGCAAGCCTTAGAGTTTTAGCTTAAAAACTGGAATTTCCTTTTGCCTTTTCGATCGGTCGAAAGACAGACTCGATCGATCGAATCTTGAAGAAACAAATTTTTTGAAAAATCTAGAAAAATTTTCTGCAAAAACATTTGAAAAATAGTGTGGGGCCCGGCCCAAAAACAATGGGCTATTCCAAATTCAGGCCCATCCGAGGAGCGTCCTGTCCGAAGAAAAACCACATATGAAGCATTACTCGATCCCACTAACGCCAAGGAAACCTGTCTGAGGAGTAACTCCTCCTCGGACATCACGAAGCCCAGACGAGGAACTCTCCCCAGCCATTTCAGTTCATCCTCCCAACATATAAAATGAATAAAATCCAAAATATCTCATGGAAAGCTACCACCACATTAATTGCGTCCCAACCACCCTCTTGGCCGCATTAATGAGGAAAAGACCCCTGAACAGTACCACCTTGGCCTTTGCAACTCACAAAGGGACTGATGAGGGCGTCTGATGGGACAGGTGCTCAAGTAGATGCTTAGATGATCAACAGGTGTAAGGTTGAGATGAGAGGAAGAGAACTATATAATGTAGTGGAGTCCCTCAAAGAAGGGGACGGAAAAAATTGTATTGAGAACTGAAGAAATAGAATCATACAGGAGAGATCCATTCTTGTGTCTTTATTTTTTCTGCAAACAATACTGTCCATGTATCAGACCGAATAGGTTCACTGAGGCTAAGCTCTTTGACCCATCCTCTACAAATATTTATTGTGGGTTGCGCTTTGGGCCAAGGCTTGATCAATAGAAGTTGGGCCAGGAAAATCGTGCAACCACAATTGGCGCCGTCTGTGGGAAGAACTAAGGCATCAGCTAGTGCAAACGGTCGAGCATGGCAGAACTAGGTCCGCACCAGGAGGATCCTCACCAAGCTAACTCCCAACGGACACAACCCGCCGAGTCCCAGAGGCAAAATAACCCAACCAACCCAGGCGGCAGGGGGAATCGTGAGGGAAGTGTGCATACTATCCGGACGAGCTAGAGTCACACTCAAATAGGAAGTCACGTGTCTCAGAGGCGAAATAGTCACCAGGCCATGCAGCGAGAGATAGATGACCTAAAAAGGAAGTTACGACGTGTGCAGCGAAGACGATCTCCCTCTGACTCAGGCGAGTCTTCTAATGCGGAGGACGTGAGTTACAGACAAAGGTCAAGGACACCCCCAAGTGAAACATTTTCTTACGAAAAGGAACCACGCCCTGTACGGAGGTATGAGAACCCATCCAGCAAAGGTTCGGGGAACGACGCCATGAAGAAGGCGCTGGATCAGGTCTCGAGGTCACCCTTCACGAATAGAATCGAAGGGGCTAAGCTGCCAAGACGCTTCAACCAACCGGTGTTCGCCATCTATAACGGCAGAGCAGACCCGGTAGAGCACGTGAGTCAGTTTAACCAAAAAATGGCGATTTATTCGCAAAACGAAACCCTAATGTGCAAAATCTTCCCATCCAGCTTGGGATCGATGGCAATGAGGTGGTTCAACAGCCTGAAGACAAACTCTGTAGGCTCCTACAAGCAGCTCACTCAAGCTTTTTGCTCCCGTTTTATCACAAACACCAGAGTCCCTCGACCTCTCAGTTCGCTACTATCCTTATCCATGCACGAAGGAGAAACCCTGAAAGCGTACTCGGATAGGTATTGGGAGGTGTATAACGATTTAGATGACAACCATGATAATGTTGCTATCAGCACGTTCAAAAGCGGTCTCCCCACCGAGCATGGCTTAAGGAAATCCCTCACCGGAAAACCAGTTACTGATGTCCAACAGCTAATGGATAGGATCGACAAGTACAAAAGAGTAAAGGAAGATCAGCTGCAAGGGAGGGGAAAGGAGAAGATTATCCCCCCCAAAGCAAATGATTTCAGGTCGGAACGTCACAATCCTGGTCAGCCGAGGAGAGATTTTCCGCGACAGGCTGGGCAGAGCAACCTGCAAACAGTGAATGTCGTATTCAGAGAGCCAGTACAACAGGTACTGGAGAAAGTAAGGGATGAACTCTATTTCAGATGGCCGGGAAAGATGGCTGGAGACCCTTCCAAACGTAACCAGAACCTGTACTGCCACTATCATCGGGACCATGGGCATACTACTGAGGACTGCAGGAATCTGTGGAATCACCTAGATCAATTGGTCCGAGAAGGAAAGTTACGTCACCTGCTGCACCCATCGAGCGGCCATCCCGGCCAAGCAGCACAAGAGCCTCGAAGGGACGTGTCTTTAAGACCCCCCACCGGGACGATACACGTCATCCTCGCTGCACCAGGAAGAACCGGGCCACCCATCCCCAGGGTATTAGCCGTTGATCGGCTCCCCTCCGAGGGCAGGCAAAGGGAGCCCAAAAGGCTAAAAAAGGGAAGCTCCTTGATACTGGGATTCTCGGATGAGGATAAGAGAGGAACTGTTCAACCTCACGATGATGCCTTGGTGGTCACATTGCGGATTGGGGGCTTTGATGTGAAAAGGGTGTTAGTAGACTCGGGAAGTGCGGTGGAGATAATGTACCCTGACCTATACAAGTGGCTGAACTTGAAGCCGGAAGATTTGACAGCTTATGACTCCCCCCTTCTCAGCTTCGAGGGAAGGATTGTTACGCCAAAAGGGCAAATCTGACTACCCGTACAGACTGGGGCGGAAGTGGTGGAGGTGAATTTTATCGTGGTCGACGCTTATTCACCCTACACCGCGATAGTTGCAAGGCCATGGATCCACTCCCTAGGGGCCGTGACCTCCACATTTCACCAAAAAGTAAAATACCCATCCAGAGGACAAGTGGAAGAGATCCGAGGAGATCAGGCCTTGGCCAGGAAGTGTATGGTGGCTGCCATTTTACATCGGCCCTTAGTCGAGTCATCGGTCCCAGAGAGCTTATAGCAACCAGCCTCCTCGGCAAGGCAAGACGATGGGCTGGCCGAGGAGATAAGGTGTGAAGGTTTAGATAAGATTGCTGTCAACGATGACCCGGAGAAGTTCTTTCAGGTCGGCTCTGAATTGCCCTCTCAAGAAAAGGAGGAGCTGGTCAGATTTCTCAGAGAAAATGTCGACGTATTCGCATGGGACGCCTACAATGCCCCGGGAGTTGATCCTAGCCTCATTTGTCACCACCTGAACGTCAACCCCTCTTCCACTCCGAGGAAGCAGCCACCCCGACGCCCTTCAAAGGAACACGCTAGTGCCGTAAGAGACGAAGTGGCAAAATTGAAAAGAGCAGGGGCTATCAAAGAGGTCTTTTATCCCGAATGGTTGGCGAACACAGTGGTGGTAAGGAAGAAGACGGGGAAGTGGAGGGTCTGCGTGGACTTCACGGACCTGAACAAGGCGTGCCCCAAGGACCCATTCCCCCTACCCAAAATCGATCGATTGGTGGATGCAACCGTGGGGCACCCTCGAATGAGCTTCCTGGACGCCTTCCAGGGCTATCATCAGATACCCCTTGTGCTAGAGGACCAAGAGAAAACGGCTTTCATGACGCCCATCGGAAATTATCATTATAAGGTGACGCCGTTCGGGCTAAAGAACGCGGGCTAAAGAACGCGGGCTCAACCTACCAAAGGATGATGACTCGGATGTTCGAGCCACAACTGGGCAAGATCATTGAAGTTTATATAGACGATATGGTTGTGAAGAGTAAAAGGGTGTCCGAGCACGTGAAAGATCTCGGAATAGTCTTCGCTATCTTAAGGGAGCACCGGTTGCGGCTGAATGCCTCCAAATGTTCATTCGAGGTCGGGTCTGGGAAATTCCTACGGTACATGGTCACCCACAGGGGAATAGAAGTAAGTCCCGACCAAATCAAAGCCATTAACAGCCTACAGACTCCTCGGAACCCGAAGGAGGTGCAGAAGCTCACTGGCATGATTGCGGCATTAAACCGGTTCATATCGCGATCGGCGGATCGATGTCGGCCTTTTTACCTCCTGATAAACAAGTGGAAAGAGTTCGAATGGTCGGAGGATTGTGTTCAGGCTTTCCAGCAGCTTAAGGACTACCTGTCCCGACCACCCATCATGTCCAGTCCTGAGGCAGATGAGGTGCTGTTTGCCTACATCGCCGTAGCTCCCCACGCTATAAGCCTGGTACTAATACGGAATGATAATGGGGTGTAGCGACCGGTGTACTATGTGAGCAAATCACTACATGAGGCCGAGGTGCGATACCTACCTTTAGAAAAGGCAATTCTGGCGATAGTGCATCCAACCCGGAAGCTTCCTCATTACTTTCAGGCGCATACAGTCATCGTTCTAACTCAGCTTCCCCTTCGAGCCGTGCTTCGAAGCGCTGACTACACAGGAAGGATCGCCATGTGGAGTGCTCTTTTGGGGGCCTTTGATATTAAATATATGCCTAGACCCTCCGTCAAAGGACAGGTCCTCGCAGACTTGGTAGCGGAGTTTGCTGAGCCCTCTATAGAAACAATGACTGAGAAGAAAGACCTGGGTGGAAAATTGGTTGGCGCAATTTCAGCAGGGGGGACCATGCATTGGAAGGTCTACGTGGATGGCGCGGCCAACCAGAGAGGATCAGGAGTTGGGATAGTTTTAATATCGCCGGACGGCGCTGCCATTGAAAAATCGTTAAGACTCGGATTCTCGGCTACGAACAATGAAGCCGAATACGAAGCCTTACTTCAGGGGATGGCGATGGTTCAAAGATTGGGTGGAAGAATAATAGAAGCATTCTCGGACTCCAGATTAGTGGTCGGAAAAGTGATGGGCGAGCTTGAAGCTCGAGATACTAGGATGCAAGAGTATCTGGGACAAGTCAAACGGCTACAGACGAGTTTTGAATCCTTTAGTCTGATGCACATTTCCAGGAGCGTAAACACCCATGCAGACTCGTTGGCCACTCTCGCCACGTTCTCGGCGCATAATCTGCCGCGAATGATCCTTGTTGAAGATCTATCACAGGCAAGTCCCATCCGCGGAGACCCGGCTCAAGTCCATCAGATCAAAAAAAGTCCCAGCTGGATGGATCCCATAAAGAGCTTCCTCCAAAGCGACATCTTACCGGAGGAAAAACTGGAAGCCGAGAAGATACGCAGGAATGCTCCTCGGTTCTGGCTATCAGAGGACCACAAACTATATCGACGCTCTTACTCTGGACAGTACCTACTCTGCATACATCCAGAAGAGTCTGAATCTTTACTTGAGGAGTTACACGAGGGGATTTGCGGAAGCCACACCGGAGGAAGGTCGCTGGCGCACAGGGCACTCACCCAAGGGTACTGGTGGCCGAACATGCAAAGAGAGGCCCAAGAATACGCTAAGAAGTGCGACCAGTGCCAAAGATTCGCCCCGAATATCCACCAACCCGGAGGGGTCCTCAACCCCCTCTCTAGCCCATGGCCGTTCGCACAATGGGGCCTTGATATAGTCGGACCTTTCCCCAAAGCTGCGGGGAACAAGCGATACATAATAGTCGGAACTGGTTACTTCACTAAATGGGTGGAAGCTGAGCCCTTGGCCAACATTAGGGATGTGGACGCCCAAAAATTCATCTGGAAGAACATCATCACCCGCTTCGGGACTCCGCGTACACTCATTTCCGACAATGGTCTGCAGTTCGACAGTAGGAACTTTAGGGAGTATTGCCGCGAGTTTGGAATCATTAACCGATATTCCACCCCCACCTACCCTCAAGGAAATGGGCAGGTCGAGGCCGTGAACAAGGTCATAGTGAACGGACTGAAGAAGAGACTGGACGAGGCAAAGGGGAGATGGGTAGAAGAACTCCCCCACGTCTTATGGACTTATCGGACGACGCCACGACGATCGACCGGTGAGACCCCCTTCTCGATGACTTATGGGGCTGGGGCCGCGCTCCCGATCGAGAACAACTTTCCCACACTAAGGTCTAGATCGTTTACCCCAAACGATAACGACGAGTTATTGGAACGGAGTCTGGACCTAACTGAAGAAAGAAGGGAAAAAGCGATGATTCATATGGCCTAACTGAGACAAGGGTATGATGCTAACGTCAAACTGCGGCCTCTGGGTCCAGGTGATCTCGTGATGAGGAAGATTCTTGGCAGCGCAAAGAACCCCTCTTGGGCAAGATGGGGCCCAATTGGGAAGGACCATACCGTATCACATCCGTGGCCGGAATAGGCGCCTACTACCTAGAAGATTTGGATGAAAAAGCTGTACCTCGACCATGGAATGTAAATAACCTCAGAAGATATTATTATTAATGAGAATGGCATAGCATATGTTTTCTTTCATGACTATCCGCTGCTTGCTGATTTACTGACAACTATTCATAAGTTTTAAACAGAACCTAAGTCCTGCATGGCTCCTCGGACCACAGACTTAGGGGAAATTATTACTTAAGGCAACTACTCAAAAATTTTTGGACAGAACCAAGGCCTTGCATGGTCCTCAGACTCAAGCCTATGGGGAAACCAAGTATCCAAAATAAGTTTTAAACAGAACCTAAGTTCTGCATGGCTCCTCGGACCACAGACTTAGGGGAAATTAATACTTAGGGCAACTATTCATAAGTTTTAAACAGAACCTAAGTCCAGCATGGCTCTTCGGACCACAGACTTAGGGGAAATTATTACTTAAGGCAACTACTCAAAAAGTTTTGGACATAACCAAGGCCTTGCATGGTCCTCGGACTCAAGCCTATGGGGAAACCAAGTATCCAAAATAAGTTTTAAACAGAACCTAAGTTCTACATGACTCCTCAGACCACAGACTTAGGGGAAATTAATACTTAGGGCAACTATTCATAAGATTTAAACAGAACCTAAGTCCTGCATGGCTCTTCGGACCACAGACTTAGGGGAAATTATTACTTAAGGCAACTACTCAAAAAGTTTTGGACAGAACCAAGGCCTTGCATGGTCCTCGGACTCAAGCCTATGGGGAAACCAAGTATCCAAAATAAGTTTTAAACAGAACCTAAGTCCTGCATGGCTCCTCGGACCACAGACTTAGGGGAAATTATTACTTAAGGCAACTACTCAAAAAGTTTTGGACAGAACCAAGGCCTTGCATGGTCCTCGGACTCAAGCCTATGGGGAAACCAAGTATCCAAAATAAGTTTTAAACAGAACCTAAGTCCTGCATGGCTCCTCGGACCACAGACTTAGGGGAAATTAATACTTAGGGCAACTATTCATAAGTTTTAAACAGAACCTAAGTCTTGCATGGCTCCTCGGACCATAGACTTAGGGGAAATTATTACTTAAGGCAACTACTCAAAAAGTTTTGGACAGAACCAAGGCCTTGCATGGTCCTCGGACTCAAGCCTATGGGGAAACCAAGTATCCAAAATAAGTTTTAAACAGAACCTAAGTTCTGCATGACTCCTCGGACCACAGACTTAGGGGAAATTAATACTTAGGGCAACTATTCATAAGTTTTAAACAGAACCTAAGTCCTGCATGGCTCCTCGGACCACAGACTTAGGGGAAATTATTACTTAAGGCAACTACTCAAAAAGTTTTGGATAGAACCAAGGCCTTGCATGGTCCTCGGACTCAAGCCTATGGGGAAACCAAGTATCCAAAATAAGTTTTAAACAGAACCTAAGTCCTGCATGGCTCCTCGGACCACAGACTTAGGGGAAATTAATACTTAGGGCAACTATTCATAAGTTTTAAACAGAACCTAAGTCTTGCATGGCTCCTCGGATCACAGACTTATGGGAAATTATTACTTAAGGCAACTACTCAAAAAGTTTTGGACAGAACCAAGGCCTTGCATGGTCCTCGGACTCAAGCCTATGGGGAAACCAAGTATCCAAAATAAGTTTTAAACAGAACCTAAGTTCTGCATGACTCCTCGGACCACAGACTTAGGGGAAATTAATACTTAGGGCAACTATTCATAAGTTTTAAACAGAACCTAAGTCCTGCATGGCTCTTCGGACCACAGACTTAGGGGAAATTATTACTTAAGGCAACTACTCAAAAAGTTTTGGACAGAACCAAGGCCTTGCATGGTCCTCGGACTCAAGCCTTTAGGGAAACCAAGTATCCAAAATAAGTTTTAAACAGAACCTAAGTCCTGCATGGCTCCTCGGACCACAGACTTAGGGGAAATTAATACTTAGGGCAACTATTCATAAGTTTTAAACAGAACCTAAGGCCTGCATGGCTCCTCGGACCACAGACTTAGGGGAAATTATTACTTAAGGCAACTACTCAAAAAGTTTTGGACAGAACCAAGGCCTTGCATGGTCCTCGGACTCAAGCCTATGGGGAAACCAAGTATCCAAAATAAGTTTTAAACAGAACCTAAGTCCTGCATGGCTCCTCGGACCACAGACTTAGGGGAAATTAATACTTAGGGCAACTATTCATAAGTTTTAAACAGAACCTAAGTCTTGCATGGCTCCTCGGACCACAGACTTAGGGGAAATTATTACTTAAGGCAACTACTCAAAACGTTTTGGACAGAACCAAGGCCTTGCATGGTCCTCGGACTCAAGCCTATGGGGAAACCAAGTATCCAAAATAAGTTTTAAACAGAACCTAAGTTCTGCATGACTCCTCGGACCATAGACTTAGGGGAAATTAATACTTAGGGCAACTATTCATAAGTTTTAAACAGAACCTAAGTCCTGCATGGCTCCTCGGACCACAGACTTAGGGGAAATTATTACTTAAGGCAACTACTCAAAAAGTTTTGGACAGAACCAAGGCCTTGCATGGTCCTCGGACTCAAGCCTATGGGGAAACCAAGTATCCAAAATAAGTTTTAAACAGAACCTAAGTCCTGCATGGCTCCTCGGACCACAGACTTAGGGGAAATTAATACTTAGGGCAACTATTCATAAGTTTTAAACAGAACCTAAGTCCTGCATGGCTCCTTGGACCACAGACTTAGGGGAAATTATTACTTAAGGCAACTACTCAAAAAGTTTTGGCCAGAACCAAGGCCTTGCATGGTCCTCGGACTCAAGCCTATGGGGAAACCAAGTATCCAAAATAAGTTTTAAACAGAACCTAAGTCCTGCATGGCTCCTCGGACCACAGACTTAGGGGAAATTAATACTTAGGGCAACTATTCATAAGTTTTAAACAGAACCTAAGTCTTGCATAGTTCCTTGGACCACAGACTTAGGGGAAATTATTACTTATGATAGATTGGGAGATTATTACTTAAAGGAAATCATTTTAATGCATGCGCACAGTCTAGCACCATCGCAACCCTCAAATGCGCAGCCCAAAAACCCATTTTATTTTGACCGTTTACCTGTATCTACATCGTTGCAAATGTTTAAAAAAGAGCGCTACTGACATACATCCATAGTAAGCAAAACGAACATTTTATATTAATATTCCAAGTACATTAGAAAGAGAGGTCCTTACAAAAGAATGGAAAAATAAGACGACTCTCATTCAAAAAAAAAAAAAAAAAAAAAAGAGTACAAAGATCAAAAGCGTAAAAGGCTAAGCCTTAGCAGGAGGATCTTCTTTCTGCTCGGGCTGAGGAGGAGGAACCTCGATGGTAGAGTATGCGGCGGGATCCTTCGCCATATCAGGCATAGGGACGGCATCTGGCACCGTCAGATCCTGCTCAGTCGCTGCCTGGGCGCCGTCAGGATTCTCTCGGATATCCGGAGGGAAGAAGATGTTCTCAGGCAGCCTTAATGCCGAATCTGCAGGAACTCCTGCAGCATCAAGGGCGTAAGCCCATGAGGTGCTGCAGTAATCCCTGCACACCTCAGGGATCTCCTCGGAGAGCCTGGCCTCCGTTTCTTGGACCCCAAGCTGGCGAGCAGCATTCTTTTCAGCCTCCACAGACTCCCGGATCAGCTAAGCCCCCTCTCTAACCCGCCGCAGCTCACCATCGATTTTTTGCAGAGCAGTCTTAAGTTCCAACACTGCCTGATTTTCGGTGGCGAGGTTGATCTGGGTCAAATGTAGCTCCTTGCGCTGATCCTCCGCCTGGGTCTCGGCACTCTTCAGACCAGCCTCAACGCTTTTACGCTTTTTCTCCGACTCCTTGAACTTCTCAGTAAGTTCAAGATGTTCTTGCTTCAGGGATCCCAAGGTCTTCTCCATCTCCGTCCGGGACTGGACCTCAACCTCAGCCCAACTTCGATTATCCCGACAAAATTCCTCAGCCACAAATACCTGTTGAGTAATCTTTAAACGAAACAAAGTCAGTTCAGAATTTGACAGGGTTAAATAAGTCAATAAATCAGTAAAAGAATTACTCACCAGCGCAAGATCCCTTTTAAGGGATAGGAAAAGCTCAGGCTGAGAGAACCGCCTATAGGCCTCCATATCCTGAGGAAGCAGTAAGGGTTGCTCTAAGGCCTTCGCCACATACCCTGCTCAGCCCCGATTGTACTCTCGGATCGACGAGTTGTAGGGAATAGCAACCCCCTCCAACTCCAGCTTAGGACTCCACGTGCGCGGGGCAGCACGCACCTCAGCCCGGTTCTCCTCATCCTTACTTTCAGAGGAGTTTGCCCTCTTGCTCCTCTGCCCCTTGGCAGCCTTTTGCTGCTTAGCAGGCCGGGTAACCAACTCACCCTCCTCAGGAATGTCAACCTGCCTCTTCTTCTTCAAGTCCGGGATCGCTTTGAGGCCAGGATCAGTAAGGACCTGAGGGGCAATAGGAGGCGGGCCCTGGGTTTGCGCTTTGGCAGGCGCCTTCGAGGACTGGCCCTTGCCTCGACTGGACATCAACTCTCTCAGAGACTTTCCCTTTCCTGCCATGGGCTTTGCCTCTTCGTCTGAAGTATCGTCCGAGCAGATAACGATTGAGGGAACACCAACTGCGGAATGTTGGTCCTGCTCTGCTTCGGGATTAGAAAGCTCCACCAAGGGGTTTTGCTGAATTTCCTCATCGAAGTAAAACTTGTCTATCTCTTCCTCAAGGGAAAGACGAGATGATTCAGCTTCTTCTTCAACCAAAACAGCAGCGCCAGGCTCGTTTACCAGAGGTAGCTGCTCTGCTAAATAGGGATTTCTGACACCAGGAAACACAACTGGTGGCAGATCGTGTTGAGTTAGGAACCCGTCCTTGGACACGTCAATCCTAGCCAGCCTCGGACTGCCAGCCCTTATAGCGTGACCGATTGCCTGGAAAGCGCTGCTTAGAGGTTGATAGCCCAGAACCAGATGGGCTGCACGCAACTGTCCGTCCTCGAAAACGTAAATCTCCGACCTAAGAAGATAGTTCAACGCTGGCACGTTCACAAAGTTTATCCGAGGAGCAACGTGAACTTTGTCTGCAAACAACCAAGAAAAGTGGGGTTAGTCCATGAAATTTTCCAATTACAAAGAAAGCAAGAAAAATAACCCCTCAATACTAAATCCTTTCCCAGAAAGGACCGATCCTAAAAGCGCCGCACCTGGGTTTCCTACCCGAGTTGGACAATGAATACCGTCGAACCACTCCCCAGAAGCAATGAGGAAGTCATTCTTCACGGTCTTATTGGATACTGGGAGACAAGAGATCAACCTAACGTCCTCGTTCTGGGATTTAAGATAATACCCATCATCCCCGAGGCGGTGACATTCGTACAGATGAGCCACATCGTGCCAAGTAAGGCCTAAATTCATCTACTCGTCTAAGACATCTACACAGCCTAGTATCTTGAACATATTCGGGGCACAATGATACGACGTCAACCTATGGTTGAACAGGTATTCCCTTGTAATCCTACGCATGGGAAGTGTCATCCCTCCCTCTATGAAAGCAATCATGGGGATAACAACTTCTCCCTCACTTCTATCTGTCAATACTCCTTCAAGAGGACAGTACCGCAGCCCAACCCCCGGGGGAATGTGGTATTTAGCCCTAAAGGCCTCCATAGCGGCAGGAGTTTTTACTAATTTTTCGAATCTACCCATCTGAACTGAACTGGGGAAATGAAAGTAAAGACTGAGAAGAAAAGTAGAGTCCGAGGAGGGAATTGAAATAGCGAGAAGAACGAAATATACTGGTACCTTCACAAAACGCCCAATGGGACGCCTGGAAATCTCTCTTGGACGAAACGCTTCACAAAAAACGGTTACGGTGGCGCAACGGACGCAAGTGTTCGTGTATCTCTGGGATTCGATGGAGTTCTCTGGAGTCCTTTGAGGTCTATGAAATACAGATAAAAAGAAGGAACTGAACCCCTCTGACGTCTTATATAGCCGGGAGGAGAGAGAAATGGTCACTCCTGCCTAAAAATACGAGAAAAAACGATGGCCGTTCGATCCACGCCACGCCGTTGGATGAAGGGAACATAACGCCTCCAGAAGTTAATGGTCACGCCTCGTAAATTGTAGCGCGTCAAAAGTAACGATCCGCACGCGCGCCACACGATCTCCTTATTTCCATCCTCTCACAAACATCAAAACCCCGCTTTTCTCCTCGGAAGGAAATAAAAACCGGAGTTTTGAGGGACTATTGTGGGGCCCGACCCAAAAACAATGGGTTATTCCAAATTCAGGCCCATCCGAGAAGCGTCCTGTCCGAAGAAAAACCACATATGAAGCATTACTCGATCCCACTAACGCCAAGGAAACCTGTCCGAGGAGTAACTCCTCCTCGGACATCACGAAGCCCAGACGAGGAACTCTCCCCAGCCATTTCAGTTCATCCTCCCAACATATAAAATGAATAAAATCCAAAATATCTCATGGAAAGCTTCCACCACATTAATTGCGTCCCAACCACCCTCTTGGCCGCATTAATGAGGAAAAGACCCCTGAACAGTACCACCTTGGCCTCTGCAACTCACAAAGGGACTGATGAGGGCGTCTGATGGGACAGGTGCTCAAGTAGATGCTTAGATGATCAACAGGTGTAAGGTTGAGATGAGAGGAAGAGAACTATATAATATAGTGGAGTCCCTCAAAGAAGGGGACGGAAAAAATTGTATTGGGAACTGAAGAAATAGAATCATACAGGAGAGATCCATTCTTGTGTCTTTATTTTTTCTGCAAACAATATTGTCCATGTATCAGACCGAATAGGTTCACTGAGGCTAAGTTCTTTGACCCATCCTCTACAAATATTTATTGTGGGTTGCGCTTTGGGCTAAGGCTTGATCAATAGAAGTTGGGCCAGGAAAATCGTGCAACCACAAACAGTTTTTGTGATATGAGATGCATGTTCATGATTTCAAATGTTTTTCAAAACCAAACTTTTCTAAGAAAAATTCAAACCTTAGCGAATTTTATCTAACTTTTCTTTCCTCACTCCCCCAAAATGCATTAAGCACATCAAGAAGTTAAATTTAGGATGGCCACAAAGCTTAACACTCAATCACATGTACAAAGTTTAACAAAGATTTGCTTGTGGTGTGTGCAACTAGTAAGTGTATGAGATACTCACAAGGTGATATGTAGACTGAAAACAAGCACAATTTCTACATTATCCATCACAAAAGTTTGAAAGTAACTATCACCTAAGAGTTACATCATATAACTCTCACATCTCCTAGAAAACATGCTTGCAACCATGCAAAAAAAAAAAAAAAAAAAAAAAAATTTATTTCTTTTGAAGCATATTTTTCTTTGTTTTTCATTTTGCTTTTTGTTTTTTGTTTTTTGTTTTTTTTTTTTTTTTTTTTAAATTTTCATAGCAACACCTTTAAATATCTTGTTGTGCAAGTGCTACACTTTACTGAGAACGGTTTTTATGATTTGCACATAAGTGTTCATGATTGACAAATAACAGTGGTGAGATAGTTATTTATGCATTTCTTCTAGGATTTTTTAGTCCTTACAATCAAATGAATGTGACTTCAAAATAAAGAGCATGTGTTTAAAAACCATAAACAACTCACACAATATAAGCACTACATAGTGCAAACTAGCAAAGTGTAGAAAAATAAATCTCATCAAAGCTAAACAAGGTACATAGTCATGAAATGTAAATTTCATAGGCCAACCTTAATTACACATCTTGAAGATGTATAATACAAAAACCTTTTTTTTTTTTTTTCTAGTTAAAAAAAATTGAAAAACATCAAAAACAAACCTAGAATGAAATGTATGAATGTAATGCAAATGCAAACCCTAAAGAAAAACAGTTTTGGTTACAAGAGATTGAAAGAATTAATACAAAGACCATGTCAGCCAGACTCACTGAGGCTGAGTCTTTTGCATCTAGACTCTTTTAGATGCAAATTTGGAGTTGGGATTTCAATTTGAATTGGCCTTAAAATCAACTCCAGTATTGGCATAAAGTTTAAGAACCTTTACCAGTTCATGGATAAGTGCCATAGAATCTTGTGCTTTTGATACAGGCACTTTTTGTTTGGATTCTTGCTTTGAAGCTTGCAACTTTGAAAGCAATTTGACCTAGTTTGCCTAGCTCCACCACAAAAATGACAAAACCATTGAGGTTTGTGGTATTTCTTGCTTCTAGATTGATTGGAATTCTTAGGTTTTGACTCACTTAAATCTATCCTAGTTCTTCTAAAAGTCAAAACTTCTTCCTTATGTACCTTAACTTCAGACACAGATGGATGAACAACAAAAGAAGATCTTGCAGGTACAAATTTAGGAGGATTAACAACAGTAGAAGATCCACTCTTAACAAACCCTAGCCCTGTCTTATCAAAATTTTTTTTTTGAACATTTAACATATCATCCAGTTCAAAAGTAGAAATACTATCTATTTGTTCTCTAGCAACAGATAATTCTAGTTTTAACTTTTAACTTTTTCAAGCAAAGACATGTTTTCAATCTTAACAGAATTCAAGAGTTCATCGGCATCAAACAATTTTAATAACAAATTCTTCTTTTTATGTTCACGAGTGTTTGTCTTTTCCAATCCTATTTCAACACTCATAGCATCTTTGGCTGCAATCTTGCATAGCTTGTTATAAGCCTCTTGCAAGTCCGCATTCTCAGAGAGTTCTCCATCAGAAGGGTTCTCATCACCAATCTCAATTTCACCTACTATAGTAGTAGCAGTGAAAGCCATAAAGTTTCCTTCTTAATCACTTTCAGACTTATGATCAAAAACTTCATCATCACTCAGAGTGACAGTCATAGCTTTACCTTTAGATCTCAAAAATGTTGGACACTTAGATTTTAGATAACCATAACCTTGACAACCATAACATTGCTGTCCTAAAGAACCGTTAGAAGATTGACCTACTTTGTCTTTTAATTTTTCAGAATTGTTATTTTTGGCTGTGTCATTCTTCTTCACATTCTTAGGGTCAACATTGTTTCTATTTCTTGCCCTTTTATTATTATTTCTCAGAAAATATCTAAAGTTCTTACCAAGATAAGCAATCTCAATAGATGAGAGTTCATCATCAAATCCACAATCATCAATATCATCAATAGATTTCAAAGTCATAGATTTGGATTTGTTAGTCTTTGATAAGTCAGATTCATAGAATTGAAGAGATCCTACAAGTTCATCTACAAGTATGGAATCAACATCTTTATTTTCAGTTATGGCAGTTACTTTTGGTCTAAAGTTCTTAGTTAATGATCTTAAAATTTTCCTAACAATTTTAGGTTGATCATAAACTTTACCCAAATTAAATGCAAAATTGACAATATCATTCAACTTAGCATATAATTCATCAAAAGACTCATCCTCAGACATTCTAATGCTTTCAAATCTAAAAGCCAACTGCTGCAATTTATTAATTTTTACAGCCTTAGTGCCTTCATGCACAGTCTGTAAGATGTTTCATGCAGTGTGAGCAATCTCCACATTTGAGATTCTCTTAAATTATTCCATAGAAATAGCATTGAATATAGCATTCATAGCCTTGTTGTTAAAGCTAGTTGCTTCCTTTTGGGCAGTGGTCCATTCACCTATAGTAGTGGTTGGTCTTTCCTAATCATTTTCTACAAATAATCACACTCTCTCATCAATGGATTTCAAAAAGGCTTTCATCCTAACCTTCTAATAAGCATAGTTATTCCCATCAAAGTATGGAGGGATCACAAGAGAGTGACCATGTTTCATGCCAACAGGGATCAAGGATCAACTCTAGGTTAAGAAACCTATAGACAAGAGCTAACCCGCTCTGATACCACTTGTTTGTGTGTTTAGACCCCTTAAACCAAATTGTTTAACCTAATTAATTAACCAAGTTGATTATTAGGTTTATTATTCAAATCTAGGTTAAACAAGCATATATCATATCATGCATAAAAGCGGAAAAGTAAATAACACAATGATATGATGACCCAAGAAAACCGATGAAACGAACTGCTTCAAGGTAAAAACCTAGGGAAAATTTGACCTAACTATTCTCAAGGTAAAGTAAATCCACTACAAGAGAATTGAAGTTTTTACAAAAGATTTAACCCTAAATCTATTGCTACCTCATGTAGTCATTTACTGACACGACCACGTGCAAGCTCTAAATCCATGAACTCCTTCTCTTCTTGGATTTACACCAACACAAACACCCTTGCTTGTGACTTTGAGATCTCATTCAAAGGTTTCAGATCACCAGCAATAATGATCTTGTAGCAGCAACTAGGTTCTACCACTGCTTGATTGTAGATCTTGCTCCAGTAGATTCTTGTGTAGTTAGAAGGTACAAAACCTCTCAGATCTCATAAAGAGTAACGCATAAGTCTTCTAAAAGTTTGAAAAACGTAGCTAGGGTTTCCCTTTTATATGTGGACAAGTTAAAATGAAACCCTAAACGTTTTCGCAGGCTTGGGCCTTGTTTAAGACTTCTGCAGAATTTGATTTTTGTGATTCCTGATCGGTCGAGTCTAGTTTCTCGATTGGTCGAGCTTGATTGAAATTGACTCCCTTTTTTTGCTATCAGCTAAACTTGAAGCTTGAAACCTATACTTTTAAGCATTGCCTAATACATAGACTAGACATATTTTGTTCTTGGTTTGCCAACACATTTAAAATATGATTCTAAATATTTAATCATAAATCTTTAAAACCTAACAAAATCAATTTCAATAATTCTCAAGTTTATGCGTAAATTGAGATTCACCAAATACAATAATAAATCCCCTAGTGTATGTCTCAAGGCTAAAGAAAATCCTCTTATTTTCTTTGCTCTCACACACATTAATTATTTCTCAAGCGACAACACTTTACTCTCTTCTCTTTATTTTCTTCTCCACACACAACTCGCTCTTGACTGTCTTCTATTCTCTATGTGGCAAACCTTGTTGCTCTGTCTTCTCCTCTATACAACACACCACAAAAAACCACATAAGCTTGTTTAAATAACCCCATCAACATAGCTTTCTTTATTTTATTTTATTTTATTTTATTTTATTTTGGTAAAAGGGAGAAATATCATAGACTAAGCAACAATAACAGATGTCTGGGGACAAATCTTCTCATAATACATGCCCAAATTATCATAGTACAGCAGTAAGCAAATGTCCACAGGCAGACTATCAAAAATAGTAAAGTCTTGGGAGGTTGAAGGGCCTTTCCTTGTAATAGCATCTGCACATTTGTTGGCTTCATGATAGCAATACTTCGTTTTCACTTGAGGAATTTGGCTGATTAGGGTCCTATAATCCATAATAAGAGAGGCATGGTGTAAGTTGGTATTAAAATTGTTAGTAATCCATCCAAGAACTACTTTGGCGTCAACTTCAATTTCAACGGCCAACAAATTTAGGCTGATACATAAGGACAATCTATCTCTAAGGGCCCAAAGCTCAGCCTTGATACTAGTGGCAAGCCCAATATTCTTGCAAAAACCTTTCACCCATTGCTCGTTAAAATCTCATATCACTCTTCCCCCATTAGCCTTACCAGGATTACCCAAGGAGGATCCATCAGTGTTGAGTTTGTCCTACACGAGGCTAGGCTTCTCCCATCTAACTTGGACAGTTCTGGTTCTCTTACCACCACCCGGTTTGCCAACATAATAAAGGAACTCTTCGGCAGAAGGAAGCATTTCCACCAGAAAGTTTAGATTTTTGGCAAGGTATTAACTTTCCATATCCACTTGCCACCGAAGAGGGGGGGAGGGGGATGTCCTCACCTCTCGCAATATTGTAGGCATTCCTAGGCTCAAAGGCTCCTGAGGGAGATGAGGCCCAAACAACTTGATCCTCACACAAGTTAATGGTAGGGAAGGGGACAGCTTTAATCATCGATCATTAGTTGCCCTACTATTTCCTAATTCTAATTCAACTAGTAAACTTCATAAGCCACATCAACAAAAACTCATTAAGTGAGCACTTCAATGTTGGGTTGGGCTAGACCATGGTGCCCACGTGCACCCAACAAAATGAAAAAATAAAAAGAGTGTTGCGCCTTAGTCTAAATAGTGTTGTGTATATTTTATCAAATAAATAGTATTCAAAGTTTTTTATTCATTTTTTTTTTTTTTTGTTATTTCCATTATTATTATGTTTGCACTAACAATAAGCATGATGAGGCTAAAAATCAAATTGGAGATTGGCCGACAAAGAGGTCTGCAAGAATCACCAAAATTGAGCGTAATTCTTCACCAAGTTGAAGATACAAAGGCCTCCACACATTGGGATAAATAGCTCAGGAGATGGATGCAACTAGAGATATTTGATGAAAAAAAGAACCATCTATACTATGTGTAGATATAGAAGGTGAAAATTCACCTGCATCTGCATGTAGTCTTAGATGAAATTATATGCAGAACGTTTTCGATCATGTTAAATGGCTCAACAAGGATATAGTTTAATAAGCTAAAGCCAGGTCCATAGACTCTTTTGCCCAACAAAGCAGGTTATTCTTCAGCCACTTCATTAGAGGTTAGATATACAAAAAGCTAGTCGCTTACCTACTTAAAATTAAGCAAGCCAAATGAGAGTCCATTCCTGACTATGTAGCACAGTCCAACAAAAAGGAATTAGAGGTGGATGAAGCAAATGAGAAGGCAATATTAACAACTTTTACGTAAGGTCTCTGTCCCTTATTTTCTTTATCCAAGGCGTTTCCGGCCAACAAGGCCAAGCTAATGCTCAAAGCACAGAAGCATGTGTATGTAGAGGACGATATGAACGCAAGGAAAAGACAAAGATAATACTATAATAGCATGAGTAGTTAGTAGGAAAAAGGAAGAGGGAGATAGAGATTTCAAAGACAAACCAAGGGTAGTATAAGTCAAGACACAATTCTGATTGAGGATAAATAGGCTACGGGGCCAAGTAGCGCAATATTATAGAGCAGAGCCAAGAGCCTATGCCAGGAAGGTGATTCCAGTAATTGCAGAAGTTTTATGATATTTCACACAAGGATTTGAATCTATATTGTCTTTTTCATGATAATTGTTCTTTATTGTCAACAAAATTATGTGCAAGAGTTATTTTTTGTGTAATTAGAGACTAGTGTTTATAATTTCTAAACATGCATAAATCTTTGAGTAACCTAGAAGTCCTCAATAACATTTAGAATTATGGATTTTTTAGCCAAGTGACTCTAAGATCATAATTTTTTTTGCTATACTTTTGTCACAATTTCGATAATATAGACAGTAAATAGTTACCTATCAACTTCACACAAATTCACCAATTTTTTTCTACTACTAACATTGGAGTAATGAAAAAAAAATAATAATAATTTATGGTCCTATTCTCTTTTTAGCCCGTGGACACGGACAGCAAGATTCGTCCTTTTTGGGACATTTGGTTCTAGGCCAAATTAACCATTCCGGGCAATGCAACTAGGCCCATATTTCTAGTGTTGGGTACTTTAAAGGCCTGGCCTAATTCCTACACACAAGGTATTATTTGTTGAGTGAAATATTCCTACACATGGTCTCCTTCTTTTTGTAACCCATATATTTCTTCTGGTGTTTCATTAACTGCAGACCAAGAAAACTCCTTTCTCAAAAAAAAAAAAAAAAAAAAAAAAAAAAAAAAAAAAAAAAAAAAAACTCCTTCACCTATTAAAAAAAAATAAAAAATTTCAGTCACGTTGGCCTGAAAAGATGGTTCGGCCACAATGCATTGGTTCCGACTTCGGATGATGATTTTGGATATCAAAAGTCTTTCGTTGTTACTTCATTCATTATTGTACGCAAGAGCCTAATAAGTCAGATTTTGGGTTTTTTTTTTTTTTTTTTTTTTTCCTGTTCATTGAAATATTCTAATTATTATTACAGAATATTCCCCAACTACTAGAATAGTACCAAATTATCAATTTCTAGAAAGCAGTGTAAATATCCACAACGAACCCATGCACCAAACCACAAAATGTGAATTGCTAAAACTCTATGGACAGGGACCACTTAAATAAATAAATAAACCAATCTTGAATGTATTCCATTTCCACTTACGAAAAGTAGACCCAGTAATTGATTTTGATTTTGAATGTAAAAAAAGTTATAATAACATGATAAAGTCAGTAGCAGCACAAATGAATTTTGTGGTTGATGAATCGTGTACATTCTACTGGTCCCCTACGCCTTCTGGGCTATACCTTAAAGTCCAAAACCAGAGATGACCCACATATTAATTGGACCGAAGAAACAGTATACAAATTTATGGCCAGTCCACAGGAACGTTTTTATTTTTGTTGGGTGGGGCCGTGGGTGAGGTGTTTAGTCAAACAAATAAATTTTGAAAATCAAACACATAATATCCTTTTCAAACTCAAAATATTTACTCTCCTGTTTCGAAAATTAAACCCACATAAATTTTGAATTAGACTTGCGGAATTTTTTAATCAAACCCAAGCAACTTGTCTTGGCTTCTTATCATTTCAAAATTGAAAGACTGTTAATCAACTACCTCTCCTCGATTTTGCAAAAATAGAAAATTTATCAACGGGTACAACAGTACAATTTACAACCTTTATACTTGCAAATTATTATATTTTTGATAATTTGAGGGGTGAGGAATTGAACTTTAAATGTCTCAGTTAAAAATATCAAAAAATGTCAATCAGTTAAGCTATAAAGCTTTTGGCTTTACTTGCAATATTGATCAATTGTCTTTGTTTATTAACTTGAAGGGAAAAAAAAAAATTGGTGAGAGTGAGAGGGTATTTAAATCCCTTTCCTTTTCCATTGACATTTGAGGGGGAAACAAATAACCCAAAAAAGAAATAACGAAAATTGCACTAAAATTTTACTAAAATGTCCACCTCATTAGTAAATTTTGGGCAATCCAATAGAACTAGAGTTCAAGCATTGATGCATCATGCATTCACTGCCATCCACTGAAAGCTTTGAGAAAAGACTTGTATGATCCACGGAAGGTAGCATAAAAATATTAGATGCTGATGTCTCGCCTTAGATAAATATGCCACCTTTTTTAACGTTCCTATGAATTTATGATTGAGAAATTATAAGCTTATGTTCTTATAGAACCTAGGTTTTACTGATTTTAATTTTTGAAAACCTATATTATTTTAATTTTGAAATTGTTCTGTTATAATAAATGAGAAAAGTTAACGGATGCCTTAAGGACATTAGTTTAGGAAATATTTTTATAAACTTTTTATGGGAAAAGAAAATAGTAACTAACTTTTTTTTTTTTATAGCTTTTTATATTTTTCACCAAAAGAAAATAGTAACTAACTTTTTTTTTATAGCTTTTTATATTTTCCATTAAAGTGAATATTAAAATTTTCCTAAAATGATCAATTAATAAATGGCTTAAAGGAACTCGTTAACAGAATCTAAACTAAATTACTTGATAATACGAATCTACTATTTTTGAGAAAAATACCTCTTAATCTTGAATACACAATGACCATTGTTCTTACATTCAAAAAACAGGGATTGGTGCCAAATCTAATGAAACTAACAAAGATTAGAGGTGTCCATGGGCCAGTCAGACTCAAGTTACGGGTCAACCTGTGACTCGACTCGATCTCATCGAGTGTTGGAGTCTGTCACTCGTTGTTGACCAATAATCCTCAAGTCTCTGACCACTATTTGCCATCGGTTTCATTGACCGATTCGGTCGAATTGGCGGTTGGCTTCAAATTTGCAACTACACACAGAAAACCCCAAACATAGTACAAAACACATCAAAATACACTACAACTATTGCCACACCCACCTCACCATACCCAAATTACCCAAGGCCTACTACTATTACACTCACACCACCAAAAAATTGCAAAAGTGATTATCAAACTCCGAGAAGAAAATGAGAGGGGGGAGGGGGGGGGGGGGGGGGAGCAAGAGAAGGTGATAGTCATCCAGAGAGAGAGGAATGAGTTGCGTGTTTTATTTCAAGGAGAAGTTTGGCAAAGGAACTCACACTCACATAAGGAATGAGTTTGGTTTTTAACGGTTTTTTTTTTTTTTTTTTTTTTTTTGAGAAACAAACACACACACAAGGAAGTGGAAAAGAGGTTTTTAGCTTTTGATTTCAAAGAGAACCATCGAGAAGAGTCAGAAATAATGTTTGATAAGAATGGAAGACAGGAAGAGATAAGTTAAAATAAATTTTTTTTTTAAGGAGAAATTTTGCATAAAAAGGCAAAATGGAAGAGATAAGGCTGGTAATACGTGTCAGCCATGCAAAGAAGAGTTTCAAAAGCCAGTTAGGTAGAGACACGATTAACAGGTAAAGAAAGTTGCTTAGTTCAAAATAATCGGTCGGTTTAGTTTTAATGGGTTGTCATAATTGAAAACCGACATCCGAACCGAAAATGGTTGGATTTGAATATTCACACCCATTGTCGAGCGAAACTTATTCAGAGCCGATCCATATCTAATTGGGGTCAAGTTGGTTTGATCGGTTTTGGTCTGGCCCAGGTTGGACTAGACACCCCTAACAAAGATAAGAAACTTTCTCACCAACCAATCCTAGACTAACACATGGCTGACTCTTAACAATAAATAAACTAATTCTATTACATTTTAGATGACTTGCCTTAGAACTTAATAACCTACAAATCGTTTATACAAAACAATAACTTTGAATCCTAAAACTGCAATATTGTAAGCTACAACAATGAATATCATCCAAAATCAATATGAATTGAACTAAGAGCTTTTTACAAAGGACTTTCTCTTGCACAAAGTGGTAGTCCACTTCAATGTGCTTAGTACGGCATGAAAAATTTGGATTGGAGGCAATTGCTAGAGCTGAAACATTATCACGACATAAGATAGGTGCATGATGCAAGAAAACCCCCAAACTATAAGTAACATTTGAATCCAACAAAGCATAGTTGTTGAACTAGCTAAGGCCCTATATTCAGCTTCAATTTAGGAACGAGTAACAATATTATGTTTCTTAACTATCCATGGGATCACTTGCCCAGTCATCATTTGTAAAGCCTGATAGAGTAAGAGGGCCAAGTTGAAAAGTAATTCCAAGATACAATGACCCTCTAAGATATCTAAGAATCGTGACATTTAAGTGATTACAAGTGGGTTGGCTCATATGTTGATAGGCCTACTGGATTGCATAGGATATATCAGGTCTTGTGAAGGTTAAATATTGCAAAGCAACCATAAGACTTCGATAAGGAGTAGGGTCAAGTAGTAAGGGACTATTATAAGATGTAAGATGTTGTGAGAAAGAGCATACAGTTTTACATGATTTACAATCAAACATGTCGAATTTGGTAATTAAGTCAATAACATGTTTGGTTTAATGGACAAAAAGGCCTTTAGAGGCGATATCAATCTGTAACCCAAGGAAATAGCTAAGAAAACCAATGTCCTGAAACTCAAAGGACTTATGGAGTTGAGAGATAAGCTAAGAAATAAAGGAAGGATGGTTCCCTATGATGATGATATCATATGCAGAGAGTACAAGATATACCACATGATTGTCTTGGGTAAGAATGAAGAGATTGATGTCAGTAGTGGAAGCTATAAACCCCAAATGGAGTAATTGAGTAGTAAATCTCTCAAACCAAGCCCTAGGTGCCTATTTAACACCATAGATAGTCCTACGCAATAGACATACATGATTAAGAGCAGCAAGGTCTTCATTACTAGGAGGTTGAGCCCTATACACCTCCTCTTTGAAAATTCCATTTAAAAATGCATTGCTTACATCAAACTGTTTCAAACTCCAACCATAGCTCATTGCTAAAGCCAAAATCAACCTCTCAGTAGTTGGTTTCACCATAGGACTGAATGTTTCTTCATAATCTAGTTCATTTTGTTAAAGATATCTTTTTTACAACCAATATTGCTTTATATCAAACAATAGAACCATCATTGTTTTTCTTGAGCTTAAACACCCATATATAACCAACAATGTTTTAGTTAGGAGCAAGCACCAAAGACCAAGTTTGTTACTTTTGCAGGGAATAAGATTCAGAATACATGGCTACAACTTAGTGGGGATACTTGGAAGCAACAGAGTGATAGGCCAAGAATGTATTGACCCCTTATGATAAATTAACCAATTAATTAGTCAAGTTAATTAATTAATTCAATTAACACACAATACGCGTGGTAGCACAAACAAATCACCAATTAAGTTAATATGCAGCGGAAAATAAAGTTGACAAGGTGATTTGTTTACAAATGGGGAAATCCTCCAAGGCAAAAACCCCCACCGGGTGATTTTAAGGTCACCACTCCCGAGAATCCACTATTATCACCACAAGCGGTTACAAGTAAAGAAATCCCAGTACCTTATACCAAACTACAGTTGAACCCTTACCCCAATACCCAATTGAACTTGTTCTGTATTGACAATCTCTCATTTTCAATGCACGGCTCCCAGTACATGACTAACCAATCGATGCACGAATCCAAGTATGTGACTAACCACCAACTTGAGAAGGATGTTGGCTACAAAGTTCTTCAGTTCATCAACACGATGAAGATCACGAAAATCCTTGGTTATAAAACCCTACGGCATACAAACGCAGCAGCTTCTTGAAAAAAAAGATGAACTAGGGCATATGTCTCCAGTCAAAATATGCTTGTGAAAAACTTTTTCATCATGTTGCATCAGTTGTGATGACCCTTAAAATAATCTTTATATATGTTTAGCGTTGTGAGAAAAGAAAGTCTAAACAAATTTGCATGGATTAGAGTGAAAATAGAACTGAAAATCTGATTTTCGTAAATCTCAATAGATAGCTTATATATCGAGCAGTTATCAAGCATTAGGCTTACACAGCTTTTTAAACCTCGATAGAGATTCTATCTATCAAACTAGCTGTCAAGCTTTAAAATCCAGTACTTCTTCACTTGATTCTCGGACAAATTTGCATGGCTTTAACATTTGGACTTGAAACCTTGTTCTTTGAAGTATTAAACACGTCCTAGATTTGCCCAATTACAAGTAAAGTGCGTTTTGTCAAAGTTTAATTACACATCCTAGATCTCACATCCTAGATCTACCCAATTAAACACATCCTAAATCTACCCAAAAACATATTGACCCCTTGTGATGAATTAATTGATTAATTAGCCAAGTTTATTAATTAATCAAATTAACGTGCAATTGTATGTGGCAGCACAAACAAATCACCAATTAACTAAAGTATGCAGCGGAAAATAAATTGACATGGGGATTTGTTTACGAATGGAGAAAACCTACACGGCAAAAAACCCACCAAGTGATTTTAAGGTCACCACCCCCGAGAATCCACTATTATCAAAACAAGCAATTACAAGTAAAGGAATCCCAGTACCTTATACCAACCTATAGTTGAACCATTACCCCAATACCCAATTGGACTTGTTCTGTAGTGACAATCTCTCCTTTTCAATGCACAGCTCCCAGTACGTGACTCACCAATTACGTGATCCTAATACACGACTTGATCACCAACTTGAGAAGGATGTTGGCTGCAAAGTTTTTCAGTTTATCACACGATGAAGGTCATGAAGTTGCTTGGTCACAAAACCCTATGGTGTACAAACACAGCAGCTTCTTCAAGAACTAGGGTAAATTAGGTTTCCAGTCACACTCTTCTTCACACTATGGAATTGTGCTCTTGTACTACTTATGTCACATTTCAAAAACAAGTCAAGACAGTTTAGTGATCATACATTAATACATGTATTCATTGTGATGGCTAAATCGCATTGTACTTGCACATGTATCAAGAGTAGTAAAGAATATTATGTGTTGTGTGTGAAAAACATCGCAAGATTGCATAAGTGTCTATATGTTATGATGATTTGAGATATGAGAAAATCACTTTAACTCACACACAATTATAACTATTTGATGGGGAGTATCACCTTCGAGGTACATCCTATAACTCCCACATCTCCTAGAACACATGCTTACGATCATATATAAAGCATTTTGATTCTTTTTTCTTTTATCTTTCTTTGCATATTTTTCTTTTTAAGCAAACCATGCATAGGCATATAAGAGAGAGAAAAGAAATACCCAATTATGTTAAGCATTTAACATTTCACTTTTGCTATGTCGAAGCATACAAATGTCATTTCGTGATTGGCGGGCAACAGTGGTGAGATGGTTATTTATGTCTTTTTCTTAGGATTTTCTAGTCCTTCCTGTCAAAAAGAGTGATATGAGTGTTAAGTACAAGAGATCACTTAACCTTACTCATCACAAACACGAGCCACAAAGCTCACTTGCTTAGTTGTGCATAGATATGTTCATCTAAGCTACAAAAGATTCAAAGTTTAGAAAACTTTGTTTCAATGGCCATCTAAGGTACACAAGTACCAATGTACACAAACATACATTGTTTTTGTATTTTTCTGATTTTTCAATTTTTTTAATTTTTATATGAAAAACAAAATAAACCAAAACTGAAATGAAAACAAATAAAAAAAAATTAAACAAAGTAATGCATAAAACTAGATTGACTTAAAACAATAAAGCAAAACACACAAGTAATGCAAAACAAAAATATGAAGAGGAGAGAGAGAATAAGCGATGGAATCACTTGGAGCCATTTTCCTTCCACACCTTGGAAGAACCTTTCCATTTAGCAAACCCTTGATCCGGTGGTGAGGGGGAAGAGTTAAAACTGTCCAAATTCGAAAGAAACATGAAGGCTTTGAGAAGATCTCTAAGAGGAGCAATAGAGGATGGAAACTGATTCTGATCTCCTGACGCGATCATGCTATTGCTCTTTTGAGTGGCTAGCCACTTGTAGCAATTAGGTCGAGTATGTGTTAGGACATATGTGTTTCACTTGTTAAGAACATATGTCATGATTTTATGTAATTGGCTTATCCTTTGACAAAATGCACTTTACTTGTATTTGGGTAGATTTAGGATGTTTTAAATACTTCAAGAAACCTTGTTTCAAGATCAAGTATTGAAACTTTCAAGTCTGTTCAAGAAAACAAGTTCAGAGTGCAAAATCATTAAAACTCGACAGCTGCATCTATCGAGCTTAAGGAAGCTGTTCTTCATTCGGTATGCTTGACACCTACTCGACACCTGCTATCTGTCGAGGTCTAAATTTTCAGAATTCCAATATGATTTTCTTGGGATCCGTGAATGTGTCTTTGGGCCTTCTTTTCTCCTAAACCTAGACATATAAAAGGATCAGTTTAAGGGCCGTCAAAGTGTTCACAAGTTGTACAAGCTTTAAGCAAACTTTGTTCAAGCAAATTGTGACTGGAGACGAAATTCTTGCCCTAGTTCATCTCTTTCTCTTGAAGAAGTTGCTGTGTATGTGCACCGTAGGGTTTTGTGACCAAGCATCTTCTTGATCTTCATCGTGTGGATGAATTGAAGAACTTTGCAACCAACAACCTTCTTAGTTGGTGATTGAAGCCGCGTACTGGGATCCGCGCAATTGGTTAGTCACGTACTGGGAGTCGTGCATCTGAAAGGGGAACTGTCACTACAAAACAAGTCCAATTGGGTATTGGGGTAAGGGTTCAACTGTAGGTTGGTAAGGTACTGGGATTCCTTTACTTGTAACCGTTTGTTGTGATAATAGTGGAGTTTCAGGAGTGGTGACCTGAAAATCACCCGGTGGGGTTTTTGCCATTAGGTTTTCCCCATTCGTAAACAAATCACCCTGTTATTTATTTTTCCGCTACATTATTAGTTTATTGGTGATTTGTTTGTGCTACCACGCGTTTGCATGATAAATTGATTAATTAATAACTTGGCTAATTAATTAATTAATTTCTATCACAAGGGTTCATACAGTTTATGGCCTATCAAGTGGTATTAGAGCGGGCACACTCTGATTAGGGTTTAATCTTTGATGTGTTGATCCATTGACCCCTGTTTGTCATGGATAGAGGACAGTCATTAATTATACCTCCTTTATTTGATGGCACTAACTATGCATACTGGAAAGTATGTATGAGAGGTTTCTTACATTCTTTAGATGAGAAAGTGTGGCAAGCTGTGGAGATAGGATGGACTAAGCCTACAGAAGCGCCAGCCGACTGGGATGATGCCAAGATTAAGGCGGCAAACTTCAACAGCAGAGCTTTGAATGCATTGTTCAGTGCTGTCACCAATGAGGAGTTCAAGAAGATATCCTCCACTGAAACTGCCAAGGAGGCTTGGACCATTCTCCAGACAACCTATGAGGGTACTAAGGCTGTCAAGGGCTCAAAGTTTCAGAGGCTCACTACAAGCTTTGAAGAGATAAAGATAGAGGAGGATGAGTCTTTCGATGAGTTTTATACCAAGCTAAAGGACATAGTGAACTCAGCCTTCAATCTTGGGGAACCATTCCTGAACCCAAGATTGTGAGGAAAGTGCTCAGATCTCTGCCCGAGAGATTTCATGCCAAGATTACGGCAATAGAGGAATCAAAGGATATTGACAAGATTCCTCTGACTGAGTTGGTTGGAAACTTGCAGACCTACGAGCTAAGGTTGACAAGAATAGGCAAGTCGGGTAAAAGCAAGAGTATGGCACTGAAGGCCAAAAGCAGTGAAACAGATGAATCTTTTGATGATGAAGATTCCAAGATGAAGTCCTACATCACCAGGCAGTTCAAGAAATTTATGAAGAACGCCAATGGAAGGGGTTTCGACAAGGACCGTAGGCAATCCAGTTCTTCTCAGTTTAAAGGCCAAGACAAAGGGAAGAAGGATGCTAAGGAAGGTGGTCAGTACATTATTCCCTCAGGACCTAAGTGCTTTGGGTGTCAAGCTTCGGTCACATGAAGCATGAGTGTCCTACATACCTCAAAAGCATTGGGAAGAGCAAGGCACTTGCTGTTACCTTGAGTGACACTGAGCCTGAGGATGATTCTGACAATGAGGATGACGAAATCTTAAATGCCTTCACGGCCACGGTCAATCCTACTGATGGGATTGTTGAAGATGTGGTTGAAGAAGAGGAACTGGTGGAATCTAAGTTTGAGAAGATGGATGATCAAAATGACATCCATACAGCCTATGAGAAGCTGTATAAGCTTTCTGAGAAGCATGAGAAATTATATAAGCTAACCACCAAGAAGCTCAATGATGTGGAACTTGACTGTGAGGAGCTTTCCACAAAGTTTGATGAGGCTAATCAAACTATTGGAGCACTGAGATTCGAGAACAATTTCTTAATTGAGAAGACCAAGAAGCTTAAAGCAGAACTGTTTCAAGTCAGAGCTCAATTGGAGAGGACTTCAAGCGCAAAGCTGGATGAGATGCTGAGCATTCAGAAATCTGCTTCAGATCAAACAGGTTTAGGGTATGGACTTTCTTCTTCTAATACTGCTTCTTCTAGTACTACTGTTTTTGTTCCTCCTGCTAATAATGTTAAAACTGATAACAATGAGATTAAAACTAAATTAGCTAGTGAGAACTTAGACAAGGGTAAATCTATCTTAGGAGCACCCCCTAAACTTGAGAAGAAAGATATTAAAAACCCTAGGGCTAAGAAGGCTAACTCTCAAAAGCCTAAACAAAAGAAGCAGCATCTCTGTCATCATTGTGGAGCTGCCGGTCATACTCGACCAAATTTCTACAAGTGGCTTGCCACTCAACAGAGCAACAGAATGATAGCATCTGGGAACCAGAATTAGCTTCAATCCTCTCTCGCTCCCCTTGGTGATCTTCTTAAAGCCCTCATGTTCCTTTCGAACTTGAACGGTTTTAATTCTTCCTCTTCATCGCCGATTCAAGGGTTTGCTAGACGGAAAGGTTCTTCCAAGGTGTGGAAGTAAAAGGACTCCAAGTGATTCTGTCACTTTTCTCTCTCTCTTCTTGTTTTTTGTGTGTGCATTACTTATGCATTTTTCTTTCATGTTTTAAGTCAGTCTAGTTTTTATGCTTTGTTTGTTTAACATGTTTTTGTTTGGTTATTTTTCAATTTTTTTTTTTTT
This sequence comes from Quercus robur, assembly GCF_932294415.1. NCBI lineage: Eukaryota > Viridiplantae > Streptophyta > Magnoliopsida > Fagales > Fagaceae > Quercus > Quercus robur. The sequence goes on from NC_065535.1 coordinate 83,551,257, forward strand.
GTTTTGTCTTTCATATAAAAAATAAAAAAAATTGAAAAATCAGAAAAATACAAAAACAGTGTGTGTTATGTGTACATTGGTACTTGTGTACCTTGGATGGCCATTGAAACAAAGTCTTCTATACTTTGTATCATTTGTAACTTAGATGAGCATCTCTATGCACAACTAAGCAAGTGAGCTTTGTGGCTCGTGTTTGTGATGAGTACGATTAAGTTGTCTTTTGAACTTAACACTCATATCACTCTTTTTGACGGGAAGGACTAAAAAATCCTGAGAGAAAGGCATAAATAACCATCTCACCACTGTTGCCCGCCAATCATAATTTGACACCTGTATGCTTCGGCATAGCAAAAGTGCAGTGTCAATGATATTTGTGTGCTTAGGCATAGCAAAATTTGAGTGTCAAATATCATTGGGTAATTCTTTTCTCTCTCTAATAAGCCCAAGCATGTTATGTTTAAAAGAAAAATATGCAAAAAAAAATCAAAAGCAAAAAGATCAAAAATGCTTTAAAAATGATTGCAAACGTGTATTCTAGGAGATGTGGGAGTTATAGGATGTACCTCAAAGGTGATAGTCCCTATCAAGCAGTTATGATTGTGTGTGAGTTAAAGATTTTCTCATATCTCAAATCGTCATAACATGCATACACTTATGCAATCTTGCGATGTTTTTTTTTTAACCCACAACACGCAATATTCTTTCCTATTCTTGATACATGTGCAGGTACAATGTGATTTGGCCATCACGAGGTTTTACATGTATTAATGTATGCTCACTAAACTGTCTAGACTTGTTTTTGAAATATAAAATTGGTTAGACTTGTTGTGTGTGTGTGTGTGTTTTTGGAGATCCATGTGCTTAAATTTTCATTTAAGAGATGATTTTGAGAGCTTAATATGTTGATTGGGTCGTTGGTTGAGTTGCATGTTGGATTGCATTCATGTTTGTGTTTTTCACATCTCGAAAAACTGTTTTTAAAAGTTGGCTCGACACCTCCTCGATACCTCCTCGATAGCTGGCTATCTGTCGAGCTTCCTTAAGCTTTTTCTTATCGCAATCTCGCCTGCACCTCGATACTTGGTGGATCTATCGAGATTGGGTCTATATGCTCGATAGCTTCTCGATACCTGGTGGATCGATCGAGCTTCTATTCTAAAATCTGGTGTGTTGATCCTCGATACCTCTTTGACACCTCAGCTATCGACAAGTATTTCCTCAACACCTCCTCGATAGATCTCTCGATACCTGTCGATACCTGCTTCTGTCGAGATTTACTAGCTTTCCTATATAAAGCCCCTGCGTGATCCGGATCTCATTTCCATCGATCTCTCTCTCGATACTTTTCTGTTTCTCTCCCAAAAACACTCCAATCTCACTCCTATCTTGGTTCTCAAGGATTTTACAAGGTTTTTCAAGCTTTTCTTCACTTGGTAAGCTTCTAATCCTTTCTCATTCATGCATTTCATGTTTTGAAACCTAGGATTTGGGGTTTTTGGAAATTTTTGAGGTTTTTCAAAATTGATGAGATTTCATTGAAATTTTGGGTTGGGTTTTCACTTAAATGTGTTTAAAATCTCATACATTGCATCACATTAGCATTATAATGGTATTACCATGCATTTAGATGTGTGCTATATGTTTGTGTGCTGATAGGTTTAGATTGGGCTGAGCCCATGATGCAATTTCATTTGCATGTCACATGTTCATTCATTTCCCATGCATACATACCTTTTTTTCAATATATTTGATATATTTGAAAATGTTTAGGACTTTTCTGATTGTCTTTCTTTCTCTCCCTCTCTGTTGTTTACGTTAGTCGTGTCTATGGCACCTAAGCGTAAATCCACTCCAACCCGGAATCCTCTTCATTTCGGTGCTTCTTCTTCGTCTAATCCTACCTTATCTCATATTCGGCTCCATGATGATGATGCCTTTAAGGCATTTTCAAAGAACTTTTCTAGACGAGACATTCATTTGGAACGCCAAGTCATCTTAACGGATTTTGTAGACACCGACCTTCCCTTTGTCATTCACAGTAGGGGATGGGAGTCACTGTGTGACGTCCTAGTCACCTATCCTCTCGTGCTTATCCAGGAGTTCTACTCCAACATGCACAGGATTGATCGGTCAGTACCTCTTTTCTTCACTCGCGTTCAAGGTACGCGCATTCCTATCACACCGCAGTTGGTTGCGGATGTGCTTCGGGTTCCTAGGATAGAGTTTCCTGACTATCCTGGTTGTGAGCGTCTGAGGATTGTGTCTAGGGATGAGCTCATGTCTGCTTTCTGTGAGCGCCCTACTTCTTGGGGTGAGCGTCTTTTTACACCATGTCGACCTTTTGCTAAAGGTCCTAGATTCATGAACATGGTGATGACTTTTGTTTTGCATCCCCTTTCTCACTATAACTCCATCACAGAGTCTCGTGCTCGATTTTTGTTGTCTCTTCTTGAGCATCTTACCATAGACTTCCCTTCTCATTTCATTCTGTCTATTATAGATGTTCATCTAGATTCGGCGACTTGTGATGAGCTCATCTTTCCTTCCTCTATCACGAGGATTCTACGCCATTTTTCTATTCTTTTTCCCTCTTCTGACCACTTTACCGTCATGTGTGCCATAGATTACGCTACCGTTAAACGTAGTGAGGCCCAGCTTCGGTCGCGATAGTCGGGTTCAGCAGCTCCTTCCTCCCGTTCCGCTCCATCCCGTTCGGCTCCATCTAGATTGGCTCCTCCTTCTTCTTCAGGCGATGTGTCTCTAGGAGATATCATGGCGCAGCTGTAGCGCATGGATGCTCGCCTCGATACACTCTCTATGGAGTTGTATCAGGTGAATGTTCGTGTCGGTCGTATTGCACTACGACAGGTGTCTATGGGTGGCTTTGCTCCTGAGGCTACTCCTTCACCACCTTCTCCCATGGCTTCTGCTTCTGAAGATGAGGATGATGATGATGATAATGGTGATGATGATGATGCTTCCGATGATGATGATGGAGATACTAGCTTTGCCGATGAGATGTCTACTTGACACTCTTACCCTTTGTCATTCGTGACAAAAAGGGGAAGTAGTTTTGGTATGAGAGTAGTCCATCTTAGGGGGAGATTTAGTATAGGACCGTTTTGTTAGGGGGAGTGTTGATACATTTTGAGGGATGTAGTGAGGATAATATGTATTTTTTCTTTTCTTTCTTTTTAGATACATTACTCTTGTACATGAGGTCTTGTGACCATTTCTAGACATACATTGTACTTATCTCTTTATTTATATTGATGTATGTTTTTCTTTCACCTACCCCTTCATGTGTTGTTTCTTTTCTCCCTTTATACATATGTTTCTTATACTTGTATGCAATCTATTATTTCTGTTTCACACAAAGATGCCTTGATGAGTTTTGTTTAAAGTGTTTCAAAAATACAGGTTGTCAAAGTCTACTTGCCATAAACTCTCTTCTTGCAAAGTTTTTCAAGAGTTTGTATTATGATAGATTTTATTGTATTCAACAAGTGAATATGAGTTGAGTGATTTATGACTTCTCTCATATGTTCATTTGTTTGTTGTGGTTTTGTCATGGATTGCCAAAGGGGGAGATTGCTAGGACACACACCTTGGAAGAACCTTTCCATTTAGCAAACCCTTGATCCGGTGGTGAGGGGGAAGAGTTAAAACTGTCCAAATTCGAAAGAAACATGAAGGCTTTGAGAAGATCTCTAAGAGGAGCAATAGAGGATGGAAACTGATTCTGATCTCCTGACGCGATCATGCTATTGCTCTTTTGAGTGGCTAGCCACTTGTAGCAATTAGGTCGAGTATGTGTTAGGACATATGTGTTTCACTTGTTAAGAACATATGTCATGATTTTATGTAATTGGCTTATCCTTTGACAAAACGCACTTTACTTGTATTTGGGTAGATTTAGGATGTTTTAAATACTTCAATAAACCTTATTCCAAGATCAAGTATTGAAGCTTTCAAGTCTGTTCAAGAAAACAAGTTCAGAGTGCAAAATCATTAAAGCTCGACAGTTGGCTCGACAGCTGCATCTATCGAGCTTAAGGAAGCTGTTCTTCATTTGGTGTGCTTGACACTTACTCGATACCTGCTATCTGTCGAGATTTAAGATTTTCAGAATTCCAATCTGATTTTCTTAGGATCCGTGAATATGTCTTTGGGCCTTCTTTTCTCCTAAACCTAGACATATAAAAGGATCAGTTTAAGGGCCGTCAAAGTATTCACAAGTTGCACAAGCTTTGAGCAAACTCTGTTCAAGCAAATTGTGACCGAAGACGAAGTTCTTACCCTAGCTCATCTTTTTCTCTTGAAGAAGTTGCTGTGTATGTGCACCGTAGGGTTTTATGACCAAGCATCTTCTTTATCTTCATCGTGTGGATGAACTGAAGAACTTTGCAACCAACAACCTTCTTAGTTGGTAATTGAAGTCGCGTACTGGGATCCGCGCAATTGGTTAGTCACGTACTGGGAGTCGTGCATCTGAAAGGGGAACTGTCACTACAGAACAAGTCCAATTGGGTATTGGGGTAAGAGTTCAACTGTAGGTTGCTAAGGTACTAGGATTCCTTTACTTGTAACTGCTTGTTGTGATAATAGTGGAGTTTCGGGAGTGATGACTTGAAAATCACTCGGTGGGGTTTTTGCCGTTAGGTTTTCCCCATTCGTAAACAAATCACCGTGTTATTTATTTTTCTGCTGCATTATTAGTTTATTGGTGATTTGTTTGTGCTACCACGCGTTTGCATGATAAATTGATTAATTAATAACTTGGCTAATTAATTAATTAATTTCTATCACAAGGGGTCATTCAGTTTGTGGCCTATCAGTATGTCCAGCTGCTTCACAGTGATGACAGAAATGCTGCTTTTTCAGCTTAGACTTTTAAGAGTTTCCCTTCTTAGCCCTAGGGTTTTTAATCTCTTTCTTATCAAGCTTAGGGGGTGCTCCTAAGATAGATTTACCCTTGTCTATGTTCTCACTAGCTAATTCATTTTTAACATTATTATTGTCAATTTCAATATTATTAGCAGGAGGAACAAAAACAGTAGTACTAGAAAAAGCAATACTAGGAGAAGAGAAATCAAACCCTAAACCAATTCGGTCGGAAGCCGATTTCTGAAGACTAAGCATCTCATCGAGCATAGCACTTGAAGTCCTTTCCAACTGAGTTTTGACTTGGAACAGTTCTGCCACAAGCTTCTTGGTCCTCTCAGCCAAGAAAATGTTCTTAAATCTCAGTGCTCCAATAGTTTGATTTGCTTCATCAAACTTTGTAGAGATTTCTTCCCACTTAAGCTCCACATCACTAAGCTTCTTGGTGGCCAACCTATACAAGTTCTTATACTTCTCGAAGACCTTGTGTAACTTTGCATAGGCTGTGTGGATGTCATCTTATTCATTCATCTTCTCAAACTTAGACTCCACTAATTCTTCTTCTTCACCCACATCTTCAACAATCCCCTTAGTAGGATTTACAGTGGTAGTGAAGGCATTTAGGATTCGATCATCCTTATTATTAGAATCATTCTCAGGCTCAATGTCACTCAATGTAGCAGCAAATGCCTTGAGATACGTAGAGCACTCTTGTTTCATATGACCAAAACCTTGACACCCAAAGCACTTTGGTCCTAAGGGAACAGTGTACTAATCGTCATCCCTAGTATCCTTCTTCCCTTTGTCTTGGCTCTTAGACTGAGAAGAGATCGACTGTCTACAGTCATTGTCGAAGCCCTTTGCATTGGCATTCTTCATGAACTTCTTGAATTGCCTAGTGATGTAGGACTTCATCTTACAATCTTCATCATCAGAAGACTCATCAGTATCATTGCTCTTAGCCTTCAATGCCATGCTCTTGCTCTTGCTCGATTTCACGATCCTTGTCAAACCCAACTCATAGGTCTACAGATTGCCAACCAACTTAGTCAAAGGAATTTTTTCAATGTCCTTTAATTCCTCAATGGTAGTGATCTTGGCATGGAATCTCTCAGGTAAAGATCTGAGCACCTTTCTCACAATCTTGGGTTTAGGAATGGTTTCCCCAAGATTAAATTCTGAGTTTACTATGTCTTTTAGCTTGGCATAAAACTCCTTAAACGACTCATCCTCTTCCATCTTGATCTCTTCAAGGCTTGTAGTGAGCCTCTAAAGTTTTGAATCCTTGACAGCCTTGGTTCCCTCATAGGTTGTCTGGAGAATGGTCCATGCTTCCTTAGCAGTTTCAGTGGAGGATATTTTCTTGAATTCCTCATTTGTGACTACACTGAATAGAGCATTCAATGCCCTGCTGTTGAAGTTTGCCACCTTGATCTTAGCATCATCCCAATCAGTTGGTGCTTCTGTAGGCTTGGTCCAACCTATCTCCATAAGTTGCCACACTTTCTCATCTAAAGACTGCAAGAAAGCTCTCATGCGTACTTTCCAGTATGCATAGTTAGTACCATCAAATAAAGAAGGTATAATAAGAGACTGTCCTCTATCCATAACAAATAAAGGTCAATGGATCACACAGCAAAAATTAACCCTAATTAGAGTGTGCCTGCTCTGATGCTACTTGATAGGCCAAAAATGCATTGACCCCTTGTTATAATGCAAATGAGATGCAATGCGTGATGTTTTAAGATAAAAAATACAAAACCCGTCCCAAAAATTTCACAATAACTTCATCAATTTTGAAAAACCCCAAAATTTTCAAAAAAAATTCCCAAAAAGTTAGGTCAAATGCATGAAAAAGAAGGATTAGGACCCTTACCAAGTGAAGAAAAACTTGATCTAGCCGAAAAATCCTTGAGGATGAAGTTTGGAGTGAGAGAGAGAGAGAGGTTTTGGGAGGTAAAGAGGCAATAGGAGTCGAGAGAGATCAAGAGAAATGAGATCTGAATCGCACTGACCCTATATATAGAAGCTTAGTAATTCTCGACAGATTGAGAGGTGTCGAGCTTTTAAAGGGTCGATAAATGCAGCAATCTAGCAGGTGTCTAGAGGTGTCCACAGTAAAAGGAAGCTCAATGGATCGAGGAGCTATCGAGCGACTATCCAGGAGACAAAAACTTTCTTGATGGATCGAGGTGCTATCGAGAAGCTGTCGAGATTGCTATTAAAAGAAGTTAAATAGCTCGATAGATAAGCCAGGTGTCGAGAGGTGTCAAGGAGCTGTCGAGATTGCTTAAAAACAGTTTTTCAAAGAAGAGAAAAACACAGATATGAATGCAATCAAACATGCTACTCAACCAAAGATCCAAACAATATTTTAAGCTCTCAAAATCATCTCTCACCAAAAAGTTAAGCACATAGATCCCAAAACACACACACACACACACACACTAAACAAGTCTAACCAATTGTATATTTCAAAAGCAAGTCAAGACAGTTTAGCGAACATACATTAACACATTTATTCCTTGTGATAGCCAAATCACAATGTACCTGCACATGTATCAAGAATAGCAAAGAATTTTTCGTGTTGTGTGTGAAAAACATCGCAAGATTGCATAAGTGTCTACATGTTATGACGATTTGAAATATGAGAAAATCACTTTAACTCACACATAATCATAACTGTTTGATGGGGACTATCACCTTCGAGATACATCCTATAACTCCCACATTTTCTAGAAGACACACTTGCAATAATATATAAAGTATTTAGAGTCTTTTTACTTTTTATTTTTCTTTGCACACTTTCTTTTGTTAAGCATATCATGCATGGGCATATAAGAGAGAGAAAAGAACTACCCTATTATTGGTTTACCTAAGTTTGAGAAGATAGATAAGTGCATATGTGGACCATGTCAGATAGGTAAACAGATAAAATCTAAACATCCGTCTATGGCTAGTGTTCAAACTTCAAAACCTCTGGAGTTACTGCACATTGATCTTATGGGTCCTGCTCGAGTTCAGAGTTTGGGAGGAAAGAAATACATTCTAGTGGTTGTGGATGACTTTACCAGATATACTTGGGTTGTGCTCTTGAAAGATAAAGCTGAGGCTCCTGAGAAGATGATACATCTGTGTAAGAAATTGTAGGTTGAAAAAGATAAAATGGTAGCCAGAATCAGAAGTGACCATGGAAGAGAATTTGAGAATACCAAGCTAGCTACTTTCTGCAATGAACAGGGCACACATCAAGAATTTTCATCACCCAAGACACCGCAACAAAATGGAATAGTTGAACGAAAAAATAGGGTCGTTCAAGAGATGGCACGTGTGATGTTACACAATAAAAAATTGCCAAAATCTTTCTAGGAAGAAGCAGTTAACACTGCTTGTCATACACTAAACCGGGTGTATTTCAGACCTGACTCCAAGAAGACTCCCTATGAACTCTGGAGAGGAAAGAAGCAAGTTGTCAAGTATTTCAAGATTTTTGGTAGTGATTGTTACATTCTACGTGATAGAGAGCACCTAGAGAAATTTGATGCTAAGAGTGACAAAGGATATTTTCTAGGGTACTCCTCTACTAGTAGGGCATATAGGGGGTACAATCTGAGAACCAAAACTGTCATGGAATCTTCAAATGTTGTGATCAATGATGAAGTATGTCCAGAAGCACATCCAGAAAGTACTACTCAGGTTCAATATAAGCCAATGGGGGTTAATGACTTTCTCCCTGATGATTATGTTGTGAAACATAGTGATGAGGAGCTAATGGTGTTGAATGATGCAATATCTGTGCCATCAAGTCCTGAACCATTAACTCCAGTTCATGAGACTCAACAGGTTCAATATGAGTTTAGTCCTACATCAGAACAAAGAGGTACATCCAGATCTCTAGTTAAAGGTCCTTCCTCTAGAGTAAGGCTGAATCATCCCTCCTCAAATATATTGGGAAGTCTAAATGACAATATGAGATTAAGGTCAAAAGCCTTAAGTGTAATTACACACTCATGCTATCTGTCCCAATTTGAACCGAAGAAGGTAGATGAAGCACTTCAAGATGCTGATTGGGTGAACTCTATGCATGAAGAACTTCATCAATTCGTTCAGAATGATGTGTGGGAATTAGTTCCTAGACCAAAGGGTGTGAATGTAATTGGAACTAAGTGGATCTTCAAGAACAAGTCAGATGAACATGGCACTGTCATCAAAAATAAATCAAGACTTGTTGCTCAAGGCTACACACAAGTGGAAGGGGTTGACTTTGATGAGACCTTTGCTCCAGTAGCAAGATTGGAATCCATTAGGATATTGCTGGCTATAGCTAGTCATCTAAACTTCAAGTTATATCAAATGGATGTCAAGAGTACTTTCTTGAATGGGATGCTGCAAGAAGAAGTTTATGTTGAACAACCTAAAGGATTTGTTGACCCTCACAGACCGGATGATGTGTATAAATTGAAGAGAGCACTGTATGGTTTGAAACAAGCTCCACGAGCTTGGTATGATAGATTGACTGCATATCTTACTGAGCACGACTTCAAAAGGGGATTTGCAGACACTACTCTCTTCATAAGAAAGGATAAGAACAGTTTTGTTGTAGCTCAAATTTATGTAGATGATATTGTTTTTGGTGCTACTAATGACTCTCTTGCTCATTCTTTTGCAGATGAAATGAAGGCAATGTTTGAAATGAGTATGGTTTGTGAACTAACATATTTCTTGAGATTACAGGTGAAGCAAACAGATTCAGGGATCTACATCAACCAAGCCAAATACGCAAAGAATCTAGTCAAGAGATTTGGACTGGACCATGCTGCCCATGCTAGAACACCAATGGCCGCCAATGCAAAACTAACAAATGATCCATCAGGTGAGTCTGTTGATGTTACACTATACAGAAGTATGATTGGATGTTTGTTATATTTGACTACTAGTCGGCCTGATATTGCTTTTAGTGTTGGTGTTTGTTCTAGATTTCAGTCTAATCTTAAGGTCTCACACTTAAATGCTGTCAAAAGAATAATTAAATATGTTGCTGGAACTTGTGACTATGGATTATTTTATAGCAAAGAGTCTAATCTGTCTCTTGCTGGTTTTTCTTATTCTGATTGGGCTGGTAATGCTGATGATAGAAAAAGCACCACTGGTGGATGTTTTTATGTTGGTGCTAACCTTGTTGCCTGGATGAGCAAAAAGCAAAATTCTGTGTCCTTGTCTACTGCCGAGGCAGAATATATTGCGGCTGGAAGTTGTTGCTCACAACTTCTTTGGATGAAGAAGGTTTTAACAGATAATGGGATATCCCAAGATACCATGGTGGTTTACTGTGATAACTCTAGTGCTATTGACATATCTAAGAACCCTGTTCAGCATTCGAAGACTAAGCATATAGAGATTAGGTATCACTTCATTAGGGATCTTGTTGAAAGAAAAATTGTGTGTCTTGAGTATATTCCTACTGAGCGTCAGAATGCCGACATTTTTACCAAACCTCTTGATAGAAGTAAGTTTGAGACTCTTCGTCAAGTGATTGGTGTGATTCTGTGTCCCTGATTTGTCTTTGGCCTCTTGGTCCTTGTGCTTCATTACTCTACCCTTTGTGACCATTGTTCTTTGGTTTTGATTTTTTTTGTGTCTCTAGGATTTGCATAGCATAACATTCATGCATTTCATTCTAGATGTTTTTTATTTTTATAAAAATAATAAATAAATAAAAAGGGGAAAAGGAAGCGCATTTTGTTTTTGCACTATTCTTCTTGGTTTTTGAGAATAAGGTTGGTCAATTTATTTTCACATAATATGTCTTTTGTACCTTGTTTAGCTTTGATGAGCTTATTTATTGCACTCTACTAGTTGAAGATTTGTAGTGCATGTTGTGTGGGAAAGATGTGTATGGTTTTTGATTACTATGTCTTAATCTTGAAGTCACATGTTTTTAAATGTTGGACTTGAACTTTTAGAGAAAGGCATAAATAACCATCTCACCACTGTTTACTAGCCAATCATGAACACCTTAGTGCATATCATAAGATTTTGTGCTCGAGAAAGTGTAGCACATGCACAAAAAGAACATAAGGTGAAGCCTCGGTAAAAGTGATTAATTCTTAAAATCTAATTGGTGTGTACTATTAGGCTTGATGCCAAACTCACATAACTTAAAATTGGAATGCATATTATGAGGCAAAAATACAAGAAACTTACATGATTGCAAGCTTATAATCTAGGAGATGTGGGAGCTATATGATGTAACTCTTTAGGTGATAGTCTCTTTTAAATTCTTTGTGATGAATTTTGTAGACTTTGTGATTGATTACTATTTACATATCACCTTACATGTATCTCAAGTCCTTGCTAGTCGCACACACTACATGAGTTATTCTTTGCTAAACATCGTACAAGTTATTGTGTGTGTTTATGGTCTGACCAATCAAGTTTTTGCAATCACTTTGAATTATGTGCAAACTAAATTTGTTGCTTGAAAATTTGTGGAGAATGCAAAATTTTGTTTTTGGGAATTTTGGGCTTAAAATTCTTGATTGGAAAATCATATCATCTCATACTCATGCATTTTTGTTCTTAAATTTCAATACTTTGAGTTAAATCAACTTGTTTTTCAAAAATTGTGTTTCTCCTCAAAAATATGGTGAGCCTCTGCCTGATTCGATCAGTCCATTCTGTTTTTTCGACCGATCGAAATTTTTAAAATTTTTAAAAATTTGAGAGAGGGAGTCTCTGTCTGTTTCGACCGGTCAAGGCTGATTTTCGACCGATTGAAACTCGTGAATCAGGTTTTTCAAAAAGGCAGAATTGGATTTTTTCAAACTTACTTTTCAAATAGTTCTTTTCTTTTCTCTCTCTCCGCGTTGGCTCTTGGCTCCACCATTCAATTTTTGTCGTTTTCCTTCAAGATTTTGCAAGGTTTTTGTCCTTAGAAGCCGGTATGTCCCTTTTGCCCTTCTTTTTCAAGTTTATTTCTTGATTTCATGCATTTTTCATGCATTATCATGGGTATTTTCAGCATCTTCAAACTTTTTGGGGTTTTTGATGATTCAAGCCTATTCTTGTGTAATTAATCAATGGGTTTTTGTGCCATGATGTTATATTGATGTTCCTTATAGTTTAATTTGATCAATTTTGTGGTTTTTGAAAAATTGGAAATTCTAGGGTTTTGAATTTGATCCGAATTGGGGATTTTGTCAAATTGGCTTAAATTGATGAAATTGGCTTATCAAATTGATGTATTTGGTCATTATTTTTGTTATTATATCATGTGTAATGATCAATTCGTCAATATTTTTCAAATTAATCAAGTGGTTTCTATAATTTTGGGGTTTTTGTGTTAAAAACCTTAATGTGCAAGCCAATTTTGTAATTTGAACCTTTTTGACTTAATTCACTGCATTAGAACATGCATCATGACATTTAAACTTGTTCATGCATCATATAGATTTTGTTTCTAAATTTCGTTTTTGTGCTAACTTGCAGTTTGCCCTTTGTGTTGGTTTGTGGTTTTTGTTCTTTCGCTCTGTGTTTTGATCCTTATCTTAGCACCATGCCTAGGAAAACTAGAGCTCATAGGACCACTTCCACTTCCTCTGAGTCTCCCACTAGATTTGAGCTGTTTAAGAATGATAATTGTAGAGAAGCCTATGACACCTTGAACTGTAAGCGTAAGATCTGGTCTGAGCGAGCTGTTGTGTTAGATGCGCTTGATCCGGCCATTAGGGCCAATTTTGAGTCTAGGGGTTGGTTGCCTCTCGTAGAGATAGATCATCCACCCCCGACCGCCCTGATTAAAGAGTTCTACTCGAATCTCTCTTGCCACATCTATGATTCCAACACCCTAGTTAGGAGTTGGATACGAGGTGTAGAGTTCACCATTACCCCTCGGGTAGTGGCTGAGGCTCTTGGGGTGCCGGTAGTTTGGGATGCTGACTATCCCTATGATGAGTCACCCTCTTTGGACGTTGTCATGTCTTACATCACTGGGTCATCTATCCAGTGGGGTTCTGATCCTCGGATCACGTCCGCTGAGCTTACCGAGACTGCCTATCTCTTCTTTAGGATTGCGTGTCATTCCTTGTGGCCTATCTCTCACTTCCACACCATCCCTTTAGAGCGATGTGTGTTTTTGTACGCCTTTGCTTCTGGAGCGTCCATCAGTTTTCCTCACTTGTTCTTTTGTTCTTTGAACGAGGTTCATAGGAGTTCTGCCGTAGGGCATGCGCTGATTCATCTTATTTTCATTCATAGGATTCTGCTCTACTTAGGTCTAGATGGTTTTCCGTCGGGTGAGCATGTTCATGTGATAGCTCCCATAGGTGCCACCTTTCTTCGTCAGAGAGTTGCTCAGTTGAGAGTTGCTCCTCCTCGTCCTAGAGGTGCGTCATCTAGTAGTGTTCCCCCTCCTCCCTCTTCTACAGATACAGCTGCTGTTGAGACTTCAGGTGCTACTGCTGATGCTGATGCTGCTGTTCCTCCACCGACTGCTTCAGATGATTCAGACATTCGTCGCACGTTGGATCATGTCTTGACCGTTCAGGCGGCTCAAGGATAGATTTTGGTGGACATACTTGATGAGATCCGTGCCTTGCATGCGAAGTTGGCGCAGTTTAGACCACCTCCCTTTTGATGATGGTTATCTTGTTTGCCCTTTGGCATTCCGTCACAAAAAGGCGGAGTACTTGTAGGTTTTTTGTTTCAAGGGGAGATTATTTGTTTTTGGTTGGAGCTTGTGGAGTTTTCGATTGTATCTAGGTGCTTCACTGTGTACTTAACTTTTTTAGCTCTTTCCTTGTTTTTGATGGGATATTCATGTTAGGGGGAGTTTTATGTTTTTGTTGGTATTTTATTTGTTTCTTGTTTCAAACTGCTTATTGATTTATATTTATGAGTTATTCATTGATATATGTCTTTATTTGTGCGTTGTTTGAAATCAAGAAGTTATTTTGTTTACTTGTATTATTTCCACACATGCGGTTATGCATTTTGTTTAGTGTTTCAGGAAATATACAGGTTGATTCAATTGAGCTACTGTCTACACTTGCAACTGATGTGTTAGGTTCTAAATGTTTAGAACAATTGGCAAATCGTGAACACAAACTTGTCTAGATATAGATCTTAGAGTTTATAGGTTTTATTAGACAATGCTCGAGATGATTCAAGTCAAGATTCAAGAACATACAAGCTGCAGGAAGAAGATTTCATAATCTGTCTGGTTCGATTGATCGAAAGACAGGCTCGACCGATCGAAAGTCGTATCTGCAGAATTTTAATTAAACCCAAACAGCAGTTCAAGCCCATTTAGGATTAGGGTTTCTAATCTACTTCTCTCAGTATATAAAGGACACCCTAAGCACGTTTTTATGTGGCTTTTCAGAGAGAAAAGAGTGTGCCTCTTTTGTATTTAGGGTTTTGTTCCTAAAAAGCTCTCTTATATCTTCTACCGGTGCTATTCCTTGAAGAATCTCAAGATCCAGTATTGTAGAAGTTGTTGCCTTCTCTAGTCATCAAAGGTGTTGATGATCTAAACCTTCAAGGGTGGTCTTGGAGTCACAAACAGGAGAGTTTGTGTTGCTAAACCTTTGAGTGGGATCTCAAAGTCACAAACGGGGGTGTTTGTGTTTTGCAAAGGCCAAAGAAAGAAGGAGTCTGTGGATTCGGAGCTTGCACGTGGTCGTGTCAGTAAGTTCTACTGGTTGGCAGTAATAAGAAGTCAAGTGTGGGGGCTTGTAAGTCTTATTGTATGAACTTCGATTCTTTCTAGTGGATTTGCTTTTTACCTTGAGGATAGCTAGGTCAAATCCTCCCTAGGTTTTTACCGGTTTGGTTTCCTGGGTGATCATATCTTGTGTTATTTATTTTCCGCTGCTTTGCATGATTTGATCTTTGTTATTGTGATAACCTAAACTTGTTTAATTGGACTAAGTAACAACTTGGCTAATTACCTAGGTTTAATCAATTGTTTAAGGGGTCTAAAAACTGTTAAGTGGTATCAGAGCGGGTTGATCTTTTGTTTTAGATCTTTTGATCTAAGAGCTGATCCTTGACCCCTGTTGTCATGGATAATTTGAAGTGTCTTTCTGATCATGTTTCTGCTTATGCTTCTGTTGATGCCTGTGAAACTCTTCGTAAGGAATTACTGAAATCTATGAAAATTGCTAAGAAATTCAAGGAAGAGTTAAAATTGGCTAATCTTGAAAAAGATGAATTAATTGTTAGATTAGATGAATCTAATAAAAAGAATGAATTTTTGAGAAATCAAATTTCCTCTCAAGATGGGAAGATGAAAAGCTTGGAACAAGAGTTAGTTGAATCTAAAGCTAAAATTGAAAATTTGACTAGTACCAAACCTGTTGTTGATAACAGAAGTGTTTTTGTTTCTCTTAAGCCTAAAATTGAAAAAGTTTATATCCCTCCTTTTAAGAGGAATAATAAAGAAAAGGCTTATTTTGCTAGGTTAGACAAAGGTAAAAGTTTTGATGTTGACGCTAAAGTTTCTAAACCTAAGTCTAAACCTACTGTTAGAAAACATAATAAATCTGTTTTTGTGCCTACCTGTAACCTTTGTGGTGTTGTTGGTCATATTAGACCAAATTGTTCTTTGTTAAGGCAAGAACCAAAGCCTGTGACCGGAAACCCCACTAGGAATACTGATGTTCCTAAATTTGTTCCTATTTCCCACTTTTGTGGTGTCCGTGGTCACATTCGTCTGAATTGTCATAAACTGAAATTTAAGCATTCTGTGTTTCAATCTAGGATTTGTGATGATATTTCTCCTGCCATAAGTCCATATAAATTGTTTCATATTTTTTTGAAAAATTTAAGCTTGTTGGCTTGTGAAAGGAATTTGCAGGATTTTAGTCTTTCTCAGAAGATTGGTGTAATTCCTCAAATACACTCTGCTTCTCATGGATTTTCACCTACAAAGCCGAAGACTCGTGCTATATGGGTGAGAAAAGATTCTCCAAGGTGAGTGTTGCTAACTTGTCCCTGATTTAATTCTTTCAATTAATTGTGGACATGTTTTGTTTCTGTTTTTGGTCGTGTTTTTTTTTAGGTTGTTTTTTATTAAAAAAAAATCCAAAAACATTGAAAAAATTTCGAAAAGACAAAAATATTTTATTTTGTGTCTAGTTTTTTTCTTGAGGATTACATGAATTATGATATCTCTCTTGATTTAGAACATGCTTGACATTGTGGAGAAACTTGAATTGTATGTGTTAAATAAGTGCTAAGCTATTTCTGATTTGGTGTGAATATGTACTAGTTTGTACATGTACTCATGAGTTAATTAAGAAATTGATATTTCTTGTTTGTGTACCCTCTATAGCTTAGTTAAGCATTGTCATGCATTGCATTTGCATTGTTCATTTAGCATAATGGGTGTTTTTTTTGTTTTTGGTCATAAATTTTTTAAAACCAAAAAGATTTTTGTGTTTTGTATTTCACATCTTGGATTTATAATCAAGGATTGACCATATTATCTTTACATAACAAGTTTATGTGCCTTGTTTAGCTTGGATGAGCTTCTTGTATTGCACTTTACTAGTTTGAGCTTTGTAGTGCATGTTGTGTGGGAGATGTTTATGGTTTTGATCACTTTGTTTTAATCTTGAAGTCACATGTCTTTAACTGTCGGACTTGAACCTTTAGCGAAAGGCATAAATAACCATCTCATCACTGTTCACTAGCCAATCATGAACACCTTAGTGCATATCATAAGATTTTGTGCTCGAGAAAGTGTAGCACATGCACAAAAAGAACATAAGGTGAAGCCTCGAGTTAAATTGCTTAATTCTTAAATTCAAAATTGGTGTGTACTATTAGGCTTGATGCCAAACTCACATAACTTAAATTGGTATGTATATTTTGAGGCATAAATACAAGAAACTTACATGATTGCAAGCTTATGATCTAGGAGATGTGGGAGTTATATGATGTAACTCTTTAGGTGATAGTTTCTTTTAAATTCTATGTGATGAATTTTGTAGACTTTGTGATTGATTGCTATTCACATATCACCTCACATGTATCTCAAGTTTTTGCTAGTTGCACACACTACACAAGTTACTCTTTGTTAAACTTGGTACATTATATTGTGTGTGTTCTTATTGTGGCCATCCAAGATTACATGTTCCTGGATTTTGATGCAAAATGTCTTTAATGATTGAGACTTGAGGTCAAATTGATTAAAAAAAAAATCTTGTTTTTGGAAGATCTCGGTTGAATTCAAATGTTTTTGAAAAACTTTTAATCTCATACTCATGCATTTCATTCATGAAATATTGTGTTTTGAGGAGTTTCTGCATTAAATTGCTCTGTTTTTCAAAAATTTGATTTTTCCATGCATCATTTATGTTTAGGATTCACATGTATTGCATTGATTTTTTTTTTGTATCCATCGTGCAGTTTTGCAGTCATATCTCTCATTGTTTTCACACATAACATGCATACACTTTACTAAATTGGGTACTCAACTTGATTTAAAAATTGATTGATTAATTTTTGAGTTATGTACTTTCTAGTATATGCTATTTTTATGTGTGAACTATAGAAAATATTTTTCTTAAGAGATATGATGGATAATTAATGTGAAAATATTTTCTCTACTCATGCAACTGTTTATGGGTCACATAGTGCCATGTTTGCATTTTATTGAAAGAGAGAATATTTTTTCTTCATGTGTATCCTCAACTTAGTTTTTTTAAAAACTTGGTTTGTGTCTTTTTATTTATCCCCACCCCCTTTATTTTTCCCCAAAACTGTTTTTCCCAAAACTTGTTTTGTTTTTCCTATTTTTATAGGTGGAGAATTTTTTTTAACCTTTGTGGTTCTTAGGGGGAGTTGTTGCTCTTCATAGGGGGAGTTGTCTCTATTTTCTCTTAATCTGTTGCGTATATTTTCTGTCTATCTTCTGAATAGGTAGTCTTTGTCAATACGTGACAAAAAGGGGGAGACATAGATGACAAAATTGTTTCTCAAAGGGGGAGAATATAAAATTTTTTTGATGTATCTAACTTAGGGGGAGAGTTAGAATTTACTTTTATTTTTTATATTCTGTTTCATATTATTTTTTATATGTCTTTCTTTCCACACATGCAGTGAAGTGTTTGTTGAGTATTTCAGGAAAGACAGGTGCATTCTGATCAAGACCTTCTACCTCTTCATGCAACTTCTAGGTTAGGAGTCTTAGATTGGGATTTGTGATGTAATTGGGCATTTTATTGTATTGGGTTGTTCTTGTATTTGAGCATTTCATTTTGTATGAAAGTTTTGTCACGAATTGCCAAAGGGGGAGTTTGTTAGGTTCTAAATGTTTAGAACAATTGGCAAATCGTGAACACAAACTTGTCTAATATAGATCTTAGAGTCTATAGGTTTTATTAAACAATGCTCAAGATGATTCAAGTCAAGATTCAAGAACATACAAGCTACAGGAAGAAGATTTCATAATCTGTCTGGTTCGATCGATCGAAAGACAGGCTCGACCGATCAAAAGTCGTATCTGTAGAATTTTAATTAAGCCCAAATAACAGTTCAAGCCCATTTAGGATTAGGATTTCTAATCTACTTCTTCCAGTATATAAAGGAAACCCTAAGCATGTTTTTATGTGGCTTTTCAGAGAGAAAAGAGTGTTCCTCTTTTGTATTTAGGGTTTTGTTCCTAAAAAACTCTCTTATATCTTCTACCGGTGCTATTCCTTGAAGAATCTCAAGATCCAATATTGTAGAAGTTGTTGCCTTCTCTAGTCATCAAAGGTGTTGATGATCTAAACCTTCAAGGATGGTCTTGGAGTCACAAACAGAAGAGTTTGTGTTGCTAAACCTTTGAGTGGGATCTCAAAGTCACAAACGGGGGTGTTTGTGTTTTGCAAAGGCCAAAGAAAGAAGGAGTATGTGGATTCGGAGCTTGCACGTGGTCATGTCAGTAAGTTCTACTGGTTGGTAGTAATAAGAAGTCGAGTGTGGGGGCTTGTAAGTCTTATTGTATGAACTTCGATTCTTTCTAGTGGATTTGCTTTTTACCTTGAGGATAGCTAGGTCAAATCCTCCCCAGGTTTTTACCGGTTTGGTTTCCTAGGTGATCATATCTTGTGTTATTTATTTTCCGCTACTTTGTATGATTTGATCTTTGTTATTGTGATAACCTAGACTTGTTTAATTGGACTAAGTAACAACTTGGCTAATTACCTAGGTTTAATCAATTGTTTAAGGGGTCTAAAAACTGTCATGATGGATAGTAGTTAGGATTGAATTTGTTTTGTGAGCATTATTTTGTAAAGGGCTTTTCATTTTGGAAACTTTGAGCTTCTAAGTTGTGTTTTGTCACGGATTGCCAAAGGGGGAGTTTGTTAGGTTCTAAAGTTTAGGATTTTATGTATTTAGAACTCTAATGTGTATTGTTGGCAAACCATGATCAAAACAATGTGTTTAGAAGTGTTTAAAGTTAGCTCAAAGTTATATGTCAATGTAAAGTTGGAATCGAGTTTAAAGCAGGAAGCACTGTGGCTTTCGACCTGGCTCGATCGATCGAAGCTTAGGCTCGACCGATCGAAGCTCGGGCAGATCGCTTTTCTGCAGATTCGTCCAACTCAGCCCTATTTTTTTTAAAACATTTTTAGGGTTTCTTATTTGTCCTAAGTATAAAAGGCAAACCCTAGCCACGTTTTAGTGTTGCTCATATTGCGGTTTGTGTAAATCTCTTGTGAGATCTAGAGGAGCTTTCCTTTACACAAACTTAGGGTTTTCAAGGAGGAGATATTTTCTACACCTTGATGATCAATTCAGTTGCTGCCATTAAAACTTAAAGAATACACAAGCGGGTGTGCTTGTAGCTGGTGGGAATCCAAGAAAGAAGGAGTCCGTGGATTCGAAGCTTGCATGTGGTCGTGTCAGTAAGTTCTACTGGTTGGTAGCATTAGGAAGTCAAGCGGGGGTGCTTGTAAGTCCTTTTGTATGAACTTCGATTCTTTCAAGATAGTGGATTCAGGTTTACCTTGAGGATAGCTAGGTCAAATCCTCTCCAGGTTTTTACCGGTTTGGTTTCCTGGGTGATCATATCTTGTGTTATTTATTTTCCGCTGCTTTGCATGATTTGATCTTTATTATTGTGATAACCTAGACTTGTTTAATTGGACTAAGTAACAACTTGGCTAATTACCTAGGTTTAATCAATTGTTTAAGGGGTCTAAAAACTGTCAAAACATAACAAGGAGCTAGAGAAATTAGATTAGATGCGGGGGAGGCTTTATACATTTTGGGGTCTAAGGTGAAGATTAAAATGAGGCATTTTATATATTCAAATATTACTTAAATATTTTTTTACTTAAAATCTATTCTTCTCATTTTTTTCCTTTTCCTTATAACAAAACTACGTCCTTTAGACTCTAAACTTAAACAAACCCAACTATCTTCTCTCTTCACATCAACTGCTCTCTCTCTCTCTCTCTCTCTCTCTCTCTCCTCATTACCTTTTTTATGCCTTTATTGTTCCTGCTTTTCTCTACCTCCCTCCTTATCACCTCTCTCTTATTTTGGGTTTGTTCATAGAATCTCTATTGTTAGGACATATGTGATTCACTTGTTAGGAACTATGTCACTATTTTATGTAATTGGCTTATCCTTTGACAAAACGCATTTTACCTGTATTTGGGTAGATCTAGGATGTGTTTAATACTTCAAGAAACTATGTTTCAAGATCAAGTGTTGAAGACATGCAAGTCTGTCCAAGATTCAAGTTGAAGAAGTGTTGTTCCTTAAAACTCGACAGCTAGCTATCCATCGAGCTTAAGAAGTTGTTCCAGCCCCGAGGCTCGACAGCTACTCGACAGCACCTCAACAGACAGCTATCTGTCGAGCTTTATGAAAAACAGAATTCCAGTTCTGTTTTGACTCTAATCCGTGATTATGTGTTTAGGCCTTCTTTTCTTCTAACCCTAGACATATAAAAGGATTATTTTAAGGGCCGTCAAAAGGAACACAAGTTACGCAATTGTTGAGCAAAGTTTGTTCAAGCAATTTGTAACTGGAGACAGTTTTGCCCTAGTTCATCATTCTTGTGAAGAAGTTGCTGTGTATATGTACTGTAGGGTTTTGTGACCAAGCATCTTCTTGATCTTCATCGTAGGGATGAACTGAAGAACTTTACAGCCAACAATCTTCTTTAGTTGGTGATTGAAGTCGCGTGCTGGGATCCGCGTATTGGTTAGTCACGTACTTGGGAGCTGTGCATAAAAAGGGAAATTGTCACTACAGAATAAGTCCAATTGAGTATTGGGATAAGGGTTCAACTGTAGGTTGGTATAAGGTTCTAGGATTCCTTTACTTGTAACCGCTTGTTTTGATAATAGTGGAATTTCGGGAATGATGACCTGAAAATCACCCGATGGGGTTTTTGCCGTTAGGTTTTCCCCATTCGTAAACAAATCACCATGTTATTTATTTTTCACTGCATAATTAGTTTATTGGTGATTTGTTTGTGCTACCACGCACTTTGCATATTAATTTGATTAATTAATAAACTTGGCTAATTAATCAATTAATTTATCACAAGGGATCAATTCATTTTTGGCCTATCAAGTGGTATCAAAGCGGGCATACTCTGATTAGAGTTTAATCTTTGCTGTGTTGATCCATTGACCCCTGTTTGTCATGGATAGAGAACAATCATTAATCATACCTCCTTTATTTGATGGCACTAACTATGCATACTGGAAAGTACGCATGAGAGCTTTCTTGCAGTCTTTAAATGAGAAAGTGTGGCAAGCTATTGAGATAGGCTGGACCAAGCTGAAGGAAGTGCCGGCCGACTGGGATGATGCCAAGATCAAGGTGGCAAACTTCAACAGCAGAGCATTGAATGCCTTATTTAGTGCGGTCACCAATGAGGAGTTCAAGAAGATATCCTCCACTGAAACTGCTAAGGAAGCATGGACCATCCTTTAGACAACCTATGAGGAAACAAAGGCTGTTAAGGATTCAAAGCTTCAGAGGCTCACTACAAGTTTTAAAGAGATTAAGATGGAAGAGGATGAGTCGTTCGATGAGTTCTATGCCAAGCTCAAGGACATAGTGAACTCAGCTTTTAATCTTAGGGAAACCATTCCTGAACCCAAGATTGTGAAAAAGGTGTTCAAATCTTTACTTGAGAGATTCTATGCTAAGATTACGATAATCGAGGAATCAAAGGACATTGACAAGATTCCTTTGACAGAGTTGGTTGGAAATCTACCAACCTACGAGTTAGGGTTAACTAGGATTGGCAAGACGGGTAAAGGCAAGAACATGGCACTGAAGGCCAAAAGCAATGAGACAGATGAGTCTTCAGATGATGAAGATTCTAAGATGAATTCCTACATCACCAGACAGTTTAAGAAGTTTATGAAGAATGCCAATGGAAAGGGCTTCGACAAGGACTGTAGGCAATCCAGTTCTTCTCAATTCAAGAACCAAGACAAAGGGAAGAAGGATGCAAGGGATGGCGGTCAGTACACTGTTCCCGCAGGACCTAAGTGCTTTGGGTGTTAAGGCTTCGGTCACATGAAACAAAAGTGTCCTACATATCTCAAAAGCATTGGGAAAAGCAAGGTACTTGCTGCTATCTTGAGCGACACCGAGCCTGAGAATGACAGAATCTTGAATGCCTTCATTGCCACGGTTAATCCTACTGATGGGATTGTTGAAGATGTGATTGAAGAAGAGGAATTGGTGGAATCCAAGTTTGAGAAGATGGATGATCAAGATGATATCCATAAAGCCTATGAGAAATTATACAAGCTTTCTGAGAAACATGAGAAACTTTACAGGCTGACCACCAAGAAGCTCAGTGATGTGGAACTTGATCGTGAAGAGTTGTCCATAAAGTTTGATGAGGCTAATCAGACTATTGGAGCACAGAGGTATGAGAACAATTTCTTGGCCGAGAAGACCAAGATGCTTAAAGCGGAGCTGTTTCAAGTCAGAACTCAATTGGAGAGGACTTCAAGTGCAAAGCTTGATGAGATGCTCAATCTTCAGAAATCTGCTTCTAATCGAACAGGTTTAGGGTATGGTTTCTCTTCCCCTAATATTGCTTCTACTAGTACTACTGTTTTTGTTCCTCCTAACAATAATGTTGCAATTAAAAACAATAATGTTAAAACTGTTTTAACTAGTGAGAACTTAGACAAGGGAAAATCTATCTTAGGAGTACCCCCTAAGCAAGATAAGAAAGAACTTAAGAACCCTAGGGCTAAGAAGGCTAACTCTCAAAAGCCTAAACAAAAGAAGCAGCATCTCTGCCATCATTGTGGTGTTGCCAGTCATACTCAACCAAATTGTAATAAGTGGCTTGCCACTCAACAGAGCAACGGCATGATAGCATCTGGAAGCCAGAATCAACTTCAATCCTCTCTTGCTCCCCTTGGAGATCTTCTCAAAGCCCTTATATTCCTTTCGAACTTGAACGGTTTTAATTCTTCCCTCTCACCGCCGGTTCAAGGGTTTAATCAAATGAAAGGTTCTTCCAGGGTGTGGAAGGAAAAGGGCTCAAAGTGATTCTATCACTTTTCTCTCTCTCTCTCTTCTTGTTTTTATGTGTGCATTACTTGTGTGTTTTGCTTTCAAGTTTTGAGTCAGTCTAGTTTTTATACTTTGCATTGTTTAACATGTTTTTATTTGTTTTTAGTTTTGATTTTTTTTTAATATAAAAAAAAATTGAAAAATCAGAAAAATACAAAATAGTGTGTGTTTTGTGTACATTGGTACTTGTGTACCTTGGATGACCATTGAAATAAAGTTTTCTAAACTTTGTATCTTTTATAACTTAGATGAGCATCTCTATGCACAACTAAGCAAGTGAGCTTTGTGACTCTTGTTTGTGATGAGTAAGATTAAGTTATCTCTTGTACTTAACACTCGTATCACTCTTTTTGATTGGAAAGACTAGAAAATCCTAAGAGAAAGGCATAAATAACCATTTCACCACTATTGCCTGCCAATCATAATATGACACCTGTATGCTTCGGCATAGCAAAAGTGCAGTGTCAATGACATTTGTGTGCTTCGGCATAGCTAAATTAGAATGTCAAATGCTTACCATCATTGGGTATTTCTTTTCTCTCTCTTATATGCCCATGCATGATTTGCTTAAATAAAATATGCAAAGAAAATGAAAAGCAAAAAGATCAAAATACTTTAAATATGGTTGCAAGCATGTATTCTAGGAGATGTGAGAGTTATAGGATGTACCTCGAAGGTGATAGTCCCCATCAAACAGTTATGAATGTGTGTGAGTTAAAGTGATTTTCTCATATCTCAAATCGTCATAACATGTGTACACTTATGCAATCTTGCGATGTGTTTCACACACAACACGAACCATTCTTTGCTGCTTTTGATACATGTGCAGGTACAATGTGATTTGGCCATCACAAGGTTTTACATGTGTTAATGTATGCTCACTAAACTGTCTTAACTTGTTTTTCAAATATAAAATTGGTTAAACTTGTTTAGTGTGTGTGTGTGTGTGTGTGTGTGTGTGTTTTTGGGATCATTGTGCTTAAAATTTTTGTTGAGAGATGATTTTGAGAGCTTAAAATGTTGCTTGGATCTTTGGTTGAGTTGCATGCTTGATTGCATTCATATTTGTGTTTTTCCCTTCTTGAAAAATGATTTTTAGGCAATCTCGACACCTCCTCGATACCTGGCTATCTGTCGAGCTCTTAAGGTCTTTTCTTATCGCAATCTTGACAGATCACAACTAGTGGATCGAACGAGGAAGTTCCTGGATTCTTGATAGCTTCTTGACACCTGGTGGACCGATCGAGCCTCATCTCCTGTGTCTAATGTTTTTGTACCTCGACACTTGCTCGACACTTGTATCTGTCAATGGCAAAATCCTCGACACCTTACTCGACACCTCTATCTGTCGAGAATTACTGAAGCACTATATATTAGGTTATCGCGATCCGGTTCTCATTTTCTCAATCTCTCTCGATCTATCTGCTCCTATTCTCCTTCCAAACACTTTCTTCTCCCTCTAAACCTTCAACCCACGTGATTTTTCGGCCTTTCCTTGCTTCAAATCACTTGGTATGTGTTCTTTTTCTCTCATTCTTCATGTATTTCATGCATTTAGACCTAGGTTTTGGGGTTTATGAAAATTTTTGGGGTTTTTCAAAATTGATGAGTTATTGTTAAAATTCTGGTATGGGTTTGTGATTAAATGAGTTTAAAATTTCATGCATTGCATCACATTAGCATAATAACAGTATTATCATGTATTTTAGATGTGTGCAATTGCTTGTGTACTGGTAGGATTGGATTGGGCTAAGCCCATGATGCAATTTCTTTTGCATATCACATGTTCATGCATTCGCCATGCACACGTACTCTCTTTTCAATATACTTGTTATATTTGAATTGCTTTGGGACTTTTCTGATTGGCTCTCTTTCTCTCCCTCTATTTTTGTTTACTTTAGTCGTGTCATGGCACCTAAGTGTAAGTTAGCTCCGTCCCAGAACCCTTTGCGTTCTAAGACATCGTCTTCTTTTGATCCTACTCCTTCTCATATTCGGTTCCGTGATGAGGATGCCCGAAAGGACTTCTCGGAGAACTTTTCTTGACGAGGTGTTCATTCAGAACGCCGAGTCATTTTAGATGACTTCGCCGACACTAACCTTCCCACTATCATTCACAATCGGGGATGGGAGTCACTGTATAACGTCCCAGTCACTTGTCCGACCGTGCTAATCCAGGAGTTTTACTCCAACATGCATGGTTTCAATTTTTCAGTACCTCTCTTTTCTACTCGTGTTCGAGGTATTCGTATTGTAGTCACACCGTAGCTTGTTACGGATGTGCTTCATGTTCCGAGGGTAGAGCATCCTGACTACCCCGATTGTGAGTGTCTGCGGACTGTGTCCAAAGACAAGATGATTTCCGCTTACTATGAGCATCCCGCAGATTGGGGTAATTGTCAGTTCACACCATGTCAGCATTTTGCTAAAGGTCCTAATTCATGAACATGGTGATGACTTTTGTTTTGCACCCACTATCTCACTATAACTCTATCATAGAGCCTCGTGCTCGATTTTTGCTGTCTTTATTAGAGCACCTCACTATAGATTTTCCTTCACATTTCATTCTTTCTATCTTAGATGTGTATAAGGATACAGCTACCTGTGATAAGCTCATTTTCCCTTCGGCTATCACGCGGATTCTATGCCATTTTTCTATTCCTTTTCCCTCTTCTGACCATTTTCTTGTCATGTGTACCATAGACTATGCTACCGTTAAACGTAGCGAGGTGCAGTTTTGGTCTTGGCAGTCGAATTCAGCAGCTCCTCCTTCCCGTTCTACTCCGTCTCGTTCTACTCCATCCACATCTGCTCCCTCTTCTTCTTCGGGTAATGTGACTCTAGGAAACATCATGGTGCAGTTGTAGCGCATGGATGCTCGCCTTGATACACTCTCTACGGAGTTGTATCAGGTGAATGTTTGTGTCGGTCATATTGCACGGTAACAGGCGACCATGGGTGGTTTTGCTCCTAAGGCTTCTCCACCACCTCCTCCAGTGGCTTTTGAGGATGATGATGATGATGATGGTGATGACGATGATGCATGCTTCGGATGATGATGATGGAGATTCTAGCTCTACCGATGAGATGTCTACTTGACACTCTTACCATTTGTCACTCGTGACAAAAGGAGGGGGGGTAATTTTGGATATGAGAGTAGTCATTCTTAAGGGGAGAGTTAGTATAGGACATTTTGTTAGGGGGAGTGTTGATATCTAAAGGATGTAGTGAGAATTACATGTATCTTTTTCTTTTCTCTATTTTAGATACATTTATTCTTGTACATGGGTCTTGTGACCATTTTGACATACATTGTACTTATCTTCTTTTTATATGTTGATATATGTTTCTTTCACCTACCCTTACATGTGTTGTTTCTTTTCTCTCTTTATGCACATGCTTCTTATTACGTGTATGCAATCTATTATTTTTGTTTCACACAAAGATGCCTTGATGAGTTTTGTTTATAAGTGTTTCAGAAATACAGGTTGTAAAAGTCTATTTGCCATAAACTCTTTTCTTGCAAAGTTTTTCAAGAGTCTGTGTTAGGATAGAGGATAGATTTTATTGTATTTAACAAGTGAATACGAGTTGAGTGATTTATGACTTCTCTCATATATTCATTTGTTTGTTGTGGTTTTGTCACAGATTGCCAAAGGGGGAGATTGTTAAGACATATGTGATTCACTTGTTAGGAACATATATCCCTATTTTATGTAATTGTCTTATCCTTTGACAAAACGCATTTTACTTGTATTTTGGTAGATCTAGGATGTGTTTAATACTTCAAGAAACTGTGTTTCATGATCAAGTGTTGAGGAGATGCAAGGCTGTCCAAGATTCAAGTTGAAAAAGTGCTGTTCATTAAAGCTCGACAACTAGCTATCCATCGAGCTTAAGAAGCTGTTCCAACCCCGAGGCTCGACCGCACCTTGACAAACAGCTATCTGTCGAGCTTTATGAAAAACAGAATTCTAATTCTGTTTTGACTCTAATCCGTGATTATGTTTTTGGGCCTTCTTTTCTTCTAACCCTAGACATATAAAAGGATTATTTTAAGGGCCGTCAAAAGGTACACAAGTTGCACAAGTGTTGAGCAAAGTTTATTCAAGCAATTTGTAACTAGAGACAAAGTTTTGCCCTAGTTCATCATTCTTGTGAAGAAGTTGCTGTGTATGTGCATTGTAGGGTTTTGTGACCAAGCATTTTCTTGATCTTCATCGTTGGGATGAATTGAAGAACTTTGCAGACAACAGCGTTCTTTAGTTGGTGATTAAAGTCACGTACTGGGATCTGCGCATTGGTTAGTCACATACTTGGGAGCCGTGCATAAAAAGGGAAACTGTCACTACAGAACAAGTCCAATTGAGTATTGGGGTAAGGATTCAATTGTAGGTTGGTATAAGGTACTGGGTTTCTTTTACTTGTAACCACTTGTTTTAATAATAGTGGAATTTCGAGAGTGGTGACCTGAAAATTACCCGGTGGGGTTTTTGCCATTAGGTTTTTCCCATTCATAAACAAATCACCATGCTATTTATTTTCCGCTACATAATTAGTTTATTGGTGATTTGTTTGTGCTACCACGCGCTTTGCATGTTAATTTGATTAATTAATAAACTTAGCTAATTAATCAATTAATTTATCACAAGGGGTCAATTCATTTTTGGCCTATCATCTAGTTCTCCTTTTTGCTTAATTTTGAGTTGTTTATTTGATTTTTGTTTTTTTTTTTTTTTTTTTTCGCATTTCCTTGGTGCTTGGCATTTGAGTGCTGAGAAAATGTGGGAAAATAGTATTTTAATTTGTTTGGTTGATAAGAAGTTAGAAGAAACCAAAAAACGACCGAACCAAACCAATGGAAATGTAGTCAATTTAGTTTGATGTTCCTTCCCTACGGTTCAGTGTCAGTGACAAATATGGCAAAACTAAAAACTTCTCGGCTCAATGGAAAAATCACCCTTCACCTCAACCAAAATCAACCGATTTCACCCCTAGTCTTAATTGTGACTAGACTACTCTTTTTGGGGTATAACAAAGATGGGGCTAGCATTTTTTTTTCTTCGGTCGTTACACCACAACAGACCTACTTTTCTTCATAGAATGAATAATTATATATAAAAAAAAAAAAATGTAGAATAAATTACTTAGTGCATAAATGCTAGATTGAATATTTTGAAGATAGCCAATCTGTATTGAAATGCAATGAAATATCATAGGAAAAAAATATAGGGTAAACAAAGTAAAGAAAAAGGAAAATGGAAAACCGTTGATAAAACTTTCTATTTCGCAACAATCTAGAAATCACTTTCTTACTCTAAACAAAGTTCTCTCTCAAAACAAAACTTTCACTCTCTACCCATTTTGTTTAATAGCTTCCAAATTGATTCATCAACAAGCTTAAGGTGAAAATGAAGAATTTAATTAATGATTTCTTACTTTTCTCTATTCTATTACTTCCTAAAACAATTCCCATAAAAAATTAAAAACCTAGGACTTGATCTCGAATATGGTATAAATTTTGAACTTTTTTATGTAATTCAACAACCGCCCCCCACAACACCCCCCCACCCCCACCCCCCCCCCCCCCCCCCCCCCCCCCCCCCCCCCCCCCCCCCAATACACACACAAAACAAAAAACAAAAAAAAAAAACAAAAAACAGAAGGGAATGCTATAAGTATAGTTATTGAAGGAGGGCTCACTCGGTGATAATAATTGTTGGCCCGCTAATTTAGAACCTTTGTTTAACCTCACTTCAATGGTAGAATCGTCATTTTATGACATAAGGCAATGTTGTACTTTTGATAATAAGATTTTCATATGCTTAGTTTGGTACAAATTTAGAAGTTCTATCGATTAAAATGACATATCATATACATAAAATCTAACCTTGGATTAAAAGTGATGGCCAAATCAAGATTTTAACGGTCAATTGCATTCTTGTAGTTGAGGTTGATCAATTAATTATGATTGGTACATTAAAGAATTAATTTTGATGAATTACATGTCATAATTCTATTGATTTAAGCTTAAGGCAAGACTTTAGATGCATAGGATAATTAGGTAAATTTTTTTTTTGAGAAACAAATACAGATGCAAGGGGGAGGGAAATGAATTCTAACACAAAGGCACATCACAACACAAGTACTCTACTCAAAAGCTATGGTAACTTTTAAGAGAGGGCGAGATAATTAGGTAATCTAGTTGTTGTAAATAACTTTAATTATAATTTAATTTAAGAGTAAGTAATTAATATTTAAAATAAATAAATGGCCCGATCAATAACATCACGCCTAACTTTAAAATGGCCTAAAAATATGCCTAAAGTCGGATTTCTATCAAAAGATAATTAGAAAAATGTCTGAAACTACCCCAAAAAAAAAATTTTAAATTAAAATCTAATTAAATTGGGATAAATGTCGGTCAGCACTCAAAATTTTTGTTTTGCCACATGTTGACCAAAATTTGAATTTTCAGTTTGTTTCTTGATTTTTCTGGTTTTAAACTTAATCTTACCCTAATTTGAGATAAACCTCCGAACTTGCCAGCTTTGGAGAGTTTGTAATTCACCCCAACTCATCAATTTTAGGCCTCCCCCACTCTATAAATGGAGGGATCCTCAACTCCAAAGCATAGTTTGACTTCTAAGATTTTAAGGGTCTATTTGGATTGAGAGAGAAAAGAGGGGGACTGGAAGGGAGTAGAGTAAAATTAGCTGAAAAAAAGAAGACTAGTTTTGAGTCAAATCTACTCTACTCTACTCCCCCTCCTTCCCCCTCAATCTAAACGGACCATAAGTGTCTGTTTGCCACAAATGACATAACAAACTTTTTTGTTTAGCTTTTAACTTATTTTATTTATATACAACTTTCTAAAACCTCACTTTTTAAAGTACAAGAATATTTTATCTCATTTTCAGCACCAAAAAAAAAAAAAAAACCAATTAAGTTAATGCTAAACATTCACTGAGTCTGAGAGAGCTTTTGTGAAAGAGTGATTGGCTAATTGTTGATCCTTTATGATAAGATACTCTACCCCTTCAAAAGCCATGAAATTCACAACTTGATATAAATTCAACTCAAAGTAAGCCCCCAATCGTTTCACATTGTCGTATTGTCCAAAATCTGTCTCTCTGCGAAATTCCTAAAGAATAGAAAGAAAGTTCTAGATAACAATTGAAGAAATGAGGTGCTGCTCAACTTTTAATAGCTTGAAGAAAGGAGGTGCTGCCCAAATTTCCAGCCATCCAAAGAACTTTGAAGGGAAGAGGTGTTGCCCATAATCTTGAAGAAAGTTCCAACTATTCTTAAAATCAATTGTGAGTGTGGTGGACTGCACCTTTGTTGTGCCTTTCAGCTCCCTTTATCATGCAGGCAGGGTACACAGATCTCTCTCTCTCTCTTTCTCTCTCTCTCTCTCTCTGTTTGGGCTCATCATTGGCAATGAACTTGGGAGTACGCTGATACCTCTAAGAGAATGTGAGAGACTGTGCCCCTAGCCCGTTTTGGAATTGATTGGTTTGGGTCAAACTCACGTGAATGGGTAGAGTATTGTTATTGTCTCTTAAAATGGAGGTTTAACTGATTATATTTTTCCTTTTAGATTAAGAGTTTTACAATGAAGTCGTCATTTATTTAATTATTGGAATAAATAAGAAAACCATAATTGAAAAATTCATCATTTTATTGATTTGAGAATGAATATATATTGATCATAGGAAAATACATGGCTTTGGTCCTAGATACAATCCAAGGCAAAGTACATGGCTTTGTTTTCTAGTTACAATCTAAAGATTGAAAATTACATGGATAAACATTTGATCTACTAACTCTTAATCTAAGTTTGGAGGTTATGTTACAAGATGGAAAATTATTAAGCACCCACCTTACTCGGTAAAACCAATCTTCTAGACTATAGTAATCAACATTCATATCATATCATCCAACATATTATCAATCAATTGCATGTTCACTTCTTTGCTTGAATTTAATGTGTGTGCATGTGATAAATGCTAATTTCATATATTGACCATTACATTTGAATTGAAAAATAAATTCTAGTGAATGTGTGTGAATGATGATATCCTAGATTCAAGGATTTGAGAGAATTGTGAAATTAACATGTTTTCATATTTTTTACATGAACATGTGTTAAACAATCAAGAACATGTGAAAAATGCATATGAACAACATTCAAGCATATCAAGCACATTCAAGGAATTTAAATAATCAACTAGCATGCTTTAACCTTAAACTAACATTATAGCAAAATGAAATGTTAGTTAGAGAAAAAGATTGTACTTGCATGCAACATCCGCCTGGTGGAGGATGTTTTTGGTGAAGGTTCTAAGGGTAGAGTAGAGAAGAAAAACTAGGAAAAGGGAGAGTCTCACTCAATATTTTAAGTCTCAGGAAAACTAAGATATAACAAGACTAACTCTAATTCACTAGAGCTCAAGAGGGGAGAAGAGAGAATATTTCTGTCTCTTGGAATGGAAGAGAGGGGGGGTTTATATGATAGTGGTAGAGAAAATATGAAAAGGGCATTCAATGAGGGTTGACAAAGGATGAGAGAATATCATGAACCTAGACCCAATTTCAAAGTTTAGGGAAAGCTGATGCATTAAATTCGGGGGTTGGTGGGAGTGGCGAGTAAGCAAAATGACTAAAACTTGCGTTTTTTCCGTCCCTCCTGTAATAGCTCATAGAGCCAACTTCAAAAAATCATATCTTTCTCATTTCTGATCAGAATTACCTAATTCTTATGCTCAAATTGAATCCCCAAATGTCTAGTTTCTATCAAAATTAACTTCACTCACAAATTCAAAATTATCCCAGAGATATCAATGAAATAGTGAGTAGTGGTCATTTCTTGGAAAATGGTTTCAGCATAATTAACATTATTAGGCCCCAAATTAACATCTAGTTAACATTAATAGGCTCCAATTACTTACATTTCAGAATTAATCAGCCTCAAATCATGACATAATTATCCCAATTAAAAAATAATTACACCGATTACCCATTGAATAATTAATGTTTGATTATCTAATTAATCAAATGTGCTCAACCTTACTATAAGTTGTAATCCTAGCCAATCAAATAGTGACATGTTATTAATTTCAAATTGATTATAATTATAACCAATCAGAATTAATTGTTCATAATCACATATAGTCAGACTTAATTTGTAAGAGTGCATCTTGGCCGTTAAAACTTTTTTTTTTTTTTTAGAATCCTAGCTGTTAAAACTTGATTTGATGATAACTTTCAATCTAATAGTCCAATTAAGACTTATAACTAGTCAATTTGATCATTACAACATCAAGATCACTTTGATGAAATGAAATTAAGGATCTAATGGCCACAATTAAGATCCTCATCTACAAGGTGAAATTACTTTTTTACCCTCCATGTGAGGTTAAATGTTGGTTGCAAAATGGGATGTCAACAGACAAGGGCATGGAAGGAATCATCACCTTGTTATAGGTCCAAAAATCATTTAACTCCATAAACAATGGTATAATTGGTCCAAACTAAGTCCGAAGTTAGGGTACAATCTTGAGAAGATGTTAGGCACCCTAAACTAGACAATTGTAACTGACCTCATTTGTACTACCAAATTATGCCTAAATGGACATTACTAAGTAGAGCCTTATACATGCATTCACACCCTAATTTCATAATCTAACTAAGAAGGGAAATCAAACAAAAGCAAACAAATGAGAAAAGTGCATAAAATGAATCATCCAAACATTTTGGTCAACTAATCATGTGAGAATTAATCAAGTATGTGAGCAATTAAGACGTGTGAATGTTCGAACATGTGATCATCCAAGCATGTGGACATTTAGGCATGTGGTCATCCAAAAAATATGAACATTCGGACATGTGATCATCAATCAAAAGGTCTGTTTGACATTAAATTTGAAATGGTGATTAAATATTTTTCGAGGGATTCTTAATTGAATCTTCATTCAATCTTAAGTATCTTCCCAAATTAGATTTACCATTAAAAATTAAATATACTCTTGTGCCCTTAAGTTTTAGAAAGTATCTTATCCATTAATTAATGCTTGTTGATTTCTCCCTTGATTATGATTCTAAATATTTATAAATCCAAACTCCAAAGTCTTTTAGTAAGATTACAATATTATTAAGCAATTAATTGTCTTGTCCTTTACTAGTAGACTTGCTCATTCAAATTCAAATTTATTTGTCTTCAATCCTTTAGGCAACATTATCTCCTAAATATTAGACCAATAATGTCTTATGATGTCAGTTATTCTAAAATTTAAGCTTTCAAGTCTTCTAGGAAATATTTACATTTGATTACTCCCATTAATTATTTTTTTGTTCCTTAATTGCCTTTCAAGTTCAAATTTAAATTACTTATCTTGTGTCATTAAAACCTTATTACCATAAGAGCATTCTCATCAAGGGTTTTAAAAATTTTAGCATTTAGCATCTAAAAAACAAACTTTATAGCATTTAACACATCACTTTACAATACACCTAACATCAAAATTTCTATTTTTCTTACCACTTCATTAAAATATTATTTATTTATCTTTTTTTTATTCTTTGTTATTCTCACCACCCAAGCCACCACAAACCCACACAACCAACAACCTCCACCACCGGCACAACCCATAGTACCAACCACAGCACCACCCAATGGCACAACCAACCACCGACCTCCACCCAAAGTACCACCCACGACACAACCTTGCTTTTCCCCCTCATCCTCTCTTTGCCTCAACCCACAGCACACCAACCACCAATCCCACCATCGTTACCTAGCAACCCAACCACCACAAACCCATAACCAATGGCCTTAACCCATCGGCACAACCCATTACACAACCAACCACGGCACCACCGAGACCCATCAAGCAACCTAGCAACCCACCACCGTTGAGAAACACCACCACTGAAAAACACAACCGAGACCCATCAAGCAAACCACAACAGAAAAATGATCCACGACCCCATCAACCGTCGGACCCACGACCCACTAGCAGTCATTGAACAAACCTCCACTTGCAGTCATCAACGACCCCATCGGACCGACGAGAAGGAGAGTCTAAGAAAGAGAGATGAGAGAGAACGAGAGTGAGAGTGAGAATCTGAGGAGAGAGAATTAAAAACATTAAAAAATGATAACATCTTGCTACAGTGAGCTCTCAAATGAGAGCTCACTGTAACAAGATGTCAAATTTTTTAGCATATAGCATCTTTGATGGAGTATAGTTTTGTGGTTTCAGTCACTAAATACACGCTGAAGGAAGAGAAAGGGAGAAAGTGTTTAGAATGCGAAAGGAATCTCTCTTAAGTACTAACGTCATTAACACTGACACCAAAGGATGCGACGGGTTGGCCATCAGATAAGGGATGAAATTAATGAAGTGGAGGTTGTGTTTCAGAATAATTGCTAAACTAGAAATTCGAAGAGACAACAATGTTCATGGCAAGAAAAGAAAAATATATGATAAGTTGGGGTCCACTGTTCGAAAAAGCCCACGAAGGAAAAGAAGACAGAAAGGGCAGGAAAGTCTTTTATTCGCATATGAACCGCAGAAGCATTTCATATGCTCAGGGGGCTAAATGTTGATGCTCGTTTTGGAAGCCCAATAGCAGAAAGAAGCCCAACAATATGGGCAGAATAGAGTTAGTGGATTAATAGAAAAAACCATTAAGCCCGAATGGCAGGAACAATGGATTATAAGCCTATAAAGTAAATAAATGGGCCTTGAGGAAAGAAAATGGGCCTAAAGGAGCCCAAAGAGAGAAGTTGTAAACCTATGGGCATTATGAGATGTAGAAAAGTAAGAATGGGGCCATAGCAAGCCCGAGGTAATGAAGTAAGAAAGTAAGGGGTTGGTGGAAAGCCCATGAGCCCCAAGGATGAAGAATAAGGTAATTGGGCCAGGGAAGCCCAAAAGAGTTAGTAAAAACTCATGGGAATGCAGAGTTAGAAAAAGGGCCAACGATGCCCAAGGAAAGCAAATGGGCCAAGGATGCTTAAGAAGAAAGAAATGGGACAAAGGAGCCCACGAGCAATTTAATGGGTTAAGAAAACCCAAAGTAGCATGAGTATAAATCCAATGACCATATTGAGTCATTGAGAGAAGAATAGGTAGCAAGCCCAAAGAGGCTCAACAAACACGGGTCAAATAACACTACGGTAGGAATGGCAAAGTGGTATGGTAGGAATGGCAACAAGATTACGGAAGGAACAAAGAATGGGCTAAAAGGGGAAAAACCCACGATCAAGCAAGGCCCAGTCCTTGAAAGGAGCAAGCCAATAAAGAATGAAAGATTGGAAAACAGTTCACGCCATAAGAGGTCAAGGATAAGCAGCAGAATGCACAGATGAGCCTTTAGACCATGGCAAACACATGAGCAGTAGACAAGCTTTGAACATACAAAGGAAGTGAAGCACACGCAAGGCCCAGGCACTACTAACCTATACCCAGCCAATACAGGAGTGGTGAGTCATGGGCCAGAGGTAAGAAAGGGTATAGTCTGGTGATAGGGGGAAGGGAAGCCTATTCTAGGGTTCCTGTTCATATTCTTTTGGGGGTGATGTTCTGCTGGGATGACATACCACCCAAAAAAAGGCAGGATGAGTAGGAACTATTAGATGCATGCCGTGAGGGATAGCAAGAAAAAATGTCACGGTGAGCAAGCAAACAAAATAGCCTTCTTTGTCTGGTAATGGGGAGTGGCACAACCAGCACAAGTAAGTGGTGGTGGCTGGACAACTAACAAACCAGTGGGTGGTTGGGAGGAACACCCTAAACTAGACAAAAGTGGTTGAAAGCTAAAATGGTATAAACCAGTCACGGCAGGCAGTATATAAAGAGTCTTTACTGTGCACAGTAACACGACCACAACAAGAGCAACCACTAGAAGAGAATCATGGCATCACCATCACCATGATACTACACAAGTAAGCATTAAGAAAGAAGGAACAGAGAGGAAAGAATAAGTAACAAAACAAAGAGAAAAGAGAAAGAATAGAAATAAAGAGGGTAGAATCGTAGGCATGCACCAATAGGAAAATCTCTTCTCTCCCTCTAAAAGTCTACCCTCTGTTGATGATAAAAAATTTGTTTGGGCATAAGCTATTCAGGCCCGTTCTCTCAAAGTGGGTAATTTCTTCAACAGGATCATCCTATGAGATTACTCATGTTGCACGTGGCAAACTGATATTTCATTCTTTGATTTTATCACTTATTTCTACTATTTCCTATTTTGTCTTTGCAATTTTGCCTATAATGTGTTCTTTTTCTCTGTTTTAATTAAGGATCTCTGCTTGTTTTTCCTAACAGTAACGTATTTCCGTTATCATTGTTTTATTACATTTATCCGCCATAACTCTTTTGTATCAACTTCGCCTGCCATGGGCATGTGACTAAAATTTCGGCAAACGGGGCATAGTTTTTGCGCAAACTGGACCAAGGTGAGTTGCAATTGGAACTGTCCCAACTCTCCTATCTAGAACACTTGGGCCCAGTGCAGCAGGAGGCAATCTAACCCAAAATCACAAAAGGCCCACCATATTTAAATTGGCGACTTCACTAGGGAGTTGGGAAACAGATAGGGATAGAAGACAGAAGCCATCACAAATCAATGCCCCTAAAATCCAGAACAACACAAAACATGAGTGTCATGCCCTCGTAGGCAAAGTCTAGGCCAGCAACGCCTTACACCAACAACAGCTTAACCAGGCAGAAGGTGTCAACAGAATGGGGGCTGAGCCCCAACCACAGCTGAGGATCCCCACTGAGAATGCCAATGTTTTTATTGAGGTGTTGTAATCATTGCAACATTCGCAACAGCAAATGATGAAAGAAATATGTTTGCTGAAAACAGACAAGACGAAGGAGAAAAGGAGCCAGCATGACCCGGAGCATCCAGCAGACAAATAGGAGACACCAATTGGAGGTGCTCCATTGAATGCAAAACAACGTTTCATCACTATGGCTGAAGTAGCAGCTCTCTTGGAGCAGGAAAGGGTCAGGGGACCTAAGGAGAGATTCTATGCATGAAGACCTTCTTACCCATTAAGGATACTCAGCAAACTATACCCAGAAAGATATGAGCGAGTCTTTGCTCAGTACGATGGCAAGAAAGGAAATGTTGTCGAGCACGTAAGCAAGTTTATTGATACTCTTAGCCCCTATGCGACAGACAAGGACTTATGTCTTCAGGAATTTTTCTAAATTACTATGTAATTGTGTGTATACCTAGTACATCGGTCTAAAGCCAGGATCGATCCCAACTTAGGATAACATGGTGGATGTATTTTGCACTAAATACTTCCATGGAGAGGAAACAGTAACGCTTGCGACTTTGCAAGCAACTAAGCAAAGGAATGATAAGGATTTAATGGAATACATCAAAAGATTCAGAGACATAGCATTTGATTACTATGATCATTGCGAAGAAAAGACCTTGGTGGAAATATGTATGAAAAATATGATCAAGGAGTACGGAGCCATTTTGGAAAACTTAGAAATCTCCTAGTTTGCACAGTTGTTGCAGAATGCCAAAAAGATTGCTCAGTCAGTGAGGCCGAGCTCAGACAAAAGAGGCATTCCATAGGCTATGGCAGTATCCACTGGCGAATGAAAGAGGAAAGCTGACAGAAGGGAATATGATACCCCTTCACCACTACCATGCACTCCAAAGAAGCTAGATGTGCTCCTAGACAAATGGATAGCAGACGAAGTATTTAAGCCTAATCAAGTTTCTAGAGAGCCCACGGAAGAAGAGTAGATGGACTCACGCTTCTGTCGCCTGCACAACTACGTGCAACATCCCATCGTAGAATGTTGGGCTCTCCGCAAATTGGTACACCGCAAGATCAAGGAAGGGACTCTAGAGCAGTCCCAAACGGAAGTTCAAAGAAACTCACTCCCAAACCACAAAAGGAAGGATGTAGTAGCAATTGTGATTTGTGCAGATCCAAGGAAGGATGAAGAAGAAAGTCCAACCTTGCCTGCCGCAGCAATTGCCACCTTACAGAAGAGATTCAAGTTCAAAAATTTGTTCGACCAATTAGGACTCACAGTGAAAAAGTGAATGATAGCTACAGAAGCCCTAGTAAGCATTGCCTCTAGGGCAAGGATAGAATGTCTAACGGCTGAAGTCACAGGTGAAAGAGCCCTTCGACAGGAGTTAAGTGAGATCACTTTTAGTGATGAGGATATAGAATTGGGGTACTCGGATCACAGGAGGCCCCTTACTTGGTAGCATCTATAAATTAGATTCCCATCAAAAGAGCCTTGGTGCATACAAGCGCTTCCTTAAATCTTATTCCGCTAAGCACTCTCCAAGCAGTAGGAATTTCGGAGAAAAAGACTCAAGGATGCCCAATGGAAGTAACAGGATTCGGGGGAAGAGGAGAGTACACCGCGGGCCACATTCAGCTATGGCTGAAGGTGGGCCCAATAGCCTCCCTAGCCCGCTTCCATATGGTAAAAACAAAAGTCTCATACCACATGCTTCTGGGAAGACCATAGTTACATAAGCACCGATTAGTCTTGTCCACCTATCATCAGTGTGTGAAAGGAAGGTTGAATGGCAAAATGATACGCATAGTAGCAAACCCATCGCCATTTGAGCAAGCAAAACTTATTTAGTAGAAACTATGTTCTACCAGCAATGGGCACCATATGGGGAGGGCTCAGTATCAAAACCATGAGGCACCTTCGTACCTAGGTGGGAAGACATCCAAAGTGATTCAGAACCTGATCTAAGGGAGTTGCTATCACAAAAGAAGAAAAGGAAGGAAGCATTCGCTGTGGAGTCAGATGACACACCACAATGTGTCAGGGTTCATGGCCCTGATGGTAGAATTGTATACAAATTATAAAGGTGTACGGGGCCCACATGTGATATGCAAGCAGGCCCCAAACAAGAATGGCAGTACAAAAGCTTGGTATGCTGCATGGCTCAAAAAGGCTCGGAGGAAGAAAGTAATGAAGAGAAAGACAAAGAAGTTATGGCAAAAAAGGATGTACAAGTTATGGCAAAAGAAGAATTGGAGGAAGTTAACCTAGGGTCTGACCCACAGGAACCAAGACCCATCTCAATTAGTTCAAGACTATCAGAAAAGGAGAAATCAAAATTGATATTGTTGCTGAAAGAGTTCAAGGATGTCTTCGCATGGGATTATAATGAAATGCCAAGATTGGATCATGGGCTAGTGGTGCACACATTGAATGTGGACCCGGAAACCAAACCAGTGGCCCAACCTGCTAGGATTTTCCACACTAAGATAAAGGAACAAATAATTAAGAAGGTGCAAAAACTGTTGGTCGCAGGTTTCATTAAACCCATCCAGCACCCGCGATGGTTATCCAACATAGTGCCAGTAAAGAAGAAGAATGGGCAAATAAGGTATTTCGTAGACTTCAGGAATCTTAACAGAGTCTGCCCAAAGGATGAATTCCCATTGCCAAATATGGACATGCTAATAGATTCTGCGGCAGGGAACACCATGTTTTCTTTCATGGATGGATTCACTAGGTATAATCAGATTAAAATGGTGCCAAGAAATGTGAAGAAAACTGCCTTTAGAACACCCATAGGCAATTTCTACTATACTATAATGCCTTTTGGGTTGAAAAACGCAAACGCAACTTATCAATGGACAATGACGGCCATATTCCACGACATGATGCACCAAGAATTGGAGGACTACGTGGATGACATAGTTGTGAAGTCAAGGAAATGAGAAGAGCATGTCCAACCATTGAAAAGGGTATTTGAAAGATGTAGGGCCTTCAAACTAAGGATGAATCCCCTCAAATGTGCATTTGGGATATCCTCTGGGAAATTCCTGGGTTTCTTGGTTCACAGTAGAGGGATAGATGTCAATTCGGCCAAAGTTACAGCTATAGCAACCATGAAACCACTAGCCACAGTGAAGGAGTTGAAGAGTTTCTTAGGGAAGGTCTCATACATCCAAAGATTCATCCCTAGATTGGCGTCAATTACTTCTGCCTTCGCCAAACTACTTAAGAAGGGGCAAAACTTTGAGTGGGGAGAAACATAGCAGGCGGCCTTCGAAAGGCTATAGCAGATTATGATAAACCTCCCTACTGTGCAAGCCCCAATTTGCAAAAAGCCATTACTGCTCTACTTAGCCACCAACTCGTATGCTATAGGCGCATTAATTGCCCAAGAGGACGAAGGTGGCGTGGAGCAACCAGTTTATTACATTAGCCATGCCTTGAAGGACGTAGAGACTCGCTTTCCAAGAGCAGAAAGAGGATGCTTGGCCATAGTATATGCTTCACAAAGGCTACACCGTTATTTCCTGGCCTATGAGGTATGGCTGATGACTAAGTCCCATGCAATCAAAGCCTTATTGCGGCAGCCAATCCTTTCTAAAAGGATATCCCAATGGTTACTTCAGTTGTCACAGTATAACCTGAGAGTGAGAATGCCCAAAGTAGTGAAGAGCCAAGTTATAGCAGATTTGTTGGCACAATTCCCAAGAGAAGAGGAATTCTCGTTGGACGATGAGGTCCTAAGGGAGGTAGCTATGGCAGAAGAAATTAGAGAGCAGTGGGTGATGAAGTTTGATGGGTCTTCTACCACCCAATCAGGGGGAGTGGGAGTAGTTTTGTATCATGAAGAAGACAAGGCTGTGGTGCTTTCATTCAAATTAGAATTCCCCTATTCGAACTATATAGCAGAATATAAGGCCTATCTAACTGGGTTGGCCACGGCCCATGAAATGGGGATCAAACATTTTAAAAGTGATGGGTGATTCGAACTTGGTGGTTTGTCAGGCCAAGGGAAGCTTCTCCTTGAAGGAACCCAGCCTAGCCCCGTATAGGATGATGGCCCAGAAGATGGAAGAAATGTTTTCAACGTTTGAGATAGAGCATGCCCTAAGGAACGAGAACTGGTATGCGAATGCGCTGGCCGCATTAGGCTTGCAAATAATTTTCGAAGGAGATAGCACCAGGGTAGAAGTCAGCAAGAGGAAGGAGCCTATTATCGAGATGTTAAAGGAGAGGTTCCAAGAGGAACAATGTGAAGAAGATTAGATGATTCCTATAAAGAAAGCTTTGACGAAGGAAGAAGACAAGGCAGAATTGAAGGCACTAAAAGACTACGCCTTGGTAAGAGGAGAATTGTACTGCAAGATGCTAGGTGGGGTCTTGTCTAGATGCGTGGGGCAAGAAGAGGCCCAAAGGAAGCTGAAGGAAGTACATGATAAGACCTGCTGATTCTGCAGAAAAGTCAATCTTTACCACAAACTCCAAAGGGTAGGCTTTTACTAGCCAAGTATGGGTAAGGACGCAGATCAAGTCCAAACCCAATGTGAAACCTACCAACTTGCAGCAAACAGAGGAGAAAGTTACGCCGTATTTGTCAGCAAAGACTGGAGGAGTCCATTCATGCAGTACTTGATAGAAGGTATCCTACCACAAAAGTACAATGAAAGATACAAGCTTAAGAGGTTGGTGACACGGTATTTCTTGCATAACAAAATCCTTTTTAAGAAGGGATATGACGGGGACCCATTATGATGTTTGGGTCCCAAGGAAGCAAGTGAGATGATGAAGGAAGTGCACGCAAGAGAGTGTGGGGGGGGGGGGGGGGGCACCAGGGGAAGAAAACGTTGTATAGGTGCCTACTACAAATGGGTTACTACTAGCCCACCATGAAGGGAGACACAGTAGAACTTGTGAAAAAATGCCACAATTGTTAAGTACAAGCCAACTTGATTCATACTCATCCACAGAACCTACACAGCATGGTCACCCTATGGCCCTTTCACACTTAGGGGCTTGATTTGGTGGGACCAGTTAATCCGCCATCACGTAGATACATATGGATCCTGGTGGCCACGGAGTATTTCACCAAATGGGTAGAGGCGATACCACCCCGTAAAGCTACAGGAGGAACAATGGCAAACTTCATCAAGGAGAACATAATTGTTAGGTTTGGAGTACCCCCATAGGATTATCAATGACAATGGCACACCCTTTGTCAACAATGATGTAAGGAAGCTGCTGGAGTTCTACCAAGTCAAGCACTATCAATCATTGCCCTATTACCCTCAAAGGAATGGGCAGGCAGAGGCGTCAAACAAGACCCTCATAAAGATCATCAACAAAATGAGCCAAGAATATACAAGAAGATGGGCAATGCATCTGCCAGACGCCTTTTGGGCTAATAGAAATTCACCAGAGTCAGCCACAGGGTTTTCACCCTTTTTCTTGGTTTACGAGACAAAGGTAATGAGCCCGGCAGAAGTGATGACTCCCTCTTTAAGAGTTATACAAATGAGGGAGGAAGAAAAAGAAAAGGGAGTCTTTATGGAAGAAAGATGTGAAGACCTAGAAGGGCTTGACGAAAAAAGGGAAGAGGCACAAGAGCACAGCCATAGATATAGACAAAGGATGACTGAAGTCTATGGCAGGATGACTAAAGAGTGTTCACAGAAGGACAACTCATGTTGAAAGCAACAGACCACATCAAGCGAGGTATGGCAGGACCATATAAGTTTTCACCAAAATGGGAGGGACTCTGTAATAAGAGAAGCACATGCAAGTAGGTATTATCGTTTGGTCCAAATGGATGGCAAAGATCTAATGAATCCCATCAATGGCAAGTGGCTAAAATGTTATTATGCTTAAAAAAAATTATGTAGTTATCCCTTTTGTTTAATGAGTCTTATGTTTCCTTTTCCTTCAAGTGACTATATCACCAGACAATATTGTAACATGCTTTCAAATAGTATGTAATGAAAAAGTATGAAGTATTATAAAAGCATACCATGTCATAGTAATAGCAAAAGAAATAACAAAGTGTGCAATCATATCAGACTTGCCAAATAAGTGTTATAGGAAACATAAAGTGTACTAGATAAGGGAATAAGGGAAGAAAAATAAAGGGGGAACTACATCATCAACGAAACCCAGAAATAAGAGGTTGATCTCTAAAGCAGCTGGATCCACCAATGCTAGAAAGAATGCACTTACGACAACCCTCCAAGTCCGCCAACTCCTTCCTCAAAGCCTTAATGCATGTATCGATGGCATCAACAGTAGGCTGAACCTTCTTCATGAAGAAGGCACGGGCAATCTCATGAAGATGGTCTAAAATG
Source organism: Quercus robur (assembly GCF_932294415.1). NCBI lineage: Eukaryota > Viridiplantae > Streptophyta > Magnoliopsida > Fagales > Fagaceae > Quercus > Quercus robur. Next base: position 83,594,848 of record NC_065535.1, read on the forward strand.
AACTCCATAACAAAACCCACGCTAACAAGCTCCTGTACTACAGCCCTCCACTACAGGATCCTCTCGATGGAAATAGTGTCAACAAAGTTATGCTCAATGTCGTTTATCACACTCCCTAGTAGCTTTAAAAAGTGCTCCCTAGCAGAACGACCAAGGTGGAATCCTTGCATGAAGTCACCACGGCTGCTATAAATCGCCTCCAAATGAGAAGCATAATCCTCAAGAACTCTGAAGCCATGGAAGTCAACATAGGGAGACTCAGAACCCTAAAAGTTCGCAGGATCGAGGTCATTAACCTCAAGCTAATCAAAACGAGTAAAGAAAGCTGCGGCCTTACTCACAGGGTTTAGAACTATGGTAGAACTGCTACCCACCTCAAACTGAGAAAGGGCAGTGGGAATCAGACCTGGTAGGGAACATGAAATGTGGTGTTAGAAGCCGTGAAGTAAGATGAATGGACTCATAATGAAGAAGATAAAGAACTCATAGTGAAGAAGATAAAGAAGGGGATGTGTTAGAACATATGTGATTTTATGTTAGGAACATATGTCAGTATTTTATATAATTGGATAATCTTTTGACAAAACGCACTTTACTTTTAATTGGGTAGATCTAGGATGTGTTTAATGCTTCAAGAAATAAGGTTTCAAGTTCAAGTATTAAAGTCATACAAGTCTGTCTAATAATCAAGTGAGAAAGTGCAAGATTTTAAAACTCGACAACTAGCTCGACAGCTAGCATCTATCGAGGTTTAAAAACTACTAAAGCCCGTGGCTAAACTGCTAGCTTGATAGATGGCTATCTATCGAGGTTTGTGAAACTCAATTTTTCAGAGCTATTTTTCATCCAATCTGTGAATATGTGTTTAGGCTTTCTTTTCTCAAAACCCTAAACATATATAAGGATTATTTTGAGGGCCATCAAAGATTGCATAGTTGCACAAGAGTGAAGCAAAATCTTGTTCATGCAAATTGCGACCGGAGACAGGATCTGCCCTAGTTCATCTTTCTATTGAAGAAACTGTTGTGTTTTGTACAACGTAGGGTTTTATGACCAAGGAGTTTCTTGATCTTCATTATGTGCTGAAGAACTTTGCATCCAACATTTTTCTCAATTTGGTGATTAAGTCGCGTACTGAGATCTGCGCAATTGGTTAGTCACGTATTGGTAGCCATGCATTGAAAAAGAGAGATTGTCACTACAGAACAAGTCCAATTGGGTATTAGGGTAAGGGTTCAACTGTAGGTTGGTATAAGGTACAGGGATTCCTTTACTTGTAACCGCTTGTTTTGATTATAGTGGATTCTCGGGAGTGGTGACCTTAAAATCACCTGGTGGGATTTTTGCCGTGTAGGTTTTCCCCATTCATAGACAAATCACCATGTCAATTTATTTTCCACTGCATACTTAGTTTAATTGGTGATTTGTTTGTGCTACCACACATATTGCATGTTAATTTGATTAATTAATAAACTTGGGTAATTAATCAATTAATTCATCACAAGAGGTCAATACATTCTTGGCCTATCAGGATGGGAGAAGGAGAATGTACCAGGACCCGCGAGAATGGGGGCTACGGGAATGGCAGAAACTGGTGCTGTAGAGATGGCAGAAATTGGTGCTATAAGGACGGCAGAAACCGATTTTGTAGATATCGCCGAAACAGGCACTGTAGGTGTGGCAGGAGAAGTGGCTATAGGCATCGCTGTGTCTACTACAATCTCAGGCTCCTCAAGAATCTCTGTAAATGAACATGCAAAGTAAATAGAGATTGCATCAGGAAGTTAGGCAGATACACATAAGAAGAAGAAGATGGCAATGACAAAGGGTGAAAAGAAAAACTTAACAAATATGAGAGATACATACCCATAGCCTCAGCCTCATGGTCACCACCCTCCTCATTAGAATCAGAAATCCTCTTCTTCATGGTAGGCTCGTCATCAGAATCCTCAAGAACCTCCTCAAATCCCTCAGGGGACAAGTTTGCATCAAGCCCACATGTGGCAGAGCTAGGGATGGAAGAAGGGGTAACCACCAAGGAGGAGCCATCCTTCACGGCCTAAGAAAAGGCCGCGAAAGGATCACTGGTAGAGATAACAAGAGGTGTGGGCTTCCTTTTAGGGAGTAAGAGTCTCAGCAGGAGTAGGAACAAGCTCACTAACCCTCTCAGTATGGGTACCTTCATCTACAAGTACTAGCTTAGTGGAAGGGGTAGCAGTCTCGGCAAGAAGGGCCTATGCAGCAACAGGAGTGGTAATAGCCATGGCCTCAGCCACCACATCAACCCCATCAAAGAAACCTTCCATAGGTGTGCCTATGGCGTAGAAATCTCCTCGGCCGTGGGGTGATATATGCAGATAGGCTCGGGCTTGACCTGAGGAACACGAAGAAGAAAATAAAGAAAAAAGAGATGAATGCATAATCATTGATGATGCAAAAAAAAAAAAAAAAAAAAAAAAAAAAAAAAAAAAAAAAAGGGAAATGAGGGAGACATACCTCAAACTCGAGCTCATCAAGAAATATAGGACAGGTGGTAGATGCATCCTCCTTGTGCTTAGACTGAAAAAGAAAACAAAAGACAAGAATAAGGAAGTGAGCCAACAAGTATATAAGGTTAGCCATGGAAAAAGGCCCATAAAAAAATAACAAAGAAGAGGTAAAATTAGAGATAACATACTCTCCTCTCAGCAGTGGTGGATGTAGTAGGAGGGGATGTCTACCTCTTACTGCCTCAAGTCCTGCTAGAAGGAGGAACGTCAGTGGATGGCCGCAGAGCAGTAGGCCTAGACTTGCCTGCTAGAACGGGTACGAGCAGAAGGAGGAGGAGAGCTCTCTAAAACTATGTTACCTATAGGAGGAAGGTCACTCTCAAAAGGCACGGTGTCCGAATAGGTCTTGAAAGAGTCATCACCCTTCTTGGCATACTTAGACTTGGCAGAACTCTTCTTCACAGGCACAGAAATGTTTGTCACCTTTACTCTCTTCTCCTAACCTGTGAGATAGTCACCTGCATTATCCTAGTCCAGCCTAAACTGCCTCCTCACCCTGTCAGTAGAATAATGCACAAACCTAACACCCTCATCAGCCAAATAAAGCAACCACCCAACATTAATAGCTGCCAAATAAGTGATACCCCTCTCCTTAAAGCCAGTCAACGGGGTAGTGGTCCCAATAGTGTCAACAAAAGGACCTATAGTAGAATCAACGCATGTAAAACCCGTACCCAAATTTCTATATGCTCTCCAAGAAAACCCAACTCCCTTATCAAAGAACTCAATGGCAGGATGACCAAGACCAACCTAATGAAAAGCAATGGAAAATCAGACTCAAATCGGCCACAAAAATCAGTGATAACTCTTGGACATGACTGGTATCTATCTTTGGCATAGCGAACAGGCCTACACTTTGCTAAATGCCTAGTATAGCGCTTATACAACAGATGCTGTAGAATGGTACTATGAACATAGGTAGTAATTATGTGGCTGGAACCCACCTGATTCTCATCACTCTACAGGATATCCAACTGAACATATAGATGTCCCAAAAACATGGGTGCCAATGGCAAACTCACCCCAACAGATATCTTAATGGCTAATTAAAAATATAGAGGTTTCACAGAATAGTGGGGCTGAGAGCCAAAAATGAACTTACAGAGCCAGAACGTGACGAGTACCGCACAGCGAGCAACGACGGAGGCCTTAGAGAAAGAACTAACCCAATATGACAACTTCGCGTTGCCACTCAACTCTCTTCCTCAACTCGGCCTCCACAGCCTCTTCTTCCAAAGAAAGCTCTAAGGCACCAGGGTCAACATCACCAAGAATGGGCAAAAGCAACTGGTTTGCCACGTCTTCCGAAGTCACAGTGATCTCACTGCAGGAAAGAAAGAAAGAAAGTATGAGTGGCAGTGCACCACCGGTGGACCAAATGGCGAAGATTAAACAAGTCTCTGTAGTTGGACAAGCAGCGTGACAAGACAATGGCCTTCAACACACTGGCCCATTGTAATGCCTCCATAAAACCCGTGTTGGACAACTCCTTGTCCACCCATTCCTTCCAACCCAAAGCAGTACCCGATCCAAACTCAAAGAGAATGGGCATGGGGAGCGAAGTACCTTGGCGGATAACAAGATCTAGAATCGAAGAAGCCAACGGAGCCCAAGATATGTCCGTGTTGCAACAGCAAAGGGCAAGCCACACATGGCCCAGCGGCGGTGACGTGTACTCACTGGGAACTTTTGGAAAATGGGCATAGGTATCATACCAAGGGTTTATAAGAGGAGCGCATTCACTATTGGGATCGCGCCGTGCCTCCTCGTCATCGGAATGGTCCGATTTGGAATAGGCAGCCTCTTCACCTACATCTCGTGCGGCAAGATCATCGGAAACAACCTCTTTTCCCTTACAGCAGGAAGAACCTTGGCTTTTCGTCGGCGTCATGATGGATTGGTTGATCGGAGTGTTCGCGAAAAATAATCTGCAAGCGCATAGAATTGTAACAAGTAGTAAAGTGTTTTTAGAAAACGAATGTTGAACCCACAGGGATTAACTATGTTATTGAATACCAAAATTCACTAAATTAATTACTATTTGGAAAATCGAAAATAAATGGAATGTTCTACTATCTGAATTAAATTAAACTATTTAATAAAAATAAATCTACGAATAAAAAGAATTAACAAAGCGTAAAAATCTAACAGTGTAAAAATATAATAAGAATGGATCAGAGCAGTTGATTTCACCTAACAAATCCCACACAATTTATTCTTCCTAAGTATTAAATTCTAATAATCTCCTGTTGATGATTAAAAATTCCTTAAGTATTCAGTATCTTCTCTCGAATGATATCAAAAATATCTTCAAATAACAATTCCATATCTCTATGTGAATTTAATTAATTGGAGACTCATTACGTACTTTGAATTTTCTGAAAAATCACACTAATCGCGGTAAAGCATCTCTACTTTCGCTCAACTAATGGTGTTTAATTCTAGAACTAAAATAACAAATCACCTCTCGGTCTCATTGTCATTCAATTGATCAATCAATAATTTGTAAAAAGAAATATTAAGCATTAAGAATAAGAATTAAACACTCAATCATGGAAATATTAAAAATAAAATAACTCAGAATATAAATTGTGTGTTCATTGCTAGACTACATCAACGCTCTAGAAAATAAAATTTAGTTCATAATCAAATTGAAAAGAGGTGACTTACCTACTAGTGCGACAAGGTGCAACCCATGTTGCACACCTATTGGCTAAGCAAGTGCATTATTGGGAGGCTGAGAAGATTTGGCTTGAAGAAGTACCACCGTTTATTGATTCTCAAAAATTCAACATGATGTCTTGCGGTTATGAATAATGTTCATGGCTGTATTGCGTTTAGGAATAATGTTCATGGCTATATTAATCTTTTATTGAGTAATATAATTTGCACCAAGTTTTCACTATAAAAAAATAAAAAATTAAAAAAAAACTGAACAAATGCGACCACGGGACTAGTTTTCATTTGGAAAAAATACAGATAAGTTTGGTCAATTATCATTTTTGTCATGTAAATTTCATTTTGGTCAAGTAAGTTCCAATTTGCTATCACCGTTAGTTATTCCTCCTTCTTGTTAAAAAAGTTGCCGTTAGTAAGGACTAATGGTGGAAGTAAATGTGAATTTACATGACGAAAATAACAAAAATGAAACCTACAAGACCAAAACAACAATTAACCAAACTTTTAGGGTGTTATTTTTATTTTCTTTAAAAATGACAAAAATAAAACTTATAGGACCAAAATAACAATTGATCAAATTTCAAAGGATATAATTTGTATTTTTGCGTTTTTATTCAATTTCAGCCAAACTTAAAGGCATGATAAATACTCAGAGAGCATCAAGGAGGCTCTGAAATTATAAAAGAAATATGGGTCTTATTAACGGATGCATTTAGGAGATTTGTTAGTGGGTTATTTTAGGAAACTTTTGATACTACTTTTATGAGAAATATAAAAATCTTTCAAAAAATCAATTGTTTTTTTTTTTTCTCCATAAAAAGTTTCTAAGAATATTTCTTAAATCAAAGCTTTTAGGGTATCTGTTAACTTTTCTCAAGAAATATTAATGTAAAATGGTTGTAATCCGAATTACATTACTCATGGTGGCATTTGGTATACTGGTAATGTTTTAGAAATCCAAGAAATGTTAAAAATTCTTACATTTGGTTGCAAATCACACAAGAGAATTAGATATAGAGGTATCTAAATACCCACTTAATGCCTTTTTTTGTGAGAATGTGGATTCCCTTTAAAAAAATGTGGGTGTCTACATTTCTATGCCTAAATAAAGTTACATTTTGTATAAATTGACAATTTTACCCATTCTTCCTACCCTTTAACGAATAGAAATATAATAAAATAAAACTGTGAGGGTAAGTAGGTAGAGTAAGTGAGTTGGACCGTGAGCCGTGCCCGAGGACATATAGAAGCCCGAGGATGGTCTCAAGGTCTATTAAGTTTTGGGATCAATGAGCCAAGGATAAAGAAAGATAATAACGAATTGATGGTAGGTCCCGAGGAGTCGAGCTTCCTCGGGAAAGCATTGTGGAAGGTTGGAACCTAGCGACCTTGGGAATGCTGTACAAAAGGTAATCAGTCTTTTGAGAAAAAGCTTCAATGAAGGTAGCCAACAACAAAGGCAAAAACAATCTAGGAAGAAGGCTGCTACCACCACATTAAATGCTCCGCACCTAATCAACTAGCCACATTTATGTAGAAATGACATCTGAACAGTGGTATCTCAGTTTACAGCTACTCATAAAGCTTTTAGGAGGTTTTAGATGGGACAAGTATCCAAGAGATCATCTATAAGGTCAACAAGTGGAAGGTTGGGAAGAAGAATGGAAGGACTATATAAGGGAAGGGCTCCCATAAAAAAGGGGCATGGAATCTGAGAGAGAGGGGAAGAGAAATAAGAACACCTTGTACTTAGATAAACTTGAATGAATATAAGAACACTTCATCCTCTGACTTGACCGAAGAGTGTTATTCCCTTCAAATTGTGTTTTCTTATCTTTCTGGCACGAATCCATTCTATTGTGGCTCATACTTGATTTACTGAGTCTTTTACCTATAAAATCCACTCTCTAACAAATATTTTGTTTTGGGCTTGTTGAGCCATCATCCATTTTCGTTGGGCTGAGGGTCTAATTCCAATCCTTACAAAAACTATTATTATAAATTAACAGTATAAATAATTATTTTTGGATTGTACATCTCATTTAAAAATGTTACATTATAGTTTCATTGAATTTTCTATGATTTATTGTTTATATTTTGTTTCTTATAATTTATTTGGAGGAAAAAAAAATTGATTTTGTATTTACAAATCAATGGTAATTTGGGAAATAAATAATTCTTATAAGATTTTCAAAAATAAACCAAATATAAAGCATCTCATATTTTTAAAATTTTTATTAGATTCTAAATCAAACTAAACATAAAAATAGTTACATTCTCAAACATCTAAAATCACTAAATATTGCATTCCCAAAAGTTCGGATATCGGAAGTAATGCGGTAATAAGATGCTAGTCTAGAATCTCTAGATAGATCGCAATTGGTGGGCTTTAGTCTTGTTTTATATTCCTCCAATTTAATTTTCAGAGTATTATTGTGGTTTTAGATAATTTGAAGGTATATATATTCTATTTTGCACTGTTATTGCACCAAACGTTTCTTAGTTTTAAACTTTTAATGCCTCCTTAATTTCCCCCACCTCCTTAAAATAAAAATAATTAAAAAAAAAAAGGCTTGTGGATTCTATCAAAGCTAACATTGGTCGATTATTTTAGGAAAATTCAGGAGTTCCCATTGATTGCCTTTAGTACTGGAGCAACGTATATGCCTTTGAACAATCCATATGCCAACTCTCTCTCTCTCTCTCTCTCCTAATTTATTAGGACTGAAATTGACGTAAATCTAGTACATGATTGTTTAGGATTATGTAATTAAAAATAGCACTTTTAATTTGTTAAACAAAATTTTTTTTTAAATAGTATTAATTTTGTTAACACAAATTAAAGAAATGATGAAAGTCATCCCCAAAAGAAGAAGACAAATTATTCCTCTCCCCCATATATTACATCAAATAATTTTACAATCATTCTTTATCTTTTTTATCTTTTTTTTTTTCTTCACGCTAAATTAGAAAAAAAAAAAATCAAAAGTCAAAAGCAGGGGTACCAAATAATTAAGTAACAAACATTATCCAAGCCGTTGCTGAAGTGGGAGCTGGACAGGTGTCAGAGCCACAAAGCACAGTCACGTTTGCAAGTGCCCGAGACAGTGTGAAAATTAGAGAGAGAGAGATAGAGAGCGTCTCAGTCTCACAGTCTCTCAGGCTTAGCCTTGTTAGTAGTTGTGAGGAACACAAATCTCTGATTTTCACACAATAACGTGTCTGTCTTTCAACCCCTTTGGTTTTTTTCCTCTGCTTATTTGCTTCTGTTTCCTTGAATTCCTCAAACACACAAACATTTCCTACCAAATAAAAACCAGACACACACAACACACATATAGTAAGCCCTGCTCTCTCTCTCTCTCTCTACTTTGGTACTTTGTTGGGTTGCCTTTAAGGAAATAAATAAATAAATAAATTTTTTTTAATTTTTATTTTTTGTGAATTTAGTAGTTGAAAATGGCAAGCTCAGTGGAGGAGGCAGGAAGAGAGGAAGTTGTTTCTGTGGAGCTCCCTGCTCCTCCTGGTTGGAAAAAGAAGGTCTTTTCTCTTTCTCTGTGTGTCTCTTTTTTGAGGGTCTATTTTGCTTTGCTTTATGTTGAATTTCTTTGCAGGTTTTCAATTCTTGAAATTTTGGTTGATTTGTGCTTTAATTTTTGTTTTTATGTTGAAATTCGATGTGGGTTTGGTTTATTTTGGCAAATTTGTGGGCTTTTGTGGTAACATTTGGTGCTGTGGTGATGGTAAGCTAGTTAGGGTTTGTGGGTGTTTCATTAATTTGTGGTGAATTATGAATAATCATGGTTCAGAGTTTATGTTAAAGCTTTTGGGTTGCTTAATTGTTCAGAATTTTGTAGGAATTCTTGGTTTCAAGTTCTTCTTACATTTTCTGTAAGGGTTTGTAGAAAAGTCCCACAATTAAGCAGTATTTTTTTAAATACCCCTTTCTAGTAATTTTTTTTTTTTTTTTTGGGGGAGGGGGGAGCAGTATTTGACAACTGGTTAGAGGCATATTTTGAAAATCTGCTTTTTCTCGTATATGATTTTTTTTTTTTTTTTTTAAATTACATTTGATAATATCTATGAATTTTTATAATCTGCTGCTGGTTATGATGTGAGTTATGATTGATTGATTGGAAATGGTGCATCCAAAGCCTCTTTTCTTTTTCTTTTTTTTCCTTGAGGGATAACTTCTTGCAAACTATATTGCCTATTTTTCCTTCTTGAAGTGATAGATTTAGATAATCATGCTAAGTTTTGTTGCTTTTTTTCTTTTTTATGTCAATACATGATAAATTTATGTTTATGATCTTCTTACATTGACTATAGATTAGTCTAATTTGCAAGAAGATCACAAAATTAGCTTCTCTTTTATAAATTTAGATGAAAATTGTCTTTGTGATCTCCTTACATTATCATAAATTGGGGGGGAAATAGGGACTACTTGGGAAGCTTCCAGTACTGTTGATGCAGAAGAACATGTTAAATTGTTAAAATGTCCATCCTTGGAGGAATGGTGCATATCATGAAGCCATAACTCCTCTCTGACCCTCAATTGGCCAAAATGAACAACTCATGCTCAAGCTCCTATAGATTCATTTATAAGTGCATTCTTTTTTATAAGTATTTTATTCAAAGGTTTTTAAGTTGCTCTTAATCCCAATCACCCAAAAGATGGTTCCCAATAAGGATAAATAATATTTTTGCTAGCAAGTTAATACATATATTGATGCTTATTGTCTTTAGATCAAACAGCATTTCCTACCTCCATCAATGTCTAACGGTGCATCAGACACACACACACACACACACTAACTACCTCAAGCTGTTAGCTAAAAGGTGGATCCTTCCTAAGTTCTGCTGGTTTGTGTTTGAAAATATATTCCTCTTTCTCTTTTCCTCAATCTCAGTTAGTGTATACATACCTACCTCCAGCTGTAAGGTAAAAGGTGGATTCTTCCTAAGTTCTGCTGGTTTGAAAATATATTCCTCTGTCCTCTTTTCCTCAATCTCAATTAGTGTATCTATTTTATAAAATATTGAGATGGTTTTAACCCCAAGATTGATGTTTATCAGTAAGAAAGGATCAAATGGAGTATTTACTTTTCCATATAAAAATAAAATAAAATAAAATAAATTGATAAATACAGTGAAGAGTGGATTGTGTGATCCCCCTTCCAGTATTTAAGTTACCAAAAGTTATGCTAGCTGTAGCTCAAGCGGATTCTTTGACTTTCCTCCTAAGTGTTGATCTTACCCAAAGTTTCAAGGGGCATCGATCCCTTTAAAGTAAAACTTTATTTGAAATTGAAGTCAACTCAGGATAACACTGGGGATGCTTGTTAATTAGTTGAATAAAATATACCTTTTTTGATAACTAGTTGAATTTAATACAGTTGATTGCATAATAAGTTGACTTAGTGCCACAGAGCAATGCCTTGTCTGATAGAGCTTAGCTCTCTAAGTAAATAACTTCTCTTAGCACCTATTTTTTTTTTAAATAAAAACAAGTACCAAAATACCTAATCTTTTCGTCATTTCATTCTGTTATCAGTTTTTGAGGTCATAATATGTGTACCAACCATGTTTAGAAATTGAAGCCTTACATAACTTGATATAGTGCCTTTTTAGTGCATCATGCTCAGGTGATGCAAGGACTTGATGCCTTGAGGTCTTTCACCTTTGACGATACTATGTGTACATATCCAACCTTCCTTTACTGGAATAAGTTTTCTTGTTGAAGGTGGTTTGCATTAGAAGTTTGAGATTTTTTTCGTTTTGGGGGTGTGGGTGGGCGCTGAGCTTATTTTTTGTGGAGTATTTGTATATTGTTTAAGTTCTGCATATAGATATAATAAGTTAACATATTTCTTTTGGGTGGTAATACTATATTGCCCAAGTTCTACATAATGGCTATATATCTTACGAAAATGTAATAGAACTCTTGGATCTAGACATATGCCATCTTTGGCAGTAGATTTACTGCGGAGGTAAATTGTCATAAAAGATGGCACTTACGCTCTTTATCAGGTATTTTCCTTGTTGACTCAATGGCGGATTTCATGGAAAAAGGAGATGCCTTGTCCATGTACAATTCATACAGATTGTAATACCAATATTAACGTTCCATATTAAGTGGTGGTAGATTATGAATTTTAGCATATTAGGCCTAATGACTCACAAGTTGAAGTATTCTCTTTATGATTGTCCCTCTATAACACACTATAAAAATGGGTCAGATGTACTGGCCAATGGCCTATGGGTGGGGGTTCAAATCCTCAAGGGTGCCTAATACGGTGATACCTGGAAAAGAAAAGATCAGATATACTGTCCCTAAAAAAAGAAGTTAACTGCACAAGTAGTAAATTATTTGTCTATTATTAAATTACACATTACACATCTAGACTTCCGGACGTTTAAACTAATTGGGTAGTTGAATCACAACAAGATTAATATTCTGTGGGTGAATTGGCTCTAGATTTGACTACAGGGGTATCAAGCATGACTATCATCAACATCACATACTTTCTTATGAGTACCAAGTAAAAGGAAAAAAAGGGGGGGGGGGGGGGGGGGGGGGGGGGGGGGGAGGTGAGTGATGTAACCTCACTCTTTAAGTATATTTCTTGGATTAAATCGTCTAGCAGCACCCATTCTAGCTGTTCTTTAATTGATATCTCTTAGTTTTCAGTCTTTTAACTTTAAATCCTGTTGTTTCTGTAATACATTGTTCTATCTTTGTTCCATTTATTCTATGTTTGGTAGGAGGGATGGAGAGGGGAGGGTAGGAGGAAGTGAGATCCCTGCCCCCCCCCCCCCCCCCCCCTTATGTTTTTTGTTGGGGAGAAGGAACAAAAGGGGGAATAAATATATAATTTGACTATATCCTTATGTAAAATGGCTTAAAGTTGGGGTAAAAAATAATTAATGAATCAAAGTGCACACTATCGGGCATCTTTTTGAATTTGATCTACTATCAGCATTTGTTTTAGCAATTTCTATCTTTTTAAATCCTTTATTGGGAATTCCATGACCTAAATTTTTTTTAAGTAGTGCATGTATATATGCAGCATTGTTGTTGTTATTATTTTGGTCATAAGTCAACTGTCAATATAACATTCATTGGTCTATGTTCATCTGCAGTTCTTGCCCAAACAAAGTGGAACACCAAAGAAAAATGAGATCATATTTACATCCCCCACGGGAGAGGAGATTGTTAGCAAAAGACAATTGGAACAGTACCTGAAAGCACACCCTGGTGGTCCCACAGCATCAGAATTTGATTGGGGCACCGGTGAGACCCCTAGGAGATCAGCAAGGATTAGTGAGAAGACCAAGGCAACTCCCCCACCAGAAAGTGAGACCCCAAAGAAACGGAGTAGGAAATCATCAGCTAAGAAGGATGACAAAGAGAAAGAAACTGCCTCTGAAGGAACTGAGGAGACCAAAGAAGTTCACATGGAAGATGCTGAAAAATCTGAGAAAGATAATGTAGATGCAAAGACAGAAAAGGTGGATGTGAAGCAAAATCAAGAAGACAATAAAGCACAAGATACAGATACCAAAACGGAAGCAATTCCTCCAGAAGAAGGTAAAGTTGGACAAGAAGGTAACATACCTAATGATGCTGAAGAAAGCAAGAAAACCTCAGAAGCTGAGCTGGAAAGTTCAAAAGAAACACTTGTTGGGAAGGAAGCTGAGGGTTCTAAAGTAACTCAAAATGAGAATGAGAAGTTGGAGGGTGAAAAAGTTCAAGAGAAGGCCCAGCAGCCAGAGTGTGAGGCAGAGAAAGAAGATGGATCTGGGGATCAGGACAAAGCTGACACAGCCATTGCTGGTGAGAAAAAAATTGAAGTGGAAGGAGAGGAGAAAGAGAGAGATAACAGAAGCACTCTTGTATCTGAAGGAGAAGACAAGGAGAAATCAGTCAAAGAAAACGATGCTGAGTACAGTGCAGGTGTTCATGAAAACAGCAAAAAGGTTGAAGGAGAAGCGACTGAAAATGGAGGCCATGGCAGTGAGGCTGTCAAGCCTTGAGTATAAAGTAGATTAACCGGATGCTGTTTCTCTTCCCCTTAGCTCAGTGCGAAGATGACCATAGTTTAATATTGTTAATGTTGTTAATCTTAGCTATCTGATTGTTCGTTGAAACATCCATCTATTCAATTATAGATGAGACTTATAATGTACGGTCTTTTGTTGTACTGGAGAGACATGAAGCATGCTGTGACCTTTGTAACATTATGGTGTAAAGATAGTTGTAATGTGATATTGGTATGCAGTCCTGTAATAATGTAGATCCCTGAATCTGTAATAATGTAGATCCCTGAACCATTGCTTATCTTTTAGTTTAACCTGATGGCCGAGATCTGTCTTTTCAGGTGATTTTTGGATGAGAACTGTTGCAGGTATCTGTGACTGTGAGCATTATTGCTCTGTTTGCTGAGAAGCAGAGGAATTGAATTGAAAACATAGGGGGCTGCAACAACAATTCCTCTCTGTTTGGTACGGTTTATTTTCAACTTTTTAAAAATGAGATTGTTTGAAAAAGTAATTTATTTTCAAACTTCTGAAAATAGCACTGTTTGAAAAAGTTGTAAAAGAAAAAAGTTTGCACTTTATCTTTTTATGAAGTGGAGTGCTTTATATCCATTATTGGATGAAGTTATAACTACAATAACTTTCTTCTGCTCCCTTTCCTTAATTTATCTAGTAGAAACTTCATATGTTCTTCAAGATTGAAGATTTTTGCTGTGGGTGACGAGCAAAAATTAAAATTCACATTCATTTAATTCAAATGTGAAGAATAATGATGTTAAAAAGAATTTGCAATGCTGAGTGCAAAAATGAAAAAGAAAAGTTGCTACTCATAACCGCGCAACAAAATACAACTCATGAAAGGCTAATAGAAAGTTGATGGATTACATCAACAAAAGGTTGGATAATTGATGCGACTTAAATACTCCTATCTCATAGAAAAAGAATAAAATGGAATTGGTGGTACTACTACTATCTTTCTTCAAAGCCCCTTAAGCTGGCCGAAAAGACCAGTTAAAGTTGTCCACTTCTCAAATGAGCTGGCTGCCAACACAAAAGCAAGTTTGGAGGACTCAACATCATTCCGAGTAACTGCAAAGCAAAAGCATAGGTGAGTCACTAGGTGCTAATCTTCTGTTGAGATATTCAATTATATAGTGTAATCTTCAAGGTGACATACTGAAACTTGTGTATGACTGCAAAGGGGCATGTATGTGGGAATGGAAGGCACATTTCAGTCATAGAGTAACCCACCTGATGAGACCAATTTAGCCAGTGAGGAATTAAATGTGTCCACTTGAGTTTTCTCTTCAGGACTAGAGCTAAGCTGTTTAGAAGTAACAAAAAAATAGTCAAGAAGTTTGTAGCATATAGGCCATTAGAAGAAGAGATCATCCTGTTCTTCACACACACGAAATCACTTTGAAAATCTTAATTTTGTTACAGCTTGGTAATTTTGAAAGTAATGGAAAAGGTGATGCTCATTTGAGTCTAAAAAACTGAAATAGTAGTGTTCGTTTGTAGACTATTGCAAGTAAAAATGTTATAATTGAGGGTGACCTTGTTGAAGGCTTTATTAGCATTCTTAACCCAATCTGTGTCAGTGCTTCCCCCAAGAACTAAACCAGCTGTTGATAGATCGTTATTGTCAATAGCTAGCCCAATTTTGCTCAGCTTGTATACCAAATCCTGCAGGTACTCTGCAAAATATCATTTTATCTCGATTTGGTTTGAAGTTAGAACATGTCATGGAAGATTCACTGCAGCTAATTTGACAATACTGTACAAAAGCATATACAAGAATGAACTGAGTTGGTTTGGTTCATGCAGGCAGTAAAGTGAACTAACAAGAATTAAGGTTGTGTTTGGATAGCTTATTTTTTGTCAACTTATTTTACTATTCAGATTATTTTTGCTACTATTCATGGGTCTCACTGTACTTTTTGGTACTATTCATGAGTTCTACTGTACTATTCAGATTATTTTTTGTCAACTTATTTTACTATTCAGATTATTTTTGCTACTATTCATGGGTCCCACTGCACTTTTTGGTACTATTCATGAGTTCTGTTGTACTATTTCAGTTAACTTTTACTTTTATTTACAGTATTTTCAGCAAAAAGTTTTTAGTTTCAGCAAAATAAGCGGATCCCAAACAAACCCTAAGATTCACAAATCCGTGCCACATTGTAATCATTAGGGAGAAGAACAAAATCACTCTCCAATTCTTAAGATTCATTGCATTGCATCTGAATTGTAGGCAGCACACACAGCTTCAACTTATTTTGTATGTCTATGAACCATAGTACTTCTTTTCCTCTTTGTGGAGAAGATGTTCCATAAGCCTTGATCCCAAAATTTTGATTAAATATTTTCAAACATATTGTGTGGTCCATGAGGGTTAGCAATAGATATGATTAACGACAATTCTTAACCAAATTCTATGTGAATCAAACCCCTAGCAGCAATCCCTAATTTGAACCGATATAATCAACTAGTAAAACTACACGGTTGAATTTAATTGTGGAACCCAAGGTACAACATCTAAGTTTTACCCTTGCATCATTTCAAGTGAAAATTGTATGCATTCTAGTAAGTGTGTATTAAAATCACATTTTCAAACATAGCACAGAAAACTATAAACATGATAGCATATCACTATAACTTTGATATGATCATATAACAAGATATGAATCTATTCAAATTGTTCACTTTATAGGCTTTCTTGGAAAGACCATGGTGAAAGTTCCCAACCTGTCTCTTTGTTGGATGAGCTGATGACTCCTTGCTTCTCAAGCCTCTTCTTTCTGTCCCTCTTGACCTTCTCCATCAGCTCATCATCTTCATCAGCCTCTAGAATTGCTGCACTAACATCAGAACAGCCTTTACCAGCTAAAAAGAAGGTAAAGCTGGTGATGAAGGAGATTGAAAGGCTTCTTTTGGTAAAATTTGGTGAGAGTGGTGTTGACTCACTGACTGCCTTGCATAGAGCTAATTGTCTCTTGGCATTGTGTTTGTGAGGGCAACACAATGTTGGTGGTGTCAGTAAAGAAGAGGAAGAAGATGCTGAAAGGGATAGAGGAGAAGGAAGGAAGGGGTTTGCAGTTGTGAGAAAGACTGTTGCCATCTCTTGCTTTTCTTTAACCTTATTTTTGGGTGTTTATTGTGGGAAAAATCAGAAGCATTGGCAGGTTGGAAGTTTTGAGGATAAGGTTGCTGGATTCTGTTATCTAATCCAGTCATTTTTTTGATTGTTTGAGGATATAATAGTCATCTAACAAATATATTATTCCCTTTCTCATTTTCTCATTGACTGAGTTTTATATAAAAGACACCCCTTCTTCCCTGTTGCCCATTCCCCTTGCTACTATTACAAAAAATAATACTAATAAAATTTTTAAAAACCCCCCAAAAGACATTTTCTATTGGATAATATTCTAACTACTAACAATTTGTTTATTAACATGCTCTTCTTAATCAAACAAAATGAAATTTCAAAATTTACAAGTTTTAACTTGTGTGATGTTTTGAATTGGCTTTTTAATGCCATCTGTTGCATGTTAAGATCAAGTTATGAGTTCATAAACTTATTAGTTAACCCCTTATTGGGTATTTGATAATTCAAAATCTCATTAGTAGTTTAGTACTTCATTTTCATTGCTGCCATCATTCTTGACATTGTATAGGAAAGCATGAAACAAGAAATGCTTCAAGGGACTGTTGCCAACCTGTTGGAGATTTTGGGCCAAAGTTGGCAAGGCTTATTAGGAACACTAAAAGGTAACCAGAATTAATTCACAAAGTCGGTGAAACCTGATGCAAAATCACTTGAGGCTACCTATGGAAGTTTGGAGGCTAAATTATGATGCATTGCAACATTAGAAGAATACAAAACAAGTATAGCAGCTTTGTTGTGCGACTGAAATAGGAATGATAAATTACTGATTTTCACAAAAATTTAAGTTGTTAGAAAATGATAAATTTAATTATTTAACATAATGCTAACATTCCCCTCTCATGTGGGCTCAAATTCTCCCTTAATAAATGATAGAAGGTACATGATAAATTATCCAAAAGTTTAAACTATTAGAAAATGAAGAATTTAATCGTTTAACATAATTCTAACCAGGAGAATCATACAATGGGCTTAAGCTAATACCAAATTATAGTATATATGCAGCAGAAGTTAGTGCACTTGTTTGGGATATTCAATATTTTTGCCTTTCACTGTTGTAGGTCAACTTAACTCAGCTAAGCAAAGTCTTATGTGATACTTGTATCAATCATATTGCACACTGAAATTAGTCGCTCATTGAAAAGCCACAAGAGGGTCCAGCCTTACCAAACCAATTGAAAGGTTAATAGGTCACCCTGAATGATTACCAGAAGACATGCCTTACTGTGACTTGTGTGGATTCAACAAACGAGAGATGTAAAAGTAGACTCCCTTACGTGGATCATAGCAGTGGGTAAAGCAAAAGATATTACTTTTCTTAATTCAATTTAAGCATAATAATCGAACACTAGTTTCTTCAAGACAGCTCTAAAGAGAATCCAAGTCAGGTTCAACTCTAAAGAGAACGTCAGGTTCAACTACTCCAAAGAGAATCCTTTAGACTTCATTAATTTTCTATAGGCCAATAATTTTCTTTAGAACTCAGCTTTCCTTAACCTATGTGCACTTCAACAAACAAAGAGCCTCCACCTATGTTTTCATTGTCTTCTTCTTCTAATTCTATCTCTTTCATAATGTCAGCACTTTCCTTTCTTTTTTTTCCATTTTCCCTTATAATACTTTTTTGTAATTAAACTTTGCTTAGATTCCCATAATCAACTTGACCCATCAGGTTTTTTTTTTGGAAAGCAACCCATCAGGATTATTCAAAGAAATAAATAACCATGATTATTGCTTGATATAAAAGTCTTGAGTCTATTTCTGAAGAGGGGAAATAGACAATGAAACATCTCTTAAAAGATTGTTAGTTGAGGCTGATTAAGAAGAACCTTGCATTCTAATTTATCCCATTTACTTCTTTTAGTACTCCCTAAATAATTAACTTCAAAGTATAATATCATTAAGCAATGTTTCTAACTAATATGAGAGAAAGGAACAGATTTTCTTCCAACCATACCTTAAATTTTTTTTTTTTTTTTTTAAATATTAAAAAGAACAGCTCTAATCAACTAATTGATTAGAACAGTACTAAATACCATTTGCTTCTTGTCTTATTACACTTGATTATTAACTAAGCAATGCCCAGAAACAGTAATACCACTCATTTCTTCCTACCAATTCTTAATTTGCTCCTTCTCTCTTGCTAATTGATCACTGTTTTGAATTCAATATGGGAATAATACCACATGTAATTTTTCCAATTCTATGATAGCGATTCATATTCTTATCAAATGGGTTCTCAATCAGCAGCTTCATTTTGTTTGCTAAGAGCACGCTATAATGAACATGTTCAATCGGCAATCATACAACTTGAGTAAATACTACATTGTTTCTTGGTAAAATAATTGCACATTCTAAAGTTGGTCGTTTGCGCGTCTTTTACTTTGGTCTCATAGTCATGTTTTACGTGTCAGATGCACACAGAATTCATAAATCCCAAAAAGTTAAAAAGAGACTTGAAACCTTTTCTTCCTCCAACTACAAACTTCTTAAATGCAGAGCAAGCAGAAAAAAAAGCCCAAACAGAAGCTTGTTCCTGACTTGCTTCCAAATCCAACTTTCTCCAAAAGGTTTTAAGAGGGGAAAAAAAAAAGTATATATATATATATATATACGTATATGTATATCCAAACCATAAGAGGGAGGAACAGTTTTTCAAAATGTAAAAAACATAAAACAAAAACAAGAGATTCAAAATGGTGACAAAAGTTATTCAAAGGACATTCTAATCCTAATTGATACCCGGATTTTTTTATTATTTTTGGGTCTTGTTTCATAGTACTAGATTTTTGTCCTAATTATGCTCTCTTCTTGGGTCTGACTAAAGTCATTAAACCCAATTGGTTTGAGGAAGTTATGAACTAGTATAAAAGTTTGATAATTGTAAAGATAACTTAGTGGATTGAACTTGATTAAATTTTTTGGGGGTTTAATTTTCTGATTGGTCCCTTTTTCGTGTATTGCTCAATTTAAAGACTTTAAATTACACCTATAGGCTATAGTCATCCAAATGAGAAAAAAAAAAAAAAAAAAAAGGGGATTACAATTCCTCTAATAACAAGCAACCTAATCTTATCTCATAGATAGTAGGAAGATATTATTGATAACAATTCAAATTATGCTCAGCCACTTTGAATTCAAATTAAACAATGACTACTTTACTTGAATTCAAATGAAATATCTTACTATAGTAATTTGCTTAGCTGCCACGTGCCCTTGGAACACAACAAAGGTAAGCTTATTAGGATGAGAGAGGACAATTTCTAATGTATAAGCTGTTTCCTTTTACTAAAAGATGAAAAAGAAATGCAATATCCTTTCTTTTTATTTTATTTTTCTTTTTGGGTCTTCCATTCCTTTGGCCTTAAGTTTGAATGCCAAAAGATGGATTCCAAAAGTATAAAAGCATACAAAACTAAAAAGAGGAAATCACATTTTTATATCCTATAGATTCATAAGTTATAAAATAAATTTTATAAGTTAGAGGAGGTTTAAATTATAACATACTCCTATATCTATATTATAAATTACATTAAAAATATTAATAATAATTTGTAGGTTATAAAACATTTTTATATCCTGCTGTGTTTTCGTTTGTTTCTTCTTATCACGTGTGGTTGAGGAAAATACCAAAGTAACCAAACACACATGTACAATAACGCGTAACCAAACACACATGTACAATAACGCGTAACCAAACACACATGTACAATAACGCGCAATCGACGTCTAAAGATGTTTCAAAAGGAGAAAAAACAACCTCTTCACGCGCGTTGGAAACCGCCGACATGATTACAATGTATCATGCTAACTGAAAGCAATGTTGGAGAAACTGAAATTCACGTGTGCCTAAGATAAATTAAGATTACTTTTTCCTTGCTAGCTACTTAAAAAAGAAAAAAAAAATGTTACCACACAATAAAATCTCACCACTATTTCTACAACTTTTTTTTTTTTTTTCTGATAAAAAAAAATTATTCTAATCTGTGATAAGCTTAGATCTCGTATTGTGAAAATATTGTGATATTTTGTTTTAGTTATAAAACAATTCAACTAAGAATAAAAGGGTTTGTTTGGTAGTAGCTTTCAAGTATTGTTGTTCAAAATAATATGAAAATTGTGGTTTAAAAAGTGTTGTGAAAATACATGTTTAAAGTACTCATAATGCAAAAAAAAAAAAATGTTTGGTACCATATTTCAAACAACATATTTTAAAATGTGAAAAAATAATAATTGTATGTTTGATATGTGTATGTATTTTTTTTTTAAAGTGGTAACTTTCTAACAAGTACAATTATTTTATAAATATTTATTCAAGTAGTACAAGTGAGAGAGAAGGGAGGAAAAGAGAAAGAATAAAAAAAGAAAAAGAAAAAGAAAAAGATGAGGTGTGCATGAGTGAGTGAGAGAGAGAGAGAGAGAGATGTAGTTATGTTAAGTTTTATCAAGTGGGTCTCACACTTTTTAAATATTTACAAAAGTGTCATTGAGTAATGTTATTTGAAAACTGGAAAACTAGTAAGAGGAGTTCTCTAAATTCAATGTTTAAATACTCTAAAATGAGAAAACGTAACTCAAACACTCTTAAATGAAGATTATGTTTTAGATTGCACTTTGTTAATTCATAACCCTTCAAAAAATTAGTTATTTATGCATCAGAAATAGCTTCCATATGCACCCCTACCATCTATCCAAGTGTCACATTGCGCCACACGCCATGTGTGTTCTAGTACCACCTGTCCATAGATCCTCTCATCTATTTTATATCTTAGTGTCTATGTGACATACATACATATATATATATATATATATATATATATATATATATCAAACATTTTGTAATATTTCCATGTGGGACAAGTTTAATTAATACACAAACCCAATTCCTTTCATATCACAATCGATACTAGATTTATAAATTATAACAATACCCCACTTAGATTGTAATATTAAGTCTTTTGTCAAATATTGATAAGGGTGGCAAAATTCGGCGTGACTCACGAACTCGACATGAAATTAACAAGTTATGGGTTGAAGCTTAATGGGTTTGTGTCATATTTGGATTGACACAACTAACTTATTTAATAAATGTGTAGTGTTCGTGTCCAAATTATGGAACTCTTTTGACCTGTTTAATTAAATGTCATTTTACCAATATATTTTAGTTGTTGTGGCTTATTTTCTTTGACATATTGTGATTGATTATTTGTGAGATTGAGATATGTTTTAGTTTGAATGATTGTTTGTGATGCAGTTACTTATTAGTTTTAAATTTGTTTGGTTTTTCATAGTTCAGATCTGTTCGTTTTTAGACCCCATAAAACACAACCAGATTAACCTAATTAATTAGCCAAGTGATTACTTAGTCAAATTATCAAATCTAGGTTAACACACATATATCATATTATTGTAAAGTGCGGAAAATAAAGAACACAACAATATGATAACCCAAGAAAACTAAACCGGTAAAAAACCTGGGGAGGATTTAACCTAGTTATCCTCAAGGTAAAAAGCAAATCCACTAGGTAAAAAGCAAATCCACTATGAAAGAATTGAAGTTTGTACAATAGAACTTAGACCACAAACATTCTATTACTACCTCGAGTAAAAAATTTACTTGTAGTGACCCAAAAAGGGGGGTCTTGCATTCTATGGAATCCCACATCGCCTAGGGAAGCACACGAAAATGTGTTTATAAGGAATGACCTCCCTTCAATATGCAGAGGCCTTTTCCCCAGCGCAACCTGGGGAAGAACAAAACCATGAGGGGTATGGGCCCCAAAGTGGACAATATCTACACAGTTGGGGTGGGGCCGTTACAAATGGTATCAGAGCCATGCCCTAGCCGGAAGTGTGGGCCCCACACGCGAGGACGCGTGTGCCCGTAAGGGGGGTGGATTGTAGTGACCCAAAAAGGGGGGTCTTGCATTCCATGGAATCCCACATCGCCTAGAGAAGCACATGAGAATGTGTTTATAAGGAATGACCTCCCTTCAATATGTAGAGGCCTTTTCCCCAGCGCAACCTGGGGAAGAACAAAACCATAGGGGTATGGGCCCCAAAGTGGACAATATCTACACAGTTGGAGCGAGGTCGTTACAGACGACCCTATGATAGCTCCGAGTCCATGGACTACTTCTTTTCTTGGCCTTTGCAACAACACAAGCTCACCTGCTTGTGACTTTGAGACTCCACTCAAAGGTTTTGGATCTCCTCAAATGTTGATCTTGTATGCAGCAACTTCTACAACACCGGATCTTAAGATTCTTCAAGGAATAACACTAGTAGAAGACATGAGAGAGTTTTTGGGTACAAAACCCTAGATTTACAGAAGAGGCACAAGATGCACTCTAATCTCTCTAAAAAGCCTTATAAAAATGTTCTTAGGGTTTCCTTTATATACTAGGAGAAGTAGATCTGAAACCCTAATCCTTAATGGGCTTGAACCGCTGTTTGGGCTTAATTAAAATTCTCTCGATCGGTCGAACCAGACAGATTATGAAATCTTCTTCCTGCAGCTTGTATGTTCTTGAATCTTAACTTGAATCACCTTGAAAATTGTCTAATAATACCTATAGACTCTAGGATCTATATCTAAACAAATTTTTGTTCACAATTTGCCAATTGTTCTAAACTTTTAGAACCTAACAAGATCAATTTGGTTAATACTAAAATTTGTATTTTTTTAGGTTTGATAAAATTTGATAAACGGATCAATGCGAGTGAATCATTTGATAAACAAGTCATGTTAGGATTGAGAAATCTTGACCAGTTTAATAAATGTGTTGGATTATTATTGACCCATATAGTTAAATACTCATGAATCGACATGACACGAACCTAACACGAATTGCTACCCCTAAATATTGATATCATCATGCATATTTATAGGAAGGAATTTTTGTTTTAAACCTTCAATTAATATAAGCATCTCAAAAGAAAAAACAGTGGGTTAATCTCACATTGGAAAATAAGTGTGAGTTAAAGA
This sequence comes from Quercus robur, assembly GCF_932294415.1. Lineage (NCBI taxonomy): Eukaryota > Viridiplantae > Streptophyta > Magnoliopsida > Fagales > Fagaceae > Quercus > Quercus robur. The sequence continues at coordinate 83,618,276 of NC_065535.1, forward strand.
GGCTTAAAGCTTGTGCTATGTATCCAAGAGTTAGGTCATGTTGGATATACACCACTATAAGTTTCTTTAAAAAAAAACATTCTCCCTTATCTCCGTATGTGTTAAAAATACTTAGTATTCTTAAATAATAATAAAATAAAATAAAATAAAATAAAAGGTCAATGGTGTGCTAAATTTAAACCAATACTTTAGTATTTGCAAGTGAAATACCACGCACATGATTCCATCGAATTTCAATGAAAGACACATTTAATTGCACTTATCCAAAATGCTTTATTTGGGTTGTCACGAACATTTGCGAAAGTAAACCTTTAACTTTTGCTAGAAGTTATATCACTTTTATGTTTGTTAGGGATTATAGATGTGTTGCAAAATCCTAGTGCCAAAAATAGTTACATTTGAGTTGTGGCAAAGGTTGGTTTGATATGTGCAACCCCAATTCAGCAAGGGTATTAGCTTGTAAGAATACAGAGATAATGTTTCAAATGCATTCTACTGTATTTACTTTTTATTATGATTGCATTTTATCATTACTAGTGTATAACTCGTGCACATACACGGTACAATTAAAGATAATCACAATTACAAACATATATAAGTTCAAATTATATGAGTTATTAATGGGTACTCCGGGAATATACTCATTTTCTCTCACATAGGGACGAGTCCCATCCACCATAGGGCCCAACTCCATGTGAGAGGGAGGAAGTATACTTCCGAACTATCTAATAAATTTCTAAATTATACATCGTATAAGAATTACACATTTTTTAAGTCATAAATGAGTTTTACTCTCTCTCACTCTTGTTTTTTTATATACACATGAATTTATTCTTGTTATTTAATTATATTGAATTTTCGTTTTTCGCACAACATTAACTCACCTATGAAAATAAAATTTTTAAAAATCTTAAATAGGACATATGACGCAAAATTAGATCACAATTAAAATTCAATTTAGAATCCAATTAGATTTTCTCTTAATTGTGGCTTTAATTATATATATATATATATATAGATGTAAATTTTTATTGAAGTAAAACTATTTTCATATGACCTAACCATGACCCTATTTTTATTATGTACTAATTACAATAAAATATATAACTAATTAAGAAAAAATTTGTGAAAATTTGTGTGCCATTAAATTGAATAATAAAATTATTAAAATCATTGTTCCTTTTTTTATAAGATCCATTCCCCATCTTTATTGCTAACCAAGTTTTGGCAAGTGGAATGGGGAGTGACCTGGTTCTAGTTAAACGCGCGGGTTGGTGACAACTGACAAGCAAGCAAAAAGAACATATGTGGACGGCTACACCACCCCTCACAGTAAGAAAAACATTAAAAAAACGTTAATTACTACGTCATAGGACCCTTTTTTTTTTTTTTTTTTTTAAGGATCTCTACGTCATAGGACTTTACTTCACAAAAAGAGAGAGAGAGAGAGAGAGAGAGAGAAACAAAAACGTCAGAGGGCCAGAAGAAACTATAAGAAGCCGACCATAAATATAAGAATATTAAACTTCGCATTCGAGTTAATGCACATGAGCTTAGAGGACAGATGGTCAACGTAGAGGCTTTACTTCCTATACAAATTCAAATAAATAAATAAACAATAAATGTAGTGTCACTGAGCAAAATCAAGTTGGCCTCTCTCTTATGGATCCTTCCAACATGATATATAGATAAAATAAAACAAAATATTAGGTATGATTTCTTTTAGAGCTAGGTATGAATTATGTATATTATGAGTGTAGTATACATTGTAATTTACTATGACGATCATGATTATATAAAAGATATCAGTGAGTCACTTCCCTTGTCCAAACAGGAGTTTTAGAAAACTGAAAAATAACAATAACTCAATCCAAAAGTAATAGTATAGCGTCGGTCAAAACTCTTCTGATACTTAAGTCAGAACTTACAAAAACCCAAAAGTACTTAAAATAATAGAGTTTCTAAGGTTTTTCTTTCATGACTTGGAATGGATATAGTTTAATTGGTATATATAGATCTATCCTACCCACTCCTTCCATTATCTTAAGTCATGGCATAATAGGAGTTATGGCATTTATGAATTGAAAGGTACAAATCTTAGAATTCATACCCATTATTGGAGATTGTAGGTTCGTGGAACGAGAATCCCACACTTCAATTCATGCCCATTGATTAGGCATTTAGTTATAAAAGAGAAAGCACCAGAAATCCAATGTACGATTAATTACACACAAATACTCTACAGAAATCACTCTCTAGTCTATTTCTCTCAAAAATCTTTCTCCCTAAAATCTTTCACCCTTACTAACTTAAGCATTGGAGATGATTTGGTTGATGCCACACCGGCGTGTTACTCTTCCACCTAGTTCATTTTGCAGGTTCTCTCTCTATAGAAATGACTTCACTCACAGCATCGTCCATTCACTACGACGAGGAGCTCAACTATTGATTTTTTGCATTATCAGTTTGGCGTCGTCTGTGGGAAACACTAATCATTCAAGCCATCTTTCCCAGTGACAAAGGAGTTCCTTGGAGTACAAGATGGAAGCAGAGAACACACCTCAGCCAGATGCTATGCAACAACAACAAATCCAAGCCCTTTTGGCCAATGTGGAAGAACTGACTCGCCAAAATGAAGAACTATGAAAGACAGTGGAATCCCAAAACGCAGAACGTCGACGAACAGGTGAAAAATAAAATGAAGAAAAGTCAAACTCTTAAGCCAACAGACAAGACAGTATCTCAGGAGAAGATTCCACCAGGATGGAGAACGAACTTCGCAACATGAGGAAGGAGATGGAGGAATTGAAAAATGCTATGAAGGACAAAGGCGGAGAGAATCTGGATGGGATGATTCGAAGGACGGACTCACCATTCACTACTGAAGTACTGAACCGTCCCCTTCCACCAAAATTCCGTCTCCCACAGTTGGAGTCGTATGACGGTTCCAACGATCCCTTGGATCACATCGAATCATTCAAGACACTGATGCCATTGCAGATGACCCCAGACGAGGTGATGTGTAGGGCATTTCCAACAACACTGAAAGGAGCAGCCAAAGTATGGTTCAGCAAGATACCTCCAGGAACTATTGCAGATTTTGAACAACTTAGCAAGGGTTTTGTTTGTCATTTTATTAGGGGTCAAAGACACAAAAAGCCAACTGGCCAACTTCTTAACATTCAACAAGCAGAAGGAGAATCACTAAGACAATATGTCACCCAATTCAATAAGGAGCTATTGCAAGTAGATGAAGTTGAAGATCAAGTTATCCTAACAACCTTCCAAGCGGGTTTGCTGTCGGGAGATTTCTTCTTCTCAATCACTAAAAGTCCACCAAAAACAATCGCGGAGTTGCTCCGTAAAGCTCAGAAGTACATGAATGCAAAAGATGCAGTGCTTGCAAAAGAAATGAAAGGAAAAAGGAAGAAAGATGAAGGAACAAGCAGCAATCGCGACAAGAAGAAGAAGACATAAAGTGTTGGGCAGACCACAAGGAAAAAGAATGAACTTCCAGAAAGGAAACCTAAGTTCACTAATTTTACTCCTCTAATAATGCCAATTGAGCAGGTCCTTATGCAAATAAGAGACGATTCCTCCCTGCGGTGGCCAAAGCCAATCAGCACTCTAGTAGAAAGAAGAGTCAAAAGCAAGTACTGTAGGTTCTACTAGGACCACGGGCATCATACTGATGAGTGAAGACATTTGAAAGACCAAGTGGAGAATTTGATCCAACCAGGAAAGTTACAAAAGTACGTCAGAAAAACAAAGACCCACAGATACCAATGGAAGGACGACCAGGACAGAACTTCGGAGGCAGGGGATAGCAAACCCGTGCAAGAGAGATAAAGGCGATCTCGGGAGGACTAACGGCAAGCGAAACACAAGTCCTTGAGAAAAGCACAGGGGAGAGAAATAAACAGCGTCCATTCGTGGCTCATGAAGATGCCAAAGAATGAAAAGCCTGACATCGTCCTCTCAGAGAGAGACAGTTGCGGCATTAGGTAATCCCATGACGATCCACTAGTAATCATGCTCAGAGTAGAAGAGTTCAACATCTACCGGGTGCTCATTAACAACGGAAGCTCGGTGGATATCATCTATTTGCCCGCATTTTAGCAGATGAAGCTGGATAAGAAAAGGATCAGGCCTTTCACCTTACCTATGGTAAGCATCACAGGGGATAGAATCGTCCCTAAAGGCATCGTCACTCTAACTATGATTGCAGGAACTTACCCAGCACAGGTTACCAAGGAAATTGATTTCCTCATAGTTGATTGTCCTTCAACATACAACATCATCTTGGGAAGACCTGCACTCAATAGATTAAGAGCAGTAACATCAACATATTACTTGAAGGTGAAGTTTCCAACAACCCATGGAGTAGGAGAAATCATAAGAGACCAAGTTCTGACAAGAGAATGCTATTAAGCTGCTTTAGCATCAGGAGAGAACCACACGTAGGTGATCAATGAACCAGAGCCCATCCCCGAACCATCAGAAATACCACAAGAAGTTGAGATCGTCCCAGGAGATTTGACGAAGGTATTGAAGATAGGAACTGCACTCCTAACTTCAGAGAAAGAGAAGATGATCTCCTTCTTAAAGGCAAACCAAGATGTTTTCGCCTAGAAACATAAGGATATGCCCAGGATTGATAGGAAGATCATACAGCATCATCTTAACATCAACCCATAAAGCAAGCCTATACAGCAGAAGAGGAGAATATTTGCACCAGAGCGCAATAAAGCTGTAACTGAAGAAGTAGAGAAGCTATTAAAAACTGATTTCATCAGGGAGGTCTTCTACCCAGATTGGCTAGCAAACGTGACCATGGTAAAGAAAATGGCAAGTGGAGAACTTGCATCGATTTCACAGACTTGAACAAAGCTTGCCCAAAAGATAGCTTTCCCTTACTGAGGATTGATCAGCTGGTAGACTTAACTACTGGACACAAGCTCTTAAGTTTCATGGACACGTTTTCTGGATACAACCATATTCTTATGGATGAAGACGATCAAGAAAAGACCTCATTTCTTACTAGCCAAGGGTTATACTGTTACAAAGTTATGCCCTTTGGATTGAAGAACGCAGGAGCCACCTACTAGAGACTAGTGAACTGCATGTTCTCTCACCAGATTGGAAGGAATGTGGAGGTGTACGTAGACGATATACTGGTGAAAAGCAAGGACGAAGCCAACCACTTGGATGATCTCAAGGAAAGCTTCAGCACACTACGTAAATACAATATGAAATTAAACCCTGCCAAATGTGTTTTTGCTGTTGTTTCAGGAAAATTCTTGGGATTCATGGTGTCCCAACAAGGAATAGAGGCAAATCCAAACAAAGTAAAAGCAATAATCGAAGTCAAATCACCAAAAACAGTGAAGAAGGTGCAGAGGTTGACAAGAAAAGTTGCAATCCTAAATAAATTCGTCTCTAGGGAAACAGACAAATGCATGCCATTCTTCAAGGTATTGAAAAAAGCCTTTCAGTGGAATGACGAGTGTGAAGAAGCCCTTACCAAGTTAAAGGAGTACTTGATGAAGCCACCACTATTAAGCCCCTCGGTGATGGGAGAGAAGTTGTTCCTTTACTTAGCAGTATCCAACATTGTAGTAAGTTCAGCACTGATCAGAGAAGAAGGGAATATTCAGAAGCCAGTTTATTATACTAGTCAGGCATTCCAAGGAGCAGAAGCAAGTTACCCAAGGATGGAGAAGATAGGTTTCGCATTATTGGTCGCCTCTAGAAAGCTTCGTCCTTATTTCTAAGCACACCCCATTGTCGTCATGATAGACTAGCACATAAGAAAGACGATGAACAAGATAGATGCAGTAAGACGACTCATTCAATGGGCAACTGAATTAGGCCAATTTGACATCGAATATTAACCTCAAGTAGTAATTAAAGCCTAAGTACTGGTAGACTTCATTGCAGAATTCACTTACCCCTGTAAAGAAGAAGAACCCCCTATAGAAATATGGATGATCCAAACAAATGGGTCAACCACGAAGAAAGTGGGAGGAGCAAGAGTAGTTCTTATATCTCCAGAAGGAGAAACGTTGAAATATGCAATTAGATTGCAGTTCCTAGTAACAAATAACGAGGTAGAGTACGAGGCATTTCTGACAGGGCTAAGCCTAGCAAAAGCTCTAGGAGCAAAGAGTCTCATCGTCCAAGCTGATTCTCAGCTAATAATAGGACAAGTGAAGGGAGATTATGAAGCCAAAGAAGAAAGGATGCAGAAGTACTTGAAGATCATCCGATGACTCTCATAGCACTTCGACAGCCTAGACTTCACGCAAATCCCAAGAGCCAAAAATGCAAAAGCCGATTTCCTAGCAAGATTGGCCTCGTCAAATGACTACATTGCAACCTCCAAACTATGTATAGAGATAAGGGGGCAGCCAAGCATAGAAGGTGAGCAAGTTCTGAAAATAAAAGAGCAAGACAAGTGGATGACTCGAATCATTCGTTATTTGAAAGAAGGATGGCTCCCTGAAGATAAGGCAAAAGCAAGGAAGATACAGATTATAGCAACTCGCTTTGTCATTATTGACGATGTGCTGTACAGACGAGGATACTCACTCCCATATCTAAGATGCGTCAACTTAGAAGAAGCAAACTATGTGCTTCGCGAGATACACGAAGGAGTTTGCGGAAACCACATTGGGCAAGATCCTTAGTAGGATAGGCACTCGGAATAGGATATTACCGGCCAACCCTACAAAAAGATGCATAAGACATCGCCAAAGAGTGTGACAAGTGCCAATGCTTCACAAATGTCCAAATGAGACCAGGGGAGACAATGACACCCATATCCTAACCATGGCCTTTCACCCAATGGGGAATTGATATTATGGGTCCATTCCCTCTAGGGAAGAAACAACTCAGATTCTTGATCGTTGCAATCAATTACTTCACAAAATGGGTAGAAGCAAAGCCAATGACGACGATAACAAAGGCTAAAGTCATAAGCTTTATGTGGAAAAACATCATCTACAGGTTTGGAGTCCCACGCGTCATAATATCAGACAATGGAAAAAAATTTGACAACCCTAAGTTTCGAAAAATTTGCCAAGACCTAGGAGTAAAAAACCACTACTCTTCTCCAAGACACCCTCAGGCCAATGGCCAGACAGCAGTGACGAACATAAACTTGCTCAAAATTATCAAAACTATGCTTGAGGGGGCAAAGGGGGTGTGGTCTGAAGAACTACAAAATGTCCTTTAGGTATATAGGACGACCACAAGAGTTCCAACAGGAGAAACACCATTCAGGCTGACATTTGGCACTAAGGCTGTCATACCAGTGGAAGTGGGACTGACGAGCTTCCGAGTCAAAACTTATGAAGACCAGAAGAATCAGCAGGAGCTTAATAGTAGCTTGGATCTAATTGATGAAGTCAGAGAAAAAGCAATGAAGCGAATGGCCAAACATAAGGAAGCAATAGCCAGATACTATAACAGAAAGGTCAAGGTAAGAAGGTTCAACACAGGAGACCTCGTCCTTAGAAAGGTATCACAGGCAATAAAGGACCCATCCCAAGGAAAATTGAGATAGCTTGGGAAAGCCCCTATGAAGTAATCTGTCATTCTAGAGAAGGCTCCTACTACCTAAAGTCTCTAGACGGCCAAGAATTTCCTCGACCATGGAACATAGAACACCTGAAGAAATACTACCAGTAAGGAATGATAGGCCAAGAATGTATTGACCCCTTATGATGAATTAACCAATTAATTAGCCAAGTTAATTGATTAATTTGATTAATATGCAATATGCGTGGTAGCACAAACAAATCACCAACTAAGTTAATATGCAACGAAAAATAAAGTTGACACAGTGATTTGTTTACAAATGGGGAAAACCTCCAAGGCAAAAAACCCCACCGAATGATTTTAAGGTCACCACTCCCGAGAATCCAATATTATCACAATAAGCGGTTACAAGTAAAGGAATTCTAGTACCTTATACCAACCTACAGTTGAACCCTTACTCCAATACCTAATTGGACTTATTCTGTAATGACAATTTCTCCTTTTCAATGCATGACTCCCAGTATGTGACTAACCAATTGATGCACGGATCCAAGTACGTGACTAACCACCAACTTGAGAAGGATGTTGGCTACAAAGTTCTCCAGTTCATTAATACGATGAAGATCACGAAACTCCTTGATTACAAAACCCTACGGTGTACAAACGCAGTAGTTTCTTCAAGAGAAAGATGAACTGGGGCAAATTGTCTCCGGTCACAATGTGTTTGAACAAAACCTTTGCATCAAGTTGCACTCACTTGCATCATCTGTGATGACCTTTAAAATAATCTTTATATATGTTTAGGGTTGTAAGAAAAGAAAGTCTAAATATGTATACACGGATATGTGTGAAATCAGATCTGAAAAACTGATTTTCGTAAATCTCGATAGATAGGTTATCTATCGAGTAGCTGTTAAGCATCAGGCTGAAGATCCCTTTTAAACCTCGATAGATGCTATCTATCGAGCTAGCTGTCGAGCTTTAAAATGCAGCACTTCTTCACTTGATTCTTGGATAGATTTGCATGACTTTAACACTTGAACTTGAACTCTTGTTTCTTGAAGTATTAAACACATTTTAGATCTACCCAATTACAAGTAAAATGCGTTTTGTCAAAAGATTAGCCAATTCTAGATGACATATGTTCCTAACATGATTCACATATGTCCTAACAAGGAATGCTTTACATTTCAAGTTGCCTAATCTTCATATTAGTATGTACGACAGTTATTACTTTCATCATTCATAGATCAACAATACATGAAAGCATTATCCATATGTATTTATCAATGATTTTTCATGAGTTATTTGTTAATGAAAATATGTGCAAAACTCATGAGTCATCCTTGGGAGACATCTGAAGGACCTCCGTTATTAAAATTCTAAATCAAAAGATGTTCACACACAACCACCAAAGTTGACTAAATCAGAGTTGTTTAAACACAACCAATATGATCGTCATTCACGAATAGACAAAACGTAAAAAATGGTTAACCTAAAGACACTCTAATACCATGGCTTTAAGCCACAAGTACAATGCAACATCGTCATTCAAACATGACCCAATAAAAAGCTATTCAAACACAGCTAAAAAACATTCTAAATTGTTCAAACACAACTAAAATCTTCATTCAAGCATAACTCGATAAAAAGCTGGTCAAACACAGCTAAAAATACAAAGTTGTTCAAACACAACTAAGATCGTCATTTAAACATGACTTAATAAAAAGCTGTTCAAACACGGCTAAAAAAAACTCTAAGTTGTTCAAATACAACTAAAATCATCATTCAAGCATGACTCAATAAAAGCTGTTCAAACACAACTAAAAAATATTAAGTTGTTCAAACACAACTAGACTCATCATTCAAACATGACTCAGCAAAAAGCTGTTCAAACATAGCTAAAAATACTAAGTTGTTCAAACACAATTAAGATCGTCATTCAAACATGAATCAGTAAAAAACTATTCAAACACAGCTAGAAATACTAGTTCAAACACAACTAAGATCGTCATTCAAACATGACTCAGCAAAAAGCTGTTCAAACACAACTAAAAATACTAAGTTGTTCAAACACAACTAAGATCGTCATTCAAACATGACTCAGCAAAAAGCTATTCAAACACAGCTAAAAAATACTAATTTGTTCAAACACAACTAAGATCGTCATTCAAACATGACTTAGCAAAAAGCTATTCAAACACAGCTAAAAAAATACTAATTTGTTCAAACACAACTAGACTAGTCATACAAACATGAATCAATGCTAAGCTGTTCAAATATAGCTAGGGATTGTTAGCCAAGTATGACTCGATGAAAAATCATTCCAACACGGCTGAAGGTAAAAAGCTGTTTGTATGCAAGCTAAGTACGAGAAAGCTGTTCAAATGCAAGCTAAACATAAAAGTTGTCTCAACACAACTAACATCGTCATAAAAGGTTGTCCAAGCATAAAAAAGTTGTTTACTACTGCTAAAAGCAAGAAATCCATGAACCTATCTATCATCGTCAAAGGAATTGTTCAGTTGCCCAAAACAACGGGCCCAAAGAGAAAAATTGTTCTTGCCTTGCAAAGAAATAAAGAACTGAAAGGGAAAAAAAAAAAAAAGATTACTTCTCATTAGGGACAGGGTTTGCAGGGGTCTCCTTCATCACTTTAGCAGCGTCTGTGGCTCCCTCTAACACATTCTCCACTATAGCCTTAACGGGACGATCAGACATAAGTTGCTTCTCAACGTCATCCACAACCAAGCCAGGATGATGCTTCGCCATCCACTTCACAAGGAGATTGAAGCCCTCCATGTAGTACTTGCACAAGTCATCAAAATACTCGTCAGAGTCTTTGAAGTCTTATATCGCCATGGCCCTAACATTCTGCAGTTTCAGCTCCAAGTCACTGATCTACTTGCCCTTCAACTTGTAGAAGTCCTTCTCCACTTGTAGGCTTTTCTCCAAAGTTGCCACACACTTCTTATCATTTTCAACCTTGACAGTAAGATAGCAACCTTGTTCTTTAGCATCTCATTCTTAGTAGATAAAGACTTGACCAAGGGCTCGGACGTGGCCACCTTTTTTTCTAATTCCTAGAGCTTACCAGGACGAATAGAGACTCCCCCGAAGTTGACAAAGAAATTCTCCCTTAGCAAAAGAAAAAAGAAAAAAGAAAAAAGAAAAAAGAAAAAAGAAAAAAGAAAAAAGAAAAAGAAGAAGCTAAAAATAGCTTACTTGTACAAGCTTGTGGATATGGGACGACATTACCTCGCTAGGTGACTTCGCCATCAGAGGACCCAGATCATCCACAGAAAGTGCCTCATGGGCCTTCAAAGTTGCTGCATCAGCGTCGTCCCAAAAGGTAGGAAGGAAAGATTTACCACTAGCCTTTTTCTTCTTCCTAATCTCCTCTCCACCAGAGACAATCATCTCCAATGACGAAGTGGGAGAAGCAGGGCGCATGGTAGGCGAGTGGATAGGAGAAGGCGTTATCATATGATCTTTTTTAACAATGTCACTAGCCTTTTTCTTGGACAAAAGACCACTGACAGTGCCACCCTTGGCCTTCTTTTCTTGGGCCTAAGCTAATTTCTGCTTGCTAAACCTAGTTGTCATTCTTGAAAGGACGAGGCAAAAGTAATAAAAAAATTTTAAAAAAAAAAAAAAAGAAGAAGAAAAGAAAGAAGGCAGAAATATGTATTCTTTCTCACAACTTCCAAATTCTTCTGAACCTTAGTAGACGGTTCCGGACCCAAAAAGTGTAAAAACAAAGACTAAGGAGAAACAAGTTCATCAAAATCCTTGACAGACTTAAGATACTCCTTTACTTTCTCAGCGCGACGCTGGTACCTCTTCTTCAGATAAGGACACTGGGCAATTGCAAAACAAGAATACAAATAAGTCACCTATCATCGTCACTCATAAAAGAAGGGAAAAACAATTGAAAAGATGAGAAAGACACAACAGACACAGGAACTCCCCAACTACGAAAAAACTTGGGGGCTTCATCCAAGTCCTCACCAGGGATGAACTCCCAACCACTTCTAGAGATAAAAAAGAAATTTGGCTTCCAGTTTCGGAGAGACGAAGGGTAATTAAGGATTAGCCTAGAAGCCTTATTCCATAACTTAAACTCATAATAGTCGGGGTCTTTAGATTTCCTCAGGGAATAAAAATGGAGGAATTTGTCCCTCCTGATGACATCACCATCATTGGTGGACATCCATACCACCATGCAAGAAATGAGAATCCACCAAGAGTTAGGCACTAACTGTGCTGAAGCAAGATGCAAATAGGAAAAAAGTTCCCTAACAAAGGGATGAACAGGGAAACAAAGGCCACTGACAAAATCGGCCTCGTAAAAACAAACCTCATCAACATAAGAGTGACAAGCCCTCTCTTCGTCACTCGGGATCCTAATTTTCACAGAATCAGGGAACTGAAACCTATCCCTGATTTGCTGCTCAACCTTTCTCGTAAGGGAACACGAGATGTTCCAAGCTTTATAGGGGGTGGACACAGAAGTGGCCTCCGAAACCACGCAATCTTTAGATGAGGATAGCCCTATCTCTAGATCACTAGATCTCACCTCAGACATTTTCAACTACCTAGCTACCCTAGCAGAATGGGAAACCAGAGGAAATAACGAAGAAAGAAAAGAGGTATACGGGTAGTCCCCTCCTACAAAGAAACTAATCCTCTCAAGGCACTCCCCTCTACGGACCCAAGTAAACTACCTAAATGAGCAAAAAAGAAAGCTATCAAAGGACAATTTACTTTAACAGCAGAATAATCTACCATGGAAGAATCAGAAAAGAAGAAATATTATGAAGAACTTACCAGGAAATGCAAGACTGAGAAAGGAGACTTGGAGAAGAAACAAACACTACAACGGAAACTGAATAAGGAAAAAATACAGAAGAAAGGAAAGAGGAGGGAAAAATGCAAAACAAGTGGCCAAAACATGCACGGGAAAACCGAGAGATGTCCGTATGATGAACGCATCTTGGCTGTACACGTGGCATTCAACTACTCAAACATCAAAACCGTCATAAATGCGCAATACACGGAATACGAAGCGTCAGACAAATTTGTTCTTATCTCGTCTAACAGACGACAATTCGAACAAGGGGGCAGCTGATGAGTCAGCAATTTATGGTCGTCACTACGCGAAGATCATCATTTACTCAGAGAAGATGTTACGCATTTATCATGATCATTGATGACGAAACGTAACGGACGGAGTTACGGTCACAGAATGAGCTATGAGCTTTAGACAAAGATTTTGTAACGCACTAGCCATTGAACATAAACACAGTGATTCATTGCCCATTAATTAGGCATTTAGCTATAAAAGAGAAAGCACCAGAAACCCAAGGTATGATCAACTACACACAAACACTCTACATAAGTCACTCTCCAGTCTATTTCTCTAAAAAAATCTTTCTCCCTTACTAACTTAAGCATCGGAGGCGGTTTACCTAACGCCACACCAGCGTGTTACTCTTTCACCTAGTTCATTTTGCAGGTTCTCCCTCTACAGAGACGACTCCATTCACAGCATCGTCCATCCAATACGACAAGAGCTCAACTGTTGATTTTTTGCATTATCACCCATCATACCATATTACTAACTCAACTTAAAAAAATAATTAAATCATTGATTCAAACTTCATGTCTTGTATAAATTCATTTTGAAATATGAAAATTTACAAATCCAGCTTATGCTCAATCCTTTATATTGTTCTCTTATTCTTTCTCTACATACAAATCAATATTTCTTTTGGGAATAATTTAACAAATATTCATAATATGGTTTGTAATGGGTCCGTTTGGTTGAAAGGATGGAAAAGTGGGAAAATAAAAATTGGGGAGAGAGTAAAAAAGTGGGTGGATAGAAAATATTTAGTTTTCCTTCTGTGTGTTTGGTTGATGGAGTGGATAATTGGAGAGATGGAAAACTTTTTTGTTTGGCTGAGTAGAAAAGTGAGAGAATAGAAAATGTAGTTTGTAAAAATTTACTCTCATGCCTCTAGTACATAAAAAACTATTTTTTAATAATTTATAAAAATTAATTTTTTTTTTAATTACTGCAAACTAACACAGCTAATAAAACATCTAGCAAAAGAAAAACTAATAATAATAATGAAAAGTTTCCTTTGGATATAAAATATATAAAGAAGAAGAAGAAGAAGAAGAAGGAGAAGGAAGCAAAACATGAAAACAACGCCAAAAAAAGAAGAAGCAAAAGGAAATTTTTTTTTTTTTTTTTTGAGGAACAATCAAAAAGAAATACATGAAAATAAAGTCAGGTTCAACGTCAACCAAAAACAAAAAGAAGAAGAAAGAAAAAAAGAAAAAGGAAGTAAAAAGAAAAAGAAAAAAAAAAGAAACGTTAAATAAGAGAAGGGTAGATGGGTAATTTCTCATCAAACTTACTCCCTTTTCACTTTTCTCTCTAGTTTTCTCCCCAAAGTGTGTAGAAATTTTTTCTTCTTGAATGGTGGGCCCGGGGAGAAAACTCCCCCACCCCATCTTCTCCTCCCCTAACCAAATACCCTTCGTTCTCCTTTTCTCTCCTATTTTCTATCCCCTCTATCATTTCACCCCAACCAAACATACCATAAGTGTTTACTTCTCCTTTTTGGCTAGTTTCCCATACTTAATTTGATAAAATTTACGAACCAATTCAACTTGTCCTAAAGCCTTTTAGTTTGAGAATGTGAACTTTTATAATCTAAGGCAAATTTTCAATTTTTTGATAAAAATCTAGAATATAATTTGTAAATGGAGAAAAATTCACTAATAAAGTAATAAGTTCAAATGACACCTAGTTCATAAGAATAAGATGATGATTGCAATCATCAATTCAAGATTCAAATGTGTACGATAGATAATTTCAAAAAAAAAAAAATCAAAAAAACATTTTTTGTAAATTGATGTAGTAAATTGTGTAATATCTTTAACATTTTCCTATTCAAATTATTCTTATCATTATGGGTAAAAAAAAAAAAAAAAAAAAAGAGAGCTTGAAATGGCCAAATAGCATCAATATCCACAAGTTATTCATAGAGATAGGTACAAAGTTTTCCATTGGCATAATAGCATCCTAAGAGATTCTTCTCACCTTTTTAATTCTTTGATTTTTGACTGTAGATCCCTATTTTAGCTTTTTAATGAAGCCTAGATCTAGCACATTCATCGTAAAGGGCCCCAATGTGCAAATTTTTTGGCGAAGGATGGAAACAATTATAAGATCTTTTTATGTTGTATTATAATCCTCTTTTTTGTATTTTGTACCAGTTTTTGGCTAATGCTTGGGAGTTGTGGTGTTCACCAAACTGCACAACCACAACTAAACTGACCAAAACTGCTCACAAAATGGAGTAACTGCATGGCAATTGGTGGTGAAAAAACCGCATCACACCTATATAAATATTTATACATATATATATATATATATTATATAAAGTAATACTGTTATAAAATATGATCCCTTTCACACTTAAAAACTTGTTGATCTACTCATCAGCCCAAAATAAAAGAAAAATCAACCCAACATTTTAAAATTTGGCCCAAAACAAAGGAAAATTCATCCTTGGGTTAGATCAATCTAGCCAAAAATTTTGAAAACGTTCCAACTCATAATCGACCAAACTGTATTGAACTGCAAATGTGACTACAAAATTAAATTGTTGTACAGTGATAAAAATGGACAAAAATCGCACCATGAATACCTCTATTTGGGGTAGGGGTGTAAAAAAAGCCGATAAATTGAATGGACCGACTGAAACCGCTTGAACAAAATTCAATTTTTTTCATGTTTTCTTGATTTTATTTGGTTTTGATTTGAATTTTTGAAAAAATTGAAATTTTTGGTTCAGTCTCGGGTGTAGAAAATATTAATCCAAACTGAACTGAAACTAACCTATATGTATTAAATATTAATATGTAAAAAATATTTCAAAAATTATACTAGTAGTTTAGTGGTTAGGACACACATGTTTCACCATTTTATCCTAAGTGTGATCCCTATAGAACACATTATTTATTTATTTATTTATTTTTTCTCTTCTTATATCAAAACTACGTCGTTTTGGGTTTGTTTTTAAACAAACCCTACTCAACTTTCTATTCTCTCTTTCTCCTTGTCACGCCTCCCTCTCTCTCTTCGTCAACACTCTCTCTTCGCTCTTCACTTTAGCCTTTGGTTGTTCTTCTGCCTCTGTCTCTCTTTGTCTCTATTATGCCCCCCTCTCTGTCATAACCTACTCTCTGTTTTTTTGGGTATGTTCTTTGAATCTTTTTTTTCCTTCTTCTCTTTTTTACTTAATTGTGAGCTGTTTGTTTGCGGAAAAATATTTTTGTTGTGTTTGCTTGGTGTTTTGGCATTTGGGTGCTGAGAAATTTTGAAAAAGTAAAGGAAAATAGTTTTTTATTCTCTTTGATCTGTTTGGTTTCTAAGAAATTAGAAGAAACTGAAAACCGACCAAACCGTACCGATTGAAATCTAGTTAGTTTGGTTTGGTGTTCCATCCCTACAGTTCAATTTCGGTGCCAAACATGGCAAAATTGAAAATTTTAGTTTGGCTGAAAAGTTGCCTTTCAAATTGACCGAAATTGACCGATTACACTCCTAATTTGGGGTGTTATATACCTTAAACTTTGTAGTACTTAATTTTATCTTAATAAATTATTTCTAAAAGTAATATTATAGTTGGGGAGAAGGATTTCAATCCTAATTTGAATTTGAGCTACAAGGCTCTTTTTCAAAGCAAAAACCAAATATGTAAAGCGCGTGCGGATCAATCATGGAGCTTTAAAAGTAGTGCGCGTGGGAGCGTAGAGAGTAGTATCCTCCAAAGTATTTATAGTCAAAGTGTAAAACTTTCGAGATGGCCAGTTACACGCTTCAATTAGTAGCCCAACCAAACTTAAAAAACAAATAGAAAAAAAGAAAAAAAAATTACACACCAAACTGAATGACGGAACAACTATTTGAGAGAACAAACTCAACAGCGCCGCTGTAACACAAACACTTACACAAAGCAAACTGAGGCACAGAACAGAAATAATCACTCAAAAGCCCAAACAAAACCCTCTCTCTGTTCCACAAAGTCACAGAGAAAACGACCGCCAAAACCGCCCACTCTTTCTTCCTGTTATGCTTCTTCAATCACTTGCGTACTGAAAAGATAGAGAGAGAGAGAGAGAGAGAGAGAGAGAGAGAGTGTGTGTGTGTGTGTGTACGAGATTTTTTTTAATAAAGAGAGAATAAGAGTGGTATGGGAGTGGAAAAAGGTGAAATTTATTGAAAGAAAGCAAAGAGGGAATCTTTTTTTGTCTTATGGCATGCCTAAGGAAGAAGAAGAACACCATTGAAGGCCTCATAGTTGATGATTCTGCTCTTTTCTTGGTCCACCCCACCAACCCACTTGCCGATCTTTGTCAAAAATTTAATCTTTTGTTGCTGATTTTCTCTCCAACTCAATGAAAATCTTCTGGGTCCTTTTCCGGTTTCTTACCATGTTCTTGATCTTCTTCTCTTCAATTGGTACTTTCTGTTACTCTATTGAGTTTCTTCTTGAAGTTTATTGTTATTGGGCTGTACTGAGTGTGTTTTTCTTGCTATCTCTCGTGACTGGTTGTAATAGAAACTTCTTGCTTCTTTTGGCCAATGGGTCATAGTATTGAGATAATTACTGAGAGAGATCGATTCATCTTGAAAATTGGGATTGTTTTTCTTTATAAGGGGTTGCTATTTTTAGATTGATCATTCAAAATTTTTTATGTTATTGTTTAGTGAACTATTGGTCCATAATTTGAAATTCTATTAATTATGTTTTTTGGTTTGTGGTTCTCTTGGTCTTTCTGTGTTTTGATTGAGTACTATTTTTGGATTTGGAGGAATTAGTATAGTTGTGTTTGTAGGAACACAAAAAAATCCAATTACAAATTGCCACGTCGCCTATCAAAGACAGAGATTTCTCTACCGTTTATTGTAATCAATAGCAGTGTTCTAAAATTTGTAGTATTCTACTGTTTGACCTTGTTGTGTTAATGCTAATTTTCAATCAAAATTGATGTATTCTCTCATGCATGGATGCTAGTCTGCCTCCTTAATCTATATCAAACTTTGAAGAAGAAAATTTTGAATCCGATTCTGTTGTACTTTTAGTTTTCTGTCAATTTCATTAATGATCATATACTGTAAGTAGATAGAATTCGTAGAAGGGCTCATGAGACTCGTGAAAACATAAGTCGAACAAATCTGCACCCCTTAACATATAAAGAAAAAGAGGTTGGAAAAAAGAAATAAGGAATATGGAAACTAAAATGGTTCACTAAGCTAAGCATCTCAGATTGGCCAGTATAAATAAATACCACTTGAGTCTCCTTGATCCATTTTTTTTTTGTCCATGTTTTGACTGATTTTAGATGCAAGGTATGGCACCTAAGTTAGTTTTCATCTATTTTAACCACATGACAAAGTGGTAATGGAGTTTTTTCTGTTTTTTTCCAGTTTCTCTGACAGTGCAAGGATTCACTGGAACCTATGGAATAAATTATGGACGAATTGCAGATAACATCCCTTCACCTGATCAAGTTGTGACTCTTCTCAGAGCAGCAAAAATAAAAAATGTAAGAATTTATGATGCTGATCACAGTGTATTAAAGGCCTTCAGTGGAACTGGGCTTGAATTAGTGGTTGGACTTCCAAATGAGTATGTGAAAGACATGAGTGCCAATGCAGATCATGCAGTGAGTTGGGTTAAAGAGAACGTGCAGTCGTTCCTTCCAGGGACAAACATTCGTGGCATTGCTGTGGGCAATGAAATTTTAGGAGGGGGTGATACTGAGATGTGGGCAGCTCTTCTGGGTGCAGTGAAAAATATTTACAACGCCACACAGACGCTTCATCTATCTGATATTCAGATTACCACAGCACATTCACAGGCTGTTTTTGCTAATTCCTATCCTCCCTCTTCTTGTATATTCAAAGATAATATTGTTCAATATATGAAGCCGCTCTTGGAGTTCTTCTCACAAATTGGTTCTCCTTTCTGTTTAAATGCTTACCCGTTCTTGGCCTATATGGGTGATCCAGAGAATATTGATATTAATTACGCTCTTTTCCAGTCAACCCAGGGGATTGATGATACAAAAACCGATCTGCATTATGATAACATGCTTGATGCACAGATTGATGCAGCATATGCAGCTTTGGAAGATGCTGGATTCAAAAAGATGGAAGTCATTGTTACAGAGACTGGATGGGCGTCACGTGGAGATGACAGTGAAGCTGCAGCCACAGTAAATAATGCAATGACATATAATTATAACCTGCGGAAAAGGCTTGCAAAGAGGAAAGGAACCCCTCTTAGACCAAAAATGGTGGTGAAGGCTTATATTTTTGCAATATTTAATGAAGATTTGAAGCCTGGTCCAACTTCTGAGAGAAATTTTGGACTGTTTAAGCCTGATGGGAGCATTGCGTACAATATTGGGTTTCATGGGCTTAAATCTTCATCGGCAGATACATTGCTTTTGTCTTTGAAGGTATGAGGTTCCTTAACACCTGACGAAACGTCTATTTGCCTGCTAACATCTAAGGGATTAGTTTACATTTTGAGGTCTCTCTTAAGAATAACAGATTTGTTTTTTGGGAGAGAATGCTATGGGAAACATCTCTCTTAAAAACATAAAAATTATTATGAAAAAGATCAATTTAAATCTCACTATATTTCTTTCTATCTCTTTGTCACTGAAATGCTATTATTCTGCTGGGCAGCATTTTTATTTATTTATCTTTTGTGTACGGGAGATTATCATATCAATAAGGGTAAATATATGGGAAGAATATATGGTGAGTTTGGATTTACATCCCTATTTGTTCGGTGTTAAATTATTTTCAAAAAACGTTTTCTGTATTTTATAGTGTTAGGTGCGACTGAAAATGTTGGTTAGTGTAAAATATTTTTGGAGGTCAAGGAAAATAATTCTAAATGATGGAAAAGTTTTATGCTTTTCAAAACCATAAAAAATATTTTCCAAAAGAAGCCTTGACTTTATTTGCATCACTCTCACCCTTTCAACTCCTCTACTACTAGTATGACCCCCCCTCCTCCAACATCAGTGACGGCCGCTAACACCACTGTTTGGGAGAGTTAATATAACATTTAGGGACATTACTTGACTTAAGGGCACACTATTGGTGATGGTGATATATGACCCTTGGATTGTTAAGAAAAAGGCTTCCATTCAACAAGGAGACTAATTGAAGTGCCAAAAGTCACTTGGTAGCTAGAAGACTCACACGTGAGGGGGGAGATTTGTTGTGATGTTCATGTGTGAGTAGTGAGTTTCATTAAGGAGTGAAGTCACACTAATGAGAAGAGTGAGTAGTTAATATAACACAGTTAGGCTTATAATCACAAGCTTAAGCTTTTGGTTAAGTGTTGTCCCTATATGTTATATTAATTGCTCAATTGTTATCTTCCGAAGGTGTTAATCTCTCCAACAACCACCACCTGGCTGCCAATGGGGCCCATCCTCTGACTGGCCATCACTGCTTGCTTGCCTATCCTAAACCATTAATCACTGTTCGTCAACCACTGTCACACCATTTCTA
The DNA here is from genome assembly GCF_932294415.1 of Quercus robur. Classification (NCBI taxonomy): domain Eukaryota; kingdom Viridiplantae; phylum Streptophyta; class Magnoliopsida; order Fagales; family Fagaceae; genus Quercus; species Quercus robur. The sequence continues at coordinate 83,638,440 of NC_065535.1, forward strand.
GCCGCTAGCTATCACCAGTCATTGACCATTGCTGCCACCACTTTCCTTGCTCCAACTGCCACTGTCATCGGGAATTTTCAATGAAACCAATTGCTAGATAATTATTGTTCGTGTTGCAACCAAATATTGGAAAACAAATTCATTTTTCTGGAAAGCATTTTCCACTGAAAATATTTTCAATAGGAAAACATTTTTTTTCTGAACTAACGGAGTAAGCACTAAGCATCAGTAAATTATCCTGCTAATAAAGACTCATAAGAGATAGGCCATAACAAATAATCATTGTATTAGGAGATTGCTCTTGTTAAAGATGTATTTACCCCACCCTAGAAGTTTTCCTTATATTAGAAGACTCAAAGATATTCAGTCTACCCTACTCTTATGCATCTCTTCTTGTATCTTTTGTATAGTGTGTGTTTTGCAGTTGACCTATTTTTTGTGCCTTTACTAAGTGGATAGAAAAATATTCAAAGAGATCTTTCTACTTCAGATCCTTGTAAGAGCCCACAAGGGCTTCTCTGGACCATCACTGAGGTGGATTTAAGAATTCCAAGCAAATAGTGACTTTGAGGTTGGAAAAATTGGGGAATTTGTCCCCATGTGGTTGTATTAGGTCTAGGAGGAATTGTGGATTTAGGAATTAAAACTTTTCGAAAGAAGGGTTAGGGTTCAAGGAATGATTAGTAGGAAAGGGAAAATATTTGATTTTGGATAATTAAAAGGATAATGTGTCTTATTACTCAAAACGCTCAATACTTTTATTAATCAACTCCTCTTATTTGAGTATGATAACACACTTATCGGGGACTAAATCTAAACTTTTCTTAATAGATAATAACTACTTTGACTACTAACGCTCTGTTTGTTTCGCTGGAAAACTTTCTATAAAGATAGTTTTCCACATTTTCCAGTGTTTGGTAGCACAAAAAAAACCTGGTCAATGGAAAACTATCTTTGGTCAACGGAAAACCCTAATAAAAATAAGGCTTATTTTCTATAGGTTGTTTTCTAAATTTTTTTTTTGGAAAACAATCTCTCTCTTACGCATTGCATCTTCTATAAATATTACCTTCATCTATAGCCGTGGGAAACATAATTTTTTGGCGCCTTCTCTCTCTCATGGTAAGTTTTCTCATTTTTTCTCTCTTCCCTTTGCTTTTTCTCTCCTCACACCCTCACTGTCTCTAACTCTGGTCTCTCCTCTTCCCATAAATCTCTCTCTCTAACTGTCTCTCTTCTCTCTTTTTTCCATATTTCTCTTCCTCTCTATAACACAATTCTCTGATTAGATTTTTTTTCCTTCACTGATCGGTCAATAGCTCCAACTTGCAAAGGAAAACAAATTTGCAGTGGTAATTATTTCATTCCTCTCTACCAAAATCCCAATTCTTTGCTTTAATTTGAATTTCAAGCTCGATTTTTTTTTTCTCTAAGAAATTTTCGGTTTGATGGATTCTAGGCAGAAGTTACTTCTTTTTCATACATAAAGTGCAAAAAAAAAAAAGAATGAATAAAGTAAAAGATGAAAATTTCAAACATAGCACCCATATTGCTCTAAATTGCTTTTACATGGGACAATTTTTACCATGGACTAATAATATTGTTATATAATGAATGATAATTGTTTAGGAGAATTGCAGTTGTTGGCAAATACTTTTTTTGTTGGTAGATACCATGCAGTAATGATATATTATACAGTACATTATGTAAATATATAATTTAGAGTAATATTGAAGACTTTTGGTTGACCATAGTAGACAATTAGTATACCAACAAAAAGAGTAGACAATTAAAAGTTATTGAAAATGTATTCCCCTGTCAAATATATATATATATATATATATATATATATATATATATATAAACAAATGGTTGATATATGTGTGTGTGTGTGTGTGTGTATTTACATTACTGTCTATATAAATAAGGAAGATGAGTAGTAGAGATCATGAAAATTTGACAACTAATTAATTTTGATTGTATCTATTGTCAAAACTTTAGTATGAAAACCAAATTCATTCTTAGTTTTTTATTTATAATGATTACATTAGTTAGTTTACATAATATACGTGTTTTAAATTATACAAGAAATATTTTAAAAAAAATTGCATACCAAACACCAGAAAACATTCTCAAGTTCATTTTCAAGGTTGTTACCAAACACTGGAAAATGAAACAGTTTTCTAGAAAATGATCTTTGGAAAATGAATCATTTTTCAGAAAACGTTAATGCTGAAACAAACAGAGCGTTAATCAAATTCTAATTGAATTGAAAACATAAAAAGACCCATAAACTAGATAAGACTTGCCTATTGATAAAAATAAAACTAAACTCAAGACCCACAACTGACCCTCAACTCTAGAGAAACCAAATAAAACATAAATTAAAATACTAAAAACCTAATTAACTACAAATGGGGACTTATTATTAGGCTTTGCCATAAACATAATCTTAGGCTTCCAAAGAGGAAATTTTTGTTTTCTCTAACCATGCTATGGTTGTGCCATCATACTTTCTTCCCCATTTAGAAAATCTAGTTTGCTCAACATGTGGGCTAAGAAACTGCCCATACACATGGTCATATTCCTTCATTGAGTCTGATTATAAGTCATGTGGACACTAGCAAGTGGACTCAATGGCTTGAAAATCTGAACAACAATTGATCCTTTCAAAGGGTTGGATGAAATGTAATTGAAGTTCTTATTTGTTTTTATTCGTCATGTTTCTTGAAGAGAATTTAAATTCATGGAGTAATGGTTCAAGCTATCTTGAGTACCAAACACTCAATTCAAACTTGACACAAATTCTTGTGGTTGAGAAGTGGATTTTAACCCATGTGACAGAACTCTCAATTAAGAAAATCTATGTGCTTTACTGTTTTATCCTTCATCCTCCCCCTTTCTCTCTCTCCCCCCCCACCAAAAAAAGAAGAAGAAGAAATAACCCATAAAAGATGTTGCTTTATCTTGAAAGTGGTAGAATGAGATTCTTTTTCCTACTCCATTAAAAGAATGTTGAAGGGAGTGTGAAACTATCTTTTTGTCATTTTTTGGCTGAATGAAAGAGTTTTTTTTTTTTTTTTTGGGGGGGGGGGGGGGGGGGGGGGTGTGGGGGAGGGGGAAGATGCAGCTGGGGACCCTACCTGGGTGTAACTATTGTAGTTTCTCTACCCACTGAGGAACTAATGGCCCTAGATAGTAAGGGGAGTGCAAGCACTCTCTCAAATAGATTGAGCTATGCTTGAGGGACTTAAATAACCTTTCTGTGTTTGCATTTACTCTTTCAACTTGGTTCATCATTCCATCCAAGTGCTACCTTCTTGTTTGGTGATTTTTGTTCCTTCTTTTCACTGGTGCAGGATATTCGAGCTCAAGATTGGTCCAGGCCCCACTTCTTGGTATCAGTAATCTCAGCAGTGGCACTGCTTGTGTTCTTAAGATAATGAATGAATGAAAAATGTCCAGGCTTGCCAGACCAGCAAAAGGCATTCAAAAGTTCATGATTTGGTACTATTTCATGTCACACTCCAGAGACAGTACATCATTGATCCTTGTCTTCAATATTTGCTAGAAATTGGTGATTATTTTTTATACGTCTCAGCAAATGTATATTGGTTTTTGCCTTATAAAACCGTTTCTTTTAATCTGTCTATTTTGCATTCTCTCATTGGCTTTCATCGGTTTAAGTCTTTCGTGGACCCATTTATCTATATTTGCTTGTGTTCTGTACCACTTATAATTTTTCTTCTTCATCATCTTTATTGTGACATATCCTTTGATTTCTAAGCTTAATGTTGCATCTACAGTTCAAACACCATGTGTCTCCACTTTTGCTGTTATTGAATAAAAAGGGCAAGAGTGACTCCTTAAAAAGGTGGTTATTACGCCTTCATAAGATGTGAAAAATTAAAACAAACTTAATTTTAGTGTTTGGTCAAAACATAGGTCTCTTGTTCTTCTTTATTCAATCAGAGTTATACTCGCAGATGACCGCCAGTCTGTAGAGCTTTAACCTCACATGGGGATAGGGCAGTCATTCTGTCCCTCTCCAAATGCCTTTATATTTGGTTATTTATCAACCGTAAAGGATCTATGCACAATTTTATGCTTGAAATTCTCTTCTGGGCATATGCTCTTGTGCCAAAGGTTATATAATTACATCATTGCTCTTCAGTCTCTATTCCATTTGGCTATTTGACTTTTGAACACTGAATCTAGTTTGCCTGGTTATTGCTGCTCATCTCTTGGACTTATTAATGCTAATCTTCTGCTGCCAAAGTGGTCTGATTATAATTGGTTTGCTCTTGATTTCCATTATTTGTCTGGGGGTAGGGGCCTGTGATGCAGTGACAGGGAGGGGCAGGGTAGTTTCTTCTGTGGAGTAGGAGCGGGGCACCTAGATACTGCCCCGCCTAGTTGTCTTCCCTATTTTTTGAGCAAATGATTCACTTAGTTCTAGTGTGTAAGACATGTAAACTCTCAAATGGAATCGCTCTGTTTAGTTTTGTATTGGGCCAATCAAAACCATGAATAGTTAACTTTATGTTAGTCATTTTTCTTTATTTAGTTGCATTTAGGGTTATGTTCAAATTATATTCAATTAACTTTTGTTAAAATTACATCATAGTTGTACACTATACTAGTCGCTAATCCGTGCGATGCACGGAAAAGGTGTTAAGTATAATATATGATTTAATTTCTTTGATGAACATATATGATTAAATCTTGATTTATTTTAATACAATCAAATAAATTGAATTTGTAAATAACACTATATAGCTAAAATATATATATTAACAGTTATATGTTATAGGACAAAGAAAACATAAAGTGGATTTCATCTTCAAAATCAAATAAGGTGGTCCTGCAATATGAACAACTTGGATTTCATATTCTTCTTCTTTTTTTATTTTATTTTTATTTTTATTTTTATTTTTTATTTTATGAAAAGATGGGATTTGCTCTTCTTACACTCTAGAATCAAGAATTAGATAGTCATAAAAATAAACTAATTAAGAAATTCAAAAACCGGAAATCAAAACCAATGTAGGAGTGGAAAAATTAATAAGCAATTGGAATCTTACGAAGGAATTGAAGGTTGATGGTAGGGGATTTGGGAAGCTCGCGCTGATTTTTTTTTCATAGTCCTCTCTGATCTTTTGTGTTTGCATTTTGAGAAGAAAAAACACACACACACAATTTTTATAAACTCCATTATGCAAGAGCTTGGAAAACCCATTAAAAATTAAAAATAAAGTTCTGCTAGACTCCTTTCATACCCAACAAAAGCTAACACACAAAAGCGTTGGAATAACGTTGCTCTCAAAGAAGCTTGGCTCACTCCATTGGGCCATAATCATCTGCAACAACCTTGCCATCAAAAATCACGATGAAATTTTTTATTACCTTTAGCCTTGAAATAACGTTGCTTCCTATGAAACTCTTTAGGGTTTTGTTCTTCTCTTCCTAAACGTAGGATTATAAGTCAGAGATAAAATAAGAGGTTGCGAGAGATTGGCTGAATTGGTAAGATTGGAGAGTGGAGTGGAGATGGAGCCAGGGAGAAGAGGAGTCAGGTATAATTTTTTTTATTTTTTTATTTTTAGAGAATTTAGTCAACTATAAAATCGTAATATAATATTTATTAATTAATTATAATATTTATTTAAGTAATGCTGACGTGGAAAATTATGGAGAGATCAAAGGCTTCGGTTATATATATATATATATTGATTAATGTTTAATCCTACAGTTAGATTATGTGTATACATGCCATCATATTCATTGATAATTAAACATGATAGGTATTAAAAATGCATATAATCCAATGTTAGGTTTGGATATACTAATTAGTTCATTTAGTCAACTCGAAATTGGATCGATCGAATTTGTTGGCAACCCTAGGGAAGACATTGAATGTGTCAGTAAGACTAGTAATATAATTAAGAAATAGACTAGTAATATAAGAAATTACACGTATTTTAAAAATATATATTTTTTTTAAAAAAAGGTGAATAGCAAAAGCCCTAAGAGTAAATAAATATTATAAATGTTAGTAAATGAAAGTGATTCACACCACAGATACACCCTTATGCATTTGATCATACCCACAAAAATATGGGTTGTTTCATAATAGGATGCCATTGTTTAGTGAAGGGTTGTAACTTGTAATCCTTGAGAGAGACTTAATCCTTCACTAGGCCTAGGATTATGACTTTAATGGAAGGAAGGGCACTTCTATAAATAGGAAGGATCTTAGAGCATTGATACCAATTCTCAGTCCCCTACCAACTTCCTTTCGTATGTGATCATCAGTGTCATGATGAATCGGTATCTTTAATTGTCTGGATGTCTACACATGCATGTGATTGCTATTGTAGAAACCATTGGGCTCAAAATTAGAATGGTGCTGGCAAAACATGGTTTTTTTTTTTTTTTTTGGTAAAACAAAAGTAATCATTTGGATCATAGACAAGAGTCTATCGATTGTTCTCGGTATGAAAGCAAGCGAAAAGACGTGTTCACAAAATGAGGCTGAACTAGAAGAAAAAAAAAGAAAAAGAAAAGAAAAGAAAGGGTCCCCTGTGTTTAATCAGTTGGTAGCCTCATGTGTGCAATGACAAATACCTGACTTGATGCTTGTCGTGAAGTTGGATCAATTAATAGATTTTGGCCTAATTCTGAAGGGGCACATTGGTAGACGATGAAACAGATATTCAAATGTCTGCAAAGCCCCCAAAGTATGAAATTATGTTTTGGATTAAGAAATCTAGAGATACTAGGTAGACTGAAGTAGATTTTTGTAGAAAATGGTAAGTATTCCCATTTGGTGGATTGGCAGTTTCTTGGTTAAGCAAGAAATAGAGTTGTGTTGCGAAATATATAATGAAAATTGAGTATATAGCTTGCAACGTTGATTTGTGTTTCTTGGTTATGTTTCTTGCAAGTATTAATGAAAATTATGTTTCTTGGTTAATACAACAGTAGGGCAAATATTAAAACCATAATATGATATCATGTTATGGTGTGTGCTCAAGTGAGAAATGTTAGTAAATAAGGATGATCACACACCATTAACACAATACACCCTATAATGTATTTTATAATCCTTGACCCTGAGAGAGACACAACCCTTTACTAGGGTTTAATTTTGACTTTTCATGAAAGTATGTAAACACTTCTATAATAGGAGTGATCTTAGAACATTCAGACCAATTCTTATTCAACTCAAACTTTTCTCGGTATGTACACCACACCAACCACTCTTGCCGGATCATCTTTCTGTGTCTTGGACCAATAGAGAAGGGAAAAAAACTTGTGCATTTACACACACTTGAGTCTTTATAATTGATTTAAAATCATGTGTAATATACGGTGCAAAATAAACACATCCATTAAAGAAATATATATATACACAACATTTGAAAAGGCCAACTGCCAAGTAGCCCTATTACTCGAGAATGATTCAAGACCACTAGAGATGTACACGCCACCTTTGAAGAGGATCAAGATTTCTTTGTAAAGAAAGAAAATCAGACAGGAACATTCCGCGGATTGATTATATTAGTGCAGGCCAAGATAGTATACGACTTGTGCAGATGTGATCTATAACATGGCTAGGATACGTGTTTGAATTGGTGTCCTAATGGGGCCCTTTATGTTTTATATGATTTTCCAGCTTTTGACTAACCATAAAGTTCTTTGAACGCACAATTTCTTCAAATTGTCGTTATATATATATATATAAATTATTTTTCCATGTGAATTTAATATCTTTTTACAAGCCATGTATATATTTAAAAATACCGTATAGTTGTGTATTTTTAATTTTCAATAAGCACATTTTTGGAAATAGACACTTTTTTTTATTCAATAGGCACATTTTCGGTCAATAGACATCTTTTGATAAATCCAATATAAAGGGTTATAACATTTCAATAGGCACTTTTTGATATATCCAATTTGAAGGATCATGACTTTTTTTCTTTTTTTTTTTTGGATAGGTGGATTATGACTTTTCAATAGACACTTTTTGGTGTATATATTACAACCTATCTTACATATACCTATGTATATAACACGAATTAAACTAGAGACGCAATATTCAGTCTCTTATTCATTTCCATAAAAAACTAATAAATAATACAACATTTCTTTCTTTTGCCTAACTAATTAAACTTTGTGTTATTTCTTTCAATATCATATATATATATATATATATATATATATATATGTATGTATGTATGTATTTAATTTCATGCATTTTTGCTGACTTCTCCAACTTTTTTTTTCCTTCTTGAAACTCATCCTCTACCCTATTTCCATGCATTGCACGGGTTAGTAACCAGTAAACGTTTTGACTTTTTGTACGTTAATCACTCCTTATTGTGCCACGTGGCTATATAAATTTATGCTAGGTATATATTTAAAAATATTGAATAGTTGTGCCTTTCATTTTTCAATGGGCACATTTTTGGTCAATAAACACTTTTTTCATTCAATAGGCACATTTTGGTATATCTAATATGAATGGTTATAAAGTTTCAATAGACACCTTTTGGTATATCCAATTTAAAGGGTTATAACATTTCAATAGACACATTTTGGTATATATTAGAACCTATCTTATATATACCTATATATACAATACAAATTAAACTAGAGACACAATATTCTATTTCTTATTCCTTCCCACAAAAAACTAATAAATGAAAAAACATTGCTTTCTTCTACCTAACTAATAAAACTTTGTGCTATTTCTTTCAATGTCTTTTTTTAATTTTTTAATTTTTTAATTTTTTTATTTTGTGCATTTTTGCTTACTACTCCAACTCAAAAATATTGATTTTTTTTCCTTGAAACTCATTCAATAGTTATTAACGTGTATCGCACAGGTTAGCAACTACTTCACTTATAAAGCAATTATTCTCCAAGGAATTGTCTTCTTCCACCAATCAAGCTTTCTGTTATAGTTTAGTTGCCAGAGCCAGAGGAGCACCCTGCCTGTACTCTCCTTGTCATATTTCTGTTCTTCTCTGTCCATGTGCATTGCATGTGTCATTTTCTAGGGGAAAAAAGGAGCATGGATAATAGAATTGACAATTAAGCACCGAAAAATAAGTTCATATGGATTTTATAAACCTTTGTCCGTCGGTGACTATATGGTTGATAGTATAAGGTCCAACGCACAATATCAGACATTCTAAAACAGAGATATTCTTATTATTTTTTTTTTAAAAAAAATAATAATAAAACCCAGAGTTTGCCTCTAGGATCCCACACTAGAAACAAATTCACCAAACGTGGAACCGTGACTTTTTTCTTCTTTTGAAATTTTAACATTTCATGGAAAAAATATGCTTACTATGAGTTATGGTTTTTTATCCTTAGCTTTGATGTTTATGGATGTTTACACGTCTAGATCCATATATTTATAGAGGTTTACACGTGTAGATTCATAGAGTGACAATCTATACGTTGTTAATACTTAATAATATTATAACATATAGAGATACCACTTGATCCAAAATGTTTAAATTTATGAATTTAGGCTTACTATATTATATTAATAACTCACTCTTTTCATTATATATTATTCAATATGAAATTTTACTCACATTATATGGCAAACAAATAAATCGTTCTCGCTCCCTTTTGCTTATGTGGTTTTCTTACACCAGTGTGTCATCTACGAGCCTTGCATAAGCCATCAATGGAAGTTACATGTCAACACTGCACACTTATCTATGGGAATCTAGTCCACACATCTATATTCAATGGAGCCTCACACCTCACCATGATCTAGCACCATTAACAATACTCTTTTGTGGGCCTTTTTCCAAGATCATTTTTGTGGGCCCTAGAGGCTTGCCCTGTCCTCAATCCAATTGTGGAAAGAATCTTAAACACCTTGCCACCTTTGCTATACAGCACCACAAGTTTTGATACTAGTTGTTGGGGAGATAACACCTTTGTGAGACTCCAATTGAGTTTCTACCAAAAAAAGACTCTAATTGAGAGGTTAATATAACATATGAGAACGCTACTTGACCTAAAAAGCTTAAGCTTATAGGTTTGGTCCCGATTATGTTATACCAATCACTCACTCTTATTATTATTATTTAATGCAAAATTTTATTCACATGTGTCTACCCAATATGTTCTTTAGATTTCTTGTTCAATTTCTTCTTGATAATTTATCGATTTGTTTGTTCATGCCTTTCTTCTTTAACGTCACAATTGCATGAATCTTTTTAGAGTCACAATTGCATGAACTTTATAACATAATTAGTAATATTTGTGATATGTTTTATTTAAAAAATGGATATTAACAATACTAAATCTGAAAATAATTTTGAGCAAGTTAAATCTGCAGGTTTTGAGGATTTTGAGACATCTCAAACTATAAGTGAGCAAGTTAAATATGAGAGTTCAGTTTCAAACAAGTTTGCAAGTTTTAAGAATTCTGAGATATCTCAAATTAAAAGTGAGCAAGTTCAATCTGAAAGTTCAGTAAACGTGGGAGCAGTTTCAAACAAATTATCCAACACCAAGAAGTCTTTCACATTAAGATTTAAGAGGTTTAAAGAAGACCTAGCTAGTTGCATGCAAGTGAACTGAATTTCCTCTCTAAGCAAACTTGTAAGATGCTTAAACAAAAAAAAGAGATTATTATTATTATTTTTGATAATAAAAACAGTAAGCATTGGAAGGAGGGCTTGAACCTCTGACCTCGTGGTTAACAGCCACACACTCTAACCAATTGAGTTTTAACCATAGTTGTTAGTATTATATGATATGCAATACATATTTTATTGTATACATTCGTATAGGTTTAAAATGAGTTTTTTTTTTTTTTTTTTTGGGTTAAAATTTATGATTTTACTTGATTTAAACAAGTTGTTAGACTTTTTTAACACAAAATTATTGGGAAACTAAATTGAGTCTAATAAAATAGCTAGTCCACGAGTTTATTTTCCTCCCTTCTCTTTTTCCTACAAAATTTAGACTATACTCATAACATTCACTTTTATATTGACAAATTTATTTTCTATGCTATTAATAATGTTTTAGATGAAAATGTAATTATTTTTTATTTTGTTATTATTATTATGAGTCTAAAAAGCTAGAATGCCAAGAAAAAATACAAAGAAAAAATTATTAGAAAAAAAAATATTGATAATAATGAAGAAAATGTCCATGAAAAAATAATTTTGCAAGATGCTGAACATGATGATAACATTGACTTAGATGATTTTTTTTTTTTTTTTTTGAGAAGAAGATGAAGTTGATTAGCTAAGATGATGAAAAGTTCTTATTATTTTGTTTCATATATTAGGTATTATCACTTTTGAGTTTAATCAATTTGAACATGCATGTTATACACATAAGTTGATTTGATTTATTTAGTTAGTTTTGTTAAATTTTATTGCATAAGTAATGATTATATTGGTCATTAGTTGAATATATTTCGAATTTATAATGAATATACCTTTATATATATATATAATTATTTTATAATTTTATTAGATGTTTGTATATCTTACGATACACGATTCGATACGATACACAATATAGAAAAATAAAAAATCGATTCACAAATCACAATACAATTCACGATTTAACAACTATGGCTTTAACAATGCAAGAGTAAAATTAGAACAACTGTGAGGAGGAAGAAGAAGATAAAAGAGATTGAGAGAAAGGATAAGAGAGAGAAAACGAAAATTTTCTATATTTCTTGCATAAATGAATTATACTTTGTATTGACTATTTATAGCCGTCGATTACAAAGTATCTCGCAGATAGATTAAAAGGTCTAATCTAAGAAACTTTGGACTGAAACATAATCCAATAATGAATTCAAGATTCTGTAAGAAACTTTTGCTTAGACTTGTAAGATGCTTAAACAAGAAATAAGAGATTATGTTTGTTTGATGTGACTATGTTGGTGTTTCATTGGATAGCTTGTAAAATGTCATATTATAAAATGTTTTATTGGAATATTGAGTGTCTAGTTCTTCACTATATACACAAGCTTTTCTTTTCAAGTATATTTCTTATTTTAGCTAGTAGTATGCTCATGTGATGCATGATTTAATTAAAAATTATATGCACATAAAAATTAATTATATATAAATAAAAGAAAATATTTTAATATATAGTTTCACTTAAATAATTTATGTATTTTAATAATTAATGAACCTCATGTCAAAAATACATTAATTTTATGATGTGCACTATATATAGCCACTTGATATAAGCATGAGTTGTAGTGTGTAAATTATACTATATTAAAATATAAATTCTGATATATGATCAAAATAATTAAAATAATATTAAATTTAATATAAATTACATTAAACTTTTGTTAATAGAATTTTAGTTGGAGCATAATTTATATCTCTTGAAACTTGGATAATAAGGTTACCCAGGGTAACTAACTATCCTAATAGTAATAAATTACTTGTTTATTGAGTTAATGATTAATGAGATTGTAGCCACTTATTGCAATTCGCAAAGAGAAGATAGTCACTTGGTGCAACCACAACTTCAACAACCTAACTTTAATTATATAGAAAAATTTATGAAATATGAAGGCATGATGATGTCAATGTGGTCATTCATTTTTAAAATTGCCTTTAACTCCCTAAAAGCTTATATAATTTTGTTTTGTTTTGTTTTTTTCCCCCTTTACCTTAATTTTTAATGTGAAAAAAGAATGCAAAAATTTATTATAAAAAAAACCAAAATAAATCTCCTCCTATCTCTTCTCACACTCCTATTTTCTCTCTTCATCTAAAATCTAGAGATGATCAAATGTCATCTAAAATCCAGAGATTATCAAATATCAAACCACAATGTACCAAGCCTGTACATCTAAAATAGTAAAATCTAGAGATTGACATCTAAAATCTTGGATTAATTTCATCTAAAATAGTAAAATCTAGGGATTGACATCTTAAATTTTGGATTAATTTTCATCTAAAATAGTAAAATCTAAATAAATTTATCTTTTTCATCATCACTGTTATGCTAAATCAATTTATCAATTCAAAATCAAATAATGCATATTCTTAATGTTATTGGAACATGTTATACGTAAGTAAAATAAATAGAAAGTAGAAAAAAAAAACATATTCTTAATAAGGAAAATAAATTAAAGAATGCACATGTAAGTAAATAAAATAATGAGAAAAAAAGGAAATGGGTTTACAATTAAAAAGGTTTTTTTATTATTATTTGTTTTGTCTTGTACAAACTAACCAACATTTAGCAAAATTGACTAAATTTAGGCTGAGGAGGATTAATTGGAGTGATGCTTACCAGTTAATTAATAAATGATATGAAATAATTTAGACTGAGGAGGATAGAAGTGATTCTTACTAGTTAATTAAACGATATGAAAACAAATAATTTATTCTCGAATATAAAACTTGTTAAAGAGATGTAGAGTTGTTAAAGAGAACTTTTTTTTGTTTTTATTTTTGTTTTTTTTGGAGGGGAATTGTTAAAGAGAAAAGGTATAAGAAGAAGAAAAAGTAGAATTATTCTCGAATCTAGAATCTGTTGAAGAGAAACAGAGTTTGGTAATCTACTTCTTAAGAATTGTGCTCCATAATTGGCTATTTGTTGACCTGTTCATCCAATTGACTTTCTTTGATGAGCTAAGCTGATAAGACTATCAGTCAAGCAGTTATTGGCACCGGTGGTAGTTCTGGTTGGTTCATTTCCGTTATATTTTTAATAAGTCATGGAAACGAGTGTACTTATTTTATTGGTTAATAATCTAGTTAAATAAAGTTTTTATTAAAAAAAAGTAATTAATAATTTTTTTTCATTTCCCATAAAAGTGATGTCAAAACTTTCCTAAAATAGATTGTTAACCAATAGTTTTAAGACACTCGTTAGCATTTTCTATTTTAATATATGACATTCTAAGATTGGTAGAGTATAACATAGAACACAAAAGTTTGAATAAATAAATTGATTGGTACAGTACAAACTACAAAGTGGAATACAAAAGTTTGAATAAATAAATTGCAGCCACTCCTCGCGTTTTCAAATTAACTATTTTCCAATCTAGTATCTATTATATATATATAAAAAAATAGATTATTAATTAATGTACTTAATTGAGTTAATTCGTAACGAAAAAAAAAAAGGACAAAAAGAAGAAAAAGTTGAATTATTCTCTAATCTAGACACTATTTGAAGAGAAGCAGAGTTATTAATCTAATTTTAAAACTTTTTGTTCCCCATTTGGCTATTGATTTGCTGACATGTTCTTTCCATCGACTTTTTTTGGTGGTGCTTATGAGAGTATCAATACTCTGTATGTTTTGGCAATAATTTTTTTTAGAAAATGATTTTTTTTTTTTTTTTTTTTTTTTTAAAGTATATTTTCTATAAAAATATCTTATTTTTCTATATTTGGTAGTAACCTTAAATAAATTTAAAAATATTCTCTAAAATTCTTTTATTTAGCTTGCTATGAGATGAAGTTATTTTCTAAAAAATTTTAGTAGATAACAATTTCTAAAATTAAGCTATACCTTTTTCTATTAACCAAATATAATTTTCCTTTAACTCATTTTTTTCTAATACAACTAAACACAAAAAACTATATTTAGACAATTTTCAATTAGCACATGTACAGCCAGCCATTAAAATCGCTAAACTACTCCCCGCAATATTGGTAGATTTCCTATTATTATATAGTATCTAACTATAATAACGCATTTACCCGAACCAAAAAAGAAAAAAGAAAAAAAAGAACGCGAGCCCTTTAAAGCCAGACACAATCTCTGAGACCTAGAAAGCCAGAAACACACAGAAGAGAATATCAGGGTGACCAGAATCACTGAGAACACACATAGATCAAGATGGCCAAACAAATGAGCATGACAATTCTTCTTGTTGTTGTTCTAACTGCAGTAGCAGCAGTGGTAAAGGTAACAGAAGCCGCTACTTATGTGGTAGGAGATAGCAGCGGTTGGATCGTTCCTATGAACAATCCAGCCTTTTACACAACCTGGACTTCAGGGAAAAGTTTTTCCGTTGGTGATGTTCTAGGTAAGCTCCTCTACATGTACAAAACCACCTAATTCTACCAGAGCTTTTCATAAATTTTATTGGGTTTTAATTGATTTGGACTCTTTCAATTCATTTGCACTAATTCTATCATCTTAGACACTATAAAGTTTAGCATTGAGCCATTTTATTATGTACCACAAGTTTATAATGATCACTTTTACCTGTGACGGTTCTAGGAATTTTTTCCAAAATATTCCTTAAGAAACATAAATTACACAATCTAATAAAAAAAGAAATTCATATATTGACCAAAAAAAATGCGAATACATAAAATTTATAATTGTCTTCTACGAGTTTTTATATTTTAAAATCATTGTATGATAGTTTCATTATCAATGCTACAAGCTAAATCTCTTGCATAGGAGATGAATCTTGGGTATGTGATTTTCTTATCAAATATTTGTCTATAATTCTAGTAAAAGAATAAACAAAAAACTATAAGTTCATTTGAATATTAATAAAATTATTAATTATTGTTGTTTAGTTTTTTTTATTAATTTGTTTGTCTTTTATAAACTATAATTTGTTATATTGTTGTTTCATTAATTATAAAATTATTAATTGTTGTTTAGCTTAACATAATTTAATTTGTTTGTCTTTTATTATGTATTGGTTAATTAAATTATTAATTATTGTTTATTAGTTGCTTCCCCCAATTAAATATTGGTTAATTAAATTATTGTTTATTAGTTGCACTAGCACACACCCCATGTGCATTTACTTCCCCCAATTTAAATATCCCACCCCAGCCCCATACCCCCCATCCATCCCCCACTCAACAGACAAGCCTTATGGCCCCTAATCACAATAGCCGATCAGATAAATTCACAATCATAAATCATAATACACTAAAAGACAATTAATTGTATCTCACCAACACCAACACCAACACCAACGGATAAAGCCAAAAACAGAGGCAAATATTAATAAAGTTATAAATTAAAGCAATAACCCAATTACAGTTCAAAGAGAAAAAGAGAGAGAAGTTAAGTGTAAAGATGAAATACCTTGAGGTTGAGGGAGTAGGGAGGCCTGAGGCTGAGGGGCGGCGCTGTTGGGCAGCACGTCGAGGTGAGAAAGACCGATCTCCGATCCGATGTGTTTTGCTGTTTTGGAGCTCGAGTTTGAGGCCTGATCTCCGTCCGTTGGTTGTTGTTGTCCGTTGGTTTTTTTTTTTTTTTTTGAGAATCTATGGGTTTGCTACCATAAGTAATTTGTTGAGTTTGCTTTACCCTTTTTTTTTATTTTTTTTTTTAGATTGGGTTTGCTTTACCATCTGTTGTTTAGGATTGATGTTGGACTTTTTTTTTTTTTTCATAGTGGGCTTACTCTGTTACAATTTTTATTTATTTATTTTTATTTTTAGATTTTAGTTCAATTTTTTTTTTTTTTGCTTGAAAGTAGAACAAATAATTTATTTATTTGAGGGTGTTCCTAATTTTTTTTAAAGGGTACACAAATAAATTTTTTTAATTATTATATATAATTTTTTTTTTTCAGGTCAGGGTGTTCTTGGAAATACCCTGGACTGAACGAGACGCTGCTACTGACTTTTACCCTTTAAAAATTAATAGTGATGTATTTTAGTTCCTATAAAAACTTTAAAATGATTGATTTTAATACCTAACAAATTTAAACCAATAGCTTTTAATCCTTTATGTATTTAATAAAGTGATCACTTTAATATTAATTAGGTCTAAAATTTTTCAAAACTAACAAATTTAGTCTTTAAAGTCAACTTAACCCCTAAACAGTTAGTTATTTTTTTTCAACTATTTTAGGGACTAAATTTAAATTGATATTAGGGATCAAATTAGTTAATTTTTATTATTATTTTGCAGTATTTTAGGGATGAGTTTTTATTTATTTATTTCTAGTTTGCGATGAACTCATGATTTATTTATTTATTATTATTTTGCAGTGTTCAACTTCATGAGTAATGTACACGACGTTGCCACAGTAAGCAGAGCCGATTATGATGCCTGCGCCGTCGACAATACTCTAACCCGTGAAACCACAGGACCATATAACTACACCATCAATTCCACTGGCACCCACTACATCATCTGCACCGTCGCAAATGGTGGTCACTGTTTGGGTGGACAAAAGTTGAGCATTAGCGTCGGGAACTCCACAAGCGGCACTTCACCGGCATCATCTCCTACAGGATCCCCTACTCCTTCTGGATCCCCTACTTCTCCTACTCCTACTGGATCCCCTACTTCACCTTCTGGATCCCCTACTTCACCTTCTGATTCACCGTCATCAACAGAAACACCAGCCGGCAGCTCATCAGCCTCATCTCTTGCAGCTACTTTACCTCTTGTTTTCATGACCATTGCCTTGGCTTTCTTTTATTAGTTTTACGTTAGTTTAATTTCTGGCTTGTGTCTCATGTATTAATTAAACTCAGCTTTATTGTTGTGTGGCTGTTGATAGACCATTAGTTTGATGACATTTGAGCTGTATTTGAATAAATCGCTTTGAGAAGTACATTTATGACTGTTATTACAGAAATCTGAATTAAGGAGTTTGATCATGGAACATAGAGCTTATATTGTTTTACGAGTTATTTTAGGACCACAAATTTAGTCACACTCTTTTCCATATCTATCTATGTAACAAAAAATAGGTTATTAATTAATATACTTAATTAAGTTAATTCGTTACAATAAAAAGGAAAAGTTGAATTATTCTTGAATCTAGAAACTATTTGAAGAGAAGCAGAATTTTTAATCTAATCATAAATATATATTTATAAGTACAAGTTACACTCCTTTCAAACTGTAAATTTCTAAAAGACTTAACGGTTAAAAAAATAACACTACTCCTTGATGGCAAGAACGAAGTTATAATTTTTTCTCCCAATTTGGTCGATTATGTAATCTTTTCAACCTATATTGTTTTTGAGTTTCTTTTTTTAAATACAAATTTGAATATGGTTTATTTTTTTCTTTTTTTTATAATGAATCTGCTTACGTTGATGAATGAGGGGTCACTGTTTTCGAACACAAATTAATACGACATCATTTTATTGAAAAGGAAGTTGAAGAACTACTAAAGTGTAATTTCAATGAAGAGGATTAATGAAGCATAGAAGTAATAGTAACACAAACCCTGAAGTTTTGTTTAGAGAAAATTGTACAATTCTTTAGTTTTTTTTTTTTTTTGAAATAAAATTAATTATCGTTTCTTGAAATTAAAAAAAGAAAAGAAAAGAAAAGAAAAATAAGAAGAAGTGGTGGCGTGTCCTTTAAATGAGGAGAACTTTAGAAAGCAGTAGATAAAGAGAGAGGAAAAAAATGCAATTAATTAGGTTAGGATGTCAAAAGTAATAGACATTTAGAGATCCATTTTTTAACTGCTGGATCTCTTTGAAATGTAATCTCTAAAAAACGTGTAATTTTAGAAAATTTATATTACCTGGTGTAATTTTAAGTAATTTTACATTACCCAATAATTTGTTATTAAATTCATATTTTCAAAATCTCTTTGTTAAATTACATGTTCTATATGTTTTTAATAAGCATGTATATTTTTATACCAATTAGATGTTATTTACTATTCGATTCATAAACTCATATTTTATGCAATATTTTAAATTACAAAAACTTGAACTTAAACAATTTATTACATGGCTATTGATTTTTTATTGCTTTAAAATTTTGCAAACATGAAGAATATATAAAGATAATTTAATTCAACAGTGGATTTATCAAAATTCGCATCCAATTAAAATAATATTGAATGATGTAGCATTACTTAAAGTTACATCTAGTATAACTTTAACTCAACTCATATATATATATATATATATATATTACACAAATCCATATATTTTATTACTATAATCATTATTATTTTATTTTATTCTATGGGAATCATCATTATTATATTATGGTGATATAGTTACATACTCACATCTCATAAACAAAGTCTCCCTCTTCTATTAATCTTTTTTTTTTTTTTTTTTTTTTGGTAAGGCAAGTTTTTACCTTATTTATTTAAAAGTTTCTGATTTTGTAATTGTGTAGATGCATTAATCACAGCTTGCCTCCAAAATAGTGTAGCTAAATCTATATAGCTATTTTAGCTACACCAAAACACAAAAAAAGAGAATTGTAGCAGTGGAGCTAAAGCTAAAAATTTTAGCTTCTCAACTACAGTGCACATCTATCTTTAGATGTGCACTGTAGTTCAAAGGTAAAAAAAAAAAAAAATTATTACACTTCTCTCTCTTCTTTCATTAAACAAACATTTCCTATTTTCTTTCTCTCTCTCTCTCTGGCTTTTCTTCTTTTTCGTCTTTCTTCCTCAAAATTTTTTTTTTCTCTCTAGCTCACTGGCCATCTCCCTTAACTTGCCGGCCAGCTCCTTTATCGCTGATCTGTTCCGTCAACCCACCCCAAGCCCCATCGCCGATCTCCCTATTGCCAAGTCAACCCGGTTCCCAAGTACCCAGATGGGATACTGTTGTTTTCTCAGTTGGCAAGCTGGTTTTGATGGGTGGGTGGGACCCAGCGAGTTACAACTCGGTCACCGATGTGTTCGTCTACTACTTCACGACTTGTCGTTGGAGACGCAGCAATGACATGCTATCTAAGCGCTCATTTTTCACTATTGGAGCCTTTTCGGTTCGGGATTACATAGCGGGCGGGCACCATGAGAATAAGAACGCA
Organism: Quercus robur; assembly: GCF_932294415.1. Lineage (NCBI taxonomy): Eukaryota > Viridiplantae > Streptophyta > Magnoliopsida > Fagales > Fagaceae > Quercus > Quercus robur. Next base: position 83,658,215 of record NC_065535.1, read on the forward strand.
TTGGAATCAGCGTGGGTTTATGATCTGAGGAAGGGCGAGTGGGCCGAGTTGACTTGGATGAGTCAGGAATGGGACGAGTGCGAAGGGGTGGTGATTGGGTGGTGGTTTTTTCTTTCCTGCTGTGGGCTGTTGGTGGTGGTGGTGGTGGTGGATGATTATGCTGTGCTATGCTGGTGTATTTTTTATTTTAGTTTATTTTTTTTTCAATTGATGTTTTTATTATTATTTTAATGAGTTATTTGTATTATTTTAATCAAATAGCTAAAAATATAGCTCCATTGCTATGGGGTGTGAAGAGGTAAAATAGATAAAGTGATTTTTGTAGGTGCCAAATAACTATATTTTTTTCTCCACTACTATGGATGCTAATGTAGTTATCAATATTTTGCTATAATGATTAATGTAGGATTTCCTAAACCTTTTACTCTCCAACCTCTCTCTCATGCATTCCATTCCCCTCTCAACTTCGACTGTGTCTCCATTCTCTTTCTTTCTCTTTGGAAAACACTTTCTTTCTCTCTCTCTATATATATATATATATATATATATATATATAAATCCTTCAATAGTTAAATTTCCTAAAATACAGTTATTCTCAAATTTTGTTTCCATGCTCACGATTTTTTAAAACCCCAAGCCAATAGAAGAAACCTGTTGCTCTTGTGAGCTTTCATTGTAGCCAGTGGCTATCCATCAAACATTAAGTGGCCTTGACATGTATGAGTTCAAGCTATCCTTTGCTACTTTCAAAAATTGAGTTCTTCACTTACAAATCGGTAGAGTTAAGATAGTGAGATCCTTTGTTTTGCTATTTTCTTTTATAGGTTATGTTATTGTGTATATCGATTTCCAAATTAAAAGATACTTGAAGTCTAGAACAGAGAAATTGATAATTGTTTATTGTATTGAAAAAGTCTCATTGTTATTGTCCTTTTGAAGTTTGTTTAATCTTAGCATATGGCTTGAGTAAGCTGGTCTTTTCCAAATAAACAAAAGCTAAACTTGCTGTAAATCTTAAATTGGATTATAGGAATCAAACAATTGTTGTCTAGGATGGAGGAGATTTAGTTAATGGCAATTAAATATGCAGAGGAAAAACAAAACAACTATTCAATCCTCATTCTTTAGACTCCAAAGCTTCTTTCTTGAGTAAACCTCTTGATATTTCAATAAAAAAATACATATTGACTTTTTCCTACAATAAATTGAGTTTTGGTTTAATGGTTCATTAAGGTTTTTTTTTTTTTTTTTTAATATTAAATTTCTGTATTTTTTTTATCATTTTGTTTAGCTTGAAATGTGTGCAATTTATAATTGTCAATTACTTATTATAATGAACTTATTACTAATAAAGTTCTATGACAATTATACTATAATATATATACAATATTATCCAAAATTGTTTCACATAAAACGTTACAATATAATCTATGAATCGCAGCAACTTATTAGTTTTTTTTTTTTAAATTTTTTCCCTATTTTGCTATTTGCTATTGATTTTTGCTGGACTGTTCTTCCCATTGACTTTTTTTTGGTGATGCTGATGAGAGTATCGGTCATGCAGTGACATTTCCATTGGCTCTAATTCTAACATGTGCAGCGAGCCATTAAAATCGCTCAACTACTCCCAACAAGATTGGTAGATTTCCTATTGTTATATAGTACTATATAACAATAAGAACACCAGGCATTTAGAGACACACAGAATCTCTGAGACCCAGAAAGCCAAATACACACAGAAGAGAGTATCAGGGCGACCAGAATCACTGAGAACACAAAGATGGCTAATCCAATGAGCATGACAATTCTTGTTGTTGTTGTTCTAACTGCACTAGCAGCAGTGGTACAAGTAACAGAAGCTGTTAATTATGTGGTAGGAGATACTACCGGTTGGGCCGTTCCTTCCTCTTCAACCTTTTACACAACCTGGGTTAACGGGAAAAACTTTTCTCTTGGTGATGTTCTAGGTAAGCTCCCCTACATGTTCAAAACCCCAAATTCTACTAGAGCTTTTCATAAATTTTATTGCGTTTTAATTGATCTTGGACTCTTTCAATTCATTTGCACTAGTTCTATAATCTTCGACACTATAAACTCTAGCATCGAGCAATTTTAGTACCACAAGTTTATGACGATCACTTTTACCCCTAAAAAATTAATAGTGATGTTTTTTAATTAGTTCCTATGAAAACTCTAAAATAATTGATTTTAACACCTATCAAATTTAAACTGATCGCTTTATTATCCTTGATATATCTAATAAAGTGATCACTTTAAATTTAGAGAATAAAATCGATTATAGGTTAAACTTTATAGGGATGATTTTATTTATTTAATTTTTTGCAGAGTTCAACTTCATGACTGGCCAACATGACGTAGCCACAGTAAACAAAATCGCTTATGACGCCTGCTCCATCGCCAATACTATCACCACTGTAAACACAGGACCATATAACTACACCATAAATTCCACTGGCACCCACTACTTCATCTGCACCTTCTCAAGCGGTGGTCACTGTAGTGGTGGACAAAAGTTGGCCATTAGCGTCGGGAGCTCCACAAGCGCCGCTTCACCAGGATCACCCCCTACTACACCTTCTTCTTCACCACCACCACCAGCCGGCAGCTCCGCCTCATCTCTTGCAGCTACCTTGCCTCTTGTTTTCATGACTATTGCCTTAGCTTTCTTTTATTAGTTTTATATTTGTTTAATTTCTTGCTTTTGTCCCGTGTAGTAATTAAACTCAGCTTTATTATTATGTGGCTATTTTTTCTTTTTTATTGAGAGATATTATGTTGCTGTTGATGACCATTAGTTTGATGAAATTATTGAGAGATATTATGTGGCTGTTAATAGACCATTAGTTTGATGATAATTGTGCTGTATTTGAATAAATCTTTTTGAGAAGTTCATTTGTGACTGTTACAAAAATCTGAATTAAGCGTACTTTCAGATTACCATAAATATATATTCTCACATTTCATATAAATAGTGAGTCATATTAATTAAATTTATGGTGAGATTTACCATTCATGTCAGAGAAAAAATTATATATTTATATAGTAGTCCGAAAATATCTAATAATTTTTCGTTTGACGAAGGACCAATCAACTCATGTTTGCTAAGATATTTAGAGCTGTTTGGTAGAAAATTTTGAATAATGTCGTTTGTAGTTTTTTGATATATATGTGGATGAAAAAGTGTGTGAAAAAAATGTATAATATTGTTTAAAAATTAAAAATAAGTTATTTAATAACTCTACCGAATGGCCTTAGGCCCACAAATTTAGCCGACATACTGTGATATTTTGCCACTCTTACGTTGATTTATCACTTTTAATTGTTTTAAAAATAGAACACTAATCTGATCGGTTATCATTAAAAACCGAAAATTAAAGAAAAAGCAAGGAAAAAACGAAAGCCGCTGGTTCAGCTTAAACAACCGGGAACAGCTACGGTTAAACCGGTTCTTGTATCCGAAGAATAATAAGAAGTACAAACTTCTTAGATTTGCACAGAAATAGTGAAATGAGATTGGGAAAAATCTCAGATTAGTGGGTGAAAATAAAATAAAAGAGATACTTGTAATGGATGGTTGAGAATCAAGCTTTGTTTTCATTAAGTCGGCATCAACTACAATGACAGCGGCAACGGAAAATTTGACTTGGAGCTCGTCGATCTGGGCATGGACATGGACTCATGGAGGTCAACGTCGCCGTCTAGATCTTTAAGTTGCAGGCTTGCAGCTGTTGGCTACACCGTTGCCGATTGTAAAGAGGTTTCTTACTTTCTCTTTCTCTATGATGGGTGGTGACTATTGTTTTGTTTTTGATTTAAATATATTTTATTTTGGGTTTACTTTACCCCTGTTACTTTTTTTAATTGAAACCTCTTTCGTTTGAATGAGAAATTACTATATCATTTAATGGCTAAATAAAAAATAGAGATTAAAATTCATTATTACTTTCTATTATGTATGGTTTTAAAAACCGGTATGGTGGAAGAATCAGAATAGGAAGTGTTTATCGATTTTATGGTCCAACGGGAGTTCGATCGGTGGTCGAACTAATAATGTCATAAATAATAAATAAATAATAATTATTAATAAAAATAAATAAATAAATAAATTTATAACTAGTTATTTTAACTAAAAAATTAAATATTAACTTACCAACTTTTGGACATCACTTAACAAAATTAAAAAAAAAAAAAAAAAACATAAAAAGGTAAAATGTAACAATTACTAACCATTTTTAGTTATTTTTTAATTTGTCAAATAACAAAAGGTAAGTCACCAACAGGTAACAATATCATTGCCCATTTGATATTTTTTCCCACCTATCCTCCACTTACACGTGTATATCACATCCACCACACATTTTGAAACTCTACTATTATCCACACGTTTTAATGGCTTATTCAAACTTTCAAACAACAAGACTGAGGTCTGAACTTAGTTGCTTTCCTATGCTACTTTTTTCTAATTTTTCATTTCCCTCTTCAATATTCTCTCCCTCTCTCTGTCTCTCGTCCGCATGGGTATGTGCAAGTGCAATGCAACTCAGTGGCGGAGCCAAGAAGTTTTATTTGGGGGGGTCACAATTAACATAAACTATATATTTAAACAACAAAAAACTCAAGAAGAAGAAAAAAATTTGTATCATTATCATTATATTTAAAATGCTTTGAAGAATTTATTTTATATTTCATGTTTCTATTTATTTATTTATCTAGATGTAAAAGAATACTATGTCATTGTATATTGTTTACCCTATAATTTATAAGTTATCTAAATATTAAATAAAACACAGCTTTTTTTAACAATTTGCTGGCAGCCAAGTATTGTAATTAAATCAATTATAAATTATAGATATGTGGTTAAAACGATTGAAAATTACATGGAATTAAAAAAAAAAAAATTTGGAAAGATATTATTACATTTTACACCAAAAAAAAAAAAAAAAAACACTAATGCTATTCACAACCTAATACACACACACATATATATATCATCACTCTTGACATATATTATGAGAAGATTATTACTTAATTATTTGTTGACTATGCTTACACTAAAAAGTATTTAGAAATTTAATAATAAATAAAGGGGGCCAAGTTGTATTTTCCAATTAGCTACTTGTATATATAATTACATCATATATTATAATAGATATTTTTCAAAATATTTGGGGGGGCCTAGGCCCCCTCTAGTCCCTTTGATCCTCCGCCACTGATGCAACTGTGCAAGAGCAACAACAAAGGCTGAAGCAAAAAGATCAAATCATTGTAAATTTGCTTCATTTTTGGGCTCTTTCCTCAATACAAAGATGGGAGATCTTATGTTTTTGAGGTCACTGTTGGTGTCTTAGGCTTCACCACTTCAAGCTTGAGAGTATTTTCAAAATCAAAATCTCTCATCTCAAATTTGAAACAAAGTCTCTCTCTCTCTCTCTCTTTTTTTTTTTTTTTCACAGCATCTGAAGTTTTAATGGAGAACTGCTAAAAACTGGTTTAACCGTACCGGTTTCCAGTTTTTAACGGTTTTTCTTCTATTTTCGGTTCTTAACAATAACCAGACCGGATTAGTGTCAAATTCTCGGTTGAACCGGCTGGTCCAGTTTTTAAAACTATGCTATTATATATTTAAAATAAAAGCACACCTCTGATAAAAAAAAAAGGTGTAAATGCACTTTAGTTCCTACATTTTGGCTTTTTCCCATTTTGGTCCCTACATTTTAATTTTACCACTTTTAGTCCATAAACCAATTAACGCGTGTTATTTTCATCATTTCCGTCAGTCAACCGACGAAAATAGCTGAGGTGGCTACCGAAGAAATTAAAATATTATAAAAAATGCCACATCAGCATCTAATTTTTTTTTAAAATAATTTATCACTTTTAAATAAATAAATAACAGAATTAAAAACAATAAGAACACAAAAACAAACCCAGAACCAAACACAAACTCAAATTTAAAAACACAAACCCAGCTCAACCATAAACCCAGAACTAAACACAAACCCAGAATATTGTAATATTATAATCGATTGCTCAACCACAAACCCAGCTTAACCATACCAACACAAACCCAGCTAAATCCCTCTATTTTTCCCTTTAACCTCCACATCTCATTTTTGTGGATCAAGCACCGTTCAAGATTTGCATACCTAGAAATTTGAACCCACAAACCCACTGATCTCCAACTCGAACACCCACTGATCTCCACCATCCTCTAGATCCCACCATTTCGCCACAAACCCATAAGCCCACTGATCTCTAACTCAAAAACCCACTCATCGGAATCACAACCCACAAACCTACTAATCTGCCACAAATCCACAAACCCAAATCTCCAACTCGAAAACCCGTTCATCGGAATCATAACCCACAAACCCAGATCAACAAAACTCACAACCCACAATCCCACCATCAGAATACAAGACCATCTATCTCAACCTCAACCGTGATCTCTACCACTGAGCAGAGAGATAGAGAGATGAAAGAGAAAACACCCACTAATTTGATAGAGACCCACTGATCTGAGAGAGAAAAACACTGATTTAAGAGAGAAAGACACCGATCTGTGAGATAGAATCTAGAGAGGATGAGCTTGAGCCATTTTGGTATGAGTTTGAGTGAATCGAGAGATATAGAGAAGAGGGTTGGTCAGAGAAAGAAAAGAAAAAACCACCGCCGATTGTGGTGGTGGTGGCGGTGATGAGTGAAGGAGGCCAGCCATGAAGTTTGAAAGATATTTGTGAGAGTTTTGGAAGAGAGAGAGAGAGAGAGAGAGAGAGAGAGAGAGAGAGAGAGAGAGAGAGAGAGAGAGAGAGAGAGAGAGGAAGGTTTGAGAATGTTTTGGAAGGGTTGGCTTTGGGTTTGTGGTTGAACTAGGTTTGTGCTCTTGTGTGTTCTACCATTTTGGGATTTTGAATTCCTTCTTTTTTGTTTGTTTTTGTGTTCTTTGTGTTTTTAAATTTGAGTTTATGTTTGGTTCTGGGTTGGTTCTAGGTTTGTTTTTGTATTCTTTGTGTTCTTATTGTTTTTAATTCTGTTTTTAATTTTTTATTTTTTAGTTAAAATTGATAAATTATTTAAAAAAAAATAGATGCTGATGTTGCATTTTTTATAATATTTTAATTTCTCCAGTAGCCACCTCAGTTATTTTTGTCGGTTGACTGATGGAAAGGACGAAAATAACACGCGTTAATTGGTTTAGGGACTAAAAGTGGTAAAATTAAAATGTAGGGACCAAAATGAAAAAAAAAAATCAAAATGTAGGGACTAAAAGTACATTTACGTCTAAAAAAAATTGTGAAGGTAAGCTAAACCATTTTATTTTTGACATGCAGATACTTAGCTGGCAAAAATTGGAGAGACTAAAAAAGTATTGTGGGCAATTGTTACTGCACATACATACATACATGCATGCATTGTCTGCCGCACTTTGGTTTCGGTTTTTTTTTTTCCTGGAATATTGTGTTTGTAAAACTTTGTATGATGTTAGGGGTGTCAATATTCGACCCAACCCACGAACACGACACGAATCCAACACGGGTTTTTTCGGGTTAGAGTTGGGCCTTAATGTGAAGGTAAGCTAAACCATTTTATTTTTGACATGCAGATACTTAGCTGGCAAAAATTGGAGAGACTAAAAAAGTATTGTGGGCAATTGTTACTGCACATACATACATACATGCATGCATTGTCTGCCGCACTTTGGTTTCGGTTTTTTTTTTTTTTTTTTTCCTGGAATATTGTGTTTGTAAAACTTTGTATGATGTTAGGGGTGTCAATATTCGACCCAACCCACGAACACGACACGAACCCAACACGGGTTTTTTCGGGTTAGGGTTGGGCCTTAATGTGAAGGTAAGCTAAACCATTTTATTTTTGACATGCAGATACTTAGCTGGCAAAAATTGGAGAGACTAAAAAAGTATTGTGGGCAATTGTTACTGCACATACATACCTACATGCATGCATTGTCTGCCGCATTTTGGTTTCGGTTTTTTTTTTTTTTTTTTCCTGGAATATTGTGTTTGTAAAACTTTGTATGATGTTAGGGGTGTCAATATTCGACCCAACCCATGAACACGACACGAACCCAACACGGGTTTTTTCGGGTTAGGGTTGGGCCTTAATGGGTTTGGGTCATAAACGGGTCGACCCGAAAGCGACACGATAAGAAATGTGTCATAAGCGGGTCAACCCGCGTAACCTGCAATAGACATGTTTAACACGCTAATTTATTTGTGTCAACCCGAAATGACCCACTTAACACAACCCGTTTAACTCGTATAACAAATAAATATTTATTTTATTTTAGATTTGTTAAATACCTTTTATATCCAACATATATTTTAAATTTAGAAAGAAAAGTGAGTAATTATAAAAATTTACAAGGAATATAATTGGAAATTGAAATTTAGCATTTGACGAGTTTCAAGGATATTATATTTTTGTTAAACTATGTTATTTTATTTTTGTTAAACTTTGTTATTTTGAATTTGGATTGAAGTGTATGCACTTCTTTTGAAGTGTAAAGAACTTATTTCTAGATGAATGTTATATTTTTGTTGAACTATATTATTTTGAATGTGGGTTGAAGACTTGAAGTGTATGCATTGCTTTTTAGGATGTAAAAAAATTATTTCTAGATAGATGTTATATTTAATATTATGCAGGTTGAAATGGGTTGTGTTACATTCGTGTCAACCCAACACGACTCGTTTATTAAGTGTGTCAAATGGGTTGGGTCAGGTCAACCCGCCTTATTAACAGGTCGGGTTAGGGTTGAAGGATCATGACACGATTATTAAATGGGTCGGGTTAATGTTGAGTCATTTAGTTGAATACCACTACCTCGACACGACATGAACCCGACACGCTAACCCGAATTGACACCCCTATATGATGTTATCTAATAGATGATGTTATCAAATAATCAAATAGGGATTACATTAACAGCAGGTAATTGTTAATAAATTATATTAGGAAAATTTTGATGTTATTTTTATGAAAATGATCATATTAACGGGTGCTTTTAAAGCAAAGGTGAAACCAAACCCCTGGGCTGTAATTTATTTTAGTTCATTGTAGAGAAAAGTTGGTGTATGACATAATGACTAGACCCTGAAACGTCTTGAATTCAAGTGGTTGAAATCTGGTGAATATTGATAGTTGTCTTATCACTTATGGACCAATTTAGATTTTAAAGGCTATTGTAACTTAATTTCCGAAGGAAAATATTCTTAAAACAGACAGTAATCAATATATGTTCCGTAAACAACCTTTAGTTAACTTGAAATAACTTCTAAAAGCTCTCTAGATCCAAAAAAAAAAAAAAATTGTAGAAATTTAAAAATTAGACAAATATTTAAAAATACTTAGGGCCCGTTTGGTAGATGAGTTTGACTAATGTTGTTTGGATGTTTTTGATATACGTATAAATGAAAAAGTGTGTAGAAATATGTATAATGTTGTTTAAAATGCTCAATAGTATGTTCAAATTTACTTGCCAAACATGCTCTAAAAATCTTCCACTAATGCATACCACGTCTTACATAAAAAAAGTCATGTCCTTTCGTCACATTCATAGAGTTTGGTTAGGTAGCTAGAAGCCTAGAAGTCACGTCTTTTAGCCTTTTAAGTTAATTTGATCTCTGAAACTTCTTGGCTTGTGCAAGAGACTTTAATGTAATTTCGCTTTCATTTGAAAAAAGAGGGACGTAATGAATTCGTCAGGCCGACTTCAAAAGATCTAGTAACACAAACAAATGACCGCTATTTTTTGCTGCAATTTTTATGTGGCAAACGATGAGTGGTAAAAAAAAAGTAATTAATTTAAATGAAAATAATAAATTACCAATCACAATCACTCATGTAAATGAATTATAGCATAAGTTGTAAATTTATTTGCGGTAGTACTCGACCAAGCTATATATCTTCCTTCGTTAGCTCATGGGTCATGTCAAGTGGGGCTTTCCACAACTAAAAGTTTTGTACTTTGATTATTTGATATATCAACATTTCCCTCAATAAAAATTCGAAAGAGGCACTTTATGATGCTCAAAAAAAAGAAAGAGGCACTTTATGGGCCTCACTTTTGGTGCATAGGCAGAAAATCCCAGGCACCAAATAGGCATATGACCACAACAATAGATGCTGCAGTACTAACTTTCCCTGCACTAATTTTGCAGGGAATCTCATTGCGAACCAATGTGTTGGAATTACACACGGATTGTCCACTATTCCTTTCAGTAGAGAAGTTCCTTTCTCTCCACCTTCGCCCTCTATGAAAGGGCACCTGTGTTAACTAATAATGATCAATCTAGCTAATTGATTTCGACTATTTCTTTGAGATTATAGATGGGACAGTTTATTCTGAAAAAAGAAATACGGTGTATTTGGGATTTCGGTTCTCTTCAGAGAGCTTTTATGCCGTTATTTAATCTCTTATTAAGTGAAGTTTTCTTCTTGAATTATCACCAAAAAAGAAAAAGAAAAAAAAAGAAGGGTTTTATTCTTCTCATGACGTAGGCATGAAAACCACGTAAATTTTTTACCTTTTTATTTATTTATGTGTGTTTGTTTATTTATTTTTGTCTTAATTAATTAATTACTCGATTTGTATTCCAATGCTGCTACTGCATATCCTGTGCTTACCCTAGGACTGCATGCTTCTCATGAAAACCTTATGAGTTATAATTAAAGGAGGTTGGTTAGTTTTCTCAACTTCAATCTTACTGACGGTTAGAATTATGATTAAAATGATTAAATTTATTATTTTTTGACAAATTAAGTTTTTGGGATAATACCTTTTCATAAAAAAAAAAAAAAAATTAGGATAATTGGTATTTCAACATAATATCAAAACATAAAGTACTGATCGAGTTCATTCCGAATTTGAATCCTACCTCCCAGTCCTCCCCCTCCCCATTATATATCTATAAAAAAGACTTAAAAGACATAAAGATAAAAATACTTACATAGGCGTGCATGCATATGGAGCTCAATCAAATATAAATTTCCCCATCAAGGGGGAGCTTTTACTTGGGGAAATATAAATATAGGACTGTGGTGTGACCGTGAGAGAGAAAAAGAGGAATAAATCTTTTAACATTTCTTTAATTGTTGTATTCATTAGGGGCCCAATAAATTTATGGGCTTCGTAATGAGATCAGCCAATCCGATGGCTCATGATAGTATGGCACCAAGTCGCTGAGTAAAAAGAAATTTTCAGATGGCCAATTAAGTATATTTTAAAAATGTAAATCTAAAGAATGATAACCTATTAATTATAGATAATATAATATAACTATATATCAAGTATGTTTGAAACATAATTTAACATATGTTTTATTTATTATATATATATGAAACAAAAATATTTTTATATTAAGTTAGTCTTTACATTGGTCAAAACACTTTTTTATCCAAGCATTATAAACTATTGCTATAAAAAAACCTATTAACTATTTCTTAATAAAATTGATTAGAATTAATATTCTTTGAACATTTCAATTAAAAAAATTTTGTTAAATAAATTAGAGAATGCATAGTTAAAGTATACTAAGTTAATTACTAACTGTGTAATTAATAAACGTCAATTTACATGCTTGTTATATATCCTGACAATGTCCTCCCTCCATTACATAAGAGAACTTGACAAACAAAAATTGTTGGCCAATTCACCTTTTCTCAAATTTTCTAATCCAAACAGTTCAGACAAACTAAATTGGTCCCCTTTTTCTTATAATACTGCCATTGTGTCATGATATATTACAGAAATTTAGTTTCTCCCCATATAACCCTTCAGACCTCCTCTCAATGACGTCCGTGAATGTGTCATTATGAGATGCTTATTGCCGCTAAAAAAATACAAGAAAGAGTTACTTTTGCTGTCTTGCACTTGTGAAGTCACATATAGTGGTAGAGCAATTTGACCCAGGGTTGGCGGCTTTGCAATTTGCGTTTTAAAGCAATAGAATATTAAAACAACTTGGCTCAAAATTGATAATATACAATTTGAAGTTTAGATCCAGAGATAATTATGAAATCGTTGATAAATTATCAATTGTACTAAAAATTTAAACTATTAAAAAATGATGAATTTAATTATTTAATCATAACTTTAACATTTCTTACGTGCGGGTCTAAACTCTCCCTTAGTAAGTGGAGTCCAACATGTGGAATTTTTAACATTTGAAATGGAAGTTAGAGATCAAATTCAAGATCTCTTACTTTGATACATTGATAAATTACCAATGGTTCCAAAAATTTAACTACAAATAAATTGTGAATTTAATCATTTAAACATATAGTTCTAACAATCGCCCAAGTGAATCATTGAATGAAATATTGTTGGTACAAAAATTGTATAAAAAGGGAAGAATAGTACACCACCTTGATGTTAGGTGTACATATGTGAGTGAAGCCTCACATTGAATAAAAATTAGAAGAATAAGTAGTTAATATAAAATAATTAAGTGCATACCCGTTGGGCTTAGACCTTTTGGGTTAAAGTGTGTCTCTATATGTTATATTAATTATTCAAGGAAGCTCATCAAGATGTTTATCTCCCCAACAAGTGGTATTAGAGCCCATGGTGGCATGGGGCAAAGGTGGCTATTTTATCGAGATTCCTTTCGTAGTTAGAGCAGAACGGGGTGTGTGTACTTGAAGTCCTTACGCAAATAGAGCAAGGCGGGTCCCTTTTGTAGTTGGAGTGGGGATGGTATATTACACCAAGCAAGCCCATAAAGCCCACATAAACAATCTTGGAAAAGGCCCAACAAAGAAGTATTATTGCCAATGGTACTAGACAATGATGAGGTGTGAGTTAGAGACTCACACGTGACGGGAAGATTGTTGGGTGTACATGTGTGAATAAAGTCCCATGTCGAATAAAAATTAAAAGAATGAGTAGTTAATATAATATAATTGAGTACATACCTATTAGGTTTAGGCCTTCATGTGTCAACTACTTGTTGGAGAGATAAAGCACATACCCATTGGGCTTAGGCATTTTGGGTTAAAGAGTGTCTCTATCAAGGAAACTCTCCAAGATGTTTATCTCTCCAACACTTAAAGTATTGAAAATCTCAATTTCTCAAAGGATGATTTTTTAAAATTTTATTATTATTGTTTTTTCAAGTATAGTATTTTAAAAAAGATCTAATTAATTTCTAAAAAATCTAAGAAATAAATTTCCCATAGTAATGGCATTCTATGTTGTCTTATGTTTGTAATTTAAACTACAAACATTCTCATTTCCCAGCATCGATCTACCTATCTTAAAAAAAGTGTAGGTTCGAGTTCAGTCCATAAATTATTTTTTTCCTCTAGAGAATGTGAATCTTTTAGTGTCGCCTTATGTAAAAAAGCATAGAAATAAAAAAAATTTAATGAAAAACGGAAGAAAAAGATCCATTGCTTTCACACTTATTTGTTTTACTGATGACTCTATTTTTTCAGGAGTATTCAAACACGAGAAAGTTACGTATTGTGAAGAGACTAGTTCATGCTGCATATATATTAGGCGCTACATGTTGTTGACAAAATTTACACCATCTATTTAATTAAAGCGGCAGTTCCTGGAAGGTTCGGTTTTTAATTTAATAAAAATAGAGGTTTCTTGTGATGTGAAAGAAAAAGATGGTAAAGTAGCTAGCAAACAAAAGAAGATTCAATTTTTTCTAGAAATCTAATAATCGCCTTCGAAGCAAGCTACTAGATGCATTAACTAATATATTGATCAAACTGGGTACGGTGCAACCTATCTCTCCAAAGTCTACCTAAAAAAATAAAACTTGAAAGATCTTCTTCTTTTATTTATCTTATCATGATTCATCATATTCTTTTCCTACTGCTGATTTTGAGAATTTATAATTACAAAGTTTAAAATACCCTTTTTGTATAATTTGTTTATGGGGCAGATGAAAAAAGGGAAAAGGACTTTGAGAAAAGAGGTTAGTGGAAAAAAAAGTAAATGGTTAGGTTTAACAAGGGTAATCCATTCAAAAGATGGCAAAATGGGAAGCATATATATATATATATATATATATATATATATTATTTCTTTTGTGATTGGGATTCCAACACTTATCTTGAAATGAAATAAAATGGATTGGAACAATCCCAATATTCAAAATTCAATACCATTCAACTTCGGTTTTATGTATAATAAACATTTCTTTTACATAAATGTGGATCTCATGTGTTAATGAGCCAATATTAAGATAAGTTTGGGCTCAAAGCAATCCCTATGGAGGTACCTTTTGGTTGTGAGATGCTTGTTTAACTTCCGTATTTATCTCGTTTCTTATTTACCTGGGTGAACTGTGTTTTCAAAAGCTTCCTATTGAACCGGATTCTATTTCAATCCATGGTGGCCCAATTGATATAACAATAATAATGTCTTTAGTCGACTGGTAGAATACATCGCATCAACCTAGGATTATCAATGTATTACTTTAATTTACCTATTCCACACTATAATTATTGTTAAATATCAACCATCTTAACAGCTCCTAATAAGTTAATATGGTTAACAAGATACAAATGAATATGGAGTTGAGTTTCTTGACTTTTACTTGCTCTTTCTCAAAAAAAAGAAAAAAAAAAAAGAAAAGAAAAAAAAAGTCCTTGAAATGTCATTTATTTATACCATATTGCCGTGTCATGTTTCGGGTAGAGTTTCTTGACTTTTACTTGCTCTCAATTCCTTCAAATGTCGTATATAAAAAAAAGTCCTTCAAATGTCATTTTATATATTCCATATTGTGTCATGTTTCATATGTTCACTAATAAATTAATTAAAATTACAATTACAATTTTCTAAGCATTTTTATTATCTATATAGAATGTGTCTAAATGTATTAAAATATAGCCGTTGTTAATAAGACAAAGGTGGCGGCTATTGAAAAGAAACCTTCTCATCATTTTCCATGACCAACTTTAAAAGTATTTCCTTTGTGTATCAATATACCTGACACTCCTTGGATATGTAAGAAAGATAAAAATTTCCAACATCTTAGCTAAATCTCAGTAATTAGAGTCATTAGCTTGAGGAACAAGATAATCTATTTCAGTTGAGAAATGAAGAAAGTTTATTTCACGGTTTGAATTTTATTTTCTGAAGCTGAAAATTTACTAAGTAACATTATTTAAAATTTTAAATGACGTGATATTAAATGTATCTTTAAATTTTTAATATTTAATATGAATCATGAAATTGGTTCAATTCAAATGTAGAGGATCCCAATATTTTAAAATAAATTAATTTAATAGTTGCAAAAAGGGATTTGAACCATAAACGTCTCCATTTGAAACACCAAAATGTGATAATTGAACTACAAGACTCAACATGATTCTAATTCTCAAAGTGATTACCTTTTCCTTGGTCATAAACCAAGGTTTATTTATGGCTTTAATGGCAGCGCAAAGAAATGGTAATAAGTCATAGTATAGTTGTGTCGTAGAACAATACCATGCTTGATCAAGGTTATATGGAAGTTTATGTACACAACTCTTTTTTATTTTATTTTAATTATAATAATTTATATATTGATATGTCAAGTTTTGATTAGTGAATAATAAACTAAAAAGGTGATATAGTGATGGACCTTTAAACTTATTACTTACTAGTCAGGACTTATCACTTTAACTTATTAAATAAGTTTTGTCCCTAACCAAATTGTAAACAAGGTAAGGTCTTTTTTTGGATCACCTTTGTATCGTAATTATACAAACGAAGACTTACTATTGGAAAGCCTTTGGATTTCTTCTTAAGATGCAGGTTTGGTTAATGTGAATATGCAAGATGGTCAATTTCGATTTACATTATTAATTGGTTTTTTATTTTTTTATTTTTTTTTGTGTGTGTGTCTCCATCATTGAAAAACAACTGAAAAATGAATGCATCATTGGGACGAATTTTCATGCTTGAGTAGATTGACACGCAAACCAAGTTTAAAAAAAAAAAAATATATATATATATATATATATTTTTTAAACTAATACGAATACTTTTACAAAGATCGATTTGCTCTTTCCATTATAGTTTTATTTTTATTTTTTTATTTTTTAAAATCCTTATTCTTCTGGTAGGAAATTATCCTTCGCCTAATGGTAACATCTAAACGTACAGTAACGTTGACAGGGCAGGCTAAATGCATAGAAAATTTGTAATAATGGCGAATATGAAAACAGCATGCGCAAGATATATAAAGTAAAAATGGGAACCAATCGCACTTGTAAATTCATGCTAATAAACTATGTTGGAGTCTCGGACAGCAATATGTTGTTCTCACTGTAGGCTAATGAAACTTGCAGTGTCTTATATGTACTGTACATGTTTATATATATTTTAAAATAACTAATAAAAATTTGGAAAAGTTAACCGGGTATTGGTTTAGAAAATATTTTTGGAAATTTTTTATAGGAAAATAAAAGAAAAAGTAACTAATTTGTTTGACAATGTTTTATATTTCTCATTGTTATTATATAAGTCCAATTAACTTAGACCCATAATGTAGGTTATTTGTACATCACACCTTATCTACCCTTGTATTTTATTATACACAATTTAATATACAATATCTCAGATTTTAATATGACATCAGAATAAAAGGTCTTAGGTGGTCTACATGTGATTATGTGAAGGAATAAATTCACCCTCTCTTAATTATAGTTTAAAATTTTAAGATAATCAGTAATTTAACACCCATAAAAGTGATATGGTCAAAATTTTCTTAAAATTGTCAATTAATAAATATCTTAAGGCACCATTTAATCCACTCATAAAAAACTATAGACTA
Organism: Quercus robur; assembly: GCF_932294415.1. Classification (NCBI taxonomy): domain Eukaryota; kingdom Viridiplantae; phylum Streptophyta; class Magnoliopsida; order Fagales; family Fagaceae; genus Quercus; species Quercus robur. The sequence goes on from NC_065535.1 coordinate 83,675,038, forward strand.
GAAAATCTTAATGCAATTCCATGTCTACGTGTGGGCGGGGTAAATGTGTAATTTTGGACTTATAGTAATGGGTCAAAAACACGGTAGTTGAAAGATTGGGATTTTACTCTCTAATGGCTCCTTGAAAATGGCAACAGATATTGGAATTAATGGACAGAAATTCCATTTCGGCTTCCCAAAGGCCATTCCTCTTTCCTGATTGTTTATTGCCATTGGACTCCACAATTTGAATGAAAAATGCATGATGCATGGAAAATGCGATTCCTTTCCCAAATCCCCTCACATTATGAATATGATTCCCACACTGTTCAAAGTTCAAACCCTTGTCAGCCTCATGGGGCACGAGAAGTGCCATTTACAAGTCAGGTCAATGCAGATACATTTTGTCACTAACAACTTATTCAACATACTACAAACATCATTTGCATTTGCTTAACTTGTAGAAATATAGAATGTTAATTATGATTTGTTACCAAAAGCTTATACTGTTAATTAAGAGGTGGACCAAAATATTAACTTGTATCAAACTCACAAGCACATTAAACAGCATCATCTTGTGCATAATACATTACATGCTGACTGGACCATAAATGAAAAACACATGTCATAATATCTGAGTAGGATTAATGACAAATTAAATTACATTTGCACTTACGACGCATACACATCACCTCCACCATGTCATTAGGAATACATTAATTTTCCTTTATAGATATTATAAGATTTAAATTTATAGCATTAGCTATATAATATATATATATTTTTTTTTGCATCAAGTGAAGGCATCAATTGAGTTTTGGTGTAGATAAGATTCAAACCCAACTGAAGAGAAAATTTTTCACCAATTAAACTACTTGAAACCAACTTATAATAATTTAATTTGGTTAATTAGTAAGTTCTAGAACTTACTGATGTTGACCGACAATTATTTTCGTACTGGCAACGGCATAGAATTTTACATGGTGAACTTGAAGTCATACTCTGCTAATCACGAAAGTAGTACCATAACTTCTTCCTGCTTTTAGAAACCTCTATAAAAAGATCACAAACCACTCCTCAAATCATTGCAGTAACAACCCAACACATTAGAAACAAGGCACACAGGAAAAGAAGTTGGGTATAGACTAAGCTATGGCTAAGATTATCAGATTAGCCATTCTAGCCGTAGCACTTTTTGCTTTCCTACAAACCACAGTTGCTGTGACTACACATGTGGTTGGAGACAGCACAGGGTGGACGGTTCCTCCTAATAACGACTTAACCTTTTATGCTGTTTGGGCTGCGAAGCAAACCTTCATTCTTGGCGACATTCTGCGTAAGTATAGATGAATAAGTTGCTAGTCTCATTTAGTTTATTCTCTTTTGTTGATTTGTGGATGAATTTGGATCAAAGAGGTCTAAACTCCACCTGGGATTTTTTTCTAACTTCAATGATCTTTGATGTTTTATCAGTTTTCAACTTCACAACTGGACAAGAAGATGTAGCCAGAGTTACGAAGGAAGCTTTCTTAATCTGCAATTCAACAAACCCCATCTCTCTTATAACAGCCGGGCCAGCAAATTACTCGTTGAACTCGACCGGCGAGTACTACTTCATAGGCACCTTGAACAACAACTGTGCTCAGGGACAAAGGCTTGCAATCAACGTGACCACATCTCCTGGACCAACTGCTAGTCCTGTTCCCAGAACAATACCAGAGAATTATACAGTCGGTGGTAACATGGGATGGATCGTCCCACCACTTGGTGAAATTGCATATATTACTTGGGCTTACAACAAGACTTTCATCGTCGGAGACACTCTAGGTACAGACTTTATGATGTGATTAACTGTGATTGATAAACTGTCATTTTCACATCATTCCACCGCATCTTTCTATAACTCACAATCGATTATTTTAGAGTTGTGACAAAAATGATTGACACAAAAGTTGTATTAAAAAGCTGTATATAAACTGCATAAAATACTTTTCTTTTACAGCAAGAAATGAAGAAAGATTGAAACCTTAAATTCTTTCATATTCAACAAAAATACTTTGGGGAAAAAAAAAAAAAAAAAACATTAAACAAATTTTGTAGGTGGAAACCCAAATAAGAAATTATATCTTCCTCTATCTCTAAGCCAATTCTTGAACGTTTTTGCAGTGTTCAACTTTTTGAATGGATCAGATGACGTTGCCTCGGTGACCAAAGAAGCTTATAACAGCTGCAACTTGAGCACAAGTCTAGCACTTTATAACAATAGTCCTGCATATATCACCCTCAAGACCACCGGCGAGTATTTCTTCACCAGCACCTATCAATACCACTGCGCCTTGGGTCAAAAACTAGCCATTAACGTCACTGGCTCCGGCACCGCCTATCCACCTTCCAGCTCCGCCCACTCTCCTTCAGGTTCACATGGTCCCACCGCTTCTCCTCCATCAGGGAGTACTAGTGCTGCCCCGTCTAGGATTTCCGGTGGTTATTTATTCGGCCTCTTGACCATTGCCATGGCTGTATTTTATTGATTTTAACCAGTTCATGGTTTGAGTATGGTTGACTTTGTTCTTTGTTATTTTGTATATTTACGATCGTATCATATGTTTTATACATGTACACTATGAGGATGTACTATCCATTCTATTCAGTTTATACTTTAAATAAAGATTCTGTTTGTCTTTAAACATTCCTCACTATGATTATTATGCTACTTTTCTCTAAGCTTAGTTTAAAGCTGCAATAAATCCTACGGATGTAGATCAGTTGAACTATCTAGTCAATTTAATTAAGTGCCTCGCGAGACATTTGATCCAATTATTTTCTGGACAAGGTTTTCCTTTAGTTAATTTTTATACGTTATTCTTTCTTCTGGTACCATATGGTTTTATAATGCCTAATTATCTGTCAATATAAAGAGAACCATAGGTCCTACAACTAGCTTCACTTAAATATCTCTTGTCATCACAATCCAAATTCAACTCAAAGATCAACATCCTATCAAAATAGAGGTCACTATTTATTTATTTATTTTTTTAAAGCACCACAAACCATTACATTTCACAATAAATAAAACCACCATTCATCCGATTACAAGTTCAGTCCATTAACTTCAAATCTACTAATTAAACAAAAGAATCACATGTACAATATCAACTTTTAACCTAGAATGTTTTACTATTTCCAACTCCATAAAAAAGAATTGGAACTTAAACTTCTAATAGTGAAAATATCACAAAATACATAATGAATATCACTTTCAAATTAAACCTATGAGAATCCCACCAAAAATCAAACATCTCTTATATGATTTTACTGTCACGCCCAGGTACGAAGGGAGACTTTGACCAATGGGGCAATGGCCCCCAATTTTATTTTAATTTTTAAATATTAATATATACATAGGTATCAGTTTTAACAATTTTGTTGTATAATATTACATTTTGCCCTCATAACAATATCATTGATTATTTTAAAAGTAATGTTATAGTTACAAACTTTTCTAAAATATTTATACAGAGGTAGTAAATTCTTATTAGTCTGCATCTGGACTCATCACTTACATAATTTTTTTACTTACTAATAACCACTCACCATATTAACAATTTGTAAAAAGAATTTGTAACTCTTAACATTTTCCTCATTTTAAAGGCCTTAAAAAAAATTATAGATCTGAAATCAAAAACAAAATATACAATTCCAAAAAAAAAATAGTCCAACAACAAAAAATTACCAATTGTAAAGTTAAAAAAAATTAAGTTCAATCAATCAATTTTACCTAAAACAAATAACTCGACCCTTAAAAAATTTTAACAAAATAATTTTGTCCTTACCTAACAACAAATGCACACATCAAAAACACAAATAAATACTAAATAAATAAACCCTTAGTGGTAAAGCAACAAGTAGCAAAGCCGCCCCCTAACTTCAAATTCTGGTTCCATCCCTAATCACGCCCCCAACCAACAAATAGGTTAATCACATGACAATGGCCTTACACTTTAAATGAATATCACTTTTCTTTGGGTTTTGGACTTTATGATGACATTACTCATTGGAACTTTAGAGAAGTGATCTTAGTGCACACTTAAAATTTTCTAACTGCAAGGTTTGATATATGACTTCAAGAAAGAAAGGTTAACCATGTAACGCTTTAAATTAGCTAGCAAAGAATGAAGACTTGCATGCGGTTTTTTTTTTTTTTTTTTTAAGCGACTAGCATGCGTTGATTAGGGAATTATTTGGTTTGGCCAAAAATATAATGGTCACCTATTCTTAGTAATGGTAGTTTTATTGGCATGGAAGAACTTACGCTCTTTTGGTGAATACCTCTTGGATAATTTTTTGTTGTACTTTAATTTTTGCTTAGGCTGCCTTGATTTTAAACCTAATTAGAATTTTTTTTCATGGATTGTCCAATTTAAACCGAATATTGTGATTGTTGAGGAAAAAATTTTCACACCACACGGCTTTATTTCATTGGCAACCTGCACCACATCAATATTATCATGGATTTTAGGTAAATCTATTTCAAAACCCAAAATAACTCATATTTACACAAAATAATGCCAAAGCCCATGGTCCAAAACTCATGGTGATATTTTCTCATTAAAGCCCATGGTTCAAGCTCATGGCACACCATCTCATTTTCAACTCATGATCCAAGCTCATGAATCTCATCGGGGGAACTTTGGGAGTCGTGGTTTGAAGGGCCAAGAAATATGTTTAGTAAAGCTCCAGCAGTTCAAAGTTAATAAGGGAAACATGTTGCTTGGCATGTCCTCCCCAATTCCCTGAACTCTGAAGAGTCGGTGTGCAATAGGTAACATTTGGTAAGCCTCTCATAGCACATAGCACATCACACTTAAAATGATAAAACTCTCCATTGCTCTTTACCAAAAACTTAATGTTCATCATATAATCTAATTGTATTATTTCATAGAAATTATATTATTATTTTCATTTAAATCAATGCCCTTCTTGCACTCCAAGTTTGGTCGCAAGACAAAGAGACCAAAATTACATCTTTAAAGCTTCATCAAATATTAACCAACTAGTTTATTACATGCTAAAATGTATTGTATGAAATCATGGACTAAACATATATTTTTCCAAAGAGGAAACTTAGCCAAAAGTACCAGCAGCAGCTCCAATAGAAGCTGCCTTAACTCCAACAGCAACTGCAATAGTTCCAGTAGCAACTTAGGCAGTTGATACATGTCCCAAAATGACATCATTGGCCCATTAATGGTCAATCCTAGCAGCTACCTACTATATCATACCATTTTCAGCCAAACCATGAATTTAATGCTGAATATTTTCCTCCAGCAGAAGATATCATTCAGATGATATCATCCAGCAGTGTTAGCTGCTGCAACAACTACTACTATGCAGTTGACAGTTGTGTCAACTGTTGTACAGCTATGACTGATAGCTATAGCAGCAGCTCCAACAACGTTAAATCTCAGAATTTCCTCTTTCAGCTAAAAATAAAAACTCAACTAAGGAAATCATTTACTTTTCCAAAGAATTTTTCTTATTTGCTGATTATTCCTTCAACCAAGTCCCACTTAGTTACATACTTGGCCCTATATAAAGAGGACCAAGCCATAACAACACAAGACACCCATGGCCCTACTACCCATCTCTCCCACACTCTATTATTCTGAAATATCATTCATTTTGTTGCCATATACACATTTCCATACTTCTCCATCTCTCTTACAAAATTTCTTTTCTTAGATAACACCTATTACACACCACTATCCATCTCTCCCACACTCTATTATTCTAAAATATCATCATCTTGCTGCCCATATCTTTAAACATTTCCATACTTCTCCATCCTTCTTAAATAACAATAACATACCACTATCCATCCCTCCCTCACTCTCTTATTCTGAAACTTCATCATTTTGCTGCCTATAAACACATCTCCATATCTTTCTCAATTTCTCTTATAAAATCTCTCTTCTTAGAAAGCAACATAATTCATGATATAACATGAAAAACTACTCCAGCAATAACTATAAACTCATGTATTTACTATATTTAACCTTCATATTATCCATCTCATACTTCCATATATTTTACAAATACATTCCTCACAAACTATCCATACATACTTCCCACATATGTTTCTAATATATCTTACAAACACCATATCTCCCAAAACACATATATTTCTTACCATATCCATACATCTTAAAAGATACCAAACACTCTTCCAAGAACATATTACAAAAGCCCTTCTCACGGAAGGCATATGAATATCAAATACTAAAAGTCCTTCTCCTAAAAGGCACAATGATTTCATATTAAAGTCATTCCATGGAAGAAATAATTTTCTAATACTAAAAGTCCTTATAAAAGGCAATATCACTCATATTTGACTAAAAACTAAAAGAGTATTACATGGGGAAAATCAATTAAGTGCATGATAAAGAGGATAGACTTAACCAACCTATGCACACGGTTGGACAAATTCTCTCTCCCTTCAGTTGCACCAATTTTTCCACTTCAATCACGAAGTCACCATGAAAGGACTTGTAATATTATACTATGCCGTTGGACTCACATTATCATACTGCTGGAATGTTATTAGTCCACTGATGTTATATGGCTGGAGCCGCAAATCACATAAAGGTAAGTCATTATGTCTTTATTTCTAAATTTATGTTATTGAATATATTTTACTTCATTATCATTGTATCGCTGAACTTATGTTATTATGCCGCTGGAATGTTATCAGCTCACTGACGCTATATGGTTGAAGCCACAAACCATACAAAGTGATGCTATAGTTGGAAACATAAACCATATAAAGATAATGTAGACACTCAATTTTGCACCCATGATTTAATTAAGGAGAATGACCATCCATGTACCACAAATTGCATCACATGCATCTATTGGTTCTTGCATTACATGCATCAACTTGTCTTTGCATTACATGCATTAATTCATTTATTACATATCATAAAAAAGATCTTGAGATTCTAACGGTTGCAATGGTGATTTTGGTTTTCAAATCGGGCCATCGGATTGAAAGATATCGCATGATCAAGTTTGCACGGTCAACATGCATTGTGTCTAGGTAAGGTCGACCACACATGATTAGTTTAAATTAATTCTGATTGGTTAAACCATTAAAATTAATAAAATAATTCTGTGATTGGTTAATAATTAGTGTTTAAAATAGAATTGCATGCATAGGAATAAAATGGATGATTGGATAACAATAAAATTGTGGATAATCTGAACTTTATCAAGATTTATTTTAGGGTGTTTATCTACAAGATAATTGTTCTTAAATATCTAGAATTATCTAGAAAAGAGATGAAAAATCATAGATGGAGGATGAAAACATGTCTAGGTACAAGGACTGGCCAAAAAACCTTAGAAGAGGAGTCCAAACGGCACCCGAATACGAAAGAACGATCAGAGTCCAAAGGTTAATTCAGCACTTATCAAGTTTGCATGGTCAACATGCATTATGTCTAGGTAAGGTCGACCACATGTGATTAGTTTGAATTAATTCTAATTGGTTAAACCATTAAAATTAATAAAATAATTCTGTGATTGGTTAATAATTAGTGTTTAAAATAGAATTGCATGCATAGGAATAAAATGGATGATTAGATAACAATAAAATTATGGATAATCTGAACTTTATCAAGATTTATTTTAGGGTGTTTATCTACAAGATAATTGTTCTTAAATATCTTGAATTATCTAGAAAAGAGATGAAAAATCATAGACGGAGGATGAAAACATGTCTAGGTACAAGGACTGGCCAAAAAACCCTAGAAGAGGAGTCCAAATGGCACCTGAACACGAAAGAACGATCGGAGTCCAAAGGTCAATTCAGTACTTTTGGAGTGCCGAACGGCACTCTAAAAGGTCTGAATTTCCATTTATTGGGCTTTGGCCCAACGGCCTTCAGGTGACGATAATGCATACCCTTTTTTACCTTTTCGCAAAAGGATGCGTTCGGATTCAAACCCTAATCGTCCATACCTATTTTTTAGAGCCCTCTAACCTCTATAAATAGAGACTGAACCTCATAACTCAGCACTTTTTTTCTACGCTTTGGGAGGCATACGTTTTAGACTCTCGAATTACTCATATTTTCTGATCCCTTCTTTGGGTATTGTTGCTGAAATTAGGGTTTTTAGCTTTCAAAGAGAATTGAATAAATTTCTTTGAACCCTAAAACTTCCTCTCAAGAACAAAGTGTGCTCATGCAAGAGGTTGTTTTCTAACCCTTTTTTTCATGCTTTTCTTAATCATGATGATGCATGTTTAATTGTTTTAGATATTCATATTCTACCTTGTTAATTTAGTTTATGAAAATATGTTCATTAATGTAATCTATTTCTTAGTTTTAAAGATCTGCATGTAATCAACTCTTTTTCTTCAAAATAAAAAGGATTTGCATCTTCCTTAGATTCAGATCTGAATTTTTCTTCAAAATAAAACTGACCTACATCTTCCTTAGATGCAGGTTTGAATTTTTCTTCACAATAAAATGGATATGCATCTTCCTTAGATGCGGATCAGAATTTTTCTTCACAATAAAGCGGATCTACATCTTCATTAGATGGAGATCTGAATTTTTCTTCACAACAAAACAAATCTACATTTTCATTAGATGTAGATCTAAATTTTTCTTCACAACAAAACAGATCTACATCTTCCTTAGATGTAGATCTGAATTTTTCTTCACAATAAAGCGGATCTACATCTTCATTAGATGTAGATATGAATTTTTCTTCACAACAAAATAGATCTGCATCTTCTTTAGATGCAGATTTGAATTTTTCTTCACAACAAAACGGATCTGCATCTTCCTTAAATGTAGATTTGAATTTTCTTTAATCAAAATTGATTTGTATCTTCCTTAGATACAGATTTGATTTTTTTTTTTTTAATGCATGCAGATTTTTTGAAATAAGAAAAAGATAAAACATAATTGTGTTTGTGATTGTTTTATTTAATTCATGTTGCATGAATTGAAATTATGAGTGAAACTCTCTTCTTAAAAAATCTTTTTTTCATTCTTTTAAAACATATAAAAATAGATCTGATTTTTCTATTGTCAACCCCCCCCCCCCTTTTTTTTTTATCATTAAACAGATCTAATATTTTATAAATTAAAAAACCATTCTTTTAGTTCTTAAAAACAGATCTGATATTTTTCAAATCAAAAGACTTTATTTTATGTAATAAACACAGATCTGAATCTTTTTATCTCCAAAAACCACTTTTCTCCACATACTACAAAACATATCTGGTATTTTGACAAATCAAAATCCATTTTTTTTACCAATCAAAACAGATCTGATTATTTTCAAAATTAGAGTCTTCATTCATAAATAAATTTGTGTGATCTAATTTTTGTTTCACATGTTCAACATATCATTTATGACACGCATAAAATGGTACACTAGTCATAAGAGTCTAGAAGACCAGATTTTGTTTGGGCGAAATGGGTGCCTAACACCTTCCAATTTTGTACCCTAGCCTTTGAATTTAGGTCTTTAGTTAAGTAGATCTAGTCTTGTCTTTATTTTTATTTTGGGTAGAATGTAACTAGGAAAAAAAAAGCCATGTATTTTGGTAGTTTGTAACTAGGACCCAAAGCCATGTAATTTTTCAATTTTTCCAATTATGTAAATTTTTTTTATTCAATTAATGAAGAGAACAATTCAATCATGTATTTAGTTTTTCTTATTTTTGTGTATAAAAAATAAGTGGCGACTCCATACCACTTACCCAAAAAGAGAGGTGCCCTTCAAAGCACTCCAAAAATCTCTCTTTTTTGAGAGGCACTTTCGAGGTCTCTCACAGTGGCGACTCCACTGGGGATGTTGAGGGCTAAGTTTCGTATTAGACTTAAGTGACCAAATGTGTACCTTTGTGTTTGCATGATCTTGCATGGTATAGTTGATTGTTTATTTATGTTTGATAGGATGTTGTATGATATTTTAGTGTATGATAATTTGTTGTTTGTATTTTTTGTTAAAATCTTTCCCTGACTGTCATAGTGTGTACCATCCAAACAAGATGTCTCACCCATTTTCAACAATTTTGTGGTGGTAGTAACCATGGATCATTAGTCTTCATTAGATTCGGGTATCCAGTGGTGAACTCACCAACTCATAGCCCAAAGTCATTGGATCATTTCCTGATGACTGTAAAGGACAAACCATGCCGTTTTGACCAATGCAATGTTCATTACATTAGAAGTTGGGAGGTGTAACGTCCTAGCTATGGGAAACAATGAAACAACAAACCCACCCTACAACATAATGACTTAGAACCTACCTTTAGGTCGGTCCCGATTAAAATTGCATTGCATGTTGTGTGTGTTTGTTTTGATTGATTGATGGATATGGATGGGGTCTTAGCCCGACCAAGCTTGTCATTAGGGGAGATTTTAGTCAAGATCCAAAGGAAGGCTGCAAAGAGAACCTAAGCCCGACACTCAAGATAGTAGCTCCAATTCCAAGCTCGTCACTCCCATCACAATATTAAAGCCTTTAAGCATAGAAGAGACTCCACTGCTGCAACATCACAATCCCATCTTTGACCTCTAAGACAGTTCAAGCCACAAGAAGTTTGAAGCTCTTAGCAATATGGCAGAAGAGGGAGAACATCCAAACACAGAGGAACCCATGAACACCCAAGAGTTGCTCAACACTATGGTAGCTAGTCAGATTCAGTTGAGGGAAGACATGAATCGTATGATGCAACAATTTTAGAATTCAAAGGGTAATCAACAAGAGGACAAGACTGATCATAATCCACCAGCCCTAGAGAATGAGAAGAAGATTAATGAGAGGATGAATAAAATGGAGGAGATGATTAGAAGAGCTCATAAGATGGAGGAACTTATGGACTACGACTCTCTCTCCCTATTCCCCAATGCAAAGTTGCCACCCAAGTTCAAGATGCCAATCCTAGAAAAGTTTGATGGGATCAGTTGCCTAAAGTCCCATCTAAAGATGTGTATGAGGGCTATGTAGCCTTTAGGTGCGACCGAGGAAGTACTTGCTTAGATGTTCCAAAACACACTGACCGGAGCCGCTCTTAGGTGGTTCCTCAACCTGGATGATGCAAGAGCAAAAAGTTGGGAGGACATCTGCCAAGAGTTTCACAAGCAATACAAGTACAATATGGAAGTGGATATCACAAGGAGAGACCTTGAGACTACCAAGCAAGAGCCAAAATAATCCTTCTCTACTTTCATACAAATGATGAGTAGGCCAAGTGAGGAAGAGCAGTTAGCCATGGTTGTAAAGAATTTATTGCCTGTATACCATAAAGACTTGTTTGCACAATATTTTCCCAATTTTAAAGCTTTACTTGTTGTTGGAACCCAAATTGAGGATGCTATAAATAATAGCACTATAAAGACTGATGACCTTCCAAGGTTTAAAAAGAATGTAGGGTCTAATTCTAAAGTTGCAAAAATTTCCAATATTCATAAAAATGATCCTTATCAATTGATTGCGTCCATTGCACCTGTGCAAGTACCCCAAGGGCCTACACCTAAGAGAGAATTTCATGAGTTGTATATGCCCATGAGCCAAGTGTTTGATAAGCTAAAAGCAAAAGGGTTACTAAAGTCTTCAGACCTAAGACCAATTCCAAACCCCTTGCCCTTAAGGTTTGATGTGAATAAAAGATATGCCTACCACCAGGTCCCTGATCATGACACTGACCTTTATTTCACCCTTCATCAAGCAATTCAAGACTTAATAGGCAACAAAGTGATTGCGCCGCCTACAAGGCTCAGCATCACTAACAATCCTTTGCCCAATCACAATTTTGGGAAAGAACCAAGGATTAATTGCTTGATGATCGAAGAAGAAAATAAGGAAGACCCGTCCAACTTGATCTATGACCTACCCGAGTGCTTCATGATGACATGGGAAGAATTAATGGATAGGACCTTTACTACCACTGTGCGATATGACATATGAAATGAAATACCAAAACAAGAAAACAACCAAACATCCACAAATGGGGGGAGATACTTCAATCCCCAAAAGAATAGTCAAGCACCTACAAATGGGGGGAGACACTTCAAACCCCAAGTAAATGGCCAAATACTCACAAATGGGGGGAAACACTTCAAACCCAAGAGAATAGTCAAGCACCTACAAAGTGGGGGAGACACTTTAAACCCCAAGTAAATGGCCAAACACTCAGAAATGGGGGGAGACACTTCAAACCTTGAGACACTAATCCTAATGACTCAACTAAAATTGCCCATATCACAAGGAGGGGAGACACTTCAAACCCCCATATCTAAAGACTGACAACCTAGTGGAAGCTCTGAATAGATCTACCCAACAAACACCTGCCGAGAAAGATGAAGTTCTCAAGAAACTACAGAAGACACAAGCCAACATATCCTTATGGGGTTTACTCATGGCCTCTTACAAACACCGACAAAACCTAGTAGACCTACTCAACCAAATCCAAGTCCCTACAACCACAACCTCCCAGGATCTAAATGCTATGATCGAGACCATCAATTGAGAACTCACAATTTCCTATTCTAACAAGGATCTGACTAAGAAAGGGAAGCACCACAACGATCCGTTGCATATCACTGTAGATTTCATGGGGAAGAGGATACCGATGGTTTTGGTAGATGATGGAAGTGCCTTGAACATGTGTCCTTTAAAGACTGCTAACTGCCTTGGCCTGAGCATTGAAGACTTTGTGCCTACTGATCAACATGTGAGGGCATACGACAACAGTAGAAGAGAAGTCTTGGGAACCATAATATTAGAGCTTACCATCGGACCGATGGTCAAGAAGGTGGATTTTCAAGTCCTTAATATAGCCTCATGCTTCAATATGCTCCTTGGGCGACCATGGATCCATGACACAGAAGCCATACATTCTTCCCTATATAAAAAGGTTCGGTTTCCACGTGAGGGGCTATTGTGACCATCTATGGGGATACTTTGACTGTGCCTAAACCTGTTTATGGTATTGATTTTAAGAAAGAGCCATTGACTTTGGATGGCTTTGAGATTGAAAGGCCTGGTTTTGAAAAAAGAGAAGATGAAGTTGAGAAGATCTCAATAGACTTCGCTTCTTATGGTAATAACAATGTGGTAGCAATGATGAGAAGAATGAATTACTTTCCTGGGATGAATTTGGGGAGAGCTGTGAAGAAGCCAACTGTTCCAGACTTGGCAATTCCTACTGCCACACCACCTTTTAGGCTAGGCTATAAGCCCACTGATGATGATTTGCTAGAAATGGAAGTAAGAAGGATGGCTCGAGCCAAAGCCAAAGCAAAAGGACTTCCTTGTCCTTCAGAACCTCTGAAGCCCTACACTCCTACATTGAATGGGAAGTTTGTAAAAGTTGGACAAAGTCAACATTATTTGGGATTCCCTGAGCCATGATTTGATCCTGTAACAAGAACAATGGTGCCTGGGTTCGAGGTACTACTTGATTGCAACAACAAGGTTCTAGAATTGAAAAAGGAAGATACAATTTGGGTTCCTACTAATTGGGTTGATCACATGGATCCTGATGCCATAACGATACTCCTTGGAGATCCTATTTGCAATATAGAAGAAGACGAATATTGGTAGGGCTGCCAGCATACATTAAAGAGTCCGTATGAACTAAGAGCCAGTGATAGAGATGAGGAAGGGGGAACAGCCCCTAGTGATGATGTATATGGAAGTGAAGACAAGAGTGATAGTAGTAGTGACAACAACAGCAGTGATAGTGGACATGATGATGATGATAGCAGCACCGATAGTGATAACAATAGTAGTAGAAGTTATGATAGCCCATACAGTAGAGATGATTAGGGTGAACCCCTTAGTGATAGAGAAGGTAAAGGTGCTGACCTATTCTATAAGGAATATGACAGTGATGTGAACTATTATGATGAAGACATAGAAGATGATGCTGAAGCTGACAGGTGGAGCGACACTGATAGTGATTGATACAGGCTGATAAATGTGTTAGAGAATACAAGAGAGGAGAATGCACAAGCTAATCAAATGTATCATGATGAAAATCCCTATGGGCATCTTTCAGATTGGAGTGATATCACTAATGTCAGTTCAAGGTTTGGCCCTAGGTATGATAAGCATGGGAGAGAAGTTCCATAATTGGGGTCGTATTATGATTCAGAACCAAGTACACCAACCCTACATACTGAAGAGGAGGATGACATAGATGCCAAGCTGGCCGCTCTAGACCAAAAACTAATGGTCCATAGTCTCAGAATCATGACACTTGAGAATACTGAATGTAATGAGGAGAAAATAGAAGAAAGTAAGTCAGAATCCACTAACTTGGGCAACAAAGACAAACACGATCTATTTGATGAATGGATGGGTAGCATACGCCTTTGTGACTGACAAGCCCACAGACATGGAGGTTGAAGAAGAAGATACAGATTATATGGATGTAGATCCCATAGTACTGATGCTGAGGGAAGAAAGAGTTTACTGGGAGCCACCTACCATTGTGGAAGCCATGATTGAGTTGAAGAACTGGGCATGGGAGGGAACCGCCCACCCCATGGAGGACTCTGATAGGAAGATCAAGACCGTCAAGTCAGTCACCTTTGCCAAGAAGATCAAGACTGTCGAGCCAGTCACTCCTGCCAAGAACATTGTTTTTGTTCCTATTGAGTCTATTTCTGCTAATGTTTCTATTCATGTTAAGTCTGTTTGTGATAGTTTTCCAGTTGAGTCAGTTGAGTCTATAGGGTTTGTTAAAAACTCTTTCCCTTTTAATATGATTTCTGATTCTGCTTATTTGCTGGCTTTGAATGTTTTTATTTCTGAAATTGGTAAAGAAACTCTTAATAATAAGAAATTAAAACATGGATACCTAGAACCTATAAAAGAAGAAACCCAACCCATTAACCTGGGAACCGATGATGAGCCCAAAATGATCTAAGTAGGCAATACCCTAACTGCCTCAAAGAAAGATGCATTAGTGGCACTGCTAATCGAATTCAAGGAGATCTTTGCCTGGTCATATGAAGACATGCTTGGGATTGATACATATATAGTACAACATTGCATTCCAACAGATCGTAGAAGTTAAGAAGAATGAAGCCAAAGGGGAATAGAAGTTGATTTTGACAAAATCAAGGCAATTGTAGAGATGAAGCCTCCAAGAACTAAAAAGGAGATCCGAGAATTTTTGGGGAGGATACAGTACATCAGCAGGTTCATAGCCCAATTCACTATGACATGTGAACCAATTTTCCGACTACTAAAGAAGGAGATCCTAACAGTGTGGAATGAATGATGCCAAGAGGTCTTTGAAAAGATCAAGAGTTATCTGATGAAACCACCAATACTTGTCCTACCAGTTCCTGAAAAGCCATTGTTGTTGTATCTCACCACTATAGATACAACAATGGGGGCTTTACTTGCTCAATACCTAGAGGAGACTAGAAAGGAGAATGCAATTTACTACATCAGCAAGAAGATGTTGCCTTAATAAGAGAAGTATTCACCATTAGAGAAGACATGTATAGCACTCGTATGAGCAAGTCGTAAATTCAGACATTACATGCTTGCTTAAAAGGTTTTGTTGATCGCAAGAATGGATCCATTGAAGTACCTAATGGAAAAACCTGTGCAAGATGGAAAGACTGCTAAATGGGTTTTGCTTCTGTCAGAATTTGATATTAAGTATGTGACTCAAAAATCTGTGAAAGGGAGAGCAGTTGCCAATCACCTAGCCCATTGTTCACCAGAAGAAGCTGAAGAGATCCAATGAGACTTTCTGGATGAAGATATCATAGGGATTAAAGTAGAATCATGGAAGATGTATTTTGATGGAGCAACAAATTAAAACGGAAGTGGAATTGGAGTTCTCTTAATTTCTCCAAAAGGGATACACATTCCATTTTTTGGCAGAATGTTTTCAGAAATGGGCAGCAAAATTCAACAAGATCCAATATTAGTATGTGCTGAGGGTGCAGAATCAAATTGCAGATACTTTAGCAACCATGGCATCCATGATGGATGGGCCAAAAGAAGATAAAGCTAGACCGATAGTGTTGGAACAAAAAGAAGAACCAGCCTACTGCATGGCAATAGAAGAAGATGAGGAAAAGAATGAGGAAGGTGAATGGTATTCAGACATCCTACAATACCTCAAGGATGGGACATACCTGGAGTCTGCAAACAAGAATGATCAGTTAACCATTCGAAGGTTGTCCACTAATTACATCATTTGTGGAGAAAAGCTTTACAGAAGATCATATGATGGAATTTATCTCCTTTGTGTAATCGCTAAGGAAGCATAACAAATAATTGAAAAGGTTCATGGCCCATGCACTTTTCAACATTTGGAGACTACCTCAACTCTTGAGACTTTGCAATATAAAAGTTCATCTTATCAATTTCCATAACCAAAACCCACATTTTCCAAAAAAAAAAAAAAAAAAAAAAAAAAAAAAAAAATCTCACAACCAATGCCCCACCACCACAAAAAAATCACTGCCCCACCAAAAGTTCACCACAATCAAAATTCTTCACATATCTCTACACAAATACCAAATTTTTCCATAGCCATGCAAAAGATAAAAATTCCCACAAGTACATGCACAAATAAGTTCTCGCATAGCCAAAATCATAACCATATAAATTTTCCAAGAATCAACATCACATACCCAACAAAATTTTTCCATAAGTCAAAATTTGCCCATCTCCACAAATATATCCATGCACATACCCAAAAAATTTTGCTATGCCTATAAAACAAAGTTTACATATACCAATAAGCTTTTCCCACATACATCATGAACATATTCACATAAGCTTAACACAAATTTTTCACAATGCCAATACTCCCAAAATCCAAACCAAAGTTCATCCAACAACATCACAATTTACCTACATTGTCAAAATTCCATAAGCCACCAACATTGTCCAAATTGCACCATGAAAAAAAAAAAAAAAAAAAAAAAAAAAAAAAAAAAAAAAAGAGAAACAACAACAACAACAACAACAACAACACTTCAAGAATGCTCCAAAGCCAACATTCTCCAACATAACCAATCACACAATGCCCCAAAATTTCAAAAATGACAATATCTCACCATGAAACTTTCAATAAAGCATGCAACAACATTTTGCCAAGCAAAAAAACCAAAGAAAAACTCACCTTGGTGTCTACATGACAATATGGAGCATGGGTCCTAGGGTCTTGAAGAAGTCCATCATCATCATGCCACTCAAATGTTGGATCATATTTCTTACCATGAGAAGCTAGAAAAGAAGATCCCTTGGAGGAAGAAGCCATTTTGATGTAAAAAAAAAATTGGTTTTGGAAAATGGGTTTCACCAAAAATGGGTGTGGGATGAAATTGCTCAAAACTCAAAGATCTAAAGAAATATTGATGGAGATGGATGGGGGAATGTGGAGAAGCTTAGAAAGGTGTTTTGTGTGAGAAGAAATGGTGAAATGAAGAAGAAAAATCAAGGGGAAGAAGAAGACCTTTGATCGACATCAAAGTAGAAGAAGACCTTTGATCATCATTCTAGCAATTCCAGATCAAAGTCGAAGAAGACCTTTGATTGTCCTTCCAGCAATTCTAGATCAGAGTAGAAGAAGTCCTTTGATCGACATTTGAATTCCAGATCAGAGAAAAAGAAGACCTTTGATCGACATTTCAATTCCAAATCGAAGTAGAAAAGGACCTTTGATCGACATTTCAATTCCAAATTAGAGTAGAAGAGGACCTTTGATCATCATTTCAACAATTCCAGATCAAAGTAGAAGAGGGCCTTTAATCGTCAGTCCATTCTAGATCAAAGTAGAAGAGGACCTTTGATCGTCATTCCATGCCAGATCAGAGTAGAAGAGGATCTGCATCTTCCTTAGATGCAAATCTGAATTTTTCTTCACAATAAAGCGGATCTACATCTTCATTAGATGTAGATCTAAATTTTTCTTCACAATAAAATAGATCTACATCTTCCTTAGATGTAGATTTGAATTTTTCTTCACAATAAAGCGGATCTACATCTTCATTAGATGTAGATTTGAATTTTTCTTCATAACAAAACAGATCTACATCTTCCTTAGATGCAGATCTGAATTTTCTTTAATCAAAACTGATTTGTATCTTCCTTAGATACATATTTGAATTTTTTCATTTAATGCATGCAGATTTTTTTGAAATAAGAAAAAGATAAAATATGATTGTGTTTGTTTAAAACATGATTTGTGTCTTCCTTAGATACATATTTGATTTATTTAATTCATGTTGCATGAATTGAAATTATGAGTGAAAGTCTCTTCTTAAAAAACCTTTTTTTCATTCTTTTAAAACATATAAAAACAGATCTGATTTTTCTATTGTCAAAACCCCCTTTTTTTATTATCATAAAACAGATCTAATTTTTTATAAATCAAAAAACCATTTTTTTAGTTCTTAAAAACAAATCTAATATTTTTCAAATCAAAAGACTTTATTTTATATAATAAACACAGATCTGAATCTTTTTATCTCCAAAAACTACTTTTCTCCACATACTATAAAAGAAATTTGGTATTTTGACAAATCAAAATCCATTTTTTTTACCAATCAAAACAGATCTGATTATTTTCAAAAGAAGAATCTTCATTCATAAATAAATTTGTGTGATCTAATTTTTGTTTCACATGTTCAACATATCATTCATGACATACATAAAATGGTACACTACTCACAAGAGTCTAGAAAACCAGACTTTGTCTGGGCGGAATAGGTGCCTAACACCTTCCTATTCTGTAACCTAGCCTCCGAATTTAGGTCTTTGGTTAAGTAGATCTAGCCTTATCTTTATTTTTATTTTGGGTAGAATGTAACTAGGACAAAAAAGCCATGTATTTTGGTAGTTTGTAACTTGAACCCAAAGCCATGTAATTTTTCAATTTTTTTAATTATGTAATTTTTTTTTATTCAATCAATGAAGAGAAAAATTCAATCTTGTATTTAGTTTTTCTTATTTTTGTGTATAAAAAATAAGTAGCGACTCCATACCACTTACCCAAAAAGAGAGGTGCCCTTCAAAGCACTCCAAAAATCTCTCTTTTTTAAGAGGCCCTTTCGAGGTCTCTCACAGATAAGTCAACGTTTCTTTATCTTTGAAATCACATTATTAAGTATATATTAACTCATTATTACTGTACTGCTAGATACAAACTACTTTAATATTATCTCACTATTTAATAAACATGGATTCACTAATACTTCATTAATGAACATATATATTAATAAATTGATCTACCATTGTTGGACATATATCATTTGGACATGATCCACCACTGAACATATATTATTCGGACATAAACTACCGCTGGACATATATTACTTGGACATGAACCACTGCTGGATATGTAATATTTGGACATAATCCATAGTTGGATATGTATTATTTGGACATAAATCATCGCTGGACATTCATTATTTGGACATAGACATAGACTATTGCTGGACATACCTTATTGAACATGAATTATACCACAGCTGGATATGGACTATTGGCTCATCCCATTACTGGACATATGACTTTTAATTAATTACTTTCTGAAATTGGACATCACTTAATATACATAATAATGATGCTCAACTAATCACTTAATCAAAGCTATTCAATTAAACATGTTATTTATTTATTTCAACCATTATCACCATTCTTAGACTTTGGGTTTTATTTATTTTGTAAGCTTAAAAATGCACCGGAAGCCATTGGTTTATGCAGCCCAACGTTGAGTTCCGGATTGAACTCCCTAAAACAAATCCAAGTTTAGCAAAGCCACCCCTCCAGTGGAAGACACATGGCTATGTGCAAAAACTGCCCCAACAATGACACAATTTTTTTCTTAATAGTATACTGTGATTGGTGCATAATAAAAATGATGTTAGTGATGGGCATGTGAATGTGATTCTTTATGACTCACAACTTGACACTCCTACAAGTTGAGAAATAAATTGTGTCCTTTGCATTAGTTTATGAACTATATATAATATTATTCAACTTGTCATGACTCATGAACAACACCTTCTTTCTTGTTGTTTAGGGTTTGTTTGGTTGGAGTGGTGGAAAAGTGGAAGGATAGAAAATGATGGGAGGATGGAAAAGTGGGAGGATAGAAACGATTTTAATTTCTCTCCTTTTTGTTTGGTTGGGAGTGGAAAAGTGGAGGGATAGAAAAAGTGAGTTTGTATAAATTTACTCATACGCTCTTGTTAAAAATGATGGCCAATTAAAACAAAAAAAGTGACCAAAAAAAAAAGCAATCACCAAATTTATTAAAAAACAAAAATCATGTTCCAAAAAAAAAAAATCATGTCTAGTTAAACAAAAAAAAAAAAAAAAAAAAAAGGCAACTATCACACCCATAGCCCATAAAAAAGAAAAAAGAAAAGGGAACATCCTGGAGAAAAAAAAAAAAAAAAATGCAACATGCTTACCCCCACAGCCCAAGAAATCAAAAAAAGAGCAATGTCTAGTTGTCCAGGAAGGAAAAGAAAAAAAAATAATAGAAAGGAAAAATAAAAGAAAGAGGCAATGTGCCCAGCACATAAATAAAAACAAGGGAAAAAAAGAGAGAAAGGAACTGGATATGGGCATTTTTGTCCATTAAGCAGCCCCATTTTTTCCCTTCAGTTTTCTCTCCATTTTGGGGGGAAAATTTTTTGGTGGGCCCGAGGAGAAAACACTCAGGCCCTACTATTTATTTTCTTTCCTCCCCACCCAACCAAACACATTCAAAAAAGTTTTCCTTCCTATTTTCTCTCCAAAGTTTTCCATCCATCCTATTTCACCTCCAAACAAACACACCCTTAATCTCATCGTACAATATGAGTACCTTCGACTATTTCCTACTGTGGATTTAATTTGGTATCAACAAATAAAAGAGCAACAAATGTCGCACTCTTGAATATCCACCTCATCAATGTCCATGTTAATTTGGGGTATGGTTTTCCTTTACACATGTTCACTCTAAGATTCGTTTGGGAGTAGCGTATTTAACTGAAACTGAAAATTTTTTGCTGAAAGAATGCTAATGTATGCTTGTACCTTGAAATTTTTTTGAAAATGTGAGAAAGGTAGGAAAAAGTGAGGTTTAAAAAGTTATAAATAAAAGCTAGAAAAAGTTAAAAGTTAAAAGTTAAGCTTATAAGCTCATACCAAACACACTCCTAGTATCTTTGAACCATAAATTGAGAATGATTATATGAGAAACTATTCAGTTCTCTCGTCTAACCATATATCTAGTTCTTTTAACCAAATACAAATAAATCATGGTGGGTTTAATTGACTACTTGGCGTCATTGATGACGAGTAGTGTAAAATGGTCATTTATAAAGTGACCGTCATTACTAAAGACGACCGTCATTACTAAAGATGATCGTCATTATTAAGGACGACCGTCATTACTAAGGACGACCTTTATTACTAAGGATGATTGTAAGCATCCATTAATGCTCAAATATAAATTCCTCACTTAAATGGCACAAGTGTAACAAATGTACAACCTTTTTAGCCATCAACTCGCAGCTGTTATAACTGATAGGCCAAGAATATATTGACCCCTTATGATAAATTAACTAATTGATTTAGCCAAGTTAATTAATTAATTCAATTAACATGTAAAATGCGTGGTAGCACAAACAAATCACCAATTAACTAAAGTGCAGCAGAAATTAAATTGACACGGTGATTTGTTTACGAATGGGGAAAACCTACACGGCAAAAAACCCCACCGGATGATTTTAAGGTCACCACTCCCGAGAATCCACTATTATTAAAACAAGCGGTTACAAGTAAAGGAATCCCAGTACCTTATACCAACCTACAGTTGAACCCTTACCCCAATACCCTATTGGACTTGTTCTGTAGTGACAATCTCTCCTTTTCAATGCACGACTCCCAGCACGTGACTAACCAATAGATGCGCCGATCCCAGTACGCGATTTGATCACCAACTTGAGAAAGATGTTGGCTCCAAAGTTCTTTAGTTTATCACATGATGAAGATCATAAAGCTCCTTGGTTACAAAACCCTAAGGTGTACAAACACAACCACTTCTTCAACAGAAAGATGAACTAGGGCAAATTTTATCTCCGGTCTCAATTTGCATGAACACAACTTTGCTTCACACTTGCGCAACCTTTTACGGCCCTTAAAATAATCCTTATATATGTTTAGGGTTATGAGAAAAGAAAGCCTAAACACATACTCACAAATTGGAATGAAATTAGTTCTGAAAAACTGAATTTCATAAACCTCGACGGATAGGGTATCTATCGAGCTAGCTATCGAGCTTCGGGCTTCAGCAGCTTTTTAAACCTTGATAGATGCCAGCTGTCGAGCTTTAAAATCCAGCACTTTTTCACTTGTTTCTTGGACAGACTTGCATGGTTTTAACACTTGAACTTGAGACCTTGTTCCTTGAAGTATTAAACACATCCTAGATCTACCCAATTACAAGTAAAGTGTGTTTTGTCAAAAGATTAGCCAATTCTAAATTGACATATGTTCTGTTAGGTTCTAAGGAATTAGGAACTCATGTATTAGAACTTCAATGTGTAATGTGGGCAAACCATGATCAAAACATTTAGTCTAGATTTAGGCTTCTCAAAGTGTGTTTTTGTGTAAAGTTGGAATCGAGTGTACTGTAGGATTTATTATGTAAATCTACAAAACTCGATCGATCGAAACTCGTGCAGATTGTTTTTCTGCAAAATTTTCCAACTCAAGCCCAAGCCCAAGCCCATATGACGTGTAGGGTTTTATGTTTTGCCTTAAGTATAAAAGGAAAAACCCTAGCCAGGTTTTAGTGTGGTTGTTTATGCTGTGTATGAATCTCTTGTAAGATTTAGAGGTGTTTGCCTTCATACATACTTAGTGTTATCAAGAATCAAGATTCATATCAAGAGCTTGATGAGCGTTTCTGTTGCTACACAAAGAGCTTAAAGAGAAACACAAGTGGGAGTACTTGTGGTTGCTGTGAATCCAAGAAAGAAGTAGTCCGTGGACTCGGAGTTGTCACGTGGTTGTGGTAGTAAGTTTCCTACTCGAGGTAGCAACAGGATGTTAGTAGTCTAAGTCGCTATTGTGTAAATTTCAATTCTTTCATAGTGGATCTGTTTTACCTTGAGGATAGCTAGGTTAAATCCTCCCCAGGTTTTTTACCGGTTTGGTTTTCCTAGGTTATCATATTGTTGTGTTCTTTATTTTCTGCACTGTTTCAATGATATGATTTATCTGTATTAACCTAGATCTACATAATTTACCTAAGTTAATCACTTGGCTAAATTACTAGGTTAATCTGTTTGCGTTTAAGGGGTCTAAAAATGTACAAGTGGTATCAGAGCAGGTTAGCTCTAGTATTTAGATCATTTGATCTAAGGGTTGATTCTTGACCCCCGTTGTCATGGAATACAATCACTCTCTTGTGATCCACCTCACTTTGATAGGAACAATTATGCCCACTTGAAAGTAAGGATGAAAGCATTCCTAAAATCTATTGACGAGAGAGTCTGGAATTTCATTGAATATGGATGGGAGAAGCCCACTACTCCGATTAGTGAGTGGCAAACTTCTCAGAAAGAAGCAGCCACTTTTAATAGCAAAGCCATAAATGCTATTTTTAATGCTCTTTTTATGGAGGAATTTAAGAGAATCTCTAATGTTGAGGTTGCTCATACTGCATAGAATATTCTCTAAACTATGCATGAAGGCACAAAGGTAGTTAAGATTAACAAACGGTAGCAGTTAACTTCTAGATTTGAAAGTATTAGAATGTCTGATGGTGAATGTTTTGATGAATTCTATTAGGACATATGTATTTCACTTGTTAAGACCATATGTCATGATTTTATGTAATTAGCTTATCTTTTGACAAAACATGCTTTACTTGTATTTGGGTAGATTTAGGATGTTTTAAATATTTCAAGAAACCTTGTTTCAAGATCAAGTATTGATACTTTCAAGTCTATTCAAGAAAACAAGTTTAGAGTGCAAAATCATTAAATCTCGACAGTTGGTCGACAGCTGCATCTATCGAGCTTAAGGAAGCTGTTCTTCATTTCGGTGTGCTTGACACCTTCTCGACAGCTGCTCGACACCTACTATATGTCGAGGTTTAAGATTTTCAGAATTTCAATATGATTTTCTTGGGATCCGTGAATGTGTCTTTGGACCTTCTTTTCTCCTAAACCTAGACATATAAAAGGATCAGTTTAAGGGCCGTCAAAGTGTTCACAAGTTGCACAAGCTTTAAGCAAACTCTGTTCAAGCAAATTGTGATCAGAGATGAAGTTCTTGCCCTAGTTCATCTCTTTCTCTTGAAGAAGTTGCTGTGTATGTGTATCGTAGGGTTTTGTGACCAAGCATCTTTTTGATCTTCATCGTTTGGATGAATTGAAGAACTTTACAACCAACAACCTTCTTAGTTGGTGATTGAAGTCGCGTACTAGGATTCGTGCAATTGGTTAGTCACGTACTGGGAGTCGTGCATCTGAAAGGGGAACTGTCACTACAAAACAAGTCCAATTGAGTATTGGGGTAAGGGTTCAACTGAGGTTGGTAAGGTATTAGGATTCCTTTACTTGTAACTACTTGTTGTGATAATAGTGGAGTTTCGGGAGTGGTGACCTGAAAATCACCTGGTGGGGTTTTTGCCTTTAGGTTTTCCCCATTTGTAAACAAATCACCGTGTTATTTATTTTCCGCTGCATTATTAGTTTATTGGTGATTTGTTTGTGCTACCACGCGTTTGCTTGATAAATTGACTAATTAATAACTTGGCTAATTAATTAATTAATTTCTATCACAAGGGGTTATTCAGTTTGTGGCCTATCAAGTGGTACCAAAGCGGGCACACTCTGATTAGGGTTTAATCTTTGCTGTGTTGATCCATTGGCCCCTGTTTTTCATGGATAGAGGACAGTCATTAATCATACCTCCTTTATTTGATGGCACTAACTATGCTTACTGGAAAGTATACATGAGAGTTTTCTTGCAGTCTTTAGATGAGAAAGTGTGGCAAGCTGTAGAGATAGGCTGGACTAAGCCTACAGAAGCTCCAGCCGACTAGGATGATGCCAAGATTAAGGTGGCAAACTTCAATAGCAGAGCTTTGAATGCATTGTTCAGTGCTGTCACCAATGAGGAATTCAAAAAGATATCCTCCACTGAAACTGCCAAGGAGGCTTGGACCATTCTCCAGACAACCTATGAAGGTACTAAGGCTGTCAAGGACTCAAAGTTTTAGAGACTCACTACAAGCTTTGAAGAGATAAAGATGGAGGAGGATGAGTCTTTCGATGAGTTCTATGCCAAGCTAAAGGACATAGTGAACTCAGCCTTCAATCTTGGGGAAACCATTCCTGAACCCAAGATTGTGAGGAAAGTGCTCAGATCTCTGCCCGAGAGATTTCATGCCAAGATTACGACAATAGAGGAATCAAAGGATATTGACAAGATTCCTCTGACTGAGCTGGTTGGAAACTTGCAGACCTACGAGCTAGGGTTGACAAGAATAGGCAAATCGGGTAAAAGCAAGAGTATGGCACTGAAGGCTAAGAGCAGTGAAACAGATGAATCTTCTGATGATGAAGATTCCAAGATGAAGTCCTACATCACCAAGCAGTTCAAGAGGTTTATGAAGAACGCCAATGGGAAGGGTTTCGACAAGGATCACAGGCAATCCAGCTCTTCTTAGTTTAAAGGCCAAGACAAAGGGAAGAAGGATGCTAAGGAAGGTGGTCAGTACACTATTCCCTCAAGACCTAAATGCTTTGGGTGTCAAGGCTTCGGTCACATGAAACATGAGTGTCCTACATACCTCAAGAGCATTGGGAAGAGCAAGGCACTTGCTGTTACCTTGAGTGACACTGAGCCTGAGGATGATTCCGACAATGAGGATGACAGAATCTTAAATGCTTTCACGGCCACGGTCAATCCTACTGATGGGAGTGTTGAAGATGTGGTTGAAGAAGAGGAACTGGTGGAATCTAAGTTGGAGAAGATGGATGATCAAGATGACATCCATACTGCCTATGAGAAGCTATATAAGCTTTATGAGAAGCATGAGAAATTATATAGGCTAACCACCAAGAAGCTTAGTGATGTGGAACTTGACCGTGAGGAGATTTCCACAAAGTTTGATGAGGCCAATCAGACTATTGGAGCACTAAGATTCGAGAACAATTTCTTGGCTGAGAAGACCAAGAAGCTTGAAGCGGAACTGTTTCAAGTTAGAGCTTAATTGGAGAGGACTTCAAGCGCAAAGCTGGATGAGATGCTGAGCATTTAGAAATCTGCTTCAGATCGAATAAGTTTAGGGTATGGACTTTCTTCTTCTAATACTGCTTCTTCTAGTACTACTGTTTTTGTTCCTCCTACTAATAATGTTAAAATTGAGAACAATGAGATTAAAACTGAATTAGCTAGTAAGAACTTAGACAAGGGTAAATCTATCTTAGGAGCACCCCTTAAGCTTGAGAAGAAAGATGTTAAAAACCCTAGGACTAAGAAGGCTAACTCTCAAAAGCCTAAACAAAAGAAGCAGCATCTCTGTCATCATTGTGGAGCTGCTAGTCATACTCGACCAAATTGCTACAAGTGGCTTGCCACTCAACAGAGCAACGACATGATAGCATCTGGGAACCAGAATCAGCTTCAATCCTCTCTCGTTCCCCTTGGTGATCTTCTCAAAGCCCTCATGTTCCTTTCGAACTTGAACGGATTTAATTCTTCCCCTTCACCGTTGGTTCAAGGGTTTGCTAGACGGAAAGGTTCTTCCAAGGTGTGGAAGGAAAAGGGCTCCAAGTGATTCTGTCACTTTTCTCTCTTTCTTCTTGTTTTTGTGTGTGCATTACTTATGTGTTTTGGCTTTCATGTTTTGAGTCAATCTAGTTTTTATGCTTCGTTTGTTTAACATGTTTTTGTTTGGTTATTATTCAGTTTTTACTTTGATTTTTTTTTCTTTATAAAAATAAAAAATAAAAAATTGAAAAATTAGAAAAATACAAAAACAGTGTGTGTTTTGTGTACATTGGTACTTGTGTACCTTGGATGGCCATTGAAACAAAGTCTTCTAAAACTTTGTATCATTTGTAACTTAGATGAGCATCTCTATGCACAACTAAACAAGTGAGCTTTGTGGCTCGTGTTTGTGATGAGTAAGATTAAGTTGTCTCTTATACTTAACACTCATATTACTCTTTTTGACGGGAAGGACTAAAAAATCTTGAGAGAAAGGCATAAATAACCATCTCACCACTGTTGCCTGCCAATCATAATAAGACACCTGTATGCTTCGGCATAGCAAAAGTGCAGTGTCAATGACATTTGTGTGCTTAGGCATAGCAAAATTTGAATGTCAAATATCATTGGGTATTTCTTTTCTCTCTCTAATAAGCCCATGCATGATATGTTTAAAAGAAAAATATGTAAAGAAAAATCCAAAGCAAAAAGATCAAAATGCTTTAAACATGATTGCAAGCGTGTATTCTAGGAGATGTGGGAGTTATAGGATATACCTCAAAGGTGATAGTCCCATCAAGCAGTTATGATTGTGTGTGAGTTAAAGATTTTCTCATATCTCAAATCGTCATAACATGCATACACTTATGCAATCTTGCGATGTTTTTCACACACAACACGCAATATTCTTTGCCATTCTTGATACATGTGCAGGTACAATGTGATTCGGCCGTCACAAGATTTTACATGTATTAATGTATGCTCACTAAACTGTCTAAGACTTGTTTTCGAAATATAAAATTGGTTAGACTTGTTTAGTGTGTGTGTGTGTTTTTGAAGATTCTTGTGCTTAAATTCTCATTTAAGAGATGTTTTTGAGAGCTTAATATGTTGATTGGATCGTTGGTTGAGTTGCATGTTGGATTGCATTCATGTCTGTGTTTTTCACATCTCGAAAAATTGTTTTTAAAAGTTGGCTCGACACCTCCTCGATACCTCCTTGATAGCTGGCTATCTGTCGAGCTTCCTTAAGATTTTTCTTATCACAATCTCGCCTGCACCTCGATACCTGGTGGATCTATTGAGATTGGGTCTGTATGCTCGATAGCTTCTCGATACCTGGTGGATCGATCGAGCTTCTATTCTAAAATCTGGTGCATTGATCCTCGATACCTCCTCGACACCTCAGCTGTCGACAAGTATTTCCTTGACACCTCCTCGACAAATATCTCGATACCTGTCGATACCTGCATTTGTCGAGATTTACTGGCTTTCCTATATAAAGCCCCTGCGCGATCCGGATCTCATTTCCATCGATCTCTCTCTCGATACTTCTGTGTTTCTCTCCCCAAAACACTCCATTCTACTCCTATCTTGGTTCTCAAGGATTTTCCAAGGTTTTTCAAGTTTTTCTTCACTTGGTAAGCTTCTAATCGTTTCTCATTCATGCATTTCATGTTTTGAAACCTAGGATTTGGCGTTTTTTGAAATTTTTGGGGTTTTTCAAAATTGATGAGATTTCATTGAAATTTTGTGTTGGGTTTTCACTTAAATGTGTTTAAAACCTCATACATTGCATCACATTAGCATTATAATGGTATTGCCATGCATTTAGATGTGTGCTATATGTTTGTGTACTGATAGGTTTGGATTGGGCTGAGCCCATGATGCAATTTCCTTTGCATGTCACATGTTCATGCATTTCCCATGCATACGTACTTCTTTTCAATATATTTGATATATTTGAAAATGCTTTGAACTTTTCTTATTGTCTTTCTTTCTCTCCCCCTCTATTGTTTACGTTAATCGTGTCTATGGCACCAAAGCGTAAATCCACTCCAGCCCAAAACTCTCTTCATTCTGGTGCTTCTTCTTCGTCTGATCCTACCTTATCTTATATCTGGTTCTGTGATGATGATGCCTTTAAGGCATTTTTGGAGAACTTTTCTAGACGAGGCATTCATTCGGAACGCCAAGTCATTTTGACGGATTTTACCGACACCGACCTTCCCTCTGTCATTCACAGTAGGGGATGGGAGTCACTGTGTGATGTCCTGGTCACCTGTCCTCTCGTGCTTATCCAGGAGTTCTACTCCAACATGCACGGGATTGATCGGTCAGTACCTCTTTTCTTCACTCGCGTTCGGGGTACGCGCATTCCTATCACACCGCAGTTAGTTGCGAATGTGCTTCGGGTTCCTAGGATAGAGTTTCCTGACTATCCTGGTTGTAAGCGTCTGAGGATTGTGTCCAGGGATGAGCTCATGTTTGCTTTCTGTGAGCGCCCTACTTCTTGGGGTGAGCGTCTTTTTACACCATGTCGACCTTTTGTTAAAGGTCCTAGATTCATGAACATGGTGATGACTTTTGTTTTGCATCCCCTCTCTCACTATAACTCCATCACAGAGCCTCGTGCTCTATTTTTGTTGTCTCTTCTTGAGCATCTTACCATAGACTCAGCGACCCGTGATAAGCTCATCTTTCCTTCCGCTATCACAAGGATTCTACGCTATTTTTCTGTTCCTTTTCCCTCTTCCAACCACTTTACCGTCATGTGTGCCATAGATTACGCTACCGTTAAACATAGCGAGGCCTGGCTTCAGTCGCGACAGTCGGATTTAGCAGCTCCTTCCTCCCGTTCGGCTCCATCCATATCGGCTCCTTCTTCTTCTTCGGGCGATGTGTCTTTAGGAGATATCATGGCGTAGCTGCGGCGCATGGATGCTCGCCTCGATACACTCTCTACGGAGTTGTATCAAGTGAACGTTTGTGTCAATTGTATTGCACGACAACAGGCATCTATGGGTGGCTTTGCTCCTGAGGCTACTCCTTCACCACCTTCTCCCGTGGCTTCTGCTTCTGAGGATGAGGATGATGATGATGGTGATGACGATGATGATGATGGAGATGCTAGCTCTGCAGATGAGATGTCTACTTGACACTCTTACCCTTTCTCATTCGTGACAAAAAGGGAGAGTAGTTTTGGTATGAGAGTAGTCCATCTTAGGGGGAGAGTTAGTATAGGACCATTTTGTTAGGAAGAGTGTTAATACATTTTGAGGGATGTAGTGAGGATAGTATGTATCTTTTCTTTTCTTTCTTTTTAGATACATTACTCTTGTACATGAGGTATTGTGACCATTTTTAGACATACATTGTACTTATCTCTTTATTTATATTGATGTATGTTTTTATTTCACCTACCATTTCAAGTGTTATTTCTTTTCTCCCTTTATACACATTTCTCTTATTCTTTTATGCAATCTATTATTTCTATTTCACACAAAGATGCCTTGATGAGTTTTGTTTAAAGTGTTTCAGAAATATAGGTTGTCAAAGTCTACTTGTCATAAACTCTCTTCTTGCAAAATTTTTCAAGAGTTTGTGTTAGGATAGATTTTATTGTATTCAACAAGTGAATATGAGTTGAGTGATTTATGACTTCTCTCATATGTTCATTTGTTTGTTGTGGTTTTGTCACGGATTGCCAAAGGGGGAGATTGTTAGGACATATGTGTTTCACTTGTTAAGACCATATGTCATGATTTTATGTAATTGGCTTATCCTTTGACAAAATGCGCTTTACTTGTATTTGGGTAGATTTAGGATGTTTTAAATACTTCAAGAAACCTTGTTTCAAGATCAAGTATTGAAGCTTTCAAGTGTGTTCAAGAAAACAAGTTCAGAGTGCAAAATCATTAAATCTCGACAGCTGGTCGACAGCTACATCTATCGAGCTTAAGGCATCTATCGAGCTTAAGGAAGCTGTTCTTCATTTCGGTGTACTCGACACCTTCTCGACACCTGCTATCTGTCGAAGTTTAAGATTTTCAGAATTTCAATATGATTTTCTTGGGATCCGTGAATGTGTCTTTGGGCCTTCTTTTCTCATAAACCTAGACATATAAAAGGATCAGTTTAAGAGCCGTCAAAGTGTTCACAAGTTGCACAAGTTTTGAGCAAACTCTGTTCAAGCAAATTGTGATCGGAGACGAAGTTCTTGCCCTAGTTCATCTCTTTCTCTTGAAGAAGTTGCTGTGTATGTGCACCATAGGGTTTTGTGACCAAGCATCTTCTTGATCTTCATCGTTTGGATGAACTGAAGAACTTTGTAACCAACAACCTTCTTAGTTGGTGATTGAAGTCGCATACTGGGATCTGCGCAATTGGTTAGTCACGTACTGGGAGTTGTGCATTTAAAAGGGGAGCTGTCACTACAGAACAAGTCCAATTGAGTATTGGGGTAAGGGTTCAACTGTAGGTTGGTAAGGTACTGGAATTCCTTTACTTGTAACCGCTTGTTGTGATAATAGTGGAGTTTCGGGAGTGGTGACCTAAAAATCACCCGGTGGGGGTTTTTGCCGTTAGGTTTTCCCCATTTGTAAACAAATCACCGTGTTATTTATTTTCCGCTGCATTATTAGTTTATTGGTGATTTGTTTGTGCTACCGCGCGTTTGCATGATATATTGATTAATTAATAACTTGGCTAATTAATTAATTAATTTCTATCACAAGGGGTCATTTAGTTTGTGGCCTATCAAATTCTATGCTAAACTAAATGATATTGTTAACTCTGCTTAAAATTTAGGTGAAATCTATGATCAACCAAAGATTGTTAAGAAGATTCATAGATCCTTGACTGAGGACATTAGACCCAAAGTGATTGCCATCATTGAAAGCAAGGATGTGAACTCCATCCCTATTGATGAACTTGTAGGATCTCTTCAGTCCTATGAGTTGGACCTACCTAAGACAAGCAAATCCAAATCAATGGCTCTTAAGTCAGTTGATGATGTTGATGGGAATGGATTTGATGATGAACTCTCTGTTACAAAGATTGCTTACCTTGCCAACAACTTTAGAAATTTTCTTAAGAACAATAACAGAAGGGCAAGGGGTAAAAACAATGCTGAACCTAGAAATTTTAAGAGGAATGATCCCACTAAGCTGAATAATACTGAAAAACCTAAAGAGAAAGTAGGTCAAACTTCTAATAATTCTATGGGTCAACAATGTTTTGGTTGTCAAGGGTATGGTCATGTGAAATCAGAATGTCCTACATTCTTGAGAACAAAGGGTATGGCTATGGCTATAACCCTTAGTCATGATGAAGTTTTTGATCATGAGTCTGGTAGTGATAAGGATGGAAACTTCATTGTTTTCACAGCTACTGCTGTAGTTGATGAAAGTGTTGTGGTTGATGAAAACCCTTCTGATGGGGAACTCTCTGAGTTCGCTGATTTGCAAGAAGCCTATAATAAACTTTGCAAGGTTGCTGCAAAGGATGCCATGAATGTTAATTTAGGCTTACAGAAAATTGCTTCTCTTGAACTTGAAAAGAAAAATTTTCTCTTGAAATTGTCTGATGCAAATGAATTGCTTGATAAGGTGAAGACTGGGAACATGTTATTGCTTGATAAAGTAAAAAATTTAGAACTTGAATTATCTGTTGCTAGAGAACAAACAAATAGGACTGCTAGTTCCAAACCTGAACACATCCTTAGTATTCAGAAGTCTCCCTAAGACAAAACTGGTCTAGGTTTCGAAGATAGCATCATTGTTTCTAAGAATCATTCCACAAACTTTATTTCTTCTTCTGAGCCTCCCGTGAGTGAGATTGTCAAACCAACAGAAGTTACACCTCCTAGGAAGATTAGGGTTGATCTCAAAGAGTCTAAACCTAAGACTCCTAACCCTCCTAAGGACAAGGTGCATGATAGACCTGCATGGGTTTGTCATTTTTCTGAAAAGTTTGGGCACAATCATCCAAACTGTTTCAATTTGCAAGCTGCTAAGTGAGCAAATAAGCCAAAAGTACCTATGCCTCATGCACAAGATCCCATGGTACTTATTGGTGAATTGGTAAAGGCTTTAAACCTTAATTCCAATATTAGAGTTGCTCAGCATTCTAATATGAGTAATAACTCCAATGCAAGAGTTGCATCTAAAAAGTTTTGGATGCAAAAGGCTCGATCTAATTAAGTCTTTCTAACATGGTCCTTGTGCTTCATTGCTCTACTCTTTGTGACCATCCTTCTTTGGAGTTTTGTTTTCTTTGTTTTTCTAGGATTTGTATTGCATAACATTCATGCATTTCATTCTAGGTTGTTTTTGTTATTCTTCTCAAGAATAAAAATAATAAAAGGAGGAAAATGGAAGAAAAATGTGTTTTGCATTATTGTTCTTGAATTTGAAATCAAAGTTGGCCATATTATCTTTACATACAATGTTTATGTACCTTGTTTAGCTTGGATGAGCTTATTTTATTGCACTTTACTAGTTTGAGCTTTGTAGTGCATGTTGTGTGGGAGATGTTTATAGGTTTTGATCACTTGTTCTTGATCTTGAAGTCACATGCCTTTGATTGTTGGACTTGAACTTATTGAGAAAGGCATAAATAACCATCTCACCACAGTTTACTAGCCAATCATGAACACTTTAGTGCATATCATAAGATTTTGTGCTCGAGAAAATGTAGCACGTGCACAAAAAGAACATAAGGTGTAGCCACAGTTTAATGCTAAAATTGGTGTGTACATTATTGGGCTATAATTAATTCAATCAAATAAAATTGGTGTGTACATTATCTTGGCTATTTTAATAAGTCTCTAATCAAATAAAATTGGTATGTACATTATGAGGCAAATCAAGAAACTTACATGATTGCAAGCTTGTTTTCTAGGAGATGTGAGAGTTATATGATGTAACTCTTTAGGTGATAGTCTTTTTCAAATTATCCGCATGATAGCTGAAAGAAAAATGAGCTTATCACGGGTCGTCGTATCCCTATAAACATCAATAAGGGATAGAATAAAGTGAGAAAGGAAGTCGATAGAGATATCCTCTAAGAGGGACAACAAAAATCGAACATGAGGCTCTGTAATGGGGTTATAGTGAGACAAAGGATGAAGAATGAATGTTATCACCATGTTAATGAACCTTAGACCTTTTGCAAAGCCTAAGCAAGGGGTGTTTTGATGGTCACCCCAAGAAGAAGGTGTCTCATAGAAGCAAGACGAGAGTTCGTCTTTAGACACTGTCTTTAGAAGCTCATAGCCAGGGTAGTCAAGATGCACTACCCTAGGAACGTATCGTACCTCGGAGACAATCTCCGGAGTGACTATGATGCGTGTACCTCAAATGTGAGAGAAGAAATGAGGTACTGAAGTATTGATTCCATGCATATTGGAGTAAAACTCCTGTATGATCACGAAGGGACAAGTGACTGAGATGTCATAAAGTGACTCCCAACCCCTACTGTGAATCACAATGGGTAGGTCAGTGTCGGAAAAGTTCGACAGAATGACGTGGAATTCCGAATGAATGCCTTGTCTACTAAAGTTCTCTGAGAAGTCCTTTTGGGCTTCATCATCACGGAACTGAATAGAAGAAGGTGTAGGGTCAGAGGAAGAAGATACCCCAGAATGCAGAGGGTTTTGGGATGGAGTAGATTTGCATTTAGGTGCCATAGAGCAGACTAACGCAAGAAAGAGAGAGAGAGAAAGAGACAATCAGAAAAGTACTAACACAGTAGTCTATAAGAATGTAAAGAAATGAAGGTACGTATGCATGAAAATGCATGAGCATGTGACATGCAAATTTAAATACATCATTGGCTCAGCCCAATCCAAACCTACTAGCACACAACATTGTAACAAAGTAAACACAGATCTAAATGCATGAAACATTGTTATAATGCAAATGTGATGCAATGCATGAAGTTTTAAACTCATTTAAGCAACACCCATCCCAAAAATTTCACAAAGACTTGATCAATTTTGAAAAACCTCAAAAATTTTCAAAAATCCCAAAAGTTAGGTCAAAAGGAATGAAATGCATGATAAAGTGAGGGATTAAGGACCTTACTAGTGAAGAAGAACAAGATCAAGGTTTTAAAACTCTTGGGAATGAAGTTTGTAATGAGAGAGAAGAGTTTGGGAGGTGAAAAGGCTGAAAGCAATTGAGAGAGATCCAGGAGAAATGATCTGAAATCTCGAGGATCCTTGATATAGAAACTTCATAAATCTCGACAGATCGAGATGTGTCGAGAGGTATCGAGAATTAAAAAGGCGCTTTTTAGCTATGAAGAGCTATCCAGGATCTATCGAGAGGTGTCCACAGCAAAGGAATCTCGATGGATCGAGGAAGCTGTCGAGAAGCTATCGAGCAACCAAAAGGTATCTCGATGGATCAAGCAGCTATCGAGAATGCGATAAAAAGCAACTGAAGGGTCTCAATAGATAGCCTAGCTGTCGAGAGGTGTCCAGCAGCTGTCGAGATTGCTTAAAAACAGGTTTTCAAGAAGAGAAAAACATAGATATGAATGCAATCAAGCATGCTATACAACCAATGATCCAAACAACATTTTAAGCTCTCAAAATTATCTCTCAACGAGAAAAAAATGTTAAGCACATAAATCCAAAACACACACACACACACACACACTAAACAAGTCTTACCAATTTTATATTTCAAAAATTAGTTAAGACAGTTTAGTGAGCATACATTTACACAAGTATTCCTTATGATGGCCAACTCACATTGTACCTGCACATGTATCAAAAGTAGTTAAGAATTTTGCGTGTTTTGTGTGAAAAACATCGCAAGATTGCATAAGTGTCTACATGTTATGACGATTTGAGGTATGAGAAAATCACTTTAACTCACACACAATCATAACTATTTGATGGGGACTATCACTTTCGAGGTACATCTTATAACTCCCATATCTCCTAGAACACACGCTTGCAATCATATATAAAGCATTTTGATTCTTTTTACTTTTTATTTTTTCTTTGCATATTTTTCTTTTAAGCAAATCATGCATGGGCATATAAGAGATAGAAAAGAAATACCATTGATGTTAAGCATTTGACATTCCACTTTTGCTATGCCGAAGCATACAAATGTCATTTCATGATTGGCGGGCAACAGTTGTTAGATGGTTATTTTTACCTTTCTCTTAGAATTTTGTAGTCCTTCCAGTCAAAAAGAGTGATATGAGTGTTAAGCACAAGACATTACTTAACCTTACTCATCACAAATATGAGCCACAAAGCTCACTTGCTTAGTTGTGCATAGAGATACTCATCTAAGCTAAAACAGATACAAAGTTTAGAAAAACTTTGTTTCATTGGCCATCCAAGGTACATAAGTACCAATGTACACAAACACACACTGTTTTTGTATTTTTCTGATTTTTTCAATTTTTTTTAATTTTTTTATATGAAAAACAAAATAAAACAAAACTGAAAAGTAAACAAACAAAAGCATGTTAAACAAAGTAATGCATAAAACTAGATGCAAATGCATGAGGAGGAGGAGGAGAAAAGGAGATCAATTCATGGAGATAACACCAATGTTTTGGCGAAGGCATTCAAACTGTTTGCTATCAAGAGGTTTGGTGAACAAGTCAGCCTTCTGATCATTAGTGTGAATGAACTCAAGAGTAAGAGTACCATCTTCGACAAGCTCCCGAATGAAGTGATGTCGAATCTCTATGTGCTTAGTCTGAGAATGTTGAACTGGATTCTTTGAGATGTTAATGGCACTAGTATTGTCACAGTAGATGGTAAGATGCTTTTGACAAATACCGTAATCATTGAGGAGTTTTTGCATCCATAGAAGTTGGGTGCAACAGCTGCTGGTAGCGATGTACTCAGCTTCTGCAGTGGATAAAGAGATAGAATTCTGCTTTTTGCTCATTTAGGAGACAAGATTATTACCCACATAAAAACAACCCCCCGGTGAACTCTTTCTATCATCGGCATTCCTAGCCTAGTCAGCATCAGAATACCCAGCTAAGACATCATTTGTGTCCTTACTGTACTACACACCAAAGTCGGCAGTGGTTTTGACATACTTTAGGATTATTTTTAAAGCAATCATATGAGACTCTTTCGGATTAGCCTGATATCTAGCACACACTCCCACACTGTAACTAATGTCAGGTCTACTAGCAATAAGATAAAGAAGACTACCTATCATGCTTCTATAAAGAGATGAATCAACACTTTTACCTAACAAGTCAACATTGAGTTTAACATTTGGGCTCATAAGGGTTCTAACAGAACTAGCAGATTCCAAACCAAACTTTTTCACAAGATTTCTTGCATATTTAGATTAAGATAGGAATATACCTGTGTTAGGACATATGTGATTCACTTGTTCGGAATATATGTCACTATTTTATGTAATTGGCTAATCTTTTAACAAAACGCACTTTACTTGTAATTGGGTAGATCTAGGATGTATTTAATACCTTAAGAAACTATGTTTCAAGATCAAGTGTTAAAGCCATGCAAGTCTGTCCAAGAAACAAGCTGAAGAAGTGCTATTCATTAAAGCTCGACAGTTAGCTTGACAACTAGCTATCTATCGAGACCTGTAGAGCTGTTGAAGCCCGTGGCTCGACAGATAAGGTATCTGTCGAGGTTTATGAAAAACAGAATTCCAGTTCTGTTTTGACTCCAATCTGTGATTATGTGTTTGGGCTTTTTTTTTCTCACAACCCTAGACATATAAAAGGATTATTTTAAGGGCTGTCAAAGTGTTCACAAGTTGCACAAGTGTTGAGCAAAGTTTGTTCAAGCAATTTGTGACCGGAGATAGAGTTTTACCTTAGTTCATCATTCTTGTGAAGAAGTTGCTGTGTTTGTGCATTGTAGGGTTTTGTGACCAAACATCTTCTTGATCTTCATCGTGGATGAACTGAAGAACTTTGTAGCCAACAATCTTCTCTAGTTGGTGATTGAAGTTGAGTACTGGGATCCACACAATTGGTTAGTCACGTACTGGGAGCCATGCATCAAAAGGAGAAATTGTCACTATAGAGCAAGTTCAATTGGGTATTGGAGTAAAGGTTCAACTATAAGTTGGTATAAGGTACTGGGATTCCTTTACTTGTAACCATTTGTTGTAATAATAGTGGAATTTCGGGAGTAGTGACCTTAAAATCACTCGGTGGGGTTTTTGCCGTATTGATTTTCCTCATTTGTAAACAAATCACTATGTCAATTTATTTTCCACTGCATACTTAGTTTAATTGGTGATTTGTTTATGCTACCACGCTTTGCATGATAATTTGATTAATTAATAAACTTTGCTAATTAATCAATTAATTCATCACAAGGGGTTAATTCGTTTTTGGCATATCAACCTGAATCTTGTTGATGAATCTGCAAGCCAAGGACGTGAGTCAGCTCTCCAATCATGCTCATCTCGAACTCGCCTTGCATGAGTTTTGAGAAACTATGAGCAAGTTCATCCTTAGTCGACCTAAAGATGATATCATCAACATAGACTTGAGCAAGTATCAACTCGCTGTCTTCCCTTTTAATGAAGAGAGTTTGATAAGCTTTTCCTCTTGTGAACCCATGTGATACCAAGTATTGTGTGAGCTGATCATACCAAGCTCTAGGGTCTTGCTTTAAACCATAAAGTGCCTTCTTGAGGTACAACACATGATCTGGAAAGTGTGGATCAATGAATCCTTTTGGTTGAGCCACATAGACATCTTCTTTAAGGAATCCATTCAAGATGGCAATCTTTACGTCCATTTGGTATAGCTTGAACATCAAGTGACATGCTAGGGCTAGGAGAATTCTAATGGACTCCATGCAGGCTACTGAAGCCAATGTCTCATCATAGTTTACTACTTCCATCTGAGAATATCCTTGAGCTACAAGACTAGCCTTGTTGCGGATCATATTACCCTCCTCATCAGTCTTATTGCAGAATATCCACTTTGTGCCGATGATGTGCTAACCCTCCGGTCTAGGTACTGGAGTCCAAACATCATTCCTTTGAAACTAAAGCAGTTCATCATGCATAGCTTCAACCAGCTTTCATCCTGAAGAGCTTCCTCAACTTTAGTGGGTTCAACCTGCGACAAGTAACAAGAATAAGACACAAAGTTAGCAACGCATTTATCAACTGTACGCTTCCTTAGTGTAAGTTCATTCATGTTTCCCATAATAACTTTAGGAGGATGATTCAATTTGATCTTGGAGGAAGGTCATTTCTCTTCATGGGTTTCAGAATCAAGTGAAGTAGATATGCCTACTAAATCTTCTACAACGCTTGGAGTATCGGGAGTACTAGGGGATGCAGGCACTTGTTCAACAATTTCTTAAACTTCCTTGGGCTCGGGAGGAAGAATCTCTTTGTGGATTTCCTCACTAAATTTCTCAGAATCAGAATCTGAAGATTCATCAATAACAACATTTACTGCTTCCATTACCTTTGCGGTTCTTTTGTTGTATACCTGATAAGCCTTGCTTGTAGAGGAGTATCCCAGAAATATTCTTTCATCGCTTTAGGAGTCAAATTTTCCCACATTCTCTCTATTCTTGAGAATGAAACAAGTACTTCTAAAAATTCTGAAATACTTCACATTTGGCTTTCTTCCTTTCCATAACTCTTATGGAGTCTTCTTGGTGCCGGGTCTAAAGTTCACCCTATTTTGCCGTATGACATGCAGTGTTAACGGCTTCTCCCTACAAGTTTCTAGCCACATCCTTGTTGTGTAACATGGCTCTAGCCATCTCTTGAATAACTTTGTTCTTCCTTTCTACTACACCATTAGGTTGAGGAGTAATAGGAGCAAAGAATTCTTGAGATATACTTGATCTCATGCAAAAGGACTCCATATTTGAGTTCTCGAATTCCTTACCATGATCACTTCGATTTCGATCAATTTTCAAGCTCTTCTCAATCTGCAATCTTGTGCACAAGGCTTCAATGTGCTCAAGAGCATCAAACTTGGATTGTAGGAGGATGACTAAGTGTACCTAGTGAAGTCGTCTACCACAACCATGATGTATCTCTTTCCACCAAGAGACTCTATTCTAGTTGAACCCATAAGATCTAGATGTAGTAGCTCCAATGGCCTGGATGTAGCAGATGTCTGAGTGCTCAAATGTTTAGCTTTTGTCTGTTTCCCAAGTTGACATGGTCCACACACCACATTGCTCACTCTACTGAGCATTGGTATTCCCAAAACTGACTCATGCTTAGATTCAATTGAAAGATGTTTGTAACTAGCATGTCCCATCCTTTGGTGCCATAAATCTTCATTTGGTAAACGAATGCTATCGCACACAATATCAGCATCAGGACCCAAGCCATAACAATTGTCTAGAGTGCGAACACCACTTATAAGTTTCTTTCTAGACTCATTCATGACAAGGCATTTTCCCTTTAAGAATAGTACCATGAAGTCTTGATCACATATCTGACTTATGCTCAACAGGTTCACTCTTAAACCTTCTACATATACAACATTTGCAATGTCTGGCAGTCCAGGTAGAGAGATGATTCCCTTTTCTTTAATCTGTGATTTGCTCCCATCACCAAAAGTGACATTACCACCTTTCTTAGACTCGAAAACCTTGAAGAGAGATCGGTTTCCAATCATGTGTCTTGAGCAACCGCTGTCAAGGTACCACAAACACATGTCCATAACCTTAAATGCGAACTTCATCATGAAGCACACTTTATGCTTAGATGACAGATCAGTGGGAATGGTGTTTTCTCTCATCTGCCTTTTATGAACTAAACCTTTAACTTTCACTCTTCTTAAACGAACTCCTTTGCACATTTTCATTCTGAGACAGTCTAATTTCTTCTTTGTCAAGTTAAGATCTTTTCCAATAGTCATCATAATAGAATTCAAATAACTTTTAGACTTGCATTTTCTGATACACTCAAACAAGTAGAGATTAAAAAAACAAGATGTATTTGAAAACAAAGATCTCTTCAAGCTGATTGCAGCCATGACAACATGGGTCAATTAATCATACAGTAAAGATTAATACCTAATCCGAGTGTGCCTTCTCTGATACCACTTGATAGGCCAAGAATGTATTGACCCCTTGTGATAAATTAACCAATTGATTTAGCCAAGTTAATTAATTAATTCAATTAACATGCAAAATGCGTGGTAGAACAAACAAATCACCAATTAACTAAAGTGTAGCGGAAATTAAATTGACACGGTGATTTGTTTACAAGTGGGGAAAACCTACACGGCAATAACCCCACTAGGTGATTTTAAGGTCACCACTCCCGAGAATCCACTATTATAAAAACAAGCGGTTACAAGTAAAGGAATCCTAGTACCTTATACCAACCTACAGTTGAACCCTTACCCTAATACCCAATTGGACTTGTTCTGTAGTAACAATTTCTCCTTTTCAATGCACGGCTCCCAATACATGACTAACCAATAGATGTGCGGATCCTAGTACACGATTTGATCACCAACTTGAGAAAGATGTTGGGTGCAAAGTTCTTCAGTTTATCACACGATGAAGATCATGAAACTCCTTGGTCACAAAACCCTAAGGTGTACAAACACAATAGCTTCTTCAAGAAAAAGATGAGCTAGGGAAAATTCTGTCTCCGGTCACAATTTACATGAACACAACTTTGCTTCACACTTGCGCAACCTTTTACGGCCCTTAAAATAATCCTTATATATGTTTAGGGTTGTGAGAAAAGAAAGCCTAAACACATACTCACTGATTGGAGTAAAATCAGCTCTGAAAAACTGAATTTCATAAACCTCGACAGATAGGGTATCTATTGAGCTAGCTGTCAAGCTTCGGGCTTCAGCAGCTTTTTAAACCTTGATTGATGCTAGCTGTCAAGCTTTAAAATCCAGCACTTTCTCACTTGTTTTTTGGACAGACTTGCATGGCTTTAACACTTGAACTTAAGACCTTGTTCCTTGAGGCATTAAACACATCCTAGATCTACCCAATTATAAGTAAAGTGCGTTTTGTCAAAGGATTAGCCAATTCTAAATTGACATATGTTCCTAACAACAAATCACATATGTTCTAACAATAATTATCTCAAGCTGACCATTGCACAGCCGTTACAGGACATTGAATGGGGATGGCTATTAAATGAGTATTTAAGCCTCCAGCTCAACCGTAATTGATGGATAGTGATAAAATGCTTGTCCATATTGCAAACTGTCCATGTTAATGACGAGTAAAAGTATGGACAAGCGTAAACGCATTAGTTCCATACAGCATTTAATGTCTAAATGATAAATGAGCACAGAGCTGTTACTACCGTCCAATTATGAGCATTTAATGGTTGTTACAGACGTTAAAGGGCTGAGGATAAATGGTCATTATTAGGTCATAAATACTCCTTAAGGAGGCCAGTAGATTGTGCATTTACTCACACAAGGGCTATATAAAGTCAGGAGAGACAAGTAAGTGTGGCATGTTGAACACACACACAAATTACTCTACAGATTACAGATTTCTAAAGAATTTAAGCTAATTTAAGCATCGAAGGGTCCTTGGCAAGCCCTAAACTGATGTCATTATCTGCTTAGTACTAACTTTGGTACAGGATCCCCAGGTCGTCCAAAGTACTGACGAGGAACATACTGACGAATTCCAGGTCATCCATCATATTGATGAGGTACATACTGACAAGCTCCAGGTCGTCCAACGTACTGATGAGAAACATACTGACGAGGTGAAATTTTGCTTCATCACTTGATATTAAAAGTTGATAAGAAGTAGTTTCTATTTATCAGTTAAGAGAATCATGTAGCTATCCTTCTGTTGTACTTAATAATCCTTCTAATAAAATAAAGGGGAAAAAAGATTTAATCTTTTGAATTTAAAAGCAATAAATTTGAAAAGGGAAAAACTAAGTGCATTGTACTTTTTGTTTCTCAATTAAATTCAATCATATAGCTATGTAAGAGCATCTCCAATAAATTAGCTAA
Source organism: Quercus robur (assembly GCF_932294415.1). Lineage (NCBI taxonomy): Eukaryota > Viridiplantae > Streptophyta > Magnoliopsida > Fagales > Fagaceae > Quercus > Quercus robur. The sequence goes on from NC_065535.1 coordinate 83,717,784, forward strand.
ATTTATTTTTTGGGGAACAAACCCCAAAAATCAGCTCCAACAGATTCTCCAAATGCAAAACTTTTCCAATTTTTTTTTTGAAGTTGCTACAGTGCTTCTCTAGATATAGAAAATACTGTAGCAACTCTAAATGAATTTTTCTACTTAAAAAATCATACAATTCAACAAAAAACAATTCTTTCTCTCTCCTCTCACAACGGCTACAAACACAACAATCCTTTCTCTTAAACATCTCTAAACTCAAGCATAATCAAAATACAAATTGTTAGGGACATATTTGATGTAATTGGCTATTCCTTTGACAAAACGCATTTTACTTGTAATTTGGTAGATCTAGGATGGGTTTAGTATTTCAAGAAACAAGTGTTCATGTTTAGTATTGAACCCATGCAAATCTGACCAAGAAACAAGTGAAGAATGTGTTGTTCATTAAAACTCGACAACAATCTCGATAGAAAGACTTCTATTGAGGTTTAATGTTGAAGCTCAACAAAAGTTTGACACAAGCTGTATCTGTCAAGAATTACGAAATCAGAAATTCCATATTTGATTACACGCATATCCTTGAGTATTTGTGTAGGGTTTCTTTTCTCACAACCCTAGACATATATAAGGATTATTTTAAGAGCTATCACAAGGGGATGCAAAGTGATTATACACACTTATTGTGACCGAAGACAGAATTTGCTCTAGTTCATCTTTTTTTCTATAGAAGCTACTGCGTCTTTACGCCAAGGGTTTTGTGAACAAGGAGCTTCTTGATCTTCATTGTAGATGAACTGAAGAACTCTGCAGCCAACATCTTCCTCAAGTTGGTGTGTTAGTCACGTACTGGGATCCCTGCATCATTGGTTAGTCGCGTATTGGGATTCGTGCATTAAACGGAGAGATTACCGCTACAATACAAGTCCAATATGGTATTGGGGTAAGGGTTCAACTATAGGTTGGTATTAAGTACTGGGATTCCTTTTACTTGTAATTGCTTGTTTTGATAATAGTGGATTCTTAGGAGTGGTAACCTTAAATTCACCTAGTGGGGTTTTGCCTTAGTGGTTTTCTCCATTCGTAAACAAATCACTTGTGTCAAATTTAATTTCTACTACATTTAGTTATTTAGTGATTTGTTTGTGCTACCACGCTATTGCATGTTAAATTGACTTAATTAATTCACTTGGGTAATTAATTAATTAATTTGCCAAAGGGGTCAATACATTTTTAGCCTATCAAGTGGTATCAGAGCGGGCACATTTTGATTAGGTTTAATCTTTGTTGTGTGATTCATTGACCCCTGTTTGTCAGGGATAAAGGACAATCTCTTATTATACCTCCTTTATTTGATGGCACTAACTATGCATACTAGAAAGTACACATGAGAGCTTTCTTGCAGTCTTTAGATGAAAAGGTGTGGCAAGCTGTGGAGATTGTCTGGATATATGCTCACTAAACTGTCTTAACTTGTTTTTGAAATATAAAATTGGTTAGACTTGTTTAGTGTGTGTATGTGTTTTGGATCTTGAATGCTTTGCATATATGTTGAGAGATGGTTTGAGGCTAAATATGTTGATTGGATCTATGTTTAAGTAGCTTGCTTGTTGCATTCATCTCTATGTGTTTTTCCTTTCTTGAAAAACTCATTTTCTTCAAGCTCGACAGCTTCTTGATAGATCCTCGAAAGATTCCCTTCTATCAAGCCCTTCTTTCTCCTTGTCTCGACAGATCTTAACAAAATTTCGATCCATCAATATTTTTGGGTTTCTCTTCGATAGAATCTCGACAACTTCTTCGATCCATTGAGCCAAATTTCTGAGCTCTTTGTCTGGCTGATAGATTCTCAACAGATTCTCGATCCATCGAGGTGTTTTTGCCGTTGACAAATCCTCAACAGCACCTCGATAGATTCATTTCTATTGAGATTAGTGCTCGACAGATCTCGACAGATACTTCGATCCATCGAGCTACGATTTCCTTATATCGTTTGAGTGCGAACTAGACACCATTTTTCACTTCTCTCTCTCGACAGACACTTCTCTCTCTCGTCCCAAACACATTTCTCTCACTCAAATGTCACTACCCACTACATTTTCAGCCTATATCAAGTTCAGATCACTTGGTAAGCTTCCTAAAAGCCTTTTTTTTTTTTTTTTTTTTTTTTTTTTTTTTTTTTTATGCATTCATGCATTTTAGACCTAGGTTTTGGGGTTTTTGAAAATTTTTGGGATTTTCGAGATTTTTGTGGAATTGTTGGGTTAGGTGTTTTTGATTTGATATTATATGCTTATGAATTGCATTCTCATTGCATTTTAACAATGTTTCATGCATTTAGATGTGTGTTTGATTATTATTGATTATGTGCTGGTAGTTTTGGGTTGGGTTTTTACCCATGATGTCTTTAAATTTTACACCTCACATGTTCATGCATTTTTCATGCATACGTGTTTTCCTTTCTTTTCTTTTCTTGTTCTCTAGTTGTGATGTGTTCTCTCTCTCTCTCTCTTTCTCTCAGATAGACTGTACTATGGCACCCAAAGTGCGTAAATCTACTCCCGCTTGGAACCCTCTTAGTTCTGGGTCTTCTTCTTCTGATCCTATTCCCCCTCTTCACGTTCGGTTCCATGATGAGAAGGCCCAAAAGGACTTCTTGGAGAACTTTCAGAAACTTGGCATTCATTTGGAGTGCTAAGTTATTCTGTTGAAATTTTCCGACACTCCTCTCCCAATCATCATTTGGACTCAAGGCTGGGAATCTCTACTTTAGAGACCCTTGAGGTGTCCCATCATGTTTATACAAGAGTTTTACTCCAATATATACAGTATCGATACCTCTGTACCTCGTTTTTCCACGACATTCCGAGGTACACGTATCGTTGTTACCCCGGATCTTATATCCGAGGTATTACATGTTCTGAGGATAGCGCATCCTGACTACCCCGATTGTGATCGTCTTCGGACTGTGTCCAGAGACGAGCTTCTGTCTCATTTTTGTGAGACACCTTCCATATGGGGTGGTAAGCAAAACACCCCATGCTCGGGCTTTGCAAAAAAAGGTCTGATGTTCCTTAATATGGTGATGACATTTACTCTTACTTCATTGTCTCACTATAACTCTATCACTGAGCCTCGTGCTCGTTTCCTTTTGTCTCTTCTTGAGGACCTCTCTATTGACTTTCCCTCTTACTTCATCACTTCTATCGTCGATGTCTATCAGGATATGGCTACACATGATAAGCTCATCTTTCCTTTGGCTATCACGCATATCCTTCACCACTTCTCCATTTCCATTCCTGATTCTCCTTATTACACCACTATGGGTGCCATTAGCGTCGGTTCTGTTCGACAGAGCGAGGCCTAGCTTCGACTGAAGCGGCCACGAGTGTAGACAACCGATCTTGCAGCTTCTACTGTTTCTTCTTCCTCAGCTCCTTCTACCTCTGCAACTGGTGGTGGGACCCTCGAGGCCATCATGGTGCAGCTTCAGAGCATGGATGCTCGCCTTGACTCTCTCACTAATGAGATGTGTCAGGTGAACACCCGCGTTGGACATATTGCATGCTGATAGGCTCGAATTAGTGGTTTCACTCCCTTTCCATCTCCTTCTCTAGAGGCTTCAAAAAATGAGGATGGTGATGATGAGGACGATGCTAGCTCTTCCAGTGATGACGAGATGACGACCTCTTTGTGACTTGCCCTTTGTCATTTGTGACAAAAAGGGGGAGTAGTTTGGGGTTTGAGAGTAGTCTTGTACTTAGAGGGAGAGTTAGTATAGGACATTTTTGTTAGGGGGAGTGTTTATACTTCTTGAGGGATGTAGTGAGGTTTACATGTACTTTTCTTTTCTTTCTTTACATTAGCCTCTTGTATACTGGTCTTGTGACCATTTATTGACACACATTGTACTTATCTTTTCATATATATGATGATGATGTATGTTTCTTCACCTATCTCTCCATGTGTTGTTTCTTTTCTCTCTTTATAGACATGTTTCTTTATGTATGCAATCTTTATTTCTGTTTCACACATGATGCCTTGATGAGTTTTGTTTAAGTGTTTCAGAAAGACAGGTTGTTAAAGTCTACCATGCCATGAACTCTCTTCTTGCAAAGTTTTTCAAGAGTTTATGATAGGGTTAGATTTGTTTTGTAATTCAACAAGTGATTATGAGTTTAGTGATTTAAGACTTCTCTCATGATTCATTTATTTGTTGTGGTTTTGTTACGGATTGCCAAAGGGGGAGATTGTTAGGGACATATCTGATGTAATTGGCTAATCCTTTGACAAAACGCACTTCTTATAATTGAGTAGATCTAGGATGGGTTTAGTACTTCAAGAAACAAGTGTTCATGTTTAGTATTGAAGCCATGCAAATCTAACCAAGAAACAAGTGAAGAATGTGTTGTTCATTAAAACTCGATAGCAATCTCGACATAAAGACTTCTATCGAGATTTAATGTTGAAGCTCGACAGAAGCTCAACACAAGCTGTATCTGTTGAGAATTACGAAATAAAAAATTTCAGATCTGATTACATGCATATCCTTGAGTATTTGTGTAGGGTTTCTTTCTCACAACCCTAAACATATATAAAGATTATTTTAAGAGCTGTCATAAGGGGATGCAAAGTGATTATACATGCATATTGTGACCGGAGACAGAATTTGCTCTAATTCATCTTTTTCTCTATAGAAACTACTACATCTTTACACCAAGGACTTTGTGACCAAGGAGCTTCCTGATCTTCATTGTAGATGAATTGAGAAGAACTTTACAGCCAACATCTTCCCCAAGTTGGTGTGTTAGTCACGTACTGGGATTCGTTCATTGAACGGAGAGATTGCCACTACAATACAAGTCCAATTGGGTATTGGGGTAAGGGTTCAACTGTAGGTTGGTATTAGGTACTAGGATTCCTTTTACTTGTAACCGCTTGTTTCGATAATAGTGGATTATTGGGAGTGATGATCTTAAATTCACTCGGTGGGGTTTTGCCTCGGTGGTTTTCCCCATTCGTAAACAACTCAACTGTGTCAAATTTAATTTCCGCTACATTTAGTTATTTGATGATTTGTTTGTGCTACCACGCTATTGCATGTTAAATTGACTTAATTAATTTACTTGGGTAATTAATTAATTGATTTGCTAAAGGGGTCAATACATTTTTGGCCTATCACAAACTCAAAAACACAATTTTAAAATTAATCAAATCATAACAATAAAAGAAAAAGAAGAAAAGACAAAAGCCATCTGACCCATCTGGGTTGCGTTAGGGAGGAAGACGAGTGACGATGGAGCGGAAGTCGTGGCTTGGCACAGTGAATGTCGATTCTACACCTACCTGTGTCCTTCAATCAACGGTGGAGCAAGCAAGATATCTCTCACTTGTTCTTTCTCTGTTTCTTATCACATAGAGAGCTAGAGAATGTTCTAGAATCAAGTAGAAAAAGAAAAAGTAGAGAGAGAGAGAGCTGGAAAAAGTGTTCTAGAATCAAGTAGAAAAAGAAAAAGAAGGGAGGATAGAGATAGGAGTGGGTATACGTGTGTGGTGGAGAAAAAATAAGAGAAAAAAAAAGAAAAAAAGAAAAAGAAACGTATGGATGAAATTGAAAGGAAAAATAATATAAAGAATAAGAAATCACAATTAAGAAATGCTACCACAATATTTTCACAATAAATCTTAAGTAACCGATTGTAATTAAAGAATATTGGTGAGTAAAAAAAAAATTCAGTGGTGAGTTCAAATTGGAACTAGTAACAAATTTTCACATAAGATTTTGTTTTGATTCTTTTGAAAGTATTGCGAAAAATGTTGTGAATATAACACTTCTCATTGAAAAATATAGTTGTTGGGAATGAACATTGGAAGAATAAATGATGGTTAAAAAAAGAATAAAGAATGAATGAAGAAATAATATTTAAATGAGATGGAGAAAATGATAGAGAATCTATTAGAAAGTGTATTTGAAAATGTAGGTAGGTAAAAGGTAAATGTCACTGTTCACTGTCTAAATAGTACAAAAATTTAAATAAGCTGCTAAAGATGCTCTAACAATATAATAAAAATAATATTATATTTTTTGGAACAATTAAACTTAATTACATGGTTTATAATTAGTCAGTAGAATAATATAATTGAATTTAATTGAAAACCTCAAATAAAACAATTAAATAATTTTACCTAAATTTTACCATTTTTTATGGGAAGTATACGTTTTTAGACCCCTTAAAACACAATTGGATTAACCTAGTTAATTAGCCAAGTGATTACTTAGTTCAAATTTTAGATCTAAATTAACACAATCATATAATCATATCAATGTAAAGTGTAAAATATAAAGAACACAAAGATATGATGACCTAGGAAACCACACTGGTAAAAACCTGGAGAGGATTTAACCTAGCTATCCTCAAGGTAAACTTGAATCCACTATGAAAGAATCGAAATTTTACAATAGCGACTTAGACCACTAACATCCTATTGCTACCCACCAGTAGAAAACTTACTGATACGACTACATGACAACTCCGAGACCACGAACTCCTTTTTTCTTGGATTCTCCAGCAAGTACAAGCACACCCACTTGTGTATCTTTAAGCTTTTATTGCAGTAACTGAATGATCATCAAGCTCTCAATGGAATCTCCTTCTTGATAATCCTAAGCATGTGTGAAGGCAACCATCTCTCAAATCTCACAAGAGATTCACACACATAGCAAATAGAGCCACCTCAAAAACGTGGCTAGGGTTTCCCTTTTATACCTAGGGAAAAATATAAAACCCTACACGTCATATGGGCTTAGGGCTGAGTTGGAAATTCTACAGAAAAAAAATTATGCCCGACTTTCGATCGGTCGAGTCTAATTCTCGATCGATCGAGCCAGACCGAATTGTACAATGAATTCTACAACAGCTTGATTCCAACTTTACATAAAACACATACTTTGAGCAAGTCTAAAACAAGACTAAAAACCTGTTTTGATCATGGTTTGCCAACAATACAAATTAGAGTTCTAATACATTAGTTTCTAAGTACTTAGAATCTAACAGGAAGTTTTACCTATTTGAAAAGAATAAAACTTCAATCTCAAATTCCATTGGCCATTAATGGTAAAATATTAGAAAATGACCACTCCATTTCTTGTAGAAAACAAGTGCACACTATTGTGTCATATCGGGATAAAGAAATGACAATCTGCTCAAGACTTTCATGGTCATATTCAAACCAAATTGCCCTTTGCATTTGTATATAACTTCTTCAAAATTTGAAAAATATTATAAGACCACAACATATACACTTGGATTAGGTTAGAGTAGAATTTCTATCTTATATCAACAAATATATATATATATATATATATATACACACACATATATGATAAGGATTTATACAATTAAAAGATGTTAGATATATATACTTTTTATTTAAAGATTATTTAAGTGCTTAGAATTTTGAATACTCACATCAGGGAATTAGTGGCCCAACTAGGAATTTTAAGTTGGGGCCGAACTATTGTATCAAGATAAACTCAAATCACATATATACACTACCTAAAAAAATCCACATAATATATGTGTGTGTATGAAACTACAAATGTTAATTTTCTTATACTAAAGTAAGTTACCTATATACATGATTATCGATTTTAATATGTATATATACTCACCCAGATACAAGATCTTTTTTTTTTTTAAGAAAAACTTATAATTTTCTTAAACTCTAATGAAATGAGTAAGGGTGTGCAGCCAACCCACCAACCTGCCAAAACCAACCTAACCCAACCCAACCCAACCCACCGGGTTAGGTTGGTTTTTAAGGGGTTGGTGATTGGGTTGGTTTATGAGATTTTTTTTAATAGTGGGTGGGGTTGGATTTGGGTCATAATTACAATCACAAACCCATTTAACCTAACCTGGCCCACCTATATATTTAAAATTTAAATTATATATTTAAAAATATATTATAAAATTAATTTTATTTTATTTAATTTTTCCCCTATTTAGCTCTTCCTATATAAAACCCGATTACCTCGCAAACCTGGCAGTCTTATTTCTCTCTCTACCACCTTATACTTCCACTCTCCCACTCCACTCTTATTTGTTTATAACTGAGTTGAGATACTAGTTCACGTATATTTTGTTTTTCAACTCAATTGGAAATATTTTTTTTATAATTGAATTGGAATACTAGTTCAAGTATATTTTGCTTTTCAACTCAAGTGGCAAGTAAGATATATTTTTTATGTTCAATTTAATAATAATAGAAAAAAAAAAAAAACTGTCCAATCCATGGGTTCAACCCCAACCAAACCTGATCCCTGTGGGTTAGGGTTGAACCCCTATAATGAATTGGGTTGGGTTGAAAAATCCCCTCAACCCGATCCAACCCAACCCATGCAAACCCTTAGAAATGAGTATACAAAAGTTGTATAATTGGCTATACAATATACAAATTTGTAGAACAAAAAAAAAAGAAAAAAGAATATAGTATTTTCCATCAAAGTCATGCTCAACAATAATATTTTACGTAATGAACTTCATCAATTATTATTTATATATCAATATTATTCATAATTTCCTTTTGAATTTATAAATTTTTTGCAAAACTTCATCCATATATGTTTGAGAAATCAAAATCATAATGTCACCATTGAAGTCTCCTATGAGCTTTTTTTTTTTTTTTTTCTTGCTTGATAAAATCTTGAGAATAGAAAAGTTCAACTGAATTGCATATATTATCAATGCATAATGTTGAATGATTTGTAAGCAATAATAAGATTTGAAATTGAGCTAAAATTAGGGGTTTCATTACTTACTCACATAATTTACTAAATTATTTCATTCTATTGCAATTGTATATTAGCTCTAAACTCCCTTTTTTTTTTTTGGAAATGGATTATTAGATTAGTTGATCAATGCTTTTTTTTTTCTTTTTTTTTGGGAGGGGGGAGGGAGCTCCTAAGTTTTTTCACATAACCTCTAAAGATTTATAAAATATACCTATATTAAAAAAAAAAAAAAAAAACCTTTTAGAAGGGCTATATATATATATTGTAAAGTTGTAATTTACAACTAGTTTATGTTGGCTTTAATTCTGTGCCAAATTTGATTGTAATATTGTTCAATCTTATGTACCCTATATTTTATGTGAGATTTATTTGTAAGGGTTGTGTGTGAGAGAGAGAGAGTGTGAAGACTCAAGACTTTTGAAGACTAAAGAAGTTTTCGCGGATAGCTCGTGAGAAGGCTTCCCGCGAAGTGAAGCATGTGCCCAGCACATGACTGGAATGCGAAGAGTCAGGACAGGATGGAGACAGCTGGTTTTCGTGAGTGTCTCGCGGGTAAGGCCTTCTCATGAGATACCTGCGAAACATTCTATTTTGTTGAACTGTCATATATGATACACACTTTCTTTACCCACACTATATATACTCATATTACTCATAGATGTTGAGGAGTACTTCTGAAGGAAAACCTTAGCCATAACCCTTGAGAGTTAGAGATTGTTATACCCACATTTCTCTACACAATCCTTTGTAGTTTTTCCTCAACTCCTACCTCTCCATTTCCATATCCTTGAGAGGTTGATAGCCCAAACACTTACCACCCCCTTTGAGAGTGTCAAGTGAGGTTTTGGTGCTGCTAGGAAACATTAGAAGAAGCCAAGTTTTGGCTGATGCAATCAGGCGTATTGCTGGATCCGGAGAGCTAGAGAAGACACGGTTTTGAGAAGCCTTGTTGGATTAGGAGCTTGGAGGGCTTACGTGCATTGGGTAGATTAGGCTTGGAGAGTCTCTTGCTACTCGTGTATCCTAACTGATTGTCTAGTGGATCGATTTACCGCTTGGAGGGCGGTGGAGAGGTTTTACACCAAGTACTTCAATTTCCTCTTCGATAACACATTGGCGTGATATCTTGTGTTTGCATTCTTCTTCCCTACTCTTTTACCTTTCATTTACTACTGTGTTTTAATGATTATGGGTTAGAGTAGTTTATTTTTTTATCCGCTTGCATTTACTTTATTTTGCACTTAGTTTAAGTTAGAGAAAAATCAACCGAGCCGTAACTTTATTTTGGGAGTCTAAACAGCTCTTGTGTTTTTAACACATTTTTGAGCTTTCATATATATATAAATATATATATATATACATATATATATATATATATATATATATATATAGAGAGAGAGAGAGAGAGAGAGAGAGAGAGAGAGAGAATGTAAACGAGCATGTCAAGACGAGTTGTAAACCCAAATGTCTCAGATTCAGCTCTATGAGGATGGTTGGAGCTTCCGAGATTTATTTGACAAAGGTGGATTCAAAGAGCCCTGTCATAACATGGTTCCACACCCTAAAAAAGAATAAAAGAAATGATATTAATAGAACTAGCTAATACTCATTCAAACATCTTTCTTTTTTCATTTATATAAAGGAGTTCCTTCTAGGATGGTAGATGCTTTTATTTTTACTAATGTATAATAATCTGATTATATAATTTATCCAGTGAATGTTTCCAACATACTGGAAATGTCAATTTAGATTGCTCTAGCTGGAACATTCTATAATTCCATTGCAAGAAATTAAGTTTAGTGATCTAAAATCTTTTTCTTGTTTCAACCCACTATATTTCGTTTTTACATTCATCAATTGAATGAAACATTTACATTACATCTAAAATTATTTCCTTAAACTTTAACCTTCATATAACAAAACAATATGAAATTACAAGCTTTCCTTTTTGCCATGTTTGATAGCTAGTGGTGTATCCTCTGTAGCTATCGTCGTAGCGCAAATATACCTAATAAATCTGGTAGCTGCATTATGTTTTTGACCAAGTTAATTTTACCAAGCCCAAGCAAATCATTTGAAACCATTAATATGTGAAGGAAGCATTCGTGAAGTACTGCACGAAAACAATTATATTGTAATGTGGCAAGATTTTTTTTTTTTTTTTTTTTTTTTTAAGTGTACAAGTTTTATAAAAAAGAAGAAAGAAAGAAAGTGTAAAAGTAATGTGCTTTTATATAAATATATAATGAACCGCAAGTCGTGTTTTATGTGCAAAGACCAGGGCAAATCTAATATTTTAGAGAAGAGAAACGGTCAAACTATGGTGGTTGAGAGCTCTAGGCCATTTGGCTCCACCTGAATAAATTATGATCGGGATGGAGTAAAAAATTCCAGTGGGCCTTTGCCAAAAATCAGGTCTACTTTCCTGAATTGTCTCCCCATTTTGTCTTCTTCTTCCCGTCAATAACAGTATCTATTGGTTGGTAAATTTGAGACTCCATTGATGTCGACAATGCTTTAACTTCTAAATTTGTATTAGAACTTGTTCAAAGATCCAAAAACTTAAAAATAAATAAAAAATAAAAAAAAGAGAGAAAATTTCTATTTTGACACCAAGTTTCCAATAAGCTCTCCATAGGGGTGGCGGCACTTGAAGGCCAGGGTGGTCACAGGACCACCCTGACCTGATTTTTTTATTATTTTTTTATTATATATATATATATATATATAATAATTTAAAATTTTATTTTTAGTGCGATGGTCACTTCACAAGTATAAGTGTTTATGGGGTGTGGGGGGACAAGGGCTGGGTTCAAGTATCCAGGAGGGAGCTTCACACGCATATACACATAGATTATGTTAGAGTAGAATTTCTATCTTGTAAAAAAAAAAAATTACAACATAGCAAGCCTAAATGCCCAATAAACCCCAGGAAAAAAGCCCAAGATCAATCTCTTTTATTAGATTGTGTACTTTATACTTCTTAAGGAACACCTTAAGGAAAATTCCTAGAGCCACTACTCATTCTTAAACAATATGTTATATAGTATACATGGAAGAGCAGTTATTCAGTATGATTTTTCCACTGCTACATTAGGTATGATTTCTCTGTAACGTTTATTTAAAAATAATTGATCTCTATCATTAGTTCAAAACATTCAAAAATACCTTGGACTGCTAATGGTGGGGGGCAAATCAAAAGTGGACACTTTTAGGAAGATCCAAGAGCGGGTAACCAAAAAGGTGATGGGATGGAAGGAGAAGCACATCTCAAAGGTAGGTAGAGAAGTGTTGATCAAAATCGTAGCACAAGCAATACCAACTTACTCTATGAGCATGTTCAAGCTCCCAAAGAAAATTTATGATGATATCAATTCGGTCCTAGCAAAGTATTGGTAGGGGCAGACTCTAAATGAAAAAAAGATCCATTGGATCAATTGGGGTAAACTGTGTAAGCCTAAAATTAAAGGGGGAATGGGTTTTAGAGACATCCACGCTTTTAACTTAGCCATGTTAGCTAAGCAAGCTTGGAGGCTGATCCAAGGAGGGCATTCTCTTTTTGTTAGGGTGTATAAGGCTCTCTATTTTCCCAGTTGCTCTTTTATGGAGGCTGACCTAGGGTGTAACCCTTCTTTTGTGTGGAGGAGCTTATTGGATGCTAGGGAATTGATCAGGGCAGGCATAGCATGGCACATGGGAGATGGGCAGAGTATTGAAGTAAATGATCATAGGTGGCTAAACCACCCACCTCTATTCAGACCTAGTGCTAACACAAATTTAAAGGTGGCTGACCTTATTGACCACCGAAGTCGGCAATGGAACAGACCATTATTATACACCACATTCCTACAATCCACTATGGACGATATCCTATGTATCAAACTTGGTGAGGAGCACTCCGCTTATTGGGTGTTTCTCGGTGAAGACAGCTTATTGGGTTGCACTCCGCTTGAATCAGCCACAAAACGCTAAACATTCCACTGCAAGAGAAGATTACTTTTAACTTCTATTTTCTTGGTCAGTCATCATTTTTTTTTTAGAGGCCCGTCAAATAGGCTTTTAGAAAACCTTCGTCATTTCTAGGTGGATAGATGTCAAATAGAGAAGTGACAAGTGAACTGTTGTCGTCAGTTTGTGAGGGTACAAGCTATGACAAGATCTATCCGTTAGGGCGTGAGCTTAAGGAAGATTTCCCCCGGTCCCTAGAAAGGGAATCGTCTACCCATTCCCCTAATGATGAAGAAGAGGACGAGGAAGATGAGGAAGGGGATGAGGAAAATGACAAGGGAGATGAATATGATGAGGGAGATAAGGAAGAGAAGGGAGATGAGGAAGATGAGGGAGGTGAGGAAGATGAGGGAGACCGATCCAAAGGAGTAGAGGAAGTAGGTCAGGTGGACGGCGGCGCCCGGCCTTTCATTCTCCCTCTAATATGGACGGTTGATGATTTTAACCCGACGATGTCTGATAAGGTCTTTAATACCCTTCGAGATCATTACCAAATCCCTGAGAATATCCCAATCTGTTTACTCGTAAAGTGTGAGAAGTGCTACTTTAGGAGGACTACGGACGTTGGCATGTATGATGCTATGTTTACAGTAGGGCTGAGGCTGCTGTTAACGGATCTACACGTCAGCTTGCCAATTATTTGGGTCTGTCCATCAGCTTAGTGGTGAGAACCATTGGCTTACCCTCAACAAGTTATTTTATTGCTACAAGCCCCAGCAAATTTCTTCGTCTCAGGATATCTACAATTTTTTAGCGAGGAAGATGTCGTTTAGGCTAGTGTTTGATATGCTTGATTCAAATAGGAATTGGAAAAATCATTACTTCTTCATCCAAGGGACGGATTGGGTTTGTAGGCCTGAGGAATGGGATAACATGACAAATGGTTTTAACAATACTTGGGGGATTGTAAGGGAGTCAGGTGGGTCGTCAGCGTCTGTTTTTACTTTTGCTCCATCTATTTAGGTAATGCTTTCTAACATGTTTCTTTGTTGTCTTTAACTCAAATTCGTCCGCAAATTAGTGACGAGCAAGAGAGCTTCTGTTAGGGACATATTTTATGTAATTGGCTAATCCTTTGACAAAATGCACTATACTTGTAATTGGATAGATCTAAGATGAGATTAGTACTTCAAGAAACAAAAGTTCAAGTCAAGTATCAAAGCCATGAAGATTGGACCAAGAAACAAGTGAAAAAAAGCTATTCATTAAAGCTCGACAGATACCTTGACAGAAATAGTATCTATCAACATTTAAGAACAAAACTTGACAAAAGTTGAATCTATCGAGATCTACGAAATTAGAATTTCCAAATCTGATTTTTGGCCCTAGTTGACATGTATGTGTAGGCTTATTTTAAAGGTCGTTATAGATAGAGAACACATACAAAAAGTGACATAGTGCCTTATTCTCTCTGCAAAAAGTTACTGCGTCTTTTGCACCTTAAGGTTTTGTAACCAAGTACTTCTTGATCTTCAGTGTTGATGAAGTGAAGAACTTTGCAACCAACAACATCTTCAAGTTGCTAGAGTTAATCATATACTAGGATCCGTGCAAAAGGGAGGCGTTCATATATTAAAGAGTTCAGAGGTTTTGAAGCGGAAGAAGGTTTCTACTGTAAGTTCATGTATGGGGATTGTAGAGTCTAGAGACAAAAGTTTTGTACTAGATCTAAAACTTTTCTTTACTATAGTGAATTGTTTTTCGAGAAGGTTTCCCCCCAGGTTTTTTACTGTGAAACTAAATTGTTTCATTGGTTTTCCTAGGTCATCATATCTTGTCTTATTTACTATTCTGCTATGCATGATATTGATGTTTGTTTGTTTTAACAAGGTTTATTCATAATAAATCTAACTAACAACTTGAGTTTAAAACTTGTTAATTCTATCAACTGGTGTCTAAATTTCCCAACAAGTAGTATCAGAGCAAGTACACTCTGATTGGATTAATTTCCTGAGTGTGATCCTTGACCCCCGTTGTCATGGATTGTGGACAATCTCTTTTGATTCCTCCTTTGTTTAATGATACTAACTATGCGTACTGGAAAGTTTGTATGAAAGCTTTTTTGCAGGCTCTAGATGAAAATGTATGGCAAGCTGTTGAAGTTGGCTGGGTTAAGCCAAAGGAAGTGCCAGTGGATTAGGATAAAGCAAAGATCAAAGCGGCAAATTTCAATAGTAGGGCTTTGAATGCTCTGTTTAGTGGTGTAACCAATGAGGAATTCAAGAAATATCATTCAGAAATTGCTAAGGAAGCATGGACTATTCTTGAGACCACCTATGAAGGTACCAAGGCAGTGAAGACTGTTAAGCTTCAAAGACTCACCACCAGTTTTGAAGAAATAAGGATAGAGGAGGATGAGACCTTCGATGAGTTCTATGCTAAACTCAAAGATATTGTGAATTCTACTTTCAATCTTAGAGAATCTATTGCGGAACCCAAAATTGTTAGGAAAATCCTTAGGTTCCTACCTGAAAGAATCCATGCGAAGATCATTGCCATTGAAGAAGTGAAGGACATTGATTAAATTTCTTTGACTGAGCTTGTAGGGAACCTTCCAACCTATGAGATGGGATTAGGTTTAATGGGAAAAGGTGGAAAGAGTAGAAACTTGGCACTTAAGGGTATAAAGGAAGAGATTGATGACTCTGAAGATGAAGATGATGATGAGGATGAGGATTTAACCTTCATAGCTAATGAGATTATCAAGCTTCTTCAATATAGGAAAAAGGATAAGGACAAACCTCCTAGGAAATCTAAATCCTCTAGGAAAGGCAAGAATGAGAAACCCCTCATCTAGTGCCATGAGTGCAAAGCTTTTGGTCATATGAGGATAGAGTGCCAAAACTATCTTATGAAGGAAAAGACCAAGAATTCAAAAGGTAAAGTGTTGGTTGCTACCTTAAGTGATTCTGAGAGTGATATTTCTGATGAGTATGAGGATGATTGTGGCCATTATATGGCTTTTGTTGCCACAACCGATAAGGTGATTGTGGAGAGTGCTAATGACAGTGAGGATTCTTCTGATGATGAAGTACCCAAGAAGTTGATCCTTCAAGAAGCCTATGATAAGCTATGCACTGAATTTATAAAATCTAAAAGGACTTCTCATATTTGTAGAAAAGAGCTTAATGAGGTAAAAACTGAAAAAGCTAAACTGTTAGTCAAACTAGATGAGACTACAAAGTTAGTTGAGACTCTTGTTGTGGAGAACACCTCATTAGAAGAGAAGGTCAAGAATCTCGAGGTTAAGCTTAGTCAAGCTAAAACTCAAATAGAGAGGATGTCTAGTGCAAGGCTTGATGAGGTATTGAGTGCTAAAAAGCCTATTTCTGATAAGATTGGCTTAGGATATGCTGTTTCCTCCGGTCCCTTCTCTTCCAAGGCTTCTGGATCAAAGATTGTCTTTGTGCCCCAATCTGAGAAAGTTGATAAAGGTATGAAATCCAAATCTGATTTGGCTAATTCTAAATCTTTTGTTAGATCTCACTCTAAGAAGTCTAGTAGTTCAAAAACTACTTATGTTTGTCACCATTGTGGTGTTTCTGGACACATTCGTCCTAATTACTTCAAGTTGTATCATCATAAGCAAATGTCCAGACGGTTACAAGTTCCCTCCCAAGGTTCAACACCCTTGTTTGGAGAGTTATTAAAAGTTTTGAGCTTTTTAACTCAATTTCAGGAGAATTCTAATTCTTTTATGTCCTTTAGTGGACATACTAGGACATGTGCCTTTTCATCTTCATGGCCAAAGACTCGCGTTGTGTGGGTGAGAAAGGAGCCTAAGACTTAATTGTCTTTTCTATTGTCCTCTGCTTTAATTCTTTCTTTTTAAAGTAGGACTCTCTTTGCTTGATTTTTTATCTGCTTTTGGAATCATGGTTTCATGCATCTGCATCTTTCTTTCATACTTTCATGTTGTTTGTCTGTTTTTGTTTGGTTGTTTAGATTTTTTTTTTTTTCAAAATAAAAAGAGAAAAATAAAAAATATATATACAAAAAGTGTGTGTTTGTATATATTGGTACTTGTGTACCTTGGATGGCCATTGAAACAAAGTTTCTAAACTTTGTATTTCTTTTAGCTTAGATGAGCATCTCAATGCATAACTAAGCAAATGAGCTTTGTGATTCGTGTTTGTGATGAGTACAATTAAGATTGTCTCTTATATCTCATACTCATATCACTCTTTTTGACGGGAAGAACTAGAAAATTCTAAGAGAAAGGCATAAATAACCATCTCACCATTAAAACCCGCCAATCATTTATAACATCTATGTGCTTTGGCACAGCAAAATTGGGATGTTAAACATACATAATTGGGTATTTTCTTTTCTCTCTCTTATATGCCCATGCATGCTATGCTCAAAAAGAAAAATATGCAAAGAATAAAAGCAAAAGATCAAAATGCTTTTAATATAATTGCAAGCGTGTTTCTACGAGATGTGGGAGTTATAGGATATACCTCGAAGGTCATAGTCCCCATCAAGCAGTTATGATTGTATGTGAGAGTAATTGATTTTCTCTAGTCTCAAATCTTCATAATATAAGACACTTATGCACTCTTGCTTTGTTTCACACACAGCACGCAAATTCTTTGCTACTTTTGATATATGTGCAGGTACAATGTGATTTGGCCATCACAAAGGTTACATGTGTTAATATATGCTTGCTAAACTGTATTAACTTGTTTTTGAAAAATAAAATTGGTTAGACTTGTTTAGTATGTATGTGTGTCTTTTGATCTAGAAATACTTTACATCTAGATTTGAGTTGTGTTTGACTGCTTAACATGCTACTTGGATGCTTGTTTGAGTAGCTATCTTGTTGCATTCATCTTGTGTGTTTTTCATCCCTTGGAAAACCTTGCTTCCGTCTTCACGACAGCTGCTCGATACCTTCTCAACAGCATCTCGACAGCAGCTCGACACAAGTTTCTTCTATCGAGATTTCTGGATTTGACCTCGATAGCTTCTCAATAGCTAGGTTGATCCATCGAGCCAAATTTCTGTACTCTCTTTCTGTTCAATACATTCTCGACAGATTCTCGATTCATTGAGATTTCTAGGTAGCTTCTCGATAGATTCTCGACACATATCTCGATCTATCGAGGTAATTTTATGTGCTCTCTGCCAGCTCGATAGTAGCTCGACAGCTTCTCGATCTGTCGAGACCCTCTTGCACGTATTGTTTTTCACATGTTTTGCATCTTTCTATTATCTTGTCATCCATAGCATCTTGTTTCATTACATTCATGCATTTATATGGATTCCTTGTGTCCTTTGATCAACTTAGATCATCTTTATGATTCTCGGGTAAAGCTTTATAGCTTCTTGTACCCTTTGTCAATCATGACAAAAAGGGGGAGAAAATGTGGTTTCTTTTTAAGATTCTATATGTTAGGGGGAGAAATACATGCCTTTGTAAGGGGGAGTTGTGGTTCATCTTATTAGGGGGAGTGTTTACCTCCTTGTTGTTTTAGGAGCTTCTTTTAGCTTCTTGTACACTGGTCTTGTGACAATTTTTATATACATTGTACTTTATTTTTATATTTATGATGATGATGTATATTTTCTTCACCTACCTCTACATGTGTTGTTTCTTTTCTCTCTTTATACTCATATTTCTTTATGTATGCAATTTTTATTTTGTGTCTCATCTAATTTTTAAATTTGTGTGTCAGTGTGAATTATTAGGTGCAAAAATCAAAAGAGTCTACATTCAATTAAATTCTAAATTGAATTTTAATTGAAGTTCAATTTTGTGCCATATGTCCCATCTAATTTTTTTTAATTTTTGTAGCAAGTGAATATTGGATGCAAAAACTGAAGAGTCTAGATCCAATTAGATTCTAAATCATGTCTAATTTTTGTGCTACGAGTCTCATCTAATTTTTAAATTTGTATGGCAAGTGAATTATTAGGTGCAAAAGTCAAAGAGTTTAAATTCAATTAGATTCTAAATTGAATTTTAATTGAAGTTCAATTTTGTTCAATGTGTCCTATCTAATTTTTTAATTTTTGTGGCAAGTCAATTATTAGGTGCAAAAACCGAAAAGTCTAGATCCAATTAGATTCTAGATCATATATATATATATATATATGTGTGTGTGTGTGTGTGTGTGTGTGTGGGTACCTAAGGCATGCTTACAATGTCCTGGGCATGCTTGCAAAGTCCTTGGCCGTCCTCAGCATGCTTAGCAACGTCCTCGGCATGTTTAGCAACGTCCTCAGCCGACTTCGACATGCTTACTGCTAAGTTTAATCTGGTTTATATTCTCAAAGTCCTCATTGGACTGAAGCCTGGTTTGACAAGTTGTCAAGTTGCCTGATTTACATCACCAACCTAGACATAGCCCATACTCTATTATTTCTTCTCTCTCCTTGTTTCCCCACCTTTGATTTTCTTTTATATAATTATATATTTATATGTAATGTTATTTTTTTCATGGGAAAAAGATAACATTATTGAATATTGTTCGTTGCCTTCCCTAGTAGAACAAGCAAGTAAGCATTGACTAATCAACACAAAAAATTCATGTTTGGTTTGTTGAGTTGAACATTTCACGCGGTAATCCAAATCTCATGCTAGTGAGTATGAGTAATAAGTCCCACTTCACGGCAGCCTTAGACGAAGTAGCCAACTCTCTAAATCATGTTGACAAAATCACGTGGCGTCCACCCAATGCCACCAAATTCTCACTATTTCAAACCATGCATCACCTACCTCTATGAAATTATAAATACAAATAGACTCACTTCGTGTCTCCCACTTAAGTTCTCTCCTCACAAGAAAACAGAGCAAGAGAGAACAGGGGCGACCTTACCTTTAAGAACACAGAGCAATGGCAAGAAAGCTAAACATTGTTTTTCTTGTAGTAATAGCAGTAACAGCTTTGCTACAAAGCTCAGTGGCACAAACAACCTTTCAGGTGGGTGATGCATTGGGTTGGACAATCCCTTCTAGTGTTTCCACTTACAGCACTTGGGCTGCCAACAAGAGCTTCATCGTCGGCGACATTCTTGGTAATAAAAACCAAATTTCAATTTATTTTTCTTTCTAGATCTTATTATAAAAATATAAAATGAATCAAAGCGACACAGGGCTGAATATAAATCTTTTCGATGTTGAATTTTTTTATTATTGGTTTTTGTAGTGTTTAACTTCACAACTTCGCAACACACCGTAGCTAAAGTCAGCAAGGCAGATTACGATGCTTGTAACCCTAATAATCCCATTTCCATTCAAACCAATGGTCCTGCAACTGTGACTTTGAATGAGACTGGGGCTAAATACTACATCTGCACCGTTAGCACCCATTGTTCCTCTGGTCAGAAGTTGGCAATCAATGTCAGTGCGGCTACTTCTTCAGCTCCACCACCTAGCACTTCACCAGCAGCTACTCCAACACCTGCTCCAGCTCTTGCTCCAGCACCTACTCCATCCAGAGGACCGGCGACCTACACAGTTGGAGACACACTGGGTTGGAATGTTCTTTCTAGTGCTTCTGTTGCTTATCAAAATTGGGCTAGCAACAAGACCTTCTTCGTTGGAGACATTCTAGGTAAAGTGACTAATTCAAGAGTCCAAAATTCTAGAAAATATTGTGGCTTTTAAATTTCAAGTTCCCAAAATATCGATTTAGATTTTATTTTTTAAAAATGATTGAGATAAAGTATCTTCAAGATGATAAAAGCTACCAACATTTTCATAATTTTACCTTCAAATAATTACATAAAAAATTGTCTATGTACTTTTAGATTTGTAATATTTAATCTGAATTATGAAATCTCTTATGTATTTTAAATCAAATAAATAGGATTTTTTTTTTTAATAATATTAAGAACACAACTAAAATCACAACTTTTTCACATAACGAGTTGTGAGTAATAAAATAAAAATAGTAAGTTCACAATTAACACATGATTAATAACTTGTAGCTTTAGCCTTTAGCTGTGATACTAACATTTTTTATTAAAAAAATACTAAAGATTTTCTAAACATAAGAATTCAATAGGGTTCATGTATCAATTTGTAACCCTAAATTTCTTTTCCATTGTGATTTGTGCAGTCTTCAACTTTGCAAACGGAACACACAACGTTGCCGAGGTAACAAAGCAAAACTACAACTCATGCAACACCACCAGCCCTCTGTCTCTCAATGCCAATCCACCCGTAAGAGTGACTCTCACCAAGGCCGGCGAACATTTCTTCACCTGCACAGTTTCAGGTCACTGCTCCGCCGGACAAAAGCTTGCCATCAATGTCACTGGCAGCACCACCGCCACTCCTCCTTCATCAGCCACGCCACCATCCTCCACCACCGCTCCTCCTCCGTCCACCGCCGCCACTCCTCCAAGCACAACCACCAATCCTTCAGGGCCAAGTCCGACAAGTGGTGTTACCCCACCTCCACCTCCAAGCTCTGCTACGTCTCTCAGAGTTACTGGCTTATGTGCCACCTTCTTGTCCATTGTCTTAGTCTTCTTGAACTAGATTTGATAGTGATATCATGGTAGAGAATTGGTGTGATTCATTTTACTTACGTGATTGTCGTTATACAGATTGATTTTTCGATTTTTATATGCAATAAGTTATTTTTCTATGTCTCAGCTATTGATGTTGATTGATGAGTAATCTAGAAATTAGCATTAGTGTGAGCAAATTTTCAACACCTACCTGCCTATCGCTTTTGTTTTGTTCTGGTCACGACCTGGCCGGTTAAGGATAAGAAAATTGCCAGACTTCAAACCAGAGTTGGCCTTCAAAGGCGTTCAATTGCAATAATATAATGGTGTAGAATTTTCGGGGATTGTTGAACATTCTTCTAGTTGCTCCGTTGCTTGTGGGCTGACATGTGGAGGATTTTTAACTGGTCAAACGGGAAAAAAGAAAACAAAATACCTCACTCATGACACTTTGAGTTTTGAGTACAGATATATATATTTTTTCTCGGTCATCACTAATTGAACGGATTTATACCTCTTTTTTTTTCTTTTTTCTTTTTTTTCTTTTTTTGATAACAAAACGGATTTGTACCTCTAAATTATAATACATCAAGCAAGTATATTGAGGCCCCAAAGAATTGGTCTACTAATTCCTAAGACTTTATGAAATTCATAAGATGCGTTTTTCAACGCGCAACTATTGGCTGAGACCTATAGCTGTGTTTTTACAAAACATGACTATAGACCCGCTTTGGGCTGCATTTAAAATACGGTTATAGCCTGGACTTATAGCTGCGTTTAAGCCTATAGTCGTGTTTTTTAAAACATGGCTATAGATCATCTTTGGGCTGCGTTTAGAAACACAACTAAAGCCCCCTACATTGCATTTGTTTATAGGTGCTTTTTTTTTTTCCTGCTAAATACAATTCCTGCCCAAATAATTTACACTATGTTCCCAACAAACAAGTTCCTGCCCAAATAATTTACAATTTTGCAAGCATTCAACAATTGCCAAAACCCAACAAGTTCCCAACCAATTGCCAACAAACAAAACAAAACAAGTTCATTGCCAAAAGATTTCATTGCCCAAATAATTTACATAAACAGATAATTTCATTGCCAAAACCAAACAAGTTCCCAACAAAAGATTTTTACATCACAAAATGCATATCCCTCAAGGATTTTTTACATCACAAAAAATGGTCTACAAGCATCATGGTACTTGATTAGTCAGTCCAATGCCCATAGCTACAGCCAATTACCTGTGAGAATGAGAACACCAAAAATTGGGTTGAATTAGGCTCGCAAAAATCTCAAAGGTTTGACTAGGACAAAAAAGCAAGATTAAATGTATTCATTCTTCATTATGTGGACCAAGCCTACACAATTGAGAATGAGTCAACAAATGAAAAATAGGAGCAATAGATTGGAGTGCAAAAGGGCCATATTTTGCATCAACTTGAGCCCACCCAAAATCGCACAAATAAGCTTGGAACATTTTTAAGACCATGTGTAATGTTAGGAATGTATACATACAGTGCAAACACTTGAAAACACTCATGCATCATGGAACTATCAGCTACATTTAGCAAGTGTAAAAGGCATGTATATGTTCTCTTGAAAGGTTTTTGGAACAAGGATACTTTCCTGTCTACATTCATGGTTGAAATTTTCTAATTTGATTTTATGTCTTATAGTACATCTCATTCCTTACTTCTTGCTTCATATATACTGATGTGGGACCTTCAAATTGGAATAAAACCAACAAAGGCAAGAGTATAACTCAGCTAGTTGAGAAGATAAAGCCTCTGATTCCAGACACTTCGGTACAGAGGCAAGCAGATCAGATCGCCCAAGTTATTTTCTCCCTTTCTTGTATCTCTCTTTTATCATTGTTTCCCATTCTCTTGTTTTTCATGTTCTATTCTCTCACTTTGACACTGATTGAGTGACTAATATTTTTTATTTTTTTACAAAACACCAACTTTTAAAACTAGTTGCTCACGAACCTAGAGATCTGTGGTTTTGATATATTAAAATAATAATAATAGTAGTACTACTTCTATAACATTTTTACAATAATTTCATAACAAAATTTATGTGATAATTTATTACTGGTTCTTATATATTTGAGTCTACCACTAACATTGTTTTTACCTATGTGTTTAGAATTTATTGTAAAATTATTGTAAAAATGCTGTGTTAATAGCATTATTTTTTTTAATAACTTTATGATAGGTATATAGTGACACTTCTTGGAACTCTAAAACATTTACTATTTAAATTGAATTTCTTACTTTTTAATACTGACTAGTTTATAAAATACTAGTATTTGTAAAGTTTAAGTACAATGGCAAGACTCCAAGCATTTGTATCCAGAATAAACTAAATTACAAATATAAAAAATAAAAACCCTTTAAATAGGGATGACAATTGACACGATAAAAACGGATAATTAACAGAATTTATTTACTAGTAAAGTTTCAAATTTGCATGTTTTACCCACTTTGGCATTGATCAATTTACAGTAAGACCAGTTTAAAAACATGAGCATCTTTGCTAAAAATTAAGTTGATAAATTAGGGTTCTATTTTACCATTTCTTTGGATACTTTCAAAACTAAATCACAAATATAGATAACGCAAAAAATAAATAAAAAATAAAAAGCATATTACATTTTCATTTTCATGGAATCTAATTAATGGACATAATGTGTCATATAAATATAATATGAGTAATTGATTATAAAGTGATTGTGTATTAATTTGTGTAAATACTTAATAGTACACTAGTCGGCCCCCCCAATGAGAAGTTGCTGGCTCTGCCACTGCAGACAGGACAAATCAAAACATATGAAAACACAAAGCAAAACATACCCCCACACAATTAGAGCAATAAAATAGAAAACCATGACAATTGTATTCCATATATTCACAATCAAGATCATGCCAACCACAACATTCAAACTCAGAAGACTTTATACCAAAGTCAAATCCAAAAAAAAAAAAATATATATATATATATATATATATATATATATATATATATATGGTTAAGTCCATTACACAGACCATATCCAATCCACAAAATGCTGCATGTCAATATGATTCAGGCCCACAAATTTATAGCTTGATTACCAAAATGCTAACTCTAATATGACATTAATTCCTTAGTTTCATTTACTCCGAAAGGTACATACAACATTTCCTCATTTTCTGCATATTATTTGACCTAAAAATATCTTTTCCAATCTTGCTGCAATATTTTCCTAAGGTAAAGTGAATAACATGTATGAATAGACTTTGTCACAGTTGTTAAATAGATTGACAGTTATACATTAATGAAAACTAATTATACTTTTAAACAAGGTTCAAAGGGAATATATATTACTACTTCCAAATCTCAATTGGAAAGCCCAATTTTAAGATTGTCAACTGTTATAAGCAGGTTTGCTTCAAAAGTGTGATCCGTCTATATTGGTGGTGTATATGTCACTTCATCCTCTAAATCGCCATCCAAAGAGGTAAAATTTTTAGTATCATCTTCTTTAAAGTAACATAAGAGAGTAAGAAAGACCTACTTCTTTTTGGATAGAAGACCTACTAATTACAATAGTTTCTGAATCTCCTAGAACCAATAGAATCAATTCCAAACTTAGTCATTCTTGAGGAATCTGGTTTCAAATTTTATGGGCAGTGTTACTAGGTTGGTGCATAGAGCTAGCCAAGTAGCCAAATCTTTCAACATTTATCAACAAATCATAATCCTAGCAAGCTATAGAAAACTCTCATGTAAAAGTGCATGAAGACGCAAGATTAGATAAATCATTCAATGCTCTCAAGGTGACACACCTACTTGCATTATACAAATTAACCATGTCACTTGACAACACGCACACTAGGAAAACTTTTATAACTCACTTCTAAGTATTACTTATGAAAATTGATTTTACTCCTAAAAATTAGGCAATGCATTTCAATGTCATCCACATAAGTGGAAACAATGTCATAAACATCCCACAAATTGAACTGCTCATAAAAGAACTAGTCAACCAAAGAGTGCAACTTACAAGCAAAATGGCCTAAGCACACATTCAAAAAGAAAAACAATTCTAGAAAAGAAATAGGGATAAAGCAACACACCTGAGTTTTTCCCAACCGAGATTCAAGGTCCACTTTGTTAGGACATATGTGATTCACTTGTTAGGAACATATGTCACTATTTTATGTAATTGGCTAATCCTTTGACAAAACGCACTTTACTTGTAATTAGGTAGATCTAGGATGTGTTTAATACTTTAAGAAACTGTGTTTCAAGATCAAGTGTTAAAGCCATGCAAGTCTGTCTAAGAAATAAGCTGAAGAAGTGCTGTTCATTAAAGCTCGACAGCTAGCTATTTATCGAGACCTGTAGAGCTATTGAAGCCCGTGGCTCGACAGCAGCTCAACAGATAGGGTATCTGTCGAGGTTTATGAAAAACAGAATTTCAGTTCTGTTTTGACTCCAATCTGTGATTATATGTTTGGACTTTCTTTTCTCACAACCCTAGACATATAAAAGGATTATTTTAAGGGCCTTCAAAGAGTTCACAAGTTGCACAAGTGTTGAGAAAAATTTGCTAAAGCAAATTGTGATTGGAGACAAAATTTGTCCTAGTTCATCATTCTTGTGAAGAAGTTGCTGTGTTTGTGCACCGTAGGGTTTTGTGGCCAAGCATCTTCTTGATCTTCATCGTGGATGAACTGATGAACTTTGTAGCCAACAATCTTCTCTAGTTGGTGATTGAAGTCACGTACTGGGATCCGCACAATTGGTTAGTCACATACTGAGAGCCGTGCATCAAAAGGAGAAATTGTCACTACAGAACAAGTTCAATTAGGTATTGGGGTAAGGGTTCAACTGTAGGTTGGTATAAGGTACTGGGATTCCTTTACTTGTAACCGCTTGTGATAATAGTGGAATTTTGGGAGTGGTGACCTTAAAATCACCTGGTGGAGTTTTTGCAGTGTTGGTTTTCCCTATTTGTAAACAAATCACCGTGTCATATTTATTTTCCGTTGTATACTTAGTTTATTGGTGATTTGTTTGTGCTACCACGCGTTTACATATTAATTAACTTAATTAATTCACTTGGCTAAATTAATTGGTCAATTTATCACAAGGGGTCAATTCGTTTTTGGCCTATCAAGTGGTATCAGAGCAGACACACTCTGATTAGGTTTTAATCTTTGTTATGTTAATTCATTGACCTCTGTTTGTCATGGATAGAGGACAGTCTTTAATCATACCTCCTTTATTTGATGGTACTAACTATGCATACTGGAAAGTACACATGAGAGCTTTCTTGCAGTCTCTAGATAAGAATGTAAGGTTGAATTTATTCAACCATCTAATTGGCTTTATTCCGTGCCAAATTTGCTTGTAATTCAGCATTTAGTAACCTTGTATCTAGGTGGGTTTGTTGTAAGGGTAGTGAGTGAGATAGAGTGAAGATTGCTCAAGAGTGTGCAAGAAAACAGAGAGTCGCGGCTGGGACTCGCGGGTGGACTCGCGGCTACAAGCCGCCAGAAGCTGCACACGTGTCAAGCATGCTGGAAGATGAACAGTCATGCTAGCTGGAGCACTACAGGACAACTGGCCATACGGTTAACTCGCGACTGGATCTCGCGACTTTGTCAAGCCGCGAGGTCAAGCCGCGAGCCACCCCTGTTTTGTAAAACCTGACGTTTCACATTCCTCTCCCACTCCAGTATAAATACCCCTTTAACCCACGATTGAAAGAGAGCTTCCAGAGAGAATTTTGAGAGAGAAACCCTAAAGAAAAACCAGATTGCTTCACCCACAATCTATACCTTAGAGTCTCTTTAAATTCCCTTACTCTCTTCCTCTCCATTGTCAAATCCTTGAGAGGCATTCTACCAAACCTGGTTCTCACCATCATCATCTCTGTGAGACAGTCGTTTGGAGTTCTGGGAAGCAGTTAGGAAGGAGCCAATCTTCATTGGTTGATGCTACGGTCTAGTAGCGGAATCCGGGAAGCTAGAAAAGAAAAAGGTTCGGCACAACCTCGTTGGAGCAAGAAGCTTGGAGGGCTTAGGTGCACTGGGTAGATTAGGCTTGGAGGGTCTATTGCTGTCCTTGTATCCCAACTGTATTTTCTAGTGGATTGATTACCGCTTGGAGGGCGGCGGAGAGATTTTTCGCCGAGGACTTCGGTTTCCTCTTCGATAACACATCGCGTGTTGTCTCTGTGTTTGCATCTTCCTTCCTCTCTATCTTTGCCTTTATTTTATCTGCTGTGGTTTTATTTTGTTATGGCTTAGATAGTTGTTTAACCAATTTCATATTATAGCATGTGTTAAGTTTCCGCACACTAGTTGTTTGACATATTGCTTGAGTTGGTTAAATTATTTTTGGGGGTCTAAACGTTCAAAGGTGTTTTGTACACGTTTTTGAACTTTCAAAGAAGGTGTGGCAAACTATTGAGATAGGCTAGACCAAGCAAAAGGAAGCACCAGCCAACTGGGATGAAGCCAAGATCAAGGTGGCAAACTTTAACAGCAAGACATTGAATGCTTTGTTCAGTGCAGTCACTAATGAGGAATTCAAGAAAATATCCTCCCCTGAAACTGCAAAGGAAGCATGGACCATCCTCTAGACAACCTATGAACGAACTAAGGCTGTCAAGGATTCGAAATTTCAGAGGCTCACTACAAGTTTTGAAGAGATTAAGATGGAGGAGGATGAGTGAGTTCTATGCCAAGCTCAAGGACATAGATGATATAGGATTTCATCTTAGAATCTTCATCATCAGAAGACTCATCAATATCACTACTTTTGGCCTTTAGTGCCACGCTCTTGCACTTGCTTGATTTCCTGATCCTTGTCAAACCCAACTCATAGGTCTGTAGATTGCCAACCAGCTCTATCAAATGAATTTTGTCAATATCTTGTGATTCCTCAATCGCGGTGATCTTAGCATAAAATCTCTCAGGTAGAGATCTAAGAACCTTTCTAACAATCTTGGGTTTGGGAATGGTTTTCCTAAGATTAAAGGCTGAGTTCACTATGTCCTTGACCTTGGCATAGAACTCATCAAATGACTCATCCTCCTCCATCTTAATCTCTTCAAAGCTCGTGGTAAGCCTCTGAAACTTTGAATCCTTGACAGCCTTAGTTCCTTCATAGGTTGTCTGGAGGATGGTCCATGCTTTCTTTGCAATTTCAGTAAAGATATCTTCTTGAACTCCTCATTCGTGACTGCACTAAATAAGGAATTCAATGCCCTACTGTTGAAGTTAATCGCTTTGATTTTTGCATCATCCTAATCAGCCGGTGCTTCCTTAGGCATGGTCCAGCCTATACCCATAGATAGCCACACTTTTTCATCTAATGACTACAAGAAATCTCTCAAGCATACTTTCCAATATGCATAATTAGTGCCATCAAATAAAGGAGATATAATCAATGATTGTCCTCTATCCATGACAACAGGGATTAATGGATCACATAGTAAAGATTAACCCTAACCAGAGTGTGTCTACTCTGATACCACTTGATAGGTCAAGAATGTATTGACCCCTTGTGATAAATTAACCAATTAATTAGCTAAGTAGATTAATTAAGTTAATTAACATGCAATACACGTGGTAACACAAATAAATCACCAACTAAGTTAAATATAAAGCAGAAAATAAAGTTGACACGGTGATTTGTTTACGAATGGGGAAAACCTCCAACGCAAAAACCCCATTGGCGATTTTAAGGTCACCACTCCCAAGAATCCACTATTATCACAACAAGTAGTTACAAGTAAAGGAATCTCAGTACCTTATACCAACCTACATTTGAACCCTTACCCCAATACCCAATTGGACTTATTCTGTAGTAACAATCGTTCCTTTTAATGCACAGCTCCCAATATGTGACTAACCAATTGATGCATGGATCCAAATACGTGACTAACCACCAACTTGAGAAGGATATTGGTTGCAAAGTTCTTCAGTTCATCAACATGATAAAGATCACAAAGCTCCTTGGTTACAAAACCCTACGGCATACAAACGCTGTAGCTTCTTGAAAAGAAAGATGAAGTAGGGCAAATTGTCTCCGATCACAATATACTTGTGAAAAACATTTGCATCAAGTTGCACTCACCTACATCAGCTATTACAGCCCTTAAAATAATCCTTATATATATTTAGGGTTGTGAGAAAAAAAAAAGTCTAAACATATATACACGGATTGGAGTGAAATCAGATCTGAAAATCTGATTTTCTTAAATCTCGATAGATAGGGTATCTATCGAGCAACTGTTGAGCACCGAGCAAAAGCTGCCTTTTAAACCTCGATAGATGCTATCTGTCGAGCTAGTTGTCAAACTTTAAAATCCAACACTTCTTTACTTGATTCTTGGACAGATTTGCATGGCTTTAACACTTGGACTTGAAACCTTGTTCCTTAAAATATTAAACACATCCTAGATCTACCCAATTACAAGTAAAGTGCATTTTGTCAAAGGATTAGCCAATTCTATATTGACATATGTTTCTAACATGATTCACATATGTCCTAACAACTAACACGACCACATGCAACTCTGACTCCACGGACTCTTCTATCATGGATTTGTTGAACACAAACTCCCCGTTATAGACTTTAAGATCTCACTCAAAGGTTTCAGATCACCAGCAGTAGTAGATCTTTAGCAGCAACTTGTTTTCATCAGTTCTTAATTGTAGATCTCGTTCTGATAGATGCTTGTTGAGTAAGAAGGTATAGAAATCTCTCAAATCTCACAAGAATAAATCACAAGTCTTCCAAGAGCACTGAAAACATACTTAGGGTTTTCCTTTTATACCAAGTAGTAATGGACTGAAACCCCACACATTTTCGCGAGCTTGGGCTTGATTTAAATTTCGCAGAATTGATTTATCTGCGATTTTCGATCAGTCGATTCTAATTTTTGATCAGTCAAGCTTCACAAAACTTGAACCCTCGTTTCTGCAGCTTAAATGTTCTTGAATCTTGATTTGTACAATCTTGAGCAATGTCTAACACCTAATCTAGACATATTTTTGTTTTCGGTTTGCCAACATACACAAAATAAGAATCTAAACATTTAATCCTATATATTTAGAACCTAACACATCCTCAAACAAATTTGTAATTATCCTCAAACAAATCAACCAATCGTGCTCAAATTGAAAACAGTGTTTTAATTCATATTCCAGGCACTTTTGGCATAGTGAATGTGTGAATTTCCAATAAAATATTTCAACAAAAATGGTTGTTTTTAATTATCTTTCAAACATCACTGCTTTCACCTCAATCCAATATGCGAGTCAAAAGTTATTTCCAAGAAATTGAGACAAGAGCAGATCAAAAAATTTAGTAAATCGGCATTTTAACATATAAACGAATTGGTGCCAATAATCATCCAGGAAATCGGCCAAAAAAATCGGCGAATTTTGGCACTTTAACATAGAGACAGAGGTGCCAATCACTGTCTAGGAAATCGACACCTCTATCTAAAACTCCGACTTTTTAAATTTCGATGTCGTTGCTTTGCTCCAACTTCATTTTAAGGGTACGTGAGGGATAAAAACAGGTTTAAAAATGCCTAGAAAGCATAAAATATTTTCAACCCTAAAGAGGGTCTTTTTCCTAGTTAACAGAAAATAATTTTGATTTGAACAAGATTTTCAACCGTACAAAATACCCCAAAAAAAAAAAAACTTATTAAAAAAATTGTTGCAAAACAAGCAGCTCTAATTATCACACTATCATTTTCTTTTTTTTTTGGAAATTAATTAATTTTTTTTTTTAATTTGAGAGACTAAAAAATGTCAATTAAATTACAAAACTTTTTGTAAAAGAATAAAATCTGGCTACAAATTTGATTGTGAACTTAGGCTAAAACCAACAATATAAAGAAATGACAAGAGTCCTTGTTATGCAATGTACATTACTTACTAAATCACACTTAAATAATTGTATATAATTATTTTATGTAAATCATATGCATTATATATGACAGGAACATATGCCATATTCTAATCATTAATTATAATCTTAGGCTACAATCATGTTTCATAGCCAAACGTTATCTTGACGAAATTACTGTTTTTTTTTTCTTTGGAAAATGAGTGCACTAATTATTAACTTCAATGAAACTGAGCATTGTGGCGATTATTCAGAACTTTTAACACCCGTTTAGCAAAAAAAAAAAAAAAAAAAACTTTTAACACCCATTTCCGAGGTAGATATCAATATCATTGTCCCCTACATTTTGGCAATTAATAGGATTTGTTTTTGAGAAAATAATAGGAGCTATTTAGTGTTACAAATACTACTAGTTTACAAGATACTCGTTTAAAGGAGAGGTATGGATCAAATTATACCCAAACTAAAGAGAATAAAAAACTTTATCCTGCATAGAAATAGGAATAAAAGGATAATGCCTTTTGCTTAAAAAGTTAAAATAGAAGGGTCTCCTATAAATATATATATATATATATATTTAAATTTATAGCTCAACTAGGACTTCTTAATATTTCCAATTAAAATTTTCAGAGTTTGAATCTCACCGTTCCTATCTATCGAATATCAAATAGAAAAATAAATAAAAATAAATAGATCTTTGTTCTTTTTACTGTTTTGCTCAGCTTTAATTTTTAGAATTGTTAAATGCAGCCAGAGATGGATCTTTAGAGATCTGACTTCAGACTTTAGGGGGCGCCAACGCGTAGTTAGAGCATTTGTAACAGTGGAGCTAAATAGCTATAATGCTATTTTAGCTCCACCAAAATACCAAAAAGGGCCACGCAACAAAGGAGCCAAAGTAATAATTTTTAGCTGAGCTGCTACAGTGCACATCTATAGATGTGCACTATAGCAGTCATCTAAAAATAATAATAATTTTTTATTCAGCATTCCGATTAAAATAATGCTTGGCTATTTGTTTTTTTTCATTCTTTTTATTCTTCATCTCACCGTCCTCTCTCTCATCACTCTCAAGCTCCCATCTCTCCATCTCACCTCTCTGAAACTATTCGGTTCACTCTCACCATCTCACCATCTCACTCTCACCATCTCTTCACTCTCAAGCTGACTGACACCATCCCAGCCGAAGCTCGACCCACCGCCGTCCCGGCCGAAGCTCTACCCACCACCGTTCCAGCCGAAGCTCGACCCACCGTCGTCTCGGTCGCCGATCGCCTCAGACCTCGCCGTCCCAGCCGCCCATCTCTCTCAGACCGCCTCAGACCTCGCCGTCCCAGCCGATCCACTTTAGTTCAATGAATTTTTTCATTTTTTTTTTTTTGATGAATTAGTGAATTTTTTCATTTGGGTGTTCGTTGTTTTGGCTTAATTTTTCTGGGTTTGTGTCATCATTTATGGTGTTATTTTGTGGTGAAAAATGGTGTGTTGTCGGGTCAGTGAAATTTTTCATCTTTTTTTTTTTTATGAATTAGTGAATTTTTTCATTTGAGTATTCGTTGTTTTGGCTTAATTTTTCTGGGTTTGTGTCATCATTTTTGCTGTTTTTTTTTGCTATGGCAGCGGCGGTGGAGATGGCGGCAGTGACAGCGGTGGCGGGGATAACGGTGGCGGTTGAAGTGGTTGTGATTATTGTTTATTGTATAGGATATATTATTTTATTGTGATGTTTATATTATTTTATTGTGTTAAAAGCTAAAATAGATCCACTACTGCAACATGTATGTAGGTAAAATAGATAAAGTAACTTTTGGTGGAGCTAAAAAGCTAAATTTTTAGCTTTAGTACTAGTGTGGATGCTCTAAGGAGAAAGGTACTCATTTTAAAGTTTTGACTTCATCGTAATCTCCAAAGTCCATATCTTTGAATTGTGAAAGGGACCTGGTGATGTTCTTTTCACACTGGAATTCTGGAAATTAATCAGATAGTGCTTAGGACACCAAAAAAGAAAAAATTGTTGAAACTTTAAAGGTCCAAAGAAGAGGACAAATATGTCAATAAATGATAGATTGATATATACCTATATCCTTTCATAGTTTCATTAGCGTTTGGTTCGGATAATTTTCACAAAATAAATTATGATATATATGACCGGGTTTCAAATTGATGAGGTATAATCTGATTTTAATTTCATAGGTATTTGTGGTCTCTGATGCAAGGAGAATATATTTAAGCTAGTATTCATCAATATGTTAAGGAGAAAATATATATTAACAAGAGGAAATAACGTTGAAAATATAAACTTAATACAAACACACATAATTTAAATAATTTCCACTGAAGATTAAAGACCGCCACCCAAAATTTACTTTTGGAATTTTGGACACGAAGAGAAAACAATCACTTTTTAGTTCACTTTTTCTTAAAACAAGAAAAACGAAGCCATGATTGATTCAAACGAGTCAGTTATTTGTAATTTGAATTAGTGTGAAACAAAGGCTAATTTCACCAACAATGTGATTCCCGGAAGCTGAAATTGGCTTCTTGTTTCGACAATGAATGAAGAAAAAAAAAGTTGGTGTCATAATTTAACAGAAAGGAAAAGCACTCATCGTCAAAGTTCTAGATGTTCTCAAATATTCAAAGTCTGATACCCAGTTGCCTATGTTGAAAGAAAGGAACTTGTTCCGTAGTACATTTTTCTAAACGATGACGAAAATCCTACGCACATTTGTGGCCTATATAAAGTCTCATTGTTTCATTGACTCTCATCACTTTCAATATTAACCATTGCCATTCCTGGCGACATAATTTTTATTGAGAAAAAGAGAAACACGTACAAGTGTGGCAGGGACGACCTAGAGGAGCACAAGGAAATTAAATGACTAGTCGTTTAGGTTTGGTTGGGTGCTTCATAGTTATAGTGGCTCTAGTACTCAAGGGTTCATCTGCAGCAACTTATACAGTTGGAGACGAATTGACATGGACCACTCCACCCGGTGGCGAAATTGCCTATAGCACCTGGGCTCGTTCGAAGTCTTTTAATATTGGTGACGTTATAGGTAAGCATTCATTAATATTTCTTCAAAGACAAGATTTAGGTACAGTACTTAAGTGATGTTTTTTAGGTTTCTCTCTTAAGATTCTACTATGTGAATTTTTTCTCATAGAATTGAAATGTATTCTTTAGTTAAGTAGTCAAGTGGCTCAATCTTAAATGAAAAACCTGAGGAACAGCATCTAAAGTATTATACCTAAGTTTTATCATTTCTTTAAATGTCATAGACTATGATCAATCTCACCTTTAATCTTTGGAAGAATTGTTGCATTTATTTTTACATGATTAATGTAATATCTTTTACTAAAAAACAATTAAATTATTGGGGAAGCATTGGTTTGAATTCGAATAATTAATGATCTTCTTTCCTCTCTTCCTCATTGAATAGTTGGACAATGCTTAAATGAATAAAGTTCTCTCTCTCCCCCCCCCCCCCCCCCCCCCCCAAAAACAAATAAATAGATTTAACCATGTAACTATTGATTAATACAATTATATGATTAAATTTAATTAAAGAATATTAGAAACAACATCTAAGTAACTTTACTTAAATTTTGTCCTAACTCACTATTCACTAGAATAAAGAATTTGAAAAAATTTTAAATTTCATTTTTTTGGCCCTAACTCACTATTCACTAGAATAAAGAATTCGAAAAAATTTTAAATTTCATTTTTTTTGGCTGATATATATTCTAGGTACTTGCCGTTTATTTGTCCTTTTTTTTTTTTTTTTTTTTTTTTTGTGGGTTGTAACATTATGTATCTTTATTTTCAAAAGATACTGCCTCATGGTTATATAGCCCTCACAAATTTTTTTTTTCAATATAAGGAAAAATATTGAAGATTTAAATAAAGTAGCTGGTTATGATGAATGCTAGCTTTTTCTTTAAAATAAATAAATTATTATTAATGGATATTTTCTTCTTCTTTTAATTTTTTTTTTTTTCCTTTTCTTTTCAACCTTCTCCAGTGTTCAACTGGACTGGGACGCACGATGTTGCTGAAGTGGCAAAAGAAAATTATGATAACTGCACAGACACTGCCATTGGTTCAATACAAACAACCAGCCCAGCAAATTTCACTCTAACTACCAACGCTACTCGCTATTTCATCTGCACCATTAGTTCCCACTGTGAAGTTGGCCAGAAGGTGACCATTGGCATTGGATCAGATTTCTGGAACTCCGCCTCATCTCTCAAATATGGTGCCTTGTCTGCTGTTCTGTCCACCATAGCCATCTCGTTCTTGACATTTTTCTGAAGTTCAACATATCTATTATAGTAGATTTCCACTTGCATTATAGTCTTTGTTTTTTCTTTAATTTTTGTTATGCCAATATTCTTCTTGTAGTTTGGTACACTAGATAGCATGAATCACGTACCAATACCATATACTGGAGTGAATTACAATAATAAAATTGATCACAGCTCATTTCATTGATAGGTTATTATGAATTGATAGTCTTTTACTCTTTTATATGTTTTGTTGATTTTGGATTGTACCTGTGATTATTCGCGGCCCCCCTATGGGCATTATGGCTTTATGAATTAAATTATTTATCACGTGGAACAGGTAGAGTTGCAATTCTTTTGGCTTCCTCTTCTTCTTCTTCTCTCTCTTCTTTTTTTTTTTTTTTTTGGCATTAAATTAAGATAAACGCAGTAAGACAAGTACAAAATAGTGTAGGTGTGTGAAAAGTGAGAACCACGATTCAAGCTAGCCATAATTATTTGGTTCCTCCAATATCAAATCTCATGGTGCAGATTGAACTATAGATATCATCGCTTAAATTGAAATGCTTACAAAAATAAATATCACCAAAATTTTTTATTTTAAAATAAAAATTAAGAAAAAGTTTTTTTTTTTTTTTTTGAGAAAGTTTCAACCTATCAAAGTTTTTTTATTTAATTATCAGAGACTATATCAATTGAGCTAATTGAGATACACAAAAATAATTAATTTATTAATTAACTATGTTGAAGCTCGCTCAAAAATAAATAAATAAATAACCATATTGAAGTACTTTGCTAGAGATGGTCCAAGTGATTCTATGGAGAAGATCAGCACTTAGGGTTAGGGATGGCCATGATTATTTTTTGTATAATCAAATCAAGGGAATATCAAACGAAAATGGAATATGATCCTAAATACCTAAGCTCCAAATATTGGCTGTTGTGAGGTTCTACTCTTCTCTAGTCCAGGCTCCATGAAAAAGGGCGCACGAGCCCCTGAGTGTGTGTGAGAGAGACAGAGCCACCAATATCAATGTTGGTGAGCAAGAACAAAAATAGCAATGACTGTAGTCGACTAAGCTTTAACATGGTTCAGCTATGGAAAGAGTTTAATCTCACCAAATCCCTCCTAAATTCTTGTTGACTGTTCAGTTTCAAATGGGGTTAGGGCTTTGAAATGTTGGGAGGTGCACGACACTTTGAAGTCTAGCCCATATAGGACTTGTATTTGAGCATTGAAGGAATCCTATTTCATATAGAAATAGGTGTACCAATTGCACAAGAAGTCAAAAACTCCTATTCCTAATTGAATTAAGAGTGTCAGGCGGCATAGCTTTTATATAAAGCTTGTGCATGTGCTTTCACATATATAGAAAAAGAGAGAGAGACTGAAGATTGAAACACAGTTTTGAAGTCGATCGACTTAAAGAAAAATATTAGTTTTTTGTGTGGCATTGAGGGAAAAAAGAAAATGTGATTTTTTTTTTTTTTTTTTTTTTTTGCTCAAGACACGCAAGGAAGATAAATTGGGGTTTTCTCTAGAACGATTATTTGGGTGCTACAATCACTGAGAATTGAAGTATTCAGAGTGAAAGATCTTGCTATCGGGTTTTGTGTTGAGGTTGTATTTGTTCCTAGAAGTATTATTGTATTTTCCCAATTTATTGTGAACTCAGGTTTTTGGTGTAACTTGAATGTTGTAATCACTATTTTATTATAGTGGATTGATCGAATTTGTCACGTGGTTTTCCCCTCTACACTAAAGGGTTTTCCACATAATTTCTTAGTGTTCTTATTGGTTGATTTTTTTTTTTTTTTTTTTTTTTTTTGGCTTTCATAAATTTCTATTTTCTTTATTGCTTGGAGTATATTTAATTTAATTCACACATAGACGGAGATTTATCCCAACATGAAATCCTACCAAGTTCAAATCCTCTCGCATGCTATGCACATGACTTTTAACAATTTTTTATTCTTAAATTTTAGTGAATGTGATGTGGCATCCAGCGGTAATGAACTATTTTACTATTTCTATTTGTCACGTCAAATTTTTCCATTAACGACTTAATGGCAAGCACCATTTGACCCATGAACAAAATTTTAAACAATAAAATAAAACATTTGAAATGTAAGAGACTATTTTGAAACATGGGGAAAATGTAGAAGATCAAAGTGATAATTAAACCTATTTTTTATTTGAAATGTATTGATAAAAATTATTTGTACTTCTTCTTTTATTTATATATTGTTGACATTGAATAAATGCTATTTTATTTTAATACACTGATTCAATTATGAATGTTAATATATATTTTATTCCTTTGTTCTAAAAAATAAATAATAAATAATAAAAACACAAATAGAGAAAGGACTGTGAAAGCGTGAGAGACTGGCTCCCCAAAGCGGACAAAAAGCGGACAATCCCACCCCTTTGTGACAAAACCGTGAGAGACTGGCTCCCCAAAGCGAACAAAAACTGCTTAATGGCAGGGCAAGCACCCACATTAAAAGGGTGTAGTAGTGGTACACTCATGGTCGCTCCAGAAGCTTATTAACCATGAGTGGGAGGGTTACTTAGGCAATGGGGGACAATCCCACCCCTTCGTGATAAAACCATGAGGGACTGACTCCCCAAAGCAGGCAAAAACTACTTAATGGTGGGGCAAGCACCCACAATATATATTTAAAATCTAAAAATATAAATATATATATTAAAAAAAATTAAAAAAATTCTACAATTTTTTACATGTAATAAAAAATTTATGGAAGTGTGAAGCTGAATTTTGTTTTAAGTGTTCTACTTATCGACTTATATATTATAATAAGATAATAAGATAATAAGATAAGGAATAGTTGAAGAATTTGGATTGTAATCAAATCAAAAATTTTATCCACTTAGAAATTATAGGAGAAGAATATAAGAACAAATATATTTATAATATGAATTTGGATTGTGCTTATCCCTTAATAAGCAAGTTTTGTAGCTTGATATTCTGATAAAATAATATTAATTTAATAATATTAAAATTTTGAAAATTTAGATGATAAATATTATCTAAATTAAATTTTTGTATATTAAATATTATCACCTAATTTAAGAAATATATCCTAAAAAATAAAAAAATAATGTTAATTAGATGATAAATATTATCTAAATTAAATTTTTGTATGTTCAATATTATCCCTTAATTTAAGAAATATATCCTAACAAATAAAAAATAATGTTAATCTAATTTATTTAATGATAAGAATAAATTAGAGTCCTGGTAGTATACTATTCTTTTTTAATTCATTAAAAATCTAAAAATTTAATAAAATTTCTGCAATTTGGTGAAGCCATGTGGCACAACCATGGCGTTTAAGCCCAATTTTTATTATATACTAGTACTAGTCGCTAACCCGTGTGATGCACGAGAAAACTACCAATTTTTTCCAAATGATGTGACATTAGCTATTGGAATTCAGCATCGATTCTCTGGTAGCACATTCTTATTTTTCAATTTCATTTATTTGATGTCTTCCACTAAATATTCAATGCATTCATTATATTTAAAAAACGTTGAAGTTTAGATATTGTTTTTCAATTCCTCTTGATTTTAAAGACACAACTATTGAATCTCAACAACATACCAATGCAAATATTAATTACTTAAAATTCAAAATAAATTATTTAAACATGATAAGTTACAATTCAAATTGAGTCTTATGAGTTTTTTAAATGTAAAGAGAATACTACAATATTTAGAAATTAAATGTATATAGACAAACAGTTAACGCTATACTAAAAGAAATCCTCAAATAACTAAATATAAGAGTTTAATTCCTCTATGTTTCAATTTAAAACTAAATTGTGCATAAAAGCAAAAAAATTTCCTTTGTTCCAATACGTCTTTAGTATCAAAATCACAAATTCTTTAAAACCAAATTGTGTATAAAAGCAAAAAAATTTCCTTTGTTCCAATATGTCTTTAGTATCAAAATCACAAATTCATTAAAACCAAATTGTGCATAGAAAATCTTAGAGATTGAAAGACAACTTTAAAGTGTTTTTTGTATCTTCTTCCTTTGGTGCTTTGTAGTAGTCCCTAAATATGCCCTTTTGTTTTCCTTGAGTACAGATGTTGGTGTGAGTTGCACATTGGTTTGAACATCAAGTTTTTGAAATTTTGTACAGTCACCATCTTCTTCAATTGATAAGTTGTTGCTACATTCATTTGAAGTATCACTGATGTAAACCTAGCAATAGAACAGGTTGAGGAATGTATTACAACATATACATCTTAAATATCATATTTGTAATTTTGCTAAATTAAATAATACTTACTTCTGTCATTTTATCAAGCTGAATTGTTTTGTTAGTTTCTTCAAAAGAGTCAAAAAGTTTCTTGACAGTGTAGAATTCCCATCCATAGTTGAGATTATAGTTATTTAGTTGTATTTGGAAAACAAATTGTTTTCCTTTCAGATTTTCTATTTGCACAGGAAGGATGACTTCATCGGGCTCCTAACAAAAGTAACATTTTTCAAATTGTACACTGAAGTAAAGTAGTAAATATTAAATACTAATTTTATCTTCGACTTTCTCACCTCTATAGATTTATTCAAAAGGTCTTTGGTTGATATGTTGAGTAATTTTTCTGCTTCTGAATCAAATAAAATGAATGTGGCCATTCCTGAGCTATCTTTAACCTTTAATTGAATTCTATACCTAATAAAAGAAATGACATATATAATGTTAATATCATATTATTTGTTGTGTATTTTAATATAAAAAGTAAACATTTTCATTTTGTGTACCTTGGGATTGGGAAGCATGCCTTTTTGTTGCAATTGTCGCACCATAAAAATTCATCTTTTGAGTTTACCTTTTTACGACATACTTTACAAGAGATAAAGTACCAACCAGAACGATCTATGTCAATGTTTATAATCTTTCCTTCACAGGTAAAGATCGTTTCCTAGAAATTAAATTTAATATCAATCAATTTATAATTTTATAGTTAAATTTTGTAAAAGCAAGTCTAAAGTACATAAAGCAATGTTAAGGACACAATGTTATTGTTGAAGGTATATTTTTTTCTTACCTTATTATCAGAGTCCCACATAACTTTTTTGATTTCACTTATGGTTCTTCTGTTGATGCTCATCTCTTCTTCAATTGATACTTGTGGTTTGAATTGCTTGGGCATTTGTACTATTGGTTGGTTATTTTCCACCAGCCTATTATATCACATAAAGATATTAGACATAGTATTGTAGAGACTGTAAATATATTAAAAATGTGAATCCAAAACAAAGCACTTACTGATCTTTGAATTTAGCAGTCTCAGGAATGTCCAAATCAATATAAACTCTTGTTCCACTTGTTGATGATAAGTTATACTCTCCTGGAATGCATAGGATTCATTAGGAAAAAAAGTACATTGAAGTTTCAATGAAATGATTACTGTAATCAGTGAGAGGTCTAGATTAGAGGGCATAGTATGTTGTAGACATTTATAATACTGAGGTAAATAATCCAACTTTGCTATGGTAGATATAGATGCTAAAGATAATGACACTTGAGAAAATGTTTGTCACATTTTGAAAATCAATGGACCCTAAAAACCATGCTCTTGAAATGGATTAAAAAAAAAAAAAAAAAAAAAATCTCTTCCAACAATGAAAAATGTAAAGGGAGAGAATGAATCCCCCAACAGTAAGTGATGAATACCTTTTTAATTCTTATACATTGAAATGATTTTTCTCTGCTCAATAATTTAGAGACGTAATTATCTTGATTCATTAGATGCTTACATAATAATTTAGCCAAAATACTTTGTATTTCAAACAATTGGATGATTTCTTATGTAGTTCAGAAGATGGTTATAAAGAGAATTAGAAAAGAGAAATGAACTTGCCTTTAAAAGTCTTGACAGTCAAACATGTAGCAATTATGATAAAAGGGCCTGGATTTTCAGTAAAGAAGCTCTCCTCAACTTCATTTGCAACTGATCCCCAAAGTGTAAGCTTTATTTCATGTCCTCTGTCAAAATTTTTCAATGTTACAGTGTAAGTTCATATAATATAAGTGCATGTATTGGTTTATCAAAAATAAATAAATAAATAAAAAGTGCGTGTATTGAAAATAATTTCTTTTTTTTTAAAAAAAAGACATACTCTATAGTCATGACATTTATGTTTCTCATCGAGACATTTGATCCTTTGATGCAAGGTTGCTCAATCGGTCCAACACCAATCACATTTGCAATGATATCTAGGCATTAGAAAGATATGGATGTAATTATTTTCATATATAACAATAATATAATGCATAATTATTAATAAATTTAATATAACGCATAATATATATAAAGATACCTAATAGCTGGACATGTTTATTAACGCGTTCATGTGTTTTATTGTAGTCAACAAATTCGAATTTATGACGCGGTATATCAACATCAACCTCCTTTCTTTCCTTAATGCTAGTTTTCAATGTGAACATGATCTTGATGTCATTGTCTACTGGTCTATACAATGCATTGCCATCAACCACTTGAAAATAAGAGAGTTCATAAAATTTTCCTTCTTGCAAAAGAGGCTTGAACTTTTTAGCAATATTATTCGAATGATTGCATGTATTGAATTATTCTGCAAGTAAAGTGCATCAGTTTTATATCGATAGAGTTCATGGTATATATAATGATCAAACAATATTAAAAGCTATAGAAGAAAAACAAACCTGCTCATCGATTAAAATCATATCTAAACTAATAATATCATTATTTTTTGAGTTGATTGCATTCCACATCCTTGATATTCTGATCTTGACTTTCCAATTTTCTTTGTGTTTGTCTATACAAAGCTGATTAAGGAGAGAATATTGCATCATCTTGGATCCCTACCTGTATAGATTAATAAATTTGAAAGTTTATAAAAATTCTCAACTCGATTTAGATACTTCATAGAATAAAACAAAACAAAGCAATATAACAAAGACACCAAAAAGTAATTAGCATTCAAGATAGAAAATAGTAATTAGCTTGTATTCAATTATGTTATAGACATGAAATTTAACAAAACAGTAAGCATATACGAAGTGCCTAAATCAATTTGGAGGAGATAAATAGGAAAAAAAAAAATATATATATATATATATATATATATATATATAATTATGTTACCTTTATTAGTTGGTTTCTTGAATCAAAGATTGGTAAAAACTTCTTTATACACAATATTTTTTTGTTTCAGACTTTTTTTCAGTGTCATCGTTAATGATGAGGAATTTTAGGCCATTTCTGCTTGTAACTCTAGACACTGCAACGTACAATTGCCCATGACTAAAAACAAGTTTTGGCAAATACACTTCAACATGTTTCAATGATTGTCCTTGGCTTTTATTTATAGTCATTGCAAAGCACACTAAAATTGGAAATTGTCGTCTCTTTAAAACGAATGGCCATTTTGAATCACTTGGAGATAATGTTATTCTTGGAATGAACACACGTTTGCCTATATTAGTGCCAGTTATGATTTCTGCTTCTATCACCCATGTAGCCAATCTTGTTATAATGAGTCTTGTTCCATTACAAAGACCTTCATTTTGATTCAAGTTTCTAAGCAACATTACAGGCAAACCTATTTTTAATGTTAGTTTATGGTTTGGCAATCCTGGAAATCTCAACGTGTTCAAAAATTCAACAGTATACAGGAGATCTTGGTCAGGAACATTTGAAGAAGCCTTGCATATAGAATCTGAACTTAGATATTCATGAACTTCTCCATTTAAGGATGACACAATATAGTCATTTAGTTCTTCTACAACTTCATTTGTAGGGGCAAGAATTGCCCTATCCTGTAGGTAACTTGGATCTGTGTATTTATTTTCCAAACCTGGATATGTGTTGTCAATAATATCTTGCATTGGATTCTTTGAAGGTTGGATAATCAAATCACTTGGGATTGAAATGTTGTAATCCCCATCTCCTTCTCCCAATTCACCATTACCTATTTTAAGAATCCACTCACTAAAGTCCTTTATAGATGATGTTTCTATTCCACTCATACTGTTCTATAGAAGCCTCATATTTGTTTGGAGTTTAAAGACATTACAATCATTCCATAGATATGACTTGCTAATTGAGGATTGGACTATATCTTATCGTCTTCCCTTTCTCACAACTGGAAGTATTTGTCGAAAATCACCCCCTAGAACTACAACTTTACCACCAAAAGGTTTTTCAGCATTTTGAGGATCTTCAATTTGTAGTATATCTCGTAACGTGCGATCAACAGCTTCAAAACAATTCCTATGTGTCATCGGTGCTTCATCCCAAAGTATAATACTTGTTTTTGAGAGAAGTTCCGCTGCTTGTGTTCTTTGCTTTATGTCACAGGTAGAGTCATCATTTACATTAATTGGGATATGAAATCTTGAGTGAGCAGTCCTTCCACCAGGAAGCAACAAAGCAGCAATTCCTGAAGACGCAACAACAAGAGCAATTTTTCCTTTTGATCTTATACCAGACAGGATGGTTCTATAAAGATACGTTTTACCCGTTCCACCATGTCCATAGACAAAAAACATTCCCCCTCTTTCAGTAGCAACAGCTTCCATTATAGAATTGTAGATTATTCTCTGTTCATTGTTTAGGCCAGAAATTAGGATCTCATGTTCTCTTTTCAAACTTGATACATCATACGACATTTCTTCTTGAATAAGTCTATTCCCATTCTGAATAAGATCCATATTTGGCTGGGGCATTTGTGGATAATCTCTAAGTGATCTTCCATATTGTTGGAGGATTTGTTCGATTTCATACAATCCATAATTTCTCAATTGGTCATCTGATAAAATTAGTTCTAGGAATTGGAGGATACACCTTTGCCTATTTAGTATATCTTCTATAATCAGTTTCCAGTTGGATTCCCAAAGACTTAATGGATCAGCTACCTCACAGAACAATACCATTGTAACAAATAGTTGACGCAATTGTTGCCCACTGGCCCAACTCGAAGCTTCAATTAGGGAATCATGTCATTCTTTGTCATCATCAAGAAGTCCAAATGCATAACAGGCTTCCTTATAAGTTGGATAAGTAACATCGTATATAGTATCTTCACGTATAACTGCATCAATTCTATTTTTAACTTCATTATCAGTTTCATAAATATAAAGCTGTGCATACTTAGGTTTTTGGCCATGGACAGGAAGAAGTGATCCAATTCTATGATGAG
The DNA here is from genome assembly GCF_932294415.1 of Quercus robur. Lineage (NCBI taxonomy): Eukaryota > Viridiplantae > Streptophyta > Magnoliopsida > Fagales > Fagaceae > Quercus > Quercus robur. The sequence continues at coordinate 83,762,464 of NC_065535.1, forward strand.
TTTGACCATTTACACGAAACACATATGGACCAGAACCATTATTCACTGATCTATCAACATTACCCCCCAAAGAAGTGAAAGCAAAGAGAGAGTTGTAGATTCTCATCCCTAGTTGAAAGTTTATTGATCTCTGATCACTATTAATATTGAGTAAGTTTCCAAGAAAGGGTGGAGGTTCTTTCAATAGAGGGAGTTCAACTCTTCCTTCAGAACAGCACAAACTAAACTTCGGTTTTGTAGGCGTTTTTGACTTTACAGTTCTCTCTTCATACCAAAGTTGAGCTCCACAATGTTCACATACTATTGTTGGAGGTCCTAAATCCAATAGTTCCGTAAATTTTCCTATGACAACAAAAACAGAAATTCACTTTTTCTTCCTAATTTTAGAACTTTTTTGGGAGAACTAAAAAATGTAACACTTACATTGTTTTCTGCTTTCATCATTAATGCTATATTGTCTACGTCGAATACTCCTTTCAAATGGCTCGTCATCTCTTGTTCTTGTTTGGCCTAGGTTACATCCTAATTATTAGGTTACATACTAATTATGAGTTTTTTAAAGAAAAATATTTTTTTAATATGTCAATATCGTACCCCTTCTATTTCTCTTTTCAGATAAAATTAATCTTCGTCTCAATCTTGCATAGAAAGCAGAGTCCATGCTTAGGGAATAAACTAAAAGCAAAACATTCACAAAATTTTAATTCATAAATATAACTATATAGCAAAAACATATATTACAAATTAACAGTTAGATGTTATAGAAAGGTGAAAAATTGAAGAAAAATATAGCATTCACATACTAACTCAAAATTAAAAAAAAAAAAACATAAAGATATGATTATTTGATAAAATTTTCAAATTCTCTCTACAAACATATTACCAATAAATATACAATAAACAGTACAGAATAAAAGAAAGACTGGTAAATACCTGACTTTCCTAGTCTTGTAGTTGTATTACCAAATAAGCCGGATTTCAAAATGCTAAATCCCTACCTGCAAAACCAATAGAAGACAATGATAAAAGCAGATTTAAAACAGCAACCATATGAGCACTATTTAGGAATTCTATCAAACTCTTGTGAGAAGCCAATAACAAAAACATATGTACAGCCAACAAACATCATTATTATGTACACATATATACACCCAACAAAAAAAGAAAAAAAAACTCTTGACACACACAATGTACTATTTGATTTTTTTTTTAATTAAAAAAATAAGGATTGGTATTTGGTACTACTTGGGTTTTTTTTTTTTGGGAGTTGCACAGAAAAAGATCAATTGTTATACCAGTGTATTTTTATGCATAAAAAAATAACAAAGGACAAAGTCTAAGAGTTTAACAATAGACAATAAAGAAACTTTGACTTGAGACTATTATAGATTCAAAAGTAAAATGAAAATAGAATATTGTGTTAGGTTCTAAAGACTTAGGATTTTATGTATTTAGAACTCTAATTTGTATTATTGGCAAACCATGATCAAAACAATGTGTTTGTTGAGTGTTTTAGGAAAGACAGGTGCATTCTGATCAAGACCTTCTACCTATTCTTGCAACTTCTAGGTTAGGAGTCTTAGATTGGGATTTGTGATGTAATTGGGCATTTTATTGTATTGGATTGTTCTTGTATTTGAGCATTTCATTTTGTATGAAAGTTTTGTCACGAATTGCCAAATAGGGAGTTTGTTCCTTCATCTTCTTCTTCTGAACCTTCTGTGAGTGAGATAGTGAGTGAAACTGTCAAACCACCTGTGAGTGAGGTTGTCAAACCCATAGAAGTTTCACCATCTAGGAAGATTAGGGTTGATCTGAAAGAGTCTAAGTCTAAGAAGCCTATCCTATCTAAGGACAAAACACATGATAAGCCTACATGGGTTTGTCACTTTTGTGGAAAGTCTGGACACATTCGTCCATACTGTTACAAGCTGCAAGCTGTAAAGAGAGCAAACAAACCAAAAGTACATGTGCCTCAAGCACAAGATCCTATGGTACTTATTGGTGAATTGGTAAAGGCTTTAAACCTTTATTCCAATCCTGGAGTTGGTAATCATTCCCATGTAAATAAGAACTCCAATGCTCATGGTGCATCTAAAAGGTTTTGGATGCAAAAGACTTGAACTAACTGAGTCTTTCTGACATAGTCCTTGTGCTTCATTGCTCAACCATTTGTGACCATTGTTCTTTGGTTTTGTTTTTGTTTTTGTTTTTTTTTTTTTTTTTTTTTTTTTTTTTTTTTTTTTTTTTCTAGGATTTGCATTGCATAACATTCATGCATTTCATTCTAGGTGTTTTTTTAATAAAAATAAAAAATAAAAAAATAAAGGGAAGAAAAAGGAAGCAAATTTTGTTTTGTACTATTCTTCTTGGTTTTTGAGAACAAGGTTGGTCAATTTATTTTCACATAACATGTCGTTTGTACCTTGTTTAGCTTTGATGGGCTTACTTATTGCACTTTACTAGTTCAAGCTTTTTAGTGCATGTTGTGTGGGAAAGATGTTTATAGTTTTTTATTACTCTGTCTTAATCTTGAAGTCACATGTTTTTGAATGTTGGACTTGAAATTTTAGAGAAAGGCATAAATAATCATCTCACCACTATTCACTAGCCAATCATGAACACCTTAGTGCATATCATAAGATTTTGTGCTCGAGAAAGTGTAGCACATGCACGAAAAGAACATAAGGTGAAGCCTCGGTTTAAATTGCTTAATTCTTAAAATTAAAATTGGTGTGTACTATTAGGCTTGATGCCAAACTCACAAGACTTAAAATTGGTATGTATATTATGAGGCATAAATTCAAGAAACTTACATGATTGCAAGCTTATGATCTAGGAGATGTGGGAGTTATATGATGTAACTCTTTAGGAGATAGTCTCTTTTAACTTCTTTGTGATGAATTTTGTAGACTTTGTGATCGATTGCTATTCACATATCACCTCACATGTATCTCAAGCTTTTTCTAGTTGCACACACTACACAAGTTACTCTTTGCTAAACTTTGTACATGTTATTGTGTGTGTTTATGGTCTGACCAACCAAGTTTTGCAAATACTTTGAATTTTGTGCAAAATTAATTTGTTGCTTGAAAATTTGTGGAGAATGCAAGAAATTTTGTTTTTTGGGAATTTGGGCTTAAAATTCTTGTTTTTGAAAATCATATCATCACATACTCATGCATTTTGTTCTTAAATTTCAATGCTTTGAGTTGATTTTAAAAGTTTTTCAAAAAACTGTGCTTTTCCTCAAATTTAGTGAGCCTCTACCCATTTCGATCAATCCATTCTGTTTTTCAATCAATCGAAATTTTTTAAAAATGTTAGAAAGAGCCTCTGTCTGTTTCAATCGATCAAACTCTTTTCAAAATGTTTTGATAGAGTCTCTGTCTGTTTCGATCAATCGAGGCTGTTTTTCGATCGATCGAAACTCGTGAAACATGTTTTTTTTTTTAAAAGTCAGATTGTCTTTTTCAAAGTCACTTTTTCAAAAGTTTTTCAAACTTTCCTCTCTCTCCAACTTGGCTAAGGCTCCACCAAAGATTTTTTTTGTCGTTTTCTTCCGAAATTTTTGCAAGGTTTTTGTCTTCCAAGGCCGGTAAGTCCTTTTTGCCATTCCTTTTGCATTTTATTTCATGATTTCATGCATATTCATTGGGTATTTTTGGCACTTTTCATATTTTGGGGTTTTTTATGATTCAAACCGTATTTTGTGAAATTGATCATTGGGTTTTTGTTCTAGGATGTTATTATCATGATCCTTGTGGTTTAATTTGATCAATTTTGTGGTTTTTGAAAAATTGAAAATTCTAGGGTTTGAAATTGATCCGAATTAGGGATTTTGTCAAATTGGGTTAAATTGATGAAATTGGCTTGTTAAATTGATGTATTTGGTCATTATTTTTTGAACTCTATCATGTATACTAATCAATTCGTCACTATCTTCCAAATTGAACAAGTGGTTTTCCAAATTTTGGGGTTTTTGTGTTAATACCTCTATGTTCAAGCCAATTTTGTGAATTTGAACTTTCTGGACTTAATTGCACTGCATTAGAACATGCATCATACCATTTAATTTGTTCATGCATCATATAGATTTTTATTCTATATTTTTTTTGTGCTAACTTGCAATCTGCTCTTGGTTTTGTCTTTTGTGTTTTTGTTCTTTTGCTCTGTGTTTTGGTCCTTATCCTAGTACCATGCCTTGGAAAACTAGAGCCCATAGGACCCTTTCCACTTCCTCTGAGTCTCCCTCTAGGAGTGAGGTGTTTAGGAATGATAAGTGTAGAGAGGCCTTTGATACCTTGAACAGTAAGCGTAAGATATGGGCTGAGCGAGCTGTTGTGTTAGATGAGATTGATCCAGCCATTAGGACTAATTTTGAGTCTAGAGGTTGGTTGCCTCTCTTAGAGATAGATCATCCACCCCCGACCGCCCTGATTAGAGAGTTCTTCTCGAACCTCTCTTGCCACGTCTATGATTCCAACACCCTTGTTAGGAGTTGGATACGAGATGTTGAGTTCACCATTACCCCTAGGGTAGTGGCTAAGGCTCTTGGGGTTCCAGTTGTTCGGGAGCCTGACTATCCCTATGATGAGTCACCCTCATTAGATGTTGTCATGTCGTACATCACTGGGTCATCTATCCAGTGGGGTTCTGATCCTCAGATCACGTCCGCTGAGCTTATCGAGATTGCCTATTTTTTCTTTCGGATAGCGTGTCATTCGTTGTGGCCTATTTTTCACTTCCACACCATCCCTCTAGAGCGATGTGTGTTTTTGTATGCATTTTTTTCTGGAGCGTCTATCAATTTTCCACATCTGTTCCTTCGTTCTTTGAACGAGGTTCATAGGAGTTTTGCCGTACGGCATGCGCTTATTCATCCTATTTTCATTCATAGGATTTTGCTCTTTTTAGGTCTAGATGGTTTTCCGTCTGGTGAGCCTGTGTATGTTGTTGCTCCCATAGGTGCCACCTTTCCTAGACAGAGGGCTGCTCACTTGAGAGTTGCTCCTTCACGTCCTAGAGGTGCGTCATCTAGTGGTGTTCCCCCTCCTCCCTCTTCTATAGGTGCTGATGCTGCTGAGATATCAGGTGCTGCTGTTGATACTGATGTTCCTCCACCAACTGCTTTGGATGATTCAGACATTCGTCGTACGTTGGATCATGTCTTGACCGTTCAAGCGGCTCATGTACAGATTTTGGTGGACGTGCTCGATGAGATCCGTGCCTTGCGTGCGGAGTTGGCGCAATTTAGACCACCTCCCTTTTGATGATGGATTTTGTTTGCCCTTTGGCATTCCGTCACAAAAAGGGGGAGTACTTTGTAGAGTTTTTGCTTTCAGGGGGAGAGTTTTTCTTTGGTTGGAGCTTGTGGAGTTTAGATTGTATCTAGGTACTTCACATTGTATTTTACTTTTTTAGCTCTTACCATGTTTTTGATGGAATATTCATGTTAGGGGGAGTCTATTTTTTTTGTTGGTACTTTATATGTTTCTTGTTTCAAACTATTTATTGATTTATATTTATGAGTTATTCATTGTTATATGTCTTTATTGTGTGTTGTTTGAAATCAAGAATTTAATTTGTTTACTTGTATTGTTTCCACACATGCGGTTATGCATTTTGTTTATGTTAGGTTCTAAATGTTTAGAACAATTGGCAAATCGTGAACACAAACTTGTCTAGATATAGATCTTAGAGTCTATAGGTTTTATTAGACAATGCTCAAGGTGATTCAAGTCAAGATTCAAGAACATACAAGCTGCAGAAAGAAGATTTCATAATCTGTCTAACTCGACCGATCGAAAGCCAGGTTCGACCGATCGAAAGTCGTATCTGCAAAATTTTAATTAAGCCCAAACAGCAGTTCAAGCCCATTTAGGATTAGGGTTTCTAATCTACTTCTCCCAGTATATAAAGGAAACCCTAAGCACGTTTTTATGTGGCTTTTCAGAGAGAAAAGAGTGTGCCTCTTTTGTATTTAGGGTTTTGTTCCTAAAAATCTCTCTTATGTCTTCTACCGGTGCTATTCCTTGAAGAATCTCAAGATCCGGTATTGTAGAAGTTGTTGCCTTCTCTTGTCATCAAAGGTGTTGATGATCTAAACCTTCAAGGGTGGTCTTGGGGTCACAAACAGGAGTGTTTGTGTTGCTAAACCTTTGAGTGGGATCTCAAAGTCACAAACAGGGGTGTTTGTGTTTTGCAAAGGCCAAAGAAAGAAGGAGTCCGTGGATTCGGAGCTTGCATGTGGTCGTGTCAGTAAGTTCTACTGGTTGGTAGCATTAGGAAGTCAAGCGGGGGTGCTTGTAAGTCCTTTTGTATGAACTTCGATTCTTTCTAGTGGATTTGCTTTTTACCTTGAGGATAGCTAGGTTAAATCCTCCCCAGGTTTTTTACCAGTTTGGTTTTCCTGGGTGATCATATCGTTGTGTTATTTATTTTCCGCTGCTATACATTGATATGATATATTTGTGTTAACCTAGACTTGTTAATTGGACTAAGTAACAACTTTGCTAATTAATTAGGTTTAATCAATTGTTTTAAGGGGTCTAAAAACTGACAGTTTAGTGTTTCAAGAAATATACAGGTTGATTCAATTGAGCTGCTGTTTACACTTGCAACTGATGGATAGTAGTTAGGATTGAATTTGTTTGATGAGCATTATTTTTGTAAAGGGCTTTTTATTCTGTAAACTTTGAGCTTCTAGTTGTGTTTTGTCACGGATTGCCAAAGGGGGAATTTGTTAGGTTCTAAAGACTTAGGATTTTATGTGTTTAGAACTCTAATTTGTATTATTAGCAAACCATGATCAAAACAATGTGTTTAGAAGTGTTTTAGTCTAGCTCAAAGTTGTGCATTTATGTAAAGTTGGAATCGAGTTAATGCAGGAAAGCATTATGCCTTTCGGCCTGGCTCGATCAATCGAAGCTTAGGCTCGATCGATTGAAGCTCGGGCAGAATGATTTTCTGCAGAATTTTCCAACTCAGTCCTAGTTGTTTTAAAACGTTTTTAGGGTTTCTTATTTGTCCTAAGTATAAAAGGCAAACCCTAGCCACGTTTTAGTGTTGCTCATATTGCGGTTTGTGTAAATCTCTTGTGAGATCTAGAGGAGCTTTCCTTTACACAAACTTAGGGTTTTCAAGGAGAAGATTTATCTACACCTTGATGATCAATTCAGTTGCTACCATTGAAGCTTAAAGAAAACACAAGTGGGTGTGCTTGTATTTGGTGGTGAATCCAAGAAAGAAGGAGTCCGTGGATTCGGAGCTTGCACGTGGTCGTGTCATTAAGTTCTACTGGTTGGTAGCAATAAGAAGTCGAGCGTGGGGGCTTGTAAGTCTTAATGTATGAACTTTGATTCTTTCTAGTGGATTTGCTTTTTACCTTGAGGATAGCTAGGTTAAATCCTCCCCACGTTTTTTACCGGTTTAGTTTTCCTAGATTATCATATCGTTGTGTTATTTATCTTTCCACTGCTATGCATGATATGATTGTTTGATTGTGATAACCTAGGCTTGGAATTTGGGCTAAGTAACAACTTGGCTAATTAACTAGGTTAATCCAATTGTGTTTTAAGGGGTCTAAAAACCATCACATTTCATGAATGTCTGGTTCTTCTTCATCACAAACGCAAATTACTTACAAATAGAAAAAAAAAAATCCAAATTTGTGAACAGAACACTACAATATACTATGATATTAAAACTCCAAGCATAAAAGCAAATATAAACACAATGTAAAGAAAAAAAAAAAAAAAAAAAAAAAAAAAAAAAAAAAAAAAAAAAAGACATATAATTCAGTATGAACAATGTAATGAATAACTAACCTTAACGTACTCCACACCAATTTCGCTAAGATTATCAGGAAGCAAGCTGATAACTCCACCTCACTCTGTTTCCACTAAACAAATTCAAACCCGTAGCTCAGTTTCCACACAAAAACAATTCAAATTGACCAATAGCTCAGTTTCCACACAAAAACTACAATTCAATCAACTCTAGAATACAAAATAAATCATAGCTCAGTTTCCACACAAAAACAATTCAAAATTGACCAATAGCTTAGTTTCCACACACAAAAACATATAACTAAAATTCAAAAAACACAAAAACAATTCAAAATTGACCAATAGCTCAGTTTCCACACACAAAAACATATAACTAAAATTCAAAAAACACAAAAACAATTCAAAATTGACCAATAGCTCAGTTTCCACACACAAAAACATATAACTAATATTCAAAAAACACAAAAACAATTCAAATTGACCAATAGCTCAGTTTCCACACAAAAACATATAATCACATATATTCAAATTGGTTAAAAATAGACAATAAAGAAACTTTGACTTGAGAGTATTATAGATTTAAAAGTAAAATGAAAATAGAACATTGGATCATGAATGTTTGGTTCTTCTTCATCACAAACGCAAAATGAAAAAAAAAATCTCACCACACACATACACAAATTAATACAATAAGCAATATTCTACCACCCCTTTACACTGTAGACATATGTAGCAACTTCTTCATCACAAACGCAAAATGAAAAGAAGAAAAAATCCATTGCACCATGAATGTCTGGTTCTTCTTCATCACAAACACAATTTAAAAGTAATATGAAAATAGAACATTGGATCATGGACACAATTTAAACCGCATATTTGAGCTTGATCAAAATTCTTGGATACATGGAGGTTAGAGTAAGTATAATATTCAGAATAAAAACGTGTAAAAAAGGTTGCTGGGCACTGTTATTTTGTTAGTCAGGTGACCTTCCCTACCCCATCCCTAATAAAACTTCTCTTCTCTTGGGCATATAATCAGGTTATGAGCATATTTTTGGATTAAATAATATTTGGGATAAATTACAAATATTCACCAAAACTATCACCCAAGTTGCAATGTCCCCTTATATCTGAAACTGGGCGAGCAATGCCCTACTGTAGCTCAAAAATTCCAAAATGGCCCTCTACTGTTCCAGTTTCCCTCAAATTAACAGTAGATTATTCCACAAATGTGCCACCAAACCAAAGTTGATAACAACAACAAAAGATGCAACCAAAGCTCTCTTCAGGTTTTTCTCCTTCTCATGTCCATTGATTTGCTCTTAATTTGAGGGCAATTGGAACAGCAGGGGGGCTATTTGAAATTTTGAGTAACATTAAGAGTTTGCTTGCTTAGTAGATTCATTGCAACTTATGTAACAGTCTAGGATAGGTACTTGCATATACCTAATATTAAATTCAAGTCTATTAAAGGTGAGATAACAGTGGATCTTTTCTTTATAAGTAAATATTAGACTTTATAAAGAGAAAGAGCAATAATGGAGGATGGGACAAATTTAATAGGGGTCATATTCAATTTGGTGCCGCCTCATCCAAAACCACCCCATTGACATCCCTAAAGCAATAAAAAAGTCAAACAGATTGAAGCCATACTTTCTGCATATCTAATTATGTAACAGCACACTCCTACTGTTTTGAATGTGGCACAAACATTATTGACTGGCAATTGCAAACATATATATCAGGAGACTTAATAATAGAGTCAGTCAAAGGGACATGAAAAGTCACAATCCTCCGATTCATCCCAAAAACTACCCTGAATCATCTTTTCTGTCTCTTCTCTTTTAACTTATGAAACGCATAATAATTGGTCTAAATTAATATTAACAAATCTATATCTTGGTTTGTTTACTGCAAGTGCAATATCAACATAAAATATCACTGTAAGGTTGAATTTATTCAACCATCTAATTGGCTTTATTCCGTGCCAAATTTGCTTGTAATTCAGCATTTAGTAACCCTGTATTTAGGTGGGATTGTTGTAAGGGTAGTGAGTGAGATAGAGTGAAGATTGCTCAAGAGTGTGCAAGAAAACAGAGTGTCACGGCTGGGACTCGCGGGTGGACTCGCGGCTGCAAGTCGCCAGAAGCTGCACACGTGCCAAGAATGCTGGAAGATGAACAGTCATGCTAGCTGGAGCACTACAGGACAAAACAGGACAACTGGCCATACGGTTAACTCGCGACTGGAACTCGCGACTTAGTCAAGCCGCGAGGTCAAGCCGCGAGCCACCCCTGTTTTGGAAAAACCTGACGTTTCACATTCCTCTTCACTCCAGTATAAATACCCTTTTAACCCACGATTGAAAGAGAGCTTCCAGAGAGAATTTTGAGAGAGAAACCCTAAAGAAAAACCAGATTGTTTCACCCACAATCTATACCTTAGAGTCTCATCAAATTCCCTCACTCTCTTCCTCTCCATTGTCAAAACCTTGAGAGGCATTATACCAAACCTGGTTCTCACCATTATCATCTCTGTGAGACAGTCGTTTGGAGTTCTGGGAAGCAGTTAGGAAGGAGCCAATCTTCATTGGTTGATGCTATGGTGTAGTAGCGGAATCCGGGAAGCTAGAAAAGAAAAAGGTTCGGCGCAACCTCGTTGGAGCAAGAAGCTTGGAGGGCTTAGGTGCACTGGGTAGATTAGGCTTGGAGGGTCTATTGCTATCCTTGTATCCCAACTGTATTTTCTAGTGGATTGATTACTGCTTGGAGGGCGGCGGAGAGGTTTTTCGCCGAGGTCTTCGGTTTCCTCTTCGATAACACATCGCGTGTTGTCTTTGTGTTTGCATCTTCCTTCCTCTCTATCTTTGCCTTTATTTTATCTGCTGTGGTTTTTATTATGTTATGGCTTAGATAGTATTTAACCTATTTCACATTATAGCATATGTTAAGTTTCCGCACACTAGTTGTTTGACATATTGCTTGTGTTGGTTAAGTTGGTTTTTGGGGGTCTAAACGTTCAAAAGTGTTTTTGTACACGTTTTTGAACTTTCAATTGGTATCAGAGCGGGTACACTTGTTGTGGTTTAAATACCTAAGTGTGATCCTTGACCCCTTGTGTTTATTTGCCATGGATTGTGCTTTGTATGACTCTTTGCATGATTTGGTTGGTGATGAATGTAACATGCCACGTGTTTGTGAAAATGCCTCTATGAGTGTTAATCCTCATAAGTGTGATGACATGTTATTTGAATCTATGGGTGTTGTTGACAAACTCTTCAAGAAAAATGCTAAGAAGTTTCAAAAGAATTTGAGCAAGTTATTTTGTGAAAAGGATGATTTGATTGCTAAGCTCAATGAATCCAACAAATTGGTTGAGAAATATAAAAAACTTGCTGAAATTTCTCTTGAAAAGCTGAAAGAGTTTGAATGTTTGAATATGGACTTGGATGCTAAACTTGTTTTGTCTAACAAACTTGTTGATGATCTTAAATGTGAAAATGAATCTCTTAAGATGCATGCCAAGTGTTTGATTGCTGAACCTATTGTTAAAAAGGATGATAATGTTTGTTGCAATCATGTTGTGGTACCCGATTTTGTGCCTAGTGTGTGTTCTACCTTAAAGGACAAATCGGTGTACATTCCTCCACATAAAAGAAATCAAAAGGTGGAGAGAAAGGCAGTTAAGTCAAAGCCTTCGTTTAGGTCTCAACCTAAGGCTTTGGATGGATCTAAGTTTGTTCCAACTTGCCACCATTGTGGTGTGATTGGTCATATAAGACCTCAATGTCATAAGTTGAAGAGGGAACAAAACCATGTTGCTAGATCCATTCCCAAAAAGCCTAGTGGACCTAAACACATTATTTGTCACCATTGTGGTGTCTTTGGTCATCTAAGACATCATTGCTCTAAGTTTCAAGCTCTTAAGAGAATCAAAAGAAAAGAGAAACTTGAGCTTTTTGGAAGTTGTGCTAAAAAGAGTAAACTGGATTTGAGTGAAAATAGCATGTTGTTAAAGAAAATGTTTAATGCTCTTAACTCCTTGACTATGTGCATCTCCGGTTCTCATTCTTCCAACCCTCGTCTCGCTTCTCTTGAGACACTCATTCCAAACAATCGTTCCGTTTGGATGAGGAAGGGTTCCTATGGTTGAGCTTTTGCTCTTTTGGTCCTTGATCTAATTCTTTCGATCTTTGTAGGACCCTTCATGCATTAAATGTCATATCTTCATGCATTTTGTGCATCTTGCATTTATTTGTATGCATTGTTTTGTTTTTGATCTTACTTTTATGTTTCTATTTTGTGTGAGTAAAAATCCAAAACCACATAAAAAGTGAAAAATTCAAAAAGTTTGATCGTATATGTTTGAGCACATATCACATGTGAGTTTGGCCTTGTACCTTTGTACAAATGGCTTTGTGCATTTTCGAGCTTAGCTTGTTATTTTTGCACTTATATCTTTGTGGGAATAATCTTGACATCTTTGTGTGATTGTTGTAAATCGATCTTCAAGCTTGTCATGAATGATTTGTCAATAGTCATGTTGGTTTTGATACATGCGTAGACTTGTGCTTATATCTCTTCCCACTCTTTTATCTTTATTGCTTAAAGAGCTCAATAAATGTAAATCTCAAAATGAAAAGAGATAATGAGCTGCAAAAGCCGTCGCACATACTAGTATTCGACTAGGAAAAAGGGAAAGCGACTTATATGAAAATGTATGATGCCCAAAAAGCCAAAGGCTTGTTCATCAAATTGAAATATCAAAAATTTCAGGCATCAATCTCAAAAATGAGATGTATTGCTCAAAATGAGTTGTATTGATTCAAAATGATCAAATGATATGAATTGTAAGAAGCCAAATGAAAAGCTTCAATCTTATGTAATCATTTTCTTGTGGGAGGTCATATATGTTCACTTCTATAATTGAGATATACCACTTGACTTAGTACTAGTTGTGTATGACTTGATTGAATTGATCATTGAAGCTTCATTCTAGACTAAGGACTATTCCACATTTGATACACACACATAACACACTTGCCTTATGTTCAATGAATGTCTTATTCATTTGTTAGATTGTACTTGTCTAAATGTGATGTGTGTGTGCTCAATCATATATGGTTCAATCCAAAAAGATTTTTTGATCATTTTATATGTTTTTGGAAGTGTTTTTTTATCACTCTTTGAGTTTATGTTTAGTGCTTACTTTGTTTTTCAATGTTTAAACATGTTCTGGTTTGAAAAACAAGTGTCAGATTTTTTGGCCACTCATTTTGGCTACTTGCGTGAGCTGCCAGCAAGCTGCCAGTTTTGGCTGGTCGGTTTGGCGGCTTGCAAGCCGCGAGTTCAGACAGAGAGGTTTCGCGGCTCACTCGCGACTTGGCTCGCGACTCGCCAGTCGCGAGTCGCCCAAAATCAGCTTTTTAAAGAGCTTTTTCGTGGGAAACTTGTTTTAAACCTCTCCCATCCTCTCTAAAACCCCTCTTTCAATATTTTTACATCAAAACCCAACCAATTTGAATGGTTTTTCAATCCATTAACATCTCTAAGGTAATTATAAACTCTTTTCATTGATTTTGATCCTTAGATTATGTTTTGGAGAGTTTTGTGCTCTTGGTTGGGATTTTCATCATAGGGGTTGGGAAAACTTATTTTTTGTCAATTTTCTTCATGGGATTGGTTTCTTATGTTGATATGCATTGGATGTTGGCCCCTTGTGGCAATAAGAACATGTTTTAAGGATGGTTTTCATGATGTTCATGCATTGTTTCACATTTTTGTTTATAGTGTGCATGCTAGGTGTTTGATAAAATGCCTCTTAGACATTTTCTGGCTTGTTTGGACTCCGATGAGTACCAAAATTTGGGGTTTCTCATGTTTCCTCATTAGGAACATGTTTGGTTCATTGGTTGTGTATTTTAACACACTTTGCCCCACATGTGCATTTTTCATGCATTGATCATGCATTGCACTTAGCCACCTCTTGCACACACCTTTGCTACCCTTGTCATGCATTGGTCTTGACCTTGCTGTTTCATCCTAGCATGTCATGCTTACCTTATGCTTTGTAGCATGTTACTTTGTCTTAGGTATGAGCTTCATTTTCTCATTCATCTTGCACCCCTCATGCATCATTAGCATTGTTCATACCTTCATCTCTTGCCCTCGTTTCTTCTTGACCCTTTGTCTATTCCTGACAAAAAGGGGGAGAGTATACTCTAGAGAATGTTTCGGAGTATTTTGTCTTTTCTATATGACTCTTGTGCACATCCTTAGGGGGAGAAATTCTATTTCTCATGCACATTTGTAGGGGGAGAGATATTCCATAGGGGAGATGCATATACCAAGGGGGAGAAGACATTGTGTTAACTAGAAAACCTTGTTCTGTTTGTTTTCTTGTTGGCTTTATGGTGCTTTGTGTTATGCTTTGGTGTTCTCATTGCATCATGTTTGTGCTTTGGACATGCACATATCCCTATGTTATTATACTTCATTGAATGGATGTTCAGATGATCATTTGCTTTGCTATGTGATCATTGTAGTCATTTCTATACTTGTCATTTATTACTTGCTTTACCTTGAGGGTCTAATGTGGTTTGTGCAAGTGTTTCAGGGTACAAGTATAAATATGTTCCAAGTGCATCACAGCTTCTCATCACTTTGAAGGGGAGAAACTTTAAGCACTTTTAGTTTATATTGTTTAAGTTTTTATTCAATATAATGTGGTTTGTACCCATGTGCTTTTGTAAGCTTTTAGGGTTATTGTTTTATGCATAGTTTGTAGGCTTTATGGTTTGTACCTTGCTTAAGTGCAGCCTTTATGCTATGTTGAAATCAGTACTTTAATCTAAATGTTCTGCATGTTAGTTTATGTACTGTCACTCTTGTGCCCTTGTAGGATTGTTCCTAGATGCATATGCCATGTGTGCTATGCATTGGTTGAGTGTTGAGCATACAAGTGTCTTGCCTTGTGCTTGTTAACTTGTATGTCCTTGTGTTCATTCCAAGTGTGAATGAGCACTGTGATCACTACCTTGTGGTGTTCACTTGGTTGATCAAGCCATGGTTTGTTTATTAACTCCATCTTTGCTTGATCTCATATTGCCTGTTTCATATGCATTTATAATTTTCTGCTTACAATGATCATGGTGTATTGTTGTGTTTCAGGAGTTTATGTTCATATGATTCAAGTGCTTCACAGCTTCTAGAGTTAGGTGTGAGTGAGTTTTGTTCAATTGTTCCCAACTCACATGTTAAGTCTAGACTCTGTTTTAGGGTTTTGTCACGGAATAGCCAAAGGGAGAGATTGTAAGGTTGAATTTATTCAACCATCTAATTGGCTTTATTCCGTGCCAAATTTGCTTGTAATTCAGCATTTAGTAACCCTGTATTTAGGTGGGATTGTTGTAAGGGTAGTGAGTGAGATAGAGTGAAGATTGCTCAAGAGTGTGCAAGAAAACAGAGTGTCGCGGCTGGGACTCGCGGGTGGACTCGCGGCTGCAAGTCGCCAGAAGCTGCACACGTGCCAAGCATGCTGGAAGATGAACAGTCATGCTAGCTGGAGCACTACAGGACAAAACAGGACAACTGGCCATACGGTTAACTCGCGACTGGAACTCGCGACTTAGTCAAGCCGCGAGGTCAAGCCGCGAGCCACCCCTGTTTTGGAAAAACCTGACGTTTCACATTCCTCTTCACTCCAGTATAAATACTCTTTTAACCCACGATTGAAAGAGAGCTTCCAGAGAGAATTTTGAGAGAGAAACCCTAAAGAAAAACCAGATTGTTTCACCCACAATCTATACCTTAGAGTCTCATCAAATTCCCTCACTCTCTTCCTCTCCATTGTCAAAACCTTGAGAGGCATTATACCAAACCTGGTTCTCACCATTATCATCTCTGTGAGACAGTCGTTTGGAGTTCTGGGAAGCAGTTAGGAAGGAGCCAATCTTCATTGGTTGATGCTACGGTGTAGTAGCGGAATCCGGGAAGCTAGAAAAGAAAAAGGTTCGGCGCAACCTCGTTGGAGCAAGAAGCTTGGAGGGCTTAGGTGCACTGGGTAGATTAGGCTTGGAGGGTCTATTGCTGTCCTTGTATCCCAACTGTATTTTCTAGTGGATTGATTACCGCTTGGAGGGCGGCGGAGAGGTTTTTCGCTGAGGTCTTCGGTTTCCTCTTCGATAACACATCGCGTGTTGTCTTTGTGTTTGCATCTTCCTTCCTCTCTATCTTTGCCTTTCTCACTGTTGAGTAAAAATTAGTTCTCTCTATGCTGTCATATCACTAAATTCATAACAAAGAGAAGAAGAAAAGCTAATCACAAAACAAAAATTTTGTAATATGATAAAACTCTTGATGTGGATTCATCTGTTTAAAGCTTGACAAAAGTCGTTATAGTATGTTGGTTCAGGTGTGGCATATAAATGTTGGGTGGTTTAGGGTTCATTCTCAATAGTGCCCATGCCTTAATTGATAGATTGTAATGTTTAAAAATTTGTGCTGGTACATGGTCGCGTGTAATTTCCTGGTGCTTCAACTACCTAAACTGAGTACCTTACCAAAATGTTGGCCCCAACTTGGGAACTATTGTTTAGCTTATGAAAAGGTGCTCACAAGTTTACTATGGCCCTTTTCTAAGTATTTTGAGTACCAATCTCTTAATGCACTGACTAAGTTGGTTATGTAGTTGTATAAGTGATGTTGCATTTTTGCAAATTGATTTAATTAGTTCAATTTTGAATATATTTTATTTGTATTATACTCATCTTAATTTACTGTGTAAGTACTATATATTTTTCTTTTTCTTTTTATCTTAGTAAAAATAAACTATTTTGTTTGTTTTAAGTATTCTTCCTATTTCTCCATGTCTTATCCAGTATTTTGTATTTATTATTTCTGCTACTGTTTATCACTCAATGACCATCTGGTGTCAATAAAGGTAAACAGCCCATGTTTACACCACGATCACAACCTATGGTTAGGGAGAATAGTGGTGTCAACCAATCCACAGTGGCAGTAGCAGGTTCCGCAGCCCAACTGATAGCGAATGCCAACCCTTATGCTAGGTCAACTGGGAATAAGTGTTATAGGTGCGAAGAACCAGGACATCAATCTAGTACTTGCCCTAAGCGAGCTGCAGTGAATCTGGTGGTGGTAAAAGAGGGCGAGGTAGAAGGTGAAGAGGAGGGTGAAGAGGAGGGTGAAGAGGTGTATAATGATGCTGATCCGTATGCCTATGATCCCAATGAGGTCCAAGAGGACGAGGAAGGCGTGCCATTAGGGCAGTCTTTGGTGATTCAGAGGTTGTTACTCACACCAAGGGTGGAATATGGTGATCAACGGAATGAGATCTTCCGAGCACGATGCACCATCAATAAGAGGGTCTGTGATTTGATCATTGACAATGGCAGTGTAGAGAACATTGCGTCGAAGAGTTTGGTTACCAAGATGGGACTGAAAACAAAAAAGCATCCCTCTCCGTACAAGATAGGTTGGATCAAGAAAGGTACGGAAACTCTTGTTACTCAACGATGTCGTATTACTTTTTCTATGGGTAAATTCTATGTAGATGAAGTAGTTTGTGATGTTGTTGAAATGGATGCATGTCATTTGATACTGGGTAGACCTTGGCAGTATGATGTAGATGCTACTCATAGGTGTAAGGATAATGTGTATGTGTTTTTTAAGAATGGCAGAAAAATTGTCCTTGGTCCTATTAAGGAAAGCAGTATACCCAAAACTTCTAAAGTGGAGGGGAAGCCATCACTCCTCATAGTGAACAATGAAGATGAGTTTGATAGGGAGTGTAAGGAGTTGAAACAGGTATATGCTGTAGTGGTGACGGATGGCGAGCCAAAGAAGGTTGCTGTAATATTAGAGGCAATCCAACCATTAATCAAGGAGTTTGAAGTGCTTTTTCCAGAAGAGCTGCCTGCAGGTTTACCACCAATGCGTGACATCCAGTATTGCATTGATTTAGCTCCTGGGGCTAGTCTACCAAATCTGCCACATTAAAGAATGAATCCTCAAGAATGTCAGATTCTACAAGGGTAGGTGGATGAGCTTCTGAGCAAGGGGCAAATCAGGGAGAGTATGAGTCCACGTGCAGTACCGGCCTTGTTAACACCAAAGAAGGATGGGAGCTGGCGTATGTGTGTGGATAGTCGAGCCATCAACAAGATCACAGTCAGGTATCGATTTCCTATTCCTCAACTAGATGACATGTTTGATATGCTGAGTGGGTCCAAGTGTTACACCAAGCTGGATCTCAAGAGTGGGTATCATCATATTCGAATCCGACCTGGAGATGAGTGGAAGACAGCTTTTAAGACAAAGGAGGGGTTGTATGAGTGGATGGTAATGCCTTTCGGGTTGTCCAATGCTCCCAGCACTTTCATGAGACTTATGAATCAGGTATTGAACCATTTATTGGAAAGTTTGTGGTAGTTTATTTTGACGATATCCTGATTTACAATAAGACAGAAGTAGCCCAATATAATCATGTGCAAGAAGTATTAGCAGTGTTGCAGGCCAATGAGTTGTATATCAACTTGAAGAAGTGCAGGTTCTTGACTGATAAGTTGCTGTTCTTAGGGTATGTGGTCAGTGCAGATGGGATTCATGTTGATGAGGACAAGGTCCGTGCAGTCAGAGAATGGCCAACCCCAAAGACAATGAGTGATGTGTGAAGCTTCCATAGGCTAGCAACCTTCTATCGGAGGTTTGTTCGAGATTTCAGTAGCGTAGTAGCCCCTATCACTGAGTGTTTGAAGAAGGGGAAGTTCTTATGGGGAAATGAGGCAGAACAAAGCTTTGCCTTGATCAAGGAAAAGTTGAGCACAGCCCCAGTTTTGACATTACCCAACTTCGATAAGGTGTTTCAGGTGGAGTGTGATGCATCTGTGATCGAGATAGGCACTGTCCTTTCACAAGACAACAGACCAGTAGCATTCTTTAATGAGAAAGTTTGTGAAGCTCGAAGTAAATGGTCGGCCTATGAGCTGGAGTTCTTTGCTGTAGTACAGACTCTTAAGCATTGGGAGCACTACCTAATTCAGAGGGAGTTTGTATTATACACGGATCATCAAGCATTGAAGCACATCAATAGTCAAGTTAGCATTAACAGGATGCATGCTCAGTGCGTAGCTTATATACAACGCTTCCATTTCACATTGAAGCACAAGTCTGGTGTCACTAATAAGGTGGCTGACGCACTCAGCAAGCGAGCATCTTTGTTGACCACCCTACGTATTGAAGTTGTCGGGTTTGATTGCCTCAAGGAACTGTACGAGAATGATGAGGATTTTGGTGATATTTGGGGTAAGTGTCAACAAACTCATACTACTGTTAATAGTATGTACATCCAGGATGGTTTCCTCTTTCGGGGTAACCAATTATGCATCCCTAAAAGTTCATTGAGGGAGCACATTATTAGGGAGCTGCATGGTGGAGGTTTAGGTGCACATATGGGCAGATATAAGACTATAGCACTGGTGGAAGAGAGGTATTATTGGCCGCAACTCAAGAGGGATGTTGGCAATCATGTGAGGAAGTGTCCAATTTGCCAAACTGCTAAGAGTCAATCTCAGAATACTGGTTTATACATGCCTTTGCCAGTTCCACAAGCACCATGGGAGGATCTGTCTATGCACTTTATACTGGGTCTTCCTCAAACCCAGCGAGGTATGGATTCTGTTTTTGTTGTGGTTGACAGGTACTCGAAGATGTCCCATTTCATAGCATGCAAGAAGACTTCAGATGCTACTCGAGTGGCCAATCTGTTCTTTAAGGAAGTTGTGCGTTTGCATGGAGTGCCAAAGTCCATCACCTCTAATCGGGATACCAAGTTCATTAGTCACTTCTGGCGGACTTTGTGGAAGCGTTTTGACACTTCCTTGAATTACAGCAGCACTAGTCATCCTCAGACTGATAGCTAGACAGAAGTGGTTAATCGCACTTTGGGGAATCTAATCCGGTGTATCTCAGGCGAGAAGCCCAAGCAGTGGGATCTTGCATTGTCCCAAGCAGAGTTTGCGTACAATAGCTCAGTCAATAGAAGCACTGGTAAGTCTCCATTTGCCATTGTCTACTGCGTGCCCCTAAAACACGCTTTGGACTTGGTACCTTTACCTGAGCTTCTAGAAGTGAGTCAAGCAGCAGAAAATATGGCTGAACGTATTCAGGCCATGCAAGAGGAGGTGAGGCAGAAACTTGAAGCTACAAAGGCCAAGTACAAGGAAGCTGCTGATAAGAAGAGGCGTGAGAAGATATTCAATGTTGGGGATTTAGTGCTGGTCTATCTTAGAAAGGAGAGATTTCCTGTTGGTACCTACAACAAATTGAAGGACAAGAAGTATGGGCCATTTCAGATTACTAAGAAGATCAACAACAATGCTTATGTGGTTGCTCTTCCTCCAGACATGAGCATTTCTTCTACCTTCAATGTTGCTGACTTGTATGATTATCATCCTCCTGATGAACCAAATGGTGGGAACTCAGGGTCGAGTTCTTTTCAAGTGGGGGGGGGCTGATGTAGAACAGACAGCACATGCATTCCTGGAGCAGCAGGGGTGTAGGAAGTCACAACGTAAGATCATAGGGGGGGTGCTAGTAGGGGCCATCGAGGTAACAGTGTCGGAATTGCATGAAATTTGGCAGGTTGAAGGGAAACGGCATTCTGATCCAGATTCATGACAAGCTATGAATGTCGCCAAAATTTAGGCGAATTCCTTCATTAAGGCCCCGAAAACAATGTTTTTGCTATTTATAGTAATATTTGTTTTTCCTTAATAACTTTTAATTTAAAAGTCAGAATAAGGTCCCGTCTGTTTTGGGACGACCCTTAAGGTCAGTAGTTTATGATTTTGTATTTAACTCAATTTTGCCATTTTTGGTAAAATTCGGTATTTTTGTGACCTAATCGCGTAATTAGGGCGAATTAGGGTTTTTAGACGTTTTTCTCAGTATTTATATATTTTGTAGCCGTCAGTGGCAAAGCAGACTATTATCAATAAACACAGACGTTCTGTCAAATTTTCTTCTGGTGGATTCCAATTTATTTCTCCTTGTGGATTCGAGGTTTACTACCAGGAACTAACAGTTTAGTTTCTGTTCCATCAAGAGAGCATCGTGTGTGCTTTCTCTAGGCTTCCGCGACATCTAAAATAAAACCCAAAGGATATTCACATCAAAAAATATATATATATATATATATATATATATTATACCTTAGAATCCAATCTGTTAAAGATTTTGCTAAAACCAAATTGCTTTCCTCTCTGAGATAAATAAACCAATGAAAAAAAAAATCCCAAAATCAGAGACTAAGACAAGGAAATTAAGAAGAAGAAAAAAAAAAAAAAAAAAACCCAACAAAGAGAAGGATGAGTGGATGACTTACACTGTTACACACGTAGAGAGAACTCAGTGAGAGAGACAGAGGAAAGCAATACCTAGTGCAACATATCTTTGGCCACTTCAATTGTTGTGTTAATGTTGTATGTGATCCTCATGTCAATCCATGGAGGTCTACTATGGTTTAAAATGAATTCTCAATAAACTAATTTGTTTATAGTGGTAAAATTGGAATATTTCATGTAATTTAATGCAATTATACTTTTCTAGAGAAGCTTATGATAACGATTTTTATTGCAATTAAAAAGGCCTTAGATCTTTCAGATATGAGGTATGAAGCTAAATCGTTGAAAGATAATGCATGGTGAGAATGCATCTTTTACTTTTAATTGAGAAATTCAAAACCTTATCTTGAAATGTATATATGCATATTAGCTATATGAAATATGTCCTATGTGTTAAATTTCAAGAGTGGGATTTACAAATACTGCCTAGAATCATGATTGGAACAAACAACCTAGAAACGCTCCTACAGATACTAATGTAGGTTTAATGATTGCGTTGGTCAAGGAGGTTTGTGTGTGAGAAAGCTGAGCCGCTGTAAAGGAAGAAGCAAATTAAAAAATAATAAAAAAGGAGGAACAATCCAAATGGGGATAGATATAGTCAAGAAACCATGCAATAATTTATTAGTTGTGACGTTAAGAAAACATGGCTTAAAATTCCAATCTGCATAAAGCAATAATTTTTTCCAAAAAGATCTTCACCACATATGTAATAATTTACTATGGAGTGGTGTTTATGGGTTTCCTACCTTTCCTTGTGTTTACTGTTAATGCAATGTGTATCTATTGGGTAAAAAAACAAAAACAAAAAAAAAGACCATAATAAACAGCAACCATAAAACTCATTAATAGAAGACAAATATATATACAGCAACTTCTTCATCACAATGATAAAAGCAAATTTAAAACAGCAACCATATGAACACTATTTAGGAATTCTATCAAACTCTTGTGCGAAGCCAATAACAAAAACATAAAATTCAGTATGAACAATGTAATGAATAACTAACCTCAACGTACTCCACACCAATTTCGCTAAGATTATCAGGAAGCAAGCAGATAACTCCACCTTGCTCAGTTCCCACTAAACAAATTCAAAACCGTGGCTCAGTTTCCACACAAAAACAATTCAAATTGACCAATAGCTCAGTTTCCACACAAAAACATATAACTAAAATTCAAAAAAAAGTTAAATTGATTATCTAAGTGTGTGCACAAAAACTACAATTCAATCAACTATAGAATACAAAATAGGCTGGGGTAAAAAAATAATCTATAGCTCAGTTTCCACACAAATTGAATAGCCGTGAAAAAAAAAAAAAAAAAGCATACCTAGAAATTAAATAGCCGTGAAAAAAAAAAAGCATCGTGAAAGGTTTATATATATAGTTATAGAGTCCTAATCTATATAGAGTTCGGATTCAGAAAAAAAAAATATATATATATTATAGGTTTATAAGATAATACCTTTGGGCCGGTCTCGACGAGCTGGGTCGGTTGCATTGCTGACCGACATAGTTGTTGGGCCATGGGCTGGGGAAGAGTGGAAACTGAGCGAAGTGGATATGGGTATGGTGGGATCTGTGGTCATGGGCTTGCCGTGGAAAGGAAGAGGCAGAGGATCGGTCTGTTGGGTCGGATCGGTATCAGGCTGTTGGGTCTTGCCGTGGAAAGGGAGAGGCAGAGGATCAGTCTGTTAGGTCGGATCATTGGGTCTTGCCGTGGAAAGGAAGAGGCAGAGGATCGGTCTGTTGGGTCGGATCGTTGGTTCTTGCTGTGGAAAAGAAATGGCAGAGAATCGGCTTGTTGGGTGTTGCCGTGGAAAGGAAGAGGCAGAGAATCGGGCTAAGGAAAAGGCAGAGAAGAGCTCGTAGAGGAGGAGCTGGGAGGAAGGTAATGGCAGAGTATTCATGTGGGAGGAAGGTCCGGTATTCGTGAAAGGTAAAGGTATTCGTGAAAGGGAAAGAGAAGGCAGAAGGTCTGGTATTCGTGAAAGGGAAAGGTATTCGTGAAAGGGAAAGAGAAGGCAGTCGGGTAGTGTTTTCGTTTTTTTTTTTTTTTTTTGTTTTATCTTTGGTTATGGTTTTATTTTTTTTTTGTTTTATTATTTGTTATTTTTTTTTAATGATGTGCTAACGTGGAAAATTATGGAAGCTTCAAAAGCTTCGGTTTTATATATATATATATATATATATATATATATATATATAGATTGTGCCCATACGTTGCATGGCTTAATAAAAAATATTTTGATAATATAAATTAATTAAATAACAAATAAAATATAAAAGGTATATTATGTAAGTTCAAGTTTGGTATTTTTTTTGTTCAAAAACAAATATTTTTAAAACTATGGCAAATTGTTAAAATAGTATAACAATTATTAATGAACTCTCTGTCTCTCTCTCTCTGTCTCTCTCTCTCTCTCTCTCTCTCTCTCTCTCAATTGTATATAAAGTATTGTTCTTAAAGGACTCAAACAATTACATAACTTAACTGGAGGTTTTTCATTTGCCTAAAAAAAAAAAAAAAACAAAAAACAAAAACATAATTCTCTTCTAACTTATGTAGTTACATCTAAATTGTGTTATGCACTTGAAGAGCATAGACTAAATGGTTTTTTTTTTTTTTTCAAACCTTTATTTAGATTTACATTTTGATACGGTAATGATCTCTTTTATCTAAATCAAATCTCCTCCAAGATGAATGGAAAGTTGTGACAATTTAATATGGATCTCCTTCAAGATGAGTGGAAAGTTGTGAAAATTTAATATTAAAGGAGTCCTAAGGAATAAAAAGGATATAGACAATTGTTAAAATTATTACTTCAAGCAAAGTTGCATAATCATATTGAGGTGTGGATTCCTTTTCATGATGTAGATTTAATATTACTTGGCTATAGCAATCTTGTGAAGGAATATGTCGTTGATATTCATAACATGCGATGTTTTAGAATTTTTTTTCATGAATATTGATATTTGTAAAAACCAAAATGAAAATTAATTATAGTGAAATTTAAATAAAAATATTACATGCTCATAATGTTAGATAATCTCTTCCATACACATATAATATTATTAACAACAAAAATAAAAATAAGATTTAGTAACATAAAAATTTAGTATTTTACTATTCTAAAAATTAGTTTAATTTAATAACGCACATATAAACACAACACAAATACAATCTAGAAATAAAAAGATGAACCCCTTGTTGTAGGAGAGAATACAAAATTTGATAATTCATCAATAGTAAATAAAAATATTTATAGAGGATTTTACAATATGATGAAAAAAAAAAGTAGAGTAAACGCACAAATTTCATTTAATTTGACAAATCAAATTTCTACCATTCTTACCTCTTCTTTCATATTGGAGAGTTGCGGGTACTTGATCTTGATTTATCTCTTTTGTTTTATTTTTTTGTCAAACACTACACAAATTTGCAATTTTTATTGTCTCACCAACTTGCAATTCAAGCTTGTATCTAAAACATTGTTATTCCACTTAAATCGATTAGAATTTTTTTTTAATAATATTTAAACATGAGAAATAATAAATAAATAGAGTTTTTTACATAATTAAATCATTATATATAATGAGATACATTCTAAAAGATACCACCAAATCCACCACAGTTGTTTAGTACTTACTAAATTTTTGTTATATCATTGTTATATCATCCTTCCAGTTGTATTTGCACCTGCAAGAACTTTGAAGGATCAATAATGATGAAATTTTCTCATACAAATATTTACCTTCTTTTCAAGAGCATTTCCACTTCTAACTTCTAGTACGTGCATTGCTTTTGCTTTGCATTTACTCCAACCAAATTCTGTTTAGATCTATGAGAGTAAGCTACGTGAACCGTATATAGAGCAAGCCATGTGAACCAAAGCCTACATGTAAAAGCAAAGCGTGGATCAGAAAATACTATTAAGAAGCAAGGTTTCATATTACCAAAAAAAAGGGGGGGGGGGATTATGGTGTTGCTGAATCTTGGACTCAAAAAGTTGTACCGTTGGTGAATTTTAAGAGCATCTTTGGCTGCATGGGCAGTGATGAACTTATGATTTCAAGTATCAGGCCATTTTCTTCTGATCGATTCTAAAAACCTCGAGAGTTTAAATGAGAACAATCTTAGAATTGAAGATCTTGGAATTGAAAATATTTTACTGGAGCACTACACATCTAATCTCATGGAGAGCTTAGTTTTACTCAATGATTAAACCATAAGAAGGTAATCTTTCGAAATTCTTATTGATGAGTTTGTTCTTTTATGAATGTTGCCGGTATGGTGGTTTAAATAAAATTGATAAACATCAATGATTGATCAAGATTTTGTGTACATCCTAAAAATTGATTAAGTATTAGAGTTTAAGTTGATAATAACAACTAAACTTATATTTTATCCAAAATATTGCAATTTTTAAAATCTAAACAAAATTCTTCAGTTTTTTTATGTGCAGTAAAAATTTATGAAAGTGTGAAGCCGGAATTTTTTTTAAAAAAAAAATAGAAATTATAGGAGAAGAAGATAAGAACAAAAAAAATATATCTATTTTTTTAAAATCTAAAAAAAAAAAAAAAAACATGCAATTTAAGAAGATAAGAACAAAAAATATATATATCTATAAAAATTTATGAAAGTGTGAAGCTTAAGAATAATTTTTTTTTCCTTAATGGATGAGAAGATGTTAAGTTGATATTAAATTATTAAGTTTTTGTGTCTATCAAACTTTATCTAAAGAAGTGATTTCAAATTAAAAATTTTATCAACTTAGAAATTATAGGAAAAAAAGATAAAAACAAAAAAGAAATTACATTTATTTTTCAAAAATCTATTAAAATTTCTACAATTTGGTGAAGACACATGGCGCAACCATGGCGTCTAAACCCAACTTTTTTTATATATAATACTAGTCGCTAACCCGTGCCATGCACGGGAAAACTATTGAAAATAAGATTTTAAAAAGAAAATTTTATTAATTTTAGTTTATATCGAATATTTATTTATAGTAGTTTAAAATATTATTTCAAATCTTCATTTCATTTTATTTTAGTTGGAATAACTTATATAATTAAATGAAATGCTTATAAATAAGAGATGACATTAATAATATACTATATATAGTTAGTGATTATTCAAGATATCATTCAAATATGACAATTTTTTGGTTCTAAAAAAGGAACAATATTAATGCATTTAAATACAAAATACTATATTGTCCAATAGATATTACAACTTTAAAACTAAAACATGAGTAGTGATTTTTAATGGATTGGGGTAATAGCACAACTTTTAATAGAAAAAAAAATTTTGATTTAAAATTTTTTGGAGTATCACTATATTAAAAATGCCGAAAGGAAGCAAGAAATTCCATTGAAAAATGCTACAAATACATTTGGGTTTTTTTTTTTTTTTTTTTTTTTTTTTTTTTTTCCAATGAGCAGGTACATTACTGTTTAGTAGAGTCTTAATACATGGGGGATGCTCCTCCATCCAATACATCATTGTCTAGCAAACCCAGCCAGTTCTTTGCTTCAAATGCTATCTTCTCTGTTGTTCCGTTTGTTCAAGGAAAGCCATAAGAGAAAAATATATTCCTAATAGAAGAACCAACTACCAAGTAGTCTAACATCATTAAGGATGTGGCCAATGCTCAAATTGGTAGGCCCAGCTGACTTTACTTCATCTACTGGACTATTAAATTCACACTCTATCTCTACTGCTTGAAGCCCCAAATCCATAGAGGCCATGTACACCCTTCAACAGGTTATCTAGATTGATTATTTCTCTAAACTTCCATATATTCCACAGCAAGTGTACAAGTTATTTCTCTAACTTCAAAGTTTCATCCACATGCCTTTGGTTTCGATTTGACCATAATAGCCAACCTCCACCGCAACTAATACAATCAACTAAATTGGTTAAAACAATTATCAAATATTGGGAATATAAAAATACAATCAACTGGATTGGTTAAAACAATATATCACCTGGGAATATAAAAATACAAAACTTGGTATTATGTATATGATACCATTGAAAGATTTAAATATCATTGCAGGCTTCTTGAATTCCACCCATCACAAAAGCCACGGCTTACATCAAATTGGCCTTTGAAATCTTGATCTCCTTCATCCCTAGAACCTGGAAAATCAAATTTCTGGACTAATTGAAAATTTGTAAATATTTCCAACTATCATCTAAAGATGAAATTATTATATGTTTTCAAGAACAAAAAGGAAAACAAAGACCAAATGTTCTATGTAGCAAATTTGAAACCTATCACCAAGAAAAAGAATTAAACCTATTGGAAATTCATTAATTGGTACCAATGCAAGTAATTGGTACGCTAAAATATATTGATGAGTAGATAATGGTGACGATGAGAGAATAAAACTTTATAGGAAAAAAATAATATGAATAAATTACTTGTGTATGCTTTGAAGCTACTACCATCTCTATCAAAATTTTGAGGAGAAAAATAGAATGAAATATATTAATAAAATAAATATATAAATTTTATTATTGATGCATCGATTTCTCTAATGTTAAAGTGAAAAAATAATATTCACTCTCACAACAACTCAAAACATTTACTTAATATATTATATCATCCATACCTTCCAACCACCACTTCCATTCCGGGTGATCATCTCTAACCACCCTCTGAAATTTTGTGGTTGCCTATGTTTCCTACCCAACACAAAATTCTGCTCCCCACCATTAAACAAAACTTCGCAAATAAGTCTTGTCACATTTAGAGATCTCAAACCAACCATTTTCATTGTAGAAACCAAAATACACACTCAATAGTTCCACCACTATAAATTATACAACAAATTGAGCTATAGCAAATATTGGTAACACAAAATCTCATAAAGGATTTAAAAGTATATTCCAAGAGGAAAAAAACAACAAATTTTTAATACAAATAGTTAGAGTCTACCTTTTAATTTGGAGTATGTACATGTTTTCTTAAAGAATATAATCATATGAAACTTGAAAGCAAGTTCAAAGAATAGGTGCAGTACATAAAAGCCAGTCATTCATTTAAGTTGGAGAAAAAAATCCATTCTAGTTCAATTGAAAAGCATAAAAAAATGACAGTCATGCTTTTACATCACACAAAAAATGACATTGAGAAAATAAGGCCAACAAATACATCTCACCCTGATTAAATCAACAACACAACATCACATTCCCTACTTATCTTCCTCCTTACCACTCTCCATGTATTATGACTTCTAGAACAACAACAAAAAATCACTTACAAATTTTATCAAACGATGTGTAAGAAAAAAAAAACTTAATGAAAAGAGAGAATTTTAAAAAGAAAAGAGAGTACCATGTTGAAGCAACACCAGCATCAATATAACCAAGGGTTGTTTTTTCTCTCAAGGCCTGTGCAGGCTCCTTTGTGCCTAAAAATTGAAAACATAAAATGAGGTTTTTGTAGGTACCTATGTATTTTTCGGTTATGAAGTCAACAGATTAAAAATATGTAATATGCCTTTTGATTTTGCATAATGATAGAGGTATTTGTTAAAGCTTGCTATTTGTTAAGTCTCTCTTAACCCTCTCTCTGAATCTCTGCCTCAAATTTCTAATATCTAATACCATGCCCATCTTGCATAATCATATATAAATGAGTTATATAACTCTCAAACAACTATACTAACCAACCCCGACCTTCAAAAAAAATTCCCAAAGAATCCAAAATAGCGGTAGCCCTAACATAACATTCCGTAGGCTATCATATAAGACAACCCAAAGATTATAATAATTTATAAAAAGGGAAAACCAATGTAAATGAAGACGACAGTAACACTATATATCAAACCAAAACAAACCCAAAATTGAAATCAAATAGAAGAATCCCAGGAAACAAAAATCCAATAAAAATTGCATAACCTAAAAAAGGGAAAAAGAAATTCCAAACCAATGTAAAATGAAGATGAGAAAAACACTATATATCAACTAAAACAAATCCAGAATTAAAACCAAATAGAAGAATCCCAAGAAACCAAAAATCCAATAAAAATTGCATACAAAAAAAAAGGGAAAAAGAAAATCTAATTACAAAAATTTCATTATTCTTCTTTGCCATAGATTTGACAACAAAGTAAGAAGAAGAAAACGTGGAAATCTGCAAAGAAAAAGGAAAAAAAAAAAAAAAAAAAAAAAAAAACTTAAATCCAGAGCAACCCACAACCACAAACCAACAAAATTCCAATAAAACAAAAACAAAAAAAAAACTTAAATCCATAGCAACCCACAGCCACAAACTAACAAAATTCCATGAACAATTGAAGCGGACAAAGAGAGAGCAATATATAGAAATTAAGGAGAGTAAAAAACATGTTTTAATTACCTCAAAATAAAACATGATGGGCTGGATTGAGCGACAATGGAGAGGCAAAGAGAAATTGATGCAGTGGCAGTGATCCATGGTGGCGGTGGCAGTGGGAGGATCGAGTTTTGGCGTGCCAGTGTATATTAGAATACAGAGAGGTTGTAGGGTTTAGACGTGAAGGCTAAAGAAAGAGTTGTAACTTGGATTAGGGTTCTAAATTGATAATTCTAATATAATATAATACTAATAAAACGTTAAGAAGAATTAAAAAAAAAAAAAAAAAAAAAAAAACACTTAGTGTACGTTTTAGCTAAAAAACGTTAAGAAGAATTAAAAAACATTTTATTTAGCAAAAACGTTAAGAAGAATTAAAAAATACAAAAATACAGAAAAACAAAAACAAAAAAAACAAAAAAACAAAAAGGTAACGTGAAAGCTGATGGGGTGGGGGGGAGTAAATGGAAAAATTCTAATATAAATAAAACATCAAAAATAATTTAAAAAAAAAAGGTGACATGGAAAATTGTGGAGTTAGCAGAGGCTTCGGTTATATATATATATATATATATATATATATATATATATATATATATATATATATATATTTATATTTATATTTATATTTATATATATCCGAAAGCATTAATCTCATAGTATCGCATAGAGACACTAACACGTTTTTAAGAGGTAGCAGCACATCAGGGATGACCTGTAGAACTTAGCAAAAAATGGCTAGCCGCATGGGTTTGATTGGGTGCTTGATTGTTGTGGTGGCTTCACTAAATGGTGCAACCACTCAAGTTACGGCTGCAGTTGAATATCAAGTCGGAGACAGCTTGGGCTGGGCTGTACCCCCAAATACTTCCCATTAGTCTACTTGGGCTAGCTCAAAAACATTCTTCCCTGGCGACAAATTAAGTAAGCAATTCTGAAATCCTTTGTCTTAAATTGGGTTCTTCTCAGCTTTTTTCAATAAGAATAAGAAAAATAGATTTGGTTTTATTCAATTTATTGTGTATTTTGAAAAATATGATCATGTATCATCATATATAAGAACATTCAATTTTTATGGGTTTTGATTGATAAATCAAAATAATAAACTCTAGCATATAAATTTCACAAAATTCATTATCTTTTTTTAACATTATTACAACATTAATTAAAATGCTAAGACATAAATGAGAGTTTAAACTTTAAACTTCTTTTTTTTATATACAAGATAGAATTTCTACTCTAGTCTAATCTAAGTATATATATATATATATGTGTGTGTGTGTGTGTGTGTGTGTGAAGCTCCCTCCGAGAAACTTGAACTCCAATCCTTGCCTCCCACACCCCACAAGCATTTATACTTGTGGAGTGACCACCACACCAAAGATGTGTTAGAAATCAACACTAACTCTCTTGTCTCTCGAAATTTCTAGAAACTTCTAGAAACTCCTAGAACATCTCACACATTCACTTGCATTTTGGGTTTCTCCATGAGATGTCTCTCTTTAGTTCTCTAGAGACTTCTATGTGGAAGTAAAACTCAACCACATGTTTATAGAATAGTCTACAAGGTTCAAGAATGGCATTCATTTAATGCCAATAAAAAGGAAGATGCTAGAAGCTTCAAGTTGGTTTCCTAACCAACATACACCTAGTATAAATAGATGTGGTGGTTTGTGAAGAGGTGAAATGTGTGAGACTAGTGAGTGACATGTGAAGTGAAGAGTGTAGAGTGTGTGTCATAAAGCACCAAGTGAGAAATGTGTGAAGTTGTATGAGAAGGTGAAGTGTGTGCCATAGGCAGCAAGTGTGTAGAGTGAAATAGAGTCAAGAGCTAGTGTGTGAAGGTGTCTAGAAGTGAGGTGTGTGCAAGTGTACTTAGTGAGGCAGTGTCGTGTGCAGTGAAAGAAAGGTGCTGCGTGTGCACTAGTGTTAGTGAGTCAAAGCATTAGAGCTTGTAAAGTGTTGTAATTCAAAGAGTTAAGTTTTTTTAATAAAAGCTCTCTTGTTCAGTCTTTTGTTCAACAATCTAGTGTCAGAGCTTCCGCTAACTCAACAATCAGCTATCAGAGCGAGGCGGTCAGGGACCGTGTTTGTGGTGTCTAGGATAGTATTTTTGGAGGTGTTCATTATGCTCATGTACAATCTGGGACTGTGAAGCTCATGGTCTAGGACCAAGCTTATTTGGTAGAGCGAGAGATTTCACCAAGTGGTGATGGCGGACCTCCAAGCTGTCAGCAGCATTAGAAGGCTCAATAACCAGAATTACAACACATGGTCGACTTATATGGAGTCATACTTGCAAGGGCAAGATTTGTGGGAGATTAGGGCTGGTGGCAAAACCACACCTCCTGAGAATGTCAAAATTTTGTGAAAGTGGAAGATTAAAGCCAGGAAGGCTTTGTTTGCAATCAAGACAAACATCGAGGAAGAGATGCTGGAGCACATCAAGCATGTAAACACACCAAAGGCTGCATGGGACACCTTTTCAACATAATTTTCAAAGAAGAATGATGTGAGGCTACAATTGCTTGAGAACAAGCTAATGTCAATGGCACAACGAGATATGACAATCACGCAATACTTCACCAAGGTAAATCTCTCTGTCGCGGAATCTCTAAATTAGATCTTGCATCGAATATTTCTGATTCAAGAATGAGAAGGATAATTATTTATGGGTTGAGACCTGAATATAGAAGTTTTGTAGCTGCCATTCAAGGTTGGCCTGTCCAACCATCATTAGTAGAATTGGAAAATTTGCTAGCTAACCAAGAAGCATTGGTCAAGCAAATGGTTGGGGTCTCACTAAAGAGTGAAGATGAGGCACTCTTTAGCGGTCAATATAAAGACTAACCCAAGAGAAGATTTAATGCAGGTTCTAAGAATAGAAATGATAAAGATAGAGAAGATAAAGAGAGCTCTCAAGATTGAGGAGCTCGAGGAAGTCGCGACAATAATGGTCGACGATCCACTAGTCCCAAAAGTCGTAATGTCAAGTGTTTCAAGTGTGGAAAAATGGGTCACTTTGCACGAGATTGTCAATTTAAGTGGAGAACAGCTCAAGGAAATACAACGATGTTCAACAACCTAGAAGATGATAGCGAAGAAGAATGGGCTGTTGAATTGTGTCTGGCTGTGATAGAGCCAGTTGAAGAAGCAGTGGAAGAGGAAGCAATGCTAACAGTCTCAAAGGAAATTGAAGAGAAAATGCCTAAGAGCATAGGGGAGCAATCTAGGAAAGATCAGTTCATGGTAACTGATGAGTTACAATCTTTTGAAGATGAAGGTGAACCAGAGTCTAGAGAAGTAACCCATCCTTGGCAAACTAGTGTTCACCATAGGACACTAAAGGAGGATCAACCAAGAATTAAAGAAGAGATTCACGCATTAAAGCAGGTGCCAAAGCCCAAGGATATGAAACCCATTAAATCTTGGAAGTTATGGCAAATAGATGATGTAAAGAATGCTTTCCTGCATGGAGAGTTGGATCGAGAAGTTTACATGGAGCAGCCAAAAAGATTTGAGAGCAAAGCCCAGCCAGACAATGTCTACAAGCTACAAAGAACACTTTACAGGTTGAAACAAGCGCCGAGGGAATGGTATGACTACAATGGCGAAATTGGGAGAGAGTCAGTGTTAAGGGGGAGTGTTAGAAATCAACACTAACTCTCTTGTCTCTAGAAATTTCTAGAAACTCCTAGAACATCTCACACATTCTCTTGCATTCCAGGTTTCTCTATGAGATGTCTCTCTTTAGTTCTCTAGAGAATTCTATGTAGAAGTAAAACTCAACCACATGTTTATAGAATAGTCAAAAAGGTTCGAGTAAGGCTGTCCACTAGAACCCGAAAACCGACCCACCCGTTCAAACCAACCGGACCGACCCGAAAACCGGCCGATCCGACGTCGGTGACGGTCGGCGGCGGATCTTCGCCACGAAGAACCGATTCAGGCGGGTCGGATGACGGGTTCTCTTCTCCAAAACCCGATGAACCCGATCCGACCGCCGAATCCCGTGAAAGAAGACCGAATCTACCTAGATCTGGTGAAGATTTGGTAGTTTTTGGTTAGATCCGATGATGGCTGGAGGTGGTGTTTTTTTGCTTCGATCCTGTGGTTATCACACAAATCCGAAGAAAAATCAACAGCCTCGGCGAAGATCCAGTGAAGAACGGCGAAGATCCGGCGTGAGATGGAAGTTTTCATTCAAATCTAGTCTTAAGGTGGTCTTTCTTGCTTCAATCCCGTGGTTGTCGCACAGATCTGAAGAAAAATCAACAGATCCGGCGAAGATTTGGCGATTTCCGGCGATGATTCGGCGAAGATCTGGAGGTTACAACTTCGACCGACCCGACCGTTGTCCATCGGAGTCCAATCCGACTGGACCCGAGGTTGCCGGCGGTCGGCGGCGGGTCGTTCAACGTCCCACCCGATGTGAGCGGGTCGGTTCCGGGTTGGGCACAAACCCGACCCGAACCGACCCGTGGACACCCCTAGGTTCGAGAATGGCATTCATTTAATGCCAATAAAAAGGAAGATTCTAGAAGCTTCAAGTAGGTTTCCTAACCAACATACATCTAGTATAAATAGATGTGGTGGTATGTGAAGAGGTGAAGTGTGTGAGACTAGTGAGAGACTTGTGAAGTGAAAAGTGTAGAGTGTGTGTCATAAAGCACCAAGTGAGAAATGTGTGAAGTTGTATGAGAAGGTGAAGTGTGTACCATAGGCTATGAAGCACGGGTGCATTTCGGGACTCGGGTGCGGGTGCAAGTGCAGGTGCGGGACTCGGCAATTTTTGAAAAAGGTGGGTGCAGGTGCAGCGGGACTCGGCGATTAAAAAATTATTAAAAATATTTTTACAATATATTTTTAATATATTGCTAAGCATACTTTTTCACATTATATAAACAAATACCAAATTTAAGAGCAATAGTAGATAATAACTAAAACATGATTTTCATAAATTAAATACAATCCACAAGATTGAAACTAAAACATTCCATGATGTTCGGAAATTAGAATACAACTCATAAGTTTCAAACTAAAACAAAATAAAAGATAATCAACAAGACAATCAAACACTAAGATCATCATCCTCAAGATCAATAGTTTCACTTCGAACTTCACTTTCACTAGTAGTAGCACTAGTGTTAACATTCCCAATAACCATGGCCTCCAAATCTGGCTCATAAAGTGTAAGAGCTGCATTCACAAGAATTCCAGCTCCTCCATGTATGTCGCTCTCATTCCAAGAGTCTCTTGCAGTATCCCACATCTTTGTTGCTGTATGTATGTACTCTTCATTGCGCCTTGACAAGAGTCGAAGATTAGAATGCACATATACCAAATCCTCAGTGCGTGCAGGAGCCATTTTGTTTCTTTTTAAGGAATGAATGAATTTGTATGTGCTCCAATTTCTCTCAACACATGAGGATGAGCAAGGTTGTCCAAGAAGTTTAAGGGCAAGGGTTTGAAGAGTTGGAAATGCGGAGTCATGGTATTGCCACCAAACTAAAGGTTGTAAGGCCCACCTATCTGTCAAGGCACCTAGTGAAGGAAACCTCCCTCCTGAAAATTTAGCAAACTCAAACTTCACCACCGTTAAGTCATTCTCATCTTCAAAGTATCGCTCCAAACACTTGCTTCTTTCCATAGAAATTTCATGATCCCGATGTGGAGGGATGCGTTTTGGATTCTCCGAAAGCCATTTAATGGAGTAATACCTAGTTAAAGATTAAAAAACAAATATAGGAAATGTGTGTTTTACTAAAAGGGTGAACTAAGGAAAATAGAGAATAAATGTACTTACTTAGGATTTAAGGAATGAGCCAAGCAATGTAGTGGTGTACAATTTTTAGTCCATCGATCAATGAGTATATCATACACCACACCCCAAAATGAGCTATACTAATCATCTTCCAAGCCTTCATGCTGATATATTACTGCCTTTACCTTCTCTATCATTGAATCCCACATCTCATACACAAGATGAAGACAAGGCTTATCTGTGTCGGCTATTCGTAGCATATCATAAATGGGTGCTGTGAATTCAAGGATATAATCTATATTATCCCACCAAAGATCACTTAGAATCATATCTTTCACCTTTTGAGCTTTTCCAATATCATCCTCCCTATAAGAAGCCCATTGGTCACTAATAGCCATGGCTTGAAGGCATCTTTTTATCAACTTCAACATTTTCAACATTACAACCACCGAAGCAAATCTAGTATCAGCAACTTGGAGCAGTTTTAATGGACAAAATTCATTAAACATTGCCAACCTCATTGAATGGTTCATGATAAAAACACGTATGAAGGATGCTTCATCAGCAACACGTGTAATCCAACTATATTCCTCATATGTAACTTCATTCTTTTCAGTGTTTTTTGCTGTACAAATATTCTTCAAAGCTAGATTGAGAGTGTGGACAACACAAGGTGTCCAAAATATTTTAGGATACTCACCTTCAATAAGAGCTCCAGCAAACTTCATCACATTAGCATTATCAGTGATGACTTGGACAACTTTTTGATGTCCAATCTCTTTTATAGCATCCTTCAACACCCCAGCAATATAATATTTGTCTTTGAACTTACCTGACCCATCAATTGCCTTTATAAACACTGGACCCCCATCTGATACAGCCATAATATTAATAAGAGGCCTCCTTTGTGGATCTGACCATCCATCAGAAACTATACTTACACCATTTCAAGCTAAGAGTCCTTAATTGGTTTCAAAAGTCTTTCAACATGAGCTCTTTCTTTTTGCAAAAGTGTTGTTCTCAAGGCATTGTATCCAAGAGGAAGATAACCCGGAATGCTATGGGTAGCAGCAAATGCATAGGAACTATGATAATGTGGGTTCCTTGCAAAGTTAAACGGAAGCCCACCGATGTAAAACATTCTAGCAATTCTGCTATCCAAATCATGTCTAGCATTATTCTGGAATGCTTTCTCCAAAGTAGAATTCATAGTCACCTTCCTCCTCTTAGCATCAACTGGATTTGTACTATGATTATTATCACTCCCTTCCTGTCTCCGAAATGAGGAAATAGGTATCCCACGGCCTGGGGGAGGTGGGGGTAAGGGAATTTGACTTCTCTGTTCTCTCTCTAACTTATTATTCTCAACTTGATCATGCATTCGTTGCATTTCCAGCCTATGGCTCTTTGTCACCTTAACGCATGCTCTAATACCTTTGCCAGAAATTTGTAATAAATGAGCCTTAACCCTAGAATAGGATCCCATAAAAACTATATCACAATAGTTGCACTTAAAGTATGTGTTTCCACCTGATTTAACAGAAGCACCAGGTGGTTTTTCTACTTTAGTCACATATTGCCAAAGAGGAGATTCATCATTTGGCACTTCTTGATTAGATGAAGGTGAACTTTCTATGCTATTAACTTCGTCCATTGCAAATTCAATAGATTCAATTTAACCTACAAATAATAACTATTAACTAAATAAATTAATGATAAATCAAACCAAGTTCACAGATTCACAAATCACAATAAGTAATAATAATAACTATTAACTAAATAAAACTAAGATTCACAAATCACAGGTTCACAAATCACTTCTGAATCCTATCTTATCCTAACTGATTTACAAATTTTATCAATTAGGATTCTTATCCTAACTGATAAAATCTGCAAATCACAACAGCCATATTAATAACAAAACCCTTTAACTCCCACAAGAACTGAAAAAACAAGCAAAAAAACACAGCAAGCAGTCAAGCACACAAATTTTCCGATTCACAAATTCATTTCTAAGCAATTTGAAAGAGAGAAATCGTAAAAAACAGAGAGTAAAAATTCAAGAAAAGAGAAGAGAGAGCACACCGCACTCGCAGAGAGCTCAGAGCACAGAGAAGAGAGATGAGGGACGGAGTGAGAGAGAGTGTTTGGACGAAGTGAGAGTGTGTGAGAGAGTCCTAGGGATTTAGGTTAAGTTCAAACGGTGCGTTTTGCACCTTTTTTTTTTTTTTATTTTTTTTTTTTTATTTCGGCCTGACTCGGCCGTTTCAGCTTGAACTGGCCATTTCAGCGGTTTCGACTGATACGGCCCGAGTCGGCTCGATTTGAGCCGCATCAGCGCAAGTCAGGAAATCCACGTGGCACGACGCGGCACGGACGCGCGGTCTGCGGCGTCCCTCCCGCGTTGCCGCGTCCCGCCGCGTCAGACGCAGGTGCGCTGGGTCCGAAGCCGCGTCCGTGCATCCCAGACCATAGGTAGCAAGTATGTAGAGTGAAATAGAGTTAAGAGCTAGTGTGTGTAGGTGTCTAGAAGTGAGGTGTGTGCAAGTTTACTTAGTGAGGTAGTGTGTGTGCAATGAAAGAAAGGTGCTGCATGTACACTAGTGTTAATGAGTCAAAGCATCAGAGCTTGTAAAGTGTTGTAATTCAAAAAGTTAAGTTTTTTTAATAAAATTTTCTTGTTCAGTTTTTTGTTCAACAATCTAGTGTCAGAGCTTCCGCTAACTTCACAAGGTGCGCAGTGGTCTTTATATTAAAACTTATCAAATTAGTTGGCTTTTAATTTGCCATATTTAATGAGACTTACAAGGAATATGACTCTCGATTTCGAATTGATGAACACTATTTTTCCCTCTAATGACCAGCATTCAATGTGACAAACGGGACACACACTGTGGCCAGTGTATCAGAGGTTGAATATAATGCCTGCACAAAAGTAACGTCTGCTTTTGAAGTCCAATTCACATTTGGATTCCCTCTTGAAACTGCCGGTACTTACTACATCATCTGCAACGTTAGTAACCACTGTGAACAAGGCCAAAAGTTTTCTTTCAAGGTTGAATCCACTGGATCGCCAACTGAATCGCCACCCAACTCCGCTTCATCTCTAACAGTTGGTGCCTTATTTGCTGTGCTCACCACCGCATCCATCTCTTTCTTGACTTACTTCTAATAAATGTCCCCAAATTCTTAATTATCGATTTGCTTATCCCCGTGTTTTACTAGCAAGCAAGAATAAGAGCATCATGTCTCTTATCATATGTATGGATATTAAATAATTTTCAATTAAACGACGGTTTACATCTCGTATCTTGTGAAATTATAGTATAACATAATTAAGAAATGTTTATTTGGAGCAAGTTTGACTTTGTCTAGAAGATGCTTCAGATTTGAGATCTTTGGTCAACGATGTCGATTTGAATGGCTGAAGTGGTTGAGGAGAACGCAAAGAATAGGAGAAGCTGAACCTTAGATCTGAACGACCAAACGATTTCGCTGACAGGAATCCCAAAACTTGGATTTGAAGTGGTACCGAGTCAAATAACCAAATATCCTCTTCGGTCCTCACCCAGCTGCTAGTATTGTGTGGCTCCCTTTTTTTTATAGCTTTTGTTTTTTGTTCTTTTTGTTTTTGTTATTTATTCGTATGTGCAGCTTGCTTTCTACTTACAAGTTACAACACACTGTATAAATTAAATAGTAACACACTGCACAAACTACAAAGTAAATGTTTGGTTCCTCTCCCATCTAATATTATATAATTATCTCATAATTATGCCAATATCTCATATTTTCTTTTGGTTCAAATATTCATAATAAATCCCTTTTTTTCTAGATTTTCTTTGTTTAAACATTTAGAACATGTTATTGCTTCCATTATATTGATATAATAAGATGGAAAAATGCACTTACAAATTGTTTTAAACATTTTTATTAAATATTGTTAGTTATATATTATATGTGTATAATTTTTTTGAATATTTAATAATTATTAAATAAATTTTTATAACATCATCAATTCGATCATCAGTCCAACCTTGGTTATACCTAAGAACTGAGAACCAATCTCATTTTCGGTTCTTTGTATGTTTCGGTTTTTAAAACCATTATGGTTCTAACAGGATAAAAATCTCCAAACATGGTGTAATAACTCTTGGTTAATGAAACACATAAAATATTATTGGATTAAAATTTTATATTAAATGGAGTTTACATACCATACGATCCACAAACTCACATTTTGGATATAATTTTCAAGTATAAAAGTGTTTACTTTTTAATTAATTCTAACCAAAACAAATTTTTTTTTTTTTTTTGAGACATCCTAAAATGAAATATGGGGCCAATAATTTGGGATGGAGAGGGTAGTTCAAAAGGAAAAAAGCCTTCATAAGTATTGTATGGTAAAGGAAGCTCTGTTGCCAAAAGCCTTATAATTTAATAACATTATTTGATTTCCTTTACGATCA
Source organism: Quercus robur (assembly GCF_932294415.1). NCBI lineage: Eukaryota > Viridiplantae > Streptophyta > Magnoliopsida > Fagales > Fagaceae > Quercus > Quercus robur. The sequence continues at coordinate 83,802,263 of NC_065535.1, forward strand.
GATAACCAAGATTTGAATCCCCTTTTTCCCATTTGATGTAATAATTAATTAATAAATAAATTTTTTTTAAAAAAAAAAAAAAAATATATATATATATATATATTCTTAAACCCTATTTCGACAGAAATCATTTTTTCAGAAACACATTTTGCATTATTTTGTAGTGTTAGGTGTGATAGAAAAAGGTAAGTCAACGAAAAACGTTGACTGTGATCAACTAAATTTAGTTGATCACGGTTAGCGTTAATGTATTCTCCTATAGTGGGTTGGTTTTTAAAAACCAACCCACTATAGCTAGGAGAAAACATTCTCTAACTGATTTTATTGTTTTAATTAAAAACACACACACCACTAGAGAAGTTTTGGGGAAGCAAGAAAATAGTGAAAAAGTAAGACAGCAACACTAAACCTTGAAAAACCTTTTGAAAGCTTTCTAGTTCATCGTACCTAGATGTGGCAAAACGGGCGTGTCGAGTCTGATTCGGGTCGGGTCAATCGGGTTGTGGGTCAAATGGGTTACGGGTCAAAAAACATGTCATTTTAAGCGGGTTAAAAATGGGTTCGAGTCAATCGGGTTGCAGGTCGGGTCGAGTTAACCCGTATTTTTCACATGAATTTGTTTTTATAAAGAAAACAACATGTATTTGTCATTTAGAAAGTCGTGCAACATATTACTTGATGTAAAATGCATTACTTTGAATTCACCACTTATATCAAGAATGAATTACACTTATCAATACTTATTCAATAAATTTAAAACTATAAAAATCCTAACATTGCTATCTAAAACAAAATAACACAAAGATAAGTAAAAAAAAAAAAAATACACAAGTTTTATTTCTACACAATATCAACTTCCCAAAATATAAAACAAAATTACAAATGACTTATTGGATAATTCATTTAATAAAGAATAAAAATATATAAAAAATTTACAATCTTGAAAATTAATTTTATAATCTATTGTCAATTGTGGTTGGCACTCTATTTCAATTTGAGATATATATTAAAGTTTGATAGTTTACTTATTTATACATGGTCTCTTTTATGGATATCATATTATTGTTAAGAAGCACATACTCTATGAAATATCATAATTTATTTTGGACATAAATTGTTTAAAAAATAGGTCTAAGCATTCATAATTTATGTTAATTTGATACTTTGGCATCACTATTTTTCACACTTGTGAATGTTTTTCATACATGTCTACAGTTTTAAATCTAAATTTTTAACTGTACAGTGACCAGATTATCTTGGCATGTACTTTACTATTTGATATCTAAAAATCTTTACTTATTACAGAATACTCAATCATTCATCTTTCAATTAATTTGCATATAGTTATGTAAATGTCTCAATTATTTCCTTAAAGCTCACAACAAAAAATTTAACCAATATTGTCTTCTTTTTTTTTCTTTTTCTTTTTTTACCAAAAACAAAAGTTTTAAAAAATGGTTCAAGATTGGATTGGGTCGCGGGTCAGGTTGACCCTCAAAAAACACGGGTCGGGTCACAGGTCAACCCGTTTTTGCTTCGGGTCAAAAAAATCGGGTTCGAGTCAAGTATTTTTCGGGTAGATCAGATCGGGTGAGAAAATTCTGACCCATTTTGCCATGTCTAATTGTACCTCTCCAATCAACTATCCTTGACAAGTTGTTTACTTCCAAACACTTAGATTACTACCTATGTATCGGAGTTGCTGCTGAAACCACAACTGCGTCCACATTAAATTTGAGTGCTCCCACTGCTGGTTTAGTCCATTTGAGAATGACCTCCTAGTCCTGTCTCCTAACCGGCAATGTAGAATTTGAGGTTGTTCAAGCATTACTAATGCCTAAGTTAGTGGAATGTTTTTGAGTGTTAGGTTTTTGTAATGTAAAGCATATTCTCTCATGCCTATTTCGATTATGGACTCTATCATGTATAGATCTCTACTAAAAAAGAATTCATGATTTTAGCCACCTTATTATCATGTTCATAATGGGTCTATAATAAGTAGCATAGTTGTCCCCGTAATTGTTAATATTTTGGGCATATAACTATTGATCCCCCGTAATGGGGATAATTGTTTCTAGATCATCGCCCACATTTTTGGGTTTTGTCTCTTGTCTATCATTATGTGTCTAGGTTGTTCCTTGGGTCCTAACTAGAAAAGATCAAAGAATGTAGGTCGATCTTTCCATTAGGTCGTCCCAATCCAATGACTACATGACAAGTCATCACAAAAATTTTATGAAGTGGCTCAATACAATAATATTATTCGTATCAATTACTTTTATTTTCCTTTTCTCATGGATCTTTGTGTCTTCTGCCCATCTCCAAAAATTTTATTCCCACATCATTAAGGTTATATTGTGGTAACCATTATTCAATGCCTTGCCCCTTAGGATCAAAAAAAAAAAAAAAAAAAAAATGCCTTGCCTCTTCTATCTCTTTCCTTGTGCCACATAAGATAGTACAATATTGAGAGATTACCTAATTAAACTAGGCAACGATTTAGACCCCCCAAAAATCCAATTTTATGGCTAAGTCACTTTTAACCTAAACTAACAATTAATCCAAGTTAATTATAAACATAGCATGGATAAGCAAATAAAGCATATCAAATAAGCAATCCACAAAAAATTAAAGAACCAAACCAAAGACAACATCGAGTGTGTTATCAAAGAGGAAAACCTAAGAATTGGGAGAAAAAACATTTCCGCAACTAGCACTGAAATGATCCACTAAGTACAAATAGTTGTAATACATTTTGACACACAATCCTCCAAGTAGTGTTGCACTCTTGCACTCTAGTCCTCCAAGCTCCTGCTAATAACCAATTTCACTGAGTCCTTTCTCTGCCATAGTCTCCAGATCCACAACCAAACATTGGTTGCATCTTCAAGCCACCATGGCTGAAATGGAAGTGCTCCAATGATTCACATAGCACCAATTCGCTCACAACACTCAAGAATAGTGATGATTATGATTAGGATGATCACCTCTTAAGGATTTGGCTACAGTAAAAGGGAAGAGTGGAGAGAATTGATAGTGTTTGGCTCTCACAAATATGGGTAAGGTTTTCTCAACTCTCAGATCAAATTTTGAGGGTTTAATTCGTGGGAAATAGGGTATATATGATGTGAATGAGCTAGTAAAACAAAGAGGCATGTAATTGCATTTTCTCAACTCATGGGTTCAAATTTCCCACAAGTTTGAATTTCAACTACTTTTTAAACGACTACCACATGCCAATTTTGCAACTGTGAACTCCAGTCTTCATCAGTATTATGCGTTGACTACCACCTGTAGGGAATAAACCCGAATTCCCAACCTGTGAGAAACAAAAAAAAAAAAAAAAAAATATATATATATATATAGAGAGAGAGAGAGAGAGAGAGAGAGAGAGAGAGAAAAAAACACACGCCAAAGAAAACAATCACACGCATAGAACAGTATTTACGTGGTTCGGCAATTTGCCTACGTTCACGGAGTTGCAGGGATTTCACTATTATTAGGAAAAAAATACAAAGTGCGGCTACAGTTTTTCCTCTCTCACAAAAACACAATAACCACACAAACCCTAATCACAAAAATTGCGTCGGGTCAAGTTGTCAGAAAATCTCCTATTAAAAATCACGCAACATTATTCAAGTCGGGTCAAGTCATCAAACCGGATCAAACAAAACTAGGCTCCACAAAGCCCAACACCACCCAACCCAATTACAAAGGGAACCCACAATCACAAAATAACAAAGTATTTAAACTTGAAATACATTCAAATTTGGCACAAAATATGCCAACACAAACTAAGATCTAACAAATACTAATTTAGTACTTATAAGATAAATGCTATATAAATATAAGAAAAATGCTAAAGATATTACAAAGTTTTATTATGTAAAACTTATAAACTAATGTGGCAATCAATGCAACGGTTTCAACCAGCTAAAAAATGAATATTTAAATTTCTTTTTGATAAATAGTAATACATCAATTTTTAAATTCTATGTAGTAAAATTTGTAATATCCCTAGAATCACTCATATGTATAAATATCTCAATTTAAATTATGTAAATAATTAGTCAATTCAAAATGACCAATCTCCTAAACTTGGGAGGGGAAATAGACATTTTTTTTTAATTAATTTTCTAGTTCATTTTCATTAATTCATTCAATGTACATAGATAACCAAAGAGGAACTAACATCATCACAATCTAATCCTAAAAAAATTAGGAACAAGCTCCAATTTAAATACAATTTGAGAATAAAACAAAGCTGAACAGAATCTAAAATAATATCCTAATATGCAATTGGATAATTATTTAAACTTCAAACTTCATCAATACGAATAGATAAGTTGCAGGACATAACACTAAGGCCAAAATGGCCCATTAGCATTAATTTTTGAAATATTTAGCAACAGAGCACTATTTCGGAAATAATTAGGGAAATACCACTTTTTCTGGTACTCGAGCTTGGTGAGCTCGAGTACCATGTTTTTTTAATCCACCGTCGCCCCATATTCAAGGAGCCCTATAGTGGCGTTTTTAAGCCCTATAGTGACGTTTTCGGACCCTATAGCGGCGTTTTCCTGCAAAATTTTTTTTATAAGTCCCCATAACAGGTTCAAGGGGCCCTATAGTGGCGTTTTTAAGTCCTATAGTGACGTTTTTGGGCCCTATAGCGGCGTTTTCCTGCAAAATTCCCTATAACAGGTTCAAGGGGCCCTATAGTGGCGTTTTTAAGCCCTATAGTGACGTTTTCGGGCCCTATAGCGGCATTTTTTTTTTGAGAAGATGTTTGACCAATGAAAAGATGGTACTCGAGCTCACCATGCTCGAGTACCAGAAAAAATGGTATTTCCCTAATTATTTTCGAAACAGTGCTCTGTTGCTAAATATTTCAAAAATTAATGCTAATGGGCCATTTTGGCCCTAACACTAACATAATATAGTAATCAGCCAGCCCAGCTCCCCAGCCAGCCTTTGGGCCGGACCCAGGGTCATATATCATTGGGCTAGCCATTGGGCCATTGGTGCTGGACTGCGTCAAAGAACTCAGACGCTTGCCACGCTACCACCCAGTACCAATTGCCTTTTTCAACAAGGTCGCAACTGTTAGGCTGTTGAATTTGTACTTCTGTTCATTTTGTTACCATTACTTACGACTTACGAGTTACGTGTTGTGTTCAATAAAGGAATGCAATATTTTGATGGGCTTCGTGTTTGACTATTTTCCTATATCTAATTCTTGATTCAATTTACTTTTTCAAAGATTTCTCAATAAGCCTTTTGAATACCCCCTGCCACGTTGTGACGTGTACCACAGCCCATCTAATATAATAATAATAATAATGGGCGCGAAACTACCGCGCACCCTTAGTATAATGGTCATTCTATAAGTATAAATGATTGTAGGATGTGGGGGTAAAAACCAGGGACGAAGCCAGAACTTTGAGTTAGGAGGGGGCGATTTTACTGTTGGTTGTTTGTAGTGATTTTAACATTTGATTCTGCTACTTTTGTAAGTAAGAACAAAATTATTTTTGTTTAGAATTTTCTAAAAGGCAGGATTATTTATTTTGGATAAAATTAGTTAATTGAGCTTAATTTTGTTTTAAGTTTTACTAGTAATTTTTATTGTTGTGCTTTTTTCTTTTTTTTTTTGGGCTTGTATATTTTGTTTTAGATATTAGATTTATAAATTTTTTTATGGTCACTAAAATGAAGAAAAAAATTATATGAGTGGTGTGCCCATATGTGAACCAATAAGAATTTGCTACCAGAAAGGTTTATAAAAATGTTATAAAAAAGTTTGTGAATATAGCATTACTCTTAAAAGAATCAATGATATTATTAAAGGGAAATAAAATATAATTTTATAGAACAAAATTGCTAAAATTAATATACATATATATAGTAATATTTTAAAAAAAATTAATTTAGGGGGGCCATTGCCCCCCCCCCCCCCTAGTCCAAGGATAGTTTCGCCCCTGGTAAGAACCGGGGTTCAAATTTCGGAGTTTTAGAAATATATATATATATATATATATATATTTAGATTAGGCTAAAGTAGAGGTGTGAGTTCAAACTCAAGTACTCAACACGCAGATTAATGGAGCTGTCCAAAGGAATTGTCCAACCCTTACCCGAGTACCAAGAAATCAAGTTTTTACTTTGAAATTTTTTCATTTGGTAACAACCGCACGTAACTTCACAACTAAGATTAGGCTAAAATAGAGGTGCGAGTCCAAGCTCAAGTGCTCAACACGTAGATTAATGGAGCCGTTAAAAGGAATTGTCCAACCCTTACCCGAGTACCAAGAAATCAAGTTTTTACTTTAAAATTTCTTCATTTGGTAACAACCGCACGTAACTTCACAACTATCTACATCCATCAAATGTCTCTCTCTCCCATATATCCATATCCAAAAGCATTAATCTCATAATAATATCGCATAGACACACTTATTAAGAGGTAGCATATCATAGCAAAATGGCTAGCCGCATGGGTTTGATCGGGTGCTTGATTGTTGTGGTGGCTTTACTAAATGGTGAAACCACTCAAGTTACGGCTGCAGTTGAATATCAAGTCGGAGATAGCTTGGGCTGGACTATTCCCCCAAATATCTCCTATTACTCCAATTGGGCTAGCTCAAAAAAATGCTTCGTTGGCGACACATTGAGTAAGCAATCCTGAAAACCTTTTGTCTTATGGATTCTTTCGTCTTAGTTTTTCACAATAAGAATAAGAAAAATATATTTGGCTTTAATCAAAAAATATGATCATGTATCATATGTAAAAACGTTCAATTTTATAGGTTTTTATAGATAAATCAAAATAATAACTCTAGCATATAGATTTAACAAAATTCAGGGATGGAGCTAAATACTAATGGTTAAGTTAATGTCCAGCTTAGATTCTCTATGATACAGCGGTGTACGTGGCTTCAAGGAAGATTTAATATTTTCTTTGCTGTTGTGATTTAAAGATGTTTAAAATTTTAGTTGTTGTGTTTGTATTGATTGTAATCCACTCTCTTTGTGTTAAACTTTGGATCGGGGTGAGAGAGAACTGAAATTGTTTTCATTGAATTGATAAACATTACAACTCAGTTTCTATATATACAAAACAGAGTGTAAAAAAAAAATAAATAAATAAAAAGGAAAAACTAACAAGTGAACTTGCACCGCCTGAAATTAACAATCTAGCAAACTATTGAAACAACCAATCACAAGATGATACGTGGCTACTCTTACTACTTAAATATAAAGACCTAACGACCTATAGTTTTACATAAGATAAGAACTTGGACAAATTAAGCTACATGTCATACTATACAAAACTTGCAGCAACTAAACCAGTGCAAAACTTGCAGATGCCTTCATTTTTAACACTTTGTAACAATGCAATAATAATTTTGACTTTTCTCAACAACAACAAAAAAGGGGGCTAATCCTCTCTTAAAATAGCTCAATCAACATCTATAACTGTTGAAGTCCAACCTTGTTGCGCATTTCATTACACTCTTCCATCCATCGGTACTTACTACATCATCTGCACCTTTAGTAACCACTGTGAACTAGGCCAAAAGTTTTCTTTCACAGTTGAATCGCCCACTGGATCGCCAACCAACTCTGCTTCATCTCTATCAGTTGGTGCCTTATTTGCTGTGCTGACCACCACAGTCATCTCTTTCATTACTTAATTCTAACAAATGTCCACAATTTCTTAATTATTAGTTTTTTATTTATTACTCCCAGTGTTTTACTAGCAAGAATTAGAGCATCATGTCTCATATCATATGTATGGATTTTTAAATGTACTGGAATAATTAAGAAAATGTTTATTTGGAGCAAGTTTGGCTTTGTCTAGAAGATGTTTCGGATTTGAGATCTTTGGTCGATGATTTGAAAGGCTGAAGTGGTTGAGGAGAACGCAAAGAATAAGAAAAGCTGAACCTAGGATCTGAACGACCACTAACAGGAATCCCAAAACTTGGATTTGAAGTGGTACAGAGTATACTGAGTCACTGACCAAATATCCTCCTCAGTCCTCACCCAGCTGCTAGTATTGTCTGGGTGTGGCTCCCTTTTCTTTTCTTTTTTTTAGCTTTTGTTTTTGTTTTTTTTGGTAATTTATTCATATGTGCGGCTTGCTTTTTACTCACAAATTGCAACACACTGTAAAAATTAAATAGTAACACACTGTACAAACTACAAAGTAAATGTTTGGTTCTTCTCCCATCTAATATTATATAATTATCCCATAATTATGCCAATATATTGTTTCATATTTTGTTTTGGTTCAAACACTCCTAAAAAATCCTTTTTTTTTTAGATTTTCTTTGTTTAAACATTTAGAACATGTTATTGCTTCCATTATATTGATATAATAAGATGAAAAAATGCACTTACAAATTATTTTAAACATTTTTATTAAATATTTTTAGTTATTATAAGTGTATAATTTTTTTTTGAATAATTTAATAATTATTAATTAAATTATTTATGACATCAACAATTCAACCATCGTTTCGACCTCAGTCAAACCTGAGAACTAGGAATCAATCCCCTTTTAGGTTCTTTATCTATTACGATTTTTAAAACCATGATTCTAACGGGATAAAAATCCACAAACATGGCATAATAACTCTTAGTTAATGAAACAAATAAAATTTTGTTGAATTAAAATTTTATATTAAATTGGGATTTAGATACTATACAATCCACAAACTCATATTTTAGATATAATTTTCAAGTATAAAAGTGTTTACTTTTCAATTAATTCTAACCAAAAAAATACTTATACTTTCCTTAAAAATCAAATAAATAAATAAAAATTGTACTCTCTAAATCCCAAAATGTTGGTCTTGCTTAGAAAATTCGACTTTTAATGGAACATTATTTAATGCATTATTTGTCAGTTAAAAATGTACAAATTTCTAAAACTGCGCCTTCATTAATTTAAACTATAGGGGAAAAAAAATGACATTGACTTTTTAAATAAAGTAAAGGGAAAGACAAGAATTTTATTTATCTATTTTAGAAAGAATACTTCATTTTAGGACATTCTAAAATGAAATAAATGACCAATAATTTAGGACGGAGAAAGTAGTTCAAAATTACAAAAGTCTTCATAAATATTATATGGTAAAGAAAGCTCTGTTGCCAAAAGCCTTACAATTTAATAACACTTGTATGTAACCTCATACATATGCATAGATACAATTTAAAAAATTACAATTACACAATTAAAATTATACATATTATTAACGTACACCTTTTTAAAATCATACATTTCTGAAGTATGTAATGGTTTCTCATATATATATATATATATATATATATATATATATATATATATATATATACTATTAATAACATGATTCTTCATTTGGATTTCAACATTTTGTGTACTAAAATACCCACACATAAATTCTTAAACTCTCTAAAATACCCCTATATTTTAGCTAAATAATTTTAAATTAAAAAACACAAACTAGTTAAAATGAGTAATTTACTATTTCCTAATTTTATATTTTTTCCTTTATCTTCTCTATTCAGCCTAAAATTTATGACACTATCTCTATCTCATTTTAAACAGTATTCCACGTTGGCACGTTACCTTACCTCTTTCTTAAATAAATAAAAAATACAAACTGTTATTTTATATCACTTTTAAACGTTATAACATTAAACTAAAAAACAAATAAATAAATAAAAGAGCATTATTGCACGCACAAAGCGCATGTGACGTGTCGTGTGTGTGTGTGTGTGTGTAATTTAGAATTTAATTGAATTTAGACTCTTCGGTTTTTGTGCCCAATAATTCACTTGCTACAAAAATTAAAAGGGTATCATAATTCGAGTTTTGGATATTGCATCTCATATTTTCTTTTTGATAATTCGTGACACATCAATTTTTGAATTCTATGTAGTAAAATTTGTAATATCTCAATTTAATTGATGTAAATAATTAGTCAATTTGAAATAACCAATTTCGTGAACTTGAGACTTAATAAGGGAATGAAATGGAATGGAATGATCATAAGGGAATGGAAAGGAATGAAATGGAATGGAATGTATTTAAGTAAGGGAAAGGATTGGAAAAGAATGGAATGGAATGAAATTAAGTAACCTTGAATGGATGTTTTAAAATAAAAGAATGAAAATGAATGAAAATGAATGTAGGGAATAGAATGGAATCATTTTATAACAATATTACTATTAGACCCCTATTTTAAAATAAATGATTGAATATATAGGGATATTTTGGAAGTTTTAGTAAAAAATTAATTAAATCTAATTTCATTCCCTCACATTCCTCCCAATTTCGGGGGGGAATGAAAATTTGAGATTTTAAGAAAATAGAGAGGAATGAGTGTTACCTCTTACCCATTTCATTCCCTCCCACTTAAACTTCATTCCCTCCATTAAAACTCTCAAACTAAGGAATGGAAGAATATTCTAAAATTATTCTTTTCATTCATTTCCATTCAATTACATTCCCTCCTCCCAAATAGGCCTGAGAGGAAATTGACATTTTTTATTAATTTTTTAATTCATTCTCTTTAATGCATTCAATGTATATAGATAACCAAAAATGAGCTAAGCTCACCACAATCTAATCCTAAAAAATAGGAACAAACTCCAATTTAAATACAGATTGAGAATAAAACAAAGCTGAACAGAATCTAAACTCCAAACTAAACTTCAAACTTCATCAATTTGAATTGGTAAGTTAGAGCATTCACATCAGCTCTTGGATAATTGTGTATAAATGTGTAAAATACACATTTTGACCATTTTTACACATTTTGAAGCAAAAAACACACTACATCAGTCCATTTAAAATCGTGTAAACCCACCTATAATTTTCAACGAGCTACAGTACCCGTGTAAATTTACACGGGCACTATAGCTCGTTTATCCCTTAAAATAATATTATATGTACAGTATAAACAAAACCTCATTTTCGCTCTCTTTTTTCTCTCTCCTCTCACTGAGCACACCAACGCCTCTCTCACTCTCAGCTTCCCTCTCCCTCTTGAGTTCTTCCTCTCATATTACAATCCGAATTCTTTTGCTCATTCTCATCACCACGGGAAATAAAATGTGATCAGTTTGGGAGTTTTGCAATTCCGGTGAGGAGGGTGGATCAATTGACAGATGGAATCTTCTCTATTGACAGACGTTGGGGTTGATTTCTCTAAAAAAGGTATGGGTTTTTCTCATTGAGATTTTAGAGTTTTTTGGTTTCAATCAAGATTCTTGGGAGTTTCTCTAAACTAATTTTTTTGGGGGTTTCTTGTTTCAAAATTTTTCTGGTTTGGGGTTTTTTTTTAGGGATTCTTCAGAGCACACCCGAAGTTATTTTTGAGAGCTGGTGTGCTGTTTTAGTACCTCCATGGGATAGTTCTACATAAAAAAGAAAAAAAGAAAAAAAAAAGAGAAACTCTTGCCACACCAACAAGAGAAACTCTTGCCACAAATATAAATCAAGAAATGCATAAAAAGATAGCTTTTTGTGTTATGCGTGGCATCACCTGATTGGATTTGAATAGATAGTCATCGTATTCACCCGATTCCATATTTCCATGCCTATACCTCACTAATGCGAGAACGAGTTTTAATTTATGAACTTTGTTCTTGATAGGTCAAAAAAGTTTCAATCTATGACCTATCTATTATTTTTTTCCGTCACTTTTCAGCTTAAATTATGAGATTAAAAGTTGTAAAAATTGTTGCAACGTAGAACAGAAGCAAGTCTTCTAGTTCCAGTTACTTTCTTATAAAAGCCAGACACTGAATAGGAGCACACCTGAAGTTATTTTAGCAATTCTAGTTATAAACTACTTAGTTATATAATTAGCTTTTAGACTGTTTTCCCTGTGCTGTTTTCCCTGTGCTGATTTGGTGGACTCTCGGGTTGGGCTAGAACTTTAGTTTTGGGTTGAATACTGACCTGGGGACATTATCCCCCTTGCTCTGTTTGATGTTCATAGTTTTCTTATGTTTTAATAAGAAAACTATATAAATTATTGTAGCGATAAATTATTGTAAAATTCTCAACGATATAAATTTATTATATTCGGTTACTTAATTTTGCAAGTAACTTATTCCTCAAAAAGATGCTCAAATTATTTTGCTTCTTGCAGCTTGATCTAAAAACTTTATCCGTTACAATCCGTTTCTTACGGGCCAAATCTCCTGAGCAACAGGCAGCTGTGGACTTGGACACCCACTACTCAGAGGTAAAAGATGCTCTCAGTTTTGTCTAGAGTTTTGCTATTTATGTATTTGGATGTTCAACTGGTGAAAAAAACTGTTTTATTTGAACATTTAGTGGAAGATAATCTTGATATTCGTTTTACAATTTCTTTGGGATATACTTGAGAAACATATACTGTTTGTTGGCCATGAAAGAATTGCCTAGTATGTCTCTGCCTGTGGAGCAATTTTAATCTAGGACTAATCTTTAATTTTTTATTTTTATTCTAGGACTAATCTTATAGGTTGCAAACAGTATAGCTAACTGCTTGTCTTTCTGTCTCTCTTTTGCAAGCTAAATTTGATAAAATCAGTCTTTTTTTAGTTCTTCATTTGAGAATAATTTGTGGGAAATCGGTTTAAATTTTGGTTTATTTTTGAATTCTGTTGAATACTTATTATTTCTAAGGTTGAATTCCATGTGGGTTTTATCTTGTGTTTGAGGTTTGAGGTTTGATTTTCTGAGGTTTGAGGTTTTATCTTGTGTTTGAGGTTTGAGGTTTGAGGTTGAATACTTATTATTTCTACGGTTGAATTCCATGTTCTCAATTCTGTTGCTTTGAGGTTTGATTTTATTGTGTTTGTACATGAACTGGTCAATGAATTAGACCATAAGGGTGCTTGGTTGTGATTTTGGAATTTGATTAACTCTGTGCAGTTAAATGAATTTTGGTTGTTGTATTGGCTGTGAGTTTCCTTGATTCTGTGTTAATATAAGTACAAATGCATATGAGTTTTACTTGAGAGTTGAGAGTTTTGTTGATAATGTTAGTGTTTTAGACATGGATGGATCATGTGTCAATGGGGACGGTTGGTATTCTTTGTGTTTTCAGCGAGTTGTACTCTTAAATCTATGTTAAACAATGCCTTTTCTTTTTTGTTTTCAATTTTGTTGCTTATTAGTGCTGCTTCTAAATTACTTTGATATTTGTTAGGTGATGGACTCACAAAATCAAAATCCCTTCTTCCTTGACATTTTACAAGACAATGAACAAGGTTTTGAGTCTTTTGACAGTAGTAATTTGATGTCCACTCCGCATTCAGACGTCAATGTCCATCAATCTCCACCCCAAGTTGAAATGAGATAATCTATACCCCCCATTGCAAAAAAATCAACTACTAAGAGAGGTCAACGAGGAATCAACTTCACCATAGATGAAGACATTAAGCTAGTGTCGGCGTGGCTCAATGTTAGCTTAGATGCCGTGACATCGACGGACCAAAAACACACAACATTTTGGGAGAGAATTTGGTCTACCTTCCATAATGACAAAAAATTTAACCGCACCAAGGATTCTTTAAATAGTCGATGGTCAACAATTCAAAGGGAGACCAACAAGTTTTGTAGATGCTTGGCCCAAATTGAGAACCGAAATGAAAGTGGTAAAACTGAGCATGGCAAGTTATTTCAACTCAACATCTAATATGTATTGTACATCAAAACACTTTTAGTTTTATGATTCTCATTATTTTCAATTTTTTACTTTTGTAGATTGAAGATGCAAAAACTATGTATCAAATTAATTGCAAAAATGCATTTCAATTGGAACATTGTTGGAGAATTTTGAGGAATGAAGCTAAGTGGTTGATTCTAAGAGATAGTTTGAAGGCCCGCAGAAGACAACCAGCCACACGACTAGCCACACAACCAGCCACATAATCTTTTACAAGCTCAAAAAATGTAGATGAAGATAATGATGAGATGAACTCCGGCGAAACCTTGGAGAGACCCATAGGCAAGAAGGCTGAAAAGGAGAAATTAAAGAAAAGAAAGAATTATGATGACATGGTCCCAACACTTTCCTCCCAATTGGACGAAATCAAGGAAGAAAAGAGAAGAATGCATGAGGAGAAAAAGGAAAGTATGCGCATTGCATTAGAAGAACGAAGAGAGGCAATGCGCATTGCATTTGAAGAACGAAGAGAGTTGATTCGTATCAACGAAGAGAAGAATGAAGTAGAAAAGAGGAAAATGGAAGATGAACTTATAATGAAAGATACAAGAACCATGGATCCTGAGCAAAAAGAATATATTCGTCTATGTCGTTTGGAAATCTTGGAGAGGTTAAGGTCTAAATATACATCATAATGGAATATTATTATTGACAATATCTAATCAAGTAATTTTTTGTATAGTGCAAAGATACTAGCACATAGTTGACATAGATGATTTGATGTTAGACATCTCTTTTGTAGTATTTACTTGTGCAAGGAACATGATTATTCAATCTCTAATCATGTTAGATATATTTTTGTAGTCTTCACTTGTGTAAGGAAATAGATGCAATGTTATAAATTTTGTATTGTGCACGAACAATAGCACTTGATTATTCAATTTAATTTGTGATTCTGTTCTTGTCATTCTGTTTTGGGTGAAGCAATGTCTCTGTTGAAGGTGGTTGTACTTGCTGATTTTATTGGTTGTAAATGTTATTTGAATGTAAATATGCTATTTTATTGGTTGCTGATTTTATTAGTTGTATATGCTATTTTTCTGCACTTTCTCAACAGGTGGCTGTACTTGCATTGTGTCATTTTTCTGCATAATGTTATTTTTCTGCATAATTATTTTTCTGCATAATGTTATTTTTCTGCATAGTGTTATTTTTCTGCATAATGTTATTTTTCTGCATAATTTTTTTCTGCATAGTGTTATTTTTCTGCATAATGTTATTTTTCTGCAATTTCTCAACAGGTGGCTATACTTGCATAGTGTTATTTTTATGCATAATTATTTTTCTGCATGATGTTATTTTTCTGCACCTTCTGCACTTTAGGCTACATATACTGATTTACTAAGCAAATAAGCTTTGTTGAATAGCTACAGTTGTGTTAAAAATGACCAATGATTAGGATAGTATCTAGTGTAAGTTTACAACTAAACTTGAGTTGACAAACTTACCTAAGGGTTTGTCAACTTATATACGGCTTTTTGTTGTCTCAATTTTTTGGAAACTTAGTAATATTAAACTTAGAAAATTTCAAATTCCAACGAAGGTTCACATTAAATAAAAGTAGTAATGCTTAGAAATTTAGAATTACAACTTCCTACGACTGGCCTTGTAGTTGCCATAGATGCTCAACGAGATCTGCTTGAAGTTGAGAATGAATTCCTCTATCTTTAATGGAATTATGACGTTCAATGAACTGCATAAGGTTACAAGTGGGATTATGTGACACCGGTTCGGGTCCATTATCGTTGATTTGATCATAATCAAAGTCATTTGCTCCAAGGTAAGTATGTCACTCATCTTCAACGATCATATTATGCAATATTATACATGCCATCATAATGTCCTTAAGCGTTTCAAGGTGGAAAAAACGTGTAGGCCCACGCACAATTGCAAATCGCGCTTGAAGTACTCCAAATGCACGTTCGACATCCTTCCTGACCGCCTCTTGTGCAGAAGCAAAATGTTGTCTTTTACGGTCTTGTGGTGCTAGAATTGTTTTGACAAATGTTGCCCATGATGGATATATACCATCTGCAAAATAGTACCCCATCAAATAGTTATTACCATTTATCGAGTAATTAACCGGAGGAGCACGCCCTTCAGCAAGCTTAGAAAATACAAAAGACCGCTCTAGGACATTGATGTCATTGTGAGACCCCGGTAACCCAAAAAATGCATGCCATATCCAAAGGTCATACGACGCCACGATTTCCAAAATTATCATTGGATCACGTGTATGACCAATATATTAACCTTTCCACTTACTTGGACAATTATTCAATTTCCAATGCATGCAATTGATGCTCCCTAGCATTCCTGGAAATCCACGATGTTGGCCAACCGCTAACAACCTTGCAATGTCATTGTTGTTTGGTGACCTCAAGTACTCTTCAGAAAAGATTGAAACTACCGCTTTAACAAATTTTTTTAAGCTTTTTATTGCAGTGGTTTCTCCAATCCTTATGTATTCATCCATGAAATCAGCCGACACTCCATAAGCAAGCATTCTGATTGCAGCGGTCATCTTTTGAAGGGAAGACAACCTAAGTGTGTTAGCCGCATTTCTTTTTTGAACAAAATATGGTTCAGTAGCTTCAACTCTTGAATGGATACGTAGAAAAAGAGAACGACTCATTCGAAACCTCCTTCGAAATACATTAGGAGGATACACTGGTGTTTCAACAAAATAATCATGGAAAAGCCTATCATGACCTTGCAAAGGATTACGCCAGATGAACCTGCGAGGTTGAACCGAACGACGACGTGATGTTGATGCTCCTTCATTCTTTAATTCTTCTATGGCAATTGCTAGAGTAAGTTCCATCTCATCATCATCAGAAGATGAGTCAAATGGGGGCTCATCATTTGGAAAAATAAAATCAATGTCATAATGGAAATCCATTAAGAGAGAACAAAAACCGAATGGAATAGATAATTTTGTAGAAGTGGGTGGAGATTAGAGAGAAAATGGTCATATTTATAGAGCAAGAATGTGACTTGAGTTTGAATTTCAAAATTTTGACCTTTAGGTTTGAATTTACCATTGGGTTTAAAGTTAAAAAATATGACCTTTAGGTTTGAATTTACCATTGGATTTAAAGTTTAAAAAAAAATATGACCTTTAGGTTTGAATTTATCATTGGGTTTAAAGTTAAAAAAAATATGATCTTTAGGTTTGAATTTACCATTGGTTTTAAAGTTAAAAAAAAAAAAATGACATTTAGGTTTGAATTTACCATTGGGTTTAAAGTTAAAAAATATGACCTTTAGGTTTGAATTTACTATTGGGTTTAAAGTTAAAAAAAATATGACCTTTATGTTTGAATTTACCATTGGATTTAAAGTTAAAAGAAATATGACCTTTAGGTTTGAATTTATCATTGGGTTTAAAGTTAAAAAAAAATATGATCTTTAGGTTTGAATTTACCATTGGGTTTAAAGTTAAAAAAAAAAATATATATATATATATATATATATATATATATGACATTTAGGTTTGAATTTACCATTGGGTTTAAAGTTAAAAAGTATGACCTTTAGGTTTGAATTTACCATTGGGTCTAAAGTTAAAAAAAAAAAAAAAATATGACCATTAGGTTTGAATTTATCATTGAGTTTAAAGTTAAAAAAAATATGACCTTTAGGTTTGAATTAGGTTTGAATTTACCATTGGGTTTAAAGTTACAAAATATGACCTTTAGGTTTGAATTTACCATTGGATTTAAAGTTTAAAAAATATGACATTTATGTTTGAATTTACCATTGGGTTTAAAGTTAGGTTTGAATTTACCGTTTGAATTTCAAAATTATGACTGGTGGATATAACAATAAAAATTATGACCGTTGGGTCAAAAAAAAAAAAAAGTATGACCGTTGATTGGAGACATCGATTCGACAGCATCAGTTAGGTCACTGATTCTAGCAATACGGTGGTTGGAGACATCGATTCGGCGGCGGTCGTCAGAGACACTATTACAACAATCGGCCCACCGGTGATGGCGGTACAATGGTAGGAGACACCAATCCGGTGGGCCATCAGACCTCCACCACAAGCAGCTCCATTGGCCGAGCCACCGGTGTTGGTAGTTTACTTAAAATATAAGTTTAAATTTAAAAAGTATAACCATTAGGGAAAATAATAAAAAATTGATGAATAATGAATATTTTATTAAAAAGTCTTGTAAAATAGATAAACTGATGTGGGTGTTTTGTAAAAGTGATGGTATAAAATAGAAAAAGTAGGTTTTTTGTGTAAAATAAACGGAATCTTTTCCACGAACTAATGTGATTGCTTTTACATGACATAATATTGGCAAAAATGGCCCATTACCATCAATTTTCAAAATAATTTGCCCAGAAACACTGTTTCCAAACTATATAGCAATGTACCACTTTTTTGGGTACTCGAGCTTGGTGAGCTCGAGTACCATGTTTTTTTAATCCACTGTCGCCCCATATTCAAGGAGCCCTATAGTGGCGTTTTTAAGCCCTATAGTGACGTTTTCGGGACCTATAGCGGCGTTTTTAAGCTCCCATACCAGGTTAAGGGGCCCTATAGTGACGTTTTCGGGCCCTATAGCGGCGTTTTCCTGCAAAAAAATTTTTTATAAGTCCTCATAACAAGTTCAAGGGGCCCTATAGTGGCGTTTTTAAGCCCTATAGCGGCGTTTTCCTGCAAATTTTTTTTATTAAGTCCCCATAACAGGTTAAGGGGCCCTATAGTGGCGTTTCTTGGCCCGAAAACGTCACTATAGGGATTAGAAACGCCACTATAGGGCTCCTTGAATATGGGGCGATAGTGGATTAAAAAAACATGGTACTCGAGCTTGGCAAGCTCGAGTACCTAAAAAAGTGGTATATTGCTATATAGTTTGGAAACAGTGTTTCTGGGCAAATTATTTTGAAAATTGATGGTAATGGGCCATTTTTGCCCATAATATTAACATAATATATGACGTATGACCCCATTCTTTATCAGGCCAGGCCTATGGTGGCTGGACTGCGTCAGAAAACTCAGACGTTTGCCACGCTACCACCAATACTATTTGCCTTTTAGAACAAGGTCGCAATTGTTGGGCTATTGAATCTGATTTTGTTTAATTTTAATACCATTGCTTACGAGTTGTATTCAATAAAGGAATGCAATATTTAATGGGCTGCGTGAACATATAGAAACTCAAAGCTTCCAAATAGACTCAGTTTTCTTATCGATGAGTAAGAATGATTACAAGCAACTGAGAATAGATAGAATATATTTTATCCCTTATATACAAAATCTGGAAAAAGAAAGAAGCAAAACTAGCTAACTTCCCTGATTTAGCGGGAAAACTGTTTTAATCTAACTTTTATTTACAAGCCAAGAGGTCTAAATTCATAGGAAAATGTTATGTTGATACGCTAGAAATTAGAACTAATCTGTCTAAATGATACGGCAGCGTTTCACTAAAGCATTTACTAAAGAAATTGCAAAACAGTATCGTGTCGATAAGTGCGCCGGCTCCTCATTTATACAAAACGACCTCGTTTCATCTTTAGTCTCAGTCTTCTTCTGCGTTTTGTACTCTGCAATCTGCACTTGTATCTTCATTTTCAACAGAAACATTTCTCAAAATTGGAAAAGTATACAAACCCAGTCCACTAAGCTATCATCCATTGAACTTGAAGGGTAAACAGGTGGCAGCCTATTTATTAATTCCAAGAGCATAACACATAAGAAAACATCTTCGTCAACTATATGATATGAGGATCAGATTGATTGAAGTTAATGGTCTGAAGGGAAACGGGGTCAGTGGTGGTGGTGAGTTCTTGAGAGAGAGAAGGTAAAGTTTAGTGGTTTAGGGTTTTATCAAAATAATAAAGGTTTATATATATATATATATATATATATATATATAGGAAATAATAAAGGTTGAGATAGGGAGAGAAGGCTTTTGCAATTAAGTCGGGCCAAAAATAATAATAACAAATTTAAAAAAATAAAAAGGCCTAAGTGAAAAATTGTGGAGTTAACAACACTTAGTCTTATAATTAGTTTATAGAATATAGTTTTGTTTTATTTTGTAGATTATAGATTAGACTTTTCGTCTTTTGTACCATATTAACTTACTTAGTATAAAAATTAAAATCTTCTTAAAAAAAAAAAGTATAAAAACTAAGATATATAATGCAAAATTAAACAATAATTGAAAACCAATTTAAAATCTAATTGAATAAAGGAATGCAATATATGATGGGCTGCGTGTTTGACAATTCGCCTATATCTATTTCTACGTTGTAACATGTCGGGCAGCCTATCTTAATAATAGGTGTGAGTCCAAGCTCGCCACGTAATGGAGTCGGCAAAAGGAATTGTCCAACACGAGTACCAGAATCAAGTTTTTTGACTTTGAAATTTCCTCTTTTGCTAACAACAACGCGTAACTTCACAACTATATATATCCATCAAATGTCTCTCTCTCCCATATATCCAGATCCAAAGCATTAATCTCATTGTAGTATCGCATAGACACTTAAAGAGTACACATTTTTTAGAGGTAGCATATCAGGGACGACCTGTAGAACACAGCAAAAAAATGGCTAGCCGCGTGGGTTTGATCGGGTGCTTGATCGTTGTGGTGGCTTTGCTAAATGGTGCAACCACTCAAGTTACGGCTACAGTTGAATATCAAGTCGGAGACAGCTTGGGCTGGACTGTTCCCCCAAATACCTCCTATTACACCAATTGGGCTAGCTCAAAAACATTCTTTCTTGGCGACGCATTGAGTAAGCAATCCTGAAAACCTTTTGTCTTCTTCCTTCTCAGTTTTTCACAATAAGAATAACAAAAATATATTTGGTTTTATTCAATTTATTGTGTATTTTGAAATATATGATAAAGTTGTACGTTACATTTTATAAACTGAACCAAATAGTTCCTTGAACGGACTAACCACGTAGTTTTTTTTTTTTTCCCTACCATGCATGAAACTTTTCTTTTTGAACAACTTTGACAGTTTTGAAGTCTTATCTTTAAGACATGGAAGTTATTGCGTCCTTAATTTTCTAGGCAATGTTACATTCGTTAGTTTGGTTAGGTTCTCTCTTGAAAAATTTATCACGCATTATATATAAGAAAATTCAAATTTCTATTTTTTAATTGATAAATCAAAATTATACAACTCTAACATATAAGTGTAACCTTACTTCGTTATCTTTTTTGACATTATAACATTAATCAAAATGTTAAGACAAAACTCAGAGTTCAAAGTTTAAACTTATAAATATTAAAACTTATCAAATGGGTTTGCTTTTAATTTTTGTAATATTCAGTGAGACTTAAAGATACATATAGGACTCTAGATTTATTATTGATGAACATTATTTTTCCCTCCAATGACCAGTATTCAATGCTACAAGCGGGACACACACTGTGGCTATTGTATCAGAAGCTGAATATAATGCCTGCACAAAGGTATCATCTGTTTTCCAAGTTCAACCTTGTTGCCCATTTCGATACACTCCTGAATCCACCGGTACTAAGTACATCATCTGCACCGTAAGTAACCACTGTGAACAAGGCCAAAAGTTTTCTTTCACCGTTGAATCACAAAACTTCACTGTTGAATCGCCCGCTGGATCACCAACTGAATCGCCGTCCAGCTCCGCTTCATCTCTAACAGTTGGTGCCTTATATGCAGTGCTCACCACAACAGTCATTTCTTTCTTGACTTTCTTCTAAATGTACCCAAACCATAGCGGATTTTCTTAATTATTGATTTGTTATTTTTTCTCCCTTTGCTTTACTAGTAAGAATGAGAGCATCATGTCTCATATCATATGTATGGATATTTAATGTACTGGAATAATTTTCAATTAAACGATTGTTTTTACATCTCGTATATATCTTGCAAAATCAGTGTAAAATAATTAAGAAATGTTTATTTGGAGCACGCTTGGCTTTGTCTAGAAGATGCTTCTAGTGCAAATGCACATTCAGAAATGTTTATTTGGATGAGAAGTCGATGGAATATTTAATGAAGTGTTTCCCGTATATTTTTTAGAGAAGGGGTAAATTTCATGCAATTCTGTTAGTTTGAAAGGAATAATACAAATGCATGCTACTCGTTTTCTGTGATTGGAAAAAGACTACCACCACGCTGATTGAAAGTCCTCTTGACATGATTGAAACAGATAATCCAAACACCTTGAACCAGTCAAACAATACTCAGGACTTTAAAGATGAGATGCAGGATTATGATCATTTAAGACATTATTATGAAATTATAGTTATTGGTTTGTCCAAAATAAAACAAGAAAAAAAATTTAAAGGATGCCTAAGAATATTGATTTAAAAAATATTTTTAGTAACATTTTAAGAAAAAAAAATATATTAATTGATTTTTTTTTGTTAACTTTTTATATTTTTCATAAAAGTCAAAGGCTATGCATATTCTTTGGCAAATCATGGGGGTAAAGAATTTATCAACATTCAGAATTTTTTATTAAAGTGCTAATATATTAGACTAAACAAAATATACATAAATTTATTACAAACCTAAAATGCCTTATTAAGGATTAACAAATTCTCCACCACAAAACATTGGTTATCACAAATTACAAATAAATAAATAAAATAGTCTAAGTAATTAACACCCAATTTAGCAAGTGCATTAACAGATTAGTTAGCTTCCCTTACACACTTTCGATCTAAATCTTGAAAATAGCCAACAGAGAGCATAACTAAGGGTGGATAGAACATCAAGTTCTATAATAAGGTTTAAAAGTTTTGAGAAATAAGTAAATTCCTGTGAGATAATAATGATATTGTGGTATTCTTTTTAGCTAGCTAGCTTGTCCTACAGTTACCATTCTTTTACGTAGTGTTCGGTGACCATTTGGCAGATTTCGCAGTGGCCTGGGACTGGGATGGTGCAATTCATTGAAGTTGAGACAGGTGTTCGTAGTAAGAGTGACAATTGATTGCTGATGCGTCCATTTTTTTATGTCATCTTTGACTTCCTCGCACCTATGTTCGTAACTTTCAGCCACGTTGTCTAGGCTGTGGCATTGTCTTTTTATACGTGTCCAACACCAGCATGTGATATATATAGCTTTTCCTTTTTTTTTTATTAGATATATAGCTTTTCCTAGGGGAATAGTTCATCCCAGCCCACATCTATCGAAAGCAATTTCTTTTCCTTTCTTAAAGGATGTAATAATAAATACGTGGATTTGAGTTTTTTATTTTATTTTTTTTATACGAATAGGATAAATATTCTATAGGGTATTAGATTTAATCTTATTATAAGTTATCATGATACTGTTTAAAGTCTTTGGATTTTTTTCGTGAAGGATGAGTACTTTTATTTTTTTTTAGAAATAGAGACAAAAAAAGAAGAGGGACGAGTGTTGAAATATAAAAAAATGGAAACAGACCATCATTTTCCAAGGGCCAAAATGGCCCATTAGCATTAATTTTTGAAATATTTAGCAACAGAGCACTGTTTCGGAAATAATTAGGGAAATACCACTTTTTCTGGTACTCGAGCATGGTGAGCTCGAGTACCATCTTTTCATTGGTCAAACATCTTCTCAAAAAAAAAAAAAAAACGCCGCTATAGGGCCTGAAAACGTCACTATAGGGCTTAAAAACGCCACTATAGGGCCCCTTGAACCTATTATGGGGACTTATAAAAAATTTTTGAAGGAAAACGCCGCTATAGGGCCCAAAAAAGTCACTATAGGGCTTAAAAACGCCACTATAGGGCTCCTTGAACCTGTTATGGGGCTTGTAAAAAATTTTTGCAAGAAAACGCCGCTATAGGGCCCGAAAACGTCACTATAGGGCTTAAAAACGCCACTATAAGGCTCCTTGAATATGGGGCGATGGTGGATTAAAAAAACATGGTACTCGAGCTCCCCAAGCTCGAGTACCAGAAAAAGTGGTATTTCCCTAATTATTTCCGAAACAGTGCTCTTGTTGCTAAATATTTCAAAAATTAATGCTAATGGACCATTTTGGCCTTTTCCAAGACTATTTATATACAGTGGGCTATCTTAAATTATTTATATCAAACTTTTGAGTGAATTAAAATCATTCACATACATAGCCTAGAAACCTCTAGTGATAGTTTATCAGGGACGACCTGTAGAACACAGCAAAAATGGCCAGGGGCATGGGTTTGTGCTGTTGTTTCATCGTTGTAGTGATGGCTTTACCAAAGGGTGCAACTGCTGCACAAACATATTTGGTTGGAGATAGCTTCGGCTGGAAAGTTCCTCCAAATAGCTCCTATTACACCATATGGGCTAGCAAAAGGATTTTCTATGTTGGTGACAAACTGAGTAAGCGTTTCTCAATTCCTTTCTAAGTCTTATATAACTATATTTTTGGAGGCCTCAAACATGTCCTTGGTGTTTTGATCAATCTTGCAATAAACTTTTTTAAGACATGTCAGTTCCTCGTATCCTTGGTATCCTAATTTGCAAAGCCTATGGATATTTTTCAAATTGTTGCAATCAATGCTAGTACTTTAGACTCTTCTATAAGACATGGCAATTTCTTGTACCCTTGCATACTTATCTATTTTCACTGTGACGAACAGCGTTCAACTGGACTGGGTCGCATACTGTTGGAATTTCACATATACAAGCTGAATATGATAATTGCACAAGAGACCCTGGAGAAGTACTAAATAGCTTAGGTCCAGGAGTAATTGTACCTCTAGGCACAAGTGGTTCTTTCTATTTCTACTGCACCGTTGATGACCACTGTGGAAGTGGCCAGAAGTCCGCTATCAACGCTCTAACTAATGGCTCTGAACCTCCTAGTCCTAGCTCTGCTTCCTCTTTCACTATTGGTGCCTTTGTTGCAGCAGTTGTCTCCACTATAGTGATAACGGTCTTGATTTACGACTAAATATCACCAAATTATAGCAGATCTAATTTATTTGTCTGACTACTCTACCAGTATAGTAACCTTATGTATTATTCATGTAATCCAACATGTTTTGGTAATAAAATTCATAATAAAAATAATTGATTATATGCAGTTTATGGATTACGAAATTGTTGTACATATAGCCGATCAATTCTAGGCAACGTCCAAACTCTGAAGAACTATTGGATGGAAGTAGATAATATCTAAGCAAATATATCATTATCCATGGGAATCAATGAAGATGTGGTTAAGATTTTATTGTTGAGTAATTTTATGACAAATTTGGTTGAAACCAACCAAGAGTAGCAATCTTAAACAGCGGTAGAGATTTGGCTGGATTTCGATGTCTCTAGTCAAGATATAATCAAATCTCAAAAGATTTCATCGGGATCTCGTCGGATCTATCACAAGATCTCCTCGGATATGTGTCTGAGAGAGAGGAGGAAAGGCAATGAACCATGAGATTTTGGAAGGGATCAGAGGTCTGTTAGGTTGATTAGACTCAGTTTTTCATGATAAGACCCACCAACCTACTCGCTGGTTTCAGTTCTTGGACATGGCCGCCTACCATCGCTAGCGTCGAATCAAACTTTTTTTGGTTTGGGCCGGGTGGTTTGGGTGGATGGGTCGATTGGCAGGTCGGACTTGGACACTTCTAAAACCAATGATTTTGGACAAAAATTTAGCAATATTTTGTGAGACTTTCAGTAGAGCAAATCATTTAAAAAAGCCACCAACTTAAGTTTTCACGGCTGATTTATATCTAAGCATACCTCAAATCTTAGTTGTATTTTAACAAAAATTTCAACCCTACTTCAGTAAGAATGAAGGCAGTAACACAAAACCATTAAAAAAAAAAAAAAAAAACTCAAATCTCTCCATTTAACAATCCTTAAGAAGTTGTTTACTTCCAAACACAAAGAACACTCTACCTATGTATTGGAGTTGTTGTAGTTGACGTTTGAAACCACAATGTTTACATCAAATCTTCAAGAAATTTTAGAATGGCTGAGATTATTGATGCAAAATGTATTTTATTTTGCATTTCCAACTTGGCTCTCAATGCTCCCAATAAAAGGTGAAATGTTTACTCAAACCTTGATATTCGTGCACACATAAGAGCAATCATTGGAAATGCAAAATATAATGCATTTTGCATCACCAAAAAGTAACTTTTACCCAAGAACTTTAACAATATACTATATATCCTATTTTTTATTTTGCATTCAATCAAATTAAAATAATATATTTTCTACTTACATCAACAATAGCAAATGTAAAGTAGAAGGAGAATGTCAAAGGATAGAGAGAGAGAGGGAAATAAATATATATATATATATATATTTTTTTTTTTTTTAACATTTGCATGAAGCTATAGTGTTATGCAAATATTCATAACAATATAGCATGTTGTAAATGAAAAATGCAAAATGCATTTCCTGATATATAGAGTCTGTTTGGATAGAACTTATTTTGCTGAAACTGAAAACTTAAAACTGAAAACACTGTAGCAAAATAATTTTTAAATGTGTGAATAGTACTGTGGGACCCATTTTTAATGAAAAAGTTGATAAAAAGTGTAATTTGTGGGTCTGTGAACAGTGCATATATGCATTATTCACGGCAGGAAGTCAATATTTGCGGTTACTGTTCAATGAACAGTAACCGCATTACTCCAAAACAAAACGCGTGAAAAAAAAAAAAAAAAACGCAACGCAACGCAACTTAAGTCCAACCCAAACACACACATAGAGTCGGTTTTTGTTTTTGCATTTTTGTGAATAGTGTTATCCATTTTTCTTTTTTTTGGGTTTTGCATAACTTAATGGGAATACTCCAATAAAAATAAAAAGTTATGATAGGGAGACTAAAAATTTTTGCATAGGTAGAGAAAATATTAAGACAAGACAAAGAAATGTGATAATGACATATTATTTTATATTATATTTTATATATATATATATATATATATATATATATATATATCTGTAGGGACAAAGTTTGGTGCCCAAGCCCAAAATGTATGGAATCCTGGTCCAAAAAGTCCAATACAATGAATTTTGTAGAGTATGGGTCAAAGAACTAGGTTTAGATGAGTTGAGCAATGGCTTGCATGGAGTTAAGAAGCAATTGGACACAAATAAAAGCTATTATGATCAAAGGACCTTCCGTTCGAGAAGACTAGAATTTAACGTATAAATACAAATCATCACATTATGGTTATTTAGCATGCTACAGTATTCTCTCTCACTCTTTTTTCTGCCCTTTCTTTATGGGGGCTTTTCCCACATTATATAGGCTCTTCCTAATCATCTGGACCTTACACTTGTTGATCACCTGGATCCCCACTTGAGTACCCATCCCATCAGACACCCCTTTCAGCCCTCTGTGAGTTGCGGCAGCCAAGGCAGCACTGTTCAGGGGTCTTCTCTACATTAATGCGGCCAGAAAAGTAGCTGCAGTGCATTTAATGTGGTGGTGGCAGCTTTTCTTTAGATATTTTGAGTTTTCTTCCCTCTCACGTGTTCAGAGGGCATACTTCAACTGCTTGAGTATAAACTTGGTCTGCGTTTGCCGTGTCCGAGGAGGAGTTCCTCCTCGGACCTTCTTCCCTTTATCTCCTACTGATGAGGCTTGTAACGTAGATAATTTAAGTTGTGTTTCTCTCCTCGGACTTGTTAGTGTCCTCGGACAAGGCCCAAGGCCCAATACATTATTTTGGAACCTAGCCCTCACAATAGCCCCTCAAAACTCCGATTTTTCTCTTCCATCCGAGGAGAAAAGCGGGGTTTTAATTATTTAAGAGATAAGACCAATTAATTTTTGGTTCACACATGTGGGAGTGGTTGCTTCTGACGCGTTGTAGATTACGAGGCGCTATTAATTGCTGTAGGCGGCTTTATGTTCCCCACATCCAATGGCGAAGTGCAGATCCAACAGCTGGCATTCCTCCTAGTATTTTGAGCGGGAGCAATCTTTTCCATCCTCTCTTGCTATATAAAGCCTTGAAGAAACTCTCTTTGCCTTTCTTTTTTACGAACATCCAAGAACTTCAGAGAATTCGAATGCCCAGTCTTCATAAAACACACCAGAGTAGTCATTCCTGTGAGAAGTTTTTCTTTGAAAAGATCTCTGAAAGCTTCAAAGGTTATTGTACGGGTACCTGTAAGTTCTCATTCCTTTACATTACCCTATTTTCATCTCAGCCTTCCTCCTCAGCCCTTCAATTCATCTAGATGGGTAAATTCAAGCGTTTAGTAGATACACCAGCCGCTATGGAGGCTTTAAGAGCTAGGTACTGCATTCCGCAGGGGGTGGTTTTAGAATATTGCCCTCCGGACCGAGTACTGACCGATAGAGATGTGTGTCAAGTCGTCATTCCCATGATTGCTTTCATAGAGGGAGGAATGACATTTCCCATGCGTAGGATTACCCAAGATTACTTGCTTAACCATAGGTTGACACCTTATCAGTGCGCCCCCAACCTATTTAGGGTCTTGGGCAGCATAGATGTCCTGAACAAGCAGATGGGCTTAGGTCTCACATGGCACGATGTGGTTCACATGTACGAGTGCCACAAACTTGCCAGCGCGGGGTACTATCTTAAATCTCGGTTCGAGGTTGTTAGGCTAATATCCTATCTTCCTAAGTCCAATAAGATATGAAGGATGACTACCTGATTGCCTCGAGGGAATGGAGTGACGGTTTTCATTATCCAACTTGGGCAGGAGATCTAGGTGCGGTACCTTTAGGATTAATCCCTTGGGAAGGGGATTTAACCTTTTAGTTTTATTCCTTTTGCTTGGAATTTCAAACTTTTTTTTTTGTATAAAATATCTTTTTAGCAATCTGACCATAATTCCCTTCTCGGCTGTTTTGTAGATAAAGCCCACGTTGCTCCTCAGCTCAGCCATACCAACTTTTAAGCCCTTAACTACCTCCTGAGGTTGGAGATCTTTGTTCACGAGGACAGACAATTGCGTGCCGCTCACCTGATCTTGGGTTACGAGCCCTTGTCCCACACTTTCCTGGACATCGGCCAATCAATAAAAGCTGGTAGTTCGAGGTTATCCTGGATTGACGTGTCAAAGCCGAGATTCTTGGCTCAAAGGGACCTTCCGCTGGTTACCTTGCCCATTCTTCAGAATCCTCCACCAGCTGCACAGCCACCTCCACAAGACCATCCTGGAGCCGCAGCATCTATTGAAGAGGAGATTGAGCCATCTCGCCTTTCACTAGAGGAGGAGATAAACGAATTCTATTTTGAAGAAGATAATCCAAAAGCTCCTCTAATTGAACACTCGGACACCGAGGGTGAGCCAGATAGAAACTCTGCCATTTGCATTTCTCCCCTTGTTATTGCCTGTCCGGACGATTCCTCCGATGAAGAGGTAGACAACATGGCTTCAAACAAAGGTAATAAAAACTTAAGGGAGCTTATGGCTACTCGGGGTAAAATGTCAACCTCGAAGGCGCCCACTAAGTTCTAAGCTCCCTCCATCCTTCCTCCTGCCCCTCCACAGGTCCCCGCTGACCTCGGCCTGAAAGTTAATCTCGACTTGAAGAAGAAAAGGCCGATCGAGTCGCTTGAGGAAGGTGAGGTGGGTCCTCGCCATGGCGCGAAACAACAAAAGGTGACCCGAAAGCCTCGAGACAAAAGGGCTCCATCGATAAACAGCCGCAATGAGCTGGAAAGGGCTAAAGTGCGCGTGGCACAGCTTACTTAGAGCCCTCAGCTTGAGGTGGATGGGGCACCAATTCCCTATAATGCCTTGGTCCAGGAATACCAAAGGGGCCGAGCAGGGTACATTGCTGAAGCCCTGGAGCAGCCCATGCTCCTTCCTAGGGACATGGACGCTTACAGGCATTTTTCGCAGAATGAACTCTTCCTATCCCTGTAGAGGGACCTTGCGATGGTAAGGCAACTTATCCTTTCACAGGAATAATTATTGAATCATACTTTATTCTAGCTCATGTTGTTTTGTGATCTTTGGGCAGATTACTCAACAGGTTTTTGTGGTCGAGGAGTAGTATCGTGATGCTCGCAAGCTGGCAGACGCTAAAGCCCTCTCTCGTGCCAAGATAGAGAAGACGCTAGGGGCCATCAAGCAGTAACAACATGAGCTGACTGAGATGTTTAAGGAGGCGGAATCAGGCCGTAAGAGCACTGAGACTGGCCTGAAAAATGCTGAGAAACAAGCTGAGGACCAACGCCAGAAGCTGCACGTGACTGAGATTAACCTTGCCACCAAGAAGCAAGTCGTTCTAGATCTCAAAGCCGCATTGCAGAAGGCTAAGGAGGAAGTCCAGCTAGCCAAGGAAGTAGCCGAGGCCAAGAAGAGGGTTGCTTATCAACTTGGAGTGGAGGAGATGCAAGTAAGGCTTACTGAGGAACTGTCAGAACTATGAAGGGACTACTGCGGCATTACATGGGATAAGGCTCTCAACGTTGCGGGTGTCCCTGTAGATTCTGCTTGGAGGCTGCTTGAAAACGTCTTCTATTCTCCAGAGATCCGGGAGGTCCCTGATGATGCCCCTGAAACTTCTGAGCAACCTGCGGCTATCCCTGATGCCATCCCAATAGCAGAAATTACTAAAGGCTCTAGCCAGGTCACTGATCAAGGTGAGGATACCGAGGGAGAGAAGGGCAAAGGCAAGGGCAAAGGGAAAAAACCCTCTTCCAAATGAAAGGATCCCTCCAAGGAGAAAGTTGTTAAGGCTGAGGGTTATGGGGCTGACCCAAAAGCCAAGGATGTTCCTCTTTCTCAGCTAGAGAAAAAAAAAAAGATCCCCCTACTGAGGCTTAGCACCTAGGGTTTTTCTCTTTTTTCTTTTTGTATCATTTTGAAGAGGAGTTGTATTTTATTTTTGTTTTCAAAGACTTCTCATCCGATAGTATTGTATTATCTTCGTTTCTTAATGTGAATGCTCTTTCTCTCATTCTTTGTTCTTCTGCTTGATGTTGTTTGGATTTTATTGCATTGTTCCGAGTAAATGTAACTGTGCCTTCAGTTGAAGTTTACAATAACATTTTGCCAATATAACTAAGTGTTTTGAGTAGGACTGTGCAATGAATCTTAGGTAGTGAAGGTTGTCATGCAGGACTTAGGTTCTGTTTAAAACTTGGATAGATGCCATAAGTTATTAATTTCCCCTAAGCCTGCAGTTCGAGGAGCCATGCAGGACTTAGGTTCTATTTAAAACTTGGATAGATGCCATAAGTTATTAATTTCCCCTAAGCCTATGGTCCGAGGAGCCATGCGACTCCCTATGAGTTATGGAAGGGAAGGAAACCAAATGTTAAGTATTTCAGAATCTTCGGAAGTACTTGTTTCATTCTCAAGGATAGAGAGAATATGGGAAATTTGACTCCCGAAACGATGAAGGAATATTTTTGGGATACTCCTTTGCGAGCAAGGCTTATCGGGTATACAACAAAAGAACCAAGAAAGTGATGGAAACTGTTAATGTTGTTATTGATGAAGTTTCAGAGAAAATTAGTCGGGAGATCCCCAAAGAAATTCTTCTTCCCAAGCCCAAGGATGTTCAAGAACTTGTTGATCAAGAGCCTACATCTCCAAGTACTCCGCCACTCCTAGTGTTGTAGAAGGTTCAGCAAACATGTCTACCTCACCTGATTCTGAATCCCATGAAGAGAAAGGACCTTCCTCCAAAGATTAAGTTGAATCATCCTCCTGAAGTTATTGTGGGAAACATGAATGAACTTACACTAAGAAAGCGTACAGTTGATAAATGTGTTGCTAACTTTGTGTTTTATTCTTGTTATTTGTCACAGGTTGAACCCACCAATGTTAAGGAAGCACTTTAGGATGAAAGCTAGGTTGAAGCTATGCATGATGAACTACTTCAATTTCAAAGAAATGATGTTTGAACTCTAGTAACTCTAGTACCTAGACCGAAGAGTGAGCACATCATCGGCATAAAGTGGATATTCCGCAATAAGACTGATGAGGAGGGTAATGTGATCTGCAACAAGGCTCGTCTTGTGGCTCAAGGATACTTTCAAATGGAAGGAGTGGACTATGATGAGACATTTGCACCAGTAGCCCGTATGGAGTCCATCAGGATTCTCCTAGCCCTAGTGTGCCATTTGAAGTTCAAGCTTTAACAGATGAATGTCAAGACCACTTTCTTGAATGGGTTCCTCAAAGAAGATGTCTATATGGCTCAACCAAAAGGATTCATTGATCCACACTTTCCGAATCATGTGTTGTACCTCAAGAAGGCACTCTATGGTTTAAAGCAAGCCCCTAGAGCTTGGTATAATCGGCTTACACACTACTTGGTGTCACATGGGTTCACAAGAGGAAAAGCTGATCAAACTCTTTTCATCAAAAGGGAAAATGACGAGTTGATAGTTGCTCAAGTCTTGGTTGATGATATCATCTTCAGGTCAACTAAGGATGAACTTGCACATAACTTCTCCAAGCTTATGCAGGCCAAGTTCAAGATGAGCATGATTGGAGAGTTGAATCACTTCCTTGGGTTGCAAATCCACCAGCAAGAGTTAGGTATATTCCTATCTCAATCTAAATATGTTAGAAATCTTGTGAAAAAATTTGGTTTGGAATCTGCTAGTTTTGTTAGAACCCCTATGAGTCCAAATGTTAAACTCACTGTTGACTTATTGGAGAAAAATGTTGATTCATCCCTATATAGAAGAATGATAGATAGTCTTATTTACCTTGCTGCTAGTAGACCTGACATTAGTTACAGTGTCGGAGTGTGTGCTAGATATCAGGCTAATCCCAAAGAGTCTCATATGATTGCTTTGAAAAGAATTATAAAATATGTCAAAACCACTGCCAACTTTGGTGTGTGGTATTGCAAGGACACAAATGATGTCTTACCTGGGTATTCTGACGCAGACTGGGCTGGGAATGCTGATGATAGAAAGAGTACTTTAGGGGGTTGTTTTCATATGGGTAATAATCTTGTCTCCTAGATGAGCAAAAAGCAGAATTCCATCTCATTATCCACTGCAGTGGCTGAATACATCGCTGCCTGTAGCTATTGCACCTAACTCCTATGGATGCGAAAACTCCTCCTTGATTATGGTATCCTTCAAGAGCATCTTAGCATCTACTGTGACAATACCAGTGCCATCAACATCTCTAAGAATCCAGTTCAACATTCTTGAACTAAACACATAGAGATTCGACATCACTTCATTTGGGAGCTTGTCGAAGATGGTACTCTCACTCTTGAATTCATTCACACTGATGATTAGAAGGATGATTTGTTCACCAAAACTCTTCAAAGCAAATGGTTTGAATTCCTTCGCCAAAACATTGGTGTTATCTCCATGGATTGATCTCCTCTTCTCCTCCTCCTTCCTCATGCATTTGCATCTAGTTTTATGTTTTTCTTTGTTTAACATGTTTATGTTTGTTTATTTTCAGTTTTGCTTTATTTTGATTTTCATAAAAAATTGAAAAAATTAGAAAAATACAAAACCAGTGTGTGTTTTGTGTACATTGATACTTGTGTACCTTAAATGGCCATTGAAACAAAGTTTTCTAAACTTTGTGTCATTTATAGCTTAGATGAGCATCTCTATGCGCAACTAAGCAAGTGAGCTTTGTGGCTCGTGTTTGTGATGAGTAACATTAAGTAATTTCTTATACTTAACACTCATATCACTCTTTTTGATAGGAAGGACTAGAAAATCCTAAGAGAAATACATAAATAACAATCTCACCACTGTTGCCTGCCAATCATGAAATGGCATCTGTATGCTTCGACATAGCAAAAGTGCAATGTCAAAAGTTTAACATAATTGGGTATCTCTTTTCTCTCTCTTATATGCCCATGCATAGTTCGTTTAAAAGAAAAATATGCAAAGAAAAATAAAAGCAAAAAGAATCAAAATGCTTTATATATGATTGCAAGCGTGTCTTCTAGGAGATGTGGGAGTTATAGGATGTACCTCGAAGGTAATAGTCCCCATCAAGCAGTTATGATTGTATGTGAGTTAAAGTGATTTTCACATATCTCAAATCATCATAAAATGTAGACATTTATGCAATCTTGTGATGTTTTTCACGCACAACATGCAATATTCTTTGCTACTCTTGATATATGTGCAGGTACAATGTGATTTGGCTATCACAAAGAATACATGTGTTAATGTATGCTTACTAAACTGTCCTGACTTG
Organism: Quercus robur; assembly: GCF_932294415.1. Classification (NCBI taxonomy): domain Eukaryota; kingdom Viridiplantae; phylum Streptophyta; class Magnoliopsida; order Fagales; family Fagaceae; genus Quercus; species Quercus robur. Next base: position 83,836,075 of record NC_065535.1, read on the forward strand.
TTTTTGAAATATAAAACTAGTTAGACTTGTTTAGTATGTGTGTGTGCTTTTGGATTTAAATGCTTGACATTTTCTTGTTGAGAGATGTTTTTGAGAGCTTAAAATGTTGTTTTGATCTTTAGTTGAGTAGTATGTTTGATTACATTCATGTTTATATTTTTCTCTTCTTTGAAAAATTGTTTTTAAGCAATCTTGATAGCTTCTCGACACCTCTCAATAGTTAGGCTATCTATCGAGCCTCTTAAGCTTCTTTTCTCGATAGTTGTTATCGCAATTCTAATCCATCGAGGTTTTTGAGAATCAGTCTCGATAGCTGCTCGACAGCTTCTTGATCCATCGAGGAAGTTTCTATATGCTCGATAGATTCTCGATAGCTGCTCAATCCATCGAGGTCACTTTGGTGTGGACACCTCTTTATAGCTCCTCGATAGCTTCATCTAGCTGTTTTTAATTCTCGACACCTCACGATACTTGCCGATTCATCGAGCTGCATATTTGTCTATATATAGGGTTAGCGCGAATTTCTCTCATTTCTCCCCGATCTCTCTCGACAGAACTTGTCTCCTCACCTTCCCAAACTCATCTCTCTCTCTCTAAACATCAAACCCAGAAGCTTTTTGGCCGAAAGATCTTCTTCTTCCTCTGGTATGATCTCATTTCACTCATCTTATCATGCATTTCATCTTTTTAGCCTAACTTTTGGGATTTTTTTTGAAAAAATTCTGGTTTTTCAAAATTGATGAGTTTTTCACAAAATTTTTGGGTTGGTTTTTGTTTAAATGAGTTTAAATTATCATGCATTGCATCGCATTTGCATTTTAACAATGATTCATGCATTTTAGATGTGTGCTTAATATGTTGAAATGATGTGTGCTGGTAGGATTAGATTAGGCTGAGCCCATGATGTTTTTCCTTTTGCATGTCACATGTTCATGCATTATTCATGCAAACGTACCTTCATTTATCTCTATTTTGATATTGATCTGTATTGGTACTTTTCTCTCTCTCTCTCTCTCTCTCTCTCTCTCTCTCTCTCTCTCTCTCTCTCTCTCTCTCTCTCTCTCTCTCTCTCTCTCTCTCCTTCTTCGGTTAGTTTGCTCTATGGCACCCAAAAAGAGCAAGTCTACTCAGTCCCGAAACCCTCTTTGTTCCAAGGCATCTTCCTCTGATTCTACCCCCTCCCATGTCAAGTTCCATAATGATAAAGCCCATAAGGACTTTTCAGAGAACTTCTCATGACGCAGCATTCATTTAGAACGCCAAGTCGTTCCATCGGACTTTTCCAATACTGACCTTTCCACTGTCATCTACAGTAGGGGTTGGGAGTCACTATGTGGCATCCCAGTCACCTGTCCTTCGGTGATCATACAGGAGTTTTACTCCAACATGCACAGATTCAACTATTCTATACCTCATTTTGTCACTTACATTCGAGGTACGCGCATTGTAGTCACTCCAGATCTTATATCCAAAGTGCTACACGTACCGAGGGTAGAGTTTACTGACTACCCCAGCTGTAAGTGTCTTAGGACTGTGTCCAAAGATGAACTCTCGTCTCACTTCTGTGAGACACCTTCTTCTTGGGGTGACCGTCAAAACACCCATTGCTCAAGCTTTATAAAAGGTCCGAGGTTCCTTAACATGGTGATGACATTCGTTCTTCATCCATTGTCTCACTATAACTCCATTACTAAGCCTCATGCTCGATTTTTGTTATCCCTTCTTAAGGGACTCACTATAGATTTTCCCTCTCACTTAATTCTCTCCCTTATAGATGTTTATAGGGATACAGCGACCCGTGATAAGCTCATTTTCCCTTCGACTATCATGTGGATTATCTGCCATTTTTCTGTCACCTATCCTAAGTCTACACACTTCTTTCTTATGTGTGCCATAGACACAGCGACTTTTCGACGAAGCGGCCACAAACCGAGATGAGAACTCCTCCAGCTACTTCCATTCCATCCACCTCCGCTCCTTCTTCTTCTGCGGGTGGAGTGACTCTCGAGGCCATCATGGCACAGCTTATGCGCATGGATGCTCGCCTTGACACTCTTAGTGATGAGTTATGTCAAGTGAACACCCATGTTGGTCGTATCGCACGACGACAGGCTGTCATGGGTGGTTTCGCTGCTTCTTCTTCTCCATCTCCACTGACTTCAGAGGATAAGAGTGATGATGGCTCCGGTAGTGATGATGCTGATAAGGACGGTGATGCTAGTGACGAAGAGATGACTGCTTAAGTTACTTGCCCTTTGTCATTAGTGACAAAAAGGGGGAGTAGTTTTGGGAGGAGAGTAGTCATGTATTTAGGGGGAGAGTTAGCAAATGATATTTTTGTTTAGGTGAGTGTTTATATTTTGAGGGATATAGTGAGATTATTATATATTTTCTTTTCTTTCTTTTACTTTTACCACATGTATACTGGTCTTGTAACCATTTGACATACATTGTACTTATCTTTTGATATATAGATGTAGATGTATGTTTATTCACCTATCTCTTCATGTGTTGTTTCTTTTCTCTCTATATGCATATGCTTCTTATATTTTGTATGCAATCTTTTATATTTTTGTTTCACACTAAGATGTCATGATGAGTTTTGTTTAAAATGTTTCAGAAATACAGGTTGTCAAAGTCTTTCTTGCCACGAACTCTCTTTTTGCAAAGTTTTTCAAGAGTTTGTGTTAGAATAGATTTTATTGTATTCAACAAGTGAGTATGAGTTGAGTGATTTATGACTTCTCTCATATGTTCATTTGTTTGTTGTGGTTTTGTCACGGATTGCCAAAGGGGGAGATTGTTAGGACATATGTGAATCATTTTAGGAACATATGTTAATGTAGAATTGGCTAATCTTTTGACAAAATGCACTTTACTTGTAATTGGGTAGATCTAGGTTATGTTTAATACTTCAAGGAACAAGATTTCAAGTCCAAGTGTTAAAGCCATGCAAATCTGTCCAAGAATCAAGTGAAGAAGTGCTGGATTTTAAAACTCGACAGCCAGCTCAACAGATAGCATTTATCGAGATTTAAAAGGCATGTTTAGCCCGATGCTCGACAGTTTCTCAATAGATACCCTATCTATCGAGATTTAAGAAAATTAGATTTTCAGATCTGATTTCACTCCAATCCTTGTATACATGTTTGGGCTTTCTTTTCTCACAACCCTAAACATATATAAGGATTATTTTAAGGGCCGTCACAGCTGATGCAAGTGAGTGCAACTTGATGCAAAGGTTTTTCATAAGCATATTGTGACTGGAGACAATTTTTCCTAGTTCATCTTTCTCTTCAAGAAGTTGCTGTATTTGTACGCCATAGGGTTTTGTAACCAAGGAGTTTTGTGATCTTCATTGTGTTGATGAACTGAAAAATTTTGCAGCCAACATCCTTCTCAAGTTGGTGGTTAGTCACGTACTTGGATCCATGCATCAATTGGTTAGTCACGTACTTGGATCCGTACATCAATTGGTTAATTCATCATAAGGGGTCAATACATTCTTGGCTTATCAACATGGGCTTGATTTCCTTTATGATCAGAGAACCAAGATTTCAATCCTCCTTTCCCCATTTGATGTAATATTTTTTTAATATAAAAAAATTCTTTAACTCTATTTCGATAGAAATCAATTTTTCAAAAACAAATTTTGCATTAATTTGTAATGTTAGATGCGATAGACAAGACAAGTCAACAAAAAACGTTTATTGTAATCAACTAAAAACCAACCCAATATAGGAGAAAACATTTTCTAACTGATTTTATTGTTTTGGATCACACAACACACCACTAGAGAAGTTTTGGGGAGCAAGAAAATAGTAAAAAAGTAAGATAAGTTGTTTACTTCCAAACACTTATTAGATTACTACCTATGTATTGGAGTTGCTGCTGAAACCACAGCTGCTTCCACATTAAATTTGAGTGTTCCCATTGCTGGTTTAGTCCATTTGAGAATGACATCCTAACCTACAATGTATAATTTGAGGTTGTTCATTTAGGTTTTTGTGAATGTAAAAGATATTCTCTCATGCCTATTTCATTCATGGACTCTATCATATATAGATCTCTACTAAAAATGACTTCATGATTTTAGCCACCTTATTATCATGTACATAAAGGGTCTATAATGAATAGCATAGTTGTCCCCATTATTGTTAATATTTGGGGCATATAATTGTTGATCCCCCATAATGGGGATAATGGTCTAGATCATCGCCCACATTTTTGGGTTTTGTCTCTTGTCTATCATTATGCGTCTAGGTTGTTCGTTGATCTAAGAATGTAGGTCGAGCTTTCCATTAAGTCATCCCAATCCATAGCGACATGAGAAGTTGTCACAAAACTTTTATGAAGTGGCTCAATACAATAATATTATTCGTATCAATTAATTTTATTTTCCTTAGCTCATGGATCTTTGTGTCTCTTGCCCATCTCTAAAAATTTCATTCCCACATCATTAAGGTTATATTGTGGTAAACATCATTCAATGCCTTGCCCCTTCTATCTCTTTCCCTGTGCCACATAAGATAGTACAATATTGAGAGATTACCTAATTAAACTAGGCAATGATTTAGACCCCAAAAATCTAATTTTACTGCTAAATCACTTTTAATCTAAATTAACAATTAATTCAAATTATAAGTGATTAGCTAATTGAATTAAACATGGATTATAAACATAGCATGGATAAGCAAATAAAGCATATCAAATGAACAATCCACAAGATATTAAAGAACCAAACCAAAGATAACATTGAATGTGTTATTGAAGAGGAAAACCTAAAAATTGGGCGAAAAAACCTTTTTGAAACAAGCATTGATATGATCCATTAAGTATAAATAGTTGCAATACAATTTGACACACAATCCTCCAAGTAGTGTTGCACTCTTGTACTCTAGTCCTCCAAGCTCCCGCTAGCAACCAACTTCATTGAATCTTTTCTCTTCCATAGTCTTCTGATCCACACCCAAACATTGGTTACATCTTCAAGCCACCATGGCTAAAATGGAAGTCCTCCCACTAAAACAAACTGGGGCAAACACGGCTATAGGCCTAAAAACCATTGGTATAGACCCAATTGGGCTATTGTGGCGCTTCCTATCACTACCTAGCAAGTGTGATAATAGCCCCAAGTGACCTATACCAACGGTTTTAAAACCGCCAATATAGGTCCCAGTAGTTTTTGCAAACCTATATCGACACTATTTGAAACTGTTAAAATAACCTATATCGGCCATTTTGTAACCCTATATCGGCGCTTTTTAGAAATTGAAAACCCCTATAGTAGGTTGAACCTATACCAACGGTTTTAAACTGCAGCTATAGGCATTTTTATATTTTTCTAATATAGCCTTCAGCCGCAGCTTTTTTAACCCTATACTGACGCTTTTTAGAAATTGAAAACTGTCGTAGTAGGTTGAACCTATACCAGCAATTTTAAACCGCCGCTATATGCATTACATACATGGCTATTGTGAGGTTCTACTCTTCTCTAGCCAAGCTCCATGTATAAGGGCGCACGAGCCCCTATGGTGCGGACACGAGGTACAAGCCCCTAATTACACGCACGTATAGGAGGAAGAGCAAAAAGAAGACGGCCCAACCTGTGGCCTTATGGATGGAGCCAATTAGTTATTGGGCTTGAGACTAAGCAAGCCCGAGCATTTAATAATTAGGGTTTCTTTATGCATTTTTATTATTAGCTATTTAAGCACTTTTTCTGATTATTGTAAGACAGCTTTTGAGAATTATTAAAAAAACGTGTGTTTTCTTTTCACTGGTGCCGACTCCAGTTTTGCTTGGTGCTGACTCCAAACAGCCCTTAGGTGCTAACTCCTAGGGTTTATCTTGTGTTCTATTGTTAGTGTGGTTGTCCTACATCAGTTTTGGTATCAAAGCAGACTTCTGATCCATACAACACAACCGTAGACAACCAATTGAAAGTAAAACCATCAAAATAGCATGCCAACCAAATATGACAGTACCTTTCAAGTTTTTGCCCCATGAGATCTTGAACAAGCCCAAACCAGCCCCGACAATCCGTATATACCCTACAGCCCCACATGAGTTTTTCACCCCCAAGCCAACAGAGAAGCCAGCGACGCCTCCCAAGCCGATGACCACCATCCGTGCCCGCCTCTGATCACAAAACCCACAACCCACAAACCACAAAAAAAAAAAAAAAAAAAAAAAACAACAACAACAACAACAACAACAAAAAAACAAAAAACAAAAAACAGAACAAAACAAAAAGAAGGTAACCCACGCAAGCCTATCAACCACCAGCCACCAGAACCCACAAATTAACACTCATCACCGCAAGACCCAACTGTCAAAACCCATTGTTGAACCAACACTGCTGAGATCGAAGAGCAACTGCCGCTATTGAGATTGACAAGCCACTGCCGCTGCCGAGATCTGAGACAAGCAACCATCCACCGCTGTCTGCACCTCCTTCGTGCCGCCACTAGACATCAGTCCCCTACACCGGCAGAAGACTCTCATCGCAGAGAAATTATTATTTTTTTTAGTTCTAAGTCCGTTGCTTGTTTCTTTAGTTTCTATAGTCCCTTTTCAATTTGTAGCTTCTTTTAAGTTTTAAGTCCATGTACTGTATTTTATTATTTCTCATTAAAAAGAAATCAAAAGAAAAGAAAAGATAAAGTGTTGTTGCTGCCAGCCCATTGCACGTATGGGCCCTTAAATTGCTTTTTCACAAATTCACTTATCCAATTAGACCCACTCAATTGAGGAGCCAAGCCCGTGACTATCAAGTGCAGTAAGTTGGTCACTGACAAGGGTACAATTCTTACTATTTTTTTTTTGGTGGATTCAATTTTGTCTCATTAAAAAATATTATCTTCATATTTTTTATGTGCATGTCCCACCATACTCCACTGGCCTACCTATTTTGTGCTCAAGTTAGCTATTTTATTATTTGTGCTTTTCTTCAGTACTCATTCTAAAATTCCCCCAAAAAAAAAAAAAAATTCTTTGAAATATCTAATTCTCATTATTAATTGTGGAGCTCATTGGAATTTGACTTTTATTTGGGCTATCTTTCAATATTGTGAACACTGTCACTACTTGACTACAATTTATTCCTTTGATTCATTGATCTAGTCTCTACACGCACTCTTGCTTGACCTTAATTTTACGTTGAGAATTGGTTACTTGAATTTTTGGGAATCTCAACTGCATTTATAAATATAGTGTTGCATGCATCTACGTAGTGGTCGCATGATGTCAAACCCTGAACATCAATCCAATTTCTGAGCCTAGGTCCTCCTTAGAGCAAACCATAGAAAACCAAGCAAAAAGTGTCCATAATTTACTGGATAGGGTAGAGCAAATTGAAGCATCTCAAAGAGAGATCATTAACCATGAAGGAGATAACATGCTTAGGCAAAACAACCACAGTTACCTTAATAGATCTCCAAACTTTGAACATGACCACTATAATCACAACGGCCCTAGGGATTATGATGATATGATGTCCAAGGAAAAGATAGAAGCACCCACCTTTGATGGCTGCCTCGACCCATGGGTTTTCACTGATTGGTTTCATCGAATGGAGAAATTCTTTAACTATTACCATTAGGCTGAGAATAAGAAAATGAGGTATGCCAAGATGAAGTTAATTGGAAGAGCCGACCTTTTATGAGAGGACCTTGAGGAAACCCTTAGGCGACGACATGAGCCCCCCATTATTGATTGGCTTGAGATGAAGGATGCACTCTCGAGGAATTATCTTCCTCCAACTTATAGGAGCTCCCTCCTTGAGGAATGGGATTGCCTAAAGCAAGGTACTGCTCCTGTGGCTGAATATATAGCGAAGTTCAAGGAGTTCAAGAGGCGAATTCGAATAGACGAGGAAGAGGTTGTCACACTCAATAGGTTCAAGAAAGGTTTAAATGCTAACCTACTAGGCGAGATTATCACCCGAGGAGTCACTACCTTAGTAGAAGCATATGACCTTGCTAGGAATTGTGAGTTAGCATCCAAATCTATCTTTTGGCGACGTTTTGAACCCCGGAGTGTTCCCACCAACCCTTAACCTTTTGGTAGCAAATCTAGACTTGCCTTACCCCCTAAGGTCAACCCCAATAGCACCCCAATAGAAAAAGAGGACATGGGAAAAGGTGTGGTCAATGAGCCTTTAAGGTTAGGCTCTCACCTCCAATGCTTCAAATGCAATGGGGTTGGACACATCGTAGCTAGATGTCCCTCTAGGACCCTTGTCATTTAAGAGGATGATGAAAAGGTAGAAGATGTTGAGGAGCTGGTGTATGATCCAAATGTTGAAGAAACCCATGATGTTGAGGCAGAATGGGAAGATGATCCTAGCTACCTTGCATGCATTAGAGCCATTTCTCCCCAAGTTGATGACTTCAAGGACTTTGGTGTCCGTAGAGTGAATGTGGTAAGGTGTGCTTTAATAGAGCAGAGAGACACTAATGATTGGCGAAGGAGTGCTATCTTCCAAACTTACACTAAGTGTGGAGACAAAACTTGCAAGGTTATTATAGATAGTGGGAGTTGCATTAATGTGGTGTCCTCTAACGTTGTTTCCCGCCTAGGCTTGAAATTGACCCCTCACCCTAACCCATATAAAGTTTCTTGGGTGGATGCTTCCTCCATAGCCATAAAAGAAAAATGTGTTGTCCCACTTCAATTCCTCACCTACAAGGTTGAAATATGGTGTGACGTAATTCCCATGGATGTAGGGCATATTATCTTAGGTCGGCCTTGGCTTTATGATTTGGATGTCACCTTTCATGGGCGATCCAATTTTTGCTCATTTATGTTTGAAGGTAAGAAGATTATGCTCAATCCTTTGAAACCCAAGCCAATTGACATGAGCAAGAAGACAAAAGCACCAAAGGCGAAAGGCCTGAACGTCATGAGCCCAAAGGCATTTGAAAGGGTAGTAGTTCAAGAATCCATTGTGTTTGTCTTAGTTGCCAGGGAACTTCATGGGGAGACCCGTGAGGAGCAACCTGAAGAAGTGAAGTCAGTGCTCTAGGAATTTAAGGATGTTTTCCCTGAGAAACTCCCCGATCATTTACCGCCCATGTGTGACATACAACACACCATAGATTTTGTGCCCAGAGCGACTCTACCTAACTTGCCTCACTATAGGATGAGCCCTGCAGAGCATGCCGAGTTGCAAAGGCAAGTAGAAGAACTACTTAGGAAGGGTTTTGTTTGTGAAAGCATGAGTCCTTGTGCAGTCCCTACACTCTTAACTCCAAAAAATTATGGAACTTGGAGGATGTGTGTTGATAGTCATGCCATCAACAAGATCACTGTGAAATATCGTTGACATGTTGGATATGATGGCTGGAGCAACGATCTTCTCCAAGATAGACTTGAAAAGCGGCTATCATCAAATTAGGGTTCATCTAGTGATGAGTGGAAAACTACCTTCAAGACAAAGGATGGTTTATATGAGTGGATGGTCATGCCTTTTGGATTGTCCAATGCTCCTAGTACCTTTATGAGAGTGATGACTCAAGTGTTCAAGCCTTTTATGGGGAAATTCTTGGTTGTGTTCTTTGATGACATCCTCATCTATAATAAGTCTAGGGAGCAACACTTAAACCACCTAACTCAAGTTTGTACTACCCTTAGGAAGGAGAGTTTATATGGCAACTTCAAGAAGTGCTCTTTCTTCACCAATAGAGTCATCTTCCTAGGTTTCATAGTATCTTCTAAGGGAGTTTCTACCAACCCCCAAAAGGTTCAAGCGATTGTGGAATGGCCCGAGCCCAAAAATATCCATGAAATTCAAAGCTTTCATAGGCTCGCTTCCTTTTATCACTGATTCATCAAGGGATTTAGTACCACTATGTCCCCCATCACTGACTGCGTGAAACAAGGGGAGTTTGTTTGGACTAAAGTTGCCGCTAAGGCTTTCAATGAGGTAAAGAAAAAGATGACTGAGGCACCTATCATGCATCTCCTTGATTTTACCAAGCCTTTTGAAGTGGAATGTGATGCTTCAGGTATTGGTATAGGGGGAGTACTTAGTCAAGAGCACCGCCCAATTACTTATTTTAGTGAGAAATTGAATGATGCTAAGCAAAAGTACTTCACATATGACAAAGAGTTTTATGCCATTATTCGAGCTCTTTGGCATTGGCGCCATTACCTGTTGTCTCGAGAATTTGTTATCTACTCTGATCATGAAACTTTGCACTATCTTCATTCCTAAAAGAAGTTGAATTTTAGGCACGGTAGTTGGGTTGAATTTCTACAACGCTACTACTTTGTGGTGAAACATAGGGCGGGAGTTGAGAATAAGGCTAATGATGCACTAAATCGAAGGGTGTCTTTGCTATCCATCATGAGTGTTAAGGTTACTAGGTTTGAACGACTCAAGGATGATTATGAGTCATGCCCAGATTTTGGGGAGCTCTATACTAACCTAAGTAATGCCCCACGACCAATCCTAGATGATTATACCCTTCAAGATGGTTACTTGTTCAAGGCCAACAAGTTATGTATCCCTCGGTCTTCAGTGAGAGATTTCCTAGTTTGGGAGATATATGCAGGAGGCCTTGTAGGTCATTTTGGCCAAGACAAAACAATTGAAGAAATGGAACGTCAATTCTATTGGCTTGGTCTTAAGAGGGGCGTTGCCAAGGTAGTTGGCTAGTGTCGTACATGTCAACTAGTCAAACATCGCAAACAAAACACTGGCCTATACACGCCTCTACCTGTGCCAGATCGCCCGTGGCAGGATGTGAGTATGGACTTTTTGTTAGGTTTACCCCGCACCTTTAGGAAGCATAATTCCATTCTAGTAGTTGTTGATCGCTTCTCTAAGATGGTTCATTTCCTACCATGTTCTAAGACCTCTAATGCTTCTAAGATTGCAAAGCTCTACTTTGATGAGATTGTCAAACTTTATGGTCTTCCCAAAACCATAGTATTTGATAGGGATGTTCGCTTCATGAGTTATTTTTGGAAGACCTTGTGGCATTTAGTGGGCACCAAATTGAAATTTTCCACAGCATTTCATCCTCAAACTGATGGTCAAACTGAGGTGGTTAATAGTAGTCTAGGCAACCTCCTTCGGTGTCTAGTGGGTGAAGCCAATTGGAATTGGGATTCAATTCTTCATATAGCCCAACTTGCATATAATAGCTCTGTCAATAGGTCTATAGGTGCTAGTCCTTTTGAGGTTGTGCATGGATATACACCTAGGAAGCCCTTAGATCTTTTGCCCATGTCCCCACATGTTAGGATTTATGAATCTGCTGAGGCATTTGCACGACATATTCATGATTTACATAATGAGATTTGCAAAAAAATTCAGGTAAGTAATTCCCAATATAAAATTCATGCTGACACTCATCGATGTCATGCAGAGTTTCAGGTATGGGATTATGTCATGATTCGAATTCGACCTGAACGTTTTCCCTCTGGGACCGTTAAGAAATTGCAGGCTCGTAGTGCCGGACCATTCAAGGTATTGAAACGAATGGGCCCAAATGCATATGTCATTGACCTTCCTCATGATTATGGTATTAGCTCCTCTTTTAATATTGAGGATCTAGTTGCTTATAAAAGCCCCACAGCTATTCCTGATACCCCTTTTGATGAGTCTTTGCCTAATCCTATTGATGCCCCTATTCCCACCCCTTTACCCTTAAATTCCCTATGCACATAAAGAATCTATTGATGCTATTTTAGATGAGCAGATTGTTTCTACCAGGGATGAAGGAGTTCATTGTTTCCTAGTTCAGTGGCGAGGGCGACCAAATTCTGATTGCACATGGATTACTCGAGATGAGCTACTGCGATTGGATCCTGACTTACTGGAGTACTATCAGAGCTCTCCAAATTTCCACTTGACGGGGTCGAGTTCTTCTCACCTGGGGGGAGTTAGTGCAGACACGAGGTACAACCCCCCAATTACACGCACGTATAGGAGGAAAAGCAAAAAGAAGACGGCCCAACCTGTACCCTTATGGATAGAGCCTATTAGTTATTGGGGTTGAGACTAAACAAGCCCGAGCATTTAATCATTAGGATTTCTTTATGCATTTTTATTGTTAGCTATTTAAGTACTTTTTCTAATTATTGTAAGATAGTTTTTGAGAATTATTAAAAAAAACATGTGTTTTCTTTTCACTGGTGCCGACTCCAATTTTGTTTGGTGCTAACTCCAAGCAGCCCTTTAGTGCTAACTCCTAGGGTTTATCTTGTGTTCTATTGTTAGTGTGGTTGTCCTAGTGAACAAGAACACCAATGGCAATGACTTTAGTTGACTCAGATCGAACATGGTTCAACTATGGCAAGAGTTTAATCTCACCCAACCCCTCCTAAATTCTTGTTGACTATTGAGTTTCAAATGGGGTTAGGGGGGGCTTTGAAATCCAACCATGTTCAAATCCTCTCACATGCTATGCACATGACTTTTTAACATTTTTGTTATTCTTAAATTTTAGTAGATGTGATGTGGCATCCAAGCAGTGTAAATGAACTATTTTATTGTTTCCATTTGTCACATCAAATTTTTCCATTCACCACTTAATGGCAAGCACTATTTTGACACAATAAAATTTTAAACAATAAAATAAAACATTTGAAAGGTAAGAGACTATTTTGAAACAAGGGGAAAATGTAGAAGATCATAGTGATAATTAAACTTATTTTTTTATTTGAAATGTATTGATAAAAATTATTTGTACCTTTTCTTTTGTTTATATATAGTGAACATTGAATAAATGCTATTTTATTTTAATACATTGATTTAATTATGAATGCTAATATATTTTTTATGCTTTTGTTCTAAAAAATAAAGAGAAAAAGGAGATCCAATGAAGAAATGTTACATTATTCATGCCACAAGCAATCTCTAACATATGCAATGAGTTTAGACTGTGTATAACATTAGCCCACATACAAACACAACCCTTCCCACACCTAAATCCACACTCTACTTATGTGTGGATTTCAGCAATTTTACGTGGGTTCACCATAGGTACTTGAGCATGTTATACAACTTATACACTAATCAGGAGTTGACACATTAGCTGGATGTAGATTTCGGTGTGGAAATGAGTGTCTCTAACATTATTCTATGCCACCTTAGAGCAAAAAAGAATACCATGTATCCAATGCATATAAACACCCTCTCAAGACCACCTTAATGCGATATTGAAAGGGGATGAATTTTGAGTTCACCCTTGCCAAGGAGTCTATGACTAAAAAACATTTTCCCTTGCACGCCTCACGTGTGCATCAAGAGAATCAGATTTGTTAGGTTCTAAAGTTTAGGACTTTATGTATTTAGAACTCTAATTTGTATTGTTGGCAAACCATGATCAAAACAATGTGTTTAGAAGTGTTTTAAGCTAGCTCAAAGTTGTATGTCAATGTAAAGTTGGAATCGAGTGTAAAGTAGAAAGCAGTATGGCTTTCGGCCTGGCTCGATCGATCGAAGCTTAGGCTTGACTGATCGAACGTCGAGCAAATTGTTTTTCTGCAGATTCGTCCAACTCAGCCCTATGTGTTTTAAAATGTTTTTTAGGGTTTCTTATTTGTCCTAAGTATAAAAGGTAAACCCTAGCCACGTTTTAGTGTTGCTCATATTGCGGTTTGTGTAAATCTCTTGTGAGATCTAGAAGAGTTTTCCTTTACACAAACTTAGGGTTTTCAAGGAGGAGATATTCTCTACACCTTGATGATCAAAGCTTAAAGAATACACAAGCGGGGGTGCTTGTAGTTGGTGGGAATCCAAGAAAGAAGAAGTCCGTGGATTCGGAGCTTGCACGTGGTTATGTCAGTAAGTTCTACTGGTTGGTAGCATTAGGAAGTCGAGCGGGGGTGCTTGTAAGTCCTTTTGTATGAACTTCGATTCTTTCTGATAGTGGATTCAAGTTTACCTTAAGGATAGCTAGGTCAAATCCTCCCCAGGTTTTTACCGGTTTGGTTTCCTGGGTGATCATATCGTGTGTTATTTATTTTCCGCTACTTTGCATGATTTGATCTTTATTATTGTGACAACCTAGACTTGTTTTATTGGACTAAGTAACAACTTGGCTAATTACCTAGGTTTAATCAATTGTTTAAAGGGTCTAAAAACTGTCAAGTGGTATCAGAGCGAGTAGCTCTTTTGTTTTTGATCCTTTGATCTTTGAGCTGATCCTTGACCCCTATTGTCATGGAACACGGACACTCTCTAGTTATTCCTCCTCACTTCGATGGGAATAATTATGCTTACTGGAAAGTAAGGATGAAAGCCTTCCTGAAATCCATTGATGAGAGGGTGTGGAACTCCGTTGAATACGGATGGGAGAAGCCCACTACTCCTGTTAGTGAGTGGCAAACTTCTCAGAAAGAAGCAGCTTCGTTTAATAGCAAGGCTATGAATGCGATTTTTAATGCTGTTTCTATGGAGGAATTTAAGAGAATCTCGAATGTTGAGATCGCTCATACTGCTTGGAATATCCTCCAAACTGTGCATGAAGGCACAAAGGCTGTCAAAATAAATAAATTGCAGCAATTGACTTCTAAATTTGAATGCATTAGGATGTCTGATGATGAATCTTTTGATGAATTTCTATGCACAACTGAATGATATTGTTAATTCTGCTTTTAACTTGGGTGAAATCTATGATCAACCTAAAATTGTTAGGAAGATTCTTAGATCTTTGACTGAAGACTTTAGACCCAAGGTGACTGCCATTACTGAAAGCAAGGATGTGGACTCTATCCCTGTTGATGAGCTTGTAGGATCTCTTCAATCCTATGAGTTGGATCTACCCAAAACTTCCAAATCCAAATCAATGGCTCTTAAGTCAGTTGATAATGTTGATAGTGGTGGATTTGATGATGAGCTCTCTGCTACAGAGATTGCCTATCTTGCCAAGAACTTTAGAAACTTTCTCAGGAATAACAATAGAAAGGCAAGAGGCACAAACACTGCTGAACCTAGAAATTTTAGGAAGTATGATCCTACTAAGGTTAATAACAATGATAAACCTAGAGAGAGAGTAGGTCAATCTTCCAATAATTCTTTGGGCTCTCAATGTTTTGGATGTCAAGGGCTCTCAATGTTTTGGATGTCCAACCTATTTGAAGTCTATGGGTAAGGCTATGGCTATAACCCTAAGTGATGGTGAAGTTTCTGATCATGATTCTGATTGTGATGAGGATGGAAACTTCATTACTTTCACTGCTACTGCTGTAGTTGATGAGAGCATATCTGTTGAAGAGAACCCTTCTGATGGGGAACTCTCTGAAGATGCAAATCTTCAAGAGGCCTATAACAAACTTTGCAAAGTTGCTGCAAAGGATGCTATGAATGTCGAACTTGGCCTAAAGAAAATTGAATCTCTTGAGCTTGAAAAGAAAAATTTGCTTGTTAAATTGTTTGATGCTAATGATCTTTTGAACAATGTGAAAACTGAAAACATGCTTTTGCTTGATAAAGTTAAATCTTTGGAACTTGATTTATCTGTTGCTAGATCTGCTAGTTCTAAACTTGATCAAATGCTAAGTGTTCAAAAGTCATCTTCTGACAAAACTGGTTTAGGTTATGTTGATAGCATCTGTGTGTCCGCTCCCCATTCCACTAAGTTTGTTCCTTCATCTTCTTCCTCTGAACCTTCTGCGAGTGAGATAGTGAGTGATACTGTCAAACCCCCTGTGAGTGAGGTTGCTAAACCCTTAGAAGGTTCATCATCTAGGAAGATTAGGGTTGATCTGAAAGAATCTAAGCCTAAGAAGCCTACCCTATCTAAGGACAAGACACATGATAAATCTGCATGGGTGTGTCATTTTTGTGGAAAGACTGGACACATACGTCCAAAAGTACCTGTGCCTCAAGCACTTGATCCTATGGTACTTATTGGTGATTTGGTAAAGGCTTTAAACCTTTATTCTAATCCTGAAGTTGGAAATCATTCTCAAGTGAATAAGAACTCCAATGCTCGTGGTGCATCTAAAAAGTTTTGGATGCAAAAGACTCAACCAAATTGAGTCTTTCTGACATGGTCCTTGTGCTTCATTGCTATACCCTTTGTGACCATTGTTATTTGGTTCTTTTTTTTTTTTTTTTTTTTTTTGTCTCTAGGATTTGCATTGCATAACATTCATGCATGTCATTCTAGGTGTTTTTATTTGTATTATATAAATAAAAAATAAAAAAAATAAAAAGGGAAAAGGAAGTACATTTTGTTTTTGCACTATTCTTCTTGATTTTTGAACAAGGTTGGTCAATTTATTTTCACATAACATGTTGTTTGTACCTTGTTTAGCTTTGATGAGCTTATTTATTGCACTCTACTAGTTGAAGATTTGTAGTGCATGTTGTGTGGGAAAGATGTGTATGGTTTTTGATTACTAGGTCTTAATCTTGAAGTCACTTGTTTTTAAATGTCGGACTTGAACTTTTAGAGAAAGGCATAAATAATCATCTCACCACTGTTCACTAGCCAATCATGAACACCTTAGTGCATATCATAAGATTTTGTACTCGAGAAAATGTAGCACATGCACAAAAAGAACATAAGGTGAAGCCTCGGTAAAAGTGCTTAATTCTTAAAATCTAATTGGTGTGTACTATTAGGCTTGATGTCAAACTCACATAAACTTAAAATTGGAATGTATATTATGAGGCATAAATACAAGAAACTTACATGATTGCAAGCTTATGATCTAGGAGATGTGGGAGTTATATGATGTAACTCTTTAGGTGATAGTCTCTTTTAAATTCTTTGTGATGAATTTTGTAGACTTCGTGATTGATTGCTATTCACATATCACCTCACATGTATCTCATGTCTTTGCTAGTCGCACACACTACACGAGTTACTCGTTGCTAAACATAGTACATGTTATTGTGTGTGTTTATGGTCTGACCAACCAAGTTTTTGCAATCACTTTGAATTATGTGCAAACTAAAATTGTTGCTTGAAAATTTGTGGAGAATGCAAAATTTTGTTTTTGGGAATATTGGGCTTAGAATTCTTGTTTGGAAAATCATATCATCTCATACTCATGCATTTTTGTCCTTGAATTTCAATGCTTTGAGTTAAATCAATTTGTTTTTCAAAAATTGTGTTTTTCCAGAAAAGTTTGGTGAGCCTCTGTCTGATTCGATCGGTCCATTCTGTTTTTCGACAGATCGAAATTTTTAAAATTTTAAATTTTTTTTTAGAGAGGGAGCCTCTGTCTGTTTCGACCGGTTGAGGCTGATTTTCGACCGATCGAAACTCGTGTTTCTAGTTTTTTAAAAAGGCAGAATAGGACTTTTTCAAAGTCACTATTCAAACTTTTTCAAGTTCCTCTCTCTCTTCGCGTTGGCTCTTGGCTCCACCATCTATTTTTGTCGTTTTCCTTCAAGATTCTTGCAAGGTTTTTGTCCCTAGAAGCCGGTAAGACCCTTTTGCCCTTCTTTTTCAAGTTTATTTCTTGTTTTCATGCATTTTTCATGCATTCTCATGGGTATTTTCGCCATCTTCAAAATTATTGGGGTTTTTGATGATTCAAGCCAATTCTTATGTAATTGATCAATGGGTTTTTGTGCTATGATGTTATATTGATGTTCCCTATGATTTAATTTGATCAATTTGGTGGTTTTTGAAAAATTTAAAATTCTAGGGTTTTGAATTTGATCCGAATTGGGGATTTTGTCAAATTGGCTTAAATTGATGAAATTGGCTTCTCAAATTGATGTAATTGGTCATTAGTATTGTTATTCTATCATGTACAATGATCAATTCGTCATTTTTTTAAAAAAAAAATTGATCAAGTGGTTTCTTTAATTTGGGGTTTTTGTGTTAAAATCCTTTATGTGCAAGCCAATTTTGTAATTTGAATCTTTTTGACTCAATTCACTGCTCTAGCACATGCATCATGACATTTAAATTTGTTCATGCATCATATAGATTTTGTTTCTATTTTTGTTTTTGTGCTAACTTGCAGTCTGCCCTTGGTTTTGTTTTGTGGTTTTGTTCTTTTGCTTTGTGTTTTGATCCTTATCTTAGCACCATGCCTAGGAAAATTAGAGCTAATAGGACCACTTCCACTTCCTCTGAGTCTCCACCTAGAATAGAGCTGTTTAAGAATGATAGGTGTAGAGAAGCCTATGACACCTTGAACTGTAGGCGTAAGATCTGGTCTGAGCGAGCTGTTGTGTTAGATGCGCTTAATCTGGCCATTGGGCTAATTTTGAGTCTAGGGGTTGGTTGCCTCTCGTACAGATAGATCATCCACCTCCGACCGCCCTGATTAGAGAGTTCTATTCGAATCTCTCTTGCCACATCTATGATTCCAACACCCTTGTTAGGAGTTGGATACGAGGTGTAGAGTTCACCATTACCCCTAGGGTGGTGGCTGAGGCTCTTGGGGTGCCGGTAGTTCGGGATGCTGTCTATCCCTATGATGAGTCACCCTCTTTAGATGTAGTCATGTCTTACATCACTGGGTCATCTATCCAGTGGGGTTCTGATCCTCGGATCACGTCCGCTGAGCTTACCGAGACTGCCTATCTCTTCTTTAGGATTGTGTGTCTTTCCTTGTGGCCTATTTCTCACTTCCACACCATTTCTTTAGAGCGATGTGTGTTTTTGTACGCCTTTGCTTCTAGAGCGTTTATCAGTTTTCCTCACTTGTTCCTTTGTTCTTTGAACGAGGTTCATAGGAGTTCTGCCGTAGGGCATGCGCTGATTCATCCTATTTTCATTCATAGGATTCTACTCTATTTGGGTTTAGATGGTTTTCTGTCAGGTGAGCCTGTTCATGTGATAGCTCCTATAGGTGCCACCTTTCTTCGTCAGAGGGCTGCTCAGTTGAGGGTCCCTCCTTCTCGTCCTAGAGGTGCGTCATCTAGTAGTGTTCCCCCTCCTCCCTCTTCTACAGGTACAGCTGCTGCTGAGCCTTCAGGTACTGCTGCTGATGCTGATGCTGCTGTTCCTCCACTGATTGCTACGGATGTTTCAGACATTCATCGCACGTTGGATCATCTCTTGACCGTTCAGGCAGCTCAAGGACAGATTTTGGTGGACGTGCTTGATGAGATACGTGCCTTGCGTGCGGAGTTGGCGCAGTTTAGACCTCCTCCCTTTTGATGATGGGTATCTTGTGTGCCCTTTGGCATTCCGTCACAAAAAGGGGGAGTACTTGTAGAGTTTTTGCTTTCAGGGGGAGACTTTTTGTTTTTGGTTGGAGCTTGTGGAGTTTTAGATTGTATCTAGGTGCTTCACTGTGTACTTAACAGTTTTAGCTCTTTCCTTGTTTTTGATGGATATTCATGTTAGGGGGAGTTTTATGTTTTTGTTAGTACTTTATTTGTTTCTTGTTTCAAACTGCTTATTGATTTATATTTATGAGTTATTCATTGATATATGTCTTTATTTGTGTGTGGTTTGAAATCAAGAAGTTATTTTGTTTACTTGTATTATTTCCACACATGCGGTTATGCATTTTGTTTAGTGTTTCAGGAAATATACAGGTTGATTCAATTGAGCTGCTGTCTACACTTGCAACTGATGGATAGTAGTTAGGATTGAATTTTTGTTTATGAGCATTATTTTGTAAAGGGTTTTTTATTTTGTAAACTTTGAGCTCATATGTTGTGTTTTGTTACGGATTGCCAAAGGGGGAGTTTGTTAGGTTCTAAAGTTTAGGACTTTATGTATTTAGAACTCTAATTTGTATTGTTGGCAAACCATGATCAATACAATGTGTTTAGAAGTGTTTTAAGCTAGCTCAAAGTTGTACGTCAATGTAAAGTTGGAATCGAGTGTAAAGCAGAAAGCAGTATGGCTTTCGGCTTGGCTCGATCGATCGAAGCTTAGGCTCGACCGATCGAACGTCAGGCAGATTACTTTTCTGCAGATTCGTCCAACTCAGCCCTATGTGTTTTAAAACGTTTTTTGGGGTTTCTTATTTGTCCTAAGTATAAAAGGTAAACCCTAGCCACGTTTTAGTGTTGCTCATATTGCGGTTTGTGTAAATCTCTTGTGAGATCTAGAGGAGTTTTCATTTACACAAACTTAGGGTTTTCAAGGAGGAGATATTTTCTACACCTTGATGATCAAAACAGTTGCTGCCATTAAAGCTTAAAGAATATACAAGCGGGGGTGCTTGTAGCTGGTGGGAATCAAAGAAAGAAGGAGTCCGTGGATTCGGAGCTTGCACGTGGTCGTGTCAGTAATTTCTACTGGTTGGTAGCATTAGGAAGTCGAGCGGGGGTGCTTGTAAGTCCTTTTGTATGAACTTCGATTCTTTCTGATAGTGGATTCAAGTTTACCTTGAGGATAGCTAAGTCAAATCCTCCCCAAGTTTTTACCGGTTTGGTTTCCTGGGTGATCATATCGTGTGTTATTTATTTTCTGCTGCTTTGCATGATTTGATCTTTATTATTGTGATAACCTAGACTTGTTTAATTGGACTAAGTAACAACTTGGCTAATTACCTAGGTTTAATCAATTGTTTAAGGGGTCTAAAAACTGTCAAGATTCAAGTATCATGTACTCCCTGCTTGGAAGCGCACCCTCTCACTAATATTTGCAGAACTATAAAAAGCATTACTTCAAATTTATTAGAAGGTATGCCTATGGTAGTGTAGTACCATGCATGCAAAGCAAGTTGAGTGAGCGAAACATTGTTTGTATGTAACAAGTAACAACAACTTTAGCTGACAGGATTTTGACATTTGTATTGTACGTATCTCTCCTTCCCCTTCTTTTATAAGAAAGGGGAAGGCTTATATTAAGTCAGATTTGAAAAGCATACTAAAACACTAGATTGACATTTACCCATAGTTTTTCTCTCCATAATATATCGATAGTTTTTATTGTAAAAGGTATTATTGTCCTTGTGTGCGTGCATGTTCTTCTAAAGTTATCAATGATGAATAAGCGGTTAAATGGTTGATTAACCAATTGTATACCTATAAGCACTACAAGAAAGTTTGCTATTTTCAATGGTTGAAAACGTCAAAAAAAGTATTAGAAACTGTCGAAAAAAGTATTTTCAACGGTTTAAGTGACCGTTGAGAACTGCCACTAAAAACTATGTCGAAACTTTTTTTTCTACACCCTATGTCACTGTCGAAAAATGTGATTCACCTTTATCAACAATTATTAAATGTCCAAATATTATTGAAAACTGTTGAAATATATGTTGTCTTGAGACAAATTTCAACAGTTTGAAACCGTTGAAATAAGTATTTAAAAAAAAATAAAAATAAAACTAAAGCAATACCCTTTGCTATGAGTGTCTTTCCAATACTAGGAGGCCCATATAGCAAAATTCCCTCGGGAGGCTTCACTCCAATATTTTCAAAAGGTTGTGGATGCCTTAAAGACAATTCCACCAACTCACGAATTTGATTTATGTTTAAGAAATCAACATAAATCAGTGAAAAATGGAAGACAATGGCTGTGTAACACCAAAGTACTTAACCCAACTTATTTATCCACCATAAAGCAAAAGTATTAGTATTAGCTCCCTATACATTCTAATCATTACATATAGCAGTAATTTCATTCATATGACATCATAGTGAACCAAAGAATATTTAGAAAAGTAAAAAGGAAGTCACATGTTTACTTTGCACAAACCAAGAATTTTGGAAATCATCATCATGACAGACTGCTGATAGCTCAGACTGTATCTACAAGAAGATGTATCCAGCCAAAATAGAATGAAAGTTCATACTTTCTCTACAAAACAAACTGATTTTTCTCTTCTATACACTTGCAACAACAACTTGCAATGGAAAATTAACAAAAGATTCAATAATTAACTGTGAATTATTTCCATAACTTGTAGAAGAGTCTCCCTCTCAGAGACTAACTTGATTATGAGTGATGGTAGGAATTGGATTTGGTCTTGAAATTGAGAGATTAGTAACATGCATATACCTTGAGTTTACATGTAACTTATTTGTTGCACTTTGCAGGGAGGAAATCCAAAGGATTAAGGCTAGTAATCCTGACAATGATAAGTATTTCCACCTTAATGTAGGTTCAATACCTTAATGTCTTAAGCATAGATAAATAAATAAAATTAAAAAAATAAAAACACCCAATGCGCCTTAGAGAACAAAACATTCAAAATTTTCAGTCATGGAAGCCATTGAACAAAAACCCCAAATTGCATTAGAGGGTGAAAACCTTA
Source organism: Quercus robur (assembly GCF_932294415.1). NCBI lineage: Eukaryota > Viridiplantae > Streptophyta > Magnoliopsida > Fagales > Fagaceae > Quercus > Quercus robur. The sequence goes on from NC_065535.1 coordinate 83,858,224, forward strand.
AGTTTAATATAAACACATGCAATTGCAATTACTTGGTAGGCCATGTTGTCCATTTATTAAAATGGGATGCATATTTAGCATAGGTGTTCCAATTAATGGAAAGAATTGATTATAGATGGCACTTTTTATTTCATCATTAGCTGTCTAATTTTAAGAAAAACACTGCAATAGGGAATAATAGGCTGGTTCCTAGAAGCTAATATGTTCACTGTGAAGATTTAATCCATGGCCATGGACCATAGAGGATGAAGTCTTTCAACCCCAGAACTAATAAAGGAATGGCAATCCCACTGATTGATGACTTAGCTTCATTTGGCAAAATAGGGTATTTCAAAACAAGTTTCTTGACAATTAAATCATCAATCTAGGCAAAGTGACTAGTGACAGATAGATTGATTTCACTAAAAATTTAAAAACTTCCAAACATATAAGAATTATGGGAGTTAATGAAATTTCATGAAACTTTCAAATGCAAGAGAAGGCCACAGATTCTAAGCCTTTTTTTCTTGATAAATTACACACCTACCTGATGGGTCTTGAATCGACGACCTCAACCCCACCTTGCTCTTACAAGGGGAGGAGGTGCTATTTGAGCAACAAATTCTAAGCCACATAATCATGAAACCAAATACCTTTTAAGTCATCAGGATTTATTTGACACAAAAAGAAAAAGTGAAAGGATTTTGAAAGAAATATTCCCTTTTGTTAAATTGATTTCAGATAGAAAGGAAATGGCTAGGTATCTTTAAACAGTCAAATAACAATTCTCTTATATATTCATACCTTGTTACGGTTCAGCATCATTGACTTTCCATTGCCTTCATAGCATATAGTTCACCTATACCTTGCAATTCCACCAAATGAACACTGCAACAAAAACCACAGTAATTTAATCATAAAGAAGAGCAAAGAATCCAATTTTTACTTTAATGCTTTTGATGTTAGGCAAGACCTTTGTGTGACCTGGAGAAAGATAGCAATTTTAAAGCACAAGTGAATCACTGAGTGTAAAACAAGAGAGTAATATTCTACCACTAATAGGGGAAAATATTAAAAAGTAGGTCCAAGCAGCTAAATTTTCAAACAGCAAAACTATAAATGGCCATCTATAACAGTTCAACACCATGCAAAAAAACATCCCAGCTGCAAGTAATAAATAAAAGAGAAAACAGATAGAAAATAAAGTTGATCCTTTAGATGATGATATTGCAGAAACTGACACTATAAGCACGGATCATTCAAAAGCTTATAAAGGGTCTTGCAAAATGGCTGCAATAGATCCCTTTTTCATTCCTTCCCTCTCTAAAAGTGCCATGATAGCAACCTAAAGATGTAAAGTAAGGAACAATTAAAAAATAATTGTTCACAAAATGCAGACTGAAAAAATAATTATTAAAAAAAAGATCTACTGTTCTGGCATTTTATTTCTTTCTTTCTTTTTCTTCTTTGGGAGAGGATAATAGTATGTTAAAACCATAGAGATGACTTTCAGCTTTCAGCTCATTAGAATCGGAACTAAAGGTCCAAACTCAAAGAAAAATCTGATAACTAAAATCTGCAAATGCTATAATGTTAGCTCGGCATCTGAAAATGTTTCAACTCAAAACAAGCAAACTGACTAAAAATATATAGTAAATGCAATGAACCAGAAGGATAAAGATATGTGACATTAAGATGAAATGAAAAGAAATGCCACATTCATGTTTAGTTTATGAACTGACGCAATGAAACACAGTCATGCAGCAAATTTGATTACATTGACATATTGACAAAAATAACAGAAAATCCACTATAGTCATTCAAGACTAAATATAAGCCGAGCTTCATCTTCAATATCAGTGATCTTAAAACAGCCATGTGACATGTGAGGAAATTTGAAAGGATATTATGAGAAAAGCTCCTAGAGTAAGTAAAACAGGCTAGTGAAAGATAAGAGGTAATAAATTATCATATTTCAGTTTTATAGACTTAGCTACAGTAATTCCTATTTTTAAAGGAAAGGGCCAGAATTGCCAAGAAGGTACTGGATAAAGAATTCTGGAAGTTCATGGATTCTGGTTTTAATGGAAACAGACTTAAATTTTGGGTACCATTCCTGAATCTGGCATCGGTTCTCTTCTTCTTCCTTCATATTGAATTGAACATATGGTTGTTTCTCTACAAATGGAGGCTATCTAATCAATTTTGCTATTTGTAACATGAAAATCAAACAACTGATAAATAACTAAGTATCGCCTAGCTAATAAACTATTATGAATCTATGTAACTAATAATGAAGTTCCCCCCATATGGGTCATATTTAATCAACTGGAGTAACAAAATTCTAGTCTCAAGAAATTTTAAGTCATTCAATAAAAGAAAGCAACCTCTATTTTAGAACAAATCCCGGATAACCACAGAGTGAATGGTTGACATTAATACACACTCTTCAGAGATTGAGTGGAACTTCTAGCAAAACTAAAGCACCAAAAGTTGCAAACCTGCAAGATTTGGAAGTAGTAAATATAAAAGAAAAAAAAAAGAAAAAAAAAAAAAAAAGAACATTTTCAGTAGAAATTGGGTGAGTTCTGAACCTAGAAAGTAATGCCACAGAGAATTGTTTATATATGTATAAAACACACATTTTCAGTGATTTTCCCATGAAAACATAAACACACATTTTGGATAATTTATATATGTATAAAAAAGCTTCCATATACATGTGAAATTTCTCAACAATAGCTCTACCAACTCTAATCAATAGTTACAAATGCACCATATACATGACACACAAAACAATTAATCTTAATTTTCTTATTAGCACTGATTTATATCAAAACAGAACCTACTCAGGACTTTCATCAAACAGGTGGTAATCAAATTTGCTACAGGAGATAAACAAACTCCATTGCACATACTACACTTTCACAATACGCATTTTTTTTCCAGAGAAACCTATTACTATAAGCCTCAAAGCTATAAACCCTTTACCACAACCTACATTAATTGTTGGAAAATTTACATAAAACACATGAAAAACGCATCAAACTTTGAATTCCAAAAGACCATTGAAAAACAAACCTAAATTATACAGTAAGAGAATTATATTTGTGGGGGCCGGTTAATCAATAAATTACTAAAATCATGTTAACTGGGCCTGTGACCCATCTGAGGACGTAAAACTGTCCGAGGAGACCCATATCAGGTTATAAGGGTAACCAAACGAAATGAAGAATAGATATCACGTGAGATGAGTTCAGTATTTGTCCAAGGACAAAATTCTTCTCGGTAGTATGAGTCCGAGGACGACCTGAACGCCATATTGTTATAAAAATACTTCAGAGCTACATTACCACTAAAGGTGGGACATGGGATCAAGGGTAAGAAAGAAAAGGTAAACAAATATCTTTAGCAATAGCTGCCTCCGCATTAATTGCCTTTCAACCAACTCTCTGGCCGCATTAATGTGAAGGTGATGCCTAAACAGTGATGAGACAGTCTTACAACTGCTGGTTGGAGGTTCCAGAAGGTGTTGGATGGAACAGGAAGGGATCCCCCGAACCCAACCTACACGTGTGTGGTGAAGATGACACCAAAAGGACAATATATAACATGGAAGAATGCATTGAAAAGGGGGACCGAAACTTCTAAACCAGTAATGCTGAGAGGAAAACCTCACGAAATAAAGAACTCAACTTGTTTCAAAGAGAATGAGATTGTTATATTGTTGTTAATCCATCTATAAACGTAAAGGGTAATCGTTTTTCTTTCGAAGTTAATCTAGTTCTTTGATATCCACGCTCTACAAATTTATTGTTTGGGCCTTTAACGTTCGAACCCAATACGAATTTGGGATCGTTACAAATTGAGTCCTTACAATTGGCGCCGTCTGTGGGGAGAGCTTGATCTAACTTAAAAGAAATCCGGTGCAACGTTCATGATGGAGGAAGCAGGTCCACATCAGGTAGATGCCAACCCACACCAAGTAAAGTCAAGGGGCTCCCAGCATGGTGATCTGCATCGGAGTCCCGAATGGAGAGAGAGCCATGAGGGGAGTGTGCGCACAACACATACCACCAAAAGTCGCTCTCGTGGGAAGAGTCATGTTTCCCATGAAAAAAATGACAGGAGCCTACAACGTGAGATTGACGAGTTGAAAAGAGAGTTGCGTCATGCCCGGCGAGAACGTTCCCCGCCTTGCTCCGAACCATCATCCAAGGAGACGGATGGAGCTAGTTATAGGCAGAGATCCAGAACTTCGCCTAGTGAGACTTTCTCCTATGAAGAGGAGCACGGCCATCGACATAGGTATAAAAGCCCGCCTAGCAGGGGCTTGGGGAACAACGCTATGAACAAAGCGTTAAGCCAAGTCTCCAAATCACCCTTCACAAGGAATATAGAAGATGTGATCCTTCCTCGGCGATTCCACCAGCCTACATTCACCCTATATGATGGCCGGTCAGACCCAGTAGAACATGTTAGCCATTTTAGCCAAAAGATGGCTATCTACTCCAGGGACGAGGCCTTGATGTGCAAGGTCTTTCCATCAAGTTTGGGTCCGGTGGCGATGAGATAGTTCAACGGTTTAAGGGCCAACTCTATTGAGTCCTTCAAAAAGCTTACCCGGGCTTTTGGCGCTCGCTTTATCACTTGCAGTAGGGTTCCTCGGTCTTTGGGATCCTTACTGTCAATGTCCGTGCAAGAAGGCGAAACTCTCAAAACTTATTCAAATAGATACTGAGAAATGTTTAATGAAATAGAGGGAGAGCATGATGATGTGGCCATCAGTACTTTCAAGGCTGGCCTTCTAGCCGAGCATGATTTAAGGAAATCCTAACTAGTAAACCTGTTACCAGTGTACACCAATCAATGGATAGGATTGATAAGTACAGAAGAGTAGAAGAGGACCAACTTCAAGGAAAAGGAAAAGCTAAGGTAATCCCTCAAGAGATGAGGGATTTCAGGTCGAACCGTTACAATAGCAACCGACCTCGGAAAGACTCCGCTGGGCAATCAGGTTCTGCTAACACCCGGGTGGTTAATGTAGTGTTTCGAGAGCCGGTGCAGCAGGTATTAGAGAAGATAAAGAATAAGCCCTTTTTTAAGTGGCCAAACAAGATGGCCGGAGAGCCTAAGAGACACAACCCGAACCTTTATTGCCACTATCATCAGGATCATGGGCACACGACAGAGGATTGCAGGAACTTATGAGACCATTTGGAGCAGCTGATCCGAGAGGGGAAATTGATGCATCATTCCAGTGGTAGGGTAAGCCAAGCAGGCTCAGAAATGCGTGGGGACGCTTCTTCAAGACTCCCCCTTGGTACGATAAACGTTATTTTTGCTGCCCCAGGGAGGACTGGATCTTGTCCTTCTAGGGTACTGTCGGTGTTCCGACCTCCGGCCGAGGATCATTGCCAAGCGTCGAAGAGAGCTAGGGTGGACGTCCCCCTGATTTTGGGCTTTTAGGATGAAGACAAGGTTGGAACCATACAGCCCCATGATGATGCTCTGGTGGTCACACTGAGAATTGGTGGGTACGATGTCAAAAGGGTGATGATTGATCAGGGTAGTGCTGTTGATATAATGTACCCAGATTTGTATAAGGGGCTAGGTCTGAAACCAGAGGACTTAGCAACCTATAGTTCCCCTCTGGTGAGTTTTGAGGGAAGGATGGTCGCTCCAAAAGGACAGATTAGACTACTTGTGCAAACTGGTATGGATGTGGTGGAGGTGGACTTCATCGTTGTAGACGTTTTCTCTCCATACACAGCTATTATGGGCAGACCTTGGCTTCATACCCTGGGAGCAGTCTCATCTACTCTACATTAGAAAGTGAAGTACCCATCTGGAGGCCAAGTATTGGAGATAGTAGGAAGCCAGGTTGCAGCTCAGCAATGCCTGGTAGCGGCTATACAACATCGGCCCAAGGTAGAGACCTCGGCTACCGCCAATAATGGATTATAGCAATTAAAACCCCCAGCATTACCCTTAGATGGACCAGCCGACGAGGTAAAGTGTGAAGATTTGGAAAGGGTAATTGTTGCCGATGATCCGGAAAGATTCTTCCAGGTCGGGGCTAAACTACCTTTGCAAGAAAATGAGGGATTGCTGGAATTCCTCAGAGCAAATGTAGATGTGTTCGCATGGAGCCCATATGAAGCCCTAGGTGTAGATCCGAATTTCATTTGTCATCAACTCAACGTGAATCCTTCCGTTATTCCCAAAAGACAACCACCTCGGTGACCATCAAAAGAGCATGCCAAAGCTATCAGAAGTGAGGTGGCCAAGCTCAAGCAAGCTGGGGCCATCAAAGAAGTTTTTTATCCTCAATGGTTGGCCAATACGGTGGCAGTAAAGAAGAAGACAGGAAAGTGGCGAGTGTGCGTGGACTTCACGGACCTCAATAAGGCTTGTCCAAAGGATCCATTTCCCATGCCGAAGATAGACCAGTTGGTGGATGCAATCGTTGATCATCCTAGGATGAGTTTCTTGGATGCCTTCCAAGGATATCACCAAATACCACTAGCATTGGACGATCAAGAGAAGACTGCTTTTGTCACCCCTATTGGAAACTATCACTACAAAGTGATGCCCTTTGGTTTGAAAAATGCTGGATCTACCTACCAACGGATGATGACTAAAATGTTCGAACCACAACTGGGTAGAAGCATTGAAGTCTATATCGATAACATGGTAGTGAAGAGTAAAGTGGTGTCTGAGCATGTGGAAGATCTTATGAACATCTTCGGAATGCTGAGAAAGCATAAGCTACGTCTGAATGCTTCAAAGTGTTCCTTTGGTGTAGGCTCCGGAAGGTTCTTAGGATACATGATGACTCATAGAGGAATTGAAGTGAACCCAGATCAGATTAAGGCCATCGACGATTTACAAGCACCTCGGAATCCAAAAGAGGTGCAAAAACTGACTGGAATGACTGCTGCTTTGAACCGATTTATCTCCAAATCGGCCAAGAGATGTCGTCCCTTTTTCCTTCTACTGCACAAGTGGAAAGGATTTGAATGGACCGAGGAGTGTGCTGTGGCGTTTCGACAGTTGAAGGAGTACCTGTCCAGGCCGCCTATCATGTCTAGTCCTGAGGTAGATAAGGTGCTGTTTGCTTATCTGGCAGTTGCCCCTCATGCAGTTAGTTGTCTTAATACGAGAGGACAGCGGCGTACAAAGACCAGTTTATTACGTAAGCAAGTCCCTTCATGAAGCCGAGGTGAGATACTTGTCATTGGAAAAGGCCATCTTAGCGGTGGTCCATGCAACACGCAAACTTCCACATTACTTTCAGGCCCATACTGTGGTTGTCTTGACTTAGTTACCTCTCAAGTCCATACTTAGAAGTGCAGACTACACTGGGAAAATTGCTAAATGGGGCACAATCCTAGGTGCTTTCGACATCAAGTATATGCCTTGCACCTCTGTGAAAGGCCAAGTCGTTGCCGATCTGATAGCTGAGTTCACCGAGTGCCCAGAAGAAGCTAACGTGAAACAAAATGACATGGATGAAAAATCAGTTGGTCTGATCTCCACACAAGGCGGTCCCTCCTGGAAAGTATATGTGGACGGAGCAGCAAACCAACGGGGGGCAGGATTGGGGCTAGTTTTGATATCCCCTGAAGATATCATCATTGAGAAGTACCTAAGGTTGGGATTCTCTGCTACTAACAACGAAGCAGAATACGAAACTTTATTGATGGGAATGAGTATGGTCCAGAAAATGGGCAGAAAGGTAGCAGAATTATTCTCGGATTCAAGATGGCAGTCGGTCAATTGAAGGGAGAACTGGAAGCCCGAGATCTAAGAATGCAGGGGTATTTGAGTCAAGTTAGGCGTATGCAAACGAAATTTGAGTCTTTCGACTTGTCGCATATCCCCCGAGGTGAAAATACTCATGCCGACTCCCTGGCAACACTTGCCACCTCTTCAACATGGAGTTTTCCTCAAGTGATCATCGTTGAAGATTTGCATACCCCCACCTCACCAGAAAATGACGTTTGCCAGGTTCATCAAGTCAATCTAGCACCGAGTTGGATAGATCCCATATTGAAATTCCTCGAAAGTGACATCTTGCCCGAAGAGAAAGTAGAAGCTGAGAAAATACGGAGGAAAGCTCCTCGGTTTTGGATATCTGAGGACAAAAAGTTATACAAACGGTCCTTCTCTGGGCCATACCTACTTTGTGTACATCCCGAGATGTCAGAGTCACTCCTAGAAGAGTTGCATGAAGGCATTTGTGGAAGTCATACAGGGGGAAGGTCCCTATCACACCGGATCATTACTCAAAGATATTGGTAGCCAAATATGCAAAAGGAAGCGCAGGAGTATGTTAGAAAATGTAACTAGTGTCAAAGGTTCGCTCCAAACATCCACCAACCTGGAGGAATTCTTAACCCACTGTCCAGCCCTTGGCCTTTTGCTCAATGGGGGCTGGATATTGTCGGCTCTTTTCCTAAAGCCTTAGGAAATAAAAAGTATCTGCTGGTCGACACGGATTATTTCACTAAATGGGTTGAAACTGAACATTTGGCTAACATCAGAGACGTAGATGTTAAGAGGTTTATTTGGAAGAATATTGTCACGCGATTTGGAACTCCGCGCACTCTTGTCTCGAATAACGGCCTTCAATTTGATAGTAAGGCCTTTAGGCAATACTGTTCAGACTTAGGTATAAAGAATAGATATTCCACTTCGGCCTATCCTCAAGGGAATGGACAAGCTGAAGCTGTTAATAAAGTAATAGTCAGTGGACTTAAGAAGAGGCTGGATGATGCAAAAGGAAAATAGGTGGAGGAGTTGCCACATGTTCTTTGGACCTATCGAACAACGCCTCGACGATCAACAGGAGAGACTCCTTTTTCCATGACCTGTGGAGCTGAGGTCGTCATCCCTCTAGAAACTGGATTCCCAACGTTAAGGACTAGTACGTTTTCCTCGGACAGTAACGATGGGATGTTGGAAAAAAGTTTAGACTTGATCGAAGAGCAAAGGGAGAATGCAATGGTCCAATTGGCTTATTACTAGCATAAACTCAAGCAAGGCTATGATATTAATGTGAAGCTGAGACCGTTAGCCGTAAGAGATCTGGTGCTGAGGAAAGTTCTGGGAACCACCAAGAATCCAGCTTGGGAAAAATTGGGGCCTAATTGGGAAGGGCCTTATCAGATTACTTCAATAGCAGGAATAGGAGCCTATTATTTGGAAGACCTAGATGAAAAAGCTGTACTTCATCCTTAGAATGTAAATAATCTCAAGAGGTATTATTATTAATAAAAGTGATCTAGTTGGGTTTTTCCTTTAATTTATGCTAATCATGCATTTTGTGTTTCCACACCCTATGACATTTATTGAAGTATTAAACAGAAACTAAGTTATGTCAGGTCCTCGGACCACAAACTTAGTGGAAATTAATGCCCTATGACATCTATTGAAGTATTAAACAGAAACTAAGTTATGTCAGGTCCTCAAACCACAAACTTAGTGGAAATTAATGCCCTATGACATCTATTGAAGTATTAAACAGAAACTAAGTTATATCAGGTCCTCGAACCACAAACTTAGTGGAAATTGATGCCCTATGACATCTATTGAAGTATTAAACAGAAACTAAGTTATGTCAGGTCCTCGGACCACAAACTTAGTGGAAATTAATGCCTTATGACATCTATTGAAGTATTAAACAAAAACTAAGTTACGTCAGGTCCTCGGACCACAAACTTAGTGGAAATTAATACCCTATTGCGACTTGTGAAATATTAAATAGAAACTAAGTTATGTCAAGTCTTCAGACCACGAACTTAGTGGAAATTAACACCCTGTGAAGTCTATTGGGTCACTAAATGGACTCCTTGGAAACTAATACAGCCTCTTGATATTAAAGTGCTAGGGCCACTTGGACTTATGCATTCCAAGATAACAAATTCTCAAATATCATTCTAAGATCATAGGATTTTTAATCACCTATTGGAGATATAAACCCCACTAAGCCTATGAACATCATCTAATGTACAATTGAAGTACTGTAGACCCAACTTTATCCAACTTTTGAACATTCCCTAAAGTTTCAGTTGATTAGAAACAATGCGTATGTATCCAAGATGTCTCCCTGAGACCTCATAGTATTAATGGTTATCACCCATTTTTAATCCCCAATTGTTAATGTTTATAAGTTATTTTTTCTCTTGCAAACGAAAGATAGCCAAAATGAGTCCATTCAAATTGAGATAACACAGTGAACAAGTACAAAAATAAGATAAAACGGCAACAACAATAATCAAATAAATACAAATGTCCTTACAAAAGCCCTAATCAAAATACAAGATAAGTCCTATTTTTTCAACTTGATTTGGATCTTTGGAGCTTGGCTGGCTGATTTATCTGCCTCCGAGGTGGTGACTCCCTCTTTATCCTTAATAGCTCCCCCAGCTAGCATGACTGTGGAGGCCAAGTCCTGTTAAAAGCTCTGAGAGGCCACCTCTGCCTCGGAAGCAGTTGCAGTCTTGTCCAAGGAGGCTTCTAGAGGAGCATTATTCTCTTTAGCTGGTTTCGGATTGGCCAGGAGGAAGAAGACTTGGAGGCAAAACCACCTCATTAGGATTAATGGTTGAGGGAGTGTCTTCAGCTTGAATGGATGGAGGAGCTGAAGTGCGGATTGCTTCAGGGTAGAACACGTTCTCTGGCTTCCTCAACTCGAATGAGGTCTCAACTCCAGCTCGATTAAGGGCTTCATCCCAAGTTTGGACACAGTAGATACAGCACACCATTGGCACCTCTGCTCTTAGTGTCTCCTCCGTCTCAACCACGCCGATTTCATAGCCTTTCTGCTCGGCTTCATTCGTTGCCTGTTTGGCCTCAGCTTTTGCTTTTTCAGCTTCCTCCCTGGACTTTTTAGCTTGCTCCCTCAGCTTTTGGGTTTCCTCCAAGTGCTTCTTAAGGACTGCAACTTGCTCCCAGGCAGTCTTCAGCTCTGCATTTGCCTCACGCAAGCGCTTTCCCTGGTCCTCGGCCTGCTTTTGATAGCCTTCCAAGGCCGAGTCAGCACTCTTGCGAGCTTGCTCCTCAGCAAGTAGCTTTTTCCTCGCATCGGCCAAGTCCTGCTCAGATTGTGTCAAAGTCTGTACAACTGTTGCACGTTTCTTCCTTTCATCATATAGCTGACTGTAGCAGATATTGAGCATCTCATCCAACTTAAAAGTATTTTGGATAACCTACAAGGAAGAGATTAACACTATAGTCAGTAAAAAGTACACATCAGTGAGTAATAATCACAAAAAGAAAAAGAAAAGAGTTAGCACTTTACCAGGCCCAAGTATCTTTTATTATTGAGGATGAGTTCATTCTTCCTCGCGTTCTTTATCTTGGCCATATCTTTGGGGAGCAACAAGGCCTCCTCTATAGCCAAGGCTACGTGACACCCAATGCCACCGTTGAAATCCCTAATAGATGCATCATCTCGTAGGGGCTCCCCAGCATACATGGGTGTTGGCAGCCAGGCTTGAGGCTTAGGAGGTTGAGTGTCAGACCTCTCCTGGCCTCGCTGAGGTAGGTGGCTAGTCTTTTGCTGCTTTGCAGCTCGCTGGGCATCCTTCTCACGGGTCAGACGGGACTTGCCAGCATCCACCACGTCCTTCCCTTTCTGTTCCCTGCGCCTTTTCAATTCGACCGCATCAGCTCTGACTGGCTATTGAGGTTGATGAGAAGGTGGACAGGGAGCAGGAGGTGGAGACCTAGAGGGAAGAGAAGGAACCTGGGATTGCGTTGATTTTGCCGGCGCATTCTTCCTGAGCTGATTCTCAATCAATTCTATCAAACTTCTTTGGGGCTTCCTTTGTATCCCCATCTCGTCAGGATCTTCTTCGGAGTGTACAGGTTGATCAAAAATCCCAAAGTCGTCCGAGGAGTCGGAGCGTTCTACAACTTCTTCCTCTTCTTCTTCCTCTTCTTCTTTCTCTTCAACTTCCACTTCTCTGATGATAGGCTGGGATGAAGAGGCTCTTGTTGAGACGACGGCCACAAAAAGGGGCTCAGTGCGGGATGTATCCTGGGGAAGTGGGATACCTTCTGGAACGATGAACCCCTTGAAGGCAGCACTAATACGGTGAAACCGAGGATTGCGGGCTCTGATCACGCACTTTGGCGCCTGGAAAGCAAACGAGAGGGGAGTGTAGCCGAGGATTAAATGGGCTGCCCGGAGTTGGCCGTCAGCTTCGTTCACTTATATCTCAGCTTTCAATACCCTATCCAAGTTTGCTTTGTTGACTAACTTAAGGTTAGGCTTTGTGAAACGTCTATCTGCAAAATCATCGAATTGACATAAAGCGTCATTAGGGATAAGAATGCTAAGACTCAAAACAAAACAAAAAAAAGGGGGAAAAACATGTATGAACTGAACATTATGAATCTATGATTGCATCCCCACCTGGTGTTCCTTCCTCAGTGGGGCATGGCAGACCATCATGCCATTCCCCAGAAAAGATAAGGAAATCCTCCTTTAAGTTCTTGTTTGAGGTGGGAAGGCACTGAATTAGCCTCACCTCGGGATATCTCGACTTGAGATAATACCCCTGCCCCTTCAAGTGGTGGAGGTTGTACACCCAATTCACGTCATGATGGGTCAGGTTTAGGTCCATTCTCTCGTTCAAAGCTTCTATACTTCCTAGGACCCTAAACATATTTGGGGCACACTAAGTGGGGGATAACCTAAAGAACCTAAGGTAGCTCCTAGTAATCTTACCCATGGGGATGGTCATCCCGCCTTCTATAAAGGCAATCATGGGAATAACCACTTCCCCTGTTTTTCTAGCATCGGCCCATTCCCCTTGGGCTACGTACCTCATACCCACCGTTGAAGGAATTCTATACTTAGAGCGGAAATTTCTCATACTTTCCTCGGACTCAACTAGACAACGAAACTTACCCTCCTTTTTCCCCATTTTCCTAAAGGACTTAGTAGAGAAATTAACGAGTTTAAGATGAAAGTGGTAAAGGTTTTAAGAAAACTTACAGGTTTGAAAGAGGGTCCTCGGACAAGATTTTAGTATTTGTAGATGCCAGGAAAACAACGAAAAAAGAGAAAGACAGGTTCAGTGTATAAGTTCTAGAATTGTGTGATCATTGAAGGTAAGAAAGAGAATTGATTTGAGAATTCCTTTATAGTCGTGTAGAAGTTATGAGCGGGAAATTTCCCGCTCGCGAAACAAGATAGACCGCCTACCGTTTGATTTACATCTCACCGTTGAACGTGGGAGACAAGGACGTCGCCAAAATTTAATGCTGCCACGCTCGGGATGCTGAAGCATCAGGAGCATGCCCAAAACATAAACGAGTATGGGCTTATGATATCAAAATCAATTTTTTCTCCCGAGGAGTCGAAAAGCAAGATTTTGAGGGGCTATTGTGGGGGCCGATTAATCAATAAATTACTAAAATCGTGTTAACTGGGCCTGTGGTCCATCCGAGGACGTAAAACTATCCGAGGAGGCCCATATCAGGTTATAAGGGTAACCAAACGAAAGGAAGAACAGATATCACGTGAGATGAGTTCAGTATTCGTTCGAGGACAAAATTCTTCTCGGCAGTATGAGTCCGAGGATGACTTGAACGCCATATTGCTATAAACATACTTCAGAGCTACATTACCACTAAAGGTGGGACATAGGACCAAGGGTAAGAAAGAAAAGGTAAACAAATATCTTTAACAGCAGTTGTCTCCGCATTAATTGCCTTTGGCCGCATTAATGTGGAGGTGATGCTTGAACAATGATGAGGCAGCCTTACAGCTGTTGGTTAGAGGTTCTAGAAGGTGTTGGATGGAACAGAAAGGGATCCCCTGAACCCAACCTACACATGTGTGGTGAAGATGACACAAAGAGGGCAATATATAACATGGAAGAATGCATTGAAAAGGGGGATCGAAACTTCTAAACCAGTAACGCTGAGAGGAAAACCTCACGAAATAAAGAACTCAACTTGTTTCAAAGAGAATGAGATTGTTATATTGTTGTTAATCCATCTATAAACGTAAAGGGTAATCGTTTTTCTTTCAGAGTTACTCTAGTTCTTTGATATCCATGCTCTACAAATTTATTGTTTAGGCCTTTAACGTTCAAACCCAATACGAATTTGGGATCGTTACAAATTGAGTCCTTACAATATTAATAAACAATAATTCTAGATTTGCAGTTTAATTATACAAGTTATATACAAAAAATCCAAAATCAAAAACAAAACGTTTATGCTATCTATGGAAAAACAAAGAAATACAAAACTAAAGGTTAGGTTTTCAAGGAGAATGTGAAATTGGATTCATCAATGTATAGAAGAAACCTAATTAGAGGTTTGGATAGGTAAAAGTGTGAATATATACAAGATTTGGATGTGATTGTACCAACTTGGTGAATCTGAAGCAGAGAAAAATCAACCAAAGTCAAAAACTCTGTTTGGTTGCCGAGAAAATAACAGAAAAACACAAGGAAGGAAGAGAGAGAGAGAGAGAAAGAACCTGTGAGGAGCTAAGAACCTGTGAGGAGCCGAGAGAGATGTATGAAAGAGAGTGGGAGCGAGAGCGAGAGAGCCCCTTTTGGAAATATCTATCTCCTTAACGTTTTAAACTCTCTGAGTTTAAAATGAGCTTTTGGGTCCGTTTAGATTGAACTTATTATTGCTGAAACTGAAAACTGAAAACACTGCAGCAAAATAATTTTTAAATGTATGAATAGTATTGTGGGACCTGTGAATAGTGCACGAACAGTATATGAACAGTGCATAAACAATGTTTTTTGTTCCCTACATAGTAAAATCATGTGATTTTACTGTTCCGCTCAAAAAATAAAAACTGAAAACGCAAAACGTGGACGCCACTTTCAGTTGAAACCAAACGGGTACTTTATACAATATTTAATTTATTTTCCTGCGTTTTCCTGCCTTTTACAACTGTCGATACAAAATTTAATTTAGTTTATCCACAGTTGATCAAGCTGTTGATTAAGCTATTCTCTCCTTTGACCCCCTTTTACTATGATGTCTAAAGAAAATAACTAAAACCAAATGCTTTTTAATACTTTTTTCAACAGTTATAACAACTGCAGAAATAAGTTTATGAATTTCTTTATTTTTATTCTACAGTTGTACTCAACCACAGAAAATTAAACTTTTATTTACAATTTTTTAATGACTGTGGATATAAATACATTGAAAAAACTCAAGTTTGTTGTAGTGAAGAACAAAGAAAGCTTGGATTGTCATCGATTTGGTATCGGCTTGTAGCTCTAATGCCTAAGTTAGTTGAATGCTTTTTAGTATTAGGTTTTTGTAAATGTAAAAAGATATTCTCTCATACCTATTTTGGATATGGACTCTACTCTACCTTATATAAATCTCTTCTTAAAAGGATGACTTCATGATTTTAGACGCATTATTATCATGGTTATAATGGGTCGATAATGAGTAGCATAGTTGTCCCCATTATTGTCAATATTTTAGGCATATAATTTATAATCCCACATAATAGGGTAATGATCTCAAGATACTGTATTAGGTCTTTCCAGCTCAAGCTCATGCTCAAGCTTTGGTGTTAGCTTATCATCGATCAAATTTTTAGGCTTGGGTTCTCGTCTATCATTATGTGTCTAGGTTTTTCCTTAAGTTCTAACTAGAAAAGATCAGAGAATGTAGATCGTGCTCTCCATTAAGTCATCTCAATTCATGATGACATGACAAGTTGTCACAAAACTTTTATGAAGTGGCTCAATACAATAATATTATTCGTATCAATTACTTTTATTTCCTTTCTCATGGGGGGTCTTTTTATCTCCTGCCCATCTCAAAAAATTTTATCCCCACATCATTAAGGTTATATTGTGGTAACCATCATTCAATGTCTTGTCGCTTCTGTCTCTTGTCTAGTTGACACATAAGATAGTAAAATATTAAGAGATTAATTACCTAATTAAACAAGGCAATGATTTAGACCCCTAAATCCAATTTTACAGCTAAATCACTTTCAAACTAAACTAAAGTAATCCCAATTTAAAGTTATTATCCAATTGAACAAATTATGGATCATAAACATAGTATGGATAAGCATATCTAACGAGCAATCCACAGAAATCTAAGAAACCAAATCAAAGAAAACCAAAAAAATCTAGCAAAAAAAACCTTTCTTTGGCTATAGATAGTTGCAATACAATTTGACACACAACCCTCCAAGTAGTGTTACACTCTTGTACTCTTGTAAACTCTTACACTCCTATTAGCAACCAACTTCACTGAATCCTTTCTCTACCATTGTCTCCAAATTTGCAACCAAACATCGGTTGCATCTTTAAGCCACCATGGCTGAAATGGAAGTGCTCTTTCCCAAAGCATCAATTCACTCATAACATTCAAGAATAGTGATGATTGTTGATGAGTCCATAAAAATCATTAAGGTCGTCCATCTTAATGGACGATCATTGCGTCATAAGTAGGCCATCAAAGATAGATGAGTAACCACACAACACATTCAATAACAACCATCAAAGGTCTTAAAACCTCTCATCAAGACAAAGAACATTACAATTAGGGTAATAATCACCCTCATTTATGTCCAACAGCTACTTAAGTCACCTATAAAAGGAACAATCTGTCCATTTTCTAAGGTATGTCAAAAACCACTACAAAACACCGTCTATATACAAAAGATATGGGTTGATACTAACTTAAGCATCGGAAGCCCCCCCACCAAGCACAACCCGATGGTCTTTTTAATCAACTCTCTTTATCTTGTAGGTCCTACAAGATCGTCAAGAGCTCTAGATTGGACGAGTGACCCAACTGACAATTTTGGCATCATCAGTTTGGCGCCGTCTGTGGGGACGTGATTAGTCATCTAGCCCTTCTTGCAACAAAGGGTTCACTCAGTTCAATGGAGAATCGTGAATACAAAAGTACCGATCAAAGAGTACCCCACGAGATAATACCCTTTGATCATCTCTTCATTTTGGCCATGCTCATTTCATTTAATCTACAATTGGGCTGAGATGGGGGAGATAAAGAGATATCACCAAGACACCTTCATCCTCAAAGCATGACTTGTCAACCAAACAAGTAGATGATGATGTGAGAGCCAAGATGCAATGTCTCAAATTCTTTGGCCTTTAAATTTAGGGTCCACACCATTGAAACGGAGAAACATAACACCCATTTGGGTCTAAAGGTGGAGGCAATCAAGTGTGATTGTTTTTAGACACCTTAAAAACAATTGGATTAACTAGTTAATTAGCTAAGTTATTACTTAGTTCAAATTTCAGATCTAGGTTATCACAATCAAACAATCATATCATGCATAGCAGCGGAAAAATAAATAAGACAATGATATGATCACCCAGGAAACCAAACCGGTAAAAATCTGGGGAGGATTTAACCTAACTATCCTCAAGGTAAAAAGCAAATCCACTAGAAAGAATCGAAGTTTTACAATAGCGACTTAGACCACTAACATCCTATTGCTACCCACCAGTAGAAACTTACTGACACGACCACGTGCAAGCTCCGAGACCGCGAACTCCTTCTTTCTTGGATTCTCCAGCAAGTACAAGCACACCCGCTTGTGTTTCTTTAAGTTCTTATGACAGCAACTAAATGATCATCAAGTTCTTGAACGAATCTCCTTCTTGATAATCCTAAGCTTGTGTAAAGGAAAGCTCCTCACAAATCTCACAAGAGATTTACACAAACAGCAATATGAGCAACACAAAAACGTGGCTAGGGTTTGTCTTATATACCTAGGTCAAATTAGAAAACCCTAAACGTTTTAAAACAAAACTAGGGCTGAGTTTGAATTCTGCAGAAAACGCATCTGACCCGATTTTCGATTGATCGAGCCTAAGCTTCGATCGATCGAACCAAGCCGAGAAGCTTAAATGATTCTTGCATTAGCTTATTCCAACTTTACATAAATGAACCAACTTTAAGCAAGTCTAAACACGACTAAACATCTTGTTTTGATCATGGTTTGCCAACAATACACATTAGAGTTCTAAATACATAAAATCCTAAGTCTTTAGAACCTAACAAAGTGGGTGGCTCATTGTGAGGCATGGACTAAACAAAAGATGACCACAAAATTTAAGCAACCTCAACAGGCCTCAAGGGTATGACCCAGTTCTTAGGTCTTAAGGTCAAATTTATGCATTTCCCGCTCTAGCTCTCCAAATATTTGCAAGTTGCAAACAGTGTTTAAATGATTGTTTTGGCATGTGACTTCTTTTTTATTTCATGCTAAAGTACTTTCAAAATATTGGATTGCCTCACTCTTAAAATTTTCTAAATTAAAATGCTTTCCTCACCGGCTTTAGATTTAAAATAAGCCTGGTCTTCTGTTGTCCTACCAAGCTTAAAGACCCCAATTTTGGGTATTAAAGAGGTGAGGTCAAATTGTATTTGAAAATACAAGTTTTTGGCAAAAAATCAAATATCATTATGGTTTTGCCACATTAAAAGACCATTTATTGTCTACAAAATTTAAGAAAAATAAAAAATAAATAAATAAAAAGAAGAAAACGGTTGAGGAAAGCTAGCTGCCGTGTATATAATTCTAATTGTATACTCATTATTGCATTAGGTAGCGTAATTTCTGGAAAGAATACTAGAAAGTTGCTTGACAAAGAATGGTACCAATTAAGGAGAGTGCCTATTAAGGAAGTCCACTATGAAATGGTAGAAAATAAAAACAAATCAAATTCTTTTGAAATATTTACCATAACTGTTGTTGCGGAAAAGAATTGTGTATCCCATATGGAATCAAATCAAAATTTATGTCTCATAAATGTTGTTATGCCAAAGGTGGCGGTAGCAAACCACAACCATTTACCCAAATTTGTTTGTCCCAATCTGAACAGCCACATAAAACACAATTAAGCTCTCACTAGAAGTTCAAATGATTTTTAGTCTGGACTTAAACCATTCTAAGCATATTGTTCACAAGGCCAATCATAGGCAAATCACAAATTTGTCTTGCTCTTACACCATAACTCAAATAATGCATTTTATTTATCTCACACAAGAACTCCGCATGGTTCACATCTTTAAAGGAATAGGCTAACGCATCGGGTTTCAAAGCTTTTTAAACACTTTACCGAGTGTAATTTATTTGCATGGGAATAGGCCTATTTTTTACTATCAATATTAAATGATTTTAAGATAGTCCCTCTTATTATTCCATCAAAAGACTAGAAACTTAAAAGGAAACTTTCAAGAAAAATCATCAATTTTATATTTGCCTTATAGGCTTAAAAATAGGAGAAGTTGCTTTTTGACTTTCCAAAGTTAAAGATCCCAATTTTGGGTACTTAAAAGCATGAAACCAGATATTTTTGAGCTTGAAGTCCTTAATTGCTCGTTTAATATGGAGCACAACATGCCTAAATTTTGGATTTTAGCATATGCACAAGCACAAGTAATTAATTACATGTGCAAAACATTGTTTTCTTTTGATCAATATCTCATATGTTATAGTTAGTAAAAAAAAATCTCATATGTTATACACTAATGTATGCAAGTATTCCCATGAGCATATAATTGATTATGAATTCACAAATAATAATCATGACCCACTATTCCAAACTTTTCTAAATGATATTGGTTGCTTTAATTTTGAGAAGGAATTCCAAAATATATTTGTGTTACGTAAACACTCTAAGTTAGATAAAATTTTATACATATGTGGTTAATATTATTTGCGAATTTCTTATTTGATATCGTTGCTCCTTGTCTAACACTTTGCACAAAAAGAGTACATGTAGTACAACAACTAGACTAGAGTAACTAGACTATCTCGATTGTACATACACTCTCAAGTCCACAGGATTACGGTTTCTCAAAAAAAAAAAAAAAAGTCCACAGGATTAAAAATGAGAACTCATCAAGAAGAGCTTGCTAAAAAGGAGATTAGAGGTATGTGACATGATAGCATCATACCACCCCGTCTCTATCTATATATATAATTGCTAACATTGCTATAAGGTAATTTTGTACCAAGGCCAAAAATTATGGAAAAGCCTAGACTCTTTCCATAGCATCATGAATTTTTTTTTTCTTAAAAAAAAAAAAAAAAAAAAAAAAAAAAAACTGCTTTAGGTATTAAACCCGAAGTTATTCAATTTCGATTTTTGAAGTTGAAGAATTTCTGGATAAATAAAGTTAGTCAATACTCCTATATGTTTTTACTTTCTACAGTTAGTTTCCTAATGGAAATTAATTTTATAAATGCTCATTAGAGCAGTCAATTAAATGTATAAAATGTTATATGTTTTTACTTCCAAAGTGGTCAATATCATTAGATATAAGATGGTTACAAAAATATGATAATGGCATTATTTTTGGGTCAAAGGATCTAGTTATTCAAGGAATGCAAGTTTGTAAAATTTCATAATTCAAAAATCATTAGAATTTATGCCAATATACGTAAAGATATTATTTAGTATCAGTACATTTCTTCTTGAAATAAATTCCATCATCGTTACTAGGATATGAAATTTTGTATCTTGAAATGTTCTAACATAGAATAAACAAAGTTTACTATTCAAACTTTTCCATGTATAATTACATGTTACTTTGACTTTGAGAATGGAGAATTTAAATTGTTCCATTTATACATCCCACCATATGGTTTCATGAAAACTTTAGTGGTATCTATATGTCTGTGCATCATAATTTCATAAATTGAGCCATTATTTTAGTGCTCAATATGAACTAAATTACGCTTCCTTCGTTTTATATACACATACATATTTGTGTTACATAGTCACTTGAAGGGATATTGTGCTAAAGACTATGTCATGGACACATCAACATATACCGTCCTTAAAAATAAGTAAATAATTCAAACATTTGTGGTTAATATTATTTATGCTTGACAATATAGCTCTAAATCTAACACTTTGTGCAGTAAGAGCACATTATAGTACAACAACTAGACTAGCTACTGTACATATATTCTTTAAGTTCATAGGATTAAGAATGAGAACTCGTTAAGGGAGCCTACCAAGAAGAAGATCAAAAATTTGTCCCTCGATACTTTAAAGAAGCATATAGTCAGTAGCTTTAGTATTCATATATCATAGTATACTTCTCTATGATTCACATTTAGTTCACTTCGTCAAAAGATATCTATTATAGTTCAACATGCAATTTGCCTATTTGGATATTGTCATTCCTAACAAAATGCAGCAAGCATTATTGAGGTGACTCATTTTGAGTACACAATTAAAGCTAAGATTAAGCCCCAAGAAAGAAATATACGGGTTCAAACCATGACAGATCATTCCTTTGGTTATCATCAAACAAATGACTGTAGCATTTATGTTTGAACAGGGGCAAACCCTTTGGTCATCTTCAAATACCAAGGACAACAACAATAAAAGAACTCAGGATGACCTTCGTCCTTTGAGAAATGAAATATAGCCTTGGAGTGACCTCAACGAATTACAACAATGTGGCCTAGTTCTCATCCCTTCAAATGAATGAAGCAAGAGAGATCTAGGCCTTCAACATGAAATATCATGTTAAGCTTAATAAAAATGATCTCAAAGGAGGAGAACTCGTCAAGGAGACTCCAATAGTAAAAAGATCGATGTACATGTCAAAATAACGTCATGATCTAAGGTCTCTTATTCAGGTTACTCATTCATTTATTTCTTTTTAAAATCTATATGCATCTGACATGAAAACATTAATAGCACCCGCTTTTACTTTGGTGCCTACTTCAAATCCAACAAAGAAAAGCTCTATAAGTAAGAGTTCAATGACGAAGAGTTCGTCAAGAAGACTACAACAATGAAAAGATTGAGGTATGTAAAAATAGTATTGAGATTTAAGGTCTTCTATTGAGGTAACTCATTTCTTTATTTCTTTTTAATTATCCATGCGAGAGATTATTTCATTGAAGCCAAACAAATATCAAGCTTGCATGATTATTACAAATGTGTATTGTTACAACTATCACAATCAATATGACTATATTATTAGTAGCATATGTTTCATCGTCATGAATCTGAGAAGTTCTTTTAAGTTTCCTAAACTTAAAATGCTAGATGATCGTGTTCACAATATGCTCATGAATTTAAGTCTCAATAAATTTCCGCTATCTCCATCAACTAACCAAAATCTTCTTAAATTGCTTTAAAAATCATATACGGTGCAAGCACCTAACAAAGACCAGTTTAAAGAAGCATATAGGCAAATAGCTTCAATATTTATACTTCTCTATGATTCATATAGAATGCACTTCGTCTTGTATAGCATGCATTTACTCATTTGTACATTGTCATGCTACTAGCACTATTGAAGTGACTTAAGCATACAATTAAAGAAGAAGGAAGAGGAAATTGCTATTACAAACGGCAATGACCATAGTCATCAAAGCAAGCCCAAAAAACAAAGTTCCAATCGTGATAGACCATTCCTCTAGTCCTCAGAAAATAAGAATTGTACTTTTCACGTTGAACGGGGGCAAAAACGTGGCCTAGTTTTTACGCCTTCAAAAAGAAAATTGAAGCAAAAGAGATCTAGGCCTTAGACATGAAGTATCATGTTGGGCTTAAAAAATAAATAAATAATAATAAAAAAAAAAAAAAAAAAAAAACTTGAAAAGAGAAGAGCTCGTCATCCTAAAAAGGGAAGAGTTTGTCAAGAAGATCCCAACAATAAAAAGATCGAGGCATGTGACAAAATAATATCATCATTTAAGGTAACATATTTATCTCTGTCTCTTTTATATTCGTCTATAAAAATTTACACCTAGTAAGGTTTCATGCAAAAATGTATACATTACTAAACAGATCACAAAAGAGGTAAAACTCTAGGATTACAAAGAAATAAGAAAAAGGTCCACCTAGGCTATTGGTAACTTATTATTCATATATGAATTGTTCTAAAATTCTTGTTTAACCAAGTCTTGGCAAGTGCATGTGCTACTTAATGCAAATATCAACATGGCCTCAACAAGGTCCAAAACAACATAGCGTCAAGAAATCTTTCCAGCAACAAGTGACAAGATTCTTTAAATGGATGTAAATCACCAAAAATTGGCTAAGTGATAAGATTCTGCTTAGACGGATGTAAATCATTGACGAAGCCTAAGTGACAAGATTCCTTAAATGGATGTAAGTCACCAAAAAATGGCTAAGTGATAAGATTCTACCAAGACAGATTTAAATCACTAACGAAGCCTAAATGACAAGATTCCTTAAATGGGTGTAAGTCACCAAAAAATGGCTAAATGATAAGATTCCGCCAAGACGGATGTAAATCACTAGCAAAGCCTAAGTGACAAGATTCCTTAAATTGATGTAAGTCACCAAAAAAAAAAAAAGGACAAGATTCCACTAGATCGATGTAAATCGCTAACGAAGTCAAAATGACAAAACTCCATAACTAGATGTAAGTCACCTAAAAGTGGCTAAGTGACTAAATACCCTTAGACAAGTGCAAGCAGACAAGGATTCTCACGCAAACGCAAGTCACACACAAATCAAGAATATGAAACGTGACAACCAGAGAATGAATGAAAGAAGAAGCATCGAAGTGATCAAAAATGGTCGTCCAAAGAAATTAGCTTGCTCTTTAGCAGTGATAAAAAGTGGTCGTCCAAAGAAATTAGCTTGCTCTTCAGCAGCGATAAAAAAATGATCGTCCAAAGAAACTAGCTCACTTTCAAGATCAAGCTATGATCCCTCGAACGTCCAAAAAGACCTTCAAAAGGAAAATACTAAGAAATCGTCACAAAAATACTACCATTCTTAAAGAAGAAAGTAGTTGAAGATAAAGAAGTCCGAATCTAAACAAGTCAAGAACATTCCCTGAGCTTGACTGAGCTTGACCAGCATAAAGCAAAATCAGACTTGGGAATGGGGGGCAACTGATAAGTCCATAAAAACCATTAAGGTCGTCCATCTTAATGGACGATCATTGCCTCATAAGTAGACCATCAAAGATAGATGAGTAACCGCCCAACACATTCAATAACGACCATCAAAGGTCTTAAACTCTCTCATCAAGACAAAAAACATTACAATTAGGGTAATAATCACCCTCATTTATGTCCAATAGCTACCTAAGTCACCTATAGAAGGGACAATCTGTCCATTTTCTAAGGTATGTCAAAAGCATTACAAAACACCATCTATATATGAAAGATATGGATTGATACTAACTTAAGCATCAAAGCCCCCCCCCCCCCCCCGCCCCCCCATTGGGCACAACCCGGTGGTCTTTTTGATCAACTCTCTTTATCTTGCAGGTCCTACAAGATCGTCAACAGCTCTAGATTGGACGAGTGAACCAACTAACGATTTTGGCATCATCAATTGTGATTAGGATGATCACCTCTCAATGATTTGGCTATGGTGACAAGAAAGAGTGGAGAGAATTGATAGTGTTTAGCTCTCACTAATATGGGTAAGGTTTTCTCAACTCTCAGGTGGGATCCCAAGGGTTTAATTCATGGAAAATATGGTATATATATGATAGGAATAAGCTAGTACAACAGAGTGGCATGTAATTGAATTTTCTCAAGTACGACCAACTTGCAAGTGTAGCGTCCCACAAGTTTGAAAATCAAATTCTTTTCAAATGACTACCACTTGCTAGTTTTGTGTTTGCGAACTCCATTTCACGGGTGCAAACTCTAGTCTTCAACAGCACTACTTTTTCACTCTATCACCAAACCCAATTACAAAAGGAACCCACAAACACAAGAATACAAAGTACATATTTGAACTTGAAACACATTCAAATTTAGCATGGAATATGCCAACATAAACTAGGATCTAACAAATACTAATATAGTACTTATCACAATACAATGATACATATAAGAAAAATGCTAAAGATATACTACAAAATTTTATTATATAAGGTTTATACACTAATGTGGCAATAAATACAATTAGTAAGTTTCAACTAGCTAATAAATGAATATTTAAATTATTTTTCGATAATCAGTAACACATCAATTTTTAAATTTTATGTAGTAAAATCTGTAGTATCCCTAACACCACCACTCATACGTATAAATATGTCAATCTAACTTATGTGAACAAGGATAAATTATTGAATGTAAAAGATAGTTCAGTCAATTCAAAATGACCAATTTTCTTAATTTTTTACGGAAAATTTTTATTTATTTATTAATTTCATGTTTAATTCTTATTAATGAATTCGATGTACATAAATAGCTAGGAATAGGATAACTTCGCTACAATCTAATCCCAAAAAATAAGAAGCAACTCCCATTTAAATACAAATTGAAAATAAAACAAAAGGTGAACAGGATCTAGAATAATATCCTAATCTACAATTGGATAATAATTTAAACTTCAAACTTCATCAATTTGAATTGGTCAGTTGCGGGACATCACACTAACATTATATGGTACTAATGCAGCCTATGGTGCTGGACTGGACCTCGGGCCACGCTACCACCCATACTAATTAGCCTTTTTCAACGAGGTCGCAACTGTTGGTATGTTGAATCTTTATTTCTTTCGATTTTATTATCATTGCTTAGAGTTGTATTCAATAAAGGAATGCAATATTTTGATGGGCTGCGTGTTTGACTATTCTGTATTATCCTATATCTATTTCTTAATTCATTTTACTTGTTGAAGATTTCTCAATTAGCCTTTTGAATGCCTCTCCTAGACTGCATGTGTTGGGAAAAATTCTATATTACTTAGAATAAATTTTAGCAAGTACAGCGGAAGCACAATCACACAAAAATACAAAGATTTACGTGGAAACCCTTTCTCCTTGAAGGGAAAAAATCACGGGACAAACTCCGAATTATTTCACTATATAAAATAGAGATTACAATACTTAGAGATACAACTTGAGTAAAAAAAAAAAATCTCTTTTTCTTTTCACTCACTGCTCTCTTCCTCACTGTATATTTTCTCTTACTCTCTCTATTTTTCTCTTCTCTCTTGCTTGCTCTCACTCACGCAGCTCTTCAAGACTGCACTAGTCCTCACCACACTTTTGGGACTTCACTTCTTTTCTTCCTCTGCCCAAATGGCCGAATGGCCTCTACCCTTTTATTTCTTTCACCTTTTCTACTTTTCTCCCTTTCACACTCTTCACATCAAGTCACATTAAATACAAGCCACTTATCTTGACTTTGCTTCAACCAATTTCTTTTCTTCAGCTCTTCCTTAGCCGAATCACCCTTGCCTTTTGCTTCTCTCTTTTCTTTCTTCCTTCCAACGTGTCTCACAAGTTTAACATCACATAATCATTTATGTGGCTTGACTTTTGTACATCCCTTCATAAATGTTGATGGACTTTTGTACATGATTATAAAGGAAAAGATGAACCAAATTTCTTCTCTTTTGGACAAGCTCCTCCAGCAGGTTCAATTTGCTTTGCTGACTTCTTGCCAATTTTTCTACAAGATCATTTAATGAGCTAAGACAAAGTGTGGGCTGGAACATGGTGCAGCGCACCCAACAGCATGTACCGCGGCCGATCTAATATCTTAATAATAATGGATTCGAGTCCAAGCTCCGAGACGTAAATTAATGGAGCCGTCAAAAGGAATTGTCCAACCCGAGTACCAGAAAACCAGTTTTTTGACTATGAAATTTCTTTTCACTACTATATATATCCATCAAATGTCTCTCTCTCCCATATATCCATATACGAAAGCATTAATCTCATAGCATCGCATAGACACACTTAACACATTTTTAAGAGGTAGCAACACATCAGGGACGACCTGTAGAACATAGCAAAAAATGGCTAGCCACATGGGTTTGATTGGGTGCTTGATTGTCGTGGTGGCTTTACTAAATGGTGCAACCACTCAAGTTACGGCCGCAGTTGAATATCAAGTCGGAGACAGCTTGGGCTGGGCTGTACCCCCAAATACTTCCTATTACTCTACTTGGGCTAGCTCAAAAACATTCTTCCTTGGCGACATATTAAGTAAGCAATTCTGAAATCCTTTGTCTTAAATTGGGTTCTTCTCAGCTTTTCTCAATAAGAATAAGAAAAATAGATTTGGTTTTATTCAAATTTGTTGTGTATTTTGAAAAATAGGATCATGTATCATCATATATAAGCATATTCAATTTTTATGGGTTTTGATTGAGAAATCAAAATAATAAACTCTAGCATATAAATTTCACAAAATTCATTATCTTTTTTTAACATTATTACAACATTAATTAAAATGCTATGACATAAACTTATCAAATTAGTTGGCTTTTAATTTGTCATATTCAATAAGACTTATACGGTATATGACTCTCGATTTCGAATTGATGAACATCATTTTTCCTTCCAATGACCAGCATTCAATGTGACAAACGGGACACACTCTGTGGCCAAGGTATCAGAGGCTGAATATAATGCCTGCACAAAAGTAACATCTGTTTTAATAACCATAGCTTCTGTCTCATTTGGATACACTCTTGAAACTGCCGGTACTTACTACATCATCTGCACTATTAGTAACCACTGTGAACAAGGTCAAAAGTTTTCTTTCAAGGTTGAATCCACTGGATCACCAACTGAATCGCCGCCCAACTCTGCTTCATCT
The DNA here is from genome assembly GCF_932294415.1 of Quercus robur. Classification (NCBI taxonomy): domain Eukaryota; kingdom Viridiplantae; phylum Streptophyta; class Magnoliopsida; order Fagales; family Fagaceae; genus Quercus; species Quercus robur. The sequence goes on from NC_065535.1 coordinate 83,885,789, forward strand.
CTAACAGTTGGTGCCTTATTTGCTGTGCTCACCACCACAGCCATCTCTTTCTTGACTTACTTCTAATAAATGTCCCCAAATTCTGAATTATTGATTTGTTTTTATTTATCCCCGTGTTTTAATAGCAAGCAAGAATAAGAGCATCGTGTCTCTTATCATATGTACGGATATTTAATAATTTTCTGTTTAACAATTATTTACGTCTCATATGTCACACCCCAAACCCAAAAAGGTCTAAAGCATGAGAAATATATCTCAAAGGTACCTATAAATTTTTCCCTTTTGACAATTCAATCCAATTAAATCATACCAAATACCAACATTAAGAATTATCATATTAATTCCATTAAAGATACTCCCAAAGTAAGTCAAAACTCTAAACAATAATTACAAGAACCATTGGCCACAAAAGAATAAAGGTCTGAATAAATACAATTACATATCATCAACTTGTCCCATTAGTAGGAATAAAGTCATAACCACTATTAGATACAAAAGAACGAGTTCAAGCCTACTCTATAGGATGTACATCATATAAATATCAACATCACAAAGGTTTAGCCTCCATTAATAGTTAGTCTAATTGCTGCTAGCCACAAAAACCTATCTTAAAAGGATCATTGCCTACTTTGAAAAAGTTTGTAAAAAAAAAAAAAAAAAATTGGGATGAGATAGAGCCTAGTAAGTAGCATAATTAATGGAGGTGGGGAAAATGCAAGTTTCACGATGATAAACAATTTACAAAGCATTTTATAATTTGGGAATTTCCAAATAAATTCTATGAAACCATTTCCAAAAATAATATGATAAGAATGAATAATATGATACGGCACAAAGCGTCTCAAAATGCTCACATGAAACTACATACTACATTTTATGAGCAATAATAATACCATTCCAAAACCAAGGCCACATGACAATGCCATCACAAAGACAGAACTAATTTGTTGTCACAAGGATAGAACTTATCACCGTCACAAATACGAAACTCAATAACCATCACAAAGACAGGTGCTAGGATATCAACGTCACACAGACTATAGTATCTAGCTAAGTAATCACTGGGTAATCACATGTCACAGCACATGGGTAGAACATTAAGAGCTCATGAATTATATTTAATTGAAAATACGTAATTCACTTCCAAGTAGTTTCATAAAATATTTGAATACTCAAGATATTCACAAGGTTCTCAAAACCTTCAACTCATTTCTTGTCAAAAAGATTTTGTATTAACTTCTCAAATAACATAGGTCAAGATAAAGCATCTTTATATTTTGTAAATAACGCAATAAATTCATAAAATCCATTCTCAAGAATTTAATCAAAGATGCTAGTCTTTTCCATGCTAACAAATCATGCAATTCCCCATATGCAATAAGAAATATGCACTTTCATATATAATCATATATTTTAGAAAAACATAGTTCCACCATTAATTTTCCAAAATGTGTTTGACCCAGAAACAATATTTATACAACATGGTTACTTTCCAAAAATCCCATTAAAAAGCTACTTACCTTGCAATTCACAAAAAACCTAATTCTCAAAGCTCTAGAGGAGATTAACTAGAACCTAAACAATATCAGGCAAACCTATCACAATAAGCATAAATCTTGAAATTGTATCTAGCTACAAATTAGGAATTGCCAAATAAGCACTAAATTAGGCAAGCCTAGTATTTAGCCTCACAAATAATATTTTCCACTTCCAAAGTTTCTCAACCAATTAATTTACAAGGCATAGGCTCCCATTATTCTAATGAATCATTCAAAGTATTATCTCTAACATCAAAGCCTCAACAATTTATAAGTAGTTTCCACAATATTTACACCACATCAACAAGAGACCCATGACACCAAATTCATAATATCCCCCAAGAAAAACAATTTGAATCTTTAACTAACTCCAAATAATCAATAAAAATTATATTCACCATTTATTTCACATTAAAAAGCCAAAACCCCCAAATCTTTATCACTTAGATAACTACCATTGCAAAAACTATAAACTCACTCATCAAATAAATCCACCAAGACAAAACTCATACATATGAACACATGAATATCACTTCCAAAGCTCATAAATCACATGGGTATCATTATCAAAACTTAGATAAGGAAAACCTCTAGTAAAAGCATACAAATGCACCAAAAAGATTAGAAATTTTTACATCAATTAATAGAGATGAGTAAGCCTTAGTTTTTTCCTATGGAGTTTTCTAGTGATCTTGCCGGAAAAATGGTGGTGGAAGTGGTGGTGAGAAGTGGTACCGATGGGAGAGTAAGGGAGTGTGAGAGAGGAGTGTTTGTTGTGTTTGTTTGGAAATGAAAAAAGAAAAGTGTAAATAAGCACTTACTTTGACCGGCCAAAAAGGGAGAGAGAGAGAGAGAGAGTGGTGGTGGTGAAAAGGGTAGGTGGGACTGTGGGCGCAAGGGGAAAAATAATGGAGTCACCACCTAGTTATATGGTCTAGAAACCATGAATATAGCGTCCTTTCGAGGAAGAACCTTTGATCTTACTACCAGAGTTTGGGTTCAGAATTTAGGTATACTCTTGGGAAGGTGTTAGGCACCCAAGATCGCCCAACCCTAAAGCTGGCCTCCTATCATTGTATCCTATATCTTAACCCTATTAAAAACTATTTAAATACTTGTATTCTAGACTCACACACACACACTAACATGCATCTAACAAATCACATAGCACCTTTAACCCTAAACATATACTTGTCCATCTATCCAAACAAAAGGGAGCCAACCATATCGAGGAAACCCTAACATTTATCTAACATATGAAAAACCCTATCGTACATCTAAAATAAAGCAGCAACTTAAACATGACAGCAAGCATATCATCAAACAATACATATCAAAAACAAAACTTTGACACATTAGAAACGCTAATCATACATCTAAAAACTCTAACACAAATGCATGAAATTGCTAATGCATGACTTACCCTTTACTTACCTCTCAGCAACACAGTACCTATGGCATCAATGCATGAACATGTGAATGAATGGCATTAAAACTAAGAAACCCTAAACTAAACCCTAATCTAGACATGTGATAACAAACAGGCATGTTAAAAGGTGAGCAAGCATTTTATAAGGCTTAAAAACATGTGAAAAAGAGGCTACGCTAACGAACATGTGAAGGCAGAATCAAAACAAACAAAAAATTAGGGTTTCTGGGTAATGGCATCACGCACGCCAGATCAGGTCTGTGTATGCATGAGTTCAGCCTGCGTGCAAAGGCTAGATCATGTGTACACAGATCCTTACCCAAAAAACCTAATTACACGGAAATAGGGCAAAAACTAAACAAGACATAAAACGTAAAATCTAGCAACCTTATATGCTTAAAGAGATGAAGAAAACCTAAAACTAACCTAAACAAACATGTGTAAGCATAAACTAAACAAAAGAAACATATTAAAACAAAGATTAAAGGCAGAAAAGAAAGAGAAAAGTTTAAAAGAACACCTTAAAGCAAAAGCTCCTAGGCTTGATTTTTTACCGTTACCCTTAGTCATATCTATCACAATTCAATAAGATAGTGATTAGCAATCTTAAACTCAAAGGATTGGGGCCAAAAATGTCTCAGTCAAATAAAAATTGATTTGAGGGTGTTTTGTGAAAAACTCCCTTTTGATTCACTATTTTCTAATTAATCTTAGGTTTTTCCCGTGGGATTTCTATGTGTCTTGAGAATGTACCATATAAGACTTTTTATAGTTGAAAAATGGGGTTTGGAACGGCTCTCGGATGATGTGGAATTCATCTCAAACCTCAACCATTATTGCAGAAAACTTGTCTTTCTTATACTTTTGAAACCCTAGCTATATACACATGCTTTGGCTTACGTACGCAGGTCGTGACCCACGTATGTAGGCCGAGGACTATTTTGGTCATTTTATTTCCAAAAATAGATTTTTGTTCTTTAAAAGGTTATATTTTTCATTTTGACACTCCTCAAGCCAATTTAATATCTGATTAGGCTCTAAACTGGCCTTGGGCCTTAGAATTTGAGCATCATTGGGGAATAAGGGCCCAAGTCGTAAGGGATACAAAATGCAATGTCTATATGGGCACGTAGGGGTCCAAAAATCTGATCTTATTTTCATTAATGCATTCAAAGTATATAGATAACCAAAGATAAGCTAACCTCACCACAATCTAATCCTAAAAAATAGGAAAAAACTCCAATTTAAATACAAATTGAGAATAAAACAAAGCTGAAAAAAATCTAAAATAATATCCTAATCTGCAATCAGACAATTATTTAAACTTCAAATTTCATCAATTTGAATTGGTAATTTTTTTTTTTTTTTTTTTTTTTTTTTTTTTGGAGATAATATAGACAGAAGACATAGGGGATGAGGAAAGAAGTAGTGGGAAGATAAGAATATTAACATAAGAGCTAAATTCTGTAAGGATGTAGTGTAAAACTCATGTTTTACCCCTTCAATCCTAACATACAACATCATCTTTTCACATATTTATGAATAAACACAACCCCACCTAATCAATTCTAATACCCATATATAAATCCAACTAAATTGAGAGTTTATTGAGATGTTATTAGGTGCGTTAGGATGTATTAAATTTTAAGTTAAATGTTGATATGACAATTTATTATTGAATGGTATAAAACAAAACTTTTACACTCTATCCTTACCAAATTCGAACTCTTAATTTCAGCTGTACAAAGAGAGGGGGGAACAAGGTAGCTCATGCTCTTGCATAGCATGCTAGGAATATTTCTTAGGATGTGTTTTGGATGGAGGATTCACCTCCACCAACTATGAATGCCTTGTATCATGATTCTCTTTTAATATAAATGGATGAATGTTTCAGTTTCAAAAAAAAAAAACTCTTTAACATAATGATAATACAGTAATCACCCAGCCCAGTTCCCCTGCCTACCATTGGGCCTGGCCCAGGGCCATATATGATATATGACCCCATTCTTTATCAGGCCAGGCCTATGGTGCTGGACTGCGTCAAAAAACTCAGACGCTTGCCACGCATACCAATTGCCTTTTACAACAAGATCGCAATTGTTGGGCTATTGAATCTGTATTTCTTTTAATTTTATTGCCATTGCTTTTTGCTTACGAGTTGTATTCAATAAAGGAATGAAATATTTGATGGGCTGCGTGTTTGACTATTCTTCAATATCTATTTCTTAATTCATTTTCCTTAGTGAACATTTAAAAACACAAAGCTTAAGAAGAAGAAAAAGAAAACTAAATAGAACTCAGTTTTCTTATTGATGAGTAAGAATGATTACAAGCAACTGAGAATAGATAAAATATATCTTATCCCTTATATACAAAGTCTGGAAAAAGAAAGAAGCAAAACTAGCTTACTTCCCTAATTTTGCGGGAAAACGGTTTTAATCTAACCACTAATTACAAACTAACTCAAGGTCTTACTTCATAGAAAAATGCTATGTTTACAATATTTTCATAGAAAATATTGCTCGACATAAATCTGATGAGCTGGAGTAACACAATTAATTGATGAAATAAGGAGTTTCAAAAGAAATAAATAGGCCCAACAACTAATCTATTAAGTGGGTGAATAGCTCTTCATTTTCCATAATAATAATAAAATAAAATAAAACTATTTACTCACCAATGAATAAGGAAACTATACTGAATCTATCTAGCCAACAAATTGCTACAATACATATCAGCCTAATAATCACCACAATTAAAAAGAATAAAATAGTTTTTCTCCTTTTCAATGTGGGATTAAACATTCTACTAACTCCTTATTTTCCATGTTAACTCTCACATCTTTATATTTATGTTGTAAAAAAATAGATCCATTTTAATTAATTAATATTAAAATACTCAAACACCACATATTAGGGATAATGGTCTCTAAATAATATTTTAGGTCATTTCAGCTCAAGCTCATGCTCAAGCCTTGGTATTAGCTTATCATCGACCAAATTTTTAGGCTTGGGTTCTCATCTATCATTGCGTGTCTAGGTTTTTCCTTGGGTTCTAACTAGAAAAGATCAGAGAATGTAGATCGAGCTCTCCATTAAGTCGTCCCAATCATGACAACATGACAAGTTGTCACAAAACTTTATGAAGTGGCTCAATACAATAATATTATTCATATCAATCACTTTTTTTTTCCTTTCTCCTGGATCTTTTTATCTCCTGCCCGTCTCCAAAATTTTTATCCCCACATCATTAAGGTTATATCGTGGTAACCATCATTCAATTCCTTGTCGCTTCTGTCTCTTGTCTCATTGCCACATAAGATAGTAAAATATTGAGAGATTAATTACCTAATTAAACAAGGCGATGATTTAGACCCCTAAATCCAATTTTACAGCTAAATCACTTTCAAACTAAACTAACAATTAATCCAAATTATAAGTTATTATCCAATTGAACTTAGTACGGATTACAAATATAGTATGGATAAGCATATTAAGCATATCAAATGAGCAATCCACATAAATCTAAGAAACTAAATCAAAGAAAACCAAAAATTGGGGCAAAAAAAACCTTTCTTTGGCTAGATAGTTGCAATACAATTTGACACACAACCCCCCAAGTAGTGTTACACTCTTGTACACTCTTACACTCCTGTTAGAAACCAACTTTGCTGAATCCTTTCTCTACCATTGTCTCCAGATTCGCAACCAAACATCGGTTGCATCTTCAAGCCACGATGGCTGAAATGGAAGTTCTCTAATGATTCTCAAAGCACCAATTAACTCATAACATTCAAGAATAGTGATCATTGTGATTAGGATGATCACCTCTCAATGATTTGGCTATGGTGAGAAGGAAGAGTGGAGAGAATTGATAGAGTTTGGCTCTCACTAATATGGGTAAGGTTTTCTCAACTCTCAGGTGGGATCCCGAGGGTTTAATTCATGGAAAATATGGTATATATATGACAGGAATGAGCTAGTACAGCAGAGTGGCATGTAATTGAATTTTCTCAAGTACGACCAACTTGCAGGTGCTAATGTCCCACAAGTTTGAATATCAACTTCTTTTCAAATGACTACCACTTGCCAGTTTTGTGTTTGCGAACTCCATTTCACGGGTGCAAACTCCAGTCTTCAACAGCACAACTTTTTCACTCTATCACCCAGCCCAATTACAAAAGGAATCCACAAACACAAGAATACAAAGTACATATTTGAACTTGAAATACATTCAAATTTAGCATGGAATATGCCAACATAAACTAGGATCTAACAAATACTAATATGGAGTAGTACTTATCACAATACATATAAGAAAAATGTTAAAGATATACTACAAAATTTTATTATATAAGACTTACAAATTAGTGGCAATAAATACAATTAGTGAATTTCAACCAGCTAATAAATGAATATTTAAATTATTTTTGATAATCAGTGACACATCAATTTTTAAACTTTATTTAGTAAAATTTATAGTATCCATAGCATCACTCGTACATATAAATATGTCAATCTAACTTATGTGAACAAGGATAAAGAGCGCTACGGCTGTGAGAAACAAAAAAATAGAGAAAACACATGCCAAAGAAAATAATTATACGCACAAGACAAAATTTACGTGGTTCGGCAATTTGCCTATGTCCACAAAGTTGCAGGGATTTCACTATTATCAGGGGGGAAAAATACAAAGTGTGGTAGTACAGTTTTTTTCTCTCTCAAAAACTACAACAACCAAAACCCTAATCACCAAAACTGCATTTTCTACATCCTACGTACAGGATTCACAATGGGCTACAAAATGAGCGCTACGGCTTGGGCCTATTGGCCCAAGCCTCTGCTCCATGGACTAAGCCTCAGAAAATCTCCCATTAAAAACCACGCAACATTATTCGAGTTGAGTCGAGTCGTCAACCGGATCAAACATAACTAAGCTCCATAAAGCCCAACATCTAATCTCAAAAAATAAGAACTAACTCCCACTTAAATACAAATTGAAAATAAAACAAAGGTGAACAGGATCTAGAATAATATCCTAATCTACAATTCAATAATAATTTAAATTTCAAACTTCATCAATTTGAATTGGTAAGTTGCGGGACATAACACTAACATTATACAATACTAATGCAGCCTATGGTGCTGGACTGGACCTCGGGACATATATGATATAGGACCTCATTCTTTTGTTCTTAGGCCAGGCCTATGGTGCTGGACTGCGTCAGACGCTTTCCACGCTACCACAAGGTCCCATACCAGTTAGCCTTTTTCAACAAGGTCGCAATTGTTGGTCTGTTGAATCTTTATTTCTTTTGATTTTATTATCATTGCTTAGAGTATTCTCATCAAAAGTGTTAAAAATCCTAAATGGTATTTTTTTTTAGCATTTTTAACACCTCAAATTATAAAAACTTACCTACAATAAAGATGCTAATTGCTAAATATTTTAGCATTCAGCTACAGTAAGCTATTATCGATAACAGCTCACTGTAGCTGGATTATAAACAAAAAATAGTTTTTTATTCAGCCCAATGTCTCTTTTTTCTCACTTCTCTCTTCTCTTTCCCTTCTCACTTCTCTCTTCTCTCTTCTCTCTCTCATGCCTTTGTTTGTTCTTGGTGGTTAGGCTATTATGGTCGGGTGATTGTGGTCCATCGTGCGTTGTGGTCCGATGGTCATGGGTCATGGGTCCGATGGTCGTGGTTTTGATTTTGGGTTGTGGGTTGTGGTCCGATGGTCCTGAGTCGTGGTCTAATGGTCCGATGGTCATGGGTCACGGTCTAATGGTCATGGTTCGTGGGTTCGACAGTCCAATGGTCGTGGATTTGGCTAGTGGCGGTGATGGTGGAGGTTTTTTTTTTTTTTTTTTTTTTTTTCTCTGCCATGGTTTGTGGTGGTTGTGGTATGGGTGGATGTGGAGGTTTTTTTTTTTTCTTTTTTGTTAGTTGTGGCATGGGTGGTAGGTTTATGGTGGTTGTGGTATGGGTGGTGGGTTTTTGGTGGGTGGTTGGGTGGTGGGTTTTGTGGTGAATGTTGGTATTGTGAAGGTTGTGGGTATTTACTAAACCAAAGAAAAGATATAAATAAAATCAGGATTAATAAAGACAGATTTAGTGGTTAACCCACCATGATACTAACAAAGTCATAATCACCTTTGAAAAGGTTTTCAATCAATAACAACGGTGAAAAATAAAAACATGTTGATTTAGACATTGTTTCAAATAGTTGGTGGGCATTGAAAAATAAATGCAGAATGAAATAAGAGAGAGAGAGAGAGTGAGTGAGAGAGAGACTCACGTGGTAAGTGTAGATGGAGATTAGGGGGTGACCGATGGTGAGAAGTCGATGAAACAGAGAGGGATTGGGTTTCTGGGTTTACAAAGAAGCCGGAGAGAGAGAGAGAGAGAGAGATAGAGAGAGAGAGAATACATATCTGTGCTTTAGTTTTTTAGTTTTTATTTTTTATTTTTTTAACAGGTGGTGTAGTTTTTTTTTTTTTTTTTTTGAGAAACCAGTCTGTGAGAAGACTAGGCTTTTATTCAGGAAAACAAAACCTCAATGAATGTCAAAAGCTACAAGAGGAACAATGTCATCAGGAAGGGAAACAGTCCAAACCCGAGACTCTCTAGAGAACTTGGCTTTTTTGGCTAGAGCATCTGCTACAACATTGCAGTGCCTAGTATTAAAAATAAAATCATGAGAAGAAATTGCAGCAACTTGGGTACGAATATCCTCAGTAATGTGACCATAAGATAAGTAATCCAACGTTTCTTGTGAGATAGCTTGAATCACTTGGAGAGAGTCACCTTCAAACACGACATCCTGAAGTCCTAGCTCCACTGCAAACTGCACCGCTCTACGACAGGCAAGGGCTTCTAACTCCACGACTGACTGCGTTGCAGGAACTGACATGGATAATGCACCAATGGCCTCACCACGCCAGTCCCGGATGATCACGCCTATCCCTGCATGGTTGGAATTCTTGAAGACCGCGGCATCGAAGTTGGCTTTGAACGAGCTTTCATCTGGTGGTTGCCAATGCTGGGGTGAAGGATGGTCCGTGGCAGCTAGTGGCTGGTCAAGAGTGTCCAGGAATTCTTAAAGATAGCTTCCAGCCAAGGAACTAATTTGGTTGATGGGCTGGACTGTGAGATTGAGCCTCAGTGCATTGCGACGATTCCACAACATCCAAGCAATGGTGATGAAGATCTTGGACCTATAGTCTTCCTTAACCTGCATAAATCTATTAAGAAGACCTTGGAAGCTTAATGTATGAGTATTAGCGCAGGGCTAAGACCAGGACAGTGGACTCCAGACCGGTTCAAGTTTTGAGCAAGACCAAAGAGCATGAAGAGTGTCCTCGGGCTAGGCTTGGCATACGCTACAAATTTCATTTGTGGCAATATGTCTCCGGACCAGGTTTGACAAAATTGGCAAGGCATCATTGCAAGCACGCCAGGCAAAGTGCTTGAGTTTATTTGGAACTCTAAGCTGCCACAACTTCCTCCAAAACTGTCTCTGGATCTCCGGCGAGGATGTACCTACATGATTAGTAGCTTTGCGAGTAACAAGAAGCTTATAGGCACTCTTGGTTGTAAACATACCAGAGGGAGTAAGGCTCCATATAATGTGGTCAGGAGGAAGTCTTGTGCTTAGAAGCATGCCGCAAATGACAGAGGCTTCATAAGGGAGAAAGATCTGGTTTACCAGAGTTGAATTCCACCCTCTTAGATTTGAATCAATGAGGGAACTCACTTTGGCTCCTGGAGCAACTATGGGCAGTGGTGATATGACCGATCTATTTGTTTTAACCGGTAGCCACTTGTCCTCCCTTATTCTTACAGAATGCCCATTCCCAATCCTCCAAACCATCCCTTCCTGAATCACATCTCTAGCACCTATAATGCTCTTCCATGCATAGGACCCTAAGGTAGAATCCTTAGCTTCAAGTATTGAACAATCCGGAAAGAAACGAGCTTTGAAGACTCTATGACATAGCGAGTCTGGATTATTAATCATGCGCCACACCTTCTTTGCCAACAAAGAATCATTAAATTTTTCAATGTCTTTAAATCCCATCCCTCCCTTCTCCTTATCTTCGCACAGCCTCTCCCACTTAACCCAATGAACTTTTCTATTTTCCCCACTATACCCCCACCAGAATTTTCGAATGAGAGTCTCCAATTCCTTTATCAAGCCTTTGGGAAGCTTAAAGCAGCTCATAGTGTAAATGGGAATCGCCTGACTGACAGATTTGATTAACACCTCTCTACCAGCTTGTGAGAGGAGCTTCTCCTTCCAACCTTGTAGTTTCCTCCAAACCCTTTCTTTGATATAAGTAAAGCTTTGTTTTTTGGCAAGCCCCACCAAAGCTGGCAACCCTAAATATTTTTCATACTGTTGGATAGCTGGCACACCTAAGAGGTGTTGAATCCGATTTTGCATGTCAGGGTGGGTGTTGGTACTGAAGAAGATGTTTGTTTTTTCCCTGTTTATTTTCTGCCCAGAGCCTTTTTCATAGACTGAAAGCAAATCAAGGATCCTCTGGCATTCCTCCACTCTTGCCCGACAAAAGAGGACACTGTCATCTGCAAAAAATAAATGAGAAACCCGTGGACCATTTCTGCAAATAGATACCCCTCTGATGTCCCCATTATTTTCAGCTTTTTTTATCAGGCCCTGCAAACCCATAGCACAAAGGAGAAACAAGTAGGGTGATAGTGGGTCACCCTGTCTAAGCCCCCTGGTAGGTTTAATGTGACCCACCGGTTGGCCATTGAGGAGGACAGAATAGGAGACAGTGCTCATGCAAGATGATATGAGGGAGATCAACCTACTCGGGAAGCCTAAGTGTTCCATAACCTTCACCAAAAAAACCTATTCCACCCGGTCATAAGCCTTGCTCATGTCCAATTTTAGAGCCATGAATCTCAATCTACCTTGGGTTTTTCGTTTAAGGTAGTGCAAGGTTTCAAATGCCGCAAGGACATTATCAGTGATAAGTCTACCCGAGAGAAAAGCACTTTAAGAATCATCAATTACATGGGTTAGAATTTTTTTCAGGCGGTTGACCACCACTTTGGCAATTAATTTGTAAACAACGTTACACAAACTAATTAGTCTAAATTCTGCTACTCTTTTCGGATTTTCAACTTTAGGGATTAGTGCAATGAAGGTGGAATTAAGAGACTCATGGACCATACCCGAATTTAAAGCATTAAGAACAATAGAGATAACATCCTCACCAATAATGTGCCAATAAATTTTGTAAAATATGGGGGACATACCGTCAGGCCTAGGAGCAGTAAGTGGGGCCATTTGTTTAAGAGCAAGGAGCACTTCTTCAGCTTGGTATTCACAGCTTAAGGAGGCACTCATTTCAGCTGTGATCACCGATTGCAAGCCCACAAGAATATCCTCAAACTGACTTGGGTTGGATGAAGTAAACATATTTTGAAAATAGGCTTCCACCACTCTTCCCAAATCTTCTTCCTCATCAACCCATTGGCCGGCCTCATCTTCCAAGCCAAAAATAAGATTACGTTTATTTCTTTGGGTAGCTCTACAGTGAAAATAACTAGTGTTTCTATCACCTTCCTTCAGCCAAGCCGTACGTGAACGCTGCTTCCACATGCATTCTTCCTTACTTTTCAGTTGCTCAATTTTAGTCCAAAGCAAATACACACAAGTAGGATCTGAAACATACCCACATGATTCCTCCACTACCTTCAGTTCCTTCAGTTTTTTGGCTAGGGAATTACAGACATGACCAAAAGATTGACCGTTCCAAGTTTGCAGATTATCTTGGACAGATCCAAGCTTATTATTAAACCCCCAAACCGAGGTTGCAAGCCTTGCCGTACCCCAAGAATCTTGCATTACCAGTTCGCATGAATCATCCTTGACCCACATGGCCTCAAATCTGAAAGGCCTGCCCCACCTATAGAAATGTTTCAATTCTGAATCTGTGCATAGTAAAATAGGCTTGTGGTCTGAATGAAAAGCATCCAAATGATGGATTCGGGAAGTAGGGAACCTCAACATCCATTCCATTGTAGCAACACCTCTATTTAAGCGGATCCAGACATTGTGAACCCCAGGTCTCCTATTGCACCATGTAAATGGGTAGCCATTGAAACCCAAGTCCTTCAATCTACAATCATCCAAGGCATCTCTAAATAGTTGCATCTGTCTTTCAGGTCGATCAAGCCAGCCAAGTTTCTCCTCACCCAACAATATTTCGTTAAAGTCACCCATACAAAGCCAAGGAAGAGAGAAGCAACTATTTAAAGCACGAAGCAAAGACCAAGAGTTTTCCCGGCTGGCGGTGTCAGTGTCTCCATAGAAACCCATAAACCGCCAGGCGTCATCAACTCCATGGTCCACAATAGCATCAATGTGATTCCCAGAAAAAGACTGGACATCCACAGAACAGTCTGCCTTCCAAAGTAAAGCCAAACCACCACCTGTGTTAACACGATGAACAATAAAAATGTTAGCAAACTACAGTTTTCTACCAATTCTTTCCATAGTATTTTTTTCAACTTTAGTTTCCATCAGGAAAACCATTTTAGGATCTTTTTTACTCACCAACATGGCAAGCTCTTCTTCTGTCTGTGGGTTCCCAAGCCCACGACAGTTCCAGCTAAGGCAACTCATTAAGATTGGTGGGACTGGACACCAGTCTCCACCTGAAAATTTTCCTGCGCAAACCACTCACACCCTGTCCTCCGCTTCTTTTTGGACCCCTGGTCATCTTCTAGTTCCAACCCCGATCTTCTATCTGTACTACCCTCTGGTGGAATAGCCTGTTGTTTTGTGTTAACCTCACGGGTAAGCCTTTTGAAAGACTTAAGTGAGTTAGGTGTGGGCTGTGTGCCAACTACATTGGTGCACTCACGTAGGGGGGGACGTGCTAGCATGGATTGTGCATGGCTTTTTGTGAGGTCCACCACCTCTTTAACTTTTAGGCCAATATTCACTTTAGCACCTTTGCCCATGCATTTATCCATACGAAGCCCTTGAATACTCTTAGTCAAACTATCCGTACCTCCCATGTCAACCACATCACAATTGTTAAGTTCTTCACTAACCCCACTAGATTCCACATGTTGATTATTAATTGCTTGAGTCTCCTCCATAACCACTTCCCTCATAAACTCACGCACATTCACAGCAACCGATGTGTGCTTCGTTGTTGGGGGGTTTGTGCCAGGAGCTTGGGCTGAGGCAGAAGCTCCTTTACTACCCGTTTTCCTCCACCAAGGAGCCTGAGTGCGAACAGAACCCTGAATAACAGTTACCGTCTTTCGTGTAGGTCGTATCATATCAGCCCTCATCCATTCTCCAAATTGTTGATTTTCCTTTTTCAGATTTTCCTTACCTCTAATCCACAGTTCACAATCCCTTTCAACATGAGAAAGCCTATCGCACCAATAGCAAAAATTTGGCAAACGTTCATATTTGAGTCCTACCCAACCTATCTGTTTGCCCTCATACCATAGCTTTCTACACCTCAGCAATGGTTTCGAGATGTCAATGGAGATACGCACCCTCAAAAATTCACCTCTGTTACCATCATCTTCAGGATCCGCAACCTCAATGACCTTACCAATAGTATTACCAACGGCTTCACCTGTGGCTTGGTTCAAGCTCTTCTTGGGAATATTATGAAATTGCACCCAAAAAGTGGCCCGTAAGAACTCTAAAGATGGGATTTCTTCCACTATTGAGACCCTCTCGAAAATCACTATGTGTTTGTCGAAAGTCCACGGTTCATACTCCAACACCCGTTTGAGATCTAAGTTATCCTCAAATTCAAACAGAAGAATATTATCTCCGATATCCCGTATCTTGAGTTCACCCACCGGTTTCCACAGGGGTTTAAAAGTGCGAGCAACAGAGTCTACATTCAGCGTTCTTTTTGTGAAAAAACGTCCTACTAGTCAGTGAACGCTCTCCACCACAGGTTGTGGGGCTTCCACCCAATGCTCCTCGTCTTCATCCAGGGTAAAGCGCGACCATAGACTATCCAGACCAGCCATGGTTAGATGCAAAGAGAAGAAAAGGTGCAGAACCTCTTAGCCCTCATAGACCTCTAATGGAAACGTGAATAGAACAAACCACCTAACAGCCAAAGAAACAATCCGACCTACCAGACGCTAGAGCAGCTAGAGGGGACAAAAACCTAAACACAGTAAGGGACGATATTCTACAGGTGGCGTAGGAAACCCTAGCAGCCAGAGAAACTACACTCTTTTCCTTTGAATTCACTAATAGGTGGTGTAGTTAACTAGGGTTAGTCAGGTTAAGTTTACTTAAGTAATCATGTGCAATGCACATGCTATTTTTTACACATGTCAGTTTATTAGAGTAGTTTGTAGCCTTAGGCTACAAATGTTTTTGTAGCTAAATTTTGTCCTGTTGATAATAGTTGGGTTGAGAAAGAGAGAGACAGAGGAGAGAGAAGAAGATTTATAGGGCAAAAATCTTCTCCTATTGACTTTCTTTTCTTCTCTTCACCTACTTCACTTCACATCACACACTTGACCTTACACTTCACTTCACTTCACTGTATTCTCCTATATCCATTTCTTAATTCGTTTTACTTTTCAAAGATTTATCGGTTAGCCTTTTGAATGCCTCTCCCAGACTGCCACATTGTGACATGTACCACAACCGATCTAATATCTTAATAAAAATAGTGCGAGTCCAAGCTCCAACACATAAATTAATGGAGCCGTCAAAAGGAATTTTCCAACCCGTGTGAAGCATGCAAAGGAGCTGAAGGGTCACGACAGCTGGAGCACTATAGGACAAAAATTCTAGTTTGGCCAGGCAGTTAGCTCGCAACTCAGACTTACGACTCGTTCCAATCGCGAGGTTGAGTCACCAGAATGCCCTGTTTGGATGAAACCTGACTTTCGCATTCCTCATACACACTAGTATAAATACCCTTATACCCACAAAATGTAGAGGGCTTCCAGAGAGAATTTTGAGAGAGAAACCCTAGAGAAAACAAAATTGACTCATCCACAATCTTTAACATTTAATTCTCCAAATTCCTCTTGTTTGTTTTTAGACCCCTTAAAACACAACCAGATTAACCTAGTTAATTAGCTAAGTGATTACTTAGTCAAATTATTAAATCTAGGTTAACACAAATATATCATATCATTGACAGGTGCGGAAAATAAAGAACACAATGAAATGACAACCCAGGAAAACCAAACCGGTAAAAAACCTGGGGAGGATTTAACCTAGCTATCCTCAAGGTAAACCGAATCCACTATGAAAGAATTGAAGTTTACACAATAGTGACTTAGACCACTAACATCCTATTGGTACCTCGAGTAGGAAACTTACTACCACGACCACGTGACAGCTCCAAGTCTATAGACTACTTCTTTCTTGGATTCCCAGCAAGTACAAGCACTCCTGCTTGTGTATCTTTAAGCTCTTGAATCTGCAATTGAATTGATCACCAAGCTCTCGACATCAATCTTGAGATTGGAAACCCTAAGTGTATGTAAAGGAAAACACCTCTAGATCTCACAGAAGATTCATACACATAGCATAAAAAGCAACCAAAATATGTGGCTAGGGTTTTCCCTCTTATAATTAAGACAAAACATAAAACCTTACACGTCAAACAGGCTTGGGCTGAGTTGGAAATTCTGCAGAAAAAACAATCTGCACGACTTTCGATTGATCAAGTCTAATTCTCGATCAATCGAGCCAAGCAGATTTACACAATAAATCTTGCAGTAACTCGATTCCAAATTTACATAAAAACACATATTTTGAGCAAGTCTAAACAAGACTAAAATGTTTTGATCATGGTTTACCAACATTACAAAATGAAGTTCTAATACATTAGTTCCTAATTCCTTAGAACCTAACAAACTCCCCATTTGGCAATCTGTTACATAAAAATAGCCCATTACAAAAATATTGCCCAACACAACAAATTCAACCTAACTACCATCTATCAATTGCAAGTGTAGACAACAGCAGGACTGAATCAACCTGTATATTCTTGAAACACTTAACAAACGCATAAATGCATGTGTGGAAAATACAAGTAACACAAAATAAATTCTTGATTTCACATAACACAAAATAAAGACATATATCATGAATAACCTCATAAATATAAATCAATAAACAATGTGAAGCAAGAAACATATATCATCAATGTATCTCCCCCTATCATGGACAACCCAATCAAAAACTAAAATACATCATGAGCCAAAAATGTAAATATAGAATGAAGCACCTAGATACAATCTAAAAGCTCCACAGCTCCAAAATATCAAAAATCTCCCCCTAGCAACAAAATCTCCCCTACATATGTACTCCCCTTTTTTGTGACGAATTGCCAAAGGGAACTCACTCATCACCAAAAGGAGGTGGCGGAGGCGACCGTCTAAAATGCTCTAAATCTGCTCACAAGGCATGAAGCTCATCATGCATGTCCACCAAAAGCTAGCCATGAGCCGCTTGAACGATCATGACAGCCTCCAACATACGTCGAATGTCTGAATCATCCGAGGTAGAAGGTGGAGGAATAGTAGCAGCGACAGCAGCAGGATCGACAGACTCTTCAACAGTAGTATCACCTATAGAAGAGGGAAAAGGAGGTGCGACACCGGAAATAGATTATCCCATTGCGTTCTTGAATTGTCTCAGTTCAACCGAATCATAAGTTTTTAATTGTATAAGAACAATCAATTATAAAATAGATATTTTCTTAGATCACAAAGAATTTCATATCAATATAGGGAAACTCCCTGATGCCCTAGTATTTACATTATTGATTTAAATCAGTTTTTATCATTATTCTTGTTAACACTCACCAAGCAAAAGTATTTTTCTTCTTCGTCCAAATTGTTATTTAATTATATTGTCTTTGAATTTACCATGCTCCTTGTGGTTCGACCTCGGTACTCCGAGAATTATATTGCTACGATCTCTTGCACTTGGGAATGAGCAAGCACTAACTTCCTTGATTTAGTGGGAAAATTGTTTTAATCTAATTTTTATTTACAAGCTAGGAGGTCTTACTTCATAGGGAAATGTTATATCTACAATATTTTTTCAGAAAAAATATTGTTGATATGCTAGAAATTGGAACTCTGTCTAAATGATATGGCATCGTTTCACTAAAGAAATTGCAAAACAATGTCATGTC
Source organism: Quercus robur (assembly GCF_932294415.1). NCBI lineage: Eukaryota > Viridiplantae > Streptophyta > Magnoliopsida > Fagales > Fagaceae > Quercus > Quercus robur. The sequence continues at coordinate 83,903,951 of NC_065535.1, forward strand.
AATAAGTGTGCCGGCTCCTCATTTATACAAAATGACCTCATTTCATCTTTAGTCTCAGTCATCTTCTGCGCTTTGTACTCTACAATCTGCACCATGGTTTTGAAACCTGAACTAGACCGAGCGGTCCAACCGAGTTAACTGGGAACCAGACTGAAATCTGGTTTTTTAGCATAGAGAACCGAGCATGCCTTCAAATTCCGTGAACCCCTTAAACTGGGGTTGGACCGCACAGTTCATGCAGAACCGATGGCATGAACCGTGCAGTCCAACCCCGGTTCAAGCATGCCTGTTAAATAAGAAAAAATTAGAAAATGCGCTTACCAGGTTTAGAACCAAGGCACGGTCAGATATGCAGCTGGAGCCTAACCACTCAACCAAGCTTGCAAGCTGATGCTCAACAATAACAAAAAATAAAAATAAAAATACTTGAAGTAAACTTAATGCATTTTTTTTTAAACAACTTAACACAATTCTATTCTACTTAATTAAATTATCCATCTCTTACAAAGAATATAAAAAAATTATAATTAAAATCCTTCAAAGATATTCAACTTTACTTCAAAAATTAATCATAAATTTTAATGTTTTCATGGTTATTATTTTATTTTATTAACTTTCTTATTTAATTATTAAATATATGCTTGAAAATCATTAAATTTCCCTCACATATATAGAGATATTAGTCAATTTTGCTAGTTTTATAAATTTAATATCTATATTTAGGTTTTAATTTATTATTAAATTAATTATGACATCATGATTGTTCAACCCTGGTTCAACCTTGGTTGGACCTCAAAAACCTTGAACCTCTCCCTTTTACGGTTCAATGAACAGTCCGAGTTTCAAAACCATGATTTGCACTTGTATCTTCATTTTCAACAGAAACATTTCTCAAATTGGAAAAGTATACAAACCCAGTCCACTAAGCTATCATCCATTGAACTTGAAGGGTAAACAGGTGGCAGCCTATTTATTAATTCCAAGAGAATAACACATAAGAAACATCTTCGTCAACTATATGATATGAGGATCAGATTGATTGAAGTTTATGGTCTGAAGGGAGACGGGGTCGGTGGTGGTGGTGAGTTCTTGAAAGAGAGAAGGGAAAGTTTAGTGGTTTAGGGTTTTATCAAAATAATAAAGGTTTTTTTATAGGAAATAATAAAGGTTGAGATAGAGAGAGAAGGCTTTTGCAATTAAGTCAAACCAAAAATAATAATAACAAATTTAAAAAAATAAAAAGGCCTAAGTGAAAAATTGTGGAGTTAACAACACTTCAGTCTTATAATTAGTTTATAGAATATAGTTTTATATTATTTTATAGAATATAGATTAGACTATTCTTCTTTTGTACAATATTAACTCACTTAGTATAAAAATTAAAATCTTCTAAAAAAAAAGTATAAAAACTAAAAAATTTTAGATAGGATATATGATGTGTGGAGGGGGGTAATAGACTAATAGGCCCATGTTAATATCTACACTGGGCTAGAGGCCCAGCTCAAGGAAAAAACCCCTTCTCGGTCATGGGAAGGGAAAGCCCCTCTTCGGCCATGGGGAGAATCCTCCTCGGCATGGATATAGCCGAGGACAAAAGAGGCAACCTGCCACTAGTAGTGACACTCCAGATTGTTCCACAGAGCAGGGAAAGCACAAAAGCAGAAAAGGAAAACGGAGAAAATGGAAGTGTCTAAGGGAAAGACTGTCATTACTGCCTTCAATGCCTTGTGCCTGACACGACCATACTTCTCTGTCCCTACAACCACTCCCAACAACTGGAGGGAAGGGCTGATGGGACAAGTACCTACCCTAGAGACCACATTCAAGAGGAAGGAAACTACTATAAAAAGGGAGTAAAGAGAACCAGAAGGGCAGGGCGGAGACCCCTCATCACACCAGAGGCACCAGAAAAAGCTCCCCGGACTGCGCCGAGGAGCAATCCCTCCTGGAAAACTCAATCCTTGAAGAACACCGTGATGACCGTTATCCATACACTAAAGCCTAGCTCTTTGGCCCACTCTCTACAAATTCATTGTACCGGGCTCACTGGTCTAGGGTCTCATGCATCTTGGGTTTGACCAGAAAAACGTGAGCCTACATGATGCAAAATTAGACAATAACTGAAAACCAATTTAAAATCTAATTAAATTTTCTCTCAATTTTGACTTTAAATATATGGTCATGTTAACCCTTTAGGCAATTGTTAATAAATCATTTAAAAAAAAATTAACATCACTTTTATGGTAAACATAAAAAAACTGTCAAAACAATTAATTGTTTTTTCGTTTTACATAAAAAAAAATATTTCCTAAACAAATGCCCTTAGGACATCCACCAAAACAATTAACTGTTTGTGTTATGAACCCAACTCATATCTCTATATGTAATTGAAAATAAAACAAAGTTGAACAAAATCTAAAATGACATCCTAATCAGCAATCGATTAGTTATTTAAACTTCAAACTTCATCCATTTGAATCGATAAGTTATGGGACATAACACTAACATATATAATACAGCTCTCTTTTTTTAATTAAAAATCTATTTGTATTTTTATATTGCACCCATTTTTCTTTCTTTGTATTTCTATATACAAAATGACCATTTGAAATATACACCAATTCTAGTGTAGAAGAGTGTTTCAATTTTGTACACCTAAAGAGAGTCAAGGAAAATCTTTTTTAGAACTATAAACTTGTGTAAAATAAAGAGAGACATACAAACATGTGAGGAAGAAAACATAGCAAATATTGAGTATTAAGAAAATTATCTCTACTTATGCCTCAAAGAGAAATTGAGGGTGGAAAGATAAGACATTTATTTATGTTTTGTTTTGACAACTGGATTGCAATTCATAAAAAATAAAGATATATGGTAGTACCAAAATTTATGGATGAGAAGGTATAGTAAGAATTTTATAGTAGAAGTGTTTTTTTTTTTTTTTTAATTCAAAATAAAGAAAAAGAGAATTGAAAAAATTTAAAATAAAATAAAATAAAATAAAAAACACAAAAAAATAAAAATAAAAACGTGAGATTAGGAGTTGATAAGGTCGCAATTGTTGAGCTATTGAATCTGTATTCTTTTGGTTTTATTACCATTGCTTACAAGTTGTATTGAATAAAGGAATGCAATATAGTTTATCAAAAAAGGAATGCAATATATGATGGGCTGCGTGTTTGACAATTCGCCTATATCTATTTCTACGTTGTAACATGTCGGGCAGCCTATCTTAATAATAGGTGTGAGTCCAAGCTCGCCACGTAATGGAGTCGGCAAAAGGAATTGTCCAACACGAGTACCAGAATCAAGTTTTTTGACTTTGAAATTTCCTCTTTTGCTAACAACAACGCGTAACTTCACAACTATATATATCCATCAAATGTCTCTCTCTCCCATATATCCAGATCCAAAGCATTAATCTCATTGTAGTATCGCATAAACACTTAAAGAGTACACATTTTTTAGAGGTAGCATATCAGGGACGACCTGTAGAACACAGCAAAAAAATGGCTAGCCGCGTGGGTTTGATCGGGTGCTTGATCGTTGTGGTGGCTTTGCTAAATGGTGCAACCACTCAAGTTACGGCTGCAGTTGAATATCAAGTCGGAGACAGCTTGGGCTGGACTGTTCCCCCAAATACCTCCTATTACACCAATTGGGCTAGCTCAAAAACATTCTTTCTTGGCGACGCATTGAGTAAGCAATCCTGAAAACCTTTTGTCTTCTTCCTTCTCAGTTTTTCACAATAAGAATAACAAAAATATATTTGGTTTTATTCAATTTATTGTGTATTTTGAAATATATGATAAAGTTGTACGTTACATTTTATAAACTGAACCAAATAGTTCCTTGAACGGACAAACCACGTAGTTTTTTTTTTTTTTTTCCCTACCATGCATGAAACTTTTCTTTTTGAACAACTTTGACAGTTTTGAAGTCTTATCTTTAAGACATGGAAGTTATTGCGTCCTTAATTTTCTAGGCAATGTTACATTCGTTAGTTTGGTTAGGTTCTCTCTTGAAAAATTTATCACGCATTATATATAAGAAAATTCAAATTTATATTTTTTAATTGATAAATCAAATTATACAACTCTAACATATAAGTGTAACCTTACTTCGTTATCTTTTTTGACATTATAACATTAATCAAAATGTTAAGACAAAACTCAGAGTTCAAAGTTTAAACTTATAAATATTAAAACTTATCAAATGGGTTTGCTTTTAATTTTTGTAATATTCAGTGAGACTTAAAGATACATATAGGACTCTAGATTTATTATTGATGAACATTATTTTTCCCTCCAATGACCAGTATTCAATGCTACAAGCGGGACACACACTGTGGCTATTGTATCAGAAGCTGAATATAATGCCTGCACAAAGGTATCATCTGTTTTCCAAGTTCAACCTTGTTGCCCATTTCGATACACTCCTGAATCCACCGGTACTAAGTACATCATCTGCACCGTAAGTAACCACTGTGAACAAGGCCAAAAGTTTTCTTTCACGGTTGAATCACAAAACTTCACTGTTGAATCGCCCGCTGGATCACCAACTGAATCGCCGTCCAGCTCCGCTTCATCTCTAATAGTTGGTGCCTTATATGCAGTGCTCACCACAACAGTCATTTCTTTCTTGACTTTCTTCTAAATGTACCCAAACCATAGCGGATTTTCTTAATTATTGATTTGTTATTTTTTCTCCCTTTGTCTTACTAGTAAGAATAAGAGCATCATGTCTCATATCATATGTATGGATATTTAATGTACTGGAATAATTTTCAATTAAACGATTGTTTTTACATCTCGTATATATCTTGCAAAATCAGTGTAAAATAATTAAGAAATGTTTATTTGGCTTGGCTTTGTCTAGAAGATGCTTCTAGTGCAAGTGCACATTCAGAAATGTTTATTTGGATGAGAAGTCGATGGATAATTTAATGAAGTGTTTCACGAATTTTTTTTAGAGAAGGGGTAAATTTCATGTAATTCTGTTAGTTTGAAAGGAATAATACAAATGCATGCAACTCGTTTTCTGTGACTGGGAAAACCGGAAAAGACTACCACCACGCTGATTGAAAGTCCTCTTGACATGATTGAAAGTTGAAACAGATAATCCAAACACCTTGAACCAGTCAAACAATACTCAGTACTTTAAAGATGAGATGCAGGATTATGATCATTTAAGACATTATTATGAAATTATAGTTATTGGTTTGTCCAAAATAAAACAAGAAAAAACTTAAAGGATGCCCTAAAAAAATTTTATTTAAAAAATATTTTTAGTAACATTTTAAAGAAAAATAAAAAAACAATATTGATTATTTTTTTTTGACAACTTTTTATATTTTTCATAAAAATTAAAGGCTATGCGTATTCTTTGGCAAATCATGGGGTAAAGAATTTATCAACATTCAGAATTTTTTATTAAAGTGCTAATATATTAGACTAAACATAAATATAAATAAATTTATTACAAACCTAAGATGCCTTATTAAGGATTAACAAATTCTCCACTACAAACCATTGGTTATCACAAATTACAAAAAAATAAAAAAAATAATAGTCTAAGTTAACACCCAATTTAGCGAGTGCATTAGTATATTAGTTAGCTTCCCTTACACACGTTCGATCTAAATCTTGAAAATAACCATCAGAGAGCATAACCTGAGGTTAGATAGAGCATCAAGTTCTATAATAGGGTTCAAAAGTTTTGAAAAGTAAGTAAATTCTCGTGAGATAATAAGAGCACCCACAACAGATGTGAGATATGTGTCAAATGCTAAATATTTGACACATATCCCACACTAAACACCATTTGATCCCATTTATGTAATGATATTGTGGGTTTCTTTTTAGCTAGCTTGCTTGTCCTACAGTTATCACTTTTTTTCGTAGTGTTCTTTGGCAGATTTCGCAGTGGCCTGGGACTGGGATGGTGCAATTCATTGAAGTTGAGACAGGTGTTCGTAGTAAGAGTGACAATTGATTGCCGATGCGTCCATTTTTTTATGTCATCTTTGACTTCCTCGCACCTATGTTTGTAACTTTCAGCCACGTTGCGTAGGCTGTGGCATCGTCTTTTTATACGTGTCCAACACCAGCATGTGATATATGTAGCTTTTCCTTTTTTTGCGTAATATATGTAGCTTTTCCTAGGGGAACGGTTCATCCCAGCCCACATATATCGAAAGCAATTTCTTTTCCTTTCTTAAAGGATGTAATAATAAATTCGTGGATTTGAGTTTTTTTTTTTTTTTTTTATACGAATAGGATAAATATTCTATAGGGTTTTGGATTTAATCTTATTATAAGTTATCATGATACTGTTTAAAGTCTTTGGATTTTTTTAGTGAAGAATGAGTACTTTTATTTTTTTTTAGAAATAGAGACAAAAAAAAGAAGAGAGACGAGTGTCGAAATATAAAAAATGGAGACAAGACCACCATTTTCCAAGACTATTATTTATATCAAACTTTTGAGTGAATTAAAATCATTCACATACATAACCTAGAAACCTCTAGTGATAGTTTATCAGGGACGACCTATAGAACACAGCAAAAATGGCCAGGGGCATGGGTTTGTGCTGTTGTTTCATCGTTGTAGTGATGGCTTTACTAAAGGGTGCAACTGCTGCACAAACATATTTGGTTGGAGATAGCTTCGGCTGGAAAGTTCCTCCAAATAGCTCCTATTACACCGTATGGGCTAGCAAAAAGACTTTCTATGTTGGTGACTGTTAGTGTATAGCTTGTACTAGTTTAGCCCATTGGGCTTAGCCCAGTATACTGTACTTGTACTTTACTTCTTTTACTTGTACTATACACATATCTAGCCTATATAAGGCTCTCTATTGTACATTGTTACATACACATCAATATACAGACAATTCAGTCTTTCTCATACTTTATATTATTAACATGGTATCAGAGCCATTGCTCTGACTTTCTGGTTCCTGTGGACATCTCCGGCGTCCTTCCGCTGCCCTCGCCTTCATCCAGTCACCACTGCCAGAAGCGAGTCACCGCCGTCACGCCCATAGTCCCAGCAACTCTCGGATCTCATCGTTCTGCTCACCCAACTGTAAAAGCAAAGGCATTGAGTGACAGAACAGACAATTCCGAGCAAAACCCAACCAAGAATGGCTAGAAAACACATCACACGTACCCCCACGCGCCGCCTGAATTTTCTACCTCACGAGCACGCGCTCCACGCGCCGTCCCTCTCACTCACGCGCCACACGCGCCAGACCAGCAGGCCCCACGCGCCCACACGTGCCCACGCGCCAGACTTGTTTCACGGACTGCCACGTCAGCCCTAGTCTGATGTCAACACACGTCATCCGTTGACCAGACCGTTGACTTTGACCGTTGACCAAGTCAAAAATTTTCAACAGGACCTGCCTTGCTCAGTTTTTCGTGTAGATTCTGATTTTGGGCTCCGTTTCTGCATTTGAGGTCTCTAAATCTCTCTTTTGTGTCATTTTCTTCATTATGGCTTAACAAAGTGAACTAGATATCATACGTCCTATCATCATCATGTTGGATGGTCCTACTAGCTATCATGCATGGTCTCAGAATATGACTGTCTTTCTCAAGGGTCGTAAACTGTGGCGATATGTGACTGGTTCAATTCCTAAGCCAGTACCAAACCCTAAGTCCAAAGCCACAGATGCTGAGGAGTCTTCCAAGACTGCTGCTACAACAGATGATTATGAAGAACGTCTAGAGGAATGGGAGAGTATTCAGAGTAAGATCTTGTCTTGGTTTATCAATACCTCTATTACCTCCATTCATAATCTTCTTCCTTGTCTTGAAACTGCTGAGGCTGCTTGGAAATTTTTGGCCGATCTCTATAACTGCACTAATGATTCAAGCTTGGAGTTTCACATTGAATCAAAACTTTATCAAATGCGCCAAGAGACAGGTCAGTCTATTTCTGATTTTTATTCTCAGACTTCTACTATGTGGGAACAACTCTCTGCTGCAGATCCTCCACTAGTGTGTTCTAAGGATATTGAGCTCTTTGTCAAATATCGAGATCGCCGTAAATTTATGCACTTCATGATGAGTTTACGTGAGGACTTTGAGCCTACTAGAGCTTCTCTGCTTAGCCGGTCTCCTACTCCTTCTCTTGATGCTGCAGTCAAGGAGCTCATTTCTGAGGAGAATCGTCGGCCTACTTATCACATGACATCATCTGATCATGTATTGGCTACACCCTCACCACAGCCTCCCATTGCTGCATTCACTGCTCCTCCGCGAATAAACTCTGGGCGACCCACCTCTCAGTCTACCAAAGGTGCTCACTGCAAGTTTTGCCGTGCCAAAGGCCATGACATTTCTGTTTGTCGTAAGCTACAGAAATTTGTGCAAGAACAGAATAAAACTTCTCTTCCTCAGGCAGCTGCTGTGTGTCCTTCAGATCCATCGGTTCCTACAGGTCCATCTTTGACTTCCTCACTTACTACGGCTGATATTGAGGCAGTTGTTCAACAGGTTTTATCCCGCACTTCCACTGCCCTTTCTGTCACCTCAGGTAAACAACCTTGGTTTTTTGATACTGCATATTGTAACCATATGACTCCAGATGAATCCCAATTTTCTGATAAGACACCCTTAGAACATCCAATCACCATTTACACTACTGATGGAACTCCTATGCCTGTTAGTCATAAAGGAACAATCTCTTCTTCTTGTTTATCCCTTAGTGACACTTTTCATATTCCAAAGTTATCCCTAAATTTGCTTTCTGTTGGTCAACTTTGCGAATTAGGCATAGATCTTCTATTTACTAATCATGGTGTGGATGTGCAGGATCCCCGGATGGGTCAAGTGCTTGGGACAGGCCGTAAGGTTGGTCGTATGTTTGAGGTTCATGACTTGAAGATTCCTTCACAAGTTTTTTCTGCAGCTGCTACCACTGCCACCTCCTCACCTGATCTATGGCATGCTCGTCTTGGTCATCCATCCTTATCTCGTCTTCAGTTGTTAGCTTCTCAAGGTCATTTAGGTTCAGTTCAGTTTCAAAAATTTGATTGTACTTCCTGTCATTTTGGCAAACAAACAAAATTGCCCTTTAATAAAAGTGACTCCTTTTCTTCTGCCCCTTTTGATCTTATACATTCTGATATTTGGGGTCCTGCACCTGTTCCCACTGAGGGGGGATCCAAATACTTTGTCATATTTGTGGATGATTTTTCTCGTTATACTTGGATTTATCTGCTTCACCATAGGTCTGAACTTGTGTCTATTTACCAAACATTTCATAAAATGATTGAAACACAGTTCAATCGTACTGTTAAAGTCTTTCGATCAGATAATGCTCAAGAATATAATGATAAATCTTTCCTATCCTTTTTAGACAGACATGGTACTTTTCCTCAGCGGTCTTGTCCTTACACCTTTCAGCAAAATGGTCGTGCAGAACGAAAACATCGTCACATTCTTGATGTTGTCTGCACCCTTCTTATTTCAGCCTCTCTTCCTGAACGCTTTTGGGGTGAGGCAGCACTCACTGCTGTGCACACCATTAATCGTATTCCTTCACCAACTACACACAACAAATCACCATTTGAGCTTCTCTATGGTCAAACTTCTGACTACTCCTCTCTTCGGGTTTTTGGTTGTGCTTGCTTTGTCTCTCTTCCTCCTCATGAACGAACAAAGCTCCAACCTCGTACTCGTCTCTGTTGTTTCCTTGGTTATGGTGTGTCCCAAAAAGGTTTTCGCTGCTATGATCCCATTTCTCATCGCCTTCGTGTCTCCCATCATGTTGAGTTTTGGGAACATCGTCCTTTCACAAGTCTTCAGCAGTTTCCTGCATCTTCTTCCTCAGAGTCTCCCATTTTTACTGATCTTTTCCTCCCTCTCTATCCTGAACTTGTGGAGGATTCTTCAACATCGACTGCCTCTCCAGACGACTCATCTCCGGTTCTGTCTTCGGCATATGACCCGCCTGTCTTGGATCCTGTGGCACCACCCTCTCCTGAGTCTCCTATTGGTCCTGAACTTCGTCGTTCCACTCGGGTAAGCATTCCTCCCCCTTGTCTCACTGATTATCATTGCTCTTTTGCTCTTGCCACTCTCTATGAACCTCACACCTATCGTGAGGCTCATACTGACCCTCTTTGGCAGCAAGCTATGAATGAAGAACTAGATGCCCTTCATAAGAATCACACTTGGGATATGGTTGATTTGCCTCCTGGTCAGTCTGTAGTAGGTTGTAGGTGGGTTTACAAGATCAAGACCAAGGCTGATGGATCTGTTGAAAGATACAAGGCTCGCCTAGTTGCCAAGGGCTTTACTCAGGAGTATGGTATTGACTATGAGGAAACATTTGCTCCTGTTGCTCGTCTTGCATCTGTTAGATGTCTCATTGCTATGGCTGCTGTTCGCCGTTGGCCTCTTTATCAAATGGATGTAAAGAATGCTTTCCTCAATGGAGACCTCCATGAAGAAGTGTACATGCAACCACCCCCTGGCTATCCACACTCAGGCAATCAAGTTTGCCACCTTTGCCGTGCTCTTTATGGCCTCAAGCAGGCTCCTCGAGCTTGGTTTGAAAAGTTTAGCTCAGTTGTTGCTCAGCAGGGTTTCACTTCGAGTCCTTATGACACTGCTCTCTTTGTTCGAAGATCTTCTGCTGGTATCACTCTTATTCTTCTTTATGTTGATGATATGATTATTACTGGAGATGATTCTGCAGGTATCCGCTCTCTTCAGCACTTCCTTAGTCAGCATTTTGAGATGAAAGATCTGGGCACTCTCAGCTATTTTCTTGGGCTAGAGGTTACCTCATCCTCTGATGGATACTATCTTTCCCAGGCTAAATATGCTTCTGATCTTCTCTCCAAAGCCGGTGTCACCGATAATAAGACTGTTTCCACTCCTTTGGAATACAATGCAAAACTCACACCCTTGGATGGTGAACCTCTATCCAATGCTACTCGTTATCGTCAGTTCGTTGGCAGTTTGATCTATCTCACTGTTACTCGTCTAGATTTTTCACATGCCGTGGGTATGGTTAGTAAGTTCATGGATGCACCTCGTTCTGTCCACTATGTTGCTGTTCTTCGGATTCTCCGCTATGTCAAAGGCACACTTTATCATGGTTTGCATTACTCCTCTCGATCGTCTCTCGAGCTTCATGCTTATTCGGATGCTGACTGGGCAGGTGATCTGACTGATCGATACTCTATCACAGGTTTCTGTTTCCTGTTAGGTACTTCTCTGGTCTCGTGGCGCAGCAAGAAGCAAGATGTGGTTTCCCGTTCCAGTACTGAGGCTGAGTATCGTGCCCTTGCCGACACCACTTGTGAGCTTGTTTGGCTTCGCTGGCTCTTGGCTGACATGGATGCTCCACAGCCCACTGCCACTCCTCTTTATTGTGACAATCGTAGTGCTATCTACATTGCTCATAATGATGTCTTCCATGAACGCACTAAGCATATTGAGATCGACTGCCACATCACTCACCAGCATCTCAAGAAAGGAAATCTCAAGTTATTCTCCATCTCCTCTGCTGACCAACCTGCTGATATCTTTACCAAGACTCACTCGCCTGGTCGTCTTCGAGATCTTATATCCAAACTCCAGTTGGCTTCCTCCTTGCCACCTCGAGTTTGAGGGGGGATGTTAGTGTATAGCTTGTACTAGTTTAGCCCATTGGGCTTAGCCCAGTATACTGTACTTGTACTTTACTTCTTTTACTTGTACTGCACACATATCTAGCCTATATAAGACTTTCTATTGTACATTGTTACATACACATCAATATACAGACAATTCAGTCTTTCTCATACTTTATATTATTAACAGTGACAAACTGAGTAAGCGTTTCTCAATTCCTTTCTAAGTCTTATATAACTATATTTTTGGAGGTCTCAAACATGTCCTTGGTGTTTTGATCAATCTTGCAATAAACTTTTTTAAGAGATGTCAGTTCCTCGTATCCTTGGTATCCTAATTTGCAAAGCCTATGGATATTTTTCAAATTGTTGCAATCAATGCTAGTACTTTAGACTCTTCTATAAGACATGGCAATTTCTTGTACCCTTGCATACTTATCTATTTTCACTGTGATGAACAGCGTTCAACTGGACTGGGTCGCATGCATACTGTTGGAATTTCACATATACAAGCTAGCTGAATATGATAATTGCACAAAAGACCCTGGAGAAGTATTAAATAGCTCAGGTCCAGGAGTAATTGTGCCTCTAGGCACAAGTGGTTCTTTCTATTTCTACTGCACCGTTGATGACCACTGTGGAAGTGGCCAGAAGTTCGCTATCAACGCTCTAACTAATGGCTCTGAACCTCCTAGTCCTAGCTCTGCTTCCTCTTTCGCTATTGGTGCCTTTGTTGCAGCAGTTGTCTCCACTATAGTGATAACGGTCTTGATTTACGACTAAATATCACCAAATTATAGCAGATCTAATTTATTTGTCGGACTACTCTACTAGTATAGTAACCTTATGTATTATTCATGTACTCCAACATGTTTTGGTAATAAAATTCATAATAAAAATAATTGATTACATTTAGTTTATGGATTACGAGAAATTGTTGTACATATAGACGATCAATTCTAGGCAACATCCAAACTCTGAAGAACTATTGGATGGAAGTAGGAGTGATATTGGGTCGAGTCAGGACCCGAAACCCGACCGGATAGAAATCGGGTTTGGCTGCTGAAACCCGATCCAATCTAAAAAATGGGGTTGGTTTTCCAGGTCTCGGGCTGGACTTTTTTTTATTTTTTTTAAATAAACGATAATCCATACTCCTATTACATCTCCCTTTCTTCGTTGTATCATCTGATACAACTACAAAGTCATTGGAGAAACTGATAAGACAATTTTCATGTTGGTATTCTATATCCCCTAATAAACAATTTCAGTATATCACCGTGTGGCTCTTTCTTCATCATCTATATTTCCCCACTATTACCAGACCCATTACTCCAAGCCGTTGCTGTTCACATTCTTCATTCTATCCCACCAAATCATCATCAAAATACCCTCAATCTGTGAACTCAAAGCCCACATTTCTAAGAAATCTGTCCCACCATTTGGTCCAATGAAAAAAAAAAATGAGACTAACCCAAATATCAAAATAAAGGTCTTGAGGAGGATTTACAAGACCTTTTCATAGGTCTGAAGAAGTAAGAAAAACCCAAATCATTACAAGGTATATAAGTTATGGCTCTATCTACAAGCATAAAAACCCAGGGTCAGCTGAACCATAGATGCAATTGATGCAATTGCCTAAGGTCCCCAAATAAAAAAAGACCTTCATTTGTAATTAAAAAAAATTATATATAATATTTATCTATATATTTTAATTACAAAAAAAACAATTAAGTACTTTTATTGATAAATAAAATGCATTAAAAAGACCACATTGTATCATAAAAGGCCGAATACTACACAATAACCGTGCACAGTACAAAATACTGCATACAACTTCATAGGACAAGACTGCACAGTATTATGTGCAGAGTGCAGTCTTGTCCACAAGGCTCAACACATCATAAGGGCTATTGGCCTAAGGTAAGCTAGTTGGCCCCCACCGGCCCCACAATGAATAAGTTATCACATCTTTTTTTTTTTTTAAATACAAACTTTTACTTTATCAATTACTATAAATTATCACATCAATTAATCATTTGATGTATATCAACTCATTTGTATTATAGTGATACTAATTTATTGAACCATGTAATAAATTAATTTTTATATGTGTAGGTTTAGACTTTAAAGTTTTTTAAAAAATCCACTTAAAATTTTCGCTTAAGGCCCTCAAAATTGTTGAGCCGGCCCTGTAAAAACCCAAACCCAAATCATTACAAAGCATATAAGTTTTTGCATTAACAGATTTATTTAATAAGATTTCTTTATAATAGTCCAGCAAATCAGGCAAGAATCTCCCTTTGCCCTTCTCCAAAAAACAATAATCAACACGTCATGACCTTCTGCGTAGGACCAACCTCTTTTACCTTCAAGATTACAATCAAAACTGCAAAACCAAACAAAGAAAAAGCCAAGTTCTCCCTCAAAATCACAGCACTACCATGCAATAATAGTTGACATGTTTATAATTTCAGCATCATATACTCTAGATTTACAAATGACAATTACGCTTTCACTAGCTGCATTGCTTCCACAATTTTCCCATTTTATCAAACCACAATTTTTCAGGGTCAACAATCTCAAACTCTTGATTAGCACAAAAAATGAAAGTCTACCATTACTATTGGCAAATTATAACAATGCATTAAAATAAGCTCGGCGTGACAATGCACTATCAAAATACATAGCATTTTTCTCAAAAAGGTTAATCAATCCATCATCATGTTCTTGAAACAATGACTAGCTAATCCAAACAGTTCTCCTGCAATGGAGAAACCAAATATGCAAATTACATGACATATGTAGGGGCTTCACATTGTTGGGTTTTGTGGAGCCTTGTTGGGATACATGAATAGCAGAAGACCCTCCAAGTCTAATCTACCCAATGCACCTAAGCCCTCCAAGCTTCTTGCTCTAACAGGGTTACACCTAACCTTGTCTTCTTTAGCTTCCCGAATCCCGCAATAAGCCCATTGCATCAACCAAGTAAATTGGTCATCTCTGAACTGCTTCCCAAGCACCAAAATACCTCCTCACAGATATGGGTATGGTAAAATAAGGATTTGGCAAAATGTACCTCTCAAGGATATGTCAATGGAGAGGGTAAGAGTAAAGGAATTTGAAGAATCAAATGATGAAGATTGTGGATAAGTCAATCTTGTTTTTCTCTGAGGTTTCTCTCTCAAAATTCTCTCTGGAACATCTCTACATTTCGTGGGTATAAGGATATTTATAGTAGTGTATGTGAGGAATGTGAAAAGTTAGTTTTCATCCAAACAGAGCATTCTAGCGACTCAACCTCACGACTAGAACGAGTCACGAGTTTGAGTCGCAAGCTAACTACCTGGCCAGACTGTATATTTTTGTCCTGTAGTGCTCTTGCTGTCGTGACCCTTCAGTTCCCTGCATGCTTCACCCGTGTGCCACTTTGGCGACTTGCCAGTCACAAGATCTAATCGCAAGACTCCTTTGATTGCACACAGCTTGAGTTTTCTTCACACTTTCTCACACACAACCCTTACATAATTCCCACCTAAATACAGGGTATCTAATTTCTAAAATACAAACAAATTTGGCACGGAATAAAGCCAACACATGATTGAATAAATTCAACCTTACAGAATATAATCAAGATCTTCATATTCCATCCGCTTGAATGCATGTTCAAACTTTTCAGCATTTTCAAACATTTTATAGGTGGAGTTCCATCTAGTGGCCGCATCCAAACATAGGATAGCCTTTGACTCTATTTTCACTTTCTCCACACACTTCTCGAAGGTTTGTAACCTATTTGGAGAAACTTTCACATATCTAACCACATGACGCGCCCTATCAATTGACTTATTATGATGTTTGAAGCCATCGGTCACAATAAGATTCAGGATGTGAGCACAACACCTCACGTGAACAAATTCATTCCCTAAAACAATACCTTTCCACATATTAGTAACTTCTTTCCAGTAACTAATGGCTACGTCATTTGAGGAAGCATTATCCACCATCAAGGTGAAAATCTCTTCAATATTCCACTCTTCTAAACAAGATTCAACCATTTTGCCAATGATTTTCCCCTTATGGTTATCAACAATACAAAAATTCAAAATTCTTTTATGTAGCTTCCAATCATCATCTATAAAATGACAAGTAAGACACAAGTAATTAAAATTTTGTATTAAAGTCCATGTGTCAGTGGTAAGGCAAAGCCTACAGCCTCTCAAGGCATTTCTTAACTTATCATTCTCTTCAAAATATATCCAACTCACATCTTTAGATACCATCAAGCAAGATGGGATATTGAAATTAGGTTGGAAGACATTACAAAACCTTCTGAATCCTTGATTCTCTACAAACCTAAATGGAAGCTCATCCAATATTATCATCTCAATAAGAACTTTTCTACACACAACATTTGTAAAAGTCCTAGGCACTACATTTCTTTCCTCTACATCCTTGGACAATGGGTCTTGTCCATCATGCAATTCATTAAAAAGATGGAAAAATGGGTGTATGGTTTTTTAAGTTAGATGTCCCATAAATTTTGCTATCAGCCATGTACTCCTTACTACAATATATACATCTTGTCTTAGTTTTACCTTCCTCATCTATAAACTTCTCAAAGTGGTCCCAAGCCGATGATGGTGATTTTCTCTTATTAGGATTAAAAGAAGATATCACCTACGGTGGACGAGGAGGTCTCATAGTTGGTCTTGCAGTGGCAACATCAGGTTGTGTAGGCTCCATTGAATCCATGACCTAGTACCACACACAAAAAAAAAAAAAAAAAAAAAAAAAAAAAAAAAAAAAAAAAAAATCAATCATTAAACAATGCATTCACAAAAGAAAAACAGAGATATAACATAATGCTCCAAACTTAGCCAACAAAAAATATGGATTACCTATAATGCAAGTGGTCCAATCATTCATTTAAAGGCCATTAAGGAGATTATATTCATTTGTTTTTTCAAGAACAGATTAAGCAGAAATACCAAAACAAGATGATCAAAACCCAAAGCAGCTTCTTTTCAATAAGGTTCTTGAAAACCATGAGACCCACTTATTGAAACAATTCAATATGCAAAACCCTAACCTAAACAAAGCCTATTATCTACAAAATCATTTCTTTTCACTTCAATTTTCAGTCCAATCATCCTCACACAAAAGATAAAAAAAAAAAAATATATATATATATATATATATATATATATATATATATATATATATATATGTATAAAAGCGTAATCATTTGTTTATAGTTCTATTAGAGCAGTAGCAAGTATTACAACCAAATAAAAAAAAAAACAACAAATCCAAGAAAATCACATTTGCAACCCACACAACAACTTCATAAACAAATTACAGAAATATCAAACCGTAGATCAATCTTCAATATCAGCAAAAATAAAGAATAACCAATTCATATAATCAAACATAAAACCAAAATGTACAAAAATTCTAAAAGAGAATAGAAGAATAAACAATTAAACGGAGTAAAAAAATGAAGAGCATTAGCGAGAAGTACATAACAACAACCAAAAAAATAAAACCCAAAGGATATTCACATCAAAAAAAAAAAAAAAATTATACCTTAGAATCCAATCTGTTAAAGATTTTGCAAAAACCAAATTGCTTTCCTCTCTGAGATAAATAAACCAATGAAAAAAAAATCCCAAAATCAGAGACTAAGACAAGGAAATTAAGAAGGGAAAAAAAAAAAAAAAAAACCCAACAAAGAGAAGGATGAGTGGATGACTTACACTGTTACACACGTAGAGAGAACTCAATGAGAGAGACAGAGGACCAGAGCTCTTTAGTTAAAAACCTGAAGAAAAAAAAATCGAAATGGGTCCTTAAAAAAACTAGTTTTGCTACCTATAAGTACGATTCAAGCCAAACCCACATCACAAAACGCAAGAAAATCAAACCCAAACAGGATATTCACATCGAAAAAAACCCCAAAATCTGAAAGTATTAAAAACCAAACTAAATTAACAAAGAGAAGGATGACTTACACAAAGATAAAGTGAGCTGAGATAGAACTGGGTGAGACCATGAGATTGAGACTTGGGAGGTAGCTGAGGGAGGCGGAGAGAGACCAACAAAGAGTAGGGTTTTTTTCAAAAAAAAATTTGGGTTCAGAAGCAGAATATTTATATGACCCAACGCCGACCCAACATCAACCCAAACCCAAAAATAACCCGAAATTAAGACCCAAAACCCGACCTAAATATTCTCAGACCCGCCAAAAACCTGTCGGGTGGGTCGGTTCCCTTACTCAGTCCTAGATGGAAGTAGATAATATCTATGCAAATATATCATTATCCATGGGAATCAATGAAGATGTGGTTAAGATTTTATTGTTGAGTAATTTTATGACAAATTTGGTTGAAACCGACAAAGAGCAGCAATCTTAAACAGCGGTAGAGATTTAGCTTGATTTCGATGTCTCTAGTCAAGATTTCATCAGGATCTCATCGGATCTATCACAAGATCTCGGCGAATATGTGCCTTTGAGAGTGGGGGAAAGGCAATGAAAAATGAGATTTCGGAGGGGGTCAGAGGTCTGTTGGGTTTATTAGACTCAGTTTTTCATGATAAAACCCGCCAAGCTGGTTTCAATTCCTGGACATGGAGATCTGTCGCTAGCGTCGAATCAAACTATTTTTGGTTTGGGCCGAGCGGTTTGGGCGGATGGGTTGACTGGCGGGTCAGACTTGGACACCTCTAAAACCAATGATTTTGGACAAAAAAAAATTAGCAATCTTTTGTGCAACATTTAGTAAAACGAATTATTTTAAAAAGCCACCAACTTAAGTTTTCATGGCTGCTTTTTATCTAAGCATACCTCAAATCTTAGTTGTATTTTAACAAAAATTTTAACCCTAATTCAGTAAGAATGAAGGCAGTAACACAAAACCATGAAAAAACTCAAGTCTCTCCATTTAACAATCCTTGAGAAGTTGTTTACTTCCATACACAAAGAACACTACTTATGTATTGGAGTTGTTGTAGTTGATGTTTGAAACCACAAAGTTTACGTCAAATCTTCAAGAAATTTTAGAATGGCTGAGATTATTGATGCAAAATGTATTTTATTTTGCATTTCCAGCTTGGCTCTCAATGCTCCCAATAAAAGGTGAAATGTTTACTCAAACCTCGATATTCATGCACATATAAGAGCAATCATTGGAAATGCAAAATAACATGCATTTTGCATCACCAAAAAGTAACTTTTACCCAAGAACTTTAACAATATACTATATATCCTATCTTTTATTTTACATTCCATCAAATTAAAATAATATATTTTCTACCTACATCAACAATAGCAAATGTAAAATAGGAGAATGTCAAAGGAGAGAGAGAGGGAAATTAAAAATATATATATATATATATATATATAATTTAACATTTGCATGAAGCAGTAGTGTTATGCAAATATTCATACACTATAGCATGTTGTAAATCAAAAATGCAAAATGCATTTCCTGATATATAGAGGCAGTTTTTGTTTTTGCATTTTTGTGAATAGTGTTATCCATTTTTCATTTTTTTTGGGTTTTGCACAACTCAATGGGAATACTCTAATAAAAATAAAAAGTTATGATAGGGAGACTATAAATTTTTGCATAGGTAGAGAAAATATTAAGACAAGACCAAAAAATGTGATAATGACATATTATATTTTATATATATATAAATATATATATATATATATAAATATATATATATATATAACTTAATTTTTCAAATTTTAGATGGTAGATTTTTAAGAGATCTAATAGTTAAAAATACATTAGTGGTACTAAGAAGCTTATGGTTCAACTAATTAGTATATCCTAGTACTTCCAACATAGATATCAAGGTTTAAATCCTTCATCCCATTGTAACAACCAAATTATCAAAAATAATAATAATACATTAGTGATTGATGAGGGACATTTTTGCGACAAGATTAATGCAACCTAGTTCGGCTAGGCATAGTCTCTTAATGGGCCCAATTGATGTATTTTTACTTCTTCTTTTTTTATGCACGTGGCCCAAGACTGTACAACCAATGGGAAATTGAGAAAGCATGGTTTGGAGCGCACGAGCGAATTATTTTCGAACCTTTTACATGAACCCAATTGGTGTGTGTTACTAAGCAAGCTACGGATGCAAGTAGCACCAAGGGCCATGAAAAGGGTCTAGTACCCAAAACTATCACTTAAACGGAAGCTTCCCTATTTCTGCTATATGTGACTAAGCTCTGATCAACCTTCTCTAAGACTCAAAAGCATGGTTGGCCACCTTAATTGTCTTGGTTACTGGCTGCCAACAAGAACAACTTTCCAAAGAGCTGAGGGGGCTAGGAAAAAAGCACCAATCAAATTTAATCAAGATGTTTCCTCATTTATGTAAAAGCATGGTCTTCCTTTTACCCAAACAAAGACCGATTGCACATCACCTCTTACTAAACTCTTAAGGGGTCCATAGTCTCAGCTATTAACAGGAAACCACCCACAAAGAATTATGAAAACTTGGTATAAATACGACCCATCAATTCAAAGAGATTGTCTTCATGTTCAACCTTTGCAAACCATAGTTTCAGAGCAAAAATCATCTTCAGTCACTTAAGATCCACAACATTCTGAAACTTAGACGTGAAAGTAGAGGTACTAAGGAGCTCTCTCTCTCTCTCAGAAGTTCTTCCCCCGTTGTGTTTAAGACAGTTTTAAACATGGTTAACTAAGCGCTTGTTTTTTGATACCTTGAGTTATTTAGCATTTTGATTCCTCCTTCCCACAACACCAATTGTCTTTTACTTATCAATATTTGCAATTTTAGATTGACTCCCCAAACAAAATCATATTATAACAAATCCAAAGGTAAATTTGGGCTCATTTCAATTTTTCAGCCCATGTCACGAAATTAGCCCTGATAGTGATTATGTCATCATTGAAACATATATTGCACACTACCTTAACTTGTCCATTTTAGCATCTCTCTCTCTCTCTCTCTCTCTCTCTTAATAAAAATTTAAAATCTCTCTCTATTAATTAAAATTAGGGGTAGTTACACATAACCCCCCGTGGTTTGGGCGAAAATCACTTTACCTACCCGTGGTTTGAAAAGTATCACTTAACCCACCTGTGGTATGTTTCCGTCAATCTCCGTAACCCACCTCAAGCCCAACCGTTACAAAAACACTTCTTAACCCCAAAACACAACATAACGCAAATCAAATATCCAAAACTCAGAAACTTTTCAAGAGAGAGACCCGTGGTGAGATCAATGTGTTCTTCGTTGTTTGGAGTGTTTGCAGGGAGAGAAAACACTTGTTTCGCAACATCAAAGCTAGGGAAGGTATGTGTGATCGGTGCAAAACTGCAAGTGTACAGTATCGTAGTTTTATAGTAAAGTGATGAGAAGAGTATTGTCCTCAGGGATTGGTAACTTACTTTTGACAAATACCAAAATTTTGCTAATCTCGATTTTATCTAGAGAAATCACTAAGATTTTTGTAATTGGAATTTAAAATAAAATTCAGCTAAAGAAAATATGCAGAGGAAAAAAAAAAGATGTTGCTTGAAAATCAACTTAATGAGAAAGAAACTTCTAGGAAATCAATTTCACCTAATCCCTCACTATGCTTTACTCATCTAGCTAATTGAATTTAATTCTCTCTTTTTGTTACTAATCTCCAAACTCTTCCAAAAGCCTCTTTCGACAGTCAATTGGAAACATTCTTGTTCATCATTTTACACAAGAGTATGCAATTTAATAAAGCAAGAAAGCATTTAGACCAACGATTTTAATACTACATAGGTTCATACAAGTCTTTCGATTTCTATATTTACCTATGCTGAAACATTCAAGATCTATCCTATAATTCCCTCTTTCAACAGCAAATCACAAGATCAAAATCATCTAATTAATGGCCAGTTAATTAGAAGCAATAAGCTCAAAATAAATCAAACAAACATGAAGAGAATTAATTCAATTACCATAGAAAAGCAAGCATAGTTCGAAATTAGATTTCATCTTTTTTCTAGAATAAAGAAAATTTAGTTCATGCTAAAAATTAAATTCAACATAAACGAATTCACCATCATTTTTCTGAGGAGATTCGAAGGAAAATAAATGCTGAAAATATATCTCGTCTCAGTCCTCCCAGTTCAGCCTCTGTCTTTCAGTTTCAACACCTCTGCCTTTCAGTTTCAGCACTCTCTATTTTCTGTTTCAGCCCTCTGTCTTTCAATTTCAGCACTCTCTCTTTTCTGTTTCAGCCCTCTGTTTTTTTCTTTTTTCAGCCCTTTTCTACTTCAGCGCCTCTTTTCTTTTGTTCTCTCTGTTCAGCGCCTCTTTCTTTCTGTTCAGCCCTTCCACTTTTTTGTTAAGCGCCTCTTTTCTTTCTCTTTTAGCGCCTCCTTTTTTTGTTTTTCTTTTAGCCCTACATTTTTAAAGGCCAGCCCAAAACTTGTTGCAGCCCAAAATGTTTTGCTTCAAAAGCCCCAACGGGTTGCTCCTTTTAGTTCAGCCCCTCTTTTCTTTTGTGTGTGCCTCCTTCTTTTTTTCTTTTTTCCTTGCCAACTTCTAAGGCCATAAAGAAATCTTCCTTTGGTTCCATTTATCCAAGCCCCAATATTCTCTCTAGCTGCTTCACATCTCTTTTATTTGAGTAAATCTTTATTTTCTTCAAATCTAGAATAAAATTTAAATAACAAAAATCAAGTCTAAAATCAACAAAATAAATAAAATTAGACTAAAGTTTAAAGTTGAGAAGTGATAAATTACACTCAATAATGCAAGTCATCAATGTGTGACTGCTGTTGATCTGCATTTGGGTTCTTGATGGCATTTTTTTATCATGACCCACCCACGTAGTTAGGGTTTGTAAAATTTTCTCAAGATTGGTGCATGTTAAATGTGCATTTTGCTATTTATATGTAGAATCGCTTAGGATGTAGTTAATGTACTGCTATGGTTGTTTATATAATGCTTATACCTGAAAGAATCAAGTTTATTTGTCAATGATTACACTTGTTTGTGAACTATGGGTAGTGTGGTCCCTATGAATTTGTTGGGAATCTGGTTTTACATGTGTTTTATGTGGTCCTTTGTCCGTGTGTTGTCTCTCAACAACAAAACCAATTTTATATGAAAACAAAACGGCACTATGTTTGGCTTGTTGTCGTTTCTGCATGTCAGTGTGTAAACAAACTACTTATTTTAATTGCAAATGGTTGACTTCACATTTGACATTGAAATTCATATTGGGGGATGTTTTGTGGAGAACCCAACCCTTGAGTATATGGGTGGGTCTGTACATACATTGACAGAGATTGACCCTAACAAGTTGAGTTTCTTTGAAATTCAAGATTTATGCCATCTAGTTGGTGCTCCTAAAGAACACAGTAGATATAGGTATTTACTTCCTAAAGGTGGTCTAGAGGATGATTTAAGGGCCATAGAAACAGATGCAGATGTGGTGAACATGACTACCCTTTATAGGGCATGACTAGCTAACAAAATCATAATTTATACTGATATAGATGTGGAGCCACTGGCAATTGAGCATCCTAATAGAGGGGGAGTAATAGATGATGGTGTAGGTGGTGATGGGGGGGGGGGGGGGGGAGTGGCAAATGATGGTGTAGGTGGTGATGAAGGGGTGGATGAAATAGATTTGAAGAGCGATTATGATGAAGATGATGAGAATGATGAAGAAGAAGATGTTGAGGATGTTAAGGTTGGTGCAAGAGTTGAAGAACAGAATGTTGAAGGAAATGATGATAATGATTGGCTATATGAAGGCCTAGAGGGGGATGACTTTAGTAATGACATATTTGCTGCTCCAAACTCAACTCCACAAGGTTCTGCTCCAAAATCAAGTGATGCTCCCAATACAGCCTCAGAATCAAGCAATGCAGCCCACACAGCCCCAAAATCAAGCAATGCGCCCCATGCAGACCCTGAGTGGGCTGAGCTAGCTCTTGAGGATGACCTGGTAAGCATGGATGGGTTTAATGATGAGCAAGTACCTGAGCAGGTAGAGTTTAATGCTAAGAGCGACATGAGAAATGTTGTACTGAAGAAGGAGATGAAGTTTCCAAATGCAAAGGTGTTCAGAGCTGTTTTGAGGGAGTATGTAATTAAAAAACCTATTGACATCAAATTCAAGCTTAATGGGAGAACCAAGATATCAGTTCACTACAAAAATGGGTGTGGGTGGAGATATTATGCATCTCAAATAAGTGGAGAGCTAACATTTCAAATTAAGACCTTGACTGATGACTGTACTTGCTCCAAGTCTTTTAAAAATAGCCAAGCAACATCAGCTTATGTTGCTAAAAGGTTCATTGAGGATTTTAGCAAAATTCCAAATTGGGAGGTGAGTGGTGTACACAATCATGTGATGCAAAATTTATCTTTTGACCTAAGTGTAAACCAAGTGTATAGGTCAAAAAGAAAGGCAAAGGATTTGATCAATGAAGATAAGCAACTGCAATACGGTGTCCTTAGGAACTATGCACAAATGATAAACACTATAAACAAGGGGAGTAGGGTTATACTGTAGACAGAAATGGCTGATGAGACTTCCTAACCAAAATTTAAGAGGATATATGTTAGGTTCAATGCTCAGAAGGTAGGATTTTTAAGTGGATGCAGGCCATTTAGATGGTTTTCACATAAAGCACGGATTTGGTGGGCAAATCTTATCTGCCACTACCAAGGATGCAAATGACAACATTTTTCCAGTAACCATGGTTATTGTGGAACAAGAAAATAAGGAGTTTTGGATGTGGTTTTTGGAAATTTTTGCTAATGATATAAGGAGGCCAGAGAAACTTCAGTTGGTCTTCATTTCTGATAGGCAAAAGGTACGCAAGTTTTGTTCAGTTATACTTGAATAGTTTACTTCGTTTACTGAACTAACATGTTTTGTTTGTTTGTTTGTTTGGTTATTTGCAGGGGCTTGTACCTGTAATAGAGACACTATTCCCTACTGTGGAGCATAGATTTTGTGTGAAACACATTTACAACAATTTCAAAGTCGATCACAAGGGATTGGAGCTGAAGGATGCACTGTGGAGTATGGAGGTGTGCTGCTGCCACAACAGTAAGGGAGTTTGAGAGATGCATGTAGTACATAAAAGATTTGGATAATAAGGCATATAAGTATCTTGCAAATATTGCACCTGCATAGCGGACAAGGTCACACTTCACTTCTAGGGCCTTAACAGATTGTTTGGTAAATAACTTGAGTGAGTCTTTTAACTCAATGATATTGAAGTCTAGGGACAAGCCTATCTTGGCAATGTTGGAGTGGATTAGGGTTAGACTTATGACTAAGCTTTACACAAAGAGGGAAGGGATAAAGAAGTATGCTAGAAAGTTGTGTCCAAGCATGCAAGATAAGTTGAAGAAATTGAAGGTTGAAAGCAAGCCATTTAGTGCTACCCCAGCTGGCAGTTTCCTTTATGAGGTAGCCAGTCAGTATGAGAAGCATGTAGTTGATCTTATCAAGAAGACATGTAGCTGTAGGTCTTGAGATTTAAATGGCATTCCATGCAAACATGCCATAACAGCCATTTATACAAACATTAAGACATCAGAAGACTACACCCACCCATGCTACTTCAAAGAAACTTACATGGAGATATACAAGGAGGTACTTCATCCCATGCCTGGCCAGTCAGAATGGGCTGAGACTAGACAGCCTGCTCCCCTAGCACCTCACATATGCAAACCACCAAGAAGGTCACCCAAGCAAAGAAAGATGGCTCCTGATGAGCCTATGAACCCTTACAAAGTAAGTAGGCCAAACAGACCTGTAAGGTATGGGAAATGCAAAAAGGAAGGGCATAACTCAAGAGGGTGCAAGGCTGGCATCACTAGGGAGACACCATGGCAGAGGAGACAGAGGCTTGAAAGAGAAAAAGCTGTAAGTAATTGGGATTTAAATGGCAAAAAAAAAAAAAAAACCTTGTTTTTGAACTTACAAAGGTATTCATGTACTAAAACTGGGTTTTGTTGTAGGCAAGGGGAAGGGTGCCTGCACCTAGTACCAGATTTGGATCTGTACCTCAACCTGCACCCTAGCCACCATCGCAGCAACCTACCCAAACTTACAACGTGAGGTATGCCACTTAACCTGCACCCCAACAGCCTACCCAGACTTACAATATGAGGTCTGCCACTCAGCCTTCATCCTCACAGCAAGGAAATCAAGCTAGGCTATCTCACAAGAGAATATGATGGTTCTCTTCCTCACAACCAGAGTTTCACACACCTAGGGAGACCTAGGATACCCTACAAAGTTCTTCACAGGTAACCTAGTTGAGTTACCTCTTTCCTAGATGGTTGTGTAGACTGAGATATTTTTTAACAAGTGGATCTATTTTTTATTTTGTAGCATTCACATGCAAATAGGAGCGTTGGTGGTGTAAGGACTAGAGCACAACTTGTTGCACAATGGCCGCCAAAAATGAATTCATTGGGTGGAAAGAGTAATGGTAAGAAATGAAGCTAGTGGGTATGCATGCCAGTATTGGGATTAAAGCTAGTGGGAACATGTGGGCTTGCAGTTAGTGTTTTTTGTGAAGACTATTGTTGGCTTTTTGTAATTATCAATTAGTGTAAAAAACAATCATCTTGTTTTGAGCAATTATATGTGTGTGTATATATATATATATATATATATATATATGTTGCTGACCTTGGAATGTGCTTTTTTGTAATTTACTAGAAGTTAAGGTACAATACACTCCAAAATGTTATTATGGTATGAAATTTTGTGGTTTATATGGAAGTTGTGGTATTATTTGGAAGTTATGGTATTATGGTATGGAAGTTGTGGCATTTATTCAATTGAGTTTGTATGGAACATTATTTGTCCAAAACCGTTTGTATGGAACATTATTTGTCCAAACGAGATTATATAGAAGTTTATTTATTGCTGCTACAGATTGTGTCCAAGTAAATTTTTCCAATACAGAGTGTATGGAAGTTGTTATTGTGGAATGATTGTTATGGTATGCGCAAGTAACTGTATGGAACATTATTTGTCCAAACCAAATTATATGGAAGTTTATTTATTGCTACTACAAATTGTGTCCAAGTAGATATTTCTAATACAAAGTATGGAAGTTGTTATTGTGGAATGATTGTTATGATATGCGCAGGTCATTGATAATTGACCAATACTTCTTTCATTATATGCCTAGAGACTAGTGGCATGACCAATACTTCTTTCATTGAATGGTTGTTATGATATGCACAAAATACTCAATAATTGACCAATTCTTCGTTCATTGACACATCAAAACATTACATCAGTAGGTTCTTGCTATTATAATGCAAATTCATTAACACCATTGTCATAACTATCTCTACTAACCAATTAACTACTTTAAGGCAACAACCTAGGTCTCTTCACTCCAGAGAACTCAATTGTGCCAAAACACAACAACAACATAACAATAACAAAAAGGATCCATGACAAAATGCATGCAAACTTCCATATTCTCTGCTTCTCTTAAGCAAACATGGCCTTTTCCTTAGCTATTGCACAGACAGCTCAAGCCTTTCTCTCCCTCTCCTTGGCTTTGGCTTCCTCTTCAAGAGCCTTTTCTACCATTTACCTATCTTCTTCTGCCATTTCCAGAGCTGTCCTTTCCCTCTCATTGGCAAGTTGGAGAGCACTCTGAATCCTAGACATCCCCTCTAGAGACAAATGTGCAATTTCATTCCCACGAGGACAAGTTGGGTTATCAATCCGAACAAAGAAAGGACACTTAGGACCTACCTTATAACGGCTACAACCTAAGAACCTCCTCCCAAAATTGTACAAACTCAAATTTGTTCTTAAAACACAAGTCTACTCATTACACATATGCCCACATGAACCCGAGAAATTACCAATTGATGAAGACATATCAACAAAACAAGATTCCTGGGAAGTACAAATTTAGAGTTTCACACAGTAAGTTGGCACTTGAACAAAATCTGAAACCCTAAATCGAGAACAAACACATATACCTTGATTTTCTTTACCGAATCTACCTTCCCTAACTTCGATGTTGCGAAACAAGTGTTTTCTCCCCCCTCCAAACACTCCAAACCATGAAGAACATGTTGATCTCACCATAGGTCTCTCTCCTGAAAAGTATCTGAGTTTTTGGTGTTTTGATTCGCATTATGTTGTGTTTTGGGGTTAGGAAGTGTTTTTGTAACAGTTGGGCTTGAGGTGGGTTATGTAGATTGACGGAAACATACCACAAGTGGGTTAAGTGATACCTTTCAAACCACGGGTAGGCAAAGTGATTTTCACCCAAACAACAAGTGGGTTATGTGTAATTACCCCTTAAAATTAAAATTAAAGTACAACCCCATTTCATATTTAGGTTGAGTTGCACCGTTGGGTATGAGCTTTTTCTTTTCTTTTCTTTTCTTTTTTTTTTTTTTTTTTTTTTGGAATGCACCACTTTAGTACATTTAAAACCTGATTGACCAATACCCTCTAATTAGGAATCTCATCTATATATATCTCTAAAAACTGAAGCGTAGTATTTATTAAGCCACATCATCCACCTATTTCCAACACTTTCTTTCTCCTTTTTAACTATTTTTCTCCTTATTAATTTCTTATCTATTATTTTCATACCTTACAATTACACTTCTTCCAACATTCCCTTCTCACTTTTACATTTTTATCACCCCACTACTCCATATTTTGCCCATACAAAAAGGTGAATACTCTCTGTCTCTCTCTTTATTTTATATCTCTCTCTATCTTTTTCTTTCTAATTAGGACTCTATATATATATATATATATATATATATATATATATATATATATAAACGTTGAAACATAGCATTTATTGTTATTATGCTTCTGTTGAGCCACATTATCTACCTATTTCTAACCTTTCCTCTCTCCTTTTGAACCACTTTTCTCCTTATTAATTTATTACCTTACAATTACATTTCTTCCAATATTTCATCCTCACTTTTACCTTTTCATCTTAGGACTACTCTATACCTTAATGTTATGATTCCTCCATCCCTTCATCTTCTTTTTATTTTGACTCTTCTTTTCCTCATTTTATTTACAATTCCATTCAATTCAAATTTTTCCCACACAAAAAGGTGAATACTCTCTCTCTCTCTCTCTCTTAGTTTTGATTTTAGTTAATTCTTAGATATTTTGAAAATGATAATTTGAGTTTATATTAAAATACAATCTGCATGGCTTTGTATTTGAATGTGTCTATCAATTATTTAAGTAATATCAATTTTACATTTGTAATGAGATTTGATTATCATGATAATCTTCTTAAGATAATGAAAATTTTGAATAATTAATTTAAAACTTAAAAAATTTTAGCTGTACCAAAAAAATAAAAAATAGGAAAACAGAACACACTATAACAAAAGTTTGAAATAAATTATCTTTAATAAATAGTTCAATAAATATTTTTTAAAATAGTTCAATTTTTAATTAGAACAAATTATCTTTGTTTGTTTTTAGACCCCTTAAAACACAACCAAATTCACTTAGTTAATTAGCCAAGTGATTACTTAATCAAATTATTAAATCTAGGTTAGCACAAATATATCATATCATTGTAAAGTGCGGAAAATAAAGAACATAATAATATGATAACCCAGGAAAAGCAAACCGGTAAAAAACCTGGGGAGAATTTAATCTAGCTATCCTCAAAGTAAACCGAATCCACTATGAAAAAATTGAAGTTTACACAATAGCGACTTAGACCAATTACATACTATTGCTACCTCGAGTAGGAAACTTACTACCACAACCACGTGACAGCTCCAAGTCCATGGACTACTTCTTTCTTGGATTCCCAGTAAGCACAAGCACTCCCGCTTGTATATCATTAAGCTCTTAAATCTGCAACTGAATTGATCACCAAGCTCTTGAGATTGGAAATCTTAAGTGTATGTGAAGGCAAACACCTCTAGATCTCACAAAAAATTCACACACACAGCATAAAGAGCAACCTCTAAACGTGGCTAGAGTTTTCCCTTTTATATTTAAGTCAAAACATAAAACCCTACACGTCAAACCGGGCTTGGGCTGAGTTGGAAAATTCTGCAGAAAAACAATCTGCACGAGTTTCAATCGATCGAGTCTAATTTTCGATCGATCAAGTTAGGCAGATTTACACAGTAAATCCTGTAGAACACTCAATTCCAACTTTACATATAAACACACTTTGAGCAAGTCTAAAACAAGACTAAAACGTTTTGATCATGGTTTGCCAACATTACAAATTGAAGTTCTAATACATTAGTTCCTAATTCCTTAGAACCTAACAATCTTCAATAAATTTAGAAAATAAATTATACATTATACCACATTACAAAATAATTATATATTCAGTGAGTCTACCATTAGTTGCGGACATAAAGTTTGAGGCTTAGCTATCAAACTGTGGTGACAATCTATTTAGATTTACATCACAAAAACCTTTCTTACACAACCCAAGCTTTCGCCTTTAAAAAATTAAAAAAGTTTTAGTACTTGAACCTCAACCTTATTAGTCTAAAAACTTGAACAGTCTCAAATACATTAAAAACCCCCCAAAATTCCACCCAGAACGTGGGTTTTCTTGCTTGTTTTGACTTTTAACGCCAGCTAGTACCTATTTCCCTGTACTTTTGAAATCCTGAATTTTCTCTTATTTTCTCTAATGCCCAAATTTGACTTTTTTATTTATTTATTTCTAATACGATTAGGGATTATTCTAATCAAGGGTTATACGTCATTGATTTTAGTATTTTAGGATTTAATTAATCTTCTTATAAGTAACAGTTATAATAATATTTGTAATAGCTTGACTTTTAAATTCATAATATTGTCTTTGTTTTTCTAGCTAGTATTAGTAAAGGATGAGTGTCGAAATATCAAAAAATGGCTACAAACATTATTTTCCATGATCTCTTCTATATATATCAAACCTTGAGTGAGTTCATATCATTTGCATACTAAACCTAGACACTTCTTGTGAGAGTTTATCAGGGGCGACCTTTAGAACACGCACAGCAAAAATGGCCAGCGGCAACTGCTGCACAGACATATGAGGTCGGAGATAGCTTGGGTTGGGCAGTTCCTTCAAATAGCTCCTATTACTCCAAATGGGCTAGCAATAAGGCCTTTTACGCTGGTGACAAGCTGTGTAAGCATTTCTCAATTCCTTTTGTTAATAATGGATCTTCTCTAATATTTCTATGAAGTTTTAATCAATCATGCAAACTTTTCTTTTCAAACCACTTCAAACAAAATTTAATTAAGTCTGTATAGTTTAACCAGACATCGCAATTTCTTGCATCCTTGGTGGCCTAATTTACAAATGTTAGGATATATGTGTTTCATTTGTTAAAAATATATGTCACTATTTTATATAATTAGCTAATCCTTTGACAAAACGTACTTTACTTGTAATTTGGTAGATCTAGGATGTGTTTAATACTTCAAGAAACTGTGTTTCAAGATCAAGTGTTAAAGCTATGCAAGTCTGTCCAATATACAAGCTGATCTAGGATGTGTTTAATACTTCAAGAAACTGTGTTTCAAGATCAAGTGTTAAAGCTATACAAGTCTGTCCAAAATACAAGCTGAAGAAGTGTTGTTCATTAAATCTCGATAGCTAGCTCGACAGCTAGCTATTTATCGAGACTTGTAGAGCTATTGAAGCTCGTGGCTCGACAGTAGCTTGACAGATAGGGTATCTATCGAGGTTTATGAAAAACAGATTTTCAGTTCTATTTTAACTCCAATCCGTGTTTATGTGTTTGGGCTTTCTTTTCTCACAACCCTAGACATATAAAAGGATTATTTTAGAGGCCATCAAAGAGTTCACAAGTTATACAAGTGTTAAGCAAAGTTTGTTCAAGCAAATTGTGACCGGAGACAGTTTTGCCCTAGTTCATCATTCTTGTGAAGAAGTTGCTGTGTTTGTGCACCATAAGGTTTTGTGACCAAGTATTTTCTTGATCTTCATCGTTGGGATGAACTGAAGAACTTTGCAACCAACAACCTTCTCTAGTTGGTGATTGAAATCACGTACTAGGATTTGCGCAATTGGTTAGTCACGTACTGGGAGCCGTGCATCAAAAGGAGAAATTGTCACTACATAACAAATCCAATTGGGTATTGGGATAATGGTTCAACTGTAAGTTGGTATAAGGTACTGGGATTCATTTACTTGTAACCGCTTATTGTGATAATAGTGGAATTTCGAGAGTGGTGACCTGAAAATCACCCAATAGGGTTTTTGTCATTAGATTTTCCCCATTCGTAAACAAATCACCGTATTATTTATTTTCTGCTGCATATTTAGTTTAATTGGTAATTTGGTTGTGCTACCACTCGTTTACATGTTAATTTGATTAATTATAAAACTTGGCTAATTAATCAATTAATCTATCACAAAGGATCAATTCATTTTTGGCCTATCAACAAAGTCTCTAAAAGTTTTTCAAATTGTTGCAGTGAATATAATTCTAGCTTTTGATTAGAAAAATTGGTCAGAAAAATATCATCCTATTTATTGGATATATATATATATATATATATATATATATATATATATTTGCGGGTTATATTTACTTTGCCTTTATTGTAAAAGAAAGGAAGGTCACCAAAAAAAAAAAAAAAAAGAGATTGATATATGCATCTTATTTACTGTGATGAACAGCATTCAACTGGACTGGGTCGCATACTGTTCGAATGTCACATAATGCAGCTGAATATGATAATTGTTCAAAAGATCCCGCAATAGTCATAGGTAGCCCATTTGTTCTAACACTCAACACCAGTGAACCTCTCTGTTTTTTCTACTGCACAGTCAATGACCATTGTAAACGTGGCCAGAAGTTCTCTATCAATGTTCTAAAGCTAAACTCTACTGTTGCTGCACCTCGGAGTCCTAGCTCTGCTTTATCTTTGACTATTGATGGCTTTGTTGCAGTTCTCTCCACTATGGTGACATTGGTCTTAATTTATATCTATATGTCACCAAATTATAATAGCAGATCTAAATTGATGTACTCCAATTTGTTTTAGTAATAAAATTCATAATAAAAATAATTGATTGCAGATCATGGATTGCGAAATTGTTGTACATATATACGTCCAATTCTAGGCAAATTTGAACAACACTTCTATGCAAATGCCAAATATATCATTATTTTTTGGAATCAATGAAGCCGTTAGTTCAGCTTAATTACTCCTCCCCATAGGTTACCAATTGTCCGAAACAGATGGAACTGTTAAGGAAGGGACCATATCATGTACAATTAAGTTACCTACACCTTTTTCTACCCTTTATTCAAAAAAAAAAGGTTACCTACACCTTTTACCATATGAACCAGCTGGCCTAACCATATGATATTAATACCAAGTCAATTAAAATTTCCTCTCAGAAAATGTGTAAAATTCAATCTTTGTAGTTTCTACAGCATGAAATATAGGGGCGGATGTAAGCAAGTAAATCAAGGAAATGGATTGTGAAAACCACAATTACGCATTCTTTAAAAGGTTGCTGCTGTAGGCATCCAAAAGGCATACAAAAAAAGCTTCCTTGATCAATTGGATGTATGAAGAGAACCGCAATAACAACAACATGTGCTAAGTATGCAACAGCATTCCAAGGACGCCCCAGATAGAAACTTGGTGGTGAAATGCTAGCTAGAAACCTGGGACTTAAAATTCCGTGCTAAAGAGCATAGAGGTTGAACTCTTCAGATCAGTATTGAAATGATTTAAACAATTTAAACTCATTTTACATGGGTTTGGTTGAAATTTTCTATCGGTGACAACAGTCAGATTGTTAATGTTATTTCAACTTATAAGGTGTAGGTACTTAAATAAAACTACCATCATTCATTGTGTTAGGACATATGTGTTTCACATGTTAGGAACATATGTCACTATTTTATATAATTGGCTAATCCTTTAACAAAATATACTTTACTTGTATTTTGGTAGATTTAGGATGTGTTTAATACTTCAAAAAACCTTGTTTCAAGATCAAGTGTTAAAGCCATGTAAGTCTGTTCAAGATTCAAGCTAAGAAAGTGCTTGTCATTAAAACTCGACAGCTAGCATCTATCGAGCTTTAAGAGTTGTTCAAGCCTCATGGCTCGACAGCAACTCGACAGATGGCTATCTATCAAGGTTTAAGAAAAACAGATTTTTCTGTTCTGTTTTCTTCCAATCCGTAATTATGTGTTTGAGTTTTCTTTTCTCTCAACCCTAAACATATAAAAGGATTATTTTAAGGGCCGTCAAAGGTGACACAAGTTGCATAAGTGTTGAGCAAAGTTTGTTCATGCAAATTATGACCGAAGACAGAATTTGCCCTAGTTCATCTCTTTTGTGAAGAAGCTGCTGTGTTTGTGCACCGTAGGATTTTGTAACCAAGCATCTTCTTAATCTTCATCGTCTGGATGAACTGAAGAACTTTACAGCTAACAACCTTCTCTAGTTGGTGATTGAAGTCGCGTACTGGGATCCGCGCAATTGGTTAGTCACATACTAGGAGCCGTGCATTAGAAGGAGAGATTGTCACTACAAAACAAGTCCAATTGAGTATTGGGGTAAGGGTTCAACTGTTAGTTGGTAGAAGGTACTGGAATTCATTTACTTGTAATCACTTGTTTTGATAATAGTGAATTGCAGTGTAGGTTTTCCCCATTCGAAAACAAATCACCGTGTCAATTTATTTTCCGCTGCACTTAGTATAATTGGTGATTTGTTTGTGCTACCATGCGCTTTGCATATATAATTTGATTAATTAATAAACTTGGGTAATTAATCACAATGGATCAATACGTTTTTGGCCTATCACATTGTACCCAATTGAGCTGAGCATAAAAATGAATATTGTTAGGTTAATAGTTTGTAAGTTGACAAACCATGTAAAAAGTTAAGTCTAGAACATATTTTGAAGTCTATTTGATGTCTAAGACTTATGCCCAGAGCAGATCAAGAAGAAGGAAGTTCCTGGAATCTCAGACACAGCTTAATACATGTAGATCAATTGAGACAAGCTCAATACATATCTCAATACATGTCTATCAATTGAATTCATGGATCCAAATTCGATTTTTGGCTTCAAGTCATCAGTGGCGGCTCCAAGAATTTTGTCCAAGATGTTCCTTAAGAAGCATAAATTACACAATCTTATTTCCTTTTAGCCTTTAGATAATTAGGCTTGATACAATGTTATTAACTGTGCCGGTAAACAAACCGAAAAAGTAATCCACCCTATTCCACTTTGAAAAAATTTCGGATCATTCCGCTCTATTTCGGGTGTTTCAGGACGTTTTGGTAAATACCGGTCAAAATTTAAGATTTGGCCAGCATGTAGTTTGTGCTTTAAAAAAAAAAAAATTGTTCTTAAAACCAAAACAAATTTGCATTCCGTACATCGAAAAACCTCAAAAGGAAAAAAAAAAATTGAAAAGAAATGAAATGAACAAAGACCTATACAGCTAAAAAAAATCGTATTGAGAAATTTGAAACCCAAACTTGAGAAGAGATACTGCCGCACTGGTACTAGTAAAAGACACAGAAGTTACGAATAAGGAGAAAGGCAAAACGTAGATGTAAAAGTGTAATGAAGATGTAATAAAATTTAAAACATAGATGTAAAAGTGTCTGGAAACCGCTTATTTTACTAAAACTGAAGAAAAAAAAATTGCTAAAAATACTATAGATAAAGGTAAAATTAGCTAAAATAATACAGTGAGGTCTATGAATAGTACTAAAAAGTGTAGTATAGCCCATGAATAGTAGCAAAAATAAGTTGAATAGTAAAATAAGCTGGCTTAAAATAATTTATCCAAACACACACGAAGCATGCGTTTGGATTTAAATGAAAAATTAAAATTATTTTACTATTCAGCTTATTTTTGTTATTATTTATGGGCCACATTGCACTTTTTGGTACTATTCATTAGCCCCACTATACTATTTCAACTAATTTTTTTTCCTTTATCTACAATACTTTCAGTAATAAGTTTTCAATTTCATTAAAATAAGCAATATCCAAACAAACCTGTGTAGAAATTAAAGAGACAGAAGACGTGTGTGGTTAAGAATAAACAAGAAAAAAAAAATTAAAAATGAGAAGTAATATATGTCTAGTGAGGAAAAACAATAATAATAAATAATAAAAGGTTGGAAATTGTGTTGTATTGGGCAGTGTGTTTAGTCAAGGAATCAAGCCACTGCGCAGCCTTTAGTAGTTTTATTATATTTTTTTTTTTTTTTTGAGTTTTTCCTTTTTACTTGAAAAACCCCAATATATTGTTAAGTTGATCAAATAATGGACCAAAATTTAATTTTATTGGCATAAAAAAAATTCAGGGTGGTCCCAAAAAAATTTTAATGGTAAATAAATATAAAATTTTATATTATTATATATAAATTTTTTTTTTTTCAGGTCAAACCACCCTGGCCATAAGGTGGCGCCGCCACTGCAAGTCATCCAATCTATTGTAATGTGTGTCCTACTTGCTAGAATATATAAGGACGACTAAATAAGGTTTCGAGAGTTGGGTTTATGTACGCCTCGGGTTTGATAACCAAGTTCTCTCTCACCGCTAACCAAAGAAAATCTAAAGATCGATGATCAAGCTAAAGTTGTTGCACACTCACAACTCAGACTTCCTGCTATGGAAACCTTAAAGGCGGTTCTTGAAGTCATAGAAGAAGCGTTTGTCTAATCAAAGTTTGTTGTAGAAGAGTTCAAGAATTTGGAACTATATATATAGTCGTGTTAGTAAGTATCTATTGGAAATAGCTATAGATTTAGGATTGTTTCTTTTATATAAACTTTGATTTTATTCAGTGAATCTATTTCCTTAAGAGTTGGTGGCATACCCCTGGAAAATTTTTCCCTTTAGGGTTTTCCTTTTGTAACTATATTGCTATCTTCTTTACTTTCCAAATTGTGTTTGTTTCACAATATTGGTTTGAATTAACCAAAATTGAATTGGAAAGAATAACTGGTTAATTAAAAATTCAACAATAGTTACATATTTACAATCAAGGTCTAAATTTCCTAACAATTGGTGTCAAAGCAGGTTAATTCTAATTTGGATTTCTCTACCTTGAGTTGATCCTTGACCCCATTGTCATGGATGAAACCAAGTGTCTTAATGTACATGACCATGTTGAATCGAGCATAGATGATGACCTTTAAGAATCCTATAATAAGTTGTACAAGAGTGTAATAAATATTTTAAAAGCTCCAAAATATTGAAGGCTAAACTTGAGGAATCCAACAAGTTAGTTAACAAGTATAAGAAAATTGTTGAAAAGACCTAGAAGTTGATCCTGAAGAGACTAACAAGTTGGTATATGATATTTAAGGTTGAAAATCAATTCTTTAAAGTTAAGGTTAAGGGCTTGAAAGAAGAACTAGCTGAGTTTAAAGCCAAATTAGAAAACGTATCTAATGCCAAGCCTATTGTAGACCCAGACACTAATTCTATACTCGCCAAGCTTATTTTCGTCCATTTAAAAGGAATCATAATTTTCCTTTTTTATGAAAAAGGAATCATAATTAAAGAAGAGAAAAATGCTTATTTTGCTACGATAGACAAGATTAAAACATATGTGAATGAATCTTAAGTTGTAAAACTTTTGATTTTGTACCCACATGTCATCACTGTGGTTGTTGTTAGTCTTATTAGACCAAATTGTTCTAAACTTAGGTCTTAGTCTGCTATCATGTCTAAACCAGCCTAGCAACTCTAAGACTACTCATGGTTTTCAAAATTGCAGTGTTTAATGACACATTTGTTCAAATTGTTTCAAGCTATATCCTCATAAGTGTAAAATCTATCACAAGATCATATATACATTTACTTATTAAAAATTTTGAGCTTTTGAACTCAATTTTAGGGAAATGAAAATTCCTCTAGGTCATTCTATAGATGTTCTAGGACCCATACCTCTTCATCTTCATATTCAAAGAATCATACCGTGTGGGTGAGGAAGGATCCCAGATCTAAGTGTCCTGTGGTATGTCCTCTGCTCAAGTTCTTTTTTATTTCTTTATTTTTTTCTTTTCATTTTCATAGTGTGTGCTTTTTTTTTGGATCAAGAAAATATAACCGAGTATATATATATATATATATGAAAATCCAAAAAATAGTGTGTATGTGTGAAACTTTGGTTGGCCATAAAACACTATTTTTGTGTACGTGTACTACTTTTTTTTTTTAATATAACTTTTTAAAATCCCTTTTTCTTTTACTAAATACAACTTTTTAAATAACCCATTCTTGAAAACTAAATAATAAGTTGGTATATATATATATATATATATATATATATGAAAATCTAAAAAATAGTGTGTATGTGTGAAACTTTGGTTGGCCATAAAACACTATTTTTGTGTCCGTGTACTACCTTTTTTTTTTTTTAATATAAATTTTTAAAATCCCTTTTTCTTTTACTAAATACAACTTTTTAAATAACCCATTCTTGAAAGCTAAATAATAAGTTATACCAAACAGACGTAGATCCTCTTCTTCTTCAATCATAAACGCACTTGAGCCTTTTGCCACAACAATGGTAAGTGTGGACCAGGTAAGTAGTGTTGTTTTAGTGGAGTCTTTTATCCTTTTGTCTCGATAAATAAGTCAATGGATAAGGACACAATTTTTTTATCTCATAATCTTAGGCTACAATACATATTTTGAGTTCATAAACTCTAGATATTCAATAGACTTGCTCACTGTTTAACTTGTGATTCAATTTAAGAGAGACTATAGTTTACATATGTAACATGTAAGGGCAGAGCCCGGGGGTGAACAGGGGTGATTCCCACCTTGTCCTACCATAATTTCTAAAACCATTTGTTTAATCAATTTTCCATTATCCATATTAAAATTTCATTTTTTTTTATTTTTTATGGATTTCCTTTATATATATTTTTTAGATATAATATAACTAAATAATTAATAGACTATTTCCTTTAAGTATAAAACTTCCTTTAAAAAAGAAAAGGAAAATCATTCTTATTTTATCAATGTCTTTTTAAGATTCAATTCTATAGAAGAAAAACGAAGATTAAAAAAAAATTAAAAAAAGAGACAAAAAATATTTTTTACATTTCCAAAAGTGATAAAAATCCTAAAAATAGCTCAAAAACTTAATACAATAATAATTTATTGTCTTCTTGAAAATATGTGTAACACCCCGACCCAATTTTTATAATTAGACTATGTGTTTAAGTGGTTAGGTATTATTAATATTTTAAGCCACTTACTTACAAAGTATTTAATAAACATATTATTTTATAATGTCATTGAATAAGAATTGTAAAAATTATAAATAATTGAAATGGCTATTTGTATTATAAATATATACTTAGTATGTGCAAAACTATATTAAGTGGTTAAGTTATGAAATATATATATATAGGTATATGCAAAGTTATATTATTTTTGTAAAAAAGTGTGAGTGTGAATGCAATAAATTATTTTGGTAGAAAAGTAAGTGTGAATGCAAGAAAGTTGAAAGATGGGTTATCCTCCCTTTCCTTAGCAATATACGTATGGCACACAAGATATTTTGCTCGACTTCTTGACTACACCAAGAGGTTCATCTCTTATTCTCCTTTCCCTATTCCTTTTCTTTGTCTTATTGCTTTGTTCTTTCCTTGTACTTACACGGCAACACTTCATTTTCTTCTTTGACTTTCTCAAAGAAATAAGACTTAAGAAACTCTTTTGCTCCCATTTCCCACGGATCCATGCAAATCAGAAATTTGCACCTCACTTTACACTCTTTTCTCTTAAGGAAAGTGCTAGGAAGCTCCCTTGAGTCTTCCCTCAAGTCCACCGGTTCACACACCAAAAGAAAGCTCATTTCTTCTTCATATTCTCTAAAAGGAACCAGAAAACTCTCTCAAGCTCTCTACCATTCTTTCATGAGTGGTTCTATGTCTATTTTTCCCCACAAGAACCATAAACTTGGTAAGGATTCTAGCTACTCTCCTCTTAGAATCCATGTTTTCCTTTAAATAATTTTAGTAATGGTATTTGTAAGTCTATATATATATATATATATATATATATATTTATATATGCTGTTTTAAGAAGCTTTGAAGTTGTGTGGGTGATTTGTTGAAGGTAGGTTAGGGTTTTTACTAATTAATGATTTTATAGGATTAAGGAAGTAAGAAAAAGTTAGGATGAGTATTTTGATGCTGCTGCTGGGATTTTTGGTTGTGTGTATTTTGCTCTAAAGGGTTAAATGACTGTATGAAAGTGTTTTATAACATGTCTAATGAGTGTATAAAAATACCCAAATGAAATTAAGGCCTATTGCTATTTGTTGATAATTTTGTAAGAATATGTACTGAAGCTGTCACTGTGACAGATTCTGTGTTCATGCATGTTAAATTATGTATTAAATTGTATATAGTGAATTTGGATGCTAGGGATAATTCCTATGAAAACTAAGACACTTGTGGTTGTTATTGAATTGGTCTCACAGCATTCGGATCAATACAAAAATAATGGTTTAATTTCCAAGTTGCATGAATTTTTGACAGGACAGATTTGAGTATGCTGTCTTGCGTGATTTTTAGTAAATCATGGGCTTATGCTGTGACTCCGAAATTTTTATGGTTTATAATGAACATACAGGGGAGTAGTTATATAAAATTTCATGACAATTGGATGTGTTTGGACAGCCCGTTTGTATTTTACAAATGGGGCATATGCTGCTGGAATAGAACAGTGAACAGTAAGGGACATGCCTAACTTTGAGGATTTAATTCCAAAGTTAGGGTGAATGTTTTGAGCTATAATTTAATATGCTCATCCTTTGATATGTTCGAATCATATATAAATTGTATGAATTGGTTTCTCTATGATTTAGTACATTATATTGTCTGATGAATGTATTTTTGTTTGTGGGAACCTCGTTGAGGTGGGATTAGGATTTCCTTGATTCTAAGAGATAGGCTTTGAGATGAATGTGTAAGTCTATGACAAGGAAATTATAGATAGTAATAAGTTTTGATTTATAGTTTAGGTGTTACCAGTATCCAAGTCTAAGCTCCTTCAACTTTAGGCTCTCGGTTCCTCTGCTTTCAGGTAAGGGATAAGTTATATGAGCATTTGGTAAGTCATGAGGTTATTTTAAAGTATATTATGCATTAAAATGTTTTTGATTAGAGATATGGCATGTAATCATTATTCTGACAAAGATATGTTCGTGAGCTTTCGAAAAACTTATGTATATGATTTAAGCATATTGATGCTATTATCGATTCCACGAACATGATGTTTAAAGAAAAGAATGGAAATGCTATTATCATGAAATGTCATACAAAACAAGAAATTTCAGTATGATGTAAAGTATGAAATGTTTTCGGGTTATGTCTTCTGGTGATCTGAACTCTGCTAGTATGGGTTAATTATTAGCTTTCCATGGAAAACGTTATATGATTGGCCATTAAGTGGGACTGGCTCTGCTGTACCCGCCCCTTGTTGGTTACGGCCAACTTGTGGGGGAAGCCAACCTATCCCCATGGTTGGAAGATATGTATTATGATGTAATCCCGGGAATATCTGGCATTGTGGGGAATGCTGGATGCCTAGCACCGTGGTGCTAGAAGCCTCCCAAATAAGTACAGACTTATCAGATACAGACTAACCAATAAGTTATTTATGAACAGCTATGTTATGTTATTAATCATGAGAGAATTATTTTGTTAAAATGCATTGTGAAAAGCAAAAGCTCTCATGGCAAGAAGAAGTTTCTGATGAAAAGAAAAGTTGTTCATCAAAGATAAAAGTTTCTAAAGTTCTGTTGTGCTATAAAGATAAAGTTTCTGATGAAAGTACAAGTTATGTTTAAAAGTTATCAGATACCTATTCTGTATGAAATGTTAAGTTTTATGACTATAGAAGTTATAATATTTTTCGAGAAAATGTTTATAAAGAAAGATTTTCTTATTGGGTCAAGATGGTTCTAGTTTAATACAAAGTTGCCGATTTTCTGATTTAAATTAAAATAATTATTTTGTAATGAGAATACATATACGACGACTTTGTAGAAAATGAAAGAAGTTTAATCTAAAAGGTTTTAGTAATATTATCCCGATAAGAAAAAGGAGAACAATTATTTTCTATGGAGAGCGTATAAGCTATTATGAATAGTATAAAATACTATGCATGAAAAGATGTTCTCCTATTCGAATATTCATAGAATGAAATGATCTGATTTACATGCATCTTTATTGAATTCTCATATATCTTACCTTTACTGAGTTGTGTAGCTCACCCCTTCCACTCTTTCAATTAGCAGGTTTTATTTTGGAGTAAAGGGAGCCTTAGTCGAGTTTTGGAAGGAGCTGGTTTTAGTTTTATATGTATAGATCTTAAATTAGCAATTTGATGTGTAGCTTTATAGTATTGTGTATTGTAGGATCTAATGAAAGTGTGTACCTTAAAGTATTAAGAGATGTATTGTGTGAAATTCAGAATTTGAGTAACTGGTGAATTATGTTATTCTTTGAAGTACAATGTAGATGCTCTGAATGTCAAGTGAAAGGTTATATCATTTAAGTAAAGAAAAAAAAATGAAAGGAAAGAGGAAAGATTTTGTAAAAGTTTTCAAAAAGTTAAGTTGGTTCTTGTTAATATCAGGTTTAGGCTTGATATTAGCATGCCGGTCATGGTCACAAATCCGGGTATCAGGTTTGGGGCGTGACAATATGTGTCTAAGTAATAAAATGTAAAAAATAATTACATAATAAACTCCATAATTTAATAATATTTTTAACTTAAATTCTAAATTTTCAAGTGCATATATCTTTTTTGTATAGTTTTTAAAATGTTATAATTTGATCGGGTCAATTTATCAATATATCAATACTAGAAATTTGTCAAGCTACTAAAAATCATCATGTGAATCATATGTGGAATTTTGACTTCAAAAAGAATTTCCCAAAGTGGATTATTT
Organism: Quercus robur; assembly: GCF_932294415.1. Lineage (NCBI taxonomy): Eukaryota > Viridiplantae > Streptophyta > Magnoliopsida > Fagales > Fagaceae > Quercus > Quercus robur. Next base: position 83,946,594 of record NC_065535.1, read on the forward strand.
ATGTGTAAAAAATCTTAACAAATATATACATCATTTGTGGTTCTTCTTACTTTAAAATATCATTAAGTATTCATATGAGTGGTTTTATTTAGAGCAATCGCACTAGTGATTGCAAAATAAAAAAATAAAAAAAAAAGTAGTAAGTTTTACATATTTTTGTTCAAAAATTATTCACATCAGTCTCTCTATATTACTGTTCATATACATTTTTGTTACAGTAACTGTGTATAATTACATGGTTATTTTAGCTTTGTATTTTTTTTTTTTTAATAATTTTTTCTATCACCTCTTGAATCAGATTCTCTCTTCACTTCTCCTATTCTGCTTCTCTCTCCTTCCCTATGCTTCTTCCCTAACTATTCCTTTGTCAAGCCCATCCTAAATCTAAATCACAAACTCATCAAACCCACATACAAATCCATAAAGAAATCATCAAACCCATTTTGCACAAAGAGAGAGAGAGAGAGAGAGAGAGAGAGGCCAAATAGATTTTAGATCTAAGGGAGAAGAGAGAGAAACTAAATGAAAATAATAATAAAAAAATGATTATTTAAATAAAATAGTGTATATGATAGATAATCTTATATGTGTGTTTTTGAAAAGTGATTGTTTAAAATAAATAAATAAAAGTTTTTATACTAAAATAGATAGAAAAATTTACACAAGTTGATGTGAATGCTCTTAGATTGGTCTCAAGCATTCATGTGCACACGTACGCATCTATGTATCACTTCTAAGCCCCCCCCCCCCCCCCAAAAAAAAAATTAATCCTACTTCCGCCATCAGATCGAATAAATGGTATTGTCATTAGGGACTTCTAGTTAGTTTATATGATGCTATGGTCAACCCTCTCTCTCTCTCTCTCTCTCTCTCTCTCTCTCTCTCTCTCTCTCTCTCTCTCTCTCTCTCTCTCTTAAATTCTTAGATGGATTTATTACAACGTCATTTTCCCTTTTTTTGTTTAATCATGCTGAGTTAAAACAAAACTAAGGTTAGGTACGATAAATTCAGTGTTAATATATTGCATGTTTTAAACTTCAAAGCATAATTATTATTAGGGTTATCCTAATAAGTGCCCTTAAGATATTGATTAATAATTCAATTAAAGAAAGTTGGACAAACTACATATTTGGTCCTCGACCTTTACAGCATATGTTAATTTGATCTTTAACCTTTCAAATGTGTCAAAATAGTCACTGCTATTAAGTAATGGATGGAAAATACTGACATGGCTTACAGCCAAAATAAAGTATAATTTTCTATGCCACATAGATTACCATGTGTAATGCCATATCAGCATAAATTAAAAAAAAAAAAAAAATGTAGATCAAACAAAATCCCTAATCTCAAACAAATATCTTTGTTTCTGCCTCACTAAAACTTGATGACAAATTCAAAGGGGTTTCTTTTCCAGTATTTTTGTCGGAACCAAACACAGTAGAATCAGTACCTAAAAAACTTGAAAAGGTAGATATGGAAGGTGAAAATGCAGGGGTGACAGAGGTAGGGAGAATATTCACTAAGAAAGGAGAAAGGGGAGACCATCAAATAGCCTAAGCCTCTAGTTTAGTCGTCACTCGTCACTGTGATAGACCCAACAAGTAGTCTCACCTCTATGTACTCACGCCACAACTTTACAACAAAACCCAACAAAGAGATTGGGCTATTCAACTCACAACCATAAACAAAATGACTTCATTGCACGCCTCTTATATTAGGTAGTCCCCACCAAATGGAGGGCAATAAATTTTGGGACAGTGATTGTGGGTTTTAGGATGCCATTGCAAAGAATAGGCTAACAAAGAGAAAGTCAGAGTAATTCCTGGGTTGTTGTTTGGTAGATTTTCAGATATCTTTGTTTTTGTTTGAAGTATATTGCTAATGGTGACGGTAGATTGAGGGGTTCCGTTCTTTGGCAAGGAGAGGAGATGGGGATTGATTAAGGATGGGAACATAGAGAGATTTTTAATTTGTACTCCCTCCGTCTCACTTTGTTTGTACTATTTGAAAAGTCAAACTTTTTAAGAGAATATCATTTATTATCTTGTCTACCTTTTAAAAATGTATAAATTTCCAAAACTACCCATAAATAAATTTATTAAAAAAATGAATTATTAATAAAATAGGAGTATAATAGAAACATTAGTAAATTAATGACTTTTATTTTTAGAAACAGGACAATATTTTGGGACATCCCAAAATGGAATAGAGGACAAACAAAGTAGGACGGAGGGAGTATTAGTTTAATCTTTAATGATGTGGGATCTAAGTGTCAATTTAATGATGTGGTTTTTTTTAAGGTTTTGCTGATGTTGTAGTCCATGTAGCAGTTATGTGGCAAAAAATTATACTTTATTTTAATTATTAGTCATATCAGCATTTTTCATTCATTACTTAACGGCAATAACCATTTTGACCAATATCAAAAAGTCAGGAACCAAATTGACACATTTGAAAAGTTAAGGACCAAATTGAAATATAACGAAAATGTTAGAGATCAAATATGTAATTTACCCAAGAAAATTTAAAAAAAAAATTAATATTTTGACAGTTTTTTTCATTTTCCATAAAAGTGATGTCAAAACTTTCTTAAAATAGATTATTAACTAATGTCATAAAGGTACTCGTTAGCATTTTCTTTATTATTATTTTTACTATAAAATTTATTTGTTACCGCCTAAAATTATATAGTTTAAATTTTTATATATTTTTAGCAATTAGAGTAGAAAAAAAAATTTCACTAGAAACAAACACACAAAAAATAAGATATTAAGTTCTAATATAAAGACACACCACAAACTCTAATTAAAAATAATGTATTTTAAAAATCATGAATTAGTATAGAATCCTAAGTTTTCCAATTATAAGAGTATAAGCCTTAAATAACCAGCAACTAATTTCCAACTTGGTGACGTGGGACAATGGCCGGGGAGCTACTTTCTAACCCCTTTTTTCTTTCTTTTTTTACGTGGAAGCTAAATATTGTTGAATAAAAAGAAGACTAGGGAATTATCACCTTCTCTGGACAAGATATGAGCGGGTGCAGAGAAGATGAATAAAAAAGAAGATAAATAGTTATCAGTAAGTATCACCATCAATGTTGCAGCGTGAGGCCCATTTAGCAATATTGTATAACTTTTCAAAGAGTTTTGCAGATCTGAGACATGGGAAAGTACGCCCAAAAGAAAAGAAGTGCAGAAGCATCCGATGTAACCAATTACAGTAATGTTTCTTTCTTCTTGATACATCTTAACGAGTTGGGAGAGGATTCGAACCCTCTGACACATAGTTAGAAAAAGTGAAAACCAAATTTTTTTTCCACAATTGCTAATGTGATAAATTATAATTTGAGCCATATACTAACATTATTTTTATGGAAATGTTAACCAATGTGAGTTATTTTCAAAAACATTTTATTGAAAAAATGATAAAATGATAAATGTTATTGACCTTTTTTTTATATTTCCTATAGAAATAATATCAAAACTTTTCTATTATGATTTATTAACAAGGGTTTGGCTTATCTTTAGTATTTTTTTTAACTGGAATCTCCTTTTATTTTAATTAGAAATTGTCACATAACACATTTTTATAGGTCATGCTAACAATTCATTTTAGAAAAATTTTGACATCACTTTTATAGGAAATGAAAAAATCTGTCAAAACATTAATTTTTTTTTTTTTTTTTTACTTTTCTTCTACAAACTTTATTTAAATAGATTATTAACAATCCGTTAGCATTACCCTATTTTTATTAGCATACTTATCTTTTTTCTTTTTTTTTTCTTTTTTTTTTTTTGTTTCTGAGAATGACTTATCTTCTTTTAACCGTTGTGGAAAAATATTGTGGAAAATTGTGTCCTAAACTTATTGTAACAATAATATCATCTATCAACCGCTCTGGAGTGAGAGAAACTTCGAATTGGATCAAGAATTTAATGGCTATTATTGTTTTGTGAACTACATAATTAGACACAGTTGTAATTCCCAGGCTATTGTTGCATTCAATGTGGACCCAGAAACTCAAAAGACTATCTAAGCCCTAAGGAGTAAGGAGTAATAAGGACCCAAAAAGAAAAGAAAAATAAATAAATAAAGATGGGACGCACTACTCCCCAGTCCCCATCCCATTCCCATGTGACGGAAAAATTCATCCTTATCATCTCGCTATCAGGCAATTTTCATAAAATAATGAAGAAGCGACCTTAGCCAAGTGGCCCAAGTTAAATGGCTGGGTCATACCTATCAATCGGTGCAAGGCTTTATAACTCAGTCCTTACACACCTCCCTTACCTTTAGACATCCAAGTTTTTGACAGCCTGAACTGAAGCAAAACCCAGGAGTCTTATGATATAGAGAAAGGGAGAGTTAACCATACAGCATTTTTAACAAGATTTCCTCACTTAAAAAAAAAAAAAAATCAATTAAATCTTCTTCTTTTTTAAGAGAATTTCAACTTATGACATCTACTTCTTATATATCATCTACACAACTTCACATCAGTATGTTATATGATATATAAGGGTGTATAAAAAAAATAAATAGGAATAGTTTAAGTATTTGGTAAAAAGAGACGTATTTAACATGAAAATAATAAGACATCATACTAAAATTGGTGTGATGTGGTTCTTTGTTAGCCAATTCTCATTAATTCTAATCCAAGTTAAGATAGGCACGCTGGGATTTCAAAGGTATGAATTGAAACCAAATTCAGTTTGTTTTGGTTTGAACTGTTTTTGCATACTTCATTTTGGTACCGAACAAATAATTTGGGCAAAATAAATTCTACTTCATGGATTTCCACACTAGAGGCTATGCGATTTTTTTTTTTTTTTCTTTCTTTCTTTTTTTTTATAGGTTTTCACCCCAAGGGAAGGGGCTTCAGAATTGTTTGGTTTATATTGAACTGAAATCCGGAAAACTCCATCATAAACAAAATTTAAAAGGGGTGTATACACATCTATGAACTAATGGGTTAAAGGAATGAGAGGGGTAACTCTTATTATGAAATCAAGGCCAATGGGTTTAGGTCTCAGCTGTTTAAAAAAAAAAATCACAGTTTGTTAAGATGGTCAATTACTATTAGTACTTTCATATTAGTCAATCAATGGTGTCACCATGGCTTTTGTGTGCCTTTGTATTAGAACTTTTTCTCTCTCCCTTGTGTATATGTGTGTGTTTGTTTCTCAAAAAAAAAAAATGGTCACTTTTATTATGCACCATTTATTATATGACATTTTAACCATTGTAAAAAATTTTGTATCACTACAGTAATTGTATCCAGCCATAGACCATAACAAAAATTTGAAAATTAATTATTAAAAAAAAATCGCTATATCTAAAACAACGCAAGATTATAAAGCACGCAGGCATTAGGCATATAACCCAATATATCATCAGTTTATATTAACATTTCAATAGTTCCAGAAATTCAAATCATTTCCATTGTCTTCTTCAAAGTAATTCATATATATCTGATGCTTGGCAGCGTCTCACCAACACAACAGAAGAATTTAAAGTTTTTAACAACCACACAATATATTTACCTACAAAATCCTTCCAAATATTCATGATATAATATCTGAATTAACGGACACAATAAACTTGTTACAAAATTTGTTTCATTCCTTCAATTGAATTTTAAGGAAGGTAATGTATACAGGATCTGGGCAAAGGTAATTTCTACAAGAGAAAGAAGCCATCCATTTTGAGATACCATGAATATAAGTTCCATCATTTGAGTTTAGTGCAGTCTCTCTTTCATCCCATTATTTCAAAAAGAACATGTCATTTGAGCTAAAGCAATAGATAAAGTGGAGTGCAGTTTTTATTATGTCAAGCTTAGATTCCCCTCCATCATTTTGTCGCATAATATCTTTCATATATTTTGTCAACAATGCTGATGTTGTCTGTTTCAGTCAAATCAGAGTCTTAAGTCAACTAAAATAACTAACAGACTACTTAATCTTAAAGAAACGAGCTAAACTTTGCACAACACAATGCTAAATTAATCCAATTAAATCGGTTAGATGTTGTTAGCTTAAACTACTGGCTACATATTTTCTTTCTCATTTAACTACTCCGTGTGAATGAACCAAGATTTTCTTTACAAAATTGACATTTTGCACCATTGCAGCTCGCAACCGTCTGCTTCTAGAAGTTCACAATTAGAGCTACAGAGATTTAGAGGTCAGAAGAGAGGATTTAACAACAAATGCCAGGGCATCTTGGATTTCAAAGCATATATACTACAAAAGAGAAAGATGTCTACAAACCTCGCCCTTCACTATGACCGGTAAACCGGTCAGATGGAAGCTCCATTTGCCAGCAAAATTGCCCATCATCGGGCGCCTTACGCTTCCTCATTGTTGCCTCCGAATTCTGACCTTCACCCTTTGAATTCCACTCTCTTGAACTAGACTCAAAGGGATCATTAGCAGCCTGCCTCGGGAAAAAACAGAACTCCTTTGTCTGTGGAGACAAATCACCAACCTTCCCCCCATCTTGAGAACCAGTTGAACCAACATCTTCAGTTTCACAAGCTAAACTTTTGTCAATGTTCATACAGGAGTGAGAAGATAGACCCAACCTCAAAGATAAATCACATTCTCTCTCCCGTGGCTTCTCCTGGGTGTCTTGCGCAAAGCCTCTTGAAGTATTTTCAGAGTTCTTACAGGCGAAAAGGTTCTGCAAGACACCAATTTCGGCAGGCTCTGAAGTTGATGTTCTGATTGGTGTGCCAACATATATAGTATCGGAATGTGGCTCTTCTGGGACCCGGGAGCCTAATTGAGACTCTCCAGTTTGATAGTGAGTTCCATAGTACAATGGATACACTGTACCCAAGTTCAATGGGGTGTTACTTTCCATGGTCATCAACTGGTTACGACCAGCAGGAACGCTCTCTAATGAGAAAGGGTAAGTCCGAGGGGCGGTGAGGTTAGCATTTGGGTTGACATGGCAGTTAGATTCCGAAACAAAACGAGCAGAATTTATGGAAGTGGCTCTTGAAAGGTTTAACGGGTTTCCGGAGTGAACTGGCGACAACTGAGGCCGATGTTCATAAGTAGTTCTAGCAGGTGCAGAAGGGGGCTCATGGGTTCTCGGCGTAAGGTAACTCCTAGGATTAGTGTGCCTTTGGCTTCTCGAAGCCCTCACCGGAACACAGCCCAGATTAAGGGCAGCTGAACCACATAAGGAGGGAGAACAAAAAGAAGCAAATACAAATTACAAACTCAAGTTTATTCATTTTGAACTAGTTCTCATTGCAAATAAAGTAAAAAACCAAGCTTGAGCTAATATACTTCCACAATGAGGAAAACCCAGAAAGCAAATTAACAAACTTGGATCCAACACAAAACAAAAATTAGTACCTTCAATGCAAGGCGGCAAAAGCTCTCCGGTTTCAGTGCTCTCATCTCTCCGAATGATTGTGTTAATGGCATCATTTACTCTGTCCCATAGTGTTTCAAGACTCATATACTCAACCTAAGAAATGAAACTATGCAAAATCAGTACAAAGCACAAAAATGCATACTAAGATCCAATTATATCTCGGACAAGTGAAGAAGAAAGACCTCAGAATTTGCTTTGGAGTACATGATTTCTTCTGCTTTCAGAACAACGATAGGGAGCTTCTCTTGCCACTCTTTGTTCTTTTTGGTTACATCGCTGTGAGACTCATTGGCGACCCTAATCAAACACATGGTGGGCACTCAGTTAAATGCACATATAGAGGTCCAAAGAGCGAGAGAAGAATCAAAATAAAGACGACCCAGAACCTGAAAATCTGTTGAACAATGGAACCTCTTATGGGATGGTGTCTATCGCTGTGCCAAGCTCTCCTAACGCACTCGTAAGGTCTAGGGCCTGGCCTTGGCATCTTCAACAGCAACAAGTTTTAGTCTTTTTTAGCACAACACAAAATGGTAGAGAACACTATAATAAGAGAGAAAAAAGAAAGATATTTGTGGTTTTATTATTGCTGGGAAGAAGAAGAGGTAAGGGGCATTAGTTTAGTCTACATGGGTATTTAGTGTACTGGGTTTACCTTACACCTCACACCTATGGGTTTTTTGTTTCTGTTTGTGTGTGCACTTTCTTTCACTTCATTTCCCAAATTGCAATGGGACAGTTTTGCTGTGTACGACGCGGGAGAGAGAGAAAGAGTAGCTTTCCCCCATTCTGTTGCCTTCCCCAATAATTAAGAGAGTTTACCATAGTTCGATGTACAATCTTTTCTTATGTGTAGTAGAGACTAGACTAGAGAGGCGTCACCTCTTAAGGAAAAGGAGAGTTGAGACTTGAAAGTGTGGGGTGGGGGTGGGTATCAAAAAGTGCCAGTCTTTGTCCATCAGAAGTCTCTCTCTCCATTCCCACACCTTGAACTCTGTTTTTTTTTTTTTTTTTTTTTTTTTTTTTTTTTTTTTTTTTTAATCTCTGTTTGTCTATATAGACCCATGTCATGAACCATCAGCGCTTGCCCCTCAGTACATGCATGATTTATTTCTCGATCTGTACATTATATAAACTTTACTGAGTTATTATTATGGCATCAAAAATTTAAAAAAAAAAATTTACTGAGTTGTGAAAGGAAGTTAATTGAATCAACCAAATTTACTGTTGTGTATGTACAATTGCTTCACTTTTTCTAGGTTCTCTTTGTGACATTACTTTATAAAACGTACATCAATGACTCATCATCACTTGTGACATATTCCTCCGCTCATATTAACAAATAACACTAATGAACAAGCATCATAAGTTAGAATTTCTTGTATTTATCGAATAAAAAAAAAACACGCAAACACATGTATTCCTCGCACCTATATTCAATGTGTGGGAGTTTTTCATTCCCTCTTACTTGTGTGTGAACTTATTTCTCAACAAAAAAAAAAAAATGTAATTATCCCACATTTGTTTAAGAGGTTATGTTATGTATAGTATAACTTATCATACTCCTCTTAAAAGTTACCATAATTTTTTAGTAGAGTTTGTGGTATCTTCGTGTTTTAAAAAAATAAATGCGCGTGAACTTTAGCGAAAATTGAAAAAGAAAGAAAGAGACAGAATTCATGAGTGTGATGCTCATGAGGTGCTTTCAAAAGGATGAGTGAAAGTTAAAATTAGGCAAAAAGACATCTTTGGTTCCAATATTATATGCCTATTTTCAATTTGGTTACCAAATTTTTTCCAGTATTCAATTTAGTTATTTCATTGTCAAACTTGCTACTAATTTAGTCCCTACCATTGTCTCACTTACGAAAATGCCTACCTAGGAAACAATCTACAATGCTAACTACCTAATATTAAAAGATTAAATGCAATGTTGACGTGTCTAAATTTTAGTGACATTTCTTTTCCTTTGTGTGTATGCATGTGTGTTTGTTTCTCAAAAAAAAAAAAAAAAAGTGTGAGCTTTAGCAAAGAGAGAGAGAGAGAGAGATCATAAGTGTGATGCTCTTCAAAAGAATAAGTGAAAGTTAAAATTAGGCAAACAGACATCTTTCGTCCCTATATTTTGGGTCAACTTTCAATTTGGTCTTAAAGTTTTTTTCAACATTCAATTTAGTTCTTACATTGTTAAACTTGCTATTAATTTAATCTTTATTGTCATCTCACTTACAAAAAATGCCTACTTGGAAAACAGTATGCTATGTTGGCAGCCTAATATTAGAATATTAAATGCAATGCTGACGTGTCTAAATTTTAGTAATCACATTAGCATCTTCTTCTTCTTTACCAATTTTAATGCTCAAGTTTTCTTTCTATTTTCTTTCACTTTTTTGTTAACCAAACACAAACCCATGGGAAAGAAAGTGTAATTCCAAAATCTCAAGTTTTCTCTCTCTCACTTTGTCTTATCCCAAAGAAAGAAATGGCTCTAACCCTAGCACAAGCCTTCTCCTCCACTACGCTCTACCACCTAACCACTCTAAAGCACGTCCTCTTCACAATCACCCACCCTACTCCCATAAAAGAAGATTTACAATGCCTTGTGCGAGAGGTTTATGTCTTTTGCGACACAAATCAGTAATTAAAAAAAAAAAAATATATATATATATATATATATATTTTAAATGTTGATGTGCAAGTTTGAAAATTACAAGAACTAAATATGATGCTATGAAAGCTTAGAGACCAAATTGGAAGTAGGCCTAAAATATAGGGACGAGAAAGGCATATCTACAATATGATTGGAAACAAAAGTGAAAACTTAATTGATTTTGAACTTTACAAATGAAGCTAAATTTTTAAAACTCTTATGGTGACCACCCATAATTATATGTATTATGAAAATGAATCTTTAAATATAAATTGGATCTGGTTAATGAGTCTTTCAAGGATATAAGTTAAGGTATAGTTTTTGCTAGTTGCGAGTTTAGACCCAAGCACAACTTGCATTTTAACTAAGATCACTCAAACCAAGTGATCAATTAATTCAATTTTAGTTTGCAAGTGTCATGGATAAAGATAACAATAAATAGACCATAACACATACCGACTTACAAAACCTTAAGTATGCAATGTACATGCAGTCAAGCATTTAACTTATGCTAGCAACATACTGCACTACTCATTTCTCTTCACAATCTCCAAATGCTTAGTCGTAACACTGACCATAAGTCCAATCACTCGAAAACTCCAAGGCCTCTTGAATATTTCAATTGGTCTTTGTGATTTTTAGTGATCCAAAGTACTCGAGGTAATACTCGGTGTTTTGGTGAAGTTCTCCTCTCAATGATGTTCAATGGGAGAGGGTGGGTATGTGAGAATATGGGATTTTTCCTCTAAGGTTATAGAAGCCTCTATCTTCATTATTTGTGAATCAGGGTTTTTTTTGTCTTATAGTGAGTACAAATCAAGGGTTGAATGACTGCTCTTAAATTGGAAAACAATTATGAAATTTTCATGGGCAACTTGCTCGATCGAGGTAAAGGGCTAGTATCAAGCGAACTTCTTTGTGGCTCAATTTTAATTCATTCACTTGAAACTTCAAAATTCATGCAATTGAAGATCATCACAACAACAACTTGAACTTCTTTTATTAGCTCCTCTTCCTTAATGACTCAGATGATTACAACTTGAATGAAAATGTTACATAGTAATCAATGCAAATACATTTGAAACTTTGACATAGAATTTGCCAACACTAAAATGACCCTAACACTTTTCACTCAAAAAAAAATTAAAGTATATTTAATATTGAATAAAATGCAAATTGCACCTTCTAAGTTTGACTGAAATTCATTTTAGTTTAACTTTATTTTCATTCAATTAAAGTTTCGAATTCATTCAACTTAGACCTTTTGTCCAATTCAATTAAAAAAATCTGTTAAGTATGCAATTAATTAATGAAAAAAATATTTTTTGAAAAAAATATTCTCACATAAAAAAATCAATAAAATATTTATTAATTTTATAGATTTTTTTCATGTGAGAAAATTATTATTTTTAATAGCAATTTTTTAATGGAATAATTGGATGGAATGCATGAATTGAATAAATTTGAAATTTAGAACAATATATTATTTTTCTTAAAAAAAATAAAAAGAAATAAAGAAGAGAAAGAATAATATATGGTTAGAACATTAGGAATAGTTCAATTAAAATTTTACCCCAAAAAATAAAAAATTTATGCTAGCTTACTACTAGCCAAATTAATTGCTAGTTACAATACAAAGCCAAATCTAACTAATACTATAGCTTTGCTAAATGAATCAATCTCTCTCTCTCTCTCTCTCTCTCTCTCTCTCTCTCTCTCTCATAAAACTCTTCCAACCACCTTAATTCATAGGTTCAATAGAATATAAAAAAAGAAGAAGGGAGATGGATGTTAGGTATATTTGAAAAACATGTATCTAATTAAGAGCATTCACATTTGGCTCTTCAAAAGCCAAAATAGAGACTTATATAGCTCAAAATCACCCATAAACACATCACATCTAACTTTTCATTGTGGGCGCAAGAGCTTGCGATGAGTGGTTTTCTCGTGGGAAGTACGCCTCAGCTTAGGATGAACTGTGGCAAAAGATGTAAATGGAGTCACCACCTAGATTAGGTCTAGGAATGGACCTCTCTCTCTCTCTCTCTCTCTCTCTCTCTCTCTCTCTCTCTCTCTCTCTCTCTCTCTCTCTCTCTCTCCCCAAAAACTTCTACCCAAGCATGTTGCGCTTTCTATAAGGAAAGGGGTAATACACTTTCTTAAAAAATATATATATAGTGTTGGATTATGGATGATGGCAGTTTAATGGATTATGGTGGTGGGAAGGGGCTTAGGCTAGGAGGTATGGACACAAGCACCAACACGGGTACGGAAATGACACAATGACAAGAGCAATTTTTGAAAAATTTTAATATGTCACGACGGGTATGACAATGTTATAACACTGATATGACACCTCAAATGAAGTATTAGGTAGGATGAAAATTCCGTGTGATGGGAGAAAGGAGAATGTAGGAAAGAGGAATTAAAAAAAAAATTAAAATTAAAAGTAGTAGGAATATTTTAGGGTAAATTGCACTCATACACCCAAGTTATAGAGGAATTAGATTGAACAAGTCGGTTTTTAGAAAGTGACATTGTGCCCCCAAATTGGAAAACTAGTTAACACTTAACACTGCCGCCTAACCCTTTCATAGATCAAACCGTGTTAAAGGTGGATGCAAAATATTCTTTCCTGATGAATAATCTCAATTTAAAATTTATTAAAAAAATAAAATAAAATAAAAAACGAAGCAAAACGTTTTTAATACATTTTTAAATATTTAAAACAAAAATATAACCAAACAACTTCAAACAATTGTGATCCAATATTGTATAAGATAAATATGAAGGATGTATTTGAAAAATAGGTAATTAAAAAAAAAAAAAAAGAGAGAGAGAGAGAGTTTACCAAAAAACTGAAATTACACAACCAAACGTAAAGGTGAATTCTCTAAAATAAAAAAGCATCTTTTTATATTAAAAATTAACTCTTAATTTCTTCTACCAATAATGCTATACATATGTACACAACAAATCTCGTAATTTTTTTCCACAACTTGTTGAATTGATATATTGTGATTAGTACAATATTATTTTTATTGAGAATATTATTAATATTATTTTTATTATACATCAATTATATATATATATATATATATATATATATTTTTTTTTTTTTCTCTTATGAGACAGTTTTATGAGATTAATTTATTTCTAATATAGTATAGGATGCTGTCGTGTAGATTCCATAATGTGCGGTCTTATGAGACGTCTTTCTAACAATATGCATGATCTCGTAAGTCATATGATACCCTATTCTTTTGGTGAGTGGATAGTGGATTCTTCAATGAAAGCCACAGTGATAACTTTTTTTTCTGCAGCACCCTTTATCTGTGCGTGCCGACGGCCTAACACTGCCTTTGTTATATATCATACAACCCTGACAATGCATTTGCATCATACTATAATGCAACCCTGACAAATGCATTGGCCTTCCCCACTCATTGATGTTACGTCCACTCTTGAAAAGGGCTTTACAGATATAGGCCCCAACCTCTTCTGCACATTTTAGCATTCCAATTAAGTATCCAACTTCAATTCTTACCTCCTCTAGTAATTGACTCTTCCTTCAAAAACTCTAAAGGAGCCAAAATACACGCAGAGCACGACAGTAGTACCGTTCCTGAATCCATGTACTTCGAAGTACAGAGCTTTTCTTTTACCAATATTATGCCATGTCAAGAACCAGTTGCAACACTAGCCTAGACGGTTAAAAATTTGGGAAAAAATTTATAGTATAAACCTTATAATTTAGGAAGTGTTTCAAGTTAAACTCTATAATTTCATAGTATTTAGTTACAAATTAATCCTTGCATTTTAATAAGTTATAGCTTAAATCTTAAACTTTTATTTGTTTTCATTTGTTTCAATTCAATATTTGTCTTCTCTCTATTTATAATTAATTCAAACGCTGAGGGTTTGAATTAAAACGAATATAAAAGTTCCAGGTTTAATTATATAACTTACAAAACTTTAGGATTTTTTACTTTCGCTTAAACTACAGTCTACAGTGTTTGATACTTTGATTGGTAACTCATAACTTCATAAGTTTTAATTTGAAACGTCCTATAAACTATAGCATTTAAAATGTAATTTCTCCAAAATTTTACTTTATAGGGAGGTTGTGTAGATCAAGTAACCAACAGACCTCCAACATATGCTAAATAAAAAAGGTAAGAAATGGACTTGTAAATGAATCAAGCTATTTATAAACATTTACACCTCGATATGAGGGGAAAAAAACCTTGTTATTGTTTGTTTATTTGGCAAACGAGCTAAACTCAAGGACAGATTTAGGTTTGACTTTCAAATATAATAATTTGATCGTAAACAAACTTATGAGTATGAGACTAGATTTAAATAAATAAATAAATATATATATATATATATAACATTATATATGCATGTGTGTGTTTAAATATACTTATATAGATTTGACATTGACTTCAAAAGTTATCAAAAATCATTTTTAATTTATTGAAAATATAACTACTATATTTTGGAGTATAAAATATAATTTACTAATACATAGTTGGTGAATCTATTTTTATAAGTTCATAAATGAAAATATTCCTATCTAATTATTATATATGATTTTTACCAATACAAAGTTAGTTAAAATCTATTTGTTTTAGTTGATATACGAAAATCATTCAATCTAAGGAATTCAAATAATATAATATCAATTATTAATTTGATTATTAATTATTAACATAGATTAGTGACATTTTATAAAATTTATTCGTGTTGTGTAATATGTGTGAGAATCATTCTATCTAAGGAATTCAAATAATATAATATCAATTATTAATTTGATTATTAATTATTAACAAAGATTAGTGACATTTTATAAAATTTATTCGTGTTGTGTAATATGTGTGAGAATCATTCTATCTAAGGAATTCAAATAATATAATATCAATTATTAATTTTGTGGGGCTAGTGAATTCGCGGCCCAGTCCCACTCTACATGGGGGCCCAGGGCCTAAGGCCCAAGCCGAGGAGAGCCATTACCGAGGACGACCCCTTACTCGGCACCTCACGAAATGCCTGAAGAAAAGGGGAAACTGAGTTCAGGGGCAGGGTAAGGGAAAAAGCTGCCAACATCATAATACCAAGCTCGTATCTGACAAGTCCATACTTTAAACCATACCCTATAACTTTCCCAACGACCCCAAACCATACTAGGTATGGGTTGACAAGACAGGTATGCACCCCAGAAAAGTGAAACTTACACGTGGACTCTAAAGAGGAAAACAAACATGAGTATAAAAGGGGGGAGAAAGGGAAGGATAGAGGGGGGGCGGGGACAACGTCCAAGGACTGGGATCCTACAACCCGCACCAATGGAGGGTCTAGCTAATCAAGCCAGACCCACCCGTACAAGAATTTCCATAGACGCCACGATCAAACCGTCCACCTGTGCCCAAGGTCATGCCTTGCAAGCCCACTCTCTACAAATCATATTGTTGGGGCCCTTTGCATGTGAGTCCAACGTCAATCTTGGGCCGTTAAACAAATCGTGCCCTTACAATTGGCGCCGTCTGTGGGGAGGCTTGCGCGTTGGCTCAGGCGGCGACGGAGTTAAGCCTTTGTCGAGCAAGGGTCTATGAGGGTGCCTTCATTACCAGCGACAGATTGTTGTTGTTCCAACATAAGTTCTCACTAGGAGCTATGCCTGGCAGTGCCAAGGGCACAGGCAATTCTAGGGGCTTCCAACATTAAGTTAACCCCTACCCACCGAGGTCAAGGGGCTAACCTTTGGAAATTAAATCAATAGATAAGTAAAGGAAAACTACAAGTTTTGGACAGAATCAAGGCCTTGCATGGTCCTCGGACTCGAGCCTCTGGGGAAACCAACTACTTAAAAGAAAAATACAAGTTTTGGACAGAACCAAGGCCTTGCATGGTCCTCGGACTCGAACCTCTGGGGAAACCAACTACTTAAAAGAAAAATACAAGTTTTGGACAGAACCAAGGCCTTGCATGGTCCTCGGACTCAAGCCTCTGGGAAACCAACTACTTAAAAGAAAAATACAAGTTTTGGACAGAACCAAGGCCTTGCATGGTCCTCGGACTCAAGCCTCTGGGGAAACCAACTACTTAAAAGAAGAATCACAAGTTTTGGACAGAACCAAGGCCTTGCATGGTCCTCGGACTCAAGCCTTTGGGGAAACCAACTACTTAAAAGAAAAAATACAAGTTTTGGACAGAACCAAGGCCTTGCATGGTCCTCTGACTCAAGCCTCTGGGGAAACCAACTACTTAAAAGAAAAATACAAGTTTTGGATAGAACCAAGGCCTTGCATGGTCCTCGGACTCAAACCTCTGGGGAAACTAACTACTTAAAAGAAAAATACAAGTTTTGGACAGAACCAAGGCCTTGCATGGTCCTCGGACTCAAGCCTCTGGGGAAACCAACTACTTAAAAGAAAAATACAAGTTTTGGACAGAACCAAGGCCTTGCATGGTCCTCAGACTCAAGCCTCTGGGGAAACCAACTACTTAAAAGAAGAACCACAAGTTTTGGACAGAACCAAGGTCTTGCATGGTCCTCGGACTCAAGCCTCTGGGGAAACCAACTACTTAAAAGAAAAAATACAAGTTTTGGACAGAACCAAGGCCTTGCATGGTCCTCTGACTCAAGCCTCTGGGGAAACCAACTACTTAAAAGAAAAAATATAAGTTTTGGACAGAACCAAGGCCTTGCATGGTCCTCGGACTCAAGCCTCTGGGGAAACCAACTACTTAAAAGAAAAAATACAAGTTTTGGACAGAACCAAGGCCTTGCATGGTTCTCGGACTCGAGCCTCTGGGGAAACCAACTACTTAAAAGAAAAATACAAGTTTTGGACAGAACCAAGGCTTTGCATGGTCCTCGGACTCCAGCCTCTGGGGAAACCAACTACTTAAAAGAAGAACCACAAGTTTTAGACAGAACCAAGGCCTTGCATGGTCCTCGGACTCAAGCTTCTGGGAAAACCAACTACTTAAAAGAAAAAATACAAGTTTTGGATAGAACCAAGGCCTTGCATGGTCCTCGGACTCAAGCCTCTAGGGAAACCAACTACTTAAAAGAAAAAATACAAGTTTTGGGCAGAACCAAGGCCTTGCATGGTCCTCGAACTCAAGCCTCTGGGGAAACCAACTACTTAAAAGAAAAAATACAAGTTTTGGACAGAACCAAGGCCTTGCATGGTCCTCGGACTCAAGCCTCTGGGGAAACCAACTACTTAAAAGAAAAATACAAGTTTTGGACAGAACCAAAGCTTTGCATGGTCCTCGGACTCAAGCCTCTGGGGAAACCAACTACTTAAAAGAAAAATACAAGTTTTGGACATAACCAAAGCCTTGCATGGTCCTCGGACTCAAGCCTCTGGGGAAACCAACTACCTAAAAGAAAAAATACAAGTTTTGGACAGAACCAAGGCCTTGCATGGTCCTCGGACTCAAGCCTCTGGGGAAACCAACTACTTAAAAGAAAAATACAAGTTTTGGACAGAACCAAGGCCTTGCATGGTCCTCGGACTCAAGTCTCTGGGGAAACCAACTACTTAAAGGAAGAACCACAAGTTTTGGACAGAACCAAGGCCTTGCATGGTCCTCGGATTCAAGTCTCTGGGGAAACCAACTACTTAAAAGAAGAACCACAAGTTTTGGACAGAACCAAGGCCTTGCATGGTCCTCGGACTCAAGCCTCTGGGGAAACCAACTACCTAAAAGAAAAAATACAAGTTTTGGACAGAACCAAGACCTTGCATGGTCCTCGGACTCAAGCCTCTGGGGAAACCAACTACTTAAAAGAAGAACCACAAGTTTTGGACAGAACTAAGGCCTTGCATGGTCCTCGGACTCAAGCCTCTGGGGAAACCAACTACTTAAAAGAAGAACCACAAGTTTTGGACAGAACCAAGGCCTTGCATGGTCCTCGGACTCAAGCCTCTGGGGAAACCAACTACTTAAAAGAAAAAATACAAGTTTTGGACAGAACCAAGGCCTTGCATGGTCCTCGGACTCAAGCCTCTGGGGAAACCAACTACTTAAAGGAAAAACTAGGTTACATGGACCTTAAAATCTATCCGAGGATAGCTCCCCATTAACAATTGGGTTAATCCCTAAACTGCATGGATTCCCAAGTCTGCTCTCGGATCCTCAGTACCAAAGGGATTGATGCAATATAGAGCAACATGTTACTAAAAACACAATCGAAGTCCCTCACTGCTTGGCCATCCTCTCGGATGAATTATTTAGAGTTTATCGTTCTCGGACGGTCTCCTCGCACGTATTACGGAACATTCAGCTGTTATCTCGGTTAGTTTCCTGAATTTAATTTACTGGAAATTATCGTTATTATGCCTGGTAATGTCGGTAAATTAGAATTAGTCGGATTATGTTTCAAGGTTTCCTACTCCAAGTATCATTGAAGAAAAGCACACATAGAGCACACTCATTCACAAAGTAGTTGTTGCAAAAAAAAAAAAGAAGAGAAAAATATTCAAAACAAGTAAATAAATTCCACTTTTATTAAGACAAAGAAATAGTACAACGTGCAATGAAAAGTTGGAATCAGCTTACATTAAAGCTAACTACATAAGCGAAAAGAAAGGTACAAGAGAGTAAAGAGAAAGCCGAGGAAGTAATACAGAGGAGAGGTTGACTGCAGTTCCAAGATGTTGTTCAAGGAAAACCATTCCTCAACACTTTTACATGCCTATAACTCAGGCAGCCAAAGAACCCAACGTGGGGCCTGCACCGTTGAAGAAAAGGCATAGAGAGCCCGACTTCGGGCTAGCGGAGCTGAAGAAAAGGTGCAGAGAACCCAACTTGAGGCCAGCACCGTTGAAGAAAAGGTGCAGGGAGCCGGAAGTTGATGGGCCTTCACGTAACCACGTCTGCAATAAAGCAGACGGCGCTGATGGCGGAAAACTTTACTTCTGATGCACCAAGAATCTGGTGTGACTAGTACCTGCTACGGATTTTGACTAAAAGAAGGAGAAACACCATTTCCCCTTTTGTCAAGACAGAATATTTTCTTGAATCTGTGCCTCCCTTGCCCAGACCACGCTACCTTGAGTCTCGGAAGGACCCGGCGCCTCTGTGGCGGATGGAGTTCCTTCACCCCAACCCGCGCCTCAAACATATTATACTAAGGGTGGATAACACCGGATATGGAAGCTGTGGTTATGGCTGAAGGATTATGGTTTGGGAGGAAACTGAAGGATTTATGTGTAAGTGGAGCAACCCCCTATCCTATTTATTTAAAAGACAAGGAGTTGGCATTTAATTCACGTAGAGTTACAAGGAACGCTACAGACAAAATGGTTTCGGCTCAATTCCCAATGCCACCTGCAACCATAAGATTAAAGGATTCTCGTGAAGACGCATCTCGAACACTGGAACGTTAAAGGGCACCGCGTGACTAAAGACTAAAGGAATGCCTCTTAATCCGGTGCATCTCCTATGCAAATGGAAAAGCCCAAACCTCAAAAAGTACATAATCTGAGTGAGTCATGATGTGGGCCCAGCATTATCAAAATCCTCATCCCCAACTAAAAGTCGGGCAGCAGGATTTTGAGGGGCTATTGTGGGGCTAGTGAATTCGCGGCCCAGTCCCACTCTACATGGGGGCCCAGGGCCTAGGGCCCAAGCCGAGGAGAGCCATTGCCGAGGACGACCCCTTGCTCGGCACCTCACGAAATGCCTGAAGAAAAGGGGAAACTGAGTTCAGGGACAGGGTAAGGGAAAAAGCTGCCAACATCATAATACCAAGCCCTGTATCTGACAAGTTCATACTTTAAACCATACCCTATAACTTTCCCAACGACCCAAAACCATACTGGGTATGGGTTGACAGGACAGATATGCACCCCAGAAAAGTGAAATTTACACGTGGACTCTAAAGAGGAAAACAAGCATGAGTATAAAAGGGGGGAGAAAGGGAAGGATAGAGGGGGGGCGGGGACAGCGTCCGAGGACTGGGATCCTACAACCCGCACCAATGGAAGGTCTAGCTAATCAAGCCAGACCCACCCGTACAAGAATTTCCATAGACTCCACGATCAAACCGTCCACCTGTGCCCAAGGTCATGCCTTTCAAGCCCACTCTCTACAAATCATATTGTTGGGGCCCTTTGCATGTGAGCCCAACGTCAATCTTGGGCCGTTAAACAAATCGTGCCCTTACAAATTTGATTATTAATTATTAACATCGATTAGTGACATTTTATAAAATTTATTCGTGTTGTGTAATATGTGTGAGAAAAGAATAAGATAATCAAGTAGCTTGTGTTCAAAATAAAATTAAATCAATCAATCCTAAACTTTCAATACTTAACTCAACTCAATTCGTTTATAGGCCTAGAACTTTAATAATGAGTTATGGCCTACAAGTACATGGACCAATAATGAGTCTTTAATCTTTACTCTTAGTAATAAATTTTGTTTGATTTTCATTTACTTAAAATTGTGATAATTCTATAAACATGATGGAGATATTATGGCCTAAGAGGTCCATGTTGGAAAAGCTTGAACTAAGATCCACAAAACCATAGAGTGAATAAAAGAATCTTAAAACTCTCTAGAATCACAAGCATACATTTGACACAAATATGATGAGTAGACAAGCATATGGGCATACCTGATTGTGAAGGTAAAAGTCCATGAGAACCAAAAAGAGGAAGCCATAGTCATGGTGAGTAGAACGAAGTGTGTGTAAGGAAGGTGAACTACACCTCTTGACTTGCTCATCTCTCTCCCTCTCATTCCATATTCAAGTCACACACTCATACCCACTAGCCAAGCCACTAACACATATATGAGTCTATATATATCGGTTTATGAGAGTATCAAATTGTATTGGTTTTAGTGGGCCAAACCAATACTTTAGCAAGTAGAGGGAGGGACCTCTCCAATGTGTGAGAATATAAAAATGCAAGCTTGTTCCAATAACGGCTGCCTTTAACTAAATAAATTACACAATAATAAATATATACTATTAATAATAAGGTGCACTAAAATGGGCTCAATATTAACAATATATGGTGATTTCTATATTAGGTCTGGCAAATGCTCGGTAAAATACACTCTAACTTATCCATGTTTTATTAAATAAATAAAACAATAACTATGCTAACCCACAACACACAAAAATTCCAACAGTCCAAACACATTATTGGTCCATGACCATCTTTTTTTTTTTTTTGATGGGAGGTCCATGACCATCTTAATCCTACTTGTTTTGCTAGTATTACGCCTCTAAGGTTAGTCTAGGGTTGGGATAGCTACTATATAATACCTTTCATTGGATCCTTTAAAATACACGAAGTTTATTAATAAAGATATAGCCGCGTAGAACTTTTTCTAAGGTTAGTCTAGGGTTGGGATAGCTACTATATAATACCTTTCATTGGATCCTTTAAAATACACGAAGTTTATTAATAAATATAGCCGCGTAGAACTTTTTGTTGTAAATATATGCTGTCAATCCAAATCACGTTAATTTTGTCAATACTTTCTATTTTTCTCTAATATCTCTCTCATTCTTAAATGCTCTGACCTCCCTACTAGAAGTGCCACCCTACAAGTGTTCTCATTGCCATCTAAGTAGTAGAGTCTACAAATCCATGCCTTTGAAACACTCTTTCGTCTTGGTGCAACCATCATCCAATTATAGTAGTAATCCTCTAACCACCTTCTAATATCGTCAACACCTGTTTGCACATTCCATTCTACATCAAGCCTTTTCCTTAACGGTTTTACATTCAAAACTCAAGTTTCAATTTTTTATTTAAGGGGGTGTTAGATATATTATGACTCAAGAGATCCAAATTCATTCATTGTAGGCTAGCTCTTGTGTTTGTAGAGTTAGTAATCATAATTTTACTTGTAATTCAAGTACTACAACCATGTGATTGGTTTAGGTTCAGCTATTATATCGTATCTCATGTTGGATTCGAATCTGCTATAACACATAGAGTTGAATAATAAAAATGTAGTCACTCGAGACTTTCTATTGCGGACTTATGCTTTGTATTTTTTTTTTCTTCTCTCTCACACTCGTAATCCCTTAATAAATTTTAATAAACAAATACAAGTTACATTTTTAAAGTTGTTGGGACTGGGGATTTAGCATTAAACATGAATTTATGATATTAATATGATATAGGACTTCCAATTTGTTGGGTTGGGTCACAATCTTATAGGCGTAGTTAGTTAAAACGCGTACATAATGCGTGCAACACACTCATATGTCAAATTTAAGAAAACTCATGTCTTGCATTTCCTTTTTAATTATATGGATATATACACTTTTATATTAGATAAAAAGTAACATTCCTGTTGGTTTGACAATACATAACATTCAATTGATAAGAGCATTCTCATTAAAGGTGTTAAAAATGCTAAATGCTATTTTTTAGCATTTTTAACACCTCAAATCATAAAAGACCCATCTTTATCAAGGGTGTTAGATCTTAAAAATTTTAGCAACTTGCTACAAGAAGGTTCTATTACTAATACCTCACTGTAGCAAGCTGCTACTATTTTTTATTATTTTCTTTCTTTCTTTTTCACACACACACACTCTCTCTCTCTCTCTCTCTCTCTCTCTCTCTCTCGTGCTCTCCGTGCCCTCTCTCTCTTTCACTTTCTCTTTGCCTCTCCATTTCCCTTTCTCTCTACATCTCGAGTTCGTGGGTCTCTGCTATGGCTGGGTGTGGTTGGGATGCAATGCTGGGTGTGGTTGGGCTGCGATGGTTTTTCGTGGATCGTGGGTCTGTGCAGTGGTTCATGGATCATAGGTTGATTTCAGTGTGGCTAGGTTGCGGTCGCTGGGTTGCAATGGTTAGGTTGTAGTGGGTTTTGCGATTTGATATCAGTGAGTTTTAATTTCAGTGGTTTTGATTGATTTTGGTGGGTTTTTGATTTCGGTGGCTGGGTTCATGGGTTGATCGGGGTGGCTTTGGGTGCTGGGTGTGGGTTAATCGGGGTGGTTGAGAGATCGGTGTGGGTTGATTGATTCGGTAGTGGGTTCCAATTTGAAGGTTATGGGTGGCGATGATGGTGGTTTTGGGTGGTTAATTTTTTTTTTTTTTTTTTTGGATGTGGTGGGTTGCAATTTGTTGTGATTGTGGTGGTTGAGGGTGTGATAGTGGCTGATCGTGGCTATGACA
Organism: Quercus robur; assembly: GCF_932294415.1. Taxonomy (NCBI): domain Eukaryota; kingdom Viridiplantae; phylum Streptophyta; class Magnoliopsida; order Fagales; family Fagaceae; genus Quercus; species Quercus robur. The sequence goes on from NC_065535.1 coordinate 83,969,811, forward strand.
GTGGTTGACCGTGGTTGCTGTGACTGAGGCGGTACCGGTTGTGGCTGGATGTGGATATTGTATATTGTTATGGGATATATTATTCTATTGTACCGTTTATATTATTTTAATGTGTTGTATGTTAAAAATGGAAGCTTTGATGTTAGGTATATTGTAAAATAAGTTGTTTAAAATAAATAAAGTAGGTTTTTAAAATGCTAAATTTTTTGAGATCCTTGATGAGAATGCTCTAAAAAAAAGGTATAAATAACTTTTGAAAAAGATAAAATGGTATAAATAAATGTAAAAAAAAAATTCCAAACATACACTTTTTTTCTGAAACTCCAAACATATATTTAAACCTCCAACAGTTGTACCCTACTCTATTATTCCTTGAAAATTGGGCATCGATATATGTAAGGGCACGATTTATTTAACAGCCCAAGATTGACGTTGGGCTCACATGCAAAGGGCCCCAACAATATGATTTGTAGAGAGTGGGCTTGAAAGGCATGACCTTGGGCACAGGTGGACGGTTTGATCGTGGCGTCTATGGAAATTCTTGTACGGGTGGGTCTGGCTTGACTAGCTAGACCTTCCATTGGTGCGGGTTGTAGGATCCCAGTCCTCGAACGCTCTCCCAGCCCCCCTTTTATACTCATGTTTGTTTTCCTCCTTAAAGTCCACATGTAAGTTTCACTTTTCTGGGGTGCAGACCTGTTCTGTCAACCCATACCCAGTATGGTTTTTTGGGGTCCTTGGGAAAGTTAAAGGGTATGGTTTAAAGTATGGACTTGTCAGATACAGGGCTTGGTATTATGATGTTGGCAGTTTTTTCCCTTACCCTGCCCCTGAACTCAGTTTCCCCTTTTCTTCAGGCATTTCGTGAGGTGCCGAGCAAGGGGTCGTCCTCGGCAATGGCTCTCCTCGGCTTGGGCCCTAGGCCCTGGGCCCCCATGTAGAGTGGGAATGGGCCGCGAATTCACTAGCCCCACAATAGCCCCTCAAAATCCTGCTGCCCGACTTTTAGTTGGGGATGAGGATTTTGATAATGCTGGGCCCACATCACGACTCACTCAGATTATGTACTTTTTGATGTTTGGGCTTTTCCATTTGCATAGGAAATGCACCGGATTAAGAGGCATTCCTTTAGTCTTTAGTCACGCGGTGCCCTTTAACGTTCCAGTGTTCGAGATGCGCTTTCACGAGAATCCTTTAATCTTATGGTTGCAGGTGGCGTTGGGAATTGAGCCGAAACCATTTTATCTGTAGCGTTCCTTGGAACTCTGCGTGAATTAAATGCCACCTCCTTGTCTTTCAAATAAATAGGATATGAGGTTGCTCCACTTACACATAAATCCTTCAGTTTCCTCCTAAACCATAATCCTTCAGCCACAATCACAGTTTCCATATCCGGTGTTATCCACCCTTAGTATAATATGTTTGAGGCGCGGGTTGGGGTGAAGGAACTCCATCCGCCACAGAGGCGCCGGGTCCTTCCAAGACTCAAGGTAGCGTGGTCTGGGCAAGGGAGGCACAGATTCAAGAAAATATTTCGTCTTGACAAAGGGGGAAATGGTGTTTCTCCTTCTTTTAGTCAAAATCCGAAGCAGGTACTGGTCGCACCAGATTCTTGGTGCATCAGAAGTAAAGTTTTCCGCCATCAGCGCCATCTGCTTTATCACAGACGTGGTTACGTGAAGGCCCATCAACTTCCGACTCCCTGCACCTTTTCTTCAACGGTGCTGGCCTCAAGTTGGGTTCTCTGCACCTCTTCTTCAGCTCCGATAGCCCGAAGTCGGGCTTTCTACGCCTTTTCTTCAACGGTGCAGGCCCCACGTTGGGTTCTTTGGCTGCCTGAGTTATAGGCATGTAAAAGTGCTGAGGAATGGTTTTCCTTGAACAACGTCTTGGAACAGCAACCAACCTCTCCTCTGTATTACTTCCTCGGCTTTCTCTTTACTCTCTTGTACCTTTCTTTTCGCTTATGTAGTTAGTTTTAATATAAGCTTATTCCAGCTTTTCATTGTACGTTGTACTATTTCTTTGTCTTAATAAAAGTGGAATTTATTTACTTGTTTTGAATATTTTTCTCTTCTTCTTTTTTTGCAACAACTACTTTGTGAATGGGTGTGCTCTATGTGTGCTTTTCTTCAATGATACTTGGAGTAGGAGACCTTGAAACATAATCCGACTAATTCTAATTTACCGACATTACCAGGCATAATAACGATAATTCACAGTAAATTAAACTCAGGAAACTAACCGAGATAACAGCTGAATGTTCCGTAATACGTGCGAGGAGACCGCCCGAGAACGATAAACTCTAAATAATTCATCCGAGAGGATGGCCGAGCAGTGAGGGACTTCGATTGTGTTTTTGGTAACATGTTGCTCTCTATTGCATCAATCCCTTTGGTACTGAGGATTCGAGAGCAGACTTGGGAATCCATGCAGTTTAGGGATTAACCCAATTGTTAATAGGAAGCTATCCTCGGATAGATTTTAAGGTCCATGTAACGTAGTTTTTCCTTTAAGTAGTTGGTTTCCCCAGAGGCTTGAGTCCGAGGACCATGCAAGGCCTTGGTTCTGTCCAAAACTTGTATTTTTTCTTTTAAGTAGTTGGTTTCCCCAGAGGCTTGAGTCTGAGGACCATGCAAGGCCTTGGTTCTATCCAAAACTTGTATTTTTTCTTTTAAGTAGTTGGTTTCCCCAAAGGCTTGAGTCCGAGGACCATGCAAGGCCTTGGTTCTGTCCAAAACTTGTGATTCTTCTTTTAAGTAGTTGGTTTCCCTAGAGGCTTGAGTCCGAGGACCATGCAAGGCCTTGGTTCTGTCCAAAACTTGTGGTTCTTCTTTTACTTATCTATTGATTTAATTTCCAACGGTTAGCCCCTTGACCCCGGTGGGTATGGGTTAACTTAATGTTGGGAGCCCCTAGAATTGCCTGTGCCCTTAGCACTGCCAGGCATAGCTCCTAGTGGGAACTTATGTTGGAACAACAACAACCTGTCGCTGGTAATGAAGGCACCCTCATAGACCCTTGCTCGACAAAGGCTTAACTCCGCCGCCGCCTGAGCCAACGCGCAAGCCTTTCCCACAGACGGCGCCAATTGTAAGGGCACGATTTGTTTAACGGCCCAAGATTGACGTTGGGCTCACATGCAAAGGGCCCCAACAATATGATTTGTAGAGAGTGGGCTTGAAAGGCATGGCCTTGGGCACAGGTGGACGGTTTGATTGTGGCGTCTATGGAAATTCTTGTACGGTTGGGTCTGGCTTGACTAGCTAGACCCTCCATTGGTGCGGGTTGTAGGATCCTAGTCCTCGGACGCTCTCCCAGCCCCCCTTTTATACTCATGTTTGTTTTCCTCCTTAGAGTCCACATGTAAGTTTCACTTTTCTGGGGTGCAGACCTGTTCTGTCAACCCATACCCAGTATGGTTTTTTGGGGTCCTTGGGAAAGTTAAAGGGTATGGTTTAAAGTATGAACTTGTCAGATACAGGGCTTGGTATTATGATGTTGGCAGCTTTTTCCCTTACCCTGCTCCTGAACTCAGTTTCCCCTTTTCTTCAGGCATTTTGTGAGGTGCCGAGCAAGGGGTCGTCCTCGGCAATGGCTCTCCTCGGCTTGGGCCCTAGGCCCTGGGCCCCCATGTAGAGTGGGACTGGGCCGCGAATTCACTAGCCCCACAATATATATCAACAGATTTGCTCTACTCTTTATTAATTTTTATAGTTAACTATTAATAATAATTAAATCTTATAGTATTCAATGCTTGTAGTTTTATACTTTTAGGTTCCATTTGGTTAAAGGGATAGAAAAATTGAAGAATAGAAAATGTTGGAGGGATAAAAAAGTAAGAAGGTAGAAGAAATTTAGTTCTCTCATATGTATTTAGTTGGAATGATGGAAAAATTGAGAGATGAAAAACTTTTTTGTTTAGTTGAGAAGAAAAATGAGATGACAGAAAATAAAATTGATAGAAAATTACTATTATATAAGTATTAGATAAAAACAAAAGGTAACACATCATATTTTTATTAAAAAATTGTATATGAATGAATACTTCATAAAAATAATAATAATAACTTATGTGAAAAGAAATGAATAAGCAAAAAGAAAAAAGAAAAGAAAAAAAAGAAAGAGAACTTCTTGAATGTGGCTAGTGAAGAGCCAAGGAGCTTGTGAACATTGTTGGTTCAATTTTTTTGTTCAAAATGAGGGGGTTATTTTGTCCAAAATGCCAAGGAGATTTTACTCATGATTTTCATTTTCATTTTCTCTCCAAAAGGGGTGTGGATGGGTTGGGTTAAGAGGATTTTTTGACCCAACCCACCATGGTGGGTCAAAAAAAATTTAACCTAACCCAACTCATCACATAAGTCCAACCCAACCCACATAAGTCAAGTTGGATCGAGTTGAACCTATGGGTTAGACAAATTTATTTTTATTATTATTATTATTATTATTATTAAATTGCGTAGAAAAAAATATAAATATAAATATATTAAAAAAAACCCAAAAATTAGTATCAATGTAACTCTTTAAAGGCAAACAACACTAATAACTAAACGATAATAGGAATTTACTAGGGTTTGTGTGAACTAATTAGCTTTTATATAGGATAGGAAGAGCTAGTTATTTTAAAAAATTTATTAATTATATAATATATTTTAATATATATTAAATATATGGGTGGGTCAGGTTGAGTTTGGCAGGTTTGAAATTTTATGACCCAAACCCAACCCGACCCACTAAAAAAAAAAAATTTGTAACCCAACCCAACCCACGTAGTCCTAAAAACTGACCCAATTTGCTGGGTTGGGTTGGATCGAGTCAATTTTGGCGGGTTGGCTGCACACCCCTACTCTCCAATTTGTGGAGATGAAGTTTTGGTGGGCCAAGAGGAAAAATAGTCAGACCCTACCAATTTTCTCTCCTTTTCTCTCTTCCAACTAAACACCATTCTCACTCATTTTCTCCCTTATTTTTCACTCCCATTATTCCATCCTCCCTAAAATCACTCCAACCAAACATAACATTGGTACCTGACATCAAAGACTAATTGGAATGGTGAAAAATTACAAAATTGTTATACAATATAAAAATATAAAAAATAAAAGATTTTAAAAAATTAGACAAGTTTATATTATATTATGTAATTTACTTATTATAAATATATCTTTGTTTGTTCATGATTTAGAGATAATATGAATATGTTTAATGGAAATAGAATAAAATTATATGAAATTAGTTTATATTTGATTCTAATATACTGTAGAAAAAGTTTGTGTTATATTATGCTATTTGTAAATGAATCTGTATTTTTAGTGGTGATTTTTTTTAATAATATATGTATTATACACGTACTATACATGTACCATTATTTTTCTATTTTTTGTATATTTCTACTAAATTTTTGAAACGTACTTTTCTTAAAGACGCTAAATTATATTCGTCCATATATTTACCATATTGTACACGTATCTTATTTTACTAAGTATGCTTATAGCAAACAAAGCCTTGAACTTATAGAATAGATTAAACTATTATATTATATAGTAAAAATTGGGTTATAGTAGTTCAAGTCACATACTGTGCCCATAAAAAAAAAAAAAAAAAAAAAAAAAGTCACATATTGTGATTATTTTATCTTTACACTACATGACACCTTTTATTACAAAATTTGTTAATTTACATAATTACGATTTAGTTTGGGTGATTAAAATACATGCCATCAATGAGTCATTAATATTAATTGAAAATAACAACTGAATGTGCGTTTGGGTGTAAATGAAAAATGAAAATTATTTCACTATTCAGCTTATTCTTACTACTATTCATGGGTCCCATTGCATTTTTTGGCACTATTCATGAGTCTCACTGTACTATTTCAACTAATTTTTATCTTTATCTACAGTACTTTCAGCAATAATTTTTCAGTTTCAGCAAAATAAGCGGTATCCAAATACACTCTTAGAGTATCAACTGGCATCTACTAAACTCAAATTCCATCACCTCCAACTATCAATTTATCAACCAAAAAAAAAATTACATAAAATGTGACTAATTTTTATTATTGTTCTATTTTTCTTATATTAACTTGTATATATTTAGTAACGACTCAAGGAAAAGCGCTAGGCATATCTGCGCTATACCTCAAAAGGATTAGTCACAATTGAGACTCCTTGTAGTTGTTAATAAAGCCCAAATCTACCCAGTAAATACCCGATGTAGGACTCATCACGCACCCACACACATCACATAATCAATCAAATTGGGGCATCACAAAATAGGTTGGAGAAGAAAGAAGGGACAACTGGCTGAAACTTCCCAGCTTTCTGTCACATCACCTTTAGTTTTATGTGACATGAGAAATGATGGAATTTTAGCTTGTGAAGGAAGGGTTTAACCCTTCATGGACATGTGTCCTCTTCTAATCTGATTGGACAAATTGGGACTTGATGGGAATGAGCTCCAGCTGTTTAGTTGTGCTGAAATTTGGTTGGTCAGCTCACGTGATCTCCAGCTGCTAGAATTTGTGTGTGAGTTGGGCTGGCTCAGCTGGGCTTTGTAGTTAAACTTTTTTGGGCTTGGTTATCCCTACAGAATGAATAGTTTTGCCATGAGTGATATACATGGGCTTTTATAAATTTTGTAAGAGATGTATTTCTTGAGGGATGAATAATTATATTTCCCATGAGTGAGGGATTTAGTATATGTAAAACAATTGTCAAAATAATATTTGAGTTTTGTAAAGATGTGACAAAATAGCATTTGGGTGTTATGAAATAATTGCCAAAATAATATTTGAGCTTTGTAAAATAAGTGTCAAATTAATATTTGAGCTTTGTAAAATAGTGTCAAATTAGCATTTGGGTTTTGTAGGATTTTGAAAAAATATTGCCGTGTAGCAACGGGTTTTTAAAGATGTCGTATCGTAACGGGCTTTAAAGTTGCCATATCATAATAGGCTTTACATATGCCGTATCGTAACGAGCTTTAGAGATGTCGTATCGTAACGGGTTTTAGAGATGTCATATCGTAACGGGCTTTAGAGTGTCGTATCATAACGGGCTTTAAAGGGGGTTTTGTTGTGCTTTTTAGATTTTTCCCACAAAGTAAATGCTTTTGGGTTTTTTATAGAAATGGTATAATTCTGTGGCTCAATATGGTGAGTATTTTTGTGAAAACCCAAGTTGGATAATATGTGGGATATAATGGGTAATATTTGCGAGAGGGCTCAAGGCAATTTATGGTCTTGTGTATGGAATATTTGTGAAGGCCCAATAACATGGAGAATACTTGGGTAATATATATGGAGAATATTTATGTGAGCGAAAAATAATTTATGGACTTGTGTAGGTATTTTTGTGAGTGGGTTAATAAAATTAAGGCCCGAAAATTTGTACCTCAACAATTAGAATCTTAGATCATTCTGGTCTTGATTCTAATATTTTGTTTAGTGGATTCATATAAAGAAACAAAATTGTAGCTAGATGGCCACTTAGAGTGTAATGTGTTTTGTTTAGGACACGATTTCTTTTCAAAAAAACAGAAAACAAAAGCCAAAAATAACAATAAATGAGAACAACGAGCACATCCAAATGATAGACCATAATTTAACTTGGAAAACACACCCACCCAAAAAAAAAAAAAAAAGAAGAAGAAAATCAGGAGGGTGGAATTGGATCCTCTACGGCAGGATCCACCTCCTGTGCAACATCATCAGCATCATCACCGTGCATTTGATCAAGAATAAGCACCAATCCCATAGCGAAAGCACTATCAAAGCCAGGCTTGAGACACAACAAAAAGACATCCTTCCCAAGCATCACATTAGTTGAGGGGTCCACTTTTCGTTTGATCTCAACCACAGGATCCCTAGATGAGTTGTCCATCATTTTACAGCATCGATGGGTGAAAGAGCCCTCGATGTGATACTCCTCTTCAGGATCACCGTGAACCTCTACAACCAGGCCCGACCGTCTGATTATGGATGATCTGCATAGACTGAAAATTGGTTCCTGATGTTCTGCTTTCTCCCCTATGTATCCTTCCCAACGTTGATGAAGGCTTGGTTTCTATTCCAAAACACCCTCTCATTCATCAGTACACTTACAACAGTATACACATTACAATTGATTTGAGAGTTACAACAATATGAGACGGAGGATTTAGATTTAGATTTTGCTCGCCGACTATGTCATTAAGCTACAATACTCTTGACATTTGTGTTCGTATCTCACAGAAAGGATGAACTAGTCGAACTAGTCGTGATAACAATTATCAAGGGTGCTTGGACTTAACTTTGTCTAATTACTTTTTAATCATATAATTCAAAAAGAAAGCTTCTTTAATACAATCTAAGAGCACTGCTTTTGAGCACATACGAAGAAAAGTAATAGTTATGCTAGTGCCACATAATGTGGCACAAGCATTATTCAAAAGTAAATAGTGTGCAGTTCGTTCGCTTGCAGGGCAAGCAAGGTTCTTAGAGAATGAAGTGGTTTGATTGGAAGAAACACCCTAGTGTATTGCAGAATTAATCCAGGATGATATGTTGTAGTTTTGTAATGGTTTGCTATCATTAATGAAACTATATAATCCGCTTTCTTTTAAAAAGAGAGAACGTAAAAAGAATTTCAAGTTATTAAGGTAGCAAGTTGAAATTGGGAAATCATTTTTATATTGACTAGTTGATTTCATGACTATTTTTTGTATGCACCAATCCCAATAAAACGTCAATTGTAAAAATTATTATATGCCTATACGGCTAGACTTATTGTAAAGTAAAATCCATTATAAAATATTCAGCCAAAAAAAAAAAATACACATGGAATCTATGCTTATTTTTTAATATATTGACATAAAATTCTTTTTTTTTTTTTTGGGTAATGTTAAATATAGTGTAAAAATAAATTGGCGTGATTGTGTGTAAAGTGTAAATTGTGTAACGGGTTAAAATTTGTCTGTTTAAAGTATTGCTACTCATTACTAAAACTAAAAAAAGTATTTCTACTTATTGTATATTTTTATACCAAATTCACGAAAGTCAGGATTGTGAAAAAATAAAAGTAATTCAATACTTATAGCAATTTGCTTTACTTCTGATAATAGCCTATATTTTCTAAATAGCAACTAGCATTAAGCTCAAAAAACCTATCAAACAGACCAACCGAAACAGTGGTGAGTAGTAACTAGTAACCAACCTTTCGAAGAAGAGTGAGGAGGCATTTTCCAGAAGAATCCATGAGAACAAGTTCATCTTTGGGTGTTGATTCGGGACCATACGAATCGAAGCGGTACAGAACCTCTCCGTGGAGATCGTAGACGATGAAGCCATCACCGGGGAAGAACACTGAGGTCTTGTGGACTGTGAGATGGGTCTCTTCAGGGAAGCAGAATTTCTCATCCACTATTACAACCTTATTATTCATATTCTTCACTCTTGGAATCGCAAGATTCGCAACACAGCATAAATAAATAAAAATTGGTAGAAATACGCAGGTTTCAACTTTCAAGTGGCCGGTGTCAATTAAAGGGGCATGGAGATGAGCTGTGGGTGTACTGTGGCCCTTTTTTTCTTGCGACAGTTAAGGTCCAAGATATAATCAATTCTAGTATTCTAGTATTTTTTTTTAACGGTTCTTCTGGTATGAACGTGCATTGCTGGCACACTTGGACATATCTTACTTAATACACTTACCTTTTTTATTACCTGTTTAATATGTGTCAAATTATGTACTAGATTTTTTTTTTTTTTTTTTTTTTTTTTGGTATATTCCAGTCTGATGGTTGAATATATAAAAGATTTTAGGATTCAATTTTTGCCTACATAAAAAACCAATTGATATTTTAATTTGATGATAAAGAATACAATTTTCGTAAAAACAGACACTAAGAATTAAAATTTTATAAAATAAAATAAAACAAACTTTTATTTTTTTAATGTTAAATTGCAAATGAGTCATGACAGAGTGTCAGAGCCTTCAAGTTGCTACATGATGAAGTGCAAATCGTCAATCTTTGTAAGTGTGTCCAGATGGAACTGAGTCATCATCTGTGTTCTTGCAAATATGGTAAGATGGCTCCCTCAAAGTGGTCACCGATGTGGTGCCTACCACAAAAAGTCAGTACAAGGAAACCTTTAGAGAATAACACAGAATATCAGAGTAACTATGAGTGATTTTAGGAGTTTCTATGTACCTTGTGTTGGTGTTGTGAGGAGTTTATATATGTTTCCACTCCTCCTAGCCGTTGTGGCTATTATTGTGGTTCTAATGCCTATCTTGATAACGCTTTATGCTTAGTAATATAGGCTTTAATGGGCCTTCAACGATCTGTACAGTTGGTCCTGCAACCGTCCGAGGCATTATTGGCTACATTGAATAGCTTCCTTACCTTCGTCAGTGATGTGGACTCATTGATGAAGATATTTGATTATCTCGTCTGAGACAAAGGGCTCATCGGTCTCATCACTACATGTTCTTGGATTTGGTATGGATGGAAAAATATTTGTTTATGTTAGTTCATTTAAAAAATAAGACAAGTTTAAGTTAAATCTAGATTCGATTATTCATTCTAAAAAAAGAAGAAGATTTTATTATTAAATAAATCAAACTCAAATATATCAGTTTGTCCATTCAAAAATTATTGAGTATAAAACTCAAATTAAATATATGTAATTGGCTAAAATATTGTATTCGTTCTAAACTTTGCATGAATTTCATTTTTCATTCATAATCTTTAAAAAAAAAATTATTTTTTGTCCTTAAATTGTTTTAAATTTTTTTTATAATATTTTAAGGCAAAAATAGGAACAAAAATGAACTTTTTTTTTCTTCAATTGTTTAGGAATTTTTTTTTTTTTTAATCTTTTGAAAGTTTAGCAAAAGTATAAAATTTTCAATAATTTAAGAACAAAAAAAAAAAGGATCTTTTAAAGTTTAAAGAACAAAAAAAAAAAAAAAAATCATGGAAACTATTGTGGTGAAAACAATATTTTACCCTATACACATACACACATGATATTGGATGTTATAAGTTTGTAAATAATTTAATTAGGTTTCAAATCAGATATAATTTATTGATAATATAAAATTCCATTTACTAATAAAAGTATTTTATTTTAATAATACAATGTTCGTAAATCTAATTTATTTTTTATTAGTTGAAAATCTCTCTATCTAAGTAGATCAAAGAATATAATAAATTATAATTTATTCATTACTGTAAGGACTCAATTCATAACGATCCCAAACTGGTATTGGATTCATACGTTAAAGGCCCAAACAATAAATTTGTAGAGAGTGGGCTAAAAGGTTAGGCCCTGGTCACCGGACAGTGGTTAGTCATGGTGTTCATGGTGGATGCACAGAGGTGAACTAAGTTTGTCCATGGACCTTGTCCATTGAGCTTAATATTCTTATTATTCCTTTCACTTTTTGGGTACAATTCTCTCCCTTTTTTTTGGCGCATGAATCCTTACATTATATAGCCCTTCTCAGTTGATCCTGACTTTCCATCTGTCAATCAGGTAGGTAACTACTCGAGTGCCTGTCCCATCAACCGCCTCCCCCCACTTTCTGTTAGTTGCAATAACCGAAGCCACACTATTCAAAGGTCTTTTCCCATCAATGTGGCTAGGACGTTTGTTGGCGCATTCAATGTGGAGGTGACGTCTTTTCCTTGAACCACTCCCACACTGTACCCTCGTGCGAGTCCCATTTTACTCGCCTTTTCTTCTAGGAGCACTTTGGAAACTGCCTTTGATGACGTGTCGTTCTTTCCTTTTAGGCCTCAGGATGCCAAGGACAAGGTCATCCTCAGCTGCACCTCTAGGCCATTTGGACTTTCGCTACTTGTCCTCGGCAACTATTCTCCTCGGCGCGGGCCTTAGGCCCTAATGGAAAGTGGGCCGGGACCACAAATTCTCTAGCCCCACAATAACCCCTCAAAATCCTGCTGTCCGGATTCTCGGTCCGAAATGAGGGTTTTGATGACATCAGGCCTCTGTCAAAGCTTGTCAATCCTTGTCATCTATCAGTTCTAGAGACTCTTCGTTTGCCCGAGACACGTTCTTGGAGCCTTGGAAGGTGAAACGTGTCTTCATTAAATGCGGGCGGCTCTGTGCTTCCCATGTTCAACGACGCGATGGTAATCTAACGGTGGAGATTTCCTTACCTTTATGGGCGGGAAAATTCGTGCAATTACTTTCGATGGGAGGTATAAATAATTTCTAGAACTGATTTGTCTCTTCACTTTCGCACTTAAGAGTTCTAGCGCACATATCCTGGGTTCATTCAAACTTTCATCCAAATTCAAGTCTATCTCTAGCATAAAAAGCCTGTCCGAAGAACCTTTCCTCCTTTCTGTAAGTTTTATGCTCTCATTAACTCGTGCTTTTTCTCTTCTGGGTTCATTTTTCTCTTGTTCCTCTCCTTCTCTCGTCATCCTCTGAGTCTGTTTAGTAGTTCCTAGAGATGATTGAATTGAAAAAGTTAGTTGAGACCGAAGAGGTGATGGAAAAGTTCATCGCCGACTATAGGATACCCCCCAACGTAAGTTTGAGGTACTGCAAGGAGGGGGAGTGGCATCTTAAGAGAAGGACAGGCGAGGTGGTAATTCCCCTTCTCGCCTTCATAGAGGGGGGGTATGAGAATCCCCATAAGGCTGGTAACGAGGAGTTACCTTAGGTATTTTCGATTAGCTCCCACCCAGTGCGCTGCTAATATGTTTAGAATTCTGAGTTGTGTGGATGTCTTAAACGAAAAAATGGGGCTAAGACTAACCCATCATGACATAAATTGGTGCTACAATCTCCAAAATTTGAGGGGCAAATCCTACTACATGAAGACGAGAGACGATAGGGGTCGGCTAATCTAGTATCTTCCCGAGTCCAACAAAGGGTTGAACAAGAACTTTCTTATTGTATCTGGGGAGTGGCACGATAGCCTTCCTTGTCCAATTGTGGAGGGAGAACCAGGTGGGGTGTAGAGAGTAGAAGGGGGCCAATCTTTTGCGTCGTCTTAATTTTGTGTAGTTCGGTTACTAACCATGTACATGCCCTCTTTTTTTTTTTTTTTTTTTGCAGATCTGCACGTCTTTCACCGACACTTTCATCTGGTCAACCAGGTGGATTTGGAGACTATTCTCCAAGCGGCGATTTTTGTAAATGACGAGGATGGTCAAGTTAGAGCCGCTCACAAAATGAAGGGGGCCAATCTTTTGCGTCGTCTTAATTTTGTGTAGTTCAGTTACTAACCATGTACATGCCCCATTTTTTTTTTTTTTTTTTGTAAATCTGCACGCCTTTCACCGACACTTTCATCTGGTCAACGGGGTGGATTTGGAGACTGTTCTCCAAGCGGCGGTTTTTGTAAATGACGAGGATGGTCAAGTTAGAGCCGCTCATAAAATCTTAGGGTACGATCCCATCCAGAAGTCATTTGCCGACCCAAAGCACGTGATTAGCGCTAACAATTCTCGGCTTCTGAAAATCACTGTAGTCGAGCACGGGTTTTTGATCTCTAAAGGATCTCCTGTCTCGGAGGGCATCCCGTTGACGCGCTCTTCCCCGTCTCACCAGGCAGCGGAGGACGAAGGTAATTTGGGTCTATCCGAGGAGGGATTTAAGGCATTTGACCAAGCTGACCCATCCGAGGATCCTTCTGGTGATCTGGGTGACCCTGACTTGTCCAAAACAGAACTGTTATCAGTGGGAACATCCTCTCGAGCTGAGATGGATCTTAAGAGAAAGCCCCCGACCAGCTTATTCGACCTCATTGAGGGTCAACCGGGGAAGGGTGTACAGAGCCGCAATCCAGTGTTCCAACTCCCCCACCCCAGCCCCAGCCTGTCCAAACTAGGTCTTCCTCTTCCAAGTCGCAGCCACAATCTCCCCGCCCCAAACTTCCCGCTCCTCTTCAATCAGCTCTGCCTCCTTGGCCTGAGCCCACTGACCCAAAGAGAAAGAGGAGTCCCAAGGGTAAGGAACCAATGGATGGGGGGAAATCCCAATCCTCTCAGGAGGGGGACGAAGCCCCGCGAGCTCAAAAACAGTTAAAGACCGGGCATCAAGGTCAGGGGAAAGGGATCGATGTCCAATCCGCGCCGAGTGCTTGGCTTCCCGCCCCAATGCTCCACGGGGAACCATTGCTGAAAGACGCATCCATGAGGAACCTTGGAGACGGCGGTTATGTGGCCGACGCGCTAGAGAGGGCCCTGCTGCTTCCCACTAATATGGGAGAGTTGAAGAATATGAGGATGCAGAAGGTTGCCCTCAGCATGAAGAAGTACCTAGGTATGGTAAGGCTCCTAAAACCTAAGACTCTATCGATTCTTGCTCCTAGATTCTCATTCATAATGTGTTTGTCTCAATTGGTAGGCTATCCAGGCCACCTATAGGATGGAGGAAGAAATTAAGGGGCAAAGTAAGACCGCCGAGCTTGAGTGCAATAAACGTATAGATGCTGCGCGAACCCTCAAAACTTCCAAGGCTGACCTCACGAAAGTCAGGGAGGACTTAAAGGAGGCTACCAGAACCAGGGATAGTGCCGAGGCAGGTTTGACTGGTGCCCAAAAGCAGGCCGAGGAACAGACGAGGCGTCTACTTGCTGCCGAGGAGCAATTGAAGATTGCCAAGGAGCAGATCAGTGATTTAAAGAAGAAACTGATCGAGGCAGACAACGCTAAGGGCATGGCGGAATTTGCCAGGGATGAAGCCGTGAGGGCCAAGACGGAGGCTGAGTTTGCCAGGACGGAGGCCAAAACTGCTAAGGACAAGACCGAGGAGGAGGGTTACGAGGCGGGGGTGGCTAAAACCTAGGCCCTCCTTAAAGCTTAAATCCCTAGAGTATACAGGCTATACTACTCCCAGGTTTGGGACGAGGCCCTCAAACGAGCTGGGGTGGAGGCTTCGTCCAACTTGTGGAAGGCAGAGAACGTATTTTATCCTCTAGCCATCCGTGAGACCGCCTCCGCCAGCTCCGAGACTATGAGCGTTCCACAGGAGGCTGAGGCTACTCAGTCAGAAGCTGCTCAAATCATTGTTATTCCTGGCGAGTCGACTGAGGGAGGAGAGCCTCATGAGGCGACAGAAGCACCTAGAGGTCTGAATCCCGAGATGTCTCAAGAGACTGCCAAGTCTACAGTCAGTGCTCAGATCTCTGGTGCCGAGGAGCCAGCCATCTTTGTTCAACCCCTTCAGGCCATTCCCCTTACTGATGTCCCCAAGGGCACTGAGGCTAATCCTGCTCAGCCTTCCCAAGAAGGGGATATCTCCCAGGGCCCTGAGGCTAATCCTGCTCAGCCTTCCCAGGATATGGCCAAAACGAAATTGAAGAAGTAGAAGTCTTGGCCAACTTTTGTATTTGTTTCTAGTTTAACTGTTAATTAGTTTCCCTTTTTTTTTGAGGACTTTAGAGTTTGCTTGTAATTAAACTCTTTGACCGCATGTATGAAATTCTTTTCTTCCTTTTTCCTTTAAATTACATGTTCGTTATCCTTGCCGATATTTACTATTGTTGTGAATCTCATGGTTTTTGAACTAGTTATCTTAACATGTATGAATAGTTATGCATATGATATACTCGAGATCACATCCCAGAGTTCTAACTTACCCGCACCCATGAGGCGTTGAATTTGTATCTAAACATACTTCTGGGGGACTGAAGGCATCATCCGAGGTGTCGTGCGTGTTGTTGGGCCGCGTCTGGTACTTAGATTTTCTTGGAGTATCTAGTTTCTCCATAGATTTGAGTCTGAGGACCATACAAGACCTTGGTTCTGTCCAAAACTTATAGTTTCTTAAAGTAATTGGTTTACCCATAGATTTGAGTCTAAGGACCATACAAGACCTTGGTTCTATCCAAAACTTATAGTTTTTCTCAAAGTAGTTGGTTTCCCCATAAGTTTGAGTCCGAGGATCATATAAGACATTGGTTCTGTCCAAAACTTATAGTTTCTTAAAGTAGTTGGTTTCCCCATAAGTTTGAGTCCGAGGACCATACAAGACCTTGATTCTGTCCAAAACTTATAGTTTTTCTCAAAGTAGTTGGTTTCCCCATAGGTTTGAGTCCGAGGATCATACAAGACCTTGGTTCTGTCCAAAACTTATAGTTTTTCTCAAAGTAGTTGGTTTCCCTATAGGTTTGAGTCTAAGGACCATACAAGACCTTGGTTCTGTCAAAAACTTATAGTTTCTTAAAGTAGTTGGTTTCCTCATAGGTTTGAGTTCGAGGACCATACAAGACCTTGGTTTTGTCCAAAACTTATAGTTTTTCTCAAAGTAGTTGGTTTCCCCATAGGTTTGAGTCCGAGGATCATACAAGACCTTGGTTCTGTCCAAAACTTATAGTTTTTCTCAAAGTAGTTGGTTTCCCCATAGGTTTGAGTCTAAGGACCATACAAGACCTTGGTTCTGTCCAAAACTTATAGTTTCTTAAAGTAGTTGGTTTCCTCATAGATTTGAGTTCGAGGACCATACAAGACCTTGGTTCTGTCCAAAACTTATAGTTTTTCTCAAAGTAGTTGGTTTCCCCATAAGTTTGAGTCCGAGGACCATATAAGACCTTGGTTCTGTCCAAAACTTATAGTTTCTTAAAGTAGTTGGTTTCCCCATAGGTTTGAGTCCGAGGACCATACAAAACCTTGGTTCTGTTCAAAACTTATAGTTTTTCTCAAAATAGTTGGTTTCCCCATAGGTTTGAGTCTAAGGACCATACAAGACCTTGGTTCTGTCCAAAACTTATAGTTTCTTAAAGTAGTTGGTTTCCTCATAGGTTTGAGTTCGAGGACCATACAAGACCTTGGTTCTATCCAAAACTTATAGTTTTTCTCAAAGTAGTTGGTTTCCCCATAGGTTTGAGTCCAATGACCATACAAGACCTTGGTTCTGTCCAAAACTTATAGTTTCTTAAAGTAGTTGGTTTCCCCATAGGTTTGAATCCGAGGACCATACAAGACCTTGATTCTGTCCAAAACTTATAGTTTTTTTCAAAGTAGTTGGTTTCCCCATAGGTTTGAGCCCGAGGACTATACAAGACCTTGGTTCTGTCCAAAACTTATAGTTTTTCTCAAAGTAGTTTCGAGGATTAGCCCCTCGACCAAGGTGTGGGGCATTGACTTGATGTCGAAAGCCCCTAGAACTGCCCGTGCTACTAACGCTTCGAAGCGTAGCCCCTAGTGGAACTTTATATTAGGGCAACAATGGCGGGCTGCTAGAAATGATGGAGGGGCTTTCGCAGACCCTTGTTTGACATGAGCTTGATCCTACCACCGCCTGTACCAACGCACAAGCCTTCCCCATAGACAGCGCCAATTGTAAAGACTCAATTCATAACGATCCCAAACTGGTATTGGATTCATACGTTAAAAGCCCAAACAATAAATTTGTAGAGAGTGGGCTAAAAGGTTAGGCCTTGGTCACCGGACAGTGATTAGTCATGGTGTTCATGGTGGATGCACAGAGGTGAACTAAGTTTGTCCATGGACCTTGTCCATTGAGCTTAATATTCTTATTATTCCTTTCACTTTTTAGGTACAATTCTCTCCATTTTTTTTGGCGCATGAATCCTTACATTATATAGCCCTTCTCAGTTGATCCTGACCTTCCATCTGTCGATCAGGCAGGTAACTACTCGAGTGCCTGTCCCATCAGCCGCCTCCCCCCACTTTCTGTTAGTTGCAATAACCGAAACCACATTATTCAGGGGTCTTTTCCCATCAATGTGGCTAGAACGTTTGTTGGCGCATTCAATGCGGAGGTGACGTCTTTTCCTTGAACCACTCCCACACTGTATCCCCGTGCGAGTCTCATTCTACTCACTTTTTCTTCTGGGAGCGCTTTGGAAGCTACCTTTGATGACGTATCGTTCTTCCTTTTTAGGCCTCAGGATACCGAGGACAGGGTCATCCTCGGCTGCACCTCTAGGCCATATGGACTTTCACTGCTTGTCCTCGGTAACTATTCTCCTTGGCGCGGGCCTTGGGCCCTAATGGAAAGTGGGCCAGGACCACAAATTCTCTGGCCCCACAATTACTAATATGAGATTTTATATTTTTAAGGATAAAAAACTCTTACTTTAAAAAAAAAATGTGTTGACTATACATGGGAAGAGAATAAGTTGATAATAATGTGGACAAACTTGAGATTGTTCCATAATAAAATGAAACCAAATTTAAACATATAATCTAGTTTATGATAAACTAAAATTTAACTCATATTTGAAATAAAATTAAATAAACAATCATAAACCCTTTTTTTTTTCTTGCTAAACATAAACTTTAAATAATTGATTCAACTAAAACTGGTTTGGACGCGTATTCACTGCCAAGAGTCACATGTTTCAATGACATTATCCAATCTTTTTGTGACCAGAAGTTCAGTTCAAATCTTCTTTGACCTCTTGCAATAAAAGTTGGAAAAAGAAAATAAATAAATAAAATCTTGTTTCGTACCATCACTATGTGAGATTGCATGACCCATCGGCCATCCGCCATCACATCTCATACGATAGTATGAAAGAATATAAAAAACCAGTGTGGGAATATTATGTCCAATTTTCAAAGGTTTCTATGAAACTATTATATAATTGTGCCAACTGCCAAGTAATAAAGGAAAGCATTATTATTAATCTTGTTGCTTTTCTGATGTCTTATTACTCAATTAGGTGCTTGGGTTTGTCTTTGAAAGAAATTACTAGACAGATAAAGTTTTCGTTATTTTCTTATTGTACATATATTCCGGCCCCCACACAACAAAAGATCAGATCTCCAAGATAAAACCCACTTTTTAATTCTTGGTAATCATAAAGTTCAATTGCAAATATTCTTTTTCCCCCTTATGAATATAGCTATTATTAACAGCCAACAGTCTTGTATTTCAATATCATCCCATACATAACAACCCTTATTCGAATCTCCTCCATGGCTGAATTGGCAAATTCTTCCTTTAAAATCCTAAAACCTCTAACACTTTTATCAAACAAAAACTTATTTTGTTTTATTTTTCTTATATTGTGTGCTTCTAAATTTTATGGAACTTCTTTGGGATGGAATAAAACTATTAGATTGTATACTCAATACTGTAATTGAGATTATTATGAAATATACGCTCTGTTTGTTTTAGCATTAACGTTTTCTAGAAAATTGTTCATTTTTCAATGTTTGGTAACAACCTTGAAAATGAGCTTAAGAATGTTTTCTGGTGTTTGGTATACAATTTTTAAAAAATATTTCTTGTATAATTTAAAACATTATATTATGTAAACCAACTAATATAATCATTATAAATAAAAAACCAAGAGTGAATTTGGTTTTCATACTAAAATTTCGACAATAGATACAATCAAAATTAATTAGTTGTCAAATTTTCATAATCTCTACCACTCATTTTGCTCATATATATGGACAGTAACGTACGTACGTGCGCGCACACACACACACACACACATATACATCAACCATTTGTCTATATATATATATATATATATATATATATATATATATATATATTTGACAGGGGAATACATTTTCAATAAGTATAAATATCAATAACTTTTAATTGTCTACTCTTTTTGTTGGTATACTAATTGTCTACTATGGTCAACCACAAGTTTTCAATATTACTCTAAATTATGTATTTACATAATGTACTGCATGATATATCATTACTACATAGTATCTACATAAAGTATCTTCCAACAAAAAAAGTATTTGCCAACAAATCAATTCCCCTAAACAATTATCACTCATTATATAACAATATTATTAGTCCAAGGTAAAGATTGTCCCATGTAAAAGCAATTTAGAGCAATATAGGTACTATATTTAAATTTTTTATCTTTTACTTCATTCATTCATTCATTCATTCATTCATTCTTCTTCTTCTTTTATTTTATTTTTTATTATTATTATTTTGCACTTTATGTACGAAAAAGAAGTAACTTCTACCTGAAATCCATCAAACCAAAAATTTCTTAGAGAAAATGGAAAATCAAGCTTGAAATTCAAGGCAAAGAATTGGGATTTTGGTAGAGAGGAATGAAATAATTGCCACTGCAAATTTGTTCTCCTTTGCAAGTCTGAGCTATTGACTGATCAATGAAGGAAAAAAAAAATCTAATTAGAGAATTGTGTTACAGAGGAGAAAAGAAAATTGAAGGAAAGAGAGAAGAGAGAAAGATCTATAGGAAGAGGAGAGACCAGAGTTAGTAACAGTGAGGGTGTGAGTGTGAGGAGAGAAAAAGTAAAGGGAAGAGAGAAAAAGTGAGAAATCTTACCATGAGAGAGGGAAGGTGTCAAAAAATTATGTTTCCCACGGCTACAGATAAAGATAATATTCATAGGAGATGTAACACGTGAGAGAGAGATTGTTTTCTAAAAAAAATTTTGGAAAACAACTTATAGAAAATAAGTCTTATTTTTATCAAGGTTTTCCGTTGACCAAAGATAGTTTTCCATTAACCCTTTTTTTTTTTTGGGTGCTATCAAACATTGGAAAATGTGGAAAACTATATTTACAGAAGGTTTTCTAGCGAAACAAACACAGCGATAATTTTTATGGAAGTTGTTTATAATTATTATAACTAGTGTGTAACCCCATACATATGCACGGATACAATTAAAAATAATCACAATTATATATATATATATATATATATATATATATATATGATTTAGTATTTAATAGGCTTTAGACTCTTCAGTTTATGCACCCAATAATTCACTTGCCACAAAAATTTAAAACTTAGATGGACACGTGGTGGAAAATTGGACTCAAATTGAAATCTAATTTAGAATCTAATTGGATTAGGACTTTTCAATTTGTACACTCAATAATTCACTAAACACAAAATTAAAAATTAAATAGGACACATGGCACAAAATTGAGAATCCAATTAAAATCAAATTGGATTTTCTCTAAACTTTGGCTATTAATATATAATATAGATTTGTAGTTAAAAAATATAAAAACATGTGATGCCCCATATTGATAGGATATTGAATTGAATTAGTTGAGTGTGTGATGTGTGGGTGTGTACTAAGACCCATATTGGGCTTATATTGGGTTGATATGTGTGTAACATTGCGTTTGTTTTGAAGTAAAATATTTTTAGTAAAACGTTTTCATTTTACCGTGTTTAATTGTCAACTAGAAAAAATGAATTTTTTTTTCCACCGTTCTCAAAACCCACCAAATGCAGGCACAAGTGCACCAACCACCACCATCCACCATTAAAAACTCCACATCGAAAGAAAAAACAACCACCAAACCACCACTAACCATTCAAAAACAGCCACCAACCACCAAACTACAACCAACCACCCAAAAACAACAACCATAAACCAAAAATCCAGATTAGATAGCCAAATCATGGACCTAGATTAGAACCCCCCCCCCCCCCCCAAAAAAAATCCATGAAACAAATAACATAATATGAAAATCTAAACAAATGGAAGAGAGATCGGGTAACTACCAAAAACTCAAGACCGTTGCAACTTGTCAATCAAACCCAAGGGTGGTGCGAGAGAGAAGAGAAGATGAGTTTGTGCAAGGAAGAGATTTGATAAGGTTGGTAGTGCTGATGATAGTGGTTGGCGTCGGTAGGTGGCATTGGTTAATGGGTGGGCATCGATGTGAGATGGGTGAGGGAGATGGGTTGTGCCAGATGGGCAAAGATGAAAGGGTTATGGCCTTATGATTGAGAGTGCTAAGAGATGGAGAAGGGGAGAAGAACTGAGAAAGTGAGAGAGGGGGAGAAATTAAGAAAGTGTCGGGAGTGAGAAGAGAGAAGAAAGTTTAAAATATTTTACTAATTTTTCAAGTGTAAAACATTTAGAGCTTTTGCCTTTGGTTTTTCCTTTGATTGAAAATATTTTACATTTGGCCAATTATTTTATTGTAAAACAAACATTGTAAAATGTGAAAATATTTTCCTAAAAATATTTTTTTAAGGGAAAAGATAGAGAAAATATTTTGCATTAAAACAAACAGACCGCTATAAATAATTATAAGAAACTTCATGTATGAACAGGATTTGAGTCCTAAGCCCAAAAGTTAGAAGGATCTAGGCCCAAAGAGCCCAATATAATGAATTTGTAGAGAATGGGTTGGAAAACTAGGCTATAATGAGTTGGGTAGCAATTATAGTGGATCAAAATGACAATAAAGTAAAGATAGACTGGTTTTCTCTAAAGAAAATGGTTCTCGGCATAGTCCGAGGAGATCAGTTCTTATACATATTTCTTGAAGTTGATTACAAGTATAGCTCTTATTGCTACAGTATTTCTTTCTTATTTTTCCGACCCTTTCTCTCAAGGCCTCCCTTCCATTTTATACTATCTTTTCCCTTCCATCTCTGCCCTCCACGTGTAGATTAGATTGTTAGTGTTGATTCCCGTCACATCAGCACCTTCCTGAAGTTTTTGGGGAGTAGCTGTAAGGCTGAAAACTACTGTTTAGTATCACTTTCTCATTAATGCGGCCAGAGAGTTAGCTGAAGAGCATTCAATGTAGTGGTAGCAGCTTTCCCTTAGATATTTCCCAGCTCCCATTTGTCCTGTACGTTCATAAGGCATATCCTTATTAATAGAATTTCCTTGAACGTCACTTTGGATGACAGAACACACTTTCTGACCTCTACTTCATTTAGCTGAGGAGATACTCCTCATCGGCCTACCTTTCCCAGCCTTCCCATTCGTAGCTTACTCATGGAGTTTTGAGTCTCACATCTTCATTTTTGTTTATCTGTCTTTGGACCACTCAGCGTCCTCAAAAAAGGCCTAAGACCCAACATACATTCTTGGACCCCTCAACCCTACACTTCAATTGTGACTAGATCAGTTCTTTTGAAATATGACACATATGTGATTAGTGTTTTGGGTAATTTGGTAAATTGGTATATATTGTTGGAAATATAATTTGGAAGATTGCTCAAATTGATTAACAAAATTATAAAGCAATATCAGTAATATATCAATACAATAAAACAAGGACATGCTAAGATCAACTTAGTAAAATCAACAAGAGTAAAAGCACATAAAATTTAGATTAAACAAAAATTATTGCTAAGGCACAAAACTAAATCCGCTATTCTTAAGAAACTATTTCGCCTCCACTAGAGTGCATATGGCTCAGACGGTTGCTCTCCAAGATACAACGGTAAATCTGTTAGTGTGCACTCACAAAAAGAGTTCTGAACTCGTCTCAAATGCCTAAAGAGAAAATTTCCAATATAATAGTACTAGTAGAAAATATCAAAGTGGTAGTTTTGATCTTTTTTGGGACAATATTATGTAGAAGAGCTAACTAATATATAATAAGAAATTAAACACACTTACACAACTGGCTAGCTCCGTTTACAAATTACTCTCCATGGAAAATCCCCAATTGCAGAAGGTAATTTTCTGAATGTTGAAAGTAATGAATTTTTGTAAGATTGAATAAGGAAAGAAAGGACGGTAGACTTAGGAAATTCTACCAACAAAGGAGGGATTTGAGGGATTTCATCCCTTTGATATCGGAGTTGCCCAAATCACAACTTTATGAAAGGAAATAGATGATATTGGGGATTTGTTTCTGCTAAGTCTCCACGTGCTGGCTGACTTAATTTATCATGGGCTTGGGCTTAGTTAAACACACACTTGGGTTTCTAAGAAAATGGTTCAAAATTTTTTAAACATATCCAACATATATACCCTAGCTTATATTCACACCAGCTCATGTATAGTCTTCTAAAATGCAAAAAGTGCTCAATTTTGCACATTTTTACCCAAAAACCCCCTACACCAACTCGTGTATAATCTTCTAAATATACACCATGCTCTTAAAAATGAACAGTAACCGTGCATATATACACGGTTACTGTTTACCGTGCAAATGATTTTTTAATTCTTTTTTTCTCTCTCCTCTATCAAACTGCAACAAACTAGCGCGGCAAGGAAGAAGAATATCCAAGCGCCAGAGCCAGCGCCACCACCAAACTACAACAAACCCAACCACCAAACCCAGCGCCACCACCAAACATCGCAACCTAGCATAGAAAAATATCCCAAAATCAACAGAAACCCAAAAATCAACCCAACCCAAAATCAACAAAAACCCAAAAATCAACATAACTCAAAATCAATTAAAACTCACCGGGAAACCCAACCCAAAAACAGTCCACACCCACCGGAAAACCTAGCCCAATGGAGCCGGATCTGCCGCCCGATTTGCTGCCACTACTGCCATCGGGTCTTCCATTGTTGCCGCCGGATCTTCCATTGCTGTCGTTGGTTGGGGGTGGGAGGCGAAGGGTCGGTTGTGGAGGAGAGAGGGAGGGGCGAAGGAGAAAGGGAGGGCGAAAGCAAAAGTGAGGCCGAATCGACTGATGACGGAGGCGGCGGCAGCGGCGAGATGGATTGGCGAGTTGGGAGTGAGCTAGATCGGCTGGGTCGGCGAGCTGGGAGTGAGTGAGGGAAAGAGAGAAACGGTGAGTGAGCTGAAAGAGAGAATGGGTGAGGAAAGAGAGAAACGGGTAGAGAAAGAGAGAAAGAAACGGTTTTAATAACTAATAATAAAAAAACAATAAATAATATTATTTAATTAGAATAGATTTGTAAAATAGATGAACTGATGTGGTTGTTTTGAAAATGTGATAATGTAAAATAGAAAAAGTAGGTTTTTAGTGTAAAATAGACGAAAATTTTAGCCGAGCTGGTGTGGATGCTCTTAGGTACTTAAAGGAGAGAGAGAGAGAGAGAGAGAGAGAGAGAGAGTGATGATTGTCAAAAATAAAAAATAAAAAAAGGGGGGGGGGGGGGGGGGGAGTGGGCAAGTTCAACAGTGTAAACTGTAAACTAATATATTCACATATTTTTTTGCACCACGTGCTGGTGGTCCAAGATCGTGGCCATTTGCAATGAAAATATGGAATGTCATCGGTACACCATTTATTTGTATTTTGCAATTCAAATATGCAATGGCATCAGTTGGCCATTCAACGAAATGACTTGGTCCCATGAATTTAATTTTGTTTGGTCTACCATTATATATTTTTAATGCATGTAAGCCACTTGCAGCATCATTAATCAAATATTCTTTTCACTTTGTCACCCAGATCCAAATTACGTCTAATAGTCGTCGCCAAGCCAAAATTATTGAGAGAGCAAAAAAAATAAAGACATTGCATAATCAAAGTACAGTTAAGCAGTTAATTAGGTTGAATTTTTACTTTTTTAGATGAGTTTTAAACTCGTTCACAAATTTTATATATATATTTTTAATCAACTAGTAATTGACCCAGTAAACTCCAAAAGTTTGTGTTACTTCAGTGTTCAAACAACTTCTAGAGAGAGAGAAAAAGAAAAAGAAAAAGAAAAAGGACAGCATGGTCCAAGAGCAATTTATTCTGTCATCTTAATTAGAATCCTTAAACATCTTAATTAACTGTTAAACTATTAGCTGTAGTGATAACAGATAAAAGAATGGAAGGGGTAAAAAAAGAAAAGAAGAGAAAAGAAAAGAGAATCCATCAAAAGAAGAAGATTGAGATAAATTATGAACAGGATGATTGTATTAGTAAAACTTTACGGATGTTTAAAACCTTATTCTTTTGTATAAATCAAAGTCTTCGAGAACTTCCAAAATAAAACAGTGAAGGAAAATCAGAAAATGCTAGAGTGACCAATCTAGCCAATTCACAGCATGATTAAGTGCAAAATGGCACAACGCTGCACCATCATATGTAACTATCATTACTGCATAGCATGCGTAAAATATACACAACTCTACAATGACTCCTACTTATTATCAAGGAAAAATCAACTAAAAGAAGATTTAATTAAAAAAAAAAAAAGACTTTTGATGATGTATAAGTAATTATATGGTTTTCTCGAAGTTAGTATGACATGTCTCAAGTGATATTGGTGTGATGTCGGCTTAAATTTTTCTAATATCTAAGTTAATACTCTAAATTTTTTTGATAAGAGGAGTGAACTTGTGAATCCTGATGTATTTTCTCATATTTCACAGTCATGAAGCCTATATATATAACATGTATAGAGAATTGAAATTGCTTAATATGTCCTCTAATCTTAGTGATTAGAGTAATACTTGGGACATATAATTTAGCACAATTTTATGCCATAATTCGCTATGTGGTGAATTGTGATAAAGGTATGATGGTAGCTAGGCCTAAGTCATGTGAGAACACACCTTTACCAATCATAATTTACCACATGGTAAGTTGTGATATAAAATTGTGCCAAATTTTGTATCCCTAACATTACTTCAGCAATTATCATAATTGTGACCCATGACAATGAGATGGCTTGTCGTGCACTCATGCACAAGATTGTGTGTAGTGTGCATCTTAGGATGGTGTGAAATATTCAAGGCCCATAGTTGTTATTCTTGTAAACCCAGGCATATATTTCAAGAATCATTAATCAGGGAGGTCTTCAGCTCCTTAAATTTGTCTTGTCTACATGAGGTCGTTGTCCATAGTGAATTATTAGACAATGACATTAAACGCATTCACCGTCATCAAATTATTTAGGAGAGGTTAATTCGCCTTGATATTATATTACGCCATTACACCATAATATTATATTACGTTATTATAATCTTACATTAATGCAATCTCAATATAAGAACAAAACATTACATTATTTAGGAAAACGATGAAATTAAGATGATGTGATATATTTTGTAATTTTAAATTATGGTAATATTAAAAAAATAAAATAAATCAAAAACTTTATGTCACATCATCGTAATATGCGTCATATAAAGGGCACATCATAACGAACCAAACGTCCTTTAACCTGTACTACAAATTAAGATACATTCAACATTAAATTAAAAATGACTTTTTGATACATGTTTTTTAGATAGGTATTTTGACACACACTAGAAAAAGAAGTTAAGCTATGCATAAATATAAAAATAAAGATACATCCAAAATTATGTTAAGAGTTTTGTAATTTAATTGATATCTCATGGTGTTTGCAATAAAAACATCTAAATCTAAGGTTCAAATTCTCTTAAAAAATATATATATATATATATATATATATATATAATTGTGGGGCCTAGTAATTTATGGGCCAGGCCCACTTATTCATGGGGAATCCTAAGGCCCAAGCCGAAGAAGGCTATAGTCCAAACCCAATAATGTAAAGCACAAAATGGCCCGGAGAAGCAGCCGAGGATAGTCCAGTCCTCGGCTGACCCAAAGCTCCACCGAGAAAAGGGGCAAAATTGGTAAAGGAACAAACATGACAAAAAATCTAAAGTATCTTGGAAAAGCTGCCCGTACGACCCTTTCCATACACGGCTCTGCACCTAACAGAGCCGTATTCTTCAGCTTTATCAACCACTCCCAACGACTTTGGTTTGGGACTGACGGAACAAATATCAGTCTTGAAAAGGTCGACCCTACACGTGGACGAAGGAAAGCGAACGCAGGCTAGTATAAAAGAGAAAGTAAGTAATCTGGATGGGGGACTGGGAAAAAATGGCCAAAAAGAGAGGGCCTCCCAGTCTACCTCCGAGAGACAGACTCCAGGGGTGAAAACACCTTAAACACGTACGAACACCATAAAGAACCCACCGCCGGGTCTCCAAGGCCTAGCCTTTCAAACCCACTCTCTACAAATGATATTGTCTGGGCCCTTTCACATGCGAGTCCAACACCGTTGGGGTTCGTTGCGTATCGTGTCCTTACAATTGGCGTCGTCTGTGGGAAGGGCTTGCGCGTTGACTCAGGCGACAGTGGAGTTAGGCTTGTGTCGAATAAGAGTCTATGAGGACGTCTTTATGACTGGTGACACATTGTTGTTGTTCCAACATAAGTTCCCACTAGGGGCTACGCCTCGCAGTGCCAGTGGCGTAGGCAAGTCTAGGGGCTTCAAACATCAAGCTGACTTCCTCCGCCTTATTCGAGGAGTTAACCTTTAGGAAAGAAATAAATAAATGAACAACTACAAGTTTTGGACAGAACCAAGGCCTTGCATGGTCCTCGAACCCAAGCCTCTGGGGAAACCAACTACTTGCGAAGAAAAAACAAGTTTTGGACAGAACCAAGGCCTTGCATGGTCCTCGGACCCAAGCCTCTGGGGAAACTAACTACTTGCAAAGAAAAAACAAGTTTTGGACAGAACCAAGGCCTTGCATGATCCTCGGACCCAAGCCTCTGGGGAAACCAACTACTTGCATAGAAAAAAAAAAAACAAGTTTTGGACAGAACCAAGGCCTTGCATGGTCCTCAAGCCTCTGGGGAAACCAACTACTTGCAAAGAAAACACAAGTTTTGGACAGAACCAAGATCTTGCATGGTCCTCGGACCCAAGCCTCTGGGGAAACCAACTACTTGCATAGAAAAAACAAGTTTTGGACAGAACCAAGGCCTTGCATGGTCCTCGGACCCAAGCCTCTGGGGAAACCAACTACTTGCAAAGAAAAAACAAGTTTTTGACAGAACCAAGGCCTTGCATGGTCCTCGGACCCAAGCCTTTAGGGAAACCAACTACTTGCAAAGAAAAAAAAAAAAGTTTTGGACAGAACCAAGACCTTGCATGGTCCTCGGACCCAAGCCTCTGGGGAAACCAACTACTTGCAAAGAAAACACAAGTTTTGGACAGAACCAAGGCCTTGCATGGTCCTCAGACCCAAGCTTCTGGGGAAACCAACTACTTGCAAAGAAAAAACAAGTTTTGGACAGAACCAAGGCCTTGCATGGTCCTCGGACCCAAGCCTCTGGGGAAACCAACTACTTGCATAGGAAAAACAAGTTTTGGACAGAACCAAGGCCTTGCATAGTCCTCGGACCCAAACCTCTGGGGAAACCAACTACTTGCAAAGAAAAAACAAGTTTTGGATAGAACCAAGGCCTTGCATGGTCCTCGGACCCAAGCCTCTGCGGAAACCAACTACTTGCAAAGAAAACACAAGTTTTGGACAGAACCAAAGCCTTGCATGGTCCTCGGACCCAAGCCTCTGGGGAAACCAACTACTTACAAGGAAAAACTACATTACATGGACCTTAGGATCTATCCGAGGAAAACTCTCCACTAACAATTGGGTTAATTCCTCAACTGCGAGGATTCTCAGGTCTGCTTTCGGATCTTCAGCACCAAAGGGATCGATGCAATATAGAACAGTATGTTGCCTGAAACACAATCGGAGTTCCCTACTGCTCAGTCAACTCCTCGGATGGATTATTTAGAGATTATCATTCTCAGATGGTATTCTCGCACTTATCACAGAATATTCAACCGTTACCTCGGTTAGTTTCCTAAGTTTAACTTACTATGAATTATCGTCATAATGCCTGGTAGTGTTGGTAAATCAGAATTAGTTGGATTATGTTTCAAGGTTTCCTGCTCTAAGTATCATTGAAGAAACACACATATGGAGCACACCCATTCACAAAGTAGTGTTGCAAAAAGAATAGTATTCAAACAAGTAAATAAATTTCCCCTTTGTACTAAAACAAAGAAATAGTACAGCGTACAATGAAAAGCTCGAATCAGCTCATGTCAAAGCTCACTACATAATCGGAAAGAAAGATACAAGAGAATAAGATAAAGCCGAGGAGGTGGCACAGAGGAGAGGTTGGCTACTGCTTCAAGACCTTGTTATTCCTCAATGCTTTTACATGCTCATAACTCGGGCAGCAAAAAAACCCAACTTGAGCCTCACACCGCTGAAGGAAAGGTGCAGGGAGCCGGAAGTTGAGGGGCCTTCACCAAAAATTTGCCTGCAACAAGGCAGAGGCGCTGATGGCGGAGAATCTTTCCTCTGACACACCAAAATTCTGGCATGAATAGAACCTGCTTTGGATTTTGACTAAAAGAGGGAGAAACACCCTTTCCCCTCTGTCGAAACGGAACATTCTCTTGAATTTATGCCTCCCTTGCCCGTACCTCACTACTTTGAGTCTCAGGAGGACACGGTGCCTCTGTGGCGGAGAGAGTTCCTTCACCCCAACCTTCGCCTCAAACATATTTTACTAAGGGAGGATAGCACCGAATATGGGAGATGTGATTTGGGAAGAAATTGAAGGATTTGTGCGTAGGTAAAGCAACTTTCTCTCCTATTTATTTAAAAGATAAGGTGGTGGCATTTAATTCACGCAGCGTCCCAAGGAGCGCTACAGACAAAATGGCTCCGGCTCAATTTCCAACGCCACCTGCAACCATGAGATTAAAGGAGTCTCGTGAAGGCACACCTCGAACACTGGGGCGCCAAAGGGTACCGCGTGACCAAAGACTACAGAAATGCCTCTTAATTTGTGGGCCTAGTGAATTCGCGACCCAGACCCATTCTGTGTGGGAGCCCAGGGGCTACGACCCACGCCGAGGAATAGCCATTGCCGAGGACAACCTCCTGCTCGGCACCTATACAAGTTTTGGACAAAATTAAGGCATTGTATGGTCCTCGGACTCAAGCCTATAGGGAAACCAACTACTTACAAAGAAAATACAAGTTTTGGACAGAACCAAGGCATCGCATGGTCCTCGGACTCAAACCTATGGGAAAGCCAATTACTCGGATGGGGAAAGTCCTCGGCTCAAATACTGTAAAAGGTTAAGGTCAATAAGAGTGTTAGGATGATGGCGGGACGCCCGACTATTCAGTAGCCTAAGGGGGCTGTTCATTTTTGCGGGTGATATGTCTTCGGATGATTACTTCCTACACCGCATAGAGCATCCAGTTCTAATCTCGGCATTGTTTTGGGTAAGTATCGTTCTTCACAGGTAGGCATTGTTGTGTCAAACAATTCTATTAAAGTTATGGTGACATCTTTTTATTAGCAAGTATTTTGACCTTAGTTGTCATTGATTCAAATGTTATATTATTGTGCCGAGCAGCGCTTGCAAATTTGTAAAAACATAGAGACAGAACATGCGAAGTAAAATAACAACAATTTTTATTAATATGAAAAATTATTACAACGTACAAAGAGGGGCTTAAACAAGCCTATACAAAAGGTGAACTGCCGAAGCAACGATAACATCCGCAATACGGATAAGTAAGCAGTCAGGTGTCTTTTAAACTCGTCTTCAAAGTCTCTCCAATCTCTGCCTCAGTATCGCTCATATTGAGAGAAGAACCTTTTTAGAAAAAGATGAAGGAGAAGGAAGAAGGAGATGGAGGAGATGAATAAGGAAGATGGAGGAGATGAATGAGGAAGATGGAGGACATGAGTAAAAGAAGGAGGAGAAGAAGAGGGAAGAGATGAAGAGAAAGAGAAATGAGCAAAAGAGGGAGAAGGAAAAGCACCAGAATGGATCTGGTAGTGGAAAGAAGAAGAAAGAGAGGCGAAGGGAGGCGCCAGTGAACGAAGAGAGGAAGAAGCAGGGGCACTTAGTCCCTGCCCCAGTCCTGACTCCTAACACACTGGTGTCATGTTAGATATGCTCATGAGAGAGCGGATGGTACTGATAATGTGTGTCCTCGGCTCAGTCACGCCGAAAGTGTGACGTGACGAGTCCCTGCTTCGGATTTTGGCTGAAAGGAAGGCGAGACAAATCTTGAGTCTCCGCCATCCTTGCCCTGACCGAGCCATTTCGAACTTCGTCAGAACATGGTGTTTCTGGGAGGGGAATGGCTTTTTCATTGCTTATTATTATGGTGAGTGTATTTCAGGTTAAGGTATAACCAAAGAGTAAAAGTAAACTCCGGAAGGAATCTAAGGGTTTCAAATTTCTGGGGAATTAAAGGGATTTATCTGTGGGAGAAACAACTCATGTTTTGTCTCTTTATATAGGGGACGAAGAGGAGGGTACTTAATGTGTTCAGATCTCCAAGGAAATCTGCAAACAAGAATATGCCCGTTCCGCTCCCCCACACCATCAGTAACCATTGAATATGGGAGGTCTCGTGAAGGGAAACCATTAAAGACATGCTTCGGATAACCGAACGGCATGAATGTATTGAGAATAAATTAAGAAGAACATCTCGTAGACCGGTACATTTCCTGGGCAGGTGGAGGAATGCCAACGTCAGTAAAAGACTGAATTAAATGAGCCATAATAAAGGCTCGGTATTTCCAAAACCCCCCTCTCCAACCATGAGGTCGGACAGCAGGGTTTTGAGGGGCTATTGTGGGGCCCAGTAATTTATGGGCCAGACCCACTTATTCATGGGGAATCCTAAGGCCCAAGTCGAAGAAGGTTATAATCCAAACCCAATAATGTAAAGTACAAAATGGCCCGGAGAAGCAGCCGAGGACAGTCCAGTCCTCGGCTGACCCAAAGCTCCACCGAGAAAAATGGCAAAATTGGTAAAGGGACAAACGTGACAAAAAATCTAAAGTATCTTGGAAAAGCTGCCCGTACGACCCTTCCTATACACGGCTCTGCACCTAACAGAGCCGTATTCTTCAGCTTTATCAACCACTCCCAACGACTTTGGTTTGGGACTGACGGGACAAATATCAGTCTTGGAAAGGTCGACCCTACACGTGGACGAAGGAAAGCGAACGCAGGCTAGTATAAAAGAGAAAGTAAGTAATCTGGATGGGGGACTGGGAAAAAATGGCCAAAAAGAGAGGGCCTCTTAGTCTACCTCCGAGAGACAGACTCCAGGGGTGAAAACACCTTAAACACGTACGAACACCATAAAGAACCCACCGCCGGGTTTTCAAGGCCTAGCCTTTCAAACCCACTCTCTACAAATGATATTGTCTGGGCCCTTTCATGTGCGAGTCCAACACCGTTGGGGTTCGTTGCGTATCGTGTCCTTACAATAATAAATTTAATATTACATTAAATGGTGTTTTTTTATACTTTTTTTTAATAAAATTATGTTATGCATAAATATAAAATATGACTCATTAATAATATTCTATAAGCACCGATTTGGTATAACTTATTTTTTAACCTTTTGAAAACGCAATTGTTTTAAAAAATAAAAGCTATTTGTAAGAAAATACTGTTCGAAATCATCTTTATCAAATAACACTTTGAGTATTTGTTTACCCTTCTAATATTTTAACAAAAATATTTAGAATTAAAATCCTTCTTTACTAACTATCAAATTAATTAATAAATAAATCACTCAAAAGAGAGAGGATTTCTATAAATAAAAAAATAAAAAAAATTCTATAACCACCCCCAACCACTTTAGGTATGGGCTGATGGGACAAATATCAGTCCTGGAAAGTCGAACCTACACGTGGACGCTGGATAAGGGATACAGGTTAGTATAAAAAGAAAAGTAAGCAATCCAGAGAGGGAGTTGGGAAAAATAGCAAAAAACCAGAGCCTCCCAGCCCGCCTCCAGGAGAAAGACTCCTAGAGCGAACACGATTTAATTATGTATGAATACCACGAAAAATCCACTGTCTGGTGATCAAGGCCTAACCTTTCAAACCCACGCTCTATAAATGATATTGTTTGAGCCTTTTTACGTGCGAACCCAACATTATTATTGGTCGTTACAAATTGTGTCCTCACATTATCAAATTAATAAATAAATAAATCACTCAAAAGAGAGAGGCTTTCTCCAAAAAAAAAAAAAAAAAAAAAATTCTAACAAACAACAGTTACAACACACACGGTCAAAAATATTTTCTTTTCAGCAGAAAAAGAAAAAAGAAAGTTCGTCAATCAGTCCCAGGATTCGGACGCACGTCACGCACGACTCGCAAGCTGTCTCCATTTTGTCCGAGAGAGTCACTTTCATAATCACAACCCAAAAAACCAACCGTTTAAAATTTAGACCCAATAACCGAACGTTCTTCCCCCCAACCCCCTCTCTCTCTCCTCCGTTACTCGAATCGCACGGTCGCAACAGAGACAGAGAAAGTCAATAAAAGAACACAGATCATACCCTGCATTCCTCTCTCTCATCAGTACAGTCAAAATTTCAAAAAGAAGGGGGCAATGTTGAGCCCAAGAGCACCACAACCACAACCACCAGCAGCAGCAGTACCACCAGTAGCGGCGGCGGCAGCAGCATCACCACCAACCCAAGACTCATTGGACTGCATGCTCCCTGGCCCAGCCAGCCGCAACAACTTCGGATCCGCCGACCTCAGCCCTTCAGGTCTCCTTGCCTTCCCTGCTAGTAGCTCCGTCGCTATTCTCGACTCTCGCTCTCTTCAACTCATCACCACTCTCCCTCTCCCACCTCCCAACTCTTCCAATTCCTCCAATTCTCTCTCTCCATTCGTCACCTCCGTCCGCTGGACCCCACTCCCTCTCCGCCGCGACCTCCTGACCACCGAGCCATCCTCCTCTCACCTTCTCCTCGCCGCCGGCGACCGCCAGGGCCGCATCGCTCTCTTCGATTTCCGCTCCAGATCTCCTATCCTCTGGTTCGAAACCGACTCCGCTTCCTCCAAATCGGGCGTCCAGGACTTGTGTTGGGTCCAGGCCCGACCCGACTCGTACCTCCTCGCTGCAATCAGCGGCGCCTCCACTCTCTCTCTTTACAACACCTCAACCGGAAGATGCTTTTTCAAATACGACGCCGCGCCGGAATTCCTCTCTTGCCTCCGCCGCGACCCCTTCGATTCCCGCCATTTCTGCGTCCTCGGCCTCAAGGGCTTCCTCTTGTCCGTCAAGGTCCTCGGCGAGACCGAGGACAATATCGTCCTCAAGGAGCTTCACGTTCCGACCGACTGCTCTGAATTGCAGAGATTAGAGAGAGACGCCGCCGCCTCCGCCTCTGGCACTGGAAATGGTTCGAATTCCTCGGCGCCTGCCTCCGGAGTGTTCCCGCTCTATGCGGTGAAGTTCTCGTTTTCGCCGCAGTGGAGGTACATTGTGTTCATCACGTTCCCCAGGGAGTTGGTAGTGTTTGATTTGCGGTATGAGGCATCGCTCTTCTCATCTGCGTTGCCTCGTGGCTGCGGCAAGTTTCTTGACGTGTTGCCGGATCCGAATAATGAGTTGATATATTGTGCTCACCTCGACGGGAAGCTCAGTACTTGGCGGCGCAAAGAGTAAGTCATTGAAATTCGAAACTACATTAATTTCTATTTTAGGCTTTCGTTATCTGATCTACCATCCATGCTAGAGATTTTATTATACCAATTTGTGCCATTATACAATGTTGACAAATTCATAAGCTTTGCATTGAAGTGTAGGAGAAGTGAGAAAGTATCTTAGAATTTGTGGGATTTAGCTATGCATATGTTAGTTGATTTAATTAGCATTAATTATGAGTAACTAAGGTGCATTGCCTAGTGTAAACTTCTACCATTTACAGCTGCTATTGGAACTCAATGAGTGCGTTCATTCAAGTTGAGGGAATGAAAAGAAGTAGAGAAAGACCAAGACCAAAATTTACATTAGTAGTAGTATTTTAAAAGAACATGTCTTGATAATTCTGTAGTTGGGGGTGGGGGGATTTGAACTTTGGATGCCTCCGTTGGAAGCTCTAGGAGGTGCCAGTTGAGCTACATGGCCCTTGGCAAAATATGTTAATTAATGAAGTAACAAAGAGTGACTTAGGATAGAATAGAATGGCGGAAAATAATATATGTTGTCAACCCGGAATAATTTGAGGATCCATTGTTGACCCCAAAAA
Source organism: Quercus robur (assembly GCF_932294415.1). Classification (NCBI taxonomy): domain Eukaryota; kingdom Viridiplantae; phylum Streptophyta; class Magnoliopsida; order Fagales; family Fagaceae; genus Quercus; species Quercus robur. The sequence goes on from NC_065535.1 coordinate 84,005,326, forward strand.
TTTGGAAATAAAGCTTGGTTGTTGTTGTATTAGAACTTTTCTACGCTTGTAAAACAGGATTATAGTACAAGGTTATATAAACCTCAAAGTCAAGTACATCTCATCCCTGTTTAATTCATTCACTTGCTCATTGCCCTCCCTAATTTTGCTTAGGATCTGGTTGTGGAGGAGTGGCTGAGTGGGGGCATTTTGTTCAGATGCAGCTTCACCTCTTAGCAACCTGGGGAAGTTGGTTTATTCTATGATTCTCATCTGGTAGTGGAGGAGTGGCTGAGTGGGGGCATTTTGTTCAGATACAGCTTCACCACTTAGCAACCTGGGGAAGTTGGTTTATTCTATGATTCTCACCCCCCCCCCCCCCCCCCCCCCCCAAATAAAAGTAACTGAAAAGATTGTTGAGTAAGAGGGATCTTTGGCTACAAAAGCTGCATAATGGATGTTTGTGTGTTTCTTTAATACAGAAACTTGCAATTCCGAATTTATAGAAGAAGAAACTTTAGGCTTCCAGAAAGCAGGGTAATTCTAAAAATGTGACAATTTACATTGGTTAGTCTCTTTATCAGGTTTCTTAAGGCACCTCACCTTTAGAGGATTTGAACCATTTTGATTTGATAAATTACTAGTTCTTCCCAAACCTTAAGCTGCTAGGAAAGAGTGAATCTAATCATTTAACCATTATTCTTAAATGAGAGGTAGAGTGGAGACCGAGTTTGAACTAAGAACCACCTGCTCTAATGCCATGATCAATTAGATAGTGATTGTATCGTTAAGGTCATCTTGGATTCTAAGATTGAGTTTACATAATGATGTGTATCTTACCATTGCCACTGGCATTATTTTGCACTGTAATACAGAGGCTTGTCTGGACATTGAGAGTTTGCATGATAGGTTGTTGGAAATTTCTGGTTAAGTTAGTTTAGGGCATTTTGGGTGCTAAGGGTGGACTCATATAATTTGGGCTATGAGAGTGCTGAACATATCTAGAAACTAGATAATGATGTGTATACTTACCATCGCTACTGGCATTATGTTGCATTGCAATATCTTTAAGTGGACTGGTGTATGCTTATCTCTGTTACTATATGCTTTTGAACGTTAATCAAGTTGTAATACTTTGTATAATTGGCATTTTAAATTTCTAATTTCTCTGACATAAATATTAATTGATTTGAACGCAAATGTTGTTTGGGTCCAAAGGGAATATACTTATTTTATATTGTCACAGAGGAGAGCAGGTGCACATAATGTGCGCAATTGAAGAGTTGATTCCCTCAATTGGCACACCTGTCCCTTCTCCTTCAATTCTTGCTGTCATCATCTGCCAATCAGATTCCACCTTCCAAAATGTTGGCAAGCTCTATTCTGATGTATCTTCTCCTTCCCCAGATGTGGATTTTGATACTCCTTTTGATTTTTGTGATGAACCTCTTCTTGTTTCTAAGACACATTTAATCTCCATTTCTGATGATGGAAAAATATGGAATTGGCTATTGACTGCTGAAGGGCCAGAAAATACTCAGAAGGATGATACAAACTTGGGCTTGGTTGCTGATGTCAGTGAAGTGCCAGTTCCTGGGACCAATGCTAATACTGTAATTTCTTCTAGTAGTGGATCTTTCATGGAAGCAGGTAAGCAACCAGAACATATGGATAGTGGCAGAAGCTGCCCATCAAACTCTACCTCCAGCCTGGCAGATATGTCCTTTAAGGTTTGTTTATAAGTATTTTTCTCTCAGTTTTCACTTATCAAAAAAAAAAAAAAAAAGTATTTTTCTCTCAGTTTTGTTTTTTTAATATTTGTCAATGCTCTCTTGTTGGCTGAAAGCAGTAATATTATGACATGAAAAAAGGGAACCCCAAATTATTCATTATAAGCTCTCACTGTCTCTCTCTCTCTCTCTCTCTCTCTCTCTCTCTCTCTCACATACACCCACAGAATTCTCTCTCTCTCTTTTTTTTTTTTTTTTTGATAAATATACACCCACAGAATTCTCAAGCTCTTTTTATCAAAATTGGTTTCTTTTGGAAAGAAAGTGAAGAGGTTTGGAAAGTTGCATGGCCAATTTATCTTGGAAGGTTTCATGTAATGCATGAAAACATGTTGGAACGTCTTTGAACTGGATGCATAATTTCTACCAAGTCCATTAGAATTCAATGAATGGTTTCCTGATTGGGTTTGGTCATCTCTAGTCGTATATCCAAACTTACTTAAATGGAGTTTATGAATTCATTGAATGGTTTTCTGATCGGTTTGGTTTATTTCTATTAGCAACTTTCTTTAGGTTCTCTATCTATACTCACAATCCATATCGCTCATGCAGATTAGCTTGGTTGGACAGCTTCAGCTTCTTTCTTCAACAGTGACCATTCTGGCTGTACCATCCCCTTCTTTGACTGCTACTTTGGCCCGTTAGTTTCCTTGTGTCACTAATTTACTATATTTGTCACATTTCGAATTGTATTAAGAATATTTTTAGTTAGCTACATTTGAGAAAAAAAAGGATATTATGGTTTCTAAAGCTAATTAAAATGACTTTATTGAAGGTGGGGGAAACATTCCTGCTGTTGCTGTTCCACTGGTTGCTTTAGGAACTCAAAGCGGGACAATAGATATTGTTGATGTTTCTGCAAACGCCATTGCTGCAAGTTTTTCTGTACACAACGGAATGGTTAGAGGATTACGGTGGCTTGGAAATTCTAGACTGGTTTCATTTTCTTACAGTCAGGTATGATTTAGGATATTATTTTCTTTAAATAAATGTCATTCATTTCACCCCTCTCCTGGGGCTGCATATTTCTCTTTATATTCCTTTTTTTTTTTTTTTTTTTTCCTTTGTTTTTTATTTTTGAATTGCCATCTTTTCTGTACCTTTTCTTCGAACGTTTCCATGTCCATCATTAGACTTTATGCTTACGTGTACTGGCACATCTGTTGATCCAGGCAAATGAAAAATCTGGAGGCTACATCAATAGGCTTGTTGTGACCTGTGTTCGAAGTGGCCTCAATAAAATGTTTCGGGTTTTACAAAAACCAGAACGTGCACCCATAAGAGCTTTAAGAGCTTCTTCATCTGGAAGGTTGACTTTCAATTAAGGATTCTCATCTTTAAATTTGTACCCATCAATTTAACATCTTCTATTTTATATCTTGTGATTTTTCATTAGTCTCTTTATCCATACCAAAGAGAATATATTCTTAGCTTGTCATTGGTAACTTACAGGAATAAAAACAGACCTAATTATGTTGTCTTGAATATGAAAACTATTTGTTTGGAAAACTATTTTCAGAAACCGTTTTTAAAACTAGTCTCATTTTTTACTGTGCAAAACTGTTTTTTAGAGAACAAGTCCACCTATTTCCAGTTCCCCTTTTCTGTTTTGGGTGGCATTTTGTAATATGCTAATTTTTAAAAAATAATTTTATTGTAATTTCAGCCCCCCGCAGGTTATAAGCCCTCTCTCTCTCTCTCTCTCTCTCTCTCTCTCTCTCTGTGTTGGGGTGGTTGAGACGGCAACAGAGGGGCTTTGGGGTTTTTGCGAAGGTGATGGCAGGTTGGGATTGTTCTCTCTCTCTAAGATGTGGTTATACTCGGTTTGGTGGTGGTGGATCTGGGTTTAGTGATGGTGATGGATTGTCGTGGGTGGTGGTGATTTTTTATTAGAAGAGAAAAGGATTTGAGGAAAAAAACTAGATGAGAAAACAATTTGCCAAACAGATTCAACTTGTTTTTTGGAGTGGGAAAACAAGTTTTGAGAAAAAATTCTCAAAACAAACCAAACAGGCTCTTATAGCTGCATAGGTTTTATAATTGATTATCAAACTTATTGCTTCAATCAATAAGTTTTCATAGATAAATTATCACTGGTATGATATGGCTGTGTTGAAGAGCTGAGAATTTTTTGGAATTTAACTTTCATTTAGTGCTCTCTCTCTTTCCTTTTTTTGCATGACTCTTTAGTATTCGTAACTTCATCAGCAGCTTGGGGTAACATTCTCTCTGGTTATGTTAACAAATTTGCAGGTATTTGCTAATTTTGTTTCGTGATGCTCCTGTAGAGGTTTGGGCAATGACGAAAACTCCCATTATGGTAATTTGGCAGCTACCTTTTCTTTCCCCTTCCTACCAGAAACATTTCTAATAATTGAACTTCATCATATCTGGACCATGGGACTATGGGTTTATGCCAAAGAGCTTATATATTGCAGCTACTAATTTTTGTGAAAATATATCTATTTAATGATTGGCTTTGGTATATTTGATGCATGACTGACATGCATGACCTAGTGCATGAGGTCAGTGATATTGGTTTTTCGGTTTTTGCCAATCCATTACATTTAATGCTTCTTTCTTTCCAAGTGTTTCCTAAACTTCACTAATTACTATTGGAGTCACACTAGCAAGAATTTTTTTTTTTTTTTTAAAGACAGGTTATTATTTTTTTGTTTTTCATTCTCCAAAGGGATGTATATCTCACTATCTCACTGTCATAGGATTATTGATTGATTGATTTATTTCTTCTTTGGGGTCACTGGGAGTGGGAAGAGGTGGATGTGGAAAACCATTGCTTCTTTTGCTAAAGTTATTGAAGTGTTTTATTTATTTTATCCTTTTTTAAAAACAATTAGACCTTTTCACCATTTTGACATTCCCAGATTTTATGTAAATTTTTTTTTTCAATGTGTACCTTTGAATATGTTACACCTGTTTATTGTGGAGATGAAAATGGGTTTTGGTGTATTAAATATCTGCAATGTTTCATGTCAATATGTCTTTGATGTAGACAGTAAAGGAATCGAGAGTTGCATGTTTATCTTGAGGCTCTCAATTTTTTATGGAGTTTGAGTGGTTCTCACAGTTCTCAATATGAATTCATTGAGTTTTCTAAAGTTTTTGTTAGGATATGGGTCTTATTAGCTTTCAGCATGTAACTTAATTTTAATTTTATAATAAAAGTTTCAGAATGGAGTGATAACTTCATTTTGCAAAGCGCATGTGATTTCAGAACACCTTGTCCTAAGCATCTTTCTAATTCGTGTTTTTAAATTAAAAAAAAAAAAAAATCTTTTTACCATTATCCTTGGCACCAAAAACCCTTCTGGATTTCTCAAAAGGACATGGATTTTTCTGAATTTAATAGCAGAGTATCTATTCGTTTTCTTATCCTCTATCATTGAGATTGTCTGGTGGACTAAATATTTTTATTTATTTTATTTTATTTTATTTTCTTTTGGACTACTTATTTATTTATTTCTTCTGATTGCGATTGAAGAGGTTTTAATGCTCAATATGTATCATACTTTGCGCCTTCACATATCTTATACCTTTATCTACCATATTAGTATGGTGTTTGATGGGTATTTGTTTATTCCTCGTGATACTTTTCTCACTTAAAAAAATAATAATAATGCACAATCAATTTTGCTCCTGGCCATGAACATAAACTCCTTAGACTATTAGGGGTGAATGCCCTTTGATTGGTCGGCAATTGGTTTTGGTGGGTGAGGTGAGTTGCTTGTAGGTTTTACTGGCCAGAAGCGAGCCCGAAGGCCTCTTCTTTAGTAAGGTTCTCTACATTATCCCCCCCAACCACCACCCCCCCCCCCCCCCCCCCCCCCCCAAAAAAAAAAAAAACACAATCAATTCAATTTTTGGGGTGTAGGTGATATATTTGTACAAGTACATGTACACATGCATATGCATGAACATACGTGACATGCTTGCACACGTACACACATGTTAAGATTTTAGTTTCTGAATAGTTTTTTTTATTTTTTATTCTATATCTCCATGTAGCTTAGATCATTAGCTCTTCCATTTACGGTATTGGAATGGACTCTTCCGACAGTTCCACGGCCTGTTCAAAATGGACCTTCTACACAATCATCATTATTGTCTAGGGATCATACAGCTGTGTCATCAGATGTGGCATCTACACAGACTGTGGCATCATCTTCAGATTCTAGTGAGCTCTTTTACTTGATATGCTTACATAGTTTTTCAACTTTTATTTTATTTTTTGAAAAATGCTAAAAAGACTTAGACCTGTATCTGGTCTATATATGTGCTTCTGTTTTCCTTGGATATATAAGATGTATGAATCTAAGTTTAATGTGCAGAGGCAGTGAGCTCAGATGGATCTCAAGATGACTCTTCTGAAAGTTTTGCATTTGCACTAGTAAATGGTGCACTTGGAGTTTTTGAGGTTCAAGGGCGAAGGATCCGAGACTTCAGGTATAATTCTTCTTCAATGCAAATAGGTGCAACATAGAGTCTGTATATTTGTATCTGGTCCACTAGTGAGCTAACTGAATATGTGATGATTTTTTTTTCTCCATTTTTCTTTTGGTTAATGTGAAAGGATGATGATTTTTGGATTGTCAATAGGTTCATATAGAAAAAGGTTTGCCATAGGTCTACATTCTGTTATCAAATTTCTTGTTTCCTGGAATTATCTATCACACCTTTGGTAAGTGTATATCATCATGAAAATCTAAGGCTCTTTGAAAGCCTTGGCCATACTAATGTTCTCATTTTTGCTATGCTGAACCACTTTCTGATTCATCTCACACCCATGGTTTACTCTTAAGGACAAAACTTAGATACAGTACCTTAGGTGCTGTTCCTTAGATTCTCCTCTTAAGTTTTTGTCATGTGGTTACTTAACTAAGAAATACACTTTCATCTCATGAGAAAAAATCCACTTGACATAATCTTAAGAAGGAACCTAAGGAACAGCACGTAAGTATTATACCTAAGTCTTATTCTACTCTTAATATGCATGAAGATATATATTTCTGTATATATTCTTTGAATGGGACATCTATGCTTGAATCCTTGTTTATTACATTCAAATCAGAATTTAAAGTCCATAGTGCTATAAGCCTTGAACTTGCATTTGTGGCACCCATGCTTTTGGCAGCATTCTTGTTGCGTATATATCTTTTGTTGTCCATAGGATGAACATGGATACTGAAATGATAGTGATTGTTAGGGATATCAGTCAATGTTAAATGTACACGTATTACTTATACTTTTGTATTGAAGTATTTGTACTGCACATCCTTTGTACAACACCCTAACATTAGTCTATGATTAGCCTAGGGTTAGTCTCTTTATATAAACCCCCCAATGGGATTATTGTAATATAAAAATTCAATGTAGTAAAGATGTAGTCGGTTAGGGCTTTTCATTGTGGATGAATGTTGTTAGGCCGAATCATGTCAATTCTGCATCCACTTTCTATTTCTCTGTATTTTCATTCTCATTGTCAATCCCAACATCAACTTTGACATGGTATTTGTGCCATGTTCTACCTTTCTAATATAGTATCAGAGTTAGGCAGTTGTCTAGTTCCCCAAAGGCCACCCACTTATTCACACGCCCCACCATGCCATTCTCCCTAGCCGTTGTCTACCAGCTCCCACAATGCCATCCTTAGTTGATGCATTCCGGCAAACGGTGTCGCTCTCCTCAGGTTGTTGGTGTTGTCCTCCCAATCACTGTGGTTACAACCGACATTTGTCTCGTGTATGCCATACTTGAGCCACCTTTCTTCTGCTAATGTCCCCTAGGCCACTAGTGTAGCCATCCTTTAGCCATAGTAGCCATCTTCTGGACACTGGTGTGGCTGTCCTCTAGCCACAATAGTCATCTTCCAGCCTCCATCTGTTGTCTACTGTTGCCATTCATTGCTGCCAACAACCATCTCATGTGTTCCAATTCACTTCTATGTACTTGTACCATTACTACAGCATTTATGGCACATTCAGTGACATTCTAATTTGTACTAGAGCCCAAGGTTAGTCTATGGTTAGCTTAGGATTAGTCTCTCTATAGAAATCCTCACAATGGGCTTCTTGTAACATATAATTCCATATAGTATGCTTTTCATTGGGACATAGGTTGTCAGGTAGAATTACTTTAATTCTGCTTCTGCTCTCTATTTCTCTATTTATCTCTCGCTCTCAATCCCAACATTAATTGGTTGGGATATTAGTATTGATTCTTTTTCAATAATTTCTCTTATTCTACAGAAATATGGTGCCCTTAAAACTTGATTCTTTATTTGTTTTTTCATATATTTTTCTCTCTCATACCTCTTAGTACCCTCCATTGTAGTTTTGATCAATGGCCAATTTGAACGATCACAGATAAAATAATTCTTTGAAAATTTGAAAATCTACGTTTTGCACTTTACATAAATTTATGGTTTGTTTGTTTGTATATCTACTGAGGTTATGTTTTGCTCGTCTCTAGACCAAAATGGCCTTCTTCTTCATTTGTACTATCGGAGGGATTGATTACAGCCATGGCCTACCGCTTGCCTCATGTGGTATGTATAATATCTTTTGGAATTGTTTCATCTAGTTGGTACTATGAATTTGCATTTTTTGATAATTCGATAATTGAGAGATGGGGGATTTGAACCCTAGATGTCTCCTTTAGAAACACCAAGAGGTGCCAATCAATTGAGCTATAAGAATCTTTATCCTTGCAAGATTTCTGTTTTGAGTGGCAGTTACTTAATTCATTTTTCAGGTTATGGGAGACAGGTCAGGGAACATACGGTGGTGGGATGTGACAACTGGACATTCTTCCTCATTTAGTACTCATAGAGAAGGAATCCGGCGAATCAAATTCTCACCATTTGTATCTGGAGACCGTAGCCGAGGGCGTATTGCTGTTCTATTTTATGACAATACATTTTCTGTATTTGATCTTGTAAGTATGAAAATGAGATTGTTTGCTTTGTTTCCTTTTCCGTTATGTGCTTTGAAATTGTTATACCACACTATTGGTGTATGCAATGTGAATTTTTGTAATTTTTTTTTTCTGACCCCATAAATCCCCACACATAACAGGCCAAATGGCTCAAATCTTGGCCTCCCCTTAAGAGAGGGGAGATGTACCACTCAGCTACCAAGGCCAGTGTTCTATGTTTGATGGTTGGGGATTGGCAATCTGGATGGGTTTTCCAATTGGAGCAATCATCAGGCATATTCTTCTGTGCCACTTGTGTAGGAAAGACTCGTGCATGTTGTTTGATTTCTTTGGTCCATTTGCCATGACATTTAGGCACAAACAAAATATTTCTCTGATGTGCAACACTTTGTCCATTATTCCTGCCCTACATTTTACCTGCTACTGAATATGTTAGGTCTCTTGGGGAGGTTGCATCCTATGAAGCATTTTATTGCCGTTCTTTTCTCTCTTGTCTAGGCCTAGACCTATGCCCCATCTTACTAATAATGAAGGGCTTCTCATATTCCAGTCCACTAAGTGTAGCCCCCTTTGATCTTTCGACTGCGCAGAGCAATGTACCAATCTTGTCACATACCCAGATTGATTCTGTTATAGCTGAAGCTGTATAAATTGGCATATACTGTAGAACTGCCCCCCTTCTCTCTCTTTTTTCAAGTGTGATTCTCCATGGGAGTGACAGCCATCTATTGGCCCACAGGTTCTCCCAAAAAAAAAAAAAAAAAAAAGAACAAAAAACCCTTCAGGTTTCCTTTCTGGTCAATTGAACTCCCAAGTAGAGAATGTTTTCCTCCAGCATAGCAGTTTCTACTCGTGTTCAGGAAAATGGTATTGAAAAATAATAACTTATATTGTGTTTTGTAAAATCTAGTCAGTGTCACTGGTAGAGTATTTTTTATGCACATGCCTTAGACTTTCGTTGAGTTCCTACTGGGACAATTTTCAAATCCAGCATCTGTGGTGCATATTTTATCAAATCATGTAAAGGTTTTTTTTTAAATAAATGCTTTTGTTCCACCACCCCTTTTAGAAGATCCTTCTTCTGTTTGATCCTGAATCTCTACATGTTTCTTACTTCCAGGATTCGCAGGACCCATTAGCCAATTCTCATTTACAACCTCAATTTCCAGGAACCCTTGTATTGGAGCTTGATTGGTTGCCTTTGCGAACTGATAAAAATGACCCATTGATATTGTGCATTGCTGGAGCTGATAGTAGCTTTCGCCTTGTTGAGGTTAATACGTATGTGCAGTATTTGTTTTTGAGTTTTTGGATTCTTTTCTATTTCCTTGCCTTTATATGACTCAGAATGTCTAGAATATATCTTTGATATCTCATAAGTAGCAATAACCAAGATGTTCATAATGAGGTCCAGTTGAGGTTAGATGGTGCTCTGTTATAGCTCTGGTTAAAGTACATGGTGTGAAAGGTTTTGTGTGGCTAATAATCAGGGCTTAATGATGATGCTGATGAAAGTGACATCAACACACATATATATATATATATATATATATATTTTATTAGGATTAGGTTAAAGTTACACATGATGTAATTTTAAGTAATGTTACACCGCTTAATATTTTTTAATTAGATGTGAATTTTGACAAATCCACCGTTAGATTACATTATATTCATATATTTTCCATGCTTGCAAAATTTCAAGGTGGTCAAAAATTAATAGTCATGTCATCAATCAATTATTTAAATTCAAGTTTTTGTAGTTTAAAATAATGCATTAAAAATGAGTTTATGGATCGAATGGTAAATAACAACCAATTGAAATAAAAATTGGTATGAATGTTAAGAACATATAAAACATGTAATTCAACGGTAGGATTTTCAAAATATGAATTCTATAAAAAGTAATTGGGTGGTGTAACATTGCTTAGACTTACACTACTTGTAACTTGAACCCAACCCTTTTTATTATATGGAAGAATTTTAATGATAAAATTTTAAGCCACTTAGACCTAATTTATGACCAACTACACATTGTTACAGTGTTCTCTGTACATGTCTTAGTGTCACTCAAATTGTGGCCTTCTGTAATTTATGCACCCTATGATGTGGTATGGTCCTCATGGAGTAATGTGTCGAAATTATTTTTAGCTGTTACATGTCAGAAAAGGAAAACAAAGCATGTAAGATAGCACTACGTATTCAAGTACAAACTTGCTTCTCTATTCAATTACTAATTTTCTATTTTCAATCTAAACTTATGTTTTATGCTTTGCTAATCCTGTTCCTCTCTTTCATGCAGAAATGACAAAAAAATTGGCTACAGACCTCAGTCCAGAACTGTTAAAGAGAGATTCCGGCCAATGCCTATATGTGCTCCCATTCTACTTCCTACTCCACATGCCCTGGTAACATTTATACTGTATTCTACTTTACTTCTTGATTCACTGAGTGAAAGCAATATCTAATACATTCCTGTTCTGGTTGAGTTGTCAATGGTAGATCATGTACCTTTAAGAGGTAAAGAAAAAAAGGATATTTAAGAAGCATTCATTGATAAAAATTAGCTTGCATATCTCATTAGAGCAGAAATAGATTTTTTTTTTTTGGTTACTTTTTTAAACTTCCCCTCCCCCTCTTGTGCCTACTCAGTCCTACTGCTGCTAACTATAGTGTTTTGTCTCATTTATGAATTCTGTAGAGCAGAAATATATGTGAGAATATGCTCTGATCTTGACATCAAACACAAATGCTGCAAATAGAGTTTTTTTTTTTTTTTCTTGATCAGAATGTTCACCATTGTGAACATGATGCTCAGTATTTTTTAATAAAATTTTTATTACCTATCAAAAAAAAAAAAAAAAAAAAGATGTGGAATTTAGGGAATGAGAATAGATGTCCATTTCTTGTGAGCCACTGAGTTTCATTGTTAATTCTTCACTACAGGCACTCCGAATGATATTGCAATTGGGCGTGAAGGCCTCTTGGTTTAATACATGCAGTACAACTCTAGAGAAAAGACCACACCTAATTCCAGGAACTGCTTCGTACACAGGAGATCTTCGCAGCTACATGATTGACTTACCACCTGTTGGTGACGCTGTGGTGCCAGAGATGCTCCTAAAAGTATTAGAACCTTATCGAAAAGAAGGTGGATCTTTTGTCTTAGATGTGGTGTTTCTAACTATGAATTTGAGCTTTTGATACCAATATTTGTTTTTTCTTACCTGTTACCAATACTTATTTGCTCAAGGCTGCATACTTGATGATGAGAGGGCGAAATTATATGCGAAGATAGTGAATAAAGGTTGTGCAGCGAGGTTTGCCTTTGCAGCCGCAATATTTGGTGAATCTTCCGAAGCACTTTTCTGGCTACAGCTGCCTCGTGCTCTCAATTATTTGATAAATAAGTTAGTAAATAAGTCCCCACAAAAAGTCCATGTATCAGCATCAACTTCAGAGCTTGATGACACAGCTCTGCTGAAGAGGATAACATCAAAGGAAAGATCAATGCCAGGAAAAGGGAAGAAGGATGCACTTGTAAGTCATTTCGCATATTAACTGTTGTATAATTATTTTCGGCTTTCTTAGAGTATTGAAGTTTTTAGTTAGGTTTCTACCTCATATATCTGTTATACCCTGTCATCTTCCAAACCTCAATTTTTGTAAGTTGTTTTTTTATTACATTTTAATCTATCTCATGTTCTCTATCATAAATTGTGTTATCTGGTCAGAGTCAAGGTCAACTTAGGTTGATGGCTTTTGAACAAGAAGAGTTATGGGAAGCTGCTAATGAGCGTATTCCATGGCATGAGAAATTAGAGGGAGAAGAGGCTATTCAGAATCGTGTACACGAGTGAGTGCTCCACAAGTTTTTTATTTTTTATTTGTCCAAGTTAAAAAATATGATGAATAAGCATGATTTCTGCTTAATTTTAATACATGAGTTGATTGCTTATGCTCTATGTTAGACCTGATCATGTACCGGTGGTCTGCCGGCCCAAAAGAGCCCATCATTGTTTCGGCAGGCTTGGGCTCAAATTTCAGGTCCCAAAAGTTGGGTTGGATTTAGGTTCCATTTGGTTGGGAGGATGAAAAAGTGAGAAAGTAGAAAATGTTTTAAAATTCTCTCATGTGTATTTGGTAGTGAGAACAGAAAAGTGAAAGGATAGAAAAAGTGATTTAAATGAATTTATTATTATATGCTTATTACATAAAAAGACGATAGAAAATATTGAATTATAAGTGACAAAATAGTAAATTACATGTGCAAAACTTTTTCTATCCGCCTTTTCCTCCCAATTTGGGAGGATTGTATTTGGTGGGATGGGTGGAAAACTCCACTCATCCCCTTTTCCATCACATCAAACAATGGAAATTTTTCCATCTTTAGATTCATAGTGAAATTACTTATGCTTAAGGGAGTGAAGTGTTTATGTCTTTTGGGATTCATTGGGTGTTGCCAGACAACGTAGCATCCCTTCTTTTTGGTTAGTGCAATTAGGTTGGGAAACACCCCTCAAATGGATGGAATTTGGTGCTGGCATGCGTGATGTGGTTAGTAAGGAAGGGTGCTATGTCAATTTCTGCAAATAACAAAATACTGAAATCTGAAATGAAGGGTGCCATGTCCTTGTACTGACTTTGGGTATCTGCAATATAGGTTAAAGATTAAGTTGATCAGCAAACACTAGAATAGCTACTAGATTTTTGGATTCCATGTCTTGCATGTTCTATTATTCATACAACTTATACATTCTACCTACAAAAAGTAAAATAGCCGGCAACACATTGCCTCTAGCTTGCTGTGTTAGGTTCCTGCAATTTTTGTTAGTTGTGGATTCACATCTTTGACTTATTCTTTTTTATCGCCAATGATCAGTCTTGTCTCGGTTGGAAACTTAGAAGCTGCAGTTAGTTTGTTGCTTTCAACTCCTCCAGAGAGCTCTTACTTCTCTGCAAATGCCCTGCGTGCAGTTGCTCTTTCTTCTGCAGTGTCAAGGTCTCTTCTTGAACTTGCAGTAAAGGTGTGTTTATGTTTCTTTTCACTGTTAAAACAAGTGGTAATTGGAATAAAATTGTATAGTTTTCCCCATGTGTTGGTTACTTCTTTAATGCCATATTATCAACTAGGTAGTTGCAGCCAACATGGTCAGGACTGATAGGTCACTGTCTGGCACTCATCTTCTCTGTGCTGTTGGAAGGTATCAAGAAGCTTGTTCTCAGGTTAGGATCTTTGTCTTGTATAAATTTTTTCTAGTCATTTTTAATGTTTAAAATCAATAGTATTCAAAGTCCAATCTTTGTTTTCAGAAGCATATAACTTCTCCCCCCCCCCCCCCACCCAACTCCCTCTTTTAAAAAAAAAAAAAAAAAAAAATTTAAGCTTGCTTTGGGCTTAAAGATATTTTAATTGAACTTTGTCAAATATTTCCATTATTTTATCGAGAATTTTCCTCCTCTCCACACAACCTTTTTAATCAGTTGGAATGTTTAAATTAGAGAGAATCGTCATGACACTACAAATGGAAACATATTTTCTAATGGGAAAAAAGAGAGAACATGAGCATACAATAGCTTAATAGCACAGATGAGAACACTACGGTTTGGCATTGGTTTCCACAACTAAGTGCCTAAGAGAAAGGAGTCAGTGAAATTGTTAACTGATATAACCAGCTATGGAATTTTATGAACATCACACTGCATGACTGAAAGTTCCTGTTTGGCACTGGTTTTGTTAAGACAAAAAGAAAGTGCCAATTTTGTAAATATTTATAATCTCTGAAGCTATTGGATAATAGAATCGGATAACCTTGATGAGAAAAAAGTAATAACATGATGAAGCGTTACTTGATGCAATCATAGTGGTGTCTGTTGCTACAAGGTGATACCAGACATGCATATAAACACAAGGATGTGCTTAGCTGAACAGTGTCAAAGAATGAAAAAGATGGATCAGAAATTGAAGCGTGCCTGCATGTATATAAGATTCCTGCAACTAGTGAATTGGGATGGACTTTACATAGTTTGACATTGGGACTTGGTCACAAGAAAAATGCTATTGTTTCCAACTATCTTTTGTGCATTAAAAGTGGTCAACATGGTCTGCTTGATTTTTGCTGGACTAATCGTCACATAATCTCTCATGCAGCTACAAGATGCTGGATGCTGGACAGATGCTGCTACTTTAGCTGCTGCACATTTAAAGGGAACTGATTATTCAAGGTCTCTCTCTGTCTCTCCCTCTCCTGTAACTTATTTTGTTCATGTCTCTAATTTAATCTTGGAAGTTATCTCAATGCTCCCCTCCCCTTTGCAAGGGGAAAACCGAAGGAAAGCAGAACCCAAGGGATTTTTCCCTTCCCTTGCTAGAGTGCTGTACCAATTTCTGGTAGCATTCGGTTGTTATATATTTGTTCTTCTTGCAACATAAACTACTATTTATAATTTTTTTTTTAAATCTAGTTTATATGTTTTAAATTAAGATAGTTTAAAAGTCTAGTATCCTCTTCTGATTTTATGTTTTGTGTTTACCCAGGGTGTTACAAAGGTGGGCTGAGCATTCTCTTCGCTCTGAATATAACATTTGGAGGTATATATTTCCTATGGCTCTCCTTAACATGATATTCTTTCTTCTGATTTGTTCTGAGCTTAACATGGCCAATTGCAGGGCTTTGATTTTGTATGTTGGAGCTGGTGCACTTCAAGAGGCATTAGCAGCACTTCGTGAGGCACAACAACCAGACACAGCAGCTATGTTCGTCCTTGCTTGTCGTGAAATATATGCAGAAATAATTGCTGATTTAGGAGATTTAGATGATGAATCTAGTTCTTTGGTGAAGGATAAGTTGCGTGACTTACCTGTGTTGGACCCAGAGAATGAAGATGTAATTGCAGTAGGTGAATGTTATGGGCAATACCAAAGAAAATTGGTGCATCTGTGCATGGACTCTCAACCATTCTCTGACTGAAAGGACTGCGCTTGGTCACATGCCTCCCATGCTTTTCATTCATACCAGTGTTTTACAGTGAAAATTGGCAAATATCTTCTGGATTCATTATCAAAAGATGACTGGGTATTATAATAGGCAGTTGGCAGTGGATGATCTTGAGCAGCTCAAGAGAAGGGATTTACCAGTCCGCATAAACACGGATTAGGCTTGAATGATGAAATTTTAGCTTACTCGTTTTTTGCAAAGGTTGCTTGTTGTAGATAACCATTACAGGAAGCTTTGATTATAGTGTTGTAACTAATGTAGAAAATTTTGTCCGCAAGAATATTCACATACACCATATGGTTGGTAGGAATGATATCAATTCTTAGAGAAAGAATCAATGTTATTCTTTGATTTTGTACAACACTACATTAATCATATTCTTTTTTGTTGTCACCTCCTTGTGTCTGTTTTGCAAAGATGATATCTGGACTTGTCTTATTCTATCGTGTTAGATTTGGAAGGTTATGAACTTATGATTAGTTGATTTAGGTTCTTGGCCTTTTTCATTAGTTCTCTCTTATTTTCATTATTTTTTGTCTATCACCACTACCCACACCTATTCAATCCTATTGTGCATTTCAGCATCCAGTGCAGGGCCTTCTTTCTCCTTCCAATCTTGAGATTGGCAACAAAATCAAAACATACGAATGAAAATTCATTTCTCACTAACCCTCATTAGTGAAAGATCATAGATTTTGTCTTTGAAAGACATTGATGGCAACAATAAGTCCAGCATCTGTAGTCTATAACGTATGGATTACGAACGCTCTTGTATATGTCCAGGCTATAAGCAGGATTAAAAGAAAAGAAATGGGGATAACACTGGATAGCACAAAATAAATAATCGTCAAGCAAATAGATGGAGACAAGAAATTAGGTTGAATGGACCTTTTTAGAATGTAGGGCCCTTTTATTAGAGAAACTATAATGTGGACAATATCACGAAAAAATGGAAGACCTTGAAGAGCCTTAGGCAAGCCTTAAACAAAATCTACACTTAAATCCTACCTTGGTCCTATGGTATAGGAATAGGCTTTATATAAATAGTTAAATACGTATTTCTTCTTTCCCTTATATAATTGGCAAGTCCGACATCCTGAAAAAATTCTAGCCACATCTCACTCTGAGCTTGGCCAATAAAATCTATCTTCAACCATGGAAATTGTTTTATCGCTCCCAAAATATCCAGTTGCTCCACGTGAATGCATTTCTCACATAAAAAAGTGTTACGCAAGCTGTGAGGGTCAAAAACACCAAGCATAGACAAATAACTAGATGCTTAAGATCAACACAACTAATTTATAGAAAAAAGGTAGGGGATCCAACTCCACAATGGAAAGATTGAAAGATTAAAGGTCAGGGTGAGTGGATTGAGCAATTAGGTAGGAACATCTAATTAATGCGGAGGTAACTACTACTTTGGGCTTTGCGTCTTTCTCCTTGTGTCCTCGACAAGGATTTTGGGCCAAAATCTCATACTCGATAGCTTTGTTGATGCTTTTCTTGGCAATGGGGTTCTTGGATCACCTTGGCAGATAGCTTGGGTCATTCTACTCTTTCTCGGACTCGAGCTTGTGATATTGAGACTTGGGCCCAAACTCTCATCTCTAAGATGCTTCTTCAATAGTCTTTCTTCGGCCCGCAATCCACGTGGTGGTGATTCACCCCCACACAAGCAAAGTGTGTTTGGTACTATCCACTTTTTAGATTAATCTTGGAGAAAAAAAAAAGTCATTACATCTAACATATTGTCAATTCCTGGATATGTTAATGACATGATTATTAGTACTTGATTGTCATTTTGATAAAAACATAACTAACGATACTCGATTATAATCTTGTTAATGGCATAACTATCAACACATGCATCAGAACCATCATTTTTAGGTGTAAGCTAACTTTCTCAAATAAATCCCTCGAACATGAGCTCTTCTACTTGCTTCTTAAGGGCAATTTAGGATTAATATGGCTTTTTTTAAATATAAAAAAAATTATCAATCAAATTTTTTTATTTTGTTGTCATTCCTTGCCTTTTATGTTTCATATACTTTACATTCCACTAAAACTAATTATTGGTATTCTTCTCAACCCAAAAAAAAAAAAAAAAAAATTATTGGTATTCTAAACATGCCAACTCTTTATGTATATTCTAATTTTTCTATTCTTAATCATTTTTCTAACAGGAAGTTGAGGCCATTTTTTTCAATTAGATCATAAGGGCGGATATAATGTCTTAAATTAGCTTTGGTAATGAATGCTCAAAATTGCCCGTAAGTCCTAAACAACAACCTTCACCCTTTCTATACTGTAGTTGCTAGAATGCTGAATTTTCTAGATGTGCTTTGTAAAATCTTCCTGCAATTTGGTTTAGTCTTGACAGAAAAGACTCATCTTTTCTCATTTTTCTTCTTCTTCTTCATCTTATTTTTATATTGAGTCTACATTTAATTTGCCCCTAAATCATTATATTTTTAAACTTGCAATCAATTTAGTCATTGCCATCATCTTGCCTACAGAAAATGTTTACGTAGCAAACGGTCTACATTATTGGCACACCTAATATTAAAAGATTAAGTATGATTTTGATGTGTCTAAATTTTAATGACTACATTAGATGACTACATGTCTAAATTTTTTTTTCTTTTTCTTTTTTTGAAAATCACAAGTCTAAATTTTTCAATGCTATGGTATGGGTAATTTTCTTTATCCCTCTCTCAAAACCCCCCATTGACTAATGAAACTACTTGTCAACTTGAGCTGCAATTTACAATTATGAAGATTTCCAGTGAACCCGATGGATATGAGCTAAACTATATTATATTAACCACTTATTCTTCTCATCATTATTCAATATAGAGCTTCACTCACATGTGTACACCCAAAATCTCCCATTCACTTGTGAGTCTCAGTTTCTCTGTGGGCCATGAATAAGTCGTACTCACTCCCCCTTGCCTTATAGGTTTTTTCTTGGCCTTTGTATCAATAAAGAAGGCTGATTTTTTTGGAATGTTTTGCGCTTTATGGCATAATCTAATCATCCCAAGCACTTTATACTTTCCTGATTTGATTAATGTTTCTGAGGTAGACAAACAACTAATAATCACCTACAGAATTGCCTTTACTCTTGATTGCATTTGCCTTTCACTATATTATGTGTAAGCATGTCCTGATATGTGACCAACAAAGTTTTATATATGACCTAGTAATGCGGCCCTTACCTAATCAGATTATATATGTTTTTATGAAATCATTATGGTAAATAAATATTAGATAATAGCATAACTGAAGATCTGCAATAATGAACATAGCACAATCATCTTTTCACTTTGGAAATCATGTTTTGAAGTAATCCCATTCTTAAACATAAGACTGACGTTAATATGATTAATCATGAAAGGACACTGACTAATAACAGCTTGTTTATTACATTTAAACACCCAAATACTGTTGATCTACCAAAGAAATAATTTGTACAGTAGAACCAAGGGATTTTTCCCTTCCCTTGCTGGCATGCTGTACCAATTTCTGATAGCATTTGGTTTTTGTAAATTTGTTCTCCTTGTAACATGAACTTCTCTTTATGTTTAAAAAAAAAATTATTTCTAGTTTAATGTTTTAAATTGAGAAGATATTTTGAAAGCCTAGTATGCTCATGTGATATTATGTTTTGTGTTTACCCATGCTGTTAATGTTACAAAGGTGGGATGAGCATACTCTTCCCGCCGAACATAACACTAGGAGGTATATATCTCCTATGACTCTCCTTAACATGATATTCTTTCTTCTGATTTGTTCTGAGCTTAACATGGCCAATTGCAAGGCTTTGATTTTGTATGTTGGAGCTGGTGCACTTCAAGAGGCATTAGCAGCACTTCGTGAGGCACAACAACCAGACACAGCAGCTATGTTCATCCTTGCTTATTGTGAAATATATGAAGAAATAATTGCTGATTTAGGAGATTTAGATGATAAATCTAATTATTTGGTGAAGGACAAGCTGCGTAACTTACCCGTGTTGGACCCAGAGAATAAAGATGCAATTGCAATAGGTGAATGTTATGGGCAATACCAAAGAAAATTGGTGCATCTGTGCATGAACTCTCAACCATTCTCTGACTGGAAGGACTGCGCTCGGTCATATGCCTCCCATGCTTTTTATTCACACAAGTGTTTTTACAGTGAAAATTGGCAAATATCTTCTGGATTCATTATCAAAAGATGACTGGGTCATTATGATGTGGATCAATTCAATTAGGGTTGGTCTTGAAAAAATTTCTTGCATTGCTATGTAGTAAATCCAATCTTAATAAACCGTATTATAATAGGTAGTTGGCAGTGGATGATCTTGAGCAGCTCAAGAGATGGGATTTACCAATCTGCATAAACTCGGAATAGGCTTGAATGATGAAAATTTAGCTTACTCGTTTTTGGCAAAATTTGCTTCTTGTAGATAAACGTTACAGGAAGGTTGATTATAGTGTCTAACTAATGTAGAAAATTTTGTCCGCAATAATATTCACATACACCATATGGTTGGTTGGAATGATATCAATTCTTAGAGAAAGAATCAATGTTATTCCTTGATTTTGCACAACACTACATTAAATCATATTCTTTTTTGTTGTCACCACCTTGTGTCTGTTTTGCAAATATGATATCTGGACTAGTCTTATTCTATCCCGTTAGGTTTGGAAGGTTATGAACTTATGATTAGTTAATTTAGATTCTTAGTCTTTTTCATTAGCTCTCTCTTATTTTCATTATCTTTTGTCCATCACCACTACTCACACCTATTCAACCGTATTGTGCATTTCAGCATCAAGTGCAGGGCCTTCTTTCTCCTTCCAATCTTGAGATTAACAACCAAATCAAAACATACGAATGAAAATTCATTTCTCACTAACCCTCATTAGTGAAAGGTCATAGGTTTTGTCTTTGAAAGACATTGATGGCAACAAACCGACCAGCCTCTCTAGTTTGTGAGGTATGGATTATGAACGCTCATGGATGATTCAATCTACGGAATCCTCTCAAGAACAACAACGGCATCGGATTCCTCTCTACACGCAAAATGCCAAGTCAGGAAATTTGATTCAAAGGGTAAAGATCCTTGTATTTGTCCAGGTTATAACAGGATTAAAAAAAAAATGGGGATAACACTGGATAGCACAAAATAAATAATCGTCATGCAAATAGATGGAGACAAGAAATTAGGTTGAATGGACCTATTATAATGTAGGGCCCTTTTATTTGAGAAACTATAATATGGACAATATCACGAAAAGATGGAAGACCTTGAAGAGGCTTTTAGGCATGCCTTAAACAAAATCCACACTTGGATCCTGCCTTGGTTCATGTGGTATAGGAATAGGCTTGTATAAATACGTATTTTTCTTTTTTCCTTTATATCATTGGCAAGTCCGACAATAAAATATCCATGGAAACTTTTTATTCCAAACATGCCCACTCTTTATGTATATTCTAATTTTCTATTCTTAATCATTTTTCTAATGGAAAGCTGATGCCATTTTTTTCAATTACATCATAAGGGTGGATATACCATCTTAAATTAGCTTTGGTAACGAATGCTCAAAATTACTCGCAAGTCCTGAACAACAACCTTCACCCTTTCTGTACTGCAGTTTCTAAAATGCTGAATTTTCTAGATGTGCTTTGTAAAATATTCCCGCAATTCGGTTTAGTCTTGATAGAAAAGACTCATCTTTTCTCATTATTATTATTATTATTATTATTATTATTATTCATCTTTTATTTTTAAAATTTTTATTTTGCATATACTTTTAATTTGCTTCCCAAATTATTATATTTTTGAACTTACAGTCAATTTAGTCATTGCCATCATCTTGCTTACAGAAAATGTTTGCATAGCAAACAATCTATACATTAGCACACATAATATTAAAATATCAAATATAATGTTGATGTGTTTAAATTTTAATGACTACATAAGCACTTAGATGACTACGTGCCTAAATTTCTGAATGCTATGATGAGGGTGATCTTCCTTATCCCACTCTCAAAAAACCCCCCATTCACTAATTAATGAAACTACTTCCATTCACTAATGAAACCACTAGTCAACTTCGAGCTGCAATATACAAGTATGAAAATTTCTAGTGCTCAATTTAGTACAAACATTGAGTAACTTGAGGTGTAATTCATATTAAATATTTACTCATTCTATTTATCTAACATGTTATGTTTTTCTTCTCAAAAAGAAAATGTTATGTTTTATTTTTAAAGTTTTTTATTTAGTTTTCTCTCTTGGTAATTAGTAATATAACTTTGTTTTTATTTTAGATGTAGCAAGAACAAGTGCATCTAAAAATGTTGATAACTTGAACTAGTCCATGTCATCAAGTATTTTATATTGAATTTTTTTTGTGTGTAATTGTATTATTGTGATATCATTAGTGAACTTTGAATTTGAATTATGTAAACTTTAAATGTATACTTTTTAATTCGGTTGTCGAAGTTTTTATGGTGGGTTTGAAGTTTGAACCCTCAAGTGTTGGCATTTGTTATAGAATTGTGCATTTTTTGTTCCAAGTTTGGTGGTTAGAAGCTTTGTGCTATTTGATTCGTATTGGGTGTGTATTTATTTTCACTTTTCATTTTACATACTCTTTTCTCTTTCTTACCTGTACTCATTTTCCATTCCCAACTCATTTTATGTTTGGCATAAATTTTCGAGTCTGCTTTTTGTTTGTTTTCACTTTGTGTTTTTCAATTAAAAACTCAACATAATACCCACACCGACGGTAAAACCAAAACCACATCCATTGGCATCCACCTTTATCACCATATTCACCACCACATGTACAGTACCGCACCACAACTAATTAAAACCCACCTCCACCACCACCATATTCTAATCCACAGCAGCACATCCACAACATAGCCACCCTGAGAGAGAGAGAGAGAGAGAGAGAGAGAGAGAGAGAGAACCATACCCATGGCAACCATAGCCCCCACCGGTAAACCCAATCACAACTGATTCCATAGCCACCACGACGACAAAATTGAAATGGGTTCAAAACCCACCCTGCCATCACCACAACCACAATCATACCCATACCCAAATCAAACCTACACAACCATCACCGCAGCCACACCCACCACTAAACCCAATCAGCTTAATTAAAAAAAAGTAATAACAAAAATAAGAACTCCTATGTGGAGAGAGAGAGAGAGAGAGAGAGAGAGAGAGTCATTAGGAGTAATAAAGGAAAAATGTGTGGGCCCACAAACTTTGAGTTTTTTTTTTTTTCCAAAAATGCCATTATATTCATTTTCAATGAAAATGAAAATGGCAAAAATGTGTATTCATTTTTTATATTCAAACTTATTTTTTTGAATACTAAAAATAAAAATTGAGTACTAGGGGTGTGTAGAAAACCCGCCAACCTGCCAAACCCAACCCAACTCGTCGAGTTGGGTTGGTTTTTAGGGATTGGTGGGTTGGGTTACAAATTTTTTTTTTTTTTTTTTTTTTTTATAGTAGGTCGGGTTGGGTTTGGGTCATAAAATTACAAACACGCTAAACCCAACCCGATCCACCCATATTTTAATATATGTTTAAAATATATTATATATTTAATAATTTTTTAAAAAAAAAACCAGCTATAGAGCACTTTTATCGGTTCCTACTATCATATATAATATAAAATCCTATTAATTCTTTTAATATATATTTAAATATATTATATAATTAATAAAAAAATTTAAAATTTTAGATATATTTTGTTTATAACTGAGTTAGGAACTCATGTATATTTTGTTTATAAGTGAATTATGATACTAGTTCATTTATATTTTGTTTATCAATTCAGTTGGATACTTAAACATATTTTATTTACAACTAAGTTGGAATATTAGTTTATATATTAATATATATTTTGTTTATCAACTTAGGTGGCAAGTGTGATATATTTTTTTCTGCTCAATTTAATAATAATAGTAATAAAAAAAATTGTCCAACCTATGGGTTCAACCTGACCCAACCAAACCCATGTTGGGTTAGGTTGGGTTGAACTTATGTGATAAGTTGGATTGGGTTGAATTTTTTTTGACCCACCATGGGTTGGGTTGGGCGGGTTGAACTTATGTGATAAATTGGGTTGGGTTAAATTTTTTTTTACCCAATATGGTGGGTTGGGTCAAAAAATCCCCTCAACCCGACCCAACCTGACTCATGCACACCCCTACTGAATACAAAAGACAAAGTCAAACCAATTTTTTAGTGATGGGTATTACAAAAAATTGAAAATGAAAACAAATTACACTTTTTTTCTCTTTATCAAACAACCTAGTCTTTCACTTTTTTGGATAATAATTCGTTGCATGACTTACCAAGTATTAGATATGTGTTTTTTTTAATATGAAAAAAAAAAATCATGTGAAAAAATATAGAACGACTGAACCCAACTAGTTTCTAATTTGGATAAGATGACTCGATTTGACCAATGCCAAACCTGATCCAACCCATTTGCTAGAAAACATGTTTTCAAAACAAAACTTTAACACTTAAAATCAAGTTTTTAAATACGATTTCAAAAAACTAGATACCCAATAGTTTTAAAACAATATCAATTTAATAATTTATAATATTATTATTAAAGTAATAATACCAATAGAGTATTATTTATGAAATAATTAAGCACCAGGCCACCAGTTCCTCTATTGAATCAACTGCACTGATTTACCTCCCAACAAGTCCTACCCAGAACTAGAAGGCCCAAAACCCCAAATTCAGAAGAAACACAAATATATTATTAGTAAATTGAGATCCACAATTGGATTTCAAAATGGCTAATAATAATAAGCTTCTTCTTCTTCTACTTATTTTTTGGTTTTCATAATTTCAATTTTATTATTATCTTCGACAGCCCTTGCCAAGACTCGACACCCTATCTCAGTAAGCTTGCCCAAGTGCAATCCTCTCTTTTTTTTCTTTTTTCTTTTTTCTTTTTCTAATCAATCTCTCTTCCTTTTTCCTCGACTAAATTGTATTGTTTTCTTATTTGGGAACACAACAGGAAGCCGAGACCGGACCCAGAAAGAACGAGAGTGCCATGCTGATATTGCGAGGTAACATTGGTTTTATTAATTAATAGAATTGAACTTATGTCGGTTACATTACTAATTTATTATCCCACATCGATAAGATACAAGCCAATTATATTATTTATAAGTTGTTGTGACAAGTAATCATACTGCCGAGCCTGGTAACGGGGGCTTATTACCAAGTGGGGCAATAAAAGTGGTTGAATCTATGTTGGGTTTGTCAAGATGGAGCCATCAACACTGATCGAAGACCCTTGGCCCATGGGTTAATGGGCCAAACCCCATCCACCATGGTTGGGTAGCCAAAAAATATATATGGATATTCATGAAATCAGTGTAAGCTTTCTAGCAAACCCACCATAGAAACCGCCACTTTTTTTTCTTTTTTAATAATCTTTATATGATTAATTTGATTGATCTATGTTATTCAATTTGGCATTGTATTGATTTTTCTGTCCTGTTGAAATTGAACATTAGTTTTATTAATTAATAGAATTGAACTTATGTCGGTTACATTACTAATTAATTATCCCACACCGATAAGATACAAGCCAATTATTTTATTTATAAGTTGATGTGACAAGTAATCAAAGTGCCGAGCCTAGTAACATAGGCTTGTTACCAATTGGGGCAATAAAAGTGGTTGGATCTATGTTGGGTTTGTCAAGGTGGAGCCTTCAGCACTGACCAAAGACCCTTGGCCCACAAGTTGGACCCTTGGCCCACAAGTTAATGGGCCAAACTCCATCCACCATGGTTGGGTAGCCAAAAAATATTAATTGATAATTTAGGAAATTAGTAATATGCCAGCTTTCTTGCAAACCCACCATAGTAACCGCCACTTTTTTTTCTTTTTCTTTTTTTAATAATCTTTATATTCAATTTGGCATTGGGATTAATTTTTCTGTCCTCTTGAATCAAACAATTTTTTTTTTTTTTTTTTTTTTTTGCACATTTTGTTGTTGTAAATTTTGCATGAAACTGAAACTTGTTGCAACTTGCATTTGCAATTTAGGATTTATTTGATTGGTCTATTTTATTCAATTTGGCATTGTATTGATTTTTCTGTCCCGTTGAAATTGAACCTTTTTTTTTTTTTTTTTGCACACATTGTTATTGTAAATTTTGCTTGAAACTGAAACTTGTTGCAACTTCCAATTGCAATTTAGGATTAATTTGATTTATCTATTTTGCTGCTCTTCCTCTTCTGTGAGATTGTGACTTAAACTGCCATAGCTGCGAAGTGTAACTGTGAAACATAATTGGTAACTACGTGGGTTATGTTGACAATGTTTGGCAATAATTGTGAAACACTCTAGCTGAAATGTGTATGAGACAAGATCAGTGAAGCTAAGAAAACAAATGATAAAATTACAATGAATATGATGCAAACCTAGAAAAGAAGGGCTAGCTGCTATTTTTCATGTGATCTACAATTTTGGCAATTAGGGGAATTTTTAGTTGTTCAACATTTAAATTTAGATTATTTTTAGTATTAAAGATGTGTGGTGGTACTATTTATGAAAAATTATTAATGAAGATAATTGATAAGTACGACTAGTTGTGTTGAACTTTGTACCAATTTTATAAGTAAATATCCTATAAATATAGTTGAACTACACTACCTAGACAAAACAAGTAGTTGATTATGATTGCCAGCATGTCACTGAAGAATGGTGTCAAAGAATGAAAAAAATGGATCAGAAAAATGAAGCGTGCATGTAAAAAAGACTCCTGCAACTAGTAACTAGGGATGGACTTTTCATTATTCGGCATTGCCGCATTGGGACTTGAATTGAACAAGGAAAATGCTATTATCGTTTCGGACAATTTTTGTGCATTCAAAAGTTGTCAACATGGTATGCTTGATTTTTGCTGGACTGATTGTCACATAATCTCTTATGCAGCTACAAAGATGTTGGATGCTGGACAGATGCTGCAACTTTAGCTGCTACACATTTAAAGGGATCTGATTATTCAAGGTCTCTCTCTCTCTCTCTCTCTTCTGTAACTTGTTCTGATCATGTCTCTAATTTTATTCTTGGGCATTTATCTCAACGCTCCCCTCCCCTGTGCACAGGGAATACCCAAAATCAACTCAGCAATGTAGTTTATGCATCAAATATTTTATCATGCATGCAGGAGTTTTAATCAATTCTTATCCTTTGTATCAATAAGGAAGGCTGATTTTTCTGGAATGTTTTGTGCTTTATGGCATAATCTAATCATCCCAACCACTTTATACTTTCCAGATTTGATTAGTGTTTTTGAGGTAGACAAACAAGTAATAATCACCTACAGAATTGCCTTTACTCTTGATTGCTTTTGCCTTTCACTATATTATTTGTGAGCATTTCCTGATATGTGACCAACAAAGTTTTATATGTGACCTAGTAATGCGGCCCTTACCTAATCAGGTTATATATGTTTTTACGAAATCATTATGGTAAATAAATATTAGATAATAGCATAACTGAAGATCTGCAATGATGAACATAGCATAATCATCTTTTCACTTTGGAAATCATGTTTTGAAGTAATCCCATTCTTAAACATAAGACTGATGTTAATATGATTAATCATGAAAGGACACTGACTAATAACAGCTTGTTTATTACATTTAAACACCCAAATACTGTTGATCTGCCAAAGAAATAATTTGTACAGTAGAACCTAGGGATTTTCCCCTTCCCTTGCTGGCATGCTGTACCAATTTCTGATAGCATTTGGTTTTTGTAAATTTGTTCTCCTTGTAACATGAACTTCTCTTTATGTTTAAAAAAAAATTTATTTCTAGTTTAATGTTTTAAATTGAGAAGATATTTTGAAAGCCTAGTATGCTCATGTGATATTATGTTTTGTGTTTACCCATGGTGTTATGTTACAAAGGTGGGATGAGCATACTCTTCCCGCCGAACATAACATTAGGAGGTATATAACTCCTATGGCTCTCCTTAACATGATATTCTTTCTTCTGATTTGTTCTTAGCTTAACAGGGCCAATTGCAGGGCTTTGATTTTGTATGTTGGAGCTGGTGCACTTCAAGAGGCATTAGCAGCACTTCGTGAGGCACAACAACCTGACACAGCAGCTATGTTCATCCTTGCTTGTCGTGAAATATATGCAAAAATAATTGCTGATTTAGGATATTTAGATGATGAATCTAGTCCTTGGTGAAGGATAAGTTGTGTAACTTACCTGTGTTGGACCCAGAGAATGAAGATGTAATTGCAGTAGGTGAATGTTATGGGCAATACCAAAGAAAATTGGTGCATCTGTGCATGGATTCTCAACCATTCTCTGACTGAAAGGACTGCACTTGGTCATATGCCTCCCATGCTTTTCATTCATTCGAGTGTTTTTACAGTGAAATTTGGCGAATATCTTCTGGATTCATTATCAAAAGATGACTGGGTATTATAATAGGCAGTTGGGAGTGGATGATCTTGAGCAGCTCGAGAGAAGGGATTTATCAGTTCACAGAAACACGAAATAGGCTTGAATGATGAAAATTTAGCTTATTCGTTTTTGGCAAAAGTTGCTTGTTGTAGATAAAACATTACAGGAAGGTTGATTATAGTGTTGTAACTAATGTAGAAAATTTTGTCAGCAAAAATATTCACATACACCATAT
Source organism: Quercus robur (assembly GCF_932294415.1). Classification (NCBI taxonomy): domain Eukaryota; kingdom Viridiplantae; phylum Streptophyta; class Magnoliopsida; order Fagales; family Fagaceae; genus Quercus; species Quercus robur. Next base: position 84,033,766 of record NC_065535.1, read on the forward strand.
GGTTGGTAGGAATGCTATCAATTCTTAGAGAAAGAATCAATGTTATTCCTTGATTTTGTACAACACTACATTAAATCATATTCTTTTTTGTTGTCACCTCCTTGTTTCTGTTTGCAAAGATGATATCTGGACTTGGCTTATTCTATCACGTTAGATTTGGAAGATTATGAACTTATTGATTAGTTGATTTAGATTCTTAGTCTTTTTAATTAGTTTTCTCTTATTTTCTTTATTTTTTGTTTGCAATCTTATGATTAGTTGATTTATATATATTTTTTTTCCCTTATTTCTCTTATCTTCATTATTTATTTATTTATGTTTTTCCTCCTCATGACTTACCTAGTATTAAATATATGTTTTAAAATAAAAATAAAAAACATGTGAAAAAATATGTATTGACTGAAGCTGAGTTGCTTCTAATTTGGATTAGATGATTTATTTTTACCCAAACTTGATTGACTCATCCTAAACCTGGCCCAACCCGTTTGCTGGAAATCATGTTTTCAAAACAAGATTTTAACACTTAAAATCAAGTTTTTACCATGATTTTTTATTGGAGTTATGGTGTGTCCTTATGTTAAAACCTATTTCTCTCTCTCTTGTACGTGTGTTAAAAAAAAAAAAAAAAGTTTTCAAAAAACTAGACACCTCAATAGTTACCACCCGATGGGTGTGATACAACTAGTATATGACTGCTAAGGCTTTACTACATCCCAAGTTCCAATTCTCGTGAAGACTAAAATCGCAATTTCTGGTAAGTTTCAGAAATCGATAAAGCCTGGGGTGTATGTGAGTTTGGGGTCATTGAGTTCCGATTCAAGCTAATAGGCTTACTCAAATGTACTGTGGGGTGTGGGACAATGACTGCCACACTCGAGTCCTCTTTTTCGTTTCTCAAAAAATTACCCTAATAGTTTTAAAACAAAATCAATTTAAATAATTATTAATTTTATTATTAAAGTAATAATACCAATAGAATATTATTAATGAAATAACAAAGTACCAGGTTACCAGTTCCACTATTGAATTCGACTGCAGCTCCTAACGTTCACTCCATCCTCCATATTCCCAGAAATAGAAGGCCCAAAACCCCTAAATTGAGATCCAAAATTGGTTTCAAAATGGCTAATAATAATAATAATAATAAAAGTAAGCCTCTTCTTCTTCTAAATTCTTCTTCTACTTAATTTTTGGTTTTCATAATTTCACTTTTAGTATGATATTCTACAGCCCTTGCCAACTCTCGTCACCCTATCTCAGTAAGTATGCCCAAGTGCAACCCTCCTTCTTCTTTTTTTTTTTCTTTTTTTTTTCTTTTTCTATCAATCTCTCTTTCTTTTTCCTATACTAAATTGTATTGGTTTTCTTATTTGGGAACACAACAGGAAGCTGAGACCAGACCCAAGAAGAACGAGAGTGCCATGCTGATATTGCGAGGTACATTAGTTTTATTAAGTAATAGAATTGAACTTATGTTGGTCACATTACTAATTAATTATCCCACACCGATAAGATACAAGCCAATTATTTTATTTATAAGTTGTTGCGATGAGTAATCAAAATGCCGAGCCTGGTAACATAGGCTTGTTACCAAGTGGGGCAATAAAAGTGGTTGGATTTATGGGTTGGGTTTGTCAGAGTGGAGCCTTCAACATTGATCGAAGACCCCTGGTGGCCCATGGGTTAATGGGCCAAACCCCCATCCACCATGGTTGGGTAGCCAAAAATTACAATAAATCCATTAATCAGTAATATGCCAGCTTTCTTGCAAACCCACCATAGAGACCGCCACTTTTTTTTCTTTTTTTTTTAATAATCTTTATATTCAATTTGGCAATGGGATTAATTTTTCTCTCCTCTTGAATTGAACAATTTTTTTTTTTTTTGGCACATGTTGTAAATTTTGCATGAAACTGAAACTTGTTGCAATTTGCATTTGCAATTTAGGATTAATTTGATTGATCTATTTTATTTTATTTGGCATAGTATTGATTTTTCTATCCTGTTGAAATTTTTTTTTTTTTTTTTTTTGCACACATTGTTATTGTAAATTTTGCATGAAATTGAAACCTGTTACAACTTCCATTTGCAATTTAGGATTAATTTGATTGATCTATTTTATTTTATTTGGCATAGTATTGATTTTTCTGTCCTGTTGAAATTGATTTTTTTTTTTTTTTTGGCACACATTGTTATTGTAAATTTTGCATGAAATTGAAACTTGTTGCAACTTCCATTTGCAATTTAGGATTAATTTGATTTATCTATTTTGCTGCTCTTCCTCTTCTATGAGATTGTGACTTAAACTGCCATAGTTGCTAAGTGAAACTGTGAAACATAATTGGTAATTACGTGGATTGTGTTTGAAAGCTCGAAAATGTGTTAAAAACACAAGAGCTAACCCCCAAATTAAAGTTACGACTCGATAGATTTTACACTAACTTAATACTAAGTGCGGAATAGTGCAAATGCGAGTGAATAAACAAAACAAACAAGCTACTCTAATCCATAATCAAGACAACACAACAGTAAAATGGAATGTAAAAGAGTAGAGAAGAGAGATGCAAACACAAGATAACACGCCAATGTGTTATCGAAGAGAAAACCGAAGAACTTGGCGAAAAAACCTCTCCGCCGCCCTCCAAGTGGTAATCGATCCACTAGACAATTAGTTGGAATACATGGGTTAGCAAGAGACCCTCCAAACCTAATCTACCCGATGAACCTAAGCCTTCTAAGCTCCTACTCCAACAAGACTTTTCGGAACCGTGTCTTATCTAGCTCTCCGGATCCCGCAACAAGCACCATGTTGCATCTGCCATCCTTAGCTTCTTCCAATACTTCCCAGTAGCACCAAAATATCACTTGACACTCTAAAAGGGTGTGGTAAGTGTTTGGGCTATCAACCTCTCAATGATATGGAAATGGAGAGGTAGGAGTTGAGGAAAATCCACAAGCAATTGTGTAGAGGATTGTGGGTATAACAATCTCTAACTCTCAAGGTTTGTGATTAGGGTTTTCTCTTTGAAATACTCCTTAACATTTGTGGGTAATGTGGGTATATATAGTGTGGGTACAGAAAGTGTGTATCAGATAGCATAGTCTGGCAAAACAGAATGTTTCGCAAGTGTCTCGCGAAAAGGCCTTACCCGCGAACTACTCGCGAAACACAACTATCTCCATCTATACTGACTTTTCGCATTCCAGTCATGTGCAAGGCACATGCATCACTTCGCGGGATGTTAAGTCACGAGCTACTCGCGAAAACCTCTTCAGTCTTCCATAGCTTCAGTCTTCACACACTCTCTCTCTATCACACAACCCTTACAATTAAATCCCACAATAAATACAAAGGTAAAAAAGATTGAATAAATTTACAATCAAATTTGGCACGGAATTAAAGCCAACAAAACACATAGTTGTAAATTACAACTTTACAGTGTTTACAATGTTTGGCAATATTTGTGAACATTCTAGCTGAAATGTGTATGAGACAAGATCAATGAGGCTAAGAAAACAAATGATAAAATTACAATGAATATGATAAATATGATAAATCCGTAAATCAGTAATATGCCAGCTTTCTTGCAAACCCAACTTAGAAACCGCCACTTTTTTTTTCTTTTTTTTTTATAATAATCTTTATATTCAATTTGGCATTGGGATTAATTTTTCTGTCCTCTTGAATTGAACATTTTTTTTTTTTTTTGCACATATTGTTGTTGTAAATTTTGCATGAAACTGAAACTTGTTGCAATTTGCATTTGCAATTTAGGATTAATTTGATTAATCTATTTTATTTTATTTGGCATAGTATTGATTTTTCTGTCCTGTTGAAATTGAACTTTTTTTTTTTTTTGGCACACATTGTTATTGTAAATTTTGCATGAAACTGAAACTTGTTGTAACTTCCATTTGCAATTTAGGATTAATTTGATTTATCTATTTTGCTGCTCTTCCTCTTCTGTGAGATTGTGACTTAAACTGCCATAGCTGCCAAGTGTAACTGTGAAACATAATTGGTAACTGCGTGGATTGTGTTTACAATGTTTGGCAATATTTGTGAACATTCTAACTGAAATGTGTAAGAAAACTAATGATAAAATTACAATGAATATGATGCAAACCTAGAAAAGAAAGGCTAGCTGATATTTTTCATGTGATCTACAATTTTGGCAATTAGGGGAATTTTTAGTTGTTCAACATTTAAATTTAGATTATTTTTAGTATTAAAGGTGTGTGGTGGTACTGTTTATGAAAAATTATTAATGAAAAGAATTGATAAGTATGACTTGTTATGTTGAACTTTGTACCAAGTTTATGAGTAAATGTCCTATAAATATAGTTGAACTTTGTACCAAGCTTAGGAGCAGTTGATTATGATTGCCAGCATGACACTGAAGAATGGTGTCAAAGTATGAAAAAGATGGATCAGAAAATGAAGCGTGCTTGTAAGAAGATTCCTGCAACTAGTGACTAGGAATGGACTTTTCATAATTTGGGAATGGGACTTTAGATTACAAGGACAAGGCTATTGTTTCAGACAATTTTTGCACATTCAAAAGTTGTCAATATGGTATGCTTGATTTTTGCTGCACTGATTGTCGCATAATCTCTTATGCAGCTACAAGATGCTGGATAGATGCTGCTACTTTAGTTGCTACAATCTGATTATTCAAGGTTTCTCTATCTCTCTCTCTCTCTCTTCTGGAACTTATTCTTATCATGTCTCTAATTTTAATCTTGGGTGTTTATCTCAACGCTCCCATCCCCTGTGCACAGGGAAAACCCAAAATCAACTCAGCAGTGCAGTTTATACATCAAATATTTCATCATGTATACAGGAGTTTTAATTGATTCTTGCCTTTGTATCAATAAAGAAGGCTTATTTTTCTGAATTATTTTGTGCTTTATGGTGTAATCTAGTAATCTCAACCATTTTCTACGTTCCTCATCTGATTAGTGTTTCTGGGGTAGACAAACAACTAATAATCACCTAGAGAATTGCTTTACCCTTGATTGCATTTGCCTTTCACTATATTTATGTGTGAGCATGTCCTGATATGTGACCAACAAAGTTTTATAGATGACCTAGCAATGTGGATCTTGCCTAAACAGGTTGTATATGGTTTCATGAAATCATTATCGTAAATAAATATTAGTTAAAAGCATAAGTGAAGATCTGCAATGGTGAATATAGCACAATCATCTTTTCACTTTGGAAATCATGTTTTGAAGTAATCCCATTTTTAATATTTCCCCTAAGACTGATGTTAATATGATTAATTACGAAAGGACACGGACTAACAGCTTGTTCATTACATTTAAACACCCAAATACTTATGCTCTGCCAAAGAAATAATTTGTACAGTAGAACCAAGGGATTTTGCCCTTCCCTTGCTGGAATGCTGTACCAATTTCTGATAGCATTTTAGTTTTTATAAATTTGTTCTCCTTGCAACATGAACTTCTATTTATGTTAAAAAAAAATTAATTCTAGTTTAATCTTTTAAATTGAGAAGATATTTTGAAAGCCTTGTATGCTCCTGTGATATTATGTTTTGTGTTTACCCATGGTGTTACAAAGGTCGGCTGAGCATGCTCTTCCCGCGGAACATAACATTTGGAGGTATATATCTCCTGACTCTCCTTAACATGATATTCTTTCTTCTGATTTGTTCTGAGCTTAACATGGCCAATTGCAGGGCTTTGATTCTGTATGTTGGAGCTGGTGCACTTCAAGAGGCATTAGCATCACTTCATAGGGCACAACAACCAGACACAGCGGCCATGTTCTTCCTTGCTTGTCATGAAAAGCATGCAGAAATAGTTGCTGATTTAGGAGATTTAGATGATGAATCTAGTTCTTCTGTGAAGGATTAGCTGTGTAACTTGCTTGGGTTGGACCCATAGAATGAAGATGTAATTGCAGTAGATGAATGTTATGGGCAATATCAAAGAAAATTGCCTCTGTGCATGGACTCAACCATTCTCTGACTGAAATTACTGGGCTCAGTCATATCATATGCAAGTGTTTTTACAGTGAAAATTGGCAAATATCTTCTGGATTCATTATCAAAAGATGACTGAGTAATATAATAGGCAGTTGGTAGTGGATGATCTTGAGCGGCTCGAGAGAAGGGATTTACCAGTCCGCATAAACACGGAATTGGATTGGATGACGAAAATTTAGTTTACTGGTTTTTGGCAAAGTTGCCTGTAGATAAACATTACAGGAAGGTTGATTATAGTGTTGTAACTAATGTAGAAAATTTTGTCAGCAAGAACATTCACATGCACCATATAATTGGTAGGAATGATATCAGTTCTTAGAGAAAGAATCAATGTTATTCCTTGATTTTGTACAACACTACATTAAATCATATTCTTATTTGTTGTCACCTCCTTCTGGCAGTTTTGCAAAGATGATATCTGGAGTTCTGGACTTGTCTTATTCTGTAACGCTATATTTGGAGTTTATGGTTGGTTGATTTAGATTCATTGTTTTCTCCTTATTTCTCTTTTTTTTTTTTTTTTTTCCTCGAGTGCTTGATTGCCGTTTTAAACTCCCATTTATTACATCATTTACCTTTATCTTCCTCTTTTTTTTCTTTTTCTTTTTTGTGGAGAATCAACCTTTATCTTCATTATAACTCGGCCCTTTTCTCAATTCTCAATTCAACCGTTCACTTCTTTTCTTCAATTAAACCGTTACCACAGGACTCTCCAACTCACATTCTCCTCAACTGAACTTTAGCTATCAAAGTATCACCATTATTCGCACCTATTCAATCGCATTGTGCATTTCAGCATCCAGTGCAGGGCCTTCCTTTCTCCTTCCAATCTTGAGATTGGCAACAAAATGAAAACATAGCCTACATAGGTTTTGTCTTTAAAAGACATCGATGGCAACAAATGGATCAGCCTCTCTATTTGCAAAATACCAAGACATGGAATTCAATTAATAGGGTAAGATTTCCGTATGTGTCCAGGTTATAACAGGATTAGAAAACATGGGAATAACACTGGATGGCACAAAATAGATGCATCTTATAATTACAGCAAACAGCACGAATGAATAATTGTCATGCAAATAATTGGAGACAATAAATTAGGTCAAATGAACATTTTTAGAATGCAAGGCTTTTGATTTGAGAAATTGTAATGTATGAACTGCAGCAAGCCCAAATTTGACGCCAGACTCAGAACATAAAGGAGCACACTGCAAACCAGGATTTGATTCACCATCTCTAGATCTCTTCCTAATCAAAAATAGGAATATGCAAGAGCATGGATCCAGCATTGACAACCTGCACTTTCTTCTTGAATAGAGAAAGTTCTGCACAAAAGCTATGGCTAGCTCAGGACTTGAATGTATTGGACTAACTTCTTTATCGGTGGGATAGCAACCCAAGGGCATCCTTTGGCTGAAAGATCCAAGAAGCCAGAATGCTGCCCATCACCATATCATGCCAATGAATAGAACAACCTCATTCGGGTTGCTGACTTACACCTTTCTTTGATGCAGCAATAACAAGAATAGCTGATAAGTGGAGTGCATTTTCCCATCATTCACTTGCCAAGAAGCTATAGGAAAATCGACAAAAATTCAAAGCCTGACAAAATTTTGGAATTTCAAAATTTGAAGATACAAAATTCCATCTCTAACCTTCAAGATTTCAAATATTCAATGGAAGAATCTCCTCCGACACCTAGCAGATCCAAGCTCCTCATACTCAGCTTTAGTGACACACATCGCTTCAAAATCAGGACTAGATGCCAACAGCGACCCCCCTCTCCAGACACCTAGTATGGGACTGAACAAGAAGTGCAAGTTTTAAGCCAACAGGATGCAATAGAATCTTCATAATGAAACAGTATATTTTAGAGGGAAATTTACTCTTCTTGAGTTGTTATGTTCACTTGATAGTCATCAGCGACAAGAGGCCGGAGCTCCCTCTCTCTGCAATTTTTCAAATCAATACAAACTAAAGTCTGGATGATGCTTAAAATAAGTAATTCTGAATATAAATAACAGCAGAATGATTAGAAGTTACAGTCTCTCAGCAAATCGAGGAAATAACGTGCATCCACCAGTCAAAATAATGCTGCCGAAAAAAAAGATTCAAACACAGAAATTGGTATTGGAAAATGAAACAGGAAAAAGGTAAGACTGTAAGAGTAATATTGAGATATTTAACATGCTAAATATAAACTCCAAGATTTTGTAAAAACACCTTTCATAGAGTACAGGGTGAAGATGAGGATGGCAAGCATTGATAGCTCGAACAATGCACTCTGCTAGTCCAGCTTGGTTCATTCCTGCAGAACCAGGTTCAAGTCAGCAATTTGTAGCACTACATTTTCGTCAAAAAGACCAGGCAAACCCCAAATGCCTTAAAATATATATATATATATATATATATGTATATATATATATATATATTACTTTACAATTATAAAAAATAGAATATGAAACACACCTAGATCTGCAGGACGAAAGAGCATCTCGGGGACAAGGAACCGCTCATTTGTCAAGTCAAACTCCTGCACAAAATAAAATTCAGTAAAAAAAAACTGAAAGTTCACTTCTCTCCAAGGAAAATAATACTAACATTTTTTGAGAAATCAACTTCTCTCTTCCGGTTCTCACTCCTCTCTGTAACTTCAATTTGATCCATTTCCTTCTTATTAGCCTCTAATTGTGAAGGTGTGTCCCCGTGTGTCACAGACAAGTATCTTTTTGCTTGTTCCGGGTCCTTAACAAAGCCCTTGGTGTGAGTTACTCCATCTGGAAGCACATACGTGCACCTGTACAAATTGTCTCTCCCAGTCTTCCTATAATAAACATAGTAATCAAACACTTAAAGGGCTGTAAATCAAATAAGTTGAACTCAAACATAATACCATGTTCGTGAATAGACTCGTGAGTATGTAACTCAATTTAAATATTATAAGTCTATATGTATACTGTATAACAATATATACTTAAAAATGAGCGAGTCATATGATATCAAATTATTATTTGTAATTTATTAATAATAAAAATTTTATGTTTTTTTAATCATATAATATTGATTAATCTTTTTTTTTTTTTTTAATTCATCAAGGAAAGTCATTCTACCAAATTAACTCAAACAACATAATCAACTATAATTCAGCATAAAATTTTAGTCCTATGAGTAAGCTCAAGCAATGTAAATGAACTAAGCTAATTTGATTATAAGCTCGAATTAAAAAAAAGAAAAAAAAGAAGCAAACCTTGCGATGTGGAGGTCACGTGGGACATCGAGGGAGACAAAGCAGAGGTTTTCTTTAACGTCGTCGATCAAGAAAGTCTCGTCCATAACATTAACAGCCCTGTAAGACACGAGCTCTTTAAGGTAATTAGTGAGGGCTTTACCACCGAGGTCGATTCGTTTCACGGCGTAGTTGAGCGTGAAGTTTTGGAACACAGGTGCGGCGTGAGTGAAGGAGAAGCCACAGTCGACAACGAGGCTACATTGGGCCCTGGAGACGAGCCGGCCCGTGGGCCCAGATCGACTGGCCTCGTAGAGATGGGCCAAGGAAGGGGAGTCGGCCACGTAGAGGGACTTGAAGTTGAAGTCTTCGAAGACGATTTCGTCGGTGGCGCGTTGGATGGAGGGGAGAGTGAAGAGGGGTTCGGTCAAGAGGAGGGAGGAGTGAGAAGGGGTGACGCGGAGGAGTGTGGTGAAGAGGTGGGCCCATATGTCGCGTTGCAGGTCTGGGTTTATTAGGTAGCCACGGTCGAGTGGGCGGCGGACGGCGGCGGATGTGAGGTCCAGGGGGTCGGAGTTGGGGTTGGTGGTGGCGGGTGGAGGGGTGATCCATTTTTTGGAGGAGATGGGGCGGAGGAGGCAGTTGGGGAGGACGGTGGAGGGGTTGCGTTCGCCGCCTAGTCCGGCTTTTATGAGGCCGCCGCCGTTGTCGAGGACTACCACGTTTGAGAAGTCCGGGTAGGAGAAAGACGACGACATTTTGCAATTTGATGAGGAGAATGGGTTTTTTTTTTTTTTTGCTTTTTTGTTGTGTTACTTCTGGGGTTTATGTGTGGGGTTGAGTATGGTTTAGTGTGCGGTGTTAGAGTAGTTTAGTTGGTAAAATGGTAAGAAACTTCGCCTGATCAAACAAAAGAGGATTTTTCATGAATTAGGTAGGTTGCAAAAGTGAGAAGTGGGTTGAGCGAAAATGAAAGATAATTTATTTTCTATCTTTTTGCTGAAAATTTGTCTTATTTGAACACAAATTTGTCTTTTTTGTTAGAATAGAGAAATAAAAGAAGAAAATACTATTAAAAAAAAGAAGAAAAGAATACAAAATGTATTTTAAAGATTTTTTAAAAAAATTTATCTATATTATTAATAAAGAGATTCTTCTTTTTGAATTGAATTTTTATGTAGTTTAGAAATACCGATAAATCTTACATTTAACAAAAAAAAAAAAAATTTGAGGACAATCTGATAAAAAAATAAAGAAATGATATGTTCACAACATTTTTACAACGAATCATAAGTGGTAAATTGTTACTGGTTGTTATTGTTGGGGCAAAAAAGTAATTTTAGTGTTAAGTTCAAATTTGAACTAATAACAACTAACCACCTATGATTTGTTGTGAAAATATTGTAAAAATATTGTGAATGTAGCATCACTCAAAAATATATCTCCAACTCCACTTAAAATGCCTACAAAATATGGTACTCTCCTAATAATTTATGTCTTCAAAACAAATTTATCCAAATTAAAGATAAATAAATAAAGGAAATTATGACACTAGGAAAAAAAAATTGTCAAAGCGCGTGAGGCTAGTTTATTATAAGGAAGTGGTAATGTTATCAAATTGTGAAAAAATTGGTGGAAAATATTTTACATAATTTGCCTAGTTTATTAAAATCAATTAATATTAAGCATGAATAATTACACTTTCCTCCCTTCAGGTTTAAAGGAATGACACTCTATCTCAAACCTAAAAATAAAAAAAAAAATTAAATAAAAAATAAAAAACTCCTCCATTGAGATTTGAAGAAATTAACACACTCTTTCTTTTGTTTATATTAGTAATGAAATATTCTAAATTTTTATAAGAATCATTTTACAAAAGTTTAGTCATGTTTAGTAAATGAATAACCGTAAATTCATAATAAAAATGTAAAATTTATGAAGCACCAAAACACTTGCAACAGGGAAGGAAAATGCTAAAACCACATAATTTTACACAACTTTGTTCACAACTCGCATTGGTCAATGAAAAATTTCCCCATAACCAGTTGAAAAAAGAAAAATAATATTGTGGGGGCCGTTCGATCAATAGGCCCATTAGGTCAGGATTGTTGGGCCTGTGGCCCGTCCGAGGATGCGTATCCGTCCGAAGAGGCCAAGTCCAGTCATAAGGTAATTACTGAAAGGGGTGGTAGTCAATATCACGAGGGTGAGGTGCTGTATTCGTCTGAGGACGCCATACTCCTCGGCACTGTGCGTCTGAAAACGAACAGGGCGCAGTCTGTGGCAGCCGGGCCTCAAAATTACATCACCAATGCTGATAAGATCGCAGACCAAGGGTAAAAGGGAAAAGATAGACAAATATCTATAACCACAGCTGCTTCCGCATTAATGACTTCTCAACCAACTCTCTGGCCGCATTAATGTGGAGGTGATACCTAAACAGTAAGGAGGCAGCCTTACAGCTGCCCATAGGAAGTTCCAGGAGATGCTGGATGGGACAGAAAAAAATCCTCCGAACCCAACCTACACGTGTGCGGTGAGGATGGAAGGCAAAGGGTGGTATATAAACTGAAAGAAGAACATACGAGAGAGGGATCGGAACAGAAAAAGAAAAGAGAGAAAAGCACAGAAAAAAGAAGAGGAGCAAAAGGAGAGAAAAAGAATTGTATTGATCACAAAAGAAAACGATCGTTGTACCAACTTGAGACCTTTAATATACGTGAGAGTGAATCTTTTTAAGAAACCACAGTTAACCTAGTTCTTTACACCCACGCTCTACAAATCATATTGTTTGGGTCTTTTTACGTGCGAACCCAACACTGTTACGGTTCGTTACGAATCGTGTCCTTACAAATATAATAAGCAAAATCTTCTTAATATTTTAAAATACACTTTAATAAAAAATTTAAAACAATTAATTTTAATTATGAAATAAGATAATTTTGGAAATTTGCCCTTAAGCAAAGGGCAAATAGTACATAACATTTTTAATATTTTGATATAAGATAGAAATTCTACTCTAGTCTAATCTAAGTGTATATGTGTGTGAAACTCTCTCTTAGAGACTTGAACTCCGGCCCTTGCCTCTTCACCCCACAAACACTTATACTTGTGGAATGACCATCAAACTAAAGATGCGTGGTGGTTTAACTAAATTTAACAAAATTTGGATAATTGAATGTCAAGGGGAAAACTTTTCCCTTTAAGTTTGGGATGAAGTATTATTTCCTCAAATTTCAAGGAATGGGAGTGTAATTATCACGAGGATTATCAATCTATTCTTTCATCTTATTTCTTCACCATTGTTTACATGTTTGTTTTTCCCACTCACTTTTTTTTTTTCCTTTTCTACCAATTAAAGTCGTAACGTGGAGTTTTAGACTTGAAAATAAATTCTATATGGACGTGGTGTAAAACCCATGTTTTACTCTTTTAATCCTAACATGTCACATCATCTTATCACATATTTAAGAATAAACACAATCACACTCAATCAATTCTAATACCCATATATAAATCCAACCAAATTGGAAATTTATTGAAATATTATTAGGTGTGGTAAGATGTACTGAATTTTAAGTAAAATGCTGACGTAATAATCACTTATTGGATAGTGTAAAACATGGGTTTTACACTCCATCCTTATAGAATTTAATCTCTTTAGACTTTACCTAATAAAAAAAGCAAAGTTTTGTTTGTCATAATAAGTTGATAGATTTTCTATGCTAATCTTGGAAAACAATTGCCGAAAATGAGAATAATACGTCGATTAAATTGGATTTTGTTGTTTCCTAAAAAACTTCATCTGAACTGTCATTGGTGATAAAACACTGAACGGCAATATATCTAGAATTTATAGGTTCGAATTTATAGGATCAAGAATTTTTCTTTTTATAAGATAAGAACTGCTGATCAAATGGGTTTAATATTTTATTTAAAAGATAACACGGTTCAATCCTAATATAACTATTATTATCTATACTATGCGGGAAAAGGCAAACCTAACATGAGAAAAGTAATTGCAAAACCCAAACCTAGTAGTTTAGTCAAAACCCAGAAACTGAAATTGAAACTCCATATTAAAATAAAGTTTTCGGTGCAAACCAATGTAGCCTGTAACCTTCGGATATTACCAAAACAGTTGGCTGCATATCGAGATGGTCATAACTAAAACAACGAACCATCATCAAACAAAAAGTAATCAAGACATGGTCAGAAACCACCCATCAAGGTCCCGCCCATATCAATATCATGCCAATTCATTTCAAATTCAACGCTTGAATATTCATGATCATGTGAAACCTATATGTGAAACCTAATGCAGAGATGAACGGGTCTGACCAAAACCGATTTGAATAAGTCATATAGATGTAATTGGACTGTGATGTGGTCAAAACAGGCCAGAGGAGCTCAGTCAAGAAAAGGGAACGACCTGACCTATTGCTACTCCTAGTCATAGCCGCCATATCTCAAAGAGCCAAGCTTCAGATTTTCTGTTTTAAATTCTAATCACAGGTCCAGCATACAGAAAGAGTTCAATGAAATTAAAGAGTGTGAATGAAAACATAGGAAGGTCAATTGCAAAGCGAAAAGGAACATAATATTTTATGGCTTCATTCAAAGCTGTCTTAGAATTACATTGCACAAAGAGACTAATAATAAACGCTTCATTACATTGTATGTACTCTGTTATTCCAAAACCACGTATGTCTTTAAGTAAAGAAATAAACCACAATGGCAAACAATGAACATACAAAATCTTCCAAAAAGAGTGGAAGTAAGATAGTAGTATAATCTGCATCATGGGAGGAACACAAGCCCTTTTTCAATTAAGACCCATTTCAATAGGGTCCATGGTAGTACCCTCCTGGCTGTGGCATGCCATAAGGCATCATTGGTTGAGGACTTGGGCCATAGTAGCCAGAGGCAGCAGCAATCTTAGCCAAACCCACTTGGCCTTGCATCCCATTGCTTCCATACTGCTGCCAGAGCTGCTGTTCTTGGACAAGCAAGTGCTGCTTTTTCTCCATATCTGCTATTTGCACGTATGAAGGAGGCGGCACTGTAAGTGATGCAGCAAAAGGGTCCTGGTGCCCTACCGCCTGAACTGTCCCATCTGGAGCAGGCAGAGCTAGCACTGGTGTAGCACTCTTGCCTGGCCCAGGCAATGCCACACTACTTGCACTTCCTCCACTCAATTGAGTAGTGCTCACATGCTGCCTCACTGCCCCCTGATCATACATTCCATTCAACAACAATGGATCCAACCCACCCCCCAATGCAGCTTTCTGATTCGACAGATTGCTAGCTGTTTCCACCAATGCCAACTCCCAATCTGCTTTGCCACTCTCAGCAGCAGGTGTCTGCCAAGCTGAAGTCACCTCAGGCTCTCCATTAGATGGGAAAGCTTCCCACGAACCATTAGTATTCCCTTTTGGTGGTCCAGAGAACAATGCCAAAGCTAATTTGTTGCCTTGTTCATCAGCTGAAACACCATCTTCCTTTAAATTCACCAAGTCCTCGGTCACCTGCTGAGGCTGAGGCTGTGGCTTAGGCTTCGGTTCAGGTGGTGGTGGTGGAGGGGTATAATTCTCTGGCGGAGGAAGAGCCTTTATCTCATTCATATTCTGCTCCACCACTACCTCCTCATCCTTCGCAGCCACTTTCTCCCCTCTACTCTCAACGCTCTTTGGCTTGTTTGTCATATTCCTCAAGAACCCTTCAAGGGTTCCCAAAAGCTTATCAGTAATCCTCTGGACTTCAGGATACTCAGAAGAGCGCGCAATCCCCATTTCTTTACACCAACCATAAAACCCCACAAGCTCATCAATCATCTTAGCCGCACTAACATAAGATTCAAAAGCCTTAACACAAACCTCATACTCCATGTCCAGAAACCTATCCAACAACAACCCCAATGCCTCACATATCTCCACATAAACCCCAAAACTCTCCCTGATAACAGTATAAAGCGCCACAAGCACCAATCTACTACTCTTAGCCGCACCGGTTGGCCTACAAGCCAATATCCTATCAAGAATCCTTAACAATTGATTCAATTTCCCCAAAACCTTCTCGGGCTGCATTTCCCTCATCGGTGTCTCTCTCCTCTTCTCTTTCCCAACCGATTCACTCACATCCCCATAAGACCTCGTCCGCCTACCCATCCCCATTCCATTATTATTATCATCAAACTCATCCTTATACCTATCATTCTTATTATCCTCACCTTTCATTTTCTTCTCATACACCACACTCTCGACCTTCTCATCCAAAAACACAGCATAAAGCCTCACGAAACTCGAATGTTCCCACGAATTCGAATGCGCCTCGTCTCTGAAATCCGACATATTCAAGACCCTCATGCCCCTCCGAGTCGCGTACACGATCTCATCCTCAAACGAAGGGTGCCCATCGACTAAAACCCGATGCACAAGCATCAGAGACTTGAGCGCCACAATCCAATCCCGGGTTTTGCTCAAACGCCTCGATATCGTCACCACACACGCACTCACATAACCCCGCGAATACGTGGTCAGATTGATGATCTCTCTGATGTGCTTCTCCTCAGCTGGTTCGTCATCGTGGGACGTTGCTTTTACGACCAAAACTTCGAGGTCTGGGGCTATATTGCCAGCCACTTTCGCTATGCTTATACTCGTTTGGTCTTTCACCGCCCCGATCGCCTTTCGGATCGTACTGGGTGCCATTGCTACTCTGAATCCTACAAGAAAGCACAACTGGGTTTTGAAGATTTCAAGATTTGGGAACTGGGATCGAGCTTACCTCGGATCTGTGGAGAAAAATGAGAGATCTGTGGACTTGGGGTCAACACAGGTGATCGGAGGAGGAGAGTGTACGATCGGAGAAGTGGATGCGAAGTACTGGATCAAAGTATAGAGGTGCTGTTGGTAGCGAAAGAGCCGAAGAAGAGTCTCTTCGAGTCTACAGGACTCTATCTCTCTATCTGTGTCTGCGTGTGTGGGTAAGCGTTATCGAAAGTGTAAAGCGGGCAAAGATTTTTAAGAAAAGCGCGTAATTGACGAGGTATTCTATACTCATTTTGGGTTAACAATACCCCGCGCACCGCGGTATTCACATAACAAATATAAATGCATGTAGGGGTGTAGAGGTTATTGTTGAGATTTTAGTTTTTAAGATGAAGTTTTACATATATATATATATATATATATACTTTCTATATTAGATTAAAGTAAAAATTTTATTTTGTATAAAAAATAAATAAATAAAATTTAAGAATGGACCTGGAAAACTTTTCAAAAAAAAAAAAAAAAAAGAATTGACCTGGAAAACATTTTTAGCATAAAAAATTTTTAGGTAATATATTATTATTGGCAGGTTACTAGAAAACCAAAAAAGTAATTTTACAATAAATCATGGATTTAAATTAGATAAGATACGCGTAACAACATAACATCTGTAATTTAACAGCTATAATTTATTACGAGAGTGTTATGAAAATGAAAATGTAGTAAACTTTATCTTTATGAGACGACGTCGTGCGGGGATTTTCATTTTTGAATTGAATGCGAGGCACGCACGCGTTACGTGTCATAATAAATTGTATCTCTTTCTTTGAGTACCGACCAGTTGGTTCTTAATTTTTGTTGCAAATGCCACTAATCAAATGGGATCTGACTCACCTGAGTTGTTACTTACGACTGTTTTTTTGTGTTTTCTTAAAAGGCGTTAAAAATTGTGGAGGAAGATTTTTTGCTTATCAACTCTTTTTGAAACTTTTCTTTTTCATCTTTGGTTTGATGAGCAATTTACTTTTTATGTTTTTCACTTTTTTTTAGGGGAAATTATATTATTGGTTCCTGAAGTTTATTTTGTGTGCACAGTTGGTCCCCTTAAATTTGAAGCGAGCATAATTGATCCTTTAAGTTTTAAAACTGAGTTGTCTTAATCTATTTACTAATTGCCGTTAATAGTGTTACTTATGTGACTAACGGAACAATGATTAAATATTGTTTTTAATGATATGCCATGTTTTTAATTAAAAATTATAGTTTCCACACTAGAAACAATGAGGGCGTTTGGGCTGGGCGTTTTCTGTGTCCGCGTTTGATCAGTTCACGTTTTCTCTTTTCTTTTTTTTTTTGCCTGCATTTGTTGACTTTTGGGAGACAAAATTCACTGTTCATGTATTAAAAAATATTAAAAATGGGTCCACAGTACTATTTACATATTTAAAAATTATTTTGCTACAGTGTTTTCAGTTTTCAGTTTCAGCAACAATAACCTCAATCCAAACGGACCCAATATTCACAACCCGCTCCCAACCAAATTATAAAAATCTAAAAAAAAAAAAAGAAGTAATTTCTACCCTAGCCACCGCCCCTTGCTCATGATTGGACTATTTTGTTTTAGCTAGGCAGTAGTAGCCATTTCTAAATAGCTGTATTGAGATGACAGCATCTCACATCAACAAAAACGTCAGACCAATGTTGCTGTGAATGTGTTATTGCATGAGCTTCCTATGGCATCAAACTATCTTTGGTACCTTAACTATTCAGCATCAACCACAAGCAAATAACTTGGGTAACCTCTGAGCATACATGGCCCAGTAAGCCCAACTGTAAACAGAACCAAAACCTTGAAGCAGTGTCATATCATATAAGGCATTAGATTGTGATACTGGTCCAAACACATGAGATAGTAGACTGACCAAAAAAGAACGTTAATCCATGAATAAAAACACTTCGATGTATTCCTTCACATCACAATGTTTATTTAGCGTGCAAGAGAAGCAGGGACGTGAATGGCTGTAGTCGGTGGCAGCTAGGGCTTGGGCTGTTGCCGGCGGTGGCTAAGGCTTTGGTCTCCACCAGCAGCGAGTCCGTGCTTGGATTTCTTTACTCTCTCCCCTTCTCTCTCTCGTGGGTGGGTTTGTGATTTTTTTTTTTTTTGAAGCAATGGGTTTGTGAATCAGTTGCAAATACTGGTTTTTATTTGTTACTGGTTTGTGAATTTCTTATGTGTAAATTTATTTTGTAATTTTTAATAATAAAAAAAAGTTATATCATTAAAAAAAAAAATGTCAAATCATTGTTCTGTAGCCATGTAAGTAATACCACTAACGGCAGTTAGTAAAAAGACTAATATAATTCAGTTTTAAAACTTGAGGGACTAATTGTACTCACATTAAACTTAAAAAACCAATTGCGCACATAGGATAAACTTGAGGGACCAATATTGTAGTTTTGCCCTTTTTTTAATCAGATTGTGAAGGTTTGGCTAGACATAAAAGCTAAATCTTTCCTTCATGTTTAAGTTTTTTTAGTGGGATTCTAGCGTCTTCATCAAATGATTTCAATTTCTTTTTTCAAAAAAGAGTTTCAACTTTTTTAATAGAAAATTCAGCCACCATATAGTTCATAACTACAGTTTTATCTTCCAAATTATGATTAATCTTTTTTTTCAAAGAGCTAACATTTATAACCAATAGCATTCTATTTTGTAAAATAATAAGATTTGAGAGTTGAAAGTATGAACCCAAAAAAAAAAATTTGTGTATATTCTGATGGTAGCATTCAATTTTGGAAATAGTTGACTGTTGCCTTTATATTTTTGCAGTGTCATTATGGACATAAATTGTGTTCTACTTGTAAAACAAGGGTAAAAGACTGATGCCCCACTTGTAGACAAGAGCTTGGAGATGGGAAGGCACCCCTAGAAGCATCCGAGATAGCCATAGGAAGTTAGAGACAGCCATGTGCGTAATGTTTGCAGTTAAGGTATAACCATAATCATGTGTCAAATGGACCCTAAACTTTCCTCCATTTTGTTACTGTATTGAACTGCATATTCCTTAAAGATTGATTGAAATTGTGACAAGTTTGAGAAAATTCCAACTTGATATTCCTTTCAAATTCCGGCTTGTTATTTTGTTGCATGCAACAAGCCGGAATTTTGCAGGAATAACAAGCTGGAATTGTTTGGGTGACAGGTTTTTTATAGTAGCGTTTGTAAAACTTATAGTAGCGTTTGTAAATGCATTTGCCATCTGGCCTAGAAAAAAAAAAGAAAAAAAAAAAAAAAAAAAAAAAACTATAGCCGCGTTTTTAAAACACAGCTATAGACAAATTCAAAAAATATTCAGGGGGTTATAGTCGCGTTTGAAACGCGGCTATAGACAAATTCAAAAAAATATTCAGGGGGGTATAATCGCGTTTGAAACGCGGCTATAGGTGGAAAATATAGCCACATTTAAAAAAACACGGCTATAATTGTCAAATGCAGCTAAAATATGTCTTTGAAGCTATCAACAAGTGACCTATAGCCACGTTTTTAAACGTGGCTATAGATGGCCCCTATAGCCACATTTAGAAAACGCAACTAGAGAATGTCCTATAGCCACGTTTATAGGAACGTGGCCATTGGTTCAATCCTATAGCCACATTTTAAACGCGGCTATAACTATCACCTATTGCCACGTTTTAAACGCAGTCATTGGTCCGATCCTATAGCCACGTTTCAAACTCGGCTATAGCTTTCACCTATAGCCACGTTTTAAACATGGCTGTCCTGGCGTATAGCCACATTTGAAAAAGTGCGGCCATAGACCCCTCAGGCCTATAGTCACGGGTTTTAGGCTAGGTTTGAAAACGCGGCCTAAAAAAACGCGGCTATAGGCCAAATCGTCCTATAGCCACGTTTTTAAGAGCTATAGCGCGTTTTCAAAACGCAGCCATAAGATCGTTTTTTTGTAATGACTTATATTTGTGGAGTAACCACCGCCTCCGCACCAAAGGTGCATGGTTTCTCACACAAATTCTTAAACTCTCTAAAATACCCATATTTTTTAGTTAAATAATTATAAATTTAAAAAACAAACTGATTAAAAGAGTAATTTTATTTTAAAAGTTCCTAAGTTTTAAGTTTTTTCTTCTCTTTCCAACCTAAATTACCACTTTTTATTTGAAATTCAAAATTTCAAACTTTTATTAACCCTCACATGGAAAAAGATCTTAAAAATTATGACACTACATCTATCTCACTTTTAAATATTACGACACTAAACCTAAAATTAAAAATTAAAAATAGTCTCATTGCACGTGCAAAGTGCGTGTGATGAGGTTAGTAAGACTATAAGAGCATTCTTATTTGCTTATGCAAAAAAGAAAATTTAAATGCATTTTGTCTCACCAAAAGCCACTTTATTATTCTATTCTACATAATCTCTAGTCTATATATCTCATTTTTTTTTTTTCTAATACTCCATTTAAAATAATATATATTTTTACACTTAACAAAGTTTGTGTGTGTTTAATGTTGGGAATAATACATAAAGTAATAAGGGAAGAATAAGGATAACACAAAAGACAAACAGAAAAAGATAACTTGGAGGTACAAAATTGTTATCCTTAAACAATATTTGCCCCCACACTTTTGTTGTTAAAGGGTTATCGCAAATTTGTCCCCCAGAGATAACCAAGTTGTTAGATTCTATAAATAGCAATTCTGGAGAATAACCACAAGATTTCTTGTGTTTCTCTCTAATTTACTATTTTTCAAGTGAATATAAGCCGCTATTTATACGCATAAGGTTATATTTCATCAAAAGACACTTATGAAGAGTTAAAATGTTTCATAAAATAGTTCACGAAACTTGAAACCTCTTCAAACTTTCTGAACTGTCACCATAAAATTCTGCAGAAAATTCAATTTTTCGAGTTTTGATCGATCGAGATCGGTTGAGAGTTCCTTTCGATCGATTGAATGCTCTTTTCGATCGATCGAATAGGAATCGAATAGCGATCAAATCATCTAGAAATTTTAGGATTATTTTCTCCATCATTTCGATTGATCGAGCAAAAGTTTCAACCAATCAAAAATACTGAATTTCGAATTTCACTTAGAAAATTGCAGAACTTGAATTTTCACTTTCTAAAATAATATTCTCCAAACTCAAACATTATTAATACAACTTATCCACGTATATACTTATATATACAACATTTAAGAGTGACATTGAAAGAATCAAAGAAAAAGAAAACGAAAAAAAAAATTAAAAAAAATGCTACAAAAAGGTATTATCTAAAAATAGATAATACAATGCATAAATTTTGCTACAAAAATGCGGACCGGAAGTAAGGCTCATTTTATTGTTTTTTATGAAAATTCTTATGTATTTTTCATTTCATCTGGAATTAAAGTATTAGATGAGAATGCTCTAACCAATGGGTTTCTATTTTGTCAAATAAAATTTTTTTGAGAGCTAAAAGTATGAAAAAAAATACCAATAAAAAATACTCAATTTTAAATATATACATAAAAAATATAATTGGAATCTATTCAGTATTAATAAAATGTAAATTAAAATAAAGATATAAAATATTTTTAAATACATCCTAACTTTTTTTTTTAGCGAAAATCAATAGTAAATTTTATTGTTCATAATCATGTTGTACAATTAGGAAAAGAACCTTTCAGACCAAACAGTATCTATTTTTTATCTTATGCAGCACTAGCAAGCACTAGAATAACTCTAATACATTACAAAGACACGCTAACAAAAAAAGTTGAAAGAAAACTTTCTCAAATTAGAATAATATCTTCAAGTATCCTTCCAAATGATACAAATGCTTTCCTCAGTGGGATTGCAAAGCACAAAAAAAAAATACATGTTTTCATTGTGATTGATGAGCCTAGATCGAAGCCTCTACCAATAGTAAAGCACTAGTGGTAGAAAGTTGTAGTCCCGTAGCTAAGCATGAATTTCTTGAGAAAATATCTTCAACATTAATATGCGATGTCGGCTTACGTTTAAAATTAGAGAGAGACGGTAACAGAAGAACTCAACTTAATCATTTATCTTAATGAAATTTGACTTTTTCTTTTTTAGATCTAAAAAGTAATCTACGATTAAATTTTTTAACTGCTAAACTTTTCAATATACAAAAACCCGCTGCACAAAATCATCTTCCATTATTTTTGCTAGACCGGTTTGTATTTTGGTTTTTTATTTTTTGCTATAAAAAGCTTACAAATTAATGTAAAAATCCATATTGCAGGTCATCTCTAGTACCATGCATCAGTTGGAAAAGTTTTCAATCTCCAGTTTAATAGCACATCAAAAGGCAAAGTAATAGACTTGCCCATTTATTGGCTCATCATGTGAAGGGCATTGAGGATTATGTAATATGGTTGAACGAAACTCCTAAGTTTATTTAGCTTATTTTAGCTCAAGACATAATTTGTTTTCGTAAGGATAATAGTCTTCCTAAAAGCATAGATTTTTTTTAAAAAATAATTGGTGACACATGGGTTTGTAGGGTGATATCCTAACATCACTTTTTATTTTTTATTTTATAAATCAAATAAAAATTAATTTATTATCTCATTTATTTAAAATATTCTTTTAGCTAAAACAAAGAAGGCTTAGGTACAATTTTTAGGACCAAAACTTTTAAAATCTTAAATATTCAACAAAGTTTTCCTTTCAAATAAATTAAGACAAGTTGAAGGGCCAAAATGGCCGAGTACTACTACTTGGCAAAATATATATGGATCTATAATTGTTTGCGAAATAATTAAGGATCTACCACTTTTTAAAACTTAAGTTTGTGAAACTCGAATTCCATAAAAAATAACAAAACGAATTTGAAGGCCATTTTTTCAAAGAACTCGAGTTTTACAAACTCGAGTTTATAAAATATGCTAAATTGCTAAATATTTCACAACAGTGATATATTGCTAAATATTTTACAAATAGTGGTATATAACAATTTTGGCCCAATTTTAAGTAACTAGGGTAAAATGAAAAAGGTAACAAAAGAAATACATTTCATAAAAAATTAATATTTTTTTTTAAAAAAAAGGATAGTTCCTTTAAATTTTTTTTTTTTTTTTTAAATCCCCATTTTGTGTACTTGGGAGAAAATGTATGTATGTGTAAGTGTTTACCAAACCGCATAAACCGCACAAACTGCAAAAACCACACCAAAACTGCTCGCAAAATGGTATAACCGCACCACACCGCAAGTAATAGTGCACCGCACCACATTGTGCAGTGCGGTTTGCGGTTTTATAATAAAAAAACTGCACAAACCGCACCGCACCGCACCCTCTCTATATATTAATATATTTATTTATTTTTAATATTAAATATATTATTAATAGTTTAATAACCTTAGTTTTCAAATAAAAAAAAAGTTTAATAACCATAGCAAGTGTGACTAGAAAAGCCAACCCAAAATAAAGAAAAATTAACTCAATAATTTAAAAATTAGCCCAAAAAAAGGGAAAAATTAGTTTTGGGTTGAGTAAGAAAAGCTCAAAATTTAAAAAATATACCGATTTCAAACCGCATCTTATACATAGTATCGCACATATAGCCGCAAAAATGAGGCGTGATGCGGTTATAGTTTTGGTTAAACTTTAAACCGCACCACATCACATATGTGACCGCAAAAACAAAGTGCAGTACAGTTATGATTTTAGTTAAACCGCACCGTAAAATACAATATTAAAAATGACTCAAAATCACACTGCACTACACCATGACCACCCCTACGTGTAACGTAAAGAAAAGTTTTTAAGTTCATTTCATCAGGATGGTCAAACTTTACTTAACCATCCCAACCGCCGATTTCCCGCGAAAATTTTTATCATTTCCCTGTCAAAAACTGAGTCAGCTCAGCTCGCCGATTCGACACAGTAGCGATCCCAACCATCTATCATGTTCTTCCTCCGAGTTCACTCACTGGACACCGATCACACTCTAAAATTGGAAGCCACCGAGTTCACCACCGCCACCACCACTCCATCAAATCCTAACCCTAACCCTAAATTCCGCGAACGCAGAGGCGAGGCTCACCTCTTCCGAAGCACATCGCACTCCTCGCTCCCAAACCCTAGCTCCCGATCCACTTTCCTCTTCATCGTCGCCGTCCCTAACTATCTCTCCTTCGACGACTTCATCCGCTTCTGCGAGTCCCGCATCGATCACGTCTCCGAACTTCTCTTCATCAGGTATTACTACTACTTCGAACCTGAATTGAATTTCTTACACTTTGTTTGGCTGCCGAGAAAGTTGAGAGAGAGAGAAGGAAAAAAAAGAAAGGAAATTTGAATTTTTTTTTTTTTTTGTAGGAACGATGGGATGGAGGATCGGTACAGTGTTGTGATTAGGCTGGAGAACCAGTCAATGGCTAATGGATTTTATTGCAATTTTAATGGGAAGAAGTTCTCACCGGGCGAGGTAGATGATATTTTCGTGTAGGTTTTGATTGCAAGATGATAAATTTGTACTCATTGAATTTGTGTGTGTTTTCTTAATGGTTGAATGTATAGGCTGAGGTATGTCATATTCTATTCGTGATGTCTGTTGAGTACACGGAATCGGAAGAGATAGCCAGAACACCTCCTGCCGGGTGTACCAAGTTACCTACTTGCCCTGTTTGTCTTGGTGAGTTAGAACCTTTTTTTTTTTTTTGTTTCTTTTATGTTTTGGTATGGATTAAAGTTGAGAATTAATGCTTGTATGGTTTTCTTTGGGTTTGGTGTGTGAATGTTAGAGAGATTGGACGCAGACACTAGTGGAATACTGAGAACAATTTGTGATCATTCGTTTCAGTGTCCCTGCATTTCTAAATGGACTTACTTATCTTGCCAGGTGAGCTAATTCTTGATTCCACAAACATTTCCTCTTTTGTGTTTTAAGTTCTTTATTGGAGAACTTGGTTGTTGAATATAAAGTTATCGTTAGTGTCAATGCACAAGAAAGTCCTTCATGGGCATGTCGTGCTTAAGACTTGTTCAATCCAATTTCTTGAATTTGGGGGTTCTCAAATGGCTCTATGCATACAGTGATGGTGATGTTGGTACAAAGCAGTGCCATCCTGTTATCATCTCACCTGGAGTACTGTTGGTGCTTTAACACCCTTTTTGTGTGGAATCTTATTTGCTTGGCCTTTTTGTTTTGATCTTGAAGCTCCAATTTCATTATAGTATTTTGAATATTGTGAAACCCACAATTTTTCATTGGTAATGTCACTAATGTTGTACCTTAGTTGGGGTTGACACCTGACCCAGGATAAAGAGCAATGAAGTCAAATCTAATTTAAAAGTTTTGGACAACTTGTTATAGGATTTGTGGAAGAACTAGGGTTAGGATTTTGGGATGGAAAAGGTTTGGACATGTTATGATCCTAGTGTCTCACATGGATTAAGTGTAAGCTTAACCATGTGTTTATAAGCTCTTTTTTTTTTTTTTTTTTTTTTTTGATAGGTAATCAGAAATTTATTAATAAAGAGAAAAAAGAAAAGAAAAGTACAAGTTGTTCATGATGATGAACAACAAGAAAAAAAGAACAAACAACACAGCAAAACAAGGTATCAGGAAACTAAGCTAAGGGAAGACATAAACTCAGAGAGAGACGAAGAATTAGTAAAACCCCAACAACGAGACCACTCCCAAAGACTACGTTGGCATAAAACTTTTAACTCGTCCAATGTCTTCTCATTATCCTCAAAGGAACGATGATTTCGTTCCAACCACACAATCCACATTAAGCACCCTGGAACCAAATTCCAAATGTCTGAATTATGTTTCCCAAGCCACTGATGCCAACAAGATAACAAACCCGTCACTGATCCTGGCATAACCCAATGAATACCAAAGGCCTAAAGCATAAAAGTCCAAAGGGAATGAGTAAAAGGGCAATGAAGAAGAAGATGGTCTACCGACTCCCCATCACAACAACACATACAACACCAACGGGCGACCCCTAAGCATTAGATTATCCAAAGTGAGGATCCGATCATGAGCAGTTGTCCACAAAAAGAATGCCACTTGCCTAGGAATCTTTGGTAAACACCCTTCCAAGGAAACAAAGAATTCGAAGCACCCCGAATCACACCCATGGGTTCTTAACAGAACATATTAGGGAAATATGTGGATTTAATATTGTAAGGTTAAGATTAGAGAAGAAAACAAAAGGGAAAAACTTCAGGATTTGGGGGGTGTTCATAGACTGTGAACAGTATCTGTAAACAATACCCTCAAATAGTGTTTTAGTGTTTTGAGGGTTTTGGAAAGCTACTTGATGAATGAGTGGTTTGAGGTTTCAAACAATAGAACTTCATCTTGTCTGAATTTTGATGAGATCACTAGAAATGTCAATGGAAAGTAGAAAGATAAACATACCTAAGAATCACACCTGTTGTTCATTGGCATCACACCTTGGAAAGGGTTGCTTGCATCACACAATCCTCAAGAGCAATAGTTGCTGAATTATTCATAAACATATTATTATTATTCCTTTTTTCTTTTTGCTGGTGAGTTACATTATTATTCCAATAAAAATCCTTAGATCCGTATATAGGCAGGTGACACTTACACCTTAAGGACTTGGACCCCTTGAAAACCTAATACAACTTGGTCTTCTAGGACTTTTACTACTGGGCCCAAACTAAATAACTAAACTCACAAATAAGAACCCTATTACTTAATAGAACCCAAATTAAGACCCCATGGCCCATTAGTACAGCCCATGTCCAGAGACCAGAAAATCACAGAATTGCCAGACATGAAAATGAATAAAACTAAAAGAAATCTGACCTGAACAACAAAACTCATAATCTACTAGCAAGCCTATTCAAGCTCCTAAGTAACCTTGGAACCTTGGCATCATCAGACATGTGCCAAATTAATGCATAATTATTAGAAATAATTTTGGGATGCTTTTTATATATGTTCAATTGTTGCTGCCATGGTCCCCCACCAATATTCTGTATAGCTTACTTAATAAAACATTCCCAACTTTCTGTGTCATAGTGAAAGTAAGGTCAAGATATACTTATCAAAAAAAGAAGGTAAGCTCAAAATATTATGTTTAGTGTTGGTCATATTACTGGTTGGATTAGCTATGCAAGTATGTAGCCATAACTTTGACTTGTTTAACTTGCATGATTCCATGGAAGTCTTAGTACAATACTGACATATTTGTTTTAGCTTGTATAATGCACACCTTCTCATGTCGACAGCCCTTGCATCTGTCTTATCTAGAGTTTGTCTTAAACTGTTTGACTGCAATAGAAGTGTCTGAATGTTGGGATAACAATATTGAAGAAGGTTTCTAATGTGCTTTCTGTATGTAATCAGGTCTGCCGATTCTGTCTGCAGCAAGATGAGAAACCAGCTTGCTTTGTTTGTGAAACATTGGAGAATATTTGGGTTTGTATGATTTGCGGTTTTGTAGGATGTGGAAGGTAATACATTTATTTTATTCTACATTTCTACTTCTTACTCTGCTCTTTTGTTTCTGAAGACTCTAGGGTAATAAAGCACTGATACCTTTTTTGTTTTATTTTTCTCTCCTAAACTTCTCTGGTAATTTGGTACTCATAGTTTATGACTTTATTTTCATTTTTTAGATATAAAAAACGCCATGCCATTGAGCACTACAAGGATACTCAGCATTGCTATTCTCTTGATATGCAAACACAACAAATTTGGGATTATGTTGGTGACAATTATGTTCACCGACTGAATCAGTCAAAAATTGATAGCAAGTTGGCGGGGATGAGCTCTCCTTGTATGTCATTGGAAGGAAGTTGTGGTACTTGTGGATGTAGTGAAGATTCTAGCATAAGTGGGGCCCTCTTTAGCAGCAAAGTTGAAGCAGTAAGATTCTCTTTTTATATTTTCTTTCTAAAATATTGAATATGCAAATTTTTCGTTATTAAGATTACTTTGAACTTACCACCCGTCCTTGTAGGCAGGATGGTACCCCCCCCCCCCCGCGCACAAAGTGCTTGGGGGTCCGAGCTGCAGGGTCAATAACATATTAATGTATATATTTCTAATCATCTAAAAAAATAAAAAAGAAAGAAAGAAAGAAGAAGATTACTTTGAACTTTGATTCTACCCGATATGCGTGCATGTCTACTACGACTTGGATGGCTATGAGTTGAACTTTTTAAAATATGAAGTAAACATGGATTAATCTTCAATTTATATGATTGACACCAGATTATGGACGAATACAACCATCTTCTTGCAAATCAGCTGGATACCCAAAGACAAGTAAGTTAATTATAAATTGACCCCTACTCCTGGCACCCTCCTCCCCCTATCCCCTGCCCCTTTCATTCTCCTATCCTGTATTCTCCCCACCCCTTGCTGGATGTTGATCTGGAGATATTCACTCATTAAATTTTAGTAGAATCTGAAATATGTTCTACACTTTTTTTTGTGTTTCTGTATGTCTCTCTTTCTCTCAGTCATTTATAGCATCTACAAATGTAGTTTAATTGTCTGGTAGAATGCGGGGTTCCAAGTCCATCCTTTGATTTGTCAGTTTTATGTCTCTGCTAGGGATGGGGGTGGGGAATTTAATTGGATGAGCTAGGGCTATTTTAAAATCTAAGTATCAGTGTGTCATAAATCATTGAAAGCCAATGTATTTGCTTGAACCGGTAGGAGTTTTTAATTGGGTTTCTTTTTCTGAGATATTTCGCATGGATAATTTTTCTCCATATGTGTAGTTAAGTTATTTATGTACTTCAAGTTTGGCACTCAGCATGTCCTCTTATAAATTTTCTAGAAGTTAATCTATATATACTTGTTTTTTTTCCCAGTATTATGAATCTCAAATTGTAGAGGCCAAAAGTAAAGTGGAAAGTTCTATTTCAGAAGCAGTGGAGAACGCTGTGACTTCCAAGATGCAGGACATCCAAAATAAATTGGAAAAGTTTATTGAAGAAAAAAATGCTGTTGCAGATGTAAGTTGTTAATTGTATACTAATCAAGTTTGGATATTTTAAATTTCTGTTTTATACTAGCAAGTTTAGTAGTTTCATCTAGGTATTGGCATAGCTAGGGTCATATTTAAATTTTTTACCTTGATCTTTAGCAATTTCTTTCCTTAAAAGAGTCCTTTTTGTCCTTAGATCAATCGAGATCTCATCAAGAACCAAGAAATTTGGCGAAAGAAGGCCAAGGAAACTGAAGAGAGGTACGCAATCTTTATTCTTCCATTTGCTTATCTTAATAATGACAATGTTGGATTAGACAATGACCTCTGAAATGTTGCTATAGGTAGCCATATACTTGTGACAGAAACTCTTGTTTAGGTAGAGGAAGACCAAAAATAACATTATTAGAAATAATAGAAAATAGGAAAATAATACATGTGGCCAACACTTAGCAAAAATTTGTTGAGGATCCATAGCCAACCCCAAAAAAATTTGGGGACTAAAGCTTTGTTTTTGTTTTTGTTTTTTTTTTTTTTTTTTTTGAGGGTGACTAAAGCTTTGTTTTTGTTGTTGTTGTTGTATATGTCCTATTAAATTATTACCTTAGCTTTTCAGGTAAAAATTAGCACTTCACGTTCAATTTATTATTGCACCCACACCCACCCCCCCCCCCCCCCCCCCCACCCCCCCCCAAAAAAAAAAAGGTTATAAAGCGATCAGCAATTAAGTTACCTGCATTAGTCCTCAGTAAATTTTACATCAGTAAGATAAGTAGTGACTGCAAAGATCTTTTTCTTGATTGTGGCAACTAATTCTTGCCTTACATTTTATCCTGGGTAAACCAAGTATTAAACTCCTTGTTCATATAGGGAAGCTGCTTTACTGAAGTCGAGGGATGAGAAGATTCTTGATCTGGAAGAACAGGTGCTACAATTACCTTTAAATTCTTATTCTTGTACGCCACAGCTTGAAATTTTCAGTTTTGTTAACGTTTGAATGACAATGATGATCACAGATCAGAGATCTAACCATCTACATGGAAGCCCAGAAAACACTTGGTAATATGACAGATTCAGATGGCATCAGAGATGGCACACTTCTACCATTATCTTATAAGCAGTCTTCCCCGGCAAACGGTAGAAGGCACACAAAGGCAGGTCGTAGGCGGTAGATGGTTATCATCTCATTGCGTGTAATGTATATTGATAGCATAACCAAATAACCATATTTTCTTGAGTTGGATAACGCGTCTTGTTGAGTGATGTTGTATAAAGATATTAATTAGATTTGGCATATGAAGCCATTTATTAGTCGTCAATGATGATAGCAAAAGTGATTTTGTTATTCTCTTAAGGCAAAAAACTGGGATTTTGAGTTGTAGTTATATAGGTATATGCTCACTGGGAAAAGGCTTACCAGTCTTGGGGGCATTCAATCATGATGGAACCAAGAATCTAGGATTTTTTTTCCAATAGATAAATATATTTACTGAGAAAAACCTAATAGTTTTAGGTGTATTCAACTCATCGTACAAGTAGCCTGAATATATACACGCGCGCAAAAGAAATTGTGAACTGCTCTAAGAATAATTCACACTGCTCCTTTCCCACACCTGTTCGGCTGTTCTGAACTTTCTTGTGGTGTGTCAACCTTAGCCAACCAAGTGGGTGATAGGCAGTCTTTTGAGTCAATAGTCAAATGCTCAAAGCTGCAACGTGGTTTTTGGTTTGTCATGATTCGCTACTCTTGTGATGTCACCGCATACATTTCAAGACTACAAATAAGGAAGCCTTCGGAGCACATTTCGTATTTCACTGAATGCGATGGCTAATACATCAGACAAAGAGTTTCAACACATCAATATGCAACGAGCCAATTCTTATCAACTGTAGTAGGTATTTTTCAGAGAAGATTAAATTAATGGACAGAGTAACCAAAATTATATTTCATAAATAAGACCTAGAAGTATCTGTGTTCACAACTCACCGGGTAAAAAAAATAAAAAATAAAAAGGGGCAAAAAATGCTGATTAACTTAGTGAAGGAAAATGATAAAATAGCCAGGGCCCAAGACCAAAGCAATTCAAGACCCGGAGTTCCTCTATAGTCAGACCTTAATCTTCCACTCAATCATCAATGGTACGCCGTCCTCCAAATTTACACCATAATCTCGTCTTCTTCAATTATGCTAAATGAAGGGAATACGTTGCCACCGTGCCTCAACCACAAATTTGTGTAAGATGCCACTAACAAACTTTCCCAGGTTGAGTTGAAGTATCCTAAACTATACTTATCTGAATTTAGCAGCTTCCCTAGAAAATCTAATATGCTGGGACCAGGTAAGGAGTCGCATTAATACATACAGTAAAATTCCTTGGTGAAATGAACACACATGGAACTGTCACCTTGGGGTTTGATCCGAACCAGCTGCACCAGACATGGTACTAGGTCCTGCGCCATTTTCAGTTGGTGGGGAGGTGCCCCATTTTCCTTCTGACTCCAATGGCTCAAGTATATGCACTCCACCATCTGTAAGA
Organism: Quercus robur; assembly: GCF_932294415.1. Lineage (NCBI taxonomy): Eukaryota > Viridiplantae > Streptophyta > Magnoliopsida > Fagales > Fagaceae > Quercus > Quercus robur. The sequence continues at coordinate 84,065,270 of NC_065535.1, forward strand.
CCTAATGCAAACTGATTGGGTTCGGATGGATGCGCCGCAATGACAAGAGGGTGCACTCTTAAGCTGTAAAAATTATATGTTGTTAGATAAGTTGAAGTGTGTAAATACAAGTCAATTGGCTAATTTATAAGTGATAAGAGTATGCACCTTGGGTTGGGAGGTAGATAAGCATTCTGATTTATTCGACATCTCAGTCTTAGTGTTGCAGCGGTAAGAACACCCACACTTCCATCTTCAAAGCTCACATATATTGACTGGCTATCACAGGAATATGTGGCATGTGTTATGGGCCCACTAATTTCCCGAGGGGCCCACTATTGGAGAAAACACAAGTTAATAATAATAATGTCAGTAGCCTTGAACTAGGTAAAACTAAATCCACAATTGCATTGATAACAAAGCTTAAATACCCAATGTACTCGTAAATGTGAATCAATTAAACAAATGCAATTACAATTCGAAAATACAATGCATGTTCAATTAGTTATGCAAGCATATGTCATGCAGTTATGTATCAATGCATGTATTTATATAACTGGCGCACCTGTTTAAGGCATTCTAATTTTGGTGCATCATATAATGCTATTTGCGTTTCATGAACAACCAGCAAATGCATCTGATCTAGATGAAATTGAACACGGGTATCCGCAAGGGGAGCTGCAGCTCGCCCACCTGGCATCTGTAAGGATTTACTAGCCTGTTTTTCCCATCCATCTGTGTTCCAAACACACAGCTGTAAAGAAAAACAAAAAATTAAAGTTGGAAAGGATGTGGGTGACATTTTTGAGTTGATGCATCCAATATGCATAATTTGGTCAAAAATTATTCATATTTTCTCCTATGGTAAATGCAAAGAAAAACAAAAAGAAAAAGGTTAACAAGTTTTTCTTTTTGTTTTTCTTAAAGTTAAATTTACCTAGGAGGAAAACAAGAATGCAAGGCATTGGAAAAGAGAAATAAAAGCATTGGCAAAGGCCTGACATAAAGAAAGTAAATAGAAACGTTTCTAGTGACATCCATTTTAGAGAACATCTCCAGTCAAGGCCTGCCCCTGTGGCCATAACGAACTGATCTTGATGTGAATAGTGAATGACAAAAAAGGGCTAAGTGTAAGCTAAACATGAAGGGGGTTGAGCCCTCAAAAGCATTTCAGCTGCTGGTTGGTTATGGTAACAGAAAACTCTTAATGTTTTTTTACCTGAGAGTCTGCTCCTGATGACACAAGCACATTTAAATTATGAGAGAAAGCAAGGCCTGTAATTCTTTTCTGATGACCTTTTAGCTTGGTCTTAACCTGTGAAAATGAAGCATGCAAGTTGTTAAAATTTCCAAAAGCCAGTTTGGTAATACTCCCCCTATCCCATAGTGTTGGTCCTTTACTTCATCTTGGGATATCACAAAATATTGTCCACTTTAAAAAGTCAATGGACACAATGTTAATAACTTTGCTAACTACCATTCACCTTTTTTGAAAAGTTGATATTCCCTTCTTATTTGCCATATTTGAGTTCAAAATAAAGGGGTAGTTTTGAAAAGTTATGGTGTTTTATTTGAAAGCAACACATTAAATAATACCCCCTTCAAATGTTAAAATTTCTGAACAGAACCAACAAAGTGGACAGAGGAAGTAACAAATTTAATTCCCACATTCAAGCTTCAGCTAGATAGAAGTAAGACCTCATCAACCCGAACATTATAAATTTGAATAGAAGAGTCCTCCATGCCTATGGCAATAATGTTATTGTCTTGAGGGTGAAATGCAAGAAATGTAGCAGCAGGAGGTGGGGGCATGAATGTTGTCATTGTCTGCAAGTGAAAAAGCCTCACAATAAATACAACCACAGATACAGAAGCAAATTTAATGAAGAGGCAAAAGAAGGAAACGTGTAGAGAACTCCCAACTAAAACCCAGCCAATATAATATCGAGATCAGTAATTTGCCCTGGGTTTTTACGTCGTTTTTCCAACTTAATAATTACTTCTGAAAAAAGTATCCCTATACTCAACCTGGAAACTGCATTAGAAACCATATAAACTTAATAATTACGGTCTCCATTATTATGGATATATAAGGACTAAAAATATATATAACATTGCAATAATCATGCCCCAAAACCAATATAAAATACCTAGGTGTATTTTTTAGCAGGAAGAATACTTCTGCAGTGACTTGGTCATTATTTTTTTGATAAGTAAATAGTGGAAAATAAAAAGGTTGACTTGGTAAATAATCTCCAGTAGAAGCTACATCAACACTGTTTGCGAGGTTTACTTGTTAAAATAAACTACATGCCAGGTCTGAGTAAAGTAATCAACCAAGTATACAGAATATACCCCCAATGATAAACCTATGCAAAGAAGCGCAACTATCTACCTTGAATGTCATCATATTGAATAAGGAAATTTTCCCCCCTGAAGCTGACATGACATAAGAGTCATTCTTTGAAAGCGCAAAGCATGAAACAGCATCCTCAGGGTTTGTATCACTAACATCATTTGTCATTAATATTCCGCTTGGAGGTTGCCATAATTGTGGTGATACACTAGCTGTGGCCTACAGGAAGAAAATTCTTTGTAAATAGTAAGCTTGTAGATATTAAAACAATCAAATGGAAATGCAACCTTCTGGAAAAACTTCTATACCTTCCCTGTTGAATTACGGTCATTTCTCTGCCATTTCCAAAGCTTATGTACAGCATTAGATGCCAGTGCCAATATAGCTAGACCAGAGTTTGTATAAATTAATCTAGAAACCTGAAGTAGTTGTCAATGTGTTAGAACCATAAGTGAAAACCAATACTAACACCATTTTTTAACCTCAAATTCAAAGAGATCTATACAACTGGTGTTTTATCATCAAATGCAAGACATATTTGAAGAAATTAGAGTTGCAATATTAAATTGCAAAGGACATGAAAATTATTAAGTGCAGCACACACTAACACTCTTTTTGTTTCGATGGAGAAAGTATTTATCATTTGAAAGTCAACAAAAGTTGGCGAAGTGGCACAAAAATTATATTCTTTCTAATAAGATTAGAGAGAGTGGACCCATACCCTCATTGCTGTTAAATTATCAGGGAGCCTCAAGGAGCGGCATTGTGATTGTTCATTGATCTCTGTCAGTTTCCAGATCCTAGATTTATCAACTGACTCATCAGCAATTCTGGGTTTTATATCCAAACTTCGACTATCATTGTTCTACACAAACTCAAAAAAGGAAAAAAAATTAATCACTTGATGTATAAATATTAACTTTAATGAACATCCAAAACGTATACAGTAACAAGCACATAGGTCAAATTAATCACTTGATGTATAAATATTAACTTTAATGAACATCCCTTGTAATAGCATGCATAGGTCAAATTAACAGATTGGTTCTTCTAATGAACTCTCATTAAGCACCCACAGAAGGGCAATAATTAAACACTCACCATTCCAACCATGGCTGCTACAGGAGGAGCCCGATCTCCAATGCTTGTTCCAACAGTTATATCGGTAGATCCAAAAGTGCCTAAAGAAGGGGGGGCCTATATACAGATTATGCAATTAGAAAATATAATTGAAACAGATTTGCTTATCTTACACATGCACGCGCATGTGCGGGGTGGGGGGGAGTGTTGGGGGTGTTTACCTTAACAGCTGCAGAAGCAACTCTAGAAGCATCAAATGTGCGATTCTCCACAGTTCTTAGAAGCCTAATTCCATCTGCATTTGCTAAGATTCTAACACCATTATCATTTGTTGAGACAGCTAACAGTATACCTTCCTTGTTAAATCTAATACAAGGAGAAGCCTGCAGGTTTGCAAGACCAGGATAATTGGTTGGCAAGAAGATTTCTAAAGATAAATCAACACTAAGCCAAGCATAAACATAATTACCGGTAAAGTACCCTCCGCTTCAGTAGTTGCCAATAACTGATTATTGTCCATGTCCCAAAATTTGACCAAGAAATCATCACCAGCAGCTAAGAACCGATTTCTAGTTGTATCAAATTGCACAATCCCCACAGTTCGCTTCCCAAGACCATGATATGAGCGCTTGACAGCACCTTCACTTTCATTCCATTCCACTAAGAATGATTCTCCTTCTTTATTTGTCCCACATGAGAACAACCTATGAGTTGCCCATAGATAATGGAAAGCAATTTCAGTAACATCATCATATGATAACAATTTTTTTTTTTTGGATAAAGTACAAATTTCATATATGGACCTTGTTCCATCGGCACTGTATGACATGGTGGTGGATGAATGGCCTGGTGCATCATAGTCAACTCTTGAACCCATGTTATCATACAACCATGCCTTTATCTTTCCATCAGTTGCAGTTGAAAAGATAAACTGGTGAAAAAAAAAATTAGGAAGCTTAGAAAATCCAACAGCTATATAATTTTTTTTTTTAAAGTAAAAAACCAAAGCAAATAACTCAAATGAACTCAAACCTGTCCATTTTCCTGGTTGCGTGTTTCCCTACTTTAATAAATTGACATGAGAAGCGCAAACAAATATTTATTTTAATTTAGACTTATTTGATCATGGAGTTGATAGTATTTCCCTTGGTCAATTGTATTTTATTTTAGGCCCTGCTATTTAATTAGGTTTATTAGTAATTTTATTTAAAGCCAAGGGTTTTTTTTTTTTTTTTTTTTTTAATTCAATCATTTGGATTTCTCAATTCATTTAGAATTAGCCATAAAGCGTTAGCTCATCAAGGTGGCTTGTTACATCGTTAAAATGATACTCTCTGCATAGGAGTACAATACTGTATATACTAAACCCTAATTCTAATTTTGCCCTAATGGTCTGATGTTGAATCTAGTTAACTCTAGGTGCTATCTCCTAGAGATTTATTCATGCTTGCTGCTGACTTTAAGCAAGCCTAGGTATTAACTCCTAAGTTCATCATTATTTTACATCTCTTTAATTTCCATGTTGCATTGTTTTAGTTTTTCCTACGTCAATAATTTGTTCCTATAACTATGGAAGTAGCTCTTTACTTCTTCATCCAGTCACAAAGCAAGCCCGACATGCAAACACTTTGACAAATCTGTTAGAGATTCTAATTATCCATGCTTCTCATAAAATGGCAGGACCTTGTAAGTAGCTTAGCAAGGCCAAATATTGGCAATGGAAAAAACACATTTTGACTGCAAACAATACATGAAAATCTTAGTAGTTAGGTTAAAACTAGTACAGATTCTCTTTCTTTCATTTTTCTTCTTTTTTTTTTTTTGGGGGGGGGGGGGGGGGGGTGAGGAGTCAAATAACCTATACAGATTTGCTGTGTGATTTAAGTGAAACAAAAATATATATAAAGCCCCCTCCTTTGTTTAAATTGGATCCTAACACCTTACTTTCATAATTAAAAGGAAAAAACAAATTTACAGAACAAGAGCACCTCATTTTCCTTGCTTTACAATCAATATAATTGAAAAAAAATACCTGAATATTTTCCTTGTGATGTGGACATACGGAATATACAGGTGCTTCATGACCCTCAAAGGTATACTGCCTAGTCCCAGTGGCTACATCCCACACCTGCAAAACAATCCTTGAAACATTATATATAATTTCCCACCCACAAAATCACATCAGAAATGGTTATAGAACAAAACAAACCTTAATGACTCTGTCCTCGCCACAAGTGACAACACAGAGTTGTTTATTTGGATAAGAGAAAGCAAGATCATTTACACTGCCAGCATGAGCCTCAATCTGAGAAACCAAAAAGAAATCCATCAGAAATTAGTTAGCCAAAGGGAACCATATGAAATTTTCGTAAGAAAGAAACTAAAAAAACATGAATTTAAAAAAAAAAATTAATAATAGGATTTTGTTAACAGATGCCCTAAGGGAATTTGTTTAAGAAATACTTTCAAAAACTTTTTATGGGAAAGGAAAAAAGCAAAAAATTTTGACAGTTTTTTATATTTTCCATAAAAGTGATATTAAAAACTTTTCTAAAATGGCTCATTAACAAAATTCCCTAATAAGGGAACTTGCTAACTGGACCCTTAATAATAATATGTTGAAGACGGCTAGGAAAGGAAACTCAACATTAGAGGGATTAGTTGATGGCACAAACCTCTAGGTGGTTTCGTAGATCATCACCCCCATGATAGGAGTATATGTGCACAATGTGCTTAGAATATGCAACACCTGAGTAGGGACAAGAAGAATCATGACTCACAACAAGCTCAGTGTCATTCTTATAACATTCTTTTTTCTAAGACACCAGATTCTCAGGTTTCTAAATCAAAAAACAATAATTAAACAGTACAATATATCAGCAAAAGCATTTGAACCCACCAAAAAGGTTTCCGTCAGGGCTCCACACAACGCGATTGACTGATGCTGTATAATCATTTGTCAGAGATGCCTATAAGAGAACAAGAAAAAGTGATTTTCACCAAAGAAGTGGTTTATTTACTAGACACCAAACATGACATGTGCAAAAAGAAAAAAACAGTATCAAAAGCCAAACCTGCAGAGCCACTGACCATGACCCAATATCCCAGACTTTGAAATTTTTAGAAGCAATCCTTTCACGACTACCTAAATCCCATACCATGACCTCACCCATGTTTGTTCCAACTGAAATTATTGAGGCACACGTATTAGGGGGGGGGGGGGGGGGGGAATGCTAACGATCCAGAATCCAAACCCAAATTTAAATAAAAACTCCATGCAAAAACAGAAACAGGTGCTCACCAAGAAGTAGAATTTGTTGCACTGGATGGAAATCCATACTCTTGACAGTTGATCCTTGATTAAGAGTCATAACAACCATCTTGGGCAAGTCAGAAGAAGAGTAGGAACTTTGACCATGGCTCTGGCCAGTGTATTGAACAGGAAGAACATTTACTGGCAGATTGTTGACCTGTTGAAAAATCATGTATGTATCACCAATTATGTAAACTTAACCTTTGACATTGTTCTTTCAAGAAAAGGCAAAAATTACACATTGAAGCATTTTTCAAGCAAAGGCAAAAGCCAAAAGTTAGGCTTGAAGACAAAGGACATCGACCTCAGTTTCACAAACTATAAGATTATTATCAAAATTTCATAAAATGACATGACAGTACAGCCAAAAGAATACCAATCATGTAATCACCATGAATACTGAGAACCCTACCCCTTCCCCGTGTACTAGGGACAGAAAAGGAAGCACAAACCAGAACCCAAACAAGTGAAACAACCGAATGAACATTTCTTCTAAATTTATCTACTCCTCAATTGTTTCAAATAAATATGGCCTAATATTAGAATCAAATTATCTGTATGAATTTTTTTTTTTTTTTTTTTTTACAAGTTCAAATTAATCTGTATGATATTTTTTATAATCACTAAAGGATTTTCATAATATATAAAGGATAATTCAATTTAATAGGCATTCTAATATATATGCTAAACAAGTACTTTTGAATGGATAAGTCAATTAATCATTAGTTAATAAAAAGTATGTAATATCTCATATGTAACCCCATCTTCACATTAAATCATTCTATTTTCTATGTCAATCTCCTTTCTCACTTCGATTGGTTGCTTGATGGCTTGATATTCAATCAGGAAAGTAAATCTCATTCCCTAAAGCCGAAATTGAGGCAAAGAGCTTTCCTCCTACATAGATTAAAACAGGACCACCCCATCAACCCACATCGTAAGACAAGTAGCATAGATGCAGCATGAGTACCTAGTTTCTAATCACAATGTCCCGTGGAAGTGAATAAGAACTGCAACACAATAAAAAAAGCGATTGAAGGGGGGGGGGGGGGGGGAATGGGGAAGAAAGAGGAGGAGATGCAACTCCCAATTGTGTAATAAGTGCACTCTGCAACTCACAATGTGCCACGGGAAATTTAAAACACCACAACATGAGAAAAAATGTGATTTTTTCCCCATATGCACTAGTACCTACAAGCACCCTCTATCCCATTATTTTGGAATAAGGAAGCATCATTTGAGCTACAACGTATTGGCAACACCAGAAAAACTAAGATTGAAAGAAAGAAAGAACAAAGAAAAGAGAGAAAAATAAATAAATACAACAATATTCAACCCCAATTGTGTAATAAGAGAACCCTCACATCTCGCTGACTGCATAAATCAATTTCCTTGAGCCTCAAAGAGTTGGCACCACAAGACTCAAGCCATGTTAAAAGATTGCCCAAAATCAGATGTGCGAAAACTTTAAATTTTAGTAATAGTACTAATTACTCAGATTTCTACTGAGTAAATCTAGTCATAAAGAGAAGAAATAGGATGAAAAAATATGTGGTACCTCATCAGACATTCCAAAAGGTCTAGCTCTCTTCAAGACATGTTCAGAATCAGCTGTTTGATAGTCCATAGCGGGGTTATTGGTAGGAGTTCTTGGGCGCTTCGACATTGCTGCCACCATCATAAAAACAGACACATAATGGGTAGAAATACATCAGTAAAATGGACACACAGAAGTTAACAAAAAAAGAAGGGTGCAACAGTGTCTTTATATTAAAATTTCATGCTTCTCTCAGGATTTTTTTTTTTTTTTCCTTTTTCGATAAGTATGCTTCTCATGATTTGTTAAATTCCGTGTTTCAATATCCTGATTATGATTTACCAATCACATCATCTTGATCAAGTACGCTTTGCTTATAAGTTATAACCAACCATAATAAGTAGACATGAATTTATATCAGTCTACAGTGTGGAACATCTATCGTTAGCAAAACAGTTCCAAAAGCAGCTGGTGAAAAGGCTTTGTATATTATATAACTACCTGCATTGTTAGCTGCAGCCAAACCTATGGGTCCTGCAGAAGCTGAAGGGTGAGGCACAGAAGATGGATTGGCCATCCAGCCAGCAAGAGACGTTGGAAGAGCGGCCTGTGTGGGCTGAAATGGCTATAAACATATAGAACAGAGTCAAATATCCAGCAATTCAAACTTCAAAACAGCTTAATTACCTAAAAGGCAGAGCAGTTATCATATAGTTCTCACTTACACCATGAGCGCTCAGTGGTGGGAAACCCCCTGCCTTAGGGACGGCACCCATTAAGGGATTCGTGACGGGGGACGGGGCTCGTGCACCATTTGGTGTTGCACAAGTGTGGTCTACAAATAGTGTCTTAATGTCAGGGTTAGGCCTTGGGTTCTTACAAAGTTGATGCTGCCAATTTAAACTGCAATCCAATGCAAAGAAATGTAAGAAGATAGTAAAAATATATGTATTACTTAAAGCAAGACTGTACCAATGAGTCTAAAATACAAAGAAAAGGCAAGAATTTCTCAAGGACCTCTGATTAATTAGAGTTCGCAATCTTGAGTTCTTCAATGGAGGAAATTGAAGCTTATCACGAAACAGGGGATTAGCTTCTATCAACTTTTTTAGCTCAGCAAGCATTATACCCCTAGCAGACTTAGTATCTCCATATTTAGATAGCTGTTCATTATCTCTGCAAATTAATTATTAAAAAAAAAAAAAAAAAGAAGAAGAAGAAGAAGAAGAGAAACCCATGAAAATTTTAGCTTACTTAAAAAAATATGGTCTGTAGTCATTATCATAACAAACGCAAGAACCTGAAATATACAAAAACAATTCTCGAAATCACATTTTTCATACCGGAAGTTTTCCAAAGTCAGAAGCTGCGTAATTTCCTTAAAAAGGTCTTCATTAAATGCAGCGAACACTTTCAAGTCCTTAACTAAAATCTCCACTGCTTTAGCACGATCCCGCCTACCAATTATCAATTTTTTAAATTCCATTTCTCAATATTTTTTTCAGACAAAAATTAACCAACAACAAGTAGCAAACATTCAAAATGAGCAAAGCTAACAAAGCCATAGTTCAACACAAAATCCAAAATTCAATACAAAGCATTAAAAAAAAAACACATACTTATCTAAAGCTTCAAGGTACTTCTGCTTGCGAATCTCAAAGAAGATCTTCATGGAGTACCTATTATCATCAACTTTTGTGAAACCAGAAAGGTACTTCTCCACCTCCTCCCACTCACCATTTGTCACCATATCCTCAAAATACCTCATATTGAAGAAAAACCCTGACTCTTGCTCCAACCTTTCGCATCCACAATCACCATTATTTACCAAATATATTATACAAAAATATAAAATATAAAAAAAAAAAAAAAAAAAAAAGAGCAAAATTAGGGAAAAAATAAGCGTACTTGTGCACAGTTTCTTTGAATTTCTCTTCGTCGAGAAACTGAAGTATGAGAAATACGAGTTCTCTGCTAAGCGAAGACATGGCTTTGTCTCTAACAAAAAAATCAAAAAAAAAAAAAAAAAATCGAACAAAACTACCAGAAAGATCTACACCTTCACAGATCGATAACACTTCAGCATCAAAATCCTAAATTATGCACCAAACACGTACCCAAAAAAAAAAAAAAAAAACACAGATTTTCTCAGTACAAAATTTCAACGAGGAAAAAAAAATTAACAAAAATTAAAATTTAAAAAAAAAATACAGAGAGAAAATAGGAAAATGAGGAAGAGAGAGAGAAAAATACCTTAGAGAGATTTAATTTTTCACAGATCGGAAGGTTTGAGAGAATTTCTGAGTGGTTTTTCTAAGCTTCCATAGCTTTGTGTTTTCTCTCTCTAGCTTTTGTTCGCTTTGAGAGAGCGAGATATGCCTTGTCTGAGTATTTATACAGAAAAAGGGTTAGGGATTTGGAAAAATGTGAGAGAGAAAGAGAGGTCTGAAGCGAAGAAACAAAGGAATCGGACAGGTTTAAATACCGTGATGAGAGACAAAAGAAACGAGATGAGATGGATTGGCTTGATAAGTGGATTTTATAAGACCGTGTACGAATTTGTAAATGTGATAAGTGAGTGTGATATGTAGGGTGATAAGTACTGTTGCTTATAAGGGTCATAAATACGCCTGGATTTGGATTTATTTTCGGCTGGATTTGCGGGCTTTTCAAAGAGTTGTTACTGTTAATTAGTACTACATTTTAAACTTTTTTTTTTTTTAGTTTTTAGTTTTCTTTTTCTTTAAGTGGCAAAGCTATTATGTGGTCGGCATTGTTTTCCAATCTCTGAACTCTGTTCCCTTTTCCAACGTTTTGTGTGGGAGAAGGTAGCTCGTGGAACACTTCTATCATAGACCAATAAACACCATCTTTTCTTTTCTTTTATATTTTTTTTTATGGAATTCTACTTTAATCTAATTTAAGTGTATATATGTGAAATTTCATCTTAAAAACGTTTTTTTTTTTTTTATAAATGTTATGTTCCACAATATTTTCATATTATTTTCACAATAATTTATAGATAGTAAATTGTTATCGATTCTAACTTGAATTCATACTTATAATTACTTTCTTTATCCAATAGTAATAGTCAATAATAACTCATGACTTTACTTTTGAAAATGTTACGATTATAAATTTTTTTTTCTTTTATAGACTTTCTCCTTTTCATATTTCTCTTTATGCTTTGCCACCATAATATGTACTGTCTAAGTTGGTAGAATATAAAATAGAACAGTCAAATAAGATTTTTTTTTTTTTACCATTTTAAATTTTCATTACTTTATAAGAAAAACATAAACATAGAGTGAAATATTCAAATAAGACTGAATTTTTTATTTTATTTTTTTCATTATAATTTATAACCATCGCTTAAATCACATGAAAAGAAAACCACGTATATGTGGATTCCACGCCACATTGTATTTACTATTTATAACAAAGAATAATAAAAATTTACTATTCTTCACTGCTATATTTTGTCAGTCAAGAAATTCAAAGCATATTGTTCAGTTTTTAACTTTGAGTGTATAATTGTATCACATTGAACTTAAAATATTAGGTCTTGTTAACAAGTGTAATAAGGGCACATGTTAAAGACTAATAAATACTCAATTATAAACTGTAATGCACATGTTTTTATAAAATAAAATACATGCGGTAATAATTCATTGACTTTCAGACACAAATTCATTGTGGTTGTGTATGTTTATATATATACATATATATAATTTGACTTTATTTTTTGAAAAATATATAAAAACATTATTTAATAAAGCATTAATTACATCTTAACCACTGTTCTTAGACCTTAGTAGATTCGTTAACAAAATCCTACAATGTTTTATCTTCTGAAATGCATGAAAAAAGAAAAGGAAATTCATAAATGCTAATAAATAAACTCGCCGTGACGGTAACTTCATTACACATTTTGGAGCCACCTAATAAGTAAGATTAGATAATCAACCTTGTAAAATGACAGTTTTTCCACACCTACCGCACTTTATTGAACTACCATATTAATGTCGAAGAATACCCTACTTTTTTTTTTATTGTAAGAATACCCTACTTTATGTACTATAAGAACGACATTGTAATTACCGTTAGATTACAAGGCAACAAAAATTTATCCGTTAGTTAACATTTGTACCTAAAAACTAAAAAGTGAACAAATGTATCAGATCCATTTCACAGATATTCTTAAAATATTTATTAATGAACTATTTTTAAATAATATTTTCATGAAAAATGTAAAAATGTTATTTAAAAAATCAGTTTTTTTTTTCATAAAAAAATTTTAAAAAAATTTTCTAAATCAATGTGTGTGTATATATATATTCAATGAAATTTCTATGAATTTATCCAGTTGTGTTTCCTTTTTGGAGGAGAAGAACAATTTGTATTCTCATGGATGTGATTTATGAACAGCTTATTTCAATGTGTGAATATGACAAACAGTAACGACTAATTTATTATTCACTGGTATTGAAAAACAATAATAAGAAACAAAATAAACATGGTTGCATTTTTTTTTTTTTTGAGAAAATGGTTGCATGTGAATGTAAACCCTAATTAAATGATGTACATGTACTATTGCTGCTTCGAGATTGGTCGGCACGCATGATAATAGATAGGGGCGTCCAGTGTACATTGTCTTTATTGACTTTCCAAAAATGCAAGACCACATGGTGCTTAAAAAATTGAATAGAAACAAAGAAGGGGAGGTGGGAAACAAAGTAGAAAAATATGCTGTAAACTCTGCCATTCGATCTTTTTTCCCTTAAACCCTTAAACATTTTGTGCATGAGAATATGTCAATTAAGTTATAATTAAGAATCTTGGCTATTTAAGTTAATATTGAAAAGAAGGTTGGATGAAGTGAAAAGGCATATTACAAATATTGTGAAATCATAAAATACCTATTAAATTTTTTTAAAAAAAATGTGAAATTCCTATTAAGTTTAAAAGAAATTTGTATAAAAATGTTATAAAACCAATTATGTTCTATGATTAGATGTTGGATTGTTAAAAAGGTTACGTATTAATATTAATAAAAATGAGTGTAGCTAAAATGAGAATGTTAAGATGGATAAAATAAAAAATACAAGAGATGAATAAGTGAAAAAAAAAAAAATATATATATATATATAATTTGAAATGAGGAAATTTGTGTTAGTGATAATAATACACTAAAAATATATAATTAAAAAATACAAGAAATTAAAAAGAAAACTAAATTAATAGAGATACAAAATTAAAAATTTGAACAAAACCAATCTTAGGCATGGAAATCTGAATGAGTGTAGCTAAAATGATAATGTTAAGATGGATAAAATAAAAAATACAAGAGATGAATAAGTGAAAAAAAAAAAAATATATATATATATATATATAATTTGAAATGAGGAAATTTGTGTTAGTGATAATAATACACTAAAAATATAATTAAAAAAATACAAGAAATTAAAAGAAAACTAAATTAATAGAGATACAAAATTAAAAATTAGAACAAAACCAATCTTAGGCATGGAAATCTGATTACTCTTTTATGGAATTGAAGCCCTCTATAGTTGGTAAACTCACAAATCAGTGAAACTAATTTCCATTTAACTTGTCCCCTTCAAAATACAACAACCCTATTTGAATTGTGGTGTGTTTTAAGCCATTTATGTACTAATAACTTGGCCCAAAACTCTACCAAATAAAACATATTCATTTGTTCAAATATGCATAAAAAACGTTTATTTGTTCAAATATTCCCAAATATGCATAATTATATATATAAATATTTTTTCTTTGAGAAACCATAATTTTATTATGGATTTTACTAATAGGGCACACATTAATTTCCATTTTTGAAAAAAAATTTCTCGAGAATTGAAAAAGTAATTACAGTTTTTTCAATTCCCAATAAAATGTTTCCAAAAAAAGAAAACTTATAAATCACTTGGTATATTTATGTTTGTATTGTTGTGTTTAGGTACGATGCTTGAGTCTAATTATAGGTTTACATGTATTACTCAAAATTAATGGAAATTATAACCATCTAGTCACATAAATATTATACACTGTTATCCTAGTGAGTGGGCTAGGGGAGCGTCCCCCTGTTTTGAATAACTTACCCCTACCCTCTAATTTTTTTTTATTTTTATTTTTTATAAAAAATAGATATAATTTTATATGTATAATTTTACTAATGGTCCTCTAGGTATAAAGATAAAATTATACTACATACATATAAATGAGCAATACATCATTTTCTTCTTATTAATTTTATACCATACGTACGTATCTCAATAAATCAAAGTGTATTCTATATTTTTCGGGTTTGGCTTACCTCCAATACTTTTTTAACTGGAAGTCTCATTTTGTTTTAAATACACAATGGCAAGTAGTAGTGAGTTTTAATCTTCATATTTTATTTAGTTAGTGGATGATGTGACAATTTCTCATTAAAATAAAAGGAGATTTCAATTAAAAAAGTACTGGAGGTAAGTCAAACTCATATTTTTCTAAAATAATTAATTTTTTTTATTAATAATCAATGCATTACTTTTTATCCATTTTATCGCTCTTATACCATATACAACTCATTAAACCAAAGTATAATAGATAAGTAAATCTCTTTAATATAAATCTTCGTTATTTTCCAATTCTAAACTTTTTATAAAAAGAAATTGCCTTGGAGACTTATAAATATGGACTCTATGTTTTATTTTTTATTTTTTATTTACGCTTTATTCGTTTCAACATTAACATTTTTAGGAAAATGAATCATTTTTCCAAAAAGTATTTTCAAGAACACAGTCTCATTTTTCTTTTTTTGGTAGCAATCTTAAAAATGAGTTGGAAATCTATATATTGACTTTCCTTATTTAGTTTCACATGAAATAGAGTTACTTTCATTATTATTAATTTATTAGCTTTGCATGAGATAAAATTGTTTTTAAAAAAAATTGAGCGGAAAGCAACTATATCTCATGTCAAGCTAAATAAGGAAAGTTAAGAGATAGTTTTCATTTGACTCACTTTTTATATACTACCACACACGACAAATGTGGAAAATTATCTTCACAAAAAGTTTTTCCTTTTATATATTTCATAATTCTTGAAATTGTTAGTATATTCTAAACGTGTAATCATTAATTATTTAACAAAAAATAATGTTTATCTAAAATGTTTTCATAATTTTAATTATGATCAACATGAGTTATGTAAAAAAAACTTTGTGTAACTTTTTTTGATCATAAATGAGAAAATAACATATGTTAAATCTCATTACAAAAATATATTTATTTCTTTCTTTTGAGTTTATTTATTTATTTATTTCTATATTTGGCTTGGCCCCTAAAAATAATTTATGGCTCTGCTGCTATTAGTGAGAGTTTGTAAAATTAAAGATTGAGAGATAAAATACAAGCCGCTAAATCTCCATTAAAAAAATTGAAACCCCCACATATTTTCATTTACCAACCCACTTTTAATCCAAATAAATATCATACTTATTAGAAAATTTACACTTTCTTTATTAATCTATATATATATAGCCTAAACTAAGAGAAAATTCAATTAGATTTCAAATTAAAATTCAATTAGAGTATAATTTGCATCACATGTCCCATCTAATCTAAACTTTTTAAATTTTTGTCCCAAGTGAATTAATTCAGTGTAAAAATTGGATTTCAAATAGAGTTCAATTTTGCGCTATGTGTCCTATCTAATCTAAGTTTTTTTTTTTTTTTTTTAATTGTGCTAAATGAGTTAATCCAATGAAGAAAACGAGAAGTCCAATATAAATAAACCATAAAAAAAAAAAAAAAAAAAAAAACCTAATCATATATCTAACTCTATATATAAAATTAGAGGAAAAGAGAGTTTGAATGATTTTATATTTATGAGCCATTTTTTGTGTAACTAAAAATAATTCAAATTTATAAGTTATTTATGTAACATAACATGGCTATATGCGATCCATTACTAACTAGGTTATATATATATATATATATATATATATATATATAAACCAAAACTTAGAGAAAATTCAATTAGAATCAAAATTGGATTTTGTTTTTGTTAGCTTTTCATAAAAATTAAATTGTTTAGATTTTTATTATTATTGTTATTTTTTCTCTAAACTAATAAGCGTATTTTTTATATTGATTCTATTTAGATGTTTTGTATGCGAATATCTTGAACCTTAAAAATTGTAATTAAACTGAACAATCCCATGCACCTATCCCCATTCAATTTAGGAGATATTATTGGAACAATTTTTTTTTTTTTTCATTTAGTGTTTTATTTAGTATAATTTCATGTATAATGATTATAAATTGATATTGTAGGGATAAGGGCCCAAAATCATATATTGGGTTTTGGGTTTTGTCCAAGGACGTTGACTGGTTCGAGGGACAAATAGTTATGAGGGGTTCTAATTTAAAGTCTCATAAGTAAGGAATGAATGAAATGTGGTCTGAGGAGGAACTCCTTCTCGGATATGATGAATGCAGCTCAAGTATGTATTCCAGCAATTAGAGTGACCCTCCAAGAAGCTCCAGTGATAGGGACGTGCCTCATAAACATACGAGATGGAAGGAAACCTAAAAATATCTAAGGGAAAACTGCTACCACCGCATTAAATGCACTACAGCTACTTTTCTGGTCGCATTTATGTGGAGAAGATCCTTAAACAGTACTGTCTTAGTTACCACCACTCATAGGAAGCCAAAGAGGGTGTCTGATAGGACAGACACTCAAGTAAGGGCTCAAATAATTAACAAGTGTAGGATCAAGATGATCCCAAGGGAGTTATATAATGTGAGAGACCCTCCATGAGATAGGGATCGAAAATTCTTCAGAGAGTACTGTAGCAATCAAAATTATACTTGTAATCAGTTTAATTGATTTATATGGAGATAAACCTCCTCAGACAATGAATTCATTCAGCTCTACGTTCTTTGTTCTTGCTTGACCATCTTCTGAAGCTATCCTAACCGTTGTCAAATTCATTAGGGCCTAGTTCTTCGATCCATTCTTTATAAATTTACTGTACTAGGCTCACTGGACCAAGATCCCATACATTTTGGGTTTGGGCTGCAATGAATTCATTCAGCTCTACGTTCTTTGTTCTTGCTTGACCATCTTCTGAAACTATCCTAACCGTTGTCAAATTCATTAGAGCCTAGTTTTTCGATCCATTCTCTACAAATTTATTATACTGGGCTCACTGGACCAAGATCTCATACATTTTGGGTTTGGGCTGCAAATCGAGTCCTTACAAATATTGCATATGTAGTATCCAATGGTAATTTTCAAAATTATGTACATAATAGCAATGAAATGAGAAATTTGGCGTAACTAATATCATGAAAATCGCAACAAAAAATAAAAATCATTTTAGTATCTCTAAATGTCTTGGTCGAACTAATGTCCTATATGTTTAATAACTCAAGTTAACATCAATAACACCACTTCAATTTATCATTCTCGTGCGTAAGCATAGGTTACATACTAATTAATATTAATGCACCAACATTTCACTAAAAGATACGAGTGACTCATGCATAATGAGATGAAGGAGAGTCATTCAAGCTTGAGATGATTTGATAATGTTCAAAGGAAAGTGATGAATGCACCAAGGAGGAAGAATGATTTGATTCTAGTTAAATGAACACCAAAAAAAAAAAAAAAAAAAAAACCAAACAAACATGTAAATGGAGACAAAAATTAATATTAATAGAAGTAGACAAATGGGACATGTTAATTGAAGGAATAATAAAAAGTATGATTTCAAATAGAATATACTAATGGCAAAGAATACATGTAAATAACATTAACTAGTTGGTTGAGAATTCATACCCAACTCAAAATTTTGGGATTTGATTGTTGTTATTGTTGTTGTAATCATGCAACATTTTTTTTTATAAATTATATATAATTTTGTAAGCAACTTCAAATATTTTTACGAGGAAAATTTCTACCTGTTTTACAAATGAACAAAAAATACGGGTGCAACCCAATCTGTCTATGTTATGATCTTGCAGAAAATGTGGCAAAACAACAGCATTTTTCTGCAAGGTGAAAAGTGAGAACCTAAACGAGATTCACTGCAATCTGTTAATCCCTTGACATTTGTTAACATTATTAAACGAGAGAAGGAGAGAACAAAAATAAATAAGGATGTTTCAGCCTGGAAGCCGGCTAGATCAATGAATCATATTGGAAGAGTCTGTGTTTAAAAATTTTATAATCAAAACTCAGCCAAACAAAACAAAACAAAAAAGTTTATAATAAAAATTGGCCTTTTGGCACAATCTTTGGTCAGCATATTTCAAACTTGTCCACCTCTTGAAATAATCAAACAGGGTCAAATGAGCCTAATTGTTCAATCAAACAAAATTTGGATATGCTTAGTCTTCTAAGTAAGTGTTGTCGATTGTTAAACAAAGGATTATGATTTTATGAAGGTGAAAACAATTTTTCATGATATTGAAAGTTTTGCCTTTACACGGTACAAGGGAACTTTAAAAAAACGGCAAATTATTTTTTAAAAGTATTTTCAAAAGGGAAGGTTTGGCTCTAAATCGGTTTAAAGTTATCTTCTTCCAACCTATTATGTGACAATTGAAGAGATCATCAATATATAATTTTAGCCACATGACTTTTTTAGTGAATCACGTGACTTGTTTAAATAATACACAATGATAGTCTTTTTTTTTTCTTTTTTCTTTTTTTAAGAATGCACAATGATAGCTGTGGGGTACAAGAATTTAAATAAGGTATTTGCGTCACGTGTTATACCCATAGCCAAGGGGGCCATTATTGTGCTGAGGAGATCACACACTCGGACAGTAAGGCCATATCAGTGGCACGTTACTAGAGGAGGTCATACTGTAGAGAAAGAGTTTTGGGGAGGGGGTTAGCCCTGACATGACTAAAGGGATGGTGGCTACCCTCACATTTAATGCATCCCACCAAACCTCCTGACTGCATTTATGTGGAGAAAACTCCTGAACAATGTTATCTTGGTTGCCCCAACTCACAAGGGGCTTGGGAATGTGTCTGATGGGACAAATACTCAAATAATGGCTTGGACGATCAGCAAATGGAGGGTTAAAATCATCTAAAGAGAGTTATATAATGTAAGAGACCCTCTAGGGAGAGGGGATTGGAAATTCTATAGAAAAAACACTATAGCAAGAAGAACTGAAATTGTATCCAAGTTTAAAGGAAATATATATAAGGACAACTCTCCTTGGATTTGGCCGAGGAAGGTTTTCTTTGCACAGAACTTGTTTTATTATCTTTGGTTCACTGTGCGTATTGTCTAATTCATTGAAACCTAGCCTTTAAGCCCACTCTCTACAAATTCATTGTGTTGGACTCTTTGAGCCTGAATCCATTCATCTTTTGGGCTTAGGATCCAAAAACCTGCCCTTACAATAGCCTTATAATTTCTTACTTAATGGGTTGGAAGATATAGTTACAAACCAAATTGGAGCCAAACCTTATCATTTTCAAAATAAAAAAATGATTGAGATTTACAATTTTAAAAATCTTATAAATTAAACCCTCTATTTTTGTTAGTTTCAAATCAAATCCTAGAATTTTTAATATCATATCAATTTAACCCCCCATTATCAATCTGATAAATCGAACCCCAAAAATCCAAAGTTTAAATTAGGGGTAGAGTTTTCCTCTAAACTAATTTGAAAAAAAGTTCCTTTAATCCATTACACACAACTTAAAAAATTATCCGCATATACTTTTAGTTATATAACATACTTGATAATCATATGTAACTTTAAAATTATTTAATAAATCATGTGATTTTATATAGTTATGATTTTATAAGCTATGGGTTGAACTTGGAGAAGAATCTCCCAATCCAATTTGATGGAAAGTTTTGTGACTTTAAAAGTATATTGTTCGGTTTTGAACTAGCTAGACTATAATGTTTAGTTTGTGATATTCTTAAATTTCAAGATTTAATTTATAATTTTTGAATTATAATTGTAGTTTAATTTTGCGCTAAATATCCATTATAATTTTCTTAATTTAGATGCTAAGTGACTTTTTTTTTTTTGGCACAAAAGTGACTTTTTTACACTTAGTACAAAAATTAAGACAATCACTTCACTCACTTAGATAAGATAGTTTCATCATCATCGTTCATTATATTTAGTGCAAAAGTTGAGATGACAACCTCATCATCACTATTGTCGAATATTTTTGTGTATAAGCACAAGTTACAAACTAGAATAAGATTCAAAATTAAATTCAAACACACAAAAAGAAAAACACACAGTTAATTAAAAATTTACATGAAAACTTTTGGACTTTGAGCAAAACTTATAGGTATTTGTGCTTTATTTGTTTAAAGTTTATATATATTTTTTTAAATCTCACATTGGAAGATAAATCAAAGAGTTATAGTAGGAATACTATAAATTTTATTCTATATAGCACTAATTATTTAAAAAAAAAAATTAAGTATTCTTTTTTTTTTTTTTTTGGGCAAGAGGCTAGCTAGGAGCTTTAATATTTTTCTTTTTGGGCAAAATTTACCTCAAAACTAGTTTGTAGTTATTTCTGTGATGATTTATAATAATGTTCATAACTTCATATATATATATATATATATATTAAGGGTTTTACTAACATATACTCTTAGATTATATCTTAGTAAACTGTTTTAGAAAATATACAAGTCACTAGTTATTCTAGGAGCATAATCTTTACCATACCATTTTTTACAACTATTTTTTATGACTGACTAAACATTATTTTCACACGGTTTCACCCTTTTTATCTAATTCAGTTGGTCACACATTACAGTCGTGGCAAAATAGGTGTGCCCTAAGATTTTCTGGCAAATCACACACTTCAATGCTGGCTGGATGACAAGCGCCACACGCAGAGAGCGAGTTCTAGTACCCTTGTCTACTTAAGCGCGTAGGGTTTAAAATCTTTAAATAGCACCTGCCCAGCAGACTGCAGTACTTTTTTTTGCTTATCGTACAAACGTGTGACAGACGTCTGTTAAATCAGATAAAAGTGGTGACGGCCATTCTACACCGAAAATTAAAAAAGAAAAAAAGAAAAAAGAAAGTTCATAAATAGAACAGTTTTTAATTATCGTCTCAAAATATCGTGAAGGGATATTTTAAAAGTGCTCTATGAGTCTCTGTGACACACGTCATTTTCTCGTGGCGGAAACAACCGCACGTCAAATCTATGTGACGCAGGACATCATAAGCGATTCTAATCAGATCATTTTGTAATTATCTATGAAGGAGCGGGTAGTGATCACATGGGAAACACTTCATTATAAGACCACTTTGGTGTTTTTTTTTTAAAATATTTTATTTTACGTTTTTGCCATAAGTTTTGCTTTGACTTTCAACTTTCAAGGGCTACTTGCAATTTGCAATTGATTTTTTTGTTTTTTTGAATTTTTGGTTTTGGGTGTGACACGTGGAACTTCATAGTACCCACCACCGTCTTACGGATTGCTTTCCATCCAAATTGTCTACCTCATTAATGATCTAGGGTTGAGAACAATCCACTAATGATCTAGGGTGAAATGACACTTTAGCGTTATAATCCTACTTTTTATCATCAAATTAAGACCCCAATCAATTTTTTATATAGTTTCTAATCTCTTATATAACTATTAGGACACGTTTGGTACATTGTAATAATTATTATATGGGAATAGAAATAAATATTACAATGAATACATTAAAAAGAATGTGTAATTAAATCATTTTTAAGTCCAATTTTTTAAAATACACTTATTTTAAGGTATTCAAAATATAGCTAATAATTAACAACAAGTAAAATTTATTTTCTTTCCTTTTGAAGATGTGGCAACTAATAGGTTTTTATGAAATTTTTAAAAAAATTATTACATAAGGTGAAAGAATAAATATTCAGTATTTTTGATAAAGAATAGTTATTCCTCATTTTGAAGAATAACTATTCATAAGGAATAACTATTCATTATAATAAAAATATAACCAAACAATCGAATAGTTATGCCATAGGAATATTTATTACATTATAGTGTCTATTACAGTCTACCAAATGTGCCCTTAGAGATTTTACCAATTGAGCTAACTGGAATCTACAAGGGTGAATGAGGCTTGGGTTTTCATCTGATTAAGAATTTAAAAGCTTCTGTAGTTTAGACATTGGTTAAGAAAAAAAAAATTAAGAAAAAAGAAAAAAATTAATTGTTATTTTTTTACAATTTTTTTAATATTTTTCATAAAAGTAATATCAAAACTTTATAAAATAGCTTATCAAATAAATGGATTAAAGACACTTATTAACAAAACCCTTTCAGTTTATCCCACTATGAAATTCATTGAATCATATCAATTTATTATAAAATATAAGGATGAAAATAGGTTATTTGAGACACTCATTAACAAAACCCTTTAAGTTTATCCCACTATGAAATTCATTAAATCATATCAATTTATTATAAAATATAAGGATGAAAATAGGTTATTTGAGGTCAGATTATAAATACATGTCTCTGTCTTATCCTTTTTTTAAGAGAGAAAAAATTTGTGCAAATTAAACATAGAATAGGAGGAGTTGTGGTGAAACAAAAAGGATGACGCCTGTGTTGACGAGAGTGAGAGACATAAGAGACATGAGAGACATAAGAGACACTAGAATAGTAAGAGTAATAGGAGGGAAGATATTTTTATATACATTGGATAAAGTAAGATTGATTGCAACGATGCAAAGACATTTTTTTCATCCTCACTAAAATCAATTATATTTCTTCAATCATTTAAATAGAAAATTTTTCCTTCTTTTTTTCACAACAAGGGGTAGGTGGAGACTTTTTAATAGGAAGAATCGAATGATTTCATTGAGCCAAAGTACGCAGCTAATATATGTTTAAATGCTCTTAGCAAAAAATAACTTAGTTAATTTATATTTAAAGTTTACCAATCTACCAATTTTATAATAAATAAACAGGATTTTAAGAACTTCATAATAGAGTTATCTTAATCCTTCATAGTTTCCTATAAAATAAAATAAAATTTTAATTCTTTATAGTTCAAATCCCATAGAACTTGTGAGTTGTGACTATTTATCAAAAAAAAAAAAAAATTATTCAATATTCTAGGAGAATGATAAATATACACTCCTCTTCTTACATGAATAGTAAATTTTATTATGAATTTAATTAGTGAAATTCACTTTTATGTAAGAAGAGAAGTATGTATTTATTGTGCTATGAAGCATTTAACTAGCTAGAAAAAGAAGTAGAAGAAAATTTCTCTTACTTTTTCAAGAATCCAAGTAAAGTAGCAGAGGACTAGAGGTATATGTGGAAGTTTGCTCAAACACGTTTCATGCATGTATCACATCAAAATTGAAATGTAACGCGTACACATCATGAAAGGTCCATTCTATACGACTTTGTATACTATCCTCCTGTGCAGTGAAAGCGGGGAAACCTAAAAAAAAAAAAAAAAAAGGAAAAGAAAAGAAAAGAAAAGAAAAAAAAGATATGCTTTTGAAATTAGTGGGGATCTAAGAGGATTTCATAATCCATATACAGATCTAAACAGAGAAACTATGCATCTCTAAGCTGAAAAAGTTGAAATCATTGAAGTTTTCATCCACAATGATTGCGAATTACAACTAATCGAGAGATCTATCTTTTTTTTTTTTTTTTTTTTTTTTTTGAGAAAAATCAAGTAATCTATCTTTGTTCAGATTTTGACCATTAGAAATAACAATATACTAATGGAAAGCTCGCAAACTTATAAACTTATAAAGTATATAATTTTTATTTTTGGAAAATAATAACTAAATAGCAAATAAATACTACATAATCTTATAACTCTCACATAAAGTATAAGCTATCTCATAATGACATTTATATTTAATTTTCTTACATGAAAAAGTTTTGAATTCTATATTTAAAAACAATCAAAACACAATTGAAGTAGACCTAAGCGAAAAACCTAATTCAATAATTTATATATATACACACACATTACAAATTATTAAAAAAATTTGGAAGTAGAGTTAACTCGCATGGTAATTGAACTGGCACTCAAAACTCTACTAAGTATCACACTATATAAAAAAATTAAAATAAAACATATATAAAATATCAAGAAATTGTTAATAAAAAGTTAATAAGTTAATAGTAAAAGAAAGTTCCTAATATTAAGAATTTCAAATAGTAATTAGGAATTTTTTTTTTTTTTTTAATATAAGATGGAAGTTATGTATGTATTCTAGTTTAATTTAAGTGTATGTGTTTGAAACTCTTTCCTGAAGACTTGAACTATGATCTTTACCCAGTTACCCCCCCCCCCCCCCAACAAGTACCATATGCAAAGAGGTGCAGTGGTAAATTAGAATTTTTAATTAACTTAGCCATAATAAGTTTAAGTTCCCTAAAAAAATAAATAAAATAACCATCATAAGAGAAGGGCATAAGAATATGAAATAATTAGCTGCCTTTATCGCTTCTAATATAAAAATTAAAAGCCATCTACATCTCTCTCTCCACAAGCATCACAAAAGTTTGTCTATAATTTTGTGTCTCGAAAGCTATAAAAGGTGATCACTTTTCGCCCCTTATTAAGGAAGGCAAATTAACCCGAAACAAAGCCTTGTGCATTGTTTAGAATTTTGACACTAAACTCCACTAATGGAAAAAGATAAGAATAAATAATTTAAAAAGAGTTTATAAGAACAATTAATACCCTTAACCTAAATGAAAGCTGATAAAGTGATAAGAACAAACAATTAAAAACAAAAGTTGGTAAGAATAAATTAGTTAATAGTAAAAATATAATTAAAAGTATTACACAAAACAATTAAGAGAATATCCACTTAGTGTAACCATAACCATGACTTCTAGGACAGGATCTGATATGGGCAAAATTTGGGAGGTGAATGATTTTAGACTTTTTAGTAGCTCATGACATATTTTGTCATTAATATTGAGACATACAAATTTAGGAATGATAAAATGTCTTCATTCTATACCTCGGCTTGACTAAGCCTATCTTGATCACACTTTCATATTGTCTCCCCGTGTTTTTTTTTTTTCCTCACTCTAAAGATAGGATTAGATAGTCACAAATTTGTCTACCATCATTCGAAACACTCATCAATCTCCTTTATTGCCCTCACAAATTTTTTTTTCCCGTTTATGTCACCCTCATTAGCATCATAACTATCTCATTAGGGATGATAAAATTTGAATGTCTTGTTCTGTTTCTGTGTAGGTTTTTCTAACATAATGAAAGGATGGAGAAGCAACAGGACATCCATAATCTATCCGCACCTCACCTTGTTGCCAACTCTAAAAAACCAAGTGATTGACATGCTTGTTATTTATTTATTAATTTATTGACACGCAATGAATTGGACATGTCATTATTGTATTTAACACATTTTAAAGCTTTTGCCAAGAGTTTTCTAGGTGTTGGGTTACACATGTGAGTGGAATCTCACATAAAATAACACTAATAGTGATTAGTTTTTTTTTTTTTTTTTGGAGAGATAATTATAGTATACTGCTAACCCTACAGTTCGAATCTTTTCTTCCCTAGATCCTTAAGTACTTTATGCATGAAGATGTACCAATTCAGCTACAAGGCCCTTGGTTAATAGTGAGTAGTTAATATAATATAATTAAGACTAAACTCATAAACTTAAGTTTGTAGGTTAAGTGGTGTCTATGCATGTTATAACATAGTAAATGAAGCACATGTGAAGGAATAAGCATATAGGCAAGGAGGAGCTAGCAAAACTTGTTTGTGACTCATAGAGAGGTCACATGCCACAAAAAAGTAACAGTTCACACATGAGGGGATTATCAATAATTTTTTAAAAAGCATTTTAAAGTTCTCATTGACCATATAATTGCTCCATGTTTGGAAACTTATGGTTGTTTCCTTTCCTCTGCAAATAAAGATGTGAATAAGCAATAATCAATCTTTTTGATTAATTTCTTATTGTTTCTTTGTTGCACTCCATATGTTATTGATTTGTCCGCACAAAATGGCACTCGGAAAATGGAGAAAATTATTAGGTATACTTACACGTTAAGATCCACTAACATATAAAGCGTATCAACCTCATTTGTTAATAGACACACCATATTTTGAGGGTGAAAAGATTTTCAGAAAAGAAACAAGAGAGAAGGTAAAAATTTAAAACACAAGTGGCTAAAAAGGGTCTAAGTAGTGCGGAGTTGGTTCTTTCCACAACCAACAAAACATCGTGAATCTGTGTGACACGCACACGTAAAAGCTAGAAGAAAAAAAAAAAAAAAATACAAGATGGTTTTATAGCAAATACAAATGACATTCTTGATTCTTCAATCTTCATTACTCACCCTAAAATAATAATAATAATAATGGAATAAAAACATTCTACATTGCAAATATTCATTACGGAACTTATTCCATACGCTTGCCATATTATATACGTCGAGTAATTGCACGTTACCCACTTTTTTTTTTTTAAATAACTTTTGGAACTAGGACATTACCCACTTTGAAGTTTGCTTAACTACTTTTTCTTTTTTATGAATTTTTTTTAAGTGTTACGTTTACAACATTTTTACAATATTTAAACAATAAATCATAGATAGTAAGTTATTATTAGTTTTAATTTGAATCTACCACTAAAATTATTTTTTTACCCATCAATAATAACTTGTAACAACTTGTTATTTAGGATTTTCTGTGAAAATATAATAGACATAATATTTTTTTGTTATCAAGTTAAGGCATCAATCGGTTTATGATATAAACATGTTTGAATTCTATATGTTATTCAAGAATAATAAACTTTATCAGTAGTAGCTTAAGCTAACTAGAAGCTACTTTTGTTACATAATTTAATTAGCCTAAAATTCGAAGAAAATTATTGGTTATTGACTTTTCTTTGAAATAATAATATGATTTAAAAAAAAAAATTCAAATGATGCACTTTAGGCTTTAGCATCCAAGACATAACTCCCTTTTCCGACGGGACCCTTACGCACTGAAAAGGCAGAAAAGCAAATAAGATGCAATTTCACTTCAATAATGTCACTTTCGATGGAGTTTTCCTGGATGCTTCAGTGAATATGTGGTACACAAACACAACACAACAAACTTTTTTTTTTTTTTTTTTTCTTTTGTTGTTTTATTCACGTGTTCTCCAATCAGCAGGCAGAGAGTTTTCTTTTTTGAATTTTGATACCAAATTGTCTTTTCATCTTCATCTTATTCCAAGCTGTAACATACAAATATATAGTCACATAGTTAATTTGTTGTATATACATATGGTCAATGATAAAGACTATGATTTACATGTGCAGGACCGCTTGATACCTTTAAGCGAGACAAGTTTTTTTGGCTAGATTTTTATTTAAATTGTTTGTAATATTTTATAAAGTATTAATAAATAAAAAATTTGACAATAGAAATTATAGAATCAGCTAATGCCGAGGATATGGGTACACTTAAAAGAAAATTAATAATATAATATTACTTTTCATAACAATTATATGTATAAGTTTCAAAAAAAAAACAATTATATATATAAAAAAAGAAAAAAGAAATAAGCTTATCTTTCTTTTTTTCTTTTTTGAGAATGAGCTTATCTTCTTAAATGTCCATGCAAATAAATTTAAGGGCAAGAGAAAAAAAAAAGAAAAAAGAATGGTTTGATAACGAATTGTGTTGACCGTGTAAACGTAGACCACTTACTCAAATAAAAAATTAATGGGTGTGAATCAATTTTATTTTGGATTGTGATATAAGTATAGTACCATACTATAATACTACAATTATGGGGCTTATACAATTGCCTAACTTGTTAAAAGGAAGAGTCAGTCTTATTTTTGATAGATAAACACACACAGGGATAGAGTAAAGGAAAGTTTAGAAAGACTTACAACATGGCACACATTCAAAAGGGTCTAATTTCTAACTCTTGAATGTGTAGCGCAAGATTCTTGGTAACAACAAATATTTTTCTTTTTCAAAAAATATACATGGTAACTCATAAGTAAAACACTTCTTAACAATTTTTTTTTTTTGAAGTTCATGTCTTTCTCCAATTGAAGTCTTTTTCCAAGAGCCTAACGTTCTCTTATTAGCATTATTCATTGGTTCAAATGGAGATGTTGAGGTTCAAATTTTTTTCTCTCATTATTTTATATATATATATATATATATATATATTAATTTGAGTTTTACTAAACTATTTTAGGAAATTTTTTAAGAAAAAAAGAAAAAATATTTACTATTTTGACAGAATTTCAATTCTCTATAAAAACTTTCTCATTAACCGATTCTATATATATATATATATATATACACGCGTTTTCTTGTTAGTTGTTACTTGTCAATGATTATTTTGATTTGACTGATAATGCATAGTTGATTTGAACTTGACTCGAGTTGATCAAATGGGTTTTCCCCCGTAAAAGAAATAATTCCAAATAAAGAGGTCTGTTTCTTCAACCACTGTGTTTCATCTTTTGAAACTCAAAAGTCTTACTTTGATTTTTCTTTTTCTTTTTCTTTTTGGTAAGCTACTTTGATTAGTCATTATGTTTATACACTTCCCAAAACATCATTTTATTTTTAAGTGCTTTTTTACTTGCCTCAAGAGTCTATGGGCATGTCATTTGAACATGTATGTGAGTTAAATTCTCTGCCCTCCATTTGTTATTTAGTTATTTACTGGCCCTCTAACGAGAAAGAATAAATTCTACACACCATTTTAGTGACATTGTCACATTTTATCTTTGTTTTTATTGTCAAAAGTCATTTCTAAGCCGCAGTTACCGGAGAGAAGAAGAGGTTGACTTACATCGACATATTTTTTTCAATTTTTCCACTATGGACCACGGAGTAATGAAAGTTGTAAGATTAAATTATGAGTAATATCAGGGATACAACATTTTTTTATAATTGTTGATATAATATATTATAAACTTATGATTGAAATGACATTATTTTTATTTGGATTTGTCACAAACACCATTTTTATTGAGCACCGATCACGACAAATTATATCAATAATTGTGAAAAAAAAGAAAAAAGTATAATTTTAATGGTTTAAAAGAAACCCCTACCTCACTCCAAAAGAAAAAAAAAAAGTTTGTCTTATGCTTATGTTATGATTTATTTTTGCAAGGGGTATCTAGCTTGCAAGACACACAACCAATGACTGTCACGTATAATTTGAGGACAAAAAAGCTGCATCTGAAATCAGGTCGTGCAAAACAATAAGCATCCATTTGGATAAGTACCCAGAACCAGATTTGTGCAGCACTAGCTATGCTTATGCATGTAAGTATTATTTTTTATTTGTAAAAAGTAACTTCAAAAGCAAATGCTTTGATTGTGGGTATTAAAAAATTTTGGCTAGTTCAAAACAAAGTGGAGACAAAACCTATGAATTTACTTATGAGTAATATTAGGTACACAATTGCTGAAGTGCTAAGATGTAGTTTGAGAAACGTCACTTTCCCAAAAGTTTTATTACTTACGTTATTTTTACTAGTACCAATTAAAAATGTTACTTCATAAGTTGTGAAAAAAGATAATAAAAATTTTGTCCCTATGCTTTATTGCTCTGAAAATAGATGTTATCCAGAGTTGGCTGACTTCCCACATATAGCAACATTTTTCCACCGCTCATTATAAACAGAATTTTTTTTTGCTTGCATACTCTTTAAAGAGAATTAAATTTGATTCCCTGGGATAACTATGACAAATCTTCATCATAGATCTTGGCTATTGAAGATAGGGGTGTGCATGGATCGGGTTGGGTCGGATTGAGGGGATTTTTTGACCTAACCCACCATGGTGGGTCAAAAAATTCAACCCAACCCAACTCATCACATAAGTCCAACTTAACCCAACCCACATGAGTCGGGTTGAACCCATGGGTTGGACACATTTTTATTATTATTATTATTATTAAATTGAGTAGAAAAAAATATAAATATTAATATATTAAAAAAACCGAAAGATTAGTATCAATGTAACTCCTTAAAGGTAAACAACATTAATAACTAAACAACAATAGTAATTTACTAGGGTTTGTATGAACTAATTGACTTTTATATAAGATAGGAAGAGTTGGTTATTTTAAAAAATTTATTAATTATATAATATTATATATATATATATATATATATATATTAAATATGTGGGTGGGTCGGGTTGGGTTTGGCGGGTTTGAAATTTTATGACCCAAACCCAACCCGACCTGCTATCAAAATTTTTTTTGTAACCCAACTCAACCCACCAAGGCCTAAAAATCAACCAAACCCGGCATGTTAGGTTGGGTTGGGTCGATTTTGGCGGGTTGGTGAGTTGGCTGCACACCCCTAATTGAAGACGACATGAACTATATAGTATATATATATTTTTATGGGTTTGGTTTACTTCTAGTACTTTTTTAACTGAACATGTCATTTTGTTTTAAATATACAATGACAAGTGATAATGAGTTTTAATCTCCATATTTTATTTAGTTATTGTGTGATTTGTCAATCTCTTATTAAAACAAAAGGAGATCCATTTTAAAAAGTACTAAAGACAAACCCAACCCTTTGTTATTTACTAAAATTTTATGGGTTGTGTTAACGGGTTACGGTGCTCGTTAACTATACCCTTTGTACATTTTTTTTCCAATTTTATTGTAGTTTTATGTTGTATTTTTGTAGCTTTTTGGTTGTGGTACCAGCTCTATAGAGAGAAAAAAAAAATTTAAAATAAGTTGTGAGGTCAGTTTTATGTCTTTTTTTTTTTTGTTCAAATTTTTATCAAATAGGACTCACATTAGCACAACATTGACAAGCACCGGATAGTGCTTGTTAACATTTGCCAAATTTTATTATATTTTTTCTCAAGCCAGTAGATTTTATATTTTATTTTCAATTCCTTCTAAGTGGTAACTGCCAATTTCAGTACAATTTATCTCCTTATATCCAATTAAATATGGAATTTTGAATACATAGTTGCTTTGAATCTGATTAGAAAATATCATGTACTACATATAATGTACCATATTTAAAATTTGCCCTAACTAATTTGCACCAGCAAGTACAGCCATTATAGGCTGTCACAATGCCATATTTTATTAAGTGCTATTGCTAGCTACCATATTATCAAGAACCATATTAAGAAAATGAACGGTTAAAAAAAAGATAAAATTAAGTTTAGCTTTAAATTGATTTGGAGCTATTCCTTCGATTCATTATATGATAATAAATGAAACTATTCAAGTGTATTATTTAAACAAGTCACATAACTCTTAAAAAAATTAATGTGATTAAAACTACACATACAAAATCTCTTCAAGTATCCCATAATGGGTTGGAGGAAAATAACTTCAAACCGGTTTGGGGCTAAACTTTTTATGTAAAAAAATTCAAGCTTTATTTTAGGGTAAAAAGGGTACATGCTAAAGGATAAGATTATTAGGTGCATATGCAATGTATAACGTGGAACGTCCATTTAAGAACAAAATAGAAGAAGACATGGGATTCTCCTTTGTCCAATCTAACTCTTCGTTTTAAGGCCAATTACTTTGAATTATTGGTTGGTCACCAATAGTTGGATAAGGTTGAAGTGGAACATCTCTTTGCAGGTTCTTTCTTACCCGATCCTAATGGTAAAAAGTGGAGGGTGGAGTTTTATTGATCACTTTGGGCAAAGATAAGCAGATAGAGTAAAAAGAGCAACAAATGTGATAGTTGGGTCACGATCAGACCCCACAAAGACCCCACAAATGGGGACTGAAAGCCACTGGATAAGATAGTACTTGTTGCAACAATTTTTTGTCACAATACCTTGCATGTGTATTCCGATCTCAGCCAATATTCTTTCACCCACTGATTTGCTTTTCATTTCAAAGAAGTGGAACACTTCATTTCAAAGGCATATACTATAATTGTTGTTGCTGTTGTCAGAGTTGTGGGTTCTATTATTTCCTGGCGCTACGCTTGAATGAGCGTTCAAGGGATTTGAGAAAAGAATTTTGTTGACATTGCCAGTAAAAATGTAGAGATGACGAACGATGACTTGTGTACGTGTGTCCATGAGGGCACTGTTATTACTGTTGCTAGCAATTGGATAGGGACGAGATCACCATTATTGAAGTAGGAAAAATGCAAAAGATACAAACTTTTTTTACAAGTTGAATAGGGACGGGATGACCATTATTGAAGCAGGGAAAATGATATAATAAGTGATTATTGTCTTATTGATAAATAAAAGAATAATGTTAGTATTGGTCCTGATGAAATTCAGTAAGAAACAGTATTAACAATAATTTGTAAAAATGTAAAATAGTTTGTGACTGTAGCATTACTTATGAAATAGAGAGATTGTCTAACAGTTAACTTTTGTGTTATTAATTAAAAAATTAGAATTACAACTTGCTCAACGTAACAAGTTGTGAGTGGTGGAGTAAAAGTAGTAAGTCCACAACTCCTCTCATGACTTGCCACATGAGCAAGTTGTGACCCTAGTATTTTCCTTAATTAAAATGAACAAAAATAAAGTTGCAGTGGTGGACTTTATTATGTTATGAATTAATATAATATGTTTATTCTATTGTTAAATGTTGATAAAAGATTAGGATGAAATATGAAATGAGTATATTATAAATAAATAGAATATAATGGAATCAGTACAAGGAGTGGAATGGGAATTAAGCTATCTTGTCTGATTGTTTTAAAATAAAATGATTGAAAAAGAAAGGAAGGTAAATAATTTTGTTTAGAATACAATGAGAAGGAATGGAAATGAATAAATTTTTTTAACTTGTAAACATTTGCTATTTGTTATATTATCTCTATATATTAAGAGGATTTATGAGTTAGTTACCAATTCAAAAATTTACAAAAATATCCATATTCTAATTAGATAGTTCTTTATGCCTAAAAAATAAAATAAAAATGAGAGAAAAGCCATAATTTAACAATATTTAAAAACAAAAAACTACCGGATAAATCTCCCTGTAACTTCCCACTAGAGTCTAAGACAAAGACAAACTTCTCACATGTTTCTAAAAATAAAAACAAAACCTCCAATCCCACATAATTTCAAAAAATTAAAATTAAATTTTTTTATAAAAAAAACTACCTAATAAATCTCCTTATAACTTCCCACTAGAGTTCTAGAGAGATACAAACCTCTTTCTAAAAATTCTAATAACATTAAATCTCTCAAACTACAAACCCATAATTGTTTTATATATTAAGGGTTTGTTTGGATACCATTTATTTTGCTGAAACTGAAAACTTATTGCTGAAACTACTGTAGATAAAGGTAAAAGTAAGTTGAAATAGTACAGTAGGGCTCATGAATAATACCAAAAAGTGGAGTGAAGTCCACGAATAATACCAAAAATAAGCTGAATAGTGAAATAATTTTCATTTTATAATTTGTATCCAAACGGGGGCTAAATTATTCTCAATGGCCAAGCATTTTCCTGTTAAAATTGGTAAGTCTTTGAACATAATTTATATACTACTTTCTCAAGTGAATTATATTGTGTATCGTACTTTCTCAACTACATATATTGTGAATTGGTAACTTTATGACCTTCTATGATGCGTGAACTATATGAAATGTATTATAGAAAATTTGGTTATGAATTGAAAATTTAGCGTGTGTGACGATGCTAGTTACTATATTATTGTTGTTGTTAATAATGAGGTATTATCACGACATGCATGACATGTCACTGGTTTTCAAATGTGGATGGAAGATGTCCCATTGTACACCATTGCTACTTATTAGGCAAATTTGCCTACTATTTAATAAAGTTCAAAGTCTTGATTCTACAAAAAAAAAAAAAAAAAAAACCTAATCAAGTAAAGTGAGGCAATTAATAGGCAAATGATATTATAGGGAATTTTTAAGATAGAGGGCATTATGGGCATCTCGGTCAAAATGTCATTAAACTACATTACATTTCCTCTAATTTCTCTCAATTTTGAAGAAAATGAAAATTTAAGGTTATGTTTGGTAACGGTTTTTGTTTTTTATATTTAAAAACTTGTTTTTGGAAATATAAAGAAAAAACAAAAAAAAATTTTTTGTTTTTTTGAAATCAATAACATGTTTGGTTAGTTGAAATTAAAAAAATAATTTTTTGAAGAAAAAAATAAAAAAATACTAAAATATGTTGTTATTAGGATTTGAACTCTAATGCTAATTCATTAAATAAGACAAATTCATTAAATCAAATGTGTGTTTTTTTTTACTTTTGAAAACTAGAAATTGAAAACAGTAATTTACATGTTTTTAGTTTCCTTCACAAATTGAGTTTTGAGAACATTTTTTGTTTTCTGTCCATTTTGAGTTGCCAAACAAGTTTTTTAGTTTTAAAAATAGAAAATTGTTTTTGAAAACAGAAAATAAGGAGAAAAAACAGTTACCAAACATAAAATTTTTAGGTGAGGAATAGATGTTCAATTCTACTTAGAAACTTCCAAATTTTCCATTCCCCTTGGCTAAAACTCCAAAGTCCAAACAAAGAGAATGGAAATAATATTTTTAAAAATTCATTTTAATTCCATTCTTTTCCTCCATTTCCCCTGCCCAAACAGTTGTAACCAATACCATAAAGTTAACTAGACAAAAGTTAAATTAATTCACTCAAGCAACGAGATTGTTTTGATGGAATAGGAATATCACATACTATATAATAAAAATTGAACCTTACAAGTGATAGTTGTGTCAAATGACTCAAATATCTATCTTTTTTATGTGGCAAATGGCTAAACTATTTTTGTATCAAGAGGATGTCCTTTTATAAAAAAAATTGAACTTACACTATGCTCTGTTTGTTTTTGACATTGACATTTTTTGAAAAATGAATTATTTTCTAAAAAGTATTTTTTAAAAAAACTATCTTGTTTCTTATATTTGGTAGAAACCTTAAAATAAGTTAGAAAACTATATTTTGGCTTCCCTTATTTAGTTTTGCATAAAATAGATTTTCCTTATTTAACTTTGCGTGAGATAGATATGTATTTTTGAAAATTTTAGTTAAAAACAACTTTATCTCCTGCTAACTTGCTAAGTTAAATATGAGAAGTTAAGAGATAATTTTCTTTTGACCCATTTTTTATATACTAACAAACACACCAAAAAAAAAAAAAAAAAAAAGCAAAAAATTATCTTTACATAAGATTTTTCATTGAAACAAACAGAGCGCATACATTTGTTATGTAACTTAAAATATTTCTTCTTTCATTTACCTGTCTATCCTAATATTTAAATTTAGGGTTCACATTATATATATTTTTAATGTACATATAATATTTGATTAGGAAGTGCATGAGAAGGACATAATACCAATAAACATCAAAATGTACGTCTTTTCTTGAAACTTGACATAAACGAGGAGGGAAAGAAAAGGGTAGACAAGACAACGCCAAAAAAACTTCTGCTTTGACAGTCCATTTGCCTAGAGAGTGAACACCCTTATTAGTAGATCTATGCGTTCAAACAAAAGATCAGCTTGCAAAAGACTTGACTTTTAGAGCTCTAAGAACATTTACCAAGACCTCCAAGTCCCATGAAGGACTGTTTTGGTCATTGACAGACTCTTAGTCACCCTCAATAATGATCTTACAGGAAGCCCCTCTGACATAAAAACTTGGAGACCCCATAAAATAGCCAATTAGCCATTGCTTTAGCCACTGTGATGGACTGCAAATTGGAATTTTCTTGGTCCATCCTGTTAACATTCTTCCATTCCAATCACTAATGGTTTTGGAACTGTTATATAGTGGATTTTGATTGAGATTGTGATATCTCTGACAGACAAACAGTGCCATTCTTGAGGAAAATCTTGATTCTCAATTGCCATATATAATCTATGATGACTGCTGCAAGAATTAGAGCAAACTAATCCCTTCCCATATATAATCTTTTTATTTTTTTTATTTTTTATAATTCAATAGTTACAATGGGGTGAGGCGATTTGAACTTTGAATATTTTTATTAGAAATACCAAAATGTGCCAACAACAGTTGATTTACAAGGCTTTTGACTTGCCAAATACAATCTTAAGCTGCCTTTTTTTAGTTACAACCCTGACCAGCCGATTAGGCTGAGGTTCCACTAGAAGGAATTTTCAAATTGTCATTGATGGATTTGCAATTAGTATTTAGTACGTGTCAATGTATGATCCTTGCCAATAAGTCTGTACATTACTTTCAACGCCTTAACGCTTTTTCATTTTTATTTTTTGTTTTGAAGGAGACTAAAACTTAACACTTGATTACCCGTTTGATATAAAATTTGTTTTTGATTTCATATAACTTTTTAAAATCTCAAAGTTATAAAAAAAGAAAAGATTTTTAGGAGAATAAGATAAAAATAAAAATGTAGATGAATATGCTATTTGCACTTGGTTGTTGTTGATGCCCAATTTTGCAAATCCATATCCAAAAGCCATGAGAAAGAAAGCCCAATGAAAAACAAGGCCCAAAGGCCCACCAAGAAGACCAAAGAGCAAGAGAGCTCCAAAGAAAGAAGTGCAAGGAAAAGCAATCTACAACAAAACGCAAATCTGCAGCAGAATACAGTTCCCTGGCAGAATGGCTTCGGCAGATGAAGATAAATTGGGCCCAAGACCTTTTGATCCAGTTAACATTATCTAGTCCACAAAGGCCAAATCCTTTTGTATAAAAGATAGGCATGAGAACTAAAATGAAGAAACACGGTGAAAAGAAACAAGGAGTTGCAGGAAGTGTCAGCAGCAGGAATCACGTGAAGGAAAGAAAAGCCAAACCAAAGGAAAATGACAAACGTAATAGGAAACGCGTGAAGAAATAAAACAAAACACGCAGCAGACCAAAACAGAACTAATCTGCTACGGCAGGAACGGCATGGCAGACAAACACAGAAGATAGCAGAGCAAACACAGAAAGGCCAGGGCACCACCAACCTGTACCCAGCCAATACAAGGGAGGTGGGCCCATGGTCAAGAGGATTCAGAGGGCGTGGTTTGGTGGTGGGGGGAAAAGGGGGTCTATATTTGGTTTCCTGCCATAACTTCTTTTGGGAAAGATATCTTGCTGGGATGATATCTTACCTAAAAGAAGTAATAAATGATTGGGACCATATGATGCATGCCATAGAGCTAGGTAGTGAGGTAGAGGTATACAGCAGGAACAAACAAAAGGAAATATTGTTGTGAAATGAGTAGCGTTGCAGCAGACATGTACTGAGCAATGGCAGGGGCAACCAATGGGTGAGTGGGTAATCTTGAAAGGATGCTCACAACAAACCAAAAACAATTGGTAAAGCCCTAAGGGTAAAAGGGAGAAATCCCATTGAATCAGTTGGCTATAAAAGGAAGGTAACCACGGCAGATTAAAGGGACCGAATGGAAGAGGAAAAAAACAGGGGAAGAGGAAAAAAACAGGGAAAGAGAGAAAAACACTAAAAGAGAGAGACCCAATGGAGGGAAGGACTTAAGGGAGGAAAACCCATGGTAAGAGGGTAGTAAGCATCCAGAGAGAGGTACCCAGGAAAAGGAAAGACCAAAAATGGGGAACAACACACGGCAGGAGAGTAGTAAGAAACTAAGAGTAAAGAAAGAACGTAGAAAAAGAAAGAAAGTGGTAAAACAAAGAGAGAAAATACGGCAGGAATAGGGGCATGCATCAATAGACCATCTTTTCCCTCCCTCTTAGCAAACCCACTCTTTGAAGTCTCCAAAAGTAATAGCTAGTAGCCATTTAGGCCTATTCTCCAAAATGCACAACTTTTATGGCAGGAGCCTATGACAAGGTTGTTCAAGTTGGGGTTTGGGTTCTTTCTTGGTTCACTTATCCTATGGGAAGATTCAATACTTGATTTTGATTGCAAATATATTTTATTTCTCTCATTATAAATTATATCTGCTGTATTTAGTCATCCTGCCGTAACACGTTTTTATCACGTCTGCTGCGTCAGTTGTCCTACTGTGGTATCTTTACTTTTTGTACTAGTTATTATGCTGTAGCACCTTTTCATTATATGTACCGTGTTAGCTATTATACTGCTAAACCTTTCCTGCAAAAGCTTTCTTTTTTATTTGTTATTATGTGTTTCACTGTTGACACAAACTAATCATTATCCTGCCATGAGTATATATATACATATATCTTGTTTCTCATGTTCTGCAAAATATATTTTATATATGTATGTATATATTTGAGAATATGCTAACCCATTTAAACTAACATTTGTTTGATGGGTATTTTCTTTGGGTTTTAGATTTGTTTATGTGCAGGAAGTAGAAAAGTATTTCTGCAGTACAAACGGAGAGTAGTCATTCACATTGCAAAAGGCTTTACTGCACGACAGACAGCTTTAAAGTACGGCAGATAGCTTTAAAGCACCGCAGACAGCTTTAATGCACAGCAAACAACTTCAATGCACAGCAGAAAGCTTTACTGTACAGCAGGAAGCTTTATCGCACAGTAGAAAGTTTTGCTACATAGCAAAAAAGTCAGTCCTGCGGCAGAAACTGGAGAAAAGTCAGTCCTGCGGCAGAAACTGGAGAAAAGTTCCTTCTGCGGCAGAAACTGGAAAAAAGACAGTCTTGCGGTAGAAACTGGAGAAAAGTTCCTTCTACAGCAGAAACAGAGGATAGGCACCACGTTCTGCCTGCCGTAAGCATGCCCCTAGCAGACGAGACATAGTTTACACACAAGCCGGACCAAATTGAGTTGCAGTTGGACCGGTCCCAACTCCCTTACTCAAAATACTCGAGCCCAATACCGCAGGAGGCAGCCCAACCCACTTTAACCACAAAAAGGCCCACTACAGTTGTCCAATCTATAATTACTTAAAAGGATTGGATAAAATTATTTTAGCTAAATAATTAACTAATTAACTAAAGAATCATGGTATATTTAAGAAATAGAAACTTGCAAGGAATATAAGTAATCGGTTTTTCGGCATACCTCTCTTGGCCTAAACCGATGATCACACAAGAGTTTTGAGATCGTTCTACGCTGTCTAGAGCCAGCCTTCACGCAAACCAGCTATTCAAACACATTCTAAATTCCAGTTTGTATAATCCACAAACCAAAAATGTTTTTCCGACAGTGTTACACACTACTAAAGTGATGCAAACATAATTCATAACCTAAGAGCCTCACAACACTCTGTAAACACTATGAGAAATGCAGAATTCATTCACTGTTCAATGGGTACCACTCTTGGTGTTTATATAGACACCACTCCATTAATATTGAATTGGATAGTGGATTTAGTGGGGTAGAGTAACGGTCTAAACCATTATTCCATAACTCTTGGATATTATAATTATCCTGAAATATACAAAAGGACATGCCCACTTTGGGTGTACATCCATATTCTTTTCAGTTTCTAATAGTATAAATGAAGGAAAGTTTTAGTGAAGAGAGGAGTGTAGCTTGAAGTAGGAGAAAGAAAACTGAAAAAGCTAGTGAATATTTTACACTTCCAAAAATCCACATGACATGAAATATGAAGTTGCCTTGATATAGGATCTTAGCAGTGATATATCCCTTGTGTTTGATGGCATAACCTAGATAAATAGCACAAATGAGAGCGCGAATTCTAACTTATTTTTTGTGCTCATGGGGTTGGAGAAAGACAAAAGAGACATCCATTTACTATGCGGAAGGCATAATCATGAGGGCTTCCATAAAGAAATTGGAAAGGAGATTTATTGAGTGAAAAAATTTAATACCACAAATTATTACACAATTTTCTTGTTACAACTGTGATGTGGTAGAGTGTGAGTGATGAAAAAAAAATAGTAGATTTATGTGTAAATAATAGATAACCATTTACAATTTACCATGTCAGAATTGTGGCAAAAGTTATAGAATAATTTGAGATACCATTTGTTGCAAGATTTCAAAATAAAGGAACTCTTCAACAGTACAAGAAAATTTGAGTGTGAACCATGTCATAAAAGTCTTGATAAGCTATTTACATATATAAACTTTGTGAAATCCAATCTATGTTGTAATGTCCATGTGTAATGAGAAAAGTCAACAACAAATATAATGAAGTAGCAAGAAGCGCCCATAGTGGTAGTAGGTGCAGGCCCTAAATAACAAAATGTACAAGATTAAAAGGAGCTATGGAAATAAAGTCACCATTACTAAATGGTAAAGTGGTTTGTTTGCCAAATTGGAATTGGCAATGAATAAAATCAAAAGACTCTAATTTGAACTGCCTTAATTGACCACTAGAGGCTAAATGATGAACCCATTTAGAAGAAGCATGACCTAGACCCGAATGTCAGAGGCTCAAGTAGAAGGTAGAAACAACTAGGCTAATTGAAATATGAAGAGAGGAAAGCTTGGATATGGACTCAACAGGTATGCTTTCACTCGAACCATTTTTAGAAGATCAAGGTCGGTCCGCGGTTCAAATTTATGATCTATCCCAAGCTGACTCGTCTGCAGATTTTGCATAATACAACATTTATTAGAAAGAAAGAAAAAAATCTATTAAACACTAGAAGAATTTTTTTTTTTTAAAGTTCCTAAAAAAAAGAGTGATGATATTGTTGGGTCCAAATGAGAACCAGTAAAAACTTGCCATAATAACAGTTTGAAAAAATATTGTAAAATAGTTTAATTGTAGCATTACTCATTGACCACTAACCATTGACCATGTCATCGATGACAGTTGAGCATGCCACCTTGCCCTACTAGTAATTGTGATACAATAGAATCATTTTTTTTTCCCTTCCAAATTTTTTTTCACACAAGTTGTTTAGCTCGATCAGATTCAATGTTGTTGGCTCACACAGATTTTGCTCCCTTAAAGCAGGTGGGTCAGGCGTAATTGCATTCTGGATACATTTAGATTGCCTAATAAAACTGGTGTCGTGTGTCATTTTCTTCTTCACATTGATGATTTGGA
Organism: Quercus robur; assembly: GCF_932294415.1. Lineage (NCBI taxonomy): Eukaryota > Viridiplantae > Streptophyta > Magnoliopsida > Fagales > Fagaceae > Quercus > Quercus robur. Next base: position 84,106,486 of record NC_065535.1, read on the forward strand.
TTGTGCATGCCATTCAAAATGTCTCTCTTTCACCTGCAAGGGCTTATAAGCTTTCAATTTCAAGCAACACTGATGTTATCCAAAATGCACTTATGCCCAAAACCTTGACATTTAGCAATTAGCATACCTGAGCAAAAACTGATAATGTTGTGAGAAAAGACCAAAGAAAATTTTGAGAGTATCCCATCTAGGAACAGATTAAAAAGTGAAACTACAGAAAAGTATACCTAATAAAATAAGCACACACAAGTTTAGTGTTGATTCTGTTGAAGAAATTGAAAGGATGTGATTCCTGTAAAAAAAAAAAAAAAAAAAAAAAAACCACTTGAATATTACTTAAAAATGATTAACTTTACAATTTTCAACAAGCTTAAAGTTTGGGAAAATGGTAGATTATCAAAGAGCATTTATAAGAACACAACAAAAAGGAGTGAACGCTACAATTTTCACATCTCAGGCAGCTTTCAGGCACTGAAACCTCTTTATGAAAAAAAAAAAAAAAAGAGCAGTGGAATCCTAAAGTTCCATACTATACTTTCTAATCCTTTTATTTTTGGGCTGGCCAAAAATCTTCATTCTGGAGATCTTAAACAGCCTCCTGGGAGAAGGAACCTATAGTTATCTGCATTCTCTATCAAGTAAGCAGGAAGATGGACTGCAGAACATGAACTAGGGATTGGCCCCATCTTTTTAAACAACTCCTGAAAGGTGTATTCTTCGGGTAGCATATCAAAGAGATCATCTCCCTGGCAAATGAGGTTCTGGATTCTTGAATGGTCTAAAAAATCCCTCCGCTTCACACGATCTGCATGGCTATAAGCAGTCATCTTAAACACAAACTCCTGAATATGCCGAAAACAAAAGCTACAATGCCATCCTGCATCAGACAATATTAGATCAGTTTGGCGTGAATGCCGGTAAAGGGTGCGTGGGTGAAAGACGTGGGCTGTGGCACGCCAGCTGCTGTAGTCCACAGGGAACTCGAATGAGTACATGTAGTGCCTGAACTCAAGATGCATTACTGGTGGAATCCCATCACACCATTGCAGTAGTTTCACAGTATGTGAGCTTGGTATCTCATCGGTATCTGATATGATGAGAATGTCACCACTGGATATCCCTGCAAGCCGAAGTAATCCATTCATAGCAGCACGTTGCTTAGACTCAAGTGCAAATGGGTCTTCACGTGATCCATGAGCTGCAATTCGGCCAGAGAATACATCATGGACAATCTTCCCCTCAGCAAAAGCAAACCGGGTCTGATTTGAAGCAAAGAATAGAGGTTTGGGGATGCCGGTGAAAGTGGTATTGGACTCAAGGATGACAAATTTTGTGACTAAGGAATGAAGCTCACGCCACCTGATCTCCAGTATGTCCAGCTCATTGCTGAAGATGATGGCATCATAAACTTGGCGGGGTTCAGAGCGTACAGACCAGCCATGGAGGCGGCAAAGGTGGTCCATTGATACATTTTCAGCATAATAGTGTGAAAGGCGTTTGAAGGGTGGTGGAGGATTGTCCCAAAGTGGTCGGAAAAAATATGATATTTTCTGGCCGTAAGTGAAAATTCCAACCATAGAAACAGGAATAATTATCAAAAGTATGATGAAAAGGAACCTAGGTGGTGGTCGTCGGTAGGTGAGGCGGAGAGGTCGTGGTGCCATGCTTTGAAGGGGGAATAATTTGGAAAAGAAGTACTCAACTAAAAGAAAAATCAAGGCTCTTCCAATCTTGGTCACCTGTATAAAAACAACATCTATGTTAGAGTTTATAATCAGCATTAGGAAATGTGAATAAAGAGGAAAATGCCTACAGAATGAACTTTTTAGCTCAATCATGTTCAATCATCTAAGCAGAAGTAATCCCTTCCCCAAGACGGACTGAATATTTACATCAAATTGATATTCCTGCATCCTAGACAGCCAAATGATTAAGATCCTGCATAAAGCTTACTGGCCATTGTGTGTTTCATTTGAAATTGGTATACAGAATAATAATCGATTAATACATTGCTTAAAATGCCTCTCATCTTTTCATTAAAATGAGACCTGTGTCTACAAGGAAGACCATTTTTTCTCATTTATTACTTATTAGTAATAGGCAATCCAGAAATCTGTAAACCGTTGACCAATATTTAGATGCATCACTCCCTACCCAGTGGTCCTCTGCATTTTCTGTTTTTTTGCATGAGCATGCATGTTTGTTTGGCATAACATACAGCTTGATTTGCATAGTTATTTTGTTGGTAGGGTTGGAAACTGAAATCAAGTCCATCCCCAGCCTATTTCCATATCCCCAGAGCCAAGGCGAGGGTTCCAAATTTTGGGTTTAACATATATGAAATAACTGTAAAAGGGAGAAAATATAATAGCAGACATTCTAAGAGCAAAGCTGAACAGGAACCTCTACGAAATGGTAGAACATTTTGGTTATTCTTTATAGTATATATGCTTAAACAAGTATGGTGATATGAAGCTTTAGCTTCATCTAATGATAGATATCGTTCATTTTTGGGGAATCTAGATAGATCCTAAATCTCCTTGCCCATGAGAAGATGAATAAACAATTTTGCCACCAGAAGCGAATGACTGTTTCATTTTTGATGACCTGAAGTCTATTAATTTATTAGTGATATTCATTATATTGATTCTTCCCTTTCCCACGGAGAACAGATAATGTAATTCTTATTTTAACTTTAGAAAGTTCCTGTTTGACTTTATTGATTGCAAAAATAATACACCAACCTGAATGCACACAGTTCAGCAAGCTAGAACTATCCATTCAAAGAAAATCCTTCTCAACCTTGCACTCCTTATGAATTATTGATAGTGTTCCAAAGTTTCTCTTGGCAAGCCTCCTATTATGTTAAAAACATTTTGAGATTAGTGTAGAAGGTAGTGTTAAGCGTGTGGTTGTGCATAGAAATGACTGATTTGAGGTAGCCAAGCCTCCTAAGAATTAGAGAGTTTAGAGAAAAAGAAGAAGGAAACTTGATTATCATTTTTTTACGAGTTCTTTGTACACTGAGGAGATTCTATTAAAGCAAGGCTGCTTGAGTATAACTGTCATAACTTACAATTTGTTACTAACACCCCCTAACTGTCTACTAACTAATATATATATATATATATATATATATAAACCTGTCTATTAACTAATCACAAGTCTATTCTAATCAGTAACAATTGAGCACATGGCTGACTTATTGGATGCTGAGATCATGAAGCAATCTCATCCTGACTACCTGATCTGCCAGATAACCAAAGCAACCTAGGAAAATCTTAACTTCTAACTGACCTAACACCTGGCACAGCCTTGAACAATACAATAGAAGGTAGTGTAGGTGTTATACTTTAACATATTATTCTAGATGGGCAATGATATAATTATGTACCAACTGAAAGTTTGTGCAATTACAAACTGCAAATTAGGGTAAGCACAAAATGCTCATTTTTACTAGTTTTTTTTTTTTGTCATCTAAATCTAGTCTCTACCCTATTTCCTGTGACTAACTGCATTAGATAACAAACAAAATCTTTTCCATGTCACTGGTTTAAATTATCCTCAACTTGCATCCAAGTATGCAAAGTCTTAAATCTTTCTTTACCTAGGCTATTCATGATTTTTTTCATTAATAGTCAAAATATATTGATCTTGACAAATTTCAGTCATACTTTCCTACTAGCATATGCACTTAATATTATGATTACTTTTATAAAAGTTTATGATTATGTCAGCACCCTTTGTTCTCAAATTAGATTTATAGCATGTTGTATCTCTCAATTGTTAATAGGATAATTTTTCAGAATTAGATGATTGCGCATACCATTGGAAACATTACTTACACTAAACATCACTGCCGATAGATGTAAAAACAATAAAGGTAATCATAACAAATGAGAGATTATTAATGAGACACACCAAAATACAATAAAAATCAAAAGACATCATTGATAAATCAAAAGAGATTATACACATCTCACTCAAGGAAGTCTCTAAAATTCATAATAGTTGATTCATTCATAGTGACTAAACTTTATGCTAGCCCTCAACCTATCACAACCCTCCTTCCGGGCTTGGGACCGACTATGAACAAAATACATGACACTAAGTATAGACACAGGTGGAGTTAAGGGAATCTCTAACATCATGATCCAAATTATCAAAAGTGATGATTGCACAATTGGCATTATTAGAACCATCCCTTTTTTAGATTAATTGAATAAAAATACTCATAAAGACCAAACTTCCAATCTACTTCTCACAACTGCAAAGATAAGTGCTGTATTAAAGATTAATATGAGGTATTATTCCCAACCAACCTGAACCATATGATTGACTCATGGTGACCAAGCTACTTGATCTGCTTATTACCAGTGAGGAATAATCTCCATAAGAGATAAAAAGTTACCCCTGAAACACAAGCAGCAATCCTATCAGATTATACATGACTACGTCGAAGTTCAATCATGAATACAACAAAGTATTTTATGCAAGTTGATTAATCTTGAAACCAAAAAGAAGAGTAAAAGGAAGACACTCCTTCAATAGCCATACATCAACTCAAAATTTCTATGCGGATGTGATTCTTAGCGAACCAAGTAATGAGGAAGAAGCAGAAAGAGCTGTATAAAAGGAAATATTTTACTTGACATGGTTAATAAAGCTTTGGAAGGTTTTTTTTTTTTTTTTTTTTTTTTGTTTTCCAAAGCATCAAAACATTTCTAGAAACTGAAGACCTCATATCATTATGGATTATCTCTCTCTCTCTCTCCCTCTCTCACAGAAATATTTTGCTGTCTATTTTATTAACAAAGAATCCTTCGAAGTTGATCCCCATCTTTATGTTTGGGTACAGAGGATTGCACATATGTGGCCGTGCACCCCTTATTGGACACTCAAGTAGAGTGCTACATAAGAGAGAGGACAAATCCTACCAAATCCTAACCCATTCCTTAATAAGAAAACATGGCTTAAATTATAATAAATACCATTGTTGGCAAGGAAAGAAAAAATTTTCAAAAACAAACAATTGTAATAACAAAGTGTTTAAACCCCAGATGAAATTGTGAATGGTTCTTATAATTAACAAAATTATCTTTTAAAATAAAAGGATAGGCAAGCTCTTCTTATGGGAAATGTTAAACTTGTTTAAAGAGTTTAAATGAAACATAAGAGCCTTTAGATTACAGTCATATACATTTCCATATTAAATATATTGAATTTTTTTGTTCATAGTAGTTATATAACTTCAAAAGCACTGGGGTTTACAAAAACTTTATTGAATACAACAATGTATTTTATGCAAGTTGATTAATCCAGAAACCAAAAAGAAGAGGAAAAGGAGAAGACACTCCTTCGATAGCCATACTCACTGAGTGTATTAAATAGATTTACATGAACTTTAATATCAACTCAAACTTTCCATGCAGAGGTGATTCTTAGCGACCCAAGTAATGATACAGGAAAGGAGCAAAGTGTATTACATAGAATTACACAAACTTTAATATCAATTCAAACTTTCCATGCAGAGGTGATTCTTAGCAACCCAAGTAATGATTCAGGACAGGAGCAAAGTGTATTACATAGATTTACATGAACTTTAATATCAACTCAAACTTTCCATGCAGAGGTGATTCTTAGCGACCCAAGTAATGATTCAGGACAGGAACAAAGTGTATTACATAGATTTACATGAACTTTAATATCAACTCAAACTTTCCATGCAGAGATGATTCTTAGCAACCCAAGTAATGATACAGGACAGGAGCAGAGTGTATTACATAGATTTACATGAACTTTAATATCAACTCAAACTTTTCATGCAGAGATGATTCTTAGCAACCCAAGTAATGATAAATGACAGGCGCAAAAGGAGCTGTATAAATTTCCATATAATGTTGCCTAATATCCAAAACCAGAATGCATCCGAAGCAACAACCAATTAAATGCCACTAATTAAAAAGGGAAATATTTGACTTAACATGATTACTAAAGCTTTGGAGGATTTTTCTTTTGAAAAAAAAAAAAAAAAAGCATCACAACACTTCTAGAAACTGAAGACCTTATATCATTATGGATAAAACTCTCTCTTTAGCAATAGTTTTCTCTGTCCTTGAGATTAAACAAAGTTCTTCCTTTAGAGTGCTGCATAAGTGAAAAGACAATCCAGCCAAATCCTAACACATGCAATAATAGGACAACATGGTTTGAAGTCTAAAAAGTACCATTGTTGGCTAGGAAAAAAACAATTTTCAAGAGCAAAAAAAAAATTGTAATAACAATGTGTTTAAACCCCAGATAAAATTGTGAATGGTTCTTAACTTCTTATGATTATCAAAATTATCTTTTAAAATAAAAGAATATGCAAGCTCTTCCTTTGGGAAATGTTAAATTAACTCAGAATCTAACCTTGCTTAAAGAGTTTAGGAAGAAACATAAAAGCCTTTAGCTTATAGTATTATATATTTCCATATAATCTAAATATAGAATTTTTTTTGTTCATAACAGTATCGGTCCCTGGAATTCATATAAACTGGGGTTTAATTCAATGAACCACCCCCCGGGTAACACAAACACACACACACACACACACACAAAGAACCACTGTGATTTGGATAACCAATATGACAAGCTGGAATTGGTTCTATTCAAAAGTGTGTCAAGCAATTTCAACGTAAAATTCAACATATGGATCTCAAATTTGTTACAAATTGCTTAATGCATGGTTTTTTTTTTTTTTTTTGATAGGCTTAAAGTATGATAATTAAGCTCAAAGCGCAAGGCATATGCATCCAATTTATAAAATTAAAAAATAAAATAAAAATAAATTTAATATCTTTGGAAGGTATCCAAACATTGATCAAGATGTATTTAATGCCTAATAATTTTTTTTTAAAAAATCATTATTAACAATTATTACAACATGTAATCCCCCAAATGGAAACTGGGGGTAGGAACAAACAAGGAATGAATTTGAAACTTGGAAACACAAAATCAAAACGTAAAATTGTTCAACCATAAATGCAAGCCATACTTCAATAAATACCAAAAGGGTACCGAAAATTACGCAGTGAAAATGGTTTTGCTTTGTTTTTATATATATACCTTTTTGAAGCTGCAGAGGCCTTGTGATTGGCCCTGAATGCATTCCCGCCAGCTCCACACAAACACAGAGATACACAAACACAGAGAGAGAGAGAGAGAGAGAGAGAGAGTGTGTTAAACTTAGTATAAGATAAAGAGAGAGAAAAAGATGAACAGAGATGAGAGAAATTCGGGGGGAGAGAGAAGTGAAGAGTGAACCGCGGAGTTGATATGAATTGGTGGAAAAACACTAAGTTTCTCCACAGTTGCGCTGCTAAGGTTTTTGCATTTCAAACCAATGAAGATCAAAAATAGGCGTCAAGCGCGGATGATTACAATGCTGTTGTTGTTTTTCTTTTTCTTTTTTGGTCGTGTTGAGAGTGACGTGTTTGTCATTAATTGGGTTATGTTTCGTGGTGTCTTAGTTTACTGTAGAGAGGCAATATGACTGGGAAAGGTTTTAAGTTTTGATTCCAATGTTGTTGTTGTTGTTGTTGTTGTTGTTGTTGTTGTTGTTTTTCTTTTCTTTTTTTTGTCGTGTTGAGAGTGACGTGTTTGTCATTAATTGGGTTAAGTTTTAAAGTTAGTGAGCTTTAATTAATTAATAAAAGAGATCATCGTATATTCGAGTTCGTGATCGTGTCCGTCCAGCGTGCTAGTTGACCTTGTTTCTGTTTCGTACACATCACATATTCACATGGCCCTCATCGCCAATGTCTTTATAATAATAAAGTGGGTTATATGAATAATTAATATTATCTTTGAAGTCCTAGGTTTTTTTTTTCTCAGCAAAAAAAATTATTATATTTGAAGTCCAATGTTTTTATTATGAATTTATGATAACCCATAGTCTTCTTAATTCGTAGTAGTAAGTTTACCACAATTATTTTCACAATTTTATCACAATTTATTTGCGTGACAATTTGTAAGTAGCGAAATTGTGGATTCATATGGATCCATTATTTTTGTTCCACCACTTACAACTCGCCATGAAGATAAATTATGAAAAAAGTTGTAAAAATAATTATGGTAATAAACTTACTCTCAGACTAGGAGGGTCATTAATTCTTTGTTTTTCAATAGAAGAAAGTCAAAAAACTCATTTAAGGACTATGCTAAACATTCTCAAAAAAAAGGACTATGCTAAAAGTCCGTTTGAGTTATGGGTTAACTTCTTTTTTCTCGCTGGTAGTCAATTGATGAAATGACTTATGAGTCATTTGCTTTGAACATTTGTAAAGACTTCAAACATAAGACAATTTACAATTACTCCTACTTAATACCCTATTAATAATTAATTAACAAACATATTAAAATCATGAAATTTTTATTGATTCTTGGATCATCATCAACTTATGGAAGATCTTACCTTAGTATGATCATAAATTGACTTTAAAATCAACTCAAACTTTCCATGCAGCCCAACAAAGCACATCCATTATAAGAATATCTGCTTTGTTGGGCTTAGTTATGGCTCGTTGTTCCCCAAGTTTTTTTGGTTTGAGGAAAACTTAAAAGTAAAGTGCAACAGTGCCTTTTTCACTTCTTGTAATTCCTTTTCGGACCTTACACCACAATCTTACATTATTGCCTTTTAAATTTTTACAATTTTTTTTATAAAAAAAAAAATCTAAAATCCTAATTAGAATTAGTAGTCAAAAGATGTCTGTTTTCTTTGGCATAAGTTTGGGTTTAGAATGATTTGTTCTTTGACCTATGATCAATATTGACGTATATAAGATTAGGTAATAAATCAATATATTAGAATTCAAAAGAAAAAAAAAATCAATATTAGAAAGTGGCTAGTTTTTTTCTCCTAATAAAATCAAAATTATAATAGTACCTAAATAAAAATAGACGTACTAATAATAGTATTCTTAGTGGTGGCCATGTTTGTAGCTCTAACCCACTCAAAGAAAAAAAAAAGTAATATAAGTATATAACTCTAACAATTCACATAACAACATAATAGCTCTTACTAAAATCATCACCTTCCCTTCTTTTTACCCAAAATATAAAAATAGTGTAAGTTTATGAGGCCTGTTTGGGAAAGAATTTAAATACAATTTTTTGTTTTAAAAACTACAAAATGGTGGGTCTCACATTTAAATCTATTGTTTGGTTGATGTTTTCTAAATACCATTTTCAGAAAATTGTTTTCTATTTTTCTGGATGATGTTTTCAAGATACATAAAGCCTGATTGGTAGGATGATTTTTATTTTTGTTTTCAAAAAAATATAAATACAATTTTCAAAAAATTGAACTTGAAACTAGTTTTCACATAATAATTTTTATATTTTACGTGTTTGGCTCCTACTTTTAAGTTCAATTTTCAAAATACTAAAAATTAAAAATAATTGTTTGGGAGACAATTTCTATTTTTGAGATTTTAAAAATATATATTTACAAAAAGTAACATGTAGAATCTGTAGATTACTTTTTTTTGTGTGAATAATGATAAGAGAATAGAGCTTGTGGGGCCTGAAATTCGAAATCCCAGCCCAATTCACATTAAAGGCCCAAGGCCCAAGCCGAGGAGCCCTACTGCCGATGACGTATGATGAAAGCCCCTTAATGGCCCAAGAATGTGGCCAAGGACGATCTCACGCTCAACACCTCACAAAGCGCCTGAAAAAAATGACAAACTCAGTACAAGAGCAGTACAAACGAGAAAGCTGCCAACACCACAATGTGGAGCCCAGCGCCTGACAAGCCCATACTCCATACCATGCTATCCAGCTTTTCCCAACCACTCTGACGTATGGATTGATAGGACGAGTAATTATCCCCAAACAAGGAAAAACTGACACGTAGATGGATAACGGGAAGTGAATACTAGTATAAAAGGGAAGGAGAGCTAAAAAAGGGGGGGATTCTAAAAAAAAAAAAAAAAGAATGGTGAGAATGGGACGCTCCTCGGATTAAGTCCGAGGAGTCAAATCCTTCAAGCTATATTGATGTAAAGCTCAGCTATTTAGGCCAAACCTACCTTTGTATGTGCTCTCATAAAATCAGGACCAGGCCATTGCCCTGCGTCCAAGGTCATGCCTTTCCAAACCCACTCTCTACAAATCATATTGTTCGGGCCCTTTACATATGAGCCCAACGTGGTCGTTAAAAATCGTGTCCCTACAGAGCTCATCATGTTTTATTTTTTATTTTTTATAATGATAAGTTTCAAATTTGAAGGGTAGGAAATTCTTTTTGTGATAAAGATAAACTCTTTAATTTAAGAGATAAAAAAGTTTGGACAAATATGTGAGGTACACTGTTTTCAATTTACTTACAACTATGTCGTTAAAAACATTTTTTGTATCCTAAAAACATCCCCTTAGCTGTTTTCAAAATCATGTTCTAAACCAAGAAAATAGGATACAGTTTTTTGAAAACTGTATGTAGAAAATATTAGCCAAACAATAAATTCAAGTGTGGGACCCACTATTTTATAGATTGCAAACAAAAAAAGTATGTTTAAATACTCTTACCAAACAGGTCATAAAATGTTTTTAATAGCATAGTTGTAAATAAATTGAAAACAATAGACCCCATAGATTTGCCCAAACTCTTCCATCTCTTAAATTAAGAAGCTTATCTTTATAAAAAAATATTCTCACGCTTCAAATTTGAAACTTATCCGTTATCATTATAAAAAATTAGCCTTTAAGTACGCATATTGCGCATGCTCAGAGACTCTTTTTTTTTTTTTTTTTTAGTAAAGGATAAATTTTAGAGACAAGCACTAACTAAATTTTCTTTTCTGAACGTGTGCTTGAAAGTGATGTAGTGATATAGATAAAAGTTTGAATAGGAAAAATAAGACGAACGTGAGGAGAAAGAAGGCTAAATTTTAGGAGTTGTCTTGATTTTTAATTTCTTAAATTGTGTTGTTTTACTTTTATTGGATGAAAAAGGAATAAAAAAATGAACATGAAGGAAAAAAAATTATAAATTTTAGGAGGTCTCTTTTGAATTCAAAATGAAATTTGTTATTTGACATTTATGACTCTATTTCTTAGAAAAGTTACTCTTTATTAATGAGGGTATTTTTGAACTACAGAAAAGTCCAGTTCAAAGAGAGGAATTATCTTATAGATACTATAGATATAGATAGATAGATAAATGAAGCATATCATTATCCCAAAAAAAAAAATACACGTTACTTTATGTAATTAAAAAAAAAAATCAAAAGTATAAATAGTCTCCTAAACACCATATATATATATATATATATATTTCTCAATATTTTGAAAATTATTCTTAAAAGTGGGAGGCATACACATATAATGTAAAAATTATTGTAATATTTGAACACTAATTTCAAGTTTAATTTTTAAAAATTATTTTCATACTATTTTAAAAGCAAAAACAAAAATCCTACAACCAACCTGGCCATGAATTTGCGAAATATCAGTCACCACTAAATTGGTCAGCAGAGTCAAGGTTGGTTCCAAAGTCTTCGTACATAAGCACCAGAGCCCAGAAGTCTTTCTTCGAATCAGGCCCATGTAGTCATTTATTACCCAGTTCAATTAAGGAAAAGACCCAAGTCCCAAAAAGTCCAAAAAGGGGTTACTTACTCGGGCCTATTGAGGAGCACATGCTGAGTAAATAGTACTGAAAATTTATTTTTTCTGGTCATATATAAAAGAAATTTATTTTTCTAAGAATCTATTTTTACCTTTATGGTGCTTTGGGTTAAGCAGTCAGCAGCACCATGAAATTTTCTTCAATTTACTAGGGAACCTCAACATATTTATGAGAATAGAGATATTGGCCAAACGTAAATTAGGTAATAATTTTTTACCCAAAAAACAGAATGAAAAGAATCATTACAATTTTATTTGCAATTATTAACTTAAATATGAACTTATTTAAAATAAAAAATAAAAATCGATAATTACAATGGGATGAGAGATTTGAACCTTAGACGTCTCCTCTGTTAAAAAAATGAAGACGTGTTAGTTGAATTTAAATATGAACTTGATGTGCCAAGAATTAGTGATTTCTTTATGACATATTGGGAAAAAAAAAAGTACAAGAGTATTTCTATTTCAATATGAACTCAGTCATAATAAAATTGAATCTATATTGAAGTTTGGGACAAATTTTTAGAGTCCGTTTGGTTGGAGGGTGGAAAAGTGAGAGAATATAGAGTCCGTTTGGTTGGAGGGTGGAAAAGTGAGAGAATAGAAAATGGTGAGAGGATAGAAAAGTGGGGGGATAGAAAAAATTTAATTTCCCTCCTTTTTGTTTGGTTGGGAGTGAAAGAGAAGTAGAATGGAAAAAGTGAGTTTGTATAAATTTACTCATATGCCTTTATTAAAAATGATGCCCAATTGAAACGAAAAAGTGACAAACAACCAAAAAAAATACAATCATCCAAATTTATTAAAAAATAAAAATCATGTCCAGAAAAAAATATCACATCTAAAAAAAAAAAAAAACAAAACAAACACTGTCACATCCGTGGCCCAAGGGAAAAAGAAGAAGAAGAAGGAAGAGGCAACATCCAGGAAAGCAAAAGAAAAAAAAATTATAACAAAAAACAAACACTTATTAAAACTAGAATTGAAAAAAAAAAAAAAAAAAAAAAAAAAAAAAAGAAGCAATGTACTGAAGCCCTAGTGCAAGTTGCACATGGGCATTTTTGTCATTTAGCCATCAAATTTTCCCCCACCAAGTTTTCTCCTCATTTTGGAGAGAAAAATTTTTGATGGGTCCGGGAAGAAAACATCTGAGCCCCCACCATCATTTTCTTCTCTCCCTTTCAACCAAACACCTTCCAAAAAGTTTTCCCTCCTTATTTTGTTTTGTTTTGTTTGTTTGTTTTGTTTTTTTTTTTTTTTTGTTTTTTTTTTTTTTTTTTTTTTTTTTTTTTTTTTTGGTTGTAAAATCCACTCTACCAAACACACTTACTCCAGGTTGGATGGAAAATGGAACTAGGGATGGAGCCATGTACTGGCCTAAGGCCCCCCAAGGTTTAAAAATAATAATAATAATGTATATATGTAGGGACACGATTTGTTTAACGGCCCATGAGTGACGTTGGGCTCGTATGCAAAGGATCCCAACAATATGATTTGTAGAGAGTGGGCTTGAAAGGCATGACCTTGGGCACAGGTGGACGGTTTTATCATGGCGTCTATGGAAATTCTTATATGGGCGGGCCTGGCTTAATTAGCTAAGCCTTCCATTGGTACGGGTTGTGGGACTCCGGTCCTCGGACGCTGTCCTAGGACCCTTATATCCTTTCCTTTTTCCATTTTTACCGGAGGAGAGCCCCCCTTTCCTTCTGGGGAGTTCTTCCTTTTATATCCGTCTTTCTTCTCCTCCTTCAAGTTCACGTGTAAGTCTCACCCTTTTTTCGGGGTGCAGACCTGTCCTGTCAACCCATACTCCAGTATGGTTTGGGATCGCTAGGAAAGTTAAAGGGTATGATTTAGAGCATGGACTTGTCAGATACAGTGCTTGGTATTATGATGTTGGTAGCTTTTTCTCTTACCCTGCCCCTGAACTCAGTTTCCTCCCTTCCTCAGGCATTTCGTGAGGTGCCGGGCAGGAGGTTGTCCTCGGCAATGGTTCTCCTCAGCGTGGGCCCTAGCCCCTGGGCCCCCATGTAGAATGGGCCTAGACCGTGAATTCACTAGCCCCACAATAGCCCTTCAAAATCCTGCTGCCCGACTTTTAGTTGGGGATGAGGATTTTGATAATGCTGGGCCCACATCACGACTCACTCAGCTTATGTACTTTCTGATGTTTGGGCTTTTTCCGTTTGCATAGGAGATGCACCGGATTAGGAGGCATTCCTTTAGTCTTTGGTCACGCGGTACCCTTTGACGTTCCAGTGTTCGAAATGCGCCTTCACGAGAATCCTTTAATCTTATGGTTGTAGGTGGCGTAGGGAATTGAGCCGAAACCATTTTGTCTGTAGCGTTCCTTGGGACTCTGCGTGAATTAAATGCCACCTCCTTATCTTTTAAATAAATAGGGTAGGAGGTTGCTCCACTTACACACAAATCCTTCAGTTTCCTCCCAAACCACAATCCTTCAGCCATAATCACAACTTCCATATCCGGTGTTATCCTCCCTTAGTATAATATGTTTGAGGCGCAGGTTGGGGTGAAGGAACTCCCTCCGCCACAGAGGCGCCGGGTCCTTCCGAGACTCAAGGTAGCGTGATCTGGGCATGGGAGGCACAGACTCAAGAAAATACTCCGTCTTAACAAAAGGGGAAATGGTGTTTCTCCTTCTTTTAGTCAAAATCCGAAGCAGGTTCTGGTCACGCCAGATTTTTGGTGTGTCAGAAGAAAGATTTTCCGCCATTAGCGCCGTCTTCCTTGTCGCAGGCAAATTTTGGTGTAGGCTCCTCAACTTCTGGCTCCCTGCACCTTTTCTTCAACAGTGCTGGCCTCAAGTTGGGTTCCCTGCACCTTTTCTTCAGCTGCGCCAGCCTGAAGCTGGGCTCTCTCTGCACCTTTTCTTCAATGGTGCAGGCCCCACGTTGGGCTCTTTTGCTGTCTGAGTTATGGGCATGTAAAAGTGTTGAGGAAGAACAAAGTCTTGAAGCAGCAGCCAACCTCTCCTCTGTACTACCTCCTCGGCTTTATCTTATTCTCTTGTATCATTCTTTTCGATTATGTAGTTAGCTTTAATATAAGCTGATTCCAGCTTTTCATTGTATGCTGTACTATTTCTTTGTTTTAATAAAAGGGAAATTTATTTACTTGTTTTGAATATTTTTCTTTTTTGCAACACTACTTTGTGAATGGATGTGCCCCATGTGTGTTTTCCTTCAATGATACTCAGAGCAGGAAACCTTGAAACATAATCCAACTAACTCTAATTTACCAACATTACCAGGCATAATAACGATAATTCGCAGTAAATTAAACTTAAGAAACTAACCGAGATAACAGCTGAATATTCCGTAATACATGCGAGGAAACCGTCCGAGAACGATAAACTCTAAATAATTCATCCGAGAAGATGGTCGAGCATCGAGGGACTTCGATTGTCTTTTTGGTAACATATTGCTCTATATTGCATCAATCCCTTTGGTATTGAGGATCTGAGAGCAGACTTGGGAACCCATGCAGTTTAGGGATTAACCCAATTGTTAATGAAGAGCTCTCTTCGGACGGATGTTAAGGTCCATGTAACGTAGTCTGTCTTGTAAGTAGTTGGATTCCCCAGAGGCTTGAGTCCGAGGACCATGCAAGGCCTTGGTTCTGTCCAAAACTTGTAGTTTTTCTTTTAAGTAGTTGGTTTCCCTAGAGACTTGGATCCGAGGACCATGCAAGGCCTTGGTTCTGTCCAAAACTTGTATTTTTTCTTGTAAGTAGTTGGTTTCCCCAGAGGCTTGGTTCCGAGGACCATGCAAGGCCTTGGTTCTGTCCAAAACTTGTATTTTTTCTTGTAAGTAGTTGGTTTCCCCAGAGGCTTGGGTCCGAGGACCATGCAAGGCCTTGGTTCTGTCCAAAACTTGTATTTTTTCTTGTAAGTAGTTGGTTTCCCTAGAGGCTTGGGTCCGAGGACCATGCAAGACCTTGGTTCTGTCCAAAACTTGTATTTTTTCTTGTAAGTAGTTGGTTTCCCCAAAGGCTTGGGTCCGAGGACCATGCAAGGTCTTGGTTCTGTCCAAAACTTGTATTTTTTCTTGTAAGTAGTTGGTTTCCCCAGAGACTTGGGTCCGAGGACCATGCAAGGCCTTAGTTCTGTCCAAAACTTGTATTTTTTCTTGTAAGTAGTTGGTTTCCCCAGAGGCTTGGGTCTGAGGACCATGCAAGGCCTTGGTTCTGTCCAACACTTGTAGTTGTTCATTTATTTATTTATTTTCCGAAGGTTAGCTCCTCGAACAAGGTGGGGGGAGCTAGCTTGATGTTTGAAGCACCTAGAATTGCCCATGCCATTGGCACTGCGAGGCGTAGCCCCTAGTGGAAATCTATGTCGGAGCAACAACAGCACGTCATTGGAAATGGAGGAGCCTTCACAAACGTCGCTGAAAATGTAGGAACCTTCACAGACATTTGCTTAACGGAGGCTCAACTCCACCGCCACCTGCGCCAATGCGCGAGCCTTTCCCACAGACGGCGCCAATTGTAGGGACACGATTTGTTTAACGGCCCATGAGTGATGTTGGGCTCGTATGCAAAGGACCCCAACAATATGATTTGTAGAGAGTGGGCTTGAAAGGCATGACCTTGGGCACAGGTGGACGGTTTTATCATGGCGTCTATGGAAATTCTTATATGGGCGGGCCTGGCTTAACTAGCTAAGCCTTCCATTGGTACGGGTTGTGGGACTCCGGTCCTCGGACGCTGTCCTAGGACCCTTATATCCTTTCCTTTTTCCATTTTTATCGGAGGAGAGCCCCCCTTTCCTTCTGGGGAGTTCTTCCTTTTATATCCGTCTTTCTTCTCCTCCTTCAAGTTCACGTGTAAGTCTCAGCCTTTTTTCGGGGTGCAGACATGTCCTGTCAACCCATACTCCAATATGGTTTGGGATCGCTGGGAAAGTTAAAGGGTATGGTTTAGAGCATGGACTTGTCAGATACAGTGCTTGGTATTATGATGTTGGTAGCTTTTTCTCTTACCCTGCCCCTGAACTCAGTTTCCCCCCTTCCTCAAGCATTTCGTGAGGTGCCGGGCAGGAGGTTGTCCTCGGCATGGGCCCTAGCCCCTGGGCCCCCATGTAGAATGGGCCTGGACCGTGAATTCACTAGCCCCACAATATATATTTAAGATTGATGGAGAATTTGGGCCTTAGAAAATTAAACTTAGCCCCCCAAACATAATTCTTAGCCCATTGAACCTTAAAATGGTCCAATAACAATAAAACTCTTTAACTCAAATAATAACAAAAAAGCGTAAATGCACTTTTAGTTTATACATTTTAGGGTAATTTCTATTTTGGTCTCTACATTTCTATTTTACCACTTTTAGTCTCTAAAATGAAAAACGCGTCCCATTTTGGTCCCTACCGTTACTCACTTAACGGAAGAATCCTATGTAACAAACGGAGTAGAGTGCTGACACATTTAATGCTGACGTGACCATTAAAATAATAATAAAAAATTTATTTAGCAATTAATAAATGATATATCATCATTTTAAATATAAAAAAAAAGCCACATTAGAAAAAATAAAATAAAATAAAATAATTAAAATAAACTTATTATTATTTTTTAAATAAAAAAAATATTATTTTCATTATATTTTTGGAAGACATGTTCTTCACTAGAACATGATTGTTCATGTTCTTCCCCTGAACTCTCTTCTCTCTAAACTCAAAATATCTTCCCCAAACTCTCTTAATCTCTTAGTTGAAAACCCCAAATCTTTCTCTTTCTCAATTAGGTGTCTCTTTCTCTATCTCAAATCACTGTCTCTCTCAGAGCAGTGGGTCTCTCTCTTAGATCAGTGGGTCTCTGCCTTAGATCGGTGGGTGCTCTTGGATCAATAGGTTGTTTTTGTCTCAAATCGGTGGGTCTTTCTCTATTGCATCTCTCTATCTCTTAGTTCAGTGGTGGAGATTTCGATGGAGATAGGTGGTGGTGCACTTCGATGGTGGGTTTGTGGGTGATGATTTTTGTTGATCTGAGTGGGGGTTTTCACTTTGTTCAAATCTGGGTTTTTGATGAAGGCTTAAGATTCGGTCAAGGGAGTTTATTGAGAGAAAGAGTTTGAGGTGTGCTAGGTTAATGATTTTGTGGGTATTTTGTTCAAATTTGGGTGGGAGTTGTGTTTGTTGTTGTTGGTATGGTTAAGGGATTGAGCTTGGTTTGTTCAATTTTGTGGGTATTTTGTTAATGATTGTATTGATTAAATTTTAGATTCAAATCTATTTTTCTTTTGGATAATTTGGTTTGTGCATATATATGGATTGATTATATTTTGTACAATATTCTTTTATGATTTTTTTGTGTTTGATTTTCTGGGTTTGTATGATTTTTTTTTTTGGGTTTGTGCTCTTGTTTATTCTTGATGTGTTTGTATGATTTTCTGGTTTTGTTTGATTCTCTAGGTTTGTTTGATTTTCTGGGTTTGTATGATTTAGATATGAATTTGTGCATATATTGCATCTCTCTATCTCTCAGTTCAGTGGTGGAGATTTCGATGGAGATAGGTGGTGGTGCACTTCGATGGTGGGTTTGTGGGTGATGATTTTTGTTGATCTGAGTGGGGGTTTTCACTTTGTTCAAATCTGGGTTTTTGATGAAGCTTAAGATTCGGTCAAGGGAGTTTACTGAGAGAAAGAGTTTGAGGTGTGCTAGGTTAATGATTTTGTGGGTATTTTGTTCAAATTTGGGTGGGAGTTGTGTTTGTTGTTGTTGGTATGGTTAAGGGATTGAGCTTGGTTTGTTCAATTTTGTGGGTATTTTGTTAATGATTGTATTGATTAAATTTTGGATTTAAATCTATTTTTCTTTTGGATAATTTGGTTTGTGCATATATATGGATTGATTATATTTTGTACAATATTCTTTTATGATTTTTCTGTGTTTGATTTTCTGGGTTTGTATGATTTTTTTTTTTGGGTTTGTGCTCTTGTTTATTCTTGATGTGTTTGTATGATTTTCTGGTTTTGTTTGATTCTCTAGATTTGTTTGATTTTCTGGGTTTGTATGATTTAGATATGAATTTGTGTGTTTTTTATTTTTAATTTTGTTTTTTATTTTTTTTATTTTGTTAAAATTGATAAATAAAATTTTAAAATTCTAAGTTGACGTGGCATTTATTAAATAACAAATAAATTTTTTAATATTATTTTAATGGTGTGTCAGCATTTATTGTATCAATAGTGCATTCCGTTTGCCACGTAAGATATTTCTGTTATGTGAGTGACGGCAAGGACTAAAATGGAACTCGATTTTCATTTTAGGGACTAAAATAGAAATGACTCTAAAATGTAGGGATCAAAAGTACATTCATGCCTAACAAAAATAGCCCAAAAAACAATAAAACTGGCCCAAAAATTAAAAAAAACAAATCTATCAAGAAGTCCATTTTTTAACCTTTTAAAAACAAATAAATAAATAAAAAGCAAAATAAGATTGATAGAGGTTCATGAAATTTTAATGAATTAGTGTATTTTATGATTTTTTTTTTCATACTTCAACCCCACTCAATCAATATTTTAGCTCTATATCTGGGGATATATTATCATAGGATTCACATGTCAGTGAGACAATAAACAGATGCGCCCCTCTTACCTAAGATTTTTTGGTACCTGGATGGAACAAGACATAAGTATGAGACGTTAACTCGAGAGAAGGGCCAGCCCAAGCTCTTGGTATTCAAATCCCCGGACTGTCCGTCTCTACTTTTTAGGCACCAAATATTATGTGGTTACAGGCTTACAGCTTATAACTCATTTGTTGAAATTGAAATCTTTGAAGTTTGAACCTGACAACAACTTAACATGCCCGGCTCATAAAGTTGCAAATGAAAATGAAGGGTTTGTTTGGGTGCTGGGTTTAATGACATTTTAAAAAAACTAAAATTAATAAAAATAGAAAAATGGTTTGAAAGCTGCTTTTAGAAAATCTATGAAACCAGCCAATCAGTGGCATTTGAAATTTCTTCACTTTGGATAACAGATGGTTGGTTGGATTACGTTTAGCTCAGTATATTTAAACTCAATAACAGTGGTTCAAGTTCAACCAATAGAAACATGAACAGGCTGCTCAGATTGATTCGCAATTTTGAAGTCAAATGAATAAAGGGATTAAGGATTCATGAGAAATGTAGGAGTAACCTCTAGTATAGTAACCGAACAATGGGCCATAAGAGACAGATTGGCCTTAACTTATGATCTTGGCATCTTCAACCTCATAATGGAAGTGGATGGCTAACCTATACTCACTTTGATCAAGGATGGTTCTAAACAAACTAAAGATTTAGTTTAATGATCTCTTATTAGTAGTTCCTAATAACTAATAAACTAGGATATACGGACACTTCATTTGGGATATTGTATATGTGTTGTATTTGTGTCATATCTACCATATTATGTTATAATTTTTTTAAAATTACTCGTGTTATTGTATCATCTAGAAAGCATGGGTGCGGCTCCAGAGCCGCCGCACTTGCACTCGACGCGGTGTGCAGTGCGCGACACTGCTGACTGCGCACGTTTGTGCCGCATCAGTGTTTTTTTTTTTTTTGTTTTTTGTTTTTTGTTTTTTGAATTCACGCCAACTCGCATCGATTGGTGTCGAACTAGGCTGATTCGCCCCGATTCTTATTGTATCGGCTGACGGTCGAAACTGGTAGAAACAAGCCAAAAAGGGCCGAATCAGGCCGAAACCGACTTTGAATTAGGCCAAAATTCTAGTAAAAAAAAAATTATACAAAACTCACCGTTTTGAACTTTGAAGCTCTCTGCCTACTGCCTCTCTCGTTAACCCACGAACACTCACTTAGAAGTTAGAATCTCTCCTTTGCCTCATTGCCCAAGCTCATGATTCATCTCTCGGTCTCAATCTCTCCATCTCTCGGTCTTAATCTCTCCATCATGGAATGTTTTAGTTTCAAACTTGTGGGTCGTAATCTAATTTATGAATATCATGTTTTAGTTATTATCTCCTATTACTTTTAAATTGGTATACGTTTATATAATGTAAAAAAAATATGCTTAGCAATATATAGAAAATATAAATAAAAATATTTTTAATAAATTTTTAATCACCCCACCCACACCCGCACCCACACTTTTTCAAAAATTACCGAGTCCTGCACCTGTGCTTCATAGCATATCATACTCGTACCAGTACCCGTGTCCGTGCATTCTAGCTAAATAAATAAGTTTAGCTCGTGCAACCTCATACACTCTCACAAAAAATACAACCATTATTACTTGTTAACAAAGAAATCTGTGCATGTATGTTGGATGTTTCCTTTATGTTATGTACTTTTGTTTTGAATCTCCCTCCTCTGTTGTAAGCCAATATATTGCTGGGATGCTAAAGGTATTGTAGCCTATGTCATTCTACTTTGTACTTGATTTCTCTTAATTTCATGCACCCTTTAACCAAAAGAAAAGAAGAAAATTATTTGTGAAAACGGTATGTTTTTAGAGATTGTTGAAATGGTGTTGAAACTTGAAACAGTAGAAAACTTTTTGGGATCTGTATATTTTACTGAAATTGAAAACTTTTTGTTGAAAGTACTATAGATAAATGTAAAAGTTCGCTTAAATAGTACAGTAAGACTCATGAATAATACCAAAAAATACAGTGAGATTTATGAATAGTTACAAAAATAAGTTGAATGGTAAATTAAATTGATTTTTTTTCCATTTAATTTTTTCCAAATGGACACTATATGTTTATAAGCTTACTCTTCTATTCTCTCCTAAGGAATTGTTTTCCGAAAACACATACAAACACTCCCCAAACTTGCACAGCCACTATTTGTTGACATTTCAAAGGAAAATACTTCTATGCAACGTTAAATAATAATTGGTCAGAAAGGAAAAAAAAAAATTCCAAATAAATCTATCTATAATAATATATATATATTTTTTGTCACTGGGGGTAAACGGTTTTCCATACGTTATACTTTTTTTTTTTTTTTTTTTTTTTTTTTTTTCAGTCGAATATCCATAAGGTTATACAGCTAGTTAGGATGTTATATATGTTTCTAAAGAAACTATATTCACATTCTTCCAAAATTCATTAAAATAGAGACTATATGAGTCTACTATGGTAGATAGAGCAAAAAAAAAAAAAAAAAAGGTAGAAAGAACTAAAAAACGTAAGAATGGCCGAGTAGGATAACCACGGTTGAATCAACCACTGCTCTTCAGCAATTTGAGACGCTGCACAGACCGGATGAAAGTCCTGCCAACCCAAAATTTCCTGTAGTTAATAAAAAGTACATGCCAGGAACAATAAAATAAATTATGATTAATTGTGTTCTTCCAATTTGATGACAACAGTAAGAAGAGGGTCATTATTATCCACCAGTCTTTGTCTCTTTATTTATTTATAATTTATGTAATAACTTTAATTCAAAATTACTATACAATGACAACTGCTGAGAATTTTAAGTACGTTCGTAATATTAATTACAATTTATGAATTTATTTGCCATTCAAATTAAAGGCTACAGAACTAATAAATTTTTTTATATACACCCCCCTAAGATTTGGGTTAATAGCAAAAACACCCTCAAAGTTTTAATTCTTCCTTTTAACTTCCTAAGGTTTTTATATCAACTAAATTGACCTTTGAGATTAACTTTCATTAACTCTTATGGATGGTAAAATCACGTAATAAGTGATACAAATTAGTTCTTGAGTCTTCTTACTATAGTTACGCCATTTTTTCATCTATAAGAGTTAATGAAAACTAGTTTCTGTGGTCGATTTGATAGGGTGGAAACCTCAAGGAATTATACAGGAGAATTGAAATCCCTATTTTTGTGACTGACCCAAACTCCAGGAGATATTTTTGTATTTTGGCCTTAATTTAAAGTAAAATTTTAAAATTGAAACAAATTATTTCATATCAAGAGGGTTAATACACAAGCTAGCAATATCATAAAGCAAAAAGGAAAAGAACATGAGATTGGTTCAAGTCTTCTAGTGATTCATGAGATTGGTTCAAGTTTTTTAGCTAATACCGTGAACCCATCCTCCAAAGATTTTTCCATATAAGTACTAGGTATGTGTGGAATAGATGAATAACAATTACCTGAGGATTAGTAAAGTCTTTTAAGAATTGTGTACACTGTACACTCAGGAAAAAAGGGTGGTCATCCTCTCCTCTACTAGTGAGCATCGAGTAAAAAATTTTAACATTGGAACATTCTTATAAGTAGTCATATGTTACTCATTTTGGTTGACTTGTTTATACAATCAATTCAACACTAACCTACCTATAAAAAAATCAATACCAATATTCTGTAGCTATTAATTAAAAATCAACAAGTCTAAGTCCACATCTTACTTGCAATTATTGCTTAAAAAAATATTGGATTAACTAATGTAAAAAACAGTGTCTGATGCCCAATTAAAAGAAAAATTGAATTCATTTAACAAAAATGACTTCTCTTGACGCCAATTCGAGTCTTTTTATAATCTATGCTAACATATATACAGATTGTGGATTCAAACACTAACCTCCAAGGTACATCTTGAGCAAATAGCCAATCTCCTTCCCTATCTTGATAAATGAGCTTATAATTGTTTGAATTTTTCTCACAAGCTTCCGACCCTAGAACAAAACCCAAAAAAAAAAACAAACTTGTCAATTTGATGCCTCGCTCATTGTTCCTCGTTTTCAACGCACCGTGCCACACACATAAAATTCCACATAACTTTTTTTTTTTTTACATACAAACTTACACTTCCTAAACATGTCCATTAAGGTGTCAGTGAGTGTTTCAAAAGAATGATGCTGACTTAAGTCAACTTTTCTTGCAATCACAACTCCTTCCATCTTCACCTTCACGTACATGGAGTTTGATGCTCTTCTGCCTCCACAAACATAGCCATTCTCAACCATTTGATTATTATTCCATGCTCTATTAACTTGGTTCTCATGGCAAAGCCTCTTCCTCCATGACTTAATTGGTGGCCACCCCACAACACCATCTCCATCCCCAACATTCCTACAATATTTTTTAAAGTTAAATCAAACCAAAACAGAAAAAACAAAAAGCACCCAATATACAATTATATACATACTTGTTAGCAGCGAATAAAGAGTGATTCTCGAGGTCTTTAGGGTCGTCTTCCTCGTTTGGATGGTTGTTGTTCCAAAGCAACAAAGGAAGCGTTCGAGGCACAACTCTATCTCTAGTACTACTCTCAAAGGCTTGGCCAAAACTGCGTTTGTTGTTGTTGTTGTCGATGTTGATGATGTCATTAATATCTTCATAGCTAGGAGTATAGAATGGACCAATAACATGATCTACCTCCTTATTATTAGCCTCAAAACCATAGTAATTTAAATCAAACGCCTTGGAAGTAGGATTGCTGCAGGGAAGAGCGAGACCCAGTTGAAGTTCCATGTAGTTCCAACAATAAGAAAACAGAAAGTACCCAATAAAAAATACACACAGATAACAAAGATGTGTGAAGGCAAAGACTATAAGACTATTTGGGTTTTTAAGGGGATCTGGGTTTGATTATAGCAAGGGAGTTTTAATATATATAGTACATATGAAAGAGTAGTGAGTGACACAGAGAGAGAGACAAGGAATAGAGAGTAGGAAGGTGCGCTGGGCGAGTGTGGGACATAGTGTTGGAAAGAAATGCAAAGAGTCCGTATCAGTGTTTCACTTTTGGCCGACCCAATTGCCTGCTTGTTGGCTTTGCTCATTGTTTTCTGAACCCCCAACAATATCCTGTTTAAAGCTACTCACGCGCATTCAACCCACGTACTGTGCACACTCACTATTTTATTCTTCGTACTTGGGCTTCACTATTTTACTCCTCCATTGGGAGGAAGGACCCTACAGGTTTTCACTTTATAGGAGTTTTTGTTCTGAGTTACAGTTGCCACTTTATTCACTGTAATCGTATTTTGTTTAAATTGTAGTGTTTTTTTTGTCATTTGTCATTTATGTTAGGATTTCTTCTTATATTCCTCTCTAAGTTTATATTCCATTTTCCAATTTTATGTTGAAAGGCTTAAAAAAATATTCTCTACTTATGCATCATGGATTTCTAGTTTTCTCTGCTTTGAGTTGTTTGTAAACTTCAAATGATTTTTTATTTTTTTATTTTTATTTTATTTTTAAGAAAGCTTTGTTAAAACTCAAAAGGAAAATGCTTTCAATAAATTTGATGTTGGTATTTTGTTTGTGAGAATTAGATATTAACATCGTGAGACATATATTTATAATTTTTTATTTTATTTTATTTTTTTGGAAACCAATCTTTGTAAAAACTTCATATAACACGTTAGGAATCACAATACTAAACTCAAAAGTTTAACTCTATCAATTTTGGTTCAATTATTTATAGTATTAATCATTCACTTTTATCAATATTGAAATTTTACTACTTCTTAGACATGAATTTCTAACATACACTTTTACAAAATCTCATTAAATGGAAGTCAAATAGTAAATTTATTTAAAAGCATTAAGAAGTCTATATTGCCATAACAGGAGTAATAGTTTTTTTTTATTTTTATTTTTTACAAATAATTACAACATGCTACTAACTCCCAGCTCAAATCCTTTCCTTTCAAGCACTTTATACATGGAGATGTGCCAATTCAGTTACAAGGCTTTTGACTTTTTTTTTTAATAGTTCAATAGTTAGGGAAGAGAGATTTTGACAAAGCATTTCTTTTCCAAACCAAGTAATACTAGTCGCCAACCCGTGCGATGCACGGGATTCTTTAAAAAGAAAAAAACAATATTGCACTTATCATTTGCTGCACTAAATCAAAATGTCTCAAGACTCACTAATCAAATAATACAACTAAATGGAGAAGACCCAAGCATAACATAAAATCTTCACTAATTCAAATATTAAACATTGTCAAACCTAGTACATGCTTGTGCCCAATAAAAAATTATAAAGACAAATAAGGGATAAAGAAATCTTGTATATCATCTCCATAAAAATACATACATGCCAAAAATATTAATACCACTAACATAGGTCCATTGGCAATGAAGTTATTTTCATAGTTACATATATACTGTGAATAAACAAATAAACAAATTGCAATAATGATTGCAATCTTATTTTCATAATAAATAAATAGAATATAGTTACCAATGTCAAATTCTTTTGCTATGACTCAAAAAGAGTAGAAAAAGAACATAATACAACAAATCTACATTATATAGAAGAGTACATCATATATTTATTCAACATAAAACATAGAGTTTTATAAATCAAGAAAAGGGATTGCTTCCCACAAGGGCCACAACATTTTGCATAACAATCTACAGGAAAATCAAAAGATTCCATCAGCAAATTTCTCAAAACATAAAACTGCATAAGTAATAAATTCGTTGAAAGTTTTAATTAAGAGAATTATACTTCAGTTTATGAGGTTATGAGGTTAAAAGAAGTACAATTCATGCATTAAAAGATTGATTATGAGGTTAAAAGATTCCGTGAACAAAAAATGCATTTATTTAAAACTATGATTGCCAACACTAACAGAGAACAAACATTTGAGAGTATAGCTCTCCCAGGCATTCTATCAAACCCCTGTTAGGAATCTCAAACAACTATATTAACCAACCCCAACCTTCCCAAAAAAAAAAAAAATTCCCACAAAAACACAAATATTTTAGTCATATATGTAGCAATACCCAGAAAAAGAAAATTTAATTTTTGGGGTTATACCATCCTTCTTTCCTCTCATCCTAATAATTCCAATTCTCCAACACTACCAACCATGAACGGCTAAATAAAAACAAATCTCAAGAAAAACCCAAAACCTAAATCATAATGTCCAAATTTTTAAAACAAAAAACAATTACCAGTAGCCCATGAACGGCTAAATAAAAATAAATCTCAAGAAAAACCCAAAACCTTAATCATAATGTCCAAATTTTTAAAACAAAAAACAATTACCAGCAGACCATGAACGGCTAAATAAAAACAAATCTCAAGAAAAACCCAAAACCTTAATCATAATGTCCAAATTTTTAAAACAAAAAACAATTACCAGCAACCCATGAACGGCTAAATAAAAACAAATCTCAAGAAAAACCCAAAACCTTAATCATAATGTCCAAATTTTTAAAACAAAAAACAATTATCAGCAGACCATGAACGGCTAAATAAAAATAAATCTCAAGAAAAACCCAAAACCTAAATCATAATGTCCAAATTTTTAAAACAAAAAACAATTACCAGCAGCCCATTAACGGCTAAATAAAAACAAATCTCAAGAAAAACCCAAAACCTTAATCATAATGTCCAAATTTTTAAAACAAAAAACAATTACCAGCAGACCATGAACGGCTAAATAAAAACAAATCTCAAGAAAAATCCAAAACCTAAATCATAATGTCCAAATTTTTAAAACAAAACACAATTACCAGTAGACATATAAACCATGCTGTTTATATATAAGCTGTGTGTTTAAAGTTTTGTGTTGGTATGGAGGCTTTCACTCTGAAAGGCCTATGGAAACGTGCCATGCGTGATTGACAGAGAAACATGGTTATTAAATGTAACTGGGGGGCTATGGACTGCAAGATCTGGTACGTACACGTGGACAGAGAAACATGATCCAGTACGTAATTAAGGGTATCAAGCTTCGGGTACATTAGGGGAAGGAGATAGCGGCTGAGTTTTAGTTTTAGGTTTTAAAGAGGTATTAGGTTTTGTAACGTGTATTTGGTGGGGGAAAAAAATTTTATAAAAAAAAATTAAATGATGATGGGGAAAATTGTGGAAAAAAAATTAAATGATGATGTGGAAAATTGTGGAAGCTTCAAAAGCTTCGGTTTTATATATATATATAGATGAGTAATATTTAAAACAAAAACAAAAATCTGAATATTCTTTAACGACCAACTTATATATATTCTTAAAAAAAAAAAAAAAAAAAAAAAAAAAAAAAACAACAACAACAACAAAAAAAAATTAGAATGATTTGAAAATTAAATAAATTTTTTTAGCTTAAAATACAAATTATTTTCAACAACCAACTTATATATAATTTTTCAAAGGCCCCTTTTTCATGTAATTTTACACAAATTTATTTTAAAATAAATGAAAATAAGCAGCTAATTACACAATCAACATTTTTTTTTGAGAGTGAATTACACAATCAACATAAAAGCCTTAACTTAAAAAAAAAAAAAAAAAAAAAAATCAAAGCCTTAAATTTAGGACAAGGAAACAAAACTTAAAAAAGAAGGGGAAAAAAAAAAGTTTTAGCGTTCTCTTCACGCTCCCAATGTAAGAGCGAAACTGCACTGTCATTTCTTTCTGTGTCTCTCTAAGGGCCCACCAAATTAATTGAAGACATCTAGATTGTACAGCAGATTTCCCCAATATAGCTACTGCCTTGATAGTCAAACCCAAGGGAGCCGGGTGGGTCCGACCCACTTAACATGGTTTGTATCCAAAGTCTTGGACATGCCTTACTCTAGTGATTGGGTTAAAGACTTTCTCTCCTAGGTTGATGAGGCGTGACTTTTCGACTCCTATTTGCAGATTGTAATCAACAGGAGATTAATGGCATGATTGACATTCAAATTAGACTACATGCCCAATGATTTTATACCTAAAAAAAAAAAAATCTTTTTGGTAGGTGGTATTTTTTATCAAAGAATTTTGATTAGATTTACACGTCAAATGATTTACACAATTTGACCGGTGGTTAAAAATTGTTAATAACCTCTAAAGAGCTAGTTTAATAGTTCTTAGGATCTTATGAAGATATTTTTTTTTGAGAAAAATCTCATGAAGATATTGTGTTCAAAAACTTCCGATTAGTATTTTTGGACTCACCGACTCACATATAATGGATTTCTTTCTTTATAATTGTCTTGTGTATAACATGGGAAAACTAGACAAACTCAGAAAAATAATTAGGTGAATCTTACGTGTATGAAATAGAAAAATTAAACAAAATCATAAGAATAATTAGGTGTTTGAAGAGTTCTGGACAACTACTTTCCCGACTTACCTCCAATGAATTTCTTTCTATATAATTATTTTGTGTATAAAATGGGAAAAGTAGACAAACCCATAAGAAAAATTAGGTGTATCTCATGTGTATGAAATGAGAAAATCAGACAAAACCAGAAGAATAATTAGGTGTTTAAACAATTCCGGACAACTATGTTCCCAACTATGTTCCCGACTTACCTCCAATGGATTTCTCTCTCTCTAGATGTTTCTCTCTCTAGATATTTTGTGTGTATAAAATGAGAAAAGTAGATAAACTAAGAAAAATAATTAAGTGTTTAAAGAGTTCTGGATAACCACATTAAAAAAGAATTGTTTAAAAATGACTCATATTATGACGAAGTTATTAACATGTTCATTACGGACTAGTACACATAGACAAGGACTTACAAAAGCAATTAAAAACCAATTGTTTACGAGACCGTATCTTTGGTAATGGTTTTAAAAATGTATTGCTTGTGCGTGAGAAGAGAAAGAGAGAATCTAAACAATGCAACCAACAACAAATGTGTTCCTATGTCTACCCCAGAGAGATTATAATTTATATATTAATTTTACAAAAACTAACAAACACATGTTCCCTATGTGATTCGTTTGGGTTATGTTTGATACTTTCATTATAATAAAAAAAATCCAAATACAATATAATTTTTGTAAGGTCCAACTTTTGCCTACGCGAATGACACAATTCCAAAGAATTCTACTTAGAAACTTTGCCCCCCATAAACCAAATCACATACGCAGTTTCTGTCAATAGTTTGAGAGTGATTGGAAGAAAATAACGGGGATTTCACGTGATCCACAGCAAGCCCACGAGTCCCCTGGACCGCTTAATTTTAGGACACGAGTCAAGAATATGGTGCCCATTGCCACCCGCATTCTTACAAGCATTTCGTAATCAATTCGATTAGTCACATTTAATCTTTACCTAGTGACCTCTTATGTGAATTGGTCCAGCCCTCTATAAGAAAGGACCACATTTCACATGGTACATGGACCAAAAAAAATTCCAGACTCATGTATGATTCTTGATCAGTTTACCATTTGATGCAAGTTTGAATTACAGTGATTGTTTGGCCATTTCAATGGAGAGGAATTTGACACAGAAGAAATTTCGTCCACTCACATTGTGCAATGTTTTGTAGTGGTTCCAGTAGGTTTCAACAAGTCTAAAATTGTAGGGGAGGCTCTACTGAATAGGCTATTTTCAAAGTTCAAATTAGCTTTCAATTAGGTCCCCTACTTGGGTCCACCAAGTTAATTTTTCAAATGCAAGCTTTAGCTAAACAAAAAATTCTTGTCCTTGGAGTGATAAAGGAATAAAATCAATTATTCCGCGACATAAACAAGGGAATCAAATAACTCAAACAAGGAGGAATTATTAGGTTTATCACCAGAGGACTTTTGAAATGATTATCTCTAGTCTTCCCAACCAATAAAATGCTACCATTTTTGAAAATGAGATATCACCTGATATCTTTTATTTATTTATTTATTTATTTTTTTGTGTTGATTAGAAAGTTAAATCACACATTTGTATATATGACATTGTTTCATTTATTGGGAGGATCGCTTTAACAATCTTCTTGATGGACCTGATAATTTTTCAAAAAAGGATCATATGGAATATATGACTAGGTCATTTTATCGAATTGTTTTGTTCTAATTTGGCTAACATTAGTTATCCATTAAGAAAACAATTTCATTTTGATTTGTTTTTGAGTGATATGAAAAGGTTTTGAAGATAATGTGGAGGAAAGTGTTATCCTAAACTAAAATTTAATATAATGGGTAATGCTACATGCTTGTGATCACCTTTTGTGGTCTCATTGTCGGGTTAGGGGTTCCCTACATTTTCCTTGAAGATAAGCAACTCTTCTAGATTCATACCCCAAAAAAATACAATGTCCCCTTCAATTTGTTAAAACCGATAGTGATGAGCCATTGAGCGCTCACTGATTTTATCCGGATTCTCTCCAAACCCTCTATTGTTTGGTTTTTTTTGGATTGCAGCACACGTGGGTGCGTGGGCTCCAAAGTCCAAACAGAATGGGCATTGTGTCATTTGTGTCTATGGTAGGGTCATCACTCATCACACGGCTAACGATCTTAATTTTTGTTCCCAAAATTTTCACAAATTTTCCCATAAGTTTAGATTTACATTGAATCATAAAAAAAATCATGAATTTTCTTAATGAAAATTGCTAGAGATACCCATAATTTCAATAAAAAATTTCACTCCACTCTCACATTTGTATTGTAATAGAGCTAGGTAATGTGAAAGCTCGTGACAGTGGAGTGAAAGATTCGATGGAATTTTTCAACGCCCCTTACTAAAATTTTATACCTGTAGATTTATAGTCGTCATTATGTCACTTGTGTGGTTTTTTATTTTATTTTTTTAATTTTAATATTGGTTTACTATTTGTTTTATACATCAATGATTGGAGTATAATGATTTAAATCTTTCATGTCTTTATTGGAAACATTATAAAGTATTAATTGAATTACAAAACTTTTAAACTCCGTTTGGTTAAGGTAATTTTAGGAGGGATAAAAGAGGAAGAGAGAAAAATTGGAAGAAAATGACATTTTTATGTGCTTGAATAGGGAAGAAAATGTGAGAGAAAATTAATAGTGCCAACTGGCCAAATGTTTTCTTCCTGAGCTCACAAAAATAAAATCTCCCTAGAATAGGGAGAAAAGAAAACCAAAGAGAAAACGTGAGGGACAAAAAGTCCTCCATCTTGGACAAAATAGGCCCCCTATGAAGCGTGATGTTTTTTTTTTTTTTTTTTTTTGGCTTTGTCATTTCTTTCAATTTGATCTTTTTCTTCTATTACTTCTCAACAATTTTCTGTTCTCATTCTCCTTTTTTTTTTTCATCTATTTTGGGTTTTTATTTATTTATTTTATATATCCTCTTTCCCACTCATTTATTTTGGGTTCTTTTATATATATAAAATGAAGTGGGCATTTATACACAAGTTTAAATAATAATAAAATAATATATTACTTTTTTAATTTTTTATCTAATAATTAAGATTGAAGTAAAAGAGTAAATTTATATAATCTACATTTTTTATAATTCTGTTTTTCTTCTCAACTAAATAAAAGAGTTTTCTATTTTTCCACTTTTCTATCTCAACCAAACAAAGTAAAAGAAAACTAAAATTTTTTATATTCTCCTACTTTTCAATCCTCATGACCAAATAGAACCTTAGCATTAATTGTTTACTAACAATTCTAATTTTTCCACGTTCACCAACTTGCTCCGCATACATACCATGTATCTTTTTTTGGCTTAAACTTGTTCCATACAAATTGTTAAAGCAACTAAAATTATAATTTGAAGTCATAATTTCTTGACCGCGACCTGCGTGGTGGATTTACAATAACTCTCTCTTACACAGATCGGTGGACATGGCCACAATTACAATTGCTCCAGCTCCTTCTCCTCCCACTGCAAATCGTATATATTTTTTTGTTACAATTTCTTCATTTGGGCCTGTCTTGGTTTCTCAGTTGTTAACGTTTTCTTCATTTGGGTTTGTATGACTTGGGTTAATTTTGGATCCACTTGGGTCTGTGTTTTAATCTTGTTTGATGGAGATATTGTTCGATGGTGGACCGGTGGTGGTGTGAGTGGGTCGGTGACTCGGTGGTGTTGCTGTGAAAGTGAAAGGGATTGAGGAAGAGATAAAAAATTATTTATACATTTATTTTAAGAGAAAAAAATAATATTTTTTTGAAATAAGAAAAAAAAATTAAATAGAGTAAAAAAATAAATATTAAGTCTAATGTAAAGAATATTAGTTAAAAAACATTTGAGAATAAGTTTTGACTAACTGATGATGGTGATCTGAATGTTCTATGGCAAGTCGTTATTGGTGGAATATAGAGTAGTATACAAAAAATTGATACAAAATAGAAATTTTACTCTACTCTTGGAGACTTAAACTTCAGCCCCTGTCCTACCCACTTCACAAATACTTATATTTGTGGAGTAACCATCGCACCAAAGATGTACAATAGTGATATAATTTTTGAAATTCCTTAAAATTGATAAGGAATCTTGTTAGATTTGGATTTTTTTTTTTTTGAGAATGAGATTTGGACTAATTGATTAGCCATTATCCCACGTTTAATCGAAACAGGAAACTATTCCACTTTTACATAAATCAATACCAACTGTCCGCCACTATTCTCTTTCATTCATTCGAAAATGACACACAGACCCTGGAATAAGAATTAGTCATACCAGGGTCGTTCCATTTATTAGGATGCCTATTATTCAATACCAGGGCCTGTGTCTTACAAGTGTATAGGGGAGGGGGGGGTCTCTCCTCTATTCTTTTTTTTTTGGTTTCCCGCAGTGTTTTCTCAAAACTTTCAACTAGAGACTAATCATTGTTCGTGACGGATGGGTCCATAGCAGGATAAATCGTTGGCCTAGGAAGTTTTTTCAAAATATTGGTACCCAGACTTGAACTAGGGAGCTCCTAGTCAAACTCAAAACAATCACTTTGAGACCGAGTGCCCAACCACTTGACCAACCCCACTGGGTTTCTCCTCTATTCGTAAAGCAGGGAAGTACCCCAACTTAAAAACTGGCCAGAGAAGAGACTTTCATAACAGTGGACACACAATAACTACGTCAAACCAATGAACTAAATGGACTAAATTTTAAAAATTTGACTTAAACAAACAAAAATTAGTGAATAAGCCTAAGTAGAAATATGTATGGATAGATATTACAGATTGGAATGAATAATTTAAGTCTAAAAGAATCAATTAGTTCCAATTAATTCAACTAGTAAAGTTTTTTGTTATCGAATAATTATGCTATTTATTTGTATTATTATTTTTTATTAGAAGATGTTTGTATTAAAGTTGTTAATTGGTAAATGAAAAGGTGCAGGGGGTTTTAAAGGATTATAATTCTCATTAATTTTGAATGAGTTCTATAAATAAGAATATTTGCCTCATTTATCCACATATATAAAACAACAAAAATATAAATATATATATATATATATATAGAGAGAGAGAGAGAGAGAGAGAGAGAGAGAGAGAGAGAGAGAGAGAGAGAGAGAGAGAGAGAGAGAGAGAGAGAGAGAGAGAGAGTTCAAATTACACCTGGTATAACTTTGCAAGAGTTACACATTTTTTAGACTATTGATTTTTATTAAATCCAACACTAACAGTCATCTCATTATCTTTCTAAAAATAAGTGATGGAATATTAAACGAGTCTCTCCACCCTCCAAATCCAGCCAATCTTCTTCTTGTTCTCCTCTCACTCTCTCTCCACCCCCATAATCACAGTTAATAGACACTCTAAAATTTCAGTAATTAGCTCATTTCAAAATTTTGCTGAAAACTAACTTGGTATCATTAGCCTAGATTTGGTCGATTTTTATATCAAATATAAATATATATATATATATATATTAAAGAAACTTTTTGAGTAAATGTTGAGGATGAGAAAATGTTGAACTTTTCTTTCATTGCTTTTAACAACGGAATAGAAGTCGTGTCCATGTTTCCTTGCTAAATTAAACTTCTAGCACTTCCCTCATTCATTTTTTTTATCAATGCGCTTCTTGTATTTATTTCTTTTAGATTATTATAACCCATCTAATAGTTTCGTTGTAGGCACAACAGAAAGTTAATATGATTTTTGAAATAATATGGTGTATCTAAAACTCATATTAGCACGCAAAGACTATGCATGTGCTGCTTGTCAGCCGTGAAGTAAAGCAAAGTCTCATACAAAAATAACAAAACATAACTCAAATTCAAAATTCATGCTGAAGTTTCTGCCCACCCCAAAACTATATAGTGCTCTTTAATGGCTGGAAAGAAAAAAATCACATTGTGCTCTACGGGTGGAAAGAAAAAGGGCAAAAGAAAAGTCTAGAAAGAAATTAATAAGGAGAGAGAAAAAAAGACTATAGTATTAATTAGGTAATGAGAGGAAAAGAAATAACATTTAATAATGTCTTTTCAACAGAGAGAGAGAGAGAGAGAGAGAGAGAGAGAGAGAGTGATTGATGCAAATGATGCAAATGATGTATATTTGAGAAGGATTAAGTAAAGAAAGATGTTTTATTTGGTGGAGGTTTGGGCTAAGTTATTAGTGCATAATTAACTCTTGGAGGGGATAAGTCAAATAGTAATTTCGATGCTCCGTGGAATTTGTCAATTACAAATGGTTTAAATCTCCTTAACAATGGTGAGATTTCTGTGAACCAATCTGACTAGTTTCTTTCTATTTTTTGTTTTGTTTTCGTAATAATTTTATTCTAATATTATCACTTACAGCTTTTAGATAGAACGGTAATTTTTTTTTTTTTTAATGTTTTTAATAAAGACTTTTAGATTTCGAATCACATATATATACTACTAAAAAGGGTACATATAGTATTATTTTGTTAAGTGGTCGTCCTTGGTTCATTTAATTACAGACAGCGAAGCTTTTGAAATGTTGTAGTTGGCAGTATCACTGTTAGAGATACTCCATACTAAGCCCATATTTCTTATGGACACGGTAGTGTCCTCTTGAATTGAACCTTTTTTTTTTTTTTTTTTTTATAAGCTCTTGAATTGGACCTTGAAAGCAAACAAAAGAAATAGAGAAAAGAATCAGAAGATGGACCATTTTTCAAATCACTTCCATTGGATAATGTTCTCTAGTTTTCGAAAGTGGGCACCAAGACAAGGCTTGTCTGGGCTTGGCCATCTATTTGTCATCTCAAGCTCGGCCTTAAGAACAAAGGCAACAAATATATCGTTTTCTTGATCTATTATCAACTCGTCCAACCTTTATGTTTTTTAACACGCAATTAGATAAAATTTACAAAAGATAAAAACTCAATGTAATTTAGTTGGATTTAATTTTATCAAGGAAAGCAATACCGTAATGTATTGGCCTGTACTAGTTAGTTGTATTGAGGATTTTTCAAGTGTTTTGACCGGTATTGATGTTTCAGAAGGTACAATAAATAATATTTTTAAAAATGTTATTTTAGGTAATATATTAGGCTATTTATTTATTATACTAGGTTAATATTTGGGCTTTATGAAATATGTGGATTTTAAATTATATATGTTTATAAATATGTAAACACATACATATAATTTAGTTGAATTTAATATATATATATATATATATATATATTAATAGCCAAAACTGAGAGAAAATCTAATTATATTTCAA
The DNA here is from genome assembly GCF_932294415.1 of Quercus robur. Lineage (NCBI taxonomy): Eukaryota > Viridiplantae > Streptophyta > Magnoliopsida > Fagales > Fagaceae > Quercus > Quercus robur. Next base: position 84,142,421 of record NC_065535.1, read on the forward strand.
ATTGAAATTCAATTAGAGTCTAATTTTGCGCCACATGTCCCATCTAATCTAAGTTTTTAAATTTTTATGCCAAGTTAGTTAATTCAGTGTAAAAATTGAAATTCAATTAGAGTTTAATTTTGAGCCACATGTCTCATCTAATCTATTTTTTTTTTAAATTTTTGTGCCATGTGAGTTAATTTAGTGTAGAAAATGAGGAGTTTAATATAAATAAATTATAAAAAACCGAATCATATATTTAACTCTATATATAAAATTAGAGGAAGAGAGTTTTATAAAAAAAATAAAAAATAAATAAAAAATAGAGGAAGAGAGAGTTTGAATGATTTTGTATTTATGAGCCAATTTTTTTTTCTTTTTTGTGTATCTAAAAATAATTCAAATTTATAAGTCATTTATGTAATATATCATGACTACATACGGTCCATTACTAACTAGTTAATATATATACACAGAGCAATGCTTACAGAAAATTCAATTAGAATCAAAATTAGATTTTTCTTTTGTTAGCTTTCCATACAAATTAAATTATTTAGATTTTTTCTGTTGTTTTTTCTCTGAACTAATGAACATTTTTAAAAAAAATACTGTTTCTATTTAGATATTTTGTATGCTAGGATTTTGAATGTAACAAATTGTAATTGAGCAGAACGATCCCATATACCTATCCTCATTCAATTGTATTTAGAAGAATTTCACGGACAGTGATTGTGAATTGCAATTGTATATGTAGTATCTAATAACGATTTTCAAATATATACAATAAAAAAAAATAAAAGTGCAACTCTTACTCTTACGGTTCTAATTCCTAGAATTTATGATTCTTTTCAATATGAGAATCCTAGTATCCACCGAAAGAATCAAATCGATGAAGTAAAAAAAGTATAGGCGTATATTAATAAACGAGAATAACATAATTTTTTTTTAGCATTCCGAATAAATAATTGATTGAGCAGTTGACAGATGATCTGGGGGTTTAGTTCCATGGGGAACCTCTTTGGATTTCGAAAAGGATTAGTAAAACACACTCATTTTTATTTTTAACACTTGAACCGTGATATGAAATGAGTTCAATAAAGCAAGCATAACATAAATCGAATTTCTAAAATAATACAACAAATAATAAAGCAAGCGGTAACGCGCAATATGTGACTTGCCCAAGGAAATATTTTATTATGTGGAGTATTTCGTTGGACAACCACTATGTCTATGTTGTTTCCCATAAAGAGTCTGTATCCACTTAATAACATAACCATTTTCTCTTTGAATAGTAAAAAAAAAAAAAAAAAGAGGTGGAAACCAAAAACAAATAAAAAAAGTGAAATAAAAAGGGCTTTGCAGAACGGTCTATAAAACAATTGATATGGGTTGAGTTTGATTCCTCAACTCAATTAGTAGTACCTCTAGAGTCCACTTCTACCCCATACTACGAGTGAAAGAGAAAATGTAAAGACTACCATTAAAGCAGCCCAAGCGAGACTTACTATATCCATGTGAATTATATCCCATATCTCCATAAATATGAAGGAATTATTCCATTACCCTTCCCTAATCATTATTATATTCACTAATCACTATTAATAGTGGAATCGCTGGCGCGGAGTCAAAAGTGAAGTGGATTATGACCCAACACCATTGATGAAACAATTCACTAAACTCACAATTCTAACTGGTTTTTATATTATATTATATGATATGATTTAGATCGGAAAACGGTAAGAACAAGCAAAATACGTGGATATGCCTTTAGAAGTTTCAGGGGAATGTTACTAACATGTAGGAATAATAATACCTAGTCTTTCTTTTGTTGACCTTCATTTCATTATCATTAAGTAAAAAGTATAAAAAAATAGAGTCAAGATAGATCACTATCTATCACATATCCCTATTTCTCATTTTATCCAATCCTTACGTTACATCTCTCGCTTGTCTCTGCAAAATAATGGGACGATATTCTATTACATTATTGACTGGGGTAGGGGTTACAGAAAAGAAAGAATTTCTTCTTGTACGTTCTTTATAACTTTATAAAAGAATTTATAACTTTATAAAAGAATAATAAGTAAAAATAATATAATATATAAGTAAAAGTCGATTATCTATTCAATTATATCATATTAAATTGATTGCCGGAGCACTTAGAGAATTTCATGAGTCTGTATGCAAACATACAAACAAAGTGTAATAAGAAATTTGGCGTAACTAATATCATGAAAATTGCAAAGAAAAATTATTTTAGTACCTCCAAATGTCCTAGTCAAACTAACATCTTATATGTTTTATAACCCAAGCTAACATTAATAGCATCACTACAATTCATCATTCTTGTAGTTATATATTAGTTTTATCTAATCTTTTGGCACTTACTCACTTCAATTCAACTCAACTAAATGCTAAAGGGATTTACTAACGTGTGCCCTTAGGGCACATATTAGTAAACTATTTTATGAAACTTTTTATGAAAAAACGAAAAAGTAATTACTTATTTTGACAGTTTTTTCAATTCTCTATAAAAACTTTCCCAAAATGGATAGTTAATGTGTGCCCTAAGGATACACATTAATGGACCCAATGTTAAAAAGGTCATATAATATTAATTTATTAGAGATCGTAATGAAAGCACTGAAATGGAGATGCGAGCTGCATAACATTTTTTGGCCAAATCATAGAGGATGCAAAGTGGTGGTGCTCAAGCATTGGACTAGGTTTGGGTTGCTCATGCAGTCATGACATTCTTTAGACTGTTAGCCCATGCACTAGCATGAGTGGCCCACGACAAAGGAGTTTATGTTTGTTGTAGTTAATGTTCCATAAAAAAAGCTCGTGTACTTCTGTTTGATTTTCATCAATAAAATCACTCTCTTTATTCCCCCCCCCCCCACCCCAAAAAAAAAACTAAATGTTACTCTCAATTAAATCAGGGTTTATATATATATATAGATTACTTGGTACTCTATTTATATATTTAACTTAATTTTTTCCTTATAAATTACACATTGTTTGAGTGGTCCTATTTAAATTTTTTGTTTTTAAGAAGATGGTCCAATTTAATTTAATTGTATGTCCATATCTTAATTTTTATTTAAAAAAAAAAAGCAAATAAAATGGATCTAATTAACTTGATCTTGTGGCCTCATAATAAATTAAAATCTTCTTCTGTTTGGATTTTCTTTGTTATAGCAGTCCTTATCTTCTGCACTATTTTTTAGGTCCCTTATTTATTTTATAGTTGACCTATGGTGGCTCTTTCTAAATGCTGCTATAGGCTTTTACAAGACCAGGACCTATAGTGGAGTTTGAAAAATACTGCTATAGGTCCCTCGAATTTTATTTATTTATTTATTTTTCGGGTTGGGCTATAGTGACGCTTTCCAAACGCTGCTATAGGTCTCTCAAATTTTATTTTTATTTTTTTTTCTGAGTTGGGATATAGTGACGCTTTCCAAATACCATTGTAGGTCCCTCAATTTTTATTTATTTATTTGGTTGAATCTATGGTGGCGCTTTCCAAACGCCACTATAGGACCCATAGTGGCGTTTCTGCAATGTTACTATAGACCCTTCCAAACGATGCTATAAGCCTAATGTTTTAAAATGCCACTATAGACCATTGAAAATGTGGCTATAGAAAACCTATAGCAGTTTTTTTCATAAATGCCACTATAGGGTATTTATAGTGGCATTTTTTTATAAACGCCACTATAGGCCCGCTTTTATGTAGTTTAGAGTGTGTTGGTTGCTAGTGTGTCACTTGACAACCATGCTGGTAAGTTTACTAACGTTGGACTTGCTTTTGCTAACAGAGGGGAACTTCAAGGTATAAAATTCAAATTTTCAAATTTTAGGGTATAAAATCCAAACATCCAAAAACTTTAGGGGTGTAATTTGTAATTAACCAAAAAAGAGTTACATGTTAGATGAATGGAGTGAATCTCAGTTGGCAGCGTGTCACTTGACTACCACGTCGACGAGTCCACTAACAAAGGGATTGCTTTTGCTAATGTTGGGGAACTTAAGGTGTAAAATCCAAATAACCCCAAGCTTTAAAGGGTAGTTTGCAATCTACCCAAGTTAAAACTATTAATTGATATTGAAAATTCCACTAAGGAAGAGAAGTGAAACAAAATGAATTTCAATGGTTAGTTGATGGGTCCTTAATAGTATGGTAACTTTATTGTGTGTTTGGATAAGGAACTTCTAGACCATGTTTCAACATTTGGAGGGTTTTTTTCTCAACAACAACAAAAAATTGAGGGAGAAAAAAAGAGAGAGGATAAGAAGGGGAAATAGAAATAGAGAAAAATGAAAAAGTGGCACATATTTGTTCCTTTTATTTAGAAATTTTAAAAAATATAATAGAGGAGAGGGAAGTATATGTCTCTCCTTTTACATGGTTCTCGAGTATGTCGATTCTGGCTTTTGACGATCAACCCCCTAACTACTTCTTGGAGGTTTCTTGGAGAGATACGTGTGAATATGTGTGATTAGTGAGGACATTTGAGTGATTTTGTGTGTATTAGTGAGTCTATTTATAATCTTTCCAATTTTAAGAAGTCACCACTAGTAATTGGTTTCTAAGGTGTGATTGTTCATCTATGCCTACTTCATTTTATTTCCTAATTAGCTAAGGGTTACACTAAAGGCTCCAAAACTAAAAAAGGGTAGGCAAATGTCTTGAACTAAAGGCATGGATGCAAATGTTTTATTATATGTGGAAAATGTGTTAGACACCTCACAATGCCTATCTTAAGACAGTACATTGTTTTGATATCATTCTTAATTTCTATTATTTTAAAAATAACTCAAAAATTTGTCAATTTGGTTTTTTAAAAAGTCATGTGAAATCTATGTATATCAAGTACTAACATGTGGAGTTAGAATATATACATATACTTAGCATGTGAAATACACTGGCAAGATATATACATTTGCATACAAAAGTGGTACATATATCTAGCATGTGAAACTTGTAATATTAGCGCATAAATATTAAGTACACATACCTGAATACATGTCCTCTGTACCATTTGTTGTGTATCACTCTATGTTTTACTAATCACAACTTGTCATGTATTGATTTTACTTTTCTTACAAAATCACTGAAGTTTAAAATGAAAAAAATTCAATACAAAATAAGTTGTGATTGGTGGAACATAAAGTGATACACAAAAAATGGTGCAGAAGATTTGTATCCCGCATACCTAGCATGTGAGAATATACTATATGTGAAATTTAAGTACTAGCACTAGCACTAGCATATACAATCTATGTACATGTACTACCATACGACAATGAATCTAAGTACATGCATAGAGAATTGAGTAACAAAGGGCATACCTAATCTTTTTAAAGGCAATTTTATTTTATTTTCACCTCTTATACAATTCTCACGCAAAAAAGACTACAAAGAAGAAGTTAGTTTAGGGGAGGGGGGATTGTTGATTTTGTTGATTTTTTGGTTTCCACTAATTCAATTGATGTAAATTATTGATAATCTCTGATTCTAAAAACACTTTCTTTTGAAAAACATGTTTTGAAAATGTGAAGGAAACAATACTAAAAGAAATTTGAAAGGAAAAATCCTTGTTTTTTTTTTTTTTTTTTTGGAGATATTTTAAAAACAGAGAATCTTCCCTTGATATTTGGAATGATATTTTTGAAAATCTCATGATATTTTGTAAGAAATGAGATTTCATAGGGAAAAAAAAGAAGCAATTTCTAATGATTTTTTTTTTTTTTTTTTTTTTTTTTGTGAAAATGAATTTTTGAAGAGAAAATGAGGTTTTGGATGAAAAAAAATTTTGGAAAAATGTTTCTCAAAGGAAAGTATATTTCATGTGTCTTAAAAAGTTATTTCAATTTTTAGGAAAATATTTTCGAGAGAAATTCCATTGGAAAATAATTTTTGTGAAAGAGTCTCATGGGTTTTATAAAGAAAACAATCTTGAAATGAAAAAAAACTAATTTTTTTTTTTTTTTTTAATGCAGGTTTTCTTAGAAATATTTTCAAAGTAAATATCATGTGTTTTTGTAGAAAAGATCTTTAGAGGTGAAATTCCCACAGTTTTTTGAAAAACTTTTTTATGGAAAACAACTTCTGAAGACACATGGGTTAGAAACCATATTTTGAAAACAATTTGGAAATTTGATTTGAACTGGATTCGTAAAAGGGATTTGAAAAATGATTTTAGAATACAATTTTTGAACCTTATTTTGAAAACAATTTGGAAATTGAAATCAAGCTGTAAAAAGGCTTTGAAAAATGATTTTAGAATACAATTTTTGAAAATAGTTTTCGCAAAACAATTTTAAAACATTAAAGAGGGGGTTAAAACAAGACATTTTTATGTGGTGTAGTTAAATTCACAATGTTAGTTGGAGAGCTAACATGTGAATTGATACACAAATAAGAGAAAAGTAATGGAATAACATGTTTCTCCTATAAATTTACATGTGCGCGTGCACACACATATGTTTAAGCATTAAATGGGTAGCATGCGAATCAAGATTTCATATATACAATCCATACGTATCTATGCATGTCAAATATGAATTCAAAGAAAGAGAGCTAGATTTCATTATGTGTATATATATATATACACACACGTATAAATCATGAAGTATGGACATATTAGCCATGGTATGGTAACAACCATTTCACAGGCCATCAAGATTTAGCTAAACAAGCATGGATATTCAAATTAGAGATTACATGTATCCATAATCTACTATGCAAACACATAAGGATTAAAACATATTATTCACTAAGTTGAAATTACATTCCAACACTAAAGCAAGAATGGTGAAAATCAAATTAGCACAATCAAGCGATCATAATACCATTTACGCAAAGAAACATGCTATTCAAAGATTAGAAGCATAAAACAATGGAGAAAGTAGAATAAAATATTAGAAATTGCCCTTGAAAATCCTAACTTGGAAGGAGGAGTAATGATTTGGGAAATTATGAAGTATTCTAGAATGTTTGGTAATTATTCTAGGGTTAATTGGGAAGCTAGTTCAAGGGATAATAGGGATGCTAGGAAGCTAGTTCCATGACTAATAGAGATACTAAATCGAAGGATTCAGTTGGTTGTAATTATCTTGCTCAAATAACCATTGGAGCGATGTAATAAACTTTTTTAAAATTTTGAAGAAAGATTACTTTAAAAAGCTTTTTGAAAGGAAAAATCATATTTGTTTTTGATATTTTATGAAAAGAAGGGAGTAATCCTTGGATATTTGGAAATATATAATTAAAATTCTCATGAGAGTTTGTAGAAAATAAGATTTCATGAAAAAAAAAGAAGCATTTTCTCATAAATTTGTACAGAAATGGATTTTTGAAGAGAAAATGAGGTTTTGGGTTTAAAAAAATCTTTTGTAATTAAAAACATTTTTCATAGGAAAGTAAATCTCATATGTTTTAAAAAGTTATTTCCAATTCTGAGGAAAATATTTTTTAAGGAAATTCCATTGGAAAATCATTTTTGTGAAAAACTCACATGGATTTTATGAAGAAACAACTTTTGAAGACACATGGGTTAGAACACCCCCCCCCCCCCCCCCTTTCCCCCTTTTTAATAATAAAAAAAGGAAATTTGATTTGAAATCAAGTTGTAAAAGAATGTTATGAAAGTTGATTTTTAGGAAACAATTTTTTAAAAGATTTTTCGGAAAATGATTTTAAAATGTTCAAGAGATGGTTGAATAAAGCCATTTTGATGTGGTGGAATGGAATTCACAATATTACCTAGAGAGCTAACATTGTGAATTCATATACAAATAAGATCATAGTCATAGAATAGTGAGACTCATAATATTATACTAGGAAATATAAATCTTAATAACAATCTCATATGTTAGAGCATTAGTATTAGTGGTTCTAACAAACCATATTGCTATTTTTAGTATCACCAATACTAAAAAGGATGTTGCAATGGTGAAGGGAAAGCCAAAAAATTTGTCTTTTGAGATACCATGCACAACCAAAAGATGGCTGTGCACTATAGCTAAGAAGGTAAAAAAAAAAACAATATTATATTAAAAGTTATATTATTTTATTGTGTTGGTGGTGATGGTTATTAATTATTGTAATAAATATATTATTTTATTGTGTTGTTTATATACTTTTATTGTGTTGAAAGCTAAAATAAAACCACTAACGTTGGGTGTTTTATAAAGTGAGGTGATAAAATAGATAAAATAGCTTTTCATGGTGCCAAATTGCTAAATTTATGACTCCATCAATATGGATGCTCTATCACCTATAAAACTATATATATTCATGTGAAGTCAAAGAAGCATGTTTAAACATAACATGTATATTTTTAAACATTAAATTGGTAGTATGTGAATCAAGATTTCAATTATGCTATCCATATTTATTCAAGGATGTGAAATAAAAGTTCAAAAAAAGAGGTACAAAGCCTACAATCCATTATATATACATATAAATCACATAGTATGGACATATTAATAATGGCATGGTATATCCATTTCACATGCAATCAATATTTAGCCGAACAAGCAAGGATATTCAAATAAGATAGCACATTTATTCATAATCTACTATGCAAATACATCAGGATTGAAGCATGTTATTCACAAAGTTTAAATTAATATCCTACACTAAAACATGCATGGTGAAAATCAAATTAGCACAATCACAAAAGCATAATACCAAATATGCAAAGAAACATGTTATTCAACAATTAGAAGCATAAAAAAATGTAGAATGTGGAAGAAAGTATTAGAAATTTCCCTTGAAGATCCTAATTTGGAAAGAGGAGTGATGATTTGGGAAATTATAAAGCACTCTAGAATGTTTGGTATGATTAATTGGGATAGTATTGCTAATAACAACTAGAATATTAATTGGGCAGCCAGCTCCAGGAGTAAGGAAGCTAGTACTAGGAATACTAGGGATGCTAAATCTAAGGACTCAGCTGGTTGTAATTATCTCGCTCAAATAACCATTGGAGGGATGTGAAAAACATATTTTAAAAATTTGAAGAAAATTACTTTAATTTTTTTTAAAAGGAAAAATCATATATTGTTTTGATATTTTATGAAAACTAGGGAATTGTCCTTGGATATTTGGAACTATATATCTAAAAATCTTATGAGAGTTTGTAGAAAATGAGATTTCATGAAGAAGAAAAAATTTTCTCATAAAGTTTTACGAAAATGGATTTTTGAAGAGAAAATGAGGTTTTGAGTTGAAAAAAAATCTTTTGTAATCTAAAATGTTTTTCTTAGGAAAGTAATTCTCATATGTTTTAAAAAGTTATTTCCAATTCTGAGGAAAATAATTTTTAAGGAAATTCCATTGGAAAATCATTTTTGTAAAAAAGTTGCATGGATTTTATGAAGAAACAATTTTGAAATGAAAAAAAAGGGTTTTTGATGTAAGGTTTCTTATAAAATATTTTCAAGTTGAATTTCATGGGTTTTTGTAGAAAAGAATTTAAAGTTGATAATTCCATGGTTTGGTGGAAAAAGTTTTCATAGAAAACAACTTTTGAAGACACATGGGTTAGAACCCCCCACCCCCACCCTTTTAAAAAAAAAAAAAAAAAAAGGAAATTTGATTTGAAATCAAGTTGTAAAAGAATATTTTGAAAGACGATTTTTAGGAAAAATTTTTGTAAAAGAGTTTTGGGAAAATGATTTTAAAACATTCAAGCGATGGTTGAATTAAGTCATTTTGATGTGGTGGAATGGAAATCACAATGTTACCTAGAGAGCTAACATTGTGAATCTATACATAAATAAGAGCAAAATCATTGAATAGCGAGATTCATAATATTATTCTAGGAAATATAAATCATAAAAACAATCTCATATGTTATCATCTATAAAATTATATATATTCATGTGAAGTCAAAGAAGCATGTTTACATTAGTCTTATCCACGGGTCAGTCCGGGTCGGGTTTGTGCGCAACTCGGAACCAACCCGACCAGATCGGATGGTTAGAATTTCAACCCGTCGCCGATCGGTATGGTTGATCAGATCGGGCGGATTAGTTGTTCAGTGGAGGGTGGTTGGTTCGGTTGAAGTTGGAGATCTGAAAATCGGCCAAAATCCTGCGCTTTAATGGCAAAATCGGCGAAATTTCGGTGATATTTTCGTCGGGTTTTCTTTGAATTTGTCAAAATCTCATCAGGTTCTGCTGAGATCTCGCCAGATCTAGTGAGATCTTGCCAAATCCGGTGAAGATTCCATGGATCTAGCTGAGAACTTACTGGAAATGGCTGAGATCTCGTCAGATCTAAAAAACTTCGCTGGGAAATGCTGAGTTCTCGGTTCGATCGGGTATCTTCAGGTTTTGGAGAGAAAACCCGCCAATTGACCCGCCGTTTTCGAGTTCTGAAGGCCGAGAGCCGCCACCGACCGTCACTGGTGTCAGGTCGACCGGTCGTTGGGGCTGAATCGGACGGGTTTGGGTGGGTGCATCGAGTCACGGTTTTGTTGGACACCCCTAGTTTAAACATAACATATATGTTTAAACATTAAATGGGTAATGTGGGAATCATGATTTCAATTATACAATCCATATGTATCAAATATGTGAAATAGAAGTTCAAAGAAAGAGAGATACAAAGCCTACAATCCATTATGTATATACTAATGGATTGTAGGCTGTGAAATCAAGTTGTAAAAAATATTTTGAAATTAAGATGAATTTTAGGAAACAAATTTTTAAAAGAGTTTTGGGAAAATGATTTTAAAATGTTCAAGAGATGGTTGAATTAAGCATTTTTGATGTGGTGGAATGGAAATTCACAATGTTACCTAGAGAGCTAACATTGTGAATCTATACACAAATAAGAGCAAAGTCATAGAATAGTGAGAATCATAATATTATGCTAGGAAATATAAATCATAATAACAATCTCATATGTTATCACCTATAAAACGTGAGATGGGTTCAAGTTACCTCTGGTGTAACTCTTTAGAGTTACACATTTTTTAAACCATTCGATTTAAGTAAATCCAACGGTTAAAAAAAGACCCTCATTATTACAAATATTTTTATTAGAATCCCATTAATTACCCTCGTTTATTACATTCTAAACCTATCTCTAAACCCAACAAAAGAAAACGTCTGACTCTCTCTCTCTCTCTCCTCTCTCTCTCTACGTTTGGTGTTCAAGCCGTTTGTCTCTCTCTCTCTCTCTCTCTCTCTCTCTGTCTGACTCTCTACATTGCTCCTCCACCATTGTTCGACCTCCACAGGTTCCAGCCGAACTATTTCTATTTATGAGTACTCTGTTTCTTGGGTCACCATTATTTTAGCTCATAGAAATTGCAGGTTGGTTCTCTCTCTTTCTCTCACAAGGTCAACTGTTTCTCCTTTTTTTTGTTTTTGTTTTTGTTTTTTTTTATTTTTTATTTTTTTATTTTTTTATTTTTGATGTAATTCTTTATCTGGGTTTTGTTTTATTGATTCATTTGTTTGCTAAGAAAGTAGAATCCTTTCTTTTTGTGAGTACTCTATTTGGTATCAAAAGAAATCAAGCCGAACTGTTTCTATTAATCTGTTTGGTACTTTGTTTCTATTTTTCCTTTCTTTTTTGTTGATTCATTTGTTTGCTAAGAAAGTAGAAACCTAGAAATTGGTTGTTTTGGGTTTTATCTTTTATGTTTATTAGGCTCAGTTTTAGTTTTAATGGGTCTCAAATAATATGAAAAAACAAAAGTTTCAAACTTTTAAAAAAAATTTAAAAACAATTTCCTGCAGTTTCTGGGGAACCAAACAACACTCGTTAGTGCCCTTTGTGATTGTAAAGTTTCGTGGTTGTCTAGTTCTTTTGGTTTTCAATTGTTTTTTTGCAATTTTGTAATGATTGGGTTATCTATGTTTTTTACAGTATGACTTGTTTAGAGGATAATTAATGAGATAGATTATGACAGTTTCTTGAATAAGCAATGGAATACCTTATGATTTGAATTATTGAAAGTGTGGATTAATAGTTATGATTTGAATTGATAGGAAACAAAATTTTTTTATAATCTCTATTCGTGTGTTTGAGAAAGCCTAAAAATTTCTTGATTGTAAGATAGCGATTCCAACAAATTTCTTAGGTTGGAAAACCCATGGTGTTCTTTTAAAAATAACAATGGAAAGATGTAGAAATAAGTTGAACCTCTTTTTTTCCTTTTAGATTACAAATTAGCAATACAATCAACGTTCCATTAGAGCTCTCTCCCTCTCTTAATGCTTGTGAAATCACTTATATGCCAACCTTACTATGGTTATATGCACAATTGTAATGATGATTACCAGTTAATAATACTCAAGTAAGCTGTTGGAAGTATGAACCTATTAGAATTTACATAAATTTGATTTTTTATTTTTCCTTTAAGCTATTGGTTGGGCAGGATATGTGATGTTGTGGCTCTAATTAGCTTATTTTATACTTTATAGGAATTGGATTCAAGAGTGTATTTTTGGTAATTTTTTATTGAATCTTCTCCTTTTGCATGTAGATAATTAAGGAAAATGGTGTTGTGCTTTCCTTCAACACCCAAGAAATTGCTAATGACTGTGGCATGCTTCGTCTCTGGTGCTGCTCTTTTTGCTGTTGGTGTGCATTTCTCTTATGTCAACATTGCCCCTCAACAAGCTCGAACTAAAGCTCGGAATGATTTCATCAAAGAAAGATTGAGAAAGAAGTATGGGAAATAAAGAGTTCAGCTCACTGCTACTTGTCTAATTCATACACAATATTACATAGACTAAAATGGATGTGCAGCCATGTGGCCTTATTGTTCCATGTTATGGTTCATGTATAGCACACGTTTGTAGTAAATCATTAATACCTGATGTAGGCAAGAAGTGCATTAGGATTAAGAAAACTTTCTTTATGAAATTGTAAAGGCAGTTAAGCCAATGAATTTCTCTCTCTCTCTCTCTCTCTCTCTCTCTCATCAAAGTCAGATTATGAAGCACACACACCCACAGTAAGTGGATAAAGTCTATCAAGTAGAAAGTAGTTGATCTCAAAACCAAGGATTGCAAGATTATTATGTTATTGTTAAAATAAAAAAGGTATCAATGGGATGGACATCTTGTATAAGCAATATCTAGGAGATACTTTTTGGTAACATCTTGTTCAGACCCTTAATTTGGCTTTGCTTTTCCCTGCAATTACACCAATAGAAAAAATGCTAAGGACAGTGTTTGATGCAAGTCTTGTATTTAAACCCTTTTTTAAAGGTAGTGCAGAGCCTCCTTCAGGAAAGTTGCAACTCTGTTCTTGTGATCAATCGCTAAGAATATTGCAAAGTTGGACTATTGTGTGGCAAATGCTAGCTGTTTTTCCAAACAGAACTTAAATGTTTGTTTGGATGAAGTTTCTTCTCCTTTGTTTTCTGGGAGGAAAATGTCATTTTTCTTATTAATTTTTTGTATGCTCTACCTATCAGATTCTATGCTAAGATTTGGGAGGGAGTTATTCAATTTCTTTAACCTTTACAATTGGATGACCTCAAGTAGCAGTAAGGAATTGGGAAACATCATACACAATATTACATAGACTAAAGGAGAGGACCCACAATAAAAGGACCTGTTGGCTGGCCTGGCAAGCAAGAAGTATTCAATGCCTTATTTCCTATGGAAGAGAAAATAAAACCACAAACAAACAGCCATACTAATGCGGTGCAGTAAAGTGCAGTAAACAAAACAGTGCAGTAAACAGTGCAGAACCACTAATGCAGTAACTTAAAGTAGCTATACTACCTGTTATTTAGAACCACAAACAAAGATAGATCATCCCTAAGAAATTGTTATTAAAAAAGCGAACACAAAGCTACAGGTACCCCCTCAAAATAATAGGTGAGCAGTAGAAAATCTGAAAAAATGAGGCGTATGTCCTTAAATAACAGTATTCCAACATAGTTCCTTAAAAACACACTGTTAACAACATTAAATTGAAACAAAAACAGTATTCCAACATAGGTCCTTAAAAAAACAAAACAAAAAACCAAATAAAACTATTTCATCATGATTAACAACATAGGTCCTTAAACATAGTTCCTTCAGCTACTTGGACTCAATATATATATAAATTCCACCAAGAAATGCTCATTTTGTGACTCTCTTCAGCCACATGTACCTAAAGTAGAACAAAAAAATGTATAAGTAAATTTGAAACATGAGATATATATTATTACAATAAAAAATTCTTTTAAAAAAAAAAAGACTCAAAAAATGTAATTAAAAAACTCACTTTATGCTAAATCATCAATATCATTGTCATCAACCTCTGTAATGTTTTCTTCATCTTGTTAATCACTTCCTTCGCCATTATATTGTTTACAAGTACGACGATTATGACCATAACCCCCACAAAGTTGTTACATTATCACTTCTGGGTGCTTTTTTACTCGTACGGATATGGATTCCAAAACCATCTTTTTTGGCAAATTTTTCAATATCATCAATGGAGTCAAATTGCATTCCGACATATGACTTGGATTTCAACTCACAATCACCAAAATCTTCAAGCGGTAACTCGTGCTCTGATGGTCCTAAATTGTTTGGGGCATCATATAACTCTTCACGTTCCATTTGCGATTTAGTAACTATAAGAACCAATACAAATAATGAACACAAATAAAAAATATGCAAACATTTTACCAATATTAGGCTCCAAATTGAAACCACAAAGAAAAAAAAACAAGTGTAACTCAATTCTCTAATAAATAAGACTTCAAACATAATGTCCAATTCACCAATACCCAAGAACATTTGATCAATGGTATCTCAAGTATTTGGATAAATAGAAAATATTAGGAAAAAAGGAGGGGTGAGGGGATTAAGCTAATTCAGAAAGTAGGACTTACTAACTTGAGTTTGGAAAAGAGCTAGTTAAATTATTATTTTTAAATACTTAATTTTGTGATTATATGTAATCTATCAAAGTAGTTCAAATTAAAAGTTTAAATGATTCATAGCAGTATAATTATGAAGTATTTCACATAAACCAAAAATGTCAAAAGAAAGATGCAACATAGTTTGGAAATCTTGTAACTTAATGTCAGTAAGAAGGAAACATAACTTAGCACGGCTAGTAGCATAAAAGACTGCAAGGACTTTCTTTCTGGCGGCAAACTGTGGAGGTGGAACAATGGTGGAGGAGCAATGTAGAGAGTCAGACGGAGACAAACAGAGAGAGAGAGAGAGAGAGAGAGAGAGAGAGACAAACAGCTTGAACACCAAACGTAGAAAGAGAGAGAGTCAGACGTTTTCTTTTGTTGGGTTTAGAGATAGGTTTAGAATGTAATAAATGAGGGTAATTAATGAGATTCTAATAAAAATATTTGTAATAATGAGGGTCTTTTTTTAACCGTTGGATCTACTTAAATCCAATGTTTTGAAAAAGGTGTAACTTGAACCCATCTCATAAAACTTTATATATTCATGTGAAGTCAAAAAAGCATGTTTAAACATAACATGGGTTTTATGTGAATTAAGATTTCAATTACACAATCCATATGTATCCAAGGATGTGAAATAGAAGTTCAAAGAAAGAGAGCTACAATGCTTAAAATCCATTATGTATATACATATAAATCACATAGTATGGACATATTATTTATGGCATGATAATACCAATTTCACACGCAATCAACATTTAGCCAAACAAGCATGGATATTCAAATTAGAGAACACAGATATTCATAATAGTATGCAAATACATTAGGATTGATGCATATTATTCACAAAGTTGAAATTAAAATCCAACACTAAAACAAGTATGGTGAAAATCAAATTAGCACAATCATATAAGCATAATAACATATATGCAAAGAAATATGTTATTCAACCACTAAAAGCATAAAACAATGGAGAACGTGGAAAAAAGTATTATAAATTATTCTTGAAGACATTAATTTGGAAGAGGGGATAAAGATTCTAAGAAATTCTAAAGCATTTTGGAGTGAGATGATTCTATGGTATTTGATGATGCCGAAAATATCACCAATAGGTCACACAGTACTCACGACTCGAAGCTAACCTGCACAACAAAAACAATCGAAAGAAAACCTTAGAGAGCACCGGTGTGGTGCCGGCCAAATACTCTCCGAAAGTCAAGTTAGAACTATTCTCACAACTCTAGAGTGCTAGAGAGGGTAAATTACGCGTACCTTGATTTGCGAGGGTATTAGGGCTTTTATAGTGGTAGAGAGTTGGCTTTTCCTTCTTGGTGTCCAAGTCTTTTCCATATGGGACTCTACTTCAAGTCTTTTTGAGCGTGGTGAGCAAGGTTTTCCTTATAGAGGAGATCTATTTTCAGCGTGCATGTCTTCTAGAATCACCCTTGTGCTCGGATTTCCATATTGGAATTCTAGGGCGTTTCTAGGCAATGAGCGATAGAGATTTTAGATCATGGGCCCTTACTGTGCCCTTCGGTGATGGGCCTTCGAAGAGCGTTGGATCATCTTTACACCGGCCCAACAGTTCCTATCCATCAGGCCCATTACCATAGGCCCGTCAGGCTCATATTTTATCCTCTTCAGTTTCCCCCTTCACCCCAAGGGTCCGTCAGCTTTTAGGACAAAGGAACCATGGGGTGACGATCCTAAGGTAAAGGGTGTGACGGATATTTTCTATGACGGAATGAGGCCAATAAGACAAAAAGGAGGTTTTAAGGTTATGGTGACAATGGGTTGACGGATTCATGCAAGCTAGGATGACGGTGCAAACAAGGAGTCCGTCAACCATACCAACTACAGACAGGCTATACGAAAGTCATTAATGATGGTGACACGTATCATAATTTGATTGGGTTTTATCTCGGATCGAAGCGACGCTTCGACTTCCGTGCATCTCCCTTATAAATAAGGGAGTCATCCCTCTCATTTCTCCAGTTTCAGCAAAAATTAACCTGTCAGAGCTCACCCGTCACACCTGTCAGAGCATACCCGTCACGTTTTGTCAGGGGCTGAACCGTCCAGTTGCTTCAATCGTCAATGCTATACTTCCTCATTGGTAAGTGCTCTTCTCAAAGTCAATCTTGTTTTAATTTTCCTTACCATCCACACCCGTTATAGACACATAGACCCCGTCAGAGTCTTAGGCTCTTGTCATTTCATGTAGGAAATGTCTAGTGCGTCCAGTAGTCAGTCGGTTGTTCGTGACGGGCTGGATTACGAGGAAGTATATCCATCCAGTCATAGAGAACAAGATAATCCTGGTGATGATAGGAGTCCGTCCACCTCCTCCTCGTCCTCAACATATGAGGATATGGAGGTGGTTGAACAAGACGAAGGCTCTGATGACGGTGAGGAACAGATTGTTAGATCCGTCGTTGGTGTTGATGGGCTCAGGGAGTTCGTCATGCTACCAGAGTGGACGGTGAATTACTTCTTATCTGTCATCAAAGAGAAGCACTTTAAGATGTTTAGGGATAACTATCAAATTCCAGAAAACATTTCCATCCGTCTACCCTATAAATCAGAGAGATGTTATTATGAAGGGGTAGACGGTGTCGGGGTTTATGAGCAAATGTTGAAGGCTGGACTCAGGTTCCCATTGAGTTCGCTTCACCGTGAGCTCCTCCGTCATCTGGGATTATCCGTGAACCAGATTTCCCCTAATGCCTGGAGGGTCTTCATAGCGATGGAGATCTTGTACGGCGCAATGTCCGACGGAGCCAAGAGGCTGACGGTTAGGGAGTTCCTTCATTGCTACCGTCCGAACGAAATAGATAGGTCTAGGGGAATATATAGCTTCATCCCCAGGAGTCCGCTATTGAAAGTCATCTATGATACGCCGGACTCAAATAGGGATTGGAAGAGCCGTTACTTCTTCCTAGAGGGTGACGGTTGGATGTGTCGTCCAGGGGACACGGACTTCATGCCCGTCGACACTACTTGGGGCATATTACACCCGTCTAGTATGGACTGTCCTCAAAATTTTAACTTAATTTCATTATGTATGTTTGAAACAATCTAACCGTCCTCTCTTCTTTGCAGTTAGACGACGGCCCCAAGTCGATTTTAAGGAGTTCGCCTTCCTTGAGAAAATCTTCTCAAAGACCCAGCCGGAGGAAAGGACTTGGGCGAAGCTCATGACACTTAAGACCATTCATTGGTATTGCGACGGACCAGAGCCAACAGCTGCAGCCGTCAAATACGAGGCACAGATTAGGAGGCGTAAGTTCGTCACCCTATTCTTGATAAGTTACGTAACTTATTTTGATAATTAATACCCCCGTCCACGTTTCAGAAATGGATGACGCCAAGAGAAGAGCTTTGATCAGATCCAAAGCCGCAAAGAAGACCGGCGATGTTGCTCCCCCTGTGACGGGCCTAAGCAATCCGTCTGCCAAGAGGAAAACTCAGCCCAAGGTGGATCGTCAGGCCAAGAAGGCCAAAGTGTCTTTGGAACCCGTCGTGGGACTTATGGCGGAGCCTTCGAAGACGGCAACTCCAATCAAGCACGGGGTTGGCAAGGGCCTCATGAAGGGACCGTCGAAGGATCAAGAGAAGCCGCCCGTCCTTCTTCGAGAGGATTCTAAGCACGCCTTAGAACAGATTTCCTCCATCATATTGGCGGAGGATTATGAAGACCTAAGCAATCATTCGATGGAGGCCATGGGTGAGACGGGCCTTTTTGCAATTACACAGGTAAGACAGCCCGTCTACTATTCAAATGCAAATTACATCTTTTTTACCCATAGTTCGTTTTCATAACTATCATTGTTATCATTTTTTAGGCAATGGTCATGATGAAAGGGTTGATGGGACGGTGCCTCAGCCATGAGACGGCCCTGGATCGTGTACGGGCGAAAGCGGAGCAGACGGAGGAAGAACTTCTTCAGTTGCGAAATTGGAAACCCAAGATGGAGAAGAAGCTTGAACTTTTAGAGAAGGCAAGGAAAAGCCTTGAACAAGTGACGGAAGAGGCGAAGAAGGCTCTAGAGAGCAAGGACAAGGAGATAGAAGATCTGAAAAATGAAGTCCGTCAGGCTAAGGACGTTGCGGTTCGTGAGTATCGTGACTCCGATGCCCTAATTGCTGAGCTAGGTGACTCTTTCCATCAAGGATTCATGGATGCCATCCGTCAGGTCAAGAAAGCTTATCCGGACTTGGACATTTCAAAGTTCAAAGTTGAAGACCCAGCTCAGACATCCGTCGTGCCTGCTGCTTCAGAGGATACAGATGACCTCTTTACTGATGACGATACCCTTGGTGACGGGGAGTCAGCACCAGCAAAAGTTGAACAAGCTAAGCTTGATACGGAAACGGTTCCTCAGTCCGTCGTCAATGAGGACAAAGTTCAGTAGCTAGATTTTTCTTTTTCATGTACTTTGGGAACAATTCTCATCCGTTATTGATGATATGTAAACATTGCCTTTTAATGGCCTATTTTTTGTCAAATGCATCCGTTCACTTCATTTTATATGTTAAATGTTTCAATTTTTTGAATTTTCTGATTTTGCTCTTGAATTCTGTCATTGTTTGACCTATTTACATCTGTCCAGCTATTAGTTACTATTGGATCCGGCATGTATAGGTATATTTTTGATCCTAAGAATTTATTCTTTGGAAATCCGTCTATCCGTCCACTTTGGACTAGACTCGTCACCCTTGTGGAATGATCCGTCCACTTTGTGGACTCATTTTGTATTCGTCCATTTTGGACTTCCAATCATCATCCTCGTGGTATGGTTCGTCCATTTTGTGGACATGTTTTATATCCGTCTATTTAGGACTTCAAGTGGTCATCCTTCTGGGATTATCCGTCCACCTTGTGGACTTCATTTTGTATCCGTCCATTTTGGACATCAAGTGGCCATCCTTGTAGGATGATCCGTCCATTTTTGGACTTCAAGTTGTCATCAATGTAGGATGATCCGTCCATCTTGTGGACTTTATTTTGTATCCGTCCATTTTGGACTTCAAGTTGTCATCCATGTAGGATGATCCGTCCATCTTGTGGACTTTATTTTGTATCCGTCCATTTTGGACTTCAAGTGGCCATCCTTGTAGGATGATCCGTCCACTTTTTGGACTTATTTTAAATCCGTCCATTTTTTGGACTTCAAGTTGTCATCCATGTAGGATGATCCGTCCATCTTGTGGACTTTATTTTGTATCCGTCCATTGTGGACTTCAAGTGGTCATCCTTATAGGATGATCCGTCCATTTTTTGGACTTATTTTGTATCCGTCCATTTTGGACTTCAAGTTGTCATCCATGTAGGATGATCCGTCCATCTTGTGGACTTTATTTTGTATCCGTCCATTTTGGACTTCAAGTGGCCATCCTTGTAGGATGATCCGTCCACTTTTTGGACTTATTTTAAATCCGTCCATTTTTTGGACTTCAAGTTGTCATCCTTGTAGGATGATCCGTCCATCTTGTGGACTTTATTTTGTATCCGTCCATTGTGGACTTCAAGTGGTCATCCTTGTAGGATGATCCGTCCATTTTTTGGACTTATTTTGTATTCGTCCATTTTGGACTTCAAATCGTCATCCTCGTGGGATGATTCGTCCTACTTTGTGGACAATTATAATAACACATCCATGTAGAAAATCAAAATTGTATCTGATTATTATTCTTAATAGAAATGCGTAAGGGAAAAGTGCCTACCCCCTTGGGCTTAAAAAGGCACGACTAGATTGTAGCAAAAAATAGCTGAAGAAAAACTAATAATTAAAAAACTTAAGAAAAACTGGTTGCCGTTCGCCGTGTTACTATTACTGGTAGTACTTTCTCAAGTGCTCGGCATTCCATGGATGCGGCAGCTTCTCTCCGTCTGTCGTCTCCAGGTGGTAGGTTCCTTTCCTTTTCCATGACGTAACTCGATAAGGTCCTTCCCAATTGGGGCCGAGCTTTCCCTGTGTAGGGTCTCTAGTTGCACTCATGACCTTCCTGAGTACGAGGTCTCCTACTTGGAAGTCTCTGTGTCGGACCCGGGAGTTGTACTGTCTGGCCATGCGATCCTGGTATCTAGCGATCCTTTGCTCCGCCGCCGACCTAACCTCGTCTATCAGGTCCAGCTGTAGCCTCATTGTTTCGTCATTCCCGCTCTCGTCATGGTTGTGAACCCTGTAACTTGTGAGCCCAACTTCTGCCGGGATGACCGCCTCGCTCCCGTACGTTAGTCGGAATGGCGTCTCTCCTGTTGGTGTCCTCGCCGTTGTCCTGTATGCCCATAGTATGCTTGGCAATTCTTCGGGCCATATGCTCTTTGCCCCCTCGAGCCGAGTCTTGATAATCTTAAGCAGGGATTGGTTCGTGACTTCAACCTGGCTATTAGCCTGAGGATGGGCGGGTGATGAGTAGTGGTTTTTTATTCCTAGCTGTGAGCAGAAATCCCGGAAGTAGCCGTTGTTGAACTGCCTCCCGTTATCTGAGACAAGGACTCTAGGAATACCAAACCTGCATATGATGCACCTCCAGACAAAACTTCTAATGTTCTTCTCTGTAATGGTGGCCAAGGCTTCCGCTTCTGCCCATTTTGTGAAGTAGTCAATACCCACTACCAAGAACTTCAGCTGCCTTACCGCCGTTGGGAAAGGTCCCATGATATCTAGTCCCCACTGAGCGAACGGCCATGGAGCCGTCATAGGGGTCAGCTCCTCGGCTGGCTGTCCAATAACATTGCTGAATTTCTGGCATTTGTCGCAGCTTTTGACGTAAGACTTGGCATCCTTCTGCATGGTTGGCCAGTAATACCCAGCTCGTACCAGTTTGTGCACCAACGACCTCGATCCAGAATGGTTCCCGCATATCCCTTCGTGTACTTCCCTCATTACGTAGTCTGCCTCTTCGGCACCCAGGCATCTTAGATATGGACGGGAGAAACCTCTCTTGTACAGGATGTCTTTTATTAAGACAAACCTTGCCGCTTGGACCTTTAGCTTTCTTGCTGCCTCCTTCTCATCTGGCAGTAACCCGTCCTTCAAGTATGAAATTATCTGTGTAGTCCAGTTACTTTCGGAGCGTATCTCCTGCATGTTGCCGGGGTCTATTAGTGGAGAAAGTTGAACAAAAGAAAGTACATTGCCCGGTGTTATCATATGTTCTGCTGAAGCGGTTTTGGCTAGCCGATCGGCGAGCTCATTTTCTCCCCTGGGGATTTGGATGACCTTGGCTTCTAGCCTGTCGGTTCTCGCCCTTACTTGATCAAGATATCTCTTCATCCTTTCCCCCTTGCATTCATAATCTCCGTTTACTTGATTGGTTACGACCTGAGAGTCGCAGTAAACGACTACGCTCTCGGCTCCAGCGGCTTTGGCTAGGTCGAGGCCTGCCACCACTGTTTCGTATTCCGCTTCATTGTTGGTGGTGGGGAAGTCGAGACGAACCATACATTCAATCTTGTCTCCTTCAGGTGACAGCAATACGATGCCGGCTCCCCCGGCTCGCCGATTGGATGATCCGTCGGTATATATGCTCCACTGAGGGGACTCTTCTGCCCCCTTGTCTTCGTCACGAGTAAATTCTGCTATGAAGTCGGCTACGACCTGTCCTTTAATGGCTGCACATGGACGGTACTTGATATCAAACTCACTCAATTGTATCGCCCACAGTGTCAGTCGACCTGCAGCTTCAGGATTACTCAATGCCCTTCGCAAGGGCTTGTCGGTCATTACGTTCACGGTATGGGCTTGAAAGTAGGGCTTGAGCTTGCGAGCCGCCGTGACTAATGCAAAAGCGAGTTTCTCCATAGGTGGGTATCTTTCTTTGGCACCGCGGAGTGCCCGACTGGCATAGTATACGGGCTTCTGTACCCTATCCTCTTCTCTAATTAAGGCCGCGCTGACTGCGACAGGGGAGACAACCAGGTAGAGGAAGAGTTCTTCACCTGGTTGCGAGGGACTTAGTACGGGTGGTGAAGATAGATATACTTTCAACTCCTCGAATGCTCGCTGACACTCGTCCGTCCACTTGAAAGACTTCTTTAACGTGCGAAAGAAGGGCAAACACTTGTCCGTGGCTCTCGACACGAATCTATTTAATGCCGCTATCTTGCCGTTAAGGCTTTGTACTTCCTTCACATTTCGCGGGGGGGCTATCTCTATTATGGCTCGGATCTTGTCCAGGTTAGCCTCAATCCCCCTTTGAGATACCATGAATCCTAGGAATTTTCCTGCTGTTACGCCGAATGCGTACTTTCCCGGATTGAGCTTCATGTTATAGGATCGAAGCGTACCGAATGTTTCCCTAAGATCTTCCAGGTGGTCTTCCTCCTTCCGTCTCTTCACTAGCATGTCATCGACGTAGACCTGGACATTCCTCCCGATTTGCTGCGCGAACATCTTGTTCATCAGTCTTTGGTATGTTGCCCCCGCATTTTTTAGGCCGAATGACATTACTTTGTAGCAGAAGAGTCCTTGACTGGTCACGAACGAAGTCTTCTCCTGATCAGCCTCGTGCATGCGGATCTAGTTATAACCTGAGAAAGCGTCCATGAAGCTTAGTAACTGGTGTTGAGCCGTCGAGTCTACTAGGATGTCGACCCTTGGAAGGGGATAGCTATCTTTGGGACACGCTTTGTTAAGATCGGTGAAGTCCACGCACATCCGCCACTTGCCGTTCGCTTTTTTCACCATTACTACATTCGCCAGCCAATCGGGATAGTAGACTTCCCTAATGAAGCTTGCCTCTTGTAGTTTACGGACTTCTTCCGCTATTGCTTGGTCTCGTTCCAGGGCGAACACTCTCTTCTTCTGTCGGACAGGTGGAAGGGAGGGCAATACATTTAATTTATGTACCATGACTGAGCTATCGATTCCTAGCATGTCGTCATGACTCCAGGCGAACACATCTTGATTGCTCCTCAAGAAAGTTATGAGCTCATGACGGATTGTGGGTTTGGCGAGCGTTCCGATCTTGGTTGTTCGGTCCGGATTGGAGCTGTCAAGAGTTATCTCCTCTAGCTTCTCTGTTGGTTCTGCCACCGTTTGGTGCTCTTCTATGTTCAAGGCCTGGATTTGGTCTTCCATCTCCATCATAGCCACGTAGCATTCCCGTGCGGCCATTTGACTTCCGCGGAGCTCTCCTGCTCCATAATCTGTAGGAAACTTGATCATCAGGTGGTAAGTGATGTCACCGCCTTCCACGAGTTGAGCGTGGGTCGTCCGAGGATAGCGTTGTAAGCGGACGAGCAATCGACCACCAGGAAGGTTACGTCCCTTGTGATTTGCTGGGGGTAATCGCCTACCGTCACTGATAACGTGACCGCGCCCAAAGGGAATACCCGGCTCCCTTCGAAACCAACGAGCGGGGCGTTCGTCGGTATCAATCGCTCCTTGTCAATCCTCATTTGCTGGAACGCCGGATAGTACAAGATATCGGCTGAGCTGCCGTTGTCGATCAACATCCGGTGCCTGTTGTAGTCTCCTACCCGCACGCTGACGACGAGGGCATCATCGTGTGGATGGTGTAGGTGTCGTGCATCTTCTTCTGAGAACCCGATAATGGGACCTTCTCTCCTTGCTATCTTTGGCATGGTGCCCATCAACTGGACGCTCTGCACCATTCGGAGGTACGTTTTGCGGGCCTTTTTTGACGACCCGATTGCAACTGTTCCTCCAATTATCATCCTTATGTCCCTTATGGGAGGTCTTGGTCGCTCGTTCTCTCGCCAGGGGTGTTGTTCTTGCGGGGGTGGATCCGTTCTCTCCTTGCTGACGAACTTTTGCAGCTTTCCTTGTCGGATAAGGGCTTTAATTTGCTGCTTCAAGTCATAGCAATCGGCTGTGTCGTGACCATGGTCACGGTGGAAGCGGCAATATTTGTCCCTGGATCGTTTGTTGGGATCACTCTTCAGCTTTCCCGGAAACGTCAGGGCCCCTTCGTCCTTAATCTGCATTAGGACTTGGTCTATCGGGGCTATTAACGGGGTGAAACTTGTGAACCTTCTGCCCATGGGTTTAAGGCGTCTCTCCTCCCTTCGGTCTCCCATCCTGCCTTTCTTCCACCCCTGGTCCTGTCGGGGGTCTTCTTGTTTGTCTCTTTTCTTGGGCCTATCTTCTCGGGCTAATAGCGCATCTTCAGCGTTCATATATTTGGTGGCCCTGTAAAGCACCTCTGACATGGTCTTTGGGTCGTTTTTGTATAGGGAGAACAAAAACTTACCCCCCTTCAGCCCATTCGTGAATGCTGCTACCAGTATCTTGTCGTCGGTTTCGTCGATCGAGAGCGCCTCTTTATTGAAGCGTGATATGTAGGCCCTTAATGTCTTCTCCTCTCGCTGCTTGATATTCATTAAACAAGCTGTGGACTTCTTATACCGATGTCCTCCAATGAAGCGCGTAGTAAATTGAGCGCTTAGCTCCTTGAAGGTGCTGATGGAGTTGGGTGCTAGCCGGCTGAACCAAATCCTTGCTGCGCCCTTTAGGGTTGTAGGAAAGGCCCTGCACATAATCGCATCTGCCACTCCCTGAAGGTGCATCAGGGTCTTGAAGGTCTCTAGGTGATCTAGAGGGTCCTTGACCCCGTCATAACTATCCATATTTGGCATGCGGAACTTACTTGGCAGGGGGAAGGAGTTGACGATTGTCGTAAATAGCGAGTCAGTCCGGTTGACAAGGTCGTCAAAATCACTGGACACTTGTCCCTTGAGAGCGCTCATCATCACTTCCATCTGTTCCTTCATCGCCTGCATCTCCGCGATGATGGGTGGTGGAGCCATATCTGCCAGAGAAGGAATGCTAGTGTCCCGTCGCTCTGGTCTGCTTGGGGGGTTGCTCTCCTGTGGTCCTTCGTGATTCCTCCTTTCAGCGCTGGTCCCTTCTTGATCCGCTCCTTGGTTATTGGTCACCGCATTTTTTTGGTTCAGCTGCTCTTCTAGGTCGTGGTTTTGTTTGGTGAAGCGCTCCACGGCTGTGGCGAGCGTCCTGACCTGTCTCTCAAGAGCAGTCGTAGGGGCTTCTTCTTCTTGAACGTCGTTAGTGGTCGCCATTGAGCGAGTGAGTACCATGTAACTCTTTTGTCTAGGAAGCGATAATGTGCTACGTTTCCCACAGACGGCGCCAACTGATGATGCCGAAAATATCACCAATAGGTCACACAGCACTCACGACTCGAAGCGAACCTGCACAACAAAAACAATCGAAAGAAAACCTTAGAGAGCACCGGTGTGGTGCCGGCCAAATACTCTCCGAATGTCAAGTTAGAACTATTCTCACAACTCTAGAGTGCTAGAGAGGGTAAATTACACGTACCTTGATTTGCGAGGGTATTAGGGCTTTTATAGTGGTAGAGAGTTGGCTTTTCCTTCTTGGTGTCCAAGTCTTTTCCATATGGGACTCTACTTCAAGTCTTTTTGAGCGTGGTGAGCAAGGTTTTCCTTATAGAGGAGATCTATTTTCAGCGTGCGTGTCTTCTAGAATCACCCTTGTGCTCGGATTTCCATATTGGAATTCTAGGGCGTTTCTAGGCAATGAGCGATAGAGATTTTAGATCATGGGCCCTTACTGTTCCCTTCGGCGATGGGCCTTCGAAGAGTGTTGGATCATCTTTACACCGGCCCAACAGTTCCTATCCGTTAGGCCCATTACCATAGGCCCGTCAGGCTCATATTTTATCCTCTTCAGTATTTTTGGTGCAGCTGGACGACTATGACTTTGGGAGGAATGTTGGATTTAAGGAGTTGGTTGTAACTGTATCATGTAGACTAACTTTAGGCAAACAGTGTCTCATCAATGGTAAGTTCGAAAGAGGCAATTTTGCCCAGTTATGGCACTTTCCCTATTCTAAGGTCCTTATTTTAGACACTTGGTTGGAGGTTTTACTAAACTCCAATTTTTGTGCTCTTATTGTTATCAAAAAGCTCTTGCTACATACTATTCAAAGGATCCGACTTTATGTCACTTGGTGCACTATGCAAAAAGTTATAAACCTTGGAAGTTGGCATGTCCAAATGAAATGGGTTCTCAAAATTGAATTTTTACAATCTTGCACAAGTGATATCTTAAGATTCAAATGTGATCTCAAGATGTTGGTTATCCTAGGATGTAAATAATCACTTCTACTTTGAGTTAGTACTAACTTTTTTGATCCAATTTTCATGAGAGTTTAGAAATCCAAGTACGAAGAGAGCAACTCGACTCAATTTTTATGGGTTTAGCATGATTTATCCCATTTTGCAAATTTTCTTTCTGGCTTTTTTGACCTTTGTTTGACTCAAACGAGGTACTGTTGGAAAGATCATGATATCTATTTTCTAAAGTCATCTGCTTTTTGGCTCAAATTTTCATATTTGGTAAGCTTGATGCTTTGGAAAGTAATATCAAAATCAAGTTTTTTTTTATTCAAATGTTCTCACTTTAATATTTTTGTAAATTCTTTCTATTCACATGGGAAATTTTGTGATCCAACCTTACCAAACTAAATTTCATCGTGAGACTTTTCCAATGACTCATGATAGGCCAAGAATGTATTGATCTCTTGTGATAAAATAACCAATTAATTAGCCAAGTTAATTAATTAATTCAATTAACATGCAATACACGTGGTAGCATAATCAAATCACCAACTAAGTTAATATGCAGTGGAAAAAAAAGTTGATACGGTGATTTGTTTACGAATGGGGAAAACCTCCAAGGCAAAAACCACACCGGGTGATTTTAAGGTCACCACTCTTAAGAATTTACTATTATCACAACAAGCGGTTACAAGTAAAGGAATCTCAGTACCTTATACCAACCTATAGTTGAACTCTTACCCCAATACCCAATTGGACTTCTTCTGTAGTGACAATCTCTCCTTTTCAATGTATAGCTCCCAGTACGTGACTAACTAATCAATACACGGATCCAAGTGACCGAAATTGGAAGAAGCTGGAGGAGTAGTTGTCTCAGTCGGTGGCCTCTTCGGTTGAAGCTGGGCCTTGCTCTATCTAACGGTAGCAGTGTCTATGGCACACATCACTGAAAAGTGAGGAGACTCAAGATAGGAGACACATGCATGGCGGAGAATCCTCATGATAGCAAAAGAAAAAATGAGCTTATCATGGGTCGTCGTATCCCTATAGACATCTATAAGGGAGAGTATGAAGTGAGAGAAAAAGTCAATAGTGAGTGCCTCAAGTAGGGATAACAAAAATCGAGCACGAGGCTCTGTAATGGAGTTATAGTGAGACAAGGGATGGAGAACAAATATCATCACCATGTTAAGGAAACTCAGACCTTTTGCAAAGCCTGAGCAAGGGGTGTTTTGATGGTCACCCCAAGATGAAGGTGTCTCACAGAAGAGAGACGAGAGTTTGTCTTTGGACATAGTCCTAAGACAATCATAGCCGGGGTAGTCAGCAAACTCTACCCTCAGTACGTGTAGCACCTTAGATATAAGATCCGGAGTGACTACAATGCGCGTACCTCGAACGCGAGTGATAAAATGAGGTACAAAATAATCGAATCCATGCATATTAGAGTAAAACTCCTGTATGATCAAGGAGAAACAAGTGACCGGAATGCCACAAAGTGACTCCCACCCCTTACTGTAGATGACAGTGGGAAGGTCAGTATCAGAAAAGTCCGATAGAATGACTTGGCATTCTAATGAATACCGTGTCGGGAAAATTTCTCTGAGAAGTCCTTACGGGGCTTCTCATCACGAAACCAAACGTGAGAAGGGGTAGAATCAAAAGTAGATGCCCCAGAATGAAGAGGGTTCCAAGACGGAGCAGATTTAAGTTTAAGTGCCATGGAGCAATTAACCAAGAGAGAGAGAGAGAGGGATAAGCAGAAAAGTACCAACATAGATCAATATCAATAAGATAAAGAAAAAAAGGTAAGTATGTATAAAAAATGCATAAACATGTGACATGCAAAAGTAAAAACATCATGGGCTCAACCCAATCCTGGCACACATGCTTTCAACATAATAAACACACATCTATAATGCATGAAACATTGTTAAATTGCAAATGTGATACAATGCATGAACTTTTAAGATCATTTGAACAAAACCCATCCCAAAAATTTTGCAAAAAAACCTTATTAATTTTGAAAATTCCCAAAATCTTTCAAAAACCCCAAAAGTTAGGTCAAAAGAGATGAAATGCATGATGAAATGAGAGAAATAGAATCATACCAGAGGAAGAAAATGATCTTGAGACTGAAGATTGAGTGGAGAAGAGGTTTAGAGTGAGAGAAGGGTGTTTGGGAAGGTGAGGAGTCAAAAAGGGTTGAGAGAGATCGAGAAAAATGAGAGAGAAATCACACTGTAGCTTTATATAGAAATCCATGATTCTCGATGGATTGAGAGGTATCGAGAGGTGTTGAAATTTAAATTTTGATAGATAGAGCTATTGAGAAGCTATTGAGAGGTGTCCACAGCAAAGTGACCTCGATGGATTGAGAAGCTATCGAGCATCTATTAAGCATACAAAAACTCTCTCAATGGATTGAGAAGTTGTCAAGAAACTATCGAGACAAATTCTCAAAAACTTCGATGGATCAAAATTGTGATAACAGCTGTCGAGAAAGGAAGATCAAGAGGCTCGATAGATAGCCTAGCTGTCGAGAGATATCGAGAAGCGATCAAGATTGCTCAAAAATAGTTTTTCAAAGAAGAGAAAAACATGGACATGAATGCAATCAAACATGCTATTCAACCAAAGATCCAACCAACATGTTAGGCTCTCAAAAACATCTCTCAACAAGAAAATTTCAAGTATTTAGATCCAAAACACACACACACACACACACACACAAAACAAGTCTAACCAATTTTATATTTCAAAAACAAGTCAAGACAGCTTAGTAAGCATACATAAACACATGTATTCCTTATGATGGACAAATTACATTATACCTACACATGTATCAAGAGTAGCAAAGAATATTGCGTGTTGTGTGTGAAAAACATCGCAAGATTGCATAAGTATCTACTTGTTATGACGATTTGAGATATGAGAAAATCACTTTAACTCACACATAATCATAACTGCTTGATGGGGACTATCACCTTTGAGGTACATTGTATAACTCTCACATCTCCTAGAAGACACGCTTGCAATCATATATAAAACATTTTGATTCTTTTTGCTTTTATTTTTCTTTGCATATTTTTTTTGTTAAGTATATCATGCATGGGCATAAAAGAGAGAGAAAAGAACTACCCAATTATGTTAAACTTTTGACATTGCACTTTTACTATGCCGAAGCATACAGTTGTCATTTCATGAATGGTGGGCAACAGTGATGAGATGGTTATTTATGCATTTCTCTTAGGATTTTCTAGTCCTTTCCGTCAAAAGGAGTAATACGAGTGTTAAGTACAAGAGATTACTTAATCTTACTCATCACAAACACGAGCCACAAAACTCACTTGCTTAGTTATGCATAGAGATGCTCATCTAAGATACAAAAGATACAAAGTTTAGAAAATTTTATTTTAATGGTCATCCAAGGTACACAAGTACCAATGTACATAAAACACACACTGTTTTTGTATTTTTTTTTTCAATTTTTTTTTTAATTTTTATGAAAAACAAAATAAAGCAAAACTGAAAATAAACAAACAAAAACATGTTAAACAAATCAACGCATAAAACTAGACTGACTCAAAACAAGAAAGCAAAACACACAAGTAATGTATACTCAAAAATAAGAAAGGGAGAGAGAGAAAAAGTGACCAAATCACTTAGAGCCTTTTCCTTCCACACCTTGGAAAAACCTTTCCGTTTGCCGAATCCTTGATCCAGCGGTGAGGGGGGAGAATTAAAACCGTTCAAATTCGAAAGGAACATGAGCGCTTTTAGAAGATCTCCAAGAGGAGCAAAAGAGGATGGAAACTAATTCTAGTTTCCTGATGAGATCATACTATTGCTCTGTTGAGTAGCTAACCAATTATACAGTGATGACAAAGATGTTTAGACTTTTGAGTATTGCCTTTGTTAGCCCTAGGATTTTTAGTCACTTTCTTATCAATCTTAGGAGGTGTTCCTAAGATAGATTTACCCTTGTCTATGTTCTCACTAACTAAAGCAGTTTTGACATCATTGTTCTCAGATTCAACATTATTAGCAGGTAAAACAAAAATAGTAGTACTAGTAGAAGCAATACTAGGAGAAGAGAAATCATACCCTAAAGCGGTTCAATTAGAAGAAGATTTCTGAAAGCTGAGCATCTCGTCAAGCTTTGCACTTGAAATCCTTTCCAACTGAGCTCTGACTTGGAACAACTCTGCCTCAAGCTTCTTGGTCTTCTCAGCCAAGAAATTGTTCTCAAACCATAGTACTCCAATAATTTGATTAGCTTCATCAAACTTTGTGGAAAACTTTTCTCGATCAAGTTCCACATCACTCAGTTTCTTGGTGGCCAGCCTATATAGTTTATCATGCTTCTTAGAAATCTTGTACAATTTTTCATAGGCTATATGGATACCATCTTGATCGTCCATTTTCTCGAATTTAGAATCCACCAAGTCCTCTTCATCATCTACGGTTTCTGAACCCTCATTAGTAGAATCAACTGTAGCAGTGAAGGCATTCAAGATTCTTTCATCATCATTATCATCTGAATCATCCTTAGGCTCGATGTCACTCAAGGTAGTAGCAAGGGCCTTGCTTTTCCTAATGGTCTTAAGATAAGTTGGGCACTTGTTTCATGTGTCCGAAGCCTTGACACCCAGAGCACTTTGGTCTTGACGGAACAGTATATTGACCGCCATCCCTAACATCCTTCTTCCCTTTGTCTTAGCTCTTGAACTTAGACGAACTGGACTGCTTGCGGTCTTTGTCGAATCCTTTAGCATTGGCATTCTTCATAAACTTTTTAAACTGCCTTATGATGTAGGATTTCATTTTAGAATCTTCATCATCCGAGGACTCATCCATGTCACTGCTCTTGGCCTTCAGTGCCATACTTTTACTCTTGCTCGATTTCTTAATTCTAGTCAAACCCAATTCATACGTTTGCAAGTTGCCAACCAGCTTTGTCAAAGGAATTTGATCAATGTCCTTTGAGTCCTCAATAGCGGTGATCTTGGCATGGAATTTCTCCAGAGGAGATCTGAGCACATTTCTAACAATCTTGGGTTCGAGAATGATTTCCCCAAGATTAAAGGTTGAGTTCACTATGTCCTCGAGCTTGGCATAGAACTCATCAAATGACTCATCCTCCTCCATCTTGATCTCTTTAAAGCTTGTAGTAAGCCTTTGAAGTTTTGAATTCTTGACAGCCTTAGTTCCTTCATAGGTTGTCTGGAGGATGGTTCATGCTTCCTTTGCAGTTTCAGTGAAGGATATCTTCTTGAACTCCTCATTCATGACCACACTGAATAAAGCATTCAATGTCCTACTGTTAAAGTTTGCCACTTTGATCTTTGCATCATCCTAATCAGCCGACGCTTCCTTAGGCTTGGTCCAGCCTATCTCCATAGCTTGCCACACTTTTTCATCTAATAACTGCAAGAAAGTTTTCATGCGTACTTTCTAGTATGCATAGTTAGTGTCATCAAATAAAGGAGGTATAATTAAAGATTGTCCTCTATCCATGACAATAGAGGTCAATGGGTTACACATCAAAGATTAACCCTAACCACAGTGTTTATTTACGAATAAGGAAAACCTCTAAGGCGAAAACCTCACAGGATGATTTTAAGGTCACCACTCCCAAGAATCCACTATTATCACAACAAGCGGTTACAAATAAAGGAATCTCAATACCTTATACTAACCTACAGTGAACCCTTACCATAATACCCAATTGGACTTATTTTATAGTGACAATCTCTCATTTTCAATGTACGGCTCCCAGTACGAGACTAACCAATCGATATATGGATCCAAGTATGTGACTAACCATCAACTTGAGAAGGATGTTCGCTGCAAAATTCTTCAGTTCATTAACATGATGAAGATCATAAAACTCCTTGGTTACAAAACCCTATGGCGTACAAACGCAACAGCTTTTTCAAGAGATAGATGAACTAAGGCATATGTCTCCGGTCACAATATGCTTGTGAAAAACTTTTGCATTGAGTTGCATCATCTGTGATAGCCCTTAAAATAATCCTTATATATGTTTAGGGTTGTGAGAAAAAAATGTCTAAACAAATATACACGGATTGGAGTGAAATCAGAATTGAAAATCTAATTTTCATAAATCTCGATAGATAACTTATCTATCGAGCAGCTGTCAAGCATCAAGCTTACATAGCCTTTTAAACCTCGATAGATTCTATTTGTCGAGCTAGCTTTCAAGTATCGGGCTTACATAGCCTTTTAAATCTCGATAGATTCTATTTGTTGAGTTTTAAAATCCAGCACTTCTTCACTTGATTCTTGGACAGATTTGCATGACTTTAACACTTGAACTTGAAACCTTGTTTCTTGAAGTATTAAACACATCCTAGATCTACCCAATTACAAGTAAAGTGTTTATTGTTAAAGGATTAGTCAATTCTAAATGACATATGTTCTTAACATGATTCACATATGTCCTAACAACTCATTCTTTGGGCTAATCAATGGTCATTTGACTATAATTCAATCAAGATTAAACTATAATCAAGCTTATGGACACTTATCTTTAAAATTGGCTAAGTGTTTCACACTTTTTCACTATTTTCACAATATTTTTCTTAGTTTAATCAAGTCTGATTTGGACCTGTTATCTGTCATTTCAAAGGGAGTTTAATTGTGTACAATGTGGACTTCACCTCTATTGAATGGTCGGATTTTAGTCAATTATTGGTCAAACATGAGAAAAATGTTTGAAAATATGAGTTTTGATGTAAATGGATGAAATTTGGTGATCATGTGAAAACTAGACCTTTTTGACCCTCAGTCAACTCAATTAAAATTTGATTAACAAAGGGCATTTTGGACATTTTGACAATGGGCCTTTGATTTTGGTTAATTCAACATTTGATTAGGATTAATTAAATTACATTTTGATATCCCCATGATACCAATGCGGAAATACGCAATTTCTAAAATTTTTAAAGAAAAAATTGGGATTTTGCACGTAAAACAAGAGTAAAAAAATACGATATGGATAGGGTTGGAAGGAGAAGAAATGATAATGTATAAAACATTCTAAATAAAGAGAAGTGATACATCCACAACATTTTCACAACAAATCATAGGTGGTAAGTTGTCATTGGTTCTAATTTGAATTCACAACTTAAATTACTTTTTTACCCACCGATAACAACCAACAACAATCTAGCATTTAAAATTTGTTGTGAAAATGTTGTGGACATAGCATTTCCCCAAAATAAATGGCAGTTATATGGTTTGTTTGTTAAACTCTGATAAGTTCAAAAAATATTGTCCAGAGCCATAATTAATTAACTACATTTAAATAAGAATAACAGTCAAAGATCTACAATTAACTACAAGCAATAGACAAATAGTTGTTGCCACATTTAATGGTCCAGACATTATGTCAACCAAATAAATGTGTGACATTAATCGACAAGTGATCAACAGCTAGAAGAAACATCTATAAAAGGAAAACAACTTCATAGAGAGAGGTGCGTGCTACACAACACAAAAAAGTACTTTTCAATATTTATCTCAATCTTACTAGGATTGACAAAACCATCAGAGGATCTTTGGTCATGATAACAGCTTAAGACTACAATATTATCTTAGTTTTGGTAGGCTTTATCACATTTATTTTTCCCTTATTCCCACACTTACACGTAAATATGAGAGTTTGTAAGTTTTTCTAATATGTATTCATAATACGTGTATTTTTCTTTTGTATGAGATTAAAACTAATGAGCTAAGCATACATACATGAAGTCAAGAGAATTCAAGGGTAAAGGTCAATTGAGAAGTGGCTTTTGAAGAATTAATGGGTCAATAATGTGTGGAAACATAAAAAGAAAGAGAGAAATTCGTTTGAGCCAAAGATGGAAAAAATCCAGGCATGGAAATATTCTAACCAGTTTTGGTATTTTGGTCATATATTTTTTCTTCGATATTAGATTGACTTGATTCTTGTGGCCACGGAAAGAAGACTTAAAGATCTAAAACTTTGTAGTTTACGAAGACTTCATAATTTGCATTATTCAAGGCCAACTGACCTGGAATTTGACCTACTGTTGAAAAACGGGAATTGACATTTTATATTTTCCTTTTGGGGAAGCATGGGTTTTAGGGTTTTGAATGTTATAAATATTAAAGTGATACAAGGGCAGCCACATTTTTGGCTACTGGGAAACCTTATTTTTCAAAAAAATTTGAGAGTTTTTATTTTCTATGGAAGCTTAAAAACCTAAGCTTGGGTTAGGGGTGAATCCCTAATGTTATAATTGAAATCAATTGTTCTCTTTTTCATAATTTTTTTGCTAGATTGATATTTAATTTCTAATTCTTTCATAATTCTATTCTTGAATCTTGTTATTGTTAGAATAGGGTTTTATAATCTCTCTAGTAAAACATGGTAATCTTATTAGATATTACTTTTGCCATAGTATTGCCTCTAGGGTATGCGATGTTCTTGAGTTATTCCTAGCAAAGTTATTATTTTCTAGACTACATTGTTAGAACAATTGATGAATATAATCAACCAAAGAAAGCTTTATTATTTAAGCTTATTTCTAAATCTTTCAAACAGATAGTTTATGTGTTTACTTTCCCAATTGTGTACTAAATTGGATTGGTAGTGGATGCTTAACAATATTGGTGGACAAACCTTAATGCCCTAGTGATTTTAATTATTGAAATTTACCAAACTTTATTTTTTCTAAGTTTCAATCATATTATTCAATATATTATTGGTGCTTTTGACGTGTTCTTGTTTTCATTTTCTCAGTGGAACGACAACCTTAGCTACACTACAATTTCCATTACAAAATTGAACGACATCAAGTCGACACCCTACTGGTATATGAGTCATAATCTTTTGATAGTTTTTTGTTGCAAGGTTTGTCTATCTTTAGCCCAAGGGAGTCAATCTCGTACCGGAGGCTATACCAGTTTGACTAGTGGAGCGATATATTTTAGTACCGGTCAATGCCGGTGTACCGTTTCGAGTTTACCATTATTTTTTATATTTATAAATATGTGTGTGTGTGTGTGTGTGTGTGTGTGTGTGTGTATTATAATATATATATATAAAAGTTTACCATAAAACATTACTTCAATTCAGAATAAATTATTTATGGTTTTAGACTTTAGCATTAATTAAAAGAAAAAAAAAACACAATATAAAAAATAGAAAGCTTAGGGTATGTTTGATAACTGTTTTTCCCCTTATTTTCTATTTCCAAATACAATTTTCTATTTTTGAGACTAAAAAACTTCTTTAGCAACCCAAAATGGACTAAAAACAAAAACTGTTCTCAAAACTTAATTTGTGAAGGAAACTGAAAACATGTAAAATGCTATTTTCAGTTCCTAATTTTCAAAAGTCAATGAAAATACGCATTTAATTTAATAAATTTATCACATTTTATAAGTTAGCATTAGAGTTCAAATCCTAGTAACAACATATTTTAGTATTTTCTATTTTTTTTTTAAAATTATCTTTTTAATTTCACCAACCAAACATGTTTTTTATTTCAAAAATACAAGAAATTTTTTTTTTCTTTATATTCCCAAAAACAAGTTTTTGAAAATAGAAGACAAAAACTGTTACCAAACATAATCTTAATTGTTCATTGTATACTAAGAAAACAAATAATACTAATAAGTTACCACTTCTGCCCTTACAAAAATTCAAAAATTAAAAAACTTAAAATAAAAATAAAATAAAATAAAATAAAAAAAAGCTTTTTTCTATACTAGCCGGTACATCCGGTATCGGCCGGTATTGCCCGAAATTGGCCGGTATGGTTGGTACATGGCTGGTATTTAAACTGATATGTGACGTTGGCGTTTCGATACTAGTATACATATTGGTACGGTATATACCAGCCGGTATGGCCGATACTGGTACGGTATCGACTACACTGCTCTAGCCTGGATAGATGAAAGGCTAATTGACGAGATTTCACTCTAGCAAACTCTAAACTTAAGAAAAACTAAGGGCAAAATAAGAATTACATAAAATTCATTAAATCTTAACCTTTCTTCCCTTAAATTATCACAAATTTGAGTAATTAAAAAAGGCGGTTTTGTGAGGGTCCTCTAAAATATTTTTTCCTTCCCTTTTAAAAACATGCAAATAAGGGAGAATTAAATCTCACTTCCATTACCCTTTGTAATTCACTTATCCTCTCACACAATATAAACATAGTATAGGTAGAATATTAACGCATGAAAGAATTATAAATTAGGTGGAAAGAAAATTTGTTGTTTGGACTCTTTGGATGAACTGAAAAAAAAAAAAAAAAATCAAAATTCAAGAGAGTTTTAGTGGGATTTGAGCACTAAAAATTCTGCCTATTGAGGCATTATTTCTAAATCTCACTTCCATTACCCTCTGTAATTCACTTATCCTCTCACACAATATAAACATAGTATAGGTAGAATATTAACGCATGACAGAATTTTAAATTAGGTGGAAAGAAAATTTGTTGTTTGGAATCTTTGGATGTTAACTGAAAAAAAAAAAAAATCAAAATTCAAGAGAGAGTTTTAGTGGGATTTGAGCACTAAAAATTCTGCCTATTGAGGCATTATTTCTAAATTTCTTTTAACGAAATTTCTAGCTAGCTCCGATCCATGCCTAAATAGTGAATCCCAACTAGGAAACCAAATCGTCTCCATCTCTACAACGAAGAAAGTCACAAATCTAATACTCGAATTTCTTAGAGGTGTTGGAGAATGGAGAGGGGAAACTAAACAATTTTCAGATAATAACATATTGCTTTCTTATTTATGAAATGATTGTGGCCACTAGGGGTGTTCGCGTTGTGGTTTTGGGTTATTTTTAGCACCGCGTTTTGTGGTGTGGTTTAGTCAAAATCATAACCGCACCACACCTCATTTTTGCAATCACATGTGCGGTGCGGCACAGCGTAGCATATAAAATATGGTTTGAAACCGGTATATTTTTAAAATTTTGGGCTTTTCCTGCCCAGTACAACACTAATTTTTCCCTTTGTTTTGGGTCAAATTTTAAACTATTGAGCTAGTTTTTCTTTATTTTGGGTTGGCTTTCCTAATTAACACATGCAAGGATTATTAAACTTTTTTTTTTTTGAAAACTAGGGTTACTAAACTATTAATAATATATTTAATATTAAAAAAAAAAAT
The DNA here is from genome assembly GCF_932294415.1 of Quercus robur. NCBI lineage: Eukaryota > Viridiplantae > Streptophyta > Magnoliopsida > Fagales > Fagaceae > Quercus > Quercus robur. The sequence goes on from NC_065535.1 coordinate 84,180,563, forward strand.
ATATATATATATATATATTAATATATAGTGAGGGTGCGGTGCAATGCGGTTTGTGTGGTTTTCTTAGTATAAAACCTTATTATAAAACTGCAAACTACACTACACTATGCAGTGCGGTGCACTTTTACTTGCAGTGCAATACGGTTAAGCCATTTTGCGGCAATTTTGGTGCAATTATTGTAGTTTGGTGAACACCCCTAGTGGCCACCATGCTCTAAAAGACCGATTTATCAGATGAGATGGGTGTCCAATATTTTCCCACTCCATAACTTAGCCTTCAATATTAGATCATTGGTTCTAGACTAGGTATTATTGATGTAATTTTCCACATTTTAAAATGTAATTAGGAAATTAAAGCCATGTTATTTCCTTTTTTATTATATCATATGTAAATATTCAATAAAATGATGTATTTTTATTATAGTTTCCATTTTTTTTTCCAATTTTAATAAGATAAGTGGAGATTTTATGCAAAAACCTCCATTTAATTAATGGGTTAAATGTTATTAGTTGAATTCCGGATTTTGAGATACAAGTACCACAAGTCCTCACCCATTTTTTTTGAGATAAACGGGTTAAACTTCTTCCCTTTTTGGTTTGATTTTCATGTTTGTGAGTTCTTATGAGTTGTGTTTTATATTCCTTAATTAGGGTGTTGTGGTGCACAATCAGCCTATGGAATCAGATATTGGATTTAAGCTAGGTTGGGATCTTCATCTGGTGCATAATTAAACACCATTTTGGACTGAATTGGGTGGATTTGGAAAATTAGAGATTTTTAAATTGGTAGGTTACACATACATCAAGTGGATTGTGAACTCAAGTCTTCACCTTACACCTTGCTCTTACTAGGAAAGTTGGTGCAATTTGAGTTAGAGCTTTCTGATTTTTTTTTTTTCTACTAATTTGCTTAGGTTTGTGTTGAGCAAAATGGTTTGTTTTGTGAGAATAGCAAGAGTCATCATTTTGGTCAAAATAGAATACAATTCAAAACAAAATTCATCGTTAAATCTAGAGTCCAGAGATATTGTTAGTCAGAGAGAGGGAGGACACAGAGTTGGTGAGCCAAAGAGATGGAAAAGGTAGTAATAGAGAGTAGGTGGTTTTGCATTTCACCCGCTCGGTATGGTTTTTTTTTTATAGGGGTTGTGTGTGGGTTTGTTGGAGAGAGAGAGAGAAGCAGATTAGAGTATTTTTGGTATGATTTTTTGGCTCACCCATAAACTAGGTAATCTCTCTCTCTCTCTCTCAACTGGTGTGGAGTATGATACTACGTAAATTCTTCCCTTTTTGGTTTGATTTTCATGTTTGTGAGTTCTTATGAGTTGTGTTTTGAATTCCTTAGGGTGTTGTGGTGCACAATCGGCCAAAGGAATCAGATATTGGATTTAAGCTAGGTTGGGATCTTCATCTGGTGCGTAATTAAACACCATTTTTGGATTGAATTGGGTGGAATTGAAAAATTAGTGATTCTTAAATTGGTAGGTAATACATACAGTAAGTGGATTGTGAACTTAGTCTTCACCTTACACCTTGCTCTTATTGGGGAAGGTGGTGCAATTTGAGTTAGAGCCTTCTGATTTCTTTCTTTCCTTTTCTTTTCTATTAACTATATAAAACGGTTTGTTTTGAGAGAATAGAAAGAGTCACCATTTTAGTCAAAATAGAATACAATTCATTATTTTGGAAGCAGAAGATCCCTTCTCGAGTGGCTTTCTTTATTTGGACTGCTGATTTAGGGAAATGCTTGATGATTGACAATTTACATATAAGGAAGGTTTGGATATTGAATTGGGTGTTAAATGTGCAAGTGTAATGGTGAATTGGTTGAATGCTTCACTATCTGGTTGCTATGGATTTGTGGTCTATGGTTTTGGGTTTTTTGGAGTAAGCTGGGTTATGCCGTAGTCTGTTGTGGGGCTTCTAGGTTGCTAGCAAGGTAGGCTTGGTCGTCATAGAAATGGTCATATATGGCTAATTGTTCCCCATTGCTTAATGTGATGTCTTTGGAGGGAAAGAAATAGTAGGTGTTTTGAAGATAATGAGAGATCCATACCAAACCTTAAGCTATTTTTCTTTAGAACTTTATTAGATTGGTTGGCTACTTTGCGCAACCAATCATTCTCTTCGTTTCTTGATTTTCTTGATTCTTGTGATTTTTTGTTCTTGATTTATTGACTCCTTGTACTAGGGTGTCCCTTTTTTGATATCAATAAAACTTATTACTTATAAATAAATAAAAAAGTCCTCACCCATTAACGTGGGCCTAATAATTATTTCCAACCCCAAGGTCACTTCACACTTACCAAATCATATATATATATATATATATATATATATAAGATGGTGAAATATTTCTATTTTCATAATGATTGATTAAAAATAAATTAATATTAATGTTAATATTTTATATTTTGGTAACTAAAATTATTCCGATTTTTTTTTTATGACAAATAATTGATTAGAAATCATTTCAAAAAGAGAGAATTCTTTAAATTTTTTAAGCAGAGAAAAAAATGTACAAAAAAAAAAAACAAAAGACCCTTTAGATAATATCCATAAAATAGTATCCCTTACAACCCTTGTCAGTATTGATTATACAAAGTAACACAAAGACATCCATACTTTTTCTTTTCTTATTTTCAAAAAAAAAAAATGAAAAAATATCCATGAGAAGTATTGTACACTATTTTGTTCAAGTTTTCTTAAGGTGGGACTGCGCAAGAAGCAAAGAAGAATTATATAAGCAAATACTCTCGCTGTCAGGTTGGCCGAGACACGATTTGGATGAAGGAGCAGGTGGGGTTTCAAGATAGAATGATTGAAGGTGTTGCTTTCACTTTATACTTTACAGAACGAAGATTCATGTGATTTGCAGGTTAAAAAAATAGGTGGGAATATCGTTGTGGAAACAATGGAAAAGTAAAGGAATCGAAATCTAGAGCCACTAATACATGCCAGCTTAAAAGTGACTAAAAATGTACACTTCGTAATGTGTGCATGCATGATTGTGTAACATCAACTTTTTATCCCTGCTAATTAAAAATGATACAATTAATTTAAGTAACTAGTAATTAATAAGGTAAAGAAAAATGACATCCATTTTGGTTTTTTATCACACTAGCGTTCCTTATCTTGTATTAAAATGTGATTAATAGTACATTGTGTGACATCTCACTCTCATCACATGATTTGTATGACAAACCAAAAGATTATTAGAAATAATAGCTTCATAAGCTAAAAGCTAAACTTAACCCGTCGTTTTACTACAACTACTACTTTTTTTTTTTTTTTACCTACAAAGTTTTAGTTCTAATGCTTGATTCATATCAATGGGTTTTGTCTTTCCTAAAGACAGAATTTCTTTATTGACAAAGTTAAATTGTCCTTTACCCAAGATGGAGAATCCATTCATTCACTTCTGCCATTTTCCAAACGACCCGGACAATTCTTTTGAGTGGTAAATATATACTTAATGCAATTTGAGAGTCTATACAATTTTTTTACTACAACTTTTGTCACAATTTTGACATGTGCAATTGTTAGTAATGAAAAAATATGTGATAGGGTTCGTATAAAAATGATGGTTCACCAAACACAATTATGTATATTATCAGATTCTGACAAATGATATGATTCTAAAAGTTTGTAGTAAATATCTTATGCAATTTAAGACAATATTGTATACAACATTTGTCACGATCTTAACATGTGCAATTGTTAGCGGTGAGGGAAATGTGGTAGGTTCATATAAAAATGATGGTTCACCAATTACAATAGTAAATATCATCAAATTAGGACAAATGGAGTGATTTTAAATGCTTGACGCAATTGAGAAGAATTTTACTATAATGTTACTATTGTTGGCCATATTGATTGGATTTTGTTTGCAGTTCTTTTTGCCGTCCAAATTCAATTCATCAGGAGCTCCAGCATTACAGTGGAAGACATTAAAATTGACCTGCACTTTTTTCTAATAAAAAATTTAACATCAAGTGGCAAGTACTTCCCCCGCTCACTAGCACAATATCTTTTACGCCATTAACTTTGATTCAAAACGAATAATTTGGTACATTTCATTTGATGATTAAAGAGTGAACTTTTTCAAGGATTAAAATGAAATATATAACAAATTTTAGAAACCAATTGTAGAATTTTTGCAACAAAAATAAAAAGGCCACATCTACACTTCATTAGTCACATAAGCAATCAATATAACAAAAATGGAACATAAAATAAATAAATAAATAAAGTTGGAATTTTTTTTTAAAAAAAATCCCGACTAAAAATAAATTTTCTTTTAAAGTTTTAAAGAGTAAAATAGAACTCCTCAACAAATCTCAAAATAAAAATTATACATCATATTACTTTGTAAAATAAATTTTTTTTTAGGCATCGCACGAATGTAACGATTATTATAGATAGTACCTAGGGTTAAGGCGCATAAGGAAAAGAATTCCAAAAAAAAAAAAAAAAAAAAAAAAAAAAACCAAAACCAAAACAGTAGGTTTTTTATTTTTATTTTTTATGGGGACAAAAATAGAGTTGGTATATATATATATATATATATATATATATAGTAGTAATCAATAATCATACTCCAACTCAAAGCCGGCTAACATAACATGAAATACTACTACCATCCTAGTTCACTCCTATGGGTTTGGGAGGTGGAGATTTCAAGTTCGAATTGTGCAATGGAAAATGTCTAGGAAAAAACTTCATGTTCTCGGTTTATGGTCATTAGCGTTCAATCGACGAGACTGAGTGCACAACTATGACTCATTCAGATCTCTTAGATATGGTATTAATATGGTTACGCTCAAATGGAAGACATCAATTTAAGTCACCCCTTACCCATTTTTTATTCCAAAAAAAAAAAAAACAGCAGCTTAAACTCGGTCAAAAATGTTGACCATATCTATAGACGCACATGTCTGATATCTCTTCTAAAGAAAACCCACCATATAGAGTAATTAACCTAAAAGTATCGATTGCGTCCACACAGCACAAATTTGTCATTTTCTTCGCCCTCAATCTAAGCTTCTTTATTATTTTGTTGTAGTGAGGCAGTAAAGTGATATGAGCTGAGTGGAGAACTTTATAAGGCGATAATGGGGCTGGAAAAGCAAAGAGATAGTACAAGAGAATAATTTTAGCAGTAGTCCTGCCAAATTTCAAGGACCAAATTCCAACATTCAAGTGGGTATTACTTGTTATCTTTTCTTGTAAGAACATGATTAAGCTGAATGGTTCTTGTTAAATGGTTTGTCTGGACTGTAGTTGCCTAGTTGGCAAGGTTACCATTTCCTTCTACTAATTCTGTAGTACCCTCCGACCCTTCTTTTTCCTTCTTTTCTTGTACCCCACAGAGAAGCCTAAGCATATTATATCATCCATGGATCACTAATTTTTGCAACTAATGTACAATAGTTATTGTTAATGCAAACTTATGATGACTATCGAAAGAGTTTGAAAATTTATGACTGCTTTTTGGGAATCAAGTGAAAGAAGAGTAAGCCGAAAACTTTGGAAACATAATAATCGATCAATGAAGGGTCGTGATTTTTTTTTTTTTTTTTTGTCAGACAAATATATAGTAGCAAGCATGAATGATTCTCACTTCTGTTTATGGGAATTGGGGTAGCATGGCATTCACATGCAAATCTCTGGTTTAAAGTACGTAAATTTTGGTAAAAAAAACTGAGCCCCATTACTAATTGCCCCCCACTATGATAACGAAGATGATTTGTTTGTTTTGTTTGGTCAGGATTCAGGGACAAATTGCTGACTGCAAGAACCTGAAAAGAGAGAAATTATAGCTTCATCAAATTAAAGCAATATCTGTGTATTGAAGTGACAGGGAAAGAGAGAGATGCAATTTTGAGCTTGTATTTTTCTGTGTCCTTGGCTCCTGGCTTTGTTAAACTTCAAAATTTATGCGTGCAGACGTGTCATTAATTCCCCCCAAATCTATGACCCAAAGAAGACAAGAAATCAATGATTTTTAAACCCGTCGGCAATCCAGTACTAACAAAAGTGAGGAAAATCATCCACCAGTTATATACATTGCATGTGGTGGGGCTTACAAATTAATAAAGCTGCATTTCTCATATAATGGTGCCCTTTGATCACTTCATGTATGAATAAATATAAAAAGCAAGCAGCCATCTCGGCCCTACTAAATTAAAAGTTAGCCTCACTATTATGATTTTCTGTCATTTATTTCCTATCATTACTGTTTTGTTACAATGAATGCTCTAGCCTCTAGTGCTTCTAAACAGGCCGAAGATTATGACTGAGGTTTAAATTTTTTAGTATTCTCCTAGCTAGTTAACTTGCTATATTCTTTGCCATCCTACTTTAATTTCCATGCTCATATATATATAGTAATTAACACATTGTGACGTAAACTTGAGATGTTGTACATGTACTTATAACCAACCTACCTGAGCTAAAAAATTGTGAAGGATTTTTAGAGCCTATTAAAATCTCTATCCTGAAGTTGGTTAGTCTGGATTAGAACAATATTATGGTGATGAGGTTAACACAGGAGACCTTATGCTAGTTAGTATATGCACATGTTTTATATGATTTAATGTATCTATTATACCTTAGTCATAATCCCTTATTATGCTATGAATTAAAGCATATCAATTATCATTGATTCAGGCGTAATCAATGGTCCGTATAGGTCAATTTTTGTGTGTATATACAACCCTACTCATATTGGCTTCTTGCAATACTCAATTCAGATTAGAAAAATGTAGTTATTAAGGATTTTATGTTGTGGATATTATAGGTCGAACAACATAAACCATTGCTTATGCTCTGTGTCCTTTCTGTAAATTGTGAATTTTCTCCCTTCTATTTTAATAACAAAACTTTATTTATTAAAAAAAAAAAAAAAAAAGATTTTAACCCTTCTTTTCGCGTCCTAACTTTTTCGTAACATCGTGTGTCCACCAAAAAGGTTTACTTGAGTACAAGACTAGTAGTATACTAGCAACTGACACGAAAAGAGCGAGTGAAGGAATACGTGCTTTGTGACCATCTACAACACTAGCAGCATGCATCCATTCCTATCAATCTTTAACCTTTTACTTTACACTATAAACTGTAGCAAAGAAAACAGTAGCAAAGACGAGAAACACGTGATAAAGCTTAGACCCACCGCCTAAAGCTTCTATAAGTGGTCACATTCGTGCGTCTAAAAAAGGAAATGAAAAATTTTAAGACAACAACTAATTTTACAACCATTTTCACAACTATTTGATGTGGATGGCTTTGAATAATGAGGGAAAAAAAAAAAGTGGTTAGTCTATATAAAATTGATAAGCATTCAAAAACAATTTGTCACATATATAAAATAGTTGTAAAAATTTATGTGAAATTTGTTGTAGTCCTATAATAACTCAAATGGAGCACTTGATAAATGCCAAGTTTAACATCCTGTGTAAGTGAATAGTAATACCGATAGTGCTTGCTTTAGTCCAAAAATATGTGCTGATAGTGATATGCATGAGGTGTAAGTATTCTTTTCTTTTCTTTTTTTTCTTTTTATTTTTTGTAATTCAATAATTACAATTAGGGAGAGAGAATTTGAATTTTGAATATTTCTGTTAAAAAATCATGAGATGTACTTTTCACTGTTGCATTACATTTTGTGCCCCGGATCATGGAACTTTTTTTAATTCATAATTAATAAATATAGAGAGACACAATGTATTTCACAATTGTTGTCATAATCTTTTATAATTAGTATACAATAAAAGTGACATCAATAATAAATCTAAGTGAAAGTGATGTTGCCAAGAGTCTTGTAACTTAATTAGCACATCCCCAAAGATTATTTCCCTTTATTTCAAAATCATAAAAAAGGACAGAGAAAAAATGAAAGAAAATGTAAAAGTTCTAATTCAAGAGAAAAGGAAAGTAAAAATATTGTTACCTTTCAATACGACTTTAAATTGTTTATGCAGTAACTTATTTTTTTTCATAAAATTGTGTAAAAGTTCATTCAGAAAAATATGTGTATGAGTAATAAAAATTGAAAATAATTATATAATAAAATTCGTAAATTGATTTTTTTTTCCAGGTTAAACCCTAAAATTTTAGATGCACAAAATGGTTACTATATAGTTTAAATTGTTATAATTTAATTATTTATGAGTTTAGCAACAGTTGATACAAGTTGTACTTGAGATTTATCTAATTTCTAACATTGCTATATGAGATTTTTTACTCTGAAAAATTAACACAATTTATTTAGATTAAAAAAAAGTTAACAAATGGATACAATATCGTGAATACAATGTCTTTTTATGAGAAATCTATATTTAAATTACTGCTTAATATTCATGTGAGTGTTATGTGAGTATACATATTGGTCTTAAGTATTAAATATACTAGTTATGATAAAAAAATATGGACTGAATGGGAAAAAGAATAGCAAATTTATAGAAAAGAAGATGGTGAGAAGAAGAGTCAAGAAAAGGATATGAAAATTTTTGGAAGAAGAGTACGATAAGGTAAGGAATAATGGAGGAGAAAAATAGGCATACAAGGAGTTTTTTTTTTTTTTTTTTTTTTTTTTTTGAGAAGGAAGAAGGAGAAATGTTAGAAAGAGAGTGTAACAATAAGATGAAATAATAGGAAGAAAAGCTAAAAAAGTGTAGAGATATTTGAAAATAGGTGGCTGACGTTATAACATAATAAGAATTAACAAAATTAATTGCAAAGCTTTGATGAATATTATATATTGTATAGATAATATGTGTGCATTGTGCTTGTCCATAATAATGTATATAAAACTATGTATGTCGGCTGGTTTATAGAGACATACTTAAATTATAGAATTTACCTCCCTAAGGTCAAATTCCGGCTCTGCATATGTACAATAAATATATATATATATATAGAGAGAGAGAGATGGGTTGTGTAACTCTTCTAAAGTTACACATTTTTCTAATTATTGATTTCAATTAGATCTAATGGCTAAAAAAACATTATTGTCCACATCAGCTTGTTTAATTAAGAATATATTTTCTCTCTCTTCGTCATTAAATTCCAAACCATTTTTAACGTGGTGAGAGAAAATTCATTTTCTTAGTATTTCACTTTTTTATTTTTCCTCACTCGCTCTCTCTCTCCCCACATTCTTCTCCAACTAATGGCTTCTCTCTTCCCTTCTTTCTTTTGCCAATCTCCATAGATTTACTGCCAGCCAATATCCATAGATATTTTTTTGTTTGTTCTTTTGCTTTGTTTCCAATAGCTTTTAACATAAGAACTATTTCTAATGGTTTTCAATGCTATTTAATATTGAGCTTTAATCTTTGTGATTACATGAGATTTTATTAGACTTGGTCCTTTTCCTTTAAAGTTTTGAGGGAGAGTTGGGATGTATTTTATATATGCACAGATTTACATGAGATCCAAAAATATGTAAATTACAGTTGTTTTGAAAGTTCGGATTACACAAATGTATCAATTCCGTGAGATATGTGAGTCAGTGCAAAAGAGAGAGAGAGAGAGAGAGAGAGAATGAATAATAGAAGAAGAAGGCAGAAAGAGCGGAGGGAGTTAATGATTTTTTTTTTAAAAGAAGAGTATTAAAACTTTTAATGCATTAGATACTTAGATTACTTATTTTTAGAAGTTGATGACACGATAGCTTGTGTTATAAACCATTAGATTTAATTAATATCAATGGTTATAAAAATGTGTAACTCTAAAAGAGTTACACCAAGTATAACTTAAACTCATCTCATATATATATATATATATATTTATAGGATTTTGTTAATATATGCCTTTAGGGCATACAATAACTAATCATTTTTGAAAAAAATTTCCTGGAAATTGAAAAAGTATTGATAGCTTTTTTAATTTTTAAAAAAGTATTTTTAAAAATAGATGATTTAATGTGTGCCCTTAAGGTACATATTAACCAGATCCATATATATATATATATATATATATATATAGAGAGAGAGAGAGAGAGAGAGAGAGAGAGAGAGAGAGAGAGAGAGAGAGAGAGAGAGAGAGAGAGAGAGAGAGAGAGAGAGAGAGAGAGAGAGAGAGAGAGATTGTCCGTGCGTTACAAGTGGAACACAGATTTGCTTTTACAAGGGGAAAATTCCAAGGAAAGCAAAAGGGGAAACAAAACGGGGCCCTCGGGTTCAATCCTCCTTTATTAACTCCATAATGGTGTAATCTAATCCATGCACGAATGCTTACAATAAGCTTCCATCGATCCCCACCACTTATATATAAGTTTATAAATTATAACCTATTCTCACTGACTCACTCCATTATAGCACAATCATAACTCGGAAAATTAAAAAGAAAGAGTCATGGAAAGTAAAAGAGTGAAGCCACAGCTGAAGAAAAATTTGTGGAAGCCAGAGGAGGACTTGATTCTGAAAAACTATGTGGAAACTCACGGTGAAGGCAACTGGGCTACTGTCTCTGAGAGATCAGGTACTCTCTACTATCACTTCCGTTGTAATGTAGACAAGGATTAATGTGCATGAGTATATATATGTCTCATATCTCTCTTTCTCTCTCTCTCTCTCTCTCAGGTTTGATGAGGGGCGGGAAGAGTTGCAGGCTAAGATGGAAGAACTATCTGAGACCAAACATCAAACGTGGTGAGATGTCCAAAGAGGAAGAAGACCTTATCATACGAATGCATAAGCTTCTCGGCAACAGGTAGGTCATTTTGCTTTCGCAATATTTTCACAATAATTTTAAAATAAATCTTAAATGAAAAATTACTATAACTGGGTAAATATATATGAGAAACCTAAATTAAACCCAATAATAACTTGTTACATAAAATTTGTTACAAAAATAATGTAGATGTACATAGCATAATTCTTACCATCATTTATAGCAAGTTACTATAGAGTACAAATTAAGGTAGGATGTTATCAATGGAAAAATAGCTAGGAATTTGGTTAGCTTTTTTGCTTACCTTTTTTTACTCACCTTTAGGCAAATAAACTATGAGTAATAAACTAGCCAAACACTTACAAGCTAACTGTTAATAGCTAGACTCACTGCTGCACTACAAATCACACTTACAAGTGTAAGGAACAGATTGACTACCATAAAATAAATAGATAAATTAATAACTCAATCCCCAATTCCATCCAAGAAATTGGGAAATTACATTTTATCCTACATTCACTTAAAATAAAGAATTCATTTCATGATTTAGATTTTATTTTCAGTATCTAATAATATATCATTTCATGTCATTTAAATTTTTAAACAACATAACGTTGAATGCACGGTTAAATTTATAATATTTAATTTGAATTATGCAATTTATTTGTATCGAATAATGAAGATATTATCACTTCCATTGGTTTGGGTTTCGGTTGATCCCGAAGTAGAAACCATAACTATAAAAGATGTTTCCATTGTCACAAAACGTTCTTATGTTTACTGGAATTCCTCAGTTTGAGTAAAACTTCTTCCTGCAGCTAGTAATTTCATTGAAAAGAGCTTCACAAATCATTACTCCATATCAACCTAGCTAGATCTCTTTCATGTAGGTGGTCACTGATTGCTGGCCGGCTTCCTGGCCGAACGGATAATGAAGTGAAGAACTACTGGAATACCCATTTGAACAAGAAATGCCTTCTAGGCAAAAGAAAAGCGACTAACTCAAACAACCATGAAGAGGAAGACAACGATGAGAACATGAACAAGAAGAATAAATTGGATCCACCATTTCATTCAGAGCCCAATGGAAGCTCACTTATAAGTTTGACAAGCAACACAAAATTGGGTTTGGAAGAAGGAAGCAAGAAAGAAGAGAGCACAGTGACAGAGGGTAATTGGATGGATTATGACGCAAGTAGCTTCAACTATGACATAATGGATTATCCAATAATGCCCGAAGCAGCAGCAGGAGGAGCAGGGAACAGTGCAAGTTTCGTCTTTGACGATGAGCCTCTTATAGCCTACATGGATTCTTTTATCTTGCTTGAAGCATTTGGATGTGGTGGAGAGGAGTTGTAGGCACATGTCACAGACTCACAGTAACGGATGCAGTACGTACTACTCTGTCGTAGGAATGAACCCCACACACACTCTGTACAGTGCCGCTGCATGACCCCTCATCTGACAAAACAGCACTCCCAAGATTTGTGAGTGAGTGAGTCCCAGGAGTCTAGCACTAGTATGAGTGTTTGCAATGCCACGTGCTTTTCCCTGTATCGCTGAGAGTGCATGCTGCACTATGATATATAATATTGTATGCATGTAATTGGCCATATATATCTATGTACTTTTCCAAACACTTCTCTCTTTCTCTCTCTCTCTCTCTCAAAAGAGAACAGCATTATATACTCACTTTCAAACTAAGGATAAAACAGTTGCCAAGTTCAATCATAATATTCCTCATAACTACGCGGTAAAAGTAAAAGAATAAGGGTACTTTTCACAACAAAAAGTTTTAAATGAACACAAGACAATTTTGGTGACATTGCATAAGAATGCAGTACAAACTTACAGTGTAGAACTGTAGATCCTTCGTGGGGAATGGAACAGTTGACAAATCGATCCGACATGTATTTGAAACTCAAGTATCAGAAGACAAATCTACAGTATTTCAATGGAGGAAAGAAAAATTGGAAAGAGATTGAAGAATCATCGATGATAAGATAATGAAGAGCAGCTCGATTACAGGAAGGTTAGCAGCACCAAAAAAAAAAAATCGCAATACGTTTTCATTAGAATAATATCATTTTTCGGCTTTAACTACTAATTACCACTTTTTTTTTTAATTGATGATTTGATATATCACATACATATCATTTATGGGTCTTGTTAACTACTATTCTTAGAACAATTTTTAACCAATTATTTTAAGAAAGTTTTGATATTTATTTTATAAAAAATAAAAAAAAGTTTTGATATTTATTTTATGAAAAATAAAAAAAATGTCAAAACATTAAGTACTTTTTTTTTATAAAAATTTTACTAAAATAATTGGCTAACAAATATCCTTTGTGTATCTGATAATATATTCCTATATTTATTAATAACAATTATCGAAATGTTACCACAAGCCACGATTGTAAAAATTTTTGAATCTTAGTTTTTTTTTTTTTTTTTTGGGCTAAACTTCAATCTTATTTATCAAGAAAAAAAAAGGAACAACAATCAACCTTATGAAAAAGTGTGCGGAGTCTACCTCATACAAGGGGGAGGACTCGTGTATTTAAAATAGAGTCCGATTAATGTGTACTTTTTTTTTTTTTAATAAGATAGAATTCTATTCTAGCCTAATCTAAGTGTATATGTGTGTGAAATTTACTCCTGGAGACTTAAACCCCAACCCTTACCCCCACACCCCACAAGTACTTATACTTGTGGAGTGACCATCGCACAGATTAATATGTACCTTAAGGGCACATATTGTGAGCGTTTGGGGTTAACTGAAAGTTGCATTTCAGTTCTGCGTTTTCATGCCTTTTTTTTTTTTTTTTTTTTTTCCTGTCAGTAAAATCACTGTGCAAGGGAAAAAAAATACTGTTCACATACCATTCACATACTGTTCATAGGTCCCATAATACTATTCACACATTTAAAAATTATTTTGTTACAGTGTTTTCGGTTTTCAATTTCAACAACAATAAGTTCAATCTAAACGGACCCATTAAGTCATCTATTTTTAGAAATATTTTCTCAAAAATTAAAAAATTATCAATATTTTTTCAATTCTTGAAATTTTTTTTTTTTTAAAATGGTTAATTATTGTGTGTCCCTTGAACACACATTATCAAAATCCTTTAAGATATGATGTGTTTTTAGAAAGACTACCTTTCTTCAGTCAAAAAGAAATAGAAAGGCTGACAAGTGACAAGACCTAATGGAGAGCTATTGCCTTTACATTCAAAGGATGTGACACAATTGCCAATGGGTGTCAGAAACGGGCTTGGGGCTTGCTTAAGTCCAAACTCAGAACAGATCCCGAAATCAGTAAAAGCCATCAAACTCCGAACAGATCCCGAAATCATTCAAATCAGTAAATAGCATCTTGCATGATGACAAGCACCGACCGAAGAAAATATATACAATTTTTATTTGGATTTTAGAAGAAAAAAGGTCAATAATTGTTCAGTTTTTTGGGAAAAAGAGCAAGAGACTCGAAGTGAAAAACAATTCCTTCCTACCCAAACAAACAACTCTCTCTCCCTCTCTCAAACCAAAATAATAATAATAATAAATATAGTAACATAAAGGAGATCTACATTGCAGCAGAAAATAATTCCCACCGCCCAAGAGATTTTGGTTGCATTTGAATAATTCCCACCGCCCAAGAGATTTTGGTTGCATTTGATAGCAAGATATGGCAAACTGATTTGATTGATCCGATAACTTGGCTTTGAAAAACCAGCAATTACAAAGCAGAACAGCTGTAAGTATCTTCCTATAGATTTGAGAACAAATACATCATGTCCGGAATCGGGACCACATTTACAAGACATCATCTTGTTGAGTGTACAATAATAAACCATCAACAGGCAATGAAGGTGGGGTTCCAGGAGGGATGCAAGCAGCACCATTCTCACCAGCACATATGCACAGAGCCTCTGCATCCCTGAGGATTGAATCAAGGTCAATGCGACCACTCAGCTCATTGATGAACTTCAAGAGCGGGTCAAAGTCCATCTGCTCTCCCATAATCTTATTACGATATCGCTTCAAGATTGCAACACATACGTACAGGTGGAGGTGCTCAGACAAATAATGTGTCCACAGTACCTCCCACAAACGCATTGTTTTCTCATATTCAAATTCCCTAAAAAAAAGTGAAGATATTATATCAGGCAAGCAAATGTCAAATACATACAGTGACAGATACGATACCATGTTTAAGTATATTTCTTACGAGATGTATCAACAAAAATTGAAAAAATAAATGTAATTGAAATGAAAATTTTTCAAATTCCAGATGATTGTGGTTGACTAAATGTAAATGGCTACAATGTTGGATGTGAAAATATAGTTTACAAAAAAGGTATTTTGCCTCAATGATACTCAGGAATGATGAGACTCTAAAAAATTCAAAACATTTTAATCCTTAGAAAGGAACCCCCCAGGAAATTTAATGTAGGACACAATACCACTCTGCTTGGTTGTATAGATGACAGGTAGAAAACAGAACTCAAATGTCATAAATATACAACACCACCAAATCGTTCCATAATATTAAGTTCCCTTTCCTGCTCCTGTCTCTTTCCACCATCATAAATAAATAAATAAACCCCAAAATTTAGTTAAACTTCGTCCATTCAACAAAAGTGGAATATTAAATAGGCTGTGCATGTGTGTATGCACACTGTATGTCTGTCTCATTTCCCAACATATGCCTTTAGCATATTTTGACCGTCATTTTGCACAACAGTATAAATAAATCTTGTAGAAAATATTGACAACATGCTTAAATGATCATGTCCCAAATTAACAGAAATATGGAACAAAGAATAAATAAATCAATGAGTAAATTAAAGAGCTTACCTCTTGAATTGTATTAGAATCCAGCGAAAGCAAAAGAAATAATTCAAGCAATCATTTTGCTTAAAATAGTTATGCAATGGGCTGTCTAACAATTCCACCAACTGCCACAAGGATAGTGAGAATTCATTAGGACAGAAAATCAGAACCAACTTTTCTGCTAGCAAAACAATTTTCTAGCTTATAACTGAGGCACCAAATGTTCATTCATACGACCAGAAACTGATTTAACTTTTTGAAATATAGTATTTGAAGTTTGACTCCAAATTATTGCACATGTAACTCTCACAAGCTTGTTATGCTGTTTCATATTCAATGACATGAATACTGATTTAGAAAAAAAGCACACCAACCAGAACAATGCCTTGCATATAAAATATAAGCATGCAATTACTGACAAAGAAAATTGACTTTCTCTGACCATCATATTCAATGACATGAGACAAAGATTCCATTTCTTTAAGTTCATAATGGGGACGCTGAAGACACTCATCAGAATAAATGCTTCATAATGTGCCATCCAGCAGTCAAAAAACCATCTAGGAACCTCATCAGACAACACAAATATATTAATAAAGAAGAAATTTAAATGCAAGCAAGAGGTAACGGACCAAAAGATCAAAATAGATTAAACACCAAATTCAATTAAATCTATCAAAGTAATAGCCTTTTACTGTAAAGTTCATCAGCAATTAAAAGATCAGATTATCAATTATACTTTGTGAATGATGCCAGACAAATGGAGTCTGCTAAGGCTGTACCACAATCCTTTATTCTCAAAAACAACAAAACTGCAACATGTAATGGATTTCTTTCTTCATTTTTTTTTTTTTTTTTTCAGTTTTTTCCAAGATCAATTTTTATAGATGAAATGACTAAAATAGTTACTCATGAAACAATACCATTAAGTAAGAATCCTTTATCACTTGGCATGATGCATGAGAAAAAAGCCTAATACAACTCATGGCTCATGCAAAATTTCATGCTATTAAGATTAATGCAAGTATCATCTGTTCCACTCTAAATGTTGAAACAAGCAAGCTCCAAATAGAAAAATACAATAAAAAAAAAAAATAAAGGGGGAAATATGCCAATTCCAACCAACCGCTCCAAACTATTTAATGGATACAATCAACAACAACCCCCCCCCCCCCCCCCCCCCCCCGCGCGTGTATATAAAAATTAAAAAAGGATATGTTTAAATCTGGAGAGAGAGAGAGAGAGACCTTGCACAATGCAAAAAGTTGAGAGTGCATGCCATTTTGATCACGGTTGAAATTGGGCCCAAGGCGTTCCATCAGTGCAACAAAACACCAAAATGATTCTGACTCATCCTCCATTACAAACAATATTGGGGACAGGAGATCACTCATACCCTGAAAGACAGCACAAAAATGTGTATAATATGCAAATTAAGGACCATACACAAACAAGGAGAAGAAAGCTTCTGTCTATGCACTCGAATATATGAAGCAATGCAGGACCTAAAAGAAAGGTTCATAGACCAAGAATCCAATAACATCAGTTCAGCAATTAGATAACTAAACTTAAACATTCATAAACTTTACAAGTACCAGAAAGAGTCAATAAACTATAATCTTGAGAACAACAATTGTTATCTAGAAGAAGATTTACTAATTCTAAGTAAAAAAGAACAATAATCAATGCTGGCAATACACATTATTCAGGAGTCAAAAATGCATGTGAACTCCGAAACATCAAACAAACAAGTTAGACTCCGATACCATATTGAATAATCAATAGCCCAAAAGCTTAAGCTGAGAGGAAACAGACCCAACAAATATCAAGCTCACATGCAAACACATAAAGCGATTAGCCAAATGCACCTTCATAGCATAACTGCAACAAAATTTCTATTTGCATTGAGAATTTGAAATCCAACCTTTCTTGAATGCAAGCTATAATAAGAATTAAAGCAACAAGTTTCTATGTGCATTCAACACACAAAGTATAAAGCAAAATGCAGCTTCATAGCATTGCAACAAAATTTACTATTCGCATTGAGAATTTAAAAATACATCTTTTCTTAAATGAAACCCGTTAACAACAGTAAAAGAAAAAAGATTCTTTTTGCAGTCAACACACATGCATACATATACTGAGCCTCTTAGCTCAAGGGTACCCTCAGCCCTTCCCCTTAGGAAAGGGTCCGGATTTGAATCCCTAAGGTGTATACCCTACTTATTGTAGCCACCACATGCATACATATAGTAAATAACCAAATGCAGCGCTATAGTGCATTGAACTGTTATATGTAAAGAAGTATTTCAAATCTTTGCATTTAAATGAACTGTTTTATTCTAACATGCAAGCCATTACAAGCAAAAAGCATATAAATAGAAAGCGTGCTTTCCAAGATACACCAACTAAAACAATCACTGAAGGATATTGCAAAACTAATATCAGACAACATACTGAAAGTACAGCAGAATCTACGTTTCATGAAAAATAATTACCTGACAGTAACCGAGATCAAAGTTGTAGAATGAGTAAGTTAACAGAATATCACGTAATAGATTCACATTTGTATTATCATCCCCATCATAGAAAGAAAACGATCTGTCCGTCCTTACCTTAAAAACAGATAAAAAATACATTTGGTAACTAAACTTGCATTATTATATTTATTTAATGAATTCAATTTATAAGTTCAGAAACAACTAGAATACTGATAGGTTTATGCATACCACGTCCTTCTCAATAAGGCCTTTTCTCTCCCTAAATTTTGTAAATCTTTTTGCCTGTTCTGGGGAGATGCTCTGCAGAGGAAAATATGTATACATATATCAATCTTCAGACATAATCATAATCAGGAGAGATATATAAAAATGTTTCATTGTAATAACAGTAGCTTAATTTGAAGAGAGGCAAGGGCAATCTTCATCTGCATACAGAATGCAGTGGAAACCACAAGCTAAGAGCAAAAAGTAAATATATGATATTTTACTTTTGGTCTTGCTGTCGCAATCTTTGTGTAAACTGTGACATGCATAGTTCATATCAGTATGCTACTCATAGGCTCCATACCAGGTGTTGTGAACCAATTTACACAAATTTAGATGAAACTGACACTGTTTAGCCTAACAAACTAAAGGAACAAAATAATGACTTCCAAGCATCTATACCTCACTTTGCAATAATAGAAAAAATGCTCAAACTGACAGAATGAACAAACCAAAAAATTCCATGTCAGAATCCATTTCCTTCAACACAATTCTTTAAGAGAATTTGCACATTAACCCCAGGCTCCTTGAGCTCAATCCATGAAGCCAGGTCAGACTTGTCTCCATTGCATGTCTCACTTGGGCCCCAGACAACAAAACTCACAATTGCCATACATGTTAAGCGTTCCTACTGGCTGACATTTATTTTTAACTCAAATAATTGAAGTGCTTTACAAACAAAGACTAGTTAATACATCTCCAAGGGTAATAAAATCAACTTAACCCCTACAACTACATTCCATTCTTGCATATCTCATTCAATTGGTCATTGATATATTACCAATTATCCCAAAAGCTTAAGTTATTAGGAAATAATGAATTTAATCATTTAACCATTATTCCAACACTCCCTCTCACATGTGGGCCCAAACTCCCACTTAATAAGTGAGGCCCAAAACTTGAGATTTTTAATTTTTTTAAATGGGAGGTAAAACAAAGACTGAGTTTGAACTGAGGACCACTTGTGCTGATACCATGATAACTTACCAGTTATCCCAATAGCTTAAGCTATAAGGAATGGTGAATTTCATTTAACCATTATTCTATCAGTTATCATCTCAACCAAGTCTTGTCTCTTATATAGAGAGCTTCAATCTCCCCATTAAGTAATTAGCTTGGCTTGCTAACCTGAACCACCATCTAAGAAGAAAAAATAAGAGTGCCAATTATATGCAAGCTATCTAGAAATACAACGTTCATTCCTTCCACAGAAAGTTATCTAGAGATACAATAGATAAACAAAAGACTACTGTTAATGAAGGGCTTAAGGTTATTCCATTGCATCATGAGAGGCTTAGTTTAGTAGTTTTATTAGAATCTACTTGAGAACCATCATGGCAGAAAAAAAATAAGGTACTACTTTATTTTAATTTTTTTGTGTTGTAATCACAGTAAAATTAGCATTAGCAGATTCTCAAAGATTGAGGCAAAATTACTAAAATTGGCAATGCATTAAACATAGTCAGTTTCTACCTCCAATTATATGTGGTAAAAGAACAGGTACAATTTTAGATACACCAAACCAGCACATGCCATAAAAGCAATTAAATGAAGGATTTGGTGGGGGGCAGAAAAATCAAAATGAAAAATATCCAAACTTAACATTGATGCAAGGGATAATACATGTGTGCTATGTGCATGCGCACACATGCAAATATATGCAAATTAAACTCCAAGGCAAGAAGGATGGCAAAAGTAAAAGAGAACACACTAGACTTCAATACAAACCTGCCACTGGATCTTTATGGTCTCGTACTCTGACTTTTTAATGGACCTAAGATATTCTCTCTCTGCATATGTTGAATCATATGAATGGTATCCCAGCAACAATGCCCACACCTAAGTTCATTGTTGAGATTTGTGAGAACGTGCATATTCTACTGAGAATAAAATTACACACCTTACATACTATAACATACATACCTCTTTCCGTAATCCATGCTCAACTCCCCCATAAAAAACTCTCTTTCTTAAAGCTTTAGAATCCACAATTCTTCCTTCAGAATCCAAGAAGGTAACCCACTGCAAAAACAATTAAAACTTAATTGAGCAACAAGATTACACTCCATGTCTAGAAGTACTTTTATTCAAAAGAACAGAAACCGTATACAGAGCCACTCAAAAAAATTTCTTAGATTGGAAGGTTCAGTTCAGCTATGATACAAATGTGTTAAGTGCTTTGGTAAATAAGTGCAATTATTTTTTTGGATAGAAATTCACAATTTACAACATGACAGGGATGTGCTTGATAGAAATGTCATTGCAATTTTCAAGGAGAACTTAGCTTCAATACAGCCCAGCTCTTACCTCTTCAGACCCCAAAGGTGGCTGTCGTGGTTTTCCCCATACCAGTGTCAATTTATCAACCTGCCAAAAAAAATTATTTGAGAAGCCAAAATGGAAATTTTGTGCCATCAAGGTAAAAATTGCATCGTAAAGTTTGTTTTATCTGCTAAATCTTAACAAGAAGAATGTATCTAGATTAAATATCTCACAATCACATGTTCTCTTGTATTTCCACCATTATGCTAATTAGCACTAGGTGTAGCACAAAGGTGAACATGTAGGATTCATGTACAAGCACTCATGGTAGGGGGTTTTCTTCTATAGGTAAAATCGTAGTAAACTCATAACCTTGTGAACATTTAAATTACAATCTTCTGTATCATTTCAATTACTTTATGAATATGGAAATATTGAATTGCAAGAATGCAAAATATGCTCAAACAAGTCACCTAGGGTTTGCATCAGAAAAGGCAATAACTAGGCACACCAAACCTTATGGTTTGCCTCTTCCTCTAGAATTTAATATTTGAGTCCATCTATGGTTCCTTATTAATGGGCGATTCCTTATTAATGGGTGAAGGAAATCCAGAAACTCATGAAACATATCAGGTTTTTGTACAAGGGAAAAAAATGGATAGAACAGAAGTCGGAAGTGTCAATGATTGATAACACAAACTGTATTCAAATTCAAAATGAAATGTAATGGAAACTGAAGATAGAATTAACTCAGGAGAAATCTACATGTGACAGAATTCTGCAATTATAACAATCAACAAATTGCAGCTCCTAATCACCAGCGTTTATATAGTTAGCAGAGGTCATTACCAAACTACACATGATTGATTTACCACACACTAACAAAACCATATTTTTATTGGCTTGTGTGATTGATTTAAAGTTTGGACACAGGAAGCCTTCAACTCAAGGGCTGTATACAAGTTGAGATGAACCAAGTATTAAAAGTTCTAGATTGTTCATTTTATTTTATTTCAAACACAAACCAAGCTAAAATTTATCGCCAAACTAGATTACATGTTCAACCATGGTTCATTCTCTTGTCGAACAAGCTCTAGCTAGTCCACAAACTACTTGATTAACTTATTCCTTTCCCATAAATAGTAAACACGACTAAAATTTTTTACCACTTCACAAAGCTATACTAATAATAAATAACTAAATTATAGTTGAAATTATGTTATTTGAGTTAGTTTGATAGAATGATTTCCGCTTATGAACTTATAAAAATTAGATTCATCAACCTTGTATTATAAAACTAATATATAATTTTTACTACAAAATGAACTATTTATATTATCAATAATCTACAGGTAATAATCTGATATCTTATGAACTTATTTACAAATTTACAAAATCTAATCTCAAATCGATACAAGTATACATGCATACATATAATATTATATATACTTAAATCAAGTCTCATACTCACAAAATTGTTCACAAATACATCATTCTGTTTGAGCTTGACTTGCTTAATAATAGAGCCCAAACATAGTTTTAAGCTTGTCTAATTTGCTAAATAAAGGAGCACTAACAAGCATTTTTACTGAGCCAAACCAAGCTATTCATAAATAACTGGGTTCATTACAGCCTTGGCTCTGATATTCAGCAATGGGTTTGGAATTTGTTAGCATTCCAAAATTCTAAGAATAAGTAAACATGTCAATACAAAGTAGCCTAGTAGAAATACATCCCAGGACCATCATGAATAACCAATTCAGGGTAACAATTTAATGCTTTACACACCAACTTGAGAAATCTTTCCAGCATATGTGGATGATAAAGAATCAAGGGTCATAGTTGGTCTGATTAGTTGTCATATATGATATGGCACTGTGTGTCAAAACCCAAAAAAAAAAAAAAAAAAAAAAAAAAAAAAAATCACACCAAAAACAACCCTAGGATAACCAAAGGCTTACAAAAGCATCTGTCTGAAACAAACTAGAAATCCTTGTGAACAAAGGACCATACTTGAAAAGGGGAGAGAATACAGAAAGGAAAAGAAAACCCAGAAACTAAATTAAACAGAAGGCTCCTTTCAATACCTCCTTACAACTGATTAGCTCAAAAGTTCCCAAATTGGTGGCAGCTTCTTCAACATGATTGTGTTTCAAACAAGAAATTTTCTGTTTAACAAGGATAGATGCTTGAATGAGATGGTCCTGGAATAGATATTCACTTCTTCCAACTAAATAACACAAAGGCTTTAAGCAGAACCATGAGAATAAAGCTCCGATTTGAACATATATTTATGTGAACAAAATTTCCTAATGCTTAATAATAAATATGTCAAAAGTTATCTTCTTTTTTTTATCAGTAAATGTGCCAAAGGTTATTTGGTAGCCTAACGCGTACATCTCAAGTGCAATTCCCCTTTTCCTGCTTCCCTTGTCCGACAGTTGGTTCCATGCATGTTATACCTCATAGAAAGCAGAGAAATGCCAAGCATTCTAATATGCCCAAAACAACTGATAAATATCACATACAGTTCATGAAACATAGACTAAGCAGACCCAGATTGACTACCTTGTCTAAAAATTTGCCAAAACAATTTCTAGCTAATATAAGAGGGCTGCTTAACCAAAGACTAAATCGATCCCAAAAGCTAAAGGGACTACCGACATATTTCAGTTTTCCCCACAGGAGGGGAAAAAGGACAGAAAAAAGTCAAATAACGGATAGGTAGAAAAAAGATGCCACAAGCCATTATTAAAATTATAATACAATGGAAAACAAAACATATATGAGAGGATAGAGCAAGATGATGCACCTAAATTCCACTTCAAAGAAGAATACTGATCTGATGTTAATGATGTTATACATATTACAAGAATTGGAGAATGAAGATATCACATCTTCACATTTTACAATAGAATTTATCAACATCTAAATGTAGGATATACTAAGATATAATATTTCATTGAATTCATCAAAAAAAAAATCATTGAGCTCATCCAAAAACTCACAACATTCATGGCATCAATTTTTTCTGAAACAGCCTTTTATCTCTATCTTAGTAGATGAAAAGGTAATGAAAAAGATACCTCCAAAGGATCTGAGGGTACAGGGATTTCATCAGGAATGTTTTCTTTAACACTGGATACCCTCTCGGGGTAATCAAAGGAAGACTGGTCATGGTTCCTCCTCTCAATCACGCCATATCCATTACCATGACTTTCACGGAACAGTTGTGAAGTTGTCTCCCGGGCAAATTTGGTCACAAGAGAGAATTTTTCCAAGACTTGAATTGAAAGATCTCGAGGATCATGAACCTTTTGTCTTTGCTTCGCATTGTATTGAGATATACTAGAACTTTCATTGTGAAAGCCCCCGCCAATTCTCTGCTGGTTTTCATTTGAAGGGGACTCATCAGCTGAAAAGGAAGTAGATGGCTCAATAGCAACAGAAACAGCCCTCGGCAGCTCCAAAGAAGACAAAGTTCTCTGTGTAAAAGAAAAATATGATAAATTGCAGCAGTTTGCTGTTTGACAGTCCATCATTAAGGAATCAACATATCAAGACAAAGCCACACACAAAAAAATAGAAACCTTATATACAAGGTCAGACTTCAAAAAACATACATCAATTAGGGAATTAAGCCCTAAGAGATGAACTTTCAAACTTCAACCATGTTATATTGACCAAAATACATGTTCATGTAAAATGAGTGAACAAAGCGAACATTTATGTATTTCTCCATTCAAGTCTAAAGCAAGCGTTAGAAGTATATGGTTAAATGATTAAATATACCATATTCCAATAACTTAAGCTTTAGGGACAATAGGTAATTTAACATGGTATTAAAGCATGAGATCCTGATTTTGATTCTTGTCTCCTCCACTCTACCTCCCATTTAAATTCCCACGTGTTGGGCCTCACATATTAAAAGATAGTTTCAGCCCACTCATGAGAAGCAGTGTTAGAAGTATATGGTTAAATGATTAAAAATACCATATCCCAATAGATTAAACTTTTGGAACAATAGATAATTTAACAACAAGATATGTTGCAACAAACAAAAACCCTTTTTTTTCTCCTATGTAAAATTTTTACATGCTCATGTGCCAGCATACTTGACAACGAGGAATGCTATGCAACAATTAAAGAAGAAAAATAGTTGTAATTAACCAACCAACAAAACAAGTCGATAGTATATGCGAACCTGGAGAGGATTTTGAAAATCATTCACAAGGAATGTATTTGCATCTTCAGAAGACCTGGGTAGTGATGAAAGAACTTAGAAATCACAAATATACTAACATTTGTAACACAATAGAAGCACAAAATGATGATAATAAAAACAAATGAACATAGTACGATTCCATAATTTATATTGACAAAAGCCCCCTCTTCAAGTTGTACATTTTATTCCTCCTCATTGTTTGTTTTTAAAGGCTTCAAAGAAAAACCTGGAAGATTCTTCAAACTTTGCATATATTTTTGGACCACATTTGTTCCAAGATTTTATTCTCAAAAATGAATTTCCACGCATAACAAGAAACCAAGTAATCATATATTGTAAAAACTAAAAATAATAGAAGCAACACATATAAACCAACCTCACAATAAAAACATGTTGCTTTATTGTAGCAAGGAACTCTTTGACTCCTCCATTGTAGAAGTAAAGAGGAGGAAAAGCAAGTCCTGCAAAAGAATTTTATTTACACAGCATAGAAGTGCACGGTGACGCTGAATTAGAAAAGGACAAACCAGCCAAATAGAGGAACCTAAGAGTAAATCATTACTTTACTTAGTGGCAAAATTCAACCAAAAAAAAAGACATGAAAATTGAAGCTAACATAATTGTCACAAGAACTCATGACATTAAAATATAGAACTATTAAAAAGTAAAAAATAAAAACAGACCCAACAATGAAAAAAGAAAAATCCATTTGAAACATTTGTCTATGTGCTAAATAGAGTAATGAAATGTGAAGTAACTGAATGCTTCATTGTCTACACCAAAAAAACCAATATGCATATTTTGTTTGAGATGTCTTGACATCAAAGATCTTAAGATTTCTTTTGTCCGGGTTAAACATTTGAAATTCATTAGCATATTTTGTTTCTTTCTCGACAATATAAATTGTGCTGCCTTTTTTGCAATGAGGCTATGTTCGTACAGCACATTTTGTATGTATGCAACCATCAAAACAAGAAAATAAGCCATCATCCATCATTAAATTAAAACCATTTCAAACTTGAAAGTCTATACTCGCCAAATATCTTCAATGCATTAATCGTGTACAAAGTAAGTCAGAAGAGTATTTCCCTAGTACACAACACATTGATTGTGTAGAACAAATCTCTGTTCATAATTACATATCCACTCTCCTACATTTATTATCGAGCCATATCCATACTAAGAA
This sequence comes from Quercus robur, assembly GCF_932294415.1. Taxonomy (NCBI): domain Eukaryota; kingdom Viridiplantae; phylum Streptophyta; class Magnoliopsida; order Fagales; family Fagaceae; genus Quercus; species Quercus robur. The sequence continues at coordinate 84,206,520 of NC_065535.1, forward strand.
TAGATAAATTGTCTACCATAAGCATAAAATCAACAATACTTATATGGCAGCAAAACTTCAAAAACAGTGTTAATCTACATTAATAAATGCTTAACCGAATAAAATCTAGCCGATTGTTTTACCTGACGACAAAACAACGATAATGTACTGCCAGCCAAGCGCCGGGGTGTGGCGACGAATGGACCTAACTTCCGTAAAAGGAACTGCCCTTATGGTATAAAGATTCCTATCTACATAACATAACAAACCACACAACAATGAATTCAATTCAGCAAATTATATCTCACAAAAAAAAGAAGAAAAACTTATTAAATTACAAATCTAAAGCTAAAAACCTTTCTCAGAGACCCTCGCATTGGAGCTTTGGCCTTTGTACGGAATCCAAGACTACAAATTACACGCAATGAAAAAAAAAAAAAAAAAAGAAACTCCAAAATCAATGAAACTTGAGGGGATTGAACTAAAACCAACAGAAATTGAAACTGAAATTACCATAAAGAGAGAAGAGCCTTGCTTAATCAACTTCAACCGGCCACCGATCCTCTCGGACGCGAACTGAGTCGGATGAATTGTAACGTTATCCTTCGAATAAACGATTTCAGCGCCGTCGGAATCGCTCGACGAGCTCTGTTTGCTAATACTATCGCTTTGCATCATGCTCGCTGATCCCTGAAAAAAAAAAACTCACGGAATTGAAAATTGGAAAATGAAAATCCCTGATTCTGAGATTGAGAAATGGTTTTTTTTTTTTTTTTTATTGGGTTACTTGTAGCTGTGAGGCGGCGTAATCGGCGTCGTCCGATAAATCGTGTTGCTCAGTTTCTTGCATGGCTTAGGGATTTTGCACACAGAAACAGAGAGAGAGAGAGAGAGAGAGAGAGAGAGATTTTTCCTTTATTTTCTTCGTTGCGAAGGCAAAAACAAAAGGCGCGTTGAAGGAGAGGTGTGGTGGGACCGAGAAGGAAAATGTGAGGGTGTACTGGAGGTTTCGGGTTGTTTTGGTTTACGATATGTTAACTGTAGAGAGAGAAATATTCGGATTTTTTTGTTTTTTGTTTTTTGTTTTTTAAGGGATCTGAACCGTTAAATATTTTGGAATCGACATATGTTGACGGCTGAGATTTATGCGGGACTTTTTGATATAATAAAAGCGTTACAAATTTCAGGTGATTTGATAGTTGGGATCTATCCAATTATCGTCCCTGGGTAATCTACTTGGCTACATTCTGCAAGTTCTACATTACTAGTACAAGACCGTTTTCGCAACAGCAACAACCCAAAAAAAAAACCACAGTACCGACGTTATCTTTTCTTGCCTTTTCTCTTTCCCCCACCTCTTTTTTTTTTTTTTTTTTTTTTTTTTTTTTTTTTTTTTTTTTTTTTTTTTTTTTTTTTTTTTTTTTTTTTTTTAAGCTATTCCCTTATTTAAATCACTCAATTTTTAACTTCTAATGACAGTTGTAGAAGATAAAATTGAACATTCTAACTTCTATAGTAATTGTGAAAGTTGAGTCTGAACCTTCCAACTTCCACACACGTTGAGGAAGTTACTAAACAAGTAATTACTTCAAATCTCACTATATAAGGACTCATCCACACTAAATGAAGGTAAGTTTCCACTACTCCTAAAGTTGGAATGAGTTCTAAAGAGGAAAACTAACTAAAGCATCGGAGGGTTCTTTGCCGGTTCACCCCGATCACCTTTGATCTTGTGTCTTTTTCTTTTTAAGCCTTCCAAACAACTACTAGCCCATTGAAATTTGGAGCATTCAGCCTACTAATTTTCTTTGCATCATTAATAATAATAGAATAATATGCCACAACCTAATTTGGAGGAAAATTCATTCAAAGTACCATGTGATAACTCAAAATATTATTCGCACATTCTTTTATTCGTGTATCTTGCTTATATAATTTGATGAATAATGTGTTTTAATTCACGTGGATGGTTTTATGAATCGCAACACAATAAGGCAAGGTAAGGTCGAATTATTGGTGTCACATTTCCCCTTTGGAATGGGGAAAGCCCATGCAAAACAGAAGCGAGCTATATTAGGGATGGGTGAAAGCATTTTATCATCCCTAATTAAGTGATGGGTCCAATTAATATATGCTTTTAGGGCATACATTAATCATCAATTTTTTGAAACATTTTATTGTAAATTGAAAAGGCTAACAAAAAAGTTAGTAACTTTTTTCATTTTTCCATAAAAGTTTCCTAAAATAGTTTACTAATGTATGCCCTAAAAGCACACATTAGTAAACGTTTTTCAGAAACATTTTTTGGGAAATAAAAAAATTTGTCAAACCTTTTGACAAATATTTCAATTTTCCACAAAAAAATCTTCAAAAATGGATGATTAATGTATGGCCTAAGGGCATACATTAACCGAACCCACATAATCACCATTATAATGTACCAAATATGACCTTTCCCTAGCAATAATAGTTATTCTATTTCAATTTATTCTATTATTTGTAATGCTAATACATATTCCTACATAATTACCAAAAGTTTTATTATCCGCGCGATAAAACATTATCAAGAGCAAAACTCAAACTTGGGAATATATAGTTAATTGTGGGGGGAAATGGGCATTTGCCACAAATTTACAAACTATGCAGCAAAATGTCTTTGTTTTGAAACTATTTAGCAAAATGTCCTAGATTTTGAAACTCAATTTTAACAAAATTGAGTTACAAGTGGAATTCAACAATAGCAATGTTGAGTTTTATACATATTTTGCCACTTAAAAATATACATAGAACTTGATTTTGAGAATACTGAGTTTGACACATAACTCAATTTTGTTAAAATTGAGTTTAAAAAACAGAAGTATTTTGCTAAATAGTTTCAAAACATGAGCATTTTACTGCATAGTTTATAAATTATGGGCAAATGCCCATTTCCTTGGTTGTTTGTCTACAAAACCATTAAGGAGAAGGAATTAAAAGGATGGGTGGAATAAAAAAGAAAAGCACCTTGAGTTTGCCATGAACGAATGAAACATATATCAACCAAATTTGAAGGGATTAGAGTTACAAGTTACAACTACACAACATACCACATTTACAGCAAGAGTGCTCTCTTACAAATGAAACAACCATGGTGAGGCTAATTCTATGCATTTAGAAAGATGAAAGTTGGAGAATTTACATTTGATAATACAACATTAACAAAGACAATATGGGTAAGATGTAGAGGTACAAAATGGAAGTGATGGTGGTGTCATGGTATGAGTTTGACAAAGAAAGATGAATGGGTAGCGATAATAGATTAAGTCAAACTAGCCACATCACGCGCGCTTTGCGCGTGGGATGAGACTTTTTTTTTTTTTGTAGTAAAATTATTAAAAAAAAAAAAAAAAACTTGTGTTTTTATTTTATATATATAATTTTTATTTTGAGAATTTAATTTATAAGTAGATAAAGTAATTTGAAAATCAATAGAATAGTGGCCCTATCTTTTAAGCAATATTTTAGTAGGAGTTAGAGTTGTATTTTTATTGGATTATCCTTTAGTTTTATCTCTACTTAAACATAGAGGTGCAGAGCCATTTTTGAAAAAAAAAAAAATTTGAGGATTCCAAACAAAGGAAGACCCTTAAATAGTAATATAGATATATACAAAACGACGATGGATGCAACATGTGTAATAGTTAAAACCATATCATTATGGGCACCTAAAGATTATAATAAATACAATTATTGAAGCAATTTAATGGTGGGTTTATTTAGGAACTATGTACATAAACAACAAAAACAAAAATAGCGGCAGCAGCAAGTCTTAATTTCAAAATGTTGGAGTTGGTTATAGATTCTCTACAAATTTGTTAGGGTTAAAAAAAAAAAATCTAAACTTCTTATATAGGAAATAATAATATTTAAGTTAAGGAATAGTCTAAATGCTTCTTTCATTTATGAATAATTCAGTAAGGTTCAAGTAAATGCTTTGATGCATGAAAAGAGTGATCATACATCAATTGTGGACTTAATGTAGGAATTATGCAAAATTACTGACATTTGGTAATTTGATAGCCAATAAAGGCTACATATGTATAAAATATATTGCCCCATGTTAAGCGATGGAAGCTCCAAACATAACAAATGGTATAACCTTCAAATAATCTTCTGCTAACCCTTTGCATTATTTCTGTGGGGACCGGCCCAGAATAACAGGTTGGCTGGGCCTTGGGCTCGTCCGAGGACCATTCTGTCCAAGGAGACGTCGCAGCCCAGAATCCTTACTCAGGCCCACTGGAGCAAGGAGAACAGGTCCGAGGAGTAATTCCTCCTCGGACGTTCCAAAGTCCAGGTCATAGATGTATCCCAGCTACTGTAACCCTCACTCCAAGCACGTAAAAAGAAAGGAGACCCAAAATATCCCAGCAAAGGCTGTCATCACCACATTAAATGCACCATAGCTACTCTCCTAGCCGCATTAATGAAGAGAAGACCCCTGAACAGTGCCACCTTGGTCATTGCAACTCACAAAGAACTGATAAGGGTGTCTGATGGGACAGGTGCTCAAGTAGGGGTTTGGATGATCAACAAGTGTAAGGCCTAGATGATAAAAGAAGGCCTATATAATATGTAAGAGTCCCCCAAGAGAAGGGAACGGAGAAAAGGAAGAGAGCAGGAACAGAGGAGCAAAGGTTCATTGTACGAATGCATGCCTATGAATAAAATTCCACCCTTCACATCCACTTTCTTCATTCTTGTTTCTGTATCTCCTGAGTCCATGCAACGAACCGTTTAAGCCAACTGGAATCAAGCTCTTCAGCCCACACTCTACAAAAATTCATTGTGTGGGACCTTTTGGGCCAAGGCCTGACCATCCAGGACCGGGTCACCTAAAATCGTGTCCCTACAATTGGCGTCGTCTGTGGGGAGAACTAAAGTATCAGTAAGCACAACGGTCGAGCATGGCAGAGCTAGGTCCACACTAGGAGAATCCTCACAAGGCTAACCCTCAACAGACAGAACCCATTGAGTCCCAGCGACAAAATAACCCTGCCAACCCAGGCGGCAGAGGGAATCGTGAGGGAAGCGTGCATACTACCCAGACGAGCCAGAGTCACACCCAGATTGGTAGTCACGTATCCCAGAGGCGAAACAGTCAACAGGCCATGCAGCGAGAGATAGATGACCTGAAAAGGAAGTTACAACGTGTACAGCGAAAGCGATCTCCCTCTAGCTCAAATGAGTCCTTTAATGGGGAGGACGCGAGTTATCGACGGAGGTCGAGAACCCCCCCAAGTGAAACCTTTTCTTACGAAAGGGAACCACGCCCTGTACAAAAATATGAGAGCCCGTCCAGTAAGGGTTCGGGAAACGATGCTATGAATAGGGCGCTAGACCAGATTTCAAGATCACCCTTCATGTACATAATTGAAGGGGCTAAGTTGCCTCGACGCTTTAATCAACCAGCGTTCGCCATCTATAATGGCCGAGCAGACCCGATGGAGCACGTGAGTTAGTTTAACCAGAAAATGGCTATCTACTCGCAAAATGAAGCCCTGATGTGCAAAGTCTTCCCATCCAGCTTAGGACCAATGGCGATGAGGTGGTTCAACAGCCTGAAGACAAATTTCATAGGCTCATACAAGCAGCTCACTCAGGCTTTCTGCTCCCGCTTTATTACAAATAGCAGAGTCCCTCGACCCCTCAGTTCGCTATTGTCCTTGTCCATGCACGAGGGAGAGACCCTGAAAGCATATTCGGATAGATATTGGGAGATGTATAACGAGTTAGACGAGAACCATGATGATGTTGCTATCAGCACATTCAAAAGCGATCTCCCCACCGAGCATGGCTTAAGGAAATCTCTCACTGGTAAACCAGTTGCCAACGTTCATCAGTTGATGGATAGGATCAACAAATACAAAAGGGTGGAAGAAGATCAGCTACAAGGAAAGGGAAAGGAGAAGATCATTCCCCCCAAAGCGAATGATTTCAGGTCGGAACGATATAACCATAACCAGCCGAGGAGAGATTTTTCGAGACAGGCTGGACAGAGTAACATGCAAACGGTGAATGCCGTGTTCAGGGAGCCAGTACAACAAGTGCTAGAGAAAGTAAGAAACGAACCCTTCTTCAGATGGCCGGGAAAGATGGCTGGAGACCCTTCAAAACGTAACCAGAACCTGTACTGCCACTATCATCAGGACCATGGGCATACCACTGAGGATTGCAGGAATCTATGGAATCACCTAGATCAGTTGGTCCGAGAAGGGAAGTTACGTCACCTTTTGCACCCTTCGAGCGGCCATCCGGGTCAGGCAATGCAAAAGCCTCGAAAGGATGTGTCATTAAGACCCCCCACCGGGACGATACACGTCATCCTCGCCGTGCCAGGAAGAACTGGGCCATCTCCTTCCAGGGTACTGGCTGTTGGTCGGCTCCCCTCCGAGGACAGGCAGAGGGAACCTAAAAGATCTAAAAATGGAAGCTCTTTGGTACTAGGATTCTCAGACGAGGATAAGAGGAGAACTATCCAACCTCACGACGACGCCTTAGTGGTTACTCTAAGAATCGGAGGCTTCGACGTGAGAAGGGTGTTAGTAGACCTAAGAAGCGCAGTAGAGGTAATGTACCCTGATCTATACAAGGGGCTGAACCTGAGGCCAGAGGATTTGACGGCTTATGACTCTCCCCTTATCAGCTTCGAAGGGAAGACTGTTATGCCAAAAGGGCAGATCAGACTACCCATACAGACTGGATTAGAGGTGGTGAAGGTGAATTTTATCGTGGTCGATGCCTACTCACCCTACACAGCGATAGTAACCAGGCCATGGATCCATGCCCTAGAAGCTGTCTCGTCCACACTTCACCAAAAAGTAAAATACCCATCCAGAGGCCAAGTAGAAGAGATTCATGGAGATCAGGCCATGGCTAGGCAGTGTATGGTGGCTGTCATCTCACATCGGTCCCATGCCGAGTCCTTGGCCTCTGGGAACTTATAGCAACCAGCCACCTCGGCAGGGCAAGACAATGAGCCAGCCGAGGAGATAAGGTGTGAAAGTTTAGAAAAGTTTATCGTCGACAACGACCCGAAGAGATTTTTCCAGGTCGGCTCCGAGTTGCCCCCTTAAGAAAAAGATGAACTGGTCGGATTTCTGAGAAGAAATGTCGATGTGTTTGCATGGGACGCTTACGACGCCCCGAGGGTTGATCCTAGCCTTATTTGTCACCACCTGAACGTTAACCCATCTTCCATTCCAAAGAAGCAACCACCCCGACGCCCCTCAAAGGAACATGCTAGTGCCATTAGAGACGAAGTGGCAAAACTGAAAAAGGGCAGGGGCTATTAAAGAGGTCTTTTACCCCGAATGGTTGGCAAACATGGTGGTGGTAAGAAAGAAAACGAGGAAGTGGCGAGTCTGCGTAGACTTCACAGACCTAAATAAGGCATGCCCGAAGGATCCATTCCCCTTACCGCAAATCGACCGATTGGCGGATGCAACTGTAGGCCACCCTCGAATGAGTTTCCTAGACGCCTTCCAGGGCTATCATCAGATACCCCTTGCATTAGAAGATCAGGAGAAGACGGCGTTCATGACATCCGTTGGAAACTATCACTATAAGGTGATGCTATTTGGGCTAAAGAACGCAGGGTCAACCTACCAAATGATGATGACTAAGATGTTCAAGCCACAACTAGGCAAAGTTATTGAGGTTTACATAGACGATATGGTTGTAAAAAGTAAAATGGTGTCCGAGCACGTGAAAGACCTTGAAATCATCTTTGCTATCTTAAGGGAGCACAAGTTGCGGCTCAATGCTTCCAAGTGTTCATTTGGGGTTGGATCTGGGAAATTCTTAGGCTATATGGTAACCCACAGGGGAATAGAAGTAAGCCCCGACCAAATCAAAGCGATTAACAGCCTACAGGCTCCTCGGAATCCGAAAGAAGTACAGAAGCTCACTGGCATGATCGCAGCATTAAACCGGTTCATATCACTATCTGCAGATCGATGTCGACCTTTCTACCTCTTGATAAATAAGTGGAAGGGGTTTGAATGGTCGGAGGATTGTGTCTGGGCCTTCCAGCAACTTAAGGAATACTTGTCGCGACCACCCATCAAGTCTAGCCCTGAGGCAGATGAGGTACTGTTTGCGTACATAGCTGTAGCCCCTCATGCTGTAAGCCTGGTACTGATACGAGATGACGACGGGGTACAACGACCAGTGTACTACGTGAGTAAATCACTACATGAGGCCGAAGTGCGATACTTACCATTGGAGAAAGCAATTCTGGCAGTAGTGCACGCCACAAAGAAGCTCCCTCATTACTTTCAGGCACACACGGTCATCGTTCTAACCCAGCTCCCCCTTCGAGTGGTGCTTCGAAGTGTCGACTACATCGGAAGGATCGCCATGTGGAGTGCACTTTTGGGAGCCTTCGATATTAAATATATGCCCAGATCCTCTATCAAAGGTCAAGTCCTCACGGACTTAGTCGCAGAATTCGCTGAACCCTCTGTAGAAATAATAATCGAGAAGAAAGACATGGATGGAAAATCGGTTGGCGCAATTTCAGCAGCGGAGACCTTGCGCTGGAGGGTCTACGTGGATGGTGCGGCCAACCAAAGAGGATCCGAAATTGGGCTAGTTTTAATATCGCCCGACGGTATTACTATCGAGAAATCATTGAGACTCGGGTTCTCGGCTACAAACAACGAGGCCGAATACGAAGCCTTACTTCAAGGGATGACGGTGGTTCGAAAATTGGGCGGAAGGGTAATGGAAGCATTCTCGGACTCCAAATTGGTCGTGGGCCAGGTGATGGGTGAGTTGGAAGCTAGAGATGCTAGAATGCAAGAGTACCTCGGACGAGTCAAACGCCTACAGTCGAGTTTTGAATCCTTCAATTTGACGCACATTTCCAGGAGTGCGAACACCCATGCAGACTCGCTGGCCACTCTCGCCACGTCCTCGGCGCATGATCTGCCGCGAATGATCCTTGTCGAAGATCTAGTCCAAGCGAGTCCCATTAGAAGAGACCCGGCTCAGGTCCATCAGATTAGAAAGAATCCCAGCTGGATGGATCCTATAAAGAACTTCCTCAAAGACAATACCCTATCGGAGGGAAAACTGGAGGCCGAGAAGATACGGAGGAATGCTCTTCGGTTCTGGTTATCGGAAGACCACAAACTATATCGTCACTCCTACTCTAGGTCGTACCTACTTTGTATACATCCAGAAGAATCCAAGTCCTTACTTGAAGAGTTACATGAGGGGATTTGTGGAAGTCACACCGGAGAGAGGTCGCTAGCGCACAGGGCGCTCACCCAAGGATACTGGTGGCCAAACATGCAAAGAGAGGCCCAAGAATACGCAAAGAAGTGTGATCAATGCCAGAGATTCGCCCCAAATATCCACCAACCCGGAGGGGTCCTCAACCCCCTCTCCAGCCCCTGGCCGTTTGCTTAGTGGGGTCTTGATATTGTCGGTCCTTTCCCCAAAGCTGCAGGGAATAAGCGATACATAATAGTTGAAACCGATTACTTCACCAAATGGGTGGAGGCTGAACCTTTGGCCAACATTAGGGACGTGGATGCCCAGAAATTCATCTGGAAGAACATTATTACCCGCTTCGGAACTCCACACACACTCATCTCGGACAACGGTCTCCAATTTGATAGCAAGAACTTCAGGGAGTATTGCTGCGAGTTTGGGATCACTAACCGGTACTCCACTCCCGCCTACCCCCAAGGAAATGGACAAGTCGAGGCCGTGAACAAGGTGATAGTGAATGGACTGAAAAAGAGGCTGGATGAGGCAAAGGGGAGATGGGTGGAAGAGCTCCCACACGTCTTATGGACCTATCGGACGACGCCGCGACGGTCAACCGGTGAAACCCCCTTTTCGATGACCTATGGGGCTGAGGCCGTGCTCCCAATCGAAAACAGCTTTCCCACATTGAGATCTAACTCCTTTACCCCGAACAACAACGACAAGTTATTGGGGAGAAGTCTAGACTTAGCCGAGGAAAGAAGGGAAAAAGCAATGATCCATATGGCCTATTATCATCAGAAGCTGAGACAAGGATATGATGCTAATGTTAAACTGCGACCTTTAGGACCAGGTGATCTCGTGATGAGAAAGATTCTTGGCAGCGCAAAAAATCCCTTTTGGGGCAAGCTGGGGCCCAATTGGGAAGGACCGTATCGCATCACATCTGTGGCCAGAATAGGTGCTTATTATCTAGAGGATTTGGATGAAAAAACTGTACCTCGCCCGTGGAATGTAAATAACCTAAGAAGATATTATTATTAATGAAAACGGCTTTGCCCGTGTCTTGTTCCGTGATCATCGTGTACCCACCAGTCCGTTCCCAACTATTCAAAGTTTTAAACAGAACCTAAGCCCTGCATGGCTCCTTGGACCACAGACTTAGGGGAAATTAAAACTTAGGGCAACTATTCAAGTTTTAAACAGAACCTAAGTCCTGCATGACTCCTCGGACCACAGACTTAGGGAAAATTAATACTTACGACATCTATTCAAGTTTTAAACAGAACCTAAGTCCTGCATGGCTTCTCGGACCACAGACTTAGGGGAAATTAATACTTACGGCAACTATTCAAGTTTTAAACAGAACCTAAGTCCTGCATGGCTCCTCGGACCACAGACTTAGGGGAAATTAATACTTATGACATCTATTCAAGTTTTAAACAGAACCTAAGTCCTGCATGGCTCCTCGGACCACAGACTTAGGGGAAATTAATACTTAGGGCAACTGTTCAAGTTTTAAACAGAACCTAGGTCCTGCATGGCTCCTCGGACCACAGACTTAGGGGAAATTAATACTTACGACATCTATTCAAGTTTTAAACAGAACCTAAGTCCTGCATGGCTCCTCGGACCACAGACTTAGGGGAAATTAATACTTAAGACAACTATTCAAGTTTTAAACAGAACCTAAGTCCTGCATGGCTTCTCGGACCATAGACTTAGGGGAAATTAATACTTAGGGCAACTATTCAAGTTTTAAACAAAACCTAAGTTTTGCATGGCTCCTCGGACCACAGACTTAGGGGAAATTAATACTTACGGCAACTATTCAAGTTTTAAATAGAACCTAAGTTCTGCATGGCTCCTCGGACCACAGACTTAGGGGAAATTAATACTTACGACATCTATTCAAGTTTTAAACAGAACCTAAGTCTTGCATGGCTCCTCGGACCACAGACTTAGGGGAAATTAATACTTACGGCAACTATTCAAGTTTTAAACAGAACCTAAATCCTGCATGACTCCTCGGACCATAGACTTAGGGGAAATTAATACTTACGACATCTATTCAAGTTTTAAACAGAACCTAAGTCCTGCATGGCTCCTCGGACCACAGACTTAGGGGAAATTAATACTTATGACATCTATTCAAGTTTTAAACAAAACCTAAATCCTGCATGGTTCCTCGGATCACAGACTTAGGGGAAATTATTACTTAGAACTCTTGTGCAAATTCAAGGTATGTGCGTAGTCTAGCATCATTACAACCATTATTCAATTCGCTGCACGGCATTCTTCTTTCTTATTCATTTATATTTATTTATATCATTGCGAACGTTAAATAGAGGGATAGTGTTAGTAAACATCCATAGAAAACGAAGAGAACATTCTATATTAATATTCCAAAGTCAATACAAAGAGAGGTCTTTACAAAAGAACAAAAATAAGACAACTCTCATTCAAAAAAAAGAAGAGTACAAAAATTAAAAATCTAAAAGCTAAGCCTCAGCAGGAGGATTCTTTTTCTACTTTGGTTGAGGAGGAGGAGCCTCGGAGATGGAGTCCTTGGCAGGATCCTTGGCTTTATCAAGTGGAGGGATGGCATCAGGCACAGCCAAGCCCTGCTCAGAAGCTACTTGAGCGCCATCAGGATTCTCTCGGATCTCCTGAGGGTAGAAGACCTTCTCAGGCAATCTCAGCGCCGAATCTACAGGAATTCCTGCAACATCAAGGGCATGAGCCCATGAGATGCTGCAGTAGTCCCTACACACCTCGGGAATTTCCTCGGAGAGCCTGGCCTCTGTTTCTTGAATCCCGAGCTGATGAGCAGCTTTCTTTTCAGCCTCCCGGATCAGCTGAGCGTCTTCTTTAACCCGCCGTATCTCGTCCTCAGCTTTCTGCAGAGCGGCCTTAAGATCCAGTACATTCTGCTTCTCAATAGCAAGACTGGTCTCGGTTACGAACAACTTCTGGCGTTGGTCCTCTGCTTGGGTTTCAGCACTCTTCAGGCCAGCCTCTGCGCTCCGGTGCTGTTTCTCCGACTCTTTGAACTTCTCCGCAAGTTCAAGGTTCTCTTGCTTGAGGGACCCCACGGTCTTCTCCACCTCTGTCCGAGACTGGACCTCAGCTTCAGCCAGGCTGCGGTTGCTGCGACAGAACTCCTCAGCCACAAACACCTGCTGAGTGATCTGCCAACAAAACGAAACCAAAATTGTGTTAGAATGCAACAATGTTTGATGACTTAATGAAAGGGTAGAAGAATGACTTACCATCGCAAGGTCCCTCTTAAGGGATAGAAAAAGCTCGGGCTGGGAGAATCTCCCGTAGGCCTCTATGTCCCGAGGAAGGAGCACTAGCTGCTCTAGGGCCTCAGCTATGTAACCTGCTCTGCCCCTGTTGTATTCTCAAACCGAGGCAGTATAGGGGATAGTGACCCCGTCTAACTCCAGCTTCAGACTCCATACGTGTGGATTAACGCGCACTTCAGCCTGATTCTCCTCATCTCGACTTTCCACGGAATTAGCCCTTTTACTCCTCTGCCCCCGAGTGGTTTTTTGCTGCTTAGCCGGGCGGGGGGCCACTTCACCTTCCTCAGGAACGTCAACCGGCCTTTTCTTTTTTAGGTCCGGGTTAACCTTGAGGCCAAGGTCGGAAGGAACCTGAGGGGCGGCTAGAGAAGGGTCCTGGGCCTGCGACTTAGCAGGCACTTTCGAAGACTGACCCTTTCCTCGGTTGGACATCAATTCTCATAAAGTTTTTCCCTTGCCAGCCATGTTGTCTACTTCCTCGTCCGAAGAGTCATCCGAGCAGGCTATAATAATCGGAGCGCCGGCCACGGAGTTTCGATCCTGCTCTCCTTCAGGGTCCGAGAGCTTAATTAAGGGGGCTTTATCAACCTCCTCTTCAAAATAGAACTCGTCTATTTCCTCCTCAAGGGAAAGATGAGATGATTCGGTCTCTCCTTCAACTGGCGTAGCAACTTCAAGGTTGTCTGGTGGAGGCAGTTGCACGGCCGGTGGAGGATCCCGAACACCAGGTAGCACGACTGGCTTAAGATCTTCTCGGGCCAGAAACTTAGGCTTGGATACGTCAATCCTAGCCAACCTGGGACTACCAGCTCTGATGGCGTGGCCAATGGCTTGGAAAGCACGGCTTAGTGGTCGATAGCCCAAAACCAAATGACATGCGCGTAGTTGCCCGTCCTCGGCAACGTAGATTTCTGACTTTAGAAGATAGTTCAAGACCGGAACGTTCACGTGGCTCAGCCTAGGAGCAACCAAAGCTCTATCTGCAATACAGCCGAGAAGGAAATTAGAATTAAACTACAAAATTTATGACTCAAGCAAAAAAGAGAGTAAATCCGAGGAGCTAAGCCCCTTCCCTAAAAGGACTGGGCCTAAAGGCACCGCACCTGGAATTCCTGCCCGAGTTGGACAATGAAAACCATCGCTCCATTCTCCTGAGGCAATGAGGAAGTCATCCTTCATAGTCTTATTGGATATGGGGAGACAGGAAATTAGCCTAACCACCTCAGATCGAGATTTAAGGTAATACCCTCCCTTTTCGACGTAGTGGCACTCGTACATGTGAACCACATCATGCCAGGTCAGGCCCAAACCCATTCGCTCGTTCAAGACATCTATGCAGCCTAATACCCTGAACATGTTTGGAGCGCACTGATGTGGTGTCAACCTATGGTGGAACAAGTAGTCCTGGGTAATCCTACGCATGGGAAGTGTCATTCCCCCTTGTATAAAGGCAATCATAGGAATGACCACTTCACCCACGTCTCTATCTAACAATACTCCTTCTGGGGGATAGTACCGCAGAACCACTCCCTGCGGGATATGGTATTTTGCCCTAAAAGCCTCCATGGCGGCCGGAATGTCTACTAGGTCTTTGAATCTACCTATTTAGGCTGAACTGGAGGGACGAAAATAAAAACCGAGGAGAAAAGTAAAATTCGAGGAGAAATTCGAAGCGATGAAACGAACGGAACTACGGGTATCTTTACAAATGACCGGTGAGATGCTTGAAAATCTCTTCTAGGAAGGACGTTTCGCGGAAACGATTATGGAAATTTGAAGAACGGAGGTGCTCGTGGACTTCTGGGCGCTGGAGTTCTCTGGACTTCTGATGTGCAGATAAAAAAGAAAAAATGAGCCTCTCTGGCGCTTTATATAGCAGGAGGGAAAGAAAATCCCTCCCGCTCAAAAATTCAAGGAACAATGCTGGCCGTCAGATCTACACCTCGCCGTTGGATGAAGGAGACATAAAACTGCCTGGAGTAAATGGCCGCGCCTCGTAAATTGTGGCGCGTCAAAAGTAACCGCCCGCACGCGCGGACCAAGACCTCATTAATTCCATCCTTTGTAAATGTCAAAACCCCGCTTTTCTCCTCGGAAGGAGATCAAAACTGGAGTTTTGAGGGGCTATTGTGGGGACCGGCCAAGAATAACAGGTTGGCTGGGCCTTGGGCTCGTCCGAGGACCATTCTGTCCGAGGAGACGTCACGGCCCAGAATCCTTGCTCAGGCCCACTGGAGCAAAGAGAACACGTCCGAGGAGTAATTCCTCCTCGGACGTTCCAAAGTCCAGGTCAAAGATGTATCCCAGCTACTGTAGCCCTCACTCCAAGCACGTAAAAAGAAAGGAGACCCAAAATATCCCAGCAAAGGCTGTCACCACCACATTAAATGCACCACAGCTACTCTCCTAGCCGCATTAATGAAGAGAAGACCCCTGAACAGTGCCACCTTGGTCACTGCAACTCACAAGGAACTGATAAGGGTGTCTGATGGGACAGGTGCTCAAGTAGGGGTTTGGATGATCAACAAGTGTAAGGCCTAGATGATAAAAGAAGGCCTATATAATATGTAAGAGTCCCCCAAGAGAAGGGAACGGAGAAAAGGAAGAGAGTAGGAACAGATGAGCAAAGGTTCATTGTACGAATGCATGCCTATGAATAAAATTCCACCCTTCACATCCACTTTCTTCATTCTTGTTTCTGTATCTCCTGAGTCCATGCAACGAACCGTTTAAGCCAATTGGAATCAAACTCTTCAGCCCATACTCTACAAAAATTCATTGTGTGGGACCTTTTGGGCCAAGGCCTGACCATCCAGGACCGGGTCACCTAAAATCGTGTCCCTACAATTTCTTTTTGGTTGAAAGACTCGATAAAGTTGACATGTGTATAAAATATTTTGCCACACAAGTTTAAGGGAGTCAATTTCAAACTAGAGGTCATTTCGGTTTGACTAAGGGAATGAAATAATTCGGGACCGATTAATATAGGTGTATAGTTTTGGAATTACCGATATATATATATATATATATATATATATATATATATATATATATGAATTTATTAATTTTTTGACAACATAAAATTTAAAATTCACATATTTTATAAGCCTAAATATTATCCTAACTACACTAACCAATAAATTAGCTTAAATTACATGTTTTTTCTTTAAAAAATAAAAAAAAATTTAACATTAATTTTTTTTATCGTACTGGCCGAAACACCTTAAATATGATTGGTACAATCAATACAAGCCGGTACAATTTGGTACTCTTTTCGGTACATTTTAGAGAAATACCAATACCAATTTAATGCTCGGTACAATATATTTCCCTAGTGCGGTATTGACTTCCCCGTTAAAAGCTCAAAACATGATAAATGGTGGAGGCCTGACTTAAGCTTTTGCTTTACTTCTATATATACAAGAAGGTTTAGTAAAATATGATATTTTTCTTATTTATTTTTTGTTTAAATATTAAATTTGATGTCAAGAGCCTTATAACTCAACTAGTTGGCACTTGGCAGTTGACACCTCTTAGTATTTTTTATGACATCTAGGGTTCAAATCCCCTCTCTCTCCTATGTATTATAAAAAAAATATTAAATTTAATAATTATGACAGTTATTAATAAGTATTTATTATGAAATAAATGATATTCTACTATTTAAAGATTTTATTAAAATATGAAATTTGATAATTATGATAGTCATAAATAAACATTTATTATGAATTTATTATGACAACCGTTAATAAGTATTTATTATGAAATAAATGATATTCTATCATTTAAAGATTTTATTAAAATATGAAATTTGATAATTATGAGCCATAAATAAACATTTATTATGAATTTTGATATTTTACTATTTAAATAAAATATGATTTGGCAAGATTCTTTTTTTTGAGAATGGATTTGGCAAGATTCTAATGGAAGGTTTGAATATAGAATAGATTTAAACTCAATTAAAAACTATATCCCACGAAGAGCCTTGTAACTTTTTTTTTTTTTTTGAGAAAGAAGAGCCTTGTAACTTAATGGGTGGGTACCTCCCTGTGTTTTCAGAGGAGACATTCAAGGTTTAAAATCTCTCCTCTCCCACGTTGTAACTATCAAAATATATATTTTTAAATTAAAAATATATTCTAGAAGAGATTAAATTGTATAAAGATATAGTGTAAAACCTAAATTTTACCCCTCCAATCCCAACATACCACATCATCATATTACATATTGAAAAATAGTACAATTACACTCAATAAATTCTAATATCTGTTTGAAAATCCAACTTAACTGTGAGTTTATTGAAATGTTATTATGTGTAGTAGGATATATTGAGTTTTAAGTAAAAAGCAGATATGATAATCTCTTATTGGATAGTGTAAAATATGAATTTTATACCCCATACTTACCAAATTCAAACTCATTTTAGAATAATGATTTGTATAATCGTGAGACCTCAAAAAACTAAAGAGATGCAATATATGAGGTCAACAAAATATTAAATATCTTTAGTTATATATATCTATATATATATATATATATATATATTTATTTATTTATATAAATGGGTTCTAGAGGATCTCATGCCAGTATCCATAGGATTTCATGCCATATAAGGAAGATAGCAATTGAGGAATAAAAATGACTATGGATAACATAAAATTTCATGCTATGTAATTTATAAAGAAGAAAGTTTATAAATAACCAAGTGAATATGAAAAAAAAAAATTTATAAAAAAAAGTGAATATGAAAAAAAAAATTAACACATTTAATGATGATTCTAATTATTCAATAATATACTTAATAAGGATTGAAGTGATACTTTAATAATAATAGCATATATATATATATATATATATATATTTATTTATATAAATGGGTTCTAGAGGATCTCATGCCAGTATCCATAGGATTTCATGCCATATAAGGAAGATAGCAATTGAGGAATAAAAATGACTATGGATAACATAAAATTTCATGCTATGTAATTTATAAAGAAGAAAGTTTATAAATAATCAAGTGAATATGAAAAAAAAAAAAATTATAAAAAAAAGTGAATATGAAAAAAAAAATTAACACATTTAATGATGATTCTAATTATTCAATAATATACTTAATAAGGATTGAAGTGATACTTTAATAATAATAGCATCTTTTATAGTGTATTATATTTGTTGTTTGAACGCCACTCTACTAACCTGCACTTTAAAAAAATAAATAAAAACCTGCATTAATATATATATATTTCAATATTTTTGTCATGTTAATAATTGGTAAAGTTTATGAACCATATAAGTTAAACAAACAAAACTTTTTTTTTCCCTATAAATAGTAGAACCGTAACAAAGTGGTGCTATTTGGATGATTTTTTTTTTCCCTGAATTAAAGCACAACATTACCTAAAAGAAGAAGACTTCAAAAAAAAAAAAAACTAAATATAAATAAATAAGTTAATATCTTTTATAAAATTAAATAAGTTTTTTTTTTTTTTTTTAAGAGAAAGAACAATTAAATAAGTTAAAAAGTTGAAAGAAAAAGATCGTGAGAAAAGCTGACCACTAGTGAGTCGAAATTATAAAAGTGTAGTACTACTTGCTGCCATATTTGGAAGATAAAAATAGTAAAAAAATAAAATGGTAAAACTTCGTTTTTTTCCATAAATGTATAAATAGCTCCACCATCTTTTCATAAAGAAAAGCAGAGAGAATATAAAAGAAAAGCTGAGTCCAGTCAGTGCGGTACTCCACTCCAGTACTTGCATTTTTATTACTTTGAAGTTTAGCGAGGCCAAGGACAAGGACAATCCATGGATTCGACTCTGAAATTTAAAGTCACAGATGCACAGAGTCACAGAGACAAAGAACTGGTTGGAGTTGGTGCCTTGGCTATGGCTTCTGAGAAGAACCAGAAACTGCCCGTATCCGATCCCTTGCTCAGTGATGAGACTCACAAGAAAGCCTCTGCCATAACCACAAAAGGAGCTCAAGCTGCTATCTCTTACATGCTCACTGCAGGTTTTTTTGTTTTTTTTTTTTGGTTTTTCTTTCCTCTCCGTTTTCACTTTCTGCATTATTTTGTTATGGATATTTTCAATGTTTCTCATTTTTTGTTCGGTGAATTATCTGTTCCTTAATTTGATAGTTATGAGTGAAACTTTGGGAAAATGGTTGAGTGAGGATTAAACGTTGATTAAGATTACTAGAATTTTGTTGTTTGTATTTTCCTCACAAAATGGTTTAGAGAGAGGGGAAAAAAAATGAGGAGCTTATTAGAAGGACAAAATTTGGCTTCAACTTGGTTCTTGCTTGTAGCTATTGGTTAGACATGCATGTCAAAATTTATACTAAATAGATGTTATTTACTATTTGATCCGTAATCTTATTCTTTTATGTATAATTTTATATTACACAAACTTGAAATTTAGATATTTGATTAATGACATAGATATTGATCTTGGGTGAATTTATTAAGGTATTAGAGTAGGTAGTCTTGAGTGAGTTTGATCCAATCTTTACCCGTGTTAAAAAATAAAAAAAATCCATATGTTGGGTCTCACTCGTTGAAGCATGGACTAGGACACGAGGACACGCTAAGTCTTGAAAAATTACGACACAACATGGTGTGGGGATACCGCAATTAATTAATTAATACTTTTAGGTATATTTTATTTATTTAAAGGCATATTTTATATTTATTTATATATTTTCAAAATAATAATAACTATCAAACACTTTAAAAACATATCTAAAATTAAAGGAATTCTTTTTCAATTAAAAAAAAAAAAACAGATTTTTTTCTCCCAACATAATGAGGACATGCATGCAGAAGTGTTCATGGCATGTCTGACATTAAAATGCATTGGACATGGACACACGGGCGTTTTGAAGTGTCTGTGCTTCTTAGGTCTCACTAATTGAGAAGAGTTTGGACCCACACATGATTAGGAGTGTTAGAATAATAGTACCATTTCATAATAAGTTTAACTTTTGGGACTGGTGAATCTAGTGAGTTATCAAAGACAGTAAGGTAAATGGTGAGAAATAACTTCATACCTAGTAGTAGATACATTGGTGCAATTAAGGACACAAAATAATTGACGGTGCAAATTAATGAGAGGAGTGACAACCAATGTTTCAAAATGAGTATGATACGAACAGAATATATGAAACTGAAATTTTACTAGGACTAGAGACTAATGGTGATAATTAAAGGCCCAGAAAACACTGAGTTGGTCATCACTGTTTTATTCAAGCAACAATTGATAAGGAGTATGTGATGATATTCATAGATTAGGATGAAATGGAGAAGTGTCTTTGGAGACCTATAGAATAAATCAGCATTGTAGCTGTAAAAATGCTAGGCTGCATAAAGAACCCAGTTAAAGTTGTAGTCCTTAATAAATTGTACCGTGGAAAGGTATTTCGATCAATGAAACAGGAATCTTGATATTGAATAGTGTTAGTAGTTTTGGTTGTTTGCAATTTGGATGGCGTTGATAACCTGTTATCAGAACAGGTAGTTTTATTAACAAGTCCCTTATATGGGTTTTACTTTCAATTTCAGTTTTAGAATATATACATATATGTGTGTGTATCTGCATGTAAATACAAACGCACATATGCCTGGATTAAAGATTATTCAGTGTGTTAGTTGTAAGGACTTTTTAATTAATAAGGATACAAAAAAAAAAGGGAGGAAACAAAATTAATGCATTTATAATTTATATCTAATTACTGTAAAGCTCATTATTTTTATCTTTTTGTACTTCGTCATCACCGATGGGGTTTCCATTATTGCTGTTTAAGTGACTATGATCATGCTTTGTCCTCCATCCTGCAGTTCTCTTGGTATTGTTCAACAAAGCAGCCCTTTCGTCATACAATTTCCCATGTGTAAATGTCATCACTCTTTTTCAGGTAGTTCATTTGCTAAGTTTGTCTCACCAACTATGCAATATATCCTTGAATTGTAACCATTTAGTTGTTTTTGCTAACAATATTCTGCAATTCTATGGAAATACTTAGCACTAACTTTTAAATTATTATCATAGTTGAATTCAAGTTCAACAATTGTCGTCCTTTTTTTGTTGTTGCAATTATATTCATGTCCTTGTGCAACACAAATGTGTCATTAAAGTTTCATTATGTTAATTCATGCTGGCCTGACATATTGATGCTTATTCAGAAACTATTGGTTGAAAATTCCTTTTGATTTTTACTAACCTAATTGGGGCATTTTGTATCTCATGGTTGTGTTAGATGCTATGTTCGTGTTCGTTTCTCTATGCAATGAAATTATGGAAGATCATTTCTTTCACAATGGATGAACCGCAAAACACTACTAAAAACCCAGCAACCCTTGTACCATTTAGGACATTGGTTCACACTCTTCCTCTTGCATTTTCGTATTTGCTTTACATGGTATGTATACAATGGCATATTATAGTTAAACATTTCTTTCCTTGGGTAGAAAATGTAATATTCTAAAGAATGCCCATCTCTCTCTTTTGGTAAAAGTTGGTCTCAATGGAATCTGTTCGGGGCATAAGTGTTCCGATGTACACCACCCTCAGGCGGACTACTGTGGCTTTTACAATGATTGTGGAGTATGTTTTGACTGGGAAGAAGCATTCACCTTCTATTGTTGCCTGGTATGCAACCCTTTGGTATAGTTACTTTCATTGAATGACTGTCATTGATATTATTCGAAGTAGGAAAATGATTGAATCTGTTTCAAACTTAATACATGTATGCATGGGTGCATGTGCATGCAGGCTAGGTATTAACGTGCAATTGGGTTCAAGTAAAGTGTTTATAACCAAGAATGCCTGCCAAATGAATGAATATGACTATAAACATTATAATATATTGAGAAAATGAAAGTAATTGGGCAAAGATATTGGTTGGCTACACAGCTGTTGGGTTTTGAATCCATGATCTCACTTTCCACCTTGCTCTTACAAGGGAATGAGCTATTGAGTAGGGACATGGAGGGAGAGGAGAGGGGAAGGTAACCATAATATACTAAAAGACCAAATATTCGTTTGAATAATGGGGCTTTTGAGTTAAACTGAATCGTTGGGTGTTCCCAAGTGATTTATCTTTCATATCATATTGAATTGTTGTTAAAATTTTGACTTTGGCTGATCTTCGGTCTGAGCTGTATGAATCAGAATCTCATCTTGGAGGCCAAACCCCAGTTCAGTAGTTTTGGCTCTCCTCATGGTGAGTAATTAGTATTGATCGGTCTTGATCTTTATATTTGCATTAACCATATGTTGGACTTCTTAACTTGGTTGTGACACGATTTCCCAGAGGTGGATTTTGCACTGGATAAACATGTTGGAAGCTTCTGAACTTTTATTTAGTTGTAAATATCTTTTTACATTCCAAAACAAACAAGATTTTATATGTTCTTGTTATTGATACTTCTAGGTTTGTTTCGGTAATGTTGTTAGGCACGTTTGAATTATTTTAGGTCTTGGAAAAAATGAAGTTGATTTTGTAAATCATGGAAAAAAGGGTATCATTTTCTATACAAGGTTACGAGTGATAACCAAATGACAAAATATATTATATATGTTAGAATTATCATGCAATTCATGTTGGTTATACCTGTTTTAATTGAATAAATCCAAGAATTTCATCAGTGTGGGGATAATTTTACTTGGTGCCTTTGTTGCCGGAGCTCGGGACTTGTCATTTGATGCCTATGCTTATGCTGTTGTTTTCATAGCAAACATCTGTACAGCAGTATATCTTGCTTCTATAGCTCATATTGGTAATATATTCAAATCTTACGTCTTCTCATTGCTCATTTATGTTGTGGTTGGGCATTTCCTTTTATAATTCACTTTATCCTCAATCTTTCAGGTAAATCCAGTGGCCTGAATACCTTTGGTCTTATGTGGTGTAATGGTATGATAAGGGGTTTAACACACTTGCATGACCTTTAGCTCCATTTGTTGTAAAAAATAAATTGAGCTTGTCAGAACCCAGTATGAAAATTTAGTTGCTTGATTTCTGTAGGAATAATATGTGCACCAATCTTGCTGTTCTGGACATCAATCAGAGGGGACCTACAAGTGACACTGAACTTTCCTTATTTATTCTTCCCTGGTTTTCAGGTGCTTGTTGTTCACTTAAAGAGTTGTTATGCACTTATACTTAAAAGTTTCCTAGTGAATGCTTGATGGCATTATTATGGTAAAATGCCATTACTTTGTTTGCTACTGGCTGGAGTTCCCTCCCTCACTTTCTTTGCTTGTTCTGTCGGTTGTTATGATTTTCCTATCTTAATACTGTTGCTTTTCTTTACTTATGTCATTTGGCCAGCAACTGCTTCTTTTCTTAATTATTCTTACTCTCAAGTCTTCTGTCCTACCTATTTTGCTTCCTGAGATTTAGTTATTCAGCAACAAAAGTATTGTTATAACAACTGCTAACCTGAGTGTTAATTCTGCCAATTGGTTTTAGCAATGACAACAGTACTCCATCTGTTTGTCTGTTACTAGCTTATCTACTATTAAAGTATAGTCTTGTAAATACCCCCTAGTGGCCTATGCAGGGGATTTTGTTATTATCTGTCTGTTTTGGATTTCTACTACCATTGATTAGCCTTCAACTTCCACCAAATCAATGCACTTGTCGTTACTTTTTAATTTCTCAGCAGTATTGTCAGAACAATCCCCAAGGGCATCTACACATATTTGCTTCTCTGTTTATGAATAGATCAATGTAGTGCAAAAATAGTCTATGTTTATTTTTCATTTGAAGCATGGCATTTGAATAATTTTGATATCCTCATCTTGAATAAATATTCTTAGTAGTCTATACATTAATTACTTAATCAAGATCTTGACTTTGATGAGGTCTAACTTTAAGTGCTGGTATGATATCACCCCCATACTCTAGATTGACATTTCTCAGATGACACTGTTCTGATGTTAATTGCATCCCCTTGAACTCCTTTCTTGGAAAGAACACATCAATGTCTAGTCAGATAGCATTATGTAGTTCCTCTTAACCATCTAGACTATAACTTCAGTGCACAAAGTCATATTGGTTCCATGAAGACCTAATTTCTTATTTTTATATATGCTCTATCTGCCTCTTTCACACTTTAGTCAGATACCAATGCAGACTTTATTAACCCCAGAGCACTATACGAGTGCCATAGCATCAATGAATGATTTTTGGTCTGATTTCAAAATTTCTGCATTGGAATTTTGCAGGTTGTGATTCTTCTTTCCTGTATTTTGGCTTTCTTGATAAACTATTGTGTATTTTTGAATACAACTCTCAATTCAGCTCTCACTCAGACAATTTGTGGTAATTTGAAGGTATGTAATGTCTGTTTCCAACTTCATGTTACCCTTCAAACAAGCAGACATGAGCTCTCTAAATCTTGATGTTATTATGTTAACATTACTGTTCTTTACTTGGAAATTGGTGCATTACTATTGATTTTTGACCAAGTCTTTGGCTTCCTTGTGATTGTTTCATTTTAAACATGAAGTCAACTGCTCAGATAATTATAACTGTTTGATCGACAAACCTCTTTGACATCTTTTTATTCTTAATCTAAATTTATTTAGCAAATTTTGAGTTGAAGTAAATAATTGTCTAGACTTAAATTAGTATCATGAATATCTAATTTATGTTTGCCAGCCATATGCTCTTGGTCAATAAAGTACATGCCCTCATGGGTCCCAAATACCACAGACTAGATGAGCCTGACTCTGTCAGTTGGACCATCTGATACAACAAATTGCTTAGGGTGGCCCAACACATATGGCACACATTAGATCAGATGTGTATTTTAGGCCCTATTTTGGTTTCCAGAACATTCAATAGCTTCATGGAAACAAATCACAAGCATTTTGGTTGATGTGCTCCAGTAGCTGTTGGTTCAATTTGTTGCTTTAGAACCCATAATGACTCAGTAATATTGATAGTATTATTAAGTTTTTGTTTTTTTTGTTTTTTTTTTATTTTTTATTTTTTATAAATATAATAGCAAAATATTTCTGCAAACTAAATTTCTGGTTTTATGAATTACATTAATGGTTATAGCCTATAGGGTCATTATTGTCCTTGGTTTGCAAACCTCTGGGGCATATCCTAAATATTTGTCAATTTTTGTGCCCTTGCCACAGCTCTTCGTGATGCTTATTATGTTGACTCTGATTCTGCTGTTACCTGTTATAGGATCTTCTTACTATTGGGCTTGGCTGGGTACTGTTTGGTGGGCTTCCATTTGATTTTGTGAGCATAAACTTCCAACTATTTTTTTTTGGTCTCACAGTGCCCGTAACATATGCCATTCTCAATCTTATTTTCTCATGTTGAATTTCTCACTTTTGCTTCCAGTTGAATGTTCTTGGCCAGTCACTTGGTTTTCTTGGATCCTGTTTATATGCGTATTATAAACTCCAAGGAAAATAATTATATTAAGCTGCTGCATGAAAGTTTTCCTTTTTAATGGAGGTAAATTGCTCAATGGCTCAGTGTTTCTGCTCAGCTGCAAATTTTGATATAATAATAAAAAGGTTCCTATAGAGCATGATGAAACATATTAAAATTTCATTTGCATTAATGGGTTCCTGTTTGAATTTTCAAGAGAAACAACAGGGGCCTTTTTTTGGTGTTATCTCCTTACAGGGGATTGGTAGATTAAAATGGCATTTGAATTCATTTTCCATTTTCTGATTTGATTAATTGAGATTCAGAGAAAACTTTAAAAATATTGGAAGTGGCAAAGCTTTCAGGTTCTATTCATTTTAGAAATCAGTTCTAGATGGCAATTCTTGATCTTACTGAAATTTGAAATTCTATTTTCCATTCTGCAAACTTGATCTCATTTGTGATTAACCTGTTCAGCCCAACGTTTTGATAGTTTTATTCTAGTACTGATTTAAACTTAAACCCCTGAGCCACCCCTCCTATTTAAAATTAAATGTACACTGCCTCCCATTCAAATATGCATGTGCACTGCTATATTACAAATAATTTTGGTGAGTTTACTTTGACTCTTTGTGATTTTTGTTTGTAACTGACACTTGTTTCGAATTTCACATACTAGATTTCTCCCTCCCAATGAGAGTCAAATGAAGCAGCTATCTTATTTGACAAAATTATCAACTAGATTGGACTTGTTGGAAGATTTTGGAGTCGTATTTCAAGGCGCAGTCTACATTTTAGATTAAAGAAAAGAGGGTAGGATTAGGTTGATATGAACAAAACTTCCCAACTTGTCTTTATTAGTGAAATGAAATTGAAAAATCCTGCTATTTCCTTTCTTCTTTTTAATTATTATTGTTGAAAATTATGGTCCTCCCTCTGTAATGTGTAGGAATTTTGTAAATATTTTACTCCAGGTATTGTGCCCTTTACCCCCACATGGCTGGGAAAGTGTCGGCTGAAAATAAAATCTTAAGATTGTAGCACATAAATGATTTAGACAAGACGAGAACTTTGAAAGGGTGAGAATGTGATTATGGCAATGGTAATCATAATGTGTAATTATTTGGTGGGATAAAAAGATCTATGGGGGAAAAAAAGAAGGCGACACTGGCAGTATGATTGTGGACATGCTTGTAATGGGTCGTGTGAAATGAATGAGATCTGAAATGCGCGATATGATATGAATGAATATGCATAATTAGGCTATTGTCTTGCATTACAGCTTTGAGCAAGAATTCACTCAGCTTTATTATAAGTCATTTTCCTTTACACCAAATGTCGGTAATGGGTGTTTTTGAAGCTGTTATTCCTCACCTATTTTTATGTGATAAAATTTGTAGTACCATTAGCATATTTCTTTTACTTTATGGTTTGTTGTGGTATATTAGCACACGCTGCCTAAAGCTCCGGACATTATGATGTTATTCTACAGGGAAATGTACTGGAATCTGATCTTTCAGTTAAGGTAGGTTCTGCCAAGTGACAGAGGACAGTTCAGGGGAAGTTTCTGTCCCCTTTACCCCATAAGGTTTTACGTGTGGTAATTGGTGAACCTATGTACCACTAACACTTATGGTCTGTGGCCTTGTGGATTTATTTTTTTGGTCTGGCATTATTGGTTCAACCTGTCAAAAAGTGAAAAGCATCTTCCATTTCACTCATTGCTGAGAAAATATATTGAGAGTTACTAGGAGGCAAGCCTACCTGCATGTGTGAGCAGAGAAGTCTCACACGTACAAACACAGGGCATGATAGTAATGACAGAGAAAGAAAGAGAGAGAGAAACTGGAGTTTGTGAAGAGTGTCTTTCTTGTCTCCACAAGCGGACAAGTGAGTTTGGCCTAAATGCTATGCATGGTTGAAAAACTTGAAACATACCTTCACCCCTAAAAAAAAAGTTTCAAATATCTTACATTTTCTTCACCCTCATTTCATGCCAAAATGTGTGTGAGAAAAGAGAGATTGCAACCCCACCAACCCAAATTTCCAAGATGGTGTCTATTATTTGTCGAACAATGAGGGGAAAAAAAAAGTTAACAACAAAAGTAAAATTTCAAGTTCCGGACAGCAATAACAACATTCAATCTAATTAAACAAAGGAGGAGCATAAGGGCCAAAGAAGAAAAAAATAAAAATAAAGGAAGAAGTCAATTAATAAAGTGATTCAAATATTCCCTTGAATTAGAGTAACACTTAAGAAAGTGTGTTCACTTTTTTTTTTAAATTAAAGAAAAGGCCAATATGGCCCGCAAAAGTTTTCTTAAGATCTCAGTTATGAGTAGAAACGTGGGTGTCTTTTTGTCCACCTCTTTAATCAAGTCTCTCAAAGACCAAGCCAGCAGCAACCGGGCCTTGGAACTCATATATTTACACACTGCAAATTTCTACTGCAACAACACACATGGGATGGAGGGACAATGTTATAATTAGAGGTAAAGCAAGCAAAACAGGCACCAACACAGAAAGCCAAAGAAGTATAGTATAGAGCTAGCTAGCTTTAGCTTTAGCTTAGCTTTTGACCTCCTCTCAGTCTATTAGGCTAAATTGGGAGAGAAAAAGTCCTAGGATCTGGTGTGTAAAGAAGAATAAGAAGTGCAATGGTTTAAGGCGTGAAGGAATCTGTTTATTTAGGTAGTGGCACGCGAACTTATCGCCTCAAATCATGAGTGAGAGAGAGAAAGAAATAGACTCAGCAGATTAATTTTTTTAAGCCCTTTTATTAAAAGGTTCTTTGGCACTTCCCAAAATCTCCAAAGAGAATAATAAGTGGGTGGCTTTTTTTAATTTAATTTTATATAAAAATAAATAAAGAAATGAAAGAAAGAATAGAGAGTGAAGGGAAAAGGGTAAGCAAAACCCAAGGAAAGTGTCTCCTAATGCAGGCCCAAGGCAGAACTCCTTTAGCGCCGGTGTCCCCGCTTTGGGTTGTTGGCTATTTTGCCTATTTGCTTAGTGCTAAAATGCGTGTGTGTGTCTTAAAGCTATCAACTTTGTACGTACCCTTCTTCCATTCCCAAACTTCTTTCTAGACAAAATCCCCTTCGCTGACATTCTGCACTCATGTTCCCAAGATTCTTTTCTCTCTCCCTCTCTTTCTCTCTCTCTCTCTCTCTCTCTCTCTCACACACACACACACACAAACACATACTATTTGACCATCTTTTATTTGCTTCTAGACTTTTAGTCTTCTAGTACTATACGTATTGATCGTTAAATGTTACTAATATCTACAACTTGTTTGGGCAGCATGGAAAAATAAGAACAAATTTAGGTTAACAACATATACACGGCGTGGAGGGTGTATTACGCTCTCAAAAACCTACTATTTTGTCCTACACTAGAAGGCATATTCTTGTTGCTTTAGATTAGACAAGGATAATTCTTTTGTGTACCATGCAAGCAAAGATTGAAAATCAACGACTTTGTTTACCTAAATAGCATGCTTTCAAGTGTTAGATAAATTATGGAATTTCATTTTAGATACGATATTAAAAGCGTGGATGGCAATTTGTTTGACAAGTGTGTTGATACAAGGCACACATATAAGCCAACTATGTTATTCTCTGTAGCATAGATTTAATGAGATGCAAGGCATGATATAATTAAAAAGGTTAGAGGATGGGTTAAAATAACAATAGAAAAAGGTTAGAGGTACAATCAAAAGGAGTTGTTTGGGGTTTTTTTGGTGGAGAATATTTCAGGTGCATGCGCAAGAAGGTGGAGTTTGATTTTATTGAGTACAAACTAAGCATGACAAACCCTAAAGTAAGTGATGCTCCCTCTTGACATCATTCCACTCACCACCTTCACCTTCCCATCCCGAGGCACAACCTAGCTCACCAGTATACATTCTCTGCCTCTCCACCCCTTCCTCTCCACACTCCACTCTTACCTTTCCTCTCTCTCTCTCTCTCTCTCTCAATGTATTTCTTCATAACCATGACTCCATGATCACTCTTAGCTACACTTTTTCTATCAAAATATAGTTGTTTGTTTAGTTTAACATGCATGTATTGATCATGGTCATTCTATCTTTGCTTATATATCATACATTTAAGCTCTTTTTTTTTTTTTTTTTTAAGCCCTAACTTCTAGGTTCCTAGTTGAAACACTTCATTTCAATCAATATCATTAGTACTGTTGTAGAAACATTCAGTGATTCATGACTAGTATTACAACTATTCTTTAAATAGTTCACCATGGATTTAGATAAAAAAATAAATATAACAATCTAAGTCTTCAACCTACATGTAACGCATATGTGCGTCAAATCATCCCTTCCTTACGCGCTTTTTATCTTCCTATCCGGATCCCTCGCTTGATTTATGGAAATACAAATACGATTGTAAGACCCCACTTGGGATATAGTATTATATTATAGAACTATAAAACTTTATCTGTTAAATTTTCCTCTAATTTTCTATTTTTAGCATATATGATAATTATAGCTAAAAAAATTTACAAATGCAATAAAAATGCATTGATAATGACTGGATTCGCAAAATATAGATCATGATTTGCATATCCCACTTCACCAATAATTACATATACCATCTACAACCACTATCTCCACCTGTTCCACCAGGTAGCCTCTTTTCCCCTACAATGGGTACCCAATATTATCATATTATTGCCTTTGGTGGAAAATGGGACCATAACTGTTATTATTTAGTCAAGTACCTTTTTTCCTTTCTGGTTGGTAATCGGTACCAGGCCCTGCAAGATATTGAAAGACAAAAAGATCACTGTACACTCTTCAGTCCTCCACATGTGCAGGCTTGAGTTTCGTCATCTGTTTCCTGTAGCATTCATTTACGGTGGAGGAACTTTTGCTTTTTTATATATGCTTTTCTTTATAGTATATAAGAGGGGAAGTTGATGGTTGATTGGGAAGCAAGGAAAGCGATGTTGGTGAGGTTCAATCCGATGACGGATTTACGTGTGGAAGTGTCGTAAAAGACGATCTCAGATTGAGCCGCGCCAATATCACTTTCTGTATGAGTTTTTTTCATTTGCTTTCCCACTCAAAAACTCAGTTTCTCTTGAACACATGTTTTAACTGATATCCAGTTTTTTACTTTTTTTGCATGATGTTGCATGTTTTGTCTTTATAATTAGACCAAAATATTTATGCTTCTATTTTTATCCCTTATATATATATATGCCACAATTTTATGTATGTCAATTGCATTAATATATGTAATATCTCTCTTCTTAAAGTATTTGTTTTTGTCTAGAGTATTCAGGTTTGAGGGTATCCCACAATATAGTGAACGTGGTTGATATAACATTGAGTTGAACTCTTCTTCTTCTTCTTTTATTTTATTTTTTTAAAATTTTGCAAGGTAAATAGGGGGAGGGTGCTGAACGCTGATGATGAGGTTCGAAACCTAGTGCCCAAATTAACATCACTAAAGGTACTGGAATCAGTGGTGTATTCTTGAACTCTAACTTACATATATATTGGTTTAAGATTTTTAAATAAGGTGGGATCCTACTATGTGTATCTAGTTCTTTAGCAAAAAAGTTCTTACCTAAAGAACTTTCTAAACTTTTTCACTCCCTAACTTCCTTTTCCCATTTATCCCTACAGCATATATTGCCTTTTCTACTTTAGAGACACATGTATGGGACACACTCCGAATAAGTTTCTAAAAGTAGAAAATCTCATCTCTCTCACTCTCTCTAAAGCATGGCTTTAAAATTCTAAAATGTGATTGGAATTTTTTTAGTATGCATGAGTCTTAAACTAATTAAACTCTTATTCTTTTGAGTGAATGTACTTTTTGTACAATATCAATCCAATAAGAGACTATTTAAATTATATATCTACATAAGTAAAATCACTCCATTGTTCAACATAACATTTGAAGGTGTGGAATAAGGTCATCATATATAAGCCAGCCCCACACCCCCCCCCCCCCCCCCCCCAAAAAAAAAAAAAAGAAGAAGTAGGATTGTCATTTGGATGTTTTTAATCTTTTACAATAATTCGTAGTAGTTCCATTCCTCACCAGGACTTGTACTAAGACATCCAGCAATCCACTAAGCAGTACGCGGTTATGCTGACCAAAAGGATTTGTGTGGGAATGAGTAGGGATTGTATTGTAGCTGTTGTATAGGGAAAATATGAACATTAATTCTACGTGGAAACGAAATCTCCCTTCTTCAGTCCTAGTTACATATATTCCTACTTATAATGATAATTTTCTTACTGTTGGGTATTTTAGTGTTGACTAATTCTATGATAAGGTTTGAATGTAATTGTTGAACCATTTTGAATTGTATTTGTTAGGTGTCCTTGAGGTTAAAGATAGAAGTTTGTTGCTCATTGGGTAAGTTTTCAGAATTTGGTCAAGCGAAATTTATGATTAGTCAAGTAAAAATAATAATTTTGGATAGAAACTTTCGCTTGAGTGAATCCTTTAAGGAAAGCACTAACTGGGTTTTCACTACTGTTTTTGTGGCCAATCATATATACTTCATAACCCTCACCTATAAGCATGGAAATTTAACCCTAATATTCAAAGAAGGATGACATCTGCACAAAACCTAAAAAACACAATTTGAAGCCTTCTAGTTATTCCTGCCTTTTATATTGCCTATGCTTGAGAGGTTTTACACTACCAAAAGATCACCTACTATGTTGTTGGAATGCTATTTGAAACCACAAAGACTATACACATCTTAAAGAAGTCTTGAAGTAATAAACAAATTGGCTTGGCAGTCGGCGAATTGATTCTCAGCATCAGGTGATTGTAAAGGATCAAAGCAAGAGTTTATAGTTGCTAGTAGAAGTGGGGAGCTGGGGTACGCTGTCTATCTACTTGTTCGAAAAGTCTAGTGAGTATCTGTACCCACAACAACCTTCATAGTGGATTTGATGAGCTAGGTTTTGCCCTGAAGTATTTTTACCTATTCGGTTTTTTCTCTGTGAACAAATCTTATCTCTATATGTATGAGTTGTTCATGTTTTTTTTTTTTTTTTTTGATAAACTGTATGAGTTGTTCATGTGATGTTATTATAAGCTTGACTATTCATGATACATTGCATATATGGACTTAATAACTGAACAAATAATTAATGAGAATTGATACTCTCTCTATCCCAAATTGTTTGGCTAGTATTCTATTTTGGAATGTCTCAAAATTATGTCCTATTTAAAAGTCAAACACTATTAATTTACTAACATATCTTTTATGTCCTTAATTTATTTGTGAGAATAGTTTTTTTTTTTTTAAATTAAAAACCTAAATTCTGAAATCCACTATACATGCTATCCTTATTCAAATTTAAAAATTAAAAAAAAAAAAAAACCTTCAACAAAAAAAACAAATTTGTTTGAGGTTAATTTAGGAAATTTCTAACTTTTTTCAAAAAGATAAGGTAGTTAATAATGTTTTCCTAAATAATTGAGTTTTTCTAACTAGATCAAACAATTTGGGACGAAAAGAGTATATAGTGAGCCGTATTATAGGATAGGAATGTGAACACATTTTTCAATAACTATAAAAAATACAACCAAGAAGGACTATTCCATCTAATTCCATTTCTAGGTGTTGATTTTTATAGAGAAAATGTTTGGCACTAAACATGTTTGAAGCCTTAGACTTCAACCCTTAATAAGAAGATGACATACGTTCTTGTCATGTGAAAAATACATAACTCACTTGGTTAGTTTGGTTAGGTATAATTAAGTGAATCATATATATTGCACATGAAAAAAACACTTATAATCTTTCTATATTGTAAGTTGAAACTTAAGACTTCAAACAAGTTTAGAGCCAAACTAATTTATCTTTCTTATAGACACCTTAGGTGATCATGTGTGTGGATCTTACAACTACCTACAAATTGAAAAGACAAAATTTCATGGATATGGGCCTGAGATTTCACCCTGGACTATGGAGTCTTTTTTTTTTCCCCCTTATCTTCTTTCTTTCTTCCACTTAACAAAAGCCTTAACCCAATAGAAGAGGACTAGGTGAGGAGTGCTAAGTTCCCATCTAACCGATCTCTAACTACACATATTTGTTCTTTTTCTCTCTTAAAAAAAAACTTTTTGTCTTTTCTCCTTTTTTTTTTTTTTTTTTTTTAAGGCAATGATACCTGGCATTGGCATGTAGCTAGCTCGCGTCAAAATAACCAACTTGTTATTTTTGATGAATTCTTATCTTGTCCTGTTAAGATAAAGGTCAGAGAATATGTACACATGACGTCAAAAAAAAAAAAAGGTCAGAGAATATGTACACATCAAAGGTACAGAAATCGTGTGTATATATATTAACTTTTTTCTTTCCCTTTTTTTAAGGCAGTCTGGCCTGGCATGTATTTTTTTAGTGTAGCCATACGTATTGTTATTTTGATGAATTCTTATCTTGTCCCATTAATTAAAGGAAAAAAAGTGGGTCCAGGACTCTAGGGATTATATATTGTGCACATCAAAAGTATATGAATAGTACATATATATAATAACAATAATAATTTCACTAACTAAAAAATATTCTGTCCGTCATATGATAGCTATATATATATAATCATTTGTGTTTAAGAAATTAAATAAAGAAGATATATCTAAACTACGTCGTTAATTTAGTCCTTTGTTGAACATAATTAAATAACTGTCTCCGTCTTCAAAGCCTAACCGACCAACTAAGAAAGAATGTATCTCTAACACTTTGACCTCTTCTGGGTTTTACTTTAACCCCCATATATAGAACCTGCATGTGCAGAATATACATAATTATCAAAAGGCCCTAACCTTAAACCCATTTAGGGTAGGGGTTAGAGGCTTATTAATTGGCAATGCATATACATATGGGATCAGCTACAGGTCCTCATGATGATGACTGCTTGCCCAGAACATCACAAAAAGACTACTCGCCCAAATCTCGTCGTGGTCAATTGCTAAACGCGTGGAAAAGTACATTAACATACCAAAGGTTACCTAAAGAGCCTCTCAACCTCTCAATTCTCAAATTGGATGGCTCATGCTTTGGTATATATACTTTCTCCCATTCAATATTGTTGTGTATATATATATATGTGCATGAATTGTGTAATATTGCATGCATGCATGCAGGCAGGTACGTACATGTATATAGAAATGCATGCGTATATATTAATTGCTGTTAATGTACAAGATATATATATATATATATATGCATAAGTTTGTTAATTTGGATGTGATTACATATCGGAAAATTTTAATTAATGTCAAGCAGGGGTGCAAGTTGGGAGGAAGGCAACAATAGCGGAACTGAAAGAGGCGGTGGAAGAGGTTTTTACTGGTCAGTTTACGCCGGATGGAGAAATTTCATGGTAAGTATTGAATTGTCAGCTATATATTAGACCTTTTTTTTTTAATAAATTTTTTGGGAACCAAAATAGGATGAAGCAATTAAGCATTAAAAAATAATAATTGCGATGCATATGGATATATATGGTAAATGTCACTAGTATATTTTTGTGGAAATTAATTCTATTGAGCTTTATACTAATTAAACCAAACTATATGACAAAACCTTGACTAAATTTCTTTTTCCTTTTCGGTTTCTTTTCTAATTTCTTCAATATTCCAGGCATAAACTGTATGATTAAGGGTTTTCTTTTGAAAGCAAGCAGGAACTTTTATTAGAACATAGTATCAAACTCAGTTACAGAAGTCATAGTCCAAAGGCATATTAGTATACAATCACAGTTGTGGATACAAAGAAAAAAAATACATCAACTAATAAGAACACAGCTACAGCTACAATAATTCAATCAGCTTTAACCCAATAACAGCATAAAGCCTAAAACAGAATGAATGAACCTTTCTTTAGCAGCTACATGCGTTTTTAGTTTAGACTTGATGGACTAGACAATACTTATTTTAGACTTGACTTGTTCACCAAAGACAATTTTGTTTCTTAATTTAAATCCAAATATGCATGGTAGGCTGTAGCTCCCCCATGAGAGCTTACTAATAACAGCTTGTAGATTACTCCCTTTCCATTTGTTAATATCCTAATCGACCACATTTTCCCATTCAATTGGTGGGTTAGAGTTCAAACAAATATCCATGGTCTTTTTCCAAACTCTCTTTGTGAAACCACACTCAAAGAACAAATAATCTCTGCAGTCAATATTCTCAGGCCATATTAAGTATATAAAATCCCATTCGGGTGCCACCAAATTTGTGTGCAGGTCTCATGTATGGGGTCATTTTTGCTTAAGCTACCAAGGCCAGAAACTAGTTGATGACAAAGCATATATCCGGCTATTTGGAATCAAGGATGGGGTTCAGGTTTGCTATATATTCCATCTTCTTGTTTGGAGTTTGAGAATGTATATATATACTAGTCATATGAATGGATTCTCGTACGTTGTTTGGTGGTAGCACGACGTTTTCAAGCTCAATTAGTCAGATTCTATTCATTTTTGCTTTCTAATCAAGTTGAACTGTTTAGATCAGGATCTTCATATAAAATAAATTTTGAGACAATAGAATATTTTACAATGATTGATTTGTAGAAAGTAATTTTGTAATATGTATTTAGCCTAAAAATGCTTCACTGATGACAGAAAAGTTACTCACTTGGTAAAATATTGCAAGTTAGACAACGATAATACTCTTTCGAGAGTGGAGAGCAGTATTTCACATACATACAATACATGTCATTATGTCAATGTTAAAATAAGAAGGAAAAAACAAAAGATTTAGAGAGAGAATGAAAGAGCAAAAACAAGAGTTTACTTGGTTTGGCCTATTAACCTATGTTCATGACAAAAAGTTTTTAGTAACTACATTTTTACTATTTTATACCACATATTATAATAACACAATATAAGGTATATATATAGACAATGGTTGACCTATAAGGGTCATTGATTATTTTTGAATCAATGATAATTGATATGTCTTAATTTAGGGTATAATAAGAGACAAACAATAAGGTACATGTATAGTAAAACATAAAAGTTAGATATATTAAGCTATATAAAACGTGTGCATATACTAACAACCCCTCAAACTCAAGGTAATTTTGAGTTTGGAATTTTAATCTTGTGAAGAAAACCATAACCATGAATGATTTGATTGGATGTAAAATGGATTTGGCAATTTGGAATGAATTGTGCCAAAAATTGACTCTGGCAACAAATAGTGACAATCAATTAGTATTTGGAGAATGATTGTACCAATGACCAAAGAATGGCTACTATGGCCGGAGGATAGCTACACTGTTAACCTAAGGAATATCAACATATATAGGCCGACGTTTTGGTGAAGAATATGAATGAGTTGATGGATTTCACATAGATTAAATCCAAAAAAAAAATCAGTAATGCACAAATTAAGGTGACTTAAGAGTCTCAAATGTGAAAACAAGCCTTAAAATCGGAATCTACTGAAAACATGAATTAGGAAAGTGCCCTACCAAGAGAGAAGCAGTTATGAAGGATGTTGGGGTACGTAGTGGTTGATTATGATTGTTTAGAATGATAGTCGGTAGTGCTTGCAGTCCAAACAATGATTAGTAGTAAGCCGAGTGATGGTCAATGATGAGCTACTTGAATCTCATGGAAGGCCACATAAAAGTGACTCTGATATCATGTTTAAATAAAAATAAAGAAAAAAAAAATTTATATAAAGAAAGAGAGATTGGAAGTAGTAAGCGTTTATGTGATTTAGCATGATGATTTATGTCCACAAAGAAAAATCTTTAGATTTTTATATTCTAAATTGGGCATATCAAGAAGCCAATATAGGGCGTATATACACATAATGATTGAATTATACGAGTCTAATTTGATATGCCTTGATCTATGGCATATGCAATGTCTAAGATACATACATAACAAAAATATAGAGAGAAAATACATCAAGTCATATAAAACATGTGTATATACTAGCATTCTAATACCAAAAGATGTGTATATACTAGCAGTCAAAAACCAAAAGTATTGTAAGACCTGAAAGCAAATCACATGTGTATGGCTTAGTATATCGAGACCGCTAACTTAGATAAATCTTCTCTAGATCTCATGACAATATTGTTGTTGGACAATGGTAGGATTTCGTAAGTTAAAGGCTATTCAAGGGACCCTTTTTTTTTTTTTTTTTTGACAAAATGCCGGGTACTTTTTGGATCACCACTTCTCACCTTTTTGAAGTGGAAGATCTAGAACAAATCCCGATTGTTTTCAAGCTTTTTTTGTACAGAAAGGTGATATGTTAACCATTTAGGCATTAATTAAGGACTAAATATGAGGTGAAGTTCCTTGCTTGAGGCTTGGTCATCTTTTTAATGTCTATTCCTATAAGAGAGGAAAACACCTCTAGCTACTTTTTAGTGTCAAAGACCACCAGGGAGGTTACTCTATCCTTTAAGTAAAGGGAATATTTTACGAGTCATTATATTTGATGGAGAGATTCCTTTGCTGAGAAGTATGTATAGACTGTATAATTCAATTGGATTTTGGTATTCACTAGAATGAGAAAGAAAAATCAATTTGAAATTAGTCTCCTGCAGATTTTCCCGCAATATGTTTCAAGTTTTTAAGAATGTTGATCTATATGAAATTTTCTCTCTGTACGCATGTGTATAACTAAAGGATCATGGTTCAATTAACAGCTGCTTAGGTGATTTGGCTAATAATTCTTATTTTTTTGAAAAATGCAGCTTTGTTTTTGCCCGGTATCTTTCAATTAACCGTGGCCAAGACAAGAGACCAATAAAGCATAGAACTGCTGCTTATCAACATTCAACAGCTTGTGGACTTGTGGTTGAAATGATTAACACATTAATGCTAGAAGGCTTGTTGATGGATCTTGCTGAATCCTTTACCTAGGGCTACCGATGATGATGGACTGAAAGCAATCACTTCGTCTGTTAGTGTTGGCGCATATGTGTTTGGATTAACTTTTTGTTGAAAAGCTTATTTGTTGAAAATTGATAAAAGTACAGTTGTATATAAAAAAGTAAGGTTTCTAAAAAATATTTGCAAATAAATAAGCTTTAAGAGAAAAACAAAAAAAAAAGGCTAATCCAAATGCATTACTGAAGGATGCTGATCAATGAAGATATATACTACCTCAGAGTGCCAATATTATGAAATCGATGACAGGAATTTTGATGTGGAATTCATGTTGGCACACTTCTTGAAGGGCGATTTTCATGCTCCAAATTTGTTGTGTGAGGGGAAATTGAGTAGTAGAGGGAATAGGTATAAAAATAATAAATAAATAAAAACCCTACACTAGCCCTTAATATTTTCTGGGAATTGTTTAGGAGGCATACTACTAATGGTATTCTCAGCTGAGTCTATGAAAATGACTGGGACAAAGAGGCAAACTGCACTGTTCCATTTTCAGAGCATATAGCGCCTACTTAGCATATTGAGCTTTCTTGAGGTGCCTGAAAATTTTTTGGTTTTTTTCTTTATGCAAAAGAGAAAGGGAAAAATAATTTCCATTTTGTGGGAGTGAACCTGATAATAAGTTGGCCTTAGCCTAGACAGTTTTCAGATTTTCATCTCTAAGTCAGGTTTAATTCAATGACAAAGTTTAATTACAAAATTAGTTGTAACTTAAGGTTACAACCTTACTCAATATTTTTTTATTAGAGATGAATTTTGACAAATCTACCATTGGATTATATGTTCCTCTCTAATTCTCCATGCTTGCAAAATTTCTAAAAAATTAAAGATCAATAACCATGTCATCAATAAATAGTTTAAATTGCAGGTTTTTATTGCTTAAAATTATGCATAAAATATAAGCTTATAGATCATATAGTAAATAATATTCGATTGACACAAAATTTGACATGTGTAATCAGAGCGTAAAGAACATGCAATTCAACGGTTAAATTTACAAAATATGTAGTAATGTTTATTTTATTGAGTAAGATTGTAGTTTTAGATTACAACCAATTTTGTAGCTAAATTTTGTCCTCAATGTACATATATTTTTGGCTTAGTCTATCTATCCATTGATGGCTTGTCTTCTTTTGCTTTAATTCTTCATGATGTGTTTGAACATGTTGCAATTGAAAGTAAAATAATGATGAGAGAGTGTCTGAACTCCTGATGGGGTCTGGATTCTAAACTTCATCGTTGTGAGTTTAATATAGCATGGATTGCATGCATCACAACTTGCTATTGTAGGGTAATTGGGAGTTTTTATTATAGTCATTGTCCACAAGATTAAGGTACATCAATCAAACAAGCATACTGAAAATATGGAAAAAAAAAATTAGTATGAGAGTATTGCACATTTGAAATTCTTTTTTATATGAATGTACATCTGAATACTTGAAAATATCCGAGAAGGAGACCCTCATGATTCGAACTGTAGAATTTTTAGACAGATGAACCAATCGCTCAAAAAACTCAAAGCTAATTTAGGAAGACCATTAATACATATAAGTTGGCATATATAACACGTCCATTAATTTGCTGGCTCTAAACATGAAGGTGAAATAGTTTTCTCATCCATGCAGATTAACAGAAACCAAGAGAAGAATCACAACACCCAGCAAGACATTACAATGGTGGTAAACTGGTAAACCAAAGAGAGTCGTGAATGGATGACTACTCAGTGCATGTTCCACTATGATTTTGTATAGATGGTACAGGAAACAATCACTGGGACACTCCAAAATATTACCTTACCGGAACGGCCTGATATTACATATTCATAGTCTCATTTAAAGCTGGGAGATTCTATTATGGTTTATGGGTATAAACCCAAGTCAACTTAGCTTGAATATATAGGCACTCTGACTAGAGCTCGGTGGTAATTTATGAAACTATTTAGTGAAAGTTCTCATTTTTAGATAGGGATACTTAAGATCTGATCAACTTTAGAGGGACCATTGTTTTTATAATACCCAAATCAAAATTTCTGGTGGTGAACTAGGGCTCTAAACATATTTATTATTTAGACTGCTTTTAAAAGTGATCAAGTTTGGTTGTAATTTCCTCTAAGCTGTTACTGTAGCACAGATTTCCTGAATGAAAATTGGAAACTAGTTTGTATTGGGAGATTATTTGAGATCACCGACTGATAGTTATTCTTGGAAGGATGTCTGCAATGGTTACATTGTGACAGAGCTTGGTAAGTACTGCCATTAAAAGTCAAGAATTATTATAGACAACACTCAAAAATTTGAAAATAAAAAAAAGGGAGGAGAAAGGTAAAGAAGACTCAATGTAGCAATCATCCACAGAGAAGAAAAGTTCACTTTAGTTTAGAAAAGAAACACTTTGCATCTGCTCCCTAAATCACTCAAATTTACAATACTCGAGTTTTCTTTATTTTCAAGACAAAAAGGCATTTGTCAATCATTTTTCCAGGGCATAGACACCTATAAAATGACATGTACAGGGTTCTTTCTATAAAGAAGGTGCAATTGACAGGATATTGAGGATATTCCTAGCTAGCTTTAGTTCCTACAGATGTAAAAACCATGAAATGCTTTTTTTCTTTTGGGCGAGGTAAGGAGACCCTTTGTTGCTTCCTTGCACAATAACATTACAAAGACAGGGACACTCTAATGTCAGGGACTGGACAAGTATAGTTCATGTTGTTTACCAGCTGACAGCTATAAAGGAAGCTACAAGTGATATGTCCATCAAAAGTAATCCCGGCTAGCTTTAAAGTAACATATAAAAATTTTCAGGTTGGTATAGTTATGGCTGTAATGACTGTTGAACTTGAACCTCAAAAGAAGAAAATAGCTTCTTATTTGGGAAGACAGAAAGCTAAAAAGGGTCAGAGTGGTCTCATACAGGTAAAAGATAGAAGTGCTGCTAGTGGCATCGTCATTTTCCTCTTTGTTGGCAAGGCTACTTTGGAGAGTTA
This sequence comes from Quercus robur, assembly GCF_932294415.1. Classification (NCBI taxonomy): domain Eukaryota; kingdom Viridiplantae; phylum Streptophyta; class Magnoliopsida; order Fagales; family Fagaceae; genus Quercus; species Quercus robur. The sequence goes on from NC_065535.1 coordinate 84,247,384, forward strand.
TTGCTGCTTGAGTCCTTTTGAGATTAGGTGGTTAACACTCTTTAGTGCAACTAGAAATATGTCCTTTCTAGCTAGAAATGAGGCATGGAAAAATTTAAAGCTAAAAAAGATCCTAGTCTTATGTGACATCAAAAACATGTGAAGGCAAAATGAATGTCATGGATATTTATGCTTTGCATAAAGACATATATGCTTTGTATCTTTCTAAGCAGCATATGCTTTGATTTTTTGCTGGAAAGCTTGTTTGCCCGGAACATGACATGGATAGATGCTGGGGTTTGATGGTCCAGCTCCAATGACTCTCTGCCCACATAGACTTCTGTATTGATTGAGCCCAGATAAATCTTGGTATTTAGCTAATATATAAAATTCCTAGTTGAAGCAAACTCTAAATGATTGGCAAAAAGTGGATCAAATTCTAGGAGTAAAATTCTGTAGAATGAATTGAAGCATAATACCTTGACTACATTAAATAGAATAATGAAATTACCACAACTCAAAGCAGTTGGAAAAATCAGGCAGTTGCAAATAACAATCTTGGAAATGACAGGTTTTATCTAATTACAGGAGATAGCTCAATTACAACACAGGCAAATTGTGAGGAATGTTCCAAATTGATGGTTAGTTTTTTAACGTAAGGGTTTAAGAAAAGGAAACTGATGTACCTTTCCTAATCCATTGTCCCTGATGCTCTGGCAAAATTCAAACACCCAAAAATTATATAAGCTTGAAATATAGTCTTCAGACATCCCAGTTAAAACAGGTGGCATCCAAACTTTTGTTTCATCAAATAGTTGAGCCAATAAAAGGGATGCGATTGCTCATCATCTATAAAGCTGTTTGCCGGTATTCAGTGGAGAGTCTCTGATGCTCTTGCAATGGGTGTATGTGATCTGTGGAGTTCCATCTGACTTCTTCTTGCGTCTCCCTTGTTGAGATAATCGAGAATGGTGAGATAAGATGGCAAGGTCATTAAGATCTTGCAATGGAGTCAGAACCTTAACAACTTCATCCATGGTGGGGCGCGATTTTGAGTCCCTACTAAGGCAGTTGTAAGCTAACTGAGAGACTTTCTGCACTCCTCTAAGAGAGTAATTCAGTTCCAAGCGGGGATCCACCAGTTGATAAGGCGGCTTTCGCTTGTTGTCAGCTAGATATGGCCGAGCCCATGTAACAAGATTTTGTTCCCCACTAGGACGTTTCTTGTCCATTGATCTTCTGCCCGTTAAAATTTCAAGAAGCACAACTCCAAAGCTGTAAACGTCACTTTTAGATGTCAAGTGTCCTGGGGAAAGAAGAGCCAAAATTGTAAAATTGGTTAGATCTCAAACTTCTTACGGTACAAGAAATACATGAGATGACTTGCTTGTGAGCCAAAAACCTGAAGCATCTGAACTGCAAAGAACTTAAGTATTTGGGGTTGCAGGACCAACTAATTAGATAGTCAATGCTAAATGCAACATCATTATCAGATTGATATGAAATATCTCATTTGATGAACTTAATTGGATTCTCTTCAAGTAAATCTTTCACTGGCTAATCTGACATCATAAAATCAGTACCTCAAGATCAATTTAGTCATCCTACAATTAGCCATGTGAAGGTAAAAGAAGTTTCTATTGAATCCTCATATTTGTCATGCAAGTAGAAGTACAAAACACAGGGTTTAAAGGTCCAAATACTCAAAAATTGAAAATTTTTCTGAACCATGTGCCTGTGTGTCCATGCACTGATGCAAACACATTCAAAAAAAACTCATATGATTTTTGTAGCTTTTAAGTGAGTGTATACTTGACCCTAGAAATCAGGTCATTTAGGTTCTGATGAAGTCAGTCATGATCATAAATGAACACATTGGTGATTTTAGAGATGACACAATGTCTTATCACCAACTTCAGTGTGTAGTCAATCACCTTATCTGCTATCTGAATGCCTCACTAAATCTTGCTATGAAGTCTTCTGACCATTAATTATTAACTATATTAAAGCCTGAATCTATATTTTTGAACTTGTCCTTAAGCATCCAGATTTTTTTATGGTTCAAGATTGAATACAAATGCCTACTTGTACAAATGGTATCCAAGCTTGTAAATATTTCTGCTCTTGTATATAGATATTCAACCTTATTATAGCTTGTAGGATTTCCTCTGATACCGAACAGAAGGCTTGTACGGTACATGAGAGTTTGAAAACTTTCAATAAGTTCAAAATTTCTTCTAGCACCTTCTTACCTGTCATTACATATTCTGGAGCAGCATACCCATAAGTTCCAACAACCCTGGTAGAGACATGCGTTTTGTCTCCTCGTGGCCCGGCTTTGGCTAGACCAAAATCTGAAAGCTTTGCATTATACTCCTATAGAAGACAATCCCTATATAGTATTAACAACTAAGTGTAACAAAAAATTTAAAATTCATCATTCACTAATATGATTATTTACGTACCGAATCAAGCAATATGTTGGATGTCTTGAAGTCTCTATATATGACTGGTTCTGGACCATTATGGAGGAAGGCCAATCCTTTTGCTGCGCCAAGTGCAATCTTAATCCTATTGGACCACGGAAGAGGTATGGTCCCTTCAAAAATTTTGACAAAATCAGCATTGTTTTAATACAACATTGTGAAGTTGCATGATCATGTGAAAAATACAAGATTATACAAAATTTAAATAATTAAAAAAAAAAAAAGGCAAGAGAAAAGAAAAGAAAAGAAAAAGTTAAATTGACGGCATTATCTTAATTTAAGCATCTATCAATCTTTGATCTAGAAGAATTGTTGTAAAAACATAGAACATATCTATAGGCTTATACTCCTAAAGAAAAATCAAACTTCAACATGGAAGGGATTTTAGGATTCAATGATTGCATTACATATCGGAGAGAAACTAGAGAAAAAAGGGGGAAATTAAATATTGGAGTAAGATGAACAAATATTCCATGTTTCATAAGAAACTAAAATTTATTGTAGCAATATCACTTATGTTTCAGAAGACAAATTCTTTTAATTAAAATTTAGAAAATAGTAATGCCAAGCAACTTTCTCATTGCAGTTTTCCAGAATAAACACCACAATATAAAAGTTTAGCAAGATGAGTTGCAATAAAAATTTGAAGTAGGAAGGTTAAACCATAGCTACACTCACTTCTAAAAAGATGGTTCTCAAGACTTCCACGGGTCATAAATTCATAAACAAGCAGCCGTTGATCATCTTCAATGCAGTACCCAATAAGCTTAACGAGATTGGGATGGTGAAGCTGTCCAAGAAAGTCAACCTCAGCCTGCATTAAGTAAGTGACAGTTACACTCCCAATTTCCAGCATCTCACTAACAATTTACTTTTGACATCAATCTACTAACCCAAAGCAGATATTCTACTAACCACCCATTCTCTATGGCCCTGCAGACCATCCGGCTTCAAGCTTTTGACCGCAACTGTAATTCCTGACCCGGGCTTTGCTGGTGCTGTCCCATTTTCCTCAATCCATCCTTTGAACACATATCCAAATCCACCCTCCCCAAGAATACTATCGGGTCTGAAATTTCCGGTAGCAGCTTTTAGTTCCTGAAAAGAAAATTGGAGCAGCTGGCATGGAGTTTTGCTTTCTGATGTTGGTGGATTAGGCTTATCCGATGATAGCTGAGCTTCATTGGGAGCACAGAGTTCTCTGTTGCTAGCATTTAGATATCGTGTTTCAGTCGCTGCATTGGCAGAATGATTGTCAAAAGTTCTGATTTAATCAAAACCCCTCTCATAAAAAAAATACATGATAGATGTCAAATTAGCTTGCTTTGAGCTACAAAGGCTTCACAAAGAACATCAACAAACTCAGCAGAAATGAACTATTACAATCAACATCTCAATTGGACTAGAATAGACACATGAGAACTCATATTTTGCAAAACTTGGGAATTCAGTGAGATGTCAAGGTGGCATGAAAAATTTTGCAGCTTTATCTGTTAAAGCTTGACTACTTTCCATATGAAGTACCAAGGCCTTAGATGATCCAAAGAACAGAATTATCAATTATGCAGCTATTAGAAGAAAAATTAGTTAACTCTCAATTGTCACAATATTTCTTCTCACACAGAACAAGAAAATTTGTATTTTGTAGCTAGAACTAAAGAAAATGATGATATTAGAATAACTAGCAGAGACCCAGTTTGGGATCTGTTTTCTACTTCACAACTACATCATGATCTCACAATATACAGGAGTCCTTATCAGAACTCAAAATTTAAATGGTTTGTAGAAAACAGGGGAATTGAGTAAATTACCTTTCAAATCCAAGTTCCACAGAAAATGAGTTGAATTACTTTAGAATTTGATAGAGAGAGAGAGAGACAGAGAGAGAGAGAGATAGATAGAGAGAGAGAGAGTCTCACAGAATGTAAAAACAGAGGAGACCCATATGAAGGCAGAAATGGAGCATTTTCTGAGATAAGTTATATCAATCTTGCAGATTTAAAAGTAGCAGAAAGTACTAAAATTGGGTACCAAAAATAGAGTAACACACATATTTGTATGTTTGTGATAGAGAGTGTGTGTTTATACATATATATAAAAGAAATACCTGCGTCATAAACTAGACTAGTACGAGGGATAGTGTTGGCAGAGTCTTTAGAAGCAGAGGACTTGCAGGAACCTCTAACGCCGCGTTTCAACACAGCCCAGCACCCACACTTCTTCTCCATAGCTCTCTCTTCTGCTGCTTCTTTTCGCTGATTCTCTTAACTTTGATGCGTTCCCATTATAATAATTGGATGAGAGCGGTGAGAAAAGAAGGAATCAGCCATGGTTGTGAGGGAAGAGAACAGAGGAGAAGAAGGGAAAGAGGCAAATAGAGAGAGAGAGACAGAGAGAGTACAAAAGATAGAGAGAGAGTGAGAAAGTGTTATGGTTGTTGTTGCTGCTGCTGTTGGAGATTGCAGGCATCATCATCGCCATCATCGCAGTGTGTACAAAAAGAACTTTTTTCCCACCACCTTTTGTGTGGGGATGGGATCATGGGAATTCCTCTCTCTCTCTCTCTCACTCTCTCTCTAAAATGACAAAATTACCAAAAACATTGTGTCTTTTATCTTTGTTCTAATTTGACAAATATTTATATTAATCACAAATAATAATAATGCCATGGACACTCCATAAAAAAAAAATAAAAAAAAATGCCATAGACACAATTTTTTTTCTCATCAAATTTCACACTCAACTGAAGTGATTAACTCTAAGAGGTGGATCTATGAGTGTTAATTGTGTCTACTATTATCTGTGATTCTGTATTAACAATTAGAAATTTTTTTGTAAAAAAAATTGTATCCATATCTTTATTATACCCACAAAACATTACATCAAAAAAAGTTTTATTTGGTGATTATGGAAACCTATCAATCACTTTGTAAGGATATTTCTTTTTTGTTTTCTTCTACAAAATTAAGAAAATGCAAGAGGATTTCTTCCTAAGATATTGATTGATGCCTCCCTTTATGAACATTAATGTTTTATGGAAAATATTAAGATATTATTTTTAAAATTCCTATTTCATGCCGTATTCCTTTTGATGAAAACTATTAGTTAAATTGTATAATTAGTTCTCGACAAGTCTTTAACGTCATTTGATTAATAGAAAATGCTAATGTAATTCAATAAATTGAAGTTAGTTTGATGACGTGGAACCTATGATGTAACATGAAATCCTTTTGATACATCGTCATTTTCCATAAATTCAATAACAATAAGAATATTTTTGAAACAATTTAATAATTATAGGATTAAATTGAAACATTTTAAAGTATAAGAGTTATTTTGAAAGAAAAAAATGTCAACCTTTTTTTTTTTTTTTTTTTTTTTAAAGAAACAAAAATTGTCAAACTTTGTGGACTAAACCATGCAATTTAGTTGAAACTATACTGGGTCCGTTTGGATTGAGCTTATTTTTACTGAAATTGAAAACTGAAACTGAAAACACTGTAGCGAAATAATTTTTAAATGTATAAATAGTGCTGTGAGACCCATTTTTAATAAAAAAATTGCTGAAAAGTGTAATTTGTGAGACCCGTGAACAGTACACGGGTGCACTGTTCACAGTTGACAAGTCAACTATTGCGGGCTGAACAAAAAAAAAAAAAAAAAAAAAAAAAAGATAAAAACGCAGAACAGAAACGCAAACGCCAGAATCAGTGCAATCCAAACAGATACACTATCATGTAAACTCCAATAATAAATGGTATATCTTGCACCATCGAGGGTGGTGGTCTATTGACATTGGGCTTACCCTCCCCCCCCAAAGGTTTGGTGGGTGGTAGTTCCTAATGTTAAATAAAAAATAGGAAGCACTTGAAATTATTTCCATGTCATTAGTCCAATGTTCACTAGTACCTTTGATGGAATACAAATTATTTGTACCATTTTTTGTATTTCACTTTATATTCTAACAATCACAACTTGTCATGTATTTGTTTAACTTTCCTTATAAAATAGCCAAAGTTTAAAATGAAAAAAAAAAATATGACAAGTTGTAATTGATGGAATATAAAATGAAATTCAAAATGTGGTATAGATGATTTGTATTCCCTTTGGTGAGGTTGGGTCAAGCTATGGCTTAAACAATTCACTTTTTGCAGGCTTAACCCCAATTGATAGGATGCTACTATAATTTTTTTTTTTTTTTTTTTGAGAAACAAATACACACACATAAGTGAGAGAAAAATGAGTTCTAATACAAAAGTACACCATAACTTCACTCAAATGTCATGGTAACTTTTAAGGGAGGGTGGGGCAAGTTATGCTACACACAACATACTCTCTTAAGTAATGTGAGACAATTGCTCATTCTTTTTTTTTGAGAAACAAATACACACACACACACAAGGAAACATACTCTCTTAAGTAATGTGAGACAATTGCTCATTCTTTTTTTTTGAGAAACAAATACACACACACACACAAGGGAGATGAAAAGGTGTTCTAACACAAAGACACACTACAATTCCACTCAAAAGTTCATGGTAACTTTTAAAGGAGGGTGGGGTAAGTTATACTATACATAGCACACTCTCTTAAGCAATGTGAGATAATTGCCTTTTTTTTTTTTTTTTTGAGAAACAAATACACACACAAGGGAGAGGGAAAGAATGCTACTATAGTTATGCCTAAGTAGAATGCTACATTTGGCAGCCTCGTCCTACCATTTTTTATTTATTTATTTTTGGTTTATAAAAAAAACATTGGTATACCTTGCTTTATGGGAGTCAACTCCATAAATCATGTATTTATGCTTAATAAGCCTCTAATAAAAAAATAAAAGTAAACTTTATGCTTTATTTAGCTACCATTGTTTGGGGAGAGATATAAGTGTTTGATTGAGACCTTGTAGCAATTTAGGGAAATGGACCATATGGATGCCTCTATTTCATGTGGCCAACTTCCTAAGTTTAGTCCTACTTGCTTATATATGGTAAAATATTGCCTGAAAACTGCTTGACAATTGACCTGAAGTTAGTTTGAGTTCCATATTTGGTGAAGAACATAATAACAACTAGCCTCCTTGCACTATAGGCATTTTTTTTTTTTTTTTTGAATTTGATTTATCCCTCAATCTTTTATAGAAGACAACAGTCAAGAGTGGCATTTAACCAATGGTTTTTATTTTTATTTTTATTTTTAACCAATGGTTGTATGAACAATTTTATTTTAATTTATTTTTAAGGTTAGGTTAAATATATAACAAGTAGGTTAAGCAGAAAAGCAATAATTTCAAAGATGGGGGGAGAGTACGGACGTAATATCCCCACCGAATAAAGGAGGAAAATAGAAACTATACCCGAGATCTTTGAGAACTGACATTCAAGCTTTGAATCAAAAAAGAAACAATAAATAAATAGGAGATAAAAATAGAATAATATTCTTGACTGAAACTAGGATCTTGGCATTAAAAAAAAAAAAATGAAGAATATGAACCAATAAAGTTTTAGTGGATTTGCTTCAGTTTCCAGAAGGTTTCCACACACTGCCAATCAGTAATTTGCCTTGAAATTAAGCAACTAAGATTAACGTTCATACTATTTAACGTACGCAAGCATTTTGATTTCCAAAAAGACAAAAAAAAACAACAAGGATGGCATATTTTTAGAGGTAGCATGATATGCACCACTATGTTATTCTCCATTATTAGGAAATGGGACTTTGCTTTGGTCCTGAGGTTTTCTTTCACTTTTGGATTTCACTTTCTTGACTTGGATCTCTCTCTCTCTCTCTCTCTCTCTCTCTCTCTGGGTTTAGATTTGGGTTACTGTCAATTCTGGCACCTACTGAGCTTAAAGATCTTTCCATAGAAGTAGTTTGTAAATTTGCTAGATTTTATCTCCAAAAGCTTTCCTTAATCAAATAAGTTTTGCTATGAGTTAAAAAAACCAAAAATCTTGGTCATATTATCGATCGATTGGTCAAAACTAATAGAAAGATAGTCAAGAGCATATTTGAGTGCAATCCAATCAGTCTCCCTCTAGACAATAAAAGTGTATATATATATATATATATTCCTATATCGAATTAGCAGGTTTATCATAGGTGGGTTTTTCTCTTGAAAGTCTATATATCTATTTATTTAATAAAGAGAGAAGAAGAGAGGGAGAGTGGGGTTAGGGTATGGCGGGAGGTGCTTGGTGAGAGGTCATTTCATCAACCAACCATAAAACAAAATAAAATTGTATTCTATGATGCTTTGGGTGAAGAAAAGCAATGTGAGAGAGAGAGAGAGATCCTATTCTTTTTTCTACACTGTGCATGCAACTTGGACAAGGTCTTGTTGGAAAGGGTTTTTAGTACCAATTGCCCCCACTAAGTGGGTGGGTCCTACCTTTACAGGCCCCCACCATTTCGGAGAGAGAGAGTTTGGAAGTTGGAACACTGACCAGTGAAGCCCACTCAGTGTCATCATATGCAAACAAGATATCCTATTTTTGGAGGTATAAAGTTACCAACCCATATAATTGGTGCAGGAGAAAGCTCTAGAGGTTTTTGATTTTTTTTAGAGAGAGAGTTGTGATCAACAAAATATACTATGCCCTTACTGAATTGGACCAACTGAGTAGTATCCCTAGGGCCCAAAGAAATCAAGCTGTGTATATAGATAATCATAATCATGATCTGATATGATCCATGAACCATCCAAATTATCCAATGTACCTAGCTAGTTCAAAATGAAAATTGGTTTTGGGCATGCAAAATTTTCAGGTTGACTAAACCAAAAACACAGTGAACCACTTGTGCATGTCAGGTATCTTAATCATGGTTGCTACTATTTATGTTTATGAGATGCCATTGGTGGCTTGGCAGAAAGAATGATACATATCCTAAAGAATATGTGATTGATGTGAAGATGCTTCTTGACTAGTTTCCACCATAGTGTGTGTGAAAGCCAACAACTAAACTGAGTGATTGCAGTTAACCCAATTATCAATTCAACTCAGTGGACAGCATGGGTAGCATCTTATGGATATGGTCTCTATATAATGTTATTGCTTGTACTTTTGGCCCTTCACATGAAAAATATAATTAGAGCCACAAACCGAAAGCATATTTTATGAAGCACAATGAATTTAACACTCAACCCATTTACATATATGGATAAGGACTCGCAAAAATGGGTGAGCGGAACGAACAAAATAATACGACCAAAGATTTAGAAAGACACAATATATATTCGAACTTTAAAACGAGTTCTTCATCATAATTTTCTTTTCTTTTATATAAAAAAAAAAGGAAAGGGGGAAATTTTCTTTAGAATTTTGTTAAAACGAACTTACCAAAATATGCATATATTCTTTTCCATGATTTAGCGATTTACCCTATCAAGATCTATTCCTAGATGTGACGTATTCATTATTGGATTTGGATCTAGAGGTGCTTGACAATATGGATGGAAAAAAATACCCCATCTGGTCTGATTGGTCCTACTCTACTCCACTGGTAAGAAATGATGTGTGGGGATGAGTTTACCTAGCGAAGTTGAATATTATAAAAGATTTGAGTGTATTTTTTTTATTACCAATTTGTTTTGAGATGAGTTACACAACTCACAATCTGACTGAAGGTGCAAAATTTATTTTCTCCTCCATAAAAGCATAAGATAGAGTATTATTTTTAAGGTGGGTTTGGGACTAACGACTATAAGCCTCATCACTAATATCTTTCATCAGTTAATAGGAATCACTAACACACTTTGAAAGGATATGAAACTAGGGTCATATTCCTTAGACCGACTCTTGCCTGGATAAATATATCATCTTTTTCTGTTTAATTCCTGGGCATGGGTAAGATACTCCCTTATTTAGGGCCCTTTGGAAATGAGTTGTTTGAAATGTTAGGATTAGTGCCCTTAAATCCTATTATATGATGCTATATACGATATTATATATGATATTATGTATGACTTAATGTTGTAATTAATAAAATTATTTTATTATTATCTAAAATAATGGTGTTAGGGTACTTTTTTTTATCACACCTAACTTTATTTAAGTACCACCTATTTACTTTCAAATACACACACTTTATTATATTTAAAGCCCAAAGAATACTTATGCTTGACAATATTTGAAAAGCCTATGATTCAAGTCCATGACAAAACAATTTTATCAGTGAAATTCAAATCCATAATCAAAGCCCATGATTCAAACCCATGGCGATTCATTCATCCAAAGCCCAATTCTCATTGGCAATATCAAAACCCAATTCTCATTGGCAACATCAAAGCCCAATTCTCATTGGCACTACTTCATCAAAAAGAAAATAGTCCAAGATTATCAACGCTTGGCAAAGAAAAAATATCACGTTAAAATGTTACCATGGCAATCATCTTATGAAAAAACTCACGTTAAAATCTTGAGGATTATGTTCTTGTATTATAAAACCCATGAAATACATGGACGTCATTTGCATTGCGACATCCATAATATACACCTTCAAACACTCATGGTAAACATTCAAACCCACAAGATCATCATTTAAGTCATGATGCAATTATTAGAAACCATGAACATTATTTGCAACATAGAATTCGTCAAAGTAAATATTATTTACAAAAGTATTTTGAAACTTGTCCTATTGTTTCAAATATTACAAATTGCCCAAAGGCCCATTGCAAGTATTTATGAAAAACCCAAAAAATATTTACTAATAAAAGTCCATGAGGAATGAAGACCCATGGCAATATGTGCACACAACCCAACCCATGAGAGCAAGCCCAAGCAAAAAAAAAAAAAAAAAAAAAAAAAAAAAAAAAAAAAAAAAAAACACCAGCAGGAGGCAAAGGAGAACTGCGCTTGTTCATTCCTAACCAAAAAGAGCAACTAAGAACTCATACAAAGGTACCAAACCTTTGAGAATGGACTAAAGGCTATCCCATCAGTTTTTTGTCACCCTTTACCTAACATGAACAGTGCCCAAGGGCTGTCATATTAGCTGGAGTCTAAAGAATGATGGAACTTCATCATCTTTCTTAAAATAGTACCTCCAACGGAAGGGGAGTTGAAACCAAATTATTCAAACCCTAACAAATTGATGTTAAAAATAATCAAAACGTGATTCATGTGCCAAGCCCATGAATCCTAAAGGGGAAAAATTGGGAACATGTGTTTTGGAGGGCATAAAGGGATCTCCAACAGAACCCCCTTAAAGTAGATTAGAACTTGACATCTGACTTGAGGTGTTAAATCTTATTTCTCAGGGGTCCGAATCTCAGTTGCAGCATTAGGATTCACTCATGATACCCGCCTCAAATCACAATAATCAAACTCAGCCCTAAGAATCCTGGCATTTAATGCAAAAAGCTCTAAAATCCCATCATTACCCAAAAAAGCAAAGCAGCCCCCTAAATGGATTTTCCTACTTCTGAGCAAAAATCCCAAGGAAGCTTGACTCTGATTCATCACCTCTGAGTGGTCACACGTTTTTTGGAGCTTTGTCAATAAATGCTTCTCTGAAAAATCCACTATAAAAGCACAAAGAAGCTAACCAAAAAACCAACTAAGTCACCCCTTTGAGACTCTGAGACTTTGAAATTCGTTGGCCATTTTTACTAGTGGTTCAACTTTCTTCTAGCTCACCATCCATCACCTTCAACCCATACCCATTTGATCCCAGACATTTTTCTCTTCCCTTTACACTACCACAGCTCATAAGTCTCTTCTAGTTAACCACAAACAGCCCATTACCCATAAAAGACTTTAGTCTCAGCATCAACCCCATCTCACTAACTCAAAAGCAGCCCACATTCATCTTATTTATGCCTTACAAATTTACACTCACTAAAATCTTAGCTTAAAATTTGCTGCACTGAGTTGGGGGTTTTTCTCTCCTTTCACACCATACCAATTAATCCTCCATTTTTCTTCCTATGGAGCCTTTAATTTTTACTTTTTACTTTACTATTGAAGGGTATGATGTATTTGTAACGATTGAACTTTTTCCTCACATTGATGTAACAATGGCTGAAAGCACAATAAATTCCTCTTGAATGAGACATATAAGGACCTAAAATTTGCCTAAATCTATCTAATTATTGATGGTTGGACTGTGTAATTCCACCCCTATTGTTGGACAATTTACCTTTTGGACTTAAGAATAACTTCACCCTTACCGCTGGAGAATTCGTTTTCCCTTGGACTATCAAAACAAGACCACTAATAATATACTAATTAAGTATTGTAACGTATTTTTTATTGGGCCTTTGTTGTCGTTTTGTTAAGTGCAGCTCTTGTTTCTTCTTGCTTGGATAGGCTTGTCATCACGCCGAAAGCCTATGGGTGTCATCTCAAGAGCCCATAGTTAAGTCTCGGTTTGGTTTCCCAACATTTCATTCAAAGGCATCAATTTCTTCCCTTAACAAATGGTAACATGAATATTTGGACATTATCATATAGTCCATGAGATGCATAGTATGTGATTTATGTGATTTAGTTACAGAAGATATAAGTCACAAGTTTTTTGTAAACTCAGACTTTTAGTTCGTAGTCGGTAATGAAATTAGGCATTTTATCTGCAAAAACTATAACATATCAACTAAGATAATTTGTCTTGATCATGGAAGTGGAGACTTCTAGTTGATATGTTGATATATTTTAAGAGTTACGACACATTGAACTGGACTGCTGTGAGATTTATTATTCTCCTAATGATTGTTAAATGAATAATAAATCTCACGACTTCTATTTACATCAACTCTTAATCCTAAGAGAATAATAGACTTAATCATGAAGTGTAGGTTACTTTGATATATTAGGAGTGAGATCTAAAATTACGATCAAAACTTTAATATGTTGGGCAGCCACATTCAGTATTGATGGAACATATATTCTTAAGATGAAATTTATAATTTCTTAACAGAGATATAAAATATTCCCTTAAGATAAATTTAATGGGTTTGGTTATTCAGAGTGTTAAGCCTAATCACTTTAGTAATGAGTTACTAAAATATATATTTATGAAATTGGATTTCATAAATATATGATGAATAACTTAAAGGATTAAATCGAGTACTCAAATATTAAGATGTAGTAATTTTCAAAGTGGCAGTCTATATTTATGATTTTGTATTACTACGAATATTTTTTGAAGGAGTTGTATGTATAATAAAGTCTTGAGACATAATTTATTAATAAGGCCAAGAGTGCAATTATATTTATATAGTGGTATTAAATATAATTAATGGTAATTTTGAACTTGTCAAAAGTTGACAGAAAAGCCCAAAGCCCATTGGAACTAGTGTTTTATTTGTTTATTTTTGGTCCCACTCCAAACCACATATTAAAGTCCAATCGGAATGGCCCAATAGGCTAGTCCAATTAGATAATCAGTTATAAGAAGAGAAACATACAAAATTTTGTATGAGAATGAAATGGTTTGTATATGAGTGTTGACACTCTCTTATTCTCCTTTGAACAAACACATATAAATTAATTGAGGGACCACACTTTTTGGGCATAAGTGGAATTTGAGTGAAGATTAAAAGTGTTTTCAAGTACTTTTAATCTTTGGTTTTGAATTTCACCACTACAAGGTACACTATTTTGTTCTTATATTCTGAAATTTATATAGTACACATTATCAATTGCGAATAAATTAGATCTATTAATTTTCTGCTGCGTATACTTTGTATGCGATTCAAACATGTATTTTTTTAATATGAAAAACTATACCTAGAAAAAGGTAGAATTTTAAAGGCTATACTTTTTATATATATATAAAAAAAAATTGTAGTTTAATCTGCCCTCCTAAACAAACATGCCACAATTTCATTATTAAAAAAAAAATGCCACAAAGTAGAAAACTCCTTGGACGAATCTACACTTATAGTTGGACTTGGGGCCATTTTGTTGGGCCTGTTTATTTAAGACCTATATTAGACCGGTTCTATCAAATGTATTTTGTTGCCCTGATGGGCCATTTCAAGACCTCCCACCCCACCTTTTCACCACATACAAAAGACAAAAAAATGAGAAGAGCTCTGAACCCAAAAGAATGTAAAGTTGGGTTGGGCCTTGATGTACCTTTTTCATTTCCCGCTTGGTCTGCCAGTTTGTCTGTCTCAACTCTCAAGCCTCTCTCAAGTCTCAAAAGACAAAAAAGAGATAAAGATTGCTATAGAACCCACGAGAGGCATTTAACATTATAATCGGACGGTTCTAGAGAGAGAAAAGTGAAAAGAGTGCATTTTCAACCCTCTTTTTCACTTCTCTATTTTTCTCCGCCACCCTTTCCCATTCGCCAAAGAACTAGAAGTTTCAACAAACCCAAGTGCGTGTACTGTCGACTTTCATGTTCAACGACTATTGATAGGGATTAAATAAAATAAAATAATTCCACAACAACTAGAAATTATTAATTAAATACAAACACGACAAGAAAAAAAAACAAAACCAAAACAAAAATCTCAAAGGTATCAACTATCATGTCTCAAAAGACAAGATTCACAAAAAGCCCACTATAGAAAAGATATATATATATTTTCCTATCCCAAACCAAACTGAATGAAACACGTCTCTGAAGCGAAAGTCTCACATCTAAAGTCTCTTCCCACTCACGAATCTTAGCTACGTGTCAGCTCCTGATTGGTCATCCATTTTCCCGACCCCACGCGTGGTTGGTCGGTTGCTCTCTCTCTCTTCACTTTGTTCACCCATGAATGACACAGAGCCTTAGCCTACCCTAATTTATTTACTATCTATATTTTCATCCAAAAAAGAAAAAGAAAAACTCTCTCTCTCTCTCTCTCTCTCTAATCTCAAGACTATAAGTTAATATTATTACCATTTCTTTAACCTTTTCCAAGCTCTTCTTGTCTTTGCATATTGGGGGAAAAAGAATTGCACAGTAATATATTTGGGGGGGTTGAAGTGAAAAAAGAAAAGAGTCGGTGAATGAGAGAGAAGGGGTGTGAGATAGAGAAGAGGGAGAGAGAGTAGAGGAGGAGGGAACGAAACATGTCTGCCATAGTGTGCGGGAAGAGATCCTCCATTTTCGAAGATAATCTCAGCCCACCTGTTTCCAAGAGAATTCGTTGCTCTTCTTCTTCACCTGTTCGATTCTCTCCGCCCACCACCGCAACTACTACTCTCTCTTCTTCCTCCACCTCCTTCGATTTGATCCACCACCTCACGACTATTTTTCCTCACATGGACCACAAGGTAATTGGATCGGTGTGTTTTGATTTACTTTTTTTTTTTTTTTTTTTTTTTTTTTTTATCATGTGGGGTTGGATGAGAAATGAGAATTACGAATTGGGTATTTTCAGTTTGGTTCAAATTTGTTACCTTTTCTTTGTTTTCTAATGTTTTTTGATTGATGGTCATTGTTTTGGGTTTTTCTTATTAGGGTTTGATTCGATTTGGTATTCTGTTTTATAAATTATGTTACTTGTTATTGAATTTTTGACATTTCATGGAAATTATTTTACTTTTTGTTTGTTTTTAATAATAAGAAATAGTGTTTGGGGAATGGGAATTTCAGTGGATTGAAATTCCTTGCCTCTTTTTGACTTTTTTAATATGCGCCAATTAGCTCTAGCTCAAATGACATTTCCTTCAATTATAATATAATGAAATGGTGGCAATAGTTGATTCTGTAAATCTTTACTTTATTTTGTTCCTAATATGTTGGTTTTAATTTTGGATAGATGGACATTTATTTTGCTGAATAATCCCCAAAATTTTCACCAAGCTTAGGCAAATGCTATGCCTCAATAATTTATGATAAAAATGTGGTAATTCATGTATTAAGGTAGCCAATAAAAGATTTTAGGATAGTCTTGAGAATGCAGTTAGCTCATTAAATGTGCTTTTGAAATTTGGAGGATGGGCATTACAACTTACAACTCTTGATGTAATATGGTGGTAGTTACTAACATTTATGGAGAACTATGATCATTATAGCTTCTTGAGAGAGCGCTTGAAGAATGTGGTGATGATCTTGATTCCGCTATCAGAAGTTTGAATGAGCTTCGTTTAGGATCTACTGGTGATAACTTGGGTTCTACTGCACCCAAATCTGATGCAATACCGGAAGCAAATGTTCAATCACAAGGTATGCTTACGAAATATTTTGAATCAGTTCTTTGAACTCAATCTTGATGTTTCTGGCTGTTTCTAACTTGCATTGGTTTGACAGATTTACTTGTTTCTTCTTTATGTGTGTGTCTGTGGAATCTTATTGTTTATGAATTATTTGCATGTGAAGGTTTGCTCTCTGTATGTTCAGTAATGCAAGGTCTAATAGTTTTCCTTTTCTGTAACTTCTTATAAACTGTATGAACATATATTACCATTGATAATATATTAATCTGAATCATGAAACAATGTTCAGAACAATTTTTTAAATATGTATTTTCTATTCTTCAAACACCACCACTATGACCTATATGACCATAAGAGGGTTATCCTTTATTGGATTGTCTGATCATTGCCTGAGTTTGAGTACCTTATGTTTGCCTGTCTCTCTCTCTCTCTCTCTCTCTCTTACCCATTTTGTACCTTAGAATTCTGATATATGGCAATAATTCTCATGTGATCTTAATTATTGATTCTGATTTGATGATCCCTTAAGAATTTTAATTCAATCTTTAGCTGTTCATTTTTTCCCCCCATTTCTGTGTTCTCTGTCTCCCCTTTTATCTAATGACACATATTGGCACATGGGCTTCTCACATGCCTTTTATGTTGATGATGTGATTACTCATGGCAGATTAAACTGGAATATAGGTGTATTAAATCTCTGGGAGAGTTTATCAGTCCTGTAGCTTTGGTTGGTCGGTCAATGTGAAGACATTGTCTTCTCCATTGTATTGATGAGCCACTTTCTTCATTCAAATTTACAAATAGTCTACCTGGGTTTAGGCATTAGACTACATTTGACCTCTCTTTATAGTTTTTAATGTAAACTTTGCTTTGGACCTTGAAACATTGCTTGACTGCTTTTTGGAGGAAGAAATTGAGTATGTTTGTTGACTGCTAACAAATAGAGATCAATTTAGAGATTTATCAGAAAGAGAGTTGGTACTTGAGACATAGCCAAGGCTACTATTTAAGAGAGAGAGAGAGAAAGAGTCCATAACATTGCCGTCAGCTGCCACATCTTGGTTCAGGAATTTTAATCCAATTCAGAGTTCAAACCTTGACTTTGGTCAAAATTTCAGTTCCATAAAAAGTAAAATTTTAGGCTAAAACCTTAGGTAATTTAACGGCACATGATGGTAATGGTAAGACGTGTTTATTTGCACTGACAATGGAAACCATCTTTTCATCTCTACAAGTTGCAAAGCTACTTCTTGACTTTGACTTGATCCATTGGCATGTGGAAAGGAATCATCTGAAGGGAATCCATTAACAATACTGAATCAAGTTGGTGCCAATAACATGTCAAGGGAATTGGTATGTTAGGTGCTAATGGATCGAGTACCCTTTGACCCCCTGACTGAATCTTATTGGCAATTACTCATTGCTTAAAAGCAGCTTTTGACCCCAACTTGATTCTTCTTACGTAAGGGAATCAACATAGCAAAAGGGTTATGAACACTGATTTTTTGAAAGGATATCCTCACCCATCATGCTTTTGAAAATTTGAACCAAACTCAGAAGAAACGAGTTTCTTTGAAAATGGATGGTGCTTTTATGAAGTGCCAGATGTTGCAGGTGAGGAGAATAATCCATGCTATTGTTTCAGATTTTATCTGAGATTTTGTAAACTAATAGAGAACGAGTTCAAGCAATTTATGACTGAAAAGGTGAATGTGAAGTCAGGGGGTATAGCTTACATAATGTTATGTCTCTTTTTGCTTTGCAACTATTCCTTCTAAAATTTAACAGAATTTAGTGCAACTTGTTTAATGTGCTTCATTGCTGAGTAAATTTTTTAAAGAATACAAGACAATTGTCATAATTATTGGTGTCAACTATATGCTGCCCCCCAACCCCCCCCCCCCCCCCCCCAAAAAAAACCCCCCAACCTTTGATTTTCTAAGTTTTGGGCCATTGCAACCATTTCTAATTGGTGGTGGACTTCTTCATGGGATGGGTGCGATATTTTGTTTCAGGTGTAGTGACAGATAATGGAGAGGTCACACCTTGTGAGGAGCAATCAGCTCCACAGAACCCTCCCATGGATGGTAATGACTGGGTGGAGCTCTTCGTTAGAGAAATGATGAGTTCCTCCAATGTAGATGATGCTAGAGCTCGTGCTTCAAGAGTGCTTGAGGTTTTGGAGAGATCCATCTGTGCACGTGCAAGCACTGAGGCCACCCAAAGCTTTCACCAGGTTGTTTATTTTACTGTCATTTCTGTTACTGTTATTGTGGTTTCTACAATTATGCAGAATGTAATCATAAATTCCCATATTGTTCTTTCCTTTTTATTTTTATTTTCTTTGGTGGATGCGATATTTTCTTTGGACAATTTAAATCTAATAATATCATGTTTCCTTTTAAGGCTTTGTTTACTTATTGTGGGTTGCTCTATTGTAGGAAAACATGATGCTGAAGGAACAAGTAGAAGCACTTATTCAGGAAAATTCAATTCTCAAGCGAGCAGTGTCTATCCAACATGAACGTCAGAAAGAGTCTGAAGAAAGAAACCAGGAGTTGCAACATCTGAAGCAACTGGTATCCCAGTACCAGGATCAGCTGAGAACATTAGAGGTTTGACTCACAGACCCCATAATTTCTTGACTCTGTATATGATCTCATGTTCCATGTCAGCGGCAGAGTGTTCTGAGGCTATGCTGTTTGGCATTTGAAAGAAAATGTTAACAAAAATTGTGCATTTAGTCTTCTTGGCATAGTCATTTTGATTGGATCTTTGCTTCTTTACAGTCATTGCACGATTGAACCATATTCCTGCTGTTGTTTTCTATATTTTCTTTAGTCTGATGATTATTGTTTGATTTGTGATGCACTACCAGGTGAACAATTATGCATTGACAATGCATCTAAAACAGGCTCAGCAAAGCAACTCCATCCCAGGGCGTTTCCACCCTGACGTCTTCTAGTGGTTCTTGGATATGTTAATTTGACCTGGTGGGTGCTTTCGACTGCTGTGAAAAAGGTAGTGCTATTTATCTGTAGGCACTACAAATGGTATCTGATGTCCCAATTGCTTTGTGGGGGGTTTTGCCCTCTTTGTCAAATGGTAGGCAGTGATGAAAGACACATTTACTTTCATTTGAATACATCATTAAGGGTCACTTCTCTTTATTGTTTGTGTCCTCGATTTGAATTGAAATCGTTACACATCATAGATGTTTGTAGGTATATGCGTTAAGAGATCAAATAAATATATTGTAGCACTATACCTTGATAAAAAGATTAGTGGTGCTTAAATTATCTCTAATATTTTTCTCTCTGGTTCACACTTCTGGTTCGTCTGTTGATAAAGTAATGCTATTGTGAGAAGCTTTTTCCGCATAGAACGTTCTCAAACCGTTTCTCCAACCTTGATTTTGAATACAGATTAATTGTATAACAAATGTTATACGGAATTGTTTTTTTAATATGAAAGTGTAAAAATACCCGCTAGTTGATACAAAATACGAGAATACATGACTTTAAATACTCATCTTTAAAATGTGACTTCAAGTAAAATCCCATCTTGAAGATGGGATGTCATGTTGGCAATTTCACATGGCGGTGTCACACAGCGGTGTTTGTCCATTAAGGCAAGTTGAAATCACACCTTAAAAGATACTATTTCAAAAAAAGAAAAAAGAAAAAGGTTTTGTTTTGTTTTATTGTGTGTTGGATCATTGATAGTTAAGGTGAGAGATTTGAACATTGGAATGTGCTAATTAGTTGAGTTACAAGGTTCTTTTAAGGTGATATTTCTTTTAATCAAGACTAAATAGTTGTATTCATAGGAGCGTCTAATTTGTGGGAGTTCAAATACCTGCATCTTCAAAATGCAATTTTAAGTGATATGAGTTTGTGTTGTCAAGAATATTTTAGCTGAAGTGGTAACTCATGGTGTTTCCAATTAAAATGTTCATAGTTCAAATATTTTATTCTTCAGTATAACTGTCGAATTATTAAAAAGGAAAAAATAAAAATAATATGAGTTCAAGCAGTTTTTAACTGTTGAAAAGTGAACATCATAAAACCGCAAGTTAAAAACGCAGTGAAAATTCGTCTTGAACATAAACCAAAAGAGGAGTTAGAAACTTAGTGATTGAGTAACCCTCGAATCCACGTTCATTTTAATAAATTGTGAAATACAGATAGAATTGATTGCATACACTGGAGTACGTAATCATCGTGATGAGGGATTCTAAACACAAGGCCCCATATTATTCCAATTAAGCTAAAGGTTTCGGTTCTTTTCTTTTGGGATCTAGTTCACACCCAAAGAGCACGCCTGCCAATTCTGTAATTGGCATTGTTAGGAATTCTCTTTACGCACATGCAAGGTTCTCCTTTGCACTTTTCTCTGATTACTTCCTTAAGGAGGGAATGGCTTTAAGATGGATAGCATAATTTAGCTATGCTTGGATATAGAAACAGATAATTCTGCTTGATGCAATGAACAAATTATTCATGTCTTCATGAATAATCATGGTTCTTTGCACCATATGGATTAATGATTGGATTGACTTAAAAAGATTAGCAAGGTTTGGGCATGCAGGGACCCAATTTATGGACAAAAGCAAAAGGTTATGTTTATTTGGAATTGACACTTTTGCTTGCATTTCTTTTCATATCCTTTTGACATGGTTTTTTACATGACTGTTGTATTTATTTATTTTATTGAAATCAGTGATTATTTATAAAATGTTTATTTAGTTAACTATTAATCTAAAAGTATATTTACATAGAATATTATGCTTTTTAAAATAAATTATTTTTCTTATTTTTTCTAAATAAAATCCATAAAAATTAGTACTCACCACAAAGGAAGATCTCATTAATTTCCAAACAAATTGAAATTAAGAGCATCTTTACATATTTGTTCGTGCCCATATACATATTTTTTAATTGGTCACCAATGTAACAAGTCAAAAAGACAAAACCTTGCCAATGGGTTGTTTAGTTTCGGGTTATACTTCGACAATAAGTATAGATGCACACCAAAATTAGAATAATTTTCACACTTATTTAAGTTGACAAATTGTTATCTAAGCTGGCAAGTTGTTAATAATAAATATTAAAGTAATGTTAATAATTAGCTCATATGAAAATTAATAATAACATGTCAACTTAGCAAATATAAAATTTATTGTGTATGTATCATTACTCATACTTTAAATGAAAAATGTTATTATATAGTATATATTATTAATTCACACCCTCTTACACACACGCATATAAAAATGAATTGAAGTCATGACTAAGCACTAACTTTTTTTTTCTTTGGCTGAATGACTAAGCACTCACTTTGAATACTCTAAACATTGATTTCAGATATTTTTGTATGGGTAAGAGTGGGTGAAATGTGAATTGGTGAGCATATAATAAACACCGCGGTATTGAGTCTATTGACCAAACAGCTTACGAAGAGTCAAATATCATATGTACATAGGACAAACAAGGGCCACAGATCCGGACCAGTCCTTAAAAACCAAACAAAAGGGAAAAAAGAAATTACATACTCGAAGCTCTAATTCTAAATAGTAAATACACACAGACTTTCTTTTCCATGTGAGGTTGATCGATGAACTTCTTATATAGAAATTGTTCGAAGGATGAAATGAAACACCTAGCTACTTCGTTGTAATACCAATAATATATGCTTTCATAGTCTGTTGCTTAGAGCTTTGAAGCATAGAATAGAATATATATGTAGTGAGGAATACTGTTCCATTGTTGTTTTTCCGCTTTCTGCTAATTATATTTATGTGTGTGCATGTGTAATTAGAGAGATCGAGAGCTTACATAGAGAGAATTAGGTGCCAAAGAGAAGGGTTCCTCCACCTTTCATCATGCTCTTAAACTCAACAAAATTAACCATACCATCCCCATCCATATCCACTTTCCTTATCATCTCGTTGCAATCCTCAATCTTCTTTCCTTCCTTTAACCCCAAAGAGCACAAAACCGAGCCCAACTCCTCCACGCTAATTAACCCATCTCTATCTTTATCAAACACATCAAAAGCCTCCTTCAAATCCTCCTCTACTCCTTCCTTTCCTACACCTTCTTTCCCATCTCCTTCGCTCGCTCCCTCTTGACCAACCATGGCTTCACACAACACACAAAACTCATCAAACTCAATCAACCCGTTTCCATTAGCATCCACTTTCAAAACCATTTCTTCAACCTCTTTCTCTGTCACAAATATCCTGATGTTCTTCAATGACTCTCTCAGCTCTTGCTTTGTTATGAATCCATCACCGTTCTTGTCAAAGGTGGAAAAGACTTTCTTGAGCTCAGCCTTATTGTGGGAAGTCTTCTCTTTGTGAGAAACTTGTTGGGGTGTGTGAGAAATAGCTGAAGAAGAAGAGGAAGAAGAAGAAGAAGAAGATTTGATGGGTGAAAAATACTGTTGCACCCATGCAAGAAACTTCTTGCTAGGAAAATGAAAGAATATATTTAAGAAGCCAGCAAGAAATAGAACTGCTAATAACAGCACTGTTATTAGCACCATTTCTGTTCCCAAATACAATCAAAAGAAGAAATTCAGAAAAGGTTAAGGACGAAGAGGAAGACTGGAAAATATCATATAGAGAAGTTTGTTTGATTATGACTTTGTTCTGTTGTGTTGAAAAAGCTTGGTTGAGTATTGAAGTGAAGACGCGGTGTTTGGTGGTACCTTCTGATCCCCACAAACCGCGTGAACCGTAGTAACTGTAAAGTTGTCACATATATAAATATGTTTGGTGACACATGGTGGCATTGATGGAATCATGGAATGTTGTACCGTTGGATTAAACAAAGGCAATTGACAATTCTATATATACAACAGTACAGAGAATACGCCACTCTAATTAAATAATGAGGTTGGCTAAATTCATTTGCTTAAAGGTAGATGAAAGTGGCTTTAAGCTAATTCTTTTTGTTGGCTAATACTTTTATTTAAAATTATTTTTATCTCACATTAAAAAAAAAAAAAAAAAAAGCTAGCCAAACTCGTGTTTGGATTTATTTTTTTTTCCGTAGTTTATTATTTTATTGATTTATGTACACTTTTTTAAAATTTCATTTTTCTTTAAATAAAACTATAATTTTATCTATTTTCAATATGTCAATAAAAAATTAATATAAATATGCATTTTTTTAATAATAAAAGCAACAGTAATCCAACACACTAAAGTTGATTTTTGCCCTAATTTAATCAAGATGCTCCAAAATGTATTTATCACAAAAATCACTCGCAACTATTAGAAAAATGATATTATATATTAATGAATATCTTAAAGGCACATGTTAAAAATTAACAAATACTTAATTATGAGCCAAAATGCATATTTATAAATAGAAAAAAAAAAAAACTTGTTAATGATTTATTGGCTAGTACATACGAATTTACTGTAGTTATGTGTGGTTTTTTTAGATATTTGCGCACAATTTCACTTTATTTTTTTTTTTAAATGAATAAACATATTATTTAATATAGGCCATCCATTAACAAAAGCCTTCGAAAAAAATTTTGAATTAATAAAAAAATAAAGTGCCCTTTTTTTTTTTTTTTTTTTTTTTTTTTTTTTTTTTCTGTAAAAGTGCCTATTGGAAACCTTACATATATATATATGAAAGAGAAATGCTAATGAATGTTTTTAGGGTATTAGTTAATAATCCATTTAAAGAAAGTTTTTATGGGAAAAAAAAAATTAATGTTTTGACAACTTTTTTCCTTCCCAATAAAAGTAGTGTCAAAACTTTCTTAAAATAAATTATTAACTAATGCCCTAAGGGCACTCTTTAGCATAACCCTATTTGAAATGGTAATTTCCAACAAAAATTATTTTTGGCTCATCTTGTGGCGTGTGTAATGGAGCATGGAGGATCTTAGTTGGATGATACATTCATGCACTCATTGTTTGACATCATACTTGTTAGTATTTAGTACTTTGTGTCCTCGTGGAAGGAACAAAATGATGTTTATGTTTCACCGTCCCACCATTGCACAATGTTAAACCCAACCAAGTTGCACTTTACGACAACCCCACATACTTCATATATGATTGTCTAGTATTAATTCCAAATGAAAAATGTTGAGCCATTCATAGCCCTTGGATCTTTCTATTAAAAATTCGTGGAGTGAGATAGTGGTTGATGACTTTATGTGGACTAAAAACTTTAAAGTTGGGTGAGGAGGAGATTATGGATTTCTATAGGCCTTCCATTCCATATCCATAGAGAGCTACCGATTTAATTGAATTGAGCCTTGAGATGGAAACTTTTTTTTTTTTTTCTTTTTTTGAGAAAGTTGATATGGAAACTTACTAAACGATAACTTTTAAATTCAGAGAAACTCTAGAATTAAAAATGGGCAATTTTGAGCCAAATCCTATTTTACGAAAACAAATAAGGATTAAGAAGAAAGCAAGAATAAAAATGATAAGTGCAGAGACTTAATGGAAACTGTTCTAACAAGTAGAGCTATGTTTTGGGAATATGGAAATTTCCAGTACTTTTATTGATGTGATAAAAGTCTTTTTTTTTTTTTTTTTTAAAGAGAGTTTCAACCTATGACGTCTACTCCTGATAATAATTCTTTATCATTAGACCAAGACACCAATCAGTTTTTGGTATAGGCGGGGATTGAACCCAGATCTCTTATACAATCATCAAAGACTTTACCAGTTGAACTAACTGAAACCCACAACATAGTCTTGATTGTAATTGCCTAGGAAAGTTTCATAACAAACGACAATGAAGAATGGGAAGCATTTTTTTTCATGGTTGTTTCTTATTGGACTTCCCTATAATTGGAGCAAAAAATTCTTGCTAAAGTGCCGTGGTTAATGCGGCACCCGAGTTAATTTCACAGCATCAGATGCCTTTTGGCCACAACATCATGGAAATGCCCATGAGAATCTGAATCTTTCTGTTTCACTCGCTTGTGTGTTCTTCACAACTTCTTCATTTTAGAAATTGCAAGATTTGTCAGTGTCGTAACTTAC
Organism: Quercus robur; assembly: GCF_932294415.1. Classification (NCBI taxonomy): domain Eukaryota; kingdom Viridiplantae; phylum Streptophyta; class Magnoliopsida; order Fagales; family Fagaceae; genus Quercus; species Quercus robur. The sequence continues at coordinate 84,272,979 of NC_065535.1, forward strand.
GGGCCATAATAATACAGAGTACTCTTTTGCCAATCAGCAAGAGCCGTAAGAATAAATTCTTTTTGGAAAAAAAAAACACGTCAAGAGAAGAGAATGATGCCATTTTTTCATCTTTAATTTTAGAAAGATAAAGTTAAGGCTGCTCATTGAGGGAGTGCCAGATATTTTTCTAATTTGTCTAGGCAAGGGCCCAAAGAAAAACATTCATGCAGAAGACAAGATTTTAAAAAAAAAAGAAAAAGAAAAAGGTGGTACAAACTCCTATCTATAGCGTATCATAGTAATCCACATCTATTGAGGAACAAATAGTAAGCAAGTCAACAAGCCACAACGTGGAGGTTCTTCTTTAAAAGGGTTCAGTCATAGCTCGATTTTAAGACGTTAATCCCAACCCAAATCATACGTGAGTACTCATTAATCATTGATCCCTAATCCTTGGTATTAGTTACTAAGTTCATTAATTTTTTGAAGGTAAATAGTGGGAGGGAGGGGGACATGGGGCGGTTTGAACCATATACATAGAATACTGTAGTATTTACCAAACCTTGACATGACTAACGTTAATGCTTATTTCATTTTTTTGTTACTAACTTGCAAGTAATTATTGTGTATTTTTGGAGTATGGTGACATTGTGCTCACTCTTCTTACAATTATGACGAGTTTTATTAATTAAATTTATGGTATGGTTTACTACGAATATAAAATGAGGAAACATAGGAGCATCTAATAATTCTTCCTAATTTACTAAATGTATGTTTGGATATAAGTTAATAATAATAATAATAATAATGGAAGGTATGTGATTTACTTTCAGATTTTAGTTGGGATTGGGGGCGGATTCCTTTTGATCTCCCTGTCAAGGTAAAGGCCATAATCCAAGCCATTCCCATTCCTATCACGAGTAGAGGTCAAGATAGGCTTGCTTGGTCAGGTAATCCAAGGGGCACTTTCGATCTTCGGAGTGCCTATTCAATTGCCACGGCTGATGTAGATACTCCTCTGTTCAGTTCTGGGTGGATTTGGAAGCTTGAAACGCTGCCTAAGATTAAAACTTTCCTTTGGATGTGCCAACATAATAGCATAGGTGTTAGGAGTTGCCTTGCTAAGAGAGGGGTGACAATTGAAGACTTATGTCCAATCTGCCAAAGGGTTCTGGAATCAATTATTCATGCCACTAGAGATTGTGAGTGGGTTAAGGAAATCTGGATGCAGCTTGGTGTGAGTGCTTCTAACCGGGATTTTTGGATGAGTAATCTTCAAGACTGGATTAACCTTAATGGGAGAACCAATTGCAGCTGTGCCCAAGAGAAACCCCCTTGGAAAATTACTTTTTCTTTTGCTATGTGGTGCTTATGGAAAAACCGGAACATGGTTGTCTTTCATGGGAAAAGGGTGAACCAAAATCTGCCTAAGGAGATAATGGACCAAGTATTAGAGTTTATCTACTGTGTGCAGTCCCCCAGGAGTCCAAATCACAAAATCAGTAGAAATCTTCGCTGGGAAAGGCCTCCAACGGGCTGGAAGAAGCTTAATACAGATGGATCTTGCTTGGGAGGGTTGGATAGAGCTGGATGTGGTGGCCTAGTAAGGGATGAACATGGAGAATGGGTTGCGGGCTTTACAAGACACATTGGCTCTACGAGTAGCTTCATAGCTGAATTATAGGGGCTGAGAGAGGGTCTTTTACTGTGCTGTAATTTAAACATTGAATCCCTTATGGTTGAATTGGATGCTCAAGCTGTGGTGGATGTATTGAAGAACAATGCCTGTGAAAATAATGTTGTTTCTCCCATTTTTGTTGACTGTAGACTCTTGGCAGCTCGGTTTCATCAGATTCAGTTTAATCATTGTTATCGTCAAGTTAACTGTTGTGCGGATTTGCTTGCTAAAATGGGTGTTGCTCAAGAGCTTGATTTTATTTCCTTTGTAAGTCCACCTGTGGACATTTGCAATGCCTTTGAGGATGACTTGAATGGTGTTTATTGTAATAGCATGTGTTCTGTTTCTGCTGTAAGTGTTTAGTTTTGTTTAATATAACGTCTATTTACCAAAAAAAAAAAAAAAAAAAGATAGCAGTTTGTTGAGTGGAGCCACATAATGAAAGACATTCAGTATTTTGGCTCTTGTATTTCAAAATAAATTACTCTCATCTGCGTAGACAGTGTAATACTGTAGTTCATTCTTTAACTAAAAGGGCAGTTTCTTAATCTCAAATGCAAGTTTGGATAGAGGATTTATTACTAGATATTTTTCATGTACTCAGGCTGACTTAACTGGCCTTCCTAATTAATAAAAAGTTTCGATCTTCTTCTAAAAAAAGAAAAAGAAAAAGAAAAAGAAAATAGCATATAATATGTGCCAAATAGCTACTGAAAGGATGGTCAATTTTGGATCAGGGCATATATATAATTTTTCAACGGAAATTTGACTAGTTGTGGCCGCCCTTGTTGTCTTCTTCCAAGTTCCAACCACTATGCCATATATTTAAATTATATTGTAACCCAAATAGCTAGCTTTTCTCTCCAATGTGGTGTGGGAAAGAATTATTTATAACATTAGCATTGGGAAATATTAATGCTAAATGTAAGGAGAATTTGGCATTTGCAGTCCCAAATGTCACTACATCAGAGAATTCTAAACTCAAGTATTGCAAATTTTTTTGCAATACTGCTACAATGTAATTCTACCTTTAAAATTGTACTGTAGCATAATTGTAAAACCAAAAACAATATTTTATTCTCTCAACTGTCCTCTCTCATTCTGACTCACTTCCTCTCTCTGTCTCTCACTGGTGCTGGGTTTTGGATTTTGTAGGTTGGATCGGCAAGCTGGGTTTGGATCGGTGGGTTGGGATCGATTGATGGTGGGTTTGGTTCGATTGATCGGTGGGTTTGAAACGATGGATTTGTTGATCGATGAGTGGATCGGTTGGGTTGATCATCAGTAGCTCTGATGGTGGCTTCGGAGATGATTTTTTTTTGAATGGGTTTGCTCCGGTGGCGTTGCTTTAGTTTTGGTTTGGTTTTGGTTTTGCTGGGTATTTTCGACGACTTGGGTTTCAAATTGGCGACGTGGGTTTCTGATCGGTGGCTTGGGTATTTTTGGGTAATTTCGACGTTTTTCTAGGTATTTTCGACGGTTTGGGTTTCAAATCGACGGCATGGGTTTCTGATTGGTGGCTTAGATTTGCTGATTGGTGGCTTGGGTGGTGGGTGTGGTGGCCGTTGTTGGCTCCAACTGGTTTGATGGTTTGTGTGTGTGTGGCTCTGTTGAAGTTTTGATGGTTTGTGTTTGTGTGTGTGTGTGTGGCTCTGTGTGTGTGGTGATGGGTTTGGATAGGTTGATCGGTGTATCATGGGTCTATGTGTGTGTGTGGCTTTGTGTGTTGAACCGGTGCTAGAGGAAAAAAAAATAACTGTTGGAAAGCCCAGGAAAACCAAGTCTGAAAAAAAGTGACGGTTGGAAAGAAATAATAAAGAAAGATTAAAAAATAATATTTTAATAAAAATAGAGTTTTGGGATACTGGAGGTATTGTAAAATGGTATGATATAATGATAAAGTGGCTTTTTGGAATGGTAAAATAGAGTAGAATTGAAATTTCCCAATACTAATAATGCTATAAATATAAGATAATTTCATTTTTGGTTATTTTTAATTTAATTTTAATCTTAACTTTACTCTAATCTCACTCATAGAAAATGCTAACAGATTTAACAATTTTTTTATATATATATAGAGTTGTGCTTAAAAATGACATGGAAAATAAGCTTTTTTTTTATTTTTTTTTATATATATATATACAGACATGGAAAATAAGCTGATATGGGTACAAATGGTAGAATTGGTAGTAGCTTTCCAGCCTTTTATTAAATTTCTCCATATTTTAGGATAAAACCTACTTTTCCTCTATTAGCTAATTACTTTTTCTTTTCACTCACATCATGTTCTTTATTTTAAATTCTATTTCATTTAAATATTATTTATTTATTCTTTTTTTTTTTAATTATCATTCTTCTCACTTTTCAAAACTCCTACTTCATTATAGTTATCAAGACACAAAAAAAATAAATAAAGGATTTAAGGAATGAACGGTTTTTTTCTAAAAATAGAGAGCCATTATTCATAAAACCTATCATAGGAGTGAATTGGGTAAGTTGATGCCGAAGGGTTTTTTTGGGTGTCTTTTGGTTTTGGTGAGAAGTTACCCATATTCAACCCTTATCCTATTTTTTTTAGCTAATATAGCAATGCTTATGTCCAAGTCAATGGCTTAGGTTGTACAAATAGTTACACCAACAAATAAATTGGCATAACTCTCTCCCTCATCTTTTCTTTATGAGTCACTGATTGCTTCCATCCACCAGCAGTTCCACTAGCCACAACTAGCACCCACCCTTTGCCAAGAATTACCCCATCTATCAATCCAAAAAAAAAAGAAAAAAAGAAAAAAGAAAAAAGAGCTCACTCAAAAATACATTACCAAATCAAAAGCAACTACACAAACCAACAACAAAAAGCTTTCGTGGCACAACAAATTTATCAATATTTTTCACAATTGTAAGATAGGTTGTGATTAGTCTAAAATAAAAGTAATATTAGAAGTGATATTGTACTAATAACAATTTGAATCCCTAAACAAAATTTTTATCTGAACACCCATATTCCAAATCCTATAAAACAAACGTTCCCCAATTTAGAAGTGAATATTTGAAGACTTTGGCATGGGATAGTGGGAAATCTTACTATTCAAGCCCATGATAGAATGAGAGAATTAAAAGTGATTATAGTGAACATAAAAATAATGCTAAAAAAGTATCAAGAAATAACTGACTAAATTGACACAATTAAAGACCAGGATGAAATCAGCAAAAACCAAAAGTGAATTTTTTGCAAATGGAAAATGAAAATATAATATTGAAGTGACTAAAGAAAAATCACTCATTCAACCCAAAATAAGAATAAATAAATAAACTTGTATTAACATTTCCTTATATTTACAAAGGAAATATTCAAAGTTTAAATCTTTCTCCCCAACTATTAAATTACAAAAAAAAAAAAAAAAACTTTTTGCTCAACAATATTAATTGGACTTTGACAAGACCTGAAGACTAATGGGCTCACATTATAGAACAGGTGATAGACCCTCTCAAGTTAACCCACAAACAAAAATTCATGCAAAGGAGCACCGGGCCTTCGTCTTACTGTTGTTGATGCTTATTCAGTGTAGCTCTATTAATAAAAGCAAAGGAGAAAATATTGTATAATACGAAACAAACAAATATTGAGGACTAGGGGTGTCCACTGGATATTGTATAATACGAAACAAACAAACGCGACTGAAGGATAATAAATTTTACCGGTTCATATTGTTTCATTTCGGGCCGGTCCTGTCTGTACATTGCTCCAACTAAAAAGCCCAAGTAAGGGTATTTAAGGGCTAGACTAGGGGTGTCCATTGGTTGAGTTTTTGTCTAATCCACACCAGACCCGATTAGATGGGGTGGAGAACAACCAAACTGTTAGGGCCCATTTGGTTGAAGGGGTGAAAAAGTGAGAGAATAGAAAATGGTGAGATAATGGAAAAATGGGAAAATAGAAAATATTTTAATTTCTCTCATTTTTGTTTGGCTGGAAGTGAAAAAATGGAGAGATGGAAAAAGTAAGTTTGTATAAATTTACTCATACATCCTTGTTAAAAAATGATCGTCAATTTAAAAAAAAAAAAAAAAAAAGTGACAAACAACCAAAAAAAAAAAAAGCAATCACCCAAATTATTAAAAAAAAAAAATCATGTCCCAAAAAAAAAAATTCATGTCTAGTTAAAAAAAAAAAAAAAAAACAAAACAAAACAACTATCACACCCTCCGCCTAGAAAAAAAAAAAGGCAATGTTCAGGAAAAAAAAAGGCAATGTTCAGGAAAAAAAAAAAGGCAATGTGCCCACCCACTGCCCAAGAAATCAAAAAATGAAGAAAAAAGAAAGAAATAGACAACGTGCTGAGCACAAAAAAAATAATAATAATAATAAAGAAAAAAAAAATGAACTGGACATGGGCATTTTTGTCTATTAAGCAGCCCCATTTTCTCATTTCAGTTTTCTCTCCATTTTGGAGAGAAAACACCTAGACCCTATCATTTATTTTCCTTCCTCTCCACCTAACCAAACACACTCAAAAAAAAATTCCTTCCCATTTTCTTTCCAAAGTTTTCCATCCACCTTATTTCACCTCCAAACAAACACACCCTTAGGTATACATATGTGAGTGAAGTGCCACATTGAATAATAATAATAAGAATAATGAGTGGTTAATATAATATAATTGAACATATACTTATTGGGCTTAGGCCTTTTAGGTTAAAATGTCTCTATATGTTATATTAATTATTCAAGTAGTCTCCCCAAGTAATTTATCTCCCCATCAACTCCAACAAGTGGTGATATCAGAACCCATGGTAGTGTGGAGCAAATGTGGCAAGGTTATCGAGATTCCTTTCACAGTTGGAGCGGATTATACAAATAGACATCACCTACTTCATCTTTTCCTTTTTAAAATCTTAGTCCGCCTAATTGTTTAGACTAACCATATAGAAAATGAAATTCCACAAAAGATATAAGTAATTATATCTAAGAATGTAACCACTAGCATTTTTTCTTTATAAACATACTATCATACCACAACATAAAATTTCATGATCAATAACTTGTTTATCCATTTTGAAACACAAAGATCAACCTTTTTAGATTGTTGGAAAGATTTTAGTGAGTAAAAAATTTTGATACAACATATAATAACTCGCTAATTTGCAAGAACATAAAATAAAAATAAATTTAGAATGATCTCATAATGCTATAGAATCACGTTGCAGATACATTGTCCTTAAAAGGTTGATTTGTCACACCCGGAGTAAAACTCAGAACGACTAAAGGTTTCTTGATCAACCAAACTCCTAGGATTAGAATATAGCGTCAACCTTTGTAATGAACGCATTTCCACTCACGAAGGTTTAAGAACAACCTTCTAATGTCTTTTCTTAAAACAAATATAAATTGTAAAAAAATATGTGGGAGAGAGAATAAAGACTGTGTATTTGGAATAAAAATGACTAATAGGAAAGGGTGTTGTGATAAGTATTATATATGTTACTCATGACAATAATGACTTGTGATTATTGGTTACCAGGGGCGTAGCCAGGAATACATACTTGGGGGGGCCGGGTTGTAACAGAGATATACTAAATATAATTCTTAAGTATTAACATTTGTTTCTACAGTCACAGGTGTCCTAATTTCTGAATTCCTAACATCTTTTTTCTTAAAGAATGCATCGATTGTTTTTCGTTTGCTCATAATTCTTTTAGTTTTAAGAATATGACTCAAAAATTAACCTGAAAAGAATTTTAAAAAATAAAATATTAATTAGAAATTTTTATTTAGTTATATGAATGTTATTCATACTCAAGAAAAAAACAAAATTTCCACTATAATTTAAACAGTCAACCCATTTTTAATACAACTTTAATTAATAATAACCCCTCAAACAAAAACAAAAATAATTTAATTAATTTGTCTTTTATAATGTATTGGTTAATTTAATTATATAGCTTTAATTATTGTTGTTTAACGTAACAATAAACTATATTGCTTTAATTTATTTGTCATTAATTATACTGCTTTAATTTGTTATATTGTTTAGCCCCTTGTACATATTACATTAAAAGAGCCGAACATTATACATTACATGTGCAACACAATAATTAAAGCAGTGTAATGTGTTGCATATTACATTGCTTTAATTATTGTTTACCCGGCCCCATGAGCCCATCTACCCCCTCCCCACCCCACTCAACGGACAACAGACAAGCACAACATGCGCCCCAATCACAATAGCCAGCTGCAATCATAAAATTTTGCAATGCCAATCACAAATCACAACAAAGTAAACACACCTTACACTAAAGACTAACACATTGACTTTTAGCAAAAAATAAAAAATAAAAGACCAACACACTAACCAACAAAAAGGGATAAGATAAAGCCAAATTAAAAAAAGACAAAAACAGAAAAAAAAAAAAAAAAAAAAAAGTAAAAGCCAGCCAATAAGAGACCGTTCAAAAGAGAGAGAGACTTATTGAGATGTGAGATCAGATATTCAGATAGGCTATTAAAGTTAAAGAATAAAGAGAGAAACGTTCAAAAATTACATTTCATTTTTTTCATTTAGTATTTCAGAGAGAGAGAGAGAGAGAGAGAGAGAGTCAGAGAGAAAAACCTTGAGGGAGGGTCGGACTGCCGGAGGGAGCAACTGGCAACGAGCACCGCTGCACCGAAGCAGAGGCAGAGCCGATCTCCGATGACCGATCTACGATCTGCCGTCTGCAAAAATTTCATTTCATTTCATTTTTTCATTTCAGTGAGAGAAAAAGAGAGAAATACCTTGAGGGAGGGTCGGAGGGAGCACCGAGCACCGGAGCAGAGGCAGAGCGATCTCCGATCTGCGATCTGCGATGAGGGGAGAGCGATGACGAGCTGCGGCGTCGCGGCGACATGATCGTGGGTTTCTGGGTTTGGTTTGCTGGGGTTTGGTTTTGGTTTGTGTATTGGGGATTTTTTTTTTTTTTAGATAAACACCTCTATCACTCTGTGAGTCTGTGTTTGGTTTTGCTGGAGTTTGATTTGCTTTTGCTGATTTGCTCTGTATAGGCAGTAATATTGGGGTTTGATTTCTCTGGCAGGGACGTGACCAGCAACGTGATGGGTTCATTTTCTAATTCTCTATATTGATTTTTTTTTTTTTTTTTGGTTGAGAATCCGTGGGCTTGCCGTGAGCGAGCTACCTCTGTCATCTATTGGGCTCACCGTGGGCTGGGCTTTGTTTATTTATTTATTTTTTATTTTTTATTTTTTGCTTGAAAGTAGAACAGATAATTTATTTATTTATTTATTTTTTATTTTTTTTTTTAATTTGAGGTGTTCCTAAATTTTGGTTGAGGGCTGGGAGAATGGGTGAGAAATGGGTAGGGGGGCCGGCTGTCTAATGTTGGGGGGGCCCATTTATTTTTTCTTCATAGGCTAATGGGAATTTTTTTTTTTTGGCAGGGGCCACGGCCCTCCCAAGCCACTATGTGGCTCTGCCCCTGTTGGTTACTAATAACTCATAAAAGTCTAACGATTAGTTTACCCATTATTGTCCAATAGCTAATTTTTTCATAATTGCTCGATGACTATTTTATCCATTATTGTTCAATGAATAGTTTACTCATAATCCTATCAAAAAAAAAAAAAAATAGTTTACTCATAAATTCCCAACATCCAGAAAATAAAGAATAATAAAAATGTTTGGAATATTCACCAACACCAATACTCCTTCGTCATCACGCAAATACAATTTCTTTGACAAAAAATGGTTCGTGTTCTATTATCGACAAACTTAACTGTGAGTCTGTGACACGTTGAAATTGATGGACCGATACAATTCTAATTATAGTCTATTTTTAATTTTCTGATGGTCAAGGCCTTCAAAAATAAAGATTTCATTAGGGCCTTCCAAAAAAAAAAAAAAAAAAAAAAAATTCCTGATGGTCAATGTCTGATTTATGACCTATAAAATATTTGGGAACCCACTGATAAATTTTGTCCACTGTCAAAAATTGGTAGTAAAATACCGGGATGGGCCTATAGGCAATAGCCCTTCTTTTTGAAACACTGTGGTTCCAAAAGATCTGTGCCTCACCATATATGAGACAGGTCTGAGCCCCATTTGTGTGGTTCTCGTTTTTCTTTTTAAAAATTTTTGCTTTTTTAAAGCCTTGGTGTGATATTTTTTATAAAATTAATTTTAATTTACATTAATATAATTAGTAGTATGGTTGAAAGTTAACTAAGGGTTTAAAAAAAAATCAAATTTAAAGTGTAAGTTAAAGAGTAGAAAATTTTAATCTAAAAAAATTATGAAATTTATTTAAATTCTAATGATTATTTAACTTTACAAAAGTCACTACCATAAAAAATATATTATTAAGGCAAAGCTACAAATATGAAAGAATTCCTGAACAACATTTTTGATAATTTACGTCACAAACGGCAATTTTGATAAGTGCCAGTCAAATACTAGACAATTTTAAAAAAAAAAACATTTTTTTAATAATTTTTATTAAATATTTTTCATTCTTAAAAAGCCTAGTTTCATTGAGAACTTTTTAAAATCACAACTTTCTATCTTATTAAAAAAAAAATTCAAAAAATTAAGCCAAACTCACCCTACATACGCTAAGTCGCTAACAACGTGGTAACTGGCAAATGAGCATTAACTACTTGCAACGTGTCAAGCTTTCAAAGCTCCAAACTGTTCCTGTTCATGCATAATTATTGTGGCCGGTGAAAATGACCGTGACAATATTGATTTTAATTTTTTTTCTTTTTTATGATTGGAAAATTACCATATTATTCTTCTCTAGCCAAAAGGAAAGAAAGGCAAATAACTAAATATAGAATGACTGTTAATGGTACACCTGCCAAGATTGTGTCGAAAACTTACTCGACCCCGTTTAGGGTCTGTTTGAGAACAACTTATTTAGTTGAAACTGAAATTTTTTCACCAAAAGTACAGTAGATAAATTTAAAAATTATCTTAAATAATACAATAGGACTCATGAATAATACTAAAAAGTGTAATAAAACCCATAAATAGCAACAAAAAAAAAAAAAAAACTGCCCAATATAAGCATACCCCAAACGCAATTTTAACAATGAGAATCTTCTTCTCTTTTTGTTGGTTGGTTTGGGGCCTTGGGCAACAAATTCCATCCCCATTTGCTTTCTTGAAAATTTGAATGATGAGGGCTGTTGTTTTATGGGCCTCACGTCAAAAATATAATAATGAACCTAATTGATTATTGTAAACCAATAATCTAACTTTCGGCAAGGCGAGAACGGATCTAGGCCTGCTGTTTTGGGGGCCAAAAATTGTACCAATGCACAAAACTTTTATTTGTGTGGGGTTTTTACTCTCGAGTGTGATGGTTTGTACCTTAAATCCTTTTTCTAATTTTTGTAAAAGCTAATTCTCAAACTAAAACCTACGTACCACCCATCGTTTTGGATGGAAGACACTTGCAATTGTATAACGTCCAACTTCTAATTAGTATTGTTAAGTTGAAAATTAAGACAACAAACACAAGGATGAAAAATAATAAGCACTTAGGTGGGAATGCATAACAACATTAGTTAAATCCCAAAGTCTCAAACGTCTAACTTTGGGTCCTAATTATAAGTCAGATGATTATTTAATATTTCATATTTATATTCTTTGAGAAGAGAGGGAAAATATAAATATATATATCTAAAATTTTAAATATATATATATATATATATAGAACCAATTGTTGTAGCATTTTAATATTATATAATTAAAATGAATAAATATGACAACATAAATATAAAGATATGGGAGTTAATATGAAAGATAAGGAGTTAGTGAAATGTTTAATCCCACATTTTGAAAATTTTTTTTTAATGTAATTATTGTTATTTTAGATATAATTTTATGTGTTTTAAAGGATTTTCTGGTCAAATTAAAGTCCTATGATGGTAGGATATCAAATTAGGGTCAATAATTTAAGAATATTTTTACTTTCAATATTAACATGTAAAATCCTATCTTCTAAAAAAAAAAGAAAAAACATGTAGCATTCCTATAAAAATTTTCTACTATCTCATTCTTAGTATTATCTTTTATTTCCTCTCAAAAAAGTATTATCTTCTATGTTTACTATCACAGCTTAGACACATGTTATTTTTTCCTCAAAAAAAAAAAAAAAAAAAAACGCATATTACAATTGGTGAAGCATAAAGTGGAATACAAAATAGATACAGAAGATTTTTATATATTCAAAGCTAAGTAACACTATGTTTTGTGAAAACTATGCTAGAATGTAAGGAATTAATGTAAAGAGAATGGGATTAGAAAGATAAAAAGTACATTCATTGTATGGTAGACGTTAGGACAACGAAGAAGAGAGACATGATTGTTGTTCTATTTAGGTAAATTTTGGTCCCTCAATTATGACGTCTATTACATTATGGCCACTCAATGTTAAAATGTTTTATTTTGACCACCGCATACCCTTGGTGCAGTGGTCACTTCAAGTCTCTAGGAGGGAGTTTCACACACATATACACTTAGATTAGGCTAGAGTAAAAATTCTATCTTGTATAAAAAAAAAAGTTTTATTTTGGTTCTTAAAACTTTTTAAATGTAATTATTTGATGGACAAAGTTTAGGTACAAAATTAGTTGTAACCTAATTCTACAACCTTACTCAATATCTTTTTATTGGAGGTAAATTTTGACAAATTCACTATTGGATTACACATTCTTCTTATATCCTCCATGCTTGCAAAATTTCTAGAAAATTAAAGATCAATAGCTATGTCATCAATAAATTGTTTAAATTACAAGTTTTTGTAGTTTAAAATTATACATAAAATATAAGTTTATAGATCATATAGTAAATAATATCCGATTGATACAAAATTTGACATGTGTGTTAAGAGTGTAAAGAATATGCAATTCAACAGTTAGATTTTAAAATATGTAGTAATATTTATTTTATTGAGTAAGGTTGTAGTCTTAAGGTACAACTAGTTTTGTAGCTAAATTTTGTTCTTATTTGATTTGCATGAATAACAAAATGTTTAGGCACTCCACATTTTAGAGATAAAAATTGAACCACTATCACATTTAAGAGACTAAAATCAAACTAACCCCAAATTTAAGAAACTAAGATCGAACCCACCAACCAACAATGCAAGTAAGAAACAGACAAAAACCAATAAATGATGGGAATCAGAAGTGTAATAGTACCAAAAAGTACGGTAAATAAAGGTAAAGTTAGCTGAAATAGTACAGTGAGACTCATGAATAGTATCAAAAAGTGCAATGAGACCAATAAATAGTAGCAAAAATAAACTGAATAGTAAAATAAGCTGGCTTTTTAATTTGAAGCCAAACACACACTAAGTATGTGTGTGTGTGTTTAACAATTTGTTTCTTACAAAAAAAAAAAAAAAAAATCCCCAGTTTATATAAATGGACTATTGCACCTATGACGAAAAGTTTCTCTGTTTGTTTGGAGCTCTCCCATTCAATAGTTAGTAGAATTTACAAAAAATAAAAATAAATAAATAACTCTTTAATTGACAAATACAACCTCTACACTATCCAATCAATTCAAGTCATTTAGGAGATATTGGACGTGTGGACGAATCGAACCATTGGCCAACCCATCCTTCGTTCGGTCCCACACCAATCTTACCTGCAACAAAGACTAGCACAAAGGTTTCAAAATCCAGTTACCAAAGTTTTTCTTCAAACTGTTTGGTGAGAGCTCTGCCATTCAATAGTTAGTAGAATTTACCAAAAAAAAAAAAAAAACCCTCTTCGGTTGACAAATACAACCTCTACATTATCCAATCAATTCAAGTCATTTAGGAGATATTGGACATGTGGACGGTTCCAACCATTGGCCAACCCATCCTTCATTCAATTCCACACCAATCTTACCTACAACAAAGACAAACACAAATGTTTCAAAATCCAGTTACCAAAGTTTTTCTTCAAACTAGTTTGGAGATAAACTTTACAAACTCTTTATATATATTTATATTGAGCGTGAATTTTAAAAATCTAACCGTTGAATTGAATTTTCTTATTATATCCTTCATATTTGCAAAATTTCAAGAAGATCAAAGATCAATTGCTTTGTTATCAAATAAATGTTAAAATTTCAAAAAAAAATTGTGAATTAAAATTGTGTATAAAAATAAGTTTATTGATTGAATAGTAAATAACATCCGATTTGAACAAAATTTTATATTCATGTTAAGAACATAAAGAACATGAAATTTAATGGTTAGATTTTCAAAATACACACTCAAAAAAAAGATATATATATATATATAAGAAGTTTGAAAAGTTTCTCTTCAAACTAGTTTGGAGAGAAATTTTGTTCTATTCATGTTAGGTGCTTCAATTTACCTTATTTCATAGATTCACCTACACCAAAAGAATGAAAAATGAAAACAAACATTCTCATATTCCTTTTGAAATTCGAAAAATTGAGTGAAAATTAATCTCGATAGATTATCAATAGCATTTGGATTGGGCGTAATATCAACACTCGGTGCAATTACCCACTCTCCACTCACAAAATATTTATACCATTTTTACTTTTTAACTTTTTATCAATTTTTTACTCGATAGTTAAAACTGAATTTTTCTTTTCCTTTTTCAACACTCATTCTCAATCATTGAGAACTATTGATCCTAATCTCAATCCATATCAATGATACCTGTAGTAATGCAAAGAGTGTGGATCTTTTTTTGAAAAAAAATAGGTTACATTCTTTTTCTTTTTAAATGAGCTGAATCCATTCAGACAAATTAGCAGCCAAGTAAATTTTACCCAATTAAACACCACGAACTATCTGCCCATTATTATCAACCTAAATTAAAAATAAAATAAGAAAGAAAAGAAAAGAAAAACAAAGTAATCAGAACTAACAGAATGATACGGTTGCATTGATCCGTACCACTGCATATGATCAGATGATGCGTTTACTCGTGCACAGAGTTGTCATGAATCATATGACAAATTGACATAATAAAAAAAATTTACTGCTGATTTGGAGGAAAGATAGATGTGGGTCCCTACAATTATCACAACAATACAAGGATAACATAACCATCTTTTCATCTTCTCTGCCCTTCTTCTGTCCTCTATTGCTGCCCACACGCTTGGGTGGATCCACTGCCAAACTACATCTTACTACCAGAATATATGTGCGACCCACCACCTAGATTATACTCTCCTTTTAAAACACAAGTATATATAAATCCTAATGTTGTTAAATTATAGCTGTGGGTGTTTTCAATTGAAATATCTATGGATTAAATTCTCATACTTCTAACTATAAAATTATCAACGGAAAAATGATGTATATTTGCATTAATGAACTTGATTACTAAAGAATACTATGTCAAATTTGAACTTGTAAACTATTTTGATTTACATATATGACATGACATACATTACTATTTTGAATTTCTTATTATTTAGATATATTATAACATGCCTCTATCTACGTTATGTTAATGGCGAAACATGTCCTTTGATTTCCTCTATTAGAACTTTGTTTCTATTTATTTTTGTTTTGAATTTGTGAGGTGCTCTTCAATCTTGAAAAATCATTCATTTACCTCGCAAGTAATTAGCCACACCTACAAATGATATAAATGCTATTGATGGTTTAGATTTGGACTCTACTTTTATGTGGGTCTTAATAAAAAGGGATCAGGTTATTTATCTTTAATAGTAGGTTAGTTACACTTCTAATCAAAATAAGCCCATAGAATCATGATATAAATAGATAATAGTTTGTTATATTTTAATTTACTATATAATTTTTATGGCAAAATTCTAACCAAGGATAAGTTATCTTAAAATTGAATAATACAAATTTTGTTGGAAAATAAACATATGCAAACCTAAACGTGTGTGTGAATCAAACAAAAAATATAATACATACCCTTCAAGCTTCAACCTCGTGAAATGAACTATTAAAGTTTCATTCAAATGCAATAAGAAGAAATTTCAGTAGACTTCAAATTTAAACATTAAATATTTTTTTAGATAGGTAAATAGTAGGGGAGGGAGATGTGGGTATCATTGGATTATCACTTGAACCACATGCACGAGATATTTGTTTAATTTTATTAATTTTTTGATAATTTGGTTTAATTATCTTAGGGAAACAAATATTTATCTTCTCTAATTTTGCAATAATTCTTAAGCATATGATGTGAGTATTTTATATATAAACTATTATTTAATGTTATGACACATTAACCTCAATATCCTATTTAGCTAAAGCTTCCATTTCAAACATTATAATCCGTTAATTAGATAATCGGGTTGTCAAGGGTCTTATAACTCAATTAGTTAACTATTTTCAGTGTTTCCGTTCTAGATATTCACAATTCAAATCTCCCAATTCACAACTATCGAATTTCAACCAAAAAAAAAAAAAAAAAAAAGTAATTAGGTTTATCATAGTCTTTTTACCGCAAAGGACATGCAGACTTGGCATAGTTGGCCAAAGTGCCTTTTTCTTTTTTTTTTGTCCCCTCTTTGTTTATTGTTATTATCATTTGATTGAAAATAGGAAATTTAGCCACTCCTCCTCTAAGGCTCTAACCATAGGTACAATGGGAAAAAAAAGGGAGGGAAAAGCTATGAACACACCCATCTATTGGTTAAAAGGGATGTACAAGAGTTCAAGATGAGAAATTTTTTTCTTTCACCAAATTCGTATCCTTGCTTGAAGGAGCCAACCAACCAAGGCAGTAGATGTTTCAGAATAATAATACTATACTCCATGATAGTCACGCATAAATTGGCCAAGACAAGAAAAAGTACTCATCTTTTTTTCGTCTTTTCAGTTTTGTTGGATATCTTCCTCTAAAAAAATCCCCGAATTTAGTTAAATAGATGAGTTTGGCCCCATATCCAGCAAGATGTAGAAAGCTGAAGGGCACTTTTCAATGACAAAGAGCCAGTACATGTAAACAGTATAACAACAGAAAGGACTAATTGATGTAAAGACTCATGTGTTCTGCCTTTGCAAATCCACTCTGGTGACTAAGCACTCGGTGAAAAACCTGTGAATAAAAATTACTATGAAGCATAAAAGCTGAACATCAAGTCCTTCCACTGATGGCAAAGTCGTGGAACATGATTCTGATTCATGCACCTTATTCAAGTATGCCATGTCACATTCAAAAACCCCACTGCTCAGATCGACCCTTTCCCTACAGTTTTAGTAGTTAGAGCATGTCCTACCATCTTATCAGGGAATCCAACTAGTACAAAATTTAAATTATACATATGGAACTAGTGGGTATATATAAGAGTTAAAAATTTAAGAAACCAAAGGAAAATAAATCATATCAAGCCACCCCTCCCAAGGCCCTAGTTAGGTGGGATCAACATAGGTGTTGATGGCCATTTTTTGTAAATATCCTTTAAGCCCAACGCAAAGCAAAGCCTAACTTTCTTTGGGTTAGTTACACATATTTTGTAACATTTAAAAAAAAAAAAAATTATGTGTGGCCCAAGTCCATACTTTAAGTAAAGATTTAAGGGAGTGTGGTTAATATGGAGGGTGAATTGGGCATATTTGGTATTTCTCATGGACCCAAATAGTGCAATCCACAGCTCGGGCTAGATTGGGCTTAGGCATAACCCGACCTAATCGGGTGGAGCAATCTTGAACCCGCAACCCACTTGAGAAGATGATTAGATCGGGCGAATCAGGCCTTCAACGAATGGCGGTCAGAAAGGAAAATCTGGCATGATAACAACAGAAAATGGTGAAAATCCAAAGACATCTCGCTAGATTCAGTCGAAATCTCACTGGATCTAGCCAAGACCTCGCTAGAAATGGTCGAGATCCTTCCGAATCTACCAAAACTCGTCAGAAAAGGCTTAAAGAGTTAGTTGGCTTGGGTTGCTCAAGTTTTGGTGCAGGAGAACCGTCATCCGACCTGTTACCATCGATTTTTGGAGGAAGAGACAAGTCCGATTGCTAGAGTAGTCAGTTTGGTTAGCATCAGATTGGTTCCAGTTGATTCTGGCGGGTGGCTGGACAACCTTAGGCCCTAAGCATAGATTTTGCTAAGTGGGCTAGGGCCACTTGCAAAATCTGAGGACTATAAATGGAAACATATGCTAGCCACTTTCATGCAAATATCATCTTGCTAGTCTACTCTATATAACTAAAGGCTCAGCTTAACCCTTTTTAGCCTAAGACTAATGCTGCTTCATTTAATTATTTCTAACGAGGTTTGGGACATTAATTTAGCAAATTCCCTAGATGCCGATTTTGCCTACAGGTTTCAGCTAATTAAGTTTAGTAGTGGGTTCCAATTAGCTCAATTGGTAAAGTCTCTGATGGTTGTATAAGAGATCTGGGGTTCAATCCCCGCCTACACCAAAAACTAATTGGTGTCTTGGTCTGATGATAAAGAGCTATCATCAGGAGCGGACGCCATAGGTTGAACTCTCTCAAAAAAAAAAAAAATTTAGTAAATGAATTTTTTAAATTGTGGCAAAACCAACCCATCCCATTACCCAAACTAAAACAAATCTAAAACTCACCTTCTGTTTAGCAACACATTAGCTAAATCTTTGATCCATAAGTGAAATCAGACCATATGGATTCCCTCAACCTACTATAAATCCTTGCCATCAAGCCTTGCATCAATAACAACATCTTCTAGCTACCTTAACTAACATAGTTATTTCACTTAAAGTTTTTGAGTCACACATGAGCAGCAAGATATTAAGGGTGTTTTCTATACGTGGCAACACAATAGTGCCCTCTCTCTCCCTTATCATCTCTCTTAATTTTTCCATTTTGTTGTATGTATGACTTAAGAAAACTTCGAGGTAGTAGTGAACTCGTAGGATTTAATCATTTAATTAAATTTTAAATAAACTTTATATTGACCAATTAAAATCAACCCAAATAATCTTATGCATGCATGTCTACGATAAAACCATGGATCAACCAATCACACTTAAACAATGATTTAACCTTTAGGCGTTGTTTTGAACACAAAAAAAGACCAATTGGCTCTGTATTGCATTTTGACCACTTAGAATATGAATTTTAAGGCTAATATCATTTTGAGAATTTTTGCATACACAAAATTACCATTTTATCCTTAATGCAAAAAAAAGTTAAAATTAAGAATGAAAATAAATATATGCAAAATGGGTTGCCACGCCTCCAAAGTTAAATAATTTTAACAATTCTATAAATCCTAATATATTATGGCTCCTAAGATGAAAATTTTGGTTCCTCCCCTAGTTATTTTTACAACAAACGAATATATGTCCAAATTAAAATTATAAAAAGGACACATAATACCTAAACATCACCTTGATGCATACTTAGGATCAATTCATTGCGTATAACTTTTTATATTAAGGTTGCGTTTGGTATTGGCTTAAAAATCCATCTTATTTTACTATTTAACTTATTTTTGCTACTATTCATGGGTTCCACTGTACTTCTTGATACTATTTATGGATCTCACTATACTATTTCAATTAATTTTTACCTTTGTCTATAGTACTTTCAACAAAAAGTTTTTAGTTCCAGATAAACAAGTTGTTTCTAAATGGATATTAATATTTTGTTACGTAATAAATTCAAATTTGATTGATATACACTTTTTTTTTAATAGACTTGACAAATTTCATATTAGTCGTCATTTATTTACTATTTGATCTATTATCTTTTATATATATATATATATATATATATATATATATAATTTTAAAGTATATAAAGCTTGAAATTTAAATACTTTATAGAAAATATAGTCATTGATCTCAAATCTCCTTAATATTTTTGCAAGCTTTGAAGATATAAGCAATGTTTTAGAAATCGAGTTGTTCAAAGCATCATGCAAGTGAAGTTCATGGTTTTGAGACTACAAGAAATTTTAATACATATATAACAAAATCAAGTAGAGATACATAAATAAAATTGAACAAAACTAATTAGACTAAGACATGAAAATTTCAGTCTCTTTATCGAGATTCAAGCCCTCTATAACTGACAAAACTCATAAACTAAATCATCAAACACATTTTTCCCTTGAATATTCTCAAATATGTATCATTATAAATCACTTGATTTATCTGGATAGATATTGTAAATTGTTGTGGTGTTGTATGTGGGCATGGTGCAAAATGGGTTTATTTATAGGTTTGTGGTCTCATTCAAGAGTGATGGGAATTAGAACCCATTAATTAATTCACATGAATATTTTATATATTATTACCGTAGTGGGAGTTTCTAAAATTAAAGAAGCAAAATGCATATAAGCATTTTAGATGAAACTGTAGTAAAAAATCACCAAAAAGACACCCACATAGGATCATGAATTTTGCAAAAATTTATACAACATGCTACAGTGAACATGTAAATAGAGATGTCCACTATAGCTCATCTAAATCTTTTTTTTTTTTTTTAGTTCTTTCTCTCATCTACATTAAAAACATAGAAGCTCTCTCTCTCTCTCTCTCCAACTAAGTATCACACACGAAGGGCATGGTAAGTTAGTGGTGGACATATCATGGGTCTAGGTTTTTGGTGCAAAATCATGGATTTGTGAGAACGGCAGTGGAGTGGTGAGGGAGCTGGCCGATCATCTTGTTGCGGTGAATTCTTGGTTGTTTGTTCTAGGTTTTTCTTTTTTCTAGTTCTGTTGTTGTGGGTTTAAATATATATATATATATATATATATATAAGAGTTATTTTATATTATTTTCATGAGATGTATTGGAAAATAAAGAATAGGTAGCATCCATTGTAAAAGTGGTTATGTAAAATAGATAAAGTGACATTTTGGTGGTGTAAAATGCTTCTTATCTTTTTCTTTTTCTTCTTATTCTCTTCTTTTCTTTTTTTTTTCTTTTTTTTGCATTTCCGGATATGATTGCTCTAACTCTCCATTATTATTTATTTATTTTTTTGAGAATCCAACTTCAAATTTATAAAACTAAAGTCAGCCACAATCAGCTAAAAGGACATCAACAACTTGTGGTGGAACATCCTCCATCCACATAGAGAAATCATCAATAGTTCTTGCATGTTTTGCTAAAGAATGAGCAAGTGAGTTACCTGACCTACGAGTATTTGAAAAGGAAAAACAATTACAAAAAGCTAAATAATGCTTGATAGAAAAAAGCAGATGACCAAAAGAAGAAAAAGATTCCTCTTCCTTTCTTAAGGCTGAAATAACCACCTCTGAATCTCCCTCGACAATAAAAGAGGGCAGGTTGAGGTCCATAGCAAGGGTGATAGCGCGAACAGCAGCCAGCGCTTCCACTTCGTCTGATGAGGATGGAAGCTTGATCTTCTCCGCCAATGCTACGAGCACCTTTCCATGAGAATCCCGCACAACCACACCCAGCCCAACTTCCTCTGTTTCTCTGAATACCGCACCATCGAAATTAACCTTCAGGTGCGACGGAGGAGTAGGTTCCCACTTGGGCTGAGACCTGTGAGGGGAGGCCGTCTGTACTGGGTTTGCTGGTTGCACATCAATGAACTCTTATAGCATCTGTGTGGCTGATGGAATGACCTGGGATAGCGGGAAAGCCTTGTTGCTGGTTTGAAGTTGATTACGGCGTGACCATTAAAAAATTAAAGTTCATTTACCTTTTTATTTACCAACAACCTTATTTAATCCAAGTAAATATATAATTACAAGAATTTTATATTTTATATATCAATTAATATTAATATGCACCAATAGATTTAATTGGTAAAAATTAGAAAAATTGACTAAAATAATATCTAAATAAATTTAAACAACTTTCAAATATGTGTTTTCATTGTTCACGACTTTTATAAGGGGAAAAAAGTAAAGCATAATCAAGTACAAATAAATAAGGTGTTTATTAATCCTTCAAACACGAAGCATTTTAATCTAAAACATGATCATTTTAAAAATGAAAAGATTACTTGTTTATTAACTAATAGATTTATTTTCCCACAAAATAAAACTAACAGATTTTTTTGTATTCCTATGTCATTTAGACAAAATTGTGTTAGGATAAGAAATGGAAACGACAATGATGAAGGTAGGGTATGAGACTCATTTGACAAGGCGTGGGAAACGGGTTGATTTTATTTCTTTTATTTTTTGAGGAGAAGGTAAGTAAAATTTTATTAATACATAAAATAGATCATCATATGGTTGGTCCCCTGGACATCAAGATAAATATATTAATTATTCATTAACTGTCACAACAAAAACACATAGTTTGAGCTAAGATACCTGTAGCTCAAGATTTGTCAAAAATATATCTTTTAGATAATTCCAAACTTAGTTTTTTATTATTTATAATTCTAAATACATATTTAGATCCTGTCTCTACATTCTACTCTATACATTATCAAACCCAAAAAACAAGGGTAGAATTCTCCGATCACTAAGAAAATTTCAATGAAATATTCTTTAAAATCTTGCACACATGATTGCCACCAGCATACTAGGCAGGATGGTACCTCTCCTAGCCTTAGAGCTTGGTGTTAAGTAGTTGGCTTGGGTTTCAACTCTAAGGGAACACTCTAGGGATACATTTCTAACAAGTTCAACAATAACATCAACAAAAACCTATTGCACACACGATTGACATTTACATAAAACCAAATAGTGGGTTTCAGTTAGCTCAACTGATAAAATCTCTAATGGTTGAATAAGAGATCTGAAATTCAATCATCGCCTATACCAAAAACTTACTGATATCTTAGTTTGATGATAAAGAGCTATCATTAAGAACAGACCAAAAACTTATTGATATCTTAGTTTGATGATAAAGAGTTATCATTAAGAACAGACGCCGTAGGTTGAAACATTTTCAACAAAAATAAAACATAAATAAATAAATAAAACATAAAATCGAACATTTCGGCTCTAGTTTGGCAATGGAATCTTTCATAGGCAGCTATTAATGATCAGTAACAGAATTCTCTAGTCTCCAGCTTGTAAAAATTGACCATTTGTCCAATACGAAATGGTATTTTCTCCTTCTCAATCCACGGAAAAAGTATATGCAGCATGGATCTCTCATCATCACGTTTCGCACACAATTGTGCAGTAGATCTCAAATGCAGATAAAAAGTCATAAAGGGAGGCACCCTCTTCCTGTAGATTTGCACACATTGCATGAATTTCCCATTCCATACAGTTACAACAGCCCACATGCGCCGTACGAACTCAAAGAAAACAAACTGGTTATCAACCAGATGCAACAGGTTGGTGATATTTAGGTGGACCTGGCTATAAAGGGTCAGATCAATTTTCCATTAATTCATCAATTAATTTTTGTGGCCCAGTTGAGAAGGAGACTGAGCCCCACAACCCAACATCACCACCATCATGATTAGGCCCACCCACCACCACATTAACATCAACAGAGAAACCATGTGATCAAAATCTGTTCCTTTCTCTCTCTCTCTTTTTGTTTGTCCCCCTATTTTTGTCTTGTCATGATTCTTATGTATCTCACTTCCATATTCTAGGTCATGATGCACCTTATACTGTCACCCAAAAACATACATTTAAATGATGTCTCATAAAACATCATACAAGGTTGAAGATGGAATTAATTGCATGTACTATGTTTTTCTTATTTTATGTAAACTGTTATTTTTCAAATTTAATAGTGATAACTGATTTGAGTAGTTTATATGAATGAGATTCAAGACTTCTGTAAAATCCCTTTTTTACACTGTCCTATTGTCACATACCCTAATCTAGAGAGAGAGAGAGAGAGAGAGAGAGAGAGAGAGAATTATCTTCACTTGTTTGGTTTTTCTTTTTGATTGAGATGATGAATGGGGACTTTGTAGTTGAAGTTTATAATCAAGACAAAAGAAGGCTAATGATGATGCAGGATTATCAATTCAATTGGTTCATTATATATTTTGTAATACGATTATCTTTACCCTTCCTCAATGCAAGGCTCATTTATTTGGTTTCTTTATATGATATAATCACACACGTGTAGATGAGAATATGGATATTTGGTAAAGGATAATCTATATTAATTATGGTAAATTTCTAATTGTTCCAAAAACTTAAGCTATTAAGAAATAATCATAAATTTAATCATTTAATAATCATAAATTTTTTTTTTTGAGAAGGTTAATGATCATAATTCTAACCCTTCATAATGGAGGAAAGATTAATTTATTTGGTTTATATATAATAGAATCAATCGGAGGGTGAACGGATGGATAATATGAAATCAATAGGAAAGAAAGATAGATCCCAGCTTATATGTATAAGATCAGTTTGCTTGGTGTTTAGTAAAGGGATGATCTTGAACCCTCTTTAATTCAATTGGTTTGCCTAAAGCTACTACATCCTTCTGCTTGATCTCTGCAATCCTTCTCCAATTTTTATTCCAAGGTTTTTTCCACCTGATTATAGACTTTATAGTAGTTAATAGGATTAGATTAAGTCACTTTAAAATTTCATCAATATCTTTTAGACTTTTAATTTCAACAATTAATCCTTTGCATATTAGGTTTATGACAATTCGGTTTAAAAAAAAAAAAAGGTTTATGACACATTAAATCTTTCATTAATATTACATTAAAGACTAATAGATTTAATAATGTCATGTATACATATTTTTTTTACATATTATTAATAACTTTGAGTGTCATTATTATTATGTGTATATTATATTATTAAATCTGTTAGACTTTTCAATTAAAAACTAGTCATTAACCCCTGCATTACATAATATATATTTTTGTTTGAATATTAAATTTGATAATTGTAGTAGTTATTAACAAGAATTCATTATGATTGTAGTTGCATATGGAATTGTATATTCTAAAATTAGGAATTTGTTATGATTTGATGCACTAGGATTCTAATCAATGATTAAAATATTGAACACAATTTAAATTCAATTAAAATAATAATGTATAAGTTTGTGAGGTTTCAAAAACTTGTGTAGCATAATATTACAAAGTCAACAAAAGTCAAAAACCTAGTATTAATATGATTTAGTTTCGGAATGGTGGTTAGTGTTGCCAACAAGATATTGCTTGAAATGCAAGGGCAATCAATTTCAAAATGGTGGTAGGTGTCAATCGACTTTACAAGACATGGCGGAGGAGGCCAAGAAGTCAGAGAAGAGAGAAAAGACAAAGGAGAGAGGAGACAAATAAAAAAATGGGTGAGAAAAAAGTCATTGGAGTGATTAGGAAGTGGGCAAGATAGAATTAATTAACTTTTGCAAAAATGAGAATGAGAATACAACTAAGAATCCTAAATATTAGGGATTCTCATTTGGTTTCATAAAATGAGAAACGCAAAATGCATTCTCCAAAAAAATTTCTTTTACCAATTTTAATAAACTTATCAAACACATTCAAAAATTGCAAAATTTATATTTATGTACAGATATCATTCTTTCTTATCTCTGAGCATCATTGTGAAGGACTGATCATGTATACATATAAAGATTTTGATAGAATATACCATGTATACTACAACTTTGATCATGTATACATATAAAGACTTTGATAGAATATATGCAACATACTGCATAAAAATTTACTCTTGTGATTCTGTAAACTAAAACAAAAATTTTTACCATATAAATAAATAAGAACAATTAAATATACTCATGAACCATATGATAACATATTGATAAGTGCAAATATGATCAAGTTAGTGTTTGATACTGTAAAGTTGTAATTTACAACTAGTTTATGTTGGCTTTAATTCTGTGCCAAAATTGATTGTAATTTTATTCAATCTTTTGTACCCTGTATTTTATGTGGGATTTCTTGTAAGGGTTGTGTGTGAGAGAGAGATTGTGAAGACTCAAGACTATTAAAGACTAAAGAAGTTTTTGCGAGTAGCTTACGAGAAGGCTTCCCACGAAGTGAAGCATGTGCCCAGCACATGACTGGAATGCGAAGAGTCAAGACAGGATGTAGACAGCTGGTTTTCGCGAGTGTCTCGCGGGTAAGGCTTTCTCGCGAGATATCCGCAAAACATTTTGTTTTGCCAATCTGTCATATCTGATACACACTATCTCTACCCACACTATATATACCCACATTACCCACAGATGTTGAGAAGAGTTTCTGAGAGAAAACCCTAACCATAACCCTTGAGAGTTAGAGATTGTTATACCCACATTTCTCTACACAATCCATTGTGGTTTTTCTTCAACTCCTACCTCTTCGTTTTCATATCCTTGAGAGGTTGATAGCTCAAACATTTACCACACCCTTTCAGAGTGTCAAGTGAGGTTTTGATGCTGTTGGGAAGTATTGAAAGAAGCCAAACTTTGGCATATGCAATCGGGCGTATTGTGAGATCTGGAGAGCTAGACAAGACACGGTTCTGAGAAGCCTTGTTGGAGTAGGAGCTTGGAGGGCTTTGGTGCATTGAGTAAATTAGACTTGGAGGGTCTCTTGTTATTCGTGTATCCCAACTAATTGTCTAGTGGATCGATTTACCGCTTGGAGGGTGGCGGAGAGGTTTTACGTCGAGTACTTCGATTTCCTCTTTGATAACACATCAGCGTGTTATCTTGTGTTTGCATCATTCTTCCCTACTCTTTTAGCTTTCATTTTATTGCTGTGTTTTAATGAATATTGCTTAGAGTAGTTATATTGTTTATCCACTCACATTTACTCTATTCCGCACTTAATATAAGTTAGAGTAAATCAATCGAGCCGTAATATTTAATTTGGAGGTCTAAACATTTCTTGTGTTTTTTTTTAACACATTTTCAAGTTTTCAATTGGTATCAGAGCGGGTACACTTGTTGTGGTTTTATTACCTAAGTGTGATCCTAGACCCCTTTGTGATGGATCGATCACAATTGCTCAATGCTCCACCATTCTTTGATGGGAGCAACTATGCGTTTTGGAAAGCCCGTATGAGGGCATTCATGTGTGCTATAGATGGGTTAGTATGGGATTCTATCGAGAATGGGTATGTCAAACCCACGACACCCAAGTCTGAATGGGACAAGGTAGCTTTTGCTTTGACAAAGGCAAATAGTAAAACTATTAACATTATATTCTGTGGTGTGTTTATTGATGAATTTCACAGGATATTGCATGTGGAGACTGCCAAGGAAGCTTGGACGATTCTTGAGACTACCTATGAGAGTACCAAGAAAGTTAAGGATACAAAGCTCCAGATGCTTACCACCAGATTTGAAGAGCTCAAGATGGGTGACGATGAGTCATTTGATTTATTCTATGGCAAGCTCAATGAAATCATAATTGCTAAGCTCAATCTCAGAGAGAAGATTGAGGATGCCAAGGTGGTGAGAAAGATTTGGATGAGATCAAGATCCAAGAACTCATTGGATCTCTCCAAACATATAAGCTTGGACTGCCTTCCCACAAGTCAAGCAAATCACTTGCTCTCAAAACTATCACCGAGAGAATGGATGACTCCTTTGAGGAAGATGATGTGGAGAAGGAGGTAACATTCCTTACAAAGAACTTCCACAAATTTCTAAATATGAAAAACAGTGGGAAGTTGTTTAGTAAAGGAAAATTTTCATCCCCCAAAAGTGACAGGAAGGAGTTCAAAAAGAGAGATGAGAATGATTCTCAATCCCCGCAAGTAAATGTGTGCTACGAATGCAACGGTCGTGAACATCTCAAGAAGGAGTGTCCCAACTATTTGAGAGGGAAGGGTAAAGTGTTTGCCACTACCCTTAGCGATTCTGAAAGCTCAAATTCAAATACAGAAGGAGAATGTGACAATGAAGGAAATTATAAGGCCTTTATGACAACTGCCTCCGTTGATTCAAAGGATGATTTGAGCAATTTGGTTGATGAACTTGGTAATCTTTCCGAGGATGAGGAAGTTGAAGAATTGGAAGATGAAGACGTTTGCCAAAATGAAGGGGAGAACAACCTTCAAGAAGCATATGATTCTCTACTGGAAGATTGTGGCAAATACGCCAAAGTTGCGAACCTTGTTGTAAAAAAGATGAAAAAGGTTGAAGAAGAGCATAGGTGTATACTTGTGCAACTCAAGGAATCAAAGAGTGAAGTAGAAAGACTCAAGGGAGAGTTGGTTGAAGCTTACTCTAAGATCAAGTTTCTTGAACTTGAAATTATTCAAGCTAATGTCAAGGTTGAGCGCATCTATACCAAGACTCTTGACAATGTGCTATCCTTTCAAAAAATTTCATATGATAAGACCGGTTTAGGCTATACTAGAGAAGGAAGTTTTAGCAGTGAACCCAAGAAGGAAGCAAGGTTCGTATCAACCAAGAATGACGAGAAACTCAAAGAAGTGAAGCTTGAGATTGAGACCCTTACTACTGCAAAAAGAACCATTGTTGCAAAACCAAAGGAAAAAGGGAAATTATTACCCAAAAATCAAAGGGGGCCTCAAGTGAAGCATATGTGTCATCATTGTGGCGTACAAGGGCATACAAGACCAAATTCTTTCAAGCTTCATGCACTCAAGAAGGCTGACTCTATGCGTGGACAGGAAAGTTCAAAGAGAAGACCTAAGGGAGATAGTGAGGGACATCTCATTGGAGACGTTATGGAAATGTTGAAGAACATATCACTGTGCCTTGCTAGCTTCACTCCGAGGTTTGAAAGTTATGTTGGTCGTACCTCGCCATCTAAGGCTCTCACCCAAAATACTCGTAAAGAGTGGGTGAAGAAGGGTAGTTATGTATGATCACTTCCTTTGTCCATGCATTAATTCTTCCGATGTTTAGGGTCATAGGTTCATGTATCATGACATACATAATCCTCCTGTGTCATTACTTCTTGTTTATAACATGTTTCTTTTTCAAGTTTTCCTATGTATTTTTGTTTATCTTACTTTACATGTTCTGTTTTTGAGTGTGTTGAAAAAATTCAAAAACCCATAAAAATTGAAAAATCTTCAAAAAGTTTGATCACTTGTATTGTATATATCACATGTGAGATTGGCCTAGTACCTTCATACTAATAGTGTAATGCATTTATGAGCTTAACTTGTTTTGTATGCACATATATCTTTGTGGGAAAAATCTTGAAAGTTATGTGTAATTGTTGTAAATCAATCTTCAAGCTTGTCATGAATGATTAGTTAATAGTCTTGATGGTCTTGATACATACATAGACTTGTGTCTATATCTCTTCTTACTTTATTTTTATGTTTTTGCACTATAGCTCACCAAATGTAAATCTCAAAATGAAAAAGAGATTATGAGCTGCAAAAGCCATTGAAGAACATATCACTGTGCCTTGCTAGCTTCACTCCATGATTTGAAAGTTATGTTGGTCGTACCCCGCCGTCTAAGGCTCTCACCCAAAATACTCGTAAAGAGTGGGTGAAGAAGGGTACTTATGCATGATCACTTCCTTTGTCCATGCATTAATTCTTCCGATGTTTAGGGTCATAGGTTC
This sequence comes from Quercus robur, assembly GCF_932294415.1. Classification (NCBI taxonomy): domain Eukaryota; kingdom Viridiplantae; phylum Streptophyta; class Magnoliopsida; order Fagales; family Fagaceae; genus Quercus; species Quercus robur. Next base: position 84,302,035 of record NC_065535.1, read on the forward strand.
ATCTATCATGACATACATAATCCTCCTGTGTCATTACTTCCTGTTTATAGCATCTTTCTTTTTCAAGTTTTGTTATGTATTTTTGTTTATCTTACTTTTACATGTTCTATTTTCGAGTGTGCTGAAAAAATTCAAAAACCCATAAAAATTGAAAAAATTTCAAAAAGTATGATCACTTGTATTGTATATATCACATATGAGTTTGGCCTAGTACCTTTGTACTAATAGCGTAATGCATTTATGAGCTTAACTTGTTTTATATGCACATATATCTTTGTGGAAAAAATCTTGAAAGCTATGTGTGATGGTTGTAAATTGATCTTCAAGCTTGTCATGAATGATTGGTCAATAGTGTTGATGGTCTTGATACTTACATAGACTTGTGTCTATATCTCTTCTCACTTTATTTTTATGTTTCTGTACTATAACTCACCAAATGTAAATCTCAAGATGAAAAAGAGATTATGAGCTGTAAAAACCGTCGCACATACTAGTATTTGACTAGGAAAAAGTATTTGACTAGGAAAAAGTATTTGACTAGGAAAAAGGGAAAACGACTTTTTATTGAAATGTATGGTGCTCAAAAAGCCAAAGGTTTATTCTCAATATTGAAATATCAAAAATTTCAAGCACCGATCTCAAAATGAGATGTATTGTTCAAAAATGATCAAATGTTATGATTTGTAAAGAAGCCAAATAAAAATCTTCAAAGATGTGTAATCATTTTCTTATGAGATGTCATATATATTTATTTCTATAATTAAGATAGACCACTTGACTTAATACCAATTGTGTATGACTTGATTGAATTGATCATTGAAACTTTACACTGATCTAAGAATTATTCCACATTTGATACTCACCGACAACACACAAGTTTTAGTTCAATTAATGTTTATTTCATTTGTGTGATTGTACATGATCAAATGTGATGTGTATGCTCAATTGCTTATCAATCAAACTCAAAAAGATTTTTGAGTATTTTATATGTTTTTTAAAGTGTTTTTATACTTTCGTGCTTTAAGTTTTTGCTTTTATACTTTGGTTTCCTCTTCGATAACACATCGGTGTGTTATCTTGTGTTTGCATTCTTCTTCTCTACTCTTTTAGTTTTCATTTTATTGCTGTATTTTAATGAATATGGTTTAGAGTAGTTATATTGTTTATCCGCTTGCATTTACTTTATTCCGCACTTAGTATAAGTTAGAATAAAATCAATCGAACCGTAATATTTAATTTGGGGGTCTAAACAGCTCTTGTGTTTTTTTTAACACATTTTCAAGCTTTCAGATACTATTTCTTTAAAACATATTTTGCTCTTCACACACTATTTCCGTAATAGTGCTTTGAAACTCTTAGATTCTACCTCTAAGAATACAATGATCAATAGTTGTTAGAAGAATAACAATCATCATGCATCGGCAAATGAAACTATGCGTGTGTCTCTCTGTATGACTCTAAGCATGAATGGAAGAAAAAAAATGACTGAAATGAAATGGGGGACAACTATTTATAAGCACATTTGCACCAATCCAAAAAATGTGCAATACGAACAGACACATTATTACATTGCATTCCAGACATGCACACAGTAAATACACATGATGTTAATTTCCTCCGGCTTTAATTTTGGCTCAAAAAGAACCACTCAAACACTTGCAAAAAACCATTTTTAACATATTATAATTTTATATCACAATTTTTTTTTAATCATCAAAGTCTTATAATTCAGTGGTATAATCTACTTTCTTTTTCTGAGAGAACTAGTGTTCAATTCCCCCTCCTTATTGTTATAACTTATAACTATCAAATTATAAAGTTAAAAATAAATCTCCAATTGTAATAGAAAAAGGACTCAATTACATCAAATTATTTCACCTTGTACTAGATGGGAATAAGATATAGTTGAAGTACATTGCATAATCTACATGAAAAAGCATATATTTTCTTAAGAAGTTTTCCCTTGTTTACGTTTCTAAAAATTGAATTCATGTTTAGAAATGAAAGTTAATTAAGTATTTAAGTTCCATTCAATTCTAAATTGCTGATATAAGGGCATATTGTAATTCAAAACCTTTCCTCTCTAGACCCCTAAATATTTTGTGCATGGAGAAATGTTAATTCAATATTAGAGTATTAGTAAAAGAGTACTAGTAATTCAAAAGTAAAATAAAATTATGGTTATTTTTTTTTTTTAGAAAAAATAAATAGTCATATTGATTTGATATGAAAAGTGATGTGAATGATAATTCAAAGTGTGAAAAACAAAGGTGAACACGTAACACTACGTATAATTTAATTCATTTTCAAGAAAAAAAAAAAAAAAGAGTTATGAACCACCTCTACGTACGAAATTGCCTCCAAAAATAGTGGATACATTATCTCTTCATGTCAGAAAATATGGAGAAACTAGAAAACGAAATTAAGTCATGCTGCTTTACAAAGTTATGAATCAGTCCTCTACGAAATTGTCTTCAAAATGGTGGATACATTATCTTTTCATGTCAGAAAGTTTGAGAGTTCTTTTTGCATACTAGAATACCTAACAACCAGAAAATGAATTTAAGTCATATGCTGCTTAATTTGCAATTTGTTCAAATTGTTTAAAGCAAATTTAGAAATCATGGTCTACATGTGAGAAAAAGTTAATTGGTAATTGTCTACTTCATCTCCACTTCTTGAATTGCTTTGTCTTTTTTTGCTGGAAGATGCCAAATATATATATATATATATATATATATATATATATATATATACATGTTACACAGTCTCCTCAAACCATGAGCATTTTGCTATATAATGGTTCTAGAATGGCCTAAAGTCCATAAAATATCTACAAGCTGCATAATTACAGCTTCATGATTGATGATCACACATATTATATGGATCATAATGTATATAAAAGAAAACATAACGATTGGGGGACCATAAACAACCCATACCTTTAAATCCCAATAAAATAAGAAATCTTCATCACATGCCACCATGTGATGGGGTTGGGATGAAAATACTCTCTCTCTCTCTCTCTCTTAATTACATTTCACTTGACTCAATTTTTCCTTTTGTTAGGGGGAAGTCCAAAAACATAAACCCTATAATTTTATTCTGTCCTTTTAGACCTCTCTTTCTTTTTCTTTTTTTTTTTTCTTTTTTTTTTAATTGTACCAAACAAATTCCCACCTATAATATCAAGTATTTCATAATTTCTAAGAGTTTGACACAATAATGAAAGTATGAAATTTTGAAATATCATATTTAAAAGCATGAGGTTTAATTTGTTACAAAAATTAAACTATAGGGATTATTATTTATTACTTTTCCTAGCTTTTTAATTTTAATCTTAAGATTTGTTTGTTTGTTTTCCTTACCCCATATGACGTATTGTTTATACCCCACTGCGCACTTACTAGGAAAGTAAGGCATTTTTGTGGGTAAGTCGCACTTTATGAGTGAAGTGATAAACCCTACTCACCTCCCCCTCTCTATAAAGCTGGTAGACAGATATATATGTTAAAGTGGTCCATGAAAGACTCTGTATGGGCATTGGTCATTTCTCTCTTCCTCCTTTACTCTCTCTCTCTCTCTCTCTCTCTCTCTCTCTCTCTCTCTCAAAAAACACACTGGCACAAGCTATTGTGTCTTCTACACAAGAAAGACACAAAGGGATATATGTCAAAGAGAGTGAAAGTGAGATCTGAGGATTTTTTTTTTGCGGGTGATGAAATTTTGTGCAAGTCCTGGTCATGCTTTTCCACAGCTTTCTTGAACTTCTTTTTGCTTATTCTCTAAGATTAACACTTATGGAAGCTCAAGAAAGCTGTGGGAGAACATGGCAAGTTCAGGATTTTGTGGGTGCAGCTAGCTGTTGTTGAAACTTGAGAGAGAGAGAGAGAGAGAGAGACTAGATCTCTCTCAATCCCTTTGTATCTACACCACAATTCTCAAGGCGGCTTAATTTCCTAATATTATCTGCATGTATCATGGTAAGAATCAGAATTCTCATACATGTCACTGCAGTTTCATCATGATATTTTTCTTTCAATTTTGTTTACATCTAATATAGGATAATTCACATAAAGTCCAGAGCTTTCTTCAAGAAAAAACAATTTTGACTCTGATTTACAATGTGGGTTTTTATCTTCCTCATGTTTCTTTACAGAATTTAATTTTTCTTCCACACCTATCGAAAAAAGAAGAAAGTAAAGAATTTTATTTTATTCTTAGTTTATATTTCTTTGTTAACTTAAATATACTGCTACACGTTTGAACCATGCATGAAAGAAAGCAGAAATTTTGTTAGAAATTACATATATATTGCTGAAGAAGAAATATCTTTTTTTACTTACTACACAGTGAAAAAAAAAAAAACAAAAAAACAAAAAACAAAAAAAATAATAATGAGAGTTACGTTGCAGAGAAGATTCCCTAGCTTTTCTTTTTATCATCAATGATGATAGTTCTTCCTGTTGGCCTTTAGGTTTTTCCTCCACATCTTCTCCTACATTTCAGTGAAAAAGGTTAAACTTTGTCACTATGTGACATCATTTTTTTAACCACTCCCGTCTCATTCTGACTTTCAGTTTTTTTACCGCCTCCCCGGCCCCTCTTCTCTCTCCCACTGTCTAGATCTCCTGCACCTGTTGTAACCTTATGGAATACGCAACAATGTATTAGGAACTGGAATTGGGTTGTAAAACTGTGTTTCCAAGTGTATTATAGCTAGGTGTTTTTCTTGTTGATAAATTATAACTCGCAACAATGTGTTAGGTACAAGAATTGGGTTGTAACTGCGTTTCCAAGTGCATTATGGTTAGATTTTTTTTTTGCTTGATGAATTACAGCTAGCAACAATGTATTAGGCACAAGAATTGGGTTTTAACTGCGTTTCCTAGTGCATTATAGCTAGATTTTTTTTTTTCTTGTTGATTAATTATAGCTAGCAACAATGTATTAGGTACAAGAATTGGGTTTTAACTGCGTTTCCAAGTGCATCATAGCTGGAAATGTTTTTTTTTCTTGTTGAATTATAGCTAGAAATATAATGATTCCCTTTATCTTTCTTTTTTACTTTTGCTTTCTTTCCCCTCATAATCTTGGGATCTTCAAGAATGGAATAACTTTCTAAGATCTCGAATCAAACCCCAACTTATACTACCTCAGCTAGGGCCTAAGAGGCTGTGCTTCCCTTGATCTAGACACTAGCTAGCTATATGAATGTTATCAAAGACAGAAGTAATTAAGTCACGAGAATTTATAAGCCTTGCTGCTGCATTAATTATTGACTGGATTATTGCTAGTCTTTGTAAAATACATGTCCTTCTAGTTGATGCAATGTTTAATTTTATCTTCTTCTTCTTGTTATTGTCACTATCCATGGCTATAATGAGATGAATGATGCCTAGGTGCTGAAGAGAGTGGAATGAAATTTTGATTCCTCACAAGATTATGAGATTCCAAATTGTCCTTCTTTTCGCACGCAGTTGCAAAGGTAATTTTGTTTTTAAAAGAAATTATTACATTTTTTTCATTCTTGAAATATATGTATATGACTCTAATTAATTTTTTTTTTATATAATTCAATTACTATGCATAGTCGAAATTTTTAGTTTTTTCTTTCTTTTCAATCTTAACGTATATGTACATAATTCTCATTTTTTTATAATTTAATTCTTAAAAAAAAAAAAAAAAAAAAAAAAACGAAGAGTAGAATTCAAATATTGATTCTTTTTGTAAAAGAGATCAAGTAGTACCATATATGTAAATAATTCTCATTTAATTGTATATTTCTTTTTTTTTTATACTCATTTGATACTTTAATTATTGAAGAATTTTCCCTTTGAAGCATATTTTCTGTATTCCAAAGTGAAATTTTCACCTTTGTTAAATCGTTTGGATTTTGGATCAATCCATTGTATGTAACTCTCTATTGTATGTTGCTATTTCATAAAATTTTCTTCTTTTTTATTGCCCTTGGATGTATCTCTTTTTTTTCTTTTTTTGATGAAGATGTACCCCTATGATCTTCAACAATTCATGATAAGATGAGGGCAGAAAAAAGCAAGCTACATGCAAAAACCACGCTGAGAATTTTCAGAAGGGCCAAAGAACTTTAAAGGTAGCTGCCTCACAAGCATCCTTGTCTCAACCAACTTTTCTTTTTTTGTTTCTTCTGTGGATTCATCCAATAATCTTTCAACAAGTAATGTGGGTAATAATAAATAGTCACCAATCACCATCTTTGGCACGGTGGCACCACCAACGTTAAAAGCATTGATCTGCAAACATCTGAGTCTATAAAATGAGCTACAGTAAAAAAAAAAAAAAAAAAAGATTTAGAGTGGGGAAAAATTCAAAAAAGGACCTTTTGAAGAAATGAATGATGCTATAAATTGATTCTTTACCATGTACAAGGGATTAGCCAAGGAAATAAAACAAGTCTAATGAAGGTTAGGTCCACCAAAGTCAAATCAAAATGTAGCCCAGACAAGGAGGCGTGGCAGTTCTGTGCTCCATAAGAGAAATAAAGGTATTGTACAGATCATGAAAGCCGATACTAGACCCTATTAACGAATTTTCAGGGGTTGGGGGGCCATAAACTCTTATGGTTTTAATGCCTGAAATTCATTCCATTAATATACTGTTTAGTTAGCCAGTGGCACAACATGAAATCATAATTACTGACATGGTAAATTATGATTTGAATAACACCATTTTTCTAATTGAGAACAATTTGATAGAAAATATAAATAAATAAAAACCACAATTTTGGTCTTTGACTAACTTTTCGTGTATTACCTAATTTTCATGTTCCATTTCAGATGTTCAGCCATATTTACCATCCTTTGAAGTGTAATTTTTTTATTTTTCTTTTTTCTGCCTCTGAGCTTTAGCAGTAAAGTTATGAGAGATAGACCTTTTATTCAAAAATTAAACAACTGCAATCTTAAAAAATATCCAAATAATATATCTTCAGATTCATGTTTTTTGCTTTCAATTAATTTGGAATCATATCCCATCCTAATCTGCTAATTTCTTACTAATTATTAAGTCATAATTAATCAACAACTTTAAAATTTGTAATTCAAAGGCATCTACCCCATTCTCTGTGGAAGAATTTGAGTTTAAATCCTCCGCCCTTGATATGTTTCCATCAAGATGTGTTATATGGAACCTTCTTAAAAAAAATTCCTATACCAAAATAAAAATAAATAAATAAATAAAAAGTTCAAACATTAGTAATACGTCCCCCACCTCCTCCTTTCTTTTTTAGGTACAACTATACTTTTATGGTTTTATCTGCTTTGAACAAATCAACAAAAAAACTAATCCAATCCCACACTAAACTCAAAAAAAAAAAAAAAAATTAAAGAGGAATTAAAAAAATTAATCTAAAAGATATGACTCTAGGATTCTAATTTGTTTGAAAGTAAATCCATAATCCAAAATTAGGATAGAAATTTTGGACGATTTATAAAATAAAATTATATTCAAGTTACATCCCAACATGATAATCTCACTGGCAAAAAATACAAAATCCTTGTGAAGGTCACCCGAGAAAGAGTATTAAAAAACCAATGATGTTTATCATTGGAGTCGTTCTTCATTGAGAAAACATACTTCCAAATTAAAGAACTGAAATTAGTATTCTCCAAATCTTATATATGGGCATTCCCTTCTAGGGAAAAAAAACACAAGGATACACTTTAACTGCATTTTGGTAATACTTGTCTTGCTTCTGAAAGGCATGCATTTATTGCTTTGAGTATGTGATTGTGTATTTAAGAGCAAGAAAGCAGACTTCTCATTCTGCCAACCAAAAACTAATTGAAAGTCAGATAAACAATATCTTAAATTACCAATTGTCTCACTTAAATTATTAGTATATGGTAAATTTAATTATTCAACCACATATTAGATTGAGTGAAGGAGATAAGGATCGAATTCAAGATCTCATACTCTAATACCATATTAAATTATCGATTATTCAAAAAATTTAAACTATTAGAATATGATAAATTTAATCATTTAACCAGATATTTCTAACACAATACATGGTTGATGGATGTAATAATATCCCTGATACGAAAATTCCTGCTGTGATTGAGAGGAAAAGAATCAAGCATCTCTCTAGTTGGCTCCAAGGTTGCAAATCACAGGGTAGCATTTTTTATAAACCTTTTGGTGTTGAAACCTTTATTACCAAGACTGCAGAGTTGGACCTCCTTTTTAATGAACACATATCCTTCTTTAAGAAAGGTCTTTAGGTTAGGGACCTCCATCCAAAACGGATGCATCATCAAAATGCTTTAGGAGCTAGTGCCGACATTGCACATTTTATTGATTTCTTTCTAAACAAACTCATGATCATAATGATTTTGTCAATGTCTATACTTAGTGTCATATATGATGATCAAAAACTGATACCAAACTTGAATTGTGGTAGGTTGATGGCCAACATAAAATTTAATAACTTTGTAAACTCTTACTCAAAACATATTATCACTAAAAGAAATTTCATTTGTTTTTCTACAATATAACATGCATTTGTGTTATTCATATGATTACAAAAAATGGTGAAAGATTTGTAAATATTTGAGTAGGCCCCTTATATCCCTAATTTTCATCCCTTTCATTCGTTTGTATGCAAGCAATTGTTATATTCCTCATGAATAAAATACTCCTCTAGCCATCAAACCTACACTTATTTTTTCTCCAATTTCATAATTATATGTCAATCCAGCTTCGTCAACTTATGCATAATATTTTTTTCATAGCCGATCTGAAACTTAGATTGTGGTAGGTTAATGACCAGCATAAATCATGCTATCATTATTATTTAAGGGGAAAAAAACATAACATCTCTTATTCAAAATAGAATATTACCACTAAATGAAGTCTTTTTTTGCTTTTCTACAATATATATAACATGAGATTGTATTATTCTTGTGATAACGAAAGAAAGTGAAAGATTTATAAATATTCAAGCAAACCTCCTTGTAGGGACACGAATCTCTAGCGGCCCAACAATAATGCTGGGCTCGCCTACAGAAAATCCCTTACAATAACATTTGTAGAGAGTGGGCTTGAAAGGCCATCGTTGGGTCACAGGGCGCTAGTTCAGGCCGGGCTTTAGATGAACCAAGACAAGAAAAGGCTTTAGTTTGGATATTCAGGCCTTACACCTTTGTATCTCGAGAGATTTGGCTCCTCGAATCATGTCCGAGGAGCGCTAATGTTCTCTCCGGTTACCCGACGGTGGGTTTTTCGGAGTGATGCGCATATATTCTCCGGGCATTCTCCCTCCTGCAGTTTTTCTCCGGAAGTGAGATGGGATCCCCCTCCTTATTAGTTTACCTTTCCTTTTATACTAGCCTACGTTTGTTGTCCCTCGTCCACGTGTAGGGTCGATCTTTCCAGGACAGATATCTGTCCCATCAATCTAATCCCGAATTTGTTGGAGATGATCAATAAAGCCTAAAAATCCGGCTCTGTTGGGTGCAGTGTCATATCAGTGAAGGGTATTAAGGACAACTGCCCCAAGATATTTTCTGATCTCTCAAGTTAGCTTGTATTCCACTCTAACCCGGGAGACTTTGGGTCTGCCGAGGACTAAGCTGTCCTCGGCTGTACCTTCGGGTCACTTTGGGCTTCCTATTTTTGGACTTGGGCCCTGACCTCCTTTAGTTTGGGGCCTGTGGACTCCCCATAAGTGAGCGAGCCGGGCCCCTAAACTATTGGGCCCCACACTCCTATATCCCCAATTTCATCTCTTCCATTTGTTTCATACACAAATAATTGTTATAGTCCTCATGAACAAAGTAAAGATTGTCAAATTCACCTAGAAGTCTAGTCATTCATCCTACACTTGTTTTTGTCAACTTCTGGAACTACATTATATTCAACAACTTGAGAATGGTATTTTGTTCATAACTAGTTTAAAGTCTAAATTGTGGTAGGTTGATGCCAATATAAAATTTAGTCACTTAATTGATTTTATAAAAATAAAAAACATAACATCTCTTACTCAAAGCACGGTACCAATAAAGGAAGTATTGCTTTTCTATAAAAATAACATGAAATTATGTTTTCTTTTTATTACAAACGATGGTGAAAATTTTATATATATTCAAGCGGGCCCCTCTATATCCCCCAATTTTCATTTTCTTTTTTTTTTTTTTTTTTTTTTTTTTTCATTTCGTACACAAATAATTGCTATAGTCTAAAAGAATGAAGCCAAGATTTCAATTCCACCTACCCTTCTAGCCATTAATCCTACACTTGTTTTATCCAATTTTGGAATTATATGTCAATTCAGCTTCAAGAGCTTGAGCAAGATATTTTTTTTATGAGTAATGTTACATATACAAACTATTTTACAATATTTTTACAAACTACTAATATGGCTTTAACATTTTTCAAATAATTATTAGTAAATAAAAATGTGATATTGGTGATAGGTCTAGATTAATTAGTAAGAATTTGTTACATTAATATATAGTTTGTAAAAATGCGGTAATATAATTTACAATTATAGCATTATTCTTTTTTCATAATCAGTCCCAAACCTAAATTGTGGTAGCTAAGTTGATGGCCAGCATAAGTCATGCTACTATTATTATTTGAGGAAAAAAAACAGAACATCTCATACTCAAAAATGTGTTACCACTAAAGGAAGTCACAATTAATTTTCTACAATATATCACTAAATTGTGTTTTTCTTTTGAAAATATTCAAATTGTCCCTTATTTTCCTAATTTTCATCTCTTCTGTTCATTTCATACACAAATAATTGTTATAATACTCAACAATTTGCCAAGATTCTCAATTCCACCTAACCTTTTTTCTTTTATACAAAAATAACATGAAATTATGTGTTCTTTTTATTACAAACGATGATGAAAATTTTATAAAAATTCTAGCGGGCCCCTCTATATCCCCCAATTTTCATCTTTTTTTTTTTTTTTCTTCTTCATTTCGTACACAAATAATTGCTATAGTCTAAAAGAATGAAGCGAAGATTCAATTCCACCTACCCTTCTAGCCATTAACCCTACACTTGTTTTATCCAATTTTGGAATTATATGTCAATTCAGCTTCGAGAGCTTGAGCAAGATATTTTTTTCATGAGTAATGTTACATACACAAACTATTTTACAACATTTTTACAAACTGTTAATGTGGCTTTAACATTTTCCAAATAATTATTAATAAATAAAAATGTGATGTTGGTGATGGGTCCAGATTAACTAGTAAGAATTTGTCACATTAATAGTTTGTAAAAATATTGTAAAATAATTTATGACTGTAGCATTATTTTTTTTTCATAATCAGTCCCAAACCTAAATTGTGGTAGCTAGGTTGATGGCCAGCATAAGTCACGCTACTATTATTATTTGAGGGAAAAAAAAAAACAGAACATCTCTTACTCAAAAATGTGTTACCACTAAAGGAAGTCACATTTAATTTTCTACAATATATCACTAAATTGTTTTTTCTTTTGAAAACATTCAAATTGTCCCCAATATTCCTAATTTTCATCTCTTCCGTTCATTTCATACACAAATAATTGTTATAATACTCAACAATGAAGCCAAGATTCTCAATTCCACCTAACCTTTTGGCTATTAATCCTACCTTTGTTTTTTGTTCAATTCCAGAACTATATCTCAATTCAGCTTCAACAACTTCAGCATGATATTTTGTTCATAGCTTGTCGCAAGCCTGATTTGTCGTAGGTTGATGGCCCAATATAAATTCAATCACTGTATTGACAACAACATAACATCCCTTACTCAAAAGCATGCTCTACCACTAAAGTGAGTTGCATTTGCTTTTCTATATAACATGAAATTGTGTTGTTCTTGTCATTACAAAAGATATAAATATTCAAGCAGGCCCCTATATCCCCAATTTTCATCTCTACCATTCATTTCATACACAAATAATTGTTAGGAATGAAGTTAAGATTCCCAATTCCAGCTATCTTTCTATCCTACACTTACTTTTTGGTGCAATTTCAGAATTATATGTCAATTCAGCTTCAGTAGTTGAGCATAATTATAGTCTTTTGAGATCTTAGGAACATATGCTTAATTACAAAGAGAAACTACTAATGCATGTGAATGCTTTGCCATAAATGAAGTAAAGATCATCATTGCTACCTAAACAATTTAAGTATATTGCAACAATCCAAGTTAAGATATCAAAGAAGAATAGCAAATGCATGATAACTCTCTCCAATACCTTCCCATAGTATAAACCTCTCTTTGTCTTCAGCTTTATGTACATATATTTATGTAAGTACTTAATCACACACACGTACACCCCTAAGGAGAGACTTTTTAGGTACATTAACAATTGACATTAAAAAAACCACACATTCTAACACATTTAGAAGAACAATCTTAACTTAAAATTGCTTCACTACCAATCCATAAGGACGCCTTCCCGTGATTCACGGTGGACTGAATTAATGTACACCTCTCAAATGAAGAGACTTATAAGAGGTCACCCTTTAAAGCCAATTTGGAATGTTGTGCTCCAAGGGATGATCTTTATTTATATAAAAGTCAATCTAAACAACGTACGTAATGATGCCAATATCTTGAAAATGACTTGGGATGGTAAAAAGCTTAAGAAGAAATCAAATTAAACTTTTACTTGAGAAACTACGGGAACCTGAAAGAGAAACGGCATAGAGAAACAAAAATTCTGCCACAGAGTATTAGCTGGGAATCCAACAGTCACATCACTGTTGGTATCATATCTTGTTCGGCCATTTGAGCAATGGGACATCATTTTTTGAAACAGCAAAAACTTTTAACATATCTTATCTGATATGGAAGTGTCCAACAACTATAAATGGAAACTTTGTTGACCAAGATACTAACAGAGAGGACTAAGAATGATAGTTCTACTGTACAGCTAGCCATGTAGTCGTAATTTTTACTTAAAATAGATCAAGGAGATGTATTCATACTTCAAACATAACATGTAACCCTTATGGACTTCAAAGGAGCTGTACTTGTAAAATACAGGGATGGTTGGCATACATATACTCTTGGCATGCTTGCATGCACCATGCATGTACTGTGAATGCATATTCACATACGATCAGTTGCTTTATATTCAATGATCAATTTGCATTCCTCACATAGATATGAGATCAGTTTAGAATAACAGTAAACCAATCAAAATAAAGAGACAAATTACAAGTCCTAGATATAAATGGAATCAACTTCACTATCCATTCAACAAGACAAAACAACAGCAGAAATAAGACAACCATATCAAGAAAATTGTGCTTGATTTCCTTTAATATCCTTTTTTTTGGGGCTTGACTTACACTGTTTACCCACCTCTCTTTTCCATTTTCACAAAGCACAAGGAAATCTTAGCTAGCTTTCCAACGCCATCCTTTTCCACCAAAGGGAAAAGTTAAAGAAAGAACCAACTCTTTTTTGATTCCACGAAAAAATAAATCTCACCTTTTTTGACTTAGTAATGAATCCTCGTTAGTTGAGAAACTAATCCAACCATTGGTTTTACTTTAAATGGTCCTTTTCTAAAGCATTACTAGCAATAATTCAAGGGCATATAAACTATAAGCATGATAAATCCAAAGGGGAAAAAGGAGCACTCTACTCTTACACTTAATTGAATATTCATAATATAGTAATATTTTAAACTTAAAATTATCTAACAGCAAGTGATTAGAATATGCATTTGATTAGTGGGCGACAATTAGACATGAACCATCATATAAATAAAGTAGTTGGGTCATATGCGATATGACCCGTGCCATTTTTTTTTTAAAAAAAAGAGGTGGCCTATTTATTGGATGGATTCAAGTTCTCGTGAGTGCATCATCTGTGACTCCAGCTAACTTCACTAAAGAAGCCAGTTATTGTGCTCATGTACACTGAAGATTTTTTTTTTTTGGTCAGATTTCTAAATGAATATGAAAATCAAGCAGGCACGGTTGCTCATTTTTTGGGTTTCATGAATCTTGGTTTGGCACTTAGTTTGGACCATGCGAGATTCACTCCTATAGATACATGAAAAAAACCAGGATCTGATCCAAAAACATCTCAGCCTTAAGCAGCAAGACAAGATGTTTCTTGCAGTGAACAAGAGGAACTTTCCCTTCCACTTGTCTTTACCTCAGTTAGGAAAAGAAAACCCTAATTTCCATTTACAAGTCGCTTCTTCATTCTACTCTTGTCTAGGTTTCTTCTCTCAAAGGCAATTCAACACAACTGTACAACATCTTACCTGTATTCTTTGTTCATAAAAGCTTCACCTAACCACTTAATTTTCATTTTATTGGCTTTAAAGGTTTGCTTAAAACACAATTGTGTAAAACTTTGTGTGGTCCATTCTAACATTTACTATTTATTCCTTCTAACTATTACTCGAACAAAATCTCATATTGCTCTTTCTAGTGTTAAAAAAGAAGTTTAAAAAAGAACCCTAATCAAGTTTAACTACATTAAACTTGACAAACCAACGGAAAAATAATTGTACGACTTATTAAGTGTACAAAGAACAGTGATTCGATCCAAAAAAAAAAAAATCGGATGCTAAATAACAGAACTACAATAAATAATAGTAACTCGCAAATGACATGATAGCCATAAATGAATCTGTAGGTAGGAATCTATTAAAAAAGGCTAATAATTCTGGCTGCACTTTGTATAAACATAATGACTTTTACCTTGTTGACCAAATATGTACCGATCAACTGGTCTATATAGCATGGTATTTTTTTTTAAAAAAAGGTGATCGCTGTTCGATTGATCTGCAAGTAGTATTTATGCTTGGCCTGCAATTGAACCTACACATGGGCACACTATAAAGCCAGACAAAACAATTATAAAAGAAACCCCACCATTGATCATAATAAACAATAGAAACAGAAGGACAGAAAGAAAAGGATATAGACAAGAGGAAAATACAATACTCAGGGAATCGTAATGTCTGTAAAGTACAAATAAAAAAGAAACTACTTATCCAAGACATTTCCAGAGTAGTAGGGACACAAAGAAGAAAAAAGATTTGACAATTATACGCTCAGTCTGTAGGAACAGAAACATACAAATTGAGCCTTATAATTAAAGCTCCAACAAAATCGTTACACCCAAGTAAATGAGTTGAGTTCTGATATACAACAGCAACAATGAATCTTGATCCCAAATTTTGGGCTCAGCCATGGATCTTTAACACATTAGTTAGGGTTTTTTCCATGTATTATTTTTCTCAATTCTATTATATCTGAAATTATATTCTCTGTTAATATATAAAGTTGAAATTTTTATAACTTGTATATTAAAATTTTGCATATAGAAAGAATACAAGGTGGAAAAAAAACTATGAAAACTGAATCAGGGAAATGAAAATATCACATCTGTGTGTATTTCAGATTGAATATCTTCTTTTTTATTGGAATGTCATGTGAATTTTGTATTTTCATACAAAGACATTTGAAGTATAACAGTTCAGAGATTTACACTTATATAAAACTTCCTGCTTTCTGAGTACTGTGTGACGAGGAACTGAAAAGGAAAGCATCAGAACAGTCACCCACATCATCAAAAAGAATTAAGATCACAAAAGAACCTCGACATCTATATTATCTACCATAGATATATCTATGAATGCATCATAAAGTTCATGGTAAAAGTAGTAAGATTTACCAGTGGATCCAAAGGAATTAACAGATCAGGGAATGCAATGGAAAAGGGTAGATGGAGATTATATCAATACCAACAGAACCGATCTTGAACTTTTCTTGACCCTGTCTGTATCTTCCCACAGCTTTATTGAACCGCAACCAAGAAAAACAAAATAAGAGAAAAAATAATAAGTCTCTTAACGCATGCAAAGTCTGAGCCTAGCTCGTAGCTGCAGTTCAAGAAAGCTGTGGAAGAATACAAAGAGGACCATCTCATAGGGCAACAGACTAGTAGATAAGATAGAGAGAGAGAGAGAGAGAGAGATGCTTTAGAAGCTTCAAGCCAATCAAAACAAAACCCTAAAAAGAAATGCCAAGACTGTGAAAATAAAAGGAAAGAAGTGGTAGATTGAAAGGTTTTGTGAGAGAGAGAGAGGCCAAAGGGGTAGAGAGAAGTGGTGTAGGTTCAGGAGATGAAGAGGGTGTGTATATATAGGGGAATTGAGGTCCCTTTTTACCACCAATCCCAAGAAGAATATTGGGCTTAAGAAGATTACAGATTACTGAACCCCACTTCTTCTTTCTTTTCTTTTTTTTTTCTTTCTTTTAAATTTTATTTTAGCTTTTTCCCGTTTTCACTAATTAAAAAGTGGAATACGTTTTGTTTGATCCGATTTAAACCGTCCATAAATAAATAATGTCAACAAGAAAGAAACGCATATAGGAATTGTAAAGAGTCATAAATTTACGTGCGGCTGGGATGCAACTTACCGGATCTGACGGTGGCGGTTACCCTAGTGGGGGTACACAAATGGGTCCCACCTTAGATCTGTCCATATATGTGGGGCTGGAAAACGTTTGTCCACGCACTTTAAAGTAAGTGATGTGTACTGGCTAATGAGAGATTGGGTTTATGGGGGGAAAGAAACATGTCCCACTTCAGTTGGAAATGAAATCTTCTTATATCAGTTGCTGCAGTTTTCACCTTAACCAATACTTGCTGAAATTACACTTCACACCTCAACTTTTATAATGCACATTTTACCTTTTAAATTATGAGTTTTATTATACTTTATATTCCAACATCAATTTTGTTGTTAACTTGGATGAAAATTTAAAATTTAAGGTACAAATTTTAATCAGAAGTATAATTTGGAATGGTAAACTGTAATTTCTACTTTGTTTTTAGAGAGATGCTACGTCTATAACATTTTTACAACAAATCATAAGTAGTTAGTTGTTATTGGTTCAAATTTGAAACTAACACTAAGATTATTTTTTTGCCCTAACAATAACAACCAGTAACAATCTGCCACTTAAGATTTATTGTAAAAATGATATAGACATATCATTTCTCTTGTTTTTAAGGAATTAAGAATTGAGTCTTTTTACGTGGTGTCATGCTTTTTTGTCAAAGTTAATAGCAAACTTAACGTCGGATTACAAAGTAGAATAAGAGTTATTATTTATGATGCAAAATGTGTATTCCAAAATTTTATGGTGCAAAGTGTAATCAGGGGTATAGTTTAAGTGGTAAAGAGTAATTTCCCTTGATATATTTAACGTACACGCTAATGGTTTAAATCTCTCACTCCCAATTGATATATATATATATATATATATAGTAATTATTTAGTATTTTGATGGGTTTTAATAAACTCAATTATTAAATTTTTTACAAAAGTTTTGAAGTTTAACTAATGAAAATGTTTAGGGTTTAAACTTCCCCTCTCTTAACTATCAAAAAAAGAACAAGTGGATTGGATTTGAAACTTGCTTACACCAATACACCAAAAAGAAACTCAATTGTGTCTTAACCCATATGGAACAATTATCATGGAGCGGATATCATAAGTTCCACATTTTATCCTATCCAATGTTATGAATACCATTTCAGAACCCGTTTCGGTTTGTCCATTGGAATGAAATATTTTGGTACCAGCCAATTTCAGGTACCGTTTTGGAAACCATTTCGGGAATTACTGCTAAAATATATATTTATATATTATTATTGCTCTTATGTAAAATAATTAATTTAATATAGCTTTCTATTAAAATAAAGTGGGATTATTATTTTAAAAAAACATTTATTTTATGGTTTTTTTTTTTTTTTTTGTAAATAAAACTCACATTTTGGGTAATTGTACACAAGGGAGCTTCCAAGAAGCTTCCTACTATCTACTTTTTCCCATCTCCCGTGATTAGTAGACTATAACAGTATAACCTACTAATGCAGATTGCTAGTCTTTCAACTCTCTTCATCATTTCATGTCTAAGCTCCTTTCTCCACTCATTCTCATCTTCTTCATCTCCTTTTTTTTTTTTTTCCACAATTCACGTCATTTTTGCTTCATCAATTCATCTTGCTCTTCAATTTTATTTTCAACTTCTCTGTCATAGTTGAGAGGGTCAGATAGTGAGAAATTATAGAGAGACTAGAAGCTACAGGACGCCGATCAAGTTTAGGAAGGGAAAATAAGAAGCCAAAATCATACTGGCCGGAAAAATGAATTTCGGCTGAAATTGGCCGGAATTGACCGGAACACCCAGAATGGCCCGAAATTTAATCTGAGGTGGAATGAAGGGTATTACCATTCCCGTTTACACATTGGTATGAGATATTCCGGCCCTCTCGGCTGGAACGGAACGGAATCCATAACAATGATCCTATCTAGTAAAATAATATTTATTTAGTATTTTGGAAGCAATATTTTCTTCTAGCATGTAATAATAAATTTTATTAACTAAATTTATAATGAGACTCACCATTCTTATGAGAGAATAGGGTATTACTCCTACAATATCTAATATTTTTTCTTGAATCAAAATCTTCTAGATTTATTTGAGTAAATTATACTATGAACTAAGGAGCTTTTAAAATCTTATATATCCATTTTGTAATAAGTAGATTAGATTTTTTCACATCCTTAATAATTTATAGATGACGTGGCAAAATCCAATTCATGATTAGATAATATTTTAGAAAATCCATAGCAAAGTTATCCCAAGAACTCAAAAGGATACTAATTCATTTTTCTAATTTATATAATGGCTATATACAACATTATTGTTGTTTTTATGAGTTCCATATGCACATTGCATAAGAGAGAGGCGCTACTCCTTCATTTAAGCGGAATACAATGAGATACGTACCAAGCAATTAAAAAGTTACATCATATACTTCTTTTAGTAATTTGCTTTCGTTTATAGTAAAAACTAAAAAAGTTCACCTTACTTTTTTTTTTTCCCTTTCCATCAAGAATCAAGACTCTTATGGCTCAACAGTATCATCTAATACTCTTCATGTGAAAACACCTCCCATTTTTTGTAATTACTAATTAGAGGGGGAGAAAACTTTCCTATCCTTCAACCAAATTTGTTGTTGTCCACTATTCTCTAACTGCAATTAAAGCATTAAAAAAAAGTGAGAGTAAAATCCTACTATAACTATTAAAAAAACACGAAAAGAAAACAAAGAAAGTGAGAGCCTTGATCAATTTAATTGTACAAACTTCTAAAAATCCCCCTAAAAAGAGGTATTTGCAATGTTTTCATATTCACAAATGGTCTTCATCATCAAAAAATAATAAAAATAAATTAGTGTGGGTTATAGTTAACTCAATTGATAAAGTTGGGAAGATTGAATCTCAGATCTTTTATTCAACCATCAAATACTTTACCAATTGAGTTAACTGGAACTTACAACTAATTAGTGTCTTAGGCCTTTAGCCTAATGATAAAAAGCAATTATCATAAAGTAGACGACATAAATTCAAATCCTATGGTATCAATTAAAAATCTATATTCGATAATATATTTTTTATATATAAAACCGAAGACGTTTGACTTTTATTTGATTTCATAATATTTTGTCACATAAAATTTAGTACCGCATAATTTTACACATCATTTTCTATTATATATTTTTAATTGATTTTATATCTCATCCTATATTAAAAGGTAAAATAATTTGAGTAATACTATAGACACAAACTATTTTACAACATTTTTACAAACTGCTGATGTGGCAAATTCTTACTAGTTCTAATATGGGCCCATCATTAACATCACATTTTTACTTGCAATAACTATTTGGAAAATACTAAAGCCACATCAGCAATTTGTAAAAATGTTGTAAAATAGTTTGTATTTGTAGCATTACTCAAAAAATTTTACACATCATTTTTATTATATATTTTTAATTGATTTTTTATTTCATTGTATATTTAAACCCTTTATTAAAATGTAATCAAATAATATTTTCTCTAAACTATATAATATGTAATTCCATATATAAATACAATCATAATAAATACTCTTTTCATAATTATTAATTTTAATATTTTTTATAAAAGAAAATATATATATATATATATATATCATATTTGGTTAATTTTTATGGGTTATTGACTAATTAAATGATAAAGAGTTATCATCAGGAGCAGACGCCATAAGTTAAAACTCTCTAAAAAAAATGTCAATTAACTTTGTTGGTTTTTTTTTAAGACTATGTATTTTTTCTTGCTTTTTCCCGAATAATGCTAGAGATACAAAGTATTTTACAGAAAATTTGACAAGTTACTGATGTGGTGAATGATTATTAGGAAATGAAAAAGTGATATTAATGGTTGGCCTAAATGAAAACCAATAAGATGTTGGTCATATCAATATTTTGTAAAAATGTTGTAAAATAGTTTGTGTCTATAGCATTACTCTTTTTTCCCATTAAACAAAAGGTCAATTATCTCCATTTTTAAAGACTATTTTTTTTTCCACATTAAATGCTTGAGATTGAATTTCACTTTTATTAGGATTTGAATCATTTGGACGTTTATGTGTAATAAGGAATTATTACCATGTAACCCCTAGCTAGCACGTAGCATGTATAATTTAAAAATAAAATCATAAAGCCTTTATTTTTACTTAAAGAATTTGCCATTTCAATGAATATAATGCTTTAATAGTAATATTTTATTCTATAAATGCTTGTGGGGTGTGGAGAGCAAAGGTTGGGGTTTAAATCTCTAAGAGAAATTTTCACACACATATACACTTAAATTAGGCTAGAGTAGAAATTCTATCTTGTATAAAAAAAATTAAAAAAAAAAAAATCTCTATTAAAATGAAATCAAATCATATCTCTTTAAACAGTAGAATATAAAATTCCATATATAAATACAATCATAATAAATATCATTTTCATAATTATATAATTATTAATATTTTTAATATTTAAAAAAAGAAAAAATATATCATATTTGGTTAAACTTCATGGGTTATTGACTAATTAAATAAAAAGGTCAATTAACTTTGTCTAATTTGTTTTTTGTTTTTAATCTTTGTATTTTTTCTTGTTTTTTTCCCTAAACAAAGGTCAATTATCTCTATTAGTAAAGACTATTTTTTCCCCATTAAATGCTTGAGATTGAATTTCACTTTTATTAGGATTTGAATGTTTATGTGTAAGGAATTATTACCATGAAACACCTAGCTAGCACGTAGCATGTATAATTTAAAATTAAAATCATAAAGCCTTTATTTCCATTTAAAGAATTTTCCTTTTCAATGAATAATGCTTTAATAGTAATATTTCATTCTGCATTTAAAACCTTCTATTAAAATGTAATCAAATCATATTTTATGATTTTCTTTAAATAGTAGAATATATAATTCCATATATAAATACAATCATAATAAATATCATTTTCATAATTATATAATTATTAATATTTTTAATATTTAAAAAATGAAAAAATATATATCATATTTGGTTAAACTTCATGGGTTATTGACTAATTAAATAAATATGTCAATTAATTTTGTATAATTTGTTTTTTTTTTCTTGTTTTTTTTCCCTAAACAAAAGGTCAATTATCTCTGTTAGTAAAGACTATTTTTTTTCCCCATTAAATGCTTGAGATTGAATTTCACTTTTATTAGGATTTGAATCATCTGAATTTTTATGTGTAAGGAATTATTACCATGAAACACCTAGCTAGCACGTAGCATGTATAATTTAAAATTAAAATCATAAAGCCTTTATTTCCATTAATTTAAATAATTTTCCTTTTCAATGAATAATGCTTTAATAGTAATATTTCATTCTGTATTTAAAACCTTCTATTAAAACGTAAACAAATCATATTTTATGATTTTCTTTAAATAGTATAATATATAAATATAATCATAATAAATATCATTTTTGTAATTATATAATTATTAATATTTTTAATATTTAAAAAATGAAAAAATATATATCATATTTGGTTAAACTTCATGGGTTATTGACTAATTAAATAAAAAGGTCAATTAACTTTGTCTAATTTGGTTTTTTTTTTTAATCTTTGTATTTTTTTTTTCTTGTTTTTTTCCCTAAACAAGAAGTCAATTATCTCTGATAGTAAAGACTATTTTTCCCCATTAAATGCTTGAGAGTGAATTTCACTTTTATTAGGATTTGAATCATTTGAATGTTTATGTGTAAGGAATTATTACCATGAAACACCTAGCTAGCACGTAGCATGTATAATTTAAAATTAAAATCATAAAGCCTTTATTTCCATTTAAAGAATTTTCCTTTTCAATGAATAATGCTTTAATAGTAATATTTCATTATGTATTTAAAACCTTCTATTAAAATGTAATTAAATCATATTTTATGATTTTCATTAAATAGTAGAATATATAATTCCATATATAAATACAATCATAATAAATATCATTTTCGTAATTATCTAATTATTACTATTTTTAATATTAAAAAAATGAAAAAATGTATGTCATATTTGGTTAAACTTCCTGGGTGCTGTTAATGGAGAAATTAGTCTTCTAGTGGACCATGTCATTTGTCCACCATTCCATTAAAAAAATTTCATTTGTTTAAAATTGCTTAGTCAATAATTAGTTTCTATTTTAAAAAAATTTCTAGCTCAGCAATTTTAAACATGTGAGAGTCTTTCAGTGGAATAGTGGGCCACGTCACTTGTCCACCATGAGTATCTTATAATTTCTCCTATTAACGGGTGTTGTACAGCACCCGTTAATGTGATAAAATTTAAAATAAACTATTTACGTTTTTCTAGGAATATGGAAAAAATTGAATATGTATTAAATGTGTGTCAGTTTAGATGGAGTATTGAAAAAACCAAAGTACACATCTAACATAAACCACAACTGAAAAATAAAACTTTGCCAATTTCCTATGCAAGTGAGATTTATGATAGATTATAAATGAATCACAGCTAGTTCATTACCGACAACCGTTAACAAAGTCCTTAAATAAAAAGGTCAATTAACTTTGTCTAATTTGGTTTTTTTTTTTGTATTTTTTTTTTCTTGATTTTCTCCCTAAACAAAAGGTCAATTATCTCTGTTAGTAAAGACTTTTTTTCCCCATTAATAAATGCTTGAAATTGAATTTCACTTTTATTAGGATTTGAATCATTTGGACGTTTATGTGTAAGGAATTATTGCCATGTATCCCCTAGCTAGCACCTAGCATGTATAATTTAAAAATGAACTCATAAAGCCTTTATTGCCATTTAAAGAATTTGCCTTTTCAATGAATAATGCTTTAATGATAAAGGAACAGACTTTTCACCCAAAAAAAAAAATTGATAAAGGAACAGTAAAAAAAGGAAAAAAGAAAAAAAAGAGTTCTTATCACAGTAAAATGGTTCAATCTGATCAAATCAAAACTGAAAGTTTGTGAATGTTGTCCATTTAAATGGGGGGGGGGGGGGGGGGGGGGGGGGGTGTGGTAAAAGAAGAACCCTTTGTTGCAAAACCAAAAGTACCATCCAAAGAATTTGATCACAGTGGAATAGCAGCAACAAAAATTGATTATACTTTTTAAACAAACTGGAACAATTGAACAATCTTATGTGGTCCAGTGCCCATGGGTCCCAACACTCCTATACATGTTCCTATGTTGGTTTTAGATTTTTTACTGTTTCACCAGAGAAATGGCGGGCCCCACCCCGTTTTGGGAATCCGTGATCTCAGCGCGTGAGAAACACACACCAGAGTGCTCGAGTGTGGGGGGGGGGGGGAATAAGAATAAGACCACACAACCTCAACTTTTTTGTTTTTAAAACTTTAAAAACAGTGACTTTTTTTATAATTTAATTTTTAAGGTTAAAATGATAATTTAAACAAAGAAATTAAAGAGTGAAAAATTAAAACCCCTAAATGTGGAACAAAAATTTGGAACTCACATGGTGGCATGTGGGGGTGACCCCACGGTGTGAACGTGTGTGGGTTTTGACAGTACAGCCCGTTTTTCCCGGGACGGAGGTTGCTTTGTCGGGGTTGGTGTGGCGGACACTTCTATTTGTACGATGCTATGCTGGCCTCGCTGGCTGCTTATCCTTACTCACCTCTCAATACTAATCACAAACACACAAAAAACCTTTTTTCAAAAAAATAAAAATTATCACAAACACAAACAAAAACAAAAACACACGTGAGTGAGAGTGAGAGATAAAGGGGGGTGCGCATGTTTAGAGCACTACGCACCCTTTGGTCCATCTAGAGATGGAAAAATAAAGAGTTGTTGGAGGTTCTTGTTTTAGTTAGCTGGCAATCACTAATTTATCCCAATCTTTTCACTAACCTATGCTTTTATTGTTTTCTTTTGATTTGATATAATACATTGACATATGAATATAGTATTCATTCATCTCAAACATTAGCATTCATTATTCAAACTCCCTTTTCTTTTTCTTTTTGGGGGGTGGGGAGGGAGGGACTGAGGAAGGATTATATGATTTAATAATGAATAATGATAGGGACATAAAAATTTTCATAATCTTTTTTCACTATGTTTGATTAGCAAGGATTGGAGACAAAATTTTTAAATTTACAAGAATTCCCAAAAGCTAAAGTTTTTCGAATGACTAAAATGACAAGAATTAAAAAGTCTCAACATATGACATATCTCACATCTGGCAATATACAAGATTCCTATGCCTTCAGGGCGAAGCTATGATGAAGGGGCCCCCCAAAATTTGGAAATTTTTTAAAATATATATATATATATATATAATTATTTTAATGTTTTCAAAATTTAATCTATAAAAATAAGAGTTGGCCCTCCCAAATATTTGAATTAGTCCAATAATGCTCTTAAAAAAAATAATTGTTCTAATAGTTATAAAGATATAGCTTTATTTTTCACAATTCTATTTTTTATTATAAAATGTACTTTTATATCTGTCAAATATTTGATAAAGTTTGGTATTAAACATATTTGAATCTATCTTTTTTAACCCGTTATGTGGCGATTAACAAATTATTGACTCATTAAAAAAATCTTATTACTAAACTATACATGAGATATGTTTTTAGTTGCCACATAATAGGTTGGAGCAAATAGCTTCAAATATGTTTGGAGACTAATTTATTCCTCCTAGTTTTGGATCATTCATGTTTTTGAAAATTTCATTAGTTCAATTGAAAGATTTTTTACTTTCTTTAGTATAAAATTTGATAATTTGTATTTAAAATGAAATTTTCTAAGAATTTCACTATAAAAATGGAAAAAATGAATTTTATTTTATGAAAGATAGCTATCAAACATAATTTTGATTGAAAATGCAAAGTTTTTTTTTTTTGTTGGGTGTGTGTATATATATAACTTATCAAATAAAAAAGTGTGTATATATATGTGTGTATATATAATAAAAAAATGTGTGTATATATATATATATATATATGTATGTGGGGGTTGTCTTAATAAATATATTAGTGCCGCAACTTGGCCCCCCAAACAAAAATTCCTAGCTCCGCCCCTGTATGCCTTACCTAACAAGAGAGAAGTATGATCCCCTGTGAATTGGGGGTTGAAACCAGAACTATGTCTTACCATTAAACTATCATGGCTAAACCATTTCATGGTTCAGTTTAAATTTTACAAATCTAAAGTTGCACTAACTTTCATGTCATTCAAAATTTTAAATGATATTTATTGGTATTAAATTATAATTTTTATAGAACATGGCAAGTGGCTCAATGAGGATCAAAAAGTTGGAGAAATGAAGCTGATGTGATCATCCTTGTAAGATTAATTAAACCAGAAACAACGCACAGAATCGTGACAAGTAGCATTAATTTGGTAAGGCTCGAAGCAAGAAAAAGCGATTACAAAACCAACGACCATGATGGTGACAAGTGGCGCAAATCCAGTAAGGTCCGAGGCACCTAACACTTATAACAAAGACACATGGCTTTGATATGGTCAATTTGTGGTCGACATTTCAGCAAAGTTTGTTCGTCAACGGCTGAATGTTTTGATCTGGTTCGATTCAAGCAGTTCCAAGAATTTATTGGCACTAATTAATAATTTGACAAGTGTCCTTTCAGCCGACGAGAGAGCAACATATGGAAAGTGCAACTAACAATAAATGCTGAGGTCTCAAGTATAAATCGATGCTCATTGTACATAATAGACAGTGTAAACACACTAGAGAACTTATTGAGATCATTTCTGGAATCATTTGTAATTTCTTAGGAGGTCTTCTAGTTCTTAGGGATTAACGAAGAACTTATATGCTTGTAAGTGCTTTCCTTGTAACTTTGTGATCAAGTTTAATTAAGTTGGATTCATGTATTTAGTTGTAACTCATTTTTATCTTAATTGATTATAATTCGAATCAATATTTGTTAAGGTGATAAGTTTTGTTTGTTTAACATTATTTTCATATGGTCCTATAAGTGACAACATTTTTGTTATGGACTAATCATAAGCAGGGCGAGCCTTACCGCTAGGCCAATTAGGCAGTCACTTAAGATCCTCAAATTTTAATCAATAAAGATATTTCTATACCTATAAGAGTATTAATTTGACCCCAAATATTAGCTGTAGGGACTCAATTTGTAACGACCCCAAGATGATATTGGGTTCGTACGTTAAAGGCCCGAACAATATAATTTGTAGAGCGTGGGTGTTCAAGAACTAGATTAACTTCTTTAAAAGTAAAAAGATTCAACCTCACGTTTATAAATGGATTAGAGCCGATATAACAATCTGTTTTTCTTTGAAACAAATACAGTTCTTAGGTTTCTTAGCTTTTTTCTTGAGTGTTCTTTTTGTTTTTCTTTTTTTTTTGTTCTCTCCCTCCTCCTGCATGCTTTTCTTTCATGTTATATACCGCCCTCTTCATTCCATCTTCACCACACACGTGTAGGTTAGGTTCAAAGGGTCTCTTTCTGTCCCATCTAACACCTTCTGGAACCTCCTTCTAGCAGCTGTAAGACTGCTTCATCACTGTTCAGGTATCACTTCCACATTAATGCGGCCAGAGAGTTGGTTAAGGGGCAATTAATGCAGAGGCAGCTGTTGCCATAGATATTTGTTTACCTCCTCTTTCTCTTACCTTTGGTCCCTTATCCCACCTTTAGTGGTGACTTAGTTTCGAAGTGTGTTTGTAACAAGACGATGTCTTAGTCGTCTTCAGACTCATATTGCTGAGAAGGATTTTATCCTCGAACGAATACTAAACTCACCTTTTGTAATATTCACTCTTCTTTTCGTCTGGTTACCTCTTCAATCTGATATGGGTCTCCTCGGGTAGGTTTGCATCCTCGGATGGGTCACAGGCTCAATTAACTTGACTTTAATAATTTTAGTGAACGACCGGCCCCCACATTACCCAATAGATAAAAATTAATAAATAAATAATGTTATGGACACAACGAAATATTACAGTAATTTCACAATATTCCTAAATTAACATTGATGGTGAACTTAGAATTAAGCCAACTCCAAGCTCGTTCGTGAGAGTTGTCCATGTTAAGAAGGCAAGAATGGTCCTCCTTTATATAACTGGTCATCCATGTGCTTAAGGGTTGTCCATTAAGAAAACATTTGGACGACCCCAGACACTTAGGAAATTCCAAGTGTGTTTCTATATAAGAGTTAATGAATTGGACCATGCGTTCCTATTCCGAGACATGAGTGAAAATCAAGGTTCATTGTCACAACTTCTTACTAAGTACTTAACTTCCAATAATGATTATAGAAGATAAGATCAAATAGTCTAACTTCCATAGTGGTTGTAAAAGTTAACCCTGAACCTTTGGACCTCCTCAAAAATAGGAGAAGTTACTAGACAAATAACCGTTTTAAGTGTACACTATATAAACGCTCATTTACATCAAATGAAGGTAAGTTTTTCACAATTCCCAAAAAGTTGGAATTCCAAAATTTAAGAGAAACTAACTTAAGCATTAGAAAGTTCTTGGCCGGTACGCCCTGATCACTTTTGATCGTGTGTTTTCCTTTTTAGGCATTCCAAAAAGCTGTTAGATCATTGAAGCTCGGAGCATTCAGCCTACTGATTTTCTTCGCATCATCAAACATGTCAATTGTCAAATCACACATGAGCCTACTGATTGTTGTAAAATTATTGTGATATTTTATTGCATTATAGCATTAGTATTGGTGTAGGCATTTTGCTAAAATGCTAAATTTACCATCAAAATATAGCAAAAGTGGGCTGCATCAGTGGAGCAAAACCTCTTTTTTTTTTTTTTTTTTTTTTGCTGCTGAGCTACATTGCACAACCACAGCCATCTTTGGCTGTGCACTGTAGCTAAGATGGTAAAAAAAAAAATATTAAAAGATATATTATTTTATTGTGCTAGTAGTGGTGGTTGTTGTTTATTGTAGTAGACATATTATTTTATTGTGTTAAATGTCAATGTTGATGCTCTTATTAGCATTACTTAGAAGAAATTGTTTATCAAAAACAACGACCAAAAAGAAAAAAATTAACAAAGTGTAGGTGGACCACCGTCCACTCATTTCTTTAGTTTTTTTTTTTTTTTTTTTTTAAAATAAATTTTATCTTTATAGCTTTATATATATTCTAGTTATTAACAAAATAAATAAATAAATAAATGTGGTGAAAATTTTATCGTACGATTACCTTGTCATATATTGTTGTGTATATAGTATATATACTTATAAGGCATTCTAGAAACTGTCTCAATAGCAGTAAGAGTGTAAGACTCCCTTTTTATATGAAGAAAACATATGAGTTCATTCTCATTAAAAATAAATAAATATGAGTTAATGGGTATTAAATTTTTATAATAAATTTATTGTAACAACAAATTTATTGTATATTTATACATTTATTTATATTTTAGGCTAAAATGCAAAACTGGCCCTTTAAATTTCTTCAAATTTCATTAAGATTTTTTTAGATTTCATTTCAATTCTCTAACTCTAATTTTTCATTCATTTTAGTTCTCTAACTTTCAAATTTATTCAATTAAGGGTTTTCCATCATCTTTTGTTAGATATTGTGGTTAATTTTTCTTCAAATTTTTTAAATTAAAAAAATTCAACTAATGATTGAAAAATATTTTTCGATTTTTTTTTTCCAAAATTTTTTAATAAAAGTTGACAAAAAAAACCTTAATTAAATAAATTTGAAACTTAGGCAACTAAAATAAATGAAAGTAAAATTAAAGGACTGAAATGAAATCTGAAAAAATTTAGAGGGCCGGTTTCGTATTTTAACCTATATTTTATTATAAAAATTCACCAACACATAAAGTATACGTATCTTATCATTTATACATCATTACACACACACACACACACACACACACAAAACTGGTCTACCTGTAGGGGTGCCAATGTTCAACCCAACCCGTGAACATGGCACGAACTCGACACGGGTTTTTTCGGGTTAGAGTTGGACCTTAATGGGTTTGGGTCATAAACGGGTCGACCCGAAAGCGATATGATAAGAAACGTGTCATAAACGGGTCAACCCACGTAACCCGCAATAGATACGTTTGACACGCCAATTTATTTGTGTCAACTTGAAATGACCCACTTAACACAACCCGTTTAACTCATATAACATATAAATATTTATTTTATTTTAGATTTGTCAAATACCTTTTATATCCAACATATATTTTAAATTTAAAAAGAAATGTGAGTAATTACAAAAATTTATAAGGGATATAATTGGAAATTGAAACTTTACAGACCTTAGAACTATTAATACTTTTTTTTTTTTTTGGCATAGAAATTGGACGAGCTTGTGGAAGATGTTATGAATATGGACATCAACAAAGAATCTATGGATGATAATTGTGTTCATAGTCAGGATTAGTCTACTATTTGCTCAAATTCTTTCAATATTGATACTTAGCATTTGGCGAGTTCCAATGATATTATATTTTTGTTGAACTATGTTATTTTATTTTTGTTAAACTTTGTTATTTTGAACTTGGGTTGAAGTGTATGCACTTCTTTTGAAGTGTAAAAAACTTATTTTCTAGATGAATGTTATATTTTTGTTGAACTATATTATTTTGAATGTGGATTGAAGACTTGAAGTGTATACACTGCCTTTTGAGATGTAAAAAAAATATATTTCTAGATGGATGTTATATTTAATACTATACAAGTTGAAATGAGTTGTGTTACATTCGTGTCAATCAACACGACTCGTTTATTAAGCGTGTCAAATGGGTTGGGTTAGATCAACCCGCCTTATTAACAGGTCGGATTAAGGTTAAAAGATCATGACACGATTATTAAATGGGTTGGGTTAAGGTTGAGCCATTTAGTCGAATATCCCTACCTCAACAAGACACAATATAAACCCGATACGTTAACCCAAATTGACACACTATCTACCGGCATGGTTTTCTTCTTTAAAACAACAAATCAACTATTAAGTTTCCTATTCATGCTTTATTTTCTTCACCTACCGAATTCGTTTGCTTTCAAATCTTTTTAATTTTGTCAAATCAAACTTCAATTGGTCTAACTATATTGTCAAATCACGTCTCAATTATGGACCACACCACACGTTAGATGATCATATAAAAAGGCAAATATAAATGAAAATTTAGTTGACGGTGGAATTAGGGCGTAGGCAGGTAGAAACCTTTGTTTGATCTGCTTTTTTTTTTTTTTTTTTTTTTTTTTTATTAATTAGTTAAAACAATGGATGAAGAGGATTTTGAAAGTTTTTGGATTTTGATGATGTGATTTTTGTTTTCCTAGTCATTGTTGGAATATTTTGGAGGCTACATTACAAGAGTTAGTTCCTTCTTATTACTCAACCTTGAATGAATGATGAATATAGAATTTTGTGTAAGTCTTTTGATACGTCACTATTGGTTTGTCTGAATTGAGAATAAGCTAATTTTAGATCAATTATACTCTAATCTCGCTCCCTTCTCTTAATCCAAATAGCCCATAAAAGATTTGTATTAATTGAAATCATTAGCATTTTAAATTTGGTGAGAGATTATTGATATTCTTCACCTTGCATGGTAAACTACTCTTATTGGTCTTGCATAACCTGCAATGTGTGGTTTAGGAAATAAGTTTTGTAAATTCCTCTTCATATGATCTTTGACAAGAAGAAGAATATTTAAATTCCAACCTTTAGGAAATATTAATGAAACTTATATGAATTACTTGAATGCATGCAAGACAAAAATGAATTTCCGACCAAGAAAAGGAACTATCACTAATTCTGTTAAAATGATAAACTTAAACTTTTTCTGAAAATGGTTATAAGAAGTTATAAATTATAGCAATGAG
Source organism: Quercus robur (assembly GCF_932294415.1). NCBI lineage: Eukaryota > Viridiplantae > Streptophyta > Magnoliopsida > Fagales > Fagaceae > Quercus > Quercus robur. The sequence continues at coordinate 84,333,291 of NC_065535.1, forward strand.
TTTAGTCTCTATTTCAACGACATATCAAAATTTTCACAAATTTTTTACAATTATCGATATGACCTGTTGGTTGCCATGATTGATACATAATAAAATTTGTATTAATATATGGTGAATCTAATTTAACAAGTTGTGAATAATTTATGTCTTTAGTATTATTGTAACAATTGATACATTCATCGTGTATACACTTATATAAATAAATAAATAAAATCAAAGCTAGTTAATGAAAATCAATAGAAATGCAAAGGTAATCTCTTTATAATAATAATAAAAAATGCAAAAGTAACACTTCTCGACAATTTTAATTCACTCCCAAAAATTGAACAAGATAGCATTTTTCTCTTCCTTTAGTTAGAAAAAATTTTAGCTTCAAATCAATTTAGAGTTATTTTCTTCTAACCTACTATATGGTGATTGACAATGCAATTCATGTATAATTTTAGTTATGTAACTCTTTTAATGAGTCATATTAATTATTTGAATAATATACATAGATAGTTTTAAAAATCGTCACATAGCAAGTTGAAAAAAATAGGGGTGAGGTTTGGGTTCAGTGTCCAATTGCATTGGGCCTGTTGAGATTATAATATGTGTCCACTTTTGAACATATGTCATCATCTTAACAGATTCAGTGTACTAGATACAGTAGACCTAAGCCTCATCCAAAAAATGGTTCTAAGTTAGTTTAGAGCTCTTCTCAAAAAAGAAAAAAGTCAGTTTAGAGCTAAAATTTCTTCCATTATTATTTATATATGAGTTGTATTAATATATAACTTAAGAACATATATTAACTGAAAAAGTAACTGCCTTTTTAAGAAATTTTTTTAATGAAAAAAACGAGAGAGAGAATAAAATTTTTTGACCATTTTTTAATTTTTTTATAAGAAGTGTACTAAAATAGATTAATCGAACCCTTTATATATATTAGTCTCTTATCATGTAACCAATTCAAAGGCTTATTTCTCATACAATCTTTCAATAGTATTGATGAAATTAAGAAAATGAGAGTATAATATTATATACCTTTGATAGTATTTCAAAGTTTTCGATTGTCCTTCTGACAAGAATATGAACAATTGAACATAACTAGTGTGGGAAAACTGAAAAAGCAAACCATTCCAGTCTGGAACAGTTTGCACGTGTAGGCGGCTAGGGACAAATGCATGGAAATGTATGTACTCTTTTGTCAGTATATCACTGACTCTATCTACTACTGTGTACAACTACAAACACACATGCCCGACACGACGGGACGGCGTTTGTCGATTTGATTGAACCCAGAACATTGTCTTTCCCATTCCCAATTAGTATCACCCTACAATGCTCCTTCACTTTCTACCATTTTCTTTTCTTTTCTTTTTTCTTTTCGTTCAAGTTTCTACTTTTTTTTTTTTTTTTTTTTTTTTTCATTTACAGCCTAGTGTAGAATTATTTTAAGGTAAATGTTGGGATCAGCAAATTAAAATGATATAATTTTGTATCATAACTCACCACATGATGAATTATAATTAAGAAAAGTATATTTTTATATGATTCACAAACATTCTTTTAATAGTTACAAATCGCTATTATGACATAAAGTTATACAATTTTTTATGACCCAGTACAATTCTTATTTTAAGGCAAGAACATTGACGAGGGTAGGCTAGTGTTTGTCTAATTGTCTTCCTATTTACAAACAATTAAGAAAGTACCAGTATAAATTTATATATGTTCATTGAAACATGGGACGTGCATGTTTGATTAATCAAGAGTTGACTATTGTATTACGGAAGTCGCACCTATATATATATATTCAACGATTATTAGAGAAAGCTTTTAAATTAACACTGTTTTTTGCAAAAGCTGCGAAGGAGAAATGAGAAATGACTGCGTATTATATTAGAGAAATGAATAATGAGAAATGACTGCGTATTATATCTGCATCAACTAAAATTGAATTCCATTCAATTCAAAGTTTTCAAACTGGAGATTGCGACAGGCTTCGGTTTAATTTAACGCGCATGTACGGTGCAGAAAGTTAATGGCATAAGCATAATGATAATGTAGTAGGAGTGTAGGACAGTATTGGACACTTAGGGTATCTAAAAATTTAGATACAACGTAGAACTAAAAATATTATAATAAAATAATTTTTAAATATGTGAATAGTACTGTAAAATCTATTTTTAAAGAGGATTTTGTTGAAAAAAAAAAAGTTTTTGAGTCTCATGAATAGTGCACAAAATCCACTAAAAATGTAAAACTCTCTTCTCCAAAAAAAAAAAAAAAAAAGGTGAAACGTAGACATCGAATGTCAAACGTTGTATCTAAACAAATACTTAATTTGGTCGAAGCTACACACATATATATATATATATATATATACACTATATTTTTTTTTCAAATTTCAAAGATAAAATTGATGTAAACTAGCACAAAATAATTGGGACAAATGCCTTCACACCTAAACCCCGGCTGTAATTCACTGTTGTAGCTAAGCGCGTGTGTGTATATATAGGTTCAGTAAATATTGTTTACTTGTTGTTTTGTCTAGTCTTGTTTCTGTTTGAGTTATTTTGTTGTTATTTGTGCTAATTTTTATTTTGTTGTTATTTAAGCCATTTTTTTATTATTTAAGCAGTTAAGGATTATGTTTTGGGACTAGAATTATTTTGGAGTAATGTTATGTTCTCAACATTTTCATAGTAAATATTATGCAACAAGATGTTATTGGTGGGTAAAAAAGTTATGTCAGTATTGGACCCAAATTAAAATCAATTTCATCTTACCACAAAAGATTTGTTATAAAATTATTGTGAAAATATTGTGGATATAGCATTGCTCTTATTGTTGTAGTCCAATTTTTTGTGATTCTCAAGTCAGGGTATATATAAGAGAAACTTTTACATCTAAGAGAGTGAGTTTGCGTGGATGCATGAGTTGGTTTTGGTTTTTTCCTTACTAGTAGTGTTTGATTAAAAGGAGGTAGTTTAGCCCTAACTACAAGAGGAAAGGGCTTTGCTAAATAGGGTGGTGTAGACGTCCCATTTTACAACCACCATTTAATGCATCATTGACAGAGTTATAGTTTCATAGCATAATAGAAAATTTATAATTTTGACCGTTTGATCTGTGATGCCCCAATTTGATTGATTGTGTGATGTGTATGAGTGTGTGATGAGTCCCACATCAGACATTTACTGGATAGATCTGGACTTTATTAACAATTATAAGAAACCTCAATTAATTATGACTAGTTCTTTTAAGGTATAGCGCAGACGTAGTTAACACTTTTCCTTATGTCATTATATGATCTTTCAATATTTTATTAAAGAAAAATCTAGAAATTATAACGATCAAAACAATATATTGTGTTGTAATTGGATCTTAGAAATTAAAATTTATAGCTTAATTAAGATTCAACGGTTAATGTACTTTCTAATAGTTAGAGCCAAACACATGCAAGATGCAACTATGATTAATTAATTATGTGTCATAGTTGTATTCAGGCATGTAAAAAATAATGGTGAAGATGCATGCATCTAATTAAGAGTCAAATCTGTTAGGAAGTTTAATGGATTTAATTAACTATTTAATCATTCTAATTAATTAAAAGTGTTTGAAGTTAATAAACTTTCCCTAATGGAAATAGTAAGTCCCAAAGTTAGATGGAACTCTTAAAAATGACCACACAAAAAAAAAAAAAAAAAAAGGTCAACAGTCATAAAAATTAGAAATAGGGCACAAAATATGGAACTTGAGTCCAAGTGTCTATTCGACACTTGACTTCAGGTTACCCTAAAATTCAAACGTTCTCCTTTTTCTTTTTTCTTTTTTTTCTTTTTTTCTTTTTTTCTTTTTTTTTTTTTATTTATAGGGTATAGTTACGACTTAAGACTCTTTTAAGTTACTACTCCAAATATTTATGTCTTGGAGAATCCCAAACCAATTCCAACTCTCTAACCCTTTTTTACTTTTTTTTTTTTTTTAATTATCTTTTTTCAGTTTATAGGGCATAGTTACGACTTGCGACTCTTTTGAGTTACTACTCCAAAAATTTATATCTTGGAGAATCCCAAACCAATTCCAACTCTGAACTCTCTAACCTAGGCTAACCTCTTTGTATAAATAGAGAAGACCTCTTCATTTGCAAAGCACACAAAGAAGTATTTGTAAGGGTTTTTAGAAAAGAGCCATTAGATGACTACTAATCATTTCTAGTACGGACCATGTTACTCTAACCTCTCTAAAAGCTCAAGCTTAGTCTATGACTTTCCTAGCATAAACTTGACTCAAAACTAGCCTTTGATCCATTACATACCCAAATCATCAAAAATACATCATTGTTCTATACAAACGGAGAAATGTTATGTCCACAATATTTTTATAACAATTATAAGTGACAAGTTGTTACTAGTTGTTATTCATGGATAAAAAAGTAGTTTTAATAGTAGGTTCAAATGAGAATCAATAACAACTTACCATTTATAATTTGTTGTGAAAATGTTGTGATTTTTGTGAATGTTATACAAATATCAAAGAGATTCTACCCAAGCTACCCATCCAATCCAATCCAATCAAAAGAGGTGTTGCCCAAGCTTTGATCCAAATTCCAACCAATCCAAACTAAAGAGTTGAACCATCCATGCATTTGAAAAAGTAAGCTAACTACAATATAAAAAGTGTTTTTTTTTTTTTTTTTTTAAAAAAAAAAAAAAGCTAAAATATGGTTAAAATTTTAAGTTGGTTGTTGGAGATCATACTCATGCAATTAATGCGACATGCTTTTAAGGAGATAAAAGTGGTGATGTGAATAATGACGAAAATTTGGCGGGCTGAAAAGTAAGAAAACTTACTCGTCAAACATCATAAAGCATGCATCATTCGTTGAAACCATGGGTTCTAACTTCTAGTCCATAAAACATGCCTTTAAAGAAACATTTGAAACATGGGTTCTAACTTCTAATCCAAAAAACATGCCTTTAAAAAAACATGAGTTTGAGTTGCAAGTTTCGTTGAAACATGGGTTCCTCATCACACCCCTTAACCTTATTCTCCAAGTTTCGTCTTCCTCTCCTACCAAACAACTTCTCTCTTGAGTTGGTAGCCTCTTGCACGACATCGTTTTGTTTTTCAATATTGGGCTTGAAGGCCCAACGTCTTACAGTTTTAACCATTAAAACCATTGGCATTTGGAAGCCCAAAACCATGTAGTCTCGTCCATTTTTAAGGTCCACCGGGTGTGGCCCAAAAAAAGAGACCGAAACAATAATTGAGGAACGAATACTATTAACTTGACATGAATTATATAGTTCGTGTTTATTTTTAAATAATACTTATCAAGCAATAAGATCTTTTACAAGAAATATGTCAAGAATGTTTTCAACTGAATTTTCAAAGTTGGAGGCAAAATTGACAAATTATATTTTAGGAACTAATTTGACAATTGAAATAAAAGTGAATGGACTGAATTAAATTTTAGCCTAAAATATATGTATGTATGTTACATATGCCTTTCATAATTATGAAAGGATCTTATGATGCTGGAATCTAATGACTTAAGTTTACCATAGGATTTAGTCAAAGGATGAAATTCATGCCGACAAAAAGGTATAAGATGGAAGCAACAACAAACTGTCAAACTCTATATATAGCTATTTTTGCTAAATCGCTGGGGATGACAAACATGACTTGTCAGCTTTTTTTTCTTTTTCTTTTTCTTTCTTTGAAGCTCAGTATTCTGCATTAAAGACAGAAACAAACAACTACTTAAGAAACTATCAAATTTATAAAAATATTTAAAAAAAAAAAAAAAAAACCTACCTAAACATGAGCCACAAATTAAAGATGCTACTGAAAATGAACGGTAAGGTAAATGATAGAAGATCATTGATTAATTACAAATTACAATGGAGTTGCGATTGTTTTACCTTAATCAAATTACAATTTTCACTTATCCCCCTCCATTTTCAAGATTACTTAATTACATTTTTTTTTTCACTATCAATTATCAAATCAAATATCACACAAGCCACCGGTTTAAAAGTAGTTAATATTAAAACAATAATACTACAAATATAACCATTTTCACACCTAATTTTATAATTTATTGACTTGTGTGATTGTGAGTAATTAAAGAAAAGTGATAAGTCGTACAAGTTAATAGTGAATAGAAAAATACTGATAAATCACAGTTGCAAATGTTGACAAGTTATGAAATTAAGTGTACGGCTGGAATGTCCAAAATTATTCTTTTTAAAAATCAGACAAAAACCCTAGACTCAAGTCCACGTCCTTGGCTCCCCACCCTAAAACCTAGCCCAAGCTGTCCCCCATCTCAACTTTCCAGTTATATATGTTAGCAACAACATAAAAGACTGCACCTCTTGAAATAGTCAAGTAGGGCAGCCACTGGGCTAGAAAATTGGAGGGACAAATAAGTGTACTCGAATTTGCTCACACCAGTTTATTTCAGTGTAATTTCACTATCATTCGGTTCATATATCAATTTGACAATGGGCCATAGTTTTTGGATCTTACGTGTGGGCTTCTTGTTGGAGCTGGAATACCTAATAGCTCCAATACTTGATGGATGAACCACCCCACAAGTCACCACTACTCTGTACTCACTACCACCGCCCAATGGCATGATGTACTATCGTGTTAGAAAATGCTCTTGACTATAGTGGTTTTTTGAATTCTTGACTTTAAATTTATTGTTGTGCATCCTAGTCTTCTAGAGAACTTAACTTCACCTTCAACTAATTTTCAACTTTGTGAGTTACAATTAATTTAATTTGTTATTGAATAAAATATTTAGAGTTCAAGTTCCGTCTACTTTAAAAATTCAATTGATATCTTGGCCTGATAATAAAGAGCAATTATTATGGAACAAATACCATAGTTTAATTCTTATCGTATCATAAAAAAAAAAAAAAAAAAAAACTAAATGTTAACTTTCACTAAAATGAATAAATATATTACTAAATTAATAATGTATTGAAATTTGAAACTTTAGTCTGAATTATTTAAGAGTAATATTCAATTTAGCAAAAGATTGGAATTTTCAAACTACTGCAATTTTTTTTCTTCTAAATATTTAATTTCATGACTAAAACATATTACTCGGATTTAGTTGAACTTGGTCTTTCTGCTGAGCAAATCAACTCCTGTATTGAGTTTTTTTTTTTTTTTTTTTTGAGAAGAAAATCCTTTATTGAGTTGACACTATGTTTCCTTAACAACAGTTAATCTCTCTCTCATATAACAATTGCTAATTGACAACCAACATTTGAAATTCTTTGCTATGAGTTGTTACAAAATTTTGACCGTCAATTATGATACTGAAGTAATTCTAATTAATTCAATTGATAAAAATTGTTATTGTTAAATGAAGAAATTAGGATTGAAACTCATCTTAAAAAAAAAAAAAAAAAAATCCTATTTTTGTAATGATTCTATGTTAAAAAAGAAGAAGCAATTATGATGGAGCAATTATATATTCCCTATCGATGATAGGAAAATATTATAATGAAACTAATATATTGGAATATGAGACCAGGTTTGAACTTTGAACCTTCATCGTACTGTTTGAAAAAGAAAACAACAAAATGAATGCAAGGATTTGAAATTTGAACCAACAACCAACCTGGTTTGGGCTGAAAATTCTTCTCATTTAAAAAGACAATAATAGCCACTAATTGCTAAGTAACCTAACACAATTCACATCATCACGGGTCAACACTCAAGATGGCCTTTCCTTACTTACTTTCCCAACCCAAGCTAAACCCTAGTTGGGTCAGATGGAATCTGAGCCTCACAAGTAGCATCTAAAAACTAAAAGTCCTACAAAGATCAAAAGGGATTCTTGGACACATGATTGGGCTTCTTTTTTCTTTTATTAAAAACAAATAATAATAAAATAAACAAATAAATTCACTCCCCCAAAAAGCAACCACTCTTTCATGTGGACCCCTTTATTGATAAATAGTAGAAGTAGTAGTAGTAGTAGTCCACTATATTCGGTGGGCTACACGCCCTACACGTACAAACCCCAAAAACAAAAACAAAAAGACCAACAAGTAAAAAACACACTCCCCAATTGTGCCTATTAAGCCAAGCCGAACCACTGGTTAAGAGAGGCTGGGCTTTGTGGTCCGAGCCTATGTAGTTATAGAAAGAGAGAGAGAGACTCAGACTCAAAGACTATGACTAAGACTATGAGTGAGTGATAGTAGTGTGTGAGAGAGCATAATAATAAGTGGTCTGGACCTCTCTCCCAAAAAGTCCAATACCCAAAAGGAAAAAAAATCATCGAGTCCTATTTTTAATCTTTCCCCCAAATTCTTATCCCCGAAAACCAAACCAAACTCAGTCCCAACCACTACCTTTCATTTCGGTCCAGTTAGCTTCTCGGGTTCTTTCCAAGCCCAATCTCTCTCTCTCTCTCTCTTTCTCACTCTGTGCAAAAACCCTAGATCTCTCGCGGCCCTTTGAAGCTCGGAGCTCCGAGCTCTCACGCTCTCTCGTCTCCGATCCTTGATTTCCTCCCCTCTCTCTCTCTCTCTTCCGGTAAAAACCCTAACCCTAATTTTTCTGCGATTGTGTCTGATATGCTTTTTGCTTTTGTTCCTCTTTGTTATTTGGGTTCAATTTCGTCTTTTCGTTGATTGATTAGCTGGGGTTGTTGATTTATTGTGTGAATTTTTGAAAGTTGCAGATATTAGAAATCGGTTTCGTTTGGGTGTTGAGGATGATGATCGGGTTGTTGTTGATTCATGATTGTGATTACTGGGTTTTTTTATTTTTGATCCGGGCTGATTTTTTTTAATTTTTTTTTTTTAATCTTGAATTTGAAGAAGCCCAAATCAAACCCTAGATCTGGTTTTGATTTTTGTTGTTGTGTTGGTACTGTTTTTAGTCTTAGCCCACTATTGCAAATTACCCATTTAACCCTGACCCTTGTGGGTTCCAATTTTACATTAGATCTAAAAAGATGGACATGATCAAAATTCAAGCGGACCGTGAGGACTCTTGAGTCTCTATGGAGGTCAAGTTGACTTTGCTCATGTTTTTGAGTGGGCCCATGTGGCCCAAGCCCAGCCCATTATTATTAAGCCATGATAGTATTATATAGTGCTGGACGTTTGTTTGAGCTTTTGAAGTTAGTGGCTCGGACACAATCTGTGTTGGACTTGGGGCGCTTTAAACTGAGAAAGCATATGTAACACAGGTTTGGTTTGCCAAACGGTTTTAGTAAAGCATACTGGGTATGTGAAACGAGTTTGTTATTGATTGTTAAGGTATATATGAGCCGTGTAACTTTCAATATATTGCACAAATCTAAGTCGTCCATGCATATGGGATAATGGGTCCAACAAAAACCCACTTGGGGTCTAGTCCATATCTACATATTTTTTTTAAGCAAGTGTAGCCATGTTCTTGTATGCTTGCATTTGTTAAAAACTTGGTTGTTCCAAAAATTGACACAGTTACAGTGTTGAACATTGAACATCACTATAAGACTATAAGTTGTCTAATGTAGAAACTTTTCGGGAACTGATAAACTGGTACAAAGTTATCTCTATTAGTTTATGCATGTTAAATTATGCAAAAATTGCTAAGATGGACTGTCTTCATCCGATGGCTTGTGACAATTAAAAAGCGTTTAGGAAATATTGAAGAAACTAATCTTGGAACAAATTTTTTTGGTGACACTCATGATATTTTCCTTTGTAAGCTGAAAGAAGAAAAGAAACTTAAACAGTTCTCAGTTGTTGTATCTCATCAAGGTTGTTTTAATTAAATTTTCCGAATGCCTTCTGGTTCATTTGTACTTCCCCCTACCCTATGTTCTCATTAACTTATGCGTTTTTTTGGACAAACATATTTGTTTTAAGAGAATGAAAAAGGGTTACAATTCAAGTACAAAAAAGATACAAAAGTACCCCTCAAAAGCTTCAAAACTTAAAAGGTCACAAGCGTTGCAAAAGAACAAACTGACATCTGCCTAGCCTTCCATTGAAATAGCAATCTTAGAACAAAAGGTTATGCTTATTTTGGCTGAGTTAAACACCATCAAATGTTCTACTATTCCTTTCCACCTGAACACACTACATGAGACAAAGTGTGGTTGTGCATTCCAAAATTTGCTATAACATTGCTGTTTAAACCACCCGGCCCAACTAGCGAGAAAGTCCCTTCTTCCCTTCTTCATGGTGTTTTTTCATTTTTGTATTTGGGGTACAGCTCCTGTACGTTAAACTAGTTGCCGATATCTGAATGGTACAAATGATTGATGGAGCAATGCTTCACAACTCCCATGCCTAGGATGCTGGGATGAGTGATGACCACTATCCATTTTTGTATTCTTTAGGCTTCTTTGTGTCCTTTGTACATGAAGTAGCCTTTTTTTAATAAAGTTATTTTTACCTATCAAAAAATAAAAAATTGTTGTTTTGTGCTGACTGGTAGAATGTATGTATACCTCATAGTCATCTCATTAGCTTATGTTTTGATGTTTCTTTATATAATGCTTCATTTTCTGCATCGATTTCTAAATTTTTTGATATCTGTAATAAATGTTTCATGTTCTCATTTATTGACATGAATTAGTATTTGTACCTTTTAATTAACATAAGCAATGGTACACGTGTGATTGTTTGTTTGTCAAATCCGAAGTTGGCTCTGACTTGTGATATCTTTAGTTTACATCTTTTTGAATGAGTTATCTTCAAAGGTAAATTTTGTCTGTTCACCATCTAGTGTAGCCCCTATGTATAAACTATTAAGTTGTTCTGTGTTCCCTTGGATTGAAGGCAAGTTGTGCTTGATCCCACCTTGCATGCAAGCACTTTCTTGGCTGTGCACATGGGAATTATCTCTTTGTGGTACTTGTTTTCAACTGTTCTTCAGATGATTTTGTCATTAACTTGGTTGTATTGTTTTAATATGTTCTCCTTAACTACTAATTACTAAGTTTTGAGCTATATAGTAACATACTCATTAGAATGGTTTCTCTAATGTTTATAGCTCTTGTTCTGTGTTAGTGTCTTCCTTGTTTTCTTTAATACAATAGCATTATCTATCCATCGATTAACTCTTTGGTTACATGCTTAACATATATACTTTCTATAGCCACGTTGCTTGTGTAATTTTGGTTTGTGCTGCTAATAGCAGGAATTCACTTTTGCAATGGCAACCCCTGACGAAGAGAAGATTGCAACGCCAGATGAGCATAAGATGGAAACTTCAGATGAGCGCACAAAATCAACCCCAGATGAGCACAAGATGGAAACTTCAGATGAGCACACAAAAGCAACCCCAGATGAGCAGACAATGACAACCCCAGATGAGCATACCTTGACAACTGAGCAAACACTAGCAACCCAAAATGATCACACAATCTCAAATGAGCACACAATGGAAATGTCAAATGAACACACAGTGACAATCTCAAATGAGCACACAATGGCAAACCCAGATGAGCACGCAATGATAATCTCAAATGATCACACAATGGCAGCCCCAGATGAGCACACAATGGTAATATCAAACGATCACACAATGGCGAACCCAGATGAGCACGCGTTGGTCATCTCAAATGATCACACAATGGTGACCCCAGATGAGCAAGCTTTGGTAATCTCAAATGAGCACACAATGGAAACCGATTTTGAGCATACAATGGCAACCCCAGATGAAAACAAGATGATAACAACCACCCCAGAAGTGAACAATGAGCTTCCAAATTCAGAAACACAGCCTAACAAGCGGAGGAAAAAGAAGTCCATAGTATGGGAGCACTTCACCATAGAAAATGTTAGTGCTGGATGTAGGCGGGCATGCTGTAAGCAATGCAAACAAAGTTTTGCATATAGTACAGGTTCTAAAGTTGCTGGTACCAGCCACCTGAAACGCCACATTGCCAAGGGGACCTGCCCAGCGCTTCTACGTAACCAGGGGCAGAATCAACAAAGCCCATATACCCCGCGATCGAGGGTGGGGGGAAGTGGCAGCGCTACTGATCCACCAAAACGACGTTACAGAAGCCCTAGCTCGCCCTACATCACATTTGATCAGGATCGTTGCCGCAATGAGATTGCTAGGATGATCATCATGCACGACTACCCACTTCACATGGTTGAACATCCTGGATTTCTAGCTTTTGTTCAGAATCTTCAGCCCCGATTCAACATGGTGAGTTTCAATACTGTCCAAGGGGATTGTGTTGCAACTTACTTAATGGAAAAGCAAAGCCTTGTGAAGTTTATTGAGGGCATGCCTGGACGTGTTTGCCTTACACTGGATACGTGGACTTCAAGCCAAACAGTAGGTTATGTGTTCATAACTGGACACTTCATTGATAGTGATTGGAAGTCACACAGGCGGATTCTCAATGTCATAATGGAGCCATATCCTGATTCAGACACTGCCCTTAGTCATGCAGTTGCTGCTTGCCTTTCTGATTGGAGTTTGGAGAGCAAGTTATTTTCTCTCACTTTTAGTCAGTCACTGAGTGAAGCTGCTCTTGAGACTCTTAGGCCTCTTCTCGCAATTAAGAACCCACTTATCCTCAATGGTCAATTATTGGTTGGTAATTGCATTGCCCGTACCTTCAGCAGCGTGGCAAAAGATGTGTTAGGATCCGGGGAAGAAATAATCAAGAAAATCCGGGACAGTGTAAAGTATGTGAAGACATCAGAATCCCATGAGGAAAAGTTTTTTGAGCTCAAAAGACAGCTTCAAGTCCCCAGTGAAAGGAGCCTATGTCTTGACGATCAATCTCAATGGAATACAACATATCAAATGCTGGTGGCTGCTTCTGAGTTAAAGGAAGTGTTTTCTTGTTTGGATACTTCTGACCCTGATTACAAGGAAGCCCCATCTATGGAAGATTGGAAGCAGGTTGAGACCCTCTGTACATACTTGAAACTTCTCTTTGAAGCAGCAAGCATCCTTACGTACACAACTAATCCAACAGCAATTACATTCTTTCATGAAGTGTGGAAGATTCAGACAGAACTGGTTCGTGCAGTTATGAGCGAGGATCCCTTTGTCAGCAACGTTGCTAGAATAATGCTAGAAAAAACTGAAAAATACTGGAAGGATTGCAGCCTGGTTTTGGCAATTGCCGTAGTTATGGATCCCCGTTTCAAGATGAAGCTTGTTGAGTTCAGTTTCACTAAAATCTATGGTGAAGATGCCCCCACATATATCAAGATTGTTGATGATGGAATTCATGAACTCTTTCATGAATACGTGACACTTCCTTTGCCTCTGACCCCAACTTATGCAGACGAAGGAAATGCTGGAAGCAACATTAAGCAAGAAGAATCCCAGGGTGGAACTCTCCTGTCTGACAATGGACTCACAGATTTTGATGTATACATCATGGAGACTACTAGCCAACAGATGAAATCGGAGTTGGATCAGTATTTGGAAGAGTCTTTGTTGCCTCGTGTGCAGGATTTTGATGTATTAGGTTGGTGGAAGCTAAACAAGATGAAGTACCCAACTCTTTCAAAGATGGCTCGTGATATTTTGTCCATTCCAGTATCTACTACTGGTCCTGACTCTGTATTTGATATGACAAGCAAGGAGATGGATCGATATCGAAGTTCTCTACGACCTGAGACGGTGGAAGCCCTTATATGTGCTAAGGATTGGATGCAGTATGGATCTTCAGAAGCTTCAAACGCTCTTGTGAGAATGGAATATTAGATTCTAGGTTTTTCACTTCTGTCACATTGTGTCTTGTATGATGGTAGGTTGTTGCCATATTGTCTAGTTTCAAATTCGCCATTAGGTCTAGCAATTTGTACCATTCTAAGAATAGTTTGGGTGCTTGGACATATAATTAATTTAGCTTCTAGTTTTAGCTTCAGTTCCATCAGTATCAGAGTTTGCTGCGTGATAGCTCCTAGTCCAAGAAACGCTGATGTACAATATGCTGAATGTGCATTCCCAATAGCTTCCATTTTGATTAAGCACTGCATAATTTTGGATTTCATTTAGGATTCAGTTTCGAATTTGATGGTCTTTCTGTACATTCATCTTTGGCTGCTGTGTGGGAGTGCATTGTCTGTAACCAGTGGTAGCTAGCCTAAGCTTACTCTGGTTAGAACTTCGGCCAAGACAAGCAAGCGTTATTCACAATGAGCTATTTACTTCTTTTTTCTTTTTCTTTTTGGGAAATAAATGACATTGAGTTGCTTTTTCCTTCTGAATGATAGCTGTAGTGCTAAACTTCGAATTTAATAACCTAAGTGAAGCTAGTTGAAGAATCACTTATTACATTTGTATACTCGGGTTTGGCTTGCCTTCAATACTTTTTTAACTGGAATTTCCTTTTATTTTAATGAGAAGTTGTCACATCATTCACTAACTAAATAAAATGTGAAAATTAAAATTCATTACCACTTACTCTTATATATTTAAAATAAAAGAACATGTCCAGTTAAAAAAATACTGAAAATAAGTCAAACTCAATAATCTACATGCCATGTAAAGGATTGATATTCTTGGACCAACAATTCATTGATAAGGTATATAAATGTATAATTACTCCTTGGTAACTTACATGGTCAGGCTACTAACTTGAGGCCAAGTCTTTCACGAGAGCATTGAATTTTGGTTACAAATCCTAACTTGGTGTCACATGGTCAATTTTTTTCTCAAATTTTCTACTTGTAATGGCCTTAAGTTCCAGACTTAGTCTCAGCCAACACCACACACATTCACTGCAGGAACCTCAAGAACAAATTATTAGGGACACACACTTACACAACACACACTATGTTTACAGGGAACTCACCCCTAACATTTATTACTTAATCTCAAGTACAAAGGAAACCCTTACAAGTTTGGAAAAATACATAGAATTCTCTCTACGGCAATTATCTAATCTGTTGTTGACACCCCCAACAACATTAGGGTCATATACACAGAAATAACTACTAATACTATGGCAGTTACTGTCTAGTAACTGTCTGTGATGATGTCGAAAATCGTCAGTAAGCTGCACAATACTCACGTGCTCAAAACAAGGCTTGCGAAACAACAAAAAAGAAATCCTAGGAGAGTACCGGTGTAGTACCGGCCAAAGACCCTCCGAAAGTTAAGTTAGAGAATTTTTTCACAACTCTAGAATGCTAGAACTGGAGTGAATTATGCATACCTTGGTTTGTGAGGGTCTTGGGGTATTAATAATAGTGTAGGGTTGACATCCATGCTTTGGTTAAGAAGGTATTTCCTTGTAGGAGAGATCCTCTTTAATTTGCGTATTTTGCGAAGTTCTTTCCTTATAGGACTTTCTTGATTAAGGTTAAGCATGGTGCACATAATATTTCCTTATATGCTTATGCGTGTAAGCCAAGCAAGGCCATGTTAGACTCGTTAGAGGTTCTATTATTCCCTTCAGCTTCCTTCTGTCGGCTTCTTACCTTCATCTACACATTCCAGTAGTCACCTTTAGGTGTTTAACTCCCCAAAGGTGAAGTCGTCAGCTTTTAGGTAGGGTCGTCAACCTTATCTTTGTCGTTGCTCATGCTTATGGACATATGGGTGAGGCTAACAAGTTCATTAGGGCCGACACCTGTGCCTAATATGGACGAGTTTATCAATTCTACAAAACTTCCCTTATCAGTCTAGATCTTGGACAATTTGCCACTTATGGTCTAATTTAGGACACCTTGAATTGCTATTGTCTTGGTTTCTTATCCATGTTTTCAACCCTACACAGTAGATTTGAATGTTAGGAAAACTAGAAATTGTCTTGATAATTGCTTGGTAACTGCTCCTGCACATCAGCACATACACAACCTATGTCTCAGTAGATCATGGGGCTTTTGCCCACCACTCAACAGTCTACACAGCATTTAAATAAACATTTTGGGATGCTTGGTCTATGCCTAAGCCATCCCCCATCGATTAACATAGCCTACACAACATTCCCACATGTAGCAGCACACACACAAGGTAACTGTCATCAGCCCACTAGCATTTGTCCATGCACTAGGTTAGCACCCACTAGCCCATGCCTTGCACACAACATCTAATTACACATCATCATGGCAACCCAGCCCAACCTTGCACACAAGTCACCAAGCCCACACACAAGCAACTAGCCATCAAGCCACCAATGTCATGCACATCACTCAAAGTTTGACACCACCTGCTGCCACCCATCTTAAAACCAACTTTGCCCACCATAACCCCACTTTACCATGGCCTTGGGGCATCATATGGAGCAAGGTGTCTCCACATATTGCCCCTTCACACTGCTCATCAATCCAACTCAAATAAGGAAGCTGGACATGTCCCCTTTAAAGAGTTGTTAGGAGCATTACTAATCTAGCATGAGAAACCATCAATGTGTTGAGAAAACATAAAGCCATGTGACTAGCCTAATGTTGTCCAAGCACCATCATTTCCCATGCCATCATTAGCAACAAGTAAATCTCCTAACACATGGGGAGGTTATATTGTTAACCATGAACTTAGGGATTCTCTAAAGCCATTGGTATTTCATCCAGATAGGGATTGAGAAGCAGTATATGGGCATTACTGTTAACCTTATTGCTAATATAGCTTTGATCTAGATTTCTAAATCCTAATAGACTTTTTTTTTTTAGGTTTAGATTTCTATGATCCTATTTCCACCCTTGATTTAGCTGATGACTAATTATGTTAGTATAAGCTGACAAAATTGCTAAAACCATTGTTGATGAAAGACTCGTTAGAAGAACTACTTTCAGCTACTTTTGATAGATGTGAAATGAATAGCAAAAGTTTGGTTTATGTGAAATGAACTTTCCGGATGCTCTCCACTATGCAAATAATGCCAAGTTACTTTTCTACTTTCGACTACTTTTAGATGACAAATGAATAGTAAAAGCTAATTCTTGCTACTATGCAAATAGTATTGATTCCTATTGCTCCCCACAAGGGTTGATTCCCCCTGCTCCCCACTATGCAAATAATGCTTATTTTGCCTATATATAAAGCAAAAATGGTGAGAAGATCCTAATATAAAAATTGTAGTTTGGATGGAAAGTGTTCTATCTGATATATTTCCTTTTGTTTTGGCTGATTTACCAGCAAGTTAATAAAATTGCCAGACTGATTTGATTCTAAAAATATAATTATAAAAAAATAAAATTAAATAAAATGATAAATACATTTATTTTGTTATATTAATCATTTTAAGTGATGCATTGATTATTTAAGTATAATGAAACTTTGATGTCATTTTTCTAAAATTTATATGAGTAACAACTGATTTAAATAATGGTATTTTTTATTAAATTTTGTTGTTTTAACAACAATTGAAAGAAAGTCCAACAAAAGAAAAAAAAAATAGCACAATCAAGAATGTAAAAAAGTAATTGAAAGATATTTACATTTTTATTTTATCAAACCAATATTTTTTGCATTTTTTAGTAGGCATGAAACATGTGTATATACATCAATCACTATATCATGAAATTTTAAATTTGTAAGCACATATAGAATGATTAAATCAATATTGGAGGAAACTAATAACAAATGACACTGCATAAAGTTCAAAAACTTTACTATTTCCCACAAGTTTTAAACAATATGTCAACCTTCAATTTGCCTAGAATTATGAAATCTAAGACGTACTCTAGGCTAAAAGTTAAAATGAATATACTCAACACCATATTCATGAAAAATGAAAGGTTATTGTCATTTTTAATTTTAATTTTTTTGATAAGTAAAATGATATATTAATATAAAGGAAAGGGAGGCCCAGGCCCTAAAAAAGGCAGAGACAACAATGGGAGAACCAATCCATCAACTTCTTTACAAAAGACCCACAAAGGGATGGAAAAGATGGGTTGGAGTCCACAATTTGGAGAAATACATGCCCAACGGGATGATCTATAACAAAAAGAGAATTCTATAATAGAAAACTAAGGAAAAAGGTTGCGGATGTCTAAGATAATGGAAGAGATTTTCCATGGAGGATCAGAAAATGAGCAAACTATAGACTCAATGACAACCTTAGCATTGATTTCAAAAATCACAAACTTGAAACCAAGATTTATTGATGTGGACATAGCAAGGCAACTTTGACTTTGCCCCAAACAAGGGATTGAGAAAGTTCCTTTGCTATACAAACTGAGATAATAGTACCAATAAGATCATGGCCAACAATAGTCATGAATGTTGCATTTGGTCTAATGGCAGCATCAAAATTGAATTTGATCCAACCTGTTAGTAGGGGCATCATTGAGAGGCAAGGGAGCATATATGGATAGCCATGCTTCAGAGTGGGATTTAAAGGATCTATTGGTATCAATAGCAAGCCGATTAAGAGGGTTGGAAAGGTCTTCGAAAATCAGTATGTTTTTGCTCCACTAGATTCGGTCACATGTTATTGCAGCTAATAAGGAGAAAGATGGGCCAATTGATGGGTAGAGAACAAGGAGACTTAAAGAATTTAGGATGGACTTAACCCATTCAGATGCTAACTTTGGTGGGATGGAAGATAGATTGATGGGATACTTGTGTGCCTCCATACAATAATGGTAAAAGACATTCAAACAAAACATGGACTACCGATTCTTGAGGATGGTGACACTAGGGATAGAATGAATCCAACCCAGCAATTCTTCGAGCTACGAATTCTCTAGTGTGGAGAACATCCCATGCAATTTTCTAAATGTAATATTTAAGTCTTTCATTGAACCCATAATTTCTTCCATTCAACAGCGATAAGGGGACTAGAATTTGAGAATCTGGCATTTGGTCAACTAGGTAAGCTGACTTGACAAAAAATTTGCCACTTGGACATTTTGCCCAAATAATGGAATCTGCAATTGAAGTGAAGGGAATGTTGATTTGTTGAATGGAATGGGCTATTTCATGGTCAAAGAGGTTGTGGAGAAGAGCTCGGTTCCACTGTCTAGTTTCAGGAACAATTAGTTCAGATACCAATTTTTGGTCTGGCAGCAAGGTTATGGGAGTTGGGGTGAATGATGGAATTGAGGGAATCCAATCTATGGAGAGAGCCACCACTAAGGGAATCCATTGTCATTTTTAATTAAGATAGCCTAAATCAAATAACATGAGTTGGAAGTTTTAGATCAAATGCTACCTCTTTAAACTCAAATCCAATCTCATTAAATGGATGCATGTTAGAGCCCTCAATTAGCATGACTTTTATCATTGTTCTTCTTTGGACAGCCATTTAGCAAATTCAAGATTTTGACTTTTATATATTTATATGGATGAATAAAGAACTTTATTTCAAAGACACTAAAATGAATAAACAACTTAAGCTTGCAAGGTCAGAACCAAGCAACCCAAATAATAGTTCTACCTAACAAAACAACAAACTTAACAGCTACATACTGAATCTACCACCAATAAACCCATACAAACAAAACAAAATTTGTAGATGGATATGATATATATAGAGCCATTGAACAACACACCTGGATACTTATATGAAGTGTTCACTGCTATTGTGCTTCCTCTTGTTAACTATTTCTCCAAAGTTTGAGAAGTCCAATGTCTGAGCCACAATGTTCACAATGTAGCTTCACGAGAAACATATTTGTCTTGTTACATCCACCTAGTGGCATCAAGCTAGTCACTTCATTAACCCCAATTTTGGACAAAAATCCAGTGGCCTTCCTCTGGCCCTCCATGACTTGAACAGCACATAACTGACAAAAAGCTTCTAGTTCCTTAGGGTCTTTCCAGTCAGCTCTTTCATCATGACTACCACCGTCCATCGATTTCTTCTGCTTAATTTTGCTACAACTTTCTTCTCTACTCATTGAGGCATTTAAACAAACAGTTTAGGTGCATATCATAATCAGTTAGGCATGCCCATATGAAAAATGCAAAGTAAACTCACATATATCCAAATACAACAGAGGTAGTAAGAGAAACAATGGTATTACACGAAGGATCAATAAACCCACATGCTAGAGTCATGGAAAACACAACAGAGAACCACACATAGACGTTGAACACAAAAACCACACACAAACGGTTAAACACAAAAAACCATAGATTGATAAAGCCTCATGGTAAACAACTTACCCATGAATGCAGAGACCCACAGTGGTGGCAAGGATGTCCCAAGCGGAGAGAAGGTGAGCTCGAGCGTTTGTTGAACAAAGGGGATCTTTTCTTTTGGTTCTGCATAATTGGTTTGTTTTCATCAACTGGTGTGCCTGTTTTGATAGCTTTGTGGTTGGTGGGTAGGTGAAAGACATTGAAGAGGATTCGAACAGAGCATTGAAGGGGATTGAAAGCATTTTGCCACTGGTAGTTTAAAGAAAAAGTAGAAAGGTGAAGAGAATGGAAATAGCCGTTTGGATTGAATTGCGCACCATTTTGATGATTTGATTCTCTAAGCTTCTTGTGCGATGAACAGCACACTCCAAAGCCATGAACAGTATGCGCAAGAGGCTTGTGCATTTATTGTTTCAGCTCTTGGAATGAAACGGTGCGTAGAGATTAAACGGTGTCCATGAACAGTGTTTCACACGCGTTTGGATTAAATGAAACGGTGCGTATAGAGAAAACTTGCATTTCAGCCTTGCGTTTCCTCAGCTTCAACGTGCACGTGGGTCCCAGCAATAAACATTGTTGCAAAACGTAAACGTCGGATTAAGTTGAATCCAAACGGGTACATAGTTTAAATTGTACAACACACTACTGGAAAAAAAGAAAAATTTGTTTATTATTATTGAAACCTAACTCTGTGTCACGCACTCCCATTTAATTTTTAAAATTTTTGTACTAAGTAAGTTAATTCAACACAAATTACGAGGAGCCCAGTATAAATTAATCATAAAAAATCTCAATCATAAATCTAGCTTTATATCTAAAATTAGAAGAAAAGTGAGTTTGAAGGATTTTGCTTTTCGATGCTGAAGGGGACGAAAACCAAGGATGATGGATCCGTTTAAATAAACCTAACAGTACTGAATTAGTGAGCCGTCGGGAATAAGGCAGCAAATGGAGCGATGGACGAATAGACCACATGACAGATGGGCCCTCTCCATAATAGACAGGTAGCCCTTCTACACAGACGGATTCTAGGTTCTTGAGCCCAAGGACAACAGATACCAAGGCCACGTGACACTCACATAACTTGGGTAAACCCTACATGGAAATATCTTGCACCTCACGATTAACCCTAATTGAGGGAATCCCAACATGGAAAGAATCCTGCTATATACGCACATTTATGGGGGATCTTCCTCATAAGGAAAACATCTTCCTATGCAAGAGACGAAGGTTGGTTCCACACTATTATAAAAACCCACAACCCTCAGAAATCAAGGTATGCATAATTGACTTAGTTCTGGCACTTTAGAGTTGTGAGAAGATTTCTAACTTAACTTTCGAAGGGTCTTTGGCCGATAGCACACTAGTACTCTCCTAAGATCTTCTTGTTCTGTGTTATGCAAGTATTGTCTTAAGTACGTGAGGATTGTGTGACTTACTGATGATTTTCAGCATCATCAGATGTCATTTGTTTGTTTACCTAAATATAATTCAAATTTATTAACTTCTTACATAATACGATGAATAGTTCATTATTTATTAGGTAGAAACTTATATAAGTATATATATGACATGTGTGTTATGTCAATGCATATGCACAAGATTCTAAACTGTACTAAGTATTGTTTGAAATGCATAACCATTCTCTGAACTTTTTCAAGAATTTAAAATGGAGCATAATTATAGGGAAGCTTTAAAGCTTGTAGACAAGTAGAAGATGTTGTAATCCACTAAACATCACCTACGGGTGGTTTTTTTTTTTTTTTTTGTTGCACTTGACAACTTTGATGTAATGCAATCACCCTATTAATCAATTACTTCTATGATAAATTAAAATGATAAAATTTAGATATAATCCCTTATATTAATATTATGAAAAACACAAAAACACTCATTTTTCTCTCCCTTTTAAGTGTGTATTTGTTTCTATAAAAAATACAATTCCTTATGTATTTCTTAAATAAAATAAAATAATCTAGGTAGTGTTCCTAAACTACCCATTTTAAAAATCAGTCACCTGTCTAATGTTTTTGAAACCGAATTATCATTCAAAGCAAGAAAGAACCATACAAATCTCAAAGAAAATCAGCTCCTATGTCTGGCTGTCTGCATTGGTTTCGACCCATGTTTTCACTTTTCTCGATCTTTTTGCATGTTGGGCCAGTTCAGTCCAATGAGTTCATGGGCTATTTGCCTATTTTTGTTGCTTGCCACTTCTTGCTTACGTGTCACCAGGGGCGGAGCCACATAGTGGCTTGGGGGGGCCGTGGCCCCTGCAAATTTTTTTTTTTCCCATTAGACTATGAAGAAAAAGTAATTAGGCCCCCCCAACATTACACAGCCGGCCCCCCCACCCATTTCTCACAAATTCTCCCAGCCCTCAATCAAAAATTAGTAACACCATCAAATTAAAAAAAAAAAAAAAAAAAAAATCTGTAATCTGTTCTACTTTCAAGCCAAAAAAAAAAAAAAAAAACCCAAAAAAAATTTGAACTAAAATATGAAAAAAAAATATATATATATATTTATATATATATATATATATATATATAAAACAAAACCAAGCCCAGTAGCCCACGGCAAGCGAAGCCCACGGCGAGCCCATTACAGGTAGCTCGCTCACGGCAAGCCCACAGATTCTCAATCAAAAAAAAAAAAAAAAAAAAATATATATATATATATATATATATATATACAGAGAATGAGAAATCGAACCCATCACGTCGCTGGCGCCTGCAAAAATCCCATCACGTCGCGTCGTCGCTGGCAGAGATCAAACCCCATTACCCAATACAAAAGCAAACCAAAATCAGAACTTAGCAAACCAAACACACTAACACAGAGGATAGAGCACAGAGGTGTTTATCAAAAAAAAAAAAAATCCCCCATACACAAACCAAAACCAAACCCAGTAACCCACGGACGGTCACGTCGCCGTCGTCGTCGCCGCAGCGAGCTCGTCGTCGTCGTCGTCGCAACGGTCGCCTCTCATCGCAGATCAACATCGACATCGTAGACGGTAGATCGGTCATCGGCATTTGGCTCATCGCTCTGCCGTCTGCGCATCTGCCTCTACGCCGGTGAGCCGTGAGCGGTGCTCGTCAACCTCGTTGCTTCCTCCGCCTCCGGCAGTCCGGCCTCCCTCAAGGTTTTTCTCTCTAACTCTCTCTCTCTCTCTCTTTATCTCACTGAATGAGTATATGACTGAATAAACTTATAAGTTATAAAGAATGGAATGAACTTATAAATGAAAGTATGAAACTCAGCATCTTTTTTTTTTTTTTTTTTTTTTTTTTTTATGTGGAACTGTGAGTGTGTGAGAATCTGATTGGCTGACTTTAACTTTTTTTTTTTTTTTTTTTCCTGTTTTTGTTTTTTTAAATTTGGTTGTCCTGTGCTCCTTGCATCTTACACGCTCACACACCTGCACTCATAACAATATATATATATATATATATATTTTTTTTTTTTTGGGTCCTGTTGTACAACCACAACCATGTTTGTGTTGTGTGTTCTGTGTTGTGTGTTTGTGTGTTATAAGTGTTTTTGTTTTTGGTGGGTCAGTGGGTGTGTTTGTGTGTTGGGTTGGGCTTGTTGGTGGGTGTGTTTGTGTGTTGTGTGTTCACATGTTACCCAAGTTTCAATTTTGGAAGTTTCAATTTTGGAATTGAAACTTGGAAAAAAACAATTTAAAAAAATTTTGAAAATCATATAATATAAATAATATCGGTTTTTTTTTTGTTTTTTTGTTTAAAGGACTTCACCATCCAACTTTTATTGATTAATATTATTTTAGTTGCAGTCCATTAGCTAATGGATACAATAGATAGTTAATTAGTTACAGTATCACTATTATACTATAATTAGTTAATTGTATAATTAATGACAAATAAATTAAAGCAATATAGTTTATTGTTACGCTAAACAACATTAATTAAAGCTATATAATTAAATTAACCAATACATTATAAAAGACAAATTAATTAAATTATTTTTGTTTTTGTTTGAGGGGTTATTATTAATTAAAGTTGTATTAAAAATGGGTTGACTGTTTAAATTATAGTGGAAATTTTGTTTTTTTCTTGAGTATGAATAACATTCATATAATTAAGTAAAAATTTCTAATTAAAATTTTATTTTTTAAAATTTTTTTCAGGTTAATTTTTGAGTCATATTCTTAAAGCTAAAAGAATTATGAACAAACGAAAAACAATTGATGCATTCTTTAAGAAACAAGACGTTAGCAATTTAGAAATTAGGACACCTATGGCTGTAGAAACAAATGTTAATACTTCAATGCCTGATGAACATCCCTCCAAATGTCCAAAACTTCAATTTGAAGAGATAGATCGTGATCCAGGATCATATAAACAAATATGTGAATTTCCTGTCGACAAACAAGATGAAATCCAACAAGCTTATATCGAAAAAGGTCTATATCAACATAAAGATATAAATTATCCATACAATGATGATACTCATCGTCATCGATTTCAACCTTCATGGTTTAATTCACATAAGGATATAAAAGCCGTTTTTTTTTTGTGTGATTAGAGTTTTGTCTTCTTGTTGTTTTTGAGAAAGAAAAACACTGTAACCGCACATTGTAATTTTCTTTTATAATAGTGAAATCCCTGCAACTTTGTGGACGTAGGCAAATTACCGAACCACGTAAATACTGTCTTGTGCGTGTGATTGTTTTTCTTTTGGCGTTTTCTTTTCTCTATTTTTTTGTTTCTCACATGTTTGAAATTTCGGTTGAATTCCCAACATGTTCAAGTATATGATGATATATGAAAGTTGATAATTTTGTATCTAATAGACTTAAGAATTATATTTAGTATATTTCTGTTACAACCCGGCCCCCCCAAGTGTTCATTCCTGGCTATGCCCCTGCGTGTCACCTGTCTTCCCAATTAATCAATAGAGTTCAGCAAACAACGTTAACATCATCCGTGAAAAACAAAAACAAACCCCAAACAAACTCCATCTTCATTCTTCTCCGATTTCTCTCTCAGAAGCTCTGTCGCTCTCTCTCTGTCCCTCTCTGGAAGGAAAGAAAACCCATCAAACCTTAATGGCCTGTTTGGAAGTAAAAAAAAAAGGAGGAGAGTAAAGTAGAAGAAGGGAGAGTAATTTACTGACTTTGTTTGGAAGTTTTTTAAAGAAGAAAGGAGAGAGATTTGGAGCGGTTTCAAATACTTCTAACCCTTTATTTTTAATTCCCAAAATTGAAGAGCTTTAAATAGAGAGAAAAATAGAGTAGATAAATTATTAACTAAATGAATTCGTTAATTTATCATTTTTAAATTAACAAAATTACAAACTTATTCTATAAATGATCTTTCCTGAGAAAATAGGTAAATGAAAAAAAAAAATGAAACAATTTTCCATTTAGTTTTTTTTTTTTAATTTTCCTTGAGCTTTCTCGGCAAACAAACAGGATTTAGAAACGAACCTGGTTTGGTTTAGGAGGGGTTTTGTTGCGGCGGAGGATCTCGACGAGTGGGACCACGAAGGCCAGGGTTTTACCAGAGCCGGTGGCGGCGTCGACGGCGACGTCCAATAATATATTTTCTTGGGCAGCTTGGACCAGCGTGCAGAACTCGAAGCCGGCTTGGGTTAGTGCCCATCACGTCCAATAATATACTTTTTTCTCACGAATTTGCAAACCCTTTAACTGGTTTTGAAACTTCCTCGATTATCAATACCGGTAGTCATTATCATATGAATGCTTGAGAAAATGTTTTATTTTGAATATTCAGTTTCAATACCATGTTTTACTTCTTCTTTTTCAAATTTGATTTTTACCTTATGATTTCAAATATCTGCAGTTTTTTTTTCGTAAGCAAATGGATCTCTCTCCATTCAAGCTAGACATTGATGAGCTTATAGGCGAGTTTGCTGAGGTACCATTTTCTAATTATACCATTCTTCTTAATTTAAATTATTAATTCGTTTTTATATTTTAATCCTTGTGGATTTTTTTAACAGGGTGAATCTACAGCTTTGGCTGATATGAAGAGAGTTTGGCTTTCTAGAAAGTTCTCCTACATATATGAGGCTAGTCCTTCTTCCAACTTGGCCTTCTTTATGCAATCTTTGTATGCCCATTCAATTGGTACGCTCTTTTACATTATTCAATTTAGTTATTAATTGTGTTTAATCTATCTAATTGCATCTCTTATTGTATTATGAAAACAATGGAATGAGAATTCATTGAATTTTATATGAAACTTTTTTGATTCAGAGGTTGTTATGTCCACAAAAATTACTAATTGCGTAAATTTTATGTTACATTAAGTTTTGCCAATGAATATTAGCTCAAATGGCACTTCCTCAATCTACAAAAGTCATGGATAGAAAACTCATTGGATGCGTGTGGAACTTTCTCGTCTCTATTATCTTTGTGTTTTTGCCATGGTATTGTAACTCTTGAGTATTCCTGTGCAGGTTACATTGTAGGTAATGCTTCTTTATCACGCAGATTGGGTGGGCTCTATTGCCTTTACTGCCTCTATGAGACTCAGCCTTTCAAACCTCCTTTCAGAATATATCTATCCCTTGGTATGATTGTACACTAAACTTGGTACTAAAGTGCGTTCAATGCTTTTACCGACTGCACTCATTGTATGAATTTAAACCTTTCAAACTACCTACCTTATGCCTGCAGTTTAAGTTTGTAGTGTTTGGCTATATTATTGTGACATAAGTAAACTAATATTTTAAACCATCTTCTCTTAGGCTTTTCTTTGACTTTTCCCATGCTCAAATTCTGATGATCTTTTCTATTATCATGTCCATATATGCTATTGATGTAGATTTGCATTCAATAGAAGGTGTAATTGTGGTTTCTCTTTTAGTGCATTGATGGATTGTTCTGTTTTGTTGTTTTTTTGTTGAACTTCCTAAAGCTTAATTTTCTGCATGTTGCCTAATCTAGCAATTCCAGACCATGGTATTTATCTTCAAAGTGATGCTAAGTATGATAATTGATGGCTTCATGAAGTGCTTTATAGGAGTAGGTTCAAAAGTCAAATCCATTTGTTGTTGGGGCAGAGCGTATGTTATTGTTGTGGATGGCAAACTCCCTACTTGGATTCATGAATGATTGAAATAACATGTATTGCTGTTAACCATTAATTTTCCTGACTGGAGGTCAATTTTACCTTCTTCTTCTTCAGTTCTTCTTTCCTTTAAAAAAAAAAAATTCATACATGTCAGCTGCCACTTTATTATTCTTAAAACTGTGAAATCATTGTTGATGTGAGAAAAAGAACAACATAAACATCTTCTCTGTTTTACTTTCCTAAAATTGATATGGAAAGAGTTGGTTGTGATTGTTAGTAGGTAAAGGCACCGATTAGTTTTAATCTATACTCGAATATTATACTCTGGTACTATTCCTTTCAGCTCTGCCAGCTTGGTGGCTGGTTTATTTTTGACTCATGCATGGACTCTAATGAAAGTGTTATTATATGCTTTGTTTAACCAAAACCTAGGATGTCCTCTCTCTCTCTCTCTCTCTCTCACTCAGCTTACTTCATTCCCATTTGACAGGAGAGCTGAAGAAACTTACAAACCTTGTTGTTGATGCAAAAGAAAAAGGTATAAATGTGGTATCTGCTTTGGTCAAAAGGATGCTTGAGAAAAAAATGTTCCTCTTTGGGTCTGTGGAGATGAATGAAGGCTCTGTTACAGAGACAGTAAATCAACTCACAGAATTACAGAATGCCCGCATTCAAGTTGCATATGATAAGTATGTTGCAACATATTATCTTTATTTTATGTTTTTTTTACTAAACATATTACACGTGATTTCACATAATCTGAACATATTATTGCTTCCTGCTTTCCTTTTGACTAACAGGTTATTTGCTAACACTCGGATAGAGCACTTCCTCCGCTTGGACTTGGTAAATATCATGGTGCTTTATGAGATACATTTATATATCTTTACACTCCTTGAGCAGACGCATGATCAGGGATGTCAACTTTTTGGATTTCATTATAATGACATAATTGGTGAAAAATACATTATTTTTCTTTCAGATTATAGTGTCTCGCTCTAAGGGGCTGAGAGTAGTTCAGAATTCTGCAACTTTTGAACTTATTCAACAAGAAATCTACCACTTTTGAATGGTTGCATCCATATAAATATTTCAACTACGTGATAAATCATAGAATTTTGAAATTCTTCCAAAATTGCGATATGTAAACTATAGTAGGATGTTACCAATTGGTTTAGGGCATACTGAGCATTGATGACTGTTGCCAATGCTCCTTGTACTGATGTCATCTTCTTCCCCATTAGAAAGGATGGAAGGTAAGTTCATGGGTTCAATATTTTGCAGTGCATGAGTCGAGTATTTACCTATCAATGGAAAGCACTGATGACTGCTGGAGATCATTTAACCCAAACCAATCCAATTGTAAATGTAATTAGGGAAAAGCAAAGTGAGATTTAACCCAACTTAGATGGCTCCAGACCAAACACAAGCTGCAAATGTTGTAATAACCTTGAGAAGAGTATGTGAAATTTGATTGAATTTTTCTTTGGGAGTGCTTATTCGACTTCATTGATTGATGTCGGTGGCGGATCCAAAGTTGAATGAGGACTGACCAGTTATCTGGCTGTTTGCTAACTTCGAATTGCATTGTTGAAAATTGTTCTGTACTTTGAAAGTAGTACTTTTAACTTAAAATGATTTTTCTTCTGGGGTTAATGTCCTCTTATGAACACACATCTTTCAGTTAAATCTACAATTCACCCAGAGGTTTTTGAGGTGTGTGTAGATTGACAGTCAGTTTGTTTTGCCTGTTATACCTTTTAGCCACTTATCAGCTTGTTGATTAGGTGATCCTTCATTGTCATACTGGGTACTGTGTTCCTGTGGATTTCATTTTATACTTCTCTGCAAATTAGCTTGTTTTGCTTATACTGCATCTAACATCCTTCATCCCCCCCACCCATAAATACCAGGGTACGGAAGTTGACTTGAATGTGCTACAGAAAATGTCAAAAGAATATGCAGAGTCAAAGAAATTGGCCATTGAAGGTATTTTATTTTTCCTTACCTAATTCAGCAGCAACAGAATAAGCAGAGAAATATGGGAGCAACTTATATGTTTCCAAGTGTTATCACGATATTTAGTGGTGCTATCTTTAGCATTCTAGAAAGCTAGTATGGTGCATCAACCCTGAAGATATTCAGATGAAATTTTTTAAGCTATTATTTTTCACTCTAATTTCCTTCACACAGTGCAACCTAAAAGATCTTATCAACTAATCTTAGGCATTCAGTGAGTACATCTGGTATGACTTGTCTACGTACTTTTAGGTCAGAATGGCCAATATGATTTTCAATGATGTTACATAGATTTTTTGTTTTTAATTTATATCTCTTAAAATCCATATCCTTGACAAATGTCATGTTCGTTGTCAATACCAAATACTTATTAAAAAGAATTGTGAAAACTGAATAATCTCCAAATTATTTATGAAATTCCTAATACCCACATTTTCTCTACTCTTTTAGAATGACAACATTCACATTTATATTTTGCTTTTTTAAACTAGTTTCACTGTTAAATCTTCTCTCAAGATTACATGCAATATTATTTGTAACTCCCCCCACCTCTAAAAAAGATAAAAACAAAAAACTGATTTTACCATGCACTGTTTGTAGTGCCACTTAATGCAAATTCTTCTACTGTCTCCCTTGTTACAGACAGTTTTGTCCTTCTGTCCTTTAAGAAGTTTAATTATGGTAATTCAATTCTTTATTTATGCCTCTCATCTTGATTTCTTGTTAAAGAGGCCAGCAAGGTGGTGGATACCCAAGACATAACGCACATATCAGAAGATAAGAAATTAATTGGAGATACAGTAGAGAAGATATCTGATGACTGGAATGTCCAAAAAGATATCTTTTATCGACAAACAGGATTCAGCCAGCAACCTTGTGGAGAACAACAGCCGCTGTTGCAGCTACAACAAGAAGAGCAACAACAGCAAGATGATGACGACTTTGATCAAGAACTGGAACAACTACTATTACAAATGTAATGGCAACGGCACCTGTGGCAGCTTCATGAAGGCACAGTTTCCTCCACAGTTGAGCAAGGTTCAGGGGCAGGGATAGTTTCTGGATATTTTTTATTCCATTCTTATTGCACTTCTACACAAAAGCATCTCCTCCTAATTTTGTTTCAGAAAGGAAGAATGCTAATGGATCCTTGGGTTAGGTTCTTATTTGATTATGCCCCATCAGTACGTACAGTGGATTTGTAAATACAGCAAACGATTGTGTAGGAGTGAAATCATGAATGATGGTCTGTTTAGAATATGCATTCAATTAATTCATTCAAAGGCTTCCTATTACAAAAATTTCCTGTTAATCTTGCAATTGACATGAGTTTTTGTTAATTATTTGGAGGAGAATGGAAGGCCATGTCGCTGGTTGTTAAATTGTAGAGGGTTAACAGAAGAAATTCCTAGCTCCACTGATCAAAATGATACAGTAATTGAGTTTGAGCCCGCCAATTAACAAACAGAATGTTGGAAGTCACTGTTATCTTCACTGATATCAGGATTAGAGTACAGCTTTGTATGTGACACGAAGAATGTGATGATCCCGGTGACTGCCATTGTGTTCAATTGGAAACCAAGCTTTCCATTGAGCATGTCTCCATTTTATTCCATTTAACTTCTTTTTTTATGGGTTTAAATTTTGGGCAAAGTGAACATGCATGTAATCTGATTTGTGATCATCCCAGTGGTAATTAATGACTTCATCATATGTTAATGGTTCTCTCCATCCCGCTGGGCTGTTGTATTCATATTTGTATTTCTTTTTCTTATTTTTGTTATCTGAATAAATATAAATAACAAAAATAAAACAAGAATAATTTTTTTTTTTTGATGATTGTTTGTAGGTACTTGATGACTCAATTAAAATGGACAATGGTCAGCTTACAAATAACTGCACGGCTCTGAGGGGAATTCGAATGCAAATTCTCTTTTATGATAAAAGTGGTCAATGCTGCTCTGCAAGGCTCTGGACAGAAAGCCATGCTTCTTATTATCATCGTCTGGGGCCTTGATGTTTCTTCATATAATTTTGATTGTGCTGGTCAGTTTGAAACTGCTATTTTGATTAGTGTTCTTTCTATATTTTTTTTTTAAGGAAAAAAAATGTAAAGACATGGTATATATTATGCAAAAGAAAGAGACTTTATTTAGATTTATTTCCCTCCGAATCTTACATTAACTAATGAACCCAACATACAATAATGGGTTTGTTAAAATACAACAGACACAATGGCAAATCCCTCTCTCATCAGAATCCCAAATAGCCCACCCAGCATTTCACCCTCCTCTACCTCTCTTTACCTAATTGATACAAAGAATTGCTCATAACTCAAACTCAATAAAATGAACCTTCTGACCCTCCTCAGGCAACTGATCCAAGCTCAAAGTCACCAAACCAGACTCCGAATCATACACAAACTCAACCACATTAGAATCCACAATGCACCTCTTCGGCCTGGTCATTGAATATGCACCAAATTTACCACACCCTTTAACCTCTAAATAAACTTTACCAACCAACTCTGAACTCTTATTCTCCACTTCATATTCCAACCCTTCGATAGCTCCACCAGCATTGAACATGTTGATGAGTCCAAAGGGAGCAAAACCAAAACCGGGTGCTAAAACCTTGATGGGTGTGACAGTGAAAATGTCATGCTCAAGGACCTTGAGTGACACTGGCATGGATGCATTGTATGGAAGGACTACAAGCTCACCCGACCGGTGACAGTAGACGGCACAGTCACCGTTCCAGTTGGGCTCAGTGGCGGCCTCCGCTATGAGATGGACGTCACGGCCTCGAATGTAGCCAGTGAGAGAGTCTGATTTGGTTTGGTGGAAGGTGTTCTTTCTTTCAATGCTGTTCCAGGCTGCACCTTGGCAGTTGTATACACCCAGGACTCCAGTGTACTTGTTCATATTCCATATCTTCAGCAAGCTGATGCATCATTTAATTTAATTTATTTTGTTAGAATTTATATATATGCTTCTTTTGAAATCAAAAAATCATCATAAGCTGGGTAAAGTATAAGTATCTCAAAGTATTTACTTGATCAATAAACTACTTAAAAAATGAAACTGGGGTCTTCTTAGGATTGATTCTGAATTTTTAAAGCTAGATTGCATACAGTTTAAAAGGTTATAAATTAAACCTTAAAATTTAAAACTGCTTTCATTACTGATTGCAAGAGCATCCTAGCTAGGCCTTGGCAGGGTTCAGTGCAGCACATGTTTAGGGAAGCTAATAAGTATGTTGATGGTTTAGCTGTTTTGAGAATTACTTTAAATAATACCTTTTGTCTATATTGGATTTGTCCAACCTCTTTGTATTTTGTGTATCTATGGAAAGTCCAACAAATATCTACTCTAGATTACTGTAATATGTTTATTTTGGGTTGTTAATAACTTAATATATATATATTTCACTTTCTCAGCCCAAAAAAAAAAAAAAAAAAAAAAAAAAAAAAAAAAAATCTAATGTAGAAAATTAATCTGAACAATTGTTTTTTATTAAAGACCTTTTTTTTTTTTTTTTTTAAGTTTTATACCATTAATGAGCCTATATTTGTTACCTCAAAAGAAAAATCAGTATAATTTAGTATGGATGCTTTATAAATCAAGCATTTTTTTTTTTTAAATCATCATAATTTATTTAACACACGCTAAAATTCTATATGCCAAGTTCTAACTCTACTTTTACTTTAGCAACTCCAAACTGCTATTCAATTAATGAGAGAGATGATTCTCAAAAAAAAAAAATTAATGAGAGAGAGAGAGAGGAAAAGGTAAATACCTAACACCATCACGGGCTGGGTCAGTGAACAAGCAATCCCTAGTGGGCCGACCAGGCAAACGGGCTCGAAGGATGGAACCATCAGGCAACACCATCTTCTTTAATAGCTCAAAATTGTGGTTCCCTGGCGCATCACTGTACCCCCAAAAACACAATCACAAATACACATATATCCGTTAGAGTTGCGTAATAAAGTGATGAATAAAACTGGTGAAATAATGAATGACTCATTATGAGTATTTAATAAAACTAACTACTCAGTACTCACTTACCTAACATAAAGTGGGCCACCACTAATAGCCCTGGCTGATCCATGGTAATCAGCAGCTGGGTGAAGAGAGTGAAACATATCCCAATCAGGCTGCATAAACTCCCCCAAAAACACACTGTTGTATGACACTGCCGCTATGTGTATTGTATGTGATGTCGGATCCCGCGGGAAAAAATCATCTGATGCTCTCACCACTGCCGTTTGTTTCGAGCTGCATCAATCACATCATTTGTCACTCACTTTATCAAATTATATCTCAATTCTCACTAATTGTATAATAAATAAATAAAAATTATTTTCATTTTAACCATTCAATGATTTTCATCAAGTGCTCATGACGATCACATTTAATGTATAGTATTATTTTTAGTAAAATATTTTTAGTAATACAACACTTTAAAGAAAAAAATTCAGTAATTTTTTTGCTAACAAAAGTTAGATAAGGCTTTTTCTTTTTTTGCTAACGAAAGTTAGATAAGGCTGTTGCCTAAAATAGACAGTAATTTCATTGTTATAAACTGAAAAACATATCATGAAATGTTATATTACTAACTATATCGAACTAATTCAAGCAAGGAAAACTTACCAGTAAAGTGCATCAGTGTTGTGACTCATGCAAGAAATGATCCCATTATCAGGGAAATTCCTAGCCACGGAAGCATCAAGAGCCTGATGATACTGCCGGGTCAACTCGACCCGACCACCAAGCCCAGCTCCAAGTGTCTCCAGTATACACTGCACGTCCACCTTAACCCCATCTATACCCGCAGACGCCAAATAACTATGCAACTCGTTGTAAAACTTGTACACACTCTTTGGGTTCACCAAACCCAATCCTTGTGTCGCCATAACATCGGTCTTCCACGTGGGATCATTCTCTATCACTCCCTTTGTCGTCGTTGGATATTTCATCAACGTCCCATATTCCTCCATCTCCTTCACACCCGGGCGGACCCCACCCCAGTACCCAGTAATCGCATGCCACACGTACACGTACTTCAACCCATGTTTCTCTTTAGCTATATTCACTATGCTCTTAATCCCCACCGTCGGATCGTCCTTGTTTTGAAACTTCGAGTTTTCCTTAATCCCAGTCAACCTAAGCAACGGCTGCTGATTCATCTCGCTCTGACTCTCCTCCTTTGAATCCTCACCGACCGATTGCCACCCATCATCGATGATCACAAACTTCGATGGGGTCCCACCAGCGGCCAAAGATTCAAGCCCAGCTTCAACCCCTTCTTGAGTCACTTCTTGATAAAACGCATCCCAGGTGCACCAACCGAAATAGTCAACGATCCCAGGCAATTTTTTCTCGTGCCTTTGACGGAAAGTCTTCAGATGCGATTTAACGGCTCTGATCGCGTCTGTGATCGTGGCAAAAGGATCAGTCCCTGCGCTGATAAACAAGGAGTGAGTAAACGACGACGCTTTGGTGTCCACGTCACCGCTCTCCAAACAAAGCTCCAACTCGTCGCGATCATTGCCTTGTAAAACCGCACGGAACGAGCCTTCGATCAAAGGAAGGAAAACCGTGTAGACAACCGGGTTCTCCTCGTTTTCGTCGAGGTGGGACCCATCTTTGGTCTCGACCAATAGGAACTGAGTCTCTAACGGAATGTCTCTTCCTTTATCGCCCATCTTCTGGGCCATCCACCATAACTTGAACCGAAAGCACGACATGAACCGGACCTCACGTAGCGTTCCTAGAGAAACCACGTGCCTACTGTTTTCTTTGTCGAAAACAGCACCAACGAACACGCCCTCGACCGGACCGGTCTCCGAACCGGACGTTGCTATCACATTGTCCGGTACTCCTGTTAGGATTGTTCGGTCTTTTACTAGGATCTTCCTGTCGGAGATCCTAACCGCCTGCTTAATCGTCATTTTGTCTTCTTCTTCTTTGCACGGGGCTCTTAGATCGTTTCTCTGCGATTCCAAGGAATTAAAAGTCTTAGATTCATTGAATTCAGCTCTAAATTATTATTTTTTTTAATGTGGGTTTAGTAAGTAAATACCTTAAAGGAAAATACGGGAAATATTCGATTCGAATAAGAACAACACCTGCGAATTCCAAAACATGCACAAACAAAACAAACTTTGTTAGTTTTTTGAACTATTCAACTTAAATTTCCCTTCAATTTCTCGGGAACCAAACAGACTGAATTAACGAAGATAAAGGAAAATAGAAAAGTACCAGAACTCGAGAGTTGTTTGAGTGGCTTTGGAAACAAAAGAGAATACGAGGACGAAGAATGCAATGCGGTTGGGTTTAAGAGACTAGTATTTATAGCTGGAGATCGAGCACTGTATCTAAAATTTGACACCATTTTTATTTTACTTTTTGAGTTCTTCTGGGTCTCGACCTTCTGTTCCTGATTTCGAGGGATGTGGCTTTGCGTTATCTACTTATCCAACGGTACCAAAATACCCGACACGTTTTTGACAGTTAAAGTTGACGACGGATATGATTACCACGTCAGATACACTTGGTATACATTAGTACACAACTTATCATTATTCTCCGTAGAGTTATCAATCATAACACGATAATAAGAAGAAGAAAAAAAATCTAAACGTTAATTTTTGTTGATCGTACACGTGTTTTTTAGGGTTGAAGTGATCACAGAAGGTGTGTGGTACTGTTTGTGGTTTGAATGATTGCCCTAGTACGCTAATGAAAAGTGCCGATCTGTGTCCACGTACTCAGCTTTTGACGTTTCTCTGTTACCCACCTTACACCCGAAGAATCTTTCACGCGCCTCAAAAGTTAAAAACGCGTGGTTTTTTAAATTTATTTCCCAGGTGGCACTTTCACAGTGGATTGTTTTTACTTGCTGCGTTCGGCTTTTGCAATGAATTAACTATTAAGTTAAGACGAGAATGAGTATAATATGATTTTCGTGGCAGCTAAGCTTGTGTAAAATTTTGACCATATTAAGATAAATAAAATCAGGCAGGCAATGACAAATATCTTGCATTTAAGAAACTGATTGAGTGAAGCTACATGCATCTCGTGAATAGTGCTCAAATCTTACGTAATGGCCAACGTGTACAATCATCTAATCTATCACGTTTAAACAAATCAATATCCATATACTTAATAACTAATCAACAATTCATTCAATGCGCAAAAAAATTTTAATAATATTTTATTTTATTTTTTTAAAATGTTTTCTCTCTTTTATTTTTTATAAATACTTATTATAATAATTTTTATTAATAAACATTTATAATAATATTAGTATATATACTTATTATGAAAAATATTATTAGTGGCGGCTCTAAGAATTTTTTCTAGGAGGGTCATTAAGAAACTTAAATAAAAAAAAATTTTAATTAAAAAAAAAAACTTGAATACATTGAGTTATTTAAAAAAAACACACAAATACATGAAATTTTACAATTTCCTTTTACGAGTTTTCATATTTTGAAATCACCTTATGATAGTTTATTATTAGTTTTCATTATCTATTATCAATGTAAGTATGACCATTTTATTTTGTTAAGTTTATATAGTATTTTTGTTTTTATGAAATTGTGGTTATATATTTGTCATTTTTTTTATAAAAATATTTTAAACTAAATGAAAAAACCCAACTCCACTTGCACTATATAATTATTAATTCACACAACCACACTCATCCATATATAAATAATACACTAAATTGTTGTTTGATTGTAGGATAAGCGGATATGTGATCAGGGTGTGCAAAATTTAAAATATAATTTAAATTAGTAGAGCAATATATATAAAATGATTTTTTTTGAAATAGAAGAGACTCTGAGCACGCGCGTGAGCGCGTGCTCAGAGACTAGTATTATATTAAGAGGATTCAGAAAGTTAGTTATTGCATTTTTAACTTCCAAAAATGCCCATAATTTAATTAATTTATCATTATTCCTAAAATATTAAGAAATGAGGTTAAAATTGTAAATTGACAAAAAATTATAAATATTCCTATAAAAAAAAAATACCCCACGTCCCTTATTCCTATAGAATAAAAAAAAAGTTCCTATTAAAAAGGTTACTTATTCCTTCCCACCACCCCAAGTCCTTATAAATTAAAAAATAATTAAAAAAAAACTACTCACAGTTCCTATCAAAAACAAAAACTACCAATTCCCATGTTATATCAAAGAGTAATGTTACAGATATAAACTATTTTACAATATTTTTACAAAATGTTGATGTGACCACCCTTTTATTGGTTTTTATCTAGACCCACTATTAATATCACTTTTTCATTTACTACTAATCACTCACCACATCAATAGTTTGTAAATTTTTTGTAAAATAATTTGTATCTCTAGCATTATTCTATATCAAAAACACCAAAAAAAAAATCCCTAACAAAAAAAAAAAAAAAAAAAAAAAAAAAACTACCCACGTCACATTAAAAAAGAAAAAAAAGAAAAAAAAAAGGGAAATCCACACAAAAACCAATTACAACTTCCTATAAAAAAAAACTTCTCATTTCATTTATTTCTTTCTTCCCTTTTCTAATTTTGTGGAATCTACACAAACCCACAATATTCCTTCAATTTGTTCTTCATTCTTTCATCCTATTTCCAATTGATACTATCTTCTTCTGCACTCACTGTTTTATATACTGAATTCTTCTCAATGGTAAGGCGTTTTCCTATCTATATATATTGTGAATTGCTAACTCTGTGATCTTCTATGATGCATTAACCATATGAAGGGTATTATAAAAATTTTGGTTATGAATGAAAAATTATAACAATAAACCTTTAAAAAAAAAAAAAAAAAAAAAACTTATCACACACGTATCTAGCTTTTAAAGTTACAAATAGTACTTAAACTAACAATTATTTCTCATCATCTTTTCTAATAAATAAATATAAACAATCTTAAGATTTTTTTTTTAATTAATTCCAGGGTTTATTTGATTACTCCCTTAAACCATTAGCTAGATTTTAAATGTAATTTTCGCTTTCTTTTAAACGTTGAGTCTCTTATACTTCTTTTTGATGAAAGTCTCTTATACTTTTTTTTTTTTTTTTTTTGATAGAAAAGTCTCTTATACTTCTTTTTTAAGAATCGAATCTCTTATATATATATATATATATATATATATATATACACGCGCGTAATGATTACGACTACGTTACTTGCTGGATTGTGCAAAACAATTTTAAAAAATATCTTCTGAAATTAATTAAGATGAGACCAAAGAAGATGATGAAAAATAAATTCAGAAGGATAATGGGCCTACCACTGTGAATGATTGGTATGCAAGTCCATTTTTAGGTATGTCCCACAATTTGTATGATTTTTCCTAAACAATGGTTCTTAGAGCATTGGCATTAAATTTTGCAAATGGCATATGTATATATATATAGTGGAGAATTTTTAGTATCAAAGCATAAAACAACCTCAATACGCGGTCATTACACCACCACATGGTGCTTAGCAACCCAAAAAAAAAAAAAAAAACACCACATGGGGAATCTGGCAAATGGTAGTTTTCTTAGGCGAACTCTTGGTCCCGAGAGGGCATCTCATCTGTACAGTATTATTTGACAGTGTTTGAGTATCAATTCCTGTTACACGCACCTTTACACTATGTTTGAATTGGCTGAAAGGAAAAGAAAAGAAGAAAAAGGAAGATATTTTCATTGTTTGATTTCAACGGTGGAAAGGAAATTTAAAAGAATTGAAGGGAAAATATTTTTTATGGGCCCACAAAAACTTGTCTGTCCAAATTGACTGGAAGAACAAAAAAAAGCCTAATAAGGCAAATTGTTGGTGGGCCAGTTTGAAAAAACATTGGCTAAATTTACATGTTTTTCCGGTTTAGATTTCTCTTTTTTTTTAGTTCAAAAATGTCCATACGTCTTTAAATTTAAGTAGAAATAAAATTAAAGGATAATATAGTAAAAATATAAATTTAACTCTTACTAAAATATTACCTAAAAATAAGACCACTCTCTTATTAATTTTCAAATTATTTTCTCCACTTATAAATTAGATTCTCAAAATAAAAATTATATATTTATATATATATATATATATATATATATATATATATAATAAAAACACTTTTTTTTTTGCTAAAAAAGAAAGACTCATCGTAGAGCAAAGCACATGTGATGAGGCTAGTATACCTTTAAGTGGATTCAAACCAAAAATTTTAAACATGTCAAATGTAAAAGAGTATAAATATAATAATATACGTGCCAAAAAGTTTAAACTTTAAACCAAATAAAGGAAATGTTTCTATATTCTTCTTTCTCCTTTCTTTCTTATATCCAAACACAACTAAAGAATGGTTTTCTTTGCCCTTCTTATATTATATTTTCCATTCTCTTCCCTCGCCATAGCTTCCAAACAAAGTGTTGAAGTTTTTTATAGATCAATGTGATTTTAAAATCGACATATACTTGAATTATTGGAGAAATTGATTCATGCATATCAGTGGTGATATCACATATCAATCAAATCAAAGTCAAGCCAGCACACTTATTAGCAAAACATACCCTTGACATTGAAGATTTCTTTGTATAGATCGAAGAGACCCCTTAGTTTATTGAGCAAGCTCTTCTCCATGATGTAACAATTGCTTTCAAGTAGTTATAA
The DNA here is from genome assembly GCF_932294415.1 of Quercus robur. Taxonomy (NCBI): domain Eukaryota; kingdom Viridiplantae; phylum Streptophyta; class Magnoliopsida; order Fagales; family Fagaceae; genus Quercus; species Quercus robur. The sequence continues at coordinate 84,373,093 of NC_065535.1, forward strand.
AATTTTGCAGTTTACCATTAAAAAAAAAAAAGTCAGGTCCTTAGGAGTTAGGACCTATATCCATTTGATTGATTTCAATTTCAGCTTCTAGTGAGATGTGCATTGTATATTTGTATTTGTAGGTTTGCAATTGCAACTTGCAAACACGACCAATCTAACTTGCGGTTTAATTTGTAATGGTCTAGAGACTAGTCTAATGGCACATGCTCTTCAGTCTTCAACCTGTGTGTTACTGTGCATTGCAAACATGAATCACAAGCTTAGCCACAGATCCAAGATATAGAAAATTAGCGTCTAAGGACTTCACCAAATTTGCCACTTCGACTTTTTAATCTTTCCCTAATATTTGGTGCTTAAATTGGCCCGGCCCCCTGGCCTAGTTTTTTTTTTTTTTTTTTTGGTAGTTGGCCCTCTTCTAAAACTTTAGGCCCCCCTTCCTCCTCCATTAACCTAGCCAGCCTAGCACAATTAGCAACTATCCAATCCAAAAACTTAACAAAAATAATAAAAAACAGTCACACACTACAAAAAACGCGACTTTAAGCCGCGTTTTTGGAAAACGCTGCTACAGCTTTTCCTTTGAGCCGCGTTTTTCATGAACGCGGCTCAAAGGAAAGGCTGGAAAAACACGGCTCAAAGGGAAGGCTGGAGCCGCGCTTTTGGAAAACACGGCTCCAAAACGCGGCTTCAGTCCCGTCCGGATTTTTTTTTTTTTTTTTTTTTTTTTTTTTAAATTATAGCTTTAGCTGCGTTTAAAAAACGCAGCTTCAAAAATGCTTGAAATGGACTTTACAAGTTTGGAGCTGCGTTTAAAACGCAGCTTAGACATTTAGATTGAGCTGCGTTTAAAAAACGCAGCTTCTACATGTTTGGAGCTGCGTTTTTTTAAACGCGGCTTCAACTTTCAGTATAAAAAAAAAAAAGAAAAAGAAAAAAAAAATCCCTCATCATCAAAACAGAAAAATACCTGAACTCCACAAAAATACTCGCTCTCAGATCGCACAAAACTCTCACCGCTCGCACACACTCCCCTCACCGATCGCACACAACCCTCCCCTCCCCTATAGCCGCGTTTTTGTGGTCTAAAGTTGCGTTTTTCAAACGCAGCTTTAGACCCATTTTTTTGTAGTGACAATAATGATAGTATTTTAGTAAAAAAAAAAAAAAACTATTTTACCACCAAAAAACTAAAAAATCATGTGTTATTAGAAAAGTTAAAGCTAAATTTTTTGCAATTACAATAAACTAATATAAATACCAATTGATAAGAATAAAATACAATATTTTATTAAAATTGTAGGAACTAGATTCGAGCACTTCTTCTATTGGATGAGTGGACTCAAGCCTAACTAGCCCAATACAATAAATTTATAGAGAATGAGTTTAAGAACTAGGTTTTAGTCAGAATTACAACAACTAGACACGGTTATGTATGGATTGAATAATAAGGATATAGACTAAAGTATGAAATTCTGTCCTCGGACACTTCGTCCGAGGAATTTAGTGTTCTTCTTCTTTCTTCAGTGCTAAGTTACAGAGGCTTCCAAAATCATATAGATTGCTACCGTTTTCTCCTCTCTTTTTCTCCTTACCCCTTTTCGATCCCCCATTCTTGAAGGATCTCTTACATTATATATCCCTTTCCAATCAATCTTGGCCCTTCATTTGTTGATCATGCAGGTCATTACTCGAGTGCTTGTCCCATCAGTCACCTTCCCAAATCCTCTGTGAGTTGCGGCAACCAAGACCGCACTATTCAGGGGTCATTTCCTCATTAATGCGGACATAACGTTAGTTGGGTGCATTTAATGCAGAAGTGATAGTTCCTCCTTGAATTGCTCCTACACCATACCCCATGGGTGTCCTACTGTACTTATCCTTTTTCTGGGGGCGCTCTGGGAGGCTACCTTTAACAGCGTGCCATTCTTTCCTTCTGGGATCTAGAATGCCGAGAGCAGGATCGTCCTCGGCAACGTTTCTAGGCTATCTGGGCTTTCTTGTTCGTCCTCAGCCATTTCTTCCTCCTCGACATGGGCCTTAGGCTTAGTATAAAGTGGGCCAGGGTTGTCAAATTCTTTGGCCCCACAAAGATTATCTCTTCTTTCAATTAAAAAACTCAAATTCTCTCTCTTCCTTATTATTTTAATAAGTTGTTTATATTATTTTAAAGGAAGTGGTAAAAAAATAGAATATTTGATATTGGTTTATTATAAAGTGAGATAGTAAAAATAGATAAAGTAGCTTTTTAAGGTGTTAAAAACTAAAATTTTTAACTTTACTTTTGTGAAAGCTCTAACTTCAAAAAAATTAAAAATTCTAGCTAGCCTAGTATTTAAAAAAAAAAATATTATTCTGTTTTTTTTTTTTTTTTTGGTTATCTTTATTGGTAAATAATTACATCTTAATGTATTAAAAAACAATAATTTTGTATATTTATAATTTGTTAATATTATTTGGATACCTATTTAGAGTTTTTTTTTTCCTTATACTCTACCTCTCTTACTTAAAATCCTAAGTCTGTCCTTGTCCTAACCAGTCAACATTCACAATCAACTTAAAATCCATGAGGCTTGGGCTGCTTCAAAGTTACACCTGCTACCTCCAGATGTTCATATCAATTCTTTCCAGGACCTTTTATGGCTAGAAATGATGACTAATGCAGCTGGGGAGGAGAAGTGTTCACGACTAGTGATGATTGCTTGGGCATTGTGGTGTAATAGAAATGAAATTTACCATGGAGGAGAAGGCAAAACTGGTCCGGTTGTGGCTCTTTGGGTAGCAAGCTACCTTCAAGAGTACTGGTCTGTTGTTGAGACACATGATGCTGCTATTTCAAACGTGGCTCTGCATTTAGCTGAAAGACTAGAAAGGGCTCTGCATTTAGCTTGGGTTCCTCCTCCATCGAGTTCATGTAAAATTAATGTGGATGGTGCTCTCTTTCCCGCTAAGAAGTTGGCTGGCATTGGTGTAGTTATAAGAGACATGCGAGGCAGATTGCTAGCTGCATTATGCAGAAAAATCAGAGCCCCATTGGGGGTGCTTGAAGTTGAAGCCAAAGCCTATGAAGCTAGTGTGTTGTTGGCAAGACATTTGGGGCTACAAGTTGGGGTGTTGGAAGGAGATTCTTAAACTATCTCTAATGCTCTCAAGCGGGTTACAGAACCCCCTATCTCGGTTGCTACTATTGTGGAAGGGATTCATGCATGCTTTAGGCTCAGAAATTGGTGTTGTTCACTATACTCATGTGCGAAGGACTGGTAATCAGCCAGCCCATATTCTAACTAGACAAGCTCAAAACCTTGCCAACGATGTAATTTGGATTAAAGATACTCTTTATTGTATTCAACAAGCTCTTATTTAGGATGTATTTGGGTCTTAATGTTGTTTTAATAATATTTTAGTTTGCTTATATATATATTAAAAAAAAATTAAAATCCATGAAATCTTTCATGAAATTAAAAAACCATATTTTGACTATTCATACAGTTGAGACAAGAAACAATATTAAGAATTTAATGTTAAAGATAAATTATGATACTGATATTGATTGCTCACGTGGTGGTTAACTTTTTGTCAATTATAAAACTCACCATTAACATCAGCAGATTGGTTTCCCGATCACCAAAAGCGACACGGGCTTATTCAGCAAAAAAAAAGAAGCGACATGGGCTTGAGTTCTGCCTTTAATCTCGGACGTTTACGTGAAGACAAAAAAATTATAAGAAGAAACTTGTTTTCTTACACTAATTTTACGCTTTCACGCCTGCATAATTTGGCTTATCCTCTCAATCACCATCTTATTACAGTGTTTCCTATTTCACCCTCATATTTAATAATTTTTCATATTGCGATTATCTTAGCATATTTATTATTTTGTATCACCCATATTTAATAATTTTTCATATTGCGATTATCTTAGCATATTTATTATTTTGTATTTACTAGTTTGAGTAAAAAGTTTCTCCAAAAAAAAAAATTTTGAGTAAAAAAATTTGTCCTTAAATAAAATATTTACGATTTAAATTCCACTTACATTAAATTTGATTTGATGTTTTAAATAATATTATAATAATAATCATCGTAGATTTTGTTAGTGACAATTTGATGTAAGTGTGTGAAGTGACAGGGGAATGCCACCATTTGGCACAATTGTCAATTTATAGTGGTAACTGGTTTTAACGTTAAAGGACACGTGTGTGGCTAATCTCCTTTGAGAACAAAAATATCTACCTCCTACAAATTTGTCGGGAAAAGTCTTATGCTATTCCAAAAAAAAAAAAAAAGAGTCATAATTTACCTACATGGTGAGTTGTGATTAGTAGAAGGGTAACTTTTTCGTGGTACTAAAAGAACTCAATTTGTCTCTCACACCAACTGTGGAAGTACTCAATTTGTCTCTCACATCAACTGTGATATATGAGACATACTTTTTATTTATTTATTTTAATGAGTATAGTTAGAGTATGTTTCACATAAATATTTACAACAGTTGAGATTTTAATTACAAGCCAATTTATTTTTTATATTTTTATAAATGGTTACAACTTACAAGCCAATTTATTGGTAGATGCTAATTTTTTTTTTTCTTTCTTATAAGGAAATGAGGTGTAGCAAGTAGTAACAAGATAAGAGACATAATACTATTTTGTATTTCTGGTTATTTTTTTTTTAAAGTACCACTTCAACAAAAGGTAATATTTTTTAAAATTTTTATAAGAAGTCGGTAACCTTTATTAAGATGAAGATAACAATATTACATCATGAGTCACAACATACTTAACCATATAAGAAGTTTCCTCTATCCAAATTACACAATTAACAACATGCCTAGTATATTGTACTAATAAATGAGTAGAACGATTATCCTGTCAAAGAATATGTGATACCTTTACCCTTCGAAAGTCTCGCGATTTCAGTCTAATCCCCTTAATTAGAGTGCTTATTGTTGATGGTGATTCACTACTTCCAGTTACCACATCATAAACAATTTTAGAGTTACTCTAAAAAATAACATCTCAAACGCTCATGTTCCAGGCAAATGAAATGTTCTCCTCTAGTGCCTTTGCCTCAGCCTCGAGCGACCCCAAAGGTACCAAAAGTGCCTTGCTAAGAGCTGCTTTGACTTGTCCATCATGGTCTCGAATGATAGCTCCTACTCTAATAGAACTGGTGCTTTCAAAAATTATAGCATCAATATTAATCTTGTATGGGTAACCTAAGAACTTCCATCTTACCTTTTTCTTAGAATTGGTCCGAGTAATGTTTATTATACACATTCTATTAATTACACATTTAAACACATAAAAATGCAAATCATAATTTTAATTACTTTTTCAATGTACATGTGGAATAACTTTTATCCTTTAACAAAACCAAAATATTAGTAGGGTTGTCGAGAAAAGAAAACGGTGGAACTGTGGGAGATAGGGAGATTTTAGGGAGCCAAGACTCATTAGTCCTACCCTTACTTGGTGAAGATTGATTGGTGTGAGTGAATGAATCTAGATTGCGATGATACCGTTGACTGTATGGATAATATTCATCGTATTTAAGAGCGAAGTTATCTTTTCGTACACCCACTTTGGAGACATCAAAATTTTTTAAAGTTTTAATACCTTTTGATGTTGTCTAATTCAATTTTGACAGCGAAAAGAAATGGTGGTCAATATGAAATGAAGAGAATTTGACATTTTATCTAGAATGAGGAATCTAGAACAGTGTAGTTATTTGGAACAAATAATAATTCCCCTAGCTCTAATTCTTCATCAGATGGGTACCATTTTTACAAAATGGCACATTTGTGCTCTATCATCACATTTCTTTTTCTTTTTTTCTTTTTAAATGAATTCTACGATCTAAATCAAAGCGGTCCATAATCTGGGAATAAGGTGGATAGGTAATTTGAAAAATATATAATTTTGTTGGACATTTGAGCTGGGCTTCATCTGTAACGCAATTAAAAATATTTACATTAGTTTGTGCAAACTTTTTTGTTTATATTAATATAAAAATCTATATTTTTTTTTAAATTACATATTTACTTTTCAAAACATCTCACATTAGATTATTTATTTTGCATTATATATTTCATTAAAATATAAACGGTCCTTTCTTAAGTCAGTATAGGGTGTCTAGTTATCAACTTTTTGAGTGGTTGTGGTCCTTGTATGTTAGCTCATAGGACTGTCTACCCAAGTTTTTATGGCAATCCATGCAAATAGAAAAAGCTAAATTACTCCCTAGTTACCTGTTCAATTTATCTCTTATGGTAATTTCTGCATTAAAATATACTAGTACTCCATTACAACACTTAGAATGTCAGTCATTCTTCCATCGATTATGGTAACATTTTGGATTAAAATATTTCAGAAGTCCTACATTATAATGCTTTAAATGTCATTCTTTTATATGTTTTTTTACCATAATTTGCAGGTTGCTTGGGAAAGTCTTGTTGATGCCCTAATTCATCCTCCAATTGTAGCTTTTGAGACAAATGCATCCAAGGAAGAGACAATCTATTCACTCAATTTAACCAATTAACATGCAGGAGTGAATGTAATAGTTTCACTCTGTTCTGAATAAGATTGACTTTAATTTCTTTCCTTATATATTCAATTTTTCAAAATAAAAAATCTGTTGTCAATTACTAATCTAACAGTTGCTCGAAATATCATAGAAACTTTTTCATTCATGAAAATCAAATTCCAAATCCTGAAATTTGTGGATATAGGTCAAAAACTTTTAAAGATGCAAAAAACTAGTGTCATTACTTACGAATGAAAGAAAAGTTCTAGCAGTGACAAAAGGATAAGAAAGATATGAGATTTTCCTTAAACCAAAACTGTTTTCGCTAATCATTGACTCAACTTATGTTGATAATCTTAAGGATCTTAACCTTAATAAGATGAGTAGAACTAACAAAAAATTAAGAAACACTGAATTAAGAGGAAATTACCTGTGCAAGAATCTATGACCGTGGCAAAGGCAACACCCACATTAAACATTGCATCAAAAAAAGTCACCAAAAAATTTGATCATATAAAGAATAGAATAAGAAGACAGACTACTTTGAGGGAAATATAAGTTATAAGTTATATCCAAACACAATAGACTATTCAAAGTAGGATACCAATAACAGTTATGACATGAATGTCTTCTCTAGTTAAACCCCAATACATGCTTAAGCATAGCCCAATAAGCAACTATTTAGCATTCCAAAGAGGAATGGTTCTGACTTGATTCACAATTTTGCAATGTACAGAACTTGGCAACAGTTCCTAATTAAATACACCCATATAACTAACTGGCCAATGCAACAAAACCATGTTGATTATTGGCAATACACTTGGTTGTGTATTGTTACAACTTGTAAGACCACAAGATTGAATTTAATTAGGAAGCATAAATCATAGTATCTAAGGAATTGTACCTAAGTGTTTTTTTTTTTCCTTTTGCAAGTCAATCAGTTAATCTTCCATTAGATTCATACCACACCCAAACACTCAAAATCCTAATTCTAGGTATAAGTTTGAGAAGAAGAGCTTCTTAGTGACTAAATTGCCATATTGTAAGTACTAACTAAATAGCAATTACATAAGAGCGAGAATAAAATGAGCAAAAGTTAATTATAATAAACCTGCATATTTGAAGGCCAAATCGGAAATGCAAGCAACAATGGGATCGTTTATTTCCATTCCATTTCTTTTCGCTGAAAAATAATAATAATAAAATTCGACATTTTTAATTTCAGTTTCCAAACAGAAAAAGAAAAGATGAAAAATGAAAGAAGGTACCTTCAGCTTCAGCAATTCCAATGATGGTCTCAAACGCCTCCAAATATAATACATACTTGCTGTCTTTATGCATTTTCTCCACTCCAACCAGCACCACATCATATATGAATTAGTGTTAACAAAAACATATGCTTATAGGAAAGATAATTTATGAAAGCCAATATGACATCTCACAAGATTATTTTATTCTAAATAAGCTCAAAATTCCAAATTAATTTGTTAGTGCAGGGCTGCTCTGCTTTCAAAATGCCTGCCTTGTAGAAACATAATATAAGAGTCAATCCTATTTAAAATATAGTCTTATCATTTTTTATATATTGGTAAGTGGATCTTGAACCCTTGACCCTACCCCTCACCTAGCACTTATAAGGGGAGAAGGTGCCAATTGAACTAGAGCTCATTGGCTTAACATCTAGCCTTATCATATATTCCAACTCAATTTTTAACAGAATAAAAGTTTATTATTATTCTAGAAAATAGAAACAAAGACAACATATCAGAAGTTCCTATTATAGAAGTATTTTGAAATAATACTTATATTTTTAAAAGAAAAAAAAAAGTGTAATTAGAGGCCGTCGCCTTCATTATGCATTGGCAAAAGACCATATACCAAGTTCCAAACTTGTTACATACCAATTGATTGTGAACCTTCTGACTGCAAGTTGTTGACAAACCAGCTACAACAACCTTAACATCAACTTCATCTTGCGCATATTAAACATGCATACAAGTAAGGAAATGTAACTATGGTAAAGAAGTTCGAACAAGTTCACTAGGCACCCACATATCATGAAAGATACTAGAAGGCAAGGTTTTCCTTTCAACATCAGTGCTATTGGCACTCAGGATCACAAACTATGTATCCAGTCATAATGTATGCTGGGATGTTTCTTACCCCAAGGGGTAGCACAATCAATTCTAGACAGCGCCTTGAGAACAAGAGGTCGCTAAGTTCAAAATCTCCACTTCCCCATCCCTTTTGGTCCAAAACTTACTTATAAAAAAATATGTTGTGATGTTTGTTCTCAGTATTACCAGAGCATATGTTTTCAGAAAAGTATACAAAAATCGTAAAAACATATATACCTTAAAATCTGATATTAACGAAGATACAACACTGTAAGCAGGGTCTTCTGTACTTTCCAACACAAAAAGAAATTAACTGTGCAAAATTTCATGACCATGGCAAAAAGCAAAAGCCACATTAAACTCTGCATAAAAAAAGGTCACCAAAAACTTTCATTATGTAAAGAATGGAATAAGAAATACTTCGAGGGAAAACAACTGTAAGTTTGTAAGTTATAACCAATTACAATAGACTTTTCAAAGTATGATACTAATAACCACATGAACGTCCTCTCTAGAAGGAAACTCCAGATGAATTTCTTGAGATCAGTTTCCAAAGTACAGTTAATAATTCTGACCTTGTTGTCACATCCATCAACCTGTTCCATAGGAGTTTGACTATGACATCAGACATTAAAAAGGAAAAGAAAACTTAATCCCAAATATCTTGTATATATATCCTAGAATGGTTGACTCTAATCTTGTTTAATGATGCAGATGACATCCAGAAGAGGTAGAGGAAGAGGAGGATCCTTGTCATATATTGAAGTAGCCAACTTAAAGTTTCAGGAGTCAAAATAATCTCAGCAATTAAAAAAATGTGAACAAGAAAAGACATTGATGGTAACATTTTTTTTTTTTTTTTGAGAATCCATTGATGGTAACATTGATGGTAAGAAAATGGAAGTACATAGAAGTAGATAGAAATAGCCAACTTAAAGTTTCAGGAGTCAAAATAATCTTAGTAATTAAAAGATGTGAGTAAGAAAAGACATTGATGGTAAGAAAAATGGAAGTTTGCAAAGACACAGTCTCAGCAGAAAGAAATTCAACCAAAACAACTAAAGTTGAAAAAGTGGTGACTCCAACTATTCCATATCCCAATGTGTTGATTAAAATTGAAATTTGAGCTTCATGATGGTATTTCACTAGCTGTGATAGTGATATATTCTAGGAATAATGAATGTTAATAAGAAAGGAAACACACATATATGCATAACATTTAAACTACACTTTCGTACGGTATATAGGATTAATGTCAATACTGTGCTCATTATCAATGTGGTCTACCACCTTCACAGGCATATCCTCATGAGACCAGACAATGTTCAAGTAATAACCACAATAAAAGGTTAAATTCTCGAATGAAAAGGTAATTAACGGTTACAGTTAAACTAAAAACTAAGGACTGATAAATTACAAAAGCCTTTGTCACAGAAAAAATATATATTATTTGAGTCTTATCTAAGTAAGTTGAAAAAAAAAATGAAAAAAGCATATGCTACTAAAAAGACAGTGCACAGAAGGTCTATTATCTTCAATTATTACATAAACTCATCCTTTAGAGTGTAAATAGTGAACATATGTAAAAGGGATACAAGGTGACACTTGTCTTAAGGTCAGGTAGCAAAACCAATTGTAAATCACAATAAAAAGAAAATCAAACTACAAGCCTTTTTTACTATTAATTCACTGATATTTGACAAGCTATACAATGAATTATTAGAATTCTTATTCAATCTAAACAATTTTACTTCTTTTTTAAATATAAATTAGTATCTGCCTGAAAGAGCAATTATGAGGATGGATGAGATATGTAAGGCACTGTAAGAGATCAAGGTTGGTTCCTTTGTGCTGGCACATGCATGTCCACTATTCAATACCTTAGACAAGCTCAAGATTTAAAAACTCTATGTGGACAATGCCATGACAACCTTAACAGTTTACCTTAAGGAAGACATGCTAATAAAGTGCATTAGGAAATTGAATAAGTGACCTAGAATATGAGGCCTACTTTCAAATTACTATAAGATATACAGTCAATAATGTGAAGAGCCCTCAAGGTTCACAATACACCTCAGTAAAGGATACCCTTTAACAATGATTTAACCACAATCTGAACCATGAAAATTTGCCTTCCAATTGCTGCAATAACTGCATCAGAAATCTTTAATCAGTGGCATAGATACTGTTGTGTGAAAGCCATAATAGATACTGTTGAAAGTGACAAAGAATGTAAGAATTTAAATTTCAAAAAATTAAGTGACATTAAACTCCAATCAAAAAGATACTTGACATAATTTCTTCAAAAACTCTGTAAAAGAGATTATTATATTTTGCCAGTGAAATTTACAAATTTAAAATAAGAAAAATTTGATTGGTGTACACTTCCTTAATTATTTTTAAATCTAATTTTCCCGATAATTAATTCAGGCAAAGCTTAATTGTCCAGAGAAATTCTGGTAAAGTTTGACTCAATAAGTAGTAAAATTGTCAAAGAATAGTAATAGTAGTAGTTAGTAATTCACTAAATAAGAAAAACAACCATTACATTCAACAAACTTGCCTCTGAAACTCCTGAGTATCTTTGAACTTCAGAATGGTTAATGCCAACAGAATTTGTCATAATGTAATGCAAATTAAAAAGAAAAAAGTTTTTAAAAAAAGTCAGCTCTTAAGTTCTTAAACAGAATCTTTATACAATTTCAGGGAGGAAATCCAATTATAGATACTTTCCTAAATAAAGATGCCTCATCCTTGCCTATTTACCTACTTCTCAGTTACTATGATTTAAGAACTTAAGTCTCTAATAATTTTGTTTTATATATATATATATATATATATATCAATTTAGCATATTTTTTGTGTAAAGGATTATATTTTTTTAGTTTAGCAGAATCAACATGATTACAAAGACATATTAGGAATTTGACAAGATCCTTAGCAATATTATTTACTGAGTTTGAATATAGCTTCGGGATAATAATCTATTCACTCATTTTACCTATTAACATGCAATGCTTTCACGCTGTTCTGAACAAGACTGACTTTAATTTCTTTCCTTACATATTCAATTTTCCAAAGTAAAAATCTATTTTGTCAATTATTAATCTAACAGTTTCTCAAAATATCATAGAAACTTTTCATTAATGAAAATCAAATTCCAAATCCTGAAATTTGTGGATATATATCAAAAACTTAAAAAAGATGCAAAAACTAGAATCACTACTATATGACAAAAGGATAAGAAATACTATATGAGCTTTTCCTTAAACCAAAACTGTTTTCAGTAATCACTGACTCAACTTATGTTAATAATTTTAAGGATCTTAACCTTAATAAAAGGAAATTACCTGTGCAAGATTCCATGACCGTGGGCAAAAAGCAACACCCACATTAAACTCTGCGTCAAAAGAAGTCACCAAAAACTTTGATCATATAAAGAATAGAATAAGAAGACAGAGTACTTTGAGGGAAATATAAGTCATAACCGATAACAACAGACTTTTCAGTGTATGATACTAATAACTTTAACGGCTATAACATGAATGTACTCTTGAGAATTTCTTGAGAATTGAGATCAGTGTTGTTTCTGACAAAATTGGAAACAATCTTTTCCACGTTTAAGAGAATTGAATTTTAATCACACGAAACCAAGAAGGATCCTATACTAAAAAAACCAAAACCCAGAATTGTAATTAGAATTAAACATTAAATTGATTAATGGAGGCTTTCTCTTAGTTTCTTAAACGCTTCCATTGCTGATACTTCTATCTCTCTCTCTCTCTCTCTCTCCGTGTTTTCAAAGCTAAAACAGAGACTTTGTGCTTAACGGGATTTTTAATATAGCCTAGTTTCTCAACGGTAACATTTTTGTGAAATTCAAAAAAAAATTGGACTTGGATCGCTCGTATTTACATTATGTTAAGCTTATGGGCCTTTGCCCGTTTTAAGTGGTTGATCCAACTGATTGACCCGCTGCTGATAGTTGGGTCCAACTCGAAGGCCCATTATTATTAAAAATTAAAAACTGAAATAAATGATACGCGAGAGTATTTTCTAGCCCCCTAAAAAAATAAAAATAAAAAACTAAATTTATTAGTATATTAAAAAAATCAATAGCGTATGAAGTGAAATCAATATTGATTTTTGTGATAAGTTTTCACTTCCAGATTTTGATGATATTCAGTAATCACCCTTTGTTTATTGTAACAAAAAAGAGTGATAGTGTCAGGAGAGCAGGATATTTTAGGTTAGGGATACATATTTTTTGTTGTTGTGTATTTAGCAAAAGAGAGAGTTAGTTTAGAGCATTCTCATTAGGTGTGCCAAATGCCAAATATTTGACATTTGGCACACTAAACACTAAAAACAGCCCCTCATGAGGTGTGTTAAATGTCTCAAAATTATGAGACACGTTACAGTACACTCTCAAATATGAGAGCGTACAGACATAAATGCTATAATTCTTTTGATTATTTTATTTACTTTTCTCTCTCCTCCCAACACATATCTCTCTCTGTCTACAACACAGCTCTTTCTCTCTCCTCTCTAGTCTCCATCTCTTCGTTGCTCCCTATTTCTTTCTCACTTTCATTTTTTTTTATCTCTCACTCTCTTCCTCTCTCTCTGCATTTCGATATTATCGTCGTAGATCCAACCCGTCTCTGCGCCTCTTTCTCTATCTTTCTTTCTTTTCTTTTTTTCCTGTCACTATCTCTCTCTCTTTCTTTTCCTGTCACGAAGAAGAAGGCGATTCCGATCTGAAGTAGAGCTCGCCGATTGAAGCTCACCAATTTGAACCTTTGCTTGCCGATCTGAAGCTCTGCGCGCCCAGGGGCAGTCGTCGATCTTTGCTTGTCGTCCTCCATAGTCGCTGATCTTTGCTCATCGTCCTCCACAGCTCTCACAGCCGATGGTTGGTTGAGTTTGGTCATTGATTGATCTATTGGGGTGGGGTTTTGTTGAAAATTTTGAGTTTTTATTTATTTATTTTGTTGAGATTTTTTTATTTGGAATTTGTTGGAGGATCTGGTGATTGTGGTTGTAGTTTGTGGCGGTGGTTGTTGTTATGGCGATGGCTGTTGGTTCTTGGGTGGTGGCGACCGTCACTAGTTGTGCATTTGTATATTTGCTGGGTTTTAGGTAAATATATTATTTTAATGTGTAGTAAATATTATTTTAATATATAAAATTGAAGAATAAAACATCTGATAAATGAGATATTGTAAAATGATGTGCTAAAATGATAAAGTAGGTTTTTGGTGTATTAAAATGACATTTTTTATGAAAGAGCTAATAAAAATGCTTTAGAGCATTCCATTAGGTGTGTCAAATACTAAATATTTGGCATTTGACACACCAAATACCAAAAAACCACTCACATCAAGTGTTCTAAATGCCAAAATATTTGGCATGAGTGAACAGTACAATCTCAAAAATAAAAGCATACGGATAAAAATGGTAAAAATTTTATGGAGAATGTTAACCAACACCGCTTGGTGCTGGTTAAGGGTAGAAAAAACAAAAAATATGTTATCAGAAAAAGTAAAAAATATCATAAAATAGTACCTGTAAATTGAAAAAGTAACATAAATTGAGAAAAAAGACACAATTTTTTCCAGAAAAAAGGTGTGCTTAATGGGCACCGTGCAGTGCCCGTTAACACAACCCAAATTTTATTACTTTTTGATTCTCTTTTCTCTCTCCTCTCTCATCACTTTATTCTTTTTTCTCTCCTTTCTCATTCTTCCTGAAACATTCCTATCAACCTCTCCTCTTTTCTTCTTTCACTCTTTTTTCTTCTCTCTTGTTGCTTTTCTCTCTTCCTCTTAGCCTCGTCGCGCCACCTCCTCGACCTAATGCTGATCTCTGTTGTTGTGGCTTTTTTTTTTTTTTTTTTTTTTTTTTTTTTAACGATGATTTGATGGGTGTGTTCAGCAATGGGTGGGTTTAGATGGTGATGGGCAGATCGGTGGTGGTGGGTTATGATGGGCAGATTCAGTAGTGGGTGGATCGCCTTGTGGGTGGGTTGCAATGGTGATGGGCATATCGGTGGTGGTGGGTTTTGATGTGCAAATTTGGTGGTGGGTGGGCCGACCTGTGGATGGGTTCTGATGGATAGGTCAACAGTGGGTGGGTTTGTTTTTGTTTTTCTATTTTTTTTTTTTAATAAAAGATAGACAATGATTTTGTTTTGGTTGTGATTTTCTGATGTGGTGGGTTTAATTTTGGGTGTTTATGTGATGTTTTGCTATGGTGGTTTTGGTGTGAGACGGTGGTGGGGTGGGATTTGAGGCGTTTATGGGTGTTGGCAATGGGGGTGGTGTTCTACTTGGGTTGTGGTGTTCTGTTTGGGTTGTGATTTTTTTATTTTTTATTTTTATATATTGTTGGTTTTTTTAATGTTATTTTAATATGGCTCATGCTAACGAGTGCCTTTAGGACGGAAAATTATTATATACTTTTGAAGTACCATAAATGTGTATTCCCCCCTCTCACATGAATGGTGGGTCCCACCATGAATTTAATTAGTGGGACCCACCATTCATGTGAGAGAAAGGAGTACGCATTTATGGTACTCCGGGAGGACACAATAATTTTCCCTTTAGGACATTGGTTAACAATTCATTTTAGGAAAATTTTGTTACCACTTTTATGGGAAATGAAAAAAAACTGTCAAAATATTAATTGTTTTTTTTTTCCCTATAAAAAATTTATTTAAATAAATTATTAAGCAATATCCTAAGGCTTCGTTTAGGAGGAGGAAATGGAATGGAATGGAAATGAATAAAAATAATCATTTTAGAATATTCTTCCCTTTTCTTGTTTTAGAGTTCTAATGGAGGGAATAGAAAACTCATTCCTTTGTTTGGAAGTTTAAGTAGGAGGGAATGAAATGGGTAGAAGGGAACACTAATTCCTCTCTATTTCCTTAAAACTTCAAATTTTCATTCTCCCCGAAATTGGGAGGAATGGGAGGGAATGTAATTA
Source organism: Quercus robur (assembly GCF_932294415.1). Classification (NCBI taxonomy): domain Eukaryota; kingdom Viridiplantae; phylum Streptophyta; class Magnoliopsida; order Fagales; family Fagaceae; genus Quercus; species Quercus robur. The sequence continues at coordinate 84,388,725 of NC_065535.1, forward strand.
GATTTAACGATTTTTTTACTAAAACTCCCAAAATACCCCTGTATATTCAACTTTTTATTTTAAAGTAGGGGTCTAATAGTAATATTGTCATAAAATGATTCCATTCCATTCCCTCCATGTTGCTCTCAAACAAGATTACTTACATTCCATTCATTTCCATTCATTTATTTTAAAACATCCAATCAAAGTTACTTAATTCCATTCCATTCTCTTCCCTTATGAACTTCCAAATGAGGCCTAAGGGAATTCGTTAGCATTTCCCTTTTAATATTTGTATATATTATTTTAATGTATAGAATTGAAGAATAGAAAATGTGATATATGGTGAATTGTAAAATGGAGTGCTAAAATAATAAAGTAGTGTTTTTGATGTGTCAAAATGACATTTTTATAGAACACTTGATGAGAATGCTCTTAGCCTATTGTGGGTGTAAATACATATTTTTTATTTACTTTTATATATTTGCTATTTTAGTAACTTTTATATTATGTATGGAGTTTTTTTTTTTTTTTTTTTTTTTGGGGGGGGGGGGGGTGGGGTGGGTGGGGGAGAACATTATGTATGGAGTTTAGAGTTTAGATTCTCTACCCATTTATTTTGATATGATTGAGCTAAATTATTATATTTTAATTAATATCAATTTCATGTTTCACATGTATATGCTGAATTGAATATTTTATTATATTATAATATGTGCTTTTTTGTAAGATATCTAGAGCTAAAACTAATATTACCTGTAATTATATTTCACATGAAATGCATAACTTGTTTGTTATTAATTTAAAGAAAGACAAGTATACAGCTTATCAAGTCAATCGTCCTAGTTCATTTTATGGTTTCTCAAGACCTATTGAGTTTGATTAGTATTCGTTCTATGGTTTAACGTTAGTTATATCAAAACACTTTTAATAGTTTTGACTTATCCCTTTATGCTCCTATTTTTACAATTTTGAGAATTATAGTATTTTCTTTTTTACAATAACCAATTTGCTCGTGCGAATATCCAATTGGATTGTGGCAAGTGGTGATGATATTGTAAAGATTGGGGTAAAGAAAACAAGGTGATGTTATAGATAGATTAGAGCATTCACATCAGCTGGTAGAAAATTGTGTAAAATTGTGCAAAATGAAAAAAGGTGATCATTTTACACAACATGAGCAAAAAAAAGACCCACATCAGTTTGGGCAAACTTGTGTATAAATGCAAGTTGCTATAGTACCTGTGCAAATATGCACGGTACTGTAGCACTCCTATTTATTATTTTAATGTTTTTTTTTTATAAATATTATTTTAATGTTATATTGGATAGTATAAAAACCATCTTTTTCACACTTTTTCTCTCTCCTTTCACTGAGCAGCCCCCACGCCAACAGCTTGTTCCTCCCTGTTTCATTCCTAAGTTAATCCTCTCGTCTTCTCTCTTCCTCTGGTTCTTTTCAGCTCTTGCTCATTGTCATCATCACCGGAAATTATGTGATTGGTTTGGAGTTTTTGTAGCACCGTGAGGAGGGTGAATCAATCCGAAGGTATCTCTATCAGGAGCTTGTTCCTCCCTGTTTCATTCCTGAGTTAATCCTCTCATCTTCTCTCTTCCTCTGGTTCTTTTCAGCTCTTGCTCATTGTCATCATCACCAGAAATTATGTGATCGGTTTGGAGTTTTTGCAGCACCGTGAGGAGGGTGAATCAATCCGAAGGTATCTCTATTTGGCTTTGGGCAATTTTCTCTAAGAAGGTATGAGTTTTTCTCATTGAGATTTTAGGTTTATTTTTTTGTTTTTTTTTGTTTTTCGGTTTCAAGCAATATTCTTAGGAGTTTCTCTAAACTAATTTTTTTTTAGGGTTTCTTGTTTCAAATTTTTTCTGGTTTGGGTTTTTTTTTAGGGATTCTTCGGACACACCCGAATTCCTATTTCTCTCCTGTTTCGGACTACTTGAACAGGGTATGTACGTTCTTGAGGAAACTTAGAAGTGGATATAATTTTTTTATGCATTATTTCATGGTGGGTTTGTGCATTGAGGAATTTTTTTTCTATGACAGATCGTTGTTGGTTTTCAGTTTTTCAGAGTTAATATGCAACGTTCTAGTTCTTCCAATTTTCATGAACATCACCAACAGGTTTGGTTTTTTTTTTTTTTTTTTTTTTTTTTTTTGGTTTTATTAATAAATTGCTAATTAAATTTGCAAGATTTTTTTTTTTTTTTTAATCAGTAGCTTGTCACTGGAACTTACGCATTATGTATGAGTTTATGTCCAATTATATATGGGAATCTTTGCTCATTTGTTTACTAAAAGCTTTAATTTTGTTGTATTGAAAATTTTTTATATCGATGCTTTCACTAGCTTATTGGCCAATTTTAGGATCTATACAGGCAATCCTAAGTAATCTGTTTCTTAATGTTGTTGCCAGGTAGTAGTGTTAACTATTAAAATTAGTCCATCTATTTCAGCATAGGAAGACTATGTACATTCTGTGAATTGTCGTGTTACTGGCAGATATTTTTGCTTGTGAAGACTACCCTCTATCTTTCCGATAATGACCTTGCTGTGAATTAAAAGACTTTATTTTTCAGTGTCAAACCTTTTGTTTTAGGGAACAATAATATTTTTTCATTGGTTTTTAGGAAATGTGGTCTTTGAAGAACTTCCAAGTTGATCCAAACTATTCTTTTTCAATTGGTTGTGTTTTGTACTTATGTATTGGTTATATAATTATTTTTTGGTTTTGTACATTCTGTCCACTTTGCATTGGTATGGTAACAACTCTAGGTATTTGGTTTTGGCACTTTGTTAAGGAACCACAAATTGTGTGAAGTACCTATTATGGTTATTAAGCTGAAAGTTTGGTCTGGGGCTTGTTCGTCTTGCCCATTATTCATGTGCTTTCCAGGCACATTTAACCAAACCAAACCACATGGTGTTAAATTATTTTGTTGCATATTCCTGATTTTCTGTCTCACATGGTATCTCATAAGACTTATTTTGGGGAGTGCCCAGGTGTGGGGGTGAGGGTGGTCAATGGTTGGGAGGAGGGGTAACTACCTGGTTTGAAGTCATCTTGTCTTTGTATAGCTGAAGTGCATGCAATAGTTGGAATAACTCATTTTCTTTCACCATCTCATCTAAGTTCTTGCACCTCCAGTTCCCCTATATCTAAATTACTTTGGTGTTTGTTAGGTGATGGACTCACAAAATCCCTTCTTCCTTGACATTTTACAAGATAAGGAACAAGGTTCTGAGTCTTTTGATAGTAGTATTTTGATGTCTACTCTGCATTTAGACGTGAATGTCCATCAATCTCCACCCGAAGTTGAAATGGGACAATCTACACCCCCCATTGCAAAAAAATCAACTACTAAGAGAAGTCAACGGGGAAACAACTTCACGGAAGATGAAGACATTAAGCTAGTATCGGCGTGGCTTAATGTTAGCTTAGATGCCGTGATATCGACGGATCAAAAACACACAACATTTTGGGATAGAATTTGGTCCACCTTCCACAATGACAAGAAATTTAACCGCTCCAAGGATTCTTTATGTAGTCAGTGGTCAACAATTCAAAGGGAGACCGACAAGTTTTGTGGATACTTGGCCCAAATTGAGAACCGGAATGAAAGTGGTAAAACTGAGCATGACAAGGTATTTCAACTCAACATCTAATATGTATTGTATATCAATGCACTTTTAGTTCTATAATTCTCATTATTTTAAATTTTTTTACTTTTGTAGATTGAAGATGCAAAAACTATATATAAAGAAAATAGCAAAAATGCATTTCAATTGGAACATTGTTGGAGAATTTTGAGGAATGAAGCTAAGTGGTTGATTCAAAGAGATAATTTGAAGGTCCGCCCTAGACAACTAACCACACAATCTTGTAATACTTTTGCAAGCTCAATAAATTTGGATGAAGATAATAATGAGATGAACTCCGGCGAAACCTTGGAGAGACCTATAGGCAAGAAGGCCGAGAATGAGAAATTAAAGAAAAGAAAGAATTGTGATGACGTGGTCCCAATACTTTCCTCCCAATTGGACGAAATCAAGGAAGGAAAAAGGAGAATGCATGAGGAGAAAAAGGAAAGTATGCGCATTGCATTAGAAGAACGAAGAGAGTTCATGCGCATTGCATCCGAAGAACGAAGAGAGTTGATTCGTATCAAATAAGACAAGAATGAAGTAGAAAAGAGGAAAGCGGAAGATGAAATTATGATGAAAGATACAAGAACTATGGATCCTAAGCAAAAAGAATACATTCGCCTATGTTGTTTGGAAATCTTGGAGATGTTAAAGTCTAAATTTCCATCATCATCATAATTTGTATATTATTATTGACAATATCTAATTAAGTAATTTTTTGTATAGTGCAAAGATACTAGCACATGGTTGACATAGATGGTTTGATGTTAGACATCTCTTTTGTAGTATTTACTTATACAAGGAATATGATTATTCAATCTCTAATCATGTTAGATATATTTTTGTAATCTTCACTTGTGCAAGGCTGTGATGTCTCCTTCTGTAAGCCTATACTGTTTTCTCTCAATGACTAAAGCTGGTGGAAAAATATTGCTGTCATGCTGTGTTGGAATTGGTTGTCATAAGTAGAAAGGGAGGGCAAATGCTCTATTCTGTTAATTTATTTTTATATTCTTCATTGAATATGAAGATTTCTAGTTCCCCACCCCCCCCCCCCCCAAAATATAGTTCTGTTGAGCTCCAAATGTGTAATGGAATTTTGTAGTGGGATTATTCAGATTGCAGTTGTCGGGTGCACACTAAGCATATTCATGAGGTCGTTTGTTGGAAATATTATTGTACATTAACTCTCATTGTTTTAATTTAGTAGGAATTCCTAATACAGAATACAAGATGGCACATTTTTTAAGTTTGAATGATGACCATAGGAATGATGGAAAACAATGGAAATCTGCTTGTGAACTCAGATATAATATTAATTTTTTGTGATGTAGGACAAAGTTTAGAGAAGCTTAAATGGGCACTTTTTCAAATAAGCTAGTTTGGGTTGTCTTTGCAAACAAAATTAAAATACTGCTTACAATTTTTGATGGATGAAAGATGACATCTAATTTTGTAAATACAGATGCAAAGTTACATAGATAGATAGATAGAAATATCAAATATGATTCATGCAAGAAATTTGAATATGTAAATATGGATATAATGGTTGCAGGGGCTGTAGAAAAACAACTACTTGCACAATATTTTCATCACCCCTAACACATTTTCAGCTAAATTTTTTAATCATTCCTAAATTCACTGTGTATTGTTTCCTAGGCTACTAATGCACCTCATGTATACAGGCAATAATTTCAAATTTGCTGAAAAGGTAGAGAATTAGAACGCTTTATTTTGACTTTATTTTTATTCACCCATCATGGATTTTTCCAAATTTGTCAATTGGATAAGTAATAACACTCACAAAACTATAAATGAATTTGATTTAGGTGAAAATTAGTGCAATGCTTTCTTTAGTTTAGATTCGAGAAGATGGTTTTCCACTTATCAAGTGATTGACACACTATTAGAATTAAGAACATCTTTTACAAGTTGAAGTTAAATAGTTGAGTTGTACTTGTTTCAATACATATAGAATGCCACTTTTTATTATATATATGTGTGTGTGTGTGTGTGTGTGTGTGTATAGAGAGAGAGAGAGAGAATGCCATATGTTTTAGTTTATTCTTTTTTTTTTCCTTGGTTTGTGGGGGGGGGGGGGTTGTTGAGGTGGTTGATTCTTGATAAGTGGGTGAAGCAATGCCTCTAGTAGTCTCCATTTATAATCCACAAACTTCCAATCTTTCTTGGCATTACAGGAAAGCAAATACACACATCACGCGTTCCTTCATTTCACTAATTCAAATAAACAATCTCATAGAACAGCAAAGGAATGCAATTTGCAAATTTTATTCTAATATTAAACTTAGTAAATTTCAAAGTCCAATAAAGGTTCACATTAAATAAAAGTAGTAATACTTAGAAAATTAGAATTCCAAATTCCTACGACTGGCCTTGAAGTTGCCATAGATGCTCGACGAGATCCGCTTGAAGTTGAGAATGAATTCTTCTATCTCTAATGGAATTATGGCGTTCAATGAACTGCATAAGGTTACAAGTGGGATTATGTGACATCGGTTTGGGTCCACTATTATCGATTTGATCATAATCAAAGTCATTTGCTCCAAGGTAAGTATGTTGCTCATCTTCAACGATCATATTATGCAATATTATACATGCCATCATAATGTCCTTAAGCGTTTCAAGGTGGAAAAAATGTGCAGGCCCACGCACAATTGCAAATCACGCTTGAAGTACTCCAAATGCACGTTCGACATCCTTTCTTGCCGCCTCTTGTGCAGAAGTAAAATGTTGTCTTTTACGGTCTTGTGGTGTTGGAAAAAAAATTATGACCGTGGGGTAAAAAAAAAAAAAATTTCGGCGGCGTTCGTCGGAGCCACTATTTCGGCGGCGTTCGCCGGAGCTACTATTTCGGCGGTTCAGCCATTGGACCTCCACCACAAGCGGCTCCATTGGCCGAGCCACCAGTGTTGATTGTTTACTTAAAATATAAGTTTAAATTAAAAAAGTATGACCATTATGGAAAATAATAAAAAATTGATGAAGAATGAATATTTTATTGAAATATCTTGTAAAATAAATAAACTGATGTGGGTGTTTTGTAAAAGTGATGGTGTAAAATAGAAAAAGTAGGTTTTTTGTGTAAAATAGACGGAATCTTTTCCACCAGCTGATGTGAATGCTCTTAGAAGTTAAATGGCTTAGGGTTTTCATTTGAAGTAGATTGTTCAAAAGATTTTCAACCTTCGTATAGATTCCCAGTGCACGAGAAATTTCATTTGATCTTTAAACACATAAACTCTTTGTTTGACAACTCAGATTGAAACTTGCACTTGTGTGTAAATTTTTAATAGTGAGAAAGTTGTCAAATCACTTAAAAAATGACACATCATTATTCTGTTAAACACATAGGTAAGGAAACTAACGAATGTTAAAACATAGAATGAAGACTGATCAAACTCAATAGGTCTTGAGAAACCATAGAATGAATTATGACAACTAACTTGATAAGTTCTATACTTGTCTTTCTTTAAATTAATAACAAACAAGCTATGCATTCGATGAGCAAATTGGTTATTGTAAAAAAAAAAAAAAAAAAATTCTCAAAATTGTAAAAATAGGAGCATAAAGGGATAAGTCTAAGCTATTAAAAGTGTTTGATAACTTAGATTGTGACTTGATTGTGTAATTTTGTAATAATGATAAAGTTGCAATGTCACTTAAAAAATGGCGCATCATATTTCGTTAGACATATAGGTAAGGAAACTAAGGATGTTATGGCAACGACCAATAACACCAATTTTTTAAACTTCAGGGACCAATAGTGCTCATTTGAAATTTTAAGGATCAATAGCACATGATAGGTAAATTTTAGGAACCAATAGTGTATTTATATCTAAAATAACTAAAGTGTAGTTCGGTAAGTCATGTGCAATGCACATAGCAAAGACACATATTATCTTTTTATTGTTGGCTATATAATCTTAAGCTACAACCAAGTTAGTTGTAGCCAAACTTTGTCATTTATTTTAAACTGAAACAAACTGGCAAAATTTGCAAAAAATTTTGTGTTTGAAATTTGCTTAAAAAAAGTTTTGTTTTTTGCCTTTTGGTTTTGATTTTTTTTTGTGCAAATAATATAATTTTTAAACTTTTTGAAATAAACTATTTATATTTTGACATAAAATTTACCAACATCCATATATTTTTTGTAAACACTTTTTATACTCAAAATAAGCAAAACCCAAGCATTTTGACTCTTATTACCAAAAGTAGAGACACAGAGATCATTCCCAACCAAAAAATCATTACTAATCGCATCCAATACACAGTGGACCAATAAAGCAAAATTTATTTTATTTAACTTTAAAGTTTGAATTATCCCCATAAATGTCATCAACCCAAACTCCAAAGTAGGCAAATACCATAAACAACCAAACTCATTATTATTAAAAAAAAAAATTCATACACAACAATCAGCTTCTTACACATATATAGCCTAAAATCATTACTAATCGCATCCAATACACAGTGGACCAATAAAGCAAAATTTATTTTATTTAACTTTAAAGTTTGTTCATCAAAAAAAAATATAGCCTAAAATCAAAAACGGTTGCTCATACTCCACACCACCACCCTATCATAGCTTACTTAAGTTAACCTCAAAATCAAAACCCTCCATTTTCTCCACCAAAAAAAAAAAAAAAAAAAAAAAAAAAAAAAAAACACATCAACCAGAAAAGCCCCAAACTTAAAAAAGCTATTTCTCGCTTCTTTCTTTCTCTCTCATTTTGGACTCACAGGTTTTCAGTTTCCTTCACTCTTTTTCTCTCTCTGTGTAAATCGGACACATCTAAGCAAAAAGTGTCCTTCTCTGCAAAATTTTCCAAACCTCAGGGGGTTTTAAAGAAACTTGCAATCGCCACTCCGATTTCGTACGCAATTTCAAGGAAATTTAGGGTTTTGTGGCCAGATTTCCCATTACATTCGAAGTTCAGTTCATTTCGGATAAGGTACTTCTTGCAATCTTAGCCATCAGATTGGTCGATCCGTGGGGGTTGGAGGGGGAAATGGACGCTCGAGATTCGTTATCGCCATCGACGGTCGCTTCTTCTGCTGCTTCTTCTGTTACTGCTACTGCTGCTGCTGCGGCCGCCTCTGCTGCCGTTACCGTTTCTCCGAATCGCGACGGTTCTTCCTCCGGCACCGAAGACGACGCAGTTTTGTCAGCCGCGGCGGCTCTTGCAAAGGACGCTGCCTTGCACTTCCAGTCCTCCAAGTTCGCCGACTGCGTCGAAGTCCTTAACCACCTCTTGCTCAAGAAACAAGACGATCCCAAAGTAAACCTTCTCTGTCCCTCGCACTCGCTTTCGCTTTCGCTTTAATTCAAATCTTCATTGCCGGTTTTTTTTTTTTTTTTTTTTAGCTAGGTTTTGCTTGGCGTTGTCGTTTTGATATGGATCGCATAATTGGATATTATTGTTTGTTTTTGTGAGAAATGCATGTAGGTTGATTTGGTTTTGGATGTGAAGTTCGAGCCTTATGTGGATGTCTTAAGTGAATGAAAATGGCAGAGATTCGTAATTGAAGTGCTGTTGGTAATTAGTACTGGAAACTTGATAAACAACGAGAAATTCAGGCTGTTAGAAGCGTTTTTAGTTTGTGTTTTGTTTGAAAACTGAGATTTGTATGTGTTTTCGGTTTTATGGTCGGGTTTAGGTTCTGTTGGCGATGGTCATATATTTGGTGTAATTTAATATGTATCGGGTGGAGTGCTTGTACGTGTTAACTGAAAACTTGGGTGAGAATGAACAAAATTACTATCAAGCACAGACATAAGGATCTATGGAGAAAGCATTAACGAGGAGGATCAATTGCAGCAAATGTCATAAGGATTTATTGGGTTTGTCTATTTGTCTATGTTGGCAAAAGAGAGGGACCGTTGTCTAGAAAAGAGTAGGGTAATTAAAAGCATTATTATCAACCTCTTAGCTTTTTATGTAGAATGACATATGGCTGTCTGGCACACCCTCTAACCCCTAATTTCGTTTGAGGAGTTCTTATATGCATTTTATTGACAAACCATCCCAAATGATTTATACAGTTTAGGGATCCCATAACATCACTAAGAGGGGTTGAATGTAATGATGAGCCTATAAAGTACTAGACAGACACCAGTACAATTACAACATTTTTAGACCGTCTTCCTATAGATACTGTGGTAGCATTTTGAGTAAATGAACAGTTAGTTGGTCTAGGTTTCTAATACAATTAGCCTGCTACTTTAGGCATTAGGAAGGCATAATCTTTGTGGTTTTTTTTTTTGATAATTAGATAGTTGGGGGAGGGGGGATTTGAACCCTGGACATTTCCGTTGGAAACACTAAGAAGTGTCAATTGAGATTCCAGGCTCTTTAGAACCTTAGTAGATTGGCTGTCAGCTTTGAGAAACCAATCATTCTCTTCCTTTCTTGAATTTCTTGATTTATGTAATTTTTGTACTTGATTTGTTTGACCCTTGTACACTTCCTGTGTACTAGGGCGTCCCTTTTTTGATGTCAATAAATCTTATTACTTATAAAAAAAAAAGCTTCCACTAATGGTATTATCCATTCCAAATATTAAGTTGGGTCCTTTTTCCTTGAAAGCAAAAATCTCCACTATGGTTATTACTTGGCTATTTGTTGTTTTCTATGATTAAAAAACAGATTAGGTTTTTTTATTTATTACAGAGGAATATCTATTTGGTAAATAATTAGAGAATATTCAATATGAAGCAGATTTGGTTCTATTAGTAATATTCAATAATGTCAAGCATTCCGTTGTAGAGTATGTCCACCCCCCTCCCCAATGAACAAGTTCAGTAAATTGAAGGATTTTCTTACAATTCTACTTGTTAAATTAATTTATATTGTGGAGTCTTTTCTTATGAAAGTCATTTTTTGTTACCAAGACTACCGTACAAAATTGTAAAGTTTTAATATGATTTTTGTATGGCTTGGGACTAATTTGATACGAGCCTCTTGATTGAATTTTCTGTTTATATGAAATTTTAAGTTTTGTGTGTTATCCAGATTCAAATCTTTTGTAAGCATTTCTGTCAAATCGTGGATCACACTTGTAATCATATTAGTGGACACAGACATAACAATTATTATGCTGCATTTTGACTTCCATGGATTATGGGATTGCTTACATCTTTCTTCGCTGTAGGATTTATTTATATATTCTTGATAAGTTTTTTAGCTGTAGGATTTATGCTTTCAAATCTTATGGATATTTTTTTTATAGGTTATTCATAATATTGCAATCGCTGAGTACTTTCGTGATGGCTGTTCGGATCCAAGGAAGTTGCTTGAAGTACTTAATAATGTCAAGGTACATATCCTTTTACCTTTTCTCCTTGTTATATATACGGATGTCAGTTTTATGCTAGTATATGGTCATTTAGTATGCTCATGAACAAAGGCATGAGCATCAGGCACATTGTGCAATACCTTACCAATTAAGTCCTTTACAGAAAATTAATATATTATACTGTGATGTTAACTTCTTTTCACACTAGATTCCCTTATATCATGTGATATTTTCTTTTTATAATAGATGGCAATATCAAACTAACAAGGAAATTGAGATTTTGTACGTACTTTCATGAGCAGGGAAAAATTAGATATTGAGAAACTTAAGTTAAAAGGATTAGATTACCCACAAAAAGAACTGGCAGTTTCATTATGCCTATGGCAGAGGTTGGGAACTTCTGTTTAGAGTGTTTAACATGATTGACTAGATATATTATTTTCTTTAAGGGCATAAAGTTATCTTGTTTACAACAACCATCACTTCTACCTCCCGGGAGGAACCATAAATTATTGCAAACCAGATTTGGCTTTACAAGGAGCATATGTCATGGGTTGTGCCCCATCCATGAAGATTTCACAAACCTCTATGTTTCCCATATAGTCTGTTGACGAGTTAGATTCCCTTAACCCAAAACAAGTATATTGTATTGGTTCATTATCAAATGCATAATAGTTTAACATATGAGATTTAGCATTATCCAATTGAAGCGTTGTGTACAAGCTTTCCATTTTCCAAGGTAACACTGATGCCCCATTAGTACCGCATTGTCTATGTTTTATGGCCAAATTGAGGGACCTAGAGTTTGGGGGGATGGTAGTCTCTTGGATGCACACACCTATTTGTGTCTTCAGCTACTTTAATTTCAAGCCTTCTAGCATTTCTAAATCTCTCTTTTCTCCAACTAGGGTGGTTCGAGACGTTTTCGTGTTGAATCAAAATCATTTGAAATCTTAATGGAGGAACGGGTTGTAATTTTATGTTTAAGATATTTGAAAAATGGCAATATTTCCTACAATCTATCTTCATGGGATGAGGTGTTGTAAGGTGTTTCTTGGCAATAATTGTGGACCTTTTTACAATTGACTAGACCAAAGATTTCATATGGTAAACCAAAGAAGGTGACAAAGCTTTCTCGATCCAACCACGCTATAATGTTTTTGGACAAATTTATGGCTCTAAAAGAATATATTAGAGGTGGAAAAAAGAGTACAATGGTTATTCTGGAAGGCAACCTTGTTAGTAGCTAGAAGGGCTTTGACTTGGATATGAAAATGGTTAAAGTCTCATTATTCTAACGCAAAGAACAAGTACACATCTAATACAATCTTAGCAATGAACACATCCGTAATGAAAATTGATAATGAGACTCTATCAATTTAAAGGGTGTAGATTGTGATGCAAAACCATCTAAAGGGTGTAGGTTTGGAAGTGGGAATACAAAGCTAGTGTTGATAAAATGGAGAAATAAGAGGCACGTGCTTCCTATGAGGCAGTGGTGCAAGGAGAGGTGTGACAATATTCATTCAAATTGGTCGACACTAAGGCTCTGCTTGGGAGGAGAGAATGGAATGGAATGAAAAGAATATTTTTAGAATATTCTTCCCTCCCTCTTGTTTGGGAGTTTTAACCTATGAAGCACGGACGCGGCACCTGAGGTGCCGCACCGGCGTCGGACGCGGCCGGATGCGGCGACGCGCGAGGGACGTCGTTGCCCGCGCGTCCGGCCGCGTCCGACCGAGTCATGCCACGTGGCAGTCTCGATTTTCTAGCCGACTCGCGCCGATGCGGCTCCGATTCGGGCTGAATCGGGCCGACTCGGCCCGTATCGGAAGATATCGGCCGTATCGGCCGAAACGGCCGAAATTAAAAAAAAAAAAAAAAAAAAAAAAAAAAACACACACACACACACACACAGAACGCACCGTTTAAAGAAAACACTAAACCCTACTCACTCGTTTCTCACCTCTCTGCCTCACTCTCATTAGTTCTCTTGTTGATTATCTTTTATTTTGTTTTAGTTTCAAATTTGCAAGTTGTATTCTAATTTCCGAACATCATGAATGTTTTAGTTTCAATCTTGTGGGTTGTGTTTAATTTATGAACATCATGTTTTAGTTATTATCTACTATTGTCTATTGCTCTTAAATTTGGTATATATTTGTATAATGTAAAAAAGTATGCTTAGCAATATATTAAAAATATAAATAAAAATATTTTTAATAATTTTTTAATTGCCGAGTCCCGCCGCACCCGCACCCACCTTTTTCAAAAATTGCCGAGTCCCGCACCCGCACCCGCACCCGCACCCGCACCCGAGTCCCGAAACGCACCCGTGCTACATAGGTTTTAACAGAGGGAATGAAAAGTTTATTCCCTTGTTTGCGAGTTTAGGTGGGAGGGAATGAAATGGTTAAGAGGGAATACTCATTCCCTCCTAAGCCCTCAAAATCTCAAATTTTTGTTCCCCCCAAATTGGGAGGAATAGGAGGGAATGGATTTAGGTTTAATGAAAATTTTATTGAACCTAAATTACCCCTTGAATCTTAGCCCTCTTTATTCTCATTGATTATTTTTTATGTTCTTTAAAATGAGGGGTATAATAGTAATGTTATTATAAAATGATTCCATTCCATTCCTTCCAATGTCACTTCCAAACGGTGTCACTTACTTTCCATTCCATTCATTTATTTTTTAACATCTAAACAAGATTTTTAAATTCTATTCCATTCTATTCCTTTCCCTACTAAATCCATTCCATTCCATTCCTTTAATAATCATTCCATTCCATTCTATTCCTTTCCTTTATAAACTCCCAAGCGGAGCCTAAAGTAAAAAGAGACCACCAAAAAAGGTGTAAGTTCTAGGAAAAATTTGTAGGCATGATATGCGGAAATTTGAACCAAACATAAATTTCAACTTAGTAATTATTTTGCATGAAGGAGCTAAGTGGAGAGTTTGTTGTGAGGAACAGGGCCATAAAAAGAAAGAAACGAATTGATTGGCTCTAAAACACATTTGGTTTTGGGCCATGAGACCATCAAGATAGAAACCATAGGTGGGGATTTAAAAAATAGATCTCTGGACGGGAGCCAAGGAACCAAGATTGAGCTAAAATAGTTTTGAAGTGTGCAAGCGTATAAAAGCCCAAATCGAATTGGTGCAATGGCTTGGATGCAGATTGGGTACTTGAGTCCTTAACATCTGAAATTCTGTGTAGATTTCATGAATCTACATAGCTGAACCCTCAAAATTTGCAATTGTAGGTGGGAAGTATGAAAGACCCAAGACTAAGGCTCTGTTTGGTCGGAAGAATGGAAAAGTGAGAGAACAAAAAATGTCGGAAGGACAAAAAAGTGGATGGATAGAAAATGTTTTAATTTCCCTCATATGTGTTTGGTAGAGAGGATGGAAAATTTGCTTTGAATAAATTTTCTATTATATCCTTATTATGTAAAAAAATGATAGAAAAGATTGTAATTATAAGGGATAAAATAGTAAATTCTCTGTACAAAACACTTTCTCTCCGTCTTTTCTTCCCCAGTTTGGGAGGATGGTTTTGGTTCAGCTTGGGTGGAAAATTCCACCCACCCCCTTTTCCATCCTTCCTCATTTCCATCACACCAAACAATGGAGAACTCCCATTTTCCACTCAACCAAATGGACCATAAACGTGATAATGTTGGGGTGTCCCATGGGAATCCAATCGGAGGCTAGGCCAGTGGTTATTTCTAGATAGGAATTGACGGTGAGTATTGAGCATGCAATCTCTTTCTTGGGCTTCGACGGCAATGAGGATGGCGGTGTTTCTTTTCCTAATCAAGTAGCAACAATGGAAACAAATCTCTAGATGATATCCTCCATGCAAGAGGATTGGCGGGTTGACGACAACCCACCAAGAGCCTTGTAGCTCAATTGGTTGGCATCTCATGATATTTCCAATGGAGACATCTAGGGTTGAAATCTCTCCTCCTCTGTTGTAAGTTGTAACCATGGTTTTAAAAACCAGATCGGACTAGCCGGTTCAACTAGGAACCAAGCACCAAACCGGTTCGATAAAACCCCTAAAACTGGTCAGAATTGGCCAAAACCGGGAACCAGGACTAAAAACGGTTCCTTGCCTGTACCAGTTTTAAAAACCATGTTTGTAACTATTGAATTATATAAAAAATGGTTTGACGACAACCTGATTGAGTCATTGAGGCTGAGGACGGGGATGGAAATGGTGATGACATGCATAGTTGCCTAGAAGTGATTACTTGAATGGGTAAAGAAGTGCTAGTGTTTTGGTCCTTGGGTAGGGGTGAGATAGTCTTAGAAATTTCAGTATTGGAGATGGTACTCTTCAGAAGATCCTTTGATGTAAGTCCCTCAGCTGCGTTACAAGGCAACACAGTGGTGATGTATGATGTTTCAAGCACCGAAGTTTCAGACTGGGTAAGAAATGTATTAATAGATTTAGTAAATTCTTGGGAACTTCTTTTGAGGTAAGAGGAAGTTATGATTTGAGAACATGAAGAGCACTTCAACAACGAGATAAGGAAACAAGTCTAAAATGAATTGGCAAGGGTATAAGGGACCTATAGAATTTGTTGTCTTTAATAAATTACTAGGAAAAAGGAGCAGTGAGTGAATATCCTAGCATGTGAATATCTTGTAAAATACTAAAATGTCCATGATATGAATGATGGGGATAAACAACAGAGAACTAGAAATCTACTAAGAGATTGGAGAACAGATATAGTATGCCTTCTAGCAACCAGGATGGGAATAATAAGTAGGGAGACTATGAGAAGCTTATGGGGAACCAGTTTTGATAGGTCTTAAGTACATTGGGGGCTGTAATAGGCACCTTGGTATTATGGGACAAAAGGGTAGTAGACAAACTAAAAGAGTCAGTGGGTGATCACACAGTTACCTGCAAATTCAACTATGTTTCTGATGGTTTTTGTGTGGTCTTTTTTTGGTGTCTATGGTCCCATTGTAGATGGGGAAAGATGTGATTTATAGGAGGACCTGTTAACAGCTGGTGGGTTCTTCCCATGGTGCACGGCAGGAGATTACAACACCGATTGTTTCCCTAGCAAACGAGTGGGAGCAGATAGGGCCTGCACAAGTATGTGGGATTTTTCAAATGTCAAGGCATTCAATAAAAAAGGATTTCTTCTTTTTACCCTTATGGCACGATATCCAAATAATATTGATTCACCAATTTTTTGACATTACTGAACATGGTTTGATAAATTTACCTTTGGAAGGAGGTGCTTTTACCTAGTCCAACAACTATGAATCCCCATCCATGTTTCTTGTTTCTCTAGAATAGGACGAATACTTCAGTAATTCAAATCAGAGATTACTTCCTCAAATATTATTAGACCACTTCCAAATCCTGGTTGATGCTAATGGCATTAATAGTGGAAAGGGCCTGTTTAAGTTTGATAACATGTGGCTCAAAATAAAGGGCTTCATGGTAAAGGAAAGACAATGGTAGAGTAGTTACCATTTTAGTGGGACACCTAGTGTTAACACAAACTGTTGAAAACTGACTTTGGATTTAGAACAAAGACCTCTATTTTAGTAAATGATTGTGGAGTTATGTGAAGGAGATGGATGCACTATGCAGCAATAATTTGATATCAAGTTTGGTACTTCCTTGGCATTAATAGAGGAAAAGGCCATGTTTGAGAACATGTGGCTCAAAATAGAGTAGTTTGTAGCCAAGGTAAGACAATGGTGGAGTAGTTGCCATTTTAATGGGACACC
The DNA here is from genome assembly GCF_932294415.1 of Quercus robur. Lineage (NCBI taxonomy): Eukaryota > Viridiplantae > Streptophyta > Magnoliopsida > Fagales > Fagaceae > Quercus > Quercus robur. The sequence goes on from NC_065535.1 coordinate 84,405,445, forward strand.
TCTAGTGTTGCTATGGTGTTTAAACACAAAGTTTTGAAAACTGAATTTTGAACAAAGCCCTCTATTTTGGCAAATGGTTGTTGAGTTATGTGAAGGAGAGGGATGCACTATGTAGCAAGGTAATTGATATCAAATATGGTACTTCCTAGGGTGATTGGCGTTCAAATGACACAAGGGAGGTTTATGGAGTGAGCTTATGAAACATTATAGATGTGGTTGGGACAGCTTTATTAAATTTGTAAGATTTGAAGTGGAAGACGACACCAAGAATTTTTTTTGGCATGATAAATGGAATGGAGATTTAACTTTGAAGGAAAAATTTCTTGAGCTCTTAATTGTTGCAAGGAATAAAGATGCTCGAGTTGCGTACTCCATGGATTGCTCAAATGGAGCTATCCTTTGGAACCCTTTATTTTTTAGGCCAGTTCAGGATTGGGAAATGAAAGCTAAGGAATACTTTTTGGATGATCTTTATTCTACTAAGGTTAGGCAGGAAGGAACAGATAAAATCGTTTGTCACTCCTCAAAGAAAATGGATTCTAGGTTTAAAGCTATTATTAGATGTTGCATTCAGAGGGTAAATGGGTTTCCCTTGGAAAAACATCTGGAAAGTTTGAGCTTCATTACAGGTAGCATTCTTCACTTGGACTGTTGCTCTTGGGAAATTTTTTGACAGTGGATAACTTGAGAAGTTGTGAAATAGTATTTATGGACTGGTGTTGTGTGTAATGCCTAACGGGTGAATCTGTGGACCATTTAATTATATGCATTGTTCAATAGCATGTGAGATATGGACACTGATCTTCTGTCTCTTAGAGATTAGTTGGGCAATACTGAATTCAGTAGTTGATCTCTTGGCCAACTGGAAAGGGAATCTTGGCAAACAGGCTTCTGGTGAGATTTTTGGAAGTCAGTACCAACGTATTAAATTACTAATGTTCTTAATATGGACCATTTGGAAAGAAAAGAATAGACCTACTTTATTTCATTTTTTATTTAATCCTTTTAAAGTTCAGCAGTGCTTCTTCAAATATATTATTCTTTTTGCTGGGTTAGATTAGAAGATTTCATAATTTGGAGTTCCCTATCTGAATATACTCTCTTTTTGCAAGTTGTTTAAAAGTGCTACTTCCAAGTCTGCTAGGTCTATTTTGCGCGGTATTTGATGTTTGATATATAATATAATGGCATTGATCCATTTTTTTGATAAGGATTAAACTTCATTGAAATTGAAAAAGGACGAAAAGATAAAAGCAGGGCACACATGCAGTGTGCTAAGAGACAACAAAGGAAAAACTAAACAGTAATGAAGGTACAAAAAAAAAGCATGTCAGGTAGAGACATTCAGGCAAATGTAAACATATGTTCTTCCCTTCTGATAATCATTGTCTCATTTTTATCCTTTCCTCCATTTTGTCCATTGACATTGAATTTCTGTTGTGGGAAAAGTCAAAACAAGGAGGAAAACAAACGTACCTTATACAGATCTGGCTTGTATATTGAACAGTTATGTTCTTTAGCCTAGTAGTTGTGTTTGTTAGTTATGACATGGCTATTACATTGTTACATCAAGCATGCCAATACAAATGGGCTGTTTGCAATTTTCGAACCATGATTTACTTTCATCCTCTTTTTCAGTCATGTTATCTATCTATGGATGACCAATAAATAAGCCATTATTCATGATTTTATTTATTGGCAGAAAGATATTCTGCTGCTGGCCCCAAGTTGTCTAGACTGTGAAAGATACTAATTAATTGTTTAAGCCATTATTACTTGTTTTTCTTGTCCTCACGTATTGTGGGATAACAAGCGGGAGGAAAGAACATTCTCTTATGAAAATTGGAGCTATTGAGATAACTTATCAAAAAACATGTCACTGTAATATTTATGATTCTGTAACTTAATATTCTCGATTTTGAAGATTGCTAGTTGATGGTTTTATCTTTGTTTATTTTTGGTCATTCATTGTTTCTTTTTGTTGTGATTGGTTCAGAAGAGAAGTGAAGTGCTTGCTTGTGCATCTGGAGAGCAGGTGGAGGCTGTTAGCAATCTTGGGAACAAAGTTATTTCTGGGTCTAAAGGAAGTAGTGCTGCAAATAGTGCCAGTATCGTTTATACGGATGAATTTGACACTTCTGTGGCAATCCTAAACATTGTATGTTTTTGTTATGTTTATAAGTGAATATGTTGGAGACTGCTGAAGGGTAATTCATCTGTCTTGTTTTTTGCTTGAATTGACTTGCTTGTCTTAAAATTGGTCTTATCTAGGCGGTTATCTGGTTCCATCTTCACGAATATGCAAAGGCATTATCAGTTTTGGGGCCTTTGTATCAAAATATTGAACCAATTGATGAGGTATGATAATTATTACCTATGGTTTTCTTTTTGCTATTGTAATCCCGTGTTAAATCCTTTTCTATATATTATACGCAGACGACAGCTCTTCATATTTGCCTCTTGTTGCTAGACGTTGCGCTGGCGTGTCATGATGCTTCAAAATCTGCTGTGAGTTCAATTTTTTAATAGTTTATCTAGTTGCTTCATTCAAGATTTTGCATGATGTTCTCAAATGTTTAACATTCTTGCTATAAGGATAATATGGTATTATCGGACAAGGACTGAATGCTGAACTTAAGCATTGTATGTCATGGGTAAGTTGGTCTCTTGTTATGGCTGTAATGAGATGAAACTTTGCTAATGTTGAACATCTAAAACAAATTACTTTAACCTTTTGGTTGGAGTTTGTGTTCTTATCCTTGGGATCAGGGAGTCTCATAGACCCCAGTGAGATGAAATGTAGACTGAAATATATGATGTGTTGTGGCTTTTTGTTTGTAAACTTTTAGGGAATATACATATTTTGGTCCATGAATATACATGAATGTCTAATTTAGTTCTTGAAGTTAGAAAGTTGCAATCAAGTCCTCAAATGATGTGAAAAGTCACCATAAGGTTAGTGCTACTTTGGTTGGAAATGTCTTGGCAGAAATGGCTGTTGGGTTAAAGAAAAAGGAGAAACTAGAGATTGAAAAGTTTCCCTTTTTTTTTTTTTGGGGGGGGGGGGGGTTGTTGTGTCTGTGTTTTTGGGATTATTTCTAATAAGACACATCATTGCTTTCTTAGGTGAGGTAAGTGCAGATATTTAAGTGCGATTCCATTAGCAATCAACTGCCTCCTAAGAATTTCATATGACATATCATTAGTTTCTGTTAGTTAGATTGTCAGAAAGAGAGTTCCAATTTTTAAATTATTTATGGACTTCAGCTATTTTAAATTTCATACTCTTTTAAATTTTAGAGTAAATTAGAACTTCAGCTATTTCTCAGGGACTAAAATAAGTGTTTGCCTAAATTTTTATGAAAACTAATGTGTCTGTGTGTGTATTTTAAGGTCCGTTACTTCCAGTTATATTATATCAAGAAACTCATACAATATATTCAATATGTACAATTTAGAACTGGTTTCTTCAAATTGAATGATTCAATCATTCTAATGAGCTCCTTCATCATGCCAATTCCATTACTAAGTGGTGCTTATTGTGTCTGGTCCAGTTTTGCTAATTCAAGGGATCACTCTCCATATCACCACACTATGACATCTACCCAACTTGCCTTGCCATAACACTCTTTGTCATAACCCAATGAACCCTGAAGAGAGAAAAAACCATGCTCCAAAGCTCTCGAGCAGCAGGGCAATGGAGAAGTAGATGATTAGTAGTATCCCCATATCTCTTACACATGCAGCACCAGTCTATAATAATTATCCAATGCTTCCTGAGGTTATCAACAGTTAGAAATTTCCCCAAAACTGCTGTCCAAAGTAAGAAACTGATGTTAGTTGGAGCTTTAGGTTTCCACAAACTCCTCCAAGGAAAGGAGCAATGGGGTGTGGATGCAACGTTTTATAATAGGATTTTTACCTCAAAGGAATTCCATGAAGAAGGATTCCATTAACAAAAATATACCTGTATTAGAAGAGCCTTAAATGCTGCCCAATGTTAGTATATTATATATGCATATAATTTATAAGGCATTTACAATATTTTATACTTAAAATTTTGATTTGTTTTTGGGATGGGGGTTAATCTGTTAATTGTGGTCAGTTGTTGGTGTCTTAATGTAGTGTAATTTGGCCTCTGGGTCTATCTTTAATTAGTTTTTTAGTTTTAAAAACAATTTTAGTCGCAATTAACTAATTATTGGGATTTGTGTTTCTATCAATTAATTGTGAATTTTTAGAGGTATTTTTGGAAAAAAGGGGGGGGGGGGGGTAGTGTAATTTGGCCATTAGGTACAATCTTTTTTTTTTTTTTTATTCGCAAAAATGATTTTAGTGTTAATTATTGGAATTTTGCCTTTAATACTAATGGACTGCAAATTCTTCTGAGGTATAGAGCATGTAAAAATTGGATAGTATCTCTGAATGTTTTGAGAGACTGATAATTAGAAAGCTTGTGATTGCAAGTGATAACACCACTTTGGTGTAGAAGTTAGATGTCTCAGCTAGTTTTGTGTTTATATATGTTTTCAATCATGTAAAAGTGTTGGCCAAGTAGAGAAGGAGCAATTTCAGCCAGTCAAAGTTTGTCATGTGCCAATGAAATCTAGCTCAAATGGCAGTCAAAGTTTATCAGTAAGCATTGTTTGAAGGGTGAAAGTTGTGGGTTTGAGACCCACTGGATGCATGTGTAACTTTAACAATCAAAAAAATAATTTGCCATTTCTTGCTAAATTCTCTCTTCTTGCTCACTAGAAGTTTGCCTTTTTTCTTTTATAATTGTGCTTGGCCCGAATGACATCTCGTATGCTTTCTGGTTTATTTAAAATATGGTATCACTTTCACAACATAATATGGGAGGAACTTAACAAGGGAGTAGTTGAGTTGAGTTTTAAGCGACGTAGAATTCTGGACGACCTAAACCTCGTTATAAAGATTTGCAGAAGACAATATATGTGGCCTCCTTGTAAGGGGTCTGCTTTGTGACTCAAGGTCTTGTGTGTGACTGTTGGATTGGCAAATGAATGTTGTTCTGTTGGGTTTCTAATTTAACTACGTGACTATAACTTGATCAAGTCAGAACACTTTTTTAGAAAACTTTCCACAATTTAAATGAAGCTGCTGGCTCTCTCAAGATGTTATGCTAGGGCATTTTAGGCAGTTCATGCCATCTTCTGCAGCTGTACACATGCCATTAATAGGGGCAATGATGACCTAGTCTAGACAGTTCTGATCCAATATGAATATGATGCAAAGCCTTTTTTTTGGTTTAATTTGCTGACAGTTTCAATCTGAAAATTTTTGTTTATCACAAAGAAGGAAATTCCATGGTATCATTTTCGGTTTACATATAGCATTCTTAATCCAAAATGGTAACCATTATAAATCTTTTTGTCCAGGATGCATTAATTTATGTGGAAAGAGCTTTTGGTGTAAGTTGCATGAGTCAAGTTGACAATGGAAGCATGGCACAACAACAATCTGCCAACCTAGTTGCAAAATCTTCCTCTTTTCCTAGCAGCTCATTGGCTACGGATGCTTCTAATTCAGATTTAGTGTCTAGTGTGATTGCCTCAGAAAATCCTTTAACAAGAACTTTATCAGATGACGCACTTGAATATGAAACTATGCTATCGAAACTGGATATTGGTGGACAGAATGCAGTCAGGCCAGCTGGTCTCTCATCTTCAAATGATCTGTCAAGGACCCCAGTTGATAGGTCTTTTACCACTGTTGATTTGAAGCTTAAGTTGCAGCTTTATAAAGTTCGGTTTCTGCTTCTCACTAGGAACCTCAAGCAAGCAAAACGTGAAGTCAAGCATGTTATGAACATTGCACGTGGGAAAGATTCATGCACTGCCCTCCTCCTCAAGTCACAGATTGAATATGCACGTGGCAACCATCGTAAAGCCATCAAGCTTTTGGTGGCATCCAATAATAGGACAGACACGGCAATTTCAAGCATTTTCAACAACAATCTTGGGTGCATTTATTATCAGCTTGGAAAATACCATACGTCATCGATATTTTTTTCAAAGGCACTGACTGATACATCCTCTCTTCGGAAAGACAAGCCACTAAAGCTTTCAACTTTTGCACAGGATAATTCTCTTCATATAATATATAACTGTGGTTTACAGTATTTGGCCTGTGGGAAACCAATACTTGCTGCTCGCTGTTTCCAGAAGGCCAGTTTGGTATTCTACAACTGGCCTCTTTTATGGCTCCGACTAGCTGAATGCTGTCTGATGGCTTTAGAGAAGGGTCTAGTGAAAACAAGTCGGCCTCCATCAGAAAAATCAGAAGTCAGAGTCCATGTTGTTGGTGAGGGTAAATGGAGGCAGCTTGTTACGGAAGATGGGATATCAAGAAATGGACTTGTGGATTCTGTTGAAATGGATGATTGTATGCTAAGCAATGATGAGCAACCAAAGCTCTCAATGTCCCTTGCTCGGCAGTGTCTCTATAATGCTCTGCACTTACTGAACTGCTCTGATTCGACCCATTCAAAGCCTGATTTGCCCTCTAATTTCTCGGAGGAAAATGAATCAAGTGAGGTGGCTTCTTCCAAGAACTCAAACCACAAGAACTTAAACAGCGTTGAATCCAAAGCATTTTCTGTAACAGTAGGCATAGGTCAGGTTAATGCAAATGGGGATGCAAGAGAACCAAAGGGAGGAACAAGTCAGGAGCTCATACAGAACTCTCTTTCCCATTATGAAGGTATTCGTAGAAAAGAAAATCAGCTGATCAAGCAAGCTGTTCTTGCTAACCTGGCTTATGTAGAGTTGGAGCTGGAAAATCCCATGAAGGCCCTGTCAACCGCAAGGTCTCTCTTGGAACTTCCAGAATGTTCCAGAATTTATTTCTTTCTAGGTCATGTGTATGCGGCAGAGGCACTCTGCCTGCTAAATAAGCCAAAGGAGGCTACTGAGCATTTGTCAATTTATTTGTCTGGGGGAAATAACTTTGAATTGCCATTCAGCCAAGAGGACTGTGAGCAATTGCAAGTGGAGAGGACCATCGACAGTGAAGAGTTAAATGGAGGATTGGTGACTGCCAAGAATTCTTCCCCTGATGACTCACAAGGTATTGTGTTCCTCAGTCCCGAAGAGGCACATGCAGCACTTTATGCAAACTTTGCTGCGGCGTCTGCAATGCAAGGCGAGCTTGAGCAGGCCTACAATTTTGCGACTCTGGCACTATCCATATTACCCAACAGTCCAGAAGCCACTTTGACTACAATCTATGTGGATCTAATGCTCGGTAAGTCAAGAGAAGCTCTTGCCAAGTTAAAGCAGTGTAGTCGCGTTAGGTTCCTCCCCAGTGGCATAACAGTCAATAAATCTTCTTGATGATTGTACTGGTGGTTCTTAATTCGTTATGTCCAGCCCTCTCTCAGCATTAGTTAGCGGGTAGATCAGCAATCCTTCAAGAGGATTTTGTAACATATATATAGTTCAATTCAGGGAATAAATTTTTCTGTTCTTTTTTCCTTATAATTTTTCACATCTAGGGTTCATTACTTGGTGGTGGCTGTGTTTTGGTTAGTGCGGATTCCCACCTTCCAGATTTGAGTTTTAGTTCGATTCAGATTATTGTGTTTCAGTGGCTAATCCTATTGGTATTAAAGAATATAGAGCATGTGCTTCTCACGAAAGGACTAAAATGATTCATTTTGGATTTGAATTCGAAGTCATATTTTCATATCAAGGCTCTTACCGTTTCTTTTACCTTTTTGTTCTCTACATTTTGAAGTGTTAATATCCAGATTATATATATATATATATATATATATATATATATATTTATATATATATATATATATATTTATATATTTATATATATTTGGTTGAAAGGAGATAGATATATTAAACAAATAGCAGAGAAAACTCAGTCCCAAATTTGAACCGGAAGAACAAACAACCTCACTTGGAGGGCAGAAAAAACTAGTGGCCTGTTTGGATGGAGGGGAAAGGAGGGGGAGTGGAAGGGAGTAGAGTAGAGTTGACTAATAATAAGCTAATTTTGTGCTAAATCTACTTTACTCCCTTTCTCTTTCCCTCAATCCAAACGGACCATAAGTAATATTTCCTGGCATAAAGGTAGGCTTTCTTGGCAAGCATCCTTAACGATGAAAATGGATTTACATGTTTTAACACTGAATTTATAGTCAAGCTTTCTTCTAAGCAACAAGGTGCACTCGCACAAAAATTGAAAGAGTTTTGCTAACACATACATTACATGCCATTTAAACATGGTTTCTTTTTACTGTTTCACCCAACATAGATACATTCTAAAAAATAAATAGATAAAACAGAATTATCAAAGTGAATCTTTTGACCGAGGAAGCTGGTCAAATGATTTGCTGATTTGGCTCATTTGAGTCTCAGGTCTCAACGATCGGTTTTGGAAGCTAGTGGCAAGTTTGCCTTTGTATTCGTGTTTCCTTGGAATCGTTGATAGGTCATTGAAAACATGCAAATTGTAGTACTTTTTTTGATACCTCAAAATTTCATTTGAATCATGAATCACATTTCATGTTGCACGTAAAGTAGCGTACTTGAGTTATCCGCATACCACTCGTCATAATAATAGAAGGTGACTCTTATAAAAAACAGAAAAAAAAAAAAAAAATAGAAGGTGACCAATAGGTCCAATTCTTCGTAATCTGACCAATAGGTGGAAAATATGTAAAAGTTTAATAATACTAAGTGAAATAAAAAGCTGAGACGCTGTTAAATGTGGAGATATAATAGAAAATGTACATTTTGACAAGAGAAAATATTGATTCATATTTGTTGATGTACACTTCATACACATAATGTCCATATTTGCACATTAACTGTCCACATATTCTAAGAATATACATATTTAACACATGGAACTAATAATGTATATAAAGTACATAATTTTCAAAAAAAATTATGATATACATTAATCAGGATGAGATAATCAATATTCTTTTGACAAACCCGTGAATAATCAACCATTTTCCTAATGGATTTGGTTACATAATTACATAATCCTGGTGCTACACTGCAAATGGGTAAAGCATTATAAATTTATAATGCATGAATTTCAAAATTTTCAACTGGATCATATCAAGAAACTGTATAGTAAACAAAGAAACGCATGAATGTACGAGTAAAACCAGCTATGGTTTCTTTCTTGCAATTATATTGTACATCCAACATGTAGGCGGTTAGTTACTGTACCAAAAGTTCACACTTAAAACTTCCTCCATGAATGAACTCGTCCGCAGCAATCCACAGGAGTGGCTCAACCATAAGACCATTTTGGTAATGCCCTAAGCCCCAAATGGAAGAAGGCCCCCCTAGAATAGAATATATTATATCTATATTATACTCTTTTCAAATGTTCAATATTTTATAAATACATTTTACTATGTTTGCAGTAGTTTAAAAATACAAAAATTTTCAACCTTCCAAAAATTTTACTCTTCCTTTTCCTTTATATAAATTAAAAGTTTTCGAGAAATTACTAAAATCTATTGTTCAATAATTGAAGTTCAACATTGCCAAGAGAGATAGTGACCATAGAAAATATAATATTTCTCATGATATTTCAATATTTTTTAGAATTAAAAGTTTAAAATACGTTTTATAAATATATGAAATTAGTCCAATTAATGTAATAATTTTTTTATTAAAATTAATGTATTAAATTATATAAAAATGTTGAATCCTTTTGTATAATTCATATATCATATATAAAATATTAAGTAATAATACACTTTACATTTGCGTTTGACTCCAAAATGTGTTGAGTCAACCCTAGATTAGGCCATATGTAGGGCGTAATATATATATATATATATATATATATATATAAATTTTTTTCTTTTTTGGTAGACGGTGAATTCGAGCAAGATTTAAAAAGAATATGTTTAAAGCTGGATTGAAGTATTCAATAAAAACGACATTGTTTAGAATTTACAAGTTTTTAAAACTTTTTATTTTATATTTAAAATACTCTGTGCATATGAATCTTCATAGAAATGTGGCCATATTTTGCATGAAAGATATTTAGCATTAAAACAATAAAGTAATATGATATAAAACAATAAAGTAATAGAATGCTTTTGGCCGAATGAATTTCCTGTGTTGCTATTGTCAATATATATAGTACATTAGATATACATGACTTGAGTAGTTCAGATAAGTACAAGTATTGACTAGATCAGATATATTTGACTTGAATTGAATATCTATCCCTATTATCTCTCATTGTGGTGTAGCTTGTTATCTTGATAAGGCTGACTTGAATGTTGATCATTATCTTCACCTTTTGTTCCAATACGCCCCCGCAAACGAAACGGAGTAGAGTGAACGTTGAGTTTGTCACGAAGAAGCTCAAAGCGGCGAGAAATCAACGGTTTGGTGAAGATGTCAGCAACTTGATCCTTAGTGCAGCGATACCGTACATCAAGACATCGAGTAGCAACACGGTCACGAACAAAGTGAAAGTCAATTTCGATGTGTTTTGTACGGGCATGAAAGGCAGGATTTGCAGTGAGGTAGGTGGCTCCAATGTTGTCACACCAAAGAACTGGTGGGCGAGGAAGGAAGAAGCCAAGTTCTCGTAAGAGAGATTGGAGCCATAGAAGTTCAGCAGTAGTGGTGGCCAAGGAGCGATATTCTGATTCTGTACTTGAGCGTGACACGGTTGGCTGTTTGCGAGAGCTCCATGAGATAAGATTGGAGCCAAGAAAGACACAATAGCCACCGGTTGATTTTCTGTCATCAGGGCAGCCAGCCCAGTCAGCATCAGAGTAGGCTTCCAGCAAGGATGATGTGTTCTTTGTGAGAAGGAGACCATGAGAAATAGTGTGCTTGAGATAGCGTAGGATACGCTTTACAGCCTGCCAATGGATAGTTGTGGGACGATGCATAAACTGACAAACCTTATTAACTGCAAAGGAAATGTCAGGTCTAGTCAGAGAGAGATATTGCAAGGCACCCACTGTACTCCTATACTCAGTAGGATCAGGTAATGAATCACCATGAAAGGCAGAGAGAGCATGAGCAGAGGACATAGGAGAGGAGATAGGCTTCGCATAGGTCATCTTTGTACGACTCAAGAGATCCATGATATATCTACGCTGTGTAAGGAAGAGACCATTTGGAACAGATACAGCTTCAATGCCCAAAAAGAAATGTAATGGTCCCAAATCCTTGATTGCAAAATCCAATTGAAGGCAGTTAATAAGACGATGGATGGCATGTGAATCAGAGCCAGTGACAATGATGTCATCAACATAAACCAAAACATAGATGATGAGGTTGGCAGATTTGTAAATGAAGAGAGAAGAGTCAGACTTAGAACCCATGAAGCCCATCTCAAGAAGCTTGTTACTGAGGCGGGAAAACCATGCTCTAGGGGCCTGTTTCAAGCCATAAAGTGCCTTCTGGAGTTTGCACACATGATGGGGATAGGATGGATGGATGAAGCCAGGTGGTTGAGCCATGTATACATCTTCAGAGAGGAAGCCATGAAGAAATGCATTTTGAACATCAAGTTGACGTATAGACCACCCAAAAGAGATAGCTATCGAAAGAACAGTACGAATTGTGGTAGGCTTCACCACAGGACTGTAAGTTTCGCCAAAGTCAACCCCAGGTTGTTGGTGAAATCCTTTGGCAACTAGGCGAGCTTTATACCTGTCAATCGTGCCATCAGCATTTCTTTTGATGCGAAATACCCACTTGCAGCCCACAATATTCATAGTGGGAGAAGGAGCAACTAGAGTCCACATGCCATTACGAAGGAGAGCATCAAATTCAACATTCATGGCTTTGCGCCATTCAACATGCTTGGAAGCAGCAGTGAAGGATGTGGGTTCAGTATTTGTGGGTGAGGAAGAGGTAAGTAAAGCTTGAGGTAAAGGATATCGAACAGTACCATCTGAAGGGTGCTTGGGTTTGAAGATGTTGGATTTGGATCGTGTTTGCATGGGATGAATATTTTGTGGTGGTGCAGGTGGAGCCCGTGGATTGGAGTCAGCAAGAGGCAGTTGGTGTGTGGTGGGTGAAGAACTTGAACTGGGTGGTGTAGGAGGAGATCTTGATACCGATGAAGGAGCAGTTGACTGTGGAGCAGGTGAGGACCCAAGGATGTAAGGCAAAGAGGAAGGGAGATATGTAACCTGTGGAGATGATTGTGAGGAAGCTGCAGGAACAGAGTTAGTAGCATATGGAAATAAATTTTCATCAAAGACCACATTTCGAGAAACATAGATTTTGCCAGATGGGGGATGATAGCATTTATACCCATGATGAGAAGAGCTGTAACCTAGAAAAATGCATTGGGCAGAACGAAATTGAATTTTGTTACGATTGTAAGGCCGTAGAAGTGGCCAACAAGCACACCCAAAAATTTTCAAAAATGAGTAATCAGGAGTCCTTTGGAATAGGAGTTCAAAGGGAGATTTGTTGTTCAAAACAGGTGTAGGTAAACGATTTATCAAATAACATGCTGTTTCAAATGCATCAGCCCAAAAATGATGAGGTAGTGATGAGTGACTCAACAGTGTGAGACCTGTTTCAACAACATGACGATGTTTCCTTTCCACTGATCCATTTTGTTGATGAGTGTGAGGGCAAGAGATTCTATGAGAAATGCCCAATTTTGCAAGTAAAGGATTTAATTTTTGAAACTCACCACCCCAGTCAGTTTGAATGGCCTTAATTTTCCTCTCAAAAAATCGTTCAACATGGATATGAAATTGTGAAAATATGCGAAACACATCAGATTTAGAAGAAATGGGAAAGAGCCATGTATAACGACTGAAATCATCAACAAAACTAACATAATAACGTGCACCATTTATTGAAGCAATAGGGGAAGGACCCCATACATCAGCAAACAATAAATCCAAAGGAAACCTAGACCTGTAATCGGAAGTAGTAAAAGGAAGCTGGTGACTTTTGCCCTGCTGACAAGCAGAGCATACATCAGATGTTTTATTTGCAACAAAGGGAAGTTGAAACTTTGAAAGAACTTGACGAACTGTGCGGAAGGCAGGGTGTCCAAGGCGACCATGCCAAGCAGTGAGGGATGCACGTTCTCCAACAAAAGCAGCATTTTGATGATGTCTGGAAGAAGATGGGAAAAAGGAATAGAGTCCAGCTTTACTCGGCCCGCGATGGAGGATGCGTCCCGAAGCTCGATCCTTAATACAAAAAAAGTTTGGATGAAATTCAAGAAAACAATCATTATCTTTGGTGAATTGACTAACTGAAATTAAATTTTTTGTGATGTGAGGAACGTGCAGAACATTTTGTAAAATAAATGATTTAGAAGAGGAAGGAAGGGAAGAGGAACCAATGTGGGTGATGGCCAAACCTGCCCCATTACCAACGTGAATTTGATCAGTACCAACATACTCCTCAGATTGGAGGTTGAGATTGCTTAAGTCTGAGGTGAGGTGATTGGTTGCTCCAGTGTCTGGGTACCAATTATAGTCAGCAGAAGGTGGGGAACTAGCAACAAAGGCAGCAAGTTGGGAGCTTGAGCTTTCACCATGATAGGCATGGTTGAACCGGTTATAGCATTGGAGGGCTGTGTGACCCATTTTGTTGCACACTTGACATGTGGGCCTAGTTGTTCCAGAGGAAGGCCCAGAGGGATGAGGCCCAGTGGAGGGATAAGATGTAGGACGACCACCACGTCCACGACCACGATGCCCACGGAAAGAGGCAGAGTTGTTTCGTCCACCAGATGAAGGAGGTGACCCTCGCGAACCACGGCCGCGACTTGGCTGGGATTTTGAAGCTAGATTTGCCGAAGGGAAAGCTTCTGCAGCAACATTGTGGTGCTGCTCAAGGCGGTTCTCATGTGCAAGGAGATGACCATAGAGCTCGTCAATGGAGAGAGGATCGACGCGAGTGGTGACAGACGTAACAAAAGGGTCATACTCAGGACCCAAACCCGCAAGGAGATATGAAACGATTTCAAAATCGTTGAGAGGCTGTCCAGCAGCGGCAAGGGTGTCGGCTAAACCCTTGAACTTTTGAAAGTAATCGGAGATCGAGGATCCACCTTTCTTTGCCGTAGCAAGCTGATAGTGAATCTGCATGATTCGGGCTCGAGATTGCGAAGTGAACATTCGTTCCAGAGCCATCCAGAGATCTCGTGAGGTGGTGCAGCCCACAACCTGAGTGAGAACTCCTTCAGTCAATGAGGACAGCAAAGTGCTCATTATAAGTTGGTCTTGCTGAACCCAGGTAAGAAATTCTGGATTTCCGATTGAATCAATGGTTGATGTCGTGTCAGGATTGGGAATCACTTGTGGTGGTGGTGTGATTGTACCATCAATGAAGCCGAAGACTCTCTGACCACGCATATATGGAATGATCTGTGCCTTCCAAAGTAAAAAGTTGTCACGGTTGAGTTTGACAGTGACAATGTTGTGAGGATTGATGAATGAAGGTAAGGTGTTTGATGTGTTTGCTGAAGTAGTGACTGAGGTGGATGGGTTTGTGTTTGGTGTAGTTGGTGGGGTAGTGGTTGAGGTGGATGATGCTGATTCTGCCATATTGTGGGTCTTTTAAAGCTCTGATACCATAAAACAATAAAGTAATATGATATAAAACAATAAAGTAATAGAATGCTTTTGGCCGAATGAATTTCCTGTGTTGCTATTGTCAATATATATAGTACATTAGATATACATGACTTGAGTAGTTCAGATAAGTACAAGTATTGACTAGATCAGATATATTTGACTTGAATTGAATATCTATCCCTATTATCTCTCATTGTGGTGTAGCTTGTTATCTTGATAAGGCTGACTTGAATGTTGATCATTATCTTCACCTTTTGTTCCAATAAGCATGCCAATAATATGGTTAATATTTCATGATTTTGGCATGATCATAGTGGTATTAATACAAAGAAACTAAATCAATTGAGACTAAAATTATTAAAAAAAGCAAATTTCAAATTGATAGCTTTACAAAGAAATGTTTAATGAGTACCACCATTAGGATATTGGAGGAAATTAATAACTTTTCATAAATGACCTCATTACCTTGATAATCTGGAACTCAATGGTTTATAGAATTCTTCGAAAAACACATCAATGAACTTATTATCAAGAAACGAGCTCTGTGTTTTCAATAAAAATAAATTTAAACTCAAGGTTGAATAAACACAATAAGGATTTTTTGTATAGGTTCAATTTATAAAGAAACAAGCTTTATGTTTTCAATGAAAATAAATTTAAACTCAAGGTTGAATAAACATAATAAAGATTTTTTGTTTAGGTTCAAGTAGAAAGTTACTCTAAATCTAACAGTATCGTTTAATTTGGAGTCAAATTTTTTATAATATTATCAGAGGGAGTGTTTTGCAAATATTTAGTATGGTTTTAGTAGTATAAACTATAAAGTTGATACCTAGTCTCCCATGCACTTGGTTAGATAGTTTTATGTCAAAGCCTCATTTAGAACCTAAGACTACTCCAAGTCTAGAAAAGGCTCTCATTACAAAAAATGACCCAATTTTATTTATTTATAATTATTGGGTTAAAAAAAAGGGTTGTGTACTATTTTCTTTACATCCAAGAAGACCTCCAAAATAAATTCTATTGATATTAAATTAATATCAAAGAGAACCTCCAAAATGAATTGTATAGATTAAGTTATTGAAGAGCCCTATAGCTAAAGATTCCATCTCTCCTGTTGTAATCATTGAATTATCAAAAAAAAAAAAAAGTTATTGTATATTTAGATGTCCTGCGATATTTGATATTTGAGTGTTGAGGGAGTTCTAAAGGATACTTGATTGTCTGTAGCGGCGGAGTAACATTTGAACACACACACACACACACACACACACACACACATATATATATATATATATAAGGATTTACTAATGAGTGCCCTTAGGGTATATATTAGTAATTCATTTTAGGAAATTTTTTTTATGGAAAAACGAAAAAGTAATTCACTGTTTTGACAGCTTTTTCAATTTTCTATAAAAACTTTTCCAAAATAAATTGTTAATGTGTGTCCTAACCAAACCCATATATATATATATATATATATTAAAGTGTTATACATATGAAATGCTTAGGACATCGTACGTATATACCAATTAAATTTAGGAAAAAGTTAACCAATGCCTAAGGCCGAGCATTGGTTTAGAAAAAAAAAAGATTTTTTGACAACTTTTTATATTTCTATGAAAGTGGTATGAAATTTTCTTAAAATAGTTTATTAACAAATTTTTTAAGAGTTAAGAGCATCTGTTTGCACATAACAAGACATATGTCATCTTTTTATTGGTGGTCGGATCTCAAGGCTCCAAACATGTTTGGAGCCAAACCTTTTCCTTTTTTTAATTATATATATCTATAAATAAAATTATTTCTTTTGAAGTATGTAATTATTATGAGAAAGTTTAAAGTTATTTATATTCATTTAAATAAGGCCACAATCTCATTAATGAAAAGTTGTATATACTAATTACTTAAATTAACTGGACATTTATAAAATTATAATGAACACATATCCTAACAATTATTTTAAATAATAAAGAGAAAAAAAAAGTTTTGGTCTTTACAATTTATAGCTTATAATTTAAATAAAAGTATCTAATTTTACATTATTGTTTATTTTGTTATTTGCCTAATGGCTGATTGTTGATTAAAGACAGATTAGAAATATAAAAAATTTGTCAAGTTGAATAAATATATCTCTTGTAGTACACATATTATGTTTTTTTTTGGTTACGAAAAACATATATATGATGTTATAAAGTACTTAAAAACCATTTTAAAATTTAAAACTGATTTATAGTATTCTTTTATATTACTATATATATATATAAAATTTATTCATTACATTTTTATTTTGCTGCCGAAGAACAAATTCCTGTCTCCGTCATTAATTGTGCCCTTGCTGACGTGAACTATTTTTTGAGCGAATCGAATAATAATTTTGTTCACTAAAAAAGCAAAAAAAACTAAAGGTGCATCTCATTTTCAGATCAGATAGCCAGTAAACATTTCTCAGTTGATACACTGTCTCAAATCTTGAAGAAAGATCCAATTTAACATTATTATGCTATTTAATTACCTTGAAATTGCATAAAATAACCATGGAATCTCTTGTGATATCAATCAAACAACAGGAACCCTTCAAATTAACAGGCACCACATGTTTTAATGGGAAGAGACAAACAAATTAAGTTCATGTGCCTTAGGTCCTTACTTTAAAAACTTAAGGTCTTGGCGGGATTTCTCATGTATTTGTTTTCTTATCCCTTCTCCGTCTTTTTCTCAAGTAAGGCAGCACACAAGATAAGGTTTTCAATCTTCAATCCCACCATTTACCTTCACAATTAATGTACGAACAACAATTTTCCCTACACAACTTTTTCATAATTTTTTTTAACAGCTAAATTAAGTTTTGGTCACTACTAATAGACGATATGGTGATGTTAATCATAAACCTATGTTAAAGTCAATAACAATTTTTTAAAATTATTATTATAAAAATTGTTTTGTATGTGATATTACTAATGTAAAGGCTCTTCTTCTTTCTGTGGGTGAAAGCTACCATTTAGTCATTAGGATTTTTCTTTTCGGACAGGAACGTACGTGACTTAAAGTGAAACCCTGGGGAATATGATAAGAAATTAATGTTGCAAAAGAAAAATGTGTAGTGCGTGGGGTCTAGTTCATGCTTTTCAAGTGAACCCTACCTCGTATATATGCTTTTGCTATTGACTACTGGACTAAATTAAAGATTCGATGTTCTTCTTCAAGCGTGGTCCACCAATTTACTAGACTTTGCAACACGATCTTCCTTTCGTTTATATCTTGATGGTTGCTACATTTGTTATAAAAGGTTGTAAAAAAAGGTTGTACATTGAAACTCTATGAACTACATATTTGTATACTTTCCTAAAGCATTGAAATATCAATGGGTGCTTCAAGATTTTCCATTAAATTTGGGGTTAGGCTTCAAAAGGGGTCAAGTCCAGCGTTCACAGTAAAGTTGAAGGCTTGGTAAAGAAAAAAAAAAAAAATTGGAGATCAAATATATTTTGTAAAGTTACAGGCATGCTTTAGAATATGGAGTTTCTGTGTCACTTTAAGTGATGGAAAAAGTTGCACTCTTGGCAAAGGTGATGTGTCCAACAATATTAATTTATACTCAATCACTCACTTTTAGCGTAAATGTAACACTTTAAGAACGGTGGAATTTCTCAACGCCCATTGGAAATCACAAAACCAGAATCTCTCTTTTCTCTCTCTCTCCAATTATGTGGTGTTCTTATAAGAAAAATTATCTTGTGTGTACTGAGTCTAAGCTGGCACCAACTACATATAAGAATGGGGCATATGCACTTGGGACAAAAATATCTCCCCCTCCAATTACATGCAAGGTGTTTTAAAATGAGAAAAATTATCGTGTACTGCGTGCACATAGGCTCTAATTATAATAGGTATGAGTCTCATGCAGTCAGAACTTAGAACACACAATATCTAAGATGAAAGATTAGGTTGATTTAGAGCTAGCTATGAACTTACCAAATCAAGAAGATCCCCTTGTTCAAGCTCAACAAATCTATTAATTGTACAAAACCGCCACTCTTTTAAGATTTGCTTCACTTTTTTACTATAAAGAGCCTTATACCTCAAGTTAAAAATAATTATCATATGGAAGATATCGTTTGATAGAGATCCAAATTATAATTCTCATGCGAGGATTCCATCTCGCAGTTATTATTAATCTAAGGCTCACTACTTTTCTCTTCTTTTTTTTTTTTTTTTTTTTAGGCTCACTACTCTTATTATACAATAAATATAATACAAGATGATATACAACAAGGAGAGAGACCGATAAAGAATTGAAATTTGAGACGAAAAAGCATCTTTGATTGCTTCCTTGCTTAATTAAGACAAAAACACACATGCAACAATCCCTTAATTTAAAAATAAATGTTGTACAATTTCGCCAAATTAAAATACCAATCAACAAAAGGATAAGATTCTCGGAAGAGAGAGAGAGAAGGAAGGTCGACATCCTCTCATGTCGATCTTGTCAGTCCAGCCATCAATCTAGCAACCTGCAATCCAGCAATTACGACATCCAGTGAGCCAAATTTTCCTAATTTTCCCATATCCAAAGAAATAATACATATGCATGCTATTAACAAATAACATTTGAATGGTTGGATATTTCAAGAAAACGACTAAATTGGCTAAACTATAGCTTCACTATTTACAAATGCACTATATTCAACCTTAAAAAAAGGGTCATTGTCTTTTCTTTTCTAGTTCAGATTATGAGTTAGTGAGTGCGCAAATTGCCTCACATTTTTAGCTCTCATATATTATAAAAATCATAAGCGTACCAATGTTAAGTCAAGCTAGCTAATACACTTCCTTTTTCGGATTACAAGCACAAGTAATTAATTAAGTTAATTAACATCATTTTCAAATGCTATATCTTCAAATATTAATATGAATAAATGATTCCGTACAATGTAAAAGAAGAATTTTCCTTGATATGAAGCAGAAATAAAGTTTTTGCAATGAATTTACTCCTAAGTCCTAATAGTGATAAAGCTCATGAACATGCAGAAAAAGCTTATGGGCTCATGAACATGCAGAAAAAGCTTAAGGGTTACCTACGGTTTCGAGATAGATAAAGTGCAGTACTTAATTTGTTTCTACAGAGAACAGGTGTAACCAGGAGGAGGTGTCTTCCCACAAGTTACAAGGAGCTGAAGTGCTAGTGGGACATAGATGTTAAGGTTGAGAAGCTTGAGCTTGAGAGTGGTGCACAAGCAAACTGCAGCTTCTAGCTCAACAAGTCCTGCCAGCACTGGACAACACTGATTAACCACTGGATCTCCAAGCCCAATGTGAATCAACCCACCTAGAAGATCCACACAAGCACCTAGTTTCAATGTGTCAATGGGGCATGTTTGGGCCGTTCCTGGTGGCGGTGGGCATGGCGTGCCACTTGGTGGCTTGGTCACTGGAGGAACTGTAATTGGAGGGACTGTAACTGGAGGTAGAGTCACAGGTGGTTTCACAATGGGAGGGAGTACTACTGGGGGCAGAGTCACTGGTGGTTTTACTATTGGGGGTAGAGTCACTGGTGGTTTTACTATTGGGGGAAGAGTCACTGGTGGTTTAATGGGAGGGACTGTCACTGGGGGCAATGTGATTGGGGGCTTGACAATGGGTGGAGTGATGGGGTGTTTGGGATTCTTTGCCTTTGGTGGCCTTGTTATTTTGGGTGGCCTTGGATTCTTGGGTGTGTTGTGCTTTGGGGGCTTGCCACCACCACAGTATCCACAGCCAAGAATGGGGGTGACTGAGGAGATGAAGAGCATGCAAATGAGCAAGAGAGCAGAGATCTTAGAGGATTCCATTTTCATGGGGTTATAAGTCTCTCTCTGGAACAAAGAGAGAGAAATATAGAGTGGTGATTTTTTTTTTGAAGAGGAAATAGGGTGCTATATAGGGATAGTGAGGATTGCAAGAAAACAAGAACCCTAGAAGCATATCACGTGAACATAAGGGGACTTGCTACCCTCAAAAGGCAGCTGTCAAACTTTGCTAGTTGGCAACTACCATACAAATGCATGAATCCATATGACTATATGTTCATGTGCTATTATTCTTTTTTCCATCATTAACATTTAACATCATCTTTCGTTTTCATTTGATTGAGGAAGACACGCTCATTAAAAAAAAAATTGAGGTAGAGACTTCATTAGCGCTAACATGCATGGTTTTTGGTGGAGGAAACTCGATCTATGCTTTAGAATCTAAATTTAATTAAAATTTATATATATATATATATATATATATATATTAAATAATAACATGTAAAATTGGGAGGTTTCAAAAACTTATGTGGCAAAATATTATGAAGTCAACTAAAAGACAATTGTTTTCGGTTATATATATATATATATATATATTATAGATAAATTGATGATAATAACAATTAGGTGTTCACAGTGCAGCTCGATGTAGTTTTGGGCCATATTTTTAACACCACACCGCATAATGAGATTTGCCCAAAACCTTCACTGTATCTCACCTTAATAGATTGCTCATCGTGTGGTGCAGCAAGATTTGATCTGTTTTCATATATATATATATATATATATATATAAATATATATATATATATATATATATTTTTTTGTGGGGAATCCATATTTTTTGGAAATTAAAATCTTAGAAATTTTAATTATGCAAAATAACATATATTAATAAAAGTTTGCCGAGCCTGAATCTAACTCCATCATTTACTCTTAGGATTATACTTCAACAGTCTAACTGTCATGCATATAGCCTCATATTTCATCGGCATTGCTGGTCCTTTATAAGGAGGATTGGATTCAAATTATCTCTTTTAAGTTTCGTTTGGCAATGATTATTTTTGTAAACTAATTTGATTATTTAGTTTATTTTTGCTATTATTTATGAGTTCTACTGCACTTTTTAGTGTTATTCATGGGTCTTACTGTACTATTTCAACTAACTTTTACTTTTATCTATAGTACTTTTAGCAAAAAGTTTTCAGTTTCGACAAAATAAGTGGATTCCAAATGAACACTTATTATTGTAATTATCAAATCATCAAAAAATATATATATTTATATATTATTTTGTTGATATTCTCAACTGATAAATGCTACGTGCAAATGAAATTGATCTATAGTTTAATTATTGATAGTTAAAATAATAAGAAAAGAATAAAATTGTTTAATGGATGTTTGATTTGATTTAGATTATTTTAGTACAACACATGCATCTTTCCTTCCCTAGTCATAATATATATAATCAATTTTGCACTATTTTAGTCTTGCCCCACGTGATACATTCTCATATCTCAATCAATGTTGACGGAATATTTTCTCCCTAAAATAAACATGAAAAAAGGATTGGTAAAGACAAAAATACCCTAAGATTTACAATTGTAGTAACCCTTTTTTGTGGCTTGTAGTAAAATGTGTCAAATCTACTAAAATATTCGAAAATTTATTTCACATAATATATATATATATATATATATATATATATATATATATTTATATTTACCGTCTACTTTATTTAAAATGTCAGTAAAAATCTTTTAGATTTGAGTTTAAATTAAAGACAATAACTTTGAAACTTAAACTGTATGGTATATATGGATTGGGATCCAGTGCAATTGCCGTGCAGTTCACCCAAGTCCCTTATATTTTATTTTATTTTATTTACTTTTTTACTTTTCCTCATTTTTTATATTTAATGGTTGAAATTTAAAGTTGCTTTTTGCAACTTTAAATCTTGATTATCCATACCAATTGCATCAGGTGCAATACCCTAAGTATTGCACCTGATCTCAATCCGGTATATATATGTTTTCACAACTTGTTTCTATCACTTAATTAAAACAAAATGGGGCGGGACCTACTTTGAAAACTCATTTGGCTCATCATTTCTAAAGACTCAAAAAATCACCTCACAATTTCATTGTGGAGACAAATTTTGGTACTAGCTAACTAACTAGGGGAAGAATTGGAGAAGGACTGGTGGGGTTTGAAGCCAAGTGCCTAAGCATCATAAGAGGTGTTATTAAAGAGGTGTTATTAAGGTATCCCTCGATTCCTCCAACAATTTTTATTTTTTTGATAAATTCAATAGTTACAAAGAGAGAAGATGAATTTGAATTATGAACATTTCTATTAAAAATACTAGTTTGTAACCTCATGCATATATATATATATATATATATTCTTCTCCAACGTGTCAGTCCCACTTTCTCAGAACAGATAGTTTGTTTTCACTTAGGAATTTGGACTCTCACTTAGCTTAACTATAGTACTATTAAAAAAGAAATTTTATCTATAGTACTATGCATTTCAAAATTTCAAAGTGATCTTTTGAATCAAAAGTTTTTACTAAGGATTGATTCTTGGACCCCAGCACATACCTCTGTTGTCCAAGAAATCAAAAAAATATGTCAAGACACTCCCTTGTCTAGGAATCCCCTCACAAAATTCCTTCTACCTTTATCTTCCAATTTTTGGATCTAACCTTAGATCTGAAACAGGGTGTTCTCAAAGAGACTGGTGCCTTTTGTGAATACTGTGGAAGGCTGTGGAGTATGGTCTGGTGGTGAATACTGAAATCCTGCCAGTATTTCAACCTGAACCAAACAGTAATTCTCGTCAAGCCAGGAGAGCGTTAGGGTATGAGCGGAAAGGTTGTTGTAACACCAGAATAGGAATAAGCGGCAGTAAGTAGTAACAGTAGGGATAAAGGCCCAAGATCATATATTGGGCCTTGGGCTTTGTCCGAGGATATTGATAGGTCCGCGCGAGGATGAACAAACAACTATTAGGAGTTCTCAATTAAAGTCTCATAAGTAGGGGACGAGTAGAGGATGATTCGAGGAGGAACTCCTTCTCGGATATGATAAATGCAGCTTAGATATGTATTCCAACAATTAAAGTGACCCTCCAAGAAGCTCTCATAATAGGAATGTGCCTTACGAACATACTAGAAAGAAGGAAACCCAAAAATATCTTAGGGAAAGCTGCTACCATCGCATTAAATGCACTGCAGCTACTTTTTTGGCCGCATTTATGTGGAGAAGACCTCTGAACAATGCTGCCTTGACCACCACAACTCACAGAAAGCCAGAAAGAGTGTCTGATGGGACGGGTATTCAAGTAAGGGCTCAGATGATCAACAAGTGTAAGACCAAGATGACCCAAAGGAAGCTATATAATGTGAGAGACCCTCCATGAGAGAGGGGGCAAAAAAATAGAGAAAAACATTGTAGAAATCTAAATTATCTTTGTATCCATTTGTGATTAATTTATACAAAGGGGACCTCCTCGGACTGAAAGTATATTAAAATAAAAATATCTTATTTGTGTTTAACTGTCATTCAAATCAAAACTAACCGTTGTTCAGTTCATTAGGGCCTAGTTCTTCAACCCACTCTCTACAAATTTATTGTATTTTGCTCATTGGGCCAACATCCCATACGTTTTGGGCTTGGACTGTAAATCGAGACCCTACAATTGGTGCCGTCTGTGGGGAGAGCTTATGTGATAGTGAAAACAATGGTCAACTATGGTAGGTTCAGGTCCACACCAGGCAGAATCCATAGCATCTCAACGTGAAAATCCTTTCGCCAACTTTGAGCGTAGGAGAGATCAAGAGGGCAGTGTGCACACTACGCATACCAGCAAAAGTCACTCTCGAGTTGGGAGTCACGTCTCTCAAGAGCAACATAATAAAGCCATGCAAAAGGAAATCGATCATCTGAAGAAGAAATTACGCCATGCACAACGAAAACGAACTCCCACCCCATTTGATTCCTCTTCCAACGATGAGAAGGATAGCGATTATAGACGTATATCAAGGACTCCTCCTAGTGAATTCTTCTCATATGAAGAGGAGCACCACCGTGAACGTAGATGTAAGAGCCCAACTCATAGAGGGCTGGGAAATGATGTGATGAGCAAAATTTTGAACTAGATTTTCAAGTCGCCCTTCACACAGGATTGAAAGAGCAACTCTTTCTCGGCGTTTCCATCAACCAACATTCACCATCTACAATAGGCGAACGGACTCGGTGGAGTATGTGAGTCATTTCAGTCAGAGAATGGCTTTATATTCTAAGGACAAAGCCTTGATATGCAAGGTGTTCCCATCCAGTTTGGGACTCGTGGCGATGAGATGGTTCGACAGCCTGAAGACAAATTCTATAGATTCCTTCAAGGAGCTCACTCAGGCATTTTTCTCTCGTTTTATCACATGTACCAGGGTCCCTCGGCTCTTAGACTCCCTACTGTCTTTGTCCATGCGAGAAGGGGAGACCCTGAAAACATACTCGGACAGGTACTGGGAGATATACAATGAGATAGATGGTAACTTTGATGACGTTGCTATTAGTACTTTCAAAAGCGGCCTCCCAACTAAGCATGGTTTAAGGAAGTCCCTAACAGGAAAACCTCTCACCAGCCTGCGCCAACTCATGGACCGGATTGACAAGTATAAAAGGGTGGAAGAAGACCAGCAACTAGGTAAAGGAAAGACTAAGGTTATCCCTTAGGAGAAGAGGGATTTCAGGTCAGACCAATTCAATAACAACCGACCTCGGAGAGATTTTGCTGAATAATCAGGATCTACCAACACCCAGACCGTTGATGCAGTATTTCGAGAACCGGTAGCATCGGGTTCTAGAGAAAATTAAGAACGAGTCATTCTTCAAATGGCCGAACAAGATGGCTGGAAATCCCATGAGACGCAACCAGAGCCTTTATTGCCAATATCATCAGGACTAGGGGCACACTACAGAAGACTGCAGGAATTTGTGGGACCATCTAGACCAGTTGGTCCGAGAAGGGAAGTTGAAGTAGCTGCTGCGCCTTTCCAGTGGCTAAGTGGGGCAGATAGGTTCGGATCCCCGGAGAGATGCCTCTTCAAGACCTCCTCTGGGAATAATCAATGTCATCTTCGCTGCCCCTGGTAGGACCAGTTCTTGTCCTTCCAGAGTGATATATGTGGCTCGGCTATCCACCGAAGACAGAAATTCAATGCCAAAAAGAGTCAGAATAGAGGTCCCACTGGTTCTGGGCTTCTCGGTCGACGATAAGATCAGAACTATCCAACCCCATGACAATGCTTTAGTGGTCACACTCAAAATAGGGGGGTATGATGTGAAGAGAGTGTTGGTAGACTAGGGAAGTGCTGTTGAGATAATGTACTCCGACCTTTATAAGAGGCTAAATTTGAAACCCGAGGACCTAACGGCATACGATTCCCCTCTAGTAAGTTTTGAAGGGAAGACTGTTACTCTAAGAGGTCAGATTAGACTGCCCATACAGATCGGTTCGGACGTGGTAGAAGTGGACTTTATTGTGGTGGTCGCTTATTCACTGTACACGGTTATTGTGGCTAGACCTTGGCTTCATGCCTTAGAAGTTGTCTCTTCTACCCTGCACCAGAAGGTGAAGTACCCGTCTGATGGCCAGGTTAAAGAGATTGTGGGAAATCAGTCCATGGCTAGGCAGTGTATGGTGGCTGCCATCTTACATAGGCCTAATGCTGAGTCCTCGGCCTTTGCTGAGAAGGACTTATATCAATCAAAAACTCTGGTATTGCCCAATAATGGATCAACCGAGGAAGCAAAGTGCGAAGATTTAGAAAAGGTTATTGTTGGCGATGATCTGGAGAAGTTCTTCCAGGTCGGCTTCGAGCTACCTCCCCAAGAGAAAGAAGAACTAATTGAGTTCCTTAGAAAAAATGTGGAAGTATTCGTGTGGAATGCTTATGAAGCTTCGGGGGTGGACCCAAACTTCATTTGCCACCATTTGAATGTCAATCCATTTATTACCCCCAAAAAACAACCTCCTCGGCGCTCATCTAGAGATCATTCCGATGCTGTTAAAGATGAGGTGACAAAATTTAAGCAGGCAGGGGCTATCAATGAAGTTTTCTACCCTGAATGGCTGGCCAATACTGTGGTAGTGAAGAAAAAGAACGAGAAATGGCAAGTATGTGTGGATTTCATGGATTTAAACAAGGCTTGCCTAAAAGATCCCTTCCCTATGCCTCGAATAGACCAGCTGATGGATGCCACTGTTGGCCATCCTCGGATGAGTTTCTTAGATGTCTTTCAAGGATACCATCAAATACTACTAGCCCTGGATGATCAGGAGAAGACAGCCTTTGTCACTCCCACTGGAAACTACCATTACAGAGTAATGCCATTTGGCTTAAAAAATGCGGGATCTACCTATCAAAGAATGATGACTAACATGTTTAAGCCGCAGTTGGACAAGAGTATTGAGGTCTATATAGACGATATGGTGGTGAAGAGCAAAATGGTGTCTGAGCATGTGGGAGACCTTGGAAACATTTTTGAAATTCTGAGGAAACACAAGCTACGCCTTAACGCTTCCAAGTGCTCTTTTGGTGTGGGATCAGGCAAGTTTCTAGGCTATATGGTGACTCACCGGGGGATCGAGGTTAATCCCGACCAGATTAAGGCAATAAACAATCTACAACCACCTCGGAATCCAAAGGAAGTTCAGAAACTAACCGGAATGACTACTGCCTTGAACCGATTTATCTCTCAGTTTGCGAATAAATGCAAACCCTTCTTCCTATTGATAAATAAATGGAAGGGATTTGAGTGGACTGAGAAATGCGCTTTAGCTTTCCAACAACTTAAGGAGTATCTCTTTCATCCACCTATCATGTCCAGCTCTGAAGTTGATGAAATTCTATTTGTTTACATTGCTGTGGCCCCTCATGTGGTGAGTTTAGTGTTGATATGAGTTGACAGTGGCATACAACGGCCAGTTTACTACGTGAGCAAGTCACTACACGAGGCCGAGGTTCGTTACCTACCATTGGAGAAGGGCATCCTAGTAGTAGTGCATGGTACGCGAAAGCTTCCCCATTACTTTTAAGCACATACAGTTGTCGTCCTAACTCAGCTTCCACTCAAGGCCATACTTAGAAGTGTTGATTACACGGGGAGGATTGCTAAATAGGGCATAGTTCTGGGGGCTTTTGATATTAAATACATGCTTCATACTTCTGTCAAGGGCCAGGTCCTTGCAGACTTGGTGGCCGAGTTCGCTGAACCCCCATCAGAAGAAATAGCAGCGACACAGAACATGGATGGAAAATCGGTTGGCACAATTTCCCTACAAGAACCTTTATTCTGGAAGGTATACGTTGATGGTACTGCAAATCAAAGGGGTTCTGGAGTGGGACTAGTTTTGGTCTCATCTGAAAAACTCATCATCGAGAAATCATTAAGATTGAGCTTTTCGGCCACAAATAATGAGGCTGAATATAAGGCTTTGCTGGAGGGAATGTCCATGGTTCAAAGAATGGGAGGAAAGACAGTAAAAATGTTCTTGGACTCGAGGCTAGTCGTTGGCCAGGTAAAGGGCGAACTAGAAGCAAGAGATGAGAGAATGCAAGGGTATTTAAGCCAGGTTAGGCATTTGCAATCAGGATTGAATCCTTCAGCCTATTGCATGTCCCTAGGAGTGGAAACACACACGCCGATTCCCTAGCCACGCTTGCAACCTCCTCGACGCAAAGCTTACCTCGGGTTATCCTTATAGAAGACTTGTGCAAACCCACAGAGGTAAGGGGAGAAGTGGTTTATGTTCACCAAGTCAGAGTAGGGCCTAGTTGGATGGATCCTATAGTACTATACCTGAGAGAGGACATCTTGCCGAAAGAAAAATTAGAAGCTGATAAGATAGGAGAAAGGTGCCTCGTTTCTAGTTGTCCGAAGACCAAAAATTGTACAAACGCTCTTTTTCTAGGCCATATCTACTCTGCATTCACCCTGAAGCATCAGAGCTACTCCTTGAGGAGCTGCATGAAGGGATTTATGGAAGCCACAAAGGAGGCAAGTCTTTGTCTCACAGAGCCATCACTTAGGGCTACTGGTGGCCAAATATGCAGAAAGAAGCACAAGAGTATGTGAAGAAGTGTAATCAATGCCAGAGATTTGCACCAAACATACACCAGCTAGGAGGAGTTCTTAACCCCCTATCCAGCCCCTGGCCATTTGCTCAATTGGGCTTGGATATAGTTGGTCTTTTCCCTAAAGCAGCGGGGAACAAGAGGTATCTACTAGTCGGCATTGACTATTTCACTAAATGGGTTGAAACTGAACCTTTAGCAAACATCAGAGATGTAGACGCTAAGAAGTTTGTCTAGAAAAACATTGTTACCCGGTTCAGGGTCCCTCATTCCCTAATCTCGGACAATGGTCTTTAGTTTGATAGTAAGTCCTTCAGGAGATACTGCTGTGAATTGGGAATTACGAACAAATATTCTACCTTAGCCTATCCTTAGGGTAATGGACAAGCCGAGGCTGTTAACAAGGTCATAGTGAATGGACTCAAGAAGAGGTTGGATGATGCGAATGGAAGATGGGTGGAAGAACTGCCCCATGTCCTGTGGACGCATTAAACCACAGCTCGTAGATCAACAGGGGAGACCCCCTTTTCGATGACTTATGGAGTTGAGACTGTTATTCCTTTAGAAACGGGTTTTCCAACGCTAAAGACCAGCTCATTCAGTCTGAGTAGTAACAATGAGTTGTTAGAAAGGAGCTTAAATCTCATTGAATAAAGAATAGAAAGTGCAATGGTCTAATTGGCATACTACCAACACAAACTCAAGCAAGGTTATGATGCTAAGGTAAAGCTGAGGCCACTAGTGCCTGGTGACTTGGTATTGAGGAAAGTTCTGGGCACTGCAAAAAACCCAGCATGGGGAAAGTTAGGACCCAATTGGGAAGGACCATATCGCATCACCTTTGTGGCTGGTATATGGGCATATTTCCTAGAAGACTTAGATGAGCATGTAATACCATACCCTTGGAATGTAAACAACCTGAAAATGTATTATTATTAATGAAAATTTCCTTAATCAATAAGTTCTTTTGTTGTGTAAAGGCATTGTGCTTCCTGTTACTCAATCTATTCAAATATTAAACAGAACCTAAGCCTTGTATGGCTCTTCGGACCACAAGTGTAGGGGAAATTAATATCTTATGGCATCTTTATAAGTGTTAAACAGATTCCAAATTATGTCAGGTTTCTTGGACCACATACTTAGGTAAAATTAACACTCAATGACATCTATTCAAGTATTAAACAGAACCTAAGTTTTGTATGGCTCCTCGAACCACAAGTTTAGGGGAAATTAATATCTTCGAGCATTTATTCAAGTATTAAACAGAACCTAAGTCCTGCATGGTTCCCCGGACCACAAGCTTAGGAGAAATTAATTACTTTTGACATCTGTTCAGGTATTAAATAGAACCTAAGTCTTGCATGCCTCCTCGGACCACAAGTTGAGGGGAAATTAATACTCAATGGTATCTTTATAAGTGTTAAACAGATCCTAAGTTATGTATGGTCTCTCGGATCACATACTTTGGTGAAATTAACACTCAAGGGCATCTTTATAAATATTAAACAGAACTTAAGTTACAAGGCATATTACTTATTTCCTTTAGATTCAACATTCATTGTATAAGGGTTGATTCATAATACAAGTGGATAATAACTCTCTCTTGCTAATACTTAGTTAGATTTCTTGAAATATCAGTAATGAATTACTGTTAGAACACATTGGAAATGGAGCAACAATAGTTCAAACTTGTTTGCAATAATAATCAGTATGAAAAGCATAAAAAGTAAAGATCCAGGGAATAGAAGGAAAAGTTCATTAATTAATTCAAAAGAAGATATATTACAAGCAGTGACCTAAGCCACAGGAAAAGAAAATAAAAGAAGGTACATAAAAGAAAATCCTACAACTACTTCTTTGTTGGCTGAGGATCCTCTTTAGTATCAACGATCTTGGACTTAGCATCCCCAACCTTGGGCTTCTCAGCTACCTTAGCCTGGGAGATTACATCCTTGATTGTAAAGGTGTTCTCAGACTGAGTATCTTCGATTGGAGGCAGACCCTCCTTGCCCCTACCTACCCCTATGGAAGCCCCAGCATCAAGAGTAAGATCTTGAATACTAGAAACCAACTCAGGAGGGGGCAGGGGCAGGGTAGTGGAGGGGAGGTCAGCTGGAACTTCTCTAATGTGTTCAGGGAAAAACACGCTCTCAGCCCTCCTCAGCTCGGAGTCCGCAGAGACCCCTGCACTGTTAAGAGCCTCCATCCAAGTCATAGTGCAGTAGTCCCTGCACACTTCGGCTACTTCCTCAGCCAGCCTCTGCTCCGTCTCAAGCACCCCCCGCTTATAGGCTGCTTCCTCCGTGGCTTTAGCAGCTTCCCTGACCGTCTGGGCTTCAACTTTAGCTTTTTGCAGTTCAGCCTTCAGACTTAGAACCATCGCTTTCTCGGTGGCCAGGTTCAGCTCAGTTGTATAAAGTAGCTTGCGCTGGTCCTTAGCCTGGGCCTTAGCAGTTTTAAGCCCCGCCAAGGCGCTTAGACGCTCATGCTCTGAGGTTTTCGGCTTCTCGGCCAATTGTGTCTTCTCCTCCTTCACGACCTTGAGTGTTTTCTCAACCTCGTGCCGAGAGTGAGTGGGACTCAGCTTCAAATTTATTATGGGCATTTCGAACCCACTCCTCAGCAACGTAGATTTGTTAAGTGACCTGCATAAAAGTATCAAAGGGGTTACATATAAAAAAATATATATGAATGAAAAAGGGAATGAATTAAGGTACTGCTAGAAGCTTACTTACCATAACAAGGTCTCTCTTTAGAGACATAAATAGGTTAGGTTGCCTTGTCCGCCTGAGGGCTTCCATGTCCCTAGAAAGGAGGAGAGGCTGTTCCACATCTTGGGCTAAATGGGTAGCGTGCCCTCTACTGGATTCCCTTATGGTAGAATCATAAGGGATGGGGGCTCTGTCCTTCTCTATCACAGGAGCCCATGTGCGTTGCTATCGGTGTACCTCAGTGTCATCCCTACTGTCTACAGATTTAGCCCTCTTATCTCTAGGGTCTTTGGTTTTTTGCTGTTTGGTGCCTCTCTGAGGGAGCACCTCCCCTTTTTCCAGCTCCTGTATTGGTCTCTTTTTCTTTAGATCAGGATTAATACGCAGTCCGAGATCAGCATGAGGAGGAGGAGGAGGAAGAGGAAGATTGGCAGAAACCTGGGCCTTGGGGATTTTTGTCAGAGTTGCCCCTTTGTTCCTATTGGCGATCAAACCCCTCAGGCTTGGCCTTTTCTTCTGGTCCATATTCTCTCCTTCTTCGGAGCTTGTATCAACTAAAGCAACTGCCTGTTCTGGCTGATGAGCCATGGAAAGCCTGTCGGACTCAGTCTCAGAATCCGAAAGCTTCATGGGCTTCTCTGGGGTTCTCTTTTCCTTTGCAAAATGAAATCTGTCAATCTCCTCTTCAAGTGATAAACGTGAGGAGGAGGCTATCTCTTCTGCTACTGCTACTGCCGCTTCGTATGGAACCTGCCGAAGTGGTATTGCTAATGGTGGAGGGTTCTGTTGAATGGGCAATACCACAGGTGGGAGATCCCGCCTCGCTAGGAACCCCGGTTTGGAGACGTCTATTCGAGCGAGCCTGGGGTTACCTGCTCTTAGTGCTTGGCCTGTGTCCTGGTATAAGTGCAACAAGGGCTCGTAACTTAAAATGAGGTGAGCAGCCCGCAACTGATTATCTTCGCTCACGAATATTTCTGACCTCAGCAAAAAGTTGAGCCCGGGAACGTTGACCAGACTAAGCTTCAGAGAGACATGATCTTTATCTGCAAAAACATTCGAGAAGGGAATTATGGTTAAATCAGTAATAAACACTATCCGAGAAGACAAATTACTAAAAGTAAGTAAAGGGAGAGCTCAGAAAACTAAGGTCCCGGCCGAGGGACCTGATCCTAGGGTACCTCACCTGGTGTTCCTACCCTAACTGGGTAGTGAAGACCGTCGTGTCATTCCTCAGAGACGACCAGATAATTGTCCTTCAAGCTTTTGTTGGACTTAGGAAGGTAAGATATCAATCTTACCTCGTCGAACTGTGATTTAAGGTAATATCCCCCGGTAAGGGAATGACACTCGTACAAATGAGTGACGTCGTGCCATGTAAGACCGAGGTTCATCTGGTCGTTTAGAGCGTCTACACACCCTAGGACTCTAAACATATTGGCGGCGCACTGATGGGGGCATAACTTATGGTTGAGCAGATAATCTCTAGTTATCCTACCTATGGGAAGCGTTATTCCCCCCTTTATAAAGGCGATCATTGGAATGACAACTTCGCCCACCTCTCTATCTGTGAGTACATGGTTTGGGGAACAGTATTGTAGGCCTACTCCTTGGGGGATATGGTACTTGGCCCTAAAGCTCTCCGTACTAGCCGGAGAGTCTACTAAATACTTGAATCTACCCATTTAAATGAACGGAGATGATGCAGGAAGAAGTTTCTAAAAAAGAAAGAAAGCCGAGGAGGAAGGCCGAGAATAAAAAGGAGAAAAAAAAAAGGACTTATGAGAATGAGTATGTTTATCTTTGAAGTTTTTAAAAGATTTTCAAGGAAATCTTGAGGGAAAGGTTTGGGAAGCTTTGTAACTTAGGAAGTTTTGTGAGTTGGAGCGCTTGAAATCACTAGAGAGCTTGAAGATTGGTAAAGTAAAAGGAAAACAAGTTCCCTCGAGGCTTTATATAGGAAATGGAAATGAGTGGGAGTTATCCCGCTCAAATTTCCAAGAAAAGGCTCAACCGTTGGATCTGAGCTTTGCCATTGGATCTGGGGAACAACACGC
The DNA here is from genome assembly GCF_932294415.1 of Quercus robur. Lineage (NCBI taxonomy): Eukaryota > Viridiplantae > Streptophyta > Magnoliopsida > Fagales > Fagaceae > Quercus > Quercus robur. Next base: position 84,438,734 of record NC_065535.1, read on the forward strand.
CGCCTGGAGCAATTAATGATGCTTTGTGGGCTGCGAAACGTCAGAGATAATCATGAGGCACATAAAACGGTACTCCTACATGTACGAACAACAGAGTCAAATGGTGTTAACTCTTAAAAAATCAAAACCCCACTTTTCTCCTCGAATTGGAGGGAAAAAACCAGAGTTTTGAGGGGCTATTGTAGGAATAAAGGCTCAAGATCATATATTGTGCCTTGAGCTTTATCCGAGGATATTGATAGGTCCGAGGATGAACAAACAGCTATTAGGAGTTCCCAGTTAAAGTCTCATAAGTAGGGGACGAGTGGAGGATGATTCAAGGAGGAACTACTCCTCGGATATGATAAATACAGCTCAAATATGTATTCCGACAATTAAAGTGACCCTCCAAGAAGTTCCCATAATAGGAACGTGCCTTACGAACATACTAGAAAGAAGGAAACCCAAAAATATCTAAGGAAAAGTTGCTACCATCGCATTAAATGCACTGCAGCTACTTTTCTGGCCTAATTTATGTGGAGAAGACCTCCGAACAGTGCTGCCTTGGCCACCACAACTCACAGAAAGCCAGAGAAGGTGTCTGATGGGATGGGTACTCAAGTAGGGGCTTAGATGATCAACAAATGTAAGATCAAGATGACCTAAATAGAGTTATATAATGTGAGAGACCCTCCATGAGAGAGGGGGCAGAAAAATAGAGAAAAACACTGTAGCAATCTAAATTATCTTTGTATCCATCTGTGATTAATTTATACAAAGGGGACCTCCTCAGACTAAAAGTATATTAAAATAAAAATCTCTTATTTGTGTTTGACTGTCATTCAAATCAAAACTAGCCGTTGTTCAGTTCATTAGGGCCTAGTTCTTCGACTCACTCTCTACAAATTTATTGTATTGAGCTCATTGGGCCAACATCCCATACGTTTTGGGCTTGGACAGTAAATCGAGACCCTACATATATATATATATATATATATATATTTTTGGATATTGCATGGATATATTTAAAAGATATATATTAAGATGTATAATAAAATTCCTATATATATAATTTAAATACTATTGATATATAGTTATTATTACTGATGATTCCTTGGTTATCAGTGGGTTGATAAGACTTGAACGTTGATCTTCGGGCTATCTCCTGTAATACCAAAGACACAGAATCAGAGGGGACCGGTGTCGACCGGCCAAAAATCCTCCGATGATCAAGTTAGTTATTTGGAACTCTCTGTAACGAAGAAGTGTTCTCTTAAAAGTAAGAAAGTGTCTGAATACCTTTTTCCTTCATCGAAGAAGCCTTATATAGTGTGTGGAACGGTTATCTATTTGGTAACCGTTCCCAGTGTCGAGGAGTCCGGAGAATTGGGAGTAACCGCTGTGGAAGTTACTTAGGTCGGACGGGCCGATGAACTCGTCCATCCATAATGAAGATGGACGAGACCTTCATGAGTAGCTCGTCCACGTTTAGTCCATCCATAATGAGGATGGACGAGACCTCCAGGATGATCTCGTCCACTTTTAGTCCATCCATAATGAGGATGGACGAGACCTCCAGGATGATCTCGTCCACTTTTAGTGAAAGACGGACGAGATCATCTTGGAAGGCTTGTCGTCCATAAATGACGAGTAGATCTTGAGGTATTAAGCCCGTCCATATACGGACGAGGGTCGCTGGTACGGTTGCAATTCTCTCCGCCTATTGTTGCTTCTTTCGTTGGACGAGACATATGGATGAGTTATGGGTTTGGGGATTCTGTGACACCATCAGTTGCCCCCTCGTCCATGTGAGTCGTCCAAAAGGTTGAACGTTCTTGGGCACAATTGGTTAACAATTATTGTACCACGTGTCCTTTTCTTATTAGAGACTGATTCTGTCGATTTATTTTTCCAAGATTGATGCCACGTGTTGCTTCTGTATTGGTTGGGTCGTTTCGATTACCCAGGTCAGCATCCTATAAATAGTGGAATGCCTCCCTTGACCCTCCTCATTCCAGAAATTTTCTTCCTTGACATCCATCGTCTAGAGCCTCGTCTAAGAGTTCTCTGCGTCTAGAGTCTTCTTCCGTCTAGAGCCAGGTACTCTTCTTTTTCTCGTCTTTAGGTTTAAGTTTCTTCTTAGGGATGTCTGTTGCTTCCTCGTCCACAGATAGCCTTGATAAGGTTATAGACGAGTATTGTGATGATACTAGTGATAGGTCTAGCTCTAGCAGTGCTAGTGATGAGAGTGGAGGAAGCACGGACGAGAACTACTCTTCTGGGGCCCCTGGGCTCCCTATTGAAGTCGTCCAAGAACAGCTTAGGAGAGCTTCTGGCTCTCAAGCTGGTTCTCCGTCCAATCCTACGGACGAGGTAGAAACCGTCTTCAGTTGCGCTGTAGGCGTCCATTCTAAGACGGACGAACAGAGGTTAGGTAACCTTAGGTCCTGGTATCAAATCCCAGACGAGTTTAACCCTAGGCTACCCGTCCGTGGAGAATGGTGTTGTGAGCCCCGTTTTGGAATAGGCGTCTATGAATCTTACTTCCTAGGTGGCCTTAGGTTTCCTTTAAATGCCTTTGCTAGGGAGTTACTAGTCAAATTAGGTCTAGGTGTTTGTCAATTCAATCCCAACGCATGGAGATTAATTATCTCCATGCAAATTTTGTGGAGGGAAGTTTTTGGTAGGGACCGTCCTCTTACAGTGGACGAGTTCCTTTATTGTTATAGACCTTCTGCCATAAGTCAGTCTGAAGGTTTTTACCAATTTACTGCTAGAGGGAATGATTGTAGGTTGATCAAGTCCCTAGCTTCGTCTGATAGGAAGTGGAAGACGGAGTTTATTTTTATTTCAGGCTTCTGGGCAGGGAACCCTGTGGACGTTGGCAGGGATCCCTTTCCTCCTTACACTGGGGACCTGGGGAACCTTCGTCCAGAAGGTACGTCCCTTCCCCTCGTCTACTTTTATTCTTCTATTTAGTACATTTACAATTTCTAACCTTTGTTTGTTCATTGTTTTGTAGCTGCCAAACGTCCGTCCTTGAGCAAATTTCACCGTGACCGCGTCCACAGGGCCCGTCTACACGCAGACAGGAGCTTCCATTCCCTTGTCACGCTTAGGCGTCTGGCCAAGTGGGGTTTAGGTCCCGAGCCTTCAGACGAAGCTATAGCCCACGAAGTCACTGTGCGAAAAAGTAAGTTTTTAACTTAACCTTCCTTTCTTTTTCTTTTTTATGTATACATTCCTCATTTGTTCATCTCGTCCTAGGAATGTCAACAATGAAAGAGAACCGAGGAAAAGAGATCGCAGGAGAGGGGAAACGTCCTGAGGGTCAAGCCCAGGATCGTCCAACGGCTGGGGACAAAAGAAAGTTCTTGCCTAAGAACATTGACCTGGATGGGCTCCCCAGTCGAAGAGATAAAAGGGTTAAACAAAGCTCGTCCAAGGTGGTCAAGTCCAAACCACCCTCGTCTCAGCCTGCCGTCCAAATAGTTGATGTGGACTCGTCCACTCCAGTTGAGTCCACCCCGTCCAAGACTCCTCCCAGAACTCCTGTGGCCAGATCTACCATGCCTGGCTCGTCCCAGCCTTCTATGAATATTATTGCAAATGAAGACCTGGCTTGGGAACGGTTCCAGATGGCCGTCAAGGACGAGGATATAAACATGTGCTATAACATGGGCTTGAAGGAATTTGAGCATTCAGGCGTCCATGACCTTTTCAAGGTATGCCAGTATCCCTCGTCCTTGTTTAGTTATTAAATTTTCCTCATTTAATCATTCTATGTTGTTCTCTGTTCACAGGCCATGTCGAAGTTTATAGCAGCGTCTAGACAGGCAACGGAGCTGGACAAGACGAGAGTCTTGTTGGAGACGAGGATTCAGGAGGTGAACGCTGACTGTAAAAAATGGGCTGGGTTTGCTGAAAAAGCTAAGGACGAGGTCAAAGAGCATAACAAGCTGATTGAGGAGCTAAGGACGGATGCATTGGAGAAGGAGACGCGCATTGATCACTTACAACAGGTGAACAATGAGTTGAATGCTCGTCTTTCCAAAGCAAGAGAGGACGCTGTGGCTGAGTTCAAGTCGTCCAAAGAGTATACAGACACTTTGGATCGCAATTATGCAGCTGGTTTTGAAGATTTCAGAATGGACGCTGTTGAAAACTTTCCTGAAGTTGACTTCAGCACAATCAAGCTTAACCTTGCTGCTGCCACAAGCTCTCTCCTCCAGACTGGCTCTGATGATGTCAACGTGGAAGACGACGCCAGCACTCAGCCTCCTCAGGACGAGCCTACAGTGAATGCTCCCCCTTCTTAGGACGGGATTTTAAACTTTGTAGCTTTGCTTTTTCTTTTTTTGTAACTTTTGTGTTTGGTCCTTTGTTTTTGGACCTTCTTTATGTAACAAGAATACATTATACTCGTCCATGGTTTTAGGACGGGTTTTTTAAGTATACTATTTCTACTTTTCAAACTAATCAAGGGTTTTTGGACGTAGGATGTCCACCCTTTGAATGAAGTTTTATTTTCTTTGCATGGATAAATGATTTCATTTTCTTTGAATGGACGAGTGATTTCATTTTCTTTGCATGGACGGATGCTGCTAAGCTATTTTATTCTTAGCTCGTCCATGTCGAGAATACATATTTTTCTTGTAGTCTAACTCGTCTTAGCAGGTAGTATTTTTAATTAGCTTGATTCGTCTTAAGACTTGCAAACTAATTTTTCATACCGTCTACTTATTTTGCCAACTTTTTGTCTCGTCCAGAATTTGGATTGTTTCAGTTGGCTTTACCTCGTCCATGAGTTGGACGAGTATGGATGTGGTTTCTTTTATTCAAGAAAATTTAGACGTTACATCTCTGCGTCCAGAGATTTTGTTCGTCTTGGATCTTTCAACCCTCTTGAGGATTGAATTGGACGATAATATCATGGAGAATTCACACAACATTTTGTACATAACATAAATATTGTTTACAGACAAGGCATATGCACACTGATGCCTTTTTATTTAATAAATACATACTTCATGACTTCGTCCATAACCACAACACAACTATAAAAAGTAAATCATAGTTTCAAACTTCACACACAAACAATACCAAACATAGTAGTATCAAACAGCATCACTCATAATAGTACGCTAGTAGACAGATAAGACCCAAGTCTCGTCCATAGGTTCACTCTTACTGGTAGTACCTCCTCAGGTGCTCCACATTCCAAGGATGTTCCAATTTTCTCCCGTCCAGGGCCTCCAGGTAGTAGGATCCTTGCCTTTTACAGTTGATTATTCTATAGGGTCCTTCCCAGTTTGGGCCCAACTTCCCATGTGCTGGGTTCTTGGTTGACAAAGAGACCTTTCTCAGGACGAGATCTCCTATATGGAAACGCCTAGGCTTCACCATCGCATCATACTGCTTAGCCATGAGGTTCTTATACTTTGCTGCCCTGTATTCTGCGTTTGCCCTTACCTCGTCTATTAGATCGAGGTTCAGACGAAGCTGGTCCTCATTATCCTTGTCTTGATACGTCATCACCCTGTGATTAGCCATATGCACTTCTGCAGGTATGACTGCATCGCTTCCATAGGCCAACTTGAAAGGAGTCTCCCCTGTAGGGGTCCTCACAGTGGTCCTGTATGCCCATAAAACTCCTGGTAATTCATCTGGCCATATTCCCTTTGCCCCCTCAAGCCGAGTTTTGATGATTTTCAACAAGGATCGGTTTGCTACTTCAGCTTGGCCGTTGGCTTGGGGGTGTGCAGGTGAGGAGTAATGGTTCTGAATTCCAAAGTGTAAGCAAAAGTCCTTGAAGAGTGCATTGTCAAATTGCCGTCCGTTGTCAGACACCAATACCCTCGGCACTCCAAATCTGCAAACAATGTTCTTCCACACGAAGTTCTTAACATTCTGTTGTGTGATATTTGCCAACGGTTCTGCCTCCACCCATTTGGTGAAGTAATCGATGCCCACAACTAAAAACTTCATCTGCCTTACTCCCAAAGGGAAGGGACCCAAGATATCCAATCCCCATTGTGCGAAGGGCCACGGTGCTACCATTGGGGTGAGGTATTCCGACGGTTGCCTGGGGACATTGCTAAATCGCTGGCATTGGTCGCAGACTTTAACATATGCTTTTGCATCAGCTTGCATGTTCGGCCAGTAATATCCTGCACGGACGATCTTGTGGACAAGTGATCTGGCTCCTGAGTGATTGCCACAGGCCCCTTCGTGAACTTCTCTCAGCACGTAGTTTGCTTCGTCCGGAGCTAGGCACCTAAGGTAAGGTTGAGAGAAACCTCTCTTGTATAGCACTTCATTCATAAGGACGTATCTAGCTGATCTCACCCTCACCTTTCTGGCTTCGTCCTTTTCTTCTGGTAGTCGTCCATCTTTCAAATATGATATAATGGGAGTCATCCAATCTTCTTTGTTATCTACCTGCTGTACTTCCTGGGCATCTATACTTGGCATATACTGAACTTCATCTGACTTCTCTAATGATTCATCTGCTGAGGCCTCTTTTGCTATAGTATCAGCTTCCACGTTCTCCTCCCTGGGGATTTGAACGAAGTCAGCTTTTTCAAACCTTTTCACAAGGCGCATCACCCTACCAAGGTATTTCTTCATTCGTCCTTCCTTCGCTTCATACATCCCATTCACTTGCCCCATGATCAGTTGGGAATCTCCCATGACACGTATGGACTTGGCTTCCACGGACTTCGCCAATTCTAGCCCTTTGAGGAGGGCTTCATATTCGACTTCATTGTTTGTCGTTTGGTATTGTAGACGGACTTTATGTTTCAGCTTGTCTCCCTCTGGGGACTGCAGGACCACACCAATTCCTCCTGCATGCCGTGTAGACGAACCATTCACGTGGACGATCCATCTCTTGCTGTCCTCTGCCTCGTTATGACTTGGGGTAAACTCTGCAATAAAATCTGCTAGGGCTTGAGCTTTTATGGCATGCCTTGGTTGATATCTGATATCAAACTCACTTAGCTCCACAGCCCACTGGATTAATCGTCCTGCAGCATCCAGTCTATTCATTGCCTTTTTGAGAGGATGATCTGTCATAACATTAATGACATGTGCTTGGAAATAATGCCTCAGCTTCCTTGAAGCTGTGATTAGTGCGAAGGCCAACTTCTCCATTTGTGGATATCGTCCTTCCGCTCCTTTCAATGCCGTGCTTGTATAATACACAGGTCTTTGTACTTTATCTTCCTCTCTTATCAATGCTGAGCTCACTGCATGTGGGGTTACCGCTAGGTACAAATATAGTTCCTCTCCTTCCACTGATGGACTCAGCAGCGGTGCCATGGTAAGGTATACCTTCAAATCTTCGAAAGCTCTCTGACAGTCGTCGGTCCATTCAAATGCTTTTTTGAGAACCTTAAAAAATGGCAAACATTTGTCAGTAGCCTTAGAGACAAACCTGTTAAGCACAGCGACTCGTCCAGTGAGGGATTGAATTTCCTTGGTATTTTGCGGTGGCTTCATGTCCAGTATTGCTTGAATTTTATCTGGATTCGCTTCAATTCCCCTATGGGATACCATAAAGCCAAGGAATTTCCCTGACGATACTCCAAAGGCACATTTGCTAGGATTCAGCTTCATGTGATACTGCCTCAACGTCTCAAATGTCTCCTGCAGGTCGTCTAGATGTCTTCCTTCGTCCTGGCTTTTCACCAGCATGTCATCTACATAGACTTCCACATTCCGCCCAATCTGCGGACGGAACATGTGGTTGACCAACCTCTGGTATGTCGCCCCTGCATTCTTTAAACCAAACGGCATCACTTTATAGCAGAATAAGCCTTGACTGGTGACAAAAGATGTCTTCTCTTGATCAGCCTCGTCCATTCTTATCTGATTATATCCTGAAAAGGCATCCATGAAGCTAAGCAATTTGTGGCCTGCAGTTGAGTCTACTAACTGGTCAATGCGCGGTAACGGATAGCTGTCCTTTGGGCAAGCCTTGTTCAGATCAGTGAAGTCCACGCACATTCTCCACTTGCCATTCGCTTTTTTGACCATTACTACATTGGCCAACCAATCCGGGTAGTACACCTCCCGAATGAACTTTGCTACCATCAGCTTTTGAACCTCGTCCTTGATTGCATTATCTCTCTCAGGGGCAAACACCCTCTTCTTTTGCCGCACAGGCTTGGAGGAAGGACATACATTCAAACGGTGGGTAATGACACCAGGGTCTATACCCGGCATATCCTCGTGACTCCACGCAAACACGTCGATGTTTTTCTTCAAAAACTGGACGAGGTCTGTCTTAATCTTCTCTTCTAAATCTGCTCCCACCCTGGTACACCTCTCAGGGTTATCTTCATCCAAGGAAATATCTTCCAATGCTTCAGTAGGTTCTGCTACAACCCTCTTTTCTTCAATGTTCATTGCTTGAACTTGTTCATCCATGGCCAGCATGGCCAAGTAACACTCTCTTGCTGCCAGTTGGTCACCTTGTACCCGTCCTACCCCGTGTTCTGTTGGAAACTTGACTGATAAGTGGTAAGTAGAGGTAACAGCTTTCCAACTATTCAAAGTTGGCCTCCCAATGATGGCATTGTAAGAGGATGGACAATCTACCACAAGGAAGTTCACATCCTTGGTAATCTGTTGTGGATATGCCCCCACTACCACGGATAGGGAAATGGTACCCACTGGTTGCACCTTCATCCCCCCAAAGCCTACTAGGGGGGAGTTCACTGGACGGAGCTGGTCTCGTCCTAATCTCATCTGCTGAAAGGCTGGATAATACAAAATGTCTGCTGAGCTTCCATTGTCCACAAGCACTCTTCTGGTTGTGTAGTTTGCAATTAGTAAAGAGATGACGAGGGCATCATCATGAGGGTGATGAATTCTGTCAGCGTCCTCGTCCGTAAAAGTGATTGCCCGCTCGTCCGTGGATCTTGCTCTTGGTGATCGTCCAGAAAGTTGGACGCTCTGTACTACCTTCAAGTATGCTTTCTTGGACTTGGACGACTGGCCAGTTGTACTTCCTCCAATGATGACTCTTATCTCCCCGAGTGGTGGTCGCGATGAATCTTCCATCTTTCCCTTCTGTTTCTCGTCCCTCTGGTCTCGTCCAAGGAAACCCCTTAACTTCCCTTGCCTTATGAGATTTTCAATTTGCTGCTTCAAGTCAAAACACTCGTCCGTGTCATGACCATGATCCCTATGGAAGCGACAATACTTGTTCCTGTTGCGCTTATTGGGATCACCCTTCATCTTCTCTGGCCACTTCAAGGAAGGATCATCCTTGATTTGCATAAGGACTTGCTCAAGTGGGGCGTTTAAAGGGGTATACTGCTGGTTCCGTACTGGAGGGCCTGGCTTCTTACTTTCTCGATCTCTCCTTTCCTCCATCCGTCCCTTCTTTGGACGAGTACCTTGCTCATGCTGACGACTGGGATTTGCGTCCATTCTCTCGGACCTCTTCCTCTTCTTAGCAATGATTGCATCTTCTGCATTCATAAAATTCTGAGCCGAATGGACGAGTTCGGCCATGGACTGGGGCTCTTTTTCATAGAGCTTGTGTATAAACAGATCTGAATTCACCCCATTGTGGAAGGCTGCCAGTAGAAGCTTATCATCTGCTTCGTCCACACTGAGAGCTTCTCTGTTAAAACGGGTGATAAATGACCGAAGGCTTTCGTTCTCTCCCTGCTCTATTGTCAACAAACTGGACGAGGAACGCTTGTGCCTTTGTCTTCCAATGAAATTGTTAACAAATAACTTGCTCAACTCTTCAAAAGAACTCACCGAATTCGGAGGTAGTTTGCTAAACCAAACTCGCGCCGAACCCTTAAGGGTGGTTGGGAAGGCCCTACACATTATTTCATCAGGCACTCCTTGAAGATGCATGGTGGTTTTGAAAGTGGCTATATGATCAAACGGGTCACGTGTTCCATCATATGAATCCAGAGAAGGCAACTTGAACTTTGATGGTAGTGGGTGACCGTTGATGGAAGCCGTAAAGGGAGAATCTGTCCTGTGAACCAAGTCTTCTATCGGATTTGCCTTTTTCATATTCTCCTTCATTTCCTCCATAACTCTCTTCATTTGGTCCATTTCTTCCTTCAAGTATGGTACCGTTCGTGAAGTGGTGCCTCTGAACTGACTTCCAACTTCGGTGTTCTCTCTTCCACCGTGACTATCTGTTTGTCTTCCTTCACGTTCTTCTTGTGTTTGCCTCCTCATATTAATCTCCATTCGCAATTCTTGGTTTTGGCGAGTCAACTCCGCCATAGCGTCTGCCATAGATTGTGCTTGTTGGGCAGATGACTGCATGACCGGCGCAGACTGGCGATCGCGATGCGGGTTGCTGCTACCCTGATGGCCTGGGCTAGTAGCCCGTGATCTAGTCCGAACCATCAACCCTTTGTCACGAAGAAACAAATTGTGAAACAATCGTTCCCACAGACGGCGCCAACTGATGATTCCTTGGTTATCAGTGGGTTGATAAGACTTGAACGTTGATCTTCGGGCTATCTCCTGTAATACCAAAGACACAGAATCAGAGGGGACCGGTGTCGACCGGCCAAAAATCCTCCGATGATCAAGTTAGTTATTTGGAACTCTCTGTAACGAAGAAGTGTTCTCTTAAAAGTAAGAAAGTGTCTGAATACCTTTTTCCTTCATCGAAGAAGCCTTATATAGTGTGTGGAACGGTTATCTATTTGGTAACCGTTCCCAGTGTCGAGGAGTCCGGAGAATTGGGAGTAACCGCTGTGGAAGTTACTTAGGTCGGACGGGCCGATGAACTCGTCCATCCATAATGAAGATGGACGAGACCTTCATGAGTAGCTCGTCCACGTTTAGTCCATCCATAATGAGGATGGACGAGACCTCCAGGATGATCTCGTCCACTTTTAGTCCATCCATAATGAGGATGGACGAGACCTCCAGGATGATCTCGTCCACTTTTAGTGAAAGACGGACGAGATCATCTTGGAAGGCTTGTCGTCCATAAATGACGAGTAGATCTTGAGGTATTAAGCCCGTCCATATACGGACGAGGGTCGCTGGTACGGTTGCAATTCTCTCCGCCTATTGTTGCTTCTTTTGTTGGACGAGACATATGGACGAGTTATGGGTTTGGGGATTCTGTGACACCATCAATTATATTTTGTTAACTCTTTAGAAAATCAAGTAAGAATATTATTGGGTAGAAAATGTAAATTTTCCATATTAATTTTTTTTTAATGAATTCTTAATTTTCGATATTACGAAGTACTTTTTTTATTTTATGTATTCTTAATTTTCGATATTATGAAGTACATTTTATTTATTTATTTATTTATTTTTACAGTTCATTAATTCTATACTTTTTGGTTTTTGTACTCAATAACTCACTTAGATAAATATTTATGATGTGATCTCAAATTTAGCTCCAAAATTAAGAAATAAAAATCTTTAAAAATAAATAATTTAGAATATATAATACAAAATTGGACTTTAATTGTAAAATCTAATTGAATTTTCTCTAAATTTTACCTATTAATATATATATATATATATATATATATATATATATATATAAAAATTAGATGGTGTCAGTTGAGCTGTAATACAGAAAAACTCTTGGCATCCCTCCAACAATTTTAGTTGGAATGGTTGACGAAGGTCAAAATTTACCTTAATTGCTTCATTTATTAGAGTTGAAGCAAAAATAGGCATGGAAAAAGATGTACCTTGAGGTTCCATGCTTGATCATTTCTAAAAGAGATATAGGTCCCACATGAAAGGGGACTGAACGTTTGGACTGACAAAATCCGCTTTATAAACACGTTGATGGAGGTGGGGTTACAGGAACTACTTTGCGTTAATTATTATGTGCAATAACAAAGAAACTTCATGGAAATTACAGAAGCTAGTAGCTAGTACATGCAAATCCTTTAAATCTTTTGACTCTATTATTTTCACTCCATTTCATTTTTTTGTTCTGACAATTGTTGCTAGAAAACAATTCTCTCTCTTATGATTTAGTCCAAACATTACATCTTGATCAAATTTGTTTGGACATGGTGAGATCTGAAAAAAGATAAAATAGTCTTGGACGAAAAACAGTAAGCTAACAAAAAGCAAAATACCATCTGCTATGCTAACAAAAAAGAGAGTATTATATATGCAAACATACAGAGAGTGGAGAGTGGAGAGTGGTGAAGCTGTTGTGTTTGGAGAGCAGTACAGCTATGCAAGCATGTGCAATGGTGGGGTTAGAAGAAGAAGGAAAAGAAAAGAAAGAAAGAAAGAAAAGGATTATACAGTTAGAAAGTGTGTACTGAAGCAAGGTGGGGGAGATCAGAGGGGCATGCATGGACATGGTGATGGGTCTGGAAGTTGGTCTATATGTCCGTCCGTGAGTTAATCTGTGAAAGGATATCCTTGAGAGGCTGGAAGTTTTGTAATGTTGTGTATCCGTGATACTGCTTTGCTCACTCTGATGTGATCGGTCGCCCTCTTTTGCTCTTACCAATCTCTCTCTCTCTCTCTCTCCTCTCTCTTCAATGATCATCTTATTTCTTCAACAATGAAATGCTATAAATTACAAGTATTTATAAAAATTGCTTGCAAAGCTTATTGGCCAAAATATCCCACAATATAACAACTTAACCAACTTGACTACACTTCTTCTCAAAAAAAAAAAAAAAAACTTGGCTACACTAGTTGCAATCTTACTACTACCAAGCTAACTAATCTTGTAACTGTGTGATTAGGAGAATTACACCTGCACCCCTATATATAGTACATGTTTGGGTTCATTATATATATTACCCTCCCATTTAGAACACCTTGCCCACATGGTAAACGTTATTGATGGGGAGAGCTTTGGATCATCTTGCATGCAATTGCAGCAGGTTGTAAAGTCCACTTGGAAAAATGTTGTCCCAAATGAGATGAGTGGATTGGCTTGCTGAACGTGGGGGACCTATCAGGGGATATCATCGAATCTAAACTACGAACACATCCATTGACAAACCCCACCAAAGAAACTTTGTATCCTTCTGTTATTTTTGAGGGAGAGTAACAAAAAAACCCCTACAGTTGAGTTTCATTTTAGAGTAGAGGAAGAAACTTTTCAATTGACATCTTTATCATGAGTGACCTATTACTTGGATCAATATCTTAGTGACATCTTTTTCATTTTATTATTACAATCTGTTTTTAGCAAGTTTGAGAATGTCTCTCTCAATGTTTTTCTACTTTTTGGGTTGAGTTTTAAACTATCCAACCAAATTCTTTTTACTATGAGTAATGTTAGAGATATAAATTTTTTTTCAATTTTTTTTTTACAAACTACTGATGTGGTGAGTGGTTATTGGTAAAAGAAAAAGTGATGTTAATGGTAGGCCTAGATGAAGAAGCTGGCCATATCAACAGTTTATAACCGTATCATTACTCGTTTCACTAATATATCATGTTTGCACCATTAGGATATTCCTTTATCCTTTTTGTTAAATTGGTTATCCCTTTATGATCATAATTGGTTACTAGTGTATATGATCATCGCGCCCCTCGTTGCGTGATAGTCACTTCACAAGTTAGTGTACTTGTAAGGTATAGGATCCGGGCAGGGTCAATAGAATTCTATCTTAGATAAAAAGAAGTTACTAACGTATATACGTCAACACACGTACGACGAAAAATGTGAATTTATCACGAGACAGACTTCCTGGTAAAGACTCATGAAAACATTAATCCAACGCATACGTGTACATTACTCCATGTTTGATCCACATCGATTCACAAATTCCTCTGTGCATACGTACGATTGTACGAAGACACGAGTCTTATTAATTGGGTTTTTTTTTTTTGTCGCGTGTGGTGTCTCTATACTGTAACATTTAAATTTAATGGACGCTGGGTCTTCATGGCTCAGAATCAGATTTCCTCCATGAAATTCATGGCCCTGAATGCAAGTCTCTGATAAAAATGAAATCTGAGCCAGTGATGATAGTGTTGGGTTGGGTTGGCTGTGATCATGTACGTGGATATTGTACATCCACAGAATGCTTGACTAATTGTTTTTAGTTTATTTGTATAGGGAGCCAAAGAAAAATGTGATGCTATCAATAATGGCACACGGGAAGCACGGGGAGCGATCATATTCTTTTGTTTTGTTCTTTTAGTTCGATAATTAAAATAGAGAAGTGAGATTTAAATTATAAATGTTTTCATTAGAAATATTAAAAGGTATTCGTTGAACTACAAACTTACAAGGCTTTTGGTCATTTATTTGTTATACTACATTTTTTGAAGAGATATCAATTCCAATTTTCATGAGCGTATACTGTGTAAATTAATGTAGCTAGCAAGGCAATGCAGCCAATGCTATATAGATTGATCCCAATGCTTTGGACCTGGTCAGAGTAGCCCTATGTTAAGTTTAAAAAATTATACAAATCTTCTTTGTGATTTAGAAAAATATCAAAATCTCCTTATATTTTTGAAAAAGACAGTTGCTTGGAGTTATTATTTTTAATTTTTAATTTTTAATTTTGCTTATCATACAATTTATTTGGTTAGTAAGCATTATTTTAAAATTATTTTGGATGAGAATCAAACTTGGAAAATATTTATTTTGACTTAATTTATAATGAACAAAATGATCATAGGAGTTTTTTATTTTATTTTATTTATATATAAATCTCAAGGTCTGAAGTGTTGTTTATAAAAATTGGAGGTGACTTATGATATTTTTACAAACCTGGAGAGAGATGTTGCAAGCTTGTAATTTTCTAGAAGATGAACTAAATTGAAATAGCTTAGTTCGTATAGGTTTTTTTTTTTTTTTTTTTTTTTTTTTTTTTTTTGTTGTTGTTGTTGTTGTTGTTGTTGTTGTTGTTGAATAAGGGAAGGATATATATTCTAAACCCGGCCCATCAGTCCATCACCCATCTCCTCCACAAAAACTTCAAGGTAGAGATTATGGATGGGGATCATATTCTACAAAAGAACAGGAGTCAGCCCAATCATGAGCCCACGCAGCAATGGGCGTGGGCCTAGCAATTAGAATGTCCATACTCCATACACATGAGAGCATGCCCAGAAATTAAACAACAAATCTGAAGTCTTGACGTCCTCCAACAGGAGAGAGAGCAGAATTCGAATGGAAATCAACAGGCTACCTTTTTTTTTTTTTTTTTTTTTTTTTTTTTTTTTTTAAATTTTTTAATTTATAAAGAAACATCAACAGGCTAGCTTATGTCCTCAACAAATATAGACATTCTAATTGCTTATTTTCCACAATCCCCTCGCTTGCATTCCAAATCAAGCACATTAGAATGGAAAAAGATACCAAATTGGTGCTGTTGTACCCCTCTTGGTAGGTTGGCACTGGTTTATCAAACTCACTCAAACTTGTTTGCTTATGCACAATTTTTTAAAATCTCACTTTTTAAGCACAAATGAACTTTTATGTTGTTTTCATATTTAAGAAGATTATAATGGCTTGACATCTGATCCCATTATGCATTAGAGTCGACTTGATACAATTTGAGATTTAAATAAGGAAATTTTCAAACTAAAATATCATTTAAATAATATTTATTCAAATTCTATATTATAATTTTATTTTTTAATTTAAAAACCACTCTTGCTTTTTGAGTTGCAAATTTATTGTTCAAGTTTTTGTATTTAGGATTTTTGCTAACAATTCTTTTTCAATTGATAATAGTTTATCCAATTAATTTTTTTGGGACATGATCGATTAATTTCGAGAATAATTTTATCAATATTAATTTAAAAAAAAAAACTTATTTATGAATAAACATATGTAAAGTATATTGTCAATAGAATTCTGTTAAAGATATACATATTTGGAAAAAAAAAAAAATTAGTCTTTAGTCTTTTTTAAATAATAAAGAATTGTCATTTTTCTGTAGTATTATTTCATGATCTTCCTAACTTTTTTGATGAATTGCTTGTTCATATCCAGAGTGATATTTTTTTGGTAGACATTTATAATAACAAAATATTTATATAAAAAAAACACTAATTATAATAAAAAGTTATAACATGATAAGAACAAAACTTTAAAGCTTAGAATAATATAATCTAATTTTTTAAAGGCCTTATTGCAACTGCACTTTATAATAGAATCACCCAAATGCCCCAATCTACCAATACAACTTCACTTCACTTAAAACATAAGTCAATGAATGAATACTAACCAAACCAAGATTAATTTCATATAGAGAATCAATTATCATAGTTCAAGTATACAATTTAACAAAAAGGAAATGAAGTTTATTATCTATACTACTATTTAAGGGGCTTCCCCTATTTGGACCGAAATTATTTTTTTTCCAAAATACCTCTACACCCTTAGGTTTAAGTAGAAACAAAACTAAAGGATACTCTGGTAAAAATATATATCTAATTTGCACAAAAATATTGCCTACAAAATAGGAACACTCTTCCACTAACCCATTTTTTTAAAGCAACTATATGTTTTTTTTTTTAATAGAAAAAAAAAGTTAAACAACTTAGCAACATTTTTTTTTTTTCCTATAGAAAAAACACCCCACGTTCATCCAAAAACAAAAAATAAAAAAAATAAAAAACTAAATAGTTATAAAAAAAAAACTAAACTAAATAGATATATATATATATATATATATATGTTTTTTTTTTTTTGATAAGTAGATACATCTTTAACTCTCACTAAAACGTTGCCTACAAAACATGACCACTCTTCTGATGGTTTTCAAATTGCTTTATCCATTTATAAAAAAATTAAAATTAAAACAAATACACGTTTCTTTGTAAAAACACATTTGCCATATTAATAATTAAAGAAAAACACATCTATCGTTATTGCAAAAAAAAAAAAAAAAATTGAATTAGAAGAGCCTCTGAGCACACGCGTGAGTGCGTGCTCAGAGGCTAGTTTCTTTATTAAAAAATTATGTATACTTTACCTTAGATAAAGTGATGCATGGATAAAGAAAGTTGAAACAAATTTTCAATTTTGATTATGGAGAGAGAGAGAGAGAGAGAGAGAGAGAGAGAGAGAGAGAGAGAGAGAGAGAGAGAGAGAGAGAGAGAGAGAGAGAGAGAGAGAGAGAGAGAGAGAGAGAGAGAGAGAGAGAGAGAGAGAGAGAGAGAGAGATTAATGTGATTACGTGGGAGATTATGTGAATAATTTGGACAATTTATTGTGTGAAATACTGGTTTACAAAAGTTAAAATCTCAAGCTATTAGGGTAAATAGATTGGCATTGATGATTTGACATGCTCAATGGTTTTTTTTTTTGGTTTTGTTTTCTTCTGGGGGTAAACTAGTTTGAGGTTTCAATTGGATTGGATTTTTATTGATGCAATATTTTGGAGAATTTTTGGAGGTTAGGGAAAGAGGGCACATTCCACTTTTTTTAGTAAAAAATATCAATTATTATCCTTCAATATTTATGGGACCATAGGCCTAGAGCTGGCCCGACATCCCATTAGGGTAAATTTCCTTTAGAGGTATAACCAAGCAATTGGATCAACCTTGCACTACATGAGTTCATTATTCTTTTGGTTGAACTTTAGGATTTGAATTCATGATGTATTATCGTGACAAAGGCCAAGGGGAAGTTTGAAACAACTCATCGCAAAGGTTGGAATAGCTTGTACCACGGCTTTAAATAAGATTTCTCTACCTGCTTGGGACAATAACTTTTCCTTCCAATACCTTAATTTATTCCAAACTCACTCCTTAATATAGTTAAGGCTTGCCTTTTTGTTTCTCCCCACTGTTGTAGGGATCCCCAAATACTTTTCATATTCTTTGATTTCTGGAACACCTAATAGATTTTTTATTTCCTCCTTCCTCCCATCCGGGACACACTTACTAAAGAATAGTGTGGTCTTCTCTTGATAATTTGTTGACCTGAAGCTTTTTTGTACAAAGACATCCCCTGAATAATATTCAATTCTTCCAAGTTTGCATGACAAAACAATAAGCTATCATCAGCAAAAAAAGAAAAAAAAGAAAAGAAGAAGAAGAAGAGTAGTATGAGGGCCATTCTTACAAAGAGAGAAACCTCTAGTAGATTCCTCATTGGTTAAATTGTGCAATAAAAATATAATCAAAATTTATTTCACAGTCACTTTTTTCTTTCATACAACAAGTGGAGAAAGGGGTTCATTTAAACTTATGTTTTCTCATGATAAAGATCGTGTAATAACACTAAATCACAAATCTCTTGATCTATTTTTAATACTTTAATGCAACTTTGAGATTATTTTCAACGACATTATCCAAGTTTTGGTACTCCGTATTTGTTATGACCTGAAACAATGTGCTTGATAGATTGTTATTTTAATTAGAAGAATTTAAATTTAGACTTAGTGATAAATCTTTATTTGAATAAGGTAGTAATAGATTAGTATTGTTATCTACTTGTATTCAAATTGATCCCTATGTTTTAGGATAAGATTAGTTCCTATATTTTAGGATTTGTTGATGAGGTTATCTCATACTTGGCTATTTATGTACGTTAAATGCATTAATGAGAAAAAGCAGATAATTAACCCAAAAGTTATATTCTCCCTCTCAAGTTTAGGAGACTAATCACATAGAATCGACTAAGTTATTTTTTTATTTTTCAGGTTCACAACAGTATTTTTTTAATTTTTTTTTTAAGAATACTAATGATTTAACACACACACACATACGGGGAGAGGGAAGAAGGTCTTAAAGAAATTGACAGTGATGTATATTTAAAATGGCCTAATTCTTGGATACACTGTACAGATTTTAAACCTCTTTAACTCACACTCATTTTCTGATGTGTGATTAACCCACTGTTAACAGTATTGTAATTCTCATGAAATTGCATTTGGATTGAATTAGGGTGTAATCATATGCCTAATATATATGATAGGGTAGTTGAACTTGTTATATATTCGCCATTGAACTCTAGGAGGCCAATGGCGTGCTCAACACTTTTTCACCTAATAATTTAACACTCGAGCTTAGTTTATGAGATACATTAGGTATTGTCCATATAATTTCTTTTAGAATATTACTAGAAAATAAAACCGTGAATTTTTCTTTTCTTACAATGTGCCTAGGACCAAAATGTTGTATTTTATTTATTGTCATTAATAATTAATTAAGTTTATTTATGATATTTTCTTAATTTTTCTAGTAAATTATATTAAGTAGCAATTGCGTTATAAGTCTCTTAGATTAAGGGGAATCACTATCAACAATGGACTTGAGATTTGCTACCAGAAGAATTCTTCTCCTTACTTATTAAATTAAAGAGGAGAATCTAAAGTGGTCCCCTTGGGTCGCGATCTTCACATATGACAAATTTTTTTTAGAGAAATGATATGTCTACAACATTTTTACAACAAATCCTAAGTGGCAAGTTGTTATTAGTTGTTATTGTTGGGACAAAAAAGTAATCTTAGCGTTAGTTTGAAATTTGAACCAATAACAACTAACCACCTGTGATTTGTTATAAAAATGTTGTAAAAATGTTGTAAACGTAGCATCTTTTTTTTTTTTTTAAGGGAAACATTTATCCATAATTAAGTACCAAAACAACTTTAAAAGGAAAAGAGAGCAAGGAATAAGATATTACATAAGAAATCACCTTAAAATTACAATATTTTTCTTTCTAAAAAAAATTGAAGCATTATCGTTAGAACATGCTGCTTTTACTGTGCAGTTTCAATAGACAAACATAATTTTTTTTTAAAAACAATTGAGTTAATAAGTTTTTATTATTTTTTATCTTGAAGCACCATCGACATTACTTTATCTTGTCCTATTCACAATTTGCTACCTTAGTAGATGTGAAATATTTTGTGAAGATTGTTGTGAATCTGAACTTATTGTTTTCATGATATGAAATGTTTTGCCTATATGCTTAGACTTAGGACATGTTTGGTATGTTGTAATATATCTTATAATGGAATGTCTATTTATGTGGAATAACTATTTGATTATTTGGTTGAATTTTTATTACAAGTAATATCATTCGTTAGTAATAGCTATTCCTTAATTGAGGAATAACTTCCTCTAAAAAAAATGTAATATCTATATCTTAATATGTGTAATAATTTTTAAAATTAATATATTTTTCAAAATATAAACTTTACATATGCACATAATAGTTTTTTTTAATCAGTGCACATAATAATTATAAAAATAAAAAATCATCATAATAGTCTCTCTCAAATTTTAAAACTATTATTTTTTGGGAAATATAAATGAAATATGTAATATATTCCAAAAATATAAATCATGAGTTTTATTTTAATGTTACAACAATAGAAGTAATTCCATTACAACATCTTTATTTTTAGTAAGAAATATTATCATTCTTATTGTAATCTCTATTGATTATATGTTTCGAGTGAGTTGGCACCGTGTTTGGCGATCTCTTTGGTGTATATGACTAATGTGGATGGTTATTCCAAGTGTTTCGCACGCACTCGCTCTCTCTATTAATCATTAATTTCTATTTTTTACTCATAGATGTTAAAATTTTAATGTTAAGTTTTATTGTAATATTACAACAATAGAAGTTATTTTATTACATCTTTATTTTTAGTAATAAATTTTATAATTCTTATTATAATCTCCATTCATTATATATTTCAACTGAGTTGGCACCGTGTTTGGTGATCTCTTTGGTGTACATGACTAATGTGGATGGCTGTTCCAACTCACTCTCTCTATTAATCATTAATTTCTATTTTTTACTCATAGATGTGAATTTTTTTTTTTTTGAAAACATAGATGTGAAAATTTTAATCTTCAATTAAAAAAAAAATATCGGCTCATA
The DNA here is from genome assembly GCF_932294415.1 of Quercus robur. Taxonomy (NCBI): domain Eukaryota; kingdom Viridiplantae; phylum Streptophyta; class Magnoliopsida; order Fagales; family Fagaceae; genus Quercus; species Quercus robur. The sequence continues at coordinate 84,459,522 of NC_065535.1, forward strand.
TATAAGCCAAGATGTACCAGAAGGCAGATGCTACCCGAAGTCCTATTTAATTTTTTATTTTTTTGAAAAGGGAAGTCCTATTTAATTATTATTATTTTTTTTTTTAAGGGGAATTTTCACCTTAACCATCTTAGTGTGAGTTTGGATAGCGGCAGGTTACATGTTTTGCGCATCTGCGTTTTTTTTTTTTTTTTGGTTTTGTGTATTGTTTACAGGACTTGCAAGTACGGAATCTGGCAAAATTAACTTTAAAATTGGATCCTTCGACACTATTTACATATTTAAAAATTATTTCGTTACAGTATTTTCAATTTTTAATTTTCATTTTTTAGTATTAAACGGTATCTAAACAGAGTCTTACTAGTTTGGAAAATTCCTCTCTTTCCTTTGCCCCTGTTCCGTTCAAATTCCACCCTGTCCTTTCCCAAAAAGGAGTTGAATGAAAGTTGAAAAGTTGAAACCCAACGTCCAGTGTCCACTTTCCACATGGACATGGTAATAGACTCTCTCTATCTCTCCTAAATTTATGTTTTGTTCTTCCAAACCCCACCTCTCCGCCGAAAGGCTAACCTAGCAGCTGAAACGTCCTCATCTCTCTCTCTCTGTCTCTAGAATTTGATAGACAGAGATGATGGGTATATTTTACTGCTTGGTGGCGAGGGGCAACGTGCTATTGGCTGAGTCCAGCGCCGCCGCCACGGCCCCCAATGCAAGCTCTTTAGCCAGGCAAGTCCTTGAGAAGACGATGCAAGCAGCTAAAGATAACAGCAATGCCTCGTACTCCCATGATCGCTGCATTTTTCACGTCAAGAGAACCGATGGCCTCACCGTTCTTTGCATGGCTGACGACGCCTTTGGACGTAATTATTATTATTTACCCTTTTTTTTTTTTCCCGCTTTCACGATTTTTTTGTTATTGGATATTTGCGGGAAGAGGTGATTTGATCCTTGAACCATCTCCGACTCTCTGTTAGAGACATTAAAAGTGTCAATTGAGTTATACAAACTTTTGGCTACCTGTCCTTGTCAAAAGGTGTCACAATTAATCCCCCTCCATTTGTTTAGTTTTTTGGTTTTCTGGTTTTTTGGTTTTTTTTTTTTTGTCTGTTTATATTGGTTTATGTTATGTAAGCAACAACTTGCATGGTAGATGAGGTGAATCTAAGCCTTCGAATTCTACGTTTGTTTGACGTGTGAATCAATTCATGGTCCTTCTGTTTAATCAATTAATTAATTAGTATATCGTTTTATGTTATGGAATTTTTGGTTTGATGATGTGAATTATTTGGAATGAATTTTGATCAACGGAATGAAGTTTAGGAATTTGTATTTATTTTTTTTTTCTGGGTTTATTTTTGTTGGGCTAAAAATTGTGGTTTTGTTAGGACTTAGGAATGCAGGATTTTCTCTCTTTTGAAGATCATGTTTTGTGTATCGGAAATATAGTGATATTTGACATCAATAAGTCACGTCGCGTGTCCACGCATCTAATATAATGATCACTTTTGTGGTGATAGATTTATGTAGTTCTTGGAAATTTAATGACATACTGAGCTAACATTTACAATGAAAAAGGTTTTAGGATGGTCACATGATTTTGCAAGGTTGAGATTTAAGGATATCCAGGGGTAATTATTGTTTGTTAACAGTGAATTCCACTTAAAAAATGGCTATATGAATGAACAGAAGGAGACTAGCTACTAGGAAAGAATTTCAAAATTATATTTCTGGAGGGCTATTGAAGAGATTTGCACACTGCATTTGGCCATTGTTACATATAACCTAATGCTTTGAAACAAGAAGATGTGGCTGGAATTTATAATTGGTGAAACGGTTGAAATCATGACGATCTTTAGACTTGCTCTTCGCTTTTAACTGCAATCAGACGCGTTTTGCAATACACTAATTTTGCAGAAACTCTAATGTAATTTTGAAATTAAGGTCAAGTAGTTTTTGTGTTTTTTTTTTTTTTTTTTTGGGGGGGGGGGGGGGGGTAGTTTAGAAGAATGTCAGATTGTTAGTATGAAATAAAATTGAGACTTCAGTAACAGTTATTACTCTATTACATACAATACTTTCTGTGGAGTTGTTTGTAGTACTCTTAACATCAGGATGAAATTCAGTCTTGTTTCTATTGATTTGTAATGCGTGTCCACTTGAATTTATTATGCACAGGGAGACTCCCTTTTGCATTTCTTGAAGATATTCATCTAAAGTTTGTGAAGACTTATGGTCGTGCTATTCTTTCTGCTCCTGCCTATGCCATGAATGAGGAATTCTCAAGGGTCTTGAGCCAACAGATGGACTATTACACAAATGATCCAAATGCTGATAGATTAAATCGTTTGAAAGGTGAAATGAGTCAGGTAAGTTCATATTATATGTCTCTATATTCTATCTATAAAAATATGGGTGTCTGTATGTGCCTGTGTGAGTTTATATACATTGGTTTATTGGATTGTAGTTACTTTTTTCTCTTTCATATTCATTCATGCTTGTCTTTTGAAAGACATGATTCCTTTAACTTTCCATGTTTAGTTGATTAACTGTCCAATTTGTACTGGCTCTTGTCAATTGCTCCTGTTGTGCAGTTGACTATGAATGATTGTTAGTTGGATTATTATGAAAGATATCCCACACGAGATTCTAGGGATGGATTTGGAATTATTTAACCAAATTGATTTTGTTGGGCCCTTTGGAGGTTTTACCAATCGTCTTAGTCACCATGCTATTTGTTATTAAATATCTTCACTCAGCTTGGCTTTAAATTGTCTCAAAATACACTACAATGTGATGTCCAGATTATCTATAATTGATTCTGAAGATTAAATTCTTACATATACTGGTCATCTGATGATGATAGGTGCAAAGTGTCATGATTGACAATATTGAAAAAGTCTTGGACAGGGGTGACCGCTTGGCATTGCTGGTTGATAAAACTACTTCATTTCAAGGGAGTGCAGTTCGCTTCAATAGGAGTTCCCGTCGTTTCAAGAATAATCTATGGTGGAGAAATGCCAAGCTCATGTAAGTAAGCTTAATGCTGTCCACTTTCACATAAATGGATTTGTTAAACATTTGCAAATGCGTGTACAGATGCTGTGCAAGTCACTATTGTCAATGAAACTACTCTATTAATTGGATGCCACTTGTTGGGTTAAATTGTCTTTAGATTTCAAGTTGTCATATTATGGAGGTGCAGCCCTTGAGTTTCTTGTCAAGAATGCTTCTCTTTCTTCCATTATTTTCATTATATTAAGAAAATGAAATCTTTTGTGTCATTCTTTGAAAACTGGCACAAAAGAATTCTTCCCAAGATTTTTCTGGTTGCCATCACCTGCAGTCGATATGAAATGGTGGCTATCTGTCACCAATAGATCTTCCTCTCTCTCTCTCTCTCTCTCTCCCCCCCCCCCCCCCCCCTCCTCTCTTTCTCTCTCTCTCACACACACTGTGGTCAAATCCATCTTCTATATTCATCTGCTATATTGTTCTGCATAAAATGGATAGTTCAACACATATTGGTAATCGCCTAAATAATCTGCGAGTGAGATGGATCCGTACTGTTTTAATTAAGTTGCAATGTACCATGTCATGAAAAGCTTACTCAGCTCATTGCGAATTTCATTTCGTGCTGCAGGTTTGCTCTGGTAGCTGTTCTCTTGATCATCATTTATGTTGTGCTTGTATTTGTTTGTCATGGTTTCTTGCTGGCGTCCTGCTTCAAGTAAACACAGCAGTTGCAGTCGAGTAATTTTTGTATGGCATATTTGTAGATCTTATAGCCTATTCTTTTAAAGCTGCTTTTATGATTTATTTACTCAAAACTAGGGGACGTAATTTCACATATAGTACAGTTGTCCCTTTCTTGTAAAGCTTACAATTGCTTGTATATGTTTTCTGAATTCCCAGCATTGCCAACATATTGAAGTCATATACTCTCATGTACTGATTAGTTTTGAAGGATCATTCTGATATATACATAGGTGGAATTTGGGACATCGTGACTTTAATGTTTACAACTTTTACAAATTTCTATTATCAATTCCGTAGGAATTGTGCATATGATGGATTGTCCAAAGCATTTTATCAAAAAAAAAAAAAAAATTGTTCAAAGCATTTATTCTTTTCTATTTTTTGTTTTGTTTTTTGGAGAAGAGTTCTTTTCTAAACCGAGTCTAAAAGATGTCATTTTTCTGGTAAGAAACAACACTCTTGTAGTAGTTATGATTCGTATGGCTCTGAGAGTCTGAGTGTTACCTTAATATGTATTGGATCGATACATAATTAACTTGCAAGTTCTGCCTAACTAAGCTCAACCACTAGATGATAGTACATTTTGGGATCCTTGCAACCCAATTAGAGCTCATGTGGCTTATTATGTGCAATTGCCCTTTTATGCTAATTTACTAGCACCTTAATAATATTCATGGTATTTTTCTTCTATTAAAAAAAAATGATAATCCTCAATTTTGGAGATTATCATTTTACTTTTCATTATCAATTTATTTTCTCTTTCTTGTTTTTTCTCCTTTTCATATTTTCCTACTCCCATTTCTATTCCCTTTCTTTGTTTTTTATAACCATTTTGCCTCAAAAAAAAAAAAAAGGATAGAAAAAGAAATGTAAAATGCATTCTTCATAAAATGCATTTCAGGAAAATTGAAAAGCACAAAACAAAAAACAAAAAAAAAAAAAGAAAAAATGCAAAATTTATTTTTGGTAGAGTTACCAAACATAGGCTTAATAGTATGCAAGTGGGTTCCAGGGAAATTGAAAAGCTTTACAAAACAAGAAAATTGCAAAATGTATTTTACTACCTAAAAGATTAAACGCATTTTTGATAGAGCTACCACTTACCAAACATAGGCTTAATAGTATGCAAGTGGGTTCATTTGCTTTTCACTGATGAGATAAGTGATACTGTCATAGCGTTCTCAAAAAAAAAAAAAAAAAAAAAAAAAAAAAAATGTGATACTGTCATAGTAATACAAGGGATCCGTAGAAGAAAAGAAAATAAACTATCGGTCCATTAATTTTGATGGAAAACTTTTTGTGAAGATAGTTTTATGTTTTTTCCCGTGTTTAGTAATATCGGAAAAAATATTTTGAAGGAAAACTATCTTTGGTTAATGGAAAATTTTATTGAAAATATGACTCCAAAGATTGTTTTTCACTAAAATATTCTGGAAAACAACTCTGTCCACGCTAAATGAAGGAAGCTAAGAGGAAATATGGAAAATATTGAAAATAAATTTATTTTAATTTTTGAGAAATTGAAAACAACTTTATCTCGTTTTTAAGGATGCTACCAAACTATTACCAAAATAAAAAAGGATGCTACTAAATATAGGAAATAAGGTAATATTAAAAAAAAAAAAAATACTACCAACCATAGGAAAAATGAGATAAATTTGGCTTAAAAATTTTTTTTTTAGCCAATGTCTACAACTTTACTTAATTAATATCTATTGGACAAAATTTGGTTACAAATTTGGTTGTAGCCTAATGCTACAACTCCTACTAAAAAAAAAAAAAATTAACATGACCTCATCTTTTGAGAATTTAATTGTTGGATTTCATATTCTTTATGTTCTTAACACATGTCAAATTTCGTGCAAATTAATTAGAAGTTATTTAGTACTATTTAATCCGCAAACCAATTAATTATGCATAATTTTAAACTATAAAACTTGAAATTTAAACATTTGATTAATGACATAACTATTGATATTTAATTTTATATAAATTTTACAAGCATGCAGGATATTAAAAAAAAAGAAAAGTAATTCAATGGTAGATTTGTCAAAATTCATATCTAATAAAATGATACTAAATTTTACAGCCAAGTTTGTAGCTAAACATTGTTGATATCTTTTTATTGTATGTGAATTTTGACAAATTCACTATTGGATTACATTTTTTTTCCCATATCATTTATGCTTGCAAAATTTCCAAAAGATTAGAGATTAATAGTTATGTCATCAACCAAATGTAAATTTCAAGTTTTTGAATAAAATTATGCATATAAAATAAAGAAAAAAAATTTAGTTACAAACTTGGTTGTAGCCAATGGCAACTCTACTCAATATCTTTTTATTTAACGTGAATTTTGACAAATCTACAATTGGATAACATTTTCTTTTTATATCCTCTATACTTGTACAAAATTTCTGGAAGATCAAAGATCAAAAGTTATATCATCAATTGAATATATAAATTTTATGTTTTTGCAATCTAAAATTGTAAGGTCATGTTTTGCAGCCCAAGCCCAAAAATATATGGGATTTTGGCCCAATGAGCCCAATACAATAAATTTGTAGAGAGTGAGTCAAAGAACTAGACCTTAATGAATTGGACAATGACTAGTATAGATTTAAATGATGATCAAACAAAAACAAGGAGCATTGATCCGAAACAATTCACTATCTGAGGAGGTAAGTCTTCATATAAATCAACTAGACCAAATACAAATATAATTTTAATGGCTATAGTGTTCTCTCTTTATTTTTCTGATCCCTCTTTCATGGAGGGTCTCTTACATTATATAGTTCCATTTGGACCATCTTGATCTTACACTTGTTGGTCATCTGATTCCTTATTTGAGTACTTGTCCCATTAGATATCCTCTTTATCTTTCTGTGAGTTGTGGTAGCTAAGGCAGCACTGTTTAGAGGTTTTCTCCACATAAATGCGGTCAGAAAAGTAGCCGCAGTGCATTCAATACGGTGGTAGCAGTTTTCCCTTAAATATTTTTGGGTTCCCCTCCTTCTCGTATGTTCATGATGCACGTCCCTATCACTGGAGCTTCATGGAATGTCACTCTGATCATTGGAATACATATTTGAGTTGTACTTATCGTATCTGAGGAGATATTCCTCCTCGAACAACCTTCCAATTTGTATCTTGCTCATTAAATCCTGAGCCTGAACCGTTCATTATCATTTGTTCCTCCTCGGACCATTCACGCTTTCGGCCAAGGTCCAAGGCCCAATGTATAATTTAGGCCCTTAATTCTACAATAGCCCCTTAAAATTCCGGTTTTTTCCTCTCATCCGAGGAGAAAACTAGGGTTTTGAATTTTTAAGAGTTAATTCTACTTAATCCTTTGATTTACACGTGTGGGAGTGCCGTTTTACGTGCCCCATAATTGCCACTGATGCTTTGAAGCCCGCGAGGTGCCATTAATTGCTCTAGGCGGAACTTTGTTCCCCAGATCTAACAGTGAGGCGCAGATCCAATGGTTGATCTTTCTCTTGGAATTTTGAGCGGGATAACTCCCACTCATTTTCATCCTCTATATAAAGCCTTAAGGGAAATCATTTTCCCTTTACTTTACGAATTTTCAAGTTCTTCAGAGATTTCAAGCACCCCAACTCACTAAACTCTCTACACTCTTAAGTTTCCTTAACTCTTTTCCTTAAGAAATTCTGAAAAAAAATTTCTAAAGGTTCAGGATTTAATTCACTTGTTTTCGTAAGTATCTATCTCTTTAAACTTTCTTTTTCTCCTCAGCCTTCTTTCTTTTTTAGAAAACTTCCTTTGTGTTATCTACGTTTGCTTAGATAGGTAGATTTAAGCACTTAGTAGACTCTCCGGTCGGTTTAGAGAGATTTAGGGCTAGGTACCACATTCCGTAGGGAGTAGCCCTGAAATATTGTGCCCTAGACCAAGTTCTTACCAATAGAGAAGTGGGTGAAGTTGTCATTCTCATGATTGCTTTCATAGAGGGAGGAATGACGCTTCTTATGGGTAGGGTAACCAGGGATTACCTGATTAATCACAGACTGACTCCCCATCAGTGCGCCCTTAACCTATTTAGGGTCTTGGGTTACGTAGATGCTCTCAACGAGTAGATGGACTTGGGGCTCACGTGGCATGATGTAGTTCACATGTACGAGTGCCACAAACTTGTCGGCACGAGATACTATCTCAAGTCCCGGTCTGACATCGTTAGATTGATATCGTGCCTTCCTAAGTCTAACAAGGGCATGAAGGATGACTACCTGATTGTTTCCGGGGAGTGGAACGATGGTCTTCACTGCCTAACTCGGGCGGGAGAGCCAAGTGGGGTGCCTTAGGATTAGTCCCTTTGGCTGGGGATTTAGTACTTTTAGTTTTATCCCCTTTCACTTTTAACACTTCATCTCATTTTGATGGTAATTTTTGTTGGTTTGCCCATGATTTGCTCCTCGGATGTTTTTGTAGATAAAAGGCACGTCGCTCCGAGACTTAGCTTGGTCAACGTTCTGGCTCTCAATTATTTGCGGAGGTCTGAGGTCTTTGTCAGTGAGGATAGACAGCTGCGAGCCGCTCACTTAGTACTTGACTACAAGCCTCTATCAAGAATCTTCTAGGAGGTGGGTCAGGCAATAAGAGCTGGTGACGCTTGATTAGCCCGCATAGACGTTTCGTTGCTCGACTTTTTGGCTCGGAGAGACCTTCCACCTATTGTGTTACCGCTTCAACAGGTTTTGCCCGAGGCAGCAGCAGCGCCAAGGGAGGAGGTTGCCTCTTCTCGTTTATCACTCGAGAAGGAGATAGACAAATTTCATTTTGAAGAAGGGGAGATTCAAGAGGCTCCCTTAATTAACATTTCAGACATCGATGAGGAGGCTCATAGGCACTTGGGTGTCCACTTCCCTACCTTGGTAGTTGCTCGTCTAGACAGTACCTCCGAAGAAAAAAAGGACGAGATGGCATTGATCCCAGGGAACAGAAGCCTGAGAGACCTCATGGCTACAAGGAACAAGGGGACAACTTCACAAGAAGTTCCCAAGTCTCAAGTTCCTCCTACTCTTCCCCCTCCTCCTCCTCCGCTCCCTACTGACCTTGGACTGAAAGTCATTCCTGATCTAAAGAAGAAAAGGCCGATTCAAGAGCTTGAAGAAGGGGAGGTGGGTCCTCAAAAGGGGGTTAAGCAATAGAAGGTGGTTAAAAACCCTCAGGACAAGAGGTCCAACTCTGTGGACAGTCGGGAGGAGTAAACCAGGGTTGATGTGCGCCTTCCGCAATGCACCTGGTCTTCTCGGCTGGAGGTGGATGGGATTGCCATCCCTTGGAACGCCTCAGTCAGGGACTTTCAAAGGGGGCGTGTAGGCTATATTACTGAAACCCTAGAGTAGCCTCTTTTACTCCCCAGGGACATGGAGGCTTACAGGCGCTTCAAGCAAAATGACCTCTTCCTGTCCCTGAAGAGGGACCTCGCCATGGTAAGCAATCTATCATATCCTTGAAGTTAAATGTTAAGTTGTACTTTCGTTCTTTCCTTACTTTTTTACTCGTGTGATTCTTCTGTTGTCTTTAGATAGGTTGCTCAGCAAGTTTTTGTGGCCGAGGAGTGGGTTCGCGATGCCCGTAATGAGGCCAACGCTGAGGCCCTCTCCCGTGCTAACGTTGAAAAATCCCTAAGGGCCCTTAAACAAGAATAGGCAGAGCTGTTCGAGAATCTGAAGGAAGCAGACAAGGCTCAATTGAGTGCCGAAGCGGGTTTAAAGACCATGGAGAGGTAGGCCAAGGATCAATGTCAAAAGCTGCACCTGACTGAGATAGACCTAGCCACCTAAAGGCAGCTGGTCATAGACCTTAAGGTTGAGCTGCAGAAGGCCAAGGAGGCAGCTCAACTGGCCAAGGAAGCAGCCGAGACTGAGAAGCAAGCGTCTTATCTACTCGGCGTGAAGGAAATGCAAGTTAGGCTCGTTAAGGAGCTTTCAGAGGTATGCAAGGATTACTGCAATGCGACATGGGATAGGGCCCTTAGTGTTGCAGGAGTCCTTGCAGACTCTGCTTGGAGGCAGCCTGGAAGTGTATATTATCACCCGAAAATTTGTGAAGTCCCAGGTGCCATCCCCTCTCCCTCTGCCCTTGCTCTAAAGACTTCTGAGCAGCCCCTAACTATCCAAGCTGCTCTCCCTCTCCCTGAGGCTTCAAAGGGATCCAGCCAAGCTGGTGATCAAGGCCAGGGGGCTGAGGGGGACAAAGACAAGGGTAAGGACAAGGAGAAAAAGCCCTCCTCAGAAGCCAAGAACGTTGCCAAGGACAAGGAAGCTGTAGCTAAGGTGAAGGAAGCAGAGGCCAAGACTAAAGAAGCTGATCCTAAGGCCAAGGACGCTCCTACCTCCTAGTCGAGCCAGAAAGAAGACCTTCTTGCTCCTAAGGCCAAGGCTTAGCACTTTAGGATTTTCTTGTAGTTTTTTTTTTTTTTTTTTTTGGTAGTGGCACTCTGTCACTGAATATAATGTACTCCTCTTTATTTAATGAAAATGCTTTTCTTCTTATCTCTTACACCTTTACTTTATATGCTCTGAAGCTTATTACTATTACAAATAAACTTGAACTGTTGCCACTCTAGCTTTAACAAAAACTAACAACAATGTTCTACCACTAGTGTAAGTAATTTGACTAAGTACCAACAATGAAAGCTGAATCTAATAAGTAATAAACTTTGTGAAGAATAAAAAAGGAGAGATATTCTTCACTCTACTCAATACTTAGATAAATAACTAAGGACATTAACTTACTCAGAGCTACCAATCTGGGGAGTTGGTTGTGATCTTGGATCCGTTTTAACACTTAGTGAGAATCATATAGATATCACAGTGTTAATTTTACCAAAGTATGCGGTCCGAGGAGCCTGACATAGCTTAGGTTCTATTTAATACTTAGAAAGAATGGATAGATGTATTTGAGTGTTAATTTTACCAAAATATGTGGTCCGATGAGCCTGACATAATTTAGGTTTTGTTTAACCACTTATATAAAGATGTCATAGAGTGTTAATTTCCCCAAAGCATTTGGTTCAGGATCCAGGCATGACTAAGGTTCTGTTTAAACACTTATATAAATATATCATAGAGTGTTAATTTCCTCAAAGTATCTGGTCCGAGGATCCAAGCATGACTAAGGTTCTGTTTAAACACTTATATAAAGATGTCATAGAGTGTTAATTTCCCCAAAACATCTGGTCCGAGGATCCAGGCATGACTAAAGTTATGTTTAAACACTTATATAAAGATGCCAACAAGTATTAATTTGGCCAAAGCATGTGGTTTGAGGAGCCAAACATGACTAAGATTCTGTTTAATACTTGTATAAAGAATGAATAATAGGAAGTACAATGCCTTTATACAACAAATGAACATATTGACAAGGGAAACATTTATTAATAATAATACATTTTCAGGTTGTTTACATTCCAAGGGTGCGGTATTACATGCTCATCTAAGTCTTCCAAAAAATATGCTCCTATACTGACCACCGAGGTGATGCAATATGGTCCTTCCCAATTGGGCCCTAGCTTTCCCCACGCCGGATTCTTTGTAGTACCCAGAACCTTCCTTGACACCAAGTCACCAGGCACTAATGGCCTCAGCTTCACATTAGCATCATTACCTTGCTTGAGTTTGTGTTGGTAGTATCTCAATTGAATCATTGCACTTTCTCTTCTTTCTTCAATGAAGTCTAAGCTCTTTTCTAGCAACTCATTGTTACTGCTCGGATTAAATGAACTGGTCCTTAGCTTTGGGAAGCTAGTTTCTAAATGAATAACAGCCTCGGTTCTATAAGTCATTGAAAAGGGGATCTTCCCAGTTGACCTACGAGGCATGGTTCGATATGTCCAGAGGACGTATGACAGCTCTTCTACCCACTTTTCCTTCGCATCATCCAACCTCTTTTTGAGTCCATTAACTATGACCTTGTTAATAGCCTCGGCTTGTCCATTTCCTTGGGGATAAGCTGGAGTGGAATACCTGTTTGTAATTCCAAGATCACAACAGTATCTCCTGAAAGATTTGCTGTCAAATTGAAGACCATTGTCTGAGATGGGGGTACGAGGGACCTCGAATCGTGTGATAATATTTTTCCAAACAAATTTTTTGGCATCGACGTTCCTGATATTTGCCAAAAGTTTAGCTTCAACCCACTTGGTGAAGTAGTCTGTACCGACCAACAAATATCTCTTATTCCTTGCTGCCTTGGGGAAAGGACCAACGATGTCTAAGCCCCATTGAGCAAATGGCCAAGGGCTGGATAGGGGGTTAAGGACTCCTCCTGGTTGATGTATATTTAGTGCAAATTTTTGGCATTGATCACACTTCCTCACATATTCTTGCACTTCTTTCTTCATATTTGGCCACCAATAGCCCTGAGTGATGGCTCTGTGAGACAAAGATCTACCTCCTGTATGGCTTCCACAAATCCCTTAATGTAATTCCTCAAGGAGTAGCTCTGATGCCTCAAGGTGAATGCAGAATAGATATGGCCTAGAAAAAGAGTGTTTATACAATTTTTGATCCTCGGATAGCCAGAAACAAGGTGTCTTTCTCCGTACTTTGTCAGCTTCTGATTTATCCTTCGGCAAGATGTCCTCTCTCAAGAATAGTACTATGGGATCCATCCAGCTAGGCCTTACTCTGACTTGGTTAACATGGGCCACCTTTCGCTTTACCTCCGTGGATTTGTACAAGTCTTCTATAAGGATAACCTGAGGTAAGCTCTACACTGAGGAGGTTGCAAGCGTGGCTAGGGAATCAGCATATGTGTTTCCACTTCTAGGGATGTGTAGCAGGCTGAATGATTCAAACCTTGATTGCAAATGGCTAACTTGACTTAAGTACCCTTGCATTCTCTCATCTCTTGCTTCTAACTCACCCTTCACTTGGCCAACAACTAGTCTTAAGTCCGAGAACATCTTTACTATTTTTCCCTCTATTCTTTGAACCATGGACATTCCTTCCAGTAGAGCTTCATATTCAGCCTCATTATTTGTAGTTGAGAAGCCCAGTCTTAATGACTTTTCAATGGTGATTTATTCAGGAGAAACCAGAACTAGCCTCACTCCGAAACCCCTTTGATCTACTGCACCATCAACATATACCTTCTAGAATAAAGGTTCTTGTAGGGAGATTGTGCCAACTAATTTTCCATCCATGTTTTGTGTCGCTGCCACTTCTTCTAATGGGGGTATAGTAAACTTGGCCACCAGGTCTGCAAGGACCTGGCCCTTGACAGAGATACGAAGCATGTACTTGATGTCAAAAGCCCCTAAAACTGTGCCCCATTTAGCAATCCTCCCCGTGTAATCAGCACTTCGAAGTAAAGCCCCGAGTGGAAGCTGAGTCAGGACAACAACTGTATGTGCTTGAAAGTAATGAGGAAGTTTTCGTGTAGCATGCACCACCACCAAGATGGCTTTCTCCAGTGGTAAATAACGAACCTCGGCCTCATGTAGTAACTTGCTCATATAGTAAACTGGCCGTTGTATGCCACTGTCAACTCGTATCAACACCAAACTTACAGCATGAGGGGCCACAACGATATAAGCAAACAGGACCTTATCCACCTCAGGACTGGACATGATAGGCAACCGAGATAGATATTATTTAAGTTACTGGAAAGCCAAAGTACACTCCTCGGTCCACTTAAATCCCTTCCACTTATTCATCAAGAGGAAGAAGGGTCTGCACCTTTCTGCTGACCAAGAAATAAACTAGTTCAAGGCAGTAGTCATTTCGGTAAGCTTTTGGACCTCTTTGGGATTTCGAGGTGGTTGTAAACTGTTAATGACTTTGATTTGATCAAGATTGACCTCAATTCCCCTGTGAGTTACTATGTAGCCCAAGAACTTGCCTGATTCCACAGCAAATGAGCACTTGGATGTGTTTAAGCACAACTTGTGTTTCCTCAGAATTTCAAAGATGTTTCCGAGGTCTCCTACATGCTCAGATACCACCTTACTCTTCACCACCATGTCGTCTATATATACCTCAATACTTTTGCCCAACAGCATCTACAAGTTCCTTGGATGGGCGTCGAAGTGATTGCTTTTTGGGAGTGATGGATGGGTTAACATTTAAATGATGGCAGATGCAGTTTGGGTCCACCCTCGGTGCTTCGTAAGCATTCCATACAAACACGTCAATATTTTTCCTAAGAAATTCTACTAGCTCTTTCTTCTCTTGGGGAGGTAGCTGAGTTCCAATCAGAAAGAACTTCTCTGGGTCATCACCGACCATAACTGTTTCTAAATCTTCACATTTTGTCTCTTCGGCTGGTCCATTTATAGGCAATGCCAGAGCCTTTGATTGCTACAAGCCCCCTCCAACAGAGGCCGATGACTCAGCTTGAGGTTGATGTAAGATGGTAGCCACTAGGCATTGCCTAACTGTGGATTGACTCTCCACGATTTCTTCAATGCGACCCCCCGACGAATATTTCACCTTCTAGTGCAAAGTGGAAGAGACAGCCTCCAGGGCATGAAGCTAGGGTCTAGTTACAATGGCTATGTAGGGGGAATAGGCATCCATCATGATGAAATTTACCTTCACCACTTCTGAACCAGCTTGCACGGGTAGTTTTATCTGACTCCTCGGAATGACTACCTTTCCATCAAAACTTACTAGAGGAGAATTGTAGGCCGTCAAGTCCTCGGGTCTTAAATTTAGCCCCCTATATAAGTCAGAGTACATAATTTCGGCACCACTACCCTGGTCTACCATCACTCTCTTTACGTTATACCCACCAATCCTGAGCGTGACCACCAAAGCATTGTCGTGGGGCTGTATAGTTCCAATCTTATCCTCATTCGAAAAACTTAGTACCGGTTAAATATCCATTCTAGCCCTCTTTGGCTCTATATTATCATCCTCGGCTTACAGCCGAGCCACAGACATCACTCTAGAGGGACAAGAACTGGTTCTCCTTGGAGCAGTAAAGATGACAATGATCATTCCCAGAGGAGGTCTTGAAGAAGCATCTCTCTGGGATTTCGAACCTGTTTGGCTCCCTTGGCCACTAGAATGATGTAGAAGTTGCTTCAACTTTCCTTCTTGGACCAGCTGGTCCAAATGGCCCCACAAATTTTTATAATCCTCTGTAGTGTGTCTCTGGTCCTGATGGTACTGGCAATAAAGGTTCCGGTTGTGCCTCATGGGGTTTCCAGCCATCTTGTTTGGCCATTTGAAGAACAACTCATTTTTAATCTTCTCCAGAACCTGATGCATCGGTTCTCAGAACATCGCATTAACCGCCTGAGTATTAGCAAATCCTGATTGCCTAACAAAGTCTTTTCGAGGCCGGTTGTTATTGTTGTACTGGTCCGACCTGAAATCCCTCCTCTCTTGAGGGATAACTTTAGTTTTTCCTTTCCCTAACTATTGGTCTTCCTCAACTATCTTGTACTAATCAATCCGATCTATGAGTTGGCGCACACTGGTGATACATTTGCCAGTCAAAGACTTCCTTAAACCATGCTCGGCTGGGAGGCCGGCTTTGAAGGTGCTGATGGCCACGTCATCAAAGTCACTATCAATCTCGTTGAATATTTCCCAGTATCGGTTTGAGTACGTCTTCAGAGTCTCCCCTTCTTGCATGGATAAGAACAATAGGGAATCTATAGGCCGAGGGACCCTAGTACACGTAATAAAATGAGAGCGAAATGCCCGGGTGAGCTCCTTGAAGGAATCTATGGAATTTGCCCTTAGGCCGTCGAATCATCTCATCGCAATGGGTCCCAGACTGGATGGAACACCTTGCACATCAAGGCTTCATCCTTAAAATGGATAGCCATTCTCTGACTGAAATGGCTCACATGGTCCATTGGGTCTGTTCATCCATTGTAGATGGTGAGCGTTGGCTAATGGAAACGCCGAGGAAGAGTTGCTCCTTTAATCCTGCGCGTGAAGGGCGACTTGGAAATTTGGTTCAACGCTTTGCTCATAGCGTCATTTCCCAATCCTCTATGAGTTGGGCTCTTGTATCTGTGTTCACGATGGTATTCCTTTTCATATGAGAAAGATTCACTAGGAGGAGTCCTTGATCTACTTCGATAACTACCATCCTTCTCATCATCAGAAGAGGAGTCAGACTAGAAGGGAGTTCGTCTTTGTCGTGCATGATGTAATTCCTTCTTTAGATGGTCAATTTCCCTTTGCATAGCTCTGTTGTTTTGCTCCTGAGAGACATGACTCCTAACTCGAGAGTAACTTTTTCTAGTATGTGCGATGTGTACGCTACCTTCTCGATCCTGCTTGCGTTCGAGGTTAAGGAAATCATCTTGTCGTTGGGAACCCATGGATTCATGTTGATGGGGACCTGATCTTACTATAGTTAAACGTTGCACTCACTATTACACAAGTTCTTCCCACAAACGGTGTCAATTGTAAGGTCACGTTTTGCAGCCTAAACCCAAAAATGTATGGGATCTTGGCTCAGTGAGCCCAATATAATAAATTTGTAGAGCGTAGGTCAAAGAACTGGGCCTTAATGAATTGAAGAACAACTAGTATGGATTTAAATGATGATCAAACAAAAACAAGGAGCATTGATCTGAATCAATTCACTATCCGAGGAGGTAAGTCTTCATATAAATCAACTAAACCATATACAAATATAATTTTAATGGCTATAGTGTTCTCTCTCTATTTTTCTGATCCCTCTCTCATGAAGGGTCTCTTACATTATATAGCTCTCTTTAAACCATCTTGATCCTACACTTATTGGTCATCTGAGCCCTTATTTGAGTACCTATCCTATCAGACACCCTCTTTGGCTTTCTGTGAGTTGTAGTAGCTAAGGCAGCATTGTTCAGAGGTCTTCTCCACGTAAATGCGGCCAGAAAAGTAGTTGCAATGCATTCAATGCGGTGATAGCAGCTTTCCCTTAGATATTTTCGGGTTCCCCTCCTTCTCATATGTTCATGATGCACGTCCCTATCACTGGAGCTTCATGGAAGGTCACTCTGATCATTGGAATACATATTTGAGCTGTACCTATCGTACTCAAGGAGATATTCCTCCTCGGACAACCTTTCAATTTGTATCTTGCTCATTAAATCCTGAGCCTAAACCGTTCATTATCATTCGTTTCTCCTCGGACCACTCAAGCTCTTAGCCAAGGCCCAAGGCCTAATATATAATTTGGGCTCTTAATCCTACAAAAATTAAGCATAAATAAAAGTTTATGGATTAAATAATAAATAACATTTTATTGACAATAAATTTAACATGCGTGTTAAAAACATTAAGAGCATACAATATAAAGATTAGATTTTCAAAATATGTAACCATGTTAATTTTTTTTTTTTGGGAATTGTAGCCGAACTTTGTCCAAAAATAAATATATGTATGAATAGTAAATAAGATCTGATTGATACAAAATTTGACATGCATATTAAGAAAATAAAATAAAAAAATGAAATCCAATTACTAAAATTTCAAAATATATAGCAAAATTTGTAACCATATATGTGTGTGTGTTTGGAGAATAAAAGTAAATAGTAAGGCTTAAATTACCCCAAAAAACACTTGATCATGATCAATTTGTAAACCTATGAAAGGGAAAATTCGAGCAATAACATTGGCATTTTTTGTGTGTGTTGGGGGGGGGGGGGGGGGGGGGCGAGAGTAAATACATTCGCCCTATAGTTAAGGTTGTTGGAAATATTTGAGTGAATAAACAAGTTTTGATACATAATTAATATCCCAAATAATTAGCAAGAACGTAAAATAAAAAGGAGTTTAGAATGATCTTATAATGCTATAAAGGAGTTTAGAACGATCTTATAATGCTATAGAATCATGCTGTGAAAGCGTTGTCCATAAAGGTTGATTCGTGCCACCCGGAGTAAAACTTAGTGTAACTGGTTCTCTTGGCCAAACAACCCCCCATGATTAGACTTTAGCATCAACCTTCGTATTGGACGCACTTCCACTCACAAAGGTTCAAGAACAACTTTCTATTGCCTTTCCTTAGAACAAATATAAATTATAGAAAAATATGTTGGAGGGACATAGAATAAGATTGTGTATATCTAAATCTAGAGTAGTAAAACTATGACCTATAAAAAAAGGCATGATGATGGGTATTATAGAGGCTATTCATGATAACAATAACATATACTTATTGGTAACTAATACCCATAAAAACCCAACGACTATATTATCTATCATTGCCTAACGGCTATTTTTCTCATAATTGTCTAACGACTATTTTTCTCATAAATTTCTAATGGCTTTAAAATAAATAAGAATAAAAGCGTTTGGAACAAACACCCATACCAACAAAGGTCAATTTACTTTACCTTCTCACTTTTTCAATGTGATACTTCATCCTGTTGTGCATTGCCAATTTAATTAAAAATGCTATCTTTTCCATTACTATTTATGAAATTACTTATATCTACCACTCTGGTCCACACATGTAACATAAGTTGAGAAAAATAAAGCCATAAATGTGCTCAACTAGTCTCTCTTTTAGACACACACAAATCAGCAAAGTGAATGGAGAGAGTTTGGTTTGAAAAATGAAAAGGACAATCAATCGTACTTTGTGTAGAACCATCTTTAGGTGGCTCTTTACTCAAAACTTCATTTGTCTGTGAACAATAAATGGACAGACTAACATTTTCAATTGACTCAATACACAAAGGATAAAATGTAGAATTGAAAAGGTCAAAGAATTAAAGTCAAGTAACCATAATTACATGGGGTAAACTGTCTTTACCTAAAAAAAAAAAGTTAAAGTTTGTCCTCTCTTTTTAAAATTAATGGAGTAATGGGATATGAAAAATTTTATAATAACTTATAGTAAAATTTTTAAGTACTCTTAGAGTATAGAGAAATAGTACTTTATCTTCTCACATTTATGGTGGACCTTACCATGAATTTAATGAGTGGACTCCATCATGAATGTGAGAAGAGTAAGTGTCATTATCAGTACTTCTAGAGTACCTAAGAATTATTCTATTTTATTCACATTTACTAGCACGATAATCTTTTTTCTTTTTTTTTAAAAAAAAAAATCTAGCATGATAAGGTTTTCTTTTTTAATTAGAGAATTTAAATTTTATGGCATCCGCACTTGATGATTGCTTTTTATCATTAGGTTTTTTGTGTAAGCAAGAATAAAACCTCAGATCTCTTATTCGAGGACAATAAACTTTATTAATTGAGCTAACTAGAACCCACAACTAGCATGATAAGGTGTAATTGAAATAATATCACATTCATATAGGTCCGATATTAACACTAATCACAACATACCGCCTCAATAGTTGTGAAAAAGGTTATAAAATACTTTGAATATATATTTATTGTATTTAGTTTGGAAAATTTTTACATCTAAATTGGTTTGAAGGAAAATTATTGTAACTTACTATGCAGCAATTGATAAAATCATCTATGTGTATATCTACATAACATATTCAATTGGAGGAAAACTTTGTCAATTTAAATATACTTCAAAAAAAAAAAAAATCCACCAGCATACATGGTAGAATTTTGTGATACTTGAATTAATTAACAGATTTATGTAAAAAATATTTTACAAATATTATTAAAACTATCATAATAATTAGAGTGCCACTTGAAACTCTAAATTAAAAATCACAATGTGTGTGTGTGTGTGTTGGTTTGGGGGGGGGGGGGGGGGGGTCGAGGCCCAATGGAGGATTAGACTTGGATCAAGGCCCACTATAATTAATTTGTAAAGATGGCATGCAGACCAATACTTAAGCTTTCTACATGATGAATTATCTCAAAGAAGTAAATAAAGGTAGAAAGATTAAGTCAAATAAAGTTGATTTGAGGCAAAAAGAGTTGGTTCATTGTTCCTCGAAGTGGCTAAAGAGCCCTTTTACATTTGGAAGATTCCAAGGTTTTGTATTTTCTCTCCTCTCTGTGGGATCCGATTCCTATTCATTGAGAATCTCCTCTCGTTTATAGTCATCCAACTCTCATCCTGGCCCTCCACATGGAGGGTTGTTGATTTCCCTCTAGGGTACTTGTCTCATCTTTCCTTTTGAGGACATGCTGAGTAAACTACAAGCTGTATTGGCACTTTTCAAGTGTCATTCAGCCATTAATGCAGCTGACATGGTTGGTGCAGTGCATTCAATGCGGAGGTAATGGATGCTTCTTTGGGAAGCTTCCCTTTCCCCTTATCTATGCTTGTCATTGTAGCCTCCCTTGGTTCCCACATTCTAGCATTGCGTGGCCTTCATCTCGTCCTCTTCATGTGGTCCTCACTTGAGGGTTTTCCTCAAGCTATCCAAATCTTCGGCTACGAAGCTCTTCTTTTAAGTTATTTTGGCTCATTTGGGTCAAGTTGATTATTAACTAGGCCTACATATTCCTTGGACTTGGCCTAACAAGGTTACTACTCTAAGCCTCCCCCCCCCCCTCCACAAAAATATATATATATATATATATATGACAAAATTTATATATAGTATCTTAGGTGCTATTTCTTAGGTTCCCATTTTAAGATTCTATCATGTGGCTATTTAACTAAAAAATACACTTCTATTTCATGAGAAAAAAGCCATATGACAAAATTTTAAGAGAGGAACCTAAAGAAACAGCACCTAAGTCTTGCTCACCCATATATATATATATGAGTTGGGTTCAAGTTACACTTGGTGTAACTCTAAACAATATTACACCACGCAATAACTTGTTAATGAATTTATATTTTGAAAATACCATTGTTAGATTACATGTTCTATATGTTTTAAACATGCATGCCAATTTTCATATCAATCGGATGTTATTTACCATTTTAAACTACAAAAACTCGAATTTATACAATTGATTGATGACATGACTATTGATATTTGATTACTTTGAAATTTTGCAAGCATGAAAAATAGTCGATTTGTTAAAATTCACATCCAATTAAAAAATATTGATTAGCGTAACATTGCTTAACTAGGTGTAACTTGAACCCAACATCTCTCTCTCTCTCTCTCTCTCTCTCAATATATATATATATATATATATATATATATGTAGCCACAAAGTATGAATAATACATAATATGCAAATTTTATTAAATTGAAATACAAAATTATATAGATGATTAAAATAATTAAAATAAATATTAAATTTTATTTTAAACTTCTTGAAATTTTTGATAATAAAATTTTAATTGTACTAGAACTCTTAATTTCTTGAATTTTAGATGATAGAGTTCTACATAAATTAAATTCCCCTAACAATTAATAAGATAGATAAAACTTTAGTTGGAATAGAATTTTTAATTTATTGAAACTTGGCTAATATAATTTTAGCTAAATTAAATATTCTAAAAATAAATAAAATTTTAGTTTGAATAAAAATTTTAAATTTTTATAAATTGGCATAATCACAACTTCTTAAACCCAACTTTAATTTATCATAACAAAAAAAAAAAAAAAATGTTATGTCCACAACATATCATAGGTGTCAAGTTATTATTGATTATTACTAATGTGTTAAAAAAAAAATCGATAGTAAACCCAAATTAGAACCAATTTATGGTGTAGACAATTGACATAATATTTCTTAAAAAAGAAAAAAGAAAAAAAAAATCCAACTTTTATTAGGCAAAATTAAGTTTTGGTGAGAAGACGGGTGACGTTAACAATATCCCACGCCGACGCTGACAGCAGAATCCCTAAAAACAAAGGTCAAGATTTAATAATCCGTATTAGTATCACATTCACACCGTTGCTCTAGCATGTACGGCACCTTCAGATGCTAAGCTAAGCCTACAGAGAATGAATGAGATAGAGAGAGAGACACACACACAGAAGATAACCTTTGAAAACAGCGTCCCTCTTTACCCCGCAGGAAGGACCAAGCCCACCAGGTAAAAAACCCCATCTTTGATTTTCTTGTTTTTGGGAATATTCTTGCAGATTTTGACTATGAAATTTTCATATTCCTCTGTTGCTTATGGGTATTACATGCTTCAATTGATGCAAGCGCATTGTTTATTGTTGTTGGGGCTTTTTTTTTTTTTTTCGATTTAAGGCATTTGCTTCAGATCCAAACTATTAAAAGGGTGGAATTGTTTCAAGTGCTAAAAAATTGTTGAATTTTGTGGGTTTTTTTTTTCTTCTCTCCAAATGTTGAGAATTCTTAATTTTTATCTATAAAACAAAGGAATAGCAAGTGTTTTTCATCTGGGTATAGAGAATTAAGCTGAAAACTGTAAATCTATTTGTTGCTTTGATTGTATTTGGTACTGAACAGGCCTCATATTCCACCTGTTAAATGAAAATTACTTGCAGTTAGATTTCATGTACTATTTTTCATCACTGTATTAAGTTGTTTTCCCAACTGGGTTGTGATCGGGAGGAAGTTGTTTTCCCTTTTGATGTTGGAATTGGATATCTCCTTTTTTTTTTTTCTTCAAATGAAAGAAAATTAATGCAAAAATATCTTTATGGAAGACCAATTGCGTCACCTTTATGATCTGGACCATTTTGCCTGCATAAAATCATAGTTGTTCAAGCACATATTAAAATGTTATTAGTATTTTTCCCATAGGAGACAACATTGTTTTCAACTAGTTTTAATTGGTAAAGAAATCAGCTTTATTTTATATATGTATGTATGCATTTATTTATGATGATATGAGCTTCTGCTCTTTCTTGAACGAAGCTGTATTGGGGTATCACCTTCTAATTTGTCTACATTAATTTCTTTGTAGCAGGGAAAATTTCCATATACTTGCATAGATGACAAGGTTGTACATTGTTTTTATTTTGTTTTATATTACATAATAAGCTTGAAATATTGATTACCAAAAAATTTGTTTGGAAAAATATTATCACAAAAATTCAAGGTTGAATGCACCATTCTTTACATATATAGCTGTTATGCTTTGTTATATAGGATATAGCATTATCTACAGTTTGTCATAGATGAGCCAGTGGCCTCTTTATTCTGTTGCCTAAACCTGCAATTGTTTTCTCTCTCCAGATGTTATACACCACAGCAGTTAAAGCCAATTACCAGGTAATTTTTTGAGTAAAACTTTTTCGTTATTAACATATTATGCCATTCCATCATGATTCTTTAACTAACCAATTATATAAAAATATGTTTTAAATTCCATTTGTGAATTGGCAATCCAAAAGATAATTAAGTCTCTCCAATTCTAAGTATGGACCTTTTGGGGAGAACTAGACATCTTTTAATCCCATAAAAGCACCCCTATGTAAAATTGTACAAGTAGAAAGTAGAGAAAAATAATATGGTAAAAAGCTTAGGAGTAGGTGAAAACATCATACCTAGTGGTTCCTTAAAAAAAAAAAAAAAGACCTAGGAGTCTTATGGCATGTTTGGATGGAGGGGGAGAAGAGGGGAGTTGAGAAAGGGAATAAAAGTGG
The DNA here is from genome assembly GCF_932294415.1 of Quercus robur. Taxonomy (NCBI): domain Eukaryota; kingdom Viridiplantae; phylum Streptophyta; class Magnoliopsida; order Fagales; family Fagaceae; genus Quercus; species Quercus robur. The sequence goes on from NC_065535.1 coordinate 84,482,677, forward strand.
TATAATTCACTTTGTTTGGATGTGTTTTTCAAAGGAAGGAGAAGGGGTTTGAGGGGATTTGGAGAGGTGAGATAGCCCTCCAAATCCCTCCTTTTTTATTTCCCCCAAATTGGGGGAAATTGGAGTGGAGGGGTTCCACTTATATTAAAAATATATATATTAAATTGTCAATATTGCCATGATGATGTCAATTTATATCTATTTATTTAAATTGAATAAAAGAGAGATATAATTATCAATTTATATGATGTGTTAACATTTCCTTACCTTCTCATTTTAATTTTTAAAGGGTCCAAACAAAGGGAGCGGGACATATTTATTCTCTTCACCCAACATTAATTTTTTACAATGTGTTTGGATACATGGATGGGGAGGAGAGGAGAGGAGAGGAGCGTAGATTAAAAGGGGATGGGGTTTTAATTAGGTGGATTCAGAGAGAGTTTCAACGTATTTTTAAAAAAAAAAAATTGTTAATTGCGCTTATGATGTCAATTTCTATCTATTTCTAAAAATTAGATAAAATGGAGGTATAATTGTCAATTTATATGATATCTTATCAGTTCCTCATATTCCCTTTTTAATTTGTAAAACATCCATGCAAAGGAGAGGAATATCGTTTCCCCTCCCCTCTACTTAATTTTAAAACATCCAAACAAAGGGATCATTCTCCTCCCCTCTCCTCTTTATCACCCCCTCACCCGCTACTTTCCTCTCCCTCCAAATTTCCAAACATATAATAAAATATCCCAAGGGGAAAGGATAATCTCCACTTTCCTCTCCTCTCCTTTTCTTGTATCCTTATTAACTCACCACGCTCCCTCCAAACTTGTAAACACACCGTTGGGCCTCACGTTGAAGGAGGATGTATTTACACAAGTGTGGCGCGTTATCATTCTAATGCACCGGAAGGATCAAGCAATTCGTCATTGTTTTGTGCTTAAAAATATGCCAATCAATCATTTAGGTAAAAGAAACGCTTGGAGATTTAGAAAACTGGGAAGCTGATCAGTCTTGCTAGTTTAGTGAAGCTAAGACTTGGGAATGGTGAAAGGCTGCTAAAGTGAGCAAGGTTATACATGCTAATAAATCGTACCAAAAGTTCATTATGCATACCAAATGCAGGGGTGAAGTGTGTGTTAGGTGTGTTTTAAAAGAGTTCCCACATTATTTAGTATGGAAGTTTTGTAAGTTTCATTTATTAAAAAAAGAAAAAATAAATAAAAAAAAGAAAGAAAGAAGAAGAAGCATCTTGCAGCTTAAAATTGACCCAGACTAGCTAATAACTAGACCTTCTAAACAAAACCTTGCAAACTAGTTGCTGAAATGAATAGAAATAGATCAAATTCCAGCAATTATAAAGTTACAAAGTACCTCAAATCTTCAAATCCAGCAAGTTCCATCCTTTTGTATATATTGCTTGGTAATTTAATCATATATAGTCAAAGGGACATAAACGCAACAAGGGGATATAATGAAAGTACATAAAAAGTATGCAAGAGAGAAACAAACTCTTTATTGCTATAGACTATTTTTATTGAAATTTTCCAGCCTTGAAATCGGACTAATTTCAAGAATAACCACTTACAAATAAAGTTTGTATTTTTCGTGGCCCTCTAATTTCTCCATCACATAGTTTACTAGATTGTCTTGAGAGTAGCTTTTCCTTTATTACCATCCATAGGGTAAAAGAATGTAGCGAGAATTGCTGAGGAAAACCAATAGATATCCATGTAATTCACCATAGGTTTGTTACTGCTAACAGAATTCAATGTATCACTAGAGTTATAAACTCCACTTGGAGAAGAAAGTCGAGTAGTAGTCATTTTTATTACTTGAGAAATCAGTTGTGGGAATACCCCTACCCTTTTTGAATCTTCTAGTCTCATTCTTTGTCACTTCTAGCAATTAGAGTAAAACTTAGGTATAATAATTTAGATGCAGTGTATTAAGTTCTCTAATTAAATTCAAAAACTTGAATGCATTGTCCAATAAAACAAAATTAGTGTTTCTTTTTTAAAGATAATTAAATTTAATGCAATCATAGAATTCAATTGAGAAATCTAATATACTGTACCTAAGATGTTGTACTTAAGTTTTACCTTAACAATTATCAGCAACAATTTGGCTATGGGTATAATGTTGGTTATCATGCTCTAAGATTTAATTTATTTATTTATTGAGATTTTCAATAACATGCTTTGTGCATAATTTTTTGACTCGGCAAAGAAGTCCGTTGAAGGATGCCTAAACACTATGAAATATGGTCTTTGATAAAGAGTTAGCATAGATTATTAGAATTCCAATTTTAGATATTATAATCATAATAAATTACAAGTTACCTCTTTTGATTTGGCCTTACCACAATGTAGTCCATAAACTTTCAATTTTTACATTTGACCTTCTAAAGTTTGGATTAAAATGAAATTATTAGGGTTTTGTCCAAAGTACCCCTATTGGTTTTTTTAACCAAACCCTAAGGTGCTAAAATGCAACAGTTGAAAAAGTATGTGGGACTAAGTTGTGATTGGATCAATCCATTATGGGGTCATTTGTTTGTCCAAAAAAAAAAAAATCATCTGTTAATTTGGATGGAACCTAACCATGTCGTTTTAATCCAAACTTTAGGGGTCAAATGTAGTAATTGAAGTTTGTGACTAAATTGTGATAGGGTCAAACTATAAAGGGGTACATTATCATGTGATGAGCATAATTATTTATCTATTTATTTACTTTTATTTTTATAAAAGGTGCTATGATGTGTACCGAATGTGGTTATCATGGTTTTAAAATCTTGATGTTAAGTCATAGATTCTCAAATAGTTATTTATTTTTCTATGAAGCTTATAATTAAGACAGAATTGAAATGTTTATATTAGGTGGTCTCTTAATTTTAGCAATCAGTAATATGGTCCGTGAGAAGAATGTGAACCATGCTTTCTTTAAAGTCTGAATATTGGAAAATTATATTTTAAAGATTGTTTTGACAAGGGAGTTGCTGATGCTGGTAGACTTATTTTTTCCACATAAATATCGAAGCACCAATGAATTTGGAATCACCAAATTAAGGTAATATTTGTTACAAAAGCCATTGGGATATATACAAATGATGTTATAAGAATTACAACGAACATTTTGATTACATACAAAATTTGATTAAAAACGAATTACAGCTTCGTGTAAAAGCACATATGAAGCAATCAAATATGAACAACTCGTTCATTACAAAAGGAAATTCATGGATATTTATATTTAAATGGAGGGCTCCAGTAAGAAACGTGTGACCATCCAAAGAATAAGATCACACAACCTCAAACCTTAAGAAAGGACTGATTTTCTTTACATGATTATATCCATAGAACTCTTACAGCCAATACTGCAACGAGAAAGTATCTCATGAGGCCAGTTTAAGGAGTGTTCCTCTCATATTTGGCGGGTCTAATTATACTCTTGTGGGATCTGTATGTTATGAGGGAAACGTTGCATAAACTGGTTTCATAAGATAATTTTTCTAGTGCATAAACTGGTTTCATAAGATAATTTTTCTAGTGCAACATGGCCCACATTGAAGAAAATCTTATTCTTATCCAAAAATAAAATAAAAGTAACTTGACTAAAGATATCTTTGTTTGCCAAAGGAAATAACAATTTTATTCGTGAGAAATTCTACTTAAAAATATAAAATTTTATTTATAAAAATAAGAAAAGAAAAAAACCAACAACGTTTGTACACAAGCAGTCTATCAAGAAACCTAGAGTTGCACAAACAGTGATGTATCACCAAAACATGCCAAAAGAATTATTAGGTGTGGACGCTGAAAAGCAAGTCCTTTTTTCTGAAGTCAAGTTATAGTCAAGCATGAGAGACAACACAACTATCATATCTCCTTTGAAACAAAAGAGAAAGAAAGAAAAAAATGTAAATCTGGCGTTGGCATTAATAAATTATGTAAAATATAGTAAAAATGGAAGACCTGCCATTTGAGTGGCTTCAAGAACGATAACCTATATGCATATTTGCATTCTGAATAACCTCAGGTTGTATGTATAGCAATTGCACAAAAAGTCTTTTGTTTTGTATAATCCACCCACAAACTTCAGTCCTTGCAGTTCAATTCCCTTTTAGATTTCAAAGAATCACTTTATTTGTGTATTTAAAAAAAAAAAAAAAAAAAATTCTTTTAGGCTACTTTGTGTTCATTTTTGTGTGCACCAAGTAGTCCATTCTCATAATAAAATGCCTTTGGGTCATAATATGCAAAACTCCCACTTTTGTAGGTTTTGGAAAGGTGATTGGTAGATAGTTATATCATTTTTTTTTTTTTTTGAGAGGTTAATTCTTGAACTCAAACAAGCTATATATCACTTTTGATGGAAGGCACTTGCCATTGTACCTAGTCCGGACTTCAATAGAATACTATTGCTTAAAAAATAAATTAACTGAAGATTGATGATGATATGGTTAAGATGCTCTTCATTGGGCTGCTGGAAAATATGTGTAATAAAAATTGAAATCCCATGTCTCAAGTTTCTCATTGTTTGAGGGTGTGCTCACCACCAGAGAATGATGGCAAAAGTAAAGTGCTATATATTTTCTAAGGGCCAAGTCTGTTCAAGAAGGCTCAGTCTTGGGTATCTTTTGGCTTGTTAAGTTTAGAGGGTTCAAAGGCATTGATGCTGCAGAGATTTACTAAATTTTTCTTTTTTTGCTCAACAGAGATTTACTAATTGAAATTTAATTGTTCTTTTTTACTAGCAACACCACCAAAAAATAAAAAAAATAAAAAACTCTATTGCCAAGTAGAGTTACTTGTTTTATCCAATGGGATATATGGTTGTATGATCTTATAAACTTAGTTTTTAGAAGAAACTGGAAAGTGTAGACAGAATTAAGTTACCTTTGCAAATTGTTAAACTTGAAAATGTTAGCAGTTGCAATAACTTACCTATTAGAATCACTGAATTCTTGCATACTTGGGCCTTGATTGAATTTGTATGTCCTGAATACAGATCTAGTGTAAGAAGAATTATTTGCAAGGACTGAAGTTTGTTGGTGGATTGGATTCCTAACATATGTGGCATGAGAAGCAAGAGGGCATAATCTTACCAGGTCAGACAATGCATACACCTATAAGTCAGGGTGCATTTATGGAGAACAAGATACTGACACCTCATTCAGGAACTTCTGAATCATCACGAAAGAGGAAGTTAATAGCTGTTGATAAGCAACACACCATTTCTGAATCTGTTCATGAATATGGGTTCCCTAAAGAGATTGAAGAAAATTCCCTTGAATTGTTTTTAAATCAAAGTCAACTGTCAATTAAAACGGTTGGCATCAGGAATCAATCTAAGAAAGATCAATTTGATGGTCAGAATACTCTCCCGGCAACTCGACAAAATTGTAATGGATATTACAGAAATGGAGCTGAGAAAATAAGCATTGCATCCCCAAGCGTGCTGCCTCAAAGTGATCAGGCTTCAAATTGTGAAGGAATAGAAGTTGCCTCAACTGTTGGACCAGGCTCTTTGTTAGCCCCTGCGTCTGTTGAACAAAAATACAAAAATGATATGTCACTGCAAAATGAACTCCAATTTAGCAGTGGCCCTTCAGGTGTTGGCTTGGGTGATAATTATAAAAAGGAAAATGGCAGAGCTCAGGGAGACAGCAATAGCCAAATAGTGAAGAAAGAAGAAGGATCAGAAGTTGAGAATATTAAGCATGCTTTGGAAGAAACTTCACCTAGAAATGGTAGTTGTTCTGCTGCTGTGAATATTAGGCATGATCTAACGCATGGTTCTTTGAAGTCCACCGATAGAAGGAAATTACTTGTCAGAAAAGTGGCTCCCACATTTGCTGAGAAGCTCTGGGATGGGTCCCTTCAGTTGAATTCTTCTGTAAATGTGTTTGCAGTTGCCTTCTTTAAGAGGTTTATTCATCTTCTTTTAAAAGTTCAATTCTTTTATTAATAGACACTTGAAAATGAAATTCATGGTTGGATTTTTGTCCACGTAACATTTATCACTGTTGCTTGTTCTTTTCTTTTAGTTGCGCCCACCTTCCCCCCCCCCCCCCCCCCCCCCCCCCACACACACACACACAAAAAGAAACATAGTTAACAGGATAGAGATTGTAGTAGAATGGAACACAGGTGTCTATTGCAAGGAAAAATAAAATTATTTTAATGTCTCCTCTTTTGTAAGAAAATCTGCAAGAAGATTTAGCTGTCCTAGTAATCTTTTGATTGTTCTAAATTATGCATTTCCCCTATTTGTGCACACACACACACACACAAAAAGAAACATAGTTAACAGGATAGAGATTGTAGTAGAATGGAACACAGGTGTCTATTGCAAGGAAAAATAAAATTATTTTAATGTCTCCTCTTTTGTAAGAAAATCTGCAAGAAGATTTAGCTGTCCTAGTAATCTTTTGATTGTTCTAAATTATGCATTTCCCCTATTTGTGCAGACTGACCACCCCCTCCCCCACCCACCCCCCCCACAAAGATGTCTCTCCCCTATTTGTCAAACGCCCATATGAATGAGTCACAAGTTGATCCTACTATAGTCTGGCGTCCACAACGTGAAATCTCTATAAGTTGCTCTGATGGAAGCTACCAATCTGGAAGTTATCCCTCTAATATTATAAGGGATTTCTTCTGATGTTGCTTTATCCTTGAGTTGTTTACAGTGAGCACTAATCTGAAGACATTTTTGTAGCACAGAACATGGTTTTTGTTTAGTATTACACTTCCATTGCCAATACAATTCCACTTTTCCTATAGACCCTATAGACCTTGGATATAATGCTGATTTTTTTCTTTCATTTGATTGATGCTGGCTGTTGGAATGCTTCATGCACATAAATTTCGTTGCCTTGTGGGACATATAATTCATTAATCACTTAGCATGCTCTTATTGAAAGGAAAAAAAAAGTCACTTGGTGCGATATAGAACTCCATCTCAAGCAATTTGCCTTGTAGACTACATTCCCAATTGTTTGGGATAATAAACAACAACCAAACATGATATCCACCATGTATGTATAATCTTGAAAGGGTTAAATTTTTTATTGTTAACCTGTGTACGATGATCTTCATGTGTAGCGGTGAGAGGATGCCTAATATCAAGTGGTGTCAATCTGTAGAAGTCAAAGGCAAAGTGAGGTTAGAGGCTTTTGAAAAATATATTCAAGATCTTCCTCGCTCACGAAACCGAGGGTTGATGGTATGACGCTCTTACTTTTGCCCATCATCATGAAATAAGAATTTATATTTCAGGGTCTAAATTAGTTTTATAGAAGTAAATTGAAGATCTGCCTTGCTTATGCTACTCACTTGCTGATGATTAGTACATGAGGAAACTGGATAGTAAGTTTCATTTGCTTCAATGATAATAATGTAAAGGAATGAATGTTATTTTCTGATAGAAAAAAATGATCACAGACAATGATAGAAAATGCATGTTATATCAATATAGTTATTTTCTCAGATGCTGTTAGGATGAACTATTAAAAAGTGGAAGGAGGAAAGAAAAAACAGAAATGATGGAGAAAATATGGTTAGTTTGTTAGAATCAAAAGACAAAACGAGAACAACCATGATTTTTTCAACTCACTGGTGGATCAAAGGACTTTGGAGGCAATTGAGAATTCAAATGTGGTGCATTCCAGCAATTTATGAAAAGTTTCTGCTAATATAGAATCAGATTGCCTGGGGTGACTTCGCTGTAAACTGAAAGAGTTTCTGAAAAAGAGTGGCTGATTTCCTATTAACTTCATGAGTTAGATTATATGCATGACCGAAAGCAATTTATAGGAGGTACAGGAGTGTACATTAAAGGTGTCAGCGGAACTGGATTGTGCATTAAAGGTGTTACAGTTTATTCTGCTGATGTTGACATGCGAAAATTGCAAATAGTTATGTGTTCATTGGGAAGGATAGGAGTTGAGACCCCCCCCTCTCCTTTTTATCTTCTTCCAGAGATCTCATCTTGTGTAATATTTAGCATGATTGTGTGATAAAAGATGGATTTTTTTTGTTTGTTTTGGGTGCTCTCAATACCAGATTTGTGTGGTAGGAGGCTTCTGTTGCCAAAATTGTTATAAAGATCTTCACTATGGTCATATTGAAGTTTCGAAAGTTAATTTTAATTTATAATTGGGGGGATATGGTTAATTTTAATTTATAATTGGGGGATATGGTGATTTTGGAGAATCCTTGAAATGAAGAATTATAAATTAGTGCCAATATAAGCCATGTGCCTTGTAGCTTAACTAGTTGGATATCCTAGTATTTCTAACAAAAACATCTAGGGTTCAAATCCCCTCTCTCCCTAATAATATTTTATCAAAATAAATTAATTTATTAATGAATGCCAATATAGAATTCTACTGTATATTATGTGGGCTAGAGTGTTTAGTTGTTAATATATAAATTAATAGAAGACCCTTGAACTGCCTAAAAGCAGGGGAAGCATTTTGACCCTAGACAATGGCCAGCATTTGGATTTGTTGAGCTTTCATGCTATTTCAAAATCACATATTGCATACTTGCAAAGTTGCATATATTAGGTCATAGGTTATATAGAAACTACATTTGTGGTGGTGCTTGATGATTGTGTTTGTAAATTAAAAGAGAGTTTTAGTGTGATGGTTTGAATCCCTTTTTGAATTCCGAGTTTTTTTTGTCCCATCTCTACACCTTGCGCAAATCCAACCCAAGATTTTCCTGCTACTCTGTTTCGTAGACATGAATCAGCTAGATAACCAATGAGTCATATGTAGTCTAGTCCTTGACCCACCATTAACTGAAAGTATGGACTATAAAAGATCTTGAGCAATAACAACTTGTGCACCCAGATATCCTGCATTTATGGGATTATGTGCCATAAGATCATGTCTGGTTAAGTGAGACAAGAAAATTTTCATTAACTATTGACCAGTTAATTTAATAAAAACCAATCATTTTGGTTGCTATAATAAATATGAATCAGTTGGCAGGTTAAGTGATAAAAATCAGGCGAATGTTGCTATAAGACCATCTGTGCTCTATAGCATTGAATGTTGGGCTATTAAGAAGCAAAATGTTCATAAAATAAGTGTAGTTGAAATGAAAATGTTAAGATAGGTAAGTGGAAATACAACGAAAGATATGTTAAGATAGTTTGATTGTGTGCAAAGGAGAATGATTAATGCACTAGTGAGAAAGAGTATTTTAGTTGAAGGAACAAAGAGAGGTAGAAGCAAACTAAAAAGTATTGTTAAAAGTAGTAAAAAATAACATGATAATTAAGGAGGTGCTATAGATTGGATAGGATAGAATGATGGGGAATATTAGTAACAACCCTGATTAGTCTATTGAGGACCCATAGCTGACCCTAAAATTTTGGAACTTAGGCTTTATTGATAAGAGGCCAAAACATGTCTCATGTAATTCTATAACTACTGACAATTTTACAATGCTAGGATATGAATTACTTATTGCATGATAAGATTCTTGATTCTATTTCCTATGAATAATATCTTAGATGCATTTTGAGATTTATACTACCTAGAGACCCAACATGTTGCATGTTATACACTCACATGAGATTTAATTAATCTTAGCATTTGTCTTCAGGTAATATCACTTTGCTGGAAAGAAGGGTCTTCTAAAACTGGACTGGCAGGCATGAAAAAGGTGAGTCAGAAAGAGTAATTTGGAAATTATTAACAGCTGGTACGGATTTAATTGTTAAATGCTAAAGCTGAATCATAGAAATTTCTGATGAAAAGATGATAATTTTTTTTTCTTGTCATCACATTAAACAGGTTGCAAAAGGGTACAAAGAAGGGGAGAGGGTTGGCTTTGCACAACTCTCTCCAGGTATTGATCTTTACATCTGTCCTCGTAGTGAGACCATTATCACAATACTTGCTAAACATGGGTTCTTCAAGGGCATGGCTGCTGTTGAAGACAACCAAGATTCCTTGATTGGTTGTGTTGTGTGGCGAAGGAACCGAGCAACTTCAAATACTGATGTAAAGAAACTGAATAAAAAGAGTTGTTCCTTGACGGAGCGGCCTGTCAATTCACCTTCTGACTCTTCTACTCAAAGAAGTGCAGAAAATAATTTGTCTCATACACAACCAGCTGAGGAATCCTTCCCAGTTGCGTCAGCTACAGATTATGCGACTCTTGAGAGTATAGGAAATAATAGTATTGAAAGCAAGAATGTTAAGCATAGTAATGCCCAACTTGAGTTTCGTAATCCTTCCACCAGTTCTAAACCCTTGCCAACACCTTCAGTCCCAAGTGATTCTCTATCTGTTTCAGTGGGAATCAAGACATCATGTTCTGACTGTGACTCTCATCAAGGCTCTTTGGGACAGTCATTCAAAGTTGAAGCTCCTCAAATGCACAATTCAGGACAAGAGAAACCTAAACCGAGTTTGGAACTTCAAACACCTGTCCTGTCTCTTCCATCTAATGTCACAAAGAAAGTTGTGTCTGTGCCTGACGATGATGATCTTCCTGAATTTGACTTTGGGACTTCATCCGGTATTTCTCAGACTATAACAAGCAAGCCTCTAGATGCTTATATAAGGGAGAAGAAACTTTCAGCTGAAGGATTTAGGAATATTGATAGGTCCCTGCCTCCAACAGTGTCACTAATTGTCAATCATAGACTATTGGAAAATTCAAATATTGCACAGCTTCCCCTAGGTGCTGTTCAGAAGAAGACTCCCCTGAAGAATTTTTGTGAAAGCAACAGTATCTTCAGATTTCCCATTGTGGAAGGAAAACACACTGCCCAAACCATAGCTGTCACCACACGAGGTAGCACTAGTGCTGTTCCATGTGCAAAGAATCTTTTTCATGATGATGATGACATGCCTGAATGGTGTCCACCTGACGTTGAGCTTCACAGGCAATCGGTTCCAAAGACAAATTGGCCATTAACAACTTCAATCAACTTCAAAGTGCCAAACTCAATGTTTGAAAGTTTCCATGCTACTCCAAGTCCTCTGCTTCCTTCTACATCTAGGGTTGCTATTCCTCCACCATTTGCTACTCAAACACTCCCTTCTGCATATAATTGCCTCAATGAAGTAACTATGAGACCTGTGCAGACAAGACCAGCTGTTGGACATATGCAAAGGGGTCCAACTTCTTTGATGAGATTCAATTCTAATTCACTATTGACACCTACTTTAAACACATTTGATGTCAAATTTCCTATCCATCATGCTGGCTGGAGAGGCTAGAGGTAATGATGCTTGGAAGGAGCAACACAACTAGTAACCTGAGTCCTGACACCTTGAACTGTATGTGAAACAGTAAAAAAACGTCGTAGAGAATATTGCTTCAGGTAGAAAAGACACTGAAGAAGTGTGATTTAAATAGGGATTTCAAGTTGTAGATATTACATAAGCAGAAAGTTGATGTGCAGGCTCATGCTTAGGGTCTTTTGTTTTCATATACATACATACATATATATATATATATATATATATATATATATATATATTCATTTCTTTAATATTCTGATCACAAAATGCTCCCAAGTTACCAACCAACCATGCGTCAATTAGAAAGTGCATATGAGGATTTCTCAGTCTAAGAAATCGAACCCTGCCATGGCTCAAGAGTCAAGCCATAAAGATGACAATGATATCCAAACTCATGGCATCTCTTATCTTATTAGTAATATTGAAAAATTATAGAATATTATTTTATTGATAATTTCTCCAACATAATATAATTCTTTCTGATTCAGCTTCCAGTTAATAATAAAAGTTATTTTGTTCCCTCTAAAATAAAATATAAATTAACTCTTTCTTTTGGTGTCCATAAAATATGCAAGCAATATATCCTGGGAAAGGTCTTTCAAATTGTAACAAATTAATAGCTCATAAATTTAATTCTAACTATTAGATTCGCAAAATTCAATTAATGTACAAAACATTATTAATAGACTATTACATTTGCAAACTAAATATACAAACCTTATACCACGGAATTTTAGTTCTAACATCCTAGCACCATATTCTCTAACATATTTAAAAGTCATGTTAATGGATGTCCTTAAGGCAATTGTTAACAAATCTCATTAGGAAAGTTTTGACATCACTTTTATGGGAAATATAAAAAATTGTCAACAGCATTTATTGTTTTATCACTTTCTCAATAAAATATTTCTAAAAATAGTTCCTAAACAAATGTCCTTAGGACATTGGTTAACATTTCCCCATATTTAATATTACGTTAGTAATCAAACTTATTGAATAAAACAAGTTTATCAAAAAAAAAAAAAAAAAGGATAAAACAAGTTTATCAAAAAAATATTGGATAAAACAAAAATAAATTTAGCCTACTTTGGGTGTTGATTTTGCTGAGTGTAACAATAAATTATTAGGTCCATCGGGAGGACTGTTAAAATGGTCCTTCCAACTAATGAAATAATAATACTTATATAAATGTGTGAGTCGAATTCCAAATCAGTACCAAAAAAAAAAAAAAAAAAAAAAAAAAAAAAAAAACCCACTTGGTGATGCCATATATGCATAAATGACAGTATTTTATTGGTTAGAAGAACCAGGACTAGTTCTTCTAGTAGACCTAATAATCTCTCGATGGTAACAATAACTTAGTATGTGAGTGTAAGGTGGATTTTCTTTCTTTGTTGTGTGTACTATTACTTTATGAGTGTGCCCTGCCACATCATCTTGGTGGTAACCAACTTCCCTCTAGACACAAAAGCAAGAAATTAGCTAATCTTGTAATAACGTAACATGCAAGTCTTCACAACTTCTCTACCCCCTCTCTCTCTCTCACTCTCATTCTCACTGCGTCTTTCTCTTACAATCTCTCTCTCTCTCTCTCCTACGCAAAAAGTTGTCTTACTTCCTCTTGCAACCTTCCTCGTTATCTTCATTTTCTTCTTCACTAAAAAGAGAAAGAAAGCAGGGGCGGCTCAACCATAAGACCATTTTGGCTATAGCCTATGGCCCCCAAATGGAAGAAGCTCCCTAAAATAGAATATTTTATATCTATATTATACTCTTTTTGATCTTCCAAAATTTTCAATCTTTTACTCTATAAAAATTAAAATTAGAATTAATAGTTTTTGAGACAAATTCATTACTGAAAATTTGTTGTTCAATAACTGAACTCCAACATTGCCAAGAGAGATAGTGACCGTATAAAATATGATCTCCTAATCCTGATACTAATTATTCAATATTTTCGGAATTAAAAGTTTTAAAATACATTTTATAATTATACAAAAATAGTCCAATTAATTAATGTATTAAATTATATTAAAAAGGTTGGATTCTTTTTTATAAGTCATATATCTCTTATAAAATATTAAGTAGCAATATATTTTACATTTGTGTCTGACCCCAAAATGTGTGGAGTTGGTCCTAGAATAGGCCATACTTTGTGAGAACTGTGAATTTGAGCAAGGTTTGAAAAGAATATGTTTAACGTAGGATTGAGGTATTTAATAGAAATGACATCGTTTAGAATTTACAAGTTTTTTAAAAAAATTATTTTAAATTTAAAATACTTTGCACATGTGAAAAATCTTCATAGAAATGTATGGTCATATTTTGCATGAAAGACATTTAGCATGCCAATAACATGGTTAATATTTCATGATTTTGACATGAACATAGTGATCTTAGTACAAAGAAACCAAATCAAGGGTAAAGTTGTTTTAAAAAAAAGCAAATATCAAATTGATGGTTTTGCAAAGAAATGTTCAACGAGTAACATTGGTGGGATATTCGAAGAAACTAATAACTTTTTATAAATGGTCTCACTTTAAATTGTTGTGTTAGGCCACAAAATGTGTTGAGCCGAACTTGAATAAAAGAACCCACCAACAGCAAACTTTCCTCCATATGAAACCGATAAACCCCACTGAATCTTATTAGTATGAGCATAGGGCAATTGAATGACTTACACGTGAAGTGTAAGTGGTTCATCCCAAACTACAAAGACGTAGCCGTGTCTTATAAGGGTTCTTCTGCATTATGTTCGACGAGCACACCTTTCCAAGTGGGTGATATCCAATTCTTATAATTGGTTTCGACACAGCCAATTGAGAAGAAAATTTATGTCCACACTTCAACCTACATCCTAGAAAACTCTGACCTCACCTACTTTGCTTTCATTGAGCAAAGAATTGTGAGCCATGTATGTTTCTCTAATTCTAAGGTCAATCAAGTATGTCATAGGTTCTCTTTTAAAGAATCCCCATGTTTTTTTTTTCCATAGACGATACACTTATTCTTGATTCTGATGAGTTCTTGTTGGATGGATCTTTGCATGTTGTGGTTGAGATGCAGATATTAGATGAAACTCGTCATATAGATCCTACTTGTTATCGTAGGAAGATTTCTTGGAGGATACAGAATTTTGGGCACTTTACGGAGCTCATTCAAAATCATGCAGTAACAAGTCTTCTCAAATTGTTGTGAATGGAAAAGAGAGTGATGGGATCACTATTTGGATGTGACTATGAACATACTTGAGTAGTCTGACTAGTGTATATGTATATATAAGATTCAAATGTCAAACTTGGATTGTGCTTGGAGCAACAAGATCTTTATGAAGATGTCTAATTTAAATGATCAAGTCAAAATTAAGGTGTTATTGCATGTGATTGACTACGCTTATCATATCAACCCTAAGGGTTATTAGGAGATATTTAGTACCAAGGAAAAGATGGATGAGAGTTACAAGTATCGAATCATTTGGAAAATATCAAATTTTGAAGAAGGAGAAGATAATGGATGCTTGATTTCAGACTTGGTCAATGATAATTGAAATACTGACCTTGAATCTCATAGTTTATCCTTGAGGTATGTGTTTGCTACTTTTTGTTAAAATTATGTATGATAAATTTGTTAGTTTGTGTTTCATAAAGTTGTAAGTTTGGTAAAAAACTTAACTAATCACTAAAACTTGATGTGAAGAGGGAAATCTATGACTCCACCTAAGGACCTTTCCTTTTTTATAGATATAAAGGAGGATTTTAAAACCTGTGAAGACTTCATAGTCTACTATCGGTTACTAGTCCATAATTAAAAAGATGAAAATAAGCATGATTTTAGGCATGCACTAGATTGCCCCTCTATGGATAGAACTCAGTGGGGATGGTCAGACTTCATGAGTCTTGATAGCATATATTGTTGTAACATATATTACTACAAAAAAAAAATGTTTATTACCAAAAAAAAATAAAAAATTATTGCAATATCATCAGAATCATTGCAATAAAATTTTAGATAATAGATTTGGGCTACAAAATATTTCGTTGCAAGAAAATTTAAATATTTTAATGACAATCTTGATGTAATAATATTTTTATGTCTAATACCACTATACTAATTTTATTGCATTATCATTAGATGTAATAGACTTATTTTGATGTAGTATATTAAATGAAAACTTTTGACTTTTTATTTGCTTCTTCTAATGTTGCCATATAAATTTTGAAATCCAATATTTTTTCCCATATACTTTTGAAATTCTATACTTTTGACTTTTAAGTTACTTTGAAATTTTGAAACCCTATACTTTTTGTTTGCTTCTTCTAATGTTGCCACATAAATTTTGAAAATCCTATATTTTCACTAAGAGAGAGAATGACAGAACCCACCAAACTTTGCTCCGACCCACATATTTCACAAAACTTTACTAGAGTAAGCAAAGATCAATTGAATGACCACCACATGAAGTGTGAGTGGATCATCGGGAACTATAAAGACATAACACTCGGGTCTCAAGATGGTCTTTTGCTCACAGATTTTGAAGTGGGTGAATTCTGATTCACCCACCTAGTTTACAGAGATCCGGTTCTGAAGACATTTATTTTCGGCACCTTCATTCCAAAAGACCCTGACATTACATGCTTAGCCTTCATAGAGCACAAAATTGTGAACCAGACATGTATATTTGATTCTAAGGTTGATCACCTATGTCACAGGTTCGATTCTAAAGAATACTCGTATGCTTTTTCTATAGATGATGCATTTATTGATTCAGATGATTTCTTACTGGATGGTTCTCTACATGTTATTTTTGAAATGCACATATTAGTTGAAATTGATGGTTATCATAACAATATTTCTTGCGTTATATGGAATTTTGGGCTCGTGAAGGAGCATATCCAAAATCACGTAGTAGCAAGTCCTCCCATTGAGATTTGTAAGTTTGTGATTCGTAGATCTGAGAGGGATACTCAATCAACCTCTAGTTGTCAAATTGCTATGAATAAGAAAGAAGGTGATGGAGATTATTTGGAGGTGACTATGAAGCAAGCCGACCGGTGTATGTATAAGTTTCAGATTTCAGACGGTGTTTGGGGCAACAACATCTTTACGAAGATGTCTGATTCAGATGTTGAAGTCAAAATCAAGCTGATATTGCATGGGATTGACGAAGCAGTTATATCAACTCTAAAAGCTATCTAGAGATATTTTGGATTAAGGAAAAGATGGATGGGGATTACAAGAATCGAATTATCTAGAAAATATCCAACTTTTCTTACTTAAAGAATGTATTGAAGAAGAAGAAGATAGTGGATGCTCGATTTCAGACTCCGACAATGGTTTTTAAAACACTAGCTGTTAGTCTCATAGTTTATCCACGAGGTATGTGTTTCCTACTTTGTGTTAAAATTGTGTTTGTTAAATTTGTTAGTTTGTGTTAAAATTGTGTTTCATAAAGTTGTAAGTTTGGTAAAAAAAATTAACTAATCACTAAAACTTAATGTTAACCAGGAAATCTCAAACACCACCTAAGTACCTTTCCTTTTTTTATAGAAATGAAGGAGAATTTCAAAGGAGGTTTCTTAGTCTACTATTGGCTACTAGTCCACAATCAAAAAGATAAAAATAAGCATGTTTTTAGACATAGACTAGAACACCCCTCTATGGATAGAAATCAATATGGATGGTCAGACTTCATGAGTCTTGACACCCTATATGATGAGGGGTGGTGTTATACATATGATCAGAGCATCGTGTTAGATGCTAAACTGTATATGTTCGAGGGTTTCGAAGACTTGAGCGCTTCTAATGGAGCATATAAATGGAGGTTGAACAACTTTTTAGCATTAAAAGAAATCAGGGAAACCTAAACACTATAGAGCAAAATATTTGAAATTGGTGGCTACAAGTTTCAAATTGGTAAGATGGTATTGTTAATTGGTTTAGCTGTTGGTTTCTTTGTTTAGTATATGATTTTTGATTCCAAGATAGCTTCCATCATTATCATGCAGGGCTCTATATGCTCTTTGGTGTCATTTGTGCATACTTGGAGTGTG
The DNA here is from genome assembly GCF_932294415.1 of Quercus robur. Lineage (NCBI taxonomy): Eukaryota > Viridiplantae > Streptophyta > Magnoliopsida > Fagales > Fagaceae > Quercus > Quercus robur. Next base: position 84,499,999 of record NC_065535.1, read on the forward strand.
TAGCTGATCATGGTAAGAATCTTAAAGTTAGCTATAAGTTGTCTGTGTTAAATGAAAAAGACTCTGCCAAAAGTCTACAGAAGGTGTTTTCTCTCTATACAAAGACTAGACAGAATACTTATAGTTATGTTGTTCCTTGGTTCATCAAATTCTTGAAGATATGGGAAGAAAATTCTGGCTTTCTGAATGATGATGCAGTCATTATTTATTGTGAGATTCTTGATTACAAGAATGTAGAGGTTAGTTTCAATAGTACCCAACTAGTTTTTTTGTGAGTTACATTTAGTAAGCTGATGTCCTTTTTGTCTAAATTCAATGTGTACACATATTGAGTTCTTTCTTCTTCTTTAGATATTCATGCTACCAGGTTTTGGCCTCAAACAATGATCAGAATATTTGCAACCAGCTTGTTGACACCCCATTTTTGTAACCCGCATTTAACCTCACATGGAGGGTAAATGAGTAATTTCGCCTTGGAAATATGCATCTTAATTCTTGTCACTAGTACTTAATCTCACTTTAGGAAATATGCATCTTGATTCTGGTCACTAGTCCTTAATCTCACTTCACCAAAATGATCTTGATATTGTAACGATCAAATCGACTGGTCATAAGCCATAATCGGACCATCAGATTGAAAGTTATCATCAAATTAAGTTTTAATGGCCGAGATGCACTATCACAAATTGAGTCCGACTCTATGTGATTATGAAAAATTGATTCCAATTGGTTATAATTATAATCAATTTGAGATTAATGATGTGTCATGATTTGATTGGTTAGGACTACATTTTATAGTGAAATTGCATACACCTAATTAATTAGATAGATAAACATTAATTATTCAATGAGTAATTTGTAAAATTATTTTTTAATTAAGGTAAATTGGGAACCAATTAAGTCTGAAATGGGAGTAATTGGAGTCATTTAATGTTAATTGGGAGTTAATTTGGGACATATTAATGTTAATTGTGTTGAAATAATTTTCTAACAAATGACCTCTGCTCACCATTTCATCAATATCTCTCAGAATATTTTAAATCTGTAAATGAGGTTAATTTTCCTAGAAACTAGACATCTGGTGCTTCAATTTGAGCACAAGAACGAGACAATTCCGATCACAATTGAGTCAGATATTATTTTTCGAAGTTGGCTCTACAAGCTGTTACAGCAGTTACGGGAAAACCGAATTTTGGCTTGCTCCTCACTCTCGCCAATCTTCACATTTAATGTATCAGATTTCCCCAAAGTTTAATGAAGTCTAGGTTCATGATTCTTTGTCAACCCTTATTAAATGACTTTCCATTCATATTTCCTCCACCACTACTATATAAATCCTCATTCTCCTTCATTCCAAGACACACAAAAAAAAAAAAAACCTTCTCTCTTTTCCTTTCTTGAGTTCTAGTGAAGTTGAATAGTCTTGTCATATCTTCATTTTCTTGAGATTCAAGGTATTGAGTGAGACTCACTCTTTCTCTTCTAACTCTTCTTTTCCTCCACCCTTAAGATCTCTACCAAGAGTCTTCTCCTCCACCATATGGATCTTGCATGAAGGTATAATCTCTCTCCCTAACTTGTTTTTTATGTTGCCATGATGAGAATTTAAGATTAAATGACGATAGTAACTATTTAAATTCTTTTGAGTATGTTTGAATGTTCTTAAATGTTTTTATGTGTTCTTCACATGTTCTTAATTGTTTATCACATGTTCATGCATAACACTAGTTTTAATCTTAAATCCACATCAAAAATATGAAAAACATGTTTGTTTCATAATTCTTTCAAATTCTTGAATCTAGGATATCACAATCCACACACATTCATTAGAATTTATTTTTCAATCCAAATGAAACGCTTAATAAATTGAATTAGGGTTTATTACATGCACACACTTTAAATTCAACATGCAAATTGATTGATGACATATTGGATGATGTGATATGAATGTTGGCCACTATAGTCTAGAAGACCGGTTTCACCGAACAAGGTGGGTGTCTAACACCTTCCCCCACCTTGTAACATAGTCTCCGAACATAGATTAAGGGTTGATAGACCAAGGTTTATCCTTGTAATTTTCAATTTCTAGATTGTAACTAAGAAACAAAGTTATGTATTTTATCTTAGATTGTATATAGGAACAAAGCCATGTAATTTTCCTATGATCAATGTAAATTCAATTGAAAATTAATAAAATGAGGAATTTTTCAATTTTGATTTTCTTATTTATCCCAATAATTAAATAAGTGGCGACTCCATTGTAAAACCCTTAGTCTAAAGAGGAAAATATAACTAGTCGACCTTCATTTTGAGAGGTAATAACACGACTCTACCTATTCACGTAGGTTTGGCCCAACATCCTAAAAAAATGGGCCAGGGGCACGGTCTCTCACACAGCTCACTAATTCTGATGAAGAAGAATTGATGATCAAAATCTTCAAAAAACTTTCAAGTGAAGTGTGTTTCCAGAGAGGTGAAGATGATTCTCCACAACAATTGTTTTTGGAAGAAGAACGTTTGTTGGGTGTTGGTGGATTGGCTAGACTTCTACTCAAGCTGCAGCAGTGTTACTTTGATGGTCCTAAGGAAGTTGATATGTCCTTGTAACAGACAATTAATGATGTATTACTACATATAATTGTTCGGTGTTGCCAGTCTACACTGCAACAACATGTGAGCCTCTTCCAATATATTATCTATTTTTCTTGTGTATGATGCTCAAGTATCAACATATATGTTTGGTAGTGTCATCAAGTTTTGGATTCTATATGTCAATGGAACTTTAGCAATGAATTGGGGGAACAAATATTGCTTCAAGTTCACACTTTCTTAGCAGATTTAAATGATGGAGCACTATACTAATTTTATTGTATTATCATTTGATGTAATAGACTTATTTTGATGTAGTGTATTAAATGAAAACTTTTGACTTTTTGTTTGCTTCTTCTAATGTTACCACATAAATTTTGAAATCCTATATTTTTTCCCATATACTTTTGAAATTCTATACTTTTGACTTTTAAGTTACTTTGAAATTTTGAAATCCTATACTTATTGTTTGCTTCTTCTAATGTTGCCACATAAGATTCAAATGTCAAACTTGGATTGTGCTTGGAGCAACAAGATCTTTATGAAGATGTCTAATTTAAATGATCAAGTCGAAATCAAGGTGTTATTGCATGTGATTGACTACGCTTATCATATCAACGCTAAGGGTTATCAGGATATATTTAGTACCAAGGAAAAGATGGATGAGAGTTACCAGTATCGAATCATTTAGAAAATATCTGTTAGAAATTGAAAGAATATGGACATACACCCAATGTGAGCATGTCCCTCTATTTGCCTCAGTTAGATTGTAACATCTAGAAGTTAAGGAGTAATGATATTGGACCGTTACTCTACCCCACTAAGTCCACTATCCCACTCAATATTAATTGAGTGGTGTGTATATAAACACCAAGAATGGTACCCATTGAACAGTGAACGAATTCTACATTTCTCATAGTGTTTACAAAGTGTTATGAGGCTCTTAGGTTGTGGGTTATGTTTGCATCACTCTAGTAGTGTGCAACACCGTCGGAGAAACGTTTTTAGTTTGTGGATCATACAAACTGGAATTTAGAATGTGTTTGAATAGCTGGTTTGCGTGGAGGCTGGCTCTAGACAACGTAGAACAATTTCAAAACTCTCGTGTGATCATCAGTTTAGGCCAAGAGTGGTATGCCGAAAAACCGATTACTTATATTCCGTTGCAAGTTTCTATTTCTTACAATATCAAATTTTTCTTACTTAAAAAAATTTTTGAAGAAGGAAAAGATAATGGATACTCGATTTCAGACTTGGTCAATTATAATTGAAACACTAACTGTGAATCTCATAGTTTATCCCTGAGGTATATGTTTGCTACTTTGTGTCAAAATTGAAACACTAACCTTGAATCTCATAGTTTAATATTTTTCATTACAACAGATTGTAAAATAATTGACATTAGATTATTGTAATAATATATTTGTTGCAACTTTATGTTTGTTATTGTAATAGATTATAAAATAATTGATTATTTAGTTATTGCAATAGGCTGTCACCTTGAAATTTTCATTGCAACAGATTGCAAAATAATTTAGTATCAAATTATTACAATGATTTCTTCAATTTAAGTTATTGCAAAAAAAAAAAAAAAAAAAAAAAAAAAAACTTTTTAATGCAATTTTGTAATAAAGCCTTTATTGCAACTAAAAATTATAAGTTATTTCAACTAAATATTACTAATGTAATAATTTACTACTTTTAAGTTACTATTGCAATGAATTTTAATTTATAGATGTAATATTATGTCTAATACCACTATACTAACTTTGTTATATGGGTGTTGTACAGCATCCGTTAATGTGATAAAATTTAAAATAAACTATTCACCTTTTTTTAGGAATGTGAAAAAAACTGAATATATATTAAATGTGTGTTAGTTTAAATGGAGAAAGTCAAATAATTTTGTGATAAACTACAGCTAAAAAGTAAAATTTTGTCAATTTTCTATGCAGTGAGATTTGTGATAGATTATAAATGAACCACAGCTGGTTCATTAGCAGGTCCTAGCCAGCACCTATTAACAAAGTCCTTGTTATATTATCATTTGATGTAATAGACTTATTTTGGTGTAGTGTATTAAATGAAAACTTGACTTTTTGTTTGCTTCTTCTAATGTTGTCACATAAATTTTGAAATCCTATATTTTTTCCCATATACTTTTGAAATCCTATACTTTTGACTTAGTTACTTTGAAATTTTGAAATCCTATACTTTTTGTTTGGTTTTTCTAATGTTGCCACGTAAATTTTGAAATCCTATATTTTTTCCTATATACTTTGAAATCCTATACTTTTGACTTTTAAGTTACTTTTTGTTTGCTTCTTCTAGGATTTGGATCCTCTCCATTTCTCTTTGAAATGGAGAGTATCCTTTTCATGGACAGGATGTATTTGAAATAAATCAATGGTGTAAGATGTGACACGTTAATTAAAATCTGAAACACTTAACTCTGGGAAACTTAATTGTGGTTAAACGTTCAGTTAACCCTCAGCAAACCCATTTGATCTGAATATTTCAAAATCTCAATTTCTCTCTTCTCCATTGCCTCCCTCTCAACTTTGCCGTCGCCACTACCATAACAATTACCAACGTGCCAAGCCACCGTTGTTGCGCTGGCCACATCTCACACCAGCCCAACATCGCCGAACCCACTGCCCAGTTAGTTTTCTCTCTCTCATTTCTTATTGATAACCTCTGTTTGGTTGCTTGGAAAAAGAAGGAAAATAAATTATTATACGGCTATTTTTTATTGATTTCTCCATGTTGATTTTGATTTCTTTTCTGTGTTTTTCTTTTCTTTTTTTTCTTGGTTTTGAGCTTGGGGATTGATTGAAATTTGTAAGAAATTGTCTAATTGAAAGGGAAGAGCTAGGAGAAATGAAGTGGCGTACAAATGAAACGAAAGTGGCTGTTTGAATCTTAGTGAGAAACTGTATTTAATTGTGAGCTAATTCGGAACATAGTAAAATACATTTTAAACCATTTTTTATTTTTTATCAGGAAAACTAATTTAACTATAAAGGATATGATTATTTTTAGAGAATTTATTAAAGTGGACGACAGGCCTATGAATCTCCATAATATATGTTGTTGTTTTTTTATTTGTTGGTTTTGCATCTTGGCATGCTTGAATCATACTTTTACATTGTATCATATCCCCTAGCTAACTAGTGCTTGAATTTTAAATGGCCTTTGGGTTGATATGTCAAAATTGAAAGGGTTTGAAGCATTGAACATTTGGCTTACTGCATATAAAAGCATAAATATTTATCATCAAAATATCTATTATTAAATGGCTTTTGAATGCAGTTGCTTGTCTTGCTTTGGAGTCTAATGAGAGGATGAACATTATTCTATTCTCTCTTTGATTACATGTTCTTTTGAAACAGAAGTGTTTGGAATTTTGTTTCGCTTCTTCCCTAGTTTCCTTTCCGCTAGAAGGTATATTTAAAAGGAGAGAGTGCTTTTGTTCTTATTTTGGTCCATTTTCATGGCTGAGTATGTGGACCACTTTCAGTTTGTCATGGTGTATTTGCAATATGTGTAGAACTTTTAATTTGATTTTATGGATTATTAAGGAATTTTATTGTTTTTTTCTTTTTCTGATGTACATAATGCATATGATTTTTATTTTTATAGAAAATGAGTTGAAGACGTGAAGTAGCCTAGCAGCCCAACTGTAAAAAGGTTTGAAGAGAAGGGTATAAGTGTTTTTCATGAAGTCAAGTGCAAGCTTTGTTATGCAAAGTTTCATGTACCAAATTTTGCTCGTTATCAAGAAAAGGTTTTGAAAGGTTTTGAAGTATTCCATGCCTTGTTGAAGACAATGTATCTTGAACTGAGCAACTTTAAAATTCAATTTTAGTAAAGATTCACATTTGATATATTCTAGCTTGTAGGACAACTTGGAGTCTTGGACTATTATTTGCACATTTTGTATTAAGTTTTTGGATAGTTTTTGTAGTTGGCTTTTGAAGATACTCAAATATGTTGGTTTTCATGTGTACATATTTTTAGCAGTACTTACTTGTGTATAACAGTGCTGATGCACTTTTACATTAACATTCAAAGCTATTAAATCACCCTTTTACATTAATATTCAAAGCTCTTAAATCATTGCAACTGGTGTGTACTATCCTATTTTTGTGTTGTTTTAAAGAAACCATAAACCAAAGGAATATGTAATGTTTACATCACTATGAATTCATAAGGCATCATCAACAATAAAGTAAATTGCTTCAAGTTGAATAATTGATGGTCTGTTACAATCAAAATTTGATCAAAAAAAGAACAAATTTTATTAAAATGTACATTTTGATTACAAAGGCCATAATAACAAGAGTTCTATTGAAATAAACACTTTGATAACAATGTCAGCCACTTCCACACTTGGCATGTCTCTTGCTTCTTGACCATACATTCCCTCCACAGTCTGCAATTTTCAGTCTTAGCTTGATCACTTTAACTTGTCTTGTGTTATACAGCTTGCCCCAGTTTGAGGCCTCTTCATTATTAAGTTTTTTGTACCAAAGCTCTAGAATCCCAGGTTTCTCGACATATGAAATGCAATCGCCTAGAGTACCTTGCACTTTGAGAGTCTTTCCCCTCAAGTTACTGATGATTCAAAATAATGCAGGAAAGTATACCAAGTAGGGATTGATGAAACCTACAAGCAATATCCAACAAATGCCAATCATTCATTTTGTAAACTTCTCTATTTTCCAACAGGTTTAACTATTATGATTTAAGTAAAACACTAAGCTTGTATTTTGATGAATACTTGCAACCAATATTATGTTTTTCATGGCATTGGGGAGAGGGGAAAGAAGAATAAAAATAATTAACAACTGATTAAAAGCCAAAATTGAACATTCACAGTATCATACATTTAGTCTACGCATCCTCAAGCCAATGTGATTGACCAATAGACAAGGCTGTAAGGTTTTTATAAGGTGAATTGCTAATTCGTTTATAGAACCAATCTGCAAAAAGAGAGGCACAAAAAACAGCCAAGAAATTCAATTATTTTTCCTATAAGAGCTTTAAATACCAACCACAAAAGGGTTCTCAAGAATCCCAACAACTCGGATTTTTGAAAATAAAAAATTACTCTACCTCACCCTAAAAAGCCAGTGTATTAATCGAGTGAATAATTATGATTAAGTAAAACAGTAAGCTTGTATTTTGATCATTAATTATATTTCCTCCCACGCCCTTCCAGTATTAGCTTTGCTTGTTGTTTTCATTTTTCAGATTTTTCATCCTAGTCTCAAGAAACTTGAGTGTGATATCAAAACAACCCAAAAATCTCATACCTTTTGGAACAAATTCAGATCAAAACAAACCATAAACCCTACAAAGCTTAAACACCCACCAATTGTTTTGTTTTCAAACAATCCCAAAGCTCAAAACCAAAAAAAAAAAAAAAAAACACTCAGAGAATAGAAACCAAACTCAACATGACAAAATCGGTAAAAAAAAATAGCAGTATACTAATTTATTTTCCTTTGTTTTCCAAGCAACCAAACAAAGCTTATAAAGAAGAAATAAGATTGAGAAAATTTACCGAGCAGTGGGTTCGGTGATGTTAGGCTGATGTGAGACGAAATCGAAGAAACAACGATGGCTAAGTTGGTGATTGTGGCAACGGCGACGGCAAGGTTGAGAGAGAGCAAAGCACGGCGATGGAGAAGAGAGATTGAGAGAGCAAAGCACAGCTATGGTGATTTTGATATATTCGGCGATGGAGAAGAGAGATTGAGATAAGATGGGTTTGTTGAGTTAACCCTTTTGTTTAACCACAGTTGAGCTTCTAGAGTTAAGTGCTTTAAATTTTAATTGACGTGATAGTTTTTACACCCTTGATTTATTTTAGATGCATCCTATCCCTTAACTAGACACTCTCCATTTCACTTTGAAATGGAGAGGATCTGGATCCCTTCTTCTAATGACTGCTTGATGTTGGAACCTCAAATAAAGGAGACATAATTTTAAAATTATGAAACAAAGTCGAGGGTTTTTAATTTTTGAAATAAAATCATGATGGTTTTTCTTTTTCTTTCAAAAAAACCAAAAGAGCATATTAACAAATTAAATAAAATATTTTGATCATTAAAGGCTAGAGAAAGAAACACAAACCATTTTTTAATGATGAAACCAAGAGCCTCTTGTCTCAAAGAGGGTATTTCAATACGAAGACAATTTTTTTGTGTTTTACTTTATATTCTACCAATCACAATTTGTCATGTATTTATTTGACTTTCCCTATAAAATCACCAAAGTTTTATAATAATAATAATAATAATAATAAATCACTTGCATAGCATAGCATGATTAGTGTAGCATAAAATGGAATACAAAATGTGAAACAGATGATTTGTATATGAGATTGTCACATAAGATACATTTTTTTTGCCAATTAACGGTATATTTGACTCTCCCCGTGGAGAGTGCCTCGGTACAATCTTAGGCATTTCATACACGTTTCTCAGTACTACTAAATCCTCCACCATTCATTTTTCACAGAGAAAATATCTCCTTCCTTTTGCCTTTCTTCTCTAGTAGATTTTTCTTCTTCAGCCAAGCGTATACTCATGTGTTGGTTGTAAAAATTCTTCTATTTGCCAATTGCTAAAATCATTTAGATCATCAACGACCATTCACCCAAAGTCTCTCAGATCGATCTGGTAGTTTTGGAGCTTTGGTTTTGCCAGTTTTTCTGCGTTCCAACGATAGATCAAGAAGGTTTTCAAAGACATAGGTGCATGCTTTTGGTTCGACTTGTTAAGAGTCTATGCATGCAGCCGGATTGGGTTAGATCAGCTTCTCTCTCTCTCTCTCTCTCTCTCTCTCTCTCTCTATATATATATATATATATATTGTTCTAATTTTTGTTTGGGGTTGAAGGATTTGCTAGATCGATTTTGTGAGAGAAAGTTGTGTTGATTTTGTGAGAGAGAATTGCTTCCCCTTTGTTTTCTAATGAGAAGAGAGATTGAAGAATGAAAGAGAAAGGGAGGAAAGAGGAAAAATAATAATCTTTTATTCAACCGCTGATTATTTTAATTGAGAAAAATGTTTAGAACTGCTACAGTAATTGCTATAGTGCTTTCTTCTTCCAGAGAGCTACTGTAGCAACTCTAAAAAAAAATTTAGAGATAGAGAGGCTATTGGATTTTGTTTTTGGTGCTTTTGCTCTCCAAAAAAGGCTTTAGAGAGCCTATTGGAGATGCTCTAAGTGCTATCTTTAACGCTTCATCGATTTACCTTGAAGAATTCTTCCCTTGGTTGGCCAATTGAAAGCATAGATAGTTTGTCTGGACAAGAACTCCATAGCAAGCCAATTATAAGGGTTGTATAAACTTGAGATGAATAAGAAAGGTACAGTTCTAAATGCTTGAGCGTCGATGGGGGAGGAATGTATTCTTGACTTAATTGCAAAAGAGTTAGTGATCCCTATTTTACCAAATGTTAAGAATTTTACAATAAGAATATGGTTCAGAAATACCTCAATCAATCAAGAGGACTTTGCAATATAACAAATTAAACAAGAGAGTGACAAGTAAAGAAACTTATACTTGGAAGGTGCTTGCATCAATATAGTTCGAAAAATAACAATATTGACAATACAATATTCAATGAGAATCCTCACTTGACTAACCAAATATAATAATCAAACTAATCACAGACTCGCGCGTTGCACGTGATAATATTATTGTTTTAGTTTTTATTTATTAACAATTGATTTTTCATTGTCTTTTAAGTTAATAAAAACCATACATATACCTTTTCTTAAACATTTATATATATATATATATATATATATTATTTAATGTGAATCTTTACATATATAAACTTTATATATTTAATTTATTTATATATATAAAACCATAGACTACTACTCCATAATGATAGTGACTAATTAATTTTATCATTTTTTATAATGCAATATGTTAAATAAAATAATATGAGAAGAAAAAAAGTAAAAATAAAATATATAACAATAAACTCCAAATTAATTATCTCTCCAAATCATGCTATGTAATAAAATAATATTACATTCTTACATACTATCTTCCATTCTTCATAATGCAATATGATAAATTTTAACAATCAAAGTGAACCAAAAAAACAACTTAAAACACAATTAACTTGTATCAACCTAAAGTAGAATTCTAAAAAACACAAAAATTTATCAACCTAAAGTAGAGATGCAAAAAGAAAAAAAAAAACAACAACAACAACAAAAATTGAGAGAGAAAGAGAGAAATAAAATTTTTTGTGAGGAAAAATTATGCATATAATGGAAGAGAGAATGTCAATTTTAAAATAAAAGGATGATAATAAGAAGAAATAAAATAAAGAAAGATAAATGGAAAGATGAAGAGTGATATTAAGATAGAGGGTAGTGGGGAGATGAAAATGTAAAGAGAATGAAAAATATTGGAAAAAGTGTAAATGTTAAAAAAAAAAATGAGTACAATTTTATTTATTTGAATTTAAATAAAATATTATATGTATAATTTTTTTAAATAAAAAAATACAAACAATTTAATTATATGAAGGATGTGGCTAAGTTTGAATATTGAATAAAATAAGATTAAAAGAAAAAAAGTAAAAATAAAATATATAACAATAAACACCAAATTAACCAAATCATGTTATGTAATAGAATAATATATATTATATTCTTATATGTTATTTTTAATTTTTTTATAACGCAATAGTATAACATTTAACAATCAAAGAGAACAACAAAACTTAAAACACAAAATTAAACCACATCAACCTAAAGTAGAGTTATAATGAACACAAAAATTTATCAACTTAAAGCAGAGATGAAGGAAAAATTAAAAAAAAAAATACTCCAAAAAATATTGTGAGAAAGAGAGAGAGAGATAACCTTTTTTTTGGGAGAAAACTATGCAAAGAATGGAAAAGAGAATAACAAATTTATAGTAAGATGATGTGAATATGAAGAGGCAAAAAAGTAAAGGAAGATGAAAGGAAAGATAAATAGTAATATTAAGGTTGAGGGTAGTGAAGAGATAAAAAAGTAAGGAAGGGAAAGGTGAATAAACAAAATAAAGGACAATGAAGGGAAAGATGAATAATGATATTAAGGTTAAGTGTAGTGGGTAGATGAAAATGTAAGAGAATGAGAAAGGTTAGAGAAAATGTAATTATTATAATAAAATTAAAAAAGTAAGCGTCAAAAAAAATTATAAGAAAATTGGAAAGAAAAAAGATAATGATGTGAACGTTGATGTGACTCAATTAAAGCGCAGTAACAATAAATACTGTTCTTCAGTTTTTAGATATATATAAATTAGTTTATGTATAACTTTTAAGGCTAAATCTCAGACCTCTCTCGAAAGATTAAATTTTGTCTACTCTTAAGAGACTAATTTCGACTACTCTTAATATAAAGAAATGATTTATAGTTAGAAACCAATTTGCATGAGCAGTATTAAAGTTATTTATAGCTTTTATAGCCAACCAATTTGACCAACTAGATTCGAATTGATAACTGTTGAAACCATTTTTCAACCAATAACCCAGTGGTAGTAGGTCGAGCGATGGGCTGACTGACCCTCAATAAAAGCCTGATCGACACAAACTATCAACAGCGCACACACGAAAATTTATTTTGAAGAGAAGTATTATCTTTATAAACTCTAACATGCATATAAAAGTTGTCTAGTTTCTTATAAACCCACAGAAATATCTAGAAAAATAACTTAATATCTACTTGCTCAACCACAATGTTTCATAGACCAATTATCATCTTTGTAGTATAATTTTTAGCAATTTACTTTTCAATATAAAACAATATTATATTTTTTTATTAGACAAAGTTTAGCTACAAAATTTTGTAGCCTTAAATTACAACTTTACTCAAGATATTTTTATTGAAGGTGAATTTTGACAAATTTATCATTGAATTATATCTTCTTCTTTTATTATTCAAGCTTAAGAAATATCTAGAAAATTAAAAATCAATAGCTATGTCATCAATAAATTATTTAAATTATAAATTTTTGTAGTTTAAAATTATACATAAAATATAAGCTTATAAATCATATAGTAAATAATATCCGATTAACACAAAATTTGACATATGTATTAAGGGCGTAAAGAGCATGCAATTAATACTAGTTAGATTTTTAAAATATGTAGTGATGTTTATATTATTAAGTAAGGTTACAACCAATTTTGTAGCTACACTCTTTCATTTTTTTATTATAGTTCAAAACCTATTTATGGTTTTTATAGACAAAAGATGAAGTTATTTTTAGCCTATAACTTCTGCACAAGTCAAGAGAGTAGTTTATATATATATATATATATATATGAAAAGAGAGTATTTTATTAACTTCTTGGCAACCATCCTTCTTTATCTACAAGTTAAGAGACATCAAGGGAAGTGGATCAAGGGGTACATGAGACATATCGGGATTGCTTCTAGCGTGACTGCTAAACTTTGGGCGCTAAAGGATGGTTTGCGGCTTGCATCCCAACTCGGCATCTCCCATATCCTTGTTGAGTTGGATGCAAAAACTGTAGTCGATCTGTTGCACTCTACCAAAGCCTCCATTAATTCCTTTTCTTCTCTACTCAATGACTACAGGTACCTCCTCCGTCAATTTCACCAAGCCAGGATTAGACATGTTTTCCTGGAAGCGAATAAGGGAGTGGACTATCTCGCCAAAGGAGGCTGCACTTTTGCTGGGACTTTTGTTATTTTAGACTTTTCTTATTCAGAAGAACTTTGTAATATTTTGAATTCGGATGCATCGGGGTTATATTCCTTAAGGCTTATAGCCAATACTTCGTCCTTTATGGCTAGTTTATATTAATGCAGTTAACCCCCTTTCAACCAAAAAAAAAAAAAAAATCAAGTTAAGAGACAGGTGACATTTATTGCCACTAAAAAAAGCAAGAAAGTAAAGTTTCTCCTACCAATAACTAATCCTTTTAAGGCTCACAAGATATAATTACTAACGAACGTGTGACATCATTATCAAACCTACACAATACATAATTTTCCAATTTCATATATGGTGTATACCGGTAATAATTGATGATGCTCTTGATTTGATAAGAAGCATAAGAATTGAATATTGTTACGTTGACAACAATTTCACAATGAAATCTTAAATGACAATCTATTATTGGTTACCATCAAAACCAAATTTGGTATGTTCTTTTATGATGCAAATACTCCCCTTGTGTATTCAATCAATAAGAATTATAAATGAGGTACTACTAGAATTTATATATGGTTGTATGATACTAAATGAATATTAAAAGTTGAAAAGAATGAAAGAACTTGCATAGAATTGCGGTTGTATGATAACTATATATGAGCATTAAAAATTGGGAAAGAATAAGGACTTGCCATATCTGCACGAATAAACAAGCGCAAACAAACGAGTCCAAATCTTCTGTCTCACTTTTTCTGTTCCACTCGATACTCCACCAATAAAAGCTTACCACGTGTTAACATAATTAATTAAATACTATTATTAATTAATAATGGTAATATTAATAAGTCAATAATTATAGTATTTAATTAATTATGTTAACACGTGGCAAGCTTTTATTGGTGGAGTATAGAGTGGAACAGGAAAAGTGGGACAGAAGATTTGAATTCCAACAACAACAACAACAATAATAATACTAAAAAAACACAACAATTCAACACAACAGACTTAAAATTCTTCACTTATTTCCCACCCACATCTTCAATTTTCTTTTCCTCACGTTTTCTCAGCAACCAAAAAAAAAGACAGTCAACAAATCAATAAATTAAGACCCACAATTTTTTTCAGTACCCAAAAGAGAAAAGAAAGAGAAAAACTCAAAAAGGGTAGGAAAGGAAGGCTAAAAAACCAGTGAAGCAGTTGAGTTTGATGTTGGCTTGGGCGCGTTCAGCGAAGAGCTCAGCGCTTTCAAGGTTTTGCTCGATGGCCTAGAAGTAGAGCTCGACTGCTAGCTCGAAGTGGTCGTCGATGTAGGCTTCCTTGGCCTTAATTTCCAGATCAGACGCCATGGATGGCTTGCACACAGAGAGAGCGAGAGAGAGAGAGATGGGAAGAGTCTAGAGAAAGAGGAAAGAAAAACAGCGTGATTATTATTATTATTTTATTGAAATCGTTCTGTTTTTAAGTGATGGGTGACGTGGCAAAAGGCTATTGAATGGTGTAAAACAAGTGTTTTATGCCACAGCTTGACCCAATATTTTCTCATTTTTAAATGTTAGATGTTAAAATTTTTAACATATTCAATGAAAATGAGCTAAACAATAAATAATTCTTAGGCACAGAATCCCAAGGATTGAAAAAAAAAAATGGTAGAAACTTTATAATAAATCAAGGACAAAACAAACTGCCAAACTCTATTCAAAATCATCAACAGTATGCCGGTCATTTGAATCCTCACCTTCTGAATCTTTATCTCGAATATTTGACTGCTCTTCCTTTTGCTGGCCACGGCCACACTGAATCTCAGGACTTCGATTGAGTTGTACCCAGTCATTGCATCCATTGCATGATAGTCTATTTGAAAGATCACTATCATCATCCTCCAGATCACTGAATGATACGTCGTCCTCATGTTCAAGTTTGTTTTGAGCACGCACGGACGTGCCTGTATCAATATCTTCCTCTTTCAACAAAGATACATTTGTTTGAAAGGAAAGTTTCTTTCCCAAAATGAAAATGATATCTTCTTTACTAGCTTTAATAAACAAATTTCCTGAACAATACTATATATGGGAAGCTCAAGGTCAGTGTTTCTGGACAAATATAATAGTAAACATTTTGAAAGTGCAATTTTTTACTTTTTTTTCTTTTAACCACTCTCAGGGGAAAAAGTTTAAATATAATGAAAAAATAAATAAAATGGAAACAAATTATTTAGTACTAGTAGGCTAGGTAGCACAGACCAGCCAATTCCTTTGAAGTAATAGTTCACTCTTTCAACAACTAATTTCTTTCAAAATAATATGGAAGTACAAAAACTAAACGTTTAATACCCAGTTTAGAAGAAACAGAAAAAGAATCGGAGCATCATTTACATCAGAAAGACAGGGAAACGTATCTATTGAGTATTAATATCAAAACAACACAGAAGAAACAAGATTTTCAGTAATCTGTACTAGAAATAGAATCCACAAACATGTAATATTAAAGCAAGATAATGGATTGACGATCCCAGCAGTATCACAGGATAACCCTTCAGCGGAACATAATACAGCTTTCCACAATTTATACTTTGGGATTAGTGAAAGGCAGCTAAAATGTTTACAAGTAGGGTGGCACACAATGGAGTTGAATGCTCTAGGAAAGCATGGTGCAAGAGCACGAGAAAAAAAAAACACCAATTACTGAATGGGTTGCATGACACGGTTCATAAAAGGTTACAGGTCAAGAATATCATGGATCCATTTATTTGAGTTGCATCATAACAGAAACTTCAGGTCACAAGTATCACAATCATTTGTAGCAAAAGCTCAGACATGCAAAGAAGCATTCAAAACCACATAAAAGATGCACAAAAACTAAACCTTGAGCAAAACAAGCCAACATCATGCTAAAGAGCCTTTTTGGAAGAAGAAGAACTACTTTTTGGCAGGCACATTGGGTTTAGCATAGTGAAAGACAACAATTTCAATTCACTGTAAATTGCAGAAAACATATGTTTCCAATAGTATGATGCTTGCACCTCATAGGCATAATTTTGCGCTGAAAAGTCAGACAACATGCCATAAGAAAAGCTAATATTAGAAAACAATAATGTCTATTAGAAAACAATAAGAAATTAATGTGGTGGTGGTGTGGTGATGGAGGAGATTGGAGATATTAGAAAACTCTTTCGTATTTTTAGGCTACTTTGTGTTCATTTTTGTGTGCACCGAGTAGTCCATTCTCATAATAAAATACCATTGGGTCATAGTATACAAAACTCCGTTTTGTATAGTCATTTTTTTTTTTTTTTTTTTGTTTTGAAAGGTTGATTCTCGGATTCGAACACGCTGTATATCACTTTTGGTGGAAAGCACTCGCCATTGCACCAAATCCTGACTTTAATAGAATTAACTGAAGATTGATGATGATATGCTTAGGATGCTCTTCATTAGGCTAACGGAAAATATGTGAAATAAAAATTGAAATCCCATGTCTTAAGTTTCTCATTTTGAGGGTGTGCTCACCACCAGAGAATGGTGGCAAAAGTCAAGGCCTATTTATTTTCTAAGGGCCAAGTCTGTCCAAGAAGGCTCAGTCTTGGGTACCTTTTGGATTGCTAAGTTTAGAGGGTTCAAAGGCATTGATGCTTCAGAGATTTACTAAAATTTTCTTTTTTTGGTCAACAGAGATTTACTAATTGAAATTTAATTGTTCTTATTTACTAGTAAACACCACCAAAAAAAAATTTTATTGCCAAGTAGAGTTGCTTGTTTTATCCAGCGGGATATATGTTTGTATGATCTTACAAAATTGGTTTTTAGAAGAAACTGAAAAGTATAGACAGAATACCTTTGCAAATTGCCAAACTTGAAAATGTTGGCAGCTACAATAACTTACCTATTAGAATCACTGAATTCTTGCATACTTGGGCCTTGATTGAATTTGTATGTCCTGAATACAGATCTAGTGTAAGAAGAATTATTTGCAAGGACTTAAGTTTGTTGGTGGATTGGATTTCTAACACGTGGCATGAGAAACATGAGCACTTAATCTTACCAGGTCAGGCAATGCATACACCTAAGAACATCTCCAGCAAATTAGGCAAAATTTTGTATTATTTGGAGAATAAATAGTGATTTTTACCTTTTAGCTACCAATTTTTTCAAATACACTTTCTAACAAATTCTCTATCTCATTCAAATATTATTTCTTCATTTATTATTTATTATTTTTTTAACTACACATCTTCTAACATTTTTTTATTCAATACCTTATTATTATAATAAAAAAAAAAAAAAAAAAAAAACATTTGAAGAATGAACAGTAACCCATCAGACTTAATGAGCTACCGTTCATGAGCCAAAAAAATTTCCGGATATAGAGAGTCCATTGGAAAATAAACAGTAACCTATTTTGTGAGTTTACTCTCTAAAGTAGAGAGCATTTTGTATTTAGCTCTCTGTTGGAGATGCTCTAAGTCAAGGTGCGTTCATGGAGAACAGGATACTGACACCTCATTCAGGAACTTCTGAATCATCACGAAAGAGGAAGTTAATAGCTGTTGATAAGCAGCTCACCATTTCTGAATCTGTTCATGAATATGGCTTCCCTAAAGAGATTGAAGAAAATTCCCTTGAATTGTTTTTAAATCAAAGTCAACTGTCCATAAAAACAGTTGGCGTCAGGAATCAATCTAAGAAAGATCAATTTGATGGTCAGAATAATCTCCCGGAAACTCGACAAAATTGTAATGGATATTACAAAAATGGAGCTGAGAAAATAAGCATTGCATCCCCAAGCGTGCTGCCTCAAAGTGATCAGGCTTCAAATTGTGAAGGAAAAGAAGTTGCCTCTACTGTTGGACCAGGCTCTTTGTTGGCCCCTGCGTCTGTTGAACAAAAATACAAAA
Organism: Quercus robur; assembly: GCF_932294415.1. NCBI lineage: Eukaryota > Viridiplantae > Streptophyta > Magnoliopsida > Fagales > Fagaceae > Quercus > Quercus robur. The sequence goes on from NC_065535.1 coordinate 84,518,191, forward strand.
ATGATATGTCACTGCAAAATGAACTCCAATTTAGCAGTGGCCATTTAGGTGTTGGCTTGGGTGATAATTATAAAAAGGAAAATGGTAGAGCTCATGGAGACAGCAATAGCCAAATAGTGAAGAAAGAAGAAGGATCAGAAGTTGAGAATATTAAGCATTCTTTGGAAGAAACTTCACCTAGAAATGGTAGTTGTTCTGCTGCTGTGAATATTAGGCATGATCTAACACGTGGTTCTTTAAAGTCCACCGATAGAAGGAAATTACTTGTCAGAAAAGTGGCTCCCACATTTGCTGAGAAGCTCTGGGATGGGTCCCTTCAGTTGAATTCTTCTGTAAATGTGTTTGCAGTTGCCTTCTTTAAGAGGTTTATTCATCTTCTTTTAAAAGTTCAATTTTTTTTTTAATAGACACTTGAAAATGAAATTCATGGTTGGATTTTTGTCCATGTAACATTTATCATTGTTGCTTGTTCTTTTAACAGGATAGAGATTGTAGTAGAATGGAACGCAGGTGTCTAATGCAAGGAAAAATAAAATTATTTTAATGTCTCCTCCTCTTTTGTAAGAAAATCTGCAAGAAGATTTAGCTGTCCTAGTAATCTTTTGATTGTTCTAAATTATGCATTTCCCCTATTTGTGCAGACTGACCACACCCTCCAGATTCCTCTCCCCTATTTGTCAAACACCCGTATGAATGAGTCACAAGTTGATCCTACTGTAGTCTGCAGTCCACAACATGAAATCTCTATAAGTTGCTTTCATGCTTTGATGGAAGCAACCTATCTGGAAGTTATCCCTCTAATATTATAAGGGATTTCTTCTAATATTGCTTTATCCTTGCGCTGTTTGCAGTGGGCACTAATCTGAAGACACTTTTTGTTTGAAGTGAAGTAAATAGTAGTTTAGGCATCATAGCACGGAACATGGTTTCTGTTTACTATTACACTTCAATTGCCAATACATTTCCACTTTTCCTATAGACCCTATAGACCTTGGATATAAAGCTGATTTTTTGCTTTCATTTGATTAAAGCTGGCTGTTGGAATGCTTCATGCACATAAATTTCGTTGCCTTGTGGGACATATAATTCATTAATCACTTAGCATGCTCTTATTTTAAGGAGAAAAAAAGGTCACTTTAGTGCGACATAGAACTCCATCTCAAGCAATTTGTCTTGTAGACCACATTCCCAATTGTTTGGGATAATAAACAACAACCAAACATGATATCCACCATGTATGTATAATCTAGAAAGGGTTAAATTTTTTATTGTTAACCTTGTGTACGATGATCTTCATGTGTAGCGTTGTGAGGATGCCTAATATCAAGTGGTGTCAATCTGTAGAAGTAAAAGGCAAAGTGAGGTTAGAGGCTTTTGAAAAATATATTCAAGATCTTCCTCACTCACGAAACCGAGGGTTGATGGTATGATGCTCTTACTTTTGCCCATCATCATGAAATAAGAATTTATATTTTAGGGTCTAAATTAGTTTTATAGAAGTAAATTATTGAAGATCTGCCTTGCTTATGCTACTCGCTTGCTGATGATTAGTACATGAGGCAACTGGATTGTAAGTTTCATTTGCTTCAATGATAATAATGTAAAGAAATGAATGTTATTTTCTGATAGAATAAAATGATCACAGAAAGTGATAGAAAATGCATGTTATATCAATATAGTTATTTTCTTAGATGCTATGTGGATGAACTATTAAAATGTGGAAGGAGGAAAGAAAAAACAGAAATGATGGAGAAAATATGGTTAGTTTGTTAGAATCAAAAGACAAAATGAGAACAACCATGATTTTTTCAACTCACTGGTGGATCAAAGGACTTTGGAGGCAATTGAGAATTCAAATGTGGTGCATTCCGGCAATTTATGAAAAGTTTCTGCTAATATAGAATCAGATTGCCTGGGGTGACTTAACTGTAAACTGAAAGAGATTCTGAACAAGAGTGTCTGATTTTCTATTAACTTCATGAGTTAGATGATATGCATGACCGAAAGCAATTTATAGGAGGTACAAGAGTGTACATTAAAGGTGTCAGCGGAACTGGATTGTGCATTAAAGGTGTTACAGTTTATTCTGCTGATGTTGACATGCGAGAATTGCAGATAGTTATGTGTTCATTGGGAAGGATAGGAGTTGAGCCCTCCCTCCTTTTTATCTACTTCCAGAGATCTCATCTTGTGTAATATTTAGCATGATTGTGTGATAAAAGGAGGATTTTTTTTTTTTGTTTGTTTTGGGTGCTCTCTATACCAGATTTGTGTGGTAGGAGGCTTCTTTTGCCAAAATTGTTATAAAGATCTTCACTGTGGTCATATTGAAGTTTCGAAAGTTAATGTTAATTTATAATTGGGCGGATACGGTGATTTTGGAGAATCCTTGAAACGAAGAATTATAAATTAGTGTCAATATAAGCCAAGTGCCTTGTAACTTAACTAGTTGGATATCCTAGTATTTCTAACAAAAATATCTAGGGTTCAAATCCCCTCTCTCCCTGCTAATCTTTTATCAAAATAAATTAATTTATTAATGAATGCCAATATAGAATTCTACTGTAAATTATGTGTGCTAGAGTGTTTAGTTGTTAATATATAAATTAATAGAAGATCCTTCAACTGCCTAAAAGCAGGGGAAGCATTTTGACCCTAGACAATGGCCAGCATTTGGATTTGTTGAGCTTTCATGCTATTTCAAAATCACATATTGCATACTTGCAAAGTTGCATATATAGGTCATAGGTTATAAAGAAACTACATTTGTGGTGCTGCTTGATGATTGTGTTTGTGAGTTATAAGAGAGTTTTAGTGTGATGGTTTGGATCCCTCTTTGAATTCTGAGTTTTTTTTGGGTCCCATCTCCACACCTTGCACAAATCCAACCCAAGCTTTTCCTGCTACTCTGTTTTGTAGACATGAATCAGCTAGATAACCAATGAGTCATATCTAGTCTAGTCCTTGACCCACCATTAACTGAAAGAATGGACAGTGAAAGATCTTGAGCAATAACGACTTGTGCACCCAGATATCCTGCGTTTATGGGATTATGTGCCATAAGATCATGTCTGGTTGAGTGAGACAAGAAAATTTTCATTAACTATTGACCAGCTAATTTAATAAAAACCAATCATATTGGTTGCTATAAAAATATGAATCAGTTGGCAGGTTAAGTGATAAAAATCAGGTGAATATCCACTACGAGGATATGTATTATACATGTTGGGTTCACTCTATTATACTTATTGCATTATAAGTATAATATGTATTATACTACTGACAATTTTACAATGCTAGGATATGTATTATACTTATTGCATGATAAGATTCTTGATTCTATTTCCTATGAATAATATCTTTGATGCATTTTGAGACTTATACTGCCTAGAGACCCAACATGTTGCATGTTGTACGCTCACATGAGATTTAATTAATCTTAGCATTTGTCTTCAGGTAATATCACTTTGCTGGAAAGAAGGGTCTTCTAAAACTGGACTGGCAGGCATGAAAAAGGTGAGTCAGAAAGTGTAATTTGGAAATTATCAACAACTAGTACAGATTTAATTGCTAAATGCTAAAGCTGAATCATAGATATTTCTGATGAAAAGATGATAATTTTTTTGCTTGTCATCACATTAAACAGGTTGCAAAAGGGTACAGAAGGGGAAAGGGTTGGCTTTGCACAACTCTCTCCGGGTATTGATCTTTACATCTGTCCTCGTAGTGGGTTGTGTATGAGACAAATTATTTTCTGCACTTCTTTGAGTAGAAGAGTCAGAAGGTGAATTGACAGGCCGCTCCGTCAAGGAACAACTCTTTTTATTCAGTTTCTTTACATCAGTATTTGAAGTTGCTCGGTTCCTTCGCCACACAACACAACCAATCAAGGAATCTTGGTTGTCTTCAACAGCAGCCATGCCCTTGAAGAACCCATGTTTAGCAAGTATTGTGAGAATCTTACCCCACGCAGCTGACCACAAAAATAAGACACCCTCTTAGGGACCTTCACCCACCAAACACTCTTCCGTGGAAATGAATAAGCATCAGTTCCCTCAATAGCATTATAAAAAGAGCGAACATCAAAATGGCCACTCCTATTTAACCTCTGAGACAACTTATCATCCCCCAACCCTCGAGGCAATTTTGTATGAATACGATCAAAAAAAGAATACACTGCCTCCCTCTCCCAATCATGAAAATCTCTATGAAAACGCAAGTTCCAACTTCTCACTGCTCCCTGTGATGGTGGATCCAACACATCAGAAATGAAATCATCCTTATCCACTGAGCAAGGATCACGGTTGTCTATAACATCACCATCCAAGATCATTGCAACCTCTTGTGAAAATTGGCTTAATTGAGGAACCACATGGGGTCCCTTCCACTTCCTTTAAAGTAACATCTTCATTCTACAAAAGTGTCTGCGAGCTTATGACAAGACTATCTGATTTTTTTTTTTTTTTTTTTTTTTTGACATGGAATCTCACCAAGGCAGGGCTAATCGTGTATAAGTTAATCCAGGAGAACTCTTAGTGGGGATAGAACCCAAGATGTCTGGGTCTACAGCTTATCCAAAGCCTCGGACCACTAGGATGCACCCTAAAAGTTGGATGTTTTCTTAAATTTTACTACTTTAACTACATACAATATCTTTAAACAAAAAACCCAACTATGCAATATCTTAATATCTCAGCTGAACATGGAATAACAAATGTCTTTCATCAAAAGTGATAGGTTGCGGATTTGAGTCTGCAAATATCTTTAAAATTTTCAGGATAAAACTACCTATCATGACCTCTAACAAACTCTCAAAAGTGGGAGTTCTGTGCATAAAGTATGACCTTGTAATCATTCTCTATTTGAGAGAATAACTGGGTTAATGAATTTGAGAAACATAACCAATGAATAAGGAATGGATTTGAAGTTGAAGCTATCTGATAATTGTGTATATGCATGTATGATGGTTTTCGTGCACTATGATATCTTTATGGAAGAAGAGTATTAGTATTGCCCGAAAATAGCCAAATTCATTTGTTCTTTGGAGAATATTAGGACTTCCATCAATTAAACAAAAATAAAACAAACTTCCACCATTTCTTTCTCACAAAAAATCTCAATTATGCAATGTAGAGCTTGGTTAGTGAGTCCCAAATCAAATTATTATACAAAATATTTCTTATCTTTTGTTATTTGTGAACTTGACTTATTCAGTCATTTTGTGATTATTCCATCAATTTACGTAATAAAACAATAACTTGGCTCAGAGATGATTGCAAATAATTATTGTGAGTAAAATTTGAATAACCCACGGAACTATGATAAGAGCAGGATATCATACATTTGCTACATGTAGCCTTCCTCTTACAGTGGATAAGTCCCACACATCAATGAAGCCCACCCACTATGAGAGGAAGCTACACTGCAAATACATGGTATAATTTTCCCCAATTGAGATAAAATAGTGTGGTAGTTGTTAGATGCAATAAATGTTGATGTAAAAGGGGTCATGGGCACTTCTTGTGACAGTAATTGTGCTGCCCAACCCCATATAAGATTCATTACTTGAGTCGGTTTTTCTATCGACATACACTCGTTCATATATTTTGATACAACTTGCATATTTGTTAATGCGAATAAATTACATTACTTTCACATAAATCTACCACTGAAACTTAGAGAAAAATAATTCAATCACCGTTTGTCACATGCCTAAGTTGTATCAAACTGGGTAAGTGTAGGGTCCTAGTCTTTTTGTATATGAGTAGAACAAAAGTCTTCATTCTTGATTTCTTGTGTTCCTTTACTCCGCTACTCAGCCACTTGATTTGAATTGCTTGGTTATTCTTTTGGGGGCTGTAGACCCTAGCCCCCGCAAGTATAAAGATTAATCTTGAATTAAAATGGGTGAAAGATTCTGATATTAACTTTCAGTCTCTCAAATTCATAATATAGCTCTATACAATCATGGTGAAACTCCCCCCAATTAACCATCTACACGTGATTAGAACAAAATAGATTTAAAGTGGATGGGGATCCAAGAAGTTGAGTGCTTAATTATGATACTAGTTATAGCTTAAGAACATTATTCTCCTCTCCTTCCTCAAAAAATCTGCCTGTGCCATTGATGATGACTGTCGTGGCGGAGACAGGAAGAGCACAGCCACATAATAGAGTGAACTTAAATGTCCCAATTTCTATACAACCTAAATCTGGCTATTTAACAATGGATAATTCTCTATATGAAGACTGACTTATTAATATAAACAATAAATAATTCTTAGGCACAGAACCCCCAGGGATCGAAAAAAAAAATGGTAGAAACTTTACAATAAATCAAGGACAAAACAAACTGCCAAACTTTAGTCAAAATCATCAACAGTAAGCCAGTCATTTGAATCCTCACCTTCTGAATCTTTATCTCGAATATTTGACTGCCCTTCCTTTTGCTGTCCATGGCCACACTGAGTCTCGGGACTTCGATTGAGTTGAACCCAGTCATTGCATCCATTTGAATGGCCTTCCTTTTGCTGCTTTAGACTAAGGCATGAGAGTCTATTAGAAAGATCATTATCATCATCCTCCAGATCACTGAACGATACGTCCTCCTCATGTTCAACTTTGTTTTGAGCACGCACAGAAGTCCCTGTTTCAATATCTTCCTCTTCCAACCACTTTTCAGTATCCCCTTCATCATCCATTGCAACTTCTGCTCTTCTGATATCAGTTGAATCAACTTTTAAATCAGATTGCATATTTTCCCCTTGTGGCTTGCTTGCCTTGCTACTATCTTGAGATCTATCAAGAGTCTTACTGTTATCATTCTCCAACTGTGCATTCTTTTGCAGCTTTTGCAGAAGTACATCCCTCGCTTCAAGAATCTGCAAAGAAACAAATTTCAACAAAGATACATTTGTTTGAAAAAGGTTTGTTTGAAAGGGAAGTTTCTTACACAAAATGAAAGTGGGAAAGAACATATATATTTTCTTTACTAGCTTTAATAAACAAATTTCCTGAACCATACTATACATGGGAAGCTCAAGGTCAGTGTTTCTGGACAAATATAACAGTAGACATTTTGAAAGTGCAGTTTTTACTTTTTTTTTCTTTTGATCACTCTCATGGGAAAAACTTTAAATATAATGAAAATATAAATAAAATGATTATTTAGTACTAGTAGCACAGAACAGCCAATTCCTTTGAAGTAATAGTTCACTCTTTCAACAACTAATTTCTATCTAAATACTAAGTACAAAAACTAAACGTTTAATAGCCAGTTTAGAAGAAACAGAAAAGGAATCAGAGCATCATTTACATCAGAAAGACGGGGAAATGTATCTATGGACTTTTAATATCAAAACAACAGAAGAAACAAGATTTTCAGTAATATGAACTAGAAATATAATCCACAAACATGTAATACTAGAGCAAGATGATGGATTGACCATCCCAGCAGTATCACGGGATAACCCTTCAGCAGAACATAACACAGCTTTCCACAACCTATGCTTTGGGATTAGTGAAAGGCGGCTATAATGTTTACAAGTAGGGTGGCACACAATGAAGTTGAATGCTGAAGGAAAGCATGGTGCGAGAGCAAGAGAGAAGAAAAGAACCACAACAAAAAAAAAACAACAACAACAACAACAATTACTGACTGGGTTGCATGACAGGGCTCATAAAAGATTACAAGTCACGCATATCATGGGTCCATTTAATTGAGTCACATAACAGGAACTTCAGGTCACAAGTATCACAATCATTTGTAACAAAAGCTCGAACATACAAAGAAGCATTCAAAATCACATACAATATGCACAAAAACTAACTTTTTTTTTTGATAAGTAAGAAGAGAATATTATTGATAAAAGAATAGCAAGAGAAACACAAAGAGTTCACGGTAGTGAACAAAGGAAAAGAAGAAACAAAAAGACAAAAGCATCCCCTAATCTATTCTAATAGATGAAAGAAAATCCAAAAGGGTAGAACTATCCGAATAACCCCAACATCGAGACCAATAAAAGAGGGTCCGCTGGCAATACTCTAATAACTGAACCACATTTTTTCCCTCATCCTCAAAAGACTGCCTATTCCGTTCAGTCCAAATAGTCCACATTAAACAACCTGGAACCAAATCCCAAATATCAGAACTATGCTTCCCAAGCCAATGATACCAGCAAAACAATAAGTCCACAATTGAACCTGGCATGACCCATTCGATCACAAACAGCCGAATCATATACATCTACAAAGAATGAGCTATCGGATAGAAAAATAATAGGTGATCCATAGATTCCGTATTGTTACAGCACAAACAACAACGATTCGCCAAAGGGCGACCACGAAGCATAAGATTATCCAAAGTTAGAATCTGACCATGGGCTGCTGTCCACATAAAAAAAGTCACCATTTTAGGAATCTTAACTTTCCAAATTCCCTTCCAAGGAAAAGTGGGAGGAGCTGCATTTCGAATCTTATGATTAAAAGACCGAGTATCAAACTTCCCACTGCCATTAAGATCCCAACAAAGTCTGTCACACCCTCCACCCCTTGGAATTCGGGTTTGGATGAAATGAAGAAAGGAGTAAGAAGCCGCTAACTCCCAATCATTGAATTCCCTATGAGCAAAACATGCCAACGTCATGCCAAAGAACCTTTTTGGAAGAAGAAGAACTACTTTTTGGCTGGCACATTGGGTTTAGCATTGTGAAGGACAACAATTTCAATTATCACTGTAAATTGCAGAAAATATGTTTCCAATAGTATGATGCTTGCACCTAATAGGCATAATTTTGCGCTGAAAAGCCAGACAACATGCCATAAGATCATTTCCAGGCCCATTATCAATCTGCCCGTGGGTTTGCCAATAGCATATTATATTTGAGTTTATAATGCATGCAAATGCAATTGAAAAGAAACAAAGGATAACATAGAGAAAAAAATTCTTGCCTTAGACGTAGATAGAAGCTCAAAATCATGTTCACTTAATCTTGGCAGCAACAATATAAAATAAATTATCCAAAACTGTTCTTCACTCATATAACTTTGAAGTTTAAGTCTGAGAGCCGCCAAACTTGGGGCCAAACGTTCAACAGTTGAAGCATGTTCTTTCTGAACATCAGACATATTGAAATCTGCAATAAAACAAGCCAACCCGTAAAAATTATTTTTTTAATGTGCATCTCCTTTCATTTATTCCATCCTCTTAGATAACAGAAATGCATGACTTAAATATAAATATGCAATGTTCTAAAGCTTTGCTCTAATGATCATCAGCTTTCATGAACACAAATGTTTTGACAAGCAGTCAGCAAATTTTCAATTGATAATCCACGGTATACTACTACATCAATAGAATTGTAACTGACATCGTTAGACCATAATAGAACCACATTCTAGCTGTCGCCAACGACAAAGAAAAGGTATCATCTTGTTTGATAAATTCCATAGCCTACTAATCCTCAAAGGTTTTAGATTCCTTCTGTATCCCACCAAGCCCAGTTCTTGGCTCTGTGCAATTTGTAAGCTATTTGTTTCTTCTTCTTTCTCCAGTGGTCTTTCGCTTTCCTAATGCATATAAGGACTATGCCCATTTCATTTTCTTTTCTAAATTGAAAAGTTAACTAAATACTTGTTAATTAACGAGGTGATAAAGTGTATGATTTGATAGAATACTATGACAAAGAATAAATAAATGTGTCCCAAATCCGATTAGTCCGTTGAGGATCAATAAGAGCCCATCAAAATCCAACAAGAAAAATTGGAAACAAGTAGCTACTAAAGTTTAACTATCTCACTATCTAATTCCTTAGCAATGAAACTAAATAGAAAAGTCAAAGCCAATGCCATGCTATTTTACCTAACTCACTAATATTAATCAATTCAAAAATATTTACAGATAAACATAAAAGCTACCATTATTATCGAGTGGTAAAGGAAAATCGGTCCAGAGCTCGGGTCGCGTGGAAATCTCCGAAACGAAATCGAGAACATCATCGGTGACTCCAGGAACATCATCGTCGTCCTCGTCTTGTCGAAAAGCTTCTTCTTCTTCTTCCTCTTCCTCCTCCTCCTCGTTGTTTTCGAGCAGTAACAAGTTGGTAGCGAGCTTCGAGATCTCACTCACGGCTTTGGCACTGGACAGAAGGGACAACCTACTCTTCAAGCTCCCACCGATTTCAACAAGATCGTTGCGAATTCCAACGAGAGCTTGAGATTGCGACTGTGATTCTGATGATGATGATGATGATGATGAGGGATCAACGGCTGCGATTGAAGAAGGTGGTGGCGGTGGGGCCAGGAAGTTGGCGACGCCGCGGAACTGGCGGCCGAGGGTTTGGCCGAGGGCGGAGAGATCGTCTTTAACGCCACGTGGAGTGGTGGATGGGCTGTGATCATCGTGATCCTGCTCCGACGAATCTGGACCGTCGGATTGGAACGATTTGAATAGCCAAGACATTACTGTAAATTTGAGTTAATGAAATTGAGAAACAAGGACATAATCGAATAATGAGGATTAGGTACTTGAATCTGAAGCTATCTGTTTTTGTTTTTTTTTCAAAGTGCTTTCTAGTCTTATCTAAACAACTATTTAGCGAGAAGCCGAGAGTAATGCTTTATTTTTTTAATTTTTTTTTTAAATTAAAGAGTTTGGGTTTTTGTTTTGCTTCGCTTTGTTGTCGACATTGTTGTTGTTTAGGAACAAAGGATGTTTTGTTGGAGTTGAGTTGCCACGTCAGTTTTCTTATACAACCCGTGACTCTGTCTCTTTCTTGAGTCTTTTCGGTGGTAGAGTCGTAGTCGGTAGTCGTATACTAGTTCATTCATGGTGATTGTATTTTGTACCATTTTCACATTTTCATTGTTGTTGTTGTTTTTGTTTTAAACTTTACCTTGCACATTTAGAACTTGAAAGCTTTGTGATAATTATTAATTTATTATATGGTGAAGGAAGTTATTGACCACAAGAATGAAATTCCAAATTAAGCACGTTAATGAAAACAAGGGTCAAGGGGCTATATATATCATTGTCACCCATGTGGGTATTATTGTGTGCGGTGGTTCTAGTGTAGGGTAGTGTGGTGTCCATTGAAAGTTACACGAATTTATGGTGCACTATTTTTTTTTTTTTTTTTTTGAGGATCAATACGATGAAGCTTTATTAGAATAACTACTGATCTGAAAGTACAAAGGGAATCACATCCGGTGGAACATGCTCCATCCAGACTAACAATGGAAATGCAAATCTTGCTCTCTTTGCTAAGGCATGAGCCACACAATTACCCTGCCTCCTAATATGAGAGAAAGAGAAAGTTCGAAGCGAACCGGAAATAGACATTATGTCTTTCACATACTGACCAAATGCGGAGTGACCCACATCACCCGACTTCAATGCCTTATAGACACTCTCTGAGTCTCCTTCAAATATTGACTGTGCCATGCCCAATTCAACAATGAACTGGACCGCCCTTCTTGCAGCTAGGATTTCCACCAACTCCGCTGTGCCGGGGTAAGGTATTTTTTCTGAAAGTGCAGCAAGTACTTCGCCATTTCCGTTTCGCACCACCACACCTATCCCTGCCTCTCCCGCCTCCTCAAAAACTGCTCCATCATAGTTGGTTTTATACCCCTCGCCCAATGGTGGACTCCACTTCGTTGCAATCGCAGGGGACTTAGCCATTTTTTCCGGAAATTTCGACTGGAACGCCGAGAGGTACTGAGCTGCTGCATTGAATAATCTGCTCTTGTCCAAACTGGGTTCTTGGATCCGTACTTTGTTCCGACGATTCCAAACAAACCAAGCCACAACCGCAAATAGTTCCAGCCTCTGCTTTTGTACTCCAATCAGGCTAATCAGTTCCTGTACTTCATTAATATTCGGAAACTCTGTTCTAACCCCGCTGAAACAGGGGAGCCAAACTTCTTTCAATTCATCACAATTCCATATTGCATGGAGGGTGGTCTCTTGAGCAGAAAGACAGGCGCTACATCTTGTGTCTTCAAGGATTTTTCTTTTCTTCAAATTCACTTTTGTAGGTAGTGCGTCGGAGCAAACTCGCCACAGAAAAGTTTTAATTTTGTTTGGCACCCGTAACTTCCATAGACGTTTCCAAAAGGCTTTCTGAACTGATGCATCCGACGCCGATGCTTCCAACATATTTTCCTCTTCACACAGCTGCTTGTACCCAGATTTCACTGAATACTCCCCATTTGTACAGCCCGGCCATATTAACTCATCCCGCTGGTTTGTCAAGCACAAAGGAATGGACATTATGCGTTGGGCTTCAAAGGAGAGGAAATGTTGAGTTACCAAGTTCTGGTCCCAAGTTCCTGTGTCTTGGGATATAATAGCCGACACCTTGGCCCCTTCTAACTCAGGTACCCGTGGAGAAACTATTTTGGCTGACCCTCCGCCTGGAAGCCAATTGTCACAGTACAGACTTATCTTGTTGCCATCACCAATTCTCCATTTCATTCCTCCAGAAATTACCTTCCTGGCTTTCATGATACTTTGCCATGCATATGACCCCGATGAAGTTGAAGCTTCCAAGACCGAACCATTTGGAAAATATTTGGCCTTGAAGACACGGAAGAAAAGAGAATTCTGATCCCGTAGTAGCCTCCATACCTGTTTAGCTAGCATAGCATCGTTGAATTTTTCCAGGTCCTTGAATCCCATGCCTCCCTCCACCTTTGGTTTGCAAAGAATTCCCCATTTTTTCCAATGGATCTTTCTTTGTTCCCCCTTCTGCCCCCAATAGAATTTTCGGATCATAGCCTCAATCTCATTGCATAAGCTCACCGGTAATTTGAAGCAGCTCATTGCGAAGGATGGAATTGCTTGCACTACCGCCTTCAATAGGGTTTCTCTACCCGCTTGGGATAATAGTTTTTCTCTCCACCCTTGTATCTTATTCCAAACCCTTTCCTTTATGTATCTTAGACTCTCCTTTTTATTCCTTCCTACCACCGCCGGCAAGCCAAGATATTTTTCATACTCTTTAACTTCCGAAACCCCCAAGAAATCTGAAATCTCTTGTCTTCTTGCAACACTTACTGCCTTGCTAAAAAATATAGAGGTTTTCTCCCGGTTGAGCTTTTGACCTGAAGCACGTTCATATAAGGATAGAATGGCTTGGATTTCCTGTAAGTCCGACATGGTAGCTCTACAGAACACCAAGCTATCATCTGCAAAAAATAAATGTGAGATTTTTGGGCCATTTTTGCATAAAGAAAAGCCCCTTATTTTGTCATTATGGGCTGCCCTTTGAAGCAACCTATTCAACCCCTCCGAGCATAGCAAAAAGAGATAGGGTGACAAAGGGTCGCCTTGTCTAATTCCCCTAGTAGGTCTTATATCTCCCTTTGGCTCTCCGTTCACCAAAATCGAATAAGACACAGTGCTAATACACTCAAAAATAAGAGACCTCCACTTTTCACAAAATCCCATCTTCTCCATGATCATCATCAAAAACTTCCATTCAACTCTGTCATACGCCTTACTCATGTCTAACTTCATAGCCATAAAGCCATTCTTTTTAGATTTTTGTGATTTCATATGATGTAGGGTTTCAAAAGCCACCAATATATTATCAGATATAGCTTTACTAGATTGAAAGGCAGTTTGAGATTCCGAAATAACACATGGTAATAATTTCTTAAGTCTATTTGCAAGGACTTTAGAAATAATCTTGTAAAGAGTATTACAAAGAGCTATAGGGCGGAATTCAGAAACTTTTACCGGACTCTTCACCTTCGGAATGAGTGTGATGAAGGTTCGATTGATTGAAGAAGGGATCGTACTAGAATTAAGGCAAGTTAGGATTGCCTCTGTCACATCCTCACCAACAGTTGGCCAGAAATGTTGGAAAAATACTGGAGGCATCCCATCCGGACCAGGTGCTTTTAGAGGAACCATCTGCTTTATGGCTAATTCCACTTCACTTCTTTGATAGGGGGCAGCAAGTTCATCATTCATCTCTTCTGTAATCACCAATGGAGTTGCTTCTAAAGCTTCCTCAATCAAATCCGGAGAGGATGAGGTAAATAAGTTGGTGTAGAATGCTATCAATATATTTGCTATCTCCCCTTCTTCTTCACACCTTTCCCCAACCAGATTTTCGATCACTTCAATTCTGTTTCTTCGATATCTATGTGTAGCTTGGCTATGGAAAAATCTAGTGTTTCCATCCCCTTCATGTAACCATAGGGTACGTGATCTTTGTCGCCACATTTTTTCCTCCTTAGATAGAAGATCATTGATCTCCCTCTTAAGCCGAAATACCCTACCCATGGATTTCCCAACAATAGCTGCATCTTCAGCCTTACGTAGCTGCACCTTTTTTTCCTTTAATTGCCGAGTTATATTTCCAATAGCCATTCTACTCCACCATGTCAGTTTGGATTGACAGCGCCCTATTTTGCTTTCAACCCGAGCCATGGCCTGCCCAGTGATTTCGTGTACCCATGCTTCTTCAACCACATCATTGCATCCTTCTTCCCCCATCCACATGTGTTCAAACCGCCATGGTTTTTGACGGATTTTTGGTATCCCGTTCAAACAAATAAGGATAGGTTTATGGTCCGATGAACCACACTCCAAATGCATCACTTTAGTGGCAGGAAATTTTTCAATCCACTCCATCGTTGCTACCGCTCTATCTAGTCTTTCCCAAATAGTGAAACCATCCGGATGACCATTACACCATGTGTATTTTCCTCCCACAAAACCAAGATCTCTAAACCCACACTCATCAAGGACATCCCTAAAATCACCCATTTGTCTTTCAGGCCTCAATCTTCCTCCTTTTTTTTCATGACTGCGTATAATTTCATTGAAATCACCTGCACACAACCAAGGGATCGCATTCCTCCTTTTTAATCTCCGTAGGCAAGTCCATGATATATGGTGATTCTGTGTTTCTGGCTCCCCATAAAACCCCGTAAACCTCCATTCATCCTCCTTCCCAAAGTTCAAAATGCCATCGATATGATTTGGAGAAAAGGTGCCTAAGGAAAAATCGACATCATTTTTCCAAAAAATTACAATACCTCCTCCTCTTGTTTCCCGACATACTTCAATCATGCCACCAAGTTTCAACTTCACACGTATCTCTTCTAGCCTTGCTTTATCAAGCCATGTTTCGGCTAAGAACACGACTGAGGGATCTTGTGCCCGGATCAAATCCCCAAGCTCCTGTTCTGTCTGGAGGTTCCCAAGCCCCCGACAGTTCCAACATAGTAGATTCATTGCTCTTGGCGGGGCTGACACTCAGCCTCCACCACTCAGCCTCCACCACTATTGTTTGGTTTGTTTATGGAAGAGGGATATAGTATAACCCAAAGTAAGCCAAATTCATTTGTTCTTTGGAGAATATTTGACAACTTACACCGTTTCTCTTTCTCATTAAAAATCTCAACCACGCAATGAAGATCTTGGCCCACATCCAATTATTAAGCACGATTTTAGAACTTTTGTTTTTTTTTTTTTTTTTTTTTGAGAAAGTAAAACTTTTGTTATTTGATTGTTTAAAATTTTAAATACAACATAACCATAATAAGGACTTCAATGAAGATCAAATACTCAGCTTAGGTCTTCATTCTTGGTTCCTTGGATTTATCCTTATTCGACTACTCAACTACTTGATCTGAGTTGCTTGGTTACCTTTTTAGGGCTGTAGACCCAACCCCCACAAGTATAAAGATTAATCTTAAACTAAAATGGGCAAAAATAGATTAACAAAATACATTATTATTAACTTTCATTCTCTTAAATTCATAATATGGTACCATACTATCATGGTGGGGTTGGCCAAGCGGTTCGGCGCTTGGTCTCAGAGTGCTTGTACTTGGCTCGACTAGGTGTGCTCCCTAGTTCGAGTCCTGCTACCTGCACTTTGAAAAGAATCTCTGGGCCAGTACTTTACCCCTTCGTGGGCCGACCTGGCACGAACAGTGATTAGTCTCTGGTTGAAAGCTTTGAGGATACACTGTGGGAAACCAAAAAAAAAAAAAAAAAAAAAATACTATCATGGTGAAATTCTCATAAATTAATCATTGAGTATCATGTAATTAATGGATTTTAAGAAGATTGAGATCCTAGAAGTTGAGTGCTTAATTATGATATTAGTTATGACTTAAGAACATTGTCCCCGAAAAATGTTAGCATTATTTGCTGAAATACAAAGTTGTGATTCGCAGTTGGCTGCTAAGTGCTAACCAATTCAACTAAAAAAATGCACCAAAAACCAACCACATGTGAGGCAAATTAGTACCTTCCCAAGCACTATTAGTGCTTAGTGCTTGGACTTGAAGAGGGGGAGAGTGGGTTCAAGCTTAGAGGCAGTATATCTACTTATCTTCTAGTATTTATAATCAACTTCTTAAATAATAAAAGATGCGCCAAATTATCCTCAACTACAATAAAATGGACAAGGAAGAGTTAGAGGTTAGGAGTGAGAAGTGGAGAACCATAGGAGGTAAGAAAGGTTTTCTCCTAAAGCTTCATTTGAAGTTGTCAATTTATTACCTAAAATTGTATTCTTAATGGGATAATAATGTATCCTATTTTATTAATTTAATGTTATTGACCCGTAATCATGAGCATGGTTTTCAGATCCAGATCATTCAATAAACCAAAAATAAAAGAGGTTTAAAGTTTTTAAAGTTCAATCGAGGTCGGACTGTAATGATGTAATAATTATTTTATTAATTTATTAATACAAAAATAAATAAAATACATGAATCAAATTTAAAAATCTTAACCAAAATAATATTTAAAGATGATAAAGTATATATGATCTTTTTGTAATTTATTCATAAAAATAAAAATAAAAATCTTTTTGTAATTTACTACAAAGATTAGAAACATCTCTTATAAAGAAAAAACAAAAAAAGTCAACTGGTCAAGTGATGGGAAAGGAAATAATAAAAAGCTGAGAGGGTGTGGCGTGACTTTTTAGGTAAAAAAAATTTAAAATAAAAACCATTCCCGTATTTCCAATATCAAATCCTAGTTCTCGTTTTTCTCTATTGGAGCATCCGCTTTAGTTTTTTTAGCTATACAAAAATTCATTTTATCTATTTTAGAGCATTTACATCAATTCGTAAATACTCATTTAAAATATAAAAAGTGTTCTAATTTACACATTTTATCCCAAAATCTTTCCATATCAGTTCATGTAAAAATGTCTAAATATACATGATGTCTTGCAAAATGAACAGTAACCGTGCATATATACACGGTTACTGTTCACCGTGTAAACGATTTTTTTATATTATTTTCTCTCCTCTGTCCAACTACTTCTCTTTCCCAACCATTATAACAACCCAGCGCGCCATAATAACCACCCAACCACTAAACCTAGCGCCACCACTAAACACCGCAATCTAGCACAGAGTATTAACCAAACTCAACTGAAAATTAACCCAAAATCAACTGAAAATTAACCCAAACACATCCACAGACAAATCAACATAGAGATACACTTGCTCAAAAGTGAAAAAAAAAAAAAAAAAAAAAAACACAGAGATACACTTGACTGGAACGATCGGAGCTCGTGGGTCTCGCTTGATCAGAGCTCGTGGGTATAGGTCTTGCCTGATCGGAGCTAGGAAGATACACTAACTGATCGGTGCTTGTGGATCGGAGCAGGGAGATCTCGGTCAAATCTGATTTGGTCGGATCTGATCGGTGCTTGTGGATCGGAGCTAGGGGAATCGGTACTTGCCTGATCGGAGCTGTGGATCAGAGCTAGGGAGATCGATATAGAGATGATTCAGAAAGGGAGATCGGTATAGAGATGATCGGAGCTAGGGAGCTAGGGAGCTGTGGATCGGTATAGACCGAGAGGGAGAGTTAATTCAGATTTGGGTATAGAGATGGGTTATGGGTGTAGAGAGTTGTATCAGAAAAAATGGGTTCAGAGAGAGAGAGAGAGAGAGAGAGAGAGAGAGAGAGAGAGAGAGAGAGAGAGAGAGAGAGAGAGAGAGAGAGAGAGAGAGAGAGAGCTGTATCAGCAAAAATGAGAACGCACGCGTATAATAAAGGGGTTGGTTGAGGAAATAATAAAAAAATTGAGAAAATTGATTATTTAAATAAAGGAGGTGATAAAATAGATGAACTGATGTGGGTGTTTTGTAAAAGTGAATGTGTAAAATAGAAAAAGTAGGTTTTTAGTGTAAAAATGGATGTGTAAAATACATGGATTGATGTGGTTGCTCTTATCTTCTCACACTTTATTGCAGTAGAGCTATTTTACCTTTTAACACAATAAAATAATATAAACACTACAATAAAATAATATTTCATTCAACCACCAACACACCACCACAACCACCATCAAACCCATAAAAATCACTGCACAACCACAACCCCACCGTGCCCATCAAAACCAGTGAAGAAAAACAAAACAAAAACCCAGAAAAATCAACACAGCCAAACCAATGAAGAAGAACAAAACAAAAAACCAGAAAAATCAACACAGCCAAACGAAACCCATGCCTAATACTCTGTCCGATTCGGTACCGGCCGACGAGACTTGTACCGATCATCAATCAGTGATCATAAACAGTGATGATAAGTGCAAAGCAAAACGAAATGCTCCAATTTGAGGTGAGTCGGGTAATGTGGGACCCGATCAGAGCTAAAAATAGAGAGAGAGAGAGAGAAAGAGAGAGAGAGAGAGAGAGAGAGAAGTGGGTCTGAGGCGATCAGCGGCATGGGTCTAAGGCGGATGGCGGCGTGGGTCTGAGGCTGATCGGCGGTTTGGGACGGCTGGTGGGTCGGTGACGTCGAGCTTCGGTGGGAGTTAAGAGAGTGAATTGAGAGAAATGAGCTTCAGAGTTAGAGATGAGATAAGAGTGAATGAGAGAGAGAGAGGTACAGATAAATGAATGAAAAAAAAAAAAAAAAGTGCAAGTGGAATTATTTTAATCACCTGTAGAATAAAATAATATATATTTTTTTAGCTCTCATGAACAGTGCACATCTATCTATAGATGAGCACTGTAGTAATGGAGCTAAAAAAAATAGATTTAGCTCCACTACTGGAGCATCATTTTGGTGTTTGACGAGCTAAAATATAACAATATAGCAATATAGCACCACTGCTGTGAGTGCTCTCACTTTGTTCACTCCACCTATTCTCTATCAGTTTTCCTTCTCTGTTACTTTGTTATCTCTATCACTCTCGCCTCTCTCTCTCTCCCTCCCCTCTCGATCTTTCATCTCCAAACAAGCAAATCGATCCTTCTAATGGTTAGATCCAGTGACGGTAGAGCTTTTTGTGGTGGAAAAACGAGATCAAGACAGAGATTTTTTAGCAAAATTTTGTGAGAAGAAAACCGAAAAAACCGTGCACGGTTCAACAAACCGTACGGTTGAATCGAAGTTCAGACGGTTCACTGCAAAAGAGATAATTCCGGTTTTTTATGTTAAAAAAACCGTAATGATGACCCGTTCCTGATTAATTCGGTCCGACCATACGGTCCAGTCCAATTTTAACAACCTTGATCATGATTTTTCAAAAATGATGAAACTACTAAATGTGTTTTTGTCTTTTTTGTTTTAATTTTAATTTAAAGAAAAAATATTTAAAATTAGTTTTAAATTTTTAGATAGTTTTTTTTATTTAAATAATTTGGTCACTTTCCATCCATCACAATAGATGGGGTATACAACAAAAAGAATAATAATTTCATCAATTCTCGAACTTAAACTTGTTTAACAATAATATTAGTAAATTGTTAATATAAGGGGTGCATCTGAAATAAACCTAAACAAAATATATATATATTTTAAGCAAACGATATTGGTCTTCATTTTGATCATTTTTTTTTTATTTGTACATTTTACGGTAATATTTATAATTGATTTTATGAGTTCAGCTTGTATATACTTTTCCTCCCAAAGAAAGAAAGAAAAATTGTTTTTACTTTATATTATACTATTTAAATAATATTTTACCCACTTTTTATCATAATTTTTAGCGCATAAAGTAGAAGCAGTGTTGACCTTTGATCCTTTTGAGGCCAACAACTTTTGAGTGTGTCAATTGCCTTGGAAACATCACTCATCACTATCACATCACTCCCAAGTCCCAAAGCCAAACTCAGTTTTTAAGGGCGTTGGGCTGTCTAATCCACAAGAGCCAAGTACATGAATTCAGGATATCTGTCACTGTGAGCCATTGCGTAAGGAATATGGGAAAGTTCCTATCAATATTAATTCACTATAAAGATTTATAAATCCACTGTAAAATTAAACATGATTAATATCACACATATTACTAATAATAATAAATAAGTATTTATATTTTATATTTAAAATTTGATAAATCAACTAACACTATCTTTTTTATGTAATTGAATTATTAATACTATTTTTATTATGCACTAATCATCGAATAAGCTTTAACCATTGAAAAAATAAATTGTTAGAAATTATGTCAAGTTTCAACAAACTGTTTGTAATATTTCCTTGGGGTAGGAAATGGAACTTATTAGAAGCTTAATTCAATCTTCCTTCTCTTCACCAAACTACCCTTCAAAAATTTAAATGTGATATCTCTTTTTGACAACCTGCCATTTCAATAAGGCTAAACAAAAACAAAAGCAATACAACAATCGTGCCTACAAGCTTCAAAAACAGGAGGCAGCAAATTGCAATTTAAACGTGATATCTTTTATTGGTTGATTAACAATTGGTTGGTTGGTTAATCAAGTACATTCATTAACTGAAATATAATGTGAAAGTTATTAGGAAGAAAAGTCTAAACCAAACCAAAGAAAAAAAAAAAAAAGACCTTGCCATCTTTGGGAAGTAATGGTGGTTGTAGGATTCTCAATCAACAAGTTATAGACCTTATTATAAGTATATTAAAAAAAAAAAACACAAAAGTACACTAACAAATAGTTGAAAATAAGAGGTGACAGTGGAAATAAATGTCAAACCAAAGCTGACCAGGAGCCACAAATTGAAATGCCTATTCATTACATGAATGTAGTATCAACAGCCATAGTTTACAAATCATTCCTATAATCTATAAAAATAAATAATAAAAGACCAAAAAAAGAGGGCGGAAGAGAGGAATATCAGAAATTAACAAGAATAAATTTCCTGCTTAGGCATGAACAATAGAGCAGGTTCAAAAAATTCCAAAATCCAAAGTAGTCAGGAAAACATTATTACCAACCTTCTTGTCCATAGAATAATCAAATGATCCAAAGCCCTCTCCCCTCTAATTATTAAACAAAGAATCTCACCCTAGCTAACTACTGCACATACACAACATATGGTACACATCTATCTAATCTTCATATTTTGCACTCTCAATATTTATAGAACCGACTAATCTCCACATGTTTCCTGATAAAGAATGTGTTTCTCTGGACAAATGATCTAGATAAGGCCTGTATATGGATTGTACGCTTGAACAGGCATACCTGAGCCATACGGGTGGACAGTGGCTCCATAAGGAGCTCCGAAAGGATTTGAAGCCGGTGGTTGTTGTGGACCCATCATCATCATCTGCTGCTGCTGCTGCAACATGAAAGCCTGTTGCTGGTTGGCCATTGCTGCCATTTGTACATTATGTGGTGCAGCCACTGTGTTTGAGGAATAAAACGGATCTTGTGCTGTTGGATGCATCATGACACCAGCCATTGGGACTGGCTCCCAAGGGTTGTAGCTTACATTCTGGTTGCTTCTTCTGATTGCATCGTCGTAAAGGCTGTCTAGTGTAAGCTTGTCTAATCCTCCCGCCTATTTTCAATATCAATAGAGTTGGAAAGAATTAGTGAAGTATCAGTCATTATGCTCAGCCAAAAGCATCATTCAATAGCAAAACAGCAATCTCGCTCATTACTGAAACAGCTAACTTGTGTTTGCTGTGCATCTCTGTGAGCGTGTGTGTGTTTACTATAGCCGTTAAATGTAAGAAAATGTAAACATCTTAAATACCAGTTTACTGGCAGCCGCAGCAGTCTCATTTGAGCTTGGAGCTGTAACAAGCGCCAACTCCCAGCCTGTAGTTCCATTAGCTTGAATTGGAGCAGTAGATGTTGGATGAATATCTGTAACAACCACCAGCAGAAAACATATGAGCTCGCCCCTATAAATTTACAAATTTTTAAATCTTGATTAAAGCTTAATCCAATTGGCAAACTAAAGCTTATATTCTCAATTTCCTTAAATTTCCAGCTAGAGCTTTATTATTTAGAATAATCTCTCTCAATCCTGGAACAGAACCAGTTCAAGTTGACTCTATCTGGGACAAAATTCAGTTCTCAACCTTCAGTGCAGGCTAAGCATTACAAATCAATTGGATAAACTAAAAAATGGAAAAATGACTTACCAACTGGAACAATAGCCAAAGCCATAGCGTTCTTCTCATCTAGTTCTGCAGCTTCAGGAGTCGGATCATTCATACCCTAGAAACCGAGAAAAAAAGGTCACCTTAGGGAAACTATGAAGGACTCATCAAGTTTATAGGCATGCTAGCAGTAAAAAGGTGTGTTCGACTATATTTTAATTTTTCCGAGATAAAAATATGTTACACATAAACATAAGATTCAGCTTAACTGAAAACTTTCCAATATAACAGTATGCAAAATACACGAAAGAAAGATTTTGAGAATTACCAACAAATCAGGTGGTTCGGTTACAGCATCTTCTTTTTTGACTGGTTCAGCTGGAGGTGGAGGAGGCGATTCAGGACGTGCCTCCTGCACCTCTGGGGACTTCTTATCTTCTATGGCCAAGACTACATTGGGGGAAGCTATTTTATTGTTAACCACCTACATGGTTTAAAATAAGAATCAGAACAAATTGATATGGTCAGAACAATTATTATTCTGAACAATGACGACACCAAGATTACAATTCCTTCAATAAACTAAAACAAAATGTTGAAGAATTTTTCCACAGTTCACTAGGATTAAAGTTTTCCAAAAAAGATAACATTTAAACAACTATTAAGTGGCATATGCCACAAAGATAATGCAAAAAATTCCAAAAAAAATAAGAGAACTCTAGGGGAAACCCAACGGGAAATGTGAATAATGAACACAATTCGCTCCAACTGATACCTAATTGTCCAATATGCACAGAATGGTGCATTATCCTTTTATTAAAAAAGAAATATAGGCTAAACATTACAAAACATGAAGTTTCATATTTTGTTTTTGTTATCAAACAAAATATGAAATGTCATGTGTGCAAACTGCAAACCTACACAAGCCTGCCCTAGTGACAATAAGCCAAAATTTTGTAGTTTTTTGCTGTTGCAACCAGTAGCTAGGTTTGGACAGATTATTAAGGATATCTGATGTTCTTTTGCTTTCCCGTTTTCATATAATAAAGCAACATAGAAAATTATGTCTAGTTAAAATCTTCATATCCAAATCTAAGAAAGTTTGACAAAGAGAAGTTCCATACTTGATCCTTGACAAATGATGAACCCCGTGGAGCTTCTCTCACATACTCTTCCATGGCTTGTAGAAAAGATGCAGGGGGCTTCAACAAGAACAAATAGTTCTCTCAATAAAAAATTTTAGTTAAAATCAACGACAAAAAACTCAAAGACAGAAATATCTGTTCCAGAAGGCACCACCAGTGAGACATTAAACCTGCTCAATCTTAATAAACCTCTCTCCACGTCCAATATCAAGATTTTTACATATTTCATAGAATTCTGATAGTCGCTCAGCCTGAAAATATAGAGAATAGAAAATGACATAAAGTAAATTCCTATGCCATTAAAACTAAACAACAGTCTGTATTAGAACAAATATTCATAGAAGATATTACCTGCTGCCCAGCCCTTCTGTATATATCCAAAGCCCTCAAAGCATCAGGGCGTTGCATCTCAAAGAACTGTCAGAAATTAAGGTTATCATAAAGACTTTTATGCTCAATATCCAATTTTTTTACATAAAAAGCCAAGATTGCATCCTACCTTATCAACCAAATTGACAGTACCATCACTTATAGCTTGGTAAATTTTAATGCTTTCTATAGCAACCTGTTTAAATGATAAAATTCTGTCAGGGGAAACAAGAATAATGTGAAGTTGATTAAAGCTAAAATTAAGGATAAGCAAAATGGTTACAAGTTTCACCCACCAATGACAGTGCTAACTGAATCACAAAGTTGTGAATTGCTGCCCCTTGTGGCTGCACAAAGTATCATCAAATTTTCCCATTAGAAGAGTCTAGGATCATGTTAAATTTAGACTAAGTCCACAAAGGATAGCACCCAATAAAAAAGTTAAATTTAACCTATAATTGACATGTGCTGGCACCCATAACTTGTGCTTAAATAACATTCTACCATAATCACATCCATCTTGAACTGATTGAACTCAAGAAATTACCTGGCAACCAAGCACACGGTAAAGTAGCTGTTGCAAAGATGGCAAATGTTCAAGCAGTTCAGCAGCGTCCAGATCTTTCGTTCTCTGCATCAAATTTGCAGCTATCAATTTCCTATAATCTACTTCTTCCACAAGATCACCAATCTAGAGTTTCACAAGTCAAATGCAACGCAAGAGAAATGTAGAAATAAACATCTGGCAGGATCCTTCAAATTGTGTAAATTTAGACTCACGCATATCAAGCAAAGTTACATAAAGAGGATAGAAGAGCATGCAACTACAATTGAGATATAGTGCTGGAAACCACTTGCAGAGCCCTTTCAAAGACATTTTTAGGGGGATAAGTTGTAATGCATGATCCATATCCAAAAAGTGACACAGGCAAGTATTATTGACGCAGTTTTGAAAATGACAGCACGAACTAAAAGAATTTGTGCATCAAGTAATTCACTAACAATGCCAGTGTGACACTACTATAAAGAGTGTAGGGAGGAAAAGGGTGACGAAATTTGATCCTTCTGAATCTACCATTTTGAAGAGGGGGATCACTTCCTGATTAGCTTCGTCAGAAATTAACCTATTAGTACCTATCAAAAGCTTACACTTTCTTGATTTTGAACTGTCAAAATGCAATATTTAGCTGGAAAGTACCAATTTAAATGTGTGTGTGTGAGAGAGAGAGAGAGAAAGTGAGAAATCAAAATTCAAAAATGAAAGATCTTTATAAAAGGAACAAACTTCTTACAGGGCGATCTGTCTCAACGTCATACTTCAATACACGAAAGCACTCCAGTCTCTCCTCCAAATATAAGGCATAAGTACGGACCCAAGCAGAATAATCCCATGCTGCAGAGCAGATCAAAACAATCTCAAAAATAAAAATAAAATACCCAATTCTTCAATAGAAAAGTGTCTACAATGGGTGAGAGGAATTTGGTACCATTTGGACTGGAATCATCTTTGAAATGAGCCATGTTAAGCATATGGCTTCTGCTTCTTCCATAATTAATGAGTTCTTCATGAAATGTGGGGTCAACTTCCCTCAAAGCACGATGAATTACAATCAAAGTTTTCAATGCAACCTAAACAACCAATAATCAGTAAACCAAATTTCAACAATAAGCACATACATCAAATTGATAATCATACATAATGAATAAATAATCATGTAGTTCATCACCAGATCAACAAATATTCATATATAAACCACAGTCATCACCACTCTGAAGTGCTTAACTATCACTACTACCACTCTCATTAAATCAAATCCCTCATTACAAACTGGACAACAATAAATGCAGTCAATAATGAGAAATTACTCCAATGGTAAAGCATATTAACCGCACATGAGTACCTTATTGTTTCACAATTTCTTTTAACTAATTGGTTTCTTAAGGAAACAACTTGCATCTCACATCAGACCATTCTAGTCACATGCACAATTCTGTAGGATAGCAAAGTTTATGAACATTATATTTAAAGTGGCTTCTTTTGGCTAGATTTGTTTGATAGGGAAGATGAAGACCAAGATCATTATAACTATAGATACAGAATAACTGAAAAAATATGACCATACATGAAGTCTCCCCCTAAAGGTTACAAGCTATACCTTCAATTGCATAAAGGAACACTGCTCTATATAATCAAGGGCTCCTAACAATTTAATCACATTTATTATTTCTCCTATTCAAAATTAAAACAACTATAGTCTATAGAATGATAAAGAAATTCTTGATTTACTTCAGATAATGAAGGATAAAACCCTATGCTCATTCATCTTATGATAAAGTATCATTGAGGTGTAGCACATACCGCCCAATTATGTGTCTTTGCTAACCGCCTAGCAAGAGCATGGATGCAGTAAGCAACATCCGCCCTAGGTCTTGTAGCTGAAATAGCAGAGAAAATAGCTGCAAAGGAAAAAATAATAAAATCCATCAGGGCCCCATTCAACAAATTACTTCTACTTAAAGATCACCAACGAATCAAGCACATAATTGCGTCCCATCTCCAATAGAGAACAAGAGAGAGCACCCACCTCTAATGTGTCTTTCTTTTGCTGGGCTCTCAACATGATTCGTGGCTTTAACAATAGCAATGTCCAATTCCTGCAAAGTTTTTTGCCACACCCAGATAGTTAGATACATCCACAGTTCAAAGAGCCCTCAAAAGCATTGTATGTAACCTGTATACCTTGTAATCACTGTTGACTTTAGCCAATGACACTGTGGTGGTGTCCTTGATGGCTCCAAGTGCTTTTCTCAAGCTATTTTGAGTACCCCCACCTGACATTCTCTACTTCTCAACCCTGAAATTCTACAATAAAACACAAAAAACACTTAACCTGGGTTCACTTGTATAAAACCCCATTACCCACCCAAACATAATAAAACAAAATCCCACTCCCCAAAAAACAAATTTAGTGACATCAAACACAAACCTACACCAAAGTTTAATATAATTCCTTAACAAACCACAATTTTTTTAAAATTAAAGAATGAAGCTCTTTTAACTCTAATCAGATCCAGCCCAGATAGAATTTCATCATTGACTACAAAATGGTTACCATTAAAAACCAAAATTCAACAATTTTTATAAACAATCAATGAGTAATCATTATTCTATTTGAAAAGAAAAAAAGACACAAGCTTCCAAATTTCTGATAGAAAAAACTCATCGAAGTCACATGAATAAAAGCATATATATGCATGACAGAACAACCACCACCACCAAAACAACGAAGAATGAGGCCACAAATGCAAAAGAAGTTTGATTCTAAAAACAAACAAAAGCATCAGAGATACTCATCAAAGATCTGAAGAGAAAGAAAGGTAAAAGAGTAAGAAATCTACGGTACAATTCAACAATTACATTCATAGTTAAAGCTCCAATATTTGAAAAACAAAAACAAAAACAAAATAAACATAGACAAAACACAGAAGCAAAGAAAGACAGAGAGAGAGATCAGAAAGCTCGAATTACCTGTAACTCAATCAATGAGAGAGAGAGAGGAAGAGAGAGATAGAGAGAGAGAGAGAGTAGAGAAAGAGAAATATAAAGAGAGGTGGAGACTGGTGTGTCTGCGACCAGAGAAAAGTCGACCAAACAATTGAGTTCGGTTTGGTTGGGTCGTCGGCGTCTGACACTGTGTTTTTTTTTTAATTAAATAATAATAATAATAATAATAATAATGTAGTGTTTTTTTTTTTACTTTTTTTTTTTTTGGGGAAAAAGACTCTTGGGTATTTTTTTAAAATTTTTTATTTATTGTGTATATCTATGCCAGTTTTCTCTATCTATCTATTTATCGATCTTATGTGTCTGTGTGTCAGAAAACTACGGCAAATGTAAGAAATTTTGTATTATCCTCTCTTTCTAACTCTATCCTATCCTATCTTAGTAGAGTAAAAAATTAGAGACTTTTTTGATTCTCTGCACTCTCTTTCTTATGCTTCATTCTTGCCTCTTACTCCACTCTCTCCCTTTTGATTCGCCACGTTGCTACAAGGAGATCCTCTCCTTTTTTTTTTCTTTTTTTTTTTTTTAAGTGAAATGATATGTTTATAATATTCTTATAACAAATTTTAAGTAGTAGGTTGTTATTAATTATTATTATTGGTATAAAAAAGTAACTTTGGTGTTAGGTTCAAATATGAACCAATAACAACTAACCACCTATGATTTGTTATAAAAATGTTGTGGACGTAACACCTTTTTTTTTTTTTTTTTAAAAGGAAATCCTCTCTTAAACTTAATTATCTGATTAAACCAAAATAGTTAGTAACCCCGAGCTGATCTATTTATTAAAGAAAAGAGAAATGTTACGTCTATAATATTTTTATAACGTTTTTACAACAAGTTTCAAGTGGTTACAATGTTATTAGTTGTTATTTGTTGACAAAAAAATAATTTCAATTTTAATTTTAAATTAGAATTAATAACAACATAACATTTATAAATTGTTGTGAAAATATAATTAACGTATCACTTCTCATTAAAAAAATTATGAATTACAAACATTTTTATAAATGGTTAACATGGATAAGAAATTCAACGACGAAAAGTCAACTTCGGCAATGCACCAA
Source organism: Quercus robur (assembly GCF_932294415.1). Taxonomy (NCBI): domain Eukaryota; kingdom Viridiplantae; phylum Streptophyta; class Magnoliopsida; order Fagales; family Fagaceae; genus Quercus; species Quercus robur. The sequence continues at coordinate 84,546,650 of NC_065535.1, forward strand.
AAATTTGATATTAAAAAGAAAAAGGTAAAATACAAAAGTTATACTTAGTTTTCGCTATGTAAGGTAGTATGATATTTTTAAAAAAATATGCCTTGGGTTTTCTTTATTTGAAAATTTCTTGGCTTTTCTTTTCCTTTTTTATCTTTGACTACTATTTATTTATCATTGATTATTCAAACATTTTCTTTGTGCATATAATTATTATAATACAATTTTATGCCATTAAGAAAATGAGTAATTCTTCTAAAAAAAATGAATAATTTTTATGTATTTTTAGAGTATAGTGAAATGGTGCTCTCTTCTCTCAAATTAATGATGGGGTTCGCTCATTAAATTAATGGTAGAGTCCACCATAAATATGAGAGAAGTACCTAAGATTTTTTCCAAGAAATTTTTTTGGAAAGAAGTAGAGTACTTAAAAGAGTAACGAACTTTTAAACGGAGTTTAGTGTTGCTTTTGCTTAAGGAGAAAATTGAATACTTTTTAAAAAGTTTGATAGTACTTGGTATTAGCCTAAACCTTAGGAGTGGTTATTATATTTTACCCAACAATCTTCATATATCATATATGTCTAAAATAATAGGTATTTAAATATTAAAAAAATTTAAATTTGATATTTTGTACAAAAAGAACTTATCTAGTTTAATTAGAATTTATTTTAAAAATATCAAGTTTGTTTAGTGTTGAATTATTTTCTCCAAAAAGAAAATGAGTTCTAAACAGTCTGAATTAACACAGTTTAACATTATTTCTAAATTTAAAAGCCAAATATGAAATATGATGAGGAAAAATGCAAGCTTTCAAAAAATTGTGTAGTAATATATTAATATTACAAAATTTTTAGAAAAAGTTAAAGACTTCTACTGTTTATATATAGAAATGGTAGATTATAATCTTATATAAAGTTTTTTAACCACTCATTTTCGTTTTAGGTACATTTATAATTTTATTCAAACTTATTTTTTCGAATAATAATAATGATTTAATCTATTCCAAACAAGTACTTAGACCATACAAGTGTACCAAGATGATGAGACTGAACAGAATCAAGTTTCTAGAATAGGTTGATCTATTTGTATAATATTTACACATACACAAAACAGGCTATAATTTTCTTGATAAATTGTAACTTTACAAATTTGATCTTTTTACTTACCATGAGTATTTTTTTTTTACTTATAATGAGTAATATTTTTTTTCAAAGTATCGACCTATGACATCCGTTTTTTTTTTTTTTTTTTTTTTTGATATAACGTCCACTCTTAATAATTAATCTTTATAATTAAATCAAGACAACGAGTAGAGTAAGGAGGATTTGAACTAAACAATACCATTAAACCACAAGAAGTTTGAATTCCACCAAATTCGATTATTTGGATATAAGAGTGATAAAATATAAATATATATATATATATATATATATATATATATATATATATATATATACACACACACTTATAAGTGTTGCTTGTCCTATTAATCAAATGGCCCATGTGGGTGCAGGTGTTTAAAGACAATAAATGGCTATATGTACAAGATCTATTCTTATAAACCATAAGTAACTTAAGGATTACTCTTTAGTAACAAATTCTCGTCTTTAGAACCAGGAATGGGAAGAAAGGGAGGTTGCTTAGAATCAAGAAAAGAAAAGAAAAACTAGTACTTCCAGCTGTGGCTAAAGACAGCTAGTTTTGAATTACAGTTTGATCCTAACCTTGTTTTTTGATAAAACTACAAAACTGGCCTTTCCATTTTGAGAAAAGCACAACTCTATTTTAAAGTGGTGAATTGGATGGGGACCATTTACTTACTCAGTTTAATGTATAATGATTGCCACATGCAACAAAAAGAAAAGGTACACCTACAAATTTAAAATTTGAACATTATTGCCATGATGAATTGGAGGCACCAATTTATTTTATTTTATTTTTGATTCTCTATGTTTTCATTGTCTGTGATAATAATAATAATAATAATAATAATCCGTCAAAAATACATATACATAAGAAAAAAAAATAAAAGAATAGAAATATAATTTCTCATTCAATTTTAGCAAAAGGTATTCCCAGCAAAAATATCACATATTTACCATTAAATATTACAAAAGTCATTCATTCTGTATTCAGTCTACCATAAGATTATTCTTCTCAAAAAAAAGTTTACCATACTATTCCTTGGCAACGAATCTAAGAAAATTCATACGTTCTGATATCAATTTTAAATTATTTCCATATCTATCACCTGCCGTCGTTTGAAATTCTAAGTAGTCAATAATGAATGCCAAGTAAAAGTATCTAAAAATAAACTTTCAAACTATAGATATATTCAACGTAAGCTGATTAAAAATATCTGACTATTCTCAGCATTACTGCCCGATGCATCTCATCCCTCCGAACCAAGATATTGGAATAAAAAGATGGGCCTCTATTAAATTAAAAGTGGCTTTAATAATCGGCGTTTCAGCTTTTCTTTGAATCAATGGGCAGTGGTATGGGTGAGTCCAGCTCGTTCAAAAGCAACCGTTTGGCTCTAAAGCAGCTTGAATATATATATTTTTTTTAATTTTGCTTTTGAGTTTTGATCCATATAAATGGAGAGATTTGTCTAATTTATAGGAGGGAGAAAGTATTTTATGTGACCGTCTCATAATGCAACTTTTTAAAATTTGATGAATCCAACATACATGTGAGACTCATATGTGGTGAGAGTAGCACTCAACGAGACATCTCATAAGATTTTTTTATTACTTGAGGGGACAAAATATTCTCAAACCATATAACTTATTGGTATTTTAATAATTATTTTTAAAAAAATTAATACAAGTGGAGAAGAGGGAATTCTAGTTCTACTTATAAGTTATAAGAGAAATCAGACAATGTCACCAAGTTGCATGATTCTTGATAGCATTTATAAATAGTTAAAATAAAGTTGTTAGCTTTTAAAAGAATTGAATGCTATTATGACAGTCATCTTTTATTATCTTTGGTACCCTTAATTATTTATAGCTATTTTGATCTATGAAGTAAATAACCATCAATAGAACAATGATTTTCTCGTTGAATAAGTGATTTGGGATTCGAACATCGTCTACACAATAAACTAATAGATGTTTTAACTTGATAATAAAGAATAATTATCATAGAGTGGATTTTATAAGTTAAAATTTTATCATATCTATAAAGAATATCAACTTCCTTTTAAATTTTATTAAATGAGATCACATGATAAAGAGTTGTGAATTTAAAATTTTATCATTTGAGGTGCATAAATAGTGTTATTATATGCATAAAAAAAAATAGTGAGATTGAAATTTTAAATCTTATCGTTTACCAAAAAAAAAAAAAAAATTTAAATCTTATCTCAATTGAGGAGATTTCTAAAACAGTGATTTTTTTGTTTATGAATATTTATTATAATTATCTTGCCGTGTTCAGTACCAATGCCAAATTATAGAATATCGAAAGAGTATAAAACTCAAAAAAGTATTTACTATTTAATTACTATTCTAAATCCCCTCTGGGAGGAAGTTTTCCTTCTTGTCCAAAACATGGAATCTGCAATAACGAAAGGTTTAATTTCTTAATTTCTATACTTCGACTAAAAAATATTTATGACTTTTTCTTTTAATTTAAAAATAATAAGAACAGTTGTATGATATTTAACTGTCATGATTTTCATTTTATAAGTAAGCCGCATGCCCGCATCTAAAACAAAAAAGAAAAAAGAAAAAGAAAAAGAAAAGTCAGTACTAAACACACATATATATTACACATAAATTCCACCTCTCACACATATATAAACGGTGCAGAAATAATTGTGTCTTATATATATTTAAAAAGCACACATATTAAAAAACATATATGCTTGACTAAATCTCGACAGTATAATTTTATTTAATTTAGATGATCAGGTCTTAATTTCATATATAATTTGTATGTATGATTTTAAATGACTAGAGATAAATTTATTTTAAATTATAATTATATGAGATAATAATTTTTATTTTGGTCGAGGAAGTCAATGTGAAATATAATAATAAATAACTTAATTTATTTAGATACTCCTTTAGAACCGAATGTTTTATTCAAATCTGAAATATAATAATTTATTACTATTTTTTCATTGTCTTTTTCTATGACCTGATTTTCTAAAAAAGGTTTGTTGAAACTTTGAATCAAATACAAGGTGTACATTTTCCATGCCATTTAAATGGTATAAGTTTTATTGCATATATTACTACTAGAAATCTAGCTCTAAAGCCTACAACCAATTAATATACAAAATAAGTCTTAATTCTACATTTTTAGATCCGGTAATTTGCATTATTTTTCTCTATTTTATAATTTTTATAAATTTTATAATTTCCTCAATTGATAAGTCATTTTTATTATTTTTATCAATATTATTTTGAGTTTTCTAGTTTTTCTCTTTTTTTTTTTTAAATTTCTCAACTTAAATAATTTTTTTTACTAATACATTAATCGCTATTATCTAAATATGACCAAACCACCTCAAATTACTCTCTTTTATTAATAGGAGCTATCTCTATTTTTAAAAAGATTTAATTATCTCAATTATATATATATTGTTAAAAGTATTTAAATTTTTTTGATAGGAAAAGTATTAAAATAAATGAGAATAAAATTGGATTTGATAAGAATCTTTTTATTTTGGGTAAATTGCAAATTACATTTCTAAAGTGTGAAAGTGATTAGATTTTACACCTTGAAATTTCAAAATTTAGATTTTACCCCCTAAAGTTTTTGGGTGTTTAGATTTTACACCCTGACGTTTTAGAATTTGGATTTTACCTCCTAAAATTTAGAATTTTTTGGATTTTACACCTTCAAATTCTGAAATTTTAGAGTGTAAAATCCAAACACCTCAAAACTTTAGGGAGTAAAATCCAAACACTTCTAAAATATAGGGAGTAAAATCCAAATTTTGAAACGCCAAGATATAAAATCCAAATATCACCAAATTTCAGGAGATAAAATTCAAATTCTAAAATTTTATGATATAAAATTTAATCACCCCGAACTTTAGAGGTGTAATTTACAATATATTCTTCCTATTTTTTATTTTTTGAGAATCTTGAGCTATATATAATATATGGTAAATCCAGGGGTATTTAACAAAAGACATCACATCACAGCTATTTGGGGCATGTGGAACATTGATAGATACCAACCTGCCAACAGTGATCCCTATTATAACCCATGTGAATGACACCTCTCCGAATCCCATCCCATCAAAAGGACGATCGTACCCCAAAACTAAAACAATACACCAACCAACAACCACGCAGCCAGACAGCCAGGCACCACAAAAATGAATATTAATATGACTAACTGACCCTTCATCCATGCCTTTTTACCGAGTGAAGTCAAAGGGTAATTTGGATTTTGTCATCAAATGTCCAAAGCACATAAGTATTTGACGCTTTATTAAATAATATTTTTATACATTTTATAATAATAATGTATCAAATTGTACAAAATATATCCCAAAATTTTATGTATAATCACAATAAATTTATCAATGTAAGAACAGCATGGGTGTTTTTATAATAGAAAAAAAATGCTATACTTTAGCTAATTAAAGTCAAAATTTACCTACATTAGTTTATCTAAAGTTGTGAAAAAATGCATAGTTGCTAACTTACTACAATAATCATGTAAATTTATATTGACATTATTTATTTTACATTTAATTTTTTGTTATTTTTTTTACGTATTTTAAGGGTAAAGAAAGAGAATGAATAGTAATTATTGTGTGTGTGAAGAAATAAAAACAATTAAAAAAATCAAGAAAATTTAATATTTTAATAAAATATAGTGTAAAATAGATAATATGTATGGTGTTTTTGAAAAATTAGTACTTAAAATATATTTTAAAAAAAAAGTAAATTCTTATGTTAAAATAAAGGGTTTTGCTAACAAGTGCCCTCAAGACACTCATTAATAATCAACTTTAGGAAAGTTTTAATACCACTTTTATAAGAAATAAAAAAGCTGTTAAAATATTAATTACTTTTTTTTTTTCATTTCCCATAAAAACTTTCTTTATATAGATTATTAACCAATGTCCTAAGGGCGCTCGTTAGCATTTCCCTAAAATAAATAATAATTTTGCAATGCTGCCAATAAACTATTAAAATGTATATTTTATTATTTAATAAATTATTGAAATGTGTATTTTATTTTTGAAAAGTGCACGTTGCAGCTTAATATTAAGGACCCCATTATTGAGGTTTGTTTTGCTACGGTACTTTTCATCCCCATGAATGGGTACATAAATTTCAGGACCCACCTTCAACCTATGGACCAATGGGCCTCCGCTGTACTATATTTCACGGAACACGAATGGATGTGGATGGTGGGGGCCCACTCTCCATCTTTGATTCCTTTGAAGATCTGTTCACCGCCTGATTTGTTAAATTTTTTAATGTACAAGGTTTTTCTCGTGCAGGTTACCCCTATTTTATTTTCAGCCTGCCTGTCCATAGTCCAAGATTTGACATTTGCATTTGATTTGGTTGCGACTTTAAAGAAAGTCCATGGTAGAAAGGAAGCTATATATATATATATATATATATTGTGGGGGACAATTTTTGCTTAGATCAAGTGTTGCACTTGTAGTCATTTTTGGCTTGGAGAGTCCCACATCGGAAAGATGACTTCCCTCCTTCTACCTTATAAGGCATGAACCAATGAAAAAGAGTACCACTAGCTCTACCTTATAAAGCATGAACCAATGAGAAAGAGTACCACTAGCGTAGAAGGAGGGAAGTCATCTTTCTAATATGGGACTCTCCAAGCCAAAAATGACTACAAGTGCAACACTTGGTCTAGGCAACACTTGGTCTAGGCAAAAATTGTCAACGTCTTAGGCATGCAAGCAACGTCCTTGGCCGTCCTCGGCATGCTTGCAAAGTCCTAGTCGTCACATATCGAATAGAAATCTCCCTATTTTCTACCTTATAAGTTTTGAAGCGAAGGAGTAGTGTTAACGGCCAAGGAATATATCTATATATATATATATATATTTTATCTTTAATCGTAGTTTTTCCTTTACCAAACAAAGTCTATACAATAAAGATCATTGTAGTCCTTAATTGAAGTTATGTCCGTGTATAGTTTTTTATAGTTAGGATTAAAAAAAAATTATATGTCAACTAATTGTGTTGCTGAATAGTTAAAATGAAGTGGGTCAAAAAGATTCAGTCACAAATTAGATTACTCTTTTGAAATGATGTGTGCCCTTTGGATTAGATTATTGAGATGTTAGTGGCATATCATTTTCATACAATAAGCCAAGCCACCCACTATATAATTTATAAATCTATACAAACTTGTAGACTATAAACTCTACAAAATGTAACATCTTTGGTAACTTGAAAAAAAAATTATATAATTTATAAATATTTCTCTCTCTCTCTCTCCCTCTCTCTATCTATATATATATATATATATATATATAGAGAGAGAGAGAACTTTGTATCATACTATCCAATAGCTTTGTCTTGGAGTAATTTAAAAAATCCAAACGTAAATGTTCTTAATGTTTTTAAGAGTATTCATATTGGAGGAGGTAAAACCTCCAAACCAAAGAGCTATTTTTAGCCTTAACAACCAAAATGCAGACTTTATCAATGGGTGTAAATTTAAAAAGGTTTGGCAATTTGTTATAGTAAACTACTATCTCTAAGAGCATTCACTAAAATACAGCAACTGTTCCGCTGAAACCTAGCCACACCTGCTGAACCACTGTAACTCTAATTAAAAACCTACCAAAAACCACTGTAAGACCCACGAATTGAACCACCCACGAACCATGAAGTTGACCCACAACAGAGGCCCACAAACCACAAAAATCAACCCAGACCCACGACCCATGAACTTTACCCATAACAGAGAACCACGAACCACAAAATTTACCTAGACCCATAACCCATGAACCACAAAATCAACCCACAACAAAGACCCACGAGATTGATGGCGAGAGAAAGGAGAGTGAGTGAGGGAGCCAAAGAGCTAGGATTGGGAAGAGAGAGAGAGAGAGAGAACAGAGAAGCAAGATAGGAGAGAGGGCGGAGAAAGAGAGACAGAGGAGATTGATTGGAGAAGAGAGAAAATAAAAGTGTTATAAAAAATTGATAACAACAAGTTATAGTAAGTTGCTACTAGTAGCAACTTACTGCTTACTATAGCATGTTTGCAAAAAATTTTAAATATATCACCACTGATGTTGGGTGGTTTTTAGTGTTTGGAGGGGTAAAATAGTTTTTTTCTTCCCCCCGCTATTTTACCATCTTCATTGTGAATGCTCTAACAATTTAGAGTAGCAACCAAGTTATAAATTTTTTTTTTTATTTGGTTTCTCTTTTTTTATTTTTATTATTATACACACACACACACTCTCTCTCTCTCTTCAGACTTCTCTCTTTTTTCTTTGGTTGAGCCTCTCTCTGCACTCTCCCCACTTCTCTTTAGTGTGCGTTTGGGTAGAAATTATTTCTACCCACATCTGTGTTTCCAGCGTTTGACTCTTTTTTTTTTTTTGGCACACGTTTCAGGAGACTAATTTCACTGTTACGGCTACTGTTCATGAACAGTTCATGAACAGTAGCCGTAATATTTGACTTTTCAACCACTTTTCAACACATCAGTGGGTCCCGTGCACTGTTCACGGGACCCACAAATCTCACTTTTCAGCAACTTTTTCATTAAAAATGGATCCTACGGTATTATTCACACATTTAAAAATTATTTTACTACAGTGTTTTCAATTTTCAGTTGTATCCAAACGGACCCTTAGTCTTTTTTCTTTTGGTTAGGGCTGTTCATGCTCCAACCACAACCAAAGAAACCAATTGCCACCAATCCGATTGCACCATTGGAGATACCTAACAATGATTGATTGGATTTGTTTTAGAGATCCAGGTTCATGTAGCTCCAATCTCCAACCTCATCTTTGTCTTCCTCAAGCCTCAGTTACTAATGTGGTTTGGGTTTTTGAGATCAAAAGTTGATTTTAGATATACTTTCTCTCTGGTTGTGTGGTGTTTTATGTTTTGCTCTCTCTCTCTCTTAATAACCAAATTGACTAAAGTCACCACCGATTAGGTTTTTTTTTTTTTTTTTTTTTAATTTATTTATACCAGTGAAGGTGGTGGTTGGCAAAGGATGTCAGTGGTAGAGAAGAGAAAAAGATGGAGAAGAAGATAGAGAAACTCAGAAAGAGGAGAGAGTAAGAATAAAGAAAGAATATTTAAATGAAGTGATTAAAAAAAATAGAATATTTGATATTGGGTGTATTATAAAGTAGGGTATTAAAATAGATAAAATAAATTTATAAGTTGCTAAAAGTTTTTTTTTTTAAGAACCACCACTGTGAATGCTCTAACATGCATCCAAATGCCAAGTGCTTTTAACTAAATTAACATTTTTTGGTGTTTCAAACAAAGACATTTATAATTTAAATCCTCCCTCTCCCAACTATCGAATTATAAAAAATATTAAATAAAACATACATATTATATTTTGTGTCAATTAGATATTGTTCACTTTTTGCTCCATAAACTCATATTTTTTAATATAATGTTGAGATTAAAAATCCTTAAAAATTAAACATTTTATAAATGATATAGCTATTATCCTCTAATCTTTTTGATGTGTTGTATACTTGAATTCATATAAGGCATAAAGAAACCATGTAATCCATGGTTAATCGTCATGAATACATATTTAACAGAACGTGACTGAGTGATTTTATGAAAGTTATGGTGAAACAAAACTTCAATCCATCTGGGCCGGCCATCCCAAAAAAAGAAAAAAAAAATCCAACTGGGCCAACCCTAAGAAAAGAGATGATCAAATTATCAATATTTATCACGATTCATGATTTTCTACTCTTCTTTTTTTTTTTTTTTTTTTTTTTTTTTTTTTTAGAATGTTGTTTTTGTACTTGATTTAAATGGATACGGATGATGTAATTGGGAAGATGATAATATTGTTATTATGGTTATCCCTAATCATTCAATAATGCAACTTCGTTCAGACAGCTGAGATCATCCTAGTTGCATAGTCGGACAATAAAGATGTAAGACTTCCTCCTTTTTGTAATGTTACAAGTCCTATCCTGTCTCTATTCCCTGCCTCCATTCTTTGTTTAATTTCAACTGTTAGTCATAGTCAGGTTGTGAGACTCTGACATTTGGACACTTCTTACCATAATAATACCATTGACAAATTTTCCAAACTCTTTTTGCACCCCATCTGATGGAGTTAGATATAATCAACAATACCAATGATGACTGTCCATTGAAGAAATTTTGTATGCATCAAAATTTATAGAAGCAAGGGTATTATTTTCAAGTACATATTAATATATTTCAAATACCATTTTAAAAATAATTGTACACTAAACGCAATTTGATGAAAAAGGGCCTGTTCGACCTTGGACTTTTAATAAACTTTGTCACACACATGCCAAATTCAAAATGTCCCCCCAATTTACAAACTTCTTGTATGATCCTAGGGTCTTGCGGTCGATGACACATTTTCCATGTGTTGAGATTATATCTTTGCCCACCCTAACCCCCAACCCAAGAAAAAAAAAAGACAAGAAACTAATACATAAATGATTTGTTTTTTTTTATTATTTATTTATTTGTTTCTCAATGAAAATTACAATCTCAATATAATAAATAATTGGGAAAATTGATTGAACAAATAGTAATGTTACAACTTACAAGTACCATACTGCATGACTCAATTGCCTCTGAATCCTGTAAAGCGTTTTCAAAATTGTTGATTAATATAGGACACTTTCAAGATCTCTTGACAACGGCTGTAGCGAAGTACGGATGGTGGCTGAACTCAAAAGAAGCCTTTAGTGTAGGGTCGAGGGCTCCTACCCGGGAAATAACATTTAAGGCAATGCTATTGTGCTCTGCCACTTGCTCTATTTTTCTGAGTTCGGCCAATTTGTCAGGGTCGTTGGAAAAACTACTCTTAGCCTCCTTTGCAATCCTCTGAGCATCTTTAAAGTAATTATACATAACCAGGGTCTAGGCAAAGAAAGAGAGATCAGTCATGACCGTATGAGAGAGGATTATTAAAAAAAAAAAAAAAGAGAGAGGATTATAAACACATATACAGGGTTGATGAAACACTTACGGATAAGCGAGCATAGGTTGTGGATTCCCTGAATGAGTGGAATGAGACGTGGTCAGGAATGCAAGCTTTCTGTAAAAGTTCAAAGTGCTGAATAAATCTCTGCAAAAGAAGTTAAAAATTTTGTGAGAAGACAAATTTTACATATTAAACTAAAAAACCATGAGGCAAGTCAAATGGAGAAAGAAGCAAAAAGCAATCTAGTCCATATCATAGCTTACATGATTATAATGATGGAACTTTGTCAAGAGTTAGATAATTAAATTTATTTTAACATGTAATTAATCAATTTCATATGCAAAAAAAGGAGTCACTTTCTACTAGTGTCTTGAAGATGTATCTCAGGAAAGATTGTTTCCTCCATCCACACCAAGAAATTTATAGGGGTGGAAAAACAATTGAAATTGGCCTCAATATAGCTTAGAAATTATTCCAATACCATGTTTTCCCACCATGGCTAGGATACTTCAGATATAAAAAAAATATACAGAAAATAAGCTTAGAAGCTATACCTCTTGCTCTGTATTAAAAGGATTTCGACTTTGTAAGATCATGTGTTCATTCCTCAAAGCAGCAAGCATCTGCAAAGAACCGACATATATATACAACTTTTGAGATTTTCTTGAATATAAATCACAAGTAGTGCATCTAAGTAGAATATCTTTAAGCAAAGGACCTATATTTAAGACTTGTCATCACATCTGCAACATATGATGGCCTTTCTAATTTAAACTAGAAAGACCTCTTTCATAAACCTGACCAGAGTATGGAGAAATTATACCGTTCTCATGGTGGACCACGTCACTTGTCCACCATTCCAGTAAAAGACTCCCACCTATTTAAAATTGTTGAATCAGTATTCAGTTTTTATTTAAAACTCCACAATTTTAAACAAGTGGAAGTCTTTTATTGAAATGGTGGACCACATTACTTATCTACCATGAGGACCTTATAATTTCTCCAGAGTATGGGTCTACCAACCACGAAACCCAAGAACCTTGCACAGTTCAGGAAGTCAACATCTATTCCCAAGCATCTTAAATGGCATTTCATAGAAGTGGTCATCCATGATCTCATAAAATAAAATTAAAATCAAGCAGAATTACCATTGTGAGCCCTTCAGCAAGACATATTTGGCATTGAAGAAACAAGACTGCTGGTGGGATTCGATATTCCCTTGCAACATCCTTCGGGGAATCCCTTTTCTTCTTGCCCTTTCGTTTGCCTGTTCGAAAGCACAGGAACACATCAAATTGGAATAGTTTTTTTTATTGATAAGTTACGCACGCAATAGGCTTGAACCCACGACCTCACCCTCCATCCCATTATTATAGGAGGAGGAAGCGCCAATTGAGCTATAGCTCATTGGCCAACTGGGTATCATAAACTCAATAAAATTTCTCAATAGAGATACAATCACATGCAGATTACAAAAGAATCTATTTCAGTTGTTCCCAGATATCTGATTGCAGATAGAAAGAAATAGAACATATTCACAGGGACCTGCTGAAGAGTTTCTTCATCCAAAATCACCTTAATCAGATAATCAATGCTACAGGCTTTCTCTGACCTATATGTCAAATTCCTAGCCTACCAAAAGAACACAGCATATTAGATGTTTGGAATTATTCACTATTTTTTTCCAACATCCTCATTTTCAAAGATGCAAAAAATCCACAGGTCTTATGTGTCTACTTAGATTCATCAAACACTGCAAGTTTCTTATAAAGTACCAAGTGACCACTTAGCGAGCATACTTACCCATGTCATTCTTTGCTGCCATCTTAAGATGTGTTTTCTCTGAAAGCTTAATCAAGACAACATACATATACCAGTATACCATGCAATATTCACTTGGGGAATAGAGCTCCAACTCAAAACCCAAAATGAGAAAACGCGAAGCTATCCAGTATGTTTGCTCCTCTACCCAAAGGAGGATATGTTGGAATATTTTCACACAGACGTTCTGCAAAACCAAAAAAAAAAAGTTTGAAATAGATCCTACCGGTGAAAGCATCAGGGTTTGATAATTTTAGCAAATTTATAAATCATAAAAATCTTGACCAAACAAGCAAACACTTTCTACAATTCCGGTAGAAAACAATTCAGTTAAACCTATGGCAGACTAACATACCTCATCTTCTGGAATTCTTGACACTTCTCCAAACTCCTTTCTAAACGCTAGCTCTAGCTGTTTGCCAACAGATAAAAGAACATAGATGCATTAGATATCAAGCCTAATTCTTCTTGCAAAGCCAACATGAGATTCCTGGCTTAAGTTAAAATCAATAATGCAGTATAGATGTCAATGTAGCAAAGGTAACAGCCGCCTTATGCAGAATTCATGTTTGCTCCTAAAGTTACATCATACTTCAAACCATAAAAGTAGATATATCAGTTATATTTGCCAAATTGCAAAAGATACAGCTTTGGTGGGACTGGGGACACAGATTACTGATCTAAAGTTGACAGTTAACTCAAACATCATCAAGTTATGAATATATCATGTTTCAGGGTATAGTGCGATTTTTAAGGCAAATTCTCAGGATAAACTACCAATAATAAACAAAAAGGACAGTTATGGGATGCTATTTGAAAATACAATCTTATAAGAACACAGTAGCCACAACCTCACTGAAGCAGAGAACGGAAAATCAGATTACACCCCCTGTTATGATAACTTGCATGAAATGAATTTCAGAAAGAGAAGAACAAACAAATTAATAACGCACGTGAAATATGGTCTACAAATATGGAACACACCTGCACATACATAACACGCCAATCTTGTAGCATTTTCCCTAGCTTACGCCTTTGCCATGCAGCATTTGTACAAAGAATTTTGAGCATATTGATAACTAACTGCATTACATAATGACATTGCACATATTAGATGAATATTAGATGAAGCACCTTCCGCAACAAACCAGAAGAATGTTATAAGCAGTCCTGCTGCAGACACGCCAAGTGACAACAAAAGTATAATTTAACAATGCTATCTTCTGATGAAGCTGTTAACCTAAATTGATTACAATAAATATAAATCTTTCTTGTGCGTGCGTGCAGGCATGTGTATTTAATAAGTAATATAAGGATAATAGGATTTCAATGACCATTTCCCCAGATTCCAAACTCAACCCAAACCAGTGAATAGAACTAAATAAGAGGACAGAGTGGGATTATCATTACTAAAATGACTTGGGAATAGAGAGCAATGGCATACATAATTATGCCAAAAGATGATATTGTCTTCACCTGCCCTAATTGCACAAAATATTCATTCTTCTGAACATCATGGTTCTTTGAAACTTCGGGCAACACTGCAGCTCTGGTGATAACAGTAAACATAGAATCCCGTCCATAGAGTTTCCCATCTTGAACCAGCAGAAGCTGTTCAAAAGTTATCAGGTTGAGAATCCAGACATAAGAACATAGACAGAGAAATAAGTACCTCAAATAAAGTAGACATCAAAACATTCCCACAAGATCAAGAATTATTAACATTCTAATGCAAATCATAAGCATCATATAGAAGCACATATTACAAATAAGGAATTTGTAAGTGAGGCTATATTACCTCTGCCACTATGTGCTTCCCAAAATGCAGAATATCTTATTTTTGGTCAAAGCTTCATGCTACAGTGTATAAACATGTCACCTCGACGTACAAATTTCTCAATAATCTAGTTCAAAGACATAATCCTCTCCCAAGTTTATGCTCTGGCTCATGAATTTGACAGCACAACTAGTGTCACCCTGAACATCAGCTTTTAGTTTCATGTAATTAACTATCACCAGCTTTTTTACTACTCACATGACTGTTTGTATTTTTCATAATTTTAATGAACTTGATTGTTCAAATATAAATAATTAGCACCAAGAGCCTTGTAGCTCAACTAGCACCTCTTGATGTTTCCAGCAAAGACATATAGGTTTCAAATCGCTCCTCCCCCATTGTAACTATTGAATTATCAACAAAATATAAATAGTTAGCATGCAGACATTTTTCCTCTATAGTACATTTCCAGTGTATTGGTTTTTTTTTTTAAAATAAAATTTGTTATGTTACTTATATATATATATTTATATATATATATATATATATATATAAATAAAAAAAAGGACTTTGTTTTTTCAAAATAAATCACTTTTTTTAATCGACCAACAATGGGGTTACCCCTCCCCTCCCATGCATTTAACCAACATAAAGAGGGAGACAACCACTTAGCATGCAGAAAATTTTTGGAATAAATGTTTCTTTTTTCTGTTTCTCTGTCTATTTTTTATTGGTAAGTTACACACACACAATAATTTTTGAACAGACAACCCCACACTCCACCTTGTTCTACAGGGGGAGAGGGTATTGTTTGAAATACCATTTAACATGTAGGGTTCAACTTTTGGAATACAACTGAATTTCATTAAAAATGCAAAAAGGGAGCCAACTCTAGTACACTGGGATGCAGTAAAGAATTTAATGATGCAGTAAAATTTATCAATTCATAAAAATAGATGCAGTAAAAATCAACCTGGAGATGAGCTCTTGCAACCAGATCAGGTTGAGATTTTTGGAACTGAACCACAAACTGCAAAACACCTTCTAATGATGGATCCAATGAGTAGGAACATATAATGTCTAGATCATGAAGCAGTTTCACAAAATATTCAATGGCCTGGCAGAACACAGACAAAAAAATCTTAAGACATTTGGCATTTTTTTTTTTAAACTTTTCATAAATAAAAAAGAGATTTTATGATACAAAGACTTACAAATGCAATTACTGGACATTTCAGAAGTAATTATCTAAATTCTTACCTTTTTCCAACTAAGGATTTTAATTGCACGCGGTGGAGTAGGTGCAGATAATCTACAATTTAAGCTAGCATCAAACCCAATAGGCTGACAGCCAGAAGCAGTTGTTCTATTTTCTATGCCATCCTCACTAGTTCCACAGGCACTAGATCTAAGAAAATCTGATGATCTATAAATGCAGTCTAGCTCTGATATGCAGGTAGCTATATGTTTCCTTGCCAACTCCAAACCTCTCCCTTGAGGCCGCCTCATAGATGTAAGAACATGGTAAAAATGCTGATAACAAAGAAAAGATGTTGAAAATACCAATTAAACAAAATTTGATCTGGGTTTTTGGTCTATGCACTAGAAAAAAGGTCATAAAACAGTGCGTATGTACAAACACCAGGAGAAGAGAAGAGGAAAACATGGAAAGTAAATGACGAGGCAGAACTAATTTTTTTCACTTGTATGTAACAAAATAGAGATCTCAAGCCTGCAGTGTCAGGAATAATCAGAGTTTGAAAAGACAAGGAGGGTAAAACATATACAGAAAATTAATTAACAAATTCTTTATGTTTATACAAGAGTTATATGTATAACAACAAAAAAATGATAACCCTAACTGATGCATCTTGTCAAGGGCTACAAGCATAAACTCTCAATAACTCTTTCAAAAAATCAAATAAATATTCAAAGCACCAAAGATACATACAAGATGCTATGTACTGAAGCACATAATAATGATCCAAAAACAATAGAAGGGGTGCTCATGAGCATACTTTCAGAGGATAAAACATAAATTTCTATGCAGACATATATATGCGATCATAGATGATGCAGAGACAATAACCTAAATAAATTACAGAACATTAAAGAGTCTACACAGGATAAGACCTTACGAAAGCGTAAGCGGCATAACAAGGCTTTACAGTAGCCTTCTTCTAAATCAAGATTTGTTTGTAAGGGCTCCATATCTGCATCAAAATAGCAAGCAAATACATGAAGAAATTTTTTCTGAAGATTAGAACTTACATGCAGTGAGAAAGTGTGCCTGATCCTATAAAGCAGAAAGTGCTATCAATGCCAAAAGCTAATACAATGAGATAAAGTTTTTATTACACTTAACACTAATACCAAAAAAAATTGAGCATGTTTGCCACATAGCCCAGAAATTTGTTAGTTTAATTGGCATACCATTGCTAGCATACCTTCTGACACTCATTAGCAACCACTTCTTATATCTCGCAACATAGCAACAGAATGGTCTTACAATTAAGAAAAACCAGATAGGGCCACGGTAAGTTATGTTTGACATAGAGGTTTACAAGATAAGAAATTGTGGGCAAATTTTTAAACATGTCTTACATCAAATATGTAACAATTCACGCTTAAGATCAACCAATCCTAGTCTGGCCTAAAAAAATAAAAACAAAGAAGAGCAACCATATTCATCATATGTGACTCCTTTGAATCCCTTGCAATCTTGACAAAAAATGACTTGCTTATAAAAAAGAGAGGAGGAACATAAGATTCAAGCAAGTTATCTGACAACAACCTTCTAAAACTCTTCTTCTAGACGAGGGGGCTTTGCAAGCACGCAATTGGCGAGAAATTGTTTCTTCAACAGCATTTAGCAATGACAAGCACTTTTCATCTCCATCCCCATCCAAAGGAAGGCCATATGCCATTGTAAAAAGATCATCTTCCTGCCAAACAAACAAATGAGACAAGAAAGTATTTCTAGATATGTATGTTTCATTTTTTTTTTTTTTAAATAAAAAGATGATTAGAAACAACAGATTGAAATTTAATGAAGGTTAATAACTTAATATATGCAGTCAATGAAGCTTTTCTTTTAGACTAAAAATGAAATCTTTGGCAGTGTTGGTAAAAGCACACTTATGCACACTCAAAGTGAAAGCATCAACCTTTAAGCACTTTCCGCACCTAAAGCAAAGCGCTTTCTGTACACTTAATTTTTTTGAGCTTTTAATAAGCTCAAATGGTACCTTTTGAGAAATATATCTAAGTGACCACATGATCTCACCACACAACACCACTAGGAAAAAGTCCAGCATCCAGACAAATCCAGTTAAAAACATGCTACTAATGATGGAAAGACTATTAATTAAAATGAAGTAGCTGAGGAATATGATGCAGGGTACATCTCTTGCGATGACAATGATGATTGTCATCTGCTTAATGGGGATGCTGATTATATACTTTAGGACTGCATTGAATTGCTTATGTTAGGCATTGAAGTCGCTACTTACCATTTTAGTACTTTTTGGCCTTTGCCTTTTGGATATATTTTAATTCAGCCATGTACTTCATTTTGATCATAGCTATCAAATATCATGGTTGTCTGTGTATATTTTATAAAGCACAAGAGAATTATAAAAGATGCTATGTCTTAATTTAATATCATTAGTTGTTCACTTAAGCTCCGTTTGGGAGTTCATAAGGGAAGGGAATGGAATGGAATAGAATAATCATAAGGGAATGGAAATGAATGGAATGGAATGGAATGTATTTAAGCAAGAGAAATGAATGGAAAAGAATGGAATAGAATGGAATTAAGTAACCTTGATTGGATGTTTTAAAATGAAGGAATGGAAATGAATGAAAATGAATGGAATGTAAGTAATCTTGTTTGGGAGCAACATGGAGGGAATGGAATGGATTCATTTTATAACAATATTACTATTGGACCCTTATTTTAAAATAAATAATTGAATATACAGGGGTATTTTGGGAGTTCTAGTAAAAAAATCATTAAATTTAATTCCATTCCCTCCCATTCCTCCTAATTTCGGGGGGAATGAAAATTTGAGGTTTTAAAGGAATAGAAAGGAATGAATGTTCCCTCCTACTCATTCCATTCCCTTCTACTTAAACTCCCAAACAAGGGAATGAGCTTTCCATTCCCTCCATTAAAACTCCCAAACAAGGGGAAGGGAAGAATATTCTAAAATTATTCTTTTTATTCCTTTCCATTCCATTCCATTCCCTCCTCCCAAACGAGGCCTTAGTTGTGTCATATTGTACACTAATAATTCTTTTCAAATTTACCATAATATTTTTTAAAGATGTGTGCTTTACTTCAATCAGGCACATGCTTTGCACTTACGTGCACCTCACACTTTCACCAACACTGATTTTCGGTCAAGAGGATACCAAAAAATAATTTGAATCAACAATTACTATTACATACAAGCAGTCTAAAACTAGATTCACTTTCTCACTTTTACTGTTCTCCTCACATCATACAAGGAGCCATAACAACAAAATACTGCAACATTCTTTTAGTTTTAGAAATCATCTCCCCAACTGTCTGTACTTGACAAAAAAGTAAAATTACCTGAATATTAAACAACTCCTTAAGGCAATGTTGACTTTAAATTAGGGAGGAAAGTGAGACCAAAAATTTGTTCTATAAAATGATGAGAAAAAAAGGGATTTGTTGGAATACTTTACTTCATGTGTACGTGCATCTGAGACAACCGAAATAACCGCCTTGCAGGTTGCACGTATGACTCTGCAATATGAATGAAGCAAGGCATGTGAAGATGTCCTATCAGGTCTCAAAAGATAGATACAAGAGAACACAGTTTGTGCCAACGAATGACCCTTGTGCCATGTCGCCTGCATATAGGATCATATTTTAGACTCTAGAGATAAAGATTAGGTAGGTCATACATTGAAGATTTATAGTTTAGATAGAAAAACAAATAAAAAGCAGTCACTACAAATGCAAAAAAGGGGAAGAAAAAGCAATTTTGTATAGAGTCGGCATGTCAATCAAGGTCAGGCTATGTCTTTGCTACATAGGGTAAGACTAATCATGAAAAGTAATACTGCTGATACCTCACACGCTAGAAGATGGTCCATGATGTCAATAGTGCATTGAACATCAACAGTTTTGTTAATGCTAATAGGAACTGGAGCAGCACCGTTCTCAATGGCTTCATCAATGGAATAGTATTTACAAACAATACCAGAATCCATCTTCGGGTCCATTATCTATTAAGAATAGCAATTACAAACTAATGAGTATAGGCTGAGCATATAGAGAACAAAATTAAACATAATCAAAGTGGAAAAACCATTGTTGAAGATGATAACAGTAAGATTATGCAAGTATTTATTTATAAATACAGTGAGATTATGCAAGTCTTTATATTTATAATCCCATACAATTCACTTTAGGTCACATCCGACAAGCAGGAATCATAGGAATGACTTGTCAATAGCATCACACATTTGAACAGAGCATCACACCACAAAATACTGCGATATTAAAGAAATTTTTCCAACAATGCATAGATTGAGCAAAGAAAACTAAGGAAACACCTTAGTAGAAACAGCAGAAAAGAGATTAAAATGGCACAGCCCCAACAATGGTGCTCTTTCATTTTTTTTTTTTTTCGTTATTAGTTCATCATTTTGGCTTTCATTAATCTTTTCTAGATAAATTGATGCTCTTAATTTTATGCAGTAGTCTCTTTTAAATGGGCAAGGTTCCTGTATGCTTCCCATGTACTTGGGCTTTGCCCATGTTATCTCCCCCCTCCCCCCCCAGGGAAGTAAAGTGTATACTTACCAAACGTGTGTGTGTGTGTGTGTGTGTATATAAAGGGTTGAAAAACCATCAAATTAGCAATAGAAAACATATTTTTGCTATGCTATTTAATGCAGCCTAAATTGAATAAGAATACACATAATTCATATTTAACAGCTAAAAATAGCATAAAAAGGTTAAGTATAATCAAGGACATAATAAGTACCTCCAAAGCAGACATTGCAGCAAAAAGATTGAAATTATCTCCATGAATAAGTTCACCGTCTCGAAGATCTGCAAACATTATGAAAGGAAGATAGAATCAAGAGAAAAGCCAACAACACGCGGGTACAGCACCACAATTTATATCTCAATTCTCCTATGCAATTTTTAAATGAAAGGCTTACACCAACCCTTCACATCCCTTTTAATGCCTAAGCCAAGGCATCAGTACATGCAGAAGTAAGAGCCAGTCAATTAGGAATGTGGCCATCCACATGATACAAATATCATACTTAACTTTATTTCCATTTCATCTAGTACTGTGTGTTATCTTATTTTAGGTAGGAGGAGAACTGAGAGGATTATAGATTTTTTTTAAACACATTTTAAGTGGGGGAGGTGAATTTGAGTCTTGGACGTCTCCATTGTTCACATTAGGAAATGTCATTTGATCTGAAGGTCATTGGCAACTGATTATATATATATATATAATATATATTTATATATATATATATATATTTTTTAAGTAGGAAAGGGGGATTTGAGCCTTAAACGTCTCTATTGAAAACACTAGGAAATATCATTTGATGTGAATGTCATAGGCAACAGAGAAGATTATAATTTATATATGTGTGTGTGTGTGAAAAAAATGTAAAACTTTCTTTAATTGTTTTTTTGATAAGTAAACTTTCTTTTATTGTTAAGATTAGCATTCCTAAGAAAAGTATTTGAATCAAAAAAAAAAAAGTCGCATCAAATACCAAGCATAAAATTTAAAATAAGAACAATAGTAAAAGCCTCAATATTGTTCACATTTATTTAGTTTCCAGTACAATTCCAGCAACAAGTGAAGCATAAAATTAATAACCTTTCCACACATTTTTTACCGTTCAGTTTCTGACAAAACCAAAAACTCAAACTTTACTCATACAATCAGTTCCCAATCGAACCAAAAAAAAAAAAAAAAATCCAATTTCCCTCATCATTCCCTCACTTAATCCTCCATTTTCTCAGCAACCAATCAAAAACCCCATTGTTTCTAATTACGCAAACTGAAGAATCCCCTTGAGTTATACTCTTTCAAGAAAAAAAAAAAAAAAACATATATAATCACAACTTTCTCGGGAAACAAACAGAGATGGAAAGCGAGAGAGAAAGAGTGGAGTTAGGGCAAGAAGGGAAAGAACCTTTGCATGCGGATTCAAGAAGAGGCGACACGTCAGCCCAGACCGAGTCGTCGCCGGAGGGAATGGAGGTACGTTCGGGTACGGAGACCGCCGCCGCCGCATCATCTGCCATTTGTTTTTGCTGATTGATGCTTTATTGTTGTATTTTCAGTGCTTCGGATTCTATCTCTCTCTCTCTCTCTCTCACTGTGTCTCTCTCTGAGTCTTTGCTTTGGGACTGTGTTGGTCTACGCAAACGCAAAGTGCTTTTGCTTAACGAAGAAGACCCAAGTTTTTAGTTTTAAATTTTAAGGTGGTTTTTTTTGTTTTTGTTTTGTGGAATTGTGAAAGTACGACTTCGGAGGGGGCTGGAGACGCTAAAGGATTTTAGAGACACATCGTACGTGTGTGTGAGTGAGGGTTTTAGGGCATGAAAACTAATGATTTTCACGGGTCGGGTCGGATACCATTACCCACCCAAAATATGGGATCTGTTTTTCGTCCATAGGGCTTTGGGCTGATGTTTTTATACTCGAAAGATTCTCGGGAACTCTAGGGTTTTATTTTTTTATTTTTTTCAATCACTTATCACTTTTCATTCAATTTTCTTCACTCATCACTCATCACTCATCACTTAAAGTACCCCAATTTCCTAAACCCACCCGTTTGGCACATATCACTTAGTTATATTTTCAACCAAAAAATCTAAAAAAACTGGGACCCACACACTGACCCATGTCATAAGACTTTCTTTTTCTTTTTTTTTTTTCCCTACTCTCCCCTTCGTTTTTCTCTGCTTTTCTCTTCGTTTTTCCCCTGTTTTTCTGTGATTTTCTCTTCGTTTTTCCCCTGAAAAAGCCAACGAGCAACAAGCGACGCCATTGATGAGCGACAAAGCCGAATCGACGAGCGACGCCATTGATGAAAAGTTTGAAACTGAAAGAGAGAGAAAAACAGAGTAGTGGGTTAGAGATTTTGGAGATTGTTTGAATTGAAAAGTTTGTTTCTTGATTTTGGAGATTAATGGGTTTGAGACTGAGATGATGGTGCCAACGATGGAGTTAGGAAGGATGGAGAAGATGGTGGGTCTGAGCTCTGATTAGTGGTGGTATAGTTTACCCAAAAAAAAAAAGAAGATGGTGGGTCTAAGCTCCGATCGATGGTGGTATGGAGATGGTGATATAGTTTGCCCAAAAAAAAAAAAAAATGGTGGGTCTGAGCTCCGATCGGTGGTGGTATGAAGATGGTGGTATAGTTTACCAAAAAAAAAAAAAAGAAGAAGAAAATGGTTGTATGAAGATGAAGGAGTGATCTGGTTCCCATTGATGAAGAGAGCCGTTGCAAGTTGTATCAAAAGGTGGGCTGGTGTGACTTTGCACTGATAATGGGTCTCATATATGTGTGTTTAATTACGAAAATGCCATGGAAGCTGAGTTTTGGAAACTGAAAACACATTTATATGTTTTTAGTTTCCATAACTCATCACTCAAAAATCGGAGAATTGAGTGATAGAAACAAAAACTAAAAACATCCCCAAATAAACCATTCAGCCATGGGACCCACATATTTTGAGTTATGGGTGATGGAAACAGAGTTATGGGTGATGAAAACACAAAAACCAAACAGCCCCCTAATCTCCAATTATAAAACCAACAAAAAAAAAAAAAAAAAAAGCTAATAATAACGCTCATAGACTTTGTAAGGACTCAATTTGTAACGACCCAAAATGATACTGGGTTCGCACGTAAAAAGACCCAAATAATATCATTTGTAGAGCGTGGGTTTAAAAGGCTAGGCCTTGGTCACCGGACGGTGGTTAGTCGTGGTGTTCATACAGAATTAAACCGTGTTCGCTCGAGGAGTCTTTCTCCTTGAGGCGGTTTGGGAGGCTCTGGTTCTTGGCCTTTTTTCCCAGCCTCCTTTTTTGGCGCCTCAACCTTCACATTATATAACCCTTCTTGGTTGATCATAGTCCTCCACTTGTTGATCAGGCAGGTGCCTACTTAAGTACCCGTCTCATGAGCTGCCTCCCCTTACTTTTTGTTAGTTGCGATGACCGAAGTCACCCTGTTCAGGCGTCTTTTCTTATTAATATGGTTAGGACGTTTGCGGGCGCATTTAATGCGGAGGGGACGTATTTACCTTGAACTAGTTCCGCACCGTACCCCTACGTGGGTCCCATTCTACTCGCCTCTTCTTCAGGGGGTTTTTTGGGGGCAGCCTTCAATGAGATGTTGCTCTTCCCTTTGAAGTCTTGGAATGCCGAGGATAGGGTCATCCTCGGCTGTGCCCCCAGGCATTTCGGCCTTTCCCTATTCGTCCTCGACAAATACCTTCCTTGGCACGGGCCCTAGGCCTTAGTAGAGCATGGGCCAGATCATAAGTTCTCTAGCCCCACAATAGTCCCTCAAAATCCTGCTATCCAGCTCCTTGGATGGATAGGAGGGTTTTGATGACATCAGACATCTGTCAATGCCTGTCAATCCTTATCACCTATCGGTTCCCGAGACTTTTCGTCTGCCCGAGACACATTCCTGGAGACTTTGGAAGGTGAAACATGGCCTCATTAAATGCGGGCGGCTTTGTGTTTCCCACGTTCTACGGCATGATGGAGATCTAACGGTGGGGATTTCTTTGCCTTTATGGGCGGGAAAAATCGTGCAGTTACTCTTAATGGGAGGCATAAATGATTTTTGGAATGGATTTGTCTCTTCAGTTTTGCACTTAAGAGTTCTAGCGCATATACCTTGGGTTCATCTGAACTTTCGTCCAAACTCAAGTCTATCTCCAGCACAAAAAGTCTGTCCGAAGCGGCTTTCCTCTTTTCTGTAAATTCCCTGCCTCCATTAACTCGTGCTTTTTCTTTTCTGGGTTTATTTTTCTCTAGTTCCCTTCCTTCTCCCGTCACTAGTTGAGTTTGTTTAGTAACTCGTAGAGATGGTTAAATTGAGACTGAGGAAATTGGTTGATACTGAGAAGACGATGGAAAAGTTCATCGCCGATTACAGGATTCCTCCCAACGTAAGTCTGAGGCATTGTAAGATGGGGGAGTGGTACTTTCTAAGGAGAACGGGCGAGGTGGTAATTCCTGTCCTCGCCTTCGTAGAGGGGGGTATGAGAATCCCCATGGGGCCGGTAACGAAGGGTTACCTCAGGCACTTCTGATTAGCCCTCACCCAGTGTACCGGCAACATGTTTAGGATTCTGGGTTGTGTGGATGCCTTAAATGAAAAGATGGGGCTAAGATTAACCCACCACGACGTGAATTGGTGTTATAATCTCCAAAATTTGAAGGGGAAATCCTATTATATGAAGACGAGAGACGAGAGGGTTCGACTAATTCAATGCCTCCCTGATTCCAACAAGGGGTTAAACAAAGATTTCCTTATCGTATTCGGTGAATGGCATGATGGCGATCTCTGCCCCACGGTAAAGGGAGAACCAGGTGGGGTATAGAGAATGGAAGGGTGCCAATCCTTTGTGCCATTTTAATTTGATGTGGTTCGGTAACTAACCATGCGCATGTGTTTTTCTTGCAGATCCACACGCTTTTCACCAACACTTTCACCTAGTTAACCAGGTGGACTTGGAGACTGTTCTTCAAGCGGCAGTTTTCATAAATGACGGGGATGGTCAAGTCCGAGCCGCTCACAAAATCTTAGGGTACGCTCCCCTTCAGAAGTCATTTGCCGACCCCAGGCACGTGATCAGAGCCAGCCGTCCTCGGCTTCCAAAAATTACCATGGTCGAATCAGGATTTTTAATCTCCGAAGGATCATCTGTCCCAGAGGGCATCCCACTGGTGGACCTCTCCTCATCTCACCAAGTAGCGGAGGACGAAGGCGAGTTAGATCAATCCGAGGAGGGATTTGGGGTATTTGACCTAGCCGACCAATCCAAGGATCCTGCTGGTGATATAGGTGACCCGGCCTTATCCGAGGCGGAATTGTCATCAGTAGACACATCTTCCCAAACCGAGATGGGACTTAAGAGAAAGCCCCCGACCAGCTTATTCGACCTCCTCGAGGGTCAACCGGAGAAGGGTGCGCAGGGAACACCGCAGTCCAACGCTCCGTCTCCACCACCTCAGCCCCAGACCATCCAGACTAGGTCATCCTCCACAAAGTCGCAGCCACAATCTCCCCGCCCCAAACTTCCTGCTCCTCCCCAACCAGCTCTGCCTCCTCGGCCGGAGCCCACTAACTCAAAGAGAAAGAGGAGTCCCAAGGGTAAGGAAGCCATGGATGGGGGAAAATCTCAATCTTCTAAGGAGAGGGATGAAGCCCCGCGTGTGAAACAATTGAAGATTGGGCACCAAAGCAAGGGTAAAGAGACCGAAGCCCAATCAGCCCAAAGCAAGGGAAAGGGGATCGAAGCCCAATCCTTGCCAAGCGCTTGGCTTCCCGCCCCAATGCTCCACGGGGGACCACTGCTGGAAACCGCGTCCATGAGGGACCTTGGAGATGGCGAAGGGGGTTATGTGGCCGACGCATTAGGGAGAACTATGCTGCTTCCCAATGACGTGGATGAGTTGAAGAAAATGAGGATGCAGGAGGTTTTCCTCAGTACGAAGAGGTACTTGGGAATGGTAAGGCTCTTGAAACCTAAAACTTTATTAACTCTTGCTCCCGGTTTGTCATTCACAATGTATTTACCTTACTTGACAGGCTCTCCAGGCCACATATAGAATGGAGGAGGAAGTTAACAAGCAGAGTAAGGCCGCCGAGAATGAACGCTCCAAACACCTAGACGCCTCACGAACTCTCAAAGCTTTCGAGGACGACCTCGTAAAGGCTAAGGACGCCTTAAAGGAGGCTATCCGAGAAAAAGATAGTGCCTCGGCGGGTTTAGATGGTGCTCAAAAATAGGCCAAGGAACAGACAAAACGTCTACTCGAAGCCGAGGATCAGTTGCGAATAGCCAAGGAGCAGATCAGTGATTTAAAGAAAAGACTGATCTTGGCAGAGAATGATAAAGGCGTGGTGGAGTATGCCCGAGACGAAACCATGAGGGCCAAGCGAGAGGCGAGTTTGCTAGAAACGAGACTGAGGCTTCCAAGGAAACGGCCAAGGATGAGGGTTACAACGTGGGGGTAGCTGAAACCCAAGCCTCCCTTAAAGCCCAAATTCCCGGAGTATGCAGGCTATACTGCTCCCAGGTTTGGGAAGAGGCCTTAAAGCGAGCTAGGGTGGATGCTTCGTCTGATTTGTGGAAAGCGGAGAGCATATTTTACCCTACAGCCATCCGTGAGGCCGCCTCCACCAGCTCCGAGGCTGTGAGCGATCAACACGAGGGAGGGGTCACTCAGTCAGAAGCTGCATAGGTCAGCGTCCCTCCTGGCGAGTCACTAAAAGGGGGAGAGCTCCTTGATGTGATAGAAGCACCCGAAAGTATGGATCCCGAGGTGCCCAAAGAAGATGCCGAGCCTATGGTCAGCGCTCAGATCCCTGATGTTGAAGAGCCAGCCATCCTTGCCCAGCCCCTGCAGGCAATTCCCCTTACTGAGGTCCTCAAGAGTACCGACACCGATCCCGCTCAGCCTTCTCCAGAAGCGACTATCCTCCAGGGCGTCGAAACCAGTCCTGTTCTGCCTTCCCAGGATGTGGCCGACACAGAACTGAAGAAGTAGAAACCCCGGCCAGCCTTCGTATTTATTTTTAGTTCAATGATTAACTAGTTTTTCTTTTATTTTGAAAACTTTGTAGTTTGCCTGTAGTTGAACCTGTTGAACACGCATATGAAATTCTTTTCTTCCTTTTTCTGTTTGATTACATGCTAGTTGCCCTCGTCGATGCTTACTATCGCTGATGATTTTTGAGCTAATTATCTTAACATGTATGAATGGTTGTGCATATGACATGTTTAGGATCATGTTTCAGAATGCTAGCTCACCCGCACCCATAGGGTATTGAACTCATGTCTGAACCTATTTCAGTGGGGATATAGGCATCACCTGAAATGTCATATGTGTCGTTAGGACCAACTTGGTGTCCAAATTTCCTTTAAGTAGTTGGTTTCCCCATAGGTTTGAGTCTGAAGACCATGCAATACCTTGGTTCTGTCCAAAACTTGATTTTAAGTTGTTGGTTTCCCCATAGGTTTGAGTCCGAGGACCATGCAATACCTTGGTTCTGTCCAAAATTTGATTTTTAAGTAGCTGGTTTCCCCCTAGGTTTGAGTCTGAGGACCATGCAATACCTTGGTTCTGTCCAAAACTTGATTTTTAAGTAGTTGGTTTCCCTATAGGTTTGAGTCCGAGGACCATGCAATACCTTGGTTCTGTCCAAAACTTAATTTTTAAGTAGTTGGTTTCCCCATAGGTTTGAGTCCGAGGACCATACAATACCTTGGTTCTGTCCAAAACTTAGCTTTTTTAAGTAGTTGGTTTCCCCATAGGTTTGAGCCCGAGGACCATGCAATACCTTGGTTCTGTCCAAAACTTGATTTTTAAGTAGTTGGTTTCCCCATAGGTTTTAGTCCGAGGACCATGTAATACCTTGGTTTTGTCCAAAACTTAGTTTTTTTAAGTAGTTGGTTTCCCCATAGGTTTGAGTTCGAGGACCATGCAATACCTTGGTTCTGTCCAAAACTTAGCTTTTTTAAGTAGTTGGTTTCCTCATAAGTTTGAGTCCGAGGACTATGCAATACCTTGGTTCTGTCCAAAACTTAGCTTTTTTAAGTAGTTGGTTTCCCCATAAGTTTGAGTCCGAGGACCATGCAATACCTTGGTTCTGTCCAAAACTTAATTTTTAAGTAGTTGGTTTCCCCATAGGTTTGAGTCCGAGGACCATGCAATACCTTGGTTCTGTCCAAAACTTAGCTTTTTTAAGTAGTTGGTTTCCCCATAGGTTTGAGTCCGAGGACCATGCAATACCTTGGTTCTGTTCAAAACTTGATTTTTAAGTAGTTGGTTTCCCCATAGGTTTGAGTCCGAGGACCATGCAATACCTTGGTTCTGTCCAAAACTTAATTTTTAGGTAGTTGGTTTCCCCATAGGTTTGAGTCCGAGGACCATGCAATACATTGGTTCCGTCCAAAACTTAGCTTTTTTAAGTAGTTGGTTTCCCCATAGGTTTGAGTCCGAGGACCATGCAATACCTTGGTTCTGTCCAAAACTTAGCTTTTTTAAGTAGTTGGTTTCCCCATAGGTTTGAGTCCAAGGACCATGCAATACCTTGGTTTTGTCTAAAACTTAATTTTTAAGTAGTTGGTTTCCTCATAGGTTTGAGTTCGAGGACTATGCAATACCTTGGTTCTGTCCAAAACTTAGCTTTTTTAAGTAGTTGGTTTCCCCATAGGTTTGAGTCCGAGGACTATGCAATACCTTGGTTCTGTCCAAAACTTAGCTTTTTTAAGTAATTGGTTTCCCCATAAGTTTGAGTCCGAGGACCATGCAATACCTTGGTTCTGTCCAAAACTTAATTTTTAAGTAGTTGGTTTCCCCATAGGTTTGAGTCCGAGGACCATGCAATACCTTGGTTCTGTCAAAAACTTAATTTTTAAGTAGTTGGGGGAATTAACCCCTCGGTTATGGCATGGGACATTGGTTTAGGGAGACTAGCTCCTCGGCCAAGCCCTTAGAACCATCCGCGCCACTGACACTTCGAAGCGTAGCCCCTAGTGAAGAAACGTAGCCCCTAGTGGAACTTTACGCTAGAACACTACAACCGCCTGTTGGAAATGACGGGGGGACTGTCTCAACCGACCGCCTGTGCCAATACACAAGCCTTTCCCACAGACGGCGCCAATTGTAAGGACTCAATTTGTAACGACCCAAAATGATAGTGGGTTCGCACGTAAAAAGGCCCAAACAATATCATTTGTAGAGCGTGGGTTTGAAAGGCTAGGCCTTGGTCACCGGACGGTGGTTAGTCATAATGTTCATACAGAATTAAATCGTGTTCGCTCGAGGAGTCTTTCTCCTTGAGGCGGTCTGGGAGGCTCTGGTTCTTGGCCTTTTTTCCCAGTCTCCTTTTTTGGCGCCTCAA
Source organism: Quercus robur (assembly GCF_932294415.1). Taxonomy (NCBI): domain Eukaryota; kingdom Viridiplantae; phylum Streptophyta; class Magnoliopsida; order Fagales; family Fagaceae; genus Quercus; species Quercus robur. The sequence continues at coordinate 84,576,563 of NC_065535.1, forward strand.
CCTTCACATTATATAGCCCTTCTTGGTTGATCCTAGCCCTCCACTTGTTGATCAGGCAGGTGCCTACTTAAGTACCCGTCCCATCAACTGCCTTCCCTTGCTTTTTGTTAGTTGCGATGACTGAAGTCACCCTGTTCAGGCGTCTTTTCTTATTAATATGGTTAGGACGTTTGCGGGCGCATTTAATGCGGAGGGGACGTATTTACCTTGAACTAGTTCCGCACCGTACCCCCACGTGGGTCTCATTCTACTCGCCTCTTCTTCAGGGGGCTTTTTGGGGGCAACCTTCAACGAGATGTTGCTCTTCCCTTTGAAGTCTTGGAATGTCGAGGACAGGGTCATCCTCGGCTGTGCCCCCAGGCATTTCGGCCTTTCCCTATTCGTCTTCGGCAAATACCTTCCTCGGCACGGGCCCTAGGCCCTAGTAGAGCGTGAGCCGGATCATAAGTTCTCTGGCCCCACAGACCTAATTTCACAATATATTGATATTGATGCAGTGGATTGTGCACGGTTGAATAAAAGTGGTGGGTCGTGTTAAAGGATTGGGTGGTGTAAAGTGTCCATCACTCACAATCAACCACTTAATATATTATGAAATTAAGTGTGAAATTGAGTGTCTTTAGAATTATTACAATTTAAAAAAAAACAAAAATGCAATTCTTGTATAGCGACACACTCTGCTACAACTTATTACATAAGTAGTGTAAACTTTTGATTAGATTACATCATTTACACATGAGTCCACCACTCTTATTTGGTGAAAAGTAATCCAATTATCACTTGATATGTGTAAGTTGTGGCAAAATATGTGTTCTTAGGCTTTTCTTTTTATATAGTAACGAAATTCATGTAAAAGACTGTTTCAAAACATATATTCATGTACAATTAATCTGCAAATTAGGTTGTCAAAGGCCTTGTAGCTGAATTGGCACCTCCCCATGTACAAAGTTATTGGGGGTCTAAGGGAGAAAGGGTTCGAGCTGCGGGGTTAGCATCATATTGTAATTATTTTTCCGAAAAAAAAAAAAAAGTCTGCAAATTAGGTTGGGCTGCAAGTCATTTCCTGATCAATTAATTAGAATTGATAAAATTAGATTCAAGCCCATCAATTCATCGAAACCCAAAGGTGGGTTTGGTATGAATTTGATCCAACTAGGTATGTTAAAACTTAAAACACAATTTTGTCCTAAACTTATCAAAAATCATTTCACAAAAGGTTCTTTATGCGTGTTTGTGTGTATGAATTTTTAGGACTATTTTCTTATTTTGGTTGTAATTTCTTGAAGTTATTTGACTTTGAATGTTTGTAAGTTGTATTAATCTGGTCATTGATCATAAACATTCTTCTTTTGGTGCATGGTTGATAGTACTGTACGGTACCTATTTAATTGGGAGCAAAGAGATGAGTATTATATTGGAGAGACTTATGTATCATACGATATGTTTGTATGTTGTTTGGATCATATTGAATCACTTTATATATGTAATTGGGCTGGCCTTATATCATTCAATTCATAAATAAGTGAATTTAGTTTGGGCTAATGAAAATTTATGAAATTGGGCCAGGTCTTATTGAGTCCAACAACTCTAAAATATAACATTTTTAGGGAGAAAAAGCTTACAATGCGTGTACAAAATACATTTTTGAACATCACGGCACCTTTAATTTTATGAATATTGTGACTTTTTATATTTATTCATAGCACTTCAAAAAAGCAGTGACATTTTAAAAATAAGTTTTTTTTTTTTTTTCTTTGGTATAAAATCATGAGTAATGATCAATGCATCTCATTTTATTTATTAAAAAAAAAAAATGCATGTGCCTAGTGCGCCACACATACATGTGTTTTATAAATGTCCATAGATTATTTTAATTATTTTATTTGTTAACGATTGTGTTATTTTATGTACTCACGATTTTTTTTTTTTTTTTTAAAATGTAGGATATGTTTTAGAAACAAATAATCCACTTTGTTTCCTTCATATCACAATCTACACAAATACTTTTAACAGTTGCTACAGCTGATTTAGGGGAAGGTATGGGTGTAGAACATTAAATGCATTGACAATGTTATGTTGCAAGATATTTTATATTTCTAGCTAAATGATTAATAGTTGTCAACTAACGAAGGATTTAGAGTCCTAGTGAACTTAACCAGCCAACATAGAGGCCGTGTTTCAACGTAAAATAATGGTCACCAAAATCTGTGTTGAACATGAAGTTTTGTGTGTTTAGAGTTTAGATTATGAGTAAAAACTAAAAATCTTGAAAACTTCAATAGAAGAAAATGCAGATTACAAGTAATAACTAACAAATATTATTGTTGTATTTTTTTTTTGCTAATAATATTATTGTTGTATTTAACTTTAAATAAAAAATAATAATCATGCATTCTTATATTTTATTTAACATAAACAGTTAAAACATACAAATGATGATTAGAAATCTATGCACAAAGTTGATTAAGGAAATTATTGCAGCCTAATGTTAAGTCTTCTAAGCCATACTGAGTGAAGCAACATATGAAAAACATCAAATGGCTTAGCCGGCCGATTCAGCTCAAAATGCCTTTGCACTTTTGTCACCCTCTTCTGCATTTTCAAGTACTTGCTGTTTGAAATGCCTTTCAAAATTGTCTTAATCTCTGGTATTCTCTTTGATGGAATATGCAGCGAAAACTTGCTCCAATTAAGAACATCACTAAAGGGTAACACATAATAATCAGAAATAATCACTGGAACACACTCTGCAAAAATTGCCTCAACCAATCTTGGGCTTGCCACTTCGAACCCACTTGGGCACAAGCAAAACTTGCTTTGTCCCATAAGTTTACTATAGTTTTGGTTCTTGGGAAGGTACTCATGGACTCGAACTTCAGCGTCTTTGTCCTTCCAATACTCCAATAAAGCATTCCTTATGTTTCCATGGGCCCCTCCTGCAAAGAATGCGAGGATAGAACGCTTATTAGGGGCTAGGCCAAGGTTGCGAGGTGGGCTGAGCTTAATGGGTTCCAAGTTATATTCTGGTAATGAGACATCCCTTCCTGGTTGGAATCCTTCTGAGGTGTTGGCATTGCATAGTACTCTCATGAAATTCTTGAAAAGTTTAGGATCATCTTTTGATACTTCTGGTCCCTGGAATATCAAGAAGAAGATGCGTTACTAGATAAATATGTAATCTAGTGGTTGATTAACATTTGGATGATTTATGTTTATTACACCCAAGAGATAGAGAAAAGCTTTCTATATTACTTTGATAGAAAAATGAGACAGACTATTAGTTAAAATTTGAAGTAGAAGAACAATTCGAAAAATGAAAATTGAACTAAACTGGACCAAATCTTCAACCTAGATGGACTACTTCTTTGTAGATAGAGGATAAATTTAGGTATACTCCAAAATTTACTTGTGTTTCACTAATCCAATGATCAAATCAAGTTAAAAGTGGAGTTGATTAGAGAGTGAATAGTATAATAAGATATCACATTGGGTACATTAAATCATATGGTGAGTACTAAGTCTTTATTTCACCAATAGTTCATAGGCTTTTCCTATTATGGAAGTCAAATCCAAAACTTAGTGCACTTGAGAATGTGCTAATCTTATCCCAAATAAATTTTTAAGTGTATTATATAGCCTGATAACAAATTAACAATATATTGAATTTCTATAGTCTTTTATACAACTCACTAAGTTCAATCGAGACCATGACCACGAGTCTTGCTTTAAGTTTAAGATTTTTGATCTTTGAATTGGACCAGCCCAAGACCAAATCACAAACTTTAATTGAAGTATTGAACATCTGGACTTTGGGCAGACTTTTGCTCTAATTAGAACCAACCAAATTTGTTTATTAAAAAAAAATTCATAAGATAAAGAAAATAAAAGAGACTTAGCTAAAGATGCTAAAAAAAATGCACAATTTGTAAAATAAATATTACCCAATCATGACAAGAGACGAAAAAGTGGTCCGCTCCACTGCTTCTATTCCAATATGGGTATCTATCCGCTACGGTATAGATGTAATCAGTGACGATCCGGACTAGTCGATCACGAGCGTAGTCAGTGACAGGCATGTAGATGTACTCAACAATGTATGTAACACTTATAGGTAGGAAGAATACATGGGCCTCATCAGGATGGAGGGCCATGAATGTGCTCTTCCCACTTTCCATTTCATCAATGAAGTGACCTTCAATAGAGTAGATGTTCTTAGTGGGTCCATCATGGACCAAGGGTTGCTCTCCTTCCTTGTAAGCCCACACTTTGAATCTCTTCACCATTTCTTTATGACTCCTGCTCAGCCAAAATCATGAGAAGTAAACAAAATTGTTATTTCTCTTGTATGAACACAACCTATTTAATAATTATATCAAAATCTCTCAACTTCAACACAATTTTTTTCCCCTCTAAATGGGTTAACTCAACATGACCCATATCACTTGTTTAATAAGTTGGTCATATTAGATTGGCACAAACATGATTCATTTTAATCAAGTTATGTTGTATTGACACGAACACAACCTATTTCAACCCATTTAAAACTATAACTTAAATCATTAACATATTCTTATATTTTATAAGCACATTAAGTATAATAATCATAAACAAAAAAATTTCATATTAAAGTATTGCAAATAATATCAAACATTACCACTCTTAAAAAAAGAAAAAGGTAAAAAAATTAATTTCTATAATCTAACTTACATGATCTATCCTATGATTTACTTCTACTAATTAAAATAAAATTTTTCCTGACACATTTATACTCTTCTAGTAATATTTAGTGTCTGTTTGACATTAGTTTATAAGTTTAACTTTTAGTTTTTAGCATTTTTAAGCTTATTTCTCACTTTTTCAAAGTACAAGTATACTTTGGCATATTTTCAATAAAAAAATTTCCAGTAAAAAGCTAGATAATCTGTTTCCAAATGGACATTTTAGTATAAAGTTAGAAGCCTAGATATAAATCTCATTACGCATATCTACTAATATTTAATTTTATTATTAATTTTTAAGTTGTGCAAGACTTAGGAATTGTTACACACTTACACCAAGATAAGTTTGAATCAAATGACAAATGGCTTCAAAAAAAAAAAAATCAAATGACAAATAAAAGGGCATACACAAATATACCATGTGAAGTGTATATTTTAGGTAAAAATGTGATTAATATTTGCTACTTTGGGAGAAAATGTACAATTCTTATAACTACAATGTACACTTTACATGAATAGTGCAACGTAAAAATAGTTTTTTAACTTTTTTCATAGAATAAAATTTGACATGCATATGAAAAAAAATATAATTCAAGTATTCAACGCTTGGATTTTTAAAATATTAGTTTTATATAATGTAGTGTAATATCATAGTAAAATATACTAACGCTCCGTTTGTTTTCACATTAACATTTTTAGAACAATGAGTACTTGTGGGGTGTGGGGAGTAAGGGCAGGGATTCAAGTGTACATGAGAGAGTTTTACATACATATACACTTAGATTAGACTAGAGTAGAATTTTTATAGGGTATAAAAAAAAAAAAATCAATCATTTTCTATAAAGTATTTTTTAGAAAATTATCTTACTTTCCTATGTTTGGTAGCAACCTTAAAATGAGTTGGAAAGATAAAGTTATTTTCAGAAAATTTTAATGGAAAACAACCCTATCTTATGTCAAACTAAATAAGGGAAGTAAAGAGATAGATTTTCTATGATTTTTTTTTTTGATACTATCAAATACAGAAAAATGCAAAAAAAAAAAAAAAAAAAATTATCTTCACGTAAAGTTTTTTATATTAATACAAAAGAAAAATAACTCAATCCTAACTTATATATATATTTTATATATATAAAAGGAGTAAGACAAAGAAGAAAAGATTTTGTACAGAAATAGAAGTTAATAATATAATATAATATCATCACTTCACCGTTTGAATGATAAAAAGATATATAAAAGGAGTATGACCAAGAAGAAAAGATTTTGTACAGAAATAGAAGGTAACCTAGATTTATAATAAAAGATTTATAATATAATATCATCACTTCACTGTTTGAATGATAAAAAGCTAATGTTTGAACATATTAGATAACCTAGATTCTATAAAAGGTATGTAGCTGAAGTCATGTTCATCACTACTCATTACTTTATTTTAAAGGGTCATCTTTAGAGTAATAGTTAATAATTTATTTTAAAAAAATTTTGACACAATTTTTATAGAAAATGACAAAATTATTAAAATATTAATTATTTTTTCTTTTCTCATAAAAATTTTCTTTAAATTAATTATTAAACATGGCCATAAGGACATCATCATTTCCCTGTTCTAAATAGGTAGCACTTAATTAGTCAAGTTGCATGTTTTACCAAAATTTGGATCCTCTCTCGTAATGCATGCACATAAATCAATCCGATCACACGGTTGACTGGCACGAACTTCGGCAAGAGTCTTCTTGTATTTTACTACTATAAATCAAGATTAATTTGGGTTTGAATCCTCCAGCGTATCAAACGGTTTTCATGTGCGTTAATCACTCACGCTTTCACTTAATTCGCAAATTCATCGACCCGTGTCTCTTACTCCTAAACTTTGACTTGCAATCTTAACCTTAACCCACCAACATACCAAAAACAAAATTCTTGATACCATGAAGGTGAACCGTTTGAAGATCTCAACATTAATTTCAGAGCTCTCAAACTTTAATATTAGTAGCAAGCAATTAAGCAAACGAGGAGAATACTCAGAACTCAAAAAGTTACGTTTCGGGATTATTGCCAATTCGCTTTATTAGATGGAATTAATACTAAAGTTTTATCATAGAATAAACGAAACCAAATAAGTAGATATCTCTGAAAACTTAACTGATGAAACGCATAGGCATTTCTGTAAATGGAACCTCTTGGGATGAAACTTCCATCATCATCATCAGATGTATAATTCCATTTCCTCGTACGAATTGCTTTGTGAATAGCCGCTCTTGCTCTAGCCAAGTCGTCTTCAATTCTTTTCTTACCACTCTTGTTCTGCAAAAATTAAAAAAGAAAAAGAAAAAAGAAGATCATATATATTCATATTGAATCAAATACATATATTATGAATCTTTCAAAATTTACAAGCACATTTTAACCATTGAACTTACTCTGATATGTAGAGGATTAAGAGGAGCTTCTGCCATGGCTGGAGCAGGTGCAGGTGCAGGTGCGGGTGAGATTTGTGGGGTTGTATAATTCGTTTGCATATGGTCAAAAGATGTTATGGAAGAGAAAATGAGTGAGAGATGGGTTTGGTTTAAGGTACAGAAGTGGAGGAGGAGAAGGAGGAGAACGGTTGGAAACAGAAAAAATATGGATGAGTGAACTCGGAGGGTTGCCATGACTTTTAATCTATAGTCTCTTATGTCTCTCACTCTTTCTTCTTCTTCTTCTTCTTCTAGGGTTTGAGAGAGAGAGGGAGAGAGAGATATGGATAGATGGATGGGAAATACTAATGAAGTTATTTAACCAATCTTTGCCAACTTCTGCTATGCTATAAAAGAAGATTAATGTGATCTTTGATTTATTAGCAGAGAAACGTTTGAGATTATTGTGTGTGTTAGCGTTGATCCTTGTTTTCTCAATCAAAAGAAAATATTTTTATTTATTTTTTAAATTTCAAAAGAAAATCATAAAAATTAATTTAGGAGTAGAAGTCATGATTTCCTCAAAAAGAAGAAAAAAAAAAAAAAAAGGAGTAGAAGTCATGAACCAAGAATACTGTATAAATTAATACTCTTTGGCCTTTACTATTTGTTGTATTCCACCAAATACAACTTACCATATATTTGTTTTACATTTCATATAAAATAACAAAAGTTTTAAATGGAAAAATATACTAAAATTAGTAGATTATAAAATGGAACACCAAAAGTGGAACAAAATATTTGTCTTTTGAAATTATGGTAGGTATATATGGGAAACATTATGGTTCTACCAAAAGTGAAAAGTGAGCATAACTTGTGAATTCCAAGAGGACTTGTTTCTCTCTCTCTCTCTCTCTCTCTCTCTCTCTCTCACATCAATAAGATTAATTTATGGACAAAATTTAGTTACAAAATTAGTTGTAGCCAAAAATTACAACCTTACTCATTATTTTTTTTTTATTAAAGGTGAATTTTGACAAATTTACCATTGGATTACATTTTTTTCTTATATTATCTATGCTTACAAAATTTCTAGTAAATTAAAGATCAATAGCTATGTCATCAATAATTATTTAAATTTCAAGTTTTTGTAGTTTAAAATTATATATAAAATATAAGCTTATAAATCATATAGTAAATAATATCCGATTGATACAAAATTTGACATGTGTATTAAAAGCATAAAGAACATGAAATTCAATGGTTAGATTTTCAAAATATGTAATGATGTTTATTTTATTATGTAAGGTTATAATTTTAGGTTACAACCAATTTTGTAGCTAAACTTTGTCCTTAATTTACCTCTCACACACTTATTTTTTTGGAAAGATAGTTTCAACTTATAGCGTCTATTCTTGATGGTAACTTTTTATCGTCAAACCAAGACACCAATTGAATTTTTGGTGTAGGGCGGAATCAAACACTAGATCTCTTATTTGATGACAAAAAAACTTTATCAATTGATTTAATTAGAACCCTTATCTCTCACACACTTACCTACCTTTCAAATTGTATCTAAAAGAGGACCAAATAAGGGATCACATTTCTTCATTTTTTTTTATAAAAAAATATTCAATGGTTGGGAAATGAGAAATTTGAATCCTAAATGTTTCTATCAATTGGAAACATTATGAGGTGTCATTTGAACTACAAAATTTTTTGCCACACTATTCAATGTATCCCAAAGCAAAGTGGGGAAATATAATGTTAAATAATATATGAAGCATTAAATTAAATTGCTCGCCAATTAACTTTATACACACTTAAAGTGTTTCGCTACCATAATTACGAGTCAAAATTTTCTGTCTTATTTTTCCTGCTCTACTCTATGCTCCATAAATAAAAACTTGACACATGTCTACTTATTTAATTAATTTCTAATTTTTTTTTCTTGTTTCATATACCTAAAATAAATAAAAAATAAAAAAGAAACTTGCACATTGCGGCCAACGTCGTGAACCCCTCTCTCTTCTGTATAAGACTGTCGTCAACTTGCCTTCAAAATAAGCCCACCTCATCGTTTCTACCAAATCTACGTCTTTGTAGACCAAACCACCAAATTGCTTCGTTGGTTTGAATTGAAACTCAAAAAGCCTAAACTTTCTAGCTAGGCTTGCAATCTATTGTGATTCAAAATTTAAGAAGCAAAAAGGAAAATTTCGGTGCCTTGATGATTGAAGAAGAAAGCTACAGAAACAGTAAAGGCAAGGAATAGTTACAAACAAAAATCAAACTTTATTTTGGTTTCTTGAACATAGAGGCAGCCCCTTTATCAAAAGGCTCAAAACCATAGGGGTTTAATATTTGGGTTTACTGAACATAAAGGCAGTGCCTTGAACAAAGAGACAATGGTTGACTGTGAGCGCTAGTGTTGATGGCACCGGCGATCTTTGCTAGCGGTGACCGGTGGTGGTGGTGGGAATGTATTTGGTTATTTATTTATTTATTTTAGGTGTTTGAAATAAGAAAAAAAAAAGAATTTAATCAAATAAGTAGACATGTTTAAAGTTTTTAATTGTGGAGTATAGAGTGACGTAGGAAAGGTGGAATAAAAGATTTGGACTCTATAATTACACTCATTAACATATTACTTGATAAAAGTGCTAATTTTATTACAAAATGAATGCATGACAATGAATATGACTGATCAGGGGACTCACTAAATCTATCCTATCTAGCCATCCTAATTCGACTTGAAGGGTTGCAGTGGAGGACCTCAACAAGAAGTCAACAACCCAATACAACAATAACAGCGACAAGGATAAGACAACGGCAACATCTTTGTGCTTTCCATTGTGGCTTTGTGCTTTCCATAGTGCCATAGTGGCTTGACTACAATAGATGGCATTGCATCTCAATCCTGGAATTACATCAACGACAATGATGTAGAGCTCTAGATAGATCTGTAGGAATGATTCAAGTTCAAGGTAGATTTGTAACCTTTTTTAACATTTTTTTTTTTAAAAATTTATGTGGCATTGTATCTGTAGATTTGTTTAGTTGGAGCCTTGGAGGTCAAAAGTAATGTATTTTTGTGATTGTTAATGTGTATTTTGGGATCTTTTTTTGAGATGTTGTACCTAAAGATTCGCTTGAGGCCTGTTCATCTAAACAGAGATGGGATATGCAGAGTTTTGTCCAATATGATGGTTGATGGCGGGTGGGATGGTTTCCCACTTGAATGGGAGTCGGTTGACACCAAATCCTGATTTGACTCGTCCTGCATAAGAATCCCTAATAATATATGTGATTAGAGTTATATCAACAGCATGATATATAAATTTTTTAAGTACTCTTTTGGGGTAAATTGTCTTAACCTTTAAGACCCCTTAAACTTTAGGGTAGTTGCTCTTACACCTCCTAAACTTTTAATTTAACTAATTTAGCACATGAACTTTGATATTGAAACAAATAGACCCCTAAACGTTTATATTGTTTCAATAAGACCCCTTCATTTTCATTTTTTTAAAATTATTTGGCACAAAAAGTGGTTAAATTGGTGAGGAAGAAAAAGTTAAAGGGGGTGGTTGTACTAAAGTATCAAAATTTATGTATTAAATTGGCAAAAGGAAAAGTCAAATGGGCCTATTTGCTATAGTACTAAGTATATAAAAAAAAAAAGAAGTTAATTTAGAAGGTGTAAGTGCAACTATTTTAAAGGTCAGGGGTGTCAAGACCTTTTTTTTTTTTTAGAGAAAAGACTTTCAACTTTATTAAGATAGAGTGGCCTGGGTGTCAAGACATTGCTCTGTAAATATAGTAAATTTTGTAATATACATAGCATTACTCTATTCTAAAATGGGTGGTGTTTATTTCACACACCTTATTACACACATGACACCCTCATAAAATGTAATGAAATCATGACTTAAATTCTCAATTTTGAACTTCAAAATCATGATTAGAACATTTTATGGGTGTATATAAACTTATATAATAGTATTTTCCCTTCTAGAATGTAGGCACACGTCTGGTTACAAAGGAAAAAAAAACTATAAACGTTCGCTAAACAAGTAAACGTTTTAGGTGTACTCTCTTGTCACCAACGAGTCTTTCATGATTCTCAAAAAAAGAAAAAAGAAAAAGAAAAAAAGAATTGAGTCTTTCATTATTTCAACCCAACGGGTCATATATAATTATATATATAGACACACACATAATACATGGTTGCACAACAGCAAGAGTAAGAAAAGTATTGCTAAACCGATTTTCCAAAAAAAAAAAAAAAAAAAAAACCCTATTGCTAAACCCATGACCCACGTCATCGTTCCAATACTTGACTTTGAGGTAAAAATGGCCAAATACCCACCGTGTTTCACTGTAAAATAGAGGAACTTGACCAAAAATAGAATTTACGTGTTAAATTAATTTTTTTTCTTAGAATATTAAGTATTTTAACATATACAGAAAGAGGAGAAAAAATCTTAAAGAAATTGATAGTGTTAAATTAAATACTTAAACATCAAACTTTTGTGTGTTTAAAAAGAGAGGGAAAATTTAGTTTAAAAAATTCAATAAAAGAGAACTTGAAAAATAATAGTGGCTCTACCATGCATGATTGCAACCTCATGGGTCATGGCTATGTTTTTTGAGAGATAATTTAGGGAGGGTCTCACTTGTAAGTTATAAGCATAATAGATAACATCATATCCTTACACATTTATCTGAGAATCTAGCAGCTACATTCACTATCTTATAACCATAAAGAATTCAGCAAAATAACACAAAATTTGCATATTGAAATCACATATATGACATGTCCAAGAGGACCAAGACTGCTTCTGCATGGAAAAAATAGGTGTAGGCCAACTTGACCTAGAGTTTAGCACTTTAGCGTGTAGTTTGTAAGTTGTATCCCTTTCTCACGCAAGACCCTCTAATTCCACGTATATTTTGTCAAAATTCATTTTCAATGCAAGTGATATGTACTATGTAGTGATGTTTCCACACGATTCACATGATTTGGAAAATAATAAAAATCATATGGGGTTTTATTGACTTTCTTGCTTCATTGGATGAATGGTTTTTTTTTTTTTTTTTCATAGACTGAGGTATGTTTCTTTTAAGTTAAACAATTAATTAAGTGAATGTTCTCCATGGTTACAAGGAGGAGGGGCTTTTGTGGTATTTCCGATCCTTAAAAGGACTTGCAGAAACATATTTAGTAGCAGTGACAAGTGACAACTACATGACTAAAAACCGTTCTAATATTTTAGTTTTAGGTATGCCAAGTTGGTTGCTTGTGATCACGTCCCAGAGTTTTTCATACTTTCCTCGTGGATACTTATTTTATTTTATGAGAACTCTTTTTTTTATATTTTAATATAACATTTGACGTAATAGTCACTCCACATATACAAAAATTTTATGATGAGATGAGTGCAGGAACTGTGGTTCAAATTTCCAGGAGAGACTAGGCTATACCAATGTCCATATTGAATGTTTTTAGAGAGTTTATGAGTATTTAACTAGCTCAACTATTTACATTTTACGCAATTACACCAAGTATGGGGTGTCCTTTTTGAGAAATTATTAAGTCCATTAGGAGGACTGCTGACATGGTCCTCCCTAACCACCCAACCAATAAAATATTGTTATTTAGTAAATATGACATCATCTGGTAATTTTTATTTTTTATTCCTTGTGCTTATTAGTAAACTCATACATACTAACATACATTTATATAAATGACATCATTTTATTGGTTAGGGAAGACCACATCAGCAATCCTCTGGATGTAAATAATAATCTCTTGTCTTTATATATATATATATATATATATGTATATATATTTTTTTTCCTTTAAAAACTTGATAAAGTTGTATTTATTTTATAAAATACTAATCTTTAGTCAACTTCGACAACTGGCGTGCGTGACTATAGTTGCTTTTAAAAATCTATTTTTAGAATTTTTTTCTAATAATTTTTTTCTTTTTTCTATAAGGCTTGCATAAAAAAGAATCACAGGACCAAACCAACTCTGCTTGAAACAGACCGAATTTTTTTGTGTCGGTCAATTTTCCACCCCTGAAGTTGGTATTACGGTAAGAAATTATAAATTTCAAAAATTTTGATTTTAGGTTTAATCTTGGTCCAGATTCTTTTTAACCAAAATTGGTCAAATAGATTTTAATTTTTATGAACGATCAAATAGAATTGATAACTTAATTAAGTTTGAAGTTTGAACTCCATCCTAGCGCTTTTGTGTTGTTTTCCCTCCCCATACGATATCTTTTGGAATCCAGTATATTAGCACTCCCATTACCCTACTTTCTTTTTTCTCCCCACGCCTTCTTCACCTCACTTTCAAGGATCACCTCTTTAAGATTATTTTTAGCTGATTTAATTTTTATTATTTTCAAGATCAACTTGCAGACATCTTTATCAAATCACATTCCGAGGGACACTTTCATGATCAAGTTTCCAAACTCAATGATAACTCAAAAAAAAAAAAAAAAAAGGTTTCCGAACTCAATATGTTTTCTCACCCCCCCCCCCCCCCCCCCCTTGAGTTCTAGGGAGACTATTAGTGTACAAACCCATTGTACCATGCTGGTACTATAATAATATTACTTTAACCAACACTACTATCTCTATCTATATGAAGGCAATCCCTTGAGCAATTTTACATATATTAATATATCGGTCAGCAAGTCACTTATTGACATGAGTTCCGAATATGACTACTCCTTTAAATCTTATTCTAACTATTAATGTATGGACAATTTCTACAATAAAAGGACAATAAACAATTGCTTATTATGCTTTCAAGAACTCACATGGAGGTCCTAAAACTTTTGTATTTGTGTAGAGACATTTGAGTTCAAACCTTTTAACATATTGGTGACTTTTGGCTTAAATGTGAGCCAAAAATTACAATTCAGCTAGGGATGGAACTACCTTAGGGCTGAGGGGGGCCATGCCCGCCCCCCCCCCCCCCCCCCCCCCAACCTTTGAAAAGAAAATTCCCTAGTACATATATTTGCATAAAAAATATACTTTTGGCTCTAAAATTAATATACTTGGCCCCTCTCTCCCAAACAATTTACAAGCTAACCCATAAAACAAAAATGAAAAAAAATTATCAAATTATCCCTTGTCTACATTTAGTTAAACATTTGTACAATTTACAGATCCAAACACAAGGAGAATCTACAAAATAATTCACATATTCAGATAATAAAAAAAAATATTCTTTGGACATGGTCTAAGTTAAAAAAAAAAATATATATATATATATATATATATATAACAAATCAATTATAAATCTTAGCAAAACAAATCACAAAAACCCAATAACCTCTATCCAATTTCTATCTCTCATTTGAGAGCTTTTTGTCCCTCTCAAGTAACTCCACCCCATAGTTACAGAAACAACTCCTATGCTGCTAATTACTCCATCCACACACCAATTAGTGTCACCAGCAACTTGGATTAGTTGGTGTCTTTAACTCAATCCATGAAAAAAATTTATTTTTTTAAAGATCTACTGCTCACTTGGATTAGTTGGTGTCTTTTAAAAATTTACTTTAACGATGCATTATTAGCATTAATTTATTCTTGATTATAATATCTATTATTGATTTTTTTTTTTTAAAAAGAAAAAATACAAAAAAATTAAAAATTAATGCTAATAATACATCGTTGTCAACCTTTAGTATTAATATTCTAACTTTTTAAAATTCTTGAACAAAGAACTTTGGCCTCCTTAAGTTTGAATCCTGGTTCCGTCCCTGAATTCAGTCGAACAACAAAAGTTCTATACACATAGCTGATCAATGTAATCAAGTTATCATGCTAGATAACATTAAATCTCCTAAGCCAATCAAGCAGGGAGTGCGAAGTTAAGTCTCCTCAACCACACCGAGTGAAGCACCATGTGAAGGACATCAAATGGCTTAGCCGGCCGGTTTAGCACAAAATGCCTTTGCACTTTTATTACATTCTTTTGTAATTTCTTGTACTTCTCATGGGGAATCCCTAGCAAAATCTTCTTAATTTCTCGAATCTTTTCCACTGGAATTTGTACTGAAAATCGACCCCAATTGAGGACATCACTAAATGGTAAATGATAACTATCAGAAATTATAACTGGAACACACCCTTTGTATATTGCTTCCACAACTCTAGGACTTGCCACTTCGAATCCACTAGGACACAAACAATACTTAGTTTGGGTCATTATTTTGGTGTAATTCGGGCCTTGAGGAAGGTACTCATGGACCTGTACATCACTGTCTTTGTCTTTCCAATTCTTGAGTAAGATTTCACGAATGTCTCCATGAGCCTGACCACCAAAGAAGGCGAGGATTGGGCGGTTGTTTGGGCCGTGGCCCTGAAGAAGTGGGCCAAGTATTCCATTAGGTATGTAAATTTCAGGAATTGAGATGTCTCTAATGGGCTGAAATCCTTCAGAGGTGTTAGCATTACAATGGGCCCTAATTAAATTCTCGAAGAGTTCATGGTTGGCAACTGAGATATCTGGTCCCTGTATTATGAAAACATATAAGAATATAAATATTAGAAAACATTGCTTAACTGACAAGCTGGCCAATATGAGGATTCTTGAACTTAGAATATTAAGTGACTTTATTCTCAAAAAAAGAAAGAAAAAGAATATTAAGTGACTTAGTATAAAAATATAATAACTTCGTTTATACAATTTGCTAATGGTTTGATGCAATAATAATAATATAAATTTCATCAAAATAATAATAATAATAATAATATAAATTTTTTGCCATGCATTTAATTGTCTTTTTATGTATTTTTCAAGAAATTATGAAAGCCCTGTATAAGTAGAATTTATATTGTTTCTGGCTTGAAAGTGTTAGACCACAACTTAGTCTTATGTAAATTTAGCAAATCCAACAAATAATTTTAGTCAGACCTAAAAAAAATTCCAAGCCGATTTCAAAAGAAATTAATCATGTACATTTTTTTTTCCATTTAAGTAAAGAGACACTTAAAGGCATTTTCAAACAAAATTACTTTTTTTATTAGAAACAACACATACATATAAGGGAGAGGGAAAAATGTTCTAATATAAAGGCACATTACAACTCCACTCAAAGACATTTTCAAACAAATTTACTTAATTAGGCTAAAATGTTTACTCAAAATTATGCCAAAAACTACTTACTCAACAAAGTTAATTATAGTGGCCATTGAAATTCAATAAATATTGTGGAAGAACTCATTAATCCATGTCTCACAAATTTTTTAAAATTTTTGAAAAAATGCTATGTTCACAATATTTTCACAACAAATTTTAAGTGTCAGGTTGTTATTAGTTGTTACAAGTAGGTAAAAAAGTAATTTAAGTTGTAAATTCAAATTAAAATCAATAATAAGTTAATAACTTTCCATCTATAATTTACTATAAAAATTTTGTGAAAATTTTGTGGACGTAACGTTTCTCAAATTTTTGTGCTTAAAAATCATCCAAATGAAAACCTCAAACTCATCAGCCCCTCCTTACACATTTTTCTTCCCCAACAAAAAACCACACTTGTCTCTCTTTGGCTTTCACACCAAAAACACTCGACTTACCATGACCTTAATTACTAACAAATTAATCTATACACACGAAGATTGATTTATGAGTAATTTATTTGTTCCATTCTTTCCTTTTCTTTGCCTCACATGGGTTATCATTTATTTCCTCCTTTTCTTTATACGACTTCACATGGCTTAATTAAAACTTGATGAAATATTAATTCTAATAAGTCCACATGGGGAGTATTAATCAATATCATGGGGTTGAACCCACGGCCACGGGACACGGACACCCCATAGAAAATATGGTCAACTCACATAGCTTTAGCCCTTTGACAAGTGTAACTCAAATAGCTTTAGCATGTTTATATTTTGACTTTACAAACTACAAAACAAGTCTTGCTTCTTGGGAAAAGTAATAGTAATAGATACTACAACTCATCATATTTTTAAAAAGAGTAATTTTAAAGTATAAAAAATAAAAATTCACAATTGCAGACCATTTATGTGTACCTAGATTTATTGTTTTAAAAATTAACTTCCTCCTAGGATACCAAAATTAACTAATAATGCAGTACGATTACAACGGAAAGTACGTACCCAATCGTGACATGAAAGCATGAAATGATCAGCACCATTGCTTCTGTTCCAGTAAGGGTGCTTATTTGCAACGACCTTAACGTAGTCCATCACAATCTTTTGCAGACGATCACGATAGAAGTCTGCGTCTGTGGTGATAGGCATATAAACATAATCAACAATATTGGTTACGCTAATGGGCATGAAAAATACGTGTGCCTCTTCAGGATTGCAAGCCCTGAAGGGACTTTTATAGCTTTCTATTTCATCTATGAATTGCCCTTCTATGGCGTACGCGTCCTTCAATGGTCCACTGTGGACTAAAGGTTGCTCTCCTTCTCCATAGGTCCACACCTTGAACCTCTTCATCATCTCTATGTGGCTCCTGATCGATTACATAATATACCAACAAGAATTTTGTTACTCATCCATAATTTTGTTACTGTGCTTTATTTATTACAAATGTTATACAAATTGATGTGTATTAACTTTTAAACATAAAACAAAAATATATTTAAAAAATTTGTTTATGAAAAATATTCAATTTACTACTAATTTTATTACAAAGACTTAAAAATGGTGTGGCAATGAATATGCTTGTTGAGATTTCAACAACATAATAAATAAATGTTTCTCAACATAATAAAAAAAAATGTTTCAAATTTTTATTTATTTATTTATTTTTTTGTGCTTGATGACACATTAATTTATAAGCTTATGGAACCAAATTTGTAATATCTATATACAATCACTCATTATTGATTTATTATGTTGTAAACGTAAGATCAATCACATTTATTGCAACATTAATTTATTATAATGATTTTAGAGTAAAATTTGTACTAAATTTAACATTTTTCAAATCGTTAATACTAGCAAACAGTAATAAAGGAAGTTCTGAAATTTTCAAACTTAACTGATGAAAAGCATATGGATTTCTGTAAATGGAACCTCTAGGGATAAAGGTCTCTTTCTTCTTGGACATATATCTTCTTGTCCGAATTGCTTCACGTATCGCGGCCCTTGCTTTAGCTAAACCTACTTCAATTGTCTTTAAGCTATTTTTCTTCAGGTCATAGAATATACATTAACAAAAATAAAAAATAAATTAAATTTCAAAGTACAGCTAGCAATGATTAAACAACGAGCAATATCAATCATGAAATTTAAACAAAAAGTTAGCAAAATTTAGATGTTTCTTACTTTGATATTACCAGCCTTATATGTATTGCAATTGGTTGAAAGAAACACATCTTGGGATACTTGCTGTGGATTTGTGTGGTGGCTTTTTCTAAGATAGGAAGAAGAAAAGAGAGTGGAATAGTCTAAGTTTAAGGAAGAGGAAAAAAAGAGGAAGAAAAGAATTAGAGAAAATGGAATAAATACAAAAGATATGGAGCAGCTAAAGCCTGCCATGGCTTCAGTTTTTTTTCTTCTTTGTCTCACTCTTATGTAGGGTTTTCTTATCAAGAGAGATGAAGATATATGTGAAAGACCACATATAGGCTGTAAGAGATCGAAGTTGCATTAATGTTGCAAGCTTTAGTTTAGTTTGCCAACATTTGCTAAATCAAAATTTATATGGGGAAGTGTTTGACTAGTGAAAGGCCATTAGCATGGTCATGTGATTTACATTTAATTACATTTGAAATAAAGATCGGTCGTTGATATCGATACTCATTGTATTTAACTATGTTTTTTTTGAGGGATATTTAACTATGTTGATAATTGAGTAAATTCGCAGCAAATTAATGCCATGGCGACAAAACCAAAAAAACGAATTTCAGCCACGAGTACGGGTGCTACTTCTGGTAGAATAGAAAGTCTTGGTAAAACCTGTTGTAAAATAGCGAAAGCAGAAGCTCAAATTCAATCAAATATTAGGAATCAAAAAAATTTTACTATATCAAATTTGGAAATTTGGGGTAATACAAATTAGTATAAAGACACTCTTATAAATCTAAATCTCAAATACATCAAAATAGCTCTTTCTTATAAATCCAAAACCAAGGGGCAATAAAACCTCTTTCACTATTTTAAATTGCAACCCACAAATTAATATCAAAGAATCAAACTATAAGAGGGCATGCCGAATAGAGAGCTTCTTTCACACACTTACGCCAAAGTCAGTTTCCAAATTGTCATAGGAGGAGTTTTAAACCCAAAAAAAAAAAAAAATCTTATTTCAAATAAAATTTTAAATCAAATAGAGACAAGACTTATATAATTGATAGTAACCAAAAAGAATAAAAATTCCTCTTTTTTTTTTTAATCCAAAACCAACAAGGAGTCAAACTCCTTGATTCAAGCCATATGTCTACAAAACCATGCCAATGTTAACCCCACAAGCATATGATCTCGCATGATGGTTGGCTTTACAACCACTCTAAGGAAACCTTATTATATATACCAGAGTTCATGAATCAAGTAACAGCTAAGAAAATTTCCACAGTGAACTTTCTTTAGTACTAGGAGCCTATAAGATATTGACTTAGTCAAAATCAGTAATCTAAACATGGACGCTACCATGTGTTATCATCGTTGCTCAATGTAAATAAGGGGTATTTGGTACGCTATTTCAAAAGAAATCATATGTTTTTAAATAACATTACACGTATTTTCATATACTTTTTCACCCACACATATTCTCATAAATATTTTCAAATAACAAAACACATGTTTTTAAGTGCACGCACTAAACACTTCCTAAGCTTTTGAGTTTTGACTTTCACATGTAATTGATAATTAATTGTCTATATCTCCTTGAGCAGTGAGCAAAGGTGACTGAGATTATGGCTTAAAAACTTTAAAATGCCTCAGCTGGTCGGTTCAGCATTTGCTCTTTTGTCACCTTTTCTCTGTATCATTTCTTTGGTTATAAACTGAGCTTATGGCTTAAAAAGGGCCAAAAATTCCGTCAAGAACGGCATTTGTTTTTTCAATCAAACCCCTAGTGATTCGTGAAGAGGGAAATTCTAATGCAAAAAATCCGCTAAGGTATTTCTCCCACTTAATTTAGAAATCTTGTTCGGATCCCCATTGGTCTATCAAATACTATAATAGAGTTATTTCTAATTACTTCACAATTGTGTTGTAAATCATACTTATAGGGAGGCAAATTAATTTGTTGCCCATAATTTTATAATAATAATAATATTACTGCTATGGAATTTCTTTTTATAATAGAGGTATACGCATGGGGGGGGGGGGGGGGGGCGGGGAAGGCATATTATGTGAATTTGATTAAAAAGTAAAAACTGAGTTAATTAGGGAAAGGAACTCACGTTCCATTCTATTCCCTCCTATTAAACTTTCAAACAAGTTAGGGATAAAATCTTTTCACTCCATTCTCTCGTATTTTTCTTGTCCAAATACAAACAAGTTGTAAATGATATCATATTATCATATATATTATATAATAAAAGTTGGCTTTATAAGCCATGGTTGTGCCAAGTGATTTCACTAACTTATAGAATTTTTTTCTAAACTGTTGTTGCATTAAGTAACTTCACCAAAGAACTTCACCTAAGTTTCAGAAATTTAAATTCTACTCTAACTAAAAATCTATTATCAAAATTTCAAAGCTTATATATATTCACCAATGCTCTTTCCATAGAATCCCTTTTGCACCCCATGTTTTTATTTTATTTTTTTCAAGTTGCAACTTAAGCATATGGATTTGTATATGATAGTTTTGATTAAATAAATTTATTTTACTTATTGTTATTTGTTTCTAAATTTGCATGTATGGATATTATGTCAAAGGAAGTCTACTATAAAGAAGCAAAACAAGAGACACCCATATAATTAAGTTTTTGGTTTCTCTTTGGTAAGTTTTTTATTTTATTTTTAAATTCTCAAGTTTTGAACTATTTTGTGTGTTTTAGGTTTTGGTTATTTTATATATTTAGTTTGTAAGTGTTTACATTTTTTTAATTGACTAATACTACGAAAAATTTGGTTCAAAACATGTTTTCATGTGTTGTAGTGCAATCTCATTCAAAGATACTTTTACTTATTGGTTGTTAAGACTTTATCAATATTTATCAATTTTTGTATTTTAAAATTTTGTTTGCACTTTGTGTTAATTTCTTAGTATGCAGAATTCCTCCCATAGATCATATAATTTAAGGTTCCTCTAAACTTTTTCATTACCAGTTAAGCTAATTGAAACTCATATGTAAGCCTATCTTTAATTAACTTCTTTTTCATTTTTTTTTTTAAGTTGAAATTTGATTTGTTTTTCATTAATGAATTGGGATTTTGGCTTAATTTTGTTATAAAATATTTTAATCATTACATTTATTAGTCTTTTCATGTGTAATATTAATTTATGTGTTCTTAAAGGCTAAAACACAATATAATTAGAGACATTACTCAAGTTGTATAAATTAGAGTGTTAACCATTTGAATAAAATCAACACTAAAACAAATTATTTGAATATCAAAATAAGACTTAAAAATAAAATTTCTTTTAGGTGTACAAATACAATTGATTTTTTAATCTTAAGTTTGGAATTAATTATTTTAGGATAACTTTATTTATGCAAGTATTAGAAAATATTTAATTACTTGAATTCAAATCACCCTCCTCGTTAATAAATAAGAAATTATATAAAAAAAAATTAGAAAAGTTTTTATTGATCATTTTAATTAGAGATATTATATATAAGGACAAATATACAAAATTATGCATTTTATATAATAATAATCATTCATTTAGTTAGAAATGAGTTATAAAATTATGTAATAATAACTCATTTAGTTATTATTTCTCACAAAAATATATAAGAAAATTAATGACTAAAGCGTGCAACCCACGACACTTTCACTAATATTCTGAAAACAAAATCAGTATTGATTTTACATTAATCAAATCTATTAGATGGGTTTATAGTGACATTGTTTTGGCAACCCTTAACATCTTTGTAGGGAAAAAATAACCTTAACAGAGAGAAGAGGAAGATGATTATTGTCATAAAAAAATTTCTCATATTCCCTACAGTTTCAATTTTTTAGCTACAATTTTTCCCACATTTCCCTATATCTTTATTTTCAATTATATCACTCTTAGATCCCACAATTAAATTTTAAAAAAATTGACTTAAATATTCAATCCAGTAAAAATTACTGATTTTGAAAATTTTAAGACAATAGAATCACCGGTACAAGTTTCATGGGGTAAATGAATATTTGTCCTTAATTTACAAACTATGTAGTAAAATGCCCATATTTTGAAATTATTTAGTAAAATACCCTTGTTTTTTAAACTCAATTTTAACAAAATTGAGTTATGTGTAAAACTCGATATCCTCAAAATCAAGATATATGTATATTTTTAAGTGGAACACAACATTATTAATGTCGAGTTTCACTTAAATTTTCAAAAAAATTTAAGTGGTAAAATATACATAGAACTCTATATTGCTAATGTCGAGTTCCACTTGTAACTTGATTTTGTCAAAATCGAGTTTAGAAAACAAGGGTGTTTTACTAAGTAGTTTCAAAAAATGACATTTTACTGCATAATTTGTAAATTAGAGAAATATGTCCATTTCCCCCAAGTTTCACTCTCAACTAATAAGGGCTTGTAACACCAGTTGAACATAATTACAATTCAAACCTTGGGGACAGCCCTCACGATCTTGCTCAAATTCGAAGTCATCGTCGAATCCTTTCCGGAACCGAAACCAATCGACCTCCCATAGTCGTCGAACGTGGGTGCCCACGTCGAAGACTTCGGCGCGGTGCCCCAAGCCCCGTACGGCTCCACCTTGCCACCTTCATCGCGAATCGAATCGTAGTGTGGAGACTCCTCCGATCGCTTCCCATACGGATTGGACCCCAAATCGGATCGGCTCCGACCAAACCCTCCGTACCTGTCGTCGAAATACCCACCGGCGTAGTTGAATTTCATTGGAGATTTGGGTTTTTTTTTTTTTTTTTTCCTGTTGTGGACTGGTGGTGGTGGTGTTGTGGACTGGTGGTGGTGGTTGTGGGTGGGGCTGATGGTAGAGTGGTTGTGGAGCTGTGGTTGGTGATGTGGTTGTTTTTTTTTTTTGTGGTAGGATATATTATTTTATTGTAATGGTTATATTATTTTATTGTGATGTATATATTATTTTATTGTGTTGAAAGCTAAAATAGATCCACTGCTGTAGTATGTGTGTAGGTAAAATAGATAAAGTGACTTTTTGTATAGCTAAATAGCTAAAATTTTGCCTCCACTGCTGTGAATGCTCTTACCATATATTTGTTTTACATTTCATATAAAATAACAAAATTTTTAAGTGGAAAAATATACCAAAATTAGTAGATTATAAAATGGAACACCAAAAGTGGAACAAAATATTTGTCTTTTGAAATTATGGTAGGTATATATGGGAAACATTATGGTTCTACCAAAAGTGAAAAGTGAGCATAACTTGTGAATTCCAAGAGGACTTATTTCTCTCTCTCTCTCTCATCAATAAGATTAATTTATTTGTAGCCAAAAATTACAACCTTACTCATTAATTTTTTTATTAAAGGTGAATTTTGACAAATTCACCATTAGATTACATCTTTTTCTTATATCATCCATGCTTACAAAATTTCAAATAAATTAAAGATTAATAACCATGTCATCAATAATTATTTAAATTCCAAGTTTTTGTAGTTTAAAATTATGTATAAAATATAAGCTTATAGATCATATAGTAAATAATATCCGATTGATACAAAATTTGACATGTGTATTAAAAGCATAAAAAACATGAAATTCAATGGTTAGATTTTCAAAATATATAATGATGTTTATTTTATTATGTAAGGTTATAATTTTAGGTTACAACCAATTTTGTAACTAAATTTTGTCCTTAATTTACCCCTCACACACTTATTTTTTTGGAGAGATAGTTTCAACTTATAGTATTTATTCTTTATGGTAGCTTTTTATCGTTAGAGTAAGACACCAATTCAATTTTTGGTATAGGGCGGAATCAAACACTAGATCTCTTATTTGATGACAAAAAAAATTTATCAATTGATCAAGCAACCAAATATTGCATCCAAATTCTCCTTATGGGATAGATCAAGCAATGCTATTGAGTCATGCATATGAGACTGTTGGCATATTTAGTGAGTTATGAAAAGCTAAAACATTTCTCCCCACTAATATTCACTCAAAAAACAATAAGGAATTGAAAAGTTAGTCTCCATTCCAAATCTCATTACTGGATCAGTTCCTTTACTTCAGATAAAATGGGTGTATGAATATGTTAGTAGTAGATACGATAAAAATTATTAAATCTTCAAAAAGAAAATTGTATGCTTCTATACCATCTATTTAATGGAATGAAACTCCACCTAATAATCACAACTAAGCATGGCTTTAATTATGCGCACTCTTCACACAGTAAAAATCCACATTTTACGATCCCCATTTTAGGCGGATAAGAAAAAGTTTTTCAGGTGAAGATTACATAGGGATTCCATAAGATTATCTTCCTCAATCCCGAAGGAATAATAAGCGGTTTCAACACATTATGTTATGCATGTGATCTCGAATTGTAGCGAGTCTTGGATCACTAAACAAAATAAAAACCCCCAGCTCTAATAAATTGCTTCAAATACAAGTTTCACTTTTACAGAATTTAATTAATTAATTATTATTTTTTTTTTTTTTTGGAATGGTCTAGCAAGATATAGTAGCACTATGGTGTTCAGTGTCAGTTTGGGAACAACTACTTAACTTTTTGCTGAGAGTATGTGAAAGTGCGCTAAAATATACTTATATTTGGAAAATGTAAGGAAAAAAAAAAAGATTTTAAAAAGTTGTACATAAAAATTAAAAACTAAAAGTTAAATTTATAAGCTCAATATTGATAACCTTGATACTACTGCTTGAAGTTTTTTCGTGAAATTCAGCCCCCTTAGAGCATTCACATAGATGGTGCTAAAAAATATAGCTTTTAGCTCCTAAAAAAACTATTTTATCTATTTTATTTTACAATTTCACAACTTACTCAACATCAATGCTCTTATTTTTCATAACAAAGCTAAACATTATTCATTTATTTATTATTTTCTCTCTCTCTCTCTCTTCTTCTTTGTCTCTTCTCCCTCACTTCAACCCAAAGCCACCACACCCACAACCCCATAGCAATCAACACCACCACAGCACCACGTCTCCCTCTCTTCAACCCACAACCACCACACGTACTACCCCAAAGCAATCACCACCACCACAGCACCGCATCTCCCTCTCTTCAACCCATAGCCACAAAACCCACAATCCAAAATCAATCACCACCACCACAATCACCAACAGATCGAAGCCCACAAACCCACTGATCGGAAACCCACAAAACCCAACAACCCAAACAACCATTGCACTAGCACTACATGTTCGGTTCTCAACCGCCACCGCATAGGCATGCCGCTGACCACTAATCACTCTCTATGCATTTTTTTAATAGAGAGTTTAAGTTAGAGAAGAACAAGAGAGGAGGAGAAGAAGAGAGCAAATTGGAGAGAAGAAAGAGAGAGAAACAGAGGAAAAAGAAGGAGAAGAAGGAAGAGAGAAACAAGATTATTTTTTAAGAAAAGAAGAGAGAGAACAAAATTAAAAAAAAATATTTTTTATAACTTTGGAGTTACAGTAAGCTGTCATTTTTGAAAGTTTACTGTAACTTTGATGCTAAAAGTTTTAACTTTAGCACCATCAATGGAGTATGCATTTTGTTATTTGTGGTGCTAAAAATAACTTTTTAGCAATATGACAGCATCATTGTGAATGCTTTTAGAAGTCTGTAATGTTTGTTATATTTTGAACAAAGGGACTTGTGGGTCTGAAAAAGTCTGCTTTTTTATTGAGCTCCAAGATTTAAACGCGCATGATTGCTTTCTACTTTTATATCAAGATATCAATGAGTTTTTTAGGTGTATGCATGATTCGAACTTAGATCCCTAATTTAAAGATAAGAGACGTTATCAATTCACTACTCATGTCAAACTTTATAAGGGTAATTTATGACTAGGCTTATGTTTGAATGAGGTTCTTTTTCTAGCTTATTTTTGTTTATTTGTTTAGGCATAACTTTTTAAAATTTTACTTTTCTTTTCTAAGTACAACCGTAATTCTACGCAATATTTTTATTGTTAATAAATGGGCACCAAAAATTACATTTCACTGAACAACTAAAAGTTACATAGTTGGCCAATGTGATCGAATTGCTAGTCCAGATTCTCAAAAAAAAAAAAAAAAAAATTGCTAGGCTAACTAAGATTATGTATCCCCATCCAATTAAGTAGGAAGAGCAAAATTTAGTCTCCTCAACCACACTGAGTGAAGCACCATGTGAATAACATCAAATGGCTTAGCAGGCCTATTTAGCACAAAATGCTTTGGACTTTCAATACCTTTTTTTGCAGTTTTAAGTACTTCTCATAGGGTATCCCTTGTAATATTGTCTTGATCTCAGGTATCCTCTCCACTGGAATTTGTATAGAAAATCGGCTCCAATTAAGGACATCACTAAAAGGTAAATAATAACTATCAGAAATTATCACAGGGACACATCACATGTAAATTGCTTCCACAATTCTAGGACTTGCCACTTCAAATCCACCAGGGCATAAGCAATACTAGGCCTGGCCCATTACTTTGGTGTAATTGCGGCCTTTTGGGAGGTACTCATGGACTTGTACATCACAATCTTTGTCCTTCCAATGCTTGAGTAGGATTTTTCGAATTTGTCCACGGTCTCGACTGCCAAAGAAGGCAAGGATTGGACGGTTGTTTGGGGCTTGGCCTTGGTGAGGTGGGCCAAGTGTTCCAAACCGTAAGTAAATTTCAGGTATTGAGACATCTCTTGAAGGTCGGAATTCTTCAGAGGTATTGGCATTGCAGAGGACCTTCATGAAGTTCTTGAAGAGCTGAGGATTGAAATCTGACACATCTAGTGCCTGAATTATGAAATAGGAATTTCAACATTAGAAGAACATTACTTGACTAACAATCTAGTCAATATTGAGGAGGCTTGAACTTAGCAAGTTTTAGTTATTTTAGGGTTTTTATTTTGGCTACAAGAAAAAAAAAGAGTTTACTAGACACAAGATGGATACCAACTCTTTTTTTTTCCCCTCTATTTTTTTGCAATAAATAAGTTCAAAGATGTAAATTTTTAAATAATTTTTTTTCACAAACTGATAAGATGATATGTTATAATAAGTACTAATAAAAGTATCATTTGTAGGCTTATATAAAAGTGATATTGCTTCAATATCAACTTATCACCTCAAAAATTAATCATGAAAAATTTGATGTTCCAAGAATTATTGTACACACTTTAAAGTAAAATGTATATTGTAATCCCTAACACGAAAAAAGATTTAGTAAATTCATCATTTGGCCTTAGCTTAGCATGTGTATTTTGACATTCATGAAAAGCCTTACTTCTTCTTGAGAATGCAATGTATATATACAGAAACAATAGATACGTGATCTTCAAAAAATCAAAAAGCTTCATGTGCCCCCAAGATACCATACTTAATTAGCAAAAGATAGACGATCATCACTAAGAAAACAATGATCTTAACGTACGTACCCAATCATGACATGGGAGCATGAAATGGTCAGCACCACTGCTTCTGTTCCAATAAGGGTGCTTATCTGCTACGATCTTAATGCAGTCAATTACAATCCTTTGCAGTCGATCACGATAGTAGTCAGTTTGCGTGGTGATAGGCATATAAACATATTTGACAATGTTGAATATGCTAAAGGGCATGGAAAATACGTGTGCCTCTTCGGGATGGCTAGCCCTGAAGGGGCTTTTATCCCTTTCTATTTCATCGATGAATTGCCCTTCAATGGCGTATACGTGGTTCAGTGGCCCATCGTGGACCAAAGGTTGCTCTCCTTCATTGTAGGTCCACACCTTGAACCTCTTCACCATCTCTATGTGGCTCCTGAAGTGATTACATATAAATAAACTTTGTTACTAATCCATATATTTTTTTGCACATGAATTTATATTTCTTTTTTTTTGATAGGCATGAATTTATATTTCATTCAGAAAGAATTGACTCATTGAATCATTGAAAACCCAAAGTACAATTATAAGGTAACATTAATATCTGGATCATAGTAAAAGTAGACAACGGCTTATATGTCTTGAATTGTTTGGAAACAAGAGATATATAGATGTGTCTTTCGAAGACTTACCAAAGAATAGTACAGAGAAAATGTCAATTGGAAATGAATTCATCTCTTGTTTTATGTTAAATAATAAATATTACACTATATACTGTCAGATACTAAAGATAAAATCTTAATTGTGATGTGGATTAAAGTAACTTGAATGTCGTAAACTTAATTGATGAAAAGCATATGAATTTCTGTAAATAGATCCTCTAGGGATAAATCTCTCTTCCTTCTCACTTGTATTGTGATGCTCCAATTTGATTGATTGTGTCAGTGTGTGAGTGTGTGATAAGTCCCACGTCGGGTATTTATTGGGTAGATCTGGGCTCTATTAACAATTGCAAGATGTCTCAATTGTGACTAGTCCTTTTGAGATATAGCGCAGATGTGGCTAGCGCTTTTCCTTGGGTCGTTACATATGGTATCAGAGCCGGCCCGGTAATCTCATGTGAGCTCAGAGACATTACCCCACAAAGTGGGCCTTAACGAGGACATTAGGGATTTTAATGTGGGAGATTGTGATGTTCCAATTTGATTGATTGTGTGAGTATGTGGGTATGTGATGAGTCCCATATCGGATATTTACTAGATAGATCTGAGCTTTATTAACAACTGTAAGGAGTCTCAATTGTGACTAGTCCTTTTGAGGTATAGTGCAGATGCGGCTAGCTCTTTTCCTTGAGTCGTTACATGTATAAATCCTTGACTGAATCGCTTCACAAATTGCAGCCCTTGATTTAGCTAAATCTTCTTCAATTTTCTTTACACTAGTTTTCTTCTGTTCAGAGCAAAAATATTAACCACAAAATTCAATGGTATAATCATTATATTACAAACAAGTGAACAAAGATAACTTCACTCGAAGAACTATAATTGCTCTTACTTTGGTACTACTAGCCTTGTGAGTATTGCTTTTATTCATAGCATAATTTGAAAACTATCTTGGGAAAATTAGGGTTGTGTCCTTGGTTTGTCTAAGATTGGATGGGGTGAAAAAAGAATAAAAGTGATTGGAATGGTACTCTACGGTTAAGGCAGAAGAGGAGAAGAAAGAAGGAGAAGGAGATGGATAAGAAAAGATGGAAGTAACACTAAGAATATGGAGTTGCAGCTGAAGCCTACAGTCATGGTTTCAGCTCTTTTGTCTCACTTTTCTGGGGGAGAGAGGAAGATATGAGGAAGATCATATATGAACTAGAGGAGAAGTTGCATGCAAGCTTTTTGTTATCTTCTGTTATAGAGAGGAAGATTTTGACTTGTAAATGACCTCCAGCATAGTCATGTGGCTTGCATTTAATTACATTTGAATAAAAGAGTACTGGTCACTGATATCGATAATCAAAATATGTTAAGCATTGATGAGTTTAACTTAGCCTATAACAAAAATGGTTAGCGCTATGGTGGAATCGTGTAAAAAAAAAAAAAAAAAAAAACCCCATATTGCTATCATGATGTTTGTTATTGGACCTAAATAAAACTAGGTGGTTTTATCTAGAAGACAATTTCATACCATATAAATCAATACGATCGGTATTTACCATGCCGGAACCTTGGTTAGTATAAAAACACTAGCATTTCGTACCGGTTTAAATATCGGTTGTATCGGAGCTGTTTCAACCATACTAAGATATATATCGAATTCCAACTAATTAATGGATGTTGGACCGGTACCAAAATTACACACCAAATACTTCTTTCTTTCCCCTCACACCTAGTCATACTTACTTCCTTCCTTCATGTCTAACTCCTCTTTACCTTAATGACGAAGACATGCTGTTTGGTGGAAAATGGTGATGCCAGTGAACATCCAACAAGCTATGACTCCTTGAAAAGGGGCTAAAAGTCTAAAGCTTCTTATCATACTCACGGATGTCCTTAATGCAATGGTTAACAATCTATTTTAGAAAAGTTTTGACACCACTTTTATGGGAAATAGAAAAAACTATCAATATATTAATTACTTTTTTTTTCTCATAAAAACTTTCTTTAAATGAATTATAAATCATTGCGCTAAGGACATTCATTAGTATTTCTCTTAAAAGAAAGATAGGGTTTGAGGTGAAACTAAGAGAGAGAGAGTTGTGATGGAGGTGAAAAAAGTCTTGAAAAATAAAGAAATATTTCATAGTGAAGTGATAAGTTTAATCATGTGAAGATGAGGGCGTGTTGGAAATTGTAATGACATTGTTAGTTGTAGGTCTTAGAGCAATCGCACCAATCCGTGCAAAATAGAAAAAGTTGCAAATTTTACACATTTTTGCTCAAAAACTACCCACATCAGTCTGTCTAAAACACTGTTTATATGCAAAATTATATGCACGGTTACTGTAGTTTTGTATATGATTTTTTTTCTCTCTCCTCTCCCTTGCCTTGTCAGACTCTCTCTCACCCAGTCTTCAATGCCAAGAAGAAGAAGAAGAAGCCGAAGCCGACCACCAACATCCATCCACCATCACAACTAACCAACCACCACCACAACCAACCCATTACAACATCAATTTAATCCAAACACAATCAACCCAAAATTAATGAAAATCATCACAAACCCAACTTAAAATCAACTCAAAATAAAACACAATAGAAAACCCTTTTGGAAAAATACAAATCAACTCAAAATCCAAGCTTGCCGCCGCCATGAGAGAGTGTGTGAGTGTATTGAGCCATGAAGGCTTGGTAGAGAGATTTTTTTCCAGATTTGAAGAGAGCACCAATTTGATAGAGAGAGAGGGGGAGAAAGGGAAAGATTTTTTTTTTTTTTTTTTAGAAATGAAAAAGAAGAAGAAAGAAAGAAAGAATAGCAAAAGAATAAGAAAAAGAAGAAAGAAAGAAGATGCTGAAGAAGAAAAATTGTAGAAGAAGAAAGTAGAAAGAAGAATGAGAAAAAGAAAGAGAGAGTGTTTAGAGAAGTGGTGTTTGGTAAGGTGGTGGGGCCGTGTATGTGTAAGGGAAATAATAATAAAAAATGTGAAAAAGTATTATTTTAATAAAAGATAGTGTATAATAGATAATCTAATGCGGATGTTTTTGCAAATTGAGTGTGTAAAATAGAAAAAAAGTAGATTTTTAGCGTAAAATAGAATAAAACTTTTACACTTATTGATGCGGTTGCTCTTACTTGTGTGATTTGGATTAGAAAAAGAAAAAAAATAATATTAATAGAGGTGGGAGGGAAGAGGCATCAGACCTATGGGTTGTGTTGCATGAAAAAAGAAAAGAAAAGAAAATTAAATGGAGGTTATACAATCATATAAACGAGGAAAGAAGGAAAAATAAAGGCAATGAATGCTGGGCTAGTATGGAATGGAAAAATAATAATTAAACTATAGTTTTTGGCTTAATAATTACTAAAAGAAAAATAATACAAGTATACTAAAAGTTTATTTGGAATAGATTGATATATTTTATTTAAATTATTTTTTTATATCTCAATAAACATAATAAAATAATTTTCTAAAAAAATATAATAAAATAACTATTATTATATTTTATTATATATATTTATAAAAATTAGACTTAAAAAAAAAAGATTTAGAATTAGGAATTTAAGATGTCCAAAATTTTACTTTAGGGGGTCAAAACAAAAAAAGAAATTATATATATAGGGTTGAGTTCATGTTACACTTGGTGTAACTCTAAGCAATGTTATACCATCCAATAACCTATTATAAAATTCATATTTTGAAAATCCTACCGTTGGATTACATGTTCTATATGTTCTTAATATTCATGTCAATTGGATGTTATTTATCATTTAATCCATAACTCATCTTTTATGCATTATTATAAACTACAAAATTTTGAATTTATACAATTGATTGATGACATGATTATTGATCTTTGATCACCTTGAAATTTTACAAGTATGAAGAATATATAAAGATAATGTAATCCAATGGTCAATTTGTCAACATTCGCATCCAATTAAAAAATATTGAGTGGTGTAACATTACTTAGAGTTACACCAGATGTAACTTAAACCCAACCCTATATATATATATATATATATATATATATATTTATTGATGGATTTGTCAAAATTTGCATCCAATTAAAAAATATTGAGTGGTGTAACATTGTTTAGAATTACACCAAGTGTAACTTGAACCCAACCCTATATATATTTATATTGGATTACATTATCTTTATATATTCTCCATACTTGCATAATTTCAAGGTGATCAAAGATCAATAGTTATGTCATCTATCAATTATATAAATTTAAGTTTTTGTAGTTTAAAATAATGCATAAAAGATGAATTTATGGACCAAATGATGAATAATATTTGATAAATATGAAAATTGGCATGCATGTTTAGAACAAATAGAATATGTAATCCAACAGTGGAATTGTCAAAATATAAATTCATTAACAAGTTATTGGGTGGAAAATTATATGAGATGGGTTCAAGTTACACCTGGTGTAACTCATCAAACTTACACATTTTTTATACCGTAAATTTCTAAGAAATCTAATGGTTAAAAAAAATCATTATATGCTATTATTTTCCACCTTATCACCTAATTAATACTAGCATTCTCTCTCTCTCTCTCTCTCTCTCTCTCTCTCTCTCTCTCTCTCTCTCTCTCTCTCTCTCTCTCTCTCTCTCTCTCTCTCTCTCTCTCTCTCCTTATTTATTACTTTCCACTAGATAATATTTTCTTCAACACAATCTAACAAAAAAAATTGCAAAAATAATCTCATTTTCATTGATTTCACGAAACTACCCAAAATAAGAGTCAAATAACTCTCAATTTGCTCCTTAAAATAAATAAATAAAGGAAATTAAAAATACTTCAAATCTAAGCCTATCATACACTAAACAATCAAACCTCCCATTTCGTCAACAAGCAGTTAAAAGGTAGATCTTCTACCTTCACTAGCTGCTTCAATGCGGTCTAACCAAAAAAGAAAAATTGTTTATATTTGAAAGGACTAGATTTGAGTTCCCAGCCCACTATGTGGATTGACTTAGGCCCAAAAAGCCCAAAAATAATGAATTTGTAGAGAATGAGTTGGAAAATTGGGCTTTAGTTAATCAAACGAACACTGGGAGGGATTCAGATGATAAGAGAATGAAAACAAAAAGGGTTGTATTGAAGAAAAATCGTTCTCGGCAAAGTCTGAGGAGGTCTGTTCTTATATATTATTCTCAAGTCTGATTACAAGTTTGGTTCTGGAATGCTATATTGTTTTTTCCATCCCTTCATCTCATTGCCTCCCTCTTCTTTTATACTCTCTTCACTTTTCATCTTCACATTCCACCTGTTTGCTAGATGGTTAGTGCTGGTACTTGTCCTATCAGTACCTCTCATAAGTCCTCATGTAATAGCTGTAAGGCTGAAATACACTGTTCAGGTATCACTTCTACATTAATGCGACCAAGGAGTTAGCTGTAGTGCATTTAATGCGGAGGTAGCAATTTCTCCCTAGATATTTTGGGGCTCTTCCTTATCTGATATTTTTGCAATGCTTCTTGTTGTCAAACCATCTTCCAGGACCTCGGCCTAGTTTGACCGAGGACATTTTCATCCTCGGCACACTCTCCAGAGCTATTATGACCAAATCCCACCTTTCTATTTTTCAACACAGTCTCTTCTGACGAAGGCCTCTCCTCCTCGGGCGGGTCCTTGTCCTCGGCTTGGGCCACAAGCCTAATATACAGGTAGATAATGAATCTCAGAGCCCAAGGGCATTACAATAGCCTCTCAAAGTTCTTCTTTCTGGCTCCTCGAGAAGAAAGGAGGATTTCGATGTCTTTACATCAGCTCCGTGCTCATTTCGCTCTTCCTCTGATTGTAAAGACGTCTTTTTGACTACCCAAGACACGCTCCTGGCACTGCAGTGTTCGAGACACGTCCTTATTAAATTCTTGTGGCTTTTTGTCCCCCACATTCTACGGCATGATGCAAATCCTATGGTTGAGGGCTTTGATGGGAATCGAGCGGGAATTTTTCCGCTCTCTGCTCTCTCCTTTGTATAAATACCGCTCAAATCAAACCCTCTTTTTTACTTTTAGCATGCACTTAGCTTTAACACACATACACTGAATGTACCAAACTTCCCTTTTCATTCGTGATCTTTACAAATACTAAAAGTCTATCCGAGGAGATCCTCCTTATTTCTGTAAGTCTTCACAAATCTCTACACTCAGTTTTTCCATATATTTTTCTGTTTTTCATACATTTCTTCTTCTCGGCCCTTTTTTCTCCCTCCAACCTTTCAAGTTCCCTTCAAGCCCTTATAGAAATGGGTAGGTTTAAGTGTCTAGAAGACTCCGAGGAGGGGATAGAGAACTTTAGGGCTCGTTACAGGATTCCCCCAAGAGTAGGCATTAGGTACTATGAAGAGGGGCAATGGCATGAAGATAGGTGAGAGGAAGAGGCAGTAATCCCCATGATTGCCTTTATAGAAGGTGAGATGAGAATCCCCAAGGGCACTCTAAAACGGTACACCGATATTGAGCGATAGTGATATATATCGTTCCCCAAGCTAAACCGAAACAGCCTCCAATCCAAAATTGACTCCTTAAGTTTTACACAATCAAACAGTACTCTTTTTGAGATCATGAGATGAGTGAGCAAAAAATAAGGATTTTTTCTATGAAGTACAAAGAGAAAAGGCAAAAGGTTTTCTCTCTAAATAGCATATAGATTTCTGTAAATGGAACCTCTCTAAAGATAAAGATCTCTTTCTTCCAGGACATATATATCTTCTTCTCCAAACTGCTTCACGTATCACGGCCCTTGCTTTAGCTAAGCCTACTTCAATTATCTTTAAGCTATTTTTCTTCTGGTCAGCTTTTACGTTAACCAAAAAAAAATTCAAAATACAACTAGCAACGATCAAACAACGAGCAATAGCAATCATAAAATTTTAAACAAAAACTTAGCAAAATTTAGATGTTTCTTACTTTGATATTACCAGCCTTATGTGTATTGGGATTGGTTGAAAGAAGCCCATCTTTGGATACTTGTTATGGGTTTGTGTGGTGGCTGTTTCTAAGATAGGAAGGGGTAAAGAGAGTGGAATAGTCTATGATTAAGGAAAAGGAAAAGAAGAGGAAGAAAAGAATTAGAGAAAATGGAATAATTACAAAAGATATGGAGCAGCTGAAGCCTGCCATGGCTTCAGTTTTTTTTTTTTTTTTTTTTTTTTTTTTTTTTTTTTTTTTTCAATCTTATGTAGGATTTTCTTTTAAAGAGAGATGAAAATATATGGGAAATACCATATATAGGCTGCAAGAGAAGTTGCATTAATGTTGCAAGCTTTAGCTTGCCAACATTTGCTAATCAAAATTTATATGGGGAAGTGTTTGACAATCACATGTGATATGATTATGCTAATTGAGTAATAATTATATAACATTATTGGAGTACCATAAATTCATTCTTCTCACATAGTAGTGGACCATATTAATTAAATTTATGATACTCCTAAAGTATATAGTAGTTTTCCATGCTAATGGCCTTTCACTAGTCAAACACTTTCTCATATGAACTTTGACTATTGAAATGCCTTTTTGCATA
The DNA here is from genome assembly GCF_932294415.1 of Quercus robur. NCBI lineage: Eukaryota > Viridiplantae > Streptophyta > Magnoliopsida > Fagales > Fagaceae > Quercus > Quercus robur. The sequence continues at coordinate 84,612,532 of NC_065535.1, forward strand.
CTCATGTGATTTAGTACAATTTTACATTTTAATTACATTTGAAATAAAGAGCAGTCACTCATATCGATAATCATTGTATTTAACTATGTTGATAATAGAGTAAATTTGCAGCATGCAAATTAATGCCTGGCAACAAAACCAAAAAAAAAAAAAAAAAAAACGAATTTCCTCCACAAGAGTATGGGTGCTACTTTTGGTAGAATAGAAAGTAAAAATCATGCCAATGTACGTTCACGCAATAAGTGTAAGATCCCACATTTTTATGGCTTGAAAAGGGCCAAAAATTCCATCAAGAATGAGAGAAATTATAAGGTTCTCATGGTGGATAAATGATATGGTCTACCATTTCATTAAAAGACTCACACTTGTTTAAAATTACTGAGTTAGAAATTTTTTTAAACAGAAACTGATTAGTGACTCAGCAACTTTAAACAAGTGGGAGTCTTTTAGTGGAATAGTAGACAAGTGATGTGATCTAACAGAGGATTATATAATTTCTCCAAAAATGGCATTTTATTTTCAATCAATCCCTAATTAGTGATTCGTGAACAGGGAAATCCTAATGCCAACAAATCCGCTAAGGTATTTCTCCCCCTTCTAATTTTAAAATTGGAATAAGTTCAAAAAAGAGAAAGAATAAAAGTGGATTCACTTTTAGTGAAACATTTTATTTTATTTTATTTTATTTTTTGAGAAGGCACTTTTTGTGAAACTTGAAACTCAAGCTTAAGGCCTAGGCTTGAATTAAAATAAAATTTTCAATTTAATTTAAAATTATTTAAAAGAGAATGAGAATAGAAATGTAGATTGATGGATAGGTCAACAATATCATACAAAATACTTAAATTAAAAACAAAACACTATACTGGGATTAGAAATGTAGTTAGAAATTATTGTATTACTTATTATTACTATCTTAACTGCAACGAAAATTTTCATAATTTTATTTCGAGTTGAGAGCACTTTTTTTTTTCTTTTTCCGGTGTCGTTCCTTTCTTCCCTTTGATCGAAAAATAGAATTGAGTAAATAAAAAATACAAAGGAGGTTCAAGTTTTTCGGATCCCCATTGGGCTATCAAACATGTCATAGGTGATACTAGAGTTGTTTTTTATTATTTCACTGATTGGGTTGTAAATCATACTTATAGGGAGGCAAATTTTGTTGCCCATAATTTTATAATAATTTTATTATTATGGATTTTTTTAATATAAAGTAGAGGTATAGGCATTTTAGAGGCATATTATGGAGATTTTAGTTAAAATTAATTAATGCTCCATTTTTGAAGTAAAATATTTTCAAATGTAAAATATTTTAAACATAAAAAGATTTTACCGATCTGTTTGTTTTAAAGTAATACATTTTCAGTAAAATGTTTTTAGGCATTTGATATGACAAGTAAATTTTTTCAAGCAAACCACCATATTGGTGGTTCAGCCACCAAACTGGTGGTTCAACCACCAAAGTCATTGGTGTAAGAGGTGCAATGATCTAATCTCCAAACCTAGCAATTGAAATGGTGGCGTTGAATATTTAGAATTATATACATTCTTGAACAAATGTGTATGTCAAATATATAGAATTGTGTGTATTCTCTAAAAATATTATATAAATTGAATATACAAAATTGTGTACATTATTTGAAATTATATATGAGGAGTATACAAAATTTTGTACATTTTTTTGAAAAATTTTGTTCCTCAAATATATAAATTATATACATTTTTTTGAAATTGTGTACGTTAGATATACAGAATCATCTCCATTCTTTAAAACCAATGTACATTGAATATACTGAATTGTGTATATTGAATTGTGTACATTCCTTGAATTTGTGTTCATTTTTTTTTATAGGAGTTGTGTTCATTGAATATACAAAATTGTGTACATTTTTTGAATTTGTGTACGTTGAATGTACATAATTGTGTACATTATTTGAAGAGCTATGTATGTTGAATATACATAATTTTGTATAATCTTTAAAATTGTGTACGTTGTATATACATAATTATGTTCATATTTTAGAAATTGTGTACAATGACTATATAGAATTGTGTACATTCTTTGAAAATTTATGTATGCTGAATATATAAAATTGTGTATGTTGAATATACATAATTGTATTCATTCTTTAGAAAATTGTGTGCATTAAATATATAAAATTGTGTACATTCTTTTAAAAGTTATGTACGCTAAATATATAAAATTATGTATATTATTTAAAATTGTGTACGCTAAATATTTAGAATTGTACATGTACGTTATTTAAAATTATGTACATTGAATATACAAAATAGAGTATATACTTTGAAAATTTATGTACATTGAATATATAAAATTGTGTATATTTTTTAAAATTGTGTACATTGAATATACTGAATTGTGTACATTATTTGAAATTATGTACTGTGAATATTGTGGACGCAAAGGAGTCAGAGGAGTCACCACCTAGTTTTTGCAATGGCCTAAGAACCATATATATAGCATCCTCTCGTGGGAGGACTTTTTAATCTTACTATTAGAGATATGGGTTCGGAGTTAAGATACGGTCTTAGGAAGGTGTTAGACACCCAAAACCGTCCAATCCTAAAATTGGCTTCCCATCATTGTGTCTTATGTCTTAACCCTATTAAAGGCACATTCAATATTGTTATTTAACTCAGACACATACTAACATTCCTTTAACAATCAATATGGCATCAATCATCCCAAAAGACCTAATCATACGTCTATCATGCTTACAAACAAAGACCTACCATTCATCTAATCATGGAATCACATATCAAAGGTCCTAGCATTCATCTAGCATGGTATCAAAGCATTCATCACATCACCAACCTTAATAATACATCTAAGCATGCTTTATCACAAGCTCCATGTTATTCATCCAAGGCAACAATTATGACAAAAACACAAATATAGAAAGATCTAAGCAACATGTGATTGTATCTATACATTGGAAATACTCATCTAAACATGCATGTTCATATACATTATCAAAGCAAGATCATATCACAAATGCATGAACATTACAAATGCATGATTTACCCTTACTTACCTTGCAACAACTCAGTACTTGTGGCATCATGCATGAGCATGTGAATGCATGTTCATAGCATTAAAGCAATAAAACCCTAATTATAACATGTGAAAGCAAACAAACAAATAACATGTGAAACAGAGACTTTGAAAGCATAAAAACATGGAAAAAGAAGCTAAACAAGACAAACATGTAAAGGCAGAATAAAAAACAGATAAATAAAATTAGAGTTTCTAGGCAAGTTCATACGCATGCATGAACAAGGCTGTGTGTGCATAAGCAAGCCTGCGTGCGCAAGCAAGATTATGCGTACACAAGTTTCTATCCAAAAACTCTTCAAACTTGATTTTTGACTATTCCCCTTAGTCAAATCTATTCATAATTAAATAAATGGTGATTAATAATCTTAAACTCAAAGATCAAGGTAAAAAAAGGCCCTAATCAAAAGAAAATTGACTTGAGGGTGTTTTGTGAAAAACTCTCTCTTTGATTCACTATTTCTAGTGAATCTTAGTGTTTTCTCGTGGAACTTTTGTATATTTTAAAAATATACCATGTAAGGCTACTTATAGTGTGAAAGAGAGGGTTTGGAACGACTCCCAGACGATGTGGGATTCGTTCCAAACCTTAACATAAATACAAAAAACTTACCTTGTAGAGTTTTTAGAAATTGCTATGTGTGAGCAAGATCGGGCCTACATATGCATGCAAGAAGTTGCATATGCAAGCTGATTCTTGCGTTCGTATAGCGAAAGTTTCTTTTGGCCTTATTTTTCAAAAATAGGTTTATTTGCTCATTAAAAGTTATATTTTTAATTTTAACACTTCGCAAGTCAATTTAACTTTTGATTGGGTCCTAAATCAACCTTAGGTCTTAGAATTCAACATCATTGGAGAATGGGGGCCCAAGTCATAAGGGATACAAAATGCGGTGTCTACAAATATACATAATTGTCTACATTCTTTGAAATTGTGTAACTTGAATATACATAATTTTCTACATTCTTTGGAATTGTGTGTGTTGAATATACATAATTGTATTTATTCTTTGAAAAATTGTGTAGATTGAATAGACAAAATAGTGTACAATCTTTGGAATTGTGTATATTGAATATGTAAAATTGTGTTCATTTATATGAAAAATTGTATACATTAAATATACAAAACTGTGTATACTCTTTAAAGTTATGTATGTTGAATATACAAAATTGTGTACATTTTTTTAAAAGTTGTGTATGTTAATTATTCAGAATTGCATACATTATTTGAAAATTTGTGTACATTAAATATACATAAATGTGTACAATCTTTGAAATAGTGTACGTTGAATATATAAAATTTTGTAAGTTTTTTGAAAATACAGAATTTTGAACATTCTTTGAAATTGTGTATATTCTATAATAAAAAAAATTATACATTAAATATAAAGAATTGTGTACAATCTTTGAAGTTGTGTATGTTGAATATATAAAATTTTGTAAATTCTTTGAAAATACAAAATTTTGAACATTCTTTATGATAGTTTTTAGACCCCTTAAAACACAATTGATTTAACCTAGGTAATTAGCCAAGTTGTTACTTAGTCCAATTTAACAAATCTAGGTTATCACAATCACAAAGATCATATCATGCTAAGCAGCGGAAAGATAAATAACACAAGATATGATCACCCAGGAAACCAAACCAGTAAAAACCTGGGGAGGATTTGACCTAGCTATCCTCAAGGTAAACTTGAATCCACTATCTTGAAAGAATCGAAGTTCATACAATAAGACTTACAAGGCCCCACGCTCGACTTCTTATTGCTACCAACCAGTAGAACTTACTGACACGACCACGTGCAAGCTCCGAATCCACAGACTCCTTCTTTCTTGGATTCACCACCAGATACAAGCACACCCGCTTGTGTTTTCTTTAAGCTTCAATGGAAGCAACCGAGTTGATCATCAAGGTGTAGATAAAATCTTCTCCTTGAAAACCCTAAGTTTGTGTAAAGGAAAGCTCCTCTAGATCTCACAAGAGATTTACACAAACCGCAATATGAGCAACACTAAAACGTGGCTAGGGTTTGCCTTTTATACTTGGGACAAATTAGAAAACCCTAAAACGTTTTAAACAACTAGGACTGAGTTGGAAATCTGCAGAAAAAAACATTCTGCCCGAGATTCGATCGATCGAGCCTAAGCTTCAATCGATCGAGCCAGGCCGAAATGCATTAATCTTTTCTGCATTAGCTCGATTCCAACTTTACATAAAATACACAACTTTGAGCAAGACAAAAACACTTCTAAACACATTATTTTGATCATGGTTTGCCAACAATACATATTAGAGTTCTAAATACATAAATACCTAAGTCTTTAGAACCTGACACTTTGAAATTGTGTATATTCTATAAAAAAAAAAAGTTGTATACATTAAATATAAAGAATTATGTACATTGCATATACAAATTTCTTACATTCTTTGAAAAGTTTTGTACATTCTTTGAAATCATGTATGTTGAATATAGAAAATTGTGTACATTCTTTAAAAAATTGTGTACGTTGAATCTACATAATGATGAAAATTTGTGCATCTCTCTAAATTAACCTGCTTTAGAGATAGGGTTAGATGCAAAGTTTGCTGTACATCTATTAAAGGAGGAGGGAAATCTAAATTGTAATGATTTCATTGTGGCTGACTGCAAAGAATGGCTTAAAAGAATTCTGCTATTCAAAATTCATTACTATTATAGAGAAGTTAACAAGTGTGCAGATGCACTTACTAGGAGGGGAGGGTTTTATCTAAGGATTTTTGTTGTTTTCTCTAAAATCCATAAGCAGATGCATATTTGCTACTTAGTTTAGACTCTCCTAGGACTTTGTATGATTGTAATATTTGTTTTAGTTTGTTCATTGTTTAGTCATTGAAATTTCTATTTTTACCAAAATAAGAAAAGGCAAGTGAAATTATCAACTTTTATCCTTAGAGAATAAATAATAATAGAGCAATCTTATAAACATAAGAAATTTCACAATAGTTGAGTTGAAAAACCTTTATTAATAGGCAAAAATACACTTCTGGTCCTTACATTTTGGACCAATTCTCATTTTGGTACCTACTTTTTGGTCGCACCTATTTCAGTCCCTAAAATCGAAAATTGTTTCTATTTTAGTTCCTGCTGTTATCTCAGTAACGAGAAAAGCAGACGTAACAAACAAAGTGCACTACAGCTAAACTTCACCATTAAAATAATATTTTCCTAATCCTATGAGTTACTAGCCCCCATGCCTGGTCAACTTCCCACCACCAAAATGACCCATGTGACCTTATCATCAACCACCCACATGTGTGGGAGGTTAGAAATAAAATCCCAAAATAAAAAAAAAAAAACCTAAATCCCTATTCTCACCATCCAATTTAAGCTCACAATTCTCACTCATTTACCTAAAAAAAACCAAAATCCCATAAAGGAAGCACCAAAATCATTGAACTACAATACCGAAACCCCAAAATCCCAATCGAAAAATAGAAATCATTTAATCGAGGATTTGAAATAAAAGAAACACTATGATTTGAAGAAGCCATCCACTGGGAACAAAAATTTCCAAATCGAAATGAATAAACAATTCATACTCTAGGACATTAAAGTGAGATTCAGAGGTGCCATCCACTAGGTATCCCATTTAAAAAGGTAAAAAAAAAAAAAAAAAAAAGTTTTCTCACTCTCTCTCTCTCTCTCTAACTTTTTGTCTGTACTCATTCACTAGGAACCACTCATTTATATTATTTCTTGCTATGCTTTTACATAATTGGTATTTGTATAATGTTTTTTGACCGTTTGTTGGTGCCTTTCTGTTTGCTATTTATGGGTCAAAGTTGTCCATGCGTTCCTTGCTAGCATGAGAAAGTGACTAAAATATTGGGTTGCTTTACACTATGTAAAATATTTTTTTGACTATCTATTTTATATTATTTACAGATTCTTGGGTAATATATTATGTCATGTCCTGTTGTTCATTCACTAAAACTGTTTATTGGCCTTTGGTTTTTTTTTTTTTTTTTTTTTTAAATGTTGTGATATATATATATATATATATATATATATATATATATATATATCTCTGTTAGCAGGCTATTATAAAATGCCTAGGGTGAATCGAGAAGGTGCATTATTCCACCTGATTGTGGATGATGATGATGATGCAATGTTCACGACAAACTTGGTAAATGGTCATAAAGAGATTCATGTATTTGTTTAGCATCTAGTAGATGAGCCTATTCTATTTGATGAAGCTGGAGAGGAGGAGGAGGTTGAACTTGATCCCATGCATTGAGGTAGAAGTAGAGTCTATGGATGTAAAGCCTTAGTGATTAAGTGAACCTAAAGATGATTTTTATTATGGGTATTTTGATAATCATGATGGTGATGGTGATGGTGATGGTGATTTGTAATCAGACTCAACTCTCACACATAAAACAAAGCCCAACAAACAGTTTTAATGAATAAATAACAAGACAAGACATAATATACTACCCAAGAATCTGTAAATAATATAAAACGAATAGTCAAAAAAATATTTTGCATAATGTAAAGCAACCCAATATTTACTTGCTAACAGGGAAAACATGGATCACCTTAACCCGTGAATAGCAAACAAAAAGGCACCAACAAACAGTCAAACAACATTTTACAAATACCAAATATGTAAAGCATAACAAGAAAAACTGTAAATGAGTGGTTCCTAAAGAATGAGTACAAATAGAAAGTTAGAGAGAGTGAGAAAACTTACATTTGAAAATTGAATACTAGTGGATGGCACCTCTGAATCTCACTTCAATGTCCTAGAGTCTGAATCATTTATTCCTTTCAATTTGGGCATTTTCATTCCCAGTGGATGGCTTCTTTCAAATCACAGTGTTCCTTCCATTTCAGATCCTCAATTAAACCATTTTCATTTTTTCGATAAGGATTTTGGGGTTTCGATATTGTAGTTTAATGATTTTGATGCTTCCTTTCAAGGATTTTGGTTTTTTAGGTAAATGAGTGAGAAGTGTAAGCTCAAATTGAATGGTGAGAATGGGATTTAGGGTTTTGTTTGTTATCTGATTTGGGATTTTTTTTTTGACCTAACACACATGTGGGTGGTTGATGATAAGGTCACATGGGTCGTTTTTGTGGTGGGAAGCTAACCAGGCATGTGGGCTAATGATATGTAGGATTAGTAAATTATTTTTTTAATGGTGAAGCATGACAATAGGGTACTCCGTTTGCCACGTTTTCTTTTCCTGTTACTAAGATGATGACAAGGACCAAAATAGAAATGGTTTTCAATTTTCAGGGACTAAAATAGGTGCAAATAGAAAGTAGAGACCAAAATGAGAACTAGTCCAAAATGTAAGGATCAAATATATATTTTTGCCTTATTGATTCTTATACGGGTTCACCATTAACATCACATTTTTATTTATTGCTAATAATCTACCACATCGGCCAGGTGTGAAATTTTTTGTCCATAAATTTTTTTTTTTTGGGAATAATTAGTAGTTTGTACACCATTTACCTTTCTCTCTTAAAAAGAAGAAGAAGAAAAAAAAAACAATGTTGTTTGTAACTTTGTATGCATTATTAGACACGTTTGAGGTTAGTGAGGGATTTTTTTTTTTTTGGTTTCTTACGGCAAATGGGAGGGGAGGTATTGCAGCCAAATAATTCTTATGGGATAGATCAAGCAATTCTACTGAGTCATATAAGACTATTGGTATGATTAGTGTGTTATGAAAAGCTAAAACGTCTTTTCCCACTAATATTCACTAAAAAAAAATTAGGGAATTGAAAGGTTAGTCTCTATTGATTCCAAAGCTCATTGCTGGACGGTTTCTCTTCTCAGTTTATCTGAGGTAAAGGATCTAATAGATATATGGTTATATTAGTAGTAAATATGATAAAAATTATTAAATCTTCGAAAAGAAAATTGCTTGTTTCTGTACCATCCATTTTTATGGAATGAAAGTCCACTTAATCACAACTAATCATGGTCTCCCAGCAAAAATCCACATGTAACGATCCCCATTTTAGGTGGATAAGAAAAAGTTTTTCAGGTGAAGATCGTAGTATAGGGATTCCATAAGATTAATTATCTTCTCCAATCCCAAAGGAATCATCAGCGGTTTGAACACGTTGTTTTTTGCATGTACGTCTCAGTCTGTAGCGAGTCTTGGATCACTAAATTTCTTGACCAAAATTAAAATAAAATCCCTGGCTCTGATAAATTGCTTCAAGTACAAGTTTCACTTTTTAAAACTTTTCTTTTCTAGGTACAAGTTGCTAGGCTAACTAGGGTTATGTATCCCCAGCCAATTAAGTAGGTTTAGCAAAATTCACTGAACAACAAAAAGTTACATAGCTGGCCAGTGTGATCAAGTTGCTAAGCTAGATTCTAAACCAAAAAAAAAAAAAAAAAGGTTGCTAGGGTAACTAAGATTATGTATCCCCAGCCAATTAAGTAGGAAGCGCAAAATTTAGTCTCTTCAACCACACTGAGTGAAGCACCATGTGAATGACATCAAATGGCTTAGCAGGCCTATTTAGCACAAAATGCCTTTGCACTTTCAATACCTGCTTTTGCAGTTTTAAGTACTTCTCATAGGGTATCCCTTGTAATATTGTCTTGATCTCAGGTATCCTCTCCACTGGAATTTGTATAGAAAATTGGCTCCAATTAAGGACATCACTAAAAGGCAGATAATAACTATCAGAAATGATCACAGGGACGCATCCCATGTAAATTGCTTCCACAATTCTAGGACTTGCCACTTCAAATCCACTAGGGCATAAGCAATACTTGGTCTGGCCCATTATTTTGGTGTAATTGGGGCCTTTTGGGAGGTATTCATGGACCTGTACATCACTATCTTTGTCCTTCCAATGCTTGAGTAGGAATTTTCGAATTTGTCCATGCTCTCGACCACCAAAGAAGGCAAGGATTGGGCGATTGTTTGCGGGTTGGCCTTGGTGAGGAGGGCCAAGTGTTCCAAATTCTAGGTAAATTTCGGGTATTGAAACATCTCTTGTGGGTCGGAATCCTTCTGAGGTATTGGCATTGCAGAGGACCTTCATGAAGTTCTTGAAGAGCTGAGGATTGTCATCTGACACATCTGGTGCCTGAATTATGAAATAAGAATTTGAACATTTGAAGAATCTAGCCAATATTGAGGAGGCTTGAAGCGTGAAGTTAGCAAGGTTTTTTTTTTTTCCTCCTCCTCCCCGGGTGCTAATAAAAGTGGTATCACTTGTAGATCTATGTAAAAATAATATTACCCCCTGAAGTTATATTATGTTTGCATCAACAATTCATTCATTCATATTTTCTATTAAGTGCTATATAAACTTATCACACATATTTAATTTATCTAATAAAATAATGTCATGTCACATTATGAAAATGACATGATATTATTTTATTAGACGAACTAAATATGTACGTGTGATAAGTTTATATAGCACTTAACAGAAAATATGGACAAATAGAGTATTGTTGATGCAAATGAAATATAATTTCAGGGGTAAAATCTAAAAATTCCTAAATTTTAGAGGTTTAGTTTTCACTTTAGCCTAAAATGTATATTATAGGCTCTAACATGGAAAATGACGTAGTCAATTCATCATTTGGCCTTAGCATATATGTATATTTTGACATTGAAAAGCCTTGTTTCTTAGGAATGGCAATGTATAGTGCTAATAAATATGTGATCTTCTTCAAAATAAGAAAAGCTATGTGCCCCAAAGAAAACAACAAGTTTAACGTACCCAATCGTGACATGAAAGCATAAAATGGTCAGCACCACTGCTTCTGTTCCAATAAGAATGCTTTTCTGCTACGAACTTGATGTAGTCAATTACAATCTTTTGCAGCCGATCACGATAGAAGTCAGTTTTTTTGGTGATAGGCATGTAAACAAATCTGACAATGTTGGCTATGCTAAAGGGCATGAAAAATACGTGTGCCTCTTCGGGATGGCTAGCCCTGAAGGGGCTTTTATCCCTTTCTATTTCATCGATGAATTGCCCTTCTATGGCGTAGATGTGGTTCAGTGGCCCACTATGGATCAAAGGTTGCTCCCCTTCATTGTAGGTCCATACCTTGAACCTCTTCACCATCTCTATGTGGCTCCTGGAGTGATTACGTATAAATAAACTTTGTTACTAATCTTTATACATTTTTGTCTTTTATGAATGATTGTATATTTTGAACATCAATTTATATTTTATTTAGGGGTCTAATTAACAGGTATCCTTAGAATATAAGCTAATGGACTATTTTAAGTAAGTTTTAATATTATTTTTATAGGAAATATAAAAAAACTGTTTAAAAAAATCAATTACTTTTTTCCTTTTCCCATAAAAAAGTTTCTAAAAATGTTTTTTAAACCAATATCCTCAAAACATCAATTAACATTTCTCTTTATTTGGGAGGAATAGAATCATTGAATGCCCAATGTACAATTATAAGGTAACATTAATGTCTGGAATATTGTAAAAGTAGACAATATCTTGAATTGTTTGGAAACGAGAGAGAGATATATAAATGTATCATTCGAAGATTACCAAAGAATATTACAGAGAAAATATTAATTTGAAATGAAATCATCTCATGTTTTATATTAAATATTACAGTATATACTGTCACATACTGAAAATAAAATCTTAATAGTGATGTGGATTAAAGTAACTTGAATGCTATAAACTTAACTGATGAAAAGCATATGGATTTCTGTAAATGGATCCTCTAGGGATAAATGTCTCTTCCTTCTCACTTGTATAGTCCCTCGACTGAATCGCTTCCTGAATTGCTGCCCTTGCTTTAGCTAAATCTTCTTCAATTCTCTTTACACTAGTTTTCTTCTGTTCATAGCAAAAATGTCAACAAAAAAATTCAATGGTGATCATTATATTACAAACAATTGAACAAAGATAACTTCACTCAAAGAACTATAATTGCTTACTTTGGTGCTGCTAGCCTTGTGAGTACTGCTTTTATACATAGAATAATTTGAGAGAAAACCATCTTGGGAAACTCGCATTGGGGTTGTGTTTTTGGTTTTTCTAAGATTAAATGGGGTGAAAGAAGAATAAAAGTGAGTGGAATGGTACTCTTCGTTTAAGGCGGAAGAGGAGAAGAAGAGAAGGAGAAGGAGAAGGATAAGAAAAGATGGAAGTAACACTAAAGATATGGAGCTGCAGCTGAAGCCTGAATTCATGGTTTCAGCTCTTTTCTCTCACTTTTCTGCGGGAGAGAGAAAGATATGGGGGAAGATCATATGTGATCTAGGGGAGAAGTTGCATGCAAGCCTTTTGTAATCTTCTGCTACATCCAAATTTATAGAGAGGAAGATTTTGACTAGTAAATGACCCCCAGCATAGTCATGTGACTTGCATTTAATTACATTTGAGTAAAAGACTGGTCACTGCTATCGATAATCACAATATGTTAAGCACTGATGAGCTTTTAACAGCCAAAACAAAAAAAAGTTGGCCACTTGGCCCTATATATGGGCGCTATCGGTGGAATAGTGTACCAAAAAATCCCATATTGCTATCATGATGTTCGTCACTGGAACTAAATAAAGGTCTGGGGGAAAAAGAAAACTGAGTTATATAAATCAATTAGAACTTGATTGTGCTGAAGTTCACTATAGTAAACCTTTTGGAACTACATGGTCGCGAATGATGGTTAGCTTTGATATATACTCTTGAGAAAATTTATAATTGTACTGTCTCTGTAAATCAAGCAACAGCTGACCATCATTCTTATGAGGAGCACGTATAATTTTAATTACGAGTTGTAATATTGCTAATAGAAAAAAAATTTGTTTTGACCCACTTGTTTTTTAATTTTTGATAACCTTAGATTTTTCATTAAAAATAAATTAACTACAAGGTTTTTTGCAACCCATATTTGTTAATTATGTAGCAAAATTATTAATTAATTATCAACTTATCTCAAATATTATGTGATGTATGATATAACCAAGAAATGCATGCACCAAATCATAAAGTAAGAAAATAAGAAAACAATAGTTTAGATTTTGGACAAAGTGAAAAATCGATGAAACAACTCTTCAAAGAAAAAAAACACTGTGGGGCAAAGACAATCCTACAGAAAAGCCACTACGAAGAAATAGTTAAAAATATATTGTATACATTAAATATACAGATACTTTTGTAACCTAGACCCTTTATGTAACCTCCGATAATGACCTTTTTGACTTTCTACTGCAATAGTCCCAAAATCTCTGAAATCTTTTTATGGTAATTTAATCCACGTGAACCAAAACCTCTAGCACACCCAAGGCACCTCCTTGTTGATTTCGTGTATAGGGAACCTCATTGGAATAAAACTAAGTGCTTTCACAAAATAAAACACTCTCTGGCATAATAAGATGACTGAGCAAAGAATGAGGTTTTTTCTATGAAGTACAAGAAGAAAAGGCCGAAGGTTTTCTCTCTACATAGCATAGATTATGGTATCCTTTTCTCTGTTTAGGCTCAAGAAGAAAAGATATGTTTAGCTCTGGTATATCTTCTGAAAGTTCAAATAGTGTATAAAACACTCTTGAACGTTTAGACCCCCAATAACAAAAATATCAATTCAAGCTTTGTGACAAACAATAAGTGTGCGGAATATGAACACAAGCTATAAACAGAATTGGTAAACAATCTAAGCCAATTAAAATCACATCCACAACAGAAAATAAAAGGCAAAGATTAAGGGAAGAGAGATACAAACACAAGGACAACACAACGATGTGTTATCGAAAAGGAAACCGAAGCCCTCGGCGTAAAACCTCTCCGTCGCCCTCCAAGTGGTAAATAATCCACTAGAAAATGTAGTTGGGATACATGAACAGCAATAGACCTTCCAAACTTAATCTACCCAGTGTACCTAAACCCTCCAAGCTTCTTGCTCCAACGAGATTGTGCCGAACCTATTTCTTTTCTAGCTTCCCAGATTCCGCAACTTGACCATAGCATCAACCAATGTGAAATTGGTTCCTTTCTAACTGCTTTCCAGAACACCAAACAGCCCTCTCACAGTAATGGATATGGTGAGAAAAGGTTTTGGTAAAAGGCCTCTCAAAGATTTAACAATGGAGAGGAAGAGAGTAGAGGAATTTGAAGAGTCTCTTATGTGAAGATTGTGGATGAATTAATCTTATTTTGCTCTAGGGTTTCTCTCTCAAAATTCTCTCTGAAAGCTCTCTTTCTTTCGTGGGTATAAGGGGTATTTATACTGAGGTGAGAATGAAATGTGAAGAGTTAGGTTTTTCAAAACAAAGCTGACTCGCGGCTTGACTGAGTCGCGAGATCCAGCCGCTAGATAACTGAACAGCCAGTTGTCCTATTTTATCCTGTAGTGTTCCAGCTAGTATGACGCTTCAACTTCTAGCATGCCTGACACGTGCAGCTTTTGGCGGCTTGCAGCCGCGAGTCACCCGCGAGATCCAGTCGTGAATCTCTGTTTTTCTTGCACACTCTTTAGCATTTCTTCACACTATCTCACTCACTACCCTTACAAGAATCTCACCTAAATACAGGGTTACTAATTACTGAAATACAAGCAAATTTAGCATGGAATAAAGCTAATAAGATGGTTGATTAAATTCAACCTTACATCTTCCTTTCATTGCCTTTGAAAGTTATGTTTCAAATAGTTTATGTAGAGTAAGATTTTGCTTAAATATGGCTAAACCCTAGTACAAACCACCCCCTCCCCCCTTTTTTATTAATTAGGAACTCGAATTGTGACTATTCGCTCAATCAAATTAAATTGATTCTAGCTTGAGCAAGATTCTCAGACTCAACATAGTTATGCCAACTTCAAATAGCTATATCACTCGATCATTTTGTTATCTATGAATAGCTTCTAACTCATACTCAACTTTAACACAATTTGTTGATACAACCCAAATTTAACACTTAGATTTGCTAACAAATCTATGAACCTACACGCTCATTAATGCATGATTGAGAATATTAATAACCCTTCTTTAGTCCTAATGCTTTCACAAGATAACAGACAAATGACCCTGAGCATAATAAGGACATAATAACCAGGTAAGGTGAAGCTTACGGTGCATGAAAATAATAATAATAATAATAAATTGGTTTTGAGGTAAGTGTTTGATCAGAAACTCCTTGAGTCTGCTGCGCTTTGATTTCACAAACTTCTTGAGACTGCTGCAGTTTGATTGATATGCAAGCTATATGATGCTAAAAGTCCAACCAGATCATGAAGAAACCCTATAGTTTACGTCAAGATGCTTTGGAAATTGTAATAAGCATTGGCATTGGCATTTTGCAATGGGGATTTTCAACTTTTTTTTTTCTCTTTGCCGCCCGGGGGGAGGGGATTGTTGCCACTTCGCAGCCTAACAGGTGATGAGTCGACCGGTTCGAGTAAACAGTGTCAGTGATACGTAGACTTTTGACCATTTGAGTAATTTACATGCAAGTAAAAAAATATAGTTGTCATATTTGGTATGATAGATTTCAAAAGGACAAACGCTTACTATAAGCTTATGATTTTATTCTCAGAAAATAATTTTGAAGGAATAAAAGCTTTGATGACATGCTTTCATTATCATTAATTAGCTAAGAGATTTTTTTTTTTTTTTTTTAGATAAGCGTTGTTAGCTAGAGTCGAAGAACACAAAAAAAATCGACAAATTCGTTTGAATGTTTTTAGAAAACACAATATTTTCAAAAATATTACAGATTTAGTAAAAGCTTTCCCCAATATGTTCCCACACTAGTATTTTTTCATTTCTTTTACCTTTTTTTTTTCTTTTTCTTTTTTTTTTTCATCCATGAAGCAGTTGATTTAAATATTTTAGCCAACACTTCGATGTTGCCCGCAAGGAATTCATTCGTGTAAGTACCCAATAAGTGTGATGCATGATGGTTACACATGCCCGAAGATTAGTCAGATACTTTAAAATGTTGGACACTTATGTCAACAAAAACACACATATACACACAATACTATGAAGCTATTTCAGCTTTATTTTAACAGTTTTTATAAATTTTTTGTGCATACAGCAAAATAAATTTTAGAAACATATTTTTTTGTTGAATGATGATAAAGTTTTCCCTAAATCAAGAATAGCTTGAAAACATAAAAGAAACTCCCTTAATTGAAGACAGTACATCTCTCAAAATGATCTGAAATTGATTCTCCGAAATATTTTCCCTAATTAAAGAAATTCCTATTATAAATTCTAGGAACTTCAATTGTTTTTGAGGGGTGTTGGATGATTATATTTCTAATATAGGACTCCATAGTCATCCAATGATCAAGATCAATGTTGACCTAATAGAAAAAGGAGACCAATTAATGTATAATGCCTAGCAACGATCGCAAGAAACTATATATCAAGCCTAGTTATGGTAGCATGGACCAAAATCATCAAACCATGTGATGAACCTCAAAAGGTTGATATTGTTATGGCAGTGAAATAAGCACTGATTCTCACTCTTAAGATGAGTTGGAAGAAAATTTTGGTTGAAAGAGATGCCTCACTGGTAATGGACCCTCTAAAGAAACGTGGAGTTGAAGTAACCACCATGTATTATAAAGTCATATGTAGTCAACAGAAGAAGTTGTAAAACAAAAGGATTTTTTTTCTTGTCTTTGTATCTTTTTTTAGAGTTAATACGTTGGGTAATTTTGTCGCACATGAGCTAGGTCATATAGGCCTAAAAATCATTGTATTCGAGTTTATTTAACCCTTCTCTCTTTTCTGCAAGGCCATAGTCCTACTACATTATTCAAACAAAGAGTAAAACTGTTCAATAGTCAAAAGGAAGAAAGCGGACAGAATTTTGCATATAAGCTCTAAATTAAGAAAAAGCCAACCAAAGAAGAACAAGATTCTCATATTACAGTAGGAAAATATAAGGTCATTCTAGGCCTGATGACTATATATATATATATATATATATATATAGTAGGAATGCCCAATTTATGAGAGTTTTTTTCCTTCTATAAAAAGAAAATTGTGAGGGTTTTTTTATGAATATATACAAATGTAAGCACCTTTTTTTTTTTTTGTTAAAGATCAAAGGCATTGCAAGTTTCAGCAATGGTTCAATTTCAACAATGGTCTAGCTACGTACAGTACGACATGTAGTTTAGACTAAGCTTCTATCTTCTGTTATACTACAAGTCGTTAGCTCTTAATTAGTTAGAGAGTAGTCACGTGTCATCTTGTAATTCATTGATTTAATATTTTGTTAGATAGTTAGTTTCAGGCGGTTACTTAGATGAATTAGTTAGTTTTCTTTGCTTCTTCTATATATGTTTTGTCATTCTCATCATTCATTCTATATATGTTTTGTCTATACTATATTATCTATACTATTATTTAAGGGGCTTCCTCTGTTTGGATTCCTTATTTTTTTAGTTCAAAAATGCCTCACACCCCTATATTTAAGTAGAGATAAAATTAAAGGACAATCCGGTAAAAATGCAACTCTAACTCCCACTAAAATATTGCCTAAAAAATAGGACAACTCTCTTATTAATTTTCAAATTAATTTATTCCCTTATAAATTAGATTTTCAAAATAAAAATTATATATATAAAAATGCTACCCTACACAGTATTTTTTTCTACAAAATAAGACCACAAAAAAAAAAAGCCTCATCGCACGCGCGAAGCGCGTGTGATGAGGCTAGTTATTGTTTAAGCAACTTCCCTTTTTTGGGATACAAATTTTAATATTTTTAAACAAAATTAAAGGACAATCCAATAAATATTAATATATATATATATATATATATATATATATCTAACTCCTAAATGTGGGATTACCAAATCATAGCACTCTCCTAATTGGTTGAGCTTCAAATGTATTCAATTTGTTTCTTTCTCAGTTCCTCTCTATTCAATTTCATTCTACTCTATACCATCGTCATTATTTTTTCTTAATTCAATATCCAAGGAAAAAAAAAAGGGTAAAATATCATTTTCATCCCTAAACTATTATAAAAGTTTGTTTTTCGTCCCTAAACTTTTAGAAGTTTTATTTTCATCCCTAAACTTTGCAAAGCGTTCTGATTTTCGTCCTTCTGTCTATTTCTGTTAGTTTTTTGTCTTATGTGTCTTGACAGAGTGCTGATGTGGTATCTGATTTGGACTAATTTATTTTATTTAAAAAATATGGACACGTGGCAAAGACTTATTGGCTTACATTGGAACATTTTTTTAAAAAGGCCAAAATCACCCCCCACCAAAACTCTAAGGAGTCGTTTGGTAACGTTGTTTTAACAACGTTGTTTATATTTTTTGGAAATACAAGTGGGTGAAAAAATGTGTAAAAATGCGTATAATATTGTTTAAAAACTGAAAACATGTTGTTAAACTCCTATACTAAACGGCCCCTAAGTCTCAGGCATGCCGGCGTTAACCCAGAATCCTTAAACCATGAAAACCCACCACCCTCACTCATTGAAAACCTTAAACCGGCGTCCCTAATCACCATTAGTTTCTGCCGTTGTCGAAGTTACATAGTGCTTAGTGCTTACCATGTGCCGCAAGCCAACCAAATTTATTAAAGCCACTCAAATACAACACGTAGTTCGTCAATGTGTGATGGAGTCTTCAACAATAGACACTAGGGACCAGTAAATCAGTTTATATAAGATATCCAATGGAGTCTTCATAATAGCACAACAACCCCAATAAACCCATACCCATCAAGTTATAGAAACAGTATATATACATTCAATAAAGCTATAAAGTAACAAATAAACAAATTTTACCTTATAAGGGAGTGATTAAACGTCTAGGACATTGAAGTTATTTTGCTAATTTTGGTCGCCGATTGGGCTGTTGTTGTCGGGGCCAAGGTTTCACAGTGAAAAAGGTTTCACGAATGGAAGGAGTGAAGGTCCAGGGAGTGAAAGGTGATTTTGGCCTCTCTCTTCTTCTTTTTTTTTTTCTTTTTTTCCACTTAAGCCAATAAGTCATTGCCATGTGTACATATTTTTTAAAATAAAATAAATTAGTCCAAATCATATACCACATCAGCACCTTGTCAAGACACATAAGACAAGAACTAACGGAAACAGGCAGAGGGACGAAAATCACAACGTTTTGCAAAGTTTAGGGACAAAAATAAAATTTTTAAAAGTTCAGGGATGAAAAACGAACTTTTGTGATAGTTTAGGGACGAAAATGATATTTTACACCAAAAAAAATCTCTACTTACAGAAACAAAAAAGTAGAAAACATCATATTCATCAAGTTTTTCTAATTGCTCATGGTCAATAGGTATGTACATCACTCTTTTCTAATTTGGGTTTTTTTTTTTTTAATATATATTTATTTTAAGAAATCAACAGTCTTCTAACAAAATTTTATCATCGGTATTGATCACTCAATCAACCATATTGTACTCAACACTCCACATGTCAAACTGAAATTTTCTGATTTAAACTTTGAAAAAACATTGCAAATACTTGAATTACAGAAAGTTTTTAAAATCTACTTGAAAATTTTTCTTTGAAAAAGATATAAAAGAAAACCAAAAATCCTTTAAAAAAAAATTGCCTCTAAAAAAAATATTGTCTAAACTTGTGAAAAAAAGTGCGGATAATTCTCACAAAATGTATAAACCCTCTCCTCCCCTCCAAATTCTCACAAAAAACAATAAACGAAAAATAAAATAAAACCTTCCAACTAGGTCAAATTGAACCGATTCATTATTTTGCTCATTTTAGTATCATAGTTTACAATAAAAAATAGAGAATTGTGAAAGTCAGTGGAAGAGTCAGGATTTCAACTTAGGAAAGGCAAGATTTAAAGAAAATATTAAACAAAAATAACCTAAAAGAAAAAAATCAATATCAATAACCAAATGAATAAAAAGTTGTAGACAATTGTAATTGTCATACAAAATTTATAAATGTAAATGTAAACTATAATTTATTTTTCATTGGAAGTTTAATTTATTGAATAGCCTTTGACCTTCTTTTTTTTTTTTCATATTTTGAAATTGTTGCATAGTCACTAACAAACAAAGTAAAAAATTAATCTAAATACATGTTTCTCAAAAAAAATATATATATCTAAATACCTAAAGTTTAAATATCTAATTTGATTCTTTAAATTCAATTGAGAAAATAAATCAATCTAAATATGTTAAGAATATAGCAATAACCTGTAAAATTGTATACAAGTATATATGTGAAAGTGACAGACAATCAATCATAGTTTACCACATAAAATAGTTGTGAAAAATATGTATAGTATTAATTGAGGTTGTAGAATAACTCAAATGGTTATGAATATAAATATATATTTTTTGGAGTTAAACACTAAAGTGCAGTGTATGGTAATTATCAAATTGACAACCTAGACAATTAAAAGCTTAAAAAAGAGAAGTTATATTACTATGGTAACTGTTAAGTGGCGTGAAGAACTGTAAAGCTTTCCTCTTTTTATTTTTGGGTGTCAAAGCTGTTTTTCTATAACAAGACAAGCTACTCTTTTTTTCTTTTCTTTTTTCCCTATGTCAAGCATAGCATTTAAGAAAGGAACATAGATGCTATAATATCCATGGGACTTTTCAGAAGGACTTTTGAGGACTGAACGGAAGATAAACTTTTAGTAAAATTTAGAAATCAAAATAGTATTTTACCTTATATTATTGAAAAAAAATTAATGTACAAAATTTAATTGACAAATAGAGTGCTAAGCCAAAGGTCTTGTAGTTAAATTGGCACCAGCATGTTGTAATTATTTCTCAAAGAAAAAAAAAAAGTGCTAATATTTTTATGCAGCCAAGGCTAATATTGTCAAACCAAATTAAACCTCGTGGCAATAGTGAGAGAAAAAAAAAAAAAAAAAAAAAAAAAAAAAACCCTTTAAAAGGACAGTTATAGAAGAGGCCGAATCCTAATAGGACTCAGTGAAGTAATAATAATTTGTCAATTTTGGTGTTCTTATTATTAATTAATTAATATATTATAGTTTTGTTGGATATTTCCATATATACTATGCCTCTTTTCGATATTTTGTAACTAAATTGCCTGTTCTTACAATTGCAAAAAAATGTGCAATAAAATCTAGCGTACAAACAATACTCTTTAGCTAATAAGCATTGCTTCGTTGGTTTCGAAACCACCTGATTTACATTTTGAGTGGTATAGTTGTGGATTTGTGAGGGAGAGGAGTATTCAGGTTCGGGTTTGAGTAGGTGTTTTGTTAGTTTTTAATATGGGTTGTTGACTAGGGTTTGGTAGTGGCTATTTCAGGTGTTCGACTGTAGTTTGTTGTTTGTTTGGTGGCTCGTGTGGTATATTGGATTTTAGGAAGTCTATGGTGGAGGCCTACTCTAGTTTAATTGGTATGTTTGTTTGTTGGATCATGAGGCGGGGTTTGTGGTAGATTGCTTTGGACAATAATGATGGTGGCTGTCCTTTACAGGTTTGCTGACGGTATTTGTGAAATTGCAAGTTGGACCCCAAATGACGACCCTTTTTTTTTTTTTTTAAGAACAAAATGGGTGAGCGAGGGTGGTCATTGTGGCAGATCTCATGGTCATGACCATTAAGGCACTCACCCGCTAGAAAATGTTGAACTGAGCTATAAATACTACTGTCTGGGGTGACAACAGACTTCACCCTAGCCCCAAATGACTTATCTACCAATTTTAATTAGTTGATTCAATTATGAATCCAAGGTAGTTAATTTGCGTAATGTTCAAATCAAAATTAAAAGTAAAACACATATAAACACAAACATATAAAAGAGATAAGAATTTGTTCACAAAATGTGAAAACAAAAATACCTATTAAGGAAAAACACTTCAGGGACAAAACCCCCCACAAGGTAAATTTTGCTATAAGAAGTTGTTGTGGATTTGTGTTACAACCTGTACTCACAGAACATCGTCATATATGTTGACAAACTACGTACCTGAACTCCTCACTCTTGCTAGTTACTACAGAGTCTGTCTTGTTTCTTTTGTGTGATCCGTTTTGCAAACAACCATCACTTGTAAGCCAATCCTTTGGCAACTCCAAGAGCTTCTTGAAGATTTTGAAGTCATTTCTTTGTTTTCAATGAACAAAGTCCAATACACATATGTGGGCAATCAAGGTGGTTGGATCAAATTAAGAACCTCTCTAGGATATTTAATGTAGAGGTTGCAAAGACAATTGAAATATCCTCAACTTTAATATTTATTTTTGCAGCCGTCTTTATTTCCGGAGATTAGGGTTAAATTTTGGCTTTTATACGTGAAGGGGCTAGGGTTGAGGTGGTCACAAAACTGCTTTTGAAGGTAAAATTGTGACCTCCATAAATGTATCTTGCAAAGGGCATGTTTATTTTTGTGGTTGGAAACCGTACTTCAAAGTTCAGGTTTTTATAACTTCATTCTTTTTTTTTTTTTAAAGTGCAATTTTTTTTTTAAATGATCAAAAATACTTATTTTCAAAATATTAAAAAATGGTACCGAGTACCAACATAGACGCTAGTTACTTTATTGACCTACACAGGCAACACTTTTTGGGAGCATAATCATAAATTTAATTCATTTTTATGTATCTAAATTTCTACAAATCATGATTTCATAAAGAAGAAAAAAAAATTCAGATCTAAATTTAATTCAGATCTTTAATAACAGTATATTCTCCTTATAAACCAAATTACATATGCACCCACAAATTTTTTTTTTTTTTTTGATAAATATGCACTCACAATTTGATGATATAATGTCCCTATCTACATGAATCAAGGCATAAACCGAAGTTATGGTCACATATAACATAGGTGTACTACATAATCCTTTCACAGTTGAGTGTGTATTGGGAATCCAAGATAACAAGAGTGGCACCATAGTGAGCCAATGCACCCATGACCACGAAAACATGAAAGATTTGATGACTATGCCCTGCCAAATCGAACCAACCGGGCTTCCACCTCTCTGGAATTCGAGTAACATAAATAAATGTCCCTGTCAAATAAGATGTGGCCATGGCCAACTCATATGTTAGGGTAGTATTGCGCTGAGGATTACCCCAGTTGATAATAAGAGCATGGATTGTAGGGACAATGCCAAATAACCCCATGGATGAGAACAAAAAAGCTCGAAATCCACGATATTTGCTACTTGAAAGTGAAGGAGAAAGCATTGTAACAACAGTGAATATGCCCATTGCCGTGATACCACCAAGGTAGACAAATTGCCAAAGAGGGTCACATTCGAATATGTAGTAAATTGGAGGAAAAAAGGAGGTGATGATCATAATGGTTATTCCAACATAGTCTATTCGCAATAACATGAGGTTTAAGTGGTGAGAGTGACAAGAAAATAGGTGGCAAACACTGCTTGAGAGGAGGCAAAACATCGAGCCACTCAAGAAGACAAAGAATGGCCACCGTGATGCGGTGGCAATATCCATTTCTGGAGATGTTACATGCTTCAAATCAATGAGTTTTGTTGTCTCCTGCAAGATTAGTGTTATTAATGTTTGTTTCTTCAAATCAACCAAAATAAATTGGGATGTATTTTAAGTAAAATAGCTTGGAGTGATTTGATTTGATCATAAGGTAACTTACTACAATGAAATCTTTGGAATTATGAGAAATATTTGTTTCAGCACTATTAAGCATAGACCTGCAAGAACATTACAAAGGGAATGTGTATATATAATGAGGGACGTGTGATTTCAACTTGATACAAGGATAAATTTTAATCAAGGATGAATATATATGATAAAATTATTGCAAATTTTACTGTAAAAAAATTCAAACATAAATAAATGCCTTTATCTAAAAAAAAAAAAATTATTATTACTTTTGAGATTAATGACACATAAGTAAAATTTATGTAGCATCATGATTAATTGGCATCAAAAGAGTGCCATAAATAATCATAAATTCTTAGTTGTTGAAAGGAGATTTTCCTAGCATCTAGGTAGGACCTAGGAAAAGGATTTGTCCATTTCCTTCATATGGGGCCCACTCTTTATGCAAGAGAAAACAATGCTCTCAAACTACCCAATAAATTTTCATTTAAGTATTTATAACTTATAGTTACGTTTGGGATTTATTTATTTTTCTAAAACTGAAAACTTTTTACTGAAAGTATTTTAGATCAATGTAGAAACTAGTTGAAATAGTACAGTAAAACCTACGAATAGTACCAAAAAGTATAGTGTAACCCATAAATAGTAGTAAAAATAATCTTTGTCAAACGGACACTACATATGCAATAATCTTTGCCAAACAAACACCACATATGCAAGCACTTTTCTGCTCATTGAAACCTCGATTTGATAAATATCTAACTTTCTCTATACCTCTGTTTAGTGGGCCTTGACTAGTGAACAAAAAATTAGTTGTGCCTACATTTCCCATCAGATTAGTTTATATTCAATCCTGAATCGACAAGTATAGTTCCATCCACATTAAGGATTAGTTAAAAAGCTTTCGAACTTGCAAAGCATTCATATCCAGCTTAAATAGCATAATCCCACAAATTTGGCCAATAAACTCCAAAAAAATACATCCACATCAATATGTTATAGTTCTTGTCCAAATTTAAGACTTAAGAGGCACTATAACTTATGCAAAACATTTTTTTTATTAGTTGCTATGTGTGAAGAGAGTGAAATAATTAAAACATAAGAAATTTTTTTATTTTAAATAGAATATAAAATAAATAATCAGATGTAAAGTATTTTGAAATGAAGTTAACTAAAATAAGAAATGTAGATTTTTATTCTAAAATAAATAGTTATAATATTTGAGTTGAGGTGAATGATCTAGAGGCAATATATGTGACAAAAGATCAAACAATCTAAAACAAAATGATTAACTAATAAGTACACAACATTTTTCAAAACAAAATTTTTACAATATTAAGTTGTCAAGTTATTAATAGTAGACAATAAAATAATATTCCTAACAATGTCATATGAAATAAAAAACGATTTATCAATTTTAACATATTGTGTAAAAACATGTTGCACATGTTTGACTGCTAGTTAATTGGCACCACCGCATGTGGTTTTGATTCTACAGGCCGCTCTGTCGTCTATGAATTAAAATTTCAAATTAAATTTGCTCCAACTGTAACTGTTGAAAACTTTGAATCTTTGATCCAAACCTACTAAAATAATGCAATACTTTATTTATAATCAGTATATGTCAGGGGATATTCCCATCAAAGATTCAAATTGCACTATATTTTTAAATCCAGACCCCCAAAAAAAAAAGAAGGTTTTCCTATTGTTTATCTTTTCTTGAAGCTAAAAGAAAAATCAATATTTAAGTCCCCACAAGTAAAAATTTTCAAAAAGAAATCTTCAGCAAACCTGGTAAAGAAGCCAAGAAGATCAACAACCTGAGGCACTTCCATCAAATTCGCCAGAGTCAATCCCAAAAATAAAATGAACCCAAGTAAATGCCTGAAAATACGTAAATTGTGAACTAAATTAAACTAATAATTAAGCACAAACCCTGAAAATAAACATCAAAGTTCATGCATAGACAAATAAGAGAAATGAATTAATTAATTCTATGTTTTTTTTTAAAAAAATAATAATAAACCAAAGATAAAAACTTTAGACATACGTCCAAACATTGAGAGTTTCATTATGCCAACGAAAAATGCTGAAGAGAGCTTCCTTGAGAGGCCAATTGGATCTGTAGTAATTGTGTATGAACTCATTGTCCTTCATGTAATCTGGCAACTCCCAAAACGACACCAGAGCAAACCGTTTTGTTTTTTCACGGTCTTCATGATGATGATGATGATGATCTTTTTTCTTATTCTTGTTCTTCTTTGTGTCATGAGGAAATGAGTTGTTGATGATGGTGGCCTCGTTGTTGTGGTGGGTTTGATCCATTGCTTCTTTTCCTTTTCTTTTCCACACACCTCCTTCAATGAAACTCATTGTCCGTGCAGTGGCCAAAGGATGTGGGGAAGGGGCATGAAAATATAAGAGATGGTTTTCAAGTTTCAACTTTTTTGAGCCCAAGTTTCAACTTTAAAGTCTTTTTATGAAAGTTGTAATAGAAGCATATGCTCTCTCTCTCTCTCTCTCTATTTGTTTGTGTGAGTTATTGGAGAAGTCACAAGTCACAACTACCAACTGCCAAATATAAAGACTCTCTCTCTCTCTCTCTCTCTCTCTCTAATCTCTATGGGGTTGGCCAACTCTTGCAGCTCTAGCAGTAGTGGTTGGTTAGCTGCTTAAAATTAATTAGTGTCATTTTCTGGTCAACATGTAGAATAAGAAGAAGATCAATTTAGAGATTCATAATCTAACGATTAACCACCAAGTTTCATTAATTGAAAACTTTTTAGGGGGGAAATTGTTGGCATTAATTGGTGAATTTTTTTTTTTTTTTTTTTTTTTTTGAGAAAATGGTGAAAGTTTTTTTTGTGTTTCCAGTTTCCACATTTGTGTCATATCGCTATGATGCGTGAAGTGTGCAACGGGTTACTTAAATTTATCCTAGAAGCAACACATATATAGTACACAATGAGACAAAAAACATTTCCTTTAATCTTGGTACGTTTTCGAACAAAATAAGAACGTGGCAACATCTCATTAGTTGTCATGTATTGGTATAGCTTATAATTTGCATCAAAATCTCTTTCACACTAAATATGCTTTTTTTTTTTTTTTTTTTGAAAGGTTCACACTAAATATGCTTAATACAATGGTTAATTGACTGATTGAAGATATAACAACCTTGCAAACCGTGAGAACTCATTTATTCCCAATTGATCCCCGCGGCTTTAATTATGAGAAACACAATCAAGTTCAAGTAAGATAATGATTGTCAATTAAATCCCAAGTTATGATTACGACTAATGCTAATTTTAAGCTAATCTAACAATTTACAGCCTAATTGTGTATATGATTAGCCAATTACATTTGCAAGCATGGATTAATATGAAAATCAACACAACCACAGTAAATAAAGGCACAATAACACGTACACTAATGTGTTATCGAAGAGAAAAACTCGAGAATTGGATGAAAAAAACCTCTCTATGGCCTCATTGCTGAAAACAAATCACCAGAGTAGATAGGTGTAATACAATTTACTTACAAAACCCTCCAAATAATGTGGCAAAATTGTACTCAAGCCCTCTAAACTCCTACTCACAACTGACTTGTAAGTCCTTTTTCTACTCTAGCTTTCGAATCTGCAATTTTTCTCCAATTACAACTTCAAGCCACCATGGTTGATTCTATGGGGCTCTAATGATTCCCAAAACTCCAATCAACACTCACAACTCAAAGGTAGTGGTGGGTGTGATGGAGATAATCTCCTTCCAAAGATTTGACAATGGTAGAGTGAGAAGGTAGAGAAATTCAATGGTGTTTGGCTCTCGATTTTTCTAGGTTTCTATCAACCTTCACATGGGAATTCAAGTTTAATTTCTTGGGAAATGAGGAATATCGAGGCGAGGTAAAGCCGTAAAGGCTGGAATGGGAGGTAAGATCATAACATAATTTACTCTAGTTCTGACAACTTTGGTCGACCGAGTGTCCCGTGAGATTACTGCCTCAACAACCTATCAAAATCTTCTCACAAGCCATTTCGCTACACATCTTCAATTTCACTCGATCAAAATTCTAGCTTGAGCAACTTCAGTTTTAGCACTTTAAACATCCACCAAATTAAGCATTTACCCACAAAGTACAAATTACTAGATAAATGA
This sequence comes from Quercus robur, assembly GCF_932294415.1. Classification (NCBI taxonomy): domain Eukaryota; kingdom Viridiplantae; phylum Streptophyta; class Magnoliopsida; order Fagales; family Fagaceae; genus Quercus; species Quercus robur. Next base: position 84,640,311 of record NC_065535.1, read on the forward strand.
ATGTTTAATTACAAGAAAATTTTGACACAGAATATGCTAACACTATAAAGATAATTGGTTTACATTCTTGATTACTATCTCTTTATGATGCCATGTAATATAATTGAAATTGATTTCCCAAATACATTTAATAAGTATTATATATGGGACATAATATAATTTCTTATAAAATGCATTGCATATTGCATTGCATATCACGTGGAACATTGGTTAGTTTTATTAAATCCAAACTTTATTTAAAAAAATAATATATAAAAAATTAAACCCAAACTTGGATTAGAATCTGGTCCCTAATGGACAAATTTTTAATAATAGAAACAAAATAGTCACTTATCTACCTTTACCTAAAGTGTAATTTTGTTCTTATTGGTAACTTGATCCCTTTAAATTTTCATAAAACTGTCACTTAAATATGACTTGTCTTAATTGGCTCTTTCTTCTTCTTCTTCTTTTCTTAAGTGGTAAGATTGATTGATATTATAGTAAGTCAAAAAACCAATTAAAATATGTTAAAGAGGGTTTTTTTTTTTTTTGGCACCTGGTGTCCAAGACTTTGTCCTAACTAATCTTGAGGGTGCATAAGCCCTTGGCAAAGAGTTTCCCACAAGTGCACCTCAGGTAATTCAAGGGGTGATTAAATTCTCCCAATCTGATGGCTCCAAAAAATCTGTTAAAAGTTTTATAGTTCAATTGATTGATATTTTCATTCTTTTTCTATCGTTGATATCTAAGATTTAAATCTCCACAATCTCAACTATAGACTTATTAAAGAAAAATGACTATTTAAAAATTTGAATAATTTCTACATAATTGTCAATCGAATACAGCTCAACTGATGCTTTATAGTTTATCCTCTCATTCCCATGATGATGAAATAAAGTGTGAAATCTTAGTTTCAAAGCTCAATGAATGAATGCATATGAAATTTAAATCCAAAAATTCCATATAAATCATATATCAATTTGACCATTAAATTTCACATTATTTACTATCAATAATTTCACTGCAAGAAATTGGATTTGGCATATCTACCGAAACAGCACAATCTTCATTAGTAATCATATTTACTTCCCATCGTAATCCGTGAAGAATGACAGATCATAAATGGGTAGTTGCAAAATTTATCTCAGTTTTTGGTACGAGTAGTCCAGCTGTTTCTTATCCGATTTTTTTGGTTTGATTGGTGGAGTCGAGTCGACAAGACCATTTCTATTATGTGTCACTGTTGTTGTACATTACGGTATTTATTGATCAACTACGACACATGGTTGCGCTTAAGAAACGTCAAAACGAAACGTAAACACCAAGCACAAATACATTGCACTGAAAAGAAAACTTTATTGAAGAGAAAATGATGGAGGAGGCCTTACCATCTCCTTCCATGAGGAATTGAAAGAGCAATAGCAACGTAACAAACTAAATTCTGTGTTAAAAAAATTGGAGACGCCTGGGCAGTGGATTGACCAGATTCGATGTGGACATGTAATAAATTTTGACACATGGTTGCATTGTATGGGCCTATCAAGTCCAATTCATAGGATATTCAACCCAAGTTATGTCCCTAAAAAATTTATACACTAAAACGCTAAGTTTATTCCATTGTAAATTGTTTTACAAAAAACATTTTCATCAGCATATTTTGTTTGTTTCATTGTAAATTTTGGTAAATTTGAAACACACTTGACAGTAAATTTTTTTGTAAAATGTTGTAAAACTTTTATTAAAAAATTATAATAAATAAATACATAAAGACCATGAGAAAAATGAAATTTTTTTTTTTTTTTCAAACAGACTCATATATATATATATATATATATATAATATGACTATCAAGATCAAAAGAAATCAAAGACTGAATTAATCACCAAAAATTCATGAAAGCAAAGAAATCAACGACAATAAAAAAACCAAAAATAAAATTCCAAGTATAAACTTCTATTAAGAAGTGCATTTCTCCAACAAAGGCACCACCATATTCTACTATTTATATCTCTTGTAGCCTTTCTTCAATCCTTCTCCCATTCTCTCCTTGTAACCATAAAATCTTTCAATCTTCAATTCTCACTTTCAAGCTTTATTACAAGTGTTCAAATTTTCAATAAGTACATTCATTTAAGAAATACTCTTAGAAACCTTTTAATAGGAAAGGAAAAAAATAACTGATTTTTCTTACATTTTTTTTTATTTCCATAAAAGTAGAATCAAAATTTTCATAAAATAGTTCATTAACAAATATTTTAAAGGTACTCGTTAACCAGACTTATATATATTGTGAGAAACCGCGCCCCCCGACCCGTTTTATAGGATGTTGGGCCAAACCCACGTGAATGGGTGGAGTCGTGTTATTGTCTTTCAAAATGAAGGTTCGACTAGTTATATTTTCCCCTTTAAATTAAGGGTTTTACAATGAAGTCGCCACTTATTTAATTATTGGGATAAATAAGAAAACCAAAATTGAAAAATTTCTCATTTTATTAATTTTCAATTGAATTTACATTGATCATAGGAAAACTACATGGTTTTGGTCCTAGATACAATTTAAGATAAAGTACATAGCTTTGTTTCCTAGTTACAATCTAGAAATTGAAAATTACAAGGATAAACATTGGTCTATCAACCTTTGATCTAAGTTTGGAAGCTATGTTACAAGGTGGGAAGGTGTTAGGCACTCACCTTGCACGGTGAAACTGGTCTTCTAGACTATGGTGGCCAACATTCATATCATATCATCCAATATGTTATTAATCAATTTGCATGTTGAATTTAAAGTGTGTGCATGTGATAAACCCTAATTCAATTTATTAAGAATTTCATTTGGATTGAAAAATAAATTCTAGTGAATGTGTGTGGATTGTGATATCCTAGATTCAAGGATTTGAAATAATTATCAAACAAACATGTTTTTCATATTTTTTATAAGGATTTAAGATTAAAACTAGTGTTATGCATGAACATGTAATGAACAATAAAAAACATTTGAAGAACACATAAGAACATTCAAACATACTCAAGAGAATTCAAATAGTTACCATCTTGCTTTAATCCTAAATTTTCATCATGGCAACACAAAAAAAAAATTAGGGAAAGAAATTATACCTTCATGCAAGATCCATATGGTGAAGGAGGTGACTCTTAGTAAAAATCCTAAGGGTGGAGGACAAGAAGAGTTAGGTGAGGAAAAGTGAGTCTCACTCGATACCTTGAGTCTCAAAAAGACCAAGATATGACAAGACTACTCAATTTCACTAAAACTCAAGAGAGGGGAAGAGAAGGGGTTTTTTCATGTGTCTTGGAATGAAGGAGAGGGGGGGCTTATATAGTAGTGGTGGAGGAAATATGAATGGAATGCCATTTAATGAGGATTGACAAAGAATCATGAACCTAGACCTCATTTTAGCCTTTGGAGAAATCTGGTGCATTAAATGTGGAGATTGGTGAGAGTGGAGAGTAAGCAAAGTTCAGTTTTCTCGTAGCTATTATAACAGTCTGTAGAGCCAACTTCAAAAAAAATCATATTTTACTTAATTCTGATTGGAATTGTCTCGTTCTTGTGCTCAAATTGAAGCCCCGGATGTCTAATTTCTGGGAAAATTAAACGCATTTACAGATTCAAAATATTCTAAGAGATATCAATGAAATGGTGAGCAGAGGTCATTTGTTAGAAAACAATTTCAACATGATTAGCATTAATACGTCTCAAATTAGTTTCCAATTAACATTAATAGGCTCCAATCACTCCCATTTCAGACCTAATTAGTTCCAAATTTATCCTAATTAAAAGATAATTGCACAAATTACTCATTGAATGATTAATGTTTAACTATCTAGTTAATTAGATGTGTGCAACCCTACCATAAAATATAGTCCTAACCAATCAAATTATGACACATCATCGATCTCAAATTGATTATACTTATAACCAATTAAAATCAATTGTTCATAATCACATATAATCGGACTCAATTAGTGATAATGCATCTCAGCCATTAAAACTTGATTTGATAATAACATTCAATCTAATGGTTCGATTAGGGTTATAACCAGTCGATTTAATTGTTAAAACATCAAGATCATTTTGCTGAAATGAGATTAAGGACTTAATGACCAAAATCAAGATGCATATTTCCAAGGCGAAATTATCTTTTTACCCTCCATGTGAGGTTAAATGCAGATTGCAAAATGGGGTGTTAACATATATATATATATATATATATATATATATATACATACACCACATTTTGTGTTTCACTCTACGTTCCACCAATCACAATTTGTCATTTTTTTTTTTTTTTTCATTTTAAACTTTGGCTATTTTCTAAGGAAAGTTAAACAAATACATAGCAAGTTGTGACTGGTGGAACATAATGTGGAATACAAAAAATGGTATAGAGGATTTATATTTATATACACACACACTAGCTTCTAAGCATGCGCTTAAAGACTTTTCTATTTTTTTAGATAAAGGTTAATAATTTGCATCTATTATAAGCATGTGTACACCCTTCCTTAGGCTCAATGCTTATAAGGTAAGGGTGGGAGGCGTCTCTCCTCGATGTGGGATTGAACAAATCTATGAGGGTGGCATCGGTCATCGGCCCATTCCCAAAGCGGACAATACCTGATTGGGGAAAGATTCGTTTCTCCCACAAGTAGTAACTGTAATTTCTTTTTTGAATGTGAAGGAAAAAAATCTTAAATTTTGGGAATTCTCTTTTTGAATTTAAAATGAAATTTGTTATTTAACATTTATGACCCTATTTCTAAATAAAGTTATCCTTCATTAATGAGGATATTTTTAAATCACATAAAAATCCAGTTAAAAGAGGAGAATCCTCTTATATATACTAGCCTCTAAATACGTGCACACGCTCGTGCTCAAAGGCTTTTTTATTTTTTGAGTAAAGGTTAATAATTTGCATCTATTATAATTTAGATTTTTTTTTTTCAAATAAATAAAATGGATAAACTTTAGAGATAAGCAGTAACTATAATTTCTTTTTTAAAGGTGAAGGGGAAAAAATCCTAAATTTTAAGAATTCTCTTTTTGAATTCATAATGAAATTTATTATTTGATATTTATGACCTTATTTCTAAATGAAATTACTCTTCATTAATGAGAGTATTTTTGAACTACATAAAAATTTAGTTGAAAAATTAGAATCCTCTTATATAAAGTATAGACTAACATCATCATGCGGTCCACATGTGCGACGAGGCTCTTTTTTTTTAGTTTAATGTAATTTTTCAATTTTAATTTATTTATTGTTAGTGAGGTTACACAGGAAGAAATTTTTTGTAAACTAAAATTTAAGATTTGAAATTGAGTAAACTGCTAGTTTAGTATTTGCTACTTTTTAGGAAAAAAAATGTTTCAAACATGCGTGAGATATATTGGGGATATTTGCAGACTAACATTGTGAAGGGATAGAATATAGTAAGTTAATATGGGTTTGAAAAATCATTGCAAACTAGCATCTCGAGTTTTAGAAACTCAAGTTCCATATAAATCTCGAGGCTTAAAGACTCGCTTCTTGCTTGCTGAGTTGGACATGTTAATGTCACATAGATCTTGAGTTTTTAAGAGTCAAGTTTAAAAAAAAAATGAATCTCAAGTTTTTTACACTCGATTTCAAACAGAGATCAAAAAACGTACAACCCAGAAAAAGAAGAAAGAACCCGAAGAAAGAAAGAACCCAAAAAAAAAAAAAAAAAAAAACCAGAAGAAAGAAGGAAACCCAGAAGAAAGAAAGAAAGAAGAAGAAGATCCACAGCAAAGAAGAAGACCCACGGCACACACAAATCGAATCTCCATCAAGCACATCCCAATCGTCGACCTACGGTACAATTCACGATCTCCATCACCGAGCAAATGATCTAAACAAATTACACACAACTCTTAAAAATGTGAATGATTTGAAAGAAAAAGCTATGGAAGAGAGATGAACAAGATTGAGAATTTTTGTTGATTTTTCAACCAAAATTGCCTCAGCTGGTCTAATGCCTATGTGGGCATTGCTTGCTTTTTGTTGTCTTGGTTGTATTGAAAAGGGTCTTGTTGCTTTTTGGGTTTTGAAGGGTTGAACATCTGCTAGAGATTGGTGGGTTGGTTCTTGATTAGAGCTTCTTCTTTCTAAAGTCAAGTACGTTTGTGGGGATGTATTTTGTAGCTACGCACTGGAACTCGAGTCTTAGAGACTCAAGTTCCACGTGGAATTGATAGCTCTGGAACTCGAATTGTTAAAACTCGATTTGCTATTGAACTCGAGTTTTAAAAACTCGAGATGCTAGTTTTCCACTTACTTTCACAACTTGTCAACTAACAAAATTCTTCTAATAATAAGGTTAAATGGAAAAAAAATTCGAGATATATTTAAATAGAGAGTATGCTAATTTTTAGGAAAAAAAGTTTCTCTGATAGTTTTTTTTTTTTTTTAATTACAATTTTAACATTATTTTTTATTTTTTATGAAGAAAGATTATCTAATTAGATTAGGGGTATTCTGACATTTTTTGAAGGCATAACTAACTTTCTGAATCTTCTTAATATATAAAGATATATATATACACGCGCGCGCACGCGGGAGTACTAATCATCTATTAAATGTTTACTAGATCTCACGCTAATCAAATACGTACTATATACTATTCAATCCAAAAATTCACACTAATCAGATATGAGTACTATATACTATTCAATCTAGAAATTCATCTTTTACGTATATTTTTAAAATATTAAAACTTAAAATTAAAACATTTGATAAATGATATAGTTATTAAAACATTTGACTTTTGGTAAATTACTTTTAAAATCTTAGATTTTTTTTTTTTTTTTTTGAGAAGAAAGATAATGCGTATTATGATTAAGGCTATTAGAATCAGCCTAAAGTACAAAAACAACATTAGGTGAAACATCTTTCATCCAAATTACCATACAGGAAGAATGAATAGTTTGTACCATGCTAGTGATCTATGTCCACTTTGTAAGGCATCGATGAGAATCTAAGAGCCCCCTTCCAGTACAACCCAATCCATACCAATTTCTTTTGAATATGATTTGCTTAAATTTTGAACATTCAAAATGTTTTATTTAAACCTCAATGTTTGAATTAAATTTCATTTAAATCAATTGAAAATGTGAAGTTTAATGGTTGTTAATACAAAAAAGTGATAGAAGGTTTAAACAAAAAAATTTTAGAAACTTTGGGGCTTAAATGATATATTTTGAAATTTTAATGTTTAAATAAAATATACACAAAGACTCTTTTAAGGTTTAGAAGATATTTTACCGTTTAACTTAGGGTTGAACACAGTTCGGTGCGGCCGATGTTGGAGGTAGTTTTTGAGCTATGCCAACATTGTCAGAATCCTTCAAACGTAAACTGTCATGTTGCGTTTTTGGATTGAAATTCCAACGATATTGATTGCGATTTTCGTTAGTATAATGGTCGGTTACTCCAACCATCAACAAGAAAAAGGAGAACAAAAAGTTTACACAGCAACACAACTCAACCATGAAGAGAGAGAGAGAATATAGATTTCAGATCTCAAATGAGAGAGAGATTCTCAAATTGAAAGATGCATAAGCTTACGTCTTTGTAAACGTTATTGCCTGACCCTAATGAATCGCTCCCAAATATTTTTTTTCTATATACTCTCTCCTGTCATGTCCACCTCAAGGGATGTGAAATCCATTGCCCATGCCTCACCCTTTGAAGAAAAGAAAACATAAATATATTCTTTATCTATAACGAAGGAAAATGACCGTTCAAGAAAAACATATAATCTTGTCACAATCAACTTCCTACAACCAATCTTATATACCTGTGTGTTTCAAATTAACTAAATGTTCTGGATTCGTATGTTGCTCATACTGATCCTTGGAAGGTATTTATTTCCACCAATGCAGACAGATTGCACACACAGCACCCAAGCAGAACAAAGAGAAGCAATGCGGCAACAAAGCAAGAAATGAGAGAGAGAAAGAGAGAGAGAGGTTCATCCCAGAAACTCAGGTGCCATTGATACATAGAAAGTTGCAAGTTGCAACAGCTATACAAACAAGAGAAAATTTGGCTTCTTATTCCAAAACTCACAAGCCACTGAAAGCTTTACTTTGAAGAGAACAAATAAAAGATGATGAATATTGCCTTGATGTTATATGAATAAACCTCTAAAAAATACATCAAGGCAATTAAGAGAGCGCGGTTGTAAAACTTGTAAATTTCTAACCCTTGAGAAATCCTAATTTCTCCAAGGAAGCCCGGATATCATCACTACCAGACTCTTCATTTGTCTGAACAATGTTGGGGCTTTCAGATGGCAAGACATCCGAAAGTGGGTACGTTCTGTTAGCATGAAGTTGATTGGTGGCACTGCTACAAACACCCTTTAATATTACACTTGCGTGCAGTCCAACAAGCAATCCTTCGTAATCTGTGTCACCACATTCTCCAACAAAAACAACCATCTTCGACAACTCTACACCCCAACGAATATACAAATACCTGAAGAAAATGTGACAAATGATTAAATTTATGAAGAATAATATAGAAAGGGGGTGGTTACAGAAAATGACACATGCAGTTAAGATATTCTGCAAGTTTCAGGCATGTTTACATGTTATAGAGAACCATTAGTACAACTTCATACCTCTGCCATCATCATCAAATGTAAAGTCTAGTTCCATCATTCAATAGATGTCCCCAAAGATCTTTAACCACGTTGATTCAACCAAGAGGGAACAGATCACATTTACCAGTTTAATTTGACCAACCAATTTGCTAATTCACCTTTTTATTGTAAATGAAAGCAATTGTATAATTACTTACAAAAAGAAGTTTTAGAATGTTGAAAAATGTGGACGTTGTTTGACATTGAAAATAGATACAAATTAATTGTAAACTGTTCACTCCCACATAGCATCGACCTCTTACACCATTTGAAGCTTTTAGTAACTATTACATGTTTGCAATGCATTATTTATGTAACAATGTAGCAATTGTTATATTGGCACGAGAATCAATGAGATCCTGTAATTATGTTGGACGCCAGAAGGCACTTAATTCAGCCAAAATTCTTGAACATCCACAAAAATAATATTCCAAAGAAGATGAAGAAAGAGAGGTTTTTTTTTCCCCATTAGATGAAGAGGGAGAACGTTACCAAACTAAGTAAAAAATTTAGCTAAAATCATATGCCACTGATATAATAAGCACGAAAACTATACCGTAGGGCTTGGGAACGAGATGCCAGCACTGGAATTACATTAAGCCTGGTTCCATTTTGACAATAAACAACATGGCAACGCAGAGCCTGAATTCTGAGCAATTTCCTAAGCTCTTTAAGAGGGGGTACCTGCAAAGATAATATAAAAAGAAAGTAAAGATGATTTTTCAGTGTATACCCAATAGTATTGCACCTAATATGTGTGAAACAATGGAAGTAATTAAGTATAATAAATCTGAGAAAACAGATTCACCCTCAATTCGACTAGACTATAATAGTCATTTCATGCAGATATCAAAAGTCATTCCCCCAACGAGTAAAGAAATATTTACCATTCCTGGCTTTTGCACTTTAAAAGCATAACAGTAGTTGGTTGAGAGTTGTTCAGCTGAAGTAACAAGCTGTTCCCCATTCTCAGCCTTCTTATCAGTAATTGAAGATGCCCAACGAACCAAAGTCTTCCTCAAGCCCTCTCCACCCCAACGGTATTCAATATGTGAGTGGTAGTAAAAGTCAGCCACAAAGGGGCCATCATCTGGATTAAGAGATGAATAGTAGAGATCACTGCCACTGTTGCAAATAAAAGCATCAAAATCATGAGGGCTCAATCCCCCTGACACCAGAAAAGAGTGTATCTCAGATATGGTCAAGGACGTAGACAATATGAACCCCACAGATCCTTCACTCCTTTCCTTTTCTGCAGCTTCCAAAATCTTTCTGGTGGTTTCAAGTAGACCTGTATCAGTATCACAATCCACAGCAATGACAAAGAGATGTTTTCTCCTCCTCAATGCTGGAAATTTACCAGCGTGATCTGCTTTCTCTGTGGACCCAGCCTTTCGTGCATCCTTTGAAATGCCCTTTGACCAATTCAAAACAGCATTCTCTAATTTACTCTTTCTATCAACAGCATTACCTTCGGAATCTAAGGAATTATCATTTCCACTAGCTCCACTCTTTTCTCCATCCAATGAAAATCTTAGGTTCAAAGATATATCCTGTATGTCTCTCAAGGAATCCCCTGGAGACTCATTTTCTGATTCATCTTCATCATCATTTCTCTGCCACTGTGGATGCCTTGGTTTGCAACTGGTTATTCGAGATAGGTAAGTCTTGCAATGCTCTGGCCATGAAAATAGGTGAATATTCTTTAACCCATTCTGTCGACATCTTGCCCAAAGCTGCTTATCTGCAACAAGCTTTAGAAGAGCATCTGCAATGGACTGCTGATCATGGGGATCAATGAGAAGACCATTATCAAGTACCTGCAAAGACATATCCATCAGATTTGGAGAACCACAGTGAAACTCTTCCATTTATGACCATTAGATATACAATCTTCTGACCAATTTATTACAACCAATGAGTAAGCTTACCCGATGTATATCAACTGGACCTCCATTTTTTGTCGCAACCATAGGCAAACCATAAGCTGTTGCCTGTGGGGTCAAAAGATAAGAGCAGAACTTATATTTTTTTTTTTTTTTTTGAATAACAATTGATCTGTGAAACATAAACTCTTCAAAAGTACGAAACAAGCACCTCAAGTAGAGTAAGCCCAAATGGCTCGATGAAAGCTGGATTAATGAAAACCCCCTGCAATAAAATTGGATCAGAATGAAAATGTGACGACAAAATATCCTGCACATACATCTCCAAAAGTGCATGTGTGCTCAAAAAGGAAACATCCATAGACATCTTAACATGTATAATTAATTGAATACCAAAAGCAATTGAGAACAACATATTTATGAACAAAAATAAATGTTACAATGACAGCACTAATTAACTAAATTGATGAACACTAAGAAAGATGGTAATATTAAATTATTTATATTGCTAGATTCCAAAATGGTACACATTATATAGAAATACAAGCGTATGGTGCCACGCACATTAGCAGTATTGAACTATCTCCAACAACATGCCATTTTCCTAATTAAAGCTAGAGTGTTATCTGATACAGAAACTAGAATTACCTTTGTCTTTGCTGCTAGACGATATATGTCAGGAACATCGGACTGTTTGTGGTGTTTGGGATACGCAACTTGCCCATAGAGATCAAATTTGTCAATAAGCTTAAGCACTGAGAGGAGAACAGAAGAATTTGTGCCTGACATTTCATCAATTCCATCTCGATTACCCATAATTAGTGTCTGCATTGTACAGAGAAAAAGTAAAAGTATGATCAAAGGCAGGTGCATAAAATCCAATTTAGTGTCCATTTGAGATCAACTTTTTTTGATAATTTAGCAAGTCAACACAATCAAGAACACGTCTTTATTAAACAAGTGTCATGACATGCTTCAACATACAAGATTAGCAAGCTCTCTTAGTGCACGGCATTCTCCAAATGCTTTGACTAAAGTCGTGATGTTCTTTTTGGGATCTGGTCTAGCAAGAGCCAGTATCATGGGCTTACGAGGGTTGGAAAAGAAGCGCATTATCTGCAAAATACCAAGTTTAATGCGCACCAGTTCAGAAACCAAATAAAACAGGAGAACATAACATCTGGCATTAATCATACTATGTTAAGCAGAATATCCCAAGAAATTTATTGGCTTCAGTCTAGGGCACATCAAAGTAAGTGTATAGGGAATAATTTGAACCTCGGACCAGATATGTGGGTCTGGAGAAGCAGAATGTTCTTCATTTCCTTCTGATTCACCATCCACATCACCATCTTGTGGAATAATATGATTAAACTCCATTCCAGGAGGAATTACCTGCAGAGAGCAAAAATTATAAAATATATTAATAAATAAGCAAGAAATTACCTAGAGAACCCAGCAATAACATAACAGGAACAGGAAACCATTTATTTATAGAGTTTTAAAACACGGCAAAAACAAGCTAGGTTCACATGTAGTTCACAAACTAAATCTTATTTTCCAAATAAAATTATTATTAAAAAAATAAAATAATAAAAAAAAAAGACCTTCCAATTTGAATTTTTCTGGTTTAACTAAGAATCAATTTGCTCAGGTTTGTTTCTTTTAAGTCAATCACTCCAAAGATAGCTCAAGATCTATGATCGGAAGCTAGAAAACAGGTCAGGCCTCTTGCGTTTTGACATTTATGATATTGTAATCAATTAAAGAAACTACAGTTTCCACAAGGATATAAGAAAATGCCCCATTACTTACCAACATGCGAGGCATGAACCTGCCATAACAGCTTACATTACGCCTGATCCTTGCTCGTAGTTTACGCTCCAGAACTGGATCAAACCCATCATACAAACGCCATTGCTCCTCTATTTCTTGTCTGGTGCTAGTTATGACAATTTCAGAAGAATCAAGAGATAATTCCTCAGCCTCTATCCGACGCATAATTTTGTATGTCATATTTATTTCATCCCTAGTTTGGCGGCCTTGCGTTAAAAGTTGTTCTAACTTGTCTCGACCAAGTGAGTGGCCAGTAAAGAGCATTGGTACATTTAAAGCACCAGACAGAAGAGCAGCAGAGTCACCTGCATCTGCATAATGCCCATGGATGGCAACAGGCCAGATTGACTGCGCACCACCTATTTGCTCACCCAAAACTTTGGACATCTGTATTATGTGATTAAGCGCACCATCAACAAATTCAGGGATATAAGGCCACAGAAGTTCTTTGGGAATATACTTATCTTTCGGTCCAAATGGAATCCGAATAATATAGGAACCACTGCTCTCCCCCAAGTCATCCATGAAACCTTCTGAGTTTCTTGGTGTCAGCATCTCTGTGGGTTCACCGTAACTCCAATCTACTTCTGGGGAAGATACTTGTCTAGTCAACAAATCAACCCGATACACCCCTGGCATTGCGCCCAAGGCCCTTGCAAGTTCCACAACATACTTAACCTACAAGAACAGAAACCTAGATCATTTGGGTATCTACATAAGCAACTATATAAGATGTACAATTTAACAGCAAAAGAAGAACTATCATTTTATTAGGATTTGATTGATCAGAATTTCTACAGCAAAATATTACCTGACCACCAGTATCAGAATCACGACCAAGCTCCATATTTTCACCCCGGATAAGACCGTGAAGGCTGCACAGATAGTGATTGTTAAAAATAATTAATACCATCATGCATACAATAGAGGAATCAAAGTTTGTATACACTATACACCAACATTGAACAACACATTCACATCAATTATCATTACAACATGTTTAATATACTTTAATTCCCATAACCAGTGACTCAACTGAGGTCTATGATAGTTACAATTCAATCATTAGGTACATAAATCAAAAGTTGGAAGCAATTTATTGAATACAATGTGGTACAGCAAGACCAACTATTCGATTCAAAATCCCACTGAAGACCAAATCTGAAAAAGTAGAGCTTTAAAGTTCAGTTCATGCCTTATTAATACGATGTATAGCTTTTTCCCCTTCTGTTGATTAGTCCATGTCTCCATTGAATCCATAGAGCTGATTCTTGGCAATCTACTTCTGTTGCTTTCACCATGAGTTGATATGTCACTAACAACATCTCCTTTCTCTCCCTCTGATAAGTCTTCAGACATATCAGCAACTGCTTCTCTGCGGCCTCGTTCGCGTTCAAGGCGACGTTTAGCCTTCCTTTGGGCTTCTTCTCCCTCAAGCTAACAAAAAAAATGGATAAGACATGAACATGATCTCTTGTTATTCAGGAAACTCAGAATTTGTAACAGATAGTTGTACTTGTACAAGCAACAATAAATTGGCATTCAAATGTAGAATAAAAATTCAAGAACTTCACACTTTGCACAGTGCTCAGATCAAAGATACCCAAAGAAATAAAATGATTTCTCCTATAATTAAATAATCAACCAATTTTTTAAAAACTAGTAACAGCATTTGTATTGGGCACAAAGTCAGCATTTTGAAATTCAAAATGAATAATGTAAAGTTGTGATTTCCAACTATATTGTGTTGGTTTTAATTCCGTGCCAAATTTGATTGTAATTTCTTCAATCATTTTCCTTGTATGTATATGGGTTTAATTATAAGGGATGAGTGTGAGAGATCGGTAAAGAATCAAGCTTCAAAAGTTGAACAAGTGGATTTCGCGACTGGATCATGAGTTGCTTGCAACAAGCAAACTGCGAAAAAGTCACGTGTAGAGCATATGACTGAAAGATGAAGAGTCGTGTTAGGTTGTCATTTTTGTGATTGTCTCACAGGTGCGAAGGACTTACGAAAGTCTTTGTTTGGCAAAAAGTTACCAAGTTTTTATCCACACTATATATACCCTCATTACCCATAAATTGTATGGAGTGTTTTTCAAAGAGAAAACCCTAGAAAATACACTTCAGAGTTAAAGATTGTTATACCCACAATCATCTACAACATTCCCTTGTGATTTTCCTCGACTCCTACCTCTCCATCTCTAGATCTTTTGAGAGGTTGCTAGCTCAAACATTTACCACACCCATTCTAAATGTAAAGTGAGATTTTGGTGCCGCTAGGAAGCATTGGAAGGAGTCATTCATTGGCGGATGCAATTGGCCTAAATTGCGGGATCCGAAAAGTTAGAGAAGACAAGGCTCCGAAAAGTCAGTTAGTAACAGGAGTTTGGAGGGCTCAAGTACATAAAGTAGACTAGGCTTGGAGGGTCTTTTGTTATTTGTGTATTTCAACTTTATTCTCTAATGGATCGATTTCGACTTGGAAGGTCGTGGAGAGGTTTTTTGCCGACTTCTTCAATTTCCTCTTTATCACTTCGATAACATGTCTAAGTGTTATTTTGTATTTGTATCTCTCTTCCCTACACTTTAAACTTTCATTTTATTGTTGATGATAGATGAATATGGCTTAGGGTAGTGTTATTGGTTCATTGCACTTATTTACTCTTGTTCCGCTAAGTTGAAATAAAAGCAATCTAGTCATAATTTTTAATTGGGAATCTGAACAAGCTGTTGTGTTTTAGCACAGCTTTCAAATAACATAACAAGATTTAAACATGAAATTCAAACCCCCTTTTGATGACAATAACCGAATGCTCAATCAGAGCCAAAAACCAGTTCACAAACTTTTACCTCAAAAACTCCCATCACTCACTAACTCTGCAAACTACTATAAAAATTACACAGAGGCAAACAATCCCCATCAAGCAATTTTACTACCATTTCACAAATATCAAAACTTTTCTTCACAACAAAACAGACCCAACACTTCAATAACTCAGCTAAACAAACAAATAAACAAAATTATTTATAAAAAAAAAAAAAAAAAAAAAACCTGCTTTTTCTGGCGAGCCAAGTTCCAAATCCTCCAACACATATTCTCCAACCTCGTATTCCTCTCCTGGGGGCTCCTCGTCGCTGAAGCCTGTCACACGCCACGTCATCATCATCAGTTCTACTTCTAGAACAGACACAAACAACCTTCTAGAACAAACTTATCAAAAATAAAAAATAAAAAAAAATTCACACACAGACACAACCATAGATATAGTCACTGAGAAGAAAAATAAACACCATTTGAGTGAGTCTATTTGTACCTTGACCCAGGAACGGTGGAGATCGGTCTCATCGAAGCCAGTGATGACTTCCTCAACGAAATAGCGAGTGGGGCTGAAGTGGCCTCTCTCTCTGAGCAAAAGAGATGACTTTACATCGTCTAAGGCTGGACCCACGTCCAATATAGCTTCCAAGTAGCTGTTTATCCAATCATTTCCGGCCATTCTGATTTCTCTTCAAGCTCGAACTCTCTACAAAGCTCGCTTCAATTTCGATTTCTCCTCTGCTTTTATTTATAACCCAAAAAAAAAAAAAAAGAGAGATATTCTTTTTGGTTTTCAGACACAAAAATCTGTATGTGTTTTTGTAGTTATGATAATTGATAAGGACAAAGTAGTAAGTGTGAGGAAGAGAGACACAGAGTGTGGTGTTTATATATGGGAGGGACTCTTCTCTGGTATTTACTGTTTTTGGCTTTGCATTACATTACGAGGAAATTTTTTTTTTTTTTTCTCAAAAAATAAATAAATAAGTTGGGATTTAAAAGGTGAGCACCCGTTTGAGGAATTTGAATAATATTATTTGTATTTTTTTGAAATATATATAGGTAAAAAAGTGCATAAAAATATATATAATATTATTTAAAAATTAAAAATATGTGAATAAAATGCTCTATTAAACGGATCTAAATATTCGAATGATTCTCTTTTTATGTCGTATGGGAGTGATACTACTCTTGCCGTGCCGTGCAATTGACTACAATAAAATTTCCCTTCATCAGTGAAACTTTCGGCATTGGATGCATTTTTGTTTTTATGCTGAATTTATGCATTGGGTACAACTCATATGCTTCTAAAAAAAAGGGTACAACTCATACAAGTAATATGCATATATAATGCATGTACATGAAGTTTACATTTAAAGGTTTTTTTTTTTTTTTTGGAAAGTAAGTTTACATTTATAGTCATTACAATAAACAAGGAAGACTCGAGCTGAGTATTAAAAGTTCAAATTTATTCATCTAATTTTAATTCAAATACAAGTTGAGCGTCAACTCACCACCAAATAGAATTGTATGTTCAAACTTATTTTCTTTTCTTTTTGTTAAACAAATCTGGGCTTATTCACGAGTTACTTGATTAACTTATATATATTTGAACCCATCTCTATGTATTTGATCCCATTTCTTTTTGTCATACTTGATTGCATGTTCAAACTTGTTTCATTAGATTTCTTAGAAATCTATAATTTAAAAAATGTGTAACTTTTGTAGAGTTACACTAGGTGTAATTTAAACCCATCTGTGTGTGTGTAATAGAAACATGACTAAAATTTTATATTTCTTCACAAATTTATGAATTTTTACTACAAATAATAATTTACCATTATATGAACCTAATACAAACTTATACAATCAAATCTCAAATCTATATAAATCATGGTTTAAAAAATCAATACAGTTAATGAACCGTTTTTACTCCATGTTCCCGATTTTTGGCAATTTTAGGGTTTTTTACCGAACCGGATTGGTGTTCGATTCTCAATTGAATCGGTTTAACTAACAATCTAGTTTATAAAACTCAAATATAAATGCATTTCTAAACAAATGTACACATAAAAGCATAATATTACATATAGTTAAATCAAATCTCATGTTCACGAGCGAACAAACGTATGTTTGAGTTTGACTCATTTAATAGTCAAGTCTAACCTTGGGCTTGAGCTTGTTTGCTAAATAAACAAACATTTTCCTGAACCAAGTTTGAGTTGTTCATAAACATCTTGTTTAATTAAAAACCTTATTCACAACTAGATTAAATTATTTTTCTTTCTTGAATTAATGATAACATACGAGTTTTAAAATTATATTTAAAAAATAAAATTGCAAGCTTTAAACTTATTTTTTACAAGTAAATTCACATCTATAAGACCTATATAATATATATATATGTAGGCACACGATTTGCGTTAAACCGCAGTTGAGTTGGGTTCGCACGTAAATGGGCCCGTACAATATCATTTGTAGAGAGTGGGATCGAAAGGCTAAGTTATGTTTACCCGGTTGTGGTTTTGTTAAGATATTTAAGCATGGTTCCAATATCTGTGCCTCTGAAGCCCTTTCTCTTTTCCGTGGAACTGGAGGAGCCCCCCCTTTAGGTTACATATTTTTTCTTTTATACTCGCATGCGTTCAATTTCCTTCGTCCACGTGTAGGGTCGACCCTTTCAAGACTGATACTTGTCCCATCAGTTTTAGACCCGAGTTGTTGGGGAGTAGTTGAGTAGGCTAAAGAAACACGACTCTGTGAGAGGCAAAACTCTGTCTAGGGCAGGTAGTATGGGCAGCCTTTTCTAGATATTTTAGATTTCTTACAAGATTATCCCTATGCCACTTTTGCCCCTTTCCTTAGTGTAGTTCTGGGCCAGTCGAGGGCTGTACCCTCCTCGGCGGCTTCTCTGGCCCATTGATGCTTTGCGTTATTGGGCTTGGACTACTATCTTCTTCGGCTTGGGCCTTAAGTCTTCCTGTGAACAAGTGGATCTGGCCCATCTGTTGTCGGGCCCCACAATAGCCCCTCAAAACCATGCTGTCCGACCCCTTGGTTGGATAGGAGGGTTTTGATAATACCGAGCATTTATAGCGGCTCATTAAATTCGGCCCTTGATCAACGTCGGCGACTTTTCACCTCCCCAAGGAATGCGCCGGTCTACGAGATGTTTCCCTCGATTTGCGCGGGATGCGTTTATACCGTTTGGTTATTCGTGGTGTGCCTTTAATATCTTCCTTTTACGAGGCCTCCCAAATCTTACGGTTACTGATAACGTGGGGGAATGAAATGAATGCGCATTTATTCGCAGATTTCCTTGAGGATCAGAACGTGTTACGTGCCCCTGTTTTACTCCCTTATATAAAGAGAGAAATCCAAAGGTGATTCTTTCATATCTGAATCCCTTAGGCCCTTCTTATAATTCACTTCTTCCATCTGGTTACTCCTAATCCAATAATACATCCACCATAATAGTCGGCCATGAATGAATCCTTCCTTTCCCAGAAACGCCATGCCCTAACAAAACTTGAGATGGCTCGGTCAGGGCAAGGATGGCGAAGACTCAAGATTTGTCTCCCCATTCTTTTAGCCAAAATCCGAAGCAGGGACTCGTCATACCCCATTTCTGGTGTGACTGAGTCGAAAACCTCCCTTGTCATCTCCATCTGCTCTCTCATGAGCATACCTAATATGGCTCCCATTTTCCCTCTTTTGCTCCTTTTACTTTCTTTTCATTACTTCCCTCTTCTTCTCCTCCTTCCCGCTCATGTCCTCCATCTTCTTTTTCCCTTGCATTCTTCAGTGACAAGAGCTTGTTGAAGTGCTTCCATGTCTTCCAATTCTTCTTCCTTCTCCTTCATTATTTTTGTATAAGGATCTTCTCCTGACATGAACAGTACTGAGGCATAGATTTCAGCGAGACTTTGAAGGCGAGTTCAGAAGACACCTGATGGTTTACTTATTTGTATTACGGATGTTGTTACTGTTTTAGCAGTTCATTTTTTGTATAGGCTTGTTTAAGCCCTTCCTTGTACGTTGTAACAATTTTTCATATTAATAAAAGTTAGTGTTACTCTATTTCGTATGTCTTGTTTATATATTCTAACAAATGTGAAAGCGCTGCTCGGCATAATAGTATAGCATTTGAATCAATAATAACTAAGGCCAAAGTAATCGTTGATAAAAAGATGCCACGATAACTTTAACAAAATTATTATTCAACATAACAATCCGACCAGTGAGGAATGAGACTTATCTTAAAATTAGCCGTGATGGGTGTTAAATGCTCGATAAGGTGCAAGAAGTAGTTATCCGAGGACATGTTACCCATCGGATGAATGGCCTCCTTAGGTTGTCGATCATTAGGTTATTCTGCCATCTCAATGATACGCGAGCCTTAACCTTTTCCAGTGTTTAAGCCGAGAAATTTCTTCATTCGGGCAGTTGATTTCCCAAGAAGCCTGAGTCCGAGGACTTTGCAAAACCTGGGTTTTGTTCAGGACTTATGCGTTTTATCTTATGTACTTGATTTTTCCCTTAGGCTTGAGTCCGAGACTTGTGTCTTCATCGGTACTTGGTTTTCCCTTTTAGCTTGAGTCCGAGGACCATGCAAGCCTTAGGTTCTGTCCAAGACCAATGTCTGCATCAGTACTTGGTTTTCCCTTTTAGCTTGAGTCCGAGGACCATGCAAGCCTTAGGTTCTGTCCAAGACCAATGTCTGCATCAGTACTTGGTTTTCCCTTTTAGCTTGAGTCCGAGGACCATGCAAGCCTTAGGTTCTTTCCAAGACTTTGAGTTCAGATTTTCCCTTTCATTGAGCATTTCCTGAGGTGCCAAACAGGGTGTCCCTGGGCCTTCATGCAAAGCGGGCTTGGGCCGCGAATTTAATGAATCTGCGGATTAAGAGATATTTCTGCAACCTCTGGCCACGCAGTACTTCTCTGACGCCCCAAGGATCGAGGCGCGCCTTTACGAGGCTCCTTGAGTCTCTTGGCTGCAGTTGACGTTGGAAGTTGAGCCAAGACTACTTTGTCTGTAGTGCTCCTTGGGACGCCGCGTGAGTTGACTGCCATTATCTTGTCTTTTCAAATAAATAGGAGGGAGAAAGGGTTGCTTTATATATACACCCATCCTTTTATTTTTCTCTCACATCACGCTTCCCATATCCGGAGTTCTCCTTTCTTGGCATAACATGTTGAAAGCGAGGGTTGGGAAGAAAGAACTTTCTCCGCCGTAGAAGCGCCGCGTCCTCATGAGGCTTATAACAGTAAGGTATGGGCACAGGAAGCACAAGTTCAGGAGAGTATTCCAGCTCCACCGAGGGGGAACGACGTCTCTCCCTCTTTTAGTCAAAATCCGAAGCAGGCTCTGTTCATGCCAGCATTTTGGTATGTCAGAAGAAAGATTCTCCGCCATCAGCGCCTCTGCTTAGCAACAGGCGAATATTTAGAGAAAGCCCCTCAGTTTCCCACTCCCTGCACCTTTCCTTCAACGGTGCCAGGCTCAAGTTGGGTTTCTTTGGCTGCCTGAGTTATGGGCATGTAAGAGCGCGGGGGAAGAATAAGGTCTCGGAGCTGTAGCCAACCTTTCCTCCGACATACCTCCTCGGCTTTCTCCAGCTTTCTTGTATTTTTCTTTTTCTTGCTTATGTAGTAAGCTTTGACGTAGGCTGATTCCAGTTTTTCATTTGTACACTGTACTATTTCTTCATCGAAATAAAAATGGAAATTGATTTACATGTTTTAAGCGTTGATCTAATGGGCAACACAACTTTGTGAACGAATGTGCTCTATGTATGTGTTGCTTTGAGAATATTTGTGATAAAGCTATTTTGAAGCATAATCTAATCAACTCTCATCTGTCAACACTATCAGGCATTATATCGATAATTTGTAATAAATCAAACTTAAGAAACTAACCGGGATATCAGTTGGATATTCTGTGATAAGCGCGTGAATATCGTCCAAGGCTGATGATTTATAAATAATCCATCCGAGCAATCGACTGGGAGTTAGGGAACTCCGATGGCGCTTTTGTGTACTTGTCCAAAATTTTTTGTTTTTCTTTTTAAGCAGTTGGTTTCCCCAGAGGCTTGGGTCCGAGGACCATGCAAGGCCTTGGTTCTGTCCAAAACTTGTATGATTCTTTTTAAGCAGTTGGTTTCCCCAGAGGCTTGGGTCCGAGGACCATGCAAGGCCTTGGTTCTGTCCAAAACTTGTATGATTCTTTTTAAGCAGTTGGTTTCCCCAGAGGCTTGGGTCCGAGGACCATGCAAGGCCTTGGTTCTGTCCAAAACTTGTATGATTCTTTTTAAGCAGTTGGTTTCCCCAGAGGCTTGGGTCCGAGGACCATGCAAGGCCTTGGTTCTGTCCAAAACTTGTATGATTCTTTTTAAGCAGTTGGTTTCCCCAGAGGCTTGGGTCCGAGGACCATGAAAGGCCTTGGTTCTGTCCAAAACTTGTATGATTCTTTTTAAGCAGTTGGTTTCCCCAGAGGCTTGGGTCCGAGGACCATGCAAGGCCTTGGTTCTGTCCAAAACTTGTATGATTCTTTTTAAGCAGTTGGTTTCCCCAGAGGCTTGGGTCCGAGGACCATGCAAGGCCTTGGTTCTGTCCAAAACTTGTATGCTTCTTTACTTGCTTATTCGTCCGAACGTTTTGCTCCTCGAATAAGGTGGAGGAAGTCGGCTTGATGTTTGAAGCCCCTAGGCTTGCCCATGTCGTTGACACCGTGGAACGTAGCCCCTAGTGGGAGCCTATGTTGGAATAGCAACAATGTGTCGCCGGTAATACAGGCGTCCTCATAGCCCTTTGTTCGACAGAAACTCAACCTCGCCACCGCTCGAGCTAACACGCAAGCCTCCCCACAGACGGCGCCAATTGTAGGCACACGATTTGCGTTAGACCGCAGTTGATTTGGGTTCGCACGTAAATGGGCCCGTACAATATCATTTGTAGAGAGTGGGATCGAAAGGCTAAGTCATGTTTACCCGGTTGTGGTTTTGTTAAGATATTTAAGCATGGTTCCAATATCTGTGCCTCTGAAGCCCTTTCTCCTTTCCGTGGAACTGGAGGAGCCCCCCCTTTAGGTTACATATTTTTTCTTTTATACTCGCATGCGTTCAATTTCCTTCGTCCACGTGTAGGGTCGACCCTTTCAAGACTGATACTTGTCCCATCAGTTTTAGACCCGAGTTGTTGGGGAGTGGTTGAGTAGGCTAAAGAAACACGACTCTGTGAGAGGCAAAGCTCTGTCTAGGGCAGGTAGTATGGGCAGCCTTTTCTAGATATTTTAGATTTCTTACAAGATTATCCCTATGCCACTTTTGCCCCTTTCCTTAGTGTAGTTCTGGGCCAGCCGAGGGCTGTACCCTCCTCGGCGGCTTCTCTGGCCCATTGATGCTTTGCGTTATTGGGCTTTGACTACTATCTTCTTCGGCTTGGGCCTTAAGTCTTCCTGTGAACAGGTGGATCTGGCCCATCTGTTGTCGGGCCCCACAATATATATATATATATATATATATATATATATATATATATATATAATCCGGTTAATCTCGTTATATTGTGTTATATGAGCTTGTGAGATCTCATAATTTTACAGATCATTATTTTAATATATAAACTAGACATTGACACATGCAATACACAGAAAAGTTTGAATGAAAATATTTATATATTATATATTTTTATTTTTATTTAATAAGTATCAATAAATAAAAATTCAAATAAGAGATTTTGTAAAAAAAAAACCTTGTCTAATTTAATTAGAATTTGTTTATAGATCAAACTTAATTGCACAAGTATTAGGTTGCTTGCTTTATTAAAAAAGATCGTGAATTCTAAATAATATAAAATATCCTAGTTTGGCATTTTTCATAACTCTTAAAACCAAATTAAAAATTTTGATGCTCTCTTTTATTTTCTTTTTCCTAAAGATGAAATTTGATAGTTATGGCATTTATTTTATTTTATTTTATTGAGATTGAAATCCTACTCTGACCTAATCTAAATGTATGTGTGTGAAGTTATCTCGTGGAGACTTGACCCCGACCCTTACCCCTCATAATCTACAAGAGCTTGTATTTGTAAAGTGACAATCACCCCAATGGTGCGTGATAGTATAATTATGGTAGTTAGTAATAAGCATTTCTTATGATTGTTTTTATATATGGAAATATCTATTATGATATGGCAAAATTTTAATGGAGTGTATATATATAGAAAGTTTTAATAATAGAAAATTTAATCTCAATTGAAAAATATTAATTAGAAAAATGACGTGCAAAATTACAAGGCCCCCAAAGCTTATGTGGTAAAATATTATGAGGTGAATAAAAAAATCTAACATCTTCGGTTTTATATATATATATATATATATATATTTTTTTTTTTTTTTTTTTGAGAAAGCAGTTTTATATATATGTATATATTAATTTATTATAGTCTATATTTAAACCTCCTATTATAATCTTAACATATCATTTTTTCTAGTAGACTAAATAGTTCCATATACAAATACATTCATAATAAATGTTTATCCTTCCCCAAAAAAAAAAAAAATGTTTACTAATAATAATCATAAATTATCAAACTTTAAGTTTAGACAAATTAAAAAAAAAAAATCACATTTCATTAATCTTTCTAATGCAATGCACGAGATTTTGACTAGTGCATTTATAGATTTTGAACACATAGACTTACCATTTACCATTCTACAAGTATCATTTAAATTAAAATCATTTTAGAATATTTTATCGATGAAATTATTCAATATACTTTTGATACGCTGTAATAGATTATATAATGGAATACTGATTCATGTAAAATAGCTATTCTGTCATTTGGTTGGATTTTTATTACATGTAATAGTCATTCATTAGGAATAAATTGATGAATAGTAATTCTTTAATACATGTAATAACTTCATGAATTATTATATTTCCACAAGTGCAAACTATCTCTGTGTGCATAATAATTATAAAATTATTATATTTCCAAAATATAAATTTGTGATTTTATAAATTTTGTTAATATTTCAAAACCAAACATATTAATAGAAATAATTAACTATATTACCATTTTTGCATGAGATATATATTATGTTGTCTTTTTTATTTATCAAATAGTTTTATATACGAGATCGTTAGGTGGAACCCATCCTAATTTATGTGAAATTAGGATGTAGTACATTGAATAATAATTACGTTAGGAATTATAATTCGTCTTATTGGGAATAAAAGATGGCGTAATGAAATAATTTCTTTTTTTCTGGGGTGTTTATGTTAAAGTAATTTAATTGAAAAATATCTCTCCGTGCAATGCTGGAGCCAAAGGGGCTCAGCTTTATATATATATATATATTATAAATGTAGTACAATTTTTCTAGAATATAGGGGACCATTAGTAAAATATATGAATTATAAAATATAAAAGAGAAGAGATATTTTAAAAGCTAGAAGGGTCCCTGTTCATGTCTTTGTGTCTTTATAGCTTATACTTTATATGTCATAGAGATAAATAATCAATATTTGGAGAGAATAATAATATGTTATTAATTCCGCTCACAAAATGGCCAGTTCTACTAATTAATTCAGGGTCGTGTTAACGGGTGCTTTTAGGATAATTGTTAACAAACTATTTTAGGAAAATTTTGACACAACTTTTATAGAAAAAAAAAAAGGTTATCAAAACATTATATTTTTTTTTTATAAAAATTTTCTTAAAATGATTCATTAACAAATGTCCTTGGGGCATCTATTAAAATTTCTCTTAAATAATGGTACTCACTATTTATGTGAAATGAAGAAATATGATGTTATGTACTTTTGTAATCACAACTTCAAGTTATCTTTCCAAGGCAATTCTTGATGTATGTGCAAATATGTGTGTAAGGGTGTTAATAGAAAGAGAAATGTTATATCTACAACATTTCTACAACATTTTTACAACAAATCATAAGTGACAAGTTGTTACTGGTTGTTTTTGTTGGGGTAAAAAAGTAATCTTAGTGTTAGTTTTAAATTTGAACCAATAACAACTAACCACCCATGATTTGTTGTAAAAATGTTGTAGACGTAGCATCTCTCTAATAGAAAAATGTGTAAATTTTACACAATTTTGCTTAGAAATGAATACCATTTTACATTTAGTTTTTTATTTTTTCTTTATGTATATCGAAAATAAAGAAAGATAATAAATAATAGTTGTTGTGTGTGAAAAAAGATAAATAATTAAAAATACATATATAATTAATATCTTAATAAAATATAGTGTAAAATAAATTATTTTATTCGAGATATTTTGAAAAGTATGCAAGTAAAATAAAATATTAAAAAAATAAAATTTTATATTAAAATAGAAAGAAAAAAAGTGTACGGCTAATGCGTTTAATAATACTCATTTTTTCATATTAGGCGAGGGAAAGACCTTACGCATCTGATCTCGACAGTGTGATAGCAGTGTGTGATCCCAATGTCGGCCTAATAACATTCTATAAAAGTATGTTTGATTGCGTGCTTTTTTTAATAATTTCTTTTTGTATAATGTTCAGTGGCATAAAAGTTTTCACAACTTTGCTACAATTTTGTTAAGTGTCAACTTATGAATAATTGATGGGAATAAAATAATGAGTTCATGTCTCCATAATTTTGTCACTCACAAGTCACTGCATGGTAAAATTGTAAAAAAATTGTAAAAAAAATTGGATGACACTGAACTTACGCATCTTTTTGTTGGAATCAGTTTGACTGCGTGCCAAGATTGTTAGAAAAGCGATGGGTAAGCTTCTGTTTTTAATATTTTTCTAAGGAGTTTGATTGACTAAATATACCGTGATGTTACAATTTTGATAGGTTTTTCATAATTTATTAAGGTGATAAGTAAATTTTTTTGTTTTTTTACATAAATTTATCATTGACACAATTTTTATTAAACAAAAATGTAAATTATACTTTCTAAATTTAAATAAATATTGTTATGAGCATAACAATTTTGATAATTTTTTTCATAACTTATTAACATGATAAGTAAATATGAGCTTTTTTTTTATACATAAACTTATAATTGAAACAATTTTTTTACTAAGCAAAAATGTAAATTGTACCTTCTAAGTCTAATCAAAATTCATTTCAGACATCTAACTTTATTTTCGTGCAATTAAATCTTCTAAGTTTGAAGTTTATTCAATTAAATTTTTATGTTAAATGTTGTCATTAATTGTCTAGTTTTTTTTTTTTTTTCTTTTTTTCAATTTTTTAAATTGAAAATTTCAGTTAATTATTAAAAAAATCCAAATATTTTCTATAATATATATATATATATTAAATGTTCATTTCCATTACTAATTTGGATGAAATCTATTCTACTAGACATTCAAAATATAATCGATTATGATATTGACTTTTGAGTTTTCTTGAATAAATTTACAAAGTTGATTCTAAAAAATAAAACTAATTTTTTATTTTGGCTATTTGCCACATCGGCAATTTCCATCCAAAAGATAATAACAGAAACTAAATTTACACAGCACTAAAAGATTAGAGACCAAATTGATACAATTGAAAGGTTAGGAACTAAATTGATATAATTGAAATATTAGGGACCAAATTAAAATATTGTGTAAAGAATATGGACCAAATAAGTAATTTACTCTTAAAAAAAATTGAGCCCCTCTTTTTTTTTTTTTTGAGAAAAAGGTAAGGAAATTTTATTGAATCAAATCCGATTGGAATACATTATCCAAATCACTAGGTAGAGATTCTACCCATACATCCGTGTCTGCAGATATAACTGCTCTCCTAGCTAAAGCATGCGCCAACCTATTCCCTTCCCTCCTAACGTGATTGAACTTGCAAGAACGGAATGAATCCCCTAGACTTTTGCATTCATCAATCACATGACCAAATAAAGTGCTGCAGCTCCTCGCCATGTTCAGGGCAGCAAGAACCCTTGAACAATCCCCTTCTATCTCTACATCAAACAAACTCAGCTCTTTAGCAAATAACAGGGCCCGACGAGCAGCCATAGCCTCTGCCAGCTCCACCGATTGAACCAGAGGAATTTTTTGACTCAAAGCTGCAATCACTTGGCCTTGGCAATCCCAAAACACCACTCCAACACCCGCGCAACCAGACGTATCAAAGAATGCCGCATCAAAGTTTCCTTTGTATACCAATTCCCTCGGCGGAGACCAAGGTACCTGTGCAGCCCGAGAAGAACCCTGTGAAGGCTGATAATTCGCATTGAGATAATCCACAACATAAGCCTTAGCTCGACTACCCAACTCGTTCAAAGTCCACGATGGTTGCTTCTCCCTGAGCCTATTACGCCTCTGCCATAAACTCCAAGCTATGGTGCAAAACAGAGCAACCCGAAACTGAGAACTTTTCAGCATCACTGCCTCAAGCAAGTCCCGAAACGTTCGAAACCGTTTCTGAAACAAGGGAGCAAAACCTGGATCAGACTTCCAAACAAACTGAGCATGGTCACACAGCCACAAACTATGCAGCAACGTCTCCTGATGATCCTCACAAAGATCACAGGTTTCATCAATGGGAATATGTCTAGCGCGCAAATTCTGTTTAGTCGGAAGCGCATCTTTTGCCGCACGCCAAATGAAATGTTTAATCTTATTAGGGGCTCGGATCTTCCAGATTTTTTTCCAAAAGTGCTGCTGCTCAGTGCCTGAGGAAGAGCTTGGTTGAGAGCTAAGATTTTCCGAAGCCAGGAATCTATAAGCACTACGAACACTGAAGCAACCATCAGAAGTCAGGGGCCAAACCAGGAGATCTTCGATACTACCAGCACAGACTTGAATCCGACTAACCATCTCTGCCTCCCACGGATAGAAATTCTCCTCAAGCTTCCCTGGATCCCATATTCGAGTATGCGGATAGAACAACTCACTAACCCGAGACACAGAAGACTCTCTTCTTGGAGAAACAATTTTGTTGTAGGTTGGGTTAGGGAGCCATCTATGCTTCCACACGTCTATCCCATGACCACTGCCCACCCGCCAGATAGCACACTTCTCAATGACCTCCCGAGCTTGTAAAATACTTCGCCAAGCATATGAACACTTTTGAGGTACCGAAGCATCCATAATACTCCCATGAGGAAAGTATTTCGCACTAAACACCTTGTATAGCAAAGTATCTTTTTGATGGATCAACCGCCATACTTGTTTAGCCAAAAGAGCATTGTTAAACTTTTGGATATCTCGGAAACCCATCCCACCAATCGACTTAGAAGAGCACAAGGAACTCCACTTCACCCAATGAATCTTTTTTGAATCGCCTTGCCCCCACCAAAATTTGCGAATCATTGTTTCAATATCCTTGCAAAGACTGGTCGGCAATTTAAAAACACTCATCGAGTACGTAGGAATGGATTGAATTACAGCCTTGATCATAACCTCCTTTCCTGCTTGAGACAGAAGCTTTTCCTTCCAACCTTGCATCCTCGCCCATATTCGTTCTTTTACTTTAGTAAAACAAGCCTTCTTTTCCCTGCCAATAAAGGATGGAAGCCCCAAATATTTTTCATAGTGTTAAATGGCAGGGACATTGAGAGCCACTTTGATTGCATCTTGCGTTTGTGTATCTGTATTTCCGCTGAAAAATAGCGTAGTTTTCTCCTTGTTAATCATCTGGCCTGAAGCCACTTCATAGATATCCAACAGTGACTGGATCTTAAGGCACTCCTCCAAAGTTGCTCTGCAAAAGATAAGACAATCATCTGCAAAGAAAAGGTGCGTAAGTTTTGGTCCATTCCTACATAAGGAAAAACCTTCAATCTCTCCGTCCAAGGCTGCTCTCCTGAAAATAGCATTTAAACCCTCCGCACAAAACAAAAATAAGAAAGGAGAGAGGGGATCGCCTTGTCTTAAGCCTCTAGAAGGAGTAATTAAACCCTTCGGCTCTCCATTAACAAGGATTGAATAAGTCACAGTACGAATACACTCCATAATTAAAGCAACCCAAGAATCCTGAAACCCCATCTTCAAAAGAATCTTCTCAAGGAAAACCCATTCCACTCGATCATAGGCCTTACTCATATCAAGCTTTAGGGCCATAAAACCTTTCCTCCCTGTGCAATTAGTCTTCATATGGTGTAAAGACTCAAAAGCTATCAAGATATTATCAGTAATCAATCTATCAGCAGTAAAGGCACTCTGTGCTTCTGAGATAATGGAATTAAGCAAAGGTTTAAGGCGATTTGCAATCACCTTACTAAGAATCTTATAAATCACATTACATAAACTGATAGGCCTAAAATCTGAGACCTTTTCTGGATTATTAACTTTTGGAATCAAAGTAATGAAAGTATGATTAATAGATTTCAAGATAGAACCTGAATTTAAGCTGGACAAGACCGCTTGATGAACATCCACTCCTACATCCGACCAATAGGTTTGAAAAAATAATGGAGGCATACCATCTGGCCCTGGAGCCTTCAAAGGGGTCATCTCCTTAATAGCTGCGTCTACCTCCTCAGAAGTGTAAGGACGTGCTAGCTCTACCCTCATCTCTTCAGTAACAATTGTATCAACCCCATCGAGGATACGATCAAAATCATGAGGATGTGAGGTTGAAAATAATTGAGAGTAGTACTCAATAAGCAAACCCGACACTTGGTTCTCCTCTTCATGCCAGACACCTTCATCATCCTTTAAACCCTTAATGAAGTTTTTCCTCTTCCTTTGAGTGGCTGTCCCATGAAAAAATTTCGTATTTTTATCCCCACTTTGCAGCCACTGAATACGAGAGCGCTGTTGCCACATCTTCTCCTCCTTTTCATACAAAACTGAAAGTTCGGATTTAATGCGAGCTGCTTCCTCATAGCTCCCAGTTCTGACCGACTCCATCTCTGCCTTCCATAAAAGTTCTTTAAGCTTCTTTATATTATTCTTTACACTCCCAAAATGATCCCGGTCCCACTTCTTCAACCTCATTTTACACTTCTTCAATTTCTTCGTGGCAACATACATAGGAGTACCCACGGCATTAGAATCCCAAGCTTTTGTGACAATTTCCTTGCACCCCGGATCTGTCAACCACATCGCCTCGAACCTGAAGGGTTTCCTTCTCCACCTTTGCGCCTCCCCATTAGAGTCAAAAGCTAGGACAATAGGCCTGTGATCAGAGGTAAAACAATGCAGATGACGAATTCTAGCAGTGGGAAACTTAGCCAACCAATCATAATTAGCCACCCCCCGGTCTAATCTTTCCCAAATCAATTCATTACGTTGTCTTCCATGCCAAGTAAAATCCGGCCCTGAGTACCCTAAATCCACAAAACCACATTGATCCAACACATCTCTGAACATTTGCATTTGATTATGAGCTCTCGGAGCGCCCCCTTTTTTTTCCTCTCCCTTTAGCAATTCATTAAAGTCCCCGAAGCAAACCCAAGGAAGCTTTGGCTTGGAATTAAGCATTCGGAGCATATTCCAACCTTCAGTTCTGTGATTAGTATCCGGCTCTCCATAAAATCCCGTTAATCGCCAAGCATTCTCTGAATTCCCATCTACAATGGAGTCAATGTGATACTTCGAAAAACTATCCACCCAAACCTTTGCACCCCCTCTCCAAAGCAAGGCTAAACCCCCCCCTCGCCCATCAGTTGGGACAACAAACAACTCATCAAACATTAACCTCTTCTTAATACTAACCATCTGTTCCCTATCTGACCAAGTTTCAGACAAGAACACCACCATGGGATCTTGAGCTCGTACAATATCAACAAGCTCTTGAATTGCAGGACGGTTCCCAAGCCCCCTGCAATTCCATGCTAAGAGTTTCATTGTTGTCGGCGGGGCTGGTCACCAGCCTCCACCGATAAATCATTGCTACAAACTGCCCTTCTCTTCTTGCTGCCTTCAACATCCCCCATCTCTTCATCAGTGTCCCTAGTCACTCGTTTCATCAATAGAGATTCCTGCTCATCCTTCGACTTGTATTTTTGCCGTGGCTGTCTTTTCCAAGTACCAGTCAGATTCTCCTTCCCCAAAACATCGTCTTCTACCTTATTCCTTGGTTTGACAACCCCGTGACTACCATGTTGGCAATGTGATGTAGGACTCTTAACCGAATCCAAAGCTGTAGATGCCTCATATAGATCATTAATAGGTAAGCCCTCTCCTTGACCGATACATACTCCCTCTGAGGTCAGCATTGGTTCAGTAGTTGACAAATTCAGGTCCTTGTCTATTTCCTGTAAGTGAGCATTGAATAAAACAGGATCAGTTATAATCTCTTTATTAGTTGGTACAGGGATTACCTCCTCATCATCTGCATGCAATGGATTTTTACTCCCCATAGTATTCTTCGTCCTTATGTCCTCCTCATCATTAAGTTCAGTGAGTCGGAGAGTAAAAAATTGAGCCCCTCTTAATTCTAGGAGGTAGTAAAAAATTTATAGCCGTTTGCATTTTTTTTTTTTTAGTCAAAACGCTATGATAGTGGGAAAGTGAAAAATCTAGGGTAAAGGCATAATAATTAATAATGCCCAACAATAATACCTTTTTCTTTCAACAAAAACAAAAGTCCTTATTTTTTAATCTGATTTCAAATGAAGTAAACTAATTAGTGTTGGCCAGAATTTATGTGTATATAGCCAAAGATTGCTTTAAAAATCGAACGGAAGATTAAAAAAAAAAAAATGCATGCAACACTAATCTCAAAAGGAATACTATGACAAAGGATACCACACTAAAACCAACATTAGGCCCAGCCCTTCCTAAGTCATATATTGATAATCCTTCTTCAATAATATTACGGCTAAAAAAATGCTGATGATTTGCCTTTTGGCCAGATGTAGCTTCATAGAGGATTTTTTTTTTTTTTTGGCAAGAAACATAGAAGGTTCAAATATCCTTAATTATTTATTGAGAGAAAAAGAAAAAAAAAAAAATAGAGTTTTCACATATTTTTTAAATGAAAAAGTTTGGCTATATATTTTAAGAATCTAAACTTTGAATTTCATATTATTTATATTTTTAACACGTATATCAAATTTTGTATTAATCAAATATTATTCACTCTTTGATCTACATATTTATTTTTTATGCATAATTTTATAATATAAAATTTTAAAATTTAAATATATGATTGATGACATAACTAATAATTTTTTATTTTTTAAAAATTTTGTAAATAGCATAAAAAATATAAGAATAAAATGTAATCTCAAAATTCATATCTGATACAAATATATCAAACAAAGTTATAGTCTAAAGATGAAACAAAGTTTGTTCATTTTTTTTTAATTACTTTTCTTTAACAAGGAAAATATCTTTGTTATCACGGTTAAAAATGAGCAAGTTGATCCCTTCACCAGTCACTATCAACAACAGAAGGCCACAACAAGTGTTCATCGTCTAAATCTAAGATGTACAGTTCTACACAACTCCACCTCCATTCTATTCCGTGGTTAGTACGATACCAAAGCCAAAGGGTTCTACTTCTGTCACTATACAATGGAATGGAGATCTCAAATATCTTTGTTTACCCAAAAAGGAAAAAAAAAAAGAATGGATGGGGACAAGTGGTTCACAAGTATGGAGAGTATCACTTTTTTTGTACAACTCGAGCGTGGGATTTGTGATGTACTGATGTGCGTTTGTAGATAATTTATTTAGCTATAATGATTAGAACTATAACTATTGGGAAATATTATCGTAAAATGCTTCGAATCTATGACGTTAGCCACCTACTCATGTGACACCTAGATCTGTTTGCCTTTTGGCTTTTTGAGATTTCCATTTTTTATAACCCAAATAAAATATTAAAAAATAAATAGAGAACCCTTATTTTGCGCTCTTCATGGGACAGTTTGGTCAACTTCTTAGAGGGATAAAAATATCAAAGAGGAAAGCTTAAGTCATTAAATATCTTTATAAATGGTTGATTCCTAACATCATTTTTATTTATTTATTAATAACTATTTTATAATATCTTTATAAATAATTGATTATTAACATCATTTTTATTTATTTATTAATAACTACTCACCACATCAATAGTTTATAAAATAATTTGTAACTTTAACATTTTTCAATATAAAAAAAAATAATGTTACATACACAAAAATTTCACAACTCTTTTTACAATCACAACAAATCTCAATAAACATTGCAAACACAAGTATATAACATAGATTTTTTGTTCATGTTGAGAAATACAACCACAATAATTGTAGACAAAAATTGAAAAAAAAAAAAAAGTGAGATGAAGAGGTGCTAGTTAAGGTGTAACAACTTGAAGAAAGTGCTACACATATAGATTTATATGTCAAAAGAAATAATTAAGTTGTAATTTAGAGTTTTTGTAATCACTTATTAGGTTCAATTAGACCTAGTAAATATTCAATCTAGGACTCAATACACGCTTGCATAACACACACTTACTTAATCCAATACACATAATCTAAGGTATTACAATATCCGTGCAGTTAAATTCTTGATTTTCTCTTCAGGTCACACGTTGTGATGCAATGCCCCTGAGCCACATAGCATTACAAATTTGCTCTTATACTCTTTGTAACAATCCAAGAAAAGTGTTAGCCACCTTTATGCTTGTTCTCCAAAATGACTAACTAAATGATAGCCCAGGCTCCTTGCAATTATGTATAAAGCATAGTTCAACCAAGTAAAGGTTTAATGTGGGATTCATCACACGTCCTTATAACAAACACTTATCCAATCCAATCCATATAATACAAGGCATCATAGGAGGAATGCAAATAATGTCATATGCCAAGAGTTTTGTAACTCAGTTGACACATCTTGATGCTTCTATTAAAGATATCTAGATTTCAAATACCCTTAACTCAATACTATCAAATTATTATTATTATTTTAATATTTTGTTATATATATATATATATATGTAGGGTCACGATTCGGGGTTCGGGCCCAACAATTATGTGGTTCCAGCCCAAGGAGTCCTGAACAATAAATTTGTAGAGAGTGGGTTACTAGAATTGGGCTTTGGCATGTGAATGATGATCATCAAGGTATTTCCCATGGTGCCAAATTTAACAGGGAGAATTAGTCCTCGGCTGAATCCAAGGAGCTTTTTCTGGTGCTTCCGGTGTGTTGGGGATCCATTCCCCCCCTTATTTGTTTCTCTTTACTCTCCTTTTATAGTCGTTTTCCTCCACCTGTTTGGGGTCCCCAAGGCAGGTACTTGTCCCATCCGCCCCTACCTCCAGTTGTTGGGAGTGGTTGTAAGGACAGAGAAGTATGGCTGTGTCAAGCACAAGGCACTGAATACAATAAAGGCTACCTTCCCTTGTACGCTTTCGTTCTATCTGTCGTCTTTCTCCACTTTCGTGCTTTCACTGCCCTGTGGAACAGTCTGGAGTTTCACCATTGATGGTCTGTTACCTCTTTTACCTTCGACTATATCCATCCGATGAGGATTTTTCCATGACCGAGGAGGGGTTCTTCCGTGGACTAGGCCCCTGGCCCAGTATAAATATTCAAATGGGCCTATTAGTCTTTTTCCCACCACAATATATATTTGAATTTTTATTTTTGTGGGTTTGCTTGTTAATTAAGTGAAGTAAATAAGAGTTAAAAGTGTTTCAAAAAGAACATAATATATATATTTTTTTTATAGGAAAAAAGAACATAAGATTTTGAAGCCACTACCAACTAGTACTTCAATTAATCATGTGTTCCCTCAAATCAAGCAAAAGGCAATGGGGTACGTTTTTTAATCTAGGAGAGCAATAAGATACATAATGAAATAAATTCCCCTCTCTCTCTCTCTCTCTCTCTCTCTCTCTCTCTAGCCCCTTCTCTTGCTTTTACCTTCTTCTCTTATGTTTTAACAAGAGATAGTAATGATATTTGTAATTGTATCTCATGAGATTTTCATCTACGAAGACAGGTAATTCTCAAAGTGTCCACTACAACAATGCTTACACAAATACATAAATAAATGTCAAAATGGGCATTGACACGCTAATTGACTAAACCCAACCGATCGATACATGTCAAATGTCTAATGGGTCACGTTAGACTTAAGACTCCATAGCACTAACCACTACTACATTATTATATTTGAGGGAGTCTTGTTTATTTTAATGCAGAGGTATCTTTGTAATGACGAATGATGATATCGAGAGAGAGAGAGAGAGAGAGAGAGGTTTACATTAAAAAAAAAAAAAAAAAAAATTATTCCCACAAACAAATATGATATTATTTTTTATTGATATAAATTATATAATAGAAAAATGTGAGTTCCAAAATTTTATTATGAAGAAATGGAGAGAGGAATCAGTAACGCAACAGGTCTGGGGACAATGAAGTGATTTGATGAGGATCCCACAATGAAAAAAAGGAAATGACAAGTGACAACATAGACATAAATTGATTAATTACTCAAATTTTAAAAGACAAAACTAAAGAGTTAAGCCACTTGGATTTGGCTATATTCACCTAAATGCCCAACTCCAATGCTTATAATTATTTGCTAATAGTATACTCTACATATATTCCGGTATTCGTGCATTTTTTTTTTTTTTTTTTAATTTCTTATTTTCAAGTGGGAATACAACACCTTACACGATAGGAAAGTGACACATGCTTACCTCCATCACTATTAAAGAATGAATGACTCAAGGAAGAAAGGGGAATTAATGAGCCATCTCTCTCTTGCTACGGTGGAAGCCTCTCCCACCTTTTTCTTCTGTCTTTTCTCCATTATTATTTCTCCTCTCCCCTCTTTCTCCATTACAATATTTCATTGTAACCATTTAAAAAAATAATAGTGGAATATTAGACTAGTTTTCTTCCTCCAAACATGGAGGCTTTCCATGTAAAAGAAAATTGTATTTCATTTTCCATTACATTTCATTTTCTGCAACTTTATTTTCTCTCAAGAACCAAGTTCAATTGATTTGTAAAATGTAAATATCGTGACAGAAATTTATTACCTTACCAAATTGAAACTATCACGTAGAACTAGTATTTTCCAAAATATTTTTTTTGTCTTTCATTTGTGTTTATGGTAAAATCTGTAGTATAACTATAAACTTAACAATAACCTGGTTCTGAAAATAGCGAAAAGTGAAACCCCAGAAAATCCAATCCCCATACGCACACAAAAGCAAGTGACGGAATTAAATGTGGTTATTTTCATTTTCACAATGAAATAAAAGTGGGTATTTTCAAATGACAAAATGAATTAAATTCCTGAGAAAATTAAGCAAGAAAACTCTTTAGAATTATATTCCTCAACAAAATCAGTTGCTTCTTCAAAAGTGTGAAGAACCATTCAAAATGTGGTTTGGTGAATGGGAAATCATTTTCTGAAGGGAAAATATATTTATTCATTTATAGAGATTAACTTCAAGTTATATCTAATATAATTATTTGTTAATATAAACCATCCAATAACTTATTATTGGCTTAATGTTTTAGAACATTCATTTTTGAATTATAAGTTCTCGTTATTATTATCTAATTTCAGGTTAATTGGATATTATTTACTAGTTGATTCATAAATAAGTCATCTCTAATGTGTAATTTTAAAATATAAAAATAAAATAAAATAAATCAATTCAAATATTTTATAGTTGGATAGATATTGGTTTTCGTCCTTTTGACCATTCTAAAAATTTGCAACTCTAGAAGGTATAAGAAAATAATATAGTCCAACAATATATATATTTTTTTTTTAAAAATACCCTTTTAATAATTTTTTTTTAGTTTGACAAAAAAATAAAAATAAATCAAATTTAGTGAACCAACCCACCCTGTATATATATATATATATATATATATATATATTTTTTTTTTTTTCAAGGCAGTAGATAGTAGATACATCTCTATCTCCATTAATTATAATATTTCCTAGATAGATGTTTTGGAAGATAAGTTGTAATCTTAAGAACATTTTTATCAAAGATGCTAAATGCTCTGATATGCTATTTTTATAGCTCCAAGTACAAAAAATCATGCTCCATCAAAGAAGCCAAATGCTAAATTTTTTGACACCTAGCTATAGTGCATTGCTATCTCTAGTAACACACGGTAGCTGAGTGTCAAACCCAAATATTATATTTTAATCTCCACATGTGCCCTCTCTCTTTCTCACATGCAAGCTCTTCTCCTCTGTTGGTTCTCCCTTAACCCAAACTCTTCTCTTCTCTCTATGGCCGAACCCAAAAACCCAAGCTTGTGTTTGTGTTCAAATCGAATTGAGTTGGCGTTCTTGATGCGTCATTCTTGAGTCAGCATGGTCGGTGTTCTTGGCTGGGGTTGAGACTGGAGAGGCTGGGCTGCTAGGATGGTGGTCATTCGGATAGGTTGGGGTGGGTTTTAGCTGCAGTTTTGTGTTGGGTTCAGATCGAGGTGAGTTTGATTTGATTTTGGGTCTTGATTTGATTTGGTTTGGTTTTGGGATTGGGTTTTGATTTGGTGGGTTCAGCGAGAAGGGTCGACCATGATGTCTGAAGATTTGACGCCTTTCACGAGGTTGGGATTCGGGCTTACTTTGACATTGAGGAGAGAGAGGATACGACAGTTGACAGTGCCGTTAGATCGGCGGAAAGCGTCGATGACAGCGAAAAGGGCGGAGACGAAGATTCGGGTCTTCCATGGGAGGACCAAGGAATAAGAATCTGATGGTTTGTTTTCATGTGTGTGGGGGCGTGCTACAAAGTTGAAGAAGGGATGGACTTGTTGGTAGTGGTGCCTTTGGGTGTTAGCAGTGGTGGTGGTGGTTGTGGCTGTGGGCGGTGGTGGCAGTGGGTATTGACAATGGCAGTGGGTTTGTTGGTAGTGAAAGAGATGAGAATGAGAATAAAAAAAAAAAAAAAAAAATATATATATATATATATATTAATGAATTAGTAAAAAATATAAAATCTTTGATGTTGGGGGTATTGGAAAGTGAATTGTTAAAATTGATAAAGTAGGTTTTTGAGATGCTAAATGCTAAATTTTTTGAAATCTTTGATGAGAATGTTATAAGTATCCAATATTTTTTCTCAGCAAAAAAGAAGTATCCAATATTTTCCTTCTTTAATTGCCATGATTAACTTCTCAAGCTTTACTTACCTAGCCTTGCCTTGCAAAGTTTTGCCATACAACTTTTTGTATGTCGTTCAAATATATGGTCTCCACTGGTTTTATGTACAAACAAAATTGGGCTCA
This sequence comes from Quercus robur, assembly GCF_932294415.1. Classification (NCBI taxonomy): domain Eukaryota; kingdom Viridiplantae; phylum Streptophyta; class Magnoliopsida; order Fagales; family Fagaceae; genus Quercus; species Quercus robur. Next base: position 84,678,696 of record NC_065535.1, read on the forward strand.
AATTTGGCTACAATATTTTAAGATTTTGGCAAGATTAAGGAAAAAAAGATTGAATAAATGGAGTTATATATATATATATATATTTTAAAGAATGGGATTTTCCGATTTTATTTATTGGGAAAGATATATATATTTTTTATAAGAAACTTGAACTTCATTAAAAATAACTAAAAGAAATTACATCATTTGAAAGAGTATGTTCTAAGAAATAAGGGCTCTCTTCATCTGAATTAAAAAAAAAAAGAAAAAAAGAAAAAAAAGAAGGGCTCTCTTCAATCCAAGTAACTTAATGCTCAATACCTTGAATGTGTTTTGCTAACAAAAGTGCTGCATGATTTCCATTCTTACGAATATGTGATACCTCAATTTCGAAAACCATGTCAAAAAAAGATAATACCATAAATCACTGCAACTATTGACAAAACAATATGCATAGTCAAAACTAACAAAGACCTAAAAAAACTTTTTTTTATAGTAAACAATAATACTTATTAGAACACATACGAAAATAGTAATATTAGTATTTTAAACCGAATTTATAATACATTACATAACCAGAGTACAACTACAAAATAGTCTAACTTTTGTAGTTGTAGACTGAAGTTATAAACAGCGAACCCTAAATACACACAACCAATGTAGGATAAACATCCCATATTTTTTTTTTAGTAAGCAGTAATACTTATTAGAATACACACGAAAATAGTAATATTTGTGTTTTAAATCGGTTTTATAATAAATTATATAATTAGAATATAACTATAAAAGAGTCTAACTTTTATAGTTTTTTGGTTAAAGTTATAAACAGACTATTTAAAAAAAAAAAAAAAAAAAAAAAAAAAAAAAACTTAGTATATGCAAGACGAGCTTCTCTTATTACAAACAAAATAATATACGTGTGATTGATGTGATGTTAACAACGTAATAAATAATTTCTTTATTATCATTATTTTTAATTCAAAGGAGCACCTTTAACATCACTCATTTAGTAAATCCACAATGATAACAATAAAGAACTACTTTATCCGTTTGGTGTAGAATATATTTGTCTTTTCATATGGTAGATCTTTAGCTTGAAATTGCCTGTTTAATATAAAGACTTTGAGGTTCATAAACCAGAATTCTAAATTGGCTTCTTCTATCTCCCAAAATTTAGCCACATATTAGGTCGGTCGAGGCAATTGGATTTGGATAAAGTGTTAGAATGAAAAACCATGTGGTCCTTACAATCACGTGAAAACCCATCACCACTCACACAAGTTAGCAACAAGCCAGATGAATCCAGGCCCTATCTTTTTCTAAGCAAAAAAAAAAAAAAAAAAAAAAAAAAGTAGATAATAGTGGAATTGACAAAATTGATAACATTAGAATATGAAAAGTTTGAACTTTTTTAGTACATTGGTTGTACAGTGAATTTTGAGTGGCTATAATAATTTGGGAAAAGCTTAGGTCCAGTGTGTTGTGTGCACCGAACTCACTGGGACGTTGTCATGTGAAAATTTTTGGACAAATAGCAGCATCTTATCAAGTCCAATATACAAGGTACTAGCAATTTTTAGACAAATGATAGCATCTTATCGGATCCAATACATAAAACACTGTCGAACCCAATAATTATGTGAATCAGTGATTTTACAAATCCGCAAGAAACATCAAAAAAAGAGTTTAGCCCACATTTGATCCCCCAAAAAAAAAAAAGGTTTAGCCCACATTTGTTTAGTACTTTTAAATGGAAGAAATTTCCTTTAAAAAAAACAAAAAAAGAGTTGGGGCAAAGCCAACCCAGAACAGGCCCAGCTAGTGTTAACTTTAGCCCACAATTGATCCAAATCTACCCACAAGAGCAACACTAAAATGGGCTGTGGCACTTAAAAGTCTAGAATTAGGCTTCAAAGAAGGGACACATCAGAGTTGGACCCACCAGTGGGCCTTGTTCCTTGACCCATATATATGTATTTATATATATATATATATATATATAAATACTTCCAACACGCTTTCTAAAAAAACTTCAAACACGCTCATAACAACTTCCAACACGTTATGCTGTCCATTAATTCACATTTCACACCATAGACCATTCTGAATTCACAAGTCTTCCCACCATCTTTTTTAACTTCGAATCATAAATAAAATGACAATTAGGTGTGTGGATTCATGCCTTGTTTTTTGCTACCTAATACAAGCCTAGTGGTACCACTGAGAGCAAAGAATTAATATTATTTGGTGTGAAAACATGCCTCGTGGAATCACTACTTACTAGTTACCAGTAAAGAATTAAGATAAAAGTCAACATCAGCTTTTCCAATCAAATGGTCTTCCATTTTATGTTGTTTCTAATCAAACCAATTGTTCTTTTTAATTCAAATGTCTTTTCACGAGAGTTGGAAATTAAGCTAATAGTTTACGGAAATAAATTGTTTTCCTTTTTCAAATATTAAAGATGATGACTTTTGTTTTGTATATCTATGATGGATCAAATCATAGAAGTTTGGGTTTAAAAGGAAATTTAATGTATGTGATAAGTAATCGTAAATTGCAAAAACAAAAAACCATTTAGTCTTATAACTTCATTTCCAAACTAAAATGTGTCACATTTTTATTACATTCCTTTGGAACAAATTATGTTATGAAAATAACACTGAATTTCAGTAATTTGATAGTTACAATGGAAATGTGGGATTTAAGTTCTTGAAGTCTCTATTAGAAATATGAAAAATACCAATTAATTAAGCTATAAGGCTCTTGATACTTGAATTTCATTTTATCATATAAAATTGTAAAAGTATCTCGACTTACATTAATTCTTGCCAATAGCATGTTGTTTTGGTGGCACATTTGTTGCTCCTATGATAGGACAAAGTCCTTCACCTTATTGCAGGGAGAGGAAAAAAAAATTGTAATGTAAATTGCATCCTTGAAGTTTGTGGTAATTTGATTTTGATTCTTGAAATTAAAATTATTGATTTTAGTATCTAAAGTTTGAAATCATTTGCAATGTCGTCATTTTGTCTATTAGTGTGCCAATGAAGTCTAAAATTATGACACATGGTCCAATTAAAATTATCAATTCATTTAAAAAATACATATAAGTAAATATAACAATTCTCTAACTCAAAAAACAAAAAAAATTCTCTCTCTGTCTCTCTCTCACCATTCTTTTCCTTCTTTCTTTTTACACTTGCTAACGCTTTATTTGTTTCAGTATTAATGTTTTCTGGAAAATTGGTCATTTTCCAGAGAACATTATTTGGAAAACTATCTCATTTTCCAGTGTTTGGTAACGACCTTGAAAATGAGTTTGAGAATGTTTTCTAGTGTTTGGTATGTACAAACATTTTTTGGAAAACTATCTCATTTTTTTTTTTTTTTTGGAAAACTATCTCATTGCAGCTATACCACTACAATTTTTGTGGCTTTGGAACTCTAAGCATCAATACCAAGTGAATAGAAATACGCATAGTGGCAAGAAGTGCTTAAGTTTTACCATCCGACACCTTTGTAGCAGATAACTTTCTTATCTTCCTGTCATGATTGAGCATGGCACTTACACTCTCAAATTGTATCATGGAAAACAGAATGCACAACCGAAATTCTCTATAAATTTTTATTACAAATAATAAGCCGTAAACCAATCATGAATTTGGTGTGCAGAAAAAACGTATCTACTTTGAAATGTACCAAGTAAATAACAATAATCACTAGATCAAAGCAAAAGTTTGCCCATAAGTGTGTAAGATTGTACATAAATTCAAACTCAAAATCCGGCACAATCTTCAATAGCAAACTTTCTTCATAATGTTAAAAAAATATCTATTGAGTTTATCAATTAGAATTATGGATGTTTGAGCATGCCCACATGCTTGACTGTCGAAATCATTAGACACAAACATCAAAAATCATATAAAACACCTAAATTGTAGTCTATTTGTTCTCATACAAATTTTCAACTCAAACTACCCCCTGCCCCACAACAAATGCCAAAGGTTATAAAATTTAATATCGAAAAATGTCGAACATGGGAATACTGTAATTGAAATCAAGAAACTTATCTTATAAAAACATTAAATTACTATATATATATCATTAGTGACACAGAAAGCAAACTATAGAATTGGGGTTTTGGTAGAGAGGAATGAAATATTACCAGTGCAAGGAAGAGTTGTTGACTGTGAGAGATAGATAGAGAGAGATTTGCAAAAAGAGGAGAGACCAGAGGGGGAGAGACGATGAGAATATGAGAGGAGAGAAAAAGCAAAGAGAAGGGAGAAAACTAAGAGAGCTTACTGTGAGACTGTGAGAGAGAGTCGGCGCCAAAATAAGTTATGTTTCCCGCAGCTATAGAGGATAAAGAAAAAGATAATATTTATAGGAGATGTGATGCGTGAGAGAGAGATTGTTTTCCCAAAAAAAAATTTGGAAAACATCCAATAGAAAATAAGCCTTATTTTTATTAGAGTTTTCCATTGACTAAAGATAATTTTTTGCTGACTAATTTTTTTTTGTGCTACCAAACACTGGAAAATATGAAAAACTATCTATATAGATAGTTTTCCAGCGAAACAAACAGAGCGTAATTATCAGATGGTAAAGACATTCATTTTCGCGTAGACTCTCAATCCAAGCATTAGTTTTTCTCACTCACTATCATTGTCATGTCTCTAAGTTCTCTAACCCATCCTATATCTTCCACATATAGGATAGTTCTTTCCATGCATGGGGTTGCAATCTAGGCTTAGTTGAATTTGGTACTCGGGTTTAAAGGTATGGATTGGGCTTCAAGTGACCTATGTTATTGCAGGCTATTGGTATGTCTGGGTTAGGCGTGCCGTGTGATTGGCTAATCTTAGGTGCAACTCGATGAAAAGCCATCCTACACATGAATTTAAGAGTATACCACTAATTAAAGGCTAAGGAAAAGAAGGGAGTCGCCACCCAATTTAGGTTTGAGAACAAATTTTTGGACCCTTGTAAAAGGTCTAACATAATCAAATATGAGTTCAAAGTTAGGATACGAGCTTGGAAGGTATTAGGCATCCAAACCCACTTGGTTGAGTTGACTAGCCTCCACTAATACACCTATCCATATCTTTGTAATGACTCCCCTAAGAAGGATATTGTTCTAATCATGCAATACAAATTTGAAATAGATTATTCAAATTGCATAAATTGAACATATATATACATACCAAAGGATGGGAAGCTTGATTAAGATACCACCAATGTGTTTAAGTAAACATGTAGGAAATAACTATCAGTGGCAATTACTTAGATACGCATAATAATACGCATAATAATACACAATTACATGATGTCGACACCACCAATGCCTAACACTCAGTCTTGATTCGTGCACAACAATTGGAGGCTTGGCTCATGTCTACCACCTTTTAACATCTTTAATTAAACATGTAAGAAATAGCTATTAGTGACTATTACTTAGATATACATAATAATACACAGTTACATGTTATTGACATCACCAACACCTAACAGTCAGTCTTGGTCCATATACGCCAATTGGAGGGCTTGGCAGGTGTCTACCACCTTTTAGACTTGGCTGCACATCCCCCACAACATCACCACCCATATGCAACCCAACCATTCTTTGCCAAGCAAGTCATAACTCGAACTCATTTTTTCACATAAATTAGCATGCTGCCTTCTTAAGTAGCCTAGCCTTGCCTTGCACACAAGCAACCCAACCACTGCTCATCAACATGCCCATGGAGAAGCCCATGCAAGGTTGCCACATCACATACACTGCACATGATATTCACAACAAACACACAACCTACAACTTCAACCAACTCTTGCAAGCATGCACCACAAAAGAGCAGCATAGCCTTCTAATACCCAAAGCACCTTACTCACTCTATGGCATGTTTCTGTCGTACTAATAATCATCTCATGAATTAGAGTACATTATCTTTTTTTTTTTTCTTCATAATATGTGAACTCCACATGCTTCATACACTATTATAAGATCCATATGATATTGGAGGAGAATATGTGTATCTAATGCATGAAATACACCCTCCTTTCACATATGACGTACCTATTTGTTTGTGTGACTGGTCCCACCAAATGTGGCCATTCATCTCTACTATCAATGGTCTAATATTCATGTGGTTTTTTTTTTTGAAAGGTATTCATTCATGTGGTCTTTTATACTAAAGGGAAAAAAAAATTCTAATTATATACCTTAATCCTTATTTGCATATGACTAGTGACAACCGTTAACGTTTGGCAACAGGGACAGGACCTTTCGGAATGTTGTACAAATCAATGTACTAGCCTCCTTAATTCCATTTTCATAAAGGAGGTCATTTTTCTAGCAAAAAGAAACATTGAAGGTCTTGCTTTTTTATGGTGTCATGATGCAATTATCTGTTCTCCTTTTTCTTTTTCATTCTTTTTTACCCTAAATATCTTGTCCTTTTTTTCTTTTTTTGTGTGGGTTCAATAGTCTTTATCACAAAAAGCGGATGGCTGATCAACCATATAAGAGCAAAAGGAAATCATGGAGTATGGATAATTAAATAAATGGTGACTACTGCACTTCAACAAACGATTAGTATTTAATAAATTAATTAATCTAATTAAGCCTATTTGGTTTCTTCCTTGAACATGTTCAATTATTCAACCACGCGATAACATTTTACACCATATCAAGCAACTTCAGGGGGTATATTATATGGTGTGTATATCATAAAAACTCCTCACTGCGCTATCCATTCTCAACAATCCACGTGTCATAAAGATAGTAATACCCATTTGATCCAAAAGCCAAAAAAAAAAAAAAAAACTACAACTAACATAGCCAATATAATCAATAGCTACCAAAACCATCTCCAACCGTCATCCCTAAAAAATTAAAAGCTCAATCCAGCAGGAATAACACTACAATTTCAGCCAACTCTACTTTACTCTCTCTCTCATTTCTCAATCCAAACGGGCCTAAGTCTCACATTTTTGTTATTTAAAGCTCTTTAAATACTTGATTATTTCTTTAAATGTGTGTAGTTTTCTTGTCCCACGTATATAGAAAAATTTCTTAAGGGTAACTCTGAACTACAGGCTAAGAGTTTTAAACTTAAAACTTTATGGATCTCATTAGGTCTTGAAAATCACTAAATCAATCTTTCATAAATTTTTTGCTAAATAAAGTAAGCAGATGTTTTTAAACACCTATAATGAAAATACTAAAAGATGTCAGTTGAGCTAATGATTATTTTGCATGAATTTTTACAAATAAGGGTAACAAGAATCCAAAGGTAAGATCATAGATAAATTATATAATATACTGTAATGCTAATGTATATGTATCAACGGTCAAGATCTTTATCTCATCAAAAAAAAAAAAGGGTCAAGATCTTTACGTGAAAGAAACTTACGTGCTATGTATCATCATTGCATACATAAGAAATGACCATACTTTAGAAAAGCTCACATGTGAACGGTAAAGCAAATGACCAAAACGCCTATGTGATAGTTTCCCAACGGTCAACATTGTCCAACACTACGGTTTGCTTATTATATTGCGCGTATATACAAAGAGAGAGACAGAGAGAGAAAATAGACTTATATAGACGGCCATGGTTTACGTCAGATTCCAACATCTTCCTCCTCGACTTTGGCCGGACTTTTCTTTCTATTTATGATGATTGCCTTTTGATACTGAGAGCAATCGAATCCAATATCCAAACCCCAGTTTTGTCACAGCCTAGCCTAGGCTTCCTTCTTTTCAGGTTTGATTCTCTTACATGTAGCTTAGTAGTATCGTGTGGCTTAAGTCATTGGAAGTCTTTCAAAGGTATCACCAGTTGAACCTTGTACTTTTCAACTTAGTATTGCTATATTTAGGTGTTTTGTGATATGGGTTTGTTTCATTTCCGGTTTTGGTGAGTTGGGGTTTTAGTCAATTTAGTTTGATTTTGAGAAATTTGGCTTCTTTCAGTTCTTGGGGTTGGGATTTGGTGAACTGAGTAGTGAAGGCTTTGATTGAGTGTTGAGGGGTAGTGCCAAAAATTGAGCTTACATTTATAGAGCACTTGGAAAGTAATTGAACTTGAATCTACATGGATAAAGCACTTTGAAGACATTAACTTGTTTGTGAGTTCCTTTTATATCGGTTTCAACTATATTGCTATTTGGTTCAACTCCCTGTGAGGTGTTTTTCTCCTTTGTCAATTTGACGCACTGGGTATTGGAGCATTGTGCTTTTTCTTGAATTAGATTATGTGGTTCTCGCTAATTTGTAAGATCGACTTTCATGATGATAGTCCGAAATATTTGAGCAATTGAATTCTTAAACTCGAAAGATTAGAGTAGAGGGCTTTGCATTTCCAGCCCTCTTCCTATCCGGTTCAACTACAATAAGGCTTTGGTTCATTTGATTTGAAGCATACTGGCTGAGTATTTTAAGGTTCTGTTTGTGCATCTCCTTTTCTGGCTTTGCTTGGTGGTGATTAGCAGAATATAGAGATGCTTGCATTATCATTTAGCTCTCAAACATGGAAATTAAGTTCATTCTTTTGTTGAGAATGGATATCATTGTGTTAAGTCTGTTGCTGTTGGTGCAACTGCCAAGAATCTTTGCCTCTGAATTTGTCCAGTCAAAGGTTTGTGGTACTGATAGCATAACATATTCAAATTCTAATGGTCATGAACTGTTTTACATTAATGGGGATGCGGTCAACGAAGATCTGTTCTGTGAAGCCCTCCAATTTTATCATGCAAGTGGTTGCATATTCGACGGGTACCTTGGAAGTAATCACTGTGAAGTGGACCTTTCATTAGGTATGTGCCAATGTAAAGTGTTTGCTCTAGTTTCTGGTTTGTACAAATATTAGTAAAAAGTTTACCTTTATTCAGCATAGTCAGAATTTATAGTACCAGTCTTCGAATCTTTCTTAAGTGTTACTGCTTTTGTAGATGGTTTGGTCTTTAAGGCAGGAAGAAAACTTTTTCAAAGAAATTTAAAAGAGAAGTCGAAATCCCATGACCAGCATCATATGTCAACCCCAAAAGTAGCTGGCATGGCAACAACTGGAGCTTTGGTTTTGTGTTGTGTTTTCCTCTGTGCCTGCTTTCAGAGGAGAAAGAAACCAACTTCCCACGCTGTTCTTTCTAAGGATCCACACTCAAGTGAGTACAATTTTCTATTCTGAATCTTGCCATCTATGACTTTAAAATACTATGAACTGTTATAGCTAAGCTTCCCCAATTCTATGAATTTAATAATATGATGACTAAAAGTGAGTGTTTTACATTTTTACTATTTACAGTGTTTTGCAATTATGGTATTATTCTCCCCAATGTTAAATCTTTTCTGGCTTAATTAGATGAAATTTTCTTGATTTCATTTGTTTTCTTTCTAATGCTATACTTCACAAGTGATTAATTTTGTTCTTGCAGTAGATTCAGCTTCTTCTTGTGATGCGAATCCGGCTCCTGAAAAGATTCCAGCCAGTCCACATCGGATGCCAATACCACCTAGTCCTTCTAGATTCTCAATTTCACCTAAACTCAAAGGAATTGGATCATTACAACTCACTTTGAGCCAGCTTTCGAAAGCAACCAGCAATTTCTCACCATCACTACGAATAGGTGAAGGAGGCTTTGGAACTGTCTACAAGGCACAGCTAGAAAACGGCAACATGGTTGCGATAAAGCGAGCGAAGAAGGTAGTACTGGTTCCTTAAATGATGCTGAATATACTACTTATGCAATATCATCTCTACCATTTAGTCAGTAGAATTTACGTTGTGGGTAATGGCATTTAATGTGATAGAACATTCAGATCAAGAAACATACAGCCACCTTTTGATTAGAAATGGGTTGCTTTCTGCAAAATATGTTCTTTGGAAATTAAAAAAAAAAAGGATAAGGAATTCTCACCTAAAAGTAAATGAAGGATAAGCAAAGGAAACATCATCTAGAGGGATCATTTCTGCATTCAGCAACTCTTTTCAACTTGACAGATTAATGGCATTCAATATTATTAGACTAAGATGCAACTTGCTCTCTCAAGCAAATTAGACCATTAAAAGCTAGTTTTTTTGTGTAGATGATTAGTCTTTTACCTAATAAGAAACCAACTGTGTTTCTTGTTTTATTTTCATCAAAGAAGGGGCCAGGCGCAAGTTTTTAGGTATTCTGTTGGGCGGGCTGGAATGGACAAATGGTTCCAACCAGAACACTGGTGCAAGCTTTATGTATAGAAGTAGTGCCTAATGGCCAACAAAAGAGAGTGATGTACTGTTCACATTGGGTCTAATAGGAACAAAACATGATAAACTTGTAGGTTTATGACGTAGTTCAAAGATTTCCAAACTAAAAGAGGCTCTGCGTAAGTGGTGGAAAAATAGGACTTTTATTTTACAATGTTTATATAATTTATAAGTTTTCAAGTCATTTTAAGCTTAAGTTGCCTTTATAATGAAAAAATTCTTAAAAGGAATTTCAGTTATCTTCTCATATCTCTCATTCCATGAAATTTTTCAATTTACAATTCTGACGCATTTTCTTTGTACACATGACATGATTGCATAGGAACTCTTTGAGAATCTGCAGACTGAATTCTCTAGTGAAGTTGAACTTCTGGCCAAAATTGATCACCGGAATCTAGTGAAATTGCTAGGTTATATTGATCAAGGAAATGAACGCCTTATCATCATAGAGTATGTGCCAAATGGTACTTTGAGAGAACATTTAGATGGTAAGCTTACTTAATCACAAGAAAAAAAATCTTAATTCTGATGAGAATAATGGTGCTAACTATGTTGTTGCTATTACTGGCAGGTCAACGTGGAAGAATCCTGGATTTCAATCAGCGACTTGAAATTGCCATTGATGTTGCTCATGGCCTAACTTATCTCCATCTATATGCAGGTGACAAACTTTCCATTCAGTTTGCTTGTTTCATGGATCCTTGTAATTCTGAAGACCAATCCGAGGAACAGTCCTTCATTTATTTATTTGGCTTTGAGGGGGCAGGAATCAAATTTGCAATGTTACAACTGAGTTGGGTTGGAATGTTGCAATATCTTCCTAAATCTTCCTTGCTCCTCCTTCATTTTCTGAACAAATAAGCTAAATTTTACAGAATTCCTTTGGCATAGACTTCAGATACACTTCTCAGTTTAGAGTGATTTTTTTTTTTTTGATAAGTAATAAGATATATTGATATCAAAAAGGAAACACCCTAGTACATAGGGAGTGTACAAGGGGACAACAAATCAAAAACAAAAATTGCAAGAATCTAGGAAATCAATAAAAGAAGGGAATGATTGGTTTTGCAAAGCAAACAACCAATCCAACAAAGTTCTAAAAATGAATAGCTTGAGGTCCGGAATAGATCTCTCAATATCTTCAAAACAACGACTATTTCTCTCCCTCCAAAGACACCACATTAAGCCATGAGGAACGATGGACCATATATAACCATTTCAATGACGACCAAAGCTGCCTCGCCAACACCCTAACAGCCCCAAAACAGTATGTGGCATAACCCAAGATACTCCAAATAAACCCAAAACCATAGTCCATAGATCCATAGCAACGGGATAGTGAAGGAAGAGATGGTCAACCAATTCACCATTACTCTTGCACATGTAGCACCAATCCAAAATCCACACCTTCCTTTTTTGCAAATTATCAATCGTCAGTTTAGAGTGATTTTGATAATTAGGAAGGCTGAAACAGTCTATATCTATCAGTTTGCATGGTTAAGTACTAGACTGACCATGATTTTCACATAGCGGTGCCCAGTGGTTTCTATAGGTAATGAAGACAGTCATTGGTTCATGTTTGAGATTCTGACCATGGGAAACTTCATGTGACTTAAAAAATGTTCCTTTCTTCTTCTTGCAAACTTGGTCTTTTGTGTGTGTGTGTGTGTCCTGATAACAGCCTCTCCATAACACATTCTTTTTACCATGAGCCCATTTTTGTGATTTAGAGCTAGTGTAAGTGCATTGACACGAATAAGAAATAAAAACAATCATACAATACAACAATAGTTAATGTGGTTCGTCCAACTCAAAGCCTATGCCATGTGCAACACTGACCAAAATCCATTATCAACAATATGGATTACAACCACTTTCAACCAAACCTTACAAACCACCAAACTCACAATCTTACATACTTGCACAAAACAAACATAAACTAACTCAAAAACCTCACACACACATAGGCTCACGCCATCCCAAAGCCCTAATATACCTAATAACTCTCTCACACCTAATTGACAAACACTCAAACTACTCTTCAAAGTGACAAAACTCGATGTTCTTCTAGGATCTTCTCCTCTAACCATGTGGTAGGACCCTTGGGCAAATGCCACCAAACTCATTGCAGCAATTCTATTCCTTGATGGACAAGGAATACCCAATTTATACTTCAATAAAGAACTTTCATTCTTCACCAAGGAAAAACCTTTACTTCCATGCCAAGAAAATCTAAACCAAATCAAATTAGAAATTTGAGACAATATCTAACACCCAAAATATTTGGGATGCCATTTCACATTTTAATGATTTCTTGCCACATAAACTTCTTACAGCATGTGTCATTTCTTTGTTGCAAATCTAATTGATGTCTAAATTTTTGTTCATCTTGCTACAGAGAAGCAAATCATCCATCGAGATGTGAAGTCATCCAACATTCTTCTGACAGAGAGCATGAGAGCCAAGGTGGCCGATTTCGGATTTGCAAGGCTTGGTCCATTAGATACTGATCAAACACACATTTCTACCAAAGTGAAAGGGACAGTGGGTTACCTAGACCCTGAATACATGAAGACCTATCAACTCACCCCCAAGAGTGATGTTTACTCATTTGGGATTTTACTTATAGAGATTCTGTCAGGCCGTCGTCCTGTGGAGTTGAAGAGACCTCCTGAACAGCGGGTGACACTTCGATGGGTAAGCTTATTTTCCATTACTTTGATTTTTTTTTTTTTTTTTGTGGGGTGGGGGGGGGGGGGGGGGGGCTAACATTTGAGGTACAAATGCAACAATACACCAATTTGATGGATTATAAGTTTACATCTATCAGAAACCTCCTTTGCTGAGGCCACAATTAGATGAAATGTTTCAAGTTATTCTTGGTAGGCCTGTCACTTGGGCTGAATCATGCTGGGTAAACACCAATTTGCGTCTGATATGGGCTAGGTGCTGATACATGACAAGTTCAAAAGGAATTTGGGAGAGGAAATAGAAAAGGAAAGATATACCTAGGAATCAATACCTAGTTGCTTGGAATTAGCACTAAGCAGGACATGTAGGTTGCCAGGAATGACAAATTATTTACTCCTACAGGAGGAGTCCTCCCCCCTCTCACAAGTGTGGATGCCAATGTGGGACACATGGTGGAACCCACAGTTGTTGTGACTCCTCCCGGAGGAGTGAAAATTTTCATGCCAGGAATTAGTACCTTGCTATTGGAAAATTCCAACATCAAATTCCCTTCATCACATTATGTGTCCCTTACATTTTACTGGAGCCCTTTATAAATAGGTTTCCAAGAAAATTAACAAGTAAAATAATCAAACCATAAACATAATCCCAAATAATGAGGATAAGATTAGGGGAATAAAATCCTCTATCCCATTTTGGATGTTCCCTTTTATTCTCCACTAATCATAACTTGTCTTATATCATTTTTTTTTCTTTCCTTATAAAGTAGCCAAAGTTTAAAATGTAAAAAAAAAAAAAAAAAAAAAAAAAATCAAGCACATGATATACTGCAATTGGTGGAACACTAAATATGGGACAAAGGATTTCTATGTAGAGTAGTGTGGATGAAGTGGAGAAACGCATTAGGAGTATTGTGTCATCATAGAATACCTATTAAGTTAAAAGGGAAAATTTTATGGTACTAAACGTAGGGCTGTTAAGAAGCAACATGTTCATAAAATGAGTATAGCTAAAATAAGTAGAGATACGAGGAAAGAGAGGATTCCAGATCAGATCGAAATGAGGAAATTCTCTTAAAAATAACAATGGCTTGTATTGATGAGAGATTATCACTTGAGAGTATACCTCTGGCTAGTACCTAGAAGATTGTGTAATTGCAATAGCTCCTCTGGTGATACAGGTCCAAGCTAACTCTGGTCTGCCCTTCCAATGAATTAAGTGGCACTAAACTCCTCCACCCCTATTAGAAACAGGATGCTCATCCAAAATGACATTAATATGTTTTTTACGTATTGGCAAAAGGTTTGGTGGTGTTGGATGAGTAATAGGGTTTGTAATGGGATCATGGGAAAGCTCATTGAAGTATCAAATGAGATATTTTCTGGACCTTTATAAGCAACTAGATCCTCAATATTAAAGGTGGAGCTACTTTTGTAATCAAATGAAAATCATTAGCATATGCATCTAGTCCTACCCAATTCAACACTTTGTGTGGTTCAACACTACAAGCTTGCAATTGCCTAACGAAGTTGTAGGGAAAATGTTCGGGCCTAATTGGAACCATGACTTAATCTCCTACGGTAAATGCCATGACTTAATCTACTATGGATCATCACTTGCTTGAGGTTGTTATGATCCAAGTGTCCCACGTGGCTTAAGCACAAGCTTAACCATGAGTATATAAACTCTTGGGCTCCCTTCTCTTGCAAGCCAGTTTTCAAGGGTGAGTTCTACCCATGGGTTTGTATCATTCTTATTGTCCCAAATACTATAACATCTGTTGAAAGTGGGAGAAGATCTAAAGGCTTCCTAGGTTTGATTTCAAGTGGAAATTGAATCGTCGCTCATTGCCCTCTTAAACCCTTTCAGGCGTAAAATGCTTGGGCCCTTTTTCACTATCGCCTCTTTTGGTTGTACTATCCTGAATTCAACCTCATCTCACGTTAGATGTATCAAGACTATTCTTAAGAACTTTAGGGAGTTCAACTTGAGGTGGTAAAGTTTGAATGCAACCTAGGTTAAGGTCTCTCCCTTGCACTCTTCATCTTTGTCCCGAATGTCATCAATGTTAGGCATGTAGACTAGTTCTTCCAGATCTTCCTTATCACTCTCTTGCCTATGTCCAACAAGGAAAATGATTAAACCCTAATCCCACATAATCCTCGATCATAATAAAATTACATAAGTGGAAATTCAAATTTAAAATAGTATTAATTTTGGTATTCATAGCAAGTGTTTTGGAATAATTATTTAGTACTTCTGGAGTAATGCTCATTAGTCATTCCACTCAAATAATAGTGAATCCTACTAACTAAATTAATAGATTCTAAAAAAAAAAAACTAAATTAATAGTGTGACCCACCATTCTTGTGAGAGGATGGAGCATTGCTCCTAGAGTATTGAATAATTTTTTGATGCTTTGGATGTAACTAAAAGCTGTAAATTAGGCTGTCCATGGATGTGACAAGGTTCCTGACTCCTACCCAGCTAATTCTACTCGTTAAATAGTTTGATTTTTTTATTATTATTTATTATTATCCTATTATAATGTTATTCCACGGTTGATATGTGATTCTCTAGTATGGATATAAAAACTTTCCTATATACAAGAAGACTATGGTTAATATGTGATTCTCTAGTATAGATATAAGAACTTTCCTATATACAAGAAGACTATTGCAGCCATGTTTGGGTGTGTGTTTTGTCCTTATGATTAGGGAATAATAATTCTATCTTGGTGCAAACCTGAATTGAAAGTCTAAATTGTGTCAATGACATTAGTAATTTCCACCCCGAGTGGGGCAAATTCAGAGACCTCATTTGTAGATCTTTATAGGCTATAGCCAGTGATTATCTAGATGGTGCCACTGTTAAAGAAAGTTAAGAGGGATGCATAATTGCAACAATTATCCAATGGGTTTGTTCATAATTGCAACTCCTAACACCTGCATGGTTGTACAATCAATGAATCAATGCAGTGTATCAAAGTTTTTTTTTTTTTTTTTGGGTTTCCTTGTTGCTCATTAAACCCTTCCATCCAGTATATAAGCTCTCAGGTCAAGCAAATTTGATATTGTGCAGGCCTTCAAGAAGTACGATGAAGGAAGTGTGGGGGAATTGGTGGATCCTTTGATGGAGGAAGTAGTGGATGCAGAAGTACTTATGAAAATGTTTTCTTTGGCATTCCTGTGTGCAGCACCTGTTCGAGTTGATCGGCCAGACATGAAATCAGTGGGAGAACAGCTGTGGTCAATAAGGGCAGACTACCTCAAGAGTGCAAAGAAAGTGCCTTGATTGATATCCGATAGTTTTCTTTTATAAATCAAATTGTGTTTGATAGTTGTCTTTTTATAAATCAAATTGTGTTTGATAGTTGTCTTTTATAAATCAAATTGTGTTTTCTTCAGCTGCAGAAGCGAAAATTTCATTTTGACATTGCCTTTTCTTTCTCTTGTTTATTTTTCTTCATTCTTGAATGTGTTCAGTTGTGTACTATTTTTCAACTTTATTATTGCAAATGAATGCCTTACTGTGACAAGTATCAACAGGTGGTGAGTGAGACATCTACATCTTGAACTTTGCTATCAAAAGAATCAGTTATTGTTCTCCTGTATTTAAACTTTCTAGGTAAAGCAGCCACGACACAACACAACATTGAAATACTTTCATGCAGCTTTTTGTTGAGACTTTTAACCATGGTTTTGCTGCATTGTTGATGAAGAATGCTTCCAATGAAAGGGTAAGGATTTGCTGCAAACTAAGTTATAGCAACTCCTACAAAAATACACGTGTCAATGCCTCATATAGACACCTGTCCAGACTTATATTTAAATGAAAACTTTCTTATCAAGATTGAATTTTTCACTAAATGGCTATTTGACACGTGTGCATTTTGTAGGAGTTGCTGCAACTTAGTTTGCAGCAAATCCTTGCCCCCTATGAAAATGCAATACCGAACTATTTTTTAATCTCCCATTCTTTCTTTCTATGCTCTACTTGAATACAAAATACACAGTTTTACATTCTTCTTTCTTTCTATTCTTCTATTGCTCTATGATTAAAGTTCTTTGGGAAAAAAATTAACCTTTTACAAGATTTTCGTTTCATCTTAGGTTAATATTTTGTTTTAAAATATTGTATATATTAATTGGGTATCAAGGTTCTTCGCTCCAGCATGACATTTGAAACAAAACAGCACCACATTTCTCCGACCTTTAGGTCTCAAAATATTTTTGCTGTTTTTTTAATTTTTAATTTTTAACTTTTTGGAGATGAGAACGAAAAATTTTGACAAAAATTATACCAAGCAGTTTAATTGGTAGGTTGACCTCCAGATGTAAAAAATGAGCTTCTATTAACTTTTGTTAATTTCATTGTCTATGTGTCTAACGGAACAAAGATGTGGCATTTTTTTAATGACATTGCAAATGCCACATTAGTTATTAAAAACTATATAGCAAATATAATTAAAAAGAAAAAGATTAAAACCTAAACAGTCAATTCCCAAAAATCCTCAATCTCATCATTCGTTCTAGATTTCTTTCACACCGCCAATGTTAATCTTGAATCGCGCTAAGATTCAATCTCATTGGTGCCCTTATACTTTTTCAAACTGTTTAGATGATATAGGCACCTAAAGGCATAAGGATGTTAAAGGGAAGAAAACCAAGAAAATCAAGGATAGATGTTGATAATTATTCAAGATTATAAAGTGTACCATCCATTTTTGCTTTCTCATTAACATGTGCTACTCATAGACATAATATTCGAATAAGAACCAGCATGGATGCTGCCCCGAAATTGATTTTGGTTCTAAGATCATGACTTATTGTCGTTTTGGTGAAGAAGAGAAAGCTGTTGTGCGTATCTGAAAAGAACAAAAAAATTAAACAAAGAAAGAGCAATGAATGTGCCCAATGGTCTCGCTTAAACTGATTTGACCACACACTGTCACAAGCCCTCTTAAATTTTTGAGTTTTGAGTTATGGAAACTTAACTAAAAAATTTGTCCATACAAGATGAGTTTCCATAGGTCCCACCTTTTTTGAGTTTTGGGAGATGAAAACTGAGTTATATAACTCAATTTTTATCAATCCAAACACCCTCTAATCTATGTGCGGTTTAAGATTGGTACCGCGATGAGGAGGAAATCTGGAAATGAACAGTGAGATTGGGAATTTTCGAAGATAGCTTTTTATTTTATTTTAATCTTTGAACTTTTTTTCTATTTAATTTTTAAACTAAAATGAATTAATCTCTATATATTAAAATGATTCAGAAAGTTAGTTATTGTCTTTTTTAATTTTCAAAAATACTACCAATTTAATTAACTTATCCTTATCTTAAAACATTAAAAATGAATTAACAAAAATTAAAAACAAAAAACCTATCCTTGTTCTATAAACTTCCCACTGCCCATGTACACAACCAAAACTACCCCATGTTCCTATAAAAATAAAATAAAAAAAATCTACCCCATGTTCTATATATATAAAACTATCCCAAGTTCCTATTAAAAAAATAAAACCACTCAAAAAAAAAAAAAAAGTCTCGTCGTCCACGTGAAGGGTGTGTGATGAGGCTAATATAAATAAATTTGATTTGTCAATTTAGTTTTTTAAAAACTAATGTGCCATCTCTAGCATTTGCCACCTCATTAAAAAAATGCAACGTCATTATTCTATTAAACACATAGTCAATGAAACTAAGGACGGTTAATGAAGGAACCAATAGCACAAAAAATTTAAATTATAGAGACCAACAGAGCTCATTTGGAACTTGAAGGATCAAAAGCGCTCAGTAGGTAAACTTAAGGGACCAACAATATAGTTTTGCCTAAATTATTTGGTCTAGATGTAAATTACACGTAGCCTAAAATTAGTTCATTGATTGGAAATATATATCACTCCAAACTCCAAATTATGCATTCAAATGTTAGACCAAAAGTGCAACCATCAACAATATTTTCACTACATTTTCACAACAAATCTTAATTGGTAAATTATTATTGGTTCTAATTTAAATTCATTACTAAAATTATTTTTTTGCCTATCAGTAATAACCATTTAAGATCTGTCATGAAAATGTTGTGGACGTAGCATTTTTTAACGCTAGATACGAGTTTCTTGGGAAAAAATGTTACACTAGAATAAGTTCGTTTGTGTTGGGCACAGGAAAATTCTCATTCACAGGTTTTCATATGAAAGTTTCAAGAGGCATAATTATAATATACACAACCATCCCCATTATGGTATCCAACAAATGGTAAATTACATCAAGCCAGGATAACCATGGTACTAATTAGAGATCTTTCCAAACCAACCAAAATGACCGAACTTGCTACGAAAAGAAAGACATGAAGACGACAAGTAGTAAATTATTAGCATTGATTTATCTTTGCTTGTGATACAATTTTAAAAAATACAGTGGCTGACAGAACTCTAAGACTCCAATAAGCTTTAACTAATAATTTAACTTCATTCCTGAAACAGTTTATGAGAAAACTATAAAAATAAATAAGTAGGCTGCAATGATGTCAAAATGTTTGGGTACTACAACATATAATGCCCACTATAATGATGCCCTATAATTGTAATCCCGTACCAGGTAGCAGTCTGAAGATTTCTATAGCATACAGTACCAAAACCCTTATAATGGCCTTGAATGGAACCCCCAAACAAACTTCTGCTTCACTGCATAGAAAAATAATGATGATACGCTGAGACTCAAAGAAGAATGACAAAATCATCAAATCCCTTGGTGCACTTCCCAGAAATTTTCAAAACTACTTAACTTATTGAATTCTTCATCTACCAGTGAATTTGATCAACAAAATTAACCTTAAATTAGATTCACCTGTATGGCAATTTGTCATCCAAATGAAAGCAAGCCACTTGAACAATGCCCCCATTAACTCAACTGCCCCAAGCTCAGGAAGAACAATTTTTCAAGTAAAAGGCATTCATAATTTATTCAATGTACTGCAAAACTGGAGCAAGAATTATCACAATTAATGGTTCATGAAACATGATTCATGCTTATCTGGCCCTCTTCAGCTCTAAATTTAGCAACAATATTGACAAAGGAAGGAAAAAGCCGGTCTTCTGATGAATTTGAAACCTTGAGCAGCTCCAATAAGACTATTTACAAACTTATTCTCGGGGGTAACTTTTGATGCTTGCTGAGATAACCTAAAAGAACTTTCTCATAGGCGGAAACCGAAATCTTAATCTTTTCCACCTGCTGTTTACCAGCAGAGGGTGCAAACTCAATATGTGTTCTGGCATGAAATCATGCCTTGTCAATATACCCACCACAGGAGATCTCTGCAATTGAGTAGCATTGCATTTAGATGAAGATAGTAAGCAAAATAGTGAAAATACTATAGTAGAAAGAATATTTAATAGGAACAATAATGAAGAAATGTAGTTCCTCAGGACAGACGACCTAGTCATTACAACAAATCAGCCAAAACTAGCTGCAGCAGGACTTGGCTTGGGATGATGACACATGGCCAAAAATGGACACGTGTCACTATTGAGACAGGTCTAGTGCAACTGGACACTGGACCCAAGCTCTACCCACTTTAGCAAATAATAAGGCCCTAAATGAAATGCAAAGTAATGAGACAAATGAATATTTAGCATCAGAAATAAATGATATTTAGATAGATAAAATGGGCAAAAAAACCTGAATGTTCCTGAAATTTCATGGAAGTTCAATCAGTGGAGGAAGATGGAAACTAATTGTTGAATACATGACATAAATTAAATTCCATCGATTAATATAAACATAGCCAATTCATCAGGACGAAGTATGCAGAAAAATCATGAAACTGTGTTACAGCTCTATGAATTTACGTATCAACTCCACTATAATTTATAACCTATGGGTGCCTTCAGATCACCTAATCTCCATTAAAAATTAAAAATTAAAAAAAAAAAAAAAAAAAAATTAGACAGCATTACTTACACTAGAGATCTTGGGTATCACCAGCAGGTGCCTTAAACCAAGTTCTCGAAAAAGTATGCGAGCCTTTGCTAGTGACATTGTCTCCACAACAGTATAAGGCGAAGCATTAGTAAAAGGATGTAAATCTATGAGCATGTCCATCTCTTCCTCATTCAATTCTATATCTTCTATCTTGTCACCATTGCCTGAACCCCTCTTTGCAAAATCGCTTGCTGAAAACTGCTTTAAGGCATCCATTCCTGTTCGGTCAGGGGTAGGAAAGAAGAAAGCTTTCTTCTTTAACAATGTAATAAGGTGAGCTCGTAGGATTATACCAAATAATACTGGGGATTCAGAAAGCGGAGGCTCATCAAGTACAGGGAAGCCATTGTGCTTTGTAGTTCTGAGAACATGTACTATATTACTGACCTTCTCAATGCCATGAAAGAGCTGAAGTGGGCCTGTGACTACATCACTTACTGTCAGCTGCCTCATATAAGGCTCAGCATGGCCTTCTAAATAAGGGAACCCCTTGGCTTTCATAATAAGGTCATAGATATTGCCATTGAAGGCATCAGCTACAGTCTTAGAAACAAAAAGCACTAGCATTATTAGTGGTAGCAATAGTAGATTATTGGTCAATTCAAGGATAATTACACATAGAGAAACCGTCATTCTCATAGACCCACCAAGCAAGGAAGCAGCACCCAGCACAGCGTAGAGGCCATGGTTAAGGTTTGAGTGTGGACCAACCAACATTCCAACAAAACGTCCATAAGATGCACCGGTAACAATAACAGGTACAAAAAGACCAGCAGGAGCCACAACCCCATAGCTAAAAATGCTTAAGAAAAAGCAGGTAACAAAGAATATGAGCATTGAGGAGTGTTGGAACTCAGCATTGGTGTCTTTACTGAAAAGGTTTCTGATAGCATCATCATTTGTATTAAAAATGAGGCTGGCAAGATCATTGTACTGACCAGGAGGACATTGGAACTTCTTGTAGTTACCAGAGCGACCTATTGTAGGACAGGCTTCAGATGCATCAGCTGGACAAGGTCGGCAAGATGCAATCCATGGTAATCCAAAAAGAAGACAGGATGTGAAAATGGAGATCAAGCAAGCAAGAAAAATTTTGTAAGCGATGCCCTTTCTGGAAAAGTCAAAACAACAAAAATGATTTTAGCAAATATGACTCCACAGTATTTTCATAACTCTAACAGAGTGCAAACATCACAAAGCTAAAAAGAGAGCTTACTCATTAATGAGATTGTATACTCGGAGAACCTTATCTAATAGAAAATTATAGAAACTTCCCAATATTCCCCCTATAACTCCAAGGGCAAGCACAGGAGGCAAATCCTCAACATGATACGAAATATTTGCTGAATAGACATCAAACATTATCAGCCCCCCAGTACCAAATAGGCCACATTTGCCACTTAAACAAATATCAATGAAAGCACGAAGTATAATTGCAACTATAGCTGTTGTAAAGAAAGCTCTCCATAGAAGGGCACCTCTCCACCTGTAGAAACAAATTCAATATAAATATCGAAAACAGTGCTTTTATTTTGGCTACTTCATCCATTCAGCTGCCAAATACATACAAGTCAAACAAGGATGGTCATTTTGGCATCACTAAGGGCGCCTATGATGATGGCTCCAAGTTTTTAAATACTGTCAAAATTCTAACTATATAGCCTTCTTTTTATACACAAACAAATAACATACAATTAAATTTTGAGCACTCTCATATAAAATTATGGGTTATGGGCCAGAACCAACCATCACATGAAAATTTAAGATATACTAAATTACTGTGACAGAGAACACACAAGATCAGCTAATAGGTTAACATAGCATACCAAGTTGCCATCTCTTCAAGAGCAAACAGCACGCCACCAACAGGAGCACGGAAAGCAGCAGCAATTCCAGCTGCTGCTCCACATGTTACAAGATCTCGTCGGTCTCTATCATTCTTGAAAAATCGTAGCCATTTGCATGTTAACTTATATTTCCTTGACCCACCCTGACCCAGCAATGATGCAACGCATGCTCCAGTATGGACCATGGGTCCTGCCTTTCCCACAAGAAGAGATGATGACACTGCAGAAATGCTGCCAATTATCTGTACATCAAAGAGACACAAATAAGAGATTCTTACCATTCTCCAAAACAATGGCTAAATGTGATTCTGTAAAATAAAATTTTTCATAGTATTTTAACACATATCCAAAAAAATCATAGTATTTTAACAAGGCTCTCTATGATTTTAGTAGCTAGTATTCCAGCAGTTCCTTTTCTATTCATGTCAGCATTGCATATAGAAGCATTCTATCAGCAATAGTGTCTTCACCCATGATAAACTACAATTATTGTTGCCCCTGAATTTTAATATAGTCAACATTATTTTTTTTCTTTATATCTTATGAGTTTTTAAATATATATGCATAACACAAATCTACTAATTATTATATTTTATTCATATGCTATAACTATATTAGAATTAGAACTAACACAAGTAGACAATATTAGTGAACAGAACTGGTTAGGGAAACCTTACACTCTTAAATCTCATAGAGTAATTGATCAAGAAGGTTGGCACAACCAAGTCCACTTGCATTAATTACAAAACACAATATATGATGAGACCCAACAATAAAAGAAACAGTTCACATGGATACAACTTGAGTGGTCAACTGTGACTAGTGGAAAAAATGGTGAGTCCATATGAACCTAGAATTTCGCTAAAAGAACTCAATTGTATGAATCTCCACACTAATCAGCAACTCCATGTATCCACTCTAATTGGAAAAGTAAAGTATGAGTAAGCCATAATATCCAAAATACTCATAAATTTTCTACCTTTACAACCAAAGTCCGCAAAGAAAATATTCCGGGCGCATCCACGCCATTCAGGTAAGCTTTCACTTCCGGAATACCCGACCCGGCTGCCGTCGGTGATATAAAAGCAGTAATTATAGCCGCAAACAGAGTGAGAACAAAATTAGACGTTGCAAATACAAAAAATGCCATCCCATACCTGCACCACATTTCACCAATCCCTTCAATTTCCACATTTCAACAATAACTCAGCTGAGCATAAAAACTCAATTTCCGATAACATTCTATGTCAATATTAATTCAAGTTATCAGTTTTTTTTTCTCGGGAGAATTTGTACAGTTTCCATCAAACCAAACAGAACCGAATCAAAAGAAAAAAAAATAGACCTGCTCTCCAACATCATGTTAGAGGTGACGACGAATTTCGTGCCGGCGAGATTTTCGACGGCGAGATTGTTGCAGAAACCGATTAGACTGACGATCAGACCGATCAAAAAGCACAACAGCCATTTCATAAATATGTACTGGAAAACCTGCACTTTGCTACTCCCTCTCCAGTCTTGCTTGAACAACTCGTTCTCGAAAATCCTTTTTAACACGCAAACAAACACAAAGATTTTCACAATTCCTGCCATTGTTTTTTTCTTTCCAAGAAGGAGGTAGAAGAAGTTAGAAGAAGAAACATACTCATAGTCGAGGCTCTCGATTGGGCAGACTTTGGAGCCGACGATGGCGACTTGAGAGGTGGAGTTTGGAGTGGTCCTTTGAACGGAGAGTAAAGGCACTATGACGGAGTCTTGGTCCCCATTGGTAGTGGCCATGGTTGGTTTTTGGTGAATTTGGAACTGCTTCTTTCTTCAATTTCTATTTAGAGCATTGTATGGTGAACAATCCAGACACAACGAGATAGAGAGAGAGAGAATTTGAGTTTGAGTTAAAAGAGTTAAAAGACTGAGAGAAGAGTCAAAGAGAAAGAGTAATGGTTAAGTTCAATTTCATTGTTCTCAAAAAGGTAGTTGTGTTTGTCACAAAGTGTTATTTCTCTGTTTTCTTTCTTTCTCTTCCGTTTTCGGTTTCTCCTCTACTTTTTTTAAATTAAATATTGGCAAGGGAAATGATAGAGTGCTGTTGGGGTTGGTGAACAGCTTGGTACTATATAGCGATTCTAACGGGTCGGATATAATGTTATTTATTATTCATGCCAATATTCATGACAAATGAAAGTATCAAAACTATTTCGAGTATTTGATTATTCTCTCGGGGGTTATATGTAGTCTCCTATTTCACTTGTACGAGGTTATTATATAGAGGAATCCTATTGGATGATTCCAAAATACTGATAAACCACCACTAAGCTAATGACGCGGAGTTTGATTTGATTATTTGATTAGTGCAGTGGACGGATGAGGATTTTTTGTAAATCTAGGACAGGACATGAATGTAGCGTAAGAAAAACAATGTTGGTTTGGTTGTCCTGAAATGAACGTCGGTAGGTTTGTTGTTTGACTGTTGGGTAGGCACGTAGAAAATGTTACATATTCACATAACACACGCCACAAAATTGCAAGATCCAAAAAGATCAAGAATGAATGATTAAGGAAATCCGGCCATGATTATGCAAAAATTGTAGAATTTGCTCTTCTTTCAAAATAATCTTTTTTTTTTTTTTTTTTTTTTTGTTGCCGAATTTCTTTCAAAATAATCTACCTACTAGTTTCGAGATTTGTGAATGACAGAAAATGTCTCTTACTAAAACGAAAATTTCCTTCTTCTCAAAAAAAAAAAAAAAAAATCCTATTACCCCCATGACTTTTTTTTTTTTTAATAGAAAAACCAACGTAACAAGTCATGTAACGTATTTAACCAGTAACTTGTGCAATGTATTTGTACGGGCAAGTTTGACATAATTTAATTTTCATTTTTTTATTAAATATAAATTTTGATTATAATGGCTGTTCTTAATATACATATATTCTTGCATTATTATTAGACATTTATTACAATTGTGATTTGTGATTGTTTAGGAAATTAGTATATATTTTTCTATTTAAAGAAAATATAGTGTACTAAGATTCAAATGGAGGGTTTTTTTTTTTTTTTTTTTTTTTTTTGAGAAACAAACAAATGAAGGGTATAAATATGAAATATATTATAAATTCAATCAAAATATATATTACAACTTCTCAAAAAAATTAAAATAGTAACATGTAAAAGTGTGAGGTCTTAAAAACTTATCTGCCATAATATTATATGATAGATCAAAAGTCAAATTGCTTTGATTTTATATATAACATATCCATTTTTTTTTTTTTTGAGTAAAAACATATCCAAAATTTATAATCTATAATCTAGATAAGATCAAAGAAGTTTTTTATTTATTTATTTTTTTATGACATTCTAATATTTTGTCACATAAGCTTTGAGGTCTCACAATTTTACACATCACAATTCTCATATATATATATATATATATATATATATATATTAATTGAATTTAAATTCTATTCCATATTTAAAGTTTCCATTAAAATCTTGGCATATCATATTTTCTTAAATATGAGAATATATAGTTCCATATGTAAACACAATTATAAATTTATAATATTACAATATTTATATAGTTCCATAATAAATACTGTTGTAAAAAAATAATTATAATAAATATCTAATATTATAATATATATTTCTATATACAAATTCAATTATAATAAATATCTTTTAATAACTATCATAATGATAAAATTCTATATTTAGATAAATTTTTGCTCACATTCTAATATTTTTCACATAATATTTTGCCATGTAAGTGTTTGAGGCCTCACAACTTTACATGTCATAATTCTCATATATAGTATTAATTGAATTTATATTTTATTCTCTATTTAAATTTTCGATAAAAATATTGGTATATCATATTTTTTTAGTAATTAAAGTGTGTGTATTTAGCAAATAGTTTGTTTCTCAAAAAAAATAAATAAATAAAGAAAAAAGAAGAAGAAGAATATATAGTTCTATATACAAACATAACCTGGATGCTGTATTCCAGGGTGATTTAGCGTTGTAATCTTGTCATGTGTTTCTTCTGTTTAATAAAGCTTCTCTTACCTTTTTCTCAAAAAAAAAAAAAAAAAAAACATAATCATAATAAATGTCTAATATTATAATATATATTTCTATATATAAACACAATCATAATAAATACCTATTAAGAACTATTATAATGATCAAATTCAATATGTAGATAAAATAAGAAAAAAAGGAAAAAGAAAAATTATATAATGTTACTTTTCCATACGCTGCACTAGTTACTGACTAGTTATATATAATTCATGTTAATGGTTTTATAAATTGTTACGTAGTCTGTTAAAGGAAATTCCTCCAAACTAGATGGATGGAAAATATTCTTTTTGTTATTAATCAAACTCTCAGGTCTCACTTTCTTGCATGTATGTATATGTAATAATAATTTTAAGATGTGTTTAAATGAGATTGTTTTTATTAGTTTATTTTGTTTAAAAAACTGTATTGCACTTTAAAAAAAATAAAATTTAAAAAAATCTACATAATTAAATATAAAAAAAAAAAGTTAAAAACAAGGTCATTCAAATGTGGGATATAGTTAGTTCATTTAGAAAATAAAATTTTGTGTTATTTCTAAAAAAAAAGTTTAAAAATATGTACATAATTAAATAAACAAAAATAAGTTAAATATAAAGTCATTCATGCATGGATTCCAATTAGCTCAATCAGTAAAGTCTAGTACATCATAAAACCTAGTATATAAAACCTCATTTGAACCTGTTTGTAATCAAGAATGAAGAACACAAAATGAGAAGATGTTTGATCCTTCTTTTTAAAAAACACATTTAAAAATGACAAAGTTTGGCTCCAACGCTTACTAAAAAAATTAACATAATTATAGATTTTGAAAATCTAATCGCTAAATTGCATGTTTTTTATATTCCTAACAAGTATGTCAAATTTCATTATGATTGAATATTATTTACTATTTGATTCATAAACTTATTTTGTATGCATAACCTTATATTACCCAAAAAAAAAAAATTGAAATTTAAACTTTTGTTGATATCATAGTTATTGATTTTTTTTTTCCCTGAAAAATGTTGCAAGCATGAAGGATATGAGAAGAAAATGTAATATAATGATAGGTGATGATTCCTTGGATATCAGTGGGTTGACAAGACTCGAACGTTAGATATTTGGATGATCTCCTGTAATACAAAGAACACAGAATCAGAAGGACCGGTGGGGACCGGCCAAAAATCCTCCGATGATCAAGTTAGTTACTTTGAACTCTCTGTATCAAAGAAATATTTTCTCAAAAGTGAAAATTGTCTCTCCTCACCTTTCATCGAAGAGGCCTTATATAGTGTGTGTGTGTGGAACGGTTATCTGTTTGGTAACCGTTCCCAATGTCGAGGAGTCCGGAGAGTTGGGGGTAACTTCCATAACCGCTGTGGAAGTTACCCAGGGGTTGGACGGGCCGATGGACTCGTCCGTCCTTAGTAAGGATGGACGAGACCTCTATGATGAGCTCGTCCATCCTTAGTGGAAGATGGACGAAACCATCTTGGAAGGCTTATCCTTTGTAAATGATAAGTAGATTCCGTAGACACTGCTCTTCCATATATGGACGAGGTTCGCCATATGTAGCTTCTTTCCTTGGACGGGATATATGGACGAGTTATGGACTTGAGATTATTTGTGACACCATCAGTTGCCTCCTCGTCCATGTGAGTCGTCCAAAGGGCTGAACGTCCTAGGACACAATTGGTTAATAATTACTGCACCACGTGTCATTTTATTATTGGAGACTGATTCCGTCGATTCATTTTTCCGAGGTAGATGTCACGTGTCGCTTCCGTATTGGTTGAGTCGTTTCGATTACCCAGGTCAACATCCTATAAATAGTGGAATGCCTCCCATAACCCTCCTCATTCTAGAAATTTTCCTCCTTGACATCCATCGTCTAGAGCCTCGTCTAGGAGTTCTCTGCGTCTAGAGTCTTCTTCCGTCTAGAGCCAGGTACTCTTCTTCTCCTCGTCTTTAGGTTTAAGTTTCTTGTTAGAGATGTCTGTTGCTTCCTCGTCTACTGATAGCCTTAATAAGGCTATAGACGAGTTCTGTGAGGACACTAGTGATAGGTCTAGCTCTAGCAGTGCTAGTGATGAGAGTGGAGGAAGCACAGACGAGGACTACTCTTCTGGGGCCCCTGGGCTCCCTATTGAGGTCGTCCAAGAACAGCTTAGGAGAGCTTCTGGCTCTCAAGCTGGTTCTCCGTCCAATCCTACGGACGAGGTTGAGACCGTCTTTAGTTGCGCTGTAGGCGTCCATTCTAAGACGGACGAGCAAAGGTTAGGTAGTCTTAAATCCTTGTATCAAATCCCGGACGAGTTTAACCCTAGGCTGCCCGTCCGTGGAGAATGGTGTTGTGAGCCCCGTTTTGGAATAGGCGTCTACGAATCTTACTTCCTAGGTGGCCTTAGGTTTCCTTTAAATGCCTTTGCTAGAGAGTTATTAGTCAAGTTAGGTTTAGGTGTTTGTCAATTCAATCCTAACGCATGGAGATTAATTATTTCCATTCAAATTTTGTGGAGGGAAGTTTTTGGTAGGGACCGTCCTCTTACAGTGGACGAGTTCCTTTATTGTTATAAACCTTCTGCCATAAGTCAATCTGAAGGTTTTTACCAGTTTACTGCTAGAGGGAATGATTGTAGGTTGATCAAGTCCCTAGCTTCGTCTGATAGGAAGTGGAAGACGGAGTTCATTTTTATTTCAGGCTTCTGGGCAGGGAACCCTGTGGACGTTGGCAGGGATCCCTTTCCCCCTTACACTGGGGACCTGGGGAACCTTCGTCCAGAAGGTATGTCCCTTCCACTTGTCTATTTTTATTCTTACTCCTATTTGGTACATTTACAATTTCTAACCTTTGTTTGTTCATTGTGTTATAGCTACCAAACGTCCGTCCTTGAGCAAATTTCACCGTGACCGCGTCCACAGGGCTCGTCTACACACAGACAGGAGCTTCCATTCTCTTGTCACGCTTAGACGTCTAGCCAAGTGGGGTTTAGGTCCCGAGCCTTCAGACGAAGCTATAGCCCACGAAGTTACTGTGCGAAAAAGTAAGTTTTTAGCTAAACCTCCCTTTCTTTTTTCTTTTTTATGTATACATTCCTCATTTGTTCATCTCGTCCTAGGAATGTCAACAATGAAAGAGAACCGAGGAAAGGAGATCGCAGGAGAGGGGAAACGTCCTGAGGGTCAAGCCTAGGATCGTCCAACAGCTGGGGACAAAAGAAAATTCTTGCCTAAGAACATTGACCTGGAAGGGCTCCCCAGTCGAAGAGATAAAAGGGTTAAACAAGGCTCGTCCAAGGTGGTCAAGTCCAAACCACCCCAGTCTCAGCCTACCATCCAGATAGTTGATGTGGACTCGTCCACTCCAGTTGAGTCCACCCCGTCCAAGACTCCTCCCAGAACTCCTTTGGCCAAATCTACTATGCCTGGCTCGTCCCAGCCTTCTATGAATATCATTGCAAATGAAGACCTGGCTTGGGAACGTTTCCAGATAGCCGTCAAGGACGAGGATATAAACATGTGCTATAACATGGGCTTGAAGGAATTTGAGCATTCAGGCGTCCATGACCTCTTCAAGGTATGCCAGTATCCCTCGTCCTTGTTCAGTTATTAACTTTTCCTCATTTAATCATTCTATGTTGTTCTGTCTATTCACAGGCCATGTCAAAGTTTATAGCAGCGTCTAGACAGGCAACGGAGCTGGACAAGACGAGAGTCTTGTTGGAGACAAGGATTCAGGAGGTGAACGTTGACTGTAAGAAATGGGTTGGGTTTGCTGAAAAAGCTAAGGACGAGGTCAAAGAGCGTAACAAGTTGATTGAGGAGCTAAGGACGGATGCATTGGAGAAGGAAACGCGCATTGATCACTTACAAAAGATGAACATTGAGTTGAATGCTCGCCTTTCCAAGGCAAGAGAGGACGCTGTGGCTGAGTTCAAGACACTTTGGATCGCAATTATGCAGCTGGTTTTGAAGATTTCAGAATGGACGCTGCTGAAAACTTCCCTGAAGTTGACTTCAGCGCAATCAAGCTTAACCTTGCTGCTGCCACAACCTCTCTCCTCCAGACCGGCTCTGATGACGTCAACGTGGAAGACGACGCCAGTACTCAGCCTCCTCAGGACGAGCCTGCTGAGAATGCTCCCCCTTCTTAGGATGAGACTTTAACCTTTGTAACTTTGCTTTTTCTTTCTTTTTGTAACCTTTGTATTTGGTCCTTTGTTTTTGGACCTTCTTTATGTAACAAGAATACATTATACTCGTCCATGGTTTTAGGACGGGTTTTTTAAGTATACTATTTCTGCTTTTCCAACTAATCAAGGGTTTTTGGACGTAGGATGTCCACCCTTTGAATGAAGTTTTATTTTCTTTGCATGGATAAATGATTTCATTTTCTTTGCATGGACGAGTGATTTCATTTTCTTTGCATGGACGGATGCTGCTAAGCTATTTTAACTCCTAGCTCGTCCATGTCGAGAATACATATTTTTCATGTAGTCTAACTCGTCTTAGCAGGTAGTATTTTTAATTAGCTTGATTCGTCTTAAGACTTGCAAACTAATTTTACATACCATCTACTTATTTTGCCAACTTTTTCTCTCGTCTAGAATTTGGATTGTTTCAGTTGGCTCTACCTCGTCCATGAGTTGGACGAGTATGGATGTGGTTTCTTCCTTTTATTCAAGAAAATTTAGACGTTACATCTCTGCGTCCAGAGATTTTGTTCGTCTTGGATCTTTCAACCCTCTTGAGGATTGAATTGGACGACAATATCATGGAGAATTCACACAACATTTTGTACATGACATAAATATTGTTTACAGACAAGGCACATGCACACTGATGCCTTTTTATTTAATAAATACATACTTCATGACTTCGTCCACAACCACAACACAACTATAAAAGGTAAATCATAGTTTCAAACTTCACACACAAACAATACCAAACATAGTAGTATCAAACAGCATCACTCATAGTAGTACGCTAGTAGACAGATAAGACCCAGTCTCGTCCATAGGTTCACTCTTACTGGTAGTACCTCCTCAGGTGCTCCACATTCCAAGGATGTTCCCTTTCTCCCGTCCAGGGCCTCCAGGTAGTAGGATCCTTGCCTTTTACAGTTGATTACTCTATAGGGTCCTTCCCAGTTTGGGCCCAACTTCCCATGTGCTGGGTTCTTGGTTGACAAAGAGACTTTTCTCAGGGCGAGATCTCCTATATTGAAACGCCTAGGCTTCACCATCGCATCATACTGCCTAGCCATGAGGTTCTTATACTTTGCTGCCTTGTGTTCTGCGTTTGCCCTTACCTCGTCTATTAGATCGAGGTTCAGACGAAGCTGGTCCTCATTATCCTTGTCTTGATACATCATCACCCTGTGATTAGCCATATGTACTTCTGCAGGTATGACTGCATCGCTTCCATAGGCTAACTTGAAAGGGGTCTCCCCTGTAGGGGTCCTCACTGTGGTCCTGTATGCCCATAAAACTCCTGGTAATTCATCTGGCCATATTCCCTTTGCCCCCTCAAGCCGAGTCTTGATGATTTTCGACAAGGATCGGTTTGCAACTTCAGCCTGGCCGTTGGCTTGGGGGTGTGCAGGGGAGGAGTAATGGTTCTGAATTCCAAAGTGTAAGCAAAAGTCCTTGAAGAGTGCATCGTCAAATTGTCGTCCGTTGTCAGACACCAATACCTTTGGCACTCCAAATCTGCATACAATGTTCTTCCAGACGAAATTTTTTACATTCTGCTGTGTGATATTTGCCAACGGTTCTGCCTCCACCCATTTGGTGAAGTAATCGATGCCCACCACTAGAAACTTCATCTGCCTTATTCCCAAAGGGAAGGGACCCAAAATGTCTAGTCCCCATTGTGCAAAGGGCCACGGTGCCACCATTGGGGTGAGGTATTCCGATGGTTGTCTGGGGACGTTGCTAAATCGCTGGCATTGGTCGCAGACCTTAACGTATGCTTTAGCATCAGCTTGCATGTGCGGCCAGTAATACCCTGCACGGACGACCTTGTGGACAAGTGATCTGGCTCCTGAGTGATTGCCACATGCCCCTTCATGAACTTCTCTCAGCACGTAGTTTGCTTCGTCTGGAGTTAAGCATCTAAGGTAAGGTTGAGAGAAACCTCTCTTATATAGCACTTCATTCATAAGGATGTATATAGTTGATCTCATCCTCACCTTTCTGGCCTCGTCTTTCTCTTCTGGTAATCGTCCATCCTTCAAGTATGATACAATGGGAGTCATCCAATTTTCTCTGTTATCCACCTGCTGTACTTCCTGGACATCGATACTTGGCATATATTGAACTTCATCTGACTTCTCTAATGATTCATCTGCTGAGGCCTCTTTTGCTATAGTATCAGCTTCCACGTTCTCCTCCCTTGGGATTTGAACGAAGTCAGCTTTTTCAAACCTTTTCACAAGGCGCATCACTCTACCAAGGTATTTCTTCATTCTTTCTTCCTTCGCTTCATACGTCCCATTCACTTGCCCCATGATCAGTTGGGAATCCCCCATGACACATATGGACTTGGCTTCTACGGACTTTGCCAATTTTAGCCCTTTGAGGAGGGCTTCATATTCGACTTCATTATTAGTCGCTTGATACTGTAGACGGACTTTATGTTTCAGTTTATCTCCCTCTAGGGATTGCAAGACCACACCAATTCCTCCTGCATGCCGTGTAGACGAACCATCCACGTGGACGATCCATCTCTCTATGACTTGGGGTAAACTCCGCAATAAAATCTACTAGGGCTTGAGCTTTTATGGCATGCCTTGGTTGATACTTGATATCGAACTCACTTAGCTCCACAGCCCACTAGATTAATCGTCCTGCAGCTTCCAGTCTATTCATTGCCTTCTTGAGCGGATGATCCGTCATGACATTAATGACATGTGCTTGGAAATAATGCCTCAGTTTCCTTGAAGCAGTGATTAGTGCGAAGGCCAATTTCTCCATTTGCGGATACCGTCCTTCCGCTCCTTTCAATGCCTTGCTTGTATAGTACACAGGTCTTTGCACTTTATCTTCCTCTCTTATCAATGCTGAGCTCACAGCATGCGGGGTTACCGCTAAGTATAGATATAATTCCTCTCCTTCTACTAATGGACTCAGTAGCGGTGCCATGGTAAGGTATAACTTCAAATCTTCGAAAGCTCTCTGACACTCGTCGGTCCATTAGAATGCTTTTTTGAGAACCTTAAAAAATGGCAAACATTTATCAGTAGCTTTAGAGACAAACCTGTTAAGCGCAGCAACTCGTCCAGTGAGGGATTTGATTTCCTTGGTATTTTGCGGTGGCTTCATGTCCAATATTGCTTGAATTTTATCTGGATTCGCTTCGATTCCCCTGTGGGATACCATAAAGCCAAGGAACTTTCCCGATGATACTCCAAAGGCACACTTGCTTGGATTCAGCTTCATGTGATACTGCCTCAATGTTTCAAATGTCTCCTGCAGGTCGTCAAGATGCTTTCCCTCGTCCTGACTTTTCACCAACATGTCATCTACATAGACTTTAACATTCCGCCCAATCTGCGGACGGAACATGTGGTTGACCAACCTCTGGTATGTCGCCCCTGCGTTCTTTAAACCAAATGGCATTACCTTATAGCAGAATAAACCCTGACTGGTGACAAAAGATGTCTTCTCTTGATCAGCCTCGTCCATTCTTATCTGATTATATCCTGAAAAGGCATCCATGAAGCTGAGTAATTTGTGGCCTGCAGTTGAGTCTACTAACTGGTCAATGCGCGGTAGTGGATAACTATCTTTGGGGCAAGCCTTGTTCAGATCAGTGAAGTCCACGCACATTCTCCACTTGCCATTTGCTTTTTTGACCATTACTACATTGGCCAACCAATCCGGGTAGTACACTTCCCGAATGAACTTTGCTACCATCAGCTTTTGGACCTCGTCCTTGATTGCGCTATCTCTCTCAGGGGCAAACACCCTCTTCTTTTGCCGCACTGGCTTGGAGGAAGGACATACATTCAAACGGTGGGTAATGACACTCGGGTCTATACCCGGCATATCCTCGTGACTCCACGCAAACACATCGATGTTTTTCTTCAAAAATTGGACGAGGTCTTTTTTAATCTTCTCTTCTAAATCTGCTCCAACCCTGGTACACTTCTCAGGGTTATTTTCATCCAAGGAAATATCTTCCAATGCTTCGGTAGGCTCTGCTACAACCTTCTTTTCTTCAATATTCATTGCTTGAACTTGTTCATCCATGGCCAGCATGGCCAAGTAACATTCTCTTGCTGCTAGCTGGTCACCTTGTACCTGTCCTACCCCGTGCTCTGTTGGAAACTTGACTGATAAGTGGTAAGTAGAGGTAACAGCTTTCCAACTATTCAAAGTTGGTCTACCAATTATGGCATTGTAGGAGGATGGACAATCTACCACAAGGAAGTTTACATCCCTGGTGATTTGTCGTGGATATGCCCCCACTACCACGAATAAGGAAATGGTACCCACTGGTTGCACCTTCATCCCACCAAAACCTACTAGGGGGGAGTTCACTGGACGGAGCTGGTCTCATCCTAATCTCATCTGCTGAAAAGCTGGATAGTATAAAATGTCTGCTGAGCTTCCGTTGTCCACAAGCACTCTTCTGGTTGTGTAGTTTGCAATTAATAAGGAGATGACGAGGGCATCATCATGAGGGTGATGAATTCTGTCAGCATCCTCGTCCGTGAAAGTGATTGTCCGCTCGTCCGTAGACCTTGCTCTTGGTGATCGTCTAGAAAGCTGGACGCTCTGTACTACCTTCAGGTATGCTTTCTTGGACTTGGACGACTGGCCAGTTGAACTTCCCCCAATGATGACTCTTATCTCCCCGAGTGGTGGTTGCGATGATTCTTCCATCTTTCCCTTCTGTTTCTCGTCCCTCTGGTCTCGTCCAAGGAAACCCCTCAACTTCCCTTGCCTTATGAGATTTTCAATTTGTTGCTTTAAGTCAAAACACTCGTCCGTGTCATGACCATGATCCCTGTGGAAGCGACAATACTTGTTCCTGTTGCGCTTGTTGGGATCACCCTTCATTTTCTCCGGCCATTTCAGGGAAGGATCATCCTTGATTTGCATAAGGACTTGCTCAAGTGGGGCGTTTAAAGGGGTATACTGCTGGTTCCGTACTGGAGGGCCTGGCTTCTTACTTTCTCGGTCTCTCCTTTCCTCCGTCCGTCCCTTCTTTGGACGAGTACCTTGCTCGTGCTGACGACTGGGATTTGCGTCCATTCTCTCGGACCTCTTCCTCTTCTTAGCAATGATTGCATCTTCTGCATTCATAAAATTCTGAGCCGAATGGACGAGTTCGGCCATGGACTGGGGCTCTTTTTCATAGAGCTTGTGTATAAACAAATCCGAATTCACCCCGTTGTGGAAGGCTGCCAGTAGGAGCTTATCATCTGCTTCATCTACACTGAGAGCTTCTTTGTTAAAACGGGTGATAAATAACCGAAGGCTCTCGTTTTCTCCCTGCTCTATTGTCAACAAACTGGACGAGGAACGCTTGTGCCTTTGTCCTCCAATGAAATTGTTAACAAATAACTTACTCAACTCTTCAAAAGAACTCACCGAATTTGGAGGTATTTTGCTAAACCAAACCCGCTCTGAACCCTTAAGGGTGGTAGGAAAGGCTCTACACATTATCTCATCAGGCACCCCTTGAAGATGCATAGTGGTCTTGAAAGTGGCTATGTGATCAAACGTGTCACGTGTTCCATCATATGAATCCAGAGAAGGCAACTTGAACTTTAATGGCAGGGGGTGACCGTTGATAGAAGCTGTAAAGGGAGAATCAGTCCTGTGAACCAAATCTTCTATCGGATTCGCCCTTTTCATACTCTCCTTCATTTCCTCCATAACTCTCTTCATTTGGTCCATTTCTTCCTTCAAGTATGGTACCGCTCGTGAAGTGGTGCCTCTAAACTGACTTCCAACTTCGGTGTTCTCTCTTCCACCATGACTCTCTGTTTGTCTTCCTTCACGTTCTTCTTGTGTTTGCCTCCTCATATTAATCTTCATTCGTAATTCTTGGTTTTGGCGAGTCAACTCCGCCATAGCGTCTGCCATAGATTGTGCATGTTGGGCAGATGACTGCATGACCGGCGCGAATTGGCGATCGCGATGCGGGTTGCTGCTCCCCTGATGGCCTGGGCTAGTAGCCCTTGATCTAGTCCGAACCATCAACCCTTTGTCACGGAGAAGCAAACTGTGAAACAATCTGTTCCCACAGACTGCGCCAACTGATGATTCCTTGGATATCAGTGGGTTGACAAGACTCGAACGTTAGATATTTGGATGATCTCCTGTAATACAAAGAACACAGAATCAGAGGGACCGGTGGGGACCGACCAAAAATCCTCCGATAATCAAGTTAGTTACTTTGAACTCTCTGTATCAAAGAAATATTTTCTCAAAAGTGAAAATTGTCTCTCCTCACCTTTCATCGAAGAGGCCTTATATAGTGTGTGTGTGTGGAACGGTTATCTGTTTGGTAACCGTTCCCAATGTCGAGGAGTCCGGAGAGTTGGGGGTAACTTCCATAACCGCTGTGGAAGTTACCCAGGGGTTGGACGGGCCGATGGACTCGTCCGTCCTTAGTAAGGATGGATGAGACCTCTATGATGAGCTCGTCCATCCTTAGTGGAAGATGGACAAAACCATCTTGGAAGGCTTATCCTTTGTAAATGATAAGTAGATTCCGTAGACACTGCTCGTCCATATATGGACGAGGTTCGCCATATGTAGCTTCTTTCCTTGGATGGGATATATGGACGAGTTATGGACTTGGGATTATTTGTGACACCATCAATAGGTTTGTCAAAATTCACTTCCAATAATAAAAAAACTATTAAGCGGTGTTTGAGCCATTGGCTAGCTCCAAATATGTTTGGGGCTAAACTCTATCATTTAAGGAAATATGTAAGCTCCATTCTTTGGGAGGATTTTTAAAATGTTGTATACAATTTTTCATTTTTAATATTAAAAAAATGACAAAGTTTAAAAATATTTAAAAAATGAAAAAAGTATGACCTCAAACATGTTTGGACTTTGGAGCCTTGAGCTCCAATCACAAATAGTAAGTTGACATTAATTATTGTCATATGAATTACACATGACTCACCTAGCCCAATTAGAGTAGGTCATGTTCATTGCACATATTAAAACACGTCATAATTTTATTGATGGTTAGAGCTCAAATTTTTTTTTTTTTTGAGAGAGTTTCAACCTATAGCGTCCGCTCCTGATAATAGCTCTTTTATCATAAGACTAAGACACCAATCAGTTTTTGGTGTAGGCGGAGATTGAACTCCAGATATTTTATACAACCATCAAAGACTTTATCAATGGAGCTGACTTTATCAATTGAGTTGACTGGAACCCACATTAGAGCCCAAAACTTTAAATATAATTGGAGCCAAACCTTTTTAGAAAATATAAGCTAACCTATACTTTATTAGATACTTTAGATTATAATTTTTTTTTTTTTTTTATGAAACTTTAGATTATAATTTAATTCTATAACAAATTCTTCTATAAATTATAAAAAGGGTTTGGTTAATGTGTGTCCTTAGGGCACACATTAATAAAATCCTTATTAAAAAAAAAAAAAAACTTATTTAAATGGTTTTGAAAGGCAGTTCGATTAATGATTACGGTTTGCTAAAATATATTCATATAATAACATGTCATATTTTATTTTTTTGAGAATGAAAATGTCATATTTTAAAAAACTTAATTTTGCCTATATAATTCGTCAAAAAAAAATGTCTATATAATAATCACAAATAAATTATTGTGACAAATGACAACCAGAGATGCATGGGGAAACTTGGAACCGGAGGAGGGGGGCAAAATCCTAGGCTAGGAATGTGCTGCACATCAATTTTTTCTTTATTTATTTTTATTTAGAATATTGTAGTTTTGGTTGTGCTCATGATTTGATACGCAAAGTGTTAGATATCACATGATTAATTGTACTCGGCATACTTATGGTTGTCCTCACACTCACTCTTACACGAGGATTCCGCACTCAGAAACTTCGTATGTGGGGTTTTTGGCGTGTAAAGCCATAGGTTAGCAGGTGCTTTCGGGTTTCGCCGCGCCCCTTTTGTTTCAAGTTTGTCAAAATTGTGATGTTTCCTGGAGAGAGAGCTCAATCAAGCAGAGCTCAATCAAGCAACTGTCCCCATCTCATCTGGCCCTGGGTGGTGTCTAGTCTTTTCTACCTACTGACCAATCAAACTTTAACTCTCCTGTCCTTTACATTGACAATATTGGTCTAAATAAATGTTGGATATGTTGTTTAAGATTAAGATATAAAACAATGATTTAGAAAATTTGAACTGACACTCTTATTCCTCCCAATGCCAAGGGCGGCATAGCTCAATTGGTTACTTCCTGATATTTTCAAAATATCAAAAATTTAAATCCATCGTCCCTGTTGCAAACTATCAAATTATCAATTATATAAAAAAAAAATAAAATAAAAATTAAAGGAAATGAAGGAGGGGCGTATGATAGGTAATACATATTTTAATTATCTTCGTTTATTAAAAAAAAAAATAATTATCTTCTCTTATCTTAGCCTCTCTTAATTTGTTTCTCAAAAAAAAAAAAAAAAAAAACCCTCTCTTAATTTGAAGTCAATTTAATGCAAATATATATATATATATATATATATTTTTTTTTTTTATGGAAGTTTAATGCAAATATTGATTTTTGATAAATGTGATTTTTTTTAGAAGAGATAAATGTGAAAATTGATTTAATCTTCCAAATTTTAATCATTGTATAGAATTTTCTATCAAGAAAATATGGACAAATTTTCATGGGAAGTAAAAAAATATATAAATAATACTTTTGATAACAGCACAACACACTCATAATCAAAATTGGACATATTCATCTTTTAACCATCATAAATTGAAAAGATTCATTATTTTCATTTTTAATCAAAATAAGCATTTTTTTTTTTAAATTCAGTACTTAAAATAGGAGATTTGAGCCTAGATTCCCTTTAGGGAAAAGTTAATTGATGCAATTAAGGGCATTTTTTAGTGAACCATTTTTAGGAAAATTTTTATAAGAAAAGAAAGAAAGTAATTAATGTTTTGATAGTTTTTTCTATTTCTCATAAAAATTGTATTAAAATTTTATTGAAATGGTTTATAATCAACTACCCAAAGGGCACTCATTAACATGACCCCCTCTCATTATAAAGAGAATGTACAATACTACTGAATTACAAAACTTTTGAAATTCTAAATAATCATTCGTATACAATTGTTTTTGTATTCACCTTTCTCATGCATAAGTGGACACTGATGGTTTCTTATTTTAAAGTTTTTAACATGTTTTTACCTATATTTAGGAAAACACTAAAAACTTAAAACTTGCAACTATATGTGGGAGCAAAGACATGGTTGAGACTTGAATTACCTGAGCGAGGAAATCAAGGAAATTAAAAATAATTATAATTATAAAGTTTTATAAAATTTGAGTTGACAAGTTTATTTCTTTATAACAAAAAAATGAGAGAAGGGGATTCAAACCCACTATAGAGTCACAAAACTCTTAATGACTTGGCAATATTTGATAAGTGTGATAAAAACTAGAAAGAAAAAAGATTTTCCTTGGTAAATCACTTGCAATATTGCATCAATGAAAACTTGATGTGTTTTCCTATTTAGAAAATTCTTAGATATTTTTAGATTGTGAAAGAAATAGTTATTATTTATGTTGTCCTTTTTTTAGGAAAAATTTATGTTGTCCTAAATACTAATAATTAGTAATTACAAATTCAAATTTTAGCGAAAAAAAAAATTACAAATTCAAATTGATTTTATTATGCATTTTAGCCTATTACAAAT
Organism: Quercus robur; assembly: GCF_932294415.1. NCBI lineage: Eukaryota > Viridiplantae > Streptophyta > Magnoliopsida > Fagales > Fagaceae > Quercus > Quercus robur. The sequence goes on from NC_065535.1 coordinate 84,719,421, forward strand.
CTCTTCTTTGATAATAATAACAATAAGAATAAAATTGATACTTGATAGGTTAAAATCCCCTATTGCATCTTTTCAACCCAAAAAAAAAAGAAAAGAAACGTCTCTTCTAATTTTTTTTTTTTTCCTTTTTTTACTTGAGAATCTTATCTCTTTTTATCGAACAATTGGGTTGTTTGATGTAGTCGAGGATCAAACCCAATATCTTTTATTCGATAATAAGAGACTTTACCAGTTGAGCTAATTGAAACCTAAACAAAGTAGATTAGTAGAGTATTAAACATGAAAAAAATCTGGTACCACAAAAAATTATATCAATTTTTTGTCATAACTATGATGTGGTAGAGCGTGATTGATGACTAAAAAATTGTGGATTAATATATTAGTGATAGACAAGACAACCATGCGCAATCTACTATGTCAAAATTGTGGTTAAAAATTGTGAAATAATTTATGATCCTAGAAAGCTAGAAGCCTAGACCCACTCATTAAACATTACTCCTTTCATATTCACCCTATAATTGAATAAACTCAATTTGTTTTTGCTTGACCTAGGGTTCGGTTTAATTTTAATTTAATTTATAAGAGTTGTAACAATGTAGCCCACTTTTGGGCTAAAATTGGCTCTTGAAACAAATTTTGATACTGCCTTCGGTTTTTCCACCAACAGTCAACCTGTTGGGCCTGTTGGCAGCCACTTGTTGACCGTTGAAGCTGAGCTGTAAAAACACCATACTGCAAATGTGTTCCGTGTTATATCTGCTTATTTTGCTGAAATTGAAATTTTTTGCTAAAAGTACTGTAGTTAAAGGTAAAAACAGTGGAATTTATAAATAGTATAAAAAGTACAATGAAGCTCATGAATAGTAAAATAAGCTGACTTTTTATGTTAGAGCCAAATCCACACTTAAGTCAAGTGTTTGTTTAGCAAGATTATTTTTGCCGACTTATTTTACTATTTAGTTTATTTTTGCTAATATTCATAGGTCTCATTGCACTTTTTGGTACTATTTATGGGTCTCATTATACTATTTCAACTAATTTTTACTTTTATCTACAATACTTCAACAAAAAGTTTTTAGTTTCAATCATGGTGTTAAAAATCGGACCAGACTGGTTCAATCGGAAACTGGCCTCCAATTTGGTCCGATTATGGTCAAAAACCGAAAATAACTTAAAACTAGGAAAAATTGAAAACCAGTCGGTTTAACTAGAAAACCGGGAATCGGCATGGTCGAACCGATTATTGACTGGTTGGGATATTTTTTCCTTTCCCAACCTAAAACTACATCATTTTGGCTAAAACATAAAAACTAACCCTAAAGCCTAACTTACTAAACACTCTGACTCTCATACTCTCATCATCTCACGCCTCAAGCCCTCAACCTCATCTCACGCACACACAGTCACGCCTCACTCTCTGCCTCTCTACCTCACTCAAGCTCACTCTCATCAATGATCAACCACTCCACTAACCACTCTCATCTCTAAATCTGAGGATCCCAAAAACCCTCTCTTCTTCCTCGTCAAAGCCACAAACAAAATTGACCAAAATCTCTAAATCCGAAGGTTTTTTTTTTTTTTTATCCTTCTCGGTCTCGCCCTCTCCCTCTGAGCTCTCATCTTTGCTCTCTGCTTCTCAGCTTCATCAGGTAATATTCTTTTCCTTTGATTTTGATTTTGTTCTCTGCTTCTTGGCTTCATCAACTTTGCTCTCTGTTTGGAATCATTTGGTGATGAACTTGATGCTCCTCCCGGATTTAGAGATAAAAATCATCCTATTCATGTTGAAGATGAATAAGATGAGAATGAGGATGATGATAATGATGCTAGTGGTGGAGCATTTGGTTCACATGATGATATTGATTTCAATTTTCTTTATAACAAATGAGGCTTGGGTCTTAAAACTTAGTAGTTGTTTGTTTGAAACTTTAAAACTTATTTGTTATTTGGATGTAATGAACTTATTTGCTATTTGCCATTTGGAAGAGGCTTGAGTCTTAAAACTTAATAGTTGTTTGTTTGAAATTTTAAAACTTATTTGCTATTTGGATGTAATGAACATATTTGTTATTTGCCATTTGGATGTAAATGTAATGACTAATGAACTTATTTATTTGGTTCTGTTGAAAGTTTATTATGTTAATGATGATTGTTTTGTAATGTTATTATGTTAATTTCTTTAAAAGGATGTTATATACTTATATACTTGTATTTTTTTTTTAAAGGAAACATATTTATTACTATTGGTTTGTTAGTTTTAGTATATAAAAAATTTATTAATTATTTATATCATTTAAATAAATAATAATTAAATTATTTATGATGTCACAGGTTCGACCATAAAATCGGTAATTAGCATCTTTTTCGGTTCTTTCATCGTATCGGTTTTTAAAACCATGGTTTCAACAAAATAAGCGGATCCCATACAGACCTTAAGAGAGGAAAAAAAAAAAATTCTTATGGCATATATATAACATTAGTAAATTATTTTAGAAAATTTTTTATGAAAAAATGATTAATTTTTTTAAAACATATTTTTCAATTTTTTATATATATATTTTTAAAATAGATAATTAATATATGTTCCAGATCCTTAAGAAGTAAAACAAATGGAAAATGTTGAGATTATCGAAAATAACACAATTTTGTGTTACAAGTCGCTACGTGACGAGTAGTAATTAGTGAAAGCGTATCCTTATATGGCTTACAAACATTCTTTCACAAACACAACTCACCACGTGATAAATTATATTATCGAAAATAACACAATTTTGTATTACAACTCGCTACGTGACGAGTAGTAATTAGTGAAAGCGTATCCTTATATGGCTTACAAACATTCTTTCACGAACACAACTCACCCCGTAATAAATTATAACACAAAACTGTGTCATTTTTTTTAATTCCAGCACAAATATACAAAAGTATTAATTATATATGTACGCATGATCCGGTGAGTATTGAATAAATGTACGGCTGACATGACGTTTGAATGTTAGATGCATCTCTGGCATAGCATGATTGCATGCACCCCCCCCCCGTTAAGTTCACTCACTGGTCTCTCTTAATTAATTATCTAATTAAAAGACTTATTTCAGCTGCCAGTCTTACTCTTTACAACAACCAAGCCGTTTTTTTTTTTTTTTTTTTGGGATGAAAGCTGGAAACCCAATTGATCATAGAAGGAGTCAGAATTTTGACTTAAGGGACGGTTTTATTATTAGTTATGTACAGTGATTTTAACCTTTAATTTTGTTATTTTTGTAGGTAAAAATAAAATTATTTTTGTTTAGAATTTTTTGAAGGGCATGGTTATTTATTTTAGATAAAATTAGTTAATTGAGCTTAATTTTGTTTTTAGTTTTACTAGTAATTTTTGTTGTGGAGCTTTTTTTTTTTTTTTTTTTTTGGACTTGTATATTTTGTTTTAGATATTAGGTCTATAAATTTTTTTATGGTTACTAAAATGAGGAAAATGCTAGAGTTGCAAGTTTTTTATAAATTACTTATGTAATAAGTGGTTATTAGTAAGAAAAAAAATAATGTGAGTGGTGTGCCCATATGCGAATCAATATGAGTTTGCTACCGAAAAGGTTTGTAAAAATGTTATAAAAGTGTTTGTAAGTATAGCATTACTCTTAAAAAAATCAATGATATTGTTAAAGGGAAATAAAATGTAATTTTATAAAACAAAATTGCTAAAATTAATACACATATATATAATAATATTTAAAAAAAAATAGGGGGGCCATTGCCCCCTAGTCCAAGGGTAGTTCCGCCCCTGATCTTGATCATCATGCAATATCAATATCAATGTCTAGCCAAAAAATTCCAAAAAAAGTTCTAGATGATATACCAACATCATGATATAAGATTTCCACTTGTTTACAATATGAGCACAATCTTTTCTCTCTTTTTTTTTTTTTTTTTTTTGGGTTTTTTGAACAGATATAAAGTTAGCTCGAAAAAGAATAGTTAATTTAGCATCTAATTCAACTAATAATTGTGTGATACCAAGAGTGATTTGTAAGTCCAAGGTATATCTTCCTGCTTAAAGCTAAGAATCATGACAGTATAGTTTACGGTAGGACATATACTTTCTGAATATAAAATAAGGTCCCATGATCAAATGTTTTACTCATGATATAGATCATTCATCCAAGTTTAATTGCCAAGACTCCAAAAGCAAATCGTGGATTTGTTGTGATTTAAAATGTGTGCAAAAAGAAGTAAATCATCATTTATATATGTTACATATACCGTTTTCTAAGCAAAAGGGGCTTGTTGATCACAATAACAGTTGACCACTTCCTCAAGAAGAGAGGCTTCTGTTTAAGACTTTTTTTAAAAATATATTATTATTGTAAAAGCACATCAAAAGAGAAGAAAAAGTATATGTCAAATTATTTTGAACACTGACTTCAAATCATAGAGCCGACTTTTCCTATAATGACCCTTAATCATAGAAGTAACTTGCACTTACATTCAGTAAGAAGCCAGTGACTGTGAAGGACAACTTTGCCTAATTGCTCATTGCTGTCGCATTGATTGGAGCTGAGAATCACACTATTCTAGGTTGAGGAACTTTGTTCGGATTTGATCATATGAAACATTTATTAAAGCTGCCAGGATAATTGCAAGTTGAGTGCAAAGACTTTTTTTTTATTTTTTTCCTCCTTTGCATGCATAAACAATGCCCTCCTCTATTGATCTTCTATTTATATTTTCATACCATACATTAGTGTTTTTCTATTCTACTTGTGTTTAAATATCAAATAATATATGACCAAGACTTTTGTAATTCAATAAGATAGCCTTTTATTTTCAATAAAGATATCAAGAATTTAAACTTCATTGGGCAGGCAATAGACTCACTTCATTGTTACCAAAAACAAAAAGATAAAATAAAAATCAAATCATCATTAAGAAGAAAGGAATTAATTATTTTATTTTCGAGGAATGATAAATTTTGCATAATAAAAGATATTATAGAAATTAGAAATACAGCCAGTTAAAAAAGAGGGGTAAAAAGGACTACAAGTTTTGGAGGTTAATTAAAACAAATGCCTATGGTGATAATAATTAATAAGATCATAAGACGAGACATGAAAAGTTTGAACTTCTTTGGAAGCAATATAAAAGGCACGGGACACGCATTTTCTGGCGCTGGAACCAGCCGAAAGATATAGAAATAATAGGTCTTTTTCAGCTTTACTTTCACAAAGGCCATCTTCATCTCTGCCAAAAAGTAAACGACCAAAGCATCTTGCAGACTTGCACTCTTGCCCGCCTCAATTTAACGTATTCATGTTTGATGATTTAGCTAAGCAATGGCATCACACTTTGGAGTGGTTTTTTTCCTACTTTTCTCAAGTACTTCAATCATGGTTGTCCAAATCTATGTAAAGATAAAAAAGTACCGAACCTCTTCATGCCCGCTTTTCTTTAGTGGTAAGTAAAGACTTTCTTTGCTTGTTTTATCTCCTTCTCCAAGATGGAATTTAAAAAAGGGCAAATGTTAACAAGTACTGTGCCGTGTTTCTTAATGTTGCATTAATGTGGGTCTCATTTGATAAAAAAATTAAATAAAAAAAATATATAAAATTGACCCCACAATTTATTTTAATTTTTTTTTCTCTATAAAGCTAGTCCCACAAGCTAAAAGCTGCAAAAATATAACATAAAGCTACAATAAAACCAAAACAAAAAGTACAAAGACTGTAGTTAACAGGCACCTTACCATGCCCATTAATATATAAAAAGATGCCTGAAGGTCACTCAAAGATTGTGGCATAATATAAGTGGTACAGAATCCTTTATCATATCACACTAAAAACTAAAAAAAAAGGACTCGTTTCGAATATTTAAGATAACTCTAGAGTAATATTAGAGACACAACATTTTTCATATGGAGCTATATCTCTTTTGTGTTGTATAAATTAATTATTCATATTACTTTTATTATACATTAATCATAATAGATCTTGTAAGGAAAAAGTTGTGAGCAATTTTGCATCTCTAGACTTAGAGCGATGATTTTGTAAAATATGGGTAAGATCAAATGAGAGTTTAACGGAACACAAGGATGGAAATTTTAGGTAAACACATTGAGATACAATACAAGTGACAAAGTAATATTGTGAAGAGCAAGTCCAAAGGAACCAATGCATTTGATTTGAGAAATCAGAAATGTCATGATTTTTGTAGGCGGTGTACCATAAAAGTAATGGATCTTTTTCTTCTTTAGGCCTTTTTTTTTTTATGGGCTTCATTTATATTATGGGTTTCAATCGTTAGGGCCTCAGCAATATAGTCCAGTAAAACCCAAGACCGGTTGAATATGACTCCAGGCTCGTTTTAATAATGTTCAACAGTGTCTCACTGGCTGGACTGTCAGCCTGGATCTGGACCATTATCCGTCTCACTTCATTTTCCAAAAGATAAACCAAGCCCGTGATCCCAACTGTTAGGCTTTGAGGAGCCTGGTTTTGTGGTGGATCCAGTTTGGACCCTATCCATTTGCATCAAAAAATGCTATACCTCACTGTTGCAAAATTTTTTGCAATAGTGCTACAGTACAATTCTAAACTTAGAATTGTACTGTAGCACTATGCTAAAAAATATATATATATATATATATATATTATTCCACCCCTTAGTTGAAAAAAAGTGATGATGTGAAAGAAATAATAAAGAAAGATTAAAAAAATAATATTTTAATGAAAAAATAAAATAATAGAGTTTTTGGATATAGGGTGTATTGTAAAATGGTATGGTATAGTTGATAAAGTAGCTTCTTGGGATGGTAAAATAGGATAGAGTAGCATTCTTCAATGCTGATGCTCTTAGAGCACCAAGCGGGCTATGCCAAATGCTATTTTACCACACTAAAACTTACTTTATTAATTTTAGCATAATATTTTGTAATACGCTATGCATCGCATCCTTTATTTTAACATTACACCACATTAAAATAATAATAAAAGAACTCGGTTATATTAAAAAATTAATATAAACAAAAACCAAACCAATCCAAGTACCACTGTCTATCACCCCCACAACCCTCCACCACTACCATTGGAACCCACCACTTGAGACACCAAAACCACCACAAAACCCATCCCAAAACCAAAACAAAAACAAGAATAGAAAAAAAGAAAAAGAAAAAAGAAGAGAAATAGATAAAAGAGAGAGAAGAGAGAGAGGTCGATGGCCATTGGTGGTGGCTTCGTCGGTGTGCAAGAAAGGGAAATCGCTGTAAAAAGTCGTCAATCTCAAACCCACCACCGTTGGAAACGCCGATCTCAACAAAAAAAAAAAAAAAAAAGCTTTTCTAGAAGTGTGAGAGGAGAGAAGAAAAATATAAGAGGGAGAAGAGAATTCTGATCTCAACCCAGAAGAGAGAGGAGAGAAGAGAAAAAAGATGACTTGGTGAATATGTTCATGTGAGAGAAGAGAGAGAGAAAAAAAAAAAGAGGGAGGAGAGAGAAGAGAGAATAAAAAATTATTATTTGATTTTACAACTTGCTACAATACTGTAGCATGTTGCAAAAAAATTTTGATTTTGACACGTCTGATGAGAAGTGTTTTTTTGGTGTTTGGTGTGCTAAATGCTAAAAATTTAGTATTTTTAGCATTTGGCACACCTGATGCCAATGCTCTAAGCTGCCTCTATAGTATTCTTTTTGACATAATAAAAATCCCTGCAACTTTGTAAAAAAAGCATTAATCATATTTTTGATGGAGCAACATTTTTTCGATGGAGTAATATCTCTTTCATATAGATTAATTACTTACATCACTTTTATTATATACTAATCATAACAAACCTCACAAGAAAAAAGTTGAGACCAATTTTTGTGTTGTGTGATTATTCTTTGTGTGTTCTTCTCTATTTTTGCTTCTCATAGACTCTGAGAATTAGAGTCAACTACCTTCACCAACTTAGTTTGAATCTAAACATCCACTTAAGAAACAATGATAGAAAGATGGAATAATAAGTTGTAACTATTAAATATGAAATCTAAACAAACTAGATGTATTCGTTGAAAAAATCATGCAGTGTTAGTTGACTTACAAAACTTTGGACAAATTGCAACTTAACGACAAGGCATCGGAGAATGTTCATTCACTTATAGAAGAAAAAACACCTAAAATAAGTGCATTCAATTATATGTTAATTAGATAGGGTTTGTTTTGTCAAAAAAAGGTATCTGAAAAATGGCTGTTAATCACATCATTTACTTTCTAAAAGTCTTTATCGTATTCAAAATCAATTTGAAGAATTAACTGTAATCATAGTTTGTTGTCATCAACTTAAACTTAATTACCAAAAAATCATCAATTCAACTTGATTTTCACATGATTGTTTTATTTGATTAAATAAGAAAAAAAATTAAATAGTTTACACTTGCATTTGTATCTTTCAAATTATGACTCTTTTATACCATCTCAAGTAAAATGTTGAAGCTGGGAATTCAAATGCAAGAATTATTTATCACCAAAATTGAAAATTGAGCTCAAGCACCAATCAATATGTAAATTTATGTGACTCCGTTGCTCTCTAACTTCTTTTTTTTTTTTTTGGTCAACCATGATATAAAATAAAAGCTAAGAATTAACCAGTTTATTACAAAACATGTTGGCTTTATCAGCAGCCAACAAACCTTCCACCACAGGTGATGGATTACAAAAAACATGAAAACTATACAAAGATTGCGTGCCCATTTTAGCTAAAGCATCAGCGCATTGATTTGCTTCCCGAAACACATGGGTCACACGCTTGCCTGGAAACTCCTGCAACGGGTTCCTGCAATTGGTTAGGAGTGGTTCCATTAATAAATTTTCAGTACAATTATTCAGCAGAATCACAACACTCAAAGCATCAAGTTCAATAATTAGCTGCTGAATTTTCATCTCCTTAGCTAGAATTAATCCGTCCCTAAGAGCCCATAGTTCAGCCAAGGCACTGTTAGTGTAGCTGATCCCCCTAGCAAAACCCTTCAGCCAATTCCCCTCATGATCCCGTAGCAAACCCCCTCCCCCTGCTCTATTCGGATTCTTCATAGCTAATCCATTCGTATTGATCTTAACCCAACCTCTTGGTGGCTTCTCCCACCCCATGGGAATCACAGATTTCAATTGCTTGGCCTTATTCACAAAGCCAATTGAGAAGAATTCGGCACTACTTTGAAAACATCTTCTCCAAGCTTGCGGGTTAGTAGTACCTGATTTAAACAAAAAGTCATTCCTATGTAACCACAAATGCCACAACCCCATCGGAAATAGCACTTTCCAAGGCACCCCTTTGACAGTTGTATTCATTTCATCTTTACAATTGTATTCCAGCCACTCCTTTAAAGGGAGTTTAAAAGAGTTTCTATAACAATGGGGAACTTGAACTTGCAGCCAAAATAAATGGGCAACCTCACATTCTCTAAGCAAGTGGTCTATGGTTTCATTGCCTTTATTACACATTCTATACATTTTATCGAGGTTTAAACCTCTTGAACCCAACACATAAGCCGTGGGGAGACTGTCATGAAGACATAGCCAAATGAAAAATTGAATCTTTGGAAGAATATCAGTTCTCTAAACCCACTTGTAAGACACAAAAACCGGGTTCAGGGGATTTAAGCCCCTTGCAATAAGATAGACTGCTTGAATAGAAAATGATCCATTCTTTGAATGGGCCCACATAAGACTATCTCTAGTTTGAGTACCACAAGAGAAAGGTGTAGCCCAAATGGTGTTTAGGACATTACCTGGAAGCTCAAAAGATATGCTTGAATCCTTCCATACAAGCTTCTCATCAAAACACTGTTGCACTGTTAACTCATCTTCTCCTCGGTTTAAGGGGCCTTCAACCAGCTCCCTTAACCTCCCACAAGGAAGCCAGAAATCCTTCCACATATTAACAAACTCGCCATTACTCACCGTCCATCTCAAACCCTTCACATATATAGGGCCTCCCTTTTTGCAAGCAGCCCAAATCCGCGAACATGGCAATTTACTTCCTTCCTCAGACACTCTACTGGAACAGAGATATTTGGCTGCCAACATATTAGCCCAAGGCTTCCCCTCCTCATGAGCCAGCCTCCAACAAAGTTTGGCTAAAATGGCTTCATTCCTTTGTTTCATTGAATAGATCCCCAAGCCACCCAGCTCTTTTGGAAGAGTAACAATACTCCATTTTACCATATGCATTCTCCTTTTCTCCTCAGTTGACCCCCAAATTAAATCTCTCACCATTTTATCAAGGGAATCACAAACTTTAGCTGGGATGTTATGGCACTGCATATAATATTCGGCAATAGGGGCAGCAACTGTCTTAGCAAGCACAAGTCTCCCTGCTCTCGACAATAACCTTGTTTTCCAACTAGCCAACTTACTCTGGACTTTATCAAGGATAAAATTGAAAGCATTTCCCACTCTACCTTTATGAATGATAGGGAAACCCAAATATCTACCAATATTATTTGTAGCTATGATACCAAGCCTTCTGCATATAGTCCTTTTTCTCCTACTAGAAACATTGGGAGAGAAGAAGACTCTATATTTACCAAAATTCACCTTCTGTCTAGCTAAGTTACAAAAATTATGAAGGACCCCCATAATGGCCGTGCAATTCTTATTGTTAGCTTTAGCAAACAGTAAAATATCATTCGCAAAGAGCACATGAGAAAATCCAGGACCATTTCTTGAAGCTTTGATCATATCCCACCTATTCTCCTCACACATCCTAGAAATTTGGGCCTCCAAAAACTCCATACAAAGGAGGAACAGATAAGAAGAGATAGGATCCCCTTGTCTGATACCTCTTGATGGACAAAAGCGATGGAGCTTACTTCCATTAAAGAGCAGCGAAGTAGAAGTAGTTGACACATAACTCAAAATAAGATTGATAATATTATCAGGAAAGCCAAAGTGAGTGAGCACCATCCTTATGAAACTCCATTCTAAGCAGTCGTAGGCTTTCTCTAGATCAATCTTCACCACCATGTAACCATCTCTTTCTCTCCTATTTCTCAAGGAATAGATCAGCTCCTGGGCAATAATAATATTATCTGATCCCCTTCTACCTTCAAGGAACGCAACTTGCATGGGAGAAATGAGCTTAGGTAGAAGAGGTCTAAGCCTATGCACAAGGATCTTAGTAACAATTTTGTAGACGGTGCTACATAAGCTAATGGGTCGGTATTGGCTGACAGTTTCAGGACCCAATTGCTTGGGAATCAACACGATCAGAGTTTGGTTAAGGACATCAGGCACTTTTTGATTAGCAAAAATTTTCTTCACCTCATTCTTCACCAAATCTCCAACAACAAGCCAGAACCTTTGGTAGAACCCAGCATATATCCCATCACACCCCAGGGCTTTGTAAGGCTTCATAGAACTAAGAGCATCCCAAATCTCCTTATTGGTTGGCATCCGACCCATAACACTTGCCTCCTCTTCTTCTAACTTCATACACCAGTTTGAATCCCAATTCTGCACCCAAGGACAGACTATTTGATATGTTTGATACAGCTTAACAAAGCTGTTAGTAAAGATTCCTTGAACTTGGTCCAAATTGTGTACCCACTCCCCCTCTTCATTCATAATGCTGTTAATTCTATTCTTCCTCCTTCTAGCCAAAGTAGTTAGATGAAAGTAAGCAGTGTTTCCCTCTTCATAAATGGTCCAATTGACCCTAGACTTCATAGCCCATAACTCTTCTTCAAGCTGAAGGATTTCATTGTACTCTTTAGACAGCTGCTCTTGGAGATTAATCAAGAAATTACTAGGACTATTAGCAATGACTCTCTGAGCCCCAAGTAACCTGGCCATGAGAAGTTTCTTTCTTGCAAAGATATTCCCAAAGATTTCTTTATTCCAACTTTGAGCTTTGTTAGTAAACCTAGTAACTGCACCCATAAGATCATTCTCCATACCATTCCAGGATTCTCTAACAATGGCAGGAAAATCATTGTTACTCATCCACATAGGTTGGAACCTAAAAGGCCGACTTGAAGCATTAGATACATTTGAAGACAAGCTAAGTAACAGAGGACAATGGTCAGAGTTAACTCTGGACAAATGGGTTACAGTAGCTTCAGGGAATGCTGCTTTCCATTCAGGGTTGGCCCAAACCCTATCCAGTCTACATTGTATAAGACCCCCCACTTCTCTTTTATTAGTCCAAGTAAATTTGGGCCTCGAAAAGCCCAAATCCATCATATGACACTCAGACATACAATCCATAATAACTCGCACCCTCCTTTGACAAATTGGATTACCCCCAACCTTTTCCTCCTCAGCAATAACCTTATTGAAGTCCCCCATAAGAGCCCAAGGAAGGTCATGTAAAGTAGCTATCAATTTAAGATTTTCCCAAAGTATGCATCTTTCAACAAACCTAGGACTAGCATAAATGACACTAATAATCCAGTTAAGGGATTGAGACCTTACCTTGATAATTGCATGTATCTCCTGTTCAGTTGATGCTAGGACCTCCACATACACCATATCAGTCCTCCATAGGAGCCAAATGCCACCCGCGAAGCCAATAGTATCAGCTACCACCGACCCATCAAAAGGCAGAGATTCAATCATTTCCTCCGCCCTAGCACCACTCAGTCTAGTTTCCGTGATAACCATCAACATTGGAGTATGCCACTCCACTAAATCCAACACTGTTTTCCTGAACTGGGGTTTCATAGCACCCTTACAATTCCATATCAAAGTATTCATCATCTTAAAAGGAAAAAGAAACGAATCAAAAAACACTGAGGAAGATGGATCCTCAATGGTTCTCAACTTCCATGCCCCCATCGCCTCTGCTTTGCTCACCAGCTTCTCCCAGAACATAATTACTGAGTGGTGAACTATACCCCTCTCCCCTACTGACATTTTGATGAGAAAGGTACCTTGAATCCTTGCTTCTACATATTGGATCATCTTCACCATGTTCAGATTCCCTAACATAACGCATTCCACGGCTTTGTCCTTGAGCATCTTCCTCTCTGAAATATCCATTATCATCACCTCCCTTTCTAACTCGGTCAGCAATTTTTTCGAGAGTTGCTCCCCTGAACTTGTCTTTAACAAGGTTGAGCTTGGAGGTGGAAGGGGCAGCATTGCTAGTTTGTCCGTCACAAACCTCCACCATGGATTTGGTGTTGACTCCCATGCCGTGTTCAACAACGGCAGAAATCCTAACTTTCTGCTCTTCGCTGTCAATGAAAAAATATTCTTCCATGCCAGCATCAGCTCCAAGTCGAACCACCCCCAAATTTCCGTTGGGTCCTGCTTGATCCACTTGATTGTTTCGTCCCCTATTGGGACTATTTTGCCTTTGTAGAACAGCGCCCATTTTTCTGCTCTCTCCATGTTTGCTAACACTCTAACTTTTTTCTCCCCTAACTTTACTTCGTGTAGCTGGCTGTGATAAAGACTGTGGAACTTGAGACAAACCATCAGGTAACAAAGCCGGCCCAGTTTGCTTAATTGGGCTTGAATTAGCCCCAAAAGTAAACACTCCGTTCTCACTAGCCAGGCCCATATCCTTCTTTCAAAAGTCAACATGCCCCAGCGCCTTTTGTCTGTTACTGGCACGATTTTCCCTCTTAAAAATACTCTTCCCATCAGCTGGTTTAATCGGATTTGACTGCTGTGAAATTGGTGCCTTTCTTTTCCCAGCCGCCTTACCACTATCAGATGAACTAGCCCCATTCTTGTCATAGGCCGAGTTGGAAGACTCACTCATCTGGCTCCCATTAGAGCCATTTGGCTTCTCTCGGCCCCTGTTAAATGGCTTGCACCGAGTCACCATCATCCACTCCCCATAGTCCTCTTGTTGGCTTATCGGACTCTTCTCCAAATCAGAGTTAACAGCACCATTTCTTTGCTCTTCTTGACCTCCATTCTCTTGACTTTCCTGCATGCTTTTAGCATACTCACGCACCAAGAAAGGGCAGACTTCCCTATTATGGCCGATTCTCCCACATTCAAAGCAAAGGGTTCCAATACCCTCATATTGAATGACTTGCTTAAGCTTCACAAGATAAATAGTTTTAACGAGAGGCTTATCCAGGTTCCTTGCACACACAAACGGGCAAACCGCCCTCTAACTCCATTTGCTGTATTAGCATCAATTCGTAGAATAGGGCCAATAGCTCTACCTATCTTTAACAAAGCATTGTGTTCATAGAATTCAATAGGCAGCTCAGGCAACCTAATCCAAACTGCAACTGAAGAGAGAGTTGCTGAGGATGCTTGGAATTCAGGCTCCCATTGCCTAATAGCAAGGAAATTCTGACCTATAAACCAAGGCCCTCCTTTTAGAATGTAGTCCACATCCTCATTGAGCTCAAACTTGATAAGAAAGAAATCAAATCCCAAATCTATATAGTCCATGCCTCCCTTCAGGTTCCACATACTACGAATCTTGGATACCAGATATGTGTAACCCACCTTTTTACCAAACGGTTTAATGATTAGGCCTTGATACCAAGGAGCATGCATTCGTGTCTTCTCCTCTCTATAAAAACATACTCTGAGGCTACCATCTTGTGCAACTTCATCTTCATTATCAGATTCAATGCCCTCTTGCATCTCACTATTAAACCCAAAAGCTCTCTTAAAAGCCTCAGGAATGCATCCCATGAATTTATCTCTATAGCTACCAATCCTAGCATGAGTCTTATCTCCTTGTTCTCCTTCCAATAGATGGCTATCCTTAAACTTCTTAGTGCTACGGGCTAGGTTATCAGCTTCCTCATCAAAGCATTTCAAACTTTCTCTCTTCATCAACTTTTTAACTCAGAGATTCGTTGCTCTCTAACTTCAAAGCTTTCGTTTTTATCCCCTCAAAAAAACTATTTAATATGTAAATTATTTTTTTGTTACTAAACACAAATATGGAGATGCGATCCTAGAGTTAAACATAAACAGAATAAGAGGAAGGCAAAGGAATTTAAACCATTAGTGGATTGATAACATGTAAATTCTTTTAATTGTCTTCTATTCCTGTTTGATCCAGCTAACATATTGGGCTCCCAATTTGGGCTTGGAGATGAGATTACAGGAGGTACAATTGGAACTTCATCATAGTGATTTTGTGAATTCAAGGCCTGTTTGGTACATATGTTTTAAATATATGTTTTCAATTTTTAAACAATATTACACGTATTTTTACAAACTTTTTTACGCACATGTATTTTAAAAAAAACTAAAAATTATTGTTTAAATACTCGTACCAAACGGGTCCCAAATTATTCAATACTGTGATCACTACACATTACCGAGGCTTCTCTTTTTCAAAGTTTGTGAATTCAGATCATGTAAATTTGTTAATTTGGAATTAGCTTATTTTATGCTTGTAGTGTTTTTGAGGTGGAGATCTGGTTGGATGTCTCTCCACCAGTTCTCACCTAGTTATACTCCCAAGTAAATATGGTTTCGAAGCAGTAAAATCTATTGCTTATACTGATTTATATTTGGGTCTATTTGTTGACATAGCTTTTTAACCATTGATAAATTAACAGCCTTTGAGTCTGTCACATTGACAATTGTAGAACATTTTGTGAATCTTAATTGAAAAAAAAAGGTTTTAAACAGTTAAAACTGGCACTAATTCGCATTTTTTTTAAATCATTTCTAGTGTTAATTACCTTTAGACTCACATGCCTACCTTGTATGACGTCAAAATCAATCAAATCAAATAGCAACCTTTAAACCTAACGGTCCTAACTACCACCTCACCAAAAAAAAAAAAAAAAAAAAACCATTTATAGCAGATCTCAAACTTAAATTTAGTTTGAGTATTTTTTTTTTTTGCTAAATAAAAAAAATTTGAAGTCTCTGATAATTAGCATAGACTCATCAACCACATATTTCATTATGTAATATCATATCACATGTATTATTAGGAATTTGACGAATCTATTGTTATGAATACAACATGTTTGTTGTAATACTAGGACTCAAATCACTCAAACTCTTGATCTTATCAAATATCATGTAAAACAATATGAACCACCAAACCATTCTCCATGGTAGCAAATCAAGAAATTAGTCGATGTTGCCGACATCGAGCCTAAAAGTGGGGTTCAAGTTAGGTGGTGGTAGTGATGGAAGTTGGAACCTTACCTGGTAACCGATAATGTGTATCTTTCTTCAAAACTCAAATTCAAAATCAATGATTCAAATTCAATCCACTACAATGACCTGACCTCACTTTGTTAAAATTCCCTTGGGACTTGGCCACCTAAAATTTCAATCTTTTTACGAGTCGACATCTAAAAATATCGCCACATGCCCAAATTTTGTTTTGTTTTGTTTTATTTTTATTTATTTTTTTTTAAATTAAATGAAAGCTCCTTTTATTGATTTAATTTTTCATTATATATTTTGTCGGCAAACACCTTTTTCTGTCCTGTAGTTTCGGAGGCCTGGACACAATTAAAAAGCAGCAAAAAAGTGGACCCAAAAAGAAAAAATTAATTTACTCGAAAAAAAAAACAAGAAGAAAAAAAAAAAAAAAAAAAAAAAAGAGAGAGAAGGTTCACAGCGTTTTTTCCGCCCAACAAATCTAGAGAGATAAACAACAACGTTGAGAAATCCAAAATCGGCATTAATCTCTCTGTATCTCATCTCATCCTCAGGCTCATCGAACTACTCTACTACTTACTTCTTCATTTCAAACCCAAAATTCAAAATTCAAAATTCAAAAAAAAAAACAAAAAAGATGGGTTTCTTTATGGGACTGATACTAGGAATAGCAGTGGGGCTGGCAATAATCGTGGGACTAGTGAAGTCCGAGAATATCCGGTCTAAGCGGCGGTCGGAGCTTGCTACTATCATAGCTGCTTTTTCTAAGATGACAGTCGAAGATTCTAGAAAGATTTTCACTCCTGAGTACTACCCTTCCTGGCTTGTCTTCTCTCAGCGCCAGAAGTTGAGTCTTCTTTTTTCACACTCTCTCTAATAATGGTCATATAGCTTATATAATAAAAGAGACTGATATAGTTGTTCTTGTTTGTTGTTAACAGTTGAATTGGCTTAATGTTCATCTTACAAAGATCTGGCCCTATGTTAATGAGGTATTTTTTTGCTTGATTTTCTTCATTTTGAGTTGGTGAAATGGTGATGAGAGTGAGTTAATTGGTGTTGTAGGCAGCGTCTGAGCTTATTAAGGCATCGATGGAGCCGGTGCTGGAACAATACAGACCCGTTATATTGTCTTCCCTCAAATTTTCCAAGTTCACTCTTGGTACTGTTGCACCTCAATTTACAGGTGATTCTGTTATCTGGGTTCGTTTCATTTGGTCAGTGTGAGTTACTAATAGTGTTCTCCTTTCAACCAATTGCATGGCGGTTAATCTGGCTATTTTTGTGTGTGTTTTTGATCATGCGATCATTAAGTCATCATCTAAATTGGTTGTGTGATTATTAAGGGCAAAATTTGGCTACAATTCTTATCAATATCTTCTGATTGGATGTGAATTTTTACAAATTTACCATTGGATTACATTTTCTTTTTACATCATCATGCTTGCAAAATTTCTAGAAAATCAAAGATTAATAGCTATGTCATCAATCAAATGCTTAAATTTCAAGTTTTTGTAGTCTTAAATTATGCATAAAAAATAATCGAATGGTAAATAACATCTCATTGGCACAAAATTTGACATATATGTTAAGAACATAAAGAACATGCAAATCCAACGATTAGATTTTCAAAATATGTAGTCATGTTAATTTTTTTAGTGGGAGTTCTGGCCATTGATGACATGTGCTCCTTTTATGTGCACACTTATGTGATTGCATACAAAATATACAATCATCTTAAGTGAGTCGTGCTCAATGCACATGATAGGGACACATGTCGTCTTCCTATTGTTGGTTGTCCACATAGGCTACAACCAAATTTATAGCCAAACTTGGTCCTAAGTTTAATATGTGCAAATTTGCCACATCTTTACTTGCTGTTTTGCTTTCTTCAACTTTTCTTTTTGGGGGGTGGGATCAATTAAAATGATTGACAGCCCATTTGAGGTTAAAAATAAAAAATAAAATTCATGCCTATTGTCTTTAATTTTGCTTAGGTAATATTGTGATTGAAAGTTAAATATTTATCTTGAGGTTCTTACTGATTGATGTTATTCTTTAGGAGTTTCTATTATTGAAAATGGAGAAAATGGTATCACCATGGAGTTGGAAGTGAACTGGGATGGGAATCCTAGTATAGTACTTGATATTAAGACTAGAGTTGGTTTAGCACTTCCAGTGCAGGTAATGTAAACGTTACTGCCTACTTGCTTTTCTCACTTGTAACTGACTGATTGATTTTGAGTGGTCCAATGAATGTCTCATATTTTCTGTGATTGTATTCCTGAATCCTGATGTTATTGATTGTTAAGCTTAGAGATCATTCTGGGATTTGATCTCCATGATGTCTGCCTTTCCTATCCAACTGTAGGACTGTTATACCTATATTTTAGCCCATTGTCTGAGAATTTTTTCAAACTCATTCTTACCTGGCCAATCACATCTTTATCATGTGAATGGTGACCATGCAAAGCTTTTCAAGGTTCTTGTCCCACGATTTAATTATTTGCCTAAATATGTTTTTGGGTTCTTTTTATATATTCTTATTGTTTGGAAGATAACTCAATTGAACTGATATAACTTAAACCATAATATTCAGATGCAGAATGATTTAAATATCTACTTTATCCTGTAAATTTATTTTTTCTGTCAAATGTTTTGCTAATTTCTTGTTGCATTGAAATCTGCATCTTTTCATTTGGTTACTCATGTAAGCAACAAGTAATCTCTTTACATGTCTGTGTTTTATTTTTAATTTTTTTTTTGAAGGGGGGGGAGCTGTTGGGGATGAGATTGAGCATGTATTTTACAACCTTTGTTTTTAATGTAGATTGAGATATCTCCAATTTGGACATGGTGAGAAAGTGCAAAATATTGTGGCTCTATTTCATGCAGCTTCCACCACATTTGTTCTTGCACAGTTCATTAGAAACTTTATCTTTTCTGGGAAGCATGACTTTCTCTGAAAAATTCCCATTCGACCCAATGGGTAACCTTAAAAATGAATTTTTTTTCCCTCTTTCATGTGTGAATCTGCAAAGAGATTAAGTGGGATTCTTGTCACTAAAGGCTCTTTGTAATGTTTTGAAATTGGTTTACTTATTGGAGTACACCAATAATGATTATATTTAGCTTCCTCTTTGAATGCTCTAATTTGATTTTTAATTTTTTTTCCTCTGCTTAGGTCAAAGATATTGGATTTACTGGGGTTTTCAGGCTGATTTTTAAGCCGCTGGTTGATGAGTTTCCATGCTTTGGAGCTGTTTGTTGTTCTCTAAGACAAAAGGTACTGTATCTTCTTTTAAAGCCATCCTTGATATTGGAAATAGGGAAGTTATATGCACACATCTATCACATCAAAAGAGAGTTTGATGGAAATGCAGATGTACACTAGTGTAAGCACGTGCATGCCTCTAGTCTAGATACACACACATACACATGTAGATCTTTAATGATGGAAGTGGGCAGGTATCCTGTCTGTGGGTTATATATTCAGCTCAACAGTTTGTCATTTGGATTTTTTTTTCTCTTTTTTTGGGGGGAGAGGGATTTGGGGGATAGTCTTTGGCAGTGTTTTAATTAACTATTACAGGCTCAAGGAAATATCCATCTTTCTCTTCTCCCCCAACTTCACAGAAGTGTATGCACGTACTCCCACAAGCAACACATGATATGTGAACATTTAATTTTTCTTGTGCAGAAAAATATGGATTTTACACTTAAACTTATTGGGGGCGACATATCAACAATTCCTGGGCTCTATGGTGCAATAGAGGTTTGAGCAAATTCCATCACATGTCACTGCTCTTTCAATTTTTCTTGATTGTATTTTTGTTATTGGACACTAAGATCTTATCTGAGTGGTATGAGTTTTGAACCTTACTTTTAGGCCTGTCATATTTAAGTCTGGCTGGTCCAGTTAGACACCAAAATTTGTAAGCATTTTTTTTTTTAAAGAAAAAAAAAATGCTGTTATGGTGGCTTAAAAATTGAAGTGCCTTGATCTCAAAATGAGGTTTTTGAAATTTTGATAATGTTAATTTGTACATGACATGCCGAGTCGCACTATGAAACTTTGAGAGAAGGTGAATGGATATAGGTTTAGATACGAAACAACAACATTGGATAATCAATTTGGTTTTATGCCAAAAAGGTCTACCATGGAAGCAATTTTCTTACTTAGATATCTAATGGGGAAATATAGAGAAGCCTGTAAAGATTTGTGCATGGTTTTTGTTGATTTAGAATAACATATGATAGAATACATAGATAGGTTATGTGATGGGTTTTAGAAAAGAAAGGAGTTTAGTAAGGATATGTGTGATAGAGTTGTAACTAATATAAGAACAAGTGGAGGCATCATAAGTGAGTTTTCTATTACAATAGGTTTGCATTAAGGATCAATTTTTATGTCTATATCTCTCTGCACTGGTTATGGATGAACTCACTAGATTAATTCAAGATTAAGTCACTTCGTGTATGCTTTTGCTACGTGGATAGTTTTAGTGGATGAAACTAGACTTGAAGTTAAAGCCAAGCTAGAAATCTAAAGGGATGCTATAGATTAAGTAGGTCTGAAACAGAATATATGGAGTTTTAGTTTAGTATAAAGAGAAATAAAGATGAAGGGTTTTAAAACTTGATTTTCAAAAGATACCAACGAGTTTGTGCTTTTGATATCTTGGATCAATAATTCATAAGGATGGAGAGACTGAAGAGGATGTGAATTATAGGATAAGGGTGGGGTGGGTGAATTGGAAAGGCGCATTAGGAGTATTTTGTGGTAACTTTGTGATTGTAGAATACATATTAAGTTAAAGGAAAAGTTTTACAAGAATTTTTGTAAGACCAACTGACCAACAATGTTATATGGTATTGAATTTTGGGTTATTAAGAAGCACATTGTTTATAAAATAAGAATAGTTGAAATGAGAATGTTAAGATGAATAAATGGAAATATAGGATATGAAGTGAAGAATTTTTTTTTAAAAAAAAATGAGGGTGGCTCATTTTGATTAAAAGATGTAGGAGTTGCTTAAGATGGTTTGGCCATGTGCAAAGAAGGGTAATTAGCGCACCAATGAGAAGAGTGATTTGATTCAAGTTGAGAGAATGCAAATAGGCAGAGGAAGACCTAAAATAACATTAGTAGAAGTGATAAAAATGACATTTTAGTTAATGAGATAACAAAAAGTATGGTTTTGGATATGACAAGATGGTGGATAAGAGTACAAGTTGTAGACGTTGATTGATTTGTTGAGGATCCATAGCTAGCCCTAAAGTTTTGGGACAGTTTTGTTCTTCTTGTTGTTACACATAAAACACACACCTTATGAGTTTTGAACCCACAACCTCACTCTCCACCAATTCTTGTGATCTGACATGTGGATATTAGGCTTTGTTCAATACATCCTTGCAAGTAGAGTCATGCAATAAGAAAACGTGTATGGTCTCAAATTGGTGATTCATAAAAATGATAGCATATTTCATACTCTACTTGACTATATGTACTCAAGCTTAATGTGGTTTGGGATTTATTCAGTTGTTTACAGAAAAATCAGAAAGATATTTAGGTGGGCTCTCCTAGTGTTATGTTTTAAAAGTCTGGGCTGAGCTTCGTATGTCTGATGACTGGTGAGCAAAAGATCAGCTCTTGTTTATTGGGTTTATATTGAAGTGTCAAATTTACGAATATTTGAACTTTGTTTGTTCCATTGGAGGAATTAGTTGATGAAATGAATATCATATTTTATTTGTTTAGTATATGTATGCATTTAAATGTTTTCTGGTGCCAATTAATGTTTGCCTGTGTCAATGGCATTGCTTGGCCTCCTTTATAATGAGAACCAAGGTTCAAATCCCCCCTCCCCCACTTGTTGTAACAGTTGAATTATAAAAGAAAAAGAAAATCATGGTTGGCATGGTACATTCCTTTTGCAAAATTAATACAGCACACTCAGTTTTAGTCTTTCTGCACTATGAGTAGGTGTATCCTATTTTAAATGTTGTCATGATTTGCATTATTATAAATCCCCTGTATAACTCTGAGGTATTAATGTCTATACAGGGTACAATAAAAGATGCTATAGAAGATTCTATTATGTGGCCTGCACGGAAAGTTATACCTATTTTGCCTGGGGATTATAGGTAAAACTGCATATAGAGAATGATATGAACTAAACTTTAGAAAATTGCTATTATTTTTGTAACTCAATCCAAAAAAAAATGCTATCATTCTTGTTGTTACCATTGGCATCATTGTGCATACCAAATGCATGAAAAGGCATGCTGATTGCTGGTGCCTCCCAATGGCTTAATCTTTTACACACACGTGCACACACACACACACATGGGATGCTGGTGGTGGTCTTTGCTCATTGATGATCATTATCATAGTTAATCAGCGGCATTTCATATGTGCCATGAGTGGCTAAATGAAGGTGTTGAGAGAGAGAGAGAGAGAGAGAGAGAGAGACTAATCAGCGGTGGTGGTCTTTGCTCATTGATGATCATTATCATAGTTAATCAGCGGCATTTCATATGTGCCATGAGTGACAAAATGAAGGTGTTAAGAGAGAGAGAGAGAGAGAGAGAGAGAGAGAGAGAGAGAGAGAGAGAGAGAGAGAGAGAGAGAGAGAGAGAGAGAGAGAGAGAGAGAGAGAGAGATGTAGTGTTCTTTGCTAATTGATTTGTATTGTGATTTCATTTGGTTTAATTATTGGTGTTTATTGTCATTTAGTGACCTGGAATTAAAGCCTGTCGGGATGTTAGAGGTAAAGCTTGTGCAAGCAAAGGAGCTAACAAATAAAGATATCATTGGAAAGTCAGATCCCTTCGCTGTGCTATATGTACGGCCTTTACCTGACAGAATGAAAACCAGCAAAACAATTGTAAGTTCTGCTTTTGCTTTATTTCTGGGTTTTTTTTTTTTTTTTTTTTTTTTTTTTTTTTTTTTTTTTTTTTTTTTTTTTCACTTGGGTTTGAAAGAAATCCTATATTGTTTCTTCAGAACAATGATCTAAATCCAATCTGGAATGAACACTTCGAATTTGTTGTTGAAGATGCATCCACTCAACATTTGGTGGTAAAAGTTTACGATGACGAGGGGTTACAGGGATCTGAACTCATTGGGTGTGCTCAAGTGCTGCTGCGTGATCTTCAGCCTGGTAAAGTTAAGGATGTGTGGTTGAAGCTTGTTAAAGATTTGGAAGTCCAGAGAGATAATAAAAACAGGGGGCAGGTGAAAGCACAAAGTCCTTCCTTTGGATTATTTATTATTGTGATTGATTGTGGGTAATTCTACCCTTTTTTATTTCAGTTGGAAAATCTTAACTTTACTTATTTTTGAGAGATTGCAACCTGTACCAAACTGAAACGTGCTATAATACCTAACCTGTACAATCTTAACTTTACTTATTCTAGTTCTAGCTGTACCTGCTTGAAGAACCCATGACTTGTCAATGTTGAAACACAGCTGAAAGGACACCTGCTTGGTTGCCTTGAAAGTGGATCCATTCATAAGAGAGTGACTAACACTCCTTTATTGGGCTTGGGACCGACTGTGAACAAAATATATGACACTAAGCATAGATACAGGCGGAGTTGTGGAATTGCCTTGAGGGTGTGAATTCTAAAATGAACTTGTTGGGATCTCTTCTATCGCTCAAGTCCTTTTTATATTATGCTCTTATACAATTGGAAAGTCATGTCTTTTGATTGAATCTTATGTTGATTTCTTTGCCTCTATTAAGAACTGGGGTACTCTATGAATTGACAATGACTGACTTAATATCTAGAAAATATTTGGAGCTGTGTTATAGTTTCAAGAGCTTTTTTAATGGTGCTTGTGGAATTGGATCCACAACTTGGATGACAGTGGTACCCCAATGCTACCAGGGCTACTGGTTTATATGAGTTGGCACTGATGAGATTTATAAGACCCAATATTGTCTTATCTATATTAATAGCTACATTGTCAAAACAGCCATTTTCTCCCCAACCCTTTCTCTACCTCTTTTATCTGGTAGTGAACAATCTGCTGATAATAATTTAAAGATTTCTTTTTTGCCTTCAAAATGTTTTGGTGAATCATTTATTTAAAGCTTAAGATATAAGGTTTCTTATCAATTAGTGTTGTAAAGAAGTATTTATTTAAACTTAAATCTATATTCAATTGAGAGGTATAATTTCTGGAAAAAATTTATTTTGAAAGAAAAGAAGGCAATTATAGATTGGCCAACAAGCCACACCGGTGAAGTTTTAAAGAACAGGCTTCTTATCTCAAGTGGATATTTGTACACTCTCTCTGTCTCTCTCCCTTAAAGAGAGCCCCTGTTAGAAATCATAGAAACTGACCTTCACAACCCCATACATTTGACTATTATGTGGACAACTTTTGGTCTGTAGTTGAGTGAGTTGGGCACTTTTGCTGGAGAATTATTAATTAAGAATATACAGACCTCATAATGCTTAAATAATTTTTTGAGAATGATTTTTATGGCATATGAATTTAGAACAGTAGATCTCAAACTAGATTGAAACTAACACTATTTTGTAAGTTTACCCATTGTTAACTTGGCATTCTTCTTCTTTTTTTTTTTTCCCTTCTGCAATATGGATATTAAGCATATTAACTTTATTTCTTCTTTGTACTTTAGGTGCAAGTGGAGCTTTTGTACTGTCCTTCTGGCATGGAGAATGGATTTACCAACCCTTTTACCCAGGATTTTTCAATGACCTCCTTGGAGAAGGTTTTCAAAAGTGGTGTGAATGGAACAGAATCTCATGAAAATGAGAAAGCTGCCATACAGAAGAAAAGGGAGGTTATTATTAGAGGAGTACTTTCTGTTACTGTGATATCTGCTGAAGACTTGCCTGCTGTGGATCTCATGGGGAAGGCTGATCCCTATGTTGTACTCACCATGAAGAAATCAGATATTAGAAACAAAACTAGGGTAACATCTTGGTTGCTTAAGTTTTTCTCACAGATTGGAAATCCTTAGGAAGCCCTGTTTGTAGATCAAACTGCATGGCATTGCATGCCTTCTTTCTTCTTTCTCCCTTCATTTGTTGTCTATTGTGTGTGGGGGTTGGGGAGACACCTTGCCCCTTGCATGTCCAGTAGTTACTCTTAGATTCTTGTGGGTGGAGTGCAGTCATCTCTAATTAGACAGTTTATAAATTCACTTGATCCTTAAATGATTTTATTTTTATTTTGTCACGCAGGTTGTGAATGAGTGCTTAAATCCTGTTTGGAATCAAACTTTCGACTTTGTTGTTGAGGATGGATTACATGATATGTTAATCCTTGAAGTCTGGGACCACGACACATTTGGAAAGGTATAAAATGTTTTGCAATTTATTTCTTCAATAATTTTTGTATGTTTCATATGGATGTTCTTCTGATTACTATAAGTGCAAAGCATGCTTATTGACTCTGGCTCTTGTATGGGGCCTGTGGATTGGAAATTCTAACTAAACATGTGGGCAGCTTTTGAAGGGGCTATCTTTCTGATGTTGAACATTCCATCAGAGTGAGATTTGGATTTGAACAGTGTATTGAAGTGACTGTCTATACTTGTTTATTTAGGATCATGTGATTTGATCTTTCTTAAACGTTGGCAGCATCTAAACTGGATCAGAAGACCTAATTATGCTGATTGATGAGTTTTGTGTCAAGTACTGTAGTTTAATGGTACCTATTTGAATATTAGGAAGAATAGAAATCATTTGACAAGTGTACATATGCATTCATATGTTTCAGTATCCTAGCCAAAAAAAAGAAAAAAGTTTATATGTATGTATGTCTTTGTGTATTTATATGATTAGAATTGCTTGGATATATTTCTAGGCTATATAAACCATTAAAACGGTTGTTTAAAATTAGAGCTTCCCATTGATTTCTGGTTTTGAAATTGTGAAAACATGAATGCTTTCAAACATAGCTAGTGTTAAAATTTGCAGCTTGCAATGTTTTAATCTGGATGCATTTATAATTTAAGTGTATTAACACTTATTTTTAAATCATGCAGGATTATATGGGGAGATGCATCTTGACTCTAACAAGGGTTATTTTGGAAGGGGAATACAAAGAATGCTTCCAGCTAGATGAAGCAAAATCAGGAAAATTGAATTTGCACCTCAAGTGGATGCCACAGCCAATTTACCGTGATACTTGAGTGTTTTTTGTTCTGCTGCTGACAGTAACTCTTTAAGTCAAGAACATTGCGAGCTGCGAAATTTATACAAGAACATTGCTGACACTGACACAAATTGATTAATTAATAAACCTTGCACCATGTATTTTCAAGTAAAAAGTAGAGCATTGTACATAATTGTTTCATAACTTAAGGCTAAATGTAAGCAGTGAAGTTTTGAAGAAAATACACCTTGTGTGGGTTGAAGGAAAAGAGCTAAAATCGTTGCATGAGATTGTTACATAGCGGTATTTTGATTTGCGACGTTTTGTTTCACTCACATCTGATATTTGCTGATTGGTTCATTGACGTTGGTATTTGGTACCTGAAATTTTCATCCTGTTTAAGGCTGAACCTCAGTTGGATGTTGTGGATAGGTTTAAAAGCTACAAAAAATGGTGTACATCTTTTTTTCTTTGAAATCCCCTTACAATATCGCGTTACAGGCCTTGAGGTGACTGGCTTAGCCATCTGATTTTATGAATAATTTCCCAGTAGTATCATTATGTTTCTAGTTCAATAGGAATGACCTATTTAGCTGAAATACTATTTTGGATTCATTGTTTGATTACTTGATCTACTGTTGTAAATTGTAATCCATTTTGTGTTGATGTTTGAATTTTGTGCATATATATATTCCAGAGATTTTTCCTTAAAATCTTCTAAAGCTATGAGGTATTTCTCAATAGTTTATAAGGTATTCGAGCACCTGTTTTATTTCAGCTAACTTTTACCTTTATATAAAGAATTTCCACGCCAAAGGTCCTCAGTCACAAGGCCATTCACACAGTCATCTTCCACCACTCCATTAGTTGAAGGAAAGACACCTACTGAACTCAAAGAGATGGCAAGGCAACTATTTGCCCAGGCTTCCCAAATGGGACGGCTAGAACGTGCTTCACCTACATCATTTGAAGCATCTACTTCCAGTCGAAGGACGAATCCCTATGCCAGTTCTCTTTTCCAAGATTCCCAAGATTCCTTTGCAAATCTTGTAGAGCATTAAAGGGAACAACCCCAATCAAAACTCACCAATCCCCATGTAAAAATTAGGAATATCTGGGAGTATCATTAACAGTAACCTTGAACAATGTTTGCTGACACAACACGATAATAATAGTACATTCCAGCAATAATACATTCTACAAAATAGTATATCCCACTATGCACATTCCATCATCCAATGTGGTGTATCATACAACTATGCAATATTCCACCGATTCACACATTCCACCAAGCAAAAGAAGACGACATCACTCCATCCTATGAGGCGAAAAGAAATCTCATTAACATTTCATTATCAAGGACACCCCAGTATTAGACAAAAGGACATCCATTATTCAAAAAGAAGACTCCCCACTCTCCATATCCAAGAACATCTCCAGCATTATAAATAGAAGGTGAAGCCGTTAAGAGAATCAAATCCAATTGCAGAGCAAATTTTTAGACATGAAAAACCCAAAGCTTTCTTCCATAAACTAGTATCTTTTCCAACTTATATTTCTGAAATCCATCTCATCCAAGAATATGTATTTTAGTTATAAGTTTTCATGTCAAGTGATTTCATTACAAGTATTTCAAGTGTAACTAGTCTAACTTCATTTGTAATTACTTTCAGTTTCTTCAATAAAATCTTTCAGTTCAGTAACGATATTTGCATTTTACTTTTTAAGTTTACATATTTTCTTAGTTCACTTTAATTTTTCATATTCCTCTTTAATATTATATCTTTGTAGCCCTGGTCCCGCTTTCCACAAATTATACATTACTTTGGGGTGCAAGAATGCTAGAAATTAGGCCCCAACGAGCCCCTTTTTCACCACTTCATTTATTCTTGCCACCTAGAAAAGAAAGGGTTACATATTTCCAGATGAGAACCGTATGATGCAAACCCTATCATATAACAGTTCTGAATAGGCTTGCTGGTTCAATTTAAATAATGCATGTATAAATTGTACGTTTTCACCTGGATACATGTAAATTTGTCTATATATATATATATATATATAACCTGCACAATTTCGTTCTATCAAGCTGTTGAAACATTGATCATATGGAATAATGGTATCTTATTCAACAATTAGAATTGGAAGTTCCACAATGAAGATGCACAATATTCCCTTTCAAGAGGGATGCAATCACTAGCTAAGAACTGCCAGATTATCTTTCTACAGAAAGCAAATAATACATCCTCAGTCAAATAAATCTCTCAGCAAATTCATTTCCCTCTGAAACTATATAAAGGCATCTCATTTGAGGTGGTTGGACTCTTATCAATAATTGGTAATCGGGTCAACAACACTCCTTAGGTAATGCTTCTTCAGTTTTCTCCTTCTCATATTGCTTCCCCTGTATTACCAGAAATCAAGCATGTTTTAAATAAACAAAACAAAAACAACGGAAAAAAAGAAAAAAGAAAAAAGTTGAGTTTAACAGTAGGCGAAAGTGGTAGAACATTAGTGCAGGCTATTATTGCCGAGACCAACAAAAAGTGAGATACCCCCACACTTGTTTAGTATATGCATCACTATGCTGTGCCTAATAGGAACTAAAATGCTAGCTACATCTCTTCATGTAATAATATGATACAAAACAAACAAAGCTGAGAGCAATTAATACTCTTCATCTTGACTATTTTTACCATTAAATAGTTATGATGTCGTCATAGCCCATAACTCTGGTTCACCAAATCATGTATGACAACTTTTTGGGTTGTGCTTTTTTCAACTATGTCTCATTTAAAGCAGAGCATGAATGTTTGATCTCAGAACCATTCAGGGCTCTCACCAACTGAAGAGAAGCAATGGACAACTAAATTATTGGACCTTTTGTTGGGGTTTATGCCCTAAAATCCAATTTATTGGCATGTCATAAATAATTAAATAGATTAATTATATGAGGCTATTTATAAATGAACTAATCTGATATTATCTTAGTCCATGAGATGCATAGTATGTGATTTAGTTACAGAAGATATAAATCACAAATTCTTTGTAAACTCAGAATTTTAGTTCGTAGTCAATGATGAAATTGGGCATTTCATCTGCGAAGACTATAACATATCAACTAAGATGATTTGTCTTGATCATGGAAGTGAAAACTTCTAGTTGATATGTTTTAAGAGTTAAGATATATTGAACTGGACCGCTGTAAGATTTATTATTCTCCTAACGACTGTTAAATGAATAATAAATCTCACGATTTCTATTTACATCAACTTTAAATCCTGAGAGAATAATGGATTTGATCATGAGATGTAGGTTGCTTTGATATATCAGGAGTGAGATCTATAAGTTACAATCAAAACCTCAGTATGTTGGGCAGCCACATACATTTAGTGTTGATGGAACATATATTCTCAAGATGGAATTCATAATCTCTTAACAGAGATATAAAATATTCTATTGAGATAAGCTTAATGGGTTTGGTTATTCAGAGTGTTGGGCCCAACCACTTTGGTAAGGAGTTACTAAAGTATATATTTATGGAATTGGATTTCATAAATATATGATGAATAACATAAAGGATTAAACTGGGTACTCAATGATTAAGATGTAGTAATCTTCAAAGTGGTAGTCTATATTCATGACCTTGTATTACTATGAATATTTTAATGAAGGGGTTGCATGTATAATAAAGTCTTGGGATATAATTTATTAATAAAGTTTAGAGTGCAATTATATTCTTATAGTGGTATTGAATATAATTAATGGTAACTTTGGACTTGTCAAGAGTTGACAGAAAAGCCCAAAGCCCATTGGAGCTAGAGTCTTATTTGTTCCCTTTGGTCCCATTTCAAGCCACAGACTAAAGCCCAATTGGGTAGGCCCAAAAGGCTAACCCAATTAGATAATCAGTTTTTATTTAATAAGAGTTATTAAATAAAGTAACTACTAAGGGTAGTTAGAATGTACGTATGAAAAAAAAAAAAAAAAATCAGTTTTTCTCCACAAGGAGAAGAAGAAGGATTTTTCTTTGAGAATCTATGTACAAAAGACTGATTGAGAGACCACACATCTTGGGCACCATGTGGAATTGAGATGAAGATTAAAGGTATTCTCAAGTCTTGGTTTTGAATTTTACTGCATCAAGGTACACTTCCTATTCTTTGTTCTAGAATTCAAGGTTACATGTAATCTTTTATGAATGAAGTAGATTCATGATTGTTGCTTCCGCTGTGTGTTTTGTATGAGATACAAAACCAGATTTTCCGACACCTTTGTGGTTCAACAAGGCAGACAGGTCATGTATTGGGAAGCTGGCATTTCTTGCTACATAGTTGATTAAAACTATTCAATATGGGTGCATAGGAAGTTCTTGTTGACTCCTATACTTTCCGGGTGTGTGAACTCAACATGCATCTTCGGCTCACTTCCTAATAGCTAAAGCTTTTGGAAGTGATGTTTTTTAACATGGTATCAGAATTGGTTGTCTGTGAGGTCCTTGGTTTAAGTCTTGGTGGCCCCAAAGTTGGAGTGATGGTTTTCACCAGCAGATGAAAGCAAGGAATGCTTTACTCACCAGTATTGATTGTGTAATATGAATGAGTCAGTTGCCACTTTTTTCCCATCATCATTACGGTTCCAATGGTAGAATGCATGTGTCCTATTTTTAATCTCCAATGTAGAATGTCCGTAACTGGCTTCCCGGAATGCAGAATAATTTGGTTGTGGATCTATAAACCTGCATGACCAACAATTGTTATGCACAACAGGAAAAGATTTGAAATTTCTCATACAAGTGGAACTTGACTCTTTTATTTGTCGTGAATATTTTAAGAAATTAATTAAGGAAAATAAGTTTACTAAATCATGCAGCTCAACTCACCTTCCAGCAAGGCCTTCCTGATTTCCTCCATCTCCAACTGTAATGTAAACAGGCGCTGATTTGTCTGGTACAGGGTACCGCTCACCACTTGTTACATTGTAGTGTATATTTGAGATTCGATACTGAAAATAAAAAAGAAATATCCTGCGTCAATAACCTTCCAATACTGCAATTCGTTTGAAACAGAAATTAAAATTAACTACTGCATATTTAAGTCAAAATTCAACATAAAATTTTGGGCAATGCATAACAATCTCAACCTGCAGTCTAAAGCCTTAATATGTAAATGAATGCACCGATATTACAAGTTCTTATATACTAGCACCAAAAGTCTTAGATGTTTAAAGTATCATAGACTCGATGAAATCTAGATACAGCAATGATAATAATATGCATTTAAAGAGATGGACAGACCCCAAAAAACAACTGAAATCTGAAAACCATAAAATTAAATAAACCACATCACTTCATATAGTGCAACACAACATGAAAATATAGAGGTGAGAACCATACAGATCTTTCATAAGCATGGACATGGCCAGCGAAGACTACATCAACTTTGTAATGGACAAACCAACTCTCAAATTCTGCTCGCATACTTTCACCCTCCATGTAGTGCGCTTCATTGCTATTGTAGATGGGAACGTGCATAAGAACAATGAGCCAAGGGGTCTCCTCCCTGTCAACCTTTTTAAATTCTTCATAGAGCCACACCCATTGAGGTGTGTACTTCACTGTGTGAAAAATATCCATCAATCTTGATGTAAAGTATACAGTATACAGACACACACGAAAGGTAGTCTCTGCCTTCTAAAGACAAAAAAGAGATAACATATACTCTTTAAATGATAACCAAAAGTTTGAAGTAATCACAGACAACTGTATGGGTCCCAGAAGGCATTCTTTGTTCAGCTATTTTGGACGTCATGCTGCAGAACCCATCTGAGAATCCATCTCTCTTTTGTGAAGATATTTTTCATCATGGGTCCAGATCATTTTAATGCAACAACTAGAGTCAATAGAACTTATAATTGCTTCAGTTATTTAACATTCCATTTCAGTAATAATCGATATTCTGTGTGAAATCTAGCATTCCAGCATAATACATTTAGTACAAGCCAATGCCTGATAACCAGTATGTGAAGCTTTCACTATAAATGGAGACAAAATATTTACAATTAGGGCAATATAATACATTGATACTGCGTTGCAAGACAACCAGATTACTCATAATTTTGTTTTCAAGTGGGATTAAAAATCTAAACCAATAGCAGGTCTATCTCTCTTTTTCTGCATTACAGAGTGGTCCTTTAATGCTCTGTCATGTCAAAAACCAGATGATTCAAGCAGGAAAGAGAGTGTAAAACTTAATGCTAAGAAGACTTTGAGCTGGTTATCTTTTTCTCCTGCATTAACGGTGTTAGCATGTGCATATAGGGGTGGCAATTCGTGTTTGCAGGGTCGGGTTCATGTCGTGTCGAGCCGTGAGTATTCGGCTTTGTGGGTTAACTTGAACCTGATCCGTTCCATGGTAACTTTTAAGAGAGGATGGGACAGGCTATATTACACAGAATACACTTTTAAGGAAATGCTTATTCTGGCCATAAAATAAGAATAGGTATGGTACTCAAGTGGAAGTGGAGCAAAATTCTTCCCTCTTGAAAGAAGCACAAGTGAAACGATACCTAGATCTGGCTGGGAAACTACAATGTTGCTTAAAGATTTCCCTAGTAATTCTAGGGTCAGTGACCTGAAAATACAGCATGGCATTTATACTTGAACTCTAGGCAACAAGTTTGTTATAACTTCATAAAGTTATAATCCACTATATCATGACTCTTACTTATCTTACCAGTGCCTAAATTTTTCTTTTTCCATTTTCTTTTAAAGCAAGGTCTTTAATCACACTGGTTGGGTTTATATGATATCAGTATTATTGGAACTATAGCATTAAGAATGTAGAATACTAAATTGAGACAAAAGCAGAGGAACAAGTAAATTCATGTTCTACACTCAAATGACTTCATATTAAAGAAAAAAAAATCTCATTAAGTCGTTAATAGTCTAGAGAAGATTTTCCTTGATAGGATTTATTATTACAGAAGTAATTGACTAATATCAATTTATAAAATTAACAATAGACAAGGAAATGAAAGATTACCAAACGGTGAATAGCTGGATAGCACGATTATATGAGCAGATGCACGTCTGATGGCATACCAAAGAGGATTGCTGCTTTTAGAGGCCAAATAAGGTGTAGTATATCGATGGAGATAGGATTTGAAAGGAAGAACTTCTCCCTAAGCATAAGTATTTAATAAAGAAGAGAAAAGGTCAAATATCACACAAAAAGATTTTGTAGGTTATGCTGCTAAGAATATGAAAATTTTCCGCATAAATGACCATGTATAACTCAATTATATAGTAGAAAGAAAATGAATTTAAAAAGAAAAAAGAATCATAGGTTAAAATGTTGGAGCAATTTCAAAACCATACATATGATCAGAACTATATATATAGGTATGTTACATGCACCTAGTCAATCTTGAACTCACAACAACAACCTCTACCTTTCTCTTACAAGGAGGGGAGGTACCATTTGAACCGGATATGCCAAGCAATTGTCAAGCTATGGACATCACTACAAGTCTCTATATGTGCCTGGTAATCTAGATATACATATATATTGAAATTATTATTACAGAGCTCACTGGGGCAAATGTGCTCATAAAGAACGAGCAGTGACCTGCCATGAACTGAGATCTAGCCATGCCAAGAGGCTGCTGTTAAAACGAGAGTAAATTCCATTTGCTTTAAAGACCATTGGCTATAAGGGCTCATCAAATGGAAATGAATTCTATATAACTGATCAATGGAAGTCTATTTATTGAGTCTGATAATTGGCTAAAACATTCCCATAGGTAGGAACACCACATCAGGATGATACCTGTCTGCCTTGCAATTTAGCCAGACTATGCTTTTGCCTGACTTTAATTCAATGAGTCAACAAATAAAAGTTGTTCAAGATGAAAAACTAAAAGATTATAATAAAACAGCAATCTAAATATACGGAAACAAAGAGTATAAGAAACATATACTTCCTGAAGACAATTCTAGGCTTTGAAAAAGAGGAGACAGGGCACTATCCAATGCAACACAATGGTTTGTTAATGTTCCTGAGGTTATTCACTATTTCATTCTGTAGATGATTTTATGCAATGGACTAACAGTATGCATTATTGAAAGAGGTTCAGGGTATCAAAGTAACTCAAAAATGACTGTATGTGTTTCACTTTACCATATAAGGCATGTACTCTATTTCGTGATTTCCAGCAGACCAAATCCATGGCTGATATGCTGTGCTTCTTTCAACAAATTGACCCCATGTGTCCCACCGTAAACCGACATCATTGTACTCATATCTATCAGCATAAGAAAGATCTCCAACAAATAAGACAGTCTGCCCTCCACTCTGCATGTAATGCTCAAGAGTAGAAAGAGAATTGTATGTCTGTCCCAAATCGCCTGCAACATAAAAAATAAAAGTGCATTAATAAAATAATAGAATTGAGAATGCTGGATAAACATGCCAGTGAGAACTCTCAGAAACAACTGTATCCAGCAAAAGCAGAATGAAATAAAATGAATTTATAGAAGCTAGAGGTGGCAACAATTGAGGATAAATTTAAGTATAACGTCATCTTAGATGGTTGATCATGTGCAACAAAGACCAAGGAATTCATCATTATGAAGGATTTTCATGAAACCAAAATTCTGCTAGGATACCCTGTATAGAAAGAAAACAACTCACCAATGATCCCAAATTTGTAAGAAGCATCTGGATGAATCTTTGGAGGTGTTTGAAACCAAAATTCACGAGAAGAATCACCCTGCCCTATCTTGTAATAGTACTTGGTGTCATACTGAAAACAAGAAACCATTAAACCGGTAAAGGAAATAGGTAAAACAAAAGGTGAGAAAAGTCTAAATACGCAGCTAGAAAGCACACAAGTGGTGGAATTCTTTGGTATACCCAGCACAGTGTGTTTCAGGCATTACACGCCAATTATTAATTCCTTTAAGTTGGGCTTGATTGGATCCAGAACTATACAATTTTCATTACTATCAAGAAGTCCAGTATATTACATAACACAAATGTACATTTGTGTAATATGTGATCATGCAGTAATGCAACCATATGGTAATTTTTTATCTGGGACCTGCAGAAACTGATGTAATTCATCCTAGAGAAAAATTACGCCATTGGCGATAATACTATTTCCACAATAATAGTATTTACCTGGAGTCCATCAATGAGGCAATGATGGATGTAGCCTGACTTATATTTGTAAAAGGTGTAGCTTGTTGTCGACCCCTCGGCAGTTAAATCATATCCTTTTTGTGATGTACCATATTGTACTTTACTGGGCCCTGGTTCATCAGTTGTCACCCATGAGATGATTACAGCCTTTCCATCATAGTCACCTTGGGTGATACGCACCTAAAATTGAATAATAGAAGTAGACACGGACATTATGAACCATTTAAAAAAAATAAAATAGGATAAAGTGGATTATGAAGTTTTTTGAACAAAAGGGAACACAATATAATCATAGAAAAATTGTAAGCCATCTCATTACAAGTACTTCAACCATCTTAAAATAAAAGGCATTCTTTGCCATTGAGTCTACTTCAAATGGCATTTCCTCCTATAATAATGTGATGGCTGGTGGGGTCATTAGTTTAAGACCTCCTGGGTTCGGCTATTAATCCTCAACACACTAATTGAAGTTGACCACATATATTCTTCTTTGCTATTCAATCCCATCCAAAATCATACTCTTTGTTACCTCATTAATTAACATGTTTTTGTTTGCTACTTCGATAAGTGTTATTTTAGGTTTTCCTCAGCCTCTCTTTGTTCCACAACTTTTGAATCAAACTACTGTTTTTCACTGGTGCATCCACATGATCAAACCATCTCAAGCAACTCTTCCTCATTTTTTCATTGATAGAAGTCAGTCCTATCTTTAAACAAATTTCTTCATTTTAGTTTGGTAATAAATGGTTGTACAAAGTGCACAAAAGTCTGAACTTTTGCGGGGTTTGGAAGAGGTGATTGGTAGGTAGCCTTAGCCCTCTTTTTAAGAGGCTGATTCCCAACCTCAAACCCGTGACATATCCTTTTTGGTGGAAGGCGATTCCCCTTGCACCAAGGCCCAATCTCTAAGAGAACTGAAATATCTCATAGGATTAATACATCAATTAGTAGAATACAAGCCTTTATGTTCAAAATGCTACAAATTTTGTTAGTTCATAAATTGTTTCCCACTTGATTTTTTTTTTTATAGTAAAAAATTACAACAATTGGGGGGGGGGGGGGGGGGGGGGAGATTTGAACCCACTTGATTAATGACGCCTCCAATTTGCTCTGGGAAAGGAATCATGATAGTGCCATATACTCAATTGCAACAGAAGTCCTTGCCCAGTGGGAGAGCATTCTATATCCATGGGTGTAGTGTAACTCATGAATTAGAGAATGAGATGAAAAACATGGAGAATCAAATAAACTGTTCTCTCTTTTTATTATTTTTCGTTTTCTAGCAGAAGCATATGGTTCTTCCATATGTCATTAAATGGCCACTGTGGATTCACAAAAAGAAATGCAAAATGCAAGTTTCGATCTTTTCATTTCCAGGAATTAACAGAGCTTTCTATTGCAATTATTAAAAAGTATGAATGCTTACCTGTTGTGGTGCATTATAACCCTTTGGAACCACAAATGCTTCATTGTCTAGAGGAATGTCAACAGATGGCCATTCTGAACGAATGAAAGTGCTAGTGATCCCTGCATTCCCAGTATTCACAAAGCTCAAAAAGACAAAGGAAGTTAAAGCGAGTTGGAGTAACAAGGACTGGGGCCTAGCAAACTCTTGCATGATTGTTGATCAATCACCCCAACAAAAGTATAATCAACTGCATCATGAGCAAATTTACCCATTTAAGCGATAAGTAAATGACCAACAAATTAATATCATTTCATATTTTTGATACATGTGTTTAGGTTCAAACTCCAAATCTTGCCCAACAAATAGTGCCTCTTTGTGATACACTTTTTAAGTGCTAAATAGTAAATATAAAAAGCATTTAAAACAAAGATCAACATCCAAGTACAAATAATAATTAATCTAAAAAGATAGAAGATTCCTCATTGGCATTAAGGGGAGATTAACAAGCAAGTTCAGATTATTAATTTGCACCAGCTCTCATTAAGATTTGTACTTTCCCTTTCCGAGACTTCAACCCAGATGTCCCACCATAACTGCACTTCCTATGACCCAGATTGGTTTTACAATAATAGCTAAATCTATTTCCATCTCAAACCCTGTCAAACTCAAAGCTCAGTCCCAGAACTGCATAGTCCAATCAAAACGAAACCACATAAACATGACCAACACCCATTTATTCATATAACACCAAACAAAAAAAATCCAGATAATTTAAGTAAAACCCATCATTATTTTAATGAAACAGCACGTGAAAAAACATTCATATTGTTCCCAAGCACAATTCTTAAGCTTCAAATTCAATCAAAATAAAATCTTTGATCATGTGATACCAACAAATAACTAACACTCCTCTTAAAAACTATTTCAGACTTCTACACATGTTAAACCAAATCATGGGACTGAATTCATAGTTTCACCAATACAAGCTATCTAATTAACATCAAAACAACATGTCCAAATGGGAAAAAAAAAAAAAAAGATTAAAAGTATTTAAGAATTCAATTGCAACAGAAGTAGAAGCAGAAAACTTGAGCACAAACCATCACAGGAAAAAGGAAATCAGAATTATGAAGAAAGACAGAGAGAAAGAGAGAACCTTTATAGGTTTTGTAGTGGAGATAAAGAGCTACGAAGATGGTAGAGCTTAAAAATAAGAATAATGGAGGGCGGAGGCGCACGTTAGCAGCTGTGATAGAAGGGTAGTGTCGCATGGTGTAAAATAGACAAATGCATACTGTTTTGTCGCGTGGCTCATCAGTTGGCTTTATAAAAGAATAACCCAAAGTTTTAAATGGAAATAAATTAGTCAGATTTTGCATACCAAATTTGTTTTGCTGACCAAGTTGATATAGATTACCCTTTTCCTCTCTTGTGTGTTTGTTTCTTAAAAAAAAAAAAAAAAAAGAAGAAAAAAAGAAGAAAGGATAATTATCTTCTATTGTTTAAGAGAATATGTTGTGTATAGTATAACTTAGTACACCTTCCTTTAAAAGTTACTGTAACTTTTGAGTGGAGTTGTGATATACTTTTGTGTTAGAATCCATTTTCCTCTTCCTTGTGTGTGTGTTTGTGTTTCTCAAAAAAAAAAAAAAGGTAATTGTTTCACATTGCTTAAGAGAGTATGTTGTGTGTAGTATAACTTACCATACACTTTCTTAAAAGTTACCATGATTTTTGAGTGAAGTTGTGGTGTGTTTTTGTACTAGAACCCCTTTCTCTCTCATCTTCCTTATGTGTGTGTGTTTGTTTCTCAAAAAAAGAAAAAACAAAGTTGATAGAGCTTAACCTCAAGATATAAAAAATAAACATTTATCTCTACTAATAATCGAATTGTTAAAAATAATTAATTTATACAAAAAAAAAATTGACACTTATTATAAAGTGAAACACAAAAAACATAATTTAAATTTTTAATAATATTGATTCATTAAAAAAAAAAAGTATTTGTAGGACTACATATTATTCTACAATTTTTTTTTATCACAATTCTGATATAACAGACTTTGAGTGGTTAATCATTACTTACACATGGGTCCACTATTTTTTCTTCACCCATCACACTTAATTCCTTCACAATTTGGAAAAAAATTATATAAAAAATTTTGTGATCCTAGAATTTTTCAAAGAGAATTTAACAAACTCAAATTTTTTTTTTTTTTTTTTTTTTATCTTTTACTTTAACCCCACTTTTCAACAAAAATAAATAAGCAAATTCTTATAAATCTCTTCATCCAGTTTTTTTTTCTCATTAGTTTATTGATATTTCTTATGCGTTGGCGGTATGTTATTGGTGTATTTTTATGTCGGTGGGGCCCACATAATGAACATGTCAGATCAGACAAAACTATCACGTGAGAATCATCCCCCGGATAATAAATTAATAATATTTATTCAATAAAGTGTTACGTATACACGTGAAGTCCATTTCAATGAACCATGCTGTCCATTGCCAAACAATTGCTCTTCACAAGGGCCAAGCATATTTGTCACTCTATTGACAAGCTTTCACCGATGGACGACCAGAATTAGGTGAATGTTACTAATTGATATTTTTTGCTCACTATTTTTTTTAGATGGTTCTACTATTTTATTACTTCAATTTATTGTGAAATTAGGCGTGTGACTATAGTAATATTATTAGGAGAAGGACTCGTGAGCAACATTTCTATAATTGGTGGAGGGGTTTCTCTAGATCAATTAGTTTAAGGGTTATTGTTAATTATTTAGACCCGTGAAAACTAAATTGTTTAACCTAATTTAAAGTCAAGTTGTTACCTAGTTGAATTAACCAAATTTAGGTTAAACAATTAACAATTGTATCACTAAAAGTGGAAAAGTAAAGAACACAAGTAATATGATGACTCAAGAAAACCAATGAAACTGTCTACTTTCAAGGTAAAAAATTTGAGGAGGGTTTGATATAAACAATCCACAAGGAACAAATTCGCTAAATAGAATGGAAGTGTTTGCAATAGATTTAACCCTAAATCTAATGCTACATTTTGTAGTACTTACTCACATGACCATAGGCAACTCCGAATCTACGAACTCTTCTATTCTGAATTTGTTGCACACAAATGCTCCTATTTGTTACTTTGAGATCTCACTCAAAGGTTTAGATCATCAATAGTAGTTGATCTTGTTGCAGCAACTTATCTCCACCAATACTTGTGTTTGGATCTTCTTTCCGATAGATGCTTGTTGAGTTAGAATCATAGGAGTAACTCACAAGACTTGAAAAATGTGTACTAGGATTTTTCTTTTATACCTAACAGTGTTGGACTCAAACCCTAAACATTAAATTATGCAAAAATCGCAGTTTGATAGGTCGAAGGTCTTCTCTCGATCGGTCGAGCCAGATAGATTCACAATTCTTCTTTCTACAGCTTCAATGTTCTTGAATCTTGACTTATATTAACTTGAGAAATGTCTAACACTATCCTAAGACATAAATATCTTATACTAGACATGTTATTGTATTCGGTTTGCCAACGTATATTAAATTAGAACCTAAATATTTATTCCTAAATATTTAGAACCTAACAGTTATGTTAGCATGTGTTAAGACAATCGTTAATAAATAATTTTAAGAAACTTTTGACATTATTTTTATGAAAATTGTATAAAAAAAATTGTCAAAAAGTTAATTACTTTTTTTTCCCATAAAAAGTATCTAAAAATATTTACTAAAATGATGCTCTAGCTTAGAATATCTGTTATTTTTTATTTTTATTTTTGGTTTAATCAAGTGTTATTGCTTAATTATAGGCTTTGAATGAACTTACCCTTACTATGGAGTGTGGTGTTGCAAATTTGCATATTGAGATGGATCCTAAGATTGTAGTAAATTTGCAGCATAGAGACATTAGTACAACTTTGTTGATGGAACCCTATCTTTCTTATTACGAGAACATTGTTTGCAAGGTGGATAATGTGTATTGTGTGGCAAATCAATGTGCAAATACCTTACTAACACGGGTGCCAAATAATGATAGGGCACCGAAACTTTCTGTTTTGATTTTAGATTATAGGATGCAGCTCGGTCAAGAATGGATTGTCTTTCCATGTCATGTCTTTCGTGAAGCAAATGGCATGGCAGATGAACTAGCAAAGAAGGGACGGGAGCACCGATGCAATGTCAGAGAATATAATGAATGTCCAAATTTTGTATATATAAAATATGTCTGTGATATTTTGTAATTAGGCACTCCTTGCGAGTGCCCAATGAACAATACTTGTAATAGTGCTATTAAAGGTACGTAGGATAGTATACCAACCAAATCTATCATTATCTATTCACCTTCTCATTCATAAGTCTGCACCTGTTGCACCTTAATAGAATCACCACTTCATTTATTAAGAAATTTCCATCATCAATTGCAACCATCCAATCCCATTAATTTTTCTAGTCTCATTCCATTTTTGATTGATGTCACCTTAATATGCATTCCAAATCCCTTTATCAGGGCATCCCATGCATCCCACTAATATTCATTTTTATCATCTGGAATATTTGCTTGGCTCAAAATAAGTTTATTTTCCTGCAAAATGACATGCGTATAGCCATACAAATTGTAAACTCTTCTATTCAGCGCGCTTTTGAATTCTTTTGTTATGCATGTTGTAATAATTTATGTCCAGTTAAAACCCTAAGATCATGGATCTCATGGATTCCATCCTTGTTGGGTTGTACTAATATAAAACCCTAATGTTAATACTGGCATCAAGGATAAGAGGTATCTCTAGAGAGTAGAGACCATTTAAGCAACTGGTTAGTTTACTATTCTATGAAAATTGTTTACACATCTAGTTGCATGGCAGAGTTATGGATTGTCAAAGGGCCTACAACTTGCTTGCTATTTGGGATATTCATCTATTATTATAGAAGTTGATTCTACTATTGTTTACATATTTCTAATCACACATTGTAGACATTAATTCTATTTTTAAAATGCAGCCAAAACGGTACCTATAACCGCATTTTTAAAACGTAGCCCAAACATGGTCTATAGCCGCGTTTCTTAAAAAAACATGCAGCTATAGGCCTGTAGCCATGGTTAAAAAAACACGCAGCTATAGGTCTATAGTTGTGGTTAAAAAAACGCGACTATAGACTCGCAAGAGCTGTTGTTGCGCTATATAAGCCGCATTTGTAAACGCGGCTATAAGAAATGCAACTATAGCCTATAGCTGCGTTTTTAGGGTCTATAGCCACATTTTAGAAACACAGCTATAGCCCTCATTTCTTGTAGTGCAAGCTATACCAGTTATGTCCTTAACCCTAATTAAATAATGGTAACCTATTTTTTGGAATGGAAAAATCATTCTTGGTGAAACTAGAATAACCATGACTCAAGAGAACTAAATTAAAAAATTAGAAAAAAGAAAAGAAAAAAAGAAGGTGGTAAGTATGTATGCATGACCGATGGTGAATACACAACTAGTGGCAAGGTAGTCAATACTGTACCAGTATGTATACCGATATCGAAACATCAACATTTTGTACCGGTTTAAATACCGGCCGTACCAGCCATACTGGGCAATTTCGGGCAATACCGACCGGTACCGGGCGTACCGACTGCTATAAAAAAAAGTTTTTATTTATTTATTTATTTTTAAGTTTTGTAATTTTTGAATTTTTGTTAGGGTAGAATTGTAACTTATTTACATTAACTTATTAGTATTATTTGTTTTCTTAGTATGCAATGATAACTTTTAAAATTTTTTTTTTTTTTTTCTTTTAATTGATACTAAAGTCTAAAACCATGAATAATTAGTTCTGAATTGAGGAAATGTTTTATGGTAAACTTTTATATTTATTAAAATACACACAAACACACACACACACACACACACACACACACACACACACACACACATACATACATATATATATATATATATATATATATTTATTTATTTATAAATATAAAAAATAGCGGTAAACTCGAAACGGTACACCGGTATTGACCGGTATCCGAAATATATTGTATCGCTGGCCAAACCGGTACAACCTCCGGTATGGTATTGACTCCCTTGACTAGTGGTGAAAACCCTAAAAGCCATTTTTCAAAATCAAAATATCAATGCTTCAAACATGGTTTGGACAGAGCTTGTACATGGTTTTTAGGGGTGT
Source organism: Quercus robur (assembly GCF_932294415.1). Taxonomy (NCBI): domain Eukaryota; kingdom Viridiplantae; phylum Streptophyta; class Magnoliopsida; order Fagales; family Fagaceae; genus Quercus; species Quercus robur. The sequence continues at coordinate 84,762,461 of NC_065535.1, forward strand.
GTTGGGGAAAAGGCACCCTTTTGAGAGTGAAAATACTCTTTTTTTACTTCTCTCTTATATATTTTTAAATCCCTTTCTTTAATATAGAGCTTTTGAAAGAATTTAATATACTATCAGAGAAGAAAATTAATACTGAGTTCAATCTGTCTTCACTCTATTTCTCATTTAAAATACTAAAAATCTCACGTCTGTTTTTACAATACCCCTCTTAACCTCTTATGCTTTCTTGGCTTTATCTCCCTTAAGCCAGCCACCTATTCTCCCATACTTTCCTTTTAATAAATCCATGCATAAGGATCACTAGTTTGAAGCTATTCCCCCCCAAGCTTGGTTTACATAGCAAAATTCAAGTCCTTGAACCGCCGGAAACCCAACCCCCATTCAGCTTAGGTTGATATAGAGGAATTCCCAAGCTTTCCAAGCCTTGAATCTATCTACCTTCCATCTTCATTGGGCACCACCAAAATTGCCTTATTAACACATAATTGTTGTGGGATCATAAAAAGTGGACGCAGTATATGTAGGCATCACCATTGCAACTAGTTTTATAATTGCGGATCTACTAGCCCAAAAGAAGCTTTTTTGCTCTCCATCCAGTTAATTTAGCTTCTAGTTTTTCCATGAGAAAGTCATCCATTTTCTTCTAGAGATAGGAACATAGGGTACCCTATGTGGGGATGAGTTGGGATGAGCCAATTTTGAGAAAAAGAATCCATACTTATTCTCGTTAACCAATTGACTAGACCAGGAACAATATTTTCTCAAACATCCCATCATTGCTTCAATTTCCTAGTTCATGCCTCTACAGAATATGTTGTATATATAAGTATATACATAGATAGGTTGTAATAATGATATAAGGTTGGAGAGTATTCATTTGTAAAATGAATAAAGTGAAAATTCGAATTCTGGAATTTTCTTTGTGAAAATTCAAGTTCCAGGAATTTCGATCAATCAAGACTTCTATTCGATTGATCAAAATGTTGAAGGAAATAATCCTGGAGTTTCCGCAAGATTTGATCGCTATTTGATTCCTGATCGATCGATCGAAAAAGAGCATTCGATTGATCAAAAGTAAATCTCGATCGATTGAAAATCACAGAACGGAATTTTTTGTAGAATCTTCAAGTGATTGTTCTGAAAAGTCTGAGAACGTTTCAAGCCTTGCGAATGGTTTTAATGAAAATTTTAACTCTCCATACGCACCTTTTGAAGGGTTATGACCCTATGGGTATAAATAGAGGTTTGTGTTCACTTGAAATCCTGTGAGTATATTCCAAAATTGCTATTTATAGAACCCAATAAACTTGGTTGTTTCATGGGGATAAGTTTGTAGAAACCCTTTAGCAACTTGCGTATGGGGACATATATTGTCTAAGGATAACATTCAATTGTGCCTCTAAGTCAATCACTAATTTCTATATACTTGATGTGTTCATTTGTTCTCTCATTGTTACTCCTTAATTTGGTAAAATCCCCAACAGAATAGAATGAGATCATCAACAATTTTTATAACAAAAAATCTTATTACGCACTCTATATTGTACATTCCATATACACTCTTTTTTGAAATTGTGTTTTTAAAATACTATATTAGTCCATATAGGAGTGTGTGTATGATGAGTGTATAAAACCAAGTATATGACTATTATTACTTTTTTTTTTTATAATTTGTAAAAAAAAAAAAAAATGTTAATTGGAGTCACGTCATTTTCATATAAATCACTCTTAATGACACTTTTATTAGCAGCATTTGTATCAGTGTAGCTATTTTAATATTTCAACAAATATATAGCTAAAGACCCAAAAAATTCACGCATCAATCTCATCAAACTAGTCCAAAAATCTTAACAATGAATAGTACCACGCCACAAGTAGCATGGTACTACTTCTCATCAGTGATAAAAAAATATCATATTTTAATTCTTTTTCACTCAACTCTCTCTCTCTCACTTCTAGTCTTCTATCCTCTCCCACTCATAGCATCCCATGGGTCAGAGCGGATCAAAGCAAATCCGCTAGGTTACAACTATCATTGGTGGTCTGAGATCAAAGAGCGACGGTGTTGGGGCTTTCGACGTCGAATGGAAACTCAACCGATGTGAGTTTTCTTAATTATATGAGTTTTGCGGTTGTGATGGGGGTTTCTGACGTGGATTTTGTTGGGTTTCTAATGGTGGTGGTGGTGTGTGGTTGGGTTTAGGTTTGTTTGGTTTTCCTATTGAGTTTGTGTGTGTGTGTGTGTGTGGGGGGGGGGGGGTGATGTGGGTTTTGATGGCTTTGGGTTTGTAGGGTTTTTTTTTGGTGGTGATGTGGTGGTGCCATGGTGGTTGTTCTATGGTGCTTGGGTTTGGGTTTGTTCAATTTTCTTATGGAATTTTTTTATGTGGGTTTTGTGATTGTGATGGGGTTTTTGATGTGGGTTTTGTTGGGTTTCTAATGATGGTGTTGTGTTGATGATGGTATACTGCCATACTGGTATATGCTGAGAGGAGAGAGGAGAGAGAGAATAAATATTTAAATGAAGTAAAAAATAGAGTATTGAGTCTAATGTAGTCTATAAAAAAAATATAAATAGCTAAACTAGAAAATGTAGAGTTTTTTGGATTAGTTTAACTAAAAATCTAAGAAGGCTAATGTAAATGCTCTTATGTGTTAGTCATAACAATAAACAAAGCTATATTAACCATTATGAAAAAAATTTGTATCACTTAATTTATTGATTTAAATCCTCTCTCTCTCTCTCTCTCTCTCTCTCTCTCTCTCTCTCTCTCTCTCTCTCTCTCTCTCTCTCTCTCTCTCTCTCTCTCTCTCTCTCTCTCTCTCTCTCTCTCTCTCTCTCTCTCTCAATATGTTTTAGACTTGTACGTAATCTTTTCAAAAAATCAATCAACCAATATTAATATCAATATCAATCTATACACACACACACACACACACATATATATATATATATATATATATATATAAGCAAAGAGATTGTATATGAGAACATTAGTTTCTGTCATGTGATACATTTCTTGAGATTTTATTTATTTAGACTTACACCTCAACTAAGTTTGCATTTATATCAAACTATTAGTTTATTAAAGTAGCCAATGGAGTAAATGCATATATTAATTATCTATATTTGTGTATTGATTATTTATATTAGAGGAATTGGGGGCAAGGACCGGGATTCAAGTCTCCAGGAGAGAGCTTCACACACGTATACACTTAGATTAGGTTAGAGTAGAAATTCTATCTTGTATCAAAAAAAGAAGAAGAGGAATTTATATGATTATTTTTATAAGTTTTATGTAAGAAATTATTTTCAAAAACAACAACAACAATAATAATGATTTAGAATTTAACATTAGTCCTCATGTTTAGTTGTTTTGACAACAATTGACACGCAAGCCATCAAAAATTAAATATTTGTGAATTCACTAAAATTAGTTTTAACCATTTAGATTTCTTAAAATTTTTTAGTGGCATGTATAATATATATATATATATATATATATATATATATATATATTCTATGTATTTAAAAAGATTACTAATAATAGGATAGATACATTTATTTTGTTATATTAATTATTTAAGTATAATGATTTTTTTTCGTAAAAAAAGTATAATGAAATTTTGATGTCATTTTTTAAAGATTTATATGAGAAAAAAATTTATTTGAAATATAATATTATTGCTCAAACTTAGTTACTATTGCAACATTTGAAACAAAGTCCAAAAAAAAAATAATAATAATTGTAGGGATTGGGTTTGAGCACTATTCCTAAGGGATAAATGAATCCAAGCCCAGCAAGCCCAAAACAATAAATTTGTAGAGAGTGGATAGAAGAACTGGGCTTTAATGAGTGTAACAACAGTTGGAGATAATTTATAGAATGAATAAGTAAAACAATATGGACTTGAGCAAGCAATTCAATCCTCGGCACTAGTCCGAGGAGCTTCGACTTATTGCTTCTTGAGTGACAATGACAATGGTTACAAAGTTAGTTCAAATTGCTACAGTGTTTTCTCTGGTAAAGTCTTCGATCCCTTTTCTCAGAGCTTCTTCTTCCTTATATACTACTTTCCTTCTTCATTTTCACCGTACACGTGCAGGTCAAATCTGTTGTTCTTGTTATTTGTCACATCAACCTCCTCCTAAAGCTCTTAGGTAGTAATTGTGAGTCTGAAAAGCCACTACTCAGGTATCATTTCCACATTAATGCGGCCAGAGTGTTAGTTGCGGAGCATATAATATGGAGGCAGTAGCTTTTCCTGGAATTGCTCTACCGCCATGTTCCAGTGTGCTTACTTGCTGTACTTATCTTTTTCTTTGGAGTGCTTTGGAAGATTATCTTTGTCAATAAATCACTTTTCTTCTACCTCGGCTTTGGCTAGCCGAGGATAGAGTTATCCTCAGCACGGTTTTCTAGGTTGCCATAATCACCATTGTCTTCTTCATATGCGACTATGGGCCTCAGCATGGGCCTCAAGCCCAGTACAAAAGGTGGATGTATATCACTGGACTCTCTGACCCCACAATAATAATAACACTCAATCAGGAATTTTTTTTTTTTTAAAAAAAATTGAAGGATATTTACATTTTTATTTTATCAAAACGGTATTTGCGTTCTTTGGTAGGCATAGGCACAATAGCATACTATTTATATCAATCACTATATCATGCAATTTTCAAATTTGTAAACAACTATTATATGACCAAATCACTATACTACTTTTATTGTTATGCTATTTTATCTATAAAATAGAATATCAAGAATTACATTTTTAAAGAAAATTATTAAAATATTGGAGGAAACTACAAAATACACAACAATCTTTAGTGACTAAAGGTTATTTCACTTGGCTTCTTCTTTTGACAGAGATTTAAAATGCTCTTATCTTAGCATTCCATTTAGCTTTACTTGAGAGTTTTATTTTAAATAATGCCTTTATTATTTTGAGTGCTTTAAATTAATATGAATCATTTGGATGGGTAGGTAAACTCTTCAACTTTCTAAATAAGAACTAACTAATTAAAGCAAAACAACACAAGTCATCTTCAATGTATTGGATTATCTTGCTATTTGTCTCCACACGTTTGTCTTATTTATATATTTATCTTCAATCAACCATTGTTGTCATTAAAAGCCAAAACTCCAACATAATATTTTTTTTTCCTAAGTCATTGCTTTTCTCAAAATTCGCTCCCATGATATTTCTTCCTTTTCTTAGCTTACCGTTAAAGAGGATATATAAAATTTAATTGTAGTATGGGGTTGTTATGTCACTCTTGATATGCGCATAGAACTTCTTAGTGGTTAATGAATTTTTTTGTTTAAGTTGGATCAAAGTAAATTGTTAATTTAGTAATCTGTGTCTTTTTCTCTTTGGTTTGTTGTCTAAGTAGACTAAGTTACTGTTGAGAATAAAGAAGAAGGTCTTGCACATCAGAGAAAGCTTCAAGCTAAAACACTTGCACAACAGAGCAGACCTAAGCAAACACTTGCACAGCAGAGCAGACCTAAGCTTAATGCAGAGGGTGGATGCACAGGTCAAGCCTCACAGGTAGCTTGGGCTAGCAAAGACTTAATGGATTTGATTGAAGCTGTTTCATTTCATGAATAGTTCATACATCCCTGGTGATGATATCAGATGGCTAGAGTAATGTATTTGATTGAAGCTGTGTCATTTCATGAACAGTTCATACATCCTTGGTGATGATATCAGATGGCTAGGATCACCAAGCTACACGTGTAGCTAGAAGTTAGTTACAATTGTTTTTCCCTCCAAATTCCCATTAAATCAGGGAGGTTGTTATTCTGTTTTTCCTTCTTAGAGCTTGTATATATAGGTGTAATGTTACGTATCAAAACTTAGTTGCTTGTATTTCTCTCTTCCATTCAATAAAATGAGTTCTAAATCAGAGAGAGTGTTCTAGAAATTTACATGGTATCAGAGCTCTGAAACTTCGAAGCTTCATCAATGGTGACCACTGAAGCAACAAATCCCTCTGATTCTTCAAATGATCAATCTGCACAACCTGTTTCTGATTCTAGCAAGAGTCCAATTCCTTCCAATCCTCCAGGAAGCATTTCGGTCACTCAACCACTGCTAGGGTTGAAGAATTACCATTCTTGGGCTAGAGTTATGGTGTTAGCTCTCACTGCCAAGAAGAAAATTGGATTTGTGAATGGAAAAATACCTATGCCAAATCTTGATTCACCACTGTACAAGGACTGGTAGAGCTGCAACACTATGGTTCTCTCATGGATGATCAATTCCATGCACATAGATGTTTCTAGCAGCATCATGTGTTGAAATCAAATACAAGCTTGAAGGTCCATCAATGGAGGAGATGGAATCACAGAGAGGAAAAGAAAGAGAGAACATTAAGCTTGTGTGAATGATTTCGTGTATATTAAATATCTGCCTCTGTTCTTTATATAAGAGAAACAGAGGAGGTGAAACTACAAAACAGAATAACCAACTCTCTAGCCAATACAAACATGACAGGTGGCACTATTGTGTAACTAACTATCTATCAACTAATCTATGTACAAACGACATGCCGTCCTGTACACTAATATAAACAGAAGCTAAAACTGCAGGTAGCTTAAGCAGAACTAAAACTAAACTATACACTTGCAGTCTTCAATTCCTTCAATTGTATTCTTCAATTGCATTCTAACATCATGTATTGTGAAACTACGAGGGAAATGTGGATTGAATTGAAGAGTCTGTTTCCTCAAGGTAATGGTCCCAAGATTTACAATTTGCAGAGGGAGATTTCTCAAATCTCTCAAAATCAGACGTCAGTGACTGATTACTTCACTAAGTTTAAGCGTTTGTAGGATCAATTACTCAACTTTGAGCCTCTGCTAGAATGTTCTTGTGGAGCTATGAAGATTTTGAGTGCAAGTCATGATAAAGCCTATGTCATGAGGTTTCTGATGGGATTGAATGAGAATTTTGACACTCTTTAAAGTCAAATTCTCATGACAAAGCCCTTTCCTTCAATTAGCAAGGTTTATTCTCTTGTTCAAATTCTCATGACAAAGCCCTTTCCTTCAATTAGCAAGGTTTATTCTCTTGTTCAAATTCTCATGACAAAGCCCTTTCCTTCAATTAGCAAGGTTTATTCTATTGTTCTTCAAGAAGAGTCACACAAGAGCATTGGTCATAGAGGTTCTTTCTCTTCACAATCAGACACTATGGAAATGTATGCCAATTCTAAGGGAAATTCTGATAATTCCAATTGGAATAAGGGCAACAACAAGAAGGAGAGGCCTTTTTGCACTCATTGTAAAATGCTTTGGCATACAGTGGAAAAATACTTTAAATTGCATCGCTATCCTCCTGGATACAAGCCTAAGGGCAAGTCCAATGCCAATGCCAATGCAAATCAAGTATCTTCTGATCTAAGCATAGTCACAGAAGGTGCTTCCATTTCATCCCATCAATGTCCTATTAACACAAAAAACTTCAATATGGTATAATCTCAATTGAACTTAAATAAATAATTAATGTCTATATTCTTATTTATTGAAAAAATATTTTTAATTATATTTAATATGATTAAAATTAATTCCTCAAAAACTAAACCACAGTAGCACACACTAAGTAATGTACATGGATAATTTTCTACAAAATATTTTTAAATAAATCTATTGTATATTTGTGCATTACAGTACATCAACTAGTTTAAATAAAGACACATTCATAATAAAGATTTGGAGCATGCCAAAGCTGCTAGCTTGGGCTTGGCTACTGCAACAAAGCTGGTTTATGCAATTTGAGAGCCGTGGGACCTCCATATATCTTACGGAACAAGACTTAAAAGAGAACTTTTTGTGTAAATCTGAGTCACCAAATTGTAGTATAATTAAATTGAATGGTCCAAATTTTATTATAATTACTCGAATTGTGTACCAATTGGGATCATAAGTATATTAGAGGTCAATATGAATGAAAGGGAATCCAAAAAACAAGAGGGATATGAGTTACAAGATATTACTGATGGGCACCAAAAACTTTTAGATGAGTTACCCACAGGAGTTGTTGTACAAATTCCAATGAAAGAGACAATTAGAACTAGTGTACTTTCGAAGGACTGGAAATACTTGTGGACCTATAATCCAAACTTGGACAAGGGTGTTCAAATAAAGCATTTTATGAATTTCGTGGATTGGGTTTTAATTAATAGTGTGGCATGTAGCACAATCAAATTTAGCCTATCTTGTTCTTTCGAGTTTGATGCGGATAGCTTTAATTATTTCATGGAATTCTGTGGCAATTAGGTGAAATGTAGAAGATCTGTGTATACTTCTTGATGGATATGTGCCGTCTAGGTTATTCAACTGCAGGACATTGAGAAGGTTATATCTTGTTTTCCCTTATCTTCGATTATCAATTTCCAAAGTCTCAAAACATTGACTTTTAGAGGCCAGATTTGATGATGATGAGTCAATGAACAAGCTTTCTGCTGGATTGACAGACCTTTGAGGAGTTGAATTTACTCCAATGCAACTTAATGCATCTACAGAAGGTTGAAATTTCTCCTCCCAAGCTCCTTTCACTAGTCTCCAAAAAATTTCTTATTCCAGTGATTTGTTCGATAAATATACATTAGAAAACTTAAATTCACTTATGGAAGTACAGATTGATGTTAGTCACTCTTAAAAGAACTTCTTTGGACATTTTTCACGGTAAAGAATCTCATATTGTCAAGAATTACTGTTCAAGTGTTCTTACTTATCTTGATATAATTTCACGTTTGAATTAGAATTTTAATGTATGAAGATAATAGAGGTATTCCTAAAAGATTCATTTGAGACTTTCTATAATGATTTTGATACTCTTCGTAGATCTTGAATTGAATGTGGATTTAATGGATTTTGCTCGTGGAGCACCACTGTTGAACATACTCCGAAATCACCTTTTGTGTCTTGTGTTCCTCCAACTATGATCGTGGTGGATTATACAAATAATCAAAACAAAGTTCTTCAGATCTTTGATGCCACCACCAACCTGTGAAATATATAGACATCTTGTATCAATGCCATACTTTGAAATTTTTGGTTATTTTTGTCTTGAATAAAAAGTGTGAATTAAAAGAAATGACATGGAAATTGTTGAGTAGAAACATCTTTCGAGAGACAACACTAACAATTTTTTTTCATGAGAACTGGGTCAAGAAAATAACTCAATAAGTTATAGATTGCTTGATTGCCCAAATTTCGAGAGAAGCTATTATGTATAAATGTGATATGTGTAATCTCTTTCACAGTTTTATAAACTAGCTTATAATTCTATGGATATAATTAAAAAATATTTATTAAGATGTATAGTATAATTCTTATATATAATTTAAATATTATTAATAGTCATTCTTATATATATTTTTTAACACTTTAAAAAATCTTGTAAGAATATTATTAAGTAAAAAATGTAAAATTTCCATTTTTTTAATTTTTTTTATATTCATTAATTCTAGACTCTTTGATTTTTGTAAGCAATAACTCACTTGAATGGATATTTATGATGTGATCCCACATTTAATTCCAAAATTAAAAAATAAAACTCTCTTTAAAAATAAATAATTTAAGACACATGACGCGAAATTGGATTTCAATTATAGAATCTAATTGGATTTTCTCTAATCTTTACCTATTAATATATATAGATAAGGGTCATGTTAATGGATGCTCTTAGGGCAATTGTTAATAAACAAAATTAAAAAAGTTTTGACATCACTTTTATGGAAAATCAAAAAGCTATCAACAAAATTAATGGTTTTATCATTTTCCCATAAAATATTTCTAAAAATAGTTCCTAAACCAATACCCTTGGAGCATTCTTTAACATATCCCTATAAATAAAATTGTAGTAAAAGAATTTACAAAATTAATAAATAATAAAGGATAAAGTTTAGTTACAAAATTAGTTATAGTTTTAGACTACAACTTTACTCATTATCTTTTTATTGGAGGTGAATTTTGACAAATCCACCATTGGATGACATCTTCTTCTTATATTCTTCATACTTGCAAAATTTTTAGAAAATTAAATATTAATAACTATATCATCAATAAATTGTTCAAATTGTAGGTTTTGGTAGTTTATAATTATGCATAAAATATAAACTTATAGATGATATAGTAAATAATATCCGATTGACACAAAATTTTGACATGAATATTAAAAGCATATAGAACATGCAATTCAAATGTTAGATTTTTAAAATATGTAATAATGTTTATTTTATTGAGTATGATTGTAATTTTAGACTACAACTAATTTTGTAGCTAAACTTTTATATAATAATAAAACACATTGAGTATGCGGGGGCTAAGTTTTAGCCTGTGCCACAAAAATTATTATCCTGTGCTTATGATGGGTTCGTCCAACCCCACATGAGCAGAAGTATGTCATAAAATTAGAACCTTTTAACTAGTGAGTCCCATTTGTATACTCAAAACGTTTTGGTAATTATATAATATTCCATAGCCTGGATGCTTAGATCCGAATATGCTTACTTCCAATAATAATATTAGATCATACAATTTGCTGATTCTCATTGGTTACGTGGTCAACTTTTTAATGAGTTTGCTGAATGATAATATTTTAGTCACCTACAAAGGTTGGTGACTTGGAAGTTCTTGAATACTTTCCGGGAAAGGAAGTTCAGCAGCCAATGAAGAATAAATTGACCTAAACACTTTTTTTTTTCTGGCGGTATTTGTTAGCAGATATATATAAATTAAAATCATTATAAGCTTGTCGCATGTTTATTACGGCAACAAGTAAGTTTTGTTTTTTCAAGATAAATTTTGAGTTGCTGTCATGCGTTAACTTTTTTTTTTTTCGGAAGTATGTTAAGTTAGGATATTTGTGCATTAGATACGATCTTTTATATTTGTTTTAGTTTTGCATAATATGAATCTAGTCCTAACATTATATGCAAAAAATTAAAATAAATCGCACCGTGTTCTAAAAAACATGGAAAATTATATATATAAACCATTCTTTAAAAATTAGTGATTACATTAAGGGTGTTCATAGATCGAGATCGGGCGGGTTTTTGTTCCACTCTTTAAAAATTAGTGATTACATTAACTTCTTGTAGACCATTGACACTCGACTGTTCAAGTAACTAGTATCCTTTGATGAGTGGTTTGGTTTCTTGGGTGTGACATGGTAGCAATAAGGAGTAGACTGTGGCATCACAATGATTGGGGGTGAATAGAGATTTAGAAATCTTCATTCCCCTTCACCATAAATAGGTGGCCATTCGAGTTATTTATTAGATGGGTCACTGTGTCGACTTGATAAAATTAAGCTTCGAAACTTTCAACTCACTACCGATCACAGGTGTCAAAATCAGTTGAAACTAGACAAATCAACCTGGGTCGAGCTGATAGGTCTATTCAAGTATTTCTAGTTTGCATGATCAAATTAGAGATACATCTTGTACAAATAATGGGGAATTATCTGATCTTGCTGTGCAATTTAATTGACAGCAAACCACCATCACTAATTTGACCTGGCATTAACTTAGGATCATGTTCAAAAATCACACATAAATCATCCAATAAACCACCAATTTTCATTTTCTTCTTCAACATTCAAATAATTTACTCAAGCACTCGCATGTATCCAACACACTTCAGAAAATAGCAACAATTGATTGGAAAAAAAAAAAAAGTGACAAAAGGAGTCTATCATGTGAGGTTACTTCTAGAGAGGTATACGCATTCCACCATGTCAAGTCCATGTACTTACTATTCTGCATTCTGCAATGGCACCATCAAATATGCAGACAACTCCTCATCAAATTCCAACAGACAGAACCTACACCTAGTCCCACAATTGTCGGTATGCAGACTCTAGTGCATTCCTTTTAACCACATGCCATAATATGACATAAATAATGGACACAAACATTTTTTTTATACATATAATTTTTTCCCAATTTTTTAAAATGGAAAATTGTTATTGAATTTTACATGATTCCTACTCTATTGCTTATGATTATTGAATTTTACATGAATTTTAAAAATTCGAGTAAAACAGGAATATACTTTTGTCTTAGGTAAATCATGATTTATTCCATTCATTAAAAACAAACAAGTTCAAAAGCCACCAGTGTCTTTCTTGAGAGTTGAGAGAGTGGTTGCTTGGTATTGAGTTCATTTCCTAGTAGAACTCTCTCTCTCTCTCTCTCTCTCTCTCTCTGAAACTCTATCAACCATGGAAGACCTATCATCAAAAGACGACAGCCCACGAGTTCTCGAAGTCTTAGAAGCTCTAAAACAAGCCTCGCATGAGTTACAAGCCCACCCGAGTCCCAACTCGGACGAGGTCAACTCGTCTTCCGCCATTAACGCTCTCCTGGAGCTTGAAACCGAGTCCGACACAATTCTCTCCAAAGACCCAAATCTCTCTACCCTCTCTCAACACCTTTCCAACCTCAAAGCCCTCGTCGAGACCCTCAAGAATTCACGCCGCCACCACAGCATCCGATCGTTCTTAACTCGCCGAGTCTCAACTCACTCCATCTCCCGAGTCGCCGGTTCCATTGAGTCTGAAATCCAAGCCTGGATCGACCGCGAGAGCATCGAGACCTTGACACGTGGACTACGCGAGCAACCAAAATTCAACAACGAGGACGAGTTGATCAAGCTCTTGACTCAGCTCGAGAACCGAGTCTCCGAAGGTTTCAACCGCGAGTTACAAGATTTAGTCCTAAAGTCCAAGCTTTTCTCGTACCTCGAAACAATTCTATGTGACCCAAATTGCTCAAAGCGAATACGAGAACATTGCGCTTTTGCTATAGGCGCATTGATAAGGTTTAACAAAGATGTGTTCGTGGGACAAGTACTTATGGGTCCAACAATTGGTTCCTTAGTCACAATGGGTTCCTCGGCTTCAATAAAAGTACTCTGTTCTTTGATAAGGTCTATAAAATCTCCACTTGTGGACGAAATTGAGTCACTTGGGAACATACCCAAAATCATAAAGTTTTTAGATTCTCAAGACTTGGAAATAAAAGTTTTAGCCATGGATTGTGTGTTAGAAATTGGATATTTTGGGCGCAAAGAAGCGATTGAAGCAATGCTTAAAGAGGGTTTGATAAAGAAGCTAGTGGAGCTACAAAGGTCAGAATTGGGTGGGGATTTGATTGATATGGGGAGGAATGGTGGGAAAAATGATAATGTGAAATTTGAGAATAATGAAGGGGTTGGTGATGGTGTTGGTGTTGGGGTTGGTGGGGTTGAAGGGAAAAGGGAGAGCAGGGAAAAGAGGTTCTTGGAAATGCATCCATTTGCAAGCTGTGTGGCAAGATTTGCAGTGCAGTTGGAAGTAGGAGAAGGGCTGAGGCAAAGAGAAAGGAGAGCTTTTAAGCAGGAGATTTTGGTGAGAGTGAGAGAAGCTTGTGTGTCTGATGCTGAAGCTGCTACCATTGTTGCTGAGGTTTTGTGGGGGTCTTCACCTTGAAACTTTTGATTCAATTTGTTTATAGTAGGTTTCTTTTTTTTTTTTTTTTTTTTTTTTTTTACTTGTAATTATGTAAGTATTTTTTTTGAAGGTTGTAAAGAAATTGATGATTAAGTTGAATTGTTGATATAAGTAGTTGATTTAATTATGTCTATCACCTATGTTGAAATATCATGAGTGTGTGTGTTTGGAGGGGTTTAATGGATTAGATGGTAGTGAGTGTTCATGTGTTTGTGGTTCGTCTGTTGGGAGGTTCTAGGCAGAGTTTGGTCGGTGCAGAGATAAATATTATACATAAATATTAAAATACTACTATATAATTCATTAAAAAGATTTTTTTTTTCTTTTCTCGGGAAGGTTTTCTAGCAAATGGAAAGGGAGAAAAGTTGAAAAAATAAAAATGGCGACTGAAGATTTTTATTTAGGGGGGAATCTTTTCTTGGCATATGCTGTTGGGCTAAAGCATATGATAATGATATGTTAATAATTATGGTATGACCTTTTTTTTTGGATTACCAATATTATGATATAGGAATGGCAATGGGTCGAGTTCGGGTCGGATTTTTTGATACCCAAACTCGACCTACAGGTCCTTCCCTGTTATCCAGATCCGGCCCGTTTAATAAATGGGTCTTTTTTTTAGCTCCAAACCCGGCTTTTCGGGTCTCCGTGGGCCCCATCCAACCACTTTTGGGCCTAATCTGTGGCCCAATCCAACCCAATCTTATTAAAAAAATAATAATAATAATAATAATAAAACCCAAACACAAACACAAATCAATCAACATTGTTATCAGTCTTGCTGAAATGAGATTCTTAGACAAAAAATAAATAATAAATAAACACAAAAAATAGAAGAAACAAAACTTCATTTATCATCTATGGACAGATTTTTACATTAACACAACATTCACTCCAATTTTTAAATGTTGAATCCTTAAACAAATACCCAAAAACAAAAACTACTTGAGAGAGGAAATGAACCAAAAAAAAAAAAAAAAAAAGAACCAAAAAAAAAAAAAAATGAAGAACTCAGACCACTAAAGCTTCATTGGTGGTGGTTTCAGCCATCAAAATCATCCCCGGGCTTTGCTTGACCTCAACACGACCAAGAGCCCCTCTGATCATCACATCTCTCTGCGATCTAACAATCTTGTGCTCCTTTGTGACAAAAACAGCAACCACCACGAGATCCGTGCTCCTCCACGAGGGTGAGGGTGGGTCGGTGAGTGAATGAAAGTGAGGGTGAGGATAAGATGTGAGTGTCTAAGTGAGAGTGAGAGTGAGTGAGATGAGGTGGGAGAGGTGGCTGAGTTGAGAGAGAAATGAGTTTTAGGTTAGGGTTGTGATATATATATATATATATATATATGTGTGTGTGTGTGTGTGTGTGTGTAGGTTTTTTTGTAATTTTATATTTATGCTAACCGAGTTGGGTCGAGTCGGGTCGAAGTTCAAGTTAAGTTTTTGCCAAAACTCGGACCCGACCCAAACCCACTTCGGGGTTTTTTTTTTAAAAAAAAAAAAACAAACCCGACCCTATTCTTTATCGGGTCAGGCCAGGTACTCGAGGGTCGGGCATAAATTGCCATCCCTTTTATGGTATGACCAAAGTCACCAAACGCGTGCGCGCGAGAGAAAGAGGCCAAAGCAATCATAAGACTTAAACAACGGAGGAGTTCTTACTTTGGAATATAAAAGAGGATTAGGCCACTAATAAAGAGGAAGTCGTCGACTAAACAAATTTGACATTTGTTGATTTGGTATGTTGTTAGTAGAAAGTAAAAAAGTAATGTAAGTGAATTTTTAGATAAGAGCCATCTATAAGCTTGCCATATCAATCGATATCAAAAAATGTTATCAAACTTTTTGTATATGTAGCATTGCTCACTAAAAAAATGTGAATATTTTAAAAATGACAACTTATTTATATAAATAATTTGCAAAATAACATTTTGTTTGAGAAAAAAGAGTTTAGCATTTTAGGAAAATTAATTAACATTCTAGAGGTGAATCTAACTTATTATAAATCTAATTGTATGAGTCTTGTTCTTCAAATACTAAATAATTATTCAAAACTCTGACACTTCATTGCAACTTGCAACTTATAGTTTCAAACCAAATAAAGAAACAGATTAAATGGCAGAGAGAATAAAGAGATGTTAAGAGTGAATTTTTTTTAAAGGCAAAGGAAGAAAATAACAAAAATTAATTTAAAGAAAAAGTTAATAGATAGGGCATAGTTATTAAATCCGGACCAGACGTTGACCTAGTTTATAAACCGGGTCACTGGTTCAACCAGTAGATCAACAGTCAAACCACAAGATCAAATAAAAATATTTTTAAAATGAAATATATATAAACAAAAGAAGAGTTTTTTTTTTTTTTTTTTTAAAGACTTAAACTTAAAGCAATAAACAAATAAAGCCCAAAAAATATAAACAAAAGAAGAGAAAAAAAGGTTTAAGCAATAAGTTACATTGCATATTCTGATATACTCATACCTACGTGCTAACTAGCTTCGTGAAATTGAAAAGTGCATTTATTTATTTAGGTTTTTGCTTATTTAAACTACCATATTATCACATATTAAATAATAAAGAAGTCAATGAGATTGACATTTTTAATATAATTTTACACAATTTACAAACCCAACTGGGTTAATAAAACCCAGCCGGGTCACACGGTTTGCTTATAACCTGCCAATTTTACCAGTTTTGACTGGATTTTATGCACATCTGATTCAATTGATGACCTGAACCAATCTATGTGTTGGGTCACCGAATTACTCTTCCAATTAGAAAATATTTTTAGAAACACTATATGAGAAAAGAAAAAAAGTAACTTATTTTTTTGGAGTCCAAATTTGGGAAGGATTGGGTGTAAAAACCATATTTTACAATATCTAATAAAATATTGTCACATCAACATTTTATTTAAAATTCAATACATTCTACTACACCTAATAACATCTCAATAAACTCTCAATTTGATTGGATTTATATATGAATATTAGAATGATTAGGTGTGGTTGTATTTATTCTTAAATATGTGATAAGATGATATGACATATTGAAATTAAAGGGGTAAACATGAGTTTTACACCACATCTTTATAGAATTTAATCACATTTTTTTTACCCTTTTTTATATTTCTCATAAAAGTGGTATTAAAATTTTCTTAAAATGATTAATTAACAAATGTTCTAAAAGCACCAGACCCTTAATTCAAATACTAGAAAAGTGTGGGGCAATCATTATTCTATCAAATTTCAAACTTCTCGAACCCTAAAACATCTCTAGGTTTTGGAGTTATATGGAAGCCATCGCACTTATCGAAGAAGAGAATTGGAAGATCGGTGGAAAGAATGGTCACTAGAACTAGAAGGAGGGGGCAGCAAATTTGCAATAGAAGGCACAACTCGCAATATATTGATTGAGCAAGAGAATTAACGAATTTCAACATATGAGACACTTTCCAAAGAGAAAAGAGCGTGAAACAAAACTAATCAAAACTTAAAAAATTGGAGCAATATACAAGTGTGGAATTTTTAAAGAATAGTTAATCGAATCCCGGGGGTGGAGAAGTCCAGACATCCAAGCTCTTATAATTACACTTACAACTTCCCAAGCAATTTTATGTACCAAGTAGACTTACTGGATATCCCTAGCAATTGTAACGGGTCAATGGTTTATTTGATTTTCGATTTTCCAATGTACTACTGCTCCTTAGTCAGTCACTATCATTTTTTGGCATTAGGGCCACAGGCATCCACTTTTGGCAAACGCTCCTGGTAATTACAATCTATGAAAATGAAATTCAAGTAATTACAATTTTAAGTTTTCCCCACTTTAAAATTTGGTTAATTTTCACATATCAGATCTTTACCTATATAGCACAACTGCACAAGCGTGGTCCATAAAGTATTGTACATTTTTTTCCAATCCATACCAAAAGACAAACTCGGAAAAGAAGCATAAGACAGAATTATGTTGATGTGGAAACATAGAACGTTACCAACTAACCAATTCTTAAGCTAATATTTGATGGTTTGTGCTGGTCTCCCTCATGATGTTTACGACTTTACATTGGTTTGGTGACCTACGCAATTATGATTAGGTTGGAATTTATTTGGGCATTATTTGGGCATACTAGGAGGGTGGCTTACACAAGCTAAAGTGTGTGAACGTCTTTGACAAGTTAAAGTGCGAGAGACTGAGACATTATCATGGTGGAGCTTGATTGGAATAGTTTTCATGACCAGTCAACTCGGGCCTAGGGGTCTAGATTAGAGATGCATCTCCATCTAAAAAATTACTAAAATGATTGCTTATTCAATGTTATTCACTTGCTGGTTTAATTTATGGTCCATAAAGGCCACGACCGATAAAAGCTACACAAACAAGAAATTCCCCTTTCCCCTGTCCATAAGGCCACAATTCCTCTCAATTGATAAAGACATGGAAAAGGTCTTTGTTCCAAGTTTCTAGTTCCAACTTAGTGAGAGTGATGTGAAGTGAACAAGCAAGTGAAGTAGAGTCACTGCATATAAACTTGCTCAGGTTTTTATCCAAAAAAAAAAAAAAAAAAGACCTTACTCAAGTTTGATGGTGAAGGATTCTCTCTTTATTGTTAAAAACAAAAACAAATACCAGAAAAATGAATCCTGCTCTAATCATACCTCAGTAGAATGTGGTCAATTTTATATGGAGCTTTATTGTTCCTTCTCTTTTGATTAGTGCACTAAGTTTAGAAAGTACCAATGCCAAATGCTACGCTTGAAAAGCTGGAACATGGCATATTGCAAAGACGTCCTGAAAACTGGTGACTATAAGTTAGTTATTTGAAGTCATGCTCAGATTCCAACTATTGCATGTTAGGTTATAGAACTTGGGTTTGACAGGATGATCTTGGAGGGTGACTCTGAGACAGTTATCAAGGCTATTCTTGGTGACTATATGGACTGCTCTTATATGGGTCATGTACTGCAGGATATTAAGTTCTTGTTTTCTAGTTTTTCTTTTATTTCAGTCAAGCATATTCATAGGGAAGGGAATTGTGGTGCCCACAAACTTGCTAGACGGGCTATTAGAGATCCTTTTCTTGTCTAGATGGAGGCTGTTCCTCCAGATATTTTTGATGTTTATCAACTTGATCTTTTGAGGATGCATTAATAAATTATTAACCCAAGGGGGTTGTTTCTCAAAAAAAAAAAAAAAAGGTTATAGAACTTCTGAAATCCATTTCACTGCACTAATAAAAAAGTCAATAAGAATTAAGAGCAAGCATAGCTTCCATCCCTAGCCCTGGCTAACTAATACTAACATCGTAGATTCATAGTCAAAGGCTTCCACCCCTATCCCTGGCTAATTAATACTGACATCATAGTCGAAGATGGATAGAGAAAAAGTCTAGAATTATTGAAAATGATCATTAGGTTTGGTAAACATAACAAACAAAGCATCATGAAGCTCAACAACATTTATTTCTAATTTTTCGATTTAGAAAAAAAAAAAAAAAAACATATATATATTGGTTACTTTTTTCTTCTTTTTTGGTGGTGGGGGGGGGGGGGGGGGGTGGGTAGGGAGGGTGTAGGTTTCGAATCTCGAACATCCATTAGAAATGTTGGGATGAGCCAGTCGGTCTAATTTAAGAATTACCAGAAAGAAAAAAGATAAGGGGAGAAAAACCCTCATCTTCTATGATTTTCTGTACAGTTATTACCTCTTGATTTAAAACATGTGTGGCCAAGGCTATCAGCTAGACTGGATACTTGCAGTGATATGAAATTGAGAACCCTGGTTTGATGGCATAATAGTTACAGCTTGCTAGATTTCCTTGCCATACTTCCATTGTATGCATCTTACACACAAGGAATAATATCAAATAGCCACTTAAAAATGCCCATGTCTTTCTTTCCTCCTCACGAGCAAAAGGTCCATGCCTTAGTTCCGCATATAGATTGATTTGCCACTACAGAATCCTCTCAAGACCAAAACTATCTAGCAGCAAAACAGCATCAGCTAATTATCCACTCTCTAATGTTTCCCTACTTCTACTCTCAATTGCCTTTCTGCGTAGTAGAGCCTTGAAAATTGTGAAGGCTGCAACCAGAGCAATCTGCAAATGCTCAGAGCTACTTGTTTTTATGCAAACCTGTCCCATTTTGCGACTATTTAAATTGGCATTAACTGATACTCTCAAGCCTCTGCTCATCCGGAATTCAGACTGTATGCTTCCACCTAAAACCATTTCTTTGTTGAAGGAGAGGATTGTCATTGTCAGACTGACATTATCATTTCTCACTGGGTAGTCACTCCCTCTTAAAGTAGCTTCAATATTCCCACCATATGCCACTTGTCCAGAACCCCCCATTCGCCCAGCATTCACCATAAACTTCAACCTATTCCCCACTATTATGGTATCTTCAAGCTTGGCACCAACATAGCAATTGTTCCCAAAAGATGTCAAAGAAAGTCCACAATCAGCAACGCTCTGCTTCAGGTTCCTCAACTTTGTGTTGCTATGAACTGTATATATCATATCCTTACCAGAAGATTGAACATCAAGACCAACAGAATAAGTAGGCCCTTTGGGATCTGTGTAAGCTGCACCACACTCCGACTGGATACTGAAATCCTGCTTGTCCTTGCTCATCTGTCCTGTGACTGAGGCAAAGACATTCCTATTTAGTTCCAAAGCTGATTCAAGGCTTATTCCATCGAAGCCCACATCATGATCCCACCCTTGGGGATCAAGAACAGGTCTCACAAGCCACTGATCACCTGTGACAAGGCAACGATATCTATGTACAAGGCAATCCGAGTCAAAACTTGGGGGAACTGCCATATCTGGTAACAAAACGGCCTCTGGAGACACCTGCTGGCTATCGGAATTATCATCATTCACCAAATTTTCCTCTTTGGAAAGCCTATTCTCCCTTCGCCTCTGATAATCTTCCTTCAACTGTTTCTTCAGATAAAGGATTTCCCGATAATCCAGCTCATCAAGATAGTCTTTTTTCTGTGAGTTCGTCAATCTCTCAAACTGAGATTTTTTCAGGATTCGGATTGAAGGTAATTGATCATATTCATCTTCTTCCTGCGTGTCTAAAAGTGAATTCTCATCAATTTCATCATCCATTCCATTTGGACTTGATATAGAGCGATGTCGTAGAAGAGATGAGAGAAGATGGGGCAGAGAGGGCAGCCGGGCAGTACTTAATGGTCCCAGTTCAATGCTGTCTTGAAACTTCAAGAGGGAATTGACATCACTCAGAACTTTAGTACAAATGCATAATAACAAGAATTGAGATTTCCAAACCTGTCCATTTGGAAGTACTTTTTCCCCCATAATGTTTTTCTTACATTGAGGATGGTTCTCTACCAAAAGGACAGGGTTTTCAAGTCTTGAGTCAGACACTGCCTGGTGTATATAGTGCTGCACCAAATCTGTACATTGGGTCACATATGACTCATAGTTGACAGGATAACCATTGGGACCTTCGGGCAGATCTGAGGAAGAGTGGGTCATTACAAGGATGGTGTTGAACCAAATTGCAGTACCAAAAACTTCAGTTATAAGCCTCAAAATAGGGAAATCGGTAAAGCCCATGTTGATGACATCAAGGCGTTCAAAGTACAAAACAATATCTGGCGGTGATTTTTTTATGAATTTCTTCACAGATAACAAAATCTTCTTATTTCTTCTCACATTACTGGAAGAAGAAGGCAAAAGACCAGGGGTATCGATCACAGTAATTTTAATCCCATTAACAGTTCCTGCAACCTCTTGGATGCGATCAGTGGCTGGTTGAAATGCATCAGTCACAGTTTTCATTTCTTCAAATAAAGAATTTATGGTAGCACTCTTGCCAACCCCTGTTTTGCCTAGGACAAGTATTCTAAATGAGAAATCCAATTCACGCAGGCCAGCTGCCTCTTGTTCTGCTGCAACTGCTTTGGCTCTATTGCTTCCAAGGTTAACTCTTTTCACATCTGATTCCCCAGCTTGTATCAAGGATGCTAGGTGTATCCGATATAAAACTTTTGCAACCAGAAGATTTTCCTGTGACAGCCCAAGCCTTCGGAGAAGGCGCAAAAACTTTACTTGGAGATCCTCAATCTTCGCCAATGGATCCATCTTTTTTTTATTAGAGCCATGAGGGTAGGAGTCTTGAACAGAATCCTGCTGCAGGGAAGGATTATGCTGATGTTCATGATTACCATAAGAAGCACGTGATCCATCAGGAAGTACTGGTGGTGCAACCAAACTGGCTGTGTGAGTTGAACCTAACAAGTGACAAGACAATAAGCGACCTCTCTGATAAAATGCAACAAGATAAGACAAGTTCAAATCTAAGATTGGGAATTGGTTTCCAGCATTGGAAGCAAATATTCATCAATCTTGCAACTAAATAGTCAACATTTCATTGCCTGGAGATCTGAGACCTGGATATACAATAATGATTTTAGTTTTGCAGAGAATAATGATAGACCCAATTCAGTCAAACAATTTACTACAACTCACCTAAAACTCCATCTATATCAAAATTAACCTTAGCAATTAATCATTGCAACAAGTTGACATAGTGATTCTTATAGTGATCTCAACTATATATACTGACAGGAGTCCATTTGATCAATACAAAGGGACCAAATTGAACCAAAAATGGCCAGAGATTGTTTAACACAGTATTTATGACATTTACTTCACCACTTAGTGCTAAACTGATATAGTCAAAGAAAAAATTTAAACAATATGGAGCTGGATTATTAAGTAACTATCCTTTCCAATTACAGTTCTTCACCTTTCCTTCAACAGGTTTCAGACAACCAAAGGCTAAGCCTCCTGTCATGTTGATAAGTCCCTTTAAAAAATATAATGTCAATGAATAAACTTTTGCAACCTTCATTCCCCCATTATTTAAAATGATCAGTTCTCTCATGATAAACTCCAAAAATGTATCTTTACAGCTATTGCCCAGGAAAATCTAACAGTCTCCTTAGCAAATTTTACCACTATCATCTCTAAAAGTTGATCTTTACTTTCTCCATCCTTGCCATCACAAATGAAGTGTATCAACAATTCCAAGTTCAAATCACAGAAGCTTCTGCAAACATGAAAAAGTGAGAAATGGGGAGGCTTTCTATGTAAGGGATTGGTCTTTCTTCTTTTCAAAAATTTTCTTCTCTCCTATAATAACTAAGTAGACTGGAAAACATGAATTGTGTGTGTATCTATAATTATTCTAACTAAAAAATCAATGCTTGAACATACACAAAAAGGGATATAATAGGGCAAGGTAATACCTTGGTCATCAAGTTCTTCATCAAGACGTCCCTCGTTAAAAAAACTGTCACTGCCCGATAATGGTCTAGATGAGACCAATGACATGGATACTAAATGAGAAAAAACCCAATCCCTAATACTCTTCATCCTGCACTAATTCACAACCAATTATCATCATCATCTGAATTGCTGTTAACAAGAGACCAAAAGAAGCTCAAGCATATCTAAAACGCACTCCAAAACATATAACCACCACGGAGCAAGTTTTTAAGAACTAATAACAAGAAGTTTTATAAATTCAATGGCAACATTTTATGACAGAAACATTATAAACCATAAATCAAACCGCACCCATGGTTCATCCAATCAAACAATTAACAAATGCATTACGACTCACTTTCGGTATGAACGAAAAATCATCCAATATCTACTCAAAACTTTTTTTTTTTTTTTGGTTTTCCTCCCCAACCGGAAAATAGAAAAACTTAAACCCCGAATTCCCTTTTACATTACTTTCCTTGGAAAAGCATTTCCACACCTGTTGTGATCCATTCATCAAGAGCTGTCTGCATGCAAAGTTACATAATTAATACAAAACCCCATTCTCCAAATTATAGTTCTATGCTAAATTTCCCATTAGTAAATTAGTTCAATCTACAATTTTCTGAAACTGAAACTTAAACATCAAATTTATAAAGCTAGCTAGCTCCTAGTAATGCTGCTAAGACAAAAACTGAATTGGTACTATAAAATCAGTTCCACAATTCAAAATCAAATCCAAACAAACTATTAGAAAAGAAAATGGAGTACCTGAAATGTAAAGAAATTTTCGAAGTCAAAAAGGCTGAATGGGATAGTAGGAGCTCCTTCGAGAAAAAAAAAAAAAAAAACTATACTAGAGCTGTGAAACCCTAATTGGAGACCCACGAAGGCATTTGGGTACCCGATTCAGGACCCGAAACGAGGGAAGCCCACGTGTGCGGTGGTGAAAACGAGGAGCGGACGAGGTTGCAGAACAAGAAGGAAGAGATAAGACAGAGAGATAAGGACTTTTGTTTGTGTGTTTAATCGGTCTCTGTGTTTGTGTTTTGTGCTTTGTGTGGTGGTTTTGTTTGGTGAACTCTGGTTGCGTCCTAGATGCTAGGGATAAGACAAAAAGAAGCCCGGATTTTTGTCAAATGACACGGAGGGAGAGAGGAATTGAGTATGTTTAGAACCACTATGGAGTTAGGTTATGATCTTGCCATGTGGCAAATAAGAGTCATCATATCATACAAATGATTTATGGATTGAGATTAGGTGCACCTGATGCAATTGTAATCAATGATTGAGATTGAATATTAAAAAAAGTAACTTTCAATCTCAATCATTAAATTAAATATATTAAAAGGAAGTAAAAAAAATTTTAAATGTACAAATATAAACCAAGAGCTAGAAGAAGGAAAAATATACAATCCAATACAATACAAATGCAATTCAAACAATCCAATAGCAGTAAAATAAAAAATAAAAAACCACACCCATCATAGTATAATACAAATATAGGAGGAACAACGACAAGATTGAGTTGTGGATGGAGAGTCAAAACCTTTCATAGTCTGTTTGGAATCCGCTTATTTTGCTGAAAGTACTGTAGATAAAGGTAAAAGTTAGCTGAAATAGTACAGTGGGACCTATGATTCTATGAATAGTACCAAAAAGTGTAGTGAGACTCATGAACAGTAGCAAAAATAAGCTGAATAGTAAAATAAGATCGTTTTTTAATTTAAAGCGAAACACACACTTAGTGTTGAAAATGAATGACGAACAAGTGATTTGATAGAGCAATTGCGAACGAGACAATTATTTTTTTGGGCTAAAAAGGATAAATGGATTGACAACTTGACGAGAGAGAGAGAGAGAGAGAGAGAGAGAGAGAGAGAGAGAGAGAGAGAGAGAGAGAGAGAGAAGGCAATCAACAAATTAATCTAAAGGGGAAGAATGAAACAAATCAAGTATATATGTATGTGAATCAAAAGTTAGATTAGGTTAGGTTTTCTGTTATTTTCCCCTAAAACCTAGTATCTACCTATTTGGTGATATAATATGTACAAAATAAATAAATTATAAATTGGATATGTATATAATAAAAAAAAAGATTATTTTTATATATAAATAGCATAAATATACATTAAATAAAAACAAATATATACACGGTTGGGGTAGGGCGATGCAAACTAAACCCATCCCCAACCCATCAATATTTTTGTCATCTCAATATTTACTAGAATACTCGATTTATCTTAAACTTAAAATCTGATTTTGATCACCCTCCCTAGTTGAAACCACTAACCCATCGGAACTAACCATTTCAATAGAGATAATTGAGTTTTCAGATCTATGGTTATGCACGCCAAAGACAAGGCTATTGGGTTGGGCCTCTCTCAGGCTCACATTCTATTTATATCGTGGGCTTGAGTTTCCTACTTTGGGTTGTTCTCAACACAGAGATTCAACGAATTTTTCTCCCTCTCTCTCCCAATCTTCAATTTTCTCTCCAACCTTTCAACAACCCCCTCTTCTCCTTTGTCTTCTCATATTTATAGTCCAATGAGTAGTGGGGAGTCATGATTACTCTTGTGGTTAGTGGTACAAAAGGACCAATGTCGTTACTGCTAAGTGGATGTTTAAAATAAGGATTCGTAGGGTTTCCCACTCCCTAATTATTATATGTCATTTATTTCACCCTTCGGCCTCTATAAATAGCTATTTCTGAGTCTCTCCTTCACTTTTGCATTCTTCATTCTCCAAACTTTCACTCTGCCGAGCATACACCCTTTGCGTTCATCTTATAGCCCAGAACACTCTTCCTCCTTAGAGCCCTCAGTAAGTTCCTTTTTCCTTTCCTTCTACTTGTTCTATTTCTTTCTGTTCTATTGTAATCATAGTTCTAGGAATCTTACCTTAGAGAATGGGCTATTCTTATCTCCTTTCCTCAGAAGCCTCTTTGGCTACCTTTAGGGCTGCCTATAACGTCCCTAAAGATGTTGATATCGCCTACTGTCACGAAGGTGATATTGACATCTAAAGGCGTCATGGGGCAAATATAGTTTTCTTTCCTTTAATAGCAATTCTTGAGGGTGAGATTAGGTTCCCCATTGACCCCCTCGTCATAGGTACACTTAGATTTTACAATCTATGTCTCGACCAACTCCCCCCTAACTTTTACCGAGTGGTGAGTTGCGTCAGTAAGTTGAACTAGTTGTTCAACTTCCAACTGAACTATCATGACATTCATTGCATTTATAGTTTATGCGACAATATTGATTCAAACTATTACTTAAAAACCAGAGACATGAGGGTACGGCTTATTTCATGCCTGCCTGACTCAAATAGGAACTCAACTGGAGAGTTTGTACGGGTGAGCGGCAACTGGCTTGCCAGGGAGCTCCCCTACGCTTTCTCACCTCGCGAAGTTGGTCGATTCCATATATACTTTCTTAATTTGATTTTATTAATTTTGATTCGATCAAGTAATTACTAATCAATTGTTGTGCTGCTTTTGTGCAGAGAGCAAAAGGTTTAAGAAGGATCTTAGAGTAGTGCATGTTCAGGACCTAAATTTTGTGCTTAGGTTAGAAATTGTGGTACATTGGGACGGACAACTCCGAGCATCTCATTTAATCCTCGGCGTTGATCCCATGTATTCTACTTGGCAAGCATTTAGCCAAGCTTTGTCAGTTGACAGTCCCCTCCTTTCATACATCGACGTACGACATGCAAATTTTCTTCCTTTGAGGCTCACAGTAGGCGAAGCTCATGACCTTAGTCCATGGTACACTTGTTCGAACGAACTTGCACCCATACAGGACAAGTCGGCTGAACGCTTGTCTCAACGCCTTCGAGATCAAGCACACGTGCCTCTGCAGCCTGAAGCCCTTGTCCAACCCGAGGCCCTTATTGAACCCGAGGATCTCGTTGAACATGAAATGATCATTCAGGAAGCTGAGGAAATAGCTGCCGAATCTATTGACTCTGATACCGAATCCGATCGAAGTGAAAGCATGGTGACGCGAAGGACGATGACGGTTAGTTGTTTTGTTCCCGACGCCCGACCAGCTACGCAGCAGCAACCACCTCAGGGCCGTGGCCAAACTCCCCCTCCTCCTCCTCCTTCTGACCGCTCTCGGAAGAGACAATGCACATCTGAACAAACTCTGTCCGGCTCGAGTGACGCACCAACTAGAACTCCCCTCTGGCCATCAGGGAATATTGTCATCCGAAAGCCAACAGCCCAGATGGGGACGAACGTGGCGTCCACCTCCCGACCTGTGCAGGGATGGCAGCCTATGTTTCAACTAGATGGTAAACCACTTCCTGCCACCGCAAGTGTATGGGTGTAGGAAAAGGGCAAAGGGGATCGCATTGCCCAAAGTTTGGTGCGCGGTCTCTTGTTAACTAAAGACATGCACGCTTTTGAGGACGGGACGGACGAGTTACTGGGCAGGCAGTTGCAATGGCACACAATTGCGGTAATTTCATGTCTCCTAGTTTTCTATCGGCTTTTACACAATTTTTGTTGTACTTATTATAGTTTCCTTTTGCTGTACTTATTATTTGTTTTATCAGGCCGCTCAACTGACTCACGTCCTCGATGGGCGGCTAAAGGAGCTGGCCGAGGATGCCAAGCGAGAGAAGACCCTCAAGGATATAGCCGAGGTGAGTGCTAAAGAGAAAACCAAGGCTGCCGTGATCGCGGAGAAGAAAGCTACTGCATCCGAGAAGGCCCGGGTGTCAGCAGAGAAGAAATCCTCGAAGTTGGAGACCAAACTAGGTGAAACCGAGCTGAAATTGGCAGAGGCTGCAAGTTTGAACATAGCTCAGGCAGAGGAGTTGGCTGACTTGAAAGCAGCTCTGGAGGCTTGTGAAAATAAATGGTATAACGAGGGGTTTGCCGACATGGAAAACTCAGCAAAGCCCATCATACATAAAGCCCGGAAGCTGGCATTTGAGGAGGGTTGGTTGGTTGTCCTACAAGCCATGGGGGTCCCAGAGGACTCTCTTTTAAGAAACCCGAACCAAATCCCTTTCCCGGTCCCTTCTACTGCTGCCCAAAACCCTCTCGGTGCCATTGACGAGGAAGAGACGACGAGCATGAGGGAGTTGGTGGAGGCAATTGACTCCTACATGGAGCTGATTGACTTGGAGGCCACTAGCAACCCGCATTTTGGCGATCAGCTTAGCAAGGACGTCCAACCACCTCTTGTAGCCTAGCAGCCTCCTGAGGACGTCGCCCAATTCCAGTTCGTAGATCCTTCAGCTTGATTCCTGGACTCAGTCTCTACTTCTTATTCCTTTTTAGTTTAACTTCTTTATTCAGCTCACCTACGTCACCGGGATATGGTGATGGACCAATCATTTTTCAAGGTTTAATTTTCCCAAAGTCACCGGGCTGTGGTGACAAAACACTATTTTAACCTTTACTTGTTTACTTAATCATATTTACCAATGTTTTCTGCTATTTTTCCTATTATGTTCTTTGATTATCTTTCTGTTTTATAAATATGCACGTATTCCAAATGACCGGGTGGTTTAACCCCGTGATTGATGCTACTTTCTCAAGTCATAAGATTAGGCAATTGCCGGCCATTCATGATGGCCGGACCAGCATGGGCGGGGCCACTTGCACCTAGAAAGACTTGGCTCCTCGGTGGTAATAATCAAATTCGATATTCATTGATGGTTTTTGAAAAAAGGCTCCCACCTGCTCGGTGATGGAAATCAAACCGAAAACAAGTTGTTGTCCTTAGAATTGTTTAGTTTAAGGTTTTCACCTACTTGGTGATGAAAATCGATCCGAGAATAGGTTTCTGTCTTTAGAATTGTTTAGTTTAAGGTTTTCACCTATTCGGTGATGAAAATTGAACCGGGAACAGGTTTCTGTCCTTAGTTTTCAGATTGGTTTCTACTTGCTCGATGATAATAATCGAACCGAGAACAAGTTTTTGCCCTTAGGATTGTTTAGTTTAAGATTTCCACTTGCTCGGTGATGAAAATCGAACCGAGAACAAGTTTCTGTCCTTAGTTTTCAGTAAGGTTGCTCGGTGATGATGATCGAACTGAGAAGCAAGTTTCTGTCCTTAGCTTAAAACAAACTGCCTTAGTTTTCTTAACCTTCCTATTTTTGCTAGCTGGGGCTGATGGATTAACGGTAATGGAATTTAATGCACCTGTATGGATAAATATCAACTTCATATCAGTTAAAGCATATGTACAAAATTACACTGAATCTACACTTAACAAAAACAGAGTTTCTCCCGTAGATCTCATGGGCATTGTTTGGTATGCCCATAATACATTGGGCAGCTCCTCGGCCCACTTACCCTTCGCACCGTCCAGTCTTTTCTTCAATCCATTCACAATTGTCTTGTTAACAGATTCAGTCTGTCCATTGCTTTGAGGATACGTTGGGATAGAGTATCTGTTCTTGATGCCGAGATCACTGCAAAACTCGCAGAAGGCCCTGCTGTCAAACTGCAACCCGTTGTCGAATATAAGAGAGTCCGGCACCCCAAATTTAGTGACTATATTCTTCCATATGAACTTCTTAATATCCATGTCCCGGATATTAGCTAACGCTTCTGCCTCCGCCCACTTGGTAAAGTAATCAACAGCCACTAAAACAAACCTTCGATTGCCCGACGCTCGGGAAAATGGGCCGATAATATCCAGCCCCCATTGTGCAAAGGGCTAAGGGCTGCTGATCGGATTCAGATGTCCTGCTGGCTGGTGGATCAAAGGGGCATGCTTTTGGCACTGCTCACACTTACGCACATATTCGACAGCGTCCCTCTGCATTTATGGCCACCAAAATCCTTGAGTCACTGCCCGATGAGCTTATAAGCATCCCCCCACATGACTGCCGCACACGCCATCATGTAGCTCGACCAAGAGTTCATTTACTTTCCCAGGGTGTAAGCACAAAAGAGATGGCCCTCCAAAGGACCTTTAATATAGTTTCTTATCTGCCGACAACCAGTATCAAGAGACTATTTGGCGAACCCTGTTAGCCTCTTTTTCGTCATCTAGGACCCAATCCTCGGCTAAGAAGTCAATAATCGGGTCCATCCAACATGGCCCGGTTGTTGAAATCACTGTAACACTAACCCCGACGAGACCAACATTAGTCACGGTATTAATGCTTGGTTCCGTTATGACCTCCACTTTGATTAACCAAGGGACATTCTCAGTCATTGCTGAGGCTAGCGTAGCTAGAGAATCAGCGTGTCTGTTTTGCCCCCAGGGCACTTGGGTCACCTTTGCAATACAGAACTTACCCATAACTTGTTTTACCACTTATAAGTACTCTTTCATTCAAAAATCCCAGGCTTCAAAGTTGCCCTGTACCTAGCTAACCACCAGCCATGAATCTGAATAAATCTCTACGTCCCGGGCACCCGTATCTAAAATGGTCCTCAACCCGGCAAGCAAGGCCTCGTACTCTGCCTCGTTATTAGAGGCTCTAAACCCTAATCTAAAAGAATGCTCTAGCCATATTCCTTCCGGAGTAATTATGAAAATCCTGGCACCAGCCCTCATGGCGCTTGATGCACTGTCTACAAACACCCTCTATGGACAGCTTTCCACATGACAAACTATTTC
This sequence comes from Quercus robur, assembly GCF_932294415.1. Lineage (NCBI taxonomy): Eukaryota > Viridiplantae > Streptophyta > Magnoliopsida > Fagales > Fagaceae > Quercus > Quercus robur. The sequence continues at coordinate 84,792,887 of NC_065535.1, forward strand.
CCCTTTAATCCTAGGAGAAAATTCCGCCACAAAATCAGCCAACACCTGCCTGTTCACCAAACTCCTTAGCTTATACCTTATGTCAAAGGCTCCAAGTTGGGTCCCCCAGTTAGCTATCCGTCTCGTGAAGTCAGATCTTTTCAACAATGATTGCAAAAGGTATTCGATTAATACGTATACAGTATGAGCCTGAAAGTAATGGGGCAGCTTTCTTGTGGCATGAACTAGTGCCAACAACAACTTTTCCAAAGGCAGATACCTCGTCTTGGCATCGACCAAGGTTTTGCTGATATAATATACGGGCTACTGCACTCCTCAGTTCCTCAGAAGCACGACACTTACAGCGTGATCAGATACCAAGAGGTACATGAATAAGTTCTCCTCGGGCTTTGAGGCTGTCAACATAGGTGTCTGCATTAAATATTCCTTCAAGTTCTGGAAAGCTTTTTCACACTCTTCGTTTAACTGAAATCCCCTCCACTTCCTCAAAAGGTGGTAAAATGGACGACAGCGATCAGCAAATTTAGAAATGAACCGGTTAAGGGCAGCCAGCATTCCAGTCAATACCTGCACCTCTTTTGGATTGCTCGGCGACCTGAGACGCTTCACAGCTTCAATCTGATCTGGATTGACTTCGATTCCCCGACAAGTGATTAAATATCCCAAGAACTTGCCAGCTCCTACCCCAAAAGCACACTTCTCCCCATTAAGGCGCAACTTATGTTGTCGAAGTACTTCAAACACCCCCTGAAAATCCTCAAAGTGTTGTACTTCTTGCTTGCTTTTCACTACCACGTCATTAATGTACACTTCCTGTACACCTAATCCTATCCCGAAACATCCTCGTCATCATCTGTTGATACGTTGCCCCGACATTCTTTAATCTGAAAGGCATCACGGTGTAGTGGTAATTAGCGTCAGGAAAGATGAATGTCGTCTTTTCCTAGTCCTCGACAACCAAGGAAGTCTGATGATAGCCTTGAAAAGCGACCAAGAAACCCATCCTTTGGTGCCCATAGGTAGTATCCACCAACTAATCGATTTTTTGGCATAGGGAACGGGTCCTTTTTGACATGCTCGGTTTAAATCCATGAAATCTACACAAACCCTCCATTTGTCGTTCTTTTTCCTGACTACCACGGTATTCGCCAGCCACTCCGGGAAAAAGACTTCCTTTATCGCCCTGGCCTCTTTTAACCTCTTAACCTCCAATTTAACTGTTTCGACGTGCTCCTTGGTTGACCTCCTCGACTTCTGCTTCTTGGGAGGAAACGACAGGTCTACGTTAAGCCAGTGAACTATGAATTCGGGATCCACTCTGGGCACCTTATACGGGTTCCAGGCAAAGACATCTATATTTTGAATGAGAAACAACAACACTCCTACCCTATCCTTGTCCTTCATACTTGTTCCTATTTGGAAATATCTGTCAACATTCGATAATATTTTAACCCTCATCAGTTCCTCAGCACAACTAGCCCCCCTTTCTTCTCGAGGCCCCTGTAATTGCTATAAAGTTGCCTCCTTGGTGGTTTCCTTTTGATCGGTCCGTTCGTTCTTCCAATCAACTGCTGAGACCAGGCATTGTCTAGCCACCTGCTGGCTTCCTCTTACCATGACAATACCCTGCTCGGTATGGAACTTAATCTTCACATGCAGGGTGAATAGAACAGCCCCCATTGCATGAATCCATAGCCTTCCCAAAATCGCTATATAAGGAGAAAATAAGGCTACCACTATAAACGTTACAACTACCTCCTTACCTTCCATATTCACGGGAAATGAGATTTGCCCCTGGGGAATCACCACCCTGTCATCAAACCCGACTAGAGGCATATCATACTTTGAGAGGTCCTCCTTTTTCAACCCAAGCCCCTTGAAAAGGTCGGGATACATCACGTCAGCCCCACTCCCCTGATCTATTATCACCCTCTTTACTAAGAAACCCCTTATTTGAGTCGTTACTACCAATGCATCATCATGCAGCTGAATCGTTCCCTCTAGGTCGTCATTGTAAAAAACAAGAGGTTCTCGAGAAAATTTTATTTTCTTTTCGAGGGGCTGCTCATCCGAGTAATTTTCTACAGGTACAACAGCTAATACCCCCTTTCTAGTCACCGCCGTACTCCTCGGCGCAGCTTGGATGACTTCAATCACTCCCAGTGGCGGTGGGAGAGGATTTCCTCTTTGTTGGGCTCCTTGCATGGATGACTTCAAATACCCTGCTTTCACTAGCTGCCCTAAATGATCTTTTAACACCCGGCGCTGCTCGGTGGTGTGCCCCTTATCTCTATGATAGGTGCAGTACAAGTTCTGGTTCCTCCGAGATGGGTCTCCCCCCATCTTGTTCGGCCATCTGAAGTACAGTTCGTTCTTAATTCGGTCTACGATCTTGTACACCAGCTCCTTGAACACCACGTTCACCTCCCCCATTTGTACTTTCGGCTGCTGCATTCTCAAATCCTTCTAGGGTCTTGGCGAAGAAATGCTCTATCGAGGACGACTTAACAACGGGGCCTTGCCCTTACTCTGTAGCCGATCATCCTCGAGGCGTTTATACTCCTCAATGCACCTCATGAGTTGCCTCATATCCTCGGGAGGTCTTTTCGTCAACGACTCCCATAGTTCGAAATCCTCAGGCAGCCTCATTCTAAAAGTGCTTATTACAATTTTCTCGTTACCCCCACCAATCTCATTGTGACCAATCTCATTGTGAAGCTCTCAGTACCGATTGGCATAACTGCGAAGGGTTTCGCCGACCCTCATCTTCATAGATAGTAGTGTGTTAACTGGCTATGGCACCCGGCTGCACATTACAAACTGAGCACTGAATTCCTAAATCAGCTCGGTAAAGTTGTGAATTGAACCTTTTCGTAACCCATTAAACCATCTTAATGTCGTGGGCCCAAGGCTCGAAGGAAATACCTTACACATCAGCACGTCATTGTGTGTGTGCAGAGACATCATATGGATATAATGACTGACGTGCTCTACCGGGTCCGTTTTCCCATCGTAGGAGCTAAATGGTGGCCGCGTGAATCTGCTCGGCATTAGGGCCCGTTCAATGTTGTCAAAGAACGACGACCGAGCGGCTCTGCATAAGGCACGGCTCATAGCATCCATAGCGGCATTATGGGGCCGTCGCTCCTCTGGGGAGTCTGAACCCTGGTTGGCATACTCGCGTGAGCATGAACGATCCCGGTGTCGACGCGATTCTTGGGAATGGGAATGGTCCCTACGTCGATGTGATTCTCGGGAATGGGAATGGTCCCTGCGTCGATTTCCCCCACTATCACCTTTTCTTTCTCGGTCATCTCAGTCCATTCTCTAGTGCCCATCTCTTGCCTTTAGCTCCGAATCTCTCACCAGTCTGCATAGCCGCTCCAGCTCCTCATCTCTCTCGTCAAATTGCCCGTGCCCGAAGCACCTGATATTGTTTGGTGAGTTTGGTACGACCCCTCTCCAAGGCCGGACCGATCTTCCTCTTGTTCGTGATCCCTATCTTCACGCCTCTTGTGTCTTTGTTCTTGCCAGGTGGATCCCTGAGAAGACCCTATGAAACCACTTTCAGCATAGCTTCCCGAACGTCTTTCAGACATTTTCCCGAGGGCAAGTCTCAGTTGAACCACAGCTTTGTAGGACATCCCCACAGACGGCGCCAATTGTGCGTGCCAAAGATGAGGCTATTGGGTTGGGCCTCTCTTGGGCTCACAATTTATTTGTATCGTGGGCTTGAGTTTCCTACTTTGGGTTGTTATCGGCACAAAGACTCAACGAATTTTTCTCCCTCTCTCTCCCAATCTTCAATTTTCTCTCCAACCTTTCAACAACCCCCTCTTCTCCCTTGTCTTCTCATATTTATAGTCCAATGAGTAGTGGGGAGTCATGATTACTCTTGTGGTTAGTGGTACAGGAGGTCCAATGTCATTACTACTTAGTGGATGTTTAGTTGGGAGTGGGGTGTGGTGAGAGTGGCATTGGAACCAGCTCCCCACTTTCAAAGGGGATGTTCGGCAAAGGATTTTTCCCAGGGCGATACCGGTGAAACCGAGGCACAGTGTCCTCTGTCAATGATGCTCCGGTCTGAGGTGTACCTTGTCGGGCAATTCCTAGGTTACCGGCTATTATGAACATACATTATAGCGGTTTGCTCGACGAGTTTTGGGTCGGGCGTAATGTCATGAGGCCCGGGCCCGTGGCCTTAGCAGGCCGAGGGTTTGGTTTTAGGCAAGTGGGTTGGGCCCGTGGGCCGTAATGTAAAGTTAATGTCCAAGGTCCAAGGCCCAAATAGGTTCAGGGGTCCCGTGTTGTACAATGGTCATCCCTATATTTGACTAGCTTGACTATATACTTGCTTTGCATGTGGTTAGAGTTCATTAGTTGCACATAATCTTATCTCATATGTGGCTAATTATTATTGTTTTCCATGTGTAATGCACTTTATTCTCTCTCTCTCTCTCTCTCTCTCTCTCTCTCTCTCTCTCTCTCTCTCTCTCTCTCTCTCTCTCTCTCTCTCTCTCTCTCTCTCTCTCTTTTCAATCATCCAATTGATGATTAACCCTTCTAAAAATAGGCCACCTCAAGTAAGAAAGAAAGTTGGTGTTGTACAAAAATAAGCCGTCGCTGACAGCAATGAGACCTTATTCATCAACCTCTCCAATGTGAACCTCAAGTCTCATCCGTTACCTTTCATCTTCTCATTCACCAACATAGATCTTGACATTCATCACTTGCACAATTCCTAGCATTCTTGCAAAGATCTTAACTTTTAGAGATGAGATTATTGTTTAAATGAGTTTCTTGGATTTTTTTTTTTTTTTTTTGTTTTTTTTTTTGTTTTTTTTTTGTTTTTTTTTTTTGTTTTTTTTGTTAAGCTTACATCAAAGATAAAATTATATCTATAAGAAGTGTATTTGGTTCATATGATTTTCTTTTCATGATTGATTTATCACCCTTAACAAATTTTTATTGATTCCTAATAATGTGTAGCATGTTTTGTGTACTAATGGTTAAATCTTCTCAACTTGATGACCCATTTGACAACTAATCATCCACCCAAAAGCAATTTACGGGCGGTCTCACCCAATCCTTTAGTCGAGAGTGAGTAGAGGCACCCTTCACCTATTAGAGTTGATTCAATTGGAAGGTTGACCCTTAATTTGAGGCTAATCGTTGCATGATCGCCCTTTAGTGGTAAACGATTAAGAACATTTAGATATATTTAAGATGAAGATTTATTATAATGAATCTAAAAATAATACAGTACTATCATTCGTATTTGGTAAAATAAGATTTTAAATAAAATGACCATTATATATACCCAGGACGATTAAGAATTAATTTTTCACCATAAAATTTATCCTCTCTTTCTTTCTTTTTTTGATATCTATCCTCTCTTTCAAATAAAATGAATTGATTCATGCTTTATTAAATATTACTTCAATATTATATTTTTGTGTGGTTTTTTTTATTTTTTTATTTTATTTATAATGTTTTCAAATATGATTCTCTGAAGAGTTCGTGAATACGATATTAATAGTTTTCATAATTTATTCTTAGGGGTGGCAATATTTGACATGATTGGCAAATATGACATGGACACAACACGAAATAAATAAGTTAGTATTTGGTGTGATTGTATTTATGTAAAAAAAAAAAAATGTTTAGCCTATCAAACATTCTTAATAGGTGTAAATGCACTTTTAGTCCCTACATTTTGACTTTTTTTCCATTTTGGTCCCTACTGTGAGGGGTAAAAGACCAGTAGGCCCGTGTCGATGTCTATATTGGGCCAAAGGTCCAACCCAAGGAAAAAATCCCACTCTCTACAAATTCATTGGCGAATATGACGGTTAGTCACGGTCAAGCTCCTATCAACAAGAATCCCTCGAGAGGAACATTTTGGCAGTGGTGTGAGTTGCGCGAAAGCCCCCCAGCATTTCCAGGAACACACCGCCATTATCATAGCTCAGCCTCCGTTTTGGGTCACACTTCAAAGTGTTCATTACGAGGGGAGGATCGCTAGATAGCGTAGTTCAAGGGGCTGGACGTCAGATATGCGCCCCCATGTACTTGTTAAGGGGCTAACTCTTGAGACCCCTAATATTGCGATTCGCTGAATTCCCTACGGACAAGGTAGCCGAGGGCTAAACCGGAATCTATCCAAGTGCTAGACAGAACCAAGGTCTTGCATGGTCCTCGGACTCAAACCTATGGGGAAACTAGACACTCTAAGAGCCCAAGTGCTAAACAGAACCAAGGTCTTGCATGGTCCTCGGACTCAAACCTATAGGAAAACTAGACACTCTAAAAGCCCAAGTGCTAGACAGAACCAAGGTCTTGCATGGTCCTCGGACTCAAACCTATAAGGAAACTAGACACTTTAAGAGCCTAAGTGCTAGACAAAACCAAGGTCTTGCATGGTCCTCAGACTCAAACCTATGGGGAAATTAGACACTCTAAGCGCCCAAGTGCTAGACAGAACCAAGGTCTTGCATGGTCCTCGAACTCAAACCTATGGGGAAACTAGACACTCTAAGAGCCCAAGTGCCAGACAGAACCAAGGTCTTGCATGGTCCTCGACTCAAACCTATGGAGAAACTAGACACTCTAAGAGCCCAAGTGCTAGACAGAACCAAGGTCTTGCATGGTCCTCGGACTCAAACCTATGGGGAAACTAGACACTCTAAGCGCCCAAGTGCTAGACAGAACCAAGGTCTTGCATGGTCCTCGGACCCAAACCTATGGGGAAACTAGACACTCTAAGCGCCCAAGTGCTAGACAGAACTAAGGTCTTGCATGGTCCTCAAACTCAAAGCTATGGGGAAACTAGACACTCTAAGAGCCCAAGTGCTACACAGAACCAAGGTCTTGCATGGTCCTCGGATTCAAACCTATGGGGAAACTAGACACTCTAAGAGCCCAAGTGCTAGACAAAACCAAGGTCTTGCATGGTCCTCGGACCCAAACCTATGGGGAAACTAGACACTCTAACAGCCTAAGTGCAAGACAGAACCAAAGTCTTGCATAGTCCTTGAACTTAAACCTACGGGAAACTAGCAACTTCAAGAAAGGCCTAAGTCCTAAGTGGAATGGAGGTCTTGTATGGTCCTCGGCCCCCCGGCCTTATGGAAACTAACACACAATGGTGCCTTTCTGAGTGTTTAGACCAGGTACAGTCATGCCTCGGTCCTCGGACCAGATACTTAAAACAAGTTAAAGCTACGAATATCATCGGAAACGCGGAAAAGAACCCTAGTACCTAGTGACCCCCTCAGACAGTTTATTTTAGATTACACGTACTCAGGCAGTCACCCCGTTCGCAATACAGAATGTGCGGCTGTTATCCCAGTTAGTCTTATATAGTTAACCTATTTAAAGTCGGCATTGTTGTGCTCGTGAGTTTCGATAAGTTCAAAGTAATAACTTTTTACTGACAAGGGCATCGGTTCTAAGTACGGTTCGAAAGAAGAGACACCAGCACATTCATTCACAAAATAATTATTGCAGAAAAGAAAGGACACATAAAATGCGATAAAATCATCTTTTATTAGATAAAGAGATAGTACAATATACATAAAAGGGCTTAGACAAGCCTATATCATAAGCTAACTATAAAAAAAAAAGAATACACAGGAACGACAGATCCTTCAATTTTGCTCTAGCAGCAACTAAGCAAGTCTGGATGGCACCAGTGATGGAAGAGAAGAAGAAGCAAAGGCACCTGGTCCACAACCTTGCTCTAGCAGCAACTAAGCAAGTCTGGATGGCACCAGTGATGGAAGAAAGGAAGAAGCGGGGATGCCAAATCCCCATACCTACTCTAACAGCAATCGAGCAAGTATCATTCTAGCAGCAATCAAGCAAGCACGGATGGTACCGACGATTGAAAGTCGAAGCCCTTACATGCATAACACACGGCGCCGGACGGAAGTCACAGTGCTGTCGCACCAAAAATCTGATGCGACCTCCACCTGTTTCGGATTTTGGCTGAAGGAAGAAGAGGCTCATTTCTTGCCTTATTGAGGAGAAGAAATGTCTTGAGCCTTTGTCTCCCTTGCCCTGATCGGGCCATTCTGAATCTCGAAGATACCCAAGGCTTCTGAAGAGGGTGTGGTTCCTTCACCCTCACCCTAGCCTTAACCATTTCACCTCCTAAAACTCAGTCACACTGGTAATGGGGACTTTGGGAACAATTGGAGAGTTAGGAATCTGAAAAGCTCAAAGGGTTTGCAAATAAAAGGGAATGACCTCCCACCGTGCTTCTTATATAGGAGGCAAACCTGGTGGCAATCAATTCACCCAAATCTCCAAAAAGGAATTACAAGCGAAATAAATCTCGCTCAATTTCCAAGGTGATCTTCAACCGTTGAATTTATGTCACCTCGTGAAGGGACCCTCATTAAAGCACGCCTCGTATACCGAAGCAACAGGGACGCGGCTTGGATAGATTAAAAGAATGTCTCACAGCCAGGAACGTGCCTTAGGCAAACAAAGAGACTCTGGCCTTTAGTGGAGGGCTTGACGTGGCAAGCCGAGACAGAGGCCCGATATCTCCAAAACCCTCCTCTCCGCCCGAGGAGCCGGATAGCAGGATTTTTATGGGCTATTGTGGGGGGTAAAAGACCAGTAGGCCCATGTCGATGTCTATATTGGGCCAAAGGCCCAGCCCAAGGGAAAAATCCCTCCTCAATCGCGGGGAGGAAAAGCCCCTCCTCGGCCATAGGGAGAGCCCTCATCGGCACAGTGTAGCCAAGGATGGAGGAGGTAACCTACCACCGATAGTGACACTCCCTATCATCCCACGGAGCGGGAAAAGTACTAAAGCAAAAAAGGACAGCGAAAGTGTTTAAAGGAAAGGCTGTCATTATTGCATTCAGTGCCTTGTGCCTGACACGGCCATACTTCTCTGTCCTTACAACCACTCCTAACAACTGGAGGGAAAGGCTGATGGGACAAGTACCTACCCTAGGGACCCCATTCAGGAGGAAGAAAATTACTATAAAAAGGGAGTAAAGAGAGACAGAGAAAGGGGGGCGAAAACCCCCCAACACATAAGAGGGACCAAAAAGGGCTCCTGGAACCGTGCCGAGGACCAATTCTCCCAGATGAACTTAGTCCATCTCATCCGGATCGAGTAAAACACCAGGATAACTCTTGTTCATACACCAAAGCCTAGCTCTTTGGCCCACTCTCTACAAATTCATTGTACCGGGCTCGCTAGTCTAAGGTCCCACGCATCCTGGGCCGGATCGGAAAAATCGGACCCTACACCTACATTTTTATTTTACCACTTTTAGTCCCTAAACCAATTAACGCGTGTTATTTTTGTCCTTTCCATCAGTCAATCGATGGAAATAGCTGAGGTGGCTGCCGGAGAAATTAAAATATTATAAAAAATACCACATCACCCATGACACATCAGCATATAAATTTAAAAAATTAATTTATTAATTTTAACTAAATAATACAAATAAAAACAAAATTAAAAACTAAAATTCACCTGAATTAAGATTATTCTTCATGTTCTTCAGATTGTTCTTCATTTTACATCTTGTTCTTCATATTCTTCCCAAATCAAACCCAGCAACCAAGAACTTAAACCCATCACAAGAACACAAACCCAACAACCCAAGAACTCAAACCCAGATCACTAGGACATAAATGAAAACAAGAAGAAAAAACCCAAATTCAACACCTCAGAGATCATCAAACCTAACACCATCAGATCTACCATAAATCAAGATCATCGAATTCTTCATGTTCTTCCCCAAATTCTAACACAATTAACACTGAATTCTCAGAAAATCAAACCCATAAACCCAGTTAACAAACCAACCCAAATTAAACCCAGATCAAGAAACCAATCACAACAAACCTAGACCAACACAATCAAATCCAAACCAACACAATCAAACCCAGATCCCACCACTAATGACCGACACAATCAAGCCACCACTACCTCGCCAATCAAAAACATTTCTTCATAAGATGAACTTCAACTCAAAAACCCACAAAAATTCTAGAACATGACCACCACTGCCACCAAAAAAGTCACCAAACCCACCGATCAGTCAATAAACCCACACCAAGACGATGGTCGAGATCGATGAGCTCCATTGTGACCAAGACCGGGATGAAGACCGAGACCTGCGAGCTCCATTGTGGCCGAGACGGTGGCCGAGACGGAGGCCGAAACCGAGTTCCATTCTCTCTAAACCACTGCCGGCCCCCTTCCTCTAGATCTGCTCCAAACTGCCGGCCTCATCTCATTCTCTCCCTCTCTCTCTCTAAAATCAGATCAAGGTTTAAAAAGGTCTGATAATAAATAAATAAATAATTGTTTGATGCTTTTGACTAACTCACTTAAAGAAAAGTAAATACACTTAAAACTAAAATGATCTAATGATGAATTTTTGTTTGGGTTGGTTAAGATGAGAGAATAAAGTTTGAGTTTGAGATGAAAAAAAGAAAAAGTGTGTGGCCGGTTTGAGAATAATGTTCAGGTTTGGATCTTATGTTAATTTTTTGGGTTTTATAATTTTTGGGTTGGTGTTCTTGTTCAAGAAACTTTTAGATCTTAATTCATGTGAATTTTAGTTTTTAATTTTGTTTTTATTTTCATTATTTAGTTAAAATTTTAAATTTATATGCTGATGTGTCACGGGTGATATGGCATTTTTTATAATATTTTAATTCCTCCGGCAGCCACCTCAGCTATTTCCGTCAGTTGATTGATGGAAATGACAAAAATAACACGAGTTAATTAATTTAGGGACTAAAAGTGGTAAAATTAAAATGTAGGGACCAAAATGGAAAAAAATCAAAATGTAGGGACTAAAAGTACATTTATGCCTTCTTAATAATATGTCAAATTCATGTTGACCTACATACCTAATATACATATAAATTGTAAGCGAAGAATTGAATAATTAAAAAGAAATTGATGTCTTAATTAGTAAATACACATACAACTTTAAAGTAGGCTTGTTTGTATGCTTATAAAATGTAAAAGGTTAATTTTTTTATGTAATGTATTAATGTTAATCCAATATGTCTCATTTCATACGTTGAAATGATCATTCTGGTGTTAATCTAACAAAACTTGTTAATTAAGTAGGCAATGCGGATCGTATCATGTCAAACCACAAAATAAATATGACATGTAGAGTTCTGGGGCTAACACAATTATTAAATGAGTAATGGTTGTGTTGGCCCATAAAGTTAAATGTTCATATAAAGTTAAGAGTAATTCTTACATTCTTCGGAAGCAATGCTCCCTCCTTTCACATGAGGGGTGGGCCTTATGGTGGGACCCATGTGTGAGGCCTACCCCTCATGTGAGAAGAGGGAGCATTGCTCCCGAAGCACCTAAGTTTTTTCCTAAAGTTAAATGTTCATATCTCATCACAATATACATCTAACCCATCAATATGAATTGTCACCCTTACTTCAAAAAAAAAAAAAAAAAAAAAACTTTTTTCATTTGCTTTGGAAATGGAGAAATTTTGTCAAGTGTCTCAATTCTCAAACACGAGTCATATCTCCTCTTCAACTCTGCCCCATTTGGTGTATGTTTGTAAAGAAAGTTCATTATAAAATGAAGATTTGTTGATGTGGGCCGCGTGGCTTGTATTGCCAAGCCCAAGTCAACACAAGTTTACCAAATACTTGTTGTATTAGGAGTCCAAGGTAGCCGACCTAGCATATATTCCTATATATATGTTTATTAGTTACGGCAATAGAGGAGATTCCTAATAACCTAGGAAGTAAAGCCAAGTGAGAGAATTAGACAATTCCTAAAAACCTAACAGCAGCCGCATAAGAAGAAGAATAGTGTTTTCTTATCTTGTGGGTGAGAGAGAGTTATGGTGTATTGGGATTTGGGTTTTTTGATAGTGTTCTTGTGAATTATTATATCTCCCTATTTTTATAGTGATATTTCTCAATCGTCGCCATGGAGGTAGGCAGTTTGCCGAACCATTTAAATTCTTGTGTTTTTGTGTGTGCTTGTTATTTAATTTCCGCTCATTTACTGTTATTAATTTGAGTCTTGGGGTGCTATATGCACAACAAGATTTAATATTTCTCAAATCTAAAGATGAACGCGATGTCATGTTATTTGAAATCAATAATCTTTCATTATTTGATGGTGTGAGATTTTAAATGATACGATACTATGTATTCATTTGAATATATTATAGATTAATCTTCACCATGACATAGATTTCCTTCCTTTCAAATCATATAGAAAGATCCTGATTCCCCTTAACTTTTTAGTTTATAGAAAATCAGTTCTTTTTTCTTTCTTTTTTTCCATTATCTTTACTTAAATTTAAATTGAAAAGAGTAGTTTTGAAAGCTTTTTTTTTTTAATTATAAAAAAGTATTAAAAGCCATTCTCGTAAGCAATTGAAGTTTTAAACAAGACCAGCGGATGCAATGGTGCTAAAGGACTTTTAGAAAGGGTTTTGATTAAAAATTCACCACCAAATTACATATGGACTTGAAAAAAAAAAAGAAGAAAAAAATTGCCAAGTCATAGACTCATACATAGTTGAAAGATTGACAGAAAAGAGACTACACAATTTATTAGTGGATACTTTTGTTTTTTGAAAGGATTATTAGTGGGATAATTGATAGATACTGTTCAGTGTTTTATTATGGAATAAACTTCAATTCTGGTGCCACAACTTGTAGCACAATTTTTGTCACAACTCGTCTATGTGGTGAGTTATGGTTGGTGGAGAAGTGCCCCCACATAGACCCACCATCACCCACGAGTTATGCCGCTAACAATGCTCATCTTTAGGAGTGTCATCACTGTCATCATGTCTCCGTATGGCTTAATTAGCAAAAAAATACTAGAGTGAGTAACATCCTTAGGACAACTTTAATTTTGGGGTGGAGCTTGTGTCGGTGAATGAGTGCATTGAACACATTGAGGTTCGGACTTGTATCCAAAACTGGACATGTCCAATCGTGTCTTAAATTTTTAGCCTTTTTTTTTTTTTTTTTTTTTTTTTTCTTTTGGGTGCTGAACATAGGTACAAACAGAAAGAAAAGAAATTACAAAAGAGGCTTGCCCCTCTTAAGAGCAAAGGACTTTGTACAAATTTTTAGAACAATTAGACCACCACACCATTTGGGTGAGTTGGTACCTCCTTAAGCACGGTGCGATTTGCTTTGTGAGCACAAATAAAATTGCATGAAGGGCGACTAATCGAGTAATGCTATACCTCTACCCAAGGAATAGAGTCAACTTTTTCTTCGCGCAACCAAGCCCCAGTGATGTTACCAACTCAGTTTCTTCCCAAAGCATAATGGACTACTTTGTAATTTTGCAATGCAACTTCAAAATTTGGTTTTATCCATTAAGTTGGGGAGGAGACCACACTTTTAAGACTTTTGACTCCTTTTGATATCCCTTTTAGGTTAATCGATGCTCTTGGAGAAGCCCTGTTTTTCTTTTTCCTTTTTGATAAACAGAGAAGCCCTGCTTATGTCTCTTTCCAATTGGAAATGATCCACTTTATCACCTATAAATATTGATTTCTTTCCTGCCATCCATAATCATGAAAAAATGAAGCAAAAAATAGATTTTTTCTTACACTAATCCCTGTTAATCCTAGGTAGTGGCCTGGATCTATTACCAACATAACTGTTTTTTTTTTTTTTTTTTGAGAAACAACATAATTGTTAAATCTTGAATACTAACGATTTTTTTTAAAAAAAATATTGTGTATCATAAGATATATAGATACCTTAAAATAAATAAAGTATTATATATGACATATAGTAATCATACCTATATAATTTTATTTTTTTAAGAAGCAATCATACACGTAAAATAAAAATTATAAAATAACTCATCCATGCTACCTTCATATTTGACCAATTAATAGAGTTATGTAATTGTTAGGCAAATTTTTGTGGTTATAATACTTCCTCTATGAAGAATATTGATTCGAATCCCCCTTGTTGTAAGATGATGATGATGATAACAGCAACAGCAACAACAACAATAACTTCTATTAGTTACTAAAAGCCAAGAAATTTGTAACTCAATGGCTCTCCTTTACGAGGAGAATCAAGATTCAAATTCATCATTCCCTATTGTTGTAATTATGGAATTATAATAATATTGATTATTAACAATGGAGGATTTAGGAAGGGTTTCAAATTAAACTAAACCTTCATGTTTCATAAACTACAAATTAAAAACTATAATTTGGAGGCTTTCAAATTAAACCACATTGTTTGATAATTTACAAATTAAATCGTATACTTTTACAAACTATTCTCTCTCTCTCTCTCTCTCTCTCTCTCTCTCTCTCTCTCTCTCTCTCTCTCTCTCTCTCTCTCTCTCTCTCTCTCTCTCTCTCTCTCTCTCTGATTTAGATCACATTGGTTAGGGTTTAAATTGAAATGGATTTAAAAGTTCATGGTTAGGGTTTTGAAACTATATATATGGTTCAATATTCAATTTCCTAAGAGAGAGAAACAGAAAGACCGCATTATGTGACAATTGATAAAAGATTACAAGCAATTTTAGGGATACAATTTTTTCACAACTTGTTAAGTTGGAAAGTTTTGATTTGAGCAACAACAATTTTACTTGAGTCTACCATTGACACCACTTTTTTTTTTCTTTCTTTTTTTTAAAAAAAAAAGATACGATAAAATTTGAACATATGACATCAACTTTATAATGATTACTCTTTATTATCATTTAGCCAAAACACTGATTGGATTCTTTTTGGTGTATGCAAGACTTAAACCTAGACCATTTATTCAATAACAAGAGAGTTTACTAGTTGAACTAACTAGAACTCATCATTAACTCTATTTTTATTATTCACTAATCACAATAGATCATATTAACAATTGTAAAAAATATTGTAACTCTTGACTTATTTAGTAAAAAAAAAAAAAAAACAATGAATCATTGATGATGTTGTGTGCCAACAATGAATTACTTTTTTTTAATAATCGTGCCAACAATGAAAAATGATACGATATTATGGAAGTATGTCATTATTATACTCTCAGGAAATAATTGCTCACAAACAATGTAATATACAACTATGTAATGGTCTAGTTAAGGATGCAATATATATCCTTATCAAATCTCATTCCCTCTCCCTTCAGTATGTTTTTGTTTTTTGTTTTTTAAATTCTACAACTAGTTCCAACTGGTTGGCACCTTCTGGTGTTTCTTCATGGAAATACTTATTTTAGATAATCTTGAATATTGTAATTAAATCAAGATATTGTCAGCATAGTAAGAGGCTTACGCAAAAGAAACAAATAAAAAGATAAAAGAGGGAAAATATAATATCTTTAAAAGCTAATTTTGTCATTGTATTTTTTTATATATATAAAAAATTGGTTCTTTGTATACACTATACAGGTCTCTCTCTCTCTCTCTCTCATAAACAAAATAAGGAGAGAAAAATGAGATAAATATTGAATATATTTAAAGGGTATGTATTACAGTCATTAAAAAATTAGAAGAATTTGCTTCCTCCCTTGCACATGTAACCACACTTACATGTGTAACTGTGCGTTTATAATGGTGACATAAAATAAAAATGTCTATCTAACTTATGTATTAGATGCATGTAATATCTCACTCACAGTGTGTAGATCCTCTTTCCTCACAGCGTGTGGCCTTCTCATACATAAGATACCACCATATTTAGTAACCATCACTCACCACCATATTTAGTAACCATCACTCAACTTTGGAGAATGAAATGCCATATTTCATTGTTACATATATCCAAGTGGATGTTTCTTACATAAACCAATATAAAAATTCTATCTCCATCAAATAAATAAGAATCCGATTGTTTGCATCAAAAAAGAAAAGAAAAAATCCATGTTATAGGTATATTGTGCCAAGAGAACCCCAATATTAATTTATCTTTTGATAATTTGATAGTTATAATAGAAGAGGAGGGGATTGAACTAGTGCGTCTCCATTAGAAATTAATGCTATCTTTCTTAAAAATAAATAAATAAATAAGTACCATTTTTTCTTGGCCGAGTAAGAGTTACTATGAATTTACTATTTTTATGTTTATGTGTATGTTATCTAGGCCAAATTTCTTCTTTACCCTTTTCCCTAATGAGAAGGGTGCATCATATATGTCTTTTTCCATTTTTCTTATAAAGTAGGGGGAAAAGAAGATTTAAACCTTAAACGTTAAGGTTGAAAACTCTAGGAGGTGGTAGTAGGATATATGTGTATGTGAATGTCTCAGTTGAAAATACTAAGAAGTCAATTGAGCTACAATGTACTCTTAATTGAGCTATTTTTTGATAATTCAATAATTAGAAGAGGATACGAACTTTGGATTTTTCCGACAGAAACACTATAAAAGTGCTACCCAATTGAGCTATAAAACTCTTGGTAATAGAGCTAGCAAGATTTGAATATTCTTTTAAGTGTGTGTCTATATATATATATATATATATATATTTATGGATATGATAATATTTCAACATATAACTTTTCTCCATGATATTTTTTTTCCAAAATTTTGACAAAATTTTGAATCTTTAAGTATAAATTAGAAACTGCAACCTAGGATTTTTATACAAGCTTTTTTTTTTTTTTTTTTTTTTTGAGAAATTTTATACAAGCTTGTAGCGCAAAATTTGCCATATTTGGTTATATAAAAGAACACCAAAATTTGGTGGTACAACTATAAGGACCGAGGAATATGTCGGACGTTTATTTTGTTTGTTTATTGTTCTTTTAAACACACGTAACGTACTTTCCACCCCCCCTCTCGTCCCGAGATCAAATGACAATAGACATAAAGCACTCGCACAGACACTAGCATTCATTTGTCTCTGCTTTCTTTTTAGCTTTCCTTATTCCTGGATAGAAGTAGAAGCGGCCAAGCCATCACTGTTTTGGAAGAATTGTAAATGCCTACTAAGTTTTCACGTCCCTCATAAAACAATAAGCAACCAAGCGTGATTGTTAGCCTTCGTTTGACAGAGAAAAAGAAGCAAGGGAAACATATTATATAATTCAAAGACAAAGATAGTGATTCTTGGTTTCATCGTAGATATGATGAGTTGGAAATACAAGGGAGGGTTGCTTCTCATCGTCAGTGTTGTGATCATGTGGGTCACTTCTGCAGAAGTCACCCAGGTCAGTTCTCTCTCTCTCTCTCTAGTCTCTATGTTATTTATTGGTTCAGCCAGTTATGGCTGAGAAATTTTTAAGTAATGGGTGTTGATTAGAATGAGATTTTATTGCAGACTTTGATATTGTTTTGTATGTCAGATGCCTTTAGATGATTTCTGATTACTCTGGGTGGACTTTGAAGCTTAATATGAGCACTTGTCAATTAAAATGAATACATATTAATGGAATTTATGGTAGTAATTGAATTCCAAATGGGATGTGAAATCCAAGTTGGCTACTGTAGAAACTTTAAGAATTCCTTGCAGACCCGATTTTTTTGTAATCCGTGGGGCATTCCCTGGCCTGTTCAGTTTTAAAGGCACACAGAAATTTTGAGTTTTTGGTTAGAATCCGCTGTTTTCATATGTTGAATTTTTTTTCCTTCTAGCTGTGTTGGCTTAGTATTGTTGCAGTGTTTTCCCTGCTGGTTTTTGTTTGTTTGTTTTCTGCAGTACCCTTTTTGTTGAACTGCTTGTTGTACTTGTTTCCGAGTATTGTTCATAGTAAAGTCTGCTCATTTATCTTAAAAAAACAAAATTTATGGTAGTATTCTAGGTGGTAACTGTTGTTGCATCGTCTATGAATTAGAAATACGCAATGGTTTTGAGTGTTATGTCTAACTTATGGTAGATAAGACATTGAGAATGAAAAAATAGTTGTTTCTACCTTGCTATCGGATTCTGTAGATAAAAATTATTCCTTGACTGTCCTCTTAATATCACGATCTTCGTCTTCTCCAGTAGTTTCAGAACGGTGGGGTGCACACTACCATCTTGCTTTGGTGGTGGGTCCCTATAACCATCAATAAGTGCATTATTTTTGTTTTTCACTTTTACTTTTGGAGCTAGTGCTTAGTGACAAACAAAGGCTCCCAAGGTTGCCAAGGAAAGTTTGGATATCTTTAGTGGGGCCCCTTAATCTGATCATCTTAATAGAGGAAGTTGAACCAACACAGTGCCAAAAGCATCCACAAGTACTTTACTTATACATCGTTTATTTGTTTTTTTTGGCATCTTCTGAACCAGTGTTGATTTTAGACTTATTGCTCAATGGTTTATTATTTATGACACAATGAGCTTCGTTGGGGTTGACCGTGAGTTCCACTTGTTTCTATTTAATTGGCTTTGGAATTAATATATATTATTATCCGCTTTGTTTAAGCTAATGCGTCTCATTGTGACTCCAATAGGATATGGATTGCCAAAATTTGGAGAGTAAAACCGGAAAAAACAAAGAAAGAGGGCTCCAACAGCCTCTCTAAAACTCAAATATTTTTTTGCTAATAAACGGTAGTTTATCAGGTCTGATGAGCTACTATTCATTCTTCAAATCTTTTTTTCTATTATAATAATTAGGTATTGAATAAAAAAATGTTGGAAGATGTGTAGTTAAAAAAATAATAAATAATGAATGAAGAAATGATATTTAAATGAGATAGAAAGTCTGTTGGAAAGTATATTTGAAAAAGTAGGTAGATAAAGGTAAAAGTCATTGTTTATTCTCCAAACAGTATAAAAATTTGTTGATTCTGCTAGAGATGCTTTTAGAAACATCATTTTTGGGCACCTGGTATTCTTCACCCGATTACCTATGTATAAAGAATGAGAGCCACACTATATTTGTACCATTTGATATTATTGAAGTTTGATTTGTTATTGCTTTATTATTTAATGACTTTGGTCCTAATGAAGCTCATTTGCAACAATATAATGTGCTTAAGATTTTAAGCAAGGATAATTGTTCTGAAGTTCTTTAAGTTATAGTAGATGCAAGGTAGAGGATTTCTGTGTCCTTGATATTTGATATGTAAAAGCCATTTTCTTCCACAAGTGAAGCAGTACATTTACTCAGTTTATGTTGCTGTGGGACTAATTACAAATTTAGTTTCTTTTGTATGATTCTCATTGTGACTGCTAGAACACCTAACTAGTATTCATGCAACAGGGTGTCTTCAGAGAATACAAGCAGCCATTTGCAGTGGCATATCTTGCAACCTCTCTATTGGTAGTTTATCTTCCAGTTGCATTCATTAAGGATTGCTTAGTAGAATTTCTGAGATGCCACCGTTGTAAAAGTGTAGATGATGCAGAAACTGTGGATGAGACCTCTATGGAACTTGATTCTACTGCAAAACAAAATGCGAAGCATAGTATTTTTGAAATTGAACATCAGGAAAAGCTAGGGAAAGAAGACTCTTGCATAGATGTTTATTCTGAGGACGTAAAACTTATAGTTTCTGAATCTGCAAAAAATATAGACACACTGAAGGATGACAAAAAGATTACTACAAAGGAAATAGCTAAATTTGGATTTTGCATTGCTCCTCTCTGGTTTTTTACTGAGGTGAGATCCTTGAATCTTCATGGAGCTTTCATTTGTATCATTTGACTTACTTCCTGGAAAAGAAAAAAAAGCAATTGATTCCTTAAATGTTGTTTTTCCTTGAATCTCTTAAGAAAATAAAACTCTTGCTTGGCAGATTTAGGAATTTTTTCTAGGGTAGCCATTAAGACATTTTAATTATGCAAAATCTAATAGTCTATTATAACAAATAATGCTGCCAAACCAATGACAGTTAAAATAGTCTAATCGCCTTTTTTTTAGGGTTTTTTTTTTTAAAATTTAATTTTGTTGTTGAATGGGTTTATTGTTGAATATTTTATTCATTTGTTGTTATCTGGCCTAATCATGTTGTTGTTTAGGATATTTTTGCTGTTATTTCTGCTCATTCTTATTATTTATTTATTTTCATTTTGTTTAAGGGGTTAAGGATTATGTTTGGAGAGCCAAAATTCTTTTTGTTGAACCAAAATTCTTGGGATTCTCAAGCCAGGGTGTTCAATATATTTTTTAACAATAAACAAAATAGGTTAAGTTAAAAAATAATTAGGCATATAATTTTTTTTTGCAAATCAGAACACCTTGAGCAATACATATTGCTGCCAATACTCTTGCTAACAAGCACTAGCTTACTTGGCACCTCCTCCTCTTGCAAGTGCTAGGTGGAGGATGAGATCTTGGGTTAACGACCCACTAGGTGTGTGAGTAATTTACCAATAAAAAAAAAAAAAAAAATACAACAACTCTTCCAGAATCATTATTCATTTTCCATGCTATTTGTTTCGGTACTTTTCTTTGTGTTATAATTTTCTAAGAATTGATTGTTCACATATCCTGTCAAACTTTTACGTGGTTAGTTGATCTGTTACATCTGGAATAAGATATTATTACTCATAATTATGTATGCACACAACTGTTATCTATTTGATAGATAATGTTCCAGGAAACTTTAGGTTATCAGCTTACAGAATGAGTAGGTATCTATCTTTTGTGAAGAAGCATAATTGAGTTTGTTTTCTGCAGTATCTAAACAATGCTGCCCTTGCACGAACAACCGTTGCCAGTACAACACTGATGTCTTCAACTTCAGGACTTTTCACTCTTTTAATTGGTGCATGTCTGGGTCAAGAATCTATAGATATCGTTAAAGTAATTGCTGTTGTTGTTAGCATGGCTGGTGTTGCCATGACCACATTGGGGAATGTATCAGC
Organism: Quercus robur; assembly: GCF_932294415.1. NCBI lineage: Eukaryota > Viridiplantae > Streptophyta > Magnoliopsida > Fagales > Fagaceae > Quercus > Quercus robur. The sequence continues at coordinate 84,813,644 of NC_065535.1, forward strand.
CACAGATGAATCACAGTTAAGCACACTTAAGTACGTTTCTTTTCCTTAGTTTAGTGAAATCATTCAGATCATATATGAATGTGGCTGAATGACATGCTTATATTGTTAGATATAAGAGCTCTGTAAGTCACACTGAGCCTATTCATGGGGAATAAGAGTTCAAGCTCCATCAAGTTTTGATTTCTAGTCTGATGATCAAAGTATGTGCAAATCTTGGATGATATATGAATTACAGAACTTTGAACCCATGTGTTTTCAAAGACAATGTCACAAATAACAATTTCCATCTGAAGAAGCTGACTCTAATCTCTAACTACTTTTGTGATTTGCTCTCAAATGTAGTTGATCAATCTTAGTGTAATGTAATGCCGGCCATACATTACATATTCTGGCACTTATTGTTTTTGGTTGACTAAGTTTTTTATTAACTTGAACTTTATAGAGCATGTTTCTTAAGCAGTGACTGATGATTGCTTTTTTGTGTTCAGAAATGGGAAGCATTCGCTTCTGGGTGATCTTTTTGCTATTCTGTCATCTATTACTTATGGACTGTTTACCGGTTGAATATCTTCTCTTTCTATTCATGGAATATTTATGTCTTTTTTGTAATGCTACATAATGATTGTCTTTGTTGCAAAACTACTAATGCAGTGCTTCTTAAGAAGTTTGCTGGAGGGGGTGGAAGGGTAGATGTGCAAAAGTTATTTGGCTCTATGGGATTATTCACGCTTGCTGCTCTTTGGTGGCTCAGTAAGGCTTGCTAGATTTTCCAAAGTCCTGTTACTGTATATGATATATTATACCTGCCAAAGAAAAAGTATATGATATGCTACAGTTCTTTTGCATGAGTTGGCTTCTGTTGTATCTGTGGCTCTTTCTAGTAAATGTTTCTGTTGGTCTCTCATCTTAGAAATAGGCTATGCTATTTTCTTTTTTTCTTTGTTAATTTCCAAAGTCATTGTTATTGTTTGGAAAAGATTATCCTTTTTAATTTTCAATGTATGTTTAATTTTACGCATGCACCACATTTCTGAGAGTTTGGTACTGTAAATTTGGGGCTTGAGTTTTGTTTTTGGTAAGTAATTTGGATCTTGACTTACTAATTGTAAACAATATAGGCTCAGCACCATTCTTGTGTTTGTGTCAGCGGTTTACAGGGTAAAAATGTTATATTTAATCAGGAAACAGTATAGTTTAATGATGCTTTCAGAATATGAGGGATGATAGAATGGGGACATACTGATATACCTGTAGTTTTGAATAGCACAATATTGGCACAACAATAAACAATATGGCATAAATGAAGCAAGTTGGAGCATTTAAAAGTAGGAATGAATTGAACTACTAGGTTTAAGCTTGTTAAATAACCATTAACTAAAACTGTATGACTACCTTGCTTGTGAACCATTAGCCGTCTCTGCACATAATTGTCACCTTTAGGTGTTTCCTCTAAAATTTCAATAATCCATTTCCTTATGTGTCTTTTTCCATGATCACTCATTTATCTCACATTCTCATTAACTCCCTGCATTTTTGAGTCATAAATTATGGATGGTCATATAGCTCTCTTATTTGTCTTTTTTGCGTTTGATCCATGGACAAGTTTGCTCCTTTAGATATTTTTTAGAATTTTGCATGCAGCATTTCTTTTCAGTATGTTGCATTCACCTTTATCACCGTATTTACATAACCCAGATCACTATAACCGTAGTATAAATCAGAGGGAGGATCATTATTGGAAAATGAAATTAAGTGGTTTTTTTTTTTTTTTTTTTTTGGGTTGTTGAGCTTCCCCTATAATATTTGAGTATATACGTTATGTTCAAATTTAAAAAATAGAATTCAATAGAAGTTCTATCAAATGCATACTTTAACTTTGGATGATAAGCATTTGGTAGAACTGCCAATTAATATGATGTAAGATTCATGACTCTTATTGTATCCAATCTTATTTGATGAGCATCTAGAAGACTTATACAATAGGACCTGTTATCTCATTTCCATTGTTGTTATTATAAAAGATTATGCACAAATTTGAAATCAAGAAGGGGTTTGGAAGTCTCAACCATAACATTGTCTATTTTCTTTCATTTTAATCGTGCATGACATTGAATGATTAAATTTATATTCTCTATCTCAGTGTGGCCTCTTACTGCTATGGGCATTGAACCAAAGTTCAAATTCCCCACCTCTGCTAAAGTGGAAGAAGTTATTCTTATCAATGGTTTTGTTGGAAGTGTTCTCTCAGACTATCTCTGGTATGTTAGGAGAGTAACCTTTTGCCACTTCAGTTTGATGAATTTTAATGCTCTTACTCTTCTGATCAGAGTTTTATTATACTTACCAGGGCATTAGGTGTTGTTTGGACCTCACCACTTGTAGCAGCTCTAGGTGCTTCGCTTACCATCCCTCTTGCCATGATGGAGGACATGTTGATTCATGGACAGCACTATTCAATAATTTATATTATTGGTTCAGCTCAGGTAAATGATGTACATCATTATTGCTGGTATTATAGGGCCTTGGTTTTGGAATTTGTTTTTATTATATATAAGTATAGTGCTAGTGCTAGTGCAGTTTTTATATTGCACCCACCCTGCAGAAAAGGTTTCCATTAATTAGTGGTAGTGGAAAAACCAATCCCAAGCTTATAATAATCAATGCTAGCTACTATTGTTTGTGTAGAAAGCAAGTTCTTGCTGGTTGCACTGGCCACTTATTTGTATATCAATTACGCATTGCAGGTATTCCTTGGCTTTGTAGTAGTTAACCTTTCAAATTGGTTCTCACAGAAGTGGTATCAGTATCATCAAAAACCTTGAGTTCACCAGGAAAAATATTGCTTCTCATATTCTCTCCTTGGACGTTTCTTTCTTAACTTTGATGATGCATGGCCTATGGACTGCCTTTTTTTTTGTCCGTATATTATAGGCCTTATTATGAAAGAAAAGATAATTGTTCACAAGATGCAACACAAATTCGAAATCTGGCCATCCAGTTTCTTGGCTTGATTGACGAAGACACGACTCCAAATAGAGTGGAATTGCTGCAGTGAGATGTTGTTAAAAGTTTTCTTGTTCCTTGGGTTTGAAGAGACTTGTCTTTGGCCACTTATTACTCTATATGTACTCCATAAGATTTGTACTGGACTGATGCAAGGAATTATGTGTATGATGTAGCTCGATCTGCATTGCCTTAAGGCTATTGCAGATTGATCGGTAATGGGAGCAAAGGTAGATAATTTACCAAGGAAAGAATGCGCAAAAGCAAATAAGTATAGAAGTTGTGAATTAGGGTGGGAGCATGGTGATAGTGGCAATGCAATCATTATCTGCTTCTCTCATAATAAAATACTTTTTATTGTTTTCTCACAATTTTAAATTGAAAAGCTTCTTACCTTTACATTTGGTGCTTCTCCTAAAGGTCTTACATTCTGCCATTAGCTGAAACTTCTTGTGCTCCTGGTCAGGGTTACCCTTGCTTTGCTTTATGTACATAATCCAATCCCTTAATTTTTATCCTGATCCAGTACTAGAGAAGGACTTTTAACCCCTTCAATTCTATACACAACACTGACAATTTGTTTTTAACGTGCACAATTGATCATATAATTAGAGCTGTTAAGGTCTTCCACTTTCCTTGACACCTTGGATAACTTCAAGTTAAGAAGCAAAAGACAGAGAGAGAGAGAGGTCCAGATGGATTCAATTGAATGTTGATATTTTAAGCTGAATGAAACCTAGCTGAAATTACTTGCCAAAGTGATGAATATGGATTTGGTTTTTACTGACAGCTTATTTACTTATTTGCTAAAAATGGGCAATTCAATCTAAAAAACATGAGGTTTTATAAAAGATGTACTCAAGCAAATAAGTTAAAAAGCTAAATGAAGAAAACAACTAATTCAAACTCATGCTAATCAGGTTCTCAAAAAAAAAAAAAAAAAAAAAACTTCACGCTAATCAGCAAAATGAAACCCAGAGGTGGAATTACTTTGGGGGTAATATGGCCCAAGTAAATTTTTTGGAGTATGCATCACTAACTTGACTCTTTGCTTTGTAATGTAGCTGTGTTTCTATTTTGTTAAAAAAAGAGAGGGTGAATTACACATACCACCCTTGTGGTATACCCATAAAACATGAAATTCCCATGTGGTTTTCTTTGTCACCTACCTTTCTTGTGTTTTGTTTCATGAGGCATTTACCTCACTTGTGATTTATTTATGAGCCATTTTCAATAACTACAATGGAATTTGATGGTGTTACAAGTATCAACATTAAAATTAAAATTGGAAGTTTTCTACAATGAGACTGTTGACGTATTAGGTCAAATGCCTCAAGGGCAAGGGAGAAGAGAGGAGCCGCCATCGAATTGTAGGTCTAAAAAACACTTTGAATCGCATATACGAAGCTTTAATGGCCCAAATTGAATTTAGAGTTAAGGTATGTTCTTGGGAAGATGTTAGACATCCAAAACCACCTAGCCATAACTAGCCCTTCACTTGCATTATTGGATTATACTTGAATGAACGTTACTAAATAGACTACTATTAACATGCATTTGCACCCTAACACTAAGTAAATCATACAATAAAGCAACAAAATGAAGAAAATACAGGATGTAAATCTTCCAAACATTATGGCTAATTAAGTATGTGAGCATCCAAGCATGTGATCACTCAAGTATGAGAATATCCAAACATATAAGCACCAACCAAGGGATTTGAGTGGCCAACTTGGAGTGTGACAACACAAGTGCTTTTGGCAAGTTTACTTTGGTGTGGGCCCCACCATGAACATAAGCCTAGGAGTACATCACATGCCTAAAGGGCAAGGGTAGAGAAAGGAGCACATTTTGAATGAGAGAAAAAAATGAGGAATCCTCTTTTCAATTTTAACTCTCCCACTCCAGTCATTGCTTTTCTTTCTGTTACTTTGAAAGTAGCTACTTCAGCTTTAACCACTCGAATTTTCGATATTCCTTTTTATAAATCATCAGTTGCCACTTGGTTGTAGTTCCAAGAACTACTTGAAACCATACATGTGAAGGTCTAATTAGCCTAGACTAAGTTTGAAGCTAGAGTACGTTCTATGAAGGTATTAGGCACCTAAGACCACCTAATTGTAACTAGCCTTCACTTGCAATTTTGAGTGCTAATCAAAAAAAAAAAAAAGGGATGGAAAGATCTAACAAGACTCAAATGAAAGGTTAGTAATTTCAAGACAAGAAATGGAAAAAAAAAAAATGAAAAAGAAAAGGAAATGATGAACCGGTTGTATTAGATGGAATCCAAGAGTGAGAGTTTAGCTAACTAGTGGTGAAAAACCAAAAAACTCAATTTAACTCTCAAAGAATTTTCCCTACTATTTTGGCGAGGAGAGAAAAATAAGTAGAGAGTGAATCCAACAAGGTTTCATTATGATTTTTAGGGATGTTCTTCCTTGTTTGAAATGACGGTGTAAGGGTGTTTTTAGAGACTTATTGATTCTCTAGAGGTTGGTAAACCATTCTGGCCAACTAGGAGCTGACCAAAATCAAAATCACCCGATAGAAATGGAAATAAAGTGATTTTAAGGTTCTTGTCACTAAGTGTGTGCACACCACCCTCCCATTGGCATACACTAGTGGAAGCAGCATACATTGCTTTAGTGCTTATTTGAGAATAATTTATCTAGCTCTAAAAGTGTGTTAAAGTACATTTGTACCTTAAAAAAGTTTGAAGACAAGAAAAAATGAAGTTTTAAAAAGCAGTACATAAATGCTAAAAGCTAAATGCTTATCCCAAACACACTCTTTAGTGTGACAGTTACTAAATGGGATTTGGAAATGGGCTTGATTTTTGCAATTCAGACTGTTGGACTTAACAGATGATGCTGATTATTTTGACAGTGATTAAGACTCATTCATTATCAAGATCGGGGACCTCAAGTATAGATTGGAACAGAATAGAGTGTCTAAGCTTAATATTAACCTTTGTCCAACCATGTTCTGCCTAATCTACTCCACAATCCTCTTCATTGCTCTTGTAGTTATCCTTAATATATAGTTTTGTTACATTGTCATATTCCATAAGGTTTATTGGCCCCAAATCTTCGGTAATCTCTTTCTCAAAAAAAAAAAAAAATCTTCGGTAATCTTCACTATATATGTAAAAGGTAGGTTCTCACCACCTCACCTCGAGATAGAGTTTAGCAAAAATGGTCATTTGAGTGGTACAAGGAAACTCATGGGGGAAAAACGAAACATAGAATAATCACAGGCACAGCAAAACAGGACAGCACCCACGGCCACGCACACTAGACCTTGTTGGCAACATGAGTGAGCAACTTGATGTCAAGGAATTTTCAACAAAACAATTTTATAAAGCCTTGACTTTTGTCGAAGTTAACTCTCTTACTAGTTATCACATGCGTATGAGCTGAGCAAATAAGGACGGTGTTGGCTTAAACGCGCTTAAGAGAAAGTATTAAGGTATTAAATATGTTGGTAGAACTTGCCTAGTTGTTTCTCTTCTTTCTTTTTGTATTTTTCCCTTGGTGCATATGCTTGTGCGTTCGGTTTGTTTACACTAACGCAAAATGCGACTTGATATATTATACTACTTATTTTTCTAACAAATAAGTGTATCCAGAATTTCAAACCCCTTCGAGTATTTGACTATTCCTTCAAGTATGTACAGTCCCTCTGTCCCATACACAACGGATTATTATAGGAAGGAATCTTTTGAGAGTAGTTCTAAGGTACTAACATGATATTTCGAACCCTGAATCTCATAGATATCATAAAATTTTAGAAACCACTGAGCCAATCTCTTAATATTCAATATATTGTAGTACTTTTTATGAGTTATGACAAAAAGTAGTATACACCCTAATGAAGATATTTCTCTCAGCAAAACCATGGCTTTGGACTGAAATTCCGTCTACGCGTTCCCATTCAATGATAGCAGTTAGGCATTTGCGATTGGAGTGTTCAATATGAATTATTGAAACTCTGCAGATCTACAACCAAGCAAGAAAAATGCTTCTTTGTTTTTCAAGCTTAAAACAAAATATTAAAGAAAACTTCAGAAAAACAAAAAAACAAAAAAACACCAACGTACGTAGTGGGGGTGGGGGTCCATTTTGTGCAGTGCGTTGATTCTCACATTTCTTTTTAATCATTTCTAAGAAAAAAAATTTCCCAATTTATGATGTATGTGCACTCGTCACAAACAAACTATTTGGTCAAAATATGATTTTTAGTTAATAGTCTATATGTGAATCATGCATGTACGGGATTCTAAGTTTATCTTGATTAATTGTATAATAAAAAAGAAAATTTATCTTGATCTTGATTGTTTTGTTTAGCATTTGAAATTCTAAAAGCCAGTCAATATATTATTTATATTACCTTTCATGCAAATACTAATGTGATAGACTTATAGAACTATTTTGTTTTCTTATATTATTAATATGATACAGTAGTCACATATTATACTAATAAAGTGTTAATTTCAAAATTTTAAGATAGGAAAGAATCTTCAACAGGTTAAATAGGATCGGTCACATATATTTTTCTTTGTTATTAATTTATTATATTTAAAATTATACTTTTTATTACATTCTTAATATATATATATATATATATACACTATTTTCATTAGTGTTAATTTTGGTCTTTCTTTTGATCCTTTTCCTTGAATAAACATTATCCCTCAAAGGTGTATTAATTTTTCTCCATTTTCTTATCAAGAAAAAAAAAAATCTCCATTGTATGCGTAAGTAACTTACTGAGGGATGACAATCATGACATTGCTCTATATTGCTATTTTGTGGAAATTGCTAAACTACAAGCCTTATTATGCTTGACTAAAATGGGGAGTGACTAATACTCTTTCCATCACATAATGATTAACTCAATTAATAAATGCACACATTTTCAGAAAAAAGCAATCAACACTAAAACTTTTCAAATTTTTATTTAAATTTCCAAAATATTCCTCTTAAAAAATTAATCTAGTTAAAAATATTGGGTAGGTTTTAGTTAACTCAACAACTAAAGTTTTTTGTTGTTGAATAAAAAACTTAAGTTAGAATCCAGTCCATGCCAAAAACAATCCATTGGTATCTTTGCTAGATGGTAAAGAGAAATCATTATAGATTAGACACTATAATTTCAAATATTATCATATCTATAAAATAAAAAGACCAAAAACAATCCATTAGTATCTTTGCTAGATGGTAAAAGAGTAACTATTATAGATTAGACACTATAATTTCAAATCTTATTATATCTATAAAATAAAAAGACAAAAACCAATCCATCGGTATCTTGACTAAATAGTAAAGAGTAATCATTATAAATTAGACGTTGTAGTTTCAAATCTTATCATATCTATAAAAAAAAAAGTATAAAAAAAAAAAAAGAGAAAATGAACTATTTAATTTCTATATATTAACATTCATTGTTGAATAAGTATAAATATTAAAATATAAATAAATAATATTCTTTACCTATCATGTTTAAAACTTTTAGGTTAAGTTAAAACAACTAATAGTTAAATGATAAAACTAAACTTTGACTCTTAATTTATAGAGAATATAAAATTTTTTGACAAGTTATTATTATTATTATTATTATTTGAGTATCCAAACTTCAAAGATGATAGATAAATTTTTTTTTTCTTAAATATTATTTATGTTCTATTTGTGTCGGCATGTTTAATGGCATGGAATGCATATTTTAGAGATGAAAACATTATAATATTCAATAATGAAAAGAATATAGTTCATTTAATTTTTCCTTCATATATATAATTGTTGTCACTTTCATTAGACATGTTAAACAAAAGACTACTAAACGTGGTGAGAATGAAATATAAAACATTTGAAAGATCAAGATCAAAGTTGAATTACTATATTTTTATCCCAAAAAAAAAAAAAAGGTTGAAGGAAAATGAATAATTTAACCAAAGAAGATTAGAATGATAGAGGAAGTAGAAGTCAAAATGGATTTGGAAACTGCACCGGCATTTCTTCTTTCTTCCAACTCTCAAGTCAACATTGATAGTGGAGAGTAAACATCATGGGTCCAAAACATGGTCTAATTTGTAAACCAGAGGTGGAATATTTTCTCATCCTAGTGTATGAAAATGAAACCAGTGGTCTTCGAATAGATGTGAATGTAATCTTAAATTCTTAGCATTCACACACTACCCTCCGCCGCATGCACTAAAGGTTCCTATTGATTTTGATTTTTATGTGATTCTTCATGTGAATGTCATTCCTTCCTTCTTCCTTCTTCCTTCCTTTTCTTGTAAAAAAATATTTTCTTTTTTATTCTTCTTTTTACCAAAGGACCCACATTTTCCACCTAAGAGTCCGACATTCACTCACACACACACAAAAAAAAAAAAAAACAATCACGCGCTTTTGCACCGAGTTCTAGTGTTTGGAATCTTGTAGTTTTAGTACCAAGTGATACAAGATATTGTTAATTATTAATTGTATTTTATTAATGAGTACCTTAAATCACAAGTTAATTAAGTATTAAAATACTAATTAAGTTATAGTAATATTTTAATGGCCCACTCATTGCAGCAACGAATTATTGTTTTTTTTTCTTTTTCTTTTCTCTTTGGTAAATGTGTATTATAACTCATTAAAATGAATTTTTATTTGTGTAATTAGCATATTCGTTAACAATATCGGAACATTCTAATTTTTTGATAACTCAATAATTATAATGAAAAATAAAGATTGGAATATCCTAATTAATTTAAATAGGATATACGATGGGAGATTGAGTTTAACTTGTTTTGACCTCATATTAAATTAATTACCATTCTATATAATAATAATGAAACCTACCTATTAATAACCTACCTTTGTTTTTTTTTTAAACATTATTAACCAAGTTCAAATCTTCTGTCCCACTTTTCCTACTCTACTCTATGCTCCGTCAATAAAAACTTGTCACATGTTCACCTAACTAATTAAATACTACCATTATTAATTAATGGTAGTATTTAATTAATTAAGTTATTAACCTACCTAATTAGAAAATGTGAATTAATCAACAACCTACCTATTATTCATAGGAGGAAAAAACACTCCCTATTTTATGTTACCTTTTAATATTTACCACTTTCTTTCTCAAAAAAAAAATATATATATATATTTACCACTTTCCTTATTATATCCACTATAAATTTTAATACAATAATATTATGAATACACCCAATTTCTTCAACTTTGGGGTTCAATCTCCGCTATACCAAAAATCGATTGGTGTCTTAATCTAATGATAAAGAGTTATTATCTATAGGTTGAAACTATCTTTAAAAAAAAAAAAATATTTATTTTATCTCAAAAAAATTATATATATATATATTCATGCATGCCTGCTTAAAAATTGACGGCGGCCTGCCTAGCTATATAACATAGGGGAGGAAATCTACAACTACTGGAGCATTGTAAAAACAAGGTAGAAAACTAGAAATAATGCAGTGTCATGGGTCCAAAGTTCACCCATTTTTCACCGTTTATATTATAAAAAGTTGATTCGTCGAGGCTGGCTGGCTGGCTAGTCCAAGACTCCAAGTTGAAATTATTCTAGAATTTACCTGCACCACTACATAACAAAGGTTGTGACAGCTCGGCCAATTTTTGTTTTTTTAATCATTCTTTCCTCAGTGTGGTGTGGCTAGCTAGCTACTTTAAGAGAAATATCCATAGAGCCGAAGCCTCTTTCAGTTCAGGTGGCTAGCTAGCAATGCATAGTACAATTCTTGAAAACAATATTTATAACCCCTCCGTGTCTACTAGATTTTCTCATTACTAGCTGAGAAGCACAACCTACCTCATTATTTGAAGCTAGCTGTTGAGAGATCGAGTGTTTCAACTTTCAGCTAGCACTACTTTCTTTTAGATACTACCTTTGAGTACGTAGAGAAATGAGTTGGAGATATAAAGGAGGGGTGGTTCTGATCATTTCTGTTGTACTTTTGTGGGTTACCTCTGCAGAAGTCACCCAGGTCAGCTCTCTCTCTCTCTCTCTCTTTCTCTCTCATTCAAAACTAGATTTCATTGCTCTTTTTCTTTTTATTTTTTTCTTTTTTTTTGGAATTAGATTTCAAGTATTGGTGTACATTAATGTACTCTCATGGTAACACTATTCTTTGGTAAATTTCCCATATGACCTTGTTAGTGTGTCATAGCAGCCTTGATCAGTTTGGATGTTAAAATTGTATGATCTCAATGGCTTTGAGTTCTCCATGTTGTTCAAGGTACATACATGTCTTGATTCAAAGGCGGAGCCAGAGGTCCCCCTAATAATTGTAATTGGTATTTACAAAACTGTCCCTTTAAAAAAAATATTATGTTAACAGTCCACTGTTAAAAATCATTTTAAAAAAAATCTTAAAATACTTTTATGGGAAATTGAAAAGATTGTCAAAATTTAAAATTTATTTTTTCTCATAAATACTTTCTTAAAATAATTCACTAAAAAATGCACTTGGAGTATTCATTAATATTTCTCTTGAAAAAAAATATGTAATGTATCAGTTACATGCGAAATATACCCACGAGAAAAAGCTCACCAGAGAATGGAAACACCTTGCCCAACAACTATTTTGCCAAACAGATCTATTCTGTAATGACTAGTGTCCATCATGCATGTGGTCTAAGGTTTAGCCAAGCATAGAAGGCATGTGGATTTCCCAATAATGGAATGTGACACACAACTTTGCACTTAGCACTTAAGAGTATTCATTAATATTTCTCTTGAAAAAAAAAATGTAATGTATCAGTTACATGCGAAATAGACCCACGAGAAAAAGCTCACCAGAGATTGGAAACACCTTGCCCAACTACTATTTTGCCAAACAGATCTATTATGTAATGACTAGTGTCCATCATGCATGTGGTCTAAGGTTTAGCCAAGCATAGAAGGCATGTGGCTTTCCCAATAATGGGATGTGACACTCAACTTTGCACCCTTTCCAATTATAATTTTTTCCTTAGTTTTTAGTGATTTTCTTTTATGCATTTGTTATTGATATATATTAATATTTATCATACTTATAATTAAATTACTTCTGAACAGAAAAAACAAAATATAGTGAACGTACATTTGTATATAAATTTTGCTCCCCAAATCCAAATCCTAACTTTGCCATTGTCTTCATTAGAATTAATCTCAAGCAAAATGATACTCTGTCATTGTCTTTATTAGAATTAGAATTAAACTCAAGCAAAATATCATTTTGTAACACAGCAATCAAGTTCACTCAACTAGCTAGGCCATTTATTATGGCCCACTGATCAGTGCTTGTATAGATGAAAGCTTTATCTGTCATAAACTGTCTTTCCAATTAATAGGATTAAATTTTGTTGTTATTATATACAAATAATAATAATAATAAATAAATAAATAAAAACCTTGTTTCCACCCAATAGGTTTATATTAGCTGTGGAAAGTATAAACACACTACAAGAAAAAATATTTATTACAATGGAAAAAATCTTTGCAATAACATAAGAGTCGTTGCAATAGTTAATGCGAGGTATTGTAATAAAATCTGAGATAATAGTTTTGTGCAAAAAAAAATTGCAATAAATTTCAAATATTTCAATAACAAGCTTGATACAATAACATGTATGTTGCAATAAACAATTTATTGTTTTGAATAGCTTGTAACAATAGGATATTATCTCACGAATCTTATTACAATAAATTATAAATAATGGACAAAAATAATTCAGATCAAATAATTGCAATAATATTTTCGTTGTAATATAATAGATAATTACTCTATGTTTATCATTGCAATAAATTGTAAAATAATTAATATCAAGCTATTGTAATGATATTTTCGTTGCTAATAGATATAATAGATTATTGCAATTATTAACTTGTAGATGCGGTATTTTGTCTACTACCATTATACTAATTTTGTTATATTAGCAATTGATATAATAGACTTATTCTGATGTAGTGCATATTCCAAATAATATTTTCTTCATTTTGATTCTCATTTGAGCTCATTCATGTATAATTCAACATTGGAGTTTTTATAGTTTTCATTTGACTTTTTTTTTTTTCATTTCTGACAGGATATTTTCACGGACTATGAGCACCCATTTGTTGTAACATATCTTGGAATCGCTCTATTGGCCGCTTATCTTCCAATAGCATTCATTAGGGATTGTTTACAGAAATTTCTAAGACGTTCTTACCAAACTGATGGTAATGATGTGGATGAATTCTCCATGACTCTTGATTCTCCCTCTAATAATTGCCAGAATGGAAATCTTGACATTGAGCAACAACAACCATTGGCTGATGAAAAATGTGTCAAAGACTTGCATTCTCAAAAGGAAGGAAAACTAAGTGCTTTTGATAACAAAGACGATGTGGACATATTGATACATCAGAGAAAGCTTAGCACGAAAGAAGTTGCTACACTAAGCTTATTCATTGGTCCCATCTGGTTTCTCTCAGAGGTTGGAGGCCCTTTCTTTTTTGTGTGGGTTAAATTGCATATTTGGGTCTTAATTTTTTACTTTGTTTTAAAAAATGTTTATATATATATATATATATATATTTTAAATGAAAATGCTAAGATTTCAAACTATTTTATAACAATTTGAGTTCAAATAAAAACTAGTAAAAATTGGTTATATCAATAGTTTGTAAAAATGTTATAAAAAAATTTGTGACAATAATATTACTCATTTTAAAAAATTTCAAAGAGTTTTTACCATTTTTTGATGGATAAAAAATAATGAAATTCACAAAATTGATATCACTTTAATGAAATGAAACCTATGATGTGACATAAATTTCAAATATCATACCAACAATGTCCATCAATCAATTGCCAATAAAGACATTTTTTAAAGTAAAAAATATGAAGCCAAACATTTCAAAGTAAAAGAAGGACAACTATAAAATTAAAATCAAAAGTTATAGTTGGTTTGGTCGGAGAATGGAAAAGTTAGAAAGGTAAATGGAGGAAAATACAATTTGAGTTGTTTGGTTGAGAAGGAAAAAGATGAGGAATTTTGGTGGGACCAAATGTGTTCTCCTTGGGTCTATCATAAATGAATTTTCTCAATTTGAGGAGGAAATGGAAAGAAGAAAAGTAGTTGTAAGCAAATGACTTAACAACCTTTCATTTCATAATTTGGTTGTTGCCTCTACTTTTTTCCCCCATTTTTCTTTAAACTACAAACCAGGCGGATTGCTGCCTTTTTTTTCTTTTTACTATGCACGAATTTTTTTAATAAGAACATATAAGTAAAATTATAAAAAATTATACTTTCTATCTTCTTACTTTTCTTTTTAACTAAATAAAGGAGTCTTTCACCCCTCCACCCAACTAGATAGAGCCTTTAAGTATTAGTCTTGTTGTACATAGATTATTTATAACATGCTAATCTTACAAAATCATTTATATACAAATAATTCTCCTATTTTATTGGAAATTTATCCATGTGATTGTCATTGATTATGTTATTGTTTGGATGTCACATTCTCAATATTTATTCTATTCACTTTTTGCAGTATTGTATGAATGCGGCACTTGCAAGAACAAGCGTTGCCAGTACAACAATATTATTCTCCACTTCAGGACTTTTCACTCTTCTAATCAGTGCATTATTGGGAGAAGACTCCATAAATGTAGTAAATTTGGTCTCTGTTTTCGTCAGCATGGCTGGTGTTGCCATGACTATATACGGCAAGACTTGGGAAAAAGAATCCCAGTCAACCACATCCTTGTAAGTTTCTTCATTCTTGTCCACATCTTTTGCTAATCGTTTGGATAACAGGTTAATTTTTACCATGAACTTCACTATTTCTTTTGGTACTTGGCTTAAACTAATAAAAATTGGAAAAAAAAAAAAAAATTCAAGTCACTGAAGTTTACTAGTAATATACTTATATTAACTATTACGGACACAATAATTTTTACAACTATTGATGTGATTTATTTTGACTTAAGTAATATCATTTTTACCAAAGTTTATTATTAACACTATTTTTATTTTCCCATTTAAAAAAAAAAAAAAAAAACACTACTTTTATTTTGTATCATTCACAACACATATCAAAAGTTGTAAAAATAAAATAATAAAGAAACAATTTTTTTTCTTTCAATATTGCTCTTTTTCAATAAGTCTAGTGGGTATATTATTAATTTTTTGTTATTATTTTACATTGGCTGCTATATTTTTTTGTTGTTTTGTACGATGTTTTATTTATAGAGCAACTAGTTATGAGATTTTTCTCCCTGTGTCTGGGTTCACAGAGACAGAAACCATTCTATTCTCGGGGATTTTTTTGCTTTGCTCTCAGCTGTGACCGATGGACTATTCGCAGGTCAAACATCTTTTATTTTATTCACATATATATAAATAAGAAAATATATAAAAGAAAAGAATATATATATATATATATATATTTGTAGTTGAAAGATTGTAGTTCTTATTATTGTAATCATTCATTGACAAAATACCAATTCTGCAGTGCTCCTTAAAAAATATGCTGGAGAAGAAGGAGAAAAGGTGGATATGCAAAAGTTCTTTGGATATATTGGATTGTTCGGCCTTGTTTCTCTCTGGTGGCTAGGTAAGACAAAGATTCTGTGTTCTGACTTAATTTTTTCCATTAACCTCAGCACATGTAACTTATCCAAATTATCACAGCAAAAGTGCTTTCCTCAAACAAGTATTAAGGATTTAAAATTTTTCATGACTGTAAATGTGACATGTTGTCATTGATATATAATAAAAATGGTATTGCCATATACAAAGAATTGTGTGCAACTCTCAACATAGGTATGCCCAATAAAGATACCATGCTTTTTTTGGGGTTGTTTTGGTGATTTATGGCAACCAAATTTATTTATATGTAGATTCCAGTTAGTTTAACTAATAAAGTCTTTGATGATTGAATAAGAGATTTGGAATTCAATTCTCGCTTATAAAAAAACTGATTGGTGTCTTAGTCTGATAATAAAAAATTATTATCAGAAGCGGATGCTATAAACTGAAACTGTTTTAAAATAAAATTTTTTTTTTATAATATTGGTTCCAACCAGTGGCTTTAGCGTGGATTGATTATAATGTTTTAATTTGTTATGTCCCTTTTCAGTATGGCCCTTGACTGCATTAGGAATTGAACCCAAATTCATGATTCCTGATTCTGCTAAAACAATTGGAGTTGTTTTTGCCAATTGCTTTGTTGGGAGTTTCATCTCTGATTATTTCTGGTATGTTGGGAGGAACAAAACAAAGATATCCATCATGATTCATTGTCTTTTGTGCAAATATTTTTATTTTATAAATATATAGTATCTTGACTATTTTATATCATAATCCCAGGGCATTAGGTGTTGTTTGGACCTCTCCACTAGTGACAGCGCTAGGTGCCTCGCTTACCATACCACTTGCCATGTTGGAGGACATGGTGATCCATGGCCGACATTATTCAGTAATTTATATTCTTGGCTCAATTCAGGTTAGATTTGTACCATAGTTGACTTTTGCGTGTAGTGATTTCTAACTTTTGAATAAAATAAATAAATCTAAAGTGCAAACTATATCCAAGTTCGGAAATTTTGGGATTTTACACTTTTAAGTATTTAAATTTGAATTTTATCTTTTAAAGTAATATTTTGCTTACATCAACGGCTCATATTTTTTTATAAATGTCACGTAAACATACTACACGTATCTAGTTTGTTTAATAAAATAATGCCAAGTTATTTTTATTATGTCGCGTGGCATAATTCTATTAAACAAACTAAACACGCATAACAACCTTATGTTGCACTTAATATAATATATAAATGGAAAGATTGCTTATGTAAACTGAATATAACTTCAAAAGATAAATCCAAATTTTGAAACTTATATGGTATAAAATTCAAAGACTCCAAATTTTAAGAGTATAATTTGCACTTTAGCTATAAAAAAAATAAAAAATAAAAAAACCTGAAAATCGTTTATGTATTGTACTAACCATTTATCCATGAATTGGTGATGTGTTGTAGGTATTCCTGGGATTTGTAATTGCCAACCTATCGGATTGGTTCTCACCCAAGCTAGGATCGCAAATTTTGAATTCCTTGAAGAGATTTTTCATCCGTCACTCTTTTTAGAAATATCATTCTTTTTTATCTTTTCCCCGTCATCACTCGATGATGTGAGGCTGTAGCCTGTAGGGTTTTCAATTTCACCAGTTAGTCTTGATGTTTATTGTTGTTCAATATGTTCTAGGCATAGAGAGGATAAACTTTTGTATATTCTAATGAAATAGAGCAAGGGGAAATATTTATTTTTCTTCTCCCTCTTTTTGGTATGAATAAAAAATTGGTCTTTCACTCGCCTTCATCAACAAAGATTATGTTTATGTCATGTACTAAAATAAAGTCTAACCTCAAACCCCACGAAAGAGACAGAGAGAGATTTATTTATTTTTCTTATTTTTTGAGAAGACAAACCCTACAATATTGGCTATGCATTTATAGCCAATACCTTGGGACCATTATGAAGAACTTATCCCTATAATTATTTGGTGTATGGGATAGAGGATTACACGAATTACACTCACCGAACTCTAGACTGCCACATCCAAAAAAAAAAACAATTACCCGTTTTTTTTTTTTTTTTGGGAAAAGTAAATCAATTATAGTTTTTTGATAAACTAAATCAATTATCATTTTTTATTGTAAAGACATATACTAGTATAAATTTATAATCATGCCAAGCCTCATTTTGATCCATTCAAGAATGATGGTTACCCAAGGCCCCAACCCACATAAAGTTGGATTTTTTTTTTTTTTTTTTGATAAGACATAAAGTTGGATTTTGATTAACGTTAAAATGATTCGGGAATTCCAATGCACAAAGTTTTAAATTATATTATAATATAAAGAAACATTACCTTTTTTTTTTTTTTTTAATAAGAAGTATGAAATATTCATTCAACTTGAAAAGTGACATTACTTGGGATGGTCTGCTTAGATAATTGAAATCAAGGACACACACACACACACACACACACACACATATATATATATATATATATATATATATTACTTAGGATGCTCCGCTTGGATATTGACATCGTCATTATTTTAATTAGTTTGTACTATATTTTAGTTGAGCAAGAATTAAGCAACATTACGACAAAACTTAGGTACAGTACTTTAGATACTGTTCTTTAAATTTTCCCTCTAAAGATTTTGTCACGTGACTACTTAACTTAAAAATACACTTTCATTGCATGAATAAAAATCCACATGACAGAATCTTAAAAGCTGAACTTAAAAAACAGTACTTAAATTCTATACTAAGTCTTAGGGATGGCCATACCCATTAGGTAATGGATATCCAACCCTACCCGATCCAATTATTCTAGGTAATACCCAGTTCTTAATGGGTAGAAGGTAATTGGGTAGGATTTGGATATTATCCAAATATTTTGGGTAGGGTTTGGATATTATCCATTTACCCATTATTACCCATTTAACTAATTAGATCTAACTCAAACCAAACTCAACCAAATTATTATGGGTAAACCTCAACCCACCCAATTAACCAATAATCAAAATTACCAAATTGCCCCTAAAACTTGAAAATGACCAAATTATTCATAAAATCCTCTAAAACTGCCGAAATGCACTCCAAACCTAAAAAATGACCAAAATATCACCGAAACATAAAAAAAATGACCGAAACACCCCCAAAACCTAAAATATGACCAAAATACCCCTGAAAACTAAAAATTACCAAAATACCCCATAAACCTAAAAAATGACCAAAAGACCACTGAAACCTAAAAATTACCAAAATACCCTTTAAACCTAAAAAATGACCGAAATACCCTCAAAATATAAAAAATTACCGAAATACTCTCTAAACCTAAAAAATGACCGAAATACCTCCGAAACTTAAAAATTAGCAAAAAACCCCCCGAAACATTAAAAAAAATGATTGAAACACCCACGAAACCTAAAAATGACCAAAATACCCCCGAAACTAAAAATTACCAAAATAACCCCTAAACCTAAAAAATGACTGAAAGGCCACTGAAACCTAAAAAATGACCAAAATACCCCCCGAAACCTAAAAATTACCAAAATACCCTCAAAACCTAAAAAATGACCAAATACCCTCGAAACATTAAAAAAAAATTACTGAAATACCCCCCTAAATCTAAAAAATGACCGAAATACTCTTGAGACCTATAAAATTACCAAAATACCCCGAAACTTATAAAATGACAAAAATGCCCCTAAAACCTATAAGATGATAAAAATACACCCAACCCTAAAAAATGACTGAAATAACTTCGAAACCTAAAAAATGACCAAAAGATCCCAAAACCTAAAAAATAACTGAAATACCCCCAAAGCTTAAAGAATAACCAAAATACCCCCAAAACCTAAAAAATGACCAAAATACCCCTGAAACATAAAAAACTACCCCTGAAACCTTGAAATTACCAAAATACCTCCGAAATCTATAAAATTAACAAAATAGCCCCAAAATATAAAAATTACCGAAATACCCCTAAAACCTAAAAAATGAAAAAAAATTCCCCCGTAATCTAAAAAATGACTGAAATGCCCTTAGAATCTAAAAAAATGACCAAAATAACCCCGAAATCAAAAAAAATTACCATAATTCCCTCAAAACCTAAAAAATGACTGAAATATTCTTAAAACCTTTAATCTTGACAAAAATACCCTTGAAACATCCAAAATACCCCAAACCTCTATTTTCGTAATTTAAAAGGTTACAAATGTATTTTGGTCATTTATAGGTTAAGGGGTACTTTAGTCACTTTAAAGTTTTCAAGGGTGTTTTGGTCATTTTAGATATTTTCTGGGGGTATTTGGTTGTTTTAGAGGTTTAGGGCTATTTTGGTCGATTTATAGGTTTCAGGGTATTTTTGGTAATTTTAGAGGTTTGGGGTTATTTTTGGTCATTTTAGAGGTTTTGGGCATATTTGGTCATTTTACAAGTTTAGGGCTTATTTTGGTCATTTTATAGGTTTGAGGGTATTTTAGACATTTTATAGGTTTTAGGGGCATTTTTGTCATTTTATAGATTTCGGGGGTATTTTGGTCATTTTTCAGGTTTACGGAGTATTTCGGTCAATTTTTAGGTTTCAAGGGTATTTTGGTAATTTTCAAGTTTCAGCGGTGTTTTAGTAAGTTTTTAGGTTTCGGGGATATTTCAGTCATTTTTTAGGTTTAGGAGTTATTTCGGTCATTTTTTAGGTTTCGGGGGTATTTTGGTAATTTTTAAGTTTCTGGGGTATTTCAGTCAAATTTTAGGTTTCGGTGGTATTTCGGTCATTTTTTAGGTTTAGGGGGTATTTTTGATAATTTTTGGGTTTCGGGGGTATTTTGGACATTTTTAGGTTTCGTGGGTATTTAGTCATTTTTTAGGTTTCGGGGGTATTTTGTCATTTTTTTAGATTTAGGGGGTATTTTGGTAATTTTAAGTGGTTTTTGAGCATATTTGGTAATTTTGGGGGTATATTGGTCATTTTAGAGATTTAATTGGTATTTTGCTCATTTTAGAGATTTTGAGATATTTTGGTCATTTTAGTGGTTTTTGAGCATAATTGGTGATTTTAGAGAATCAGGAGTATTTTGGCCATTTTAGAGGTTTCATGGGTATTTTGCTCATTTTAGAGATTTTGAGAATATTTTGGTCTTTTTAGTGATTTTTGAGCATATTTGGTGATTTTATAAAAATTGGGTTTGGGTCGGGTATGGATATCCATGGGTAAACAAACTGGGTAACAATTGGGTATGGATACTAATTGGGTAAGGTAATTGGATATCCATGGATAAATTAATTGGGTTGGGTATGGGTATACCCTACCCATACCCTACTCATGGCCATCCCTACTAAGTCTTACCTATTACTTGTATATTGAAATGGTTGGTTTTCATTGAATTTATTTGGTTTTTTTTTTTTTTTTCTCAAGAATAAAGATGCCTGAAACTCTCCAAGGTCAGTCGGCAATACTTTCTCCCTCGAAAATGAACAATGCAAAACCAAGGATGTGAAAATTGAAAGCTTTTAGTATATGACAATGAAGCCATGAGCCTCGTTTGTTCCTGGCAAATTTTGAAGGTCTGGTTGTTTGTATTATCATATTCTGTCACAGCAAATTTAGTATAACTATCAGTTAATCATCAGAAATTGTGCAGAGCCTGATGAATTAGGGTCAACTTAACCAAGTTTTTCATGAAAGCAATCTGATATAAGTACCAAGATTAACGACAATAGTTGGTGCAGCTCTATGGCTTATGGTTAACTTGGCCAAGTTTTTTGTGAAGGCAACCTGATATATGTACAAGACTGTAACAGGCTGTGAAAGAAATTGAAACTGGAAATTATGCTAGAGATTTATCTCTAAACTTTGATTTTTGACTATGACTATGACTATGCCAAGTATAAGCAGATTAGTACACTGCTAAAGTACATATTCAAGTGTTGCGACTTTCAGCCATAATCCATGACAACAAAACCACCAGTCTACCAACACCAGAATTCAATATCAGAAATCATTTTTTTTAAGAAATAAATACCTCTATAAATTAATTTTCCCAACTGCCACATCGCCTCAAAAAATCAGGCTTAATGCTCCAACTGAGAATTTTAAATTCACCGCTCAAAAATGTCCTCTAGAGGGCAAAGTGGAGGAGAAGCTGCTTCGTAATTTGCCAATGACAATGCCAACTCAATGACTTGTTTTCAAGCAATACAAAACTAGCCATGGCATTCTTTGATGCACAATCAAATAATAACCATAACTTCAACAATTCGTCCAATTTTCATTCGTTTTGTGCGATTAATATAGGTATCAATTCTTGCTTCACCATATCATGCAGCAACCTGTTTCTCACTTGCTTTATAATATAGCATCTTCTGTACATAAAACATCATGTATCCTTGTGCGGCCCTCACAATGTTCTCATTGACTTGAGTTATCCAAGCATCATCACACTTATACCATTGGTTGCTTAACCGCAAGTAAGTCACGTAATGTCCAGCATCTAGTTTACCTGTATGAGTGACAACAGCAAACAGCTCAAACTCTGACGACAACTCATTTGAGGCCTCTGGCTCATCCCCATCAAAAGGGAAAATTCTATTCCCGAATCTACGCCTCAAGATTGAAGATGAGAGATAGGGCGCCATGTCCAATGAAAATGGGAATTGCAAGTAACGGTCAACCTTCCTCGACATTTTCCGTGTTGAGGAATGCTCAAATCTTTTGATATGGAAGCAAGAAACCAATGGAAGCTTTCTGATGGACATTTGTTTGAGAGACTCTTGCCTCACCTGACACTGTTGGCAAAAAAATTTCTGGTCGGTGCCCAAT
Source organism: Quercus robur (assembly GCF_932294415.1). Lineage (NCBI taxonomy): Eukaryota > Viridiplantae > Streptophyta > Magnoliopsida > Fagales > Fagaceae > Quercus > Quercus robur. The sequence goes on from NC_065535.1 coordinate 84,836,048, forward strand.
CTCTCAGGTCTTGTAAAACGGTCCAAGCATCCCACAAGGGTAGATATCCCACTGTTTTGACTTGAATTTAGGCAATCCGCCTCACCGTTGGAAGCATGATTGGACTTTGTGGGCGCCATCTTTGCAGATCCCCCTTGGTTTGGCTCCAAGTCCAGTGAGATGTCTACACATGGGTCATATGTTGTAGATGTGAAACCACAGGTCATACACATCACATCAGATCGCAGGATACCGGAAAATACTCTATGAGCAATACAACAGTCTCCATTGCCTGCACTACAAAAGAAATGGGAATGGGAAGGGGTTATTAAGATATTCTAACATAATTAACGAAACAGTAACAAACAACCCAGCCATATAACAAGGAAACAAATTAACATCTGACGATTAACTGTAGCCAATGATGTTCCGGTGAGCAATGTATATATAAAAAAGAAACAGTGCTTCAGAAAGTATAACATAAGATCCACTTTTAAATACAATACTAATTCTATCTTGAATGAATTTATATGATTCATGTTAGCATATCCTTCATACCCACATTACCATAAGTTTAACTGTAAGCCATTAGAGACTTAATTCTTCTTTAGTCAGAAAATCAGTCAAATTCAATTTTCTCACCAACAATTTTTTATAAGAAATTGCTCATAATTAACATATGCATCCACTACCTTCCTAGGTTAATGTAGCATTAGCGCAACCCCTTACTTTAAATACCCTTTTCAACTTCCAAAATGTGCAACCGGAACACAAGTTACAGAAGCACACCAACTTATTGTTATTAACAGACGGAGAGGTGCAACATAGCTACTAGTGGAGTCCTAGGGTTAGGTTTCTCAAGATATGACTAGAAGATAGTTAAAGCTTCAAAACAGCATACTACCAATGACCGGGAAATTCATTTTTATTTTGTCTATATTTTTTATCAGTATGCTGGCTCTGAACCTAATGCAACCTTCCTTTCACTGAGACCAGGGGATCAGCTGAGTAATACAACCCTAAACACACCAACAGGTGGAGTTAACATGAGAATTATCCAAGATGAGAAAACCCTATGATCAAACCAAGTTGGCTAGGAAAAGTTGACTTACTGGATGAAGCAGAAAACACCTTCAAGCCAGCAGGTTGAGGTTGACAATTAGCCCTAATTTGTGAGCACTTTTCAACTCCTAGAGCGACAAACAGGAGACCTAAACCCAGACCCTGCAGTTAAATGTTACGGTTACTTCTTAATCTTTAACAGTATCATCTAGATTAAAAAGAAAAACTATTAATGTATGAGAGTGACACTAGCTGCTTATTGATAGAACTTTAGTTCATCATCTTGCAGTATATGCTGGCAGCAAGTTCCATTCATGCGTTAGAAATCCATTGGCTTGTCCAATGAATTTATGAAGAGAATTACATCAAGGGATATCAAGTTATCCAAAGGTTCCACCTCTTAGTTACTGCAACACCAATAATAACATGGACAATATACCAACTGACATGACCAATGAAGCGCCTAGAGTTTTTCAGAATAACTACCTATTGGCTATGTTTCACTGCATCTTTTGGGAGCTAAAGACGAATATTAATTTTTAGGAATAATCCAACTGCAAAGTTAGACCATCCAGGTTCTAGGTCTAAATAAGGCAATCCATAGAATCTTATATCAAGGTTCTGACCTTATATTAACAAAATTTTCAAAATCCAAAGTAAATTATCTAGTACAAAATTCTAGGTCTTAGGCCACAATGCTGCTAAACAGAATCTACATATAAGGCCCCACAACACCCAAATTCCCTGATCATATTTACTATAACAAATATGTTACACGGTTCCTGCCAAGATATTTTCACAGTTAATTGATTAGGCCACATATAAACAAATCATACCACTTTTCAGTCTCACTACAAATGTCTGTAAAGAACATGTTTGCGTGCCTATTTGGGTACAACTTATTTTTAATTTTTTTCAAAAATGGGTTGTTTCACTGGTTTGAGAAAGTATTAACATACACAAAAAATACATGAAAATTTGATATGAAAGAAATTGGAAGAGGGTAAAATTTACCCTGACTATGTGGTTTGCGCCGTTCCTTCTCGACCTTTTCATGGATCCCATCTAGCATTGAAATGAAAAATTCATGAGCATCTTGCTGCTCATAGCTTGCCAGATTTGCAGCATGTTGCCACCAACTGCAATGCAACCACAGCGATCATAAACATCAACAAGCTATTTACTTCTTTTTTTACCTTCTAAACAAAAAATGTAAAATCAGTAAAGTTTTAAGTCCAAAGGTAAAATATTTTTATCCACATGGGTCAAAACTCAAAATTCAAATACTACAAATTGAACCCGTCAACCAAAATGCACATATTCAGACCAATCCCATATATCAAAATCAAACAATTTTCACGAACCTGTACAAAAACTTTGCAGGACTATAAGGCTTCCGATCTCTCGAAAAAACGGCCGAAAACATGGCGTCCATATCGCAAGCCAAACACATCCGCGAATTATTATTCTTTTCACTGTTGCTCGCATTTCTCCGATTCGCAATGCCGTCTCCATTGCCATTTCCATTGCAATTGCTCTTCTTTTGGCAATAGAATCGGTTGTGCCGATCGCTGAGGAAATAGTTTCTCAGCGGCGGAGTGTGAAGCAGAGCTTGCAGAACCGAATTCATGAAGCACGTGTTTCCGAGATTGTTGAGTCCGCGCAATCCCCAGGGTAACAAATCGTTGGATCTGGAATCGGAGTTTGAATCGGAATCGGAAACGGTGCCGTTTAGGGGACTAGATGAGCTTCCCATTAAGGATCGCTCTCTCGGATCCGGGGTCCAAGGCCGGTAATCTACTCGCCGCCGTTTCCTTAGGTTTTCAGGCTGAGGTAATCGGATCGTGGTCGGCGTTGTGACGGAGTGAGGCGGCGCGTGGAGCGTCGACGCTGCGGTCTGAGCGAGGACCACCGCGGAGTCGAAGTCGCGATCGTAGACCTGATCGCGGCACGCGCAGCAGAAGAGCTCGGCGCGATCGACGTCGACGGCGATCTCGTGGCCACCTCCTCTCGTCGACTCCGCGTGCGCCGCCGCGTGCGACGGACCGCCGCCGGGAGGCGCGTGGCAGTGCACGGCGGCGCAGGAAACGCAAGCGTAAAGGCGAGTGCGACCGCCGCCGGAGTCGCCGCACGCGCCGCAGAGAGGGACCTCGCTGGGGTCCCGGCGGATCGCGGCGCGGCCTCCCGGCGGCTTGATCCGGAGACAATCCTGCAGAGCTCGGAACGGGTTGGACCGGTGCCGGGATCGGAAATCGGCGAGGTGGGGACACGGCTGGAGAGAAATCTGGCCGTTGATCCGATGATTGTTGTTGTTGCTGTTGATCTTCGAAGACATTGTAGATGGAGATTAGGATTGAGGTTGAAGATGTTAGACGATGATGAAGAAGAAGAAGAAGAAGAGGAGGAAGAAGATGAAGCCCTAGATTCCAAGAACATAAGGCTCATCGATCGGTGAAATCAACGGCTGAGATTGGAGGAGTGAAAGTGAGAGACCATTGAGTGTGATGGTGAGGATTATATATATAAAATCTGGTGAGAGTTTTATTTGTTTTCTTTCTGTTAAAATCTGTTCAGCTTGTTGGGATTTTTAGATTTTCAAGATTTGTTGGATTCTTTCTATTTTATAGTATTGATAAAAGAGAGAGAAAAAAAAATTAAAAATAAAAATAAAAACATTTTTAAAAAATTATTTAATGATTAGTTTTAGTTTTCAATATAATTTTTTTTTTTTTTTTAATGTTTTTGATACAAAAAGAGAGGAGAGAAAAAACACTTAGAAATTGGGTTTATGTTTTTTTTGGTATTATTGGGTTTTGGTTAAAGTGGTACTGAATCTTCAACAGTAGCTAGTGAGCTGAGAGGTATACTTTTCAAGTACAGTGAAAGGCCAAAGGTAGATTAAAGTAAAGACTAAATATATTTTTTTGCTTTTTTTAATGTGGGCCATTGGATATGAGTGGGTTGTTGTGTGGATTGTCTAGTGGATGTGGGCCCAACTAGCCTTGATGTGTTTGTGTTTGGGTTGGTGATGAGCTTCTTCTTTTGCTCAAACTTTCCCTCAGCCTAGGTTAAGGAAGGTCATCATTATTCATTATCAGTGATAGTACAGTGAGTTGTGACTGGTGGAGTCTACTTTTTAATCCTTTCATTCAAGTGTGGTACTATGGTATGGTAGGGTATGGTGTACCTAACACTTATACAATAATTTAGATCAATGTTATTTAAAAACAAAAAAACAAAGAAAAAATGAAAATTAGTATTTTTTGATATTTTGAATGAAGACATTCAATTTGAAACCCTTTTTTCTGCTTATAATTCTTCTTCTTCTTCTTTTCTAAATAAAGAATCTAATTTGTAACATTTCAATAATCGTATCTCTTTTAACTTTCAATTAAAATGAAAAATGAAAGGAAAAAGGCTTAGAAAAGTATCTTTGCTAAATTAACCCACACATCAACCCATCAAGAACATAAGTACAATTTGGACAATTCTAGCTCACCTTCTCAAGCAAACGAAACAAAACCAGATTCTCTCAAATTTTGAGATAATAAATTCTAAAGAGGGTTGTCATTGGCTAGCTTCAAATGACAACCTATTTTTGGGAGACAATGTACTCCACCTTGAATTTATCCACACACGTCAACCCTTCAATTCTATTTGGAATCTGTCAAAGTCATTTTAGTATATTGAAGACATTCATTTAAGGCAAGAAGAAAGTTATAACCAAAAAAAAAAAAAAAATCAAACATTCAAAATTTTCTTTTGCTTAGCTACTTCTGCATCATCCTCATCTGTCCACAACCTTATACTTGGATTAGAGCTTAGACAATTTAGCTCACCTTCACAAGTAAACAAAATAAATCAAAATATTCCCAAATTTAGATATAATATTCCAAATAAGGTTGTCATTAGCTAGCTTCGAATGACAACCCTATTTAGAAGACAAAGTACTCTACCTGAATTAATCCACAAAAAAAAATTTAGTACTACAAACTTAGCTACAATTTTTGTCACAATTCTCCCATTGGTTGTGAGTAATAGAAAAAAAAATAGTAGGTCCATATGAAAGTGACAAAAAATCAATCATAATTTTCTATATAAAAAAGTTGTGACAAAAATTGTGACTAAGTTAGTGATACTAGAACAACTCTAAATACACGCATCAATCCTTCAATTCTATTTGGAATTTGTCATATTCGTTCAAGTATATTGAAGACATTCATTTAAGGCAAGAAGAAAATTATACCCCAAAAAAAAGTTTTTTGAAAATTCATACTTTTCTTTTGCTCATGTACTTACGCATCATCCTCCTCTGTCCACAAGCTTGTGCGTGGTTAAGGAAAGAAAAATTCATTTGACTCCAAATCTCCAACCACAATTTTTTGGACCTATAGACAATTTATTTTGGTGTTTACCTAATGGTCTGTTTGGATTGAGTTATGAACTCTACTCTACTCCCCTCCACTTTTCCTCATTTCTCTTCAATCCAAACAGGCCCAAGTTAAAAGGGATTTTGAGTCATGACCTTGTCACTATTTTAATTTTCAGATGGAGCACTTACAACATATGTTCGTACCTCATAGATAGAGCATTGAAGTGATTTTTTTTTTTTTTTTTTTTGTAACGTACAACAAGCTTTAATATAACACCATGGAGCATGCTGTGCCAGTATGCTCACGAGTCACGGTTACATTATCTTTGAAGGAAACTAGTGGGCATGTAAAGAGAAAAATACCCAAGCAACCAACCGGTCCAAGCATTTGGTCAACCTGGTTCAATAACTGTTTATCTATTGGTTGGAACTCACAATTTTTCCTCATCAAATCATGTCCAACTGTCTGTACAATTGTACATTGTGTACAATACATATTAACCATATATATCAAACAATTTCCCACACGTCTAGATTTTTCGTACTTTTCGTTCATGAATATCCTTTGGTTGCTGACTAAATGCTGCGACAATGGTTCATTCATGTGCAATCTCATGCCCTATCAACCTATGAAGAAGATGAGCATGAAAGCAGCAGAAGAACATGAATAAGTTGCATCTCTGAAAAGTATCAAATAATGCAAATACCGCAGCTGATAACAGAACCTATAAAAAGACTACTTGTGTCAGAAAAGAAAATAATTCCACAAACCACTGGTTTTAAGGAACAGATATCAAAAAGTAGCTTTGAGCCCAAAAGACTTTGCTCCACACTTTTGAAAAGCCTACCATAAAAATTTCCTCTTTTGGGCCCTGCGAAGAGAGGGAAAATGACGTGGGAAAAGAGGAAGAAAAGAAGATAAAGAAATTGCAAGACAAGACAGCACGAGGACAAGGACATGAATCCAGCAGAGAAAAATAAAGAAATTGGTCATTTATAGGAACTGTAATATAGCACAAGGTGCATCATTCCACTGCTTCAATTACTTGGTACAAGATTCTTCAGCGAAAAGGAAGACAATGCTTGGGAGTAAAGCACGCGTGTTTCATTAGATGGGGTAGTCTTTACAAGAAACACTTCAAGGGACGATAATGTTCATGAATTTCCTCTTGGCAAAAGCTAACCACCATTTATTTGGAGTCCCATTGGGTCTATATGCAACACTCAATAGTCTCCCACTTGTTTCCTCCCTTATCTGCTTCAAATAATTCCTCAGCAGCTCTGCATTCAATAATTAGAAAAATAAGAATGGAAAAAAATTTTAGTCTGAAGCAATCATTCACATGGTTGAGGATGTTCTTAAGCAGAAGACGAAACGTTGAAAACCAAAATTTCACAGGTCTGATCATATATGTCAACATTTCAAACATCAATATGATTGACTAGTCTCAAGACTCAACATTCATCTGCCCTTTAATTTTTACTAGGTAAAGCATTTGGGGGGAATGCGAAGCCCAGACATACCCTACCTAAAGGGGTGAACATGCCAGTTGGGCCATTGGCTGACTCAACATTCAACTTTCATATCTCACATTGGTTTTATGTAAGTATATTCATCAAAATGACAGAAAAGATTTGAAATTTTCTTGATAAAAATCTCTATGAAGTGGACATTCAATGGTGTATTATGAATTATGATCCCTTTGAAATAACAAAAATCAACATGTTGGTGGAGAAATGATACATTAGTCCCATGTTGAAATATCAAAGCCCTAACTATGAAATAGAATGTACAAAGGCCCCAACTCCATAACCCGAGAAGGATGCAAAAAGTCTCATGGATAATGTTATAGTTAAGAGCCCTAGAATAATACTTCACCCTCAATCTTGCTCTTAAAAGGGGAGGAGGTGCCATATGACTATAAATCACACAAGCAACTCACGAACAGATTCCATCAAAAGTAAATTATGAAACAAGAAAATAAAAAAGCCAATATTTTAAGGCCAATAGTTGAAGCCACTACATCAGCCCCATCAAACAAAAAAGGCAGTAAGCTAAGCCTAGATTTGAAAACTGTATCTATATAATGAACTTCACTCAAGAAAAATTTGTTGTTTCCACAATGAAAGAAAATACAAAGAGCCTTCACATAAAACTGAGGTATTTGATAACCAACAAATGGTTGAGGGTGAGTTTAGCATCAGCTTTTAACTTTTATGTACAACTTCTTAAAACCCCACTTTTTCCCGTCTTTTCTCACTTTTTCAAATTTTTTCAAGATACAAGTATACTTTAGTATATTTTCAGCAAAAAGTCTTCAACAACAAGCTAAATAAGCTATTCCCAAACGGACACTTAGTCTCAAGTGATGGTCATGTAATGAAGGTATCAATTGCATCATTGATATCACATTGATCCCTAATTAGACAATTTTATCTCCAAGCAACATGTCATGTGAAACCAGCAGAAAGAAAAGAGGGCCCATGCAGGTTGTGAATAAAAGCAACATTTTAGAGTTAAACTATTTTACAATATTACTTTTTCAATTGAGATGTAGGTTTAAAGATGGTGTAGCAAATGTTGCAAAATTAGCAGCAAGAGCTTGTATCCAACCAGAAACTACATTCCTCGTCATCTACATTTAAAACTTAAAACTATGATATTTGAATAGTATCCAAGAGGAGGCTTCCCTTAAAATTGTTACATACATTAAAGCACAAAGGAATAATTATCAGTATTAGAAACATAGAGCATTATTTTCTCACCACAAATTGTAGTGACATAAAGACAATAAAGAAAATGCCAAAGAAAGCAGGAAAAGGTGGACTTTCTTCAGCCAGAAGGACACAAAATAAGTTGTCAAACTTGGGAGCTTGAAAGAATAACTAGGTGTGGGGGCCAGTTATCTAGAAGGAACTATTGAAACCGTCTGAATTGGGCCTATGGCCCAATCCAAGGATATCAATCAATCCAAGGTTATAATAGGCATGGTATAAGAAGATGAAATAAAGATTGTATGTGATAGTCCAAAATATGTCCGAGGAGAAAAGTCATTTCGGAAACGGAGATCCGAGGTCAGTAAGAATGCCTTATCATCCCAGACATCCTTCAAAGTTGCATCACAACTAAGAGTCGGACATTGGATAAGGATGAGCAAAGGGAGGCAACAAATATCTTCAAAGCTGCTACCTCCACATTAAATGTCTCCCAACTAACTCTCTGGCTGCATTAATGTGGAAGTGATACCTAAACAGTAGTCAAGCAGCCTTACAACTACTAGTTGATGGTTCTGGGAGGTGTTGGATGGGACAAGAAGGAGTTCCTAGAATCTAAACTACACGTGTATGGTAGGGATGATACCAAGATTGTAGTATATAACATGGGAAGATGGCCTAAAGAAAAGGATCGGAAAAATTGAAGAAATCTTTGTAATAATATTATGAACTCTTGTAACTTTGTGTAAGTGACATAAATAGCAGACTAGAGAAAAAACAGAGAGTTTAAGGCCTGGCTACCTTGAATTAGCCATAGATTTTTCTGTCCTACTCGATAATGAAATTTCACAGAGTCTCCATGTTTTGTTCTGCTTGTTCTGCTTAGAGAAATTTTAGACTGCTTGTCTTATCAAACTCTTTCTTTGTGACCTTCTGTTTTTGAGTTTGAAACTATGGGTGGTTCCATTTTCTTTTTTCTCGAATCCAAATCGTTTGAATTTTCTGTGGAAGAGGGTGGTACTTTCTTCTTGTTACGCATTTTTGAAAGATATAAGGATTCTCTCCGATCGGTTTTCATGGGAAAAGAGAGTGCTTTTCGGTTGCTTACATATATTGAGGATCACTTGTCAAATACCCGTCCTGATAACTTTGCTAGAACCTTCAGGGATGGTAATAAGGTTTTGATTTTGCAAATGGGATTAAATGCACATGGAAGCTTTCTTATGATCTCTGAGCTTCTCCATGGTCGTCGGAAGGGCCTCATCATTGTACCAGAAGGAAAGCTGGGTAGTGGGTGGAGAGGTTTTGGCTTTCATCTTCGCAAGGCCATTGCTCCCATCTCTCCTGGCGTCAAATCGCCATCTCATTCTGCCCCATTTCCGTCATTGCAAAAGTCCAGAAAGCATAAGTCCTTTCTGGCGGCAGCGGTGGAAGGTGATCGGAAATCCTATGGTGGTAGTAGAACAGGAAAGCTTGCAATGCCCAATATTCAAAATTCTATCAAATCAAATCTAGCTCCCAAGTCTAGATTGAGCAGTTAGAAATCTCAGAGCCTGGATTTGCGCGATAGGGGTGCTGGGCAGGTAAGCACGGTTCCTGAGGCTGAAGTCACGCTTGAACTTGAGGATGACGCTCTTACAATTGCTGACTCTCCTCTCTCGTTAGAAGTTTCTTTACATTTGGTACGTGGGCTGAATGGCAAGTGGGACATTAAGAGTTCAAACATTAAGGAAGTGGGCTGTTCTGGTGTTGGGCCCTTGAAAGATGTCTTTAAGCCCAATGCTCTAGCTGAAGCCCCCCCACTTAACCCACCTCATGTTCCCAAACTTAAGCCCAAGCCTTCGTTGGTCTGGCAGCCCAAAAGTACTGCTGGTAAACAACTGAGTCACCTGACCAACACGAGCTGCCCGTCGCGAGAGACCCTTTCTCCAGGTTTGTTGAGTCCTGGCGCGAGATCCTTCCAGTCGTCGCCGTGCCCTTCGTCTTTGCCTCTGACGTCGTCGGTGGTTTCCGATGTCACCGCTGCCCATTCTCTCATAACCGACAAGTCTGGCGAAGCCAGGTTTGAGTCACCGGCGACGACGGACTCGATTCTTGTTTCCGATGTAGCCGAGTCTGTGCTTCTCGGCTCCGACGAGTCCGAGGAGGCCAGGAATGGGTCGGTTTGCTCCACAATTCACGATGAGAGCTTAATGCTTGATCCCCGACTGTTTCTCCAGGAGCATTCCGGCAATTTTGACAAGAAATGGGGAAACTCGGAGCAGTGGTTTCTTGAATTACGCGATGGGAGGAGGGTTGCGGTTCCGGTGCAGATTGCTTTGCCTCCTTGTGAAGCTACAGAGGTTTTGGAAAAGCAACAACAGCTTGTTACGTTGGAATTTTCTGAAGTCACGAACATGTCTTTGGCTCTGTTCGAAGAAGATGATGTTTTGGTGGAGGATTGGGCCTCGGATTCCTTCTTGGAGGAAGCTAATCAGCCCCTAGTGGTTGATCCAATTGCATTTTCTCTACCCTTGGCCAAGGAGAAGCAGTCTCTTGTAGATGAGGATAGTGTTGTGGGTGTGGACACTTCAAGGAGTCAGGAACCTTACTCCGATTGGTTTCAAAAGAGATTCAATAACTTTGATAGCTTCCTTGGCACGTCACTTGTGGGTTTAGAAGATCAAGCAACAGAATTTTTATTGGCTGTTGAAGCTGAATTATATCGGAGGGCTGAGGTGAACACGAAATCGTGTGGTTCAAAAGGTTCGGGGGTGAAAGGTTTAAGAGAGTTGAAAGGGTTGTTTAGTTCCATTAATTATGGCTCTACATCTGCTAGGCGATGTGGTCTTAATAGGAATCGGGTTCTTTCCGTTGCTCAATGAATTTAAAGCTTATTTCCTGGAATGTCAGAGGTCTGAATGAAGTTGACAAGAGGCTTCAAATTCGTAACTTGTTGCGATCCTGGAAGGCTGATATTGTGTGTTTGCAAGAGACCAAACTAGAGTGGATTACTAGAGGTACTGTTCGAAGTATTTGGAGTTGTCCTTATGTCAATTGGTTGTACCTGGGCTCTGAAGGTGCTTCTGGAGGAATTTTATTGATGTGGGATAGCCGGGTTGTGGAAAAGGTGGAGGAAGCGGTGGGGCATTTTTCAGTTTCTTGCAAGTTTAAAAATGTAGGCGACCAATTTGAGTGGGCTTTCACAGGTGTATATGGGCCTAATTTGAACAATAGGCGTAGGTTGATGTCGGAGGAACTAACCGGGCTGATCAGTTGGTGGGATTTGCCTTGGTGCCTTGGAGGGGACTTTAATATTATCCGCTTCCCTTCTGAGCGTTTGGGGGCTGCCAGCTTCTCCAGGGCTATGTTTGGATTTTCTGACTTTGTTTCTTTGCATGGGTTGTTGGATATTCATATGGAAGGGGGCCTTTATACCTGGTCTAATACTTCCTCAGCTTCTAGGCTAGACCGGTTCCTTTTCTCCCCTCTTTTGGCTGATCACTTCTCTCAGTTCACCCAAAAAAGGATGCCTAGAGTTCTTTCTGACCATTTTCCTATTTCGTTGGAGGGTGGGTGTCAGCGAAGAGGCAGAATTCCCTTCCGTTTTGAAAATATGCGGTTAAGGGTGGATAACTTTGTTGACAAAGTGAAGGAGTGGTGGGCTTCCTATTTGTTCCATGGTACCCCTAGTTTTATTCTTGCTAAGAAGTTGGCTGCATTGAAGTCGGACTTAAAAAAGTGGAATGAAACTGAGTTTGGCAATGTCACTTTTAAGAAACAGGCCCTTTGGAGTAAGTTGATTGATTTGGATGCTAAAGAGGAGATTCATAGTCTATCTACTGAGGAGAAGTTAGCTCAATCTAATCTTCGTTCAGATATTGAAAAGTTGACTCTTATGGAAGAGACAAGTTGGAGACAAAAGTCCAGGGTGTTGCATTTGAAAGAAGGGGATGCCAATACCAAATTCTTTCATAGAATGGCTAATTCCAACAGGAAAAATAATGCAATCGAAAGCCTTATGGTTAATGGTACTTTGTCGTCGGATCAAGGTATAATTGCAGACTACGTTTCTCATTTCTTCATGAATTTGTACTCTGAGCAGCAGGTTGAGCGGACGTTTCCGGATTCGTTGGTTTTTCCAATGATATCTGGGGAGAATGCGGATTGGTTAGAGAGACCTTTTGAAGAGGCAGAAATCTTTGTTGTTATTCAAAGTTTTCATGGTGATAAATCCCCTGGTCCCGATGGCTTCCCTATGGCTTTTTTCCAAGCTTGCTGGGGGATTGTTAAGCCGGATCTCATGGCTGTTTTTCATCATTTTTTTGCCATTGGTCAGTTTGAGAAAAGCTTAAACACAACTTTTGTTACTCTTATTCCTAAAAAGCATGCAGCTAATGAGATTGGAGATTTTCGGCCCATTAGCTTGGTTGGGGGGGTTTACAAAATTATTGTTAAAGTTTTGGCTAATCGTCTCCGCTTGGTGATGGGGGATATAATCTCTGCATCTCAGAATGCTTTTGTGAGGGGCAGACAAATCCTTGATCCTGTTCTTATTGCTAATGAATGCCTTGACAATAGATTGAAGTCTGGGTTGCCGGGGCTGATTTGTAAGCTGGATGTTGAGAAGGCTTTTGACCATGTAAACTGGAATTTTCTGCTTCAGATGTTAGAAAGAAGCGGTTTCTCTGCCAAATGGAGACAATGGATTCGCTTTTGTCTTTCTACTGTCCGCTTCTCCATCTTGATCAATGGCTCTCCTTGTGGTTTTTTTGGTAGCACAAGAGGCTTGAGGCAAGGTGATCCGTTGTCTCCTTTGTTGTTTGTTTTGGTGATGGAAGCTCTTGGTCGAATGTTGGACAAAGCAGTTCTTGAAGGTCGCATGTCGGGCTTTAGTGTTGGTAACTTGGAGGGAAGATCCATGGCGGTGTCTCATCTCCTCTTCGCAGATGACACGCTTATTTTCTGTAAGGCTGATTTAGATCAGATTTTGATCCTTCACATGATTCTTATTTGGTTTGAGGCGGTGTCTAGCCTTAAGATCAACCTGGGCAAGTCAGAATTGGTTCCGGTTGGGGTAGTCAATGATTTTGACCTTTTCTTGGTTGTTCTTGGCTGCAAGCAGGGCTCTCTCCCTATGAAATATCTAGGTCTTCCTTTGGGAGCTAAATTCAAGGATAAGTCTATATGGAATCCTATTCTAGAGAAAATGGAGAGGAGATTGGCGGGTTGGAAACGTTTATACTTATCCAAGGGAGGTAGAGTCACCCTTATCAAAAGCACCCTATCTAATCTTCCCACTTATTTTCTTTCTTTATTTCCTATTCCTGCTAGTGTGGCTAACCGTATTGAGAAGCTCCAGCGGAATTTCTTGTGGGGCAGTCTTGGAGATGATCCCAAAATCCATTTGGTTAAATGGGCTACTGTTTGTTCTCCTATTTCTGCGAGTGGCTTAGGGATAAGGAAGATTAGACTTTTCAATGAAACTTTACTTGGAAAGTGGCTTTGGCGATTTGGGGTTGAGGAAGATGCCCTTTGGAGGCAAGTGATAGAGACAAAGTATGGTTGTATGTGGGGGGGCTGGTTTTCCAGAGCTGTGATTGGCCCTTATGGTGTTGGTTTATGGAAAAATATCAGTCAGGGATGGCCTTCTTTCTCTCACCATATTCTGTATGATATTGGTGATGGATCTAGAGTGAAGTTTTGGCAAGACCGGTGGTGTGGAGAGACTTCTCTTACTATTAGATTTCCAGATTTGTTCAGATTTTGTAGGAATAAGGATGCTAGTGTGGCTGAGCTTATGATGTTCGCTCATGGTGTCCTCTTTTGGGATGTGAGATTCATTAGGAGTGTGCATGCTCGGGATCTAGAGTCTATGTCCGACTTCATGGCATCTATTTATGGTTCGCATATAAGGGGGCGAGGTGAGGATAAAATGTGTTGGATTCCTAACAAAGTTAAGGGTTTCTTGGTTAGTGGTTATTATAGAATTTTAGCTGGCTCCGCTTCCATTGGGTTTCCTTGGAAAAGTATTTGGAAGCAAAAGATTCCCTCTAGAGTAGCTTTCTTTGTTTGGACTGCTGCTTTAGGGAAATGCTTGACGATTGATAATTTACGTAAAAGGAAGGTGTGGATTTTGGATTGGTGCTACATGTGTAAGAGAAATGGTGAATCGGTTGACCATCTATTTCTTCATTGTCCTTTTGCTTCGGATCTATGGTCTATGGTTTTGGGCCTTTTTGGAGTTTCTTGGGTTATGCCGCACTCTGTTCTGGGGCTGTTATGGTGTTGGCAAGGCAGCTTTGGTCGTCATCGAAATGGTTATATTTGGTCCATCATTCCTCATTGCCTATTGTGGTGTCTTTGGAGGGAGAGGAATAGTAGATGTTTTGAAGATACTGAGAAATCTATTCCTGTCCTCAAGCTTCTCTTTTTTAGAACTTTAAGGGATTGGTTGTTTGCTTTGCAAGATAAATCTTTCCCCTCTTTTATTGATTTCCTAGACTCTTGTAATTTTTGTATTTGATTTCTTTTCCCTTGTACACTCCCTGTGCACTAGGGTGTCCCCTTTTTTATCAATATATCTTTTACTTATCAAAAAAAAAAAAAAAAACTCTTACTCTTGTAACTTTGTTCATGAACAAGACATTATAATATAAGCTCCTCAGGCCGTGCTGAGGACAGATTTTCTTATTTTACTTTCGTTTAACAATCTTAATTTAGCAACTTTTATTGTCTTTCTTTTGGAATAGTACTAGTTCTTTCATCTACGCTCTACAAATTCATTGTTTGGGCTTGTTGGGCTAAAACCCAATCTTATACTGGGTCCAATCCAAATTTAGTCCCTACACTAGGAAATGCACAATAGTGAAAAATGAATGTATGATTCTATCTACATATACTATTCCAGCTAGATTAACGAGTTAACAAAACAAGAAATCAGATCGTAGGTTTAAACTATTTGCTGAATTAACCACCATCGTGAGTATTAAATATGAAAAAATAAATAATTAAATTAAACTAGGATGTTTACTCTCTAGATTCATAATAAGTCTAGGCATTGTGACCTAAAATTGCTGATGAATTTTTCAAATTTGGTATGAAGCTACATCATGAATTTCTTATAAACCATCCAAATAATTGAATTTCTTAAGGTTTTCAAAAACGTTACAACTATAATAAGATAAAAAGAACAGAAGTCAGCCAATAGAAGAATTTTCCATCTTAGATGAATAAACAATATGATAATTGAGGCAAGCAACACGCCAAAGAAGCTCTCTAGCATACATTGATATACTAAACACAAAGACAAGGAGTTTCACCTGCTTCCTGCTGAGACTGCGGAAGGGGGAAAAGGCCTGGAAAAGGAAAACCGGACTCTCCAGGGACTGGAACCTTTTCCAAACCCAAGTTGATGATTGCCTTAGTTCCTTCGGCCAAAGTTCTGCAACCTTCAAGCCTCTTCAAAGCCACATTAATGTAAAATGTCAAATATATGAGGAGCTTATCCGCCGAACTCTTAATATCAAAGTTTCTGAAGAAGACATTGGCGCGAAAGAATGTAATTGCTTCATCTACGATATCAGTTCTATCTGCATACACAGAGACCTCAATATTAAAGACATAAGGAAGTACATGCTACTCTTAGTCCTTTTATTTTTCATATATTGTTTTTCGTCATGCTAGCTTAAGGGCGTGATAACACCACTTGGATCTAGAACCTACATGCTGATGCTCATGAGTTTGATAGCCATACTAGTGATTTGGGGAGGTCCTCTCAAAAAGTATTTAGTACCCATTTGTCCAACTCTCTCATCTTTGTTATACCCTTTATGATATTTAGGAATAACCCAATTCATGGGCAGTTGGAGTGTCATAGGAGGGATTATAATGATTCCTGGTATTTGAAGTCACAAAGGTCTGGTCAATGCACATATTGCATTTTCTGGCAGCAACCCAAAATTGTTGAGTTTATTTCTATCTTTCTATATGTAACCCAAAGAATGGAAAAGATTCCTCAAGAGTCTTGAACCCACAAAGTGCATCATCTTTTACCACCATTTCCATAATGTACGAAACAAATGTATGCATTTGGACTAGGGTCATATCCTTCATAATTAATATTGAGCATTTAGCAACTACTGATTTGTTATTTCAAGTACCCTAAAAAAAATATGCACATTTTTTATATCAATAGTGAGAAACCTGTATACTTCTAGTGAATACAAAGCAACCCTTCTGACCTAGCATGTAATGGGAGTATAAAAACTTGGTTTATAATTGCACTATCAAATAATGAAGCATTTGAAACAGTTAAATGATAAGGTTAAGTAAAAAACCTTGACCAGAAGCTGGAGCAGGACCCTTTATATGGCTTTTTAAAGGAAGCAGAGGGCACCCACAAGCTTTAGTAATGCCTTCATCATCCACAAAGCTAGAATGATATACCTGCCATGACAAACATCTCTCTAAAAATTTTCAAATTTCGAAAAATTCCCACTTTAATAAATATTCAATGCAAACCAGGATCAAAAAATAAAAGAATCCCAGAAACCCAAAAAGGAAAAACGTCAAGATTGAAACTTTGTCAAGCTAAGCATGATTGCCATACCATACTTTACTTCTCTTTCTCTGTTTCCCAGATGAATTGGTGTCTTATTGCAGCAATTGAAGCCCAAATTATCAAACTTTTTCCAAATTCAAACAAAAACAGACTGATTCTGTATATTAAAAAAATGAAGTAGAAAGCAAAAGATTAAGTGGGTATTATGTAAAAATGAATGAATAATGGTGTATTTGAAGAATGATAGTGATTGTGCAATGGAACAGAATGAGTAAAACAAAATTTGGAATTCAGGGGATGAGATTACCTGAGTTTTCAGTTGATGGATCGGAAGTGGGTCGGAGCCACGGAAGATGACAAAAAGCTCAGCGGATCGGTGCTATGCTCTAATGTGATTGGTGGGTGAAATCAATGGAACCGCTTCTGATAATTATTAATAGTTTATTATATTTTCGAGTGCACGACACGACACCGTATCCATTGCGCAACGACATGTGTTTTAGTTTTCTCCACTCAAGAAAAGGGTGAAAAGAAAATTGTCGTTTGATGTCGTTTAGCAGGATGCATGCGTGGAGTCTTTTTTTTGGTGAATTTAGAGTAAAATCTAAAATGGATAAAAAGGCATTTTGCATCGCTGGATGCTAATGCTTTAAGAATGGTTTAGGTAAGGAAAATATCTAATTTGACTAATCTTTAGAATCTTTTGTGCTCGGCAAGGACGGAGTTGGAACTTGGAGTTAGGAGAGCGAATCTGCTACTGTAGCCGCTGAAGAATTTTTCTTTTTTCTTTTTTTTGTGTATCTTTGATGCATTTATCTACTATGAGTAGGAATCAAATTTTATTCAAAAATTTTTAAAGGACTGGGTTGTTTGTTTTAGGTAAAATTGGTTGATTGGGCTTAATTTTTTTTAGTTTTACTACTGGTAATTTTTGTTATTGAGCTAATTTTTTTAAGCTTGCATATTTTATTTTAATTTTAGATCTAATTTTTTTTTATGTCTTTTAAAAGGAAGAAAATGCTAGAGTTATAAACTTTTTAACAAATTGATGATGTGGTGAGTGGTATTGGTAAGTTAAAAAGTTATGTAAATGGTGGACCCAAATGTAAACCATAAAAAATTTGCTACCTTAACCGTTTGTAAAAATATTGTAAAAAAGTTTATGACTATAGCATTACTCTTAAAAAAATTAATGATATTATTAAATGGGGCCAAAGTTTAAGAGTACCTACTTCCCCAGATAAGTATATAGAGAATGAGGGAAGATAAGGTTCAAACCACAAACATAAAATATCATAAAGGATGTCATTACTATTAGATGATCACTTAAAAAAATCCTACTAATCCATAGAATTGGATAATAGTTAACCTTAATATTAGCATGTTAAGAACATCTTTCTACCTATTAAAAAAACTAGCCTATTTCTTCTTCTTCTTCTTTGTTTTAGATAATTTAATAGTTACAATAATGGAAGAGAAGGCACCTCCCCTATTATCTACCTATTAAAAGAAACTATAAAAAAACTAGTCCATCTCTTTTTTTTCCTATTTTTGAATAATTTAATAGTTACAATAACAGAATAAAAGAGATTCAAACCTTGATTTATGCATCATGATGTTTGATTCAGATTAGATCTTTGCATGTATTAATTGTAGATGGTTCAATGTCTTATTTCAAGTTTCAAAGCGAAGAATTTGACCCCGAGGATTATGGATAGGGTTTAATATTACCTCAATTAAGTGGACTTTTAACAAATAGTGTAAATAATTACCGCAAATCCTTGGTGCGATGGTTAATTCATAAGTATAAGTGCTTGTGGGTGTGGGAGGGGGGTAAGGGCCGGGGTTTAAGTCTCTAGGAAGAAGCTTTACATACATATACACTTAGATTATGCATACTAGATTAGAATTTCTATCTTGTATAAAAATAAATAAATAAAACAAACAAACAAACAAAACACAAGTAACAATGAAAATGAAGCAAGCAAAAGAAATTTCAAGTGATCAAGTTTTAGGATTGAGTGCTAATCTATTTCTAATGCCCTTGGATCTCAAGTAACTAAATTGGAATGCAAACAAATTAATTCGAAGCCTAGTTCATCTAAACAGCTGTTGATTCGAAGGTTCACGAAAGACAGATTAAAGCTTTAGATTAAACTAAAAATAGGAAACTTGA
Source organism: Quercus robur (assembly GCF_932294415.1). Taxonomy (NCBI): domain Eukaryota; kingdom Viridiplantae; phylum Streptophyta; class Magnoliopsida; order Fagales; family Fagaceae; genus Quercus; species Quercus robur. The sequence continues at coordinate 84,854,894 of NC_065535.1, forward strand.
ATCAAACTTCAATACTCATATAAACAAGATTAAACTAAGTACAAGATTACAAGCATTAACACCTTACAATTAGAGCCAATTAGCGAGGGAAAAGCTTCAATCCAACCCCTTATTATATGCACTAAATTAATCTGATTCTCATACTTGCTTTATTATTATTATTATTATTTCTTACTTGGCTTTATAATTAATCTTATAGTTTTTCTTAGTTTGTGACAAGTTTCCGCATCAACCCAAGTATTTCTCTCTCTATATTTGCCCTTAATTTTTTTATCAATTTCTTTTTAGGGATAATTACAGTAAACCCACCTGTGGTTAGGCCCGTTTTCACTGTGCCTACCCGTGGTTCAAAACTTATCGCTTTGCCCACCTGAGGTGCCTTCCATTAGGGATCTGTTATCCACCTCTCCGTTTGCTGTTAGAAAAACACATTTTTAAAGAAAAACAAACATAACAAAGATCAAAAAGTTAGGACTTTTTATTGCTTAAGAACTTCTTTGAGAACAAAACACAAGAATAGCACAGATCAAATGCTATTCCTGATTAAAAGTGATTTCATTGAGCATTTGTTTTTTTATAGATCTCTCCAACTTTTATTCAAACCAAGCCAAACCCAAAAAAAAAAATTTTCCAAATCCCAGAAAAACACAAGCCACAAATCCAGAAAAAATTCATCAACGATCGCGATCCGAGATCGTGATCTCGCCGGCGCGATCTTGCGAAGGCGAGATCGCGATCAACGTCGCGATCTCGCGAACGGATCGTGATCTCGCCTGCGAGATCGCGATCGACGCTTCGCGAGATCACGCCGTCGATCGCGATCTCGATCCGGCGCGATCTCGCGAAGGCGAGATCACGATCGACGGTTCGCGAGATCGCGACGTTGATCGCGATCCGTTGGACTGGAGCTCGCGAGATCAGCGACCCCATTACTAGCACATACCGAACTCACAAGAACCACAATCTCCAACAACTATATTTATATGTATGAATTTTTTTGTGATTGGTTTCAGAGAATGGAGGACAAGGATCAACAGCAAAATATATTTCTGGTAATTTGTTTTCTGGGATTTGGAATTTTTTTTTTTGGGTTTGGTTTGGTTTGAATAAAAGTTGGAGAGATCTATAAAAAAAACAAAAATAAAAAAACAAATGCTCAATGAAATCACTTTTAATCAGGAATAGCATTTGATCTGTGCTATTTCTGTGTTTTGTTCTCAAAGAAGTTCTTAAGCAATAAAAAGTCCTAACTTTTTGATCTTTGTTATGTTTGTTTTTCTTTAAAAATGTGTTTTTCTAACGGCAAACGGAGAGGTGGGTAACAGATCCCTAACGGAAGGCACCTCAGGTGGGCAAAGTGATAAGTTTTGAACCACGGGTAGGCACAGTGAAAATGGGCCTAATCACAGGTGGGTTTACTGTAATTATCCTTTCTTTTTATAATAATTTTTTTTATTATTTTTAATGGTGTGAACTATTCAGCCAATAATAGCCTTGTTGACTAGAGGATAGTAAGATTCATTCCCTCTTTTTTTCAGTCATTCTGATTTTTGTCGAATATGCAAATAAGAGTAGGTATTCCCTTTGTAATCTTCGCTTTAATAAAATATATACAATACATATAGTCATATTCTATAATAAAACATCATGGTGTCAACTGATATATCATAACTTGAGGCAATGCAAGTCCAAGCAGAAACCAACACTATAAAAAAGTTATTCAACCTTTGCAGCTATCTATATTTTCAAATTATAGACCCCCCATAAAGATACAATTAAGAATGTATTTAGATACCGCTTATTTTATTAAAATTGAAAAATTATTACTGAAAATATTGTAGATAAAAGAAAAAGTTAGTTGAAATAGTATAGTAAGACCCATAAATAATGCCAAAAAGTACAATGAGACTCATAAATAATAACAAAAATAAACTAAATAGTAAAATAATTTTAATTTTTCATTTCAATTTAAATACACCTTAAGTCAGACCTGTTTGGTATTCGAGTTTGAGCAACAATTTTCACATTTCAAACACACTTATACATATTTTCACACACTATTTCACTTACACATATTTCCCAAAAAAAAAAAAAAAAAAAAAACTAACAAATATCTCATCTCAAATTACTTTACCAAACACCCAGGTGGTCGACCTGCACAAATATTTTTTTTCCCTCTTTTTGGACTTCGTTTTAGGATCTTTCATGTGCTACCCTAGTACTCTTGTTGTTGACCTCTCTGGATTTTTGGTAGCCTCGCTTGCGCCACATGGCACCATCATGTTTGCCAAGTCTTTACAGTCTGTCATGCTGTCACTATCTTAGTCACACACACCCAACACCAAATGGCAGCTTGGCTTCTTTCTTTACATTTAAAAACCTAGCGCTGTTAATTACACACCGACGTGTTCATTGTCTATACCACCATGAGTTCAAAACATGACTCTCATTAAATTATGAAATCGTAAACACGATTTTCAAATGTTGTGTGTACGGTGTGCAACAATTTCCTTTAAAAACCTATGTACGTGTAAACCTTAACTTGCAAGTCTATGACCGTGTTGAGCTCATATTAGACTTGTTGCATCATGACCCGTGACAAAGTCTTTGCGTCTTCTTTTTCCACAATCTTGAACCACATTTCTTAAGATCTTAATACTTAACAGGGTTTTAGGAGTCAAAACTAACATTCTTTAAGAGCATTGAGTGCAACGAGATAACAACCAGTCAACCTGGTTTCATATCTAAAAGCGTCAATCTACTACCATTGAATGGTAATAGATTCACGCTTTCGGTGCAAGTGCACACACCGTGTTGAACAATTTATTCCATTTGTCCATTTTATGCTAGACTAAACCCAGCAAGTTCAAGCAAGGTGTCTAAACAAATCTTTGGCTTGACAATTCAAAGCATATAAGATTAGGCATATTTACTTCACTTGTTTGCTTCTTAAGCCCTCTATCACTTGCTTCAATAGTCTATTAGTCTCAACGAGTTTTGTACTTTAGCTTTGAAGCAAACAGGTCATTGGAAGAAAAGCAAACTTCACATCATGCTGCTTTCGAAGACGAGTCATAAATCATGATGGACAAAGAAGTTTAATAACGGACAGGACAGGACAGGACAAAAATTTTGGGTACACAACAAGCTAAGGTCATTACGGGGCAGAAAAAAACAAGAGGGGGTAACACTGCAAAATACAGAATACAACATTATCAACTTTCACATGATCCTATTTTCTCCCAAAATTAGCCTAAAAGAAATCCCAATCATTAAAAACACGAGAGCTTGTTTTGCATAATTTACAACTCATATTAACGACCAGGCCCCTGAGACCAAAGAATGATAATTCCAAAGCTAACTAACTGTACATTGCAATATACTATGGAGGCAAACCTTTTTTTTTTTTTTTTGAGCTAAGTAATTGATTGAGTGGAGGAGCCTCAAGACACAAATTTTTTTTTTTTTTTTTTTTGAAGTGCCTCAAGACACAATTGTTGTCAATTAAATGAGGCTTGTGAATGAAGATGTTAACATGTAGGGGATATTCGCTAGAGGCCCTCGTTGGCAAGCGAGATCATGGATGTCCCTCACAATGTTGAAGACAGCCTCTGGTTGTGCTAATTTAAATGCATTCTCTGACATTATCTTGAGTTCATCTTTCTTGGTGCTGAACCATTCAGTCACTAGTCTTGCCGTTTCTTTAGGACTTCGGGTGAAGACACCGGCACCATTGTCTACAACATAAGGTACATTGCCCTTTTCCTGAGCAAAGTGAGAAGGAAAGTATTAGTAATGAGGGTACAGCTAGAAAATAAATTAGACATGTTATCTATCTCAATTGCACGAGTGATGAGGTTGATGACTAACTTGTCCAGGAATGTAATCATTGAGAATAATAGGAAGCCCCCTGATCAATGCCTCTGCAATTGTACCAGGTCCAGCCTATGAAACATAGAAACCCATAGAATCCAATTAGTAAGGGGCTTGGCAATATGCGCGATATAAAAGCAAATAGATGGGAGGGATTTATTAACATACTTTTGTTATAATGCAGTCACAAGCTCCCATCCATTTCTCCATTTGGGTCTCAAACCCTCTCACCTACATCAAAGAGGAACAAGCATTTAATCGATGCTCAAAATGAATGCATTGTCTTGATCCAAACCAGTTTGTGAAAGCCATTACCTTTACTGGGATTTTAAACTGCTCGGATTGAAGAGTAGCAGCTAGTGTTTTATTACGGCCACATATAATAATTAATTGCCCAATTGGTTTTCCAAGATTATTATCAAAAAGTGATTCCCCAAGAGCCAATGCAGTTTTCTTAACAGGTCCCATCCCTTCACCACCTCCCATTAGCAAAACTGCAGGCAACTCTGGGTCCATCTCAAGCTCTTCCCTCAATTGATCCTATACAAGACATAAAACAAAGAAAGTAAAAATCAGAAACTCCAGCCAGTAATGCACGCATAGAGTTATAATACCAAACAGGCATACACCTACCTTGGAAAGAACCGCACGGGCAAAAGAAGGCCGGATGGGCAAGCCAAAAACACGAGTTTGAGACTCCTCAAGGCCATCCAGTAACGCTCTCTTGGCTACCTCCTCTGATGGGCAATAGCACCGATTAACCCCAGGGTGAAACCTGGATGCAGTTTCAAAGTTAGAATGCAATGCAAAGTGAACTATGATCAATGGACAGCAAATATAAATGTAGTTTCAAAAGGGTTTGTTAACTAACCATGTAGGATGGCAACTATTTAGGTCAGTGATGACAGTGACAAAAACCACTTTCTTCTGGAGGCCTTGCCATTTAAGAACCCACAAAGGAATATGTTGCATTAAAGGATGCACACTGATGATGATGTCTGGCTTGTACTCCATTAGCCCGGCCTCCACCTCTCTTCAATCACACAATATAGCAAAAATTAGAAAAACTAATTGGACTAAAAATATAATATGCAAATTGATAATATTGTACACCTAAAAAGTTATAATCATGTTCTCCAACTAAGGGAAATAATTCATCTTGGAGTAAAAAGTAAGCAACTATGTCCTCAATAATTCTACTTCTACCCAATCGATCAATCAGCAGGTGGGTGATAAAGAAGCATCATTATGATGAGAGCAGCAACATGCACATAAGTGACAGTAATAAAAGATCTGTCATTAACTAATAATATATATAAAAGTAGGGTTAAACTTTTGTTAGACTATGGGGACCAAACAATAGTATCATGTCATAAAGTAAAAAGAAATCTAATGGAAACTACAATCCACTTGAAAGCAATAAATTATTTATCATGTACTATAGTATCTGTAGGTAACAATGAGAATGAAAAGTAGAAGGGTTAAGAGGATCCAAGTACTTGGCATAGTAGGCAGCAATGGCAGCAAGATAGAAGCTGTGTATCCATCGAGGAGAGGTACCGTGGAAAGCAACCTTCCATAACTGTACATGTTTCACCATGAACTTGTATGATCTCTCCATGTCATTTAATGGCCAGCCGGTGTATTCTTTCCATACATCTTTCACAAATATCTAAAATCAGAAGATACCAACAGTCAGGAGAAAAAAAAAATTAAAGCAACAGATTATCGTTCAGATTGAGGCTTCAGATGATATGAGTTAATGGAGCAGAACACTAGAAAAAAATTTTAATTTGACCCAACTGGGAAGTTCATTAACATTAAGAAGGAAATTAACCAAGTAAAAATAGAAAATTTCCACTTTCAGCATAACAATTAAAACAGCAAAGGAAAAAGTCATTAAAATTGGAGAAAATCCCAAGATCATGAATTAGTACAGCTGGTAAGTAGAAGAATTAGAACAAGATGAGATCATCATGCTCACCTTTTTTTAAAAAATGGAAAATTCTGGCAAATTTTGAATCATGAAAACAGAGAATCTGAATTGAAAATCTTGAAGGTTAAAAGAACAGTAAAGGTTCTTGATTTGACAAACAATGAGAAAGAGAGAGGCAGAAAAGTCCAAGAAGAATAAAAGCTACATGATGGACAAAATTTTAGATAATCTCTATGTACCCAAAAAAAAAAAAAAATTATGGAGGGAAAATATCTGGCTTCTGAACAATTTTACTTTTTAGAGAAGAACAGAACACATAAATCCAAGAAAGTCCAATAAGAACAGAAAGGCAAGCCATTCACATGTTCTGCATAAAACATTTCTCTCTTCCACGAAAAGAAACATAATACTTCCAAACAAGACCACCAGATCAACAAGGACAAGTAATTCAAGGAAAGAGCTGTAATTAACCACAATTTTTTTAACCTAAAAAAAAAAAAAAAAATCCATGAAAACCCAGATGAGATTCAAGCCAAATTACCCTATACTCATCGCCAAACTCAATTTGAAAGGCGTCTCTGATGGCCTCAGCAGAGGCTCTGTGTCCTCCACCTGTATCACTCATGAGAATGAGCACGTTCTTGGTCCTCTCTGCTCCAATCTGCACCAGCTCCACGGTGCTATCCTCATCATAATCGTAGTCAGTCTCGTTCGAGCACCTCCTCTGGTTTTGGTTGCTTTTGCTGCCATGGTAGTACCCTCCAACCTTCTGGAACACCTTCTCTGTTATCGACTTCCTGGGGGTCGCCACGGAGATCACCATCTTCGTAGAAATCCCCCCCAATCAAACCAAACCAAACCCCAGATAAAAATCTGCCAACTTTAACGAAAACCCAGTTGAACCTAACGGTCAAACTCCCTTTCCCGCCACCGGGAATGGGAATTTTCCGGCAGAGAAAAACAGAGCAAAAACAGATTCCGTTGGAGAGAAAGAAAGAAAAAATAGTTTGATTATTGATATATAAGTACAACAACTCATTAAACGAAATGTGTCTATGTTTTTGTGAGTGTGTGTATAGGATAGAGAGGGTGTAATTGGTTTTTAAGTTTAAAGAGGTTCCGAGTTGGCAAAATTTTGGTGCTAGTGGCTGAATGATAGCTTAGACTTATATGCTAGAATTATGCTGGGAATTTTATGGGAGAGAGGGAATTTTACAGCCGTCAGATTCGCATTTTATTTTGGAATGTTCTAATCGAAAGATTCGAATCTTTATACAATGCTTTAAGAAAAATTAGAAACAGAACAATGCTTTTGAATTTTTCACTACCCAAAACAATAAAAGTTTATTATAGGTTTTGTTAATGTGTGCAAGGCACACAATAATTCTTTCTAAAAAAAAAAATAAACACACAATAATTAATTATTTTTGAAATTTTTTTTTTTAAATTTAAGAAAATATTAACAACTTTTTCAATTCTCAATAAAATATTTTTAAAAATAAATATTTTAATGTGTGTACTGACCGGATCCAAAGTTTATTAAGATTTTTGCTTTAGGTAGTCATGTAGTTTTGCGTATTTGCGTTTGAGGGAAAAGACAAAAATGGTAGGTAGGTTTTGAGCTGAAAAGACTAGTTACACTTCTTGGAAGTTATGGGTCGTCGATTTGAGGTCAGGAAGAGTGACAAATACTGAAGTACCCATGTTTTTTTCTTAAGACTCGTGTATGGTGATGTAGTGTTCCTTCTTTTTAAGTCTAAGCTGTGTTTATCGCCACCAAAAAATAAAAATAAAAAAGTCTAAGCTGTGTTTGTTTCGGTTGTAAAGGAAGTTGGAAAAATATTTTACACAATGCTTGCTCTTTGGGATGATCAAAAAATTCGGTCAAAGGGAAAATTAAATAATTTGACTATAAAATAAGAGGGTTTCAAGTGTAAAATAATTTACACATTCAAATTACCTTCAAATATAATTTTACAGACTGAAAACAGAAAAGGAGAGAGAGAGAGAGAGCAACAGTAGTCTAGCCTCCGATCCACCCAAACCCATTGCTAGTCAAATCACGCCGCTCAAATGCATTGTTGGTCTAATCACGCTGCCTCAGCTCCTCCGTCGTGCTCAAACCCATCTCCAATGAATACTGCTAAACCCACCCCGATTTCACCACATCCCAGTCCCTGACCCACAGCCTCACCGTCGTGCTTGCAAGCCCTTTTGTCGGTGAAGGTAGCTTCTCATCTACTTTACCTTCGTCCTCTCTCTCACTCATCAGACCCATCCTTCTTCCACCCACGCTGTCGCTGCCTCAATTTTTTTTTTTTTTAATTGTAAAATAACATTTTTGCATAGGTTTTGGAGGATTGGTGGTTGGGGTGATTTATGGGTTTCAATGGTGGTGGGTTGGGGGTGAGTTTACGCGTTGATGGTGGTTAATTGGGGGTGGTGGATTGTTGGCTAGGGTGGTTTATGGGTTTCGATGGTGGTGGATTATAGGTTTTGGTAGATGGTTTTGATATTGATTTTGAGATTAATGGGTTTTGATTTTGATTATGATTTTTCAAATTAATTGGTTATATGGTGGTTGATGGTGGCTAGATTTGTAGTGGCTAGTGGTGGCTGGGTTTATGGTGGTGATTGTGGTTGTTGGGTTTTCTAAAAATAGATTTTTACATGCAATACCAAACACTAAAAATACTTTTCCAACAAATTTTCCAGAACACAAACAAACAACTGAAAATATTTTCCTTTTCGTAAAATATTTTCAATTGAAAATATTTTACACTCAGAAAATATTTTATATATTGTCAAACGCAGCCTTAGTTGAATCACATAAGTTAATTTATGATGAGATTTGTCATGAATGTAAGAGGAAGAAGTATATCATATCACTGTACTTTAGGAACACCCAATAATTTTCCTTCTTTTTTTGTACCGGACTCTTTTGCTTTCCCTAATTTTTGCTTTCTAAAGATAGGATTAGAATTTTGAACCCTTGTTGAAAAGAAAACCACTCCATTTAGTCATTATTTAAGGAAACATGATTAGGCATATTCATGGATTATGCCTCTGTTACACTTTTCTATTGCCTTGTTTATAGAAGATGGTCACTTTCCCTTTTTTCACATTCTTTGCATTTATAGGTTCTCATAGGAGTTGATGCGGTTCTTTTTTCTTTTTTCTTTTTTTTTGAAATACTATATATATCCACAATATTTTTACAACACTTTTACAACAAATCATAAATGACAAATTATTACAGATTGTTATTGGTAGACAAAAAAGTAATTTTAATGATAGGTTCAAACCATAACCAATAACAACTTACCACTTATGATTTGTTGTAAACATAACACTTCTTTATATATATATGGGTTGGGTTCAAGTTACACCTGGTGTAACTCTAAGCAATGTTACACCACTCAATAACTTATTATTGAATTCATATTTTGAAAATCCAACCGTTGAATTACATGTTTTATATGTTCTTAACATGAATGCCAAATTTCATGCTAATCAAATGTAATTTACCATTTGATCCATAAACTAATATTTTATGCATTATTTCAAACTACAAAAAATTGAATTTAAATAATTGATTGATGACATAGTTATTGATATTTGATCACCTTGAAATTTTGCAAGCATGGAGAATAAATAAAGATAATGTAATCTAACGGTAGATTTGTCAAAATTTATATCAAATTAAAAATTATTGGTTGGTGTAACATTGCTTAGAGTTACATGAAATGTAACTTGAACCTAACCCTATATATATATATAAAAAAAAAGTTACAATTTACTCTATGTGGTTTGATTATATCATAATTTAGTTTATAAACTTCTAAAGTTTGGACTAAAAATAAAGTTGCTTGGGTTTCTTCTAAATAGTGGCATTTGATTTCATTTTAATTGAATTTAAAGAATGAAAATATAACAATTAAAACATTCATGAGAATAATTTGTTATACGGCCAATTCAAAAAATAATTTTTCCATAAAATATAAAATTTGTTAATTTGAATAAAATCATAACAATTCAATTTTAATCCAAATTGTAAGAACCCGTTTCATAGCCCAAGCCCAAGCCCAAGTTGTAGGATCTTGGCCCAGTGTGCCCAGTACAATGAATTTGTAGAGAGTGAGTCAAAGAACTAGACCTTAATAAGTTGGAAAACAGCTAATACTGTATTAAATGACAATCAAACACCAATAAGAGATCCTAATATCAATGGACATACAGTTTGAGGAGGTCTCCTTTTATAAGTTGATCACAATTAGGTACAAATACAATTTAAATTGCTACGATGCTTTCTCTCATGAAATTTCTGATCATTTTCTTATGGAGAGTCTCTCACATTATATAGCTCCCTTTGGACCATCTTGATCCTACACTCGTTGATCATCCAACCCTTACTTGAGTACCTGTCCCATCAAACACCCTATTTGGCTTTCTGAGAATTGTGGTAGCCAAGGCAGTACTGTTCAGAGGTCTTCTCCACATAAATGCGGCCAGAAAAGTAGTTGCAGTGCATTTAATATGATGGTAGCAGCTTTCCCTTAGATATTTTTGGGTTTCCTTCCTTCTCGTATGTTCATAAAGCACGTCCCTATCATTGGAGTTTCTTAAAGGATCATTCTAATTGCTAGAATGCATACTTGAACTGTATTCGCCATATTTGAGGAGGAGTTCCTCCTCAAACCACCTTACATTCATTCTTTACTTATGAGACTATAAATTAGAACCCCTAATAACTATTTGTCCCTCCTCGGATCATTCAACATCCTCGGACAAAGCCCAAGGCCCAATATATGAATAAGGGGTCTACTTCGAAGGACGTCCCCAAAACTCAAGTCCCTACAAATCTTCCTCCTCCTCCTCCTCCTCCTCCTCTTCCACCTGTAACCACGGTTGGGTTGCTCCCCAACCCTGACTTAAAAAAGAAGAGAAAGGTGCCAGAAGCGGAGGAGGGGGAAGTGATTCCTTAAAAGGGCACAAAGCAGCCCAAGAATGCCAAGGACAAACGGTCTCCCACCGCGGAGAGCAGGGAGGAGACCGGTATTGATATGCACCGAGGGCCGCGCACATGGGCTCCTTAGCTAGAAGTGGGGGATGCTCCTATTCCTTAGGATGCCACCATTTGGGAGTCCCAAAGAGGACATGCCACCCAACTCGCCAAGGCCCTAGAGCAGCCCCTCCTCCTCCCTAAAGATATGGAGGGCCTTAGACGCACCAGGCAATAAGACATGTTTATGTCTCTGAAGAGAGACCTTGCCATGGTAAGTCAATCAGCACCCTTCTGAGTTCAATGTTAGAATGTATGCTTATTCATATGCATATGTACTTGATCACTTTGCTATTATTATGTAGGTCACTCAACAAGTTTTCGTGGCCGAGGAGTGGGTAAGGAATGCTTGAGACTAAGTTAATGCTAAGGTCCACTCCCGAGCTAATGTTGAGAGGGCCCTTGGAGCCCTTAAGGAGGAGCATGTTGAATTGGCCAGAAAGCTGAAGGAAGCTAAGAATGCATGTCTGAGTGCTGAGGCAGGTTTAAAAACCACTGAAGCCTAAGCCGAGGACCAGCGCAAAAAGCTCTATACAACATAGCTTAAATTGGCCACCCAAAAGCAATTGTTATGAATCTTAAGGCTAAACTGAAGAAGGCTAAAGATGTAGTTGTAGAGGCGGTTCGTGTGGCCAAGGAAGCCACTAAGGCTGCGGAGAGAACATCCTATGAACGTGTGGTGATGGATACTCAGGCTCGGTTGGCGAAGGAGGTGGCCGTAATGTGCAGGGACTACTGCACCGAGTCTTAGGGAGTAACAATGGACCGAGCCGGAGTCCCTGCAGACTCTGAGCTGAGGAGGTCCAAGAATATCTTTTTCACGGAGGATATCCGAGAGATTATAGCAGAACTTCCTCCACCTACTACCCTTCCTTTGCCTCCTAAGGAGTAGCAATAGATCGGGTGGGAGTCCTTGCAGTCTCTGAGCTGAAGAGGTCCGAGAATATTTTTTTCCCGGAGGATATCCGAGAGATTCCAGCATAACTTCCTCCACCTACTGCCCTTCCTTTGCCTCCTCCTGAGTAGCCTCTCATCATTCAAAATTCTTCTCTTGATGCTGAGGTTGCAATTGAGATCGAGAAGGGCAAGGAGATGTAACCACCAGCTCCAGCCAGCCAGTCAGAAGATCAACTCACAATCAAGGATATGGTCTCCAAAGCTAAGGATGCTAAAGAAGCCAATCTCCAAGCAGCTGGCTCCAAGGGGGACTCTCACCCATCCAAGGCTTAGATGTAGGATTTGTCTTTGTTTTTGTTGCCATCATTTGTAACATATTTCTTCCTTTTAATCAATTAAAATACTTTTCTTCTTATTCTATGTGTTTTTATTTTATATGCCTTTAAGATTATTACTATTGCCAATAAACTTGAACTATTATAACTGTTTCTTTAATAACATCTAATAACAGCAACTTGTCATCAGCTTAAATAATTTGACTAAATATCAGCAACAAAAAGATTTGCCACATATTTGCACTGTGAATTGATCATTTTGTAATGAAGATCGAATCTAATATAAGTAAGTAACTTACTTTGTAAAAAATAGAAGGGGCAAACATCCTACATTCTGCCCAATACTTAGACAAACAAATGAGGACTTTTAGCCAGTTCAAAACCAACAATCCGAGGAGTTTAGGCGTAATCCTGGACCTGTTTCACCAATTAGTGAAGGACAAGTAAGTACTCCAATGTTAATACTTAGCAATATACCATCAAGTATTGATTTCCCTTAAGTATATGGTCTGGGGGATCAAGTATTGAATGTTAATTTCACCCAAGTATGTGGTCCGAGAGACCTAACATGTCTTAGGATCTGTTTAACACTTATAAAGATGCCATTGAGTGTTAATTTCACCCAGGTATGTGGTCCGAGAGACCTGACATAACTTAGGATCTGTTTAACACATATAAAGATGCCATTAAGTGTTAATTTCACCCAAGTATGTGGTTCGAGAGACCTGACATAACTTAAGATCTGTTTAATACTTATAAATATGTCATGAGTGTTAATTTCATCAAAGTATGTGGTCTGAGAGACCTGACATAACTTAGGATCTGTTTAACACTTATAAAGATGCCATTGAGTATTAATTTCACCCAAGTATGTGGTCTGAAAGACCTAACATAACTTATGATCTTTTTAACACTTATAAAGTTTGAACAATGGGAAATTTAATGCCTTTATACAACAAATGGACATATTGACAAAGAAAACTTTCATTAATAATAATACATTTTCAGGTTGTTTACATTCCAAGGGTGCGGTATTACATGTTCATCTAAGTTTTCTAAAAAATATGCCCCTATACCAGCCACTGAGGTGATGCGGTATGGTCCTTCCCAATTGGGTCCTAACTTTTCCCATGCTGGGTTCTTTGCAGTACCCAAAACCTTTCTCAATACCAAGTCACCAGACACTAATGGCCTCAGCTTTACATTGGCATTATAAGCTTGCTTGAGTTTGTGTTGGTAGTATACCAATTGAACCATTGCACTTTCTCTTCTTTCTTCAATAAAGTCTAAGCTCTTTTCTAGTAACTCATTGTTACTGCTTGGATTGAATAAGCAGGTTTTTAGCGTTGGGAAGTCGGTTTCTAAAGGAATAATGGCCTCGGCTCCATAGGTCATTGAAAAGGGAGTTTCCCCTGTTAACCTACAAGGTGTGGTTCGATACGTCCACAAGACATGTGGCAGCTCTTCCACCCATTTTCCCTTTGCATCATCCAACCTTTTCTTGAGTCCATTCAGTATGACCTTGTTAACAGCCTCGGCTTGTCCATTCCCTTGGGGATAAATTGGTGTAGAATATCTATTCATAATTCCCAAATCACAGCAATATCCTCTGAAAGATTTGCTATCAAACTGAAGGCCGTTGTCCGAGATGAGGGTGCGAAGGACCCCAAACCGGGTGACAATGTTTTTCCAAACAAATTTCTTGAGGGAAATACTTTGCACATCATCGCCACTGGTCCCAAACTTGAGGGAAATACTTTGCACATCAAAACCTCGTCCTTAGAGTGGACAGTCATCCTTTGGTTGAACTGGCTCACATGTTTTACAGGGTTCGTTCGACCATTGTAAATGGTAAACGTGGGCTGATGGAACCGCCGAGAAATTTTTGCCCTCTCTATCTTGCGCGTGAAAGGTGATTTGGAGATTTGATTCAACGTCTTGCTCAGCATTGCTTCCCAAGCCTTTACGAGGCGAACTCTTGTATCTTCACCAGTGGTGGTGCTCTTCATCGTAGGAGAAAGGCTCGCTTGGTGGAGTTTTTGACCTTTGCCTGTAACTAGCATCCTCTTCATCATTGGAGGAAACGTCAGAACTGGAAGGAGTTTGTTTCCGTTGTGCATGGTGCAGCTTCTTCTTTAAATTGTCAATCTCCCTTTGCATGGCTCTTTCGTTCTACTCTTAAGAGACATGACTCCCAACCCGAGAATGACTTTTACCAGTATGTGTGGTGTTTGTGCTACCTTCTTGATCTCGCTTGCATTCAAGGTTAAGGAAGTCATCCTGTCGCCTAGAACCCATGGATTCTTCTTGATGAGGACCTGATCCTACCATAGTTAGATGTCGTACTCACTATCACACAATATCTTCCCACAGATGACACCAATTGAAAGGACCCGTTTCACAGCCCAAACCCAAGTTATACTGTTGACATCCCATTTTGCAACCCGCATTTAACCTCACATGGAGAATAAAAGGGTAATTTTACATTGGAAATATGCATCTTGATTCTAGTCACTATATCCTTAATCTCATTTTACCAAAATGATCTTGATGTTGTAACAATCAAATTGACTGGTCATAAGCCCTAATCAAACCATCAGATTGAAAGTTATCATCAAATCAAGTTCTAATGGTCGAGATGCACTATCACAATTTGAGTCCGACTATATGTGATTATGAACAATTGATTTCAATTGGTTATAAGTATAATCAATTTGAGAACAATGATGTGTCATAATTTGATTGGTTATGACTACATTTTATGGTAGGGTTACACACACCTAATTAACTTGATTGTTAAACATTAATTATTTAATGAGTAATTTGTATAATTATATTTTAATTAGGGTAAATTTGGAACCAACTAAGTCTGAAATGAGAGTGATTGGAGCCATTTAATGTTGATTGGGAGCTAATTTGAGACATATTAATGCTAATTGTGCTGAAATCATTTTCTAACAAATGACTTATGCTCACCATTTCATTGATATCTCTCAAAATATTTTGAATCTATGAATGAGGTTAATTTTCCCAAAAACTAGACATCCGAGTCTTCAATTTGAGCACAAGAACGAGACAATCCCGATCAAAATTAAGTCAGATATGATTATTTGAAATTGACTCTACAAACTGTAACAACGGCTACGGGAAAACCAAATTTTGATTTGCTCCTCACTTCCACCAATCTTTTCATTTAATACACTAGATTTCCCCCAAGGCTAAAATGAGGTCTAGGTTTATGATTCTTTGTCAACCCTCATTAAATGACATTTCATTCCAAAGCACACAAAAAACCCCCTCTCTTGAGTTCTAGTGAAGTTGAGTAGTCTTGTCATATTTTGGTCTTCTTGAGACTCAAGGTATTGAGTGAGACTCACTCTTCTTCTTCTAGCTCTTCTTTTCCTCTACCAAGAGTTTTTTCCTCCACCATATGGATCTTGCATGAAAATATAATCTCTTTCCCTAACTTGTTTTTTGTGTTAACATGATGAGAATTTAGGATTAAAGCATGATAGTAACTATTTAAATTCTCTTGAATATGTTTGAATGTTCTTAAATGTTCTTATGTATTCTTCATATGTCCTTGGTTGTTCATCACATGATCATACATAACACTAACTTCGATCTTAAATCCACATAAAAAGACATGAAAAAGATGTTTGTTTAATAATTTTTTTAAAATTTTGAATCTAGGATATCACCATCCATACACATTCACTAGAGTTTATTTTTCAATCCAAATGTCATGCTTAATAAATTGAGTTAGGATTTATCACATGCACACACATTAAATTCAACATGCAAATTGATTGATAATATATTAGATGATGTGATATGAATGTTGGGCACCATAGTTTAGAAGACCGGTTTCACTGGGCAAGGTGGGTGTCTAACACCTTCCCACCTTGTAACATAGCCTCCGATCTTAGATTAAGGGTTAGTAGATCAAATGTTTATCCATGTAATTTTTGATTTTTAGATTGTAACTAGGAAACAAAGTCATGTACTTTATCTTAGATTGTATCAAGGACCAAAGCCATGTAATTTTCCTATGATCGATGTAAGTTTAATTACAAATTAATAAAATGAGGAATTTTTCAATTTTGGTTTTCTTATTTATTCCAATAATTAAATAAGTGGTGACTCCATTGTAAAACCCTTAATTTAAAGGGGAAAATATAACTAGTCAAAACTCTATTTTGAGAGGTAATAACACGACTCCACCCATTCACGTGGATTTGGCCCAACATCCTATAAAATAGGCCGGAGGCTCGGTCTCTCACATGTAGAATCTTGGCCCAGTGAGCCCAGTACAATGAATTTGTAGAGAGTGGGTCAAAAAACTAGTCCTTAATGAGTTGGACAACGACTAATACTGAATTAAATGACAATCAAACACCAATAAGAGATCCTGATATCAATGGTCATACAATCTAAGGAGGTCTCCTTTTATAAGTTGATCACAATTAGGTACAAATACAATTTAAATTGCTACAGTGCTTTATCTCATGAAATTTCTGATCATTTTCTCATGGAGGGTCTCTTACATTATATAACTCTCTTTGAATCATCTTGATCCTATACTTGTTGATCATCTGAGCCCTTACTTAAGTAAATGTCCCATCAGACACCCTATTTGGCTTTTTGTAAGTTGTGGTAGCCAAGACAGCACTGTTCAGAAGTCTTCTCCACATAAATGCAGCCAGAAAAGTAGTTGCAGTGCATTTAATGCGGTGGTAGCAGCTTTCCCTCAAATATTTTTGGGTTTCCTTCCTTCTTGTATGTTCATGAAGCACGTCCCTATAATTGGAGCTTCTTGGAGGATCATTCTAATTGCTAGAATACATACGTGAACCGCATTCGTCATATCCGAGGAAGAGTTCCTTCTTGGACCACCTTCCATTCATTCCTTACTTATAAGACTTTAAATTGGAACCCCTAATAATTATTTGTCCCTCCTCGGACCATTCAACGTCCTCGGACAAAGCCCAAGGGCCAATACATAATTTTGGGCCGTTATCTCTACACAAATCATAAAATTTTAATCCGATTTTTTTTTTTTTTTTTGAGAATCAATTTTAATCCAAATGTAATGGGTCATTTTTTTATTACATTTTTGTATGACCAAACCATAAGAAGATTAATTTTACCCCCCCCCCCCCCCCCACCCTCCTCTTTTTTAGCCTACGTACATTTTAGGAATAAATTCAATACAAATACATTGTTAGCTAAGTAATGCTACAGACACAAATTTTTTTACAACATTTTTACAAATTGATGTTGTGTCTAACTTCTTATTAGTTTTCATTTAGGCCCACTATTAACACAACTTTCTCATTTACTACTAATCATTCACTATATCAACAATTTGTAATTTTTTTTATAAAATAATTTATATCTCTAACATTACTCTTATTAGCTAGAACATATATAATCTTCAATCAATTAACTGCACTTTTTCCTTATATAGTACATGGATAGTTATATCATTTTTTCAATTTGGTAGTTAAGAAAATTCACATGATCCCTTATATGGAATTTGAGGTTAAAGTAAATATAATCATGAAACATTATGACCCATAACTTCTTGATTGCGACCCATAACAATAAGGTATCCTTTTATCCTTAAGTTTTACCATAGTAGCTCTAGAATTTGCTTAGGCCAAGAAGGATGAGTTGTAATAGCAAAGTAAAATATTACAATAAGGAAACAGGAAGCTTGCAGTATTATTTGACTACCGCAAACATATTATAAACCAAAATTAACTTTCGTATAGAATAAGGTAACATTAGCTTTATTTAATTATCTATTGTGGGCGCTTTCAAAAAAAAAAAAATATATATATATATATATATCTATTTTGGGCCAAATTTGTATACTTTGAATAATTGGATAAAATCACCGAAGTACAAACTCAATCCCATCCCATCACACCACCTGGGTTGCCTCGAAATTGATTTGAGGAGGGGATTGGGTAAGGGCATGTAGATTGAGTGAGACATCACATACCTACTTGTAAAAGATTATATAATAGGTACAAATGTACTATTGGGAATAAAATCAATAAAGAGAAATAATGACTTTGCACCCTAAAGTGAGAGACTAGAGATGTAAACGTAATATAATAGAATGCAAAAGTAAGGGCATATTGGCAAAGATCACACATAATTCCAATGAGTGGGATATGGGACCCATGTATGTGTGCAATAGGCTATGCGGAGTATCTTTGAGCTGGCGAAGAGCCCTTGCTTATAGTCAGCCTGTTTTTGTGTGTAAGGCACGTAATTGGGAAATTTACCGCAATATTTTCGCAACTTCTTACAGCAATTCTCACCTGTAATAAAGTGAGTTGGGTAAATAAAAAATAGTGACTTTATGGGTAAGTAATGGGAAATTATTCACGATCTGTCATATCAGTTATGACAAAAAAATTATAAAATAATTTGTAATTTTAGAACTACTCCACATAATTGAGACTATAAATTAAACATATTTTTGAGTATTTTAAATAATATTACACACTTTTTCAAACATTTTTTCACCCATACGTATATCAAAAACATCCAAACAATATTACTTAAACAACTTTACCAAACACCCCTAAATTAACATGAGGAAGATCTCACTTGTTTTTTTTTTGAAGATCTCACTTGTTACTACATAGATTTCCCCAAGACATAAAAGCTCCAGAGAGAGAGAGAGAGAGCTTTCCCTCTTTTTCTTACGTACTCGGATACTTTTTTACCAATTTAGCAGTACTTGCGTGCATATAAAGAAACAGTCAAAGATAAGAGGAAAATGCCAATGTTTGATTATGATATCATAGTTTATAAACCAAAGAAGAAGAAAGGGAGATAAAAAATTTAGAAGCACGTGTAATGTAGATAAGTACTCTATATTCCATGATTATTTAAAGTACTTAAAACATCCTTGGTGCTTTGCTAATTACTTGTAGGAAGAAGAGAAGAAGAAAGGGAGATAAAAAATTTAGAAGCACGTGTAATGTAGATAAGTACTCTATATTCCATGATTATTTAAAGTACTTAAAACATCCTTGGTGCTTTGCTAATTACTTGTAGGAAGAAGAGAAGACGAGGATGAGATTGAGACCCATAAGAGCATTTCCATCAACAATTCTAAAAAATTTAGTATTTACCATTTCAAAAACCAATTTTATAATATATAACACATCACTTTACAATATCCTTTCCATCAAAACTTCTATTTTTTTTTAACACTCAATTTAAATATTCTTTCTTTATTATTTTTTATTAATTTTTTATTTTTCCTCTCTTTCTCTCTCTCTCTCTCTCAACCCAATTATTCTCAGCATTGTCGGCCACCACATCCACCCACCTATACTACAACCATCACATCCACCCACCATTGTCACCACCAGCCACCAGCCAAATCCACCGCAACCACAAACAATAGCAAAAAAAATAAGTCCACATCCACCCACCACATCCACATCCACATCCATCGTTGGACAAAAAAAAAATCAACAGCAATCAGACCAAATCATCACCAACCATAGTAAGAAAAAAAGGAAAAAAAAAAACCCCACAAACCATGGCCAAATCGAACCACAACCCACAACCAAAAAAAACACACAAACAAAATCAACCAAATTGGACCACGACTCCTTCGATCCACGCTCCGACCTGTGCTCCATGGCTGACCACCAAGCTCCGTCTGAACATCAACGCCACCAAACCCAGATTGATTACCCTCTCCATAGTAATCCAACAAAGTCTCACCATCTCCATAGTAATCCAACAAAGAAATAGCAAAAAGAAACAAAACCCAGATTGATTACCGGAGTTCGGTGAACGCCAAGCCAGAGTTTAACGAAACCCATTGACGGCTCGGAATGCCGCTTCATCATTTCGGCATGGATTTCCGCCTCCGACATCTTCAACAAATCGGAAGGCTGAAGATCGGACTTGATAGGCCACAAACTGAATGACCCCTTGTGATAATAATTAATTAATTAATTTAGCCAAGTTATTAATTAATTAATTTATCATGCAAACGCGTGGTAATACAAACAAATCACTAATAAACTAATTATGCAACAAAAAATAAATAATACGGTGATTTGTTTACGAATGGGGAAAATCTAACGGCAAAAACCCCACCGGGTGATTTTCAAGTTACCACTCCCGAAACTCCACTATTATCACAACAAGCGGTTACAAGTAAAGGAATCTCAAGTACCTTACCAACCTACAGTTGAACCCTTATCCCAATACTCAATTGGACTTGTTCTGTATTGACAGTTCCCCTTTCTGATGCATGACTCCAAAGTACGTGACTAACCAATTGCGCAGATCCCAGTACGCGACTTCAATCACCAACTAAGAAGATTGTTAGTTGCAAAATTCTTCAGTTCATCCACACGATGAAGATCAAGAAGATACTTGGTCACAAAACCCTATGGTGCACATACACAGCAACTTCTTCAAGAGAAAGAGATGAACTAGGGCAAGAATTTCGTCTCCAGTCACAATTTGCTTGGACAGAGTTTGCTCAATGCTTGTGCAACTTGTAAATTGTTTGACGGTCTTTAAAACAATCCTTTTATATGTCTAGGGTTAGGAGAAAAGAAAGCCCAAAGACATATTCACGGATCCCAAGAAAATCATATCAGAATTTTGAAATTCTTAAACATCGACAGATAGAAGGTGTCGAGCAGCTGTCGAGTACACGGGGCTTGAACAGCTTTCTTAAACTCGATAGATGCAGCTGTCAAGCCAACTGTTGAGCTTTAATGAATTTGCACTATCAGCTTGTTTTTTTGGACAGACTTGAAGGCTTCAACACTTGATCTTGAAACATGATTTCTTGAAGTATTTAAACACATCCTAAATCTACCCAAATATAAGTAAAGTGCGTTTTGTCAAAGGATTAGCCAATTACATAAAATCATGACATATGTTCTTAATATGTGAACCACATATGTCCTAACAGGACTCACCAGAGTCAAATCACAAACCCATATTTGAAGAAATTTCTCATTGGAGTCTCAGATTCTAGCTCAGTGAGAAGCAGAGAGAAAGAGAGAAAAGATAGAGAGAGTGAGAGTGAGAAAGGAGTCTGAGTCTGAATCTAAGGAGAGAGAGAATTAAAAGTATTAAAAAATGATAGCATGATGCTACAGTGCGGTCTCAAAAAAGAGAGTGCACTATAGCAATATTGCAATTTTTTTAGCATATGCAATCTTTGATGGAGCAGGTTTTTGGGTTATACATGCTAAAAAAATAAAAAAAATAAAAAACATCTTTTAGCATATGCAATCCTTAATGGGAATGCTCTAAGCAAACTCCTAGACCTACCCCAAAAGAATGCATTATACATGACTAGGTCCCTTAAAGTAAAGTACTTATAAACCCTTATCCATGCATCTTCCCTTCTTAATTAATGAGGGCAATACCAAAACAAAAGGGGGTATCTTGGGTCTCGATCAGAACAAAACCTATTTGGTTAGGTTAAAATCCAATTCTGATATGAATTCAACGTATTTAAGATTCTACTGTTATACTATTTCAAATTCGACAATTTGATTTTCAATTAGATCCTTAAGATGTGTATATAACTAGATCAAAATTGGATCAGCATAGATTTAACTTTAACTATACTCAAATGCCAACAAACTATATTAATAATGACCCAGCTTTTTTTTAAAGATGAACTGGCCATTCATTTATTTAAATAAAGCAGTCTAACATTATGTCCGATAACAAGGGGCATAGTATATAGGAGCCTATTCCCGGCCCATTTGGTCATTAACAAGACATTGAGAGACATTAATGGATAAGGGTCCATCGGTAAAAATAGACAAACTAACCACAACGCTCAATCTATGTGAGAAGTAGGAAAGTATGATGGGCTGTGATATGATTTAAAAATAGATGGAAAGTGAGTTGCTTAGAACAATTGATAGGAGGTTAGGCATCTTTGCAAAGAACACATAGTTCTCAAAGAAAAGCTCTCACACTTATTTCAATCAATTTTCAAAAACTGATTACAAAGTAACTTCAATGTACTTATACTAGCTATTTGGCATTGGTAGCTGAAAGCCAGAATTTGTGCTAAAACACAAGAGTTTGTTCAAACCCCCAAATAAAAATTACGGCTAGATTGTTTTTACACTACTTAGACTAAGTGCAAAACAAAAATAAATAAGCGCAATGAACCGATAACACTACCCGAAGTCATAATCATCCATTATCAACAATAAAATGAAAGTTTAAAGAGTAAGAAAGAGAGATGCAAACACAAGATAACACCGAGACGTATTATCGAAGAGGAAACCGAAGAGCTCGACGAAAAACTTTTTTGCGATCCTCCAAGTCGAAATCAATCCACTAGAGAATAAAGTTAGAGTACACGAATAACAAAATACCCTCCAAGCCTAGTCTACCCCATGTATTTGAGCCCTCCAATCTCCTACTACCAACTGACTTCTTGAAGCCTTGTCTTCTCTAGTTTTTCGGATCCTGCAATTCAACCCAATTGCATCCACCAATAAATGACTCTTTCTAATACTTCCCAGCAACACCAAAATCTCACTTTACACTCAGAATGAGTGTGGTAAGTGTTTGAACTAGCAACCTCTCAAAGATCTAGAGATGGAGAAGTAGGAGTTGAGGAAAACTACAAGGGAATGTGTAGATGATTGTGAGTATAACAATTTCTAATTCTTAAGTGTATTTTCTAGGATTTTCTCTTTGAAAAGCACTCTTTGCTACTAACTGACTTCTCAGAGCCTTATCTTCTTTAACTTTTCGGATCCCGCAATTCAGCCCGATTATATCCACTAATGAACGGCTCTTTCCAATGCTTCCCAACAGCACCAAAATCTCACTTTACACTCAAAATGGGTGTGATAAGTGTTTGGGCTAACAACCTTTTAAAGATCTAGAAATGGAGAGGTAGGAGTTGAGGAAAATCATAAGGGACTGTGTAGATGATTGTGGGTATATATAACTATCTCTAACTCTTAAATGTATTTTCTAGAGATTTCTCTCTGAAAAGTACTCCTTACAATTTGTGGGTAATGAGGGTAGTGTGGGTAAATACTTGGTAAAGCAAAACACAACTTTTTGTCAAATAGAGATTTTCATGGGTCCTTCGCAACTTGACCTTTCTCGCAAGATAGTCGCGAAAATGACAACCTGGTACGACTTTTCATTTTCCAGTCATGTGCTCTACATGTGGCTTTTTCGCGAGTTGCTTCTCATGAGCTACTCGCGAGCCAGTCGCGAAATCCACTTGTTCAACTTTTGAATCTTGATTCTTCACCGATTTCTCACACTCATCCCTTACAATTAAACTTACATACATACAGGAAAAATGATTGAAAAAATTACAATTAAATTTGCCACGGAATAAAAATCCACACAACATAATATGAAATCACAACTTTACCTTAGCCTTGTAGACAGATGACAAATGTCTAAATCCTATTTGGTCAATGCTTATGCAATCATCTAACGAGCTTACTAATTAGTTACAAGAAAATTTATAAATTGCTACTTGAAATGCCTGACATCAGGGTGTCCTGTCGTCACATGGTTAGTAACTTGATCAACAATTTGATGTCTGTTTCCATACAAAGTACATTCCCACTCCTCTTAATGTTTAATGCTTACAAGTTCCATCAATCACATTAAATACTACTTGACACGTGATCTAATCTCAGCCTCTTCAAGGGACGTGGGGTGTCAGTCCTTTTTTTTTTTTTTTTTATGGGAACATATCAATTTCATTGAAAAGAAGCTGGAATACAACAGAACCTGAAAAATTACAGCAGAAACCGAAATTGGATTACAACAGAACCTGAAAAAATTACAACATGTCATCAATTAAAATCTGTTGAATGAGAGGAGGAGAGACCTCCTTCCATGTGTGAGAGTGACCCGTCAGCTTTTCATCTCTAGCTAACTCATGGAAAGCCCTGTTGCCATCCTTTTCAGATAGAGTCTCTAACCCTTGGAATCAATGGACGAGAAAATGCCCATAATACCCTTGATAGAGTCCCTATATTCCAATCAAAGGTTTGATAATTTAAAAAAATTTCCTTTCATCCAATGTGTGTCAACTTTGATGTCAAAGAACCTTCACAGTTTCACACTAACCCGGGTTGGTCATTGGTGTAGTGAATGGATAAGTGTAAAAATATCAATGTCAAATTGATCTGTAAAAAGCCATTGCCTCACTTGTCAATGATAATTGGTGCATGACTGTCATCATAATGAAGACAAGCGGTGTAGCACAACGCATGGCCGACGTTCAAGAGCCCTAGTAGAGTAGTTGTAGTAGCAAACTATATTAATAATTGATTACAACTGCAAGCTAGAACGTCCTCTTAATAGCTTTTTAATTATGCTATTGAAAAAAAACAAAGAAACAAAATGAACAAACAAAAACCTCAACAGCAACCTTACGTCCTTGCGGCTTACGTTGATTTGGCTCTCCCAACCACAAATAGCAAAAAGGGACTCATTGGGCCCTCAAATTACACAAGTTTATGATAGAACTCTATGTGAGACAGTGAGAGAGAGTATTTGGACTGGCATTATGTGGGTTACAATTTATTGAGCCTGACCGAAGAGGGTGTGGCTCAAATCAAATCCATCTAATTAGTGGGCTGCTTTTAATTTATCCATCAATTTTGACTTGCCATCTATTACCATTAACATTTTTTGTTTCCTGACATATCTTTCCTTCATTGGATTGCTTAAGGTATGTAGAGTAGGACCACCCTTGTCTAAAAAAGAAGGAACTAACAAACAAAAAGAGGAAAGAGGGACACTACAGAGCCAAACGTAGAGATGCAAGAAAAGAAGAGCTAGCAAAATACTAGCAAATAGGAAAAAAAGTAAAGAGACGCACAGAGTTTTTTTTTTTAAAAAATTTAAACATTAGCGACCACAGTGGGAGTCGAACCCACGACCTTTTGATCCGAAGTCAAACGCGCTAATCCACTGCGCTATGCGGTCTACTTGACGTTCATTTATACAACCCTTTTATTTTATCCAAAGTAATTCCTGCATGAGGATTGAGAATAAACAAACTGAATACAGATACTTATCACTGATGATCATATTAAATTGCAACCAAATAATACACCTAATATGCATTTTATCGGAAAATCACAATTCTATTTGTATTCAATATGATTGCATCGGAAATTCCTTAAATCACAAGTAGGTATTTTGTGGTTAATGTCAACAAACATCTTTTGACATCTTTAACGAATATGACCTGAATTCAAACCCATCCTCCCACTTGAAAAGTATTAAAAGAAAAAAAAAAAGATGTTGATATTGATGTTGATGTTGAATTAGATGTTGATGATAAACCAATTGTTAATTTACTTTCTAACAATGATAGCTCTTGTGCTAACTTTGCACCAATTCTTGATGATTCTAGACAATTCATAAACCAAATCCCATCCTTGAAGATCAGCCAATGCTTTAGGGAAGCAAAGGCTTATGCTGATGTGCTTGCTAAGAAAGGTTCCCACTTTTAGCATGATTTTGTTATTCTGGACCCTCCGCCTATGGAGATTGCCCAGCTTTTAATTAGAGACTCTTCGGGGTTATTTTGTAATCAACTTTGTTTGGACCCAGCTGCCTTGACTGCTGGGTAGTTTGTTTGTTTATATATTTCCCTATTTACCCCCCAAAAAAAAAAAAAAAATAGACATCTTGTGGATGCCAAACACACAATAGTCATTAATTAATATATTTGTTGAACACTAGTGGAAAAGTAAATAAAATTTGACATTTGGTTATGGGTTTGCAAATAAAAAAAGGAAAAAAAAAAAAAAAAAAAAAAAAACTAGCCTCTTATGTCTAATCCAAAAATGTGATGTCCCTCTAATAAGAAAAAAAAAATCCTATATTCCTAGCAAGATAATGCTTAAAAATAACTTATAAACATATCATACAATACCAAATAACTTAATACAGATGGATCTTCAATTGGAAACCCAAATAAGGCTGGAGGAGTTAGGCTTTTGCGAGACAATGTTGGTGGATGGATTAAAGGACTTGCAAGTATTATCTAAATAGTGTTATGGCATGGGTATAAGCTCTTAGAGACAGTGGCGATTCCAGGAATTTTTCTTAAGTTGTTCTTTAAGAAGCATAAATTATGCAATCTAATAAAAAGATAAATTCATATATTGACAACAACAACAATAAAAAAACATGCAAATACATAAAGTTTACAATTGTCTTCTACGACTTTTCATATTTTAAAATCAGTGCATGATAGTCTCATTATTGATATTACAAGCTACATCTTTTTCAATGTACACAACTAAATAATCATTCATCCACTAAATGTAGAACAAATTATGAAGCAAAAATTAATTTTATTGACATAAAAAAAACTAAGAGAGTTCCCAAATTTTTTTTGAAGGGTAGACAAATAAAAATTTTTAAATTATTATATATATAAAAATTCAGATCAGGATGGTCCTAGGACCACCTTGGTCTTAAGGTGGAGCCGCCCCTGCTTAGAGACGGTCTTCCACTAGCAAAGGATTTAGAAATTTCAAACTTGATAATGGAGCTGGATGCTCAGGAATAATTTTATTGGAAATAATTCATTATCACCTCTACTCACTGATTATAGGAACCTTTTAATGACCTTCTTTCATAAGCGGATTGAGCATATCTTCCGAGAAGCTAACTGATATATGAATGCCTTATCAAAACTTGAAAATTCCAATGACTCTACTTATGTTTTATTTGAAAATCCACCGTGGTGAATAAATTTATAGTCCTCAATTGGGAGGGTGTATTTTGTAATAGACTTATGATTATTTAATCTGTGCTATGCTATGCCTTATCCTACCCAAAAAAAAAAACTTAATTCATCATTTCCCTTTTCTTCGTTTTTGTTACGACATATCTTCCACAAAACTTTTTTGTCAAAAAAATATAGCTAAGTAGTTGCTTTGCATGACCGATTGTTTACTTCACACTTGTAAAAGGATAACGCTAATAAAAATTACAAAGAATTGAGATCTAGAAATCATCTCACACACTTTGAATACTCATAACTTGTCCAAAGATAATAAAAATAATACTCATCTATATCTATATTGATAAAATAATATAAAATGTAAACACTAGTCCCTCCACATGTGTTATGTGCATGTTAGAGGTTTTTAAAAAAAAATAAAAAATAAAAATAAAAAGTATAAATCAATATAAACGCATTTACTTATTTTTTTTATCAAAATAAATTTTTTTTTTCTTTTTTCCTTTGTCAAGAAGCTTTATTAGAAACTAAAATTACGCAATTATAAGAAATATTGGTAATTACTAATTATAAGTTCTTTTAGTACAAAAGTTGGAAAAAGTAGGGAATAACTTTTTTTTTTTTACTAGTAATATTTAGGTGTGTGCTCCATAAATATTATTAATTTTATTATTATTTTAAAAAAAGTGTGCATTCAACTCACAAACTCCAAAAAATCAATCCACCCTCTTAGAAGTATGTAGTTAAATGATTAAATTTATCATATTCCAATAACTCAAGTTTTTGGGACAACTGGTAATTTAACACAGTATCAGACCAAGATGTTCTAAATTCGATCAATGTCTCATTCACTTTACCTCCCATTTAAATTTTCACAGATTAAGCCTTACCTATTAAAAGGTATTTTTGGCCCACATGTGAGGAGGAGTGTTAAAAGTACATGGTTAAATGATTAAATTTACTTTATTCTAATAGTTTAAACTTTTGGGACAATCGTTAATTTAACACATCCTAATGCCTTGGGTTGGATTTGCATGAGTTGATAGGTTGGGTTGGATCTTAAAATTTGTTTAAAGCTTGGGTTGTATTGGGAAATTTTTTAACCCAAGTAACCCAACACAACCCAACCCATTCTATTAATAGTTAAAAAAATATGAGTATTTTAAGTTAATTTATTTGATTTATTTTGAATTTTAATACTTGATTTAAATTTGTGATTTAAATTAGGAATTGATGAGGTTCCCTATCAATAAAAAAAAAAAAAAGAAGAAGTATAATTAGAGTTTTCTTCCTTTCTCTCATTATAGGTGTATCTGGTGTGATACAATGCAATATAAAACAAGACAATGAAATTCAATGTAAAGGATTATTTTGAGATATAGTTTAGATGAAATTGGAATCTTAAGACCAATTGTGTAACTCTAATTATTTATTAAAATTGAATAATGAGCTTGAATAATTGAGTAAAACCAAATTTAAACAAAACAACTCTAACCTAATGATCCAACAAAACCCAACCAGGGTAGGTTTGGTAGTGTGGATTAAACTAATTAGAACTTATTGTATTTTTGGATAAAGAAACTTAATATTAAACAAAAATTCAAATTAAATTATGATTGATATTTTAATCTGTATTGGACACTCTTTTATATAGAGAATTAAGATTCAAATTCCCCGTATGTTGTAACTTGTAAGTATTAAGTTATTAAAAAATAATATTTTAATTTGTATTTTTCATTAATTAATATTTATTAATTTGATTTTGTCATACATTGATTAGGGACTAGTCTATAATCTATAATTTATAATAGGACTTTTGACTTTTGACTTACTTTATAATATTTTACCACATAAATTTTTGTGTCTCACAATTTTACATGTCAAATTCTAATATATATTTTTGAATTGGACTTAAATTCTATTATAGATTTAAACCCCAATTAAATAATAGAACAAATAATTCAATATACAAACACAATCATAATAAAAATCTATTAACAATTATTATAATATTATATTATATTATCTCGAATAGTTTCATTATCTAACAAAACCATTATCATAAATGTCATAAATATTGAATTTGATATACAAACATAATCACAATAAATTTCTATTAATAATTATCACAATTATCAAGTTTCATGTTTTTTTTTTTTAAAGAAACTATTAAGTTTGATATTTTATATGCAAAAAAAAAAAAAAAAAAGAATATTTTTTTTGTAGATAAGGAAAAAAAATCTAAGACTACACATCATATCATATTATATATAATAAAAGTTGGGCTTAGAAGCCGTGGTTGCTCCACGTGACTTCACCAAATTATAGAAATTTTATTAAATTTTTAGATTTTTAACGAACTAAAAATGAATAGTATACTAAAATTCATGTCTAAAAAAAATTGCAGATTAATATTAGATTAATCAGGACGCTAATTCATTCTTATCTCTAATTCAAAAAATCATGACTCTAATTCATTTTTATCTCTAAAAAAAAAATAGTGCTTCACGTAAGAATATATATATATATATATATATATATTAATTTTAACCTAAACAAAAAAAAAAAAAAAATGTAATATCAATCTAGCTAATAAATATAAATTCTTTATGTTGTTATCTTCTTCTCCTATAACTTCTAAGTTGATTAAAAACTTTAATTTGATTACAATCCAAACTCTTCATCCAATCCCTTCCTTCACTTTTTTATTCTTTGGATAAACACTAAAATTTAATATAGAATTATGATCAACGTTAATGTAGAGTTCTAACTAATTGATACGCATGAAGCCCAGGTCTACGTTAATTGATACAGATGACACCTTTTTATCTAAAAAATTTCAAATTAGGTGCCTGATTTTTTTTTTTTTAAATTGTAAATAAATCATCTTTAGATAACTTTAAAAAATAAGTTACATTGAGTTTTACTTCTTCTTCTTCTTTAGATAACTTTAAAATTCTAAACTGATTATGACTTTTTTTTTTTTTTAAAAAAAATCTATCCTATTTCCTTATTAGCATCATTCACGTTTACCTACTTCTTCTTCTTCTTCCTTTTTTATTTATTTATTTATTTTTAATTTTTAATTTTAAAATTTTTTTTATTATTATTATTACTTACGTTCATGTCATTGTTGTCAACATTTTTTTTTTTCATTCAATCTATATGACATTTTTATTTTGCGGATAAAACATATATCCTAAATTAACTCTTCTTCTCTTATAATTCCTAGAGTGATTAGAAATCTAACTTCCTTACAACTGAAAATTTTCTATATATATTCCATTTTTCGGTGTATTCTTATATATTCTTAGGCATAACAACTTCTTATTTTCTCCCCCCCCCCATTATTATTAATAATTCTCATTCTTTTTATAATTTCTATGTTGTTTAGAAATCTAACTCTCCTTTGTTTTTTTTTTTTTTTTTTTTTTTTCCTTAGGCAATTTGATGTCTATGAAATCTATAGGGCCACATTTTTCAGGCCAAGCCCAAAATGCATGGAACATTAAACCAGCGAGCCAAGTACAATGAATTTGTAGAGAGTGGACCAAAGAGCTAGGCTATAGTGTATGGACAACGGTCATCATAGTGTTCTTTACGATCAAGTTGAGATGGACCAGGTTAATCTGAGAGGATTGGTCCTCGGCCCGGCCTAAGGACCCCTTTTTTGGGGCCTCTCGTGTGTTGGGGGGGCGGGGGGGTCAGTACAAGTTTTTATCAAACCTACCATCCAAAGTATTACAGGTATGTATTTCTCTTCTTTGTTTTGGTGTTTTTTTCCAACAATGGTGGACAAGTACGTATCTCATGCAAGCATACATGAATTTAAATTGCTTTTCAATATTTTGAATGCTTTATTATTTGCTAGATGTGATTAGGCACAAAAGTATATGCTTTATTATTTTTTTGGATCGTTTAAATACACCACTATTAAGTTAATAGGATTTTTTATATAATTTTTTTAAACAAAATAAAATTTATTTTTTCAAATTGGATTTATTCATGTTGTTCCCTTTTTCTTTTCTTTTTTTATATTTATATTTTGAATATTATCACTTAATACTTATTTATGTAAAGTATGCATAGTATTATGTATTGGTTTGCAACATTAATTGATATTTTTTGCTAATTATTAGTATAATTTTTTATTCCCAAAAAATTTTCATTAATCATTTTTTATTTTGGTTTTTAATTGCAAAATTTTGAAACTTTAATTCCTGAATTTCATAATCTTTAAAAAGTTACCATTCTTCAAATATCACTTTTTTTGTGCATTGATTAGTTTTACTCTTGAGCCATCACTATAAAATAAGGTTTTTTTCCTATGTAATTATTGAACTTATTTGACTAAAATAGTAAAATCAAAGTTGAAATGATAGCTATTTTTTAAAATTTTATTTTAAAGCGGTCATAGACTCATATGCAACTTTACCATCTATGTGGTTCTATTTAATTCAATTTAATTTTCTTCTTGATTTTTTTTTTTTTTTTTTTTTTTTTTTTTTTTTTTTTTTTTTAAGGTTTGTCATAAAAGATTCCAAGCATATCCTAAGAAAGGTTTGTAATCATATGTAGATTCATTAAATGCAAAATTCATATGAAATAGTTTGATACATGTAACTAAAAATAATATTATAACACAACTAATAAGAATTATTTATTTTATTATAATAATTATTAAAATATAATAATTATTTTTACATATATTCTATAAATTTTTTTTTTTCATAAAATCGTGCAATACACAGACCTTTAATTAGTTTTTGTGTTATAATTTTAATATGATAAATTATAATTAATAGAAAAAAATAGTACATATATATAAAAGTAATAGATAATCATCATAGTCAGCCATATAAGGTAATTATGAATAAAAGTGTGTAGTAAAAGGTGTAGTACTCTCATTACTCATAAATCATATTTTATTTTCTCTTGCATTATTGACTAGTAAAAGTAAAACCTGTATTCCCATCCATCTATAGTTTATATCTCTCTCTTCTAAGGTTTATCCTATTTCCTTTAAATTCCAAAAGAGCCCCTAAAATCAAATTTCTGTTCCAACACTAGCCCCATCTTTTACACTTACTTTTCCAACACACCCTTGCCCTTCGATTCTCGTACCTTTTCACTCTTTTTCTCTAATTTCCGAAAAGCCCCAAATTCTAGGGTTTCCATCAACCTCAAAGTCCCTGCAACACCATTTCTGGTATTTCTTCTTCTCTTAAATTAGGATTTTAATTTAATATTAATGTATATTTCCCAATATTTTACTTGTATTTTTATTATTTTTTGTTTAATTATTAATTACCTGTAATGATATTCTTCTTCATGGGTTTAATCCATTTTTCAAAAATATTATAATGTGGTTCTGTTCTGTAATTCAATATCATGAATTTGATGGACTAAAAATTCATGGGTTTTTGAAAAAAAAGGGTCTTTCTTTGATTGCTGGTTGGATAATCATATAGCCTTTGGATTGGTGCTTTGTTGCTGAGCTGATTTAACATTTAAGTTAATCACCTATGAAAATTAAGGTTACCCAGTTACTTTTTTATCATAATTTTGACATGGATATGATTTAGAGTGATAAAAAGACATGGGGTTTTGTTGTAACTTTAGTACTGTAACATGATGTGTTTGTGCTTTGGATTGGTGGTGCAGTGTTTTGGAAATGGGGCTATGCAATCTGAGTTTGTTTGGTTGGCAGTGTTTGTGATGGTATTGCATTTGATTGGGTTATTAGATGATAAACTGAATTGGGTTTCACATTTTTTATGTGTAACCTTCCCCAAAAAGACAAAAGGGATGCTTATCATGCTTTTCAATTTTAACATGATATTTTTTCTGATGACTTGTAGTGAGGAAAGTAAATTATAAGAATTTAGTGTAGTTTGCCCGTGTATACCCCTCAGTGCATTGCATAGTATGATGTTAGCATGTTAACTGTTAAGGTGTCAAGCCATAAAAAAAATGTTCTAATCTTGTTTACCTTTATATTGTGCTTTACTTAAGATTAACAAACATAAATGTCTAGGAAGTAGGAAAATGGTCTCAATGATATTTGGTAGTTTACTTTGATCACTGAAATACTGGATTATGTAGATGTTGTTTAATGGAAAATTTGTCCACAGTGTGAAATTACATTTGGCCTCTCACTACATATTTACAAAACATCTTCATAATACATAATTTGAGTGTTATATATATAAAAAAAAAAAAGAAGAAGATAAAAGATAAAAGAAAAAAAGAGTAATTTGAGTGTCAAATATTACCCAGTCGTCATTGAATTTCTCCTTGCCCTTCTAAAATCCATTTTAATGATTAATTTGGCTGTTGTAATGATGTGTTTGGTTAATTAGTTTTCCTCTTACATTGGGCTGGTGTCTTGATTCTAGATATACGGTAATTTGCTGTGCCCGTCATTACCATTTAG
Organism: Quercus robur; assembly: GCF_932294415.1. NCBI lineage: Eukaryota > Viridiplantae > Streptophyta > Magnoliopsida > Fagales > Fagaceae > Quercus > Quercus robur. Next base: position 84,888,218 of record NC_065535.1, read on the forward strand.
TTGGTTTGACAGATTTTTTGTCAATTGAAAATAATTATGACTCTATTACCAATTGGCCGATGCTTTCACTCATTTATATTTTTATTGGTAAGTTACCCATGCACCTAGTGTATTATGAACCCATGACCTCACCCTTCATTCATTCTCATGGGAGAAGGAAATGCCATTTGAGCTAAGAGTTCGTTGGTCTGCTTTCATGTAATAGATCCTGATATATCAGTGTTAAGGTTATTAATGTTGTTGTTTTATGTGGAGAACTGTTTATATAATTATTTGCATTCTGTGGCAGTTTCATCAATTCAATAGCCTATACACTTCCAATAAACCATTACCTATCTGGATTTTGGATGTCCCATAGAAAGTGGATTATTCCATTATCCATTCTGTTTTATTATAAATTGAAATGTATTTTACTTAATAAAAAAAATTAAAATGTATTTTGTTCTATGAATTTAAAGTTAACTCTTTTTTTTCCCCCTTCTATACACTTGTCTAAAAAGAGCATTATAAGTAATAATGAATGAATATTCTGGACAGTTTGGTCATGCGTTCATATTTCAGTCAACTTATGAATTTATAAATTTTCTAGACAAAATGAACAAATTCAATTTCGTTGGAACATTCTTGCAAACAAAAACTTATTGATGCATTTTATAACCACCAGTGTTTATATGCATGATGGGCCTTTATATACATGGTCATTATTACCATCACCAAGCACTATAAAGACAAGTTTTTAACTTATTTTTTTCTTTTTCTTTTTAAAACTGAAGTTCATTGCAATGGCAAGGGGAAAGCTTATATTAATTTGCCAATCTGGTGGTGAGTTTGTCACAAATGAGGATGGATCAATGTCATATACTGGAGGAGAAGCACACGCTGTAGATATCAATCGTGAAACCTTATTTGATGATCTGAAATTAAAATTAGCTGAAATGTGGAATTTGGAATATAAATCCCTATCCATCAAGTATTTTCTCCCTGGAAACAAGCAAACTCTAATCACTTTATCTAATGACAAAGACCTCAAAAGGATGTATGACTTTCATGGGAGTTCAGTAACTGCTGATGTTTTTGCCATGGGGAGAACAGGTTTTGATCGTGAAGCCTTGAACAATGGTAACAGGTACTTCTTTCTTTCTCCCCACCCCTCTCTTTTTTTCCATATATTCTGCTTTGTTTGTTCTCTCCTGTTTGTACAAGCAGGGTTGCTCTACGTTTCTTTCTTTTTGAATTATTATAGTGAAAGATCAAATTTTGACTCTTTGTTTTATAATCTCTGCCCAACTAGTTCTGGAGAATACTAAAATCCTGTTGCTTTTTAATAAAATGATGGCAATGACTTCCTGTACTTTATATGGTGAATAGTAACTGATAATAGGTTGGTCATTGAGGTAAATTTGCAAGTTTTGCTTGCATTGAATCACATTAGTCATCCCTTGCAGAGCATGTGGGATAAAACTTGCTGAAACTGTAACCCCTATTGCTGCCTGTACTACCTCCGCAGCTGCATGTCATGCTGCTACTGCTACCCCTGTTGCAACATATACAACTGCAGTACCCAGTAATGCTAATTCCTCCACGAGTCCTGAAGCTATCACCCCACTTGCTGCAGTCCCTCTTCCTGGAGGAACACCTGCTGATTCTGTTAGATCTGTCAAAGCAACTGCCAAAAGTCCTACTGGAGCGATCATTAATTCAAACCTTTCTTCTGCCTATACTGCCACTGAGAATCTGGATGCTGCTAATTCTAGTCCTTCTGGTTCCGTTGCTGTTGCCACTGATGCAACTGCCCATGACCCAACCATAATTGACATGTGCTCTACACCTGCTGATACTGTTAAGAAACGCAGGCGAACTGCATCCTGGAAAATTGGTGCAAATGGTCCTGCCATTGTCGCTGTCACTGACTATGTTGAGGAAAAAAGGAAAATTACCTCTAGAAAAAAGAATATCCAAAATCTCAGCATTGCAGTAGTAGCTGATGATTTGAAGCAACAAGGAGATATAGTACCCTGTGAAGATGATTCCAACAGTTCACTTTTTCTTGCTAGTTCAAATGATGTTCCACCAGACAAACTAGTTGAATCTTGGAAAGCTGGTATTGTTGGTGTAGGTCAGGAGTTCAAAGGTGTGAAGGAATTTCGTGATGCACTGCAGAAATATGCTATTGCGCATCGTTTTATGTACAGGTTGAAGAAGAATGATACTAATCGTGCAAGTGGCATATGTGCAGCACAAGGCTGTTCTTGGAGGATTCATGCATCCTGGGACTCATCTTCACAATCATTCAGGATAAAAAAGATGAATAAATCACATACATGTGGAGGGGAGTCTTGGAAGTCAGCTCATCCATCAAAGAATTGGTTGGTGAGTATCATTAAGGAAAAATTACGAGATAACCCACATCACAAACCAAAGGAAATCGCTAACAGCATTCTTAAGGACTTTGGAATTGAGCTGAATTATACTCAAGTATGGCGCGGAATTGAGGATGCCAGGGAGCAACTTCTGGGTTCGTATAAAGAGGCATATAATCAGTTGCCTGAGCTTTGTGAGAAGATGGTGGAGGCAAATGCTGGTAGTTTTGTTAAGCTTTGCACTGCTGAAGATAAAAGATTTCAGCGTCTTTTTATATCATTTCATGCCTCAATATATGGTTTTGAGAATGGTTGTCGCCCCCTTCTTTTCCTTGACACTACATCTTTAAAATCAAAGTACCATGAGATTCTGTTGACAGCTACTGCATTGGATGGGGATGATGGTATTTTCCCTGTTGCATTTGCTATAGTAGATTCTGAAAATGATGATAATTGGCAGTGGTTTTTGGAGCAGTTGAGATCTGCAATATCAACTTCACGATCCATAACTTTTGTCTCTGACAGAGAGAAGGGTTTAAAGAAGGTAGTACTTGCAGTATTTCACGATGCTGGTTATGGTTACTCAATTTACCACCTTATGGAAAACTTCAAGAAAAACTTGAAAGGCCCATTTCATGGAGATGGAAGGGGTTCTTTGCCTGGCACTTTCGTTGCTGCTGCCCAAGCAGTCCGACTTGATGGTTTTAGAATGTGTACTGAGCAAATTAAACGGGTTTCTTCAAAAGCATATGATTGGGTCATGCAAATTGAGCCAGAATATTGGACGAATGCAGTATTTAAAGGTGAGCGCTATAATCATATTACAGTAAATGTTGCTGAGTTATTTACCAACTGGATAGATGAAGTGCGGGAGTTACCCATAATACAGAAGATAGAAGTGCTAAGGAGTAAGATGATGGAGTTGCTTCATACTCGTCAAATTGAAGCAAGTAGGTGGTCTACAAAACTTACTCCATCCAAGGAGGAAAAATTACATGAAAAAACTCCTAAAGCAAATGGCCTTAAAGTCTTAATCTCATCTGATACCCTATTTGAGGTTCACGATGATTTAATTAATGTTGTGGATATTGATAAATGGGAGTGTAGTTGTCTAGGATGGAAAGCAACTGGGCTACCTTGCCACCATGCTATTGCTGTCTTTAATTCTACAGGTAGGAATGTGTATGATTATTGTTCAGGGTACTTCACAGCTGATAGCTTCCGTCTAACTTATTCTGAATCCATAAACCCTGTATCTGCTATTCCCAAGCCTTTGAGTGATGGAAAAACTGCCTTAGATTCTCCGCAAGTACTTCCTCCTTGCACCTCCCGGCCGCCAAGCCAACATAGAGAGCCTACCAGTACCAAACCTGAGGGAGAGTCCAACAAAAGGCCAGTTTCTTGCACTAGATGCAAGGAACTGGGGCATAATAAATCTACATGCAAGGCAGACTTATAGTTCTTGTGTACTTCCTTTAGTAGGTATGACACTGTACATTGGTAATAATGTCATTACTGTTTTCTAACATTGTCTCAAGCCAGTCTGTTTGATTAACGATAGTTTCTTATGTTCTTAGTTTTGCCCTTTTCCAAAACCCATTTGCTGAATTTTTTTTTTTTTTGACTAGTCAAGTAGTGTCTTTGTGGTATATTTAGGGAAAATGATCAACTTACACCTATTTTGGATTTTGATTCTAATCAATAATTTATGAGAAGGATGATGAATTTCTTTAATATTGATTATACTTCTAGTGTGTCCACGGATTGCATTGTCACTGGAACATGCTATCAAAATTTGACTTTTTTCAAGGCAGGAAAGCTATAGAGATACTTAAGTCCCATACCATACTCGTTTGGAATGTCGGCCTCTCGGCCCTGCATGTTTTGTGAATCTATTTTATCCATTTGATTCGAGTTAATAAAAAAGAACATATTGCAATCTTTTAAGTATTATGCATGCTAGCTTGTTCTACTATGTATATGCATGGATACACTTAAAGATATACAATAAGATGTTAATATAATTCTTATATATATAAGTTAATACTATTGATAGTCATTTTTATATTTTGTTAACTCTTTAAAAAAATTTGTAAGGATATTATTAGGTATAAAATGTAAGTTGTCCATGTTTTTTTTTTTTTTTAAAATTATTGTGAAACATTTTTTTTTATTTTTTTATGATTCATTTATTCTAGACTCTTTGGTTTTTATACTCAATAACTTATCTGAATGAATATTTGTGATGTAGTCCCACATTTGATTCTAAAATTAAGAAATAAAACTCTTTAAGAATAAATAATTTAGGACACATGGCGCAAAATTAGAACTCTTATTTGAAATTCTAATTTGAGTTTCTCTCAGTTTCATCTATTATTTTATATATATAGATTACAGGTTATTAACCTTTAATTTCAATTTTTTATTTTAGTCAAGTTACACAATCCAACTTGAATCAATTGAGTTGTAGAGACACTTTGCCAAGCACTTTGTTACAATTTGTACATTTGTCAACTTGTGATCGGATTACATTACTTATACATGAGACCACTACTAGTATTCATGAAAATTAATCTAATTGTCATTAGATACACATACTAGTTGTGACAAAGTGTGCAAGAATGTGTCTCCAAACTTTTTGGAGTAAACTTATGTCTCAACTCTCAAAAAGTGAATTTATGGAGCTACGTTTCCATTTCCATATGAAGTGAATTCCTTTGGGCCTTTGGCAATTAACGAGTCAAATGCTAAATAAATCCTTTAGTATTTGGGTTGGGTTGCCAAATTCTGGGACTAGACTACTTCCTCCTTGGGATCCAGTCAATCAACTAACACCTTGCTTTACTTATCTTTCTTTCTCTCTCTCTCTCTCTCCCCAAAAAAAAAAAAACCACTCCTACACTACACTTCATCAAGCTAATAAAAACTGGACCATTCTTAGACAAGAAAAACAAAGGAGCTAAAGGTAAGGTTTTAAGATCGGACCGAGGTTCAATTGGAGACCAAATTGTAATAACATGACACTTGATCAAGATTTTAAAAATTGAACTGTTCAAAGAATTGGAGAGCGGTGAGGATGGTTTTAAGGTTGAACTGGGATGCAACCAAAATTCAATCTGTGATGACATCAAAATCAATTTAATAATTAACTAAAATATAATAAATAGAACCAATTTTTAAAAATGAGCAATCTTGATGATATATATACACAATAGGGAAATTACATAATTTTCAAGCATATTTTCACTACTTATATAAGAGAATTAATAATTAACTAAAATAAGCTGAATGGAAAAAATTTGTAAAAATAGCAATCTTGATTTAAAAATAAATAAATAAATAATTTTTATAAATTTTAAAAGCCTAGAGAAATCACATAATTTTCAAGCATTTTTTTCACTACCATGGCAACATACCAATAAAACCCGAAACTCCCAAATCCCATAAATGGTCCTTCACCCCTTCGGCCCATAACCACTCATAGATCATCCGATACCTAACACAAAAGCCCCAACACCAAAAGTTACACCCAAAAACCCAAAGTCAATCACCCAAAAACCCAAAGTCAATCACGACCCTCGTGGCCTCATAAAATCCACCACAACCTCCGACCTTCACATCAAAATCATAATCATAATCATAAGCCGCCATCATTTAAGATATGACTGAGCCTCAAAAAGAAATAAAAAATAGAATAAAATAAAATAAAGGCCAACTCGATACCTGCCGACTGAGCACAATTTTTCCTCAGATGATCAATTGTGATTGAAATATCACTTTTACATGATAAATGATAATGCTCAATATCACATCGTTATAATATATATATATATATAGATAGATATTTCTGCCTGCTACCAAGATGCCCCACATATATATTGTCATGGACCACCACACACAAGCGTGTCACAGCACAATAATTTCGAGGATGCAACATTTGACACATCTGGTGCCGACCCAGACATCAATCATGTGTTTACGTGTCCTTTTCACATAGAAATATAGAACATAGTATAGCAAGCTGCAAATATTATTTAACCCCAAAAAAAAAGGGTAATACAATACAGATTTTTTGAGAACTATTATTACTTATGGTGCCGAAAACATATTACATGAACCAGCATCTTTATCATTCAAGAAAAACAACATAAGCTGGTTACTATGATTTGCCTATTGAAAAACTTGCAAATGGCTACTAGTTAATGAAATACAATAGCACTTCAACACTTATAGATTATCATAGTTGCAATAGAATGTAAGGCCAGATTCCTGCCTGTCAAACAGCCTGTTGTTCATACAACTGCTGCCTGCATTCCCATCTAAGCTTTCTGTCTACTGATCTAAGTCCGCCCCGTCTCTTCTAGATAATATGTATCATTAGTGCGAAGTTGAAAAATACTCTACAATTACTTCTGTCCTCTCGTTTCATCATCGTTGGAGATCAAGTTCAGACACATAGGGCAGGGAGGGTCACGTTTATCTTCAAGACATGTTCTTTGCTCCAAGCATTCTGCATGATAAACATGACCACACACTAAAACTGCCACAACAGAGAGTTCACCAGAAGACAGTGTACTCCCAAGAAAATAAGGTTTCCGTCTCAATTGCTTCTGGCATGTCCCACACTCCATCTTCACTACATCTGATGATATTGCATCCATTACCATGGAACCGGACCTAATTCTTTCTGGCCTGCAAAACATATTTTCCCTGAACTCTGGAAAAATGGTGCAGTATGGAGTTAGTTTGAGAACAAGTGAGAATGATTATACCGAAAATCTTAGGCAGCAGAATAATCAATAATGACTAAAATAATCTTGTTCACCAAAATTTGTTTTCATGTAATCAGGGTGGAAGGGATGGCCCCAAAAAAATTTGAAAATATTATTAATTCTTTATATAACCATAATTAAAATTACTATAATTCTTTATATAACCATAATTAGCTATCTGAAATTTTAAATTTTTATAAAGTCTGCTCTATGATATTGAATATTGGGTTGTTAAGAAGCAACATAGTTATAAAATGACTATAGTTGAAATGAGAATGTTAAAACGGATACATGGAAACATAAGATAGGTGTCGAAATGAGGAAATTTAAAACTTATAATGTTAAAAGATCCCCCCTCCTCCCAAAAAAAAAAAAAAAAAACCGAATCAAGTACCCTCCTTGAAAATTTAATTTAGTCATTTCTTAAAAAGCATTAAGTTTTTTCATTACAAGCAAATCCACATTATACTTTTCTGACAAGTCAAACACACGTGTACGCTAGATGTGCGCACAGCCAGTTCCAAGCCCAGAAAAATGAGGAAATTTATGGTAGGCTGAAGGCTAGCTTAAAATTTAGTCATTCTATTATGAATGGCTCCACTATAGATCTGACCGACCTTCACTCTATTGAGGATCCATAGCCAACCCCAAAATTTGGGACGAAGGCTTGGTTGTTGTTGTATTGAAAACTCAAAAGGATGCCAAAAGTTCAGAATACCCTTTCTAATAGTATAGACGTATCATTATTTCAAAAATAAACACTTTTTAAATATTTAGTTATATAGATTTACAGGGTTTTATCGCATACACAAATGTGTGTATGTTTTGGGAAGGGGAAGTGGGATCAGTTTTCAATGATACAGTCTGAGAAAAAATTCAATGTTCCACCCCTGTTAGTAGCCATTCCATCACAAAGGAATTTCTCTTTTGTTTTTCCAAAAGATCAACTGGTCTCTTCATTATTTTTTAGAAGTGAAATTATTTACATACTCAGTATCATCACAAAGCTGGACACCTCATCAAATAGAAAAAAAGAAGAAGTTATTTTTGAGATTTGAATCTCCATTGAAAGAAATAGAACCCCGTTGTTTTATAAGTCAAAAGGAATGGATCATTAGTAAAATTGAACAGAATTTAAACAAAAAAATACAAAGAAAAAGCACCTGAATGATGTCCAATCTGTGAGTTGCATTGAGTAGCCAACTTGAAGGATAGTCTCTCATCACGTAAAGAAGCAACTTTGCCACGAGAAGTTGATGGATTGGCATGATTGGCTGAGTTACGCCGAGAGTACTGATGGCTGTAGTGGTGACGAGAACGTTTCAAAAATATTGAACGGCCAAGATTCTGGTGATGTGCAGCAGTAGGATGGGCATTCAGTAGCTTCATAGAACTATCCGTTAGATCCAAAACAGATGATAGTGGGTTTAGTGCACTAGAGTCAACTGCATGCAAAGGTGTCTGCCAAAAAAATCATACCATTATGTATCTTTGACTGCTGATAAGATGCATGAATGATATAGGGGAAAATGTGAAGTGCTGTTAAATAATATTGAATACTCTCTCTCATAATCCTTATCAAAGGTGAAACTGGCTTAGTAATCACTCTCCATTATTATAAGTGAGGAAGGAGATGACGTAAAAAGGTTAAAACTTGGAAATAGTACTTATAGTAATAAAAGTAGAATACAAAACTAACCTCTTCTGACATTAGTTCCATCCCTGAGGAGCACGGCATGGTATCTGCAATATTTACACACAGATGGTTAATGATAACTTGTGTTTCATTTATTATATCTAAAATAAAAGTAGTATAGATTTTTTTTTTATTAAAAAAAAAAAGCTAAATGCCAGCTAAATTAGAGTCTCATATCCATGAGCTATAATCTTCTTCCTTTACTTGAAATAGACCACCGATCCCTATAAATCAAGACAGGGACTCCACTAAATTAAAATATCACTTGGACTACATTCTTATTAACCACATGAAACAAATACATAACAAGACCAAAGACTTAGATACTGAACCACTCAAAAATAGATGCACAGCAAGCATTGGCAACCAACTAGCCAATAGGGAAGGGAAATGCCACTGACTAAAGCCACAAAAAGGCCAGTTCCATAATACCAACAAAAGTGTATCAGATAAATTACAATATGGAAGATATGCAAGGAGACTCAATTGCGACTAAATGGAGAAGACCCCTAAACTAGGATTCTAATCTGAAACCTATTGCAAGGGCAAAACTCCTTTAATGGTCCAATAAGGGCAATATCAACATTGGTGGGTGGCAAGTTTATTAACCCCAAATCACCGCAAACTAGTCACCTAAAGTTTGTACAGCTTAATTATAGATTATGATGCTCCTGTTAGAAGCAAATACAGATAACTTTCATTCCAAATCTTGGGGAGAAACTAAAAAGTAGTGCACAGCAAAGAAAAGAAAAGAAAAGAAAAGAAAAGAACTTTACAAGTAACAGGAGAATGGCCAAGGGACAAAACAAGATTATGTTGGAATCTATCTAGTTTCAGTCCCCAATTGCTATGTTCCAATATGTACTAAAGCGTATAAGGAGGTTTGGTCGCAGTCAAAAGAAAGCTCATTTGCTGAAATTAACATCTACAGATTTTTTTTTCTTACAAATTTTGAAAATCAAAGACATTCTTTGAGATAACAACATGGACTCCCAAGTAATTCAACCTCATTTTTTTTCAAAAAGAAAAATTTCTCAAACCGAAGCAATCTCAACCAGCTCAAATGATCTAAATTTAAATTCCAAATCTATACCACAAAATATCCAAAGCTAATTGCAAAGTGAATAAATGAAAATAGTTTTTCATCTAACACACATGGTGCTTCAATTAACAGCTTCTAATTTTACATCGATTACACAAAAGCAAGCAAGGAAGCCAACCAAAAAAGAAGAGAGAAAAAAACACAGAATCCCCATCAATCAAACATTGATCAAAGATTAAATAGCCTCATAAAAATAAAATTAAATATACACACAAACAAACCCATTAAACAAATTCATAAAATTAAAAGAAAAAAAAAAAACCATCAAACTATATGACCTTGATTATAAAAAGAAGCTAAAATAATGAAAAAAAAAAAAAAAAACCCATCAAACTATATGACCTTGATTATAAAAAGAAGCTAAAATATTGAGTAAAAAATGCAGGTAGATCGTAAACCCCCGGGCCCCCCCAAAAAAAAAACCCTTCAAATTGACTAAATTTCTGCCCGATCAAACGGAAAACTTCGATAAAATTCAACAACTTTTGTGGCATTTTCTCGAGAACCAAACAGAGCCCATATAAAGTGGTAAATTTATAAAAATTATTTTTTTAAAAAAAAGTACCGGAAGGAGGTTGAGTATTGGCGTGATCAGGGATTCGCTTCCTCTTGCCCATGATAAGAAGAAGAAGAATTACTATAAATAAATATCTGATAAAGTTGGCACAACAAGAGAGTTAGCGGCTGAGATACAATACACCAACAATTCTAAAGGGCTTTTAAGTTTGTGGGCTCTCTCTCTCTCTCTCTGGTAGTCAGAGGACAAGGTTTTCGTGTGGATGAACGGTCAAGAAATTAGAGACCGTGTGTATGTGCTTGTGTTTGTTTTTGTGTCTCTGAGAGAGAGAGAGAGAGAGAGAGTGTGTGTGTGTTTGTCTGTGTGTACTTGTTTGGGCAGGTTCTGATAGAAAAGAAGAGAAAACGTGCGAAGCATACAGTAACCGACCCTTTGCGGATAGGAGCACGTGTCAATGGGTACCTGAATATCTCTTTAATGCATCAACCAGAACCAAGTAAACGTGGCAGTTGTGATTAATAGATGTATGATGGCGGGTCATATGAAGACACACTTTTACCACTCATAATTCGCTACGTGGCTAGTTATGGTACAAAATTATGCATTTTTGTGTGCACCGACTGAAACTGGTCTGATCTCTCCTCTCAGGACTCCGCTGAAGGTTTCCGATATGGTGGTCAGCAACATATCTTTAGTGCCGATGTCGGATTGGTGCGGCCATCAATGCCAAGATGTGCACACCACCGAGAACCGAACCTACCCAAGTATGTTTAATATATATATATATATATATATATATAGTCTCAGTTAGGTCTTGTCTAAGTTGTCTTGCATTTTCAAAAGAAAAGAAAAACGATGCTATATTTGGTTACTGTTTAAGTCATTGTGTAAGATTTTTTTTTTCTTGTTTGCTCTCAACCACACACATCTTGTTTGAGACTTTGAGACTAAGTTGTCTCCTTCTCTCCTTTTTGGACTTTTGCTCTTAGACTCAATCACTCAGCCACCTTCATTTTCTTCCAAACCCTAATCCCACCGAACAAAGTCTAATGTTTCCCCCTCAATCTCAGAATGTCATTCTCCCACCTAACCATTTTTCTCTTCTCTTTTGCTCTCAGTCACATAATTTTTCTTCCAAACCCTAATCTTGTTGAACAAATAGTAGTGTTTCCCTCTCAATCTCAGATTCTCAAGCTCCCACCTAACCATTTTTCTCTAATCTTTTGCTCTCAGCCACATAATTTTTTTTCCATACCCTAATCCTGCCGAACAAAAAATAGTTTTTCCCTCTCAAATTCTCAATCTTAGGCTCCTAATCCCACCTATGACCTAACCTTCTACTCTTTAAGAACATAAGCTCTCAGTCTCACACTCTCAAGACTCATCTCTGATTCTCAGTCTCACTCTCTCACAAAGAAAGACTTTCCTCTCAAGGTCTCACAGTGTGAGAGACCGCGCCCCCGGTCCGTTTTATAGGTGTTGGGCCAAACCAACGTTAATGAGTGGAGTCGTGTTATTGCCTCTCAAAATAGAGGTTCGACTAGTTATATTTACCCATTTAGATTAAGGATTTTACAATGGAGTCGCCACTTATTTAATTATTGGATAAATAAGAAAACCAAAATTAAAAAAATTCCTCATTTTATTAATTTGAAATTGAATATACATTGATTATAGGAAATTACATGGCTTTGATCCTAGATACAATCTAAGATAAAGTATATGGTTTTGTTTCCTAGTTACAATCTAAAAATTAAAAATTACATGAATAAGCATTCGATGTACTAACCCTTGATCTAAACTCGAAAGCTATGTTACAAGGTGGGAAGATGTTAGACACCCACCTTGCCCAGTGAAACCGGTCTTCTAGACTATGGTGGTCAACATTCATATCACATTATCCAATATGTTATCCATCAATTTGTATGTTGAATTCATTGTGTGTGCATGTGATAAATCCTAATTCCATTTATTAAGCATTTCATTTGGATTGAAAAATAAATTATAGTGAATGTGTATGGATGGTGATATCCTAGATTCAAAGATTTGAAAGAATTATTAAACAAACATGTTTTTCATATTTTTGATGTGAATTTAAGATTAAAATTAGTGTTATGTATGAACATGTGATGAACAACTAAGAACATGTGAAGAACATATAAGAACAATTAAGAACATTCAAACATATTTAAGGGAATTTAAATGACTACTATCATGCTTTAGTCTTAGGCTTTGTTTGGGAGTTCATAAGGGAATGAAATAAAATGAAATGGAATGATCATAAGGGAATGGAAATGAATGGAATGGAATGAAATGTATTTAAGTAAGGGAAATGAATGGAAAAAAATGGAATGGAATGGAATTAAGTAACCTTGATTGGATGTTTTAAAATAAAGGAATTGAATGTAAGTAATCTTATTTGGAAGTAACATGGAGGGAATGAAATGAAATCATTTTATGACAATATTACTATTAGACCCACATTTTAAAATAAATAGTTGAATATGTAGGGGTATTTTGGGAGTTTCAGTAAAAAAATCATTAAATCTAATTCCATTCCCTCCCATTCCTCACAATTTCAAAGGGAATGAAAATTTGAGGTTTTAAGGGAATAGAGAGGAATGAGTGTTCTCTCCTGCCCATTCTATTCCCTCCCACTTAAACTCCCAAATAAGTGAATGAATTTTTCATTCTCTCCATTAAAACTCCCAAACAAGGGAAGAGAAGAATATTTTAAAATTATATTTTTTTTATTCATTTCCATTTCTTTCCATTCCCTTCTCTCAAACGAGGCCTTAAACTCTCATCATGGCAACACAAAAAATAATTAGGGAAAGAGATTATAACTTCATGCAAGATCCATATGGTGGAGGAGGAGACTCTTGAGGGAGGTCCTAAGGGTGGAGGAAGAGAAGAGTTAGGAGAGGAAGAGTGAGTCTCACTCAATACCTTAAGTCTCAAAAAGACCAAGATATGATAAGATTACTCAACTTCCTAAAACTCAAGAGAGGAGAAGAGAAGGGGTTTTTGTGTGCTTTGGAATGGAGGAGATGGGGGGTTTATATAGTAATAGTTGAAGAAATATGAATGGAAAACCATTTAATAAGGGTTGACAAAGAATCAGAAATATAAACCTCATTTTAGCCTTTAGGGGAATTTAGTGCATTAGTTTATGGAAAAATTAACCTCATTCACAGATTCAAAATATACTGAGAGATATCAACGAAATTGTGAGCAGAGGTCATTTGTTAGAAAACAACTTCAGCACAATTAGTATTAATAGGTCCCAAATTAGTTTCCAATTAACATTAATAGGCTCCAATCACATATTCAAAAGATAATTGCACAAATTACTCATTGAATGATTAATATTTAACTATCTAGTTAATTAGGTGTGTGCAACCCTATCATAAAATGTAGTTCTAATGAATCAAATTATGACACATCATTGATCTCAAATTGATTATACTTATAACCAATTGAAATCAATTGTTCATAATCACATATAGTCGGACTCAATTTGTGATAGTGCATCTCAGCCATTAAAACTTGATTTGATGATAACTTTCAATCTGGTGGTCCGATTAGAGCTTATAACTAGTCGAATTGATGGTTACAACATCAAGATTATTTTGGTGAAATGAGATTAAGGATCTAATGACTAGAATCAAGATGCATATTTCCAAGGAAAAATGACCATTTTACCCTCTAGGTGAGGTTAAATGTGGGTTACAAAATGAGGTGTCAACACACGGAATTCCTAATCCTTAAGTCAGTCAGTCTCCTTCTCATCTCCATTCTCTACCGTGGCTCTGCCAGATTGCTACTATGTAGTTATGTCTTTGGTAACCCTAACCCCTAATTTTTTGGTTTTATTTTGAGGTCAATGAATGTTTCTTGTTGATTCTAATTTTTTTTGGGGTTATTTTCTTGTAATCTCAGGGGTAATTTAAGAGATTCAACTTCAGCCTAGTAAAGGACTAAATCTCAAAAGCTTAAAGAGTTCCTAGATATTTTCTCATACTATTTTTTTTTTTGAGTTCACTAATGTTTGATTTTTTTTTTCTATGTTGTTTGATTTAGTTTTAAGGGTTATTTTTTATTTTGTTTTCAATTCGCCACGTTGTGTCGAAATTTCATGTTTGTGTTTGATTTTGCTTTAATTTTTTTTTTTTTTTTTTAAGGTTCACTCATGTTATTTGCTGTTTGATTTTGTTTTTAGGGTTCAAAGATTGTAAATTTATTTGTTGATCTTCCTATTAATTGATTATACTGATGTAATTTTAGTTTATTATATCATGCTATTATAGTTTTAGTTGATTATCTTGTTGTTGTGATTTTAGCACTAAGTAAGCTGCTTGTATGGTTTTTGTTTACTAATATATTATTAAAATTAGTGTATGAATGTGTTTTTTTTTTTTTAAAGGTTGCTTGTTGTTGAGGTCTAAAAAAAAATCACAACACCCAGGCCCAAAAAAATTACAAAGGGCCATAGAAAGTGAACCTAAGAAAAGGCGGTAAGCCCAAAAGGCTTGAAGCCCAAAAGCCATGAAAGGACAAGCCTTAAAGAAAAGAAGGAAAAAGGGCCCAGACCAGAAAATTGAAGAAAGACCAGTGTTGAGTTGGGATCCCCAGAGGATGCCAAAGGTTCGGGATCCCTGAGACGTGTAACCCAGTTAAAATAGGATTAAGACAGCTCAAAGGAAAACGCCAAAAGAAACACAAGAAACGAAGGG
Source organism: Quercus robur (assembly GCF_932294415.1). Lineage (NCBI taxonomy): Eukaryota > Viridiplantae > Streptophyta > Magnoliopsida > Fagales > Fagaceae > Quercus > Quercus robur. The sequence goes on from NC_065535.1 coordinate 84,903,401, forward strand.
GAGAAATGTCCTTCTCGAGCACCAGGGGCAGCAAGAAGAGCAGGGAGCTTAGAGTAACCATTCACTATGCAAGTGAACGGTACCTCGGGGAACCAGTATGAGAACATATAAAAAGGGAAGTAGCAGCAAAGACCTTCGAACCAGCAGAGATGGATTCTACTCACTTGGGAAAAATGACAAAGAAGAAAGACGACCAAAAAACTGAATCATAAGAAGTTTTGAGGAACGGGCGCACCCCAGAATGGAAAGTCAACCATGGGCTTTCAAAGAAACAACATCAAAAGGAGAAAAATATGAGAAACAAGGAAAGGCTCAACCTTCTGGATGATGGGCACAAAACGGGCTCTGGTACCCAAGGAGCAAAATAGGGGAATCAATAGTTTCCCGGGACTCTAGAATAACTCTATAAAAATGAGGGAAAGCAGCCAGCAAAAAGGGGGAGGGAACTTTTTTGTAAGAAAGCAATAGAAAATCACAACATAATCATTAAGAAAGTTTTGTCGAAAAACTCAAAAAAAGTAGTAAAATATCTTCCAATATCCCAAAAACAGCCACTATAGCACATACTTAGATTCAAAAGGATTCAAACTTTGCAAGTCTTAGAGGCTTGGATAGCCATCTAAGTTTGTAATTTTTGAGCTTATTTGAACTTTGTATCACGTCTTAGTGAGCACATTGTAACCATAATAAAGAAAAACTAATGAAGTATTTCTTATTAAATTGAGGATCCCTAACAATTGCTTTGTGTATTTCCTGATTACTTTGCATTCCTTTTTGTTGTTTTTTATTGTTGTTCAATACAAATACTCTCATTTGCTAGTTTATGTGTATCGTAGGAAACATGCCCTGTGCACCACTTGGTTCTTAAACAGCCCTTTAGCTGCGGTGAATCAAAGCCCAGTCCACCAAACTATAACTATTTGGCCCAGGATTCTTGGACCTGTGTGCTAAAAAAAAAGCACTCTCACACTTGCTTAATTTATTTGTTGTTGCTTCCTTAATTACTATGTATATATGATTGTTATTTATATTGATGTAATTAGATCATGGTTGCTTGTGCTTCCTCTTCTACCCCTCCTATTGAGCCTACTCCTAGTCAATGTACTGAGGCTAATTAACCAAATACACATTCTCCTATTCTACCATCAAATGCTGCACCCCCTCAAACACAAACATAAACTCAACAAGCTAGTATTAATGGTGGTAAAGAACCTTCTAAGAAATGAGATCATTTCTCTAAAATAGAGGGTTGTAACCCCCTTTACCCTAAGTTATAGTGCAACTATTGTTAAAAACATTATAATTGTCACCCAAAAAGAAATGGAACCTTTGCCATGTGGTCCCATATAAAATATGGTTGTAAGAAGTACCCCTATAAAGAGAGGGACAATTTGAGAAGGGTTTTAATGGCTGGTCAAAGAGTGCGCTTGACAATTGATGCTTGGACTTTAATCCAAAACCTTAATTACCTTTGTTTGACTTATACTGATGTTGATTGGGTTTATCATAAAATGATTTTGAATTTCTGCCTAGTACCTGATCATAAGAGTCAGACCATTGGTAGGGTGACTGAGTCTTGTTTGCTTCAACAAGGGATAGATCATATTTTTACAATTACTGTTGATAATGCAAGCTCAAATGATGTGGCCATAGACTATCTTAGGAGGAAAACAAAGGATATGGTGGGTAGCCTCTTGGGTTGTGAGTTCCTTCATATGTGTTGTTGTACCCATATTTTGAATTTAATTGTGCAAGATGGGCTAAAGGACCTTAATGAGTCAATTGTTAAAGTTTGTAATGTAGTGAGGTATGTGAAATCCTCTCCTAATAGATTTGAGAAGTTTAAGGCATGTGTTAAAAAAGAAAAAATTCAAAGCCAAAGTTTGTTGTGCCTTGATGTGTCTACTAGGTGAAATTCAACTTACCTAATGTTAGAAAGTGCACAAAATTTTGTGGCTGCATTTGAAAGGATGAAGGAAGATGATGGGCATTTCCTTCGTTATTTTGAGGATCCATCTAGTGGCCCCCCCTCGGTTTTTAGATTGGGAAAATGTAAGACTTTTTACAAAGTTTCTTGGAGGCAACTTTAAGATTTTTTGGTTCTTTATTTGTGACTACTAATGTGTATTTCCATGACCTTGATAGTCTTCAAGACCAATTAAATCAATTGTGTAATGGTAGGGGTGATCCTTTGTTAAATGGTATGGCACAAACAATGAAATTGAAGTATGATAAGTATTGAGGAAGTGTTGATAGGATAAGTCTGATGTTGTTTGTGGCTGTTGTGGTTGATCCTAAATATAAATTGAAATATACGAAATTTTGGTTTAAGCAATGGTATGACAAGGAAAAGATTGATGAGTTAGGATTGAGAGTTAGGGAAGTTTTGAATAGATTGTACAAGCACTATAATGGAGCAACGGGGACCCCATGTGGTGCTAGTGCTAGTAGAACTAGTGAGTTTGGTAGTAGTGATGTTGCTGCCATGTCCTCCATGCTAAGTGGCTTTAGTAGTGCAGAAGAGAGGATGAAAAGGTACAATAACATATACAAACATCACTTAGCAGATGAGGATAGTGCAGAATGCAAATCTAAATTACTGATACTTGTTAGAAGCTCATGTAGATTCGGAGATAAAAGGCTTTGATATTCTTGATTGGTGGAGGGTGAATTCTTCAAGATATAGGATCCTTCTCAAGTTGCCCATAATGTTTTGGCAATTCCCGTCTCTACTATTGCATTAGAATCTGCATTTAGCACATGAGATCGTGTTTTGGATCCTTTTCGTAGCTTATTGTCTTCCAATACTGTTGAAGCTTTGATTTGTACACAAAATTGGTTAAGGTCCAAGGATTCAACTAAACCAATTAACCTACGAGAGGCAATGAATGAAGTGGAAAACTATGAACTTGAATCGGGTAATGTGTTTATGTAATTTTCTAATTTTTTCTGCTTTTGTTATTTATAAATTCTCTTGTATTTTATTTGTTATTTATTTATTTATTTGTGAATTATTATTTATATACAATTTGTTTTGTTTTGTTTTTTCCTTTTAGAGCTTGCACCAAAACCCACTGTGGGTACAAATTCTGTTCTAGATTGATTTGGAAGGTGGGGTTGTTTTTTGGACTTAGCTACCTTAGGTAACTTAAAAATTTTATGTGATTTGCTTATGTTTGTTGGCTGCTGTTTGTAATGGTGTTAATAGTCATGTATTACTTTCTACTTTCTACTTTCTACTTATCAATATTTTTTGGGGATTGACATTGTAGGGATTGAGTTTTTTGTATATGATGACTTGGAGTTGGAGTTGGAGTTGTTAACTGGCTGATTGCAGAAATTTTTGTGTGGATATTTTGCTGACTTAATCATGGAGATGACCAAATTAAGAGTGTTTGGGTGCTTGGGCTACTGCTGGTTGCTGGCTTGATGCTTCTGTTGCTGCTCTCTCCTTTATTTTTGTTTACTAGATGCACACATGACAATACAAGCACTAAACACACACTTGAAAATTATTAGACTATTAGTCTTAGTAGACTAGACTACCTTCATTTTTTGTGAAAAATATTTAGTTGTGTTGTGTACCAACTGTATATTCTGGTCCTACATCCATTATGAATATTTGTATAGTGCTTCTCAAGCACTACTTGACTACTTTGTAGTGCTGTACTACTCCTCCTCCCTGGGGCTGTGCTACTGCTTATATTTGATGTTATTACTATGATGCTAGAACTATTAATGTTAATGTTGTTGCCATACTAGAATTCTCTTGTTATGGTTTAGACTTGATACTTTATAATTGTGTGTTTGATTTGGAATGTTGTGACAGGTTTAGATTTATTAATATGTGTTAATGTGTTTAATAAAAACATGTTTAATTTGACAGGTTGAGATTTAATTCATATTATAGTTGAGACTTGAGACTTGATACTTTATAATTGTGTATTTGATTTGGAATGTTGTGAGTCTTGTGACAGGTTGAGATTTTGTTTTGTTGTGGTTGAAACTTGATAAAGAAAGACTCAGTTCAAAAGAAGTCAAAATGGGCTCAAAATGCTATTTTTTAAAGGCCCAAAAGCCCAAAACTTAGAATAGTAATTTTTAAAAGTTCAGCCCATATAACCAAACGAACAGCACCCAGTTGCTAATATTAACCGCACCTTGTGTAGACCGGTTTTTATTTTCCAAAAGTGAGGTGCGGCCAAGCATAGGGTGAAACCGCACCTTATAGGCGCGGTGCAAAAAACCTCTCCAAAATCGACCGCACTGAACCGTGTACACCCCCAGATACATCCATAACATTTTCACAATTTTGTCATAACAAATCTTAGTTGGTACGTTGTTACAAGTTTTTAATTTGAATCCACCACTGAAATTACTTTCTCACCCACTAGTAACAACCTGCCACATTGGATTTGTTGTGAAAGTGTTATGAAAATATTGTGGACATAACATTTCTCATTTATTTATGGTTCATTTGTTTTATAAGTAAAATATTTTTAGGTGTTTCGTGTGACATGTAAAACTTTTCAAGCAAATTACCAAAGTCGTTGGTACCGGAGGTCAAACAACCACCACCAGAGCCGCAAAACGTTGTCTCTAGCGATTAGACCGCCAGAATCAATTGTCCAGCTTATCGAATCGGCGACCTAACCACTAGATGGGGTGAAGGGGAGCCACTGTATCTTTTTCTAAAATGTTTTATCTAGTTTTTATAAGTAAAATGTTTTACAATTTTTTATAAAGGATTTTACACCAATGAAAAATATTTTACAAGTTTGAACACATTTTACATAAAAACATGGGAAAACATTTTATGAAAAGTATTTTATTTCAAAATAAACGAAGCGTAATTAGATGTGACCAATTTATCACTAGTTTTGTAGCCAACCCCTCTCAATTTCATTTTTTTTTCCCCAAAAAATCCATTTATTTCCTAAACAAGTATCCAATGATAGGGGAACAAGAAAATACCATAATATATTTATGGGATAATTACACATAACCTACCTGTGGTTTGGGCGAAAATCACTTTGCCCACCCGTGGTTTGAAAAGTATCACTTAACCCACTTGAGGTGTGTTTCCGTCACTCTCCGTAACCCACCTCGGTCTCTGCCGTTACAAAAACACCTTTTAACCCCAAAACAGAATATAACGTGAATCAAAACCCCCAAAACTCAAACACTTTTCGAGAGAGAGACCCGGGGTGCGATCAGCTTGTTCTTCGTGGTTTGGAGCGTGTGGAGAGGGAGAAAACACTTGTTTTGCATCATCGAACCTAGGCAAGGTATGTGTGACTGCTGTTCATCTGCATTTGGGTCTGTTCTCGATTTAGGGTTTCAGATTTTGTTCAAGTGTGAACTTACTGTGTGAAAGTCTAAATTTGTACTTCTCAGGAATCGTGTTATGTTGATATGTCTTCATCAAGTGGTAATTTCTCAGGTTCATGTGGACATATGTGCAATGAGCAGACTTGTGTTTTGAGAACAAGTTTGAGTTTGTACAATTTTGGGAGGAAGTTCTTGGGTTGTAGCCGTTATAAGGTTGGTCCTAAGTGTCATTTCTTTGTTTGGATTGATAACCCAACCTGTCCTCGTGGGAATGAAACTGCGCCTTTGGCTCTAGAGAAGATGTATAGGCTTCAGACTGCTCTCCAACTTGCAAATGAGAAGGAAATGACAGCTCTAGAAATGACAGAAGAAGCTAGGCAAATGGCAGAAAAGGCTCTTGAAGAGGAAGCCAAAGCCAAGGAGAGGGAGAGAAAGGCTCGAGCTGTCTATGCAAAAGCTAAGGAAAAAGCCATTCTTGCTGAAGAGAAGCAAAGAATGTGGAAGTCTGCATGCATTTTGTCATGGATCTTTTTTGTTATTGTTATGTTGTTGTGTTTTGGCTCAATTGAGTTCTCTGGAGTGAAGAGACCTAGATTGTTGCCCCTGAAGTAGTTAATTGGTTAGTAGAGATAGTTATGGCAATGGTGTTAATGAATTTGCATTGTAATAGTACTAGCCTACTGATGTAATGTTTTGATGTGTCAATGAATGAAGAATTGGTCAATTATTGAGTATTTTGTGCATATCATAACAACCATTCAATGGAAGAAGTAATGGTCAATTATCAATTTGGCTGTGCATACCATAACAACCATTCCACAATAAAAACTTCCATACACTATATTAGAAAAATATACTTGAACACAATTTGTAGTAGCAATAAATAAACTTCCATATAATTTGGCTGTGCATACCATAACAACCATTCCACAATAAAAACTTCCATACACTATATTAGAAAAATATACTTGGACACAATTTGTAGTAGCAATAAATAAACTTCCATATAATTTGGCTGTGCATACCATAACAACCATTCCACAATAAAAACTTCCATACACTCTATTAGAAAAATATATTTGGACACAATTTGTAGTAGCAATAAATAAACTTTCATATAATCTAGTTTGGACAAATATTGTTCCATACAAACTGTAATATCACAACTTCCATATAACAACCTGGAGTGTATTGTACCTTAATTACAAAAAAGCACATTCCAAGGCCAGCAGTGATTGTTTTTTTACACTAATTGATAATTACAAAAGGCCAACAGTGGTCTTCACAAAAAAAAAAAAAAAACAAAAAGGCCCACATGTTCCCACTAGCTTTACTCCCAATGCTGGCATGCGTACCCACTAGCTTCATTCATTTCTTACTTTTACTTTTTCCTCTTTCCACCCACTGGATTCATTTTTGGTGGCCTTTGTGCAGTAAGCTGTCTTCTAGTCCTCACACCAACAGTGCTCCCATTTGCATGTGAAGGCTACAAAATAAAAAATAGATCCACTTGTTAAAAAATATCCCAAGCTACACAACCATCCAGGACTAAATTACCTGTGAAGAACTTGGTAAGGTATCCCAGGTCTCCCTAAGTGTGTGAAACTCTGGTTGTGAGGAAGAGAACCATCCTGCTCTCTTGTGAGATGGCCTAGGTTGATTTCCTTGCTGTGAGGATGAAGGTTGAGTGGCAGACATCATGTTGTAGGTCTGGGTAGGCTGCTGGGATGGTGGCTGAGGTGCAGGCTGAGGTGCAGATCTAGGTGCAGGCACCCCTTCCCTTGCCTGCAACAAAACCCAGTTTCAATACAGCGTTTATTGTAAGTTTAAAAACAAGTTTTTTTTTTTTTTTTTTGCCATTTAAATCCTAATTACTTACAGCTTTTTCTCTTTGAAGTCTCTGTCTCGTCGGCCATGGTGTCTCCCCAGTGATGCCAGCCTTGCACCCTCTTGAATTATGCCCTTCCTTTTTGCATTTCCCACATCTTACAGGTCTGTTCAGTCTACTTGCTTTGTAAGGGTTCCTAGGCTCATCAGAAGCCCTCTTTCTTTGCTTGGGTGGTCTGCCTGGTGGTTTGTATATGTGAGGTGCCAGGGGAGCAAGCTGTTCAGTCTCAGCCCATTCTGACTGGCCAGGCATGGGAGGAAGTACCTCCTTGTATATCTTCATTTAAGTTTCTTTGAAGTAGCATGGGTGGGTATAGTCTTTTGGTGTCTCAATGTTTGTATAAATGGCTGTTATGGCATGTTTGCAGGGAATGCCATTTAAATCCCAAGACCTACAGCTACATGTCTTCTTCACCAAATCAACTACATGCCTCTCATACTGACTGCCTACCTCATAAAGGAAACTACTAGCTGGGGTAGCACTAAATGCCTTACTTTCAACCTTCACTTTCTCCAACTTATCTTGTATGCTTGGACACAACTTTCTAGTATACTTCTGTATCCCTTCCCTTTTTGTGTAAAGCCTAGTCATAAGTCTAACCCTAATCCACTCCAACATTGCCAAGATAGGCTTGTCCCTAGACTTCAATATCATTGCATTAAAAGACTCACTCAAATTATTTACCAAACAATCTGTTAAGGCCCTAGGAGTGAAGTGTGACCTTGTCCACTGTGCAGGTGCAATGTTTGCAAGATACTCATATGCCTTTTCATCCAAATCCCTTATGTACTGCATGCATCTCTCAAACTCCCTTACTGTTGTGGCAGCAGCACACCTCCACAATGCATCCTTTAGCTCCAATCCCTTGTGATCAATTTTGAAATTGTTGTAGATGTGTTTCACACAGTATCTATGCTCCACGGTAGGGAATAGTGTCTCTATTGCAGGTATAAGCCCCTGTAAATAAGCAAACAAACAAACAAAACAAGTTAGTTCAGCAAACAAAGTCAACTATTCAAGTGTAACTGAACAAAACAAAACTTGCATACCTTTTGCCTATCAGAAATGAAGACCAACTGAAACTCCTCTGGCCTCCCTATATCATCAGCAAAAATTTCCAAAAACCATATCCAAGACTCCCTAATTTCTTGTTCCACAACAGCCATGGCTATTGGAAAAATGTTGTCATTTGCATCCTTGGCAGTGGCAGATAAGATTTGCCCACCAAATCTGTGCTTTATGTGACAACCATCTAAACCTATAAATGGCCTGTATCCACCTAAAAATCCTACCTTCTGAGTATTGAACCTAACATACATCCTCTTAAATTTTGGCTGGGAAGTCTCCTCAGCCATTTCTGTCTGCAGTATAACCCTACTCCCCTTTTCTACAGTGGTTATCATTTGTGCATAGTCCCTAAGGACACCATATTGCAATTGCTCATCTCCATTTATCAAATCCTTTGTCTTTCTCTTTGACCTATACACTTGGTTTACACTTAGGTTAACAGATAAATTTTGCATCACATGGTTGTGTACATCACTCACCTCCCAATTTGGATTTTTGCTAAAATCCTCAATGAACCTCTTAGCAACATAAGCTGATGTTGCTTGGCTGTTTTTAAAAGACTTGGGACAAGTACAGTCATCAGTCAAGGTCTTAATTTGAAATGTTAGCTCTCCACTTATTTGAGATGCATAACATCTCCACCCACACCCATTCTTGCAGTGAACTGATATCTTGGTCCTCTCATTAAGCTTGAATTTGATGTCAATAGGTTTTTTGATTGCATACTCCCTCAAAGCAGCTCTGAACACCTTTGCATTAGGGAACTTCATCTCCTTCTTCAGTACAACATTTCTCATATCACTCTTAGCATTAAACTCTACTTGCTCAGGTACCTGCTCATCATCAGACCCATCCATGCTTACCAGGTCATCCTCAAGGGCTGGCTCAGCCCACTCAGGGCCTGCATGGAATGCATTGCTTGATTCTGGGGCTGTGTGGGGTGCATTGCTTGATTCTGGGGTTGTGTGGGGTGCATTGCTTGATTCTGGGTTTGTATTGGGAGCAGAACCTTGTGGAGCTGAGTTTTGAGTAGCAAATATATCATCACCAAAGCCATCCCCCTCTAGGCCTTCATTTAGCCAATCATCATCATCATCATCTCCTTCAACATTCTGTTCTTCATCTCTTGCATCAATGTCAACATCCTCAACATCTTCTTCATCATCACTCTCATCATCATTCTCATCATCTTCATCATCATCACTATCCAATTCTATTTCAACCCTTGCTGCATCACCACTTACATCACCACCTGCATGACCACCTACACCATCTGCCACTCCCCCTCCATCACCACCTACACCACCATCTGCCACTCCCCCTGCATCAGGATACTCAACTGCCAATGGCTCCACATCTATGTCAGTATAGATTATGATTTTTTCAGCATACCATGCCTTATGAAGGTTAGTCATGTTTACGACATCTGTATCTGTTTCTATGTCTCTTAAATCATGCTGTAGATCACCATCAGGAATTAAATACTTATATCTACTGTGTTCTTTAGGAACACCAACTAGATGGCATAAATCCCAAATTTCAAAGTAACTCAACTTGTCAGGGTCAATCTCTGTAAGTAAACGTACAGACCCACCCACATATTGTATGGTTGGCTCCTCCACAAAACATCCCCTAACATGAATTTCAAGGTTAAATGTGAAGTCAACCATCTGCAATTAAAATAAGTATTTTGTTTACACACTGACATGCAGAAAATGACAAGAAGCCAAAAGAGACAACAAGCCAACAAATTGACAACAACACACGAACAAAGGACCACATAAAGCACATGCAAAACCAGATTCCCAACAAATTCATAGGGACCACACTACCCACAATTCACAAATAAGTGCAATCATTGACAAATAAACTTGATTCTTTTAGGTATATGCATTATAGAAACAACCATAGCAAAATGCATATCCTAAGCGATTCTACACATAAATAGCAAAATGCACATTTAACATACAAAAAAAATTTTATTGTGCAGATGAACAGCAAAACCTATTTACGTGGGTGGGTCACCATAAAAAAATGACATCAAGAACCCAAATGCAGATGAAAAACAATCACACATACCTTGCCTAGGTTCGATGATGCAAAACAAGTGTTTTCTCCCTCTCCACACGCTCCAAACCACGAAGAACAAGCCTGATTGCACCTTGGGTCTCTCTCTCGAAAAGTGCTTGAGTTTTGGGGGTTTTGATTCGCGTTATGTTCTGTTTTGGGGTTAAAAGGTGTTTTTGTAACGGCAGAGACCGAGGTGGGTTACGAAAAGTGACGGAAACACACCTCAGGTGGGTTAAGTGATACTTTTCAAACTACGAGTGGGCAAAGTGATTTTCGCTCAAACCACAGGTGGGTTATGTGTAATTATCCCTATATTTATTGACTTGCAATAAGGGGTATTTTATTTTTTGGGGATAAAATTTAGATACAATTTTTTAAATATAGAATTCTGTGGAGGAACTACAACGATGTCATTCTTGAGGAACCGCTAAAGAATGTCAAATAGTACCATATCAGAGTTCTACGGAGGAACCATCGCAAAGGAACTTTGTTGCAAAAGTAGTTCACAATAAAATACATAACAAGCCTTAAAAGTTCTATTTTTAATCTCCTTTCTATTGTGAATATTATAAATCATTGCTTTACTCATTTTATAAGAAAAAAATCATTTTACAACATTCAAACACTTACATTGTTATTTTATTGCTTAGGGAAGAGTGTAGCCATAGCATGCCAAATGGTGACATGTTGGCACGAGTTTCAGTCTCGACTTTCTGAACAACCTTGGGTCTAACTGCCAACGTATCAAAGCATGACACGTGTATTGGTTAAAAAACAACCCTCAACACTATCATAATAAAATTGTAGCAATTTTATGGATGTAAAGCCTCCTAAAATCTAGTGTTTATGTGTATGCTTTGATCGAACCTTTTGCTCTCTCTCCCTCTCTCAACCGATATTAAACCCATGTTAGGTTTGAGTGGAACGATTGTTGTAGATGATGAAAAGGGTTTAAATTGAAAGGGTTAATCGTATGTATTTTGGGTTCTTAAACAATGGTAGATGGAAGAGTTTTTCCTAGGGTAGTCATTATGAAATTTTAATTATACAAAATCTAATAAAAAGATAATTTGAATATATCGACCAAAAAAACAAATACATGAAGTTTTACAATTTCACACTAAGAAAATGAAAAGGCAAAAAGGGGTTGAGAGATACAGTGAGAACTAAGGATGTTGAGAGAGAGAGAGGGATGATACATGTTGCAATTACAAGCTAGACTACCAAGGAGAGTAGAGAAGCTCCTACACCAAGGCCGAAGAGAGTAGAGCTGTCAGTGACGCCGGGAAGAGCTTCTTTTAAGTTGAACAATTGACGAATCTAAATGATTAGGGTTTTTTTTTTTAATGATCTTTTTGTTGAATATTTTGTTCATTTGTTATGGTTAGGCCTGATCTTGTTATTGTTTGGGTTATTTTTCTATTATTTGGGCTAATTTTAGAGTTGTAACACAACAAATTGTCATAACAGCTGAGGTGTTAGTCCTTTGTAGGTCAAAATAAAATAATAGACTAGGACCCGCCACAATTAAAAATAAGATTGTTATAAAATATTGTGAGATTTTGATGTGCCCATAGAATTTCTCTAAATTTGTTGTTGTTGTTGTTGTGATTTTTTATTTTTGTTTAATGATTTAAGGATTATATTTGGGGGGACAATATTATTTTTGTTAAACCAAAATTCTTGGAATTCTCAAGTCAAAATGTTCAAAAAAAATTTTAGGGTTGACAAAACAGAACACCCTGAGTTACCTATAAAGCGGACAATGTTCTTAAAGACCCATATTGAAGATAAGTTGTACAAAAAAAGCAATATTTGCCTCTTGGGTATAAGACAGACTGATGAAGAATGACACTAGTTAAACAAGCATTGGAGAAGAATGGCTTATACTTATTAGTGCATATACACATATATGATAAATGAGAAAATTATGTGTGGAGTGGACGGAGTGGTATTCTTGAATAGATTATTTTATGGGTAAAGATGGGTATTTCTTTGGTGAAACTTTGAATTTAACCACTTGTGCAAAGTTGGTATGAGTTACATGACGATTTAGTTAGGCTGTTGTATCCTGGAAGGAACAAGTCGTAACGGTTTGTGGAATTTGCTAATCACAAAAGGCTTGATTCTCCTTAAAGATTGTGAGATTTCAGTGCTTTAACGTGATTGCATGTTTTCATATTATATGTATAATTGACTTTGTTCTAATTTTAAATTTCATTCATTTTTCATTATATTTTAGTGTATTAGAACTAATAAATAAATTGCTTGGGACATTCTATCCGTAATAGAATTTTTGAGTTGGAGAGTTTCATTGAACGACATTTCTTGTTTAATCTTAGCCACCACACAAAATCAACCTAACCTTCTAACTTTGCATCAATGAGATTAAGACCAATACATGATTGAGTAATGTTATTTCTTACGTACCCCAATAGAATACAAGACATTGGCAAAAGGATGAAAGGTCCTAGACTATGTTCTTTGTTATATTTTGTGATCAGATTTGGCAAGTAAGGAATTCAACTCTATTTAAAGACTCAAAGCCAAATCTGATCAAAATTGTAGCAAAGTTAAATATTACCTTTACTTTAGGCATATCAAATCATTAAAAACATTAATATAGAATTTATCGTATTATGAAGCATGTAAAGATGAAGCCATAATAGCAATAGCAGTTCTACAAGATAGCAACAGTAGCAGCACTTCTTGATGTTAATGTTGCAGTCTTGGAAAACCTTGATTTTGTTATGTTTGAAGGAGACTACGAAAGTTGTGAAAGCCATCAATGGGTTTGTGCCATGTGATACTAATGGGGTAGTTGTTGATATTAAGTTTTGTTATCCAAGTTTGTTGTTTGGTCTTTTGTTTCATAAACCTAAATTAGAAAATTTCTTAACCCAAGCAGTTAAGTGCATGGATATAAGCTTGCATGCTGTACATGTGTGGCCATCAATTAGAGTCTTTAGAGCACCTTTCTTCTTAAGTGCTCACTTGCTCATGTAATAAGCTAGTTCCTATCAGTTAAGCATTTTAATTTTCAAAATTTTGAATCGAAACTAAAAGTTCAATTAGTGTGAAAATACTAATGCTTGTTTAGACCCCCATTTAAAATTATGGCTAAATTTCTTTTATTCTAACTTATCTAAGTGTGGAACGAGAGTAAATGAAGCGCAATATACCGGAACTACTCTAGTGCATAAACATATACAATAAACAATAAAAGTAAAGCACAAAAAGTAAGGAAAGAGAGATGCAAACACAAGATAACACGGCGATGTGTTATCGAAGAGAAAACCGATGAATTTGGCAAAAAACCTCTCCGCGACTCTCCAAGTCGAAATCGATCCACTAGTGAATAAGTTAAAGTACACGAATATCAAAAAGACCCTTCAAGCCTAATCTACCCAATATACTTGAGCCCGCCAAGCTCCAGTTACCAACAGACTTCTCGGAATCTTATCTTCACTAGTTATTCGGATTCTGCAATACCGTCCGATTGCATCCGCCAAGCCTCACCGGCTTCTTTTGGCAAATCTCCAAAGCTTCCCAAGTTCGAAAACACTCTCTACATTTTGAATAAGTGTGAGTTGTGTTTGGGATACAAATCTCTTCTTAAGGTATAACAATGAGGGAGGGAAAGGAGAAGAGACTACTAAGGAATTTTCACTCAAGGATGTGTAACTCTCTCTAAGATGGTGGGTGTGTTGTAGAAACCTCTCTAGGGTTTTCTTGTCAATAGTCTCATTTTACTTTTGTGAGTAATGAGAGTATATATAGTATGGGTGAAAGGTAGGAAAGTCACACTTAAAAACATTTAGGCAATGAGTTTCGCGGGTCACTCGTGACTTGGCCTGAGTTGCGAAGTGACTCACGAAATACAGCTTGGCAAAAGACTGTTCAACTTCTGGCATGTGTTCCTCATGTGACATTCGTAAGTTGCACCACTTGCGAGCCAAGTCGCGAGGTCAACTTCTTGAGCAATCTTCACCAACTTAATACTTAATCTATTACAAATAAATCCCACAAAATACAAGGAAATAAATTAATGCAAATACAACACTTTTTGTCATGGAATAAAATCAACATAAATATTAGGTGAAAAATCATAACTTATCATAAACTAATGCATGATGAGTAGTCATAATGTTTCTTGTTTCTAATAAGTACACGGGCATCAACACGTTTTCTCTTCTTTGCCCCTTTATTTATTTTTTATTTTTTGATTAAAAAAAATGGCAAATCAGAATCACTGCACTCTTTCCAATCAGTAGGTCTAAATCCGACAATTGCTGCATACCCAATGGGTTCTTCAAAACTATTATTGTTAGTCACTGTTAATCTACAAAGTTTCAAACTAAACCCTTGTCTCTAGCCATCTTATTAATTCCAAAATTGGGCATCCTTTATCATATAGTGCTTTGTCATGAATAGTAGAAAGCTAAGGAGAAAAATATATTTAAAATGTTTAGGAAATTATAGAAATCAAGATAAAAGAAAAAAAATACCACTATTCTCCACGTTAATGTTTAATGATTTAATCAAATCCTGTTAACACTCAAAACTAAGAAACTCTTCTAGTATGAACATGACCTTCTGCAATATGCAACCATTTGATAGCCACAAATTCCACAACATAGATTCCAAGAATATATATATATATATATATATATATATATTTTTGGATGCCCTCATTAATCTTTCAAATTTTCATCAAACACTTTGTAAATTTATATAGTAAATTACTAAATATAAGCATGTACATGCCTTCGAAATATACGTTATTATGGATTAAAAAGATAATTTCATTATGACTGGAAAACATGAATAGAAGTTATACTCTTTAAGGTGTTATGGCATTACTGTTCCACCTCCTCAGGAAGATTGTGTAAAATTCATCTTCTGCACATATGAACTCAGACCTTTTAACTCACTATCTTGCACAAAGTTCGTTAAGCTGCTTATGAGCTAACATGAGGTCTATACTGTGTCGTTGCTTAACTAAATCCTAGTAACACTCAAAAATGAAAAGATTAATATCCAACTTTTTTGTGGCATCAAAGCATTATCCTTATGAACAACAAAGAATAAACATTATAAGTTAAAATCAAAAAAAGAAATTAAGAAGACTAAATTGAAATAGGCAGGAAAAATGAAATTAATTTTGTGTTGATATCTTGCAAGAATATATAATTAAACCAAGAATTCCCCATAAGGCCTTCGAGCCTCTTAGCACCAAAAAGTGGCTAATGCAAAACTGGATATCACTTTGTCTAGCTAGAGAAAAAGGATAAACATGTCTCTATTGTCCATTTTGCACAATCTAATACAGACTTCCTTCTCTATTGTTACTGTTGGCACTAATCTTGAATCTCTGCTCTTTGAGAGTCAAATCTAGAGAAGTGGGTTGGGTGGGGAGAAAGGCAAAACAGTTGCTTTACGCGAGTTAGAAGTGAAGGACAAATAGCCGTTCTGACTAGTTGGGTCCACCAATTGAGATAAAAGATGCATTTTCAAATCCAAAACTAAGGAGATTTTAGAGTGAGTTTAGAGTGCCAAACATGCTCTAGAATGAGTTATGAGAAAAAAGGAAATCAGAATTGAGACATGAGATTGAATTATGAGCAAAGAAAACTGAGATATGAATTATGCATAAAACCAAACAGGCCCTAACTGTCCATATCCTACTCTATGTTCTCATTGTCAACACCAACCTTCAACCTTTGCTCATTTAGAAGGAACTGTCCCTTTTAATTATTTATTATGCTAATCTATTGACCTTGCACGTGTTGTGGGAGGTTGTCAATTTCTGTTGTACATATCTAATAGCAAGCCAAGAAGTATTAGAGCTTTGAGGACAAGAAGCTTCACATTTGTCATCAATCATGCAAAGAGAAAAATCTAACGTGTTTCAAATCTTTCATAACTTGTTTTGTGATGTTGCCTATATTGAGTTAAAACCAAATTAATTCTCAGCATGGTAAAATGTAACCACAATTTTCTTATTCAATCCTTTACCAATTACTAACACATGAACCATATATAAGTCACTATTTTTATATTGTACGACCCTCTATAACCCACACGTACCGTTAAAGATGTTTTCGATAATGTAATATTGTCAACGAGTATGAAATTCAATTATTAGGTTACCCAACTCACATCTAGTTATACCTGATTTGTTTGTTTACTTTTCTCTCTTTGTACGTAGTTAACTTTAGTAATTTAACCATTGACAATCGTGAGAAAACCAAAGTTATCAATTCTTTTATCATGATCATTTCAATTTTTTTTAATTGAAATGAAATATTATAATATCGGTTTAATTTCAATATACTATTTTAGGATCGCCATTAATTTTTCCTATGTCAGGATGATCCCAAAATTGTATCCAAAATTAGAATGAAAATATAAATACCAAAAAATAAATTTATCATGAGTTAAACTATGCATACACAAACACATAGAATACATATTAAGAAAGCATATATTTACCACCGCACACTCTTGGTGTGATGGTCAAGAAAAGACCACATTTTCTCTCAATCACCAGCCAATGCATTTTGATATCATAGCAGCCAATGATGAGTTTGTCCAAATTCCTAGGCATGATCAAATTCTCCTAGGTTTTGGTGTAGCCTTAAAACCACATTTACTTTTGAGCAATCAAGGGAACAATGGGTTGAATGGGAACATCTTGGGCCAACACCGGTTACTAACAACACCGATGGATAAGCAACAAGCACGACCATCCACACCAAATTTGCCCCTAGAAAGTGTTCCATAAATCTCATCAATACACCAATTAATGCTTGAAAGTGATGACCAACATTTTGTAATGTCTTGTTTCCAATTGCCTAATAGTCTTTGGAAAGGTAATTTCACTGGCAAAGAGAGCTTGCTTATTGCAATCTAATTAGCTCCCAGAGGTGAAGAAGGTGAAGGTGCATCTCCTCCAACCCCAGAGCCAGTTAAACAAATGTTTTTAAGTGTTGAATGAAAAGCTAGGTTAAAAAGGACCAATTTAGGCAAGCAATGACCATTGACCAAAGTGATGGCTTTACAACAAGTAGTGCCAAAGAAGCTAACTCTACCACTAAAAAGTGAATTAATAACATCTGTAAGACACCCTGGTACACCTGAAAGAGATGACCAGCATTGTTGTATGTCTTGATTCCTAGGTAAAAGACTTGAGAAAGTGGCCTTGCTCGCGGTGAGTTCGGATACTTGTCCATTTCCGTTAGATGGTTGACTACAAGAGTTATTAAGCAATGGAGCAAAGATAGGATTGGAGGGGAACAAATTAGACAAGCAATTTCCCTCAATCTCCAAGATGGCTTTGCAACAAGAAGAACCTATAATGCTAAATTGGCCATTGATAAGTGAACCAAATACTTGAGTTAGACACCCTAGTATGTTTACAAGAGGTGACTAACATTGCCCATTTGCCCTTGAAAGTTCCCCGGCCCCAAGGTTGGGGAACAATCCAGATAATTGTGACAATTTGGGTATTTGTGACAATCCAAGTATTTAAGGCAATCTAGGTGTTTGTGGCAACTGAGCTAACCCTATAGGAACCAACACTGCCAAATATGCAAATAGCAATATGAGAGCAGTCTTTGGTGATTTTTTTGCCATGACTCTTTGCAAAGTGGATGAAACTTGTAGTGTGTGTGACTATTGGTTTATTAGTGGTTTTGGAGGATGCATGCTTAAGGCTAATGGAAGCGAGAGGATGGAAATTTATAGTACTTATCAAATGCATAAAAACTGAATCTTTTTAAGTTTCATTGATGCATTAATTTTATACTTCAAAATCCGTTCTATTATTATCATCATAAATGCCAAATAACTTTCATTAAGACTATAGTAAGTTATACTTCATTGATGTTGGTCATTTTTCTGCTAAGGATGTTCTTGAAAACAATGAATAATACTAATAATAATAATAATAATAATAATAATAAAAAATAAAAAAAAAACAACAACAACAACAACAACAACTTGAAGGGGCATTTTGGCATAAACATCAAGGTTTCCAAATAAAGCTTCCTTGGCTGTTGCTACTCTTCCCATTAACCAAATGCAATATAGTCGTCAACTTGTCATGTTCAATATTCACGATTTTGTGTATATATAACTCATAGGAGAATTGTTGACCAAAAAAAAAGCTCATAGGAGAATTTCTCAACAAGAAGAAGAAGAAAAAAAAACTTACAGTAGATATACACATTAAAAAATTAAAAATTAAAAATAAAATATTTTATAAGTGTTTGATGTGTTTGATTTATTATTATCTATATATATATATATATATATATAATTGAAACTTTTGAAACTTCCACAATTTTCCACGTCAGCATAATATTAAAAAAATAATAATAATAAAAAAAAAACCAAACTTAATAAGGGGTGAAACTCTATTTCTCTAACAAATTCAACTTAAACTAAAACTCATCATTATCATTATCATTAGGACTCTCTCTTATACATATAAAGCAAAGTAGTCCGAGTCCCACTCTCTCAGCCTCTCCATTGTTTCCCTGCGGAAAACATGAGGAAAAAACAAATTATATATATAATATTGATTTGTTTACCTATGACAGCTATAAGGATTGTGCGAAGAAAAAAAAAAAAAAAAAGGCTCAGGAAACATGATAAGAAGAAGTTTCTTCACACTTCACTTGGTCTTTAAGTCAAATTTGTTAAGTCGGCATCAACTACAATGACAGTGGCCACAAAAAATTGGACTTGGAGCTCACTGATTGATGCACACCGTGTTGTCTTCACCGATTGTAATGGGTTTCTCACTTTCTCTTTCTCTTTTGGTTTTTTTTTTTTTTTTTTTTTTTTGTACAAAGAGGTTTCTTACTTTCTCTTTCTCTGATGAGTGGTAAAAATATTATAAAATAATAAATTTTTACCACACGTACATTGTCTGCCACACTTTGGTTTTGGTGTTTTTCTTTTTATCATTTCCTCTCTCTCACTCTCTCTCTCTCCCTCTCTCATATTGTGTTCGTAAAACTTTGTAATTTGTATGATGTTAGTAAAAAACAATCAATTATATTAAATATATATTTACTCTAAACATAGAACAATTTGTATCTAAACATTAAAATAGCTTGAATTTCTTATTAAAATAAAAAAGCTTCAATTCAATCTTGGGAGTCCAATTAATTCCTTTTGATTACATTGTAAAACATATAAAAACAAAAGTTGTCATAAAAATAAATTTTTTCGTAATGTTAATATGATTATTTATAATCTTGTTTGAATACTCACTTAAACTTATTTATGTGCCTTGGATAAATTTTTAACTCATAATATTTATTAAAAATTTATCCAAGGCACATAAATAAGTTTAAGTGAGTATTCAAACCTCATAATACTAAAAAGATTATAAAAGAAATTTGCAATCAAAGAAGAAGAAAAAATTAATTGTTTAAATATTCTTACAAAAATCAACGAAAGTTATGTTTGCAAAACATTCATTTACACACGAAAACCCTCTATGCCCTTTCTTTTGTTTCTACAAACTCTTTGTCTTCTAGGTATGTAAATTTCTCTTCGTAGCTTTTCTTTCTTTTGTCTTTTATATTTTTACTTTTATAGCCCATGTGTTTGTTTGTGTTCTTTCTTTTATATTGTTAAATGATCATGGTGATGAGTTTTGTTCATATTAATTTCAGAGATTATTTCATTAGCTATTTCTTGGCTTATATATATATATATTATAAATTATAACTTTGTAATATGTAATTATATTAAAAAATTTGTATTTATATATTTCTCTCTTATTCACTTTTAAAAAAAAAAAATTGGTGATTGATTTTATTTTTATCTTTATCAAAGGCAAGTAATCAAAAATA
Source organism: Quercus robur (assembly GCF_932294415.1). Classification (NCBI taxonomy): domain Eukaryota; kingdom Viridiplantae; phylum Streptophyta; class Magnoliopsida; order Fagales; family Fagaceae; genus Quercus; species Quercus robur. The sequence goes on from NC_065535.1 coordinate 84,923,630, forward strand.
AAAACATAAACTTCTTCTAAAGAGACTTTCTAATAGATCTTTATATCTCTATAGCTTGCATGCTACATATCTTCCATCATTAATGCCTTGCGTTTAGGTATGTCATGCAACAAAATCACAATAATTGTTGAAAAAAAAAATTGTTATTTTAACAATGCAACATCTATTGGATAATTGAGGATACTAAGGACTAGAATCATAATTTTTATTAATTGATATTTTTTATTTAGCAACTGAATTTTTTATATTGAGGTTAGGAATTTTTGAGATTGAAATCCTACTTTGCAATCAAAGAAGAAGAAAAAATTAATTGTTTAAATATTCTTATAAAAATCAACGAAAGTTATGTTTGCAAAACATTCATTTACATCTTAGAAAAATAAATTAAAAATTGTGCTCACTTAACGTTCATTCCCAAAAAAGTTACAATATTTGCCGGATAGTACTTAAAGAGTTAAAATATTGCTAGATAGAACTTAATTTATTATATAAAATTTTATAAAATAATTATATAATAAAATTATATAAAATAATTTGTATATTATTAATGTTACCTCATGTTTCTAAGTATACTATGCATTTATGATATGATGATTGTGGTAAATAAACCGAAATTAAATAATATTTCATATACTCAATAGTTTTTCCGTGTATTGCACGGGTCAACGACTAGTTATTATTATTAATGAAACCTATGTACTACAAAAAAATATAAAGAAGGTTTTCGTTTTGGAGAAAATATACTAAAATAAATAATTCTTAAAAAAATCTCATTTTTTTCCTTTATTTATTTTGAGAAAAATGGCATTCTCCTTTTTCAATTTTCATTAATTGTTATTGAAAATGATAACATTACTGTAGATTTTCTAAAAATTTATTTATAAAAAAAAAAAATGATACATTGATCATATTGTATTGGTCAATACAACCATTAAAAACTTTAATAATTAAGTTTATTATTTCAAAGTGCACAACTTAGGATTTCTTTGGATCTTTTATTTCATTTTTTAGCCTCCCTGAAATGATTTTTTGTCCATTCGTCTTCAAAATTTGTTGATCTTTTCTAAATTTTTATCCTTTTCTTCAATAATTTGAATCAGGTTGCTCTTGTCAAGGCCAATTAAGAGAATCCAAATCTTTTGTCCCACTTTTCTTGCTCCACTCTATACTTCACCAATAAAAACTTGCCACATATTCACCTAATTAATTAAATACTACCATTAATTAATAATGATAATATTAATAAGTCAATAATGATAGTATTTAATTAATTATGTTAACACATGACAAGTTTTTATTGGTGAAATATAGAGGAAAGCAAGAAAAGTGAGATAGAAAATTTGGATTCCAATTAAGATGGCACATGATGGGATGTGTGGTTATGTCAAGGGTCTGGGAGCCGGTACCTTTGAGGCCATGGATCAAACAAATTTGGCGTTCATTCAATTTTGGGGTATTTATCACATATATTTAATAATACGTTAGAGGCCATACACTAATTAATATAATTTTATGTAGACATGTAGCCTAAATAACAACATGGTATATTAATTTTAGCAACTTCATGGATGTAGAGCCTCGTAAAATCTGGTGTTTGTGTGTATGCGTTGATCCTTTTTGCTGTCTCTCTCTCTCTCTCTCTCACACACACAACCGATATTAAAGCCATGTTAGGTTTGAGTGGAATGATTGTTGAAGATGATTAAAAAGGTTTATATTGAAAGGGTTAACCATATGTAATTGCCTACTCAAAGAAGATAAATACCAACCTCTCTCTTCAAGCTGAGGTTGAGGCAATTATTTTAGCGCTTAGTATTGCCACTAAGCTGAATGCCTCTCACTTCATAATTGAAAGTGATTCCAAGATATGCATAGATTCTATAAGAGCTCCTAGTGATCAGGTTCCATCGAGATTATTCATTTTTGTATCGGCCGTCAACTCTATGTCTGTCGATCTTGGTTATGTTTCCTTTAGTTGGGTTTATTGTTAGGCGAATTTAGCAACCCATGAACTAGTCAAATGGTCTTGTATACATTCTCATTTTGGAAGTTTTGGTCCTGGTCATTGCCCTCGTAGTGTTGTAAATGCGAATGTAAAGGAGGCTGACCCTTTTGCTTAGTTTTTCTTTACTTCAATAAAGTCTTTTATTCATCAAGGAAAAAAAAATCATATGTATTTTGAGCCCTTAAACAATGGCGGTTCGAGGAATTTTTCTTAAGGCAGTCAATAAGAAATTTAAATTATACAAAATATAATAAAAAGAGAATTTGAATATATCGACATAACCAAAAAAATGCAAATACATGAAATTTTACAATTTCATACTAAGAGAATGGAAAAACAAAAATGGGAGAGAGAGAGAGAGAGAGAGAGAGAGAGAGAGAGAGAGAGAGAGAGAGAGAGAGAGAGAGAGAGAGAGAGAGAGAGAGAGAGAGAGAGAGAGAGAGAGAGAGAGAGAGAGAGAGAGAGAGAGTAGAGCTGCCGCTACCCCAAAACCAAAAAGAGCAGAGCTATTGGCAATGTTGAGAAGTGCTTACAACCATAGTATTTATCTTGATACCTTTTTTTAGGAAAAATAAAATTAGGGATTATATTTAATGAAATGGGTTGAACAAGTTACGAATTTGAATGATTAAGGGTTTTAAAAATAAAAATTGGATGAACTTTTTATTGAGTATTTTGTTTAGGGTCTGTTTGAATACCGCTTATTGCTGAAAATTGAAAACTTATTACTGAAAACACTGTAGCAAAATAATTTTTAAATGTGTAAATAGTGTCGTAGGACCCAAATTTACCTAGAAATTTGTGTTTTGCTGAGTTTGGCTAGGTCATGAACAGTGCTGTGGGACCTAGCCAAAAACGCAAACGCACGCAAATGCACACTTGCTGCTACGCAAACGCACACTCATTTTCTATTGTTTAGCCTAATCTTGTTGTTGTTTGGATTATTTTGCTCTTATTTGGACTCATTTTAGAGTTATGCTAGGGATATAACAAATTGTCATAAAATTTTCACAACAGTTGAGGTGTCAGCCCCTTATAGTTCAAAATTAAATAATTAAATAATAGACTAGAACCCACCACAATAAAAAATAAAAGTGTTGTGAGATTTTGTTGTGCTCGTAGAATTTCTCTAAATTTTTGTTGTTGTTGTTGTGATTTTCTTTTCTTTGTTTTATTTCATTTTTTGTTTAATGGGTTCAAGATTATGATTGGGGAGATAAGATTATTTTTGTTGAATCAAAATTCTTGGGATTCTCAAGTCAAAATATTCATAAAAAATTTAGGATTGACAAAACATATTAATTTATAATTATATGTAACTCTTTTTTTTACAAGCTATGAACACTGGATTACATATAAAGCGGCCACTATTCTTAAAAACCCATATTGAAGACTAGTTGTACCCAAAAAAATCAATGTTTTCCTCTTGCGTGTAAGAAAGACTCTAAAGAATGGAGCTTGTTAAATAAGTGTTGGAGTAGAACGGCTTATTAGTGTATATACACGTATATGATAAATGAGAAAATTATGTATGAAGTGATATTTTTGTATAGATTATTTTTTGGGTAAATATGGGTGTTTCTTTGGTGGAGCTTTGAGCTCGACCATTTGTGCAAAGTTTGTATGAGTTACACGATGATTCTTTCAAGCTATTGTATCTTGGAGGGCTCATACCGGTTTGGGGAATTTGCTAATCACAAAAGGCTTGAATCTCCTTAAAGATTGTGAAATTTCCATGCTTTAATGTGATTGGTTTTATATATATATATTGTAAGGACACGTTTTGCTTCACAGCCCAAATGGATGGACAATGGCCCAGTGAGCTCAAAACAATGAATTTGTTAGAGAGTGAGTTTGAGATTGAACGTTCAATGAGTTAGGAAAATACTGATCACAATAGGCTAGTTATTATTGGAATGAACAAACAAACAGTTTGAACAAGAAAAGTTCTCCTCAGTCAAGTCTGAGAACAGTATGTTCTTATATATTTCTCTTAGACTTATACAAAAATTACAGTTCTTGGTTACATAGTGATTTTTCCTGGTTTTTCTGATGATCCCTACTGTAAGGGAGTTCATCCCCTTTAGATTTCCCTTCTCTCTTTCATCTCAACCCTTCACGTGTAGATCAAATTGCTAGTCTTGATACCTGTCCCATCAGTACCTTCTTGAAATCTTTGTGGGTAGCTGTAAGGCTGAAAGTTACTGTTCAGGTATCACTTCCACATTAATGTGGCAAGGAGGTTAGATGCAGAGTATTCAATACGGTGGTAGTAGCTTTTTACCCAGATATTTATCAGTTCTCTATTGACTCATCTCTCTCTGAAGCTTATCCTTCCTAGCACAGTTGCCTGCTGCCTAGTTCTTGATGTGTGGTCGGACATTAGGCCTCCACTCTGTTAGCTGAGGAGGGATTACTCCTCAGACAACATTTCTTGCTCATCGTGACCAGACCTCCTCCCTGGCCCAATAATTTATCTGCCTTTACTAGTACTTATCTATCCTCAGGCGCGGCCCATGGCCCAATATCTATATCTGGGCCTTTCATACCTACACATATATATATATATATACATACACTTTTTCTTATCTATCTCCAATTGACTTTGTTCTAATTTTAAATTTCATTCAATTTTCATTATATTTAGTATATTAGCACTGATAAATAAATTTCTTGGTACATTCTATTTGTAATAGAATTTTTGAGTAGGAGAGTTCCATTGAAAGACACTTCTTGTTTACTCTTAGCCGCCACATAAAATCAACCTAGCTTTCTAACTTTGCATCAATGAGCTTAAGACCAATACATGATTGGGTAATGTTATTTCTTGCGTACTCCAACAGTATACTAGACATCTTTTGTGATAAGATACGGCAAGTGAGGAATCTAACTATTTGAAGACTCAAAAGCCAAATCTAATCAAAAGTGCAGCAGGGTTAAATAGTACCTTTACTTTAGGCATGTCAAATCATTAAAGACACTAACATAGAATTCATCGTAGTATGGGAAGCTCCAACCTTTTAGAGACTATGGTAGGTTATACTTTATTGATGTTGGTAATTTTTCTGTTCAGGATTTTCTTGAAAATAATGAATTTAACAACAACAACAAAATAATAAACTTGAAGGGGTCTTTTGGCATAAACATCAAGGTTTCCTGATAAAGCTTATTTGGTTGTTTTCTACTCTTCCCATTAACCAAATGCAATATAGCCCTCAACTTGCCATGTTCAATATTCACGATTTTGTGTATATATAACTCACAAGAGAATTTCTCCAAAAAAAAAAAAAAAAATGAAGAAGAAAAACTCATAGTAGAAATACAAATTAAAAAATAAAAACTTTTTAATAAAATATGTTATAAGTTTTTGTTTTATTATTATTATATAAATGTATTATTGCAACCTGTGTACTACAAAAAATATAAAGGTTTTTGCTTCGGAAAAATATCCTAAAATAAATCATTCTAAAAAAATTCTCTTTTTTTTTTTTTTCCTTTATTTCTTTTGGGAAAAAATGGCATACTCTTTTTTCAATCTTCATTAATGTCAATATATAATTTTTGGATAGTGTCAAAGATATTACAAATTTTACTATATAAACTTCACAAACTGACATGTTATTAATTATAAATATAATTCACGATGTTAGGAACACTAAAAATTTTACAATATAAAATTTACAAATTAAAGTGGCACCAATTATACTATTGATACATCAATTTGTAAACATCTATTAACTTAGTAAAATTTGTCGTAGTTTTAACATTTGATTTATATGAGAAGCTGATGAGTTCTATTATATTCTATTTATTTATGAGTGGCGAAGTCATCATTTAATTTTTGGTGTATGTGGACCCTTTTTTTTTTGTTTTGTTTTTTAAATGGTGTATGTGAAGTTGTGAACCGTTTATTTGGGGATAAGGGACTTTGTTTTTTGTGTGAAGTTGTGAACCCTTTGGGCCCAACGTCACCTCTGCTATTTTCTGGATTGGGTTTTGTAATTTTTGTTATCAGAAGATAGAGATGGATAGGGAGGCCCCTTGAGCAATGCATAATCATTAAGAAAAAAAAAAAAGGGAAATGACCAAACCACGTTAAACTGTAAGTTTTAATTAAAAAACACAGAACAAAACAGAAAGAAAAAATTAATAATTCCCACCTGTTTTTAGATATCACCTAGTCTTAAAGAACTTTTGTATACACAAGGTCATGCCAAAAAGGAAAAGTGAGATCTGGGAAATAGTGGGAATGGTGTCAAGCTGAGCAAAGAGACATAAAACTCTATAGTCTATAGGGTCCACCTTGACCACTAACCAACCATGAAAGCAGAGTCTAAACCTTCAGTTTCACACTCACCCAACCAAAGTTGTTCCTTTTTTTTTTTTTGTTAACATATTACAAAGTACCATCTTTATATTGCATATTATATATGCTGTTGGTACTAGGTGTTGTCGTTTGGCACAACTGTGGTCTTGTGCCTATCGTTACAATTCAAGAATCAAGACTATAGAGACAAAGTTCGCAATTAATAGGATCCAATTTGCAACGCACCAGGCTCTGAAAATAATGAATGAAATGCATGCGACAAAATTTTTATTTTTTAAAAATAGATTTTAATAACATGATCAGATTTGTTTAGCTGGCATGCATGTAGTTTATTGACACAATTAGCAGTTGTATATATGAACTATGAAGAATGTAATAGGCGTTTAAAATTTTTTTATATAAAAAAGGTATCTTGTGGGATCAATTGTATCAACTTATATAGAATAGCAAGAGTTTTACATGCTGTGGAGAATCACACTACATTAAGACATTATACATAATTTTGTCATATTGTTATGTGTATGATAAAAAAGAATTTCTTGTTATGATGAATGATGATAATGTTTACATTACATAGACATGGTATGTCAATGGCCATGCCATGAAGTGAAAAACATTCTACAATTTACATTTATCAATTATATGAATTTGTTTTCTTCAAAATAAAATAAAATTTTATATGAATTTGTTTTACTCTGCATGCAATGCCATATAAAAAGCAATAAGTTTAGGGTGCTTGAAATAAAAAGCAGTGAGTTGCTGGTAGACTGTTCAGTAATCCAATGGTGAGTTGCTTTTGGTTTAAGAGTCAAAAGAGATCTGCTCCTTAAAACAAAAGCTTCTCATAAATAAAACTTACAGCTTTTAAAATTCAAGGCCTTTCCAAATTGACCCCACTTAAAACTGCTGGCCCCCACCCCCCCCCCCCCCCCCCAAAAAAAAAAAAAAAAAAACTGCTGGATAAATACTACTTGTAATTTATAAATTTATAAGCCATCATTATTCTATATATTTATATATTTAAATATATTAATGTATATGTCTGACTAGCATGTATGGCGTGGTACGTTATATATTTTGTATTAATCTAAAGTTTAAAAAGCTTCTCATAAATAAAACTTACAGCTTTTAATATTCAAAGCCTTTCCAAATTGACCCCACTTAAAACTGCTGGATACTTTCCCCAAAAAAATAAAAAATAAAAAAACTGCTGGATAAATACTACTTGTAATTTATAAATTTATAAGCCATCATTATTCTATATATATATATATATATATTTAAATATATTAATGTATCTGTCTGACTAGCATGTATGGCATGGTACGTTATATATTTTGTATTAATTTAAAGTCTTAAATACTTATTATAAGAAAAAAATGAAAATATCTCACATATTTTAATGTGGAAAATACGTGTATAACAATCTTCCAGCAAACTGTCAACTAGCAAAATAATAATAATAATAATTAGTCAATCAACTTGATGGGATCACACCCTTTTTATATGTATAGTAATCGCATTATTTGCAAGAATAAACTATTTAAAAAAATCTATGAGCAAGAACACCATTTTTATTTTTTTAATAAAAACAATATTAAATATTATAATTTTCAATAATTTATGTAACATATAAAAGATGCGTAACTTGTTTAATGGCCTAAATTATAATAAAATTTCAGCATTATATTAAAAAATACTAAATTACAAACTACACTCTTTAACTCTAGCATATTTTTTTTTTTATTAAAAAAAAAAAAACTCTAACATATATTCAATTATTCACTTTTTTTTTCTCCTTTATGTCTAGTTCTGTCCAATCTTGCTGCTAATTTTAGTTTCCACTTTCCAAAACGAAATGGATTTATTGGTATGAAAGAAATGACTACATTAAAAATTAATGGAAGTGAATTTAACCAAAAAGAGGTATGGTATCTTTAGCAACTTTTTTTTTGGGTTGAGAAATATATATCTTTAGCAACTTTGATTGGACAAATAACAAATGTAATTAACTGGAACATTTTGCATATGTATATATTATACTATATTAGCACTATACGATATATCAACCTTAAGTGCACGAGTTCTTTTTTTTTTTTTTTTTTTTTTTTAAATTGATTTTTTTACCATATTGTTCATTTAAAATAGATTAGATTGTATAAATTTGTAAACATTTTTATAAGTCTAAACCATTCAAACAAGTCAATAATAAAAATATTAAGGCGATTAATTTTGAAAATTTTGCTTGAGTTTATATTATATAAGGATTTATACACTTTATTAAAATCTTGTTATATCATTTTTTCTTTAAATAGTCTAATAAATATATTTTTAGAAACACAATTATAATAAATAATTATAACTACCATAGATATCAAATTTATATTTAGAAACTTTTTTAAGTAATATTTAATTAGGAAAAAAATTAAATAAAGAAAATATTGTTTTTTGTTGAACTTTCCGTCCATTACAAGAGCTACTTACTAGTTGATTATAATTTAATAACCTTTAACGATAATTTTAGAAATTTATATTTCTTACTAGTTGATTCAAGTATAGGAAACAAACAAAGGTAGGGGAATGACAAAAATAGTATTAATAGATATTTTTTTTTTTTTGAGGGTATAGTATTAATAGATTTTTTTTTTGTTTGTTTGTTTTTTTTTTTTTTTTTGATGAAATAGTATTAATAGAATTAGCTAAAAAGAAAACTTGGGGTTGACTGGATTTTACACCCCAAAGTTTTGAAAACTTGATTTTACACCCTAAAATTTGAATTTGTTAGCAATTCACCTCTTGGTTAATTTTTGCCGTTAAGTGACACATCATTATGCTGATGTGTTTTATTTTTGACAAATCAACCTTAAAACTACATCGTTTTAGTGATGATTAAGCAAAGAGTTGGCATGCATCAAAACTACATAGTTTTAAAGCTAAAAACTTAAAACAAAAACCTCCCCCTAAACGGCACAGTTTCAGCCAAGATCCTAAAATCTAAAAACAAAAACTCACAGCAAAAAACTCAGTTCCCACAAAGTATGTTTCTTTGAATCTTGTCAATAGGAAAAATTCATTCATTAAAAGCCCAATTAGAAGCTGTAAAGTACGATGTGATCAAATATTGCACAGGTACCCTTGTCTCAATATCTGCAGTTGGTCTTGCTGTACTCCACATCTTGTTGTAGAAGGGTAATCGTTACTTTGGCAGTTAAAGACGACACTGATGAAAATTTTGAATTCATTCTTTCATGGAAATTGTGTGTTGGGGAAATTCAGGTTGTATTTCCTGTAATTTTTCCCCAAAACAAGGCTAATCCTAGGTGGTTGGAACAGTTTTCATAGTTCCCTACGGGATAAAGCCAAACGTCTAGACTTGTAGTTCCCATTTTGAAGTGGTTGAACATTTGTGGGAACTTGGTTTTTTGTGGTGAGTTTTTGTTTTTAGATTTTAGGATTTTGGTTGAAATTGTGCCATTTAGGGGTAGGTTTTTGTTTTAAGTTTAGCTTTGAAAGTATGTAGTTTTGATGCATGCCAGCTTTTTGCTTGGTCATTACTAAAATGGCATAATTTTAAGGTTGACTTGTCAAAAATAAAACACATGAGCATAATGATGTGTCATTTAATGGCAGAAATTAATCGTGGGTGGTGAATTGCTAACAAAACCAAATTTCAGAGTGTAAAATCAAATTTTCAGAACTTTGGGGTGTAAAATTCATTCAACCTCAAACTTTAGGAGTATAATTTATAATTTATCAAAAAGAAAATGTCAAGTAAGAGAGTAACTGAGACTATAACTTCGAATATAATAAAATAAACAGAGAAAAAGAATACATGTAACTGACTCTAATTAATCTTGTTGAAGATTTATAATTAACTTAAAAATTTTTTACACTAAGACTATATTGTTGTAACAATAATTCCCATTCAAAATGTATTTTACATACTCCCTCTGTCCCACTTTGTTTGTCCTGTTTGAAAAGTCAAACTTTTTAAGGGAACATCATTTATTGTCTTGTCTACCTTTTAAAAATGTATAAGTTTCCAAAAATACCCTTAAATAAATTTATCAAAAAATTGAATTATTAATAAAATAGGGGTATAATAAGAACATTAGTAAATTAATGACTTTTATTTTTAGAAATAGGACAATATTTTGGGACATCCCAAAATGGAATAGAGGACAAACAAAGTGGGACGGAGGGAGTATTATTTTTACCCATTTTGTTTTTTTATATTCACCCTTTCTCTCAATATAGGTGCTAAAAATAGTAAAATGGCACTACCGTTCAATTGAAGTTCAACATACTGATATTATTCTATTTTTGAATAATTCTCACATCTTTCTAAAAAAACAAAATTGGTCACATCCAAAAAATATAAAAAAAAAGAAAGAAAGAATATAATTGGTGGGCCACCATTAAAGGCCCTGATTTGGTGCACCATGCAGCGAATGATGGCGAAATTTATTTAGTTTATTTATTTTAGGTAACTAATGATGGTGAAATTCCATCAATCACGAAATCAAGTCAAAATTTGAAAAGTAAAAAAAAAATATAAAAAGGTAAAATTTTTTTTTTCTGAGAAGAAAAAAAAAGGTAAAAGTAAAAGAGATAAAACAAAATAAAAAAAATAAAATTAGGGAATAACAATAATAGTGGATTCGGTTTGGGCAGGAAATGCGTGTAAAATACGCACTGTGTTAAAAGTTATCCAGAATAAAAAGCCACCTCAGACTTACATCATAAGAAGACAACAAATACTTAAAATTCTCAAGGGCACAACATAACAGACACAGTGACGAGACATTCTTCATCCTAGACCAAGTTGTGTTGATAAGATTTGTTACTCAATACAACACGTCATTTTCACACTCCCTGGTCCTATCCAATAATCCACATTATCTCTCATACCCACAGCAACAATGGAAAATATCAAATCCTGTAATATCGTATTTACCCAAAACAAAAATTATTAAAATAAATTCCTATAATATCGACTGTAATCATTGTTTTTTTTTTTTTTTTTGGTAATCTTTTGTTGAAAAAAAAATAGTTTCTTGGTGACTTGTTTTTGGTAAAACTTTTAAGTACAATAATAAGTTTGATAATTAAGCAAGAGAATTATGTTGGCATCCAATTAGCATTGAAATAGAGGGGCCACCTCAGTTGAAGATATATTTTTTTAGGGAGAAGATATTTTTTGTTTTTTATTATTATTTTGAGAAGGAAGATATTGCTGTTGTTGATGTGAATGTTTTTGTGTTTTAATCATAGATTGGAAGGTGGGAATTTGGTTTCATATTTGGTACGCCACTATCTTTTTATTATTCCTTAAACAAAAAGATAATTTAAGAAAAAAAATGGTGAGAATGGTGAAAAATCAAAAAGAGTTGAGGTTAAAAACGTCATTGCATGTGTAATTCATAAAGATATACAAAGATAAAAAGGCCAAACCCAACTCAAGTTTAAAAGATATACAAAGATAACTCCAGCTTTTCTATTCTTCTATGATCAAATCAAGTTCTGGAATGAACCAAACTATTTTAACAAGTGTTAATGTTACTTTGGTCATTTCAAAGTTTAACTCTGTATATACAAACTCTGTGATCTATAGGTCACCTGTCTTCATCGTAACCCAGTTCTAGAACCACCACAACACATCAACCCAGATGTAAAATATGAACTTCATTTCTGACAAAAGCAAACAGGTTTCCATTCATATACGGATTGAATACCCAATAGCTCTCCATGAATGAAATTGAAAGTTAAAAAAAAAAAAAGAAGTAATTTTTAATTTCAATCCACTATTGAATAAAAAAAATAAAGAAGATAAAGCTAAAAAATAAAAAAATATTTTATGACTGGGAAATGGATAATTACATTTGCACCGAATGCCCCCATCTAAATCTTTCCTATATTGCCACAATTTTTTGTTATAACATATTAACTGTGAGTGGTGGATAATTATTTTAACATAGGTCACTTCAAAAATTGTGTCCATCGTAATTGTGTCTATGGGGTTCTTTTCTTTGAATGACTTTATATATATAGGGAATATTGCTACTATTTTTTTTTAGAAAAAAAAAGAATATTACATTATTAACATGGATTTTTAGAAATATTTTTTTGAAAATTGAAAAAATATTAACAATTTTTTCAATTTTCGAAAAGATATTACTAAAAATAGATAGCTTAATATGTACGTTAAGGACAGACATTAACCGAACTCTATTAACATTTACCTTACCACACAAATATAGTAAAAAAGAGATAGATACCCAGTTAAATTGAGCTGTACGAGTCAAATCCAAATACTAAAATTAACCTCTTCCAGTTGTACAAGTATTTTTTAGGATTTAGGACACACAAGAAAAGGACCAAACAGATCTGGCAGTAGCAATCAATTATGGTAACCTCCACCTCCAATTATATATATTTTGTACTACTTTCCACCACAAACACACGCTTCTCTTTCTCTCTCCTCCTATATATATATATAGCACAAACCCCACTCTCTACATTCTCATTCATCACCGAATACACACAAAACCACTGTGAAAACTCTCTCTCTCTCTCACTCTCTCTTTCTTATCTCATTCTCTTTTGTTTGGTTGTTCTGAGTTTCGGATATGGGTGTGACGCTCCTACCAGATCTCGGCACCGAGATTCTGATTCCGGCCTGCGCGGTCGTCGGAATCGCTTTCTCGCTCATCCAGTGGCTGATCGTCTCGAAAGTCAAGGTCACTCCCTCGTCGGAGCACGCTTCTGCCAACAACGGCGCCGGAAAGAATGGCTTCGCCGACCACCTCATCGAAGAAGAGGAAGGACTCAACGACCACAGCATCGTTCTCAAGTGCGCCGAAATCCAAACCGCTATCTCTGAAGGTCTTTTCCGTTCTCTTTCTCTTTCTAAATTTCCAAACTTTACGTCTCTTTCATGTTTTTTTTTTTTTTTTTTTTTTTTCCTGATAGATCTGCTTCTTCTTCTTCTTTATTGTGGTTTAGCTCTTTTATGGTGATGATAAGAAAACAGTGTTTTTTTAAAAAAAAAAAAAAAAAATTTATTTTTAATGGGTTTTGGTTTTGGAAAGTGTTTTGATTTTTAAAGATTTAATTTTGGTTGTGTTGGTATAATTTAGGTGGGTTTTGATTAAGGTGGGAATAATCTGAGCATGTTTAAGATTTTTTTTTACCATTATTATATATGGTTTAGATATGTGTGATATTGGTAGTGGTGGCTGGTTCTGGAATCTGGGCCCACTGGGACATATTTTATCTTATATATTGTGACCAACTTTGATTCTCATTTGTATTATATCTTGTTGTTTGTACGTTGGAAATTTTCAACTAGATCCCAATATTTGTTCTTTATATATGATTGTATGTGTGTGTGTTTTATATGTATGTATCTATGTGCGTGAGTGAGCCTGTGTTTATGCACACAGACTCGCAGACAAACATATATTAAATCTGCCAAATGGGTACTCTGGATGCCAAACCACACGAGATTTTGGACTCCTTGTCATAATTAGACTTATTAAATATTCATGTTTTTTGTTTTTTTTTGGAGATATTTTGTGATTCTTCAAAGGGAAAAGATACTTACACTCGTTAATGTACACTCCGTGCGTGCAGTAATCAGTGCCTTTTAAAAATAATAAAACTCAAACATATCTATCTCAATCTTATGTCAATTCCCTCTCTCTCAATATGAGAGATTATTCAGTATGCTCCCGTGTGTGTGGTACTCCTTTCTTGGGTTGCATAGGTGGTGTCCACAAACTCTCAAATAGCAATAGGTGTAATAGGTGGGGTCACAACACTCCTAAGAGGAAGGAGTATTATAGTGGGACCAGCACTGAATAATTTATCTTCCCATATGATGAACACAGAACTTTCCGTCTGCAGGATGTTTGTGCTGATTAGCCACTTTTGACAGCATCAGTGAAATTATGCTAGATTTCGAAAAAGTCTGATAGTGGTTGGATGTATTTACCGAGCCATCTGTGCTATAAGACTTTCTTGATCTGAACTTTTAACTACAGATGCCTTTGAATTGAATACAACAATTGATTAGAGGGTGTAAATGGTTGTTTAATTTGATTATATCCCCAAATTTCACTGAAAAAAAAAAATCTTTTAGTTATTGTTAATTAGTTTGAGATGAGCATATTATGTGGACCACGGAAGAGAATAATGCTACCAATCGAAGGTTTTTGAGGAGTCCCATTTATCTTGGTCACATATCTAAAGATGGCCTCTCAATCAATGTAAAACAAAATGTTGCATTTATATTGGTAATGGACCCTGCCCTGGAGGTATTTCTTTCAGGGACCATTTTTTCAGGCATTGTTTGTACTGGATGAAGTTTAACAATCTGATTTGAAGGACTTTTATATTCTATTGTATAGAGATATTGATGCGGTAAATAAGTTTAACAATTTTTTGTTGTCTTTTCATTTCAACTTGATGTGGTAATAAAAGTCATGATATCAATTATGGTTTACCACTATAGCTTGGCAATTTTTGCATTTTCCTTAGTTCTGAACCTTGTCTTCAATTTTTTAAGAGTGCATTATGTTTCACTAATTTTGTTTCTCTGAATATTACAGGAGCAACCTCCTTTCTATTTACCGAATATCAGTACGTTGGTGTTTTTATGGCGGCTTTTGCTGTATTAATATTCCTCTTCCTTGGCTCTGTGGAGGGTTTCAGCACCAAAAATCAGCCTTGCACATATGACGAAACCAAGACTTGCAAGCCTGCTCTTGCAACTGCTCTCTTCAGTACCATATCATTTGTGCTTGGTGCTGTCACTTCAGTTGTTTCTGGCTTCCTTGGAATGAAAATTGCTACCTATGCAAATGCCAGAACCACATTGGAGGCAAGAAAGGGTGTTGGGAAGGCATTTATCACTGCATTTAGATCTGGTGCAGTCATGGGCTTTCTCCTTGCTGCGAATGGTCTCTTGGTGCTTTTCATTGCCATCAATCTCTTTAAGATGTATTATGGTGATGATTGGGGAGGTCTTTTTGAGTCTATCACTGGTTATGGTCTTGGTGGATCTTCCATGGCTCTCTTTGGAAGAGTTGGTGGGGGTATCTATACTAAAGCTGCTGATGTTGGTGCTGATCTTGTTGGCAAGATTGAAAGGGACATTCCAGAGGATGATCCAAGAAATCCAGCTGTAATGATCTTCACACCTCAGAAAATTTTTAGTTTCTGAAATGGATTTTATTTCTTCTTGTTTTTATATTTAAATAACTTCCATGTTTTCAGGTCATAGCTGATAATGTTGGTGATAATGTTGGGGATATAGCTGGCATGGGATCTGATCTATTTGGCTCATATGCTGAGTCTTCCTGTGCTGCCCTTGTTGTAGCTTCCATCTCCTCCTTTGGGATCAATCATGAGTTCACTCCGATGTTATATCCTCTTATTGTCAGTTCTGTGGGTATCATTGTTTGTTTGATTACCACCTTATTTGCAACTGATTTCTTTGAAATCAAGGTTGTGAAAGAAATTGAGCCAGCATTGAAGAGGCAACTCATCATTTCAACCATTCTGATGACTGTTGGAGTTGCAGTTATTAGTTGGGTTGCTCTCCCATCTTCCTTCACTATCTTCAACTTTGGAACTCAGAAAGTTGTCCATAATTGGTAAGCTCTTTTGGCTCATTAGTTCTTTTATTGCTTGTTTTGATGCCATTTGTTGCCTCAAATGAGGAGGCATTTTGCTGTTCCTTGGAACTGTTAAAATGTGTTTAGTTCTTTTAATGACCACTATTGTTTCGAGAGAGTATCCTATACAGAATCTTCTATAGGAATATTTTCTAGTAGTGGGACACTATTCAGTGAAATCTGATGAGCCCATTGAATGCTAGTTTCACCAGTAAATGATACTGTTTGTTAGGCTTATTTAGAGTGCCTTGAATAACACCTGTTTTTATTTTGAAGGCTGTAAGATGGTATTTATTTTTTGCTGATTTTATGAAAGGTTGCAAACACGTTCTGTATGAAGCAAATATTTGCTGTTGGATGTTCATAATTGTATCTATAAGTTAAAGGAGTCTGGAGTTCTCCAACTGTAGAGGGTTCTTATTTTTTGGGTTGTTGGTAATTATAGATCTATATTTGGATGGGATATGGCTATAGGGTGCAACTTTATGATAGCTTACTCAAGCATTTACACTGGGAGTGGGTAGACTCAAAAGGTTTGTCAGATTGGTATAGATGGAAGTTAGTTTGTTACTTGGTAAAGTCCTGGAAGCACCTCTTTCTTCCATATTTTGTCCAATACGATTACCTTACATTACAGAACAATGGATTTTAGTAAATACAAAATAAAATTGGGGATGGAATGAACAGAAGAAAATGCGGAAGATTTTGTTTTTTGATAAGTTAAAATTAGGCATTTGCAAAATAAATGTAACATAATTTGAAGTATGCTCTGAGGACAAAGTTTCAATTTGAATCTTTGTGTATATAACTTACCCCAAAATAAAAGAATGGAATTGTTTTGGTTGTGTGTGCCCTTCAGAATATCTGCTTAAATGGCTAATTATCCAAGCATGTTGGCTTTGTTTTGTGTGTGCAGGCAGCTGTTCTTATGTGTTGCTGTTGGTTTGTGGGCTGGGCTTATTATTGGATTTGTAACTGAGTATTATACTAGCAATGCATACAGGTACTAGTTCTGGTTTCTGGCAACATTTATGTTTCTCCTTTGTTGTTCAGTGATATTATAACCTAAATGTTGCTTTGCATTATTCCTTGCAGCCCTGTACAAGACGTCGCTGACTCTTGCCGTACTGGAGCTGCTACTAATGTCATTTTTGGCCTTGCATTGGGCTACAAATCAGTCATTATTCCTATCTTTGCCATTGCTATTAGTATTTTTGTTAGTTTCAGCTTTGCTGCTATGTATGGTATTGCGATGTCTGCTCTTGGAATGCTGAGCACAATAGCTACTGGATTGGCAATTGATGCTTATGGTCCCATCAGTGACAATGCTGGAGGCATTGCTGAGATGGCTGGCATGAGCCACAGAATCCGAGAGAGAACTGATGCTCTTGATGCTGCTGGAAACACCACTGCTGCTATTGGAAAGGTTTGAGAATTTCTTCTTTCAAACCTTATCTGTATCCCTTTTACTTTGTTGGTATCTGTTACTGGTGCTGGTCTGTGATATATATATTTTTTTGGGGGGGTGGGGGGGGGGTATTATTATAGATGCATGGTAATGTACAATACAGGTCACTGACCTATAAAATAAAAAGGTAATATCTACCTCACTGCATCTCGTGGGATGTTGATGTGTTGATATTTGACTTTTTTTTGTGTGGATTTACAACACCCAAGTGGCTCAGTTGACTAGAGAAATGGGCAGCCTTCTTGAGTGATAGCTTTTACTTTGTCCTGTTTTGTTGCTTAAGAAAATTATGTATTTCCTTGCTCTATAATAGAGTTTCAAGTTCATTTTATTATGAGTATGGGGTGGTGGATGAGGGTGGGGTTTTGAATAATTACCTAGGGGAAAAAGGGAAATCATTTTATTGTAAATAGTTAAATACATGAGTCTGAGTAACTACAATAAACTGGAATCCAAACAGAAATAGTTATTCATCTAAATGCAAACCCTTAATTAATGTTTGTGCTTCTGCTCTAGGGTTTTGCAATTGGTTCTGCTGCCCTTGTGTCCCTGGCGCTCTTTGGTGCATTTGTGAGCCGTGCAGGAATCTCAACAGTTGATGTCTTGACTCCAAAAGTGTTTATTGGACTGATTGTGGGAGCGATGCTTCCTTACTGGTTCTCTGCCATGACAATGAAGAGTGTGGGAAGTGCAGCTCTAAAGATGGTTGAGGAAGTCCGCAGACAGTTCAACACCATCCCAGGTCTCATGGAGGGCACTGCCAAGCCTGACTATGCTACCTGTGTTAAAATCTCCACTGATGCTTCAATTAAAGAGATGATCCCACCCGGTGCCCTTGTCATGCTCACACCACTTATTGTTGGTATCTTTTTTGGTGTGGAAACTCTCTCTGGTGTACTTGCTGGAGCCCTTGTTTCTGGTGTACAGGTAACAATTTAACCTCATTGCTTTGATAAGATTTCCATTTTTGTTGCACTCTTGAGTAGCATATTTCCTAAACAATATAATAATAGAAGGTGTTATTTTTTGGTCACAACAGTCTAGTAGTCATTTGATATGGTATGCATGTTTTATAATTCATGACAATTTAGTCAAGATTTATTAAAAAGAGTTAATTAAAGCATTGCTTTTTATTTATTTATTTTAAATGATAAGAGTGCTCTAAACAAAAGTTCCTCGTCTGTCTACACTTGCAGATAGCAATCTCTGCGTCCAACACTGGTGGTGCTTGGGATAATGCCAAGAAGTATATTGAGGTACACAATTAATTGGTTTTTAGGAATTCTTTTTCTTGACCAGCTATAAAAACCTATTGTTTTATGGTAAAACTCATGTTTTGAATTCCATTCTGGGATGATAGGCTGGTGTTTCAGAGCATGCGAAGTCCCTTGGTCCAAAAGGATCTGATCCACACAAGGCAGCTGTTATTGGTGACACCATCGGGGATCCACTCAAAGATACATCTGGACCATCACTTAACATTCTTATCAAGCTAATGGCCGTTGAGTCACTTGTGTTTGCTCCCTTCTTTGCTACACATGGTGGCCTGCTCTTCAAGTTCCTCTAAAACACAATGATGAAGAAAACAATGGGGATGGTTTTCCCCTCTGTTACGACCTCCCATCTTCAATCTCTCCTAAATTCGCATGGGCTCTTTCTCTGTCGATTCTTCTTCTTCTTCTCCTCCTCTTATGAAATAGTTTCTAGAGGGTGTTAGGCTTTAGAAATTATATCTCTTATAGTTGAACTGGTAGGGAGAAATATGTCCTTTTTAGGGGTTGATGTTGATGATGGTGATGGTGATGATGGTGATGATGATGATAATGGTAGTAGTGGTGGATCTGTGGAAAGCTGGGACTGCTTTGTTGTTCATTATCTAGTAAAGACAGATAATTGTCCATTTTCTGTTATACTTTCTTTTGATGTTTCCTCTATCAACTTTTTGAGTTTAAATGTAAAGTTTATGATGTCTGTGAAGGTATTCACTTTTAAGGTCAGCTGGCACGTTAAACTCTTGACAGATTTATAGTGTTTTGTCACATATTTATTCAACCCTACTGCTAAATTAGGGTTGGTATGGGCCAAGATTTGGATCCGGTGAGAGTGAAGAATTATCAAGGTAAAAAGATTTTGACTGAAGGGTTTTAGATTAAAATGAACTTTAAATCTTTCAATACCTCAGTCCTTGAAAGTGCAAATAGTTAGGTTCTTTTTTTTTTTTTTGAGAAGCTTTTTTTTTTTTGAGAAGCAGGTTCTTTTTGTCTTGTTAACTTCTTTTAAGATTTTGGGTATATGAAGGTTTCTATTTTTTGCATACAATGATTCCCCTGGCCTAACATTATAGATTCTGTACTTTAGTAAGTTGGCAGATATGAGTGTAAAATTAAAGTCCAATGTGAAAAAAAGGAGCGATAGATATGGGATCGTGTTGGTGGAGATCTTTGCAAATCTCTAGGTTGGATGCCAATGATTTGTTTCATATTGGTGTAGGTGTTGGTGGATGCAGAGATTTACATTAAAGTGCTGTTTGTCCGTTACTGATGCTTTGGCACATCAGTACGAAAGGTCAATAATGTTCAATAATGAAAGGTCAATAATGTTCAATAATGTAATGAAAGGTCAATAATGTAATGTCCTTCATCCCAAATTTGAAAGGAAAGAAAATTACTCTCTTGACATCTATTTAACCAAAATATGGTTTTTTTTTTTTTTTTTTTTGGCTGAATAACCAAATTATGTTAAATTGATATTAAAGAATGTTGTGTATTAATTGACCGTTTGGCTAAGGGTAGGCTTCCAAAATTATTGTTCTTATTGTTCCTTTCGGAGTTAAAATTTCTAAAACTTACTTGCCCGTTGCCTTTGGTGAGATATGACTGAAAAATCAAAACTCATCACCCCTTTTTTTAATTTTTATTTTATAAATTGCAATTCGTGTTTTGGGGAGCAGGGGTTGTTAAAGATATATTTACATATTTACTAAGCAATATATATATATATATATATTTTTTTTTTTTACTAAAATTTATATATATATATATATACAATTCAAATGAGAATAATATTAGTTGTGTATGTAGCTTAGTCTTCAATTTAAGCCTAATTGTTACTGAAAAAAATAAGACATTCCAAATAGAATTGAGTTTATAATATGCTCTTTTTGCTAATTATGATTAAACTTTGATAAAGATTCTTTTAAAATTTTGGAATATTTCGAAAGGGGGGAAGTGTTTATTTTCTTTAAACTTTAAGGGGAGAGAGTATTTTTCTCTTCATGTTTGGGGTTTCTCAAATTGCAAGGGAGGGAAGTGCAATTACATTTTTTTTTTTTCGAAACCACCACGAAAGAACTAAACTATAGTATTTGGCCATATGGGTGATGATAGGTTCATGGTTAATTAATGGTTGGCTAGGGGCCTAAAATCAACAAAATCACATTATGTGTTGGTTACATTTTTTTTTTATATAAAAATTATTTTATTTTTATAATAATAGTTTGATTACAAATTTAATCATAACTTAATCTAAGTGAGAGCCTATGTACATTTTCTGTGTCCCTCTTCTTCTTTCTTCTTTTCCTTATATTTGCTCTACTTTCAGTCCAATGATGTGTTGTCCTTGTATAGCTGGAGATATTTGTGTCCCATTAGGCTCTTCCTTCCTTATGTTCATCATGAATGGAGACTTTTGGGGCTTCTTGTACTGTTCAGGTCGATCATTCAACATTAAATGAGACTGTGCCAAGTAGTTGACCGTTATTAATGTGGAGGTGAGTGTAGATTCATCAAGAAGTTTCAGCAAGCTTCCTTGGACAATCTCACACCTTCTAGAATTCTCCCTTGGAAGCTCGGAAGGTGTTTTGTCTCTATCAACTCGGCATGGATCTTGACTTCGGATGTAGTCCTCTGTAAGTTCATCCTTGAATCCAAGGTGGCACTCTATCTAGTTTGTGGTCCAAGGTTTGGTTCTTTTAGGGAGGCCTAGTCTTAAAGCAGGGTGGCTTGTAATTAGCTTATTTTTGCTTATGGCCCAATATTATTTGGGTTTGGGCCCCCATAAAACCATGTTCTCTACACAAGTAATTAGTAATAAATATAAGCCAACTCAATCACAATTTGTGTGAAGCATGTGATTATATTTGTAATCAATACCTTAATTAGTGAGAGCCTAAAACATTGTAACCAAGTAGTTTGTAAAGAAAGTATAATATATAAGCCAACTCAAACGCAATTTATGTGAAGCATGTGATTATATTTGAAATCAATACCTTAATCAATGAGAGCCTATACATTGAATCCAAATAATTTGCAAATAAACTATAATATAGAAGACAACTCAAAACACAAAAGCAATTTACATGAAGCATGTGATTAGAGCAGCAGAAACTCAAATATTGATTTCGCATCTTAGTGCATTTGTCCCAATCGTCAAACCTTCATGTGCAACAACTCAACAAACATACATACATGTGACTATATCCTCTGTAGTCTATATTTACTATTTAATATTTATAATAAGACAAGATAAAATAATAAACACGTTCCATCTATAAGCTGAAGCTCCTTCTCACCACTGACTTCTTGCATAGCCTATGCTCAATTGTCATATTGTGTGCCAAGTTATGGATATGTGTAAGCTGACAACTTCGTCCAGCCTTGTGATTAGGTGGTATTAGTGATAGGTTTGTTGATGTTGAATTTGAATGTACAACATCTTCTTCATTTAAATTTGCTGGGCCTCCCACTAAAATGTGATCACCACCCAAAGTTTGTTGTCTTTGTCTTGAGTAATTAGCCCGACGTCTTGCCAATTGAATATTTTTGCTTTCATTGTCTTCTCGTTGTCTTCTCAAGCGAGCATAATATCTCCATCGTTCTCGATGACGTTCTCACCATTGACTTCTTGCATAGCCCTATGCTTAACTGGCATATTGCGTGCCAAGTTACGGATATGTGTAAGTCGATGACTTCGTTCAGCTTCGTGATTAGGTGGTACTAGTGATTGGTTTGTTGATGTTGAATTAGAATGCACAATATCTTCTTCATTTAAATTTGCTGGGCCTCCCACTAAAATGTGATCACCATCCAAAGTTTGTTGTCTTTGTCTTGAGTAATTAGCATGACATCTTGCCAATCAAATATTTTTGCTTTCATTGTCTTCTCAAGCGAGCATAATATCTCCATCATTCTTGACGACGTTTTATGTCATCGGTATTCACCATTGCTGTATTTTGCGAACTCATTTCTACATAAAATTAAATTAAATTTATAGTGGTCGTTGCACATACATACACAATAATCAATAGATTTTTCCTTGTCACAAATAGGGCGTATTAAAACCTCAATAAAATGAACTAATTTTGAACAAATTAATCACATATAAGAATTGTAATAATATGTGTAATTGTAATAAATTTTTAGTAAAATAGGAGAAATAAGTTACACTTTTTAAAATTATTAAATTGTTATATTTGTAATCAATACCTTAATTAGAGCCTAAAACATTGTAACCAAGTAGTTTGTAAAGAAAGTATCTATACTACTACTATTTAAGGGGCTTTCCTTGTTTGGGACCTCATTTTTTTGGTTAAAAAATATCTCTACATCCCTATATTTAAGTAGAAACAAAACTAAATGACAATTTGATAAAAATACAATTCTAACTCCTACTAAAATATTGCATAAAAAGTAGGACTACTCTCATTTCAATTTTTAAATTGCTTTATCTACATATAAATTAGATTCTCAAAATAAAAATTATATATACAAAATAAAACACAGTTTTTTTTTTTTTTTTTCTATAAAATAGGACTACAAAAAAAAAAAAAAGTCTCATCGCATATGCGAAGTGGTGCAATGAGGCTGGTAATATATAAGGGAACTCAAACACAATTTACGTGAAGCATGTGATTATATTTGAAATCAATACCTTAAACAATGAGAGCCTAAACATTGAATCCAAATAATTTGCAAATAAACTATAACATAGAAGACAACTCAAAACACAAAAACAATTTACATGAAGCATGTGATTAGAGCAGCAGGAATTCAAATATTGATTTCGTATCTTAGTGCATTTGTCCCAATTGTCAAACCTACATGTGCAACAAATCAACAAACACATGTGACTATATCCTCTGTAGTCTATATTTACTATTTAATATTTATAATAAGAGAAGATAAAATAATAAACACTTTGCATCCAACAAATATACAAGCTGGGTCCAGATTTTATAACTTCATCTTAAGAACCAAACCGGTCTCAAACTCAAACATAGAACCCAACACGAGAACTTCTAACTAATAGTTTTCTTAAATAGAAATCTCAGAAGTCAGAACCTCAAAACTCAAACCCATCTCTCACCACAATGCTCTCTCTCTCCTCTCTCCACCCCAACTCTTCACCACCACAACTCAACAACCCTTCGCTCTCCTCCTCCTCCTCCTCACTTTCTCTCTCTTCTTCACCTTCTCTCAAACCCACCACCACCGCCACAACCCCCAAAACCCTCCATCTCCGCCGCAAACCTCTCCGGATCCGAGCCTTAGACGCGGCGCAGCCCTACGACTACGAAACAAAGCTCGCTATAACCCATTTCCACACCACTCACCACCTCAAAATCGGAATCGTTGGCTTCGGCAACTTCGGCCAGTTCCTAGCCAAAACCCTCGTCTCCCAAGGCCACACCGTTCTCGCTCACTCTCGCTCTGACCACTCCCACGCCGCCAAATCTCTCGGCGTTTCCTTCTTCTCCGACCCAAATGACCTCTGTGAAGAACACCCAGAAGTCATTCTCCTCTGCACTTCCATAATCTCCACCGAGCGCGTCCTCGCTTCTCTCCCTCTTCAAAGACTCAAACGCAGCACTCTGTTCGTCGATGTTCTCTCTGTCAAAGAGTTCCCAAAGAGTCTTCTTCTGGATATCTTACCTCCTTATTTCGATGTCATTTGTTGCCACCCAATGTTCGGTCCCCAAAGTGCTAAGCAGACATGGGATGGTCTTTTCTTTGTGTACGAGAAAGCTCGGATTACCAATGAGGATTCGAGGATTTCACGGTGTGATAAGTTTCTCAATGTTTTTGCGAGAGAAGGGTGTGAAATGGTGGAGATGAGCTGTGCAGAGCATGATAAGTACGCGGCGGGTTCGCAGTTTATTACTCACACGGTTGGGAGGGTGTTGGAGATGTTGAACTTGGAGTCTACGCCGATTAACACAAAAGGGTATGAGACTTTGTTGAATTTGGTGGAGATCACGGCTGAAGATAGCTTTGATTTGTACTACGGCTTGTTTATGTACAATAAGAGTGCCATGGAGATGTTGGAGAGGTTGGATTTGGCTTTCGAGGCTTTGAGGAGTGAGCTTTTTGGTCGGTTGCATGGTGTGGTCAGGAACCAGTTGTTTGATAAGGCACAGAAGGCGAAGAGTTCCTTGTTTAATGGCAATGGCGCCTGCCACAACTGGACTCAGAATGGTGCTGCATTGCAATCTACTTCATTGGCTACGAGGTAAACTCTCAAATTTTGGTATCCGGGTTTGTTTTATTTTGTTTTTCTGAATTAATTGTGGGTTTGGTTTGTTTTTCCGATATATCATTGGTTGATTCCTTTAATTCAAGCATTAGGAAGCTATCTTAATTGAAACAACAAGAGGATTATTAACCAGAGTGTGGAGAGATTTTGATCATCGTTATTTATGCTTGATGATTAAGATTTAGCTACTTCTATTTAATTAGTTTTGGTGTTCATTATTGGAAGAATTGGGTATAAGCCTCCTAAAAATTAAAAAAAAGGGGGTGTTTTTTTGGGTAGGGGGGGGGGGGGGGGTTGGTGGTTAAGGTTGCCTACCAATCATGCCTCCTAGACACCCCGCTAAAGTGGGAGTCTGTGCATTGGTTCCAACCTTTTATTGCTAAAAGAGATACTTACCAAGATCATGGTGGTAAAAATGATTTTTCCCCTCATATGGCTGCTAAAATCTGTGATTTTGGTGGGATCACATCATCAATTGATTAGTCAACATGGATAAATAATTGGAGTAGAAGTCTTTTGGATTGAAGTCATGCTGCATAAACCATATTTATAATTATTTATTCACATGTTTTGATTCAAACTTTCAGGTCTCAGGATGTCACTCAACCCTATGAGTACAAAGGTCAGATCTCCCAACCTATTGATGATAGCTCAAAGCTAAAAGTTGCAATAGTTGGATTTGGAAACTTCGGACAGTTCCTTGCGAAGACGATTGTACGCCAAGGACACACAGTTTTGGCTTATTCTAGATCAAACTACTCTGATGCGGCTCAAGAATTAGGTGTTTCTTACTTCTCTGATGCAGACGATCTTTGTGAAGAACATCCTGAAGTGATTCTCCTTTGTACTTCCATTCTTTCGACAGAGCAAGTTCTCAAGTCATTGCCACTTCAGAGATTGAAGAGAAGTACTTTGTTTGTTGATGTACTTTCTGTGAAAGAATTTCCAAGAAGTTTGTTTCTTCAATATCTGCCATCATATTTTGATGTTCTCTGCACGCATCCAATGTTTGGACCCGAGAGTGGTAAAAATGGATGGAATGGTCTTCCTTTTGTTTACGATAAGGTTAGGGTTGGAAGTGATGAATCAAGAGTGTCACGGTGTGACAGGTTTCTTGATATTTTTGCACGAGAAGGGTGCCGGATGGTGGAAATGTCTTGTGCAGAACATGATTGGCATGCAGCAGGGTCACAGTTCATTACCCACACGATGGGAAGGGTTTTGGAAAAGTTTGGGTTGGAGTCTACGCCAATTAACACAAGAGGCTATGAGACTTTGTTGAATTTGGTGGAGAATACTGCTGGGGATAGCTTTGATCTTTACTATGGCTTGTTCATGTACAATGCAAATGCTATGGAGCAACTAGAGCGGTTGGATCATTCTTTTGAATCATTGAAGAAGCAGCTATTTGGGCGTTTGCATGGGGTTCTTCGGAAGCAGCTTTTTGGGACTGCAGAGAAGTTCCAAGTTTCAAGGGAAAAACCCATGTTGCCAAAGCTTTCTCAAAGCAGTGCTGCACTGCCATCTTCTTCAGATACTCTTCATGTCCAAAACAACTAAGTTCAATGTTCCAGCCTTGGTGGCCTATAAGGCTGTAAAGTCAAGGTAGACATGGCCCTTGAGGGAGCAGAATGGCAAAAAGCTATTGGCTTATCCATGTTTTGATTAGTTGAGTTGGTTATCGCATTTTTGCCCCAAGTCTTGATTAGTTGGTTCACTGGAGGATTTTTTGGCGACTCCTCCATTTAGTTTCCAACTAATTGCTGTTTGTTGTATCATTTATTAGAGTAATTATAATGGGTAATTTAGAAAAGTGGAGTGATCCTTTGACACGTTTCTTGTTCCCATTTTGTGAGCTCTTGACTGTGAAGAAATTCTTATTCTTTGTCCTGGTTAGTTCAATAATTTTATTTCCAACAGAGATGTCTGAATTGAAGTCCCCTTTCCCTATTGTTGTAATTATTGAATTATCAGAAAATGATAATAATAAATAAAGAGTTTGTGGATAAATGGAGTCTCATCTTCCTTTAAGCATCCTAGTGTCTTTCGCAGTCCTCTTATATGCCTTAAAGGTTTTAATGTGGAGTTTTCCTGTTCATAGCATCTCTTTGTACCAAAACAAGGATATCAAGATGCTAGGCAAACATACAGATAAATAAAGCCTGCTTGGAAAAGGAGGCTCTTGACTTGCTTCAGTGTAGTGTTTTAGATGCAAGAGAATGATTTGTACCTCGCTTAGCTAAATGAAATTTAGGCCAGCTTGAAGTCTCACTAGATATGTTTAGTACAGAGTGTCAAAAATGCACTTGTTTTATTTTCTTTAATGAATGAGACAATGTTGAACGCGATGTCAACACTAAGTGAGTACTCCCATTTAGGCTTCATTTGTTGCTGATACCAAATAAGGATGCTGTTTCCATTTTTCTGCAGTGAAATCAATCCTAGTATATCATCGTTTTTGCCACATGTTGTAATTACAATTAAGGATCAATCAAGTCCAGTGCTTGTCAAAAAACCTGTGGTTTATGCTCTTTTCTACTTTTCTTTACTAGGTAAATATAAATATATAACTCATAACTCACAAACCCAAACAGGATTGCCCCACTAATCTCACTGCACTCCCCCTGTTTTTGGGGGAAGGAGATGTCATTTGGCCCTGAAGTCATTAGGGTGTGCTTTACTGCTTTGTGCATTTGTGAGGACAAAGTCTCAATTGTGTCTACAAAGTTCTAATGTTAGCTTATGGCTGTAAAACAGTGTCGGGTTGAGGGGTTAGGTTTTAGCTATTGGGGAAGGACTTATGCTACTGTGGATCACCGAGACTGCGACAAAAGGATCTCACTTAAAAAGAAGGTTTTCTTTCTTTGAGAAACATCAAAACCAGCATAAGATGCAACTGTATTCATCTCTGCTGGAACCTTAGCTACACAGGTCATACCTGTTCTCATGTCTCCTTAAAAATATGTGGTTAGTACTCTAAATTTTGGAAAACAAGAATAACATGTATCCAAGGAAAAAAGAAACAAAAAAGACAATGGAAAACTGTCCAATGCTATCGACTTATGAAATCAGAATGATTATATGAATCTTCCTTGACTTCTTGCACAGATGCTCAAGGATTTATTACATTGCTTCAGAAAAACTGCTTTCAACCTGGTAACATTGTCTGTTGAATCTGATGCAATCATTTTCAAATGCACTGATGCACACCACAAGAAAGAATGATACCAAAAATTAAATTTTCACTGCTTCAATTGGTCTCTTTCCTTGCTGGTAGTACTCGAAATAAATACTCACGTAGTTTTTCACCTTGTTGTATAATCTTGGCCTTGATTCATCAACCAACCTATCAATTGGTCCAATCTCTTCATTTAATCCAGGAAGGCAGAACACAGCCAAAGAAATCCTCTCCCTTTCTGAGTTTGTCACCACTTTGTGTACTGGGCTCTTGAAAATTCCGTTGCTCATCATCTGCGTACCATACAGAACCAATTAATATAAGTAATTCATTTTATTAAGTTGCTTTTATAGGTCTATATCGTTAGTTTTTATAACAAAAACTTATTCTTTGAGGCAGAACCTCTAGTTAAAATTGTAATTTGAACAATAAGTCATTAAAGCGAACATTGTGTTACTGTTGCATTTGATGTCAAGGGCGCACATCACAAACCTGGAAGCTATCTAATTTGCATTTGGCTTAATGGAATACCTAAAATGTGAGAACATTAAACGACTCTGGAACATGGTAAATATGATGCAATCTCAGTAATGGTTACCTCTGCTTGATCACCAACATTAATGAGAAGAGCCTCAGGAATGATTGGAACTTTAAACCACTGATTGTCTTTCTGGAATTGAAGACCTTCCACTTCTTTGTCTTGCAAGAGAAATGTGATTGCTGATGCATCTGCGTGCTCTTTGACCCCTAGTACAAGATCCGGCCTTGGACATTTTGGATAGTAGTTGAATCTTGCAGTCATTGTTGCTTCTTTTCCATATTGGTCTAAAAAGCAGTTATCCTCCAAGTCCAGTGACCTTGCCATGGCCGTAAGGATGATTTCAGTCACCATGTTCAACTTGATAGTATAATCATTTAGAATATCCCTGCAGTGTTCATAAGCAATTGCATTAGAGTGCTCAAATATGCTTTCTAGGTGTGTGAAGCAGCATGATAGCGAGAGAAGGGTTAATGCATGTAGGATTTGAAATCCACTAGAAAAGATAGACAACAAAAGATTTATTGATATCGAACCTTCAATTTTCATTTTACAACTTAAGGCATATCTAAAGGCTCCAAAAAACTTATCTTTAAACAAAAATATTCTTAAAAACATCCTAATTAACATCCCATCATATAAATTAACTAAAATACTCCCCATAACTCTCCAAAACAATCACTAAAACCTATTCTAGAAAATTCTGAAAATTACAATACAAAATAAAACCTTCCAATGATGTATATGATGCCCTACGTCATTGTGGTTGGAAAGTGTCCTTTGAGTTTTTTTCTTTTGTTATTGCAAAAGAGGATCATTTTCAAATCTTTAGAACTGAAGGAAAAGCACGCAGAGGAGCAGTAGCAGTAATAGCAGTAGGTAGGACAGGAAGCAACAACAGGAATAGGAAAAGAACTTACTCTTTGAAGGTTGAAAGATCTAATTGAAAAACCGAGTAGATGAAATTTACAACATAGGCTAAGTACCTTCAGTGATTTTAACATTTTTAATCACTTTATGCTTTTTAATGTACTTTTCATTAGAAGTTTCAGCACTTCTGTTTATGCAGAACTTGAATGTCTGAAGGCATTTTATACTTATCTCAATAAGTACGCTGTTAGAAACAAGCATTCACTGTTTATATTGTAAATAGATGAATAATCACCATGGAAAAAAAATAATTCATTTGGTATAACTGCCAATTTCCTAAATGTACTTTGCTTGCAAATACTTAATATGGTTACCTAAAAGCTTTGGGATTTTCAGGCCAAAACTTGAGCCTTCGCTGTTCTGGATTTAACGTAATATACAATCGGTCGGTCCAATCAAGTATTTGTTCCTCTGAAAGGATCATGTCATTTCCATAGCCTTCTATGCCATCAGCTTCTCTGGAGTATTTTCGCTTCTCTTCCATTGGAAGTGCAAAAAATTGCTTCGTAACATCACGAACTTCATCTAGAAATGATGGTGTCATACCATGGTTGATTACCTGAAACACCTTAAACAACCTTTTGAGCATGTATGGACATGACTGGAACAAAAAAGAAATGGTACACAAAATAAGCATAATCTAAGATATAACCTATTGGTGAAACCCTGGAAAATAAGGATTCATTTTCAATTATTTTGGCCAATGAAAACCAATACCCATTTAGTTCAAGATATTGTTTTTGAATCAAGTATTGATGCAAAATAGAGGAAACCTATTGGTAGATCCCTTGAATCAAGTATTGATGCAAGATATTGTTTTTGAATCAAGTATTTAAACAAACAAACTAATTGCAATGTAACTTTTAATCATTGTTTATAAGTATAACAAAATAGTACAGATATTTGCAAATTACTAGAAGTTTCTTGGGCTAGCTATAGAACTGAGTTTTGTTTATATTCATTTATTGATTTGTTTGGAGTTGACTTAACCAGCTTTAGAACTCTGCTTTTGTGATCTATGATAGACCCAGATAGTAAAATTTAGTGGATGTCAATATGATGGCTTGTATTGGATAGTATAGAAGTAATATTGAGTGTTGGGGTTAAGAGACGACCTGAAAGCAGCCCCATGTGCTTAGAGCTGATCGAAGTTTCTGCAGCTCTTCTTTGCTGGTTGGCAAAGATGAGAGCAGACCAAGATTGACAACTGGAATCTCCACCAATGGAACATCCAAGTCTCCACCCTTCCTGTCCTTTCGAATATATTTTTCTGGAAGTTCATCGCCATTGAGGACTAATTCTTGGACACTTTTCTGCACCATCGGTGTCTTGAAAGCAGGAGCAGAGTCGGCCATGTTAAGAGTATGAAAGAAAGCAGATGCTGTATGTTCAATATTGAGGTTATGTTCAGGGTGGTTGGAGTGTAGACTATTATATGCATTTCAAACTCCATAGCGCTTAAAGGCTTTATTTTTGGTCGTTGGGTCGACATACCGTCGATCTTATAAATGGATGAGGTTCTTGTACTCATCAAATGGGGTATTGACAATTTGACAGGGTCTAAAGTTATTTTTGACAAGAAAAGGAAAGTTGTAGAAAACAATTTTTTAAGTTTTATAAAAAAAAAAGTTTTATACAAACTCTTATTTTATTTTATTTTTTAACTTCAAATTTGAAACTTTTGAAAAAAAAATTACAAGTAATTATTTATACTTTATAAATAGATAATTTTAAACTACTATCCACTATAATATTGCCTTTATCATCTTTTCCATACAAATAAGAGAACATATTAAACAAAAACGCTCAAAAATAAAAAAGTTAAATATAATACATAAATTCATAAGTTTATAAAGTGAAGCCTTCAAATCCCTGATCATTAAGGAAGAATCTATAATGTTTGTGAGAATAAAAGAATTCCCTTTGGAAAAAAAAAAGGGAAAAAAGACTCAACCCATATGATTTGCTGATGGTGACCCGGCTGCCATTTCATCGGGTTAGATCCTTTTTTTTGGGTTAAAAAAATTCTTATATAAACCCTTATCCTTTGAAAAAAATCTAGTGCCACAAAAAGAGTGCACAATTTTTGCTACAATTTCTTCATTTTTTTTTTCATGTTGTTGATTGTGATTGGTAGAGAAAAAGTAGTACAAACATATAAAAATGACAAATAATCAGTTACAATCTATCCTGTTAAAAAGTTGGGATAAAAATTAAGTGTTTAATTATAGTAGTAGTAGAAAGAACTCATTTTTCTCTTTTGGATTTGGATAGATTATGGAGTCGAGATCTAATCTTGTCGGACCAAATTAAAAGTTAAATCTCTACTGTCAAGGTGCCATTTCAATTCCAAACGGACATCTAGGCTTGGAAAAGTGATAACTTGAATTGCACAGAAAATAGTCAATACTTTAATCATGAAGCGTTGAGAAAAAATCCAAAATAAGGGTCAATGATTTATTTACAACTAAGCTTAAGCTGAAGATGCCAATTAAGGCAAGATTCACTTTGGTCAGTGGCAGTGTGGCACATACAAATACAATTGAAATAGTGCCTGGCGTCTGGAGATCGCCGAAGTTGAAAAATAGGAAGTAGACTAGAAAGTTTTTCAACACTGAATTATTGTAATAATAAACTACTAGTCGTGCACACAGGTCGACCTCCTGGACCATAGATCGAGCATTTTGACTCATAGATGACAGAACTGATAAACGGATCGATGGGTTTTTGATTTGTCCTTATTGGTTTAGGTTGTATTTGGCCCATTTGAGTTTGATCCCGCTGGGTTGAGTTAGAAATGTAGAGAATATACACAAAATTTCTAGACATGTGAGATGCAAAAATAGAAAAAAAAATGTGCCAAAGAAAACAATCACACAAGACAATATTTACGTGATTGGACAATTTGCTTACATCCATGAAGTTGCAGGTTGTAGATATTTCACTATTCACAGTGAAAAATACAAGATGCGGTAGTACTATTTTCTCTCTCAAAACAAATCTCAGAAGCCTAATTTCCAAAACAACAATTTTTCTACCTTGTGCATAAGATTCACAATGGGCTACAAATGAGCGCTCCGGCTTTGTAACTATCGGCCCAAGCCTCTGTTCCATGGGCTAAGCCTAAAAATATAACCCATTAAAATTGTAGCACTTTTTATATTGGGTCAGGTCATAATTCGGATCAAACACAACTAGGCTCTATAAAACCCAACAAATCTCTCACTTGGAGACTAGTTCAATCACCAATATCAGCAGCATGCGTCCAAACACAATCTCTCATCACTGCAACTCATCCTCTTGTCCTCAAGCTAGAAGACCAATTGAAGCTGCACACAACTTCAGCTTCTCAATGGTGACACCCTTAGTCAACATATCTGTCGGATTCTTAGATCTACAAATCTTCTCAAGTATCAACAGTCCATCTTCAACAAGATAACGAATAAAGTGATATCTCATTTGTATATGCTTTGACTTTAAATGAAAAGAAGAATTTTTAGCAATAAAAATAGCGCTCTGATTGTTACTGTGTAGAATGCCCATTTCTTGTTTTTTCCCAATTCATCCAAGAACTATGTAGCCAAATCATCTCTTTTAGCTTATGTACTAGACAGAATAACAATCTTTTGTAGATTTGAAGCCAAAGATATAGCTGCACCACCTAGAGTAAATACAAAACTAGTAGTACTTTTATATCGGACGGGTCATAATTCGGGTCAAACACAATTAGGCTCCACAAAACCCAATAAGAAACTTATTAGACTAAAATGGATTATTATTCCCATGACCCTTACTTGAAACATAGAGCCTTTCCCCTCCTAGAATTTCAAAGGTTTCACTTGAATATTTGCTACTACTACCAAGATCTACATCAATGGTCATTCTACCCAAACTTGCACTCCAAGTTTTGCAGCGAATGTTGCATTCTCTTGGCATTATTTACCATAATGGCTATTGAATCAATACTAGTACTCCCTTAAAATATATAGGATAAAATATTGGGTTGTACGGGTCAATAACATGGATTTTTTTTTTTTTTTTTTTTTTTTGTGTTTTCGCACAAAAAAAAATTGTGAAGCTTTGGGTAAAATTATTAATTCTCTGATGAAAGAAAAAAAGGAGGTTGATTCAACTTGCGTGAACAAAAAATAGTAGAGAGATCTAAAAATAACAATTGTACGTAGTAAAAAATAACTTTTTTTTTTTAAGGAAAATAATAGAGTATGATTTTAGACATAATAGAATAGCCAAAAAAGAAAAAAACATATGACCGATCTTAATTAATTTGTTGAGAATTCATAATTGAACTCAAATTTGAAACTAAATTTTGCTTCTTGTTGTTGCAAAAGTGATGACAAAATAAATTATTAAATAGATCATAAGTTTGTAACAAATATTGCTTTGATATATTTATACTTTTCATAAAGTGTTCATTTTTCATAAGTCATATATTTGATTATCATTTATAAGTCATATATGTGATTAAATAAAAATGAGTAGTGTAATAGGTACTACAAGTTTTATTAAATTGGTCGTACAAACTGATGAGGTGGTTGAAATCTATCAATTGTATTTATTGTCACATTAGTTTGTTAGTTTCATGTAGTAAAACTTGTATTACCTTTAGCATTTTTCCAAAAAAAAAAAAAAAAAAAAATTCGTGATACAATTTTCACTTTTACAACTATGATTTTGTGTATATTTTTTTTTCTCATTTTAGCCGTTCTTTATTAAACTTATTTGAATTTTTTTTAAAGAGTTTCAACCTATGACGTTCTTTCATAATGCTAATTCTTTATTACTAGACCAAGACACCAATAGGTTTTTGGTGTAGGCTGAGATTAAACCACAAATCTTTTATTAAATCATCAGAAACTTTACCAGTTGAACTAATTGGATCCCACTAAACTTATTTGACTTGAATGATCGTGAATTATACTAATATAGACCACTTACTAATAAGGATATTTAGCCAAAGGCCTTATAGCTAAATTGACACCTCTCCATGTATAAAGTGCTTGGGGGTTTAGGGAGGAAAATGTTCGAGTTGCGGGGTTAGCAGCATGTTGTAATTATTTCTCAAAAAAAAAAAAAAAAACTAATAAGGATATTTAATAGTTTTATTAATTTTTATTTATTTATATATTTTTTTATGTTACTCAATTAAGCAATCAATCAATGGTTTATATATTTAGAAAAAAAATTAGAGAAAGCATGTGGGTCCTACCTCTACTTGTGCCTAGTCGATTTACCTTATAATTTTGATATACAAAAATGCCAACTAGTTGAGTTATAAAGTTATTGACATTTTGTCCCATACTTAAAAGGTCTATTTAGAGCACAAGCTACTAACTCTCCACTAACAAATTGAAACTCACTCCTGTTTTCATTTATCAACCCATTTTAATCCAAATAAATAATATATAATAATTAGAAATATATCCATTTATTTATTCATTAATATTTAAATGGACCAACAGATCTTTATTAATACAAACCACAAGAGAAAAAAGGTACAAAAACTAGTATCTCACTGCATCAATTGCTCTCTTTCCCTGCTAGTAGTACTGGAAATAACAAATTGAAACTCACCCCTGTTTTCATTTATCAACCCATTTTAATCCAAATAAATAATATGTAATAATTAGAAATATATCCATTTATTTATTCATTAATATTTAAATGGACCAACAGATCTTTATTAATACAAACCACAAGAGAAAAATGGTACAAAAACTAGAATCTCACTGCATCAATTGCTCTCTTTCCCTGCTGGTAGTACTGGAAATAAGTATCAGCATAATTCTTCACCTTTTTGTATAGTATCGGCCTTGAGTCATTGACCAACCTGCCTATTGGTTCAATCTCTATATCAGAGTCTGGAGAACAGAACACTGCCACAGAAATCCGCTCCCTTTCTGAATTTGTCACTACTCTGTGCACTGGGCTCTTGAATATTCCATTACTCATTATCTGTGCATCATATGAAACCAATTGTATCATACGAAACCAATTCTAAAACAAATTTACATATTCTCAAAGGCATAGTTTCTAGTTGTAATTAACTAATTGTACAACTTGGGTCATCAAAAGTGAACTTGGTGTGAGTGTAGATGTTGATTACTTTTGAATAGCTTAGAATATATGTAGGCACGAGTTGCTAGACACTGGGGGGTTATGTTGAACATGTGAAAATCTCAGTACGTAGCTATTACCTCTGCTTGATCACCTATATTTATGAGAAGAGCCTGAGGAATGACTGGAACTCTGATCCACTGGTTGTTTTTCAGGAATTGGAGACCTTCCACCTCTTTGTCTTGCAAAACAAAGGTGATTGCTGATCCATCTGCATGTGGTTTAAGGCCAAGAACAAGATCAGGCCTTGGACATGGAGGATATAAGTTAAATCTTGTTAACATTGTTGATCGTTCTCCCATCTGCTCCAAAAAGCAGTTATCCTCCAAATTTAGTGACTTTGCCATGGCTTTGAGGATGACTTCAGTTATGAGGCTCAACTCCATTGTATACTTGAGTAAAATATCCCTGCAGTTTTTTTTTTTTTTTTGGTAACTGATCAGTTTGACTAATAGTTTTACCTTTCTATTGTTGGAGAGCCAGCCATTCACTGCTGCCACCACCATATGTTATAATTAATGGATGTTATGGAACACAAAATCAAGGGAAGGGGAAAGTCATTGTGGTTAAAGATTTAAAGGTGCTAAAATCATTTTTGAGACAAGTATGGAAATCATTACTAGTGAAAACTCTATGGTGGTATTGTTAAAATAAAACAGAAAGATTAAATAATACTTTTCACAATGAAATTTTGGGTTTTTTCAATTTCGTCCATTTAATTTGAGATTTTTTATTTTAGTCTATTAAGTTTGATTCCGTTTTTATTTTTTTATTTATTTTTTGTTTTTAAATTTTTTCTCCTCCCTCTTAATGGTTATATTAGTCACTCAGGAGAAATCAAATTTGGTCAAAATTTCAAACTTAAGAAATCCAAATGAAAATACTTTAAAGAATAATGCTAGAGATATAAAATTTTTTTACAAAAAGTTTTATAAACTACTGATGTGGTTAGTGATTATTAGTATGAAAAAGTGATGTTAATGATAGATTTAGATGAAAACCAATAAAAAGTTGGCCATATCAACATTTTTACATTTTGTAAAAATGTTGTAAAATAATTTGTGCCTGTAACATTACTCTAATTTAAAATTTGTCAAGTGTCAAAAGTTTATGCTGTTGAAATTTGTAAGGAATGACTATTAATTGCTGTTGTATTCTTTATTCAGAAGGAAACATAACATGATTTGATTACCTGAAATCTGTGGGATTATTAGGCCAAAATGTGAACTTTCGCTGGTCTTCTGGGCTTACCATGAGAATCAGTCGGTCAGTCCAATCAAGTATTTGATGGTCTGAAAAGATGATATCATTTCCATAACCTTCGATGTTGTTGGCTTCTCTGGAGTATTTACGCTTCTCATCCATTGGAAGTGAAAAGAATTGCTTGGTAACTTCATGGACTTTGTCTAGAAATGAACTTGTCATTCCATGATTTATTGCCTGAAAATCCAAAACCAACTCATGAGTATGTTATAAGAATGATGAAAGGTCTATATTATTTTTTGGCTGAAAGATGTCAATGGTTGAGAGTCGACCATTTCAAAAATTAGAAGTATGAAACGTGGAAAGAATAGAATCCATAACTTATTACTTTTTTTTTTGATAATCCATAACTTATTACTTAAATTAAGATAGCATAGCAGTATCATAATTGTCAATTTTAAGCTTTGAACTAATTTCCTTTCATTCGGATATATATTTAATTATTTTTTAGATGATTTAGAGTGTCAAAATTCATAATATTCATTAATCGGCATCAAACATGAACATCAACTTAGAGGAAGGTTGGTTTTTAGTAGGATCAATTTTATTGTTGGTTTTTTAATATAATAAATATTTAATAGATAATACTTTATTATTAAATATATAAAATAAATAATCAATATATGTAAAAAAAAAAACAAAAAAAACTAGCAGTACTAAACAAAGAAGTAATTGTAGCTTAGTTAGAGAGCCTAAAATTGTCATTTAAATTTGAGTCTCTATGTCCAAATATAACTATGTGAACCTGGTAACTCTATAGAACAATATATAGGTTGCTGTTAATCAGCAAGTGGTATGAAATCAAACCTGAAAGCAACCCCATGAACTGAGAGCAGACCGAAGCTTCTCTAGCTCTTCTTCTACTGTGGTTGCCGAAGATTTGAGGTTACCAAGGTCTATGACTGGAATTTCATTCAAATTAGGAGTATGAACATCAGGCACTCCCGCTGTACTGTTTTTGTAAACATAATTATCTGGTGGCTGTCCACCATTGATGACCAGTTCTTGGACACTCTTTGACCGTAACTCTTCCTCGGTAGCCTTATTAGGAGGGGGCGGAGATTCAGCCATATCTCTGCTGGAAGCAGCCATATACATACAACTAATTAAGGAACACTTAAAAGAGTCTTGATTTCTTCTCAAAAAAAAAAAAGAGTCTTGATTGATGTTGTCTCTAGGGATATGCTCATGACGCAGCATTGGTACTCATAAAACACTAGGATACAAATGTGGAAGTCAACGGTCCATGTAATAGTGCATAAAATAAGAACAAATGGCATTGAAGTCGTAGTATAAGTTACAAGCACCGTTAAAATGTCATTAAGCCCAAAAAGAGAGACACGTAAAGGAACCCGTAGCGGCGGAGTCAGAAATTTTTTTTAAGAGGGACCAAATTAATATAATAAAATTCTTAAGGTTATTTTTTTAATAATTTTTTTTAAATTTTTAAAAAAGAAATTTTTTTTCATAAGATAGTTCTTTTTTTGAGAAGTCATAAGATAGTTCTTGATTAATAAGATATTAAATGAGGCTTCAAAAAAAAAAGAAAGATATTAAATGAAACATAAATATATAATAATAAACTGTATGCTTATCAAATAATTAAATTTTATGCACTAGTTATATATTTATTTTAAAAAAGCATATAAATAATAAATTGTATGCTTATCAATCAAACAAAATAAATAAAATAAATTAATGAAATCTTAAAATTTAGTGAGTGTTTGGATAGGAATTATAATTCCTGTGTTTGCTTTTTTGCATTTTTTTTTTTTTTTTGCCGTTGTTTTTGACTTTTCGACCTGTTCACTGTTCACTTTTTAACCCGTGCATTGTTCACAGCAAAATAAGCAATGGAGTGCACACCAGTGGGTTCGTGCATTATTCACGGGACTCACAAACCTCATTTTTTAGCAACTTTTTTATTAAAAATGGGTCTCACAGTACTATTCATACATTTAAAAATTATTTTAATACAGTATTTTCAGTTTTTAATTTTCAACAAAATAAGTTGTATCCAAACGGACCCTTAGTTGTAACTCACGAATGAATTCAATTTGCAAACGTATTAAACAATCTAGAGATCTACAGCTACACGCCAAGCAAAAAAAAAAAAAAAAAAAAAAAAAGATAAAAAAGAAAAAAAAAAAAACAAACAAAACACAAAAAATTATATTTAATATTATTTAAACATTACAAGTGCAAGCCAACTGTAAAACACAAATCAATGCACATTTATCAAATATTATTTTAGATATACACGGTTATTAACTTTAACATATATGATACATCCCACTCCCCCCAACTAAAACATAAACAAAGCCAAAGAAAGTGTCAGAGAGAGAGAGAGAGAGAGAGATCTATAAGAAATTAATGGGACCTCCTAGAGGATGTGGTCCTCCCAGGTCCCAACACCCAATAAGAAAATGCCACGTGGTCATTTTTTAAAACTCAGCTCCACATCATCACTTTCCATTAACTTAACTATTGTTAGCAAAACCAAACTAAAGTTAAAACTCAACTACACTTACCCATAGTTGGAAACCCAAAATCAAACCGTGTGACCCCAAAATCAATTAGCCACTTCTCACCCAATTTCTGAAAACCAAGAAAGATTAGGTTTAAAATACCTAATACTAGATTTGAAACAAACTAGTTACCATTATACAGTAAAAAGATTTGTAAAATTATTTTAGAATTTTATCTATTTAAATTCTAAATAGATTTTCTCTTCTTGGGAATCTTTTCTTCAGTATTTATTTTTTTATTTATTTTTATTTTTTACTCCTAGTAACTCTAATTTTAGTTCTAAGATCTCTATTCGTTCCTCAAGTTGCTTTTTCAAATCTATGATCATATCTAGTGTAGCTTATAGAGACATTATTCGAGTTCTTTAATTTCTACGGGTGAGAATCTGTCTTCTAGTTTGTAATCTTGGATTCTTCCTTCATACTTTTGTTGTTTAAGTAGGAAATCTATCAATCCTTGAAGGTTTTCTATAATCTTAGATTTGTTTTTAGACTGATCAATAAAGAATTTTGAGAACTCTATCTCACAGTTGAGATAGAGAGATTTCTTGTATTTACTTATATAGATAAAATGTTACAAGGTGGGATTTGTACAACATAACTGATGTAAATGTAATAAGAGATATATTAGGAAAGAATAAAGAAAATATGGAGGAGATCACGCCTATCCTTGCTGGTTTACAGAAACTAAGGGTGCCAGCTGTGAGAGGAGATCACGCTATCCTTGCTGGTCTGCAGCAACTAAGGGTGCCAGCTGTGGTCTTGAATCTTTGTTGTTATCACTCCCCCTAGAACTAGGCTGTGGATCAGGATAGAGGCCAAGTTTGATCCGTAATGCTAAGAATGGAAGCTTAGATAGTGGCTTTGTGAAAATGTCAGCGAGCTGATTGGTAGAGGATACAAAGCATGTTTCAAGAGAGCCAAGAGCAACCTTTTCACGAACATAGTGATAGTCCAATTCAATATGTTTGGTACGACCATGAAAGACTGGATTGACTGTCATGTGCAAGGCACTTAGGTTATCACAGTGCAAAATTGGAGGGTAAGAGAGAGGTATGCCAAGGTCTCGCAAGAGAAAGGAAAGCCATGTGAGTTTAGCTGCAGTAGATGCCATGGAGTGGTACTCGACTTCAGCACTGGACCTAGCAACTGTTGATTGTTTCTTAGCACTCCAAGATATACAGTTACCTCCAAGGAAAGTGCAAAAACCAGTTGTAGAGTGACGACTAGTAGGGCAACTTGCCCAATCTGCATCGAAAAATGCATAAAGAAAGGGTGCTAGAGGCTAAAATGCACATACCAAGGTGAGTAGTACCACAAACATAGCACAAGATACATTTAACAAGCTTGTAATGGGCCAAGGTAGGAGCATGCATGAATTGACATACAAAGTTAACACTATAGGAAATGTCAGGTCTTGTGAATGTGAGATACTGAAGACCACCAATAATGCTCCTATAATGAGTACGATCAGAGTACAATTCATTATAGTTTGGCAAATGTCGACCTTTGGATGGCATGGGTGTGGAGATTGGTTTACAAGAACTCATTGAGGCACACTCTAAGAGATCTAGTGCATAAAGGTGTTGAGAGAGAAAAAGACCTGTGGGGATTCGATGGACTTCAATACCAAGAAAATGATGAAGAAAGCCAAGGTCTTTAATGGAGAACTCAAGTGCTAGTTGAGAGATAAGCCATGTGATTCGAGATGGATCATCACTAGTGACCACCATGTCATCTACGTAGAGAAGTAAAATAAGGATACCACCTTGGGAGTGACAAATGAACAAGCTTGGGTCGGTTGTGCTGCAATAGAACCCAAGAGTAAGAAGAAATTCACTAAGTCTATCAAACCAAGCTTTAGGAGCTTGTTTAAGACCATATAAAGCACGACTTAGTTGGCAGACATGTGTTGGAAGCTTCAGATCAACATATCCAGGTGGTTGTTGCATATACACAGGTTGAGAGAGATGCCCATGAAGAAATGCATTCTTGACATCAAGTTGACATATTTCCCAGCCTTTCACAACAGCAATTGTAAGAGTGAGTCAAATACTTGCAGGTTTGACAACTGGGGAGAAGGTTTTTGAAAAATCAACACCATCCTACTTGGTTGAAGCCCTTGGCTACTAAACGAGCCTTGAGACGTTCAAGAGAGCCATCAGGATTAAGCTTAGCTTTGTAAACCCACTTACAACCCACCATGTTCATATCAGGTTGATAAGGAACAAGAGTCCAAGTGTGGTTGGTTGCAAGGGCAGCAAGTTCCTCATCAATGGCAGTAGCCCAACCGGGATGACGTTTTGCAGCTGTGATGGATCATGGTTCTTGTGGGATGTCAAGTGAAGCCCATGCAACATGAAAACCATGATATTTGGATTAGGCCGAATGATTCTAGCCTTTGACCGAGTGACCATAGTATGGTTGTTTGATGCAATAGGGGTAGGTGATGAAGCAGAAGGAGGGGGCACATCTTGAGAAGTGGATTCCATAATAACATTTGATGGGTTGGAGACTTGAGCAACATTAGATAAACTTGGAGAAGAGTTAGCCCCAGATGAGAAAGGTGAGGCAAATGACTCAAGTGTGGGCTCCATGATGGAATTTGAAACTGAAGGCTTTGAGAGAGTTGGCGGTGCTAGTGCAGACAAAGATGGTAATGTAGATCTGCTGGCTGGAGAATTGCTATCTGAAGATGCAATAGGGGTGTTTAGCTCCCAATCTGAAAAGGTGCACATCTCCCCTTCAATTGAATCTTTGTCATAGAGTTTAGTGGGCTCACTATAAGGTAGGATTGCTTCTTCAAACACAATATGTCGAGAGATATACACATGTCCAGTTGGTGGATATAGACATTTATAGCCTTTATGCTTTGTGCTGTAACCAATAAACACACAAGGAAGAGATTTTGGCTGCAATTTGTTAGTCCGATAATCACCAAGATAAGGAAAACATTTGGAACCCAACACACGGAAAGTAGAGTAATCAGGATGCTTTCCATAAAGTCGAAAGAATGGAGATTGCATTCCAAGGTGTTGAGATGGCAATCGATTAATTAGAAAAACAGCTGTTGAAAAGCAATCCACCCAAAATTGAGGTGGAAGCCGAGCATGAAACATCATGGTTAGGCCTAATTCTGTGATATTACGATGCTTTCACTTAGCTTTCCCATTTTGTTCTGGTGTTTTGGGATAGGCAGATTGACGGTGAATGCCTAAGTTGATTAAATTCTGCCTAAACTCATTGGATGCAAATTCTCCCCCTTCATCACTTTGGAAAACACAAAATTTAGCATCAAACTGACATTTTACATATCTGTAAAATTGTTCAAAAGAAGCAAATAAATTTGACTTCTTGCGTAAAGGAAAAAACCATGTGAAGTGTGTATAATCATCAACAAAGATTGCATAAAAACAAAAATGT
The DNA here is from genome assembly GCF_932294415.1 of Quercus robur. NCBI lineage: Eukaryota > Viridiplantae > Streptophyta > Magnoliopsida > Fagales > Fagaceae > Quercus > Quercus robur. The sequence continues at coordinate 84,966,635 of NC_065535.1, forward strand.
TCCCTTGATTTTACTGGGGTTGGTCCCTATAAATCACAATGAATTTTGAAGAATGGAATCTTTATTTCATTTTCAACAGGCAAGAAAGGCAGCCTACAAGATTTTCCCATTTGACAGCTAGTGCAAACTTTGAAAGACTTGGACTTTGAATTAAAAGAAATAAGATTGCTTGAATGTAAATGATCTATAACTCGTTGGTGTGGATGGCCAAGTCGGTGATGAGAACAATCATTATTAGCCTGTCGAAATCTGTAAGAGAAAAAGGCCTTTGGATCTCCATCAACAGCAAATGGTCCACCTCCATCAAGAGCATACAGTCCATCTCGTTTACACCCTTTCGCTACTATTTGGTTGGTTGTCATGTCCTTTATCACAAAACCAAGACCATCAAATTCAAAAGTGAAAGGAAAATCAGTTGTAAGCTTGCTAATAGAGAGTAGATTTTTCTTTATATCAGGGACCAACTAAACATCATTTAATTTGATAGAAGAAACACTAGTACCAATAGTTGCTTGACCAACATGAGTAATGGGCAAAGTTTGTCCATTTCCAACCATTACACCATCAGATCCATGATAGGGAGTTAAAGAATCAAGATTACCTAGATCGTCTGTGATATGATCTGTTGCTCCAGTATCTGGGAACCATTTAGAATCTTGACTATCAGCAATCTTTATAGCTGCAAGTGCTTTTGGGATATCATCTAGAGAGAATGAATGGTTGAATCGATTAAAACACTTAAGAACTGTATGATTCTGTTTGTTATAGATCTGACAAATAGGAACCTCATCCTTACTACCAACTGGCTGGTTACGGGACTGTGAGGAATTAAAAGTCTTAGGAGTAGTTTGGTGACCTTGAGCAAAGCCACGTCCTTTGGAATTGAATGATATTTTCCCTCCATTATTTTTTCGGTTCTTGTTGCTGCGTTGGCCATAGAAGACCATTTGAGGAGCTGGTTGTGCATCAAGATTATGCCGTTCAGCATAACTCTCTAGGAGAGTAACTATTTCTGAATATGGTAGAACGGGAGGGCGAAGCATAGTGGTGGTGAACATTGCATATTCCTTGCCAAGTCCATTTAGAAGCCACCATGACTTTTTTTGATCTGTAACTGGTTTGCCAATGGTAGCAAGATCATTACAGACAACTTTGAATCGACGTAAATACACAGCGAAAGTGTCAGTACCCCGAGTCATAGAAGTGAGCCGCTGCTTTAGTGCAAGGCTACGATCAGATGAAACTCATGCAAAGGCATGTACAAGTGCATTCCAGACCTCAACTGAAGTGTTGAGACCGATAACAATGCCAAGGACTTCTTCAGATAGAGTGGCTGTCAACCATCCTTTGACCAGACGGTCAGATTTTCGCCACTTCACAAATGCAAGGTTTGGATGTGGATTGGACTCAGCATCCATGATAAACTGTGATGGTGGTTTAGTTTCACCTGTAATAAATCCTTGAAGATCATAACTCTCAAGGATTAGCATTTGTGTTTTCCAAAGAAGGAAGTTTGTGGAAGAGAGACGGAGTGATACAAAATTAGCAACATTTTGTATCAATCACTGGTGAGATAGAGAGATTTCCTTCTTCCTTTTTCAATCACGCCTATCCTTGCTGGTCTGTAGAAACTAAGGGTGCCAGTTGTGGGAGGAGATCACACTATCCTTACTGGTCTGCAGAAACTAAGGGTGCCAGCTGTGGTCTTGAATCTTTGTTGTTATCAATCAAATTTGAAATCTATTAACTATAGCTGTCTTAAAGTTCTTAAGACTTATTTCTAAAGCATGTGAATTTGAGTTATCTCTTCTTTTATTATATCTTCTATTGTTTTCAGTTTTAGATCTATATAGTTTAGGGCTATTTGAGGTTTCTTTTATCTTGTTAACTACCTCTTTAAGTTCTAAAATTTGATATTCTACAGACGAGATTTCTTTAGATATATCCTCCATGATCTATATAGTGTATGCCGGGACACGTGTGGTTAGAGGAAGAGGCAAAAGAAGCAGTAGCAGGGAGATAGGATCGTTGTTGTTGTTGCCGCCAGTGATGGTTTTTGAGGACATTTCCCGGTTCCGCTACACGAATCCGACGGGCCACCCATCTGGGCTCCGCATAATCATGGAGTGTATCGGCTGGGTTTGACCAATATCTTCTCTAGAGAGATATTGGGAAAATAGAGTTAGAGGGACAGAGGAAGAAAGAGGCAAATAGGGTTAAGCATTTGAGAAATTTTTTGAATATGTTTAGTTTATTTTAGGTTAAATCCGGTTGTGGGTAAGTGGAGCTAATAAAGTGTTTGAGAACAAGTAAATTGAAGCTTGACAAAAGACATCGATCAACCTGTAATCACATAGAACAAGTAAAAATTAAAATCATCTCAGACAATTATGTTAATTTAGTACTTGAAGTTTTGAAAGGGGGCTAATATGTTAACCTTATCCTCACCTCTCTCCCAGAAAATAGAGTGATTTCCATAAAATTACTTCATTAAACGTGTAGTAAACTTCAATCTTTTACGATATTATCAAAATGGTTTATGATGGATGCCAACTTTGGTTGCAAGTGAGAGCAAACGTAACATTGAAACCTTTTAAAAAAAATTTTAAAGAATAAATTTACACTGTCAATAGTTTAGAGACAAAATTAAGCTTTAATATTGGGTTCAAATCAGGAAATTTACATTTTAATTATTACTCTAAACTATACTCCAAATTACACTTTGCAACATAAATTTTTCAATGCATATTTTGCTCCTTAAACTATGGCCTTTATTACTATTTACACTCTAACTTTACACTTTGCATTCTAAACTTTGGATTCCTATCCAAATTAACATCAAATTTGACGTTGGGTGCAACGTGTACCAATGGTCATAATTTAGGATACAAAACGTGCATTAAAAAAGTTTAAGGTGCAAAGTGTAATTTGGGGTATAGTTTAGAGTGATAACATAATATATATATATATATATATATATAAGCTATAGCATGGTATTATTACTACTAAACTCCTATTGCGCTACCTCATTACCATGCCATTGGTCACATAATTGTTATTTTTCTTATTTATTTTTTATTCCTATTTTTTACAAAAAATATAAAATAGATAGTAGGCTTTACAAATTCATATTGAGTGGTTTCAACATTACATATAATTTTGCAGTTACATATTCATCTACTTTAATTTTTAATTTAAAATATATTTTTTATTCCTTTTTTTTTTACAAAAAAATATAAATAAATTATTGATTTTACACATTCATATTTGGTGGTTTTGACATTACATATAATTTTGCCATTACATATTCACCTACTTTAATTTAGATGTTTATAACTAAATAATGAAATCGATGAAGAATCAAAAACCAACAAAAAAAAAAAAAAATCTATACTAGATGTAATAATGGAAGTTTTGTAATAAATTTTATAAAGTTCTTTATGTACTATATCTTTCTCATCTTTTTTTTTTTTTTTTTTTTTTGGTGGTAATTCTTACTTTGTTCAACTTTTCTTCTTCTTCAACCATTGTCTTTTTATTTCAATCTTTTATCCCCTCCAATAAGTTTTTCTTTTAAATTTTCATTTGATTCCCTTTAAATTTTTAAATTTATTCTTTTATATCTTCTTAAATTCTACAATTTCACGTTGTTTAACATTTCATTTACTTCCACCCTTCTTCTTCCATCTTAATTTTTATATAAATTTCTTCTTACTTCATTTCAACCTCTCTCACCTATTCCTTCCAAGTTGTCTATGACAAAAAGGTCAATACTCTTTAGTTATCCTCCTCACTTTTGTCCCCTTTTCTGTTGATAGTTACAACAGATGAGGGGGATAAGAACCCTTGATGTCCTATATAAGTGCCAATTAGTTGAATTACATGACTATTGATTCATACTTAAAGAGGACTATTTAGAGGGCCAAAATAGCCAAATACCACAGTTTGCTAAAATATGTAGCGTTTTACCATTGTTTGAGAAATATTTAGCAATCTACCACCTTTTTGAAATTCGAGTTTGTGAAACTCGAGTTCCATAAAAAATGCCGCTGATGTGGACTATTTTAATTAAAAAATGTGACACAAAACTCAAGTTTTGGAAGCTTGAGTTCTCTATAGTATGAAACTCGAGCTTCAAGAGTTCTTTTAAAATTTGATACAAACATTTTTATAGGAAAATACAACACGCTCCAGATAAATATGTTTTGTCTCTTACTATGCTTTAACTATTGACTAGAACATGTGAACAAAGACACTTTTATTGATAGAAAAATAATTCACCAAAGGTACAACACTTTTGTTTATGGAAATCTAAGGGGGTGTCTGATAGGGGTGTTTAAACAACAGTTTTTAGTGTTTAAATATTGAAACACGTATTTCCACAACACTTAAACCACGGTATTAAAAATCTCTAACCAAATTGAACCTAAGTGCTCCTACGCTACTAAGACAAGTAGGTAGCCTTTTGTTTGTAGCCTTGTTTATGCTTTCAATAAAATCTTTCTTTTCAGCCAAAAAAAGAAGAAGTAGGTAGCCTTTTACACTCACATGGCAAAGTTAGACTTTTACACTCACTCCCTTACAGCACTAGGTTCTCACTTTTTCCTATGTTTGATATTCAGGCTTTGTTGACATTAAAGGCCTGTTTGGTAAGAGATTTCTAGTAATGCTGTTTAAGTTTTGTGGAAATACATGTGGGTGAAAAAGTGTATGGAAATACGTATTATGGTGTTTAAACAACAATTTTTGTTGTTTAAACACCGTTACCAAACGGGGCTTAAAGCTTAAAAAAAAAAAAAAATCCACCTTAGTGAGTGCCATGGTGGCTATTTTTATGGAACTCGAGTTTCACAAACTCGAGTTTCAAAAATGTGCTAAATTGTTAAATATTTCTCAAACAATGATAAAACACTCCATATTTTAGCAAATAGTGGTACTAGGCCATTTTGGCCCTATTTAGAGCACAAACTACTAACCCTCCACTAACAAATTGAAATTCACTCATCTTTTCATTTTTCATACCATTTAATCCAAATTAATAATATACAATAATTAGAAATATATCCATTTATTTAATCATTAATATTTAAATGGACGAACAGATCTTTATTAATAGAATCCACAAGAGACAAAGGTACAAAAACTAGTATCTCACTGCATCAATTGGTCTCTTTCCCTGCTGGTAGTACTGGAAATAAGTATCAACATAATTCTTCACCTTTTTGTATAGTCTCGGCCTTGAGTCATTGACCAGCCTGCCTATTGGTTCAATCTCTTTATCAGAGTCTGGAGAACAGAACACTGCCACAGAAATCCTCTCCCTTTCTGAATTTGTCACCACTCTGTGCACTGGGCTCTTGAATATTCCATTACTCATTATCTGTGTATCATATGAAACCAATTCTAAAACAAATTTACAAATTCTCAAAGGCATAGTTTCTAGTTGTAATCAATTAAATTATACAACTTGGGTCATCTATTGTGAACTTGGTGTGAGTGTAGATGTTGATTACTTTTGAATAGCTTAGAATATATAGTTGCTAGACACTGGGGGGTTATGTTGAACATGTGAAAATCTCAGTACGTAGCTATTACCTCTGCTTGATCACCTATATTTATAAGAAGAGCCTGAGGAATGACTGGAACTCTGATCCACTGGTTGTCTTTCAGGAATTGGAGGCCTTCCACCTCTTTGTCTTGCAAAACAAATGTGATTGCTGATCCATCTGCGTGTGGTTTAAGGCCAAGAACAAGATCAGGCCTTGGACATGGAGGATATAAGTTAAATCTTGCAAACATTGTTGATCGTTCTCCCATCTGCTCCAAAAAGCAGTTATCCTCCAAATTTAGTGACTTTGCCATGGCTTTGAGGATGACTTCAGTTATGAGGCTCAACTCCATGGAATACTTGAGTAAAATATCCCTGCAGTTATTTATTTATTTTTATTATGTATAACTGATCAGTTTGACTAGTCAACCTGTATTTTCTATGGATGGAGAGCCAGCCATCCACTGCTGCCACCACCATATGTTATTATGGATGATTGAAGTGTTTTTTGGATGCTATGGAACACAAAATCAAGGTAGGGGGAAAGTGATTGTGTCTAGTGCCAAATTTTCTATTTAACATAATTTTAGGAACTATTTTTGTTAGTTAGCATGCTTCCTAAATATTTTAGCAAACTAGTATCTCGAGTCTCAGAGACTTGAGTTCAAAAAAGGAAACTTGAGTTTCTAGGACTCGAGTTCCAAGTGGTGGCAATTTGACGTGTAAAAATAGTGCACGTGGAAACATGTGGAACTTGAGTTCAACAAAAAAAAAAAAAAAAAAAAAAAAAAAAAAAAAACCTAAAACACGAGATTTACAAACACCTTTAGCTCCTCACCCAACAAACGCACCACCAGATTCACAAACACCTTTAGATCTTCACCCACCAAACGCACCACCTCATCCCAATCGAAACTTGTAAAGAGAGGGAGAAAATTTCAAGAGAGATAGGAAACGAGATTGAGAGAGAATCTCAGTGGTGAGCTTCGACCTTGGAGGTCTGATTTGGGCTTGATCTAGAGAATAGGCTAGAGAGAAGAAGAGAGGTTTAGAGGCAGAGAAGAGGAGAGTATCATTTGTTTCATGAGGCGGAAAGTAGCGGATTGTTTGGCAACGTCAACATAATAGAAAGGATCGTTTCTGATCAAGAGAGCCACCTCTTTTAGCAAGATCGTTTTTTGTTCTTCGGCCGACAATCAAGTGAGTTGCCTCTCTCTCTCTCTCTCTCTCTCTCTCTATCTGTGGCAATGGAGGAAAAAAAGAAATGTTTGAGAAATGAAGGAACGAGCTCAAAATTGATGCTTTTCTCTTTGTGTTTGGTGTGCTTTTCTCTTTTGGTTTTGTTTTGTGGAACTCGAGTATCTAAAACTTGAGTTCCATGTGTACTTTTTTTCCATCCTAAACTGCCACCACTTGGAACTTGAGTCTTAGAAACTCAAGTTCCTTCTTTCAACTCGAGTTTCTAATACTTGAGATGCTAGTTTGCTAAATTGTTCAGAAAACATGCTAACTAACTAAATAGTTTCTAAAATGATGTTAAATGACAAATTTGGCCTTGGTGCCAGAAGATATGCCAAATTTTCCATTTAACATCATTTAACACCTTAGAGATCTAAAGGTGTTAAAATCAATTTTGAGACAAGTAGGGAAATAATTACTAGTGAAAACTTTATGGAGTAAAAAAAAAAAAAAATTATACTTTTCCCTTTAGTTTGAGATTTTTTATTTTAGTCCACCAAGTTTGATTCTATTTTCACAATTTTCATTTCATCCATCCTAATAACTCATTTGAGCATTGAGTGTCAACAAAACGATGTTTTAAATTTTTTTTTTCCTCCTCTCTTAACAGCCATATTAGTCAATCAGGAGATAGAAGAATCATTTTGAATACAAGGTCAAATTTGGTGGACTAATTAAAATGCAAAATTTCAAACTTAAGAAATCAAAATGAAAATAATTTTAAACTTTATAAGTGTCAAAAGTTTATGCTTTTCAAATCTGTAATGAATGACCATTAATTCCTGTTGTATTCTTTATTCAGAAGGAAACATAACATGATTTGCTTACCTGAAATCTGTTGGATTATCAGGCCAAAATGTGAACTTTCGCTGGTCTTCTGGGTTTACCATGAGATACAATCGGTCAGTCCAATCAAGTATTTGATGGTCTGAAAAGATAATATCATTTCCATAACCTTCAATGTTGTTGGCTTCTCTGGAGTATTTACGCTTCTCGTCCATTGGAAGTGAAAAGAAATGCTTGGTAACTTCATGGACTTTGTCTAGAAATGAACTTGTTATTCCATGATTTATTGCCTGAAACTCCAAAACCAACTCTTGAGTATGTTATATAAGAGTGATGAAAAATCTATATTTTTATTTTTGACTGAAAGATGTCAATGGTTGAGATTAGACCATTTCAAAAGTTAGAAGTATGAAACGTGGAAAGAATAGAATCCATAACTTATTACTTTTTTTTTTTTTTTTTTTTTGATAATCCATAACTTATTACTTAAATTAAGGGAGCATAGGAGTATCATAATTGTCAATTTTAAGCTTTGAACTAATTTCCTTCCATTCGGATGTATATTTAATTATTTTTTAGATGATTTAGAGTGCAAAATTCATAATATTCATTAATCGGCATCCAACATGAACATCAACTATGAGGAAGGCTGGTTTTTAGTAGGAACCATTTTATTGTTGGTTTTTTAATATAATAAATATTTAATAGATAAGACTTTATTATTAAATATATAAAATAAATAATCAATATATGTAAATAAAATAAAATAAAATAAAACTAGCAGTACTAACAAAGAAGTAATTATAGCTTAGTCAGAGAGCCTAAAATTGTCATTTGAATTTGAGTCTCCCTGTCCAAATATAACTATGTGAACCTGATAACTCTATAGAACAATATATAGGTTGCAGTTAATCAGCAAGTGCTATGAAATCAAACCTGAAAGCAACCCCATGAACTGAGAGCAGACCGAAGCTTCTCTAGCTCTTCTTCTACTGTGGTTGCCGAAGATTTGAGGTTACCAACGTCTATGACTGGAATTTCATTCAAAGGAGTATGAACATCAGGCACTCCTCCTGTACTGTTTTTATAAACATAATTATCTGGTGGCTGTCCACCATTGATGACCAGTTCTTGGACACTCTTTGACAGTAACTCTACTTTGGTAGCTTTATTAGGAGGGGGTGGAGATTCAGCCATATCTCTGCTGGAAGCAGCCATATACATTGTACATACAATTAATTAACACTTAAAAGAGTCTTGATTGATGTTGTCTAGGGATATGCTCATGACGCAGCATTGATACTTATAGGACACTAGGATACAAATGTGGCAGTTAACGGTACACGTAATAATGCATAAAATAAGAACAAATGGCATTGAAGTCATTGTAGAAGTTACAAGCAACATCAAAATGTCATTCAAGCCCTTGGACCCGATGGTATGAATGTCCTTTTCTATCAAAATTTTTGGCACATAGTGGGTGATGATGTTGTTTTTGCTTTGTTGGATTTTTTAAATAATGGTAATATGTTACTTGAGATCAATCACACAAATATTGTTCTTATTCCTAAAGTGAAAGTTCTAGAAAAAATGTCTGATTTTAGGCCAATAAGTTTATGTAATGTAATTTACAATCCAAAGTTTTGGCCAACAGATTGAAACAGGTACTTCCACATATTATCTCGCCCACACAAAGTGCTTTTTTACCGGGAAGATTGATTATAGACAATGTTTTGGTGGCCTATGAGACACTACATACAATGCATGCTAGGAAGAAGGGCAAGAAAGGGACCATGGCATTGAAGTTAGATATCAGTAGGGCCAGACCGTGTGGAATGAAGGATTATGGAGAAAATGGGTTTTCTAGCAGTATGGACAGAGAGGGTGATGAGTTGTGTTACCACTCCATCCTTCTCTATTTTGGTGAATGGCAAACCCTATGGTATGGTACATCCTTCACGGGGAATACGCTAGGGAGATCCATTGTCATTGTATCTTTTCCTGTTATGTGCAGAAGGCTTTACGGCTTTGTTGGCAAAAGTAGAACTGGAAGGGAGGATAAAAGGAGTTTCTATTTGTAGAGGAGCACCTAGAGTTACTAACTTATTGTTTGCAGATAATTCTCTGTTGTTTTGTCAGGCTATACAGAATGAAGGGGAGGCCATTATGGAGATTCTCCAAACATATGCAAAGGCTTCAGGTCAAAATATAAATTTGAAGAAGTCTTCTGTTTATTTTTAGCACTAACACAACAGGAGCTCAGAGGTAGCAGATGTTGCACATTTTGGGTGTCAAGGAAGTGATGAAATTTGACTCTTACCTAGGGCTGCCAACCTTGATTGGAAGGGCTAGGTACCACACCTTTTCTTATTTAAAAGACAAAATATGGAAGAAGTTGCATGGATGGAAAGAAATGCTATTATGTAGAGCTGGGAAAGAAATTCTCATCAAGGTAGTTGCTCAATCCATAACAACATCTACCACGAGTGTTTTCCAACTTCCTATGAAATTATGTGATGAACTGGATAATTTATGTGCCAAATTTTGGTGGGGTCAAGTAGGCAATGAAAGGAAAATTCATTGGAAGAATTGGGATAAGCTTTCAACTTCAAAGATGGAGGGTGGTATGGGATTTTGGGATTTGAGAGATTTAATTTAGCAATGTTGACTAAACAAGTTTGGAGAAAGATCCAAGGCAATGATTCATTGTTATCCAATTGTTTCAAAGTATGGTATTTTCCTAGGTCCTCTTTTCTTAAGGCTAAAGAATCTCCTGGATGTTCTTATGTGTGGAGAAGTTTGATGGTTGCACTTCCTATTCTTAGATCGGGTTATTGTTGGAGGGTTGGTAATGGGTCTTCAATAAGTGTGTTAGGGGATAAATGAATCCCCAATTATCCCACAAACAAGGTTCTTCATCCAATTCATGAGCTAGTTGATGAGATGGCTGTTTCAGAATTAATTGATCTAGAGTTGCATGTTTGGAGAGGTGATATGATCATGACATTGTTCCATAGAGAAGATGTTGATGTAATTACCAAGATTCCTCTTAGCAGAAGGGTTGTTTCGGACTCAATCATTTGGCTACACAACAAACATGGGAAGTTTTCTGTCAAGTCTGCATATAAGGTAGCAAGAAGATTGCGAGGTAATGGGAATCAGGCTAAATCTTCAGAGGGCTGTGTTGGGAAACTCATCTGGCCGGTTTTGTGGAAGCTTTGTATACCAAACAAAATTAAAATTTTTGGGTGGAGGGCATGCAATGACATTTTACCTACAAAGTGCAATCTAGTAAAGAGAAGAATTATTAATGAAGACAAATGCCAAATTTGTACCAAGGAGGTGGAATTAGCAGTCCAAATTTTATAGCGCTATGCTGCGGTGCAAGATGTCTAGGCAAGGAGCATTCCAAAATTGCAGAATGGAGTCTTAGGTTTCATAGATGTCATGCAACTGATGGTGCATTTGGTGGACAGGCTTTCAACTAAAGAACTGGAGCTGTTTTGGGTGCAATGTTGGCTGATATGGAATCAACGCAACTGTGTTCTGTAAGGAGGGTTGCTGATTCTTTTTGTTATTGTTGATTTACTTGTCACATCACATTTGTTTATCTATTTGGTAAATTTTTATTGACTTTTATGTATATTTAGGTAGTTTGGTATTCCAATTTTCGATCACAAGTTCTTTTTCTTTATCCCATTAGTTTGATTTGATTTGGGTTATTAATTAGTTGCTTTGCAAGTTAGAATTTGATTTTTTACAATGATCATTTCAATGTTAAACTATGAGACTTTATTAATTTTTGTTTATTTTTTAATCCTTAGGGGGTGAACAAAGTATTTTTAATAGTTGTATTAGAAGTACTCCATAATGCCATTTATTTAGAGAAAAGTAAAGGTTAGTCAAATGAAAATAATCGGATGGGGAACATATTTTAGCTTTTGCAATTGTATTTTAATAATTACTATTATTTTATAATATTGCATATATAGAAATTTAGTTCTTAGTTTTTGCTAATAATTTTTTTTTTTTGATAATATGTTTTGGGAGGATGAAATTGTAATTTCCACAAAGAAAATACCTTAATAGAATATTAACAACAAATTGTTTTCCTAATTGATCCAATTAATCATTGTTAAGTTTAATTAATTTTTTAGTTATGTTTAGGAAAAAAAATAGGGTTTGAGAAAGTTTGTTTAAAACTAAGAGAATAATTTTCAAATTTTATATTCCTTTTAATGATTTACAAAATGTTATAAATAACTTTTATTAAAAAATGAATATTTTCATTAATTTCCCTTTTGAATTTCTAAGAACAATTGTATTGTTTTCATTTTAATACTACAAAATATAAATTTATGATTTATGATTTATGATTGTTCCTACAATAAATAAAAATATGATTGTTCAAATTTATATTTATGATTTATGGTTGTTTCTCTATTACATTTATGATTATTCCTAAAATAAATAAAAATACGATAATAAAATTCATTAGTTTTTATTAAATTAGTCCAATTTGTAAAAAATAAATTTAATGAGACAACTCTTAAAAAATTATCACGCTGGTTCGTGGCTAGTGTTAGCTAATGGCTGTAAAACATTGTGAGGTTGAGGGGTTGGGTCTTAGCTATTGGGGAAGGACTTATGATACTGTGGATCACCGAGACCACGGCAAAAGGATCTCACTTAAAATGAAGGTTTTCTTTCTTTGAGAAGCATCAAATTAACCAGCATAAGATGCAACTGTATTCATCTCTGCTATCAGGTTGGAACTTTAGCTGCACAGGTCAAACCCGTTCTCATGTCTCCTTAAAAATATGTGGTACTCAAATTTTGGAAATACAAGAAGTAACATGTATCCAAGGAAAAAAGAAACAAAAAAGACAATGGAAAACTGTCCAATGCTATCCACTTATGAAATCAGAATGATTATATGAATCTTCCTTGACTTCTTGCACAGATGCTCAAGGATTTATTACATTGCTTCAGAAAAACTGCTTTCAACCTGGTAACATTGTGTCTATTGAATCTGATGCAATCATTTTCAAATGCACTGATGCACACCACAAGAAAGAATGATACCAAAAATTAAATTTTCACTGCTTCAATTGCTCTCTTTCCTTGCTGGTAGTACTCGAAATAAATACCCACGTAGTTTTTCACCTTTTTGTATAATCTTGGCCTTGATTCATCAACCAACCTATCAATTGGTCCAATCTCTTCATTTAATCCAGGAAGGCAGAACACAGCCAAAGAAATCCTCTCCCTTTCTGAGTTTGTCACCACTTTGTGTACTGGGCTCTTGAAAATTCCGTTGCTCATTATCTGCGTACCATACGGAACCAATTAATATGAGTAATTCATTTTATTAATCGGCTTTTATAGGTCTATATCGTTAGTTTTTATAACAAAAACTTATTCTTTGGGGCAGAACCTCTAGTTAAAATTGTAATTTGAACAATAAGTCATTAAAGTGAATATTGTGTTACTGTTGCATTTGATGTCAAGGGTGCACATCACAAACCTGGAAGCTATCTAATTTGCATTAGGCTTAATGGCATACCTAAAATGTGAGTGCATTAAACGACTCTGGAACATGGTAAATATGATGCAATCTCAGTCATGGTTACCTCTGTTTGATCACCAACAATAATGAGAAGAGCCTCGGGAATGATTGGAACTTTAAACCACTGATTGTCTTTCTGGAATTGAAGACCTTCCACTTCGTTGTCTTGCAAGAGAAAAGTGATTGCTGATGCATCTGCATGCTCTTCGAGCCCAATTACAAGATCCGGCCTTGGACATTTTGGATAGTAGTTGAATCCTGCTCTCATTGTTGCTTCTTTTCCATATTGGTCCAAAAAGCAGTTATCCTCCAAGTCCAGTGACCTTGCCATGGCCGTAAGGATGACTGCAGTCACAATGCTCAACTTGATAGTATAATCATTTAGAATATCCCTGCAGCGTTCATGAGCAATTTCATTAGAGTACTCAAATATCCTTTCTAGGTGTGTGAAGCAGCATGTTAGCGAGAGAAGGGTTAATGCATATAAGATTTGAAATCCACTAGAAAAGATAGACAACAAAAGATTTGTTGATACTGAATCTTCAATTTTCATTTTACAACTTAAGGCATATCTAAAGGCTCCAAAAAACTTATCTTTAAACAAAAATATTCTTAAAAACATCCTAATTAACATCCCATCATATATGGACTCAAATTAACTAAAATACTCCCCATAACTCTCCAAAACAATGATTATAACCTATTCTAGAAAATTCTGAAAATTACAATACAAAATAAAACCTACCAATGATGTATATGATGCACTACGTCATTGTGGTTACAAAATTTCATTTGAGTTTTTTTCTTTTGTTATTGCAAGAGATTATCATTTTCAAATCTTTAGGATTGAAGGCAAAGCAGGCAGAGGAGCATTAGCTGTAATAGCAGTAGGTAGGACTGAGAGCAACAACAGGAATAGGAAAAGAACTTGCTCTTTGAAGGTTGAGAGGTCTAATTGAGAGACCAAGTAGATGAAATTTACAACATAGGGAAAGTACCTTCAGTGATTTTAACATTTTTAATCACTTTATGCTTTTAAATGTACTTTTCATTAGAGTTTATGCAGAACTTGAATGTCTGAAGGCATTTTATACTTTTTCTCATAAGTATTCTGTTAGAAACAAGCATTCACTGTTTATATTGTGAATAGATGAATAATCACCAAGGAAAAAAATAATTCAGTTGGTAAAACTGACAATTTCCTAAATGTACTTTGCTTGCAAATACTTAATATGGTTACCTAAAAACTTTGGGATTTTCAGGCCAAAACTTGAGCTTTCGCTGTTCTGGATTTAAAGTAATATACAATCGGTCGGACCAATTGAGTATTTGTTTCTCTGAAAGGATCTTGTCATTTCCATAACCTTCTATGCCATCGGCTTCTCTGGAGTATTTTCGCTTCTCTTCCATTGGAAGTGCAAAAAATTGCTTCGTAACTTCACGAACTTCATCTAGAAATGATGGTGTCATACCATGGTTTATTACCTGAAGTACATTAAACAACCATTTGAGCATGTATGGACATGATTGGAACAAAAAATAAATGGCATACAAAATAAGCATAATCTAAGATATAACCTATTGGTAAATCATAGGAAAATAAGGATTCATTTCCAATTATTTTGGCTATTCAAAATCAATACCCATTTAGTTCAAGATAATGTTTTTGAATCAAGTATTGATGCAAAATGGAGGAAACGTTAAGAACTCAATAATATCATGGATAGATTTTGTTGGATATATTTCAACAATTTACTTTTGTGATAAAGCAAAAGGAAAGTCAAAACAACTATTTGTAAATCAAATGTTAGAACAGGCAAATCGAACACACTAAACAAATGAAACTAAATAATGCCTAGCCAAGCAAAAATCTGAAAGAGACAAAAATAGCCTAATCTATATATATATAATAATAAGTGAAGCGGAGAAAAACTCAAATTAGAATTTCAAATTAGAGTTTCAATTTTGCACCATGTGTTCTAAATTATTTATTTTTAAAGAGTTTTGTTTCTTAATTTTAGAATCAAATGTAGGACTATATCATAAATATTTATCAAAGTGAGTTATTAAGTACAAAAACCAAAGGGTCTAGAATAAAAATTAATAATTTGCATTTATTATAATTTGAGATTTCTACTTTTTTCAATCACAAAAAAAAAAAAAAAAACCTAAGGGTGTAATGAAATGTTTTTTAAAAAAATTGAAAAAAAAGGAGGACAGAAGAAACAAATACATCGTGATAAAGTATAAAAAAAAAAAAAATGAATACATTGGGTGAGTTTTGTAGATTGGAGGAGTTTTAAAACTAACAAAAGAGTAATCCTATTTTGTAGGAAGTTAGTATGTAGAAGTAGAAATTTAAATCAACATAAAAGTAGGAGTTTATTCGAAGTAAAAAGATATTTCAACGTAAAAGTAAAAATTTATTATTTTAACCTCATTTTTAGGTTTTAGGTAGGGTATTTTTGACAGTAAAAAATGTTCTTCCTCCGTCCCACTTTGTTTGTCCTCTATTCCATTTTGGGATGTCCCAAAATATTGTCGTGTTTCTAAAAGTAAAAGCTATTAGTTTACTAATGTTCCTATTATACCCCTAAGCCTCATTAAGAATAACTCTTTTTTAAAAAAGATGATAAATTTATTTAAGGGTAGTTTTGTAAACTTATACATTTTTATAAGGCAGATAAGATAATAAATGATGTTCCCTTAAAATATTTGACTTTTCAAACAAGACAAACAAAGTGGAACGGAGGGAGTAATAACTAACTTTCTTTTTCCAATTTACTATTTTAACCCCATTTTTAAGTTGTTGGTTAATTAATTTAGGAGTATTTTTGATAAGAAAAAAAGCAATAACTAACTTTCTGAATCCTCTTAATATATACATTTTATACCTAATAATATCCTTACAAAATTTTTAAAGAGTTAATAAAATATAAAAATGGCTATCAATAGTATTTAAATTATATATATATATATATATATATATAGGAATTATATCATGCATCTTATTGTATATCTTTAAATGTATCATGCATATACATTGGGTTATCTTATTGTATATTTTTAAGTGTATTATGCATATGCACGGCTTATAAGTTAGTATTACATGATTCTTTACAAATATCTAAATTCAACCCATGGAACACAAAAATCAACGAAACAATATCAAAAGTTGATCAAACCGATACCAAATCGTAGAAAAAGACAACGACCATTAACTTTATAGAAAAAACAAGAAGATATTGCGCGACAAACCTACAAAATCTTAAAGCAGATTTTCTTTAATTTATTGTTGTGATTTACGGTGAAAGGAATTTTGTGTTTGTTGAAAAACATCTTAAAAAAAGAAAAGAAAAAAAAAGAAACTGGGTTTTGATTTTCAACAGATTTAAACAAACAAACTAATTGCAATGTAGCTTTTAATCATTGTCTATAAGTATATCAAAATAGTACAGGTATTTGCAAATTACTAGAAGTTTCTTGAGCTAGCTATAGAACTGAGTTTTGTTTATATTCATTTATTGATTTGTTTGGAGTTGACTTAACCAGCTTTAGAACTCTGCTTTTGTGAACTATGATAGATCCAGATAGTAAAATTTAGTGGATGTCAATATGATGGCTTGAATTGGATAGTATAGAAGTAATATTGAGTGTTGGGATTAAGACCTGAAAGCAGCCCCATGTGCTTAGAGCTGATCGAAGTTTCTGCAGCTCTTCTTTGCTGGTTGACAAAGATTTAAGCTGACCAAGATTGACAACTGGAATCTCCACCAATGGAACATCCAAGTCTCCACCATCCCTATCCTTATGAATATAGTTTTCTGGAAGTTCATCGCCATTGAGGACTATTTCTTGGACACTTTTCCATACCATCTGTGTCTTGAAAGCAGGAGCAGATTCGGCCATGTTAAAAGAGTAAAGCAGATGCTGTCTATTCAATATTGAGGTTATGTTCAGTGTGGGTTGGAGTATAGACTACTGTATGTATTTCAAACTCCAAAGCGCTAAAGGCTTTATTTTTGGTAGTTGGGTAACTTGGGTCGATCTTATAAATGGATGAGGTTCTTGTACTCATCAAATGGGGCAAAAATAGCCAAATACCGCTATTTTTCAAAATTATTAGTGTTTTACCACTGTTAGTGTATGTTTGGATAGCACATTTAAGTGCTGCTTTTGCATTTTCTTCTTTTTTTTTTTTTTTTTTTTTTTTTCCAGCCGCAACTGTTGACCGGTCTTTTGTGAACAGTGCATAAATGTACTGTTCATAGGTCCCACAAACTCCACTTTTTATCAACTTTTTCATTAAAAATGGGTTCCACGGTACTATTTACACATTTAAAAATTATTTTGCTACAGTGTTTTCAGTTTTCAGTTTCAGCAAAATAAGTTTTATTAAAACAGACCCTTAGTGTTTTATCATTTTATTGAGAAATATTTAGGAATGTATCACTTGTTTGAAATTCGAGTTTTTAAAACTTAAGTTTGACATGGAACTCGACTTTACGAAAATCAAGTTCCTTAAAAAAGTTCACTTGGAACTCGAGTTTATGGAACTTGAGTTTCTTGTGATATATAACTTATTGCCTGTGTTTCAAACTCTTTCGCTACCTTTTTCACTACCTTTTCCCACGTGACCCTAACAATAGAAAGAAAAAAGAGAAACCCACAGTCACAATTGTTGACTGTGTGAGCCTGTGTTTCAAACTCTTTCGCTACCTTTTTCACTACCTTTTCCCACGTGACCCTAACAAAAGAAAGAAAAAAGAGAAACCCATAGTCACAATTGTTGACTGTGTGAGTGCAATCAGACAACCACAATTGTTGACTATGTGAATGTTGTAGAAGTGGGAGTTGTTCTTGCATAATACTTGAGTTGAGTTGAACAAGCTCCATTGGTTGGGACTAAATGACAAGCATTTTATAGGACAATAGTTCCATGAAAGATGTCTTAGCTGATTAGGAACATCAAGATGTCTTTGGCTATTAGGAAAACGAAAGTCGTACGTCACATCTGTAAGGTTGAATTTAATCAACCATGTGTTGGCTTTATTCCGTGACAAATTTGTTTGTAATATAGCACTTAGAAACCCTGTATTTAGGTGGGAATCATGTAAGGATAGTGTGCGAGAGAGTGTGAAGAAATGCTCAAGACAGTGCAGTGAAGCAGAGACTTGCGGCTAGGACTCGCGGGAGGCTCGCGGCTTGCAAGCCGCCAAAAGTTGCACACGCGCAGAGCATGCAGGGGAGCTGAACAGTCATGCCAGCTGGAGCACTACAGGACAAAAATCCAGACTGGCCATTTAGCTAGCTCGTGGCTTGAACTCGCGGCTCAGTTAAGTCACGAGGTCAAGTCGCCAACCAACCTTGTTTAGGGAAAAAAAAAAAAAAACTGACTCTTCGCATTCCATTATCACACCAGTATAAATACCCCTCATTCTCACAAAATATGCGTGGCTATTCAGAAAGAAAAACCCTAAGAGAGGTTTCTTCAAAACACCCACCCAATTAGAGAGAGCTACTCATTCTTAGAGAGAAATCTTTGTAGTCTCTTCTCATTCCCTCTCTCATTGTCATACCTATTGAGAGGAGATTTCTATTCAAACACTACCCACACCCATTTAGAGTGTTGAGTGCTTTTGGAGTTTTGGGAAACATTGGAAGATGCCAAGGATGGCGGATGCTATGGATTATAGCGGAATCCGGTAAGCTAGAAAAGAAAAAGGTTTGGCGCAACCTCGTTGGAGTAAGAAGCTTGGAGAGCTTAGGTACATCGAGTAGATTAGGCTTGGAGGGTCTATTGCTGTTCATGTATCCCAACTACATTTTCTAGTGGATTATTGACCGCTTAGAGGGCGGCGGAGAGGTTTTACTCCGAGGGCTTCGGTTTCCTCTTCGATAATACATCGTGTGTTGTCCTTGTGTTTGCATCTCTCTTCCCTTTATCTTTGCCTTTTATTTTCTGCTGTGGATGTGATTTTAATTGGCTTAGATTGTTTACCAATTTTGTATTAAGCTTTTGTTCATGTTCTGCACATTTATTGGTTGATATAAAGCTTGAATTGGTAATTTGTAAATTGGGGGTCTAAACGTTCAAGGGTGTTTATACACATATTTGAACTTTCAACATCATTAAGTATCATTAATCTAAGATTAGACATTTTTGTGGTGAAAATAGCCAAATATCATGTTTTGGCAAAATTTGTGGCAAACTAGCACTGTTTTGAAAATATTTAGTAATTTACCACTTTTTTAGTACTCGAGTTCCACAAAATCGAGTTCTAAATAGTACTCAAGTTTAGTGAACTCGAGTTCCTAGTGAGTCGCTAGCGTGGCATTGCTGACCTGGAACTTGTGTAATTAAAAAAAAAATAATGTGGTATTTGATATTAGTGAAATCGAGTATCTCTTTATAATACTCAATCTTAGTTCAATTGAGTACCTTGGTTTTTTTTTTTTTTTTCCTACTTTTTTTTTCCTGTTGGAATGACTTGAATAGTCGCTAGCGTGGCATTGCTGACCTGGAACTTGTGTAATTAAAAAAAAAAATAATGTGGTATTCGATATTAGTGAAATCGAGTATCTCTTTATAATACTCAATCTTAGTTCAGTTGAGTACCTTGGTTTTTTTTTTTTCCTACTTTTTTTTTCCTGTTGGAATAACTTGAATAGTCAAATTTAGTGGCTTGACATTAGTGCTTTAGCAGAGAAAAATGACTGGACTATGAAGACCCATGCCTCACGATGTTGAGTTAAGTCTTCCCCACCCCCTCTTTTGTGTGTGTGTTTCCTGGCAACTTTGAAATACTCATGGGAATGCAGGGACAAATATTATCTCCTACAGCTACCATATAGACTCATTCAATCAGTAAACAGTAATTTGTAGGAAAAATCCTTAGAGAAGAAAACCAAAGGTGTACATTGAAATCAAACTAGATAACGTTTCCTAAGGAGCCTTTATTCCATGCCTAGAAACCATTTTCGGAATGGGCAATGCTAATCTAGTTTAGTGTAAGAAATAAATTGTGACTATTAAACCATTTGCTAATTACATTATTCAGATTCTTCAAAAAAGTGGTAGATTGCTAAATATTTCCAAAACAATGCCAGTTTACCGCAAATTTTGTCAAAACGTAGTATTTGACTATTTTCACCAATATAATCTTGTCCAAATCTTGTCCATGTGTTGTTTCCAAGTAATCAGAAAATATGAAAGCAAGGCACAATTATCGAATTCCCAAGGAATACAACTTCCAGTGAGTTGAGGTAAGAGAGGAAGTCTCCTTGAAGGCACAGTTGCCACAAATGGTGGACCAACAACTGTGCAAATGACATCATATTCTTCGAGACCATGCAAAGTCTTCATGAATTATTGAACATGCAAGTTAACTATCATTTGGACTAATTAAAAGCAGAGGAAAAGATGAGGCCCGTCTATTACGCTAGGCTTGAAGTAAATGTTTATGGTGGATTTGTGTTTACATACACTTTACATCTTGATCAAGTGCATGGGGCATGGGCAGACTACTTGCACAACGACTAGGTTGCAGTATAGGCTGATTAGGGGGGCGAGGGGGGCCATGGCGCCCCTGACTTTTCAAAAAATTTTCTGATCTTCTGTTAAAAGTAGTATAAAAATTATAAATAACAAAAAAATTTGCCTACTGGCCCCCCTCAGATTTTGCATGGATTTTTTTACATATATATAGCACCTCCTTATCTTGTTTTCTTTAGTGTTTTTATGGTTTTTTTTTTTTATTTTTTTATTTTTTTTAAATTATTTATGATTTGATGGGAAAAGGGAGAAAAGAGACCTTAAAAAAAGTACAAAAAGACATATTTATCCTAAATTTTAATACAGGTGAGTTATGGAAGCCTATGGAGGCAACCTCAAGTAGATAAAATAACAAAGTTCAAATTAAGGGTAGAAACTATTAAAATAAGCCTAATTACAAGTGGATTTACAGTACTTTTTCCATATATTGAAATTTCAGCGGTTATTTTTTGAGTGAGGTTGGTTATTGGATAACCAAATTTGCTACGATTATTTTTACATAACTTGATAATATATGCTATTGTGATTAGTAAATAATCATTTTATATAGGCCAATAACTTTATCTTCATTATTCTCAATCATTCATATTATTGTTGTTTTAAAAATTATAACACAAACAGGCTTTAAAAACAATATAGTCAATTGCCTAGAAGTGATAACTGCATAAGGAAATTTGTACTTAACATCCAAAATTAATAAAACTCAAAATCACAGCTTTAATCTTAAACAAAGCATACAAATTGCACTCGATAGTTAAATTGATTATTAAAACTAATTAATGGTCACGTATTTCCAATAATAACAACTACAAGTAACTCAAATGAAAACCTAACAACTTGCTTTAGTGTATGTGATACCTCCAACTCCAAGGACCGAGGTTAGCTTCTTCTTTTAATTTTTTTTAGGTAAAAACTTCAGCAACAGTATTATGAGTTGAACCTTTCCAAAATTATATTCTTAATCACATAATTAACTGAATTTATTACAGATGTGTAAGACTTGTATAATTCACGATCCACTACAACCAAAATATGTTGTCTACACGCGGTGAAAATAGCCAAATACCAAAACCCAAAACCCATACCCAATCCTTTATTACTCCAGCAGTATCTAACATGTGAATGCCAGACCAAATTCAATTTTGAACCCAAAAAGAACATACAGTCAGAGAGAGAGAGAGAGAGAGACGAAAAAAAGCTTGTTTTTGACCCATGAAAGCTATCCACCATTAAAAAATGACAGAGTATTAGCTCATGACTTTTTTTTTTCCACACAATGTGAATATCTGAACCCAGTTCTTCTTCTTCTTTTTTTTTTTTTTTTTTTTTTTTTTTTTTTTAAATAAATAAAAATTAAAAAAAACCATTATTTAAATTTCCCAAAATAGAAATAAAATATTAATTTTTTTTATAAGGAAAAAAAAAAAAAAAAAAAAACCTAAACAGCTAAACTAAAGAACGCTAACATTAACATGAACATGAAATTTAAACAAAGAAGTTAATCCAGTGGGTGAAGTGTAAAAAGAAGCTGCAGATTTTTAGGCTTTTGGGTTCAGTTTTGCATAAGTTACCAAAGTGTAGATTTAGGTGAATAGGAAAGGTCAAATAGACTAGGCTTGAGGCCTAACAAGTTCTCAAATATCACATGTGGTGTTGTCCTCATCTCGAAAGAAAATTAATGGTAGCAGGTGGTAGAAAAAGAAAAAAAAAAAGGAAAAAGAAAAGAAAAGAAAAGGAAAGAAGACCGTATAGAAGAAGATGGGTCTAGGATGGATCTTCAAGAAATTATGTAGCAATGCCAGCCTTAAACCTTGTTAGGAAGTCAGTAAGATACAAAAAGTAGGAAAAAAAGAAAAGAAAAGAAAAACAAAGTACTCGACTTTGTGAAGCTCGAGTACTGATGAGGATAAAATGTGGACAAAAGCGACGGTACAAGTTTTGGACATGGGTGACGGGATGGTTTTTGCCGTCGGCATTCTTGAAGGGTTGACGGTGAAATAGAGTGAAGAAGCTCCACATGTAGAGTATCGTGACACTGGATGTCCTGAAGCTGACGGTGCCTAATCTGACGGAACAACGAATACTGACAGTGTCAGCCATGAGATGCGTGATCGCCACGTTTGCGTGTGTAAGTAAACAACTTGCTCCCCACGCCTCACGAAATCTAAGGATTCCTATATGGAAAGAATCCCGCAAAATTCGCCCAAGAGGACTCCTATAAGGAAAAGACTTTTACTCCAAGGAAAAGGGGGAGAACCCTACCACTATAAAAACCATACTCCCTCACAAACCAAGGTACGCATAATTTACCCTCTCTAGCACTCTAGAGCAGTGAGAATAGTTCTAACTTGACCTTCGGAGGTTGTTTGGCCGGTACCACACCGGTACTCCCCGCTAGGTTCTTCCTTTTCGTTGTGTAGGTACCATTGGCGACGTACGAAGGAACGTGTGACTCACTGGTGGTATTTTTCGGCATCATCAGTTGGCGCCATCTGTGGGAATCGTAGCACATTCTCGCTTCCTAGACAAAAGAGTTACATGGTACTCACTCGCTCAATGGCGACCATCAACGACGTTCAAGAAGAAGAAGCCCCTACGACTGCGCTTGAAAGACAGGTGAGGACACTCGCCACTGCCGTGGAGCGCCTCACCAAACAGAACCACGACCTAGAAGAGCAACTGAAATAGAAAAATGTAGCTCCCAACAACCAAGGAGTAGATCAAGAAGGAACTAGCACCGACAGAAGAAACCAGGAAGGACCCCAGGCCAGTAACGCCCCGAGCAAACCAGAACGACAGAACACAAGCATCCCCTCCCTCGCAGAAACCACTCCGCCACTTGTTATCGCGGAGATGCAAGCCATGAAGGAACAAATGGAGGTTATGATGAATGCTCTCAAGGGACGAGTATCAAGCGACCTTGACGACCTTGTCAACCGAACTGACTCGCCGTTCACCGCCACCGTCAACTCCTACCCTTTACCAAGTAAGTTCCGCATGCCACAAATAGACAGTTATGACGGGGTCAAGGACCCACTGGACCACCTGGAGACCTTCAAGACCCTAAGGCACCTTCAAGGAGTAGCGGACGCCATCATATGTAGGGCCTTCCCTACAACGCTGAAGGGTGCAGTGAGAATTTGGTTCAGTCGACTGACACCAAACTCCATCAGCACCTTCAAAGAACTCAGCGCTCAGTTTACCGCACACTTCATTGGAGGCCATCGATACAAGAAGTCTACGGCTTGCTTGATGAGTATGAAGCAGCGAGAAGATGAAACTCTAAGAGCCTACATCTCTCGCTTCAACAAAGAGGCACTCTCGATTGACGAAGCCGACGATAAGATACTTGTTGCGGCATTCACGAATGGCTTGAAGAAGGGCAAGTTTCTGTTTTCCCTATACAAAAACGACCCAAAAACCATGTCGGAAGTACTTTATCGCGCCACAAAATATATGAACGCTGAAGATGCGCTGTTAGCTCGGGAAGAGAGACCCAGGAAAAGAGAAAGGCAGGAAGACAATCGGCAGGACCAAGGCCGAAAGAAGGCAAGAACAGGAGACCGAAGGGACGAAAGGCGCCCTAAGCCCCTGGGGGGAAGGTTCACGAGCTTCACTCCGCTAACAGCCCCGATAGATCAAGTCCTTATGCAAATTAAGGACGAAGAGGCTCTGACGTTCCCGGGAAAGCTGAAAAGTGACCCTAACAAACGTTCCCGGGACAAGTATTGTCGATTCCACTGCGACCACGGCCACGACATGGCTGATTGCTATGACCTCAAGCAGCAGATTGAGGCCCTTATCAGACAAGGAAAGCTGCAGAGATTCGTTAGCAAGGAGAAAGCGGATCCCCCCGCACAAGACCAACACCCCCGACGGGACAATGAGCGACCGAGGCCCCTGATCGGGGATATAAGGATGATCGTAGGAGGAACGGCTGCCGCCTGGTCATCCAAGAAGGCCCACAAGACCTATCTTCGGATGGTACAAAATGTTCAGCTGATGGGAGTCGCGCCGAAGATAGCACGGAGAGAAGGTCCCGTAATCGGATTCTCAGAAGAAGACGCGCGACGCCTTCACCATCCACATGACGATGCACTCGTCGTCAGCTTGTGTGTAGGAGACTACAATATGCACCGGGTGCTGATCGACAATGGCAGTTCAGCAGATGTCTTGTACTACACAGCGTTCCAGCAGATGAGGATCGACAGGGAGCGACTAATCCCAACAAATGCCCCGCTTATTGACTTCGGCGGGAGCCGAGTATTCCCACTAGGCGCGGTCACATTATCCGTAATTGTGGGTGATTACCCTCAACAGATAGCCAAGGACGTGACATTCTTGGTAGTTGACTGCTCGTCAGCCTACAACGCTATCCTCGGGCGACCTACGCTCAACTCATGGAAGGCGGTAACTTCCACCTACCACCTGATGATAAAGTTCCCAACTGACTACGGAGTAGGGGAGCTGCGCGGGAGTCAGATGGCCGCGCGCGAATTCTACATAGCCATGATGGAAATGGAGGATCAGGTTCAGGCCTTAAGTATAGAAGAGCACCGGACGGTAACGGAGCCGGTTGAGAAGTTAGAAGAGATACCCCTTGACAGTTCCGATCCTGGCCAGACGACCAAAATTGGAACGCTCGCTAACCCCACGGTCCGTTAGGAGCTCATAACCTTCCTTAGACGCAATCGAGACGTATTCGCATGGGGTCATGAAGATATGCCGGGAATAGATCCTTCAGTCATGGTGCACAAGTTGAATGTATCGCCCGCCTTCCCACCTATCAGACAAAAGAAGAGGGTGTTTGCCCTCGAGTGAGACCGAGCCATAGCAGAGGAAGTCAGAAAGCTACAGGAAGCGAGCTTCATTAGGGAAGTATACTATTCTGACTGGTTAGCAAATGTAGTAATGGTCAAAAAAGCGAGCGGGAAATGGCGGATGTGTGTGGACTTCACCGACCTTAATAAGGCCTGCCCCAAGGATAGCTACCCCCTCCTGAGGGTTGATGTCCTAGTAGACTCTATGGCCCGACACCAGTTGCTGAGCTTCATGGATGCTTTCTCGGGGTACAACCAAATTCGAATGCACGAAGCCGACCAGGAGAAAACGTCGTTCGTGACCAGCCAAGGCCTCTTCTGTTACAAGGTCATGCCCTTCGGCTTGAAGAACGCAGGCGCAACGTACCAAAGGCTCATGAACAAAATGTTTGCGCAACAGATTGGGAGGAATGTCCAGGTCTACGTGGACGACATGCTAGTCAAAAGCCGGAGGGAGGAAGATCATCTAGGAGATCTCAAAGAAACATTCGACACACTTCGCTCTTACAACATGAAGCTCAATCCAGGAAAATGTGCCTTTGGAGTAACAGCAGGAAAATTCTTGGGATTCATGGTATCTCAAAGGGGAATCGAGGCAAACCCGGACAAGATCCGGGCCATTATGGATATGGCACCACCAAGAAATGTGAAGGAGGTGCAAAGCCTCAATGGAAAGATAGCGGCACTGAATAGGTTCGTGTCAAGGGCGACAGACAAATGTTTGCCCTTCTTCCGAACATTGAAGAAATCCATAGAGTGGACTAGCGAATGCCAGCAAGCCTTCGAAGAATTGAAGACTTACCTCTCCTCCCCACCATTGCTGAGCCCATCGCAACCAGGAGAAGAGCTTTTTCTCTATCTAGCCGTCTCCCCCGCAGCCGTTAGCGCGGCCTTGGTCAGAGAAGAAGAGAAAGTGCAAAAACCCGTGTACTATGCAAGCCGAGCGCTTCACGGTGCCGAAGAAAGATACCCGCCCATGGAAAAACTTGCCTTCGCATTAGTTACGGCAGCTCGCAAGCTCAAACCGTACTTCCAAGCTCATACGGTGAACGTCCTGACTGACAAGCCCTTACGGAGGGCAATGAGCAGCCCCGAGGCCGCGGGACGATTGGCGTTACGGGCTATAGAGCTGAGCGAATTTGACATTCAGTATCGCCCACGGACCGCCATCAAGGGACAGATCGTCGCCGACTTTATAGCTGAGTTCACTCATGACGAAGACAAGGGGGCAGCAGAGTCCCCTCAATGGAGCATATATACAGACGGATCGTCCAACAGGCAAGCCGCAGGGGCCGGCATTGTACTACTATCACCCGAAGGAGACACCATTGAATGTATGGTCCGTCTCGACTTCCCTGCCATTAACAATGAATCAGAGTATGAGGCTCTGATAGCAGGGCTCGACCTCGCCAAAGCAGCAGGAGCCGCGAGGGTAGTCATCTACTGCGATTCACAGGTCATCACTAACCAAATAAATGGAGACTACGAGTGCAAGGGCGAAAAGATGAAGAGGTACCTTGATGAAGTAAGGGCGAGAGTGGGTGACCTAGAAGCCAAAGTCGTCCAAATTCCCAGAGAAGAAAACGAGCGAGCCGACCGTCTCGCGAAGGCCGCTTCAGCTGAACAAATGGTCATCCCTGGCAATGTACTCTCTTTCGTACAGCTTTCCCCGCTAATAGATCTCAGCAACATGCAGGAAATATGCTCCAACAGTAGCTGGACAACGCCGTTAGTTTCATACCTAAAAAATGGAGTCTTACCAGACGAAAAGGAAGCCGCAAGGAAACTTAAAGTCCAGGCAGCGAGGTTCGTCCTGATAAAAGACATCCTGTATAAAAGAGGTTTCTCCCGACCATATCTGAGATGCTTGGGTACGGAAGAGGCAGATTACGTCATGAGAGAGGTACATGAAGGAATCTGCGGAAACCACTCAGGGTCTAGATCGTTGGTACACAAGCTTGTGCGAGCAGGGTACTATTGGCACACCATGCAGAAGGACGCTGAAGCCTATGTCAGGGCCTGTGACAAATGACAAAGGTTTAGCAATATTATTAGACAACCAACCGAAGAGCTGACCCCGATGACGGCCCAATGGCCATTCGCACAGTGGGGATTAGATATTATGGGACCATTCCCTATAGCCGTACGACAGTTGAAATTCCTGGTAATAGGCATCGACTATTTCACGAAATGGGTGGAAGCTGAAGCTTTGGCAACGATTACAGAAAAGAACGTGTGGAGCTTTGTCTGGAGATGCATCATATGCAGGTTTGGCATTCCTAGAGTCTTTGTCTCAGACAACGGGAGACAATTCGACAACGATCCCTTCCGGGATTTTTGCTCACAGTTAGGAATAAAGAACCACTACTCCTCCCCCGCCCACCCTCAAGCTAATGGACAGGTCAAAGTCACGAACCGATCCTTGTTCAAGATTATCAAGACTCGGCTCGAGGGGGCAAAGGGTATATGGCCCGAAGAATTGCCAAGTATACTATGGGCATACAGGACGACGGCAAGAACACCCATAGGAGAGACACCGTTCCGACTGACGTACAGAGGTGAAGCAGTCATCCCGGCCGAAGTTGGACTCACAAGCTACAGGGTGCACAACCATGATGAGAACAAAAACGACGAGGCCATGCGACTACAGCTTGACCTAGTGGACGAGATCAGAGCAGCAGCAGAACAAAGGATCGCTAGGTACCAGGACCGCATGGCCAAACACTACAACTCTCGAGTTCGACATAGAGACTTCCAAGTTGGAGACCTTGTTCTTAGAAAGGTCATGGGCGCCACTAGAGACCCTACTCAAGGGAAACTCGGCCCCAATTAGGAAGGACCTTACCGAGTTACGTCGTGGCAGAGAAAAGGTACTTACCACATGGAAACATTGGAAGGACAGAAGCTACCACACCCATGGAACACCGAGCACCTATGAAAGTATTACCAATAGGAGCGGCAGCATGAAGACCAACCTATTTTTTATTCCAGCAAACTTTAGTTTTACTCCTCAGATTTATCATTTACTTTAGTTTTTATTTGCAACAAATACTTTTTAGCCCGAAGGGCAGGATTTGGTTTTAATTACTTTTATTTAAATGCATGGCAATAAGAAGAGTTTATTCAGAAATTGCTGGAGTATCTATTTTTTCTACGATCCACTAATTTCACATCCCAAAACGACTAAGTCCATAACACACAGACTAAAACTGACGGACCAACAAAGATGTCAAAGACACCAAGGCCCAAAAACTGACGGACCAAAAAAGGTGTCAAAAGACATCAAGGCTAAGGCCGAGAAAATGACGGTTCGAAAAGGCTAAAAGCTAAAAAGCTGACGGTCCAATAAGATGAAGCAACTATCATATGGACAAGGTCCTCAAAACTGACGGACCAACAAAGATGTCAAAGACATCAAGGCTAAGGTCGAGAAAATGACGGTCCGAAAAGGGTAAAAGCTAAAAAGTCGACAGTCCAATAAGATGGAGCAACCATCATATGGACAAGGTCCTCAAAACTGACGGACCAACAAAGATGTCAAAGACATCAACACCTAAAAACTGACGGACCAAAAAAGATGTCAAAGTCATCAAGGCTAAGGCCGAGAAAATGACGGTCTGGAAAGGCTAGAGCTAAGAAACTAACGGTCCAAGAGATGAAGCCATTATCACATAGACAAGGTCAGCAAAGCCAAGGCCAAAAAGCTGACGGTCCCACAGATGAGGCTTTCATCGTAGAAACGGGGTCCTAAAACCAACAGACCCACTATGATAACAAGGTCAGCCAAACCTTAGGCCAGAAACCTGACGGTCCTACAGATGAAGCTACCATCATATGGACATGGCCCTCAAATAAAAAGACCTACAATAATGACAGTCATCAAGGCCAAAAAAAAAAAAAAAAAACTGACGGTCTCAAGAGATTGACGACTTTAAAAAGGTGCGACCAACCGAGAGCTGTAAACCGACGGTCACGAAGTTGACGGGGCTCGGAGACTAGGCACGATGTCGTGCCAACGAGGGTTTCCAACAGTTCAAAGAACTGACGTATTCCAAGTAGACGAGAATTTTTACCAAAATTTCTTCTAAGGTCATCATCAATAGAGAGATATAAAAGCTACGGAAATTAAACACATACGTAACTGTACATAAACGAAGAAAACCAAAAGGGCACTTAAACACATAGCTACAATGCAGCATAAAAACTAAGCAGCAGGAACGTCAGCAGGGTCGCCGTCAGCCTGATGGTCTTCAACATCCACAATCACGGTTGGAGAATCAGAAGCTGCAGGATTAGCAGCAGGCTGTGCCAGGACTACACTACTGTCATGCTTCGGAGTAGGGTCGGGTTGAGGAGAGCCGTCGTCTCCATCATCCATGGTAATCCTAGACAAGTCCAGCTCCGGGAAGGCCGACGCGACCTGCCGAAGGCAATCATCGAACCCAGTGCCGTAATATTGAGCACATGAGTCAATAAAAGACTGCGACGCTTTGAAGTCTCTAATCGAGTCAGTCTCCGCCGTCTGTAACTTCTCCCCCAGAGCCGTCACCTCTCCCTGGAGCTTGTCATTCTGATCGCTGACCTTCGTCAGTTTTTCCTTAACCTCCTGCAGCTCCTTGTTGAGGATACAGACGGCTTCCTTGTATTGAGCTTGCTGATTCAACAAGTTCGTATTATGCTTACGAACTCGGGTGACGACCCCCTCCTTCGCTGCACAACGGTCTTGAAGGGCCTTGACGCGCACCAAGGCCTAAGAAAACATATCCGTCAGTTGAAAAATATACCAAAGCAAAGCAAAACTTCCCCAAACAAAATTGTAGTAAACATACCCTGGTGAGGTCGAAGAGGGCTGACGCCCTTAGGTCCTCCGTCCCCACCTGGTCGCAAGGTTCAATGTCCGTCGGTTTTATTAGGGACTCAACCTCCCCGACGGCATAGTCCTTGTGAGTCAGGAGACGACAGGGGCCTTCGCTGACGGGACCGGTAGAGGTCATCACCCTTTTGCCCGCGCCATGGCTAGGCTTAAGAGGGGACTTCTCCTTCAGTGGTTTGTCCCCAGGAGTGACGGCAACCTTTTTTGTGGGACGACTGTCACCCCCGTCAGGCTTCCTCTTCGTCACCTTAGCGACAGCCTTTGGGGTTGACCAGGCCTCTCCTCCTGCCTCCTTATTTTTTCTCTCCTCCTTCTGATGAGCTACGGCAGCCCTTATCCTTTGCTTTGCAGATTCCATTTCTACAATACGAAGAAGACCGTTAGGGACAAGTGACGGGGGAATGAAATTGACGGGATGAATAAAAGTTTACTCATGTCGGCGTGCAAATTCTTCCAACCTTCGAGCTGCCGCTGACAATTCTGGACCCCCACAATATAAATGAAAGGTGTCAAGGGTGATCAAGTCCCTGCACTTACGATCTTCCAAAGGGATTTCCAAAATCTGTTGGATAAACTCCTTCTGCTCGTCAGTTATGTGCGGACGGGTATAAGCTGAAAGAAACAAAAAGCAAGTGTTAGTAACGTCACTTCAAAAAGAAACAGAAGGAACATAGTTGACGGGATCAACCTGAGTCCTTGACAAAGGCCCAGGTGTTGTCAAAATAGCCGCGAGGCATCGTCGCCCACTCTTCCTGATGGCAGACCCAATCCGTCCCTTCCACAAAAAAGTACCTACTCTTCCAGTTCCTATTTGAATCTAGCATGTCCGATACAAGCCGTAACCCTTTCTCCCTAGCGTTGAAATGATATGTCCCCTTGGACGAGGCGATATGATGGGGCCTATAGCAATAAAAGAATTTGTCTAGCGTAAGTTGACGGTGGCCCCCACTAAGATTGCCCCATAGGATTTCAGCTCCTATAAAAGTCCTCCAGGCGTTAGGGGCAATTTGGGTGACGGATATGCCTAGGAAGTCTGCAAGTTGACGGTGTAGGGCCGTCAAGGGTAACCTAAGTCCCGCAGCAAACATGGTATCATACATACCAACGTCAGCTGTCCTCCCAGAGTAACATCTCTCGTCCTTTCTAGGGAGACGGATTGGGATGTGGTCTGGGATTTGATAACGAACACGTAACTCCCTAAAAACTTTACCACTCATCCTAGGTGAAAATTTACTGACGGCCCAATCCTCAGGAAGAATGAAGGGACGGTTATCTCCGGGACCCTCTGAAGTTCCTTCACTGGATCCCTCATCCCCGTCGCTCTCCTTTCCGTCAACATCCATTTCATCCCCAACATCTCCATCCCCTCTTTCCTCATCTCCCTCAGCCAAACTCTCATCAACGTTAGGAGATTGTGCCAACGTCTCTCTCTCTGACGGAAGGGAAAAGTCTGACTCATCTCCAGAACCATAAGTCTCGTCGTAGCCCGCTCCTTCGCGGACTGACGACTCCTCACAAGACGCGTCACTTGACATCTGACTACCTACAAGTGACGGATCCGATCTAAGTACCTAGACTGACGTTCTCGCTAATGAGGCAAAAATAAAAAAGAGAGAGAAGAAAGAAGTGGAGATGAAAACTTACCAGTATGATGACTTTCTGGATGGCTCTAATGACAGTGACGTTTGGGCTAACGGACCAAAAAAACTGACGGAATGCGAGCGACGGTCTCTCTCTCCAAAGGATCAGCAAGGTTGAAATAGTGGAAAATGAAGGGGAGGTGCTGCTTATATATGGGAAAAAAGGGCGCGGAAGACGAAGCGACGCCTTGTCAGAAGCAGAGCCAATAGGAACGACCCACGTGTCCGAAGCATTAAATACAGATCCAGGTGAACGATATCCCAGCCCCTCTGGAAAACAACTCCATAACCCGTCAGTATGAAGACTGACGGAGTCATGGAGTAGGGGGCAAGTGATGAGGATAAAATGTGGACAAAAGCGACGGTACAAGTTTTG
Source organism: Quercus robur (assembly GCF_932294415.1). Taxonomy (NCBI): domain Eukaryota; kingdom Viridiplantae; phylum Streptophyta; class Magnoliopsida; order Fagales; family Fagaceae; genus Quercus; species Quercus robur. The sequence continues at coordinate 84,999,041 of NC_065535.1, forward strand.
GACATGGGTGACGGGATGGTTTTTGCCGTCGGCATTCTTGAAGGGCTGACGGTGAAATAGAGTGAAGAAGCTCCACATGTAGAGTACTGTGACGCTAGACATCCTGAAGCTGACGGTGCCTAATCTGACAGAACAACAAATACTGACGGTATCAGCCATGAGATGCGTGATCGCCACGTTTGCATGTGTAAGTAAACAACTTGCTCCCCACGCCTCACGAAATCTAAGGATTCCTATATGGAAAGAATCCCGCAAAATACGCCCAAGAGGACTCCTATAAGGAAAAGACTTTTACTCCAAGGAAAAGGGGGAGAACCCTACTACTATAAAAACCATACTCCCTCACAAACCAAGGTACGCATAATTTACCCTCTCTAGCACTCTAGAGCAGTGAGAATAGTTCTAACTTGACCTTCGGAGGGTGTTTGGCCGGTACCACACCGGTACTCCCCGCTAGGTTCTTCCTTTTCGTTGTGCAGGTACCATTGGCGACGTACGAAAGAACGTGTGACTCACTGGTGGTATTTTTCGGCATCATCAAGTACCATAAAGAAGTACTTGATTTTTATAATATTGAGTATCATATTACTAGTGACTCACCTAGGAACTCAAGTTTACGAAACTCGAGTATTATTTAGAACTTGATTTTGTGAAACTCGAGTACTAAAAAAGTGGTAGATTGCTAAATATTTCCGAAACAGTGCTAATTTGCCCCAAATTTTGCCAAAATGTGGCATTTGGCTATTTTCACCCATCTTTGTTAACACTTCAAGAAATTCTTCAAATTTGAAATCCTTTTTCTTGTATTCAATGACTATGGCTTCAATTGCATTTGTTGCCTAAGATTTTGTTGAGGTCTGAAAAAGAAAGGGCCATAATAAAATAAGCCCAAAACAGAAGAACAAGTCAAGCCGAAAAGAAAAAATTCAGGCTAAGCCCAAAGCAATAGATACGGATGACTCATGGGGGAATAAAAGGAAGGCCCAGAGGATCCTGGAGCCCAGAAAAGAAAGAAACGTCCAAAAAAGAAACCACGGCAGAGTGTAAAGAAGCAAGGATCCTCAATAAGCGCAGATCCCTTCAAGCACAAATAAAAAGGAAGACTGGACAAATCGATAGAAAGAAGACAGAAGAAGAAAAACAAGAAATAAAAGACGCGAGCGACCTCTCAATGGCACAGACAGAAAAGGACCTCGGGGAACCAGGACAGGGAAGAAGAATGGTAACAAATGACTTTCAAAAATGGCAGAACAGGATTCCGCCCAAAAAGGAAAGAAAGGGAAAAGAGGAAGACGCCAGAAATGGGGATGCCGAGAAGGGCATACCTCAGCACGTCCCAAAGAGGATGGCCAACCAAAAGCTTTCAAAGGAATCAGAACCAAGAGAAGGAAAGAATGAGAGAAAACGGAAAAGGGACTTACCGAGGCGATGGAGACAGAGCATGCTCTGTTTGCAAAAGAACAAAACAGGGGAACCAACGGTTCCCCGGGACGCCCAGAAAACTCCACTATAAAAGGAGGGGATGGGTTGTGAAGAAGGCAGCGAGAAAAAAAGAAAGAAACACAAGAAAGAAGAAATTCTCTAGGAAAAACTATCAGAAAAATCTGTGCAGAAAGAAAATACTAAGGGAAAACAAATACTGCTTCCCGATATCCTGTAAAGGCCACTATGGCACATACTCGGATTCAACGAGAATCAAACTTCGCAAGTTTTGAAGGCTGAAATGGCCATTCAAGACTGCAATTTTTGAGCTTGATTGGACCTTGTATCACGTCCTAGTGAGCTTTCTGTAACCAAACAGATAATGTCTTAATGAAATACTGTTTCATAATTCCCAGGATCCCCACGGCACTCTTTTTATCGTCTTGGTAATCCTATTTTCCATTCTTTCTGAACTTACGTTGTTAATTTTTGGCACTCTTCGATATCCTTGTTTGTCATTTTTTTTTTTCTGTATGTTGTCAGGAGTATTCTCTGCATTCACTTGATTCTTAAACAGCTTGTTAGCTGCGGTGAGTCAAGGCCCGGTCCACCAAATCCTTTCCTTTTCATTCAGGCTCAGGATCCTTGGGCCTGAGTATCCCGAAAAAGACACCCTCACAGATTTCAAAAGCAAAGGATTGGTGATTTGCACAATCAAAAGATATTATTGTTTTTAAAATATAAGAAGTCATCATTGACAATATATTAGTATGGTAAATAAATGTTTTATTCTTGATTTCGTTACATAAATACTTAAGTAACCACTTACCTATTGGAATTTTATTTTAAAGAACTAATTCATTGAACAAAATTATGTTACTATACCTACTCAATCCTATTCACTGAAATAAATTATAGTTTTGTCATTTTTCTTACCATATTGTCCTTCAATACATGATGCAAAGTCATCATTAAGCCACAACCTACTCTGCTTTCCAAGATTTCCATTTGATTCAAAACGAACAATTTTTTCACCCATTTCTTGTAGTAGATCATGCATCCCCAAAAGTTCGTTGCCGTACACGGATATGAGAGATTTTTCCATGAGAACACTTATGCCAATTGTTGCATGAAAACCACAATTCCCTAATATATCTATTACTTGATTTTTCTTCCAATGTCTGAAGAAACATGCAATATCTAAGAATATTTGCTTCGTTATTTCCTCTAGTCCATCGTAACTTATTTTAAGCATATTAAATATTTCTCCTTTAGTTTTTTTGAAACTGGGCAGTGCACTTTGCCATTCATCTATTGTTCTTCCAACCAAAAAGGAACCCAAAATAACAAGAGCTAATGGAAGGCCATTAGCATATTTCACAACTTCTAAGGAGAGTTGCATATAATCTTCTTGGGGTTGCTCATTTTTGAAGGCTTTCAAAATGTTTTAAAGCATCATCCTTATCTAATCCATTGGGATTATATCTGCTAAGCACTTCATGTTGGATTAACACATGTTCATCTCTAGTTGTTATAATGATCCAACTCCCTGATCCAAACCAATCATGCGGCAAAAATAGCCAAATACCACTATTTTTCGAAATTATTAGTGTTTTACCACTGTTTGAGAAATATTTAGCAATCTACCACTTTTTTAAAACTCGAGTTTCTATAACTCAAGTTTGACATGGAACTCGAGTTTAAGAAAATCGAGTACCATAAAAAAAATGCCACACGGAACTTGATTATGTGGAACTCGAGTTCGTTGCAATGTGTTACTTGAGTTTAAGACACTCGTGTATTATGTAAGAACAATTCCCGCTTCCACAACACTCACACAGTCAACAAATGTGGCTATGTGATTGCACTCACACAATCAACAATTGTGGCTGTGGGTTTCTCTTTTTTCTTTCTTTTGTCAAGGTCACGTGGGAACAGGTAGTGAAAAAGGTAGTGAAAGAGTTTGAAACACAGGCAGAACTCGAGTTCCAAGTGAACTTTTTTAAGAAACTCAATTTTCATAAACTTGAGTTCCATGTCAAACTCGAGTTTCAAAAAATGGTACATAACCAAATATTTCTCAAATAGTGGTAAAACACTAATAATTTCGAAAAATAGTGGTATTTGGCTATTTTTGCCCATCAAATGGGGTATTGATAGGGTCTAAAGATATTTTTAACGCGAAAAGGAAAGTTGTAGAAATCAGTTATAAGTTTTATACAAACTCTTTATTTTATTTATTTTTTAACTTCAAATTTGGAACTTTTGAAAAAAAAATTACAAGGATTTATTTATACTTTATAAATAGATAATTTTAAACTACTATCCACTATAATCTTTCAAGCCTCAAATCTTTCCTAAACATGACAAACGGGTCGGGTCGATTATACAAATTAATGGGTTGCATGACCTATGACTCTTATTCAATTTTTTCAAAATTGGGTCAATTTCTAATATGATATGTATTTTTTTGCATGCAAAAAAAAAAAAAAAAAAAAAAACCTTGATAATATTGTGTTTATCATCTTTTCGATACAAATAAGAGAAACAAATAAACAAAAACACTCAAAAATAAAAAGTTAAATATAATACATAAATTCTTAAGTTTATAAAATTTAATGTTCACTAAATTGAAGCCTTCAAATCCCTGCTCATTAAGGAAATAATCTATAATGTTTGAAAGAATAAAAGAATTCCCTTTGAAAAAAAAAAAAAAAAAAAAGACTCAACCCATATGATCTGGCGATGCTGACCTGGTTGCCATTTCATTCTGTTAGATCTGTTTTTTCGGGTGCAAAAAATTCTTATAAAAAATCTAGTACCATAAAAAAAAAGTGCACAATTTTTGCTATAATACTCCATGTTGCTGATTGTGATTGGTACTAAAAAAGTTGTGTGTTTAAGTGAAAGTGACAAACAGTCAATCAATTTATTATGTTAGAGAGTTGTGACAAAAATTGTGAGTTTATTTATGGTAGTAGAAGAACTCATATTTCTCTTTCGGATTTGGATAGATTATGGAGTTGAGATATAGTCTTGTCGGGTCAAATTAAAACTCTAATGTCAAGGTTGCCATTTCAATTCTAAACTCTAAGAGTATCAGCATCCCACAATTCTAATTCTATTCTATTTTACCATTCCAAAAAGTCACTTTATCATTATACCATACCATTTTACAATACCTCAAATATCCCAAACTTTTATTTTCCTATTCTACTCATTAAAATAATATATCTACGTAATAAAATAATATATCCCAAAATTATATCTTCTCTCTCTCTCTCTCTCATTTTTAGCTCTCTTCTATCTGCAACTTCCGCTGGAGCCTTCATTTCCGGTGAGGTTCAAGAAAAAGACCATTGAATAGGTTCAAGAAACTCAGAAATCATTCAAAAAAAATCCAACAATAACCCATCAACTCAAACACCCAAAACTTTATAGATCAACCAAAAATGCATCAATCAACAAAACCCACAAACAAAAAATCCTAAATTTCTATATGCAACTTCCACCGGAGCCTTCATTTTCGGCGAGGTTCAAGAAAAAGACCATTGAATATTTTCAAGAAACCCAGAAATCATTCAAACAAAATCCAGCAATAACACATCAACTCAAACACCCAAAACTTCATAGATCAACCAAAAACGCATCAATCAACAAAACCCACAAACAAAAAAATCCTAAATTTCTATCTGGAACTTCCGTCGGAGCCTTCGTTTCTGGCGAGGTTCAAGAAAAAGACCATTGAATAGCCCAGTCTCGCATTTCCTAGTGGGGTTCATTTCCGACGCTTAGTCTCGCACTTCCATGAGAGGTACAACTCGGCTTGCCTGCACTTGTTGAGAGGAAACCACGTCGGAAAAAGCTTAAACAAGCCGCTGATCATACCATGCTGATTTGGACCCAAAAAACCCAGAAATTGCCACCATATCATGCCGATCTCGACTTCCCCAGTCTCACCTCCACACCGGATCCACGACCCACACCAGAATAGCCCACCGTGAGAGAGAGATGTGATGAGAGAGAGAAAGAGGCCGTTGTGGAGAGAGAATGGAGATGAGAAACAGAGAAGAGATGAGAGAGAAAGAGAGTCAAATATGTGAATAAACAAATATTATTTTGTTTTAGAATTGCACTGTAGCACTATTGTAAAAAAATTTGCAATAATTGGCAGTAGCATTTTTTGATGGAGAGGATTTTAAAGCTTAAAATGCTAAATTTTCCTTACATTTGGGTTTAGCTTTGTCCAGTGCTGATACTCTAATATCAAGATTCATTTTGGTCAGTGGCACATACAAAATACAATTGAAACAGTGCCTGGCGTCTGGCCATCGCGGACGTTGAAAATAGGAAGTAGACTGAAAGACTAGAAAGATTTTTCAACAGTGAATTATTGTAATGATAAACACTAGTCGTGCACAGAGGTGGACCCCATAGATCAATCATTTTGTCTCATAGATAGAACTCATAAACGGATCGATGGGTTTATGATTTGTCCTGATTGGGTTTAGATTGGATTTGGGTTTGATCCTGCTGGCTGGACCAGATTGTTATTCTTGTGACCCTTTCTTTGAAACATGAAACATTTTCCCTCTTCGGATTTCTAAGGCTTCATTTGAATATTTGCAAAGTCTCTACAAACTACTGAGGAAATTGAAATGAATTAATGGAATGATCATAATTGAATGTATTTAAGTAAGGAAAAAACATGAAAAATAATAGAATTTCATTAATCAACCCATTTAATCCAAATAAATAATGTACAATAATTAGAAATATATCCATTTATTTAATCATTAATATTTAAATGGACGAACGGATCTTTATTAATACAATCCACAAGAGACAAAGGTACAAAAACTAGTATCTCGCTGCATCAATTGGTCTCTTTCCCTGCTGGTAGTATTGGAATAAGTATCAACATAATTCTTCACCTTTTTGTATAGCCTCGGCCTTGAGTCATTGACCAGCCTGCCAATTGGTTCAATCTCTTTCTCAGAGTCGGGAGAACTTGAACACTGCCACCGAAATCCTCTCCCTTTCTGAATTTGTCACTACTCTGTGCACTGGGCTCTTGAATATTCCATTACTCATTATCTGTGCATCATATGAAGCCCATTGTATCATATGAAACCAATTCTAAAACAAATTTATAACTTGGGTCATCAAATGTGAACTTGGTGTGAGTGTAGATGTTGATTACTTTTGAATAGCTTAGAATATATAGTTGCTAGACACTGGGGGGTTAATTAGTTGAACATGTGAAAGTCTCAGTACGTAGCTATTACCTCTGCTTGATCACCTATATTTATAAGAAGAGCCTGAGGAATGACTGGAACTCTGATCCACTGGTTGTCTTACAGGAATTGGAGGCCTTCCACCTCTTTGTCTTGCAAAACAAATGTGATTGCTGATCCATCTGCATGTGGTTTAAGGCCAAGAACAAGATCAGGCCTTGGACATGGAGGATATAAGTTAAATCTTGCAAACATTGTTGATCGTTCTCCCATCTGCTCCAAAAAGCAGTTATCCGCCAAATTTAGTGACTTTGCCATGGCTTTGAGGATGACTTCAGTTATGAGGCTCAACTCCATGGTATACTTGAGTAAAATATCCCTGCAGTTATTTATTTATTTTTATTATGTGTAACTGATCAGTTTGACTTATAGTATTCAACCCGTATTTTCTATGGATGGAGAGCCAGCCATTCACGGCTGCCACCACCATATGTTATTATGGATGATTGTAGTGTTTTTTGGATGCTATGGAACACAAAATCAAGGTAGGGGAAAAGTGATTGTGTTTTAGAGATCTAGAGGTGTTTAAATCATTTTTGAGACAAGTAGGGAAATAATTACTAGTGAAAACTCTATGGAATAAAACAAAAAAGATTAAATTATACTTTTTCCTTTAGTTTGAGATTTTTTATTGTGGTCCACTAAGTTTGATTCAATTTTCACAATTTTCCTTTCATCCATCCTGATAACTCATTTCAGCGTTAAGTGTCAACAAAACGATTTTTTTTTTTTTTTTTTAAATTTAAAATTTTCTCCTCTCTTAATAGCCATATTAGTCACTCAGGAGATGGAAGAATCATTTTGAATACAAAATCAAATATGGTAGACTAAAATACAAAATTTCAAACTTAAGAAATCAAAATGAAAATAATTTTAAACTTTATAAGTGCATGTCAAAAGTTTATGCTGTTGAAATTTGTAATGAATGACCATTAATTGCTGTTGTATTCTTTATGCAGAAAGGAACATAACGTGATTTGATTACCTGAAATCTGTGGGATTATCAGGCCAAAATGTGAACTTTCGCTGGTCTTCTGGGTTTATCATGAGAATCAGTCGGTCAGTCCAATCAAGTATTTGATGGCTTAGTATTCTCAAAAAAAAAAAAAAAAAAAAAAAAAAAAAAAATGATGGCTTGAAAAGATAAGTTCGATGTTGTTGGCTTCTCTGGAGTATTTACGCTTCTCATCCATTGGAAGTGAAAAGAATTGCATGGTAACTTCATGGACTTTGTCTAGAAATGAACTTTGTGATTCCAACATTTATTGCCTGAAACTCCAAAACCAACTCTTGAGTATGTTATTAGAATGATGAAAGGTCTATATTATTTTTTGGCTGAAAGATGACATGAACGTCAACTTAGAGGAAGGTTGGTTTTTAGTGGAATCAATTTTATTGTTGGTTTTTTAATATAATAAATATTTAATAGATAATATTTTATTATTAAATATATAAAATAAACAATCAATATATGTAAAAAAAAAAAAAAAAAAAAAAAAAAAAAAAAAAAAAAACAAACAAACAAACTAGCAGTATTAAACAAAGAAGTAATTGTAGCTTAGTTAGAGAGCCTAAAATTGTCATTTAAATTTGAGTCTCCATGTCCAAATATGACTATGTGAACCTGATAACTCTATATATATAGGTTGCTGTTAGTCAGTAAGTGCAATGAAATCAAACCTGAAAGCAACCCCATGAACTGAGAGCAGACCGAAGCTTCTCTAGCTCTTCTACTACTGTGGCCACCGAAGATTTGAGGTTACCAAGGTCTATGACTGGAATTTCAGTCAAAGGAGTATGAACATCAGGCACTCCTCCTGTACTGTTTTTATAAGCATAATTATCTGGTGGCTGTCCACCGTTGATGACCAGTTCTTGGACACTTTTTGACAGTAACTCTTCCTTGTTTATAAGCACAAGGAACACTTACACAGAGTCTTGGTTGATGTTATCTCTAAAGAAAAGCACATGACGCAGCATGGATACTCATAAAACACTAGGATACAACTATTAATGTGAAAGTACCACATATGCATTTGTGGCGGTTCTTAATCGCCGCTATAGATTTTTCAGGATATGTCATCTCATTGCGGCAGTTTGATTACTGCTGCTATAGGTGTACTTTTTTTAGTGCGATTCATAATTTTATTATGAGCTACTATTAAAAAAGGCCTAGAATATCATAAATTTTTTGTAGTGAAGGTGAATCATACATGGCCTTATAAAAAAGTATTAACACTTTCCTAGTGGGGTATTTTTTTTTTTTTTGCCCTCTTTGGCTAGCTATGCTTTAAAAATAATTTAAAATCAATTTCATTAAAAATAATTAATTTTGTCAATTTAAAGATAATCGGAAATATTTTGACAAAATTGTTCACAATTAGTTTTACTTTAGTGTTGTGGGAGGAACAAATCTATCCCCAATAAGGTATTGTCCATTAATTTTGGGATGGGCAGGGTCGACCCTTGCTCCCACTCGCACAGATTTGCTTAATCCCACATTAGGGAGAGATACCTCTCACTCTTGCCTTATAAGCATTGAGCCTAATGAAGGGTGTACCAATCATATGTAGATCACAAAGTGAGCGAGTCTCAAAAACTACACTTGGTGTTTCATGTGATTGTTTTTAAGGTTCCCCCTTAAACCCCAAAAGGCGCCTTTTTGTGGGAGGGTACCTGATTGGAGAAAGATTCGTTCCTCCCATGAGTGCTATGCTATATAAATTAATAATTTAAATTGTGCAATAAAAAGCTTTAGTTGATCCTTGAACTATGTGATAGAGTTTAATTTGGTCTCTAATTCCAAATCATCAATATCTATCAATCAATTAATATCAATATCAATATATCATATTATATATAATAAAAATTGGGCTTAGTCGCTGTGGTTATGCCACATGACTTCACCAAATTACAGAAATTTTAATATATTTTTAGATTTTTAAAGAATTAAAAAAGAATAGTATACTACCAGGACTCTAATTCATTTTTATCATTAAGTAGTTTATCTCTTTAGAAAAAATAAAGAAAAAAAAATTGCTTCACATCTGCTTCATGTAAGATTGTAGGTATAGATTAATATTAGATTAATAAAAAAAATATTATATAGTAAGCGTAAAATAAAAGCTGCTTCATGAAAGATTGTATGTAAATTAATATTAGATTAATCAGGATTCTAATTCATTCTTATCTCTAATTTATTGTTATCATAAAGTAAGTGTATCTTTAAAAAAAAAAAAAAAAAACTACTTCCGTAAGTTTTTTATTTTTTTATTTTTATTAACTTTAACGTAAACAAAAAAAAAAAAAATCTAATAACAATCTAGCTGATAATGTTAACTATTTTTTTGGGATAAAGTATTTTTTTTAAAAACTAATATGTAAATAACCTAAACTTCTTGATTAGGTAACTTCAAGAAGTTTAGAGTATTTGATTTTTAGAGTATTTGATTTTGGTGTCACTACAACAAAATGTATTTTTAGTGACGAAATATAGATTTCGTCGCTAATAATGAAAAAAAGTATAACATTTAGCGACGAAAAGTAATTTTCGTTGCTATTGGTCATTTGAAATTTGGGCACCAGCGAGGGAAATTATGGAGCGAACTTAATTACTCTATAGCGACAAAATGTTTCGTTGCTAAAAGTTGAAATTTTTAGTGACGAACAATTTCGTCACAGTAGGTGTTGCTATGAATAGTATCAGCGAAGAAAATCATTTCATTGCTGAAAGGGAGCATTAGCGACAGAAAATAATTGTCTCTGAAAATAATGATACAAAATAGGTATTTCATTACAGAGTTTTAGCGACGAAATCAACATTTGTCACTAAAAGTATATTATAGTGATGAAATATATGTTGTCGCTAAAAGCGTACTAGAAATATGGGATCTTTTGCGATGGAAAATTAAGCAATAGCGATGAAAATGTTCGTTGCTAAAGCCAATACTATAAATAAACCCAGTTCAGATTTTTTTTTCTCAAACCCTTTCAGTTTGCACTGTTTACTCTCCCTCTCTCTTTGCGCTGTTCACACTCTCCCTCTCTCCACTGTTCTCCATTGACCTCCATCGCCGCCGTTGAGGAGCTCACCTTGTTGCCATGAGGATGCACTGACCATCACCTCACCGCAGTGAGGACGCCGTGGGTCTTCGACATCGTTGCTCGTTGCACACAAAGCCACAGATACAGCCACACCTACCAAGGCTACATGTAGTTTTTCATTCTCCAACTTATTGTACAGTTTTTTTATTTAGGCTTCTATTTTTCTACCTCCAATCATGTAGGTATGTTTTTTTTTTACTCTGATTTTTTATTATAATCAATTAACTACATTTTATGTATTTGTTGCCTTTTGTTTAAGCTAATTTCCTTATGTTTTTATTTTTTTTTGAGGGGGTAATTTCCCTATGTTTGATCTAATTCAAATGTTAATGGTTTGATCCAATTTAATTATTTTGTTGTCCAATATATATGTAAATTGTCGTAGTAAATTCCAATCATAGACTATTAAATTTACATACAATTTTGCAATTTATATGATACTTTTTTTTAAACTCTGTTTAATTTTTTTTTTTTTGAAGATTTCAAGCATCCTAAGAAATGTTTGTAATCTAGATGTAGAACTTTACATTTAAAAAAAAAAAAAAAAATTAGAACAAAGGTTTTATCCCTCGAATAGTTCTATCTTTAAAAAGTGGCCAATTTTATGTTAGTTTGTCTAAAAATTTTAATCATTAATATTATTGTTAATAATACTACAAATCACTTATATTATGGATTCATTAGATATAAAATTCATATGCGAATAGTTTGATACATGTAACTACAAATGATATTATAGCACTATTGGTATGTTAGAAGATAATTTTGTATTAAGGTGCTATCATTTTATATTTGATGGTTGTTATACCAATGCAATTTATTCCTTTTGTTATAATAATTACTTATTTGGTTATAATAATTATATATATTCTACAAGTTTTAACATAAAACTGTGCAACGCACGGACATTACATATCATATACTATATAATAAAAGTTGGGTTTATAAATCGTGATTGTGCCATGTGGGTTCACCAAATTGTAGAAATTTTGTTAGATTTTTAAAAATATATATAATTTTTTTTTTGTTCTTATCTTCTTCTCCTATAATTTCTAAGTTGATAAAATTTTTATTTTGAATAAAATCCTAATTCTTCATCTAATCCTTTTATTATTAATTTATCTATAATTTCTAAGTGATTTATTTAATTAGCAATAGGAGATCTACTTCATTTATGATTTATGAGTTTTAGCATTCTAGGGGATTAGAATTTTGGTTTCACACTAATTGTTCATATCAACATTAATTTTTTTTTAAAAAAAAAATCATAGTACACGTATACAACTACTAATATCAACCTTTAATTCTATTTTTTAATTTTTTTTAAACACCTCATGGATAGCAAAATTATAATTGTTCTTATTGATTTTTTATATACATCTCTATCAATTCTTAGATAAATACAAAAATTTAGTTATTGTTATCTTTTATTTAAGTTATATATGATTCTTAATTAAACCGTGCATCGCATGGGCATAATACTAGTATATATATAAAAGCAAAAATCTCATGTGGGAATGCATGAGATCTTGCCATGTGGTGCTCTAAGCTTCCATTTAGATTTTTAAACATTTTTCATTAAGTTTTTAAACTATTATCCAATAACTTATAGTAACTTATTTTTACTATTAGTTATTGATATGGGTTGAGGTTGACAATTAGACTAAACAAATGTAATTCTTTAAAAACAAATGACTACCTTCTCAAAATGGACAAAAAGCCCAAGCCGAGCCATTATAATTTATGATCCAAGTCTGAATTCTCATAAATGACTACCTTCTCAAAATAGACAAAAAGCCCAAGCCGAGCCATTATAATTTATGATCCAAGTCTGAATTCTCTTACCCACATGTAGCTCAAAACCTAGAAGGTCTAATCCACCCCCAAAGTTGTGTACATTAAAGGTTAAACTTCTGTGTTTGCTGTTTATCATCAAAAAAGTTTAAAGCTCTGTGCAGCTAAATTTTGTATTATTAAGTAGATTATAAATATTTAAGGTAGTAATTAGAATTTAGAGTATAGACTGTAGAGAGATTTATATATATATATATATATATATTTTTTTTTTTTGTATGGTACTTTACTTTCAAGAAATAAAGTACTGGGTAAATTTTTTTTTTTTTCACATTTTTTTCTATTGTAAATTTTGTATTATTAAGTGGATTATAAATATTTAAGATAGTAATTTGTATTTAGAGTGTAGATGGTGGAGTGATTTATCTTTATCTTTTTTTTTTTTTATTATTCTTTTTGTATGGTACTTTAATTTCAAGAAATCAAGTATTGGGTAAATTTTTTTTTTTTCACTTTTTTTTTTCTTTTTTTAATTTTATATTATTAAATGGATTCTAAATATTTAAGATAGTAATTAGTATTTAGAATATAGATTATGGAGTGATTTATCTTTATCTTTTTTTCTTTCTTTTTCTTTTTGTATGGTACTTTACTTTCAAGACTATGGAGTGATTTATCTTTTTCTGTTTCTTTTTCACTTTTTTTTCTTTTGTAAATTTTATATTATTAAGTGGATTATAAATATTTAAGATAGTAATTAGTATTTAAAGTGTGGACTATGGAGGGATTTTTCTTTATTCTTTTTTTTTTCTTATTGTATGATACTTTACTTTCAAGAAATAAAGTACTGGGATTTTTTCCCCCTTTTGTAAGTTTTATATTGTGGGGTCAGAGGATTTGTGACCCTGGCCCACTTTACATTAGGGCCCAAGGCCTGAGCCGAGGAGGGATATAGTCGAGGACCTACAATGAAAGTCCAAATAGCCTTGGGACATAGCCGAGGATGACCCTGTCCTCGGCATCCCCAAGGCACTCCTAAAAGAAAGGACAAGAACGGCATAGGAATAGTTTTGGGAAGAGCCAAACACATCCGTGTTGATAGAGAAAGGAGCCCTGGATAATATGGTGACAAAGGAAAAAGGAAAGACTGCCATTACTGCAATTAAATATTCTGCACCAGACAGAGCAATGCTTTTCAGCTTTTACAACCACCCCCAGCCACTTTGGGTATGGGCTGATGGGACAAGTATCAGCCCTAGAATGTTAAACCTACATGTGGACGTTGGAGGAGGGGTAAAGGCTAATATAAAAGGAGAAGTAAGTAGTCCAGAGAAGGTGGCTAGGAAAAAAGGCTAAGAACTAGAGCCTCCCAGGCCGTACCGAGGAGAAAGACTTCTCGAGTGAACATGGTTTAGTTTTGTTCGAACACCATGACTAACCATCGTCCGGTGACCAAGGCCTAGCCTTTCAAGCCCACGTTCTACAAATTATATTGTTTAGGCCCTTAACGTGCGAACCCAACATCATTTTGGGGTCGTTACAAATTGAGTCCTTACAATTGGCGACGTCTGTGGGGAGGCTTGTGCGTTGGCACAAGCGGTGGATCGAGAAAGCCCCTCCATCACTTTCAACAGCCCGTTGTTGTGCCCTAACATAAAATTCCATTAGGGGCTGCGCTTCGAAGCACCAGTGGCACGGGCAGTTCTAGGGGCTTCCAACGTCAGATCAACGTCCCACATCTTGGCCGAGGGGCTGGTCCCCCCAAACTTAATGAAAATATCTAAGTTTTGGACAGAACCAAGGTATTGTATGGTCTTCGGACTCAAACTTATGGAGAAACCAACTACTTAATGAAAATATCTAAGTTTTGGACAGAACCAAGGTATTGTATGGTCCTCGGACTCAAACCTATGGGGAGACCAACTACTTAATGAAAATATCTAAGTTTTGGACAGAACCAAGGTATTGTATGGTCCTTGGACTCAAACCTATGAGGAAACCAACTACTTAATGAAAATATCTAAGTTTTGGACAGAACTAAGGTATTGTATGGTTCTCGAACTCAAACCTATGAGAAAACCAACTACTTAAAGAAAATTCTAGGTTTTGGACAGAACCAAGGTATTGTATGGTCCTCGGACTCAAACCTATGGGGAAACCAACTACTTAATGAAAATATCTAAGTTTTGAACAGAACCAAGGTATTGCATGGTACTCGGACTCAAACCTATGGGGAAATTAGTCATTAGAAAATGGATTAAGTCTTAGACGGAATGGAAACTAATGTAAACGAGTATTTAGGCCCGGTACAGTCATACCTCAGCCCTCGGACCGGATGCCAAAAATGGTCAAGGTCATGAATGTTGTTAGGAAGGTGGTAAAGCATCCTAGTACATAGCGACCATCTCGGATAGTTCATGTTGGGTTACCCATCCACGGATGATCGCCTCATACGCAATACAGAATGTTTAGCTGCTATCTCGGTTAGTCTTATATGTATAACCTTTTTCAGGTCGGCATTATTGTGTCGGTTAATCTCAGTTAGTTCAAAATAATAACTTTTTGTTAACAGGGGGTTCGGCCCTAAGTATCGTTCAAAAAAAAAAAAAAAAAAAAAATATATATATATATATATAGCACATCCATTCACAATATAACTATTGCAGAAAAGAAAGAATACTTAGAATAAGATAAAGTCATCTTTTATTAAATACCAAGAAATAGTACAGCGTATAATGAGGAGTTTAAGCAAGCCTATACCAGAAGCTAACTACAAAGGCAAAAAAAAAAAAAAGCAAAAAAGGAAAAAGACACAAGGGAACGATAAATCCTTCAAAATTCTGCTCTTGTGGCGACTAAGCGTGTCAGGATGGCCCCTTTGATGGAAGGGGAGAAGAGGCAGAAGAAGAAGCAGCAGGAATACCAGGGTGTCCCTAGTGATGGAAGAGAAGAAGAAGTGGAGGCAAAAGGAGGCACCAGAGAAGGAGGAGAGGAGGAAGCGAGGATACCCAATCCCCGCATCAGCTCTGACTCCTAACACGCGAGTGTCATATTAGCAATGCTCGAGAGAAAGCGGATGGTACCGACGATGAGAAACCCCATTGCTGTCGCATTAAAGATCTGATGCGACCAACACCTGCTTCGGATTTTGGCTGAAGGAGGAGGAGGCTTCTCCCCCACCTTGTGAAAGGGGAGAGCTGTCTTGAGTCTCTGGCTCCCTTGCCCTGACCGCACCATCTTGAGTCTCGGAGAGACCCAGTGCTTCTGGAGAGGGTGTGGTCCCTTCACCCCCACTTTTGCCTCAAACATATCACTCACTAAGGCTTGAATTGCACTGGTAATGAAAACTTTGAATGCAGCTAGAGGTTTAGGAATTTGAAAAGACTGAAGGGTCTGTACGTAAAGGAAGTGACCTCCTCCCTTACTTCTTATACGGAAGGCAAGTCTGGTGGCATTTAATCTGTACAGATTTCCAAGAAAAGTTACAAACGAGATAATTCCCACTCAACTCCCAACGCCGTCTACAACCGTTGGATGGGCATCGCCTCGTAAAAGGAACTTATTAAAAACGTGCCTCGTACACTGAAACGGCAGAGGCGCGACGTGAGTAAAACTAAAGGAATGTCTCATGATCGGGACCGTTTCCCAGGCAAACTAAAAGACACCGATATTAATGAAGGATAAAGCTGGGCAAGTCATGGTATAGGCCAGACATCACCAAAATCCTCCTCCCCAACCAAGAGGTCGGGCAGCAGGATTTTAAGGGGCTATTATGGGGCTAGAGGATTTGTGACCCTGATCCACTTTACATTAGGGTC
This sequence comes from Quercus robur, assembly GCF_932294415.1. Taxonomy (NCBI): domain Eukaryota; kingdom Viridiplantae; phylum Streptophyta; class Magnoliopsida; order Fagales; family Fagaceae; genus Quercus; species Quercus robur. The sequence goes on from NC_065535.1 coordinate 85,015,476, forward strand.
CAAGGCCCAAGCCGAGGAGGGATATAGCCAAGGACCTACAATGAAAGTCCAAATAGCCTTGAGACATAGCCGAGGATGACTCTGTCCTCGGCATCCCCAAAGCACTCCTAAAAGAAAGGGCAAGAATGGCATAGGAACAGTTTTGGGAAGAGCCAAATACATCCGCGTTGATATAGAAAGGAGCCCTGGACAATATGGTGACAAAGGACAAAGGAAAGGCTGCCATTACTGCAATTAAATATTCTGCGCCAGACAGATCAATGCTTTTCAGCTTTTACAACCACCTCCAGCCACTTTGGGTAGGGCTGATGGGACAAATATCAGCCTTGGAAAGTTGAACCTACACGTGGACGTTGGAGGAGGGGTAAAGGCTAATATAAAAGGAGAAGTAAGTAGTCCAGAGAAGGTGGCTGGAAAAAAAGGCCAATAACCAGAGCCTCCCAGGCCGTACCGAGGAGAAAGACTTCTCGAGCGAACATGGTTTAGTTCTGTACGAACACCATGACTAACCATCGTCCGGTGACCAAAGCCTAGCCTTTCAAGCCCACGCTCTACAAATTATATTGTTTGAGCCCTTAACGTGCGAACCCAACATCATTTTGGGGTCGTTACAAATTGAGTCCTTACATATATTATTAAGTAGATTATAAATATAAAAAAAGTAGAGACCTCATGTGGGAATGTATGAGGTCTTGCCATATGACGCTGTAAGCTTCTATTTAGTCTTTTAAACCTTTTTCATTATGTTTTTAAACTATTACCCAATAACTTATAGTAACTTATTTTTACTATTAGTTATTGCTATGTGCTGAGGTTGACAATTAGACCAAACAAATGTAATTCTTTAAAAACAAATGACTACCTTCTCAAAATAGACAAAAAGCCCAAGCCCAGCCATTATGATTTATGACCCAAATCTGAACTCTCTCACCCATTTGCAGCTCAAAACCTACAAGGTCTGATCCACCCTCACAGTTGTGTACAATCAAAGGTTAAACCTCTGTGTCTACCGTTTATCCTCAAAAAAGTTTAAAGTGCTATGTAGCTAAATTTTTTATTATTAAGTGAATTATAAATATTTAAGATAGTAATTAGTATTTAGAATGAAGACTGTGGAGAGATTTATCTTTATTTTCTTTTTCTTTTTCTTTTTATATAGTATTTTACTTTCAAGAAATAAAAAACTGGGTAATTTTTTTTTCACATTTTTTTTTTTTTTTTTTTTTTTATCTTTTGTTAATTTTATATTATTAAGTGGATTCTAAATATTTAAGATAGTAATTAGTATTTAGAGTGTGGACTATGGAATGGTTTATCTTTATCTTTTTTTTTAATCCTTTTTCTTTTTGTATGGTACTTTACTTTGAAGAAATCAAATATTGGGTAAATTTTTTTTTTCACTTTTTTTTTTCTTTTGTAAATTTTATATTATTAAATGGATTATAAATATTTAAGATAGTAATTAATATTTAGAATGTGGATTGTGGAGTGATTTATCTTTATTTTTTTCTTTTTCTTTTTGTATGGTACTTTAATTTCAAGAAATAAAGTACTAGATAATTTTTTTTTTCACCTTTTTTCCTTTTGTAAATTTTATATTATTAAGTGAATTATAAATATTTAAGATGGTAATTAGTATTTAGAGTGTGGACTGTGGAGGGATTTTTCTTTTTTTCTTTTTGTATGGTACTTTACTTTCAAGAAATAAAGTACTAAGAATTTTTTTTCTTTGTAAGTTTTATATTATTAATTAGATTATAAATATTTAAGATAGTAATTAGTATTTAGACTGTGGATTGTGGACTGTGGAGTAATTTATCTTTATCTTTTTTTTTTGTATGGTATTTTACTTTCAAGAATTCAAGTACTAGGTAAATTGTTTTTTCACTTTTTTTTTTCTTTTGCAAATTTTATATTATTAAGTGTGTGGGGACCGGCCCAGAATAACAGGTTGGCTGGGCCTTAGGCCCGTCCGAGGATCATTCTGTCCGAGGAGACGTCGCGGCCCAGAATCCTTGCTCAGGCCCACTGGAGCAAAGAGAACACGTCCGAGGAGTAGTTCCTCCTCGGACATTCCAAAATCCAGGTCAAAGGTGCATCCCAACTACTGTAGTCCTCCCTCCAAGCACGCAAAAAGAAAGGAGTCCCAAAAATATCCCAGCAAAGGCTGTCACCACCACATTAAATGCACCACAGCTACTCTCCTGGCCGCATTAATGAAGAGAAGACCCCTAAACAGTGCTACCTTGGTCACTGCAACTCACAAAGAATTGATATGGGTGTCTGATGGGACAGGTGCTCAAGTAGGGGTTTGGATGATCAACAAGTGTAAGGCCCAAATGATAAAAGAGGGACTGTATAATATGTAAGAGTCCCCCAAGAGAAAGGGACGGAGAAAAGAGGAGAGAAGAGACAGAGGAGCAAAGGTTCATTGTACGAATGCATGCCTATGAATAAAATTTCCCCCTTCACATCCACTTTCTTCATTCTTGTTTTGATATTTACTAAGCACATGCAATGAACCGTTTAAGCCAACTGGAACCAAGTTCTTCAGCCCATACTCTACAAAATTCGTTGTGTGGGACCTTTTGGGCCAAGGCCTGACCATCCAGGACCGGGTTAACTAAAATTGTGTCCTTACAATTGGTGCGTCTGTGGGAAGAACTAAAGTATCAGTAAGCACAACGGTCGAGCATGGCAGACCTAGGTCCACACCAGGAGAATCCTCACCAGGCTAACCCTCAACAGACAGAGCCCATTGAGTTCCAGCGGCAAAATAACCCTGCCAACCCAAGCGGCAGAGGGAATCATGAGGGAAGCGTGCATACCACCCAGACGAGCCAGAGTCACACCTAGATAGGTAGTCACGTATCCCAGAGGCGAAATAGTCATCAAGCCATGCAGCGAGAGATAGATGACCTCAAAAGGAAGTTACGACGTGTACAGCGAAAATGATCTCCCTCTAGCTTGGATGAATCCTCTAATGGGGAGGACGCTAGTTATTGATGGAGGTTGAGAACCCCCCCAAGTGAAACCTTTTCTTACGAGAGGGAACCACGCCCTGTACGAAAATATGAGAGCCCATCCAGCAAGGGTTCGGGAAACAATGTTATGAATAGGGCACTAGACCATATTTGAAGGGGCTAAGTTGCCTCGACGCTTTAATCAACCAGCGTTCGCCATCCAGCTTGGGACCAATGGCGATGAGGTGGTTCAACAGCCTAAAGACAAATTCCATAGGCTCATACAAGCAGCTCACTCAGGCTTTCTGCTCCCGCTTTATTACAAATAGCAGAGTCCCTCGACCCCTCATTTCGCTATTGTCTTTGTCCATGCACGAGGGGGAGACCTTGAAAGCATATTCGGATAGATATTGGGAGATGTATAACGAGTTAGATGAGAACCATGATGATGTTGCTATTAGCACATTCAAAAGCGGCCTCCCCACCGAGCATGGCCTAAGGAAATCTCTCATTGGTAAACCAGTTGCCAACGTTCATCAGTTGATGGATAGGATCGACAAGTATAAAAGGGTGGAAGAAGATCAGCTACAAGGAAAGGGAAAGGAGAAGATCATTCCTCCCAAAGTGAATGATTTCAGGTTAGAACGATATAACCATAACCAGCCGATGAGAGATTTTTCGAGATAGGCTGGACAGAGTAACATGCAAACGGTGAATGCCATGTTCAGGGAACCGGTACAACAAGTGCTGGAGAAAGTAAGAAACGAACCCTTCTTCAGGTGGCCGGGAAAGATGGCTGGAGACCCTTCAAAACGTAACCAGAACCTGTACTGCCACTACCATCAGGACCATGGGCATACCATTGAGGATTGCAGGAATCTATGGAATCACCTAGATTAGTTGGTCCGAGAAGGGAAGTTACGTCACCTTTTGCACCCATCAAGCGGCCATCCGGGTCAGGCAATACAAGAGCCTCAAAAGGATGTGTCATTAAGACCGCCCACCGGAACGATACACGTCATCCTCGCAGTACCAGGAAAAACTGGGCCACCTCCTTCCAGGGTATTGACTATTGGTCGGCTCCCCTCCGAGGACAGGCAGAGGGAACCTAAAAGGTCTAAAAAGGGAAGCTCTTTGATACTAGGATTCTCGGACGAGGATAAGAGGGGAACTATCCAACCTCACAACGATGCATTAGTGGTTACACTGAGAATCGGAGGCTTCGATGTGAGAAGGGTGTTGGTAGACCCAGGAAGCGCAGTGGAGGTAATGTACCTTGATTTATACAAGGGGCTGAACCTGAGGCCGGAGGATTTAACGGCTTATGACTCTCCCCTTATCAGCTTTGAAGGGAAGACTATTACACCAAAAGGGCAGATCAGACTACCCATACAGACTGGATCAGAGGTGGTGGAGGTGAACTTTATCATGGTCGATGCCTACTCACCCTACACAACGATAGTAGCCAGGCCGTGGATCCATGCCCTAGAAGCTGTATCCTCCACACTTCACCAAAAAGTAAAATACCCATCCAGAGGCCAAGTAGAAGAGATTCGTGGAGATCAGGCCATGGCCAGGCAGTGTATGGTGGCCGCCATCTCACATTGGTCCCATGCCGAGTCCTCGGCCTCTGGGAACTTATAGCAACCAGCCACCTCGGCAGGGCAAGACAATGAGCCAGCCGAGGAGATAAGGTATGAAAGTTTAGAAAAGTTCATTGTCGACAACGACCCGGAGAGATTTTTACAGGTCGGCTCCGAGTTGCCTTCTCAAGAAAAAGAGGAATTGGTTGGATTTCTGAGAAGAAATGTCGATGTGTTTGCATGGGACGCTTACGACGCCCCGGGGGTTGATCCTAGCCTTATTTGTCACCACCTGAACGTTAACCCATCTTCCATTCCAAAGAAACAACCACCCCGACGCTCCTCAAAGGAACATGCTAGTGCTGTTAGAGACGAAGTGACAAAACTGAAAAGAGCAGGGGCTATTAAAGAGATCTTTTACCCTGAATGGCTGGCAAACACGGTGGTGGTAAGAAAGAAAATGGGGAAGTGGCGAGTCTGCGTAGACTTCACAGACCTGAATAAGGCATGCCTGAAGGATCCATTCCCCTTACTGCGAATCGACCGATTGGTGGATGCAACTGTAGGCCACCCTTGAATGAGTTTCCTGGATGCCTTCCAGGGCTATCATCAGATACCCCTTGCATTAGAAGATCAGGAGAAGACGGCGTTCATGACACCCGTCGGAAACTATCACTATAAGGTGATGCCATTCGGACTAAAGAACGCAGGGTCAACCTACCAAAGGATAATGACCAGGATGTTCGAGCCACAACTTGGCAAAGTTATTGAGGTTTACATAGACGATATGGTTGTAAAAAGTAAAATGGTGTCCGACCACATGAAAGACCTTGAATTCATCTTTGCTATCTTAAGGGAGCACAAGTTGCGACTCAATGCTTCCAAGTGTTCATTCGGGGTCGGATCTGGGAAATTCTTAGGCTATATGGTAATCCACAGGGGAATAGAAGTGAGTCCTGACCAAATCAAAGCGATTAACTGCCTACAGGCTCCTCGGAATCCAAAAGAGGTACAGAAGCTCACTGGCATGATCGCAACATTAAGCCAGTTCATATCACGATCTGCAGATTGATGTCTACCTTTCTACCTCTTGATAAATAAGTGGAAGGGGTTTGAATGGTCGGAGGATTGTGTCTGGGCCTTCCAGCAACTTAAGGAATATTTGTCGTGACCACCCATCATGTCTAGCCCTGAGGCAGACGAGGTACTGTTTGCATACATAGCCGTAGCCCCTCATGCTGTAAGCCTGGTATTGATACGGGATGACGACGGGGTACAGCGACCAGTGTACTACGTGAGTAAATCACTACATGAGGCCGAAGTGCAATACTTACCATTGGAGAAAGCGATTCTGGCAGTAGTGCACGCTACAAAGAAGCTCCCTCATTACTTTCAGGCACACACGGACATCGTTCTAACCCAACTCCCCCTTCGAGCGGTGCTTTGAAGTGTCGACTACACCGGAAGGATCGCCATGTGGAGTGCACTTTTGGGAGCCTTTGATATTAAATATATGCCCAGATCCTCTGTCAAAGGTCAAGTCCTCGCAGACTTAGTCGTAGAATTCGCTGAACCCTCTGTAAAAACAACAGTCGAGAAGAAAGACATGGATGGAAAATCGGTTGGCACAATTTCAGCAGGGGAAACCTTGCGTTGGAGGGTCTACGTGGATGGCGCGGCCAACCAAAGAGGATCCGGAATTGGGCTAGTTTTAATATCGCCCGACGGTATTGCCATCGAGAAATCATTGAGACTCGGGTTCTCAGCTACAAACAACGAGGCCGAATACGAAGCCTTACTTCAAGGGATGACGGTGGTTCAAAAATTGGGCGGAAGGGTAATGGAAGCATTCTCGAACTCCAAATTGGTCGTTGGCCAAGTGATGGATGAGTTGGAAGCTAGAGATGCTAGAATGCAAGAATATCTCGAACGAGTCAAACGCCTACAGTCGAATTTTGAATCCTTCAATCTGACGCACGTTTCCAGGAGTGCGAACACCCATGCGGACTCGCTGGCCACTCTCGCCACGTCCTTGGCGCATGATCTGCCGTGAATGATCCTTGTCGAAGATCTAGTCCAGGCGAGTCCCATTAGAAGAGACCCGGCTCAGGTCCATCAGATTAGAAAGAATCCCAGCTGGATGGATCCTATAAAGAACTTCCTCAAAGACGACACCCTACCAGAGGGAAAACTGGAGGCCGAGAAGATACGGAGGAATGCTCCTCGGTTCTGGTTATCGGAAAACCACAAACTATATCGGCACTCCTACTCTGGGCCGTACCTACTTTGTATACATCCAGAAGAATTTGAGTCCTTACTTGAAGAGTTACATGAGGGGATTTGTGGAAGTCACATTGGAGGGAGGTCGCTAGCGCACCGGGAGCTCACCCAAGGATACTGGTGGCCGAACATGCAAAGAGAGGCCCAAGAATACGTAAAGAAGTCTGATCAGTGCCAGAGATTCGCCCCAAATATCCACCAACCTGGAGGGGTCCTCAACCCCCTCTCCAGCCCCTGGTCGTTTGCTCAGTGGGGTCTTGATATTGTCGGTCCTTTCCCCAAAGCTGCAGGGAATAAACGATACATAATAGTTGGAACCGATTACTTCACCAAATGGGTAGAGGCTGAACCTTTGGCCAACATTAGGGACGTGGATGCCCAGAAATTCATCTGGAAGAACATTATTACCCGCTTCGGAACTCCACACATACTCATCTCGGACAACGGACTCCAATTTGATAGCAAGAACTTCAGGGAGTATTGCTGCGAGTTTGGAATCACTAACCGATACTCCACTCCCGCCTACCCCCAAGGAAATGGACAAGCCGAGGCCGTGAACAAGGTCATAGTGAATGGACTGAAAAAGAGGCTGGATGAAGCAAAGGAGAGATGGGTGGAAGAGCTCCCACACGTCTTATGGACCTATTGGACGACGCCGCGACGGTCAACCGGTGAAACCCCCTTTTCGATGACCTATGGGGCTGAGGCCGTGCTCCCAATCGAGAACAGCTTTCTCACACTGAGGTCTAGCTCCTTTACCCCAAACAATAACGACGAGTTATTGGGGAGAAGTCTAGACTTAGCCGAGGAAAGAAGGGAAAAGGCAATGATCCATATGGCCTATTATCATCAGAAGCTGAGACATGGATCTGATGCTAATGTTAAACTGCGACCTTTAGGTCCGGGTGATCTCGTGATGAGAAAGATTCTCGGCAGCGCAAAAAACCCCTCTTGGGGCAAGTTGGGGCCCAATTGGGAAGGACCATATCGCATCACATTTGTGGCCGGAATAGGTGCATATTATCTAGAAGATTTGGATGAAAAAACTGTACCTCGCCCGTGGAATGTAAATAACCTAAGAAGATATTATTATTAATGAAAACGGCTTTGCCCGTGTTTTGTTCTGTGATCATCATGTACCCACCGATCCATTTCCAACTATTCAAAGTTTTAAACAGAACCTAAGTCCTGCATGGCTCCTCGGACCACAGACTTAGGGGAAATTATTACTTATGCAATTTATCAAAGTTTTAAACAGAACCTAAGTACTGCATGGCTCCTCGGACCACAGACTTGGGAAATTATTACTTATGGCAACTATTCAAAGTTTTAAACAGAACCTAAGTCCTGCATGGCTCCTCGGACCACAGACTTAGGGGAAATTATTACTTATGGCAACTATTCAAAGTTTTAAACAGAACCTAAGTACTGCATGACTCCTCGGACCACAGACTTAGGGGAAATTATTACTTATGCAATTTATCAAAGTTTTAAATAGAACCTAAGTACTGCATGGCTCCTCGGACCACAGACTTAGGGGAAATTATTACTTATGGCAACTATTCAAAGTTTTAAACAGAACCTAAGTCCTGCATGGCTCCTCGGACCACAAACTTAGGGGAAATTATTACTTATGCAATTTATCCAAGTTTTGAACAGAACTTAAGTACTGCATGGCTCCTCGGACCACAGACTTAGGGGAAATTATTACTTATGCAATTTATCAAAGTTTTAAACAGAACCTAAGTACTGCATGACTCCTCGGACCACAGACTTAGGGGAAATTATTACTTATGCAATTTATCCAAGTTTTAAACAGAGCCTAAGCCCTGCATGGCTCCTCGGACCACAGACTTAGGGGAAATTATTACTTAGAACTCTTGTGCAAATTCAAGGTACGTGCGTAGTCTAGCATTATTACAACCATTATTCAAATTCGTTGTGCGGCATTCTTCTTTCTTGTTCGTTTAGATTTATTTATATCATTGCGAACGTTAAATAAAGGGATAGTGTTAGTAAACATCCATAGAAAACGAAGAGAACATTCTATATTAATATTCCGAAGTCAATACAAAGAGAGGTCTTTACAAAAGAACAAAAATAAGACAACTCTCATTCAAAAAAAAAAAAGTACAAAAATTAAAAACCTAAAAGCTAAGCCTCAGCAGGAGGATCCTTTTTCTGCTCTGGCTGAGGAGGAGGAACCTCGAGGATGGAGTCCTTGGCAGGATCCTTGGCTTTATCAAGCAGAGGGATGGCATCAGGCACAGCTAAGCCCTGCTCAGAAGCTGCTTGAGTGCTGTCAGGATTCTCTCGGATCTCCTGAGGGTAGAAGACCTTCTCAGGCAATCTCAGCGCCGAATCTGTAGGAATTCCTGCAACATCAAGGGCATGAGCCCATGAGATGCTGCAGTAGTCCCTGCACACCTCGGGAATTTCCTCGGAGAGCCTGGCCTCCGTTTCTTGAATCCCGAGCTGATGAGCAGCCTTCTTTTCAGCCTCTACAGCCTCCCGGATCAGCTGAGCCTCTTCTTTAACCCGTCGTATCTCGTCCTCAGCTTTCTGTAGAGCGGCCTTAAGATCTAGTACCGCCTGCTTCTCAGTAGCAAGACTGGTCTCGGTTACGAACAACTTTTGGCGCTGATCCTCCGCTTGGGTTTCAGCACTCTTTAGGCCAGACTCCGCGCTCCGGCGCTGCTTCTCCGACTCTTTGAACTTCTCCGCAAGTTCAAGGTTCTCTTGCTTGAGGGAACCCACGGTCTTCTCCACCTCTGTCCGAGACTGGACCTCAGCTTCAGCCAAACTGCGGTTGCTGCGACAGAACTCCTCAACCACAAACACCTGCTGAGTGATCTGCCAACAAAACAAAACCAAAATTATGTTAGAATGCAACAATGTTTGATGACTTAATGAAAAGGTACAAGAATGACTTGCCATCGCAAGGTCCCTCTTAAGGGACAGAAAAAGCTCGGGCTGGGAGAATTGCCTGTAGGCCTCTATGTCCCGAGCAAGGAGCACTGGCTGCTCCAGGGCCTCAGCTATGTAACCTGCTCTGCCGCTGTTGTATTCTCGAACCGAGGCAGTATAGGGGATAGCGACCCCGTCTAACTCCAGCTTCGGACTCCATACGCGGGGATTAACGCGCACTTCAGCCCGATTCTCCTCATCTCGGCTTTCCACAGAATTAGCCCTTTTACTCCTCTGCCCCCGAGTGGTTTTTTGCTGCTTGGCCGAGCGGGGGGCCACTTCACCTTCCTCAGGAACATCAACCAACTTTTTCTTTTTTAAGTCCGGGTTAACCTTGAGGCCAAGGTCAGAAGGAACCTGAGGGGCAGCTGGAGGAAGGTCCTGGGCCTGCGACCGAGCAGGCACTTTCGAGGATTGGCCCTTTCCTCAACTGGACATCAACTCTCGTAAGGATTTTCCCTTGCCAGCCATGTTGTCTATTTCCTCGTCCGAAGAGTCGTCCGAGCAGGCTATAATAATCGAAGCGCCGACCACGAAGTTTCGATCCTGCTCTCCTTCAGGGTCCAAGAGCTCAATTAAGGGGGGTTTTATCAACCTCCTCTTCAAAATAGAACTCGTATATTTCCTCCTCAAGGGAAAGACGAGATGATTCAGCCTCTCCTTTAACTGGCGCAGCAACTTCAAGGTTGTCTGGTGGAGGCAGTTGCGTGGCCGGTGGAGGATCCCGAACACCAGGTAGCACGACTGGCTTAAGATCTTGTCGGGCCAGAAACTTAGGCTTGGATACGTCAATCCTAGCCAACCTGGGACTACCAGCTCTGATGGCGTGGCCAATGGCTTAGAAAGCACGAGTTAGTGGTTGATAGCCCAAAACCAAATGACACGCGCGTAGCTGCCCGTCCTCGGCAACGTAGATTTCTGACCTTATAAGGTAGTTTAAGGCCGGAACGTTCACGTAGCTCAGCCTAGGAGCAACCAAAGCTCTATCTGCAATACAACCAAGAAGGAAATTAGAATTAAACTACAAAATTTATGACTCAAGCAAAAAAGAGAGTAAATCCGAGGAGCTAAGCCCCTCCCCTAAAGGATTGGTCCTAAAGGCGCCGCACCTGGAATTCCTGCCCAAGTTGGACAATGAAAACCATTGCTCCATTCTCCTGAGGCAATGAGGAAGTCATCCTTCATAGTCTTATTGGATATGGGGAGACAGGAGATTAGCCTAACCACCTCGGATCGAGATTTAAGGTAATATCCTCCCTTCTCGACGTAGTGGCACTCGTACATGTGTACCACATCATGCCAGGTCAGGTCCAGACCCATTCGCTCGTTCAAGACATCTATGCAGCCTAATACCCTGAACATGTTTGGAGCGCACTGGTGTGGTGTCAACCTATGGTGGAACAAGTAGTCCCGGGTAATCGTACGCATGGGAAGTGTCATTCCCCCTTGTATAAAGGCAATCATAGGAATGACCACTTCATCCACGTCTCTATCTAACAGTACTCCTTCTGGGGGATAGTACCGCAGAACCACTCCCGGCGGGATATGGTATTTTGCCCTAAAGGCCTCTATGGCAGCCGGAGTGTCTACTAGGTCTTTGAATCTACCCATCTAGGCCGAACTGGAGGGACAGAAATAAAAACAGAGGAGAAAAGTAAAATCCGAGGAGAAATTCGAAGCGACAAAACGAACGGAACTTACGGGTGTCTTCACAAATGACTGGTGAGATGCTTGAAAATCTGTTCTAGGAAGGACGCTTCGCGGAAACGATTATGGAAATTCAAAGAACGGAAGTGCTCGTAGGTTTCTGGGCGCTGGAGCTCTTTGGAGTTCTCTAGACTTCTGATGTGCAGATAAAAAAGAAAAAATAAGCCTCTCTCGCGCTTTATATAGCAGGAGGGAGAGAGAAAATCACTCCCGCTCAAAAATTCAAGGAAAAAATGCTGGCCGTCAGATCTACGCCTCGCCGTTGGGTAAAGGAGACATAAAGCTGCCTGGAGTAAATGGCTGCGCCTCATAAATTGTGGCGAGTCAAAAGTAACCGCCCGCACGTGCGGACCAATACCTCATTAATTCCATCATTTGTCAGTGTCAAAACCCCGCTTTTCTCCTCGGAAGGAGATCAAAACCGGAGTTTTGAGGGGCTATTGTGGGGACTAGCCCAGAATAACAGGTTGGCTGGGCCTTAGGCCCGTCCGAGGATCATTCTGTCCGAGGAGACGTCGCGGCCCAGAATCCTTGCTCAGGCCCATTGGAGCAAAGAGAACACGTCCGAGGAGTAGTTCCTCCTCGGACATTCCAAAATCCTGGTCAAAGGTGCATTCCAGCTACTGTAGTCCTCCTTCCAAGCATGCAAAAAGAAAGGAGTCCCAAAAATATCCCAGCAAAAGCTGTCACCACCACATTAAATGCACCACAGCTACTCTCCTGGCCGCATTAATGAAGAGAAGACCCCTGAACAGTGCTACCTTGGTCACTGCAACTCACAAAGAACTGATATGGGTGTCTGATGGGACAGGTGCTCAAGTAGGGGTTTGGATGATCAACAAGTGTAAGGCCCAGATGATAAAAGAGGGCCTATATAATATGTAAGAGTCCCCCAAGAGAAAGGGACGGAGAAAAGAGGAGAGAAGAGACAGAGGAGCAAAGGTTCATTGTACGAATGCATGCCCATGAATAAAATTTCCCCCTTCACATCCACTTTCTTCATTCTTGTTTCGATATTTACTAAGCACATGCAACAAACCGTTTAAGCCATTTGGAACCAAGTTCTTCAGCCCATACTCTACAAAATTCGTTGTGTGGGACCTTTTGGGCCAAGGCCTGACCATCCAGGACCGGGTTAACTAAAATCGTGTCCCTACAAAGTGTATTATAAATATTTAAAATAGTAATTAGTATTAGAGTGTGGACCATGGAGTAATTTTTCTTTATTTTATTTTATTTTTTCCTTTTGTATTATACTTTACTTTCAAGAAATAAAGTATTAGAATTTTTTTTTTTTCCTTTTGTAAATTTTATATTATTAAGTGAAATATAAATATTTAAGATATTTATTAGTATCTAGAGTGTGGACTTTGGAATTATTTATCTTTATCTTTTCTTTTTCTTTTTCTTTTTGTATGGTACTTTACTTTTAAAAAATTAAGTACTGGATAAATTTCTTTTGTAAATTTTATATTATTAAGTAGATTATAAATATTTAAGATAGTAATTAATTTTTAGAGTATGGACCGTGGAGTGATTTATATATATATATATATATATATATATTGTATGGCACTTACTTTCAAGAAATAAAGTACTAGGTAAACTTTTTTTTTTCTTTTGTAAATTTTATATTATTAAGTGAATTATAAATATTTACGATAGTTATTAGTATTTAAAGTGTAAACTGTGGAATGATTTATCTTTTTTTTTTTTTTTTGTACGGTACTTTAGTTTTAAGAAATCAAGTACTGAGTAATTTTTTTTTTAATTTTATATTATTAAGTGGATTATAAATATTTAAGATAGTTATTAGTACTTAGATTATGAACTATTGGATGATTTATCTTTATTTTTTTTCTTTTGTATAGTACTTTACTTTCAAGAAATAAAGTACTGGGTAATTTTTTTTCACTTTTTTTTTTCAAAGACCTCAAATGAGAGTGCATGAGGTCCTGCCATGCAGCACTCTAACGTTGTATTTAACATTTTTTACCTTTTTTCATTAAGTTTTTTTACTGTTACCCAATAGATCATAGTAACTTCTTTTTATTATTATATAAATTTAGCATTTTTTACCTCTTTTTATTAATTTTTTTTATTATTATTACCCAATAAATCATAATAACTACTTTTTACTATTATATAAATTAGCCTTTTTTATCACCGAAGCCCAATTATTACCTTACATATTATGACCCCAGTTTGACCCTTTCCACATGTAAATCAAAGTCAAAACTCTTACCCACATACAAACTTGCTTCCTCCTCCTCCACATATAGATGATACTTCTAGAATTTCTCATTCTCATGAAATTATGTCTTCATTTTGTATAGCTAATACTTCTAGAAATTCTCATTCTCATGAAATCATGTCTTCATTTTTCCCCAATTTTATAATTCAATATGTTTTTTTTTTAATTAAAAATGTTCTATACAATTTATTTTGACAAATTCTCTTTGTCATCAACCTGTGCAAAATATATATATATATATATATATATATCTTGAGATCCCTTTGATTGTTGAAATAATTGACAAGTGCATATTTCTATAATTTATAATAAGAAAAAAGTGTAATAAATAGCATATACTATCTCACAAAATGTCATTTACTTAATATTTTCTTTTAAAAGAACTCAATGATAGGAATAGTTAAAAACATAATCCTATAAAGAAATACCAAAAATACATGCAAAACAGTTTTCATAGGAAGATTTATCTTTAAAGAATATGAAGACAATAGTAAAGATAAAATGCATTGAATGAGATCCTACGAAATAATTTTGTTAATCATTTCAAATTATACTCATCATTTACATAAAAAAAAAAAAAAAAACATCATATTATTTACATTAAAAAAAAATACATATTAATTTCAAAGTTCATTGCAAGATGTGAATTGCTAGGGTATTGCAACAATAAATAACATCGATCCAAAAATAGGTTGGTATTACATTTCGTGCATGCTTTGTAAAAGGAATGTCAAACCACAAACAGAATCATCTTAGTGTGCAAAATGTGAAAAAAAAAAAAAAAAAAAAATCTTTCTATCCCAAGGTTAGAGGCACTCACATTAACTACATACTCTCCAAATATTTATAATATATTCATCTCACTATAACTACTATATATATACAATTGCAAATTACTTAAGTGACAAGATTCAAATTGAAGTTTTTGATGCAACTAACAAAACAACTTTTGAGATATTTGATAGAGATGCCGAGAAAATCCTAAATAAATCTACAGGAGATCTTGCTTAAAAACAAACTGAGGTACAACTTATTTAAATTATTGTAAAAATATTGATATTGTAGAAGGAATCCCACATGATTTGGAAAAAAAAAAAAGGATTTTCCTACTTTATTTGAATGAATTCAATCTAAAGGATGGTTTTGAAAATTACATAGTTGCTAGATGTACTTCAAATGACAAAAAGGTATGGAAAAAAAAAATACACAATTCAATATGCTATATTAATTCTTTTTGCTACACTATTCCAAAATTAACCAAAAAAAAATATATAAACATTTACAAAAAATTGTTACATCATTGGAATTTAATATGAATGCAAATATCTTCGAAAAATCTTAGCAAAGCCCAAACTTGGTAAGATTCAATCAAGAAACTCCCGGTGTCAATTCATTAGTGATTAACACAAATGATGCAACAAAAGGAAATGTGATGAAAGCTAAAAATACCCCTCAACAAGCTTTATAAGTGTCACCATACTACAATAACAAAGCATTGAAGAAAAAAAAAAATCGTAATGAAACTTTTTATTACATTACATAATAAAAATCAATAATATAGAAAGAATTAATATGCTTTGATCAACTTTTGTTATACAATATTACAACAAAGTTGTTTTAATTGTTGCCCATTAGTTGAACAAAATAATTATAATAAATATGTGTGTACAATTTATAATTGTTACTTTTTATGATAAACTCATTAGTAACGAAGTTTAATGATAAATATGCTATAATATATGAATAACATTTTCAAAAAAAAAAAAAAATTACATAAAACATTATAACATTATCCGTGCATTGCACGGGCAACTTACTAGTTTCCAATAATTGTTGATATTAAATTAAAATTTCTTGGTTTTCTAAATGAAGACAAGCAGCCCAACAAGAAGGTTACATTATCATATCATATACTCTCTTAATCTCAATTTATTTGTCCTGTTTAAAAAATCCAACTTATTGGTCCATGTCATTGTGCATAAAAGAAGGACAAGTGGCATTGAAGCCATTATAGAAGTTAAGTTCTCATCCAACAATTTGGAACAATCAGATCAGCCTTTGGTTTCAGTGTTTCACAATAGTTGTGCTTGTGTCCACAGATATTCCCATCACAATATCAGTTCAGTTTCCACGTTTGGAAGAAAAAACCAAATAGCCAATGTGTTAATATCAACTTAACATGACTGGCCTTTTTCTTAATTTGTAACATGCCTACGCTTTATTATACATTGATGTCTCAGTGATCTGTTGCGCCCAGTGGCATCAGGATTTTATCAGTAGATGTAACATCTTTTAACTAAAAATATAAATCAAATACATGAATTTGATATTATTTATAAAAAGTTTCTACTTCAAAATTCAAATCAATAATTAATTAAAATTTGAAAGGAACTATCTATACCTATCAAAATTATACTCCGTGGATTTTCCTATACTAAATGGTCCATTTGGTCCAATTTGATCTTTTGGGTCCACTTCAGTGATGCCTTGGGAGGAGAGGTTTGTGTAAAAAGAGAATTACTGCTTTATTAACAATTATGTTACATTCTCAATGTAATGTTAGTAGGTTATTGATTAAATTACATTTTTTTTATAATGTTTTTAAAGTTTTGTATTTTTTTTGGGTAGTATAATAAATGATAGATTTACTTATATCTGCTTCATCTTTAGGTTATTCAAGATGGTTAGAAAATGAACTATTTGTAAGGAGTACTAGAAACAAATTTCAACCACACATTATGTTATTGTATCAACTATACTTTGTTAGAAAATAATCACATCATTTTAAAAAGGATTTGGAACTAACACTTATAAGTCTTTTTTACTATTTTCATTTTCTACTTAACAAGAAAACAAATTATTAAAATTTTCCATACATTGCCCAAGTCTGGAACTAGTTTATAGTAAAATAATGAAAAGGGGAATAGAAAAACTTAAACCATTTCACAAAGTTGAAAACTAGACAAGAAAGACACACTTCATTCTTAAGTTGTCATTTATTAAAGCCACTTCGACATTCATAGAAATGAAGATAGAGTTCCCCTACATATCATATGCTTTATTTTAAAGCATTATGCACAAGCATCAGAATACAATATAATTCCATAGTTTTGCTTCAACACCAGAATAGATAAGCAGGAAGAAAATTTAAATTTTTGCTTCCTCGAGTGCTACTTTCCCTTTCTGAAAGCATTCATTGTTGAAAGCAGCAAAGTTTTTCACATTTATATATAGCCTTGGCCTTTTCTCATCTATCAATTGTCCCAGAGGTCCAATCTCTTTATCCGGCTTTGGCGTATTAAAGGTTGCCACAGATATCCTCAACTTGTCAGTGTTGGTCAATACCCTATGCAGTGGGCTCTTGAAAATTCCATTGCTCATTATCTGCATGATATCATATACAGCAAACTACATATATATAAATCTTGTAAATTTCTTTTATAGGTTAGGCATGTTAGTGCATATTAATTGATTGCATCTATAACATGTCAGTATTATGAATCTTTACTAGTTTAAATATTTTTAAATATTGAATGAATATCACAGTACATTGTATGAAGGTGACATTTCTTTGCATGCAAAACTTGCTTAAGCACTACTAAGTGACCCTCCAACTGACTAAGTCATACCTGCATTTGATCCCCAAGATTGACAACAAGAGCATGAGGAATTACAGGAACGTTAATCCATTTGTCATCTTTGAAAATTTGAAGACCTACTACTTCATCATCTTGCAAGAGAACTGTGGTTCCTGATCTATCTGAATGAGCTTTGAGACCTAGAACCATATCAGGTCTAGAACAAGGTGGATAGAAGTTAAATCTTGCTTTGATCAGTGAGTTGTCTCCAAACTGGCTTGAGAAGCTGCCCTCTACCAAATTCAGAGACTTTTCCATGGCCTTAAAGAGTATATCCATCACACCCTTCAACTTCACAACATATTCATGTAGAATATCTCTGTAAAATTAAATAAAGGATTAATCACTAACAATATGAAAAAGGGCTTTATCTATGGAAATGCTTCACCAAATGCTAGACAAAGGATAAAAAATCGAAGTGAAATGTTAATACTACTACCAGTTTTATTAGAAAATATTTAAAAATTAACATGATAATAAATGTGATTGATTGATTGGTGCCACATTAGCAACATAACAATTGAATTTTTTAATTACTTTTTATATGTTATGGTTAAAAGTTGACACATCAATTTATAATGTCTATATGTAGTAAAATTTGTAACATTTGTAACATCACTCAAATAAAATTATGTAAATTCTATTTTGATCTCTTCATCATGATGATATTACAAATTGAAAAGAAATAAAAAAAAAGTATATTAAACTTACTTGAAATCACTTGGATTTTCTGGCCAAAAGTTGAGCCTTCTTTGATCTTCTGGGAAGACCTTAAGACATAGGCGATGGCTCCAGTCAAGGATTTGCTTTTCTGAAACTACTCGATCTTGCCCATACCCTTCAACCTCATTTGCTGCTCGGGAGTACTTACGCTTTTCTTCTGCTGGAAGTGCAAAAAACTGTTTTGCGACTTCGCGTAACTTGTCAAGTAGTGAACTTGGAATTCCATGACCTATTGCCTGAGGCTCAAAGGTAGCTTATGACAAGTTATTATAGAAAAAGAAATACTCAAATTCGATTCATTTCTTTGAGGATCTAAACATATTATTAAATCCAGATAAACGTTCAAATATCTATTTGAAAATTTTCTAACTGTTTTCTCTCTAGACTCTAGTGCAGGCAAGCACAGTTATTTATTTATTTATTTATTTTATTTCAAATTCAATAGTTAGAGGTGGAGATTTGAATCATGAATGCTTTTGTTGGAAATAACATAAAATGTTAGTTGAACTATAAGACTCTTGGTCATATGAATAGGTTTATGATATAAGGTTTATGATATAAAGTCTTAACTATTGAGTTACAAGGCTCTTGATCATATGAATACGTTGATGATATAAGGTCTAACATAACTAATATTGGTTTTTACTATGATTTTAATACCGTTACATATTCTAGATTTGGCAGTGGCTCATGCTCAAATGCATCTAATATTCTAATCACATTACCCTCCCAAGTACATAATCCTTATTATGCCTTGAATCAAGAAATATCAATTATTATTTATTTAGGTATAATCAGGGCTCAACTTCTCTTGTATATTTATAGAGACCTTCTGTACAAAATGCCTTGACGAAATAATTTTCCTAGTAAAAAAAAGGATAGCTATTCTGCCTAATGTAGCAGAGAACTTTCGGTGAAAAAATTTCAAGTTAAATATAAGTCCTAACCTGGAAGCATCCTCCTGAACGAATTACCTCATAAAGTAGAAAAAGCTTGAGAATAAAAACACCAATTTACCATCTACTAACCATGTTAATTTTCAACTAAACCCCTCTTCTAACATTTACAGTTGAGGCGAGTTAGCTTTTACTAAATGTACTTTGTTAAACAAGCATCATAATACCACACAATTCCATACTTTTACCATCAACTCGCTGAAGAGTAAAGAACATATCATAAGCACAGTGAGAAATTGAAAAACTTGCATTCAGTATTCCCATTGACATAATTACAAACCTAGCAATTTTCACCTCGCAGTTCAAAGAAACGTCAACTTTACCAGTCACAACGCTTTAGAAAATAAGATGACAAAACCGTCATTTTCTACTCAGAATTATTTAACTGGCCTTCCCCATCACTTATTCTAAATCCTATGTTGATTGCAATCTACATTGTACAATCATAAGTCGAAACCCATATCACCAGTGACACAGCCGCTTTAGGGCCAACAACAGTTCCTTAAACAGCTATACTATTACCACATTTTGTAGAATATAAATGTATGAGTAAAATCTCAAATTGAATAATGATAAGCTAAGAATGTATTGATCTCTTATGATAAATTAATCAATTGATTTAACTAAGTTGATTAATTAATTCAATTAACATGCAAAACGCATGGTAGCACAAACAAATCACCAACTAAGTTAATATGTAACGGAAAATAAAGTTGACATGGCGATTTGTTTACGAATGGGGAAAACCCTTAAGGCAAAAACTCCACCTGATGATTTTAAGATAAGGAAGTCAATTTCGTACCATACCGCCCGGTATATACCATACTAGTCAGTGCACCAGTATAGATACCCCTCTTGTTTCGTACCCAAAAAAATACCGGCCGTGCCGGCGAAATCCAGCTGTTTCGGCCAGTAAATGGATATCGGGTAAAGATAGAGAAATCCCAAAGAAAAAGTCTCACGAATTTTCAGAACTTACCCAAAGCTGCTGCAGAGCCGGAGCCACTCCGCCTCCTACCACTACCGACAACCTAAACCCACCGATCCCAACCCTTAAAAACCCAACTCACACAAATCAACCACTACACAAACACACAACCGATGAATAAAAATCCGGCCGCCGTCTCTCCCTCATTTGCATAAGCCCAAACAAAATCCACTGATTCAAAAACAAATAAACCCATAAAAAAGTACAATAAAACCCACAAAAGCATCAGTGTGAAGAGATGAAAAAAGAAGAGAAAGAAAGAAAGAAAAAGCAATAGATGTGAAGAAAAAAAGAAAAAGAAAAAAGAATCATTGAAGCTACAAACGGGGTGAAAGAAAGGAGAGGAGCAAATGTAAAAGAAGAAAGTAAAAGAAACGTAAAAGCTTGGTTTTTGATGAGACAACACAATTGCTCATAAGTGAAATATCTGAAAGAATCGAGTAATAAAAACAAAGTCAAACAATACTTGTGGTTTACAGCTCACATGTAGTATTATTTTATTATTTTGAAAATAAATTTTATTTTATATTTTATTATACTTCACTTTTAATGTTTTACTATTTTATATTATTTTTAGTTGTAAGGTTGAATTTTATCAACCATCTTGTTTTCTTTATTCCGTGCCAAATTTGTTTGTATTTTAGCAATTAGTAACCCTATATTTAGGTGGGAATCATGTAAGGGTAGTGTGTGAGAGAGTGTAAAGAAATGCTCAAGATTGTGCAAAGAAGCAGGGGCTCGCGACTGGATCTCGCGGGTGGCTCGTGGCTTGCAAGCCGCCAAAAAGGTGCACACGTGTCAAGCATGCCAGAAGTTGAAGAGTCAAGCCAGCTGTTGCATTATAGGACAAAAGTCCTAGGCTGGCCAGGCCATTAGCTCGCGGCTTGAACTCGCAACTCAACCCAGTCGCGAGGTCAAGTTGCCAGAACACCCTGTTTGAGAAAAATTGACTTTTCACATTCCTTCTCACCCTACTATATATATACCCTTATACCCACAATATTGAGAGAGCTTCCAGAGAGAATTTTGAAAGAGAAACCCTAGAGAAAAAAAAGATCGATTCATCCACAATCTTCACATAGAGACTCTTCAAATTCTTCTACTCTCTTCCTCTCCATTGTTAAATCCTTGAGAAGTACATTACCAAAATCTTTTCTCACCATACCCATATCTGTGAGGAGGCCATTTGGTGTTTGGGAAGCAGTTAAGAAGGGACCAGTTTCATATTAGTAGATGCTATGGTCAAGTAGCAGAATCCGGTAAGCTAAAGAAGAAATAGGTTCGGCGTAACCTCGTTAGAGTAGGAGCTTGGAGGGCATAGGTACATTGGGTAGATTAGGCTTGGAGGGTTTTCTGTTGTTCATGTATCCCAACTACATTCTTTAGTGGATTGTTTACCGCTTGGAAGGCAGCGGTGAGGTTTTACGCCGAGGGCTTCAGTTTCCTCTTCGATAACACATCGAGTGTTATCCTTGTGTTTGCATCTCTCTTCTCTTAATCTTTTCCATTTAATTTCTGTTGTGGATGTGAATTTAATTGGTTTAGATTCTTTATCAATTTTGTATTAAGTTTACATTCATTTTCCACACATTAATTGTTTGATATTAAGCTTGAATTGGTTATTTGTAAATTGGAGGTCTAAATGTTCAAGGTGTTTTATACACTTATTGAACTTTCATTAGTTTTGATAATGATGTATTGTTATTTGTATTTGTTTATTATCATACTTATATGTTTGTTTATGTTAAATTATATTTAATAATAGTAACATGTGTAATTATTATAATGAAGCATTGAGATAACTACAAACTCACTTTAATTGTTTGGCTTTATTTGTAAATAGAATAGTGATAGTTAGTGTACGATTATGTGTAATACTGTGTGTGCAATAAAAATTTTCTTATAAATAATTTTAGTATTATTAAATAATATATGACAAAATTTTGCTTAATTACAAAAACATTGGGTGTGTTTGTGTATCTCTGTGTTGATTTGTCTGTGTGGATGTGCTTGTGTGGGTGTGTGTGTATATATACATATATTAAATATATAAAATAACGGTAAACCCGAAACGGTACATCGGTATTGACCGGTATCCGAAATATATCGTATCGATGACCAAACTGGTACAACCTTTGGTATGGTATTGACTTCCTCGTTTTAAGGTCACCACTCTCGAGAATTCACTATTATTACAACAAGTAGTTACAAGTAAAGGAACCCCAGTACCTTATATCAACCTACAGTTAAACCTTTATCCCAATACTCAATTGGAATTGTTTTGTAGTGACGATCTCTTCTTTTTAATGCACAGCTCTCAGTATGTGACTAACTAATCGATGTGCGGATCCTAGTACGTGACTTACTCACCAACTTGAGAAAGATGTTGGCTGCAAAGTTCTTCAGTTCATCAACACAATGAAGAACACAAAGCTCCTTGGTTATAAAACCCAACAGCATACAAACGCAACAGCTTCTTCAAGAGAAAGATAAACTAGGGTAAATTCTGTCTTCGGTTACAATTTGTATGAACAAAACTTTGCCTCACACTTGCGTAACCTTTGACAGCCCTTAAAATAATCTTTATATATGTTTAGGGTTGTGAGAAAAGATAACCTAAACAAGTATACACGTATTGGTGTGAAATCAGATCTAAAAAACTGATTTTCATAAATCTCAATAGATAGCTTATCTATCGAGCAACTGTTGAGCATCGAGCTTACATAGCCTTTTAAATCTCGATAGTTGCTATTGGTCGAGCTAGCTGTCGAGCTTTAAAAACCAGCACTTCTTCACTTGATTCTTGGATAGATTTACATGACTTTAACACTTGGACTTGAAACCTTATTCCTTGAAGTATTAAACACATCCCAGATCTACCAAATTACAAGTAAAACACGTTTTGTCAAAAGATTAGCCAATTCTATATTAACATATGTTCCTAACATGATTCACATATGTCCTAACAATGTCCCCCTTTGACAATCCGTGACAAAACCACAACAAACAAATGAACATATGAGAGAAGTCATAAATCACTCAACTCATACTCACTTGTTGAATATAATAAAATCTATCCTAACATAAACCCTTGAAAAACTTTACAAGAAGAGAGTTCATGGCAAGAAAGACTTTGACAACCTGTATTTCTGAAATACTTTAAACAAAACTCATCAAGACATTTTAGTGTGAAACAAAAATAAAAAAATTTCATACAATTAATAAGAAGCATGTGCATAGAGAGAGAAAAGAAACAACACATGTAGAGACAGGTGAAAGAATAAAATAACAACCTCAATATATATAACAAAACGAATACAAGGTTTGCTATCATAATGTATCTAAAAAGGAAAGAAAAGAAAAGATACAAAAAGTCCTCACTACATCTCTCAAAAAGAAAACACTCCCCCTAACAAAAATATCTCCTATACTAACTCTCCCCTAAAGTACATGACTACTCTCATATCCAAAACTATTCCTTTTTTTTGTCATGAATGACAAAAGGCAAGTAACTCAAACAGTCATCTCGTTATCACCAGAAGAGATAGCATCCTCATCCTCATTATCGTCGGAGTCACCATCATCGTCCTTATCCTCTGAAGCCTCTGGAGAAGAAGAGGGAGATGCCACGAAGCCAACAAAGCGAGCCTACTGTTATGAAATACGACTGACACAGGTGTTCACCTGACACAACTCATCATTAAGTGTGTCAAGGCGAGCATCCATGCTTTGAAGCTACGCCATGACTGCCTCGAGGGTCACACCACCCACAGAAGAAGAAAGAGCAGAAGAGGCCAGAGGAGTGCCATCTTGGTCCGTGGCCACTTCGGTTGAAGCTGGGCCTCGCTTTGTCTAATGGTTACCACATCGATGGCACCCATAACGAAGAAGTGATTCGACTCAGGATAGGAGATAGAGAAATGGCAAATGATCTGCGTGATAGCCAAAAGAAAGATAAGCTTATCATTGGTCGTTGTATCCCTATAGACATCTATAAAGGAGAGTATGAAGTGAGAGGGAAAGTCTATGGTAATCCTCTTAATGAAGGACAACAAAAATTAAGCACAAGGCTCAGTAATGGAGTTATAGTGAGACAAGGGATAAAGAACAAATGCGATCACCATGTTAAGGAACTGCAGATCTTTTGCAAATCCCATGCAATGGGTGTTTTGACGGTCACTCCAAGATGATGGTGTCTCACAGAAGAGAGACAAGAGTTCGTCTTTAGACACAGTCCTAAGAAGATCATAGTTGGGGTAGTCAGGATGCGCTGCCCTCGATATGTGTAGCACCTTAGATATAAGATCCGAAGTGACTACAATGCGCGTACCCCAAACGTGAGTGAAGAAATGAGGTACAGAATAATCAAATCCATGCATGTTGGAGTAAAACTCTTCTATGATCACGAAGGGACAAGTGACTGGGATGCCACACAGTAACTCCCAACCCCTACTGTAGATGACAATGGGAAAGTCAGTATCGGTAAAATCCAATAGGATGACTTGGCGTTTCGAATGAATGCCTCGTTGATAAAATTTCTCCGAAAAGTCCTTATGGGCTTTATCATCATGGAACCTGACATGAGAGGGGGTAGGATCAACAAAAGTAGATGCCCCAGAAGGAAGAGGGTTCTGGGATGGAGCAGATTTCCGTTTAGATGCCATAGAGCAACTAACCGAGAGAGAGAGAGAGAGAGAGAGAGAGAGAGAGAGAGAGAGAAACATGCAGAAAAGCACCAAATAATTTAATATCAATAAGATAGAAACAATATTGGTACGTATGCATTAAAAATGTATGAACATGTGACGTGCAAAAGTAAAAACATCATGGGCTCAACCCAATCCAACCCTACTAGCACACATCATTTCAACAGAGTAAGCTCATATCTAAAATGCAAGAATTATTGTTAAAATGCAAATGTGATGCAATGCATGATCATTTAAAATCATTTAAACAAAACTCATCCCAAAAATTTCATAAAAACTTCATTAATATTGAAAACCCCAAAATATTTCAAAAACCCCAAAAATTAGGTCAAAAGAGATGAAATGCATGATAAGATGAGAGAAATGAGATCATACTAGAGGAAGAAATCTCTCTTGAGGCCGAAAAATGAATAGGGAAGAAGTTTAGAGTGAGAAAGAGGTGTTTGGGAAGGTAAGGAGTCTAAAAGAGTCGAGAGAGATCAAGAAAAATGAGTGAGAAATCGCGCTGACCCTTTATATAGAAATCCACAATTCTTGGTAGATTGAGAAGTATCGAGAGGTGTTGAGATTTAAATTTCAAAAAATAGAGCTATTGAGAAGTTATTGAGAAGAGTCCTCAGCAAAGTGACCTCGATGGATTGAGAAGCTATCTAGCATCTATCTAGCTTACAGAAACTTCCTCGATAGATCGAGAAGCTGTTAAGCAGCTATCGAGATAAAATCTCAAAAACTTCGATGGATCGAAAATGCGAAAACAGCTATCGAGAAAGGAAGCTCAAGAGGCTCGATAGATAGCCTAGCTGTCGAGAGGTATCGAGAAGCTGTTGAGATTGCTTAAAAACAGTTTTTCAAAGAAGAGAAAAATACAGATATGAATGTAATCAAGCATGCTACTCAACCGAAGATCCAAAAAACATTTTAAGCCCTTAAAAACATCTCTCAACAAGAAAAATGTCAAGCATATAGATCCAAAAAACACTCACACACTAAACCAGTCTAACTAATTTTATATTTAAAAAACAAGTCAAAATAGTTTAATGAGCATACAGTAACACATGTATTCCTTGTGATGGCCAAATCACATTGTACTTGTACATGTATCAAGAGTAGCAAAGAATATTGCATGTTGTGTGTGAAAAATATCGCAAGATTGTATAAGTCTCTACACGTTATGACGATTTGAGATATGAGAAAATTACTTTAACTCATACACAATCATAACTGCTTGATGGAGACTATCACCTTCGAGGTACATCCTATAACTCCCACATCTCTTAGAAGACACGCTTGCAATCAATAATAAAGCATTTTGATTCTTTTTGCTTTTATTTTTCTTTGCATTTTTTGTTTGTTAAATATATCATGCATGGGCATATAAGAGAGAGAAAAGAATTACCCAATAATGTTAAGTTTTTGACATTGCTATGCCGAAGCATACAGATGTCATTTCATGATTGGTGGGTGTTGAGGACAAATTTTTCACACCACATGGCTTCATTTCATTGGCGACCCGCATCACATCAATATTATCATAGATTTTGGGAGAATCTATTTTAAAGCCCGAAAGAGTCCTTATTCACAATAATGATGCCGAAGCCCATGGTCCAAAACTCATGGCGATATAATCTCATCAAGGCCCATAGTTCGTGCTCATGGCACAACATCTCATTTTTGGCTCATGATCCAAGCTCATGAGTCTCATCGGGGGAATTTTGGGAGTCGTGGTTTAGAGGGTCAAGAAGTATGTTCAGTAAAGCTACAGTGATTCAAAGTTGATAAAGGAAAGCATGTTGCTTGGCATGTCTTTCCTAATTCCCTGAACTCTGACGGGCCAGTGTGCAAAAGGTAACATTTGGGTAAGCCTCTCATATCACATAAGCACTTAAAATGATAAAACTCCCCATGCTTTTTACATAAAAATTAATGTCCGTCATATAATATAAGTTTTAAAATATAATCATATCATTCCATATTAATTAGTTTATTATTTTCATATAAATCAATTCCAAGCACATGGCTAAATATATATCTCATACCTAGCATTAAATGCTCTCTTTACTTTCCAAGATTTGGTTAAAATACAAAAAGATCATATTTATATCTTTAAAACTTCATCAAATATCAACCAACTAGTCTATTACTTACCAAAATTATATATGGACTAAACATATAATTTTTCCAAAAGAAGAAACTTAGCCGAAAACACCAAAAACGGCTCCAACGAAAACTGCAACAGCTTCTGCACAAGCTGTAACAGCTCTAGCGGAAGCTGCAATAGCTTTTGTAGAAGCTGAAACAGCTCCAACAAATCTGTAGCAGCTCCAGCAGGTTGACACATGTTCTAAAATGATGTCATTCGCCCATAAATGCCCAATCCCAGCAGCTATGGTACCAGAAATAAGAGGATCCCTTAAAGATCATCTCACCATCTTTAGTTAAATCATGAATTTAATGCCAAATATTTTTTCTCCAAGCAAAGGATGTCATCCACATGACATCATCCAGCTGTGTCAGAAACATTTAAGTCTCAAAATTTCTTCTTTTGGTTAAAAAACAAAAGACCACTTACTTTGTCAAAGATTTTCCCTTATTTGCTAATTTTCCTTCAACTAAATTCTGATCTAGTTACATAACTTGGCTCTATATAAAGAGGACCAAGCTACACACTAAAGACATCATCCATCCCCCCCTCTGTCTGAACCCTCTCTTTGATCTTCAATAATTCTGAAACTCCATTCATCTTGCTGCCATATCTCTAAAAGATCTCCATGTCTTTCTTCATCCCTCTTTCATCTTCCATTTTCTGAAACTCTATTCATTTTGCTACCATATCTCTAAAGATCTCTAAACTCTTCTATACTTCTCCATCTCCCTTACAAAAATATATCTTCCTAGATAGCACCATTACACACTTTCCATCTCTCCCACATTTCAATATTCTGAAATTTCACTCATTTTTATTGCCCAAAACACATCTTCATCTCATTCTTTATTTCCCATACAAAATCTCCCTTCTTAGAAAGCAACATAACCCATAACACGAATAATCTCATGTATTTACTATATTCAACCTTCATATTATCTATCTCACACTTCCATATATTTTATAAACACCTTCCTCACAAAATAGCCATACATACTCAGTGTTTTAAAAACCGGACCAGACCAGCCGGTTCAACTGGTTCAATGGGGAACCGGACCTTAATTTGGTCCGGTTATGATTAAAAACCGGAAATGAAGGAAAAAACGGAAAAATCGCCGGTTTAATCGAAAAACCGGAAACCAGTACGGTTAAGCCGGTTTTAAGCTTGTTCACTAACACTTCAGCCACTGTGTTTCTGACCAAAAAAATAATAATAAATAAGAGATTTTGTTTCAAATTTAAGAAGAAGAGAGGTTTTGATTTTGAAAATGTTGTTAAGTCTAAAGTTGTGAAGCCTCAGATGCCCACATTGACACCAAAAATATTAGATTTACTATTTATGACTTGACACAGTTGAAAAGAACTGAGGAAACCCAAACCAAAGAGATGCAGCCACGCAAGTACAGTCTGTCTGCTTCAATTTAAGAGCTTTTCTTGCTGCTCTTATATATATATATATATATATATATATATATTTGGCTGAATAAAAAGAATGAGAAAAATTTTGCTGCTGCTCTTAGAGACTTGCACATGCACTGATGCACATATATTGACCGAGAGAGAGAGTATTGAAGGCAAAGAGATGAGAAATTAGAAAAAGATAAAAGAAGAAACTAGTATAGAGCTTTAGTTAACCAAGGTGGGGATGTAAGGTTTCAAAATATGTGGTGGGTGGAGTATCAACGTGTAAAGAACTAAAGGTGGGATATGTGGTGGAAAAGAAATGGGCAATGATATTGTCACTCATTAGTGACTTTTTAATATTTGAAAAATGAAAGAATAACTAAAATAATTTTTGTAGTGAGCTTGAGTTTTGTTGTCTAATATATAAATAAAGAGAGATGTTATATTTATAATATTTTTACAATAAATTATAGGTGGTTAATTGTTATTAATTCAAATTTGAACTTAATACTAAGATTACTTTTTTTTTTTACAATAACAACTAGTAACAATTTGCCAATTAAAATTTGTTGTAAAAATATTGTGAAAATATTGTGGACATATCATTTCTTATAAATTAAAGTTAAGGTTTAATGTTTTACTGTTATTTAATTTAATTTTTTAGTTAAAATATTAGTTATAAAATTATTTATTTATTTATTTATATTTTATAATTATTAATTATTTATTTATGACATCATCAGTTTGACCATCGGTCCGACCCCGGTCCGACCATAAAACCGAGAACCACTCTCTATTCCGGTTCTTTGACCGTACCGGTTTTTAAAACCATGTACATACTCATCATATATCTTTAAATTACATGCCTCACATAGCATACAAGATCCATGTCCAACAAAGTATTTACATACAATTCCTATACATATTACAAACACCATATCTCACAATATATATATATATATATATATATTTCTTACCATCTCTACACATCTTAAAACGTATCAAAATATTCTTCCAAGAACACATCACAAAAGCCCTTTCTCATGGAAGACATATATTTATAATGCTAAAAGCCCTTCTTATAGAAGGCAATATCACTCATGCTTGACTAAAAAACTAAAAGAGCATTATATGAGGAAAATTATTTAAGTGCATGATTAAGGGGACAAACCTAACCAACCGATGCACACGGCTGGATATGCTCTCTCTCCCTCCAGTTGCACCCATTTTTCCCTTTTCAAACATGAAGTCGCCATGAAAGGATTCACTTCACCATGCTGCTGAAATGTTAAGCCCACTGGTGTTGTACGGCTGAAGCTGCAAAGTTTGAAGGTTGCTGAAATGACTAAGTCCACTGATGTTACGGCTAGAGCCCCAAATTATGAAGATAAGTCATTATATTTTACCTTCAAACTTATATTATTAAGTTTATTTTATTCACTATCATTATACCACTCAACTAATGTTATTATATTGTTGGAATGTCATCAACCTATTATTGTTATATGGCTAGGGCCATAAATCACATAAAGAACAAAGTGATGCTATACGGTTGGAGTCAGAAACACACAAGATAAGTCAATCTTTCTCTATTTTCAATATTACATTATTAAGTACATGTTAATTCATTATTATTTTACCACTGGATGCAAGTTATTTTAATATCATCTCACTAATACTTCATTAATGAACATACATATTAATAAATCAATCTATCATCATCTCACATATATTATTTGGACATGAACCATCCTTGGACACATATCTTTTTTGGACATGAACTACCATTGGACATTTATTATTTGGATATGGACCATTGCCGGACATACCTTATCATGTTGAACATGAACCATGAACTGCAACTACACATGGACTATTGAACTCATCTCATTATTGTACATTGGACACCTAATTAAACACTTTCTAATATTGGACATCACTTAACAAACATAATAATAATGTATCAACTCACCATTTAATCAAAACTATCATGCTAAACATATTATTTATTTATTTCAACCATTATCATGATTCTAAGACTTTGGGTTTTATCTATTTTGTAAGCTTACAAAATACATCGATAGCCATTGGTCTATGCGGCCCAATGTCGAGTTCCAGGTTGACCTCCCCAAAACAAATCCAGGCCTAGCAAAGTCACACCTCCAAAAGGCACATGGCTACACGCAAAAAACCGCCTCCGACAGCGGGCAACAGTAGTGAGATGATTATTTATGCCTTTCTCTTAGGATTTTTTAGTCATTCTCATCAAAAAGAGTGATAGCGTGTTAAGTACAAGAGATTAGTTAATCTTACTTATCATAAACACGAGCCATAAAGCTCACTTACTTAGTTATGCATAGAGATGCTCATCTAAGTTGCAAAAAATACAAAATTTAGAAAATTTTGTTTCAATGGCCATCCAAGGTACACAAGTACCAATATACACAAACACACACTATTGTATTTTTCTGATTTTTCAATTTTTTTTTATTTTTTTTATGAAAAACAAAATAAGGCAAAACTGAAAACAAACAAACAAAAACATGTTAAACAAAGAAAAGCAGAAAACTAGACTATCTCAAAACAAGAAAGCAAAACACACAAGTAATGCAATAAAAAAATAGAGGGAGAGAGAGAAAAGTGACAAAATCACTTCAAGCCTTTTTCATTCCACACCTTGGAAGAACCTTTTCGTTTAGCAAACCCTTGATTTGGCGGTGAGGGGGAAGGATTAAAACCATTCAAGTTCGAAAGGAACATGAGGGCTTTGAGAAGATCTCCAAGAGGAGCAAGAGAGGATGGAAATTGATTCTAGTTTCCTAGTGAGATCATATTGTTGCTCTGTTGAGTGGCTAACCACTTATAGCAATTAGGTCGAGTATGTCCGGTTGCTCCATAGTGATGATAGAGATGCTGCTTCTTCTATTTAGACTTTTAGGTATTACCTTTCTTAGTCCTAGGGTTTTTAGTCTATTTTTTATCAAGTTTAGGGGGTGCTCCTTGTTGAAGGCCAAAATTTTACAAAAAGCCAATTCCAAGAAAAATAAAGAAGGCCCAATTTATGTCCAGATTTACAGCAAAAAGGTCATCAAAAAGTCCAGCAAAGTCCAGTGAAAGAACTGGGCCGGGATACCCAGAGGTTGCCAGAGGCCCGGGATCCTCAGGTAATGCAGCACAGTTATTGTGGGATTGAAACAGCTCAAGAGAGGCACCACGAAATACAAGAAAGGAAGAACAGAGATGTCCTTCTCAAGTACCCAGTGGTGCAACAAAGAATCAGAAAGTATAAAGCAAACATTCATGAACAAAGGAGTTGTACCACAAGGAACCAAGAATGAGAAAATCATACGTAGAAGCAATTGGAAGAGAACTTTCAACCCAGCAGTAAAAGATTCCAACTATTAGGGAATAATGACAATAAGGAAATAACACCGACAGCTAAATGAGAAACCTTGAAAGAAGAGAGATTGAAGGCTAATTGCTGAGGACGCCCCGGAATGGAAAGTCAGCAAATGACTTTTAGAGAAACAGCAATAAAAGATGAAAACTATGAGAAAAAAGGGAAGAGATCAGCCCTTGAGCAACTGTCACAGCACGAGCTCTGAGGGGCAAAAGAGAGAAATCACTAGTACCTCAGAGCCCTAGAAAACACGCTATAAAAGAAAGAGAAAACCCATGTTGAAGGGGGAGGATTTTCAGGAAGGAAGAATATCAAAAACAGAGTCATTAGAACTCTGTAAAATTTAAGAAAAACAGAGGAATGTCTCCCGGTATCCCAGAAACAGCCACTATAGCACATACTTGGATTCAAAAGGATTCAAACTTTGCAAGTCTTAGAGGCTTGAATAGCCATCAAAGTCTGTAATTTTTGAGTTTATTTGAACCTTGTATCACGTCTTAGTGAGCACACTTGTAATCCACAATCAAGAAAAATAGTGAAATATCTCATATTGATTTGAGAATTTCTAACAATTACTTTGCATATTTCTTTACTGCTTCTTGCTGCTCAATACATATATATTCTTGCTTGTAAAGCTGAGTCCCTGCCCAAGCAAAGCCACTCAGACTTGAGTTCCAAATCCCACAAGTCTTGTGCAAAAGCATAAGTCTGTGAGAATTGGGGCCAGGATCCTCGTGGCTGAATCATCCTTATGAAATTCATTTACATATATGTATATGTATTAATATAAATAAATATATATATATATATCCTAATCTAAGAAACTAACAATTATTTGAAGATATGTGCCTTGTATGGTTGTTCTTGTGTAGGACCTATAGAGGTAAAAGGAAAGGACAAAACTTCATTGCATAACAAGCATGGAGAAAGATTGTATAGTGCAGAGAACCAGAGATTCTGGGTTCTTACAGGCCTAATACGCCCCGGGATCCCACGACAGTACGCCCGGGGAGGAATCGCATTTTTGCCTTGAGGAGATTTATGTGACTTGCGCACAACTTGGTTCGTAATCAGCCCCCATTTAGCTGCGGTGAACCAAGCCCAGTCCACCAAAACACAACTATTTGGCCCAGGATCCTTGGGCCTGTGTGCTAAAGAAAAAAGCACTCTCACATTTTGGCGACTCCACTGGGGACTGGGAAAAAGGAGAGGGAAAAAGCAGTCCCTTCGCAAGCACGGCTCCAAAGCTACGAAACACCTAGAGGAAGAAAAGTTCCTCTTAGTGCATTCAACATCAAGATCCCAAAAATGCGGGTTCCTCCAACAAATGTTCTACCGAGGGACTCTATATAGAATTTTGGGGAATTTCCCAACACAAGATAAGTTTTATGCGTTATTATTTTCTCTGCTTTACAATTTGAACATAATGGATCATTGCCCTGCTTTTTAAAAGAAAAACAGGGGGTCATGTAGTCATATTTAAACAATCATAATATTGTCTCATTGCTTTAAAGAAAAATAGAGAAGTGAACAAATGAAATATATTGATGAAATGAAGATTGTATGAGCTACATAATAGAGAAATGGCCCCACATTTGGGGGCTAATATATTCTTTCTTTTTAAAAAAAAAATTCATGATATTGTTTCATTTGTTTAAAAAGAAAAAGAAGAAAGAGAAATAAGTGAATCAAAGAGATTTGATGAAATGTAAATTACATAGCAAAGCAATTTCCTCACGCTGTGGGGCTAAATAATTTTGCAGCAACTTGATAATAATATCATATGGCGCAGGTTAACAAAATGGACAAGTTCCTTGGCTTTACCCACGGGTTTAGCAAAATGGAGTAGTTCCATGATCCCAACAAAGCCTTGGAGATCCTTGATCCCAGCAAAGCCTAAGAAATCCTTGGTCCCAACAAATCTGAGGAGATCATTTATTCCAGCAAGGCTGAGTACATCCTTAATTCCAGCAAAGTCTAGGAGATCCTTGACTCCAAGAAAGCAAAGCCTGGGAGATCCTTGATCCCAACAAAGCTGAGGAGATCCTTTATTCCAGCAAGGCTGAGTACATCCTTAATCCCAGCAAAGTCTAGGAGATCCTTGACTCCAGGAAAGCAAAGCCTGGGAGATCCTTGATCCCAACAAAGCTGAGGAGATCCTTTATTCCAGCAAGGCTGAGTACATTTTTAATTCCAGCAAAGTCTAAGAGATCCTTGACTCCAGGAAAGCAAAGCTTGAGAGATCCTTGATCCCAGCAAAGCCTAAGAAATCCTTGGTTCCAACAAAGCTGAGGAGATCCTTGATCCCAACAAAGCCTAGGAGATCCTTGATCCCAACAAAACTGAGGAGATCCTTGATCCCAACAAAGCTGAGGAGATCCTTTATTCCAGCAAGGCTAAGTACACCCTCAATTTCAACAAAGCCTAAAAGATTGTTAGTTCCAGCAAAGGCGAAGTATTTCCACGAATCCAGCAAAGTAAAATGGTTGTAAAAAAAAAATGGAGGCATCCAGAAAATGGATAGAAGTTCCATAATAGCATCAAGAGAAGGTGGATCAAGCATGATTCAACAACCGCCTCATGTCTTGGGGGCTAAAGCCTATTATATAGTGGACCTTAAATATATTTTGAAGAAAATCAATAGAAACACTATATTGCAAGTCAGTAGCAAAATCAACATTATTGAAAGCTCAACAACTATACAATACATCTATCATTTCTTACAGCTCAATATTTGGGCTCACCTATGGAAATAACAAGATTTGGAGGAGATACAGAGACCACTGGAAGACACCTACAACTAGCTCTAAAGGCCAACCATGACATCACAACTATTGCCTAATCCTCTCAATGTATCACTAGTACGTGAAAGAGGGATTGAATGGGAAGCCCACAAAAGTCACTGCCAATCTTAGTCATTTCATCCAGCACAAAGTAAACTTTGTGGAAAATATACTTTATGATGAATCGGCTCCAGCTGAAGAATATCTCATTGTTAGGATCCCGGGGAGCTCCCATATTTGGGATCCCGAGGGTTCCTATCGCAGAAGAAGAAGAAACCTCGAGGGAAAGCAGAATATTGCTTATGAAGGCACGCGGGACCTGAATGTAGCCTACAAGAGGATCTCGGACCATCATCTTACATGATAGCCCAGGAAGAGATCCTGGAGGAACCTGGGGATACGATGAGTCAGAATTTCCCATCTCCAGGATCCCAAGGGGTTCCCATCCTAGAAGAAGGAAGCAATGCCCATGGTTTGAGGGATCCCTTGGACAGAAAAAGAAAGGAGGAAGGCTAATATACTGTTTACGAAGATCCTGGAGAAACTTACAGATATGGAAAGGAAGACATAAATCCTACCAAAGGAAAAACTAGAAGAGGTGAACTTGGGGGCTAACGCAAGGAACCTAGGGCCCATCCTAATCAGCAGTCAATACAGAAAAAAAGAGCAACTGGTGGAGCTATTGAAAAAAATATGAAGATTTATTGGCGTGAACTCCTTCAAATTAAATAAGGCACGTCCAAAGGATAAATTTCCTTTGCCTAAACATCAATCTCCTCATAGATCCAACTAAGGCAACAATAATATCAACCATGAAGAGGCATACCACGATCAGGGAACTCAAGAGCTTCTTAGAAAGAGTTTCTTACATTAGGAAGTTCACACCAAGACCAACCTTGGTCATTAGTGGACTATCCAAACTGTTGAAAAAGGGGAATGTTTTCATATGGGGAGTTGAGCAACCAAATGTCTTTCATAAAACTTCAACAGATCATGAGTCATTTGCCTACCATATGGGTACTATCCATGGCAAAATCACTATTGTTGTACCTGAGATCTTGATCCCAAGCATACAAAGCATTGAAGGACACTGAAATGAGGTATCCCAACATAGAAAGGGCGTGTATGGCAGTTATGCATCTCAACAACTGAATCATTACTTTTCATCCCACCAAATCTTGTTGGTGACAAGCTCTCATCCAATAAAAACCCTCCTCAATCAGCCCTTACAATCTTGAAGAATAGCCAGGTGGTTAATATTAATTTCACAATACAACATAGGTCTGAAGGACCCCCAGAGCTATCAAGAGCCAAGCTGTAACAAACTCACTGACCCAGTTCCCCGAAGAAGAGAAATACCTATTAAGTGAGAAGATCTCTAAAAAAGTAGTAGCGGTAGAGATCCTTGTAAAGAAACAGACTATGAGGTTTGTGAAGAAAGCCTTCAACGAGCATGCCTAGAGGAAGTCATCTTCTTCCAGGATCCCCGTACGAAGATCCCCCACTTGAAGAAAACACCATGACAGAATCATCTTGGTGGAGCTTCTGGCCATCAGTCTACCATTGAGAGCAACCTTAGATGACTCATAAAAGAAGATTCTTTCCATAAAGAATTTGTTCACAGCCAAGAAAGGATATTTTAGAAAATCTTCGGAGAAGAAAACAAATCCTCATCCCTTTAAAGAAAAGAAAATAAATTAGTTCAGTAAGCCCACTTGAAAATGAAGGGCTACAAAGAAACTTTTTCTGAAGATTGAAAAATTCAATGGTCATGAACAAATTTTCCAAGTGGCATGGCCTAGGACTTGGGAAAAGGCAAATTTTCCATGTACCTAGCTCAGGACTTGAGCAAAACAGAAATTTTCCAAGTGACATGGCCTAGGACTTGGGAAAAGGCAAATTTTCCATGTACCTAGCCCAGGACTTGATCAAAACAGAAATTTTCCAAGTAGCATGGTCTAGGACTTGGGAAAGGGCAAATTTTCCATGTACCTAGCTCAGGACTTGATCAAAAAAAAGAAATTGTCCAAGTGACATGGCCTAGGACTTGGGAAAGAGAAAATTTTCCATGTACCTAGCCCAAGACTTGACCAAAACAGATTTTTCCAAGTGGCATGGCCTAGGACTTGGGAAAGGGCAAATTTTCCATGTACCTATCCCAGGACTTGATCAAAAAAAAAAAAAAAAAAAAAAAAAAAAAAAAAATTTTCCAAGTGGCATGGCCTAGGACTTGGGAAAGGGAAAATTTTCCATGTACCTAGCCCAGGACTTGACCAAAACAGATTTTTTCCAAATGACATGGCCTAGGACTTGGTAAGAGCAAACTTTCCATGTACCTGGTCCAAAACTTGGCCTAGAACCATTTTTCTAAATACATGGCCTAGAAATTGGCCAAGAGCAAAAGTTTCCAACTACGACCAAGAAAATGGTCAAAAGCAAAAGTTTATGGGTACAAGCTGTAGCACGTACCAGCAATAGGTAAAAGTGCAGATTGTAAGCATATCCCAGTCATGGCTACAACTTTAGCATGTACCAGCAATGGGTACAAACTGTAACACGTACCAGCAATAGGTACAAGCCGTAGCACATCCTGGCAAAGGATGCAAATTGTAAGCAAGGCCCAACGAGGGGTACAAAGAGAAAGAGCCTCGAGTGGGTATGAAAACCCAAAAGTGGGTGTGTAAAGTGCACAAGATTGACCTCCTTGAAAGGAATTGGTTCAAGGGAGCCTAAGGAAGCAAGGAAGGCGTAACTTAAAAAAAAAAATTCTAAGAGTACATCACTCGAAGCCACACAAGCATGGATACTTTTGCAAGTTTCTATACAAAGAGATTAGTCAATGACATTGCAAACCAGCTAGCGACATTTCCCTCCTCCTTCAAGGTGCAAACTCACCAAAGGCTTGGAGGTATTTCGACTTAACAAAAGAAAGGTACCCTTTTGGTAAGCCCACTCATTACTACCATGTTTGAATATATCAAAACACTGCAAAATGTTGTGCAAGAGGCATCACCCATGCACTAATATTTTATTCATATAGATTAAAACGAAAATTCTAAAAATTTTGGTCTTCTTACTTGACCAATTATCAAAAATCAAATTTGGAATTCTTGTGTGGTTGAGATCCTCACATGGTTTCATATACATGAAGTAATTTTTATTGCCATATCTTATTTGGCAATTGGCTTTTCCAGTGCATACACTGGGGGCTAAAACAAGATTATAAATTTTCCTTAGATATATCTTTTACTTGATGAAAATTAAGAAGTCTAGTGCGAACCTTACTGTACATAAGTTTAGCCACTGTTATTTTCTTTGGCTTATGAACTATATGGAATATAGCAATTCAAACAACAATATAATTGGTGGCATGGTATGTGAATAATCTGCTGCAACCTGAAATATTAGATAATCTCTCACAATTTGGAAAAAGAATGAGGCAAAGACCAAGAGCATCCACCAGAAGAGCAAGGTCTTTAGCTAAAGCAAGGCGTGGAGATGTTCCTAAGCCTTCTAAGTCATGTCCTCAGGAAAGTTTCTA
Source organism: Quercus robur (assembly GCF_932294415.1). Taxonomy (NCBI): domain Eukaryota; kingdom Viridiplantae; phylum Streptophyta; class Magnoliopsida; order Fagales; family Fagaceae; genus Quercus; species Quercus robur. Next base: position 85,053,512 of record NC_065535.1, read on the forward strand.
TCTCTTAATACATTTTAAGAAGAATAGCTAACCTTGATTAGACTTTAAATCAGTATGTTTTTATGATTCAATGATTTATGATATCATGGTCCCATTGGTAAGTCACTATTCATGGACTAAAAATCTCATGGGGCAAACATCTTGGTGTTATTCACCTTAGCCATAGCAAGCATGTACTACAATGCATAGAATATCTTTGGCAAAATTCATGGGGGATCCCCTCATTCAACCTATTTTGTAAAACAAACAAAATCTTGTTGACAAAGCTGTGCTATCTTATATTAAGATTTAATATGCATTCAACATGATTTTTGTATGCTACTTTCAAAAAAAGGCATATCCTAGAATTGCTAGCAAAAAATGTTAGTGCTAGAAATATACTCTTAGTATCAAATGCGATACCAATATAATTTGGTTATACATATATATCTGCATATATTATTGATAGTTTGACAAAGTTGATTTATTGAATACCAATCTACAGCCTAATACTAATATGAAGGTGAATTCTAACCTTTCGCAACATGTTAGTACATCCCATGAAGGAAGTGTAGCAATTCCTTTGGAGTTTCCCTCAAGAATTATTTGATCTACACATTCGTTCTACAAACCAGAAAAGTGTCCAAAAACAATTTTTTTTTTCTCGCGCGTGGGCTACAGGTAACCCACGAGCTCGGGGGGCTAATGTTGAAGGTCAAAATTTTACAAAAAGCCAATTCCATGAAAAATAAAGAAGGCCCAATTCAAGCAGCAAGAAGAATCAACATTAAGGCCCAATTTATGTTCAGATTTACAGCAAAAAGGTCATCAAAAAGTCCAGCAAAGTCCAGTGAAAGAACTGGGCCGGGATACCCAGAGGCTGCTAGAGGCCCGGGATCCTCAGGTAATGCAGCACAGTTATTGTGGGATTGAAACAGCTCAAGAGAGGCACCACGAAATACAAGAAAGGAAGAACAGAGATGTCCTTCTCAAGTACCCAGTGGTGCAGCAAAGAATCAGAAAGTATAAAGTAAACATTCATGAACAAAGGAGTTGTACCACAAGGAATCAAGAATGAGAAAATCATACGTAGAAGCAATTGGAAGAGAACTTTCAACCCAGCAGTAAAAGATTCCAACTATTTGGGAATAATGACAACAAGGAAATAACACCGACAGCTAAATGAGAAACCTTGAAAGAAGAGAGATTGAAGGCTAATTGCTGAGGACGCCCCGGAATGGAAAGTCAGCAAATGACTTTTAGAGAAACAGCAATAAAAGATGAAAACTATGAGAAAAAAGGGAAGAGATCAGCCCTTGAGCAACTGTCACAGCACGAGCTCTGAGGGGCAAAAGAGAGAAATCACTAGTACCTCAGAGCCCTAGAAAACACGCTATAAAAGAAAGAGAAAACCCATGTTGAAGGGGGAGGATTTTCAGGAAGGAAGAATATCAAAAACAGAGTATTTAGAACTCTGTAAAATTTAAGAAAAACAGAGGAATGTCTCCCGGTATCCCAAAAACAGCCACTATAGCACATACTTGGATTCAAAAGGATTCAAACTTTGCAAGTCTTAGAGGCTTGAATAGCCATCAAAGTCTGTAATTTTTGAGTTTATTTGAACCTTGTATCACGTCTTAGTGAGCACACTTGTAATCCACAATCAAGAAAAATAGTGAAATATCTCATATTGATTTGAGAATTTCTAACAATTACTTTGCATATTTCTTTACTGCTTCTTGCTGCTCAATACATATATATTCTTGCTTGTAAAGCTGAGTCCCTACCCAAGCAAAGCCACTCAGACTTGAGTTCCAAATCCCACAAGTCTTGTGCAAAAGCATAAGTTTGTGAGAATTGGGGCCAGGATCCTCATGGCTGAATCATCCTTATGAAATTCATTTACATATATGTATATGTATTAATATAAATAAATAAATATATATATATATATATATCCTAATCTAAGAAACTAACAATTATTTGAAGATATGTGCCTTGTATGGTTGTTCTTGTGTAGGACCTATAGAGGTAAAAGGAAAGGACAAAACTCCATTGCATAACAAGCATGGAGAAAGATTGTATAGTGCAGAGAACTAGAGATTCTGGGTTCTTACAGGCCTAATACGCCCGGGATCCCACGACAGTACGTCCCGGGATCCCACGACAGTACGCCCAAGGAGGAATTGCATTTTTGCCTTGAGGAGATTTATGTGACTTGCGCACAACTTGGTTCGTAATCAGCCCCCATTTAGCTGCGGTGAACCAAGCCCAGTCCACCAAAACACAACTATTTGGCCCAGGATCCTTGGGCCTGTGTGCTAAAGAAAAAAGCACTCTCACACTCCTAAAATAGATTTACCCTTATCTATGTTTTCACTAACTAAAACAGTTTTGACATCAGTGTTCTCAGATTTCATATTGTTAGCAGGAGAAACAAAAATAGTAGTATAGAGGAAGCAATATTAGGAAAAGAGAAATCATACCCTAAACTAGTTCGATTAGAAGCAGATTTCTGTAAGCTGAGCATCTCATCAAGTTTTGCACTTGAAGTCCTCTCCAACTATGCTCTAACTTGAAATGGCTTCGTTTCAAACTTCGTGGTCTTGTTAGCCAAGAATTTATTCTCAAATCTCAGTATTCCAATAGTTTGATAAGCTTCATCAAACTTTGTGGAGATTTTTTCTCACTCAAGCTCCACATCACTGAGTTTCTTGGTGGCCAACCTATACAACTTCTCATACTTTTCGGAAACTTTGTATAATTTTGCATAGGCTGTGTGGATGTCATCTTGCTCATCCATCTTTTCAAACTTAGACTCCACCATGTCTTCTTCTTCATCCACATCTTCAACAATCCCCTCAGTAGGATTTACAGTGGCAGTGAAGGCATTTAGGATTCCATCATCATCAGTTTTCAAATCATCCTCAAGTTTGATATTGCTCAATGTAGTAGCAAGTGCCTTGCTTTTCCTAATGGTCTTAAGATACATAGGGAATTCTCGTTTCATGTGTCCAAAATCTTGACACCCAAAATACTTAGGTCCTGAGGGAACATTGTACTGATCGCCATCATCCTTCTTCCCTTTGTCTTGACTCTTGAATTGAGACGAACTAGACTACTTGTAGTCTTTGTCAAATCCATTAACATTGGCATTCTTCATAAACTTTTTGAATCACCTTGTAATGTAGGATTTTATTTTAGAATCTTCATCGTCTGAAGACTCATCTGTGTCACTGCTCTTATCCTTCAATGCCATGCTCTTACCCTGACTAGATTTCCCAATCCTTGTCAAACCCAACTCATAGGTCTGCAGATTGCCAACTAACTCTGTCAAAGGAATTTTGTCAATAACTTTTGATTCCTCAATTGCGATGATCTAGGCATGAAATCTTTCGAGTAGAAATCTGAGCACCTTTCTAACAATCTTGGGTTCAGGAATGATTTCCCCAAGATTAAAGGCTGAGTTCACCATGTCCTTAAGCTTGACATAGAACTCATTGAACGACTCATCCTCCTTTATCTTAATCTCTTTGAAGCTTGTAGTGAGCCTCTGAAATTTTGAATCCTTGATAGCCTTGGTTCCCTCATACGTTGTCTGGAGAATGGTCCATGCTTCCTGTGCAGTTTCGGTAGAGGATATCTTCTTAAACTCCTCATTCGTGACTACATTGAATAAAGCATTCAATATCCTGCTGTTGAAGTTAGCCGTCTTGATATTAGCATTATCCCAATTGGCCGGCGCTTCCTTTGGCTTAGTCCAGCCTATCTCCACAGCTTGCCACACCTTTTCATCTAATGACTGTAAGAAATCTTTTATGCATATTTTCCAGTAAGCATAGTTAGTGTCGTCAAATAAAAGAGGTATAATCAATGATTGTCCTCTATCCATGACAACAGGGGTCAATGGATCACACAACAAAGATTAATTCTAATCAAAGTGTGCCTGCTTTGATACCACTTGATAGGCCAAGAATATATTTACCCCTTGTGATAAATTAACCAATTGATTTAATCAAGTTAGTTAATTAATTAATTCAATTAACATGCAAAACGTGTGGTAGTACAAACAAATCACCAACTAAGTTAATATGCAGTGAAAAATAAATTTAACACGGTGAATTATTTATGAATGGGGAAAACCTCCAAGGCAAAAACCTCACTGGGTGATTTTAAGATCATTACTCCCTAGAATTTACTATTATCACAATAAGCGGTTACAAGTAAAGGAATCATAATACCTTATACCAACCTACAGTTGAACTCTTACCTCAATACCCAATTAGACTTGTTTTGTAGTGACAATCTCTTCTTTTCAATGCACGGCTCCTAGTACGTGACTAATCAATTGATGCACGGATTCCAATACACGACTTACTCACCAATTTGAGAAAGATGTTGGCTGCAAAGTTCTTCAATTCATCAACACGATGAAGATCACGAAACTTCTTGGTTACAAAACCCAACGGCTTACAAACGCAGCAGCTTTTTCAAGAGAAAGATGAACTAGGGCAAATTCTGTCTCTAGTCACAATTTGTATGAACAAAACTTTGCCTCACACTTACGAAACCTTTGACGGCCCTTAAAATAATTTTTATATATGTTTAGGGTTGTGAGAAAAGAAAACCTAAACAAGTATACACGTATTGGTATGAAATTAGATCTAAAAAACTGATTTTCATAAATATCAATAGATAGCTTATCTATCGAGCAGCTGTCGAGCATTGAGCTTACATAGCTTTTTAAATCTTGATAGATGCTATCTGTTGAGCTAGCTGTCCAGCTTTAAAAACCAGCACTTCTTCACTTAATTCTTGGACAGATTTGCATGACTTTAACACTTGGATTTAAAACCTTATTTCTTGAAGTATTAAATACATCCTAGATCTACCAAATTACAAGTAAAATGTGTTTTGTTAAAGGATTAGCCAATTCTATATTGACATATGTTCCTAACATGATTCATATATATCCTAACAAATAATAATGAGAAAAATGAGTGGTTAATATAACATAGTTGAGCTTGTACCCATTGGGTTTAAGTTTTTTAGTTTTAGGTTAAGTATGCCTCTTTATATATATTAACTACTTACGGAATCAAGATGTTTATCACCCCCAACAAGTTGTACTAGAGTTAATAAATAATTGAGGGCTCGTCGAAAAGAAAAGTGGTGAATAAAAGGTCATATGAGAGTTGATTGATAAGTGAGGGCTCGATAATGGATTTGGAAAAGAAAAGTGATGAATAAGAGATCACAAATGAGAGGAAGAAGACTAACCCTATGTTTAGATGGAGGGAGATATTCCAACCACCTCCTGAATAATAGACATTTTGGACACATGGTTAGATGACACCTAAAAATTGATGATCATTTTAGTTCTTAAACAAAAAAATAGGGCTCACATATTGTGGGCCCAAGTAAGGCACACGTACCCTACTTGAACCAATAAATGATCTAAAGACCCCATCCAAACTCTTGGGTGACCAACTCAAGTCTTCTTCCACTTCTTTGTCTTCTATCCCCGACAACACTACAAACCAAAATTACATTATTGATTCAATGATTACACACACACCAAAGCATCGTGGACATCACAGGTTGAACGAAAAAAAAAAAAAACTGTAATCTCAAATGCAACCTATCACATTATCCTCCCAGAACATAACCCCTTATTATGCCTTAATCAAGGATAACAATTATTCTTGATTCAGGCATAAACTAATCTGTTTTACTATTGTCTTTCGCATGCTATATTTACAGGATATGATAAATCCTTCTTTTCTTTTTTCTTTTTTTGAGGAAAAGACAAGCATGTTCTAAAATAAATCTAAAGTACCTTGATGAAATATTATCCCTAGCAACAATAGGAATAGCTATTCTGTCTAATTAAGTAGAGAACAATATTAAGTACTAACCTGGAAGCACCCTCCTGAGCTTAGAGCTGATCTTAGTTTCTCAAGTTCATTCTCTACTTCTTTAGGATCATGTGATGAAGATAGGGAGAAGATGCTGATATCGATTATAGGAGATAGGGAGAAGATGCTGATATCGATTATAGGAATTGAGGCTAGTGGATCAGAAGACTCTATAGATCCAAAGCTGCAATCTTTAACTATGTATTCTTGTGGTGGTTCTTCGCTATTGATGGACATTTCTTCCACACTCTTGGAAAATGTATCCATTTTAGCAGAAAGGAGGACTACTCTGTCAGTGACGTACACTGTCCGTGGGGTTACAGCTCACAAGACTATAGGAGCAAAATTAGTACAGTACCAAGAAGGAGGCACATGCCTTTCAAAGCTTTTGATGATTATGGATAAAAATTGGGTACCCATTCAGATGATAATGTATATAATATTCAATCCTTTTGATCATTACTTTAACAATATTAATATAATAGAGGAGTAATATAATTTGCCTAATTAGTAATTTTTAAGTGCTTTCGAAGTACGAAAGAAAATATCTTTTTATTTTTAATATTTATAATAAAGTTTATTCATTAAATTCATGTTAAAATTTACTATGAGTATATTTGGTTTGGTGGGTTTTAGGGAGGATGAAAAAAATAAAAGAGTGGAAAATATGAGAGAAAATGAGTAAAATCTCAAATTGAATAATAATGAGAAAAATAAGTAGTTAATATAATATAGTTGAACTTATTGTGGTAATAATAAACTAGTCATGCGCACAGGTGGACCTAATCTTGGACCATAGATCAAGCATTTTGTCCCATAGATAGAACTAATAAACGGATCGATGGGTTTATGATTTGTCCTGATTGGGTTTAGATTGGATTTGGGTTTGATCACGCTGGGTGGACTAGATTGTTATTCTTGTGACCCTTACTCTGAAACATGAAACATTTTCCCTCTTCGGATTTCAAAGGTTTCATTTGAATATTTGCTAACTCTCCACTGCCAAGATTGAAACTCACTCATCTTTTCATTTATCAACCCATTTAATCCAAATAAATAATATACAATAATTAGAAATATATCCATTTATTCAATCATTAATATTTAAATGGACGAACGGATCTTTACTAATACAATCCACAAGAGACAAAGGTACAAAAACTAGTATCTCACTGCATCAATTGGTCTCTTTCCCTGCTGGTAGTACTGGAAATAAGTATCAACATAATTCTTCACCTTTTTGTATAGTCTCGGCCTTGAGTCATTGAACAGCCTGCCTATTGGTTCAATCTCTTTATCAGAGTCTGGAGAACTGAACACTGCCAACGAAATCCTCTCCCTTTCTGAATTTGTCACTACTCTGTGCACTGGGCTCTTGAATATTCCATTACTCATTATCTGTGCATCACCCATTGTATCATACGAAACCAATTCTAAAACAAATTTACATATTCTCATAGGCAAAGTTTCTAGTTGAAATTAACTGAATTGTACAACTTGGGTCATCAAAAGTGAACTTGGTGTGAGTGTAGATGTTGATTACTTTCGAATAGCTTAGAATATATAGTTGCTAGACACTGGGGGTTATGTTGAACATGTGAAAATCTCAGTACGTAGCTATTACCTCTGCTTGATCACCTATATTTATAAGAAGAGCCTGAGGAATGACTGGAACTCTGATCCACTGGTTGTCTTTCAGGAATTGGAGACCTTCCACCTCTTTGTCTTGCAAAACAAAGGTGATTGCTGATCCATCTGCATGTGGTTTAAGGCCAAGAACAAGATCGGGCCTTGGACATGGAGGATATAAGTTGAATCTTGCAAACATTGTTGGTTGTTGTCCCATCTGCTCCAAAAAGCAGGTATCCTGCAAATTTAGTGACTTTGCCATGGCTTTGAGGATGACTTCAGTTATGAGGCTCAACTCCATGGCATACTTGAGTAAAATATCCCTGCAGTTTTTTTTTTTTTTTGGGTAACTAATCAGTTTGACTTATAGTATTCAACCTGCATTTTCTATGGATGGAGAGCCAGCCATTCACTGCTGCCACCAAGGCACCAACCATATGTTATTATGGATGATTGTAGTGTTTTTTGGATGCTATGGAACACAAAATCAAGGTAAGGGGAAAATGATTGTTTTTAGGGATCTAAAGGTGTTAAAATCATTTTTCAGACATGTAGGGAAATAATTACTAGTGAAAACTCTGTGGTGGTATTGAATATTGATAGAATAAAACAGAAAGATTAAATTATACTTTTCACCATGAAATTTTGAGTTGTTTTCAATTTGGTCCTTTAATTTGAGATTTTTATTTTTATTTTTATTTTTTTTATTTTAGTCCATTAAGTTGATTTCAATTTCACAATTTTCCTTTCCTCCATCCTGATAACTCATCAGAGCGATAAGTGTCAGCAAAACAATGTTTTCTTTTTTCTTTATTTGTTTTAAAAAAATTTCTCTTCTCTCTTAACAGCCATATTAGTCACTCAGGAGATAGATGGAAGAATCATTTTGAAAATGAAATCAAATTTGGTGGACTAAAATGCATAATTTCAAACTTAAGAAATCAAAATGAAAATAATTAAAAAAATTTTAATACAAGATAAAAATTCTACTCTAGCCTAATCTAAATGTATATATATATATATATATATATATAACTCTCTCTTAATCAATTCATACATATATGTGTTTGAATCCCGGTCTTTGCCTCTCTCACTTTACAAGCATTTATATTTATGGAGTAACCATCGCACTAAGGATGTGCGGTGATAATAATTTTAAACTTTGTAAGTGTCAAAATTTATGCCATTGAAATTTGTAATGAATGACCATTAATTGCTGTTGTATTCTTTATTCAGAAGGAAACAAAATATGATTACCTGGAATCTGTGGGATTTTCAGGCCAAAATGTGAACTTTCGTTGGTCTTCTGGGTTAACCATGAGATACAATCGGTCAGTCCAATCAAGTATTTGGTGGTCTGAAAAGATAATATCATTTCCATAACCTTCAATTTTGCTGGCTTCTCTGGAGTATTTACGCTTCTCATCCATTGGAAGTGAAAAGAATTGCTTGGTAACTTCATGGACTTTGTCTAGAAATGAACTTGTTATTCCATGATTTATTGCCTGAAACTCCAAAACCAACTCTTGAGTATGTTATAAATGTTAGGTTCTAAAGATTTAGGATTAAATGTTTAGATTCCTATTTTGTTTATGTTGGCAAACTAAGAGGTGTTAGACACTGCTCAAGATTGTACAAATTAAGTTTCAAGAACATTCAAGCTGCAGAAAGGAGAGTTCAAGTTCAGTGAAGCATGACTGATCGAAAATTAATTTGACCGATCGAAAAATCGCAATAAATCAGATTTTGCAAAGTTTAAATTAGGTCCACACTCGCGAAAACGTTTAGGGTTTCAGTCCAACACTCCTAAGTATAAAATGAAAACACTAACTACGTTTTGAAGACTCTTGGAAGACTTTGAGTTACTCTTATGAGATTTAAGAGATTCTGTAACCTTCTAACTTGAACAAGAACTTCAATCAAGTGCTAGTAGAATTTAGTTGCTGTTATAAGATCAACAACTGGTGATCTAAACCTTTGAGTGGGATCTCAAAGTCATAAGCATGGGAGCTTGTATGCTACAAATCCGAGAGAGAAGAGTCCCTGGAGTCAAAGCTTGAACGTGATCGTGTGAGTAAGTTCTACTAGTGGTAGCAATAGATTTAGGGTTAAATCTTTTGTAAATTTCAATTCTTTCTAGTGGGTTTGTTTATCTTGAGGATAGTTAAGTCAAATCATTCTCATGTTTTTACCTTGAGACGGTTTGTTTTATTAGTTTTCCTGAGTGATCATATTTGTGTGTTATTTTCTTTTCTGCTGTGCATTATATGATATTTTGTTGTTTAATCTAGATCTCATAATTAACCTAAGTAAACACTTGACTTATTCATTAGGTTAAAAATGTTTTTAAAGGGGTCTAAACAAGCAAACAATAAGAGTGATGAAAGGTCTATATTATTTTTTGGCTGAAAGATGACAATGGTTGAGACTAGACCATTTCAAAAGTTAGAAGTATGAAACGCGCGTGGAAAAAATAGAATCCATAACTTATTACTCTCTTTTTTGATAATCTATAACTTATTACTTAAATTAAGATAGCATACGAGTATCATTATGGTCAATTTTAAGCTTTGAACTGATTTCCTTCCATTCAGATATATACTTGATTATTTTTGAGATGATTTAGAGTGTCAAAATTCATAATATATAAAATAAATAATCAATATATGTGTATATATATATATATTAAAAATAAAAAAAAATAAAAAAAAAACAAAAAAAACAAACAAGCTAGCGGTTCTAAACAATGAAGTACTTGTAGCTTAGTTAGAGAGCCTAAAATTGTCATTTAAATTTGAGTCTCCATGTCCAAATATAACTATGTGAACCTGATAACTCTATAGAACAATACATATATAGGTTGTTGTTAATCAGTAAGTGCTATGAAATCAAACCTGAAAGCAACCCCATGAACTGAGAGCAGACCGAAGCTTCTCTAGCTCTTCTGCTACTGTGGTTGCCGAAGATTGGAGGACACCAAGGTCTATGACTGGAATTTCATTCAGAGGAGTATGAACATCAGCCACTCCTCCTGTACTGTTTTTATAAACATAATTATCTGGTGGCTGTCCATCATTGATGACCAGTTCTTGGACACTTTATGATAGTAAATCTTCCTTGGTAGCCTTATTAGGAGTGGGAGATTCAGCCATGTCTCTGCTGGAAGCAGCCATATACATACATACAACTAAGGAACACTTACACAGAGTCTTGGTTGATGTCATCTCTAAGGATAAGCACATGACGCAACATGGATACTCATAAAACACTAGGATACAACTTTAGTAAAAGTACCGCATACACATTTGTGGCGGTTCTTAATCGCCGCTATAGATTACTCAGGGTATACGGTCAGTTTATTGCGGCAGTTTGATTACTGCTGCTATAGGTGTACTTTTTTGGGGCGATTCTTATTAAGAGCTATAAAAAAGGCCTAGAATATCATCAAATTTTTGTAGTGAAGGTGAATCATACATGGCCTTATAAAAAAGTATTAACACTTTCCTAGTAGGGTAGATTTGTTTCCCCCTCTTTAGAATCAATTTCATTAAAAATAATTAATTTTGTTAATTTAATGATAATCGACAATATTTTGACAAAATTGTTCTCAATTAGTTTTACTCTAGTGCTATGCTATATAACTTAATAATTTAAATTGTGCAATAAAAAGCTTTAGTTGATCCTTGAACTATGTGATAGAGTTTAATTTGGTCTCTAATTCCAAATTTCCAATAATAGTTGATATTAAATTAAAAATTCTTGGTTTGCTAAGAGCAAGACAAGCAACACAACAAGGAGGTTACATCATATCATATCATATACTATATAATAAAAGTTGGGCTTAGTAGTTATAGTTGGGCCAAGTGGCTACTCTAAGCATAGTTTAGTAAATTAATTTTATATTATTTGTTAGACTATATTTTCTCAAATTAAGGGATAATATCTAACAATTTTTTAATTTACTTAAGACTTTTTTATTTAAATTTTAACAAATTTAAATTCTATTTAAATTAAAAGTCTACTATGAAAATTTTTAAACTTAAATCTCAAACAATAACAACCCACGTTTTCTTTCTCCAAAAAAAAACCCACGTTTTGACTTCTACTCCAACTAATAGTCTATTATCAATATTTTAAGAACAACTAATTAGTAAATTAGTTTTATACATTTAAACTTCAACAAATTTAAATTCCATTCAAACAAAATTTCTATTATAAAAAATTCTAAACTTAAATCCAAACAACAACCTACATTTTCTTTCTCAACAAAAAAAAAAAAAATCATTTTGACTTCTACTCCAACTAAAACTCTATTATCAATATTTTAAGAACAACTAATTACTAAATTAATTTTATATATTATTTGTTATAATATATTTTTCTCAAATTAAGGGATAACATTTAAAACTATTTAATTTAAATAAAATTAAAAGTCTACCATTAAAATTTTCTAAACTTAAATCCCACACAACTCACATTTTTGTTTTTGTTTTTGTTTTTTTTTTTTTTTTTTTTTTTTTTCCTTAAGTTGCATCATATTAAATAAATATTTTATTAGTATATTAAGCTACAAGGCTAGCTCTTCACTAAGGAATAAGATTTAAAAATAATTTAAATAAAACTTTATCATCTAAGTTTTAGAAATTTAAATTCTACTCAAACTAATAGTCTATTTTCAAAATTTTCATATATATATATATATAAAGTCATGACTTTTTTTATATAATCTCTCCTAAGCAATAAAGTCATCCCTATAATTAAATCTCACACAATACACCCCATATTGTTGTATTTTTTTCACTTTTTTTTTCTCCAAAATGCAACTTGTAGGGATAAGGGCCAAAAATTGTATATTGGGCCTTGGGCTTTGGACGAGGACGTTAATTGGTCCAAGGATGAATAAACAATAGTGAGGGTGTTAAGTTCAAAGTCTTAAAAGTAACATGCAAGTAGAAAAGTTAGGAAATGTGGTCCAAGGAGGAGTGTCTCCTCGGATAAACAAAGCACAGGTCAAACATATATTCTATTACTCAAAGTGACCTTCTAGGAAGTTTCGTTGAGAGGGACGTGCATCGTGAACGTACTGGAAGAGTGGAAGCTAGGAAATATTTAAGGAAAAACTGCTACCATCACATTGAATGCTCTACAGCTAACTTTCTGGTCACATTTATGTGGAGAAGACCCCTAACAGTGCTGTCTTAGCTACCGCAACTCACAGAGAGCCAGAGAAGGTGTCTAATGGGACAAGCACTTAAGTAATGGCTCAAATGATCAACAAGTGTAGGATCAAGATAACGAAAAAGGGAACTATATAATGTAAGAGATCCTCCATGGATAGGGGATCGAAAAAAGGGAGAAGAAAGCACTGTAACAAGCAAAATCGTATTTGTAACTGTTTCCAATTAATATACACTAGAACTTACCTCCTCGGACCGGGCCAAGAGTGAATTTATTTAGGTCAATCATTCTGGTTTTTGTTTGATTATCTTTCAAATCTATTCTATCTGTTGTCTAACTCATTAGACCCTAGTTCTCTAACCCACTCTCTACAAATTTATTGTGTTGGGCTCACTGGGCCTATATCTTCTTATATTTTGGGTTTGGGTTTCAAAACGTGTCCTTACACAACTAATGCTTATGTTTTAATCTAATAAATTCATCTTAGTGATTTCTTTGCTTCTTAATTTGCGTGCAAGATATTATGCCAAAAGAAGTTTACTATAAAGAAGCAAAACAATTGACACCATTTAAGTTCTTGGTTCTCTTATGTAAGTTTTTAATTTTTTTACTCTCACTAGTCAGTAAATTAATTTTATATTATTTGTTAAGATATATTTACTCAAATTAAGAGATAATATTTAACAAATGTTTAATTTAGATAAAACTTTATCATTTAAATTTCAAAAAATTTAAATTCTATTCAAACTAAAAGTTTATATCTTCAAAAAACTATAAACTTAAATATTTTAAAAAATTTAAATTATATTCCAACTAAAAATATATTATAAAAAATTCTAAACTTAAATTTCAGATAACAACATATGTTTTCTTTTTCAAAAAAAAAAAAAAAACCTTTTGACTTCTACTCTAACTAAAAGTCTACTATCAACATTTTAAGAACAACTAATTAGTAAATTAATTTTATATTATTTTTATGATATATTCCCTCAAATTAAGGGATAATATTTAACAATTTTTTAATTTAAATAAAACTAAAAGTCTATCATCAAAATTTTCTAAGCTTAAATCCCACACAACTCATTTTTTTGTTTTAATTTTTTTCCTCAAGTTGCATCTTATTAACTTAGTACTTTATTAGGATATTATCCTATAGGACTCTTGACTAAGGGATAAGATTTAAAAAATAATTTAATTTTAATAAAAATTTATTACATACGTTTTAGAAATTTAAATTCTACTCCCACATTGTTGCATTTATTTATTTTTTTTTCACTTTTTTTTCCCAAGATGCAACTTACTCTTAATTATGTTTTAATTTGATAAATTAATCTTACTTATTGTTCTCTGCTTCTGATTTTACAGCCTAGTTATTATGCCAAAGGAATTTTCAATAAAAAAAAGAAAAAGAAAACTAAAACAATGGACACCCATTTAAGTTTTTGGTTCTCTTATGTAAGTTATTATTATTATTTTTTAATATTCTCAAATTTTGAACTCTTTTATGTATGTTTTGATTTTGGGTTTTGGTTATTATATTTAATTTGTGAGTGTGTTGATTTTTGTAATTAGACTATCACTAGGAAAAAAATTGTATTGAGAAACTATTTTGTTTATTATTATTTGTGCTAACTAGAGCATAGATTAAACATAACCCAAATATGAATTATCTCATATTAAGAAATTAACACAAAGTACAAAGAGAATTTTCAAATATAAAAATAGATTAACACAAATAAAGTCCAAACTCTAAACAATTAGAACTTAAATCAATTTTTTAATTATAATTATTTACGCATTTAATAATTTGTTGTTACTATTTATTTAATAATTTTATTTTAATTATTTTTAAAAAATTAATTTACATATGAATTTTCACCTAGCCGTGCATTGCACGGAAATAATAATAGTATATATAAAAGTACTAGAACATGGAAAAACATGAATTGTGAATGTCAATGTACTGAAATAATAATAGTAGTATATATAAAAGTACTAGAACATGGAAAAACATGAAATGCAAATGTCGCATTTATTGGTCCATGTAATTGTGCATAAAAGAAGGACAAGTGGCATTGAAGCCATTATAGAAGTCAAAGGCCTTATCCAACAATTTGGAGCAATCAGATCTGCCTTAGGTTTCAGGGATTCATGATAGTTGTGCTTGTGTCCACAGATTTTCCCTTCACAATATCAGTTCAGTTTCCACGTTTGGAAGAAAAAACCAAATAGCCAATGTGTTAATATCAACTTAACATGACTGGCCTTTTTCTTAATTTGTAACATGCCTTCGCTTTATTATGCATTGATGTCTCAATCTGTTGCGCCCAGTGGCATCAGGATTTTTATCAGTAGATGTAAAATCTTTTAACTAAAAATATAAATCAAATACATGGATTTGATATTATTTATAAAAAGTTTCTGTACTTCAAATCAATAATTCATTAAAATTTGAAAGGAACTATCTATATCTAACAAAATTATACTCCATGGATTTTCCTATACTAAATTGCCATAATATTCTCCCTAAATCTATCTATATAATATATATATATATATATTTTTTTTTTTTTTAATTTTTGAGAAATAATTACAACATGCTGCTAACCTCGCAGCTCAAACTCTTTCCCCCTAGACCTCCAAGCATTTTGTGCATGGGGAGGTGCCAATTCAGTTATAAGGCCTTTGGCATATAATATTTAAAAACTGAAACATAACATTTATTGTTGTTACGCTTATGTTGAGTCACATAGCGTAACATTTCAGTTTATTTTGGTCCATTTCTGTACATTTGGTCTAGTTCGGTCCATTTCGGTCCATAGTGTTCTATTCGGTCCAATTTGATCCTTTCGGTCCACTTCAGTGATGCTTTGGGAGGAGAGGTTTGTGTAGAAAGAGAATTGATGTTTTATTAACAATTATGTCACATTCTCAACGTAATGTTGGTAAGTCATTGATAAAATTACATTTTTTTTTAATGTTTTTAAATTTAAAAACATTTTAAAAAAATACAAAACTTTAAAGTTTTGTATTTTTTTGGTAATATAATAAATAATAGATTTACTTATATCCGCTTCATCTTTAGGTTATTCAGGACGTATAGAAAATGAACTGTTTATATGGAGTACTAAAAACAAATTTCAACCACACATTATGTTATTTACAATTTTTTTTACCTTTATATAATAATTGATGTAAAATGCATTATGTTTCCTTAAAAAAATAAAAAATAAAAAATAAAAACTTACAAAATTTAAAACATTTTCAAATAACAAATATAGATAGCTTATGATAATTTTTAGACCTCTTAAAACGCAATTGTATTAACCTAGTTAATTAGCCAAGTTATTACTTAGTCCAAATTCCAAATCTAGGTTATCACAATCAAACAATCATATCATGCACAGTAGCGGAAAGATAAATAACACAATGATATGATCGCTCAGGAAACCAAACAGGTAAAAACTTAGGGAAAATTTAATCTAACTATCCTCATGGTAAACCTGAATCCACTATGAAATAATCGAAGTTTTACAATAAGACTTAGACCACTAACATCTTATTGCTACCCACTAGTAGAAACTTACTGACACGACCATATGCAAGCTCCGAGACCACGGACTCCTTCTTTCTTGGATTCTCCAGCAAGTACAAGCACATCCGCTTGTGTTTCTTTAAGTTCTTATGGCAGCAACTGAATGATCATCAAGTTCTTGAACGAATCTCTTTCTTGATAATCATAAACTTGTGTAAAGGAAAGCTCCTCACAGATTTCACAAGAGATTTACACAAACAGCAATATGAGCAACCTTAAAACGTGGTTAGGGTTTGCCTTATATACTTAGAGCAAAAATACAAAACCCTAAACGTTTTAGATGAACTACGGCTGAGTTGGAATTCTGTAGAAAAACGCATTCTGCCCGAATTTCGAATGATCGAGCCTAAGCTTCGATCGATCGAACCAGGCCGAATTGCACTTTTAATTCTACATCAACTTAGATCCAACTTTACATAAATGACACAACTTTGAGCAAGTCTAAACACGACTAAATATCTTGTTTTGATCATGGTTTGCCAACAATACACATTAGAGTTCTAAATACATAAGTTCCTAAGTCTTTAGAACCTAATAGCTTAATTTAAAAAATCTAATATATTGTATCAATTATACTTTGTTAGAAAATAATCACATCATTTTAAGAAGGATTTGGGACTAATACTTATAAGTCTCTTTTGCTATTTTCATTTTTTACTTAACAAGAAAATAAATTATTAAATTTTTCCATGCATCGTGACTAGTTTCCAGTAAAATAATGAAAAGGGGGATAGAAAAACTTAAACTATTTCCCAAAGTTGAAAAAGTAGACAAGAAAGACACTTTATTCATAAGTTGCAATCTACATATCAGAAAGTGAATTAAAGCCACTTCTGACATTCATAGAAATGTAGATAAAGTATCAGAATACCATATAATTCCATAGTTTTACCATCAACTTGCTTCAACACTAGAATAGATAAGCAGGAAGAAAATTTAAATTTTTGCTTCCTCGAGCGCTACTTTCCCTTTCTGAAAGCATTCATAGTTGAAAGCAGCGAAGTTTTTCACATTTCTGTATAGCCTTGGCCTTTTCTCGTCTATCAATTGTTCCACAGGTCCAATCTCTTTATCCGGCTCTGGTTCATTAAACGTGGCCACAGATATCCTCAGCTTGTCTGTGTTAGTCAATACCCTGTGCAGTGGGCTCTTGAAAATTCCATTGCTCATTATCTGCATGAATTCATATACAACAAACTACATATATATCAAACTTGTAAATTTCTTTTATAGGTTAGGCGTGTTAGTGCATATTAATTGATTGCAACTATAACATGTCAGTATTATGAATCTTTATTAGTTTAAATATTTTTAAATATTGAATGAATATCACAGTACTTTGAATGAAGGTGACATTTCTTTGCATGCAAAACTTGCTTAAGTGCTACTAAGTGACCCTCCAACTGGCTAAGTCATACCTGCATTTGATCCCCAAGATTGACAACAAGAGCATGAGGAATTACAGGAACGTTAATCCATTTGTCATCTTTGAAAATTTGAAGACCTCCTACTTCATCATCTTGCAAGAGAACTGTGGTTGCTGATCTATCTGAATGAGCTTTGACACCTAGAACCATATCAGGTCTAGAACAAGGTGGATAGAAGTTAAATCTTGCTTTTATCATTGAGTTCTCTCCAAACTGGCTTGAGAAGCTGCCCTCTACCAAATTCAGAGACTTTTCCATGGCCTTAAAGAGTATATCCATCACACCCTTCAACTTCACAGCATATTCATGTAAAATATCTCTGTAAAATTAAATAAAGGATTAATCACCAACAATATGAAAAAGGACTATATCTATGGAAATGCTTCACCATGTTAATCTAAGTCAGAAAATGCTAGACAAAGGATAAAAAAACGAAGTGAAATGTTAATACTACTACTAGTTTTATTAGAAACTGTTTAAAAATTCACATGATAATAAATGTGATTGACTGATTGGTGCCACATTAACAACGTAACAATTGAATTTTTTTAATTACTTTTTTTATAAACTGAATAGAAATAAAAAAAAGTATATTAAACATACTTGAAATCACTTGGATTTTCTGGCCAAAAATTGAGCCTTCTTTGATCTTCTGGGAAGACCTTAAGAGATAAGCGACTGCTCCAGTCAAGGATTTGCTTTTCTGAAACTACTCGGTCTTGCCCATAACCTTCAACCTCATTAGCTGCTCGGGAGTACTTATGTTTTTCTTCTGCTGGAAGTACAAAAAATTGTTTTGCGACTTCGCGTAACTTGTCAAGTAGTGAACTTGGAATTCCATGACCTATTGCCTGAGGCTCAAAGGTAACTTTAAGACAAGTTCTTATAGAAAAAGAAATGCACAAATTCGATTCATTTCTTTTAGGATCTAAACATATTATTCAATCCAGATAAACGTTCAAATGTCTATCTGAAAAGTTTCTAATTGTTTTCTTTCTAGACTCTAGTGCATGCAAGCACGGTTTTTGTTTTTTTGTTTTGTTTTGTTTTTTGCATTCAATAGTTGGAGGCGGAGATTTGAATCATGAATGCTTTTGTTTGGAAATAACATAACATGTTAGTTGAGCTACAATGCTCTTGGACATATGAATAGGTTTAAAGTTTTGATTGTTGAGTTACAAGGCTCTTGATCATATGAATACGTTTATGATATAAGGTCTAACATAACTATTTATATGTCCAAGGGCCTTGTACATGAAAGCACAGTTTTTGTGTTTTTTTTTTTTTTTTTTTTTGCATTCAATAGTTGGAGGCAGAGATTTGAATCATGAATGCTTTTGTTGGAAATAATATAACATGTTAGTTGAGCTACAAGACTCTTGGACATATGAATAGGTTTATGATATAAAGTCTTGATTGTTGAGTTACAAGACTCTTGATCATATGAATACGTTTGTGATATAAGGTCTAACATAACTAATATTGGTTTTTACTATGGTTTTAATACCATTACAGATTCTAGATTTGGCAGTGGCTCATGCTCAAATGCATCTAATATTCTAATCACATTACCCTCCTAGTACATAATCCTTATTTTGCCTTGAATCAAGAAATATCAATTATTATTGATTTAGGCATAATCAGGGCCCAACTTCTCTTTTATATCTAGAGAGACCTTCTGTACAAATTTGATAACTGGGAGAGTAGGGATCTGAACCATAGATGTCCCAATTGGAAACATTACATGGTATCAATTGACTCTTGACTAAATGCTTTGATGAAATACTTTTCCTAGTAACAAAAAGGATAGCTATTCTGCCTAATGTAGCAGAGAACTTTCGGTGAAAATTTTCAAGTTAATATAAGTCCTAACCTGGAAGCATCCTCCTGAGCTCAGAGCTGATCTTAGTTTCTCAAGTTCATTCTCTACTTCTTTCGAATCATGTGATGAAGATAGGGAGAAGATGTTGATATCAATGATAGGAATTGAGCCTAGTGATGGATCAGAAGACTCTATAGATCCAAAACTGCTATCTTTAACAATGTATTCTTGTGGTGGTTCTTCGCTATTGATGGACATTTCTTCCACACTCTTGGACATTTCAGCAGAAGGGAGAACTATGCTGTCAGTGACGTATACTGTGTCCATGGTGTTACAACTATACAAGGCTATAGGAATAGGAGCAAACCTAGTCAGCTGGGCTAATATATCTAAAGTAGGACTCCACTAGAGAGACTTTAAAATCAAGGGGGTCCAGGGTACATGATTTTAAAGCTTTTTCAGTGCCTGAATCTGTGAGCAGATGTCTCATTTTGATCATCACCTCAACAATATTCTTATAATATAGGGTGTGTTTGGATAGAACTTATTTTGCTGAAACTGAAAACTGAAAACTGAAAACACTGTAGCAAAATAATTTTTAAATGTGTGAATAGTGCTGTGAGACCCATTTTTAATGAAAAAATTGATAAAAAATGAAATTTGTTGGTCCATTAACAGTGCATTCGTGCACTGTTCATAACTGACCAGTCAAAAGTTGCGGCTATTGTTGCATGAACAGTAGTCGCTTGTGGGAAAAACGCGTGAAAAAAAAAAAAAAAAAAAAAAGGAAAACGCAGAAACGCAACGCTATCCAAACCAGGCCATAATGTGCCCAACGGGGTCTTTTTGCTTTTGTCTTTTAACTGGATCAATTTATAACCTTATTAATTTCATTTCTAAAATGTTTTTCTTGAATAAAGTGCAGACCCACTTGTCTGAATCATCCTTATTACAAGGCGCCATGGATCAGAAAGATGTATTATTATCTACTTTTTTTCCCGATGAATTGGTCGGTCAGAAAGAGATTAGTTAAATCAAGTTGCTCGTCTGTTTGCTGTATATTATATTATCACGTTGGAGATTACTATAATGATACCCATTAGGAAGATAAATTAGCTCCAAACTTCACTTTCCGTTAGATTATAATATGTGTAAGGCATACATATGGACTATAATATTCATTGCATTGACAAAATGGTCTCTGTGTCTCTCCCCTTTAAGTTTTCTTGCGACTTGCTCAAACTACCTCCAGCAAATTGCTCATCCTTTTGCTTTATTGTATTTATCACATGTTCTATACTTCTATTAGATTAGTATAATGATCACACCAACCAAGAAGATTTATAGCTCTAATCAAAGTTTTCGTTCCATTGGCTTTTTATACTTTGACGTATATACATGGAAAGAAAAGAAAAAGACATGAAAACTATGAACGAATTACCTCACAAAGTAGAAAAAGCTTGACAATAAAAACACCCAGTTACCATCTACTAACCATGTTAATGGTCAACTAAACCCCTCTTCTAACATTTTACAGTTGAGGCGAGTTAGCTTTTACTAAATGTACTTTGTTAAACAAGCATCATAATATCACAAAATTCCATACTTTTACCATCAACTCGATGAAGAGTACAGAACAGATCATAAGCACAGTGAGAAATTGAAAAACTTGCATTCAGCACTCCCATTGTCATAATTACAAACCAAGCAATTTTCACCTCACAGTTCAAAGAAACGTCAACTTTACCAGTCACAACGCTTTAGAAAATAAAATGACAAAACCATCATTTTCTACTCAGAATTATTGAACTGGCCTTCCCTATCTTTTATTCTAAATCCTATGTTGATTGCAATCTACATTGTACAATCGAAAGTCGAAACCCATATCACCAGTGACAGAGCAGCTTTAGATCCAACAATAGTTCCTAAAACAGCTAAACTATCACCACATTTTGTAGAGAATACAGGTATGAGTAAAATCTCAAATTGAATAATAATGAGAAAAATAATTGGCTAATATAACACGGTTAAGCTTGTACCCATTGGGTTTAAGTCTTTTAGGCTAAGTGTATCTCTTTATATTATATTAACTACTCACGGAGTCAAGATGTTTATCTCCTGCCAACAAGTTTTACCAGGGTTGATTAATAACGAAAAGAAAAGTGATGGATAAGAGATCATAAGAGAGTTGATTGATAAGTGAGGGCTCGATAATGACTTTGAAAAAGAAAAGTGATGGATAAGAGGTCACAAGGGAGAGGACGAAGACTAACTCTATGTTTGGATGGAGGGAGATATTCCAACCACCTCATTTTGGACACATGATTAGATGACACCTAAAAATAAGATGATCATTTTAGTTCTTAAACCAAAAACTAGGACCCACATATTGTGGGCCCAAGTAAGGTACACGTGCCCCACAAGAACCAAGAAATGATCTAAAGACCCCATCCAAACTTTAGTGAGACCAACTCAAGTCCTCCCAAATATACCCGGTCCAGTGGTCTTTGCCCATACTTCTTCCTCTTCTTCTTTTTCTTCTTTCCCCGACAACACTACCAATCAAAATTAAATTATTGATTCAGTGATTACACACACACCAAATCATCGTGGACATCATAGGTTAAACGAATAAAAAAAAAAAAAATGTTAACCTCAAATGCATCCTATCACATTATCCTCTCTGTACATAACCCCTTATTATGCCTTAATCAAGGATAACAATTATTCTTGATTCAGGCATAAACTAGTCTGTTTACTATTGTCTTTCGCATGTTATATTTACAGGATATGATAAATCCTTCTTTTTTCTTTTTTGAGGAAAAGAAAAGCAGGTTCTAAAAAAATCTAAAGTACCTTGATGAAATATTATCCTTAGCAACAATAAGAATAGCTATTCTGTCTAATTAAGTCAATATTAAGAACTAACCTGGAAGCACCCTCCTGAGCTTAGAGCTGATCTTAGTTTCTCAAGTTCATTCTCTACTTCTTTAGGATCATGAGATGAAGATAGGGAGAAGATGCTGAGATCGATTACAGGAATTGAGCCTGGTGATGGATCAGAAGACTCTATAGATCCAAAGCTGCAATCTTTAACAACGTATTCTTGTGGTGGTTCTTCGCTATTGATGGACATTTCTTCCACACTCTTGGAAAATGTATCCATTTTAGCAGAATGGTGGACTACTCTGTCAGTGACGTACACCGTCCGTGAAGTTACAGCTCACAAGACTTTAGGAGCAAAATTAGTACAGTACCAAGAAGAGGGAAGCACATGCCTTTAAAGCTTTTGCCTTTTGATGATTATGGACAAAAATTGGGTACCCATTCAGATGATAATTTATTAATTTATATTCAATCCTTCCCAATAAAAAAAATAATAATGTATATTCAATCCTTTTGATCATTACTTTATTTATTTATTTTATTTTTTTATTTTGATGAGGATCATTACTTTAACAATATTCATATAATATAGGAGTAATATAATATGTCTAACGAGTAATTCTTAGATACTTCTGGAGTACGAAAAATTGTATTATCTTCTCTCACATTCATGACCACGAAAAATGATGTTGCATTCTCTCACATTCATAGTGGCCATGAATGTGAGAGAAGAGAACACCATATTCTTATACTCTAAGAATACTTAAAAAAATTTCGTGTCAAACATGTTCTTTTTGTTTTTGTTGTTTACCTTGGTTAATCTATAACCACGTTTTATTTTTAAAATATTTTTCTTTTATAATTCAGACCCACTTGTCTAAATCGTCCTTAATTATAACAAGGCGCCATGGCAAGACAAATTTATGTTTTCCATTGGATTATACTAATATTTAGCAAGCATGGATCCATGGTTTTCAGACCTAGACTATTCAATAAACCGTAAAAGAAAGAAGTTCAAGATTTTTAAAATCAAACCGTAATAACATCATAATTAATTTAATAATTATTTAAATATAAATAAATATATTTGTGAGATATAGAAATTTAATAAGGTAATAATGCCACATGTCATACCCAAGGCCGAGGAGGCCAATACAGTTCCAAGGAGTCCATACACTCGGACGGTAAAGCCGGAGAGGCGAGCTATGGCCACGTCAATGGCACATTACTAGAGGGGCCACACTATAGAGGAAGAGCTTTAAAGAGGGGGTTAGCCCTGACGTAATTGGAGGGATGGTAGCTGTTACCACATTTAATGCACCCCACCAAAACCCCCTGGCCGTATTTATGTGGAAAAGATCAATGAATAATGCTGTTTTGGTTGCCGCAACTCATAGAAGACTTGGGAGAGCGTATGATGGGACAAACACTTAAGTAATGGGCTGCATAATCAACAAATGGAGGGTCAAGATCAGCCAAAAGAGGCTATATAATAGAAATCCTCTAGGGAAGGGGGAGGTTCATCAAAGAATCTGAAAAACACTGTAACACAAAGAACTAAAATTTTAGTCAAGTCTAAGAAAAATATACTCAAGAACTACTCTTCTTGGACTTTGTCGAGGAAGGATTTCTTTACATAAAACCTATTTTTCTTTGTTTTATTTCAATCTTTAATCCATTATAAGCGTTGTCCAACTCACTAAAACCTAGTTTTCAACCCACTCTCTAAAAATTCTTTATATTGGGTTCTTTGGGCCTTAATCCTATTACCTTGTGGGCTTATGATCCAAAACCTGCCCCTTCAATATTAAGTTAGTTAAATAGAAAATTTAAATAAAATAATCTAATTAAATATGGAACTCTATATTTCAAATATATTTTTTCATATCATAACTTTCAAAAAACAAATAAGAAATATCAAATCCTAAGCAAATTTAAATATAATATTTATTTATTTATATATTGATTAGTTAAACTTGTGATAATAACAATAATAATAATTATTATTATATAAGAATTAGAAAGACACTCAAATAAAATAAAATAAGATTTTTATATTATTTAATAATTTTAAATTGAAATAATTATTTAATAATTATTATATACTTCACTGTAAATATTAATTAAAATTAGAGCAATGATAGTACCATAACATTTTATGCAAACTAGTTGATGTCCTGTGCAATGCATAGGTACCGTATATATTTATTTTTAAAAGATTTTATAAAAAACTATATATTTTTTACATGAAATATCTTTATAACCATGCATAATAATTATTATTAATATTGCTTCCTTTACCTTTGCTCCCAACCATGAATTACCTTCCTCGTTAGATTAAATCAAAACTCCTGCTTTGCTTTATTCTTTAAAAGTAATTCTATCAAAGTTTATTTTGAAGGACAACTTTTAAGGAGGTTGTTATTTATATTTGATTGGACAAATATGTAATGACAAATAATTAGATTATCCAATCCATTGAATCTTATTCTTACAATTTTACATTGAACTTAGTTCTTGAAGGACAACTCTTAAGGATGTTGATATTTATGCTTAACTGGTTAAATGTGTAGAGACAAATAATCATATTATACCCAATCCATTGAATCTAACTCTTGCAATTCTACTTTGAACTTTGTTCTCATGCAGGAAAAAAGTAAATTGAAAAGTTGTCATTGACTCTATCTAAAGCATTTAAAGAATAAAAGCATATTAAAGATTTAAGTTGTTTGACTAATTTAAAACATCAACCCATTGTTTGGAATACAATGGGAAGAGCATAGTTTTTGTTAAACTCTTGATTGCATGTGTATCAATTGTTGCCAAAAAAACTAAATATGAGCAAGCTAATATCATAATTCAAACCAATAGTAAAAAATTAAAATAAATAAAAACATTTTTGAGTATGGCTTAATACATTCTCACATTCATGGAATGACAAATCAATAGATACTAATTTAACTGATTACACTATTTGTATTTTTAATCCATTGGAGTATCTTGCAAACTTGCAATAACATAAGCGCTTGTTGAATAAAATCTCTCTAATAAAACAACTTACATATCTCAAGATATGACACTACCAAGCTGCCCTTGATGGTTCTTTCTGCCAAAATCAATCTTGAGCACAAAAACTTCAAAACTACACATTAAAATTATTAGTTACAATGTAAAAAGATTATACTGCATGCATTTTTTATATTTTTAAGAAATGCTTTTTTAAATTGTTCTTGGTCATTTAGTAACTTTAGCTTAGTGAGGTAAATGTCAGTATACTTAATTTATTTATATTAGATTATGTTTGTGTGGTTTCTCCTCAAACATGTTTCTTTTTGCAATCATCAAAGTGTTTATGATGGCTAAACTTTTTAAACCTAAAAAGAAAATGAAGCACATAACAACCTCAATTTTAATATATCTTTACAAAAGTTACCCTTTTGAATGTATAAGATCAACCAACAAACACAATAGAATCAAATTGTATATAATGAAATTGAAGCATAAGCTTAACACCTATACTAACTTGAAAAACCAAAAGGGAAAAGGACCAAGAAAACAACAGTCACGCTCATTCCATTGAAGTTGAAATAATAGATCCTTCTACACATATTGAATACATTGATGAGTTTAGAAAGTTTTATATCTATCAAAAACAAAATGTAGAAACAAAAATAATTAGAAAAACCCCATAAGTTTGTTATGCTTAAAATTAACCCAAAAAAAAAAAAAAAACTAAATTTTGACAATCTTAATCTATTACTAGAACTTGATAAAAATCATAATTAGCAAATAAAAAAATGGCATAAAGAGCATCTTATTATATGACTATATTAATTTATAGAGCCCCAAGCCCCAAAAGCCCATAAGAATGATAATTAGCAAAAGAAAAGTGTATGTAAGTGAAAGAGAATCTAAGTATCAATTTATAAAAATAAATAAATAAATAAAATTATCATATAGAACCACGACCATTATGACATGAAGCAAGTGGAAGATGAGCATTATTGTTGTTTATTATCCCAAGTGAATAAACATATGATTTTTTGGAAAATTCATGTGTTCTTGAATAATCTAAATGCTATTTCAGTTTGTGCAAATTATAGAACATAGAATTGGTAATTTAGCAACATAGGCATAAGAAAAGGCATGTAGTGGTTTAGGAAGAGTAGGCAGTTAGTTATAAGAGAAGAGGAGTAGGCATAAACATAAGAAAACCTTTGGCCGGAGGTATAAGGAAAACAAAGAGTTTTTGATTATTAACATCCCTCTATCTTATCCATTAGTCTTATTTATTACTAATTGAGATTTATTGAGTTTAGTAAATAACTGATGTGGCATTTAATAAATGTAATAAATTGAGAATGATGTGTTTTATTTAACCAAAAAAAAAAAAAAAAAGTTCAATTATCTTTTCAAAGAAAGTGCCACTTAGCAAAACCTCATGTTCTCCTACATGAGATCTCTACTTTTATGTATATATTGATTGATTTTGCCACAATTTGCCACGTGACAAGATGTGAGTGATATAAATGTTGACTCACAATTTTTTTTTCATTACTCACATTTTGTCATGTGTCAAATTATAGCAAAAAATTTTATAAAATATTGTGATACTAACATTACTCTTAAAAATACTTAAAATATTTATTGCATCTATCAATGCACGTCACATCATGTTGGGCTAAGCTGAAAAAAGATTTAAGAATAATGCTAGAAATACAAACTATTTTACAAAAAAATTTACAAACTGCTGATGTAGTGAGTGATTATTGGTAAATAAAAAAGTGATATTAATGATGTCCTTAGATGAAAACCAATAAAAAGTTGGTCACATCAGTATGTTATATAAATGTTGCAAAATAGTTTGTGCATGTAATATTAGTCAAAGATCTAAATCTAATGGCTGAAAATTTTTTCTTTTATTAAAATATTAAAACCTTTCATCATTTCCAATGCTAGCCACTTGAAGGGCTTAGGAATTCAAAAAGAATACAAAAGAAAGAAAGAGAAACACATAGTAGTATATTCAGTGAAAAAGAGAGGAAATGATAGACTAATGGAGATGAACAAAAGAAAGAGAAGAAGAAGGAGAAGAAGTAGCAACAGAAGACGAAGGCGTGATCGGCGATTGTGTTGGCAACCTACTGCTTCAACTGGCCACAAACCCTGCTTCATTATCTTCTTCTTCTCTAGTTCTTTTTTTTTTTTTTTCCTTTTTTTTTTCCTTTTTTTTTTTTTTTCCTTTTTTCCTTACAAATCCCGTTATTCAAGATCTAAAAAATAAATAGTTCATGTTGGCCGAATCTTTAATTTTGGCCGGAATGGGCCGAAACAAAAAGGAACCACGAGAACCGTTCACGATTCTACGAACCATGCGGTTTGACCACAGTTCGCACGCATCCATGCTTTTTTGGCATAGAGAGGTTCTTATGGTTAAAAGAACCGCAAAAATGAAGGGTTCACAGTTAACCGGTTAACCGGGTTGGACCTTATGGTCCGGTCCAGATTTCAAAACCATGCATGGATCAATAAGATAAGCTAGTAGCAAATTTTTTCCCGATAAATTGGTAAGAAAGAGATTAGCTCAATCCAGCTGCTTGTTTGTTTGCTTTATTATTTTTGATAAGCAACAATTTTATTAACAAAAAAACCATAAACAACCGCTAAAAAATCAAAATTCTAGCTTCTTGTTCAAGAGCTAATACATCATAAAATAATAATAATAATAATAATAATAATAATAATAATAATAATAATAAGGGGCAAACTTAAGAACAAACAAACTTGAATATTTGTTTTTGAAAGACCATGAAATCAAAACATGGGCAGCTTGATTATATTTATCATGTTAGGGATTAGTATTATATTGATCATTCCATAGCTCCAAACTTTGCTTTCCGTTGGATTATAATATTTATTTGGTGATTCTCAATAAAATATAGAATAAAAATATTATTTATTCCGCATGCATATGGATTATTATATTCAAATGAAAACTTACGAGATCAAAATGAGAAAAATGTAAACTTTTTAAAAAACAAAAATGACAATCAACCAAACTTTTTATTATATTCAAATGAAAACTTACGAGATCAAAATGACAAAAATGTAAACTTTTTAAAAAACCAAAATGACAATCAACCAAACTTAAAAGTGTAATTTATATTTTTGTCTATATTTACCACATGCTCTATACTTCTATTAGATTACTATAATGATCGCACCAACCAAGAAAATTTATAGCTCCAATTAAAATTTTCCTTATTTTTTTCAAATAAAAAAAGAGCTAAAATCTCAATTTGGTCCCTACATTTTGATAGTATCCAATTTGATCGCCTTTATTTTCAACTTGCAATCAATTTGATCCCTACCGTCAATTCACTTATAGAAATGACTGAAAATTGAAAAAAAGAAAAAAAAAAAAAAAAAGGACCAAATTGACTATTATCTAAATATAGAAACCAAATTGATAGTGACCAAAAAAATATAAGGCCCAAAATGATATTTTGATTATTTTCACCACAAAAGGGCAAATAAGATCCCACATTATCCTTTAATGACATCAAAAGATGTTCAGGAATATTAACCCTAGATTTCACAGTAATATGAGTTCAGTTCCACGTTTTGAAAGAAAAAGACCTATAGCCAGTGTTAATATATATCAGCATAAATTTATAGTATAAAACAAGGAATTTTGGGATAAAAAAACTTACGAATAATGTTTATTACACACAAATTGTGTAAAATAGTTTGTGTCCAACGAGTTCAACCCATAACGTAAACCATTTCGATCACAAAGTTGAAAAAACTAGACGAGAGAAAACTCACTTCATTCTTTGAGTTGTCATTTACGTACATACCAGAAATTAAGTGATATAAAGCCACTTCTGACATTCATAGAGATGTAGATTAAGATCCAATATATATGCTTTATTTTAAAGTAAGCAGCAGAATACCAAATGATTCTATACTCTCAACCATCAACTTTCTTCAATACCAGAATAGATAAGCAGGAAAAAAAAATTTAAATTCTTGCTTCCTCGAGTGCTACTTTCCCTTTCTGAAAGCATTCGTAGTTGATAGCAGCAAAGTTTTTCACATTTCTATACAACCTTGGCCTTTTCTCGTCTATCAATTGGTCCACAGGTCCAATCTCTTTATCCGGCTCTGGCTCATTAATCATCGCCACAGATATCCTCAGCTTGTCTGTGTTAGTCAACACCCTATGCAGTGGGCTCTTGAAAATTCCGTTGCTCATTATCTGCATGAATTCATATACAACAAACTACATATCAAAATTGTAAATTTCTTCCATAGGTTAGACATGCTAGTGCATATAATTGATTGCACTTATAACATGTCAGTATTATGAATCTTTACTAGTTTAAATATTCCTAAATATTGAATATCATCCTAGTTGGTATGAAGGTGAAACATTAATCTTGCCTGCAAAACTTGCTTAAGCGCTGCTAAGTGACTCTCTCCAACTGACTAATAAGACATACCTGCATTTGATCGCCAAGATTGACAAAAAGAGCATGAGGAATTACAGGAATGTTAATCCATGTGTCGTCTTTGAAAATTTGGAGGCCTCTTATTTCATCATCTTGCAAGAGAACTGTGGTTCCTGATCTATCTGAATGAGCTTTGAGGCCTAGAACCATATCAGGCCTAGAACAAGGTGGATAGAAGTTAAATCTAGCATGGAGTTGTGAGTTGTCTCCAAACTGGCTTGAGAAGATGCCCTCTACCAAATTCAGAGACTTTTCCATGGCCTTAAAGAGTATATCCATCATACCCTTCAACTTCACAGCATATTCATGTAAAATATCTCTGTAAAATCAAATAAAGGACCAATCACTAACAATATGAAAAAGGACTTTATCTATGGAAATGCTTCACCATGTTAATTAATCTTAAGTCAAAAAATGCTAGACAAAGGATAAAAAATAAAGTAAAATGTTAATAATACTACCTGTTTTAGTAGAAATGGATCAGACTTAGGTCCAGTGTCCCGTAGTACTAGACCCATTGAGATGATAACATGTATCTACTTTTGGACACGTGTTACCATATAACCGAGTCCAGTACACTAGATACACTGGACCTAAACCAAGTCCATTAGAAAATATTTAAAAATTAATGTGATAATAAATGTGATTGACTGATTAGTGCCATGTTAATAACATAACAATTAAATTTTTTTAATTACTTTTTTATACGTTGTAGTTTTTCGATATAAAATAGAAATTATACTCTAACCTAATTTAAATGTGTATGTGTGTGAAACTCCCTTCTAAAGATTTGAACCCCGACTTTTACCCCTCACACCCCACAAGCACTTCTACATATGGAGTGATCACCGCACCAAGGATGCGTGGTGGTTTTTATACGTTGTAGTTAAAAGTTGTAACACGTCAATTTACAAAGTTTATATATATAGTAACATTTGTAATATTCCTAACATTACTCAAATAAAATTACAAAAATTGTAATATGACATGTTCTGCTTCATCATTATAATATTACAAATTGTTCTATATAGAAATTTTAAAATGTGTATTAAAACATAGTTGAAATCACTTGGATTTTCTGGCCAAAAATTGAGCCTTCTTTGATCTTCTGGGAAGACCTTAAGAAATAGGCGACTGCTCCAGTTAAGGATTTGCTTTTCGAAACTTCTACGCCTTGCCCATACCCTTCCTCATTAGCTGCTCGGGAGTACTTATGCTTTTCTTCCGCTGGAAGTGCAAAAAAATTTCTTGCCACTTCACGTAACTTGTCAAGTAATGAACTTGGAATTCCATGACCTATTGCCTGAGGCTCAAAAGGTACACTTTAAGACAAGTTCTTATAGAAAAAGAAATGCACAAATTTGATTCATTTCTTTTCCGATCTAAACATATTATTCAATCCAAATAAATACTCAAATATCTATTAGACTCAAGTACAAACAAGCACAGTTTTTTTTTTTTTTTTTTTTCAATTCAATTCAATAGTTAGAGAGGGAGATTTAAATCATGAATGTTTTTGTTGGAAACAACATAAGATGTCAGTTGAGTTACATATCCTAGATTTGGCACATGCTCAAATGCATCTAATCAAATTACCCTCCTGGTACATAATCCGTTATTATGCCATGAATCAAGAAATATCAATTATTCTTGGTTTAGGCATAATCAAGCCCCTCAAGTCAACTTCTCTTGTATATTGTATATTTATAGAGACCTTTTGTGCTTGTATCATAATTCGATAACTAAAGAAGTGGGGATTTGAACCACAGATATTTTTGTTGGAAACATTACAAGTGTTAATTAAATTACAAGACTTTAATTTGAATATATGAATAGGTTTTTGATATAAGATCATGGCGTAACTGATGGAGGTTTTTTTTTTTTTTTTTTTTTTGAGAAACAACTGATAGAGGTTTTTAATATGGTTTTAATACTGTTACATATCCTAGATTTGACTCATGCTCAAATGCATCTAATCGCATTACCCTCTCTGTACATAATCCCTTATTATGCCCAAAATCAAGGAATATCAATTGTTCTTGATTAATCAGACATAATTTGGGCCCATAAATTAACCTCTCTTGTATATTTATAGAGACATTCTGTATCATACAGACAGAAATACAAAGATTAAATAGTTCTTGGTCTCTCTATTCTCTTCTCTTTTTCTCTCTCCCACATTTAATAGATTCTCTGATTTACTTTTGAGTCTTTTGCATGCTTTTTTTACAGGATATGAGGTTCCAAAATAAATCTTCTTCGCTATTGATGGACATTTCTTCCACACTCTTGTGCATTTTAGTAGAAGGGAGAACCATGCTGTCAGTGTCGTATACTGTGTCCATGGTGTTACAACTATATACAAGGCTATAGGAGCAAACCTAGTCAGCCATGCTAATATGTATAAAGTAGGACTCCACTAGAGAGGCTTTAAAATCAAGAAGGGGGCCGAGGTACATGCCTTTAAAGCTATTCAGTGCCTTAATATTTAAGCAGAGATGTCTCATTTTGATCATCACTTCAACAATATTCTTATAATATAATGTGCCCAAGGGGGTCTTTTTGCTTTTGTCTTTTAACTTGATTAATTTCATTTCTAAAATACTTTTCTTGTATAAAATTTAGACCCACTTGTCTGAATCATCCTTATTACAAGGCGCCATGGCCGGAAAAGTTTAATGTTTTCCATTTGATTATATATGATACTTAGCCGGCATGCATATATACATACATATGGATAAAAAAGATTTACTATTATCTACTTTTTTCCCGATGAATTGGTCGGTCAAAAAGAGATTAGCCAAATCAAGTTGCTCGTCTGTTTGCTGTATATCATATTATCACTTTGGAGATTACTATAATGATCATACCCATTAGGAAGATAAATTAGCTCCAAACTTCACTTTCCGTTGGATTATAATATGTGTGAAGCATACATATGGAGTATTATATTATATTCATTCCATTGACAAAATTGTCTCTCTGTCTCTCTCCTTTTTAATTTTTCTTGTGACTTGCTCAGACTAGCTCCAGCAAATTGCTTATCCTTTTGCTTTATAATATTTCTCACGCGTTCTATACTTCTGCTAGATTACTATAATGATCACACCAACCAAGAAGATTTATAGCTCAATGAAAGCTTTCGTTCCACTGGCTTTTTATACTTCGATGTATATACATGGAAAGAAAAGAAAAGGACATGAAAACTATGAACGAATTACCTCACAAAGTAGAAAAAGCTTGAGAATAAAAACACCAAGTTACCATCTACTAACCACGTTAATGGTCAACTAAACCCCTCCTCTAACATTTTACAGTTGAGGCGAGTTTTTTTTTTTTTTTTTTTTACCATAGTTGAGGCGAGTTAGCTTTTTACTAAATGTACTTTGTTAAACAAGCATCATAAATTCATAATACCACACAATTCCATACTTTTACCATCAACTCGCTGAAGAGTACAGAACAGATCATAAGCACAGTGAGATATTGAAAAACCATTGTCATAATTCCAAACCCAGTAAATTTCACCTCCCAGTTCAAAGAAACGTCAACTTTAACAGTCACAACGCTTTAGAAAATAAAATGACAAAACCGTCATTTTCTACTCAGAATTATTGAACTTTCCCTGTTACTTCTTCTAAATCCTATGTTGATTGCAATCTACATTGTACAATATATGAAACCCAGATCACTGGTGATGGAACCATTTAGGGCCAACAATAGTTCCTAAAAAACAGCTAAACTATCCCCACTAAACACGTGTTAGTAAAGTCTCAGGTGCAGGGACGGACCTACACTATGCAAGAGGGGGGCCATTCACACCCCCCCCATTAAAAAAAAAAAACTATTAAGATTTGTTTTTATATATATATATATATATATATATATTTGTCTCTCTTCCTCTAAAATATTTAAATATTGACCTACAAGAAAATAAATAAATAAATAAAATTAATGTCCTTTTAACTACAAAACCAAAATAAATAAAAATAAATATGAACTAAACAAAAATCGTACATAAAATAAGAGTTTCTTATTTTGTATGTTATACTTTGTTGATGTGTTTTATAATATGAAATGTTTAAAAAATACTTATTTTGTAGGTAGTATTTTGTTGAATATGAAATAAATGTTAGTTTTTATTTTCATAAATTTTTTTTGGTTTTAAGCTTTAACCCCCCAAATATGAATCTTGGTTCCGTCCCTGCTCAAGTGGAATAAAAATAAATAAATAAATAAATGGTTCATTAGACTTAATTCATTTGGATTATTTAATCGTGTTTTAATATCTTATACTAACTACTCAAGGAGAGTAGCCAAAATGTTTTATCTCCCCCCATAAATTGTATCAGAGTTAATTAATTATCAGATGATTACTTTAAACAAGAAAATTGGACCGCATATTGTGGGCCCAAGTAAGGTACACGTACGCCACAAGAACCAAATGATCTAATGACCGTGTGGCCTTTGCCCATACGTCTTCCACTTCTTCTTTTTCTTCTTTCCCCGCCAACGCTACCGTCCGAAATTACATTATTGATTCAGTGATTACACATCAAATCATGGTAGAGTGGACATCATGAAAAAAAAAAAAAGAACTGTAACATATCCGAGATTTGACACATGCTCAAATGCATGTTTTATCACATTATGACCCCGTTTGTTCCCACTTTTTTAGCTCAAAAAGGGCGTTTTGAAAAAAGCTCAACCAAAAAATACGTTTGGTAAGCTCAAAACGTAACTTTTTTATAAAAGTTGCGTTTTGAGCATTGAGAAAAAATTGAGGACAAACGCGGAAGGGATTATGGACCCTCAGGGGTCCATAAATGAAAACGCGCTATGCGCGTTTTGTATATTACCGTTGCAACCCCGAAAAATACCGAAATACCCAGCACTTTCTCTCACGCCCCTCATCTCTCATCTCTGCTCTCCCTTCGCAGTTTGCACGACGCCTCCATCTCTTCTCTCTGCCTTGCTCTGCCCTCTCCGTAAGTCTCTCTACTCTCTGTCTTTTTTCTTTGTATTCCTTTTCTTCTTCCGCTTCGTCTTCCTCTTCTTCTTCTTTCTTTCTTTCTTTCTTTCTTGTTCTTCCTCTCCGTAAGTCTTTCTTTCTTTCTTTCTTGTTCTTCCTCTCCGTAAGTCTTTCTGTCTTTCTGTAGTTTTGGATTGTGGTTTGTTTTATGGGTAATGATTTTTCTGTGTGTTCTTTGGGTTGATTTCTCATGGGTATGGGTTGTTTTGATTTGGACCGAACCTGGGTTGATTCTCATGGGCCTGAGTTGGTTTTGATTTCTCTGTTCTTTGGTTGATTTCTCATGGATCTGGGTTTTGATTTCTCAGGTACCAAAAACACTGATCTGCTACCAAAAACCACCAGGTACCAACACTGATCTGAAATTTTTTTTTTTTTTTTTTTTTTTTTTTACCGAGCGTGGGAAAAAAATTTCGGATCTTGCTATGAATGGGTATTGTTCCTTTACTTGTTGTGTTATTTGTTTTTGCTGATTGGAATATATAATGAAGTGTTTAGTTAGTAAAAATATATAATGAAGTGTTTAACACTGATCTGAATTTTTTTTTTTTTTACCGAGTGTGCTATTTTAATATATAATGAAGTGTTTAATGAGTATAGTTTGTGAGTCTGAAATAGCCGACTATGTGATACTAGAATTTGAGTAATTTGGATTTGTTTGATATTGACTTGGTCAAATTCGGTGGTTTTTGCGAGATAATGGTGAACATGTTCACTGAATTAGATTAAGCTGACTAGTCAATATGCTAATTTGATTAGCAACCATAGCTCTAATGATTGATGGCTTATCATAAATTTAGGAATTGGTGGCTTTACATAAACTTTGTGTAAGGCATGATAAGTTTGACTGATAAGCCGATAAGCTGTTCGGTTGAATAAGAACAGTACTGAAGTTTGTTTAAATTAATTGTTTGGGAGAAAGGAAATTTAAACAAGCTATCCTTTTCAGCTGGATTTAGTTGGATTCATATCATGATTGATGTGGCAATTACATGCCCAATTTATGGCTTAATGATAGGTTTTCAGTATTTGAATGTTAAGGAAAAGTGACGGGCTTTGTTTTGAGTTGGGATTGGGAGCCGAGAAAATTAGTCACTGATATAGGGATCATTTCTAATTTCTTGCAAGGTGCAGCTATTTTCAGAGTCTATTTTGCTTCTTCACTGACTTCATATATGAGTATCATGTTTAAAAAATAAAAACATAAATAAATCTTTTGGAATCAATCAATCTCTAACATTGCTGGTTTTGCAGGAAATAGGTAGCTACATCTTCTGAGAAAGTTTTGGTGGACCTAGTAGTTGGAATATCTGATTCATGTGCAGTCTCAAAGCTTTATCCTTGTGAACGATATTCTTTTGCACAAACAGGCTGAGAAGTGACCGGAGGGTGGCTTCAAATTTTACATTGATAATCTGTACATGTTTTTAATAATATGTAATATTTAAGTTTTTTAATCTTCACTTACATGTTTAATTTTCTCATTCTAACATAGAGAGCATTTCCATTTTCTTAATAGCAACTTGATTTCTTGTTTGGATCCAGGGTTGGACCCATGATCATCTACTATTCCATTGGTATTATTGGCCCTAAATGAAATGTGCTGCGTTTAATTCTTACCTGCATGAGGAAATGACATTTGAGATTGACCAGAACAGTTCTGGGCCTTGTTTGTTTATGAAGTTTTTTCCTTATAGTACATTAGACTGGGGTGACATTCTTTATGGATTTTCATTTTCCTTTTGTGCTACATCTAATTATCTTGGCTCATTTTTTGTCTGATTTATAGTTTTTTTTTTTTAATTTTTTTTATTGGCTGAAAACATACAGTATTCACAATTTAGGAACCCCTTAATTGCACTAGGGAAAATAGAAAATCAGAAAGACATCAACCTTTGCTATTGAGTCTATTAAAATAATACTAATAATATATTATTATTATTTTTATTTTTATCTTTTAGTAAGTATATGAAATAGATGAAATAAACTCACATAAAAAAAAAAAAAAGTATGAAATAAATTCCCTTATATATACATTGTCCTTTTTGGTAATTTATCCCTCAACTTTTTCATTATGCACTTTTTAACAGTTTTTACCAAACACTCAGCTTTTTCATTATGCACTTTTTAACAGCTTTTACCAAACACTCAGCTTTTTGAAACTCCACTTTTTCATTATGCACTTTTAACAAACTCCACTTTTTCATTATGCACTTTTACAAAAAGCTAAACCAAGCTCACCCTATAACCCCATATTATGCCTTAATCAAGGATAACAATCATTCTTGATTCAGGCATAATCAGAGGCCCCTCAAGTCAACTTTCTCTGGTACATTTATAGAGACCTCTGTACATGTATCATACGTACATAAATACATAGATTATATAGTTCTCTCTCTCTCTCCTCTTCTAATTTTCTCTTCAACATTTAATAAACTATCCTGTTTTACTGTTGAGTCTTTCGCATGCTATTTTTTCAGGATATGATAAATCCTTCTTTTTATATAGGAAAAGATAAGCAGGTTCTAAAATAAATCCAAGTACTTTTATGAAATATTATACCTAGGAACAATAAGAATAGCTATTCTCAAGTTCATTCCCTACTTCTTTAGGATCATGTAGGGAGAAGATGCATGCTGATATCGATTATAGGAATTGAGCCTGGTGATGGATCAAAAGACTCTAAATATCCAAAGCTGCAATCTTTAACAATGTATTCTTGTGGTGGTTCTTCGCTATTGAT
Source organism: Quercus robur (assembly GCF_932294415.1). Taxonomy (NCBI): domain Eukaryota; kingdom Viridiplantae; phylum Streptophyta; class Magnoliopsida; order Fagales; family Fagaceae; genus Quercus; species Quercus robur. Next base: position 85,091,235 of record NC_065535.1, read on the forward strand.
GGACATTTCTTCCACACTCTTGGAAAATGTATCCATTTTGGCAGTGACATACACTATGTCCATGAGCAGGGACGGAACCAGGATTCATACCTAGGGGGCCAAAGCTTAAAACCAAAAAAAAAATTATGAAAATAAAAACTAATATCTATTTCATATTCAACAAAATACTACATACAAAATAAGTATTTTTCAAACATTTCATATTATAAAACACATTAACAAAGTATAACATACAAAATAAGTGTTTCTTATTTTGTGCGCGATTTTTGTTTAGTCCATAAATATTTTTTTATTTTGTTTTTGTAGTTATTAAAGGGGCATGAATTTTATTTATTTATTTATTTATTTATAGGTCAATATCTAAATATTTTAGAGGAAGAGAAACAAATATATATATATATATAAGGGCAAATCTTAAAATTTTTTTTTATTTTTTATTGTGGGGGGGGGGGGGGGTGCAATGGCCCCCTTCTGCCCTAGTGTAGGTCCGTCCTTATCCATGAGGTTGCAGCTTAAAAGGCTATATGAGCAAAATTAGTGAACTGTGCTAATAGGACTCCATTAGAGAGACTTTGAATCAAGAAGGAGGAGCCGCATGCCTTTTAAAGCTTTATTGAGAATGGGTAAGGATTGAGTTCAGTGTCCAATTGTATTAAATTTATCCAAATGATGACACGTGTTCAATCATTTGGGGCTCGTTTAGTAACGTTGTTCTAGTAACGTTGTTTGTATTTTTTGGAAATACGTGTGGGTAAAAAAGTTTGTAAAAATACGTATAATATTGTTTAAACATTGAAAACTGTTATTTAAACTCACTAACCAAACAACCCCTTGATCATTACTTCAATAATAGCATATATTATATTATATTATCTGTATATATTAAGAGAATTTGGAAAGTTAGTTATTGCTTTTTTTATTATCAAAAATATCCTAATCTAATTAGATAACCCTTATTCTTAAAAAATAAAAATAAAAAATGAGATTAAAATTGTAATTCAACCAAATTTAAATAAAAAATTAAAAAAATTAAAAAAAAAAAAAAACCAACTACAAAAGAAACTTTTTTCCTAAAATTAGCACACTCTCTATTAAAATATATCTCACGCACGTTTAATACATTTTTTTTCCTAAAAAGTAGCAAACACTAAACCAACAGTTTACTTCATTTCAAATCCTAAATTTTACAATAGTTTCTTAAAAATTCATTCATGTATAAACTTACTAACAATAAATAACTTCTCACTAGAGTCCTAAATAGATTCAAACTTCTCTCCTATTTCTAAAAAACAAAAAATCTTTTCATCCCACGAACACAAATAGAACCACCACTCCCTACTCCTTCCCAAATACAGTTATTTCCAACTTACATTTCTCTCCCACCTATTAGATTGAGTAAAACTGCTTCTACCCTCACTTAACTTTCTTCTAGAGTCTTAAAAAAATAGTTTTGGAGTGTGTTCAAAAAAACTATTCATACAACTAGCTTTATTCTCTTGAAGAAGGTATGCAATATTTATTCTCTTCATCTAATGAGATTCTTCCTTATTTATAAGTCCTCATTTTTTTTCATGAGTGAAGTTCACCGTTCACCTAAATTTCGCCTCTTACTTGCTTTTCAGGGACAAACACTAAACAACTTCTCCATTAATTAGATCTATAAAATCCAATTAATTCTCATGTAACTTTTGTGGGTTTGATTTTTGTCTTCTCAATTGGTGATAGGCCAAGAATGTATTGATCCTTTATGATGAATTAACTAATTAATTAGCCAAGTTAATTAATTAATTCAATTTACATGCAATAAGTGTGGTAGCACAAATAAATCACCAACTAAGTTAATATGCAGCGGAAAATAAATTGACACAGTGATTTGTTTATGAATGGGGAAAACTTACACGGCAAAAACCTCACTGGGTGATTTTAAGGTCATCACTCTCAAGAATTCACTATTATCACAACAAGCAGTTACAAGCAAAAGAATCCATGTACCTTATACCGACGTACAGTTGAACCATTACCCCAATACCCAATTTGACATGTTTTGCAATGATAATCTTTCATTTTTAATGCACGACTCCCAATACGTGACCAACCAATTCGATGTGCGGATCCCAGTACGTGACTTATTCACCAACTTGAGAAAAATGTTGGCTGCAAAGTTCTTTAGTTCATCCACACGATGAAGATCACGAAACTCCGTAATTACAAAACTCTACGTTGTACAAACACAGCAGCTTCTTAAATAGAAAGATGAATTAGGGCATATGTCTCCGATTCATAATATACTTGTGAAAAACTTTTGCATTCAATTGCATTAGCTGTGATGGCCTTTAAAACAATCCTTATATATGTTTAGGGTTATGAGAAAAGAAAGCACAAACATCTATTCACGGATTGGAGTGAAATCAACTCTAAAAAACTGATTTTCATAAACCTCGACAGATAACTTATCTATCGAGAAACTATCAAGCATCAGGCTGAAACAGTTTTTTAAACCTCGATAGATACTAGCTGTCAAGTTTTAAAATCCAGCACTTCTTCACTTGTTTCTTAGACAAACTTGCATGCCTTTAACACTTGAACTTGAAACTTTGTTCCTTGAAGCATTAAACACATCCTAAATCTATCAAATTATAAGTAAAGTGCATTTTGTCAAGGGATTAGCCAATTCTATATTAACATATGTTCCTAACAATGATTCACATATGTCCTAACAATTGAAATTCACAATGGACTTCTTTGATGGTCAAATAAACCCATTTCTTTCGTTAATAACAATTTCTTATAGCCAAGTCTTTTCCCTATAATAGTCCTTTTTATTTGTTTGAAAAATAAATAAATAAATATATATATATATATATATATATATCTAAATTATAATAGATACAAATTATTAACTTTTACAAAAAAAAAAAAAAAAAAAAAAAAAAGAGCCTCACGCACGTGCTCAGAGGCTAGTATACTATATATAATTGCAGAAGACAATTGCATAATTCACTCTCGTTGTGACATGTGTCTTACTAAAAAAACACTACTCAATCCCAACTAACATAAGTTTTTGCCCGCCAAACAACCCTTAACCTGTTTCCATTTATTTATTTATTTTTAAAAGCGTGCTACCCATCCAATTGAAACACTATCAACACCGCAGCCAAATGATCACAACAAAACATCATTTTATCTCTTTCAGTGTTCACTCTAAGTCTCTAACTATTACCTATAATTTCATCTTTTCCCACTTTTGTGCTATTCCTTCCTAGCAACAACAAAGATTCCATTCTTAATTTGGAGTACAAGAATACACAAAAACCCTACAAGCCTAGGCTACTCAATGTACTTGAACCCTTCAAGTTCCAATTACCAACGGATTTCACAGAGTCTTGTCTTTACTAACTTTCTAGATCTCACAATACCGCCTAATTACACCACCACACATTACCGGCTGAATATGTGGTCAAGCTACAATGCTTTCCAGTGGACCAAAACACTTTCAACACTTAGAATGTGTGTGTGGATTGTTTTTGGTTAAATCTCCTCTCAAGGTATGGAAATTGGGAGAGGCAAGAGGTGTAGAGAAACTAAGGTGTTTGGCTCTTCAATCAAAGACACAATTCTCTCACTCTCAAGGTGAGTGTTTCTGATCTATAAAACCCTAAATCTCTAAGTTAAAATTCATGGGAAAGAGATGTATTTATAATGGAGGAAAAAGAGGCATAGTTGGTTCAACAAAATGAGCTGTGTAGCTTGCGAGTAGACACACTCACGATTTACTTACGAGTACTTATCTCCAACAAACTTTTGAACTTCCACTCATGTGCTCCTCAAATATGTTAACTCGTGGATGTTACAGTCCTGAGCCACTCGCAAGCTAGTCCCAAGTTCCACTAAATGTGCGATTCTTCACCAACTCTAGACTAAATCCATATACATTAAATCCCACAAAAATACAAGGAGATGATTGCATTGATTACAATCAAATTGACACAAAATAAAGCCAATAAAGAAAAAAAAAATCACAACTTAATAGATTACAATGTTTATTCATTGATTCTCAATAAAATTGTGGTGGCTCTCCCTCCGAAATTTATTTGTGTTCTTAATTGGGTATAACCTACAATGGGAGACCTCTAGAGTGGTTTTCTCAATGGTGGGTCGTACCTTGGCCCAATTTATTATTAGATTGCTTTGGATTAGGCCCAACTGAGAAGATTCCCCAATTGCCAAGCTACCCGTTTGAGGTCCAAGCAAGACCTTTGAACCCCAAATTATGTTCTCGATTTCTCTCATGCATCTCTCCCCCTATTTTTTGCCCCTCTCCTCCTATTTATATCCCTCTTTCAGTGGGACAGTCATGATGAAGGAATCTTTGGTATGTTAGTGGGTCCTTCCACTCACAAGGTTTGGGTGGTTTCTTCAATTTAGATCACAATTCCCCCGTTTCCTATCACATATTAGAGAGGGGACCCACTTTTTGCCATTGAGATAACCCTTTAGTAACTTGTGCCCAACGTTGAATCCTATGTTCAGCGAGCGAATTCTCCCAAGCCACTACCTTAAGCTCTCAGCTCATACATGTTCTTGTAGGAAAACTCACCGAGGTCCCAAGATGCTTCCTCACACTCTCGGCTAACATGAGCCTGCTTTGGGCTGGGGCCACCTCGAAAAGGGGCCCAAATTGTTTGGGGGATGGGCTTACCCCTTTCGGCCCACCCACAAAAATAAAATCAAAATAATTTTTGTTCAACATACCTATGGATTATTATATTCATTGCATTGACAAAATTCCCTATCCCTTTTTCCATCTTATTTTTCTATTGAATTGCTAAGAAAGAGACTAGCTCTAGCAAGTTGCTTGTCTATTTGTTTTATTATATTGACATCCTTCGGTCAATTGTTATTTTGGTCTTATAATTTATTTTTTTCATTTTTGTCATGTAAGTTTACATTTATTGTCACCACTAATCCTTCTTCCATTATGTTAAAAAAAGTCGCTGTTGAGCAAAATTAACAATGACAACATATGTGAACTTACATGACCAAAATGACAGAAATGAAATTTATAGGACCAAAAAGACAATTGATCAAACCTAAAGGTGTAATTTGTATTTTTCCTTATCTTAAAAAATAAATTTTAATACCTTTTAATTATTAAAAAATTAAATTTTAAAAGTTAATTGTGGATGAAAGGACTGTAACGGTAAATACCAATGTAAAATTACAAGATTAAAATGACCAAAATAAAAATTATAAGAGCAATATAGCAATACACCAACTTAAAGGTGTAATTTATATTTTTGCCTATATTTATCACGTGTTCTATTAGATTACTATAATGATTAACCAACCAAGAAAATTTATAGCTCCAATTAAATTTTTCCTTCCATTGGCTATACTACTGGTCATGTATTTCTACCCTAAATTATGGGGTGCTTGCTCTTTACATCCAAAACTATTAAAACATGCATCTTATAATCCACCCTTGTAACACATCTAACATGTGCACCCCACAGTTCAAATAAGACATTAACTTTGTGGAATACATAGTTGCACAAAAGCTTTATAAAATAAAATGACAAAACTTCTTATTCTACTAAGAATTATTAAAGTGTGTCAAGTTTAACTACAAAATTAGTTGTAGCATAAATTTATAACTTTAATTAATATCTTTTTATTGAAAGTGAATTCATTAGAGATGAATTTTGACGTAACACATCTAACATGTGCACCCCACAGTTCAAATAAGACATTAACTTTGTGGAATACATAGTTGCACAAGAGCTTTATAAAATAAAATGACAAAACTTCTTATTCTACTAAGAATTATTAAAGTGTGTCAAGTTTAACTACAAAATTAGTTGTAGCATAAATTTATAACTTTAATTAATATCTTTTTATTGAAAGTGAATTCATTAGAGATGAATTTTGACGAATTCATCGTTGAATTATATTTTTTCTTACATTTTCCATGTTTGCAAAATTTCTAGTAAATTAAATATCAATAACTATGTCATCAATAAATTATTTAAATTGAAAGCTTTTGTAGTTTAAAATTATGCACATAATATAAGCTTATAGATCATATGGTAAATAATATCTGATTGATATAAAATTTGACATGTGTATTAAGAGCGTAAAGAACATGAATTTAACGGTTAAGATATAACCGATTTTGTAGCTAAACTTTGTCCTATTAAAGTGGCTTTTCCTGTTATTTTCATTTTAATTTTTTTATAATTCGATAATTATAATAGGGAGGAGAGATTTGGACCTTGGAAATGCTAGAAAGTGTCAATCAATTGAGTTACAAAACTCTTGACCTTATTACTTCTTCTTGCAGTCGTTAGTGTATAACTGAATCTCATATTGCCCCAATCACAATTTGCAAATCATTTCACACCATATGTCAGCCAAAGCACGATGAGGACTGACTCGACTGAGACCAAATCACAATGAACTAGCTGAGTTCACCTTAAAATAAAGCTTTCTTGAAACAAAATTAGAGTTTATGATTTGAAGCTCAAACTGAGAGTGCTACAATGAAGCCATAAGTGGGGATGATCTCATCATTTTGCAACAGGACACAATGGGTTTGCACCTTCCTTATTTTTGCTTAGCAAAATTATTCTTGCAATAAATTGAGATTTCACCAGAGCTTGTTTACGTTGAGAGATCAAACAGAGGGATGGCATCATTAAAGGAACCCATAAATTATGGGATGATCAAACAGAGAGATGACATCTAAAAACCTATTAATGTCCCCATTGACGTGAAATTAATTTAATATGCATAATAAATGTGAGGAAAAGCATTTAATTTAACTATAGATTTGACATAAATGTTGATTCAATAAAAAATAATTGAGTGATATAATGTTACATGAAATTATACAAAGTATAACTTCAACTCCACATTCTAGATGTATATGGTATATTTCGTTTTTGAATGAATAATCTAATAATTGTCCCTTCCTTCCAAAAAAAATCTAATAATTGTCATAAATTGAAGATAAGGCAGCTAGAATACTCTAGTCGGGTAAGCGACAGTGGTATATTTCAAGTTATAGTTATACCATATATTTCAAGTAATGAAAGAATTTTTTTTTTTTGATGGGAGTAAAGAAATAATTTTAGTTGTTATATTTAACTTCCTTGTAACTATTGAATCATCGTTAAGAGTTTTGTAACTCAACTGACATCTTTTTGTATTTCACTAGAGGCATTGAAAGTTCAAATCCTCTTACTCTAATTACCGAATTATTTAAAAAAAGAAAAAAAAAAAAGATCTTAAATAGGGCAACAAAAATCAATAGGTCATTGAGTTTTTTTTATTATTAATTTTTTAAAGGTTTTACCTAATACAATATTTTTCAAAACTAATTTTTATAACGGTTAAGTTGTATTATTATTGGTTATCGGTTAAACCCATCAAATAAGGGTGTAAATGGTCTGGTTTAGTTTGATTTTTGCATTTATTTTTGGACCAAATTGTTCTGTTCAGTCCTATAAAATCATTTTAAAAAATAATCAATTCAAAACACCCAAATATAAAAAATTATATGTATAAAGAATCATTTCGGTTTGGTTTTTTTTTTTTTTTTTTTTTTTTTTAAACCGAGATAGAGACCAAAACCTGAATTTTTTTTAAATGGATGACCAGAACTAACCGAATCCCTCAAAAAATTAGAATAGAACGAATTAATGGTCTTATTTAGTCGGTCAGTCGAATCTAGATATACTTTTATTGTCTATTATTTACAACTATTAAGGAAAATTTTTTATTAAGAAAATTGTTATTTTAAAGTTCTTAATAAATAATAGTAGGACCCAATTGATATCTCTTTGTATTTCAATAGAGACATTGAAGGCTTAAATCCTATTATCCTAATTACTAAATTATACTATATTATATTATACAGTAGGTCATTTTTTTTAAAAAAATTATAAAGATTTTACCTTACACAATATTTTTCATAACTGTTAGTTGTATTATTATTGGTTATCAGTTAGGCCCATCAAATAAGGGTGTAAATGGTCTAATTTGGTTAGATTTTTGCATTTTTGTTGGGAACCAAATCGATCTATTCAGACCTATAAAAGCCTTTTTTATTTTTATTTTTAAAAAGTAATTGATTCAAAAAACCGAAATATATATTCAATAGTATTAGAATAGAATAAAAGGAGAGAATGAGGGACCAGGGGCGGCCTGATGCATTTGGGGGCCTAAGGCGAAAATTGATCATCTTATTTAGATGCAAAATTACTACTAATTAACATGAACTACATAGATTTTTTTTTTTTGAATTTTTAAGACAAAAAAAATTTGACAAAATTTTTCATACTTGTTGATGTGGTAGATTGATAGTGGTAAGTAAAACAGTGGTGTTAGTGGTAGATTTAGATGAAAACTAGTAAAAGTTTGTTAATTAAACTCTTATTATTATTCTTTTTTTTTAGAAGTGCAACATTCACAATATTTTTTACAACAAATCCTAGATTTTAAACTGCTTTTTGTTTTTTATTTGAAAATATCACTATAATTATTTTTTTGCCATCAACAATAGGCTGTAATAACTTGCTACTTAGCATTAGTTGTACAAGTGTTGTGAAAAATATTGTGGACAACGTTGCATTTTTCTCTATTTTTATTTTTTTCATCTAATAAAAAAATTTATTTTATTTATTGATTATAAATAATTCTATTGGTTAAAATTTAGGGGCCTTTTTTTTACTCGGGGCCTTAGGCGGTTGCATTTTTTGCTCCACCGTAGAGCCGGCCCTGTGAGGGACTTAGATTATTAGGGTTGGAAGTTGGTTGACAGGCTCGTCACTTGGTGGATGAGTTTCTTGAAGCGCAGAAAATGGATATGAAACCGGTTGTCAATCATTCCCCAGTCAGGTGGACCCCACCTTCGGAAACTCTGTACAAGGCAAACTTTGACGCACCTATGTTTGAGCATTTGGGTCTGGTTGGGCTGGGTGTAGTTTTTCGAGATTACGATGGTAATATTATAGCAGCCTTAAGTCAGAAAATCGAGCTCCCACAAACGATAGAACTTGCAGAAGCTTTGGCAGCCAGGTGAGCAGTCACTCTTGCTGCAGAACTAAGTATTCACAAGGTTATGGTTGAGGGAGATTGCATGCGAGTTGTTTAGGCATTGAAAGACCATGGCAGATGTCTCACTATGTTCGGTCATGTGATTGAGGAGACTCATCGATTGGGCTCTCATTTGGAAATGTGTAGTTTTCATCATGTAAAGAGAAAGGGGAATAGGTTAGCACATTCTCTCGCTCGTAGAGCAGTTTTATCTGCAGATATGAATGTTTGGGTGGAAGAACTACTTGAGGACCTAGAGGACATATTCCAGGGTGATTTAGTGTTGTAATCTTACTATTGTTTTTTTATCAATAAAGCCTTGCTTAGCTTTGTCTCAAAAAAAAAAAAAAAAAAAAAAAAAGATTATTAGGTTTTTTAAAATATATATATAAAAAAATATAAAAAATTATATCTATATTATATATAAGAGGATTCTCCTCTTCCAACTGAACTTTTATATAGTTCAAAAATACCCTCATTACTAAAGAGTAACTTATTTAGAAATAGGGTCATAAATGTCAAATAATAAATTTCATTTTAAATTTAAAAAAAGAACTCCTAAAATTTAAAATTTATGTTTAAAAAAGAAATTACAATTATCGCTTATTTCTAAAGTTTATATTTTTTTATTTGTTTGAAAAAAAAAATTTCTAAATTATAATAAATACAAATTATCAACCTTTACTTAAAAAAAAAAAAAAAAAACTTAGAACACGTGCATGAGCACGTACTTAGAGATTAGTGAATAAGTAATCACTTGGATTTGGTCTATTTAAAAAAAAAAAAAGAAAAAAAAGAAAAAAAAAACTGAGATAAGAACCAAAACTTGAATTTTTTAAAATGGATGACCCAAACTGATTGGATCCCTCAAAAAATTAGACCAAAATGAATTAATGGTCGTGTTTAATTGGCTAGTCGAATCTAAATACAACTTTATTGTCTATTATTTATAACTATTAATTCTTTTTTCTTTTTTTTTTTAAAAATAAAAATAAAAAATTGTGATTTTAAAGTTCTTAATAAACAAAAGTAGGACCCACATATTTTGGGCTAAAAAAAAAAAAGGTACACGCACCCACAAGAACCAAATGATCCAAAGACCTCATCCAATTGAATCCAAGCCACAAACCCATTTTTGCGTGGCCAACTCAAGTCCTCCCAAACATACCCGGTCCAGTGTTCTTTGCCCATACGTCTTCCGCTTCTGCTTCTTCTTCTATACCCGCCAACACTACCAACCGAAAATTACATAACTGATTCAGTGATTGCACACACAACCACCCTTTGAAAATGGCCATGTTTACACCAAGTCCCAGAGGGGCTGACAACTTCGCCTGCTTTCATTCTCCCTCTCAAAAAACCTCACTCCCACCACCACGAACAACCCCACTACTCTTCTTCAACAATAAACTCCATCAATCTCAATTGCATTCCTTTCCTTCTTTGAAGTTCCGGGTTCTCTGTAGTATCAAAGAGAAAGAAAATCTCAAAGAGACTGACAAGGTTACTACTGGGGTGCTCAATGGACTGAGAGTCAATGATTTGGACCAGTCGGGTTCGGGTCCTGAGGAGAGCGGGTCTGGCAAAGTGGGTTCTGATTGGGATTGGCCGCCGTGGCAGAATATTCCCGAGAGATATAAACTTATTGGAACCACCTCGTTGGCCTTTGTTATTTGCAACATGGATAAGGTACTATAATGTAATTCTGTTTTTTTTTTTTTTTTGGTTTGTGAATTTAAGATTGTAATGACTAATGAGGTTCCTGTTTTGTTTACTAGGATGATAAAAGGTAATTTGAATATTATGTGGTTTCTTAAAATCATTTTGGGTTTTATTTTATTAAGTAATTTGCCCTTTGTAATAAATAAATATAGTGTTTTTAAATCAAACCCCATTCAGGATAAAGTGTAGTTATTTCTTTTTTTTTTCTTTTTCTTTTTTGTTAATTACTTATACTATGCTGTTCTTCTCTGAGAGTTTATTGGGAGATTGATCAATCAGTTCATTATTGAAAGTTCTTTTTTTTCCTTTTTTTTTTTGGTTGTTGTTGAAATTGAACTTAAAGAAAGTTTTTTTTTTTTTTTTTAGAATACTAAATATTTTTAATACAGGGAGAAGGTTTTTAAAGAACATACTGTGGTTTATATCAAAAGGGCCTAACTCTTGAATACACAACTTTAAACCTCTTTAACTCAACCTCATTTTCTAATGTGGGATTAAACCATTGTTTTTTTCTTTTAAAAATACTAAATATTTTTAACATACATGGAAAGAGGGAGGGAGTAAGATTTTTAAAGAAACTTACAAAAAGTTGTATTCCTTGTATACAATTAAAATTTGCCTTTTCTTTTGTTTTTATTTATGGCTTCATGGTTGGCCCACGAATATTAAGTAGGTTCCACTACCCAAACTTTTTTATAAAAAAATATATTGATGAGGGCTGCAATTTTTTGTGGAGTAGTGCTACATCCACAACCTTTACAAAGATTAAGTGGCAATATGTTGCTGATTCTCATTTTAGCCTACCAGGCTACCACTTACATTACTTTACTTACCATTAATAGCCTGTCACCTAGGCTTTGTTGTGAAAATGTTGTGGCTCTAGTTTTATTCTTTTTTGTCATACAAAAGAAAAAACTAAAATGAGTGTAATTGAAATAAGAATGTTAAGGTGGATTAACTAGAATGATAAGGAAAGATATGATTTGAAATGAAGAATTTAGCTTAAAATTATGGGTGGTCCTAGTTGATGAAAAAATGTAGGAAAGTAGCCTGAGGTTGTTTGGTTTACGCTGAGAAGAGGGATTAATATAACAGTAAGGAATGAAGAGTGAGTTGATTCTAAAAAAATGAATAAAAAAGGTAGAAGAAGACGTAAAATAGCACTTGTAGAAGTAATAAAAATGGCATGTCAATTAAGGAGGTATATAGACTACAGAGTATGACTTTTGATATAATAGAATGACAAAAAAGAATACATGTGCCTGACCATAATTAGTTTGTTGAGGATCCATAGCTGTTCCCAAAAGTTTAGGACTACGGATAAGTTGTTGTTGTTCTGGAAAAAAAAAAACTAATAAACCATTTTGTTCAAATGGTTTGCAGGTCTGTGTTTGTGAGATAAAATAAAACCTTTTTGTTCAAATGGTTCACAGGTTGTTTGTGAGATTTAATTAATTCATTTTGTATTTTATTTTTTGCACAGGTGAATTTGAGTATTGCTATAATTCCAATGTCACACCAGTTTGGGTGGAATTCATCAGTGGCTGGAATGGTGCAATCATCATTCTTTTGGGGCTATGCATTGAGTCAGTTGCCTGGGGGTTGGCTTGCCAAGATATTTGGTGGGAGGTTAATTTCTAACCTTGGAGGAATCTTCTCATTTAACCACCATCCCTATTGCACTTATATAGACAGCTAGCCTCAGCTGCAGACTATGAAAATACTAACCTCCTTGTCCGTTTAACTCTTCTGGATCTCACTTTTAACCCCTAAGGACCACAATATGAGAAAGAACTTTAAGTTGCACTTGTTCTGTAAACAGAGCTTATACTGTTGCAAAAGCATGAAAGACAATCCATGTAAAAGCATGGTAACAAACAATTTTTTTTGTTTAAGAGTTAGAAATGATTTGAGATGTTACATACACCAGAAATATGTTTTCTTTGTTTTGGGGGCATATAAGGCAGTGTGATACATCGTCAATCTCACCTTTTATCTTTTTTCTGGTTCAGAAAAGTTCTTGAGATTGGGGTATTGACTTGGTCATTGGCTACAGCTCTCGTTCCTTTGCTTGCTGGATTTATGCCAGGATTAATCTTGTCAAGAATATTGGTATGTAAGTTCCTCCAAATCTTTTATAGTACAGCTTCTATTGTTTCTCAAAAAAAAAAAAAATCCAACCAGGCTAAAGCATTTACTACTTTGCATTTCTTTTGTAGTTTTACATGCATGAACGCTTGGTCTGATTAAATGGCTCAAGTTCATCACCTATCTTGTCTCTGCCCATGCCTTTTAGTAATACATGATAATGTATTCATCTCTCTAACTGTCTCCCTCCCTCACAAAAAGCCATCATGATACTTTGAGTCTATTTTATGACTAAGCATTTCTGTTTCTCTTTATATCTAGGTCGGAATAGGAGAAGGTGTTTCCCCATCAGCTGCAACTGATCTTATCGCCAGGCATGTATGAGATCCAAATTGGTCCGGCAGCATGTTAATTTGAAAAATGACTTTTAGACATGATCTCTCTTCTTGCTATTATTTGCTCTTATCTGTGAATTTTCTACTTCTTGGAGTTTCCTTTGCTATTTTAATGGTTATCACTTCTAATTTCCTTACTGAATTCCTTACTAATAAGCATATTTAGGTAGCTAAATCTTATTATCTTATGGAATTGAGTGGAGAAATTTGTTAGAAACTGCACAAGAAAATTTGAAATTTTAGTACATCTAGTTCATTCGGTTAATAGTTGGTTGCTAGTTTTGGCAACTCTATGTGAAGTTGAACTTGGGTGTATGATATGGTTCAAATCTTGTTTCTGGAGTTTTACCATATAGTATCTTATGCTGTCAGAATTGTGTTTTCTATACTGTAAGTTATGTCTTATCAAAGAGCTAGCATAAATTATTTTCTCCACTTGATTGGATTTTTCCAACACCATCTGCAGGACAATACCATTGGAAGAGCGGTCACGGGCTGTAGGATTTGTTTTTGGTGGACTGAGTGTGGGAAGTGTTGCAGGGTATGTTTTGTTGGAATTTACATATAATAGATAAGAAATCATCTCTGTATTGAAGTAAATGTTTGATAATGGATCTAATTGGCATGAAACAGCAAAACTTGACCACATTAAAATCCTGCTTATTGAGAACTAATATTGCAAGCCATTAAACTGTGAGTTGATTAGAAATAACTACAAGGTTTTTTGGGCATTGATTGTTCTAAAAGAAAGATTTGACCTTCTTAAAATGTCTGCTTTCATGTTCCTCATCTCTCTTTACAAATAATAGTGTGTTTAAAAAATCTATTTTCATTGCTGAAGGCTCATTAATGATTTTAAGAGCTTCCGGGAAGTTTTAGTTTTTGCTTTATTTCAATATGAGTTGAATTCAGCAGGAAAACAACAATTTTATATCAGTTGTCAGCTAAAACTTATCCTGTGCTAGCAAAACAAAAGGCATGCTTGAGCTTACCTTAAATTAGGTTAGGTTTGCCAAGTGTAGCAAACATATATATATATATATATATTCATTGTTACTCTTTTGTTAAGTTAACTAAATGCTTAGGTTTTGTTTATTGGTTGATTCTAATATAGTAAAAACCTGCAGGCTTCTTTTGGCTCCTCCTATTATCCAAAATATTGGTTGGGGATCTGTCTTTTACATATTTGGCCTTCTTGGACTAGCCTGGTTAGTAGCTCTTCTAAACTAAGAAACCATTCCATTTACCTGCTTCTAATTTAGTGTAAGGAACTTATTAGTTCTACATTAAGAAAATAAATATTTGTTCATTTGAAACAAAACAAATTATATTCCTCTGTCTTACTATAACGCACTTGCTTGGTTGAATTCTTGAATTAGTGTTGTAGGTTTTTTTTGAATATGTTGATTTGAATAAAGTGTGACTTTGTACCATTTTTATTGCCACAAATTATGAAGGTTTCTAGGGTTTCAATTTCTTAAAGAAGGAAATGCGTCATTCACTGCTGAACCCATTTCATGTGAGCACTAGATCCTTTTTTTTTGGGCTTTATTTATTCTTTATCATTTGTGATATATATGTGTGTGTGCATGTGTATGCGTGAATAAGCTGATTGTTTTCCATATAGATGACATGAAGTAAACTAGTTAATCAGAACTAAGGGCATAATATATTGCAAATGCATCATACGCTATGTGTGTGCGTGCGCGTGTGTGCATGAATAAGCTAATTGTTTTCCATATAGATGACATGAAGTAGACTAGTTAATCAGAACTAAGGGCATAGTATATTGCAAATGCATCATATGCTGTTATATTTTAATCATTTCGTGCAAAACTGTTGTTGGTCATGCCACCTGTAATACTTGCTAAGTATCTCAGAGAATGAGCTATTTAACGTCTAAGTTACACTTCCATGAATTTCTCATAATCCTTATTACTTACCCTGTTTAGGTTTTCAGTTAATCAGTAATGACTTCATTGCTGCTTCCACCATCACCTCCACTACTAACACATTGCCCCAACCACCCACCGTCCAACCACTATATGAACACTATCATCTTTATAGAATCCCTTTGTTATCTTTTCTTAACTTTTGTTGCCACTAGCACCGTTTTAACTACCATGTAATTGCCCCTGCACTCCCATCACTACCAAAACCTTTCATCACCGAAATTGCTAGTGCGGTTGCCATGAGAACTACAAATACCTTTTCATGTATGCCGCCATATACTATTATCGTTTTTATTCCTTCACACTTAGTTTTTTTGGATAAGTACGCTAATATTTAATGGTATTTTGCGCAATACTTAAATGGACTTGTTAGATATTATTACTATTGTAATAAATATAACTTTGGCTACTAATACTAATACTGATCCATAATTCTTTAATCCTTGTGCTTTCATCAATAACCATAGAGGAAAGAGAATAGAGAAAGACATGAGAGTATTACGTGGTTTAGCCATAAGGCTCGCATCCACGGAACAAGAACCAAAGGGTTACATTTTCTTCATTCACTTGGATGATGAATCATTACAATTGAACCCATTTTTATAAAGGGAATTATATACACTACAATCACAATTTAGAATTAATTGCTTCAATCCTACTATTTTTTCTTTGGCAATCAATTTCTTGATTGATTCTAATCCCATGATTTTCTCCAATTATCAAATGCCTTGATTTTGTCTTCACTAAGATGGAAAGTATATACTTTCCTACAACAATGTTTGCTGTTATATCATTGCTTATATTTTTCTTAAGTTCATCTCCCAAATTGCTTGAGTGTTTTTTTTCCCCTTCCTTTAAATACCTATCAGGGTCCCAATCCACCTCTAAGACACAAACGGAGAATACATCTCTAAGAGAGTTAGGTGGCTCATTGAAGGTATGAAGCATTTTTTTTTTCTTTTCCTTATTTGGTGTTCTTTATTCTATTCTTTTTGTGGACTCTAAAAGTGGTTAGAGATATTTCCTGGGTCAGTGGCTTTTAAATTACTGGGTCAATGGCAACCATCCCAATTAGCATTTTCAGTGCAATCCTTAAAAAACCATGATTTGTGGCTAAGATTCTGATATGCTATGCCAGATATGGTCAGTATATGTCAATCTAACACTGCATATCTGACTATATTGAACCTTTTGCTTGTGAAGAGAGGAGATGTCGTTTGGTCAGAAGACCATTGCTCAAAAACTAGAGATCTATTATTTAATTGTTATAAAGCAAAACTGATTCTCTATGTGTAATCAGCCTCTCCAAAAAGTGGGGGTAAGACTGCTTACCAACCACTTCTCCTAAGACTCCACTAAAGTGGGTGTTTTGTGTGCTGGATACAGTCTTTTTAGACTCTTTTTTTATATATTTTAATTTTTTAAATTTTTTTTATAACCTTTTTAGACATTAAAACAACTGATATTGACATCATCTAGTGTTTAGTGCAGATGTTACTTTAGGTCATACTTTGTCTCCTAGACTCCTTAAAAAGGTAGTTTTGTGCACTGAATACAACCTTTTTAGACATTATAACAACTGATATGGACATCACCCCATGTTTAATACAAGCGTTATTTTAGGTCATACTTTGTCATTCGGCAATTAGTGTCTCAAGTCATCTTTTGACATTTGCAAGGCTTCTTTTTTCATTTCCCATGAATTTTTAAATTGTATGAATAACTTTTCTTTGACTGATATGAAGAAAGACAGTAAAATTCTTATTCATATATTGGGTAACTTTTATTTTATTGGTTTAGTGTCTGTTCATAACTTTTCAGACAACTCATGTAATTATCCTTGGTTTTCTTCTGGATCTTGTATAACAGGAAATACCATGGAAGTCATTTTTCCAAAGTCAAGCTGTATGGGCGATGATATATACTCATTTTTGTGGAAGCTGGGGTCACTATACTTGTCTGTCTTGGCTTCCTACATATTTTAGGTAAATTGCGACTATTTACTGGCTTATTGACCTTACTTTTGACTATTTCTAGGAGTAGTGCTTTGAGACACTGCATCACCTTACTTGTTTCTTTTGTTTCCTTCATTGGACATTGTTTATCCATACTATATTGTTAAAAGGTTGTTTTATAGAAAATCTAAAACAACATTTGCAAATAAGAACTATTGTATAAATACTTTTTTTCCTGTAGAAGTCATTGACATCACCTCTATGTTAAATGCATTTGGGTAGGTATCGAAGTGTTTGATTCTTCTATTTCTCAAGATTTTCTACCATTTTGGGTGTCCAAATGTCATACCCTTACACATGTCACATTGTGTCAACATGGGAAATGCAGGATGACATGAAGGGTCATGATTCATCCTAATTTAAGCTTAATTTGAAATTAGAATGCTGAAGTTGTTGAACCAGTCAACAAGAAATGGTAGATTTGTAATACACTTCTGTGCATACTTTTTTTTTTTTTTTAAATTTTTTTTGGAGACCAGGGTAGGGGGAAGGTTTTAATAACACCTCTTGTTCCTATATTATTTATTTATTTATTTTCTTTTGTTTGCTGAGTTCTTGTCCCTATAATTACCCAAGTGCTTAAAGCCTGGAAGATATTATCCAAATAATATGAAATCATCTGAGAGAAAAACTTGGATAATTTATATAGATTTGAAAAGAATAATGTGTTCTCTATCTTTGTAATAGGGACAAGAGGTATTTTTAAACCCTCCCAGTCTAGGTAATATGAAATCATCTTAGAGAAAGGCTTGACGAATTTATCTAAATTTGAAAAAAATAATGCGTTTTCTAGCTCTACAATGGGGACGAGGTATTATTAAACCCTCCCCATCCAAGTAATATGAAATCATTTTAGAGAAAGGCTTCACAAATTATCTAGATTTGAAAACAATAATGTGTTCTCTAGCTTTGGAGTTAACATTTCACCAGTTGTCTCTTGAAATTTATGGTACAAATGTTATCAAGCTCATCAAAGTGATAAATATAGTGCAAATGAGAATTTTTTTTTTTTTTTACTTCATTCTCAGCCATAAATACTTAAGGTTTTTAAAAGTGTGCATGATGCGGGAGATTCAAGAAGATTTTTATTTAGTATTATTTATGTTTACAAATCAATTGTATTTTTATGTCTTAGGTCCTAGTAATTTATTAGGCTATTAGTATTTTAATATTTGGAAGCAAGTTTATTTTTGTAATAAAGCAATTAGGGTTTCCTATACCAATTAGAACTAGGGTTTAGTTTTCCCTATATAAGCAACCTATTGTACTCTTTCTAGGAATAGTTGATATTTTGATGAAAGAAAAAAAAATGGAATTTTGGTTTATTTAGTCTGGTGCTGACTCTAGTTCCACCCTAGTTACTAACTCCTAGTAGTTTTCTCACTCGGTGCTCACTCCAAGCTAAGCCTAAGTGCTAACGCTTAGGTCATATCCTTTTATTTTCTTGTTCAATTGTTCTGGTTGTCCTGCGTCAATGCATTAATGCTAAGCAAGCACGGTACTTCAAATTGCCTTTTTGTTCTAATTGTTTCTTATATATAGAGAGTCCTGAAGTTCCTTTTAGTTCTAATTGTTTCTATATATATAGGGTCCAAATCAAGTTATAGCTGATATAACTTTAGGCAATATTACACCACCTGATAATTTTTTGTTGAATTAATATTTTGAAAATCTCACCATTAGATTACATGTTCTTTATGTCCTTAACACACACATCAAATTTGTGCCAATTGAATATTATTTACTATTTAATTTATATATTCATCTTTTATGCATAATAATGTACAAAGACTTGAAATAAACATTTTATTGATGAGATAGTTATTGATCTTTAACATCTATAAAAAGAAAATACAATCAATGGTGGGATTTGTCAAAACTCGTATCTAATAAAAAAATATTAAGTAGTCTACATTACTTATAGTTACACTAGGTGTAACTTGACCCATCATATAACCTCAGCAGAAGCTAAAGGACTACTTGGGTCCTCTCCTACACCTCTATCCGTTTTATACCGTGATACTTTAAAGTATTTAAATTGGTGCAAAATGAAATTGTTTTATAAGGTTTTTTTTATCCTAGGGAAGTACTTTCATTTTCTTGGAAGAGTATTTGGAAGGCCAAAGCTCCACTTAAGGTAGCATTCTTTACTTGGACCGTGGCTTTGGTGAAAATACTTAGATTGGATTCCGTAAGTTAATAGTTGTTGAATGGTGCTATTTGTGTAAGAAGTCTGGGGAGAGTGTTGATCACTCATTTCTGCACTGCGAGTACTCTAGAGAACTAGGACACTTGTCTTCTGATTATTCCGGGTGCATGGGAAATGCCAAATAGAGTCATAGGTTTGTTGGGATGTTGGAAAGAGAGTTTTGCTAGGTACGACAGTGGTTTTATTTGGGGTGCTGTCCCTTTGTGCCTTATGTGGACCATGTGAAGGGGCATAACACTAGAGCACTTGAAGGTGTAGAGAGGACTTTGACGGAGCTTAAGATGCTCCTCCCCCAAGTGCTGTTTGATTGGATGGCATGTCAGTATTACCACATCATCCTTATTCTACGTGTTTTTTTTTTTTTTTTTGTTGTGTTGAAGAAAACAAGAGCATTATTCTACTTTGTTAGATTTTATTGATTGCTGTAACTTCTCTTGACACTGTAGCCACTCCAGTATACACCAGCTGTACTGGGTTGTTTACTTATCAAAAAACTGATAATTACTTGTGTGGACTTTTGTTATCCTGATAAAGTATCAATGAGTAATTTTCTGAAAGGATTAGGTTGTGATATATTTTATTACCACACGTTTTTTTCTTTTGTTTCTTAAGTTTTTTTAATACTTCTCATAAATTCAAAACATTTACCATCTGCAATAATACACTTTCTTTTGTCATGTTTATATAATGGCAAAGAATTTAAGTTTCTGTTTTATGCCATGCAGTGAGGAGCTGAACTTAAATTTAACAGAAGCTGCATGGGTAAGCCTTTTATATATATGTGTGTGTGTGTGTTTTTGTTTATTTTAATTTTCTGGATATTCATAGAAATATGCATGAACACTTCAAATGAAATTAATAAATTCTACACTAGATGCTACGTAAATGAAATAAAATGTTCTATTAAAAGCTAATTAGGGAAACATCACCGTTTGAAAGTAGTTTTTTCTTTTGGGGAGGGGAGGGGGGGGGGGGTGGGGGGGCTTCTGTTGCTATGAAGTTGGGATTAGTGTCTAAATGAGCTTCTCCAATTTCTAGGTAAGGTTTACTTATCAAAAAAAATTTCTAGGCAAGGTAAAAGCAATGATCTGTTTCTTTAAGCTGGCGTATGGAGCTGACTGATCAAAGTGGTTTTGCTTACCATAATACTGGTGCAGAATAATGCGTTCTAATACATTCAAATAAAATGTTGCTTGTTGGTCACAGAACTTGAAAACCTAAGTATAAAGGTATCTCATGAGATCACGTGAAGGAAAGGTTATCAAATTTCTGAAATCTTTATACATCTGCATGTGTGATTCGTGATACAACGTATTGTAGAACATATGTTGTGAACTGGAAAAATAAAAGATAATTTAGTCGATTTGAGGTAACTAGCCTCTTGAACTTGGGAGGAATGATAGACTTTTTGGGTTAATTTTCCGCTTAATTCTCATTAATGCATTTAACTTACATAAATAGCCAAGATGAGATAACCTCATCAAAAAATCCTAAAACATAAGAACTAATCCTATCCTAAAACATACGAATTAATTTGATTACAAAAAATAACAATACTAATCTATCTAGGAAGCCTTATTTTATCACTATACTAAATTTAAATAATTTATCTAGCACTCAAGTCATAACAACATACAGCACTTCAGAAAGGAACAAGCACCACCGCCCACCTTTGGCATGATGGTCATTCTACAGGTACAAAGTTCTTGTGGGATGGGGGATAAGGGTTGGAGTTCAAGTCTCCAAAAAGGAGCTTTACATACATATACACTTAGATTAGGATAGAATATAATTTCTATCTTGTATTAAAAAAGAAAAAGAAAGGAACAAGCAATGTGGAAAGGGAGTATGGGCTGAGGCAGAGGGGGGTTAAAAATAGCCAAACAAGAAGGTTTAGGGTTTATGAGGTTTGACGATTTGCGATCGTTGTTGGAGAGAGGTCAATTTGCTACCAGAAAAATTATTAGGTTATGTCCAATCAATTTTTCTCTCAACTCTCAGTTCAAAAACCAGTCTGTCACACATCCTCTAACTGGTTGATTAATAAATTTGGATTTACATTCCTAGTTGTGGCAACAAAAGAAACATTTTGAAATATCATGTTACCATTAGAATTTAACATAAGCATCTTAATGTTTGCTTAAATACTTCTACTTTGAATAGCATTTCCCTACTATGTGTATGAAGAATAGAAATACTCTATCCCAGTTTTTTTGTTTCACTTTTTGCTCCACTAATCATGGTATGCCATGTGTTTATAAAGAAAGACAAATGAATACATGGCAAGTTGTGATTAGTGGAGCATAAAGTGGTACACAAAAGAAAGACAAAAGATTTGTATTCATGTATGAAAGTCGTATTGATATCGTTTATTTGATCATGCAAGCATAACCGATATGTGAAGAATTTATGTTCTTATTTGAACAATGAACTTTATGTTGGATGGTACTTCCTCCTCCCACAAGAACGGATGGATTGGGTGGATTGTAGTAAGGTTGTGAGCTCAAAATCCACTAGTGCACATGTAACTTACCAGTTACCACCACCACCAATAACACCAATAAATAATAATAATAATAATTTATTATGTTCTTATTTGTTTTATATATATTCCATTTCAGGTTTCTATCCTTCCTCCACTAGCTTCGATCTTTGTGACTAGCATCGCAACACAAGTTGCTGACCAATTAATTTCCAATGGAGTGGAAACCACTACGGTATGCAGATACAATGAACCATCACTTCTTTTCCCCTATATTAGTCATGATGGTCTTGTGAAAGTTTAAATAATTTCAAGAGCCTTATAACTCAACTGGCACCTCCTGGTGCTTCCAACAAAGACATCCAAGATTCAAATCCTCTCATCTCCAACTATTGATTTATCAAAAAAAAGAAATTATAAATCATTTTCATTGATTATATGTTTTTGCAAACTTTGCCTGTGTTTGGGCTTAGTGTCATATGATTTGTTCACAACTAGTCCCAAACCCAAAAAAAGTGGAGAATTATGGTAGGTTGACAACCAATATAAAATTTAATCACCCTATCATGAATGGATCCACTACAAATACACACACTCCCTAGGTGAAAAAATACATGTGGTCAACCTTGATTAATTTGTTGAGGATTCATAGCTGATCTCAAAATTTTGGACTAAGGCTTAGTTGTTCTTGTATGCGTTTTTGCAATAAGCCAAAAAGAAAAATCTCTTACATTGATATGTTTGCTTTTGCTATAGTTACTAATATAATTTTTTCTTTAGATGTGGATTTTTTAGTTAAGTTTGTTGCCATGATAATTTACTGTTGCTTGTAATATTAGGAAAATTCTAAATCCACGGCCAAAGCTGAGGATAAAGTGTCATGTGATGTCAGATAAAAACAAGTAGTGTGTCCCCAAGCCAGTTTTGGCCTTGTCTTTTTTTGCTTTTGAAAAAAATTTGATTCTTTAACATTTTTTATTTACTTACTTCCATTCACATAGGTACGAAAGATTTGCCAATCAATTGCCTTTTTGTCACCTGCAATTTGCATGACTCTTTCCTCTCTGGATCTAGGATTGCCGCCTTGGGAAATTGTGGGGCTTCTCACTGGTGGCTTAGCCCTTTCAAGCTTTGCCCTTTCAGGTACTTTACAATCCAAATTTATATCACATTTATTATGTAACGCAATAGATATTGGAGCTAAATGTCCTCGATATAGACTATTAATTCAATAATTGGAACAGGACTTTACTGTACTCATCAAGATATCTCACCCGAATATGCGAGTATACTATTGGTATGTAATATTACAGTTTCCCAGCTTCTATCTGTTTTAGTAGTTGTTCTTTTTAGGTATTGTTCTATAAGTGTTCAGATGTTAAGAGCTCTTCCCTGCTTAATCTCCAGTCAGTCTATGGTTCTTGTATTATCTTTGTTATCCATTGCATGTTACCATTATTATCTTTTCATTAATGGCATACCATCTATAAAGGTAATAGGTTTCTTTTCCCCCTTTCCGGGTGCAGAAAAGGATATGAGCTTTATTCCTGCATCAATGTGTTATATTTAATATTCCAACTTATCAACCTCATTCTGGAAGCTCATCACATTCATAATGGAACATTGCTCGTTTTACCTAGTTCTAGCACCCAACCATCTTGTGCACATAGTTTGCTCTGACAATCAATTAGTAATTGCAGAAATTATAGCTTTGTTTATAAAGTATTACAGCAACCATGACAAACTATTGATCAAAATAGTACCATGACAAGTCTATGATTATTTCTGTGAAGTTTGTTGAATCTTCCTGACATATTTAATCCCAGTTTTGGCTTTATTAGCTTAAGCTCTTGTTCAAAGCCATAACGTCATATGTTGGAATCCCAGAGTAGACTAATTCCCTGAATTGTTTTGAATACATTTGAACAGTGGGTCAAAAGCATGGAACTGGTTTCTGTACAATGCTTATGCATGCTCTTAAGTTAAAGCATATACCTTCTTTGTCTCTTCTAAACTTTTTCAGCCAAATTCAGAAATGTTTTTAACCAAATACAATTAAAACCTTTCCGAATTCAATCATGGATCATTTGAGAAGTCCTTTCTTGAAAATTCTACATTCAGGGTATCACCAACACAGTGGGAGCAGTACCTGGCATTGTAGGTGTAGCCCTCACCGGTTATCTTCTTGATTCAACTCATTCTTGGAGTGTAAGTTCAAGATACTGTCATTCTAGTTTTTCCTTTATTTTTGGCTCATATCTTTCACATTTCCACCACAATGTACAGTTTCTAATTCGTTACTGTATTTATGTAGATATCATTATTTGCACCATCAATCTTCTTCTACTTAACTGGAACACTTGTATGGTTGGTGTTCGCCAGCAGTAAGCCTCAAACCTTTTCAGAGACAGATTGACCTTGTTCTTGTTCTTTGGATTTCTTATTCTTAATGAAGTATCCAATTTGAAGGAAAGTCAACTCAATGTAATACTAATTTGATTTGTTCAACAGCATTTAGTGGATATCGACTCATCCCTAGTTGGGTCAAATTTTAGTTGCGTCACGACATAGGAAAGACAGCATGTGTATATTCCCAATGTATTTGGTTCAATCATATGTAACAGTGTTGTATATTTTGACTTTCTTTGGTTGGCCACCAAAGTGTTAAACATGTATTTCAACACGAAAGAATTTGAATTGCAAGAATTCCACTTGTACTGATGCTTCTATTGGCTATTGAGAATGACAACAGGCACCACAAAATCTCTCTCTCTCTCTCAACCTACTGGTGAAACTACATTTCACTAATATGCTTTGTTCATGTGGGTATCTGCTGTATGATGCATACGATGAGCAGCACAACATTGTTGTACATTTGACCATTATAGTGACTTTATGAATTTAAAAAAGTAGAGAAAAGAAGAAAAATTTTGTATTAATTAAAAGCAATTTCTAAAAAAGATTGCTCTTGATGACGGAAAAAGAATGAAATCGTTGCCTTAGTATTCAGTCTCTTATTAGATTAGATCGAACCAATTTTAGCTCTATCTAGCCTCCTACCTGCAAGCAGGGGGAACAGCATTTGGTATGTGAGCAAATACAATGGAGAAAGGAGCTACTGATATTGGGCTTGATGAATTTGCATATAAAGGCTCCAATGGAGGTATGTCCCCAGATGAATTTACAGTTAAAATTTTCCCATTTAGCAGCATGGTTTGACTGTGTAAATTCCCATCTTTTGCTGTAAGGTGGTATTCCTCTCTATCATTTTCACTTTTATAACCTTGAGGCAGCCGAATATGTTTTCTATGAAACTTGTGTTTATGTCGCGAACTTGAAGTACGATTGAAGGCTACTTTGACCTGAATAGTGGTGCTGTTGTCTAAGTTGATTAATAATAATGTGAATCCCTTCTGCATGATGAAGAACCTGGTCAGATAAAAAAAGAGAATATATACCTGTTTTGATAATTGAATAGGGATGGTACATACAGAATGTTTTGCACAGTGGGCATAAGCACGTATTTTCTTTGTTCCAGAAAAGCTCGTTGACAGAACATTGTTTCCCATTAATCGGTGCCAAAGAAGAGCACTGTAATAAACAAAGCAGTGTATCAAGCACAAAGTCCTAATACCGCTTAGTAAATAAAGTATAAACTCACTTCTGATTAGTTATCATCACTATAAATGGGAACTAATAAAATTCTATCTTGAGTAGCACTAAAGAACCAGGCGTAAATCTCATCTCTGGATTTGTATTTCTCATTCATAAATCCATCTTTGTTTATGCTGCCAACTTTATCATTTATCAAAGTATGCTGACTACTTATAATTCCCTTATTTCTTTTTCTATTTATTTTGTCCTCTGTTTTGGCAACATGGTAAAGCCAAATTTCTTTAACAATTGCGAATTGCAACAAAATTTTAATCCAATATCTGCATCAAGGTGATTAATGACGCTTTTCAAAGATCTATTATGTATGTTTCAGAACTTCAGAGCAGGAATTATAATAAGTTCTTAAAGAAAAAAAAGGGGGGGTGGGGGGGGGGGTGTTGTGTTGTTCTTTGATGATATTAAACATATTGTTTCTGATTTTGTGGATTCTAGCTGTGTCATAGTATAGCCTATAAAATTCACAAACCTGTAGTAGTCCGGATTTGGTTCAAAGGTAGTGGTGTTGAGTAAACCATAGTTCCCACCAATGAACGTCTGTCTGCAATATGTTTTTGTGTCATAAGAGGATGCCATTCCAAGCTGATCCAAATACCTGATTATTGCATTCAAAAAAACTTTATTTGAGCTAGAATCAAAGACAGAAAACCTGATATTCTAATTGTAGATTATAGCTTGGTTACCAGAAACTAAACACAAAGGCATTAGTGACAAGATTATGGCCACTGTTGTAAGCCCCTCCGGCCTCACCAACCCATGCAACTGCTGAAGTTTCAGAACTCCTGACTATGTTATGGAGGCTCCTAAATGTGTTAGCCTCACCATCAAGATAGGATGGATCAAGAATCTTTTCAACAAGGTGCTGATCAACTCCTACAATTTTAGATGATAAATTCTTCAAAATAACTGCAGGATTAAGAAATGAATGAATATTCAGTTTGCTCAATCAAAGATACCTGGCCCCAGATTATATATGTGGTGGGTGACAACATCCAAAGATTTCGATGTCTTATTTAAGAATTCTTTGAACCAGTTTGCATCAAAGAATCCTCCTGGTGCAATTATTATCGGCTTGGGTTCAATCTCCTTGTAAATATTTTGGACTATGCGCTGCAATGCAACAGTGTCTAAGGCATACTGATCTGCTGCAACTCTCGTTCCCACTCCATTCCCACTCAATTCATTTCCTGAACAGCAAAGAGATTCATTATATATTCATAAATTACTGGCAAAAGAGATACTTAAAAGAGAATTTTCTGCTTAGAATTAAACCTGGAAATTTTATGAGCTCAATTTTAAGGGGGGAAAAAATAAACCACACATACACAACAATACATCAACATAATTTCATTTCATTAAGTTTTAGCTTCTTGCATCACATTTGTAGAATAAGTAATCGAATTTGAAGATGGATATAACAAGTTTGAAGCAGTAGTAACGAATGAAGGAAAGACAAGGTCTCGTGGGGAGGGGGGATGCACATTTCCTTGTATCATTCTATAACTCTTGCCATTTAAGTGCCATTAACAAGAAATATTATTCTTACCAAGCTCCCAACCGTGGATAGTGAAGTTCTTTCCGACAGTATAGCGTATAAGAGATTCAGCATTAGTGTAGTTCCAAGCTCCTACAGCAGACCCATCAGAATGTATAGATCGTCCATAGAGAGCATTTAACCCAAATATAATCTTAGCCCTGAAATAGACCAACGAATCTTAGGCTGTTTAACTCTTAAAGAAAAAAATTTGAAGGTAAACAAGAAGTAAAAATTCTTCTTACCCAGCTTTTTCGAAGAGGGTGTTTAATTCATCCCATCTATTCATGGGTAGGCAACCCTGAGTAAAACCAAACATCTCTGATGACTTGTTAGCAAAAGGAACACAAGGTTGCTGATCATCAGGAGTATCATATATGACCTTGTCTTGCAAAGTGCCACCCAGTCTAAGTTTCAAGGGTGAAAAAGCTGCACCATGATTGATAATGGAAATTTTAGACTCCAATGAAAACATAAGAGAAAGCAAATTACACATAATCAAGAGAAAATCCTGTGATTATGGTATTCTCACCTTTTATTGCATTTAATAGGATATTGTTGCCAAGATCCTGCACATGAGAATGATCGAACAAATTTTAAACAGTTAATCAATATGACATATTATCCTTTCGAATTCATTAAGGACATATTTCTAATTGTTTTCTCAAATGAAAAAATGAACATTTCTGTATCACATGATCATAGTCTTGAATTAAAAATGCAAATACCAGTTTTGAAATGTACACACACACACACACATTAAGGAAAAGAAAAATGGTCTCATCATCAAATTAATGGACAAGAATTATACTTATAATCATGTATTCCCCATATCAAACAAAGATTGAATTTTAAATAACCACGAACCATGAAAAAATTAATGCTTTCAACTCCCTGCAACTATCAATGAACAACCATAACTAGCTATACAAATATTTTTATATATTTAAAAAAAAAATGTACCTAAGCGAAATTAATATACCAGATTGAGCAGAGAAGCATGACCCCAGCTGCATGTCCCATAGTCACATTTCTCAGGGGGCCACCAATCCAATGTTGCACAAACAAAATCGTCATCAATCCTCCCAATGGCTGCTTTCCCATCAATGAAAACAGTCCCATCTCCAACCAGAGCCTTTGAGCTCACAGAAATGAAACTGAACACACACATCAAAAAGCACAGCCCCAACAGCCAAATCTGAGAACCCATGTTCAGAATATATCCACACTTCAAGATCTGAGCTCTATAATATTCAAATGGTTGAGGAAACCATTACCAATGGAAATGTGAGTATCAAAGTAAGGTTTGAGGTTTACGAGGTAAAGCTAGGGAGTTTGGCAGTGGAGGCTACAACAACTTGAACAGAGGAACACAAGGTTTCCTTAAAAAAAAAGATTTGTAACTCATAAATTTACAAAGGAACAGAGGAACACAAGCTTTCAAGAAACATATACGTGCGCATTAAGTGGGATATTGATATGTATACACGTGAAAACTAACTAATCATGTGATTCTTTATAGACGTGTGAAATCAGAAATTGAAAATTTCACCCACTTTGTTTTTGTTTTCCTTTTCTCTCATTTTTATTTTTTCTCGGATAATTAATAATATGTTGCTTTGGGACTTAACTTTGCAGCTAGTGGTTCAGAACAATGTGTGAGGTTTGTTGCAAAGTGGGCCATGTTTTGCTTTCTTTTAAGGAAAATCAAATTACAAAGATAGCCTAGCTGAGTGTCTCACAATATAATATTGGGTGATTTTTTTTTTTTTTTTTCTTTTTTTGATTTAAATATTGGGTGATTTTCATTTCATATATTTCTATCTTCTTATAATTTTGTCCCCCTGAAAGGAAACTATCCATATTCCTATCTATAATCTATATCTAGTTTGACTATGTCAGAGACGGGTCCACAAGAGGTTTTATGGGTTTGGTGTACTTATTTTTGGTCAGAATCTTTTTTTTTTTTTTTTTTGAGGAAAATCTTTGGTCAGAATCGATTTTATAAATATAGATTTTAATTATTTTTTTTAAAAACATCAAAATTCAATGGATTTATTCTTAGGGTAAATAGACTGCATCCCAAATATTTTATTTTAAAATAAAAAAAAAAATTTACCAATTGAATCAACTAGAACCATAGAGTCCAATTGTTTTGTTATAACTCTTATTTTTATGTTTATAAATATAAAATTTTTCCCCCCAAAACATCAAAATATCAATGAATTTATTTTTAGGGTTAATCGATTGCATCCCAAATTCTTTATCTAAAGATTTTAAAAAAAAATTACCAATCAAATCAACTAGAAAAGTCCAGTTCCTTTGTTATAACTCTTTTTGTTTTTAAGGTTATTTTGTTTAAAATTAAGTTTTATAAAAGTGTAATTGTACTAAAAGAAAATGAGACTAAAAAAAAACACACACACACTCACACATATGAATAGTAGTAAAAGGATATATAACCGTGTCTAGATGCAATTATGACCCTTAAGTATCCGAAAATATTCAACTTAATTAATTAATTAATATGAGCGATTCATGATTGTGATCTCACCAATCACCACTTCAAAGTACCCCACTATCTCAGCTATTGAAGATATGCTAAAATCCAAAAACTAAATAGACTCTAAATTCCTTTCACATAAAGATTTGTAACTCATAAATTTAGAGACTAATTTTATAGCCAATAATATGGACCCTTTTGTTTGATCTTTAGATAAATATCTCCATATTCTGTATACATGATTTTTGTCTAGAGACTCCATAGTTAATTAGATGCATGGATTCTTTACCTTCTTGCATAATTTCTATGCTCTCTTTTAATGGAAAGTATTATTCAGAGGGGGACAAAAATCTAACTTCAATCTTTATGTTAAACTTCTTCTTGTACATAGCTAAAAGGACCGATCACTTTATTTTACTTTTCTTTTTTTTGGAGAAGACCAGTCAAAGATATGCATTATAATATATAGATTAGAATATAATGCATGTATATCAACTAGTATATATTTTATTTTAGGATAGGATATCATGACATTCGATTATTTAACAAAATATTAGAATGATAGAAGTATTTTTGGTAAGCACACCATTGGAATCCAGGGTGCCTAGCCATTGGCCTACCAGAATTTTGTAGTACTTACTACGCCATCAAAATCCTTGCGTCACAGTCCAGTTAGAATGTGTTGAAAAACAGAGTACAAAATAAGAAAAATGCTATAAATATTATAGATTTTTTTTATACAAAATACTTATAAATTGATTTGTCAACTATTAAGAATTATGCTTGGTGCCATTTAAACAATAGAATAATAAATAAATTTTTGAGTTACTTTTCCATGATTAATAATATGTCAGTTTGTAAAATTTATGTAATAAAATTTGTACCGTTCGTAACATCACTCATAAAACAATCTCTCGTTCAAGAAAACAATCTTTGCATTTTGGTATTTTTGGGTTCCATAAACTACCATTCAATATGTTGGCTTTTAGATATTAAGCACCAAGATACTTATCTTGATGATTTTCAAGGGGGTAGGGTGACTATCTACTCAAGAACAACCACCAAACCTAATCCATTCAATGCTTGTTATGAAGGTCCTTTAGTTGGTAAAATGTAGCTGCCTCAACCTAACACTTTCTCGTTCAAGAAAATGGTCCCTTTAGCTCTAACCCACTGCACCACTACATTGACATATGTAAGCCCTAGGTATAACAAAAATGCCAGCAGACCATTAACCTAAGATCTCCCACTGTGTGGAAGACAGATTTTTTTATTTTTCTTTTTGCCCTTTGACCAAAAAGGAAAGCCAACGCAATCAAGTTCACACTATAAAAAAATAGGGTTTTGCTATCGTAATAATCGTATGCCTTTAAGGCATATTAGTATGAATTTTTTTTTTATGGGAAAGCGAAAAAATGATTAACTTTTTTTACAGTTTTTTCAAGTTTTCATAAAAATTTTTATAAAATGAATGATTAATATGTGTCCAAAGAACATATATTAACCGGTAATGATGGCTCTACATGCAAGCCAAGATAGTCACAGGACCAACCTGACTTGCAAAACAAATGTATATATACACTTGCCAAAAAAATATTATATGTTAAACTAACCTATTATGACTACCATAATAAAAAATTTTGAACAGATTGACTTGAGAATTACAAAAATTTGGGTTCAACAAAAATAAGAATAATACTACTACATTCACAATATTTTCACAATAATTTTACAACAAATCTAATGTAGTAAGCTGTTATTTATTCTAATTTAGGTCAAATACTAATATTATTTTTTTACCCACCAATAACACCTTTTTGCTTAAGATTTATTGTAAAAATGTTGTGGACGTAGTATTACTCCAAAATTAATTTTGCCTCTAAACATAGTTCTTAATCACTGTTTTTTTTTAAAGCTTAAATAACAAGAATAAATATTAGCTCAAATAACAACAAACATGAACCAAACAAAAACAAGACAAGACCAAACAACAACAAGTGAAAAAATTATTCAACAAAAAGCCTATTATAAAACAAAAAGATAAAATTTGTAGCTTATTCAACCTATTCAATAAAAGTAATTTCTAATTTTATTTTTCTTTAAAAAATGGTACCAAAAAAAATATTGTGGTAATTTAAATTTCTTAGTGACCACTCTAAAAAATATTCTTAAAGCCGCCATTGTTAACCAAACCCTAAAAAATAAAATTAGCCTAAGAGTTGGTGATAATATAGTATCTATATAAGTGGAAATTTTATGCATGCCTAAACATGTGCAAGGTCATGCCATTTGCATAAGTGATAAACTTGGTTAAACATATCCTTTTGTTATTAAAATTTGAGGAAATTTTTAAAAAGCCTACTCATATATACACAACTTCTTGTGCATATTTTTGTTATTTTAATCTATCTTTCTGCAGCAAATTTTAATGAATTAATTACCAAATAAATAAATTTAAAACCTTTTTAAAAAGAAGACAACTTTGGCGAGGAGGAGGGGGAATAATCCTTTTCCAAACTAAGAAGTAAGAAGGGGAAAGATTATAGCAAAGTTTGTCATTTTTATTGTCTTTTAAAAAATAGGAAACTTCATGTCATAGTACTTAATTATATATGGTCGTGGTCGTGGCCCACCATTTATTAGACTTTATCTTCGATGTCTTAAAATTGAGACTGCAACAGCTTTGATGGAGCCTTTGCGTGAACTCGATAAGTACTCATCCTTTTGTTCCTTTATTCTGGAATGAGATTCATGAAACCGAAAGGTCCCCATCATTTATAGGCAGTCTCCTTCAAAAGCCCACCAACTGGAACCATTAAGACAGACAAAGTAGGTCTTCTAATGATCATTATTAGGGTTTCTTGGGCATGAGATTAGGTTGATAATGAACACCACGTCATCTAGTAAATTTTTTGGTCCAGTAAGAAAGCTAAACTGCATTATCAAGAACTAAATGAATGACAAAAATCCATAACCAATGTTTGTCCTAATCACATGTTTGTCCTAATAATTGGTACCTAATGTTTGTCCTACATTTTAATCAACCTAAGAAAGGAATATATGCCCTTTAAACCCCAATTGTTTTATTATTGAACTTATTAATACAAAAAGGCATCAAGTGAGGCAACCCTAGAAGTATTGGTCCCTTGTTTTCCCTCCTAATGAAAGAACCAACAAAAGTTGTGTATGAACTACGAAAAAAAGGAAGAAACTCTTGCTATTAAATTTTTAGGAAATTGGGTTGATACGAGTAGATAGACTAGATAGTGTACAAGGCTTTAGCGCCCAAGCTACAAAGCATTCACATTAATGATGTGAAAAATGCTAAAAACTCATTTTAGTAACTCATTCTACAAAAGCACACTACAACAAGGTTACTGTACTCAAAATTTTTTGGCAACCGTGCTACAGTAGATTACCATAAATAACAGTATACTATAGCTCAACACTTAAAAATAAATAAAAATAATTATTACTACCTTCAATTAAAATAATATTTTTCTCTCTCACTTTTCTTCTCTCTTCTTCTTTTTTCTTCTTTTTTTCTTTTCTTTCACCGATCTATTTTTCTTCTCTCTTTTCTTTAGTCTTTCACTGGCCTCTCTCTCTCTCTCTCTCTCTCTCTCTCTCTCTCTCTCTCTCTCTCTCGTCCTTCTTATTTTGGTTTGTGGGTCACAATGGTTCGTGAAGAAAGATTGAAATCCGTGGGTCATGGTGGTTCGTGTGTCATGCAAGGTTTTCAGACCCAGACCAGACCGGAAGGCCGGACCGTGAAAACTGGGAACTTTTTAAGCATAAAGAACCGGATTTTTTGTTAATTCTGTGAACTCCTAAAACCGGGGTTGGACCGCACGAACCGGTGGCAAGAACCGTGAACCCCTTAGCATTTTTTTTTAATAAAAACAACTTAATACAATTTTATTCTACTTAATTAAATTATCTGTAAGGTTGAATTTATTCAACCATCTAATTGGCTTTATTCCGTGCCAAATTTGCTTGTAATTCAGCATTTAGTAACCCTGTATTTAGGTGGGTTTGTTGTAAGGGTAGTGAGTGAGATAGAGTGAAGTTTGCTCAAGAGTGTGCAAGAAAACAGAGACTCGCGGCTGGGACTCGCGAGTGACTCGCGGCTGCAAGCCGCCAGAAGCAGCACACGTGCCAAGCATGCTGGAAGATGAACAGTCATGCTAGCTGGAGCACTACAGGACAAAACAGGACAACTGGCCATACGGTTAACTCGCGACTGGATCTCGCGACTTAGTCAAGCCGCGAGGTCAAGCCGCGAGGCACCCCTGTTTTGTAAAACCTGACGTTTCACATTCCTCTCCCACTCCAGTATAAATACCCCTTTTACCCACGATTGAAAGAGAGCTTCCAGAGAGAATTTTGAGAGAGAAACCCTAAAGAAAAACCCTAAAGAAAAACCAGATTGCTTCACCCACAATCTCTACCTTAGAATCTCTTCAAATTCCTCAACTCTCTTCCTCTCCATTGTCAAATCCTTGAGAGGCATTATACCAAACCTGGTTCTCACCATCATCATCACTGTGAGACAGTTGTTTGGATTTCTGGGAAGCAGTTAGGAAGGAGCCAATCTTCATTGGTTGATGCTATGGTCTAGTAGCGGAATCCGGGAAGCTAGAAAAGAAAAAGGTTCGGCGCAACCTCGTTGGAGCAAGAAGCTTGGAGGGCTTAGGTGCACTGGGTAGATTAGGCTTGGAGGGTCTATTGCTGTCCTTGTATCCCAACTGTATTTTCTAGTGGATTGATTACCGCTTGGAGGGCGGCGGAGAGGTTTTTCGCCGAGAACTTCGGTTTCCTCTTCGATAACACATCGCGTGTTGTCTTTGTGTTTGCATCTTCCTTCCTCTCTATCTTTGCCTTTATATTGTCTGCTGTGGTTTTATTATGTTATGGCTTAGATAGATTTTAACCAATTTCATATTATTGCATGTGTTAAGTTTCCGCACATTAGTTGTTTGACATATTGTTTGAATTGGTTAAGTTGTAATTTGGGGGTCTAAACGTTCAAAGGTGTTTTGTACACGTTTTTGAACTTTCATTATCAATCTCTTATAAGGAATAAAAAAAAAATTATAATTAAAATCCTTTAAAGATATTCAACTTTACTTCAAAAATTAATCATAAATTTTAATGTTTTCATGGTTATTATTTTATTTTATTAACTTTCTTATTTAATTATTAAATATATGCTTGAAAATCATTAAATTTCCCTCATATATATATAGATATATTGTCAATTTTGCTAGTTTTATAAATTTAATATCTATATTTAGGCTTTAATTAATTATTAAATTAATTATGACGTCATCACGGTTCGACCCTGGTTCGATCTCGGTTCGACCTTAAAAACCTTGAACCTCTCCCTTTTACGGTTCAATGAACGGTCTGAGTCTGAAAACCTTGGTGTCATGGTGTTTCGGTGGGTCATGGTGGTTCATGGGTCAATGGGTGCGAGTTATGGCTAGCGAGTCAATGGTTTGTGGGTTTGGTGGGTCTTTGTTATGGGTCGAGTTCATGTTTCAGCGTGGGTTTTTTATTTGATTTCAATGGTTTGGCGAGTGTTGATTTTGTGATTTTGGGTTGTTTTGATTTTGTGATTTTGGTTTGTTCAGCATGGATCTTTGTTGTAATTTGATTTGGTTGGGTTTCAGCCGTAGTTATGGTTGTGGCTGTGGTTGTTGTATAATTTGTTAGATATATTATTTTATTGTATTGAATGCTAAAATAAAACTATTGATATTAGGTGCTTTGTAAAGTGAGGTGTTAAAATAGATAAAGTAGTATTTTAAGTTGCTAAAAGTTAAATTTTTTAACAACCTTGATGTGAATGATCTTCAACCTGGTCCAGTCCCATGAAGATATCACATATCAACCCAGTCTTGCTTCGCCCAAATTTAATATGCCATCTGTTTGCATTACTTTATATAAAATCACAAAATATATATACATCAAGCAAAATTTTTTTCCCTTCTAAAAAAAATGTATTCTTTTAGTTTATTTTTTTGCTTATGGTCCTCCTACGTTTTAATTTTTTTTAGGGGGAATTTTTTTAAGGAAATTTTATTTTGTAAGCAAAATAAATCAATGAAAATAAATTCATCGTAAAACACACATCAAGTTTATGCATCATGAACTTAAGAAGAAACAAGGAAAAGGAAAAGAGTGTCTAATTTTTTTGCATGAAAAATTTTTTATGTAAAAAGTTTTCTATGCTTTTTTTCTTTTCTTTTTTTTTTTTTGGCTAACAAGTTTCTTATGTAGTTCACAAAAGAACTACATAAATTAATTGAAAATTGGAGGGGATCATACTTAATAGGCCTGGAACTGGGATTGGGCCTAGCAGGCCTAAGACTAGACTTAACCATCTTAGCACATTTGTTCGGCCCCTTGTGTTGGCCTTGGTTGAACTGAAGGTCCTTTCTCTAACAAGGGGGTAGTTCTCAACAAAACATCTTGTTTGGTCAAGTCAGACAATTTTCCTATGGTCCTATTTCTTTTCAAACGTCCCACTTACAAATGGTGTCATATATGGGAAGCGCAAACTGGAAAGTGGAACTCAAAGTGAGAAATCATATGAAAAAGGGCACAGAAGTACAACCCCAACATATAAGGTCCTATGAGTATACTAATTCATCATTAACAATCAATTTTCCCCAGTGGCTTGAGGTTTTAATTTTTGCAAGTCAATCTCCCATGCTATAGATTCTTAGCATTAACCTCCTACACGACCACACACCAAACAATTTATCTCTCTCTCCTTGTTTGTACAAGTATAATACGGGAAACATTTGAAAAGTTTCATTATAGAAAACATTTGTTTTTCAAAGTATTTTTGTTTTGTACGGTGTGTGTGTGTTTTTTTTTTTTTGAGTACGCGTGTTTAATATGCAATAGTATGCAATCTTTACTAATTATTATGATAATATTTCTGAAATATTTCTTTTCTTTTCTTTTTTTACATAAAAAATTTAAGGATAAGGTTTGGTTACAACTTCACTCAATATATATTTACTAGATGTGAATTTTGACAAATCCACCATTGTATTATATTTTCTTCTTATATCATCCATACTTGAAAATTTTCTAGAAGATCAAAGACTAATTGTTATGTCATCAATCAATTGTTTAAATTGCAAGTTTTTATAGGAAAAAATTATGCATAAAAATTAACAATTAAGTTTATGAATCATATAGTAGATACATCTTATTGACACAAAATTTGACATGTGTGTTAAGAGTATGAAGAATATACAATCTAATGGTTAGATTTTTAAAATATGTGGCAATGTTAATTTTTTAAAAGGAAATTTTAGCCTTAGAATATAACCAAGTTTATAGCCAAACTTTGTCCAAATTTTAATTAGCTAGTGCATTGCATGAACATACTACTAGTTTATAAATAAAAATAAAAGAAATATTATGGGAAAGGTTTTGCTGCATACAGGGGTATGTGGCAACAAAAAGAGAAAAGGACAAGTTCTAAGGTCCACCAAGTCATGTGCATTGCACATGACCCTTGAACACATGTCCCTTTCCACATTCCACATACCCCTATATACAACAAAACATTTCCTAAATATTATTTACAATACAAAACTATCATATAAAGAGAATAAAATAAATTTTAAAGTGTAAAAAAAAATAATATCTAATTTATTAAAACTTTATTGCCAATTTACTCAATAGTGAAATCTACCGTGTGAGAGATTGATTTACAAAATTAAACACTGGAAACTATTAAGAAAGTTTTATTTTTAATGCTTGTCAATACCTCACGATTACGACCACCCTAAAATGGTGATGCACGCATGCCCTTCCCGGAGGGTGTGCACGGCTCAGGTGTGAACTATGACTAATGAGTCATTTTCAAATTAAGGTTCAAAAGTTGCCACCAATTATTAGGTTTTTTCTAAAGTGTGATTGGTCACCTAATTCTATGTTGATTTTATTACCAATCCTAGGTTAAGAAAAATTCAGTTTTTTCCTAATCTAAATGAATGATAAATAAATCTTGATTTTTGGATTCGGAAGTTTAGTTATGTGTGGGGAAGGTGTTAGGCACCTTACACCGCTTGTTGTGAGATAGTACTTTGTTTTGGTAAAATCTTAATTTTTGGTCATTGGTAGATAAAAAAAAGCTATTGGCATTAGCTTTCAGGGCTTTAAAGAAATTGGGTTTTGAGGTTTGATTTGGGAAAGGTATGTGGCCTTTATCGATACTTTGCTAGCACATTGGAATTACTACCAAATTTCCACCTTTATCGATTGCATCCAAACAAGAAACAAGGGTAAAAGATGCAACCAAACAAGACAAGAAAAGCACAAAAGGTGTAAACAAACACATACTAAAGGGAGAATAAAATATGTGAAGCATGGTAAAGATGCAAGAAGCTAGATCTAGACATGCAAGCATGGATCTAAAGATGAATGTGGATATAAGCATGAAGCATCCAAACATGACTTCACAAAAAGATGGATCTAGGAATAAAAGCAAGTAAAGGCATGTGAAAAGCCAAACAAGCAATTAAGACTATAATCCAAACCCTTTAGTTAACTTGGGTTTTTGGATGGGAACCTTGACCAATGGATTAAAATCTACACCCTACCCATGATACAAGATATAAAAACAAGGCATAGGCAAATTAATTAAAGCTAAAGGCACTCAAAAAATCATCCAAACATGTAGATATGCCATAAGGAGCACAATCAAGAAATTTAGGCATTGCCTACTCCAAGAAGGCTAGGCCAACATCATAAAAGCAATAAAAACATGCTAGAGAAGTAAATAGAGCAATAGACATGCTAGGAAAGTGAAATAAAGCAATAAAAGTGCTAGGAATTAAATGGGTGTAGATTGTAACTAAAGAGCTACATCTACACCCTCCAAACCTCAAAAACAAGGAAGAGGGACCAAGTGTTAGGGAGATAAATACCTTGGAGAGCTTTTTTGAATAATTAATATAACATACAGAGACAAATTTTAACCCAAAATGCCTTAGCCCTATGGGTATGTGCTCAATTATGTTATATTAATTACTCATTCTTCTCATCATTATTCAATGTGGGACTTCACTCACACGTGTAATCCAACACCAAGGAGGAGGAAAAATGGAATCAAGAACACTACCTCTTGATGTATGAAGGATGAGAGAATCAAGGATTTGTCTGTATGTTTTTAGGAGAGAATTTAGGTGAAAAGAGGGAGAGAACTGCTCTAGAAAATTGCTTCAGGACCCCAAAAACGGTTTTTTGCAATTTGAGAGCTGGGGGACTGTAGACACTGCATTTTGTACCCCTTACGACTCGGGTCTCTATTTCCCAATGATGCTAAAATTCTAAGGCTGAAAGTTGGTTTAGGGCCTAATCAGATTACAAATTGACTTAAGAGGTATTAAAATGGAAAATATAACTTTTTTGAGCAAATAAATCTATTTTTGGAAAATAAAAGGCCAAGGAAATCCTCAGCCTACGTACACAGGTCTGCTGCATGCGTACGCAGGCACGGACCTACGTACGTAATTAGGGTTTCAGAAACCTATGAAAGGCAAGTTTTCTGCATTAATGTTGAGATTTGGAACGAATCCCACATCATCTGGGAGCCGTTCCAAACCCCTATTTTCTCACTATATAAAGCATACATGGCACCTTTTCAAAACACACAGAAAATCCTAAAGGCAAACCTAAGATTCACTAGAAATAGTGAATCAAAGAGGGAGTTTTTCACAAAACATCCTTAAATCAATTTTATCTTGATTGGGACCTTTTTTGGTCTTGATCTTCGAGTTTTGAAGTTTACTAATCATTCTTGTTTGATTGTGAATAAATTTGACTGAGAAGAATGGTCAAAATCAAACTCAAAGCATCTTGTTTGAGGTATTAAGTTCTAAAACTTTTTTTTCTTTCCATTTCTTCGTTTTGATAGTATTTTGATCTGTTTTATTGCTTTGTTTATATGTTAACATGTTTGCTTAGTTTAGGTTTTAGTTGTTTTTATGTTATAAAGCATGTTAGGTTGTTAGAATTGTTGGTTTTAAGTTCTGCTCTGTTTTTTGCATTTCTGCGTTGCTCAGTTAGGGTTTAGGGTGTGTATACACGTGCACGCTTCTGCATGCATACACAAGCTTGAAGTATGTATATGCATACAACTGGCTTGCGTATGCAGGCCTATGTATGCGCACGCATACTCGTGCCCAGGAACCTTAATTTAAGTTTTCTACTTCTATTTCTTTGTTTCTTTCACATGATATGCCTCTGTTTGATTTCTTTTTATGTTTTCTAAGTCTCTATTTCTCCGTTTGATTGTTTGTTTACCTTTAACATGCTAGATTAGGGTTTTTTTTTTTCTCTTCTTGCTTTAATGCCATGAACATGCATTGATGCCATAGGTGCTGTGATGCAATAAGGTAAGTGAGGTAAGTCATGCATTCATATGAACATGCATTTTGGTGATGAACATGTTGTTTGTTGTTTGGATACTATGCTTATATGATTGGGTCACATTTGATGATTGATGCTTTACTGTTGTGCCTATGTTTCTACCCTTGTGATAGTTTTGTTATTTGTTGCCTTGGATGAGATGATATGATATGTATGATAATGTATACTAGGTTTGGTTGATAAGAATGATAGATGAATGGTTAAGGTTTTTGGATGAAAATGCAATGTTGTATGTTTAGATGTATGCTAGTGTGTGTGTGAGTTAGAATGCAATGTTGAATGTGCCTTTAATAGGATTAAGATGTAGGACACAATGAGTGGAAGCCGACCCATGGGTCGGGCTATTTTTTTGCCTAACACCTTCCCAATATCGTACCTAAACTCCAAACCTATACTCTGATAGTAAGACTAGTCCTTTCATGTAAGGGCGCTATATTCATGGTTCCTAGACCATAAAAATAGGTGACAACTCCTTATGTTTTCTCTTTCCCAGTCCACTCAGCTGAAGCGTACTCCTCACATTTAGCGGCCCACGACCTCACGCTACATCCACGAGGACTATTTATAATTTTTTTTGAGACCTTTTGGCTTCTAGCGTGCACTAAGTGTACAATGCACGCCAGGTCCTTTTGCTAACATTAGTAATTTTGTTTTTTACACCAGCATTTTCGGTTCTAATTTTGAAGACTCATTTGAGGGCCTTCTTGGACTCCGATTGACCTGATTCTAGTGGCACTAGAAAGATATGGATGTCTAGTTTCCAGATCATTTTAGTTTTTGAAAATTGGATCGTTGGATTAAAAGTTATGGCCTCAAGAAAAGAGCCAATGCGCCTAGCACAGTTTTCAAGATATCTCAACCATTTTAACTCTAATTTCGACCCATGAGCAGTCATTTGAAATAAAATTCGATATTCTTCACAATGGCATTGGTTTTTTTACCATTTGGATGGTCAAATCAAAATTTGATTTTCGATTGCCAATAGAGGTCAACCTTAGGTAAAATTTGGTAAAGTTGATAAAAATCTCCGAAAAAAAAAAATGTTTCAATTGTATTAGATTTATATTAATCCAAAGTTTGGAGGCATTCTTGGGGGGGGGGGGGGGGGGGAGCGTACACGTCTCACAAATCTTAGGCTTAGGGTCGGACACTTGGCCCTACCCTGGCCTTGATCATAACTAAAGACCTAGAGTATAAAATCCTCTTGATTTCAGCCAAAGAAAACATCTTGTAGAATATCTTTTCACTAGCAACCAATTCTTCAACCCACCTAATTGTGAAAATCCAATTAATATGCCTTAATAGGTCCATTCCTTTTTTTTTTTTTGACCACTGCACATACTTTTCTTTTCTCTCTTGGTTTGTTTTTTGGGCAAAATTATGTATACAACTATTCAACGACCACTATCCCAGACTCCTAGTGAATCAATCTCATGCCATCAGGAATTAAGAGTCATTTCTCATTTTCTCATCCAAATTCCTTTCTGTGTAAACTTAACATGAAGCAAATTACAAACATGCAAAAACACAACATAACAAGAAAGCATGATCTTTTAATCCACAAATGCCTTTTTGCATAACATATTAAATTAAACCAATTAAGTATCTGCAGCCTAAACTTCATTGCAAGAAAGGCGTGCAACTATTGGAATGCGAACTAGAATTTTATTATCAAGAATGAAAAGACAATTCTAAAAACAACACACTAGGAAACGTTGTTTTGAATTAAACTTAGAAAAAGAAAAGACAACATTTTCCTACAATCACCGGCCAATGCAATATTAATATTATAGTAGCCAATGATGAACCGATCTGAATTCATAAACATGATCAAATTCTCCTAGGTTTTGGTGCAACCCTAGAAGCACTGTGTGCACATTTACTCGTGAGTAATGGAGGGAACAATTGATTAAGTGGAAACATCTTGGTACAAAACTTTCATTAAGTCAGTTTCTTAAAGACCGGGAGTATGGGGTTTCGCCCGGGAGTGGGTAGAGTGCTACTATGGTTACGCCCAAGTAGGAAAGCCACATTGGACGCCCCCTTCTACCCATTTTTTCTTTCCCAAAAAAAAAAAAGAAAAAAAAAAAAAAAGAAGAGAAAAGCTTCATTAAGAGCATGGTAAGTTATACTTCATTAATGCTAGTCATTTAAATTTCAATATACTATTTTCATATCACCACAAATTTTTTTTTTTTTTTTTTTTTCAGTGACTAGATGATCCCAACAATGTACCATAAATTGGAATGAAAATGTAAAATCCAAAAAATGAACTTATCACGATATTTTAAGCATATATGATGCCACAATGCCTTTTTGCATATCACATTCTAAAAGAGAGTAAATCACTAAAATAAATGTCACCTGAACTAAATTCATTCCTAGAACAACGTGCATGCAATGGCTTAAATGCCAACAAGAATTTTATTGATGAATCGAAAATTCTAAAAACAACACACTAGGAAACACCGGTCTCAATTAAACTCCAAAATAAATAAATAAATAAAGACACATATATAACTCACAATTTTGTGTGTATACCATATATAACTCACAAGAGAATCTTATCAGTTAAAAAAAAAAAAAAAACTCACAGGAGAAATACTACTCAAAAAGAGAAAAATAGAAACATTTTAATAAATATAGTATTATTGTTTTGATCCTTTTCGATTATTATAGTATATAAATCTTTTAACCCAACCTACATGCGTACTACACAAAATATATTAATCTAATGTGTGTAAAAAAATTGGATAGAAAAATTACATTTTTTATCCCAATGTTCAAACTATTGAATTACATTTTTTCTATATTCTTAACACGAGTATCAAATTTCATGCTAATCTGATGTTACTTACTATTCACTCTGTAAGCTCATCTTTAATGTATAATTTTAATATACAAAATAAGACTAAAACTTTGAACAATTAATAGATTAACAAGCAATTGATCTTTGATCATTTTAAAATTTTACTAGCATGAAGGTTATACGGGGAACATGTAATTCAACAATAGATTTAGTAAAATTCACATTCAAAAAAAAAAAAAAAACATTTTAACAGTTGTAACATTACTTAAAGCCACACTTGGTGTAACTTGACAAATTATGCCAATAATATTTGTAGGGGCTCGGGCCCAAAATGATGTATTGGGCCTTGGGCCTTGTCCGAGGACCCTAACAAGTCCGAGGAGGAAAACACGACTTAGATGATCTACATTGCAAGTCTCATCAGTGGGAGACAAAGGAAAAGAGGTCCGAGGAGGAACATCTCCTCGGACACAGCAAACGTAGACCAAGTATGTACTCTAACAATTGAGATGCACCCCCTAAACACGAGAGAGAGAAGAAAACTCAAAATATCTAAGGAAAAGTTGCCACCACCATATTAAATGCACTGCAGCTACTTTTCTGGCAGCATTAATGTCGAGTAGACCCCTGAACAGTACTGTCTTGGTTGCCACAACTCACAGAGGGCTGAAAGGGGTGTCTGAAGGGATGGGTACTCAAGTAGAGATCTAGATGATCAACAAGTGTAAGGTCCAGATGATCAGAAAAGAACTATATAATGTGGAAGAGCTCCCATGAAAAGGGGGCAGAAAAAAGGAGTGAGAAAGAATATTGTAGCATGCTAAATAATCCTAATATTGTGATCTATATATACGTCAAATTCTCGTCTCCTTGGACCTAAGGTCCTCTAGCAATAATAGCTTTTAT
This sequence comes from Quercus robur, assembly GCF_932294415.1. Classification (NCBI taxonomy): domain Eukaryota; kingdom Viridiplantae; phylum Streptophyta; class Magnoliopsida; order Fagales; family Fagaceae; genus Quercus; species Quercus robur. Next base: position 85,135,079 of record NC_065535.1, read on the forward strand.
TTGTGTTTGATTGATTCTTAACTCCATGCTAGCCATTGCCCAACTAATCTAGACCTACTTCTTTGACCCATACTCTATAAAATTCATTGTATTGAGATTATTGGACCAGGATTCCATACATTTGGGTTTGGACTCCAAACTTTGTCCCTACAATATTGATAAGGACAAATATTTTAAAATTTTCTTTAATTAGTCACATTTGGACACTAGAGAAGTACCCAAAAAAAAAAAAAAAACACTAAATTAAGCATCAATACAAAATTTGTGAATGTTCAATTAATTTAAATACTTGCTATATACTACTTATTACTTATAGAATTGTGACCCTCTTTAAATGAATCAAAATAACTTTAAGATTTTCAATAAAAATGATACAATTTAAAAATATAGTTTTATATCTAGAAATATAAATTTATTCGATATCGTAATAAAACATATATTTATATATAAACACAAATGTTTTGTTTTTAATTATTAATACTTATATTTTGTTTTCATAGACAATTTACACATATTGTTTTTTTAGGGAAAGGAGGATTTTTTGTCCATGGCAGAAAATTTGCCTCATCACTAAATATGCATATTGCATTATCAGAAAATTTCAACTCACAATTCATAGATCACAATATTCAACATTTTTTTTTATTTTTTTTATCCTACATTTATTTTTTAGATATATAGTTACAACGATATTAGAAAATTTGTGACGTACAATCCAAAATGACAGTTTTTTAATGTCACACCAAGACACTACTGGATTTCTTTTTTGGGTAGGCACAATTCAAACTCAAGTCCATTATTTGAAAATGTAAGACATTATCATTGAAAATAACCAAAACATGTTATTTTTATTTTTTATTATGATACTGTACAGCCACATTTTGTGAAATATCCAACAGACTGATACCATGAAAAAAGTACTCAAATGGCATAAACACATTTTCTTGATTTCAAAATTTTATTTATATAGTCAAAAGACTCATAACTAGGTCTTGTTATATGACTGGGTTCCATAACTCACATCCAACTATAAGTTATTTGTTTGTTCACTTTTCTTTTGTTGTATTTAACTTTCAGCAATTCAACTATTGAAAATCAAGAGGAAACCAAAGTTACCAATTCTTTTCTCATGATCATTTCAAATTTCTTTATTGAAATAAAATATTGTGTTGTCGTTTTAATTTCAATATACTCTCTTCATATCACCATTAATTTTTTTTCCCCTGTGACTAGCTGATCCAGCCATTGTAGCACAAAATAGAATGAAAATGTAAATTCCAAAAAAATGAACTTATCACGATATTTTAAGCATATATATTAAGCCACAATGCCTCTTTGCATGACACATTCTAAAAGAGAGTGAATCACTTAAATAAATGCAACTTGAACTAAATTCATTCAGAGAATGACGTGCATGCAATGGCTTAAATGCCAACAAGAATTTAATTGATTAATTGAAAATTCTAAAAACAACACCCTAGGAAACACTGGTCTCAATTAAACTCCAAAAAAAAGGACCACATTTTCCTACAATCACCAGCCAATGCATTATTAATATTGCAGTAGCCAATGATGAGCCTGTCTGAATTCACTGGCATGATCAAACTCTCCAAGGTTTTGGTGCCCCCCTAGAATTGTGTTCACATTTACTCCTCAGCAACGGAGGGAACAATGGGTTGAGTGGGAACATCTTGGGCCAACACTTGTGACTAATAACAGTGATGAATTTGCAACAAGCGGGACCGACCACACTAAATTCGCCCCTGGAAAGTGTTCCATAAATCTCATCAACGCACCGATTAATGCTTGAAAGTGACGACCAGCATTTTGCAACATCCTTTTCCCAATTCCCGTCTGATAGTCCGAGGAAAGGTAATTTCACTGGCAAATAGAGCTTGCTCGCAGTGATCTGGTCCGCTCCTAGAGGTGAAGGGGCAGGTCCTCCAACACCAGAGCCAGTTACACAAACGTTTTTAAGTGTTGAATGAAAAGCTGGGTTAAAAGGGAACAACTTTGGCAAGCAATGGTCACTGACCAAAGTGATGGCTTTACAACAAGCAGGGCCAAAGAAGTTAACTCTGCCATTAAAGAGTGAATTCATAACATCTGTAAGACACCCTGGTACACCTGAAAGAGATGACCAGCATTCCTGTATGTCTTGATTCCTCGGTAAAATCCCTGGTAAGGCCGCCTTACTCGCGGTGATTCCGGAGACCTGTCCGTTTCCTTTAGATGGTTGACCACAAGAATTATTGAGCAAAGGAGCAAAGATGGGATTGGAGGGAAACAAATTAGACAAGCAACTTCCCTCAATCTCAGAGATGGCTTTGCAACAAGAGGAACCTATAATGCTGAATTGGCCATTGACAAGTGAACCAAAAACTTGAGTGAGACACCCTGGTACGTCTGCAAGAGATGACAAACACTGCCCATTTGCCCCTGAAAGTCCCCCAGCTCCAAGGTTTGGGAACAATCTAGTTATTTGTGGCAACAATCCAGATATTTGTGACAATCCAGGTATTTGAGGCAATCCAGGAGTTTGTTGCAACTGAGCTAGCCCTGTAGGAACCAACACTGCCAAACAAGCATATATCACTATGAGAGCAGTCCTTTGCGATTTATATGCCATGGTACTTATCAAACAGGATAAACTCGTAGTATGTGTGAGTACTGGTTTATCAATGGTATTGGAGGATGCTTGAGGCTAATGGAAGCGAGAGGCTGGGAACTTATAGTACCTATCAATGACATAAAAACTGAAACATTTTCAAGTTTCATTGATGCATTAATTTAATACTTTTAGATCCGTTCTATTAATACCATCAATGCTAGAAAACTTTCATTAAGATCAACGTAAGTTACACTTCATTGATGTTGGTCATTTTTCCCAAAGATGTTCTCTAAAATAATGAATTTAATCTTAATAATGAAAAAACTGAACGGGTATTTCGGTATAAAGATCAAGGGTTTCAAATAAAACAAACTTGGATGTTGCTACTTTTCCCATTAACCAAAAGTAAAAGAGTCGTTAACTTCTAATTTACAATATCCACAATTTTGTGTGTATACCACATATAACTCACAAGAGAATCTTATCAGTTAAAAAAAAAAAAAAAAAAAAAAAAAAAAAAAAAAAAAAAACTCACGGGAGAAATACTCCTCAAACATAGAAAAATAGAAACATTTTAATAAATATAGTATTAGTGTTTTAATCCTTTAAGATTATTATAGTATATAAATCTTTTAACCCAACCTGCATGTGTACTACCCGAAATATATTATTCTAATGTGTGTAAAAAAATTGGACAAAAAAATTACATTTTTTATCCCACCGTTCAAACTGTTGAATTACATTTTTTCTGTATTCTTAATACGAGTGTCAAATTTCATGCTAATCTGATGTTACTTACTATTCACTCTGTAAGCTCATCTTCAATGTATAATTTTAATATGCAAAATAAGACTAAAACTTTGAACAATTAATAGATTAACGAGCTATTGATCTCTGATCATTTTAAAATTTTACTAGCATGAAGGTTATACGGGGAACATGTAATTCAACAATAGATTTAGTAAAATTCACATTCAAAAAATGAAAAAAAAAAAAAAAGAAAAAAAAAAAGAACATTTTAACAGTTGTAACATTACTTAAAGCCACACTTGGTGTAACTTGACAAATTATGCCAATAATATGGATAAGGACAAAATATTTTAAATTTTTCTTTAATTAGTCACATTTGGACACTAGAGAAATACCCAAAAAAAAAAACACTAAATTAAGCATCAGTACAAAATTTGTGAATGTTCATTTAATTTAAATACTTGGTATATACTACTTATTACTTATAGAATTGTGACCCACTTTAAATTAATCAAAATAACTTTAAGATTTTTAATAAAAATGAAATAATTTAAAAATATATTTATATATATAGAAATATAAATTTATTCAACATCGTAATAAAACATATATTTATATATAAACACAAATGTTTTGTTTTTAATTATAAATACTTATCTTTTGTTTTAATAGAGAAATTACCCATATTGTTTTTTAAGGGAAAGGAGGATTTTTTGTCCATGGCAGAAAATTTGTGCCTCGTCTGTAATATGCATATTGCATTATGAGAAAATTTCAACTCACAATTCATAGGACACAATATTCAACATTTTTTTTTTTTTTTTTATCCTACATTTACTTTTTAGAAATATAGTTCCAACGATAATTGAAAATTTGTGACGTACAATCCATAATGACAGTTTTTTAATGTCAAGCCAAGGCACTACTGGATTCCTTTTTGGGTAGGCACAATTCAAACTCAAGTCCATTATTTGAAAATGTAAGACATTATCATTGAAAATAACCAAAACATGTTGTTATTTTTATTTTTTATTATGATACTGTACAGCCACATTTTGTGAAATATCCAATAGACTGGTACCATGAAAAAAGTACTCAATTGGCATAAACACATTTTCTTGATTTCAAAATTTTATTTATATAGTCAAAAGACTCATAACTAGGTCTTGTTATATGACTGGGTTACTTAACTCACATCCAACTATAAGTTATTTGTTTGTTCACTTTTCTTTCGTTGTATTTAACTTTCAGCAATTCAACTATTGAAAATCAAGAGGAAACCAAAGTTACCAATTCTTTTCTCATGATCATTTCAAATTTCTTTATTGAAATAAAATATTGTGTTGTCGTTTTAATTTCAATATACTCTCTTCATATCACCATTAATTTTTTTTTTCCCCTGTGACTAGCTGATCCCAACATTGTAGCATAAAATAAAAAGAAAATGTAAATTCCAAAAAAATGAACTTATCACGATATTTTAAGCATATATATTAAGCCATAATGCCTCTTTGCATGACACATTCTAAAAGAGAGTGAATCACTTAAATAAATGCAACTTGAACTAAATTCATTCAGAGAATGACGTGCATGCAATGGCTTAAATGCCAACAAGAATTTTATTGATTAATTGAAAATTCTAAAAGCAACACCCTAGGAAACACTGGTCTCAATTAAACTCCAAAAAAAAGAAGGCCACATTTTCCTACAATCACCAGACAATGCATTATTAATATTGCAGTTTCCAATGATTAGCCTGTCTGAATTCACTAGCATGATCAAACTCTCCAAGGTTTTGGTGCCCCCCTAGAATTGTGTTCACATTTACTCCTCAGCAACGGAGGGAACAATGGGTTGAGTGGGAACATCTTGGGCCAACACTTGTGACTAATAACAGTGATGGATTTGCAACAAGCGGGACCGACCACACTAAATTCGCCCCTGGAAAGTGTTCCATAAATCTCATCAACGCACCGATTAATGCTTGAAAGTGACGACCAGCATTTTGCAACATCCTTTTCCCAATTCCCGTCTGATAGTCCTAGGAAAGGTAATTTCACTGGCAAATAGAGCTTGCTCGCAGTGATCTGGTCTGCTCCTAGAGGTGAAGGGGCAGGTCCTCCAACACCAGAGCCAGTTACACAAACGTTTTTAAGTGTTGAATGAAAAGCTGGGTTAAAAGGGAACAACTTTGGCAAGCAATGGTCACTGACCAAAGTGATGGCTTTACAACAAGCAGGGCCAAAGAAGTTAACTCTGCCATTAAGGAGGGAATTCATAACATCTGTAAGACACCCTGGTACACCTGAAAGAGATGACCAGCATTCCTGTATGTCTTGATTCCTCGGTAAAATCCCTGGTAAGGCCGCCTTACTCGCGGTGATTCCGGAGACCTGTCCGTTTCCTTTAGATGGTTGACCACAAGAATTATTGAGCAAAGGAGCAAAGATGGGATTGGAGGGAAACAAATTAGACAAGCAACTTCCCTCAATCTCAGAGATGGCTTTGCAACAAGAGGAACCTATAATGCTGAATTGGCCATTGACAAGTGAACCAAAAACTTGAGTGAGACACCCTGGTACGTCTGCAAGAGATGACAAACACTGCCCATTTGCCCCTGAAAGTCCCCCAGCTCCAAGGTTTGGGAACAATCTAGTTATTTGTGGCAACAATCCAGATATTTGTGACAATCCAGGTATTTGAGGCAATCCAGGTGTTTGTTGCAACTGAGCTAGCCCTGTAGGAACCAACACTGCCAAACAAGCATATATCACTATGAGAGCAGTCCTTTGCGATTTATATGCCATGGTACTTATCAAACAGGACAAACTCGTAGTATGTGTGAGTACTGGTTTATCAATGGTATTGGAGGATGCTTGAGGCTAATGGAAGCGAGAGGCTGGGAACTTATAGTACCTATCAATGACATAAAAACTGAAACATTTTCAAGTTTCATTGATGCGTTAATTTAATACTTTTAGATCCGTTCTATTAATACCATCAATGCTAGAAAACTTTCATTAAGATCATGGTAAGTTACACTTCATTGATGTCGGTCATTTTTCCCACAGATGTTCTCTAAAATAATGAATTTAATCTTAATAATGAAAAAACTGAACGGGTATTTCGGTATAATGATCAAGGGTTTCAAATAAAACAAACTTGGATGTTGCTACTTTTCCCATTAACCAAAAGTAAAAGAGTCGTTAACTTCTAATTTACAATATCCACAATTTTGTGTGTATACCACATATAACTCACAAGAGAATCTTATCAGTTAAAAAAAAAAAAAAAAAACTCACAGGAGAAATACTCCTCAAAAATAGAAAAATAGAAACATTTTAATAAATATAGTATTAGTGTTTTAATCCTTTTCGATTATTATATTATATAAATCTTTTCACCCAACCTGCATGCGTACTACCCGAAATATATTAATCTAATGTGTGTAAAAAAATTGGACAAAAAAATTACATTTTTTATCCCACCGTTCAAACTATTGAATTACATTTTTTCTGTATTCTTAATACGAGTGTCAAATTTCATGCTAATCTGATGTTACTTACTATTCACTCTGTAAGCTCATCTTCAATGTATAATTTTAATATACAAAATAAGACTAAAACTTTGAACAATTAATAGATTAACGAGCTATTGATCTCTGATCATTTTAAAATTTTACTAGCATGAAGATTATACGGAGAACATGTAATTCAACAATAGATTTAGTAAAATTCACATTCAAAAAAAGAAAAAAGAAAAAAAGAACATTTTAACAGTTGTAACATTACTTAAAGCCACACTTGGTGTAACTTGACAAATTATGCCAATAATATTGATAAGGACAAAATATTTTAAATTTTTCTTTAATTAGTCACATTTGGACACTAGAGAAGTACCCCAAAAAAAAACACTAAATTAAGCATCAGTACAAAATTTGTGAATGTTCATTTAATTTAAATACTTGGTATATACTACTTATTACTTATAGAATTGTGACCCACTTTAAATTAATCAAAATAACTTTAAGATTTTTAATAAAAATGATATAATTTAAAAATATATTTATATATATAGAAATATAAATTTATTCAACATCGTAATAAAACATATATTTATATATAACCACAAATGTTTTGTTTTTAATTATTAATACTTATCTTTTGTTTTAATAGAGAAATTACCCATATTGTTTTTTAAGGGAAAGGTGGATTTTTTGTCCATGGCAGAAAATTTGTGCCCCGTCTGTAATATGCATATTGCATTATGAGAAAATTTCAACTCACAATTCATAGGACACAATATTCAACATTTTTTTTATTTTTTTTTATCATACATTTACTTTTTAGATATATAGTTACAACGATACCTGAAAATTTGTGACGTACAATCCATAATGACAGTTTTTTAATGTCAAGCCAAGGCACTACTGGATTCCTTTTTTGGGTAGGCACAATTCAAACTCAAGTCCATTATTTGAAAATGTAAGACATTATCATTGAGAATAACCAAAACATGTTGTTATTTTTATTTTTTATTATGATACTGTACAGCCACATTTTGTGAAATATCCAATAGACTGGTACCATGAAAAAAGTACTCAATTGGCATAAACACATTTTCTTGATTTCAAAATTTTATTTATATAGTCAAAAGACTCATAACTAGGTCTTGTTATATGACTGGGTTACTTAACTCACATCCAACTATAAGTTATATGTTTGTTCACTTTTCTTTCGTTGTATTTAACTTTCAGCAATTCAACTATTGAAAATCAAGAGGAAACCAAAGTTACCAATTCTTTTCTCATGATCATTTCAAATTTCTTTATTGAAATAAAATATTGTGTTGTCGTTTTAATTTCAATATACTCTCTTCATATCACCATTAATTTTTTTTTTCCCCTGTGACTAGCTGATCCCAACATTGTAGCATAAAATAGAAAGAAAATGTAAATTCCAAAAAAATGAACTTATCACGATATTTTAAGCATATATATTAAGCCATAATGCCTCTTTGCATGACACATTCTAAAAGAGAGTGAATCACTTAAGTAAATGCAACTTGAACTAAATTCATTCAGAGAATGACGTGCATGCAATGGCTTAAATGCCAACAAGAATTTTATTGATTAATTGAAAATTCTAAAAACAACACCCTAGGAAACACTGGTCTCAATTAAACTCCAAAAAAAAGAAGGCCACATTTTCCTACAATCACCAGCCAATGCATTATTAATATTGCAGTAGCCAATGATGAGCCTGTCTGAATTCACTAGCATGATCAAACTCTCCAAGGTTTTGGTGCCCCCCTAGAATTGTGTTCACATTTACTCCTCAGCAACGGAGGGAACAATGGGTTGAGTGGGAACATCTTGGGCCAACACTTGTGACTAATAACAGTGATGGATTTGCAACAAGCGGGACCGACCACACTAAATTCGCCCCTGGAAAGTGTTCCATAAATCTCATCAACGCACCGATTAATGCTTGAAAGTGACGACCAGCATTTTGCAACATCCTTTTCCCAATTCCCGTCTGATAGTCCTAGGAAAGGTAATTTCACTGGCAAATAGAGCTTGCTCGCAGTGATCTGGTCTGCTCCTAGAGGTGAAGGGGCAGGTCCTCCAACACCAGAGCCAGTTACACAAACGTTTTTAAGTGTTGAATGAAAAGCTGGGTTAAAAGGGAACAACTTTGGCAAGCAATGGTCACTGACCAAAGTGATGGCTTTACAACAAGCAGGGCCAAAGAAGTTAACTCTGCCATTAAGGAGGGAATTCATAACATCTGTAAGACACCCTGGTACACCTGAAAGAGATGACCAGCATTCCTGTATGTCTTGATTCCTCGGTAAAATCCCTGGTAAGGCCGCCTTACTCGCGGTGATTCCGGAGACCTGTCCGTTTCCTTTAGATGGTTGACCACAAGAATTATTGAGCAAAGGAGCAAAGATGGGATTGGAGGGAAACAAATTAGACAAGCAACTTCCCTCAATCTCAGAGATGGCTTTGCAACAAGAGGAACCTATAATGCTGAATTGGCCATTGACAAGTGAACCAAAAACTTGAGTGAGACACCCTGGTACGTCTGCAAGAGATGACAAACACTGCCCATTTGCCCCTGAAAGTCCCCCAGCTCCAAGGTTTGGGAACAATCTAGTTATTTGTGGCAACAATCCAGATATTTGTGACAATCCAGGTATTTGAGGCAATCCAGGTGTTTGTTGCAACTGAGCTAGCCCTGTAGGAACCAACACTGCCAAACAAGCATATATCACTATGAGAGCAGTCCTTTGCGATTTATATGCCATGGTACTTATCAAACAGGATAAACTCGTAGTATGTGTGAGTACTGGTTTATCAATGGTATTGGAGGATGCTTGAGGCTAATGGAAGCGAGAGGCTGGGAACTTATAGTACCTATCAATGACATAAAAACTGAAACATTTTCAAGTTTCATTGATGCGTTAATTTAATACTTTTAGATCCGTTCTATTAATACCATCAATGCTAGAAAACTTTCATTAAGATCATGGTAAGTTACACTTCATTGATGTCGGTCATTTTTCCCACAGATGTTCTCTAAAATAATGAATTTAATCTTAATAATGAAAAAACTGAACGGGTATTTCGGTATAATGATCAAGGGTTTCAAATAAAACAAACTTGGATGTTGCTACTTTTCCCATTAACCAAAAGTAAAAGAGTCGTTAACTTCTAATTTACAATATCCACAATTTTGTGTGTATACCACATATAACTCACAAGAGAATCTTATCAGTTAAAAAAAAAAAAAAAAACTCACAGGAGAAATACTCCTCAAAAATAGAAAAATAGAAACATTTTAATAAATATAGTATTAGTGTTTTAATCCTTTTCGATTATTATAGTATATAAATCTTTTCACCCAACCTGCATGCGTACTACCCGAAATATATTAATCTAATGTGTGTAAAAAAATTGGACAAAAAAATTACATTTTTTATCCCACCGTTCAAACTATTGAATTACATTTTTTCTGTATTCTTAATACGAGTGTCAAATTTCATGCTAATCTGATGTTACTTACTATTCACTCTGTAAGCTCATCTTCAATGTATAATTTTAATATACAAAATAAGACTAAAACTTTGAACAATTAATAGATTAACGAGCTATTGATCTCTGATCATTTTAAAATTTTACTAGCATGAAGATTATACGGAGAACATGTAATTCAACAATAGATTTAGTAAAATTCACATTCAAAAAAAGAAAAAAGAAAAAAAGAACATTTTAACAGTTGTAACATTACTTAAAGCCACACTTGGTGTAACTTGACAAATTATGCCAATAATATTGATAAGGACAAAATATTTTAAATTTTTCTTTAATTAGTCACATTTGGACACTAGAGAAGTACCCCAAAAAAAAAAACACTAAATTAAGCATCAGTACAAAATTTGTGAATGTTCATTTAATTTAAATACTTGGTATATACTACTTATTACTTATAGAATTGTGACCCACTTTAAATTAATCAAAATAACTTTAAGATATTTAATAAAAATGATATAATTTAAAAATATATTTATATATATAGAAATATAAATTTATTCAACATCGTAATAAAACATATATTTATATATAACCACAAATGTTTTGTTTTTAATTATTAATACTTATCTTTTGTTTTAATAGAGAAATTACCCATATTGTTTTTTAAGGGAAAGGTGGATTTTTTGTCCATGGCAGAAAATTTGTGCCCCGTCTGTAATATGCATATTGCATTATGAGAAAATTTCAACTCACAATTCATAGGACACAATATTCAACATTTTTTTTATTTTTTTTTATCATACATTTACTTTTTAGATATATAGTTACAACGATACCTGAAAATTTGTGACGTACAATCCATAATGACAGTTTTTTAATGTCAAGCCAAGGCACTACTGGATTCCTTTTTTGGGTAGGCACAATTCAAACTCAAGTCCATTATTTGAAAATGTAAGACATTATCATTGAAAATAACCAAAACATGTTGTTATTTTTATTTTTTATTATGATACTGTACAGCCACATTTTGTGAAATATCCAATAGACTGGTACCATGAAAAAAGTACTCAATTGGCATAAACACATTTTCTTGATTTCAAAATTTTATTTATATAGTCAAAAGACTCATAACTAGGTCTTGTTATATGACTGGGTTACTTAACTCACATCCAACTATAAGTTATATGTTTGTTCACTTTTCTTTCGTTGTATTTAACTTTCAGCAATTCAACTATTGAAAATCAAGAGGAAACCAAAGTTACCAATTCTTTTCTCATGATCATTTCAAATTTCTTTATTGAAATAAAATATTGTGTTGTCGTTTTAATTTCAATATACTCTCTTCATATCACCATTAATTTTTTTTTTCCCCTGTGACTAGCTGATCCCAACATTGTAGCATAAAATAGAAAGAAAATGTAAATTCCAAAAAAATGAACTTATCACGATATTTTAAGCATATATATTAAGCCATAATGCCTCTTTGCATGACACATTCTAAAAGAGAGTGAATCACTTAAGTAAATGCAACTTGAACTAAATTCATTCAGAGAATGACGTGCATGCAATGGCTTAAATGCCAACAAGAATTTTATTGATTAATTGAAAATTCTAAAAACAACACCCTAGGAAACACTGGTCTCAATTAAACTCCAAAAAAAAGAAGGCCACATTTTCCTACAATCACCAGCCAATGCATTATTAATATTGCAGTAGCCAATGATGAGCCTGTCTGAATTCACTAGCATGATCAAACTCTCCAAGGTTTTGGTGCCCCCCTAGAATTGTGTTCACATTTACTCCTCAGCAACGGAGGGAACAATGGGTTGAGTGGGAACATCTTGGGCCAACACTTGTGACTAATAACAGTGATGGATTTGCAACAAGCGGGACCGACCACACTAAATTCGCCCCTGGAAAGTGTTCCATAAATCTCATCAACGCACCGATTAATGCTTGAAAGTGACGACCAGCATTTTGCAACATCCTTTTCCCAATTCCCGTCTGATAGTCCTAGGAAAGGTAATTTCACTGGCAAATAGAGCTTGCTCGCAGTGATCTGGTCTGCTCCTAGAGGTGAAGGGGCAGGTCCTCCAACACCAGAGCCAGTTACACAAACGTTTTTAAGTGTTGAATGAAAAGCTGGGTTAAAAGGGAACAACTTTGGCAAGCAATGGTCACTGACCAAAGTGATGGCTTTACAACAAGCAGGGCCAAAGAAGTTAACTCTGCCATTAAGGAGGGAATTCATAACATCTGTAAGACACCCTGGTACACCTGAAAGAGATGACCAGCATTCCTGTATGTCTTGATTCCTCGGTAAAATCCCTGGTAAGGCCGCCTTACTCGCGGTGATTCCGGAGACCTGTCCGTTTCCTTTAGATGGTTGACCACAAGAATTATTGAGCAAAGGAGCAAAGATGGGATTGGAGGGAAACAAATTAGACAAGCAACTTCCCTCAATCTCAGAGATGGCTTTGCAACAAGAGGAACCTATAATGCTGAATTGGCCATTGACAAGTGAACCAAAAACTTGAGTGAGACACCCTGGTACGTCTGCAAGAGATGACAAACACTGCCCATTTGCCCCTGAAAGTCCCCCAGCTCCAAGGTTTGGGAACAATCTAGTTATTTGTGGCAACAATCCAGATATTTGTGACAATCCAGGTATTTGAGGCAATCCAGGTGTTTGTTGCAACTGAGCTAGCCCTGTAGGAACCAACACTGCCAAACAAGCATATATCACTATGAGAGCAGTCCTTTGCGATTTATATGCCATGGTACTTATCAAACAGGATAAACTCGTAGTATGTGTGAGTACTGGTTTATCAATGGTATTGGAGGATGCTTGAGGCTAATGGAAGCGAGAGGCTGGGAACTTATAGTACCTATCAATGACATAAAAACTGAAACATTTTCAAGTTTCATTGATGCGTTAATTTAATACTTTTAGATCCGTTCTATTAATACCATCAATGCTAGAAAACTTTCATTAAGATCATGGTAAGTTACACTTCATTGATGTCGGTCATTTTTCCCACAGATGTTCTCTAAAATAATGAATTTAATCTTAATAATGAAAAAACTGAACGGGTATTTCGGTATAATGATCAAGGGTTTCAAATAAAACAAACTTGGATGTTGCTACTTTTCCCATTAACCAAAAGTAAAAGAGTCGTTAACTTCTAATTTACAATATCCACAATTTTGTGTGTATACCACATATAACTCACAAGAGAATCTTATCAGTTAAAAAAAAAAAAAAAAACTCACAGGAGAAATACTCCTCAAAAATAGAAAAATAGAAACATTTTAATAAATATAGTATTAGTGTTTTAATCCTTTTCGATTATTATAGTATATAAATCTTTTCACCCAACCTGCATGCGTACTACCCGAAATATATTAATCTAATGTGTGTAAAAAAATTGGACAAAAAAATTACATTTTTTATCCCACCGTTCAAACTATTGAATTACATTTTTTCTGTATTCTTAATACGAGTGTCAAATTTCATGCTAATCTGATGTTACTTACTATTCACTCTGTAAGCTCATCTTCAATGTATAATTTTAATATACAAAATAAGACTAAAACTTTGAACAATTAATAGATTAACGAGCTATTGATCTCTGATCATTTTAAAATTTTACTAGCATGAAGATTATACGGAGAACATGTAATTCAACAATAGATTTAGTAAAATTCACATTCAAAAAAAGAAAAAAGAAAAAAAGAACATTTTAACAGTTGTAACATTACTTAAAGCCACACTTGGTGTAACTTGACAAATTATGCCAATAATATTGATAAGGACAAAATATTTTAAATTTTTCTTTAATTAGTCACATTTGGACACTAGAGAAGTACCCCAAAAAAAAAAACACTAAATTAAGCATCAGTACAAAATTTGTGAATGTTCATTTAATTTAAATACTTGGTATATACTACTTATTACTTATAGAATTGTGACCCACTTTAAATTAATCAAAATAACTTTAAGATTTTTAATAAAAATGATATAATTTAAAAATATATTTATATATATAGAAATATAAATTTATTCAACATCGTAATAAAACATATATTTATATATAACCACAAATGTTTTGTTTTTAATTATTAATACTTATCTTTTGTTTTAATAGAGAAATTACCCATATTGTTTTTTAAGGGAAAGGTGGATTTTTTGTCCATGGCAGAAAATTTGTGCCCCGTCTGTAATATGCATATTGCATTATGAGAAAATTTCAACTCACAATTCATAGGACACAATATTCAACATTTTTTTTATTTTTTTTTATCATACATTTACTTTTTAGATATATAGTTACAACGATACCTGAAAATTTGTGACGTACAATCCATAATGACAGTTTTTTAATGTCAAGCCAAGGCACTACTGGATTCCTTTTTTGGGTAGGCACAATTCAAACTCAAGTCCATTATTTGAAAATGTAAGACATTATCATTGAAAATAACCAAAACATGTTGTTATTTTTATTTTTTATTATGATACTGTACAGCCACATTTTGTGAAATATCCAATAGACTGGTACCATGAAAAAAGTACTCAATTGGCATAAACACATTTTCTTGATTTCAAAATTTTATTTATATAGTCAAAACTCTCATAACTAGGTCTTGTTATATGACTGGGTTACTTAACTCACATCCAACTATAAGTTATATGTTTGTTCACTTTTCTTTCGTTGTATTTAACTTTCAGCAATTCAACTATTGAAAATCAAGAGGAAACCAAAGTTACCAATTCTTTTCTCATGATCATTTCAAATTTCTTTATTGAAATAAAATATTGTGTTGTCGTTTTAATTTCAATATACTCTCTTCATATCACCATTAATTTTTTTTTTCCCCTGTGACTAGCTGATCCCAACATTGTAGCATAAAATAGAAAGAAAATGTAAATTCCAAAAAAATGAACTTATCACGATATTTTAAGCATATATATTAAGCCATAATGCCTCTTTGCATGACACATTCTAAAAGAGAGTGAATCACTTAAGTAAATGCAACTTGAACTAAATTCATTCAGAGAATGACGTGCATGCAATGGCTTAAATGCCAACAAGAATTTTATTGATTAATTGAAAATTCTAAAAACAACACCCTAGGAAACACTGGTCTCAATTAAACTCCAAAAAAAAGAAGGCCACATTTTCCTACAATCACCAGCCAATGCATTATTAATATTGCAGTAGCCAATGATGAGCCTGTCTGAATTCACTAGCATGATCAAACTCTCCAAGGTTTTGGTGCCCCCCTAGAATTGTGTTCACATTTACTCCTCAGCAACGGAGGGAACAATGGGTTGAGTGGGAACATCTTGGGCCAACACTTGTGACTAATAACAGTGATGGATTTGCAACAAGCGGGACCGACCACACTAAATTCGCCCCTGGAAAGTGTTCCATAAATCTCATCAACGCACCGATTAATGCTTGAAAGTGACGACCAGCATTTTGCAACATCCTTTTCCCAATTCCCGTCTGATAGTCCTAGGAAAGGTAATTTCACTGGCAAATAGAGCTTGCTCGCAGTGATCTGGTCTGCTCCTAGAGGTGAAGGGGCAGGTCCTCCAACACCAGAGCCAGTTACACAAACGTTTTTAAGTGTTGAATGAAAAGCTGGGTTAAAAGGGAACAACTTTGGCAAGCAATGGTCACTGACCAAAGTGATGGCTTTACAACAAGCAGGGCCAAAGAAGTTAACTCTGCCATTAAGGAGGGAATTCATAACATCTGTAAGACACCCTGGTACACCTGAAAGAGATGACCAGCATTCCTGTATGTCTTGATTCCTCGGTAAAATCCCTGGTAAGGCCGCCTTACTCGCGGTGATTCCGGAGACCTGTCCGTTTCCTTTAGATGGTTGACCACAAGAATTATTGAGCAAAGGAGCAAAGATGGGATTGGAGGGAAACAAATTAGACAAGCAACTTCCCTCAATCTCAGAGATGGCTTTGCAACAAGAGGAACCTATAATGCTGAATTGGCCATTGACAAGTGAACCAAAAACTTGAGTGAGACACCCTGGTACGTCTGCAAGAGATGACAAACACTGCCCATTTGCCCCTGAAAGTCCCCCAGCTCCAAGGTTTGGGAACAATCTAGTTATTTGTGGCAACAATCCAGATATTTGTGACAATCCAGGTATTTGAGGCAATCCAGGTGTTTGTTGCAACTGAGCTAGCCCTGTAGGAACCAACACTGCCAAACAAGCATATATCACTATGAGAGCAGTCCTTTGCGATTTATATGCCATGGTACTTATCAAACAGGACAAACTCGTAGTATGTGTGAGTACTGGTTTATCAATGGTATTGGAGGATGCTTGAGGCTAATGGAAGCGAGAGGCTGGGAACTTATAGTACCTATCAATGACATAAAAACTGAAACATTTTCAAGTTTCATTGATGCGTTAATTTAATACTTTTAGATCCGTTCTATTAATACCATCAATGCTAGAAAACTTTCATTAAGATCATGGTAAGTTACACTTCATTGATGTCGGTCATTTTTCCCACAGATGTTCTCTAAAATAATGAATTTAATCTTAATAATGAAAAAACTGAACGGGTATTTCGGTATAATGATCAAGGGTTTCAAATAAAACAAACTTGGATGTTGCTACTTTTCCCATTAACCAAAAGTAAAAGAGTCGTTAACTTCTAATTTACAATATCCACAATTTTGTGTGTATACCACATATAACTCACAAGAGAATCTTATCAGTTAAAAAAAAAAAAAAAAACTCACAGGAGAAATACTCCTCAAAAATAGAAAAATAGAAACATTTTAATAAATATAGTATTAGTGTTTTAATCCTTTTCGATTATTATAGTATATAAATCTTTTCACCCAACCTGCATGCGTACTACCCGAAATATATTAATCTAATGTGTGTAAAAAAATTGGACAAAAAAATTACATTTTTTATCCCACCGTTCAAACTATTGAATTACATTTTTTCTGTATTCTTAATACGAGTGTCAAATTTCATGCTAATCTGATGTTACTTACTATTCACTCTGTAAGCTCATCTTCAATGTATAATTTTAATATACAAAATAAGACTAAAACTTTGAACAATTAATAGATTAACGAGCTATTGATCTCTGATCATTTTAAAATTTTACTAGCATGAAGATTATACGGAGAACATGTAATTCAACAATAGATTTAGTAAAATTCACATTCAAAAAAAGAAAAAAGAAAAAAAGAACATTTTAACAGTTGTAACATTACTTAAAGCCACACTTGGTGTAACTTGACAAATTATGCCAATAATATTGATAAGGACAAAATATTTTAAATTTTTCTTTAATTAGTCACATTTGGACACTAGAGAAGTACCCCAAAAAAAAAAACACTAAATTAAGCATCAGTACAAAATTTGTGAATGTTCATTTAATTTAAATACTTGGTATATACTACTTATTACTTATAGAATTGTGACCCACTTTAAATTAATCAAAATAACTTTAAGATATTTAATAAAAATGATATAATTTAAAAATATATTTATATATATAGAAATATAAATTTATTCAACATCGTAATAAAACATATATTTATATATAACCACAAATGTTTTGTTTTTAATTATTAATACTTATCTTTTGTTTTAATAGAGAAATTACCCATATTGTTTTTTAAGGGAAAGGTGGATTTTTTGTCCATGGCAGAAAATTTGTGCCCCGTCTGTAATATGCATATTGCATTATGAGAAAATTTCAACTCACAATTCATAGGACACAATATTCAACATTTTTTTTATTTTTTTTTTATCCTACATTTACTTTTTAGATATATAGTTACAACGATATCTGAAAATTTGTGACGTACAATCCATAATGACAGTTTTTTAATGTCAAGCCAAGGCACTACTGGATTCCTTTTTTGGGTAGGCACAATTCAAACTCAAGTCCATTATTTGAAAATATAAGACATTATCATTGAAAATAACCAAAACATGTTGTTATTTTTATTTTTTATTATGATACTGTACAGCCACATTTTGTGAAATATCCAATAGACTGGTACCATGAAAAAAGTACTCAATTGGCATAAACACATTTTCTTGATTTCAAAATTTTATTTATATAGTCAAAAGACTCATAACTAGGTCTTGTTATATGACTGGGTTACTTAACTCACATCCAACTATAAGTTATATGTTTGTTCACTTTTCTTTCGTTGTATTTAACTTTCAGCAATTCAACTATTGAAAATCAAGAGGAAACCAAAGTTACCAATTCTTTTCTCATGATCATTTCAAATTTCTTTATTGAAATAAAATATTGTGTTGTCGTTTTAATTTCAATATACTCTCTTCATATCACCATTAATTTTTTTTTTCCCCTGTGACTAGCTGATCCCAACATTGTAGCATAAAATAGAAAGAAAATGTAAATTCCAAAAAAATGAACTTATCACGATATTTTAAGCATATATATTAAGCCATAATGCCTCTTTGCATGACACATTCTAAAAGAGAGTGAATCACTTAAGTAAATGCAACTTGAACTAAATTCATTCAGAGAATGACGTGCATGCAATGGCTTAAATGCCAACAAGAATTTTATTGATTAATTGAAAATTCTAAAAACAACACCCTAGGAAACACTGGTCTCAATTAAACTCCAAAAAAAAGAAGGCCACATTTTCCTACAATCACCAGCCAATGCATTATTAATATTGCAGTAGCCAATGATGAGCCTGTCTGAATTCACTAGCATGATCAAACTCTCCAAGGTTTTGGTGCCCCCCTAGAATTGTGTTCACATTTACTCCTCAGCAACGGAGGGAACAATGGGTTGAGTGGGAACATCTTGGGCCAACACTTGTGACTAATAACAGTGATGGATTTGCAACAAGCGGGACCGACCACACTAAATTCGCCCCTGGAAAGTGTTCCATAAATCTCATCAACGCACCGATTAATGCTTGAAAGTGATGACCAGCATTTTGCAACATCCTTTTCCCAATTCCCGTCTGATAGTCCTAGGAAAGGTAATTTCACTGGCAAATAGAGCTTGCTCGCAGTGATCTGGTCTGCTCCTAGAGGTGAAGGGGCAGGTCCCCCAACACCAGAGCCAGTTACACAAACGTTTTTAAGTGTTGAATGAAAAGCTGGGTTAAAAGGGAACAACTTTGGCAAGCAATGGTCACTGACCAAAGTGATGGCTTTACAACAAGCAGGGCCAAAGAAGTTAACTCTGCCATTAAGGAGGGAATTCATAACATCTGTAAGACACCCTGGTACACCTGAAAGAGATGACCAGCATTCCTGTATGTCTTGATTCCTCGGTAAAATCCCTGGTAAGGCCGCCTTACTCGCGGTGATTCCGGAGACCTGTCCGTTTCCTTTAGATGGTTGACCACAAGAATTATTGAGCAAAGGAGCAAAGATGGGATTGGAGGGAAACAAATTAGACAAGCAACTTCCCTCAATCTCAGAGATGGCTTTCCAACAAGAGGAACCTATAATGCTGAATTGGCCATTGACAAGTGAACCAAAAACTTGAGTGAGACACCCTGGTACGTCTGCAAGAGATGACAAACACTGCCCATTTGCCCCTGAAAGTCCCCCAGCTCCAAGGTTTGGGAACAATCTAGTTATTTGTGGAAACAATCCAGATATTTTTGACAATCCAAGTATTTGGGGCAATGCAGGAGTTTGTTGCAACTGAGCTAGCCCTGTAGGAACCAACACTGCCAAACAAGCATATATCACTATGAGAGCAGTCCTTTGCGATTTATATGCCTTGGTACTTATCAAACAGGATAAACTCGTAGTATGTGTGAGTACTGGTTTATCAATGGTATTGGAGGATGCTTGAGGCTAATGGAAGCGAGAGGCTGGGAACTTATAGTACCTATCAATGACATAAAAACTGAAACATTTTCAAGTTTCATTGATGCGTTAATTTAATACTTTTAGATCCGTTCTATTAATACCATCAATGCTAGAAAACTTTCATTAAGATCATGGTAAGTTACACTTCATTGATGTCGGTCATTTTTCCCAAAGATGTTCTCTAAAATAATGAATTTAATCTTAATAATGAAAAAACTGAACGGGTATTTCGGTATAATGATCAAGGGTTTCAAATAAAACAAACTTGGATGTTGCTACTTTTCCCATTAACCAAAAGTAAAAGAGTCGTTAACTTCTAATTTACAATATCCACAATTTTGTGTGTATACCACATATAACTCACAAGAGAATCTTCTCAGTTAAAAAAAAAAAAAACTCACAGGAGAAATACTCCTCAAAAATAGAAAAATAGAAACATTTTAATAAATATAGTATTAGTGTTTTAATCCTTTTCGATTATTATAGTATATAAATCTTTTCACCCAACCTGCATGCGTACTACCCGAAATATATTAATCTAATGTGTGTAAAAAAATTGTACAAAAAAATTACATTTTTTATCCCACCGTTCAAACTATTGAATTACATTTTTTCTGTATTCTTAATACGAGTGTCAAATTTCATGCTAATCTGATGTTACTTACTATTCACTCTGTAAGCTCATCTTCAATGTATAATTTTAATATACAAAATAAGACTAAAACTTTGAACAATTAATAGATTAACGAGCTATTGATCTCTGATCATTTTAAAATTTTACTAGCATGAAGATTATACGGAGAACATGTAATTCAACAATAGATTTAGTAAAATTCACATTCAAAAAAAGAAAAAAGAAAAAAAGAACATTTTAACAGTTGTAACATTACTTAAAGCCACACTTGGTGTAACTTGACAAATTATGCCAATAATATTGATAAGGACAAAATATTTTAAATTTTTCTTTAATTAGTCACATTTGGACACTAGAGAAGTACCACAAAAAAAACACTAAATTAAACATCAGTACAAAATTTGTGAATGTTCATTTAATTTAAATACTTGGTATATACTACTTATTACTTATAGAATTGTGACCCACTTTAAATTAATCAAAATAACTTTAAGATTTTTAATAAAAATGATATAATTTAAAAATATATTTATATATATAGAAATATAAATTTATTCAACATCGTAATAAAACATATATTTATATATAACCACAAATGTTTTGTTTTTAATTATTAATACTTATCTTTTGTTTTAATAGAGAAATTACCCATATTGTTTTTTAAGGGAAAGGTGGATTTTTTGTCCATGGCAGAAAATTTGTACCCCGTCTGTAATATGCATATTGCATTATGAGAAAATTTCAACTTACAATTCGTAGGACACAATATTCAACATTTTTTTTATTTTTTTTTATCCTACATTTACTTTTTAGATATATAGTTACAGCGATATCTGAAAATTTGTGACGTACAATCCATAATGACAGTTTTTTAATGTCAAGCCAAGGCACTACTGGATTCCTTTTTTGGGTAGGCACAATTCAAACTCAAGTCCATTATTTGAAAATGTAAGACATTATCATTGAAAATAACCAAAACATGTTGTTATTTTTATTTTTTATTATGATACTGTACAGCCACATTTTGTGAAATATCCAATAGACTGGTACCATGAAAAAAGTACTCAATTGGCATAAACACATTTTCTTGATTTCAAAATTTTATTTATATAGTCAAAAGACTCAGAACTAGGTCTTGTTATATGACTGGGTTACTTAACTCACATCCAACTGTAAGTTATTTGTTTGTTCACTTTTCTTTCGTTGTATTTAACTTTCAGCAATTCAACTATTGAAAATCAAGAGGAAACCAAAGTTACCAATTCTTTTCTCATGATCATTTCAAATTTCTTTATTGAAATAAAATATTGTGTTGTCGTTTTAATTTCAATATACTCTCTTCATATCACCATTAATTTTTTTTTTCCCCTGTGACTAGCTGATCCCAACATTGTAGCATAAAATAGAAAGAAAATGTAAATTCCAAAAAAATGAACTTATCACGATATTTTAAGCATATATATTAAGCCATAATGCCTCTTTGCATGACACATTCTAAAAGAGAGTGACTCACTTAAATAAATGCAACTTGAACTAAATTCATTCAGAGAATGACGTGCATGCAATGGCTTAAATGCCAACAAGAATTTTATTGATTAATTGAAAATTCTAAAAACAACACCCTAGGAAACACTGGTCTCAATTAAACTCCAAAAAAAAGAAGGCCACATTTTCCTACAATCACCAGCCAATGCATTATTAATATTGCAGTAGCCAATGATGAGCCTGTCTGAATTCACTGGCATGATCAAACTCTCCAAGGTTTTGGTGCCCCCCTAGAATTGTGTTCACATTTACTCCTCAGCAACGGAGGGAACAATGGGTTGAGTGGGAACATCTTGGGCCAACACTTGTGACTAATAACAGTGATGGATTTGCAACAAGCGGGACCGACCACACTAAATTCGCCCCTGGAAAGTGTTCCATAAATCTCATCAACGCACCGATTAATGCTTGAAAGTGATGACCAGCATTTTGCAACATCCTTTTCCCAATTCCCGTCTGATAGTCCTAGGAAAGGTAATTTCACTGGCAAATAGAGCTTGCTCGCAGTGATCTGGTCTGCTCCTAGAGGTGAAGGGGCAGGTCCTCCAACACCAGAGCCAGTTACACAAACGTTTTTAAGTGTTGAATGAAAAGCTGGGTTAAAAGGGAACAACTTTGGCAAGCAATGGTCACTGACCAAAGTGATGGCTTTACAACAAGCAGGGCCAAAGAAGTTAACTCTGCCATTAAAGAGGGAATTCATAACATCTGTAAGACACCCTGGTACACCTGAAAGAGATGACCAGCATTCCTGTATGTCTTGATTCCTCGGTAAAATCCCTGGTAAGGCCGCCTTACTCGCGGTGATTCCGGAGACCTGTCCGTTTCCTTTAGATGGTTGACCACAAGAATTATTGAGCAAAGGAGCAAAGATGGGATTGGAGGGAAACAAATTAGACAAGCAACTTCCCTCAATCTCAGAGATGGCTTTGCAACAAGAGGAACCTATAATGCTGAATTGGCCATTGACAAGTGAACCAAAAACTTGAGTGAGACACCCTGGTACGTCTGCAAGAGATGACAAACACTGCCCATTTGCCCCTGAAAGTCCCCCAGCTCCAAGGTTTGGGAACAATCTAGTTATTTGTGGAAACAATCCAGATATTTGTGACAATCCAGGTATTTGAGGCAATCCAGGTGTTTGTTGCAACTGAGCTAGCCCTGTAGGAACCAACACTGCCAAACAAGCATATATCACTATGAGAGCAGTCCTTTGCGATTTATATGCCATGGTACTTATCAAACAGGATAAACTCGTAGTATGTGTGAGTACTGGTTTATCAATGGTATTGGAGGATGCTTGAGGCTAATTGAAGCGAGAGACTGGGAACTTATAGTACCTATCAATGACATAAAAACTGAAACATTTTCAAGTTTCATTGATGCGTTAATTTAATACTTTTAGATCCGTTCTATTAATACCATCAATGCTAGAAAACTTTCATTAAGATCATGGTAAGTTACACTTCATTGATGTAGGTCATTTTTCCCAAAGATGTTCTCTAAAATAATGAATTTAATCTTAATAATGAAAAAACTGAACGGGTATTTCGGTATAATGATCAAGGGTTTCAAATAAAACAAACTTGGATGTTGCTACTTTTCCCATTAACCAAAAGTAAAAGAGTCGTTAACTTCTAATTTACAATATCCACAATTTTGTGTGTATACCACATATAACTCACAAGAGAATCTTATCAGTTAAAAAAAAAAAAAAAAACTCACAGGAGAAATACTCCTCAAAAATAGAAAAATAGAAACATTTTAATAAATATAGTATTAGTGTTTTAATCCTTTTCGATTATTATATTATATAAATCTTTTCACCCAACCTGCATGCGTACTACCCGAAATATATTAATCTAATGTGTGTAAAAAAATTGGACAAAAAAATTACATTTTTTATCCCACCTTTCAAACTATTGAATTACATTTTTTCTGTATTCTTAATACGAGTGTCAAATTTCATGCTAATCTGATGTTACTTACGATTCACTCTGTAAGCTCATCTTCAATGTATAATTTTAATATACAAAATAAGACTAAAACTTTGAACAATTAATAGATTAACGAGCTATTGATCTCTGATCATTTTAAAATTTTACTAGCATGAAGATTATACGGAGAACATTGAATTCAACAATAGATTTAGTAAAATTCACATTCAAAAAAAGAAAAAAGAAAAAAAGAACATTTTAACAGTTGTAACATTACTTAAAGCCACACTTGGTGTAACTTGACAAATTATGCCAATAATATTGATAAGGACAAAATATTTTAAATTTTTCTTTAATTAGTCACATTTGGACACTAGAGAAGTACCCCCAAAAAAAACACTAAATTAAGCATCAGTACAAAATTTGTGAATGTTCATTTAATTTAAATACTTGGTATATACTACTTATTACTTATAGAATTGTGACCCACTTTAAATTAATCAAAATAACTTTAAGATTTTTAATAAAAATGATATAATTTAAAAATAT
Source organism: Quercus robur (assembly GCF_932294415.1). NCBI lineage: Eukaryota > Viridiplantae > Streptophyta > Magnoliopsida > Fagales > Fagaceae > Quercus > Quercus robur. The sequence goes on from NC_065535.1 coordinate 85,160,026, forward strand.
ATTTATATATATAGAAATATAAATTTATTCAACATCGTAATAAAACATATATTTATATATAACCACAAATGTTTTGTTTTTAATTATTAATACTTATCTTTTGTTTTAATAGAGAAACTAGTCGCTAACCCGTGCGATGCACGGGATAGTTAAACAAAATTTATACACATTCACTTTTATTGGTACAATTATTTGAAAATAATTCTAACTAATACACTTAAAAGGGTTAGTAATTTTTAGTACTTACCCCCCACTATTAGTATACAGACACCAAGTGCGGTCGTCGTAGCCCTTTGAAAGAAACTTCCCCAATTGCACCCTATCAAAAAAAAAAAAAAAAAAACACCCAATTAACAAAATTGATCCAAAAGGGTCTAAAAAGCACACAAAATCAATTCAAAAAACAAAAATATGAGACAAAGTAATTACTTTCCGCTGCCAATGAAATCGTCTTTTGTATTGCTTTTCCAAACTGCAGCACTTATCTCTCTAAGGCTTTCAATTAACGAAAACACAAACTTCTCTTGGAATACCGGAGTATTATGACCATCTTTACACACATACACAAAAAAACAAAATCAGCATAACTCACTATAACTCTATAGAAGCCTAAAAAATATAAAGAGAAATTAAAGGGGTTGAATTTGATATTTACGTTTGGAGAGAGAAAGTTTGCAGAAACTATGGCTTTATATTTTTTAACTTGAGAGAGGGGTAAGGTTGCTAGGGTTTTATTTCTTAACTTGAGAGAGGGGTAATGTTGCTAGGGTTTTAAGGTGTTATAATGTTTTTGTTTTTATTTTTATTTTTTATTTTTTAAATATTGTGTTGACGTGGAAAATTGTGGTGCCAGCAGAGGCTTCGGTTTTATATATATATATAGATTACCCATATTGTTTTTTAAGGGAAAGGTGGATTTTTTGTCCATGGCAGAAAATTTGTGCCTCGTCTGTAATATGCATATTGCATTATGAGAAAATTTCAACTCACAATTCATAGGACACAATATTCAACATTTTTTTTTTTTTTTTTTATCCTACATTTACTTTTTAGATATATAGTTACGACGATATCTGAAAATTTGTGACGTACAATCCATAATGACAGTTTTTTAATGTCATGCCAAGGCACTACTGGATTCCTTTTTTGGGTAGGCACAATTCAAACTCAAGTCCATTATTTGAAAATGTAAGACATTATCATTGAAAATAACCAAAACATGTTGTTATTTTTATTTTTTATTATGATACTGTACAGCCACATTTTGTGAAATATCCAATAGACTGGTACCATGAAAAAAGTACTCAATTGGCATAAACACATTTTCTTGATTTCAAAATTTTATTTATATAGTCAAAAGACTCATAACTAGGTCTTGTTATATGACTGGGTTACTTAACTCACATCCAACTATAAGTTATTTGTTTGTTCAATTTTCTTTCGTTGTATTTAACTTTCAGCAATTCAACTATTGAAAATCAAGAGGAAACCAAAGTTACCAATTCTTTTCTCATGATCATTTCAAATTTCTTTATTGAAATAAAATATTGTGTTGTCGTTTTAATTTCAATATACTCTCTTCATATCACCATTAATTTTTTTTTCCCCTGTGACTAGCTGATCCCAACATTGTAGCATAAAATAGAAAGAAAATGTAAATTCCAAAAAAATGAACTTATCACGATATTTTAAGCATATATATTAAGCCATAATGCCTCTTTGCATGACACATTCTAAAAGAGAGTGAATCACTTAAATAAATGCAACTTGAACTAAATTCATTCAGAGAATGACGTGCATGCAATGGCTTAAATGCCAACAAGAATTTTATTGATTAATTGAAAATTCTAAAAACAACACCCTAGGAAACACTGGTCTCAATTAAACTCCAAAAAAAAGAAGGCCACATTTTCCTACAATCACCAGCCAATGCATTATTAATATTGCAGTAGCCAATGATGAGCCTGTCTGAATTCACTGGCATGATCAAACTCTCCAAGGTTTTGGTGCCCCCCTAGAATTGTGTTCACATTTACTCCTCAGCAACGGAGGGAACAATGGGTTTAGTGGGAACATCTTGGGCCAACACTTGTGACTAATAACAGTGATGGATTTGCAACAAGCGGGACCGACCACACTAAATTCGCCCCTGGAAAGTGTTCCATAAATCTCATCAACGCACCGATTAATGCTTGAAAGTGATGACCAGCATTTTGCAGCATCCTTTTCCCAATTCCCGTCTGATAGTCCTAGGAAAGGTAATTTCACTGGCAAATAGAGCTTGCTCGCAGTGATCTGGTCTGCTCCTAGAGGTGAAGGGGCAGGTCCTCCAACACCAGAGCCAGTTACACAAACGTTTTTAAGTGTTGAATGAAAAGCTGGGTTAAAAGGGAACAACTTTGGCAAGCAATGGTCACTGACCAAAGTGATGGCTTTACAACAAGCAGGGCCAAAGAAGTTAACTCTGCCATTAAAGAGTGAATTCATAACATCTGTAAGACACCCTGGTACACCTGAAAGAGATGACCAGCATTCCTGTATGTCTTGATTCCTCGGTAAAATCCCTGGTAAGGCCGCCTTACTCGCGGTGATTCCGGAGACCTGTCCGTTTCCTTTAGATGGTTGACCACAAGAATTATTTAGCAAAGGAGCAAAGATGGGATTGGAGGGAAACAAATTAGACAAGCAACTTCCCTCAATCTCAGAGATGGCTTTGCAACAAGAGGAACCTATAATGCTGAATTGGCCATTGACAAGTGAACCAAAAACTTGAGTGAGACACCCTGGTACGTCTGCAAGAGATGACAAACACTGCCCATTTGCCCCTGAAAGTCCCCCAGCTCCAAGGTTTGGGAACAATCTAGTTATTTGTGGCAACAATCCAGATATTTGTGACAATCCAGGTATTTGAGGGGCAAGGGTATTTCGGTATAAAGATCAAGGGTTTCAAATAAAACAAACTTGGATGTTGCTACTTTTCCCATTAACCAAATGTAAAAGAGTCGTTAACTTCTAATTTACAATATCTACAATTTTTTGTGTATACCACATATAACTCACAAAAGAATCTTATCAGTTAAAAAAAAAAAAAAAAAACTCACAGGAGAAATACTCCTCAAAAATAGAAAAATAGAAACATTTTAATAAATATAGTATTAGTGTTTTGATCCTTTTCGATTATTATAGTATATAAATCTTTTAACCCAACCTGCATGCGTACTACCCGAAATGTATTATTCTAATGTGTGTAAAAAAATTGGACAGAAAAATTACATTTTTTATCCCACTGTTCAAACTATTGAATTACATTTTTTCTGTATTCTTAATACGAGTGTCAAATTTCATGCTAATCTGATGTTACTTACTATTCACTCTGTAAGCTCATCTTCAATATATAATTTTAATATACAAAATAAGGCTAAAACTTTGAACAATTAATAGATTAACGAGCTATTAATCTCTGATCATTTTAAAATTTTACTAGCATGAAGGTTATACGGTGAACATGTAATTCAACAATAGATTTAGTAAAATTCACATTCAAAAAAAGAAAAAGGAAAAAAAGAACATTTTAACAGTTGTAACATTACTTAAAGCCACACTTGGTGTAACTTGACAAATTATGCCAATAATATTGATAAGGGAAAATATTTTAAATTTTTCTTTAATTAGTCATAATCTGTCTAGTTTAATCGATCGATCGAAAGACAGGCTCGATTGATCGAAAGTCGTATCTGCAGAATTTTAATTAAGCCCAAACAACAGTTCAAGCCCATTTAGGATTAGGATTTCTAATATACTTCTCCCAGTATATAAAGGAAACCCTAAGCACGTTTTTATATGGCTTTTCATAGAGAAAAGAGTGTGCCTCTTTTGTATTTAGGGTTTTGTTCCTAAAAAGCTCTCTTATGTCTTCTACCGGTGCTATTTCTTGAAGAATCTCAAGATCTGGTATTGTAGAAGTTGCTACCTTCTCTTGTCATCAAAGGTGTTGATGATCTAAACCTTCAAGGGTGGTCTTGGAGTCACAAACAGGAGAGTTTGTGTTGCTAAACCTTTGAGTGGGATCTCAAAATCACAAACGGGGGTGTTTGTGTTTTGCAAAGGCCAAAGAAAGAAGGAGTCCGTGGATTCGGAGCTTGCACGTGGTCGTGTCAGTATGTTCTACTGGCTAGTAGCAATAAGAAGTCGGGCGTGGGGGCTTGTAAGTCTTATTGTATGAACTTCGATTCTTTCTAGTGGATTTGCTTTTTACCTTGAGGATGGCTAGGTTAAATCCTCCCCAAGTTTTTTACCAGTTTGGTTTTCCTGGGTGATCATATCATTGTCTTATTTATTTTCCGCTGCTATGCATGATATGATTGTTTGATTGTGATAACCTAGACTTGGAATTTGGACTAAGTAACAACTTGGCTAATTAACTAGGTTAATCCAATTGTTTAAGGGGTCTAAAAACTAACAAGTGGTATCAGAGCGGGTTGCTCTTTTGTTTTAGATCTTTTGATCTAAGAGCTGATCCTTGACCACTGTTGTCATGGAAAATTTGATGTGTCTTTCTGATCATGTTTCTGCTCATGCTTCTGTTGATTTTATTGATGGCTGTGAAACTCTTCGTAAGGAATTATTGAAATCTATGAAAATTGCTAAGAAATTCAAGGAAGAGTTAAAATTGGCTAATCTTGAAAAAGAGGAATTGATTGTTAGATTAGATGAATCTAATAAAAAGAATGAATTTTTGAGAAATCAAATTTCCTCTCAAGATGAGAATATGAAAAGCTTGGAACAAGAGTTAGTTGAATCTAAAGCTAAAATTGAAAATTTGACTAGTACCAAGTCTGTTGTTGATAACAGAAGTGTTTCTGTTTCTCTTAAGCCTAAAACTGAGAAAGTTTATATCCCTCCTTTCAAGAGGAATAATAAAGAAAAGGCTTATTTTGCTAGGTTAGACAAAGGTAAAAGTTCTGATGTAGACGCTGAAATTTCTAAACCTATGTCTAAACCTACTATTAGAGAGCACAATAAATCTGTTTTTCCGCCTACCTGTCACCTTTGTGGTGTTGTTGGTCATATTTGACCAAATTACTCTTTGTTGAGGCAAAAACCAAAATCTGAGACTAGATTTGTTGTTAGGAATACTGATGTTCCTAAATTTGTTCCTGTTTGTCACTTTTGTGGTGTCCATGGTCACATTCGTCCTAATTGTCATAAACTAAAATTTAAGCATTCTGTGTTTCAATCTAGGATTTGTGATGATATTTCTCCTGCCATAAGTCCATATAAATTGTTTCACATTCTTTTGAAAAATTTGAGCTTGTTGGCTTGTGAAAGGAATTTGCAGGATTTTAGTCTTTCTCAGAAGATTGGTGTAATTCCTCAAATACACTCTACTTCTCATGGATTTTCACCTACAAAGCCGAAGACTCGTGTTAGATGGGTGAGAAAAGATTCTCTAAGGTGAGTATTGCTGACTTGTCCCTGATTTAATTCTTTCAATTAATTGTGGACATGTCTTGTTTCTGTTTTTGGTTGTTTTGTTTTTTTTTTAAGGTTATTTTTTATTGTAAAAAAAAATCCAAAAACATTGAAAATTTTTCAAAAAGACAAAAATATTTTATTTTGAGTCTTGTTTTATTTTTCTTGAGGAATACATGAATTATGATATCTCTCTTGATTTAGAACATGCTTGACATTGTGGAGAAACTTAAATAGTATGTGTTATATAAGTGCTAAGCTATTTTTGATTTTATGTGAGTATGTACTAGTTTGTACATGTACTCAAGGGTTAATTAAGAAATTGATATTCTTGTTTATGTACCCTCTATAGCTTAGTTAAGCACTGTCATGCATTGCATTTGCATTGTTCATTTAGCATAATGTGTGTTTTTTGTTTTTTGTCTTAAATTTTTTAAAACCAAAAAGATTTTTATGTTTTATATTTCACATCTTGGATTTATAATCAAGGATTGGCCATATTATCTTTACATAACAAGTTTATGTACCTTGTTTAGCTTTGATGAGCTTACTTATTGCATTTTACTAGTTGAAGCCTTATAGTGCATGTTGTGTGGGAAAGATGTTTATGGTTTTGATCGCTTCGTCTTGGTCTTGAAGTCACATGTTTTTGACTGTCGGACTTGAACTTTTAGAGAAAGGCATAAATAACCATCTCACCACTGTTCACTAGCCAATCATGAACACCTTAGTACATATCGCAAGATTTTGTGTTCGAGAAAGTGTAACAAATGCACAAAAAAAACATAAGGTGTAGCCTCAGTTTAAATGCTAAAATTGGTGTGTACATTATCCCGACTACTTTAAAAGGTTTCTGAATAATTAAAATTTGTGTGTACAATATGAGGCAAAATCAAGAAACTTACATAATTGCAAGTTTATGATCTAGGAGATGTGTGAGTTATAGGATGTAACTCTTTAGGTGATAGTCTCTTTCAAATTCTATGTGATGAATTTTGTAGACTTTGTAATTGATTTCTATTTATATATCACCTCACATGTATCTCAAGCTTTTGCTAGTTGTACACACTACACAAGTTACTCTTTGTTAAACTTGGTACATTATATTGTGTGTGATCTTGTTGTGGCCATCCAAGATTAAAGTTCCTTGATTTTGATGCAAAATGTGCTTAATGTTTGAGTTTTTGAGGACAATTGGTTGAAAAACTTGTTTTTGGAAGATCTGGGTTGAATTCAAGTGTTTTTTTTAAAAAAAAAAACCTTTTAATCTCATACTCATGCATTTCATTCATGAAATATTGTGCTTTGAGGAGTTTCTACATAAAATTGTTCTGTTTTTCAAAAAGTTGATTTTTCCATGCATCATTTATGTTTAGGATTCACATGCATTGCATTGTTTTTGTATCCATCTTGCAGTTTTGCAGTCATATCTCTCATTGTTTTCACACATAACATGCATACACTTTGCTACATTGGGTACTCAACTTGATCAAACAATTGATTGATTAATTTTTGAGCTATGTACTTTCTAGTATATGCCTTTTTTATGTGTGAACTGTAGAAAATATTTTTCTTAAGAGATATGATGGATAATCAATGTGCAAATATTTTCTCTACTCATGCAACTGTTTATGGGTCACATAGTGCCATGTTTGCATTTTATTGAAAAAGAGAATATTTTTTCTTCATGTGTATCCTTAACTTAGTTTTTTTTTTTAACTTGGTTTGTGTCTTTTTATTTTTCCCCAAAACTGTTTTTCTCAAAACTTGTGTATCCCCACCCCCTTTGTTTTGATCATTTTCGATTATTATAGTATATAAATCTTTTAACCCAACCTGCATGCGTACTACCCGAAATATATTAATCTAATGTGTGTAAAAAAATTGGACAGAAAAATTACATTTTTTATCCCAACGTTCAAACTATTGAATTACATTTTTTCTGTATTCTTAATACGAGTGTCAAATTTCATGCTAATCTGATGTTACTTACTATTCACTCTGTAAGCTCATCTTCTATGTATAATTTTAATATACAAAATAAGACTAAAACTTTGAACAATTAATAGATTAACGAGCTATTGAACTCTGATCATTTTAAAATTTTACTAGCATGAAGGTTATACAGGGAACATGTAATTCAACAATAGATTTAGTAAAATTCACATTCAAAAAAAAAAAAAAACATTTTAACAGTTGTAACATTACTTAAAGCCACACTTGGTGTAACTTGACAAATTATGCCAATAATATTGATAAGGACAAATATTTTAAATTTTTCTTTAATTAGTCACATTTGGACACTAGAGAAGTACCCAAAAAAAAAACACTAAATTAAGCATCAGTACAAAATTTGTGAATGTTCATTTAATTTAAATACTTGGTATATACTACTTATTACTTATAGAATTATGACCCTCTTTAAATTAATCAAAATAACTTTAAGATTTTTAATAAAAATGATATAATTTAAAAATATAGTTATATATATAGATGTAGGGACTGGGTTCAAGCACTTCTTCTGTTGGATGAGTGGCCTCAAGCCCAACTAGCCCAATACAATAAATTTGTAGAGAATTGGTTTAAGAACTAGGTCTTAGTCAGGATTACAACAACTAGACACGGTTATGTATGGATTGAGTAACAAGGATACGGACTAAAGCATTAAATTGTGTCCTCGGGCGCTTCGTCCGAGGAACTTAGTGTTCCTTCTTCTCTCTTCAGTACTAGGTTACAAAGGTTTCCAAAGTCATGCAAATTGCTACTGTCTTCTCCTTTCTTTTTTTTGCCTCTCCTTTTCGATCCTCGATTCTTAGAGGGTCTCTCACATTATATACTTTTTTCCAGTCGATCGAGCACTTCTTCTGTTGGATGAGTGGCCTCAAGCCCAACTAGCCCAATACAATAAATTTGTAGAGAATTGGTTTAAGAACTAGGTCTTAGTCAGGATTACAACAACTAGACACGGTTATGTATGGATTGAGTAACAAGGATACGGACTAAAGCATTAAATTGTGTCCTCGGGCGCATCGTCCGAGAAACTTGGTGTTCCTTCTTCTCTCTTCAGTACCAGGTTACAAAGGTTTCCAAAAGTCATGCAAATTGCTACTGTCTTCTCCTTTCTTTTTTTTGCCTCTCCTTTTCGATCCTCGATTCTTAGAGGGTCTCACATTATATACTTTTTTCCAGTCGATCTTGGCCCTCCACCTGTTGATTATGCAGGTCATTACTCAAGTGCTCGTCCCATCAGCCACCTTCCCAAACCCTCTGTGAGTTACGGCAACCAAGTCCGCACTGTTCAGGGGTCATTTCCTCATTAATGCGGCCAGAATGTTAGTTGGGTGCATTCAATGCAGAGGTGACAGTTTCTCCTTGAATTGTTCCTACACCATACGCCCATGGGTATCCTACTGTACTTGTCCTTCTCTTGGGGGCGCTCTGGGAGGCTGCCTTTGCCAGCGTGCTGTTCTTTCCTCTTGGGATCTGGGATGCCGAGAGCAGGATCATCCTCAGCAACGTTTCTAGGCTATTTGGGCTTTCTTTGTTCGTCCTCGGCCACTTCTCCCTCCTCAGCGTGAGTCTTAGGCTCGGTATAAAGTGGGGTGGGGTTGTCAAATTCTTTGGCCCCACAAAGCCCTTCAAAATCCTGCTGTCCGGCCCCTCGGACGAAGAGGAAGGTTTTGGTGACCTTGGGCCTTTGTCATGGCTTGTCAAGTCTTGTCCTTCATCAATGCCAGAGCCTCTTCGCTTGTCTGAGGCACGTTCTTGGCGCCTTGGTATATGAAGCGCCTCTTCATTAAATTCTGGCGACTCTGTGCCCTCCACGTTCAACAGTGTGATGGTAATCTAACAGTGGAGATTTCCTTACCTTTATGGGCTGGAAAACCCGCACAGTTACTTTTAATGGGAGGTATAAATACCCATTTGAACTAATTTGTCTCTTTACCTTTGCACTCAAGAGTTCTTGCGCATATATCCTGAGTTCAGTCAAACTTCCACCCAAACTCAAGTCTCATTCCAGTATAAAAAGCCTGTCCGAGGAGCTTTTCCTCATTTCTGTAAGTTTTCTTCTCTCCCTAACTCGCGTTTTCTCTCTTCTAAGTTTCTTTTCCTCTTACTCCTCTCCCTCCTTCGTCTTTCCCTAAGTCCTTCTAGCCGTTTCTAGGGATGGGTAAATTAAAAAAGTTAGTTGAGACCGAAGAGGCGATGGAAAAATTCATCGCTGATTATAGGATAACCCCTAATGTAGGTCTGAGGTATTATGAGGAAGGGGAGTGGCATTTTAGGAGAAATGAGGGCGAAGTGGTGATTCCCCTAATTGCCTTTATAGAAGGTGGTGTGAGAATCTCTATAGGACCAGTGATGGGGGATTACCTTCGGCATTTCTGGCCAGCTCCCACCCAATGTGCTGCCAACATGTTTAGGATCCTGGGTTGTGTGGATGCTCTAAACGAGAAAATGGGGTTGAGGTTAACCCATCACGACGTAAACTGGTGCTACAACCTCCAAAACCTAAGGGGTAAATCCTACTATATGAAGACGAGAGATGATAAGGTTCGGCTTATTCAGTGCCTTCCCGAGACCAGCAAATGGTTGAATAAGGACTTTCTAATTGTGTCCGGGGAGTGGCATGATGGCCTTCATTGCCCAATAGAGGAGGGGGAGCCAGGTGGGGTAGCGAGAGTATGAGAGGGCTAATCTTTTGTGCCATTATAATTTGCATCGTTCGGTTGCTAATGTGAATGTGTTTTCTTTTTACAGATCCACACACCTTTGAACGGCACTTTCACCTGACGAACCGAGGAGATTTAGAGACTATTCTCAAGGCGGCGGTTTTTGTAAACAAAACTGACAACCAAGTCAGGGCCGCTCACAAGATCCTAGGGTACAATCCTATCCAGAAATCATTCGCCGCCCCGAAGCACGTGATCAAAGCTAACGATCCTCGGCTTCAGAAAATCGTTGTAGTAGAGCATGGATTTTTTATCCCCGAAGGATCTCCTGTCCTAGAAGGCATCCCGTTGGCAGGCTCTTCTTCATCCCACCAAGCAGCGGAGGCCGAGGGTGATTTGGGTCTATCCGAGGAAGAATTTGGTGTGTTTGACCAAGTTAGTCCATCTGAGGATCCTTCTAGTGACTTAGGCGATCCCGATTTGTCCGAGGTGGATCTCTTGTCAGTGGGGACATCTTCTCAGGCAGAAATAGGCCTTAAGAGGAAACCCCCGACCAGCCTGTTCGACCTGATTGAAGGCCAACCAGGGAAGGATGCACCGGGGAAGTCACAATCTAAGCTTCCTCCTTCTACACTCCAGCCTCAGCCTGCCCAGACTAGGTCGTCCTCCGCCCAACTACAGCCATCGTCTCCACGATCCAGACTTCCTCCTCCCCCCCAATCGAATCTACCTCCTCGGCCCGAGCCCGCCGATCCAAAAAGGAAGAGGGCTGCCAAAGGCAAGAAGTCCTTGGATAGGGGGAAATCTCGCTCCTCCCAGGAGGAAGATGAAGCCCCATGAGCTTCGAACCAATTAAAGATTGGGTACCATGGCCAGGAAAAGAAGGTCGACGCTCAGCCCCTTGCCCCAGGCTTGGCTTTTGGCCCTAATGCTCCACGGAGAGCTGTTGATGGACAACGCCTCCCTTAGGGACTTCCGAGGGGGTGAAGGCACTTATATGGCCGACGCGCTAGAGAGGTCCCTACTGCTCCCTACTGACATGGCCGAGCTGGGGAATTTAAGGAGGCAGGAGGTTTTTCTCAGCATCAAGAGATATCTAGGCATGGTGAGGTTCTTAGTACACATGACTCGGTTGATCTTTATTCCTTGGTTTCCAACTTATCGTGTATTTGTTCCAATTGGCAGGCCATCCAGGCCACTTATAGGTTAGAGGAAGATGTTAAGGAGCAGAGCAAGTCCTTGGAGCTCAAGCATAACAAACGCGTGGATGCTGCGCAGACCCTCAAAAACTTCGAGGCTGGTCTCTCTAAGGCCAGGGAAGAGCTGAAGGAGATGGCCAAGGCCAGGGACAGTGTCGAATCAGGCCTAGCTAGCACCCAAAGACAGGCCGAGGACCAAACGAGGTGTTTACTCGAAGCCGAGGAACAGTTGAAGATTGCCAAAGAGCAGATCGATGATTTAAAGAAGAAACTGTCCGAGGCAGAGGGGGCCAAAGGCATCGCGGAATGGGCCAAGGACGAAGCCTTGAGGGCTAAGACAGAGGCGGAGTTTGCCAGGACGGAGGCCGAGAGCTCCAAGGAGAAAGCCGAGGAGGAGGCTTATGACTTGAGGGTGGCTGAGACTCAGGCCACTCTCAAGGCTCAAATCCCTGGAGTATGCAGGCTCTACTGCTCCCAGGTCTGGAATGAAGCCCTTAAATAGGCTGGGGTTGACGCTTCATCCAATCTGTGGAAAGTGGAGAAGGTATACTATCCTTCGGCGATCCGTGAAACCGCCCCTATCAGCTCCGAGGCTGAGAGTGCTCCAAAGGAGGCTAAGACCACTCGGCCTGAGGTTGTTCTGGCCGTAACCACTCCTAAGGAGCCAGCCGAGGAGGGTGAGCTTCCTAGGGCAACAAAAACACATGGAAGTCTGAGTCCTGAAGTGCCCCATGAAGCTGCCGAGTCTACAGCCGATGCCCAGGCCTCTCATGCCGAGGAGCCAACTCTCTTGGTTCGGCCCCTTCAGACCGTTCCCCCTTCTGATGTCTCTAGGGGTCCCAAGGCCACTCTTGCTCAGCTCCCCAAGGAAGGGGCTAAGATAAAGTTGAAGAAATAGGGGACCCAGACAATTTTTGTATTAGCTCTAATTTAGTTTTTATTAGTTAGTTCTTTTTTGTTTTAAGGACCTTGGAATTGTTGTAATTAACATTTTTTGACTACATGTATGAAATTCCTTCCTTCTCTTTCTCTTTTACATTATGTGTTTATTGTCATTAGCTATTGTTATTACTGTGAACCTTGTGCCTCGTGAATAGGTAAGAATGGCTTTATTCATGAACAGCTTTACAATCCCAATTATCAAAAAATTGAACTAAGCAATTGGTAATAAAACGTTGCCATCCGTCCATGAATTGCTTGACAAAGGGTATGAGAGAAGGTGAACTTTAAATTGAAAGAAATGATTCTACCAATTTAAACTTTAAGTTCTATATATACACTATTGTTGTCGGGTGTACGTATCATAATTGAAATCAAAACTTTAAATTCTAACTCACCGGCATTAAGGGGACGCTTAGTTTGTGTCTACCCACATTTTAGGGGGCAGGAGCCGAGTCTATGATCCGAGGTACCGAGCGCGTACTTAGGCCTTATTCACAACTTTTACGAATCTTGAAGTAGCTAGTTTTCCCATAGGTCTGAGTCCGGGGACCATGCAAGACCTTGGTTCTGTCTAGTACTTGGATCTTTCTTGAAGTAGCTAGTTTCCCCATAGGTTTGAGTCTGGGGACCATGCAAGACCTTGGTTCTGTCTAGTACTTGGATCTTTCTTGAAGTAGCTAGTTTCCCCATAGGTTTGAGTCCGAGGACCATGCAAGACCTTGATTCTGTCCAGTACTTGGATTTTTCTTGAAGTAGCTAGTTTCCCTATAGGTTTGAGTCCAAGGACCATGCAAGACCTTGGTTCTGTCCAGTACTTGAACTTTTCTTGAAGTAGCTAGTTTCCCCATAGGTTTGAGTCCGAGGACCATGCAAGACCTTGGTTCTGTCTAGTACTTGGATTTTTCTTGAAGTAGCTAGTTTCCCCATAAGTTTGAGTCCGAAGACCATGCAAGACCTTGGTTCTGTCTAGTACTTGGACGGTTGCCAGAATGCAAGACATATAATCATGATAGACTTAAAATTTGAACAAGAGAAATGCTTCTATTAATAATAATACCTTCTCAGGTTATTTACATTCCATGGACGAGGTACAGCTTTTTCATCTAAGTCTTCTAGGTAGTATGCTCTTATTCCTGCTACTGAGGTAATTCGGTATGGTCCTTCCCAATTGGGTCCAAAATTTCCCCAGGATGGATTCTTGGCAGCACCCACAACTTTTCTCAATACTAATTCTCCTAGTGCTAGCGGTCTAAGCTTCATATTGGCATCATATCCCTGTTTGAGCTTCTGGTAGTAATAGGCCAACTGGATCATTGCCTTTTCTCTTCGTTCGTCGATCAGATCTAGGTTCTTCCCTAGTAGTTCATCATTACTGTCCAGGGTGAAGGAGTTCGTCCTCAGCGTTGGGAAGTTTGCCTCTAGAGGGATAACAGCCTCGGCCCCATAGGTCATAGCGAAAGGTGTCTCCCCAGTTGACCACCGGTGTGTAGTCCGATAAGTCCATAAGACGTGTGGCAGCTCTTCTACCCATCTCCCCTTGGCGTCATCCAGTCTCTTCTTAAGCCCATTGACTATGACCTTATTGACAGCCTTGGCTTGCCCATTTCCTTGAGGATAAGCTGGAGTTGAGTATCTGTTAGTGATCCCCAGCTCACAGCAGTATCTTCTGAAGGCCTTGCTGTCAAATTGGAGTCCATTATCTGAAATGAGGGTGCAAGGGACCCCGAGTCGCGTAACAATGTTTCTCCAGATGAATTTCTTAACATCCATATCTCTGATGTTTGCCAGGGGCTCAGCTTCGACCCATTTGGTAAAGTAATCTGTGCCGACCAGTAGATATCTCTTATTTCCTGTTGCCTTTGGGAAAGGGCCTACAATATCCAGGCCCTACTGGGCGAACGGCCATGGACTAGACAAAGGGTTGAGGATCCCGCCTGGCTAATGAATATTTGGGGTGAACCTTTGGCGCTGGTCACACTTTTTAACATATTCCAGGGCTTCCTTCTGCATCCCCAGCCACCAATACCCCTGGGTAATGGCTCGGTGCGACAGAGATCTTCCTCCTGTGTGACTCCCGCAAATCCCTTCGTGCAGCTCTTCAAGCAGTAGTTCTGATGCCTTAGGGTGGACACACAGTAAATATGGCCCGGAATACGAGCGCTTGTACAATTTGTGGTCCTTGGACAACCAGAACCAAGGAGCTTTTCTTCGTATCTTTTCAGCCTTTGACTTTTCCTTGGGCAAGATATCATCTTTGAGGAACCTCACCATAGGGTCCATCCAGCAAGGACCCACTCTAACCTCATGGATATGGACCATGCCTTCGGCTACTTCATTTGCTCTATCCAAATGCTCGACAAGAATAATTCGAGGCAGACCCCCTGCCGAGGAGGTGGCAAGCATGGCCAATGAATCTGCATGAGTGTTTCCACTTTTGGAGACGTGCGACAAGCTGAAAAGATCGAAGTCTGACTGCAAGCGTTTGACCTGGCTTAAGTACTCTTGCATCCTTACGTCTCTGGCCTCTAACTCTCCCTTTACCTGGCCCACTACTAGTCTCAAGTCCGAGAACATCTCCACTACTTTTCCTCCCATTTTCTGCACCATGGCAATTCCTTGTAGCAAGGCCTCATACTCGGCTTCGTTGTTCGTGGCCGAGAACCCAAGTCTCAGGAATTTCTCTATGATAGTCTTCTCAGGAGATATTAGGACTAGTCCCACTCCGGACCCCCTTTGATTTGCTGCGCCATCAACATACACCTTCCAACATAGGGGTCCTGGCATAGAGATTACTCCAACTGATTTTCCATCCATGTTCCACTCCTTTGCTACTATTTCTACTGGTGGTTCAGCAAATTCGGCCACCAAGTCAGCTAGGACTTGGCCCTTTATAGAGGTCCGAGGCATGTATTTGATGTCAAAAGCTCCCAGAATTGTGCTCCATATGGCAATCCTTCCAGCGTAATCAGCGGTTCGAAGTACAGACTTCAAGGGTAGTTGGGTTAGAACAACCACTGTGTGGGCTTGGAAATAATGAGGAAGCTTTCGTGTAGCGTGGACCATAGCCAGTATGGCCTTCTCCAAGGGTAGGTATCTGACCTCAGCTTCATGCAGCGACTTGCTCACGTAATAGACTGGCTTTTGAAGGCCATTGTCATCCCGTATTAGCACCAAGCTCACAGCATGGGGGGCCACAGCAATATATGCGTATAGAACTTCATCGGCCTCGGGACTGGACATGATAGGCAACCTGGATAGGTACTCCTTGAGTTGCTGGAAGGCAACAATACAGTCCTCGGACCACTCAAACCCTTTCCACTTGTTGATCAAGGGATAGAACGGTCTGCATCTATCTGCCGACCTGGAAATTAATCGATTGAGGGCTGCAATCATCCCAGTAAGCTTTTGGACCTCCTTCGCGTTTTGCGGTGGTTTTAGGTCATTTATAGCCTTGATTTGGTCAGGGTTAACCTCAATTCCCCTATAAGTAACCGTGTAGCCCAAAAACTTGCCTAATCCCACGTCAAATAAGCATTTAGAAGCATTTAGGCGCAGTTTGTGCTTCCTTAAGACGCCAAAGGTGCTGCCGAGGTCTCCTAAATGCTCGGACACCACTGTACTCTTCACCACCATATCATCGACATAGATTTCGATGCTCTTGCCCAACTGCGACTCGAACATTCTTGTCATCATCCTTTGATAAGTAGACCCTGCGTTCTTCAGACCGAACGGCATTACCTTGTAGTGGTAGTTCCCAGTTGGTGTCACAAAGGTTGTTTTCTCCTAATCCTCCAGCGCTAGTGGTATTTAATGAAAGCCTTGGAAGGCATCTAAGAAGCTCATCTGAGGATGGCCTGCTGTCGCATCCACCAGCTAGTCTATCCGAGACATAGGGAATGGGTCTTTTGGGCATGCTTTATTTAGGTCCGTGAAGTCCACACAAACCCGCCATTTCCCACTTTTCTTCTTGACCACCACAGTGTTGGCCAACCATTCGGGGTAAAAGACCTCTTTGATAGCCCCAGCACGCTTAAGCTTCGCCACTTCGTCCCTAATTGCATTGACATGCTCTCTTGACGGGCGACGAGGTGGTTGCTTCTTGGGGGTGATGGTCGGGTTGACATTAAGATGATGACAGATGAAGGCTGGGTCAATCTCGGGAGCATCGCAGGCATCCCATGCAAATACATCAATATTTCTTTTGAGAAACTCAACCAACTCCTCCTTCTCCTGAAGAGGCAGCTGAGCCCCTACCCGAAAGAATTTCTCCGGGTCACCACCAATAACCACCTCTTCCAAATCTTCACATTTCGCCTCTTCGGCAGTTGTGTCAGGGGGCGAAACCGGAGCCCTTGATTGCTATAAATTCTTTTCAGCGGAGGCTGAGGATTCCACATCGAGCCGATGTGAGACGGTAGCCACCACACACTGCCTTGCCGTGGATTGGCAACCACGGATTTCAAGAACTTGGTCCCCTGACGGGAATTTCACCTTCTGATGCAACGAGGAGGCAACAGCCCCTAAGGTATGGAGTCAGGGCCTACCTATGATGGCTGTATAGGGAGAGTAAGTGTCCACCACGATAAAGTTCACTTCCACTATCTCTGGGCCGGTCTGTATGGGCAACCTAATCATGCCCTTTAGAACGACAAGCTTCCTGTCGAAGCTCATCAGAGGATAGTTATAGGGCATTAAATCTTCTGGTTTTAACCCCAGCCCCTTATAGAGGTCGGGGTACATAACCCCGGCCGCACTGCCGCCATCCACCATCACTCTTTTCACATCGTAGTCCCCAATTCTAAAAGTGATCAACAGCGCATCGTCGTGGGGCTGGATGGTTCCGATCTTGTCCTCTTCTGAAAAACTTAAGACGGGATGAAAGTTCATTCTAGCCCTTTTTGGCCCTGACTGGGACTCCTCGGCAGGTAGTTGTGCCACCGATAATACTCGTGAAGGGCGCGTGCCTGTTCTTCCTAGTGCGGCCACGATTACGTTGATCGTCCTTACGGGTGGCCTTAGGGCAGTATCCTTCCTGGCTTCCTGATGGGCCTGGCCTTGATGACCACTGGAATGATGCAGAAGGTGCTTCAGCTTTCCTTCCCGGACTAGCTGGTCCAGGTAGTTCCAGAGGTTCCTGCAGTTCTCCGTGGTATGTCCGTGGTCCTAGTGGTTTTGGCAATAAAAGTTCTGATCGCGCCTCGAGGACTCTCCTGCCATCTTATTCGGCCACCTAAAGTATGGCTCGTTCTTGATTTTCTCCAACACCCGATGTACTGGTTCTCGGAATACAGTACTGACGATCTGTGTGTTGGTTGCTCCGGGTTGCCTTACGAAATCTCTCCTCGGGCGGTTGCTATTGTACCAGTCCAACCTGAAATCCCTCCTCTCCTGAGGGATAACCTTCTCTTTTCCTTTACCTTGCAACTGGTCTTCCTCCACTCGCTTATACTTATCAATCTGATCCATCAGTTAGCGCATACTAGTGGCAGGCTTGCCAGTCAGAGACTTCCTTAAGCCGTGCTCGGCTGGGAGACTATTTTTGAAGGTGATAATGGTGACATCGTCAAAATTGTTGTCCATTTCATTGTACGTCTCCCAATATCTGTCAGAGTATATCTGTCAGAGTAGGCCTTTAGAGTTTCTCCATCATGCATGGATAACGATAACAATGCACTCAAAGGTCGAGAAGCGCTGCTATTCGTAACGAAGCGGGAGCCAAAAGCCTGGGTTAGCTGCCTATACGAATCTATGGAATTTGTCTTTAAGCCATTAAAGCACCTCATCGCCACTGGTCCCAAGCTAGATGGGAAAACCTTGCACATTAGTGCCTCGTTTTTAGAATGGACAGCCATCCTTTGGTTGAACTGGCTCACATGCTCCACAAGGTCTGTTTTACCATTGTAAACGGCAAAGGTTGGCTGCCGGAACCATCGAGGAAGTGTAGCCCCTTTTATGTGGTGCGTGAAAGGCAACTTGGAGAGTTGGTCCAATGCCCTGCTCATGGCATCGTTTCCCAAGCCCCTAGGAGATGGGCTCTTGCGCCTACGCCTCCGGTAGTGCTCTTCTTTGTGAGAAAATGTCTCACTTGGGGGAGTCCTCGATCTTTGTTTATAGTCATCATCACTTTCATCGTCGGAGGGTACGTCAGGCCTAGAACGAGATCGCCTTTGTTGTGCATGGTGCAGCTTTCTCTTCAAATCGTCTATCTCTCGCTACATAGCCCGCTTATCGTTTTGTTTCTGAGATATATGGCTCCTAACTTCTTCTGGTTGCGAGGCCCGGTTGTTATTTTGTCTCTAGAGCACGTGATTGCCCACGCGAGAGTAGCTTTTGCTGGTTAGAGTGGTGTTTACACTTCCCTCTCGAAACCTTCCATTCTCTTCATTTCAATCACGTTCGGGGTTAGGAAAGCTACCCTGTTATTGGGATCTAGTTGGTTCGTGCTGATGGGAGCCTGCTTGATGAGGGCTTGATCCTACCATGCTTAATCGTTGCCTTTACTAACACACAAGTTCTTCCCACAGACGGTGCCAATTGTAGGGACTGGGTTCGAGCACTTCTTCTGTTGGATGAGTGGCCTCAAGCCCAACTAGCCCAATACAATAAATTTGTAGAGAATGGGTTTAAGAACTAGGTCTTAGTCAGGATTACAACAACTAGATACGGTTATGTATGGATTGAATAACAAGGATACGGACTAAAGCATGAAATTGTGTCCTCGGGCGCTTCGTCCGAGGAACTTAGTATTCCTTCTTCTTTTCGCAGTACTAGGTTACAAAGGTTTCCAAAGTCATGCAAATTGCTACTGTCTTCTCCTTTCTTTTTTTTTTTCTTTTTTTTTTGCCTCTCCTTTTCGATCCTCCATTCTTGGAGGGTCTCTCACATTATATACTTATTTCCAGTCGATCTTAACCCTCCACCTGTTGATCATGCAGGTCATTACTCGAGTGCTCGTCCCATCAGCCACCTTCCCAAACCCTCTGTGAGTTGCGGCAACCAAGACTGCACTGTTTAGAGGTCATTTCCTCATTAATGCGGCCAGAATGTTAGTTGGGTGTATTCAATGTGGAGGTGACAGATTCTCCTTGAATTTTTCCTACACCATATGCCCATGGGTATCCTACTGTACTTGTCCTTCTCCTGGGGGCGCTCTGGGAGGATGCCTTTACCGGCGTGCTGTTCTTTCCTCCTAGGATCTGGGATGCCGAGAGTAGGATCGTCCTCGGCAACGTTTCTAGGCTATTTGGGCTTTCTTTGTTCGTCCTCGGCCACTTCTCCCTCCTTGGCATGGGTCTTGGGCTCAGTATAAAGTCGGGTGGGGTTGTCAAATTCTTTGGCCCCACAATAGAAATATAAATTTATTCAATATCGTAATAAAACATATATTTATATATAAACACAAATGTTTTGTTTTTAATTATTAATACTTATCTTTTGTTTTAATAGAGAAATTACACATATTGTTTTTTTAGGGAAAGGAGGATTTTTTGTCCATGGCAAAAAATTTGTGCCTCATCCCTAAATATGCATATTGCATTATGAGAAAATTTCAACTCACAATTCATAGGACACAATATTCAACATTTTTTTTTTTTTTATCCTACATTTATTTTTTAGATATATAGTTACAACGATATTTGAAATTTGTGACGTACAATCCATAATGACAGTTTTTTAATGCCTAGCCAAGACACTACTGGATTTCTTTTTTTGGTAGGCACAATTCAAACTCAAGTCAATTATTTGAAAATGTAAGACATTATCATTGAAAATAACCAAAACATGTTGTTATTTTTATTTTTTATTATGATACTGTACAGCCACATTTTGTGAAATATCCAATAGACTGATACCATGAAAAAAGTACTCAAATGGCATAAACAAATTTTCTTGATTTCAAATTTTTTTTTATATAGTCAAAAGACTCATAACTAGGTCTTGTTATATGACTGGGTTACTTAACTCACATCCAACTATAAGTTATATGTTTGTTCACTTTTCTTTCGTTGTATTTAACTTTCAGAAATTTAACTATTGAAAATCAAGAGGAAACCAAAGTTACCAATTCTTTTCTCCTAATCATTTCAAATTTCTTTATTGAAATAAAATATTGTGTTGTCATTTTAATTTCAATATACTCTCTTCATATCACCATTATTTTTTTTTTCCCCTGTGACTAGCTGATCCCAACATTGTAGCATAAAATAGAATGAAAATGTAAATTCCAAAAAAATGGACTTATCACGATATTTTAAGCATATATATTAAGCCACAATGCCTCTTTGCATGACACATTCTAAAAGAGAGTGAATCACTTAAATAAATGCAACTTGAACTAAATTCATTCCAAGAATGACGTGCATGCAATGGCTTAAATGCCAACAAGAATTTTATTGATTAATTGAAAATTCTAAAAACAACACCCTAGGAAACACTGGTCTCAATTAAACTCCAAAAAAAAAAGGACCTCATTTTCCTACAATCACCAGCCAATGCATTATTAATATTGCAGTAGCCAATGATGAGCCTGTCTGAATTCACTGGCATGATCAAACTCTCCAAGGTTTTGGTGCCTCCCTAGAATTGTGTTCACATTTACTCCTCAGCAACGGAGGGAACAATGGGTTGAGTGGGAACATCTTGGGCCAACACTTGTGACTAATAACAATGATGGATTTGCAACAAGCGGGACCGACCACACTAAATTCGCCCCTGGAAAGTGTTCCATAAATCTCATCAACGCACCGATTAATGCTTGAAAGTGATGACCAGCATTTTGCAACATCCTTTTCCTAATTCCCGTCTGATAGTCCTATGAAAGGTAATTTCACTGGCAAATAGAGCTTGCTCGCAGTGATCTGGTCTGCTCCTAAAGGTGAAGGGGTAGGTCCTCCAACTCCAGAGCTAGTTACGCAAACGTTTTTAAGTGTTGAATGAAAAGCTGGATTAAAAGGGAACAACTTTGGCAAGCAATGGTCACTAACCAAAGTGATGGCTTTACAACAAGTAGGGCCAAAGAAGTTAACTCTGCCATTAAAGAGTGAATTCATAACATCTGTAAGACACCCTGGTACACCTGAAAGAGATGACCAGCATTCCTGTATGTCTTGATTCCTCGGTAAAATCCCTGGTAAGGCCGCCTTACTCGCGGTGATTCCGGAGACCTGTTCATTTCCTTTAGATGGTTGACCACAAGAATTATTGAGCAAAGGAGCAAAGATGGGATTGGAGGGGAACAAATTAGACAAGCAACTTCCCTCAATCTCAGAGATGGCTTTGCAACAAGAGGAACCTATAATACTGAATTGGCCATTGACAAGTGAACCAAAAACTTAAGTGAGACACCCTGGTACGTCTGCAAGAGATGACAAACACTACCCATTTGCCCCTGAAAGTCCCCCAGCTCCAAGGTTTGGGAACAATCTAGTTATTTGTGGCAACAATCCAAATATTTGTGACAATCTGAGTGTTTGTGACAATCCAGGTATTTGAGGCAATCCTGGAGTTTGTTGCAACTGAGCTAGCCCAGTAGGAACCAACACTGCCAAACAAGCATATATCACTATGAGAGCAGTCCTTTGCGATTTATATGCCATGGTACTTATCAAACAGGATAAACTCGTAGTGTGTGTGAGTACTGGTTTATCAATGTTATTGGAGGATGCTTGAGGCTAATGGAAGAGGCTGGGAACTTATAGTACCTATCAATGACATAAAAACTGAAACATTTTCAAGTTTCATTGATGCATTAATTTAATACTTTTAGATCCATTCTATTAATACCATCAATGCTAGAAAACTTTCATTAAGATCATGGTAAGTTATACTTCATTGATGTTGGTCATTTTTCCCAAAGATGTTCTCTTAAATAATGAATTTAATCTTAATAATGAAAAAACTGAACGGGTCTTTCGGTATAAAGATCAAGGGTTTCAAATAAAACAAACTTGGATGTTGCTACTTTTCCCATTAACCAAACGTAAAAGAGTCGTTAACTTCTAATTTACAATATCCACAATTTTGTGTGTATACCATATATAACTCACAAGAGAATCTTATCAGTTAAAAAAAACAAAAAAAAAAAAAAAAAAAAAAAACTCACAGGAGCAATACTCCTGAAAAAGAGAAAAATAGAAACATTTTAATAAATATAGTATTAGTGTTTTGATCCTTTTCGATTATTATAGTATATAAATCTTTTAACCCAACCTGCATGCGTACTACACAAAATATATTAATCTAATGTGTGTAAAAAAATTGGACAGAAAAATTACATTTTTTATCCCAACGTTCAAACTATTGAATTACATTTTTTCTGTATTTTAAATACGAGTGTCAAATTTCATGCTAATCTGATGTTACTTACTATTCACTTTGTAAGCTCATCTTTAATGTATAATTTTAGGTGAAAAGCCACTTTTAGTCCCTACATTTTCAGGCGATTCCCGTTTTGGTCCCTACATTTTATTTTTACCGCTTTTAGTCCCTATCCTAAAAAAGGCTTCTCATTTTGGTTCTTGCCGTTACATCAGAAACGGAGAAAGCTAATGTGGCAAACAGCAAGAATAAATAATAGTAAATTAATGTCCACGTGGCCTAAATTAATAATAAAAAATGTTTTTTGACGTTAAAAAATGCCACATCAGCATCTAAATTAAAAAAAAAATTAATTTATTAATTTTAACTAAATAAAAAATTAAAAACAGAATTAAAAACTAAAAATTACATGAATTGAGATCTAAGTGTGTCTTGAACAAGAACACAAACCCAGATCTAAGAATACAAACCCAAAAATCAAAATCCAAAAATTAAAATTCTCAAAACCACCATTTTCTCAAACCCAGCAATATCATCAAATCCTAAAGCCTCATAGTATCAAATCAATCCAGAAATACAACACAACCAATCCAAACAAAAAAATCTCAAACTCAGAACAACACATCTCATTCAAAAAGAAACCCACCTCAAGCAAACCCAGATCCGGTGGCCACGCTCCCCACTTACGAGCTCTTCTCCGACGGATTGCTCGTTCCACTACAACTCTCGTCAGTCAAACGTGAGAGAGCACATCCACCTGAAAATCGCATAGCCCATCCACCTGAAAACCATCGGCCCATCGTGAACCCCTCAGCCCGACCAGATCAGGTCCAAGGCGGCAGCACGGCGGCGTTGAGTTCTCTTTCTCTCCCTCTTTCGCATTTGGTTTTTGTCGCTGGTCTTGGATTTTTTTTGGGGGGGGGGGGGGGGGGGGTTTGTTGATTGTGCTTGTTGGGAGTGGGTCACGGTGTTTGTTCTAAATTTGTGGGTTTCATGGGTAAATTTTTGTTGGGTTGTGGTTCCAATTCGGGTTAGGGTGGCAGTGGTTGGTGGTTCCGATCTGGGTTTGGTGCGTGGCTTGCTTCGCAGTTTGGCTCTTCATTTGTGGTTTGGTTTGTGATTTATTGGTGGGTTTGGTCACTGTGATTGTCCCTGGGTTCGTGGCTTGCTTCAGATGTGGTGGTTGATGGGTTGTTCTAAGTTTGAGATTTTTTTGTTTGGATTGGTTGTGTTGTATTTTTGGATTGATTTGATACTATGAGGCTTTAGGATTTGATGATATTGCTGGGTTTGAGAAAATGGTGATTTTGAGATTTTTAATTTTTGGATTTTAATTTTTGGGTTTGTGTTCTTAGATCTGGGTTTGTGTTCTTGTTCAAGACACACTTAGATCTCAATTCATGTAAATTTTAGTTTTTAATTTAGTTTTTAATTTTTTTTATTTTGTTAAAATTAATAAATTAATTTTTTTAATTTAGATGCTGATGTGGCATTTTTTAATGCCAAAAAATATTTTTAATTATTAATTTAGGCCACGTGGACATTAATTTACTATTATTTATTCCTGCCGTTTGCCACGTTAACTTTCTCCGTTTCTAATGTAACGGCACGAACCAAAACGAGAAGCGTTTTTCAGGATAGGAACTAAAAGCGGTAAAAATAAAATGTAGGGACTAAAATGGGAATCGCCTAAAAATGTAGGGACTAAAAGTGGCTTTTCGCCATAATTTAAATATACAAAATAAGACTAAAACTTTGAACAATTAATAGATTAACGAGCTATTGATCTCTGATCATTCTAAAATTTTACTAGCATGAAGGTTATACGGGGAACATGTAATTCAACAATAGATTTAGTAAAATTCACATTCAAAAAAAAAAAAAAAACATTTTAACAGTTGTAACATTACTTAAAGCCACACTTGGTGTAACTTGACAAATTATGCCAATAATATTGATAAGGACAAATATTTTAAATTTTTCTTTAATTAGTCACATTTGGACACTAGAGAAGTACCCAAAAAAAAACACTAAATTAAGCATTAGTACAAAATTTGTGAATGTTCATCTAATTTAAATACTTGCTATATACTACTTATTACTTATAGAGTTGTGACCCTCTTTAAATGAATCAAAATAACTTTAAGTTTGTAATAAAAATTATATAATTTAAAAATATGGTTTTATATATAGAAATATAAATTTATTCAATGTTGTAATAAAACATATATTTATATATAAGCACAAATGTTTTGTTTTTAATTATTAATACTTATCTTTTGTTTTAATAGAGAAATTACACATATTGTTTTTTTAGGGGAAGGAGGATTTTTTGTCCATGGCAGAAAATTTGTGCCTCATCACTAAATATGCATATTGCATTATGAGAAAATTTCAACTCACAATTCATAGGACACAATATTCAACATTTTTTTATTTTTTTTTATCCTACATTTATTTTTTATATATATAGTTACAACGATATTTGAAAATTTGTGACGTACAATCCATAATGACAATTTTTTAATGTCAAGCCAAGACACTACTGGATTTCTTTTTTTGGTAGGCATAATTCAAACTCAAGTCCATTATTTGAAAATATAACACGTTATCATTGAAAATAACCAAAACATGTTGTTATTTTTATTTTTTATTATGATACTGAACAGCCACATTTTGTGAAATATCCAATAGACTGATACCATGAAAAAAGTACTCAAATGGCATAAACACATTTTCTTGATTTCAAAATTTTATTTATATAGTCAAAAGACTCATAACTAGGTCTTGTTATATGACTGGGTTACTTAACTCACATCCAACTATAAGTTATTTGTTTGTTCACTTTTCTTTCGTTGTATTTAACTTTCAGCAATTCAACTATTGAAAATCAAGAGGAAACCAAAGTTACCAATTATTTTCTCATGATCATTTCAAATTTCTTTATTGAAATAAAATATTGTGTTGTCGTTTTAATTTCAATATACTCTTTTCATATCACCATTAATTTTTTTTTTCCCTGTGACTAACTTATCCCAACATTGTAGCATAAAATAGAATGAAAATGTAAATTCCAAAAAAATGAACTTATCACGATATTTTAAGCATATATATTAAGCCACAATGCCTCTTTGCATGACACATTCTAAAAGAGAGTGAATCACTTAAATAAATGAAACTTGAACTAAATTCATTCTGAGAATGACGTGCATGCAATGGCTTAAATGCCAATAAGAATTTTATTGATTAATTAAAAATTCTAAAAACAACACACTAGGAATCACTGGTCTCAATTAAACTCCAAAAAAAAAAGGACCACATTTTCCTACAATCACCAACCAATGCATTATTAATATTGCAGTAGCCAATGATGAGCCTGTTTGAATTCACTGGCACGATCAAACTCTCCAAGGTTTTGTTGTCGCTCTAGAATTCTATTCACATTTTCTTTTCAGCAACGGAGGGAACAATGGGTTGAGTGGGAACATCTTGGGCCAACACTTGTGACTAATAACAGTGATGGATTTGCAACAAGCGGGACCGACCACACTAAATTCGCCCCTGGAAAGTGTTCCATAAATCTCATCAACGCACCGATTAATGCTTGAAAGTGATGACCAGCATTTTGCAACATCCTTTTCCCAATTCCCGTCTAATAGTCCTAGGAAAGGTAATTTCACTTGCAAATATAGCTTGCTCGCAGTGATCTGGTCTGCTCCTAGAGGTGAAGGGGAAGGTCCTCCAACTCCAGAGCCAATTACACAAACGTTTTTAAGTGTTGAATGAAAAGCTGGGTTAAAAGGGAACAATTTTGGCAAGCAATGGTCACTGACCAAAGTGATGGCTTTACAACAAGCAAGGCCAAAGAAGTTAACTCTGCCATTAAAGAGTGAATTCATAACATCTGTAAGACACCCTGGTACACCTAAAAGAGATGACCAGCATTCCTGTATGTCTTGATTCCTCGATAAAATCCCTGGTAAGGCCGCCTTACTTGCGGTGATTCCGGAGACCTGTCCGTTTCCTTTAGATGGTTGACCACAAGAATTATTGAGCAAAGGAGCAAAGATGGGATTGGAGGGGAACAAATTAGACAAGCAACTTCCCTCAATCTCAGAGATGGCTTTGCAACAAGAGGAACCTATAATGCTGAATTGGCCATTGACAAGTGAACCAAAAACTTGAGTGAGACACCCTGGTACGTCTGCAAGAGATGACAAACACTGCCCATTTGCCCCTGAAAGTCCCTCAGCTCCAAGGTTTGGGAACAATCTAGTTATTTGTGGCAACAATCCAGATATTTGTGACAATCCGGGTGTTTGTGACAATCCAGGTATTTGAGGCAATCCAGGAGTTTGTTGCAACTGAGCTAGCCCTGTAGGAACCAACACTGCCAAACAAGCATATATCACTATGAGAGCAGTCCTTTGCGATTTATATGCCATGGTACTTATCAAATAGGATAAACTCGTAGTGTGTGTGAGTACTAGTTTATCAATGGTATTGGAGGATGCTTGTGGCTAATGGAAGCGAAAGGCTAGGAACTTATAGTACCTGTCAACGACATAAAAACTGAAAAATTTTCAAGTTTCATTGATGCATTAATTTAATACTTTTAGATCCGTTCTATTAATACCATCAATGCTAGGAAACTTTCATTAAGATCATGGTAAGTTATACTTCATTGATGTTGGTCATTTTTCCCAAAGATGTTCTCTTAAATAATGAATTTAATCTTAATAATGAAAAAACTGAACGGGTCTTTTGGTATAAAGATCAAGGGTTTCAAATAAAACAAACTTGGATGTTGCTACTTTTCCCATTAACCAAACGTAAAAGAGTCATTAACTTCTAATTTACAATATCCATGATTTTGTGTGTATACCATATATAACTCAGAGCAGAATCTTATCAATTTAAAAAAAAAGCTCACTGGAGAAATACTCCTCAAAAAGAGAAAAATAGAAACATTTTAATAAATATAGTATTAGTGCTTTGATCCTTTTCAATTATTATAGTATATAAATCTTTTAACCCGACCTGCATGCGTACTGCCCAAAATATATTAATCTAATTTGTGTAAAAAAATTGGACTGAAAAATTATATTTTTTTTACCAACATTCACACTATTGAATTATATTTTTTCTGTATTCCTAATACGTGTGTGAAATTTCTTGCTAATCTGATGTTATTAACTATTCACACTATAAGCTCATCTTTAATGTATAATTTTAATACACAAAATAAGACTAAAACTTTGAAAAATTAATTGATTAACGAGCTATTGATCTCTGATCATTTTAAAATTTTACAAGCATGAAAGTTATACGGGGAACATGTAATTCAACAATAGATTTAGTAAAATTCACATTCAAAAAAAAAAAAAAGTTTTAACAAATTTAACATTACTTAAAGCCACACTTAGTGTAACTTGACAAATTATGCCAATAATATTGATAACAACAAATATTATAAATTTTTCTTTAATTAGTTACATTTGGGCACTAGAGAAGTACCAAAAAAAAACTAAGTTAAGCATCAGTACAAAATTTGTCCATGTTCAATTTATTTAAATACTTGGTATATACTACTTATTACTTATTGAATTGTGTCCCTCTTTAAATGAATCAAAATAACTTAAAATTTTTAATAAAACTAATCTAATTTAAAAATATAGTTTTATATACAGAAATATAAATTTATTTGATCTCGTAATAAAACATATATTTATATATATACACAAATGTTTTGTTTTTAATTATTAATACTTATCTTTTGTTTTAACAGAGAAATTATACATATTGTTTTTTTAGGGAAAGGAGGATGTTTGTTCCATGGCAGAAAATTTGTGCCTCGTCACTAAATATGCATATTGCATTACGAGAAAATTTCAACTCACAATTCATAGGACACAATATTCAACATTTTTTTTTTATCCTACATTTATTTTTTAGATATATAGTTACAATAATATTTGAAAATTTGTGACGTACAATCCATAATTACTGTTTTTTAATGTCAAGCCAAGGCACTACTGGATTTCTTTTTTGGGTAGGCATAATTCAAACTCAAGTCCATTATTTGAAAACATAAGACATTATCATTGAAAATAACCAAAACATGTTGTTACTCTTTTTTTTTTTTATGATACTGTACAGCCACATTTTGTGAAATATCCAATTGACTGATACCATGAAAAAAGTACTCAAATAGCATAACCACATTTTCTTGATGTCAAAATTTTACTTATATAGTCAAAAGACTCATAACTAGGTCTTGATATATGAGTTGGTTACCTAACTCACATCCAACTAGAAGTTGTTTGTTCGTTCACTTTTCTTTCGTTGTATTTAACTTTCAGTAATTCAACTGTTGAAAATCAAGAGGAAACCAAAGTTACCAATTCTTTTCTCAAGATTATTTCTAATTTCTTTATTGAAATAAAATATTGTGTTGTCGTTTTAATTTCAATATACTCTTTTCATATCACCATTATTTTTTTATTTTTTTTTTTTTGGTGACTAGATGTTCCCCACCTTGTAGCATAAGTTAGAATGAAAATGTAAATTCCAAAAAAAATGAACTTATCATGATATTTTAAGCATATATATTAAGCCACAATGCCTTTTTGCATGACACATTCTAAAAGAGAGTAAATCACTTAAGTAAATGCAACTTGAACTAAATTCATTCCGAGAACGAAGTGCATGCAATGGCTTAAATGCCAACAAGAATTTTATTGATTAATTGAAAATTCTAAAAGCCACACGCTAGGAATCACTGGTCTCAATTAAACTCCAAAAAAAAAAAGACTAAATTTTCCTACAATCACTAGTGAATGCATTATTAATATTGCAGTAGCCAATGATGAGCCTGTCTGAATTCACTGGCATGATCAAACTCTCCAAGGTTTTGGTGCCGCCCTAGAATTGTGTTCACATTTACTCTTCAACAACAGAGGGAACAATGGGTTGAGTGGGAACATCTTGGGCCAACACTTGTGACTAATAACAGTGATGGATTTGCAACAAGTAGGACCGATTACACTAAATTCACCCCTGGAAAGTGTTCCATAAATCTCATCAACACACCGATTAATGCTTGAAAGTGATGACCAGCATTTTGCAACGTCGTTTTCCCAATTCCCGTCTGATAGTCCTAGGAAAGGTAATTTCACTGGCAAATACAGCTTGCTCGCAGTGATCTGTTCTGCTCCTAGAGGTGAAGGTGCAGGTCCTCCAACTCCAGAGCCAGTTACACAAACGTTTTTAAGTGTTGAATGAAAAGCTGGGTTAAAAGGGAACAACTTTGGCAAGCAATGGTCACTGACCAAAGTGATGGCTTTACAACAAGTAGGGCCAAAGATGTTAACTCTGCCATTAAAGAGTGAATTCATTATATCTTGAAGACACCCTGGTACACCTGAAAGAGATGACCAGCATTCCTGTATGTCTTGATTCCCCGGTAAAATCCCTGTTAAAGCCGCCTTACTCGCAGTGATTCCGGAGACCTGTCTATTTCCTTTAGATGGTTGGCCACAAGAATTATTGAGCAAAGGAGCGAAGATGGGATTGGAGGGGAACAATTTAGACAAGCAACTTCCCTCAATCTCCGCAATGGCTTTGCAACAAGAGGAACCTATAATGCTGAATTGGCCATTGACAAGTGAACCAAAAACTTGAGTGAGACACTCCGGTACGTCTGTAAGAGATGACAAACACTGCCCATTTGCCCCTGAAAGTCCCCCAGCTCCAAGGTTTGGGAACAATCTAGTTATTTGTGGCAACAATCCAGATATTTGTGACAATCCAGGTGTTTGTGACAATCCTGGTATTTAAGGCAATCCAGGAGTTTGTTGCCACTGAGCTAGCCCTGTAGGAACCAACACTGCCAAACATGCATATATCACTATGAGAGCAGTCCTTTGCGATTTATATGCCATGGTACTTATCAAACAGGATAAACTCGTAGTGTGTGTGAGTATTGGTTTATCAATGGTATTGGATGATGCTTGAGGCTAATGGAAGCGAGAGGCTAGGAACTTATAGTACCTACCAATGACATAAAAACTGAAACATTTTTAAGAGTCACTGATGCATTAGTTTAATACTTCAAGATCCGTTCTATTAATACCATCAATGCTAGAAAATCATTAAGATCATGGTACGTTATACTTCATTGATGCTGGTCATTTTTCCCAAAGATGTTCTTGAAAATAATGAATTGAATCTTAATAATGAAAAAACTAAACGGGTCTTTCGCTATAAAGATCAAGGGTTTCAAAGAAAACAACTTGGATGTTGCTACTTTTCCCATTAACCAAACGTAAAAGAGTCGTTAACTTCTAATTTACAATATCCACAATTTTGATGAGTTAAAAATAAAAAATAAAAAAACCTCATAGGAGAAATACTCTTCAAAAAGAGAAAATTAGAAACATTTTAATGAATATAGTATAAGTTTTTTGATTATTATAGTATATAAATCTTTTAACCAACCTCATGCATACTACCCAAAATATATTAATCTAATTTGTGTAAAAAAAAATTGACTGAAAAATTACATTTTTTATCCCAATGTACACACTACTGAATTACATTTTTTCTGTATTCTTAACACACATGTCAAATTTCATGCTAATTTGATGTTATTTACTATCCAGTCCAAAAGCTCATCTTTAATGTATAATTTTAATGTACAAATTAAGGCTAAAACTTTGAACAATTCATAGATTAACGAGCTATTGATCTTTGATCATTTTGAAATTTTATTGGCATGAAGGTTATACAGGATACATTTAATTCAACAACAAATTTAGTAAAATTCACATTCAAAAAAAAAAAAAAAACATTTTAACAATTGAAACATTACTTAAAGCCACACTAGGTGTAACTTGACAAATTATGCCAATAATAATGATAATGACAGATATTTTAAATTTATCTTTAATTAGTCAAATTTGGGCACTAGAGAAGTACCAAAAAAGAAAACAACAACACTAAATTAAGCATAATACAAAATTTGTGAAAGTTCAATTAATTTGAATACTTGTTATATACTACTTATTACTTATGGGATGGTGACCCGCTTTAAATGAATCAAAATAACTTTAAGATTTATAATAAAAATGTTATAATTTAAAAATATTTTTTTATATATAGAAATATAAATTTATTTGATATCATAATAAAAACATATATTTATATATACGCAAAAGTTTTGGTTTTTAATTATTAATTCATATTTTTGTCTTTAAGGGAATGGTGGGTTTTCGGTCCTTAGTGGAAAATTTATGCCTTGTCACTACATATGCATATTGTATTATGAGAAAATTTCAACTCACAATTCGTAGGACACAATATTCATCTTCTTTTTTTATCCTACAATTATTTTTTACATATATATTTACACTAATATTTGAAAATTTGTGACGTAAGATCCATAATGACTGTTTTTTATTGTCAAGCCCAGACACTACTTGATTTGTTTTTTGGGTAGGCATAATTCAAACACAAGTCCATTATTTTAAAATATAAGACATTATCATTGAAAATAACCAAAAACATGTTGTTACATTTATTTTTTATTTTGACACTGTACAACCACATTTTTTGAAATATCCAATATACTGATACCATGAAAATGTTATTCAAATAGCATAAACACATTTTCTTGATTTCAAAATTTTATTTATATAGTCAAAATACTCATTACTAGGTCTTGATAAATTACTAGGTTACCCAACTCGCATCCAACTATACGTTATTTGTTTGTTCAATTTTCTTTCGTTGCATTTAACTTTCTGTAATTCAGCTGTTGAAAATCAAGAGGAAACCAAAGTTACCAATTCTTTTCTCAAGATCATTTCAAATTATTTTTTATTGAAATGTAAAATTGTGTTGTCGTTTTAATGACAATATACTATTTTCATATCACCATTTATTTTTTTCTATAACTAGACGATCCCAATATTGTATCATAAATTAAAATGAAACAATAAATTCCAAAAAAATGAACTTATCATGATATTTTAAGCATATATATTAAGCCACAATGCCTTTTTGCATAACACATTCTAAAAGAGAGTAAATCACTTAAATAAATGCAACTTGAACTAAATTCATTCCAAGAACAACGTGCATGCAATGGCTAAAATGCCAAGAATTTTATTGATGAATTAAAAATTCTAAAAACAACACACTAGGTGATAGGGCATAAATGTATTGACCCCTTGCGAATTAGTTAATTACCCAAGTTAATAAATTAGGTTCAATTACATGCAATGGCATGGTAGCACAAACAAATCATCAACTAAACTAAATGAAGCAGAAATTAAATTTGACACGGTGATTTGTTTACGAATGGGGAAAACCACCAAGGCAAAAACCCCGCTGAGTGATTTTAAGGTTACCACTCCTAAGAATTTACTAATTAATAATCAAGCAATTACAAGTAAAAAGAATCTTACCAACTACCCTTGGCCTATCCCAAATTACCAACCTACAGTTGAATCTTTACTCCAATACGCAATTGGACTTGATCTTGTAACGGCACTCTTTTTGTTCAATGCACGAATCCTAGTATGTGACTAACCAATGATGCACGGATCCCAGTACGTGATTAACTCACCAACTTGAAGAAGATTGTTCGCTACAAAGTTCTTCACTTCATGCACAATGAAGATCAGGAGGCTCCTTGGTTACAAAACCCTTTGGCATAAAAATGTAGTAGCTTTTTTCAAAGAGAATAAGGCACTAGGTCACCCAATGCATGTGTGACAGCCTTTAAAATAAACCATATATATGTCTAGGGTTGTGAGAAAAGAAACCTAACATATACACATCAGCTTGGGCCAAAAATCATATTTGAAAATTCCGATTCCGTAAGTCTTGACAGAAACAGCTTGTGTTGAGCTTCTGTCGAGCTTCAACATTAAATCGCGATAGAAAGGATTCTATCAAGACTTCTGTCGAGCTTTAGTGAACAACTCTTTCTTCACTTGTTTCTTGGTCAGATCTTCATGACTTTAACACTTGACTTGAACTCTTGTTTTTATAGAAAAATTACACATACTTATTGTTTTTTAAGGGAAAGGAGGGTGTTTGGTCTTTGACAGAAAATTTATGGCTCGTCACTGCATATGCATATTGTATTATGAGAGAATTTTAGCTCACAATTCATAGAACACAATATTCATCTTTTTTTTTTATCCTATATTTATTTTTTTACATATATAGTTACAATAGTATTCAAAAATTTGTGACATACGATCCAAAATGACTGCTTTTAATGTCAAGCCAAGACACTACTTGATTTATTTTTTGGGTAGGCATAATTCGAAGTCAAGTACAATATTTTAAATATAAGACATTATCATTGAAAATGACCAAAACATGTTGTTATATTTGTTTTTTTTATTTTGATATTGTAAAGCCACATTTTGTGAAATATCCAATAGACTTATACCATGAAAAAAAGTATTCAAATTGCATAAACACATTTTCTTGATTTCTAAATTTTATGTATATAGTCAAAAGACTGATAACTAGGTCTTTATAAATTACTAGGTTACCCAACTCACATCCAACTATACATTATTTGTTTGTCCACTTTTCATTCATTGTATTTAACATTCAGCAATTCAACTGTTCAAAATCAAGAGGAAACCAAATTTACCAATTCTTTTCTCAAGATCATTTCAAACTTTTTTATTGAAATGAAATATTGTGTTGTCGTTTTAATTT
Source organism: Quercus robur (assembly GCF_932294415.1). NCBI lineage: Eukaryota > Viridiplantae > Streptophyta > Magnoliopsida > Fagales > Fagaceae > Quercus > Quercus robur. The sequence goes on from NC_065535.1 coordinate 85,194,374, forward strand.
CAATATATTATTTTCATATCACCACTATTTTTTTTTTTCTGTGACTAGATGATCCCTACATTGTAGCATAAATTAGAATGCAAATGTGAATACGATATTTTAAGCATATATATTAAGCCACAATGCCTTTTTGCATAACACATTCTAAAGGAGAGTAAATCACATAAATAAATACAACTTGAACTAAAATCATTCCAAGAACGACGTGCATGCAATGGCTTAAATGCCAACAAGAATTTTATTGATGAATTGAAGATTCTAAAAACAACACACTAGGAAACACTGGTCTCAATTAAACTCCCAAAAAGAAAAGAACAAATTTTCCTACAATCACCAACCAATGCATTATTAATATTGCAATAGACAATGATGAGCCCATCTAAATTCATAGGCATCATCAAATTCTCCTAGGTTTTGGTGCGGCCCATGAATTGCATTCACATTTACTCTTAAGCAACGGAGGGAACAATGGGTTGAGTGGGAACATCTTGGGCCAACGCTTGTGACTAATAACAATGATGGATTTGTAGCAAGAAGGACCGACCACACTAAATTCGCCCTTGGAAAGTGTTCCATAAATCCCATCAACACACCGATTAATGCTTGAAAGTGATGACCAACATTTTGCAATGTCTTTTTCCCAATTCCCGTTAGATAGTCCTAGGAAAGGTAATTTCACTAGAAAATAGAGCTTGCTCACTGTGATTTGATCTACTTCTAGAGCTGAAGGTGCAGGTCCTCCAACTCCAGAGCCAGTTAAACAAACGTTTTTAAGTCTTGAATGAAAAGCTGGGTTAAAAGGGAACAATTTAGGCAAGCAATGGTCACTGACCAAAGTGATGGCTTTACACCAAGTACAGCCAAAGAATTTAACTTTGCCATTAAAGAGTGAATTCATAACATCTGTAAGACACCCTGGTACACCTGAAAGAGATGACCAACATTCCTATATGACTTGATTCCCTGGTAAAATCTCTGGTAAAGCGGCCTTACTCGCTGTGATTTCGGAGACCTATCTGTTTCCTTTAGATGGTTGACCACAAGAGTTATTGAGCAAAGAAGCAAATATGGGATTGGAGGGGAACAAATTAGACAAGCAATTTCCCTCAATCTCCGAGATGGCTTTGCAACAAGAGGAACCTATAATGCTAAATTGACCATTGACAAGTGAACCAAAAACTTGAGTAAAACACCTTGGTATGTCTACAAGAGATGACAAACACTGCCCATTTGCCCCCAAAATTTCCCCAGCTCCAAGTTTTGGGAACAATCTAGTTATTTGTGGCAACAATCCAGATATTTCTGACAATCCGGGTATTTTTGACAATTCAAGTATTTGAGGCAATCCAAGAGTTTGTTGCAACTGAGCTAGCCTTGTAGGAACCAACATTGCCAAATATGCATATATCAATATGAGAGCAGTCCTTTATTATTTATGTGCCATGGTACTTATCAAACTGGATAAACTCGTAGTGTGTGTGAGTACTAGTTTATCAATGGTATTGGAGGATGCTTGAGGCTAATGGAAGCAAGAGGATGGGAACTTATAGTACCTATCAATGACATAAAAACTGAAACTTTTTTAAGTGTCATTGATGCATTAGTTTAATACTTCAAAATCTGTTCTATTAATACCATCAATGCTAGAAAACTTTCATTAAGATCATGGTAATTTATACTTCATTGATGCCGGTCATTTTTCTCAAAGATGTTCTTGAAAATATTGAATTTAATCTTAATAATGATATAATTGAAGAGGTGTTTCGGTATAAAGATCAAATATTTCAAATAAAACTACCTTGGTTGTTTCTACTTTTCCATTTAACCAAACGTAAAAGAGTCGTCAACTTCTAATTTACAATATCCACAATTTTGTGTATATACTATATATAATTCACAAGAAAATCTTATCAGTTAAAAAAAAAAAAAAAAAAAAAAAAAAACTCACATGTGGAATGCTAATCAAAAAGTGAAAAATTGAAACATTTTAGTAAATATATTATAAGTTCTTTGATCCTTTTCTATTATTATAGTATATAATTTTTTAACCCAACCAACATGCATACAACCCAAAATATATTGATCAAATTTGTGTAAAAATTTTGACTGGTTAATTACATATTTTAACCCAACCTACACACTATTAAATTACATTTTTTTTCTATATTCTTAATACGCCTTTCAAATTTCATTCTAATATGATGTTATTTGCTATTCAGTGCATAAACTCATTTTTAATGCATACTTTTAAATACAAATTAAGATTTAAATTTTGAACATTTAATAGATTAAAGAGCTATTGATCTCTGATCATTTTGAAATTTTTTACAGGCATGTAGGTTATAAGGAGTACATGTAATTCAATGATAGATTTAGTAAAATTTACTTTCAATAAAAACATTTTTACTGTTATAATATTACTTAAAGTCACATCAGGTGTAACTTGACAAATTATGCTAATAATAATAATAATATATATTTAAATTTATCTTTAATTAGTAGCATTTAGACAGTAGAGAAGTACAAATATAATATAAAAAAATACTAAATACTAAATTAAGCATCGTTCCATAATTTGTGCGTGTTCAATTATTTTAAATATTTGGTATATACTACTTATTACTTTTCGGATTTTGACCCTCTTTAAATGAATCAAAATAACTTTTTGCTTTATAATAAAAATGATATATTTTAAAAATGTAGTTTTGTATATAGAAATATAAATTTATTTTATATCATAACAAAAACATATATATATATATATATTTATTTACACAAAATTTTTGTTTTTAATTATTAATACCTTTTTTTTTAATTAAAAAAAAACACACACACACACATACTTATTTTTTTTTAAGGGAAAGGTGGGTGTTTCACCTTGGTAGAACATTTGTGGCTCGTATGCATATTGTATTACGAGATAATTACAACTCACAATTCATTGGACACAATATTCAACGTTCTTATTTTTTAATCTTACATTTATTATTATTATTATTATTATTATTATTATTATTATTATTATTATTATTATATGAGTATTTGAAAATTTGTGGTGTATGATCCATAATGACTATTTTTTAATGTCAAGCCAAGACACTACTTTATTTCTTTTTTGTATAGGCATAATTCAAACTCAAGTCCCTTATTTAACAATATAAGACTTTATTAATGAAAATAAACATAACATATTGTTATATTTATTTTTTTATTTTAATTTTGCATAGCTGCATCATTTTGTGAAATATCCAATAAACTGAAACCATGTGAAAAGTTTTCAAATAGCATAAACACATTTTCTTGATTTCAAAATTTTATTTTTATAGTCAAAAGACTCATAACTAGGTCTTGATAAATACTAGGTTACCAACTCACATCCAATTACACATTATTTGTTTGTTCACTTTTCTTTCATTGTATTTAACTTTTAGAAATTCAACTGTTGAAAATCAAGAGGAAACCAAAGTTACCAATTCTTTTCTCATGATCATTTCAAATTTTTTTATTGAAATGAAATATTGTGGTACCGTCTTAATTTCAATATAATATTTTCGGATCACCATTAATTTTTCCTGTGACTAGATGATCTCAACATTGTAGCATAAATTAGGATGAAATTAAAAATTCCAAAATATGAACTTATCCCAATATTTTAAGCCACAATTCCTTTACGTAACACATTCTAAAAGAGAGTAAATCACTTAAATAAATGCAACTTGAACTAACTTCATGCCAAGAACGACATGCAATGGCTGAAACGCGAACTAGAATTTTATTAGTGAAAAGAAAATTCTAAAAACAACACACGAGGAAACATTGTTCTCAATTAAACTCAAAAAAAAAAAAGCACATTTCCCTACAATCACCAACCGATGCATTATTAATATTGCAGTAGCCAATGATGAGCCGATTTGAATTCATAGGCATGATCAAATTCTCCTAGGTTTTGGTGCAGCCCTAGAAGCACTGAGTACACATTTACTCTTGAGCAATGGAGGGAACAATGGGTTAAGTGGGAACATCTTGGGCCAACACTCATGACTAATAACAGTGATGGATTTGCAGCAAGCAGGACCAACAATACTAAATTCACCCCCAGAAAGTGTTCCATAAATCTCATCAACACACCGATTAATGCTTGAAAGTGATGACCAGCATTTTGGAACGTCTTTTTCCCAATTCCTGTCTGATAGTCCTAGGAAAGGTAATTTCACTGGCAAATACAGCTTGCTCACTGGCAAATACAGCTTGCTCACAGTGATCTGATCTGCTCCTAGAGGTGAAGGTGCAGGTCCTCCAACTCCAAAGCTAGTTAAACAAACGTTTTTAAGTGTTGAATGAAAAGCTGGGTTAAAAGGGAATAATTTAGGTAAGCAATGGTCACTGACCAAAGTGATGGCTTTACAACAAGTAGGGCCAAAGAAGTTAACTCTACCATTAAAGAGTGAATTCATAACATCTGTAAGACACCTTGGTACACCTGAAAGAGATGACCAACATTCCTGTATGTCTTGATTTCCTGGTAAAATCCCTGGTAAAGCAGCCTTACTCGCGGTGATTCCAAAGACTTGTCTATTTCCTCTAGATGGTTGACCACAAGAGTTATTGAGCAATGAAGCAAAGATGGGATTGGAGGGGAACAAATTAGACAAGCAATTTCCCTCAATCTCCGAGATGGCTTTGCAACAAGAGGACCCTATAATACTGAATTGGCCATTGACAAGTGAACCAAATACTTGAGTAAGACACCCTGGTATGTCTACAAGAGAAGACAAGCACTGCCCATTTGCCCCTGAAAGTCCCCCAGCTCCAAGGTTTGGGAACAATCTAGTTATTTGTGGCAACAATCCAGATATTTCTGACAATCCAGGTATTTGTGACAATCTAGGTATTTGAGGCAATCCAGGTGTTTGTGGCAACTGAGCTAGCCTTGTAGGAACCAACACTGCCAAACATGCATATATCAATATGAGAGTAGTCCTTTGTGATTGATATGCCATTGTACTTATCAAACTAGATAAACTTGTAGTCTGTGTGAGTACCGGTTTATCAATGGTACTGGAGGATGCTTGAGGCTAATGGAAGCGCGAGGATGGGAACTTATAGTACCTATCAATGACATAAAAGCTGAAACTTTTTTAAGTGCCATTGATGCATTAGTTTAATACTTCAAAATCCGTTCTATTAATACCATCAATGCTAGAAATCTTTCATTAAGATCATGGTAAGTTATACTTCATTGATGTTGGTCATTTTTCCCAAAGATGTTCTTGAAAATAATGAATTTAATATTAATAATGATAAAACTAAAGGGGTCTTTCGGTATAAAGATCAAGGATTTTGAAACTACCTTGCTTGTTGCTACTTTTCCCAATAGCCAAACACAAAAGAGTGGTCAACTTCTAATTTACAATATCCACGATTTTGTGTATATACAATATATAACTCACAGGAGAATCTTATCAGTTAAAAAAAAATCACATGAGAAATACTCATCAAAAAAAGAAAAAAAAAAGAAACATTTTAATATAAGTGTTTTGATCTTTTTCTATTACTATCGTATATAAATCGTTTAACCCAACTTGCATGCGTACAACCCATAGTATATTGATCAAATTTTTAACCCAACCTACACATTATTGAATTACATTTTTTCTATATTCTTAATATGTCTGTCAAATTTCATGCTAATCTGATGTTATTTACTATTTGGTGCATAAACTCATTTTTAATGCATACTTTTAAATACAAATTATGACTTAAATTTGGAACATTTAATAGATTAAAGAGCTATTTGTAACATCCTAGCCTATTTGCATAATTAATTTTATGGATTTATATACTTGTTATTATCTTAATTACTTTATGTGCATAAGACTTTGATATTTTGATGTTAAAAAAGATATAGGTTTTTTTTTAATGTTATAGAAAGATGTTTTTAAAGATAAGGGTATATATGCAGAATTATTGTTAATTGGGCCTTTCTAGAATATAAGTTTATGGGGGTGTGTGGGCACAAGGGGGGAGTTGTCATCTAATTTTTTCAATGGTCTAAGAACCATATATATAGCGTCCCTTCGAGGAAGGACCTTTTTGATTTTACTACTAGAGTATGGGTTCGGAGTTTAGGTACGCTCTTGGAAAGGTGTTAGGCACCAAAGATCACCCAACCCTAAGGTTGGCCTTTCATCATTGTGTCTTATACCTTAACCCTATTAAAAACTAGCTCAACACTTATGTCCTAGACTCACACACACACTAACATGCATCTAGCATACAACATGGCATCATCATCCCAAAACACATACATATCCATCCATAAAGAATAAGAAACTAACCCACACATATACAACCCTAGCATTCATCTAACATGACATCAAAGCATATTCAAGGCAACAACATATAATCAAATCAAGGCAAAAGCATAAGGAAAGATCGAGTAACATGTGATTCATCCAAGAATTCACATTCATCTCTAGCACCAAAACAAAATCATATCACAAATGCATGAACATATTCAATGCATGACTTACCTTTTACTTACCTTTCAGCAACTTAGCAACTATGGCATTTATGCATGAGCATGTGAATGCATGTTCATGTCATCAAAACAAGGAAAGCACTAAACAAACCCTAACTCTAATATGTGATAGCAAACCTAGCAATTAAACGTGTGAAACATGGGCATTGAGAGCATAAAAGCATGGAAAAGAGACTAAACAAACAAACATGTGGAAGCAGAAACAAAATGAACAAAACAAATTTTTTTAATAAATTTTTTGTTTTGATGAAGCTTAAAGGGTTTTTATTTTTTCATGTTGTGATAGTATGACTTTTTATTTTTTAATAAAATTATGTTAACCTAAGCAAATGTTTTCTAGTTTCTAGTTCACTTGTAATCAAAATGAAGGAATGCTTCATCATTTCTAAATGACAAATTTGATGTTGGCTTTGCTGCTTTTTAAGCTATAATGTTGTTAAATTTGTTTGATCAATATACTAATTTATGTTCTAATATTACTAAAATATTTTTTTGTATATAATTTTATCAGTTATGCTTGTATTTGTATATTGATTGATTGATTTTTTGAGAATGTTCTTTAATTGTTGCTGAGTGGTATAACTTAAATAGTTGAGTGTGAAATTGTATTTTGATATCTTTTGCAGCTCTAGTATACAAATTTTTAATGTATACATAGATGATGAAATGAACGATGATGATTAGGAATTTAGAATGGTAGTTATAAGAACCTTAGAATGAGAATAATTAAATGTTAACTTCATCTTAATATTCAGCTTACTTTTGGATTTTATATTGTAGTTAGCTAGTTTCCATTTGCTAACTTATTTTGAATTTCAAACTTGGAACTTAGAACTTGGAAAATATTTTTCATATGTTTTGATAAACATTTTGGTATTTGGTTGCTAATTAAATATTTATTGAATTTTTTAGATACATTGGGTTAAAACTTAAATATATTTTTTTCGTTAGTATAGACTTAGCGATGTATGACATGCAAATTACATCATATGATGCAAATCTAAGTTTTTTTATGGATGACTTTATAATTTACATGATTATTCAACATACAAAGCCATTATCAATGTGTTTTTTGCTTTAAATCTGAAAATATGTAGGATCTTACGATTCACGATCTGATCCTACGATCTACGATCCCACCTACTTTCAACGATCCTGAAAGTTCAAAAACGTGTACCAATACACTTTTGAACGTTTAGATCCCCAAAAATTAACTTAACCAACTCAAGCAATATGTCAAACAACTAGTGTGCGGAAACTTAACACATGCTGTAATATGAAATTGGTTAAACAACTATCTAAGCCATAACAAAATAAAACCACAGCAGATAATGTAAAGGCAGAGATAGAGAGGAAGGAAGATGCAAACACACAGATAACACGCGATGTGTTATCGAAGAGGAAACCGAAGTCCTCAGCGAAAAACCTCTCCGCCGCCCTCCAAGCGGTAATCAATCCACTAGAAAATACAGTTGGGATACAAGGACAGCAATAGACCCTCCAAGCCTAATCTACCAAGTGCACCTAAGCCCTCCAAGCTTCTTGCTCCAACGAGGTTGCGCCGAACCTTTTTCTTTTCTAGCTTCCCGGATTCCGCTACTACACCGTAGCATCAACCAATGAAGATTGGCTCCTTCCTAACTGCTTCCCAGAACTCCAAACGACTGTCTCACAGAGATGATGATGGTGAGAACCAGGTTTGGTATAATGCCTCTCAAGGTTTTGACAATGGAGAGGAAGAGAGTAAGGGAATTTGAAGAGACTCTAAGGTATAGATTGTGGGTGAAACAATCTGGTTTTTCTTTAGGGTTTCTCTCTCAAAATTCTCTCTGGAAGCTCTCTTTCAATCGTGGGTTAAAGGGGTATTTATACTGGAGTGGGAGAGGAATGTGAAACGTCAGGTTTTACAAAACAGGGGTGGCTCGCGGCTTGACCTCGCGGCTTAACCAAGTCGCGAGATCCAGTCGCGAGTTAACCGTATGGCCAGTTGTCCTGTTTTGTCCTGTAGTGCTCCAGCTAGCATGACTGTTCATCTTCCAGCATGCTTGGCACGTGTGCAGCTTCTGGCGGCTTGCAGCTTCTGGCGGCTTGCAGCCGCGAGTCCACCCGCGAGTCCCAGCCGCGACTCTCTGTTTTCTTACACACTCTTGAGCAATCTTCACTCTATCTCACTCACTACCCTTACAACAAACCCACCTAAATACAGGGTTACTAAATGCTGAATTACAAGCAAATTTGGCACGGAATAAAGCCAATTAGATGGTTGAATAAATTCAACCTTACAGATCCTACGTAAGATCCCAATTTTGACAACCTTGATCGTGACTTAAAGTTATGATTTTAGTTTAAAAAACTATTAAACACAAATTTGTGTGCATTAGTCATTTCCCTAATCTATGTACTTTTACCCAAAAGCTCAAGATAATCCAGGATTGGCAATATCAAAAGCTCAAGATACTTGGCAATATGAAAAAACCCAAGATGATTACTACTTGGCAAACTAACATTTTAAAGCCCAAAACTATTACCATTTGGCTAGGGGCGGAGCTAAAAATTTATCTTTGGGGGGGCTGGTCAAGACTAAATAATCATATTGATTCACAAAAAATATATGTGTCTCTATTTATGTATGTATGTATGACCCACTAATCAATGCTCTAATGAATTTTTGTAAAGAGATTGAAGAGAATTAGTGTAAGACTATGAGAACATTTGCACTGAGTAATGAGCTCTTTTGGAAGAGACTAGAAAGTAGAACATTGGAAAATACATATTGAAAAGGTGAAGTAGAACATTGGAAAATACATATTGAAAAGGTGAAGTAGTTTTTAAGGGAAGCTAATAGTAAAAGTGAGTAAAACTGTAAAACTATAAAAGTTGTGGACTTGTTGATGTGTTGGGGGGAGGAGAGATGGAGGAAAGACTAAAAAAAAGTCAAAGTAATTAAGTAAATTTGAATGAAACAAGTAGTCAAGGACACATGGAGGGGGGGGGGGCAGTTAGTTTCATTTGGAGGGACCAACTCTAACAACAATTCTGTAGAACCTATTTTTTAGCAGCTATAATAAAATTTTGAGCATTTTGGGGGGGGGGGGGGGGGCATGGTCCCCATAGTAAAATGTAGCTCTGCCCCTATTTGGCACACAATTATTTCGATAGCCCAAGGCTAATAACGCTTGGCAAATATTATCATATTATTTCAAAAGCTCAAGAATATTAATACTTGGCAAATCCTATTATTATAAAATCCCAAGGCCAATAATACTTGGCAAATATTATCATATTATTTCAAAACCACAAGACTTATAATGCTTGGAAAATTCTATTATTTTAAGAGCCCAATTAAGATTAACAACACTTGGCAAATACTATGCTTTAAAAGCCTAAGACCAATGATTATTGGCAAACACAATAATCTAATGTAAATATTTTACTTAAAGCCCAATGCTAATAATTCTTGGCAAATAAAATTATCTAGCAACTATATCAAAGCCCATGAAGATTATAAACTCATGGAAATTATTTATTTTTATACCATATTACAAACTCATGGAAGTTATCTTTAAAAACCCATGGTTACTATTTATCTCATGCCACACTATTTATCTCTCTAATATTTAAGCTCATGGAAATTATATTTATCTTCAATACGCATGGCAATTATTTATCTTACAAACCCATGGCAATTATTTATAAAAAGCCCATGAAAAATTATATTATTTCATCATGATAATTATTTATCTTATGTTGTATTATTTATTTCACTAACCTTTGAAGCTCATTGACTTTATCTCTATCAAAGCCCATGGAAAATATTATTTATAAAAGACCATGGAAATTATTATTTAAAAACCCATGGCAAATATTCATGGTAACCTAACATATACGCTACTTTTACTAACAATAAAAGTCCATTTAAATTATAAACCCATGGCAACCATGGCAATATTATTTATCTTATTTGAAGAAAAAAACATATATTATTTATCTTATAGGCCCAAAGAACTACATCAAAGGTGCAAGCCCAAGTGAAAGACTCCCAAGACAAGGCCCAACCCGAAAATTTAGTCCACATGACAAAACCCAGCAATAAACATCTGCAAAGGAGACCCACGATTGTAACTATGATCCCTCAATTCAGCTCTTATCAAATGCCATCTATCACGAGCATCTATTTGCGCAATCATTAACTTCAAAGCCTTGGTTGTTGCCGGTACTCTAGTGGAAGATGCTATTAATGATGGCATAATTGAGGAAGAAAAGAACCTTGTCTCCAAAGAAGGTACAATCAATGCAATCAACTCCCAAAAATCATCAGTTGCCAAGACTGAAAGAAATTTCTCAGAATTACAATACTTAAGAGTGGTCTTGGATAAACTACAAACTAAAGGAATTTTTGAAGCCATTGGATCCTAAGCCGATTACACACATCCTATGCCTAGAAGTTACTACCCCAATGCTCATTGCAAATATCATCAAGTGAAAGATCACACAACTATAACTGTTTTCATTTAAGGCACGACATTCAAGATCTCACTGACCACCAAGTCATTTATCCACCTTCATCAGCCAATCGTCCCAACTTTGATTAAGCTTCACTCCACAAGGCACCAGATCATCGTTGGGATTGCAAAACCATTGTTTAACTTACAAGTTGTTTTCAGATTGCATGTTCCAATTCTAGTTAAGGATGTTTCTTTAAATTATGGAATTTCATGTTTCATCTTGTTTGTTTGTGTGCATATACACATAAAAAAATCCGAAGAAAAGGAAAAAAAAAAAAAAATAGTTTAGTACTTAATGGATTGAGAGGCATTTGGTTCGATGAAGGCACTACACAATACAAGTACTTCATGGATGTCATTGAAGCTATGGATGAGCTTAGTCGTGTAAATGGAAATAATGCTCAGGCATCAACCTAAAAAACATAGACACAAAATGCAAGGCCAAGCATCAGCTCAATTATTGCAAGTTGTGGTCGTGGTCGGCGTGTTGTAACCCATCTTATCGGCCCCGAGATACCTCGAACCATCCCTCATGTTGTTATTGACCCCGAGTTACCTCTACTCTATCCATCCTTCCCAAATTAGATATTGCTACCAAGTCCAGTCTCCGAAACTCGAGATGCTATTTGCTTTTTTTTTTTTTTTTTTTTTTTTTTTTTAACTGAAGAGATCTATTTAACTAATATATTTAGTATTTACTAGTTGGTTCTCAAAAAAAAAAAAAAAATATATATATATATATATATATACACACTAGTTTATAAATAAATAAACTAATATATTTACTTTTCGGCCACAAAAAATTGACCAAGAGGACAAAAAGGATTATTTAAACTATATTCCTTTGTTTTGATGAGAAGCCACTTTGAATGAGTGAGTGAAAATACCGTTCGAAGAGAGATGCTGAGAAGAAAGCCTAGCAAGATCGAAGTCAAGATCGAAGACAAAGACGAACTCGAACAAGCCCGCAAACACGCCACCGCCACCAACACCACTTCCGCCAGCGCCGCCACCACCACCGCTCTCCTCCACCACCTCGATCGCCACAACAACAAAGACCCCTCTTCCGTCCAAAACCGCATCGGCCTCTCCTCCCAATAAAAATGGAAGTCGAGGTCAAGCTGCGGCTTCCTGCCGCCGTGGCCCACCGCCACGTCACCACACTCCTCTCCCCATTCCACGTCGCCACCCACCGCCAAGAGAACCACTTCTTCGACGGCTCCTCCGGCGAGCTCTCATCGCGCCGAGCCACCCTCCGTCTCCGATTCTCCGACACCGACCCTCTCTGCGTCGTCACTCTCAAGGCCAAAGCCGTCATCGTCGACGGCGTCAGCCGCGTCGAGGAGGACGAGGAACCGTTGGACCCGTCGATCGGAAGAGACTGCGTGGCCGAGCCGGAGAAGATTCTTTCGACCGCGGCGGAGTCTAGGGTTTTGAGGAGGGCGAAGGAGGAGTTTGGGGCGCTAGGGTTTGTGGGGTTAGGAGGGTTTAGGAATGTGAGGGAAGTATATGAGTGGAAAGGTTTGAAATTGGAGGTGGATGAGACTGATTTCGGGTTTGGGACTCTGTATGAGATTGAATGCGAAAGTAGTGATCCTGAGGAGGCCAAGAAATTGATCGAAGAGTTTCTCAAAGACAATGGGATCGATTATTCTTACTCAGTCACCTCCAAGTTCGCGATTTTTCGCTCCGGGAACCTGCCAGGTGAGTGAATTTTTGCTTTATTACTGTGTTTGTTTGAGTTTTGGATATGGGTTTTTTGTTGATGAAGTTTCTAGTTGGATATTTATTTGATTGCTAGGTTGATTTAGAATTGTTATGGTTTCAATGATTGGAATATATATGGATTTGAATTGGGATTGAGAACCAAATTCTTCAAGCTTATCAGAGTCTGGAATTTTCACGAAAGTGTCTTGTATATACCAAATCAACTCTCAACATAATATTTTGCATTTTTTTGATACCCCAAATATAATTTTGTACACATATATGAACTCATAGTTGATAGCATAGTTGACTGCTATTTTCATACGGCAGAACAAGAGGTTCTCTAATTAAATTCAAGCACCATGGTTGCATTGACTAGTGAAACACAAACAATGTTAACTTTTCCAAGGACAATTACAATTACAATTAAATTCAATGCAGCTGTGCGATTAAATTTAATTGGGGAACTTAATGTACTGTTCCTGAGGAACTGTACCTAAGTTTTGCCTATTTTCATCTACCTTATGTTTGGTTGAAAGGCAAATAGGGAGAGAGGAGAGGAGAAGAGAAGGGATACTAAAATTAGTGTTATATCTGTTTTGCATGGCCTATCCTAGGCCTGGGTAAAGGATAGGGTTTGTGGTAGGTTGATAGCAAGCCTAAAACTTCTTTTTACATCTTATGAACATGGTAGCCAACTGCAATTAGGATTAAGGCTTAGTTGAGTTGAATGTGTCAAATTGACTAATGGTTGTTCCAACCTTATCCGTCATGTAATCTTCATTTGCAACCTTGAACAACCTCTTGAATGTCATGATTATCATCTTCGATGGTTGTAGTCTCTGATTTGGTTGTGATTTATTATTATTATGGTTCGAAGTTCTTATTGTCTGTCTTGTGACCCATCATCCTTGTTCTTTTTATTGCTGAACCTAGTTCTTCCACTTACTTTAACACAAGCTTCATTATAGCTGTTTTTGTCAATTGATCCTCAAATACAATTGTATTCCAATTCTAATGTTATTGACCAGGAATGAAATATGTAGTTGAAAATACCAGCCTAGTCAACAATCGTATGTTATGAATATGAGGTGATACAGCCTCCTATAAAAATAACATTATGATTGCATTGAAGTCCAGTCACCTAGCTCATTTTCATGAATATGAACATGATGCATTCCTTACTCAAATGCCTATTCAAACTTTAGAGAATCGTTTATTAATCCATTCTCATTCTAGAGCATGCATGAGCTCATCAAGAGTTAGGCAACAACTATTCAATTTTTACAATAATCATTTCACTTTTTTTTTTTTTTTTTTTTTTTTTTCCTATGCATAACCAAATCAATAATTCTTATCACTTTCTGGCCTTATTTTTGGTTATCAAGTTATCCCCTACAGAACCCTTTCCTTTGACGTACAACAAGGGTATCCTGACCTATGTCAGGATCCTTGGGTCCTGAACAACTTTTTTCATGTGAGCAACCTTCTGACACCAGAGTGATAGTGCTGTGACTAGATACCATGCTACTTTTAAAATGTCCATCTTAACGAAGGAACTTATTTTATAACCCATATAAAATTCTATGCATATGTAGTCATTCAAATGGTAATTAGAAGAATTGTGGTATGTCTGCGAGTTTTGGGACTGTACTTATGGGAAAGACAGGTCCAATTGGCTTGATATTAATGCCCCATCTCTGATTGATCTTTCACCCTATCAATTATGCTGTAGTTCTATTGACATAATACAAATAGTGGAAACTAGTTTTTCCATGACTGAGATTAAGATTTGCTATATTTATAAGAAACTTGATGCTCCTTAATCTAATTATGACTGCTATTCCCATCCACCTGTAAATCTCACCATTGAATGGCGAGCGACTTTATTGGGATTATTTATCCATTTACCATGCATTTTGCAGGCTATCCCAGACAATGATTATCAGTGGACAGTGACTAGTGAGGTGAAAGATGTCCGGGGGATGAAGCAAGGTTTAGAATTAGACTCATAAAGAGAATGATTTTCTTTCCCCTCAACCTCAAGCATCTTACTTCCAAATGTTGTGTCCCCCAGAATTGATAAGCCCTAAGTTTGTAATAAACCATTTTCTATCTTGTGGCACACTATTATTTGTACTTTTTCCTTGATGAACTACTCTTTTTTTTAATCCAAATGATAGGGTATCAGCATTCACGCCAATAAATGCTCATATAGATCGTGTCAGCATCTATGGGTTTAATAAACATATGAAAATCTAGTACTACAAAAAAATGCACAACTTTCCCACGTGGCTAGCTATGATTAGTGGAGACAAAAGTGAGATCCATGAAAAAGTGACAGGTAGTCAGATACAGTTTGCCGCATATGAGAGTTAAAGGCAAAAATTGTGAATTTGTTTGTGGTGGTTGAACTCAAATAAACTTTTCTTCGTTGTTTGGGAGGCAAGGTTAAAGTTTCATAAATGCATGAACAAAAGATAATACAGGAAGGTTACATGTAACTATCAACTATCGGACATCATAATGCCCCTTGAAGTATATAGGGAAAAAGACTACTGCGTTCTTTCTTTGTAAATTGTTTTACTTAAAATATTTGCAGTATTTTTTGTAGTGTTTGTTTTGTTGTAAAATGTTAGTCAAAATGAATATATTTTCAATTGACCGTTAAAATCCTTTGTAAAATTTTGTAAGTTTTGGTGACCTATGCTTGGAAAATTTTACATCACATCAAACCTCTGAAAATATTTTGATTTGAAATGTTTTGACAATGAAACAAACGGACATAGAAAATAAAATACTAGACAACCAGCTCCAATAGGTTAATTATATAAGTACAGGTTTTACTGAAGTTTTTCTAAAGTAGATGATTAATATATGTCATACGTCATAAGTTAACTCGGCCAATTATATAATGATTCTTATTACCAAAGCGTACAATGTAAATATACCGGCATGTTTATAGGTGTGGAATCAGACTCTGCGCAGGACCATGTATGAATAGTAAATGAATGGATGAATTTGTGGTACACAAAACGACTGGCATGGAAAGTCTCCATCCTGTCTGATTGTTTCCTGCAAATGTTCAGAAATGCTTTGAAGAAAGTTTGGAATTGACCGATATCTATATATCTTGTCCCTTACTATTGACCAAGACCAAACGTTTGGACTGACGATCTCATGGGATGTTTGACACATTTACTTCAAAACTAAAAACATGTGTTTAAAAATATGTGTAGAAATATACGTATGTAAAAAAGTATGTAGAAATATATTTTTTATTATTTAAAAATTGAAAACATGTATTTAAGTAGGTACATCAAACAGGACCTAATTTTCCTTTACATATGTTTCCAACAAGCTTGAAACGTGGGCTGCAGGTTCAGGTTCATAACAGCCCAGTAAAAATTGCAAGTCCCACCAAGTTAGCATGGTCAAGACTTCAGATGTTGCAACGATTGTTTCAGAGTTTTAAGCTTTAAAAGAGACATAGTTAATTCCCTTCCTGCAACACCAAATACTTGCCTTGAAAATCATTAGGGTTGTTCGAGTGGTTTTTAAGCCTCATAATTTTCTATGAAATTTTGTAAACAAGTCTCATAGGCTTGGGACCACCTCTAAAGAATTCCTCCATATAATTATGTGGTGTATATGAAACACAATGATTACAATTAATGCATATCTAAAGAATAGTAAAGGGTTCTAAGAGTCCTGTGCATCCATGTCAAGAAGAAAAAAAAAAAAAAATTTAAAAAGTCTGTTTTTGAATAGATTATTCAATTTAGAGTAAATAACATCTACCATCAATGCAAAACCTTTGAAAAAGAGGGCATCACATTGTGCTCTCTAGAAGTTCTTTTTTTAAGTACAAAATTGGGTCAAATCTATTTGCCTAAGTCAAGATTTACAAATCATAATCATAGTTAAGCAAATTGAATCGAGTATTGAACTATCAAGAGAGTGATAAGATGATTCACTGATTCAACTGTTGGATTATTGGTTCAACATTTGGGTCACTAATGTCTTTTTACAAGGAAATATGAAAGAACATGTCATCTTATTGTTAATCATAAATTGTAGCCCCCACAATTTTTCATCTAACAGCTAAAAAGCCCCATATATTTGATTTCCTACTATCCTTATTCTTTTCTTTTTCAAATTTATTATTTGAAATAATTTTCAAGGTGGACACCAAGAATCCTATTCCAACTATATATATATATATATATATAATAATAAAAAAAGATAAATTATTAAAATTAAGACAATATTTAATTTAAACATGAATATGCAAGTATACCAAAGATTAAAATTTATAGAATATTATTGTTCAGTTTTTTTTTTTTTTCCAAATATAGAATTGACTTTTTATGTAAAAGAATGATTGTTATATGACTAACTATATTTGATGGATAAGTAAAAATACAAAAATTAATTGGATCCAAAATGAGGAAATCTGCCTAAAGAGAGGGATAACTCCTATTGAAGAAAATGAGAGTGTCACTTGAGACCTTAAATAGTATTAGTCTATTAGATCATATTCACGCGTACATGATCCTTATTTAGTATTGCGAAAATCCAAAATTTCACCATTTCCATTTAA
This sequence comes from Quercus robur, assembly GCF_932294415.1. Classification (NCBI taxonomy): domain Eukaryota; kingdom Viridiplantae; phylum Streptophyta; class Magnoliopsida; order Fagales; family Fagaceae; genus Quercus; species Quercus robur. Next base: position 85,211,730 of record NC_065535.1, read on the forward strand.
TTTCCAAGTTCGAAATAAAGAGGATTTTCACCATTTCCATTTACCTCCAAGTTTGAAATAAAGAGGATCCTGATCGGCTGATCAGCCTGATCCAAAGGAAGTAGGAGAGAAATTGTATCAATTTCCCCCTAGCTAGACCAGGATGTCTAAGCACCCAAAAATACATAACTTTCTAACTTGAGCTGCGCCAACCTATCAAAATGGATCCATTAATTTAATTTTGTTTTTGATAGGTAATCAAACTTGATCCATTCCTGCAAACAAAACTCAATAGTAATATGGCATTCACTCATCCAGGATAGAAAGCTCACATCAAAATTCCAACTTCAATAGATAATTAGTTATATATGAATATCCATTAATTCCACAAGAACCCACGATGTACATAGTCCTATTACTATTACTAATAAGAATAGTAATGATAATAATTGGTACCTTAACAAAGACCTGAACGGAGGTCCATTTAGAACTAGACTGAAATCCTAACCTACTACGCAGACTGACAAGCTAAGTTTTCCCTCCCTACTCCAAACTCCTGACTCCAATGGGAAAGCAATAGGTTGAAATGTAATTCTCACTTTCTCTTTTTTGAAGGTGGCTGGGGAACCTCCTCGTCCTCATCATCCTCTTCGTCCTCGTCTTCATCCTCCCCATCCTCATCGTCATCTTCATCATCACCATCATCATCATCGTCATCCTCGTCATCACTTCCTCCGTCACCATTGGCCTCAGGATCATCCTCAGGATCTCCTCCATCCTCCCCTTCCTCACCAGAGAAGTCCTCATCACCAGCATCTTCATCCTGATCATTAGCATCATCATCGTCGTCATCGTCATCATCATCATCCTCTGTTTCACTACCGTCTTTGTTCTCCTGATCAGGACGTTGCCTTTTGTGGAGTTCTTCAAAAGGAAACCTGCCGAGAGAAGTAAAACCCACCAACTTAATTGAGTTTCCGCACGAAAACCCATCGTGCAAGTATACAAGGCATGGAAGACTGAAGATCAATATTACCTTCCATCCATTGCAGTCAATTTTGGTGACACACTGATATCATTCAGCAGTGATCCAGTCTGAAAAAGGGCCTCGAGTAACGTTGGTCAGACAACTTAAACAAAGATGCATAGAAATACAAACAAGGAAATACCACAACATCTCATCCATAGCATCCAGCAGAGAACTTATCTAAAAAACAGGCTTTTGAATGTATTTTAAATGCAAAGCATCATCAAATATTTCCTCGTTGAATCAACTACCATTGCATTTACCAAAGTGTCTAGAAATTACATTGTTGACATAAATAGAGTGTGAGAGCAATTAGAAGACGGCCTTTTACAAACCAACATTTTCACATATCGTTTTACAATTTTTTGGTACATCTATATGCAGTTGACAGCAAGAAACCCCCAATTGGATATAATAGGATATAATGAAGAAGACGGCCTTTTTGGAAACAGGATAATAGAAGTGGATGCTCATTTGTTATCTTGAAAGCAGGAATGGCATTATCAAATTTGTGATGCTTACCGAAAAGCAGATGCACAAATTTCCTTTATTGAGCCATAGAACTTAATGCAGGGCCCAATAAAAATTAGTTACGTGGTGACTCATATGAGTATCCACATGAACTTTTCATCACATGGCCTATTTAAGAGTCATGTAATTAGTTCATATGACTTTAATGAGTCATCCAAACATACAAATAAAATTTTCCCAATTTGGAAAAATCTCCTCAAACCCATTACGTGGCAATTCAAAAAAACATCTACATATATCGAATCACACAAATAATTAAATTATTTAAGCAAGTCGCTCATAACTAGGTCACGTGACTAAAACTGCACGTGATAAGTTGTTTAAATTGCCATGAAGAGAGTTGGAGGAATTTTCCTCCAAGCTGGTTTAGAGGTAAACTCTTTCCCAAAAAATATAAATAAACATGGGTGGGGTGGTCATTTTAGCCATAAACGTGGGTGGAGAAGATTCCTTCAGCCCAGTTTGAAGAGACACTCTAAGATCACAACTTTTGATTTTGTCCATTTGATATAGAAATGGTAACACCAAATCAAGGTGGTGCTTAATATAACGTAAACAAAGATGCGACGGCATACATAGAAAGCATTAAAAAGCATCAACTATGAAGGAATGTCGAAAATCAGGAAAGAGAGGTGTTGATATATAAATAAAAGTACTCTATGCTTAACAAAACTGATAACAAAAAATAGTAGGGCCTATTGAGCAATAAGATGGGGAATTTGTAACCATCAGCATACATTTTAAAAGCAGAATGGCTTAATTTTGGTTATTACAAGGAAAAGTGTTCATCCAAAAATAAAGTATTCTATGCTACTCTAAGCTAAACTAATCAAAAACCAAAAAACAGTAGGGCCTATCAAGCAATAACACAAGGAATCTAAAACCATCAGAAAACATTTTAAAAGCAGAATGGTTTTTGGTTGCAAACAATATGGCATATAATTCTCCAATACAAGAAAAAGAAACCTAGCCCATAAAATGCAATGCTACATTTATGCAAAAAACAAACAAACACAGATTCTCAAAACCCCCATTCCCCCCCCCCCCCCCCCACCCTTTTGAGTAAAGGTTTCAGCCCACAGATAGTTCAGGCAGCCCCATTAAAGACAGAATAAAATAATTTAAAAGAATGTCAAACACAACCAGGGAAAAAACTAGAAGGTTCCCAACAAATTCTTGTTCAGTACTCTCAAGCACTAATTATGGATAAAAGAACATTCCAACAAAAGTAGCTCCCGATTAAAGCAAACAAATTTGTTCCCACAAACACCCAATATACAAAGCTATGTCCAGATTTAACAAAAAGGGCATATTTTAATTCTGAAGCATCCCACATGAACTAAAACTACAAAGGGTTTTTGCTCAAAAAAACAAAAAGGAAAAATCTTAAGTATTACATCACAATAAAGGCATGAAATTTGACAAAAAAATATTCAGGAAACCACTATGTCATAAACATAAAATATTCAGGAAACCTTAAAAGCAAACCAAAGGCATGAAATTCCAACTCCTATACAATAATATTCAATGTTAAGAAGAATATAGAGCATTATAACTATTTTTTTTTTAAAAAGGCTAAGGTTGAAAAGGCTATACCACCATGATAAGGCAAGCAAGCGACTTTCCAGCAGCAAGAACAGTCTCTACCACCATAGATTCCAAAACAGAGAAAACCCACATGTTATTCTCCACAGAGCTCAAACCCACCACCTCCATTGTCCCCAAAAACCCTGAAAAATCAGAGAAAAAAATTGCACAAAGAGGGAGTTTTAGTGTATGTGTTTGAGAGACAGAGATAGACAAATAGGCCTGAAAAGACTCAGAGAGAGATTGATTGGCTTCTGGGATTGTGGAGGGGAAGAGTCTTTTGGTTTGGTGCGGTTAGGGTAAACCCTAGGGTTTGGTCCGGTTAGGGTTTTTGCTAGTGATTTTTTTTGTTATTTCCAGCCCAAAATTCTCTGCTTCCACGAAAGGAAAAACATTTACTTGATTGGATGATTTTTTGAGTGAGGAGTGGAAGTAGCTAAAGTTGGTGTGGCTAAAGTAAATGTTCTTTTTTTTTTTTAGAATTTGACCTTTAAGTAAGATCATTTTATCAGATTTTTTTGACTTGAGGCTTCGGATCTAGTGTTGGAAATCCATGCCATGACAAACCAAGTGAAAACCATGTGGTCCTAAGTTTAATATAGCTAAAATAAACCAATGATATTCTTTGTATTTTAATTTTTAAATCAAACATATGACACTGAGATGATTGGTAGGGTCTAGCTATTTGAAGTAGGGTTTATAGTAGGGAATGATATTCTTCTCTAAGACACTTGTCGTTTCAACTTTCCATAGGATGCTCTTCAAAAAAAAAAAAAAAAAAAACTTTCCATAGGATGGGACATGTCTAGGTTGAGTAAAGTTGAACAATGACTAGGTGAAGGGGCTATAAGGGCTTAGGTAGTGCAATATGGTCAAATACTAGTGGGTTGCACCATTAACTGAGTCGAACTATAGATTATAGAAGATGGCCCAACCCTTGTGTATGTTGGACAGCACAAAAAGAAAAAAAAAAAAAATCGTCTTTCTTACTCTAACCATCAACGTTTCCATAAGTTTTTTTTTTTTTTTTTGGATAATTACACTTTATCACCCTAAACTATACTTCATGTTACACTTACTACCCTAAACTATGTGGATGTACACTTACCACCCTAAACTATTATCTCTTGCACACTTTGCACCCTACTGTTTAGTTAACTGTTAATTTAGACTCATGTGCAAGTCATGTGAGAGTTGCAATAATCAAAAGATCAAATTGCCGCTTATTAACTGGTATCTTACAAACCTATATGATCCTCACTGCTACGCATCTTCTTCCCCACACTCTAGTCTCTTTGTTTCTCGCTTAGCTCCCCTGGTCCAAGTCTCTTGCTTTCATCAACTACAGATGAACTTCTCATCAACCAAAAAAGGTATTAATATTTACAATTAAAAAAATGAATGAACACCTCAAGGATAAAGTCATTTAATACTACTTTCTTCACTGTACAATAACTATATCTCTTTCCAAGTTCCAACAACTCCAAATGCAAAGATTAATAAAAAAACAAAAAGCCTAACTTCCATTTAATTTGTTGCAAACATCCACTTTCTCTAAATTTTAGCTCTCCTTTTGAATTTTTTGTCTTCTGTGTCCAAGAAAAAGCGAAAAAACTGATTAATTTTCCAGGGAACAAAGAAAATACCAAAGAATTCAAGACTGGGTTTTCTTGAGCATATTCTAAAAGCACTTTCTTTCCCTTTCCCTTTTAATTCTTACAAACACAAATGCCTCTCCACACCATGAATTACTATTTTTCTTCCTTAAACAGTCTAATTAAACCCAGTTTTTCATTGAAAGCATTTTTGGGTATTTTCCCATAGAGGTAAACAGAGCTTTAACAAGCACTTACAACACCCAAGTACATAAATTAATTAAAACCCGGATAAATATCAATTTTGATTTTAAAAATCTAAGCCAATTAATTGTAAAAGTTCAAGCTTTCAAACTAAGTAGCGATAAAAGCATACACAAAAATTAAACTAGACGACATATAGGAGAAAGAAGAGGACGAGGAAGAAAGACATGAGTACAGAGTAATTCACATTCACTGACCTGAAAAATAATAAAATTTAAAAAAGTGGTATATGTTGCCAAACGATGATGGGCAAAGTGGGAAAATTTCGCTAACGACAGCCATGAAAATGTCGTAATTTTTTTTTAATTGGGAAGACCGGAATCTCTATAGTTGATGAAAGCAACAGTGGGAGGAAGAAGAAGCTAGACACCGAGTGGAAGTGACAGACTGAGTTTGAGAGGAACTGAGAATATCACGTGAGGGTCTTTTAATTGGATGTTTTAAGAGACTTGGGCAATTCTGTCTTTTAATTGGATGCAATGCACTCAAAAGTCATGTGACTTACACATGACTCTAATTTCCATCAAAGTTAACAGGTAAGTTAATGGTGGGGTGCAAAGTGTGCGAGAGATAATAGTTTAGGGTGGTAAGTGTGCATTCGCATAGTTTAGGGTGGTAAGTGTAACATAGGGTATAGTTTAGGGTGGTAAAGTGTAATTTCCCCTTTTTTTTTTTAGACAAAGATCTCCCAAAAAGAATTCTAGCCTTTGTTTGTTTTTTGGTTGCATGGTCACTGACCTGTTTATGTTATGGTTAACTCAAGTTTCTTGAGGTTGGATTAGTCCCTTAACTTGGTCCCATCCAAACTCCGTGGTAAATAATCCGTTAAGATGTTGGTCACATATTGTCAACAAGTTTTGTAGCAAGAGAGGTAAGTAACGATCTCTTCCCATGATTAATTTCCTTCTTTGCTCACCTTTCTTTTCATATTTTGATTTTAGTTTCATTTTATTTCCTTTTTTATGAGTGTGAATTGTGATTGATGAAATTGTGTCTAAATGTTGATGTCTACAAGAAGATGGCTTTATTCAAACTAAAACAAGAATAATTTTAGTAGTTTCTAGGTTTAGGGTTTCCTAGGGGAAGAGACATTCGTCACCCTGAAACGACGTAGGCTTGATCATCCAAAGAGTCTAGAGTTAATGCCTCACATGTTCAAAAATAAAAAATAAATAAAATTGCCTAGGAAGTTTATGTTGGAAATTGTAGTTGCCAAGAATGAGTTGACATAATACAATGAATTTGTAGAGGCAGGAACTTGAACCAAATAACCTAGCACAGTTGAAGAAGAAGAAAAATACAAGGAACAATGAAGAATACTAGTCCTCGGCCAAGGTCCGAAGACAGATACTCATATTAGATTGATCTCAAGAACGATTTGCGACAGTATTTCTCTCTCTAGGATCCTCCCTGAATTTCCCCTTCATGCAACAGAATCTCTTACGTTATATAGCTTCTTTCAGCTGATCTGGGCCCTTCATTTGTTGATCATGTAGGCCACTACTAGAGTGCTTGTCCCATTAGACGCCTTCCCAAATCTTCTATGAGTTACGGCAACCAAGACAGCACTGTTCAGGAGTCTTCTCCACATAAATGCAGCCAGGAAGTTTGGTAGGGTGTATTAAATGTGATGGCAACTACCATCCCTTCAGACACGTTAGGATTAACCCCCTCTCCGAAACTCTTCCTCTACAGTGTGACCTCCTCTAGTATTGTGCCATTGACGTGACCAAGGCTTGCCTCCCCGGCCTTGTCGTCCAAGGGTATGATCTCCTCAGAACTGCGTCAACCTCCTCTGCCTCAGATATGACACATGGCACTATTACCTTATTAAATTTCTGTATCCCACAGAAATAATGTAAATTTTGTTTGTGCACACTATATTTAATTCCATAAGAATATGTATGTTCATTAGTGCACCTTGTTTTGAAGTTTAATTAGTCCCTTGACTTGGCACCATCCAAGGTTTCTGGTGAATAACTTACTAAGAGGTTGGTCACTTGTTGCCAACGAGTTTGGTAGCAAAAGAGGTAACAATCTCTTTCTATGATCAATTTCCATTTTCACTCATCTTTCTTTCTTTTTATATTTGATTTTAGTTTCATTTTATTTCATTCTTTATGCATTTGAATTTTGATTGATGAAGTTGTGTGTTTCAATGTTGATGTATGCAACAATATGGCTATATTCAAATAAGGGGGAAAACTAGAAATTTTTGCTTAGGGGGCCAAACCCCTATTTTTATAGGCTATATCTTTAAAAATGTTTGATAATTATAAGTAATATAAGGGATTTTTTTTTTTTTTAAATTGACCTTGGCTTTAGTTCCACCCCTAATTCAAATTTAAGCATAAACGGTTTTGGTAGTTTCTAAGTTAGGGTTTTCTGGGCAAAGAGATGTTTTTTGCCTCAAGAAGGCGTATGCATGATCATTCAATAGAGTTTGGGGTTAATGTCTCGTATGTGTACTATAGATAACATTTGCTTTAAGATGCATCCCTGCAACAAATAAGTTATTAGGTTAGGGTGTCTTTAATGAAAGATTTCCTTAAGTGAATCCCAACAATATAAGTGATTATAGACTATTGCAAATGTTCTTAAATTAGGTTGGGGATTCTTCAATAAAAGATTTCCTTAAAGAGACATTTGGTTCACCGTGATGTTACCTTACATCGTAATATTACATTATTTTAATCTTATATTAATGTAATCTCAATACAAGGATACAAAATTACATTGTTTATGAAGGTGATGAGATTAAGATGATGTGATATATTTTATAATTTTAGATTATGGTAATGTTAGAAAAAATAAAATAAATAAAAAACCTTAATGTAACATCATCATAATGCGCATCACATTAAAGGCACATCACAGCGAACCAAACGCCCTCTAAGTATATCCTAATAATACGAGTGAGTGATTAAGTTATGGCTTCTTTAATAAAAGATTTTTTTAAGTGTATATCGATAATACAAGTGAAGGTTAGCCATGTGGTTAGGTGAACCTAAGTAGGGTGGCTAACATCTTTTTAAGCTCATACCTTAACTCCAGACTCAGTTTGTGTCATTAATCCTTCACACATGAGTCAAAGGTGGTTCTTAGCCCACACTAAACCAAGTGGTGACTCCTCTTTTCTGTTATGACCCACAAGGCCTATGGTGTAATCCCAAGCTTATGATGTACCAATAGAATTTGAGATTACTATAGTAGGAAGGTAAGTGCTACATTTATAAGATTGCATGTGAGTATAGACTATTTTAAATGTTCATTAACAATGAATTCTCTAATGGGAATGGATTCCTGTAGGGGCGGTTTTTGGGGCCCAGGCCCAGCAAGTAAGTGGTTCTGGCCCAAAGGACCCTAGACAATGAATTTGTAGAGAGCGGGTTACAGAACTAAGGCTGGACGAAGTGAACGTTAGTTAGTTGTATGCCATGCAACAGTCTGAACGTAAGAATATCTCATTTATGTCCACAGGATACCGGTCCGAGGAGACGTATGAGAACACCTCTTGCTCTGATTAAAGACTACAGAATTCTTTAATCTCTCTCTCTCTCTTTTCCCTCTAAATTTTCCGATCCTTTCTTCATGGGGATTTCCTTCCCTTATATAGCCTCCTTAAATTGATAAAAGTCTTACACTTGTTAACCATCTGGACCTTCACTTGAGTGTCTGTCCCATCGGACATCCACCTTATCTTTCTATGAGTTGCATTGGCCAATATAACACTGTTCGCCTGTCTTCTCCACATTAATGCGGCTGGAAAAGTAGCTCCCTTGCATTTAATGCGGCAGTTGTGGTCTCTCCCTGGACATCCTATGCTTTTGTTCTTCTCCCTGCTTTGTGAGGCTTATCCTTATAACCAATATTTGTTTGGAATGACTCCTTATTATGGATAGGGTGCATGTTGGGCTCATATTTGGCGCGTCCGAGGGGACGTCTCCTTTAAATAAGTTTGGGCTTATTAGGGTTGGGTAGACAGTTGCTTCGGCGGCCCATTTTTCCTTTGGTCGTAGTTGGACTCTGTATAGGGCCCAAGGCCCGTTGTTTGACTTGGGAATTTTACCCTTACAATTCCCATAGTGGTTTTTTCATTGAAGAGGTTCTTCATTGATTTTCCACTTTGTTACCAAATTGGTGTCTTTTATTGCCTTTAGATTTGGCATTATATTTGTGGTATAAAAATATATATTTGTGTTACTCTATTTGGAATTACTAGATTTTTTTTTTTTTGGAGAGGGGGGGGGGGGGGGGTTCAAAATAGGATCTTTTAGATTTGTCATTTTTGTATCTCAAAAAAAAAAAAAAATCAGCATTTTAATTGCTATTATAATTTGGGCACTGCACAATTTTATTTTTTATTATTTATAATTCAATAGTTGGGGAAGAATGATTTGAATCTTGGACGTCTCTCCCATTGAAAACACTAGAAAATTCTAGTTAAGTTACAAAACTCTTGGCAACACTTGTGGTTATATTATTGAGTGAGAGTATCACTATACATTGTTGATGTGGTCCTCTGAGTGCACTAAATAACTTAAACATGTAATTAGTATTATGATTAATATTTGATTCAATTAATCTGTCACTTTTGTTTTGAGAGCGTTTCAACCTATGGCTCCACTCCTAATGATAGCTCATTATCATCAAACCAAGACACACTAATCAATTTTGGTGTGGGCAGAGATTGAACCCTAGATCTCTTATCCAACCATCAAAAACTTTATCATTTAAGCTAACTGGAACTCACAATTAATTTGTCACTTAGTGTTACATATATGTTATATAGTCGGTAACCCTTTAATAAAATATGAAATTTTTTTCTCTTTTATTTTTTTTCTAAATGTGAAGTTTAATAATTATGGTAATTCTTTCAAAAAAAAATTATGGTAATTATTAATAGGCATTTATTATGATTGTGTTTGATATGGAACTTTGTAGTTTATGGTTGTTGCAAATCCATTCTAGAACTTGATAATGTGCCTCAAATGCTTTTGAAACCGTACCCTTTTTCTATCCTTTGTTGAAACAACACTGTAGTACTCACTTGACACAAAAGTCAATCCCATATTCATCACCTAGTTCATCATCATCATCATCAACAAGTACTCCACCAAGTTCAAAAAACCCTCCTCTAAAACGAGACCCACCTTCAAATCCAAGTACTTCATCACCTGTGCAAAGTGCAAGTCCACCAAATACTCCATCATCAGGGAATCAACCATCTTTGCCTTTTGAGCTGAAGCCAGTACAATTGCCTTTAGTTTATGGTGGTGGTGAAGGCTGTTGGCAAGGTTCTGGAAATAATTATCGTTGTTGGGGAAGCAAAGGAAACAATATTTCCGGTGTTTGTTGCAATCTCGTACGATTTAGAGGTAAGGATTGTTCGACCGGAAGAGAGTACGACAATGTTAACGAAAGGTGTTGGCAGTTTAATAATGGATCCCAGAATAAGTGTATTGAGGTTACTCCCTATTATTCTTAGTGAGGGTAACATGCATGGTGTTGTTAGTATGAGACTGGCTCGGTCTCTATCCCTTGGAATAAGATGTTTTTAGGAGAAAAAAGAAAGAATAAGATGTTTTCATTGAGGTTTTAGTTTTTCGTTGTTATTTGTCTTTGTTTCTTTTAGTAAAAGATGTATGCTTTGGTATTCCGGTATTTCCTTGATTGTTTAATTTGAACCAATGATGTCACTTTGAATGAAAGACACTTGTCATTACATTAGGGCCCAAAGATAAATAGTCTAATGTTTTCTTGAATGTTCATTTCTAACTATTCTTCAAATCCTTGTTCACTTTGCTTATACTAGGTTGCTTAGTTAGACTATGATATGGTGAAAATGGAACAGAACAAACCAAAAATTGCATAAACTGATAAAAGCAGTCCAACCAAGACATTTATTTACAACTGCAGCTATCCATATATACAGTACACCCGTCCACATGTACTTTATATGGGCCATCTGTACATTTTCACTTTTTATCTCCACATTTTTGGCCCATTCATGGTTTCTATACAAATTTATTACTGTACAAAGAGCCATTTCAAACTGATAAACAATCAGAATAAAGAATTTTTCTACATGTATTCTGGACGGAGCCATATGACATGAGAAAGTGTGATGTGCAGCTCCTTTGAGAAGGTTGTACTGGCAGAATCCCATTCTATTCCGGCCGAAAGCTTATCAGATTAGGGAGTGCATCTGACTGAAGATTCTTGATATCAGATGCAGTGACCTTACAGGACTCCAAGGAAAGTGAGCGTAAATTCTTCAAAGGCTTCAAATACTGCAAACCCTCACGGGTTATGCAAGAATTTGAAACATTTAAAGACACCAATGCAGTCAGCCCTACATTTACAAATGTAACGACATGACAGTTAAAAATAAAAATCTATATTTAATCCTAACTGAAATTATGTTTTTGATTGGTAAGTTACACAAGCACCAAATAGGTCTTGAACCCATGACCTCACCTCTCACAGGTCCAATGACCATGGTTTTCAAGCTACCATACTAAGTCAAATGTATTAATATATATACCCTACATTTGGGTACATCGTGATAAATATTTCAGAATAGTAAAGATGTTGCAGTTTAGGGCTTTTTGCCATGAACATAGGTTGGGCTGAACCACATTAATTCTCTTTCTTTTTGTTCTTTCTACAATTTTTGTCACTCACAATCCCAATAACATTTCTAATAGACCTAAATTCCAAATCTAACTTTTGCCTGTTTTTACACATGCAAACTCAGTTATACAAATGCCAGGACCAGCCAGGTGGGATTTAAAATGGAGAACGAGAAACAAACATAGGTTAGACCACACAATCAGCAGCCTTAATCACACCTGGCTCCATTAATACCACAACAAGATAATTATATTCAAGAGAACTACTGCAGAAACACAAATTAGTGAAGAGAAACAGTAGATACCAGAAGCCAATTCCAATGTTTTATCTGTCAGGTTGCAGTTTTGTGACAGATTTAGCAGTCTCAGGGAGGCAAGATCTTTGATATTCTTCACACCAGCATCAGTTAATCCTCCACCACATATTTCAAGGGATTGGAGATTCTTAAAGTCTGTTTGGTATGAAAACACATAGGAGTAAGACAATATAGTGTGACAAGATCATTTGCATCAACAAGTCAAATATATACAAATATGGGGTTTACATGTAGAATTAAATTTCACCTGTATTTGATCATCCCTTACATTTTTGGATAGTATATAATAAATGAAATTAAAACACTTTAAATCTAAGCTGAAGTTGTGGACCCTTGGTAGGCACTGATATGTATATGAGCCATGCCATTGGGGTTTTGGGGTTTGTCTTCATTCGCATGGATTATATTAGAGACCTTGAATTTGAGTTCATTTTCTCAGGGTTTTCTAATCACACTTAACTAAACATAAACAAATTCATCACCAAATAAGTTAAGCAAATTATAAGCCAGAAGCGCTCCTCATGCTCCCAAAGGATTTAGAACCAACATTTGGAAATGCCCAAGGTAAAATATTTGAAATTGTCAGAGAGAACAAAAAAGCAATACAAGCTCATAAAAGAAGCAAAGGATGGTGAACTAGGATACACAAGCCCTAAATATTGGAAACTACCTTTGATCAGTGGATTCATATACAGAATCCTGCTAAATTAGTAGATTTGATCAGGCAGAAGCAGATTCATCCATTTTGCCAAGCTTTTGAAAGAAAATTTTATTTGTGAGCATGGAGATTTGAACCTAGAACCTAAATTTCACCCGTAAGAAAACCAGAAACATTTTAGTTTACATTTTCATCTTATAAGAACTTTGAGTTAATTGTCATATTTACCAATGCTAACAGACTAAGGCACTCTTGAAACAGTCTAAACTAATTAATATCCTCCTCTCATTAAAAGCACTGGTGGTTTGGAATCATGTCATTGAAGTAGTTCTAAAATTAGCATACAAAATACACAGACAGGGGTTCACAAAGCAATTACTAGGATTAAAATCTTTAACAGTGCAAAACATAAAAGAAACTAAAAATCTCATGCAGAGACAATCCTACAAAAAGTCCAGAGAAAAAGGAAAGCACATATTTCTCACACAAGAACAGTATAAGGCAGCTTAGGTATCTAAGCATGAAACGCACGTGTGCGCGCGCGCGCACACACGTCAGAACTCTAGAACTTTCAACATACATTGCAAACATTTTGTTCCAGAGTCAGAAATGCGAGCACCAAAAAGATCCAGATGAGTCAAGCCAGTAAGACCTGCAAAGCAAAAACAGCAAAATTCATTGACTTTGATATATCTGTAAGAGCATATTACAATGCAATATGCTATTTAGGTGAAGCCATAATAACTCACAAATCGGAAATAGACTAACTATTATTCTCTTTAAAATTAGCAAAGTTGTTCTTATTAGTTGCACTTTGTCAATTTTATATAATGCAGTACACAGTATACCCCGCAGTTATATAACGTGGTTATACACTATAGAAGCACACAGAAACATAAATTAAGGATGGGGAAAAACAAAGAAAGAATAGTGTTAGAAGTTGGTCAACTTTACACTGAAAAAATAGCTGTTTTGCCAGGTCAAAAAAAATCTCTCTTTTTTTTTTTTTAACAGATACGGACCTTTTAATTCAAAAAGTGACATGACCCTGCTTAACTGCTACAAATTAACCTGTCTAGAAGAATCCATGAGTATCCCACATGCAAATATAATAATTTTAATGACACGAGTCATGGAAGCGTATTCTACAAAATACAAACTACAAATTTCAAAAACCCATGGGTCCACCCATCTTTGGATTTTTTTTTTAAACAGTCCCAATCCCAGATAAGGGAAAAAACTCAGTTAGCACTTCGCAGCCAGCTTAAATATTCACTCAATTTTCTAAAATCTGCATAGATATGAACATAGTAACATACACCTTGCCAAAGACATAACTACATATGTTTCAATTAACAGAACTTAATGCACTAGATTCCCAGAACGAATCCACAATGTAGTTAGCTATTGAAATACTGTACTTAGAGAAACAGTACACCTGAAAACTCAAGAAAAATGCTTACTTGTAAGAGCTGCAAGTCCAGCATCAGTAATTTGGCGAGCATCCAAATTAAGTGATTTAAGAGATGTCAATCCGGATAACTTTTTCAAACTACTGTCATTTACTAAGGTAAATGACAGATTCAAATTCTCCAGATTAGTTAAACCTGAATGAAAGATAAGAATATAAATTAAAGCAAGCAGCTAACAATTACATATAATACTTGGCAATTACCATAATATAAAAATTATTTTCAACTAAAAATATTAACATACTCAAAAAATAAATCTCAAATTCATTAGAATAACAACTCATTGCCTCATTTCAAGCAATACAAAATTCACAACCATAAACAGCAAGATATTTCATCTTTCTTAAACGGGTAAATTATATATTACCAATTACCCCCTGTAGTTAACCCCTCCATGACTTTTTGAAAGTGTGACTAAACCTCCCTAAGATTTGGAACAAATTGAAATTGTGAAGGTTCTAACCAGCTTAATAGATTTCGCACACGTGAGAGGCATGTGTTAAATTTCTGAGTGTCAAAATAGTTGGGAAATCTTTTCCCCCCTCCTAAAGCAGTTTGACGAAAATGCTCATAGTGGAGCACTCAATCTCCATATTTCAAGCATTAGCCAGTTCAACTGTGTCCAGACCTAGCACATAGTCTCTGGCCTCTTCCAACATCCTCTTGCCACAAGCCAAGCTGTAAAGAAGCTTTGCTTTTATTCGCTTAGGGTGTCACATGCAGTTTATGTATGTGATTGCCTTAATGAACCTGATGCTTTTTATGTGAAATACTATTATAAGAAGCTATGCAGATTTCAACAACCTGTGTAGTGATTTAGGATTTTAATATGGTTGAAAAATGGGTTATGCCAAATCATTATATGATTCCACCTTTGGTGAAGGTGCACGCAGAAATCGGGTCATTGAGAAGAGGAGGAAAGACTCCTGCCTGGGTGGAGCAATTCGGGATTGAGTTAGATTTGTTTGTGTGGAACATTGATTCATATGTACTCAATTTGAGGGTGGATTAGGGATGCATGGGTGGTTTTTGATGCGGAGCCTGAGCAAGATCTGATGAGTTAGAAACTTGGAATATGATGATTGATGGTGAATACATAGTATCACAAGTGCCTTTCACGAGTGCAAAATCTGTTGAGTTGTACAGAAACCTAATGATTTCAATTTAGTCTAAAGTTCGAGAGGTTTAGTTGATGCCAGGGAAGTAAATTGAAAAAGAGGTTTAACCACAGGAAAGTAACCTATAATTTACCCTTCTTAAAATGAAAAGTTACAGTTAGCAGCTGGAAGGAAAAGAAAAACAAGGTGCATCTCCTTCTAGTAACAATTTTGAATAACAGAGTACAAATGAGATTAACAAAGTAAGTTCTTCAACACGTAACATAAAAAGCTTTTGAGTTTCACCAAGAAAAGATGAGAATTCTAAATTACCAAGGGTAAGAAAACTGCTATCAGTCATTTGAGTAACACAAATTGATTACATTTCTTCTCTTTTTTTTATTTGTTATCAAAATAGAAATCCATGTTACAATAACAAAATATTTAGGAAATAACAAAAATAACCACAACAGTTTCAACTTATTATTTTGATTTCATTTATCCCTTGTCAAAAGAAATCAACAACACATGCAAATTGTACTTTCCATATATACTAATGCTATGCATTTTCAGAAAATATGATTTTAAGCAAAGGACTTGAACAATTACATTAGGACACACCAAAAGTAAATCCCTTTCTTTCAAACAGTCAACATGCATATCATATTTATAGAATGATATCATCAAACAGATGAGAGAAGAGATATGAAAACAAGCATGAAATAAAAAAATATACATGGTTAAAAGAACTGCATATTTTTATTGTTGAAATATATGTACTTTGATAGTTTGTGGGAACCTTATGTAATGAAACAGTTATAAGGAACTCAATTCATAGGTGGAATCAATGGATACATAGCTTGAACTGAAGATGCAGCATATTCACAAGCTAGTAAATCAGTTTGAAACCAGTCATATGATGGAAAAGCAAGATTGAAGTAGGGTAGAATCCTAACCTGAGAGATGACGAAGCCCATTACTTGCTACTTCAGTATCTGACAATTCCAAAGTCTTCAAGAGTGTAAGGCCTGAATAGATAAATTACAATATAAAGCCATACTCAAATTTCATAGAAAATTGGTATTTCATATCCTTATGAATTGAAATTACATGGATATATCCATTAACTAAGGTCTTATGTTCAAATCCAGATGCGTTGAGAATCATGTTAGATTGCTAGAAGGACCAATAGTTAAAAAACCATGGAGCAACATACTACATTACACAATTTAAACCTAAAGATAATTCATAATGTGCAACATCAAAAGTCTTTTTCACAAAACCTGAATCATGCGTCAACCATAATAGATTTCTAACATAAGGGATGGAAAATTAATGGCCGCAGATCAGAAATTACCAAGATAGTAGGCCGAGTTCAAATTAGTTCCAAGTATAGAATGAACCTCCTATTGAGTTGACCAATGCATGCATAATAAAGATAAAGACCTGGAATGTTATATAACCGATTTTTCTTTCACAGTTGTCCTAGGATTCCCAGTTCTCTCTATACATCAGAAAATAAATGGAGGTTTACATATCTTAGAAGAACTATCAGCAATATGCCCTTTGTTCCCCTTCTGGGTCCTGTGAGGCAATTGTCTTCCAGATTTTCATTACAGAGTGTAAAATTCCATTAAGTGAATATTCTGCAATTTAACTCAGAATAAAACCACAGCTACCCCAGTGACTAGTCTTTTTTTTTTTTTTTTTTTTTTAACAAAATGAAAGTTGTTAGAAATGAGGAAAAACTGGACTGTCATCAACAAGTTCTCCTGTATATTTCCATCACAAATAAATCATGGCTAGGCCCCCCCCGGGTTTGGATGATATGAAAATTTGAAATTCGTTCAAAATGACAAAATTTAAATTAATGAGAATTTCAAGTGCATCAATTTATACTCCAATTGTCTGAATGAGTATTTTTAAGTTAGGAAAGAGTATTATAGTAGTTACAAAGATGATAGCAATAACTTGGCATTATATCTAGTAATTCATGATGGTGGCAGCAGCCGGTGGCAATAGCAGTAGTTGGTGGCAGTCATGGCTGTGGCTGTGGCTGTGGCAGTAGCATTTGCACTTGTGGTGGTGCTAGCAACAGCAACAAATGGTGGTGGTAGTGATGGTGGCAACAACGTTGGTGATCACAATGTGAAGAATAATGGTTGGGAATGGTGATGTTGGTAAAATTTGTACAATGACACCCTTCACAATGGAATTTGAATTTGGGATTTGAATGCTTAAAATCCCAAATTCAAAAGTTTATTTTTTAAACAGCTCTCTTGTTAATCCAAACAAGGATATCAATATTAAGATAGAGGAGAAACCATTATAGGATAGTATAAGGATAGAAGAAAAAAGACTGTGTGACACATTCATAAGCTCCTTATGATAAGTTGACAATCAACCCAAAATTGAGGCTGATCCTCATGAAGCATGTGATCAGATAGGCCAAATGCATTTAACCACACAATTCATGAATGCTATTTCTCACTAACCTACTTTTTCCAGAAGATAATATGAAACAAAAGAAAGAAGATATTAAATCACACACCATCTCACATAACAATCATAACTGTCATATAAAATGAATTAGTGAAACATAATAATAAACCTGTCAGATTAGCAAGCCCTTCATCACCTATCCCACAGGAATCCAAGTTCAAACTTTCCAAATTTGTTAAACCTGCAAAGAAGCAATAACACACAAAAAGAACTAGTTTAAAGCCACTCCCTAAAAATCCAGGAAGAAATATCAAAGGCAGCATAAAAATAGGCCAGTCAGACAATAAAATTTATAGGGAAGAAATATCTAAAATGAAAAAACTGAATACTTGCAAATTAGAAAAATTAAGTAACAGTTATCTCATCATATGTGGTGTTTGACCAACAAAGCAGCTATTATTTTTTTATCCAAGCTTCGAACAATTCATTTCAAAACTGCCTTTATCATTTGGACGTCCCATTGTAAAAGAAAATTAAACTACTAGAATTTTACAAAGGAAAAAACAGAAAATCCAACAAAACCCAGGCTAGTTCTTTACTCCAAAAAGGTTTTAAGTATTTCTTTTTCAAACAACCATCACCAACAGATCAAGAGTTCTTCATCCACAATATTTCATTATAAATGAAAATGTAGTGTTCTAAGTCATATTAGTCAATGTTGCAAAGAGCTCCCATGTCCTTTCATTACTGAGTGAGGAAAAGAATAAAAACGTCAAAACTAAGTAACAAGTTAACACAAAAACTTGCTCAGACTGAGCTCACCTGCTCTTTGGATATCTTACATTGGAAAATAGAAAGGAAAAGGTCAAACATTCTGAAAGGAAAAAGAAAGGAGTGGGTGGAGAGAAATAGAGAGAACCTTTAAGATGCACCAAACAGGCATCAGTAATATTGTTGAATCCCAAGCTCAATACCTTCAAGTTTTTATTCCCTGTAGCAATGCAGTAGACTCAAGATTAACAGCCATGCAACAGTTGTAAAGATAAGAATAAGAATTTTCTTATTATGATGCATTACATCATCCACAAGGCCATATCCAATATGGCATCAATAACCTAAGGTCACTCACCAGAAAATTTCTCCCATCCATCATCATTTAGACTACATCTGTTAAGGTTTAAGACGGCCAGGGCAACCAGAGCTGCACCCCAAAAAAAAAAAAATTTAATAATAATAATAAATACACACATTCAAAGAACTCAAAAACTATGGCCTGTTAAAAAAAAGGAAAAGTGATTTCCCAACATATCATATAATTTGTGGACATGGACCTAAGTGTCATGAATTGGGCTGAATATAGAAGCTATTAAAAATCTAGGGTTAGGGACATGGCTGTATATTTGATATACATATCATGTACATACAGATATACACATAAATATATAGATGCATGAATTCATGTATACAAGCATAGATGCATACATACGTATACCTGTTTGCATGAAAAGTTCTATGAATAGTAGAGCAATTATAAAAATAACAACTTTGTGTAGTTTTGTTGACAAATATGCATAAACACACCTATAATGCTACACGTTTCTTATGTGAAAGAGGTTGAATCTCATATAAGTCTCCAAGATAGAGTCATTCTGACAGACAATTACAAATAGGATGGTCTTACATATCATAAATATTACCCACAATAAACCCACAAGCATGGATAACATTTTTCATCATTTGTTGTCTAAAAATATTATAGACATTGTTAAAGACGAGAATATAATAATATAGAGAAGCAGAAGCAAGAAAGAGAGAAGAAACACAAGGGATTACATGGTTCGGCCAATAGCCTACATCTTCACAATAAAGCCCTAGCAGCTACATCTTTACTGTATACTCAAGTCTACTATTAGAGTGAACCCTAACAGGGTATATATAGAAACTAGAAGCTAGGGTTAGCTCAATATGGGCTTACAACATAACAGGGCCTCTTGGGCCATTGCATCAACATAAACCGAATACTTTAGCAGACATAATTTTGGTACTAGTAGCTGCAAATATTTGCAATTTTGCATTAATAACCCATGCAACAAGTTTTTGAAAGGCAATCTCTCACAGCCACTAAAATGACAGGCACAGATGCTATATTTGCTGCTTCAATGGGAAAATATCCTAAAGCTTGGAGTTTCAGGAATTTTATTTCTCTGCATGATTTTGATACAGATTCTGATTAATATCAATCTCCACATATACAATAAATAACACGAACTGAGTTCAAAAAAACATCATATTACATTCCAAGTAATAGCCGGAGGCTTTTTCATAATAATAATAATAACGAATGCTATTGTAAGGATCATTAGCAAGCACAAGACCAAAGAGAAAAAAAACCTGAAATATATTCCAAACATGCATTAGTAATACTGCATCCCTCCAAGTTCAACATTGTAAGGTTGTGCAAACCTGCCATACACAAATGAAGATTCAGCAACTGCTGCATCAAGTGTCTGAAAGAGAACCAAACAAGACAGAAATAATCCAACAAATAGAAGCCATAAACGAAACTTCTAATCCGCTAAAATGATAAAAACAAAACAAACAAAAAACTGTCACACATTCCAGAATGAAGGGGCCTAAAAGAGTATTTTAATTACTTGTGACCAAGATATGCAAGACCAATTCAGCTCAAAACTAAGCAGTAAAGTATTCTAATAAATTACTTAAGATATAGTAGCAAAGAAATTAGATGTCATAAATCGAAAGGACCATAGATGAAGAGCATAGGAATAAAAAGTATTCTAAAGTACAATGGAAGTACGTAAAACCCCTCATAGATATGACATTATCAGATAGTCCCACTTTTAAGACAGGAAAAGAAGATTAGTTTATTCTTCAGAAATAAAATATTGCTGTTTCGGTATTCCTCATGAGTTTAAGGAGTTATTAGTAGATTAATATCTTACGCTTAATGTTGTCTCAGTGTGCAGGTTGAATCACACATGCTCCTTTTGGTGTATTCTGGAAAGCTAGGAATTATAACATCTTCCAAGCCAATGAACTCTCTTCCTTGGCTTTGAAAATATCTTGAAATCCTTTGTTGCTGGGTTGTCTATGTCATGGTGATTTTAAAATATCCAATTGCATTTGTTAAGCTAGTTGTCGGTAGTGTTTTCCATTTGCTGGTTTTCATACTCTCTCATTGCATGCTTCCCTTATCTCTAAGGTTTACCCATTCTCTCTTTAGTATAATATTAATTATTATGTGTACATTTGGCTCCAGCTTAAAAAGCCAACTTATTTTTGCTAATATTCATGAGCCCTATTGCACTTTTTGATACTATTCATGAGTCTCACTGTACTATTTCAACTAACTTTTATCTTTATCTACAGTACTTTCGGCAAAAAACTTTCATTTTCAGCAATATAAGCGGATCCCAAACATACCCTAAGGGAAAATTAAATAAAATAGGAGAAGCGGTTATTGAAGGTTGTACTACAATATTACAGGTTCTTCAGAGTTGGTTTTCCTCTCACACATGTGCACACACACACAAACACTGCAGTAGCTCCAGTGTAGATAGTATCCCCTTTTCTCATACAAGCTCATATGATAACTGATAAAGAAAATATTATATGGGAGGGGATAATGCAGTAATTGTATTTTTTTAAAAACAAATTACAAAAACAAAAAACTGGAAAGTACCTTTTAAATAAGAAACTCCAATATCAGTAATATTACTGCTGAAAGCCTGTAACTCCTTAAGGCTAGTGATCCCTGACACATGAGGAGAACAAGAGTCTAGATAAGTTGACTCAAACCCAACTATTTTGTAAAGAAGTGAATAAATTTCTTAGATCTAGCATGTCCTGTTAAGTTGATGCATTCTAATTATGTGAAAACTAAAGTTAAGGATTCAGTGATACTCCAGTGAAAAAATTCATGCACTCAAGAGAAAATAAATGGTTGACACTCCTCACATCAACAGGAGGGAGGAAAAATATAACAACAATATAATCCAAATATATCATAATAAAACCAAAAGCCCTTGTAACACGGAAAGTACTGGAATATGAATGTGGACCAGTCGACAATGAATCTACGATACAATTAAATTAATTTAGATCATATCTTTGAAGTAACGGACCCTATGGATTAGTTAATAAGGATAAGTAAAAATTATCTCAAACAGAAATTAAGACTCAAAGATTATCACTCCATTAAGAAAAAGTTGGAAATTTAATTTACCTTATTTTTTTTCTTCAATTATTGTCTACAAAAGTTTGAATCAACAAAGGACAACCACTTTTCTCAAAATCTCCTTGGACATATAATTTTAGCACTATAAACATCAAATAAACTCATGTTTTGGGCATCCAATAAACACACATTGGAAATTTGGTGGAGAACTACTGTGTTTCTGTCATTTTAAAGTAGTGGTATAATTGTAAATAAAAAACACAGTAATTTGTGGCTGCAATTACCAGATATAGCCTTCAGGTCCAAATCTGAAACGCATTTGCAACATCCAATATTCAGAGACTTAAGCTTCAATAAACCTGCAAGAGAAGATTTAAAATAAAAAACAAAAAAGTAAAACACAAAATAACCGTGTGTGTATATATATATATGGGGTTGGCTAAGGATCTTCAACAAATTAGTTAGGGTCAACCACATGTATTCTTTTCCTCCATTCTATTCTATCTGAAGTTATCATCTCTGTTAGGTGAAATATTAGTCTAAAATTGCAAAATCTACCAGTTCACATAGCAGCCCCATGAGTGAGAAATCATGTTTATATAGCTTTCTTTAGTGCTAAAATTGAGTCTTATCACACTGCAAGATAGATGCAGCATAACTGAATCAGCTTTCCCACTCCCCAATCTCTCTTCCCTATCCAACACATATAAAATTCATAAAAAGGGCTCCAAATTTCCCAAGTAATTTAAAAGAAATACAATGTATAGTTATCTAATCATACATTTACTTACATGTAAACCTACTAAAAGTGGAGGAGTTAAGCAATAGAAGGACATGACAACAGTATTGAGATGTAAATCAGTTTAATCCCTTGTTTTAATAAAATTCTTGTTCCTATCCCCTTTTTTGTGGGCCCGTAAAATTTTGTTTCTATTGTTGATAATAAGATAGCCATCAAAAAAAGAATAATTTCATTCAGCATGGACAAGGAGAGAGAGAGAGAGAGAGAGAGAGAGAGAAAGAAGAAGAAGAAAAAAGATGGTGTCTACTTATGAGAACAAGACGAGAAGTTTATTTTCATCAAGCAGGAAAAAAATACCTTTGAGATGAAAAAATCCACCATGAATCCCTGAACACCTTTCCAAGTCCAACTTTTCCAAGTGAATTAAGTTGGAGAAGGCACGCATTCCTTCAGCAGTAATTGCATCACACTTTTTAAAACTCAATGATGTCAAGTTTGAAAGACCTACAGAACAAGGTTACAACGATTATCCTCGTTAACCAACAAAGAACCCAATCTTTAGAAATGTTAAACTGATCCAAAAGATCATTCAAGTGATGATAGTTGAAACTGAAGTGACAAGTGACAAAGACAAGGTTGTGTGATTCTGGTTTTTTTTTTTTTAATAAGTACAGAAAATTTTATGCAGTCATAAAAAGGAGTCAACTAAGTATACAGCAGGTGACCAAAACAATCAAACACACAAATTACAAGTATCCATCAAATCATAAACCGAAAAAATAGAATGACTTCCTATGATAGACATCCAATCCAATAGTGTTTTAAAGAATAAAAGTTTTAAGTCAGCTATTGTCCTTTCAGAATCTTCAAAACACTGGCTGTTTTCTCTCCCGCCAAATGCACCACATCAAACAATGGGGGACAGCCATCCAAATAACACCATTACGAGGGTGACCAAAACATAACATGTATTGAATTGTAAGTCAGTGCCTCAAAAGACATTAAAACTTCTTAAAATAGAACCAACTGAAGCCAGCTTTAATCAGCTAATTGAATGCTACCAACAGCACAATTTACCATTAGCAAAATATATTGCCATGGAGATGGCCACTTATACACCAATAGGGCAAGTATCAATTGCAGTTCATAATTGTATTTTTCCATTGGCAGGACAGTAACATGTCAATAACCGAAATAGAAAGAGTTTTTCTTTGATTACATAAAACTCATATTACTGAGAAGATACAAACTTATTTACAGTTGTCAGAAAGTGATTTCTCAAATTAAATTTCTCAAAATATTTGAGTACAGTAACATGGCAATAACCGAAACAGAGTAATCAGTTCTCAAGGTGAAAAAAAAATAAAAATAAAAAAAAGGAGGAGGTAAATTTCTTGAATTTTACTTTATACTCATGTTCTAATCCAGAAATTAAACCATCAATTCTGAATCTTAAAAGGCTGGGCCCACCAAAAAATTAAAAAAAAAAAAAAAAAAAATCTCAGTTGGTGGGATATTTCTAATGGTTTGTTCTACGTTTGGGTGCACTAGGTACTATTTTGAACATAAAAGAACCATTTTCTCCAGGTACAAAACTGCACATTAAGTATAAAACTGATTTTGCTTTTGATCAAGTAATGTTAAAAACATGAAACCACGTCAGAGGGTACCATATCCATAAGGCACATCAACCTTTGCAATAAACAGCATCTAAATAGTTGCACAAAAGAAACAGAGAAGATTACCACTAATGTGCTTAAGCCCATGTTCTGATAATTGGTCAGTGTAATTAAAAGCAAAGGTTTGTAGGTTTGGGCAATCTTTCAGGAGAGCCAATCCAGAATCTGTCACATCAGAACTAGAAATATCAACAGAAAGCAAAGATGACCCTTGTGAAGAGATGAAATCCATCCAACTATCCTTCACTCCAGGATATTCACCCAAGAAAACATCCTGCCAATACAAGATAATGATCTAATAAACAACAAGCTGTACAAGTGAAAAAACTTAAATAAATAAGCTCCATTTATACTTTAAGTTTGCTTAGCCACTAAAAAAATTATATTATAAATAATTTAAGCCATCAATTTGGGCATTACCTGGAGAGCACAATCTCGAAAAGCTTTGAGAGAAACATCAGTAAGACAACGGGAATGTATCAATTCGTTGAAGATCTGCTGACTTATATCCCTTGGAAGAATTGAAAATGAACTATATTTGTCAATGTCCTGTTGAAATCAGCATAAAACGATCAGGTAACAGTGATCCATGCACACAAACTCACACACTCAATGTCACATGCCAAACAAAGCAGGTATATGTACCTCACGTATTTTGTATATGCCCAAGTCCATGAGGGAAGGGCATTTGCCCCGTCCTGGCTGACAATCTACAATGGGCCGAGAAAATGAATTTCGCAGCCATTTTGAGCTGGCAATTTTACAAAATCGTTCAGAGACCCCTCTACACCCACCATCTTCAATGACCAGTTGCTCTCTCTTCCTTGAACAAATTCCCCCCATCATATAATGATCTAGCAACAAACCAATCTCACATAATGCCCCAAAACATGATGGTATGCCCCATTTCAGAACAAAATTTTATGGGCATGAACTCCACTTCAAACTGTAGAGGGAAAATTTTCATGATAAGCTATATAGAACATGTTGTAAACACAGCATGAATGCCTAAGTAAAACGCAAAATTTTACCACATTGTTGCTCAAGCATTGAAAGATTAAATGGAAGTGAGGGCATGTAATGCTACCAAATATTTATCCATGCACATCATCTCGAAAAAATGGCAAAACCTTTAAAACCACTTGCAATTCGTTTGCCATGGCAATCTTCTTCAAGAATCAAAATATTTACTAGCCACTTCATTTAAATAGCAGAATTTCAAAACAACCAAATAAATTGATCACCAAAATTTTTAAATAAAATTTTCAATTGGGTTATAGTTCAAATAAAAGTAAAGTTTTTTGGTCAACCATTTTTCTTTTTTATTATCTTTTACTCAATTTTTTTCTTACATAAATTTTCTTACCTTTTTATATTATTGATAACTCATATTAACTCAATCTAGATAAGTACATTTATTTCAAGTTTCAAACTGATATTCGGGGATCAATTAAAATAAATAAAAAACAACAATCAATTATATGGGTCATTTTTTTTTTTATACAAGATAAAATTTCTATTCTAGCCTAATATATGTGTGAGAAAACTCCTCTCTCTTAGATACTTGATCCCGTTCTTACACCCACCCTCCACAAGCATTTATACTTGTAACCACCACACCAAAGATACGCATACGCGGGGTTAACAATTATACGGGTCATAATCACAAATAAAAACAAATCAAACCATGGCATAACTGTTACAAAAGAAGAAACAATATTTATCAGAGGACTTTATCTCATAAAGAATAAAAATTATCACCTTGTCAGTGTACTTAGGCATAAACACAAATAAATTAAACCCAGAGAATTTTTTGTAAAGAAAAAAGAGTTAGAATATACAAAAGGCTTAGAAAAAAAGTAAACTAGAGCCTTTAAGACAAACAAAAAAAAACAAAAAAACACCCATCACATACATAGCTCATATTCTAAGCTTTGTCATAGAATCTGTGTCTAGTAACTATCAAAAACACAGTTTTGGAATATTAAACTTTCTGATCACTCTGTTTCCCACTTGCAATAGTCACTCACTATATATATTATATACAACAATTTTAGTACATGTTTTCTTTGTGTTTTAACAATCTTTTACAAAAATAAAGGACCCCATTAAGTCGACGAGCAAAATCTTCCTTTCTTTTTTGTTTTTCTTCGACAGTTTTCTTGGGAACCAAACAGAGAGTGAAGAATCACGTGTGAGTGTGAGACTACGAAAACGATCAGTCATGATGAGTGAAAAAAAAAAAATCAAATTCTACACGCAGACCGAAAAAGAATGAAAAGATTTACCTTAACTCAGAGCTGAGCTCTTGGCCAATCAACTCGGTGATGAGAGAGACAGAGAGAGAGAGAGAGAGAAAGTGAGAGTGAGAAAATGCAGGGGAGTTAGGCAAAGAAAGAAGAAGAGAGAGAGAGAGGAGCTGAGTCGGTACCACTTGATCTTTGCCACGTGGCAATTTGGCGCGGTTAGGCATGACTCTCTTTTTTTGATGAGATATGACAGAGTGGGCTGAAGAGACTAAAATGTGGGCCCAATCTTGGGTGCTCTCAGTCTCTGCATTGAAAATTTAAAAATAGTATTTATTCCCATTTAGTAATCCTTGACAGTTGACACTTTCTTTTATAGCACACTGTTTTTCTTTTATCTTTTTCTTTTTTCTTTTTCTTTGTTGGGGATAAGTTTAACACTATTTGGATAGGAAGAAAGGAGAAAATACAATTGGAGTGTACCTACAAGCGAGGGGATGATTCATGCATCGAACGGCATGGTATACTTCATCGAAAGAAAGACATTTTGGACATATAATGACATTGTTTTCCATAATGTCCATCTAGCATCTGGTATATGTTTTATTTGGGATTTTGGCTGGGGTAAAATATAGTTAACAACATTGAAGTTGGGCTAAATATTCTTCAAAAATGACAAACTTTGGTTCATAAATCAAACTTGGATCCTAAATCATTACTTATTTTTTTTATCTCTCTTATGGTGATTAAGGACCAAGTTAGTTAGTTTTGAAAATGTTTGAACTTAAGTAGCATTAGCTCAAACTTTAGAAGTGTTTACTGTATTTTACCCTTTTAATTTTTAATCTTGTTCAGTTAATGCTTGACACAAAGACTCAAAACTCAACATAAAAAATAAAACATAAAACATAAAAATTGGACATGTTTGATACATTGTAACGATGATTACAGTGTAATAAGAATAAGTATTATAATAAGTTGGAATGAAATAATAATTCCTATTCAACTATTTGGTGATAACACATGAATAAGATGGTGGAATAATATCATATTTAGTCAAATTTCCCAAAACACCCTTTTGAATTATTTTCAATTTGTTATGACATCAAAGTAGATATAAACAATAAGACAAACTGGAGTTTCACAATTCATAAATATCAAACTTAATCAATAAATAAAAAGAACCTGGCTTTAATCTCATGCTCACACCAGAGAATGAAAGCAATGCTGGGAATAATTGAGTATTTTATCCTTTCTTATATTAGTTTAAAATGATAATTAATAGAAAAAAAAAAATGAAAACTATCGATATAGAATTGAGTGTCTCTCTTGACAGCCAAAAAATAAAGTTGGGTCTCTTTCTTGTGGTACTGGAAAGAGGAACAGAAAAATTAAGACAAGAAATCTCATCAATTAAGATCAAAGCCAAGAAAGACTACCTAGTGCGTAGAGAATAAATGGTTACAAAAAAAAATATTCTTATCTGCATAGGAGAGAGGGAGTACTTGGTACTTGGTAGGGATAGCTAATTATTACAGAGGATGTTTGAAATTTGAAACGCATTAGTCTTAGTAAGACAGTAAATGTTCATCCAATGCATGCTTCACTTTGGGATTTAGATTGTTTTCATATTATTACATTCAATGTGGCATTTACTTATAATAATAAAAATTATAAAAAAAATAAATAAATAAATAAATAAAAGAGAAACGCATTCAATGTATATGAGAAAAGCTAAAAAGCAAGAAAAAAAAGTTGTATAATTAAATAATATAGAGACGTGCATGTTTCAACTTTCAACTTAGAGTTGATGTTTGCTTGATTCTTTAATTTAACTGAGCAAAAGTATGCGCAAAGAAGAAAAAACGAACTCAGAGTCTCAGACGTGCACGTCTGGCTCGGACATTGAACATTTTATTTACAATACACGGCAAAATGTGTTAATTAGTTCAAGAACTAGAAAGTAGAAAGATTAAGAAACCACTAACTTACAAGAAATTATAATGTACGTAACTTCATAAATGGTAAAACCTTTTTTTTTTTTTTTTTTTTTTTGGCAAAAATGCAAATTACACCTTCTAATTTTGATCAAAATTTATTTCAGTCTTTTAATTTTACTTTTGTTCAATTGAGTCCAAATCTAAATTTTAAGTTTATTTAATTAAGGTCTCTCCATCAACTTCGGCTAATTTTTTTTTTAAATATGGAAAATATTTTTTAATAATTAAAAATTGGACTCTTAACCGTAACATTTAACTAATTTAATGAAAAAACCTTAATTAAATATACTTAAAACTTAGAGGACTCATTTTTTGAATGAAAATAAAATTAGAAAACTGAAATGAATTTTAATCAAATATAATGCGTTGCTTATTTGCCTTCAAATTTAATAGCAGTGATAGTAGACATGGCAAAACGGGTCAGAATTTTCTGACCCGACCCGACCCGACCCGAAAAATACCTGACCCGAACCTGATTTTTTTGACCCGAAGCAAAAACGGGTTGACCCGTGACCCGACCCGTGTTTTGTGCGGGTCAACCCGACCCGACCCGCGACCCGACCCGAACCCGAACCATTTTTTTTTAACTTTTTTTTTTTGGTAAAAAAAATAGTGAAATTAAGACAATATTGGTTTAATTGTTTATTGTGAGCTTTAAGGAAACAATTGATACATTTACATAACTGCATGCAAATTAATTGAAAAATAAATGGTTGAGCATTCTGTAATGAGTAAAGATTTTTAGATATTAAATAACAAAATACATGCCAAGATAATCTAGTTACAGTAAAGTTAAAAACATATTTAAAATTGTAAATATGTGTGAGACACATTCATGAGTGTGAAAATAGTAAAGCCAAAGTATCAAATTAGCATAAATTATGAATGTTTAGATCTATTTTTTAACAATTTATGTTCAAAATAAACGGCTTTTCAAAATAAATTATGATATTTCCTAAAGTGTATGCTGCTTAATAATGATATGATCTTCATAAAAGAGACTAGTTATAAATAAGTAAGCAATCAAACTTTAATGTATATCTCAAATTGAAATAGAGTGTCAACCACAATTGATAATAGATTATAAAATTAATTTTTAAAATTGTAACTTTCTTATATGTTTTTATTCTTTATCAAATGAGTTATCCAATAAGTCATTTGTAAATTTTTTTTTGGAATGTTGATATTGTGTAAAAATAAAACTTGTATATTTGTTTTACTTATCTTTGTGTTGTTTTGTTTTAGATAGTAATGTTAGGGTTTGTATAATTTTAAAATTATTGAATAAATATTAATAAGTTTAACTGAGTTTATTCTTGATATAAGTAGTGAATGCAAAATAATGCATTTTACATCAAGTAATATGTTGCATAACTATCCAAATGGCAAATACATATTGTTTTCTTTATAAAAAAAATAAAAAATAAAAAATTTCATGTGAAAAATACGGGTCAACCCGACCCAACCCGACCCGACCCGCAACCCGATTGACCCGAACCCGATTTCAACCCGCTTAAAATGACCCGTTTTTGACCCGTGACCCGTTTGACCCGTGACCCGATTGACCCGACCCGAACCCGACCCGACCCGCCCGTTTTGCCATGTCTAAGTGATAGTGAGTAGAGTGATACTTGCAAGGAACAAGTTATGCCCATAGACTTGTAGCTCACGGGACTCTATAGGAAATTAGGAAGTCCTTTTCAAACTATGGAGTATGGGCTAGGCCACTGCCGAAAATGAAAGAAATAATTTATAGAGGCAATAAGATAAAGCACCCATGTGGCTTTATCTTATTGCCTCTATAAAGAATCATCATGCAAGTTAAGAATTAAGAGCGGGCCTCAGATACACATATCTTGTGAGTTGTGAGAGATATAATTTTGTTTTGTAAGTGGAATTTCTTTACCAATGGTGTAGTGCATGCCATCGTTGTCATGTTGAAATTATAAGCATTATTTGTTGAAGTTGATAAAGCATTTAACACACCAAGTAGGTTATAATTTATTGAAGACATAAAAGACAATCACAAAAGAGTATAACTTCACAACTACATAAAGTAGGTATTATAAAATTTTCTATTTTTACGCCGAATGCTTGAAATTTTGTCCATTCGTCCTCTCAATTTGTGATTTTTAAATCAATACCAGGAAAACTGACTTGTGGATTTAATCCACAAAACGATTGTCTATAAAAAGTACAAGATTTTTTTTTTATATAAGCAATAGAAGTTTTCTTGAATAGAAAAGTACAATGTGTTTACAATAATAAACCTAATGCACTTAAAAAGATGAGTACAAACAAATCAAATAGAATAGCTAACAAAGGATAATAAATCCGACATGATAAGACCATGCATAAAACCCCAAATATGAGACCACTCAAATAAAGTCTCAACTAGCAAAGATTTCAAAAGATTTGCAGGTCCCTCAATGCCTTTAGAAAGTATGAGAATTGCGTTCCTGCCAAACAAGCCATATAAGACAAACCCCGGTACCATATTTCATACATTTGAAGAAAAATTCTCCAATCAATTCCTCCGTGCAAAGAGCAAAGAGGCAACTATATTAAGCATCACCCATTGTACCCCAACCATTAGAAAAACTTCACTCCACAGCGCATGAGCAAACTTACAATGAAGTAGAGAATGATCCACAGTTTCCGCATCACAATGACACAAACAACACCAATTCACGAGTAAGTTCTTCTTAACAAGGTTATCAATTGTAAGAATCTCATCCCTAGTTGCTTATCCATAAAAAGAAAGACACTCTTTAGATACCTTTACCACCAAACGCTCTTCCAAGGAAAAGAAACAGAAGGAGCATCCAAAAGAGAATTATAAAAAGAGCACACATCAAAAACACCCTTCCGAGTCTACTGCCAATTCAGAATATCATCACCCACTCTCCTGGGCATTTTGGAGTAAATATGCTCGAAAAGTATACACTCCAATTCTCAGTCATGAAAAGCACAATGGAATAATAAATTCCAACTCCTACCTCCCCCTTCAGGTGCAATGGAAGATATTGACATTCTCCTTAGGCTCACACAGCCAGAGAGTTATCAGAAAAATGAATATGTATTTCATCATCACAAAAATGATATTGTAAGATGTAACTACAAAAGACAACTAGGGAAAGAGAGATTTCCATCGTTTAACAGCCAATATTTCTTCAGGCACCAAAAATCATCAAGTATTGGAACCCATCATACCCACATGCCTTCACAACACAAGGCCAGTGAGCTAAATTGACATACAGCTTTTAAAATCTTTTATGGTTAAATCATTAAAACAAACCTACAAGAATTGAGCTTTTTGCAAGGGGAGAAAAGAGCAATATTAATTTTTTTTTTTTTTTTTAAATGAATGTTGGATCAAAAATCAGGTACATCCTTATAATACAAACACAACTTCAGCTACAACCAGACAACATATTCACATCAGGAGGCTACAACTGAGCGTGCGGTGTTCCTTCCAAGACCAAGACCCAAGCCCAATGGGACGCTGTCAGTCGTAGATTTTCCATGGTTATTATGGCTGCAATGGGAAGAATGAACATGCCCGTGATGGGTATTGGTGCTATTAGAATTTACATTGATGACAGCATGGCCATTGCCATTAGTTTGATGAGATTGGGCATCCCCATTTTGTAAGTTTGAATTCCTTGTCATACGCACCATTCCAATCTCCTCAGAATGAGCTGATTCTTCAATATACTCCACATCTTCGTTGTAGCCATTAATCAAGAAATCAGAACAGTTCTTCTTCATCCCATGATCATAGGGGTTTCTGAACCGACCACCCGGACCCCTTAGGTAGCTGTAGCGCATTGCATTTGCCATTTCATTTGTTGTGATGTTGCGTGATATCTGTGGCAAGATAAGAAAGGATTCAATACTAGTAACAGGATAGAGAAACTGTTGAAAATATCATATAGATGGAAGCTAACTATTAGAACTGAAAGATTGCAAAATGGAAGAAAGAGAAAAGGGGCATCAAACTCAATAGTAAATTTATATCATTACACCATGTTCTACTTCCAAATTTATATCTGTTATCAGACATTAAGATCTCTCTCATGTGTGTGTGTGCGCTTCTTTTTGGTATATCATGACAAAATATTATCACTGCTTCAGCCCACAAAAGAAACCACATAATTAGCAATGACAAAGAGTGTCGCTGAATTTCTCCATCCCTCCCTCTCTCTCTTCTCTCCCTCTTTTTGCTTCATTTAGGAGCTTTTTTAGGCAGAAGATTACAAACAATGACTTATCCACCTGAAAATCCAGAGTGTAAACCCACAACCATTCCCTAGAACCCTTAATCTCCCTTGTGCTTTTGTCCATAGCTTTTTTTTTTTATAAGATTCTTTAGGAGCTTTGTTTTTGGGGGATAAGCCTATTAGGAATTTCTTTAAACAAAAATCATAAAAAATGACTTCTCCGCCCTGAGAATCCAGCGGGTGAACCCACAAAGCATTCCCAAGAACCCTGAAATCTCCATACAAAACTTGTTAAATTACCTATTCTCCCAAAAGCTTAAGCTATTAGGAGATGGTTTAATCATTTAACCACATAATTCTAACACTCTCCCTCAAGTGTGGGCTCAAATTCTCTTTTAATAGGTGATGCCCAAAATGTGGGATTCTTAATGGGAGGTAGTGTGGAGGAGACCAGGATTGAACTTAGAACCTTCAGCTCTGATATCATGTTAAATTACCGATTCTCTCAAAAACTTATGCTTAAGCTATTAGGAGATTGTAAATTTAAATATTTAACCACATAATTCTAACAAAACTTAAAAAAAAAAAAAAAAAAAAACATGCCACGTAAAACAAAACCATCAACGACAAATCCTAAATAAAAGAGCTAATAAAAAAAATTGGTAATATAGACACTACTAGGGAAACTAAAAGGGAAAGGTTTTAATGCATACTTGTATTACAAGGGTGTATGTGGTAGCAAAAAGAAAGGGACAAGTGTATAAGGTCCACTTGGTCACGTGCATTGCACATGACCCTTGAACACGTCTCTTTCTTTTTGCTGCCACATATCCCTGTATACAGGAATTTGCTGCATACAAAGCCTTTCCCAAACTAAAAAACCATGAATGACTTGAAAGAAAAATGATTTTTTTTTTAATCAAAATATTTCCCACACACCACTTCCAAAATGTACACTTCACATCTGGAAGGCATTTTGGTGTCACCCATCTGATTAAGGGTATGCAAAGGCAACTAGGTAATGGGAACCAGATCAGCTTCTGGTGGGACAATTAGTTGTCTGGTGATCCCCTTTTGAGGCAAGGATAAAAGGCCCGATCTCCTTGGAAGAATAACAAAGAACGGTAGCATTAGTTCAATCTGATACAGACTGGAATTGAGATTTACTTACTCAACAACCTCCTACTCCAATTCAGGAGACTCACAGAAGCACACCCATAGCTCAATATCAGATAATGCCAGACCATCTAGCACGGCCTAGTGATACCAGGCAGTGTTCAGTCACAGAGGCATCCAGACACTTATACCACTGTGAGGCTATTACCTTTGACAAAGGTCAGGGGGTTGGATCTGGAAAGCCCCATGTTATAATAAAATCCACTTCTTTATCAGGAAATGCGCCCATGATCGACTACCTACATGAAAATATCTAGCCCATATACAGAATGAAATTTCCCAAGACTGTCCCCATTGTATTCAACCTGAATCCACCATACATGTTCTTCGAGACTGCCACTGGGCAAGAGAGTTTTGGATAGCATTCCTAGGAAACTTATGATTGGATTTCTTCCAACTTCCTTTGCCATGTTGGTTGCATCAAAATTTAGATAACAAACTCTGGTTCCCGGCCATCATATACCTTGGAACATTATGTTTGCATTTGGACTATGGCAGTTATGGTTATCCAGGAATGCTACGATTTTTAGATCCACTAATTGTTTAATTCATCAAATAAAATATAGAAACCTACACCTAGCATTAGAGTACTAGTACCTTGCCCAGCCCATAAAGCAAATCCTTCCCCAGGAAAATACAAATAGTTGCTTGGACACCACAGACTGACACTTTATTACCTTAAATAAAGATGGCAGCATGGTAGGCAATCAAGGTAAGGCAGTGGGAGGGGGTGTCATTAGAGTTAGGTATGGCCATTGTGTTAATGGGTTTTAGTTGCATATTGGCACTACTACAAATGATATTGCTGAATTATGGGCTGGTAGATATGGTTTAAACTTAGCATGGCAACTAGTGTATATGCATCTCATATTAGAAGTAGATTCAAAACTTGTTATTAATTGGCTAACAACCCATGGTGTATTGGCACCGTGAGGCCAACGGATTTGCTGATGGCTTAACAAAGAGGGGGAAGGAGAGCAAACATGCAGTGTGGAATATAATAGTTGCCCATCCCTTTTTTTTTTTTTTTTGGATAAAAAAGAAAAGTCTGTATTGATAAAGCCACTGTGTGTGCAATAAAAGCTGCACAGAGGAGACACAAAGTACAAAGAAGAAAAAAGAGGAGACAGAGAAGAAAGTTAAGTTTTCACATTACCAGAGAAGAAGACTAACTGAATAAGATAGATGAATTTCGTCTTCAATTTAAGCTGGTTTTGCATTAGCTTGAAAAGAGAGTATTAAGATCTTATAATACCCATATTCTCTTTTTTTGATGAATTATAAATCAAGAAGTTCTGGTACATGGTTCTGAACATGTTTATTTCTCTTATATTTTGGAAATTCGTAGACTTTACCGCAAGTTGAAGTGGAGTATGTCCCAAAGCCTGCTGAGCTTGATGATGGAATGGATGAAGAATTTAAAAATATTTTTCACAAATTTAGTTTCCATGAAACTGCTGCTATTCAAGTTAAAGGAATCCCTCCTCACCCCTTCTTTTTATATAATATTGACTTTATGTTATTCTATTTTCTTTAGGAGAAGTATGAGTATGACATGATGCATTAATTATTCTACCCATCCAGGCTAATGATAACATCGATGAGCAATTGAGCTCTTTTTTACAAAACCCTCATTTTTTATTTTGTTTTATCTTGTTTTTGTTTTTGTTTTTGTTTTTGTTTTTGTTAGGGAGGAGAGAGACATAAAAGGTGAGCAAAAATACATATTCACCCCTGTTTTTAACAGAGATGGATTAAGGGAACAAACAGAGTAAACCTCAGGTGGGCAAAGTAACACTTTTCAAACCACAAGTAGGCAATGTGAATTCGGGTCAAACCACAAGTGGGTTTACTGTAATCACCCCTATATATTAATAATAGCCCCTTTTCTATTTAAAAAAAATAAGGAACAATGAAAAAGTCACTAATACAAAGGTTAAATGCAGGACAATATCCAGTCAATCGTCCTGCAGCACCAGGAAGATCCCTGATGACAAGATCAGAAAAGTCATCCTAGACAGGCCAGACACTCCAAAAAAGTAGAATAATCATAAAATAAAGGCTGAAAGTTGCACAGCTAATGCCAATTGTCTTATTAGACCTAATGAAAATGTGACATAAAAGTGCATCACACCTTGAGCAGAATAGAGATGCAGCTTAGGATTATGAATTCAATTATAATAAAAGCCAATAGTTTTTTTGGTTGGCAATGAGCTAAAATCAATAGTAAAACAGCACCAGAGTCCCAGCATTGCAAATGTATTGAAAGTAAAGCAGATCCCATAGACGTACCTGAGAAGCTTGTACTAGTGTTAAAACTGCCACGCCAAAGAAGAGAAAAATATCCATAATCAGAAATGATAGAGCACCAACATGATGATTACCAGCATAGTTGATCCACTTCCAAAAAGAAGGTGGTGCAAGTGGATTGGTTAAAAGTCCTGTGAGCATCAAATTATTTTCTTTCAGCAGACTAGGCCACCAAAGAACCCAGAAAAAGTAACTTGAACGATAAGTTGAAGACAAAACTAACTTATACACATACTTGTAAGAGTAACTGCACCAGTGATCAACATTGCCAAAACTTCTAGAACAAGGAATGCAAAGAAATCCCACTTGTTTTTCTGGAAACAGAAATTGATAAATGATAAATCAGACTAAAATTGATCAATACGGAGAACTACATGTACACAAAGTGGAAAAGAATTGTTACAACCAAAAGCACAATATTAAGATTATGTCAAATTCTTTAATTATGATATTATCTGTGATTAAACATATTTCAGAACAGCCTAGGAAAGGAGAAAAGGCTGTTTATGATAACTCTGCCTAATATTAACACCAAAAATACTAGTGTGTCCATAATAAATTACAAATTTTAACTGGAAAATGGAAGGACAAACATGAAAAAAAAAAATTTGATAAGTAACATAAGAATACAAACATGAAATTAAATAACTCATCAGTGTCAAACCACCTTGCCGATACAATTGGATACCCAAGGGCAATGATGATCAAATTGTTCAACACAACGATTGCAAGTGGAACAATGCTTTGCACGGAGAGGCCTGACAATCTAATGGCAGTGAAAAGGGACATCTTGTTAGGAAATATTCAAAGTAAACCATAAGTTACACAGTGGCTATGAATGTCAGCAGGAGATTGCACCTTGCATGTTGCACAGAGCTGAGACCAATTCCCAGCTAGCAAAGCAGGATTATTTATCTCTATCTTCAACAATGGTTCCTAACAAGAGTAAGAAAATAAAAGTATCCACAATCAGTTGAAATTGAAAACCATATTCAAACTCAAAATTCTAAATACAGTTTAAAAAAATAAATAAATAATGCTGAAAGAATATAAAGAGACTCTGAAACAATGATATAAATGTTACTCAATCAGTGAGATTTACAACCGAAAGATGGTGAGTGAAAAAAAGAACAATATGCAGTCTAATCAGTAAGAGATATAAGAACTAAAAGAGGCTGAATGAAAAAAGAATAATACTCACATCATCTTTCATGTTTTGTGGATCATGCACATTCATTCTAATGAAACCAGGATCCTTTCTGCAAAGGAAATAGAGAGATCAACCAAAAATTAAATAACATAAACCATGCTCCTTTCCCATGTCTAAACTACTTGCAGATATGTGAAGTACTCATTCTAGCAGCACATCACCATAGGTTATATGCAGATGTGCAGGTGCATGTTAGTACATGGTTAATTTTTATAACATGCATAGACATGAACATTCAGTGTGATTATTCTTATTAAAATGAAAATTGGGTGATTATTAATGAAAGGGTAGCCATACTCTAGAGTTAATGCTGAGAAAATTCATTATCTTGGGTCAATTATAAACATCAAATCATTACTGAAAAGAAAGATTATGATGTCAGACAGCTGACCACACCAATCTCACTTCAATTAATACACTCAGCAAAGTGAAGGACAATGGACAATTAAATGCAAAGTTTGTTGGGCCAAAAAAAAAAACAATTGACTCAAAGAAAGAAAGATAACTCACCCCAAAAAAATTGAGAGAGAGAGAGAGGGCCACCATGTTTGAAAACTAAGCATGACTAACATTAGGAACTTAAAGATTTCAAGTGAAAATGGGGGGAATAAAAGGAGACCAGCATCAATAACTGATATAACTTGACATAGCCAGTACAGATTCAGCTCATTCAGTTTCTAGCACTAACATACCTGCTACACCTATAAAACATAACTAGTCCCGCAGATGCCAAGAAAACACCTAACCATGCAAAGAGACCCGAGCCAGCAGTCAATTTTGGAAAATTTGATGCTGCAGCCAATGTGAAAAAACAAAGCACGGTTAGCATAATCATGACATGAAACAAATAGTTCTAATTTTTTTCACACAAGCTCAGGGTAAATACCAATGATGACAGATTGAGTATAAGTCACCAGTAGCAGAATTATTAAACACCAAAGTATAGGGGCAAGTCCTAATTTTGAAATTTTTCCAAGGCGGCTATTCCCATCAAAACGTTTGTCAAGGAGCCTTCTAGCATTTCCCTACAAAATAAGATACATCAACCATAAAGCTGCTGTTTCTTTTTTTCTTCTTTTTCTTTTTAAATCAGAGCATAAAACATGTAGTATATTTCAGCAAATCTCAAAAGCATAATCCAACATTCATTTTCAAAAATTCCCAACTTGGAAAGGAAAGCCTGTGTAAGAGGACAATTATACAGGTAAAAAGTTAAAAGACCAAGTCAAGCTACCTCAAAAGCTAGTATTGTGAATCAAGTAAAAGTCTCTGTCAGTAATTGTCAGTGTCAAGTTAGAGACTTCAAAGATATGCATTCAGAATTACCTACATCAACCCATCAAGGGCAGAAAGAAGGTGGTGGTGTCATTGTCAAAAAAGAAAGAAGGCAGTAGTGTCTGACAAGGAAATCAGATCTTTGAATACACAAAGGTTCATAAAAATGTTTGTTTTAAGTGTTTCACAAATCCATATCTAGAGATCTTTGAATAATTCCAAAGTAAGAAAAGCCAGAAATCCATGGTCTGCAACAGTAACAAAGAAAAATAATAATAATAATGTCTTCGCATAGAATCTGAATATCTGATATTGATATAAATATAGAAATACCCTGGATGTTCAATTGTCAATAGAAGCATTCAGGCCAAGTTTCCAGGAGATGAAAAACTTCCCCAAGATACCCAGGCCAGGGAGTGTATCACATTAAGGCCAAGTTCTAAAGTGTTTATAGGATCAATGTGATACAGACAGACACCCATACACATTTGAAAATGCTGGGATAGACAGACAGTAGAAACAAGGAGCATACAGAATTTCATTGCTCAAAAAACACTTGTTCATGCACTGAGGCGTAGAATTCTTGCTGAAAATTCTCAAGGAAGTTTAGCTGTCTGGGAAACTTGAATGCAAGTTCAGGTCCCAAAACAACCTTTATTCCGCCACAAAGTATTCTCATCATTAAAATGAGTTGACAACGAACACCCGGAGTCGTGTAAGAAAGGTATAGAGAAAAAAATTATCTGTCAAAGTAACATTACTAACCAAATTTAAAGTATTTTGGTTATGAATCACCTACAAGGAAAAAGGCAACTTGTCTGTGATTCTTATCAGAAGCGAGCTGTGCTGGCGTAAGTCCAGTGTTATCAGTCACTATCAAGTCTTCCTTCTTGCCAGCCTGTACTAACACTGTGCATGCCTCTAAGTTACCTCTGATAGCAGCCCAATGGAGAGGAGTGCAACCTAAAATTACCAAGAGAAAACAAGGTGATAGGTATAACGATTGATTTGTAAAAGTATACATTGCTCCTTTATCTATTTGACAAAGTAAAACAGTCTAGTGTTAAAACTTTAGAACTTTTTTTTTGATAAGTTAAAACTTTAGAACTTAGCATGAGAACTTACCCTCTTTATCCTGGCGACCCCTATATGCATCCAGGAACAAAAGAAGACGTATAGAGTCTGCAAAACCTTTATAAGCAGCCCTAAAGTTCAGACAGAAAATAAATAATAAATTCCTCCATCTCAAACTGAGCAAAAACATACAAAAAATCTTCTGCCATGGGAAATATATAATATGATTAAGCGAGGACTACAAATTATGGTGAAAGTACCATAAAGCAAACTTATCCACTGTACTGCCATGCAATGTTTAGTAGCATCACAGTACATCACCAGTGAACAAATTAACAATATTAGAAAAAATGTTTCATACAGAGTAGAAAAACAAAAAATAATTTAATGGGATGCATGGAAGGTAGTACATGTGTGATGTATCATGTAAAAAAACTTATGATAATATAAAGCAGCTTTGCATTGAAAATGATCAATTGTCATGCGCAAACTCATGCAAGGAAGAAAAAAAGGAGGAAGAAAATTAATTCGAAAACACATATTGAAAGAAGTCAAAAACAGGAGAAAAAGTATAATTTTACTCCTCTAAATATGGTTAAAAACCAAAATAGAGAGACATTTTAACATTTAGATATGACATTCACAAACTAAGTGAACTGTTACATCAGTGTGATAAAATAAATAAATAAAAAACAGAGCATGACAATCAATAAATTTTCATTTCAACATCAATAGATGATGCAGTTAAAATTCTCAAGTACCAGTGTAAAGGACTTCTTCCGTCATTATCGGGAACATCAGGGTCAGCATTCCATTTGGAAACAATGTGATAGAGGAAAGCTGTCTGACCATATTGAGCTGCAACATGTGTTGACTGCACTCAAGTCAAGATAAAGATAACTATTAATATGCACAGTCCAGAGTTTATTTTTTTGATAAGTAAAAAGAGATCTTTTTTTTATTTAAAACAGTCCAGAAATGTTTGAGGGCCAAAGTATATACCAGTTAAAAGTATATAAATTGTGCCCAAGAGCCTAGAGGCTCAATGCCATTGGGAGATTCCCAGGTTCAAACCCCACCCCCTCTGTACGAAAAAGGTATTTAAATTGTGAACCTAGAATATAATCCAAACTAATAATACAGAAACTACACAAAGAGTCATTGGAGTTGTCCAAGATTTGTTACATATCAAACTGATAATAATAATAACAACAATAATAATAATCGAAAAAAAGAAATTCAAAGTATAAAAAACTTAAACAGATGACCATGTTAATCCATCCTTCCACCATTGGGAGCATTCTAATAAAGGATTTCACCATTGGGAGCATGACAGGAGCGTTACAGGAGCTCCTGTAATGCTCCCAATGGTGGAAGGATGGATTAACAGGAACAAATTAAGAATATTAGATGCATAATTCTTTGATAGTGGGGGACTCACAAATGCTCCTGTAATGCAATTTTGTCACCTAATCTTTATCTTTCAGTACTTAATTTCATACGATTTGGACATTAATTTTAAATGCACATGATATTCTTTACTTTTTCTTATATTTGCAACACAATAAACTTTATGCTCATTCCATATTTCACATATTTTACCCATAGATCTGAATTTCTCCTACAAAAAATATTCTTCCAGTATCTTTTTTTTATAGGTAATAGAAACTTTATCGAGTAAAAAGAAGTACAAAATGTTCACGATGATGAACGCACTATACTTGAAACAAATACAGCCAAATCAGAAAGAAAAGCTAACAGATTGAAGGAAAACAGAAATAGAGTTACAATGCGTAAAACCCCAAATATGAGACCAATCAAACAAAGTCCCACTTATAGAAACTTCACCAGATCCAAAGGTCTCTCTCCACATCTTCAAAAATATGAGTATTACATTCCTGCCAAATTAACCACATTAGACATGCTGGTACCATATTCCAAATACTTGAACAATGTTTCCCCAACCAGTTCCTCCAAGCAAATAGAAGAGAGGCTACATTCTTTGGCATTACCCACTGAACCCCAAACAAACACAAAATCTCACTCCATAAAGCATGAGCAAACTTACAATGGAGCAAAAGATGGTCCACAATTTCTCCATCATATCGACACAGACAACACCAATTAACAAGGGTCTGCCCCCTTTTAATAAGATTGTCAATAGTAAGGATATTTCCCCATACCGCTGTCCATAAAAAGAAAAACACCCTTTTGGGTACCTTTATGCACCATATGCTCTCCAAGGGAAAGAAACAGAAGGA
Source organism: Quercus robur (assembly GCF_932294415.1). Classification (NCBI taxonomy): domain Eukaryota; kingdom Viridiplantae; phylum Streptophyta; class Magnoliopsida; order Fagales; family Fagaceae; genus Quercus; species Quercus robur. The sequence continues at coordinate 85,253,728 of NC_065535.1, forward strand.
AGCTTTAGTTAAAAAATTTAATAAGACCTCACTTCAAAAACACCCTTCCAAGACAACTGCCAATTCAAGGTATCATCACCCTCACCCCTAGGTAGTTTGGAATAAATGAGCTCAAAAAAAGTAAAAACTCCCTCCAATTTCCAATCTTGAAAAGCACGGAAACCATCTATTCTAACTCCTACTTCTCCCATCTGATGCAGGAGAAATCAAATCAGAAATCCAAGCTTCTCTAGATACAGAACACACAAACAGATCCGGATAGAGATCCTTTAGGGGAATAGGCCCTCACCAAGGATCATGCCAGAACTGAATACGATGGCCCTCTCCCACCTCATACACCACATTTCTTAAAAAGCTTTCAGCACATATTCTTCTACATCCTGCATACATGAGTTCCTCTACCAACTTGAGTACACCAGCCCCCTCTAGCTTCTCAATATTTGGATGCTATAACCTAACGCCATAAACGATTCACTTCCCTCCCGAACTGCCATAAACATATACCAAACAAAGCTTGGTTAAATAACCCAATCTTCCTGATCCCCAATCCACCTACCTCCACCTCCACCAGCCAACACACCTTGTCCCAAGCAATCAAAGGATATTTAAAAACATCCTCCGACAACCCCCATAGAAAATTTCTCTGAATTTGCTCTAATCTATCTGCCACGGCTTGAGGGATATTGAACAAAGATAGATAATAGGTAGGAAGGCTCAAAAGAGTGCTTTTCGGTAAGGTCTGCCCGCTTTCGACAAATATAGACGTTTCCAGCAGAGTGGCATAAATAACCCAATAAAGAATGTATTTTCTACTGCCAAGACAAGAAAAACAGCTTCCTCCTTTTGGTTCTGGAGAAAAGATAAGTAGAACACCAATTCTCATACTGAGAAGTTACTAATGGCAATTTCTGAAGCTTTCTGTTGAAGACTCTAATACACGAGGAACTATGTCACTGACTTAAAGTTATTGTAAAACAAGTGCTACATTGGATCATAAACTACTTGCTATTTTTAGCACAACAATTAAGCACAGTCCTAAAGAAGTTCACATGATAAATTTTTTAAGAAATTAAAAAATAAGCAGGATCTACCTCTTACCTATGCTATGCAAGACATTATCCCTACCAATGATAGCAAGGCATCTACCAAAGGATACAAGTTTGAAAATCAAGAGCAGCATCCTAATGCTCAAGTCCATGGGTTAAATCAGATTCCTCTGCCGAAACGACAGTACCAGAAATAAGACAGACTATTAGAAAACAGAATAGCATGCCCATTTGATGAGTGATTGGCTTACATATAAGCCTTGAATTATTTCCATACCCATATATTCGTGGAACACATGCATGCAACAATAAATTATCATGCACTGGACCATGATGGATCCATGTCAATGCATCATTACATCTATAATATCCTCTAGCAGGAGGTCCAGGACTAATTTTTTTTGGGAATAAACAATGAAATTCTAACTTCAGAATTCCGGATAAAATATTTTTAAAAAAAATTTTAATATTTAGGAAAGAACAAAAATAGTTAATGTCTAAAGAAAGAAGATAAGACCAACCTGATAGCCATTCATATCAGCAACATTGACCCGTGCACCCTCTTGGAGCAATACCTCTGAAGCTTGGATTGCACCCCGAACTGCACTCCAATGTAATGCAGTTTGCCCAGTTTGATCTGTTGCATTTACATCTCCGCCATTCTGCCAATTAAGAAAATCCAAATTAGAAGAGTCAAATGCTTTCTTTTTCCAAGACTTAATTAAATATATAAAGCTGAGCTAAGTTTACTTTCTGTCCACCAACAGACACAAAACATTGACCCCAAATCTGCTTCCATTTCTTTGCTTGATTTCCTCAATTTATCATCAGCTGAAAATTAAACATCCAAAATAACCAAAAACCAATCCAATAATCCATCAAAGAACCAAAAACAATGAACATGTTACTTCTATTATACACCAAGCGAGCTCAACTACACACCAAAACTAATCAACTACAACCCCATTCAACAAAGACCCACATAAACAAAGCTTAACAACGTAGCAAGTGAAGCAAACCCAATTCGTAAAACCCATCAAATAACCAAAAGAACACACAACACAAGACCTCAGTAATCACACTAAACAAAAATTAAAACAATAGCAACAAAACCTTAGTCCCAGATTTGCTTTTGAGGTTGGCCATGGATCCTCAACAGATTAGTCAAGGTTGGCCACAGGTATTCTTTTCCTTCATTCTTATTCTATCTGAAGTCATATTCATTATTACTTCTTAATTGACATTTCATTTTTTACTACTTCAACTAACGTTTTTTTTTAGTCTTCCTCTACCATTTTTCATTCCCTCAGCTTGAATCAACTCAAGCTTTCTTATCAGCACATTAGTCACTTCCCTCTAAACATAACCAAACCATCTCAACCAGTACTCCCTCATCTTTTTCATCAACAGGGGCCACCCCTATCTTTAAACAAATTTCATACTTCAAAATCCTATCTTTCCTTGTATATTAACTTCTTCATTACAGCCACGCTCATTTTATGAATATATTTTTTCTTAACAGCCCAACATTCCGTACCATATATCATAGCTGGTCTTACAGAAATCTTATAAAATTTACCAAAAATAGCACTGCATCGAGACATAGTAAGTGAAGCAAAATGAACCTAATTCAGAAAATTCATCAAACATCCAAAAGAACATACATAAAAGACAACAACTTAATTTATAAAAAAAGCCCAAAACCATTGAAACAAAAAAATACCCAGCTCAAATCCATTAAAACAAAAAGAACCCAATTCAGAAAATTCATCAAACACCCAAAAGATCATACATAAAAGATAACAACTTAATAAAACAAAGCTCAAACCCATTGAAACAAAACAAATTAAGCAAAGAAAAGAGAGAGAGAGAGAGAGAGAGAAATGGGGAACCTCGATAATATACTGAGCAGCGGCAGTGCGGTTATTGAGGGCAGCCCACTGAAGAGCGAAGTAGCCGAGTGAATCGGGCTCCGAAACCGAGCAACCCTCTTCCTCCACCAATCTCTGCAGCTTCTCCAAATCCCCGTACGCGGCCGCCGTGTACACATCGTTTCGCAAGCTATCTTCCCCAACTCCATTGGCTACACCTCCGCCACCCGAATCGGCGGACAAGGCCAAAGCCGAAGCCGAAGATGATGCTTGGTCACGAGACTCGACCTCTTCAACGACCTCGATCTCCGACGACATTTCTCTACAAAGCCCAAAAATAATTTTGATACAAATTAATATAGGAATTGGATTTCGTTGACTTTGGAATTCCCTATTGGGCAATGCTACAGAGGAAGAGAGAGAGATTTGGGTCTTCGTCGCCTTCCGTTTTGACTGAGAGAGAGAGAGAGAGAGCGGAAGAGAGATAAAAGGAGAAGGCAGGCCACTTACCTTTGAATTTCCGTAAAATGACAAATATCAAGAATGATGAGTATGGCACCGCAATACATACAGCACTGGGCCACTGGCTACAAAATATGGCTACATTCTTTTTTTCTTTTTCTTTTTTTTTAATGATATATTTGATTTTATTATATTGGCTAATGCTAGGCCACAACCTATTTTACATTTTTACAAGCAATTGAACTTCTAATTAGTTTTTTTGGTTCAATCTTTACCTACACCAAAAACTGATGAGTATCTTAATCTAATAATAAAGAATTATCATTAGGAGAGTACGTTATAAGTTAAAACTTTCTAAAAAAAAAAAAAATTTGGTTTTCATCTAGCCTACCATTAACATCATTTTTACTAATAACCACGCGTCACATCATCGGTTTGTAAAAAATTTTATAAAAAAATTTATATCTCTGACATTACTCCTTATTAATTTAAGGTAAGCTAATGCCATAAACACGCAGTAGTTAAGGTGCATTAAATGCTTTATTAAATAATTTTTTATTTTTTAAAAAATAATAATATTTTTATTTATTTTTTAATAAATAAAGTTATACTGTCCACGTATATTTAAAAAGGAAAAAAATGTTACAATAACATAATATTTTATAATATTTTTACAAATTATTGTTGTGGCAAATTTTTACTAGTTCTCATTTGAGTTCACTACTAATATCATTTTTTCACTTACCAATAATTACTCGTCACATCAGTTATTTGTAAAAATTTTCATAAAATAATTTGTTGTTTTAGCATTTTCCAAGAAAAAAATACATAACAATAATGAATTTATGTGTACAAGCCAATAAATCATTACCAAGTGTGTTCTATTGTTTGACAATATGCATTACAACTCATAATTGAGCATTTATTAATCTAAAACTAGTCTCCTTATGGCACTTGTTGACAGGGATAGCAATGAGGCAAGGTGGGGTCGAAGGATGGGGTCTTCACCCTTGCCTCGCATGGTTCTATCTTATCCCATCCCCACCTTGCCCCACACAATGGTGCAAATTGTCTTGCCCCATCCCCATCCCTTAAAACTTTGCAGGGCTACTTCATATTAATTTGTCACACCCTCATTGCACCTATTACAATTTTTTTATAAAAAAATATATATGTTTCATTAATATAAATATACTTGAAATTACAATTAAATTTATTATATCAAATCAAACTAATTTTTAGTAATGAATTATCCAAATTATTTAACAAAGACAATATCACATAAAATAAAAGAGTCTTAATATTTATGCATTTAAATATTTAGTAATACAAACCAAGTCTTTAACACTAATAGAGCAAGGTGTGGTAGGGCTAACAAGACTAAGCATATCCTTGCCCCACCCTAGGGTGTGGGAAAAAAATATTGCCCCTTTCCTACTCCACTACCATTGCAGGGCTTGGAAAACCTGCTCAAGGCAGGGTGGGGGAAACCTATTCCGAATGAAGCGGGGTGGGGCGAGGCTAAAAAGCCTAAACCTATCCCCGCCCAGCCCCAGAGTGCAGGGGAAAAATCGTGCCCCATCCCCATCCCACCACAACTATATGACAGGGAAAAATTGTCATCCCCACTTGTTAAACAAGACCCTTGATTTTAGGCTAGAAGTTTATGGTCCATTTATTTTCTTTTTTAAATCTAACATAATTGGTCACAATCTATTGACTCACCCTAATTGAAAGAAAAAAAAAATCAAAATCTGAGATTTTTGGACTAACTAGATCACATATTGTTAGGTTCTAAGGAATTAGGAATTAATATATTAGAACTTAATTATGTATATGTTGGCAAACTATGATCAAAACATTCAGTCTAGATTTAAGCTACTCAAAGTGTGTTTATGTGTAAAGTTGGAATCGAGTGTATTGTAGAATTTAATGTGTAAATTTGCAAAGCTCGATCGATCGAAAATTAGACTCGATCGATCGAAACTCGTGCAGATTGTTTTTCTGCAAAATTTTCCAACTCAAGCCCAAGCCCGTATGATGTGTAGGGTTTTATGTTTTGCTTCTAGTATAAAAAGAAAAACCCTAGCCACATTTTAAAGGTTGTTGATATGCTGTGTGTATAAATCTCTTGTGAGATCTAGAGGTATTTGGCTTCATACATACTTAGGGTTATCAAGATCAAGATTGATGTCAAGAGCTTGGTGATCACTTCAGTTGCTACATAAAGAACTTAAAGAAAACACAAATGGGAGTGCTAATGGTTGTTGTGAATCGAAGAAAGAAGTAATTTGTGGGCTTGGAGCTGTCACGTAGTCATAATAGTAAGTTTTCTACTCGAGATAGCAATAGGATATTAGTAGTCTAAGTCGCTATTGTAAAACTCCAATTCCTTCATAGTGGATCTGTTTTACCTTGAGGATAGTTAGGTTAAATCCTCCCCAGATTTTTTACCGGTTTGGTTTTCCTGGGTTATCATATCGTTGTGTTCTTTATTTTCTGTATTGTTTACTTGATATGATTTACTTGTGTTAACCTAGACTTGAATAATTTATCTGAGTAATCACTTAGCTAAATATCTAAGTTAATCAACTTGTGTTTTAAGGGGTCTAAAAACATACACATATAATTCTCAATTTTCAAGTGTATTAGATTTTTTTATTTACTAATTTTTTTAAATACAAACACATCATTTTTTAAAAAATTTATCTTGTGAGATAGTCATATAAGACATTTCTCTCCCAATATTTGTAGGTCTTACATATGTAGATCCATATGTTGTGAGAGAACTATTTTATGAGATCATGAGATACCTTCCTAGAAATTGCACTCTATCTACCAATTCTCCAAGAAATTAAAACCACAAAATTCACTATGACTATATTTCTAGGAACAAACTCCAAGCAAATCTAAAGCGCATGAATACAAGTCATGTCTTGGAATTGAAGACAATTCCAAATCCGCTTTGTTTACGAACAAGGAAGCTATAAGTAATGCAACTATGAATCTTATGGAGAGTTCAATCCTGGATGCCCATAAATCCTAATGAAAAAAAAAAAAAAAAAAAAAAAAAAAAAAAAAAAAAAAAAAAAAAAAAAAAAAAAAACCATAAAGGGAAGCAATTTGAGAATTAGAAATACATTTCCAAAAAAATTTTTTAAAGAAATAATACCAATGTTTCTGTTACATCTTATTTACAGCACACTTGGATTACAATTAAAGTGTAATGTTTTTGTTACATTACACTATTCTCTCTCTCTCTCTTTCTCTCTCTCTCTCTATATATATATATATAAATAAATATAAAATGAAAAAAATTAATTGAAAAAGATTGAACACAATGAAAAAAAACTTAAATATAATGAAATTAGGTAAGCAGGAGAAAGACAAGAGGAACAATTGATATAAGAACAAAATATATAGCAACTAAAGATATTAGTCCGATAATAAGTAATAACTACCACTACCACTATCTGAATAAGAGGGACATTATAATTCTCCTGAACATGATTCTGGTGGTGATAATAGTGATGGCTCCGAAGCCGATGATGAAAGCAAGTGAGATTGAGATATTTGAGCACAATATTTCTTCAAAATATGATGTAAAGACGGGTCTTCGAAGCGCGCAAACACAGTCGAGGCACAATATTTATCAAACTCTTGAATAGCTTGACAACAATCTGGCTTCAAAGAAATGAAAGAATGCTTTCGGGTCCAAAAAGCATGGTATATCTCATTCATGCATGTTCTTCCTTCATCATCATCAAAAGCTGAAAAGCAGTTCTTCACTTTGGGTTCCAATGGTTGCAATGCCATAGGGTGCACATGAGATCGAGGGAACCGAGGATGTAAACATGGGTAAGATCGTTGGGGTGTCCATTGTTGGTCTTCATGATCATCACTACTTGTAACACACCTAGCCATGCTGTGTGTGTATGTGAAAGTGAAACATGTGGCTAAGCAAACAAGAAATAAAGCAACAACTAATCCTTTGTTGTTCATCATGGTTTAGGTCTAAACAAAGGTATAAACTTTCAATTAAGAGTCTACTTTTTCTCTTCTGATGATGAGTGAATATGAAAATCGGTGAATTATAATGATATATATATATATATATGGCTATTTATATTTTATATAGAGTATAGAAGACAAATCCAATTGCATTGCACTACAAGTAGTACACCTTAATGAGACTTTTAATATAACTAAAACTCAATTTTTAAATTCATATCCGATTCTTTCCTTTACTCCCCCGACTTTAAAATTCACTAATTTGTGTTTAACACAATTTCTAAATCAATTTATTTTTTCATTCATAAAAATAGACTATTTTATAATTTATAAGCCATTAACCGTGAAACAAACTTTTTTTTATTTAAAAAAAATGTATAGTAGCCTGTTTTAGCGTTTAACCATGATGCGGTCTGTCAATAAGGTTTTTTTTTTTTTTTTTTTTTTTTTTCAATTCATTATTATTTTGGATAAAGTTTAGCCACATATTTAGAAAATCTAACTGTTAAGTTGTATGTTCTTTACTTTCTTAATACACATATCAAATTTTATGTCAATAAGATATAAAATTACTATATATGGGGACACGTTTTGCAGCCCAAGCCCAAGGTGTATGGGATCTTGGACCAGTGAGCCCAATACAATAAATTTGTAGAAAGTGGATCAAAGAGTTAGGCTTTAGTGCATGGATAACAGTTAATATGGTGTTCATGACAATCAAACAGAGATGAACTGAGTTTATCAAAGAAAGTTTGTTCTTAGCACAATCCGAGGAGTTTTGTTCTAGTAAATATTGAATGAGAATGGTTACAAGAGTTCTTGAGATTGCTACAGTGCTTTCTCTCTTAATCCCCGGGCCCTCTCTCCATGGTGGGTCTCTCCTATTATATAGTTCCCTTTGAACGATCTTGGCCTTCTACTTGTTAATCATCCAAGCCTATACTTGAGTGCTTGTCCTATCAGACACCCTCTCTGGCGTTTTGTGAGTTGTGGTAACCGAGATAGCACTATTCAAGGGTCTTGTTCACATAAATGTGGTGTTAGCAACTTTCCCTTAAATATTCCTGAATTCCTATCCTTTAGAACTTCCTAGAAGGTCACTCTAACTATTTAGGACTTATATTTGACCGTGCTTTAGCTAGTCCGAGGATATATTCCTCCTCAGACTTGGACTACCACTTTCTCGGCCAAAGCCTCACGCCCCATTATATATGTCCGAGGATATATTCCTCCTCACACTTGGACTACCGCGCTCTCGGCCAAAGCCTCACGCCCCATTGTATGATTTTGGGCCCATAACCCCACAATAGCCCCTCAAAACTCCGGTTTTTTCCTCTCACCCAAGGAGAAAAGTGGGGTTTTGAATTTTTTAAGAGTTAACTCTACTTGATCCTTTGATTTACACCCGTGGGAGTGCCGTTTCACGCGCCCTATATTTGTATTGTAAATTGCACATTTCAGAGCTACTAATCTGAGGAGTCGATTATAATCTTGGGTCTGTCTTGACATTTAGTGAGAAACAAATAGATATTATGGAACGTTACTTTCCCAAAGTATGTGGTCAGAGGAGCCAGACATGACTAAAGTTCTGTTTAAACACTTGAAAAATCGTCATGGAATATTAACCTTCCCGCATCATCTGGTCCGAGGACCGAGGTATGATTTAGGCTCAGTTTAAACACCTAGAAAAGTTGTCATTAAGTGTTAATTTCCCCAAAACAGGAGGTCCGAGGGACCCAACATAGCTAAGATTCTGTTTAACTGCTTCTAAAGATGTCAGTTCGTGTTAATTTCCCCTTATCATCTGGTCCGAGGACTACAGGCATGACTAAGATTCTGTTTAACCACTTTCCCCGGGTGCCTTATAAAGCTCAGCCCCGAGTGCAAAGATGTCACTATGTGTTAATTTCCCCTTAGCATCTGATCCGAGGACTACAGGCATGACTAAGGTTCTGTTTAACCACTTTCCCCGGGTGCCTTATAAGGCTTAGCCCCGAGTGCAAAGATGTCACTGTGTGTTAATTTCCCCTTAGCATCTGGTCCGAGGACTACAGGCATGACTAAGGTTCTGTTTAACCACTTTTCCCCCCGTGCCTTATAAGGCTCAGCCCCAAGTGCAAAGATGTCACTGTGTGTTAATTTCCCCTTAGCATCTGGTCCGAGGACTACAGGCATGACTAAGGTTCTGTTTAACCACTTTTCTCGGGTGCCTTATAAGGCTCAACCCCGAGTGCAAAGATGTCACTGCGTGTTAATTTTCCCTTAGCATCTAGTCCAAGGACTACAGGCATGACTAAGGTTCTGTTTAACCACTTTTCCCGGGTGCCTTATAAGGCTCAGCCTCGAGTGCAAAGATGTCACTGCGTGTTAATTTCCCCTTAGCATCTGATCCAAGTCCGAGGAGGAATATATCCTCGGACCAGCTAAAGCACGGTCAAATATAAGTCCTAAATAGTCAGAGTGACCTTCTAGAAAGTTCTAAAGGATAGGAATTCAGGAATATTTAAGGGAAAGTTGCTAACACCACATTTATATGGACAAGACCCTTGAACAGTGCTATCTCGGTTACCGCAACTCACAGAACGCCAGAGAGGGTGTCTGATGGGACAAGCACTCAAGTATAGACTTGGATGATTAACAAGTGGAAAGCCAAGATCGTTCAAAGGGGACTATATAATAGGAGAGACCCACCATGAAGAGAGGGCCCAAGGATTAAGAGAGAAAGCACTGTAGCAATCTCAAGAACTCCTGTAACCATTCTCATTCAATATTTACTAGAACAAAACTCCTCAGATTGTGCCAAGAACAAACTTTCTTTGATAAACTCAGTTCATTTATGTTTGATTGTCATGAACACCATATTAACTGTTATTCATGCACTAAAACCTAACTCTTTGACCCACTCTCTACAAATTTATTGTACTGGGCTTACTGGTCTAAGATCCCATACACCTTGGGCTTAGGCTGCAAAATGTGTTCCTACAATTGGGTGGTACATTACTCACTTTACTTCACAGCTTATAAGGCAGAAAGTGGGGGGGGGGGGGGGGGGGGGTTTTCCTTCGATGTGGGACGCCTAAGTTGTAAGCATGCCAAGGTCGGCCGAGGACGTTGCAAAGCATGCCGAGGACGGCCAAGGACGTTGCAAGCATGCCTTAGGTACCCACACTATATGATCTATAAGCTTATATTTTATGTATAATTTTAAATTACAAAAACTTACAATTGAAACAATTTATTAATGACATATCCATTGATCTTTAATTTTTGCAAGCACGGAGGTTATAAGAAAAATATGTAATCCAACAGTGAATTTGTCAAAATTCACCTCCAATAAAAAGATATTAAAGTTGTAGCCTTAAATTACAATCAATTTTGTAACTAAACTTTATACTATTATTTTTATTTATATCTTCTATTGATTATTATTATCTTTTAACTTTTTTTTTAGTTAAATAGCAGAAATTATCTTTTAAATTTGAAAAAGAAGGTGGGATACTTAAAATAGAATTGTTTCTCTCTTTCTTTTAAAACTACATATTAGAAAGAGTGTTGGTTTGTTTGTATTAATTATCCTTATCAGAGTTCTAATTATAACAAACAATATCAATAATTTTTTTTACGCCCTTTTCAAAAAAAAATATTAGCTAGAATGTGGATACAAATTTAGGAAAACGAATTGCTATGTTTTTGGATTGAAACACGCATAATAAACCTGTGAGCTAGTTTTTTTTTTTTTTTTTTAATTTTTTATGAGAATTGGTTTATCTTTTAGGATGACAGTCATTCGTGGGCAACATTATCCAAGCATGTGGATCTCACTGGTTTAATCTTCCATTGATACATGCCCAGGTGGCCGGTGGGTACCTTCATTTCCTGCTCCGCACTACTTGTCTAACATTTTTGCACTATGTCATTTACTGAGGCTGGTCATGGCGATCATTCAATAATAAATGCGACCCCTATTAAGTAGAGACATCTATTTAATGCGAAGGTGAATGTTACTAAATAAGCGAATATAGCCGAGTTGTTGGATTCAGGCACTATCCTCTCTGGTTCGAGGTTGGTGTCCCATCGGCTAGATACTAGTATGCAGCGAAGGGCATGGTCGAGTTGAGTCCAAGGTCCCTTAGTGGACAATGAAGGGCATGCATGGATGGGTTGGAGCCTTGGAGGGAGGCCAAGGTCCCTGAGTGGATTTGACCTTCTTCCTTTACAATGTTTGGTCAGCCCACATTGTCATTATCTTGGCGGCGCCTGATTCTTTGTTTCTTTCACCCCTTCTTCATGGGCTAAGGGTCTGTGAGCCTTGTGTGAACAAATCAAGGCTCTACAAAGACCTTCTCAGAAATCGCACTCCAACTACCAATTCTCCAAGAATTCACTATCCAAAAATCCTAATGAAAGGGGAAAAAAATAAAAATCATAGAGGTACACAATTTGAGAATATACAGTTCCAAGTTTTTTTTTTTTTTTTTTTTTTTTTAAGAAATAGTACCAATGTTTTTTAAGCAAAAGGGCTTAAATTCTTCCATTTAAATTTTCACAAGTGAGAATAATGGCCTGTTTGGAAGTTTAGAGAGGGAGGAGAGTAGAGGAGGAAAGTAGAGGAGAATGGTTATCCTCTACCTTGTTTGGATGTTTTTAAAATTAGTAAGGGGGAATGGAGTAATTAACCCTTCCTCTTGTTTGAATGTTTTAAAAATTAGGATGAAAATGAGAGGAAATTATTTAAATAGACAAATTTACTCCTGTTTGAAAATGGATTTGCAACATTAGTCTATAATTAATTTGTTAGATTAAATAATTATTTAATCAAACATTCTCATTCCATTAAATACCACTAATAAAAGTATAAAACTACTGTGGGGCCCAAAATCTGCGGTCCCAGCCCACCTTGTATTAAGGGCTCAAAGCCCAGGCCGAAGAGCCCTACTACCCAGGACGTATGATGAAAGTCCCTTAAAGGCTCAAGAATGTGGCCGAGGAGGATCTCACGCTCAACACCTCACAAAACGCCTGAAGTAAAAGACAAACTCAATACAAAAGCATTACAATGAAGAAAGTTGTCCACACCGTAATGTGGAGCCCAGCACCTGACAAGCCCATACTCCAGACCTTGCTATTCAACTTTCCCCAACCACCCTGACGTATGAATTGATAGGACGAGTACTGACCCCAACGAAGGAAAAACTGACACGTAGGTGAAGAACGGGAAGTAAATACTAGTATAAAAGGGAAAGATAGCGGAGACAAAAAAGGGGGGGGGGGGATCCCATAAAAAAGGAGAATGGTGAGAATAAGACGCTCCTCGGACTAAGTCCGAGGAGACAAACCTTTCAAACCACATCCGTGCAAGGCTTAGCTATACAGGCCAAATTCGCCTTCGTATGGGCTTCCATGAAAATCATGACTAAACCGCCGCCCAATGACCAAGGTCCAGCCTTTCTATCCCACTCTCTATGAATTATATTGTTCGGGCTTTTTTATATACGAGACCAACGTTATTCTTGGGTCGTTAAAAATCGTGTCCCTACAACTACTATTAACTATTATAAAATATTTTTATTACCTCAAAAAAATTATAATAAAAATAAAAATAAATTCAAAAATTCAAAACCCAAACAAAATTCGAAAATTTGAAACCCAAACAAAACCATGAGCTCCACAGGAGGTTCAACATAAAAGAGGAACAAGCCCATTTAAGAGCATCTCCAACTGTGTAGGTAAAAGCATAAAATTCTCTATAATAGAGAATGGGACCATAAAAACATTCTCCAATGTGTTGTCTATACTAGGAAATTTTTTTGGCTCATGAACATTAGCTCATCAAGTCTGATGAGATACTGTTCATTCTTCAAAAGTTTTTTTTTTCTATTATAATAATCAGGTGGTGAATAAAAAAACGTTGGAAAATGTGTAGTTGTTAAAAAAAGAATAAATAATAAATGAAGAAATAATATTTAAATGAGATAGAGAATGGGATAGAGAATCTGTTGGAAAGTGTATTTGAAAAAGTGAGTAGATAAAAGGTAAAAGTCACTATTCATTCTCCAAACAGTACAAAAATTTGATGAATTTGCTGGAGATGCTCTAACGTTGGAGCACTTCAACAACAACATCAACAACAACAGAAACAACAGCAACAGTCGTCGTCGTCGCCGGCACAGCCACTAGTTCAGAACATGCGCTTGGGTTTTAGTTTCGACGACAACACCGTTTACAAGCCCCTCTCCGCTGCAACAAATGCCACAGGTATGACGACAGCAGCAGCAACAACATCACCAACTTACCAGCTTGATGGTGGAGGTGGTGGTGGGGCTGTAAATGTGAATGTGAATATAGGGAATATGAGTGGTGGAGAGCAAGCTAAGAGGAAAAGAGGGAGACCCAGAAAGTATGGCCTAGATGGGTCTATGGCTTTGGGTCTCACTCCTACGGCTCAGCCTGTACCTATAGCTCAGACTCAGTCAAGTGGTGGAGGTGGGTTTTCATCTCCTCATCCAGCTCCAGCTCCTCTTCCTTCGGCTCCAGCATCGCTTCCTTCTGGAGGATCATCGCCACCCACTTCGTTCAAGAAAGCTAGGGGTAAACTGCTTGGTTCTAGTAGCAAGAAGCACCAATTGGAAGCTTTGGGTACTTATTTTTTGTTGAATCTATATCTAGGTTTGCTTTTTAAAGTTTAAAGCTTTACCGGGTTTTTTCTTTTATGTTGTTGTCATGTACAGTGTGTGTGTGTTTGGGTTGTTTTTGCAAAAATTGTGTTTGGTTTGTAAGAAAGCACCAGGAAGATTTGTCATTTCTAGTGTTAAATTTTCTCAAAAAACAAATAAAGATTATTTATAATCAGTTTGTAATTTTATTAATTTAGAAAGGATAAATTGAGGAATTCATTTGATCAATAATTTATCTACTCTGCTTTCCTTTCAAATCTCTCTAATTTTGGGGAATTAAAAATGAGGGGTTAGAGGTAGTTGAAACCCCTCCAAACCCTTCCCTCTCATTCCTTAAAAAACTTCCAAACAAGGTAATTGAATTACTCTCCCTCCCTTTACTCTACTCCCCTTCCTTTTTTAAACCTCCAAACAGGCCATAAGTGTTAGAATTGTGTGGTTAAATGATTAAATTTATTATGTTCCAATAGCTTAACAATTGAACAATATACACCCAAAATTTGATATTTACCGATTTTTATAATCTCACTTTTTGGCAAGATTTTTTTTTTTTAAGTTACAACAATGAAAAGGGGATATTATCTCATAAGTTAAGATGAAATATCAACTAAACAACATCACATTACATTGCTCTCTCTCTCTCTCTCTCTCTCTCTCTCTATATATATATATATATATATATATAATATGAAGAGATTTAATTGAAAAAAGATTGAACACAATGAAAAGATATTAAATAAATTGAAATTAGGTGGCCAAGAGAAATATAGCTATATAAGGAATAATTGAAATAAGAACAACATATATAACAACTAAGATATTCTACTCCACTAGTAAGTAAGGAGTAACTACTACTATGACATTATAATTCTCCTAAAGATTGTTCTGGTGCTGATAGTGGTGATGGCAATGGTTCTAAAGACGATGATGAAATTAGGTGTTGTATTGATAATGATAATGGGTTAGAGCATCCACAACAGTGGAGCTAAAAATTTAGCCTTTTAGCTCCACCAAAAGTTATTTTATCTATTTTACCTACACACATGCTATAGCAGTGGATCTATTTTAACTTTCAACACAATAAAATAATATAAACATCACAATAAAATAATATATCCCCTACAATAAAATAATATATCCCACTACCTAAAAAACATCCACAGCACCAACCACAACCACCTCTACCATCAGCCACAGCCACAACCACACCCACAACCACCACCACCACCACCATCGGCCACAACCACCACTCTACTTTGGCAACCACAACACAACATAGAAAAGAAAAAAAAAACAAAAACAAAAACAAAACCACAACAACAATCACAACCCCATCACCACCACTCACTACAAACCACCAGCCATGACAACCACAACCACAACCCACTGCCACTGCCACAACCACAACCATAAACCACAAAACTCATAGCCAAAATACACAAAACCCACTGCCAAAGCCAAAATCATCCACCACCACCACAACCAATATCCACAAACCCACTGTCAAAATCATCCACCACCACAGCCAAAATCAACCACCACAACCACCAAAGCCATATGAAAATACATAAAAATAAAATTAAAAAAAAATGAAAAAAACCCTCAATCACAGCAAAGAGAATAAAGAGATGGGCGGCAGCGGTGGCTTGAGGCTTGAGGAGGATAGTGTCGGCATGGGTCTGATCGGCGGAAGAGAAGTGGGTCTGAGGCGGATGGGTCTAATCAGCGTTGGGTGAGCGTTGGGATGGAGGTAGGGCTGTCCACGGGTCGGTCCGGGTCGGGTTTGTGCCCAACCCGGAACCGACCCGACCAGATCGGGTCTCCAAAACTTGGACCCGCAGCCGACCCGCCGAAGGCAGCGGATCGGGTGGTCGGATGTCATCGGGTTCCGGTCGGGTATTGGTCGGTTTCAGACTGTATGAATGGTCGCCGGATTTTACAAAAATCGTCGCCGGATTTTGCCAAAATCTTTGGTTTTTGCTGGATTTGACCGGATCTCAACGAGATCAGGCCGGATCTTGAAGAGATCTCGGCAGATCTCGAATAGATCCGGCGAGATCTCAACGAGATCAGGCCGGATCTTGAAGAGATCTCGGCAGATCTCGAATAGATCCGGCGAGATCTCAACGAGATCACGCCGGATCTCGAAGAGATCTCGGCAAGATCTCAGTGTAACTCGAGGAGATAGGACAAAATCAGACCGGTAACCACTCAAATCGGCGGAGAATAGAAATTCTGAAGAGTTTTCCGGTCGGGTCGGTTTTTCTCGGTTTTTCATGCTCAAACCCGTCAACCGACCCGCCGGTCTCGGGTTTTCTGGGCGAAGATCCGCTGCCGACCGTCGCCGGCATCGGGTCGGACGGTTTTCGGGCCGGGTCGGACGGATTGGGCGGGTTGATCGGGTTCCGGGTCTGCTTGGACACCCCTAGATGGAGGACTGGGTAGAGGCGTGGGTCGGAGGCATGGATCGGCAGCTTAGGGCTTAGGTCGACTTGGGCCAATGACGTTGAGGCCGGCGGAGGCGTGGGTCGGAGACGTTGAGACAAAGAGGTGAGAGTGACTGAGAGAGAGAACCACTTTTATTATTTTAATCGAGTCTGGGATTAAAATAATTTTTTTTTTTTTAGCTCTCATGAACAATGCACATCTATCTATAGATACACACTGTAGCAATGGAGCTAAAAAAAAAATTTAGCTCCACTGTTGGAGCATGCTTTTTGTGGTTGAGGAGCTAAAAAATACCAATATACCAATATAGCACCACTGTTGTGAGTGCTCTAAGTCTTTAACCGTGTACTAAAATAAATAAAAAGTCTTTAACCGTGAAAACAATTTTTTTTTTAATTATATAGTAGACTGTTTTAGTGTTTAACCATGATTCGATTTGTCAATAAATTTTTGTTTCTTTTCAATTCATCTATACTTACTATTATTTAAGGGGATTCCCCTGTTTGGATTCCTCATTTTTTAGTTCAAAAATGCCCCTATACCTCTATGTTTAAGTAAAGACAAAATTAAAGGACAATCTGGTAAAAATGCAACCCTAACTCTCACTAAAATATTGCCTAAAAAATAAGATCACTCTCCTATTAATTTTCAAATTGATTTATTCACTTAGATTTTCAAAATAAAAAATTTATATATATAAAATAAAAAAACACAGTTTTTTTTTCTACAAAATAGGACCACTAAAATAAAAATAAAAAATAAAAAAGCCTCATCAGATTATTATCTTCTATTGATTATTATCTTTTAACTTTTTTTTAGTTGAATAGCAGAAATTATCTTAAATTATTATTTTTTTTTTTTTGAAAAAGAAGGTAGAGTACTTAAAATAGAATTAAGGAAAACGAATGTTTCTCTCTTGTTTTTTTAAACGATACATTAGAAAGAATGTTGGTTTGTATTGTGTTAATTATACTTATCAGAGTTCTGATTATAACAAACAATATCAATAATTTTTTTACGCCCTTTCCAAACAAAATATTAGCTAGAATGGATACAAATTTAGGAAAACGAATTGTTATGTTTTTGGATTGAAACACACGCATAGCAAAACCTGGGAGCTGTTTTTTTTAAAAAAAATTTATATGAGAACTAGTTTATCTATTTGGATGACAGTCATTTGTGGGCAACATTATTCAAGCCTGTGGGTCTCACTGGTTTAATCTTCGATTGATACATGCCTGGTGGGTGCTGACTAGTACTACCCATCTCTATTTCCTACCATGCGGTTTTGCATTATGTCAATTAGTCATTCAATAATAAATGTAGCCTCATTATGTGGGGGCATTTATTTAACGTAGACGTTACATCTATTTAATATGGAGGTAACTGTTCTCTTAGTATACCAAAATTGGCGTCCCATTAACTAGATACTAGTATGGAGCGACGGGCATGGTTGGATTGGAGGCCAAGGTCCCTGAGTGAACTTGACCTTCTTCCTTTACAATGTTTGGTCAGCCCACGTTGTCAGTATCTTAGTTGGGTCTGATCCTTTGTTTCTTTCTCACCCCTTCTTTATGGGCTAGGGTCTGTGAGCCTTGTGTGAAATATTCGAGCTCCACAAATACCTTCTCAAAAATCGCTCTTAGACCATCCACAATAGTGGTGCTAAATAGCTATATTGTCAAGAAGCTAAAAACATTTACCTTTGGCACCACTACTGCAACATGTATTTTAAGTATTAGTGGTGTAGAAGCTAAAAAAATAATAATTCGTCGGCCAGCTCACCTACTGCCGAGACCCGTCTCCCTAAGCCCCATCGCCAATCTGTTCTGTTGGATCTTCATCTTCATATGTTCTGTTGGAGCTTGATTTTTGGGTTTGTCTTCAATTTGTGCTGGGTTTGTGTTTGTGTTTGTGTTGGGTTTCCGCCAACCCACCCCTTCCGCTAACCCAACTCGCCGACCCACGTCATGTTTGTGCTGTGTTGGTGATTTTTGATTTTGTTTATGATTGGTGATTTTGTTTGTGATTAATGATTTTGTTTAGTCTAGATTGAGGAAAAAGATTGAGGATTTGGCTTGGTGGTTTTTTTTCCCCCCTGCTGTGGACTATTGGTGGTGGTGGATGTTTGTGTTGTATTGGTGTTTTTTTTTTTTTTTTTTTTTTTGCTATGGAAGTTTTTATTATTATTCTAATGAGTTATTTGCATTATTTTAATCAAATAGTTAAAAATATAGATCCATTGATATTGGGTATGAAGAGGTAAAATAAATAAAGTGACTTTTGTAGGTGCCAAATAACTACATTTTTAGCTCAATTACTATAGATACTCTGCCAATTCTCCAAGAAAAATTCACTACCCAAAAATCCTAATGAAAGAGGAAAAAAAATCATAGAGGTACCCAATTTGAGAATTAGCAATACAGTTCCAAGTTTAAAATCATATAGTATTTTTATAATCTTACTTTTTGGCAAGATATTTTTTTAAAGTTATACCCCTCTCTCTCTCTCTCTTTCTCATACGAAAAAAATTTAATTGAAAAAGATTGAACACAATGAAAAGATAGCTTAAATGAATTGAAATTAGGTGACCAGGAGAAATACAAGGAACAATTGAAATAAGAACAAATAAATGACAACATATTCTACTCCACACTTTTTGATGAACAAGATATTCTACTCCACACTAGAGCACCCACATCAGCTCGTGGATAACTTTGCAAAATAGAAAAAAGTAACAAATTTTACACAATCTCAGCAAAAAAACGCCCATATCAGTGGGTGTAAACTTGTGCATAAATGCAAGTTGCTACAGTACCCATGCATATTTGCACGGGCACTATAGCATGTGTATATAATTTTTTAACAAAATTTTCTCTCTCCTCTCTGTACCTAACTCTCAGCTCCCTCTCTCTCTCAGGCGCACAACTCTCTCTTTCTCTCATCTCATCCATCTTTCTTCCTCTCATCAATCTTTCTTCCTCTAGCTTCTGCCGATCACCACTGACGTCGATCGCCATCACCGCCGATCACTCTTTATTCCTTTGTTTCTCGTTGTTTTTGGGTTGAATGGGCTTGATCAGTGGGTTTCAGGTTGAATGGGGTTGAATGTCTCTCGCCATCGCCATCGCCATCGCCACCGCTTGCCTTTGGAGGCATCGATCTTGTTTCTCATTCTTGCCATCGCCACCGAAGGCGTCGATCTTGTTGCTCAAGGTGAGGCATCGCTCTTGATAAATGAGTTTTGATCCATTTTGTTGGGTTTGTTTTTCTGGTTTTCTACCAATGGGTTGTGTGGATTCTGGTGTGATATCGATGTGGATTGTGGGTAGGGGTGTTCGCGGTGCAATACGGTGCGGTGCGATTTAGCTAAAACCATAACTACATCGCACCTTATTTTTGAGGTCACATGTGCGGTGCGGTGTGGTGTGATGTGATGTGGTACGATTTAAAGTTTAGCCAAAACCATAACCGCACCGCACCTCTTTTTTGCGGTCACATATACGGTGCGGTGTATAAGATGCAGTTTGAATTATTTGAAATTGATATATATTTCAAATTTTGGGTTTTTTCTACCCAGCCCGAAACTAATTTTTCCCTTTATTTTGGTCCAAGTTTTAAACTATTGAGCTAATTTTTCTTTATTTTGGGCTAGCTTTATTAATCAACACTTGCTAGGTTTATCAAAAAAATTTTTTTTTTTGAAAACTAGAGTTATTAAACTATTAATAATATATTAAATATTAAAAATAATTAAATATATTAATATACAAAGAGGGTGCGGTGCGGTACAATTTGTGTGGTTTTCTTATTATAAAACCGCAAACTGCACTCCACCATGCGGTGTGGTGCGGTGCACTATTATTTGCGGTGCGGTGCGATTATGCTATTTTGCAAGCGGTTTTTGCAGTTTATGCGGTTTGGTGAACACCCCTAATTATGGATGTGGGTCGATGGCAATGTGGCAAAGAAATGAATATTTTATTTGAATAAATGTGTATAATAGACAAACTGATGTGGGTGTTTTGTAAAAATAAGTGTGTAAAATAGAAAAAGTAGGTTTTAGATGTACAAAATGGAAAAACTTATGCACGAGCTGATGGGGATGCTAATAAGTAATAACTACTACTTTGACATTATAATTCTCCTAAAGATTGTTCTAGTGCTAATAGTGGTGATGGCAATGGTTCTAAAGACATGATGAAAATAGGGCATGGTGCTGATAATGATAATAGTGACGGTTCTGAAGGGGTCCAGTTGCAACTTGAGGCCCCAGGAAACCTTGCCCCACCCCATAAAAATCTATTTCTTTTAAATTGGCCCACAACTATTACAATTGTTTTTAATAAAACCTATTTCATTAATAAAAATATACTTGAAATTACAAATAAATTTATCCCATCAAATCAAACTAATTTTTAGCAAAAATTGAATAATATTATTAAAGTGTTTAACAAGAAAATATCACAACAAAAACAAAAATCTCATAATACAAAATCAATGCTTTAATAGTATATAAATTTGTTTATAATAAAAACAAAAGAAAGTTTTAAAAATTGTACCTTATTTCCAACCTTGCTAGAGAAAAAAAAGAGGTTGAAAGCCTTGTTGAGTAAAATAAAATACGCTGATGATATGATTGTTTAAATAATATGGTTTTAAGGTATGAAAAATTTACAATTTAACCCTTATTAATGCAGGGTGAGATAGGGATGGGGCGGATTGGGTCTAAAAAGTCTAAACCCACTCCCGCCCCGTCCTGTGGTGCGGGGCTAAAATCTCGCTCCATCCTTACCCCACCACCTTTGTAGGGTGGGGAAAACCCACATGGGACGAAGTAAGGAGGGGCGAGACGAGGCAAAATTGTCATCCCTATGCTGGGTGCACATTCGAACTAGAGAACCAAGACAGTACATATAATAATAATAAAGCAACAACTAATCCTTTGTTCATCATGCTCTAAACTAAACCTTCAATAAAGAGTCTACTTTTCTATTTTGATGATGAGTGAACATGAAAATCGGTGAATTATAATGAGATATATATATATATATATATAACTACAAGTCTTACACCTTAATGAGACTTTTAATATAACTAAAACTCAATTTTGTAATTCATATCATATTCTATCATGTACTCCCCCTGACTTTAAAATTCACTAATTTGTGTTCAACACAATTTCTAAATCAATTTAATTTTTCATTCATAAAATTAGAATATTTTATTAGCCTTTTGTAAGAGTCAAAAACAACCAACGACTTTTCAAGGAGATTGATATAAGATCTACACAACTAATTTTTAAAGGATGGGAAAAGATCCATAATGGGAAGTCTAAGCAACAGCTTAAAGAAGAAACGTGAACAAATCAAATGCATATATATGGGACTAAAGTTCCCTAGGTACATAAGATGGATTCAAAGGCTAAAAGCTCACGAGGCTATCTTTCCAATTTCTCTTTCTCTCTCTTGTTCAAGCCTAATCTATTTCTCCAATTTTTTTGAACCCCTAACCTTGTTCCTCTTCTCCTCCTTTTATAGAAATCTCACCCATTTTCCCCTCTCCCCAGTTGGCTTATTCCCAACTAGATTTGGAGGTACTTGTCCCATCATCCCTCTATTCTACTACTTTTTGATCATGAAAGAGGACTTTTGAGGGATTTCTACTGTTCAGACCAGTCATTCAATATTTAATGTGACAAAGACTAGGTGAGAAAGCTTATTAATGCGGAGGTGACTGTTCCATTGGTCCTTATCTGTTCCTTGTGCTTCTCGAGACGAGTCTGAGGAAATGTGGCATCTCAGTTTAGAAGAGGACTGGTCAGTTGTGGTTCCTTTATTACTTGCCAAAAGAGAAAGTTCTACCCATTACCTCGATAATGAACCTTGGGAAAGGAAGTTAGCTCGAACTTCCACGGTAGTGGGCGTAGAAGGTTTCCCAAAACTATTTCATCCACATATTTATCTTGGGCTAGGCCCATTTTCTTTAAAAAATAATCTATTGGGCTTTTGGTTCTCATCTTGAGCTCACATTCATCCCCCCACACCTTTAATCGTGTACTAGAAAAAAAAGTCTTTAACCGGGAAACATTTTAAAAATAAAAAATAAAAATAAAAATAAAAATAAAAGAAAAAAGGTAGAGACAGTTTTTCAATATTTTTTTTTTCCTCAATTCATTAGTATTATTTTATCGATATCTATTGATTATTATCTTTTCAATTCATTAAATTATTATTTTTATCCATGTCTTCTATTGATTATTATCATTTAACTTTCTTTTAGTTAAATAGCAAAAATTATATTTTAAATTTGAAAAAAAAAGAAGGTAGAGCACTTAAAATAGAATTGTTTCTCTCTCTCTCTCTTCTTTTTCTTTTTCTTTTTTCTTTTTTTTTTTTTTTTATAATAAACGACGGATTAGAAGAGTGTTGGTTTGTATTGTAGAATTCTTATTATAACAAACAATATCAAAAATAAAAGTAAAAATTTACGCCACCTCCAAACAAAATATTAGCTAGAATGTAGATACAAATTTAGGCAGACGAATTGTTATGTTTTTGGATTGAAACACGTATAGCAAACCTATGAGCTTGGTTTATATATATATATATATATATATATAATATATATCAGAACTAGTTTATCTTTTAGGATGACATGATCACATGACAGTCATTCGTGGGCAACATTATCCAAGCATGCGGGTCTCACTGGTTTAATCTTCCTTTGATACATGCCCAGGTCCAGGTGGGTGCACCTCTATACCGGCCATGATCCTTTAAAGTACTCCTTTTTAACATAAAAATATAGGTAACCCCCTTTAAGATACTACAAACCAGAAATATTAACTATTATAATGTAGGGAAAATGTATAATAGACCCATTAGGGTCCCACTCTTTACACTAAAGTTGGCAGACAACAGAAAATGGTCTGGCCCAATAAGTTAAATGATCCGTTAAGTAATGAATCTTCCCTCTAATTTTCTGTAATAAAGATAAGGAATCAGATACTACAGGAACAGAAATGTGAATCATTTTACTTAAAAGATAATCCAAAGTACATTCCACCCTTCAGGGCCTAATCTCATTACACTAGCATTAGCTGTCAAAGTTCACCGAAATTTCATAATGTCAACCATCTACTTAGCTATCAATTAATATATTTTTTTCTTTTTTAAATCCTATTACCACTGGAATAAAGAAAAGTCAAAGGAATTTGTATTGGAATGTGTACCTCTGACATTTCATATGCTAATAATCCTTGCCCGAACTGAATCCAAATCTGGCACTTTCTTGATGCTGTAAGAACACAATGATGTTAAAACAGCAAAATCAAAGGTCATCTTTTCCTTTCATGAAAAAATTACAAGGAATAAGATTCAGCTAAAAAAAAATTACAAGGAATAAGCGAAGAACAATTCACATTGCTAGGACAAAACAAGTTTAAATTTTTTACAGTTTGCTTCGATAGAGAGAGCCCGGAGAGTAGTAGAGGGGAAGGAGAAGGGTTTAATGAAACTTGTTTGGGTGTTTTTAAAGGGAGGGAAAGGGGTTTGGAGGGGCTCTAACTTCTACACTCTCATTTTGAATTCCCCTAAATTGGATAGATTAGGAAGGGAAGTAGAGTGGAAGGGATTAAAAATATTTAAAATGTCAATTTTGCCCTTAATATGTCAAATTATATTTATTTCTTTAAAATTAATAAGATAAGATCATAATTGTCAATTTATAAGAAATTCCCCTCCCCTCTCCTCTCCTTACTTAATTTTTAAAAAATCAAAACAAAAGTGAGGGATATCTATACCCATTCCCCTTACTTAATTTTTAAACATCTAAATATGGTGAAAGGGGTAACCATTCCTCTCCAGTCTCATTTACTCTCCTCTCGTTACTTAATTTTTAAAACATCCAAACAAGGTGAAAGAGTAACCATTCCCCTCCAGTCTCATTTACTCTCCTCTCCATCCCCTCCTTTCCTTGTACTCTCCTCTCCTTCCAAACATAGTGTTAGGAACCATGTCACAATGTAAATGATTCCAAATGACTCATGTGTCAAAGCCTCGTTGTGGTAGAAAATAAAGAATAAAGAAACCATAGAACTCCGAAAAAAACTAGCAATCAAGGAAATAAAATTTTAACTTAGACACAAAGCAAATAAACCTAAGGTATTTTTAATCTCTTAGATAATTCTATACTAATACCAAAATACACTTAATTCATAGGAGATGTTGCAACTACAATTTTGTCCCTGAATAAAAAACTAAACATATTTTGTAAAATAAAAACCCAAATTTAAAAAAAGATTTAACCAAGAATACCTATGACTGGATGTTTAAAACCATACAAATTTTTCTTTAATTGGACTTCACACATTAGCCTGATAAAATATATCTTGAATGGAAAAAATTCCGATATCAAAACAAATTAGTCTTCCTGAATTGAAGAAGTAATGCAGCATCCTTGGTTTCCATCCTGAATCACAGCCTCCTCTATGTCCACTACGTGTAACTTGAAAAGGTGAATCTTGACCTACTATCCAAATGCTCGCTAGCTATGTTACTAAACTCAAGATGTCTTAGTCTACCTTTGAGAGAGACCAACTTCGACCCTTTTTTTTAAATATATAATTCAGTAGTTAGGGAGGGGGGGGGGGGGGGGGGGGGTGGGGGGGGGGGGGTGTTGAGGTGATTTGAACCTAGATGTCTCCTTTGGAAATACCAGGAGATGCCCACCAATTGAGCTAAAAGACTCCTGGCCAGAGACCACCTTTAACCTACCATCCTTACTACCTACTTAGCTAACACCTTAGCCAATATACCAATAACTTGTACTGTTGTACACCGCAACCACCTTCATGAAATTCATGCAAAATCCTAATAACATCTTCCTTGGCCTCTTCAGCAGCATTAAAAGAAAACCTTAGTAATTCCATTCACACATGAACTTTTATCCCCATTCATATCTCTAAGAGCCCAAAAAACTTCTCCCTAGAACAGCCTAACCACCCGTAATCTCCACATGTATGGACGAGATCTTCACATAAGATCTCACAACTTCTTCTAGATATAACTTCTTATTAACAAAACAATCCCTTCCTTCCACAGTTGAATTAATCATCAGACTTCCAACAAAATTTACTCCTACAGAACTTTGCCATTGCAATGGAAAAGGTTATTATCCATATAACCTTCCAAAAGACAAATCCTTCTACAATTATTTAAAAAAATTAAATAAAAATAAAAACACCAATCCTCACAAGATTCCAAAGAAATTATCTTCTTCTTTTTTCAAAAAAATTGTATCCTTTTAGCACTCTTTTGACCACATACCCTTAACTTTTGCCTCAACAGACCTCCATAGTAACAGCAACACAATATATGCTCTTACAAGGAAATCCACCCTCTCCAGAACCCAAAACACCTTTTACTTTGAGTTCATCCCAGATTGCAAAATCCTACTTTGTCTCTAACAAATCACATCATCCACAAAGTCACACTCAAACACATAATATTAAAAATAAAAGATAGCATCTAGAGTTCCAACTTCCAATCCTAAATAACTTTCATGTGTATCAGGTTCCAATGCTTCATGCCTCCCAAATAAAACCATATTACTCACTAACAATGTGCTCTTATCTCATGTATAGAAAAAAAAATCTGGAAAAAGGCTTGCCAAGGCTCCTCGCACCGCATTTGCTGCAAGAAAAAGGCTTCCACCAAGACTACCTGAACGACTTTTCCAGAAAAAGGTTTTTCCTCATGTACTTGCCTTTAATACCTTTTTTAGAGAATTACCAACCAATCATAATACCTTTTGTGAGAAGATTTTAGCTTTTGATCCAAGTCCCCCCAAATCCAAATGAACAAATTAAATTACAAAATCAAGTATAAGTCCCAGAGTCAATCCAAGTTCAAACAAGAACACCAATAAGGCATTATATCAGGTTTATAATTTATGACATATGGCCTGTTAAATTAACTTTTTTTTTGATAGGTAATAACAAATTTATTGATAATAGAAGTACAATGGATTTACGATAGTAAACTCATTGCACTGAAAAAAAAATACAAACCAATCAAAAAGAAAGACTAGCAGAATTAAGAAAATCAAACAAAGAATGACAATGCGTAAACCCCCAAATACGAGACCACTCAAACAAAGTCCTAAGCAGCAAAGACTTCACACAATCTACAAGTCTCTCAATATCCTCAAAAGTTTGGGCATTGCGCTCCTTCCAAATTAACCACATAAGACACGCTGGAACCATATTCCACACATTTGAAGTGTGACTCCCTAACCAATTCCACCATGCAGAGAGAAGAAAAACAACGTTCTTCGGCATCACCCACTGAACGCCAAACAAACAAAGGACTTCACTCCACAAGGTATGAGCATACTTACAATGGATCAATAAGTGATCCATAGTTTCCTCTTCACATCGACAAAGGCAGCACCAATTAACAAGAGGTAAATGCTTCTTAACAAGGTTGTCTATAGTAAGAATCCCACCCCTAGCAGCTGTACATAAAAAGAAAGCCACCCTTTTAGGGACCTTAACACACCATATGCTCTTCCAAGGAAAAGACACCAACGGGGCTGCTAGCAATGAGAAATAGAAAGAGCGCACATCAAAAACACCACTACGATTCAATTGCCATATCATGGTGTCATCACTCCCTCTAGGTAGCTTGGATGAGATATGCGCAAAAAAATCATAAAAGATCCCTGTCTCCCAATCCTGAAAAGCACGACGGAAACGTAAGTTCCAACTTCTACCACCCCCATCCGGTGCATAGTCAACCATATCAGAAATCATAGCTGACTTATCCATAGCAATAGCAAACATAGCCGGATATAAATCTTTCAGGGCAGTAGGGCTACTCCAAGGGTCATACCAAAATCTGATACGAAAACCCTCACCTGCTGCATACAACACATGACCAAAAAAGCTCTCAACCCCCTTCCTAATGTTCTTCCACATACCACATCCATGCGTCCCTCTAACAACTCTAGTACACCATCCCCCACTGGCCTCCCCATATTTGGAAGCTATAACTTGCCTCCATAAATGTGTGACCTCATTCCCAAATCGCCATAGCCACTTCCCAAGCAAAGCTTGGTTAAATAGCCCAATCTTCCGGATCCCCAAGCCACCTACCTCCACGGGCCACACAACTTTCTCCCACGCAACAAGTGAGAATTTAAAAACATCATTAGATCTCCCCCAAAGGTTAAATTAACAAAAGATATATAAAGTAAAACACATATTTTATATATGAGTGATCAATGTAATTAGACTCATCTTTTGCAAATGAATCTGCTTAGGTTCAAGTTTGATCTGATTATAATCAAACTTAATGGGAAGGAAATTACATTGGAAAGCCTAGTTTATAGAACAATCAAATTGTAATTTACTAATAAGAATTGGAACTTCTTTCCACCAGTTTACAGCCCTACATTAAGTTATGGATCTCTTAAGTTGGCTTTGTCAATCTAATGAAAAATACTCATTTATCTTTTCATGTCCTAAGACCTATGTCACACCAATATTCAGGTGCTACGTTCTCATCACAAAAACATGTTATAAAAGAGAAATATGCTAACCCACTTGTACATGATATCGCCACCAGGTGTTAACTTCCTGTAGATCCAATCTGGAACCAGATTTTCAAGAAGTCCAATCTGTTCTTCAACTTCTCCTGAAAAGAAGACAAGAAATTTCATCAATAATCAATTTTTGAAATAAAATCCTCTACTACTGGAGCACCATTGTACATACCTCTCTCAACAATATCAAAACTATTCATTATTATCTTGTGCACAAGCTCCTCTTTTGTTATTGCACAGCAGTTGACTGACTTGAATATTTGGTAAATCAGAGCAACTAGGTCAGGCAAGGAAGAAGACATCTGCTGGACCGCTGTTACACCTGCTATACTCTTCTCACAAACCTCATCAAGAAATCCAAGGCTCTTGACCTATAATAGGAAAACTCTTTAGTTGAAAGTACAGGATAAAAAAAATAGTAGAAGAGAGAGAATTATTCATTATTATAAGAGTTACTCATGTTTAAGTTTATATTAACTTGTTATCTTATATTAGCGTCTAGGCATTCTGGTAATCTTGTCATATAACTCCAATATAAATAAGTGCAAAGGTGAGGGACTAATTGATCAAACCCAACACCTTTTTTTCTACTCTTTATGTCTCTCTCTGTATCATTCTTCTCTCTTAACCTTAATCTTTCATATTTTACACCACCTTAGTATTAGAGCCCCAATCCAACCATAAAACGCACTAACACAATCCAGAGATCATTGTAAGATGATAGAAGTATGCTGTTGGTGGCTCATTGGTTGAATCTGATTATTGTTTTGGTTTGATCGGCGTGTATTACTACATGTGACTTGGGTTTTTGTCATATTTTAAGTTGTTTGAGTTCCATATGACTGAAGAGAAATCTTTGTCCTGGCTGAGGACAAAAAATCTTTGATTAAATAATATACCTAAATCGATTACCTCGAAGAAGTTGAATGGTTTAAATTATTTAGCTTGGGCACGTGCTGTGAAAGTTCTTCTGCGTGGGAAAAATTAATTGATATATAAGATGGTTATAGCATAGTATAAAACCCCACATCACCACTACAGTTGAATTTTATTACTCTGATAAGAATTTGGAAGTCTGTTGTAGAATCTTTTTTGCAACAGAGTAATGTTTCACAGGTTTATGAGATTTACGAGAAAAGTTTCACAGCTAAGGTGAGTACAGTATCTCATAGCTTTAGGTAACTTGCTAAAGGTGAGACAAAAAGATAAAAGTTAGCTTATTATCAAATAAAAAAGCTAGTTTTGTTGTTTATTTGGAAAAATGGGAGACAAAAAGCAAAAAGCTGGAAACAAAAGCAAACTTGCCAGACGGACAAACAGTTTGGAAACAATTGCCTGATTTCTACAGTACTCTTAAAAAATAGTGGGATCAATTGATAATAGTACTCTTTATGTCCCTGATTTTCCCTTTAGTTTGTTTTCTGTTAACTAATTGACTGAAACCTTACATGTGTTTTTTAGGACCATAAGTTCAATTGACAGCATAAGACTAGAAGTTATTCTTACCAAAAATTCTTAAGTCTATCCAGAGGCTTTAGGATTATACAAAAAGAATTGAATATGTTATTTAGATAAACCAATCTTTTTCTAAAATCATAAAATTAGGTTATTGAAGTTCAAAATCAATTCCGCACAGATCTGAAACACCTCTTAGCTTTGGACCATCTAATTAAATAAAATTGATTAGATATTTATAGTTATTACTAAGACTATGACCATATTAAACCCGCACTGCCCAGAATATTTTAAGTTGCACCCAATAGATAAGTTTTCTTCAAGTAAACTAGTGATTTTTCTACATAATTAGACACTGTACAAAAATCATGATTTACCATGTCCAGAAGTAGCCATTAAATTGGGAAAGCATACCATTACCTATCCCAACTAAAACACTTAGTTTTGTCACTCACTATATCCCACACTTAGTTTTGTCACTCACTATATCCCCACACTTAGTTTTGTCACTCACTATATCTCAGTCCATTTATTATGAACCTAGAACCAGTTACTTTCTATCAAGAGATAAGAGATTGAATGAGTCAAAGACACCACATTCCACCATTGAGATATGGGAAAAACAATATGGTTCACAGATTATGAAATAGAAAATTCAAGCAGATCATGAACGACAAGTTTCAGGGTTGGAGAGAAGCGTACCTCTTGCAGCAGTGGCGGAGAACATGTGGCATTTGCACCCTTGAATGTTACTTCTGTAGTATGATGAATGTTATCAATTACAACATTGTTGCAGCCTGACTCATCCACAATGGAATCAAATGCAGTCTTTTCACCTTCCAATTGCGAGAAGTCTAGAACCCTTTTTGCAGGCTTATTACATAATGTCAACTTTTGGCTGGTACTGGTCTTAAGCTTGTCCTCACAACTAGGCATTGATATCTTTGGCGTCAACTGTGCAGGCGTTTCTAGAATCAAGGGATCATCAGATGAGGCAAGTTTGACAAGAGGAGTACTTAAAGGGTTCGTCTGCTGTGCAGGGGAGTTGAAAATGGTTGATATGGAGCTGGTACTATGAGATTCCTTCTGTTGCCCACCTCTGATATTTGGGTTAGTTACACCGTCAGATTTGGAACATAATCCAGAATTTTCCATCTCCTGCACACTTGTACTATCTTGGTTAATCAAATTATCAGATCTGGCAGACAACAGAGTTATTGGAGATTCTAAGAGCTGAGTTTTTTCTGTTTCAGCACCAACAGCCTTCTGAGAGAAGTGTCTGCTTAAAGATGGATATGGATCAAAGTTTTCTGACAACAGCTCACATTCAATGGAAGTTGATTGAGATTCTATTACAGAATCTGCAATCAATTGCTCTGGACTTAAGGTCTGTTTTCTTTTGCTAAAAGGTTCTGGCAACATGGCCTCTGGAACATCACAAGCCTTCCCCCCCCCCCCCCCACCAAAAAAAAAAAGTCAGCTCATTTCTTTGAGCATTTAAATGCAATATGAACTGCTACACACTCTATTATGTATATTTTAATATAAATTGGATAAAATAATCAAAAACAAACATGGAACAAAGTCTCAAAAATGTATTGATAAGCTAACAAAAGCAAACATGCAGAGAGTTAATCTTGACGCATTGAACAGAACTACAATACTAAGGACAACTTAATTAAACTGATTTCAAACATTTGTTATATAACACAATCATTTAATCATTACTTAGCCATGAAAGATATGCCTATATGTAGTGTATATATCACTTAAATTACTACACACTACAAAATCATATATCTTGGACAAGCTTCTCAAGTTGATCCCGAAACCCTTAAACAAAACCACAATAGGGTTAATTTCAAAAACTAGATACAACAGCACAGTTATTTAATAATTACTCAACCATAAAAGATACGTTTATATGTGGTGAACTTATTTTTTCAGCCTGCCTGTCACCTATATATTAGTGCACTTTCACATCTTCCATTTTGTACAATCCAATTACCATCCGCCAGAAAAGTCATATCAACTAACTTAATTCCCCAGAAATTATATTAGTCCCAAAAAAGAAGTAGCAGCAATCTGTCAACTTGTTCTTAGATTCTCATTTCAAACCTCTAGTATTATCAGCATGACAAACATCAATACTAATCTAGAATATAGAGTCAGAGCAATACCTTAGGTTGCTTGGTAAAGAAACTAATAAGCCTAGAAGCAAAAAGTTGATGCAGGGCAAAAAAATCAGATTGTTCACAGTGACCTTCTATAACATCAAATAGCAAAGAGATCTTCATGTCAGGCTTCATGCATAAGGTTTTCTTGTCATGCACAAGAATCTTTTCTATCTGAATGGCTTCAGGAAGTATATATTTTATCTGAGCAAGATGGCTGTACGTGAATTTTCTGAAAAGGAAACAGTAAAAGTTTTATTCATCAAAGAAAGGTATAAACTAAATGATAAAAACATTAAATGAGATCAGGAAACTAATTGCTACACAGATTTCCTTGCAAAAAGTACAACTCTGAGGGTTATCTGTGCTTAGGAACAGCATAAACAACACTCCCAAGTTTAAAACCACAAGCCTATTCTAAATGACAAAAAAATACAGCAATAACATATTATTGGTTCTGGTGATGTACAAGAAACTTTCAGAGTGAACCTGATATATTCTTATAAGCTTGGAATAATACATCTTTACTGGCTAGTCAAGATGACAAAACCGTTTACGAGGCAAGCATAACATCCTCCTTTGTGAAAATAGCCCTTAAATCGGGTTCCAAACGTGTGGATGGATAAATGATATATTTAATATTTCATAATAAAAAAACTTATATTTCACACTTTATAATTAAAAAGCATTTTCTTCTAATAAGTGAGGGAACCTCATTTTGTCTTTTATCTATTTCATATAAACCTCATTTTTAGTGCTCAATGGACATGAGATTGCAGTGCCTTCCGCCTTCATCTGTTTGCATTAGGCAATAAATGCACATACATAAACATGGACAAATGAATCAAATAATGAATTTGACTCTACTATATTTAGGATATTTTCTATTAAATAATCTTAAGCATTCACAATTTTTAAGAATTTTCCCTCATCATCTTGAGATATAGGAACAAGCAGCCATGCCACCATGATCCTTTCAAGTACTCCTTTTTTACATAAAAATATAGGTAACCATAAAATGTTCCTTTAAGATGCTAGAAACCAGAACTATTAACTATTTTAATGTAGGGAAAATGTATAATAGACCCTCTTGGCCCTTTAGGGACTCACTCTTTACGCTAAAGTTGGCAGACAACAGAAATGATCTGGCCCAATAAGTTAAATGATCCGTTAAGTAATGAATCTTCCCTCTAATTTTCTGTAATAAAAATAAGGAATCAGATACTACAGGAACAGAAATGTGAATCATTTTACTTAAGAGAAAATCCAAAGTACATTCCACCCTTCAGGGCCTAATCTCATTACACTAGCATTAGGGGGGCCATGTACACATATATACGACTTAAATAGCTCTAACCACATTTAGATCCAACATATAACTAATTCTAGAAGAATAAATTGAGAAAAATGTTGATATCCATCTTCAATATGACAAAACAAAAATGCATATGAAATTATATATATATATATATATATATAAGTAAAGATGCTTTATTAGGAGAAAAGACTACTTTATGTTCACAATGATAAACACAAAGTAACCTAAAAGAATTACAAAATAATTATGCACAAGAATGAAGCGATTCTGTGAAATCTAAAATTGAAATGCTACTAATAAGACTCCAGTAAGACTCCACACACAAAACCAATCATCTCATTTATAGTTTTACTCTATCTCACTCATGTAAGGGGTCATCAATCCATTGTGGTTTAGATTACCACACCTCATGAAGCAGAAGTCACTAGTTCAAATCCCCATCCCCGTCCTCCGGGGCCCAAAACTTACATATCAACGTAACAAGGTTGTAAATTAATTACCTTTTAGTAAGAACTTCCACCTGAGCAGAGACATTTTGGAAAGTAGGCAATTTTTTACACAGAGTGAGCAACCTAAATGAACAAATCATATGATTGAAGAACTCCGATATGTTCTTATAGCTGAAAATTGAGGAAAGATCCCAAATATTAGAACCAAAAAAAAAAAAAAATCTTTAAAACAATAAAAGAAAATAAAGACATGCATCCATTGAAATTAAGGTGCCCACTTGTCTGGAAGTTTTACTTCTCCCTCCTCGATTTTGTGTGAAGGCTCATTAGTCTTCTCTGGCGTCTGACATGCCGGCTTAAGTTCCAAATTCTGGTTTGGAATAATTCCTAGCTTTTGCACAGCAGTTGAATTTTCTGGACATGTACTTTGATCCATTCTTTTAACAGTAATACATACATATAAATTAAGTGGCAGAGACAAGATTAGAGGAGGCAATAAGAAAGGTGAAAGATAAAGCAAATCACAACCCAGTTCTACAAAAATTATTTGCTTAGTTTCATTAAGTTCAAAGCAATTTTTACATATCAAAAAAGAAAAATTCAGAGCAATTTTTTTATTTTGCTTATAGCACTAGCCCTACATTAATTTTATTTAATAAACAATGAGAATAACTCAACTCACACCGTAATAATCAACAAGAATCTGGGGTATTAGGCAAACAAGAATCAAATTAGAGCACCCTATTAAGGAAAAAAGTTGAAAGAAACCCTAGAAAAATAAATAGATTTTCATTCTATCGAACAAGTTTTTTTTCTACAAAATAAGCCCAACCAAATTTACCAAGATTAGTTTTCGATACAAAGAAGAAGTAGTAAACCCCCGCCCCGCGCACCCAAACACAATCAATCTGATATATCCAAAATGTGTGTGTGTGTGTGTGTGAGAGAGAGAGAGAGAGAGAGAGAGTGATCTGAACCTGTTGAAACTCCTGGGTTGAATTGAAAACTGAAACCCCAAAAAGGAATTCTTATTTTTAGAGGTTGAAGCTGGGGAGGAGGGAGGTGGAAAAGTTAGAACTTTTGGAAGCAGCTGCAGCGCAGGCGAGGGGGAAAATATTTCAAATTTATATATAGATGCCTGATATCTACTGATACATACCAACTTCATTGCACGGGTGGAACTTATTACATGCGTGTGGGATGAGTATCTTTTTTTTTTTTTTTTTTTTTGAGTTTAATCTCGTAATTTTAAATTTAATTAGCCTTATTACACGTGCTTTGAGCATCTTACAAGATTCTTTTTTTATTTTGAATTTAATGTAATTTTTTAATTTAAATTTATTTATTGTTAGTGAGATTATAGAGGAATGAATTTTTAAAGAACTAAAATTTAGGATTTGAAATTAAGTAAACTGCTAAGTTTAGTGTGTGCGAGTTTTTAGGAAAACAAATGTATCAAAATTGAGATATTTAAGAGAAATAATATGTCCACAATATTTTCACAACAAATTATAAGTGGCAGGTTGAACCAATAAGTCAATAACAATTAATCACCTATAATTTGTTGTGAAAATATTGTAGACGTAGCGTCTCTCTTCCTTATTCTTTATAAAAAAAATAGTGTTAAAATTTTAATTCAACATAATTTAAAAAAAAAACCAGAGAACTTTTTTTTTTTCTAAAAATTAGCACACTCTCTGTTTAAATATATTTCACGCACGTTTAATACATTTTTTTTCCTAAAAACTAGCACACACTAAACTTAGCTGTTTATTTATTTTCAAATCCTAAATTTTAGTTTTTTAAAAGTTCATTCCTTTGTAATCTCACTAACAATAAATAAATTCGAATTGAAAAATTACATTAAAGTCAAAATAATAAAAGAATAGTCTTATTGCATGTGCGAAACTCATGTGATGAGGCTACTAGAGATTAAGTCTATTGTTAACGAGGTTACACGGGAAGGGATTTTTAAGAAGTTAAAATTTAGGATTTTGAACAAGAGTAAACAGATGGGTTTTGTGTGTACTAATTTTTAGGGAAAAATGTATTAAAGGTGTATGAGATATATTTAAATAAAGAATGTGCTAATTTTTAGGAAAAAAATTTATTTGGTAGTTTTTTGTTTTTGAATTTTGTTGAATTACAATTTTAAGTTTTTAACGCAATTTTTATTTTTTAGGAATAAGGATTATTTAATTAGATTATGGGTATTTTTGACATTTTTTAAAGTTATAACTAACTTCTTGAAACAATACTTTGGTTTTAGTCAAGTGGTGAGCAATATGAACCGTCTGGTATTAGTTTCTTTATCATCAAAACTCACCGTTTTTACTCTCAAGAGAAAAGAGACGAGACAAAGTCGCAGAGTGCGAAAAAAAACAAGGAGAGAAGAGCGAGAAAGAAAAATGAGTGAGACATAGAGATGTACATGGGCATGGCCTCTTACACTGATTGAAAAGTTTCAAGATTTAAATTTTCTTACTTTAATTTTTAGTTTTGATAATTGAAATTGGTGATATGAGGAAACAAAAATTACACTAAGCCTAACCTAAATGATGAAGTCTTACGATTTTAGTTTTATATTTATGCTGCTTGTTCCTTATTAATTTCCTTTGGATTGTGTTTAGTTATTAAGTGTTAATACTCTCTTATTTTCGGATTCTTTAATCTTTTGGATTTATTTTTTTTTTTAAATAATTCTTTCTAATACTAGAATTAACATCCCTACCATTTTATTTTTATAAGCAAATGTTAACAAACATCATGCGATACTTATTAAGGTTGGACTACTGTTGGTCTCACTTAATAAAAAAATTAGATAAATAGAAGAAAATGATATAAAGCTGACCTCTCAACATATGTTAATATTTCTTTTTCCCTATGAAATTGCCCCCACAACCTATAAGGTTGCTAAAAAAATGACATAAGGCTGGCTGTTAACGTGCATCTTACGGTGCTCATACATATAGAATTTGCAGTACTAAGAAATTGCATGAAACATGTTTTTATAAGATTTTCTAATTTGATTGCTATAGAATGTACTGTATTTTTTGAAATGATTTGGTGTAAACCTCTGATGATTCATTAACACGCCCCCTCCTCAAGAATTGTTTTACTTTTTTATTAAGGATGGTAATAAATAAATAAATAAATCCATCTCTAATCCAAACATATAATCTTTGATGTAATATGGTCTCTACATCTACTAATGAAATTTCATTTGTTGAGATTCAATTAGAGTTTCACCAGCCACGTGGAAATGATCTAAAGAATTTTTTTTCACATCAAATAAAGAGTAAAGATCCTCTTAAAATAGGGTTGCCTATAATATTAAGCATTATGTTGGTATAAGTATGCATTTTATTATGTTACTTGTATGCTTCTTATAAGAAGAAATGTTTTGCTCATTTTTGCCACTGTGGTACATTTCTAGTATACTTAGTTGGCTTTTATTCTTAATAAAATTTCTTACATTATTTAATATATATATATATATATATCAAATAGTTTTATTTTATTTATTGGTAATAATCTTTATTAATGCAAAAACTTCCAAGTATAGGGGTATAAGAGTGCCTGACATCAGCTTCACAAACTACAATGTTCAACCAATTAAATATCACATAGTTAATTTGTGATTCTTGTGATTATAAAATCACGAACATAATAATATATGTCTACACTTTAAGATACGATTAACAGTCTTTAACCTATGTTTAGCAATATGTTTACAATTTCAGTAAGTTATTGTTTATGCTGAGAATGAAGTCATTCTCAAATATGATAATGAGTTGGTAGGAGCTTCTTGTCCCATGGATTCAAACAATTTCAAAACAATAAGTTCTCAATCAGATGCTCCATAGCAACTCCGTGAACATACTTGGGTGATGTAAGTATTAACATCTGCAATACTAGAAGTATCTATATTGAAAATGTTTTTAAGTGGATTAAAGAAGATTATGCTTGGATTGATTTTTCTCATAAGCTGTAGACATTTGTGAAATGTCCTTGTTGTACTTTGCATCTTATGGTAGTTATGCTTTATACACCCCTAACCAATATCATTTCCTCATGCTACAACTAAATAATTATTTGTTTCCTTCCATTAGGACTTATACCGATTGGTTTGGATTGATTTTTCTTGGAAGTTGTTGACATTGGCGATATCTGTCCTTGTTGCACTTTACAATTTGTGGTATTCAAGCTTCATACACACCTTACCCCATTTATCATAACCAATATCATTTCCTCATGTAACAAATTTATTTATTCTCATTTAACTTCCTGGAAGTTGTGGTCTTACTTGAGACCCCTGTGAGGAGGTGTTATCTTCAGTATCTTGTGTTTCGGATGCATGTAGCATCACGCTCACAACAGATGGGTTTCATAGATCAACATGTTGTGAGTTTGATGTTGCATCTATTTGAATCATTTGATACTTCTGCCCTTGCTGGACGCAAATGCCATTGGCCTTTTGCCTTATGAATAAAAAAGAGTGTACCAAGCTTACAATGAGCACTGTATAATCCGGAGGCTTAATGCATATATATCAGTGCTCACCAACATCGACAACTTGGTAGTGCAGCCATCCTTTTAACTGTACTCGTCCATGTAAGCATATGGTCTTTCTTCCTCTTCTAGTTAAACTTTTACAAACCATGAGGACTTGCAGGGCCAAGCATTAAACAGTGTTTTATCAGAATGTCAGCACTGTTAAACAAGTCTGCAGTTAATAAAACCAGGCTAAAATTATGAAGTAACTAGCTATATGAGTTTGCAATTAAACTTAAAAAGTTTGTTTCCAATGATGGTCTTAATAATAACCAACAGGTCCATTAAATCAATACAAGGATAAGAAACCTGAAAATTCTAAGAAAACATAACTAACAATTACAAATGAAAAACTGACTCAAAATTGCAAAAACCATAAATTTCAGACTTATGGGGCATACAAATAATAACAATTGCAGCTGTTTAAATTACAAATACAAATATTTTACTCACTGTCAGAAACTACTGTAAAGGGGGAGCAATGACGTTGAACGCAGAAACTAACTAAAATGCAACTTCCTGCAACTTCATCTTATCCCCAATGTGTAAAGATGTTGGAACTCCTCTTCTTAGAAAAACTACATGCAATAAAATTCTTCTATACTTGGAACTCTCCTTTTTTGTTTCTTAAAAAAAGAGCAAGGCTGAAGTTGAACCTTAAATAAGTAGCTAGGAACCTGCAGAACAAATAAACCAAAAGGTTACAGCTAAGCAATTGATGCTATAAAGACATCATATTGAATTTCATATCGTGACATGACAAAACAAAGTTGGGGAAAAAAATCAACAAATGTAAGATATATATATATATATATATATTTATATACTCATTGTTTTTCTTTAATGTGGACAAATAAGATATCCTCTATCAGTTCAGCAGACTATGATATTTAGTTGAACAGCCAATACTAATACTTGAATAAATAGCAAGGGGGCAAGTGTTTAGGTGTCTCAAATTATACCTCCTAGCCCTTCAATAACAAGGTGGAAGGTAAAGTTGTGGATTAAAGCAACCACATCCAAGGACTCAGGAAACGAGCAGTTTCTAGTGGTTCGTTAATCTGAAAGCATTCACTGCAAAGGTTAGAGCTACAATGGATGCTCTGGTATTATTTACGGGAGGTAGATAAACAAATAATATAGAACTCTATATATGAAGATGAAAGGATAGCAAGAAAACTTCTGGTGCTTTCAGGCTCTCACATATTTCATTTTGACTCCCACAGGAATTGAATAATCAATATTGACCAAGTAAATGCTACGATTAGTTATAATTTACTGGTGAGACATCTGCATGAGGCTGCATGTGAAAAAGTAAATGCTAGGAGGAAAATTTTTCTTTCAATTTTGCCATGCTATTAGAATTTTGCACATGACATAATTCAGGGGTTCTACTTTTACATAATTGTAGGTAGCACGCAAGATATCAAATTATGCAAATTGTTGCAGCATACAGTGGGCAGGGATCTCATAATATTCCACATTGAGGTTGCGTTTAGATAGCTTATTTTTTGTTAACTTATTTTACTATTCAGCTTATATTTGCTATTATTCATGGGTTCCACTGCACTTTTTGGTACTATTCATGAGTCTCACTATACTATTTCAGTTAACTTTTACCTTTATCTACAATACTTTCAGCAAAAAGTTTTCAATTTTAGCAAAATAAGTGGAACTCAAACAGATCCGTTTGGCAAAGATTATTTTTGCCTACTTATTTTACTATTCAACTTATTTTTGCTACTATTCATGGGTCCTACTACACTTTTTGATACTATTCATAAGTTCTATTATACTATTTCAGTTAACTTTTACCTTCATCTACAGTACTTTCAGCAAAAAGTTTCCAATTTCAGCAAAATAAACTAATCCCAAACGGACCCTGAGATTTAAGTTAAAACAATGTTGTAAGTATGAGCATCACATACCTCAGTATGCTAGACTATATCTTCCAGGCAATGGAGCAGTAAAAGTGAGTCATTTCACTGTTAATACTCAACAACCTATGTAACAAATGGAACTCATGCATGCTCCAAGGCATGATATATTTTTGAAACTCGCCGCCGAAACAATGGTTCCAGCCGAAATGATGGAATTTCACTCTGCCACTTTTTAGCTTCACACATCTCATTCCATGCCTGTACTATCTCATCAATTTTGAACCCGAGACCTGTAAAGAGCAGATTATTTCTAAGAAACTTAAAACCAATTTAAAAAATAATAACAATTTCTAAAGCAAAAATTTGAATTAGTATATATATGCTACCTTCCAATGCATTATCATTTGAACAGTGGTTCTTCACCATGACGGCTATATCTGTTGGAGAAGCTCCAGCAAGTTCAAACTTCTCAACTGCAACTTCCAAACACTCATTCCATACTGGTATATCTAATTTGAATTCCACAATTGATCGCTCATAAAGCATGGTGCCCCATAAGATGTTTATCTGAGACCTCATGTTTGCAGCCTGCTCCATAGCTTCATGCAGTGATATATCTTTAAATAGCCCGTCCAATCCCATCTTCTGCAACAGCGTTTCAATATTCTTAGGTTTAGAAAGTTCACTTTGGCGTTGCTGTTCTAATTCCTCCCAAATTTGCATACCTTTCTCCATGTTGTCCTCGGCATTGTTAAATAGTTGTAGAACATCTGTCGAAGGCCATGTTTGCAAATCAGCATTGTTTCCAATTGCATAATACCAAGAAAGTTTTGCCAGCTCAAACTGCTGCTGGGCTAGAGCAAGAAAGCCTTCATAGAAATCTGGTTTTATTTTCAGTGCTTCTTCATATCTCTTTCCTGCTGTTATATATTCTTTTTTTGCCCAATCATATGCAGTTTTGATCTGTGCAAGTATAGATTCTTTTGAAGCATCTTCGGTAAAATAAACCCTCTTCCTTGCCCTTGACATGTGAACATTTCCCCAGTTGAACAATGCTAAAGCTGCCATCTCTTGGAACTTATCTCCTGCTATGTCAAAAAGGTCTTGTGCTTCCTCACTTGTAACTGCTTCCTCCATGACCTCGGAATAGAGCTTCATCCCAAGTTCATGAAGATCCAAGCATGTGTCAGATTCAAATCCAGCATGGTTCTTGAACAGCTGAGCAAATTGGATTATCCAGTCCTCAATGCAAGATGTCACCTCTAATTTCTTGCATTTTACCACATCACCATTTGTAGCTATATTATTATATTTTATACCATGATTCTGCACCACCTTCCCATTCAGCCTCTCAAAGAATGGATCCTTCTCAGGACTAACTTCTACTATGTACAGCCTTACAGAACCCTGTGATTCTGCTGATGCTTCAGCCCACCTCAGTTCTTCATCAGTAGTGATTGTGACCAAATCATCTTCTTGGTCCCTGTATTTGATAAGAACTGCTCTTGAGCTTGGAAACCGGTCATGGACAACCTCCCTTAGTTGCAAGAGGCTGCAATCAACCGGCAACTGAGCCCACCTTATGTCCTCCCCTAAAACCAATTTCACAGTTTTCTTAGGCACTTCTTCCTCTATGCTACTAATTTTCTCCTCCACAACCACCTTAACGTCATCCTTCTTGTCCTCAACATTTTCTTCAGCCACCTTCTCCTCAGTTACTTCGTCAGCCTTCTTCTCCTCAGTTACTTCCTCAGCCTTCTTCTCCTCTACTTTGTTGATCTTCTTCTTTCGTTTCTTCACTTTCATTACCTTTGGTGGAGGTAAAGAACATTGTGGTTCAACATAATTCAGAGGTAATTCAATTACTGTATCATTCACCTTTAAACCTTTCTTCTCAAGTGCCTGCTTCACCCTTTCTGCAATCTCTAATGCCATGAGATTATTTGGCTCTATGTCCAATACTGTACTGACATCTCTCAGAGCCAGATCCAACCTGTTCAAAGCTTCATAACACCTTGCCCTCTTCAACAGTGCTTTACTGTACCTAGGTGTGACTTCAAGAGCCAAATTGCACTCATGGACTGCCCTGGGGTACTCACTGAGCCCCATCTGCATATAGCAAGCAGCCATGTTACTCCGAAGATAGGACACATCTATATGATTTCTAGGAAGCAATTTGAGGGCTTTCTCATATTTCAACATAGCTCCTTCATGGTCTCTCTTTTGAAACAACTTGTTCCCCTCCTCCTTCAATGCTTGAGACATAGAAATGAAAACTGCTGTATCTTTATCATACCCCTTCGGGCTTTTATCCCCAATTTTGCTTTGCTTTGGACTAGCATCAGATGATGTTTCTCCTGCCTGTTTCTTTTTTTTTCCACTTTGCCTCCCCATTTGAATCCAACAAGCTTAAGTTCACAGAAATCAATAACCAATCCAAACCCAACCACCAATTCTAAATGGAACTTCCAACAAAGTAACAAAATATGTTGGAAAGAACTTCCAATTTTACTTCAAAATCAGATCCTCAGAGTATAATTCTATAATAAAATACACATTACAAATCCTAAACACATAAGAATGTCAAAAACCAAGCTCTTATACAAAAGAACCCACCAAATCCCAGAAACCAATTCCACACAAAACCTTCAATTGGGTGTCTACAAAAGAACTTCAAAATCCTAAGTTCTTCTCTTCAAACTCAAAATGTTTTTTTTTTGTTTTTTTTTGTTTTTTTTGTTTTTTTTGTTTTTCCTTTTGTTTAATCTCAGAAATGAATTTAATACACCATAAGCTCAAAACACAAACAAAACCAGCATTCCACTCCAAATCAGGATTTGCTACTACTTATCCAAGAATTAACAAACCCCAATTCAGATAAAGATTATAAAAAAAGCACCGCTTCAACACAGCTAACAGATGACGCTTTTTTTCCAAAACAGAAATTCTTGATGTTCTTATCTTATCAGTTCAGAAAGAATCAGAGAATATGGAGAGGAAACTTATCTGGGGAAATGAAAATTCTTCTGAAGCTTGAAACTTTCCGGGAAAAAAAAAACTCAAGAGGCAAGAAACTGCAGAGAAAGTTTGTGGGAAAATGGGATGTGAGGAATGGAAGGAAAGACCGAGCAATGGTCGATGGTTTGGCGTTCTGTAATGTACAAATGTGTAAGATTTTCACAGCTTGACGTAAACGCCACAAAAAGCACTGAAATATCTGATTACTTTAAAATTTTCTGACTTTTTTTAGTTTGATAATATTATGGTTTTATAGTTTTAATATTACTATGGTATAATTTTTGGACAAGGAAATATCGTGGGCCCACGTTTCCGTTGATTCCAAGTTCCTTGGGGAGGTTTTGATGAAAAGCAAAAGACATTTTATCAAATTACTATTGCCACATCCATTTGTCTGTTTATATCTAATTATTAAGTTGTCACTTTTTCTGTTGTTTTTTTCTTTGGTTTGTTTATTTGAATTATGTCTTCAGCTAGATTCAATTCAACTTAAACTGTTTATTAATGATTATTAATCATATCCAGATGATCTTTGTGAAAAATATCACACCAAACATG
Organism: Quercus robur; assembly: GCF_932294415.1. Taxonomy (NCBI): domain Eukaryota; kingdom Viridiplantae; phylum Streptophyta; class Magnoliopsida; order Fagales; family Fagaceae; genus Quercus; species Quercus robur. Next base: position 85,297,253 of record NC_065535.1, read on the forward strand.
TGACTAGTTTATATAAGAGTTAATGTACATTAGTTGTGTCATTGCACTTTTCTCACATGTACTAATTTATGGGCACAATTCACCCAAAAAATTAAATAAAAAAAAATTATGGGCACAATATCTATTATCAAATTTTTTTCCTGCCCATGATATCATACAATGTAATAAGTTGTTAACTTTTTTTTTTTTTTTTTTTGAAGAGAGAGAGAGAGAGAGAGAGAGAGAGAGAGAGAGAGAGAGAGAGAGAGAGAGAGAGAGAGAGAGAGAGAGGTGAGAGTTGAACCATAGATATGAGATTTGGAATATCATTATGACTTAACTATTACTTAAATTCTAGTTTTTAGCAGTTAAAGATGTTTTTATTAATGAGTTCTAATTAGTTCAACTGGTAAAAAATTTTATGGTTGAATAAAATATTTGAAATTCAATTTTTGCCTACACCAAAAACCAATTGGTATCTTGATCTGATTATAAAAAATTATGGAAATCTCAATATATATACATGCTTTTACTAATTTTTTATATGTGTGTGTAGGGAGGGGAGTTTGACATATAGGAAATGTAAGGACTGAATTTGGATTAGGCCCAATATAAGATTGAGTTTAAACCCAACAAGCCCAAATAATGAATTTATAGAGCGTGGGTAAAAAAACTAGTTTTACTCCAAAAGATGGTCCATAAAAGTTGCTGAATTAAGATTGTTAAGCACAAATAAAGTAAGAACATTTGTTCTGGGCACAACCTGAGAAGCTTATCTTATAATATCTTGTTGATGAACACAGTTACAAGAGTTCACAATGTTATTGCCAAGATTTCCTGATTTTTTTCGATCCCCTCTTTTAGCCCACTTTCCCATGCTATATACTACAATTTTGGTGTCATCTCCATCATACACGTGTGGGTTAGATTCGAGGAGTTCCTTCTTGTCCCATCCAACACCTCCCAGAACTATCAAATAGTAGCTATAAGGCTGTTTAGCCACTATTCAGGTATCACTTCCACATTAATGCGTCTAGAGAGTTAGTTGGAAAGTATTTAATGTGAAAGTAGCAGTTTTTGAAGATATTTGTTGCCTCCCTTTACTCACCCCTTGTCCAACGTCCAACTCCTAGTTGTGATGCAACTTTGAAGAAGGTCTAGGGTGATAGGACATTTTTACTGACCTCGGATTCTCGTTTCCGAGATAACCTTTCTCCTCGGACGTGTGTTGGACTTATTTTGTACTATCTTTATTTTTCCTTTTATACCATTCCCATTATAACCTCATTTGGCCATTCTCAAATCAGTTAATGTCCTCGGATTGGGCCATAGGCTCAATTCGTACAGTTTTAATAATACCTCTTGACTAACTGGACCCCACAGGAAATTTTATATGTTCACCCAAGCCTCCATTCAAAATTGGCTTGTACTCCTTTTTTTTTTTTTTTTTTTTTTTAACTTTGAAAATTAATTTTTTTTGTATTTTATTACAATAATTTGCTAATTGTCAGTATTAATAAACTTTACAAAAAAAAATTTATAACTTACTAAGATGATAAGTTGTGATTGCTTACAAGTATAACATCACTTTCAAATTTACTTACCATTAAAAAATATAATTGTTGGGGTTTTTTTTTTTTTTTTTTTTTGGGGGGGGGGGGGTCAATTCTCTTGTGTTATTAAATTAATTTGTTTAACTAATTCCCCACCCCCCCCCCTCCCCCACCAAAAAAAAATCGTATCAAATTAAAGCTTGTTACTAATCCCAACATTGACGTATTGAAAAAACTCATACAAACAAAAATATTAAATATCATTGATCATGATCATGAGACATATTAGTACCCTCATTATAAATAAGAATCAGTTTTTCAATAGTAATGATTAAGATTGGCATAATATGAGTAAGTAGATCAATCAAGTGGTCAACGATTATTTATTAACCAAGTCATGTTAGATTCTTTAACCATTTTTATAGCTCATCATATGTATTTGATGCTTCCTTAATCATATCTAGTTACCAATTATAGTATTAACTTATAACATCCATACATCACATATATGCTAAATTTTCTTCAATTGAAATAATGGAATTTGGGTTTTGGGATATATGTTCTTCAAGTAAGTGAAATTTAATGGAAAACACAATCATTACAAAAGTAACTAAAGTAAATTGAGATAATTAGTCTAAAAGTAGAAACAATGAAAAATGTAATAACTTTTTAGTCATAAGTAAGCAGAATGAATGGAGTAAATAAGTGTATTTTAAATGTAAGTTTCAAGTTCACCGTAAATGTACTTTCTCAAACTAGCTTAAACATTTATAAATCGATCATTTCATTATCCTTAATAACGTGGGATAAAACCCATGAGACCCTTAAAAAATTTATTTAACTAATTCATGTTTTATTTATCATTGTATTAATGAGAAGGAAATAACATAAGAATCTTGTATTAACCGTTCCGTGGAGAAGTAGTACAAGATAGGAAACACAGGTTGGAAAGAGTCTTGGTCACACAGCCACTTTTGTTAATATAAAAAAAATCATTAAAGAAGTACAACAGGTGGGAGTGGTGTGATCACGAAAAAGTAAAATAATAATTCTTACCAAGTTGCTTTTACAGTATCCACGTTCCTCGTTACCCACATCACATGTCATCCTTTTTTCTTTTAATTACTTTTATTATTTTGGGTGGACAGCCGTTGTTTCTGTTTTCTATGACCAATTTAGCGGTACATGTAAAAAATACATTGGAAGATTATGGGACCCACTCTCATTTGTCTGCCACTAACATGTGAAGAAAAGGTTAAAGTAAAGAAACGAACTCGTATGGTGGGGTCTTCTTTACTTCAACTGCCAACCACAAATTCACAAGCAGCTTAATTGCATACTTCACAAGTTAACCGCAGACGCCGCAGCCCTTGAATTGAATTTGCATTTAGACACGTAGATAGCCTTCTTGGTAAGCTAAAACAACAGCTAGATTTTTATCTGTCAAATCTTGGACTGTTTGCACAGCTCAATCTACGGTTCTGGGTTTGGAAAGATGAAATGTCTTCAAGGCCATCAAATAGTTACCCTCTTGCTTTCATTTTTTTTTTGGTTTTAAGTTGAATCTCTTATTTCATTTATTTTTTGAGAGAAACGATTAACTATCTATTTAAAGAAAATTTTATGGAAATTTTTTTTTTGATAGTTTTATTTTTATTTTTTATAAAAGTGATATCAAAACTTTTTAAAAATAGATTGTTAATTATAACTCCTCTAAAGACACTAGTTAGCATGACTCATTTTTTTATTATCAAAATTTAGATACATTACTTCGATTCCATTTCTTAAATTCTACTTTTAAAATTTAGCTATGTAGATGTACTTAACTAAAAATATACTTTTATCGTATAACAAAAATGTCACATACTAAATTTTAAGAAAAGAACCTAAGAAACAAGACTTAAATATGGTCATTTTCTATATATTGTGCGTTTGGTATAGATTATTTTTGGCAACTTATTTTACTATTTAGTTTATTTTTGTTACTATTTATAAGTCTTATTATACTTTTTGGTACTATTTATGGATTTTACCGTACTTTTCAGCTAAATTTTACCTTTATCTACAGTACTTTTAGCAAAATAAGCGAATTTTAGACAAATACTTAAAAAGTGTTTTTTTTAATAGATTTTATTAGTTAAGCTTAAAGTATTGCACAAACAACCTACTTGGTAAGCTAGTACAATAGCCAGATTTTTTCTGTCCAAATCGTGGACTTTTCCATTCAGCTCAATCGGATGGTTGTGAGTTTATATGGAATGTGAAAAGATGAAAAGTCTTGAAGAAGGCAATTGAATAATTGCCCACTTGCATTTTGTTATTGTATTTGTTTTTCTTTTTTCTTTTTTTTGGTTGAAACTCTTGCTTTTGTGAATTTCTCCATCTATTTGATCTGTTTAAATATCGTTTATTTTACCGAAAATTGAAAATATTAGAGTAAAATAATTTCAAAATGTGAATCTCAATATAGACATGACATGACAAGATAAACTACACCGAAAATAAATTTGAAGTATTACTTCATGACATGGAGCTATCATTGATAGTGAATGGCTGGGTGTTGAGCCAAAAAGTTACTAGAATGAATGGCTGGAATTTACTTTGGTTAAAAAATTATATTTGAATGAATGGTTGGTGTTTAGTGTATTTGTGTTGTAGATATATAATAATATAATATTAATTAATACTGTTGAATATTTTGTCTATAATGCTACCAGTGCATTTATCTTCATTTAAAACGTCAAATGCAAACACAAAATGTGCAATCAATGCAATCCAAACGGTCACTTAAAGTTCATTATTAGATAACCGTTTCAAGTCTCGAGGATTAAATATTGCTTTAACTATTTAATGAACATGGCTTTCATTAAATAAAAAAGAAAAAAGAAAAAGATGGAACATCAACTTCCAAGCATCTCAAATGGAAGGAAGGGAACCTTTATTACAAATTAAAACAAAGTTAAGGTAAGCTGTACTCTTAACCATGACATGGGCTACATCGCTGCAGAGTTGAACTCTCTCTTTTTCCATAACTAACAATGATATACACACATATATATATATATATATATAGATATGAGAAATGATATATCCATACTATTTTCACAATATTTTTACAACAAATTTTAAGTGACAGGTTGTTATTATTAGAGCAAAAAATCACCTATAATTTATTGTGAAAATGTTATAAACGTGGCATCTCTATGTATAATACACATTTTCCTTCTTATTGCCATGTCAATCATGGTTGTGCTAGCTTTGCCAAAAGAACCAAGTCTAAAATCTTAACATCAAGAGTGTCGTCCACCTTTACAATTCCGTCACTGCCATCCACACCAATCAACTTACCAGTGGCGCCATGTAGCACACAAGCCATGATTTTAATCTTGTTATTTTTCCTTGGTACTACCACGTCCATTTCATTAGGAAGAACTGTTATGGTTTCACCATTGCCACTTTACCCAAGAACAATTCTAAAACATCATTACTAACTACTAAGCAAAGTTTTTTTTTTTTTTTTTTTTTTTTTTTTGAGAAGGTATTACTAAGCAAAGTTGAATGAATTTTTTTTGCATATAACATTATTTTTGAAATATTTTAGTTAGCTATTGTGTTTGCAAAACTATGTAGCAAACTAGTATCTCGAGTATCTAAAACTCGAGTTCAAAGGTAGAACTCGAGTTTTTAAGACTCAAGTTACATGTGATGACAGTTTGATGTGGAAAAAATTCCAAGTGGAAATCAAGTATTTAAAACTCAATTTCCATTCTTCTTCGTGTTCTTCTTTTTCTTCACTTGGTCCATTCTTCTTCTCTATTTTTATTGGTTCTTCTTCTGCGGGTTCCTTTCTTTTTTGTGCTTGGGTTCTTTGTGTTCTTCCATGGGTTTCTTTCTTCTTCGTGTTCTTTCTATTCTCATGGGGACTGTTCTTCTTCTTCCTCTGTGGGTCTCTTCATCTTCTTTTCTTCTTCAATTTCAGATCTTCTTCTTTCTTCTTCAGATTCTTCTTCTTATTCTATGTAAGACTCGAGTTCCATGTGGCAAAAACATGTCCATATCAGTAATTAGAACTCGAGACTTTGAGGCTCAATTTCTTTACTGAACTCGAGCCTCAAAGGCTCGAGATGCTATTCTCCTCAGTTCTTTTCAATGCCTGCTAACTAATGATATAATGTAGAATACCCCAAAGTTGAACTATTCGAACAACAAGTATTTTGGCTCTATTCAAGCCGCAACAAACCATAATTTGGCATCTCCCTCCACAATGATGAGTCATAGTTGGCTCAAGGGTGCCTATGGCCCCACTTGTCCCAAATTTTCAAAACAAAGTCTCAAGTCTCCAATTACATAAACAAAAACCCTTAAAATTGTAAATTGATAATTGAAGTTTTCAAGGAAAAAAAATTATAGATGAGTTTTGCATTTTTCCTCCGACTCCAAGAGGGCCCCCTTAATATTAAGTCAATTGAAGTCCAACATAATTAAAACTATAAATTATTTCACTAAACAAGAAAAATGTTATGAGTGTGTATAATTATTAACAATTAATTATCTTGACAACTTGTAAAAGAGATGCTAATAAATCCTAAATATAATAACTTAATTAACAATTCCACATCTCAAAAAACAAGAAGAACGGTTGTAAAACATATACATAGATATATTGATATTTAAATATTAAAAAAAACCATTAAATTTTTTTACCTTAGGCCTCAAAATGTAATGGGCCATCCTTGTGATAAGCGGTAGTTTTCCTTAGCAACTTTATGCATAGCCTATTCAATTGCAACAGGTTTACTTCAATAGAATCATGAAAATAGATACATATGGCCCAAGATTTTTGTTGAAGTTGGCTTTTATTTTTTATTAGGCCATGGGTCAAAAAACCTTATTGATTGAGCATCGTGAAGTGGAGTGAAGTGTAATAAGCGTAACGAAACAACACGAACAATAATATAAAGCAAGAGTTTAGTGGAGTGGTTGTTTTGAATAAAAACCCAACCCAACAATAATATAAAGCAAGAATGCAGTGGAGTAGCTGTTTTGAATAAAAAAATACTCTAAACCCAACCCAACCTAATCCACGCACACCCAATATAGGCTAACGATCTTGTACTTATGCCCATCATCTACAATTTATCTAAAATTTTGCAATTGGAGGTATTCCTTCGTTACTCAAACCATTTTAAAATTTAAATGGTTAATATGCACAACAAAGGTATGACTAACAATTTGAGAATAAGAATACGACTCTTATAACAGAGTCTCTTCTTTTTATTGAAATGACTTATTCGAGAGATTAAAGATGAGCACGAACCTTTGTTTGTATATAATTAGAATAGAATCTTTATTTAACTTTTTATATATTCAAAAATAACCTTTATATCTAAGTGAAGATGATTTAATGACAAGAAAAATTAAGGATATAAAAGCAAATTTTAGAAATTTAAAACTCAAATTCCATAAAATTATAACACACACTGTGTAATTTAATTATAACTACTACTTACGATTACAACTAAAAATGTTATTCTAGGGATGTTGGGCCCAAGAGTTCTTTATCTGGTTGTATCTTGGGCCCATGGCCCAAGTCGAGGATGAGGGGTTGTCCGAGGAGGATAAATCTTTAGCAGAGGAGATTGTGTTACTAAATAAAGAAGTTTGTTTTGGTCATAATAGCTTGAGAGGATGGGCCGAGGATAAATGTATCCTCGGCTATCCAAAGCCAAGGTCCGAATATGTGGGTTGTTGTCCAGGGGAATGTTCTAGGAAATTCTGCTAGCACGGATAAACAGTACAGAAACAAGGTACGAAGGATAGTCCTAAAATATCTAAGGGAAAAGCTGCTACCATCGTATTAATTGTTCCCCAGCTAACTCTCTGGCCGCATTAATGTGGAGGTGATGCCTGAACAGTAGTTATCAGCCTTACAGCTATTACACGGAGACTTAGGGAAGGGGTTGATGGGACAAGTATCAACACCAGCCATCTGGCATGCACGTGGGGGGTGAAGGTGAAGGGAAACAAGAGTATAAAAGAGGAATAAGGCAAGGAGAGTAGGGGACAAGAAAATCAAGTGGAAAATATCGTAGCAACCATAAACCAATCTTGTAATCAAACCTAAGAGCAATATATAAGAGTTGTGCTCCTCGGATCTTGCCAAGGACATTTTTTCTTCAACATAAACCCATCTGTTTTCATTCTTTTGTCATGGCAATCTACCTTAGTATTTTGTTGAATCATTAAAGCCCAGTTTTTCCAACCCACTCTCTACAAATTCATTGTTTTGGGCTTTTTGGGCCTAAGTCCAGCCTCTCGAGATTCTTCTTTCTGGCTTCTTGAGAAGAAATGAGGATTTCGATGTCATACTAGCCAGTCCGTGCTCACAACACGTCACCTCTGCTTATGTAGATGCCTTTTTAATTGCCCAAGGCGCACTCCTAACGCTTCGGCATATGAGACGCGCTCCTCATTAAATTTTTACGGTGCCTTATCCCCCTCGTTTACACGGTGCAATGCAAATCTAATGGCTGAGAACTCCGTTGGGGTTGGGGCAAGAATTTTCCCGCTCTGTAGCCTTATATTTGATATAAATATTACTCAAATCAATCTCATACCTTACTTTAGCATTCACTTAGCTTTAGCACACCTACACTGAATCTGCCAACTTTCTTCACTTACTCGTCTTTACAAATACTAAAAGTTTGTCTGAGGAGACCCTCTTTATTTCTGTAAGTCTTCACAAATCTCTACACTCTATTTTTCCTTTTTTTTTTTTTTGTTTTTCGTACATTTCCTCTCCTTGGCCCCCTTCTCTCCTTTCAACCTTTCAAGTTCTCTCCAAATCCTTCTGAAAATGGGTAGATTTAAGAGTCTAGTAGACTCCGAGGAAGGGATAGAAAACTTCAGGGCTCGATACAGGATCCCCCCAGGAGTAGGCATTAGGTATTGCAAAGAGGATCAATGGCACAAAGATAGGTAGGTCGGGGAGGTAGTAATCTCGATGATTGCCTTCATAGAGGGTGGGATGAGAATTCCCATGGGTGCTGTAACTAGGGATTATCTTAGGGCCCATAGGTTAGCTCCTACCTAGTGTGCCCCAAATATGTTTAGGATCCTAGGTTCTGTTGATGCCCTCAATGAAAGAATGGGGTTAGGACTTACCCACCATGATGTCAATTAGGTCAATAACCTCCACCACCTGAAGGAGCAAGAGTATTACCTAAAGTCTAGGTATCCTGAAGTTAGACTCATTCAGTGCCTTCTTGACTCCAACAAAAGCTTAAATAAGGATTTTCTGATCATGTCAGGGGAATAACACGATGGCCTTCCCTGCTCGACAAGAGAGGGGCAACCAGGTGGGGTTTTAGGTCTAGGGTGTTCATTTATAAGTTCTTTCTTTTCTTTTGGTTTATGTTCCACTTTTACAACTAACAAAGGAAAATTTTGTGTGTTCTAGATGATTTTGCAGATAAACACGCTGCTGAGCCGAACCTCAACTTGGTCAACAAGGAGAGTTTGGATAAAATACTCCGAGTCGAGGTCTTCGTACACGACGACGGCCAATTGCGAGCGGCTCACCTAATCTTAGGGTATAAGCCAATCTCGTCCGGCTTTCAGGCACCAAAGTGCGTGATCAGAGCCAAAAACCGTTGTCTACATTGCATAAGCATAGTTGTCCCCGGTTTTCTCCTACTTGAAGCGCTCCCATTCCAAAAAGCACCTTCTCCACTCAACCCATCCCAAAAGGCGATCTCGTCACTTAATCGATCCCGGAGGGAATTCCCAAATTAGCTTTTCCATCCCAACACATAACTAGTGAATCCATTTCCTCTCAACCTACCAACAAAGAAGAATGCATGGGAGAAGAAGAAGAAGAAGAAGAAAATGAGGTAGTAGACGTCTCAGACTCAGACGACATCTACGAGGTTTTCAACCAGCCTCCATCTCCTGTGACAACAACTAATGACCTAGACCAATTTTCCCAACTTCAATCTAGTGACATTAAAGGAGCAGTTACCTCATCAAATGAGATGGGGATTCAACGGAAGCAGAGGTCGAACCTACAAGAATTGCTGGAATCCCAGTTGGGGAAGGATGCTCCTGAAAAGTCAGCACAGACAAGCTCCCCCCTCTTTCACCAGTCCCGACCCATCGAGCTGACCTTGCCGACCACAAGAGAAAGCGGGAGAAAAAAGGATAGGAGGTGATGGAGATAGGGAAAAACGTTCCTCCCAAAGAAGTTGAGCCCCAGAGGGGGGCTAAGCAGCAGAGAGGCCTACAAACGAGGTCAGCCACCGAGGCAGAGAGGAGGGGTGACCATGAAACTGCAGCCGCAGTTTGGGCCTCGTGCATGGAACTGGATGGGGCTCTCTTACACAGTGATGCCTCTATTCGAGATTTCTAGCAAGGCATAGCTAGGTACGTAGCAAACGCTGTGGAACAATCCCTGCTTCTTCCCAAGGATATGATTGACCTCAAGTCTTTGAGGCAGCACGAAGTTTTCCTCGGACTAAAAAGAGACTTGGCCATGGTAATTGTTTTAACTTAAGTTTTTTTTTTTTTTTTTTTTTTTTTTTTTTTTTTTTTTTTTTTTTTTTTTTTTTTTTAACTCCTCTTCCTTTTCAAGCCATCCAAGCCACCTTTAGGGCCGAGGAGATGGTCAACTCCTCCCACCAAAAAATGAAAGAGGAAGAAGGGAGGAGGATAGCAGCCATGGATGCCTTCCACGTGGCTGAGAAAAGCAACAAGGACCTAAAGGCTAAGCTGGCCGAGGAAGAAAAACAAAGAAAGTATGTCATGGCCACCTTAAATAATGTTGAGAAGCAGGCCGAAAGTCAGCGGTTACTTCTCCGCAGTGCCGAGGATCAATTGGCCGCCTCCAAGGAGTAGATAGCCGCCCTAAAGAAGAAATTGGAGGAAGTTGAAAGGGCCAAAGATCAAGCCGAGAAGGTTAAGGAGGAGGCGAAGAAGGCTCGGGAGGAGGCACAATAAGAAGGATATGACAGTGGAGTGCTCGAGACCAAGGAAGCCCTTAGGGCTGAAGTCCCAGGGGTGTGTAGGATTTACTGTGCCCAAGTATGGGATGAAGCTCTCAACCAAGCTGGGGTTGAGGCTTCTTCTATGCTTAGGAAGGCAGAAAATATCTACTATCCCCCAACCATCCGTGCTTCCTCTTTGAACAACTCTAAGACAGACATCCCACTTGAAGTGGCAGCAGGGGTGGCTTGATGCATTTGGGGGCCTAAAGCGAAAATTGATTATCTTATTTTAGATGCAAAATTTATACTAATTAATATGAACTATGTAGAATTTTTTCTTTTTTTTAGAAATTTTATAGATAGAAAAAGTTTGACAAAATTTTTCATACTTGTTGTGGCAGATTGATAGTGGTAAGTAAAAAAGTGGTGTTAGTGGTAGATTTAGATGAGAACTAGCAAAAGTTTGCAAACTCAACTCTTATTATTATTATTTTTTTTTTAGAAGTGCAACATACAAAATATTTTTTACAACAAATCCTAGGTTTTAAGTTGCTTTTTGTTTTCTATTTGAAAACATCACTACAATTTTTTTTTTTTTTTGTCGTCAATAACAACCTACTACTTAACATTAGTTGTAAAAGTGTTGTGAAAAATATTGTGGACGTTGCATTTTTCTCTCTCTTTTATTTGTTTTTTATTTGGTAAAAATATATTATTTTATTTATTGATTATAAATAACCCTATTAGATAAAATTTAGGGGCTTTTTTTTACTTTGGGCCTTAGGCAACCGCATTTTTTGCTCTAACATTCATCCGGCACTGAGTGGCAAATCTTGGAACAGGCAACCCCAGCAAGGTCCTACCCCCTCCCGGTAGTCCTCCAAAAATGGTCGAGCAGACTGAGGTAGACGAAAAAGGAGCTGAGGTGACCAAGAAGGTTGCCCTTGATGCCATCGTGCCCCCGGCTGCTCCCCAAGACCCCTCCAAAGATAAAGAGGATACCAGAATGGAAATTGTTTTGGCAAGCCTCCCAATTCTAGCCAAGGGTGACTCCAAGGGAGAAGATCAAGGATCCTCGGAGGCTGCAGCTTAGCAAACTAAGGCCCCTCCCCCAGGAAAAATAGTAATAAAAAAGAAATAGATTTAGGGCAGCTTTTTTCTTTTTCTTTCTTTTGTTTTGTTTGGCAACTTCTGTTTTGGTTTTCATAATTTGTAACCAAGTTGCCATTTTGTACTCAATCTGCCTTGCTTTAAGGTTTTTGTTAATGAAAGTTATGGAAAATTCTCTTACTTCCATGATTCTTATGCAAGTATTGATATAATTTCTATCTTGTCTAGTACTCAATGTGTTCATAGGGTCAAAGGGAGTGAAATATACTAAGTTCATCATCTTGGCCAAGCATAATTCTAATTTTAAGAACATATACAATGTTGTAGCATGCACAAGTTTAAAACTACTTCGTGCCTTACTCATTAACAAGTTTATAGGGCCAAAGACTTAGCTAACTTTTAAACAGATACAAGTATGCCTGTAATTGCTTTAAATGATGCTCATGAACATCTAATTGAGACTCTTATTGCAGTGAAGATCATCGATGATTGGATTGATTTCACTTGACATTAAAGTAATCAATGAGGAATACTAATTCACCTTAGATGCGTAGTCCAAAAAGTCTGTAATAACAAAGGCCTTTCCCATATCAATTTATTTAGGGTACGTGGTTCGGGGGAACTAGGCATGACCAAGGCTCTATTTGATACTTAGAAAGATATCATAAGGTGTTAATTTTACCAAAGTATGTGGTCCGAGGAGCCAGGCATAGCTAAGGTTCTGTCTAACACTTAGAAAAATAACTCAACATATCAATTTACCCAAGATATGTGGTCCAAGGAACTGGGCATGACCAAGGTTCTGTTTGATACTTAAATTGATGTCAGGAAATATTAATTTACCCAAAGCAGATGGTCTGAGGATCCAGACATAGCTAAGGTTCTATTTAATACTCAGAAAGATGTCATAAGGTGTTAATTTTACCAAAGTATGTGATTCGAGGAGTCAGGCATAGCTAAGGTTCTGTTTAACACTTAGAAAAATAACTCAACATATCAATTTACTCAAGGTATGTGATTCAAGGAACAAGGCATGACCAAAGTTCTATTTGATACTTAAATTGATGGTAGAAGACATAACACACAATATAAACCCAAATTGGGTAAAGAGAACTTTCATTGATAATAATACCTTCTCAAGTTATTTACATTCCAGGGGCGTGGTATAGCCTTTTCCTTTAGATCTTCTAGGTAATACGCATTTATTCCAACTACTGATGTGATACGATACGGCCATTCCTAGTTAGGTCCCAATTTTCCCCAAGCTGGGTTCTTTTTAGTGCCTAAAACCTTCCTTAAGACTAGGTCTCCAATTGTCAGCGGCCTTAGCTTTATGTTAGCATCATACCCCTACTTGAGCTTATGTTGATAGTAGGCCAATTGGACCATGACATTTTCCCTTTATTCTTCAATTAAGTCTAAACTCTTCTTCAATAGCCTATCGTTGTTGTTTGGAGTGAAAGAACTCGTTCTCAGCATAGGGAATCTAGTCTCCAGAGGAATGACAGCCTCGGCCCCATAAGTCATCGAGAAGGGCATCTCCACTGTGGATTTGCGAGGAGTAGTCCGGTAAGTCCAGAAGATGTGTGACAGCTCTTCCACCCATTTCCCCTTCGAATCATCCAATCTCTTTTTAAGTCCACTCACTATGACCTTATTGACAGCCTCGGCCTGTCCATTCCCTTGTGGATAGGCCGGAGTGGAATATCTGTTATTTATTCCCAGATCGCAGCAGTATCTTCTAAAGGCTTTACTATCAAACTGAAGTCCATTGTCCGAGATGAGTGTATGTGGGATTCCAAACCAGGTGACGATATTTATCTAGACAAATCTCTTGGCATCTATGTCGTTGATGTTTGCCAGTGGTTTAGCCTCAACCCACTTGGTGAAGTAGTCTGTGTCGACCAACAAATACCTCTTGTTCCCTGTTGTTTTAGGGAAAAGGCCTACAATATCCAACTCTCACTGAGAAAAAGGCCAAGGGCTGGATAGAGAATTGAGGACTCTTCTAGGTTGGTGAGTGTTTGGCGCAAATCTTTGGCATTGGTCGCACTTCTTCACATATTCTTGTGCTTCTTTCTGCGTGTTTAACCACCAATAACCTTGCTTGAAGGCCCTGTGAGATAAAGATCTGCCCCCCGTGTGGCTTCCACAAATCCCTTCATGTAATTCCTCCAAGAGTAGCTCAACTGCTTCAGGGTGTGCGCATAGCAGATATGGGCCAGAGAAGGATCTTTTATACAACTTTCGGTCCTCGGACAACCAAAACCGAGGAGCTTTCTCTGTATCTTATCGGCCTTAGACTTACTCTCAGGCAGGACATCTTCCTTAAGGAACAGCACAATATAGTCCATCCAACTAGGCCCCACCCTTATTTGGTGAACATGAACCACATTCCTTTCTGCCTTGGAGGGTTTGCATAAGTCCTCCACAAGGATTACTCGAGGTAAGCTCTGTGCCAAGGAGGTTGCCAGTGTGGCGAGAGAGTCCGCATGTGCGTTTCTACTTCTAGGAACTTGTGATAAATTGAAAAACTCAAATTTAGACTGTAAGTATTTAACCTGGCTCAAATATTCCTGCATTCTGGGATCTCTTGCTTCCAACTCCCCTTGGACTTGGACTTAGCCTACAACCAACCTTGAATCAGAGAATGTCTCCACTAATTTTCCACCCGTTTTCTGAACCATAGTCATCCCTACCAACAAAGCTTCATATTCGGCCTCATTGTTTGTAGCCGAGAATCCCAATCTCAAGGATTTCTCAATTGTGATCTTTTCTGGGGATACTAGAACTAGCCCCACTCTAGATCCTCTGTGATTAGCCGCACCATCAACGTAGACCTTCCAAGACAAGGGCTCTTGCAAAGAGATTACACTAACCTATTTTTCATCCATGTTTTACTCCTTTAATTTATCTTTTAATGGGGTCTTGGCAAACTCAGCCACCAAGTTAGCGAGGACCTGACCCTTGATAGAGGTGTGAGGCATATATTTGATATCAAAAGCCCCTAGGATTGTGCTCCATTTTGCAATTCTTCCTGTGTAGTCAGCGCTCCGAAGTAGAGATCTGAGTAGGAGCTGAGTCAAGACAACAACCGTGTGTGATTGGAAATAATGGGGGAGCTTACTCGTGCCATGCACCACTGCCAAAATGACATTCTCAAGTGGTAAGTACCGGACCTCGGCTTCATGTAGTGATTTGCTTATGTAATAGACTGGCCTCTGCACGCTACTGTCAACCCGGATTAAAACCAAACTTACTACATGGGAGGCCACGACGATATAAGCAAACAAAACCTCGTCCACCTAGGGCCTGGACATAATGGGCGGCCGAGAAAGGTACTCTTTCAACTGCTGGAAAGTCAGGGCACACTCCTCGGTCCATTCAAACCCTTTCCACTTGTTCAACAATTGAAAGAAAGGTCTACACCTGTCTGTTGACTGAGAAATGAATCGATTTAAAGTAGCAGTAATACCTGTAAGCTTCTATACCTCTTTGGGATTTTGAAGTGGTTACAGATTGTTGATTGCTTTATTCTGGTCAGGGTTGACCTCCATCCTGCGGTGTGTAACCATGTAACCTAAAAACTTCCATGATCCGACCCCAAAAGAACACTTGGAAGCATTAAGTCGCAACTTATGTTTCCTCAAGATTGCAAAGATATTTTCGAGGTCATTAATATGCTTGGACTCTACCTTGCTTTTTACCACCATATCATCGATATAAATTTCAATATTTTTTCCTAACTGTGGCTCAAACATCCTGGTCATCATCCTTTGATAGGTAGCCCCTGCATTTTTCAAACCAAAGGGCATCACCTTGTAATGGTAATTTCCAATAGGAGTAAAAAAAGTTGTCCTCTCTTGGTCGTCCAAAGCTAAAGGTATTTGATGGTACCCTTGAAAGGCATCCAAAAACTTATCTGATGATGGCCCACCGTTGCGTCCACCAGCTGGTCAATCCAAGGCATATGGAAAGGGTCCTTTGGGTATGCTTTGTTCAAGTCTGTGAAATCTACACATACGTGCCACTTCCCAATCTTCTTCTTTACCACTATGGTATTAGTCAGCCATTCAGGGTAAAAAACCTCTTTAATAGCCCTAGCTTGCTTAAGTTTCATTACCTTGTCTTTTACAACATCTGAGTGTTCCTTGGGTGAATGCCAAGGTGGTTGCTTCCTAGGGGTGACAGATGGATTAACATTCAGATGATGGCAGACGAAGCTCGGATCTACCTCTGAGCTTCGTAAGCATTCCAAGCGAATACATCAACGTTCCTCTTGAGAAATATTACCAACTCCTCTTTCTCCTGAGGTGGTAGCTGAGCTCCAACCTGAAAAAACTTTTCCGGATCATCACCTACGGTAAATGTCTCTAAATCTTCATATTTGGCCTCCTCGGCTGGCCTTTTTGCAGGTAATTCCGAAGATTTTGATTGCTATAAACCTTCCTTAACCGAGGCTGAGGACTCAGCTGTTGGTTGATGCAAAATTGTAGAAACGAGGCACTGCCTAGCCATGGATTGGTTCCCTACTAGCTCCTTAATCCGATCTCCAGATGGATACTTCACCTTCTGATGCAGAGTTGAAGAAACAGCACCCAAGGTATAAAGCTAGGGTCTGGCCACAATGGCCGTGTAGGGGGAATATACATTCATCACTATGAAGTCCACTTTCACTACCTTTGAGCCGGCCTGTATGGGTAACCTAATCTAGCCCTTCGGGGTAACAAGCTTCCCATCAAAACTTACCAAAGGCGAATTGTAGGTTGTTAGGTCTCCAGGTTTTAAGTTTAGTCCTCTGTACAAGTTAAGATACATGACTTCTACACAACTGCCTTGGTCCACCATTCTTTTCTTCACATCATACCCCCCTATTCTGAGGGTGACCACCAAAGCGTCATCATGTGGTTGGATGGTTCCAATCTTGTCTTCGTCCGAGAAACTCAATGAAGGTCGGATTTCCAGTCTAGCCCTCTTCGGCTTGAAGTTGAAGTTCTCGGCTGGTGATTTAGCTACAGACATCACCTTGGTAGTGTGAGAACCAGTTCTCCTAGGTGCAGCAAAAATGACATTGATTGTACCTAACGGGGGCCTTGGAAGAGCATTCTCCTGAGCCACTATCCTTGACTTGTCTCTTTGTCTGTTGGGTCGATACAGAAATGGTTATAACCTTCCCTCTTTTACCAGTTGCTCCAGATGGTTCCACAGCGTTCGACAATCCTCGGTGGTATGTCCCCGCTCTTGGTGGTACAGGTAATGAAGGCTTTGGTTGTGCCTTAAAGGGTCTCCACTCATCTTGTTTGGCCATCTGAAGTATGGCTCGTTCTTGATCTTCTCCAAAACTTGATGCACCGGTTCTCTAAATACAATGCTCACCACTTGAGGAGTTGTAGGCTCAGACTGCCCAGCAAAATCCCTTCGAGTTCTGTTATTGTTGTAACGGTTCGACCTGAAATCCCTCATCTCTTGAAGGATAACCTTGCCCTTCCCCTTATCTTGCTACTGATCTTCTTCAACCCTCTTATACTTGTCAATCCAATCCATGAGCTGGTGTATACTGGTAACAGGTTTCCCAATCAAAGACTTCCTTAAACCATGCTCGGTAGGTAGGCTGAGCTTGAAAGTACTGATGGCTACATCGTCAAAATCACCATCTATCTCGTTGAACATCTTCCAATATCTGTCCAAATATGTTTTTAGGGTTTCTCATTCTCTCATGGACAAAGATAACAAGGAAGCCAAAGGCCGAGGAACCCTGCTGCACGTAATAAAGCGGGACCCAAACGCTTGGGTGAGTTCCTTAAAGTTTTGGTGGTACAGGTAATGAAGGCTTTGGTTATGCCTTAAAGGGTCTCCACTCATCTTGTTTGGCCATCTGAAGTATGACTCGTTCTTGATCTTCTCCAAAACTTGATGCACCGGTTCTCTAAATACAATGCTCACCACTTGAGGAGTTGTAGGCTCAGACTGCCCAACAAAATCCCTTCGAGTTCTGTTATTGTTGTAACGGTTCGACCTGAAATCCCTCATCTCTTGAGGGATAACCTTGCCCTTCCCCTTATCTTGCTACTGATCTTCTTCAACCCTCTTATACTTGTCAATCCAATCCATGAGCTGGTGTATACTGGTAACAGGTTTCCCAGTCAAAGACTTCCTTAAACCATGCTCGGTAGGTAGGCTGAGCTTGAAAGTACTGATGGCTACATCGTCAAAATCGCCATCTATCTCGTTGAACATCTTCCAATATCTGTCCAAATATGTTTTTAGGGTTTCTCATTCTCTCATGGACAAAGATAACAAGGAAGCCAAAGGCCGAGGAACCCTGCTGCACGTAATAAAGCGGGACCCAAACGCTTGGGTGAGTTCCTTAAAGTTTTGGTGGTACAGGTAATGAAGGCTTTGGTTGTGCCTTAAAGGGTCTCCACTCATCTTGTTTGGCCATCTGAAGTATGGCTCGTTCTTGATCTTCTCCAAAACTTGATGCACCGGTTCTCTAAATACAATGCTCACCACTTGAGGAGTTGTAGGCTCAGACTGCCCAGCAAAATCCCTTCGAGTTCTGTTATTGTTGTAACGGTTCGACCTGAAATCCCTCATCTCTTGAGGGATAACCTTGCCCTTCCCCTTATCTTGCTACTGATCTTCTTCAACCCTCTTATACTTGTCAATCCAATCCATGAGCTGGTGTATACTGGTAACAGGTTTCCCAGTCAAAGACTTCCTTAAACCATGCTCGGTAGGTAGGCTGAGCTTGAAAGTACTGATGGCTACATCGTCAAAATCACCATCTATCTCGTTGAACATCTTCCAATATCTGTCCAAATATGTTTTTAGGGTTTCTCATTCTCTCATGGACAAAGATAACAAGGAAGCCAAAGGCCAAGGAACCCTGCTGCACGTAATAAAGCGGGACCCAAACGCTTGGGTGAGTTCCTTAAAGGAATCAATGGAACCTGCCTTTAGTCCATCAAACCACTTCATCGCCACAGGTCCTAAACTGGATAAGAATACCTTGCACATCAAGGGCTCGTTCTTAGAGTGTACGACCATCCTTTGATTGAAATGGCTAACATGCTCTACAGGGTCTATTCTACCATTATACATGGTGAATGTGGGCTGTGCAAACCGCCGGAGGAGTCTCCCTCTCTCAATCCAGTGCGTGAAAGGTGACCTGGAAATTTGGTTGAGTGCTTTGCTCATAGCATCGTTTCCCAGACCTTCTAAGGATGAATTTCTGTTTCGACACTTGTGATGATAGTTCTCATCATATGAGAAAGACTTGCTAGGAGGAGTCCTTGATTTGCGCCTATAGCTACAATCCTCTTCACCATCAGAAGAGAAGTCAGAATGAGATGGAGCTCACTTTCGCCGTTCATGGCGCAAGCTCCTCTTCAAGTGATCAATCTCCTTCTGCATGTTTCTGGCATTCTCTTCACGAGAGACATGACTTTTACCCTGAGATTGACTCTTATTGATATAGGTAGTATGTACATTTCCCTCTCGGTTTCTCCCTTGCTCAAGTTCACGGAAATGATCTTGACGTTGAGACCCTATGAATTCTGCTTGGTTTGGACCTTAACCTACCATTGTTGAACGTTAAACTCAGTATCACACCAGTAATTCCCACAGACAACGCCAATTGTAAGGACCAGATTTATGTTCCTTAGCCCAAAGGTTGTTGCGCTTAGGCCGAAAAAGCCCAAAACAATGAATTTGTAAAGAGTGGGTTGGAAAAACTGGGATTTAATGATTCAAAATAATATTAAGGTAGATTGCCGTGACACAAGAATGAAAACAGACGGGTTTATGTTGAAGAAAAAACGTCCTTGGCAAGGTCCGAGGAGCACAACTCTTATATATTTCTCTTAGGTTTGATTACAAGATTGGTTCCTAGTTGCTACGGTATTTTCCACTTGATTTTGTCGTCCCCCACTCTCCCTACCTTCTTTCTCTTTTATACTCTTATTTCCCTTCACCTTCACCCCCCACATGCATGCCCGATGGCTGGTGTTGATACTTGTTCTATTAGCCCCTTTCCTAAGTCTCCGTGTAATAGTTGTAAGGTTGATAACTACTGTCCAGACATCACCTCCACATTAATGCAGCCAGAGAGTTAGCTGGGGAGCAATTAATACGGTGGTAACAGCTTTTCCCTTAGATATTTTAGGACTCTCCTTCGTACCTTGTTTCTGTAATGTTTATCTGTGCTAGTAGAACTTCCTGGAACATTCCCTTGGACAGCAACCTATGTATTCGGACCTTGGCTTTGGATAGCCGAGGATACATTTATCCTCGGCCCATCCTTTCAAGCTATTATGACCAAAACAAACTTCTTTATTTAGTAACACAATCTCCTATGCTAAAGATTTATCCTCCTCAAATAACCCCTCATCCTCGGCTTGGGCCATGGGTCCAAGATACAACCAGATAAAGAACTCTTGGGCCCAATATCCCTATAGTTATATATTTTTATATTTAAATAATAAGAGCTTCTAAACACGCACGTAGAAGGATGGCAATATGGAGGAATGAGGCTGGATCATAATTGCCTTGTCCACGCTTTGTCCCCTATTTAGGTTGGGTTGGAGATGTTTTACTAACCTAATGAGAATGAAGACATAAAGATAAAACATAAAGAAAAATACAACCATGAAAATACTAAAAATCCTTCCCAAAAAAAGAAAAAAAGAAAAGAAAAAGAAATACTAAAAGATAAGGAATGACAAATATTTTGAAAATAGTAGTAGAATATGTATAAAATAAACTAACCTCATCACACGAGCTTTGCACGTGCGATGAGACTCTTTATATATATATATATATATATATATTTTTTTTTTTTTTAAGCTAAATGTAATTTTTTAATTTGAATTTATCTATTATTAATGAGGTTACATGGAAAGAAATTTTTAAGAAACTAAAATTTAGGATTTGAAATGGAGTAAATTGTTGGGTTTAGTGAGTATTAATTTTTAGGAAAAAAACTTCTTTGGAAGTTTTTTTTTTTGAATTTTGTTGAATTACAATTTTAACCCAATTTTTTATTTTTTTTAAAATAAAGATTATCTAATTAGATTAATGATATTTTTGATATTTTTTAAAATCGTAACAAAATTTTTGAATTCTCTTCATATATAGAGATAAATTATAACTAACATATGTATAGAAAGGAGTAAATTATAATTTATATGTATATGTATATTTTGAGATGGATTGTAGCAAAGACGAGGCAGGGTGAAGTGGGGAACAAAACCTGTCCTTGCCCAATAACCATTTTGTGGTGGGAAGAAGCGGGCCAGAGCGGATTAGGTGGGGGGTGGGGTGTTTTTGCCATCCTCTACAGCACGTGTGAGTAGTAAGCAACACTATTTACTTGACATGTTCATAGATCTCTTTTTGTGCAGGATTCCGATTTATACAACCAAGCCTAAGTCCAGTGACATTAATGGACCGTACTACATGACATTGGGTCTCCAAGCCCAATGAATTCAAAGAAACTATTCAGGAAGAAGAGTTGTATTGAAACAGAGACAAGTCAGACAACACGTGACTTAGTACTTAGTACGACTCATATAAATTGTCTGACGTGGCGGGATATGATTGGTTTGTCTGCGTGGAGTTAAATTGCACCTTCAACCAGACCATCTTCAAGTGCAAAAGCCTTCCTCGTCTTCCTAGTTCTTCTTCGGGGTTTTTAAGAAAATCCAAAACATTACAGATAAAGAGAGAGAGAGAGAGAGAGAAGAAGATGAAGGTGTTGTGGGTGATCCTACTTTCATACACTCTGTATCACCATGTGTTAGCCGATCAGATCTTCTCAGCCCAAGTTGGTAAATCCTGAACTTGATTTCGTATCTGTTTCAACTTGTTCTAGAAAAATTCTAAATTCTTTGGTTCACTTTTCATCGATTAGCTACAAAGACTGTCTTTTTATTTAATTTAGTTTGATGGGTTTTTTTTTTTTTTTTGAATTGCTTTGGTAGAAATTTCAGGCGTTTATGGGTTAATGCGTTTCTGGGTCCATGGAAAGTCTCATAGGGGTATTTGGGTTAAAGTAAGTGAGGCACATACTATTTTCTCATTTAGAGGGTTTATAGGAATATTTGTGGTGATTAATGATTGCAAAACAAGTTCCTTTGCTTTGCTTCAAAATAATCCTATTGGCTTCAAAGGGAAAAACTTAGGTACATTATATTAGGTTCCCCAAAATTCACACACTTATCTGCATTGATCAATACAGCACAAACAGTATTATCTTTCCCGAAGAGAATTCAATTCATCCAATTGCGTGTTTGAATTTAATTGGGAAACCTAGTGTACTGCATCTAAGGAACAGTACTTATGTTTTGTCCTTAATTAAAAAGAAGAGAGTAGGACAGTTCATCTATTATTTGACTCGCTGAAGGAGTCGTATTATGGCTTGTGAGCAAGGGATGTAGACTAGAGAGAAATCTTTCATAGTAACTAATGGGTATTTAGAGCGTTTCAGAATTTAATTGTGATAGGTTTCGTGCTGATTAGAGAATGATATGTGCTTTGGAGGGCCTTGTTTGAAGGCTTAATCAATTTTAGGGCTTTAAGTTAACTATATATGTCACTAATTGTTTATATTATTGACCTAGTGGTTCAAAGTATGATGTTTTACATTTCCAAGGGGTTTACAATCTTTTTTAGTGTTTAAATGGTCTACTAAATAGGGCCAAGTTTTATTGATGATCCCTCACATGACACCAATCGGCTCAGTAGGAATTTTGCATCAATCTGAGAGCTGGAATAGAATGATGGATCATATTTTGATCCATATAGAAGCCCCAAATGTTAAGAAATGGCTGGCTGCTTCTGCTAATGCATGCTTATTTCATCCAAGACCAGTAAAATCATAGATAGTGCAACTATGACGACAAGGTGTTAAGGAGTGGAATAAACTATCTAGGATCAATATCTTTGAGCTGGAAAAAAGGACTTTTGGGAACATTATGGAATGGTTCAGCCATAGAAAGGCTGTAGTAGGTGCTGACTATGTATTGAAGTGGCAGTTACAGTCCCAATGGCTTCAAAGGCCTAATGATTCATGTGGGTGTATCAGTTAGATTGTTATATGTGTTTCTTTCCTACTTGGTGTACAAGCCAGGTCTTCATGTGGAAGTTGTGTCTCCAACCACTTTTTCTTGTCTCTGTTATTGGCTATAATCCGAAAGTCTGGTTTCTTGTAATTTATTTCTAGCACTCCAAGTTAATGTTCTTATCTCTACTACAATAACTTTTGATCAGCAGGTGGCACATTTGGTCGCAGCTTCCGTGAACCAAAGTATAAGATTGAATTCCATCCAGAAGATTCACCTTTTCATCCTGTAAGTAGTTTAAAAGCCTTTTAAATTTATTTGTTGTTTGGTCCTAGCTAGATGGATGCTCCAAATACATTTTTTTTTTTTTAAGTAGCCATTTTGGGTTTGTGGTCTGACTTTGGAGATTCCTTTTTTTCTTTGACTGTTTAAACTTAATCTACGAAGCATTTTTTGTTACTTGGATGTCACTTTTTTGAGTAATTAAGTTGATTGTGCATGATGCTTTATCTAATTGACATGTACTTCTTGTATTTTCTTCGAATTTATTCCAGTAGAAAATACGAGGCATTTTTGTCACCCTTTTGAGTAGTTAAAGTTGATTGTGGACAATGCTTAATTTAATTGACATGTACTGCTTGTATTTTCTTCTAATTTATTGCAATAGAAAATATCTTATTAACAGAAGCCCAATTAGTGCTCTTTTCTGCTACCATAAACCTTAGGATAATAATTTTTATCATGAAAGCAGAAATATTTGTGAGATATGAAAGTGAGGTAACTTTGTTCTTTTCTTGCAATAGTAAGTTTGAACAGAGAGCCATTGTTACTCTTTAAGGTGCTTAACCTTATTGAACATGGTAAAAGTGCTTTCCCTATGCAGTTATTACAGGCTTGGCTTTTTATTAGTCAGTGATTCTGTCAAGTTTTGCTATATGAGATTGCCTTGGTCAGTTTCTTGTAAAGATGGTGTTAGCAGATGACCTTAGGATCACATTTTTGGTTCACAGATTACTTTTTTTTTTGGTTTCCTTCCAAGTTCTTTGTGCCCAAAATTTATTGTTTCTATGTTAATTGAAGAAGAGAAAGTACAAACTGTGAAAGTTTGATCTAATAATTGGGCCCGTTTTATTTGGCAGGATGGTGATCAGGAGTCTGTGGTTATGCCCAATAAAAATGGGGAGAATTTTTTATGTTTTTTGCCTAAGGTGGAGAAAGCCAAGAGTGGAAAGCCAGTTACTAGGCACAACACAAGCAGCATGATAGTGGAAAGTGAAAAACGAATTAAATTAAAGACACCAGATGAGCTGCTTGAAGCACTGAAGGACCGATGCTTGATCAGAGTTAGTATCTGTCACCCAAAAACTATCTTGATTGTGTGCCTTGGTTGACTGATACTTTTTAAAGTTACTTAAATTAAAAATACTTGTTTCTTTGTTGGAATTATGTAGCTCGCATTAAGTTGCAATACTTGTTTCTGTGAATTATGCCTGCTTTAATAATCCTGCATCTACCTGAATTATCCTCTAATGTTACCAAATCCTTTATGCAGCAAGAAGGCTGGTGGTCATATGAATTTTGCTATCAGAAAAAGTTACGTCAAGTTCATTTGGAGAATGAAAAGGTATTCCTAAAGTGGCTCTAAGGTTCTCATCTCCTAGAGTACTCCTTCTGGGGTGGGCTTGGGGCTTACGCCTATAAGGCGTTCATCTACTTCTCTCCTCCTCCTTAATTACTTAGCCAAAAAATAGATTCACTTCTGTTATACTAGGCCATTATTTGTTATTTGCTTTTGTCACTGTGTGTTTTTGGTAATATGTTATTAAATCAGAGCATGATGGTTTTATGGGAGGAAGTGCTCTAATACAGTAATATGCATGTGATGAATCCAATAAACAGTATCTTAATAAACTTTTGGTTGGTGGTTTTTGGGCTATGACTGTAGTTTTGGTGGATCCCACTTAATGAATTAATTGCTGAAGCTTCAAATAGATTGGATTCATATCTGTCCAAGATTTCATTTTGTAACCATCCTTGTAGTGATAATTGTAGTAGTAGCAGTATCATTCTTAGCAGCAGCAATTGTAGTAGCAATAGCACTAGCTGGTTGAAAATTTCAGTTATCATGATTCCTTTATTGAAATTATTTGAGTGTTGAAGACCTGAAAATTCTTAGAATCATGTGCTAATAAGATAAATTTTTCTTTCATTACAGGAGGTTCAGGAGTTTGTCTTAGGTCAGTACGATGCGGAGGCCACAGCTGCTTTCAACCAGAATCTCTCTGATATTTCTGAATTGAAAGATCCCCACTCAAAAGATGCATCTCAAAGGTATGCTTTTATTAATATGATAATTGATAGGTTAGGTACAAGGGAAAACTTGTTTTTAATTAAAAAGGGGCTTTGGCCTAGAAAACTAAAAGAGGAGGAAGAGTCGATACTGATTATTGTATTAAATGGTTCATGTAGGTATCATGCTCATCAGTATACAAATGGAACCATGTGTGATCTTACCAATCAGCCACGAGAGACTGAGGTATGAAGTAATTGAAAATCAAGTGGCTTTCAATTTTCCTTCCCTTCTCACTTATGCTCAATCTTTTCTTGTTTTCATTTGCAGGTGAGATTTGTATGTGCAGAGACCAGAGCTATGATTAGTTCTATTACAGAGCTGTCCACTTGCAAGTATGCACTTACGGTTCAATGCCCAACGCTTTGCAAGCACCCGTAAGTGTCTCTCTCTCTCTCTCTCTCCATATAATGTGCAAATTAAATGAGAGAAAAATATGAGTGTTTTCTTTTCTGATGGAAGCATATCATTTTATGGTGCTAAAAGTGCCTGGTGTTCTACATGGTCTGATGATCACCTTTGACCTGGCAGATTGTTCCAAGAAGAGAGACCAGTGTGGCACACCATTAACTGTAATGTGCTTCCTAAAGACTATAAGGATACAAAAGTGGGGGAAGAATCCAAAGAAAAGCAGATTCTTATGGTCACAGACGATGAAGCTCCTTCTAGTTATGATTCAAAAGAGTGACAGACATTGATACATAGAGCTTTGTCGATACAAATTAAATGAGTCAAAAGAATGACTGTTGTATGGCTCTCTGCTTTCTTTTGCATATAAATGCAGTAGATAGATAGGTTTTCCTTTTTTTTTTTTTTTTTTTTTTTTCCGAAGATAATCGATCCTTCCAGGTTTTTGTTTAAGATCATCATACTCTCCAATTAAAAAAAAGTTCATCATACTTGTGGATAGCTCTCCAAGAAGATTCTCCTCTCTCTCTCTCTCTCCCCCTCAATTTTCTAAGAATTGGAAACCAGCTGGAACTAATAATGCATAATACAATACAATTTCCTTCAAACAAGTATACTTGGTTCAATTCTGTGTTCTGACCTTCTTAGAACGATGTATATCCTTTGCAGCCAAATAGCATTTGGTATTTGCCTAGAAAGATATGAAAGGGCATAATTCATATGCACAAATGGTCATGGGATTTAATTGATGTTTGATTCTATGAAGTAGCTTCTTAGCTTTGTGTAGTATGAAATGCTTATCCTGTCATGAGCAGGAAGAGGTCAAAATGTAGATCAATTGAAGGCATGTCTGGCATTGCATCAGGAATGCGCTAAAAAAGCTTTAAAGCTCTTTACCACTAATGCTCTACAACTAAACCTTCACTTCCTACAACTATCCTGAGATAAGTAGTTTAGGTGGAAGAGTCTTGTTTTGTAACTGAATGTGTCTCCTGCTTAGGGTGTTTGTTTTATTGGTTTGAATAAAGCTGCTTATTCATTCCCACACACCCCCCCCCCCCCCCCCCCCCCCCCACACCTCCCCAAAAAAAAAAAGTGCTTACTGAGATTGTTTATGAGACAAGCATGGCTGAGTTCTTAGCTATCTGCCTGATGTTATTACAGAGGAAGAAACTCTGTATTAACTAGTTTGTGACCTGCTCAAAATTCTGAAAGAAACTAATCTGTGATCTGTAGTTGCAGGCTATATTGCGGTTAGAGGGAAAGCTAAGTCTCAATATTGCACCCTCAAAACCTAGACTCCTGAGGCTTGATTTTTAAGCAGAAGCAACTATAATCACCCAGCTCATGATGCTTGCTTTATGAGCACGAGCAGGGCGCCATTAAATAAAGATTACTCCTGGGATATTGAATCTCAACAGAGAAAATACTTGCAGATTAAGCCCCTTCTTGTGCTCTTGTTTGTGATGGAAGCCTGTCCTGTTTTTTTTCATTTAGTTCATTTGACAACTTAAATGGTTCAAAGGGCGAAGTATGATTGCCCACTCCCCTCAAGTATCATGTGAATAGATAGAAAACTGATGACTTTGAGCTATTTAAGTTGTAAATACAGCTTTGCAAGGGTAGGTTTTCAGTTCAAGCAGAATACTTTCAATCCTTGCAGCCTCCATTGGATGTAATAAATAAAAATAAAAAAATTTTATTATTGAAGAACTCATTGCTTTTAAGTAAGGATGCCTTGGACCATATAAGCTTATCAGATAAAATATAAAACCACCACTCACACCTAAAAATAAAAGGAAAAAGAAAATAAGAGGCCACCATCACATCAGGATAAAATATAATGCATTGACAGAAAAATGATAATGTCACGACAATTAGAACTTTGATATTAGTAGAATTCTAATGTACCATGACTACAACTTTTGACAACTAAGCAGATTCGATATCTACCATCCCACTATACACGTAGACACTAGTATGCAGAATTGCCTAGAGTTATCTTCTCATTAGCAGCATGGTGCCTTCTCACTATTGCCTGCTGACTCCAGAATAGCCAAGTACTCAGATATGGCCTCACCTTCTTTAGTGACTTCAATGTCATAGTCTGTTAAAGCATCTCCTTTTGCTAGTTCATCAGCAAGTTCATCTTCCATCTCTACATCCCGCTCTTCTACTTCACTGGCAGTTGAAGGACCTCCAGCATCAGGAATTATTGGAATGGAAGAATTCGCATTGTTATCAGCAGAAATCGTTGGGTTTGGCTCAGATTCTAGATTGCTGTCTGCAGCAACTGAGGGGTTCGACTCAGATTGTGAGAGAAGTAGATGCATTGCTTGCTCCATAGTGCCACCAACCTGAAGAGCTGCAACCACTGCACACAAGAAACAATATCAGTTTGCTGCTTGCCCTAAAGAATGGCTACCCATTAACCCTGTGGGAGTGGTTTCAATGCAGGAAATTAACTAAAGCTTTTGATAACATTTGTTTCAATGCAGGAAATTAATTCTCACCCAGCGTTAAAGGAAACAATCAATTTGGTGGAAATTGTAGGAGTTTTCCACTTGTCTCAATTCCACAAATATATTAAATTTTGGGGGATTAAAAACAACAGTAAAATTTATGGTATTATCTTGTATAGGGCAAGAAGAATCAGTAAGAGGGAATTTAATGAAGGCGGTTATGTGACTTTACTTCCCAAAGTAACAGGTCTTCTAAAAACAGGGGTACAATCAATGACCTAGGGAAAATAAACATTAAAAACACTACTGTAAGTGGTACTGCAATATGTACTCTTCAATAAGTTACCTCTTGATCTTTCAAAGCCCATAAGTACAAGCTGTTCAATTGCAGCTTCTGATGCTCGCTGCTGCCTTTTCCTTTTCCTTGATTCAATGTCCACCTGGCAGGGAAGAATGTTAGCACTGATAAACAAATGAGATAACTTGAAACCAAAATTATTTCATGGGAAACTGCAAGGTGACCTGCATGGCAGAATTAGTTTCTGGATTTGTCAAATTATCCAGCGCCTGCTGAAAGTCATTTTCATTTCTTCGAAGGGCTTCAGCTGCAAGCTCCTTCTCAAACCTGCCAAATCAAGCGATTGTTAGCTTGACTAGTGACTATAAGGGTGTTTCTGCTATTCACCTATTTGGTTATGGACAGTAGGCATCACACTGAAGCTGCAGTTTAATAAAGTTCCCTTAAAATCAGACAGCAACAAGCTATCCTAATTTTACACTATTCTTTTTTGATAGTAAAAAAATTAAAAATTAAAATAGTGTAACATTCCTATACCTAAACCCTGAACTCTAAAAGTAATTCTGGCTGGCATCTTACCCAATGGAAACCAATTCATTCAATATCTTGAGATCCACAGCTTTCTTTGAGGGTGTCATTCCATACTTTTTTAGCTCCCTGCAAAACTTTTGAGCTCTAAATAAAAATACTGACAGGAAAAAAGAAGAAGACCAGAGTTAAATTTTAACAAGTCACACCCACGTTATATCGTTTTTTCGCTTCAAATCCTCCTCTCGTTTTCGTGCTCTCTTTGCCTTTTCCTCAACCAGAAAATCAACAGCACTTCCAATATCTTGATTGCTCATTCTCAGCGCTCTTTTTGAATCACGTTCTTTAAAACCCATGCTCATAACAAGTGATAAGGCTTCATCAGGCACCTGTAACTGAAATCAACAACAGAAGATTGGAATTGAGATGAGAGAAACATAAAAAGAAGGTAAATATCAGAATCTGAAAAGGTGAGGAGGTTAGATTTGAGGGGAGTGGGCTGCTCATCTAGGTTTGAATCTTATTGAGTGGTCTGCTAGAGATCAAACATTGGGAGTATGGAAAATGAACAGCTTAGGCAATAACCAAAAAGTAATTTAATAATGATCCAGATACAGCTAAAGCAATATCTATAGTTATACACAAAATAACGAATATGGTAAGTGACAAATTTTTGTATAAAAATCATAAGTATTATGCATATGGATGTTGTAAATGCAGTGAACATTTCAAAATGATTTATTACAAATCCAAAAGCACTATTTACACATTCAACTAACCTGGGAGAATTTTGCTTGTGCAGAGGTCAATGCCTTCCTCGATTTATCAAACTGACCACTGTGATATGCCACCACCCCTTCCAGCAACTCCAGTCTTAAATGTCTATAAACAGAAAATTAAAATAAATTAGCTCACACTGCATATTCAAGAATCTCACAAATTAAAAAGTATGGTAAATTACAATAAACTACCCTGAGGTTTAGGGTAATACCAAGCACATCCAAAGGTTTTTAAAAATGACCAATCTGGTCCTTAAACACTAACGCCGTTTGTGCACTGTCTAATAAACCATTTTTTTTTGTTTTTTTTTGTTTTTCCTTTTCTTCTCTCTTTCCCTTCAGTCTTCACTCCAGAAAATTTCTCTCTCTCTCTCTCTCTCTCAAGCTCAAGCCATAAGGGTTTCAGACTCAATAAAGGACCAACAACTCTGCCACTGGAATGGTTCCAGATCTGGTTTACTCACAAAACTCATGCCATACGCTGCCGTTTAAAGCTGGGTGGTTAGGTTGTGATCTATGAGTATGGTGGCTGGGTCGCGATCTAGGAGGATGGTGGACGGTGGTTTCTAGGTCAAGTTGAGTGGTAGGCGGCAGTTGCTGGGTTGAGATGAGTGGTGGGTGGTGGTTGCAAGATCACAATCTGGAGCTCGCCATTGTGGGTATGGGTTTTTTTTTTTTTTTAAGATATGATTTGGGTTTGAGCTATGAATCGTGTGATTTTTTTTTTTTTTTTGATAGATATGAATCATGTGATGTTGGATGGTTGGGTTTGAGGAGGATAAATGGGTAGCAATAAGTGGTGCTGTGGTGGACGGTGGTTGCTGGGTCACATGATGCTTGCCATTGTGGGTCACGGTTTTGTTTTGAAATTTTTTTGATTTGGGTCTGTTTGAGGATGTTGGATGATTGATTGGTTGAGTTGATCTATGTTTGATTGAGTTGATCTATGTTTGATTCTCTTGTGTGATGCCGGATCTACTTGGGTTGATCATTGTAGTGAGATTTTTTTTTTTTTTTTTATTGCTCTGTAAATTTATTTTCCAAATGAGACTATGTATGGTTTTAGAAAATGAGTACAAGTTTAGTGAGCTTTTTTTTTGAATGTTTCTTAAATACATGGTCATGTATAACCTTTGGATACTGATTTGAGCTTGATAGTGAGAGAGAGAGAGAGAGAGAGAGAGAGAGAGAGAGGAGTTTATGTTCTGGGAAAAGAAGAGAGAAAATGAAGAAATGAAGAATATAAATGAACTAGAAAGTTATTTGGGAGAGAGTTAACAAACGGCATTACACAGTGTTAGTGTTTAAGGACCAAATTGGTCATTTTTAAACCTTTGAATGTGCTTGGTATTACCCCTAACCTCAGGGTAGGTCACTGTAATTTACCCTAAAAAGTAAAAGCATACGTATGAATACTCACATTGCAAGCTCTGGATGGCGACCAGCTTGGAGGAGTGTGACACGAGAGGAGTCCTTCCCATGAGCACGTTCAATTCCTTCTCTAGCCTTTTCCAGGCGTGCTCCTGCCACTGAGAGCCATCTGATGTCTCGAAGCATGAAATAGCACCACACCATGTCTATTTGCAGTATTGGGACATTGTCAATCAGCTGAACAGCAAACGAGACATCAACATAAAACAGAGGATACTCTATAACAACAAAGAAACTGAAATTTTCTCAAGAGTTTTGAATGTCAACAGCATGAAATTGATGATGTTACATTTACAGACTCTACAAAGAATTCAACATGCCATAATTTACATAGGGTAGCTTTAAGTATTTTCAAATTCTAAGATGCACAAAGTAACTTAGGTCTCGTTGAGTGAAATTTGAGAATTAGCTCATGAAAGCTTGGGTATTCAACTATTTACAACTGGTGCATAATCAAATGTAAAGACAAATAAGAAGAAATACATTTATTTTTGCTTACTTAAAAACCCAAGCAAACATATTTCCTTGAATTTTCAAAAACTCAACTTTGACTCTGATGGTCACAAGCAATTTATATACAAAAATGCGTGTTCTGCAAGCAGCTCAGCCAAATGGTTTCCTTTAAAATGCAGTAACTCAGAGCAACTTTCAGCTCTTTCAACTAAATGACAAAAGACACCACACCACAAATGGCTCGCAAAGTCATTTGTCATCAATAATTTTAATTCTATCAACAGACCATATTAATA
The DNA here is from genome assembly GCF_932294415.1 of Quercus robur. Classification (NCBI taxonomy): domain Eukaryota; kingdom Viridiplantae; phylum Streptophyta; class Magnoliopsida; order Fagales; family Fagaceae; genus Quercus; species Quercus robur. The sequence goes on from NC_065535.1 coordinate 85,328,944, forward strand.
TAGAAGAAAGAACAGCTCACTCACCTCAATGACCTTTGAATTGCACAGAGAGAAAGCCTCCTACAAGAAAGAATTAAACCAACTGGGATTATTCACAGGAAAATACTTTACTGAACATTGCCATAACCAACTTCCCATGCAAACAGGACAAAAAGTGGTTAGTGTAAGGTTAAAATTTATCAATTAATCAAGATTCAGGGTAAAAAAAAAAAAGGAAAGAGAGGAGATTGTCAATGATTAAGATGGGTATGCATGATAATATATGATTACTGAAAAAAATCACAAACAACTGATAAGGGGCGAAAACCTTAGAAAGGGTTTAAACTTTAGAGCCGATACATATCCCCCATGGTCATGAACTGAAGTACTTACTAAAAATTGCATTTGATTAGTTCGTTTTGACATAGATCTCAAGAGATGCATCAAATTGACAACTGTTGGGGGTCTTAGGTAGTCAAAGAATATACAGCATTGCATTTTTTTAGTCCCTTTAAGAGAGAGAGAGAGAGAGAGAGAGAGAGAGAGAGGGGTAACTCTTTTCACATTTTAAAAATCCAAAATTCAAAATCATGGAAAGCACATCAGATTAATTTTATTATTCCTTAAAAGATTCTACTATGTTAAAAAATCTACTATGCAACTAATTCAATCGCATTCACCATTTACAAAAATACTGCAACTGACCTCTCCCATGGTAAGCACTTCTAATGCATCTTTGTAATTCTCCCTCCTAATTAGTTGCTTTGCATTTGTGTGAAGCATCAGGCCCATCATGACTGCCCTGTAACATAATAGCCCAAATATTCAGCATCGAGAACGGGATCATAGACCCCTTAAATACCTCAACAAAGGAATTACTTGTTCACATCTAGCAGCACTTTCAAAATGTTACAAGCCAAATCTAATTATTTATCATACCGCTGATCAGTTTCAGATCCCAAATGTACTGTCTTTCCACTTTGATCTTCAAGTTCTATATTGAAGTCTTCAATTGGTAATGAACCATCTGCATGCCTTTTGGCCAGTGCTGTGGCAGCTGCCCTGTTGTGATAGAGACACCAACCAAAAAATATGTAAATAAAAAGGAGCCGCCCACAAGTTAGAAAGAAGAAAAGATGCACACAAAGCAACAAAATAAACAACAGATGGATCTCTATGATGCAGGGAGAGCAGCGAAAATTATCTCAAATTTTTACTTATTTGAGATACCTGATCTCATATTAGAATTTTTGACTTGCATGGAGTGAAATAGCCTAATATGATGGTGCTTTCAATAGATCAAGATAAGGCTGTATCATTTGTTCCATCCATTGATTTTATCAATCCATTTAAATTTAATATGGTGGAACAGAAAGCTTTTTTGTTCTTACCACAACTAGAAGTTCTTCAATAGTTGGTGCAAGTGTCAAGTGCAAAAGTTCAAATTCTTAAACACATCAAAATTCAAGGTAAAATTTTCTTCAATCAGGGGAGAATGATGCAGAGAAAGGTGCCAGAATTAGTTCAAATTTTATTGTCTCAAATGTTACTTATTTGAGATACCTGATGTCCTATTTGAAAATTTAAAATTGGACTTTCATGTTGTTGAGGATTATATGGAAGGTAATTTTGACTCAATGAACTCTTGAAGCTTTTTAAAAAGAGGCTCCAGGAATAGGTTTGAGTAGTGAATTTTGAACAGTATTTCTGTTCAGAGATGTTTCTCTATAGCTTGGTGGTGATTCCAAGCACCCTCAGGTAGTATAATGAAGTCTACGGTTTATTTATTTCTTTATTTAAATTCTTATTTTTGCTTGTTCAGTGTGTATCATCATTTCATTTGGTCATCAACAAGGAAAAATCAAATTATGTATGCCCACCAATATAAACCTAAAAGATTAGGTGTTACAATCATGTTACAGATAATGCAATCCAATTATAGTTGGACCTTGTTGCAATGGAATGTGCCCTCTGTCCAAGCCATATGTTGTGGGTTTGAGCCAAGTATCAGCCTTTCCAAAATTGGAGGAAAGAATGTTTACTGATCACCTCTCCTAGACACTTACAGAAGCAGGAGACTTTTGTGTGGTATACAATCTTTTAGATAATGCAAGTCAGTAAATGAATTGCAATCTCATTGAGAGATATGCTGATGCAGATTGGTTGAGGGAGACGAAAATATTTCAAATGTAAAAAGCACCCAAGTAAGAAGACTGGACAAACAACAGTGTCCAGGATCTTTGCTACTTTTTTCATCATTCTCCCTACTCTATATTCATGTTCACTTTGTAATCCCTAAAATCTAAGACAGGGAATCAAAATTTTTCCTCAATAGAGAGAAAATGCAATAAATAAGAGGTTTAAAATCATATCAAGGAAGGGGGGGAGGGGAGAAAGCAAGGAATGGAAAGGCCCATTATGTCTATGTGTCCTATTTTTGGTCCTTTAGTCAAGAGTATGTCGTTAATTTAAGGCATGAGGCAATGCTGCAGATGAAGAGTACCCTATGAAGAAACTTACACATGTGGCAATTGATTAAAAATATTGGGCCATGCTTGGCAAGTCAGGGAGAAATATATAAGGTCATAGTGCACTAGATTGGTCAATCAACCAGCTTTCTCTAATGTTTTCCAAAGCATTTGCACAAATTATCAAGTCTTAAAAAATATTTTTCAGTTACTCCTTTTGCAATTAACAGGTTCATGGAAAACATACTATTGCAGTAGGTTTAATCCAAGGCAGCCTAAAAACAATTGAACTATTGTACTAGGTCCAAGGACCAGGTATATCAAGATACAGAACAACCTACCTATTCACCTAAGGTAACGCTTTGTAAACCATATTAACAGGAGCATATGATCTTAAATTTAGAAGATAAAAGTAGCACCTTTGAGTTTGGCTCCAAAGCAAAGGTGAGGGGAAAAGAAGATTTTCATTATTTTACAAATAAAAGAGTAAGATGACAACTTTCACTCAACTGTGTATAATAAAACAATTAGGCCTAGTAGTGAAAAGTTTCTTATGCTTTTATACCAAAACAACACCAAAAAGAACATTCAAAACTATATTTCTTTTCGACAGATTCTACAGCACCAGAAAATTATGAAAATACCAAAACAAAAACCTCCAAGTTCACTGAAATTTTACAGTGTTTCTTCAGAAATTTTAGTCCTTAAATTGAGAACAACCATAAAACGGTTATGCACTATAACTCAATTTTCTTTAAGCAATTCAATTCCCAAGTCATAGTGTAATGTAAATCTCATTAATCCATCGAAACTAACAATCCAAAAGACAACAAAACAAATAATGGAGAGAAACGCTGCAACCCCTATAAACCCAACAAATAGATAAAACCTGAATTAGAACTTAAGTTGCCAGCTAAATATTAAACGAGGAACACTTGCTCATTGAAAAACCAGAAATCCATTATACCAAGAAAACAAATTAAAGATAGAGAGCGTGAGTTAATCACCAATATAAAAAATTGATAAACATTTACCCTCTCTCTATCAAATGCAATGACCAGAACACATTACCTACAAAAAACACAAAAGCAGAAAAACATTCTATTTTCATCAAAATCAACAAATTCATGATCACAAAGCACAATCTAAACGCATTGCGAAGCAACCACAAACAATCAAAACAACATACGTTCTCGTCAAAATCAAAATCATTTCCTACAAACGCAAAAGCATAAGAACATCTCCTTTTCATCAAAATCAACAAAACCCATGATCACAAAACGCAATCCAAACGCAAGCCCAAGCACCCACAAAAAACTCAAACAACACACATTCTCGTCAAAATTAAGAAAACCCATGATCAAAAAAAGCAATCACAACAGCTTGGAAAATACTCACTTGACTCGGCTGAGTCTGTTAGAGCGTTCCTCCTCAGCCATCAACTCCACCCCCAAAGACTTTCCCTCCTCAACACAGACCCGACTGGCAAGTATCTTAGCGTTGTTCTTGACACCCAACTGGGTCAACTTCTCAGTCCCATCGCCATCTTTCAAGACCTTGCCTGCGCATATGAGATTGATCGACTCAGCGCCACAGCTTGATCGCTTCGCCACCTCTTCTCTCAACATGGGTACAGTCCACTCCTCCAATTCAACCTCTAGTATGCCTGCCCATGTGCCCGCTATCTTCAGTTTCGCCATCGAGAAAAGACACTCAGTCAGAGAGGATTTAGTGTGTTTGGATAGGCCTTAGCCTTATATGTGAGTCGTTGAGAGAACAAAGCTGCGAGGAATTTGCTTGGGGATTAAGTTAAGTCAATAGCTGTGTATTTGGAAACTACTATGATATGCTTTTGCTTTTTAGTTTTTACTACTTTATACAGTGCTTGTGATGTGTCACAACGCACTAGTCATTAGCCGCCAAGAAAGTAAGAACCGAATTTGCTTCCTTTGCCTTGTCAGTCCTCTAAGACAACCAAAAAAAAAAGGCAGAAAAAGCCATGTATATCATAATCTAGAATCTAAAAATATTTATAATTTAGATAAATTACAAAAAAAAAAAAAAATTTATTGTGCAACATATTATTATTGTGTTGGCAATTTTTATTGATTAAAAATAATTTAAATAATATTTTCACTAATCTTATTAATTATATTATATATATATATATATATATAAAACCGAAGCCTCTAAAACTCTCACAATTTTCCACGTCACCATTATTTTTTTTCTTTTTATTTTAGATTTTATACCTTATATATTTATTATTCCACGTCACCATTATTTTTTTTTTTCTTTTTATTTTAGATTTTATACCTTATATATTTATTATTCCACGTCACCATTATTTTTTTTTCTTTTTATTTTAGATTTTATACCTTATATATTATTTATTATTTAAATAACAAAAATAATTCATACTTAAACGGTGGAACCCCCGACTCTATTTTATAACCCTAAACTCAAAACCCTGAAGGGAGCCATTGTCTTTGCTCTGAAGATTGACACCAATGTGACTGAGGTTGAAGGAGATTTTGCGGTTGTTATCAATTTCCTTAACTCTGAAGGTTGCTGCCTGGCGGATTGTGTTCATGTGATTAAAGACTCTCAGGTAGAAGTAAATTAAAGATATTAATTTTATCTCTTTTTCCAGTGTCAAACGCAACGGTATTAATCCTGAGGATATATCTCTTTTTGTAATATGTGACAAAGTTTTGATTCAATAATATCACGGTCTTGATTCAATAAATCTTTGGTTTTGTAATATGTGACAAAGTTTTGATTCAATAATATCACGGTCTTGATTCAATAAATCTTTGGTTTTCAATGCGTGATTTTCTCCACCGTTGCCAACCTTTGCTTTCCAATGTAATGATTTTGGTAGTGTTCCTCGAGGTAAGCTTTCTTTTTCTCTTTATTTTTTTGGAGGGCTCATCCTCATGAAGAACACTGATTGTGCAGGGGTTATAAAGGTATTATATGAAAGAATTGATATATGAAGAACTATTATTATTATATTTTTTGGATATTGTTGGAAGTTTTTCAAATCTTAATTTATGAAGTGTGAGTAATATCTGAAGCATAAGTTCAGCCATTGTTCTCCCTCAAAAAAAAAAAAAAAAAAAAAAATCAACAATTGTGCAAGTTAACTCTAATTGTTATATATATATATATATACATATATATATATATATATATATATAAGTATATTCTTTATCTCAAGAGATAAAGCAACCTACTAAACAAAAAATTTTGGTCTGCTTTTACATATCTCATAATTTATTTAGTTAGTTTGTAGCATTTACATTATAGAATAATAACTACTACTTATGTGTGTATTGCTCATACAAAATAATCTATGCTTTTGTTAGTTTTGTGTTGAAGTTGGAAAAGCTGGTGTGTATTAGTTCCCATTTTATGAAGTGGTGGACCTAGATTTGGTTTGTTATCCATTTATGCTTTTGACAATATTTGATTGATGAAAATTGTGGTTATTTAATTTTTCTATATTATTGTTTTAGCTCTTACTAAATTATCAAATAGTCATAATACAATTGTAGGATAACTTATGTCTCTTAAATTTATGATTTGATTCCCTACAATATTTTTTTGGTTAATTGATATTGGTCTTACTTTACAAGAATCTAAAAATCTTGATACTTGCAGTTATTGTTGTGTGCTTATATTGCATCTTTTGATATGAAATTGTTGTTTATTTTTGTGTGCCACTTTCTATTTTGGTGAGCCTCTTACATATTTTCAAAAGAATGATTGCATCATTGAAGTAAATATTATGCTCTTCCATATAAATTCCTTTATAAAAATGTTGTCCTTAGTGTAGTCATCATAATCTCTCTCTAAATGCAATTCTTATATAATTATATTTGATGATCAAAGTGTATTCTCAACTGGTATTGTGAGGTGAAGTTTGTATATATATATTTTTTATGAACTTTTATATATAAATTGAATTACTTATTATCATTCATTTTTAAGTCACTATCTCTTCAAGCAAAAAATATATATATTTTTTATTAAATTATACCGTGCATCGCACGGGTTAGTATTATATATATAAAACCGAAGCCTTTGACTTTTGGTTAACCTCTCCACAATTTTTCCGCATCAACATTTTTTATTTATATTTTTTAATTTGATTTAATTCTTTTGATTTAATAGTACCAAATTGCAGAAAATTTGAGGAGGGAAGAGAGATTCCTAATAGGAGTCTCTCTCTCTTTTTTCCTTAATCCTAAAGTCTTTTTTTTGTACGTGAGTCTTTTTTTTTTTTTTTTGAAACCTAAAGTGAGTCCTTTTTTTTTTCTTTTAAAAAAAAAAAAATTCTAACGTGAGGTCTAATTAAAAAAAAATAATAATTATTTTTTAATCTTAATTCTAACATAAGTCTCACAAAAAGTCAAAAACTTCATTTTTATATTATATATAGATAATAATAATGATGTGGCAAGCTTTAAGAATATGAGAATGCAATTTGTAGATCTACTATCAAGATAACATATATTAGATTGGTAATAGATATTAGATTTAATTGCAGTTGAGTATTATGTGAAGTCATCACCATAGAATAGCCCACGCCGGGATGTATTATATGAAACCAATGATATGAAAGAAAAAGAATTTTTCTAAACCATTATATTGAACAAAAAATTACTTATTTTCATTCATTTTCAAGTTATACATTTTTTTTTTTTTTAAAGTCAAGTCATAGAACTTTAAGCAAAATAAATACTTTTTATTTTTATTTAACTATCCTGTGCATCGCACGGGTTAGCGACTAGTTTTATATAAATTTTATTGCAACAAAAATGGTCATTCTAATTATTTTTTTAAACATTTTATCTTGGAATCCAGATCTTCTCCATTGCACTTTGAAATGGAGATGGTCCATTTAAAGAATAGGATTTAAATGAAAGAAATTAAGGGCTTGGAATATGCCACCTCATTTAAAAGCCAACAATTGAATCCTAATTGTTGTTAGCCAAACTAAATGTTAAAGTTAGTCTTTAGGGGAAAAATACAAACACACATTAACAATTGTGTGCTCCACTAGAGAGAATTTTCTATTTACTCTTTCAAGGGGGTGGAGGTGATAAAAATAAATAAAAAGAGAGATCAAGGGGTTTGACTTCCCCATTCTCTTGAAATTGAACTCTAATTATTTGGAAATAGATTCAATGTTCTCTAAAAGCCAATCCCATAATCTCATTGATACTGGCAAGACAAATATTTAAGAAGTATGTTGTTCCTCCAACAAAGGACGATCAAGTTTTGCTTCAAGACCTAAATAATCACAAATCATTTCAAGCAATGAATGGGAGTGAGTCACTTTTTTTTTTGGTTGTTGTTGTTGTTCCCTTGACACCCATGTGGATTTCTATGATGATTATGTTTAGATTTTGATGGTTATCGACGTAGATTAAATGACTTTTGTATTGGGTCTTTAGGATTCCATAGTCAATTGAGGTCACAACTTAAATTCGTTCCTTTTGCATTCCAAGTGTTTGATAGATTGTCCCAATGAATAAATTTTGTGATTCTTTGACTTTATTAATAATAAAAAATGTTCAAAATAATGAGTTGTTATTCTGATTTTCAAAGAAAACTTTTGAGCCAGATTGACATCAGATTGAGCTTGCTGGATCTTGGGACACTCCGACTGGAACTTGGGGCACTCCGGTGTCAGGAAGAATAAAACATAATGGCTGAACGTTTCCTAGGAAACTAACATTAAATACTCTTTGACTTTTGGAGAAAATGACTTCAAATATTTTCTAAATGTTTGGGCAAATAATAAATTTATTTGCTGGGCTTGAAAATCAACATGATTGGGCTTAAGAAACTGATTGTATTGGGTTGTAGGTTTATACTGATACTCCTCATGCCACCATGTTTGTAGTTGCTACTTTACTTCGGTGTCACAATGCCTTATGGGAGACCTCATGTCTGAGATTCCACTTTGATGAATTGGATATTTTCATGGTGCCCGTGAGTCTTGAATGCAAATCGTGAAATTTTGTTAGTAAATGTGAATTTAATGTAATAATTTAAGGTCATGCGGTAATTTGCATATTATCAATCAATTGTGGGGCATTGCTCATTTTGGAAGCTTAGGAGTGATTAATATAGAACCAATAATTTAGGGAAAGTGCAATTAACCCAAAAAAAATAATGACTCTAAAATTCAAGTGCCTTGCAAACTAGTTTTTTTTTCTTTTTCTTTGAGGGGATCCTTGCAAACTAGTTGAACAAAAAAGTGTGACAAATTCTTCTTTTGGTTCATTTTAATAAATTTTCTTTAATTTCAGTTTAGTGGGGCATAAAAATTAATGTTTCTTTGGAATCTTTACCCAAAAAAATAAAAGTGTTTACCTCACACCATTAGAATAATATCCAATCACGATTCCCCAAAAAAAAAGTTCAATTCCCAGAAGATAAGTAAGGGCTATAAAATGTAAAACTAGATTTATTATTCTATTATTTTGTGCAATTATTGCATAAAATACCACATTGTACAATTGCTTGATCAAATTATGGCACAATTGATACAAAAAACAAATTGGTCATTTACCCAATCTATCAACTAACCACAATTAGATTACACGATTCTAAAAAAAAAACCGTATTTATTTATATTTTTGAGAAAAAAAAAACCATATTTAGAGTACACTTTGCCATGATTATACTCAATTCAATAACCTTATCTATTTTTTTGCAACGAATAACCTTATCTATTAGTAGTATTTTGTTTCCTTTAATTACTTGGAACTTGGAAGAAGGAAAAAATAAAAACCCATAATTATCCAAATTGAAAAAAAAGACAACAAAACTCCCTCAACAGCAACACACACTACTAGAATAGCAAGTACTAGAAACCAACAGCAACATACATCATCGAACTCCAAATCCCCAATCAAGACATAGACCCATGGCTGCCGGAGGCAGTGGAGGCGGCGGAGCTAGAAAGTCCACCACCAAAATCGCCACTGCCACCACAAAACGTAAAACCCAGAAACCCCAAAACAAGAGCCTCGACCAACAGAACCTCCTAGCACTCATTTCCACCGCCACCTCCGCCACTCACTCCTTCCTCTCCCACCACGACCTCCTCCTCCTCCCTTCCCAATCCCTCGCTCTCGAATCTCTCCTTTCCTCCTCTTCCCTCCTCTCTCTCCTCCAACCCTCCAAACCTCTCTCTCTCCCTTCTCTTCCTTCTTCTTCATTACCACCTCCGCCACCACAACAACAACCACAACAATGCTGGTTCTACCGCTTCCTCTCCGCCACTTCCTCCACCGACTACGACCCTCGTTGGTCCCACTTCTTCCACATCTCCAAACCCTCTTTCTCTCACCTCCTTTCCCTTCTCTCCCCTCTTCTCTCCACCTCTCTTCCTTCCATCTCTCCCAGTTACGCTCTCGCCGCCACGCTTTACCGCATGGCTCACGCCGCACCTTACAAGGCGGTGGCACGCCGGTTCGGGTTCAGTTCTGGTTCCGCAGAGGCCTGCCGGGCCTTTTACACGGTGTGTAAGGCTGTGAATGAGAAACTAGGTGATTTGTTTGTGTTTAAAGCTGATATAGATAGAATTATAGTGGGTTTTGGGTGGATTTCGTTGCCCAATTGTTGTGGGGTTTTGGGGTTTGGGAGGTTTGGTGTTGAAGGTGAAGTGTTAGGGAAAAATGAGTCAGTTTTGGTTCAGGCATTGGTGGACTCTGAAGGGAGGTTCTTGGATGTCTCAGCGGGGTGGCCAAGCACGATGAAGGCCGATACCATTTTGCAACAGAGTAAGCTGTATTTGGGAGTAGAGGAATCGAGGGAGTTGTTGAATGGGCCAAGGTATGAGCTTAGTGATGGAAATTCGGTTCCTCAATACATATTGGGTGAGTCTTGCTACCCTTTATTGCCATGGCTTTTGACTCCTTATATTAGAGCTAATGAGGAGGATAGTTTTGGTTCGTCAGAACGGGAATTTAATTCTGTGCATAGTCGCGCTATGGGGTTGGTTGGCACAGCATTTGGGAGGCTTCGGGCTCGGTGGCAGCTTCTAGGGAAGCAATGGAAGGAGGAGTGTGTTGAGTTTATGCCGTTTGTTATTGTTACGGGGTGTCTGCTGCATAATTTTCTGATCAAGTGTAGTGAGCCGATGCCGGATGAAAATGTGAGGTGCTTAAGGGAGAGGAATCTTCCTGTTCCTGAGGGAGAGCTGGATGAGAGTGCACAAAGGATCAGGGATGTGCTTGCCTCTCATTTGAGCCGGGTAAGCCTGAGAAGATGAATGCTTTGGTTATGCTTGTAATTGCTATGCCTTTTTTGTAAATACTAACTAACAATGCATGTTGGATTTTGAGTGAAATTGGATGACTTGGAAATTGGAATGGAATCTAGACATGATCTGCTTTAATTGAACCGGGTTTTTGGGTACGCATAATACATACACACATTATGCCAGTGTTAATGTTTACCTTAAGTGTTGAAATTCATTCATTAACAATGAACAGCATATTAAGCATATGCCATGCGTATAAGATGTCTCATACAGTACTTGTCCTTCATTATTTGACATAAAAAAAGGAAAAGATTTTGATATTGCACAAACTTAGTGACTAATATCTAGCTTAAAATTTACCATTTAGCTTAAAAAGTGTGATTCTTTTTGGTCTTCTGTGACTGTAGTGTGAAGGTTTAGAGCAAGTATCATGGTTAATTTTCCAATTTTAGGAAAAATCTGTCATTAGGTTGCTGCAGGACAGTTTGTTTCATAAGAAGTATGGACTGATCTAATATGGGAGAAAATCATAAAATTAAGAAGCTTCCTGATACTTTTTATCAATAGTAAGGATATTTAAGGCAACGAGGTATCGCTAGCAGAAAGACAAGTTTAACTTATCCAAGTGGAAGGTTGAGAGAGAGATGAAAAGGTGAAATTAGTGGAAAGGGAAGGTGAAAAAAGATTGTCAATTTGTCATAAAGGAAAATTTGATCTTATAATAAAATGATTTTGATTTTTGTCCATGCTATCTTGAGACATACCTTGCAATCGTCGGCTCTTTTCCTACTCCCTGTACAAGTGGGTATTTAATGCTTCCTTGAACGTGTGTTTGGCTAGATAATTTGTTGCTGGAATTTAAGGGAGAGCTGGACTTTTGGGAATGAAATTTTAATAATTCCTTCGTTTGGCCTGATGAGCTAAAACATTGCAAACTAACGGGGGGGAAAATTATCATGGGATTTGTGGGTCACAAATTCTGGCTTCAAATCCTGTCAAAATTACTTCAATAAATTTGGTAAAACACAATTTTCTTTCAAGCGCGCCAGGTTGAGATTGCCTTCTTCAGATTTCAAGCATGACCAACCCAAATCATTATTTACAGTGATCCTAGCCATCTAGTCTCTCTTTATCCCTTACTCTTCAGATTTCAAAACTAGATATTCGCTTGAATGGTAAGTCTACATTATAAAACCTGAAATTCTTTACTTCCCCACAGGTGCTCAAAAGGTAAGTCTTCTGCCTTGCAATGATGTTTGATTACGTAGATGGTTGTATTTCTTTTCTTTATTTTCGTGTTGATTCTTTATTTATGAAACTTGTATGATGAAATAGTCTAGCTTTCTTGCACATGCAAGATTTGTTCTGAATGGGTATTTGCAGACCATGTAAGGGGGAAATTTTTTCTAAATGGCCTTTATGTTTTGAATGTACATTTTGGATCAGAATGATTTTCAAAGTAAATCATTTTTGCCCTTTTCACTTATTTTTGTTGTTGAGTTTCTCTCATATAAGTTCCAGCCATGGTTGAATGGGATTTTTAAACATTTTTTCTTATAATTATTGGGATTTGTGTTCATTCGAAGTGATTGACTGATTGTGTTGATGGTACATGGGCCATAAAATTAGTAGTCTTTTACACTCTGACAACTCTGACACTGACAATAGGCGTTCTCAAAAATGCAAGGTTCGACTTTGGTGCCTCGTTCTATCATTAGGTCCTGGGAATTTTAAATTTTTGCTGCTATGGGATGTGGTGTTTGTGCTAATGGGAAGGATGTGGGTATTGGAATTCTAATTTTGGATTCACAAGGAAGAATTGCTGCAACTGCAACACAAATGGGCGGTTGGTTTTTAACTAAGCAGCATGCCATAATTTGTGCCTTGGTGTGAGCTCTAAGATTTGCTAAGGAAATGAGTTTTAGCTCAATTGCACTTGTTATGACATCTTCATCACTTAAACCGGATTTAATGAACAACTACATTCTGTTTTTGGGCCACTGGACTTATCCAGGAGTGTTCGATCTATTTGGTTACAATCTTTTGCTCAATGGCATGTTAGGCTAGTTTCAAAGTCTTGTATCAGTTTAGTAGCCCATTTACCAGCCTTTTCTATTACTGTAGGTGTGGACATGTGGATATAGAGGAAAACTCCACCCTGCCTGCGTAGCTTGAGTCTTAATTTAATAAGAATCTGGTGTAAAGTAAGGGGTTAAGCATGTCAGATTAGCATTTCAAAAAATAATGAATAGGATGTGCCAGGCACAATTACTACTCAATAAGACCCATATGCTCTCTGTCACATCAGATAGCTACCAATGCCGGTCTTCTCAAGCTCCAGCCCTCACCAGTTGCTGCCGTCGTCCCTGACAATGGCTTCCACACTCACCTACCTCTCTCTCTCTCTCTCTCACACCCAAACCCTCTATAATTTGAACCTTCATGGCCAAACAACTATTATGTTAATTTTCTTTTCTTTTCTTTTCCTATATGGTCTTAGCAGCCAAACAGATCAGTAAAATTTTCAATTAAGAATAAAAAACACGGTTCAAGTATCTTATTCCCGTTCAAAAGCTTAAGCAAGCCTAAAATGTGAGTCATAACAAAAATCTTGGATCATGATCAAATCTACATCTACATTTATATAATACTAAAACTTGAAATGTAGCATTTAATGTTGTTATGCTCATGTTGAGCCACGTCAGCAGTCATGTCATTTCCATAATATTTTTTTGTATTTGTCCAACAATTTAAAAATAATTTCTATCAATTTTAAAATACTAAAAATTATAAAATAAATCCCACCCCTATCTCCATCACAAAGCCCACTTCTTATCTATATATATCTCTCTCAACTCATCATCTTCCTCTTCTCAAAAAAAAAAAAAAAAAAAAAAAAACACATTATCTTCCTACCAAACAAATTGCTAATGTTTATCCTATTAATGACTTCACCATTAAATCTCAATTGCCTTAAATTCAACAATCACTCCTCTCTCTTTTTGACTTATCATCTCTTTATCTTCATTGTAAAGCTCATTTCTTATCTATATCTCACTCTCAACTCGTCATCTTCCTTTTCACAAAAAAAAAAAAAAAAAAAAAAAAAAAAATCTTCCCACCAAACAAATTGCTAATGCTTTTCCTATTAATGACTTCACTATTAAATCTCAATCTATTAAATCTCAATTGCCTTAAATTCAACAATCAATCCTTTCTCTCTCTCTCTCTCTCTGACTTATCATCATCTCCTTATCTCCACCATAAAGCTCACTTCTTATCTATATCTCTCTCAACTCATCATCTTCCTCTTCTCAAAACACACACACACACACACACACACACACACACACACACACACACATCATCTTCCCACCAAACAAATTGCTAATGTTTCTTCTATTAATGACTTTACCATTAAATCTTAATTGCCTTAATTTCAACAATCAATCCTCTCTCTCTCTCTTTTTGACTTATCATCTCCTTATTTTATGGTTTGTGCTAGATTTTTTTTTTACGATGTTATAATAAGGTGGGTTTTTATTTTTATTTTTCACTTTTCAATTTTTAGTCCTTTTCTTTATATTCATATTTACAATTTTTCTATACATAATTGTATTTTAACCATTAAAACTGTTTGTGTCTAAAAAATTGGAATGCATTTTATTGATTTAGTACATGTGAAACAATTAAGCTCTTTTTTTTCTTTTTTGGTTTGGTAATGTTTTGTTTTGTATTGTCTGTTACTATATCTGGATTTCATTGATAGAAAATAAAGAGTATATTTTTAATGGTTCCGGTTTTTGTTTTTGATTTTTTTTTTTTTTTAAAATCTATGGCAAACTAACCTTTCTCCTAGCCTCCTTCATAATAAAAATCATTTAATGTATTGATGTTAAAAGGAGCTTTCTTAACGGACCAGCTAATAAAGAGTGAGTTTGTTTGTTTGTTTGTTTGTTTGTTTGTTTGTTTGTTTTTTTTTTTTTTTTTTTTTTTTTTTTTTTTTTTTTTTCTTCTCTCTCTTCTTTAGAAGAGTCATAAAGAAGTTAATAATTGACTAAGGTAAGGGAGTAATTAATTTACACATGGTAGCCATTTTAAAACGGCTTCTCTCCCCATCAAAACATTCATTTGCCTCCTTTTGTATTTAAAACCCATTGATTTAATTTTTTATATATAAATTGTGAATTGCTTTCTTTCCACCCCGTAAGTCACCAAATTACAAATAAAATTGGAAACCCCCTTTGAGTTTAGTTTTTTCTTTTCTTCCCCCTCAACTTCTTTGCTTTTCAGCTACAAATTTTATGGTTTGTGCTATAAATAAATAAATAAATATATATATATATATATATATATTTTACGATGTCGTAATACATTGTTTCTTTTTTCTTTTTTCCAATTGTGAATTGTTAGTCTATTTATTTATATTCATGTTTAAAATTTTCCTATACATAAATTTTAACCATTAAAATAGTCTAAAAAATTGGAATGCGTTTTATTAATTTAGTACATGATCATTTCCCTCCCATTTATTTATTTTATTTTTTGAATGGCTTTGTTATTTGTTCTATTTATGTTTACTATATAAATTCTTGCTAATTTTCTTTAGTCTCATCTAAATCTATGCTAACTTCTAACTTCTTAGGATACTTTGGAAGAAGAAACAAAATCTTCCACATATTATGATCAATAGGTATAGAGCGTATGGTGTTTCTCTTTTTCTTTGTATTTGAGATTATAACTTAGCTTTGTATGGTTTTCTCATTAATTTTATGATGTAAATAACTTTATGGCAAGTCATACATACTAATGTATTTTTTTTTTTTTTTAAGATCTAATCTCTAATTCTAACCATTTATCATCTCAAAAAAACAAATTCTTACCAATTATAATTTTTAAGGAAACAACTCTGGGACGCTTACAATGTTTAACTATTGCTCTATTTTTTCCATGATAATACTTGTGGGGCCCAATAGTTTATGGGCCCGGCCCGCTCGCTTATGGGGAGTCTACAGGTCCACACTGAAGGAGGCCAGGGCCCAAGCTCAAAAATAGGAAGTCCAAAGTGGCCCGAAGATACAGCCGAGGACAGCTTAGTCCTCGGCAGGCCCGAAGTCTCATGGATGAGAGTGACCTACAAGCTAACTTAGAAGATCAGAAAATATCTTGGAGGAAGTTGTCCTTAATACCCTTCACTGATATGACACTGCACCTAACATAGCCGGATTTTTAGGCTTTATTGATCATCTCCAACAATTTCGGGATTAGATTGATGGGACAGATATCTGTCCCGGAAAGATCGATCCTACACGTGGACGAGGGACAACAAACGTAGGCTAGTATAAAAGGAAAGGTAAACTAATAAGGAAAAGGGAGCCCATCTCACTTCCTGAGAAAAAGCTTCAGGAGGGAGAATGCCCGGAGAATATATGCGTATCACCCCATAAAACCCACCGTCGGGTCACCGGAGAAAACTTTAGCGCTCCTCGGACATGATCCGAGAAGCCAAATCCCTCAAGTTACGAAGGTGTAAGGCCTGAATATCCAGACTACAGTCTTTTCCTATCTTGACTCATCTAAAGTCCGGCCTGTACTAACGCCCAGTGACCCAACTCTAGCCTTTCAAGCCCACTCTCTACAAATGTTATTGTAAGGGATTTTCTGTAGGCGAGCCCATCATTGTTGTTGGGCCGCTTGAGAATCGTGTCCCTACAATTGGCGCCGTCTGTGGGAAGGCTTGCGCGTTGGCGCGAGTGGCGCATAAGCCAGTTCTCTAGCAAGCAGAGATTCACGAGTCTTCCTCATCTCCGGCGACGTGCGGTTGTTGCTCCGCCATAAACTTCTGCTAGGGGCTACGCCTTGCACCGCTAACGACGCGGGCAGCTCCAGGGGCTTCCGGCCTCAGGCCAACTCTCCCCTCCTTGGCCCGTGGGCTAACCTTCGAAAAATAAATAACATAACTATAGAGAAAAGACTACTTAAAAAGAAATCTTACAAGTTTTGGACAGAACCAAGGCCTTGCATGGTCCTCGGACCCAAGCCTATGGGGAAACCAAGTACAAACAAGAAATCTTACAAGTTTTGGACAGAACCAAGGCCTTGCATGGTCCTCGGACCCAAGCCTATGGGGAAACCAAGTACAAACAAGAAATCTTACAAGTTTTGGACAGAACCGAGGCCTTGCATGGTCCTCGGACCCAAGCCTATGGGGAAACCAAGTACAAACAAGAAATCTTACAAATTTTGGACAGAACCGAGGCCTTGCATGGTCCTCGGACCCAAGCCTATGGGGAAACCAAGTATAAACAAGAAATCTTACAAGTTTTGGACAGAACCGAGGCCTTGCATGGTCCTCGGACCCAAGCCTATGGGGAAACCAAGTACAAACAAGAAATCTTACAAGTTTTGGACAGAACCGAGGCCTTGCATGGTCCTCGGACCCAAACCTATGGGGAAACCAAGTACAAACAAGAAATCTTACAAGTTTTGGACAGAACCGAGGCCTTGCATGGTCCTCGGACCCAAGCCTATGGGGAAACCAAGTACAAACAAGAAATCTTACAAGTTTTGGACAGAACCGAGGCCTTGCATGGTCCTCGGACCCAAGCCTATGGGGAAACCAAGTACAAACAAGAAATCTTACAAGTTTTGGACAGAACCGAGGCCTTGCATGGTCCTCGGACCCAAGCCCTTGCATGGTCCTCGGACCCAAGCCTATGGGGAAACCAAGTACAAACAAGAAATCTTCCAAGTTTTGGACAGAACCGAGGCCTTGCATGGTCCTCGGACCCAAGCCTGTGGGGAAACCAAATACACAAAAGCATCATCGGAGTTCCCTATATCCCAGTCGATTGCTCAGATGGATTGTTTAGAAATCATCAGCCTTGGACGATATTCACGCGCGTATCACAGAATATCCAACTGATATCCCGGTTAGTTTCTTAAGTTTGATTTATTATGAATTATCGATATGATGCCTGGTAGTGTTGGTAAATTGGAGTTAGTTAAATTATGCTTCAAGCTATTTTGCACTAAATATTCTTGAAGAAACGCACACATAGGGCACACCCATTCACAAAATAGTGTTGTCAAAGAAACAGTGTTGTCAAAGAAACAGTGTTCAAAACAAGTAAAGAAATTTCCATTCTTACTAAAACAAAGAAATAGTACAGCGTACAATGAAAAAGCAGGAATCAGTTTGTGTCGAAGCTCACTACATAACCAAGAAGAAAGGAAAATACAAGAGAATAAAATGAAGCTGAGGAGGTAGATCAGAGGAGAGGTTGGCTACAGCTCCAAGACCTTGTTCTTCCTCAATGCTTTCACATGCCCACAACTCAAACAGTAAAAGAGACCCAACTTGAGCCTGACACCGTTGAAGGAAAGGTGCAGGGAGTTGGAGGTTGAGGGTCTTTCTCTAAATATACGCCTGCCACAAAGCAGAGGTGCTGATGGCGGAAAATCTTTCTTCTGACATACCAAAATTCTGGCATGAACAGAACCTGCTTCAGATTTTGACTGAAAGAGGGAGAGACCCCTTACCCCCCAGGACGAAATGGAGTACTCTCCTGAACTTATGCTTCCTGTGCCCATACTGTACTATGTTGAGTCTCATGAAGGCACGGTGTATCAGCGGCGGAGAAAGTTCTTTCTTCCCAACCCTTGCCTTAAACATGTTATGCTAAGGGGGGAGAGCTCCGGATATGGAAGCTGTGATGTGGGAGAAAACTGAAGGATTTATGCGTATATAAAGCAACTTTCTCTCCCTCCCATTTATTTGAAAAGACAAGGTGATGGCAGTCAACTCACGCGGCGTCCCAAGGAACGCTACAGACAAAACAGTTCTGGCTCAACTTCCAACATCAACTGCAACCACAAGATTAAAGAGCCTTGTAAAGGCGCACCTCGGTCACTGTGACATCAGAGAGTACCGCGTGGCCAGAGGTTGCAGAAATATCTCTTAATTCATAGGCTGAGTGGATTCGTGGTCCAGGCCCGCTTTGTGTGAGGGCCCAGGTACTGTGGCCCACGCCGAGCAATGGCCGTGGCCGAGGACAACCCCTGCTCGGCGCCTTGGGAAATGCCTTATGAAAGGGAGAATCTGAACTCAAAGAGTTTTGGGCAGAACCTAGGACTTGCATGGTCCTCGGACTCAAGCCTATGGGAAAACCAAGTACGAAAAAGATATCTTATAAGTCTTGGACAGAACCTAGGACTTGCATGGTCCTCGGACTCAAGCCTAGAGGGAAACCAGGAACATAAAAAAAGATATCTTATAAATCTTGGACAGAACCTAGGACTTGCATGGCCCTCGGACTCAAGCCTATGGGGAAACCGAGCACCTAAAAAAAAAAAAAAAAAAAAAAAGGTTAAGGCCAGTGTGTTAAGAAGATGGCGAAACGAACTGATGATCGTTAGCCTAAAGAAATTGCTCATTGAAAGGGTGACATGTCCTCGGATAATTACTTCTTGCACCTTATCAAGCACTTAATCCCCATCGCGATTAATTTCAAGGTAAATCTCGTTCCTCACTGGTCGGATTGTTATGTCGAATAATAATTTTGTTAAAGTTATTATGGCGTCTTTTTATTAGCACGTATTTTGGCCTTAGTTGTCATTGGTTCAAATGCTATGCTACTGTGCCGAGCAGAACTTGCAAATTTATTAGAACATATAAACAGAACATGCGAAATAGAATAACAGTAACTTTTATTAATATAAAAATTATTACAACGTACAAGGAAGGGCTTAAGCAAGCCTATACAAAAAATGAACTGTTGAAGCAGTAATAACATCCGTAATACAGATAAGTAAACCGCCAGGTGTCCTTTAAACTCGTCTTCAAAGTCTCTCTAAAATCTCTGCCTCATTACTGTTCATATCAGAAGGAGAACTTTGTATAAAAAGGGAGAAGGGGAAGGAAGAAGAATTGGAACACATGGAAGCACTTCAGCAAGCTCTTGTCGCTGAGGAGTGCAAAGGAAAAAGAAGATGGAAGACATGAGCAGGAAGGAGGAGAAGAAGAGGGAAGCAATAAAAAGAAAGTAAAAGGAGCAAAAGAGGGAAAAGGGGAGCCATATTAGGTATGCTCATAAGAGAGCGGATGGAGATGACAAGGGAGGTTTTCGACTCAGTCACACCGGAAGTGGGGTGTGACGAGTCCCTGCTTCGGATTTTGGCTAAAAGAGGAGGGAGGCAAATCTTGAGTCTCCGCCATCCTTGCCCCGACCGAGCCATCTCAAGTTTTGTTAGGACATGGCGTTTCTGGGAAAGGAAGGGTTTATTCATGGCTGACTGCTATGGTGGATGTATTATTGGATAGGATATAACCAGAGGAAAGAAGTAAACTCGGGGAAAAGCCTGAAGGGTTCGAATATGGGAGAATCACTTTTTGTCATCTCTCTTTATATAAGGGAGTAAGATAAGGGCACGTAACACGTTCTGATCCCCAAGGAAATCTGCGAATAAATGTGCATCCGTTTCGTTCCCCCACGCTATCAGTAACCGTTAGATTTGGGAGGTCTCGTAAAAGGAAGATATTAAAGGCGTGCTACGGATAACCAAACGGTATAAGCGCATCACGCGTAAATCGAGGGAAACATCTTGTAGACCGGCGCATTCCTCGGGGAGGTGAAGAGTCGCCAACGTTGATCAAGGGCCGAATTGAATGAGCCGCGATAAAGGCTCGGTATTACCAAAACCCACCTTTCCAACCAAGACGTTGGACAGCAGGGTTTTGAGGGGCTATTATGGGGCCCAATAGTTTATGGGCCCGGCCCGCTCGCTTATGGGGAGTCTACAGGTCCACACTGAAGGAGGCCAAGGCCCAAGCTCAAAAATAGGAAGTCCAAAGTGGCCCGAAGATACAGCCGAGGACAGCTTAGTCCTCGGCAGGCCCGAAGTCTCATGGATGAGAGTGACCTACAAGCTAACTTAGAAGATCAGAAAATATCTTGGAAGAAGTTGTCCTTAATACCCTTCACTGATATGACATTGCACCTAACAGAGCCGGATTTTTAGGCTTTATTGATCATCTCCAACAATTTCGGGATTAGATTGATGGGACAGATATCTGTCCCGGAAAGATCGACCCTACACGTGGACGAGGGACAACAAACGTAAGCTAGTATAAAAGGAAAGGTAAACTAATAAGGAAAAGGGAGCCCATCTCACTTCCTGAGAAAAAGCTTCAGGAGGGAGAATGCCCGGAGAATATATGCATATCACCCCGTAAAACCCACCGTCGGGTCACCGGAGAAAACTTTAGCGCTCCTCGGACATGATCCGAGGAGCCAAATCCCTCAAGTTACGAAGGTGTAAGGCCTGAATATCCAGACTACAGTCTTTTCCTGTCTTGACTCATCTAAAGTCCGGCCTGTACTAACGCCCCGTGACCCAACTCTAGCCTTTCAAGCCCACTCTCTACAAATGTTATTGTAAGGGATTTTCTGTAGGCGAGCCCATCATCGTTGTTGGGCCGCTTGAGAATCGTGTCCCTACAATACTAATATCCATTACTCTTACTTGAAGCATATACCTCGATGTGATCTTATTCTCACATAAAAAAATTTGGGAAAAAAAATAATGAATATGGAAAGTCTCTAATTTTCCATAAACCAATATGGTAGTCCAAAAGTTCTCAGAAAATTATTAGATACTCTCAGAGTATCCCATTCATGTGAGAGGGGGGAGTATGCATTTATGATACTCCGGAAGTACACAATAATTTTCCAAAGTTCTCTATTCAGACTTGCTATTATGTTACCACATTTAATTCGATGAGTTTATACTAGGGCTGTCCACGGGTTGGGTCGGGTCAGTTTTGGGCCCAACCCGGACTCGACCCGCCGGTGTCGGGTGGAAGGGTAGAGGAACCCGGAACCGACTGTTGGAAAAATCGGTCAAGTCGGTTTCGAGTGGGGGTGAGCGTCGGTCGGTTCGATCAGTTGCCGGAGTAAAAAAAATCATTGAAATCTGAAAAAAAAAAAAGGTTGCCAGAATTTGGAAAATTGTGCCGGAATCTGGAAAATCTTGTCGGGATCTGGAAAATCTGCCGGAATCTGGAAAATCTCTCCGGTATCTTCATTTTTTCTCACTGGAATCTGAAATTTTTCACTAAAAATTGTTGGAATTGGCCGGATCTAGCTAAATCCCACTAGATCTAGCCGGATCTGGCTTGATTTTGCAGGATTTGGCCTGATTTTTTATACAACTCCGGTTGGGTTCGAGTTGCTCGGGTTTTGGAGAAGCAAACCCGCCACTCGACCTGTCGGTATCGGTTCTTGAGAACGGAAACCCGCCGCCGACCGACTGGACCTTCGGTTTGGGTTGGCGTCTGGAGGTTTGGTCGGGCTCCGGTCAGGTCTAGACAGCCCTAGTTTGTACACACACACACATAAACACCCATATATGCAACTTAGTAGTTAAAAATACAATTTTTAATTATCAAAATATATAAGGTCTCTTCCTCTTCTCTAACCTTTCCCCTCCCACGACACTTATGTATCATTTATACCTTTTCCCCTTCTCCTACATATTATATATATATATATATATATATTATCTTTTTATCTCTTTTAAAACCAATAAGCTTAGTATTTGTGATGGAAAAATTTCAATTATCAATACATGTTTGTTTTTTATATCTACTACATATCAAAGGTACCTCTCTCTCTCTCTCTCTCTCTCATTTAGATTTCTCTATAATCTTGACATTCTATTTGTTTTAATGCTTTATGATAGGCATTTTACAAGTTTTGGAAGTTCTTGGATTAATTAGAATGGAGAAAGTTAATATATGAAGATTGATAAGTATTGTCAAGATAATAACAATAGTTTTTTATGTCAATAAAGCAATTTGAATAACATAGCTTAAATGATAAATGGTTGTTAAGTTGTCTATATGCTGGTATTACTAATCAAATTCTCTTACATTATTTCACTTTTTGTATTACTATTTTTTTTTTACTTTCACATAGGTCACACTTTTTAGCAAGTTTTCCTGGCCATATATATATATATATATATATAGTCATCTACTTGGATGATTTCCTTAGCAATTCTACAATCATCAATGCATTACTCTTGCATTATAATTATAGATTATTGCATTGTTTGTTGACACATGATAATTTATAATTCAAGATCTTTTCCTACTATTTTCTTGGCTAATTTATTAAAATTTAGAAATTGTGTTTGACTTCATCTTGCTAGGTTCTTTTTTCATGATCATTGGTTTATATGCTGTGAATTGGGCTAAAGTTAAAGACTTGGGAGAGATCAAACAAGATACAGTTGTACAACTACTACATGAATCATTTAGAGAACATGAGTATTAAATGTATAAATTTCTTAGTAGCTTAACATAATGAGGTGATTCCATGGTATAAAAAAATAAATATGGACATGTATAAACAATTATATCATGAATACGTTTGCTTTTATCTACACCTTTTATGTTTTTTATTGACTGACTAAAATCAACTACACATTTAGCTTCTTCTCAAGAGAAAAAAAAAAAAAAAAAAAAAAAAACTTCACATTTAGCTTCCTTAGTTTTTCAAAAATTTTAAATTGTGTGTAAAGGAAAAATATAAATCAATATATGTTTTGGGGAGAATTTTTTTATTTTTATTTTAAATTTTTTTATTTTTTATTTGTAATAGTTGATTCTCATATATGAGTTTAGTGATTATTGAAATATAAATTGTTATAACTTTGTTTAATAGTTCTTATGCGAAAAAATGAAAATAAAGTTTGGATAAATTGCTCATTAACTGTGGCGGCCGGTTAGTCAATAAATTATTAAAGTCAAGTTAATTGGGCCTGTGACCCATCCAAGGACGTAAAGCTGTCCAAGGAGGCCCATATCAGGTTGTAAGGGTAACCAAACGAAAGGAAGAGTAGATATCACGTAAGGTGAGTTTAGTATTTGTCCGAGGACAAAATCCTTCTTGGCAATATGAGTCCGGGGACGACCAGAACGCTACCTTGTTACGAACGTACCTCGAAGCTACGTTATCACTAAAAGTGAGATATGGGACCAAGGGTAAGAAAGAAAAGGCAAACAAATATCTATAACAACAGCTGCCTCCGCATTAATTGCCTCTCAACCAACTCTCTGGCCGCATTAATGTGGAGGTGATGCCTGAACAGTGATGAAGCAGTCTTACAGCTGCTAGTTGGAGGTTCCAGAAGGTGTTAGATGGGACAGAAAGAGATCTCCTGAACCCAACTTACACGTGTGTGGTGAAGATGATATCCAGAGGGCAGTATATAACATGAAAGAAAGCATTGAGGAAGAGGAACGGAACATCAAAAAAACAAAAAGGACTCAGAGGAAAGCCTGAAGAACAAAAGAACTAAACTTGTTTCAAAGAAAAACTAATTGTTATATCATTGCTAATCCATCTATAAACGTGAGGTTTAATCAGTTTTCTTTTAGAGTTAACCTAGTTCTTGAACACCCACGCTCTATAAATTTTATTGTTTGAGCCTTTAACGTACGAACCCAATACCAGTTTGGGATCGTTACAAATTGAGTCCTTACATTAACAAATTCAAAAATGCAAAATAATGTTAGCTTTCATATGAAATCATCAAGATTCATTTTCATGTTCTAATAAAAATTATACATTCTCTTCTTTATTTTTTTTATTGTGTTGCATTTTGGTGCATATCTCATTATATTATAACGTATTACAAAATATTTTGTCATATATAATAATTAAAAATAAAACACATCATGTTTCCTTGGCAAAAAAAAAAAAAAAAAATATATATATATATATATATATATACAAAAAATCAAGATATAGACTTCTTTAGTTACAGAATATATATTATATATTATAGTGTAATCACATTATTGTGAGATGAGTTTGGGACTATTATTTATAAGTCTTAACCACTATTTTTATTTTTTACTTAACATAAAAGAATATGATGTCAAATTTTTTCGTGTATCGCGTAGATTTGCGACTAGTATATCTAAAAGTTGAAGCGTATCATTTATTGTCGCTATGCTCCAGTTAAGCCACATCATCAATCATGTCACCTTTTTTTTCTTCATTTAAAAAAAAATTAATATATAAATAAATAGTGTAACTTTACACATTCTCTAACTCTTTAAATCCAACTCACCATTAATTCAACCATCTTCCAATTCTCAACTCTTCATTTTTCCCTTTGAACCTAATTAGCTCTTTTGAAGTTCAAACCCTTCAATTCTCACTCTTGCCATTAACTATGTTATTTTTAACACTATAAATTTCCAATTGCTCTCTCTCTACCTTCGCAAAGTTGCCAAAGTGACATCAAATTTAAAAAATCCCTTCGAGGTTTTTTCTTTTCCTTCTTATTTTTTTTTATTTTCCCCAACTTCAGTTTTTCCATTGGAATTTTAAAGTTTGTGGCTAATATGTTTTTTTGTGGGTTGCTGACAATGTGATCACTCTGGGGCTATGGATGGCTAGGATTTGGTTTGTTTGTTATGAGAAGGGTTTTCAAGGATTATAAACTTCTTACTTCATATTTATGTTATACAAATTTTATTTTATATTTGTGTTTTACCTGTTCAATTTGTTTATATATCAAAAGCTGAAGCTTTTGTTATGCTTTCGTTGATCCATGTCATTAGCCATGTATTCTTTTTATTTGTTTTTTATTTTGCTTTTTTGTTATTTTGTTTACCTTTTTCAAAAGAATGCAAAATATTGATGATTTTACATATTCTCATGAATTTACACATTCTAAATAGTCTTAACTCTTTTGCTTTACTCAAAAAAAGGAGAAAAAAAAAAACTCTTTTGCTGTTCCTCAAAAAAAAAAAAAAAAAAAAAAACTCTTTTGCTTTAAATTACGCTCTCCTCCTATTACTCAATGCTTCTTTAGATAAATTAAAAAAAAAAAAAAAAAAAAAAAAAAACTCTCAAACTATCCATTAAATGTTTTCCTATTTTTCACCTTCCCCATTTTTGTGGGATAGATTATGTAGAATCCTCTCCATAATGATCAGTTGCAACCCACTCACTTTTCCTATTTACTCCACTAAACACAACTGGCTAACTATTTGAATTCACAATTAATAGTCCTCCTTGGTCTCTCTCTCCATCAAACAAACGAATAATATCACCCCACTTTTCCACCACCTTATTAAATCCATTTTAACATCAATTCAGCACTATGATTCTTTGATCTTGACTCCTACTCCCCCAATAGATTTATTTTCTTTATATATTGCAATTTCTCCTTCTCCAGTTCTGCAAAAGCAGATAGAACATCATCAGACTTGGTAATGCTCTAGTATTTTTCGCTCCTCTTCAATCAACTAGGAAACCAATCTGTCTCTCCTACTCTCTCATATTTCTATATTTACCAAAACCCAAACCACTATGACCTGTGTCTCATGCTCTCGGTTCCTTCGTTCTCCATCAAATTTAATCTATTAAGAAAATTGGAGAACTAGACAGTGTAAAAGCAAAAGAGACATATTGATGAAACTGCCAAGAAAGAGTGATCAATCTTTAGGCCTGAATTTTTTTTTTTCAATACAAATACTTTAATTGTCACCCATTTGTTTGTTTATCCCGTGTGGAATGTCAATTTTTTTTTTTTGGTTTTTGTTGCATGACATATACTTGATGAAATTTCTCTTAGACGTGTGGTATGAAATGTCTCTTAGATAAAGTTTTAAGACATGAATCTTGATAAATCTGATGTTATGAAAGGAGTAGGTTATCAATGGGAAGAATACTTTTGAACACTATTTCTAAACTTGAGCACCACATTCTCTTCGATGGATGTCTCCACACTTGAGTTCCAAATGTTTTTGTGGCTCCTAATGGTTGGGAGAGGTTTCTTAAGTTTATGTCCATGAATTCCATCTACATATTGCATGAATTATAGCTCCTTACAATGAGGGTTTTGATTTTAATATTTGTTTTTCTATTGCTTTAGTTTCTATTGGTCACATTTGCATATGCACTCTCTTTTTGTAATTAATTGCAAGCATAAGATTGAAGGGGAAAAAGGCTTGCTTTGTTGGTAGTAGAAAGAAGATGTTTGATGTGGGTATGCGGGTTTGCACCATTTGAGAGTTGTAAAACTATATTATACACTTTTTGTATAATTTTATAGACATGACTTAAAAGAGCTAAAAAAAAAAACTAGAAATATTTCTAATTATAAAAATAATAAATGACCAAACAAAAAAAAAATGTTATTAATAAAAAATCCAATGTTCCTTTTAAACTAATTTATAAAAACTAATTTGTAAATATTTTGTTGATGGAAACGATCAAGCTCAATCAGTTATTGAAGTTTTACAAATTTTACTTTTAAGAGCCTTCACTTAGAAAGCAACTACTTTTTGCTATTTTGGAGCTTTTAGAGATACCACTACTAAATATGGACTCATAATTGCTTTATTTTATGGGATGTTGAGGGAAATTAACACTGTTTTATTTAGCCCATTATTATTGTGGAATTTGTTGATGTTGATATGATACAAATCGACAATAAAAATTTTCCGCGTTTATTTTATATATGAACAAAATGGTGGATTCATAAATATTTGTAGAGTATAGGAAAAGTCATAAAATCTTCAGTGTAGTTATATATTTTGTTATTGTTGCATCCTATGTGTTTAGTAAAATTCCTTTTAGACATCTTATATTTTATTCTCAAATCCTTTTTATTTTTGGTAAGCTTCTACTTTACTTAGATAATTATCTTTAGGAAAAGACAAAAAAGAGAGCAAAACAAAATAAAGTTTACTTGAGAACATCATTATGCTATTAATGTTTTTATGCATAGATACTTGAGTAATTTGATTAAATTTTTGTTGGCACTTATTATTATTCCAACTATCCTAATTATATCTAGCCCTTTAGATTATTTTTTGGGAGTTCAAGACTTCAAATAATAGCCTAGCAGTAATGACATCTTTTGTGGTATTCCATTATAACGTCCCATTATTTGCTTAAAATTTTCATATATGCAATACTTATTTCATTTTACATTTTTGAATTAATATTTTGTTGTTTTTTTTTTTCACTTTTAATCTCTTTGCAGGTTTTGAAATTTCACAACTTCTATTACAACAAGTAGCACCGGATTAAGCTTATGTTATGGGAACAACAAATGCAATGCCTATGATGCCCCCACTTTTGCACAATTAAGCATTGCACCACATAAGCAAGCTTCTCAATGGTGTTGGTTTTTATGATGAAGTCAATATTGATGTTTGTAATGCAAGTCTAAGTGGAGAATAAACTTTGAGATTCCATAACTATGTACAACACATGGAACAAGAGGTTGAATTTATTTGTACAAAGTTTTGAACAATAATGTATTAAATAGTTTTATATAACTACTCTACGATCGTCTCAGTTTATGTATTGAAAACGTAAAATATACGCATTTCCATAGCAGGCAACGTGGTTTCAAGGCACCTGTGGGAATTGGGGGCTTGTTATCTCTACAGAAGCTTAGTTGTATTAAGGCAAATAAAGGCAGTGACTTGATCAGAGAGTTAGGAGAGTTGAAGCAATTAAGAAGTTTGAGGATTTCGGATTTCAGAAGAGAAGATGGAAACGCCGTTTGTTATTCAGTCCAAAAGCTAACCAATCTTTTCTCTTCGTTTCTTGTCTCCAATGAGATCATTGATTTACAATATTTGTCTTCACCACCTCCATCTCTTCAGCGGTTACACTTGGAAGGACGTTTAGACAAGTTACCACAGTGGATGATCCACTTGAATCCCTTCACCCTTTGCCTAATCTAGTTGAACTTAGATTCTATCGAGCATATGAAGGCCAGGCGTTGCATTTTCGGGCTGGGGGTTTTCAAAGGCTTAGGAAATTGTTGCTCTACAGTTTACCAGGATTAAGGTTCATTACAGCTGAGAAGGGGTCACTGCCAAGTCTTGAAGTGGTCCAGATTATCGATTGTCGATTGCTAAAGAGGCGGATGCTTTTGGGCTTTGAAGACCTTAAAAACCTGAAAAGAGTTGAATTCGGATTTAATATTTAATATTTATTATTATTTAATTACAATATTTTTATGTAATTTTTGTTATTTTAGGTTTAGGTTATTTATTTCATTCTTTTTAGGTGTTTTTAATGTTGTTTAGTCAAATTAGAATTTTATATACTTTTGTAGACGCCTTAGAGTTTCTAGTTGCCCTAGGTTTTGTTTTTACTATTTAAATGCATTGTAGCCTCTAAGGGCAATGCAGTTAATAGACTATTATCAATAAATATAGACTTTTGTCAATTTTCTTCATTAGTGGATTTCAGTTTTATCACTATGTGGATTCGAGGAATTCCTCATGGATTCGAGATTTACTACCTAGAAACTAACAGATTAGTTTCTGTCTATCAAAAAGAGTATTATGTGTGCTTTCTTTAAATTTTCGGACATCAGTTCACTGCCAAGTCTTAAAGTGGTCCAGATTATCGATTGTCAATTGCTAAAGAGGCTGCCGGTTGGCTTTAAAGACCTTAAAAACCTGAAAAGCATTGAATTCGAGAATGAATTTGATGTGTTGCACGTGCCAGATGTTAGAGCCCATTTTATACCAAAGTGTGGACTAGTAGAGATAAGCGAAGGGAGGATGACTTCATGTTTTAACCCGCCAAGACGTAAAACTAAATAGAAAAAGCATTTGCATAAGTCTTATGTAAAATTTAAAAAACCTTATGCTTTACCCAACTAACTCCCAAAACCTAGTACATCAACCAATGTAAAGTTGTGCAAAAAATTCATTTTTGCTACACTAACCGTGTAAAGTAGCCTTGTAATTTTCATTATTTTAATTTTTTCTCTAACCTGTTTAATTTTAATATCCAAGTGGTTGTGCTGTTGTAGAATGCAATATGTTGGTGCTCCTTATTGGCTAATAGAAATTTATTAAAAATTCGAACTTTGGATTTGAAAAACTAGAGTACACATGCACTTTAACAGAAAGAGTTTGATTTAGTGGTTTCCAAGGCCTTATGAGATCCTAGGTTTAAAACTCCTAGTCAGTATCTTGGGATCATCGGTCCCAAGAGATTCCTTCATGTAACTTTGTTTGTGTGGTGGGATGGGAGAACTATACATCCTTAGAGAAGTAGTCATGCTCTTGAGTAGCTCTGAACACCCACGTAGCCAAAAAAAGAAAAAAGAAAAAAAAAAGAGCAAGGCATTGCAATCTTATGGGAAGACCACGCTTCAATGAAGTTAAACCACACCCAATGCTAGTGAGGATTTATACATAGAACTACTGTAATTCACAACAAACACTGTTATACAACCTGAAATTTCAGGTTTGGAGAGTGACCATTTATGTAATGGAGGTCCATAAAGAATAGGATTCGGCTCATAGCCACTTAAAAGCTCCCCACTTTGCTCTCAAGTATTGTCCTATAAGTCGTCAGTCTGCAATAAGGGAGGTCATTTGACGGGGGAATTTTTCCACTCAATCTTTATGTTCCATCAACAACAGTATGATTGTTTAAGTGTTGTAACTCACACACAGATACACCAAAGCTACATCACAACTTAATGATTTGGGACTATTACACCTCATTACTTCTTTCTTATCAATATGGAACTGACACTCCTAATGGGAATTAGCACGTTTTATTAATATTTTTCTAGCCGATGTGGGATTCCATAACAAACTAGAAAACCTCTAAACTATTCACACATGGACGGGACTTAACAGAGAGATACACAATTATATATATGCCCATGGCTGATGGGTAGGCAAGAACGCTTGAATGGATAATCTGTGTTCGTCTTTGAGTCTTTGCTCACCACATACATATACTAGCATTTACAATTGAAACTTAAAATGCAAGGACACAATCTTAGTCAGCTAGAATTACACAACTCATAAAGGCTTGCAAATCAAAACTTTTTACAACAACAAGAAGAGACACTAAACATGTCAACATCAAAATGCAAGGCTATGCAATTCTGAAATTGACCAGCTCACCGCAACGGACCACAAGGTCCGCAACAAAACCATAGCAAATATCAATGCAAACTTCAATGAATCTTAACCAAACCTGACGCCAATATGGATTTATGCAAAGAAGTGAAATAATTCCCAACACTGTTATGTAAGCTGCCGCAAAAGTTATGTAGAAGACATCCATGTCAATGAAACTGTCACCTTCTTCTCCCCCATAATCTGCTGCTAGCATTGTAGGTTCGGTGCATTCTTTATGTAATGGAGCTCCACACAAAAGAGGATTCCCTTCATAACTACTCTCATCAAATGTTCCAAATTGAGCCTTTCTATCTGGAGTTGGACCTGATAAATTATTATGTGCCACCTTGAAGACTTCCAAAGTGGTCAGTTCAATTAGTTGAGGGGGGATTCTTCCCCCCAAGTTGTTGTAGGAAAGATCAAGACTCTCTATCTTCTTCAAGTTTGAAAATGTTGTAGGGATTGATCCTATCAGATTGTTGTGTGATAGGTTAAGTGCATGGATATTACTTATGCTTCCGAGCTCAGACGGGATTTCACCAGCTAGTCTGTTGCATGAGAGGTCAATTCCAGACATATAATTGAGGATGTCTCCCTGATAAGAGTAAGTTCTACCCTTTGTAGTGAACTCCACTTCTTGTTTAGCATCGACAAGTTGGAAGGAATAAAAGTTACCCAGTTCCTCATCTCGTATATTTGCTAACTTTGTCTCCAAATATGCAAATGGTGACTTCTTCTGGAAATTATTTTTAAAAATGGAGATACCACCAAAATCAGTTATTTGGTTGGTTGCCATAAAAGAAATGTTACTCAAGCAATGAGGAATTGGACCAGAAAGCTCATTGTAAGAAAGATCCAACATGCTTAAGTTGTGTAAAAGGCATAACTGAACTGGAATTCTACCCTCTAAATGATTTGCTTTTAAGAGAAGAATGCTCAATGACGAGAGGCTACCGATCCAATCTGGAATGTTGCCGGTAAGGTGGTTATCTCGGAGATTTAGTGTAACTAGAGAAGAGCTATTTTGGAAAGCACTTGTAATGGGACCACTTAGTCTATTTTTATTCAAATGAACATGTTTGATGCTTGAAGAATTGAAGCAAGATGGAATAGACCCAGACAGATTGTTCTCAGAAAGGTCAAGAAAGGTAATCCCAACGAGTTCGCATAACTCCATTGGAATAGGACCTTCAAGTTGATTTTTTGCCAGCAAAATTTCACCTAGATTTGACATATTCCCCATCCATCTTGGAAGCATGCCAAACAAAGCGTTATTACTAAAATCAATAGATAAGAAATTATTGCTAGAGAAGCTACTTGGGATTTTCCCAGAGAAGTTGTTGTTGTCCAAAAGTAAAAATTGCAGCTTAGTCAGATTAAAATTGGAAGGAAATATTTGGCCGCTAAAATTATTATATGACAATTTTAGGTACGTCAAGGAGGTCCAGCTCATCGAGAAATGCTCTAGTATTGTTCCTGACAAACAATTGTTAGACAAGTCTAAAGCCTTTAGGGAGACTAAATTCTCAAAGGAAGTAGGAATACTACCTTGAAATTCATTTCTAGACAAGTTCAAATTCTCCAAATTGGGAAAAATTAAACCAAAGTTTGTCGGAATTGGACCTCTTAAATTATTATCCGAAATATCTATACTTGTAATGCTAGGATGAAAATGATATTGCATCAGGAAAGGCCCAACAAAAGAGTTATTTCTCAAACTAAGAACCTCTAATTTTGGATTGTTCTCTAACAACCAAGTGGGAAACTTCCCGGTCAAATTATTATGGGAGAGGTCAATTTCTAGCAAATGATATTGGTAATGAAGGAATTTGGGAGGAGTTTTATTGAGTCCATTAAATGAACACCTTGACATGCTGAAAACCTTTAATTGGGAGGCTGGAGTCCAAGTTTCAGAAACTATTTTGTTGTTATCACTTAGTATGGCCTTAAGATTTGAGAGGTTAGAAAATGAGGACAATGTGATTGGGTTCAACAAGTGGTTATTTGATAAAGAAAGGTACTCAAGTGATGTCAAGCTAGATAGTTGGGATTGGGCAATGTTCCCATTGAAGTGATTGTAGGAGATATCCAATACTCTTAGTGATTTCAAGTTTGCCAAACATGAAGGTAGTATCCCTTCAAAGTTATTGTCACTGAGGTCTAGTTCTTGGAGATTTTGGAGTTCACACCATCCTGTAAAATGAAATAAGCAGTGATCATTAGGTTCTAATACCTTAGATATTCATCCTAAGCAACATGGATGTGAAAGAAAGGCTACCTTGGGCTGGTAAGTTGCCATTAAGTCCACAGTTATGCACTGTCAGTACGTTAAGAGAAGTCATAACTTCGACTTTACGAAGGAAGCTTTTGTCGATGGATGAACCGTGCAAAAATAATTGCTCTAGGTTGTTTAATCTGCGCAACTCTAAGACCAATAATGAAAGTTTTAGAGGTATGAAATTTAACTGCATGTACAAGAATAAGATGTTATCAAATAAATTCTTTCACCTCCCCCTGAAAATGACAAATTTATCTGTAGGGTCATGCAATTTCTGTGGCTGTGCATATAAGCTGTTTATAAGAAAGATTCATGGAGGAGTGTTCATGGATTAAAAAGCTAGGAACTAGTTTGCTCATAGGATTTCACAACCCCTGAAAATTATTGTAATTTATTAAATTGTGAAGCTCTTTAGGGTGTTTGAAAAAGAAGTTTATAACTTCAAAATAGATTAGGGAATATATATTTTACAATAATTTGTTTTAGAGGTATGAAATTTAACAAAACTAAAAGTATTTAGTCAAACTAGTCTGTCAGATCTTTTATTTTCATTTTCATTATTATTACATAGTTTTGTTGGACTAACAACTTGGGACAGAGTATCATAATTTTTATTTCTAACCAAAGTTTGCAGAAAATAATGATATAAACCAACCGTTCTTATTTGACAATCCATGCCAAAGGCCTTGTAGTTAAATTACGGATATTTTTAGGGTCTAAATTCTCTCCCTCCATTGTTTATAACTAATTAAAAAAGAAAAATAAAAAGAAGATCATCCATCAATGGTATAATAACTCACCTTCAGTAGTAACCGATCCTTCCAATTTGTTATGTCCGATATTTAAAATCTTCAATGATGGGAACACAGCCATTGACTCAAGAATTCGTGCACTGAAGTTGTTTGAACTCAAGTCTAGAATTTTTAGCTTGCTTAAGCTCTTTGAACCTATAAACCAAGGTGACATATCTCATAACCGAGCTTGTATTCTTTTAACATACTATATATTAAAAGAACTTGAATTTATGAACATGCATGTTTACAACCTCTCATACCTTCCATTGTCACGAAGTCAGCGAACATATTTC
The DNA here is from genome assembly GCF_932294415.1 of Quercus robur. NCBI lineage: Eukaryota > Viridiplantae > Streptophyta > Magnoliopsida > Fagales > Fagaceae > Quercus > Quercus robur. The sequence continues at coordinate 85,363,024 of NC_065535.1, forward strand.
CCCCCAAGTAAAGCTCCTCCAGATTGCTAAATATTTTGAAATCTGCATCAAAAGAAAAAGGGAAAAGAAGTAGAAAAAGAAAGAAAGAACCCATGCAAAGGGGAAAAAAAAAACACTAAATCATCTAATAATATGTCGAGAATATTTCAAAGGAAGCAAAAAGTGAGATTTCAGTTGCATAAATCTTGTTGATTAATATTACTTCATTTGTAAGAAAGAGACTCACTCAAGCCAAAAGGCCTAAGCATTAGGGGGTATTTGATAAGCCATACAACGTATATAGTTAGGTAGGAAGAATATAACCGATTTTAATTATTATCACCTATCAATTTAGTAAAATTATTGGTTGAAAAATACTAGTTTGAATCAAAGAATATATTACCATAACAAAACCTAGTTTTAAATTTGACATTTTTAGGTACTATATTCCCATCAAGGTGGCTTTCAATCTAGGTCTCAATAATCTGAATATAAATCATATTAGTTCAAATTTGCAATTTTTTGAAGTTATATCAAATCCGAACCAATCCTATAATTTTCCTAAGCACCACCTTGATTTCCGTTATAAACTTTTAAGAATTTTACCATTGAAGCTTACCCTTTTTTTTTTTTTTGAGAAAACATTGAAGCATGAAGCTTACCTTGAATATGGATTGATCCACTAAAATTGTTGCAACTCAAATCTAGTTTCTTGAGTGAAGCAATTTCAGTGGAGTTTGACAGGATGTTGTCATTGAAGTGATTATAATTCAAGTAAAGCACCTCCAGCTTACTTAACATAGAGAATCTTTCAAATCCTACAAGTTAGAACTTTCAATTAATTTCCAACTATGAAAAATAAATAAAGAAAAAACATAATTCCACAAATTCTACCAGCTATAGAGTTATTAAAACATAAACAAACCTTCATTTGGAACCCATCCACGAAAAAAATTAAAACTCAAATCTAGGAGCTTTATCTCTTCAAAGGGAAGAAACAAAGAAGCATTAAGGTACTCATCTGCCTTAGTCCACACTGTATCAAGACGAATTTGAACTACACGACCTGTAATGTTGCTGCAGTTCACACTCTCCCAATTACAACACTCGCTATCTTTGTTGACTGAGTTCCATGATGGCAAAAAATTACCATTTGGATCATTGATTGAAGCTTTTAGTCGCAAGAGAGCTATTCTCTCTTGCTCCAAACAACCAAAGCACCCAATACTGCATGACTGAACCAAAACTAAAACCACCCACCACCAAAAACACCCCAACTTCATTGAATTTTTGTTTCCTAATTTTCTTTAACAGCAAGATTTTAAGGGTTTTTTCCAACCAACTTTGATGCTTTGAATGTAGGTGGTTTTAAGTTTAAATAGGCTATCAGAGGACAAAATTGCCTTATGCCATTTTTACCCAAATTATATAACTTTATGCTCTTCTTCCCAAACTAATTAGGAAAATGCCCATCTTTTGAAACTTGACTTTCTTAAAATCGAGTTAAACCCTATAATGACGTTTTTAAGGATTTATAGTGACGTTTTTAAAGACTTATAGTAACGTTTTATAACTTGATTTCCATGAAATCGAGTTATAGGCAATAAAATTGTCTGTAACTCGATTTCATAGAGATCGAGTTATAAAACGTCATTATAGATTCTTAAAACTTCATTATAGGGTTTCAGGATTTTTTTTTTTTAATTCGATTTTGAGAAAATCGAATTACAAAAGAGAGGCATTTCTCTAATTAATTTGAGAAGGGGGGCATAAGGCTATATAATTTGGTTGAAAAGGGCATAAGGCCATTTTGTCAGGCTATCAAATCCTATTTTGTTTCAAAATGATGTTAAAAATGTTAAGGATTTTATTATATAGTCTTTACAAATTGACGTGTTACAAATTACAAAAAAAAAAAAAGAAGAAGTAATTTAAATATTTATTTATTATATTTTTAAATCAATCAATTACTTTTATCGTTATGTTAATTGTAAAAAATGTACATTAAAATTTAATAAATAAATGTCTGAAAGGCTGCCACTCATACACGCATTCTCAAGTTCTTACTTGGAAGGCTACACTTTCTTAACCACCTTAATTTCTCCTCATACCAATAGTTTAGTCACCATCCATTATTATTTTTAATTAGAAAATCATACAATTCAAGAAAGAAAGAAAAAAGAAAAAAAATCCTCCCCAAGCGTTTCCTCCTCTTTTTATCTATAATAAAAAAAAAAATTCCTTTCCTTTCATCAACGACCTTTTGTTTTCTAAGTATCATCCATTTAATAAGGATTATAGGAAAATGGTAAGATGAAAAAAGAAAATAAATTAGAACAGAAGGATAAAAAAGAAGAAGTGATTGATATCTTCAATGGCAAATGTTTGGCTGAAAAGATACATAGAAGGAAGAATTTTAGATTATAATTATTATTTTATCTTTGTATAGAAATGATATACAGTGAGTTCCAATTAATTCAATTAGTAAAATTCTTGTGGTTGAAAAAGATATATGTGATTTAATCTTAACTTAAACTAAAAATCAATTAGTATTTTGGCTTGATGTTAGAAAGTAATTAATCATCATTGAGTAGACATTAAAAGTTTAAAAAATATATTTTTTTAAGAAACATTTAAAATACTATTGTATCTATAAAAAAAAATTATATGTATATAACTTTTATATTCTGGATATTCATTGATTTTTTATTTTTTGCTTTAAAACATAAAATTTAAATATTATATTTTGACTTAATTTATATTGTTATTTCGTTTTTTAAAACTTAATTAATTTTTTTTTTCAAAAAAAATTATGTTAAGACATCTCTATTTATTTGCACATTACTAATTATTGAGATGCTCCAATCATGCTCTTAATAAACTTTTTTTTTTCTATAATATTTATATTATTAACGGCCAAAAGAAATTAAAAAAAATGCCAAATAGTTTTTTTACCCAAAAAATATTAAATGGGGATTAAAACGGTAAATTCAAACATTCCTTATAACTTGTCCCTCGTTGCCTCTAAATTTCTCCCTATCTTTGGTGGAGGGGCTATAATTATGTGTAACTTTTATATCTCCATCACATGGGGTTGGATCTGGCCAAACTTTGTGGTTATAACTCTATATGAGATGATTATCACATTTAATAATTAAACAAAATAATAAATTTGGTAAATAGCCATTAGTGGGCTTGAACGTAAATTTGCATCATTTTACTTTCCTTCTATCCTTCTTATTTCGACTCTACCAAACAATAAAACTTTCAACATTCCTTTCTTTAATTCTCTCTTCTTATTTTTTGTCATACCAAAAAACTTTTTAGGCAAGTGGCATGTTTAAAAATGGCGGTCAAGAGCCTTCATGATTTAGTGATATTACCTATTCTTCTTTATAAAAAGATCTAAGGTTTTGAAATCACTTTTCCTTTATTTTTATAAGTTGTAACTATTAAATTATATATATATATATATATATATACATATAGTTTTTTTTTGAAGGGATATATATATATATATATATATAGTTTCAATGGTTACCTATTTAGCCAACACTGTCAACTCAGACAAACTTGATTTTTATTTTGAGAGATGCTACGTCTACAACATTTTTACAACAAATTACAGGTGATTAGTTGTTATTGGTTTAAATTTGAAACTAATACTAAGATTACTTTTTTACCCTAACAATAACAACCAGTAACAACTTGCCACTTAGAATTTGTTGTAAAAATGTTGTAGACATATCATTTCTATTTTATTTTTGCAAATAAATCAATATATTTAGTTCCTAGGTTCTTGGATTATTGCTTCAAGCAACCACAAGTTCCACAACACGTATTAACTATTTATTAACTCGAATTTAAAAGTTGGAAATTATCCACCACAACTACTATATCCCCAACTCTATGGAACTATTTATTAACTTGAATTTAAAAGTTGGAAATTATCCACCACAACTACTATATCCCCAACTCTATGGAATTTTCGAGTTTGTATAAGTGAGAAAATGATTGATTAAGACTTTTGGTTTTGAGGCTTTAATTAACTTAATCGGTAATGTCTTTTGTCATTGAATAAAAAATTTAAGACTTAAACCCCACTTATACTAAAAATTGATTGGCGTCTTGATTTGATGATAAAGAATAATCATTATGAAAAACTGATCCATTGATAAAGTTAATACGACAAAAAAAAAAAAACTATCCAATTAACCATCATTAATATTATATTTCTGCAAAGGACTAATGGATTCTATTTCTTTACACTGGCCTGTTTCATCTTGAATATCAACTTTTATGATATTTTTAATCTTTATTTAGTACACATTTCTACAAGTGATAGGGATTGGTGTCATCGAACATTCATTATTACTTAAGAAGAACCGCAGGATCAGCCACAGGCTAAAGAATTGGTGTTTAACCAAATGTGACTGTGGAGTTTCCTTTTTTTTTTAATTTTATTTTATGTTAATGGTGTGTGTTTCTACCTACCACTATGAGGGTCATATGTTTGCTTAGATAGAGGGAACAAAAGAAGTGGAAGTATATTCGCTTTAATAATTCAGCAATATCTTTAACTGTTAGTAAGAACTTGGAAGTTGCATTTTAAATATTAAAAAAAGAAAAATACTCTTCTAGTAAGAAGCAAATACCGTAGATCAATCCTGCCAAATACTCCTATATATTACCTAATTGAGTAGTAAATTGGTTCTTTTCAAAAAAAAAAAAAAAAAAAAGTAGTAAATTGGTTTGTGAATGATGATTAATTTTTTTGGATAATTCTCTTTTTGATTAAGAAAAATAAAAAAAAGTAATATTTTCATTGAGGGAAACCTCAACCAAAGTTAGATTAGTTAACAATTTATTCATCATCCGCATCTAAATCTATTACTATATATAAAAATATAAATTCTAATTTTCTACAATCTAAAAATAAAATAATTATAACTGATCCATTAACTTATTTGAATATATCATAACAAATTCCTAATTTAATCTAGCTTATCTGAATAAACCCTAACAAATTACAAACATTACTCATCCAATAGGAATAAAAATAAGACATGTAACATTTAAGAGGCCCTCATTCTATCCTATCAAAAAAAAAAAAAAAAAAAAAAAAATTAGCCCTCATTCTGTAATAAAAGAATTTCATTTCTTTTAATAAAAAATTACATTTGATTTGGACAATGAGCTGCATCAACCACATAAATAAGTTGCTTCTCTTAATAAAAGAAACTATTTGAAAGGCCATTTTTTTTTTGGTTGGTGGCAGATTTTCATTGAAGTGCGACAAACGTCACGTCGTCTGCCTAAAGATTGTCATATGCTTGCTGTCGTTCATGAATTAGAAACGGTATGTCGTTGGCAGAATGGTTCAATAATAAACACGGGATTTTGCCATTGCATAAAAAGGCTGTGCATGCACAATCATGAACCACCTTACCCCATATCAAAATTCACCAATGAAGTTCTAAATTTAAAAAAAAAAAAAAGAAAAGTAATAGGAACAATCTGCTGTGCATGAGCACTGCTAAAATCAGTATGACTAGCCTGCTTGAGATTTTAATACCCCAAAATGCTTCAACTAGAACTATATATGATCCCCGCTTACACTAAAAACCAATTGATATCTTGGTCTAATAATAAAGATCTATCATTATAAACGGATGTTGCAGGTTGAAACTCTAAAAAAAAAAAAAAAAAACTGTACATGATCCCCAGCCTATTTTTTGGCTGAGCAAGAAACAAAGGAGAGGATATACAAGATCCCCAGCTGTACAATAGTTTCTTGGTCTTCAACGTTATCAGTGCCCTACATATTAACATTTACAAAGGGTTCTTCTTGCATTCAACAAATTAACGGAGCATCTTTGTAGAAGAACAATTGGTTGTACAGTTCATCCAGCAAGACAACAATCCCTCGGAGCCAGAGCACCGATTGTCAGTTTCCCTTCTTTGTAAAACTCTTACAAACTCATTTGAGCTTAAATTCCCATCACGATTTGAGTCAAACACATGGAATATTATGTCAACCACATTATCTGTAATAGAGATGCTGCATACCTATCATGAATTGGATAACATCATTAGAATAAGAGACTATATTTGGGAAGCTACTAGTGAAAAAGGTAAGGATAGTTTTAGCTAAATGTACTTGGGATGCAGCTCTCTGGAAATCTTTTTTCGTCAACGAGCCATTTACTTTTCCATAACTGAAAATGGCCACAGATAGGGGCTGCAACTCTTTACGCAGTTCTGCGAAAGCTTTAAATTCTTCAAATGTAATTCTAATGTCTCTAAGATGCAGCTCATTCTCCAATTCATCAACCCGATCAAGCATCTTGTTTATGTGGTTAATGTCAGCTGATGCAACTAAGGACAAGGCAAAATCTTTGGCTGATATGGTTCCTCGTGAACTATAGTCATAGTGGCAGAACTCCAACTGCAAGATCTGTAAAATTATAAATATACGTTTTTTAAATATCCACAAATCCCAAATGACAAATCAACATGAAGCCAGGAAATGACTGAATGAATTAGCAGGAATATGATATGGTAATAAAGTATAAGTTGGAAAGTTTGTGCCTTGGACTATATATCCTTAGTCACTTTAATTTCAGTTTTGAGTATTAAAAAAAAGATACCATCAATATGGTAGGCAATATTTTTTATAGGAAAAAGGCCTCCTAATGGCCACAAGAATTGTGTCTAACCTATTAGGAGATCATATGCTTCAAAGTATCATCTTCAGAGAATTCTTGCAACTACATACAAATAAAGTGCTAAATTACATAGGTAATGTCAACCAAAAAGAATGGATAACTTTTGATAAATATGCAAGTGTTTGCTTGATAAACATATGATTTCAGTTCAAGATCATTGTCCAAGAGAATTTCACATTGCACAGAAACGTGACAATAGATTCAAGATAAGCTAGCTACTGCTGAACCCTTGGTGTGGTTTTGTAAGCCATTTTTTTAATCTCATATTTGGTATTAAACAAAATACAATGACTAACATTCCAAGATCATGTCCAATCAGATATCAAAACACAGACAGATGCAGCAGAATATGCCAAATCTCTAAATAGTATAAAACAATCAGAATATGAAAAAAGCTTAATTATTTGCCATTCACTGTGATACTATCTTTGGCAAAAAAGAAACCACAGTATGGAAATGCCAGAAACATGTAAGAGAGAAGGGAAGAAGCTCTTACTTCATCATGTAAGTCCCTTAAGAATTGAACAAATCTGCCATGTTGTAAGCATGCTTTGCCATCTGTGCCAAAAAAGTACTCCAACAGCCCCCCATTTTCTACAGAAACTTTGAGACCAAGTCGCCAACTATCCCTGGACAGAGCTCCTTGTCTATTTTGAGATTGCAACATGGCCATCACTTTCTTGAATTCCTCCCTGTCAATTTCTCTGTTGATGGGCTTTTGTAAGTTGGTATTCAAAATTCAGTAAATAGAAAAATGTTAGCAGCACCTATTCATATAAATGCCAATGGAGGGGAAAACTATCTTGCAATAATTCAATACCACTTAGCATACCTAAAAGACTAGCCTCTGTTGACACCAAACTTAGGTCAAATATAACTCAACAATGCCAACACATATAGATGCTAACTATAAATCATGCATGATACCTGAATATTTCTTGTCTACTGTACTCAAGAATGGTGCAAAGTTCTATAATAGAATTAAGAAGGTCATAACAATCTATAAGTTAAATAGCAGAAGTAATGGTAGTTAGACAATATAAAAAACTATCTTCACAGTCGGATCATAATGTATGGAGCAACTTTACAACCATCTTCCTTTGAAGTATGTTGTTAGACTAAATATCTGGAGACACTATTTATTATACCCTCTTCCCTGGTACAATCATCAGCAACACAGGCTTTTTCATCACAAAGGAGGTGATTCTTTTTATTATGTTGATTTTAAACAAATCCAATATGGCTATCGAAGTCACTCAAGAATGGAACAAGGTAAATTTCTTGCAGTTTTGGTAATTTGTTATCTTGATTGTAAAATTCAGACTTCATTCCCTTCTCTTTTTGTCAAATTCATCCGTAAAATTAGTTGGAAATAATTATCGGTGCATTAACTGTTATGTGCTATTTGATTGCGTAGAATACCACCATTCAAGTTTTAGAAAATTTATGAACATTATAAGGCCAATAATTCAGTGTGTTATAAAATACCAAGCACTCAAGCACATCCCTATCTGATTGCAGCAAAATTAAGGATTTTGAGATCAAAAGACCCCTGCGAAAGAAAAGATAGGATAAGAATGGATGCATTTGTGAAAAAGTTATTGGTAGAACCAATACACCAATTGAAAAAGAAATATGGAATTTCATCATAGCTAGGTCGAATCATGTGCAAGAACAAGGAAGAGACCAAAAGAAATGATTGAAACAGTGAGACTAGCCATATTGCTCTATAAACCAGTAGAGGAGATGGCTCTTCATAGAACTAAAAGGCAAAGTAGATCTTTCTAGCTGGCAACTGCTCAAATTCAAGATTCAAGAGTTTGTAGAGTTCAATTTATTTCTTTCCTTTGGCATATCATGGTTTTAATTATATCTAGAGTGCAATATGTGGTATCCCACACCAAAGATTTAGAATATGATTCACTAATGATTTGAAAATGTAAAGGCATGTACAGGTTCTTAGCTCCGCATTAGGCATATTATAGGTTGATCTGACTCATCCGAGTTATATAAGTGATTCTAGGGAGCTTTAATTGTGACTAATTCTTTTGGGATATCATGCAAATTTTGTAAGACCACTTCCAGGTTGCGATAAATGGTGTCAAAGTCTCAAGGGAGGACAGCACAACGCAGGTCACCTGGCCTATCTTTGACCACTCTGCTAATATTAATGTTCAAGAGAAACTAAAAACAGTATAACAAATAAAGACAGCCTTCATTACTCCTAAGTCTCTATTATGCCACAAAAATGGAGAAGCTCCATCTTTTAGTACGTTTTTTAGATTATGATAGAGTGCTCGTAATTAAAGAACAATAAAGATCACATGGAAATGAGAAGTGAGATTAACATCTAAGCAGCTCGACTAACACGCTGCATGCACTCATAATTTCAGTGATGAAAAAAATAATAAATAGAGAAAACACATCGTAGGCACTAACGAAAAATTAGCCTCTTGACATGGTGTTTGATGGAAACACACGATACCTACCCGTTATTGTCAAGATCAAACATTTTAAATGCCACTGTAAAGCTGGACTCAGGGATGCTGAGTAGTGTAACAAAAAAAATGTACCTGGCATTAGGAATGAACAGAGTGATTTAGATCTCTCTTCAATTTTAAAGCTCAATATGCTGCATTTTGATTCAAATAAACAATGTTTGTTGATGCATATTTTGTTTAAGTTATTTTGGTTCATACACCTCCATTAATGGGGGAAAAAACATTAATCACACACAACTTCAAAGCAAACTAACTATTAAAGAGAATTGACTCACTCTGCAAAAGAAATGAGTCCATCATTGTTTGTGTCAAAGAGCATAAAAAATTTTGAAGGTGCACAATGTAACTCTCCAGGAACCCGCTCCCCTCTCAAATATCCCTCCCTAACACGATTTGATTCAGATGGAGGAAAAACTGGAACAATGGCTCGCATCAAGTCAGCTGGTGTCATAAAAGTCTCTCCTGAAGGTGTTCTAACAGATGCAAAGTACTCAAAGACCTGGAAGGCAAACATGGTGCATGAGGCCATAAGTGAACATTTTGTGTAAACAAAAACATAATATGATTCACATCTACCATTCAAATCAAGTAGAAGCTACGATATTGCCTAGCAAAGAAAACAGAAGATTAACACATTTGTACAGTGAGTTAATCGTAACTGATATTCATAGGGATAAAACATAGGTACAATACTTTAGGTTTCCAATTAAATTTAAACACGCAATTGCATTGAATTTTATTGTCCTTGGAAATAATAACTTATTTTTTTTTGGGTGCTTTATTGATCAATGCAACCAGATTTTTTAATATAATTGGGGAATTTAATGTACTATACCTAAGGTATTGTACCCAAGTTTTATCTTATTCATACGTGGCACTTCCAACTTTCTGGTAGTTGTTCTTTCATTGGTAATGTGTGGATTGCCATGAATTATATTTAAATGTGTGGTAACTTCAATGACTTCACAATTTTGAAGAAGTTTGTGTTTTGTTGCTTCAACAATTTTAATGTAACCAGACGGAAGACATTAGAACCTTTAAATCTTTCCATATAGCCTGTGAAATAGCCACTGATTCTCCTCAGATGTGGTTCTTCCTTTCTAAGATTTACATCCTGGTTCAACCAGGCAACTTCATCAGTGTAAAAGTCCAAGACTTGGTTTCTATTCATTTCCTATATCAAAAAGTGTGACAGGAACTACCTCAATGGCAACCCTGTTACAGTCAGATGTACTCAAGATTTGGAGACCGCCTCCTGCTATCCCATACCACAGATTCTCTTCTATCATACATTTATACTATAAGTAATTGATATATACATTACAACTAAAAGACTAGCATTTGTCATGCAACAATAACCTATATGTTATTGCAATCTAGTATAGAAGTCTTGCTTATAACTAAAAAATGATTGATTGTGACAAGCTACTTCAGTTAAACAAATAAAAGAAGTCAGTTGTAATTAAGTGTTGTTTCCGGTTAGATAACTAGTCACCATAACTTTCTCTGTGGGCTTGCAGGATGGAAATATGAATGCAGTGCACATAAGCACCGGGCCAACAATTGTAAAAACTTTCCTAAAGATGCCATACCTTTTCAGGAGGACTTTGCAACCTTATTCGTTTTTCATACTTAAAGAAAACTCTTCTCCTATACGCATCTGAAATAACAGACAAATCCAATAAGTATGGATAGCTTTCCTATTGTAAATAGATTTATCAAAAAGAGTACATTATTAACTTATAGTATATCTATTTACATGTGAAATTAGAGAATGTGTGGTATGGCCTAAAGAGTACATGTAAAAAATAGCTTCATATGATAACACGCCTTACTCTTGACCATTAAATGAAAATTGTGTGAGATTAGTATGAAAGAAAAGAATTTTTTTACTTTTAATCCAAACTGGTATTACAAGCTGAAAACTTTAATGATATTAACTGTGAGCATCATCATGTACTCCTCACATTGTGGGTGTAAGGGAATCATGATTCATGAACAAATCAAAGGGAATCATGCATTGCGAAATGACATGCCCATAAGACTACCCAGTGATTAAAATGCACAAATCCAATATAAATAAAATTGTGATCTAAAAATAAAAACTTTTTCTTTGAGCAAATGAATATCAATTAAGAGGTACCTCCAAAGAGATACTTGGATTTCTTTTCAGCCTTTGATTGTCGAAATGGGTCATCATGATTTGGTGCCCATGTCGTATCTTTAGGCCAATCGGAAAAAGATAGAAAGGAATTCGTATTCAAAGAAGAAGGAGAAGAAAACCATTGGCAAAATCCTAAGCTGGAACCAACAATCACAAGCCCTGCAGAGAATGATCTCACAAACAAACTAAAACCCGACCCTCTACTCTTGCTGTCATCGTAGCCCGACCCACGGAACGAGCCCGGTGACGATGACAACGAAGACGGCGAGGATGATGATGAGGTGGAGGCTTGTGATTGGTTGAATAAATGTCGAGTATTGAAGCGGTGAAGTGCAACAACTTGGTAGATGGACGGCGAGGATTTTCTTAGAGATGCACAAGACAACATAGTATCGTTGAGAGTGTTTGTGGTGTGAGTAAGGTTGAGAAGAGAGAGACAGAGGATATAATAAAGAGAGCAACATTCTAGTATTGGGACGGATTTGACGGAGATTATGTGCCTAAGGTTTCGAGCGGGAAAGATTGAGAGGTTGTTAATGACTGAGATTAGCTTGTTAACGGTTTTATTTTTTTATTATTTTTTATTTTATTTTTTAAGTTGGTTAATTGTTATGGCCAATTAGCCAAAGGAAAGGCTTGTGTCCAGTGATCAATTCCACTTGACATGCTAGGATGTGGACACGTGTCCAAAACTAGACTCACGTTTGCATTTCAACATGTCCAACAGAACTGGTCGCTGGACACAAGTCCAATCCTTAACCAAACACTTATGTCACGTGGGTCTTTGAAAGGGGTTTGGTTTGCCGGATTAACATTGGGTGCCCATGCAACAATAACACCAACACCAATTTTGATAGCCAAGATTAAAGGTTCAAAAAGTTACTTTTAATATCAATCTTTGGATCAAAAGTTTTAACATTTTTTTCCACCTTACCTTCTCAACACTTTTCTTTCATAATTGCATGGTGTAATAGCCCTACCTATTGCACCTAATACGAATCCTGATTTGCGTATAGTTCTCAATACATTGTAACATGGACATGACGCATGTTCTAAAATGATTAGACATTGGTTTGTATCCCATTCTGTGCGTAGAAGTATTGGACACAGACTTAACATTCGTACACTAATTCTATTTGCAAGTTTGTTTTCAATTTTTTTTATTTTTTGGTGTTTCACTCTTTTTGGATAGTTATACATACAAAATTTTTTTATTTTTTATTTTAAAAGAGAGATCAAATCTTAGCATGATGGCAAGTATCTTATATTTAAAGCCCGTGTTGTGGGTTTAATTGGCAAGTATCTTAAAAAATAATTGCGGATAATGCTACTTACCAATAACATATTTCAAACTTGCCAATTATCTCTTAAACCCTATTAAAGAAGATAAAGTCTTTTATTTTATTTTATTATGTGAGATAGAAACATATGTTACTCATTTTTCATAAACGTAATATTCTAAGAATAAGTTATATATAAAATTCATTGTAGAGAAAACATGGATGTAAGGTAGATGATTGATTTGTATCACCTATATACCTTGAAGAAATTCAATTTGACCTTAACTTGACGCTGGTACCTTGTCCAAATTCAAGTTCAACTAACATGATTTGCAACAAAATTTGAAAGCCATGGTGGTAGTCCGACTATGCTTAAGTTGGAGGTCACAAACAATTCTTGCAAAATAGGCTGAACATATTATCGTAGATGGACATATTATTTGGCCATCTATTTACATGACCAAAATCGGATGCCACTTTTCTTATTGAAATAGGTTTAACAGGCTCTCTGTCATGATATATAGCTAAATTCAGTGGTACAACAAGACCTATTTTTTAAAGGGCAAAAATTTGATTGTTTTAATTTCTTCCAAAGTGGAGTTGTAATTCATAAACTTGCTTTCACTGATTTGTGGCCAATGGAGATAATGGATTACTGGGCCTCCACTATTCATTTTATACTCTGTGAAGTGAAGGTCAAAATATTCTACCAATTAATTAAGCTAACTAATTGGTAATGGATTAATTAGTGGACCTTCCATAATTTTTGTTTGCTAGGTAAAAGGTTTTGATGGAATTCGGCCAAGACTAGATGGATCATGGATGTATCAGATGGCCTACAGGCCATATTGGCAATTGTTTTTTTTGATACGAAAACCAGTATTCCATTAACCATTCAAGTCTGAATCAATTGATTTACATCTGAAGCAACTGCAGATTCTATAATGGTTGGAGTTTCCTCCATCAATGTTACATAGTCATCGACATATTGAGCATATTGTGCGAGACCGTGGGCTGCCTTATGGCAATTGTTTTTAAATGTTATCTTCTAAAGTCAATCATATCTTGCTTCTTGAAAAGCTAATTCTTTCGTGAGCTTTTTCAACGGTTTGAACTTTTTTGCAGTTCCTTTTTCATGTGCATGCATATTGAGAGGTTGCTTTCTTTTCCTCTGCTTTTTTTGTCAGATATCCTTTATTTTTGTGCCAACTTAAAATAAAGCCACCCAATATTTTTTCATACCGTACCTAACTTACCATTTTTTAAGGAAAATATTGACAGATGTTCTAAGTACATTTATTAGTATATTATTTTATAAATTATTTTATGAGAAAAGAAAAAAAAAAGTTTTTTGATAGTTTTTTTTTTCTCCCACTAAAGTAATGTAAAATTTTTTTCCGTAAGAATATCTATTAACAAAACCCTATTTCTAGATCACTATCAACAAATATAAACTAATCTTTTTAAAAAAAAAAAAAATATATATATATATATATATATATAATCCAATCTAAGCGCGAACTCAAATCAATATGGCATAGGTTGCATATTGTCCTGCTACTTTCCCCCCCTAAATTTATTTTAGGATAAAAAAAAAAGGACCTAGGAAATAAATGTAAGAGCAATGGTAGTTGAATAATTTTTCTTCTCTGTTATGAGATATTAGGTCAAGACCAACCAATGGGGCTAAGAGCAATAGCATGGGCTACTAATTTGGTAGTTGATTTTTTTTGCTCACTACTACTCGATCAGTTATTTAATTCAATAAGTCTTAACCACTCCCTTTATATTGGGCCCCTTGACTTTTAAGCCTTAGACTAAAGGATTAATTATTACCTGCCCAGTGCCCACTCTCTCACTGTAAAGTTGATTTTGGATTTATTTTGTAGTACAGATTTGGAGCTACAATGCCACTTATAAAAGCATTAGGTTTGATACTATATCTTATTGATGGCAACATTTATATTTTCTTTACAAATGAATTTTATCATTTTATTGATTATTACTGATAGAGAGTATTAAATTATGTTTCTGTATTTATAAGGCTCTCCCAACCGACCTTAAATAGAATTTGAGCCCAGCCTGACTTTGCCTTGATATTTCAGTGGCGTGGGCCTGGTTAACATTCGGATACGGCAACCAAGTCCACAGTGATTTTGGGAAGTGAAGTGCCTATCAGAGCAGGTACACCAACCACAATTATCGTAGAGGTAGCACCACTAGCAAGGTACAATCTTAACGGCATATTTGATGGAAAATTATTGTATAGTCTCGGACTATACTTCCTCTCTCTCGTAGAGGAGTAGGTCCCATGATGAGTGAAACTCACCCTTCTTTGAGAGAGAGAGAGCATGGTCTAGACTATGCAATAACAGCCCTATTTGATGCCAATATGACTTTTAGGCATCACTCTTTTTAGGCACTCTTTCTAGATTGATAGTCTTTTTCCTAGTGTAATTACCTTCACACTCCACCCACTGGGGCAGAAGGGAAGAGAAAATTTGCACCCAAAATTTTACAATCACTAAACTACAAGAATTTTGGAACATACTTTCATATATTACCAACCACCTTAAGCACACATCCACTGCTCAATTAACTTTTTGTTGAATTTTATGAGACAATTCTATCACTGGATTACTTTTTTCTCCTTCATTCATTCATGTTAACATATTTCAAGATAACGAGAGCTCCAAAGGGCATAAGTTAAGAATTAATAAAAGCTCAATTATGAGTTGTAATGTACACTTAAAAAAAATACATATATTAATGATTTATTTACTTACACACACAAAAATATATTGTCAATGTATTTACTTTTTATATATATATATATATACACACGTGTAAAGTTAGACTTTATTTTTTGAAAAATGTATAAAAATATTATTTAATAAAACATTAAATCACTGTCGGGCATTCAGTTGCTTTTTCGGTTCTACGTTACACCAACTGTAATTTAATCCTACATACCAAATTCATGGTTCTAAGCTTTTTAATTAATGTGTCCTGTTAAAGGGTTCCTAGGGAAGCTTCTTTACCGTTCATTTCCAGAAACGACATAAGTGATAGTAATTGTTAGGTAATAATAATACATTGCACCTATCTTATGGACTGTAAAGTCGGCAAGTTCTCGTGCTCTACTTCCACATTTTTGCTTGTCACTCTCTTGTTCAAACTAGCATCCAAATTTAATAAAAGAGAGAGACGAAAAAAAAGTGCCCAAAACAAACAGAAACTTAACCACCACATTTACTTGTTGCTCTCTTCAACTCCTTATCTACTTCTATCACCACCTCACATGAGAGCAATTGAGGATCACATGGCAAAGCATTTAGCCATGGATTGGTTCTCTTGGCTATCCAAGAGTAGCCTTGAGCCCTCGCTCATATACGAGTATGGCCTTGCTTTAGCTCGCAATGAGCTCCAATATGAGGATATAAGCTACTTCAACCATGAGTTTCTTCAGAGCATGGGCATTTCTGTGGCTAAACACAGGCTAGAGATTCTCAAGCTTGCTAGGAAGGAAAACATTGGTGGCACAGGTACATTTTCTGGGCTCTTCTTGGCAATCAACAAGACCAAGAGGTGCTTGAACAAGTGCATTAACAAGTTGGTTTTTCGTGAGGATGTTGCTTTCAAAGCCACTCCTCATGAGCTGGTACATTATCCAGAGCAATATTGGAAAGGTGGATTCTTGAGGAGGCAAAAGAGTGTAGAGATCAAGGAAGAGAGGCCAGTGCTAAAAAAGAGGAGCATGACTCTATCAGGACCTCTGGATAGGGTGCAAGAGAGGATGATAACTAATACCAGAAACTTGAAATTATCTGGGCCTCTTGATGGAAAGGTGCAAGAGAAATTGATGTACAATTCAAAGAGCCCAAGATTGTCTGGGCCTATGGATAGAAGTGTGCAAGAGAAAATGATGTTCACAGCTAGGAGCCCAAAATTACCAGGACCCATTGATGGATGGGTGCCTGAGAGGTTGACAGTCACAACAACTAAGAACCCAAAGCTATCTGGGCCTTTGGATGGAAGAGTACAAGACAGGTATGTGGTCACAAGTAGGAGTCCAAAGTCATCACCATTGGATGGAAGAGTTGCAAGTCCAATGGCTAACATTCAATTTAACCAGGAAAAGTTGGATGTTGAGTATGATGATCATTCACTATGGGCTACAATGTTTCATGATATGAAACCCACTTGAGTTTTTGTGCTTTTTCTTGGGGTATGTTTCTGGCTACTTTCTCTTCTATTCTCTCTCCCCATTTCTTCCTCTTGAAATTGTGAGAGATGGTTCCTAATGGTTCCGAATGGTTCTTCACCTTATGGACAAAATTTGTATGGCTTTTGAGGTTTGTTTACCCTTTATACTATATGTTCGGAGTGCACTAATATATATTGGCTTTTTTAGTATAGAAGAAGACAATTGGTTTGAGCATTGTTATTGGTTTATTCCATCTTGAATTTGTAGTTTGTAAATTGTATCATTACTCCAGATTGTTACTCTCATGCTTTGATAGAGAAAGAAAGCCCTGGTTATATTTGATCCTTAAGTTTGACCCATGTGTTTGTGACTTTTTGGATAGTCATGTTACATTATTAAAGATATTTTATTTATTATTTTAAAACAGTGGTTATCACATGATTTGACAATGGGAAAATTTAGGAAGAGGTAGTTGATTGGTTTTGCATTACAAATAAGTTTGATGATATAACAAATTTCACATTTTTTTTCACAAATATTAAGATGACATGTTGTGATTGAAATATAATGAAAAAAAAAAAATAATGTTAGTTGTGTTCTCATATAAAAGTGATGTTATACTAATCACAATCTAATCTATCTAGTAAATCAACAAATTGTAAAAAAACATATTGTGAAAAAAAAGGTTAAATTTATTATCTCTCTACCATTGTTGTTTTCATTACTATACCTTATTATAATGGTTCCATAAAGTCACATTCATTTAATTCGAGTGGTACACTATAAACCCAATAGCTTTTTGTTTGGCCCATAAGCTAACTATAAAAATAAAAGAACATGTGGAGGGATTAACTTCACTTTATCTCATACTCGATCCAAGTCCAATAAAAGCTTTAATGGCCTTAATCCCAACTGCGCGCTTTAGCATAAGCTATAAATATTTGGTTAAATCTCGGATTCGGTTCAAAATGCACTAACATAAGTGTGTGTTTAATATTGGCTTAAAAAGACAGTTTTTTTTTTTTTTACTATTAAGCTTATTTTTGCAATTATTTATGGGTCTCATTGCATTTTTTGATACTATTTATGGGCTCCACTGTACTATTTCAATTACCTTTTAGCTTTATCTATAGTACTTTCGGTAAAAAAAATTTAGTTTCAATTAAATAAGCTATTTCCAAACAGACACTAAAATGTGTTTTTGGCAAAAATTATTTTTGTTAACTTATTTTTGCTACTATTCATGGGTCTTACTGTACTTTTTGATACTATTTATAGGTCATATTATACTATTTCAGCTAATTTATACCTTTATCTACTGTACTTTCAGCAAAAAGTTTTCAAATTTCAACCTGATAAGTGCCAGAGGCATCAACACCTAATCTTATGCAATGATCAAGTCTGGCGGAAGAAATGGTGCCATGCCCTGGCTTTTAAAAATTTCTGTCCTCCCACTTATAATATTTATAATATATAATTTATTTTTGAGAAACAAATATATAATTTTTACTAATGACTCACTCGGAAGGAAAAAATTCTAGCTCTGTCGCCAATTATATCTAATCCTATTTGAAATGTCAACAAAGTAATTATGACATTATATTTTAGAGTGCAAGCAAAGTGTTTGTTGACTAACGGTGCATTATTACTTGTGTGGTTTCCACTAATTCGTATTTCCAATAGTAAAATCCATGGTCCTATTCTCACCATCACTGGCACACACTCTATAGGGGTTCATCCTGATCTATTCACTATCATGGATAAATTTGATATTTATATAAATAAAATAAAATAAAAAAGACAATAACAAAGTTTAGCTACAAAAACTTGTTGTAGCATAAGGCTACAAATTGCTCTAATAAACTAACATGTGTGAAAAATGACATGTGCATTGCACATGAGTACTTAAGTAAACTTAACCCAATTAACCCTAGTTAACTACACCAACTATTAAAAAAATTACTAAAAAACTAAAACCCTTATACGTATTCTCTCTCTCTCTGATTTCATTGTAACCCAGAAAGGCAGAAACCCAATCAGTCTTCTCTATAACCCATAAACCCAATCCCTCTCTAATAACTGAAAATAGATACATAAAACTACAGAAGACTAGACTCTAGTGCAAACTTATTTTCAAGAGCATCAATAGAACCATGGAAAGGGCTATTAAAGGTGCTAACTTGTTTACAAATGAGGGAAGAAAGTGAAATCATATGGATAGAATATTACAATCAGGTGTAGAAGCTAAGAAATTCTCTCTCAGATTGGTTAACCTTTGGGCTCGAATTGATCTTTGATCCACATGTAAATTGGAACAAGAACATAGTATGCTGATGCTATGACACCCAAAATGAAGTGCCAGAGGAACACAAATGGATTTATGGGCTTTCTTATGGAATTTTGTAGTCACCATTCTACAACTATTATTATCGAAGGAAGATTGTTTGTGTCATGACTTCAGATCAGCCTTGAAATTAATTTGAATATCTAAATTAATTTTCTTTAGATATTTGTTTGTGTCATGACTTCAGATCAGCCCTGAAATTGTTTCAACATTAGTGCCTGTGGTGGTGGAAATAGAAGAAAAGAGACAATGGCACTAAAACCCTAACAGTGAAGAATGCCTATGTAGTTTGTTTGTTAAATCCTCCCTCACACGTGGAATTGCTTTCAAGAATTCCAATAAAATTTCAAATCAATTTTAAAATAATCGGATTCTATGGCATACTCACTATTGTGACCAAACTAATTCAATTACAAGCTTCAACCCATCAAATATAATCACCACCTTAAGAAAAGTGCAAAACCTATCACCAACCAATCAAAGATTCTGATGAGGTACAAACAACAGTTCATTTTAAAGGTATGGAAATCAGTGCTTTGGTTTAATAATTCTTACAGAAAATCCCTCTTCTCTGATGATTGCACAATAGTAAGTCTCTTCTATTTAAAATATATGGATTGGGGTGACCGGTGGTGGAGGGAGAAGAGTGATTGGGGTGACCTATGGCGAGAAGTTGAAAGAGAGAGGGATTGGGTTTCTGCCTTTTTGGGTTTACAGTGAAGTCAGAGAGAGAGAGAGATAGAAAGAGATAGAGAGATAATACGTACAAGGGTTTTAGTTTTTTAGTTTTTATTTTTAAATTTTTTAATAAGTGGTAGTTAAAGGGTTAGATGGGTTAAGTTTACTTAAGTAGACATGTGTAATGCACATGCCATTTTTTACACATGTCGGTTTATTAAAGCAGTTTGTAGCCTTAGGCTACAACTGGTTTTGTAGCTAAACTTTGTCCAAAAGACAATCTTGGTAATTTAACAACATTCAATGTGCATGTACATCTTTCTTTTGTAATGTATTAGTAGCTTATATGCCATGGGCGGGTTACAATTCTGAAGATGCGATACTCATTAGCGAGCTTCTAGTATATGGAGACTTGATTTTCAACCATGCTTCTAATCAAGTGTCCTCGGCCATCTTGGGCAGGTATCATGGATCATGCTAATTGATAGCTCCCTTTATTGGTTTTCCTTGTGGTCATGCATCTTTCATTTTCAAACTGAGTTATTGAACCACCCTTAGAGCACTTGCAGCAGTTGTGCTAAAAAGCTATTTTTAGCACCACTAAAAAGCTATTTGGAGCTACAGTAGTGAAGCTATAGCCAAAAAATTTGGCTTCTTAACTACAGTGCACAGCTAAAAATAGTTGTGCACTGTAGCTCAAAAAAAAAAAAAAAAAATTGTGTTCACATTGCTGGTTTGATTATTTGTGGTGTTTTTTTTTTTTTTTTGGTAGTGAGATGTATTATTTTATTGTAATGTTTATATTATTTTATTGTGTTAAAAGCTAAAATAGATTCACTGTTGCAGCATGTGAGTAGGTAAAATAGATAAAGTAACTTTTTGTGGTGTCAAATAGCTAAAAATATAGCTCCACTGCTGTGAATGCTCTAACCTATATCACTTTCTTTCTAGGCATGCATCTTCAACCATCTTGGCCAAGTATAACATACCATAATGATTGATAACAGAACAAAGTTTCTCTTCAAACTAGTTTGGAGAGAAACCTTACAAATTCATCATATATATTTATATTGAGTGTGAATTTTGAAAATTTAACCGTTAGATTGCATGTTCTTATTACATCCTTAATGCTTACAAAATTTTAAGAAAATCAAAGATTAATTGCTATGTCATCGAATAAATGTTATAATTTCAAGTTTTTGTAATCTAAAGTTGTATATAAAAAATAAGTTAATTGATCAAATAGTAAATAATATCCAATTTGAACGAAATTTGATATGCATGTTAAGAACATAAGGAACATAAAATTCAACTGTTAGATTTTCAAAATTCACACCTAAAAAAGAAATATATAAGAAATTTAAAGAGTTTCTTTTCAAACTAATTTGGAAAGAAACTTTGTTTATGATAACAATAATAGTTGGTGTGCACAGATATATCTCAGATACTTTTGTATACGCATTCTCATTATAATAAAAGGAAAAGACATGCGTGCACACACAAACATAATATATAAAATTTTAAAGAATTAATTAATTATCGTAGTCATACTATTGTATTTGTTTGGATACCACTTATTTTACTGAAAACTGAAAACACTGTAACAAAATAATTTTTAAATATGTGAATAGTGCCATGGGACCTATTTTTAATGAAAGTTTTGTTGAAAAAAAAAGGTTTGTGGGTCTCGTGAATAGTGCACGGGACCCACTAAAAAAGCTACCATAGCCACACATAAACGCACTTTAAAAAAAAAAAAAAAAACGCAGTCGCAGACGCTAAATAATCACTATCCAAACCGTCACTATATCTTGACCTAATTTTTTGAGAATTATCATTTCATTTTGTCTCGGCTTCCGTAGTCTATGCTTCTTAGGCATTTACACAAAAAACTGGAGCATGATTTAATTTCTTAGGTGGAGTACATAACTTCTTGTCTAGAAAATGGGATACAAAGCCAATCTCTGAAATTGAATTGATAGTACTTATGTAAATAAACCGTTTTCAGTACTTGGCAATACGGTGGTACAGGTCTAAAATACAAGCACTCCATCTCCATGGACTTTTTCTGTTATGACTTATGAGCATAAATATTTTTGTACAGTGACAATCTACGTAAATAAATGCGTAATAGATCGCACACCTACTCACCTAGTGAATGTGGGCCATGTGGCCCAATTTATTATTTATTTATAATGATACGGACAAATAGCACGCATAGCAAGTAGCAATTTGTCCATAAGAGCATCTCCATCTGGATGTCATATCTCATCTTATTTTACCATTTTAAAAAAGTTACTTTATCAATTATACCATATCATTTTACAATACACCCAGCATTCCAAAATTCTATTTTTTTCCCAATCTATTTAAATATTCTTTTTTATTATTTTTTTACTATTTCTTTCTCTCTCTTTTCCTTTTCGTCTCTCTCCCTTAACCTCTGGCATAAGAACAGATAAGAAAAAAAACAAAAAAAAACAACCAACAAGGTCTCTCTGGGTCTAAAACATCGCCACCACCGTAAAACCACTGTCATTCACATCCCAGCAATCCCACCACGCCACTAGCTAGCAACCACCATGCCACCGCCAGGCCAACCACCAAAACCCATTAAAAAAACCACCAAACCCACCACCAACAACAACCACTGCAAGAAACAGCCACCACAAAAACCACCAAGAGAAAAAAAAAACACAAAGAAACCGCCAAAAATCACAACCAACAACCACGAGAAACAGCCACTACAAGAACCACCAAAGAGAAAAAAAAAACACACACACACACACATACACACACACACACACATAGAGTCAAACCTAGAAACCCACGGCAAAACCACCACATCAGCGATCTGCAAAACCCATGGCAAAACCCACTTTAAAAACCACCCATGGCAAAACCCACAGTAAAACCATAACCCCCACGGCACCGGCAATCTGTACGGACTCAACGTGTAAGCTCCAATCCGGTATGAGCTCCGATCTGGCTTGGTGATTCGAAGAGAAAAGTGTGCTTGGTGATTTGGTGAGAAAGAGAGAAGCTTGACAATGGCGAGAGAGAGAGAGAGGGGATGAGAAAGAGAGAAGGAAGAGAGAGAAAAGAAAGAGAAAAAATGAGAGAGGAGAGAGAAATTGCCGGGTTAAAACGGTTTGAGAGTATTAAAAAAATATTTTTTTTATCCCATTCAGCTACAGTACCATCTTACATTTGAGATGGTACTGTAGCTATATGTCAAAAAAAATTTGGCATTTTCCCATTTGGCCTTCCCGTTGCTGGGATTTTTTGGGCCTGTATGCCACATGTATCTTACATTTGGCATATGCAAGGCCGGCTGGGGATGCTCCACATTATATTTAACATGTGTCAAAACATATGGCAATACATTTAATTCTAAATTAATGGTATGTTATAAATATTTTGTATTTAATACTCTTATAAGTTGGGTTCAAATTACATTTACTATAAATTTAAACAATTTTATATTACTTAATATTTTTCAATTAGATGAATTTTGATAAATCCACATTTAGATTATATTATTATTGTATATTCTCTATATTTGCAAAATTTCAAGGTGATCAAAGATCGATAGCAATGTCATCAATTAATTGTTTACATTCAAATTTTTGTAGTTTAAAATAATGCATAAAAGATGAGTTTATCGATTGAATGATAAATAACATCCAATTGAAATGAATACTAAGAACATATAAAACATGTAATTCAAAAGTAATATTTTCAAAATATAAATTCTATAACAAGTAATTGGGTGGTGTAACATTGCATAGAATTACACCATGTGTAACTTAAACATAGTATGTTATATACATGGTTGTCAAAATCGCGATCTGGGTCGTAGGATCGCATGATTTTATGATCTCACCTCACCAAAACGTTTAGAATTGTAGTAGGATCATAAAAAAGGTAGGATCGTATGTAAAATCGTGTAGGATCATATAGGATTGTACGGGATCTTACCGATCCTACAAAAACATGCATTTTTGGTTTGAGCTTATTTTATTTTATTTTATTTCTTTGATGGGATTGGTTTGGGCTAAGATGATCCAACTAAACGTACAAGTCCAACTGGTTATTAGCAGCCCAATAACAAATTGATGTCCCAAATTTACATCTTTGTCAAAAGAAAATCTCAAAAAAAAAAACCCACAGTACTTAAGTTTAAAGTTCAAACAGAAAAAGAAACCTAAATATTTAGAAACATGAATCCCGAAGTTGTGCCTACTCTCAAGAACCCCAAAACCCATCACCTCTTGGCACTCTCAATGAGGTTGCCTCTTGGATTTCATATTTATAATTAGCTAGTTTACTATAGAATGGGAATTCTATTTTGGATTTCATATTGTAATAAGCTAATTTTCATTTGCTAAATAGCCTAACTTATTTTGGATTTAGAACTTAGAAACTAGAAAATGTTTTCAATATGTGTCAATAATATCTTGGTACTTAGTTGCTAATTAAATATGTACTAAACTTTTTAGATATATTGTGTCAAAACTTAAATATATTTGTTTCATTAGTATAGACATAACGATGTAGGGAATGCAAATTATATTATATGATGCAAATCTTTGTTTTTTAATGGATGAATTCATATTTTACGTGATTACTTAACATATAAAATCATTATCAATATGTTTTTTGCTTAAAATCTGAAAATAGTTAGGATGATCTTACAATTTACGATCCTATCTACCTTCCGCGATCCTACGTAGAATCCCGGTTTTGACAACCTTGCCTATATATATAAATATATAAATATATAAATATATATATATATATATATATATAATATGCACATTTTATAATATGAGAATAAACAATGTAATTAAAAAATAGAATAATTTTTTTAATAAAAAAATCACTTATATTTGAAGCCCCCATAAACGTTGCATACAATATATATATATATATATATATTTATATTATAAATTTTTTGTAACTTGTGGCTACTCATCTCCTCCAACAATCAAAAAAATAAAAACCTTAAATTTTATTAATAAACTATAATCGCACTATATATTAACATATAACACTATGAATTCCAATTGCAACAAAATAATTTTGACAAAGGTATATATGATTTTGTTAACTTTCATTCTTTCCACGTTCTATCAAATTTCTTTTCCTTTTTAAAGTTATTTTCTATTTTCCTTGATAAATAAAAAAAAGATATAAAATAGTTATTTTAACATTATTGTTGATGTTCTTCATAGATAGAAAGTCACCAAGAAATTCAACAAATTTCTGAAGTCAAGATAAAGAGAGACATGCAATCCGCAAGTTTCCATTCTCTTGATGTTGATGGAGTTCTATTTGTAAACTTTCTCTTTAATTAGTGATAAAAAGAGAGGTACAAAACTTTTCACTCCATTTATCTTGATGTTGATAGAGTTCTATTATTGTTGATGTTCTCCGTAGGTAAGCTTATAAGTTACTGTGGGAGGATGAAGTTGAAGGGTTGCAACATTGGTCTGAGGATCGAGGATGAAGTTGAAAAGACGCAGCATTGACGTAGAAATGCTGCAAGCCACTAGTCCAAGGAAGGAAGCTGCCTGAGGAGGAGAAAAAATGAATCATGATACTCTGCGGTATTCTAAGTAGGAGCTGGGATCTAAAGAGAGTGGAAGTTAGTGGGCAGTAGGGAAGTTTCTAGCCTAATGTAGCCTGTTGCATCCGCATTAAATGGTAGACAACAACTTTATCAGTCGTATTGATGAGGAAGTGACCTGAACAGTGTAAGCCACAGCTAAGCAGACTCCTTCCACCATCTTCTTCAGATGTGAAAGGTAACAAGTGTCAAAAAATGAGGGAGGTTAGGTAGAAATGGATGGTGGAGATGTGATGGAGGTAGAGGTATATAAGAAAAGGGGAGAGCATTGAAAAAGGCATCTGAAAAAGAAAAGAAAGAGAAGGAAGAACATTGAGAGAAGAGAGTGAACATTATTACTTTTTATTCAGACTTAGTCTCCTCGGGAGAACTTGTGGAAAGTTTGATATTCCTTTGTTTCTTAATACAAACCTTATTTTTTTTCCTAGTTGCTGCCTCGGGCAAAGCTCTCTGTTGTTGTTCGTTCCCTCCTCTTTTAAATTCTATTGATTTGGGCCAGGATTGAAAGGCACAACCCACTACTCTAAGTGGGCTTGGGCTACATATTTTTCTAGTCCTTGTAGTTATAATTGCTTTTTTCATTTTTTGTTATACATCAAATCTATTGTCATTTTTTGTTATTAACTATTGGTGTGTAGACTTTGTTTTTACATTTTTTCTTGAAAAGATTTATTTAAACATAAAACAAAATAAATAAATAAGTCAAAATTTTATATATTGTTGTCACAAGGGGTAAGCTACATAAACAATGCATTGATTTTCTTCCAGTTAGTCCACATAGTTGTCCATGTACCAGTGGAAGGACCACACTTCGGGTGAACAAAGGTAGATACATGAATGATCATTGATCAACCTATGAGAACTCTCATAAATTCATAACAACTTTTGATGCATTCAACACTTCCAGCTTCCAGGTCTGAAGTTGACCCCACCAAAGAGATGGATGTTGAGTATACATATATAAGGGAAAGACCCACGTAAAATTAAATAAATAAATAAAGAAATTAAAAAAAATTAATACTAACATAATTTACTCTAAAACCCTAAGCTTAAAATTTTGGATTAAATTTCATTTCTATATGTTATATTTTAATCTCAGTTGAAATCTCCCCAAGATTTTTAGGCTTAATATACCAATCGTTGGGTTAACATTAAATTACTAATTTAGTTGAAATTTCATGTTCACTTGCCTAAAATTTAAGCTAAATTTCTCAAATGGTAAGGCAAGGAAAATCTTCTCTCTGGTTCATTTTATGTTCCTTTGTTTTCATTCCATGTATCCCTTTTTTTTTTCTTTTACATAGCCAGCTCAATTACCATGCTGGGATGCATTAAGGAGATTAGTTTCAACCATCTCATGCACTCAAAACAAAATTTCATTGAAATATACAACAAAAATAAAGTCTCAAACTCAAATGTTTAAGATCAGTTATATTGATCCCCTCAATAGATTAGTTAGGGTTGGCTATATGTATTAAGAGACACCCCAACAATTATCTATAGCAGATCCATTCATAATAAAGTGATTATATTTTACACATTATTAATCTATCACAACCCTCATCTTTTTTCCAGATTTGGAATCAGCTGTGAGAGAAATATATGACACTAAGTACAAACACATGCAGAGTTATTTATTGATATATAGTAATGAAAAATTGCATTTTATACTATAATAAGTATATGCTTCAAATACACAATTAGAGCCGATATGTGAGTTGGACTGCTGACTGGTGCTCAAACATGCACTGCATTGATGAGTGTTCAATAAGCCCGAACTTATTATAGCTACAGTCGCATCCAAAGATGTGCTTCGGTAACAATGGCTACCGAATGGATATATGCTCAACCCCATTAACCTCAATGACTTGTGCTTTGTGGCAGCCGGAAGGAACCCCCTGAATAAAGCGTTTGGTAAACAGGCTTTATCCTTTTAGTCAAAACAATGCTTAAGATAGTGCCCACACCACAGACAGCAGCCAAAACCAGGAAGGTGAGTCTAAAACAATTTGGACCCAAGCAGGTGAGACTTGAACCAATCTGATTAAGTCCATGCTGTTTAGCTGCCTCGTTATCATATATATACCCTGCTAGCAGACCTGAAAAAAGGAAAGCACCAATAGGATTCCCTAGTGCCATGAAATTGCTTAGTAAACCGAAATGCTTCAAGCCAAATAGCTCAGAGACAGTTGGGAGCATGACAGAAAATTGAACGCCAAAGCAGATCCCAAGAAGTGCAGTTGCAATATAAAGAGTGCCATCCATTGCAGAAGCAAATAGAAGGTATGTGATAATCATGATTATTTGAGTAAATGTCATCCAAACCGTCCGAGGAAGTGTCCTTGACCTGCAATGAATAGAGGCTGCACTAAATTACAATGACAACCAATTGGAATAACAGGGATGTAGAGAGTACTTTGCAGCACTTACAACAACATGCTGATGCTAATTTCCTGTAACAGCAAATTCTTGGAGACAATTAGCTGAGTCGACTATGCAAGTTTTATGAAAGCACAAGCCATATTTTCTTGCAAGGAGTTAGCAAGGTTTAACTGAAAGTGTAAATATAACTTTATTGCTGATATTCAATGACCAATCTATAAATTTGATAGGAGGAGATATATGTAACATCCATAAAAAAGTAATTTTTCTTGAGGAGATTCCATGCATTGTAAAATCATTAATGTGCCTAATGATCCACAATTTTTGTTGATTTTAATATAGAACTCTCCAGCTTAATAATTGATTTAGATCAGAGACATGTATGGTAAGCAAACCTAATAGTAAGCACCCTGCTTCAGTCAATAATCTCTGTGACTAACCACGAGAATAGATGGTACTGACCTGACAAAATGTTCAGAGACAACTCCACCACCAAGACGACCCACAAAATTGCAAAAGCTGAAGAGAGACACCAAGATTTTGGTCTCATGCACACCTTGTGCAATCCCTATCTGTGCTAGATTATTAAGAACAGTCACCCCAGAACCAACCCCAACAAAGTAAACCAAGAACAGAAGCCAGAAGTCTGCCTTGATTACAGCTTCACTAAATTTAAAATCTTCCCCCCTTTTGGGCCTCCTCTTCTTCTTCACTGCCCCCTCACCCTCAGCAAGAAGCATAGCCACCTCAGACACATCCTCACTTTCATGAAAACTTCCCAGGTTTTTTGCTGATGAAGATGGTGTCAGCAGTGGTTCAGTTTTGTCTGAATTGCCTTCTCCTTGAACCAGACCGTCTGAAGACCCAATTGATTGGTCTAGTGTCCCTGATTTCCTTGTTCTCATGGGGTTCAGCGTCATTTTTACAGGAATTGCAAGTGGAGCCATGAGAAGTAGAATCATTATAAAAACAAAAGTATAGGAAATTAGAGGACTCAAAGAATATGTATCAGCCATTATCGTGGTCGTCAGAAGATATAAGCCAAGCACAATACTTGAAGCTTGGATGAAAAGAAAATGGCGATGCGCCTCAAAGTCATCATCAGAAGCTGGAGCACAAGGCCTAACAAAGTACATCATAATGAAACATAGAACAGGAATCCCAATTGCGAGGAACAACAAAAGGTTAGAAGAGGAACTATGAAGCAGCACACTGTAAATTTCTGTAAAAACCGCAGCACTGAGCCCCACATAACCTTTGAGAATACCTGCAACAGTTCCTCGACTGAGAGGGAAGTTTCTCATGTTGGTCACAATAACAGCAGTGCTAAACCAAGCATTACTATTAGCAGCAACACAAAGAGCAAGCCATAACTGTGATATCATAAAAGGAAGAAGATTACATTTTGATCTTTTCGCCAAAAGTATCTTATTTGAGCTAACTAAATGCACCAACAACCACACTTCTCAAAATAAATCTCCACAAAATTGATGTGCCAAAAGAAGCTACCTATATGCTCACATACGACTGAGAAACTTGAATTTCTTTACAGTTCAAGTGGATGGAAGTCTTTAAAGAAATAATTTGGATTTCAATTTTTGGTTCAAATAACTTCAATAAAGTATGAGAGGGAAAAAAGATTCTATTGATAAAATTCATGGATGGGTTTAAGCTCTATTAATATGTTCATTTGAAATGAACGGGTGTATGAGTATGATATTATTCAAATCCATAACATCACAAGTGCTTTTGAACAGAATCGTATAAGCTCAGACTCATGGTGTGTTGTTCAGATCCATATTCAAGCAATTATCCTCAATTCCAATTGCAACCCAAAGGAATAATATTTCTCCATGCCAGATAAACAGTTAGACTTATGACTCATTATTTAAAATTTTCAACAAATGGAAGTTTATTGTAGTTACAGAAGAGGTAAGAATCCTATTTCCACCAGTAGTAACTTCTGGTTGATTCACTCATTTGAAGGGTAACTAATAGAGGATGCCCCTTTGAGCCAGAAATATGACACCTCAGTTTGCAATCTCCTCCCCCCACACACACATACACAAATTATCCTCATTTCTGAGTCATGAATCAAAGGATCATAAGTTTGAGAACTAGGGATGAAGAAAGAAGACAACCTCAGATAATACAGGTTTCAGATGAGCCCTACTCCTATCTCATATATTAATTATATAGGATTCATTCACCACTACCTTAAGAAACTTTAGCATTTTATAATTATACCTATCATTCCATTAGGAAACAAGATTAGAATGAAACTATGTACATATGTTGAACCGATTAAATTAGTTGACATCAATAAAATCTATTACCCAAAAAAGGGAAAAGCATTAATCCCATCCACACAACACATACTCAGATAGCATTTTTGAACTCCAAATCCAATTAATCATTTAAAAAAAAAGTATCCAAGAGAACCCACAAAAAACCCATTAATTAAAATCATCCAGCAACCAAAATTAACAAAAGGGTATGCCAAATAAATAAATAAAAGACGAATTACTTACCAACCAATAAGGAAGGGAAAGAACAGTACGGCTGACAGCGAGAAAGAGAATCCCATAACCAAAGAAACAAAAGACAGAACCAATGATGAGAACAACCCAAGGAGGAAACCTGTCACAAACTACGCCTGGAAGGAGGCCAACGTTTTCACCAATATCGTTGGCCACACCGATCATGGTAAGCTGGTGCTGGTTAAAACCCAGAACTGATTTCAAGGAATGAGAGTAAAGTGGGAAAGTGTATGCATTGCCTGATGCAATTTCAACCCAAACTGCAGCTCCTAGCCCCACCCATGGTGGCCTTGTTCCTGCTTTCAGTGCCACCATAGCTACTATGCTCAGGAGCTAGTAAGAGAGCTTATAGGCTTATCTTCCTATTAAATTGGGAATTTTCAGTTTGAGGAAATGTATGGCAGACAGACACACAGGAGGAGAGTGAGGCAGAGAAAGAGAACAAAGAATGGTCTAATGTTGTCTGTCTGGTTGTTTAATATAATATTTTGGGTGTAGTCAGCAATGACTTTGCTTTTGCCTATATGTTTGGACTTCTCTACGGTTGAGTTTCCTGAAAGATTGTTATTGATTTTTATATGGGTCTGTAATAGATTTTTATATGAGTGTATTCATGATTTTATTATAGGAGGTGACTCTCTCGTTATTTCCCAGTCATTTTACCCCTCTTACGTTTCGTTTGCTTCAATTGTTTATAATATGTTGTCTTTTATGGATGAATTTTGTCATGTTCATATCTCCCATGTAGGTAAACAATACAATTGCTCAACTAATTTGTTAACTAAAAAAGTTTTAATCATTGGTGATTTTTTTTTTTTGCTTGAATTGAAGATAATCCTTATTTTCTAAAATAAGCTATTCTCTATGATGTAATAATTGTTTTTCATATTGAATAAGGTTTGATATATTCCTATATAAAAAGAATTGACAGATAATTGTGAAATTGATTAGGACTCTAAACATCATTTCCATTGACGCAGATATCACAATCTATTACTTCTATAATTGAAAAAAATAAAGTAAAGAAAACGAGTTATTCTTTCTTTCTTATACTAATTTAGAAGCCATACAAGATAAAAGTCTCATGCACAGTTTTAAATATGAAATTTGTCCTATATTTAGACTTATTAATTTTTGAATAGGAGTAATATTCTTCCTTTTTAGTTGGGGAGGTTGTGTGGAGTCTTGACATGTGTAGGCGTTCAAATTGACATTTACATTTTTATTATATTTTTTTTGTGGCGGTGGGGAGTGGGGACACGATGTTGCGCAAAGCTTTTTACATGCAACGGTGGATACAATTTACTTGAAGCAATCAATTGATCTGGCTTCTGGCCCACCCAAAATACTTTTCTTTGGTTGCTAATGCCTTCATTGCCTTGTATCTTTCATTGTTAATAAATCTAGTTCAGTGGTTCCGTTTCAGTTTAGATAATGATTATTAATAATGTCAAAATAATGATAAATTAAATTTATTCACCTTACCAACCTGTTGGATAGGTACATTTGAGCCCTGAGTCCAGACCTCTCGCTGGTACAAAAGCAAGAAAGAGAGAAATCATTCAACTTTAATGCCAATGAAGTAATGATTTTATTCCTCAATAATTACAATGCCGACGGTCTAATAATTTTTTAAATATTGAAATTAAAAATTAAAATATTTACTCTTTTTTTTAAGAAAATAAAATATTCACTTTTTTAATATCAGTTCTTAGATTAATAAAAATTTTAATCTTTTACTTTTTACCTTCTTAACTTTTTTTTCTATGCATTTTCATGGTGCAATAGCATTGAATCCAAATCCACTCCACGAATTCCAAAGGGTGTGGCATATTGGTCAGGCGAACTTTGGGACGAGTGGTAAAACCCTGACGTCTTGAGTTTGAGTAGCCATACGTTCATTCACTCCCTTGAGATCATTAGATTGGGGGAATTTAATTGCCCCTTGAATTACCTGAGATGTATTTGTAAAAAACTTCTTGTCGAGGGTAATTCAAGAGACAATTGGAAGATGGTTCAAACTTAACACCAATGGATCATTTTGGAAATCCAAGTCTTGCCTGAGGTGGATGGTAATTTGAGACAATGTGGGAGGAAATTGGGCGATGAAATTTTCAAAACCTATAGGGTGAACACTACCAATGTGTTGGCTAGAGTTTTGAATATTAAAAGATGGCTTATTATTGGGGTTAGCACTCACAGCAGTGGTGCTAAATAGCTATATTACTATTTTTTAGCACCACTGATCACAAAAGAAGAGCTACAGCAGTGGAGCTATAGCCAAATTTTTTTTGCTTCTCAGCTACAGTGCACATCTAAAGATAGATGTGCACTGTAGATCAAAGGTAAAAAAAATATATATTATTTTATTTTGTGTTCACACTATGATTAGAATATTTTATTTATTTTTTTCTTTCTCCTCCTTCCCTATTCTACCCGTTGCTCCTCTCTCCCCTCAATTGGTCCTCACATTCTTCATTTCTTCCCGTTGCAAGCTTCAATTCCTCCACTCGTCGCCGACCTAAGCCCCTACCCAGCACCGACAACGCTGACCCAAGCCTTTGCCCAATGCCGACCCAAGAGCTGACAACGCCGACCGAAGCCCCTGCCTAGTGCCGACAATGCCAATTGATCTCTTCGTTCTCCGCCCCTATCTCTCTGCTATCTCATTTTTCCTCTACTCTGTCTCTCAATCTTTCTCCGTCTCAAACACCAAGACCCATGATTGCCGGTGCTGGGTTTTGATTTTGTCGCCGTGATTGACAAAACAGCGTTGTTGCCGTGATTGGGTTTTATGTTGATGGGTTCTATTTTTATTTTGATGAATGAGTATTGATTTTGTTGATGGTTAATGAATGGGGTTTGTTGATGGTTGATGAATGATGGCTGGATTTCTCTAGTTAATGAATGGTGGTGGCGGTGGTGGTGGTTGTGGGTGTGGTTGTGGCTGATGGTAGAGGTGGTTGTGGATGTTTTTTGGGTAATGAGATATATTATTTTATTGTAGTGGTTATATTATTTTATTGTGATGTTTATATTATTTTATTGTGTTGAAAGTTAAAATAGATCTACTGCTGCAGTATATGTGTAGGTAAAATAAATAAAATAACTTTTGGTGAAGCTAAAAAACTAAATTTTTAGCTCCACTATTGTGGATGCTCTTACCAACTTATTACACATTGAACTTGAAGCTAAATATGTTGTTAATATTTTGAAAAGCAGTATTTATACCAAACTTTTAATGGAATCCCAATTATTATTGACTACAAAAACCTTTAAAAGATGGTTCCTGACCCAAGATTATTGATCATGTCTATCGTGAAACCAATTATGTGCAAATGATGTAGCTAAACCTGCTGGAGCGTCTCAATCTTTTTGTTTTGTTATACATGTGGGTCTGTCGACAGACCACATGTGGTGGAAACTGGAAAGAATACCGGCATTTGATAAGACAAAGCTCTATTGGAATTGTCTGATTGATTTCGGAGACGCTTGTGGTTTGAATGGTTCTAGAAAAATGAAAGGGATGATAGATAATATGAGGAGGGGTTGGCAGATCTTAGCGGCAATATACCATACTACTGATCATCACCATTGACAACTCTCTCTCTCTCTCCCCCAAATGAAGTAATGATGTTATTTTTGAAAATTAATATATTGTCACTGCAATTTTTTTTTTTAAATGAATTAGAGGCTTTTAAAAATTCCTTTTGATATTTTTAATCAGTTTTACTAACATAATTTGAGAATGATAGTGCATATATATAAATATATATAGGATAAATTACGTATTTAGTCCTTATATTTTATACCATATTTTAATGTGACTACTTAATTAAAAAAATACATTTCTATTTCACAAGAAAAAATCCATGTGGCAGAATCTTAAAAGGGGAACTTAAGGAATAACACCTAAATACTGTACTTAAGTCTTACTTTTATTATATACTCTTATAATATAGTAACATAATACTTCCACCACTCATATTAACAATAGATCTCATTAATTAAATTTATTAACAATAGATCTCATTAATTAAATTTATAACAGGTGGAATACTTAATATTTTTTCCTTTTTTATTTATTTATTGATCTTCCTCGTGCCAACTTTTTGTAGCATGACACCAATCTTAAAGGGACCTATATAGATTAAATTATTAATGTGGGATCTTGTGGTTTCTTCTTCTTTTTTGGATGGAAGGGATATTTTGGTTTCTAATTAAGCGTGATTCATTAGACCAGTTGATTTAGGACCTTTCCATTTGTGGAGAGGAATTATGCTACGGAAACAAGGTAGATTTCCTAGCATTTGTGGGTCCTTCTGAATTGTATGAGTATGAGAAATTTCCGCCCTATTTTTACAGGACATTGATTGAACCCCCACTCGTGACCTAAACCTAACAATTCGTTGAACTTAGGACCTACCGAGTACCGACCTAGTGGCTAGTACTACTTTATCAAATTGACCTGAAAAGTGAAGTGTACTGGAATAGAAATTTTCTTAGAAAGAACTCAAACAAGTCATCTGCCTTTGAGCCACGTTTTGAGTTTTGTGGCTTATAAATGCTTTAAATCTATATATTTCTCACATACAATTGGAACCCCACATATAAGGATCCATAAAATGTATCTACTTTGAAATAGATGACACAAAAGTGATCATTATAAGTTAGTGTTATTGTTTACTATACAATGATGAACATTACCTCTTGAATTTTTTTTAATATGACATATAATAGGCCTAGAAGGGTTTTTGGATGAACTTATTTTTATTGGATTTTGTTTAAAATTTGGAAAGATTCCTTCAATTTAACTTCTTAAATTTTTCTCCAATTTTAATTCAAATGTAAGATATGTGATATTTAAAAAATAAAAAATAATAATTCCAATGGTATTAACAAAACCCAAGTAAACCAAGCAAAATCAAATAAATGCCACTTGTCTTATTACAATAATTTTTCAAAAGTATTATTGTCTTTATAAAGGGTTTGAGATGTTATTAAAAAGTTATACATAAACTAACAGCAATAATGAATTGGTTATAAAAACAAGAACAAAAAATATAAACTAACATTTTAAACTAAAACAAACAAAGTTATGCGCCTTATAACTTTTTTTTGTTTTTTTTTTGAGAATCAAACGCCTTGTAACTTGATTAAGTTGTAAGACACCTTTTGCTATTTCCAATAAAAATATCTAGGGTTTAAATTCTCCTACATTATTTAATTAAGAAATAAATAAATGAAAAGAATAAGCAGCTGCTAAAATAATTACTGTGCAGTTTGACATCAATAAATGAGTTGATGAGAAAAACAGGCAGTCCTTCTAGTAAAGATTTTAACCCATATTTCATTTTGGGTGCAAAATTGTGAAGTTATAGGTTATTCTGCCACCGAAGAATTGATTTAAAATGAATTTAGTTTATGATGCAAAATGACACGGTACACTTTGTATTATGTAGGATTATAAATTTCCTCAAAAAAATGTAGGATTATAATTATTTTGTTTGCTCTACAAGTAAATGAACATAATATAAGTATGGGTTTCTTGGATCATAAAATCTCTAACACCCTCTCTTTCAAACTTAACATAGAAGTTTGATAACATTTTGAAGTTGGAATCCAAAAATAATGGACCGGATTGGATTTTATTTTATTTTTTTTCCATCCCTATAACTAATGGTTCTCCATGAAAAATCAATCTATAAAGTTCTAAACAGATTTGTGCGATTTGAGCTATTAATCATAGATCATATGCAACCAAAGACTTTTTTTTTTTTTTTTTCCCTTTCTTGATTTCTTTTTTCCTTTCTCTCCCTCTGATTAATATATCCGACTGCTTCTCATGTTATTGCGAGCTGTGTTTTGGGTCGCTTTCTGGGGGTGACTGGGTTGCAATCATGTGCTAGTTTGATTCTAGGCTATCGATGATTTTATAGAAGACGGTTTTTGGATTTCGGTGTTTCACAGCATTGGAAAAGATCAAAGTTTTCTCTAATACCATGGTAGAATTATTGTTAGGATTAAGATTGAGGGAGACAAATAGAGAGAATATAAAAGTTGGAAACAAAATATAGTGATTCAGCTTACTGGCCTATGTTGATAGTGGAAAGCATAGAGTGACTACATTTGTATTATATATGTATTTACAATCGAGTAATCGAGCCCAATTTAGGGTATCTATAATAGTTAACACTAGACTAATATTAAGGTTGTAATACATGCACTGCATTACAATATGTTTTGGTCTCTTAGTCTTAAACCATAATATCTCTAACATTGACAAATTACATATAAATTACTTAGGTTTCACCATGTCAATTGTAAGGTGAATTAGGTAGTAAAAGGACATATGAATAAGGTACATATTTGATAGAATTTCCCCAGTTGCAAATAATTGACCATACAAACTATAAGGGGTGGTCTTTTTTTTTTCTTTTTTTTTTGAGGTGGGGGGAAGGTTGGGGTTCATCAGCTAGCTATTTCTTATTTCATGCGAGAAATTAGGATTAGTTTGGTTTGTGCTTTTATAAACTTTTTTTTTTCTTAAAATGTCTTTTAGATGGATTTTTTTTTTTTGGTTAATTTCAAATTTAAAAATGTGTTCGGTATAATATTATTATATTACTCAAAAATAGCTTTGCTTCCAAACGGAGATATTTTTGAAGAGCTAGATGAAGAGAAAAAAAAATCCAATTGGACATTTCAGGAACACAAAATGGGCACACATTGAAAATGAAATTTTAAGTACGCCACCAAAACTAAATCCATGTTACAAATTCATATTCATAACATCACAACAGCATCAAAACTCATTCCAATTATTGTAGATTTTCTTTTTCTTAAAAGTAACTCGAATTCATGTTTGTTTTCCAATTTCTACTATGAGTATGAGCTTTGTGCTTGTCCAGTCACTAGCCACCTCAACAATGGACTTGGAATAGTGGCCATCATTGTAAATACTAAATACAACTACTATTTCATCTTCCTCTTCAATGTGGCAAATTTGACTTCAAAAGACATCGCACTATCTACTATAACAATAGGCATACTCATTTTGTACCCTAAAAAATAAATTGAAACTCTCTTATAAAAAAAAAAGTTATGGACTCGAGCAGGCATACTTGTAGAAATTGTTCTCGTATCATACGTGTGGCATTGAGTACCCGAGTGTGACAATGTCTACGACAACCCCAATGCCTTGAAGGAAATCACATGTGAATTTAAAAGTAGAAATAGGAAAAGTGACAAGAAGAAACTAAAATGACTTTGAGTCTCGTGGCTACTGAATACTGATTTGTGTCTGTTTGATAACGCGGTTTCAATTGGCATTTCTTTAGTATTGGAATTTAGGTGCTTCTTCTTGGAAGTTTTCACTTTTCAGCTGAAAGGCAAATCAAGTAATTGTAGCAAGTTCTTTCGCATTGGGCTCTAGCCTCTAGAGATTTGTATATAATTGTTTTTTGTTTGATAGCTGTGTTTTTTTTTTTTTTTTTTTTTTTTTGGCGAAGAGCAATGTTTTTGAAACAAAAGGAAAATCACCCACCAATGAAATTGAATTTGCTCTTCTTCCATCTGAGTAGAGAGCTACACATGATTGGACAATTCACATTTGTATTCTTTTACCATTTAACATTTGGTACGCCCAAGTTCTGTTTCAAAGTGATCATCTTTGCCTTAGAGAATTCCCAATTCCAATCTTCTTTCCCTCAAAATTTTCAGCACCAAAACAAGCAGCAAGAACTATAACATTAAACCCAACAAAGAATTAACAGTAAACACAGAAAGATTTTTAAAATTTTAGAAAATACCAAGAAAACCCAAAACTAATTCTAATTCTAGCTTCCTTTTTAGCTCATCATTTTTTTATTAATTTCAATTAAGATTGGATTTTTCTTGGATGAGGCGATCCGTGGTCCATAGATGTCCAATTTTAGTTGCTTTGTCGATTATGTTGGGCTAGCAATTCAAGTACTTTTTTCAGCAATCTCCATTCTCCAAGCTCAAAAGAAAGAAAAGTCAGTATATCTCTTTAAAGTAAGTAACGTGAGAGTAGGAAAGAAGAATATTTGAATAACGCTGCAACATTAAATAAACTAAAGAGGGCCATGGGCCATGGCAATGGCACCCCCCAAAACCCCCCATATTTTCTGATTCTATATTTACATAAGTTTAAAAGTTAGATGTAATTCCTTAAAATGTTAGATATCAGAGGACAACAGCGGAGCCAGGATTTGACTTCAGAGGAGGCAAAATTTATATACACTATACATATACATTGAAACACAAACATATGTTAGGTAGTTGTAAAGGTTTTTTTTTTTTTTTTTTTTTTTTTTTTTTTTTTTTTTTTGCATATATAAGTCATTTTCTTTTCTTTTCTTTTTTTTAGTAAAAATTCCATTTATGAATGAAAAGATTTTTAATAATTAAGTAGAGTAGTAGACACCAAATACAATTAACGTAATTTTGTGTTATTATATAATTATCTCAAAATTTTGGTTTATTATACAAAATTTTATGAAGCAAAATAATTATTACATAAAGAATTTAAAGTTTTATTATTTTTTTTCCATACCACTTATGAGAGATAACAATAATTTTTTCCCCTTGAATTAAAACTCTAATTGCGTTCCTTAAAAAACAAAACAAAACAAAGCTCTAATTTCATTGTTCTCCTCGATTTCTTTTTCTTCTTATAGATTTTGATTCTTTTTATTTTTTATTTATAGCTCAGATAGAAATTCTAATCTAATGAACCTAATATACTACTCTCACCCCTCCCTACCGAGGACCACTTGAACTTGGGTCCTCAAACCCCACAAGCCTTTAAGGCTTGGGGAATACCACTCCACCCAACATGGGCGGAGGTGATTTTGAATCTTAAATCATAGATAAAACATGAAAGATTTTCTTTCTTTTTAAAAAGGATTTTGGCATAAGAAAGAATTTTTTTAAAACTATAAGATGATAAAATTATCATCTAATAGAAAAAGTTTTTTTTTTTTTTTTTTATTAAGGATTGATAAGGATCTATATGGTGTAGTGGAGAATTGAGTCAATTGACACCAAGTTCCAGCCAAAGCTACTTGGCTATTATATACATGACCAATCCCAGCCAAAGCTACATGGCTATTAATTACTCTTAAGAGTTAAAAGATGCAACTTTTTCTACAAAAAAATAAAGAGATGCAACTTGGAGATTCTCCTTAAAATTTAAAAGTCACCCAACTGTTTTTTTGGTGGGCTAGGGGGGGGGGCAATCGCGCTTCCTTTTGGCCCCCCGGCTCCACCCCTGCTAGGAGATACGGTTTAACTCCAATACACTAGTATATTAAAGTCAATACAATACAAACACGTGTCTAATTTTTGTCATATATTTGCATTGTGTCAACAGTGCACTAAAGGCTTATCAGATATCAGTACTGTATAATATATCACCCATGCCCTTTACATATAAAAGGAAAAAAATTTGTTTATTTCGGTTTTGTGGAACAAGTGATTCCTACTTATGCATGTGAGATAATCTGTCGTTAGGATTGTAGTATACATTTGGGATTGAGTGAGGATCAAGGCTCCGAATGGGCTGCTCAGTTGATCTTGAATTTTGTGGAGCACAATTTTATTTTAAAGTTGTAGGTGGGGGTAGTTTAAAAAAAAGGGATGGAATTCCAATGAAATTGTCTGACTTTATTGAACATATTTACTATATTAGCAGTTAGAACTATCTGAGATGTCACCTTCCTGTAATGAAGGAAAAGAACCTCTCAGGACAAACTTAGACTAACCCAAGGGCTAAACCAAAGATACTTGCATAAATAAATCATCACAAAAATGTTTTCAAATCCAAACTCTCAAGAGTTACATTAATAAAGAGATGGCATACATTGACTAGTAAAACTGGTG
This sequence comes from Quercus robur, assembly GCF_932294415.1. Taxonomy (NCBI): domain Eukaryota; kingdom Viridiplantae; phylum Streptophyta; class Magnoliopsida; order Fagales; family Fagaceae; genus Quercus; species Quercus robur. The sequence goes on from NC_065535.1 coordinate 85,403,365, forward strand.
AGTTTTTATAAGGAGGGATGGCATACATGAGACTGTTAGAAAAAAATTAAGGAGTGAATAAAAAAATAACTCATAATATGTCTATTTGAACATAGTATTAAAGTGATGAAAATCCTTGAGCCTCAGGTGGGAAAGGAAAGAGATTATATGAGTTTATATGCTCATGGACTAGACATTAGGTTGGGCTTAAACACGTATGAACTGGGTCCTTTTGTGCACAATAGTTATTCTTGAACAATGTGTTTGTTCACTAACGACAATATTCATAGTTCCTCATTCATATTCGTTGAGCACGAACCTTGAAGTGCTTATTCACAGAAACTGATTCTGGCAGGAATGATCCCTGCTTTCGAGCTTGCTAGGAGTTGTTCTTGTTCCTCTTGGTCGAGCTCCAAGGCGGCTCGTGAAATCACAATGGTGCTCGGTTCTGGTTGCCCTCAAGTTGGGGTGTCCCATTGGGTCCAATCCTAGGGCTTGTGGGTCGATATTGACATGTGACTCATGGGCCATGCGGGGATCAACCGTGGGCCTACTAGGCCTAACTTTGATGATGGGCCCATTCCAGCAGAAAAAGGTGACACCAGGGGCCCCTCAACTAATTTTCTCTGCTAAATCATTACTCGGAATAATGGAGAAAAGTTAAATGCCCTACTCAATATTCGCTTTTTTACATGTTTTTGCTTTTTCTCAAAGATTTTCGAGAAAAGTTAAATTGGCCGGACATGATTACTACTAATTTACTAATTTGACCCTAGGATTTCAAAAGCTCATCTCGCAGTGGCGGTCGTAGGTCCATTACAAGCATTTTTTTTTTTTTTTTTTACTTACATGGATTCATTTTGTGTGGTATAATTTATTGGGCCAGATTAAAATAAAGAAGGCCCATACAAATCATTATTGGGCCAGATTAAAATAACCAATGCCTATATAAGCAAAGTTTTAATATTTGCAATAGAGAAACGAGTCTTGTGACCAGTAAATTCACTAGAAAACAGAACTCAATTGAGTGAATGCGTGGATTCAAGTTAGCTAAACTGGTAAAGTCTCTGATAGTTGAAAAAGATATCTGAAGTTTAATCCTTGTTATCGATTAGTGTCTTGATTTGATGATAAAGAGCTACCATAAAAAACGGTCGTCATAGGTTAAAACTCATTTATAAATAAATAATTGATTGAATGCCCACGCAATTGAATATCTTGCCAGCCTTGCAGGTGCAAAATACGTCAATTTCTAATGGTTTAATTTTAGCAGAACGTATGCCAGTTGTGAACACCAGGACCAAGTCCTTGCAAAGTGACTGATGCTCCAATATAGGGGGTCCAACAATCTCTCCATTAGATTTTTGCTAGTACAATCAATATTCAGCTGTGCCTGAAAATAAATTATATCCTCTGAGACCTAGTAGCTTGAAGTCCTTATGCTATGGTTTTGAACTTGTCCATATATTGAAGAATATATTCATTTTATTTTACTGTCTACACCTAAGTTAACAGCAAAAACAAAGGGTACTACAGCACTAATAGCAGCGTCACTGTCCTGTCACTTCGGAGAATTCAATCGCTCTGGTTTCCTCCCGTGCAAAACTATAGTGTATGATTAATTCGTTTTTTTGATAATCAACAAATTTTATTAACAGAAGAACAGATTTTATGTTTGGATACTACCAAATTAGCAGCTCTTTATTAGTCTATTCAGTTTAAATGAGCTTCTAGAGATGCAAATCATACACTACTAATAGTGTATGATTAAAGATTAATAAGTATATTAATATCTTCCCGGAATAAAAGCCAAATTGCGCATATCATATTCTGTAGCATAGCTAAGCACAATGGACACACATATTCCACTAAAGACCTTCTAACTTAGCACACCTTGTGTGTGCGTGTGTTTGGTCAGGTCAACTCAATTTATCATCATAGTTTAAATCACAACAAATAAATAGAATAAAACCAAACCCAAACAAGTCAGAAGCACAGAGAAATGTAGCAACTTCGGAAGTGTTTTTTTTCCCACTTCTTCTTGTTTGGCCATTTGGCTTTGTCTGACTCAGGGTTTATCTTAATTGTTATCCACTTTTAATTCTTCCCTTCTCAAATTTTAATAGAATACACAAATGCAATAATGCATATATATTTTTTGATAGCTGAGTTTGAAAATTTTGAATGACAACCTTTGTCACACTAACATTCTGCCTTAGATTAAATCGCTTTCATTACATATTGACAAACATATTCAAGTACCAAACTTTTTTATAGTCTCATTGACAACTCACACAAAATTGTTGTTTTGTTTGTACAAATCGAATTGACATAAAAGATAAAACCAAAGCTCTCATCCCATCCTTATCCTCTATATGGGAAAAACAAACAGTATCAACATCATCATTTCATCTAAACATAACATATATAGGTGGTTGATGCATGCACATGGGCTGTCACAAACTCAGCCCATAAGGCCAAAAGTTATACACTGGGACCCACTATCTACTCACATGGGACCCCACCTGAGCCACTCTTTTAAATCTTTTTCACATCATCCAAAGATTTTCCAGTATAGGTTAATTTTCTGACCGATTCAACACTACTTTCTGACTCAGCTATACAGAATTCTGACTCAAAAACCATAATTTTGTTCTAATTTTGGAGCCAGGCCTAATTTCTATTCGATGTGTACTAGTAGTCTAGTACATGATACTGTAATGCTTACTTTAGAGTGTAATTATGAAACAAATTGGGAAATATATTGTGTTTTTGAACTTTATTGGTAATTATCTTCTAGAACATCCCTCTTTGTCACTATGGTAGATAATGTTAAATAACACGCAATGTGGACCTCCCCACCAGCTCAAGATAATATCACAGCAGGTACTGCCACTTGGAATTACCATGCCTTGAGGGCCCCAACAATGTTAGCTTAGCGACCACAGGCCCAAAGAAAAGAAGTAGAAGAAGCGAGCGAAGAACCGCGTCTTATTGTAATTGGTATATAATAAATAATAAAAGTAGTGTGAACAGCGGATTTATATGAAACTACTAGTAACAATGTTCGGATAACAACTGAGTATGTCTACCAAAAAAAATTGTAAAAAATATTGTGAACTTAGCGTTAGTCACCTGAGAAAGCTGATAGATATATATATATATATATATACATATTGGTCTAAGACTAATATGCTAGTATGAGTCACCAGCCATCAAAGATTTTTCCTCCTCCTCGAGTTAATGTGGAATGGGCTCCCACTTGTTACTTGTTAAGGTCATAGGCTTTCAAGGACCCCATGTTGTGGTGCCACATAAATTGCTCTCCTTTAAATCAGGACAATATCGCTTTCTTTCTTTGTAAATTGCTGTAAAACTTACAATCTATCGTATTTCGTTATTTGTTGTGCCCAATGAGAAGATTACTTGTATCCTGTGAGAAACAAGATATTAATTTTCAGGGAAGTATCCTGTGAGAAACAGGATATTAATTTTTAGAGAAGTATCCTTTTGGGTGACCCTAAGATACTGACTTAGTGAATGTCGAAAAAAAATGATATTGACTTAGTGACAGCTCCACATTTATTGTTTTTCTCTAATTTTCTCTTCTTTATTATCATTTCAAACTCTTTCTCACTTTATTATTTTTATCTAAGCATTCTCAGTTCTCACTTTATCTTCTATCATTTCATTTTTCTTTTTGTTTTTGTTTTTCTCTTTGATAGTAGAAAAGAAATCGTAATATGTCATCTATTTTACATTTTTTTTTTTCCTTTTGGTAACGTTGATATATTCAAATTATCACTTTATTAAAATTTATATAATTTAAATTTTTTATTGACCACCCTAAGAAAAAAAAAATCTTAAAGCAGCCAATGTATAGCATCCGCATTGGTAGTGCTAAAATTTTTAACTTTTAACATCTAAAAAAGCCACTTTATCTATTTAACTTATCATTTCACAACTCACTCTACGTCAATGCTCTTATTTTCACAACACTGCTAAACACTATTCATTTTTTTAAACTATGTTTTCCCTTTTTCTCTCCCTCTCTCTCTCTCTCTTCAAACCACCAAACTCATGCCTCTCTTCTTCTTTGTCTCTCTATCTTCTTCTTCTTCTTCTTTGTCTCTCTATCTTCTTCTTCTTCTTCTTCTTCTTCTTCTTCAACTCATAGCCACCACGACAACCACCAAACCGATTTCAGCAACCACCCACGAACCTACACCGACATCGACAAACCCACCCAGGAACCTACATCGACATCGACATCGACAAACCCACCCATGAACCCACATGAACCCAACATGAACCCACTCTACTGACAACTAGCAACCACACCACAAATCCAGTAATCCACGCACGAACACATACCAAACTTTGATCCAAAAGCAATGTGACTCCTTAGCCATGTGCGTTGTTGCCTAAGAAGCAAGGTGTGACTTGTCTCTTCCCCTATGATAGGCTACCCATTGATGATGTTTAGATAAAAGCTTGTTCTTACACCCACAAACCCACATTGAGAGAGAGAGAGAGAGAGAGAGAGAGAGAGAGAGAGAGAGAGAGAGAGAGAGAGAGAGAGAGAGAGAATATTTTTTTAATGAGAGAAAAGAGTTTTTTTTTTTTTTTTTTTTTTTTTTTTGCCTTTGTTGTTACAGTAGATTACGAAAGATGGCAGTTTACTATAACAAGGTTGGTAAAATGTAAACTTATGGCACCACTGATGTAGCATGTATTTTATTGTTTGTGGTGCTAAAAATAACAATTTGGTTTTTTAACACCACCAATACTAATGCTCTAAGCACTAGCATTGGGGGGGGGGGGGTATAAACACCCTACAGTTGCTATTTTAGCAACTAAACCCTTAAATTCATGCTCCATCCGGGTATGTAAACCCAAAAATTTTTACATCCTAGCTATAGTAAGTGTAAGGACACAATTTGGTTCCTAAGCCCAGAAAGTAAAAGGACTTAGACCCAAAGAGCCCAATACAATGAATTTGTAGAAAGTGGGCTAAGAACTGGACTTTAATGAGTTGGACAACAATCACAGCAGGTTAAATGATGCTAGTAAATAAGAATAAACGATTTTGGACAAGGAAATTCCTCCTCGACAAGGTCTGAGGAAAGCAAGTCTTATATATTTCTTTTAGAGTTAAGGACAATTACAATTCTTGAATGTACAGTGTTTCTCTCTTCTTCAAATTATCTGATCCCTCTCTATAATGGGGTCTTTCTTCTTTATATTCCCTTTCTTTACTTAATCTCAACCCTCCACGTGTAGATCAAATTGCTGGTTCTAAACCTTGTCACATCAGTCCTTTCTTGAAGTCTTTGTGGGTAGCTGTAAGGCTGAATATTACTATTCAGGTATCATCTCCACATAAATGCGGCCAGGGAGTTAGCTGCAAATAGGGGTGTCCAACCAGACCCGGTAACCGACCCACCCGCCCAACCCGCCCGATCCGGCCCGAGAACCGGCCGACCCGACGCCGGTGACGGTCGGCGGTGGATCCCCGATCCCAAAATCCGAGTCCGGCGGGTCGGTTGACGGGTTAAAGCATGGAAAACCGATTTCAACCGACCCGACCGGAAAACACACCGGAAAATCTTTCTCCGTCGATTGAAGTAGTTCGCCGATAGGATTTTGTCCGATCTGTCGAGATCCGGCGAGATCTCGTCGATATCTGGCCTGATCTCTTCGAGATCTCGCCGGATCTCTTCGAGATCGGGCCTGATCTCGTCGAGATCTGGCCTGATCTCTTCGAGATCTCGCCGGATCTCTTCGAGATCGGGCCTGATCTCGTTGAGATCTGCCAAGATCTCTCCAAGTTCGGCCTAAGCTCGTTGAGATCAGCCAAGCTCTCTTCGAAATCCGGTTAGATCCAGCAAAAATAAGCAGATTTTGGCAAAAATCCGGCGTGATTCTCACCATCCGAGTTCGACCGGAAACCGACCGGAAAATTTTGACGTCCGACCACCCGAACCGTTGCCGTCGGCGGTCGGCGGCGGGTCCATTTTTAGGAGATCCAAAGTGATCGGGTCGGTTCCGGGTTGGGCACAAACCCGACCCGGACCGACCCGTGGACAGCCCTAGCTGCAGAGCATTTAATGCGGTGGTAGCAGCTTTCTCCTAGATATTCCTCAGCTTCCTTTTGTCCTATTCTCTCTTGATGCTTATCCTTACCAATAAAATTTTCCAGTGTGTTGTTCTTGATGGCAGGTCAAACCTTTGACCTCTACTCTGCTTAGCTGAGGAGGCATTTCTCCTTGGACTACTTTCCCAAACCTTTATGACCAAAATCCTTCCACAACTTACTGATTTGTACGTCTTCATTAAGGTCTAACTGTCCTCGGACAGCTAAATTTCCTCGAACAATGCCCACGATGCAATATACCTTCCTGGGCCTTTCATCCCTACAATAGCCTTTCGAAATTCCACTCTTTTGCTCTCTAGAAAAAAAAAGGGGATTTTGATATTACGAAAATTATTCTACTCTGCTCTTACGTCATCTCTATCTGTGCAAGTGTCTCTTCAACTGCCCAAAAGCACGCTCCTGACGTTTCAGCATCTGGAACGCACTTGCATTTATTTTCTGCAGCTTGATGTTCCCCACGTTCTACAGTATGATAGAGATCCAATGGTAGAAGATTTTATGGGGACTTGGGAGGGAATTCTCCCGCTTGCTTTTCCCTCTCATATATATATGGCTTGAAGACTTCGATTGTTTCACTTTTTGCATTTTCAAATCTCAAGAACTAGTTCGAGGAGCCATTCTTTCCTTCTATTAGTTGTCCTTAGTATTTTCTTCTTCTCTTTTTTCTTTTTTATTTAGAGCCTTTTCTTTCTCGGTCCCTTTAATTTCACCTCGGCTCCCTACTACTCTCAACTCTTTTTCATATTGGTAGATTTGCTCACCTAGTAGACACCCCAGAGGACATGGAGAGCTTTAAAGCTCAATATTGTATCCTACCTGGGGTTTCTATTAAGTATTGCCGCTAGGGGGAGTGGCACGCCATGAGGCAAGAGGGAAAGTAGTAATCCCTATGATCGCCTTTATAGAGGGAAGGATGAGAATCCCTATGGGTCGAGTAACTAAGGATTATCTTATTGCTCACAATCTCTCCCCCACTCAGTGCGCTCCCAATATGTTTAGGATTTTAATTAGTGTAAATGCCCTCAATGAGAAGATGGGTGTGAACCTTACCCACTATGATGTTAATTGGATTATAATCGTCACAAACTAACAGGGTAGGGATATTACTTAAAAACTAGAATTCCTGTAGTCAGGCTTATATCGTGTCTCCCTGAGTCTAACAAGGGTATGGATAAAGATTATCTTATCATCTCAGGGGAGTGGCATAATAGGCTACACTGTCCGACACGAGAAAGGACATCAGGTGGGGTGTTTCAGGTCTAGGTCTATTATTCTAACAACATTCTTTTGCTTACTAACCTTTCCTATATTTATCCTTTTTTATTGTTATTTACAACATGTTTCTTATTCTACCTGTGTTGTTTTCTAATAACGTTTTTATTTTTGATGAATTTGCAGATAAATATTCTGCTATCCTGAACTTGAATCTCATCAACGAGCGTGATTTGACAAAAATACTCAAGGTCGAGATATTTGTCCACAAAGATGGACAATTAAGAGCAGCCCACCTCATCCTCGGCTACGATCCCATATCGTCCAGCTTCTAAGCGCCCAAGTACGTGATTAAAGCGAAAGACATCCGTTTACACCAGATCAACATTGTTGTATCGGGTTTTCTTGACACGAGCCCTATTTCAAAAGGCGTACAACAAGCAGAACTACCCTTTCAACACACAGTTGAGGAAGAAGTAACTCATTCCCAACCAGCTATTAAGGAAGAAGAACAAGTGGTTGAAGTCTTAGATTTCGAGGACGACTTTGAGGTTTTCAACCAGCCTCAATCCCCAGAATTTTCAGCTGGTGATTTTAGCCATCTTCCCTTAGCTTAAGTAAGCAACCTCTAGGAAACTTCAAGTGTTCCTGACGCAATGGTGCTATAACGCAAAACTAGAACAAGCCTTCTGGATCTCTTGGAGTCCCATGCAAGGGGAATGCGCCCGAGGTGGCCATCCAAGCCAAACACCCCACCCCTCCACCTTCCCAAGCTTCTTAGATTGACCCTATTGATAAGAAGAGAAAGCGGGACTAGAAGGGAAAAAAGGTTGTGGAGGAAGGAAAGGGTCTTCCTGCCAGAGAAGTTGAGCCACAGAAGGGGGCCAAAGTGGCCAGGACTGCTCAGACGAGGTCCTTAAGCGAAGGATCCATTGTGGAGAGGGGGCATGATCGTCGCACCAAGGTTCAGGCTTAGAACCCCCCTTTGGTGTTGAACGGATCTCCCCTCCCTATGGATTCTTTGATTAGGGATTTCCAACAAGGCAAGGGTGGGTACGTAGCCAATGCCTTGGAGCAGCCCCTCCTGCTACCTGATGACATGACCGACCTCTGGACCATAAAGAAACACAAGGTGCTTCTTACCTTGAAAAGAGACCTCACATTGCTAAGCGTTTTTACCTATTTTTAGTTTATTATTATCAGTATCATTTTTATTGTTTTCTGTCATTACTCATACATATTTATTTTTTAAAGGCTGTTCAAGCTGCACATATGGCCGAGGAGTTGGTGAACAACTCTCACAACCAAATGAAAGATGAGGAAGGGAGGCAGATTGTTGCTGTGGAAGCCTTCTCCTTAGTCGAGAAGAGAATCCAAAAGCTGAACACAAAGCTGACTGAGGCTAATCGAGAAAGGAAGAGAGCCGAGGCTGCCTTGCATGGGGTTGAAAAGCAGGTGAAGAGTCAACGTAGGCAACTTCGTCAAACTGAAGACCAGTTATCTGTAGCCAGGGAACATATAGAGATTTTAAAGAAAAAGCTGGAAAAGGAGGAAAAAACTCCAAAGAAAGTTAAGCAGGACGGCTACAACATCAGGGTGGTAGAGACTGAGGAAACCCTTAAGGCTTAGGTCTCTGGAGTTTGTAGGACCTACTGCTTCTAAGTATGGAATGAGGCCCTCAATCGAGCTGGAGTGGAGGCCTTCTCTGCCTTAAGGAGAGCAAAGAATGTCTACTACCCTCTAGCCATCCAAGCATCAGGCTCCTCAAGTTCCAAACCTGAAACTGCCCCTAAGGAGTCAGATCCTAGCAAGAATGTACCTGCCAAGACTCTCCCTTCTCCTATCAGTGCTCCTAAAGAGGTACAACAAGCTGACACCGTTGAAAAAGAGAAAGAAATGGCCAAGGAAGTAGTGCTCGAGGACACAAAACCTCCAGCTGTACCCAAGGATTCTCTTAAGGAAAAAAAGGGACTTCCTAGAGTCGAGTGATAGTCTTGGCAACTTTCCCCATCCTTGCCAAGGATGGCTCTAAAGGTAAAGGGTCAGCTTCTTCAGTAGCTGTGCCTGAAAAATCTACCCAGGCTCCATCCAAAGACAACCCTCCTCCTCAATCCAAGTAGCACCTAGGCCACATTTTGTAGTAGTTTTTTTTTTTTTTTTTTTTTTTTTAAATTTTATGTAATTGTTGTTTACGTTTTTGGAATTGTACTTGCTTTGCTTTTGCCAAAGCTTTACTTAATGGAAAATATCAAATTTCTTCTTACTTCCCTGTGTTTATGCAAATTCAAACATAATTTCCCTTCCACTTTGTGTGACATAAGTATGAGATTTAATTTCCAGTAATTCAAGATATAGCATCATCATTGAATTTAGCAATTGCCTATACAAGTGGTTGTATAACTAATACATTCTATGCAATCAACAATATAATAGGTTAACTTTTCCAAGTCTATAACCTTTAATAAAGCATAATTTTGACTTCAAAAACATACCTGATGTATCTAACATAAGCAGCTCACATGATTATATATGTCTTAGGCTTTCCTTCTTAATTTCAAACAATGGTAAAACATCTACTTACCCAAAGTTTCACATACCCATTCACTTAGCAGCAAATCAAGATTGTAGTAGGTGTTAATTTACCTATAGTATATGGCCGAGGAGCCAAATATTACTCTAGTTTTGTTTAACTCCTAGAGAGATACTGAGCAGTGCTAATTTACCTAAGGTAAGTGGTCCGAGGAACCAAGCATAACCAAGGTTTTGTTTAGCACTTGAATATTTGTTAAGGAGTATTAATTTACCTAAGGTATGTGGTCCGAGGAGCCAAGCATGACCAAGATTTTGTTTAATACTTAAACAAATAATAAGGAGTATTAATTTACCCAAAGTATGTGGTCTGAGGAGTTAGGCATGACCAAGTTTTTGTTTAATACTTAAACAAATAATAAGGAGTATTAATTTACCCAATGTATGTGGTCCAAGGAGCCATACATGACCAAAGTTCTGTTTAATATTTAAATAAATAACCAAGAATATTAATTTATCCAAGGTATGTGGTCCAAGGAACCGGGCATGACCAAGGTTCTGTTTAATATTCAAACAAGTAATAAACGTGACACATAATGTCCTGAATAAAAACTTGGCAAAGCTACTTTTCCTTAATAATAATACCTTCGTAGGTTATTTACATTCCAAGGGCATGGTACAACATTTTCATCTAAATCTTCTAGGAAATAGGCACCTATACTGGCTACCAAGGTGATACGATATAGCTCATCCCAATTGGGTCCCAATTTTCCCCATGCTGGGTTTTTTATAGTACCCATAACCTTCCTCAACACAAAGTCTCCAAGTGCTAATGGCCTTAGCCTCACACTTGTGTCATACCCTTATTTGAGCTTCTGTTGATAATACACCAACTGAACCATGACAGTTTCTCTTCGTTCTTCAATCAAATCTAGGCTCTTTTCTAATAGGTTGTCATTGTTGTCTGGAGTGAACAGGCTCGTCCTCAATGTTGAAAATCTAGTCTCTAGAGGGATCACAATCTCGAACCCATAGGTCATGGAAAAAGGGTGTTTCCTTAGTTGACGAACAAGGAGTTGTCCTATATGTCCAGAGAATATGTGATAGCTCCTCCACCCACTTGCCATTTGCATCATCCAACATCTTCTTAAGCCCATTCACTATAACCTTGTTAACAACCTCAGCCTACTCATTTCCCTGAGAATAAGCTGGAGTTGAATATCTATTCCTAATACCCAATTCATAACAGTGCCTCCTAAAAGTTTTACTATCAAATTAAAGCCCGTTATCTGAAATGAAGGTGTGAGGAATTCCAAATTGAGTAACAATATTTTTCCATACAAACCTCTTTGCATCCACATCCCTAATATTAGATAGTGGCTCAGCTTCAACCTACTTTGTAAAATAATCAATGCCAATCAGAAGCCGTCTCCTGTTCCCTGCTGCCTTAGGGAATGACCCTACAATATCGAAGCCCCATTAAGCAAAAGCCCATGGGCTAGACAGATGATTAAGGACACCTCCTGGCTGATGAATGTTTGGAGCAAATATTTGACATTGGTCACACTTCTTCATATATTTTTGTGCCTATTTTTGCATATTTGGCCACCAATACCCCTGAGTGATGGCCCTATGAGATGGTGATATGCCCCCTGTATGACTTCCACAAATTCCCTCATGTAACTCCTCTAGGAGTGGCTCCACTGCTTCGGGATGAGCATATAACAAGTACTATCCAGAAAACGAACGTTTGTACAACTTTTGTTCCTTGGACAATAAAAAACGAGTAGCTTTCCTTCGAACTTTATCTGCCTCTCCCTTCTCCCCAAGCAGGGTACCTTCCCTGAGAAACATAACTACAGAATCCATCCAACTAGGCCCTACCCTAACCTGATGAATTTGGACATTCTCCCTCCTCACCTCAGTGGGCTTGTATAAATCTTCAACCAAAATAAGTCGAGGTAAAGCTTATGTTGGGGATGTTGCTAGAGTGACATGAGAGTCAGCATGCGTATTTTTGCTCCTCGGAATCTGCTGCAAAGTGAAAGATTCAAAATCTGACTGTAAGTACCTAACCTGGGTCAGATACCCTTGCATTCTTAAATCCCTAACTTCCAACTCTCCCTTTACTTGGCCCACGACCATGACTAATCTCAAGTCCAAGAACACTTCCATCGTCCTCCCCCCCCCCCCCCCCCATTTTCTGAACCATAGTCATCCCTTCCAACAAAGCTTCATATTCGACATCAATATCCGTGGCCGAAAAACTTAACCTGAAGGATCTGTCAATAGTAATTCTCTCAAGAGACACCACAACCAACCCCACTCTAGATCCTCTTTGATTAAATGCATCATCAATATACAATTTCCAGGATAAGGGTTCCTGTACAAAGATTTTTTCTACGGGTATTCCTCCTAAGTTCTGCTTCTCACCCTCCTCTTCCAGTGGAGATTTAGTAAATTCAGCCACCAAATCTGCAAGGACTTGGCCCTTAACAAAGGTCCAAGGCATATACTTGATATCAAAAGCCCCTAAGATTGTCCCCTATTTGGCAATTCTCCTTGTGTAATCAGCTTTTTGAAGTAGCGATTGAAGAGGAAGTTGGGTTAAAACCACAATTGTATGAGCCTAGAAATAATGAGAGAATTTTCGTGTAGTATGTACCATTGCCAAGATAGCTTTTTCCAATGGTAGATAACGAACCTCTGCTTCATGCAATGACTTGCTCTCGTAATAAATTAGCATTTGCACTCTATTATCCACCCTTCTCAGTACTAAGCTCATTGCATAAGAAGCTACAACACTATAAGCAAAAAGAACCTCTTCCTCCTCGGGCTTGGACATAATAGGTAGCCGAGAAAGATATTCCTTGAACTACTGAAAGGCCAAGGCACATTCTTCGGTCAACTGAAATCCCTTCCACTTATGCAATAACTGGAAGAGAGGCCTACACTTGTCTATTGACCTAGAGATGAATTGGTTCAGAGCGGCAGTCATTTCTATTAACTTCTGGACTTCTTTGGGATTTCGAGGAGGCTACAAATTGTTTATTGCCTTAATTTGATCAAGACTGACCTCAATTCCATGTTGAGTGACCATATAACCAAGAAATTTGCTCAAACTAACGCCAAATGAACACTTAGAAGTATTAAGGTGTAGTTTATGCTTTCTCAGTATCTCAAAAATAATTCCGAGGTCATTCACAAGCTTGGACTCTACCTTACTCTTTACCACCATATAATTTATGTAGACTTCAATGTTTTTGCCGAGTTGAGGCTTGAACATCCTAGTCATCATCCTCTGATATGTAAATCCTGCATTCTATAGTCTGAAGGGCATCACTATGTAGTGGTAATTCCCAGTAGGTGTAGCAAAAACAGTCTTCTCTAGATCATCCAAAGCTAATAGTATTTGATGATACACTTGAAAGGTGTCCAAAAAGCTCATCCGAGGTGACCCACAGTTGCATCCACCAATTGGTCTATCCGAGGTATTGGGAAGGGGTCTTTTGGGCAAGTTTTGTTTAAATTAGTGAGGTCTACACATACTCGCCACTTCCCACTCTTATTCTTTACCACCACCATATTAGCGAACCATTCACGATAAAACATTTTTTTTTATTGCCCCTGCTCGCTTAAGTTTGATCATCTCCTCCTTGATCACATCAGAATGTTCCTTAGAAGAGCATTGAGGTAGTTGCTTTTTGGGAGTGACAGATGGATTGACATTTAAATGATGGCAAATAAAATTTGGATCCAGCCCTGGAGCTTCATAAGCACTCCGTGCAAACACGTCAACATTTTTCCTAAGGAAGACAACCAATTCTTCCTTCTCCCGAAGAGGTAATTGCACTTCTACTTGGAAAAACTTCTCCTTGTCATCATCAATAACGATCTTTTCCAACTCTTCACACTTTGCACCTTCTACCACCACGTCCACGGATTTCCATTCTACTCCTCTTAGGGTCAGGGATCAGAGCCTCTGCAAGTGGTCGACCTATAGACATCACCCTGGAAGGATGAGAACCAGTCCTACCTAGGGCAGCAAAAATAACACTAATTGTCCCCAAAGGTGGTCTTAAAAAAGCATCCTTCTGAGCTCTCGACCTTGCCTGACTGCCCTATCCACTAGGCTGATACAAGAATTGTTTTAACTTCCTAATCTAAACCAGCTGCTTTACATGATTCCATAAAGTCCTACACTCTTCTGTAGTGTGTCCTCGATCCTGGTGGTATTGATAATGAAGACTTTGATTACGTTTTATAGGGTCTTCACCCATCTTATTGGGCACCTGAAGTATGGCTCATTCTTTATTTTCTCCAAAATTTGATGTACGGGCTCCCTGAACACACTATTTGGGCAGTAGCAAATCCAAAGGGCCCGGCAAAATCTCTCCTGGGTCGACTGTTATTGTACCTCTCCGACCTAAAATCCTTTCGGTCTTAAGGAACCACCTTGGCTTTCCCCTTTCCTTGTTGTTGGTCCTCCTCTACCCATTTGTACTCATCAATACGATCCATGAGCTGGCATACACTCCTAACGGGCTTCCTCGTCAAAGACTTCCTCAAGTCGTGCTCGGTAGGCAGGCCAACCTTGAAAGTCCTTATAGTCACATCATCAAAATTCTCATCTATCTTATTACACATTTCCAAGTACCTGTTAAAGTACGTCTTCAGGGTTTCTTCTTCTTGCATGGTTATGGAAAGTAGAGAATCCAAAGATCGAGGAACCCTACTACAAGTAACAAAGCAAGCCCCAAACGCTCTAGTGAGCTCCCAAACGCTCTAGTGAGCTCTTTAAAGGAGTTAATCGAACCTTCCTTCAACCCATCAAACCATCTCATCACCACCGGCCCTAGGCTGGATGGGAACACCTTGCACATCAAGGCTTCATTCTTTGAGTGAACAGTCATTCTTTGGTTGAAGTGGCTGACATGCTCCACCAGGTCTATTCTACCATTATACATGATAAATGTTGGCTGAGTAAATCGCCAAGAAAGTTTTCCTCCTTCAATCCTACGTGCAAAAGGTAACTTAGAAATTAGGTGCAAAGCCCTGCTCATAGCATCATTACCCAAGCCCTTATGAGATGGACTCTTGCTTCTCCACCTATAATGGCGATCCTCATCGCATGAAAAAGACTCACTGAGAGGAGTCCTTGATCCTGGCCTGTAGCTATCATCCCTATCATTATTAGAAGAGGGCTCTGAACTTAAAGGAGTCCTTTTACGTTGCTTATGACGTAATTTCCTTCGTAAATGGTCTATCTCTAACTGAATGTTCCTAGTATTCTCTCCATGAGACACGTGACTCCCACTTCAAGACTGGCTCCTACTAGTGTGAGTAGTATGTACACTAACTTCCCGGTCCCTTCTACGTTCAAGGTTGAGAAACTAATCTTAAGGTTGGGAACCAACAGATTCTTCTTGGTTTGGACTCTTGGTTTGGACCTGAGCCTACCATGGCTAAACGTTGATCTCACCAATGCTTAAGTTTTCCCACAGACAGCGCCATTTGTAAGGACACGATTTGGTTCCCAAGCCCAGAAAGTAAAAGGACTTAGGCCCAAAGAGCCCAATACAATGAATTTGTAAAGAGTAGGCTAAGAACTGAACTTTAATGAGTTGGACAACAATCACAATAGGTTAAACGATGCTAGAAAATAAGAATAAATGATTTTGGACAAGAAAATTCCTCCTCGACAAGGTCCGACGAAAGCAATTCTTATATATTTCTCTTAGACTTAAGGACAATTACAGTTCTTGAATGTACAGTGTTTCTCTCTTCTTCAGATTATCTGATCCCTCTCTGTAATGGGGTCTTTCTTCTTTATATTCCCTTTCTTTACTTAATCTTAGCCCTCCACGTGTAGATTAAATTGCTAGTTCTAATCCTTGTCTCATCAATCCCTTCCTGAAGTCTTTAGGGGTAGCTATAAGGTTGAATATTACTATTCAAGTATCACCTCCACATAAATGTGGCTAGGGAGTTAGCTGCGGAGCAATTAATACAGTGGTAGCAAATTTCTCCTGGATATTTCTCAGCTTCCCTTTGTTCTATTCTCTCTTGATGCTTATCCTTACCAGTAAAATTGTCCGGTGTGTTATTCTTGATGGCAGGTCGAACTTTTGACCTCTACTCAGCCGAGGAGGCATTTCTCCTCGGACTACTTTCCCAAACCTTTATGACCAAAATCCTTCCACAACTTATTGATTTGTTTGTCTTTGTTAAGGTCTAACTGTCCTCGGATAGCTAAATGTCCTCGGACAAGGCCCACAGCCCAATATACCTTCCTAGGCCCTTCATCCCTAAAATAAGGTTGCATATATGCAACCTTACTATTCATGATTTTGTAAAGAAAAAATTATTTTTTAATCTCGCACTCTCTTTCTTCCTCTCACTTTCAGACTCCTTTCTCCTCAATCTTTTCTACTCTGTTTCGCGATCTTTCCTCTCTTCCTTTCACGGTGAGACTTCTTTCTCTCTCAAGATCTGCTTTGGGTGGCTATGGTTTCAAATTGGCTTTGGGTGCCTAAAACGTGGTTGTGGTTTCAAATTGGACGATGAGACTTCTTTCTCTCTCTAGATCTGCTTTAGGTGGCCGTGGTTTCAGATTGACTTTGGGTGGCCTGAAACATGGCCATGGTTTCAGATCGGCATGGCTATGGGTTTCATATTAAGTATCGAGTTATGGGTTTCAGATCGAGTATCAAGTTGTGGGTTTCTAATGGCCATAGGGTCATGGGGCTGTGGGTGGCCATGGGTTTTGCTTGACATGGCCGCCATTAGTCTTCGGTTTAATGGGTTTTGCTTGCTGTGGCCATCGTGGGTCTTGGATTTGATGAGTTTTGCTCACCACTCTATCCTCCACCTCCCTCTCTCACCGATGAGGATTGAGATTTCTAGGATTGATTTTTAGATTTCTAGGGCTGTGGTCCAGCCACGTTGTGGGTCTTTAAATTGATTTTTGGATTTCTGAGATTTCTAGGATTGATTTAGTTTAAGGTTTTTTTTTTTTTTTTGTGGTACGGGATTGATTTTTGGATGGATATTGATTGTGGTGGCGATCGAGTTTTGTTTTGGTTGTGGTAGAGGCTGCCAGTTTTGATCGCAGGTGTGGTGGTTGCCAGTTGGATATATTTGTGGTGGTGGTTGTGGGTGAAGAGAAAGAGAGAGAGAGAGAGTAGTATTTTTATTAGTATTTTATTAGATAGTTCATATTATTTTATTGGGTTGTATATAAAATAAAAATTGGGATATAAGATGAATTGTAAAGTGAGTTGGTATAACAGATAAAACAAGTTTTTAGATGGGAAAAATATCAACTAGTTCCCAGCCCCGAATGCTAATGCTCTAAGAGATTTGATTGAATCTAAAGGTTTACATTTTACGTAATATCTAAAATAAATTAAATCAACCATATGGGCTTAACAAAAAAAAAAAAAATACTAGTAGTTATATCTATTTAGAGAGATGCTACATTTACAATATTTTAACAATATTTTTACAACAAATCACAGGTGGTTAGTTGTTATTGGTTCAAATTTCAAACTAACGCTAAGATTACTTTTTTGCCCCAACAATAACAACTAGTAATAACTTGCCACTTATGATTTGTTATAAAAATCTTGTAGACATATCATTTCTCATCTATTTATCAACTTTTGTTTTCATTACTTTTTTTTTTTAACAATTTGACAGTTTCATCAATTGGTGGAAAGCAAAACTCTAATTATTCCCATAAGGAAGAGCGCGTAGTACTATTGAGCTGCAATGCCTTAATTATTTTTTATTAATATTTATTGATACTTAACATATATCTTTTATAATTATCTTTTCAAATTTTATGAACTCTAATTAATTAAACAAACTAAATATAAATAATTATCATATACTAATATTTATCTTTTACGAAAATTTTTTATTTCTTCCCCTTTATATTGGGCCGACGTTAAGTGGCTTTTTTGGTTTGACTTATGGCGTGAGATTAAGAAGGTTGAGAAGAATCAAATTAGAGTCGAAACTTTCCCTTTCACAACGTCATCAACCTTATCTTCCCGGAAGTTGGTTTCTACGCTGTAATTGAAACGATAGGCCATGGGGCCTCCTTTAGTTGGATAGAGACGATTTCTCGACACTTTTCGTCTTTTGCAAATGTTGTTGAAGTTAGAGACTAAAGATACCACTTGCGGAATATCTAAGAGTGGTTTTTATCACCTAAATTCACGAATTTTAGTATTTTCTTAATTAATTGGAGAATTTGAATGATATTAGTTTTATTAATTATTCAATCTATTTATTTACTCTAAGTGTTTATTATCTATAGCATACTTAAATTTTGCGTTCCAAACAAATCAAAAAACTTGCTGTGTGAATGTATGCCATGATAGTGCAGCATAAGTCTTTTGAGCCACCAAGACTTTTGGTCTTGGATTCAAGTTCCCCTGATCTCTACTAGTAAATACGCTGGTGTATATCTCCCTTCGTGTTGCCGTAGGCACGTAAGGGTTGCCACTCTCTCCGCCAACTCTTTTTTGCTTACCCAAAGAGATATCAATATAAAGAAACCATAGCAATTGAAAAAACATAACCTCAAATAAAGGTTGTTTCAAGCAACTTAGAACGCCTCTTCACTTTTTTTCAATCTTCCTGAGCATTAAGAATTAAGATCCCTACCCCGCCCCAAATCACTCATTTTGCTTTTCCTCCACAAATCGAAAACACAAAAACCAAATCTTTGATGGTGGTGCACACTGTTAGAGTTTATACCCCAATTTCCAAAGTCTGAAGTCTGAAAATACTCGCATACTCAGAAAACAAACTAGAGATAAACACTAGTTGAACTTTTACTTTGATTAATTTCATTTTTCCATTTCTACGATCTTTTCTTGATTAATTTTGAGATTGATTATAATTTCAGATAAATTTTAAGAGAGTATCTTCAATCTCAAGAAAGGTTAGTGTTTTTTTTAATGATATATTATTGATCCTAATTGACATCAAGATATAATATTATTTTGATGGTTGTTCAACTATCTGAAAATATGTGACAAGAAATTATTCAGGTTTTCAACGACCGACTAGATGATGATGATATCCATTCATTATAGAACAAACATATATCTAACAATTGTTTTAGTCACCCCAGCGTAATTGAGAGGAAGACTTCTATGTCAATTAGTAAGTGATAAGATTGTTTAAGTCGGTTAAGCACTCTCAAATATTTTATTTCAACTTTCACAGCTATTCCTTTAGAACTATAAATTAGTAATTCCATGCTTATCAGCTAAAACTAATTCGTAATTCCATGTATAATTTACATTATATTCGGAACTAACCACTCTTTATATTTATTTGATTTATAGGTGGTGATAGTTACAGAAGTTCATTATTACCTCTTTACAATAATTTATTTTTATTTTTTAAATTTCAAAAATCCAATTTTAGTTGTTAATTGACATTAAGTAAATCATAATTAGTGCCATCTGTCCCAAGGGGTCCAGTACTCCGGTAGTAGTTGTTTCCCTTAATAAAATTTCCATTATTTCTCAGTCATTATTAATTTCCATAATTAGTCCATTTCCTCTCTCCCTCTAAGGGTACTCCAGCTGTAGTCCTTTCTTTAATTTCAAATTTCATTTCATTTCATTTTCCATCTCTTTCATTTCATTTTCCTTACCGAAATTTCCATCTCTTTCGCATCAAGTTCCAAACCAATTCAATCCTGCAAACACAAAAAACAAAAACAAATAACAAATAATAACAAAACAAATAAACAAAATAAATATAATAAAAAAGAAAAAGAAATATACCTCATCGCCGAGAAACAAAAACACGGACGAACTTAACGGTACGTACAAGGAACTCAAACGACAGACGCAAATACCACACGCAGAGAAGGTAACGACACGTGCAACGGAGTTTACGACAAACGTCACGTCGATTATAACGGCGAGCACTTGACAGGACACAAAAAACCACAACACACAATTTCAAAATGCACTGCACTGCAAAGGAATCTGAGTCTGAAATCTGAATGGAGTTGATTAATTAATTAAGTTAGTTTTTAGTCTCAAATTATAGGTTTGGTTTAGTTGGAAAATTAATGTTGATGAAATGAATTAGGGTCCTTCAGTATCAGTAGCAGGCTCTGATAAGAGAGATTATATATGATTTTTATATATACAGGGTAGAGGGGGGAGGGGGTATATATGGAAATTTCGGTCACCGGATTACACCAAAAAAATACTCAATCCAATTCCGCTGCTTTCCGAGTCGCCAAGCTCTTCGTAACCTGAAGCAGCTTTATAAGTCTCTGACGCCTCCGTCGTCGTCACCGTTACCGTAAGATAACAGTCAAGCTAAGAGATTTAACGGTCAACGTACCATAAATCACTCATCGGCTGCTTTCGTCATCGCCGAGAGCCGGCTCGGCCGCGGCCGAAAGTCGGCGCGCCGCCGCTGTTGGTGGGAGGAGGGTCGAATCAAGGCCGCAAGGGCTCGCTTCACTAGATCGCCTTCAACGCCGCCGATTCGGACGAGGGAGTTCGTCATCGCCGATCTACGAGCGTTGAGTCTGTTCGGCGGAGCCGACTGTGAGTGCGACTGGGAACCGAAGCCCTTGTGTAAGCTGCAGCGGAAGGAGCCAGGGTGAGTGGTGGGAGAGCACATACAGGTTCGTTTCTGAGGGGTGGTGCGCTTCACGATCTGCTGGTGGTGGTGGGGGTTGCCGACAGCGCCGGACGCGCCGCCGCGTGGGGAGACGGAGATGGATCTGTTGGGAGAGATCGAGCGGTGGTGGTCGATGGAGAATCGCACCGAAGGAGACGACGTAGGGGAGGCTCCGTACATGTTGACGCGTGGCGGCGAGGCGGAGCGGTGGTGGTTGTTGAAGAAGGTCGTCGATCTGGAAGAGAAACTTGAACTGGAATAAGCGAAGGCTGAGGAAGAGGAAGACGGTGAGCGAGAGTACCCGCCGGAAAATCTTCCGGCCGGTGTTGGTGACCGGATAACTGGTCCGCTCGAGGCTTTTCTAGTAGACACCGCCATTTTTTTTGTATCAGAAGAGAGAGAGAGAGAGAGAGAGTTTCTAGAGAGAGAAAGACAAAAAGAGAGAGAGAGGGTTTTGTATTTCTTTGTAAGCCGTGTTTGGCTGTCTAATTCGGCAAACCTAGCTTCACTCGAGCTATGTATTTATAGTGTTTTTGAAGTAGGGAAAAGATGAGGAATGTGCGAGACTTGTCGAAATTTCGCGATATTTTGCATTCAGGATATTTTAATATTCTTTTTCTCGGTTATTTGCAATGATACCCCTAGGGCTAGGATTCTGCTATATTTACTTTTGGGCATGTATGCTTTTTTTTTTGGTTATGTATCATCACTATCATGTATGTATTTTGCGAATTTATTAGCGGCTTCATTTTGGCCATTACTCACTAATAGTCAATACAATAGTTTTTCCTTGTCTTTGAAATTAGTATTTACTATTTACCATTAATCAACAATAAATTTAAAAATAAATATATATGTAATACTTTTATATATTTTTAATAGGAGTTGAAATTTAAATATAATATATTTTTGTTGAAAATACCAAAATTGTTTTTTAACCTTATAGTTCATTGACAATATTACTTGTTTTTATGTTAAAGCTTAAATTTAATCTTGCCCAAAGGAATAGTTGGTGTTGTGACCTAATAGTAAAAAAAAAAATTATCATAATAGAGAAAATATCATAATTTAAATAATATGAAATCTTAAAAAAAAAAAAAAAACGCCATTAAGGTTTTTTTTTGGGGTAAAAATTCGATAAACTTATTTTCAAAATTTGATTCATCATAGTATGACTGTAAGTATGGTTGCTTTTTAAAGTTAGTTTTTAAAAATTTAATAATAATTATTAGTAGTAAAATATATTAACAAAATTAATGAAATTTAGAATGATCGATAGGTTGAGTTTTTGTGATTTTTTTTTTTATTCAGGATATTTTAATACTTTATTTTGCTTTTATTTGCAATGATATAACTAGTATTCTAGTCTATTTACTATTGGGTATGTGTGCTAGCACTTTATATATCATAAGTCATATTTGTATTTTTCCTGTTTATTAGGAAACTTCATTTTGCCAATTAGTATTTATCATTAATCAAAACTAAATTTGAAATCATATTAAAAAAAAAAAACTAAATTGAAAATGGGAGATTAGGTTTTTTTTTTTTTTTTTTTAATAAAATGGGAGATAAGATTTGAATCTAAGATATATTAGAAAATAATTTTTAACCTAAATTTTATTGACAAATATATGTATATATACTTGTAAGGATAAGGGCCCAAGATTGCGTATTGGGCCTTGGGACTTTGTCCGAGGGGATAGGCAAGTCCGAAGAGAAACTACTAATGATGAGACATTCTCAAACCGAGACCTATAAGTGGAGAGCAAATGAGTGGTTGTCCGAAGAGTACATATTCCTCGGACTTGTGAATATGGTTCAAAATATATAACCTAACAATTAAAGTGACCTGTTAAGAAGGTTCAATGATAGAGACGTGTTTCATGGAAATGAGAGAAGAAAGAGAACCTACAAATATTTAAGAAAATGCTAACACCACCACATTAAATGCACAACAGCTACTTTACTGGCCTCATTTATGAGAAGAAGACCTCTGAACAGTATCACATCGGCTACCACAACTCATAGAGCGCCAGGGAAGGTGGTTAATGGGACAAGCACTCAAGTGGGAGTTCAGATAATCGACAAGTGGAGGGTAAAGATGACACCAAAGAAGATATATAAGATAGAAGACTCTTTATGGAAAGGGGATTGAAAAATAGAAAGGGAGAATAATTGAGAGAGAACACTGTAGCAATCTAAACTGTTTTTGTATCCGACGGTGATCAATATACTATAATTTAGCCTCCTCGAACTGAAAGTCCATTGACATCAATTTCTTTTATTTGTGTTTGATTGTCATTTAGCTCAATACTAGCCGTTGTCCAATTCACTGGGACCTAGTTCTTTGACTCCATCTCTACAAATTCATTATTTTGGGCTCATTGGACCAAGATTCCATACCTTTTGGGCTTGGATCCCAAATCGTGACCCTACAATACTTTTTGAGAATACTTTATTGAAAAATATTATGTGTATTGCATTGAAGCTTGTTTATTCTCTTTATAATTAAGGTGAGTTTCATATATCTCTTGTGAACATAAAAGTTTAAATTGAATCTCTCCTATAAATGAATTAATTAATTAGTTTACTCCTGATGGTAGAAAAAAATTATAAAAGAACAAATAACATATATTTAAATAATATTTTATCTATAAATAAAAAAGAGTACCAACTTTTTTTTTTAAATAAATAAATTTATTTCCAAAATTTGGTTAATTAATTTGACTGTTGTAAGGACTCGATTTGTAACGAACTGTAACAGTATTGGGTTCGCACGTAAAAAGGCCCAAACAATATCATTTGTAGAGCGTAGGTATGAAAGGTTAGGCCTTAGTCACCAGACGGCGGGTCTTTTGTGGTGTTCATACATGGTTTAAATCGTGTTCGCCCTAGGAGTCCTTCTCCTGGAGGCGGGCTGGGTGGCTCTAGTTTTTGGCCATTTTTCCCAGCCCCCCTTCTGGATTCCAATCTTTTCCTTTTATACTCGCAATCGTTCCTTATCCTTCGTCCACGTGTAGAATCGACTTTTCCCAGACCGATACTTGTCCCATCAGCCCATATCCAGAGTGGTTGGGGGTGGTTGTAAAAGCTGAAGAGTATGGCTCTGTCAGGTGCAGAGTATTGAATGGCAGTAAGGGCAGCTTTTCTTGGTCGTTATACTTTCCAGCGTATTCTTCTCTATTGACCCAGATATTTTAGATTTTCTTCCAAGTTGGTCCTATACCATTTTTGTCCTTCCTTCCAGTGAGACCTCGGACATGCCAATGATTGAATCGTTCTCGGCTGTATCCCAAGGCTATTTTGTACTTGTATTGCCGAGCCTGGGCCATAGCCTTCCTCGGCTTGGGCCTTTGGGTCCCAACGAATAAATGGGCCTGGCCCACGAATTATTGGGCCCCACAACTGTAATTATGGTTACTTTTTTTTTACTGAATAATTATGGTTACTTCTTAAAGCTAGGTTGATAACATTTAATAATAGGATTTAGATCCTCTAGATTTTTTTAGAGTACTCTACCAATAAATTTCTTTAAATCCTAACAATTCTTTAATGATTTAAGAGTCTAGATTCTACCATGTCAGCATTTCACTAATAATACTCTTAAAATAATATAATAAGGTTGTAAATAAAACAATTAAGACTATTGTTAGTAGAATACTAACATGACAAAATCTAGACCATTAAATCACTAAAGAATAGTTAAGATTTAAGGAAATCTATTTGGTAGATTACCCTAAGAAATCTAGAAGATTTGAATCAATAAGGATTAGTGGTAAACAAAAGAAAAAAAAAGTGAATGGAATGTGACATTAGATTCTAACATGGCAATAGAATATACCAAAGTTTAATGGTGGAATGAATGCAATTGTATGGGTATCAACTAGCTTGTTTTTGTCTTCGCAAAAAAAAAAAAAAAAAAAAAAGTTTAATAATTTTCATGGAGTTAAAAAAAAAAAAAAAAAAAAAAAACTTATTTATTAAGGATCATTATCCTCTTTCACAAGATATTTGGAATATAAATGTGCTAACTTGATTGTGATTTTTATTTTAAAAATAATAATATAAACGTGTATGTATGTGTATTATTATTAATAAAACTTGTAAAGAAAGAAACAAAAACAATAATTTTATCATTATATTTTGTATCAAAATAAGATTCTAATATTTGTTTTTTTTTATTACCTTTCAAAGCGTTTCTTTCTTCATTTATACTTGAAGATTCAAATTACTTTAGCTAGTGATTCAAAGATTCTAATACTTTCATACAATGTATGTAATAATTTATTAAAATAAGGGAAGATTAAAAATAAAAATAAAAGTAATCAAAGCATTTTTTTTCTTTTTCCTACATTGAATCTAGACAAAATGAATGGCAAAGCTATTAATGTAATAACCATAAAAAGCGCAGAAGAAATACAAAGCATCTAATTAATGCAAGAACATGCACTAAAAAAAGAAAGAAATAAAAAAAACAGTTTACAAATGCCCAAAGCATAGGGGCATAATTGCAAAATTCAAATAACATAAATATTCAGTGTTTTTGGCGCGTACTATGTTTATAATTTAACGTAACCTAACCAAACCAGAGCGCAAGTTGGGTTAGTTGAAAACTAGAGAAGCTAGTTAAGATTTCTGTGTTCTGATCCAAATCCAACAGTTTTTTTTTTTTTTTTTTTTTTTTTTAAAGAAAGCTGTGGGCAGCAGCTGATAGTAGTAATAACATAGTATAAACAAAACGACAAATTCTAAAGAGGGTGTTGAGGCATCTGACAGCTTTTTTCGGGATACTAAAAAAACGGTCTCTGCCGTTCTGCCACGTACGTTGTATCCCGTTACAACACACACACGCTCCTTAGATTCCACGTACCAGTTGTTTTTTCTTTTCTATTTACTACTACTACTTTTTAAGAATTTACTAATTGTGTGGCTCAGAACAGAACAGCCTCGCCTAATTTTATAATTTGTATAATGAGACACGTGTAATTGTCACTATGGATTCACATGGACGTGGGCATGTGGCAGAGGCAGAGGGTGGTAGATTCTTTGGAGCTAATTTTATAGTATTGTTCCTTTGCTAAGGATTTCATAAACTATTATCTGCATAGGTATAGTTAGATTCATTTGCCTTTTTCAAACTTTCAAATTTTAGAGTACATTTGATTTAAGAGAGAGAGAGAGAGAGAGAGAGAGAGCTTTATTTTTTTATCTAGGTTCATTTGGTTAGAGATAACTTGAGTAGAGTATGAAAAGCCAATATATATATATATATATATAAATTTATGATATATTTGTATTTTATTAATATGTATATTTGAAATGGTTATATATGAATATGATCTTTTGCTCCATGGAATAATTGGGTGGTGAACTTATTGATGTGACATGTAGCGTAAATCCGAAGATCTTGGATTCAATACGCAACACTATTAGTCTAAGTGATTTTCAAAGTAATGGGTAGAGAGTGAAATATAATCTGAACAAATACCGGGGGAGTTTGGAATATCATTTACATATTATATAAAATACATCTTTTTAAAATCACTACATTACATTTGTTTTTATTTGAGTGAAATCTTCAACTAAAACTCACATACTCATATAGTTAAATAATTAGGGTCTGTTTCGTAAGAGTATTTAAATATAGTTTTTTTTTTATTTTTTTATTTTTTTTTTTATAATTCATAAAATGGTGGGTCCTACACATGAATTTATCATTTGGTTAAGGGCCTGATTGGTAGGAGAATTTATATTTTTGTTTTCAAACAGTATAAAAACAATTTTCAAAAAATTAAACTTGAAACTAGTTTTCAGATAATAATTTTTATATTTTACGTGTTTGGCTTCCACTTTTAAGAATGATTTTCAAATACTAAAAACAAAAAATAATTGTTTGGGAGGTCATTTTTATTTTTGATATTTTTTATTAAAAGAATATTTACATAAAGTAACGTGTAGAATTTGTAGATTATTTATTTATTTATTTTGTAGATAATGATAAGAGAGTAGAGCTCATCATGTACTTTTTTTTTTTTTTTTAATGATAAGTTTCAAATTTGAAGTGTGGGAATTCTTTTTATGATAAAGATAAGCTCCTTAATTTAAGAGATAAAAGAGTTTGGACAAATATGTGGGGTCCACTGTTTTCAATTTATTTACAACTATGTCATTAAAATTATTTTATGTATCCTGAAAACGCCCACTTAGTCATTTTTAAAATCATGTTCTAAACTAGGAAAATATGATACAATTTTTTGAAAATTATATTTAGAAAATATTAGTGAAACAATAAATTCAAGTGTGGGACTCACCATTTTATGGATTTCAAAACAAAAAACTATATTTAAATACTCTTATCAAACAGACCTAATTATTTAGATTTTTTTTTAAGAATACTAAGTATTTTTAACACACATACATGAGGAGAGGGGAGAAGGTTTTTTAAAAAAACTTCAAATGTATATATCCATTTGACCAAGGATCATCAACCCACTCACAATAAATTAGAATGTCATTTTCACAAATAGAGGAAATGTCTTCGTACACTATTTTTATTTTTATTTTTTTATGATATTAATTATTTATATTTATACAAATTACTTTTGAAATCATTAATATAATCTTCATAGTCATGAACTTTATTTCTCAAATCATGTGGTGGATATGATCTATAATGTTGGGACTTTGTTAATTTGTGAAGGTAGCACGCCTAAACTTAATTAAAGTTGGGAAGGATAAGAGTCTGTTTGGTAAGAGTATTTAAATATAGTTTTTTGTTTTGCTATCCATAAAATGGTAGGCCTCAAACATGAATTTATTGTTTAGTTAAGAGCTTGATTGGTAGGAGGATTTATGTTTTTGTTTTCAAACAGTATAATTTTTTTTTTTTTCAAAAAATTGAACTTGAAACTAGTTTTCAAATAATAATTTTTATGTCTTACATATTTGGATCTCACTTTTAAGAACGATTTTTAAATACTAAAAAAAAAAAAAGTAATTGTTTGGAAGACCATTTATATTTTCGATATTTTTTATTAAAAAAATATTTACATAAAGTAACGTGTAGAATTTGTAGATTAATTTTTTTAATTTTAATTTTTTGTGGATAATGATAAGTGAATAGAGCTCATCATATAGGATCCACTGTTTTCAATTTATTTACAACTATGTCATTAAAAACATTTTCTGTATCATGAAAACACCCACTTAACCATTTTTCTGTATCCTGAAAACACTAACTTAGCCATTTTCAAAATTTTGTTCTAAACTAGGAAAATAAGATACAGTTTTTTGAAAACTATATTGAGAAAATATTAGCCAAATAATAAATTCAAGTTTGGGACCCACAATTTTATGAATTAAAAAAAAACTATATTTAAATACTCTTACTAAACAGACCCTAATATTTTCTAAATACAGTTTTCAAAAAACTATATCCCATTTTATTGGTTTTGAATATGATTTTGAAAGCTGTCATAAATTGATTAGTATCTTAACTTAAAGATCAATAAAACAATAATAAAATAAACATTAAAGATTAAAATACCATCGTATCTAAAAATAAAAAATAAAAAAGTTGGGATAGACATGGTCATATTTGTGGA
The DNA here is from genome assembly GCF_932294415.1 of Quercus robur. Taxonomy (NCBI): domain Eukaryota; kingdom Viridiplantae; phylum Streptophyta; class Magnoliopsida; order Fagales; family Fagaceae; genus Quercus; species Quercus robur. The sequence goes on from NC_065535.1 coordinate 85,431,517, forward strand.
TGAAGTTGCTTTTGCAAGCAAAGCAGCCTTGTCAAAGTGGTCAATAGTGCGTGCTTAAACTAAAGCACTAGGCCTCTACCAGGCAATTCACTGTGGAAGATTCTAAAATCTTCTCACTAATCTGCCACTTTTTTTAATATTGTAGAGACTACAAAACAAATCGACACGTAGCACATACGTGGTAGGCCAATGTACCCATAACAAACTGGCGTGTCATTGTGTCAACAAACATGAACCTTTTTTATTTTTATGAAACAAACATGAACCTTGTCCTAATTTTGTTATAACGAAATCTTTATTAGGACCCAAAAAAACGTGTTAGGTTTCTGAAATGTACCCACAATACCACGAAGCTTTCGGTTTTAATGTTGGCGGCAACAGATCGTAAAATTTATTTCTAGTTAATAAACTTCTCTTTCTCTTCATTGTTTTTGTGCAGCTTGTGCTTGTCAATTATAAATGATGGAAAGCAATAATTTCAAAAGCTGAAATTATTCTCTTTTAGTAGTTTTTTATTATTATATTAAAATCAAATTAAATCTAATGAATTGGTTAACTAATGGAGTAGCCAGTTAAAAAGATCATGCGTTATGACACGATCACTTCAAGCAATGAAATGGTTTCCTTTCAAGTCTTTTCTTTTCGTCTATTTGTTACGAAATTTCTTATAATATTTTCACATTATATGCGTACCCCATTAGAAGATACGCAACTTTTTCAGTTTAGATTCCTTGGCTAGCTAAAGTGACAAAAGAGGAGAATTTATTTTGATAAATAAGAGCACAACATGTGAAGAAAAAGAAAGAAAGAAAGAAGTGGGGTTTCAATTAGTTTCAACTATTGGTAAAGTTGTTTTATTATTTGAATAAGAGATTCAAAAACAATTATTATGGAGTGAACGTGATAAGGTTACCTTTCTCTATAATTAATTTCTTTTATGGACAAATCCAATTCAATTACATATAATATACCTCAGGGCAAGTTAGCAAATATATCTTTTGCTTACTTACCTACCTTAAGCGCAATTGCAATCCACAGTTAATAGCTTTTTTCGCTCGGTTTAATGCTTGTTTTGATATTTTGTTTGGTCCCCGCCATATTGGAAATTTGATGCTACATCGGTTTCAAAAATAGGATGGATGGTGAGCTTTTTCTCTTTTTTGGCGATTGAGGATGATGAGCTTTTGGAGCGAAATAGCGACACATTACAAACTTTATGATGGGATATGAATATCTTAAACTAGAGTTAGTTGAAGTTGTTGCAAACCATTCCTAAGAGATAAAAAAAATTGGTAAGAAATCGAGGTCATTGATTCCAATATTTCCTTCTCTTTTACTCAAAACCAAACTCAGTCATGAAAAGTAAAAGAGAGAGAGGAAAAAAAAGAAAAAAGAAGAGGTTATTATACAATTTGTTGGTATTGGGAAAAAGAATAAATTAGGGTAGGTAAAAAGTAAAAAGTAAAAACACAAATAAGTTTAAAGCTTTTTTTTTTTTTGAGAATCAAATAAGTTTAAAGCTGGTCCAACTATTTCTAGACCATTAAAAGCATTCAATAGATCAACAGTAGTCGTATAGTATTGGGTTAATGGAATAAAAACTAAAGGGTTTTTATTTTATTTTATTTTATTTATTAAATTAAGACGTCAATTAATTTTTGGTATATGTGAAATTAAATTGCGGATTTCTTATTCAATTATAGAAAATTTTTACCGGTTAAGACTTATAAGACTAAGGAATACTCAGGTTCTCACACAAGAGTGAAACATTTGATTTGAATTTTGTATTTTTAGAATGATATGATTTAAGTATTGGAATAAATTAAGGACTTAGGTTGGAACTTAATTTTGGAGTCTTCTTTCCTAACTGCCTATACATTATATTATACTGTAGTATTGTTTAGAGGGCAATTAGTTAGATCCCAATACTCTCAACTCCCAAGAACCTAACAAGTGGTTGTATATTTAGTTGTGGAAAATCGTGAAGAGAAAACAAGGACAGGAAACATCATGCTTAGTTTGTGGGCTGGGGGGCAGTGGGCACCATTGTACTGACTACACAATTTGTTAATTGCTATTAACATTACCAGCCACACATGTGGCAGGTTGACACTTTGCTGATGAAGTACAGCGTAGTTTGTAGTTCTTGTTGTTTTTGGTTGGAGAAGGTGAGAAGCTGAAAATGATAGTTTAGAACTTTAGATTCAAATGTATTTAAGTTAGAGGTTAAATATTAGCAAATTCAAGATATTTTATATGTAGCACAATTTAAAATTAATTGTGAAATAGATCTTAACAATGAAATAGAAGAATCACGTTACGCATTGATTCATGCAATTTTTTTATTTATAATTTTTCTATATATATATATATTAAAAACAATTGTATATAAACAATAATTATATATATTTGTATGGTTATTATAGTTTTTTTTTTTTTTGGATAAGTAAATTAAATATGTAAACAAATTTGTATAAAAAGCCGTTTAGGATTCCATTTTGTACAATAATACATAAGCTAACATGGGTATTTTTTAGATTGATTGTGCAAAATTTGGCTCTTATATCATTTTATATAGATTGATGTAAATGCTCATGAATACTGTTTACTCATTTCATTGTCTATTATTGATTTTAGAGAATTCAAATGTTCAGTACATTGCCAAATGTGTTCTTAAAAGTAAAATATATAAACTTTCAACATTAATTGAATTAACAACTTTCTCATCCTTATCCTCCGTTAGATTTGGTAGTAGAATTAGAATTCAAACAGGAAGTATACCCAACTTGTCATGAAGTGTCAATCAAAAAGGAAAAAAAAAAAAAAAAAAAAAAAAAACTTGTGATGAAGTGTAAAACTAGTCTATTTTTATGTTGAAGCAATTCAGGTCATGTTAAATTGGTGGCAAGTCAATTATTAATCTTTATTTTTATTTGTATCAGCAACAGGGTTATCCACTTCACTATTATACCAATCTGCCATTAATTATTAGTTTTGCATTTGAAGCCATAACTTGATTCCCAAGTCCCAACACTTCAATCTATACCCTTTTTACGCTTTTTTTTATTTACATATAAAACCATCACAATGAAATTTCTTTAGCAATTGATTTTTACTTTTTAGTAAACTTTAGAGTGCCATTTTTATACATCGATAATTAAGGGGGAAAGAAATTAAATCCTTCATTTAAAAATAAAAAATTTATTTTTTTAAAATAATAATAATAAGGGAGCAATGAGCCGTGATGACTCCTACCTAGATGTGAGCATATTAATTTCGTACCGTTAAAGGAATTACTGAATTAGCAGCAGTACATTTTTCATGATCCACAAACAAAATATGGGATGCAATGCAAGTGGATGATTGTGCTCCAAAAAAAGGCATATAATAAGACTTTGTGAGCATCAAAGTAATCATAGGCACTTGAGGGTGAGAGATAAAGGACATTGTGAACTAAAAAAAAAGGAAAGGCGTGATAGTAGTTTTTTATTATTAAACTAATACATTAGTCCATTTTTAATATAGGTAAATGTTGAACTCTAAATCTATCAAACTAAAACCCTATATATTATTATTACAATTAGTATTACTAATTACCATGCTCTTTATATGGGGACCAATGGCAACGTACAGCCGACTTGTTCCAATAGTCAGTGATTTTATGCTCATAGTATTCGCAAAAATAAATTCTGAGTGAGTGACAACACAAAATGCAAACGGGTTTTGACGGGTCAATGACTGTTGTTACAGCATCAATCATGGCTCTATCTGTCCTCCTAAACCAAAGCATCATTAAGAAATTGCCTAAAAATAGATTTGACTCATTCAATTTTTGTATGCAAAAACAAACAAATTCGGGTGCCTAATCTCAAAATTTTGTGTTATTTTTATCAACTATCAATATCATCCTCATCAAGTAGTCCAGTGTCATGTAAAAGTAGAGATTGACTCATTCAAAATTTTTTTTATTGGACATCTAAACCACTTTTTCTAATTACTTGAATATGACTATGAGTCTATGACTATTGACTATAACTCTATGACTTAGTATTTCAAGTGCCTTTAATAGTTTAACTTCTCCAAAATATTCTGTGCTCCATGCTTGTATTTATAGATTTACCTGTCCAGTCAAGCCCTATTTGGAAATTGCCCATGCTTTTAGGGGTTAATGGAAAATTAGTACCAAGGTCTACTCTACTGTCAAATTACTAAAATTAGTGAATTACTTTTTCTTTTTTTTTAAATAGTTTCAACTTATATGTTCACTTTTAATGATAGTTCTTTATCATTAAATTAAGACATTAATTAATTTCTGGTATAAACAGGGATTAAATCTCAAATATTTTATTCAACCATAAAAAATGTTACCAATTAAATTAACTGAAACTCACAATGAATGAATTACCTTGTAAGTTCGTACTAGCTGAAATGAGTGAAATCAAATTTGAATGGAATTGTAATTTCATGTAAGGAAAAAAAAGAAAAAAGTAAAAAGAAGAAGAGAGAGATAGAGAACATTTGCAAGGAAGTTATGGATAACAGGATAAGGATGAATAAATTTAGAGCTCAAAGGGGACCATGAAATTATGACATGTGGACCTCTTGACACTACAGTTGAGATGCTTTGACCCCACATTTATGGACGGGGGCAACGACCCAGATGCCACAGTAGCTGCCCTTGTTGGACTTTCTCTACAGAAGTTTGTAATTTATGCCAAGATGGACCAAGACTGATGGTGAATGGTGATGAAGATGAAGAAAATAGGCTATAAGGAATTAAAAAAAGTATTTTATTTTATTCTTGATTTTATAAGAATTATAAAATGTAACAAAAAAAAGAGAGAGTTAAAATGACATATATGAAATCATTTAACTTACTAATAAGTTACGACAAATTGGGAACAAGAGATTTATACTCAAGTCCTCCCCATCAAAAGAATTAGATAATACTACATATTTACAGTACTACTTTTGATAAGATGTATATGAAATCTTATAGCATTTTTGTTTATTATATATTTGATAAGAGTCTCTATGGATAATACTTTTGTAATGTATAAAAATGAAACATTGGAATATATATATATATATATATATATATTTTTTTTTAAGTTAATAATTGGGGGAAAAAGAATTTATTCAAAAATATTTTTGTAAATATATTATTTTGCCAATTTGTAAAAGACTTAGGTTATGTTTGATAACTGTTTTTTCCTCTTATTTTCTGTTTTCAAAAACAATTTTCTATTTTTGAAACTAAAAAACTTGTTTGGCAACCTAAAATGGATAGAAAACAAAAACTGTTCTTAAAACTCAATTTGTGAAGGAAACTGAAAACATGCCAAATGTTGTTTTCAGTTTCTAATTTTTAGAAGTCAATGAAAATACGCATTTAATTTGATGAATTGTCTCATTTAATGATTTAGCATTAAATTTCAAATCCTAGTAATAACATATTTTAGTATTTTCTATTTTTTTTTTCTTCAAAAAACTTTTTTTTTTTTAATTTCATCTCACCAAACATGTTTTTGATTTTAAAAATACAAGAAAATTGTTTTTTCTTTATATTCCCAAAAACAAGTTTTTGAAAATAGAAAACAAAAACTATTACCAAACGTGACCTTAGTTTTTACCATGTCAGCAAGTTACCAGGTATATTTAATGATATTATACTTATATTCTCAATTAACACCCGAATATACTATATCATATTACTTACCATGTGTAATTCTTCTATTAAAAAAAAGGATTACCATGTTTAATCACCCATCCATAGCATACAATTCCAATATCATTGGATTTTCCAACTCTTATAATTTTTTTTTAAAATTATTTATCTCCAGACAGTCACACCCCATGTTAATTTATAAGATAAAATAAAATAACCATTTGTGCAGTCAAGTAATTAAAATAATATTAAGAGATTCCCTAATTAATGTGGGACCTAATTGCATTCTTGGATGTGGCCCTCTTCCATTGAAATTTGGAGGAAACAAGGTCATGTATACGTGTAATTTGCATACAAAAGAGAAAAATAGCCTTCACTGAAAACACTTTAACCGACCTTGCCCGGCAAAACACAACTCGCTTTGGAAGATTCTCATACGTTGTGTTGTGTTGTGTTAGTCTTCTTCAATTATTAATCTAAAATATGTACTATGTACTACAAAACAATGAGACACGTAAAGTTTTATGTAGCATGCCTATGACTATGACTCTAATAAAGTTTGGCTTGACAAAGTGAAAATCGTAGTCTTTCATATTCAGATTCATACATTATTATAAAATAAAATTAAAATGAAATGATTGAATTCCTAATTGAAGAACGTGTTAGGTACGCTTTGATTTTTCGGAGAAGAACGTACCCACAACGCCACATGCCATATGGCTTTTCTCATGCTATTGGTTATGTAATTGGTAGCTACTAGCTAGTTAATTCATGATATGGGTTTAACAAGTTTTGTTTTTTATTTATTTTTTATTCTAATCTCTCTTTCTCTTCATTTTCCTTGTCTTTGTCAAATTAAAATGGTAATCTCAATTTGTTGTTTAATCTAATATGGATGAACTGCAATGAAAATTGGAAAGAGCCAAACTCTAAGAAATACCAGATAGTAATGGTTTGCGTACCAATTTTTCTATTTATTTCTTTATTTAGTAATTTTTCCTTTCACGTAATATACAAAGTTACCAACCCATTAAATGTATGAGAAATAACCCATTAAAGGTAGTCTAACTTAATCAGTCAAAGATTCATATTACAAAGTTTAGCTATATCTTCAAAACCTTTAAGACCTAGCAACTTGAAAGTAAGGAAACCAGAATAAATGTGAAGGAAAAGGAAAAAGGAAAAAGGAAAAAAAGAAGAGGAGGAGAACCAAGTATATGAGGCTATTTAATTTGTAAAATAGTATTCATATAATGCGTGTTCCTTTAAACCATACATGTTAAGTAGAGGCCTTCTTTTAGCTCCAAAAGGGGACACCCCTTTAAACATTGTAGGGACAATTATAAGTTAGCTTGTCATTTGTTTCAAGTTACTTTAGGCGTAACACAAAGAACCTATAGCTCCTAGCTTTTGTATTTGAAGCTTTGCTAATTTGATATTTCGCTTGGCTCCTCAATATCCTTCTTTAGATATATCATATCGTTGTATTTGATAGGATATTGTTCTCTATAAGAAAAGGTGAGAAAAAAAAGAAAAAAAGAAAAAGGAAGGCATATCTATATCTCATCTTTAAAAACTTTAAAGGGGCATATTAAGATTTTCAATTAGGTTTAATTAGTTGAAGTTTTTGCAGTTCATTATTGGTGTTATATCTTTGGCCCAAACGTTAATCAGAAATCCCTTTCCTAACAATTCTCAAGTCTCAACAACGAAAAGCATGAAATCATACACATGATATTCGTGCTTAAGGAATACTAGACGAATGGGAATCCAACTTCTCAACTTGCAAAACTTAGACAAAGTGGTTGCATTTTAGATGCCAAAAACTGTGATGATTAAAGGGTATGTTCACGCTTCGTTAGCAGGCACTAAATACCAGGATTACCAGCCATGCTTGTAGTTGACACAGATAATTTATTTATATTATAAGGATTTTAGGTTGAAAGAAAGATTATATATAAATTTGTAAGAGACTAGGAGGATCCACCATATCTCCGATGTTTATGCATTTGACAATTTATATATATTCTGTGGAAAATTTTGAATCTGTTCAAAGTTCAAACTCTTTACATCTACATGAACTCAATTCATTGCTAATTAACTATGCTCTCAGTATTGTGCTGCTCACTTTCGTAAACCTCAGCATGCTAAGTTCCATATATTACCTGCTTAATCTGTAATAAACTCAAAGGATAATAGGTTGATTAAGGATCCGTTTGGTTAGACGTTTTAGGAGATTAAAATAACGTTTTTAAAACCTAAAACTCTGTTTTATAATAACTTTTCGTAACTTTTTTACAAACACTCATTTTAAACTTAAAACATCGTTTTCCAATTGTTTATACAAATGCACCATATTAGTGGCTTCAAGGCCGAAAAGGTGGTCTTAGTGGTTACCCAAATATTCCATGAATCAAAAAAGAAAGTCTATCTGCATCAAAGAGATGCACATAACATGTTAAGTTGGTGGTGAGTCAATTATTGATGATCTTAGGTTCAACGTATTGTTGCACTAAGGTCATTTACTTACATGACTAATTTGTAATTATTAGTCTTGGACTCTTGCTTCCCAAGCGATGACACTACTTGATTCCCACAAAATCGGTCCCTTCCACGCTTTAATCTGTACAATTTGAGACTAATCATGTTTTCTTTACATCAGGACTCTTTTAATTAAAATATGAAAAATGTTATATCCACAACATTTTTACAACAAATTAATTTTAAATGACAAGTTGTTATTAGTGAGTAAAAAAATAATTTCACTTATGAGTTCTAATTAGAACCAATAATAACTCACCACCTAGGATTTGTTACGAAAATGTTGTGGAGGTAACACACTTCTCTTTAAATATATATCTTTAGTCATTGTTTATATTTCTATAAAATTATAGTTAATTTGATTATAAAGTAAGAATAAGATGAATAGTGCCACTTAATTATTAATTAATAACATGTGTAAGCAATTGAATCACCAACTTGCCACTAATATCAAGGAAAAGATACAACATTTGAGGTACTCTTTGGAGAATGTAAGCCTTAAGTTTATGGGTAAAAAGGATTAGGATTTGTTGGATCTACCTAGAAGATCTCTTTCAGGAAAGCAATACCTAGATCGCATATTTATATATAGTTAATTAAGATTATGCTAACTAACTTTTTTTTTTTTTTTTTTTTTTTTTGAGAATGTGCTAGCTAACTAGTAACTATTTAAATTAGATTATAAAAAAAGAAGAAGAAAGAATATCTCTTCATATTCTCTTGGATTTATCAAATCTTTCGGCGCATTCATCATAACCAAAATTAATTGGCGCATGCTGCAACCAATTTTTATTTATTTATTTTAATTTCATTTTTCCAATGTTAGTACCAATATATGAATATATAATATCGATTCTGTTCTCTATACATAATCTTAAGAGTATAGTAGTACCTCTTGCCTTGAAAGTCATGAATCAAAAGGTATTTAAAGGATGGTAAAAGTTTAGGTTTACACCCTTGAAAGTCATGAATCAAATGGTATTTAAAGGATGGTAAAAGTTTAGGTTAACAGTAACCATAAAGACTCAATAAATTTCATAAAATTTTTCATAATTGTTGAGATATTAGTTTGTGATTAGTCTACACTAAAATTGACATATTTGCCTAATTTTAATGATCACTCAAGTGAGGCTTGCGAGTGAACCTTTTTTGAACTTTGTGAAGCAATTTTTTAGTAAATACTGTTAGGACATATATGATTTACTTGTTAGGAATATATGTCATTATTTTATGTAATTGGCTAATCTTTTGACAAAACGCACTTTACTTGTAATTTGGTAGATCTAGAATGTGCTTAATACTTCAAGAAACAAGGTTTCAAGTTCAAGTGTTAAAACTATGCAAGTCTGTCCAAGATTCAAGTGTGAAAAATGTTGTTCATTAAAACTTGACAATTAGCATCTATTGAGCCCTGAAGAGCTGTTCCTGCCCGTGGCTCAACAGACAGGTATTTGTCGAGGTTTATGAAACTCAGAATTTCTGGTATGTTTTTCATCCGATCTGTGATTGTATGTTTGGGCTTTCTTTTCTCACAACCCTAAACATATATAAGGATTATTTTAAGGGCCGTTAAATGTGACATAAGTTGCACAAGTGTTAAGCAAAGTTTGTTTAAGCAAATTGTGATCGGAGACAGATTTTGCCCTAGTCATCTTTCTTGTGAAGAAGTTGCTGTATGTGTGCAAAGTAGGGTTTTGTAACCAATGAGCTTCTCAATCTTCATCCTGTGATGAATTGAAAAACTTTGCAGCTAACAACCTTCTCTAGTTGGTGATTGAAGTCACGTACTAAGATCCGCGTAATTGGTTAGTCACTTACTGGGAGCCATGAATTAAAAAGAGAGATTGTCACTATAGAACAAGTCCAATTAGGTATTGGGGTAAGAGTTCAACTGTAGGTTGGTATAAGGTACTGAGATTTCTTTACTTGTAACGGTTTGTTGTGATAATAGTGGATTTTCGGGAGTAGTAACCTTAAAATCATCCGGTGGAGTTTTTGTCGTGTAGATTTTCTCCATTCGTATACAAATCACCGTGTCAATTTAATTTTCATTGCATACTTAGTTTAATTGGTGATTTGTTTATGCTACCACGTACTTTGCATGTTAATTTGATTAATTAACAAACTTGGCTAATTAATCAATTAATTTATCACAAGGAGTCGATTCGTTTTTGGCCTATCAAATACAATGATTGCAACCCTCATTGACACATGTTTTGACATGTTGAACTTGCCAACACAAGTCTAAAACCTAAAATCTGACATTTAGAGAATTGTTGTACATTGAATTTTAAATTTTTAGTTCGATATCAAAGAACGCCAACACTATATTGTAAGGATTTAAGGCTCATTTTCACCAAAATGATTTTTTAATCTTCTTGATTAATGAGCAAATGATAAAATTTGAACCTTTATCCTCCATGGCTGTGTTGAACTATTAATTACTAGGGCAAATGAGTATGCGTGATTTATAATTTTATTTTTCAATTGCCGAAGGTTAGATTTTCATCTACTTTCTTTCTTTTTTTTTTTTCTTTTTTTTTTTTTTTAATTTTTTAATTTTTTAATTTTTTTTATTTATAATTTTTTTTGAGAAAATAATAATACTTATTAGAACATACAAACACGAAAGTAGTATATAGAGTTTTTTAAACATATATTACATAACCAGAGTACTACTATTAAATGGCCTAATATTTGAGTAGTAGCCCTAACATTTGTAGCAGTAGCTTGGGGTTATAAGAACTGAAACTCTAACATACACAACCAATGTGGGATAAATATTCTTTTTTTTTTTTTATAGGAAATAGTAATACTTCTTAGAACACACAAATACGAAAATAGTATATAGAGTTTTTAAAATATACTTATAATATCTTACATAACCAAAGTACCACTACAAAAGGGTTTAACCTTTGTAGTAATAGCCTGAGGTTATAAGGACTGAAACTCTAACACACACAATCAATGTGGGATAAACATCCATTTTTTTTGAGAAAATGGTAATACTTATTAGAATACACAAACACGAAAATAGTACATAGAGTTTTTTACACAGACTTATATATATTATAAATATTATTGATTTGTAATGATTTCTTTTTATTGTTAAGTTAAGATACTAATTGATTTATAGTGTAAATAAAATTTAAAACTATATCTATTAAACTTTATAAAATGAGTTAACTAAAACCAATGTATTTTACTTACTAAGGGTAAAACATCTACGAGTTATAAAAACTATAGGAAAATGATTAAAACAAAAAATTGGGTTGAGGTTGGACTTCAAGACCTCTAGATGTTACCCTTTTTTATTTTTTTATTTATTTTAAATTAGTTTTTTCATTAAAAAAACCAAACCATAAACATATTATTTGAAAATTATTCAATACTGAAATACAACAATATAGGAATATATCTTATTGATCGCCAAGAGTCTTATAACTCAATTAGTTAACACCTCTTAGTATTTCCAATGAAAACATTTAAGATTCAAATTTTCCTACTTTCAACTATTTATGTGAAAAAAAAGAAGAAGCAATCTATCTTCTCATATCATATGCCAGCCGCTAATTATAATTTATAAGATCAAAGAACCACGCATATCAGACTTCTTTCTGTTGTCAACTGGAGTTTTAATATATGCCTTGTTTGAAACCAAATAATTAAAACTAGTAGAGGAGAGTTGGAGGACCATAGAGTCACAGAGAACCCATAAATAGGATCAACTATAGCAACTTCTATTTTCTCGTTCGTTTAATAGTCCTCCCCTCTCAAATCAGTTTTATTTATTTTGATTTTCCAAATATAAAATAGAAACTTAGGTTGTTTTAGTGGTCCAAATGAATGTGTGAAGCACCACTACCACACTGAGTTCTTGTTCATATATGTCTGCAAAACGCGTTTGAAAATTTCTCTAATCATGCTATTACCCAATAGAAATCTAAAATGTTACAATCAACTATAGAAGCTTTATTCATCGTTTTCTTTTTTCTTTTTTTAAATTTTCATTTAACTTCTTTGAAATTAAGCCTATCTAGCTAGGCAGAAGAGTCAGGGATTACAGCATGGGAGGCTGGTGTACATTTTACAATGAAATAGCTATGAACCTTCGTGTTGTACATTAGTTATTCCTATAATGACTCTATGAGAAGTGCCAACTGGGCTGTAGTGATATATTTTTATGAAAATCTGTTCATTCTAGGGGGGGAATGAAAAGTGTCACCATCAGTAGAAGGATCAGTATATAATATTTTTCATCGCTATATCTAAAAAAAAAAAAAAAAAAAAAAAGTATTCCCTATTTTGTTTCAAGACCCATATACAAAATTTAGACAATTTCTCATTTTCACCATTTTTCTTGAAAAAGACTGAATTCTTATTTTATCAAACTGTGAATTTGAGATGTACCAGAGACTTTGTTTATGCAGGCATTATATGCGTACAAGAAATGAGTGTACAACTACAAATACAATAGAACACTGGGCTTATATTCTAACATTTTCTTTCCCTTATTATCTTATTAATAAACCATTTCGATTATAATAAGAAATTTTTTTTTTTTGAAAAGGATTATAATAAGAATTAAAGTTGCACCATAGTACATCTTTGACAAATTTAAATTTAGAATACTTCTAGGGACACTTTCTAATTTCTATAGAGTCTTATTTACAAGATTCACAATTTTTGATTGATTATTCACAATTGCATAAGTTATTAAGTTGTTAATTTACTTGTAAAACTAAAATGTGTCTGTGCTACATACTGTCAATAATTTAACGTATCATTCACTCTAGTTTCTAAAAATGGACCTTTATACCATATTAGTCATTCATCAATCATCAGTATGAGAAAACAACACGTACGTATACTAATGTAAAACTATTGGTAATTTCCTTGGTAGACACCGTATGTAACAAGAACAGTATAAACCCATTATCAAAGGTCACTTACTATTCTTGAAAGATGACTTCGTTTTAAATATTGTCATCTAGCTTTGTTGCAATGACTCCTATTTTGTTTGTACATACAAAAGGAATAAGATTGGGCCTCCACACACCACACCACGCTAATTGCACAATATGGCCTCCACCTGTGTTGTGGTCCATTTTTGAATAATAATATTTTGTCTTGGAAAAGTATTGTTTGAAAATATTAATTACTCTATGTGAAAAGGAAAAATTCCCCCAATTGATTGGGGATGCTAATTGCAAATTTGCAACATGTTTGGAACTTTCGGACCCGCATTTTATTGATGGATATGCTTCTTTTAGGTCAAGGGTCAAGTCGTTCGTAAAATAGTATTGGCGGTTTGGATTTGAAATAGTCTAGATTTTGACCCAAGATATATGAACTAAGTAATGACACATTTCTATATTTTGGTGTTCTAAATAGTCATGGCTTCATGCTTTGGCTCCCTGTCAATTTTGACCAATTCTCTTAGAGTATTCACATTAGTAGAAAATTTTCTATTTATTTTAGTATAAAAACTTTTTTTTTTCTATTTTACATACTAATTTTTCAAAATGATCCATATCAGATTATCTATTTTATACTACATTTTATTAAAATATCAAAATTTTAATCTTTTTTAATTATTTTTCTTTCTTCACGCAACAATATTTGTTCTTCTTGAAACACACTTTACCACAACTAGTTTGAGTGTCAATTACTAATTAGATTACATGGGTCCACCAATTAAAACATTTCAATCACCAATTGATACCCAAATTTTTACATACTAATTTGACATTGATCACCAATTACATGGGTCTACCAATAACATTTTTTCTATTTTACATACTAATTTTTCAAAATGATCCATGTCAGATTATCTATTTTACACCACATTTCATTAAAATATCAATTTTAATTTTTTTTAATTGTTTCTCTTTCTTCACGCAACAATATTTGTTCTTCTTGGAACACACTTTACCACAACTAGTTTCAGTGTCAATTAGTAATTAGCTTACATGGGTCCACCAATTAAAACATTTTAATCACCAATTGATACCCAAATAAGTTGTGGCAAAGTATGTGCCCAAGGGTGTGTCCCTAGACTTATCTCACATGTCATAACTAATCTAGAGCCCACCAAACATGATTCAAATTTGAGTTCCTTCTTTCTTCCTTTTTTTTTTTAATAAAAAAAGAAAATTATTAATTATTTTAAACTAAGATCACCATAAATAAACCAAGTTATTTATGAATAGTTCTAGCTTGATTTGATTTTTTATTATTATTATATATATTTAGCAAATGAGTCAAAATCAAATATAAGAATATATTCATAAATAAGTTTTCGTGAATAATGGAACTCCATTTAAATATGCATACTTAAGATAGGATTGTGTAAGTTAATAAATAATTTATTAAGATATCAAATTGTAATTTGTAATTTATTAAAATATAAATACTTTGATACTTTAGTGAAAATTATATAAAATTTTTCAACAATACAAAATTGGGTGAATTTAATTTTGTTAGGACATATGTGATTTGATGTTAGAAACATATGTTAATATTTTATGTAATTGGCTAATTCTTTAACAAAATGCACGTTACTTATAATTTGGTAGATCTAGGATATGTTTAATGCTTCAAGAAATAAGGTTTCAAGTTTAAGTGCTAAAGCCATACAAGTCTGTCCAAGAATCAAGTGAGAAAGTGCAGGGTTTTAAAACTCGACAGCTAGCATCTATCGAGGTTTAAAAAGCTGTGAAGCCCGAAACTCAGCAGCTAGCTCGATAGATACCCTATCTATCGAGGTTTACGAAACTCAGTTTTTCAGAGCTATTTTTCATCCAATTCGTGAGTATGTGTTTAGGCTTTCTTTTCTCACAACCCCAAACATATATAAGGATTATTTTAAGGGCCGTGACAGCTGATGCAACTCAATGCAAAAGTTTTTCACAAGCATATTATAAATCGGAGACATATGCCCTAGTTTATTTTTCTCTTGAAGTAGCTACTGTGTTTGTACACCGTAGGGTTTTGTAACCAAGGAGTTTCTTGATTTTCATTGTGTGATGAATTGAAGAACTTTGCAGCCAACATCTTTCTCAAGTTGGTGATTAAGTCGCAACTAGGATCCACGCAATTGATTAGTCACGAACTGGGAGCTATGCATTAAAAGGAGAGATTGTCACTACATAACAAGTCCAATTGGGTATTGGAGTAAGGGTTCAACTATAGGTTGGTATAAGATACTGAGATTATCCTTTACTTGTAACTGCTTGTTTTGATAATAGTGGATTCTCGGGAGTGGTGACCTTAAAATTACTCGGTAGGGTTTTTGCCGTGTAGGTTTTCCCCATTCATAAACAAATCACCATGTTAATTTATTTTCTGCTGCATACTTAGTTTAATTGGTGATTTGTTTGTGCTACCATGCATCTTGCATGTTAATTTGATTAATTAATAAATTTGGCTAATTGATCAATTAATTCATCACAAGGGGTCAATAAATTCTTGACCTATTAAGTGGTATCAGAGTAAGCATACTCTGATTAGGTGTTAATTTTTACTGTGTGATCCACTGACCCTTATTGTCATGAATAGAGAACAGTATCTTATTATACCTCATTTATTTGATGACATTAACTATGCATACTGAAAAGTACGCATGAAAGTTTTCTTACAATCTTTAGATGAGAAAGTATGGCAAGCTGTGGAGATAGGTTGGACCAAGCCTATGGAAGCACCGGTCGTCTGGGATGGTGCTAAGATCAAGGTGGCAAACTTTAATAGCAGGGCACTGAATGCTCTATTCAGTGCAGTCACTAATGAAGAATTCAAGAAAATATCCTCCATTGAAACTGCTAAGTATGGACCATTTTCCAAACAACCTATGAAGGAACTAAGGCTGTCAAGGATTCAAAGTTTCAGAGGTTTACTACGAGCTTTGAAGAGATCAAAAGGATGAGTTGTTTGATGAGTTCTATGCCAAACTCAAGGACATAGTGAACTCATCCTTTAATCTTGGGGAAACTATTCTTGAACCCAAGATTGTCAGAAATGTGCTCAGATCTCTACCCGAGAGATTTCATGCCAAGATCATTGCCATTGAGGAATTAAAGGACATCGACAAAATTCCTTTGACTGAGTTGGTTGAAAATCTGCAGACCTATGAGTTGGGTTTGATGAGGATAGAAAAATTTAGCAAGAGCAAGAGCATGGCTTTGAAAGCCAAGAGCAGTGACACTGATGAGTCTTTAGATGACGAGGATTCTAAGAAGAAATCCTATATCACGAGGCAGTTCAAGAAGTTTATAAAGAATGCCAATGCGAAAGGATTTGACAAGGACTCAAAGCAATCTAGTTCTTCGCAATTCAAGAGTCAAGACAAAAGGAAGAAGGATGTTAGGGATGACGGTTAGTATACTGTTCCCTCAGGAACTAAGTGCTTTGGGTATCAAGGTTTTGGTCATATGAAACAAGAGTGCCTTACTTATCTCAAGACCATCGGAAAAAGTAAGGCATTTGTTGCAACCTTAAGTGACACTGAACCTGAGGATGATTCTGATAATGAGGATGATGGAATCCTAAATGCCTTTACTACCACTGTAAATCTTACTGAAGGGATTATTGAAGATGTGGATGAAAAAGAGGAATTGGTGGAGCCTAAGTTTGAGAAGATGGATGAATAAGATGACATTCACATAACCTATACAAAGTTATACAAGGTCTTCGAAAAGTATGAGAAGTTGTATAGGTTGGCCACCAAGAAGTTTAGTGATGTGGAGCTTGAGCGAGAAGAAATCTTTACAAAGTTTGATGAAGCCAATTAGACTATTGGAGCACTGAGATTTGAAAATAATTTCTTGGCTGAGAAGACCAAGAAGCTTAAGGCAAAACTGTTCTAAGTCAGAGTTAAGTTGGAGAGAACTTTAAGTGCTAAACTCGATGAGATGCTTAGTCTTCAGTTATCTACTTCTAATTGAACCGGTTTAGGGTATGATTTCTCTTCTCCTAGTATTACTTCTACTAGTACTATTGCTTTTGTTCCTTCTGTTAATAATATTGAAGCTGAAAACAGTGATGTTAAGAATGAATTAGCCGGTGAGAACGTTGACAAGAGTAAATTTATCTTAGGAGCAACCCCTAAGCTTGATAAGAAAGAAATTAAGAACTCTAAGACTAAGAAGGGAAATACTTAAAAACCCAAACAAAAAAAGCAACATCTCTGTCATCACTGTGGCGCAGTTGGACATATTCGACCTAATTGTTACAAGTGGTTAGCCACTTAAAAGAGTAACAGCATGATTGCGTCGAGAGATCAGTATCAGTTTCCATCCTCTTTTGCTCCTTTTGAAGATCTTTTTAGAGCCCTCATGTTTCTTTTAAACTTGAACGGTTTTAATTCTTCCCCCTCACCATCGGATCAAAGGTTTTCTAAACGGAAAGGTTTTTCCAAGGTGTGGAAGGAAAAGAGCTCCAAGCGATTCTATCACTTATTCTCTCTCTCCCCCCTCTTGTGTTTGTTTTGCATTACTTGTGTGTTTTGCTTTCATATTTTGAGTCAGTCTAGTTTTACGCATTACTTTGTTTAACTTGTTTTTGTTTGTTTTCTTTTCAGTTTTGGTTTTTTTTTTTTTCCTATAAAACTTTTTTAAAAAAAATTGAAAAATCAGAAAAATATAAAAACAGTGTGTACTTTTATACATTGGTACTTGTGTATCTTGGATGGCCATTGAAATAAAATTTTCTAAATTTTGTATCTTTTGTAGCTTAGATGAGCATCTCTATACATAACTAAGCAAGTGAGCTTTGTGCCTTGTGTCTATGATGAGTAAGATTAAGTAATCTCTTGTACTTAACGCTCGTATCACCCTTTTTGACGAGAAGGACTAGAAAATTCTAAGAGAAAAATATAAATAACTATTTCACCACTATTTCCTGCCAACCATGAAATGATATATGTATGTTTCGGCATAACAAAAGTGGAATATCAAATGCTTAACATAATTGAGTATTTCTTTTCTATCTCTTATATGCTCATGCATGGTTTGCTTAAAAGAAAAATATGCAAAGAAAATAAAAAGCAAAAAGATCAAAATACTTTATATATGATTACAAGCGTGTATTTTAGGAGATGTAGGAGTTATAGGATGTACCTTGAAGGTGATAGTCCCCATCAAACAGTTATGATTGTGTGTGAGTTAAAGTGATTTTCTCATATCTCAAATCATCATAACATGTAGATACTTATGCAATCTTGCGATGTTTTTCACACACAACACACAATATTCTTTGCTACTCTTGATACATGTGCAGGTACAATGTAATTTGACCATCACAAAGAATACTTGTGTAAATGTATACTCACTAAACTGTCTTAACTTTTTTTTTTTGAAATATAAAATTGGTTAGAAGTGTTTAGTGTGCATGTGTGTGTTTTGGATCCATGTGCTTAACATTTTTTTTCTTGTTGAGAGATGATTTTGAGAGCTTAAAATATTGTTTGGATCATTGGTTGTATAGCATGCTTGATTGCATTCATATTTGTATTCTTCTCTTCTTGAAAAACTTGTTTTAAGCAATCTCGGCAACTAGCTATCTATCGAGACTCTTCAGTTGCTTTTCATCACATTCTCCATACTTCTCGATAGCTACTTTGATCCATCGAGAAACCTTCTGGTTGCTCGATAGATTCTCGACAACAATCTCAATCCATCAAGATTCCTGTGTTGTGGACACCTCTCGATAGATATTGGATAGCTCTACGACAATTAAAAAATGACTTTTTAATGCTCGACATATCTCGATTTGTCGAGATTTATGCTGTTTCTATATATACGATCCTCACGATTTTTGTTCACTTCTCCCCGATCTCTCTCGACAATATCTGACTTCTTAACTTCTCTCTTTCATTCAAATTCATTTTCCCACTCAATTTTCGGTCTCTAATTCTTCTTCTCTCTCTGGTATGACTCTTTTTCATTCCTTAATCATGCATTTTCATATCTTTTGACCTAAAATTTGGGGTTTTTGGGAAATGTTTGGGATTCTTCAAATTGTTGAGATTTTTGAAAAAAATTTGGGTTGGGTTGGGTTGGGTTTGTGTTCAAGTGATGTAAAATCATCATACATCGCATTTCATGAGCATTTTAACTATATTGTCATGCATTTTAGATGTGTGCTATATATGTTGTCTTGTTGTTTGCTGGTAGGTTTAGATTGGGCTAAGCCTATGATGTATTTACATTTGTACGTCATATGCTCATGCATTTTCATGCATACGTACCTTCATTTTCTTATATTCTTATATACTACTATATTGGTACTTTTCTGATTCTCTCTCTCTCTCTCTCTCTCTCTCTCTCTCTCTCTCTCTTACGTTAGTTTGCTTCTATGGCACCTAAATGCAAATCTACTTCGTCCTAGAACCTTCTGCGTTCTGGGGCATCTTCTTCCTCTGACCCTACACCATTTTTTGTCCGATTCCGTGATGAAAAGGCCAATTCGGACTTCTCAGAGAACTTTTGTAGACGAGGCATTCATTCGAAACGCCATGTCGTTCTGTCGGACTTTTCTGACACTGACCTACCCACTGTCATTCACAGTAGAGGTTGAGAGCCACTTTCTGGCATTCCGGTCGCATGTCCCTTTGTGATCATACAGGAGTTTTACTATAATATGCATGGAATCGATACTTCAATACCTCATTTCTTCTCTCTTGTTCGAGGTACGTGCATTGTAGTTACTCTGGAGGTTGTCTTCGAGGTACTACACGTCCTTAGGATAACGTATCCTAATTACCCTGGCTATGAGCATTTGAGGACAGTATCCAAAGATGAACTATCGTCTCGCTTTTGTGAAACAACTTCATCTTGGGGTGACCGTCAAAACACCCCTTACTCGGGCTTTGCAAAAGGTCCGAGGTTTCTTAACATGGTGATGACATTTGTTCTTCATCCTTTGTCTCACTATAACTTTATTACAGAGTCTCGTGCGTGCTTGATTTTTGTTATTCCTCTTAGAGGATATCTCTATTGACTTTCCTTCTCACTTCATCCTATCCCTCATATATTTCTATAGGGATACGACGAACTGTGATAAGCTCATTTTTCTTTGGCTATTACTTGGATTCTTCACCATTTTTTCATTCCCTTTCCCGTTTCTCCTTATTTTTCCATAATGGACCATAGATGCTGCTACTGTTCGACAGAGTGAGGTACAACTCAAACTGCGGCGGCCCCAGACACAGACAACAGCTCCTCCCACTTCTTATGCTCCTTCCACATCCACACCTTCTTCCTCAATGGGTGGTGTGACCCTCAAGACAGTCATGGCGTAGCTATAGTGCATGGATGCTCACCTTGACCCACTCAGTGATGAGTTGTGTTAGGTGAACACTCGTATCAGTCGTATTGCTAGACGGCAGGCTCACCTTGGTGGCTCCGTGGCGTCTCCCTCTCTTTCTCCTGAGGCATCCAAGGACGATGACGATGACTTTAACGAAGATGATGAGGATGGGGATGCTAGCTCACCCAGTGATGATGAGATGTCTACTTGATATACTTACCCTTTGTCACTCGTGACAAAAAGGGGAAGTAGTTTTGAGATGAGAGTAGTCATACTACTTATAAGGGGAGGGTTAGTATAGGAGATTTTTGTTAGAGGGAGTGTTCATATTATTTGAGGGATGTAGTAAGGATTCTTATATCTTTTATTTTGTTTTTATTTTAGATACATTATTTAATTGTATATTGGTCTTGTGACAACTTGACATACATTGTACTTACATTTGGTTTATATATTGATGTATGTTATTCACTTATCTCTTCATGTGTTGTTTCTTTTCTTTCTTTATACACATGTTTCTTATATCTTGTATGTAATCTTATATTTCTGTTTCACACTAAGATGCCTTAATGAGTTTTGTTTAAAGTGTTTCAGAAATGCAAGTTATCAAAGACTTCTTACCATAAACTCTCTTTTTGCAAAAAATTTCAAGAGTTTATGTTAGGATAGATTTTATTGTATTTAACAAGTGAATATGAGTTGAGTAATTTATGACTTCTCTGATATGTTTATTTGTTTGTTGTGGTTTTGTCACGGATTGTCAAAGAGGGAGATTGTTAGGACATATGTGATTTGATGTTAGAAATATATGTCAATATTTTATGTAATTGGCTAATCTTTTGACAAAACGCACTTTACTTGTAATTGGGTAGATCTAGGATGTGTTTAATGCTTCAAGGAACAAGGTTTCAAGTTCAAATGTTAAAGTCATACAAGTCTGTCCAAGAATCAAGTGAGTCCAAAAATCAAGTGAGAAAGTGCAGAATTTTAAAGCTCTATAGCTAACATCTATCGAGGTTTAAAAAGTTGTGAAGCCCGAAGCTCGATAGATATCCTATCTGTCGAGGCTTATGAAACTTAATTTTTCAGAGCTGTTTTTCATCCAATTCGTGAGTATGTGTTTAGACTTTCTTTTCTCACAACCCTAAACATATATAAGGATTGTTTTAGGGTCGTCACAGCTGATGCAACTCAATGCAAAAGTTTTTCACAAGCATATTGTGAACCGGAGATATATGTCCTAATTCATATTTCTCTTGAAGAAATTGTTGTGTTTGTACACCGTAGAGTTTTGTGACTAAGGAACTTCTTGATTTTCATCGTGTGATGAATTAAAAAACATTGCAGCCAACATCTTTCTCAAGTTGGTGATTAAGTCGCGTTCTGAGATCCGCGCAATTGGTTAGTCACGTATTGGGAGTTGTGTATTAAAAGGAAAGATTGTTACTACAAAACAAGTCTAATTGGGTATTTGGGTACGAGTTCAACTGTAGGTTGGTATAAGGTACTGGAATTCCTTTATTTATAACTGGTTGTTTTGATAATAATGGATTCTCGGGAGTGGTGATCATAAAATCACTCGATGAGGTTTTTGCCGTGTAGGTTTTCCCCATGCATAAACAAATCACCATGTCAATTTATTTTCCGCTGCATACTTAGTTTAATTAGTGATTTGTTTGTGCTACCACGCATTTGGCATGTTAATTTGATTAATTAATAAACTTAGCTAATTAATTAATTAATTAATTCATCGCAAGGGGTCAATATATTCTTGGCTTATCAAATTTTTGTAAGTTCATAGACAAAAATCATTTTATATAATTAACTCAAATAATTTAATTTTAACTATAATTATTTATTGATGATTGGTATAGATTTATGAAAATGTAACAAATTTTAGTCATAGTTTTTACCATTTATGAGGAAAGAACAAGTTAATCAAGTAACTCTTGAAATACATATATTTATTTAAAAAGAAAATAAATAAAATTTAAACATATAATCAAACTTAATAACGCGTTTGAGCCCAAGTTTTACATGCGTTCGAGAGAAAAAAAAAAAATCCTACACTTTTAATAATCGAGTTGACTTGTTTACAGGTGTATCTATAACTTCCCCACAGCAGTTTATAGTTGAATAGGAACGATTATCTAGAACTTTAAAGAGTGAAAGAGAGGGTTTCTTCCTATTTTCTCGGAGCGTCCCTGGTCTTTTGGTGTAACTAGTCGTTCCTTAAACCACTTTAGGCTAATTTAAGACTATATCAAAAACATAATCAACCTCCAATACTGTTGTAGCTTGAGTAGCCAAATGAATAAACAATAGGACTGAGCCCTCACCGAATGAAAATTTCATGGCTACGTACCCAATACCATATTGCTCACAGTTCCCAAAGAAAGAGAATATAACAAATTTTGAATTTTAATCTCTTATAATATCACATATAATACTGTGATTTTGAGTAGTTTTCTGTTTGGTCAACTGGAGTCTGGACTTCTGGATCCTATGAGAACAGAAGTATTAATTCAATCTATTCTCAAACCCTGTATCTCTTTATCTATAGAAATTTAAAAAAAAAAAAACTTATATCTCTATCTTACCTTAAATTAATCTTCTTATCCTAATTTTAGTTAAGCCCTCTCTGTCTCCCTTCCCTTAAATTAATCCTCTTATCCTGATGTTTGGTGTAATCTGTTGTAAGTCTCAGTCTCATAAACATGAAGTCTCTTGTAATAAGTTAATTAACTTACACTTATATTTTAAACTTTAAAAATACAAAAAAATTAGCAACCAAAACAAAAATAATGCCTAAGCATTAGAAATAAATGCTTTAGTAATTGCCTCAATAGACTTTTTGAAAGCGAAATGACGTTATTTTTTTTGTTCTTAATTGAAAAGGGGAGTTCACACATGTGACTATTAAGCGATACGGCGTTTAATACCGGTACAAGAAAATAATTAACAAATGAAAAATCAATCTCCGATGGCATCTAATGTCACTTTATATTGGGGTTCTCTATGTATGAAAAGGAGAAAAAGTATGAAAGGCCGCAGTGGATTCAGTTTGAAGTTACTTTCATATGTTTAAGCTGTCCTAGTTTTCAACAAAGTAGAATGATATCAATAGAATTGACATACAGATTATCTTTAATCAGACCTTCAAATGAAAATGAAAATTTTTAATTTATGTTGTTAAAATAATTGTTCTCCTATTAAATAAAAGAAGACGTGCTAACTCTATACTTGCTTCTTTGTCGATTTGTGAGTGTTGTGATGGTTTAACCCATTACTTAGTATATCTTGAAATGTGCAAGTTTCTCAATCAACACACAGTGACAAAGAAATGACCATCTACAACTTGTAATTTTAATTACTTCAACCTACTCTTTGAAGCAATTCTTTTTCTTTTTCTTTTTTGAGATGTACTTCAAGCAATTCTCATGGGCCTACTACATACAAAAAAAAGAACAAGATTGATGAAAAATCCCAGTCTTTTAAAGTGTCATAGGCACAGTGTCAGGCTCTCTTTTTCTAATTTATTTTTCATTGTCCTTGTAAAATTCGACAACATTGATAACCCCAGAATCAAATACTAGCACATTCCTTGCTGTTTTGAGTTGAATGAGAAATTCTCTCGTTTATTTGAGTTGAATACTAGTACATTCCTAATGCATCAAACGTAATATTTCTTTCTCTTCCACCATATATACAATTGGCTGAACCAAAACACATATATTGATACAACCAATTAATAGAAACAGAAATTAAGTAATTAATGCTGATGATTGCCTGTCGTTTTCACTAAACTCATATACCCAAAATCCTTATGTACAAATCCTATAAGAGGGAGATCTGTTCCCATAGGAGTGAATAAATTCTCCAAATCCTACCATACCCAAAAAGAAAGAAAGAAAGAAGAAAAGTAGAACATAATATAAAACAAAGGTATTGAGGCTATTAATATTTATATATTAATATATAAGTCTATGATCAAGAAACAGCAACCCCATCTCTATTGTTATTCATCATGCAAAATCTGCTAGGCTTGGGCTGGAAATTCCTTCTCCTTTGGAGATCATGGCTGGAGGGCTTGATAATTTGGAGGAGAAATGCCTTCAATGAGTTTGCCTTCGCAATCACAGCCAATTCCCATTGGCTACGCGAAACACGGACCATTCGTCGTGATAAGGGCTTGTTGTGGTGGGGATGGGGATTCCGGTGAATACTGCACCGGAATGAGCCAGGGTGGGTGGTGGGTGAACACAAACATGTACGTGTTTGTGTTTGGGTTTGGGTTAGGGACTTTGGATGAGGAGATGCATTTTTTGAGGCCATGGAATAGCTTATTTACTCCTAACTCCTCTCTTCAATGTGGCAAACTGAAAAGAGGTCTGGAATTGTGGGCATTTTTATAGCTTCTTTTGGTATCTCTAATTACTTCAATGACCTTTTTGCTTATAGGTAATTACAACTTTTTATTATTAAAAAAAAAATAAATAAATAAAAAGGAATGGAATTATAGGGTGAGTTCCAATTGGTTAGAATTGAACAGCATTACCAAGTTACCCTTGTTGCACTTTTAACTCTAATTAACTTTGGAAGGACAAAAGAGTACGTGCAAGGTTGCCAAATTAATCATTTTGGTATGTTATAAGAAGTAACCTTTTTTGTTCTGTTTTTTGTTTTTAGAAAATTACAAGAAGTTACCTGGAAAAGAGCAAGGACTATTTTTACAGGACAACATGAGAATTAAATAGTGACTATATTTTCCTGTTTACATTGTCACTGTTTGATTAATTGTGACTATGTTTCCTATTTAGAAATTTCTCTTTTTGGCCCATTGACATTGACCCTGCTCCTCATCAAGGAAGGTTATGTGTGCCTTTCCCATAATGTCTTCTTCCTTTTTCATTTTTCAGACACTGCTATTATGTTGCTGATGCCTTTCAGTAAGAAAGGTACCAATTAAAATCCAGTTTGGCATGCATATAGTTATATAAAATGATGATATTAAATATCAAATATTTATTTTAGTTCTGAGTTCCGATTAGCTTAACTGGTAAAGTTTTTGATGGTCGAATAAGAAATCTAGGGTTTAATTCCCACCTATACCAAAATTGATTGGTGTTTTGGTCCGATGATAAAAAACTATCATCAAGAGCGTACGTCATAGGTTGAAATTCTCTAAAAAAAATATTTATTTTAGTTTTTATGTGGAAATACATGATATCAATGTATTATAACCAAATATTATTTTATTATATTAAACTATTCAGGGGGTGGGGAAGAAAGAAATGTTTGTGTAAGTTGTTGCAAAATAGTGTTTTGAGTTTAAAATGAGCGTTTGTAAAAAAATTATGAGTTGTTATTGTAAAACGGAGTTTTGGATTTTAAAAACACGCTTTTAGGCTCCTGAAACGCCTAACCAAACGAATCCTATGTAGTGCAAGAGAGATAGAGCGAGGATTAGGCTTGTTCAATATTGGACCCTTCATGACGGTTTGATGCTTGCTATTCAAGTGGGTATTAGCTTTCTAGAAGTCTAACTTGATGCAAAAATTGTTGGTGACCTTATCAATTCTTGGTCAAATAATAACAGGGCTTATCCCCCTCTCCTAAATGATTGCAAGTCCTTGCTAACCAGACTTCAACAAATGAAAATGAGCCATGTCTTTTGAGAAGCAAATAAATGTGCAAATGTTCTCACCAAGAGGGGTTGTTCCCTACAAGAGGATTTTGTTGTATTTAATTAGCCACCATTTGTTGAACTCTCTAATACTCTAAGCTCTGATGCTTTTGGTTTGTACTATAACTGGTTTTTTGCCGCTACTTTGCCCAGTTTGGCTTAGCTGTTGTCTCAATAAATTATCCTTTTACCCAAAAAAAAATATTGGGCCATAGCATTTTTTTCTCCGATCATTTGTATCTTAGCCCTAAACCCTTGATCCCTTATAATGTGTCAAGTTAAAAGAAGACTCATGCACCCACGAAGCTTACAAGCCTAAACCTAGCAAAATTGGAATTGGATCCAAGCCTAGACTCGATAACCTGTTCAAATCCAAATGGAAAAAATAGGGTATTGTTCATAGAAATAGCAACTTATTTTAATTTCATAAGTTTATAATTCGAAACCGGTCAGGTTAGACCCTTACCTGACCCACTCATCAAGCCTTTATTATAAAATTTTAAACTTAAATTTTTTTTTTTTATTGACTCATTTTCAATCAATGGTAAAGCTAGAAAATTTCTTCAGAAGAGGCCAAGCTAAATATAAAAAATAAAAAAACCAAAGAATAACCTATATACACACAAAATATGTTTGTAACATAATTTAATAAATGCTATTTTCTTGCATATAACAAAGTGTGCGTGTGTATTTTTATATATAATTAATAAAAACTAAAAAAGATTTTTAACTCCCTAACCATGAAATCAAAATTTATTGTTTCTTCTAAAAGGAAAAAAAAAATCATATATCTAATTTTCTAAATGGAAAAATTAAAAAAAAATGTTTTTATTGAAAAGATTTACTTACATATTTCTAGAATATACTATTATGGTATAAGAGTAATTAGATGAAAGAAATAGTGTATTAATAATGTAAGGATACAATTCGTAACGAACCGTAACAGTATTGAGTTCGCACATAAAAAGGCCCAAACAATATCATTTGTAGAGCGTGGGTTTGAAAGGCTAGGCCTTAATCACCAGGCGGTGAGTCTTTTCGTGGTGTTCATATGAGGTTAAGTCATTTTCGCCTTAGGAGTCTTTCTCCTGGAGGCGGGCTAGGAGGTTCTGGTTTTTGGCCATTTTTCCCAGCCCCCTCCTTGGCGCACTCACCTTTCCATTATATGGTCCTTCTTGGTCGATCTTAGCCCTCCACTTGTTGGCCAGGCAGGTGCTTACTTCTGTACCCATCCCATCAACCGTCCCCTCTTACTTTCTGTTAGTTGAGAAGATCGAAGTTACACCGTCCAAGCGTCTTTTCTCATTAACCGAATCTGGACGTTGGCAGGTGCATTTAATATGGAGGGGACGCATTTTCCTTGATCCAATTTTGCACCCTACTTCCCTGTGGGCCCCATTCCACTCACATCCCTTTCAGGGGGCTGTTTGGGGATAGCCTTCACAGAGACGTTGATCTTCCCATTGAAGTCCTGGAGTGCCGAGGACAGGGTAGTCCTCAGCCGTTCCTCCTGACACCCCGGCCTTCGATCATTCGTCCTCGGCACCCGACCTCCTCGGCACGGGCCCTAGGCCCAGATAGGGTTTGGGTCGGATTGTAAACTTCTCGGACCCACAAATAATATATACTTTTTTCCACTTTTATGAAATACATTCTATACACTTTGAATTAATGAGTTATTTATGATATAAGAGTAATTAGAGAGAAAAAAAATGATGCACTAGGCATCTAAATAAATGTGTTACATTTTCTCCAAAAAAAAAAAAAGTGTTAAATGTTTATACTTTTTAGTAAAAATCTAGGGAGCCATTATTTAAACTTATATATATATATATATATATATGAAAGTTTAAATCTATTGTATTCTCTCCTGATAATAACTCTTTATTATCAAATTAAGATACCAATCGGTTTTTGGTGTAGAAGGAAATTAAATCTCAGATCTCTTATTCAACTATCAAAATTTTTACCAGTTAAACTAATTGGAGCCCACCAAAAATATAAGAGGGAGAAGCAATTTTTGAAAAGTCAATGGGGGGCCATAGCCCCCCTAGCCCCTGTTTCCAATGTAGGTTTTTGTATACCATAGCTATATTAAATTTTCTATATTGTAGCTGAAAATCTTAATGGCATTACTCATCATCTTGACAAGAAATCTCAAATATAAATGTTTTTAGTATCTTATCCACTACTAACACTGAGCGGTTTTTTCATAAGTTTGCTATAGATTTCCTTAGTAATTATTTCTAAACCTAACATTTTGTATTTTATTCTAAAGTTGTTTTTAACTTTTTACCTTATTTGCTTATGTAAAGTTTTTTAAAATGCTCAAAATTTTTCAGTATAACTATAATTTTGCCAACTTTCAAAAAAAAAAAAAAAAAAAAAATTCCAACAAAAAAGTTAATCCTAAAGCACATTTAGTTTATAAGTAATTTTATTTCAATTTTCATGTATAAGATGCACACACATTTTCTTTTCTACTCTTGTGAAATCAATTATTAAACTAGTATATTATTAGAATTAAGGGCCCGTTTGGTAATGTTGTTCTAACAACATTATTTAAGTGTTGTAAAATACGTATAGGTGAAAAAATGTTATGGAAATACGTGTTGTATTGTTTAAACAACGAAAATTGTTGTTTAAACAACATGTAAGGTTAAATTTATTCAATCATGTGTTGACTTTATTCCGTACTAAATTTATTTGCAATTCAGCAATTAGATACCTTGTATTTAGGTGGGAATCATGTAAGGATTGTGTGTGAGAGAGTGTGAAGAATTCAAGTGTGTGTGCAATCAAGAGCATTCTCGCGACTGGAACTTATGACTAATGACTCACAAAGTGCCACACGTGTGAATTATGTAGGAAGTTGAAGGGTTATAATAGCTGGAACACTACAGGACAAAAATGACAGTTTTGCCAGTTAGTTACTTTGCGACTAGAACTCGCGACTTGTCCCAGTCGCAAGTGAGTCACCAGAACCCCCTATTTTGCAGAAAAATGACTGTTCACATCCCTCACATACCCCTATTATAAATACCCTTATACTCACGAAATGTAGAGAGTTTTTAGAGAGAATTTTGAGAGAGAAACCCCAGAGAACAATAAGATTGATTTATCCACAATCTTATATACATTTGGCTCTTCAAATTCTTCTACTCTCACCCTCTTCATTGATATACCCTTGAGAGGAGCTTTAGCCAAATCCTTACCTCACTATATTCATATCAATGAGAAGGTTAATTTGGTGCTTGGGAAGTAGTTCAAGGAGGACCAATTTATTTGGTTGATGCAATGGGCTTATTGCAGGATCCAGTAAGCTAGAGAAGACAATGTTAGGCTTAACCTTGTTGGAGTAAGAAACTTGGAGGATTTAGATATATTAGGTAGATTAGGCTTGGAGGGTCTATTACTATTCATATATCTCAACTAATTTTCTAATGAATCATTTCACTGTTTGGAGGGCGGCGGAAAGGTTTTTTTATCAAGTTCTTCGGTTTCCTCTTCGATAACACATGCTGGTGTTATCTTATGTTTGCATCTCTCTAACCTTTACTCTTTGCTTTTAATTACTATTGTGTTGTGATTAAATTATGGCTTAGAGTGGTTTGATTGTTTGGGTATAGCTTATATTTATCATTCCGCACATAAATTGTTTGAATATAAGCTTGTGTTGGTATTTTTGAAATTGGGAGTCTAAACATTCATTAGTATTTTACACACCAAGTGAACTTTCACAACATAACCAAACACCCCCTAAATATCAAATTAACTTTTATCTTTTAGTGATTTTTTTATTTGTATTGAACGAAATATGGAAAAGAAAATGTCAAAATGTATGTTATTATTATTGTTTTTTTTGGGTATGCGAAAAAATAGAGGTCATACCAGGTTGACCCAACCCTGGCAACCCATCAGAGTTCTAATCCAAACCTAATATGAAGTTCTAAAATAAATTCAATCGACTCAATCCCTGATACAATAAAACCAAATCCATTTGCCTGGTCTATACAAGCAAGGACGTTGCCAATTCCCCCCCCCCCCCCCCCCCCCACCCCACCTTTAAAAAAAAAAAAAAATACTAGTGTGTGTATATGTACATAGAGGTACTAATTTTAACAATTTGGTTCAATAAAATTATACTTGATCACCTCTTAACAATATTGTTGATCTTTTTAATGGCCATAAAAAAATTTATAGATTCAAAATCTAAAAAAAAAAAAAAAAAAAAAAAAAAAAATTAGCCCAACAACAAAAATTACCAATAGCAATGCTAAAAAATAGTTAAACCCAATATACCAATTTTACCTGAACAAACAACACGACCTAACAACAATTCTCATTTGTTCCTTAGTCGTTACCCATCAGCAACACATGTCAAGTTCCCTTTTTTGTAAATAATTGCATTGTAATGTATTAAAAAATAATGATTTTGTGTCTTTATCTTTGTTGATGGGTTTTTAATACTAAATGAATATTTATTAGAAGTTTCATAGTTTTTCTTTTTGTATGTTTATCAAGGGAGTCAATCTTGTATCGGAATCTATACCGATTTGACCAGTGGAATGATATATTTCGATACCGATCAATATCGGTATACCGTTTCGAGTTTACCGTTATTTTTTATATTTATAAATATATATATATATATATATTTATATTTATATTTATATTTATATATGTATGTATGTATGTGTGTGTATTATAATAAATATAAAAGTTTACCATAAAACATTACCTCAATTCAAAACAAATTATTCATAGTTTTAGACTTTAGCATCAATTAAAAGAAAAAAGAAAAAAAAAAACACAATATAAAAAATAGAAAGTTTAATTGTTCATAGTTTTTTTTTTTTTGAGAGAAATTGTTCATAGTTTTAGACTTTAGCATCAATTAAAAGAAAAAAGAAAAAAAAAAAAACACAATATAAAAAAATAGAAAGTTTAATTGTTCATTGCACATTAAGAAAATAAATAATACTAATAAGTTAATGCAAATAAGTAACCATTTCACCTTTACAAAAATTCAAAAATTACAGAAATAAAAAAGAAATTTTTTTCTGTACCAATTGGTACAGTCGGTATCGGTATGGTATCGATTACATTGGTGTTTATACTTTTGCCTTCTAAACTTTAAGTTCTGGCTTCATTCCTGCATATAAGTGTACAACAACAAAGCATGATAGTGTGTGAACTTTTTCGCTAATATTGTAAATCCCAATGTACTCAAACTTCCTAACCCAATCACAGTCCAATTTTTTTTGAGTAAAAAAAGAAAGGCATTAAAATTAGCTATTAAATGATAATCAAGGTATTAAAAAAAAAAAAGTGATATAATTAGTTAGAACGTGTTAAAAAAATAAATATCCGATCTTTTTTTACTTTTTGAGAATCTAATGTCCAATCCTAATTAAGCCCTGAGTTTATTATCTTTTTTTTTTTTTTTTTTTTTTTTTGAGTTTATTATCTTAGTTCCGGTTCATTGTATTTTTATTTTTATTTTTTTATTGCTGAGACCGGTTCATTATATTAGGATATGCTCGTAATACAAATAAAATAGTTATAATCTTCTTCTTAGTAATCTTGTAGTGTAAGTAAAATAAACTTAAGATTAATCAAAGTGTTGGAATAAATTTTAGTTTATTCTATATACTCTTCAATAGGTCTCCGTGGCAAATAAGTTTATTATAGTAAAATATGTAATCTTCAAGAACTTTCCAGTGTGAAGCTAGACCATCAAATGCCCAAACCACATTAAATCTATTGTGTTCCTTTTCTCTTGTTTGTTTGTTTGTTTGTTTTTTTTTTTTTTTTTTTTTTTTTTTTTTTTTGTTTTGTTTTTTTTCATGGAATCAATCTTTTCAATATGATTTTAGACCATTGTTTCAAACAATAATTAATATATAAAAAAGAAGTGGTACCAGAATTTGATTGCTATAGTCTTTGGCCTTTTCGTTTATACAAGCCGCCCCCTAGTCCCTACACTTAAGTCGGTCGGTGTGGGGGCAAGAGTCCATAAATGGAGCTTCCACTCAATCTTCTAAGCTTGTAAAACCTCACAAATATGTCAACACGTTATGAAGTCGGCATTTGTGAAGAAACAAAAAAATTTGCACCTTCTCATCATCTAGGACGATAAAGACAGCTTAACAACATTTAGATTTTGGTTGGAAACAAAACATATTGGTGAAACTGTCACATAAACTTGTTTATGGACTCCATTTTTAGTGTCACAAAAACAAAATATTGACGATAGAATAGAGTGTAAAACGAAACCACGTTTATGGGCTTTATACAATTGTCTTTTAGGTTCTAGCATATTGTGGCTTTTATATCCTAAATTGTGTCTTCCACTAGAAGAACCACATGTGTGTGTGTGTGTGTTGAAGAGTCGTTGGCTGTTTTTCATTATTAAACTTCATTGATGTTGATTGATGGTAACAATTACATACATTATGCAAAGTGCATAATAAGATACTTTATTTATGTAGACTAAATTGGTAGTATTATACTTTCTTCCACCTTCAAATATTGTGGGTATTGGTCAAGGGTGGAAATTGAATGTGGGAGAGCCTATGATTGAGTGGTCTAGACTAGAGCTTGTCATTAGTCAATGATTTTGGGATTCTTTGCCTTGATAGGGTGGCCTAGACTTTAGAGATTGTGATTAGTCAAGGATTATAGGATTCTTTACCTTGAATAATATTTGATGTCAAATTGTTTTTTCACATGTGGAAGATGTCTAATCTGGCTATGCTAAAAAATATTAAGCCTCCGTGAGGACCAATACATTTTTCTCATAATTCTTTAAGCCGTGAGCTATCAGCTATGTATAGTAAAGGACCCCAATCTTGAATGCTCTGGGAATTTCTGGAGTGATGCTTTGCTCGAGGGCCTAAGAATTTGGTGCCAAACCTACGGTTTAATAGCTCAAAATGCGTATGATGATTGCTCCAACTCTGCTCAGAAGAGCTCGCCAAGTGATAATCATAGGGACTGGATAATGATAGTGTTGAAAATAAGTAATGCAGGAAATCCACACACGCACACAAATAATGTTAATAATAGTAACAATGACGCCAAACTTGGTTGTAACAATGACACTATAACTTCCATTAAAAAAATTAATATGATTATATATTTTAATATTTTAACTATTGGATTAGATTATTTGTTTATTATATTCTTAATATGAATGTCAATTTTCATATCAATCGAATGTTGTTTACTGATCTATCCATAAACTTATTCTTTATGCATAATTTTATATTATAAAAACTTGAAATTTAAATATTTGATTGATGACATAGCTAATGATCTTTGATTGTCTGAAAATTTTGCAAACATAGAGGATATAAGAAGAATATGCTATCCAATGGTAGATTCTTCAAAATTAATATTCAATAAAAAGATATTGAGATGGACCAAACGGCTATTATTTAATTAGAAAAATGCCATTTTTTTTTCCATTACATAATGTGATTCTAAATAAATAAAATCCACTATTTGTTTCTACTCTAAAAAAAAAAAAAAAATTATATAATTTTTTATTTTTAGTTTTTGAATTTTAAACCTCCAAAGGATCATGCATTTGGCCTAGCTTATTTATCTATTTCTTTTTAAAGTTTCATCACTCTTCTTTACATAAAATTTGTTTTTATCCAAAAAAATAAATTAATGAATTTAAGCTTACCAAATACACATTCATATCAGTCTGAATCCTGATTACCTAAATACCAAAAATCCTTGTAGTTTAACACTTTTTGTGTTTTCAAGTTTTTCAAATTTTTCCATCCTGTTATAACTTGCAACGATCGAATTATCAAAATAAATAAATAAAAAGAGGCTTCGAAGGAATAAAAACTCGCCCATCAATATAGACATACCATGATATGACATAGTATATGCTGAATGGATCAGCATCAATTCTTGGCTTCCCATTTAAGAACTAGTCACAAACTCACAGCCACCAGGCACACGTTATAATGACTTGAAAAATGTTTCTCCTGTGCATAATTTTTTAAGAACTGAAATTCAACATGTCCATTAAATGAAAGTTGGAAGATTCATAGTTGACCACTTATGATTGAATTAGTGGTAGACTAAAGACTGCAGAGACTAGAACATACATATACCCAAGTGAGCAACTTAGGCAATCTAGAAGCACTAGCTGCTGAGCCAGGCTTTTTGGGTGATGACCATTACCCTCTCCCAAATGATGGTGGGCACCATCAAGAGGATAGCATTAATTGTAGTATCGTACTATAGGAAAAAGGAGATTGCAACTTTGCAAGAATTGAGGTTTATCTTGTGATTTTAGTATACAACATAAATTCAAGAAAAGAAGCAAATGATCTACAATTCCTACAGTTTGATTACTCAAGCAAAGGTTGCCAAGGATATTGTATAGCAAGCACTTTACGATGCTTTCAACAAGGACATCTAGAGATTGTTTGGTTAGAGGAAAAAAGTGCGATTTTCTGTATTTATTTTCAGTTTTTTGTAAGCTCCCTGCCAAAAAAAAAAAGGCTTGGTTTACTACTAAGTTTTCATTTTTAATGTCCTAAAAATTGGATTTGAGTTCTAAAAATGAAAAACGAATTTTGGGCGTCTTCAGATGCACTAATACAATGGCATTTTCATTGTTTGGTGAAAACTGACTGGAACCTACTTTCTAAACTGAAAAGTGTCTAGCTCAAGTCCACTCAATTAGACTTTGATTTAACGAGAATTAAAAGAGAGCCAACGGCTCTTTCTGGTGGGACTACCTTCATTGAAGAAAACACAGATATTTTCTCCATTCTCACCATCTACTCTTATCTCTCTTGGGCTCTCTTCTCCCTTGCTCTCTCTCTCTCTCTCTCCAATGGCTATGTGTTCTTGATGTTTGTTTTGTTTGGGTTATGGGTTGAATTTTAGTGAGTTTCTAAGGGTTATTCGGCTTTCCTCATGGGTTCTTTGGCAGTGGATCTCAAAGGGAAGATCAATGGATCTTGGGTCTGTAAGATTTCTGTTAAGCAAGTGGGATTTCAGGTTTTAGTGGGCCTTTCTTTTTGTGATTTTCCTATTAAAATAGAGAACAATAGCCCAACAGTTAAAGGGTGTATTTCATAATCAAATTATATATTCAAATCAGGTTTCAAAACAAACTCACGTGTGAAAATGGGTTTTTTCTTTTTTTCTATATTTAGATTCTGGATTTATATACTGAGAAGTGAAAATGAAAAGTGAATACACAATTTTTAAAAACCAAACAGCCTCCTTAAGGTTCAAATCCCACGAACCCAACTATTGAATTAAATAAAAAAAATAAAAAAAGGTGCTGGCAATGGTTAATTATGGTAATCAAAGAGCTTCCCAAGAGACTTCAAATGAAAATATGGTATTTTAAAGCCCATATGCAGAACAATGCATACTTCGGTTTCATAAATATTGCAAAATGACAGGCCAGTTAATACTCGGAAAAGGGTCATACACAGTATTACCGCCTCAGTATTACCGCCTGAAATTGGGAGGGATTATTTCCTCACCTGGCTTCTGAACACACTGTTGCTCAATACTCTTGCACCCACCATTGGTTCAAGCTTACAAGACTTGCAACCAAAATGCAAACATTATCTGCTCTATGTGAACATTTTCTAGCTTGAAACTTCAAAGTAAAAATTTCCTGAGTTTAAAGCGTCATAGGCTCATAGCTCATAAGTGAGCCAAAACATACCATATATCCTTGAAGGCTGCGGCTATCAAATATCAATACAAATACCTACACTCACATAATCAACAAACTACGGATCACTACCATAATGTACAGATGTTTTATACGGCTCCAATATACATAAGAACTTCTTCACCTAACAAGGATAATTAGATTAGAAGAACTCTATGTAGCCTTGCCTTCGAAGCCCATGGCTCTACTATCCCTGGACTTAGTATATACACGATGACGTCGCTCTCTTGCATAAATAACCCAGAAGATCAATGAGAACATTACAGATGCAGATACCAATACTAACCCAACATAGATCCATTTGCTATATTTTCGCAGTCCAGGACAATGGTCTCTATCAATGTCTGTGAACGTGGTCCGCACAAATGTGCAGTCTTCCAGATCAACCAGGAACTGAGTATAATGATACAAACCATAGCTCACATTTACAGCAGCCACCATCTGGCTGTAGTACGTGGGGGTCAACCGGCCAGTTGTGGTACAAATATCAGATGCTGAAACTTGACAAACATAATTCTTCCACACCTGATTGAAACAAGGGTTGGAAGTTTGATTAATTCTACATTCACCAAACACTGATATGTGTGAAGGACAAGGAGATAAGTTTTGGACACGTGAGAGAAGCAAAGGGACATTTTGAGAAAGATATTCTCACAAATTTATCGATCAGCCCCTATATATAAGTACTTCAATCTCTTTGAATCAAACTCTAGAAAACATATGATCATATACCTATAAAGGTTTCACGAGCCAAAAAAAAGTTGCCAATTTTGGAACTTGACAATTATACTGGATATTTATACATTACTATCATATAATTGGAAATTGAATTGCCAAAAACTATGGGATACGCTAAAATTCCATTAGATACTAGAGGAAAATTACCAAAAATGATGACTTTTACTAAAAGTAGGACATGGTACAGAATTTGTTTAAGCCAGGCTTTCCATGTTGACCAAAACTAACCAAAATCCTTCACATGAATACTTATGCACTTCCAAACTAAAATTCCAATACTTGAGTTAGTGGTATTACCTCTGGAGCTTTGGTCAAGTTCACCTCACCAGTTGCACATTGCCTAATCGTCAGATTAGAATAAAAAGGATTGCAAAGAACAGGCATCATTGGGCCAGACTGGTTGTAGTAATATTTGGGAAGTCCGGGAGTGGAAGAGACATTAGCATTAGCATTAGCAATGTTGGTGATCATGGTGTTAACCACAACAACAAGCTGGTTGGTGACATTTCGGGATTGTATTAGGGTTTGTTGGGCAGTTGCATTGTCCACGCATGGGAGTATATCATCTAAAGCTGTATTTGCAGTCGGATGCTGGACCCATTCATCCATTGCAACACATGTATCTGCCACCACACTGATGCATTTATGAAAAGAAGTTAGACCCAGAGATTACACGAGCAGCAGAAACAAACTGATGAATTATGTAATATAGTAAACAATACCATATAACCAATTTTACTAAAAAATAATAATAAAAAATAAAAATAACAATTCATTTTATAATCATTGAAGCTGTGTTTAATTGATCTTTGAAGACAAACTGATGAATTAAATAGAACAGGGATAACTTCCTTAAAAAAAAAATAATAATAAAAAAAGAAAAGAAGATGAAGAAAGGTAGCATTCATCTGGACACTGAATTTTGGGATAAATGTATAAATTATGCTTTGGTATTTTTATTAAAGATAAGCTTTTATGTTCATTAATTGAGAATTGAGCAAGAATTTCAGGGTCAGTGCCCTTCCTAAATGATGCACCAATCATTAATGCACTTCACAATATTCTGCTACTAACTTCGTGAAGAGTTCCTCAGATTCTAAAAACCAAAAATTCATTGAGAAGTAGGATGATGATGTTTAAGAAACTTTTACATTATACACCAGCATAGGTTTATACCTCATAGCATCTGAGATGAAAGAAACACATGTACAAACTATTTCGAAGAATAAAAAAAATGGCTATCAGAAAAAATAACCTGATAAGTCATAACAATTCTATAAGACAAAATTAAGATCAATAATGAGTTCAGAAGCACAAGAAGACAAATGCAACACGCGAGAAAACAGAGCTACAAACAAATTGTAGAACATTTTTTTTTGTTCTTTGTTCTTTTTTTCCCCCCAAATTTGCAAAATGATATTTGTTTGCTTGCCATATAATAAGTGGTATTGAACCATTCACTATTCTGCCCATGGTAACCAATCAAGAAAACATTTGTCCCAAAGTTGGTTCTTAGAAACCAGAAACAGTTGAACAACATATTAAAGACAGTAAATGGATCAGTGAATATGGTTATGAAGAACACCAAGCTTTACTTGCTACAGGCAAAGGCTAAAATTTACATTTTGAATGTTTCAGTGAAAAGAAAAGTGCAACATAGACAATAAATAAATAAAAATACTAAGCAAACAGAACTTACTTGTGGAGGAGGAGAAATACGCCACATAAAATGAATGTGCCAGCAACAAGAAACCACCCAATCATCACCAAGCTGCAGTCATTACATGCAAGTGTTCAATGACAAAATAAGACAACAAAAACAGATCTGCTTCCAAAGTAGTAAGTGAATATAAACAGAAAAAGGTTAATGTATATATCCCTTACAAATATACCACGGGTTGCATCCCAAGAACGGAAAATACTGCAACAAATAGCCAAAACAACAACATAAATAATAAGATATGATTATAACAAGACATATCTTAAAAATAGTTTGCCTCTACTCAAAGAAGACAGAAGACTTACAAAATCCAAGAAATGCCAAGAAAAGCATAACAGCCGCAACAATAACAAGAGCCAGTCTCCTGTTGAGTGGATCAAAATAAATGTTATCCAAAAGCATTTAGAGCACCAGAAAAAGAAAGTTGTAAGAGCTTAGACTTACACACTATTCAGGACATCTTGAATATTCTTTGAATTATCAGAAGTAGTCTTAGAAAGAGTGCTAGCAGAAGAGTTGATCTTTGTTTCAATATTGTCAATGTTCTTCATGGCATCTGATGGCAGAAATATAGAATGCACACCAATCTTCTTAGCTGCAGAAAGATAATCGGACACATTACTGAGGTTTTCAGCAATGGTATCTGCCTGATTCACAACATAATTGAGTGTGTTGGTTGTGCTGCTGTGGAACTTCCCCTGACCAGTGTACAGAACAATGCATCCAGCACTGAAATTGTAAGACAAAACATTGAGGAAGTCAGAGATTACTAATTCAAAAAATCATATAATGGAGCATAAAGCATACATGAATGAACTCTTTGTAGAGAGAAACCAAGAGAAATACATTGCTGCAAGGGTGAACAGGACGAGAAAAATAAGGGAGAGAGCATAGGCAATTCGAGAATATCCATAAGGCTCTCTTGGACAACAGCAATAGCAGCAACAGATGAAGAACAAGCTTATCCCAAAAACCAAAAACCAAACAGCAGCAATGGCAAAGAATGGAGCCGCTGTAAAACCTACAGACTGCATTTAATAATTATAATTAGAGTTAAAATCAAAGAAGTCAGTCGCTCAAAAGATTCTATTAGATAAAATAATGACCAGAATTAATATAGGATAAGAAAAACAAACAAGCAACGAAGTAAAAGCAAATCCCAAGTAATATAAACCAGTTCTATTTTCTCAGCATAATACTCTATAATAAAAGTTAGACGAATGAATCAACTTTTAGGCAGGGTGGCTTACAAGACAAAATCTTAGCTTCCATACTAGAAGATGAAAAAGATGCAGTCTGCTCTTTGATTCCAAGGAGGACGTGCCTCTCATACAAAGAATAAAAAATGATTTTTTTCAAAAACCTTTTTTTTTTTTTTTTTTTGGGGGGGGGGGGGGGTAAAAAAAACCAGATGGAATAATAGACTATTATGGATTCTAATAGACTATTGGAAATCAAATTGCACTGTAGTGACTAGTGATTCACAACCCAGATGAGATACATCATCTACAGAATTTAAATGTTCACATTTCTAACAAAAAAAGGCAAACAAAGCAAAACCCAGATGAAATTAATTCAACTATTCAAGGAATTAAGACAAGAAAAACAAAACCCAGAAAGAGAAAAAAAATAAAATAAATAAATGTTTAAGAAAAAACTCACAGCCCAGTAATGTTGATTGCTGATATTCCAACCACCAGGGTAGCGGTTAAAGCTATCAAGAGGGTCCTTCCTGAACGTCCTCTTCTCTGCCAATATCAGAGACGAGTTTCCTGTACTGCTCTCCTCTGCAACTGACCTCCTTGTGTTCCATATGACCACCCCACCATATTCTCTCTTAACAAATGCATCTATAACACACACACACACACAAAAGACATAAGATTCACAAAACATGTTTCTTGCAACAAAAAAACAAAACAAAAAACAAAAACAAAAACAAACAAACAGTACTGAAGCAAAATTATTACCTGGAATGTGCAGAGTGTGATGGACATGAGAGTTTGCAAAGGATGAAGATATGGAAAA
Source organism: Quercus robur (assembly GCF_932294415.1). NCBI lineage: Eukaryota > Viridiplantae > Streptophyta > Magnoliopsida > Fagales > Fagaceae > Quercus > Quercus robur. The sequence continues at coordinate 85,471,934 of NC_065535.1, forward strand.
GAAAAAGAAGAGAGAGAAAGAGAGAAGAAAAACTGATGGGTTTGATCTAAAACATGACATTATGGCTTGGATTGTCTCTCGCTTAACGTTTCCACAGGCAAAATATTTGCAGAGAGAGAGAGAGAGAGAGAGTTTATGTGTGAGTGTCTGTGTATATTTATCTGAGTTCTTTGGGTTTGGCACACGAAGTTTACGGTTTTGGGTCCGCGTTTGATTGTGGCGTTTTGACGAAAATACCCTTGTGTGCTTTTGTGAAGGTGAAGATATTCCTTAACCTTTTTTCTTTTTTCTTTTGGAAATAAAGGCAAAGTCTTGTCATAAATGGTGTCACTAAAAAAAAATGTGTGAATATGTTGTATCTTGAAATCCAAGATAAATTTTTTCTCAAAAAAAGAAGAAAGAAATCCAAGATAAATAGGTTGTAGCGTTTATATTAGGTAAACTTTCAAAAAAAAAAAAAAAAGTATAGAAGTGTGTTTCAATCAACTTAATTGGTAATTTTTTTTTTTTTTTGTCAAATAAGAGATTTAAAGTTTGAATCTTGTTTACATCAAAAATTAATTAGTATTTTAGGCTAATGATGAAAAGTAATTATCACAAAATAGATGTCATATGTTAAAATTCTATAATAATAATAATAGGGGGACTAAGAAGGATGAAAATGGTGCTCATGATTTCTAGCATGAGTTTTCTATCTTATTCAAAATAATAATAAGAATAATAAATTTATGTCAATGAATAAATTTTATGTTATTGTGCTATAATCCAGATGGTGGTGATATATATATATATATATATATTTTTTTTTTTTTAAATAAGGTAAACTATAGGTTCAAAAGAGCGCAAATGAGAAAGGAGTCATGACTTCACCCAATCTCATTTGTTAAGATTGTAAGCAAAAAAAATAAAAACCCTATTTCCTTTAAGTCCAAAGGTCTATGAGAGCATTAGCATCAACCTCAGTTACTTTGAACCCCCCCCCCCCCCCCCCCCCAAAAAAAAAAAAACCTTCACTTTTATTACTTTACCTAATATACTATTCATAGACAATTACATCATCCTCAATATTCTACTTCTACTCGAATATTGGTGATTAATGCAAAATCAAGTTTTATAGACAAAATGCTCTAATTTAAGCTGGTTCGAGTAATGCAGGACCTGATCAAAGCTAAAGCTAGAGGTGAACAAAGAAACGAAATGTATTGGAAAAGCAGAGATTTATGTGGATTTTTTTTTTTTTTAACCGTATTTTGCTGTGATTTGTGTGGGATTTTGGTTAAGGAAGAGATAGGCGAGAAATATTAGTGATTAATAAAATAGTAAAAAATAATATTTTTATAGAATAGACAGAGAAGTAGATAGCGGGATTATTCAAAATGATTAAAGTAAAACAGAAAAGAGTAATATTTTATTTCCATTTTGCCAAAAAATTTGTCTAAATCGATATAAATGATCTAAGGATTTGAGAAATAATTGTGACCATGTTTTTTTTTAAGCTAAATTATTATTAACCATATGTCTGAATCATGAGTTCTTTTCACAAGACAAAACAATATGATTAAGTGGTTCTAAGTCTCTCTTGGCATTCAATCAGCCCAAAAAGAAAGTCTCTTTAATATGCCGCAGCTTCAAAGAGAAGATGACACCTTCCTTATAACCTAAGTTTAACTTTAAGACATGCTATAAAAGTTTCCAAAATTTGGAGAGTCCCTTTGCTTGATCTGCCAATCAAATTTGGTATGGTATCCACTTTATATGTAAACACCTAAAAATGTGAATTTAACTCTACTTTATTGCCCCCATAGTCGTGTATAAGAAGGCTAACTAGGTCAATTTACGTAAATAGTTCGATCCCTACCTACACTAACTACAAATTGATGTCTTGATTTGATAACAAATATCAATTATTAAAAGCAAGTATCATAAGTTAAAAACTATCTTTAAAAAATATAAAAATAAAAAAGTCAACGTAGGTGTAACTAAGGGGAGGATATTAAGCAATGGACCATCTAAAAGCAAAGCTCATAAGTCATAACGCGGCATTATGATTGCAAAATCGGCAATATAGCTTCACCAGCAACTTTCTAATAAATGAGTTAGGAGATTTATTTAGCAGTATAAGATATGTATTGAGTTCCTTTCCAACCACCGTAAGGAAGAGACATTTCAAAGAAAATTTGCACATAAGTTAGTTGTGTGTCGACATCGAACCCAGAAAGAATTACTAAAAGCAAAATGATAGATTGAGTGTTGACAAAGAGTAATGGCAGGAACATTATAGAATACTTTGAACCATGATAGAAGTGTACTCTCTTTCTGTTATGTAATGGTGAACTTCATTGAAAACTGAAGAGGAAAAATTATGCATGATGAAGCTATCTGGATGGAGGAAAAATTCGAAGTCTTCCTACCTATAGGAGGACAGATGAGCCATGTCACCCAAAAGGGTCTTGGTCAAAATTTAAGTCCCCTGCGCCATAAATAATTTTAGGCCAGCCTGTCAAAGACTGACAAGTCTCCCAGGATCCAAATCGAACTGTCACCCCACGGGTCCTTCCACTCCGAGATCACTGACCCATAGGGTGAAGGGGGCAACTGAAGAGGAAAAATTATGCATGACGAAGCTATCTGGATGGAGGTGGCATGGACAGACGTGGCATGTACAGACCGAATGGCCACATGGCATCCAGCCCATTATTATGTGGTCTCCAAGAAACCTTAAATGGAAAATACTTGCGACACACGATTAGCCTTGGTTTGTAGAATCCCAACATGAATAGAATTCTAGAATATACACGCATTAATGAGTATCTTCCCCATAAGGAAAAGACTTGTTCCGCAAGCAAAAGAGTCTGACTCTACGCGACTATAAAAACCCAAAGACTCTCAAGAAAAAGGTACGCACAATTTCTCTAAAGCTCATACTCTCTAATATTGTTGGAGCTCTCTTTTGACTTAACCTTCGGAGGGTCTTTGGTCGGTACCACACCGGTACTTTCTGTAAGGTCTTTTTCTGTGTTGGGCAGGTCTGGTATCGAGCGTGTTGGAACCGTGTGGCTAACTGGTGATTTTTTTGGCATCATCAAAAACCTATAGTCCATATAAGAGAAGTATGCTGTAATTTTCTCATTACTACTTTTATAAAACTTTTTTTTTTAATCATATCAAGATTTGTGAAAAATTGTGTCTCTAACCTTATACTTAGACAAATAAAAGAAAAGCCTTAAGGAAAATGCTAAGTTACAATACAAATTTTACAACATAAAACTTACAAATTAATGTAGCAATGAATGTAATTGGTAAGCTTCCACCACCAAATAAATAAATGTATGAGTTACTTTTTGTGATAGGTGACACATAATTTTGCAAGCTTAAACCAATCCATGGATAATGGAATCACTTTTTTATTTCCCCTTTTTATGTTGAGCATCTCCAATCGAATAGGACCAATAGGTAACCAATTGTAAGTCTATAGTAAAATGTGTGATATTCCAATTGTTTGATACAGTACATTTGTAAGTCTATAATAAAATTGGTGATATTCCTCTTTATGCTCACTAGTTATTCTTTTATTGATATAATATATGGTCTCAAAAGTAATCAAAACATTATCAGTGATAAGATGTTCACATAAACACACTCATTAAAAAAAAAAAAAAAAAAAAAAAAAGGTGCACAACCATTTAAAAAGAATATAATTTTATAAAATTTTGGGCCTTTACAATGGGGGACAAGGCTTTTTTTTCCTAAGGGTAGACACTTTTGTGGTGAGGGTCTTGCGTAGGCCTTGGACCGCTCCTGCACTCGAGAAAATAGTCAAATATTTTTAAAAAAGTATTAATACCATCATTTCTTAACCAAAAAAAAGACAAAAAAGAATGGTGTAACTTTAAATCATAGTCATCAAAATCGTATCGAACCAACAATTGGGTTGTTATATCTATCTTTGAACCATATAAATTTTCGTGTTGGTATGAAATAAATATTAGATTTCCCCCAAAAAAAAAAAATTAACCATAAAAAATGGAGGCTATTTGAAAAAAAAAAAAATTCAAATTACACGGTTTTATTCGAAACATCTAGTTATTTAATATTACGTTATTTTGGTGAAATAAACATATTTTTTCTTCAATTTTATAATTTTATTTATGAACTCTAACCATTTTACTTTTGACCTGAAATAAGTAGCTAGAAAATCAATTCAACTACTATATTTTTAGTATTTTATTTAATTTTTTCATTAGATTTATGTTTGAGTAAATTTTCTGAACAGTAATAATTTATATATTTCAACATTTGGTATACTTGTATTTATATTTAAAATAAAATTGGTTTTTTTTAAATAGTTTATCTTTGTTTTTATGTATTCTTTAATTTATTTATATATTTTTTACAATATATTAGCTATTAACTAGTAGTTGAACCAATGACCCAACCGTTGAACTAGTGAACTATCATACATGTCCTTTGACGGTTCGATACCCACGATTGGTCAAATAATTGTACTTTCAATAATTTTAAGGACTTGCTAATTTTTGTTTTGGATAAAATTTACCCTTATGTGATTTGGCATTATCACAATTCAATCTTGAAACTTTCAATTGTTACATTTGACTCTTTAAACTCTGGATTAAAATGAAAACACCACATTTTTTTCCAAATTAACTAATTCTATATTTTGTGCACATATTTACCCTTGATCGTCTTTCCTTTCTTCCTTCAACTTCTAAAAGATTGAAGTATCAAAATTTAATACCAAAATTCAAAGAAAATAAAGATAAACAAAATATACCAAATTTTGCATTGTATATTGGAATGTGGACAATAAATATACAAGAATTTGTCTTTCTATATCCAAACTAACCATTTAGGGTTATAAACGAGTCAAGTCGAGCCAAGTACCAAAAGTTTAACATTATTCATTTATTTTTATTTTAATACAAGCCAAAGTTGAGCTCAATAACAAACTAGATCATATATTCAAGCTTAATTAATTTTTTTTGTCGAAAAAACTCGAACTTGTTTACAATTTACTCAAATAACTTATTATTTTTTCATATATAATAAACGCCACAATTAAACATTTTTATCTCTTCACAAATTCCATCAAATAAAATACAATAACTACTGGGTTTCATTTGTTATTTTTGAAATTATAGAATTTATCTCTCTCTCTCTCTTTTTAAAAATAAATTATAGAATTTAGCCCGTTAGACCTTATAAATAATAGAGTTAAAAAAGAAAAAGAAAAAGAAAAAATTCCCCTCCCCACCTAAACTAAATGTAAGGCTATTTTAGTCCTTTGGTTCAATTTTGTAGTGCACAGAGCCACAAAAGGACAAAAGACGTAATTTTGCTATAATTTGAATATATGGGGTGTTTAGGAGTTAGGACATATAGTACCGAATAGACAGCTGTAGTGTAGTGTTGTATTTGAATTTGAGTGCACACTGCACATGCAAATGCAATAATTAAACAAACAAAACAAAGCACAGAGATATCAGATATATAGCCGCGTCCCACTTCCTCCCTTCCCCTCTTCTCTCTCCCTCGGAAACTGGCCCCCTCACCTTTTTGTGTTTTCGTTTCATGCTCTCTCCAAACGTGTGATGTCCTCATGTCCACCATGTTCTACATCAAAATAATATATATACACTCATTTTCATGGTTCAAACTGTCCCAGGGTCAATCATTCTGAAACTTTGCTCAAATATGTATAAGTCTATTTTTATTTGTGAAATAAATAGAAATTATCACTTTTTTTTTTTTTTACTTGAGTTTTATATGCTCGAATTTCATAAAAAATAGCTATTATTTTTTAATATAATTTGAATTTTATGAACTCAAGTTTCATAAAAAAATAGCACAACAAACTTGAAAATTATTTTTTCAAAGAACTCGTGTTTCTAGAACTCAAGTTACATGATAAATTCGAATTTTACCAACTAAAGTTTCAAAAATGTAATAAATTGTTAAATATTTTACAAACAGTAATATATTGCTAAATATTTTACTAAACAGTAGTATATGGTCATTTTGGCCTTCCAATGCCACCATATTCCATATTTTATGTGATTCTTTATTTTTAAGATTAGAATAAAATACAATTATTCCAATAAATAAGTTTTATTGCTTGCTATTTGCTAATAATATCTAGCTAGAGATGGTATTTACTCAAAGATTAAAAAGAAAAATATCGTGCTTCAATGTGATATTATTATGTCTCAGCAAAAAAAAAAAAAAAGGGGTGTTACTATTAAGGGTTCTTTTCATCATTTTTTTTTTTTTTTTTCATTCTTGAATAAGATGGGTTTTGAAGTCCAGGGATAAATAAGACGGAATGATGGATTTTTTTGAAATTTGAAATATGAGCATAGCGCTGAATCACAAGTTTTTAGCTTTAGGACTTGATAGACTACGTACACATCAATGGGACCATGGTCATAAATCCGTTTCTTTCATCCACTTTGGCATGTCGGTTCACGCTGAAAATGTGCTACCAAATCTAGAATGTGTTGTCGGGCCCAAGCTTTTTAATAAATCATTTCAATTTGTATTTGCAATGAGTCCGCAGCAGCAGCAGCAGCAAAGTGAAACCAACGTTTTAGCCAAAATTATAAATAACGGCTCCAAAACAGCACAGCAGTGCTGAAAAAATCGAGATCAAGAGATGACACACAAGCAGATGTGAATTTTTGACGTGTGAATGAGTGTGTTTTTAGTATTATTCGACTTTAACAAAATATTGATATATAAATATTAGTTCAATGATTAAAAAAAAAAAAAATCATTTTATGAGTTTTTCTTTTGCACTAAAATATCACCCAGTGTTCATGTGATGGCTTTTTCATTTTTATCTTCCATATATACAAGTGTCAAGCGTAGTTTACTTTTTATTTTTTTATTTTTGGGGAATGAGTGTAATTTATTTAAATTTAATTGTCACATTTAAACAGCATAGAGTTTCTAACTTTCTATGGTGGAAAAATTCAATCATAGGGGTTTTATTGAAACTTTTTAAAAGGTACAATTTAATTTAATCCCATCCGCAAAATATATGGAAAATTTCATAATTTTCCCAAATTTTTATGTGGACATGAAAGTTAACGTAACTTTTGTCACTTAACCATTTATTTAATGAAAATTATGATGCTAAGTGTGTGTTTGGGTCTGACTGATGCGTTTGCGTTTTTTGAACTCATCCGAGCACATTTCATATGTTGCAATTGATGTAGGGACATAAAGTGAGGAGGATGGATTCTGCTGTAATAAGTCTTCAAATTTGGTTTATCAAAAAACAAAAAAAAGTCTTCAAATTTGGCACATAACGAGACATTAGGAAGCCAGCATATCTCAAGGATTACCTTCCATGATTGAAGATGATTTTATATTTCCTTAGTAGTTATCGTATTTGAATTTGATGAGTCAGTATCTTTAGGATTAGTTTGTTTCCTTGTTTATCTAATTATCATTATTATCATTCAAGTCTGTAGTTGGTAGGCTTGTGCTATAAAAGAGTGTAAGGGGTCTTTGGGAAGGATTATCCAATTATTATTATTCGAAACTAACAGTAGTGTATATCTAAAATGGTCTAACTCTTTTCCTCTTTTCCCTTATGTGTGTGTTAAAATATTTAGTATTCTAAAAAAAAAAAAAATTATCATTATTATCTGCACTTTGCAGTTGGTAGGCTTGTGCTATAAAAGGGTGTAAGGGGACTTTGGGAAGGATCAATTTTTGCCACATATCGTATGTTGCAATGGTGATTATGCAGATAGTATGGATTGGTATTTCTAGAAATATAAAGAGCTAAAATGAAATAACTATTTATATTCATTTGATGGGTAATAGCATTGAAATAGAGTTTTAAATTTTTATTGCATAATTTCTTTTTTCTTTGGATATTACCGGTGGGTCAAGAGTTATAATAGTGCTAATATTGGTGCTTTCGATATTACCGGTGGAGCCAATATCGTTTTCTCCAACCGATGGTGTCGGAAAATTTTACTGATGATGAGATAGTTTATAGGCAAAAAAATATATATTTAATTAAAGTTTATAGGCAAAAATACTAATAAGTTGGAGTATGTTTGAAAAAATTTATGAAACCCGGACCGGACCGTACGGTCCGACCGGAAAAACCTCGAACCGTTCAGTTTTGCGGTTCTTTTAGCATCAAAAACCGTTCTAGAAGACAAAAGCAGGGACCCGTATGAACCGCGGTCGGACCTCACGGTTCTCAGAACCGTTATCGAACCGTTTCTCACGGTTCCTGCTTCCCTTTGAATCTGCAGCTTAAAAATAAAAACACACACACAGAAAAACAGAAGAAAAAAAACACAACTGCTGGAAGTACATCATGTTTTCATAAACACTGCCACAGCCATCTCCAGAAAAAAAACAACATGTCTTCATGTTTCTTTTTCTTCTCTCTTCAGAGTACATCACGCAGCTCCCTCTCTTCAAAAAATCTTCTCTTGGGCGAATCAAGCTTTAAATTCCGGCTTTGTTCTACCTGGTAATGTGTGTGTGACACGGTGAGAGTATAAGAGAAGAGGAGAGACAGAGAGAGCTAGAGATGAAGAAAGAAAAATAAAACAGAGAAGACGCTGTGGACAGTAGAGGAAGAGTCTAGAAAAATAAAACTATGATGAGACTTGAGAGGAGTGGGTCAGTGGGGATAGGGATACGTGTGTGGATGAAAAAAAACAAGAGAAAAAAAAAAAAAAAAAAAAAAAAGAAACGTATGGACGGAAAGAAAGTAAAAAGAATAAAAAATCACAATTAAATTGTACTATAATATTTTCACAATATTTTACAATAAATATTAAGTAATAGGTTGTTATTAGTTAATATTGGTAAGTAAAAAAATAATTTTAATGGTGAATTTAAATTGGAATTAGTAATAATTTTTTATATAAATTTTATTGTGAAAATATTGCTAAAAATGTTGTAGACTTTTTCACTGCATCCGGAGACTTCTTTGTTGCTGCGTGCTTCAGTTATTTGCTGCCACAATATAATGCTTGCCTGCTGTCAAGCACTTCTCCTTGGGTTTTGTTATTTATTTAACTTTAACATAAATGCATGGAGTCAGATCTAACTTTTGATATTTTTTTTCTTAATTCTTGATAAATGGTGAACAGTGACTATTTAAATGGGCATAAAAAAAAAAATATCCACAGTCAAATGGGCTTGGTCATGAGTAAATAAACTAATTTACCTCTTAACTATTTTATTGGGTTTCATAAAATAAAAATTATTGGGTGCTAAAGTATGCTTTGTCATGACTTAAAAATAATTTAAAAACTCAATAACTATTTATGTTTTTTTAGAATTTAATAATTTTTATTTGTATTATGAAAGTTATGTTATAAAAAATACTATTTATGCTTGTTTTGGACTATTTTAGTCAATTTTTCTATTTTTTTATTAATTTAATGTTTTATATATATTTAAAATAATTATTAAATTAATTATGACATCATCACGGTTCGACCACGGTTCGACCTCGGTTCGACCTTAAAAACCTTGAACCTCTTCCTTTTACGGTTCAATGAACGGTCCGGGTCTGAAAACCTTGTGAAAAATATGGCATTTATTTATTGAATTAGATAACCTAAACAATTATGAGATGATCTTTTCGTAATCCCATTGTAGTGATCATAATTGAAAGACTTAATTAGAAAATAGAAGTCACATCATCCAACTAATGCAAATCCTAGTCCCAAGAGAGAAAAAAGAAGGACTATTTTCAGCTTTTAATTATTTTATAGCAAGAAACATGCATGTAATCAAGCAAATGACATACTGGTATTGACCTTGGTTTGTCATCCATTGGCTGCACATGGCATAGGTTTGAACCATTGAACTTTCCGGGTGCTGTTAAAATTATAATTTTGTATTAATTAATAATTGAGGAGCTTGCTTCTTAAAAGGTTTAGAAGGAGGTGGTGGTTTGCTACTTGCTGTAATGATTTCTTTTTTCAAAAGATGAAAGTAATCATCATAGACACATATCATGTGGTCATAAAGCATTGCCATTTGGCCAGGCTCTATTGCACGTTTAAGTCGGCAGCTTCTGTTGGCATTTTGTCAATTGTATTTTTGAGCAACCGAGTCAGTATTCGAGTATCCGTCTCTCTTTTTATCTATTCAAAGAGACAAATGAATTAGACAAGAGAAAAGTACGTGCATATTCTCTCTCTCTCTCTCTCTCTCTCTCTCTCTCTCTCTCTCTATACATATATATATATATAGGCAGCTTCTGTTGGCATTTTGTCAATTGTATATATTTTTGAGCAACCGAGTCAGTATTCGAGTATTCGTCTCTCTTTTTATCTATTCAAAGACAAATGAATTAGAGAAAAGTACGTGCATATTATATATACATATATATATATATATACATCTGATGTAATTCTAAGTAATGTTACATCACTCATTATTTTTTAATAGGATATAAATTTTGACAAATCCACCATTGGATTACATTATCTTCGTATATTTTTCATACTTGCAAAATTTCAAGGTAATCGAATATTAATAGTCATGTCATCAATCAATTATTTAAATTCAAGTGTTTGTAGTTTAAAATAATACATAAAAATGTGTTTATGGATGAAATGGTGAATAATATATGATTAGCATGAAAATTGGCATGCATGTTATAAACATATAAAATATATAATCCAACGGTAAGATTTCCAAAATATGAATTCAAAATAAGTTATTGGATGGTGTCTAATTACACCAAGTGTAACTTAAACCCAACACACACACACACACACACATATATATATATATATATTGAGATGGGTTCAAGTTACACTTGGTGTAACTCTTTAGAGTTACACTTTTTTTAAACCATTGGATTTAAGTAGATCCAATGGTTAAAAAAAGACCCTTATTATTAAGATCTCATTCATTACTGATTACCCTCATTTATTACATTCTAAACCTATCTCTAAACCCAAAAACGTTTGACTCTCTCTCTACGTTTCTCTTTCTCTCTGTCTCCTCCACCATTGCTCCACCTCTTAAGATAGCCAAAAAAAAAAAAAAAAAACCCAAGCCGTACACTAATGATAGGTTGCCAGTAGAAGCAAAAATAATCTGTTATAGTACTCCTTAATTGAATTTAGGTCAAGAGCAGCAGGCGCAGAGAGGCATGTGCATGACATTGCAGATTTGGATTTGGGATATAGAAATTTATGCTGCATATATATGAGAATTCTATAAATGAAGGTGCTTGATGTTGCTATATATATGACAAACATTTTTTTAATATAGGGCTCTGATCAATAATAAAATGTTTATTATATGATGATTTTGTAATCAATTCCATTTTTCGGTAATGGAGCTTTCTTCTAACACTTTCAAAATTCAAACAATCATGATAGCGTTAACAAAGCAAAATGCATGGGCCCATGAACTCTCTGTCATTACCAGTTAGGAGCTAAAGGGATTTTTTATGCAAAATCTTTATCTTTTTTTTTACCTGTCATTCTTCATTGTCGTCGACGATTCCATCAGTAATTTTTTTTTTTTTTTTAAATGTCTTGGATTTGGATGGTTACCACAGACTGCTTCTTTCTGTTAGTGTTCGGCTTTTTTTTTTTTTTCCCTGCCGGCAACCTGTGGAAGTGGAGCAATTGTGGAGGAGGCAAGAGAGAGAAACGTAGAGAGGAGAGAGTCTTTGGGTTTAGAGTTAGATTTAGAATGTAATAAATGAGGACAATTAATAAGATCCTAATAAGAATATTTGTAATAATGTGGGTCTTTTTTTAACCGTTGGATTTACTTAAATCCAACGGTTTAAAAAAAGTGGACAATCATATCAAAACCTTGAAAAAGAAAAAGTCTTTGAATATATATCTATACATCTATATTATTAATAATAGGATTTTCTATTTGGATTTCAACATTTTACGTACTAAAATTGATTAAAAGTGTAATTTACTGTTCTTAAGTTTTAGGTTTTTCCTTTATCTTCTCCACACAGTCTATATCTTAGGACTCTATCTCTATCTCAATTTTAAACATTATTCCACGTTACGTTACCTCTTTCTTAAAAAAAAAAATACAAACAATTATTTATATATCACTTTTAAACATTATAACACTAAACTAAAAATAAATAAATAAATAAAAAAGAGCATTATTGCATGCGCAAAGTGCGTGTGATGAATTTAGTGTACGTATATAAAATAAAAGTTCGACATATATAGAAGCCATGGTTACGTTAAGTGGTTTCACCAAATTACAGTAGTATTTTGGATAAATTTTATTTTAAATAGAGACAACAACTTATTTGTTCTTATCAATTTCTTTAGATAAAGTAACAATAAGTGTTTTAACAAATCATGCATCATGTATATAAATTTCAGTTAATAGAGATAACAACTTATTTGTTCTTATCAATTTCTTTAGATAAAACTAGCCTCTAAGCACGCACATTTTGCATGCTCAAATGCTCTTCTATTTTTTTGGGTAAAGGTTAATAATCTGTATCTATTATAATTTAGAAATATATATTTTTTATTTTTCAAACAAATAAAAAAGATAAACTTTAGAGATAAGTAGTAACTATAATTTCTTTTTTGAATGTGAAGAGAAAAAAATCTTAAATTTTAGGAGTTCTCTTTTTGAATTCAAAAAGAAATTTGTTATTTAACATTTATAACCCTATTTTTAAATGAAGTTACCTTTCATTAATGAGGACATTTTTAAACCACATAAAAGTCAAATTCAAAGAGGGGAATCCTCTTATACATAGTATAAATAACAATAAGTGTTTTAACAAAACATGAAACATGCATATAAGTTTTAGTTGATAGAGACAACAACTTATTTGTTCTTATCAATTTTTCAGATAAGTAACAATAAGTATTTTAACAAAACATGTGACATACATTTAAGTTTCAGAAATTTAAATCCTATACCAACTAAAAATCTATTATCAAAATTTCAAAACTTATATATAATCACCAATGCTTTTTCCAAAGAATCTCTCTTGCACCCCATGTTTTTGTTTATTGTTTTTTCAAGTTACAACTTAAGCACACGAATTTGTATATGATAGTTTTGATTAAATAAATTCATTTTACTTATTGTTTGTTTGTTTCTAAATTTGCATGTATGGACATTATGTCAAACAAAATCTACTATTAAAAAAAAAAAAAAAAAACAAGGGACACCCATTTAAGTTCTTAATTTCTCTTAGGTGATTTTTTATTTTTCATTTTTAAATTCTCAACAATTGAATTATTTTATGTGTATTAGGTTTTGGTTATTCTATGTATTTAGTTTGTAAGTGTTTTGATTTTTTCAATTGACTATCATCATGAAAAATCTGGTTCAAAATATGTCTTTCATGTGCTGTAGTGCAATCTCATTCTAGGTTACTTTTATTTATTGATTGTTAAGACTTTATATATCAATGTTTATCTATTTTTATATTTTAAAATTTTTTCTAACTATCAATTGACTATCACTACGAAAAATCTGGTTCAAAATATGTCTTTCATGTGCTGTAATGCGATCTCATTCCAAGTTACTTTATATATCAATGTTTATCTATTTTTATATTTTAAAATTTTGTTTGTGTTTTATGTTTTTTTTTTTTTTTTTGAGAAGAAGTGTTTTATGTTAATTTCTTAGTATGTGGAATTCCACCCATATCCTTATCATATAATTTAAAGTTCCGGTGAACTTTTTCATGATTGTATTTCTTCGAAAGTCTAACTAAATTTAATTTAGAATTCCTCCTATATTCTTTTACTTTTATATCATAGATAATATTTGGCTAAAGTAGATCCATCGGTCCAAATTCCTATGTGATTCTATCTTTACTTAACTTCTTTTTCATTTAAAAAAAAGAAAAGAAATTTGGATTGTTTTTCATTAATGAATTGAGACTTTGGCTTTATTTTGTTGTTAAATGTTTTAATTATTAAAATTATTATTTTTTTAATGTGTAATATTAATATCTGTGTTCTTAAAGGCTAAAGCACTACAATATAATTAGAGACATTACTCAAGTTGTATAAGTTAGGGTGTTAACCATTTGAATAAAATCAACACTAAAATAGATGATTTAAACATTAAAATAAGACTTAAAAATGAAATTTCTTTTAGGTGTACAAATACAATTGATTTTTTAATATTAAGTTTGAAATTAATTATTTTAGTCTTCCAAAAAAAAAAAATTAATTATTTTAGAATAACCTTATTCCTGCAAGTACTAGAAAAGATTTAATTGCTTGAGTTCAAATCCTTCTCATTAATAAATAAGGAATTATTAAAAAAACAATTAGAAAAGTTTTTATTGATCATTTTAATTAGAGATATTATATAGAAGGACATTTATACAAAATTATATATTTAATATAATCATTCAGTTAGTTAGAAATGAGTTCTAAAATTATATAATAATAACTCATTCAATTATTATTTCTTAAAAAATTATATATAAAGAAAATTCATAATTAAAGCTATGCAATGCACGACACTTTCACAAGTATATATATCAAAATTTTTGTGCTGAGGAAGAAGAACATGATGACTTTGTTCATACATGTGGAGTCAATACAAGCTAGCGAATTCGCGGAAGGTTATGCAATCATGTTGATTGATTAATTCTTTGTAAAGTTGTAGGGAGAATAATTGATATTGCCTTTATTAATATATAAAAATGAAGAAAAAGAAGTGACTTGCAGACTGGTGGGGTCGCTAACCAAATCTAGTTCATAAATCATAATGGACTCCCAAATTTGATTTTTGCTGAATAATAATAATACATACCCAATTTGGTTTTATTTTATTTTATTTAAATATTACTTGTGCCAAGTATGGTTGTTGGGGTTAGATACACATTTTTTTTTTCTCCAAGTGATACAATAATTAAGCCACGTTGCATGTCTAATATTAAGTTTTCTTTTATGCAAACCTTTATTTTAAGCCTCGTTGGGGGGGAAATTGTTTACGAAGCACGAACCATGTCTAATATTACCTTTTCTTTTATGCAAACCTTTATTTTACTAAATCTATAATATATTTCAATTCCTAATGAAATTCCAATTGATACAAATTTTTCTAGGTAGCACATTTTTTATGTGACATTTTAGAGTACTCTCCTATAAAGATGACATTAATCCATTTCATTTCATTTTGTTCATTTTAAAACTCACAAACATAAAGGGGTAGCTGACATGAATACGTACATGATACCATTTCATGATTCGTTATCTTTTCTTCTTCACCCATTTCACACACAAGTACACAACACAAGCACCTGCATTTGGATGTCAATCTCACAACAATGGATGAGTATATATACCACGTTGTAAAAAAACATGTAGTCGAGGAAAACACAATAATCTAAATTGAACTCATGTAAAGAATTGGACTGCGCGCTTATAGTGACTTAAAGAATAAAGGATATAAATAAATAAATTTACAAAGGCGAAATTAAAACCAAAAAAAAAAAAAAGAGAGGGGAAAGAAAGATTTTCACCCTTATTTTTATAATTTGTTGCTTCTTTTCTATCCTATTTTGTTTGATAAATTATTCTTGTGCATGTGAATGCAATATATAGCTGGCATTTCTTTTTCATGTTAGCACTTAGCATCCCATATATATATATATATATATATATATTTTTTTTTTTTTTTTTCCTTTTCTTCCTCGTACTTTTTGTTTTGTTCTTTTCATTTTACTTTCGGTTTTTTTTTTTTTTTTTTTTTTTTTGGAAATAATAAAGAAAATCAAAGAGGCAAAAACTTAGAAAAGAGGAGAATCAAAAAGTATGAGGATGGAAATCCTTGCTGGAAAATAAGCTGCAAAAGACAGTTCCATTTTTTTTATTTTTGAAAGATTGATTCACCAAATTAAGTTCTGAAAACGTGGCTTGATGCTAGAATGTGCGACCCACATTCCGGTTCAAAATGGACTCCTACACGGTCCTCTTCTTTACATGCATATATTATGATCCTGGTTCAAATTTGTGTGTGTGTGTGTGTGTTTTTTTTTTTTTTTTTTTGAGAAAAGATACTTAATTTGAGTTAATTTTGGATAGCTGGTTCAATATTCCTCACTATATATTTTCTATAACATATATATACTGTAAATTTGTAACCCGTATAAGTTATAACTGCATGGCCATTTAATTTCTAAGTGTTACTTTAAGTTGGAAAGTTTAAAAGAAAACAGATAGATTCTTATATATACAATGGAGTTAGAACCAAGGTTATCGATTCCATACCATACCGACTGGTATGGCCGGAATATACCGTACCGGCCAGTAATCCGGTACGCTCGACCCCCCTGTTTTGTACCGGAAAAAATACCGACCGTACCGGCCTCGTACCGGCCATACCGGCCAATTTCGGGCAATACCGGCCGGTACAGGAAAATGTTTTTTTTTTTTTTTTTTAAGTTTTGTAATTTTTGAATTTTTGTTAGGACAGAATGGTAACTTATTTGCATTAATTTATTAGTATTATTTGTTTTCTTAGTATGCAATAGTAACTTTTAAGCTTTCTATTTTATTTTATTTTTATTTTTTTTCTCTTTTAATTGATACTAAAGTCTAAAACCATGAATAATTAGTTCTGAATTGAGGAAATGTTTTATGGTAAACTTTTATATTTGTTATAATATATATATATATACATAGACACATACATACATACATACATACATACATACATATATATATATATATATATTTATTTATAAATATAAAAAATAGCGGTAAATCCGAAACGGTACATCGGTATTGACTGGTATCCGAAATATATCATACCGGTGGCCAAATCGGTACGGCCTCCAGTACGGTATTGACATTCTTGATTAGAACATTTCTAGACCGCTCAATTCATAAAGGAAATCTATTTCTTGTGAGTGCCCTCATTGGCCGAGCATCTTAATTGAATGCAAAAATTATATGTTTTGAGAAACAAAATAAAGAAATGAAAATTCTTTGTATAAAGGTTTTCACAAGTAGTGGCTCTCAAGATCATGTAATATTCTTAGCAGAAGTGAAACCTAATAAAAAGAAAAGAAAAGATGACATTAGCATATAAATAATTAGAGAAAGAAATTAGATATTTGGTGAGTAGAAAAAAAGAAATAAACAAAGACCTTAGGATGCCACAATTATGAGGAAAGAGTTTGTTATGCCTAAAGACCAAAAAGTGTAATAAATTATGTAAGATTTGCAGAAAAAAGAAAAAAGAATCAACAAATAACTTTTGTTAAACGAATAAAAAAAGTATAGTAGGTCCCTTTATGGGTGCAAAGCACAAATTTTGTAGTCAGATGGTACTTTATATATGTAATTTGATTTTTCCTGGAACCGATAAGGTAGTCCAGGATTCTCCATTTCAGATAGGATATGTTTCTTGATTGAGATTTCCATTAAGGATTAATAAATAAGTTTATTTCTACTCTCTGTCATGCATTTGATTTAAGTTCGATAATGATGGTCATGTTCCATAATATGCACCAAGGAAAGATTATTCGATGCCCATGGAAAAATAGAAAAGAGGGGAATACAAAATAGGAGAGAGAGAGAGGTAAGAATCGTTATAAGAAAATTCCCTACTAGCTTCATGGTATACTACTATATATACTTATTATTCTAACGAGTAGAATAATATATATTGCAAGATAGTTGAACATAATTTTATATTGACTCATCCGTTCCAGTTAGTTTAACTGATTAAATTTTTTATCATCGAATAAGAGATTTGAAATTTTATCTTTTACGTTAATAAAAGCTAACATATAACTTCCTATCTTATAATTATGTTGGGTTTATAGTGAAGTTTAACATCGAATAATAACAATAAGAGCGAATGGTCAATTAATATAACATTGTTGGGTAGAGTTTTTGGATTGGGTTATGTCCATCTCATCAACAAACTCTAATATGAAATTGCAAGAGCTAAACATGACTAGTAATTATTACATTTTCTCCTCCAAAGTGTTAGTAAACTTTAGTTATTGAAAAAAGAGTCCAAAAACTATCATTGAAAACAATGAAAAGTGAATAACAAAATTCTAGTCTACGGTGTAAAACCACAATTTTTGTTGTTAGATGATTAAAATAATTTAAAATAGAAACTAAAATTTATTTAAAGCTTTTTGGAACTTTAGTAAAGAGTTTCAATTGGAGTAGAATTAGTTTAATAATTTGTGTAATTATAGTGTGATGAGTAATTTTCTTATTAGTTGGGATAACAAGTTTTAAGTGTATTAAAAAAAAAAAAAAAAAAAAAACCTACACGATATAATCACAAATATATAGTATTTCATAATGATACAATATTTATACTAAGCTTAAGCTTTAAGCAATAAGTCTATCAACAAGCTTTAAGCAATAAGGGTCAGATAAAATGGGCTATTGCACATCCCATTCATAATGAAATCGATAGGAAGACAGTTCTACAGGAGGATCAATTAGAGATATGAATTCAAACAACAAATCATTTTAAAAGTGGGGAGAGTGGAGAACCTTACTCCTTTTTCAAAGGCTAATTAATTAGTAGTGACAAAAGGAGTTGAAATATTCATTGTATCATCAATTATTAAAGTGAATTCCATGTTGAGGAAAATAAAAATCTGGACCATGTAGAGCAAATAAATGGTGTGGAAACTCCAAAATCATAAAACACATTAAAGAGGGACAGTTCAAAGCCTTTAATGTTTTGAACTGCACGGTTCGGATTCAGCTAACTCCACATCGTGGAATTACTCCTCTAATTCCATAAAAAGTTGGGGGTCTTGCTACTGCTAATGCCAGTTTCAATGTCCAGTGACAATATATATTTAGTCAGATATATAAGTTGGCTCTTAATGATTATTGGTTAGGCCAACACTAGTGGTTTCTTGTGCCTGGATTGGACTTGTTGTATTGTGGTACCTTGGACATCTTATCATATACTTCTTGCATTCACCAATAGTTTGGACTTTTAGAAATGGGAGTGGGTCCCGAACATGCCCAAAAAAAAAAAAATATGATGCAAAAAATGCTGCATCATAAAAACTTAGACTATTTTTATCATAACTCATCACGTGATGAGTGGTAGAGAAAAAATAATGAGTTCATACCACTACTTACAATTTGTTACAACTTGCGACGTGATAAGTTGTGACAAAAATTGTGTAAGTTTTTGTAATCTTAACATTGCTAGAGGGTTGTTTATATATATATATATATATATATTTAAACCAAAAAAAAAAAAATTAAACCAAAAAAGAAATAAAAAGTAAAATATCTCTCTAGGCAGTCTAGAGAAAAAAGGGATGAGGATGGGGGTTTGTTCAAGTTAAGAGTTATTTTATTTTCCTGTTGCTCCTGCTATTTTATTGGTTTTCTAATGTAGTTTTTGGCACTAATTGTAAGGGGAAGGGTTCTCTTGCTTTGAACAATGTGACAACAAATTTTTAGAAGTGGGTAGTTAATAGTAATTAATTATAGTGGTGGACTACTTATTTTGGTGATGGGCTTAAGGTACAAGAACATAACGTGGATGCCTAGGCTGACTTGGGCTTGATTCCCTTGGTGCACTGCATGTATCCCCAACTGGACACATCCACCAAGAGGTGCAACAGACAACCCATTCACTTCGATTTATTCCCCATCCAAGCAAACCCATCTCTCTTATAAGCTCAAGCCTATGTTTAGCTCATGAACATGAAGTTGGATTAAAGTATATATGATATTATATGCGTGTTTATATGTGTAAATTTTTTAAAATATACTTATGTAGATCAGCTGAGATTGGATTGTGTAAATTTGTAAATAAGTTTATAAATAATTGAATTATTATTATTAATTAATAATACTAAGTTTGTATTTCTAATCTTTATTGAATTATAAACAAAAAATCACTCTAACTCACTAACTTAAATAATATAATTTCAACTATAGTTTAGTTATTAATTATTAGTATAGATTTATGAATGGGTAAAAAAATTTTAGTCAAAGAATTTACTACATGTGAGAAGAGAATAAGTTAGTAATCAAGTAGATAATGAAGAAGCTGGAACTTGTTTGAAAATAAAATACAATAAGCTTGGATTTGTAATTTAGTTTGATAATAAGTTCGAGCTTATCTTATATTTGAAATAAAAATAAATGAACAGTAAACTTTTAGTACTTTACTTGTTTACAGCTTTGTTCCCTAATCAAATGAGTATAAAAAATTTGGACTCATAATGGGCTTGGGTTGTAAGCTATGCCCTGTGCCACCCTTCTAGAGAAAATAGGTGCTCATTTGTAGTTGATCGTGGGTTTCATAATCTAGGACAAGCCTTGTGACGAACAGGGAGATCACTAGGTCCTCCCTGAGGCTGCTTGTATCGTGGGCCTTTTGTTGTCATCAATTTACTAAGACATATTGGACTTCTTTATTTGTGTTACAATTAGTGGGTTTAATGACCCAATTTTGTCGATCCCCGGATTTAGATTAGACCTTTTGTGGCTGTGAAAAAAAGGTCATGAAACCAATATTATTGATAAAGAAAAAACTAAGTGTAATCAGAGCACCCACCACAAAATCTTTTATATCTGTTTGTTTCGATAGAAAACTTTATGTGAAAATAATTTTTTGCATTTTCTTTTATTTGGTAGTATTAAAAAAAAAAATCAAAGGAAAATTATCTATTAACTTCCATTATTTTTATTGATATGAGACAGTTATTTTCCACTAAATTATTTTTGAAAAACAACCCTATCTCACTCTAAGCTAAATAAGAAAGGTAAAATGATAGTTTTTGAATTTATTTTAAGGTTGCTACCAAATATAGAAAAATGAAATAGTTTTTTAGAAAATGCTTTTTAAAAAATAATTTATTTTCCAAAAAATGTTAATGTTCTTGAAACAACAGAGTTGTTGAATTTCTTTATAGGATAAACTTGGATGGTCTATATATTAACCAATGGAAATGATATAGTAGTAAGAAATTAAGAAACCCTTTGACGTCTAAAAGAGGCAATGTATTTGATTGGGAGTCAAGACTATAAAACGAATGGAGGCCTTGCTCTTAATTAGGCTGAACTCATATGATACATTAAGAGATTAAGAGAGAGAGAGAGAGAGAGAGAGAGAATGTTTCATGAAGCAACACTCATATAAATATACATTGTAGTTCTTTCAGCACCTTAATTACTATATTAATCTTCAGGGTTAGGTTTCTCCAAAAAAAAAAAAAAATTCCTCAGGGTTTGACTAGTCAAAATTACTGTTCAAAACCTATTTCTCTATCTCTTCGAGGAAGGACGGTGTACTCAGTACTGTCCCTAGTTGTAGTCAAAGTCAAAGGAAGCCCCTTTTTAGGACCCCATCATGAGAGTGTGACAAAGATTATAGGGTTTAGCAATAACACTGTATTTTAGTGTTAGTTAATGATCAATTTGCCAAGCACACGCAGGGAATTCACGTGTGCCCCTGTAGGTATTCGTATGCTTAAGTGTACAAAATGCCTTGCACTATCATAGACTACCAGCTATAAATATGTGCAAATAAATCTGGTAGGTTTAGAAGCATCTGCCTATATGGTGCTGGAAGACACTCTAATTCATGATTTGAATTAATAATGTTGTAAATAATAATAATAATAATCATCATATGATATGAAGAAAACCTTAGAAAAATGTACAAACCATAACTTGGAATTGGGAATCACGTGATGCCATTAAGACAAAACACCCCGACCAAGTTATAAAATTAACTTAAAACTTTAATTTTCAGAGAGAGAGAGAGAGAAAGAGAGAGACAATAAGCATTTGTAGGATTCAGTCAAATTATCAAAATTAAAATTGTAGTAGTAGTAGTAGTAATAGGCTAATAGCAGTGTTTTGTTGCTAATTAACACATAGGAGATCTATGAGGGATGCCCTTTCTTCTACTCATGCTTGTAGCCATGTCTTCATTATTAGAAACCCTATTAGCTGATCTTGCACACACATATAGCCCACTTCTCTTCTTTCGGACAATCTGAGTGCATGCCACACTCATGTTCTCAGACCCTGATGAGCCTGAGGACGAGCTCATTGGCTCATCACAGTCCACAATTGTAGAATGAGGTGTCTCATTCGTCATCTCGTCGTCTCCCATGTCTTGTGGCATTAAGAAGTCAGGACTTAGTTGTAAAGTGTTGCAAGCCTTTAGGAATGGAGAAAGGTCCTTATAGTGCTTCAGCACAAAATCAACCTACACAATTCACATTCAATATTGTCACCAATTAAACTATATATAAATTTTATAATTTGACGCTTCTTAATTAGTACAAAATTGCACGTCATGTGCATGATTCAATCGCAATTTACTTTTCTACGGACCAATTGAATTGCATTCTAAAGGGTTTTCATTGCTACATAAAATGAGCATCTGTGTTGATATATTGGAATTGTGATGACTTATAACATTTGGTATTTGTCTCAGTAATCATGAAAATTAGTTTAAAGTTTAGCTTGAAAAGAAAATTATATGGTAAACATAATCATCACAATTTACCTTGCACCCTAGAGAGCAATGAAAAAATGGTTCTTGGAGGCTTCTGTCACAGGAAGTGCAATAGTTTCCAGCACCCTTGAATTGCCTGTTTTGAGGTCTCTTCTTGATAAACACCACTTTGGCACCATTGATTGTATAACCCTATTGGAGTTTCATTTAATTCAGCAAAACTATATAAAATAATTAAATTATGCTTGAAACGTAACAGTAGCTAGAGAAAATTAACCTTATTTTGTGTACTAATTACCTGAACATTAGAGCAGTCTATGAGCTTCTGAAGATCTTCAAGCCGAACAACATCATGATATACATATCGACGAATCTGAAGAAGCCTGTGGAATCGATGTGAAGGCAAACAGTGGGGGCAAATACTTGTACAACAATCCAAACAGAAAATGTTTTTCTCATTCTTCTTTGCTGTTTCATGATAGGAGCACCCAGCAAAGAATTTTTGTGTGTAGAGGGCTTCCAACCATGCAGGCTTCTGAATTCCCTAAACACATGAATTGTAACAAAAACCCAATAAATAAATATATGAACCAAAAAAAAAAAAAAGTCAATTAGAACTTTGCTACAGAGAGAGAGAGAGAGAGAGAGAGAGAGAAACACACCATTATCACATAAACACTTCAAAGATAGAGCTCCCTTTGAGCTGTTATCAAGGTAGTGGTGTAAACAGAAGGGAGAAAGAGAGAGAGAGAGAGACTAGGGCATGGAGATAAAACAATTTATGGAGTTTCACAAGAAAGGAAAGGGTATATATTTATTCCTGAAGAGCTAAACAACAATTTGTCAATAAGGTGGGCCTTGTCATATGAGAGAGAGAGACAGCAATAAAGAAAGGAAGTAAGATATGAGGGGAACGTGGGCGCTGTTTCCGTGTCTCCCATTGTCTAGAACCCTTTTTTTAAAATTATTTTTTTTTTCTCTCATCTCCTTGGCTAAAGAGCTCTGATGCTAAACTAACTAAAACTCTTCTTGAAGGAGCTGCCATTGCAAATTCTTTTTTTTAACCATTTTTTCTTTGATTCTATTCTCTTGATTGGCGAAATTGGTTGCTGGAGCTTCCCACTTGCACTTGGACTTTGAAATAAAGAAAAAAAAAATATGCTGATTTTTTATATAATTTTTAATTGTAATAATATTAGTTACAATAATAGAAACCCTAGTTCGACTCACGATTTTTTTATTTTTATTTTTTAAATTTTCATTTAACTTTAAGAGACTAGTACTATCACATTCATTGGTCGGTTTGTGCAACATAATTACAGTCCACTTGATTGTCGTTTACATTTTTGAGTTAAAGACTCCTGCTTGAGTTTGATCCAAAAGTGTGGAGATAGACTCAAGCTACTTTATCACTTCCTTGTTATTAAGTCGGCCAAGTCGGTTAATAAAACACTACGTACGAAAAGCAAAAAGTGTCTTTACTTAAAAGAATTAATCTTTTCTATGAAATTAGTTTTTTTGCTAGATATTTTCTTTCTGCTCCTCTCTTAATTAATTCTTCTCTACTTTTTCAGTATATTATTTCTACTATATTAATTGTGTCTCAGACCTCAGAGAAAAGAAGCTAGAGCTCAGCGCAAGAGAGGGGCGTTTTTTATTTTTTATTTATTTTTAATTTAAAAAAAAGAATTGGAAATAGCAATCAAAATCCTTAGATTCCTCACTGTCAATATATGTGCAATATTTTATGTTTTATTAATCACAACCTGTAATGTATGTTTTTATCTCTCTCTTAAGTAACCATAGTTAATTCTCAAAAAAAAAAAAAAAAAAAGTAACCAAAGTTCAAAAACACATAATATAACATACTATAATTAATAGACTATAAAATGTAACATTCCTAATAGAGCAGAGCATGTAAAAAAGTTATAACAAATATAAAGGACTTTCACATACCTTAGGTATGAGATAGCAATTGGTGGAGCATAGAGAATAATATGTAAGATTGTAACACATATAATGAGTTTAACCTACCAAAACTGTGAAATTCTAATCATGTTATCATGGAAATAAGTAGGTAAATACCCAAATGATTCCATAGCACCATTTAGAATCCAAGATATATAGATAATTAGAGAATTAACTTAATTTACTTTGGCAATCCATGAAGTGACAACAAGTTATTAAATACCTCAATGATTTTCTACCTAGAAGAGAGTTGCCAAAATTTACTACCTACTGATATGAACTTGATTCAAAATGTGTAAACCGTTGGATCCCATAGATTTGTTCTATGAATTCACAGCTAATATTATTGGTGCAGCATAGAGAATGATATTACTCATTCCATCTCAATTTGTTTGTCCTGTTTGAAAAGTCAATTTTTTTAAGGGAACATCATTTATTGTCTTATCTGCCTTATAAAAATATATAAGTTTACAAAACTACTCTTAAATAAATTTATTAGTTTTTTTTTTAAAAAAAAGAGTTATTCTTAATGAGGCAACTAAAAATGTGCCCCAATTAAATTTATTTTTTTAAATATTTGTTAGTTTTCGATTCAAAATAAAGTAGGAATATAATTGGAACATTAGTTAATTAATAACTTTTATTTTTAGAAACAAGACAATATTTTGGGACATCCTAAAATGGAATAGAAGACAAACAAATTGAGACAGAGAAAATATTAAAGAGCGACAAGATATGTAAGATTGTAACACATATACTGAGTTTAACCTACCAAAACTGTGAAATTCTAATCATGTTAGCATGGAAATAAGTAGGTAAATACCCAAATGATTCCATGGCACCATTTAGAATCCAAGATATATAGATAATTAAAGAATTTACTTAATTTACTCTGGCAATCCATGAAGTGACAACAAGTTATTAAATACCTCAATGATTTTCTACCTAGAAGAGTTGCCAAAATTTACTGCCTACTGATATGACCTTGATTCAAACAGTACGTGTAAACCGTTGGATCCCGTAGATTTGTTTTATGAATTCACAGCTAACACCGTAACGAGCCTGACTGTTTCTTGCTCAGTCCTGTGTGTGTGTGTGTAAGGGGACCAAAGAAAGTAGTCGGATCCGTGTCAATTTCGTCTTCCTGGATATGGTCCTCTTCATATCTAATTCATTATTTGGCATCATTTACAGGAGCTAGTGCTTCTTTATATCTTCTATCTTTTATTTACCACATCTTAAACAATGAAATTATTAAGATCACATTGTATATTACACTATTTTCCTAAAGGATAAAATTTAGGTACAGTACTGTTTTTTAGATTTTCATCTTAAGATTCAGTTATGTGGCTATTTAACTAAAAAATATTATTTCATTCCATGAGAAAAAATTCACATGACAGAACTTTAAAATGAGAACTTAAGGAACAACACTTAAGTACTGTACTTAGGTCTTGCTTTTTCTTAAATATGAGTAAGCCGTACATTTATGAGTCTTGCACATAAAGTTTATTTTTATGGAAAATTATTGTATATTTTGAGAGTACCATAAATATGTACTCTCTTCTCTTACATAAATTATGGGTCCTACTATAAATTTAATTAGTAGAACTCACAATTATGTGAGAGGAAGGAACATATATTTATGATATTCCGGGAATATTGTATAATTACCCTATTTTTATGTGAGAATAAATTGCAATTAATTAAACATATGAAATAATGTTTTCTTCTAAACTTCCCATTTGATTGCTCTAAAATAGTGGAAGTGAAAAAATTTGAAAATTTTCCATTAATTTTTTCTTGTTTAGGGCACTCCACCTCATGTGTCCATTGTGTCAGTGCTAATATATATGCCTTATAATGTTCTACTCTGAGGTTTTTTTTTTTTTTTTTTCAGAATGCAATTTTTATCTTCAATCCAGCTCATAGGTTGAGTGTCCCTAGAAACTATTTTTTAACTTCATGTCCTTTAATTTGCGGGGCTCGATCAATTGGCCCATATAGTTCATTGACATGCTATGTGGATGGGTTAGTTGTCCTAACATCATCCAAACCTAAATCGATCAAAATATTCAAAATTTTGACGTTCTTTTGTTATATATCCTCCATTTTCTGGACAACCAAACACATTCAACAAGATATGCAAATTAACCAAAGCCATTATGTGCTATTCAAATGCCTTGTATCAGGTCAGAAATCAGAGTCACTAGTGCCGGCATCGCCTAACAATAACAAGATATATAGGAAAAGTTATGAACAAGACATGTACAAGAAGAAAGAAACCCGGTTTTTGGGGAATCAAACATGGCAACATATACAACCAAGACCAACCACTCCACTAATGGAGACACTGTGCCTAAATAATAATGTGGTTTTGTCACAAACATTTGACAAACAAAAACAACTCACTAAGCACTATAGTAATTAAGGAAACTAAAAATGACCTAATAAATTAAGGGCTTTAGTGCTAAGTTTGAGGATGGCCTCGCTTCATGAGCCTCTATGCTCCAACCAAGAGTTAACTTTGGGGTTTGCATTGTCAAGAAATTATTTACTTGTATCATTACCATTCTACCCTCTTATTCTCTACCATTCAATTATGCACCTACAGTTCTGGCGGTCATCAATCATGGCGTGCCTCATCACAGTGCAAAGCACAGCTTTTGGTAAAATTGTTCCACCAAAAATCAGGGGAGAGAGTTTATCACTACTCTAATGACTAGTCCATCTTCTCTAGAAATATCAGCTCCACGTGGGTCTAGAAATATATATATATATATATATATATATAATTCGATAGTTGGTAGGGGAGAGTTAAACCTTGCATGTTTCTGTTAAAAACACTAAAATATTACAGTTAAGCTACAACTTACAAGACTCTTGACATATGAGTCTAGATATATGAACTTTGAGAATGGCGAGTTTGGATTCGTATCTAAAAAGAATCAGGGGAAAGAGTTTATCACTACTCTAATATATATATATATATATATATATATATATATATATATATTTCGATATTTAACAGAGGGGAGAGTTAAACCTTGCAAGTTTCTATTGGAAACACGAAAATATTCCAATTGAGTTACAACTTACAAGACTCTTGAAATATGAGTCTAGATATATGAACTTAAAGAACGATGAGTTTGGATATTGGAGTCTGAAATTTCAAAATGATTAGTGCATGCCAGGTTTTAGAACCATTAATTAATATGTTTAAGCTAGTGAAATCCATGCGTGGATATGAGCGCAAGGTGGGTGTTAGTAAAAAACATGCAATAAGTTGAAGCTTTTTATGGGAAAAGAAAAAAAAATTAATGTTTTGACAGTTTTTTTCATTTCTCATAAAAGTGATGTCAAAACTTTCCTAAAATGGATTGTTAACAAGTGCCCTAAGGGCACTCATTAGCATGACCCTTTTGAATTTACTCTTTAAAATTTAGTTAAGTTAAAGCTCTATTCTCGATTAATAAGTAGAGCAGGAATGTTTCTCTTTCCTACTCTTCTCCCATGTGATACCATCTCCTTAAGATTATATTATATATGTGCAAGCTTAAGCAAAAGATTTGAACTGTGTACACAAATATTAATCCCTATGTCTATGTTAATACTAAAATTCTTGTATTTTGATATGAGAACTTGAAATCAAAGAATTTGGATTAATTCTATATATGCATTATTTGAATGAAGTCTTAATGGAAGGTAAAGAAAAGCTCTATCCTAAGAAAATGATCTGGGGAATGGACTAGAAATAAATTAAATAATACTTTCCATCTAAATATTTAAAAATCTTACATTCATAAAATTCTGATAATCTTAATATAGTTCACCATTTTATGAAAATTCAATATTCTTCTTCCAAAAAAATTATATTTTAAACCTCCAATTTAGGGATGCATGGTTCCAAATTAAACGAATTATTTTCAGAAATTTCAAATTAATTAAACTTTACACTATAAAAATATTTCAATTCAAACAAATATCTATATACCCATTTATGGTGATGCCATTAATGGAAGGTATATACTTAAACAAAATGACGTTGTGTTGTTATTTCAATGATCTATTATATATAAATATATATATATATATATATATATTTGTGCTGAATATGATCTATTATACATTGACATTATTTAACTTCAAGCTACAAATAGTCGTTTTGTTTAAAAATTGTTTAACTAACGGCATCACACGTATTGCTAGGTTTATAGTTTGAATAGAAACATTTTTAGAAGCATAACATTTATTTTTAACTTTTAAAAGGTGGGGTTTAATTTGAAACCAGCACTAAGTTTCTAGAGGTTTACAAATTCCTTGGCCGGCTATTTAATTATAAGTGCCAGTGTGCCACACTGATATGCCTATTAAGGAACTTATTGCTTAGCTACTTTTTCAACAAACTCTCAACCAATATTTCTGACAAGCCTTGGTAATTCATTAGCTAACCAAGACTTTTAGAATCTACCATTTCAGTTTGCTACAAAAGGCAAATTTAACTAAGGGTCCATTTGGATACAACTTATTTTACTAAAAACTGAAAACATTGTAGTAAAATAATTTTTAAATATATGAATAGTTTCATGGGACCTATTTTTAATATTTTTTTCTGGATAAAATGGTTGTGGGTTCCGTGAACAGTACGTGAACAGTGTACTTTGTCTCCTAAAAGCTGAAACGCGTGCATAAAAAAGAAAAAGAAAAAGGGAAAACGCAAAACACCAGACGCAGGAAAATAATTCATATCCAAACGTATACTAAGTGTTACAAACAGGAAGCATAAGTTGTCACATCGAACGCATGCAAGTGCTAAATGCGCTTCATTAGTGATGATGATAAGAATATTAAGAGAGAGACTAGTGTTTTGGAAGTTAATAATAAGACATAATACTTCCCTACTTTTCCTTTTTTTTTTTTGGGATAGGAAAAACCTATGTAAAGTAAGAATAAGGAAAACTTTTGCAATCCTTAGTTAAGGTTAAACATTTGAAAAGGGAAGTGACATAATGCAAAGGTAGAGAAATTCATAACCAAATTGGGAATGGCTTGGGAATGACTTTCCATCTAATGAGCTCTAATTCATATACGCGCAAAGCTTCATAATTTACAAATTTCAACTACAACATACAAAGACTAAATACTTTTTATTCCTCGTTCAAGCAAAATCAAACCCTGACTAAATTGTTAAATCCAAATGCAACAACTAAAAATTAAGAGATTACTTTATATTATATATGTCCTCTAGGGTCAATTCCCTGAGCTGTTTTAAGTTGACCCTAGCTCGAGCATGATGAACGGGATGGCTAACTCAAACTTCACCCATGATATAACCAAATGAAAGCAAGAGCAATAAAGCAAGTGGATTGGTTAGATATGCCCCCCCCCCCCCCCCCCCCCCCCAAAAAAAAAAAAAAAAAAAAAAAACCTATCTTGTATGTATTCTAGTTGAAAGATTCAAAGACCTAATCTAGGTAAACAAATTAGGCACGTCAGAAAAATGTTAAAAATTTCTATACCCATTTGCAACACATAATGATTGATCAACAGGATAGATGAGTGAACTTAGGGATTTCTCATATAATTTTTGCAATATATAGTCTATATGTGTCCCCCAATCTATTTTGAGTAAATACTATTCCCAACAGACAATTAAACCTAATCATTAGTAGACCATAGTATTTGTTTGGCATCAATTTATAAGTTCAACTTTTAACTTTTAATTTTTTAAACTTTTATGTACAGTTTTTTAAAAAATTCATTTTTTTTCTCACATTTTTTTTAATATTTTAAAGGTATAAGTATATTTTAGCACACTTTTAGTAAAAAGAGAAAACAAAAGTATAATGAGAGAAATCAGAAGTCTAATGAGACATATTCATCTTTAGTAAATAGGTTTATGTGGGTATCATTGTGTGCCCCTGGAGTAGGACCTTTAACCTTTCTATATAGTCTTATGAATTAATTAGAGCTTTCACCTTTGTAGCAAGGCCAAGATTTGGTAGTTACCCACCCAAAAGAAAAAGCAAGAGAAAATCTAATAAGTGGAATGATGTGACATATTTTGGTAAAAAGTTAAAAAGTACTGAAACTTTAAAATCTCTAGTGTGTACATGTTGGATATAGAAATGTTTTGGATATTCTTATGTGTTCTCGGTATGTTCGGAAGAAAAAATATGTAATATTTTATTTTACTATCATAGTCATAGATATAATTTTAAAGATTTTGATAGCTTTTATTAACTTTAAAAACTTAAAAGTTAACATAAAATAACTTAAAACTAAGAAAACATATACGTAAGAACATATTAATTAATTGTTATATATTGTCTTAAAATATCTTAATTTTTCAAGAATTATTATGTTACCGTATCTTGTATTACACCCATGTTAATACTTCTTAAGGTAAAAAAAAATTCCCTTCAGAGGGAAGCAATGAAAGAATAGTATAAACGGAATATTTTCTTAGTTAAATCCAAGATTAGATCCTAAAAGGTCACTTCTTCTATTATAAGACATTTCTTTTCTGTGACATCAACCGAAAAGGAAAAAAAAAAAGGTTCATTTGTTGAGCATCATAACGATTATATACTATATATTATATATATGACATCTGAAGTGTGACTCCTTTTCCTTTCAACAATATATTTTAAAACCTGCTACATGTACATGTGTTAACCACAATATGCCAGGCCAACACAATCAATCAATCTTCGTCATTCATTTCAAAAAGTTTTAAATAATGAGTTGCATACTTTTCAATAATTCAATAATGTGCAAAAGTTCTTGTAATTTTTATTTATTTATTTAAAAAAGGTGCAAAAGGCACAAAACTAGGACCTGATCGGCAAGCTCCACTCGCATACAGTGTTTACTAAAATTTTTGTTTAATGCTGCAATTGTTACAATAAATATGGGAGTGTGTGTGTCTATATATATAATTTTTTTGAATAATTTAATAATTGGAAGAGAGAGATTTGAACCTTTGAATATTTTTGTTGGAAACACTAAAATGTGTTAGTTAAACTACCAGTCTCTTGGTTGGGGGAGGGGGTATTTAAACCATGATTTTTTTTATATTAAAGAAGACCAATTAATACCATTGTGTTATATGTATGAAAGTGTATAATTTCCATATTATTGAAGACCAAATCAAGGCATTGGATTATTAACGAAAATCATAGGATTGGAATTAATCAATAAATTGGTTGTTAGAGGAAATTGTAGAATTGAAGCAATCAATTCAAAATTTAAAATTGTGATTGTTGTGTATGTAATTCCTATTATAAAAATGAGTTCTATTATAATATATCACCATCTATATGAATGAAGTAGATGTAGCCTTTTGAGCTCTTGCTCTATGACCATAGGCCATGTGACCAAACCATGTACGACTTCTATATCTTCTCTTTTCTATCTCTGAATCTATCAGAGGACTAGCACTAACACGAGTCATCTTGATCCTATGACATTTTCTTTCTTTTTCCTTTTTGTTTTCTCCGTCTTGTCTTCACTTCTACATCTTTAGCTACAATAACCTAATGGACCAAAACTCTAAATTGCCACACATGCTCGCTATCAAAAGACACATAACTAAACTAAACCACAAAACAAATTTTCAAATCTTTTTCCCCTACTCCTAAGATATCCTTTATTTCAAATTGAGGGGAAAAAAAAAAATGATATCCTCTTTTTCTTTTTCCGATCACAAATATTTTCTCACATTAAAAAAAAAAATACTACATCCACAATATTTTCACAACAAAATTTAGATAGTAAATTGTTATTGGTTTTAATTTGGGTCACTATTAATATTACTTTTTTACCCACCAATAGCACTTTGCCATTTACCCACCAATAGCACTCCATTTAAGATTTATTATGAAAATATTGTGGACGTAGCATTACTCTTAAAAAAAAAAAACTCAAGTTTTTTCCTTCTTACCACAAATTTCAAAATTTTTAACCTAATGTATCCTTTAACTATTATGGCCATAATAACTGTAGGGACTCAATTCATGACGACCCTAAGATGATATTGGGCTCGTACGTAAAGAGGGCCCAAACAATATCATTTGTAGAGCGTGGATTTGAAAGGCTAGGCCTTGGTCACTGGTCGGTAGTAACCATGGTGTTCATACAAAAGTAAGCCATGTTCGCTTCGTGGAGTCTTTCTCCTCGAAACGGTCTGGGAGGCTTTGGTTCTTGGCATTTTTTCCCAGCCCCCCCTTTAGGCGCATCAACCTTCACATTATATAACCCTTCTTGGTTGATCCTAGCCCTCCACTTGTTGATCAGGCAGGTGCCTACTTAAGTATCCATCCCATCGGCTGCCTCCCCTTACTTTTTGTTAGTTGCGATAACTGAAGCCACCCTGTTCAAGCGTCTTTTCTCATTAATATGGTTAGGACGTTTGCGGGCACATTTAATGCGGAGGGGACGTATTTACCTTGAACCAGCTCTACACTGTACCCCACGTGGGTCCCATTCTACTCACCTCTTCTTTAGGGGGGTTTTTTGGGGGCAGCGTTCAACGAGATGTTGCTCTTCCCTTTAAAATCTTGGAATGCCGAGGATAGGGTCATCCTCGGCTGTGCCCCCAGGCTATTTGGCCTTTCCCTATTCGTCCTCGGCAAATACCCTCCTTGGCACGGGCCCTGGGCCCTAATAGAGCGTGGGCCGAATCATAAGTTCTCTGGCTCCACAATAACCATGGTTCATTCCATGCCTTTTAGATTGTTGGTCCTATTTTTTAAATCCAAATATGAAGTACAAAAAAATTTGAAAGACGTGCTTCCACAAACAAACAAACAAAAAAAGGTATATACTTTCCATAGTCTTGAAGACCAAATCAAGGCATTGGATTATTAGAGAAATCATGGGATTGGAATCAATCATGAACTTGATTGCTGGAAGAAATTGTGGGATTGAAGCAATCAGTTCAAAATTATAATTTTTGTTTATTTAATCCCATTATAAAAATGGGTTTTATTGTAATGTATCACCATCTAAGTGAATGAACAAGATGTAGCTTTTTTAGCTCATATTTAGTGGATATAGGTCACGTAGTCGAACCATTTAAAACTTCCATGTCTTCTCGCTTCTTTCTCTATCACTTAATCTCAAATTTCTATACTTTAAGACTCTTAACCATTTAAAAGTTAAAACTTCCACGTCTTCTCACTTCTTTCTCTATCATTTTATCTCAAATTTCTATACTTCAAGACTTAACGTTAAGTTTACTACATATTATATTTGAAAACTTAATCTGCCCTAATTGTGTGACAAAATAATCTCTTAGATAGTGTTCAGTCATTACTCAATGCTGGTCAGTGTCACATTCCAAAATTGTAGCCAATGTTTATATATGTTCTGCTCTTGTACTTAGCTCTCCACCAATTCTGTTTCTTTTTTAATATATATGCTCTATTATGCTTAGCTCAATTAATCCTTGTGTCATTCATCCCAAGAGCAAACACAAAAACAAAAACGCATATGTTAAGTTTTGCAGTTAACATGAATCGCTTTCAAATCTGATATCATTCTTGGATATTTTGCCCAACAATTTCAAATGCCCCAGGATGTTTTATCAGAGCAAATTTTCTTATTGACTTAATAATATTGTCCGGAAACCTCCCTGAATATGTTTCAGTTTCATTTTTTTCACACACAAAAGGAGCTCCATTAACAAGAAAAAAAGTGGAAAAAAGAAAAAGGAAGCAAGAATTTTTTTCAGGAACCTGCAAATGCAATCTAAAATACCTACAA
Organism: Quercus robur; assembly: GCF_932294415.1. NCBI lineage: Eukaryota > Viridiplantae > Streptophyta > Magnoliopsida > Fagales > Fagaceae > Quercus > Quercus robur. The sequence continues at coordinate 85,506,146 of NC_065535.1, forward strand.
TGGAAGTAATCTTTTGGCTGAAAACGGCCTCTAGATCACCAGCACCGTCCAACGAAAGTTGCATGGTACATGTGCGTGGTAAATATTAAAATCAAACTACCGAACAAAATATCTCTCTGAAAGACATAAAGTAAAGCAGAAAATACTTAGCAGCAAATCAAAGAATTAGGGTCATCACCCTTAACGTGCCATGAAAAGCAGAATGTTATTCTATATAGTAAGCAAGAACTCACGTGCAAAGGATCCCAGGTGACAGAGTTTTAACATTTTAACCCTGAAGCTCCAAAGTCCTAAAGCTAAAGACTGACCAAATAGAAACCCAAAAAAAAAAAGACTGACCAAATATTCCTCTTTATATATAAAGTTCAAACTCATTCAAGTTGAAGTTTTTTGTGCCTTTTGCCTGTGGTCAAAGGTCAAAGAAGCAGAGTGAGGTTAGAAGAACAATCAGAGGGTGGGTCAGCGTGTGAGCCGCACGAGGGGATCTCTCTGCCATCAAGTGTGTGTGACTGACTATGAGAGAGTATAAGAGTTCCTTTTATAGATTAAAACCCACTTTGCTTTGTTTTAAAATGGGGTTTTCAATGGGCTTAACTCTTGTCGAGAAAATTTTATATTAAAAAAAAAAAAATGGCTGAGCCACTTCATCAAAGAGTTTTATTACAATTTTATATATGTATGCCCTTATTTTTAAGGGCTAGTTCACGTGAATAGCCTTTTCCCAAGGTCCAGAGGCTTGAGGATAAAATGAGCTCAATCTCACGTGAGCTCATCTCATGAGTCATGACCATGTTAGTGTTAAAAATGTCTCTATGCAGTGTACAAAACAACCAGCTTTATGAGGCCTACAAGTCACGACACATTGTCACGTCACTTCGGTGGAGGCACTTATCATTGCGACAAGCTCCCACCTCTGGGGCTCTGGGGTAAAAAAAACCAAAGAATAAAAACATAACAGATTAGACAAGTAGGGGTGTGCTCGGTTCGGTTTCGGTCGGTTTGTATAGGTATGGCCAACCGAAACCGAATATTTCGGTTTGTGAAATTCTCAACCGAAACCGACTGAAATGGCTGGAAAACCATCGGTTTCGGTGTATATCGGTTTCAGTCGGTTTCGGTCGGTTTTCGGTTTTCCAAAGAGAGGGTTATTGAGATTTTCAAAACCCTAAATTTAATCACATATAAAAAACAAATAGAGTAACAGAGAGAGAGCTGTTGAACAAATCAGAACGACAGAGAAAGAAAATTTTCCAACAATATTTGTTCAACAATTTACAATATTACATACAGATTCCAACAAAAAATTGAAAATATTTTGATTTAGCAAAAGGGTCCAGACAGAACTTTACCATTGTTGCACCATAGCAGGAGCCTACCACCATGCTTGAGTCTACCACCATGTCTCTGTAGTGAATTGAAGAAAGAACAGAGACATGTGACTTAGAGAGAAGAGAAAGGCATGGCCATGGTCCATGGGACTCAGAGAACGAAAAGAAAAGAAAAGAATGAGGCGGCTGGACTGAGAAGGGCAGAGACCAGAGAGAAAATTGGGGAAGGAACGAAGGGTAGAGAGAAAAAATTGAAACGAGAAAGGAAGAGACAAACAGAGAAAAAATTGAGAGAAAAAAATGGGGAGAGCGGCGGCTGAAGAAAGAAAAGAGAAGCTGAAGAAAAGGGAAGATTAAACAATATTTTGATTTAGCAAAAGGGTCCAGACAGAACTTTACCATTGTTGCACCATAGCAGGAGCCTACCACCATGCTTGAGTCTACCACCATGTCTCTGTAGTGAATTGAAGAAAGAACAGAGACATGTGACTTAGAGAGAAGAGAAAGGCATGGCCATGGTCCATGGGACTCAGAGAACGAAAAGAAAAGAAAAGAATGAGGCGGCTGGACTAAGAAGGGCAGAGACCAGAGAGAAAATTGGGGAAGGAACGAAGGGTAGAGAGAAAAAATTGAAACGAGAAAGGAAGAGACAAACAGAGAAAAAATTGAGAGAAAAAAATGGGGAGAGCGGCGGCTGAAGAAAGAAAAGAGAAGCTGAAGAAAAGGGAAGATTAAACAGGGGTATTTCGGTATTTATGCTACTACTAGGGTTTTAAAAAATTAAATAGCAAAAAATACAAACGTTCCGCGCGAAGGCTCGAACCTGGGATCAGTTAGCTAAATCATAAGGAGCATACCATTAAGGCCACTGATCAGTTATGTATTAATATTACATAAATATATATATATTCGGTTTGTTCGGTTCGGTTTCGGGTGAAAAAATCCAACACCGAAACTGAAACCGAAAATTTCGGTTTTTAAAAAATGAAACCGAAACCGAACTGAACCGAAACCGAACCGAAAATTTAGCAACAGTTCGGTCGGTTTGTTCGGTTCGTCGGTTTTTTGCACACCCCTATAGACAAGACACTGAGCTCATTGGACTTTATCACATCCAACTGTTATCATTTTGGGAAATCTTCGCATTATTTTGTTAAGAATGATCTTGCACTATTCAATAAATTCTTCATGGACCTGATCTGGAATTCATCACAGAAATATGTCCGATAATCTTATCATACCCCAAAGTTATAAATAAATAAATAAAATTTTCTTTAGTAGCCAATGCAGGAACCATTTCAACTTCAAACATCATAGATTATGCAGAAATACTTGATCCAAGTATATTGGGCAAGATCCAATATCACAAAACTAGATATACTTTTGAAATCATGAATTTGGTAGAAAAATTGGGTTCGTTTAGTCTTCTTATCAACACAAAAATGAACCGAATTTTCCAATCCACCCTCGGTTTTACAACAGGTATGAGATTATATCGTTTTACCAACATTGAGCACCTCAGGTTCATCACTTTTCACACCATAACCAACACAAACTACCGCTTGAAAGGCTGTTGATCACTATAGACCTCTACTCAGACCATTACCACAGTTATTTTATTTTATTTTTTCTAAATTACACACTTAACTATACTTTTCACCAATTGTAATACTGTACATCTGCCCCATGTCATCAGCACCTTTTCAGGCTAGTTTATCTACAACGTAATGGGCAGATTATATACATTGTACAAAAATATCAACAAAGGAACAAAATAAAGACGGGTATGGATAAATGATATTACAAATAGATCAAACCTAATGTCATGGCTTCTGAGCAGAAAACATGATGAAATATTGCTGAACTTTGCTTGAGTAGTTTGTAAGACCACATGATGTGCACACGTCCTTGATCTCTTCCTCTGTCAAGTAGATATAGTTCTGCCGAGAACTCTGCACATAAGTGGAGTCATGCAAAATACTCTTCATAAGTCTCAGATCCTATGACCACATGCAATACACTGAAAAGACTTACTGCTAATGTTATAGGTACACTATCATGATACTCTATGGGACAAATAATTAAGAACAGCATTAGATTTAAGATGGACTTTTAACAGACAAATAGATCAGACCCCACAGACCTAGTTAAATTTCTTATTAGCTAATGGAGTATCATGGCCAGTTTAGGAATATATTGCTATTGCATATCAATTAATTTTTGGGGGTAAAGTGGGGATCCAATTTATTAAATGAAAATGTTTCTGATTTTTTGGGTAACTTCATTCAATGGCATGAAAAAATTTCAGTCAAGAACCCTTCACATTTATTAGAAAAGACACAATCTAACTCTCGACAAGGATAATAAGTTTCACCTTTTGAACTGATCAAATAGGAAGAGTAGTGTGACATTTACAGATTCTCAGTCAAATAGAAAAGTCACAATGCAAATGAGCTCATTCCAGAAAAGTTTAATAAATTCACCCTGGTGGGATTATATCTATCATTTATCAGACTCAGAAATCATTGAACGAGTATTACCTCCCTCAAAGTACGTATTATCCAAGGAGTAGATGAATTGTATCGCAGAAAAGTGGTTCCTACAAAGACACCACCACTTCGCAATATGCGAGTGATTTCCGCAATCTGACAAATATATGCATTGTTATTAGTTCAAGAAGCACCTTAAAAATATTGACACATCCATTTAAATGGAGCAAAGAGAACTGTCAAACTACAGTGACAATCACAATCTTTTTTTTCCTGGTATCTACGTGGATAGTGGGCAGGAATACTGATAAATCCGGTTTTTTCCTGGTATAAACCATGACAAAGTAACCTTTTCTGACAAGGTATCCAGGGTTATCTGAAAATTCGACTTATCTCCAGACAGATGTAGTCATCCCTTCCACACATGCTAGGTAATTATGAAAGAAAACCCTTATGGCCACCAAAGTGGTTGTAGTAGGATTCATGAGGCAACGTTTCCTGAGGTTTTGTGCATCCAAGTCAAGGAGCCAGTCAGATCAACCCAGCTCAAGAATAGTGTGGAAACCTCAGTATAGGCTTGGAGTAGAAGAAGGGTTGTGTTATTTCAGATAGTCAGATCCATATTTTGGGTTGTCCAAACCCAATCATTATGGAAAATCTGGAAAATTTTTAGAAGAAAATCAGAGAAAGAAACAAAACTTACAGCATTCGAAGGAGATGGCCAGCAATGCAAGGCTGCACCAGCATGAACAGCATCAACTGAACCTGATGAGAAGGGAAGTCTAGAAACATCTGCCCTTACAAGAGCAAGATTACTGCACATTCTCCAATAAAATGTGAATCAGGATAGCAATGTCTTTTCTTATACAATAATTACAGAAAACATAATTATTGAATGCAATCATGTCATAGAGGCTGTAACTTAATTGCCTACAGAATAGTCTAACTTACGTAGTTAAAAGAGTATCATCACTCTTAATGAAATCATAACATTGGCGAAGCATATTTTCAGAAAAATCAAGTGCGATAACTCTAGAATAGGTCCCAGATTTGGCAAACTTTCTGGAAAACAAACCACTCCCACAGCTAACATCTACCAGAAGACCTCCTTCAGCAGACTTAAAGTAATCTTGAGCCATATTGAACTGCACTTGATATCAAAGGTAATGTGATTAATATAGTATCACTGGCGTATGGAATTCGTAAACAATCTCACAAGGATAGATGATGATACAATCTAAACGAAAGATTATCTTCCCAAGATCATGAAGAGTCTCCACAAACCAATGCAAAACAATCTTGCTTCCACTGCAGGCTCATTCTTTTTAATTCAGATTTCAGAATCACCCCCATGAGGCATTTTACAAATACTGATAATTAATAGATACAACAATTGGAGGAGGGGGGTTTAATTTGAACCCTGGATTTCTCTGTTGAAAACACTAGGAAGTTCCAGTTGAACTACAAGACTCTTGGCAGCATTTTATAAAAATTGATGCATTTGAACCAACACTAAAAGCCAAGGAAGACATACCTCTTCATCAGGCCCAGGGAAACCACTTTGGTTAAAATTCTGACGCCAGCCTCTTTCATACAAGAATGACACAAGTGGACTCCTAACAAAGGTGCAAGCACCAAAGGTAAACATACCCAAACAATTAGCTATCTTATGAAAGCTCAAATATAATTTCAAAGCATTGTCTGATTTTTTCAGTTTGTAATATCTTGACCAAAATCCAGGATGAACTTAACCAATATGGGACACCCCTTAATCAACAGAAAACAAGATTTGGAAGAAGTATCTAAAGGAGGGTCTCATGTACCAATCCTGGGTTCATGCGTATCTAGATCTATAAAAAAGTGTAAAATGAAAGCCTTTGACTTTTTGTTGACTTCTTCTAATATTGCCACATAAACTTTTGAAAGGCCACATATTTAAGCATCATTCTTCTAGTATATATTTTTTTAATTTGCTAGTTAAAGTTACAAATAGTGCTAAACTATGTTAGTTTAAACTTTTTGGATAAATCAACCCAATACTAAACAAATTCTAATTAAATTAGAAAATTTTTTTTCTACAAATTTGTTTTCAAACTTGCCCGTGCATTACACAGGTTGAATATCTGAATTGACAGATTCTATTCATCAATTATACATCTAAAGATGAATATAAGTGCCAATTTGACAAACAACAATATTCATGAAGTTCCATGCATGCAATTGTCTGGAGAGAAAAGTAGTTCATACATACCGGAATAGCTCAGTCCCAGTTGGTTTGACTTCAGAGTACTCCCTCAAACCAGCAGTAATCGTGAGATCCAGATATATGTCTTTGCTGGAGTATGATTTATTGCATCGTTTACACTTGAAGCCAGACCTGTAGATTGCTGGCCTGCGGGTTTCACAGTTATCAAGTCCGACCTCAGGCTAACAATTAAGTAAAATCATAACCGGATAAATGAAATAAATAATATGTACCTGCAAGTATTATTATGTATTGTAACTTACAAGTTAAAACCTGGAGGGCCTTTTCTTATCAGTGGTTCATAACATACAGGGCAAGCAAACAAATCTACTTCTAATTTCTGATTCTGCAGTGTGCCTAAATCCTGAAAGCAAATATTTTTGTTAATCTCTATACACTACTGAAAAAGGGAACCAGACATTTGATAACAAAAAATAGTGTTGAAGTTCTTGCATTTTTTATTATTTATAATTTCCTCAATTATTATGAAGACAAAAAAAAAAAAAAAAAAAAAAAAAAAAAAAAAAAAATCTGCATTAAGAAATTTATACATAATAAGGAACAAACTGCAATACTTGTGCACTGCAAAATTAAGTTGCTGTGATCCTCAACCATATGTTAAGCTATTAAAGGTCAATTACAAACTTTTATTTAATGAAAAAAAAAAGGTCAATTTCAACCATTTACAACCTATATAGAAATGCTATTTTAATATAACTATAAAGTATAAACTCATCTCTGTGAAGTGCACATTGAAACATCTCATTCATAAGACAGTCAATCCATGTCTCTGTTTCTCAATAAGGCCTTTCTGCTCTACACATGGCTTAACATCAGGATTAGGAATAAGCATCAAGTCAACAATCACAAACATCTTTCAGTGACATGAAGAAGAGGGAAGATTTCTCACTCATCGAGCATATTGCCCAATATTTGGCTATTTCTTTCCAGAAATGAATTAAAATACATTAGTTGATGAGTCATGGAAACCAAAATCTTCCATTTTAAATCAGCAAAAAAATATCAGCATTTATGGCCTGTTTGGATTGGGGGGGGGGGGGGGTGGGGGAGTGGGGTAGTGTTTTTTAAAAATAAGCTAATTTTATGCTAAATCTACTTTACTCTACTCTACTCTCCCCCCCTCCCCCTCAATCCAAACGGACCATTAGGGAAGTAATGCACATATAAGCATATATATGCAGTCTATGGTCTATACATCTAGCAGCAGAAGGGGTCTTGTGACTTTATTTGTGCTATTCATATTTCACCCCTTAAGTATGCCTAACCTCCTAGCATATTCAAAGTAAAAGCTCAGGATGGAATATTATTATGTTTCAAATATCTGTTAGAGATAGTAGCTCATATTTTGAATAATAAAGTAAAACAGGTCTCTAGTTTAATGGTATATTGGGAAATTCAACATACCAGGTCAGGCGTTTTTAACAAGGGCAGACAGGAAGTATAAATGTGTTGCAACCCCTAAAATTTTCATATAATGAAATGATTAGCTGCGCCCTCACCGTGGACACAGGCACATTGCTGAACCATGTAAATCTATATTGACGTCTCCCTATTTATCACTAAAAATTGCGTAAACAGAAATCTTCAACAAAATTTCTCCATAAACCCCAAAGGCAGCACAATCAACTGGGGATTGCACCTCATAAAGTGGTGATCACTAATTCAAATCTCGCCTTCCCCCTTATAAATTTTTCTAACTAAAATTTTCAAGCATTATACTTAAATTTTAGCTTTCTGCCCAGCCTTGGTTTTTCATGACCCAATACTAATAGGACTGACCTCACAGCAATTACCAAATAGTTACAATAAACTGAGCACAGTTTTATCATTTTCTTGCATTGCAAGTAATGAAAATTTGCGACTTCTTACAAAATTTCTTCTTAGCAGTCAAACATAGTCTTACTTCCAAGGCCAATTAAAAATAAAATAAAAATAAAAACATAAAAACAAAGACTTGTAAAGTTATGATGCTAAGCAACACAGTGTCCTGTCGTTTTGGGTAAACGACATGTGTTACGGTCGTTTAAGCTAAAAGTAGAAAATAATGAAATAGAGAGAGAGAGAGAGGGAGTGATTGGGTATTTACCGGTTCTACGGCAACCGCTGCGGTGGCACGAATGGCGGAGGAGGAGAGGCGGAGAGAGGAAAAGTGGAGGCGGGGACGAAATCGGGAATAATGAGAAAAGTTGGGGCATTTAGGGAATGAAGAAGATTGGTGAAGAGGGCGAAGGGATGAGGTGGAGACTATGGCCATCGAGCTCAATGATGAGCTCCGATAAGACACGACACGACACTTCAATCTTGGAGTTGAAGTTGGAGTTGTACTTCTTTGTCTTGGTCTAGTTCTTTTGTGATTTGCTTTTGTTGTCGATGTTCTAACTAGTGTTCTACTTCTAATAATCGCGGGGCTACGTTGGTGTGTTGTTTCGTGCTGATAGGACAAACTAAGTGTACAAACGTCCTCCTCATATTATTACCGAACCAAATATATATATATATATATATATATATATAAAATAAAACAACTCATGTTTTGAGTTTTGACTAAGGGATCAGATTTAATAATAATCACGTTTTTGTTTTTGTTTTTTCTCTTAAGTTGCATGATTTAATAATAATTTAAAACAAATTTAATTTCTATTCAAACTAAAAGTATATTATAAAAATTTTCTAAACTTAAATCTCACACAACCCACGCATTTGTTTTTTGCTTTTTTTTTTTCTTCAAGTTGCATCTTTTTAAATTAATATTTTATTAAGCTATAAAGCTTTTGACTAAGGGATAAAATTTAACAATATTTTAATTTAGATGAAGTTTTATTATCTAAGTTTTAGAAATTTAAATTCTACTCCAACTAAAAGTCTATTATCAGGATTTTCAGAATTTATATATATATATATATATATATTCAACCATGACTTTTCGATATAATCCTTCTTAACCTAGTCATCCCTATAATGAATTCCACACAATACACTCCATGTTGTTGTATTTTTTTTTTTTTTAAATGCAACTTACATTTATGTTTTAATCTAATAAATCCATCTTACTTATTGTTCTTTGCTTCTGAATTTGCGTGCAAGATATTATACTAAAGGAAGTTTACTATAAAGAAGCAAAATAATGGATACACATTTAAGTTATTGGTTCTCTTATGTACGTTTTTTTTTAATTCTCAATTTTTGAACTTTTTTGTGTATGTTTTGATTTTTGGTTTTGGTTATTGTATTTAATTTGTGAGTTTGTTGATTTTTTTCAATTAGACTATCACTAGGAAAAAAATTGGTATTAAGAAACTATTTGTTTATTATTGTTTGTGCTAGTTAGGACATAGATTAAATATGACTCAAATAGGAATGATCAAACTCATTACATATCTCATATTAAGAAATTAACACAAAGCATAAAGAGAAATTTAAAATATAAAAATAGATAAATACTGATAAAATCTAAACTCTAAACCATCAGAACTTAAGGTAATTTTTTTTATTAAAATTATTTACTTATTTTATAATTTATTGTCACTATTTATTTAATAATTTAGTTTTAATTATTTTAAAAATTTTGAGCTTACATATGAGTCTTTATCAAGCTGTGCATCACACGAAAATAATACTAATATATATAAAATAAAAAATAAAAAATAAGGATTAAAATAAAACATTTAGAGCTCTCACAAAATAGCACTAAAATAAACATTTCATGTGAATAGTAACATGTCTACTATAGCAACAATGTAAATTTACACACTTTTAGATTGATTAATATAGGTGATTTGAATTATTGAATTATTAGAAATACTAAAAAGTGTCAATTGAATTACAAGACTCTTAGCAAACTATGTAATTAAGCTACAAGACTATTCAATCAATTTGGGTATATTTCAAACTGACTTTTTGTACTACTATTTAAACTTGACAAAATGGGATTTGGACCTGTTCACTCATATGACCTTAAGGATAAAACGGAGAAATGATTTTTTTTGTTTTTGTTTTTGTTTTTTGCTTATTAAAAGAAAACGGGTTAATCTAAAGCCAACTCATTAAAACTGAAAGCTTGAATTTGTGCTAAAAACACAAATTGTTTTTACTCTTACTTAATCAAAGTGCGGAACAGGTGTAATTGTGTGCAATGAACCAATACTACTTTAGTGCATAAATATGAACAACAAACAATAAAAGTAAAATACAAGAGTAAGGGAAGAGAGATGCAAACACAAGATAACATCAAGACGTGTTATTGAAGAGGAAACTGAAGAACTCGGTGAAAAACCTCTTTGCGACCCTCCAAGTCAAAATCGAACCACTAGAGAATAAAGTTGGAGTACACGAATAACAAAAGACCCTTCAAGCCTAGTTTACCCAATGTTCTTGAGCCCTCCAAGCTCTTGCTATGAACAAACTTCTCGGAATCATGTCTTCTCTAGCTTTCCGGATTCCGCAATATGCTCAATTGCATCCACCAAGCCTCATCGGCTTCTTTTGGCAATTTCTCAAAGCTTCCCAAGCTCCAACACACTCTTTACACTCTGAAAAGGTGTGGGTTGTGTTTGGGTATAAATCTCCTCTCAAGATTTGACAATGGGAGAGGGAATGAGAAGGGGCTAGAATGATTTCTCACTAAGGATGAGTAGCTCTCTCTCTCTCTAAAAGATGGGTGTGTGTGTTGTAGAAAATCTAATTAGGGTTTTTCTCTCTGAATGACATCTCATATTTTTGTGGGTAACGAGGGTATATATAGTATGGGTGAAGGGTAAGAAAGTCACACTTAAAATCCTCTAGCCTAGAGAGTTTCATGGGTATCTCGCAAGAAGGCCTTACCCACGAGACACTCGCAAAATCCTCCAAGCTAGCACTCTTCAACTTCCAACATGTGCTTCTCACGTGCCCTTTTTGCTGGAACCCTTTTCGTGAGCTATTCGCGAGCCAATCAGGAAACTGCACTGATTCTTCATTTCATGCTCGATTCTTCACCAACTTAATACTAAACCCAATACAATAAAATCCCACAAAATACAAGAAAATAAAATTAAAGCAAATACAAAACTTTTTGTCATGGAATAAAACCAACATAAAACATAGTTGTAAATCACAACTTTACAAAAACAATAGGTTGCGTCGGCTTGGCCTATCTCTTTTTCTCATTTGTTTATGGATTTATTTATTTATATATAATTTGAGATAGGTACATAGTAGGGGAGGAAGAGTTGGAGTTTAAACCACATATATAAAACACCACAAACTAACCATTAGACTAACACTCAAACCTGTTTATGGCTTTGTTAATTTTACAATTTCATACTCTCAAAATTTTCTCTCTTACTCTGACTTTCTTAATGTTTGTTTGTTTGTTTTTTTTTTTTTTTTTTTTTTTTTTTTTTTTTTTTTTTGTGGGTATTCTTCCCTTTTTGGGCTTTCCAATCTTTCAATTTCTTTGATTCAAATGAGTGTCACTCTCCCTCTATTAGCATTACAACTCATTTTTGCCTCTTTAATTTTTCACCCTCCCTTAGCACCAATTGATCTAAAGATATTTGCTTTCCGTTTGTTAGCTTGCCAGCTAGCGACTATTAATCTATCATTGGCCATTGCATTAAACCATTAACGCGCGTGCTCAAAAGCTCTTCTATTTTTGTTGGGTAAATGTTAATAATTTGCATCCATTATAATTTAAAAATGTATATTTTTTATTTTTCAAACAAATAAAAAGGATAAACTTTAGAGATAAGCGGTAACTATAATTTTTTTTTGAACGGAAAAAAGTCCTAAATTTTAGGAGTTCTCTTTTTGAATTCAAAATGAAATTTGTTATTTGACATTTATGACTCTATTTCTAAATAAAGTTTCCCTTTATTAATGAGGATATTTTTGAATACATAAAAGTCCAGTTGAAAGAGGGGAATCCTCTTATATGTAGTACAGATAATGATAATTTTTTTCCATTAAAAACATTTACAAATTTGAATTTGTTTCTCCTTAATTTTTTTTTTCAAATTATTTTTTAACTTTGCTTACAAAAAGAAGGAAAATTATTTTTCATATCATATTTTGTTTAGTCATCTATATTATATAAAAATCGCTAGAAATTATTATGTGAATTTACTATTTATAAAACGTGCACACACACACACACACACACACATATATATATATATATATATATATATTAAATACGATTAAGACTAAGATATGATTTTGTTTTTGGTAATAACTTTATTTAGTGCTTAAGTGATTTTCTGAATTGCAGTAAAAATTTATCTACATATATATTTTAAGTGTAAAACGTATATATTTATCTACTATGAAGTCTATGATATATGGAATAGAGTTACACCAGATGTAACTTGAATTCATCTCATATATATATATATATATATATTTTTATATAATTAGGTGCATTCCATTTCCAGAAATACACTAAACTTCGCATTGTTCAGGATCTTTAAAAAGGAAAAAGAGTAGCTGCTTTGCAATAATGTCTGTGTTTTTTCTGATATTATTTGAAGAATGGGGAGAGAGAGCAAGACTCAATAAACAAACTTGTGCAATCATTTCCAGTTAGTCGATCTTCATTCCTCGCTGTTGGTCCAAACTGGTGAGACCTGCATAATCTGTTGGTCCATATGGTTGAAAATACTCTGCAAATATTCCCTTCTTTCTTTTATGCTTAGTTCCCATGTCTTTGCACAATTGATCATTGTACCAAATATTTACGTTCCCAATACATGACCTCTGGAAATACCTTCCAGCATATTGCTTCATGTTATTTTCCCACATTATGACATCCTTTTCCATCTCTCTTATACTAGGCAATTCAAAGTTCCCATCAAGCAAATGTGCTAGCCATTGACATCTAATTTCAGAGGTACACAAATTGGAGAAACCCTCTGCATATCCTATTATGGCTAGTTGTGGAATTCGAGGATGAATAATCTGTCTGCAGTTTTATAAAGAAAGCATATTATAAAATGAATCAGAATGATGCAACGCTGAATGGACTAAGGTAAGCTTTGATCTGTCAAGAACATTATAAAGATAGCTACCTTTGACCATTATTTTAAAATCGTTCGTATATTTTAAATTATTTCAAAAGGGTCCTTATCGTCATCTACTTGATAGAAAATGTTGACATAGCAAACAGAATTCATGATATCAAGATCATTTTGGTGGCATAGACCTATGACATGGCATAAATTTCATTTTTCACGTCATCATTTTCCATCCAACAAATGACGATAAGGATCTCGTTGAAACAATTTTAGAAGGATAGGAGATTATGGGGAAATATTTTAAAGTACAAAGATGATTTTTGAGATAAAGATTAGAGATTGAGAACAAAATATGCAATTTAACCTAACTTTAATAAGCTGACAAACCTGTAGAGGGGAACTATTGAGCTTGCTGAACCGACAATGTACTTCTGGAAGATTTGAGATTTGAACATTTTCTTAAGCTTTTGGTCACCTTTGTATCCTGTGGCTAGAATTACAAGATCTGCTTTTAGTGGCTGAGGTTCTCCATTAATGATCAGACCATCTTTACAGAAGCTAAAGCTCTGTGATTTCTTTAAAACAATGCTTCCTCCTTCCACTTTGTCATAAAAATTTTCGGGCAAAAATCCAACCCGACATGAAGAGAGATCTTGAAGAAAGCTTTGTTTTGGTATCAGTCCATGTTTCTTCAATGGGAGTTTCCATCTAAGATAGCTCTCAGCAAATTTTGAGACTCCCCATCTCTGAAAATAAAACTTCAGCATCATACACATATTGGTTTAAAAACATGCACATTCAAAGGATAAGAAAAAGAATACCAGGGGTGAAAGCATGGTAGCCAAAAACTTGAGTAGGAATGGTTCACCAGGCTTATGAACCAGAAGCTCCGAAAAACGATTGCAGTACAAGAAGCCAAGGCTTACTCCCCAGAAAGTGCTACTGGGGAGTAACCAATGTGCAGTCCTTAGAATCATTGTGCAAGGGTACTGAACTCCTATATTAAAAGAGCTAAGATATCTATGAGCAGGCTTAACAGCGACTTTTCAAAGTATAGCTTTTTTAACTTCACTTAGGTACAACTTTTCTAACAACCTCACTTTCAAAAAGTTGAACAATAAGTTATACCAAGCAGACACCTAATCAGAAAGTGAAAATTAGAGGCCAATGTGAAAAAAGAATGTTGAGAATCATTAGCATTTTTGAGAGACAACTACTGGAGTATTCTGAACTTCACATCAAAACTATAGAATCAAAACATCTACTTTGTGCTGGTATTCAAATGATAAGCTCAATTAAAAATTTTGAGCTGGGGAGTCCTTATTCCTTGAAGTTGCCTCTACATGATATTCTTATATAAATTTTCCTTACCATTTGCATTTGCACATTCTGCTGCAATGTCCACCGCAGATTTCAGTGAACCAATGATTACAATTCTCTTTCTTCTGATCAATTCTGCTGCACTGGCACTGCCCATTTCAGAGTAGTCCATGGAATGGATCACCTTACCTTCGAACATTTCAGGGCCTTGATCTGGAGGGAACTCGGGTATGTTTGGAACACCACTGAATCGTCCAATACAAAGAACCACAAACTCAACTTGGTGAACCTGGCCGAATAAAACATAAGCTCAGAGTCTATGTATTCAAGAATGAATTCTTTCTTACCTTTTGGTTAGTATTTGGTCCTGATCAATTCTATTGAAACTAAAATTAGGATTATGCATCATTTTGAGTATGATTCTGCATTAGGTGTGTTATTGACCATGGCAATGGAGCATGCCATTAGTATCAAACTGCAAACTGCATAATACATATAAAGATTGAATGAAGTGGGCAAATATAGTTAGCTTACATTTCTTGAAAAGAACTGTAATTGGTTTTGAGAAGACAAGTTGTTTGCCTGTGTTCTGAGATCTCTTAGATGAATTACTTCCTACATGGATAGGTCTGATAAATGATCACGTCTTAAGACTTGTGGTACATCATAGCTAGGGAATAGGGGATTAAATCCTAAATATCTCCGTTGGAAACACTGCACAAAGAAGGCGTTTGGATTGCGTCTGCGTTTTCACGTAAACACGTTTCAGCTTTTTTTTTAACCAGCGCCTATTGCATTGTTCATGGAATATGAACAGTATAAATAGGCAAATAAACAATGTTTTTGATGTGGACAGTAATTCAAAATTTTTTTTTTATTATTTTCAGTTTTTAGCAAAATAAGTGGTATTCAATAAGTTTTTTTTTTTTTAATCATAATTATAACACTCTCCCTCTCATATAAATGGGTTCCAACACATCTTGTACACTCTCCCTCACATTTTTAATCATAATTAATCATTTGGGTAAGGTCTCTTTTACACATTTTGTTGGCACACCATACGCAAATTATTTTTTGAACTGAAATCGTGACTTCAAGACATGATTTCATTTCAAAAACTAAATCGTGTACTTTATGTGTAATAGACGCTGCACTAATAATTTAACCATAACTCTAACAAATAACAATGCCTTACACGGTACTAAACAGCAAATACCGACATAAATGATAACTACCTCTGTGGAGCAACATTTAGTATCTTGCACGACAATGTGCCATTTCCCTTTAGAGCAAAAAGGCTTGCTAGTTCCTCCCCATAGATCCCATGACTCCATCTCTTCAGAAGGCTCTCCAACATAGTCTATATCAATGACTTTGGAGTTGAATTTGATGTAAGGAATGATGCCAAAGTGCTGAGCATAGGATTTAAGATACTCCAGCACTTGAGTGTGAGTAGGACACACTTCTTGCACTGAAGCAGGCCATGGGAAATCTGTAAATTGGTAAGATTCTTTGGAATTTTGGAGTTTGGTGGACTCTATAGTATGATTCCATAGTCCTCCTACGCCCTCTTTAGCTTCAAAAACAATGGGATTAAAGCCCTTCTCCAATATGTACTTGCAAGCAAGAAGGCCACTCGTTCCTGCCCCAATGATCGCCACCCGTTTCTCCATTATTCAATTTCTCCGTCTAGAAGTTTACAGAGAGAGTTTGTGTGGCTTTCAGCACTGAGCCTGCTTTACATAAAGTGTATGAGAAGCACATGAGCTATTTTTTGAAGCAGAAGAAGCACATGAGCTAATTTTGAGGATATATTTATTGGGAAAAAAACAAATGAGTGATCACTACTTGATTTATTCAATGTTCCACATCCAAAAGAAATAATAAACAAATTGGGTGATCCTTACATGAAATCCACTTTCAAGATTGTGTGATCTTAGCAGCTGGATGTGGGTGAAAATCGCCAAATACTATGTTTTGGCAAAATTTATGACAAACTAGCACTGTTTCGGAAATATTTAGTAATCTACTACTTTTTTAGTACTCGAGTTTCACAAAATCGAGTTCTAAATAGTACTCGAGTTCAGTGAACTCGAGTTTTTAGGTGAGTCGCCAACATGGCATTGTTGACCTGGAATCTGTGTGACTAAAAAAGTAATGCGGTACTCGATATTATGGAAATCAAGTACTTCTTTATAGTACTCGATCCTAAAAGAAGTCGAGTACCTTGTTTTTTTTTTTCATAGTAGAAGACTGGTTCCCACCAACTCTACTAAAACTTCCAAAGAAGTGATAAAATGTAAATGTAAATGAAAAAGAAGATTTTTCAAAAAAAAAAAAAAATGAAAAAGAAAAAAAGAAAAGAAATGGAAGTTGGAAGAACTGGGTTTTGAAATACCTGTTTCAACGGAAGAGCTGAATAGTAGTAGTGGGTAGTAGGGAGCTTCAAACAAACAAACAAAAAGACAGCAAGTTCTCTAACTCTCTCTTAGACAAAGTAAAATTGGATTTTGGTTCTAAAAATGGAAACGCTAAGACAGAAAATATATATTAAAAAAAAATGGAGCAATGGCCATTTTTAAGCTCAAGGTGACTTAAAAATGAAGTCGTTGACTGCAATGTAAAGAAAGAGAAAAGAAAAAAGAGTTTTTAATAATTCTAATAATGACTTTGAAAAGTTAGTTGTCGTGTGAGTGTGGTATGGAAGGATAAAAAGGCAAAAAGAAAGTAGGGGCGGCGCCACCTTATGGCCAAGGTGATCCCAGGATCACCTTGACCTAAAAAAAAAAAAATTATACATAATAAGTTAAAATTTTATATTCATCTACCTTTAAAAAAAAATTTGGGAACACCTTGAATTTTTTTTATGCCAATAAAATTAAATTTTGGTCCATAATTTGAGCAACTTAACAATATATTAAGGTCTTTCAAGCAAAAAGAACCACATACTTTTTTATTATTCATTTAAGTCTATACTACGACTTTACTTTTAGTTTTTGCTTTACTTGATACATTGTCATTGTACGACTACTTTTCCTCAAAAACATTATAATATATATTATACAACTAATTGGTCAAATTCACGTAAATTTAGATTTTTTTCATTGGACAACTAATTTTCTTTTTTCTTTTTTCGATAATTTTGATTAAGAAAAAAATAGTAATTTTAGTTAATTAAGTTAATAAACTTAAAAAGTTACTTCATTTTTATATAACATCAATTAATTCATTATATATATTGTAGGGATAAGGGATCCAAGAAGGTGTGTTTTGTCATTCAGAGTAACATTTCAAGAAATTCTATTGATAAGAATATGCATTATGAACATACAGGACAAATGGGAGCTGTGAAATATCTAAGAGAAAGCTGCTACCACTGCATTGAATGCTCTATAGTTAACTCTTTGGCCGCATTAATGAGAAAATGATATTTGAACAGTACTTTTCAGCCTTACAGCTACTCCCAAAGATTTCAAGAAGGTGTTAATGGGACAAGGATCAACACTAGCAATCTAATGTACACGTGGAGAGTGGAGATGAAAAAAAGAAGAGAGTATAAATTAGAAAGAAGACCTAGATGGGAGGAGATCGGAAAATTAAGAGAAAAACACTGTAACAATAAGAATTGTACTTGTAATCAAATTCAAAGAATATATACAAGAATCGATCTCCTCGGATTGTGCTGAGGACGATTTTCTTTAGATAAAACTAGTCTATTTTTGCTTTTTTGTCATTTGGGCCAATTATAATTGTAGTTTAACTCATTAGAGCCTAGTTTTCCAATCCACTCTCTATAAATTCATTATATTGGGCTCTTTGGGCCTAGATCCTTTTACCTCTTGGGCCTGGGATTTAAATTGGGTCTTTACATATATATAAAATAAACTTTTTATTTTTATGATTATAATTAAACATGTGATTGTCCATTCTAAGGAAATTTGATTAAATTTACATGAAAAGTGTCACTAAGATTATGTTTTTACATTTTTCTATCATGTTATTAGTAATAAACGTATTATATTTTTATTTATATAATTTAAAATTTTATTAATTATATTATTTATGACGTCACTGGTTTGATCATTGGGCAGATCTCAGTTCGACCAAAAAACCAGTAACCAATCCCTTTTCCAATTTCACCATACTGGTTTATAAAACCATGGAAAAAACCCCCAAAAAAAAAAGAATGAAAATATGGAAAAAGGAAATTATAATAAAACCACTAACAAGGCCCAAACCAAATGCCAATAGAAAAGCCTAGTACAAGATCAATCTCATCTCAGACTAAGACTATCACTACTCCAACACCAACATGATTACGTTTTTAATTCAACAAATATTATTTAAAAAAAAAAAAAAAAAAAAAAAAAAAACCTCACTGCCTCAGTGCCTCGCGGATTCACAAATCATTAAACAATTTAAACTAAAACTAAATCAAACCTAAAGGCTAAAAAGAAATAAGAAACTCACTTACTCTCCCTAGCCATCGTCGTCCATCCCTGTTTAGCAACACTAACAACAACCACAATTGAACTCCACAAGTTTTATGTTGTAAAACTTTACGTATTTGCGTGTTTTTTTTATTGTTGTTGTTGTTGTTGTCAATATATAAAATTTTCTTTTTATTGGATTGTATAATTTATGCTTCTTGAGGAACACCTTGGAAAAAATTCTTGGAGCCACCACTGAAAGAAAGGGTTTGCTGTTTGTTTACATTTACATTTCATCACTTGCTTGGAAGTTTCAGCAGAGTTGGTGGGAACCACTCTTCCATTATGAAACAAAAAGTAGAAACGAAAAAAGAAAAAAAAAAAAAACAAGGTACTCGATGTTAGTAAGATCGAGTACTGTAAAGAAGTACTCGATTTCCATATTATCGAGTACCACATTACTTTTTTAATTATATAAATTCCAGGTCAGCAGTGCCACGCTAGTGACTCACCTAGGAACTCAAGTTCATTGAACTTGAGTACTATTTATAACTCATTTTTTTGAAACTCGAGTACTAAAAAAGTGGTAGATTGCTAAATATTTCCGAAACAGTGTTAATTTGCCACAAATTTTGCCAAAAAGTGGTATTTGGCTATTTTCGCCACTGGATGTGATCAGTAAGGTTGTGTAGTGTATAAAGAAAGAGGTTTCTAGAAATTGGAAGAGAGAGCTTTTGAGAGAAAAGAAAAATTCTCATTCATCAATTTCAGAAAATGTACAAAAGTGCCTAATTAGATAAGCCCCTGTTCTATATATACAATAACAGAGGAGTTAAGAATAAAATAGAAAATTAACTAACTCCCTAATCTGACGGAAATACATCTCCACCATTAGATGCGTGCCAAGTGTACTTCCTATACAACTAATTGGAACTTAAGTTACTCTGACATGCTATGCACGTGATTTCATTAATTCACACTTTGTCGTTTTGTTCTTTAGCTTGTTCTGTTCTTTTAATCACACGCATGTCATTTTTCCTTGCACTTGACAATTGGTTTTGTCGTTTTCATTTAACTCAATACCAACTTCAATACTCCCCCTCAAGTCTTGAATTTTAAGTTCTGAGACTTGACCTTCTTGATCTGAAACTTGATCTATGATTTGTGCCTTTACATCCCTGAGAACAAAAATGTCCTTCAAACCCAATTTTCTAGAAAGCCTTGTAAAAGCTGAGAAACCCAATGCTTTGGTAAAGATATCAGCCACTTGTGAATTACTAGCAATATGGAATGTTTTAATCATACCCTCCATGATCTTATCCCTTACCAAATGACAATCTACATCGATATGTTTTGTCCTCTCATGGAAAATTGGATTTGTAGTTATATGCAAGGCTGCTTGATTATCACAAAACAACATAGCTGGCTTGCATGATTCACCTTTAAATCCTTAAGTATTTGCAGCACCCAAGTGATCTCACACGCCATACTTGCCATAGCTCTGTACTCAGCCTCAGTTGAGGGCCTTGAAACAACACCTTGCTTCTTAGACCTCCAAGAAATTAATGATTCCCCTAAGAAAACAGCATAACCAGTTAAGGACCTCCAAGTGTCAGGGCATCCAGCCAAATCTGCATCACAAAAGGACTTAATATGTAGATCAGATTGGCAAGAAAATGCCTCTTCCTGGTGAGCCTTTTATATATTGAAGTAGTATGTTGGCAGCTAGTAAATGGGGCTCTCTTGGCTGTGATACAAACTAGCTCAACCTATGCACAACATATGTGATATTTGGCCTTGTCAGAGTGAGGTACAAGAGTCTCCCAATAAGCCTTCTAAACTGAGCAGAATCTCTCAATGGCTTTCCCTCATATTTGGACAGCTTTAAGTTCTACTCCGTGGAGAACTTGACTGGTTTGGAACCTAGAAGACTTGTATCCTCCAAAATTTCCAAGGCATACTTCCGTTGGTTCAAACTTATACCTACATCAGTTCTAGCCACTTCAAGTCCTAAGAAATACCTTAAAGATCCCCGGTCCTTTAAACCAAATCTGTCATCAAGAACCTTCTTCAAATGTTGGACACAAGTTGGATTATTACCAGTCAACAATATATTATCTACATAAACCAAAAGCACTGTAAATGAAGATCCTTGTGTGTGTGTAAACAAAGAATAATCAGATTTTGATTGAATGAAGCCCATTTGCAGAATGGTGGATGAAAACTTCTCAAACCATTTTCTAGAACCTTGTTTCAGTCCATAAAGGCTCTTATTCAATTTACATACCAAATGCTCCCCCTTGCTGTGAAAACCAGGTGGTAAACACATGTAAACATCCTCAACGAACTCACCATGGAGAAAGGCATTATTCACATCCATTTGGTGAAGAAACCACCCATTCATAGCAGCCAAAGACAAGACAATCCAGATTGAAACTGACTTAGCAACAGGACTAAAAGTTTTTGAATAATCCAAACCAAGCTTTTGGGTAAAACCCTTAGCTACCAAACGAGCTTTGTACCTTTATATAGAATCATTTGAGTAATACTTAACCCTATACACCCATTTACAACCAATGGGAGACTTACCTGCAGGTAAAAGGGTTAGTGTCCAAGTATTATTGAACTCCAAAGCTTCAATTTCCTTGTCCATGGCAACTCTACACTCAGGAAACTTAACTGCCTGAGAAAATGAAACAGGTTCTGATGGGACAGAACTAACAACCATGACAAAGGAGGCAAACTGAGGCCCAAGATGTGAGTAACTAATAACCTTTGAAATGTTATAAGGCGAGCCAAAAGCAGGCTTGGTACTAACTACTTTACAAGAATAATCAGATAGGTAAGCAGGTGGGTGATGAGGCTTGGTTGATCTCCCTAAGGCAGGTAAAGAAGATGAGGAAATAGGTAGAGAGTGATCAATGGAAGGTGGTGAGGGAGGAACAACAGAATCCAAAACTAAAGGTAAATGCACATTAGGGTGGGAATCACATTGGGAAGAATTAGAATCAAATGGAGTAGGAGCAATGGTTGAATCAGGTTGGGAAATGGCCAAGCTTGATTCAACCAAATGAGGGTTAGGAGGATTAGAAACATAAGGTGTATTAGGAACATGAGATGCACCAGAAACACAATGTGGGGACACAGATGAATCAAGATAAGAAGTGGAAGGGTGATTTGATTTGAAAAAAGGAAAAATATGTTTATAGAAGATGATATCTCTTGAAATATGAATAGGATTGGTGTAACGACCCAAGGAAAAGCGTTAGCCATATCTGCGCTATATCTCAAAAGGACTAGTCACAATTGAGACTCCTTGTAGTTGTTAATAAAGCCCAGATCTACCTAGTAAATACCCAATGTGGGACTCATCACACACCCATACACATCACACAATCAATCAAATTAGGGCATCACAATTGGATTCAAGGTCAAGAACCTTGTAATCTTTAATGCCATGAGGATAGCCAAAGAAAACACGTTTTTTGTCCCTAGGTGCAAATTTGTGCCTATTATGTGGTAAAGTGGATATGAAACCCAAACAAGCAAAACACTTTAAATGATTATAAGGTGGAGAAGACTTGAAAAGCAATTCATAGGGACTTTTGTTGTGTAGAGATTTGGAAGACAGTTTATTAATAAGATAGATAGCAGTAAGAATGCAATCACCCCATAAGCACAAAGGCAAATTGGATTGAAATTTTAGTGCTCTTGCAACATTGAAAATGTGATGATGCTTCCTCTCAACAATGGCATTTTGTTGAGGAGTATCAACACATGACAATTGATGCAAGATGCCTTTGAATGAAAGAATTCCCTCAAGAAAAATTTTGTACCATTGTCACTCCTAATAGTCTTAACAGAAGCGTGAAATTGAGTATGAACCATGTTAACAAAATTAGGAATGAAAAACTGAGTATCAAATTTATTCTTAAGAAGATAAACCCAAGTACAATGAGAGAAGTCATCAACAATTGTTAAAAAGTACCTAAAACCTTCAACAGTACAAGTGAAAAAAGGACCCCACAAGTCACAATGAACAAGTTCAAAAGGCTAAATAGATACATGACTCCTAGAAGGAAAAGGTAACCTTTTTTGCTTAGAAAAATGACAAACCTCACAACAATTTGACTTATTGAAAGCTTCAGAACCTACAAGTTTATTCAACAAAGAAATCTTTGAAAAGGAAGGATGTCCCAATTTGCTGTGCCATAAAGTGGAAGAAGATTGGCTAGTAGAAGCAACCAAGGTAGTAGGAGCAATTTGAGAAGCAGGAGCTTGCAGCAGATATAACTCTTGACATTCTTTACCCAAACCAATCATGCTCCATTGAGCAAGGTCCTAGATAAAACACCAATGTCCAAGAAAAATAAGGCAATAGGAAGATTGTTGTGTAAGTTTGCTTATGGAAATGAGGTTAAAACTAAAAGTAGGAACACACAAAACATTGGTAAGTGTTAAAGTGGGTGAAATCTGCATAATGCCTATATGTGTTACTAAAGTCTGATCCCCATTTGGCAAGAAAACATAAGAATGGACAGTAGAAGTGATGACAGTAAGTTGTGACATTGAGTGGACCATATGGTCAGTAGTACTAGTGTCCAAAATCAAATCATTAGACTTAAAAATAGGTCTATCAACAATATGGGCAGAAAAAACAGAATGTGTGAAATTTGGGGGAATCCAAAATGGATTAACTGAAAAATTTGAAGCATCAGCAGTAGAAGAGGAAGCTGAGTTAGGTGTTAAGGCAAGTTGAATAACAGGAGCAGATGCCATGACAGTGGCAACTTGATGAGTAGTAGAAGTACCAATGCCTAAACCAGAAACTGTGACTGCTTTCAAATAGTTAAGAAGCTGTTTACATTGAACTTGAGAGATGGGACACTGAGGCTGAGAACCTTGGACAAAAGTCTGTGGAGAAGCAAATGTAGCACCAAAAGAAGGCTGTGGAGGAAGACCAGCTTCAGAGTGAAAGCTGTGATTAGAGAAGCCAGCATTATATTGGATCAAATTTTGATTAGCCAATGCAAAACCATCCAAATTGCCAAAATTTCCAGAAAGCAAAAATGCTGAAACTTGATTAGCCATAGCTTGATTGCTTCCCTTATGCATGTAGCTTGGAGGATACCCATGTAACTTATAACACTTGTCTGCAATATGACCACTAAGGCCACAGTAAGTACAAATGGGTTTATCCTTCTTAAAATGACCTTTATTACCACGATTGCCTTGGTTCTATCCTTGATTGCCATTAAAACCCTTAGCATGAGTAGCAAACATAGCAGTAGCCCCAGTAGGATAGACTACATTAACTCCATGTCCAAAGCTCCTTCTCTTTTCCTCTTGCAAGATCAAAGAACGAACCTTGCTAATAGATGGAAAAGGCTCAAGCAATAAGACCTGGCCTATAATGTTCCCATAACTATCATTTAATCCCATCAAGAAACGAAAAACATGCTTCTTATGCTGTGCTTCCAATTGAGAAGCCTTAGAACCACATGTGCAAGCACAATTGCATACAGTGAAAGGTTAAAAATTGATAAACTCATCCCACAGTGTCTTAAACCTAGTGAAGTATGAACTTACTGTGAGTGTACCTTGAGAAAGACGAGCAATTTCCTTTTGTAGCTCAAATTGCCTTGGAGTATTGCCCTGTGAAAGTCTATCTTTGAGATCAATCCATAAATCCCTTGCGGTGTTGATATACATCACAATTGCCTTAAGATCCATGCTGAGAGAGTTGGTTAGCCATGAAAGCACAATGGTATTACAACTACTCCAAGAATTGTACAGTGGAGAGGCAAGATCTGGTTGTGGAATCGAACCATTCAAATTTGTTTTGTGAACTTAGAGCCAAGAACATTGATCTCGCCGAACTCAAATAGTTCTCTAGTCCAGTTGAAGGCTACGAAGTAAGAACTATTCCTGGACTCTTAGTGGCTGGAAGAAAATAAGGATTGTTAGCAGATTCATCTGCCATTGTTGTGCTTGTAGAAGGCACAGATTGATTGGAAGACTGTGCTTGATTGGTTGTTGAATCAGAAGCCATGAAAGACTAGAACTTCAAGCAAAATGAGAAGAAAAGAAAGAAATTTCGAAGACTAAAATCTATTTGGCAACAATGAAAATGAAAGAAAATCTTGCTCTGATACCATATAAAGAAAGAGGTTTCTAGAAATTGCAAGAGAGAGCTTTTGAGAGAAAAGAAAATTTCTCATTCATCAATTTCAAAAAATGTACAAAGGTGCCTAATTAGATAAGCCCCTGTTCTATATATACAATAACAAAGGAGTTAAGACTAAAATAGAAAATTAACTAACTCCCTAATCTAACGAAAAATACATCTCCACCATTAGATGCATGCCAAGTGTACTTCCTATACAACTAATTGGAACTTAAGTTACTCTCACATGCTATGCACGTGATTTCATTAATTCGTACTCTGCCATTTTGTTCTTCAGCTTGTTCTGTTCTTTTAATCTCACGCGTGTTGTTTTGCCTTGCACTTGACAATTGGTTTTGCCGTTTTCATTTAACTCAGTTCCAACTTCAATATAGTGAGGTGCTGGCTTTGGTTGAGTTTTGGATGAGAGATTTTATTTTGGTGTGGGCTATTGTTGGCCAGTTTTGGTGCATGACCGGATTTTGTGTGAAGGTTTGTAGCTACGGCCAATGGGAGCTGTGGTGATATAGACTATAGAGTGGAGAGGAAGAAGAACTGGAGAAGATAGAGAGGTTAGGGAAGGTAAAATGCATTTTTTTGGTTCATCAAATTTAGGGACATTCAATATTAAACCCTCAATTTCAAAACATTTGATTTTGGTCCTTCAAATATTTTTTAAGCTCCACTCTCCATTTGGGTAGTTGTTTTTAAAAGTGCCTTTTGATTCTTTGAAAGCATTATTATAAAAATCACATTTAAGGTCCGTTTGGTTGAAGTGAAAATTGGAGGAATATAAAATGGGGAGAGAGAAAGGTTTTTATAAGTTGTTTGGTTGGAAAGCAAAATTAGAGCATCTCCAATAGATTAGCTAAATCTATATTTTGAAGAGTAAGCCCAAAAAACTAGCTTCAACTGATTCTCTATATGCAAAACTTTTCCAAAATTTTTTTGAAGTTGCTACAGTAGTTCTCTTGATCTAGAGAACACTGTAGCAACTCCAAATGAAATTTTCTATTTAAAAAATTCATACATCTCAATAAATAAATAAAAACAATTCTTTCTCTCTCCTCTCATAGCTACAAACACAACGACTACAAACATAACAATCTTTCTCTCAAACATCTCTAAACTCAAGCATAATCAGATTATCAGAATACAAACTCAAAAATACAACTTTAAAATTAATCAAATCATAACAACAAAAGCAAAAAAAAAAGAAAAAAAGAAAAGAAAAAGAAGAAGACAGAAGACAGAAGCCATCTAACCCATTTGGACTGTGTTGGAGACAAAGATGAGCGACAGCACAGTGACCCATCTCTCTTGTTCTTTCTCTCTATACATCTTTTCTTTCTTTTCTTATCATAGAAAGAGCTAGTGAATGTTTTGGAATCAAGTTAAAAAAAGAAAAGAAAAAGAAAGAGCTGGAGAAAGAAAGAGAGAATGAGAGCTAGATTCGTTGGAATGTTCTTGAATGAGGGAGAAAATGAAGATAAAAGAAGGGGGGGGGCGGGGGAATAGAGATAGGACACTGGACACATGTGTGGAAGAGAAAAACAAGAAAAAAAAAATGAAACGTATGGATGAAAATGAAATGAAAGAAAGGAAAAATAATATAAAGAATAAAAAAATCCTAATTGAGAAATATTGCGAAAAATGTTGTAGACATAATATTTCTCATTGAAAAATATAGTTATTAAAAAAAGAAGAAATAATATTTAAATGAGATAGAGAAAGGACAAAGAATCTATTGGAAGATTTATTTTTTAGAAAAAAGGTAGGTAAAAGTTAAATGACACTATTCACTGTCCAAACAGTACAAAAATATAGAAAAATGGTTGGAAATGTCCTTAGAAAGATTTTGGTAAGATCCAAGCAAGGTTGTCAAAATCGAGATCCTACGTAGCATCGTGAGAGGTAGGTGAAATCGTAGATCGTAGGATCGAATCGTGGATCGTAAAATCCTACATTATTTGAGAAAAAAACAAAAAATACACATTGGTATGTTAAATAATCATTTACATTATATATTCATTGATATAATTACCATGTATCACTACATTAATTGGTAAGCATCATTTAAAGAAGCCAAAAACCTCAAAATTGTGACACTCTATTGAGATATTTTTTATTTGGATCCAACTGACACTCTCTCTATATTAGAGTGGAAAAACTTGGTCTATTGAGATTTTATTTTTTATTTAGGTCCAACTGAGCCTGCTGTTAAGTTAAAGAAAATTACAAGAAACCAAGGTTATTTGGGATCGTCAAAATCATATGATCCTCCTGATCCTGAACGACCACAAAAATCCTTGAAATATTTGAATCGTTTTGGGCAGGTAGGATCGTAAAATTGTAGGATTGTAGAATCCAAATCGAGATTTTGACAACCATGAATCCAAGTAGGACCCACTAAAATGCAATTTCTCCAAAATGAAAAGAAAATGAGCAAAAGCTCATGGGTGGAGGGTGTGGACGAAAAAGTCCTACCAACAATATTTTTTCTCTTTTTCTTCTTTGCCATTTTGTCTTTTTCCTCTTTGCATTTTCTCTTTTTCTTAAGTTCTGATTCGGTGTTTTTTTTTTTTTTTTTTTACTCATTTGTTTTGGGGTTTTCTTGTCCTCATCCTTTTCTTTTCCTTTTTTACATACACAAATTTCAATAAAAATATAATGTCATTACCTTTTGTTTCATCTAATAGGGATATAATAGTAAATTTATACAAATTACATTTTTTTTATTCTCTCATTTTTCTTCTCAATCAAATAAAGGAGTTTTACATCCTTCTATTTTTCCACCCCCACCCCAACACACTAAGGAAAAACTAAAATTTCTTATATTTCCCTACTTTTCAATTATCTCCCTATTTTCTGTCACACCACTTTTCCACCCCAACTAATTGGACCCTTAACATTGTTAAAACATGTATTAAAAAAAAGTGTTGTTTCCGTCAAGTATCCATTTGGGTAAAATTATTCTAAAATTTATATTTGGAGTTTAAATTACCAAAAGGGGCATAATTATATTGTTATGGTTCTTTTGTCATCTTCTAAGACATATAATAATATATTTTTTAACAGTGCAATATCTTGGTATAAATAACAAGAAAAAGTAAATTTCCACTTTATTAATGTTTTATATTTAATAATATTTTTTTGCCCAAGTCTATCTCTTATCACATTCCTTTATTTCACTGTTTTCCTCCCTTAATTATTTTGCATGTCCCCCAAAGTCTCACCCTCTACCGAAAATATTTTTCTTTTACTTCAATTTTTAGATAAAAATTGTAGTGTAACTAAGATTGTCGTTTTATCAAGAAAATGAAAAGAAAAAACAAACAAAGTGTATAAAGGTACTCCTCATATTATTAAGGGACAGAAAAGAAAAGAAAAAAAAAAAAAAATATATATATATATATATATATAGAAAAAGAAGAAGGACTAAAATAAAATCTTGAGTAATTAAACAAAGACTAAAAACGATCCCTTTTTATTAAAACTTGTAGGACACAAAGCAAAAAAACTTGGATTTTAAATTTTTAATTATTCTTTATATTTTTTGAAGTTTTTATATACTAAATTGATCCTAGAACTAACTTCCATTAATTCTTATGGTTCATTTGAATTGAGGGAAAGGGAGGGAGAGTAGAGTGGTCCAAAATTAGTCTATTTTCAGAAAACTCTATTTTACTCTCCTTCACTCCCCCTCCCTCCCCCCTCAATCCAAACAGGCCCTTATGAGCAAATGAAGTGTAAAACTTACTCCTTATATTATTACAGGATGGAAACAAAATAATAATAATAATAACCACACCAAAAAGTTGGAATAAAATAAAATCTTTATTAACTAAACAAAATCTAAAAAAAGATCCCTTTTTATTAAAAGTAGGGAGACCATGCAAAAGGTCAAAATGCTAAGACACCTCCTTTTGGATTTTAAATTTTTAATAATTCTTTATATCTTTTTGAGGTTTTCATATAACTAAATTGATCCCAAAACCAAATTTTGTTAACTCTTATGGACAAAAAATCACATGATCATCATGTGACCATATTAAGAAATCTCACCAAGGTGATAATTAATAAATCATGTGATAATTACATGTTTTTATTCATAAGACCTAACAGAAGTTAGTCCTATGGACAGGGACGGAGCTAGGACTTGGAATTAGAGGGCGGCTTTGCTACTAAGTGCGTCTTGCAGTTTTGGCCTCTAGATTTGCTGTTTAGCCGTGATGGTTTTTTTCTTTTTTTCTTTTTTTTTTTTATAATGTCTTTGATGTGTACTGCTGGGTAAAGACAAAATTAGTTTGTTTAGAAAAAAAAAAAAAAAAATTTAAAGGGCCAAGTTGTTTGTTTTGAGTAAAATTGATTGATTGGGCGTTTTTTTTTTTTTTTTTTTTTTTTGCTATTGGTAATTTTAATTGCTGGGCTAATTTTCTAGGCTTGTATATTTTGTTTTAGATTTTAGATCTATAAATTTTTATAGCCTTTAAAATGATGAAAATGCTAGAATTACAAATATTTTTATAAATTGTTGATGTGGTTAGTAGTTACTGTTATATAAAAAAATTATGTAAGTGGTAGTCCTATATGTGAACTAGTAAGAATTTGCTACCTTAACAGTTTGTAAAAATATTGTAGAAAAGTTTGTTACTACAGTATTACTCTCAAAAAAATTAATGATATTGATAAAAGGGGCAAAGTGTAATTTTATAGAATAAAATTTCTAAAATTAAAATCTACATGTATACTAATAATTTTTTTAAAAAAAAATATTAGGAGGAGGGGGGGGGGGGGGGGTGGGGGGGGGGGTCATTGCCCTCTAAAGTCCAAGAGTGGGCCTATGGATCAATTTGGCATATATGGAAACATTAGGTGATTATAAGGAATAATTGAAACCTAGGGATGTTCTTTCAACTAACCCAAATCTCACAAGGAATTTTTGCATCTAAGCCTAATGCAAAAAGTATCTCTCAGTTTGGGAATTTTTTATATTTTTTTCTAAGTCAATTGTTAGGTTAAGTAGGGAGGAGGATTTAACCTAGTTTCAAACAATGTTAGTTACAATGGGGTGAGGAATATGAACCATTGACGATTCCATTGGAATGGAAACACCAAGATGTGTTAATTGAGCTACAAAGCTTTTAAGAAATAATATCGTTAAGTTACAAAACTATTGATCAATTTGGATATATTTCAAGCTAACTTTTCATAGTACTATATAAACTTGAAAAAAAAAAAAAAAACCGGGGATTTGGATTTGTTAACTCATATGAACTTGAAGGATAAAAATAAAAATTGGTAATTTTTTTTACTTACTAAAAAAATTAGGTTAATCTGAAGCTGGCCCATTAAAATTATAGGTTGCATCGAATTAGCGTACAATTTCACCCTTTTCACTCTTTCTATTCCTTTGTTAGCATTGCAGCTCATTTCGCCCCCTTTGTCTTTCATACTCGCTTAGCAACAATTGATATATCGATATCTAATTTCCTTTTGTTTGTTCACCACCTAGCAACCATTGATCTGCCCTTGCATTTGACCACTGAGCTTAATAATATATATTTTTTCCATTCAAAACATTCCTAATCTGTAAATTTGTTTCTACAAAATTGCATTCCTATTGTTGTAATTATCAAATTATTTATAATTAGGTGCATTCCATTTCCAGAAATACAGTAAACTTGGCATTATTCAATAAACATCTTTAAAAAAGAAAAAGACTAGCTCCTTAGCAAACATGTCTGTGTTTTTTCTGATTATATTTGAAGAATGGGAGGAGAGAACAATACTCAATAAATAAACTTGTGCAATCATTTCTAGTTAGTTGATCTTCATTCCTCGCTGTTGGTCCAAACGGGTGAGACCTGCATAATCTGTTGGTCCATATGGTTGAAAATACTCTGCAAATATTCCCTTCTTTCTTTTATGCTTAGTTCCCATGTCTTTGCACAATTGATCATTGTACCAAATATTAACGTTCCCAATACATAACCTCTGGAAATACCTTCCAGCATATTGCTTCATGTTATTTTCCCACAGTATGACATCCTTTTCCATCTCTCTTATACTAGGTAATTCAAAGTTCCCATCAAGCAAATGTGCTAGCCATTGACATCTTATTTCAGAGGTACTCAAATTGGAGAAACCCTCTGCATATCCTACTATTGCAAGTTGTGGAATCCGAGGATGAATAATCTGTCTGCAGTTTTATATAGAAAGCATATTATAAAATGAATCAGAATGATGCGACGTTGAATGGTCTAAGGTAAGCTTTAATCTGTCAAGAACATTATAAAGATTACAGGTTAGATTGTATATTTGGTCATCTACCTTTGACCATTATTTGAAAATCATTCTTATATTTTAAATTACTTCAAAAGGGTTCTTATAATCATCTAATTGATGGAAAATGTTGACATAGCAAATAGAATTCATGAAATTAAAGCTAGTTTGGCAGCGTAAATCTTATGACATAGCATAAATTCCATTTGTCATGTCATCATTTTCCATCCATCATAGTACCATAAGGATCTTTTTGAAACAATTTTAAAATGATAGGGGATTAAGGGGAAATCTTTTAAAGTATATGGATGATTTTGGAGATAAAGATTAATGATTGAGAAGGAAATATGCCATTTAACCTAACTTTAATAAGCTGACAAACCTGTAGAGGGGAACTATTGAGCTTGCTGAACCGACAATGTACTTCTGAAAGATTTGAGACTTGAACATTTTCATAAGCTTTTGGTCACCTTTGTATCCTGTGGCTAGAATTACAAGATCTGCTTTTAGCGGCTGAGTTTCTCCATTAATGATCAGACCTTCTTTACAAAAACTAAAGCTTTGTGATTTCTTTAAAACAATGCTTCCTTCTTCCACTTTGTCATAAAAATTTTCGGGCAGAAGTCCAATCTGACATGAAGAGATATCTAGAAGAAAGCTGTGTTTAGGTATCGTTCCATATTTCTTCAAAGGGAGTTTCCATCTAAGATAGCTCTCAGCAAATTTTGAGATTCCCCATCTCTGGAAAAAAAAAAAAAAAAAACCTTCAGCATCATACACATTTGTTTTAAAAACATGCACATTCAAAGGATAAGAAAAAGAATACCAGGGGTGAAAGTATGGTTGCCAATAACTTAAGTAGGAATGGTTCACCAGGCTTATGAACCAGAAGCTCCGAAAAGCGATTGAAGAATAAGAAGCCAAGGTTTACTCCCCAGAAAGAGAAACTGGGGATCAACCAATGAGCAGTCCTTTGAATCATTGTGTAAGGGTACTGAACTCCTATATCAAAAAGATAAGATACGCATCAGCAGGCTTATGGCTGCAACTTTTTAAAGTACAGTTTTTTTGAACTTCACTTAGGTACGGCTTTTTAAACCAGCTTATTTTCAAAAAGTTGAAAAATAAGTTATACCAAGCAGACACGTAATGAGATAGTGAAAATTACTGGCCAAAAGTGAAAAAAAAAGAAGACATTATGAGAATCATTAGCATTTTGGAGAGACATCTACTCAGTATTCTGTACTACACATTTGGAAACTATAGAATCAAGAACTGTGTGCTGGTATTCAAATGATAAGCTCAACAAAAAATTCTGAACTAGGGAGTCCTTATTCCTTGAAGCTGCCTGTACATGATATTCTTATATAAATTTTACTTACCATTTGCATTTGCGCATTCTGCTGCAATGTCCACTGCAGATTTCAGTGAACCAACGATTACGACTCTCTTTCTTCTGATTAATTCTGCAGCACTGGCCCTGCCCATTTCAGAGTAGTCCATGGAATGGATCACCTTACCATCGAACATTTCAGGACCTTGATCTGGAGGGAACTTGGGTATGTTTGGTACACCACTGAATCGTCCAATACAAAGAACCACAAACTCAACTTGGTGAACCTGGCTGAATAAAACATAAGCTCAGGGTCTATGTGTTCAAGAAAGAATGCTTCCTTACCTTTTAGTTAGTATTTGGTCCCGATCAATTCCATCGAAACTAAAACTAGGACAATAGATTTTATGTATGTTTTTGGATTAGGCGTGTTACCGCGACAATGGACCATGCCGTTAGTAACTAAAACTAGGACAATAGATTTTACGTATGTTTTTGGATTAGGCGTGTTACCGTGACAATGGACCATGCCATTAGTATCAAACTCTATAATAAATGTAAAGATTGAATGAAGCTGGTTAGAAGGAAACATTTTCCTTGACATGGAAAGATTGTGGAATTGGATTTAAGAAGACAAGTAGTTTGCATGTGTTCTAAGATGTCTTAGATGAAAAATTAATCATTTAACTATAGTTCTAACCATTGCCTTTCACATCAGTACTAGATAGTAGATACTAACCAAATACCAACATAAATGATAATTACCTCTATGGTGCAACATTTGGTGTCTTGCACGACAATGTGCCATTTCCCTTTAGAGCCAAAAGGCTTGCTAGTTACTCCCCATAAATCCCATGACTCCATCTCTTCAAAAGGCTCTCCAACATAGTCTATATAAGTGACTTTGGAGTTGAATTTGATGTAAGGAATGATGCCAAAGTGCTGAGCATAGGATTTGAGATACGCCAGCACTTGAGTGTGAGTAGGATACATATCTTGCACTGAAGCAGGCCATGGGAAATCTGTAAATTGGTAAGTTTCTTTGGAATTTTGGAGCTTGGTGGACTCTATTGTATGATTCCATAGTCCTCCTACGCCCTCTTTGGCTTCAAAAACAATGGGATTAAAGCCCTACTCCAATATGTACTTGCAAGCAAGAAGGCCACTCGTTCCGGCCCCAATGATTGCCACCCGTTTCTCCATTGTTCAAATTCTCCGTCCAGAAGCTTACAGAGAGGGCTTGGCTTTGACTTTCAGCAATACTGAGATGAGGAGCACATGGAGCTAAATTTGAGGGGGAAAAAATTAATCACTACTTGGTTTAATCAATGTTACTCAGGACAATAAACAAATTGTTTTTATCATTCTAATTATATTTCACATTGTTTATTCAGAAGTGTATGTAAGGCCTTTCTATTTTAGCATTTTGCATTTGTCGACTAGCTACCAAATGATACATATCCTGCTTTTTTATTAGACTTTTTTAGTATTTGTGGATCCCATATGGAACAGAATCTCATTACCTAACTTCACTAGCATATTTTTTTACAAGGGCAAATAATTTTTTGATCAAAAAGCTGCATCAGGTATTGTTTGGATGTGCATTTCATGTTTTTTCTTCACCTTTATTACTACAGTACTAGCAAAAAACCAATCAACATTTTATTTATTTTTAACTTTTATATGTAATAATTTCAATATTTCTCAAAAAAAAAAAAAAAAACACTTTTATATGTAATACTTTCAATAAATAAGCTTTCCTAAAAAAGTAAGATAAGTCGTTTTTAAATGGATAAGTATTTGGAAATCTTAGCAATCAAGTTGTCTTGTGAGGTGCTGGCTTTGGTTAAGTTTCTGGATGAGAGATTTGATTTCGTATGGTGAGGCAGGGGAGAGGTAGAAGAACTGAAGAAGATAAAATGGTGGGGGAGGAAAAATGCATTTTTTTGGTTCATCAAATTTAGGATAATTCAATTTTGATCCCTCAATTTTAAAACATTTGATTTTGGTCGTTCAAATATTTTTTAATCTATACTCTCCATCTGGGTTAGTTATTTCGAAA
This sequence comes from Quercus robur, assembly GCF_932294415.1. NCBI lineage: Eukaryota > Viridiplantae > Streptophyta > Magnoliopsida > Fagales > Fagaceae > Quercus > Quercus robur. The sequence continues at coordinate 85,540,814 of NC_065535.1, forward strand.
ATTGTTTTGATCCTTTGAAAACATTATTTTAAAAATCACACTTAAGCAGTGGTAAAACCTATGAAAAAAATATGCTGTTTCTATCAAGTAAGCGTTTGGAATATTTGAATCAAGTGGATCTAAATATTCTATTTTGGATGTAAATTTCTAAAACGGACATAACTATGTTGTTGTGGTTCTGTTGTCATCTTCTAATACGGGTGTCAATGTTGGACCTAATCCGCAAACAAGACACGAACCCAATATGGGTTTTTGCGGGTTAGGATTGGGACTTAGCGGGTTTGGATTATAAATGGATTGACCCGAACACAACACAAAAAGAAACGTGCTATCAATGGGTCAATCCGTTTGACCCGTAATAGACATGTTTGACACGTCAATTTATTCATATCAACCCGAAATGACACATTTAACATAACTCATTCAACTCATATAACAAATAAATATTCATTTTATTTTAGATTTGTCAAATAATTTTTATATCCAACCTATATCTTAAACTTAAAAAGAAAAGTAAGTAATTACAAAAATTTACAAGGGATATAATTGGAAATTGAAATAGGTTGAAGACTTGAAGTGTATACACTACTTTTAGGATGTAAAAAAAATTGTTCCTAGATAGATATTATAATTAATATTAAGCAGGTTGAAATGGGTTGTGTCACATTCGCATCAACCCAACACAACCCATTTATTAAATGTGTCAAGTGGGTTGAGTCAGATCAACCCGCCTTATTAACAGATTGAGTTAAGGTTGAAGGATCATGACACGATTATTAAATGGGTCGGGTTTGGGTTGAGCTATTTAGTCGAATGCCCCTACCTCAACACAACATAAACCTGACACACTAACCCGAATTGACATCCTTATCTTCTAAGACATAATATCTATAATTTATTTATTTAATAGTGCAATATCTTGTTATGATAATAAGAAAATGACAAACTTTAGCAACAAAGTTAGTTGTAACCTAAAACTACAACCTTACTCAATAAAATAAAAATTACTTCATATTTTGAAAATCCAACATTTGAATTGCATGTTCTTTACACTCTTAATACGCACGTCAAATTCTGTGTCAATCAAATATTATTTACTATATGATCTATAAGATTATATTTTATTCATTAAAAAAAAAAAAAAAAAAAAAAAAAAAACCTTGCAATTTAACAATTTATTGATGAAATAGTTATTAATCTTTAATTTTCTAGAAATTTTGCTAGCATGAAGGATAAAATAAGAAGATGTAATCCAATAGTAGATTTGTCAAAATTTACCTCTAATAAAAAGATATTGAGTAAAGTTATAATCTAAGGCTACAACTAATTTTGTAGCTAAACTTTGTCCATAAGAAAAAGTACACTCTCACTTTATTAATGTTTTATATTTAATAATATTTTTGCCCATGCCTATCTCTTTAAGTCTTACCACATTCCTTTCTTCCACTATTTTTTTGTTTTATGAAATCTTATTTTGCATGTCCCCCACCCCCTACTGAAATTATCCTTCTTTCACTCCAATTTTCACATCTACCTAGAAGATTCAAGTTATAAAAAAGGCTAGGGACATGATTTGTTCAATTTTAAGACGAAAATTGTAGTATAACTAAGGTTGTCATTTCACCAAGAAATGGAAAAGAAGAATATGCCAAAAACACCAATAATATATAGAAAATATGATTAAAACTAGCATAATGAAAGTTCGGTAAAATTCAAATTAAAGTCACTAGCATGTCAGGATTTTCCCACCAATATCATTAAGCATCCACTAGCAATCCGCTTTTAGGACACAATTGGGTAAGTAAACACATAAATTATCTTATTGGAAGATTTAGAGATAAGCTTAATAAGTAGAATTCTCTTTGATTGATTCTATTCATCAACTGTTTCAACTATTTAGTCTAGAAAAGAATAATTTTGTTAGAAAAACTCAAAAACATCGCATACCCTTAGGCAAATGCTATGACAAAAATAATATCTAAAAAAATTATCATGTTTTGCTAGAAAGATTATAAAATCTTATTCTAAGAAAAAGAATATGTCAAAATATATTTATGAATTAATTGGGAACTAAACATCAACCTAACAAACTGATTATGAAAAGAGAACAATTTATTTCAATAATCAAAACTTTAGAATTATGCTTGGATTGATAAGTGGATAACTTACAATATTGAGGATCCACTCCTAACCCTAACTTAGGTTCTTAAACTTCCATAGAAAAGAAAAACTTTGAAAATAAACATATAAAAAACGTTTTTCAACACAAGAAAATCATGGTTGCTCTTCTATTCTCCCCATATCTATAAATTTGACGTAGATAATTTGTTTACGAATGAGAAAAACCACCGAAACAAAACCCCACCGGATGAATTTAAGATCACCACTCCCGAAAATCCACTATTATCAAACACAAGCGATTACAAATATAAGGAATCTTACTAAACCCTTTGGCCTATCTTGAAATACCAATCTACAGTTGAACCCTTACCCTAATACTCAATTAGACTTGTATTGTAATAGTAATCTCTCCATTTAATGCACGAATCCCAATATGTGACTAACCAATGATGCATGGATCCCAGTATGTGACTAACTCCACCAACTTAAAGAAGATGTTGACTACAGAGTTTTTCAGTTCATCAACAATGAAAATCAGAAAGCTCCTTAATACAAAACCCTTGGCGTAAAGATGCAGTAGCTCCTTCAGAGAGAATAATGAACTAGAGCAATTTCTATCTCCGGTCACACAATGCATGCACGACGGCCTTTAAAATAATCCTTATATATGTCTAGAGTTGTGAAAAAAGAAACCCTACACAAATACATAAGCATTGGCTGAAAATCAGACCTGGAATTTCTGATTTCGTAATTCTCGACAGATACAACTTGTATTGAGCTTCTATTGAGTTTTAATATTAAATCTCGATAGAAGTCTTTCTGTCGAAATTGTTGTCAAGTTTTAATGAATAGCTTTTCTTCACTTGTTTCTTAGTCAGATCTTCATGGTTTTAACACTTGACTTGAACAACATATTTCTTGAAGTTTTAAATCCATTCTAGATCTATCCAATTACAAGTGAAGTGCATTTTGTTAAAGGATTAGCCAATTATATAAAGTATGTCCCTAACAATGATGCTGTGGAAAAATATGAAGCTTTAAAAGACTATGCAACAACATTCAAAGAAATTATATTTTATTTTATATGATGTAATACTCGGTCTGTATTAAAGACAAGCCACTTAATAAATTACACAAGTGAATTTTTTTAGAAAAAAGTTTAGTATTAGGTTGCTAGTTTTTTTACTGATTTGGAAGACCATATTAGTGGCACCAACCCGACTTGACAATCCTTATTTGCACGGAGTAATACTAGGAATATTATTAAAAAAAAAAAAAAAGCATAATATATCAATTTTTAAACACAACACAAAAAAAAAAATAGTATGCAAGAAATTTATTAATTATGATGTTAATGTGACACAAACTTTATTCTTTATCACATTAGTTAATAATTTTTTTTATTAAAATTGATAGAAATTTTAGCATTTTGTTATTTATACCACCCCGGGTTTTACATTGAAGGCAAGTTGGAGAATAATTATATAATACTACATAATACTAACAATTTATAATTATCTACTCTCTTCTCCCACTATCTCACATAATAGTTCTGAATCTCACTAATTAAATTAAAGGTAAGATTTATTTATTATTAATTTATTGTCCTCCCCGAATTTTGTATAATTTTTCTAAATTTGATAATAAGGGTAAGGTTTATGCTATAAAAGCCCAAACCGGATATGAGCATTCAAAACACAAGGCCAAGAGAAAATGTAGATAAATTGAAACAAAAAAGAAGGCAACCGTATAGTCTCAGCTCTCAGGCCATATCACACGAATACCCAGCTGAAACCTCCAATGGCTACAACCATCAAGCCTATTCTTCCACTTTATCATTCACATAAACAAACAGTTTCCTCTCCTACTCCATGCATTTCCTGCAAACCCATCTCGGATCCCATGGCTTCTTTGCAAATTTCGCATTCAACTCGGCCACGCGGACAAGTGGCAGTCTCAGTTGCTTTCAATCCTTCAGGGAAATTCGACTTCTCTTTAACTGACGATGAAGAGGGTAACACCTTAAACTTACATGAAGTACATATCAGTTACCAGCCTATATGTCTTCTTTTTTAGAAAAATGACATGCTTTTTAAACTGTGAAGTGCATTTTAAGTTTCAACTTGATTTTCTTATAGTTTTTGGTCAATCTTGAAAAACCCACTTGAATTTATGAGCACAAATAATGGCGTTTAAGTTGAGCTGTTGCTTTAAGTTGAGGATAGCCAATAATATATAGTTTTGAAGATAAAGGAATAGCCACAAGAATAGTTTCAAGTTATCAGGATATTGTTATCTCTTTAACTCGAACATATACGACTTGTAGTTTTGCATAGTTTCCCTCAATAAGAAATTTCCTTGTTAGCAAATGTCCATGACTAGTCGTCTTACTAGTTACTGCTTTCGCTTAATGAGGTTATGGAGAGATTAATCATAACTTTAAGCAATGATGTGTGAGGCTGCAGCTATTGACACTGATGACAGTGCCGAGTGTGGCTGCAGTTGAATGTACTAAGGCTGCAATTTTGCACTAAAGCTTCAATGATTTAGATCATCTTCTCATAGTTTGGTCAAAAAGATCTGATCAACTTATTGTATGCTTTTATGGATTATGGCAAATTGAATAAACTCATCAAAATATTTTCACCCATTCATTATTATTAGAAATATTATGGCCTAAAAGGATCAAATTTGCTGCAGACCTAGTACAGTAATACTTGTATACTTGTAGAACAAGCAAAGTAACACTACAAGTAGAATTGGAATCACTTTGGTTGTTCGACAAGTACATGGGTGATGAGCCTACAATATACTTGGGCCTTTTAGGCCATAATATCTCTGATAATTTCCTAGAAACGAGGGAAGTGACCAACTCTAGCGCACCTGAGTAGAGATAAGAACATTATATCTGATGTTTTCTTGCTTTTTAATTTTTTACCCACTTGATTTTCTGAAGAGTTTCTGGGCTTGGATGGTTGGACCCTATGCTATGTGCAAGTTAACTTCAACCAATCAGCCTTTTAAATTTACCCTTCTAGTCTTCTCCCAAAAACAAGGTTCACCTTGTTCAAATGGAAGCATGAAACAGTCAGCAGAGCTACAATCCCACATGTGCATAGCAGCATAGGTGAAAGAAGTTTATTATATTGAAGAAAAGGAGAATTATTAGAATTTGTCTAAATGACTATTAGAAGTTGTAATTCTTTGAATTTTCCTCAAGAAATCCATACATTTTAGACAAACAACAGTAATTGTTTTGCTGTGCCCAAGATTACTTTTGATAGATTTTTTGAACTATACTTTGACAGATACATCAAAGGTGGCACCTCCAATGCCACCTAGTGAAGACCGATTTGACGTGGTTATTGATAATGATATCATTAGCCGTCTTGACTTATCCCCATTTCAAGCCACAACAGGGATTACCTCACCATTATCTGGTAAGTATTTTTGTGAAGAATTCAACTGCTTTTGGACATAAGTGGATACTGATTCATATGATCCTTCTGCTGGTATTGTTACAGTTGAGCCAAAAGAGTTTCTTGAACGTACAATTGGTTTTACCATCAACTATACAAGAGAAGATCAATATGATCCTAGAGAATTAACAGAATTTCCTGATATAAGACTCTGGTTTGTAAGACTTGATGCTGCTTATCCATGGCTGCCTGTCTTATTAGACTGGCGAGCAGGAGAGCTAGCTCGTTATGCAGCCATGTTGGTCCCTCATCAGGTAATTAATAAATGAAGAGTATGAGAGGGAAAGAGAGATTATGCTTCAATGTGTTCTAAGTCTTGAAATTTTCTGTGGCAGATGAATATGAGAATGGGTGTTGTTTTTAATCCTGAGGCACTGGAACTGTTCGTTATGAAGAAAGTTTTTATTGTCTATTCTTGGTTGAAGCAACATGATATTCCTAAGCCTAGATTGAAGACAAGTGACATGGCCAGGATGCTTGGATTTGGAATTGGAGATGAACTATTCGACTTGATCGAAAAGCACCCACTTGATCTATCCTAAACAATTAAAGAAGCCTGCAACTCTAATTGTACTCCACTTGAATCCAAGATCTCAGTTCAAGATTCAAAATACATTTTCAAAGACCCCATATAATGATAATGACCATGATAGAACATCTAAAAGTAGTTTCCCCCTCATACGATGAGATTCACCAGAGCTGAAGTGTATCATTTTGTCCAAAAGCGATGCTATTCACAATTTTGTACTTTGTGGGGTACTTGGTGAAGATCTGACATCTGTTTCTCCAAAACTGTAGTTCTTTGTATCTCTTAACATACATTTGTGTTTCTGATCGTTACATTTTGAATCCCAGCCAAACGAAAAAGACATATTGGGTGAATTTGCTGTAAAAGTTTTTTGTCAAGAATGCATCAAGGCATTTTCAAATGGAACAAAAATGGTATCTGTACATATATAATATATTATTATAGTCACAGAATTTAGTGCGAGAGTGTTGCAGCCATGACCCTGCAAATTTTGTGAAGCTCTTGCCATAGACCTTCCAATATTTCTTTTGTTCCTTCTTTTGTTCTTTTTTGTGTTGAATTCCCATATCTGCATTATTCGAATAATTTAGCACTGACACTGTCTACAGAGAAATATGAACCATCTGCTGAAGTTCTTAATCAGACCCAACTTAGCCTTTTTTTAATGAGAAAACAGCTCATAGGACATGTTACCGCATCAAGACACGTCTCCATGATACTCTAGCATTTCAGTTACACAGAACAGTGATGACCAATGAGAACACTGGTTTATGATGTAGATGATGCTTTCAACAACAACAATCCTAATAGTTAGAGGAGGCGACAGCAATCTATGGCAAAAATCATAGAGAAAAATTAGAAAGCCAACATTATTTTCTTCTTATTTTTCTATTTGAACTTGAACTTTAAATTATATTATTTAGATTTATTTTCTTTCCTAATTTATCTTTATCACTATTGTTTGTTTTCCAAGTTAGGTTAGGAGTCTTAGTTTGACTAATTTCACACACAAATCTCACATGACAAAATAAATAGTTGAGAATAGACATAAGTGAAATTTGTGGGGAATAAATGGCACACCGTGTATACTTTTAGCACGCTAAAATGTGTGCACTAGTCATATACAAAGGGTATAAAGGGCTTTGAAAAACAATAGTTCACTTTTATCTTGATCAAAACCTTTTAGATTTCAGAATTCCTTTTCCACCGTTATTTTTTCTCTTCTTCCATAAACATGGACAAACAACTCGCTAATAGGAGATGAATTGCACTATTAAACAATGATAATGATATCTATGGCGAATAGCATGCCTAGCTGATAGAGGTGTTGTCCACAAGGAGGGAGGCTCATCGTCATGATAACCAAGCGAATGACATGGAAGATTTACGAAGGCATGTTCAATAGTTTTTGGAGCGTTTAGCACTCTACAAAACTCAAGGTTGTGATGTTGATGATTTCGACTTTGAGGATGTCAACCCTTTTAATTTTTGCGATCATGGGGCAAGGTGAAAATTAAAGGAGTTTGTTTATTGGCCTAATAAAATTTGGCAGCCTCGTGATGTTTATTTGAAGGCCAACATTCCAAAGTTTTAAGGGAAAATTAGCGATTAGGAGTGTCTGATTGATTGGAAGGAGCGTTTTTCCACCACATTGGTGGATGTGGCTAAATGGGCTTAGTCTGGCCTTAGCTGAAAGAAAAAAAGACACACTTCAATTTTTTGGAGGCCCACTATATTCCCTGCAATGAAAATGGGCTTGAACTAGACTTAGCAAGAACAAGCCCACTATATTCTCTAGAATTTGCTTTTCAATTAAAAATAAAATTCCTATTCTATCAAATTGGTAATGATAAGACTATAAAACTAGCTAGGATAGCCATTGAAAATTACCATTCATTAAAAATAAGCAGACTATTTTGATAAAGTCTTAAGACTTTAAGATTAGTCTACTCCGATCTCCAAATGATTCGGTAAATGGTAGAGAATTAGTAAGATTTTCATTCTTTACTCTCTCTTTGTTCTACATTTTTCTTTTAAATTGATCAAAGTAAATACTGCTTGATAACAATCTTAGTTTTTAATTATAAGCTAAATTTCAAAACAAAACAATCATCCTAAATCTGAGTTGACCCCATGAATTGTTGTTTGCATCCCAACTTGAGCAAGCCTTGTCATTCAAATGAGGCCCCTGTCAAAAATGGTCGGATCTTTCCACATATGCGTCATTATCATGATATCGTGACCTAATTAAGTTGAGACTCTCGATCCCTTTAGGTTTGCTACCAATATTAGAACACTGGTCACTTGGAATAAATGATAAGAAATGATAATTAAGTTTTTTCTCTAATCTGTAACCACAAACAATTTTCTCAACCAGGTTGGTGAAAAACTAATACTTGGAGTTATTGAGATTATATCTCTCAACATATATATATATATATATATATCAACTTTGAAACCCTCTTCTCAAAAAAAAAATTTTTTTGAAACCCTTAACAACGCCCAAAATCAAGGAATTAAATCCTATTTTAGAAATTTCTCAAAAATGATAAAAAATTAAAATAAAATTCTTCCCATATATGATATGTGCACATTTTACTCACATGCTTGTACATTTTTTTCAGTGATGGTCATGTCTATTCAAAAAGGGGGCCTCATACACGGGCGTTGAATTCAACAAGTTGGAGGACACATCTGAATTCTAGAGACCAAGTGACCAACAGTGTCAAGGATGGGCTAATACATGGTTGGCTAGCTAGCTAGGGCGGGGCTCACATCCATGTGCTAATAGTCCAGTGAACATGTGACAGTTATAACACAGGTATGGGGAGGGGAGGCAAAGCAAGTTATAGCAAAAGGAAATGGAGACCAACAAATATATTTATGAACCAATAAAATATATATATAATTTATAACAAATGTTAGCAATTGAGTTGCAATGTAACATTCATGGAGGACAAGCTCACAAAAATTCAATGCCTAGTACATGCATGACTCAGTAATTGTTTGTTTTTGTGTGAAGACGATGGGTTCCTAATCTGGTTGACAATCTTTTTTATTTTGTGAGATTTGTGGGGTCTGTACCAGTTGATACTGCCCAGTTTATACTTGGATTTATTTCCAAATTCATGGAACCAAAATATAAATTGATGCACTTTGCATATGTGATAGGACATAATTTTATCCAAAGATGAGTGGAAAAATATGACTTATTGACTTCCTTCAGAGATTGACCATGTCTCTGCACATGAATAAGGAGAAAAAGTTGTTTGAATATTCAAACTGTTCTTTTCTTTTCTGCTGAATAGCCATAGAGTCACACGACATATTTTCTGTATGTTGTACTTGTACTTTCCCACACTATGCATTTAACACAAATTGAAAAGCAATGGTAGAAAGAAAATGGTATGCAATGAGACTTAACGTCATTCTTAGAATGGGTATAATTCTTGCTTAGACTTTTTGCATGAATGACTTTATTAGGAGTCTAATCTTGTTTTCCTCAATTTGATTTATCCATGTCTTTTAGAGGTCCTATCAGGCTGTGCTTAAACACAATATCAAAAGCCTTGTGATTGATTCTCTTTTCACTATTTTTTGTTTCCTCCTTTTTATTGTAGTTCGCTTCTAGACGCATATTCTGAGTCTGAGCAAAAATGTACTTCAATCTTTTGTATAGTGATGAATTTTAATGCATTTACCTAACCTTGTTACAGGTTTACAGATAAGGATACTTTTATCCCTTTAACGGTAAAAACAAAAGAGCCATGAACCGCATTTGATTATCTCTCGAGTATCTTCCATGTTCTTCTCAAAAAAAAAAAAAAAAAAAAAAAAAAAAAAGTCTCTTCCATACCATGAAATCTATGGCATTGAATGGACACTAGCTGAACTGATTTATTATCTAACCTAACCCAGCATTTACTAGTGCACCGAAATGTCCCTTTTCAGACGGCAATCATCCATGCGTTAGATTTTTTTGTGCCGATACGGACCAACATTTCATATTCTTTGTCGGAAGCTCAAAATTTAAAAATAATTATTCCAATTAGCTCAATTAATAAATTTTCCTGTAATAAAGTAAGAGATATGAGATTCAAATATCACCTACACAAAAAATCAATTGACATTTTAGTTCAATGATAAAAAACAATTATTATGAAACCTACAACATTGGTTGAAATTTCATCATATTTATCAAAAGAAATATTAACTTACAAACCCATCACTTTTTGTGACAATCTTTCATGATTTTTCAAATTTGAGGCAGCACAATATACACAATATATTTTGAGACGTAAGTTAGAATTATCTTTGTTTAAAAATCATTCTTCTTGCTTTATAAGATGCAAAATTAATAATTAAGGTTTTGTATTTGGCACACTTAAAAAAAATGGTTAAACAATTTAGGGTTTCAATTGGGTTAGATTTCTATTAGCTCAATATTTTGGGGATCTTTTTAGATGTGGTAAAAAGGATGCAAAACCCACCTATATTTTTTTCTATTTAAAAAATCAATTATATCATCCTACCATTTTTGGGAGCTTTTGTACATTTTTGCCTCTTTGGTTTGTAACGGAGCGCTTTAGGAGCCCTTTATAAATTTTTGGACTATGGATAACCTCACGCCTCGAGCCAATCCTGTTTCATATCCTTATTCTTTTTTGTGAGAAGAAAAAAAAAATGAAACGTGGAAATTAAGATATATTTGGTTCAAAGGTTGTAATTAAATCTAAAAACAAAGTTACAGGAATTCACATATTAAGTGCGAAACTGTATTTATAATATGACATACTAGAAATGATGGATGGATAGAGGAATGACAAGCAAGCTTGTTCATGCTCCTTAGTTCGGCTTTAAAAGCACCCAAAGCCTAATTGAGGAGACTGTGATCCAAGCTAATCTTAGCAATTAATCCAAGAGAAATCCCTCGAGTTTCAAGATTGAATCCCTGAGATCGATCCTATATATTTCCGAGAATTCCTCCTTAATTTGAATCCTAAACCACTTCCAAATGCATAGGGATTTGATTGACCCTAAGGACTATATTACCCATTCTACGTAAGGGTTGCAATTGCATTGATGTCATTTTAAGGTATGCACAATCAAGAGACCCTAGCATCTGCCTTGTAGCCTACCACAAATTTGTTTTGTTGACTTTTGGAGAGTCTCCCACCGACGTACCGATGACTTACTTCTTGTCATTTCCATCTCCAGTGAAGATGCACATGGATCCTAGATCAAGGTGTGCAATCAATTTCACATGCTATTCAAATTTTCTTTTTTAATTGGCACATGTCATACTTGGTAGCCGTTTGGATATGGATAAAAAGGTTAGCGTCTGCGTTTACCTTTTTTTTTTTTTTTTTTTATGAGAAGCATGTTTCAGTGGCTTTTATGATTTTTCAGTGGGTCCTATGCACTCTTCACGGGACCCACAAACCCTTTTTTTTTACAAAACTTTCATTAAAAATGAGCCGCATGATACTATTCACATATTTAAAAATTATTTTACTATAATGTTTTCAGTTTTCAACCAAATAAGCGGTATCCAAATACACCATTGGTATCATTTCGGATGACATCAATTTTTAGCGAAATTATGGTAAAATTTATAAAAGTGATGTTGGGGATATTACAAATTTTACTACATAAATCTTACAAACTGATATATCATCAATCACATAAAATTAATTCAAAAATTAATTTATTATGTTGTTTAAATCGAATCAATTATATTCTTATCACATTAGTTTTGTAATTTTTTTTTTTTGTAAACTTTGCAATAGCTTTTAGTATTTTCCAAACTTATTTTTACAAATTTATTTTACTATTTAATTTGTTTTTGTTACTATTCATGAGTCTCACTACATTTTTTATACTATTCATGGGTTTTACTATACTATTTCAACTAACTTTTACCTTTATCACTTTCAGTAAAAAGTTTTCAGTTTCAACAAAATAGACAGATCCCAAACGGACCCATAATACACTTATTGTATCATGAAATTAATGGCCATAAATTCAGCATGTTGAGGAGCAGGTGTTAGGAATGTGCAGAGCAACAAAATAAATCCTAGGAGACAAAAACATTTTTATAGAAAAGCATGAGACACGTTATGTGGATGGATTGCTGCTTATTACAGTACTCAGGGAGTGCTGTCTATTGGTTAATTAAGGCGTTGTCGTGCATTTATGATTTTCATATTCTCTTCACGTAGAAGTTCGAAATCAATGCAACAAAACTTTGTCATTTTTTAATGGAAAAACACTAAAAAGAACTCATCTGACAGAGATTTTTAACCTCAATTTGATACCATGCAGGGACCCAATAACAACCTCGACAACAAATGCACAGATATAAAGAATACTTGCCAATGATTCTTACATAAATGAAATGCAGTGGTGAAGTTTGACATCAAAAGCAAATCCCAATGCCCTACGTGCAATGTAATTCCTTAATTTCCTCTACCTTCTAACTTGGTCCCTGCTTATTTTGGACCCTATTTTAATATTAGTCTCTTATATATTAATTAATGGAATCCCCATTGTACCTTTACGGCACCACAAAAGAATATAGAACTATTATCACCTGGAAGTAGTAAACCTGAGTATTTGAAACTCTTAATCTAATGGAAACCAACACATAAAGGTGTATTGTTTCATTGTTTTGTTCTGAGTAGTGACCAGACATAAATCATAAAACATTACCCCAGAACACAAAAAAAGGGGCTTATTTATTTCTTTGTTTGTTGGTTTTCCTGTAGCTAGAAGTGGACCAACTTGTTCTGCTAAGTCTTAAAAAAAAAATCATCTATTGTCTCTTTGTCGGCCGAAAGTTCTTAACTCTTTAATTTTTGGTATCTTGGACTCATTCGATCATTATGTTTCGTTGATCCCATAAGTCAAATTCCTCGGTCGTTTTATACATGGTTTCATTCAAAAAAGAAGTTTCACAGAGAAAATATGTCCTATAAGTCTATAACTAATTAGTCCCCAAATAGTACTGGAACTAGTTTCAAGAAACCAATTGTCGGTTCTCCAATTTAAAATAGAGTAAGGGTATGTTTGGGCGTAGAGCTTAGTTTTTGTTTAATCCGGATTATGATCCATATAAAAGTACCATAATTTTTTAATGGGAAAATTTTTGAGACTTAATTCATGGAACAGCACATTTTTAACTTGTTGTGGATCTTCTGTGTAGGATATATATAAACATTGTTATTTCATATTAGGGTTGATTGTGTTGTTGAGAGAGAAACGTTATATTGCCAGATTTTGTATATTTTCCTTAAAATAGTGAAATTATTACAACTCCATAAATATAGGCAAATTGCCGAATCACGCATCTTCTTTTGTCATGTGATTGTTTTGCATGTTATTTTTCTTTATTTCTTTCACATCTTAGAGCACTAGCATTGGAGGGTGTATAACCCCCAGTTGCTATTTTAGCAACCAACAAGGCCAAATCGACCCACATCCAGGGGTGGGTTTTTTTTTTTTTTTTTTACCAACTGTTCACAAGGATGTAAAACAAAATTATTATTTTAATGAGAAAAGAGAAACAAAAAGGTAGGGAGATGGAAGAGAAGAGAGAGAAACCAAATTTTTATACTATTTGTTGGTATAGTTTATATTATTTTAATGAGTTATATGTAAAAATAGAAATTAGGATATTGGATGAGTTGTAAAATAAGATAGTAAAATAGATAAAGTACGTTTTGAGGATGTAAAATAGACAATTTTTTTTTGCATCCCCGAATTCTAGTGCTCTTACAGATCTAGGAACTTGTATATATTTCCAATATGTTAGATATACAATATATTGTATATATACAATATCTAGGAATTTGTATATATTTCCAATATGATAGATATACAATATTTTCCGCAACAAATTTAACAAGTGTTGAGTTATCACCACCCGATGTAGACAAAGCCAAGCAACTCACCATGTCTTGCATGGTTTCACATGCCATCATAATACCAATTGGGCTGATATCATGGCACTTTTAATCAAATTGGGATGTTTGCATGTAACTTTTAAGACTTTTTTTTTTTTAATGTGCACAATCAAATGACACATCAGCATTTTGTGTAATAAGATTCACACAAACAAATGCCCTTAGAAGTTAGAACAATGGTTAACAATCTATTTTAAGAAAGTTTTGACATCACTTTTATGAAAAATAAAAAAAAATTGTTAAAACATTAATTGTTTTTTTTTTTCCCATAAAAACTTTTTTTAAATGGATTGTTAACTATTACTCTAAGGGCATCTGTTTGCATTTTCTATTGTATAAAGATTAAATTGGATCCATTTGCATTTTTTTGAGGATTTAATTACTATATTCAAAACTTTAGTGATGAAATTGGAAAATTGAGTAAACTTTAATGATAAAAATGTAAATTTTGCCAAAAATTTATTACTAACAACTTCTTATCTAGTTTCAATGTACTTTTGAATTCATCTTTTGCACTGCCATGTTACTATTTAAGGACTTCGTTTAGGTCCAATGCATCCAATGCACTGGACCCGATCAGATGATGACACATGTTTAGAAGTGAACACATGTCATCATCTCAACGGGTCTAGTACTACTGGACACTAGACGTATGTCTAACCCACTATTTAAAAGGGGGAAAAAACATCTTTCTTATAAATCTTTAAATTCATTCCTTAAAAAAAATAAAATAATAATAATAATAATAATAATAATAATAACTTTGAGTTGCAAAGTCAAATACCCTTTTTTTTAAAAAAAATTCGGTGGGACAAACTCAATGACCTTATTTGAGCATTATTTTCTCTATAGTCGAAAGACTCGAAACGCCTCGGGTAAATGCAAAATCAAATATATATATATATATATATATAAAATTACAAACCTAAACTTATTCTCAACTTTTAACATTTAAAAGCTGTTACTCATTCACCAATAGTGCTAAATAAAGTATACAATAATTCAAAAGAAATGTTTCTAAAGTGATATCATCCTTGCTAAAATTCATTCTGTATGTTACACATTATACAGGAAACAAAACATGCACAGCAAACCTTTGTTTGCATGATATACTAATCATGACATTCCCCTTTCCTTTTCGCACTTTATAAAGTCATTAAGTACTTAAGTACATTAAGAGAGTACTTCACACTAAACTTAATTTATAGTACCTTTTCAAGTGAGATCATCAACTCTTTTTTTTCCTTTTCGTTTCTTTCTTTGCCCGCCTATATAAAGAGGTAAAACAAGCAACATCCACAAAAATAGTGACCAATAAGTCTTCTCTTGTGCATGAGCACCTAGGTCTAAAAAAATAGTAATAAAATAATGCCCATGCGCAAGTTTAGTAGGGTTTAGGCTCAAAATAAAAGTTTAGGCACAAATTGTGTCCTAGTGGAAAAAGGCATACCTACTAATTTAAGATTAAATTTGGACAAAATCTTAGCCACTCTTGTTCCAAATCAATTCTCAAAAGTCCTTTCCAATGGATATTCATGATGTAATTGATTGCCTTTACAAAAGAAGTTACATCTATTTTGTATAAGTAGAAAGAAGTTCATTCATTGACAAGCATTTCCAAGGATATATAGATAGCTCTTATTTTGATGTTAATTAACACATATAGGAAAGAGTATAAGACAACAAAAAAATAATGATTTTATACAATTCAACGTGGATCTTATAACTAAGAAGAAGAAGAAGAAGAAAAAAAACATTATGAATTTAATCAAATTATTAGTTGAAATTGAAAATCACACATATCACATACCACTGTCCGACAATATTGCCATGAGGATGTCGTATTGCTTGTTAAAGAGCGAACAAACAGTGTGAATAGGAGGTGCCCACGTGGCCAAATTACTGCCACGTCATGTCTTGTGGGCCCCTAGATATTGACGTCCACGTGGATTGGCCGCCCCATTGGGCAACTAGCTACATACATATGCCACGTAACCCAACGGCAATTAATTTTTGATGCAAAATAGTGTTTCAAGCATTGTCTGTCTGTCACCGTCATATTAATTTTCTTTTGTTTTTTATGACACGTGCACTATGTCCCACAGTGTTCTATCTTTTTTTTTGGTTAAAACCCACAGTGTTCTATCAAATGATGATATGGCAGTCTTTAATCTAATGAAGACAAATACAACTGTAAAATCATTCCACTACCAAATTCGTGGTGCTTATTGGTTTTTAGCAACTCAACTTAAACATTCACCATGTTTATCAATTTTAATGGGACTTATATGTGATGCTTAAAATGTGTTTGAATATCTCTCAATCTCATACCATCAAAAATCGAATACTCTCTTTCATATATTGTTGATAGGTTTTGTTACAATTTGGTTATAACTTATAAAACGAATGATGACTATATTTGTTGTCATTCTATAAGTGTCACTCAATTTTTTTTTTTTTTTTTTTTGATGCAGATATGGCAGTATACATTGCACTTTAAGTTTTTTTACATATAACATGTTTGATTGTGATACAACTAAGATAAGGTTCTCAATAAACTTTTTCCACATATTAGTAAAGTCTCTTTGATGTGTTGTATGGGAGAAAAAGGAGAAACGGATCCCACAATATGATGATTGGAAGGGCAAGAAACGCTAACTAAAGAAGGAAAGCAATAATTTTGTAGAATACAATTTTTAAATTGCATTTGCCCATATGAGAGAGAGAGAGAGAGAGAGAGAGAGAGTTTTTATAATTGTGTATAACATTTTTTTTCTAATTTAGATATGTGGATCTGAATCGTCTTATAACTTAAATTCATCATATGAACAATCTTTAAATTTATATGTGTTAATGTATGTACGTATATGTATGTATGTGTCTAATGTCTATATTTATACCTTAAAATAAAAGGAAGAAAATGAAAGATTTAAAGAGAAAAGGAGATTTCTACCAAAAGAAAAAGAGAAAAGGAGAGAGTGAAAGCAAGAGTTTACATGGTTCAAAGTCTCTTATAATGGTTACACTTTTACTAATTTGAAGTGTGCATTAAACCCAATTTAAAAAATAAATACACACAGTGGTTGACTTATAAGGCCATCAATTATAACTTGATTTACGACATAATAAACAACATGACTAAGGTACGTATACAATAAAGTTTATAGAGGACACATACATTAAGCCATACAAAACATGTGCACATATTAACCTCCCTCCTTGAACCCAAAGTTGAATTTTGAATTCTAAATTGTAATCTCATAAAGGAAACCATGACCACAAGTGATTGATTTGGATTTAGAATAGACTAAGCCTAATGTGGAATGAACTGTGCAAAGTAAATGCTGGCAATGGTAGCTAGCAAACAGCAATGATTAGTACTCGGTGAACAACTACATCAATGAGACAATGACCAAAAAGTGGCGACTATGTCCAGAACATGGCTACAATGGTAGCCTAAGAAATATAGGCAAAGGAGAACATCGTGGTGAAGCACGTAAATGAGTTGGTAGATGTCGCATATTTGCATGGAAATAGTAATTTTCTAATTCTTGAATCTTCAATTTTTCGGTGTATGCAAGTATACAACATTAAAACTTAATTTTTTGTTCAGTGATAAAAAATATAAACAAACAAACAAACTTAACTAAATTAATTTACACTGGTAGTCTACACTTCTCTGAAATAATAGCAACACGTCGAACATATGTGCCACTTAGGTATAAAAACTTAGATCTCTTTTTCTTTTTTTTCTTTTTTTTGTTTTCTCTTTCTTTTTTTGCTAAAAGATGGTCTCCCTTGTAGACTTGTCTACCCCACGGCATGTGGTGATAATGGATAATACCATGTGTACCACCGAGACCTTCGAACATCGATCTGTGCATGCCACTTAGGCATAAAAACTTAAATCTCTTTTTCTTTTTTGCTAAATGAAAAAAGAGGTCTTCGGTATAGACTCATCTATCCCACGTTATGTGAGAGTAATGAGTAATACTACGTGTACCACCGAAATCTTGATGGGACTATCATCATGGGTACAACTCATTTGTTGAAACGTCATAGGCCTCATGGCTTGGACCGCTCAACTCCTGCTAAGCATCACGTGAAGCAATATGAATACTCCTACCACCAAGCCATACTCCACGGTGATATAAAAACATAGATCTTAAATTACGAATTACAATCCTTGCCTTACCCTATAGAGTGCGCATTCTTGATTTTTCTTTTGTTTTTGTTTGTAGAAGTCATGAGCTGGCCGGTTGTCTACCTCTTGCTGGATTAAATTACAATATTATATTCTTATTTTCCTAAGAAAAAAGATTTAAGGAATTACCTCAAAGCCTTGAATTTCGCTTGGGAAGTTGGATAAGATTTATCAGGGTGTCCCATCCCTTTACCCAATCTTCCATACCATGTAATTGACATTCCACTATAAAGAGACAGCATGAATTATGACCTCAACCGTCTGATTTAATTAGTTACTCAATAAGGAAATTCCTTATAGTGAAAGCCATTTGATCTAATTAATCATTTAAATGTAAAAGTGGTTGACTAGCCAAAAGATGAGGAAGTTTATTGATGATGATAATGGTACAAGATATACAATCGATCAATTTTGGCATTAGGCAAATCAAACTGTCAAATCCTAGGAGGAGACCTAGTATGATTGGGTGAAAGGAAATGAGACAAAGCATGAAAGCTAGCTAACTTTCCGGAGGTGTGCAAACATGGTTGCATGAAATTGAGAGAGTACAAGGTGTGGACAATAGGGCAAAATCTAAAAAAGATTTCTGAAAATCCTCATTACACACCCCATGAACAATGGAGTTAAAAGCAAATGTACTTTGTCATACGCTCTTTGTCATTGCCATTATTTTTCTCCTAATTTTTCTTTCTTTCACTTCATCTGAGCACTCATAGTTTGTACAACATGAAGTGCCCCATCCATCGAATAGACAATTCCTGGTCCACCATAAATATTGCTTTTGAGTTGAACTTGAATTTGATCAAGACCCCCATATTATTGAATTATTATATGAAGTGCCTTGATGGGTATATAGTCAATTAGTCACTTCTTTTGAAAAATAATTGAACTTTACTGAGGGAACACAAAAGAAAAGAAAAAAAGAAAGTTGAAGAAAACTCCATTTTAAGTTTATGTTTGAGAACTTAGTGTGGGCCCTATGACCATCTATATATTTAAGCAAGCACTCCCCATGCTATAGCAACCAGTCACAAGCTACACATTCAAACTATTCAGGAGAAAAAGAAAGAGATACCCCTAATTCTCTTCCTGACCATAGCTATTTCAAATCTGCATCACTTCCCATTTTTTACTCAGATTTCAGATTTCTTCTTCGAAAGCTTATCTCCTATGAGGCCCTATCTAGCAGTATCACTTTTGCTTTTGTCCCTTCTTCTTTCTGAGGTTCAAGGTATGCAAAAATCTATATATCCTTCTTATGAGCATTAGAATAATTAGGTTCTGTTTTGGCATCACATAAGCTCTGGTTGTAATATATTTTGTTAATTTTGTGAAGGGATCCGCTTGGATAAAAGTTTCATGTCATCAGTTGCGCAACATAAAGTAGATGTGAGTATTATACAAACATTTCAATTTGTTTTTCATTTTATTGAGATGGATTTTCTTCATTTATCTCTTCCTATTTTGATGGTGAAATTTCTGTGAATGAATGCAGGAAGAAAAAAGTGCTTTGACAAAAATACATGACAGTGCTGTTCAAGAGGTCATTCTGTGCAAAGATGGGCACTGTACAGGTACCATGAAGAAAAGAGTTTCTAGAGTTTCCAAGAAATCACACCACTGGTTACCAAGCATTCATGAAGATTACTATGGACCTAGGAGTCACAGACCTAAGCACCATTAGTTTCTTTTCTCCCTCTAGATAGAGTTTTTTCTTCTTCTTCTTTTTTTCCCAATTTTCAGACACTAGCTAGTGATCTTTATAAAGAGTTGGGGTTTCAGAAGATTCATACCCATGACCATGTACTACTCTACAAAGAAAATCATGTCCAAGAGAAGCTTCTCTTAATTATTATTCTTTATAAGTTACCTAGAGCAAGATATTGATTAGTATGGGTACTAGTCTATATATGGCTTAAATGCTGTAGTAGACCCACAAAGGTTTATTGAATAAGCAACTTGTAGAGAAAGTAAGAACTTGCATTGATTGTGAGCACAGAAGTTCCATGTCGTATCTAAATTGGTTTCCTCATGTGTATTGTTGCAGGAAAGAATAGAAAACTTATTACCACAACAACCACTTCTACTACTAGCACCACCACCACATCAAAGGTTGGTTCTTTGTCCAGGCAACTAAAGTTCCATTGATAAGTATCACAATACTTTTCATAATTATTGACATAGCATGTTATGGTTGGTGTATAATAAAAATAGTATAAACATAACTACAAGTCATGTCAGCTAATATGAAAAAGTTGGGTTCTTAGCATTTATGAATGTCCTCTTTCTTCATTCTTCTTCTATATATATGATTATATAATAGATATATATTTCATGTACAGAATGAGAAGAATGGAGAGAATAAAGCTGACACCAATTCAAAAGGAAAATCGGGTAGTGGGGAACTTGGTGAGCAAGAGACTTTCATGGTTAAAGGAAGGCCTACTTCAGAGGTTTCCCAATCCCATGACCACCACGAGCAGTTTCCGGACATCATTGACCTAGCTGAGATGGACTATTCTCCAGCAAAGAGAAAACCTCCAATACACAACTGAGTGTTAGGAATATTAAAAAAAAAAAAACTAAAAATAGAATGTAGTACTGTTTAGGATAATAAAAGTGGGGAATACAATGTTATTGGACAATGGTGACTGGACAGCATTACAGAAATGCTGCAGTTTTTTTAGGGTTAGGATCGATTTTGTACATGAGATAGAATATTCTATTATTATTGTTAATCTTAAACTACTATCATTTTGATGATTGAATCATAAGCACTTTTGGAGGGGCATTTGTTACAATCAAAAGTGGAAAGAAATTAATAAATAATTTCAGTTATATGCGTATACACAGTGGCGGCTTTTGTTTCTGCTTGTGCATCGTACACATAAGGTAGAACAAATTTGAGACAAAAATACCAAAAGTTTCCCTCTTTTCCTCTCCGGAAAAACCCATGAAGAGCATATTCAATTATTCATTCTTCATGGTTTTGACATTAGAGCTACTTACAATCGCGGCAAGTTTTTATTGACTTGTTACGTATATAGATTCATTCAATAATTTTATTTACAACTTGTTATCTCGACTTGTCATGTATTATTGAGATTTTATTATTTGTAAATCACATGTCACTGTATATAAATTTTGTAATATTTAATTTGAATCATTCAATGAATGATTGAATTCTAATACTATATTACTGTTAGAGACTTGGAGGTCTTTTTGCGCTTTGCTAAAGGACATCAGAAATTTAGAGCCTCTCAAAAGATCAAAAAGTGTTTGCCAAAATATCAATCAAATGGGCTTTGTTTAATGCAGCATTAAAGACATATGCTGAATGGAAAGTAAAAAACAAATTTTGCTACATTCAAATGGGGCCATGGATAATTAAAGAAACTGGACATAAGAAACTAGAAAGGAGCAGTGTTTGATGAAGTAGGTGGCTGCATTATGTGACCAAGACCCATTTGTCTTTCTTTTCTGATGCAATGGACCCACCACAGATTTTTGGTCTGGGCCCATTTTCACATATTATTTGTATTATATGCCCGCCGGTATGAATGGTCACTCTTTACAAGTGGGCTCACATGTTCTTTGTTGGGTCATGTATGTTGTGGCCCGTAGAGCCGAATTTGCGGTGGACCACAAAAATTTGGGGCATGGTGCCTGGAAATTAAGATAACAGGCACAGCGCATTCGTACATTGTTATTGGAAAATGAAAATGAATTATTACCAACCACGGTGTTAATGCTCCATTGGTTTCCCTATAAAATATTTTCAAGAAAACTTTTTAGTTAGAAAAAAAAAAACAACTTGGTAAAACATTTTACAAATATATATAATGGTTTTTCCTCCATTTGATGGTTGGGCTACTAGTCCAGTGGCCGGGGCTGTTGACAGTGGTTGCCTGGTTGGGAGGCATTGGTTTTAGTGATTTGTGCTTGAAATTTTTTTTTTTATTTTTTTTTTTTTTTTAGAAGAGCTTGAAAATTTTACTGAAAACATTTTACAGTGAAACAAACAAAGCATTAGTCCTCCAGGTTCCGATTATTTAGTGGTACACTAATATTTTTCTATGTAAAGGTGAAAGTTTAAGCAAAGAAATAAAAAAATTCAACCATCAAACTAAAAGAAAAAAAAAATAGTCTTCTTAAATTGCTTTAAAGTCAACAGGCTAAGTAAAGAAGATGAATAAGAAAGGTGACCCAACTACAAGAAGTCACAGAACCGCATATTTGTTAAAAGAATGGTTCAATGATCCATAAGAAGTGAGTGTGCGACAATAAAATATGATGACCTTGAAATCTGATTTTGAAATGTTTCTACAACTTTTGATCATCAGGGCCAAGCTCCTCGACGCCATGTAAGTGTGATAGCATAAATCATGATGGGGTTGAATTGGTACTGAATGTAACAAGAATATATAAACATCTACCACTTAAATTATGTGAGATGGATGTGATATATCCTTGGTACACAAAATAAAAATTATTGTTGTGGCCCTTGTCCGAGGCTATGAACCATTTGTTAGCATGCTGAAAAAATAAAATGATCCCTCAACTTTTATCAGCATAGACTAAAATTATAGCTTGTATTTAATTTCTTTGATGTCTTCTTTCTTTTTTCTTTTAAATCCCTCTTTTTTATGGTCTTATTCTTTTTATATTTTGGTCATGAACTCAGTTATCAAGGCCTCGTTTGATACACGAGTTCAAATACATATTTTCAGTTTTTAAACAATATTACACGTATTTTCATATACTTTTTCACTCACACGTATTTTAAAAAAAAAACTGAAAACTGTTGTTTAAACACACGTACAAACGGCCCCAAAATTTTGTAATAGTCAATTTTCAATTGTAAAAGGTGATCTCAACAGCATGGCCCATAGACTAGCTTATTGGGCTGAGACCCTCCCCCATCTCCAGATTTCATGACCCAAAATAAATAATTAATTCTGTTAACCCTTCCCGTGCTGGCTAAGCCGAGTGAAACTCAGCCCAACAAAAATCATAATGGGCCAATCCAACAAAATTCAATTGAATGAGCTTCAATTGGAACCGACGCTCAGTTTGGGAGACTGCCAAGCCCAACAATAGCCGAAGCCTTGGTGCATGAACATGTTCATTCTTCTTTTCCTTTTTTTCATGAAAATGTGCATGGAAATTTCATACATAAACTAATTATTAATATATAAATAGGTTCTTTTCTTTTATTTTCTTCATATTCTAGTGTTGAACAAGAGAAAAGGAATCAAATGATGTCAATATACATTAAGATAGTGCTCTAGTTAGAACGAATAGTGATGGTATCAATCACTACTTTGAAAATGAGTTTTTTTTTTTTTGGAATAACTAGGAACAGTAATTAGATTCAAGCCTGGGTTATGAAGATGGACCTAAACTCACAATTTTATACTTGAATACACCTTTCTATTGGAACTACCAAAATTCCCAGACATCATTCTACAAATTCCTTTCAAATTTTGAATGAGAGTTCAAAATTTTGCTACCATGGTATATTCGGCAGCGATACCATCTCCTATAGCATGAAAGTGCAAAAATGTGAGGAGTGAAGCATTTTTACTTTACCCCCTCAAATGATGAAGAGGACTCAGTGAGAGCGAAATAGAAATTTCCAATACACACCTGAAATTGAACTTCAAAAATACACCTGACCTTTCAAAGCAACTAAACAATACAAGATAAGTTTTTATAAGCATGTATAGTAATTGGAATAAGAGATTGATAGATTGACAAGAATCTTGCATGACACTCAATGGCGTTATTTGTGGAACAATTGACAATTCTACAGGTTGTAACTGGAAGAAGAAGAATTTACTAGTTGAGCCAATTACAGTGCTCTATCTATGATACTTCCTATAACTTATCCCCTAATAGATTAGTGTACGTTGTCACCTTTCATTCATTCCAACTTTATACAATATCATTATATACTACCAATAGAAGGTGACATTGTCGCATCAATGTGAATTCGTATGGGAATAGGAATTATTGTCAAGGAAAAAAATGAATTTCTTTTTTGGTCAAGTATTAGATAGAGGAATCAAATCTAAAAAAAAAAAAAAAAAAAACCCAAGTAAAGCCATTAGTAATTAGACCATTGGAAATGAATACACAAGCATGTGTATATAGAGAATACGAAAAAATAACAGCTAGATTCCCAGGTGTAAGGATGGAGTAATAAATACAGCTACCAGGTGATATTTTAAATTTCATGCAACTCCGGACATTCAAATCCAAATTCTGTTTAAAAGACTACTAATTTCAATATTTCGAGCTTAGAGATTCATCAAAAAAGAAACTTAGCGAGAGGACAATATAATTCAAATCCAAAACCCCACTACAAGGGGTTTTAAAATTTATATTGAAAAAATAAAAGGTACAAATATAGGTGTTAATTGTTTCAATTAATAAAGCATTTTATCATCATCAAACAAGAGATATGTGATTGAATTTGGCTTCGACCTGCCTAGGTATTGGTTTGGAATACTTAAATTTCATGACTCATGCAAATCATTGGTTTTAGTATGTTTTTTTTTTTTTTGAAAGGGTTGGTTTTAGCATGTGTGTGTATATATATATCTCTTTTTGTGTGCATCCACCTTCGCTCTGTTTAATTAGGGTGAAAGAGAGAGAATTGAAAATGGGAGAAAGAAAAGAGAGAGGAAAACATGATTTTCTACTATTTGGTTGGAGTGAAAAGGGAGAGGAAATAAAATAGGGTGGATAGAGTTTTTCACTAGAGCTCACCTTTTTTTCTCTCTCTCCAAATTGGGGAGAAAAGATGAGAGAAAATGAAAATGAGTTTAAAAGTACAAAACTACCTCCACTATGTTATCATTTTTCTTTTAATAATAAGGGTATAATAGTAATTTACTCTTTATATTTATACTTTTCCCTCCTTTCTACCAAACACATGTGATGAAAAATACAAATAATTTCTACCCACCTATTTTCTATCTTTTCACCCTTTTTTTTCCTTTCAACCATACAGCCAAAGAGTAAATTTAGGGATTAACCTATTAGAATAATGCTAGACATACTACCACTTTGACAATAAGTTCACACTCACAAGCAATCTCACAATTGTCTAGGTGGTAAGTTGTCATTAATAAGTAAAAAATTAGATCAGTGGTGGATCCGTATAAGAACCAATAAAAACTTATCAATTTAACTGTTATGAAAATTGTTGTATTCAATAAAAAAAATTACTTTGTGTGTATGAGAGAGAGAGAGAGAGAGAGAGAGAGAGAGAGAGAGAGAGAGAGAGAGAGAGAGAGCCACTGGACAAGAGAGCAAGACCAAACTCTAATCCTCTTCCTTGCCCTCATTTAGTATTGGATTTGGAAATTCTATTAGGTGTGAAGGGTACAATGGTTGAAGTGAGTTCATACTCCCTCCCCTAGCCTTGACGACATATTCCATTATTTCACTTCCCATCAATGAATTATTTTGTCCTTCTATGTGCTCACCAAAAAAAAAAAACACATCTTAATTGAACTTAATAGTCAAAATTGTGTGCGTTTTAGCTAACTCGACTAGTGAAGTCTCTTATTTTTGAATGAGAAATCTAAGGTTTGAACTCTACTTATCTTAAAAATTTATTGGTATCTTACCTTGATGATAAATAGTAGCCATCATAAAATAAATACCATAAGTTGAAATTTTATCATAAATATGAAAAAATTAAATTTTTAAATGTCCAAATTGACTCTCATGAGCTTGAACTTTTTGGCATAAATGTATAATAAAGAGCTCCTTAGTCCTTACATGACTTCAAGCTTTACCAGGCCTTTATCCATTTGAACAAGGAATTTTTGTTTAGTTTTTGCTCCATTACCAGTGATGGAAACTATGAAATGTCTTAATGACTTTCACCAATTAGTCCATTCATGATCAAATTTGTCAAACCTTTTACACTTTCTTACAACGCAACTATTCCTCTCTGATGTCGCAGAAACTTGAAGAAAGCACACACGATGCTCTCTTTGATAAACAGAAACTAAACCGTTAATTTCTAGGTAGTAAACCTCAAATCCACAAGGGGTTCGTTGAATCCACAAGATGATAAACTGGAATCCACTAGAGAAAGAATTCGACAAAAGTCTGTATTTTATTAATGATAATCTGACAATATACCAAAATTTACCAAAAGTGGCAAGATTGAGTTAAATACAAAATCATAAACTACTGACCTTAAGGGTCATCTCAAAACAAGCAGAACCTTATTTTGACTTTTGAGCAAAAATTTATTAAGGAAACAAAAATTACTATAAACAGCAAAATCGCAATTTTTGGGGGCTAAACAAAGGAATTCGCCAATTTCAGGGGGTACCTTGTGGCAAAGCAACAACTATTGCTCAGAAGGCCATTTTGTTTTAGCCTACCAAATTTCATGCAATTCCGACTCCGAGACTCATAATTTCTACTAGTGCCTTTTTGCCTTGCATGATGATTTCAGGCGCGCGTGAGAGTTTAAAAAGATCGTGGTAGTCTATTCTACACCACTCTCTTTCTCATTATTGTTCGTCCTCAACGTTTTTTCTTGTTTCATTAGCTCCTTAATCACTAGAGAAAACTCAAACATCTTGCAATCTTCGTCAATAATTTTTTTTTTAAAAAAAAAAAAAAAAAAACATGTTTCCATATCCACTATCGATTTCTTTTTGCCTTTAGAAACCAGACCCAAACCCACCTACTCCAATTCATTAACACAGAGTCTCATGAGTACCTAAAAACCTTCTCATTCTATTTTACATTTTCTCTCTCTTTAATGCTACAAAAAACCTAAAAAACTTCAAAGAATGACATGAGCTCAAGTGATGGAACTTGAATAAGGCCTTGAAGACTAGGCTTCATAAGATTGGGTTGTTGTGAGAAATGAATGTTAAGTTCTCAACCCTTGATGTAATCTTCACGATTTTCTTTACCAAGGAAAAGCAATGGGGAACCATATATATTTCTTGCCAGCATCCATCAATCTCGTAGCTTAGATGGATCATACAATTTTTTTTTCAACACAATAATTAACAAAATAATGACGTGGCATTTTGACATTAAGTTGATCATGTGGAAATTTATATATCAAGTAGTTTATGAGGCATTATCCAACTAAAATGTCACGTCAATTTCTAGAATTTGTGTAGTGAAAGTTGTCTTACTCCAAACAACAATAAGAGTATGTGCAAATTGAGGGGTTTTTATCATTTATGAAAACATATATATATATATATAGAGAGAGAGAGAGAGAAATGTGTCTCCTACACTTTAAGAAATTGCAATTCTGTTAACTCTTTTCTCACGTACTTTTTTGTTTCTCATATCATATCTCTATATAATATTTAAAAACTGAAGTAAGCATTTATTATTATTTCACTCCTATTGAGTGGCTTGAGCCATATCAGCGTAGCATTTCAGTCAATTTCGGTCCATTGCAATCCACTTTAGTCCACTTTGGTTCACCTTGGTGATGTTTTGGAAGAAGAGGTTTTTGTAGAAAGAGGAACTGCTTCATTGACAATTATGTCACACTTAGTGTAATCATGTTAATAGGTTCTTGATAAAATTAAAATTTCTTATGTTATTAAATTTTTTTTTTTCTAATATCAGTGATGAATTCACTTATATTTGCTTTCTCTTTAGGTGATTCAAAACATATAGAGAATGAACCATTTGTAAGGAGCATTAAAAAAATTCCAACCATGCATTACATTGTTTACAAAATATCTCTCCTTGTATAATAATTGAATGTAAAATGCATTATGTTTACTTTTAAAAAAAACTTACAAAATTTAAAACACTTCAAATAACAATTATAGATAACTCAATTTAGAAAATCTAATACATTGTATCAACTATACGTTATTAGAAAATAATCGCATCATTTTAAAAAGGGTTTGAGATTAAAACTTATAAGTTTCATCTATTATTTAATTTTTCACTTAACAAAATAGAAAATTGTCAAATTTTTTCTTGCATCGCACAATTCTATGACTAGTTGGAAATAAAAGCAAATGAAGAAATCAAGTAATACTAAAAATAACACTATGTTTGGGATTTTTAACGAGTAGACTACAAATAAATGCAATAGAAAGGAATATGGTGTCTTTTCTCAAATGTATTTGGGGATTTATAAAGAAAAATTAGATTGCTAAAACAAAATTACAATGTTACCTTTGATAGACCAAAAATGAATTGACCCCTTATGATAAATTAACCAATTAATTTAGTCAAGTTAATTAATTAAGTTAAATAACATGCAAACATGTGGTAGCACAAACAAATCACCAATAAACTAAGTATGCAGCGGAAAATAAATAACACGGTGATTTGTTTACGAATGGGGAAAACCTAACAGCAAAAACCCCACCGGGTGATTTTCAGGTCACTACTCCTGAAATTCCACTATTATCACAACAAACGGTTACAAGTAAAGAAATCTCAGTACCTTATACCAACCTACAGTTGAACCCTTACCCCAATACCCAATTGGACTTGTTTTGTAGTGACAATTTCTTCTTTCAATGCACAGCTCCCAATTACGTGACTAACCAATAGCGCGGATCCCAGTACGTGACTTCAATCGCCAACTAAAGAAGGTTGTTGACTGCAAAGTTTTTCAGTTCATCCCAATGATGAAGATCAAGAAGATGCTTGGTCACAAAACCCTACGGTGCACATACACAGCAACTTCTTCAAGAACGATGAACTAAGAGCAAATTATGTCTCTGGTCACAATTTGCTTGAGCAAACTTTGCTCAACACTTGT
The DNA here is from genome assembly GCF_932294415.1 of Quercus robur. Classification (NCBI taxonomy): domain Eukaryota; kingdom Viridiplantae; phylum Streptophyta; class Magnoliopsida; order Fagales; family Fagaceae; genus Quercus; species Quercus robur. The sequence continues at coordinate 85,569,903 of NC_065535.1, forward strand.
GCAACTTGTGAACCCTTTAACGATCCTTAGAATAATCCTTTTATATGTCTAAAGTTAAGAGAAAAGAAGACCTAAAGACACATTCACGGATTCCAAGAAAACATATCAGAATTTTTGTTTCTTTCTTAAACCTCGACAGATAGGAGGTGTCGAGTAACTGTCGAGCAAGTGTCGAGCACATGGACTGAAACAGCTTTCTTAAGCTCAATAGATGCAGCTATCGAGTCAGCTGTCGAGTTTTAATGAATTTGCACTATTCAGCTTGTTTCTTGGACAGACTTGAATGACTTCAATACTTGATCTTGAAACCTTGTTTCTTGAAGTATTAAAAACACCTAGATCTACCCAATTACAAATAAAGTGAGTTTTGTCAAAAGATTAGCCAATTACATAAAATAGTGATATATGTTCCTAACAAGTGAATCACATATGTCCTAACAACCTTCTCGTTTGATATGTTTTTTTCTCATTTGATAAAATTAATATTTGACCTCCCTTTCATTAACACTTAGTTTGGTTGAATAAGTGGGAGATAAAATAAGAAAGAAGGTAGAGGAAAAGGAGGACAGGAGGGGGAGAAAAGGAAATGATGGTGTATTACATTTTTTAAGTGTTTTTGGAAAAAATGGAAAAGTAATAAAGAAAATGAAAAGAATAAATAATTATTTCATTTTTTTTTTTAAGAAAGATAATTAAAGATCAGTAATTATAGTCATTTGATTCTTATAAGTTCTAACTTCTATATATATACACACACACACATTCTTATAACTATCAAGGGTTATATTAAACTAGTCACAGATTCGCGCAATGCGTAGGAAAATTTGACGTCATATTCTTTTTTGCCAAGTAAAGAATGAGAATAGTATTTGAGAATTATAAGTAATAATCCCAAACTCATCACACAATAATGTGGTTACATTGTGATATATATATATATATATATAATATTTTATGCAAGTAAAGAAGTCTATATCTTGATTTTTTGTATAAATATATATTTTTTTGGCAAGGAAACATGTTGCATTTTACTTTCAATTATTATACATGACAATATTTGTAATACGTTTTATTATAGTGAGATATGCATCAAAACAAAACACAATTAAAAAATGGAAAATCTATAATGTATAATTTTTATTAGAACATAAAAATGAATCTTGAAGGTTTCATATGAAACAAACATTATTTTGCATTTTTTGAGAAGTTAATGAGAAATTTATTCAACCTTTGTTTCCACTTTATCCATAAGAACTATTAAAAAAAGTTATAACAATTTATATTTTGGGATAATCACAGTAAACCCACCTGTGGTATGACCCGTTTTCACTTTATCTACCTGTGGTTTAAAACTTTACACTTTGCCCACCTGAACTTCAATCCGTTACCCATCCGTACCCACCTCTGTTAAAATCAAGGGTAAAAATGTATTTTATCTTCACTTTTATGTCTCTCTCCTCTAAAAACAAAAAATAACAGAAAAAACTCAAACAAACAAGATCAAAGAGGGGGTTTGTAGCTTGGGTTCAAGAACACACTTCGTCTTGGTATGAACAGACTTGAGCCAATCAATCCAAATAAAATTTTCATATTCGCACAAATCCTAAAAAACATTTACAAAAATCCTACACTTGAAAGTGCTCTACTCTAATTTCACAAAAATCCTTTCAGACACCTTTAGTCATTCACAAAAATCATACACGACTTCACCTTAGTTCTCTCTCAAATCTCAAACCAAAACCAAAGCAAATCCCTCTTCAAAACCCAAACCCACCACACCTAACAACACAAACACAAACCCACAAGAACTGACACTCAAAACCAAAACCAACGGCGTCCTAATCTGAATCCCAACTCCAACCCCAACCCCAACCCTAACAACAAGAGCAAGAAGAAGAAAGGTGGACCCATTTCCATGGATCATGTGCTTCTAGCATTGCAGGAGACCAAGGATGAGAGGGATCTCAGAATCCGAGCTCTGTTTGATTTCTTCGATGCTGCCAACCTGGGATACTTGGATTATCCCTAGATCGAGACATATTGCTCGCTACTACTAATAAATTTGTTTTTTATTCTCTCCTCTTTTTCCTCTCCTCACTAAATCACTCTCTATTCTCACCTGACTCTGTCTCTCTCTCTCTCCCATATGCACTGATCAACATCAATAGGTGGTGGTGGTACTAAGTCTTGGTCGCGATCTGGTGGTAGTGGATGTCTAAATTGGTAGTGGCAAATCTGGGTGTCTGAAGGTTGATTTTTGTGGGTTTGTGTTTATATTTGTTTGCTTTGTCGGTGGGTGATGGGTTTAGTTTGATTTGTGAGATGGTTACTGGGTTTGTGATTATTTTTGGGTTGATTTTTGTGGTGGGTGTGGTGGTTTCCCAAGTGGGTGCGGTGGTTGCTGGTGCACGGTGGGTGGACATGCTTCGACATGTTCGCAAATCGGAATTTGTGGGTTGATTTTTTGGTCGATTTTTGTGGTCATTCTCGCATATCCAAATTTGTGGGTTGATTACTTGGTTTGGGTTAATTCTTTGGTTGATTTTTATGGGTTGATTTGTTTGGTTTGGATTGATTTTTGTGTAGTTGGGGTTGTGTTTGTTATGGGTTGAGGAATGTTTAAGGGAATTTCAATTAATCTAGGTTTAAATTTATTTTTTTTCTTTGGGATTGAATCTAGGTTTGTTGTTTGTTCCTCCAATTTGTTCTCATTAAAGTTCATGAGTAATGAAAAACCCTAACTTTTTTATTCTTGTTTTATTTGTTTTTGCCTAAAAATGTGTTTTTCTAACGGCAAACGGAGAGGTGGGTTACGGAAGGCTAATAGAAGTAACCTCAGGTGGACAAAGTGTAAAGTTTTAAACCACAGGTAGGCAAAGTGAAACCGGACCAAACCCCAAGTGGGTTTGCTGTAATTATCCCATATATCTTCATAATCACTAAACTCATATATGAGAATTAGCTATTACAAAAAATTTTATCCCCAAAACATATATTGATTTCTATTTTCGTTTCCATACAGTTTGAAAATTGTGAAAATTAAGGAAGCTAAATGTGTAGTTGACCTTAGTCAATCAATAAATAACATAAAAGGGGTAGGGGAAAGCTAACATATTCACAGTATAATTGTCTATATATGTCCATATTTGTTTTTGTATATATTAATACTCTTAAAATCTATAATTTTCATGTTGCAACTGTATCTTGTTTGATATCTCCCAAGTCTTTTGCTTTAGGCTAGCTCACAGCAAATAAACCAATGATCATAAAAAAGAACCTAGCAAGATGAAGTCAAACACAATTTCTAAATTTTAACAAATAGAAAATCAAGAATATAGAGAAATCAAAGAGAGAGAGGTACCTTTGATAGTAGATATCAAAAACAAACATATAGTGATAATTTAAAAAATTTCCATCACAAATACTATGCTTATTGGTTTTAAGATAGATTAAAAGAGAACATATATAAATATAAAAGTTACGTAGGGGAAGGGGAAAAGGTATATACAATACATAAGTGTTGAGGGAGGGAAAGGTTGGGGAAGAGGAAGAGACTTTGTATGTTTTGGTTGTAAAGGCACAATTTGGTTCCTAAACCCAAAAGGTAAAAGAATCTAGGCCCAAAGAGCCTAATACAATAAATTTGTAGAGAATAGGTTAGAAAATTAGGCTCTAAGGAGTTGGGTAACAATTATAATGGATCCAGATGACAATAAAGTAAAAATAAACTGATTTTATCTAAATAAAATCGTCCTCGGCACAATCCGTGGAGATCAATTCTTGTATATATCTCTTAAATTTGATTACAAGCACATTTTTTGTTGCTACAGTATTTTTCTCTTAATTCTCTAATCCCTTCACCTTAGGGTCTTTTTTCTATTTTATACTACCTTCCTCCTTTTATCTATACCCTCCTGTAGATTAGATTGCTGGTGTTGATCATTTTCCCATCAGCACATTCCTGAAATCTTTGAGGAGTAGCTGTAAGACTGAAAATTATTGTTCAGGTATCACTTCCTCATTAATGCGGCTAGAGAGTTAGCTACAGAGTATTTAATGCGGTGGTAGCAGTTTTCTCTTAGATATTATATGGCTTCCCTCTATCCTATGCTTTTAGGATGCTTATCCTTATTAATAGAACCTCCTGAAGCATTGCCTTGAATGGCAGACCACACATTCGTACCTCGGCTTTGCTTAGTCGAGGATTCATTCATCCTCGGACCACCTTCTTGGACTCTTATGACCAAACTTCACCTCTTCATTCACTAACACGAACTCCCATGACAGTATTTTACTTGTCCTCGAACTATTTAATGTCCTCGGATTGGGGCCCTAGCCCAATATATACATACATACATACTACTGGGCCTATCACCCCTACAATAACCCTTCAAAATTCTCCTTTTTGGCTCCTTAGGAAGAAAGGAGGATTTCGATGTCACTACAATTACCCCGCTTTTATCATGCATCATCCCTGTCTGCGCAGGTACCTTTTTAACTGCTCAACACACACTCCTAACGCTTCGGCATCCGAGACGCGCCTTCATTAAATTTTTGCGACTCCATGTTCCCCACGTTCTACAGTGCGATGTGGATCCTACAGCTGGGGTTTTTATTGGAACTCAAGCAGGAATTTTCCTGCTCGTTCACCTTTCTAATACAAATAGTGCTTGTACACTTCCTTCACTTCACTTTTGCTCTCATTCGCTGAACCTTTGCATTCATAAATATCAAGAGCTGGCCCGAGGAGAGTTCCTTTCTTTGCATAATCTTTTTAACCCTTTCTATTTATTTTTTCTTCTACTTTTCTTTACACAGAGTCCTCTTCTCCTCGGCCCTTTTAATTTCCTTTCACCTTCTTCTCTCCTTCACCTATCTTTGACAAAATGGGTAGATTTGCTTACTTGGCAGACTTCTTAGAGAGTATTGAGAGCTTTAAAGCTCAATACAAAATCCCGTCGGGAGTCTCCATTAGGTACTATAAGGAAAGGGATTGGTACACCGATAGGTAGAAAGGAGAAGTGGTAATCCCGATAATTGCCTTCATAGAGGGAGGGATAAGAATTCTCATGGGTACAGTCACTAGGGATCACCTAAGGGCTCATAGGTTAGCTCCCACCCAATGCGCCTCAAACATGTTTAGGATTTTAGGTAACGTAGACACCCTTAACGAGAGAATGGGCTTAAACCTTACCCACCACAATGTCAACTGGGTCTAAAATCTTCACCACTTAAAAAGACAGGGATATTACCTAAAAACTAGGTACCCCGAGGTTAGGCTTATCTCATACCTCCCTGACTCCAACAAAGGCATGAACAAAGACTTCCTAATCGTTTTAGGGAAGTGGCACGATGGCCTTCCCTGTTCGATGAGAGAAGGGACACCAGGTAAGGTTTTAGGTCTAGGTTGATTATTTTAAAGTTACTCCCTTCTCCATTTGACACACTCTATACTTGTTTTTCTCCGTTTATGTTGATAATTGATTTTTCCTTTGATTTGCGCCATTTCCTTTTCTGACGGTGTTTTTTGTTTGTTTTCTTAATGGGTTTGCAGATAAGCATGCTACTGTTCCAAAATTCAACCTTGTCAACAAGCCAAGCCTAGACAAGATTCTTAAAGCTGAGGTGTTCATCCATAGTGACGGTCAACTAAGAGCGGCTCACCTCATCCTTGGCTACAAACCTCTTTCATCCAGTATTCAGGCGCTGAAGTGTCAGATAAAGGTGAGGGATCCGCGCTTGCACTAGATAAGCATTGGTTCCCCTGGTTTCCTCACCACCAACCTTATTCCAGAAGGTGTACTTGAAGTAACCCTACCACCTCAGTATACAACTGGAGAAGCCATTCCTTCCCATCTCGCTATCAAAGAAGAAGAAGAAAAAGAAGAAGAAAAGGAAAAAGAAGAAGAAGAGGTGGTTGAAGCATCTGATTCCGAAGACGATTTCGAAGTCTTCAACCGACCTCAATCTCTAAAGGTTTTCACCGGTGACTTTAGTCATCTGCCTTCAACAGAAGTAAGCCAGACACAAGGAGACCTCTCTATTCCAGAAGCTATGGGGATATAGAGCAAGGCAAGGTCAAGTCTCCAAAAGCTGTTGGAGTCCCAAGCCGGGGGAAATGCACTGGGGAAGGCAACTCAGACTAAGCTTCCCACCCCACCATCCACCCAATCCTTCCGATCTAGTCCCACTAACCATAAGAGGAAAAGGGAGCAAAATTGCAAAGAGGTGGTGGAAGTAGGAAAAAGCCACTAAGCATTGCCTAGCCACGAACTAGCTCCCAACCAGCTCTTCGATATAATCCCCGGATGGATATTTCACTTTCAAATGAAGGGTGGAAGAAACAGCCTCAAGGTATGAAGTTAAGGTCTTGCTACAATGGCAGTATAGGGAAAATAAGCATCCACCACAATGAAGTTCACCTCTACCACCTCTGAATCTGCCTGCACGGGTAGTCTAATCTGGCCTTTTGAAACAACAACTTTTCCGTTAAAGCCTAACAAAGATGAATCATACGCTGTCAAATCCACAGGTTTCAGGTTTTGTCCCTTGTACAAATCAGGGTACATAATCTCTACCTCGCTGCCTTAATCCACCAACACCTTTTTCACATCATACCCCCTATCCCGAGAGTGACCACAGGGCATCATCATGTGGTTGTATGGTGCCAACCTTGTCCTCATCTGAGAAATTCAACGCTGGTCGAATTTCCATCCTAACCCTCTTTGGCTCAAAGTTGGGGTCCTCGGTAGGTGGCCGGGCTACAGACATCACCCTCGAGGGATGTGAATTAGTCCTCCCTAGAGCAGTAAAGATGACATTAATTGTGTCCAAAGGTGGCCTTGAAGAAGCATCTCTTCGAGGTCCCTAACCTGACTAACCCCCTTGCCCACTAGCCTGATGTAAAAATTGCTTTAACCTCCCTTCTCTAACCAACTATTCCAGATGATTCCACAAGGTTCTGCAATCTTCCGTGGTGTGTCCTCGCTCTTGGTGCTACTGGCAATGAAGGATTTGATTGCTCTTCATAGGGTCTCATTCCATCTTATTTGGTCATTTAAAGTCTAACTCAATCTTGATTTTTTCTAAAACTTGATACACCAACTCTCAAAATACTGTGTTAATCACCTGAGTAGCAGTAGGCCCAAATTGCCCAACAAAATCCCTTCGAGGCCGATTATTGTTGTACTTGTCCAACCTGAAATCCCTCATATCCTGAGAGATAACCTTAACCTTCCCTTTCCCTTGCTGCTAGTCCTCCTCGACCTGCTTATACTCGTCAATATGGTCCATGAGCCAATGCACACTCCTTACAGGCTTCTTGGTCAATGACTTTCTCGAATCATGCTTGCCAGGTAGGCTGACCTTGAAAGTCCTTATGGCCACATTATCAAACTCCCCATCGATCTCATTGAACATCGACCATTATCTTTCTAAGTACGTTTTCAGGGTCTCCCCTTCTCGCATGGCCATAGACAATAAGGAATCTAAAGGCCGAGGAATCCTACTACAAGTCACAAATTGGGACCCGAATGCCCTATTGAGCTCCTTAAAGGAGCTAATAGAGCCCTATGGATATTGTCGAGCATATTGTTAAGAAAGAGCTATGGTGTGAATCTTGTAGATATCTCTTTTATTATTCTTTCTACCAAGTATTTTCCCAGTTTGCTTTGATTTTCCATATCCAATTCTTTCTTAGCCCTCACCCTGTGGCCTGTCATTACAACATTGATTAAAGACCTTTTGATCTCTTATTTTGGTGTTTGATTACATTAGTAGAGAGAATTTCTGAAAATTGGACTTATGGGGTTAAGTTTTGAGAGAATTCTTTAGATTTCAGTTGTTCTACTTTTATTTGAATTTGCTGGTGGTTTGGAGTTAAATTGACTATTACACACACACTCAAGGACTTAGCTTTAGGTTGAAGTAAATGCTTAACTCTTGCTTGACAAATTGCAAAATTTTTTATTGATTTTCCTGCTATCTTTGATGTTAAAAGAGTAAGTTACTAGTGATGAAATCTAAATTCAGATCACGGCATGGTGAGTGGTGATATTTCTCTATGGGGTCTAGTTGATATTGTCCATAATTGTCTTTTGCTTTATTTTCTTTTTGTTTGAGGACAAACAAAGTTCTAAGTTTGGGGGTGTTTGATGACTTACATAATTTGGTATAATTTATCACTTCTCAACTTTAAACTTTAGTCTAATTTTATTTATTTTTATTGATTTTAGACTTTATTATTGTTAGTTAAATTTTATTGCAGATTTGAAGAAAATGAAGATTTATTTAAATAACAGAGACATGAAGCAGCTAGAAAAAATATTGGGTCTTGGATGAACAAAATTAAAGGAAGATTTTTTTTGGGCCTTAGAAGTTGGCATGAAAAGCTGAACACGTTTTGGGCTGAAAAGCTGAAAACATTTTGGGCTGAAAAGCTGAACACGTTGGGGCTGAATAGGGCAACACGCTTTTGCTTGAAAAAAAAAAAAGAGAGAGGCGCTGAATTAAAGGAGGAAAAATGCTGAAACAAAAGAAAAAGAAAAGGGAGGCGCTGAAGGGCTGAAACAGAAAAGAGAGAGGGCTGAAACTGAAAGGCAGAAGTGCTGAAACTGAAAGACAGAGGCTGAACTAGGAGGACTGAGACGAGATATATTTTCAGCATTTATTTTCCTTCGAATCTCCTCAGAAAAATGATGGTGAATTCGTTTATGTTGAATTTAATTTTTAGCATGAACTAAATTTTCTTTATTCTAGGAAAACGATGTAATCTAATTCCGAATTATACTTGCTTTTCTATGGTAATTTGAATTAATTCTCTTTATGTTTGTCTGATTTATTTTGAGCTTATTGCTTCTAATTAACTGGCTATTAATTAGATGATTTTGATCTTGTGATTTGCTGTCGAAAGAGAGAATTATAGGATAGATCTTGAATATTTCAGCATAGGTAAATATAGAGATCGAAAGACTTGTATGAACCTATGTAGTATTAAAATCGTTGGTCTTAATGCTTTCTTGCTTTATTAAATTGCATACTCTTGTGTAAAATGATGAACAAGAATGTTTCCAATTGATTGTCGAAAGAGGCTTTTGGAAGAGTTTGGAGATTGCTAACAAATAGAGAGAATTAAATTCAATTAGCTAGATGAGTAAAGCATAGTGAGGGATTAGGTGAAATTGATTTCCTAGAAGTTTCTTTCTCATTAAGTTGATTTTCAAGCAACATCTTTCTTTTCCTCTGCGTATCTTTTATTTAAATTGATTTTATTTTGAATTCCAATTACAAAAACCTTAGTGACTTCTCTAGATAAAATTGAGATTAGCATAATTTTGGTATTTGTCAAAAGTAAGTTACCAATCCCTGAGGACGATACCCTTCTCATCACTTTACTATAAAACTACGATACTGTGCACTTGCAGTTTTGCACCGATCAATATAGATTACAAGGTGATAGTTAATTAGTTTCGATGTAGGAAAATGAAAGTGATGAATATCCAAATAAGTATTTTTTATACACGTACCTTTTTATGGATTAGACTTGCAAATTAATAAGACCTATGCAAGTGTTCTACAAATGAAATATCATTGAAACTCGTATAGTGGTGTTCGTTACAAAAAGAAAACATACAACATCCGCAAACCTAAATGCTTTATTGTCTTTCTAAAAAAAAAAAAAAAGCTTTATTGTAGTTGATGAGGAAAAAAAAGGGAGAGGTGTTTGTTTGTGTTGTTATTTGCAACACCACTCAATAAAAGAATTGCCATTGTTTATACAAATGAGCCCTTTCCCCCTTTTTTTTCTTTAGAAACACACACACAAAGGAGAGAGGATGATGTTATTATAATACAAATGCATATTACAAACTTCACTAAAAAGCCATTGTAACTTTTTAAAGGAGGGTGAAACAAAAGCCCTTTCCCCTCTATAAAAACACGTATCCACCCCTTCATAAAATATCTCAATCCTCCTAAGAGCATCAATATTAGCTGTTGCAATACTATGTCATTCTAACACATCAAAAAGCCTACTTTATTATGTTAGCACATCATTTTACAATACACCCTACATCACATGTTTTATTCTTCAATTCAATACATTAAAATAATATATACAACACATTAAAATAATATTTAACTAAAAACCCAGTAGAATACAAAACACAACCTAGGCAGTGGTCACCGACCACTACCACAACCACCACCATAACCACCACACATCCACTACATCCTCCACAACCCAAAACACAACTCAAAACAAACCCAAATGCAAAAACCCACATAGCAGCATCCAAGCCCACCTCCAAATGAACCCAAAAAATCCAAACCCACTGCCACAATTGGAACCACCAAGACCACCAATATCAACTACCACACCCCAATCAAAATCAACCCATAACCACCAAGATAACCCACAACAACCCAAAAAAACCACCACCACAAACAACTACCAACCCATCACATTCACTTCTTAAAACCCATCCCAAAAAAAAAAAAAAAAACAACAACAAACCCATAACTCACTGATCAAGAGAGAGAGAGAGAGAGAGAAAGATTTGGCAGCGTGGGTATGGCTTGGCGAGATGGAGGCATGGCAAGGTGACCAGCAAGGCGAGGTGACCAGCGTGGTGAGATGGCTAGCGTGACAGGTGTAGGTGTGGCACGGTGGTAGCGTGGTGAGGTTGAAAGTGTGAGTGAGAGAGGAGAAGAGTGAAAGAGGAAGAGAATGAGAGGTTGAGTGAGGGAGACGCATGGGACAAAGAGATGAAAAGTGTGTGAGAGGAGAGAAAAAATGAATAAATTTCTTTAGGATTTGTGTTCGTACCGTACTGTTCATTCATGCCAAATTTTTTAGTATTTAGAACATTTGATGTGAGAGAGTTTTTGGTGTTTGGTGTATAATATTTGGTATTTGGCGCACCTGATGCTAGTGCTCTAAGACGTTGCATCCAAATTCTATTTTAACACATAAAAACTTACATTTTCTACTTTAATATAGCATTTGATAATACACCCTACATCAATTGTTCTATTTTCATGTTCCATTAATTTTTGAACAATGTTTCTTTCCAAATTAGTTTGGAGAGAAACTTTTCAAACTCCTCATATATTTTTATGTTGAGTATGAATTTTGAAAATCTAATTGTTGGATTGCATGTTCTTATTATATTCTTCATGCTTGCAAAATTTCAAGAAAATCGAAAAAATTGCTATGTCATCAAAAAAATGTTAAAACTTCAAGTTTTTGTTATCTAAAATTGTGTATAAAAAATAAGTTTGTTGATTGAATAGTAAATAATATCCGATTTAAACGAAATTTGATATACATGTTAAGAAAATAAGGAACATGAAATTGAACAGTTAGATTTTCAAAATTCACACTAAAAAAAGAAATATATGAGAAGTTTGAAAAGTTTTTCTCCAAACTAGTTTGGATCGAAACTTTGTTCTTAATTTTTTTATTCATTTATCTATTTTTGCGTGCTATCATGTGATAGTTCTTCCAATTTCCTTTCCTTTTTCTCTTTCTTCTTCCTTTGCCGCTCCTGCCTAGACTTACTTGCATTTACCTATACCCTGTAAGGGAACCAAGAAGAACAATAAAAGTTAACCATAACAATATATCAACTTCCCTAAAATATATCCAGCTATCATTGAATGAAGAATATCAACCTCTAAACAAATTTTTTTTTTAGATCCCTTCATCTGATTAGTGATTACATCTGTCTCTCATAAACCAGTCAAACACCATCACCACCACAACCATTAAAGCCCATTAACAAGGGAACCATATCCATCCTAAAACTAGAACAAACTCACCATTCACAATCACAACTCTCAAAACCCATTCCAAAAACAAACAAATTCAACGATCCAAAACCCATCCCATAGCAAAAACAAACCCAAGATCTCCACTGGTGAACCAACCTCGATCTCCACCAACAACCACACCAATCTCCACTAGCAAACCGGCAAACTAGAGAGAGAGAGAGGACTTAGTGAGAGAGAGAAGAAAGAGGCAAAGTGGGTTTAGCTTGGTGAGATGAAGGCATGGCAAGGTGGTCAATGAGGCAAGGTGGGTGGAGGCGTGGTGAGGTTGAGAGTGTGAGTGTGAGTGAGAGAGGAAGAGAATGAGAGTCACAGGGCAAAGAGAGATGAAAATGTGGGAGAGGAGAGAGAAAGAATAAAAAATTAATTTTTTTAGCATTTCTGTCTATACCATTCCAAATTTGGACCAGTATTATTCATCAAAGCCAAATTTTTTAGCATTTAGAACATCTGATGTTAGAGGTTTTTTGATATTTAGTGTGCCAAATACCAAACACCTGATGCTAGTGCTTTAATGGTTGTAAGATTTGCCAAATGTTGTAACACTTACCCAAAGTCACACTATTTCACCAAAAGTGTATCTTTTCATGAAGAGACAACTCTTCGTTATGGATTAGATCAGGTCCATTATGGACATTCTCATTTGGGTTCAACCTGACTCAATATTTCTAATTTTATCTATATTTAGTATCCATTTGGGAATAGTTTATTTAGCTGAAATTGAAAACTTTTTGCTGAAAGTGTAGAAAAAAAATTGAAAAATAAGCTGAATAGTACAATGAGACCCATAAATAAATATAAAAAAGTGTAGTGAAACCCATAAATAGTAACACAAATAAGCTAAAATTGCAAATAAGTTGAAAATTCAGCCCATCCCAAAAGAACACTTAAGCTTCTCCCCCCTTTTTCAAATTAGTTTGGAAATAAAAAATTAAAATGTTTAAGCTTCTTTCCTATTTTTCTTTTCGCCCATATTTCCCTACTAATTAAACACAATTTAAAAGAATTAAAGTTCTTCCCAGCTTTGAGAGAAATACTTGAGAGAGAATATAATGGATTAAAGCAAATTCCATTTTCTCATGAAAAATGTTAAAAGTGATACAAATTTTACTACATAAAGTTTATAAGTTGATATGACAATAAATTTTATTGATAGAATTCAATCACTTTATAAATAAATATTTTAATTGTTTATTTGTGATTGGTAACGCTTGAATTGATAGTAAAACTTGTAGTTTCCTTAACACTACTCTATTCCCATTCACATTCTTTTGATTGCTTCTTATAATCAAATGGTTTGTTTCTACTTTTTTTTTTTTTTTTTTTCATTACATCATATATTCAAATTTCTCTACCAAATGGCTAAATAAAGACAATTTCGAAATATTTTTTTTTTTTTTTTGAAGTGGACAATTTCGAAATATAGTATACAATCCAGACTAAAACATCATTACTTGCTCCCCTTTGTTAGATCACATTATTTGTTAAAGAGTCAACCACACCAACCAATACACTTTCACTTTTTACTTTAAACTAGGAAACAACTAACATCATATCAATGTCAAACACTCACACCAACCATCCGCTCCTAATCCATCAAACCAAAAAAAAAAAAAAAAACAAAACCATCCTCTCCTAAAATTAAAAAGTAATTCCTAAAAATAAATAAAGTAAAACAAGAACAAAAAAAAGAGATAATATTTCAACATCCATTCTTCAAAATCTGAATTTTTTTTTATTCTTTAATTTTTTGTTGAGTTTGCATCAGTAACTTTCCATCAATTTTTTTTGTTTTGTTTTGAGTTTATTCTTTAATTGTACTATGATATCTTAATAATAATATAATAATTAATCGAATATGAGGATCCAACTATTATATAATTATTTCCTTAAAAAAATTATGATATTATTATTATAATCCATTACCCATCCTTTAATCCTTACAAAATCTCAAAAAATAAAATAAAACGCAAAAAATAGAAACCTTAAAAATTGACACTCACTAAAATCAAACATCACTCATGTCTCTTTCTCTCTTAGCATAAAATTGAATAAAAAACCACCCAAAAAAAAGAAAAGAAAAAAGAAAAAAGAAAAAAACAGAAGCAAATAGCAAGTCAGCACTCAAAGTCCTAGGTGCGGCTGTAGACTCACTGTGGTACCAAATTACCAAAATAATATAAACCCATGATCCCATCCTAGCTAAGTGCATGTCTTCCCTTCATCTTCACCAATCAAACCCTCCACAAAATGTTTTTACTTTTTACCACCACATCCACAATAAAAAAACACACAAATAAGACCCTCTCCAACTCACAGGGGTAAAAAGTAAAAAGGTAAAAATCTGTGGAAAAAGAGAGGAAAAAGGAGTGTAAGATGATCTAGTACAGCACGAGCAGAGAGACCAGCATCACTTCTCTCCCAGAGTCCTCGTCCTCGTCCTTCTTCAATTGCCACCCAGTCAGTCAATTTCTCTCACATATACGCACAGAGAGAGAGAGAGAGAAAGACAAAGAGAAAGAGAGCACACACTGTGTGTGTGTGTGTGTGTGTGTGTGAGATTTCTATTGGCTTACCAAGCTTTTTTTATCTGGTAACTATTGTAATCATATGTTTTTTTCTTGATTCTTTGATCATGTATTTTATTGGGTTTTTTAGGATTGAGGATAATTGGTTTGCTTTTTTGATGTGTAAGTTGATTTGTTTTGGTGGGTTTGGAATATAAAGGCGTGAGCTTTTTGTTGTTCGTTTCTGATTTTGAAAGCCCTAAGGATTCCTGGTACAGTGTTGGCAATTCTTTAAAATTTTTTTTTTTTTGGGTTTTTTGTTTTGTTGGGTTGTTGGAGCTATTAACCTAGTTCATGCATAGAAGTTGTTCCTGCAATCTTATTTTTGTGAATGTTGTATTTTGATTGGTTACTTGGAAGGAATAGCTGTAAAGATTGTGACTTTGGGTTCCTATGCTTAAACATTTGTAAGTGTTGGTTTACTTTGGGTTTGAGTTTCTTTGATTGGGATTGATGTTGGGTATTGGAAATTTTAAATCTTTTTGTAACTGGGTGTTTGTTGATACTGGGAAGTTGGGGTTTGTGAGCTGGGTTGATAGGTGGGCAAGTTAAAATAATGGATCAATGGATGCTGTGTCAAATTGAAAAGTTGGGTTCTTGATGTATAATCTTTCATGCTCAGAAAGTGCTAAAATCATTTTCGTGTGTGTGTGCGCGCACATATTTGGTTGTGTAAATATGTATATATTTTTATGGTTTTGATTGCTTCTCTGTGAGAACTGAGAAGCAACTGGGAAAGATTATGAGTTGGGTATATTTTTCTAAGTTCATCCAGTAGTGCTGGCCTGTTAGGTTTCTTCAGGTTTTGTGTTTTTAAGACTAAGATTAATGGTGGGGTTACCTTGGTGTGATGGCAAGTGCCTTCCACCCAAAGCAGCATGTTGTTGGTTCAAATTCAGGAATTAACCTGTCAGAAAAAAGGGGGGGGGGGGGGTGGGGTAACGCTGCTTATCAATCACCTTTCCCACACCTTGCAAAAGTAGGGAGCTTTGTGTACTAGGTACAACTGGGGTTTGGAAAGTTTCAATCTTGATTCATGAAGTTTGGTGATATTGAGAAGAGGCATTATGAACCCAGTGAAAAAGGACTTTTAACTTCTGTGAACCTAAAAGCAATGAAATCTATTTTGCGTGAATCTCCCCCTTCCCTCCTCCCTGCCCTCCAAAAAAGGAAAGAAAAGAAAAATAACACTTGAACTTTGTTGTATACTCTTCTTCTCTTTCAGGTGCCAAGCAATCTGAGAAGGATGGGAAATAATGGTGCTGATGCAGTTCCTAGGGTGGATGAGGCTGGAGGTGCTGAAGCCACCATTGAGATAAAATTAAAAACATTGGATTCTCAAACATATACTCTGAGAGTGGATAAACAGGTAATTTCTGTAGTTCTTTCTTGTTACATTTTTATTGAGTCATGGCCTTAAGTATTTTTGTGTTCAATTTACTTTAAAGTTGTGAATGCTAGTGGGTTAAAAGTTCCTTTATTCGTTACCTGTAATTCAGCTACATTAAGATTCTTTGGGGGCTGTGTTGAGTGTTAGCAGTGCTAAAGTGCACTTTTAGCATATCTACATGGTTGTGTTTTAGTGTTTGAGATGGCTTTTTAAAATTAATGTCTTAAGTATAACAAAATACATTCTTTAGCTATGGAGGGGACAGTGGAATCAATGTTGGTGCTACAAAATGGGAGTGGAAGGAGGGCCTGGGATGTGAGATTCCCCTGGGATTTTAATGATCAGGATGTAGAGCTGGTAGCCTCTTTTCTCAATTTTCTTGATTCCAATATCCCAATTAAGGAAGGACCTGAAAAAATGTGTTGCCGGTTGAAAAGGGATGGAGAACTCAATATTTTTTCCTTCTGTACTGGACTAAAGGTGCATGTGCCTGGGTCTTCCCTTGGAATAGTTTTCCATGTGTTAAGGCCACGTTGAGGGTCTTTTTCTTTGTTTGTACTGCAGCATGGAAAAATTCTCGTGTGATAATCTTATTAAGTGAGGTTATATGTTAGTTGGGTGGTGTTATTTGTGTTGGTGGAGCTAGGAGACAGTGGATCATCTTCTGTTGCACTGTACTGCTGTGTTCAATTTATGGGGCTTTACCTTTAGATCTATTGGGATTCAATGGGTGCCACTTGAAAAAACCCTTGATCTATTTTTTGGTTGGAAAAATTGGTTTGGCAAGCATTCATTAGATATTTGGAACCTAGTTCTGCTATGCCTGATGTGGACCATTTGGAGGGAACAAAATTCCTATACCTTTGATGATGCAAAAAGTACAAGGCCTCAATTGTTAGATATGTTTATTAGTTCTCTATTTGATTGGTCTCACGCTTGGGGTTTCACTAATTGCACCTGCATTCTGGACTTCGTACAGTCATTGCCTTTCTATACAAAATATTGTTCATTTGTAATTCTTTAGACTTCTTTGTATTCTGTACATGAATTAGTCTCTTTGCAATAATAAATATTCTTAGCTATCAAAAAAAAAAAAATTCATGAGAAAACTTGGAAAAGTAACAGACTGACTCTGTGATTCACCACATTATTCCATATTTTGAATATCTTGCAGGTGCCTGTCCCTGCTCTAAAAGAACAGATTGCCTCTGTCACTGGTGTGTTATCAGAGCAACAACGTCTAATATGCCGAGGAAAGGTTCTAAAGGATGATCAACTCCTCTCTGCATACCGTATCCAAATCTTTTTGACTTGTGGAAGTGATTTTAGCTTTAAGCTCTAGTGGCATATTCTTTGAAGCTTAAGATGCTCTTTCAATTACTCCCTTTTTTTTGTGTTTGTATACCTGATTTTCGAGTAATGGTTTTTATAAATAATTGAAGAAGCAATATGCTTGATATGAATGATTTCTTATTCATCATATATATGGTTCAATGAACTTTACATGTTCTGTTTATACACACACTCCATGTTGGTCCAGTCTCCCGATAAGCTAGGTAAACATCTCTTTTAGAAAATAGGTTCCACCAGACCCCAGGACACAAAAGAGGCAGCAATTACCAAGATCCCGTGTGTGTTGGGGGTATGTTTTTAATGTAGTTAAGATGTCTTTGTATTATGGCACAAAATGGGGAGTAATATCATGCAGAAGTCCGAAGAGATTGATAAGATTACTTGAAATCCCATGTTATAGTTGTCCTGCTGTTCAGGTTAATAAGTTTTAGGAAAGATTTAATTGAATTTTTAACATTTGTATTGCATTGCAGTATACAGTGCCAAGCAGAAGTGGGTCCTCACTAAGATCTCAAGTCTAGTGAATTTCTATACTCAGCAGTTCGCGCAGTTCCGCATTCTGCTTGAATGGTGATCCATGCTGTAGATCCTGTGGTCCATGATAGGTTACTCTTCAAATCCCAATTAATTTTGTGGATTGAAAAAATTATTCCTGTCTTCCCTTACTTTCTCCAAGGCTTTGTGAAATTGATGAAATGAAACTAATATATTTGTTTTCCAAATAGAGATAGTAAGGGGTTTGTGGTGGCAGTGTCCCATCCATAATAATCAAGAGCAACATGAATAAGGCATAACATGGCCAAGAGCCTTGTAGTTCAATTGACACCTTTTGGTGTTTCCAATGGAGATGTCTAGGGTTCAAGTCCCCCCTCCCCCATTGTAACTATTGAATTATCAAAAAAGAAAAAGAAAAAAAAAAGGCATAACATGCGTTTTGTCCCTACATGGTTGGTTATTCCTTTTTTGGTAAGTAAGAACGTTTCATCCATAAAAGTATAAATAATACAAAGGGAGTATATTAGCTACTATACACGTTAGATCCCCTACTAAGTTATGGATATGATGAATCCATTAAATCACACAAATTAGTTTGCCTGTCCTCATCCAAAGATATCCAAAAGCAAATATATTCTACAAGCTGAGATTTCAATCTCACTATAGATAACTATTGCCCCTCAAAATCCTCCCTTTCTTAACCCCCCCACACCCCCCCCCCCCCCCCCCCCCCAACACACACACACACACAATTTGCCACATCAAAACCAAAGGAACCATATTCCACTCCCTATTCCTAAAGGAATTGGTTATTCGTTGCCATGTGGTTAGTTACTCCTAAACTTCTGTTAATGTGTACCAGTAGCAAAGGATTTAATTGCAAATAGATTGTGAGCGATAAATGTTAGCCTTATCATTTTCCAGAACAAGTTAGTGGAAATGCTCATAGAAAAGTAGTGATAATTATGATTTTATTAACTAAGCATATAGTTTATTATGTTAAAGTCCTGTAACCAATCTTGCAAGAATGATTTAATGTTTCCTTTCCTCTAGCTGAATCCATTTTGTTACATGATTTTTTAATTGTCCATTCTTTTCTTTTCCCCAAAAAATTATAGAGACTTTTGTTAGAGAAGCTTCAATTTATGCTGGGTGTAAGTTGAAGCTACTCCTCAGCATTACAATACAAAATTCAAAATATCAAGAAAGTCTAAAAATGAGGAAATGTAAATACTGCAAAATGCAGCTGTCAAATTGTACAAAGGTTTTTACTGTATTCGCCATCTTTACATTTTCTGCATTTGAGTGAATTTCTTAACTTGACACTAATTAGATGTTGAAGACGGTCATACCTTGCATATGGTTGTGCGGCAACCTGTTCCACCATCATCTGAGGGTTTATCACATCATCCAGGTATTCTATGCTTTGGTATAACATAATACCTGATCTATATGTTATGATATTTTAATGTGCTGTATAAGGTAAAGCTTCTTTGTTTTGTAAGTTGAAGTACCTTTAAATGTGATGTATGTCTGTTAGTGGCTCCTCTTGATGATTGACTCACATCAAGTATTCTACTAAATTATTCTGCCCACCACCCCCACCCTACACCCCCCCCCCCCCTTCTTCAAAACCCCAAACAAAGCATGTTAAAATCTTGGGTTTTAGTTGTATTAAGTTGTGATGGATGTGTATTCTTTCCTCCTTAATCAAGAAATGCACAATCTACTATCCTTTGCAATTGCAATCCCTTAAAAATTGGCAAGAAACTCATGTCCCAACTCAGAAATGAACAGGCAGCTAGGTTTTTATTTATATTTTATTATTATTATTATTATTATTTTTAAATTAGTAAAAATGAATTTCATTAAAAAAGAAAACAGGATGAGGCCCCAATACACAGGGAGTATACTAAGGGACACTCAAACAGAAAAGAAATAGAAAAAATAATGTCAGCCAAGATACAGACTATCCAAAACTGAAAAGATCGGAATGAGATGCAAAGAATTGAGTCACTTGCCAATGGCCTTTGGGCCGAATGGTACTTCTGCCTCCCATAAGTATGGGGTGGTGGGTGAGGGTGGGGATTCTTATCCTTTGAGTATGTCAATATCTACCTTAGAAAAAATCTCTTGGTCATTTGTTGGAGAACCAGCAATTTGGTTGATAAATGGCTGGTGATTTACTAAAGTGTGAAATAAAAAGATTTGTATTGACTCGAGATCAATGCCAACTTTTTCTAGGATATTATGACATTCTCAAATGTATATTTTATCTAACTTGTCTCCTGTCCTCTTCTTTTCTATTCATTTTTTCTGCATTGATAATATTGATGTACATATAATTTGCTTCTTAGCATTTGGATTGCTTAGAATTACAACACTGTACTTCTGAATATTATTGTTTGCAGCAACTGATCCTGCTTCAAGTACAAGCCGTGGTCACAGCACTCAGGTGGCTCCTGGTGTTGTTATTGAAACTTTCAGTTTGCCTGTTCAGGGGGATGGGGTTCCTCCAGAAATCAATCGGGTGAGTCTACAACTACAGGAGGATTGAGGCACTTATATGGTATTATTGGTGCAACTGTGTCTCATGGTAACTGTTTCTCCTCTCTTATCTTTATTTCTGAGCAGATTGTCTCTGCTGTTCTGGGTTCTATTGGAATTTCAAACATTGTAAGTGGCAATGAAGGGACTGATGTCAGGGTAAATCTTACTGACTATTTCTGGATACTAATGACTTAGCTTGTTTGATGGACTGCAGTATGACATATAAATTTCCATGTCCATTCTCTCTCTCCCTCTCTCTCTCTTGGAGAATGTACATTGTTAAGTCAAAAAAAAAAATGTAAAAACTATTAGAGATGGCTTGACTAAGGAGATGTATGAAACTTTATTCGAGGTCTAAGAATTTAAATTTTTTTTTTTTTTTGGCCAACAACTATACTTGAATAACACGCGTGCACACACACACACAGAGATGACTGTGTTATCAACCCATCTTTTACTTTATATGTATATTTACCTTACATACACTTACTCTTGGGGTGGTGGGTGGATACTGAAGGAACATGGCCCACAGAATCCTATGCAGCTTCATCCTGAACAAGCTGGTGTCAGGGGTCCATCTGATAGATTTCATAGTACTTATGGACTTCCATCATCAGTTTCTTTGGGATCTCCACAGCCTCCTGTAAGTTGGAAATCATTCTTCTTTTCATTGATATGCATCTTCCCCTGTATTTGCTTTATTCTTCCTCTATATCAAATGAACCCCGTGGACAATCCATTATGGTTGAATAAAAATATCGTGCAATGTTCTTGGTTTTTGTAGGTAATTCCTGATTCTTTGACTACACTATCACAAAATCTAAGTTTTATGAGGCGTGAATTTGATGCCATTGGTCAGTTTATTTTTTAAATATATTTTTCAGTATTACAAAATTTTAAATTTATTTAAATTTCTGTTCCTCCTACAAAGCTGGGTTGTGAGACAGTGGTTTACACATTGTAGTGGCAGGCAGAGGTGGGGAAAGCAATGCTCAGGCAGCTGCTGCAACTAGGACTTCAGAGAGAGGTTCTCATTCCATACCACGTACAGGAACTGTACAAGAAGGGTTTCCGACACCTGGATCCTTGGCTGAAGTCATGCAATCTACCAGAGAAATGCTCGTCGACCATGTGGGAGAATGCCTGCACGTGCGTTCTCAAGTCACTTTACTATCTTTATATATTGTTGAAAATAAATATCAGTGTCCTGTAATTCAAGTCTACTGGTGGCTATACTCATATTTGAACAATTCAATTGCTCGAGGATAGATGAATCTGTTTTACAACCCCCCCCCCCCCCCCCCCTTCCCTTCTCTATTCTTTGGCCAAGAATCTGTATATTTGAAGGATTTATGAGATTCTCACGGTTTGAAATTTTTATGCTAAATGTCAAAAATTTTATATATTTATATTGGCAGCTACTTGCTAGACAATTGGAGGATCAAGTAAATATGACTGATCACTCAGTGCGGTCAAGCACTCAGACCAGTGCATTGAGAACTGGGGGTCTACTTCATAATCTAGGTGCATTTCTACTTGAACTTGGCCGTACAACCATGACATTGCGGCTGGGCCAAACACCGGTAGGATTATCCACGTTTCCTCTTTATGGCATCTTCTCAATAATGAGATCACATGTGCTTTATGTGTTGCTATTACCAATTTCTTACGCAGTCGGAAGCAGTCGTTAACGCTGGACCTGCAGTTTTCATATCCCCAACTGGTCCAAATCCTATTATGGTTCAGGCAGTGTTCTCACCTTATTAAAATTTTTGTTCAAAAAAGATTTTTTTCCCCTAAAAAAAAAAAACTCTATTTCTGCTGGTTAAGAATTTTATTTTATTTTAAATGTTTCTATTTCTGCTGATTCAACCTTGTGTGTTCAGCCTCTTCCTTTTCAAACAGGAACAAACTTTGGTGCTATCCCCATGGGATCTGTGCAGCCTGGCTCTGGCTTGGTTAATGGAATTGGTACTGGCTTTCTTCCGAGGCGTATTGATATACAAATCCGAAGAGGTACTATGTAAAATTTATGTATGGGTTATTTAAATTCTATGTGCTACTTTTTTTGATAAGTATAAATTCTATGTGCTACTTAAAGTGAATAATATCCCTAATTGACTGGTGTTCCTTTTATAATAAGGTTCTTCAACAACCACACCACATGTTAATCGAGAGGAACGTAGTGATACTCAGCAGCCCACTGGGCACAGAGACTCAGTAGCTAGTGGTGAAATTCCTATTAATCCACCGACTTCAAGGGTCTCAGAGGGTCCATCTTTTGCTGGAGAGTCAGGAGTACGGGTAGTACCAATAAGGACCATGGTTGCAGCAGTACCTAGTCCCTTTAGCCGCCTACCTTCAGATTCATCCGGTAATTCAATAGGTTTATACTATCCAGTTCTTGGAAGGTTTCAACATGTGGCTTCTGGAAATGTGAGTGGTGAACAAGGATTTCAAACATCTGGGGAGCGTCATCCTGCTGGTCTCCAGAATGAGCAGCAGACGGATTCTGCAGTACAACAACATAACACAGATGGTCCAGCAATAGATGGTAATCTGAACATTTGGTAATCCAGTTAATCTTTGTTAGAAATTTGAGTTTATAGTCATGAACTTCTCTTGGTGGCAAATCTTGCAGGATCATTTCCAACTCCCAATTTAAGACAGCAGGAGCCATCTAATGCACGCAGTGTAAATATCAACATTCTGTCAGCTGGTGGGACTCAAAACAACCCGGATTCTGATAGACAGCTACCAAGCAGTGTTGTGCAGTTTTTGAGGACCCTCTTTCCTGGTGGTGAAATTCATGTAGAAGAAGCCAGTTCACAGGAAACAGCAAGAGGTGCTGTCCCAGAGCATGCAGGGACATCTAATGGTGTTATGAATGCAATGGAACCAGAACCAAGAGTGAGTGATGAAGGAATATTTTTGTCTAATATGCTTCGTCAGATCATACCCTTAATATCTCAACAAGCAGGTGTAGAGCCAGATGGTAGACATACGGAAGAAACTAACACATTTGAGAATAGACTGCCTCGGGATTCTTCTTCTCAGGTGAGTGTGCTTCACCAAACTTGTCATGGCATATAGGTCTCATGTTTCAACAAACTTGTGATATTAACCCGTGAATGCCCTCCTGTATTCTGACCAACTAAAGTATAAATTCATAAGTCAGGTTGTTGGTCAAAATCATGATATTCCACAAAACAGAGATATTAATACTTAAAGTAAAAACTGTATAAAGAGAAGCTACATAATGAAGTATTTGCAGGCTGAGAACTCAGATGTTGGGACGTCTCGTCGACCAAGTGATGGTGAATCTAACCCTCCAAATTCTAAACGCCAAAAGGTACTGCTGCTGAGTATTCTTTCCTTTATTTTCCCTTTTTCCGTCACATATTCCTTTATTTATCTTTTCCAGTGGGTTTAAATTCCTTTACATCACATTTTTTAATTAGATTAAATACTGTTGTCAAAAATTATTTGATGTGAACCCATTAACCATATTGTCTACACTTATCAAAAAAAAATTAACCATATTTTCTACAATACAAAATTTCTTTGCAGAGCTGGATGGTTTTGTCAGGTATACTATATAACACATTAAGTAATATGAGACATAACTTAGTGGAACACAGCTTGTTAAAATTATTTGGGTAAATTAAATCACTATCCCTTGAGGTTTATCGAAATGACACTCCTCCAAGCGATTGTATAAATGACATATCCCACACCCCCCCCCCCCCCCCCCCCCCCCTCCTCTCTCCCTCCAAAACTCCAAATTGCAGTTTATAAATGCAATAGTTTAAGTCCATGCTGATCTAACGTCTCTCTTGGTAGGAAGAGCACAAAGCACAAAATTATGGGTTTGTTCAATACCCCCAAATAAAAAGGGGAATTCGTCTAGGGTCTCTTCAATGACAAATAAATAGGAATTTCTAGTTGTACCTCGTGAAAAAAGGGACTTCTTTTGTCGTTTCAAATTGTGATTCTATTAATAGAGTATTCCATTTTAGAAACAGATTCTTATCCAAACTATGGATGAAATGAAACTCCCCCCCTCCAAATCCCTTTTTGAGGTATGTATATTATATAGGATTTGTTTTTAAAAATGAAATATTCAGTTAGTGAAAACTTAACTGTTGCTTTTATACAATCCTCAAGGGTAGGGGGGAATATCATTCATGATTTTATTTTTTATTTTTTGTTGGGGGTGGGAGCCATTTCAGAAAATTTCAAGGAAGTTTGGTGTAATTAATCTTGTTTTGTTTAACAAAAAGCATTAACTTTGAGAAAATTTTGGAATTTCTAAGAAAAGTAGTTTAGTTTATTTGAGGAAACAAAAGGAATAAAGGAAAGACCTAGGAATCACTATCTAGAGTTTGCTTGGAATCAACCCAAATTCCATTAAATCATGATCAACTACCAACAATTGTGAACTATAGATCTTTTAAACAAAGTTCCCAAATTACATCAAACATGGAAAGAAAACAAACTTAATATGAGATTACTTTATTTATGAAATAAAATTCAAATACCAATCAAATCTCTCTAACAGCATCGATTGCAAATCCAACAAAATCAATGTACATTATAGGTCAAATTTGGTGTTCGCACTAGCTCTCCAAGGGTGGGAGAAACTTGACCTTGTTAAATGTAGCTCATGTGGTATTAGATGGGTCGTGAACCTTGGACCGAGTGGGGCTTTGTTTTTGTTTTTTGTATTTGTATTTTGTGGTTTTCACATTGGCTGGATTAGGCTGGTTGGTTGGTTTTTCATAAATGGAACAATTTGTTATGTGGGAAGATTATTACTTTTGCTTCCGGTAGTAAGTTCTGTATAACAAGTTATACATGGGTTTCAATTATCTCAACTAATAAAGTCTCTTGTCGTTAAATAAGAGATTTGAGATTCACAACTCTCGTTTATACCAAAACCCAATTGGTGTATAATGTATTGGCTTGATAATAAAAAACAATTATCATGGAGCGGACTCTATAATTTAAAATTTTATCGTATCTATCAAAAAAAGTATACAAGTTATATTATATTGACGTGTTTAATTTTTGTCAACTTTTTAATAATACTAAGTCTTTTGGTGATGCAGATGGAGTGATTTGTCATGCGACTTGATGCTACTTGTGGTTACAAAGTTATGATCAATGACATGAGAGATGCATATTGGTTCGTCAATATAGTGTATTTTTTTTTTTTTTTTTCCTTCTCAAGTGGGAAGTTGTGAAATTAATATTTATCGAGTTATAGGCGATACTCTTTGACAAAACTTGCTTCTTTCCTTAACCTTAGATAACATTTTAGTGTTGTAAGGCAGTAAATTGGATTTTACTTCATATAGTGTTATCTGTTGCTGATGTGCTATTTTTTCTTTTCACATGAATGGTGAATCCCGTCTTGAATTTAATTTCATTAGTGAGATCTTTTGTTATGTGAAAGGAGGAAGTACCGCATGCTCTACACCTTAAATACTAGATAATTGCTTGAGAGAAGCGTAGTGTATAATGGACTCATCAATTTCAAAGGGTGCTTGCTTATCAAAGTTTTTCATTGTTTGAGGCACCTTCACCAGGGATGAATCAAGCTCAATCTTTCCCATATCTAAATATAAAAATCAAGCAATTAGTTCCCTAATTGACTGGTAAAAGAAAAATTATACATTTACTATTACTAATTTTCACAAAAAAAAGGGTTAATTCATGAAATGTGTCCAAAACCACTATAATTCACATAGAGGTTAATATGAAATCTCAGTTTTACATTACAGTAAACTCACCTGTGGTATGGTCCATTTTCACTTTACTTACTCGTGGTTTAAACATTTACACTTTGTCCACTTGAGGTTAGTTTCGTTAGCCTTCTGTAACCCACGTCTTCGTTTGCTGTTAGAAAAACACATTTTTAGGCAAAAACAAATATAACAAGAGTCAAAAAGCTATAATTTACATAGAGGTTAATATGTAATCTCAATTTTACATTACAGTAAACTCACCTGTGGTATGATCCGTTTTTACTTTATCTATCCGTGGTTTAAACATTTACACTTTGCCCACCTGAGGTTAATTTCGTTAGCCTTCCGTAACTCACATCTCTGTTTATCGTTAGAAAAACACAATTTTAGGCAAAAACAAATATAACAAGAATAAAAAAGCTAGGGTTTGAATTTCTTTTGAAAGAGCTTGGATTATGCAGTTTTGTGTCTCTATGCAAACTATTGGTCCTCTGTTGAAATTCCTTTTGAAAAATAATCAAGATAGAAGAAGGCAAGAAAGATAGGGCAGCGGCCAACAAGGACAAAGACAGCAACACATGTTTCAAGAGTTGAGTTCAAGGGTTTGGTTGTGTTTAATGATCTATTTCTTTAACGAATAAAGCAAACTCACTATTACAATGACGTTTGGATCCTAGATGTGAGCACATGTTCATGGACTTAGCTTGATATATGTGGCCAACACCCCAATGGCCGATACAATATTTCCATGTGCAAAATGTTTGGAAACCATTGGAATCAAGAAAAGAGACGGTTCCCAAGAGAGGACGAAAATAACTTGGCACAAAATTATCTTGTAGATACATTGCATTCAAAGAGAATAAGAACTGCAAGTTCAAAGGCGCGGGAGGTTGAATCAGAACAAGAAAATTCTCTTTCACTTTCCCAGCATTCATCTCCCTCACAATTTGATCAAGAACATACCCCATTTAAGAAATCTGCTGATTCCATCTTAGGCTCAGATATTTTACATTCAATGCGAACTCAAATATTTTACGATCTCTCTATGCAAACTCACTACTCTTTCACGATCTCTCTCCCTCTCTCTGCTCAAATATTTTACATTTCTTCATGAAAATAAGATCAAAGCGACTACTCAGGCCTTTCCCAATGGGTCAATCTCTCTGCTCCAAACGAACCTATTGACGATTAAGCATGGTTCTGCAATCCAGGTTAGACCCATTTACTCCATGTTCATTTCCCAAGAAAGCCAAATGGAAAACGAAAATTATGAATCTGAAATGGGTTGTGGGAAGAATGGATGAGTGAGACAGAGAGAGAAATCAGAGATTGATAGAGAGATGCGAGTGAGATAGAGAAATGATGAACCAAATGTGTTGGCCTGTGCATTTGATCTTGTTTTGATACACATCTTGTTTCTCTACAAAAACCCCCTCTTTGATCTTGTTTGTTTGAGTTTTTTCTGTTATTTTTTGTTTTTAGAGGAAAGAGACATAAAAGTGAAGATAAAATACATTTTTACTCCTGATTTTAACAGAGGTGGGTAACGGATTGAAATTTAGGTGGGCAAAGTGTAAATGTTTAAATCATGGGTAGGCAAAATGAAAATGGGTCATACCACAGGTGGATTTACTGTAATTATCCCTTAAAACAATAAGAAAATATGAAAAATATTGGTTTCATTTACAAAAATATTTTAGATTTTACACTCATTAAAATAACATAAAATATCAAAATCAACTTTCTAATGTAATGTAATGGAAATATGCCTTTAGAATGTAATGTTTGGCATGAAAAGTATTAAAAGTATTTTTTGGCATGAAAATATTTTTTGAAAGAAATGGAGTATAAATGGATATTTTCTCTTTTTATTATAGTATACATGCTACTAACACCATGCCAGTGCAATGCACGAGTTTATTTAAAGAACAATGATACAGTCACAAACTATTTTAAAATATTTTTACAAATTATAGATGTAGCCAGCTTCTTATTGGTTTTCATTTAGCCCCATTATTAACATCACTTTTTCATCTATATATAAAATAATAGATGAAGCAGAGAGAGTGTGAAATTGAATTCCAAATTAGAACTCTAATTTTGTGCCATGTGTCTAGAATCTGAAATTGAGGTTGAATTTTGTATCATGTGGCTAAATGTATGTGGGCTCATTCTCATTAAAACCACTTCTATGTATCGGGTCAAGTGAGTTATTGTGCTAATTAAGTTTTTTCTTGATTTTGTAGTCAAACGTGAAAACCAAAGAGATTAATATGGGTGATAAGAACTTGGTTTGGGTACATTGCATAATTTCCAAAAAGATAGCAAAGCCAGAGTTTGCATCTTTGTTATAAATTGCTTACAAAGTTTGCATCTTTACATTTGCACTGATTTCGGATTAAAGTGCTTTCTTCTTGGTTCTAACATTGAGTTTTGTTTACTATTCACTTACAAAGTTTGCATCTTTACATTTGTTATAAATTGCTAATATGTGATTAGATGCACATTATGCCTAAAATTCACTATCCTTATATTTGGCTTTTTGTTTAGGTTTGGGACCTATAAAATGAAGAAAGCACTGCTGTGGACCGATGGATGATACTTTTTGCAGGCTGCAAAGGAACTTAGTGATCAATGGAATCTCATGCGAATTGGAGAGGACCTAGTTGTAGATGTCTGGATGGCAGATGTGAGTCACTATGTTTTTAAAATGTTCAGTGAAGGTAAAGGTTATGAACAATGTAAATTTTCCGGAGAGAGATTTATTATTCTATATTTACGCAAGTTTGGTCGCCTTCTTGGAGTGGATCACTCCACCCTGTCTTTCTATTGGAATTTTTTATTCAGATTGTTACAATTTAATTCGAATTTTTATTTGAATTTTCCTATTGTTGTTACTATCACATATTATCATTCCAATTGTTCAATTAGAATCTGAAATTGGAGTCCAATTTTACTATACACGTGTACAATCTAATTATTTTTAATTTTGCTATCATGTGCAGAAGCCAATGAGATGAAATTAATAACACATTAAACACTCATGCTTTGGGAATTGGTAGTACCAATCTAAATCCATTGGACTTGCTTCGTGATAATACAACTATGAAGGATGTATAAAAACACGCACAAACCCCTCTCTCTATAAAAAGAGATTGGAGAGAATTTCTTTTATCAGCCATGGAACTTCAGAGGTTTTTTCTTCACACAAATGCCCATCATGTTACAAAATGACCCATCGTAAAACTACAAAATGAGTACAACTCTGAGGGTTTTTTTTTATTATTATTATTTTTTTTATAATTTTAAATTTTTTAAGTTGCGAAAATTTCAATTACCAATAGAGATTGAAGATTCAAAAGCGTGAATGGATCTTTTGGATAAACATTGTCACCAAGGTTCATCTTTCTGTGTAAAATATATATACTGCTAAGTTTTGTTAATGAAATTTTCTGGTTAATAATTTTAATTTAGACTTAACTGAACCTTTTAAACATGAATAAACTTATGATTAATAATATATCCATTCCTGTGCGGTAGCACGGAGTTATATACTAGTTTACCAATAACTACCCATCACATCACTAGTTTGTAAAAAAATTTGTAAAAAAGTTTGTATCTCTAACATTATTCTTATTTAAAAATATCTAAAGTAGAAAATATAGCCTTTATGATTAAATTAAAAATTCTTATGCAATATCAAAATATCCAAATTTATAACCATATAGTAGATGATTAAACTAATTCTAATGCATTTATAATGTAAACCAAGCAAAAGGGGAGAAAAAGGAAAAATAATTTGAAGAAAAGAGAAAGAAATTGAAAGATGCTAAGGAAACTTTAATAAAACTTTAGAACCCTAAACCATGCTTTTTACAACTAAATCACTTTTAGCTAAACTAACATTCTAGTCAAATATAAGTGATTAACAATTTCCATTAAACAAGAATTAAACTACACTAAGCATAACATATGGAGAGCAATATGGAAAAAAGGTAAAAGTATGCAAACCAAAGTCAAACATCAAGAAGTGTTTAGAAAAAGGAAAACTTGAAACTTCGAGATGAAAAACCTTTCCCCCAAGTCCCTAACTATACAGTCAGAAATCTCTACTAGACAAGATAGTTGCAACACACAGGACATTATAAACCCTTCAAGCCCACAAGCCTAATGCACTTGAGCCCTCCGAGCTCCAAATAGCAATTGGCTTTACCAAGCCCTTTCTCCTTCTAGCTTACCGGAGACACCTCATTAAAGCACCAATGGAAAACCACAAAAAGATTAGATTTTTACTATGGCTTCTTAAGATTCCACAGATTCACTCACAACTCACATACTATGTAATGATGTGAGATGAATGTAATACAAATCTCAATCAATGGATGAATGTGAGGGAAAGGAGATGGTAAAGTGTTTTTACTTAGAATTAAGGCCCACTCTTTTCATACATAAAATTTGGCTTCAAATGTGATAAAAATGATTCATAAGGTTAGGTCACCCCTCTTATTTGATTACCAAGCCACACACATTAGCTTAGAATGTGTGTACTAGCAGTTACACAATGGATAGAAAAAAGTTTAGAGAATAGAGTACACTGATTGTGCAACTTGTGACCTTATTGCGGGCTAGCAAGTCATGAGATGGTCTCGACTTGTCTAATAAGCACTTTGATCTTGGCTTTTTGCTACGTGTCACTCACAAGCAAAGCAGGTCGATTGAGGTCGCGAGATGATTCTAAATGTAGCTTTTCACAATTGCAAATAATGCTCGAGCATAATCTTCTCTAAATACAATTAATTAAGTCCTAAAAATATATATTAAAATAACTAAACAAAATATACAAAAATTTGTTACTGAATAAAGCCAATAAATATAGACTTTTTAGAAATGGTATCAAAATTTTTTTTTTTTTTTTATAAAATGATAAACTTTATTAACAAGAAGTAAGTATTTAAGATATCAAAAGACATGATTTCTCCTCACACACAGTAGTTCAAATATAGCTAATTTTGATGTAAAATTATAATGTCTTTGATCTATAACTAGTTAACTACATTTCATTGAGGCAATAGGGTGAAACAACGTACTACTTTCTTTTAATATATCTCATGTGGGTAAAAAGTTCTTTTGTTCTTTTTTTTTTGAAGGGAGTTCTTTTGTTGCTGTGAGAGCTTGGTAGCTAATTCACATCAAGCAATATTAAATTTTAGTTTCGTTTCTAAAGTTTGCATAAAATTCATTTTTTGTCTCTAAATATTAAAAAGTTATTTTTTTTTCCACTCATAAACTATTGAAAATGTTATGCTTTCTTTTAAATATATATATATATATATATATATTTCAGTAGCTTAGGGGAAAGATAAAGACAAAAAAATAACTTTTTTTCTCAATATTTTAGGAATTAAAAGAAATCTTTTAAAGTTTAAGGAAATAAAGTGTAACATTTTCAATAGGTTAAGGATGAAAAAAAAATTTTAAAAACGTATGGGAAAAAATAAAAATTTTACGCTCCGTTTGTTTCGATGTAAAATATTTTTAAATGTAAAATATTTTGCATGTAAAAAATTTTACTGTAAAATATTTGATCATAAAATATTTTCAAGTGTTTGGAACGACAAAACACGTGAAAATGCAACCCACCACTAGCCACTCCAAACGAGCAAAAACCACCAACAGCCACCCCAAAATGAGCATAAACCATTAACCCACCCCTAACCACCCCAAAAACCAAATCTGGAAGAGAGGAAAAAGACAACCACCACCTAAAAATTTGACCATTAAACCACAAATCTGAGCACAAACCACCAGCAATCCACAATGAGCAGTAAACCACAAATCCGACCAAACAACTCCATAACCACCCAAAAGAAAGCAAAAAAAACCCACGAAATAAAAACCAATTTCATATCACAGTTCCATTTCATCTTTGCTCGCCACCATAGCACCTTCCAGACGATGGTAGATCACAACCGTAGCACTTTAGCACCTTCCTTTGATCTACCCATGAAACAAAACTGCGATCTACCATTTCAGACAAATCAAAACCCACGAAATCTTCCTTGGTCGCCACTATCCACCGTAGCACCAATCTTTGATCGCGGCTATCCAGATTATGCCAGAAAGCTTCCTTGACCACCATCGGCATCACAGCTCCCCACCAAGAAGCCCTCCTCGTGACTTTATTTTTTTGTGTGAGATGGGTATGAGAGAAGGGAGATAGATCCAATGATGGGCGGCGCCGGCAGAAGCTAGAGTTGATTGGTGGTGCCTCAGACCTTGGAGCTGGAAATTGGTGGGAGAGGGGACCGGAGGTGGCTGGGTTTTTAGAAAGAAATTTTACTTGGGAGAGTTTAAGCGTAAAGTGACTGTAGCACTAAAGAGGATGATAAGTATCAAGGTGTGAGGGAGTGAGCAAATGTAAAATGTTGTGGAGGAAGGATCAGGCCTGAAAGAGCTTGTGTCCAGTATCATGGAACGCTCTCTCTCTCTTTCCAGAGAAGAACAAGAGGAATTAGCACGTAATAATAAGAAAGTTAAAAATGTCAGCCATGCAAGCTTCCACGAAGGTCAGGAGTCCACTCCATCAACGCCGAGTCAAGGTTTCAGCCCTTGGAACCGTGTAGCCTCGTTCAAAGATAAGCTGGTAGACGAGATACCAGGAGCTTTCACGCAGACTTTTAGCTTTGGAGACCTTATGGAAGACGATATGGAGTCGGATGACGAGGTAGAAGCTCTCCGGGAAGGTCTTTTAGTGGTGAGATTCTCCAAGGATCTTAAGCAACGGATTCGCACACCATGGGCTAAAGCCCTCATTATGAAGGTGTATGGCTGGTCTGTTGGATTTAACTACCTCCACAATAGGCTCTTGTCTCTGTGGAAACTAGTAGATAGATTAGACTGCGTGGATTTAGGAAACGGCTTCTTCCTCACACGATTCTACTTGAGAGAAGATTTCGAAACAGTATTGAAATGGGGACCGTGGTTTATCGGTGAGCATTTTCTGTCCACTAGGCCGTGGGAGCAAACTTTCATCCGGTGACGGCTAATGTCTCTTCCATTGCCGTCTGGATAAGACTAAACGAATTGCTGATTGAATATTATCATGCTGAAGCGCTACACCAAATCGGTAAGACGATAGGTAATGTCTTAAGGGTGGATACTCATACGGCCTCTGAAACGAGAGGAAGGTTTGCTAGGCTTTGTGTCCAAGTTGATGTGAACAAACCTCTAGCCACAGCTATTTTGATCGGTAAGTTCGAACAACCTATTTGCTATGAGGGAATACATAAGTTGTGCTTTGTATGTGGGAGGATGGGGCACACACAGGAATTCTACCCACAAGTTGTCCGGCAAGATTTGCCATTAAAGAAGGCGGAGACGGTGGCAGAAGGGGAGCGGGAGTTAGGCGCATGCAATGAACGTGTTGCGGATAATGACAAATCTGTTTAGGGGCCCACTGAGAGCGTGCTTGCCAACGAGCAGAAGGGAGGTACAAATGGGAGGTACGGGCTGTGGGTAGTGGTTACGCGTAAGAAGAATGGGACAAAGAGTCAGAGGAGTGGTGGGGTATCTATGGTACAAGGGAGTAGCCAACCACAACAGCGCCAAAAGAGAAGTGAGTCGGTCTTGAGGACGAATTTTGTACCATGCCAGACTGAATCTAGAAGTGTAACGGCAAGGAAGGCAAAACGTAAATCAGATGGGTCTGCTGGAGATAGTTTTATCCAAAACTTTGTGAATGAGCCCAATCGGCAGGTCCAAGACAGGATTGAGAGTAGCCCAAAATTTAAAGAGTTGGACCTTGCTAATATCCGTTTTATTGTGGACTTAAACAAGCCCAACCCGAGTTACAAGTCCTCTGTAAAGGGTATGAAAGTCCTTGCACGGCTAAGGGCTTCCCAATCCTTGATAGTGCGTGCCGATGGAGAAGATATCTCTGCTTGTCCTTAATCAACGATCCTTTCCCATGAGCATGAGTTCCACGATGCAAGTACAAGTCGTAGCAACTATGGCGGACATCAAATTGCTTTTACTTCCCAATTTCAATTCACAACCGGTCAACAAGCCGTGGTGGGTCAGTTTCTTCAAGGGAATGGTAGTCACGATGGCACTGGCGATGGCAGTCACAATAGCACCGGTGATGGCAAACCCAAGTTCACAACCAATCAACAAGCCATGGTGGGCCAAGTTCTTTGAGGGAGTGGCAGTCACGATTCTGGAGATGGCAAATCCGATCCGTAAGTGTGTTGGAGAAGCAAGTTCACTGTGTAGTTAATACAGGTGCCTCAATTGATGGGTATGCCCAGTCTACGCGTGGCTTCACAAGAGATGGAGTTGGGGTTATCTCAGCACAATCTGTTCATGTTGCCAGGCAAGGGACAGAGGATGGATACGTTGAGGCGGAGTGAATGGATTTTGAAGGGAAGGGTAAAGCCGCTGCCACCTGTTGATAAGTGGTTCTCTGTTGATCACCAAACTCCTCATGAATATAATAGTGTGGAATTGCAGGGATGCCTCAAAGCCCTCTTTTCTGAAGCATGTTAGTGCGTTGGTCCACAACCATAGTCCAGCTACAATGGTTGTAATGGAAACTTGAATTAGGGGTGAAAGGACAAAGCAGATCACCGATAGAATGCCTTTTGACGGAGCTTATCACATGGAGACTATTGGTTATGCTGGTGGTCTATGGATGCTCTGGAACTCAGATAGAGTGGAGGTCACACCTCTGTCAAGCACGGAGCAAGAGATTCATGCAGTAGTTAAGGTACGAAATTCAAATTCTAGTTGGATGTTTACTGCTGTGTATGCTAGTCCTAGGACTGCTGAAAGACATATTATGTGGAATAATTTAGCTAGAGTTTCTGATCTCCATAACATGCCTTGGGTGGTAACGGGTGACTTTAATGAACCGTTTATAGGTGAGAATAAGTTTGGGGGCAGAGCAGTTAGTGTCAATAGGTCTCTGTTATTCAAAGAATGTTTGGATAAGTGTAGTATGATAGACATCGATTTTTCTGGACCCCGGTTCACTTGGACCAATAGAAGGGATCTTCATGGCCTTATATAAGAAATTATAGATAGATTTTTTGTGAATCCTAGTTGGTGCCTGTTATACCCGGAAGCTAAAGTGGTGCACCTTACTAGGTGCCATTCAGACCACTGTCCGGTTTTACTAGAGATGTAGCCAGGAGGTTGTGGGGGTGAGAATTAGACCTTTTAAGTTCCAAACATACTGGCTGTCTGACCCTTCCTTTCCTTCTATTGTGTCACGGTCTTGGAGTCAATCTGAAGTACTAGGGGATGCCATTAGCAAGTTTACTGATGAGGCTACAAGGTGGAATAGGATGCAATTTGGGAATGTCTTTAATAGGAAGAAGAATATCATGGCAAGGCTTAATGGCATCCAACGAGCTTTAGCTAATAGGCCTTCAACCTTTCTCATCAATCTTGAAAATGATTTGCTTAAAGAGTTAGAGGTAGTGCTTAATCAAGAGGAGGAGATATGGGCCTTAAAGTCTCAGGTTAACTGGTTGGTACAAGGTGATAGAAATTCTAATTTTTACCATGTTTCTACTTGGTGAGGAGGAAACATAATCAGATTTTGGCGATTAAGGATTCAGTTGGCGAGTGGATTTTTGAGGAAAGGGATGTCAAGGAGTACATTTGGAATGGGTTTGAGGGTATTTATACCTCTTCCTTTTCCTGTGTTACCCGAGTTGCCCCATCTACTTCCTGATGGCAGGTTAGTCTTTCTGAAGAGGAGAAACAAAGCATTGGGGGGGTTGCTTCGGAGGATGAAATTAAAGCGGTGTTGTGGTCCTTGAAAGCTTTTAAAGCGTCGGGATTGGATGGTTTGCATGCCGGGTTCTTCTATAGGTTTTAGCTGATTGTGGGTAGCTCGATGGTTAGCATAGTGAAGAAGGTGTTTTTGGAGAGAAAAGTTCCGGTTTATCTCAACAAAACTCACATTACTCTCATTCCAAAAATCCGAGGGCCGGAAACGATTTCCAATTATAGACCAATTAGTCTATGCAACACCATTTACAAAATCATAACTAAGATCATTGTTGCTTGAATAAGGCCTCACTTGGATAAGCTTATTTCTCCCCTTCAAGCAGCGTTTGTTCCCAGAAGGAAAGGAGTCGACAATGCAATTATAGTGCAAAGAAGTTATTCACTCTTTGAGTAAGAAAAAAGGGAAAGTGGGATATATGGCCTTGAAGATTGATCTTAAGAAGGCATATGACAAGCTTGAGTGGAGATTCATTAGGGAAGTTCTCATTAGAGCAAATTTTCCGGCTGATTTGATTGATATAATTATGAGTTGCATATCCACCGTCTCTACATCCATTTTGTTCAATGGTGAAGCCTTGGAGCCGGTATACCCATCTAGAGGGATAAGACAAGGAGATCCTCTTTCTCCATATTTGTTTATACTTTGTATGGAGTATTTGGGTCAACTTATTGTGGAAAAATGCAATGCTAATCTTTGGCAGCCCATTAAGGCGTCTAGTAGTGGGCTGGCTTTCTTACATTTGTTTTTTGCGAATGATTTGGTTTTGTTTGCAAGGGCTGATGGCACCAATTGCTCTACCATTAGAGATGTTTTGGATGAGTTTTGTAGCATATCTGGGCAAACTATTAGTGAGGCGAAGTCTAGAGTCTATTTCTCGCCCAATGTGGATAGGGATACTAGGGAATCATTAAGTGATATTCTTGGTTTTGCCTCCACTCCTTCGCTTGGTAAGTACCTTGGGATACCTATTAGGCACCTGAGATCCTCCTCCCATGAGTACAATTTTGTGTTGGATAGGGTTAAACAAAAACTTGCAGGATGGAAGGCAAATATGCTTTCCTTTGCTGGTCATGCCATCCTTATTCAAGCATCTTCTGTGGCAATTCCATCCTATATTATGCAGTGCGCTAAGTTACCGGGAAGAATTTTGGATGAGATTGATCAGGTTAATAGAAATTTCCTTTGGGGAACAACGGAGACCGCCAAAAAGATTCATTGGGTGGGGTGGCAAAAAGTTACTAGGACAAAAGAGGAAGGAGGGCTTGGGTTGCAGGCAGCAAAAGGTAGAAATACAGCCTTACTTGCCAAGTTTAATTGGCGTTTGCACATGGAAAGAGAAGCTCAGTGGGCTCAAGTCCTTTGGCAATTGTACCACAGCAATAGAAGACTCAATGCTAGCAATCCGGACAAATCGCCATGCTCGCAGGTCTAGACAACCATTAAAAGAGGTAGGGAGACCTTTAATAAGGGTAGTTTGATGATGATTAGCAGGGATAGTAATCTTAGCTTTTGGAGGGGCAATTGGCTGAGTAAAGGACCTCTCCGGAATTTGATTCAAGGGCCTTTAACTCAAGGTGCAACTAATTTTGAAGTGAAGGATGTCCTAACAGATACGGGGTGGGATTGGAGCAAAATTCCTTTTGAGTTGCCCTTGGATTTAAAATCCTTGATTCAGGCCATACCTACACCCTTCACTAGTAGAGGAAGGGAGAGAATCTCTTGGAAGGGTAACCCGAGGGGCACCTTTGATTTAAGGAGTGCATACTCTATTGCCATGGGAACGGAACCTGATCTGGTTGTGCGTGATTTTGGGTGGATTTGGAAGCTGATCGTGTTGCCCCGCATCAAGACTTTCTTGTGGATGTGTGCTCATGGTAGTATAGGGGTTAAGGTTTGCCTTGTGAGAAGAGGAGTGGTTGAGGAGGAGTCATGCCCAATCTGTCAAGGGACCTCGGAAACAATATTACATGCTCTTAGGGACCGCCATAAGATTAAAGATGTTTGGAGGCAGTTGGGAATTTAGAGGACTGACCGAGTTTTTTGGATAAGTAATCTACAAGATTGGATCAAGACCAATAGTAAAGATAGGAAAAGCTGCCTTCAAGGTAATCCTCCTTGGAATATTATATTTCCAATAGCAGTGTGGAATTTATGGAAGAGTAGAAACATGTTTATTTTCAAGAGGAAAAGCCAAAACCCAAATCTTTCCAATGAAATTGTTAACCAAGCTATGGAGTTTTTGTGTTATGTAGCTTCACTTAGGAACCCAACCCGAGTAGTGACAAGGAGCATCAGATGGGAGAAGCTAGCAATGGGATTGAAGATATTAAACACTGATGGGTCGGTTTTGGGTAGTATTGGTCAAGTAGGGTGTGGTGGTGTTGTTAGAGATGATCATGGGAATTGGATAGCGGGTTTCACAAGACATATAGGGGCTACTAACAGTTTTGCAGCTGAACTTTGGGGCTTAAGAGATGGGGTTAGCTTGTGCCTTTCTTTAAATATACCTTGCCTTGTTGTAGAGTTGGAAGCTAAAGCAGTGGTTGATGTTCTTAGGAACTATAGCTATGATAACAGGATTACATCTCCTATAATGGATGATTGTAGGCAACTGGTGTTATGT
Organism: Quercus robur; assembly: GCF_932294415.1. Lineage (NCBI taxonomy): Eukaryota > Viridiplantae > Streptophyta > Magnoliopsida > Fagales > Fagaceae > Quercus > Quercus robur. The sequence goes on from NC_065535.1 coordinate 85,608,256, forward strand.
TTCCAGCAAATTCAGATCAAGCACTGTTATTGGCAAGCTAACCAATGTGCAGACGTGTTGGCCAAAATGGGAGTGGAACAGGAAATAGAATTACTTAATCATTTGAGTCCGCCTGTGGACATTTTGCAAATTCTCCAGGATGATAGGGACGGGTTGTATGTTAATAGGACTTGTCATGACTCTGTTGTTTCCCTTTGATTTTTAATGCATCACCTCTTTACCAAAAAAAAAAAAAAAAAAAAGCAAATGTAAAATGTTTTACCAAAATTTTAAGTGTAAAATATTTTTCATAAATTTGCTTAGGTTGATTCAATTGACTGAAAATATTTTACTGCAAAACAAACACAATAAAATTTGAAAATATTTTCCTGAAAATATTTTACATCGAAACAAACGGAGCGTTAATAACAAAAAACTTTTTAAAGTTTTTTCTCTTCTAAACTTTTTTTTTTTTTTTTTTTTGGAGAAAGTTCTCTCTTGTAGTCTGTAGACAAGTGTGAAGAAGCTGGGTCATTTGGGCCAAGGTACCAGTAGTAGATGTTGGAATTAAAAAAAATTGGGCAAAAATGGACAAAATCAGAAATTGCGGATTCTTGTACAAATGCCCCTTTTTTCTTCAGGTCATCTCAAAACTACCAAAACTAGGATTAGGGTTTTGCGTTTTCAAGTAGCAGAGTCTTGTATTCAAGTTTTTGCCTCCATTGCAGCTTTGGGTTCTTGAGAGGGAGAGCTTCCAATCATGGCTGAACAGATGCTTTTTTCTATCTCTACCTGTTGCTTTTGTTTCAAATCAGGGACTTATTATTATTATTTTTTTTTTGGATTTTAGACTGAGAAGGCATTTCTGAAGCAACCAAAAATGTTTTTATGGTATGAGAACAAACATAGGTCAAAATGCTTTTTTTTTTTTGGGGGGGGGGGGGAGGGATTTTTTTGTTTTTTGTTTTTTGTTTTCTTTTTTGGGTGGTGATTTTGTTTCTGTTTTGTCTGTTTTTGAAAACAAAATTATATATAGCTCGAAGAACATTGGACTCCAATTTAAGACCCCCAGAGAAGCCATTGAAGCTCTCTCTCTCTCTACATGTGTGTGTGTGTGTGTGTGAGTTTGAATTTTGGATATTGACTCTTAGTAGAGTATACACCAAGTACTTAGTTTGCTTTCAGTTAATTTGGGTTTGGGAGCATAAGTTGGGATTTGAAACAGTACTGATATAATGTGATATAGTCAATGAGCTCTAGCTCAAATGGCACCTCCTTCCCTTGTAAGTGCAAGGTTATGGGTTCAAGATGCATTGATGTGTGTGTAACTTACCAATATCAAGAACAACCAAGCCTTAGTCCCAAAATTTTTGGAGTTGGCTATTTATCCTTAACAAATTAGTCAAGTTTGGTCATATGTATTCTTTTCCACCATTCTTTTCTTTTTGAAGCCATACTATCTTTTACCCTTTTTTTATTATTATTTTTCTAAGCCTATGGCTAATCTATGTTGACATTATATATTCAACATAGATTATTTTTCAATTATAATCTTCAGTGTTTTTACTCTTTATGAAATTTCTTTGTTTGGTTAATTGATCTGACAATATATATGCTCAACTTAAGCATGCATTGGGTTGTAGAGATGCAAAGCTATTATATATAATTAAAGGCTCTAGTTTGAACCATAATATAACTTGATTGTTTGATGTAAACGTTTGATATTTATGTTGGTCAAAGCAAAATGGAAATGGTTAAGGGCAGGACAAAAATAGCTAGAACTAGGATGAACTCATTCTTCAAACTTTGTGTGTGGAGTCACTAAGAAGTGAGAGAATCGATTGTTGATAATAGCAGTGAGAAAGTTCTCAATTAAGATAATTTATAGTTCCACATTCCTGGTTTTGTTTTTAAAAAAAATGATATGACTGATAGCTTGGAGCTGAGTCTTAAGAGGTTGTTGTCATGTTGGTCTTGTCTGGAGAGTGCCACAAGCTCCATCTCAATCCCTGGGATTATATTTGCTAGGGTTGTCTCATTTGTATATCGCAGTGCTTCTTGATGGTATTAAAGAATATGACTTTTCATTACTTTTTCACAATTATATGGTATACAAAAGTAAGACTATTTGCTGATTAGAGCTTTTTTTTTTTTTTTTTAAATGCAGGAACCTACATTGATAAGAAATGCCCCTTCACTGGCAATGTTTCCATCAGGGGTCGCATCTTAGCTGGCACTTGCCATGGTTCTAAGATGATGAGGACCATTATTGTTCGTAGAGATTATCTTCATTTTGTCAAGAAGTACCAAGGGCATGATCTGCTTTTTATTGTGATGGATTCCACTATCACCTTTACATTTTCTCACTCTAGTGGAAGACCCCTTATTTTGTCATCTGTTTGTAATTCTGTGTACGGTTTGGTAATGCGTGCGTAGTTTCTCATTTTGACTGGCTATCTCACCCCCCCCCCCCCCCCCCCCCCCCAACAACATATTTCAGGCCACTGTCAAAGACAGTAAGGTTCAATGTGTTGAAAGTCACTCCGGCTGGTTCTTCTGGTGGTGTAATGAAGGCTTTTACAGGAATGTGAGGTGATTTCCAGTTAGGCTGGTTTCGGTGAGCTAGTCATGTAAAGAAGGCTTTTGAGCATCATATTGACTGGGTGGACCTGGAGTTTTTTCTGCTGCTCCATTTTGTTGATCTAAATATAATTTTGACTTATTTTAAGTATTATATAAAATTTTGAGTTTTGGAGAGATACCAATATGGTTCTTGAATAGGAGTGGAATCTTCTTTTATAATCACCGTGTATTTGTTGCATAATTCCGAGTCTCCAAAAGTCGTTTAAGATCTTCTTAAATTATTCTTTGAGGTGCTGGTGTCCCCCTCAGATAAAATAAACGTAACGATTTCTCTATTGCAGGGTCAGGCACCTTAGTTCCTTGGCCAAACCAAGTGTGACATGTTGGAAACTAGGACTCTCTACTTACCAAATTGTAGGCGAAAATGAGAGGCTTTTAATATTGTCCTAATTGATGGTTAATATTTTTGTGGATTCAAATGAGTAATGGGATCAGCAAATATTTTTTTTTAATCTCTAGTAAGTTACTTTTGGTAAAGCCAAGTGATCCACCTCCCTAGCCAATGGGAACGAAACCTCATCTTCATTGTGCCCATAAACTATGTAATTTTCAATTTCTTTTCCAACATGTTAGGACTCAATGTTGGGACTTCCTGGCCCTGAGTCATGATTGATACAATGACGCCTAAGCAATTAACAGCACAATGATGATGATGATAATAAGCTGTTGAAGAAGTTGAAATCGTCCTTGACTTTTTAATGAACGCTTAAGCTTAACTCAACAAGATGTTCATAAATCATGCCTACTTATCCTTTCTTAAGTAAAGAATATCTTTTTCTCAAAGACCACGGGCTTTCAAAAACGTAATATTCTTAGCAAAAAGGAGCATAATTATTGCGCATGGCTCTAACTCACTGTGACTGGATAATATTGTGCCATGTCAGGGTCTACTAAACCACGCAGCCCATAGATTCTCTACAACGTATGAACTAAATTCACATCACATCAACGTGTGAACTAATTTCACATCACATTGTACCATAATTTCAGTCCATTTTAATATAAAAATTTATATTTTTTATTTTATATAACCGCTTTTCAAAAGATTTCATATGGGATTATCTGTTATATTATATTTGAATATAATATTCATTCTTCATTTACTTTTTTCTACTATTTCAATAAATGAAAAGAGGGGGAGAAAATGAGAAAAAGCAAGACAAATGAACAAAATATTTATATTTTATATGCACATAAACATTATTGCGTATATTTATAATTATTGTAACTAGAATGTAAATTTTCATAATTTAATAAGCCGTGGTGAATGATTTCTGGAGTTGAATGAACAAAATTTTTCTCTTAAACTATTATGTATTGTTTGAGAGTGCTTTTATGGTTGACTTTGGCTTTGAAAATGATTTTTTTATTTATTTTTAGAAATGAAAGTGATAATTTTGATATCCCCTTATATAAAATATATATATATATATATATATAAAAAGGTGAATCTCCCAACAAAAAAATTAATATAACATTTCTTTGTTAAGTTACATTCACATGCCATGGTGGGCATTAAATTGACTAGAGGTCCCCCATCTATTGGAATTTTTTTTAGGGGAATTGGATTTGGAACTTAAATATAGGAATCCCAAAATATTAGAATTAGATATTGAGAGTTGAAAGAAATTATAAAGTACCGAAAATCTTCTTCTTTTTCTTTTTTTTTTCTTTTTCTTTTTTCTTGGTTAATTTTAAAAGTAATAGAAATTGAGATTGAGATCAATTTACACTTTACAAAAAGAGAGATGCTACGTTTATAATATTTTTACAACAAATCACAGGTGGTTAGTTATTATTGGTTCAAATTTCAAATTAACGCTAAAATTATTTTTTTGCCCTAACAATAACAACTAGTAACAACTTGTCATTTAAGATTTGTTATAAAAATGTTATAGACATATCATTTCTCTTACAAAAATGAAAGAAATTATATGTTCTGCTGAGTAAAATTAGGATCACATGCTGCATGATTTTATATTCTTATTAAGGAAATTACACTAATTGACAATTTAACTCATCTTCAAGAAAGTGAATCTAACACATCTTCAAAAAGATACTGATGCATTGGCTAAAGTAGCCACCTAATCTTTTTGAGTTAATCTGTTATAATATGGTTAACTCGTCAAATTTCAATCAAACTTGACAGTTTTGTAGGATGGCAGTTGTTAAATAATAGTAGGAAAAAGAATCTTACCAAAAAAAAAAACAAAAAATAAATAGCAAAAGAGAAGTGGCCTTTTCGTTTTCTTCTTTCTGCCTTTTGACCATTGGGATTCGGAACATTATTGTCCTTTTTCGTGTCTATTTGTAAAAGTGATTAATGAATAATGAGTCCTCTCACCTTTCGCATATTGAAAAAACAGATATCTTTTCTCCCTTTCACAAAAAGAGAGAGAAACAATTCTAATGACTAAAATATTATCTCTCACGTCATATTCCATTGAACACGTTCTATCAAATCTTTTCGTATCATCATCATGTATTCATAGAATGAGACGAACTTCCTAATGCAACTTGTTTTGCGTAATATTGCGGTTGGTAAAAGATAAATATATTTCTTGTTTTTAATAGTTGGATAATTACGGTGGGAAAGAGGTTTTGAAGTTTTAAATTCTAAACGTTTTTATTAGAAATATCAAGAAGTTTCGGTTAAGTTATAAAACTTTTTATAATATAATTTTCAATGACACATGAAAATAAAAAATAAAAAATTAATCAAGTAATGTTACGCAAAATAGTACGAGGATATTATGATTGGCAACCAAAATGATGTTGTGATCATTTCATTTTGTTTGGGTAAATTGTGGGAAAGAAAAATAAGAAGAGAAAATGTAGGAAATATGAGAACATTCTCTTGTGACGAGAATAAAAGGGGGAGGGGAAAGGAGAAAGAGATATGAAAATAGAAGAATTCAATTTTCTCCAAGACCCATTGTCTGGTTTCCTCCCTAATTATGAGGGATATACAAGAAAAGATAGAGTGATGTGTATTTTTTTTTTCTTTTTTTTTCCTCCCTAATTATGATATATTTAATAATATTTTCACAACACTTTTATAATAAATCCTAAGTGGTAGTTTGTTATTAGTTATAATTGGTGGACAAAAAAAATCATTTTTGTGGTAAGTTCAAATTAGAACTAATAACAATTTACTACAAATGATATGTTGTGAAAATATTGTAAAATTGTTGTGAATATAATACTTTCCAACGATAAATCACTACCAATGTAAATATATAATGGGTAAGATTTAGGTACAGTATTTAAGTATTGTTCCTTAGGTTCTCCTTCTAAGAATATGTCTTGTGAATTATTTCTCATGCGATGAAAGTTTATCTTTTAATTAAGTGGTCGCATAACTAAATCTCAAGAGGAAAACTTAAAGAATAGCACCTACCATATCTAAATTCTATTTATATCTAATAATGCAAATAACAATGATGACCATGATAGACAAAAATAAATGAAAAATCTTATACCCATATGACCATATCCCTAAAATCCTAACTACTGCTGCTGCTGCTTAATATCTTGGGAAAGAATCCAACACTTTTTAAGCATGTGTTGGAAAAGAAGTCAAAGAAGTGTGCACTCTACAATTATGACACACGTTAAAAAAAATGTCCTGTACAGCCTGTACGTGATGACTAATTGTGAAGCAATGATTGAAGTCAAGCTCATCACATTTCCCATCTTTGATATGCTACCGACTTTTCAAGAAATTATAGATTGGGTGTTAGATTTTTTTATTTATTTTTAAATATTTTTTTACTTTATTTATTAAATTTGAAAATTTTTTACTAAAAGTACTATAAATAAACGTAAAAATTAGTTGAAATAATACAATAAGACCCATAAATAGTACCAAAAAGTGCAATACGACTCATAAATAATAGGAAAATACGTTGAATAGTAAAATAAGCTGATTTTTTAATTTGAAACCAAACACACACTTAATAAACGTGTTAAATTGTTAAATCCTAAACTATCTACATTTTTCTACTAGGTGCTTAAATACTTAAACTACATCTTCGTTAGATAATACACGGATAATTGTATGCTTAAATACTTAAACTACATCTTCGTTAGATAATACACGGACAATTGTATTGCATCATAATAGTAAATGATATTTGGCATAGGGTTATCCATGGGTTGATTTAGGCCGAGTTTGTGCTTAACCCACAACCGACCTATAACGATCCAAAGAAAAGCGCTAGCTATATTTGCGCTATACCTCAAAAGGATTAGTCACAATTGAGGCTCCTTGTAGTTGTTAATAAAGTCCAAAATCTCATGTGGGCTCAAAGACACTACTCCACAAAGTGAGCCCTAACAAGGATGTTAGGGATTTAAGTGAGGGAGATTGTGATGCCCCAATTTGATTGATTGTGTGATGTGTGTGGGTGTGTGATGAGTCCCACATTGGGTATTTATTGGGTAGATCTGGGCTTTATTAACAACTACAAGGAGCCTCAATTGTGACTAATCATTTTGAGGTATAGTGCAGATGTGGCTAGCATTTTTTCTTGAGTCGTTACATGACCCAATCAGATCGGGTAGGGAATTTCCAGACCCATAGCCAACCTATTAGGGTATTGGGTTGGTCGGTTCGGGTTAGCATTAGGTGGTGGTCGGTTTCAGGTGAAGCTGAAAATCACTAAAAAATGGTGAGATCTCGCTGGATCCGTCCAAGAACCAATGAGATGTTGCCAGATTTGGCGAAGATTTGGTTAGATCTGGAGAGATTTTTGCCAAATAATGCAAAGAACTCACACGGATCTAATGAATTTTTGCAAGATCTAGTGTATCTACATTTGATCTAACTGTGTTAGTCTCTGAAATCTGCAGTATCTTGGTAGAAATATAGTTGAAAAGCTTGAGAAATCGTCGAAATTGATGTATTTCAGGTAAGTCAAGTTTCACGGATTTTGGAGGAGGAGACCCGCAACTGACCCACTGACATCGGGTTTTTAAGGGTTAGGACTAGCATCCAACCACTGGAGCAATCTAATCAAGTGGCGATGGGTCGAGTACGGTCAAGCTTGGCAGGTTGGTTGGGTGGACGGCTAGGTTGGACACCCCTAATTTGGCACAACATTGAATTCCAAATTTTAAAAATTCAACTCTTCAAGAAAAATTATCACCATTTTGTGCTTGCACCAAAATTTATAAGTGATGATGAAGGATTAGGTAAGTAATGAAGTAGTGATTGGTGAGTATTATTTATTAAAGTTACATGGGCGGTTGGGATATTTTTAAATAAAATATTGATTTTATAAGTGCAAGCCATAATCCAAAGTCATCCTACTTTTAAAATTTGAAGTTAATATTCATAAAATTTAATAAATTTAAACTGAATATGGTAATTAAATTAATTTTAGTTCAATATAGATTCAAAGGAAAAAAAAATTGAGTTTTATTTTTTCATAAAATTTTAGAATGAGAACTAAGAATGAGATTTTGGAATTCCATAATTTAATTCACAATCAAGGAAATATATCAAAAAAAATAGCAAGAGTTTGTGATAAGTAGATCAACAAACAATCTAGGCTACAAGGCGAATTAAACCAATTATAATGTATCTTGTTGGAGAAAATAAGTTAAAATGCTATTTACAATTCATTCAAGAAGAATAATAATTATTTTATGCATTTGATATATACATTTTTTTTCTCTTACAATGTGTAAATCCAAAATTGTATGGAGCCAACATACTACAAGAGGAAGGATGCATGAAATACCTTAAAAAACAAATCTTAATTTTTAAAAATCAATTTCCCTATATATAACCTGAGCTAAATCTTGGAAATCTTAATGCTATAGTGCATTTTTAATCCTCCAAGCCATTATTCTAATACAAAAATTCATTCTAAGAGGAATGCTCATGTTGTGGCAATTCCACTCAGAAGGGAACGAGCTACTCTTATAGCACGTCCTTGGCTTTAGGCTAAATAGCAGGAGCAACTTTTAATTTATTATGAGCCTAGATGATAAATTCAGTAAGTTCTTGCTAATAACCACGTCCACTAAAAGCCCATACAAAATGAGCACAGGGCCGGCTCAACGTATTTGGGGGCCCTAGGCAAAAGTTTTAAATGGGGCCTTTTATTATAAATTAATATATATTTTTTCAATTAAAATTTATTTTTCTTGCTTTTTGAGAGGCAAAATTACTAATTAAATTTTTGCATTCAAGTTCCGCTAACATTTCCTTTTCAATTGATAATATAGCTAATCCACTTAATCTTTCCTGTGACATAGTTGATCTTAAATATGATTTTATTAATTTTAATTTTGAAAAACTTCTTTCTGCGGAAGCAACTGTAATAGGTATAGTTAGTAATATTCTGAAAGCAATACATGTATTTGGAAAAGATTCTAGCCTTTTTATATAATTTAGTACATTAATTGGAGAGTTATCATTTATTTGCAAAACTTCTTTTAAAACTTTTAGCTCTGAATATAAATCTAAGCCATCAATATCAGAATAAGTTTCATGTGTAAGAAAAGATTCAAGATTAAGACAATTTTTTTTCAAACTATCATCATCTAGTGATTTTAGTTTTTCAAAATTAAATAAAAAACCAAAAATATTTTCATATATTTGAAATTGTTCAAACCTACTTTCAATTGAAAAAATAGCTTGATCTACTATATATAAAAAATAATTAATTCTAAAATATTCTTCAGCGGATTGTGTTGTCTCATCATTGACATTCTCATCAAATTGTTTCTTCCTACGAATGATACGTTTTTCACGAAATATAGGCTCTATTTCCATTTTGCTTGCAATTTCTTTAGATGAATTCATAGCAGATGTAAATCCATCTTCTCTATATTTTTTTAAAAAAGACATGAGACCTTTTAATTGATCTATAGCAATATCAATATGCATGTCTTTCGATTGTAAATTTTTACTAACAGAGTTAACAGCAAATAATATATCATACCAAATAGTCACAGATAGCAAAAACTCAAAACTTTCAATCTCATATGTTGCTAAACAATCAGCTTCACTTTTTGTTTTGGGATCTTCACTTGTTTTTGCCAATTGTAACAAAGCATCTCTTATTTCTAGAACTTGAAATTTTATTGCTTTCACACTTTCAATTCGACTTTCCCAACGTGTTTGTGACAATGGCTTAAGAGTTAAACCTGTCACATTATCTTGTAAAATGTTCCATCGTTTTGTAGAAGAAGAAAATAATGTGTATATTCGTTGTACTACTCCAAAAAAAGAAATAGCTTTAGGACAAGAATTAGCCATATCACACAGGACAAGGTTGAGATTATGACAACCACATGGTGTGTAAAATGCTTTAGGATTTATATCAAGAATTCTTTTTTGTACCCCTTGTTTTTTCCCTTTCATATTAGACCCATTATCATATCCTTGTCCACGTACATCATTAATATCAAGTTCAAGATTTTTTATTGCATTTATAATTTCATTGAAAAGACCTTTTCCAGAAGTATCATCTACCTTTAAAAATTCCACAAAATGTTCGTCTATTTTTATCAGACTTGTTGAAATATCCACACATCTTAGTATGAGAGTCATTTGTTCTTGATGACTTACATCGGGGGTACAATCAAGTATAATTGAAAAGTATTTTGCTTCTTTAATCTTTTTTATAATTTTACTTTTAATTTCATTTGCTAATAATTGTATCACTTCATTTTGTATATTATGTCCAAGATAATGATTATGGATTGCACCATTTTGAATACGTTGAACATGTTCTTGCATTATTGGATCAAATTCTGCAATCATTTCAATTATACTTAAAAAATTTCCGTTATTTTCTTGATAGATCTTTTCGTTTTTTCCTCGGAATGCCAAATTATTTTTACCAAGATTTTTTACCACCGCTATTATTCTTAATAACACTTTTTTCCAATGATCTTTCTCTTTCTTAATTTGTTCTTGGACATTTTTATCAATTGTTTTATTCTTCAATAATCTAAGTTCTAAATCAATCCAAGTATTCATATTAGTAATATGCTCATTAGTTGTTTCGTGATTTTTAAGAATAGAACTAATATTTTTCCAATCCTTAGTTCCTCCATTAGCTAGTTGATTTGTATTAAATTTTGAATTAAACAACTTGCAACAAAAACAAAATACTTTATCTAGGTCTTTCGAATACACTAACCATTTTCTATCATGTTTCTCTCCATTTGGTAATTTTCGAATATAATGCGTAGTAGAAAAATGTCTAGAGTTCTTATCTATAGGAAAGTTTAGATCATCAACTCTTATTGGACCATTTTCTACTAACAAATCTCTTAATTTTATATCAATAGTTTTCCATTGACTTGGATCAAAAATATTTGTAGGAATATAATTAGGTTGATCATTAATATTTTCACTCTCCTCTAAATTATTTTGAGCTTCATTATCAAGAATGGTGACATTACATGTTTGAACATTATCATGACCATCTTCATTATTATCATTTTGTTGTATATTTTCATTATTTTCTAACTCTTTTTGATGAATTTCTTCTTCATTTATGAAACTTTCACTCAAATTTTCTACAAGATTTTGTTTTTTACTAGTAATAAATTTGTCCATAGCTCCTTTTTGAGATTCAATTAGTTCTTCTCTTTGTCTTTTCTTTTTTAGTTTTTCATATCCGGATGGATATTTTCTAGTAGACATTTGTAATTAAAAAATATTTACAAATAAATGAAATACAATCTATAATAATAATAAAAATTACAATTTAACTAGAATAATATAAATTTAACGTATAAAACAATAGAACCTGGTTTATAAAAAGCACAATTGTAGCTTTACTTAATATGCTCACTTTACACTTTAAACCTGCACAAAAAAATTAAAATTAATATTAATACAAAATAAATTATTCTAAATTTATAATTTTGTTATCAATACTCTTCACTAACAAAATATGTAGAACTCAACTTGATTCACACATTCACTGATACTAAAAGTTCATCATGGCATCACACTAAAAAAATCTGATTTCTTAAAAAAAAAAAAAAAAAATCAAAAATCAAAAAGTGTAAGGCTTTCTCTGATTTCTTAAAAAAAAAAAAAAAAAAAAAAAAAAAATCAAAAATAAAAAAGCAAAAGGATAAACGTGTAAGGCTTTCTCTGATTTCTTAAAAAAAAAAAAAAAAAAAAAATCAAAAATCAAAAAACAAAAGGCAAAACGTGTAACTGTGTAGCTTTCTCTAGAAGCCACAGCACAGCCAGCTTTTTTTCACTTTTTGTAAAGTGAAATCAATGGTCCGGATGAATTGATGCTTCTAGAGACATTTTTAAGGGCCCGGATCAAGCTTCTAGAGAAATCTATTTCTCTTTTCACTTTTTGTTCTGTTGCCGCAGCTGTTTGTGCTCTTTACTCAGCAGTAATGAGCAATAACAGAGCTGAGCAAACTCCTCTTCAACCAAAAAAAAAACCCAGCAAACTATGAAGAAGATGAAAGAGGCAACGGAGGAGAAAACAAAAAATGAACCTGAAATGAAGATCTGTGAACACATCAAGTCTATTGCCAACACCAACTGATGAGTAAGTCAACAAAAAAAGAGAGTGTTTTTTGTTTTTTTGAATTAAGATGGAGATTGGAGAGAGTCAAAGAGTGGGGGATTTTTTTCTTCTTTCTGCCTTTTGTAATATTTTCTTTTACAAACCAAAGATTATTGCTTTTTATAATCTTTTCTTCTGCAAGTTAAAGATTTGATGATAGGATATTAGGATTTCATGTCACTTCAATGTAAGTAACGGGCAATTTTTTTTTTTTTCAAGATGAGAAACGGGTGTTTTGTGATCTTTTCTTCTGCAAGCTAAAGATATCATGTCACTTCAGTGAGAAACGGCCCTTTTTTTTTTTTTTTTTTTTTTTTCTCCTCAAATGAGAAACGGGCCTCTTTTCTTCTGCTGCTGCAACTTAAATGTGAGAAACGGTTTTTTTTTTTTTTTTTTCTTCTTCAGATGAGAACACAATATTATATACTATGTTTTTTTTTTTTTTTTTTTTTTTTCATCAGATGAGAACACAATATTATATACTATATATATATATATATATATATATATATATTTTTTTTTTTTTTTCAGATGAGAACACAATATTATATACAATATTATTGCTATTTGGGGGCCCTCTTACATGTGGGGGCCTTAGGCGACCGCCTAGCTCGCCTATAGGTTCAGCCGGCCCTGAATGAGCACCTAAGAAAAAGAGGCCATATGCATATACTTAGGAATCATTAAGTCTAAATTACCTGGGATGCTTGTGCCCATAAGAAACCGCATAGCCACCCATTAATGGTATATATATAGAGAAATGTTGTGTTCACAACATTATACAACAAATTTTAAGTGACAAGTTGTTACAGGCTGGTAGACAAAAAAAAAAAATTTAAACAGTGGATTCAAATAAATACCACTAATATTGTATCAAATATCATTTGTTATAAAAATGTTGGATACATACTTTCTCATAAGAAAACAAGAAAAAGACATTTCCATTTGCAAGCCGCAAGAAGGCAAAACCAAAAGCACAATCTTTATAATAACCCAACCAACAGTTTTTCAGCCACGCTTTCGTAGAAAAATCTGGAATTTAACGGCTCTCAATTTTCACACTTTCTCTCGCTTTTTCTATGTGACACTACAACTACTAAACAAGTCTCCCAACATATTCTATAGAATCTTTTCTCCCACATATAATTTGTTCTTTGATTCTCTCTCTCTCTCTCACCGTGTCTTTGCTTTGTGTTGCTTTTGATACCCACAAACAAGAGGTTGCTTAGGAACTGAACCACTTCTCTAGTTCTAACACCACCACCACCACTACCATCTTTATCATCATGTGTGTCCCGGAAGCTGAGCAAGTTGGCCAGGAGATTGAGAATATGGACAACAATAACAACAGCAGCAGCAGCAGCAACAACAACAACAATAACAACAAGGTGACACGTCCTTTGCATTGTGAAGTGTTGCATACCCAGATAGAGAAGTGGGACAAGAAATCTCCTTTGATGAGTTCCACTGATCAATTCTTTCTTGAAAGTTCATTTCCTTTAAGATTTCAGTTACTCTATCATTTATTTCTTCTGGGTTTTTTTTCAAATTATAAATATATATATTTTTTTGGAAGACCATTTTGGTTGAAACTGGGTTCTGTGTATTTGTTTCCTCATGTGATTGGTTATTGATGATTGATAATGGTTTTTTTGTTTTTGTAAATGGTTTTTTTTTATGTGAATTATTCTAGCGTATTTACTTATTTATTTTTGTTTATTTCTCTTGAAATTTAGAGGTTTATTACCGGTACATCTGTCTGAAATTACTTGGGCTTATTTGGGAAACCATTTTCCTTTTTGTAGCTCTGCACTGTATAAAAATGAGTTGGTTTTTTATTTATTTATTTATTTATTACAATTTTCAATTCGATGGAGATTGTACCACTTCGAATTTTTACTGTAGTTACCAGTTGGTACTGTATTCTTTAGGAAATTATTGCTTTTCAATCATGTTTCCCATAATTCATCTCAACTTGGCTGCTTTTTCCAGCTCAGCTTCGATCATCCATGTATCCTGCTAAATTTTTTCTCATATAAAAAACTTCCTTATTTATTTAGATTTTTATTTGCTTCTTTATTCTGGCTGTGGACGGTTGATTGGAAGACAGTTTTCTATAGGAAGGTGGTTGCCCCTTAACATGTTCTTTAAAGCTGGATGATGATGATTTTTCTAGATTGATTTTTTTTTTTTTTTTTGGTTTATATTTTGACTAATGTGGAAAATTTTTTATTGATCATTTTGATACTAATGGATAAAGAAAATAAGTGGTGCCTAATATAGTTACCCTGACTTAGACTTGCCCCTTGATTGTGTTGACTCATGAACTTGGCTCTTACTGTCAATTGTCCTGCGGTTCATTTTTCTAAAAAATTTCCATAGTTGCACTTGTTTTAAGAGCATTTGCTTTCCAATTATGATAGCCAGATGCTTCTATCTAATTAATAAAATCATACCTTTTCTGGAGAAGACTAACCCTGAGCAGTAAAATGGATACATTTTATCTTGGCACATTAGTAATTTCTATAACTTCATACTACCTTATCTTTCTTGCCAAGAATCTTTTAAGATACTTCTTATTCTCTTTCTAATTTCATATTGGCGTGGTTCATTCAGCTGGAAAGCATTTCTGAGGATAAAGCAGTTGTAGAGAGAAAACAGAACCTGTTAAACTTTGTCCCTTCCCTTCGGTCAGGAGAGTGGTCTGATATAGGGGGTCGTGACTATATGGAGGATACTCACATCTGCATTGGTGATCTGGCTAAGAAATTCGGTATTAATTCATACAGTGATGAAGTTATCTCCTTCTATGGTGTAAGTTCTCATACCTACTAAACTATCTGTGTTTTGTTTACCAAATACAATTTACACCATTTGGTCTTTTCACAAGAATTACATACTTAAATATGGATTAATGTGAGATTATGAAGTTTCAACAGTCATTGCCTATACATAGAGAAAGGCTAAAATGCACTTTCCCTCTCCAAGTTTGGGGCTGCTTCTAAACTGGTTCCTCGACTTTCAAAACTTGAAATTTACACCATAATTATGGTTTGTAACATTTTCACCATTAACCCACCTAAAAACAACATCATTTTTTGTCCAGAACGTCATTTTTTGTGGGTTAACCATAACCATAAGAGCCTAATAGATGTAGATGGAAGGGGCATTTTGATATTATTGTAATACTCAAGAGTGTAGTTGCAAGTTAAGGGACCAATTTAGAAGCAACCTCAAATTTAGAGGGTGTACATATTATTTTGTTGTAGACCAAAAAAAAAAATTGTGGGGTTCTTGTGCTATTTTGATGAATAACTTAGCATTACTAGAAAGCACTTGATCATATTTGAGAATTGTGAATGATCATATCTTAGAGGGTGTACAGATGTTTGACATACATTTAGCTATTGGTTTGAATAACAGGTATTTGATGGGCATGATGGAAAGTGTGCAGCACAATTTGTACGCGACCATTTGCCAAGAGTAATTGTTGAGGATGCCGACTTCCCTTTAGAACTTGAGAAGGTGGTTACAAGGTCATTTATGGAGACTGATGCAGCATTTGCAAAAACATGCTCCCTTGAGTCCGCCCTGTCTTCCGGGACAACTGCCCTCACTGCAATGGTATTTGGGAGGTAAGTTCAGTGTTGATTGGCCTTTGATTTAGGTATAATGTTCAAAATTATCCATTCTTGCATAGTGACACTGCAGAGTGAGCTGCAGGCACAAAAATGAAAAAGGGCCAAATAAAAAGGAGTAAAAATGAAATATGAAACAAAATAGAGACACAGATGTTGGTGCAGCCTGGTTTCCTCTTTTGGTCATAATTGTAAGTTGTAGTAATAAAAGAGGCTCACTAGTCACTATGATGAATTTAAAAAATTCCTTCTTTAAGGAATTGCTTATACTGTCTCCATTTGTGCATGCTTAAACTTTCCTTTTCACAGATATGAAGCCATGGCGTAGTGTAGCTTGTTTTTAGAAGATCTATGAGTGACATTTATACTGAGTTTCATTCTTAAAATACAACGATATTTTGGACAGGTCTCTGCTTGTTGCAAATGCAGGGGACTGCCGGGCTGTGTTGTCACGAAGTGGAACTGCTATAGAAATGTCAAAGGATCATAGACCCTGCTGCACTAAAGAAAGGACAAGGATCGAATCCTTGGGTGGATATGTTGCTGATGGTTACCTTAATGGTCAGTTGGGTGTTACTCGTGCATTAGGTGATTGGCACCTTGAAGGAATGAAGGGAATGGGTGAAAAGCTTGGACCATTGAGTGCTGAACCTGAACTTAAATTGGTGACACTGACCAAGGAAGATGAGTTTTTGATAATTGGTAGTGATGGAATATGGGATGTGTTTACCAGTCAAAATTGTATAGATTTTGCCCGGAAGAGACTCCAAGAGCACAATGATGTGAAGTTGTGCTGCAAGCAAATAGTAGAGGAAGCAATAAAGCGGAGAGCCACTGACAATCTGACTGTTGTAATGGTAAGTTTTCATATGGAGCCACCGGCGCATGTAGTGGTAGAAAGGGGAAGAGTCAGGAGAAGCATATCGGCCGAAGGCCTTCAGAATCTCAGAGGCCTGTTAGATCGCTAATCTTTTTTTTTTTAAATCCCTGGTGTGCATAGGTTAGAACTAGTCAACCAATAATACTAAGCTGATTTATCAGCTCTTATCTTGAGCTTTTTCTCTATATATGTATATATATTCTTCCGGGAAATGGAACTGCCTTTTCCTTACCCCTTTATTCATTGATGCCTTATTTGGTTTCTGAGAAGAAGGAAGGAAAGAGAAGAAAACATGGAATCATAATTTGCAATATGTTAAAATTGGGGAGGGAAATCCAACTTGTAAACAAATTGATATGAGAATTGTACTATTATTAATTCGAAGTATACACTAATGTACATACAATTATTCTGTAGTCATCAAACTTATTGTTGGTGACCAACAAGTTTTTACCTTTTCCTTTTTTTCAATGTTCTTCTTATCATCCATGGACTAGGGTGAAATTGGGCCCCTTAAAGCTGCTACTGCCTACTAAACTAAAGTTATTGAAGACAGTCAACAGTATCAACAACAAGGTTGGACTGAGACACATCACCATGAAATCTTCATTCTTCCAGCCAGGCATTAGATATCGTTGATCACTCCCTTCACCTGCCAATGACTTGTCATTTGCCTTAACAAAGATCTATTGTCTCCTTGCGGCTCCAGAACTATAACCCCGCAGAAACCTTTGGAAAATGCCGAGTATAGAGCTTCCAAAAGTGCTAAGCATCTGGCAATTGAACCTATTTATGGTGGGGAAGCAAGCAACCAGCAATGAGTTTCACTCCCTGTCTATTCTTGCCTACTAATGCTGTGCCACATGGGAAAGAGCAAAAATAGAAGGCTGCACTTCTTGCACCCTGCTGTCTGCCTTCTTCATAGAAAGCATCCTTGCACCTATGAATTGAATGCTTGCTAAATTGAGATGAAAACCTTCGAGTCCCACATTCACCTTGCCTGTATGGAGAACTAGTGAAAAAGAGCTGAAAGCATCGCTTTGAATTCGATCCAATACTTTAATTTGCACCTTAATTTGCGTTTGAAAACAATGACCCCTCATTCACAGATTTGCTTTCTCAGTCTTATTCTTAACGTTCTTAAGTTGCAAATCAGTGAGTTGAAACTGCCATCAATAATAATATACTAAGGACGTGATTCATAATAAGAGAACATAAAATACATAATATTTGTGTGCTGTGAAAAAATTAAGGGTTGAAGCCCCATGTTGAAAGCTTGTGTCTGAGGCAACAATACAAACATGAAAACTTTTACTGTTTCAAACTTCAAAGTTTAAAAGAATAAAACTTTCTTTCCAACTTCTTTATTCTTTTGAAAGCTAGTATTTAAAACTTACTGCCTCTTTGGCTTTGCAACTGAATATTAATAATTGCTTTTGCTAGGAGATTTTGAGTTTATGAATCCACTAGCGTTTATGAATACAAATTGAAATCTGGTTTTTTTTTTTTTTTTTTTTTTTTAATTTTTAATGAATCCACTATCGTCTATGAATGAGGGGTCATTGTTTTCAAACGCAAATACGACATCATTTATGGGAAAGGAAATTGAACTGCTGAAGTATAATTTCAGTGGAGAGGATTATAGAAACATAGAGGTAACAGCAACAAAGCCTCTCAAGATTGTTTACAGCACAATTCCTTAGTTTTTTTTTTTTTTTTGTAATAAAATTAATCATTGTTTCTTTTAAAAAAGAAAGGAAAAAGAAGAAGAAGAAGTGGCATGCCCGTTTAATGAGGTGGAATTTGGAAAGGAATAAATAAGGAGAGAGAGAGAGAGAGAGAGAGAGAAAAAAAAAAGATGCAATTAATTAGGTATGGATGTCAAAAGTAATAAACATTTAATGATGCATTTTTAACCATTAGATCTTTTTGAAATCAACGGTTTAAAAAAAGTGTAACCATTATGAAGTTACACTAGGTGTAACTTGAACCCATCTCATAAGTTAAATATTAATCCAACAACTGAACCAATGAACCGTACTTTAATATAGGAGTATTGAAATATACTTACTGAACAATTACATTACTACTTTTAAACATAGTAGCAGAAATGCAAGATGGATCAAAGAACATGTAGGGTATTAGAAGAGCAGGAACTAACAAACAGGCTTACAAGTTTAGTGGTGAAAAAAGAGAATGGAAAAAATACTCTATCTGGATAAGTAGTTCTTGTACATGTATAAACACTATCTATGAATAAAGAATGAGATACAAGAAAGACGTACATGTATGATCACTCAAGTAACTTCTCTATCTATGTGTTGTTTCCTATGTGAAATACACTCTTCCCTCCTATAAAGGTACAATAAGAAACATGATTCATGCCTCAAAGAAATTCACAATCAATGTGAGCTTATGCTGTTCCAAAACCATTTTCCCTCATTCAATTTCCCTTTAATCTCAGTTCTTGCAACACGAATCAAGAACAAAATCGCAAAGAAAATAGCAAGAATAAGCATAAAAAAGACGCTGTTCCATCCTCTAGAGGAAATATACCCAGCCAATAGTGGACCAAGCGCTGCCCCTACAGAACCAGTACCATCTATAATAGCAGTTACAGTAGCTAATGCTCGGGAATTCCCTCTAACAAAACTCTGGGTACCAAGATCGGCAGCAACAGCCGTTGTAATGAGTGAGTATGGACCATTTACAAGCAATCCAGAAAGAAACATCAATCCAATGTTGGCAAACATAGAGAGGCCTCCATATACACGGTAGAAAACAAGGGCTGGAATTGATAGTAACAAGAATGAGATTGAAGTAACCGCACGAGCATCAATCAAATCAGATATGTATCCTGCCAAAATTCCACCAAAGACCCCTCCAATATCGAAAATTGTTGAGAGGATCCCAGCAGATTTGTGTGACAAATACACACCAGCAACAGCTGCAATGCCAACACAGATTTATAAATGAACAAGAGAACATCATTACAAATTCAAATGCATATGGAAACACGGGCGCAGATGGAAATTGGAATGGTTCCATCATGCACCATATAGGATTTCAAAGCACTAATGATCTACAACAAAGGCATCATGGAAAACTCAAGCCACTACCACAAATATGTGTTCATACTAGTTGACAATAGCCAAATAAGTGATAATGTATTAGTACAAAAAGCTATGCCTATACAACAAGGCAACTTCTACTCTATGGGACAATCATAAAGATCAGTTTCAATCATTCATTCGCATCTAAGTTAAAGCAAGTACCTGTAGTTCATACTAATTAACAATAGCCAAATAAGTGATAATGTATTAGTACAAAAAGCTATGCATATACAACAAGGCAACTTCTACTCTATGGGACAATCATAAAGATCAATTTCAATCATTCATTCACGTCTAAGTTAAAGCAAGTACCTGTATGCCTAATGTAGAAGGGCAACCAATACAGAAAAGTGTAAGCCACCAGCTTCGAGAAGAAAAGGCAGAAAGCAAAAGGCGCCACACCCGGCAGCCTCCATGCCTCCAAAAAACCAATTGCAGACGACAAAGTATCCAAACTCTCATTTCCCAAAAGCCCCGCTTCCTCCGACACCACTCTCTCCGAATCCCCATTCACCTCCACATTCATCTCAACCTCCATTCCAGGACACTCTAACCCCAAGTCCTCAGGACTCACAACAAGAAACATAAACACCAAAATCCCAACCACAATCACCAACAAACCAGGCACCAAAAAAGACCAACCCCACCCGAATTCCAAAACCCCGGAAGCAACAACCGAACCAATAATGTTCCCAACCGAGGTATGTGAATTCCAAACCCCCATGATCAAACCCCTCTTAGATTTCCCAAACCAATTCCCCACAATTGCCACCACACAAGGCCACCCAATTGACTGAAACAAACCACAAACAATCTGAACCCCAACGAAAAAACCCAACAAATGCAAATCCAACCAATACCCAAATCCAAAAACCATTGTAAAAACACCACTTCCCATCATCCCAAACACAAGGAACAGCCTCAAATCCATTCGATCACCCAAATGGCCGGCGAAATACATTCCTATCGAATAGGAAGACAGGAACGCGAGGTCGACCTCGCCGAGCCTGTGGGTCCCTTGAGGCCCATCAAATGGGGCCCAACCGGTATCAATGGAGGTCGAATTGTTGGTTTCGAGTGTGGGACCAAGCACGCTCTTGACGATGCTTGGGGGTTTACGAGAGGCGTGGAAAGAAGCATAGGCGAAGAATGTGATGGTTAGGACTAGAATTTGATGGAACAGTAGGGTTTTGTGAGGAGGCTTGAGATTTGGGAAGAGGGTCAGAGCTGGAGCTAGGGATGGGGTTTTGGGTTGCATTTTTTTGCGATTGGATTATAGTCAATATTCATGGATTTCTACACAAACTGTGAGTGTGATTACTGAGAAAGAATATGATGGATTTTTTTTTTTTGGGGGTGCAAATTGAAATTTGTGAATTTAGAATACAAAGGAATTTCATACAGAGGAAAAGGTTTTAATTCTTTTTTCGGACACTACGACATTGATTGACTATCGAGGAGGAAGAAGAAGATGCAGTGTCTGAAAGGGGCTTTTTTGGTACTGTGGGTAAAAGGTTAATGTTTTTTTTTTTTGGTTTTGACCAATATTGTTAGCAGATCTAGATCTTAGATCTTTATCTCAGTTGCTCAAAAAAAACCCGTGTACAATGTTGTCTTCCCGAGAATGCCCTTCTTAAGAAGTTGTAGGGAAAGTGTGTTATATAACTTTAATATTAGTGTTCTTTTATAAGAGAATTATTAGAGTATACTTTTTACCCTTAAAGCTAGGGGGTTGTGTACATTTTACACCTTTTTGTTTTAAATTTCTTGGAACTTTTGCTAATGGATTAAGAGTGGGTTTGGAAAGCGATGAAAGTTGTAGATTATCAGAGTTTTTAGCTTATTTTAGTTATTATTTATAGGTTTCATTACATTTTTGATACTATTCATGGGTTTCATTATAATATTTAAGCTAACATTTAGCTTTATTTATTTTTTTAATACTTTCAACAAAAAAATTTCAGTTTCAGCTAAATAAACTGTTCCCAAACGGACTCTAAATGCATTTATGAAACTGCAATGCATTTTTATTTTTATGTGTAAGCTATTTTGTGCAATGACAATTGGAGAGCAAACCTTTTAAAGGGATTCACAAATCCACATTCATGCCATCAAGGCATCAACAATCTTGATAGCCCTACCCACTGGGCTATTGACATCTTGTTGCATAAACATATTGGAGCTCCCTTTTCTGTAGTTGTTCTTTCACTTGGGTTGAAAGAGAGCTTAACTTTGTGGTCCATTTTGCTTTCTAAGAGTTTATGTGATGTTAATAGTTTACTTTATTGTAACAACTCCTCCCCTGGTTGATGTTTGGGAGGCTTGGAGGACGGACTTTGTGATTGTTTCTTCTAATCTTTTAATGAAGTTTGGATTTTAGCACCAAAAAAAAAAAAAAAAAACAATGTATAGACAACTTTTATTTTATTGATAGTGGTATGCTCGTGTAATACACAAATTATTGAAAATAATAGCTATAACTCAATTGACACTTCTTAAGATCTTAGGTTAGACCCACTCGTTGTATTTGTAACTTCTAAATTAACATGTCATTTTTTATTATATTTTCCTCTACCTACTTTCATTTGAAGGTGTATTACTAATCTCTTTTGCACAGACCAATATATCCCAAGTAATTTTAGAAAAAAATTTCTTTCTATCTCAAGCCACTCTCTTTCATTTTTTCCTCAAAAGAAATCAGCCCTATCTTTAAACAAATTTATTTATTTTTTATATTAGTATGTTTTCTTGTATATTCATTCATTGTTCTCAACATTAAATCATTTTTATTTTTATTGGGTACGCTAATGTTTTCCTTTACGTATGACCAAACATCTCTCTCTCTTGTCTTTCTTCTTTTTCAAAAGAATCATCCATGTGTTTAAACAAATTTCATCATTCAATATACTATCTTTTTTTTTCAAGATGACACTCTCACCTTAACAAACACAAACAGAGCAAAACTACCTTCAAATCTAACGTTTATGCAGGAGAATGCCACCTTTCAAATGCATGCACATTCACGGGTATTAATTTATTAACAAAGTCTAGCTCTAAACCAGTTTGAAGCTATCTTCTCAACTTAATATATAATAATTTATAAGAATATTCATGTATATTATTTAAACAAGTCATATGACTCATTAAAATATTCATGAGACTAAAACTACACATATGTTCTTTTCCATCACAACATAATGGATTGAAGGAAGATAGTTTCAAACCGGCTTGGAGCTAACTTTTTTTCCTTAATTTCCATATCATTGGTTTATCCTCCGGCACGTAAACATAAAGTTCTCCCACAATCCTTTAGAATTTCTTTGGAGATCTAATCCTAGGCTTCTAATACGAGAGACACATTTTCATATCTATAGCATTTTATTTAATTCACCATTTTGGCAAAAATCAAGCTGCCTTCACCTCTTTACCATTATGGAAAATCAGGTCGGCTTTAAAAAAGTTGTTTCTTTGCATTGTGAATAAAACTACCCTTCACGATTTTGAAATGCATTTTTTTTTCTTCTCTCAAATTAAAAAAAAAAAAAAAAAAAAAAAAAAAAAAAAAAAAAAAATCTTCCGATTTCTTCTATCTAAATAGTTATCTGCATATTTACTCATCATACTGGTACACTAACAGAGATATATCCCACAGGAACACCAACAGTGAATGTCCATGTACTTACAGTACCCACCCACTAAAAGTAGAGGTGTTATTTTCATGATACTACTAGCTATAACTGCTGCTAGCAGTCCAAAACTCTAGCAACAAGCAACTACCTGATAACATAGCCCGTACAATCATGGGTAGCTCGATGTTTTCTGTAAGAATAACAATATTAAAGATGCTAGAACCACCTCCTAGCCGTGGGCACACGAGCACTAGTCTGTAACTGACTCTTATCATATCATTTGTTGATGAAGATCAGCTGCTTGCTGAGCCAGCTCAACCATCATGGCCTCATCAAAGAACTTGTTAATGCTCACATCCTCACTCATTCCCTGCCAAATTCAAGACAAACTCAAACATTATTTCTGATTCCATTATTGCTGAAATTGCATGATTGATAAAATTATCACTCCTATATCCACAGACAAACTTGCATGACTTCGCAGTATCCACCTTGAGTTATAAATGCAGATTGTGTCATTTAACAGATTGTGTGATAAATGCAGCACAATCATGGGCAGAAAGATTACCTACCTAGATATTTTTTATGTCCATGGCCTAAATGATAATTACAGGGAAAAGTCTTCTATTCATCAACAAAAAAAAAAAAATGACACAGCCCAATCATGCTGGTGCACTACTTGAAAGAATATCACAGCCCAAGCCTTTTGTGTGTGTGTGTGTGTGTGTGTATGGTTTGGTAGGTTACACTCACGGGTCTTGAAGCCACAATTTCAAAGCACACCCATAAATTTAAAATGTAAAATTATAGAAGGAAAAGATGTTTTAGAACGGTTTTCAAAAAGGCACTCTGGAGCATATAAAAGCAAACACAATGTACTTCAAAGCACTACTGTGAATTTAAAGAGTACAAAGGAGTCAGTGAGTGAGAAAGTCTGAGAGAGTTCAGCTCTGCTCTTTGTTGTATATGTCTAAAAGAGAGAAAGAGAGAGGGTGGGAGGGAGGGAGAGCAGCTATACCTTTCTACGCCTTGTCTTCACCATAAATTCACGAGCAAGGTGCTGAATTGGTGCAGGTTCAAGTGGTCGTAGAACAATACTCTTGTCAAGAGGGTCCCCAGGAACAATAGCCCAATGATCAAACACCGAGAGGCCAAATGCTTGTCCTTGAGTATGGTATCTCAAGTCTGTCTCAAAACCAAATGATTCGATGACAGGTAAATATGCCTGAAAATCCAATTGTGGAAAAGTTAGGAACAAAGTAAAAGTTCAAGGATATATATGTCTTCTTATGTAAATTAACAATACACCAAACAAATCAACAGTCCCAAAATTTTTCAATCAGTCATAAACGTGTTGCCTAGATGATTTTATGTAGAAAAAGTTTAGTCACCGAACCTTAACAATATAAGCAGGGGTCCCTGGTTGGGGAACATCAGCCGTTACATGTCCACGCCTGCGAGATAAGACTGTATAGATTGCAGAGACACAATCGATTGGGGTTTGTATCTGAAACAACAGCATCACAAATTTAATTGTGGCTTAAAGTTCATGCCTTGAGATAAGTCATAGCTCAAAAAATAGTTGTTTCTCAGAATCTCCATCATAATACAACCTCATGAAAGAAAAGCAGTTACTTAATCATAGACATTTAATATAAGGAGAAAATTTTGCACATGTTTTAGTTTAGTATCGTCGACGTTAGAATTGTATGATTAGATAATTAAATTTATCATATCCTAATAGCTTAAGCTTTTGGGAGAATCAGTAATTTAACATGGTATTAGAGCAAGAGGTCTTGAGTTCAATCCCTATCTCTGTCACTCTACCTCCCATTTAAAATCACACATGTTGGGCCTCATCTATTAAAAGGTAGTTTGAGGCTTTGAGTTCAAACATGAGGGAGAATGTTAGAATTGTGTGGTTAAATGATTAAATTTACCATATCTTAATAGTTAAAACTTTTGGGAGAATCAGTAATTTAACAGTTGATAAATTTCATTAACATCATTCCCACACTCATCACATCAACCTCCAATTTTTGTTCTTTAGTTGCATAGAAAGATACAGCCAATTGGATATCTTCCTTAAAAATGCAATCTCATCTAGATGTAGTAGAAGTAGCAAGAATTTACCTCCACATAATACATTGGTTCCATAAGCCTTGGAGTTGCCATAAGGAAAGCTGAATAGGCCACCCGCCGAGCTGTGGGAATGATTTGACCAGATCCCCGATGCAGTGGCTCAGGTGCAATCCTTGCATCAACTATTTTGAACTTGACGTTCCTGATGGGTTCATCGCAGAGGGGTCCTTCTCGAGCACCCCATTGAAATCTGTCCAAAATACATAAAATGATTAATGTTGAGGTAAAAGTTAGACCATGAACAAAAGAGAAGACATCATTAAGTTTACCCCTGAACAATGGAATCCTTGACAGCATTCAGCAAGTTCTTGTCAACTTCACCCGAGAGTGTGTCATCTAGTAGGATGTTAGGCCCCTGCATGTATGGCATTTTGTCAAACAATAGCATAGAAATCTCAAGTATTGCATAAAACACATCTTGAATATCTCATAAAAATAATTATAAATTTCAAAAAAAAATTGCGAACATTGCTGGGTTTAAGATATAAAAAAGAGCATCAAAATAGCATCCAAGACTAATAAGAAAGCAATAAAATTTCTTATACTTTCTTCTCTAATTCATAAAGAGCAGGCAAATGCACACATTCTCTCACACACACACACACAACACCTGCTTATCAGGGCCAAATGCCCATATGGACCGTGATGCAAGCACATCCCATCCATAACTCTTCTCAAAGAATTCACCAATTGTCTTCCGATTCCAATCAATGCTTACAGCACCATTCTCAATGTCCTCTGCAAGTCCTCTCTCCAAAGGCTCTGCAATCTAGAAAATGAGAAGAGGTATAAGTGATCATATTGAACAGAATCACATATGATTGTCCATGGCACCAAATTCAACTGAAATGGATCTCCTACCATGGTTATTTTGTTCTTTTTGTTTGGTGTTTCAGCAAAACATTTCATTGATGAAGATTCCACTACAGTTTCACAGAATGAAACGACAGGATCTGCTACCTAGATTTCAAGTTAAGCACAAGAAGAAAAGGAATCAGCACAAAGTACACTCCTCAAAACATCAGAACAGAAGAATTGATGTTATAGAAGTTAAGAAAGAAACACGAAAAAATAACTACCTTGACTTCTACTTCAGAATAGAGCTCCCTAAGGTCCTTCATGATTGAATCCAAGTACAGCTCTCCTGTACCTAAAATAGTGTGCTCACCAGACTCCTCAACTTTGGTAATGGCTAGAGGATAGCTCTTGCTGATCTTCCTAAGACCCTCCACCATTTTAGGCAACTCACTTGGATTCAAAGGCTCAGTAGCTGTTTTCACCACTGGAAGAGTGTTGAACTGGAGAGGCCGGAATATGTAGACATCCTCATAACGTGCAACATCCTCATCACAAAGCGTTGCAGTTTTCATTATGGAAGCATCCACACCTTCAATGAGAACCCAAGAACCAGCAGGAGCCTCAGCTATGGGTGTCCTATCTCGAGCTTGATAAACCCATAATTTTGTTACTTCTTTTACTGTCATGTCCTCCTCGTCATCTGGGGAATATCCCTCTCCTAATACTCGTACTGTCTGCCCTGTCCTTATCCTGCCACTATAAACCCTACCAAAAGCATCAAAGACACTACAGTCTGACTTGGGATACAGCTTGGTCACATTGACCATTAAGGGGCCTTCAGGATCGCAATTCTTCATGGCCTTGTAGATCATAGAGTCTTTTGGTCCTGTATATATATGATCGACCTTCCTTGTTGCAGAAGCTTTGGGGGAAGGTATATGCTGAACTAGCATATCAGTGAAGCCTGAGGCATTACCAAAAACTGAGCTACAAGCCAGTCTCAGTAAAGGCCTGACATTCAATTTATAAGCCACATTGGGAAGAGTCACACCAAGTTCGACAAGAGTAGCTTCCACACTCTTTTTATGTTCACCAATCACTTGGCTATATATTTTGTAAAGGGGTTCAAGCACAAATTGGACAAATGATCTTTCCCCTCCACCAGCAGGAGGTTTCTTCCTAAAAACCCTGGCATCCGGATGATAATACATATCTCCCCAAAGCCGAGACGCAAACTTATCAGCATCAAATGGGATCCCATGGAGTTTGACATATAGTTTAGCAAATGATTGCAAAGTGAAGGACCATCCTGCTGTACCACTTGCAAAACAAACATTTCCAGCAGCTGGATCTATAACTGGGACATTCCCAGCGTTAGAAGCGGCAGCAGCTATGTTGGTATTAATGACTTCCAGAGTATGCCTTAGCTTATGGTAAGCATCCTTTGGGGGCAGCTTAAGTTCTGTTATCAGCCTGTCAACCTAGAACAAATTTTTTGATATAATAACTCAAAGGAGTAATGGAAGTTCACTGCTCAATTATAAAATGACTAATACACAACAGATAGGCACTCAAAGAGAGAAGGAGCGAGAGAGCTACCTTATTGATTACAACTACAATAGGTAGGCGATCTTGGATTGCATGGCGTATAGCCCTCTCTGTATTTACCTGTATATCACATAATATTATTAAGATCAATATCAAACAGTCGCATCATTTTCACACATGTTACACTACTGATGAGATAGTAATTAAGTGTGGCTACCATTTTAACAAATCAATCCTGAAGGCAACTGATATAAATGGATCAAAAGATGATTGAGCTAAACATGGCACATCGTTTTGTCCGTCCAACGAACTGCAGTGTACAAAACTAACTTTCCTAATCTCCTGTCTAGGCAGATGCCCTTGAAGGTAACCTACCATCTAAGGTTTCAAAATTCATGCTACTTATCTTCAGTCTTTCATGGATGTCAAGCTCGAGCAGAGTCTTAGAATTTTGTTTTAGAGCCAAAAAAAAACTCATAAATTAATCCACAAGGTACAGGCTATACCAAAGCCTAAAATAGTTAGAAGAAAAAAATTAAAAATTATGGACCTTTCAGATAAAAGAAGAAATTGCTTACCATTACTCCTTCAGCAGCATCCACAATCAATACAGCACCATCGGCAAGTCTGAGAGCAGCAGTCATTTCATCAGAGAAATTAACATGCCCAGGGGTGTCCATGATGTTACAGAGGTATGATTTTGAATTGCTATCTTCAAGAACAAGAGACATTGGAATTGCCTTAATTGATATCCTTCTCTCTTGTTCATCAATCCTTGTATCCGTGTACCTCAAGTGCTTCTCACTATTTGCATCAAATGTGGACATATGGTGGGTTTGCTCAATCAACATATCCATGAAGACAGTTTTCCCATGTTGAAGGTGCCCAACAAGGGCAACATTTCGAACCAGAGTGGGATTCGACATAAGACCAACAAGGAATGGGGTTGGGACATACATTGAAGAATCCTTCACCCCAACCTCAAACTTGATATTCCTAACAGGTTTGACTATCGGTTGCTCTAATGGTTGCTCATCTTCATCCATCACCAATGTTTCAACATCTTCACCATAAACCTCTTCGGCAGTTGGGTAGTACTTTTTGTCCTCAGCAAGGACAATCTGGTTATCCATATCAACATCATTGGAGGCCGTTATCCACCCATTTGAAGCAGCAGCTGCATCCTCACCATCTGATGCCTCCTCTTCAGTAGGCCTGTCTGTAAGATCTTCGTCTTCATCCTCTCTGTCACTCTCTCTGTCAGACTCAATTTCAGGTCCAATATAGTTCCCGAACTCGTCATATAAACTATCATCCATGTTTTCCTTATTTTTTTTCCAAATCTGCCATATAGCATAAGCAATTAGAGCTCCTTTCAAACAACAAAGTTCAGTATAGTGAAATTCAATTCTCACTGAGCTTCTAGTAGCTCAACTTGACTGAAACACAAAGTGGGTTTTTTTATCTGCAAAATCTGGCTCCTGTAAATTTATTTGTTTTCATTTTCATTTTCATACATACAAAATCTTGGATCAGGAAATAAATAGGTCACCTATTTAACTAAATGGTTAATGGGTACCCAACCCAATCCATTTATTCTAGGTGAGACCTGACCCATCCATTTACCCCATTACCCACATAAATATACATATATGTAAAGGGCTAAGTATTGAAATGGCAACTCCAGGGCCTTGACCCATAAACTACAATTCATTTCGACCACTTCAGTTTCTACTTGTGATGCTGTTCTAAGATAAGTCTAAGCGTGAGACCAACATTGAAATTGAGTTATGGGGCTGGGAGGGAATCTGAATAGGCTTTTGCTTAAAAAATAAACCACCTCCCATATAACATTCTGAGACCATAATTCCATGTCCTGGCAAAATAGATTCAGGTTGCAGCCATATCAAGTTGTTTTTACTTCAGGACCATAACCATGTATCCAAACAACATGGAATAGTGCAGTGAAATTATTTTCACTTTGAATAAAATCAGAAGTCTCAAAAAGAAGGTTCTACTCATCCTTAATTAGGACTAATATGAATTCTGTTTATGGGCCTTAAAAGGGTGTAGCGAAAATTGAAAATTAGAAACAAGTGGCCAAACCAAATCCATAAAGCAAAATAGCCATTTAGGAACCAAGAATTATTTCAGATTAAAACAAAATCTGACTAATCAATATTTTGCATAAGAAAATAAAGTCATTAGTCACAAATGAGCCTTCTTTGTTTTCCTGTTGGAAGTCCATAGTGCATACAGATAAACAACCAGCAGTTGATACAAGAAATTGATTTAAACGCAACAAAAAGCACCCATTTTCCCACAATGATTCAAAGTTCCTATTAAAAGCTTTCAATATTAGATACAAATCAAAGCAAGCCCAAACAAAAACCATTCCAAAAATTATAGTATAATTACATGATTTACTCAGTGAAATATAATCAAACAGCTTATGGGCATAATAGAAAAAGCCAAAACTAAGCACTTACGAGCTAAGAAGTAGGAAACGGCGAAGATACACTGAGCCCACCAAAACCGTTGGAAGTTGAACCTATCTCCGAATCAGTTATGCAAAGACGAACTTCCCAAATTGAAGAACAAAACTTTATGACAAATTGTGCAATCCCACATATGAAAGGGAAGAAACTGGAAGACAATTTTTCAAAATCTGTTCGCTCTGTCGGCTAGAAGAAAGAGAGGGAAAATGAACCAGAAGAGTGTAGGGGTTTTAGAGTTTTAGAACGGGAAAAAAAGAAAAAAGCCCGATGGTTAGCCCATTTTAATACCCAGTTCTAACAGTACCCTTTTCTTTTTTTTTCTTTTTTTCTATAAAATCTTTGTTACAAACTTGGTATAGTCTTAGTTTTCAACCCATAATAAGAAGATAACATGAGCCTCTATTTTGTGCAAGTGATTATATACAATCATATTAAGTGAGTAATGTATATCATGTTGAACTTGAGCTTTTAGTATCTTGGAGGAGCTCGAGTTTGATTGTAGGTTTGACTCGAGCTTCAGCCGAGTTTGAAAATTTATTTTTATTGTTGAGTCAAGCTTAGTCATTTACTATTTAGCTTAGCTTGGCTTGATTATAGACCTATTTATGAATTAAGCTGGTGCCACAACTTATGTCACAACTCGTCCATGTGGCAAATTGTAATTGGTGGAAGGGTGATGGTGGATCCATGTAGGGACATCCCTCCACCAACCACAACTTGCCACATGAGCGAGTTATGGCACAAGTTGTGGCACTAGCATTGCTCCCTATTTATATTTGTTTGTGACTAGTGGATGATTACATTACCAATATTATCACTGATATCATGTCACGTTATTTTGACACTTTAGAATTTATTGACAAGGTAATAAAAGTTTTAGGATAATAATATGGTTTCTCTAATGGTCTATGGGAAATTCCCCTTAATCTATGAGGAGCATAAGGACGACAAAGATGTCAATAGGGTTTCTTGTTCTTCTTCACCAATAATTTTTACTCTCTTTATTTATTTATTTATTTTTGTAAATATGGAATTTTAGAATTATAGGATTAATAAGTTTTTATTTGTTTTTTTGATTGTATGTGTGGAACTTCTAATTCTTTTATTTAAAAGAAATTTCATGTAGTACTATTTTATTGAAGGGTATAAAACATGATGTGTTACACCAAAATTTTATTGAATTTAATATGTTATAAAATAAATATAAGGAGGGCTAAAAATTAAGAAGTACACAAGGGAACGAGTCCAAAGTCAGGGGCCATGGCCATGGCCTCCTAAATCATTCTTTTTCTTGTAATCCACTAAGGCCGCATTTGGTTTTGCAATAAATACAGGGGAAAATGAATTCTTGTAAAGAAAATGAAATCTGGGTGTTTGGTTCTGCAATGAAAAATAGTCTGGAAAACGATTTTCGATGTTTGGTAACATTTTGAAAATGCTATTTTCCTACAAATGCTTCGCATTTTCTCAGCTTCCAAACAAATTTTATAATAGAAAATTTCAAAATATACACTTAGCCCAACCAAAAATCAAAATAAAATCATTTATTCACAATATATACATAATATACTTAGTGAAAGGAGGAAGAAAGAGTGAGAGATAGATCGGAAAAGAGAGACATTGGTATCAACGGAGGACGGCGGCACCCAGATCGGGAAACAGAGAGATCGGTACCAACAGAGGGCGGCGGCAGCTAGATCGGGTGGGTGTGGATCGAGCAAGGTGGGTGTGGGTTTGCCGAAATGGGGATTGGGTTATGTGGGTAGATGGGTAGCTTGGATGTGGATCGAAGCTCATGGAGGAAGGTAGCTTGGATGATGGCGATGGTGGATCGGAGTCATGCAGCGGTGGAGAATGGCGGTGAGGTTGAGTGGGTGCGATCTCGCTGGTGCTGGGGTGCGATCTTGGTGGTGCTTCTAGTGGCACAATCTCAACGGCGTTGGGGTGCGATGAGACTAGGGCTTCTGGTGCGATGGGTAGCTTGCTGTTTCTCTCTCTCTCTCTCTTCTATTTTCCTAGGGTGGAAATCCTTTGAAGGTAAAATGGAACTTGAATTGATTTTACGAGCCAAGAGGGTTATTTTCCGGTCAACGCGAAAATTGATTTCCATTTGACCCAATTTTTTGTACTTACCAAACACATAGAGGGGTGTAAAATGATTTCCTAAAACCATTTTTAGCCCAACACAAACGCACCCTAAGTATCGTGAAATGACAATTTTGCAAGATGAATGGGTAGTGATGCAAAGGGTGCAGAAGATGTAGGACGAAGGGATTATACACACCATAGAATGGTAAATTTCTTGAAGAACTATTGACACCCCATTTTGTAACCTGCATTTAATTTCACATGAAGGGTAAAAGGGTAATTTTACCTTGAAAATAGGTATCTTAATTTTGGCCTCTAGATCCTTAATATCATTTCATCAAAATGATCTTGATGTTGTAAGATCAAATTGACTGGTCATAAGCCCAAATTGGACTATCAGATTGAAAACTATCATCAAATTAAGTTTTAATGGTCAAGATGCATTATTACAAATTAAGTTTGACTATATGTGATTATTGTTAGGTTCTAAAAGTTTAGAATAATTGGCAAACTATGAGCACAAACTTGTCTAGATATAGTTTCCTAGATCTATAGGTTTGATTAGATAATGTTCAAAGTGTTACAAGTCAGAACACAAAAACATACAAGCTGTAGAAAGAAGAATTCAAATTTTGTGAAATCCGACTGATCAAAAATTAGATCCAACTAATCAAAAATTAGATCCAACTGATCGAACATTAGATCCGACTGATCGAAAATCACAGAAAATAAGATTTTGCAAAATTTTAATTAAGCCCAACAACCCATTGGCCCATTACGTGATTAGGGTTTTAGATCTATTTCATATGGTATATAAAGGAAACCCTAAAACACGTTTTGAAGAGACTTTGGAAGTGCTTTTTGTGAGATCTAAAAGATATTGTGCCTTCTTCTATCAAAGTCACTACCGTAAATCATTTTCATATCATTAGATTTGGTAGATCTGAAGTTGTTGCGACAAGATCAACAATTGCTGATGATCTAAACCTTTAAGGGTGGTCTTGAAGTCTCAAACTGGAGAGTTCGTGTTACTAAACCTTTGAGTGGGATCTCAAAGTCACATGCGTGGGTGCTTATGTGCTATAAATTCAAGAAGAAAAGGAGTTTGTCAATTTGAAGTTTGCACCTGATCGTGTCAATAAGTTACTACTTGAGGTAGCAACAGATTTAGGGTTAAATTTGATTGTAAAAACTTCAATTCTCTTATAATAGATTTGCTTTACCTTAAGGATAGGTAAGTTAAATTCTCCTCAGGTTTTAACCTTGAGACAGTTTGTTTCATTGATTTTCCTAGGTCATCATATCGTGATGTTATTTACTCTTCCGTTACTGTACATGATATGATTTATTATTGTTTTAACCTAGATCTGAATAATTAACCTAAGTAATCATTTGGCTAATATATTAGGTTAAACAATTTGGTTTAAGAGGTCTAAACAGAACAAACAATTGTGAACAATGGATTCCAATTGGTTATAAATATAACTAATTTGAAATTAATGATGCGTCATAATTTAATTGGCTAGGACTACATCTTATGGTAAGGATGCACATACTTGATTAATTAGATAACCAAACATTAATTATTCAATGAGTAATTTGTGTAATTATCTTTTTGATTAGGGTAAATTTGGAACTAATTAAGTTTAACATGGAAGTGATTGGAGTCTATTAATGTTAATTGGAAACTAATTTGGGACCTATTAATGTTAATTGTGCTGAAATTATTTTCTAACAAATGACCTTTGCTTACCATTTCGTTGATATCTTTTAGAATTTTTTGAATCTGTAAGTGAGGTTAATTTTTCTAAAAACTAGACATCCGAGGCTTCAATTTGAGCATAAGAATGAGACATGTCTGATAAGAATCGAGTAAGATATGATTTTTTGAAGTTGGTTCCATGAGCTGTTATAATAACTACAGGAAAAACTAAATTTTGCTTGCTTGTCACTCTCACTAATCTCTACATTTAATGCACTAGCTTTTCCCAAAGACTGAAATAAGGTCTAGGTTCATGATTCATTTTAATCCTTTGTCAACTCTCATTAAATGACATTTAATTCATATTTTTTCCACTACTACTATATAAACCTTCCATAGCTCTTCCATTCTAAGACACAAAAACCCCCCACTTTTCTCTTTTTTTGAGTTTTAGTAAAGTAAAGTAGTCTTGTCATATCTTGATCTTCTTAAGACTCACTCTCCTTCTCCTAATTCTTCTTTTTTACTCCACCATTTGGACCTTCATCAAGAATCTCCTCCTCCACCGTATGGATTTTGCATGCAGGTATAATTCATTTCCCTCACTTGTTTTTTTATATTATTATGATGAGATTAGGATTAGAGTATGCTACTGTTTATTTAAATTCCTTGAATATGTTTGAATGTTCTTAAATGTTCATATGCATTCTTCACATGTTCCTGGTTGTTCATCACATGTTCATGCATAACACTAACTTTGATCTTAAATCCACATCAAAAATATGAAAAAAAAAATAGGTTTGTTTCATAATTCTCTCAAATCCTTGAATTTAGAATATCACCATCCACACACATTCGCTAGAATTTATTTTTCAATTTAAATGTAATGTTTAATAAATTGAATTAGGGTTTATTACAAGCACACACACATTAAATTCAATATATAAATTGATTGATAACATATTGGATGATATGATATGAATGTTGGTTACCATAGTCTAGAAGATCGGTTTCACCGGGCAAAATGGGTGCCTAACACCTTCCCATTTTGTAACATAGCATCTGAGCTTAGATCAAAGGTTGATAGATCAATACTTATCACTGTAATTTTCAATTTCTAGATTGTAACTAGAAAACAAAGTTAAGTACTTTATCTTAGATTTTATTTAATACAAAAGTAATGTAATTTCTTATGATTAATGTAAATTCATTTGCAAATCAATAAAATAAGGAATTTTTCAATTTTGGTTTTCTTATTTATTTCAATAATTAAATAAGTGGCAACTCTATTGTAATACCCTTAATTTAAAGGAGAAAATATAATCAGTTGAACCTTCGTTTTAAGAGGCAATAACACAACTTCACTCATTCACATGGGTTTGGCCTGACACCAAAAACAAGCTAGGCGCTGTCTCTCACAAGAACTTTAAACACTCAAGCTTGATGATACCTAACTTGGAGGCATGCTGCACATGCAAGATTAAACAAATATCTTCTCCCTTCCTTCCGAAAATAGAAAAGAAAATGGAAGAGGAAAAATATCATATTTAAAGCTAATGCTTATTAAACACATGTTTAGGAGCCAAAAGCCTTATAACTCAATTAATTGACATCTTTTAGTGTTTTCAATGAAAATATTTAGAGTTCAAATCCTCTCATGGCCTACTATTAAATTATAATAAATAAAAAAACAAAAAAAAACACACACACACACATAAACATGGGGTCTTTTTTATTTTTTATTTTATCTAATAAGCTGCAATTTCATTCATAAAACAGGATAAGATGGGCACCCTGCCTTACAGATAGAGACTAAAGATCTAGGAAGATTGTCCTTATTGAAAAAGAAAGACTCAAGAGAACTAAGGGAAAGCTTTGCAGCCGCATTGCAATCCTTTTTGACCCAACGAAAGCAACAAACTGAAAATTAAGCAAACGAAAGCAACAAACTGAAAATAAATGCTTAAGACATAACACATTATTGATGACATTGCTAATGGTCCATTCTGGGGAGAGGCTTTCAGAAGTTAGCGGATCAAAACAACTCTTGGTGTCTCCCTCAAGGATTATACGTTTCCAACCTTCCTCTTGAGCTAGCTGGACACCCCATAGAATTGCGTGGCTTTGGCTAGGATAGGGGAACTTTACAACTTTTTAGCCCAGATTTTTAACACATCACCTCTACTGTCTCTAGCGACGGCTGCTAGAGCTGAGTGTACTCGGCAATGGCTGCATCAACATTGATCTTGATGTGGTCAGGAGAGAGGGAGGGGAGGGGGGGTGTGTTCCATAGGTGCTGGGATTGTTCATTATTGATCTATCAAAATTTGCTTTTACATACAAAGACAGGGATGTGTGCTCTACTAATGGTTGGGATTGGCTCACTATTACATTCGACCTTCCTCCGGAGATTAAGGCCACTGTCCAGGCAGTCCCTACTCCATGTTTGCGAGAAGTGGGAATAAACTAGCATGGAAATTCTCCCCTAAAGGGGAATTTGATGCTAAGAGTGCCTATATCTTAGCTTCGGACTACAAGGACACTACCGCCTTTGATGGCACCTGGATTTGGAAGCTTTGTACTCCTCTAAAAATCCAAATGTTCATGTGGAAATGCTTACATCAGGCCATAGGTGTGAAAGAGTGGTTGACTGCTAGAGGTATGCAGTTAAATGGCTCCTGCCCAATGTGCAATGCAGCAAATGAATCCATTCTCCATGCTCTCCGAGATTGCAATGTGGTGAAACCAATTTGGCACCAACTTGGAGTACGCAACAACAACTCTACTTTCTTCTCTCAGGGAATCAAAGATTGGCTAAGCACCAATGCCAAGTCCAAGTGGCTGTCTTCCTCGAATCACCCACCATGGAATGTGTTGTTTCCCTTCGCTATCTGGCTTATCTGGCATCAACGCAACCAAACGGTCTTTAAGGGTAGAAGTGCAAACCCACAACTGACAAAGAATATCATCATGCAAGCCACGGAGTATGCTTTGTGCATCAACCGGCCTAGTAAAAACCAAACTAGAATGATTAGACAGATCAGATGGGAAAAGCCAGATTAAGGTTGGGTAAAGTTAAACACAGATGGGTCGGCTTCTGATCTTTTAAACGCTGCGGGGTGTGGAGGACTGATAAAGGATGATCAAGGAAACTGGCTTGGGGGGTTTTCGAGACACATTGGGCACACTAACAGCTTCATAGCTGAGGTTTGGGCACTCCGGGAGGGTCTTCATCTTTGTCACCTTATGAACCATCACTCTCTCATTATTGAGTTGGATGCTAGCGCATTAGTTACTGCTCTTAACAACCCTGTTTATGCCAATACTATAATCTCCCCTCTGTTTGATGACTGTAAACAGCTGGTTGCTCGCATTCCTCAATGCTGTATCAGACATATTTTTTGAGAAGCCAACATGTGCGCTGACAAGCTGGCTAGGATAGGACTCATGCAATCTATAGATTTTGTTTCTTTGTCTAGTCCGCCTGTGGACTTGATCCCTCTCATTGAGGTGGATAAGAGTGGCTTGTACACGAACAGAGTAGGCCCTGTAGGTGCCTCTGTTTTCTAGTTTTGTTTTTAATCGAATTTCCAGTTTACTAAAAAAAAAAAAAAAAGAAGACAGACTTTTATTGTCGAAGAAGCAATTTCTGAAGCGCCATGCGACATATATTAATATATATGCATAAATAGCCACTGTATTTTGATTGTTTAATTTCTTCTAAATGATTGCCAAAAATAAAAATTGATAACTATTTACATCGATCAGAATTAGACTTTACCTTAAAAAAAATAATTCATGGCGTAGTGACACACATTGAGAAAAATTAAAGAGTGAAAAGAAATAGAATACCCAAAAGATAGCACTAGATCAGATCATAAAAAGGGAGCAACCTACATACATGGTGCTCCATTTATTATTATAGTACCACATGTCCACAGCATATAGTTAAAAGTTCAAAAACACAACTTTAGGAACATGATTCCTGTTCTCCTACACCAAATTACAGTCTAGTTATTCACCGATTACACATATTATTATTATTTAGCTACAAGGCAGAAACAAGTGCATCACGAACATATAATTTGGTCATGTTCATCATGACTAGCAAGATATCTGGACCACAGACTACAGACTTCAAACTCAGTGACACCATTTAAGGTTCACATATATAGCTAGCTAGCCATTAATTGCAATAATCAGTGGTGATGATGAGGCGGGTGTGGCTTGTGTGGGTCATGAGGGCCCGGCGGAGGAGGGCCATGATGAGGAGGAGGTGGTTCATGGTGAGGAGGAGGTGGAGGGCCATGATGAGGAGGTGGTGGTTCATGATGAGGTGGCCCCGGAGGCGGAGGCTGATGTGGTGGCCCTTGGTGTGGCGGCCCATGGTGGGGGTGATGAGGGTCGTGAGGTGGTGGAGGGTTGTGCATCTTCTTAACTGCTCTTTTTTCTTCTTGGTGCGAGTCAAGTGAATTTTGTGATAGAAATGTAAGAAGCTTAGGTGAATTTATAAGGGTGTCACCTACATGCCATAAAATATCTAGATGATAATTGTGTCATAAAGTTTTCATATTTTAAAAATTATTTTATTTTCATGTGGTGATGAATAATCCCATTTGAATATGGCCAACATGAAATGAAATTTATGTCAGTCATGATTTGATCCGGTGAAATTAACCATTGGAGGGTGAGAAGGGGTGGATTGGCTTACCTTCAGTACTTTTTTAATTGGACATATCATTTTGTTTTAAATATACAATAACAAGTGGTAGTGAGTTTTAGGGTCCATTTAGATACAGCTGAAAATTGAAAATTGAAAAACACTGTAGCAAAATAATTTTTAAATATGTGAATAGTACTGTGAGACCTATTTTTAATAAAAAAGTTGCTGAAAAGTGAGGTTTGTGGATTCTGTGACTAAAAAGTTGTTGAAAATGTTACTGTGTGTGCACTGTTCACACTCCAAAATCAACAATTACGGTTTGAAAAAAAAAAGAAAAAAGAAAAAAGAAAAAAATGCAAAATGTGGATGTGGGAAGTGCGTTTGCGCTTCCCAAATGCACACTTAATATTTATCTTTTATTTAGTTAGTAAATTGCTGAAAAAGTTATTGTGTGTGTACTGTTCACACTCCAAAGTCAACAATTACAGTTTGGAAAAAAAAAAAAAAAAAAGAAAAGAAAACGCATAACGTGGACATGGGAAGCACGTTTTGCGCTTTCTAAATGCATACTTGATATTTATCTTTTATTTAGTTAGTAAATTGCTGAAAAAGTCATTGTGTGTGCATTGTTCATACCCCAAAGTCAACAATTACGGTTTGAGAAAAAAAAAGAGAAAAAAAAAAAAAACACAAAACGTGGACGTGAGAAACACAAAACACACTTCTCAAATACACACTTAATCTTTACTTTTTATTTAATTAATAAATGATACGGTAGTTTTTCATTAAAATAAAATGAAATTTTAATTTAAAAAGCCCAAATCCTAAAAGTAAAAAGACGATATATATAATAACAAAAATAAATTGATAAAAATAATTTTTACCGGACAAGCTTTTTCCACTGTCAACTTTAACCATTAATTTTTTATTGCATTATTGCGCGGACCTCAATCATGATCTTTTCGGAGAAGGTGAAAGTAAAGGTGATGTCCCTTCACCAATGGTCCTGACTCTCATTGTCGGTGGAGATCTCGTCTCAGGTCAATTATTGCTTCTTAGTCTTACACATTACATTATTTACGTTGTCGTTGTTATCCACAAGAGGTAAGGTGGTGGTGTTCATTAAAAAAGAAAAAAAAAAAAAAAAAAAAAGAGGTAAGGTGATGGCTAATCGCAGGGGCTCGTTCTGAGGCTTTTTTTCATGACCTTGGGCTCGGCCCAATGGGAAATTCATAAGCCCCCAAGCCCAGGCATTAAAGTTGTTTTTTATTTGAGAAACAATTTTGTTTTTGTTTTTGTTTTTTTTTTAATGAAATGGTTGAATTCTAACTTTTGTCTCTCGCTCCTTAAAACTTGAATATGAGAAGTGACTTTCGCACTAAAAATACGTGAATAGAGACAAGAGGTGTTATATAACTTTTTTTTTTTTTTTTTCTTTAGAGGAAGAGTGGTATGTAACTTATATTTCCTCTTTAAGATGAAAAAAACTCATAGAGGATCAGAGCAGAGTGGGGTAGGTATGAGAAGAACATAGTAGATTAAAGGTATTTTTTTTCATCCCTGTTGATATGGTTTCGGCACTAATGTGATAAAAACAAAAAAAAAAAAAAATTATAGGACAATTGTGAAAGTATTAAGATATAAAAAAAATATATATATATATATATATATTTATTTGTACCACGTAATACGAGTTTGAAGTCCACATAATAATTTAACTTTCTTTTTTTCGGCCATAAAATTAAGGTTAATTTTGGAATATATGTTGCCTATGCCCAGAGAGCATCTCATCTCATGGAGTGGTTATATATACAATCACTCCCTCGCAATAGTCTCTTAACTCTAAATAAAATAATTTTTCTTATATACGATAGCCTCATGGTTTTTGGAACCAAGATGTAAAATGGTTTTAACTAGAAATCCTTGCTCTCGACAGAAAATATCAAGTATATATTTAATAATTCATGGGAAATTGTTTGACATAGAACTATAAACAAATCTGCTATCACCCTTGCTATGGACCTCAATCTACCCTCTTTTATTGTCGAGGGAGACTCTGAGATGGTTATTTCAACCTTAAGGAAAAAAGAGGACTCTTTCTCTTCTTTTGGCCATTTAATTTCTTCCGTTAAGCAATTTTTAGTTTATTGTAATTGCATTTCTTTTTCTCATACCCGTAGATCGGGGAACTCAGTTGCTCATTCTTTAGTCAAATTTGCAAAAACTATTGATGGTGTGTTAGTGTGGATGGAGAATGTTCCACCACTGGTTTCAGATGTATTTTTAACCGACTTTGGCTGATTTCTTTTTTAATAGATGAAGATGAATTCTCAAAAAAAAAAAAAAAAAAAAAAAAAATATGCTATCATAAATGGAGCCATCACTATGATGACCATGTTAAAAATCAAGCACTGCCTCTCTCTCTAGAAATTTCTAGAGTTTCTCTTTTAATCTCTTCCTCTCCGGAATTCTCTAGAGCTTACCTGCATAATTTAATTTCAAACACAAATTTCTAAGATGTCTAGAAGGTTAGTGAAAAGCATTATTTTATTGCCAATAAAAAGGATTAAGTGGAAGCTCAAAGCCGGTTTCTTGACCGACATAAATCTTGTATAAATAGATGTGACCGTGTGACTTGAAGTGTGTCATAAGCACAGGATTGAAATCCTTGCCATTTGAACTATGCAATTAAGATATTGCGGCGATTTCAATCCATAAACACCAAATGTTGTCAAGTGAAAAGTGAAGCAAAGAAAAAACTAGAGCCATAGCGTCGGCAGCTGTTTAAAGAAGTGAGATGTGTGGTATATCTGGTGAGTGAGTGTATTCAAGGTTAGCAACCATGTGTGAATGTAAAAGTGCCGCGTGTGCACCAGTGTAAATAGTGGTGCTTGTAAATTAAGGTGTTGTAATTAAATATTAAAGTGTATTTGTTCATGTGTTTTGTTCAACAATTTTAATATCAGAGGTTCCGCTAACTAAACAGACCATCCTAACAAAAGTGTTCGTAAAATTAAAAAATAAAATAAAAAACGCTTCTATATTTCTAAGAAAGTATTAGGAAACATAATTTTTAACCCACGATCTATATATATATATATATATATATATATACACGTGAAGTTCGAACAAATGAAGAGATGAACACACATATAAACACCAAAATTTACATGATTCACTCAAAATTAGATGATTTCATCCTTGTAGTTGCTACATTGATCACTAACGACATATGCAACACGTTTAAAATTGTAATAATGAGTCTAGGAGGATGTTTCAGTTTAACATATTCTCAAATACTGAAAGTATCCTCAATAATTTTAGTAACACCAATTTTTTCTTATTTCTCCCTCAATCACTCAATATTTGAAGCGCAATATCCTCATATTTAGTATGGATAAATCTCAAACTTTTTTTCCTTAATTAAGAAGAAAAATATTATTAGATTACAAGTACTAATAAATCCCTTTTTTTGGGTCTGAACGTAGGAGATGTATCTAAGTTAATTCACTTATTTTTTCTACGTCAATATAACGCTTTATAAGTGTGAAACTACTTTAGAATCATAATACTCATTCGGTGATTCCATAGGGCTTGAGGTTTATATATCCTGAGTCTCCTGACCAAACAAGATTGATGACTAGTGAAAAGGAACGAAATGGGGGATAGCGAAACCAACAAGTAAAAAACGTAAAGACTAGACCATATATAATAAAAATCGTCTCGAATTGTTTTTTTTTTTTCCATTGATTTTTTTTTCTTTGTAATTCTTTATATGATTAACATCGATCTCGGAGATATATTTATTGACAGTAATTAACATGTCATGTTTATTACAAAGTAAAAAGAGTTAAGATACATAAATAGTAGTGCAATAAAAAACAGTAGCACAAACTTATTAAGCTAGCTTCTGGCAAGTTCTCACACCATATATATGGAGTATGCACAGCACATATGCTGCAACTTCAAGCCAATATATGATGATCAAGGGTGGTGATGAGGCGGATGTGGTTTGTGCGGTTCAGGAGGGCCTGGTGGTGGTGCATGAGGACCTGGAGGAGGAGGATGACCATGTGGGGGAGGAGGTTCTGGATGTGGAGGACCTGGAGCTGGTGTTGGTGCATGTGGTGGTGGTGGGTGGTGAGGATTTGGTGGTGGAGGGTCACGCATCTTTTACTTTTTCTTCTTCTTTTACACGCTGTGGCAATTGTCAAAGCATATAGAGGTACCTTGTGGAATTTATAATACTAGTGGTTGAGGATAGAGGCTAGCTAGTAGCTTATTTCACAACTGCAAGTCATACTCTTGTTTGTTGCAGGTAGCCCAGCTACCTAAAATTCATGGATTTCTCTGGATGATTGTAGCCCCATATATACTCCCATTGATGAGACTTGAGAAAAGCATTCATTGAAAATATGTGCTTCTAATAAATTGTTTTTGAAGAATAATGAATCAATGTTGGCCATCTGGACAGTATGAAATATGAATCATACAGTATGACAAATGAGGCGTTGCTGGCTGTTTGATAAGCAAAGTCATAGGCGTATGGCTTGTGATAGTGACCCATTTTCCTTGAGGAAAATTATTAAGTATTTATTCCTCTCACAGTCATGGTGGATTTCATAATAAATTTAATTAATGAGATCCACCATGAGTATAAGAGAGGAAAACATCATGTTATCGTACTCCAGAAACACTTAATAATTATAAAGTCTTAGTAACTAATAGGTTAAATTAATGCGAGACTCACCTTTAATGTTTGGCAATAATTTATTTTAATTCTCTAATTTTCTTTTGTTTATTTTAGTCCTTTAAATTTTAAGTTTATTAACTTAAAGTTTAAACATCATTTAGTACTTGAGAATTAGAGAAATAACATTTCATTCATAGTTGGTTACAGAAGGAGTAAGTATTCAATTTGGTAAGGTAAAAAAAATAGAGTTGTAATTCGGTGGTTAGAGTATTAGTATTAGGCTCAATGCATTTTTAGACAAATTGATTCAAAAAATCCTACTTTTGTTACTTTGGCTAATCTACCATTCATAGACCATTGCATCAATCTCAATACTCTATATCCATTCCATTTAAATATTATTTCCCCACCAAAAATCAATCCAAGCAACCAGTGCAACCCAAAAGTTTATCAAGAATCAACCCACAAATCAATCACCACACTCACAAAAAATCAACCCAAACCAAAGAATCATAGGAGAAAGTGTGGCCAACGTCGACAGAGAGAGTCAAATCAGATTCAGAGCACCATTACCGCAAAGCACCTCGTAACACCACCAAACCACCAACCAAATTGAGAGAGAAAGAGAAAAAAAAAAAAATATATATATATATATATTTTTTTTTTATCAGAAAAAATATAATATATATATATATATATAAAATTTTTTAGCAATGATGATGAACACTTTAATAATAAGGGAAATTCTGTTGACACAACTTTGTGTACAACTCGTCCACGTGGCGAGTTGTGGTTGGTGGAGGGGTGACCCACCATCACTCCTCCACCAATCACAACTTGCCACGTGGACAAGTTGTGCACAAAGTTGTGGCACTAGAACCACTCTAATAATAATATTGAGGTAATGTTCATTTGTTATTACCATAGAATGCATTGTTGGGCCTGATGTGCATTGTTTTTGGGTTGATTATGTAG
Organism: Quercus robur; assembly: GCF_932294415.1. Lineage (NCBI taxonomy): Eukaryota > Viridiplantae > Streptophyta > Magnoliopsida > Fagales > Fagaceae > Quercus > Quercus robur. Next base: position 85,652,811 of record NC_065535.1, read on the forward strand.
GATTTTTGCTGAAATTACCATATAGTGAGACATGTTCGAATGCTCATAGACTTTTGGTACAAGTTAACTCTTGAATTTGAATATTAATGAGTGTTTGTGTATTAGTTTAGTTCAAGGACTATTACGATATTGACTCCAACCAATTTTTATTTTTGAGAGAAGCCTCCTATCCCCTAAAACCACTAAACTTAGACCCTATAGGTGAACCTTTATGACTCAACTCATAGTGTTTTTTTCTTTTCCCTAAAGAATATACTATAATGATATGATAATGTTCAAGTAGGATTGCCACAACCAATCACCCCTTATCTTTTATAAATATAAATGGTCCATTGTACACATGTAGAGGTCAGTGAAATCATTTTGTACTTTGTAACTGCTTAGAGCTCACTAATGTTGAATTACCTCCACCATCATAATTTAAAATATGAGATGGTTTTGAGTTTGAATTTACCACTGAGTTTTTGTTTATTAAATCATCCTTCCATCAATTTCTTTGTCATGTGAAATTTTTTGGTGGAGTTGTTTTAATCAGATTAGTGTGGATTGTGGTTATACCTACTCTTCACTCAATACAACCCACTTTGTATTTTATGAAGAGATTAAATTTTATAAAAATATGGTATAAAACCCAAGTTTTTTTTTACACCCTCTAATTCTAACATGTCACATTATTTTATCATATATTAAAGAATAAGCATAATCATACTTAATCAATTCTAATATCCATTTGAAAATCCAACTAAATTAGAAGTTTATTGAAATATTATTAGATGTGGTAGGATATATTAAGTAAAAAGACGACGTGACAGTGACAATATTTTATTAGATGATGTACAACATAAATTTTAAACCGGTCCTTACCAAGTTCACTCTTTTACGAAACTCAAGCTTACCCAAAACCCTCAATCGGGCCTGTTCAGCTCAGTTTCAGCACAACGACTTGTCGGATTCACGGTGGGCCTTATCAAGACCAAATAAACGACACCACACTGCTCTCACTTTCTAGTTTTTCCACAGTCCACACCACACGCACAAATGACACAATTCCATTTCCAAGGTCAATAATTAAAGACGAAGCAATTGCTGAGAGAGTATCAAGAAGTTACCTTGACCCTCCATAAAGAATAATGGAGCTCGTTTAAGGACAATATTGACTATTGAGGTGACTTTCTACCATCAAACAGAAAGTCATGAAAATCATAAATTTTATAAAGTGGATTAGTTTGGGACACCACCATTTAAAAAAAAAGATTAGGTTAAGCCTGCTTATTGTAAATTTAATTTAATGGATCATTTTATAAAAATAATATATATTTTTAGCCAAAGTAAACTCTACAATCTACTCCAGAGTACAGACATGTTTGATTCTGTTTTCAGAGAAAGTATTTAAAAACTATTTACAAGTAACAGAATAAATTACTGACAGGAGGATAGTTTCTATAATTAAAATCTTAAAAAAAAAAAAAAAATTCATTTGGTAGTATTCTGTTGCAATTTGTTTCAAATTTTTTGTGAATTTATAAATAAGAAACTATTTTGAAAAAATAAGAACCAAACAAGCCTTGCTAAATTTGCGTGGATTCCACTCATTTTATTTTTAAGAGTTGAAAACACATTTTAAAAACACTAAAAACAAGTAACATCCACTTTTTAAGTGCATTTTCCCTCTGATTATGCAAAACAAATGCTTTTGTTTAGATTACCAAAAACCACTCTTGCCTATTTTGCAAAACCACTTTTACAACATATCATACATTTCATTCTTTATTTTGGATACATCATATTAAATTTTTTTTCCTGTTTAGAGGAGTTTAAAGGAGAGAGAAAGAGTGAATAAAACAATGATAGAAAAATTTTACATAAGCTACAATGCTTGTGTATATGTAGATGAACATCATAGAATTGTGTATGATTTCATGCAAAATAAAAAGTGAGTGGAGCTAGTCTTTTCCCCCCATTTGTTTTAGCTACATTGTTAATTATTTTGCATTTTAAAAGGTTTTACATAACTGATGAGAATACTCTAACAATATAATTTGAACATTTTTTTTTGGCTTCATTTTACTCAATTAGTAAAGTCATTTATTATCGAATAAATGATTTAGGTTCCAATCACACTTACACCAAAAATCAATTAACATATTAATTTGATGAAAGAGTATCATTATAATAAATAAACATCATAAGTAAAAGAATCACCCAAGTTTAAACCCCCTCATTCAATTATTAAATTACATAATAATAAACTATCATGTCTCTATTTTTTTAAAGGGTAAAATACAGTAATTACCCCTTAAATTCAGACTAATGCTAACTCGGTTTAAGACATTTCAAATTTGATCAACTTGTTCCCTAAACACAAACAAACATTGAAAAATTTTATTTATGTTAGTTGTAATAGTTTGATTGACTTTTAAATAAGTTAACTGCAACGTCGGTTATGAGTATATTACATGCCGACGATGTTTAAAAACCAAATTGGTCAATTTTAAAACATACCATTTGGAATTAACCCAAACCTTTATTTTACCCAAAATAAATAAACCAAAAGTACCATTTATCTACGCTACCACATGGCAAATATTGAGCTTCTCATTATTTTGTAAATAAAATATTCTTTTTCCATTAATAAAATTCAAAAACCATTAAAAAAAGAACAAAGAAACAAAAAAAACAAAACAAAAGTTCAAAAAAAGGGAGATGTACAAGACAAGACGCGCTGTCTCAAAAGTCTTGTCTTTAATCCTAAAATAAAACAATTAAAATTTGAAAGCAAAGCAAAAGCTCCAACTCAGAGAGAGTTGGGTTGGGTGTGTGTGTTTGTGTTTTCCATTTTCCATTTTCCATTATCATCATCGTCATCATCATCATCTCTCTCTCTCTCTCTCTCTAACATGGGTTCCAGCAATAGTCGACTGGAGTCACGCCCTTCTCGGCCCCCACGAGTCAACGGCACCAATCGCTCTAACGTCTTCTCTCTCATCTGTGGTGGCTCCTCTTCTCGCGCTACCCATCAGGTACACCATTTTCAACCCAAAAAAGCTTTTATCTTTTACTTAATTTTTTACCAATACCCATTTCGTTTTTGTGTTTATTTTCCATCAATTCTTGAATCTTGATATTCAAGATATGGCTTTTTTGATGATTTGAGTTTTGCTCAATCGGTGCCAAAGATCGTCCCCATTCATCATCACCATCGAGGAAACTTGTTCTTTTTAAGCTGTAAATGTAATACCCAATTTATGGTTTTTGATTGTTTTCATCATCATAGTGTGAATTTGCAATTGAAAAATTGTAGAGGCTTTTTGGGTGATTTGGTACTGACCAATTGATGCAAAAGATGGGGTTCCTTATCGGTAATGATAGGGTTTGTTTAGTTATTTTGATTATCGCCTTATATAAAGGGAAAAAAGGGTTGTTTTCTAGTTATTTATTTATTTTAATATTTGTTTCTTGTGTTTTATTATATGCATGAATGTGTTTATTGTTAGATATATGGTGTCAATTGTAATAGTTTTTAATTATGTGGTGTTGGAGTCTTAAGCATCTGGAATTTTGGTGAATTGGGTCATTCATTTGAAGTCTTAACTTACCTTCACAATACAATCATGCCATATAAACATGAAGAAAAAGGATTAGATATAGGATTTAGGGTCTACTATATAGTTGGTTTACTAAACTGGACACTTAACTTGGCAAGTTTAAACTATAATTTCTTATTTATTTTTAATATTTTTATAATTTCAGCATTTAGTGATGTCGTTCTATTAATTTTAGTGAATGGTGGAATGCTCTTTAGGGTTGAAACTTCTGATCTTGGACAATTAAAGTTTATTGAACTGATCTTAATTGGAGGTTTTAGATGTGGTAATTTTCCTAAAGTGGCTGTTAAATTTGTGTGGTTCCTTCTTAAGCTTGGAAGTGGTCCATCATTGCATTGGATGTCATATTTATGGAATCTGCCTATGGTAAAATAATGATAGTAGTTGTTGTTCTAAAGTTCTATGGAAAAAAAAAATTTTTTGGATGATGGGAATGAAGAAATCTAATTCTTATACAAAGTAGTATCATTTTTTTTAATGATGCTTGGTCAATATGCTTATGAAGACAATCTGTAGTTTGGCATTTTTTCTTCTTCCTCTTTGGAAGGTGATGAAGAATTTCCACTGGGTGTGTGGCCTTTGAATGGTTCTCTCTGGGGATCAGCAGTGATATGATTAACAATCATTGAGAAGAAGTTCCTAAGGGCCCTTTTGTAGATGTGCTCTAGTATGACTTTTATAAATTGAACAGAGCTGGCTATTTTTTAACATATAAGATACTTTCTTGCTTCAATTTTCCATAATCATCGTAAGTTGGGGTCCTCTTCATCTTTAGAGTGCTCTTGGGACAGCTGAATGGTTTTGCAGTTTGGACCATCTGTGTGGGTAGAGAGCTTAAAACAGCATTGTTAACTCAACTGTGAGGATGTAGTGAGGGTGGCACTATTTCAGTAATTCATGCAATATTGTGTTATCTGGATAAGTCTAATTTTTGGTATTTGAAATAAATCTCTCTCTCTCTCTCTCTCTCTCTCTCTCTCTCTCTCTCTCTCTCTATATGTTGGTAAAACCATAAAAGCACCAGGCGCACTTAAGCACAAAGGCCTTCTAGAGCCTAGGTGCAAAGTGCAAGTGCAAGCATGTGCTTGATTGAAGGGAAGCGCACATTTAAAAAAAAAAAAAAAATTGATAATAATTATTAATGTGCAATACAATAATCAAGTGATCAAATATTCATATAAATTTAAATAAAACATTTTACTTAATTCATATAGCATTTATATAAGCCCCTCCTTTTGCAATATTACCACAAAAATTTCAAGTCAAGTCATTTTTAATATTTGGATTTTAATATTTGGACAAGCTAGATATGAGTACTTATGTCAAGATCCTTGAATCTCTGGTTGCCATAATGTGCTATGACTGCTTACTAACATTAGTTAATAATTTAATCACTTAATAAGTATAAGTCTATAAAAATTAGTCAATATAAGTCATAAGATCAATGGTGGACTATGGAGTGATTGTGGTCCCAAATGGGTCTTATAGAATTTGTAAAATTGGAGAGGTTGGGAGGTGTATCTGTGAATGGTAGCACACCATAACATTGAATTTATATATCAAATCAATAGTTTATATCAATAGTGTTTAGACTTACGATCTTATGGTTACAATTTAGTTTTGGTTTTTTTTTTTGGAAAAAAAAGCGTGCTTCTTTGAATGCGTCCTCACTTTAGAGGTGAAAAGTGCTGGAGCTTTGGCATTTTGCGCTTAAGTGTGTTTTTATCAACGCTGAACCTCTCTCTCTCTCTCTCTCTCTTGGATGTGCGTATCTTGTCAGTAATTTGCTGTGTCCTTTCAGAACTATATATCCTGAAAAAAGTATCCACAGATTTTATATGAAGGGATTCAGGCACCTTTGGATGTGAATGTAATTTAGGACCTTTAACTCTATATTATATAAGCATGACAACTTTTTTAATTGAGTTGGTGATGGTTAGAAACCAATGGCCATATTATATAAGTGGGTGAATTGTTTGCTGCTGTTTTGCAATGGACATAGACTTATTATGTTTAGCTTCCTGATTGAAACACATCAATATTTAGATTTAAAAGATCCTGAAGGAAAGAGATCCTGAAAAGTACACAGCTTTTATACTGAGGCTTTTAGGCACCTTTGCATGTGAACGTAATTTGGGACCTCTGACTCTATTTTAAACACAACAACTATTGTAATTGAGGTGATGCTGGTTAAAATCCGATGGCCATTTCATATTAGAGGGTGAATGGTTTGGTGTTGCACCAATATTTTAGATTTAAAAGAACCTGAAGAAAAGAGAAAGCAAACTGGTAACAGAGCCTTCTAGTTGTCCAAGCATTAATGTGATAATCCATTAATCCCTGAGTCTCTATCTAAGCAACAATATCAAGTGATCATGAATTATTTCAAAATTTAGAATATTCTATATATGTTGTCTTGAATATTCAACCATTCATATTGTTCAATTTTCTTGTGACGTGAGTTTTGCACTTAAAAAAATTTATTAAATGATGAAACAACTAATTGGAAGATGTTCTTCTACTGCAGTTGGAAGATCGTCCAGTTGAATTTCTGGTGGATTCTGCAGAACATTCTAATCAACTCATCAATGAAGTTCAGAACATCACAGAGGAAACCACTCTAAGTACTGGTACTGGAAGGTTCTCATGCTCAAATACTGAAATTGGTGCCTCATCTGAAAGCAGTATTTTGGCTAGTGAGGATACTTCAGTTGAACATGGTTCAGTATACATTGAAACTAATAATCGAGGGAAGTGCTTTTCTGAAAGTAAGGAGCTAGTTCCTCCTCATCAGGTAAGTGCTGGTCATGGTCATGATGAGTCTTATAGGGATAGTGGTACTACAGCTAGTACTTCGTTAAAAGAACAACAATCTTCAGACCCAGTCTCTGTTAATGTTTCCACTAACAAGGATGCAGTCAATGGTATTGATGATTCAGTGGACAGGAGAGTACCTCAGATATGTCCCAAGGTTCATCCTAGCAGCTCATCTTCTCAAGAGATAGGAGATTCAAGTTCCCGTAGAGTGTCTGTTGAGAATCACATTGGTGAAGTAACTGCATCTGATTCTGATTCTGTTCCTCATGAGTCCAATTTACCAGCAACATTTCGGTCGTTGGGAGATGGATCTCTTCCGGAGGCAATACCTTCAGGTTTAGGATTCCTTGTTTCCAATAGGGACCGGAGCTGGGCAGATGGAAGTGTACTTCAGGTTGATGTGGTTACTATCTCTTCCAACATTATTTCAAGTAGCAATGCCGATGAAGGTAATCGGGAGGTCAGAAGGAACAGTAGAAGACTGTTTTGGGATGCTTTTTCAAGACGCAGTTCTAGAAGGAACAGTGATTCTCCCACCATTCTTTTGTCAACAGATGATACTGATGATTTAGGATCTCATGATAGATGGCTCCTTGATTTGAGTGGTGACTTTTTTGATGATGGTGTTGGAAGTGATCGTGGATATCTGGGCAGTAGAATTCACAGATTGAATGAACAACGACGGCATTCAAGATCTGAGGTGATTCTTGGAACTCTTTATTATATTCTCTCTATGGCTTCATTCTTTTGGAATTGTTTGAGCTTATGGTCAGTGTGGTGTAGTATTTTGAAACTATTCATTTCCATTATATTCTCATAAGTACACTTTTTACCTACACCTGATAATGTTTGTTGAAGTTTCTCATTATTATTATACATTCTCAATGTAGTTATTGAAACGGGCATATGTTGCTAGCTATATTTTGTGTACTGTCTAATCTTACTTCATGCTCCTTGGTAATTTTTATCAACTGCTCCTGCATAGCTCTTTGCAAATCAGGGAAAGACTGTAGTAGTTGTTGTAATGGGGCAGCTAAAGTGATATATGGTACTTTTAAATTTTACTTTTTTCTCATGAACTGCTTCTGCATAACTCTTTGCAGATCTGGGAAAGACTTCGTGGAAGCCTTGATGACAATGGCAGGCGAAATACCACTTGTCCATCAGGTCTTCACCAAGATGGTAGATGCTCATGTGAGTCACTCTCGATGAATGAAGAATCTAGTACTCGTGCAAGTATATCACGCATAGTCATGCTTGCTGAAGCTTTATTTGAGGTGATTTTCTTTTCTGAACTAGCTGATTGCCTGTAAAGGGACACTTTTTTTATTTGTTGTGTGGGGGTGGGGGGGGTTACTTTGCACCAGAAACTGAGGTGTAAGTGTAAGACCAAAATTTTTTACACTTCCCAATATGCCACCAGACCCTTTTTTAACGATTAACACTTAACACTTTATCAAGGTTTCTGCGGCCATAATTTTGGAGAAGATGGGTTGGGGTGTGTGGGCGTCTTTTGAAATATATTCCATCATATAAACTTAAGAATGTTTGGGGTTCTATAGGAATATTTCACTTTGTTTCAGGTAGCATTTGAAAACATAAATAGGTTAACTTTTGTTTCAAATTTGGATTTTGGTTTGTTCAAAAATGCTCCTGTTTCTGGTTGTGTTTGGTTCGATGTAAAATGTTTTCCAAGTGTAAAATATTTTCAGGTGAAAATATTTTTCAGAAAAGAAAATATTTTCAGGTGTTTGGTGGCATTTTAAAAAATACTTTGAAAAATATTTTTTAGTGTTTGGTTGTGTTCTTGAAAATACTATAGAAAACACATTTTCTACTTGTTGCTCACATTTTCTCAGCTTCCAAACAAATATATAATATCATTTCTCAATAGATAAACACAAAAGAAACAAAACTCAACAAAAAAATTCATCAAATCCGGTCAAATTGAGAGAAGAAGGAAGAGAGAGAGAGTGCGACTGGGTTCGATCTAGAGGCGGCGGAGGCAAGATTGCGTGGCGGAGGCGACTGGGTCACAGTGGTTTGCTTGACATGGGTAGAGAGAAAAAGGGTAGATCGGTGACATGGGTGGCAGAGGGAGGAAGAGAGAAACAGGGCAGATCGGCGGTGGAGTTGATCTTTGCTTGATCGGCGGTGAGAGGCATGGCCCAGACGGCGGTGGAGTTGATCTCAAGTTTAGGTGACAGGCCTCTCTCTCTAACAGTGGGTGGCTCTCTCTCACTCTCTCTCTCTCTCGGTTCGGGTTTTTTTTTTTTTTTTTTGTTTGTTTGTTTGTTTGTTTTATTTTTGTTGGAAATGGTTTGAAGGTAAAGTAGATCTGTAATCTATTTTGAACTTCAGCCAAGCTCATTTTATAGTCAACGGAAATGATTTTCCATTTGACCAAATTTTTCATGCGCAACCAAACACACGGCAGGGTGTAGATTGTTTTCCCAAATCCATTTTCAGCTGAAAAAAACGCAGCGTCTGTGATTTAGTATGTTAAATCAGCATTATTTGGGGACATTGGGAGATCCACCAAGTTAAAGATGAGGCCTAGGTTTGCTTCTTTGGTGGTTCAACAGTTCACTATCCTTCAACGCTAAATCTTCCCTATGATATTAAGTTTTCTTCTAGGTTTTTTAATTTGGTATTGTTGTCATTCTATTTTTTGTTCTGTTTTGAGTGTTTGTGTCCCTGTGCTAATCATGAATCGCATCTATTTGATTGCATATTAACTTGTTTACTGATCCCTTAGTTGTAAGAGATGGGATAGTTGTGAGATTTGGGTCCTCAGAGAATGTGAAATTCTTGCTCATGGCTACTTGGATAAAATTCTCCGTTTATCAATGATACTTGAACCAAACAGTGTCTCCTTCCCCCATAAATAAGCAGTGTGGTGTAAGGCCACAGTCGGATCCTGTGTTGGTTCTTGAGTTGTATTTTCCTATCCAAAATATTCTTATTTATTCTTTCAACTGTTGAAGTATCGGATCACAATAACATCTGTGGAATTCCACTGATTATATTGGTAACTTAATTTTGTTGTAATGTGTGATTTGCAGGTTTTGGATGAAATTCACCGTCAGCCTGTGTCACTTTCCCTATCTATGGTTTCACTTCCAGCCCCTGAATCAGTTGTTAACTCTTTTCCTCTCAAGAGTCACAAAAAGGTTGAGACAGCTGAGGGCAGTGAAGCAGAACAGTATGATTCTTGTCATATCACTGTCATTTATGATTATATATATATGTGTGTGTGTGTGTGTTTATTTATTAGTGAACTATCATGTGCATTGAGCATGCTTGTGTATGTGTTGGTAATGAGTTATATTTTGATAGGTGTTACATTTGCCTGGCTGAGTATGAGGAAGGGGACAAAATCCGAGTTCTTCCTTGTCACCATGAGTATCATATGTCATGTGTTGATAAGTGGCTTAAAGAGATACACGGGTATGTCATTGCCACTCTGTACTTCTTCCTTTATTGTCTTTTTTCTCTCCTATTCATATTATAATCCTTTTTTCCCCTGATGCATCTCTCTTTCTTTCTCCATTGGTGTTTTACAGAGTATGTCCACTTTGTAGAGGAGATGTTCGTGAGGGTTTGACTGAATCTTCTGTTTCTAACTCAGAAATCCCTTCCCTTTGATAGAATTGTACATACTGATGTAAATAGTGATAACCTCTCACACTGTCACGCATAAAATGTGTATTCAGTCTTTATATGTTGAACTGTATCACAATTTAATGTTACTTTTTCCTATTTCGTAGCTTCTGTTCCTCATGATCTGGTTTGTGCAACTTTTCATACCAGTTTAGAAATTGAGATTTTGCTGCTCGGCCCTTTAGCTTCTTCATTGTTATACCTTCTATTAAATGTTTATAAATATATTCAGCAAAAAAAAAAAAAAAAAAAAAAAGTTTATAAATATGATTAATCTAACCTTCCCAGGCCCGTGCATGATGTTGACTCAGCTGCAAGGTTCTTGCATGTATTGCCATGGTTTTTAGTAATGTCATGTTGTAGTTTCCTACTTGAATGTCCAGAAATGATCACTGTAATGGAAGATGCACCTTTACATATTTTTGAATGGGACTTGGGAGGGAGAGGACAGGAGAGTGAATTTGAATTAAAAAAGAAATGTTTCTTGGGGATGCTATTTACAGAATTATTACTGGATTGTGAATACGACCTCTCAGAGCAGGTTGTGATCTTTAAATAAGGGAGACTTTCTAAAGGATATTTTAAACAGAGTATGTCAAGGTGGACCGGTGATATGCTGTGAAAGCATATGGAACAAATTGAATTTTTTGCCGTATGGGTTTTCAGCTGCGAAGGCAAAGGTCGTTTTTCTTGAACTAATTGGTGGTTAGCCTCATATTGGGTGAAAAAACGGCTGTTCTTACCGTTGTTTTGGAGGAGGCTTTTGGTGGAGGTTCTAAGGGTGGAGTAGAAAAGAACTAGGAGAGAGAGAGAGAGAGAGTGAGTCTAACTCAATATTTTGAGTGTTAGGAAAGCTAAGATATGATAAGACTAACTCTACTTCACTAGAACTCAAGAGAAGAGAAGAGATGGTGTTTTTGTGTGTTTTGGAATGGAGGAGAGGTGGAGTTTATATAGTAGTAGTGGAAAAAATATGAATGAAATGACATTTAATGAGGGTTGACAAAGGATCAAAGAGAATCATGAACCTAAACCTTATTTCAGTATTTAGAAAAAACTGGTGCATTAAATTTGGAGGTTGGTGGGAGTGATGAGCAATTCAAATGTCTAAAACCTCAATTTTTTCTGTAGCTCCTGTAACAGTTTTTAGAGCTAACTTCGAAAAATCATATCATTTCCAATTTTGATTGGAATTGTCTTATTCTTGTGTTCAAATTGAAGCTCCAGATGTCTAGTTTATGGAAAAATTAACTTCACTCACAAATAGGGGTGTCAATTCGGGTTAGCGTGTCGGGTTCGTGTCGTGTCAAGGTAGGGGTATTCGGCTAAATGGCTCAACCCTAACCCGACCCATTTAATAATCGTGTCATGATCCTTCAACCCTAACCCGACCTGTTAATAAAGCGGGTTAACCTGACACAATACATTTGACACGCTTAATAAACGAGTCGTGTTGGGTTAACACGAATGTAACACAACCCATTTCAACCTACATAATATTAAATATAACATCCATCTAGAAATAATTTTTTTTACATCCCAAAAAGCAGTGCATACACTTCTAGTCTTCAACTCACATTCAAAATAATATAGTTCAATAAAAATATAACATTCATCTAGAAAATAAGTTCTTTACATTCCAAAAGAAGTGCATACATTTCAACACAAATTCAAAATAACTAAGTTTAACAAAAATAAAATAACATAGTTCAAAAAAAATATATAATATCCTTGAAACTCGTCAAATGTTAAGTATCAATATTGAAAGAATTTGAGTAAACAGTAGACTAATCCTGACTATGACCACGATTATCATCCATAGATTCTTTGTTGATGTCCAAATTCATAACATCTTCCACAAGCTCATCCAATTTTATTTGTGCAAGTTCTATGCCAAAAAAAGAAAAAGAAAAAAAAAGTATTAGTAGTTCTAGGGTCTGTAAAGTTTCAATTTCCAATTATATACCTTATAAATTTTTGTAATTACTCATATTTATTTTTAAATTTAAAATATATGTTGGATATAAAAGGTATTTGACAAATTTAAATAAAATAAATATTTATTTGTTAAATGAGTTAGTCGGGTTATGTTAAGTGGGTCATTTCGGGTTGACACAAATAAATTGACGTATCAAACGTGTCTATTGCGGGTTGACCCGCTTATGACATGTTTCTTATCGTGTTGCTTTCGAGTCGACCCGTTTATGACCTAAACCCATTAAGGTCCAACCCTAACCCGAAAAAACCCGTGTCGGGTTCGTGTCGTGTTCGCGGGTTGGGTCGAACATTGACAACCCTACTCACAAATTTAAAATATTCTGAAAGATATTAATGAAATGGTGAGCAGAAGTCATTTGTTGGAAAATAATTTCAGCATAATTAACATTAATAAACCAAAAATTAATTTCCAATTAACATTAATAGTCTCCAATTACTTTCATTTCAAATTTAATTAGTCCCAAATTTATCCCGATTAAAAAAGATAATTACACAAATTATTCATTGAATAATCAATGTTTGATTATCTAATTAATTGAGTGTGTGCAACCTTATCATAAGCTGTAGTCCCAGCCAATCAAATTATGACATGTCCTTAATTTCAAAGTGATTATAATTATATCCATTTGGAATCAATTATTCATAATCATATATAGTTAGACTCAATTTGCGATAGTACATTTTGGCCATTAAAACTTGAGTTGATGATAACTTTCGATCTGATAGTTCGATTAAGGATTATGACTAGTCAATTTGATCGTTACAACATCAACATCATTTTGATGAAACAAAATTAAGGATCTAATTGTCAAAATTAAGATGACTATTTCCAAGGTGAAATTACTGTTTTACCCTTTATGTGACGTTAAATGCAGGTTGCAAAATGGAGTGTCAACAAGAAGAAACCATAAATGTGGATTTGATCGTTAGGAGTTAAGAATTATTTAATTTTTATTGATTATACACACACACACACTTGTGAATAATTTGTTAAATATAAAAAAATAGTATATGTTAAATCATGTTATAAACATTAAAAAAAAACCATTATAAACATATTTTATGTGTTTATATATGTTTTATTTATTTAATTTCTTTGTGTATATTTTGCTTCCCCACCCCCCCCCCCCCCCCAAAAAAAAAGAAGAAATTTTGTAGTTTCGTCATTTGCTCAAAGGCGTGCCATGGACATTGTTGATGCCCACTTTGGCAAGGAGACCCAATAATAGGAAGAAGCCCAACAATATGGGAGGGAATAAAGAAGAAAGAATTAGCAAATTGAGAAGAAAACCATTAAGCTCGAATGACATGAATAATGATCCATAGGCTTGTAAAATAGTGAAAGGGCCTCAAAGAAAGCAAGCGGGCCCAAAAGAGTCCAAAGAAAGAAGTAGTAAATCTATGAGCATTATGAGAAATGAAAGCAAGCAAAAATGGACCGAAGGAGCCCAAAGGAAGGAACTAAGCAAATGGGGTTGGTGGAAAAGCCTATAAACCCCGAAAGTAAAGGATATGGTAATTTGGGTCAAGGAAGCCCAAAAGACTTAGCAAAAGCCCATGGGAATCAAGGATTGGAATGGGCCGAAAATGCCCGAGGAAATGAAACGGGTCAAGGATGCCCAAAGGAATAAAATGGACCAAGGAAGCCTCAAAGGGATGAAATGGGCTAAGGAAGCCTAAAACAGCGTGAGTATAATCCCAACGATAGCATTGGGCAAGCAGAAGGAAAGTGTACAGCAGGCCTAAAAGAGAGCTAGCAAGTACAAGTCAAATGATAACATGGTAGAAACAACGGGGCGACATGGCAATGGTGTCAACCGACACACAAAGAGGGTAAGGGTTGGATTGAAGAAGGAAAGGCCCATGCCCAAGCAAGACCCAGCTTAGGGAGGAGGCAAGATATAAAGAATGAAAATCTAGTGACTCATCCAAGCCACAAAAGGTCAAGAATGAGTAACATAACATGTAGCGAAGATCAGACAAGCCCCTAGGTCATGGCAAAGCATGAACAACAGACAAGCCATGGACAAACATGGAATTGGAGCACGCAGAAGGCTCAAGCACCACCCACTTGTACCCAGCCAATACAGGAGTGGTGGGTCATGGGTTAGAAGTAAGAGAGGGTATGGTCTGGCAGTGGGGAGAAGGGGGAAGCCTATTTTGGGGTTCTCGCTTAAGCTCTTTTGGGGGAAATGTCCTGCTGGGATGACATTCCACCCAAAAGAGGGAAAGATGAGTTGAAACCACTAGGTGCATGCCATAGGGGTTAGTAAGAGAGAATGCCCACCCTTATCTGGTTGAGAATGCCACGGAGAGCAAGAAAACAAAATAAAACTCTTTTTTCTGGGAATGAAATGTGGCACGACCATCATAGGTAATTGGTGACGGTTGGGTAGCCGACAGACTAGTGGGTGGTCTGGGAAGGATACCTATATTAGGACAAAAGCAATTAAGGGGTAAAACAGTAAAAACCCGTCATGACAGGCAGTATAAAATGGGTCTTAGCTGTGCATAGTAGGAACAACGGAGGAGAATAGAAGAAGGGGGAAGGAAAACAGGAGAGATAAAACAAGAGAAAAACAAGTAAGAAAAGGAGTGAAAGATAAGAGAGAAAATAGGAAACTTAGAAAAGGAAAAAGGAATCAGAAAGGAAAAACAAAGAGTGAGCAAAAGTGTGATGGTGGGCACGGACCAATAGGCTATTCCCTTCTCTCCCTCTAATAGCCTGCTCTATAGTGAGGATTAAGGAATTTGAGGCTAAGCCATCTAGACCCATTCTCTCAAAGTGGGCAATTTCTGTGGCAGGACTTTCCTGTGAGATTGTCCACATTGAAGAGTGGTTCCCTTCCTGGACTTGACTCTGTTTAGAAATCAAGCATGGCAGACTAATCATTCTTCCTTTTATTGATTAAGTATTAGTATTATTTCATTTTCTTTTTTATTGTTGTTATTAACTCATTTCTGCTGCATTTATATCATTGTATTATTTCCTCTTTTAGTAAGAAAATGATTTAGTTTTTTTTTTTTTTTTGGCTTATAGTAAGCATATTCTTCTTATTTTTGTCATATTACACCTGCCTGCCATAACTCTTTTTGTAACAACATCCTCCGCCTTGGGCACGTGTCCAAGGTCCCAGCAAAGGGGTTTTAGCTTATGCACAAGTTGGCTAGGGGTGTGTTGCAGTCAAGCCAGTCCTAACTCTCCTACCCCAGAACCATTCGGCTGTAACGCGGCAAGAGACAGTGCAGCCTAGAGTTGCAAAAAAGGCCCACCACAGACATTATTTGTAGGTTTAGCAACGTGAAACAATAATGTGAATAAGGTCCTATTCTTATAGGATTCACTTCACATTAAGATAAATCAAAATCTTTCTATAAAAGAAAAAAAAGTCAAAATCCGGTAACGCCTGAACCTACATTACATACATGTATTTATCTATATATGATTTTTTTACGTTAATATTGTCAATAATAATTTTAAACAAAAAAAAATCATTGTAATTTATATATATCATTAATAATAAGTGTTTAGCATATCACCCATGCACTTTTTTTGTGTGAAAAAAAAAAACCATGTCTTAGCACAAAAAATTAATTATTTTTTTAATAATTTTTTTCTCTTCTAATTTTTTTTTCCTCTTGAGCTATATAAAGTAATTTTCCACTAAACTAGCAATATTTAAATTTTAAAAAAGTGAAAATTAGTGGGCTTTTCTAAGTACAAGTATACAACGGCCCAGAGGTGGAGACACTGATTTTAGTTGAGAATACAACTTCGAATTCCTACAGAATTCAGTGAACAATATTAGAGTCTGAAACTTGTTATGAATTTCCACCAAGGCACTAACCGTGACTCCACAATTCCTAATTTGGTAATCCCCATAGAACTCGGTTTTTAACAAAGGTTAAGGTTAAACCTCAAAACTATTCTTATAAATACATACCGCCACGTACTCCCCAACACCAAAACTACTCTTGCTTTTGTTTTGTTTTGTTGTTTCCTTTGTTTCTATTTAGTCAATAACATGGCAGAGCAAGTATCAACATCCATGGATTCCCCGAATGAGAAGAAGAAGAAGAAGGCTCCCTGTAAAAACACTTTCAATTTTATAGACAAAACTCTCTCAATCTCACAGTTACTCTATCAATCAAACTAGGTAGAAAAAACAAAGAGAGAAAATAGACTGAATAATATCAAGTATTATTATCAACAAAGAGTACAATACAATCTATGAATACAAGAGAATATATATATATATATATAGAGAGAGAGAGAGATATATATACAGTAACTTACAAAATATACAGTAACTTACAAACACTTACGATCGAGCTCAAATGGCTCTGATACCAAATGGGGGTAAGCTACTAATTACAGAGGGGGAGCGTGCCGATCTGGGCAGACTCAGTGTGGAAGTGTAAATAGGTTACAAATGTAGTTCTGGTACATTGGTAAACTAGGGGAGAAGAGGAGGGAGACATGCTGGTTTTACAAAGTATTTCTGAATACAATGTGAAACTGAGCTTCTGAGGTATTCCTAAGAATTAAGCCTGCTGAAGACTGATGCCAAAGGTCCCTTTTATAGTTGAGGAGAGCTTTGGATAAGATCAGGAGACTGCTGAAATCACGGAGAGTAATTTGCTTTTACTGAAGGTAGATTCTTTTCCACCGAAAGCAAACAGTGTTTTCCATGATTCTGTCTGGGGTACTGTAGAATGAACAGTGACTGGTCACTGTTTATGAACAGTGATTTGTCCCCTTGCTTTTCTGGAATAGTGACTCTGCATAGTGTTATGGACTGTGCAGTGAATAGTGATTTGTCTGCATGCAGGTACTGTTCTGAATAGTAACCGGTTCTTTGCAGAGGTGAATTCTGAGCTTCCGGAGGCTGTTCTGGAGCGTCTGGGAATTACATACTAATCACTGTCCAGATTATAACCATCATAAGGATCTTGTGAATCCTGGAATGGGTCAATCGGGACACGGTTGCACGAGGCTTCAGAAGAGGCAGGAGAATTCTTTTCTTCTGACTCTAATTGTGCAGATTGAAGGAGTAGCTGTTGGGCAAGATCTTTGAGTTCCCTGCTTGATTTCCCGGAAAGTACTGAATCAAGGCTGGACTGTGATCTTGTGCAATGAGCTATTGGTTTCTGGACTGGAAGAGGAAATTCTTTATACATTTTGGTGATAGCATCAGTTGGTCTAAACTTATCCCACCATTTTGTAAAGAATTCCCTATCGAGCAGATTTTGGTTTATAGCATAATTCCACAAGCAAATCCAGTGGATCTTGTATCGAGCTGTCATATGCAAGATGGCTGGAAACTGTGAAGAATGCTTATCAGTCTGGAATTTGGAACCGAAATATCTTAGTGCATCCTGAAGAGGTTCTGGGAAGTTTTGAGGAGTTGATCCAAACATTTCCCACCATTTGAGGAACCACGAAGGTATCTGTCCCTTGAAGTTTTTGTCAAACTGAATGAACCATGAGTGATCATAGGTCTCAGTTTGGAAGAATAATACCTTTTCAAAAGCATCCATGTAATCATAGTAATTGTACAGGGGTTCTGAGCCCTTGAGTACTGTAAGTGTTCTGAGAGTGGAGGGATGTCCCCAATCTTTGCAGCTTACAAAACTCTGTATTGTGAACTTGTGATACAGGACAACTAAGGGATTATCTCTGTCTCTGATGTCTTCTATTCTGGCAGACTTTTCTTGTGTGAGAATGCCTTTATAGAATCTGATGCTCTTTTCTGGGCTTTTGGGAAGGAAATGCCATTCAGGGGGTAAAACTTCCATTGCTAGTGCCAGTGGATCCGTTACATGGGCCAGGTGTGGCTCAATATAAGAGATATGCTGAACAAAAGGTTTCTTGATATAAGAAGCTCTGCCTGTTCTAGGAGGGAGAGTATAAGAAGATTGCTTAGACACGATCGGACCAAAGGGTTCTTCAACTTTGTATGGAGCTAAAACTGATTTGGGAGGAAGTGTGGCTAAAGCAGAACTGTAACTGTGTTGTCCTTGGGGCCTTTGGTAATTTGGTTTTGGGATTGTGGAGACCAAATAACGATTGGCTACAATGGATGGTGACACAGGTGAAACTTTGGGTGAACTGGAGAAAGGTACTAAAGGGCCAGGGTTCTGTGCCTGACTAGTACTCCTAGTGGTTTGTTGTTTAGGCATTTTTGGGGGTTGGGATTGTACGGGTTTCTTCCCGGACATTTTGTTCTGGACTCTGCAAAAATTCACGGGTCAAGAAGTCAGGGATACTGTTTTGAGTCCCTGCTATGAATTCAATGTCAAAATCGAAAACTGAAAGAATAGCTTGCCAACGTGCAAAAATTTGTTTTGATGCAATGTTTTGAACATCTTTTTCTAAAACATGTTTTGCAGATTTACAGTCAATTCTTAATAAAAACTTTTGATTCAAAAGATCACTTTGAAATTTTGAAATGCATAGTACTACAGATAAAATTTCTTTTTTAATAGTACTGTAATTAAGTTGAGTGGGAGTCCAAATTCCTGAATGAAAACAGACAATTTGTTCTGGGGAAGTGAGACTAGCACGCTGAAGGAGAATGCCGCCATAACCAATGTTAGAGGCATCAGTCTGTACTACTTTGAAGGAATTTTCAGAGGGGATTCCAAGGCAAGGAAGTGTCTTGACAAATTTCTTGATTTGTTGAACAACCAGTGTATGAGTGGGTGTCCAAGGAGGAGGATTGGCTCGGAGTCTATCAAAAAGAGGCTTGCATTGTTGCCTAAGGTTTTGATAGAAATCAGAAATGTAGTTGAGGGATCCTAAGAACCTTTGAAGCTGGGTCTTTTCTAGGATCTCATCTGGAAACTTTTCTGCAAACTGTATAGCCCTGTCTATGGGTTTGATGACGCCATGTTTTATATCAAAACCTAAGAACCTGACATTTGTTTGGAAAAGCTTAATCTTTGGGGCCGAGACAACAAGACCATTTTTCTTGATGGTTTGGAAGAACGTTCTAAGATGCTTCCAATGTTTGTCTAGGGATTCAGAGAAGATGAGTACATCATCAATGTACACAATTGTATGACTGGAGAATGGATTAAAAATCTCATTCATGATGTTTTGGAATTCAGAAGGTGCATTTTTGAGACCAAAGGGCATCACATTCCATTCGTAATGGCCAAAGGGTGTGGTAAAGGCTGTCTTGTACCTATCAGACTCACTGATTTGTATCTGCCAAAAACCACTCTTCATGTCAAACTTACTGAAGACCACTACTTTACTAAGCCTGTTAACTAAGTCTCTTTTGTTGGGGATTGGGTACCTAATCCACTCTAAGACTTTGTTAAGGGGTTTGTAATTTATGACAAGTCGAGGAACACCTCTTTCAATCTCAGCATTTTTTTGGACATAAAAGGCTGGGCAAGACCATGGTGACCTAGAGTTTCTAATGATGCCTTTTCTAAGGAGATCCTCGATTTCTGCCTTACATGTATCCATGAGGTTCTGGCTCATTTGGATGGGTCTAGCTTTGGTTGGGATGTCCTTTTCATGGAAATCTTTGACATAAGGTAGTGCAACTTCGTGCCTTTTCCTATGCCAAAAGGCTGTGGGAAGATCAGAGCAAACCTTATGCTTGAGTTCTTCTTCAAATTCTCTAATGTTGGATTGGAAACTCTTGCAGGCTAATTGCTCATCAACTCTCTTGTAACTTAGTTCATTGCTAAGGTACTTAAGATGTTGGGTTTTGGCTTTTATAAGGTTAAGGGTCTTGGAGATAGAAACCTCATGGAGACTATTGATGTCTTTAGGTTCGGGTCTCCTAAGAAACTTAAACTTGACTGGTTGGCCAAAAGGATGGGTAGTGATTCCTTCACTATCCGTGGTGAAAGGATATAACAGGCACATGAATGGGTTTCCTAAGATGACCCTATCTGTCATATTCTTAACAAGAACAAAGGTGGTTTTAAAACATGCATTGTCTTGGCAAACATGTGCTTTTGGGATTTTAAATTCAATATGCATTTTCCCACCACTTGCGGAGGTTAACCTTTCTCTGGTTTTCCGGAAGTATTTAGAGGGAATGATTCCTTCTTGAATGCAGTTGAGATCGGCGCCTGAGTCTATTAAGGCAACTACCTCGAATTGAAAATCCTTGCTTATGACAATCCTGACTTTGGAATGCCATTTCTGGAAGTTAATTCTACTGATGGTTTGCAAGAACGATCCATTGGATGATTCTGGTTTCATATTTGCAGTAGGATTAATAGTATCATCTATTTCTCCATCAGAAGGGTTCTGTAATGAGATTTTGTCCTCATTGCCCTGGTGAGAAGTGTACTCTAGGTTTTTGACCCTTTGATCCATGAGACCATGATCAACCTTGAGGATGATTAATTCTTGCCTAAGGGTTATAACCTCAGACTTGGTATCCTTAATCTCTTTTTGGAGATCTTGGGTAGTTATCTCTTTCTTGGATTTGGTAAATCTGTTGTAGATTTTTTCCAAGTCAACCTTGGGTTCCTGGTGCCTAGGTTCAGATGTACTGGCTTCTTTGACTAGGGTTTTGTGGAACTCACTAAGTCTTCGAGATTTCTCTTAAGGGTCCTTGATCTGTTTTATGAGATCTAGGAGAAGTCCTTCTTGCTTAGAAAGAACTTCGATAGTGTTGACTCTGCAACAACTATCTGTGCATGGTATAACTTCATCTGGACTACTAAAGGTGCTATCTGAGACTCTAGGAGAGGATGAATCTTGGTAGATCTGACAGATTTCTCGGTCGATAGAACTATTTGGAGACATACTTTCTGGATGGTCAAGTTCTAAGGCTTTGGAAATATCTTCAGATACTAAGGAATGGGTAGGGGATTTGCCTGGACATTCTTTCTTGAAATGTCCTTTCTTTCCACACTTAAAGCATTTTCCTTTTGCTTTAGGTTTGAGAGTTTCCATAGGATTGGGGTTCTTTTTGTTATAGAAGCCTCTGGCTAACAGCTTTTGTCTTCTATATTCTCTGGAAACAATCCTTTCTCTGTGGAAATCTTTAAAGGCTGGGTTTCCTCTAAATTTGGATTTCCATTTCCTAGGAGGGAGTGGAGTTGTATTACCAAGCTGGTCGTCTAGTGGTTCTTTTTCCTTCTCACTTTCTGACGAGGGTTCATTAGAACTGCTAGAGGATATGTGGGCTTCTAAGACATTTACTTCTGGAGAGATTGGTTCCCCTACTTTCTGCACTAAATGCCTAACCTCAGCTGGTGGAATGGATTTTGTTGGGGTTTTGGTTTTGGCATGGTTCTTTTTATGCCATTGGAAATGTTTCTCAAAGTATTCAAAGAAAGGATAATCTGCTTTTACCGTTCTCATGAATAACTTCCATTTCTCCAAAACTTCAACTTTTTGTTCTCTGGTATGGTTGGCTCGATAGGCTTCTCTTTTAACTCTGTTCTTTTCAGAATTAAATTCCTTTTCAAGCATGTCCATATCAGGGATGAATTCCTTCGTCAATACTAGGAGCTGATAGTCGTATTCAGTTTCCTGCTGAATAGGATTTTTGAAATCAGATCCTGATGGTGAAGGAGGCTTGAGACTATCTTGACTAGTGCTGTCATCTTCTTCTTGATCAGCCATTGAGTCTTGTTTGGCTGTGTAACAAGGGGTGCTAACCTGAGAGTGGTCTTTGACTCCTTGGAACAGTGGACCTAAGTCTCTTCTAGAGGTAGGAGCTCGTGTTCTAGACGAACTACTATACTGGGATGCAGGTCTATCTCTTAGAAGGATAGTTGGCTGCCTAAGGGGTTGGCGTAGATCTATTGATCTAGACCTGTGATGTAGATCTATGGGA
The DNA here is from genome assembly GCF_932294415.1 of Quercus robur. Classification (NCBI taxonomy): domain Eukaryota; kingdom Viridiplantae; phylum Streptophyta; class Magnoliopsida; order Fagales; family Fagaceae; genus Quercus; species Quercus robur. The sequence goes on from NC_065535.1 coordinate 85,674,715, forward strand.
GATCTGGGTGTCTCATAGTCTAATGGTGATCTAAACCTAGACTGATCAAAGCTTAATCTAACCGTTCCATCGGCTAGTTGCTGGATGATATCTAGATCTGGATTCCTAACAGGGTTCTAGACCTGTAGAGGATAATTCTCATTTTGTAAAGTCCATTGTGCTGGGAATGTTATTTCAGACCATTTCAGGGTTTTAGGTACCTGAACAATGGATCTAACATCCGAGGTTTGGATAAGAGTAGTTTCACCTGGCTTTCTCTTATCGAATGCTTGAATGGACATATTGGTTCTCATGCACTTATAATACACCCTGTATATAAGAGCAATCTGTCTGGTGCCATGTAACACAAGGTTTCCATGGGTTTTAATATTGAGAGTGTGGACCTTCAAGATGTGAGGGTCGTCAAGTGCGACTGTGAGGTTTGAGTAACAATCGAAGTGAACTGGACCATTACTCAAACTGGATTCTATGGTTCCTAGGAGACTATCATTAAACCTGATGAGGCGAGTGTCTCTAAGGGCCATAAGGATTGAGTTGTTCAACCCTTCTCTGATCAATGGTTTTACTCCAACTTGGACAAGTCCTATATGGAGGAATTTATGATCTTTTTCCCTGTGAACTTTCACGGCTGCAGGGGACAACAAATAACAGGTTTCATATTCCTTGTTAATGCTGTAGACTTGTTCTATAGTCCTAACATGGTAGTCCGTTCTGAAAGACTTTTTCAAGGACCATGAAGATGACTTATAGACTTAGGTTGTGGGAACTTTGGGTATGTTCCAATCTCCTAACTTCTGATCTAGATCTGAAAGCTGGTACGACTCTGAGTTGATTGTTCCATCTTCTTGTGGAATGTCAGGAGGGTTTGTACTGCTAGATCTAATGGAAGTGGAAGAGTCACTCCTTCTAAGCATCCTATTTATCATTCTGGATTAAAAGCCTAAGAAATCAATTACAACCTAGACTACCTTTATCTTCCAATTTCTGGATCTAACCTTAGATCTGAAACAGGGAGTGTATGGCTACCTTCCTATGATATGCTACCACTTATGGCTGTTTCCGGATGCCGTCTGCGACTCTTGCTACTACTTATCGCTGTCGTTTATGTGAACTTTCCCTTACACGTTCCCTCAAACGCCTAACGCTCTCCTGGCTCACGGCTAACGGGGCTTGTTTCTCGATTTCTGTTCACGGCAACTTCAGGCTTATCGAGTAACAAAATCACACAGAACTGGACTTCTACCTAGACTTATCGGGTAACATGTCCTCATAGAAACTGGTTTAGTACACATCTGTAAAAAATTGTGGGAAAGAAACAAAGACAAGAAGAAGAGGATATCTGGGAAGCAAAGGATTAGCTTAAACAGATAAACACAAAATAATAAACAGTTTGAATGAACGGGAGGCTCAGCCTACCACCAAAAGAAAGAACAGTATGAACAAACTGATATGAAGTAGTAGATGAAAAATGCAACATATTGGAGTGGAAGTGCTATCAGAAAATAGATGTAAAACAAAATAATATTTGTTAGAGATAACATACTTCAAAGTAATGTATAACCACAAAATAATGGATAACTATGGCGGTATCACCGGCCAACTTGATTGAAAATCAAAATATACAGTAACTTACAAACACTTACGATCGAGCTATATATATATATATATATATATATATATAGATAGATAGATACATTAGATAATGGAAGAAGAGAGAAGCTTGGGAAATATGGAGTTTGTTACAATTGACTTTCAACCACTTCACACGTGCAATAACAGAACACCACACGTGAGATAACAAAATGCTTCAATAACTGATAATTCAAGCACCACAGAAACAACATTGTTAGGATTAATGAGAAACGATGATGTTTGGCTTTAGACGTGTTTTATATTTAACCACTCTGACAGATGGCACTGTTTTGGGTTTGGGAGTAGCTGTTGGAACAATGCCTTCTTCTTCTTCATGATTTGAATATTCTGAACTAAAGCTTTCATCCCCCCTCAAACGAATGGGAAATTTCCACATGAGTTTGGAAGTAAGCCAATTAAACCTGGGAGAAGGAAGACCCTTGGTAAACAAATTAGCAAGTTGATCATGAGTGGAGATGAATTTAACCAACAAATCACGCTTGAGGACTTTCTCACGAACAAAGTGATAATCAACCTCAATGTGCTTGGTCCGAGCATGAAACATAGGGTTGGAAGCAATGGCCAAAGCACTAACATTATCACACCAAAGAAGAGGAAGTTGAGGAAGGAAAATTCCAAAATCATGAAGAAGCATCCTAATCAAATACAATTCAGCGGCAATGGAAGCTAAAGCACGATACTCAGCTTCTGTGGATGAACGAGACACAATGCATTGCTTCTTTGCAGACCAAGTGATGGGAGAATTCCCAAGAAACACAACAATACTAGTAATAGAATGCCTGTCTATAGGATCCCCAGCCCAATTTGCATCACTATAAGCAGATAAAGAAATTGGGCCTGGAGTTAAGGCAATACCATAATGAAGAGTGCCTTGGAGATATCTGAGGATCCGTTTAGCCACTTGAAGATGATTATGAGTAGGACTGCTCATATATTGACAAGCCTGTTGAACAGCAAATGAGAGGCCTAGTTTGGTGAAAGTAAGATATTGCAAAGCCCTAACCAAGCTTCTATAGGACTTAGGATTAGATAAGAGAGGACTATCATTAGGAAGGAGATGATGATTAGGTGAGCATGGTGTTTTACAAGGCTTGCAGTCAGTCATGCCAAATTTCTGAAGCAAATTAGAAGCATATTTGGTCAAATGTACAAATAGACTAGTAGAGGTATAATCAATTTGAAGACCGAGGAAATAATGAAGCAATCCAAGATCCTTGAGATTAAAATCAGTGCCAACAGCTTGATGATACTAGAAATTAAAGCAGAATTGTTACCTGTGATGGTAATATCATCTACATAGAGCAACATATACACAATGAAAGACTGATGCCTCAAGATGAACAGATTACCATCAGCAACTGAAGCATAGAACCCAACATGAAGTAACTGAGAAGTAAACCTTTCAAACCAAGCCCTAGGAGCTTGTTTGAGACCAAAAAGAGCCTTATGAAGAAGGCAGACATGTTTAGGAAAAGCAAGATCAACATAACCTTGAGGCTGAGCTATATAGACCTTTTCCTTAAGAAGGCCATGGAGAAGGGCATTACTAACATCCAATTGCCTCAATTTCCAACCATGTTGCACAGCCAAAGCAAGAAGTCTAACAGTAGAAGGCTTGACAACAGGACTAAAAATCTCATCACTATGCCTTTTAAGCTTATAAACCCATTTATAGGTAACAACATTCTTATGAGAAGGAAGAGGAACCAAAGACCAGGTGTGTTGTTTCTGTAATGAATGAAATTCAGCATCCATGGAAGCCACCCATTGAGGATGTTTAGAATCAATGGCAAATAAAGGAGGTTTTGTCACAGTGTAATCACATTGGACCTACATAACTTTAGGCTTATAGATGCCATGCCTAGACCTTGTAATCATAGGATGGAAATTATTTGAAGAAGGAACAAGAGCAGTAGACACATGATCAGAAGAAGAGGAGGAAGGAAGTATAGGATTTGCAAGGACAGGTAAGGAAGATGGAGGTGGAATATCCACTGAGGAAAGAGTGTTAATAGGAGGAGGAACAACAGGAATAGGACAAGAAGAAGAAAGAAAGGAAGGAAGAAGAGAAGAGACTAAATCAGAATCTGAAGGAAAGGAAGGAGTATTAGGAGCAATAGATGGAGAGGTCACTGAAGGAAGATTAGGAGACTTAGATTGAGGAAACCAAGTAGACAAAGATGAAGAAAAAGGAATACGAGGATTGATAAGATGAGAATCATGAGCAAAAGGAAAAAAAGTCTCATTAAACAGAACATAACAAGCAATATAGATTTTGTTAGAGGTAGGATTAAGGCAGATATACCCTTTAGACAGAAGAGGGTAACCAAGAAAAACACAAGGTTTAGACCTAGGTTGTAATTTGTTCTTGTTAAAAAGGCCTAAGAAAATGATAGTAGGCATACCCAAAAGCCTTAAGAGCATGAAGATGTGGTGGTTAGAGAACAATTTCTCCCAAGGAGAATGAAAACCTAACACTGAAGAAGGTAGTCTGTTAATAAGGTAGGTAGCAATAGTAAAAGCATAAGACCATAAATTAAGAGGAAGATGAGATTGGTAAAGAAGAGCAAGGCCTTTTTCAACAACATGCCTGTGTTTCCTCTCAGAAACACCATTCTGCTTAGGAGTACGAGGACATGAGGTTTGATGAAGAATACCATTGACAGAACAGAATGATTGAAACTCAACATTAGTGTATTCAGAACCATTGTCAGTCCTTAGAATTTTAAGCTTAGAATTATGTTGAGTTTCAACCATAGACTTGAAATGCTTAAACATAGATAGAACTTCACTCTTATGCTTAAGTAAAAACAACCAAGTGAAATGATTGTAGTCATCAACAAAGATCACATAGTAATTAAATCCAAGCAAAGAAGTAATGGGAGAAGGACCCCAAACATCACTGTGCATGATTTCAAGAACTGAAGTAGTTACAAGTGGAGTTTTATTCAAATGAAATCTATGCATCTTAGCACTTAGACAATATTCACAAGAGGAACAAACCTCATTCATGGACAAAGAAAGAGATGTAAATACATTATTGAGAGCTGAATATGGAATTCTAGAACTTCGATGCCCAAGGTTGTGATGCCAAAGCAAAAGATGTTGTGGTTTGACAGACACAAAAGCAGAAGTCTTGAAGTGACTTAAGGAAGGAAGTGAAGACAAGTCAGAGATAGATGGAATGGGATAGACCCCATCTTTACTCAACCCTGTGTAGAGGATCTTCCCCATGGGCAAATCCTGAATTAAGAACTTATTGGCATCAAATTAACAAAAAGCATTATTTTGGAGACAAAGTTTATGAACAGACAAAAGATTAGAAGCAAGGTTAGGCACTCTTAGAATATTATCAATCCTAAAATTATGAGTTAAGGTTTGAAGCTCACCATTGCCAATGTGAGTGACTGGCAGTTCTTGGCCATTACCAACTGTGATAGTCTCATTTCCTTGGACTGGTTGTTGATGAATAGAGAGCTGTGACAAATTTGGGGTCACATGATCAGAACAACCCATGTCTATAAGCCAAGAGTTGGAAGCTTGAACCTAAGCAGCATTGGCCACCATGGAAGCAAGCTTAGCAAGTGCATGCCTTCCTTGATAAGCAAAATCCATGAGATGGTAACAATCAAGAGTTGAATGACCACTCTTTCCACAAATCTAATAGATTGGCCCACTAGATTGACCTTGATTGCTGGAAGGCTTAGCTTGATTAAAAGTCTGAAATTGAGAAGAAAAGCGTGGATTGCTTGGGTTGAAGTTCTGAAACTGAGAACTAGAATTGGAATAACTGCCTCCACCATAGTTAGAACTCATACCTCCAAAATTATTACCATTTCCACGAGCACCTCTACCTCTTTGATTGTGATTTCTGTCTCCTCTTCCTCATGGAAAACCTTGAGAGTGGAAATTTGCAACCATAGCCATAGAAGATGGATCAACACTATTGGATCTCTTTTTAATAACTCTCTCTTCAGCATTAAGCAATGCATTCAACTCTTCCACTAACAACACATCACTTCTAGTTCTTATAGCCGAGCTAAAAGCATCATATTCAGAGGGAAGACCATCAAGAATAATGTGAAGAAGCTCCTCATCATCCACAAACACAGAAACAACAGCTACTCTCTCATGAGCTTGCTTAATCTTCTAAAAATAACCATCAATAGAATCAACCCCTTTCTTGATTGCATTCAATTCATTATGCAGACTCATAACATGAGACCTTGAGACTGAAGCAAATCTCTTCTCTAACACTCTCCAAACTCCTCTAGTAGATTTTTACCCAACTGTGAGAGCAAGAATCGCAGGAGAGAGTGCTGAATTTAGAAAAGTAAACATAGCATGCTCACGATTTTTCCAAGCTATGAATGTTGGACTAATTTCAGTAGTGAAATTCCCAGATGAATCCTTTAGAAATCTATCTGGATGGGTAATTGAATCGTCAAGGACATCAATCATTGAATAGGTATCAAGAATTACCTCAATTTGATGTTTCCAAACAATATAATTCCCATAGTCAAGCTTTACAGTCATCATAGATGACATATTTGACAGCACCCGTAATGATGAGTTCATTGGTAAACCTGAAGTAGCCATAGCAAGCAAAGCACTTGAAGAAGACGACGAAGAAGATGAATCAGATTGAGCAAAAGCCATTGATAAGGAACAAAGCTTTGATACCATGTAAAAACACTTTCAATTTCACATATAAAGCTCTCTAAATCTCACAATTACTCTATCAATCAAACTAGGAAGAAAAAACAGAGAGAGAAAATAGACTGAATAGTATCAAGTATTATTATCAACAAAGAGTACAATACAATCTATGAAGACAAGAGAATATATATATAGATACATCAGACAATGGAAGAAGAGAGAAGCCCGAGAAATACGGAGTCTATTACAACTGACTTTCAACCACTTCACCCGTGCAACAACAGAACACCACACGTGAGATAACATAATGCTTCAATAACTGATAATTCAAGCACCACAGAAACGACATCGTTAGGATTAATGAGAAACGACGACGTTTGGCTTGAGGCGTGTTTTATATTTAACCACTCTGACAGACGACACTATTTTGGGTTTGGGAGTAGCCGTTGGAACAGTGCCTTCTTCTTCATGATTTGAATATTCTGAACTAAGGCTTTCACTCCCAATAGGTTGATCGTGGAGGAACCCATCAACAACGATGACAACTCTGTGATCTTACTACACCCTGATACCATGCACACCCTCAACTTCTTTCATGGTGATACTGTGTTGATCAAGGGGAAGAAGAGACGGGACACGGTTTGCGTTGTTCTTGATGACGCTGCTTGTCACAGTTCCAAGGTTTTTATGAACAAGGTGGTGCGGTCTAACCTCAGAGTCAGGCTTGGTGATGTGGTTTCGATTCATCACTGTCATGGTATTAATTACGGCAATAAAGTTCACGTTCTTCCTATTGATGACACCATTGAAGGCCTTACTGGGAGTATCTTTGACGCCTACTTGAAGCCTTATTTTATGGACTCGTTTAGGCCGGTGAGGAAAGGTGATCTTTTTGTTGTGAGGGGTGGGATGAGGAGTGTAGAGTTTAAGGTTATGGAGACTGATCCTGCAGAGTATTGCATTGTTGCACCTGAGACTGAAGTTTACTGTGAAGGAGAGGCTTTGAGGAGAGAAGATAATGAAGAAAGTTTGGATGAGATTGGTTATGATGATATTGGTGGTGTTAGGAAGCAACTTGGTCAGATTCGTGAGTTGGTGGAATTGCCTTTAAGGCATCCACAGCTTTTTGAAAATATTGGAGTGAAGCCTCCCAAGGGAATTTTGCTATATGGGCCTCCTGGTACTGGAAAGACACTCATAGCGAAGGCTATTGCTAATGAAACTGGGGCTTTCTTTTTCTGTATTAATGGTCCGGATATTATGAGCAAGATGGTTTGTGAGAGCGAGAGTAATTTGAGGAAAGCTTTTGCTGCAGCAGAGGAGAATGCTCCTTCGATTATATTTATTGATGAGATTGACTCTATTGCTCCCAAGCGTGATAAGACCGGTGGAGAGGTAGAGAGGAGGATTGTTTCACAGCTTTTGACATTGATGGATGGTGTGAATTCCCGGGCACATGTTATTGTTATTGGAGCCACCAATAGGCCTAATAGTATAGACCCTCCATTAAGAAGGTTTGGGAGGTTTGATAAAGAGATTGATATTGGCGTTCCAGATGAAGTTGGGCATCTTGAGGTTCTTCATATCCATACCAGGAAGATGAAACTCTCTGAAGATGTGAACTAGGAAAGAGTGGCCAAGGAAACTCATGGACATGTGGGTGCGGATCTTGCGGCTCATTCTACCGAAGCTGCACTACAATGTATTAGAGAAAAAATGGATGTGATTGACATGGAGGATGAAACCATCGATGCTGAGGTTCTCAACTCCATGGCTGTCACCAATGATCACTTTAGCGCTGCTCTTGCAACTAGCACTGCCTCTGCTTTGCGTGAAACTTTTGTGGAAGTGCCTAATGTTTGCTGGGAAGACATTGGTGGACTTGAGAGTGTCTAGGCAGAGCTTCAAGAGACAGTTCAATATCCAGTGGAGCATCCTGAAAAGTTTGAGAAGTTTGGGATGTCACCATCTAGAGGAGTTCTCTTCTATGGTCCTCCTGGTTGTGGAAAAACCCTTTTGGCCAGGGCTATTGCCAATGAATGTCAGGCTAATTTCATTAGCATCAAGGGTCCTGAGTTACTCACAATGTGGTTTGGAGAGAGTGAGGCCAATGTTAGGGATGTTTTCGACAAGGCTCGCCAGTCAGCACCTTGTGTCCTGTTTTTTGATGAACTTGACTTCATTGCTATTCAGAGAGGAAGTGGAATTGGAAATGCTGGTGGTGCTGCTGATTGAGTTTTGAACCAGCTTTTAACCGAAATGGATGGGTTATCATCCAAGAAAACTATTTTTGTCATTGGAGCTACTAATAGGCCTGATATAATCGATCCAGCACTTCTAAGACCCGGTCATCTTGATCAATTGATCTATATCCCTCTGCCGGATGAGGCTTCACGGCTTCAGATTTTCAAATCTTGTCTTATGAAGTCACCTGTGTCAAAAGATCTTGACCTTACAGCTCTTGCCAAGCTTACAGGAGGCTTCAGTGGGGCTGATATCACAGAAATATGCCAGCGGGCTTGCAAATATGCCATTAGAGAGGACATTCAGAAGGATATTGAGAGGGAAATTGGCACTATGGCAAAGGATTCTGCAAATGAAATGGCTGAGATCAAGGAAGCTCACTTTGAGGAGTCACTGACATCCGCAAGTATCAAGCTTTTGCTCAAACATTGCAGCAATCCAGGGGCTTTGGGTCTGCTTCCTATGAAGATCCTGTTGTTGATGATGCACCTCCTGCTACTTCGAGTTCCTCCACATCTATTCGTGCCATTCCGGAGCTAGTGCCTGGAATTCAAGCAAATCAGGGAGACATGTTGCAGTCTTTACTGACCGCTCAGGCTGTACACGGTCAGCTCTTGGATACACTGATGGGCAATATGGCTGATTTGCGTATCCAGCTTCATCAGTTGAAAAGTTCTTTGTCCTCCACACCACCTCCTGGACCCTCTGATTGAGTTTGATTTGCCAATGCGTGACAAAAGGGGGGACTATATGCAAAGTCCAATGTTCAAATCTGTTTGCATCTTCAGCTGATGGGGTTGATGATGCTGAGCTTTTTGAATAGTTGCCTGATAATGTTTTATTTTCTTTCTATTTAGGATTAGGTCTTTGATATCCAGAGAATCAGAATCATACAATTCTTTGTAGCTAGAATAAGAATTATAGGATTTTAAATTTAGTTCTCTCCCTTCTTTACTTTCTGCAATGAACTTTAGCTTTAATGTATTTGCTGTAACTCAAAACTATAATGATTGTAGTTGTTTCTGCAACAAGTGATTCAATATAATTCAATTTTTACCTTTAGAAAAGCTTCCTTTCTGTTGGTCTTGTCAATTGTAATTGTTTACTCTTAATTCAAATTAAATTCCTTATTAATAATTTTTTAAATCGTTACTGTATGACAATCACTTCAGAAATGTTTTCCATGAGCAAATTATGTGTTTCATGACTTTTTGTTTTATGTTTTCCTTAACCACATTAAGAGATTGGTTATAAGAAAAGTCCTTAGGATTGGCTAATATATAAGCTCTTATAACATATGGAGTAGGAACTTTTGTCCTTTTGTGCAATGGGGCAGGATCAACATTTCACTGCCCCCATTCATTGTTTTCTCTACCTTTTTTTATTCATACGGTAGATTGTCCCCATTCATTTTTCCTTATTTTCTGCTCTTAAGTTGTGCTTTCTGAGATAAGTGCACAGGAACATGACATATGATAAGCTTCAGGTGTTATCTTCATAATTCATATTCTTTTATAAATTCTGTCTCTGAATAAATTCTCCATTCATTGTGAAACGAATGGATACAATTTTTTTGTAACAAGAAATTATTGAAGTGGAGCCCCAAAAAAGAAAAAGAAAAAAAAGAAAAAAAAAGGGGTGGGGGGCAAAAGAATTTGAATTACTTGAAGAGTCTTTCATGGTTCATATGGTACATAAAAGTAAACTGATATAGGGTACTACTTACAAGTCTCCCTCTTGGGTACTACATAAAAGTAAACTGATAGGGTACTCTCGGGAAAGAGAGAAGAAAAATATGTAAAAACCTTAACCCATCAAAGAAGAGCCATGCCTTGGTGTCCAGAAGGGATTCTGTTCTTGGAGAATAGCTGATTCAGATCTCAGCTTATTTCCATTGCTTTCTGTGTAATCATGAAAGAAAGGATTGTTTTGGAAGCCCTTGCTACTGTTAGCATTACTAGAGAATGGATTATCATTATTATGACTGAAGAGATTAGGGTGACAGTTCTCATCATCTTCAAATGTTGTCCATCGCATTGAGTTGCTGCTATGTTTCTCTCTGGCAGCATTTCGCATGTTCTCCATCTCTCCGACATGGTCTTTGAATTCTTTCTTCACGACGTCCAACACAACATCACCATATCGATCGCACCACGATCTTCAACATAGAAAAACATTCCAAAAGAGAAATAAGTGATACTGTGGGATAAGCTCTAGCTAATTGTTTTGTTCAAGGCTAAAAGGACTGATTTCAGTGAGTGAGATGAGAGAAGTAGCCCTATGATCTAATGTGTGATATCTAACCAAAGAGTAGCCCTGTAGCTTCCACTATCTAGACAAAGAGTAGCCTTATTGGTGGAATAGTCTAATGATCTAACTGTTACTTGGGTTTGTTTTAACTTCTTTACATAACTCTTTCAATAGTCGATTCTCCCAAAAAAAAAAAAAAAAAAAAAAAAAAAAAAAAAAAAAAAACTCTTTCAATAGTCATATGTAGTAGCCCTATGATCTAATGTGGCATATACACCCTGAGGCCTTATTGGTCCTTATAGGTCGAATAGTCTTATGGGTTTGTTTTATATTTAGGTGGCTGTTTCAACATTGTCATTTGTGAATGAGAAAAACTCTTCATAGCCATTACAAAGAATGGACTAAGGGTAAAAAAGAAAAAGAAAAAGAAAAAGAGAGAAGGTTGGCTCACTTGGGAAAGAATTTTTTCAAGTCAGCCTTGTCAACAGGAAGCTGGGTCGAAATTGCATCAATTTGATCATTCCTGATAAAGTCACACAAGAAAAGAAGGTTAGCATATTTGTAGACAAATATGGTCACATTCAGACACACACCCAAAAAAAAAAAAACTTAGACATGAGTGCTTACGAGAATTGAAGATTGGGGTTTGTGGTGCAGAGTTCTGTTTGGATTCTTGACAGCTCCTTCTTTATATTATCCCCTAAGACCTTCACATAGAAAAAAGAAACAAATTCCACTTCAGCACAAACTTCCAAATAATTCCAACTACATATTAGCCAATTAAATGAAAAAAGATTCTTATATAAGCTAAACCTTATCTATGAAGAAATCAGAAGGAGAACCATCGGAATGCAACTTCCTTTTGATCATTTTCGTGTCAGGCCCCTCGCCCATAGGGCTTGAGACAAGCCTGCCTGACTCCAAATAAGCCTGACTGTCTGATCTTTCATTGAGAGGCAGAGGAGCTGTCTCATCATCCGAGTCATTTCTCTTCCATTTCTTAAACCCCCATTGCTTTTTTACCGATTTTGCTGCTTTTTCCTCAGAACCAGGACCATTATCATGATCACCAATACCACCACTACCACCCCCATGCCCTTCTCTCTGTTCTTTATGAAACAGTGTCCTAAAAGGTTTCCTCTTCACTGACTCCGGTGGTGGCAAGCTTTCGGGCATTAGAATTGAATTTGTCTCACTTTCTTTGTGCTTCAAACGACTATCCCAGAATGGGTTTTCTTTGGATTGCCACATTTCACTCTTAGCAGATGCAGGGGAATTGAATTTTGACTCGGTTGAGCTTAAATGTACAGAGGCCAAATCGAATATGCTCTTCTCTTCTTTGTTCTTTCCCGGTTTGTGAAAGCTGAAAGCTGAGGCTGCTCCTTTGATCTGCTTAATTGCCGAGCCGTGCTTTGATTTATTCTTGGAATTGGAATTCTCTTTGTTTAGCAAACAATGCTCATCCTTTAAGTCAATCACAGACCATTCTTCATCTGAGTTTTCTTTTGGATCTCTTGGCCCTGCAACAATTACATCTTTGGCCTCAATTTCAGCTCCTTGAACTGCCAGTCTTTGTAACAAAGGCCTCTTTGAGGAATGATACTCATCAGCTGAAATGCATTTTGCATAAAGGAGTTCCTGAAAAAAGAACAAAGGGAAAAGAGTTTTACATATTCAATTCCCTCTACGAAACAAAATTTGAAGGCTAACCCGATTGCTAGGAGAGTGAACAAAGTAAAAAAAAAAAAATTATTTGGGTTTTTTGTCACTAAATTTTAAAATTTTCTTTTTCCATTCCTAAACTATTAAAAACGTTACATTTTTCATCCTTACTTACTTTGATTACCTTTTATCCTACACGTTTAACTAATACTATTTCTAACACTGGAGAATTTGACATGTCTAACATTGACCTTTACATTTGGACAAAAAAATAAGGACATACATAAGATCAACAGGTGAAATGAACTTACAATATAAGAGATCTTTTTAAAGTTTAGGGATGTTTAGGGATGAAAAAAGATTTTTTTTTTCGTTAGTCTTGCGACTCTAATCTCAAATCTTTTTTTTTTGATACGCTAATCTCAAATCTTAAGCTCAATAAAAAGCGTAATACATAATGATGGGAAATTTCAAATTTATGCTAATTCAGGTTCTAAGCAATGAAATTTAAGACAAAATTGTAAAGAAATTTTACCTGCAAAAATAGCAACTTATCTCTCAAAATAACCGGCTGCTCTTGCTCTGCCGGAGAAGCGATAATGGTCTCAAGCAAATGAGTTCGAAAAGCGGAAACCTCAGTCTCAGCCAAAATCCCTTCTTTGTGAAGACCCATAAGGTTCATAATCTGGTGGAAAGAATCTTGCTGCCATTTCAGATTATCTGACTGCAACTTTGAGAGCTTTCGATCTGAAGCCGGCAAGCGTGGCCTCTTCTTGAACCCAAAAGGCAGAATGGTCTTGCATAGAGAGGTTATTGAGTCATGGAGAGTGGAGTAGTATGCGGGTGTGTAAGAGTACACCATTTTGGAGTATTTGGTTTCTTTGTGGTGTGAACTTGTTAATGTCTGAAACAAAGACTTGGGATTTTTTTTGTGAGATGCCAGAGCTGAGAATTGAATTTTTCAGGAAAATGTTTTTTGGGATTTCTTTTTTTTATTTTGGGTGTGAATTCCAGGTTTTGTGGGTTTTGTATTGGAAATAGCTGAGGATTTTGTGTGTTATAGTGTAGTAGTGGTTGTTTTCAGATTTGAATTTGGGTTTTCTCCAAACGGTCACTAGAAACTAGCCGTTACGTGGAGGAAGAAAAAAAAAAAAAGCTAAGGTAACGTGTCTAATGATTGAAGGACAAACGTTGTCGTTTTACTTGCTTATTATTATTCGCTATAATATTTGGGTTGGGCTAATCTTGGCTAAGTATAAGCCTGGCCCAGTTATATCATTCATGAAACTCTACCTTACTCCAAGTCACTCTTATATTATTGCACACTTTTATTTTTATTTTTTGTTGTTGTTGTTGTTGGTTTTTTGCTATATTGCAAGAAATTTATTGGGTACTTCTCCCCTCTCTCACATGAAGGTAGGCTTCATGGTGAGACCCATTTCTCATGTGAGAGAAGAGAGCACTACTCTTGAAATACCTAATAACTTTTCTATACTGTATATTTGGTTTTTTCATAAAATTTAACGAATACTCTAAGAGCGTTGGTTTAAAAAATGTTTTTTAAAAATTTTTTATGAGAAAAGAAAAAATCAATTGATTTTTTTTCTCCATAAAAATAGTATCAAAATTTTCTTAAAATAGTTATTTAACAAATTCCTCAAAAGTATTCGTTAACCTGAACCAATTTGGTTATCTTTAGATGTGTTTCAAAATTGTCTCTATATCATCATCATCATCATCATCATCATCATTTTTTGACCTTTAGTCAGTATCATCATGTCTATCCTCATCAATATCAAGGGTTCAATCTCATCATCACCTTCTTTCATTAGCAGCACACATGTAACATGTTGTCCTTGCTAGCATAGCATCACCTTCTTTCATTAGCAGCACGCATGTAACATCATGTCCTTACTAGCACAGCATCACCGCTACAACAACTAGGGTTCTTCAAAATTGTCGAAAGTACTAGCATACTAGTACTTTCTTTACCAACCTATTTACCCGAATCTCTCTCTCTAGCATATTCCTCCTACAATTACACATCCTCAACAAAGTCCTCATCTCTACCCCTATCCCTGGCAATCTCATTACCACCAGGGCACCCTTGTTATGGCTTGCATTGGTAGCTTCATCATAGGGCCGACTCAATGCAATTTTAGATTTAAGACAATAATTTTAAATGGGGCATTTTTTAATTTAATTGGTAATTAATTTTACATATCAATACAATACAACTTCTTGAGATATACTGTAAAAATTTATTAATTAAGTTTTTATATTTATATTTTGCAAACATCTTCTTTTCAATTAATAATATGGTTAATTCAATTAATTTAAAGTAGGGTTTTATCAATTTTAATTAAAAAATATTTCTGTCAAAACAATTATTGGGATGAAGGTTTTTTAAAATTTGTTATTATTATTATTGGGGATTGGATTTTTTAAAAATCAATTATTCACCTACAAGATTAGACATTTTTTAAAATATTGGGATTTAGCCCCTCACCCCCCGCCCCTTTCTTTATTTTATTTTTATTTTTTATGAAGACCTTAAAACTAGGCCTTTAGTCGCCCTTGCAGAAATAACTATCATATCATCAAGTAGGCAAACACATCCAAACAAATGCACCATATATTGCTTTATAGCCCTTGAAGATCATTTGCCATTGGTAAAGTTTATTGTTGTCAAATAAGATATATGAGATTCAATCTCCACCTATATAAAAAATTAATTGGTGTCTTGATCTAATGATAAACATCAATTATCAGGAGTGGACGCTAGAAATTGAAGTTCTCTCTAAAAAACAATCACTTGCCATTGTCAAAGCATCATCATTAGATTATATTAACCTACCATGCTCCATGCTTATTTTCGAAAATCTATACCACAGTCTACCATAACTAACATACCCTAACTATTCAGTCATATCTTTCAATTCCATGATAGACCAATCATCAGATCATATTAATAAAAAGGAAAATTTAGCAACGAATCTCCCAATATTATCACAAGACCCTTATTTTGAGTTATGGTAGATACTGGTATAATTTTTTATTTTGACCTATGGTAGGTTGACATCTCAATTTATTATGAAAATGTTGTAAAAATTTGTTGAGTCTTGACTCTCTAGAAGAACTTATCAAAAGTATGCAAATAGCCATATTACCCCCTTATATACCTAAGTGGATCGTGCAAAAATTTCCACCATTACGAACTTCAACAGAAAATTAATCCACATCTACGCATAAATTTTGTATATGTTTCAATAGACTAGTGATGGAAAATAACAATACCATAAGACATGTCATTTTTCTAAGAAAGCAAAAACAAAAATTCCATTAACAATATTCCAACAATAATTGACCACTTAACACTTCTTCAATTACATAAAATGTCATAAACATCATGGACCACCACAAAATTTTCTGAATACAATAACACTTCCTCAAATCCATAAAAATTATAAGGAACACATGGAGGTAAGCATCCAAAAAGCAAGAGCAAATTGAACCAACTTTTTACATACACAGATCAGATGACATTGGTCTAAAATGAAGTTACACGACAAGAACAAAGAGCAACATGGCCAACAAACAGATGTCTATCAAACAAAGAGCACTGTGAGTTTCTAAGTATATATGGCATAGATGTCATAATTCACAGAACAAAGGCTAAAAAAAATAGAGACCATGCAACCACATGTACCCTAGTCCTTTGTGTAACACATTTTTCTTTTCCCTAAATAAGAGTAGGAGGGATAAAATCCCACATCTTTCACTAGGAATGAAAAGAAAAAAAAAAGAAAAAATCTTTTTTAAGAAGCACGGACATGGTACAAATGGGCACATGTATAGGTCAGAGAACAACATGGTAATTTTTGAAAAAATAGGACATAGGTACGGGTAGCAAGAGCAGAACATATTTATTAAATAATTATTAAATATATTTTTATTTTCTATATATTATTAAGCATTTATTTTTCATATAATGTTAAATTTATATCAAATTTATATATTACTAAAAACTGAAGCATGACATTTATTACTGTTGAACTCCTGTTGCGCTACCTCATCACCACGTCATTCACCACATAATTATTATTTATTATTTATTCCAATTTTTTTACAATATATATAGAGCAAAATAATAATAATAATAACTTAAAACACAAAAATAAATCGGATCAACCTAAATTAGAGTTCTTAAAAACATAAAAATTTATCAACCTAAAGCAGAGATGCAATAAAAAATAAAAATCCACCAAAACAGAGAGAGAGAGAGAGAGAGAGAGAGAGAGAGAGAGAGAGAGAGAGAGAGAGAGAGAACTTTTTTATGAGGGAAAACTATGCAAAGAATGGAAAATAGTGTCAAATTTATAGTAAGAAGGAAGGGATAAGAAGAGACAAATAAAGGAAGATGAAGGGAAAGATGAATAACAATATTAAAGTAGAGGGTGGTGGGGAGATGAAAAGGTAAGGGAAGAAAAAAGGTTGAAGAAAGTGTAAATATTTAAAAAATAAGTGAATATAAAAAAAATTATAGGAAAATTGAAATAAAAAATAAATATATATAGATGTTAAAACCGATAAATATGAATATGTAAATTCAATAATCTATATATATATATATTTCTTTTTTATTTCAATTTTCCTATAATTTTTTTTACATTCACTTATTTTTTAAATATTTACACTTTCTTCAACCTTTCTTCTTCCCTTACCTTTTCATCTTCCCACCACCCTCTACTTTAATATTGTTATTCATCTTTCCCTTCATCTTCCTTTATTTGTCTCTTCTTATCCCTTCCTTCTTACTATAAATTTGACACTATTTTCCATTCTTTGCATAGTTTTCCCTCATAAAAAAGTTCTCTCTCTCTCTCTCTCTCTCTCTCTCTCTCTCTCTCTCTCTCTCTCTCTCTCTCTCTCTCTCTCTCTCTCTCTCTCTCTCTGTTTTGGTGGGTTTTTATTTTTTATTGCATCTCCGCTTTAGGTTGATAAATTTTTGTGTTTTTAAGAACTCTAATTTAGGTTGATCCGATTTAGTTTTGTGTTTTAAGTTATTATTATTATTATTTTGCTCTTTGATTGTTAAATTTTATCCGATTACATTATAAAAAATTAAAGATAGCAGATAAAAATAAAATAGTATTCCATTAGATAGCATAATTTGGATAATTTAGTGTTTATTGTTATATCTTTTAATTTTTCTTATTTTTTTCTTCTCTTCTATTTTACTCAATATTGAAATTCAACCACATCCTCCTTATGATTAAATTATTTATATTTTCTCTCTCTTTTTTAAAATAAAAAAAAATAAAAAATGTAATGTTTTACTTAAATTCAAATAATAAAAAAATTGTGCTCATCAAATTGTACTCATTTTTTTTAACATTTACACTTTCTCTAACATTTCTCCTTCTCTTTACCTTTTCATCTCCCCAAACATTCTACCTTGATATCACTCTTCCTCTTTCCTCTTATCTTCCTTTATTTTGTTTCTTTTTATTATCATCCTCTTAGTATAAATTTGTCATTCATTCTTCCATTCTTTACATAATTTTCTCTCACAAAAAAGTGGTTATTTCTCACTCTTTCTCTCTCAATTTTTTGGTGGATTTTTATTTTTATTTTTCTTGCAT
The DNA here is from genome assembly GCF_932294415.1 of Quercus robur. NCBI lineage: Eukaryota > Viridiplantae > Streptophyta > Magnoliopsida > Fagales > Fagaceae > Quercus > Quercus robur. Next base: position 85,692,828 of record NC_065535.1, read on the forward strand.
CTCTATTTTAGCTTGATAAAGTTTTGTATTCTTTAGAACTATATTTTGGTTTATGGGATTTAGTTTTGTGTTTTGTGTTTTAAGTTTTTTGTTTTTTATTTTTTATTTTTTATGACTTTGATTGTTAAATATTATCATATTACATTATAAATAATTAAAAATAGTATATAAGAATGTACTATTATTATATTACATAGAATTATTTGGATAAGTTAGTGTTTATTGTTATGTATTTTATTTTTATTTTTTTCTCATATCATTTTATTTAACATTTAAATTCAGCCACATCCCCCATATATATCATTAAATTATTTATATTTACACTCATTTTTTATTTTAAAAATTTTAAAATATAATATTTCGCCTAAATTAAATAAATAAAATTGTCCACATTAAGTGGAGTAATGCTAGGGAAACACTCATTCGCACACCCAATGCATCAAAGGAAGAATGAAATATAAAACAAATCAAGTTAGAAACACTAAATTAAAAAAAAAAAAAAAAACTAATAATGCATATTTAATGTCATTGAATCATCATCAAATTTTGGAAAACGATAGGTTGCCAATGGAGAGAGAGAGAGAGAGAGAGAGAGAGAGAGAGAGATATGGTATAGGAAAAAACCAATACAGAGTACTAAAGAGTAGATAAAGAAAAACAAAACCAAACGTCAATTAGCAACCGTTGATTGGAAAACAAAGAGGTTGTAAGGAGATGTAAAAAATAAAATAGAGATTACCGTGTGAAGAACATTAAAAACTTTATAGTGTAGCCAATGGAGAGAGAGAGAGAGAGAGAGACAGAGACAGAGAGAGAGAGAGAGATGGTATAGAAAAAAAACCAATACAAAGTACTAAAGAGTAGATAAAGAAAAAAAAAACCAAACGTCAATTAGCAACCGTTGATTGGAAAACAAAGAGGTTGTAAGGAGATGTAAAAAATAAAATAGAGATTACCGTGTGAAGAATATTAAAAACTTTACAGTGTAGTAATATAAACCGTTAAATTCACTTAAAAAATTAAATCAACAATCAACAATTAAATACAATCATAGTACTAAATTTACATTTAAAACTAATCAAACTCTAACTATGGAAACCATATTAATCATAACTAAAAAAAAGATGTTCTTCGATAGCAGTAGAAATTACATAAGAAATAAAGTTAGAAAATTTAAAAATCCATTTTTTTACATTTCATTTGACCTTATTTAATATATATATATATATTGTGGGGCCAGAGTGGTCGTGGCCCAGGCCCACTCTACGTTAGGGCCCAAGGCCTAAGCCAAGGAGAGCTATTGCCGAGGACGCATAATGAAAGTCCAAAAAGGCACAAGGATATGGCCGAGGACGATCTTATGCTCAGCACCTCACAAAACGCCTGAAGAAAGGGACAAACTCAGTACAGGGGTAGGGCAAGGGAGAAAGCTGCCAACATCGTAATACAGAATCCTGCATCTGATAGGCCCATACTCCAAACCATGCTATTTAACTTTTCCAACCACCCCCAACCACTCTAGGTATGGGTTGACAGGACAGGTCTGCACCCCAGAAAGTAAAACTTACACGTGGACACTAAAAGGCGAAAGGAACACAAGTATAAAAGGGGAAGAAGGCGAAGAAGAAAAAGGGGCGCTCCCCCCCCCCCCCCCGGGGAAGGAGGAAAAAATCCTGCAAAAGGGAGAGTGGGAAGGATACTGTGCTCCTCGGACGCATTCCGAGGACTTAAATCCTACAACCCATACCAACGGAATGCCTGGCCAGTCAAGCATTGCCCTCCCATGTAAAAGCTTCCATAAAAATCACGACTAAACCGCTAACCAGTGACCAAGGCCCTGCCTTTCAAGCCCGCTCTCTACAAATTATATTGTAAGGGCCCTTTACATACAAGCCCAATATCTTTCTTGGGTCGTTAAAATAACCGTGTCCCTACAATTGGCACCGTCTGTGGGAAAGGCTTGCGCGTTGGCATGTGTGGCGGTGGGATCAAGCCTCTGTCAAGTAAAGGTCTGCGAAGGTTCCTTCACTTCCAGCAACACACTGTTGTTGTTCCGACATAGATTCCCGCTAGGGGCTACGCCTCGCAGTGCCAATGGCACGGGCACCCTAGGGGCTTTCAACATCAAGTTAACTCTCCCTACCTTATTCGAGGGGCTAATAAAAGAAAAAATACAAGTTTTGGACAGAACCAAGGCCTTGTATGGTCCTCGGACTCAAGCCTATGGGGAAACCAACTACTTAAAAGAAAAGATACAAGTTTTGGACAGAACTAAGGCCTTGTATGGTCCTCGGACTCAAGCCTATGGGGAAACCAATTACTTAAAAGAAAAAATACAAGTTTTGGACAGAACCAAGGCCTTGTATGGTCCTCGGACTCAAGCCTATGGGGAAACCAACTACTTAAAAGAAAAAATACAAGTTTTGGACAGAACGGTCCTTGGACTCAAGCCTATGGGGAAACCAACTACTTAAAAGAAAAAATACAAGTTTTGGATAGAACCAAGGCCTTGTATGGTCCTCGGACTCAAGCCTATGGGGAAACCAACTACTTAAAAGAAAAAAATACAAGTTTTGGACAGAACCAAGGCCTTGTATGGTCCTCCGACTCAAGCCTATGGGGAAACCAACTACTTAAAAGAAAAAATACAAGTTTTGGACAGAATCAGGGCCTTGTATGGTCCTCGGATTCAAGCCTATAGGGAAACCAACTACTTAAAAGAAAAGATACAAGTTTTGGACAGAACCAAGACCTTGTATGGTCCTCGGACTCAAGCCTATGGGGAAACCAACTATTTAAAAGAAAAAATACAAGTTTTGGACAGAACCACAGCCTTGTATGGTCCTCGGACTCAAGCCTATGGGGAAACCAACTACTTAAAAGAAAAAATACAAGTTTTGGACAGAATCAAGGCCTTGTATGGTCCTCGGACTCAAGCCTATGGGGAAACCAACTACTTAAAAGAAAAGATACAAGTTTTGGACAGAACCAAGGCCTTGTATGGTCCTCGGACTCAAGCCTATGAGGAAACCAACTACTTAAAAGAAAAAATACAAGTTTTGGACAGAACCAGGACCTTGTATGGTCCTCGGACTCAAGCCTATGGGGAAACCAACTACTTAAAAGAAAAAATACAAATTTTGGACAGAACTACGGCCTTGTATGGTCCTCGGACTCAAGCCTATGGGGAAACCAACTACTTAAAAGAAAAAATACAAGTTTTGGACAGAACCAAGGCCTCATATGGTCCTCGGACTCAAACCTATGGGGAAACCAACTACTTAAAAGAAAAAATACAAGTTTTGGACAGAACCAAGGCCTCGTATGGTCCTCGGACTCAAACCTATAGGGAAACCAACTACTTAAAAGAAAAAATACGAGTTTTGGACAGAACCAAGGCCTCGTATGGTCCTCAGACTCAAGCCTATGGGGAAACCAACTACTTAAAAGAAAAAATACAAGTTTTGGACAGAACCAAGGCCTTGCATGGTCCTCGGACTCAAGTCTATGGGGAAACCAACTACTTAAAAGAAAAGATACAAGTTTTGGACAAAACCAAGACCTTGTATGGTCTTCAGGCTCAAGCCTATGGGGAAACCAACTACTGCAAAGAAAAATTACAAGTCTGGGACAACTCAGTACAGTCATACCTCGGTCCTTGGATCAGAGGCCAGGTGTTATCGAAAACACGGCCAAAATTCCACACTATTCGGCAACCCTTTCGGATGGTTTATTTGGGGTTCCTCATTCTCGGGCAACTGCCTCACGCGCGTCACGGTACACTCAGCTGTTATCTCAGTTAGTCTCATTAGTTTAATCTGCTATTGATTGATATTATTATATTTGATAGTTTCAATAGGTTCAAATTAATAGCTTTTTGTTACAAGGCTTCCTGTCCTAAGTATTATTAAAGGAAAATACACATGTAGCATACCCATCCACAAAGTAATTGCCGCAGAAAGGAACAGTATTTAGAAAGAAACAAACTCATCTTTTATTAAGACAAAGAAAGGGTACAGTGTACAATGAAAGAGCTTGAATAAGCTTATGTTAGAAACTAACTACATAAGCAAAATGAAAAGATACAAGGCAGTGAACAAAAAACAGAAGAGAGATGCAGCAGTTCTAAAACGGTGTCTACGAAAACCATTCCTCAATATTTTTACATGCCTATAACTCGGGCAGCAAAAGAACCCAATTTGGGGCTAGCACCGTTGAAGAAAATGTGCAGAGAACCCAACTTGCGGCTAGCACCATTGAAGAAAAGGTGCAGGGAGCCGGAAGCTGATGAGCCTCTATGTTAACCACGCTTGCGATAGAGCAGATGGCGCTGATGGCGGAAAACCTTACTTCTGACACACCAAGAATCTGGTGCGACTAGAACCTGCTTCGGATTTTGACTGAAAGAGGTAGAGATACCATCCCCACCTTATCAAAGCGGAAGATTATCTTAAGTCTGTGTCTCCCCTGTCCAGACCGCACCACCTTGAGTCTCGGAAGGGTCCGGTGCCTCTATGGCGGGTGTAGTTCTTTCACCCCCACCCATGCCTTAAACATATTGCACTAAGGGTGGATAGCACTGGATATGGAGACTATGATTGTAGTTGAAGGATTGTGATTTTGAAGGGAGCCGAAGGGTTTATATGTAAGAGGAGTAACCCCCTATCCTATTTATATAAAGAGCAAACTGGTGGCATTTAATCCATGTAGGTTTCCAAGAAGTGCTGCAGACAAGACGGTTTTGGTACAATTTCCCAACACCATCTGCAACCCTAAGATTTGAAGATCCTCGTGAAGGTGCATCTCGAGTACTGAAACGTCAAAGGACACCGCGTGAGTAAAAACTAAAGGGATGCCTCCTAATTTGGCACATTTCCCATACAAATGAAAAAACACAAACATCAGTAAAGTACAGAATTTGAGCGAGCCATGATGTGGGCCCAACATCACCAAAACCCTTCTCCCTATCTAAAAGTCGGGTAGTAGGATTTTGAGGGGCTATTGTGGGGCCAGAGTGTTCGTGGCCCAGGCCCATTCTACGTTAGGGCCCAAGGCCTAAGCCGAGGAGAGCTATTGCCGAGGACGCATAATGAAATCCCAAAAGAAGCATAAGGATATTGTCGAGGACGATCTCATGCTCAGCACCTCACAAAACGCCTGAAGAAAAGGGCAAACTCAGTACAGGGGCAGGACAAGGGAGAAAGCTGCCAACATCGTAATACAGAACCCTGTATCTGACAAGCCCATGCTCCAAACCATGCCATTTAACTTTTCCAACGACCCCCAACCACTCTAGGTATGGATTGACAGGACAGGTCTACACCCCAGAAAGTAAAACTTACACTTGGACACTGAAAGGGGAAATGAACACTAGTATAAGAGGGAAAGAAAGCGAAGGAGAAAGGGATCCCCTGGAGGAGGAAAAATCCTGCAAAAGGGAGAAAAGGGAAGGATACAATGCTCTTCGGACGCTGTCCGAGGACTTAAATCCTACAACCCGAACTAATGGAAGGCTTAGCTAGTCAAGCCAAGTCCACCCATAGATAAGCTTCCATAGAAACCCCGATTAAACCGTTAACCTGTGACTAAGGTCCTGCCTTTCAAGCCCACTCTCTACAAATCATATTGTTAGGGCCCTTTACTTACGAGCCCAATGTCGTTCTTGAGTCGCTAAATAATCGTGTCCCTACATATATATATATATATATATAAATATAATTTTCATACACGATTACTTTCGAAAATCTAATGAATAATGCTATCTCTCATTTATCGTCTTTGTTATACAAATCATTAGTTAGTAAATATATGATAATGGTAAGAAATGTTACAAATGAGATCACTAATATATATATATATATATAATTAATTAATTAATTAATTAACCATTATCATTATGGAGTAGTAATCTATAATTTTACGCATCCAAAAAAGTGGAATATATAGAGTTTTCTTAAAAGTATGTGTAAAGATTCACTATGTGTGTGTGTGTATAAAGGTGAAAAAAAGGTATATTTAAGGTTTTTATTAACTTAAAAACTAATGAAAAACCAATGGTTAATAACTAAAATTATAGTATTAATAAAATATTTAATGAAATCATCCTAAAAAAATTATCATGCGCAACGTACGGATATGCGACTAGTTAAGAGTAATAATAGAAAATAAAGCAAATTCATGACTATTAAAAAGGATGTTTAGAAATTAAAATACAAAGCAAAAAATAGAGATATTTATTAATTTCCAAATGCATTATTATTATTCAGAGCATGAATGCTCTCTTTATTTTGTGAAAGGGTATTCAATTCCTTTTGTTCAAATGTGTCTTGTATATATATATATATATATTTTAAAGAACATGGCTGGTACACTCATGCAGAAGTATTTTAGGTGTGACAAGTGTTTGACACGAATATGAGAACATCTTTGTATGGCTTGGTATCCATCTCCATCTCCTCGATCCCATCTTAGGTGTTCCTTGTAGTGGAGAGATCAAGATGGGTTTGTTTGGTATAACTTTTAAACTTGCTAACATAGTCACATACAGTTTTTAGAGTATCACTTTTTTCTAAGTGTAAGGTTTTTTATCCAGTTTTTCCAAGTAAAATAAACTATGCTAAACACTTGACTTTAGTGAATCTCCGTATTGGCAAAATGTAATGTCGGGCCATTCTTACTTCTTTTACACGTGGAAACTAAAACATGGTGATTTGGGTGAAGTAGTGGTAATAGTTACGGTACTGATAGTATTATGTTAATGATTTATGACATGGTGTTTGGCTGCTAGTCATGGATGGAACAGATTTGCCATAAAGATTATATCACACGTTTGCAATCCCTTGTCCAATCCTAGGAGGTAAAGTGGAGAAGAGTTCTCACCAAATTTTTTTTTTATACCAGCTTTTTCTACAACGTGCTTATATGGGATTGGCTGTACAACCTGATGCTCAATCTTATTTCTACATCAGCCTCTTAAATCAGATTTTGTGAATCATATTCAATTTGAATAATTGTCAGTTCAATTATTTTCTTCGAGAGAGAAACATGGGTGCAAAGATTCAAAGGTATTTTCAAGTTTCATATAGTGATTAGTGACCCCAATACTAAGGACAAACAAGAGCCAAATCAGATTTCAGGTTAAATCTTCCTCATTGGTTACCTCCTTCACCTGTAGGCAAGTATAAACAAAGCTTCTAGGATATGCAATTTTTTTTCTTCTTGTTCATCAACAAAGATGACAAGAAATGAGTCATATGATACTGATCTTAAAGTAATCCAAAAAAATAGAAAAATTAGTGGGGTTGATCCATATAAATTAGTGTTAGAAAATGACAGTACTCCACTCTCACGAAGTGATATTACACTTCATCAAACACCTACAATTTTCATTTCACAAACAACAATTCAAGTCTCTTATACGATAAAATTAAAGGTTGGTACAAAGTCTTAGTTGCATCAACGCTGTTGGGTGGAGTCGATGGACAGACTTGTAATAATTACTACTTTCTTATTAGATTTCATTTCCTCAAAAGGCCACTAGCTCTGTGGAAAGGCAATAGTGGTGAATTATTGGAGGCACATTATTTGAAATTCAATTTTTCCCAAGTGGGGTAAAGACTAAAGAATAGACTGATAGTGATATTTGCGGCAATCAGAATTGCTTCCATTTCCACCATGAATCAAAGGTCATCTTCAAGAAAGAATCACTTCTTGTCTGTTTATCCAGCATTCAAGGTTAGAATGGACACTACAGTTCTCTCTCTCCCCCCTCTTTTTCAAGAGAGCATCTCCTGGATGCAGTATCCATATCTTCTTTATGTCCCACCACCTTTTGGCTGATATCTTATGTAAAGTTTTTCTAGTCTATACCTCGAAAGGAAAACAGGAAACAAATAAATAAAAAGTTTTACCTGATTATCCAAATTGTTGGTGAATCTCTTCATGTTTCAATTATTCAATATGTGCTGAAGTGTTTAATATGAGCAGTTTTAAGGACCAACCTTACCCTTCATAAAAATTGGCCTTTTATTTTATTAAAATGATGGGTTTAATATAACTATAGTTATATTAAACTCATTTTAATAAAATAAAACTGTAGAGCCCCATTAAGATGATGCGGTCATGTTTAGTTGTAGGTTTTAGTACACTTGAATTCTATTGAGCTTGTAGCCTAGTCTAATGTGAGATAAAGTATAGAGTTTTAAGCCGAATCAATAATAGGTAGATGCTCACTATAAATATTAAAGTTAAGGCTGTGTTTGGTTCATGTAAAATATTTTCCCTATTTTCGGGAAAGAAAAATATTTTCAAGTGTTTGGTTGCATTCCAAAAAATGCTTTGGAAAATATTTTCTAGTGTTTGGTTGTTTTGCTGAAAATGCTCTAGAAAACCCATTTTTATCATGTTTCTCACATTTTCTTAAGATCCAACCAAATATTATTACATAGAATCAAAATATATATACAACACAAGAAACAAAAATCAAAACAAAAACATCATATTCACAAACTCAGTGAGAGAGGGAAGAAAGAGTGAGAGATTAAGGGAAAGAGAGATCGGGAAAGAGAGAATCGGAGTGGATGGAGGCGGCGGCGGTCAGATCGGGTGGGTTTGGGGGTGGAGTGGAGTGGGCTGGTGGTCGGTGGTGGCCAGATCAGCGATCGGTGGTGGCGGCCAGTGCGTTGGAGAGCCTGGTGGAGCATGGCCTGCGGTCGGTTGTCAAGATTGAAGCTCGTCGGTGCATGGCTGGTGATCGGAGAGGTGGATCAGTGATGAGGGAGGGGTGGGCTGAGATTTGGGTGGACCGGTGTTTGTGGGTCTTGGGTGTTTGGCTAGCGCGTTATTTGGGTAGTGGGCCAGCGTGATCGGAGCTTGGCCGGGTTGGCCGAAGCTTGGCTGAGGTGAGGCGTGATCTGGGTTTTGTGGGTGTGCTCATGCTCTCTCTCTCTCTCTCTCTCTCTCTCTCTCTCTCTCTCTCTCTCTCTCTCTCTCTCTCTCTCTCTCTCTCTCTCTCTTTGCGCGTGAGTCTGGAAATGGTTTGAAGTGAAAATTTGGACTGAAACCAATTTCTGGGTCAAAGCCATTAAAACACACGGTCAACTGAAAATATTTTCCGAAAAATTTATTTTCCATGCACAACCAAACACCCGCATTTACGGAAAAGTATTTCCAGAAGTGATTTGAACTCAAAACAAACACAGCCTAAGTTCCCTCTCTAATTCCGATACCAAACAAAACCCTAACTCGCCCCATCAAGAGTTGTCTTGAAAGGAGAAGCTAGGAGAGGAACTCCTGCTTGGGCCGTGTGTGTGAGAGAGAAAGAGAGAGAATTATTGTTGATGTGGATTTGCTCAAGTTTATTACTAATAGCATCAAGATATGAGATTGAAACCCCGTTATTTTCCATGATAAATTGTGTTCTAGTTACAAGTTTATTTATTACAGAATTCTATAATCTATATTAAAAATGTAGATGCCTAATCCTTGTCACGTTTTGAGTCTGTTATATAACTCTAGTCCAAACTCATTATATATAATCCTACTTGTAATGTAAGCAAAATGATTCTAATCTTACTTGTAGTGCTAATATTGTAAACCTAGATTAGTCTTGGATTTCACCTATTATAAATATCCTTAAACGTGTTCATCACTTCATTGTAATACATAGAGTTTTATAATAAAAATGAAATCATCAATAACTTTTTGGGGCGGATGTTGGCCTCTATATATATATATATATATTTCATACACTTTATCATGTTGCCAAAACTATGTATCGCACTATCAAACACGGTATCACGTTATTTGTTATTTAAATTAGAAATATATATGAATAAAAAATGCTTAAATTGAATCGTAAACCTAATAATTAATGTTATGTTCCGTGCATACGTGTGGGGTAGAGGTTGTAATAGTGGAGAATATGTAAGATAATTGTCGATGGAAACAACACCATATAAGTCACTTGCAACATGTTTTATGAACGCCAAAATAACGTTAAGCTAACAGTGAAAAGATTCATATGATAAGGTTACTATTTTCTTATGTATTTTATGCCGAGAACTAAGAACCTGAGCTGTCATTTGGACTAATTGCTTTGTAATTATTGCATTGGGTGCAAATAATATTGTAAAATTTGGGTAATATATTCGTCATATCCACCTTTAATTCCCACTAGAAAAGAAAAGATATAGAGAGAAAAGAATGTGTTAAACCCATAAGAATCTTTCGTTAGTATGATTCGTCAGTCCAAATTTGGACTGATTCTCTTAACATGTCACAACCATGATTTTAAATATTCTAAACTAAACATCTTAAGAAAATCAATGCCGTCCACTTCCTAGCCATGATCTATTTTTTCACTGATCAGTGATCACAATCTGAAGAGTTTAGAGCAATTTTGAATTTCCCCTCTGTCCTAACCAAGGAAATAAAGGAAAAAAATCCTCCTTCATAGTACTTTCTTGTGCTAATAATGCCTAAGCCTAGCAACAAAATGTAATAGTGTTCTTGACAAATTATAGACAAAAAGCCTGTCAGATTCTTAAAAGACCATTTAATTATCTCATAAAATCTGCCAAAATCTTAATTTAACTATAAATCATAGTATAATTTGGTAGCCGACAATAATTTACAAACAGGGAATATAAGGCCATATTTGCCCATCTATTGGTAACCGACAATAGTTTGCCCAATTCTCATCACTCATTACTCAATTCTCATTACCCATCACTTACTTTTAGTGTGACCCACACCATTTGTGCTTGTTTAGCTTTGCTTTGGTTTCTCACTTTCCATCACTCATAACTCAAAAAAGTGAGTGAGAGTGATGGAAAATGGAAACACATTTTCGTTGTTTCCGGATCATGAGATATGAGTGATGGCGGCAAATTAGCTAGCCTTGTTTTTGGACAAATTAATACACATTGGATCTTTTGTCAATGTTGAAACGAACAAACACAATTGGTAGATTTTAGCAAGACAAGCGTCACAATAATGTTCACACTTTGCATTGAAGGTGCTATATGGTTTGCACCAAATGCAACTTTAATTTAAGGTATCTAAAATAGTACCCCAAAAAAAAAAAAAAAAAACATTAATTACTTGGGTATTATCCCCATTCTACAACAAGGGCAATGAGCATTGTTCTCTAGCCATGGCACCAAGCATCTCACATGGAATTTATGGGTACAAGGCAGGTGCACTAGGGTCTCACCAGCTTTGAACAGTTCCAAGCAAACAGCACAGTCATCTTGGTCCGAAGCCTTCCAGCTCAACTTGGTCCAACTGAACCTTCTTGACCCAATCTTCTTTGACCCAAACACCTGTGTACGCAATTCTCCCAGTACCATTGACCTTTCCTCCACACACCTTAGCCTGTCTTTGTTACTGTTATTCCTAGATTCAATCATATAAAATTGAGAAAAAAATTATTAATATATCATTCAAATAAGCTGAGAGGGTTGTGGATTCTTGAATCTAGCTAAAAGAGCTTAATAATTTACATAGCCAGCATGCGTGTGTGTTAGCAAAGACCATATTGGTTTTGCTAATATTCGCTTGGAAAGTTGAAACTTGAAACCATAAAGCTAATTATATTTATATATACCTTTTAGTTTCTGATGATTTCCTTGGTATTCTTAACTTCCCATCTAATCTTTCCTTGGCTTCTCTGGCTACTTCTTCTAGCTTCTCATCCTGGCTTACTTGGTTTAATAAAGTTCTTCGCTGCTTTTTTTGTTGGTGTTAGCTTAATGACATTAGTAAAAAATACTCAAAATAGAAAGAAAAAGAAAATTTGAGAGAGATGTACCAGTGAAGATGTATAGGAATGATGAGTATCATGGTTGCTTGTGTACAAGCAGAAAGAGGAGCGCCTTGATCCACCGTGCACAGCCAAATTTGGGGAGTCAGACCAAGCCACACTCCGATGGAACCGCCTTCTTCGAGCACATTCGACTCCTGGAAGGCTTCCAGCCATTGATAACAAGCAACCTAAACAATTTAAAAGGAGAAAAGGGATGGTGCTATTTACAATTCATCTTCAAATTCTGATATTTGTATGCCGTATACTCAAGCTATATCCGAAACTAAGAAGAAAAAACAACTTGTCCATATGATGGGAGAGCAAGTAAAGGTACCTGAAATGACAGTTAGATAGGAAATTCTGATAGATTTAATTGTGAGAAAATTAACTTTTTAACTGTAACAAATCATTTAAAAGATGGTGGGAGACAAAGCTGGGTCCGTGACATTATGGCGGCACAACAATCTTTATCTCACAAACACAGACACACACTCACTCGGACTCTTTCTAGATGATTAGTTTAGTTATGCGTTAAGGTAATTATTATTGGGTCAAAACTCAGAAGTAATAGAAAAGGAAGGAGCTAAGGAAGCTGCAACGCAATTCACTAACCTATGACCAACTTCTATTCTACTCGGCTATATACACACAATCCACACTTTTTGCGGCATGGTAAACGCACGTGAAGTGACTAACCAAATTGACATCTTCGTGTTACATAGACTCTTAACGTTTTTTATTTATTTATTTATTATTATTATTATTATTTTATACAATGATTGAAATGGTAGATCGAATGTCAACAATTTCAAGAATTATGGCAAATGACCACCGCACACCCTTGGTGTTGTTTTATATATAGATATATACATGGATAGGTTGTAATAATAATGTTTGAGTTTGGAGAATATTGTTTCACGACGTAAAAATTTAAGTTATGGAATTTTCTAAGTGAAAATTCAAAATTCAATATTTTCGATCGATCGAAACTTTGGCTCGATCGATCGAAATGATGAAGAAAATAATCCTAGAGTCTCTGGATGAATCAATCGCTGTTCGATTCCTGTTCAATTGATCAAAAAGAGCACTCGATCAATCGAAATAAACTTTCGACTGATCGAAAGTCGTAAAACAGGATTTTCTGCAGAATTTTCTAGTGACTGTTCAGAGAGTTTGAAGAGGTTTCACGCCTTGAGAACGGTTTTATAAAACATTTTAATTTTTCACACGTGCCTTTTGTTGAAATATAACCCTATAGATATAAATAGAGGCTTATGTTCACAAGAAATCTTGTGGTCATTTTTCAGAATTGCTATTTGTAGAACCCAACATCTTTGTTGTATCATGGAGACAAATTTGCAACAACCCTTTAGCAACAATAGTGTGTGGGGCAAATATTGTCTAAGGATAATAATTTTGTACCTTCAAGTTATCTATTTTTTGTTTATCTTTTGTGTTAATCTTGTTATTTCATTATTACTTTATGTAATATTCTCCACAAGTGTGATAGTCACTTTATAAGTATAAGTATTTATGAGGTGTCGGAGATAAGGATTGAGATTCAAGTCTTTAGGAAGGAGTTTCACACGTACACTTAAATTAAGTTCGAGAAGAATTTTATCTTCGATAAAAAATAAAAACCAAGAATTATGACAAATGTTGTGAAAAAAGTTGTGTTCATGACATTATTGTACATTAAATATTGTTAGCGTTCCCCACCCCCCCCCCCCCCCCCCCCCCCCCCAAAAAAAAAAAAAAAAACACAATTGTTTTAATTAATATGTTATTTGCTAAACCCCAAGGGGTAACACAATTCTATGGGAGTTCAACAATTCTTTTCTAATGTCGTTTTATTATGTTATTTTCTGAACCTCAAGGGACAGTTATATGAGGATCGTGTTTTACGAAATAGAGTGAGAGTAGGCACGTAGAGCTCTTTACATAGTGCTCAGTGTTGTATAATTTGCTCACAATGAGTCCTAACCTTAGGTTGATTGCTAGTATTAGGATTGGAAAATCAACACAAAATTTAGTCATTTTATTATAAATGAATCATTTACATATACAAGTTGGGACATCTTTATATGCATGAAAAATATGGTAAGAACTCATAATTGATTCGAAATTTTGGCACTAAAACCCTTTTTATCATCATTGATTGTCATCATAATAGTAGAACATGTAGAGAAAAAGCTTGAAGATTGTTAGGTGGTATGTCGATGTCCTCAAGTTTTGAAGTTTTTGTCCATTGTGATGTGTTAGTACATTTTAAATTAAATATGTTAAAACTCAAAATAACTGAAGATGAATAAAGAGATGAGTTATAATAAAAGTTGTTAAAGAAAGAGTTACTTGTATGTAAGTTAGATTAAATAAATTAAGAGAAGTTTTCTAAATTAATAAATAACATGTAGGTTATGTGAAGGGTTGGAAGACTATATATACAGCTATGCTATGGACTAATTTTATATAAAGAGTGAATGAAGAAAATAGTAAAAAGCAAAGAGTATTGTGTGAGAGAGTGAATTCAATAATATTCCTAAATACTTGAGAGATTTCGGGCCAAAGAAAGGTGTTCTTTTGGTGGAGCTTTGGGTTTGAATACTTTGTGCAAAAACTGTTCTAGCCATACAACATTTGTTGGGCTGTTGTTTCTTGGGGGAGACAAGTCAGAGAAGGTCTGCACCGGTTACAAAGATTAGCCAACCAAGGGCTTGAATCTCCATAAAGAGAGCGAGTGCTGCGCCTCAATCCAAATAGTGTTGTGTAATTTTTCTCATTAAATTAATAATATTCAGAAGTACTATTCAGTTTCTCATTGTGTTATTTCCATTATTATTGTGTTTGCACCAACATGATGTAATAAAACCAATTCTCTCTCCCTCTCTCTTTCTTACAAGAGATCTTAAAAGAACCCTCATATATTCCACCCTCACGGGTTGAACCTTTTAGATTGAAAGAATTAATATCATTAAGCTACGAGACCATTTGCAAATTGCAATGCAACTTCCTTTTATTTATTTATTTTTTTTAATAAAAATGTGGTATCTTATTCTACCACGCAGAAAAACCATACAATTAATTAATAGTATCTTATTCAACTGGCAGAGAGAAAGCAAACCAGAAACAAACATGAGTGGTTCATTCATTGAACAGTCTCAAACCCAATCTTTAATTAATACACCCGAATTTTTGAACAAAATGTACGTCAACTCGAAATAAAAGTCTAAGAGAAACTGCGTATTCGGAGGAACCTTATTTTTTAATTTAAAGAGATATATAAGAGCCTTATTTTTCAGGTCATGTCAATGTTCACTAAAAAAAAAAGGAAAAAAAAAAGTCTTGCCAACACGGTGGAGCAAGGATTTCAATTTAAGGGGCAAAAATAAAAGACAATGTTTTAAAAAAAATAACTTAAAATATATTAATTGATACAATAATAAAAAATTGTAAGTGTAATACAAAAACTAATGTAAAAAAAAAATTTATAAATCTTATTTAATATTATAAAATAAATTGAGAAAATAAATCATTCTAAAAGTATTTAGAGTATGGCAATATACTTAGGGGTGTCCACGGGAACCCGCCACCAGATCCACCTGATATAACTGACTAAACTTGAGTCGACCACTGGCCAACCCAATGCCTTGGCAGTCAGCAACAAGTGCTTCCATCCAAAACTTGCTAACTCTCAGTCGAGGGGCAGTTATGCCTCTCCAAAACTCAATTTGAACCGACTTGATTGCAACCCCCTCTGCTTCGTCTAGATCTACCTTCACTCTACCCATATTTGCCTTCACTTCGCCTAGATCTACCTTCGTCGTGCTTAGATTTACCTTTGTCATGCTCTTGCCCAAATCTCCCTTCGCCATGGCTCAGTCTATCTTCTCCAAGCTCAAATATGTCTTCGTCGAGATCAGATCTATCTTCGTCGTGGCTAGATCTCCCTTCACCATGCGTAGCTCCACCTAGATTTGCTCAGTTCTCTGCCAAGATCGACCACTTCAATTTCAACCAACACTCGATTTGCCACACTCGACAACTGACTCAATCTAATCTGGTCCCCACTTTGATCGACGACGGGTACCATTTTCTGCCACCCTACGGGTCGAGCCCAAGCCCAAACCGACCTGACCCATGGCACCCCTAAATATACTTGTAAAGTTTTATACACGTCTAACTGTCTTAATTGCTTTGTAAAAATTAGGAAAAATTCAACATTTCTTTCTCTATTTCTTTAAAAGATTTAAAATTTGGGTTCATGGCAAAATTTTAGAGTTTAAAATTAGAATGTCAAGAGGTGAAGGAGAAAAAAAAAATGGTAAAGACTTTAAGATTTTGCACCTTACAAGGATATTAGAATTTCTTTTTCCAATAAAAAAAAGAGTATACAACAAAAGACCATCAATTGAAAAATAAAATAAATAAAAACTAGTAATAAAAAGCCAAGGGTTCTATTTTCCCTTTTTTTTCTCTATTTTTTTTATAATAAGCTTAGAGACACACCAATATTGACCCAAAAAAATTTATACCTTTATAAGGTGGCAAGTTACTAATGATGGATGATAATAGTGTCAATAGTGGGCCTATATGAAAATCGGCAATATAACCTTTCAATCTACTAGGTGTGGAATTTATTGTAACAACTATTGTGTTTAAAGGATTGGTCTTGTTTTTATTTTGCTAAATACGTGTGTGAATAGTGAAAAGCATAAAAGACAAAACTCTTGGAAGAGTGTGCATTAGGAAGCTTTTTTATTATTATTTATTGTTTTAGATTGTTATGGAGGGCAAAGCATTCAAGACATTTCTAATACTAATGCATGTAAGATATTTAAGGATGAGCGGGGGCCGCGAGGGCCGTCGGGGGGTGGGGGGGGGGGAGGGTGGGGGTGAATTGCCCAGTCTACCCCTTTGGCTTCGCTAGTGCCTATCGATGTCATGATAAATCCTTTTCTCGTGCAAAAAATCCTACCTATTTTAGCAAAAGACTTTAATTTTTCTATTTTACATAATCACTTTGAAAAACATCCGTATTAGATTATTTATTCTATTTTTTTATTATTATTAAATACAATATACATTCTTCATTTTTTTTTTTTTTACTATTTCCACATAGAGAGAGGGAAAGATGAATAAAATATTGATATGCACATGTACGATAGTCATGTATATTTACACAGTTACTATAACTAGAATATAAAAATTTGCATAATTTTACATGAGCTAATGAAGTTGATTTTTGGAACTTAATGTGCAAAATTGACACCTTAAGCTATTATACATTAATTGATGCGAGTGCTCTAATTATGAAATCCTAATCACTTGATCAAGAACCTTTGGCTTGTAATCATTAAACCTTGATGCGGGTGCTACCAAGAGTAGCTTCAACAGTCATTGGCACATGTTTTAGGGTTTTTCTTAGATACATTTTACTTGTAATCATGAAACTCTAATAACTTGCAGGGTTGAATGGGCTGAAATTACGATCTGTAAACCCGTAGTTCGATCAATTAACTTAATTTATCGAAATTCAGCCTTTACTATCAATCAAATAGCTATACCTATCCAAATCTGTTAAACACCTGATTTTGGCACATTGAAATTCAACAACTAGGCAGCAGTCTTGTCAACACATAAGGACTTTAAAAGCACTATTAATTACAAGACACTTTTTTGTTCATGGTTACCCACCTAAGGCTTAAACCCAACATTATCAAAAACTAAAACAGTGTTGGAAAGAATTTTACCTCAAAAGATTCAAATTCCTAACTTTAGCTTAACACGTTTAGCTGTAGGGGGAAAAGATTCAAACAAAATAACGACTCCAGTCTTGGTTAATCAAATGCAAGCTCTAGGCTTTGTGTTAAGGCCATACTCATGTCTCACTACATCAATATTTTACTTGAAGACTCCCATATGGTTATTTCCTCATTGTAATATCTTATATGGGCTTAAAATCTGGAAATTATCCCCAATGATCTGAGGTAGAGACTATGAAATTTATAAAATAAAAAATAAGAAAATAGTGGGAGGATTCAAATGATTATTTTCTTTATAATAAAATACAAATCACTTCATTCATATAGAAGTCATTATAAGAAATTCATATAGAAGTGCATATGCCCATGGTCTCATACTTTTCTTTAATTTAAAAAAAAAAAAAAAAAAAAAAAAAAAAAAAAAAAAAAACTAGAACAGAGAATCCCTCGATTTGAATCCATAAGATTTCTGCTGATCTGTTTATCACTTTGTTCATCAAGGACAAACCTGCATTGCTGGAGCTCACATTCAAGCATTTCTAGAAGAAATTAAAAAAAATTATGTAAAATTACGAGGAACTGAGTTTTAGGCCAAACAAGTATTAGTAGTGGGTGAGTCCGCTAAGCAACCCTCTGTTGCTCTTTTCCTGGTCTAATTACCATAAATTAAGCACAGCTAACTCCATCATTAGTCACAACTGTTCCCCGATTCATAATGTGACTCACAATAATTTTTCTTGTCTAATGTGACACTCTCAATTTCTCACTGACAAATAACAATTTATTATAAAGGATTCGATGCAAAAAGAAATCACAAAATGTAGATAGTAGATGTGAAGACAGCTGAAATTTATAATTTTGTAAAGTTGATTAGTGTTGGCATGCACTGATGCACGTGCTTCGTTAGAATAAATATACTAGAATTTGTTAGTTCAAACATATGACTGCATTCAATATTAAAAATTTAGATACAATATATTATGAAATTAATTGCAACCCAATAGTAGAGACTAAGAGTGAATCAAATCAAATTGTCATTTTGATAAGGACAAAAACTTATCGAACTAAAATAGGTTTCTATTAACGTTACGGGGGTTTTCTCTCTAGGTTTCACTGGAAACCTTAGAGGTGAAAAAAGGCGTTTGTCATTGACAAAAAGAGTTTCTCCTGTTTAGGTAGAAAATTGGTTACCCTTTCTCCTTTGTTTGATCCAGTCTATCATGGAGGTCTTATCAAGACGATGTGAGAAATTAAAACTTTCAGAACACGAGGGGGATGAGGTTGATCTTGATGTTTAGGAAGCGATAGAGGGGTGGATTTTAGCAGGAAAGTTTTTAACGAAGAGACGAATAAACTTAGAAGCGGTGGTAAAAGCACTGAAACCCATTTTGAAGACATCGAAGAATTTTGAGGTTCAAGATGCTAGTGACAATACATTGCTCTTTTTGTTCCAGAATGAGAAGGATATGGGACGAGTACTTTGGTCGAGCCCATGGTCCTTCGACAAGTATTTACTAGTTCTACACAAGTTCGAAGTTGGAGATTCGGTCTCCACTATTAGCTTTGACAAGGCCCCCTTGTGTAGGGATGGCCATGGATCGGGTATGGGTCGGGTATACCCATACCCTACCCGAAAATTTTACCCATGGGTACCCGATCACCAATACCCGATAATACCCATACCCGAATCTTACCCGAACATATTATCCATGGATATCCATACCCTACCCGAACCCGAAACCCATTGAATTTTTTTTTTTAATTCAAAACATTATAACATAAAAACTAACCAATCTTAAAAAAGAAAAAACTAATCAATAAAAAAAATGTGATAAATGGAAACCAAGAAAGTTTCATTTATATATCATAATAGAGTCATACTATATCTAAACTTTCATAACACATTCATATATCAAAACATAAAGATTGCAAATAAGAAAAGAAAGCATAAGAAGTTTATAACTTTGAGTTGACAAATAGCTCCTTCATTGTATCATCATGTTCACTGACAACCATATACACTGACAGCAGAGACCTAGTACAGATAGTCCCCTCAAGTACATGCACAAATAGTCCCCTCAAGTACATGCACTCTGAAGATGGTGGTTCGGTGTTCAAGGGTGATGAGGATAACCATAGCCAGCAAACCAATCAGGAGGATTATACAAAGTTCACTGTCCACAAACTTAGCATGTCCAACACTCCAACCAAACAGCAGAGATACTTCTTCAATCCTTCAAAGGAGTTCTAAACATGTTGGAAGCACAAAGACCACACAATCGACATGAAACAATATCTGAAACATGAAAAAATTAATCACCAATTGGGCAGTTGCCAAGTTGAATTTATCACTTCATGGTGAAACATGAAAAAGCAACTATCCTAAATCTTCATGGAAAACAGCAAAATTCATAAGAAAAATTATCTTACAACTCTCCGGAGAATAGGCTCCAATGATGAACAAAGTTTCTGCAGATTATCCACCTTTAGAGCTTCAACAATTACACTGCAAGAAATCGGATCTTTTGAGAAACAATATCTGAAGGCTATCAACATTGCAAGGGAAATACAAAATGAAAGACTTAACACATAACTCCACAATATTGCTGTTGGAAATTCAAAGTTAAAAAGCCAATTCAAACTTTTAGGTACAGAAGCAGGGATGTTTGGACCGTGTAAGTCACAACAGAACCCAATAATATATTGGAGAAACAATTAAAAAAATATTAGAAGCATCAAAACCTGGAGGAGAAAAAAAACCATACACATGCGCGCACACAAAACTAGGTAAACCAACTTTACAGATGAGAGAACAAATACAAAAGGTTTACCGTAGATAATCATTAAAGTTAAAAGGACATGATAATCAACTTTGATTAAGAATGCACCTGATTACTTCAATAAACCATGTAGCCTGAAAAGGCTAGCAAGTTACCATGTTGAAGAAGACATATATAGCTATATATATTATTATTCAATGTTTGCAAACAAACAACACTAGCAATTCTTATTACAAGCTATACCCCACCAAATCAATTAACATATTACAAGAATATAGTACATAGACCAAAATCAAGGATAATCAAGGATAATAATACCTATCCATTAGTCTGAAAGCTCCATGGCATGACTTTCCTCCAATTCATCTTCTTCATAATCATCAAGAACGTTTTGAATGGTAGCATCTTTTAATACACTTTTAAGTTCGCTCCATAACCAATTCTGCCCACACATCAATGCTTCTAAGGTATCATGATGAAGACGGCTACGATGTGGACTCAACAATCTCCCACTAGTGCTAAAAGCCGACTCTGAGGCAACGGTTGTCATAGGAATAGCCAAAATATCCCTTGCAATGCGTTGCAAGGTAGGATACTTACTAGCACTACGCTTCCACCAACCCAAAACATCAAATTGTTCAGTTCTAGGTGCCACTTTCTCACTAGTATAAAGTTCAAACTCCGATATAATATCCCTACTCCTTTGGCCTATGTTAGCAGTCGCATTACTAACAAATAAATCATAGTCCCTCATTGTATCATCATGTTCATGTGCAGGACTTGATGTAGATGTAAAAGATGAAACTTGAGAATAAATGACTCCTCTATCAATGCTTTCTAAGTCATAGTCCGCAATCAACTCAAAAAGAAGGTTTTTAACCTTGTCAATTTCTTCGTTAGCCTTACTACCATACATTTTATTAAAATAAAAGGTCAATAACATCAATTTATATCTTGGATCTAAAACAATAGCCAAACTCATGATATCATGAACGTCACTCCAATATTTATCAAACTTAGCTAACATCTTTCCTGCCATTTTCTTAACCAACTCATCTTCACTTGAAAGCAACTGATTTAATTCCAACTTCAACTGAAAGACTGAAGGAAAATAATGATTAGCTGTAGGGTAGGCAGTACCAGAAAGCAACTCAGTAACTTTATGAAAATAACCCAACTTCTCACAAACAATTTGTGCTACCTCCCAATCCCTATTAGTTGGAGCAGACTGATATTGAGGCTCACAACATAGTAAACGTGGAAAAACATCTTTATAAATCAAGGCAGTTGAAAGCATCAAATATGTAGAGTTCCAACGAGTCCTACAATCAAGTACTAATTCCTTAGTACTTGCAATATGTGATTGGCGAGATATTTTTTCAAAAAATTCTGTTCTTTTTGGTGATTGAGTCCAAAAATATACACTACTTCGAACCTTCTCAATACCATCACCAATTACATTCAAACCCTCTTGAACAACCAAATTCAGAATATGTGCTGCGCAACGCACATGCAACAATTTTCCACCTAAAATAAGTGAACTAGCTTGAAGCTTATCCAAAACAAGTTTCATCATACCATCATTGTTGCTAGCATTATCTACAGTTATGGCAGATAACTTCAAATCAATGTTCCAATCAGAAAGACACTCCAAAAGGATTTTAGAAAGAGAATACTTATCATGTGGAGATGGCATACGAATAAACCTAAAAAAAATAAACATAAATATGATTAACTAAAGAAAGCAAAAAGTTAATAAGCTTGCCTAAGACTCTAAAAACTAGTACAACAAAATGACTCAAAGAAAAAAAATACCTTATAACCCGGCTTTCCAAAGTCCAAGAGTCACTTATATAATGAGCTGTGATTACCATGAATGACCTCTTACTGTTGTTTGCAGTCCACAAGTCCGTTGTGATTGCAACTTTACTTGCATTCTTTTCAATTTCTACCATAGTCTTCTGCTTCTTTTCATTATAAATTTTTTTGATATCTCGTTTCAATGTGTTTCTTCCTACTATCTTAAAATTTGACCGAAGACCACCAACAAAATCCCGAAACCCAACATGATCAACAATTGCAAGAGGGTACTCATGCAAAATGACCATTCGTGCAAGGTCCCTCCTCGAAGCCTTTTGATCCTCTTCATTAAAAACACTAGGGCTTGAGATCCCTTTACTTCTTGCCTTATTGTGTTGTTTGACAAGAACTTGCCTCGAAGCTTTTTTAAACCATAAGAAGCTTACATAAGGTGATACAACATAATGTGATTGAGAATAGTGATTATGATACAACGTTCAATAAATAAATAAATAAAAAATTATACAACATTAATGGAAGGAGCCTGCTGTGAAAACCTTTACTGAACTCTAAAGTGGAGAAAGGGAATTATCTTTGGCACTATGCAGGACTACTCTATTTGAAATATCGGCACTGAGACTTGTATAATATTACAAGTTAAATGCAAACTAAAATATATCATATTTTGCAAAGAGGGACATGGATATGGCCTCTGGTTAGATCAGATTATCTGGTTGAAATTCAAAGAAGGCTACATGAAGTTTCATTAAATGATAAACATGCAGCCATCTTGGCCCTCTAATTGCCTTCCAAGATTAATAGTTTCTATTGTCTCAAGACACAGAAAGAAATAAAAAGAAAGTTGGCTTAAGTAAACTGGTGGAAGCTAATCTAGTTTAGCGGAGCCATTCTCAAGCATTCCTTTAGTTGTTGTAAATTTATTCTTTCTACCAGAGATAATTTGATAAGCAGAGGATAAATGGTTGATTCTCTATATACTTTCTGCAGAATTAAGCTTGAGAGTGGAGACCATTTTTTTCATTAATGTTTCTTTACTGAGTACAGAAGATTGTTTTCAGCAAATGTTAGATCAGAGGAGATGTAAGTGATTTGAGTGATAAATTCAATTAAGAAGTAAACTATTTGAAGGGTAAAAGTTTCAAGGCTTCTCTTTGTAGAATGTATACATGTCAATATCTTCATTTAATAACAAGTCAACAAGAACGAAATAAAATCATCAACAACATACAATGTGCATACAAGCAAGTCAAAGGAAAGACATATACTCCTATGTTTTAGATGTACTATTATTCATTTTATTTTTCCCAAATCTGGAGAAGATGGGTGTATCTCAATTTTTCAGTATCAATCTCTACTTAATCCATTTCTAGTTTCATCCTTATCACTACAAAATTGTAATCAATCAAGCCTAGCATTCCACACCAAACTCAGTAACATAAACTCCAAGATAATAACTTAAATAGCTAACAAATAGCCTAGTTTGGTCTATGAATGAAGGAAACTAAATTCAAAGCAACCTTGCAACCTCATTAGTGTTTTATACAACTAGTTGTCTACCATCAGTTTAAATTATTCCTCAAATATCTTTGCTTAGTCTGTGAACACAGAACCCCAAAAAGAAAAAAACAAACAAAAGCATTTTTGCCACCCAATAAGTCTTTTATACCACTAGTTGTCTATGTTTTCCAATTATCAAAACACAACAGCAGCGTTTGCACAGTTACAACATTCCTTCCACCCAGCTGAATTCAAACTCTAAAATCAAAATCTAACACACACCCAGACAACAAATTCAACAAGACAACACAAGTAAACAACATGCAAAGAACAAAAAACTCACCAGTTGACAAATTCAGTCTAGAAAAGGAAACAAAAGCTAATTATCAACAAAATCCTCCCAAAACGTCAAACCCAGATAACCACAGAAAAGAATTTTCTTTTGAAGCCAAACTAGCGAAAGAGGGAAAACCAATGGGTATGAAAATGTTTCCTCACATTTCTGACCAACCAAACCAAAAGTTAGCACCACCTCAGTCAATCATATGACATCCAAAAAGTAAAATTAGAATTCAAAATTTTCTGAGCAACCAAACAAAGACTATAAGAGAGAGAGATAGATACCGTGGAGGAGGTTTTCAACTCGATCGGCGATTTGGAGGAAGGTAGGGGCGGAAACGATGGCGAGGAGAGGCGGAGACTAGAGAGAGTGACGGTGAGGAGAGGCGGAGATTGGAGAGGCAGAGAGAGAGAGTGACGGTGAGGACTGGAGAGGCAGAGAGAGAGTGTGAGACTGAGTTACGGTGAGAGAGTTTAGGTCTTTTTTTTTTTTTTTTTCGGGTAGGGTATGGATATTATCCATACCTTACCCGAAAAATTCGGGTAATATCCATACCCTACCCGGTTGAGTTCTACCCGTTAAGAACCGGGTATTACCCGAAATAGTTGGATCGGGTAGGGTCGGGTATCCATTACCCAATGGGTATGGCCATCCCTACTTGTGGGTCCAAATTCACGGGCTGCCCATGAGAATGCAGACTAGGGAGGTTGCAGAGAAGATCGCAGGGCCCTTAGGCTAGGTGGAGAAGGTTGACATGGGGGAAAAAGGTTTTAGCATGGGGAAGTATCTCAGGGTCTGAATAAAGCTTGACATAACTCAACCTTTGAGCCGAGGAAGAACCATAAGGATGGGAGGATCGAATACAAGATGGGTAGACTTCCAATACGAGCGCCATCCCATTTTTTGCTACTGGTGCAGAAAGCTAGATCATGATGACAGGGACTGCCCTTTCTAGATAAACAACAAGGAATCCCTTGGATCGAAAGACAGGAAATTTGGACCGTGGCTACGGGCAGACCTCGAGCGCCTTCAACGACCCTTGGTTGCGGAGGTTGATAAGCGAAAGACCAATGGAGGTGGAAAGGGAGGAAAAAGTAGTGAGAAAATCGGTGCGCAGCCTCAGAAAGTTTCCCAAACTCACCTAACAACGACATCAAGGAGCAACAGCGGCAGATCCACTCCTCAGCGAACGGAACTTCACTAGGTGGTGGGTTTGGAAATGGAGGATACTTCACCGCAAATATCTTGTTCAGCGTTATTCTCGGAGCAGTTACGTGAAATAGACCAAGCCATTAAGGAATTTGATATCCTAAATGAGGAAAATGAGGGGAAGGAAAGACATGTGGTCTATTCTCAAAGGGTGTCAGCTAGCCATGGTGGGCCACAAATGGAGCATAGTTTAAATTTGGGCCCCGAAAGGAGGTTAGAGGCCCATATAACCCTTGAGAGGAGTGGTGGAGCAACTAATATAGCTGATGGGCCTATTAATTTCCCAGCTTTGCCAAAGGAGACCATGAGCCCACGAAAGCCAACTGCAGAATGCAAGGAGGCACAGGTTTTGGCCCAGAACACTACCTCTGGACCTTCCAACACTATTATACCTGAAGTTGTAGGGCACATTTCGGGCAAATAGCTCTCACACAACAAAAATTTGGGTAAAGAAAACATTACGGTGGTATCGGCGAAGGAAGTCAGGGCAAATAGAGGTAGAGGAGCTGAAACTTTGGGTACATGGAAGCGCATGCCAAGAGAATCGGTGGAGGGGAAGGACTGAAGTGGTGGAGAGAAGACAATTGGTGCTAAGAGGAAAGACATGGTGCACTAAGAGATATCCAACAGAACATTCTCAATGAAAAAAGGAACAAGGTGGAGGCACAAGTTTTGGCTATGGGTCAGTTAATGGCAAAACGCTTAGGAGCGGTAGAGGTTGCTAAGCAACCCCGCCGAGATCAATGAGTGCATTAGTCTAGAACTGTCGGGGGCTTAGGAATCACCGCACAGTTCGAGCCCTTGAAAAGGTAGTGTTTTTTGAAGATCCGATTTTAATTTTTTTAATGGAAACTAAACTTCTTGTTGCAGAGTTTGATGTAATTAAGGAAGGTTTGAAGAGAACCCAAGGTCTGGTGGTGCCTAGTAAACGAAGGAGTGGGGGTTTGGCGCTCTTATGGAAGCAAGACTTGTTTGTTTCTTTTTAATCTTTCTCAAAGAGCCACATTGATGCGATCATTAACCACAATGATGGGTCTCAGAAATGGAGGTTCACGGGTTTCTACGGTAACCCGAACACTAGCAAAAGGGAAGAGTCTTGGTTATTGCTCAAAAGTTTATCTAGTATCAACAGTTTGCCGTGGGTGTGCATTGGAGATTTCAACGAACTAATGCACAGTGGAGAGAAAGAAGGTGGAAGCTCACGACCAGTGCGTCAAATGGCTAACTTTTGTGAGGCGATAAACTTATGTCAGCTATGTGATTTGGGCTACATTGGTCAGGATTTTACTTGGAGTAGGCGCCTAGGAAACAGAGGATGGGTAAGGGAGCGCTTGGATAGAGCATTGGTTTCCATAGGTTGGGCAGCTAGATTCCCCAAGAGGAGTTTATACCACAAAGCCAACTCTTCTTCAGATCATTGTATGCTATTGCTGAAAGACAACCCGTCGACAACTCGGACAAAACGAGGTCCTAAGCCCTTCTGCTTTGAGACAATGTGGCTTAAAGAGGAGTCATGTGCTGATGTTGTAACCACTGCTTGGCTCAAAGGTATGTGTAGAGAATCGGGGTTCACCCCTTTATCATTGCCTTAAAGAATGCTGCCTGTCATTGACTTCTTGGAATAAAAATTTCTTTGGCCACGTGGGGAAAAAAATAGCTTCATTACAGAAAAAATTAGAGATGCTAGAATGTTAGAAAGGTAGCCCATTAATAATGGAGGAAATTCAATGCACTCGGAGAGAGCTAAACAAACTGCTGGACTCAGAGGAAATCATGTGGCACCAAAGGTCTCGGATTAATTGGCTAAAGTTAGGTGATAAAAACACCTCCTTTTTTCACACCAAAACATCAAGCAGGCTTCAACAAAATACCATTGATAGATCCCAGGACTCTAATGGAGAATGGCAAGAGGATGTGGAAGTAGTAGGCAGGATATTTGTGGAGTACTAAACCTCTCTTTTCACTACTTCAAACCCGATGGTGAGTGAGGAGCTTCTCAATGCTATCCACTACAAAGTCACAGGTCCAATGAATAGCTCACTGTTGAGGGAATTCCAAGTTAGTGAGGTAGAGAGAGCACTAAAATAGATGTTCCCAACCACAGCACCTGCCCTAGATGGAATGCCCTCGATTTTCTACCAAAACTACTGGCCCATGGTAAGCTTTTTTGTCTCCAAAACTGTATTGGATTTTTTAAATTATGGCTTAATCCTTCAAAATTTCAATGAGACACATATAGTGCTTATCCCAAAAGTGAAAGATCCAAAACTAGTGACAGATTTTCGCCCCATTAGTCTTTGCAATGTGGCCTACAAGATCACATCTAAGACCATTGCAAACAGACTCAAACAGATTCTGCCAAGACTAGTATGTGAAAATCAAAGTGCATTCATGGTGGAGTGGCTGATCACCGATAATGTTCTGGTAGCATCAGAAACTATGCACCATATTAGTCAAAAAAGGAAGGGGAAGATAGGGGAAATGGCACTTAAATTAGATATGAGTAAAGCATACGATCGGGTTGAATGGAGGTGTCTTCAACAAATCATGCTTAAATTGGGCTTCTCAGAAAGGTGGGTGGCATTCATCATGCAATGTGTTAGTTCTATCACTTATGCTGTCCGTATCAATGGCATACCACAAGGCCACATCACACCTTCAAGAGGTCTTCGCCAAAGAGACCTACTATCGCTGTACCTCTTCCTATTTTGTGCGGAAGGACTTTCTGCCATGTCCCACCAAGTAGTCCATAATCGAAGGTTAAGGGGGATATCGACAAGTAGAAACGGACCAAAGCTCTCCCATTTATTTTTCGCTGATGACAGCCTTATCTTTGGCCGATCCACCTATGAAGAAAGTGCTGAAATTATGAGAATCCGTAAAGTGTATGAAGATTCCTCGAGGCAGTAGCTAAATAAGCAAAAAATCTCTTTGTATTTCAACCGGAACACAGATAGAGGGGTGCAGGAAGATATCAAGACTTTGTTTGGGGCACAGGTGATCAAACAACATGAGACTTACCTTGGACTTCCTTCACTAATAGCTAGATCAAAAATCAACTCCTTTGCCCAATTAAAGGAGAAGGTGGCGAAAAAGTGGGCTGGTTGGAAGGAGAAGCTTCTCTCACCCACTAGAAAGGAAGTCCTTATAAAAGCAGTTGCTTAAGCAATGCCAGCCTATATAATGAGCTGCTTCAAACTTCCTAATTCCATATGTGATGAGCTTACAAGCATGTTGAGTCAATTCTGGTGGGGGCAGAAAAAAGAGGAGAAGAAAATGGTTTGGCTAAGTTGGGACAAGCTGTGTCTGCCCAAGGAAAATGGGGGGGGGGGGGGGGATGGGATTTCGGGACCTCAAAACTTTTAACAAAGCTCTCCTAGCCAAACAAGGTTGGTGTCTACAAACCCATCCTAATTCTCTATTCTATAGGGTATTTAAGGCTAAGTATTTTCCAGATTGCAATTTTGTCCAAGCGTCATTAGGCCGAAACCCATCCTATGCATGGAGGAGCATCATGACAGCCTAGAAAGTTGTGAAGAAGGGTATGAAATGGCGTGTAGGGAATGGAGATAGCATTCTCTTATGGTCGAACAAATGGTTACCTTCACTAGCCTTACAAAAAATCTTGTCTCCCACAAACCACATCCTGCCTAATGATACTAAAGTTAGTGCCCTCATTGACTTGGAGAAAAAAGAGTGGCATGCGCAACTGGTCAGACAGGTGCTAAGGACTGAGGAGGCAGATTTGGTACTTGGAATACCTTTGAGCATGCACCTACCTCCGGATCGATGCATATAGGATGGCAATCCTAGTAGTAAATTTACAGTGAGGAAAGCCTACAAAAGTCTAATGGAGGGAATTGACAGAGGTAGTGAAAGGGAGAGGTCTGATGGAACGGTGATGAAGCAAATCTGGAGATCCATATGGGGTATGAGGACTCCTAACAAAATCAGAAGTTTTGCTTGGAAGGCCTGCCGAGGCATCCTGATGCAGATTGGTTAAGGGAGAATAAAATATTTTAATATTTTATGTTGTTTTCTTTTTCCTAGTTGAATTAGGATTTTAATTGTATTTCTTTTCCTAGTTAAATTGTTTTTCCTTTCTCAAGTAGAAGTAGGTTTATTATGTCTTTTCCTAAAAGGAGTAGGAGAAATTTTATTCCTATAAATACTCTTTATAGAGAGGTTGAATATGGTTATGTGTTGATTAATAAAAGTTTGTTAGAGAGGTTTTCTCTATTATTTTGCCTACTAGCCTAGTGTTCTTGTGGAACTTAGGTTTTGTGGAAGAATTATAGTAATTGTGTGTTACAGATTCTGCTTCTATACGCCTACGCTGCATCACATCCTAGCAACCAAAGAAAACCTGAAGAGGAGACATGTCATAGCTGATGATCTTTGTGAGACTTGTGGAAAGGAGACAGAAAACTATAGCCACTTGTTCTGGTGCTGTGATAAGGCTACTGAGGTCTGGAGCAATTGCAAACTGGTCTTTCCCTTCCAAATTGAGAAAAGGTGGAACTTCATGGATGTGAAATGGCAGATTATTAGGCGAAGCCCCACAAGCTCTAATTTGTTGGAGAAAACTGTGACTATGTGTTGGGAAATCTAGAAAAATAGGAATGTGTTTAGGCATGGTGGCACAAGAAAACCAAGTAGAGTAATTTTTCATAATGCTATGGCACTGGTTGAGGAATACCGATCTACAAATGAAGTGGTTTGCCCCATTAACCCCTCTAAAGCAATCAAGTGGCACCCACCAGAAAGTCCTAAATACAAGTTGAATATAGATGGAGCTGTGTTCACAGTGTAGAAAGCATCAGGAATGGGCATGTTGGTGAGTGACTTCGAAGGCAAAGTCATGGCAGCCATGAGCAGAAGATTTCTAGCACCACTGGCAGCATTGGAGATCGAAGTAAAGACCATGGAGGCAGCAACAATTTTTGCATGGGAAATGGGTTTCAGAGAAGTGATTTTTGAGACGGATTTTCTGCTTCTTTGCAGGTCTCTCTTGGGCACATCAGAACCTCCCTCCTCCATTAAGACCATCATATCTAGTATTTTATCTATAGTTCAAAATTTCAATTTTTTTAGTTTCTCTCATGTAAAAAGGCAAGGCAATAGGCCTGCCCATATTTTAGCGCAATTTGCGAAACAGATTGGTGACTTTCAAGTTTGGTTGGAGGAAACTCCCAGCCTCATTGAGTCCACGTGTACTCAGGATGTAACCAGTTCAATTTCTGATTAATAAGAGAAGAAATGTCTTCCCATCAAAAAAAAAAATGTCATTTTGATGGGTATTGCAATATTTTTAGGACAGCTTTCACTATTTTCATAAAGGAAGATTTAAAGCAAGGTTAAGGTACTGTTTGGTTGTGTTTGTATAAAACAGTTTTTGAAATTGTTGTCAGATGATAAAATGTATCGAGAATATGTTTACACATAGCACACTTTGTTATTTCCTCCATTTTCTTGTGTAATGACAAGTCTATGAAAGTCCGATCTTACATCATTTAAGTCTAAATGACATGATACTAAATTTTGTATGGCTAATTATATGGACACAACACATAAAATTCTCATGAAAATTTTCACAACTATGACTTAGTGGCTGATTTAGAAATTGTTTTCAGGGTAATTATAAATGTGGTTACACGATTTTCCTGGCCTAACTCGTGTTGATTAGGCCCTGGCCCAAAGCGCAACCCACAATAATTATTTGTAGAGAATGGGTTAAAGAACTTGGCCTCAGTGAAACTAGCAGGTCTAATGCATGTAGTGTACTGTTTGCAGAAAGAAAATAAGAACGTAAAGAAGGATTCCTCAAATCTGATTTTATCTCTTTTCTTTGTTTCTGATACAGTTCTCTCGTCCTCTTCTTTGAGGGACTCCACTACATTATATATTTTTCTTCTTTTCATCCCAGCCTTACACCTGTTAATCATCCAAGCATCCACTCGAGCACCTGTCCCATCAGACGCCCTCATCAGACCCTTTGTGAGTTGCAGAGGCCAAGGCGGTACTGTTCAGGAGTCTTTTCCTCATTAATGCGGCCAAGAGGGTGGTTGGGGCGCAATTAATGTGGTGGTAGCCTTCCGTGAGATATTTTGAATTTAATTCGTTTTATATGTTGGGAAGACGAGCTGAAATGGCTGGGGCAAGTTTCTCGTCTGGGCTTCGCGATGTCCGAGGAGGAGTTACTCCTCGGACAGGTTTCCTTGACGCTATTGGGGTTGAATAGCGCTTCATATGAGGCTTTTCGTTGGACAGGACGCTCCTCGGACGGGCCTGAGCTTGGAATAGCCCATCATTTTTGGGCCGGGCCCCACAATAGCCCCTCAAAACTCCGATTTTTACCTCCCTCCGAGGGGAAAGGCGGGGTTTTGATGTTTGTGAGTGGAGGGAAAAAAGGAGATCGTGGGGCGCGCGTGCGGACCGTTACTTTTGACGCGCTACAATTTACGAGACGTGGCCATTAACTTCTGGAGGCATTATGTTCCCTTCATCCAACGGCTTGGCGTGGATCGAACGGCCATCGTTTCTTCCCGTATTTCTAGGCGGGGATGATCTTTTCTCTCTCCTCCCGACTATATAAGACGCCAGAGGGGTTCAGTTCCTTCTTTCATCTGCATTTCGCAAACCTCAAAAGACTCCAGAGAACTCCATCGAATCCCAGATATATACGAACACTTGCGTCCGTTACGCCGCCGTAGCCGTTCTTGTGAAGCGCTTCGTCCAAGAGAGATTCCCAGGCGTCCCCTTGAGCGTTTTGTGAAGGTACCAGCACATTTCGCCTTTCTCTCCGTTTCAATTCCCTCCTCGGACTCTACTTTTCTTTTCAGTCTTTACTTTCATTTCCTCAGTTCAGTTCAGATGGGTAGATTCGAAAAATTAGTAAAAACTCCTGCCGCTATGGAAGCCTTTAGGGCTAAATACCACATTCCCCCGAGGGTTGGGCTGCGGCACTGTCCTCTTGAAGGAATATTGACCACCGATAGAGTTGAGGGAGAAGTCGTTATCCCCATGATTGCTTTCATAGAGGGAGGGATGACACTTCCCATGCGCAGGATCACAAGGGAATACCTGTTCAACCATAGGTTGACGCCGTATCAGTGTGCCCCAAATATGTTCAAGATACTAGGCTGTGTAGATGTCTTAAACGAGCGGATGAATCTAGGCCTCACTTGGCACGATGTGGCTTATTTGTACGAATGCCACCGCCTCGGGGATGATGGGTATTATCTTAAATCCCGGAACGAGGACGTTAGGTTGATCTCTTGTCTTCCAGTTTCCAATAAGACCGTCAAGAATGACTTCCTCATTGCTTCTGGGGAGTGGTTTGACGGTATTCACTGTCCAACTCGGGCAGGAAACCCAGGTGCGGCGCTTTTAGGATTGATCCTTTTTGGGGAAAGGATTTAGTGTTGAGGGGTTATTTTTTTCTGGCTTTCTTTGTAATTGGAAAATTTCATGATCTGACCTCACTTTTCTTGGTTTGTTTGCAGACAAAAGTCACGTTGCTCCTCGGATAAGACTTGTGAACGTGCCAGCGCTGAACTATCTTCTCAGGTCGGAGATTTACGTTACCGGGGACGGACAGTTACGTGCGGCCCATCTAGTTTTGGGCTATCAACCTCTGAGCAGCGCTTTCCAGGCAATCGGTCACGCTATAAGGGCTGGCAGCCCAAGGCTAGCCAGAATTGACGTGTCCCGGGACGGATTCCTAGCTGACCACGATTTGCCACCAGTTGTGTTGCCAGGTGTCAGAAATCCCTACTTAGCGGAGCAGTTACCTCCGGTAAACGAGCCTGGTGCTGCTGTTTTGGTTGAAGAAGAGGCTGAATCATCTCGTCTTTCCCTTGAAGAGGAGATAGATAAGTTTTACTTCGAGGAGGAAATTCAGCAAAACCCCTTGGTGGAGTCTTCTAATCCCGAAGTAGAGCAGGACCAACATTCCGCAGTTGGTGTTCCCTCAATTGTTATCTGCTCGGACGATACTTCAGACGAAGAGATAGAGCCCATGGCAGGAAAGGGAAAGTCTCTAAAGGAGCTGATGACTTCTCGGGGGAAAGGTCAGTCATCAAAGGTTCAGCCATCGAAGGGACCAAGTCCATCAAAGGTCAAAACCCTTCCCCCTGTGGTCCCCCAGGGCGTCTCGGACCCTGGCCTTAAGGTTATCCCGGACCTGAAGAAGAAGAGGCCGGTGGACACGCCTGAGGAAGGCGAGGTGGCTGTCCAGCCGACCAAGTAGCAGAAAACCACACGGGCGCCAAGGAGCAGAAGGGGCACCTCCTCGGACAGCAGGGATGAGGGAAACCTTGCTGAAGTGCACACTTCCCCTCGTCCATGGGACCCAAAGTTGGAGCTGGATGGGCTCGCCATTCCTTACACTGCTTCGGTCCGAGAGTATAATCGTGGCCGGGCAGGGTACGTGGCGGAGGCCTTAGAGCAGCCCCTACTTCTTCCTCGGGACATGGAGGCCTACAGGCGGTGCACTCAGTCCGAGCTCTTCCTATCCCTTAAAAGGGATCTCGCGCTGGTAAGTAATCCTTTTACTGCTTTGTCCATTTACTTGCTCCTGTTAGATTATATATTTTTCTTTTAAGGACACTCTTGTTTTGTCTGCAGATTACTCAACAGGTCTTCGTGGCTGAGGAGTTTTGCCGCAATAGCCGCAATCTGGCTGAGGCTGAGACCCAGGCTCGGACAGAGGTGGAGAAAGCCTTGGGGTCCCTCAAGCATGATCACATTAAACTCACGGCTGAGTTCAAGGATTCGGAGAACCGACGTAAAAGTGCAGAGGCTGGCTTGAAGAGTGCCGAGGATCAGGCGGAGGACCAGCGCAAACAACTGTACACGGCTCAGCTTAACCTTAACACCGAGAGGCAGGCAGTGTAGGACCTCAAAACTGCCCTGCAAAAAGTAGAGGATGAGCTGAGGCGGGTAAAGGAGGATGCTCAGCTGATCCGAGAGGCAATAGAGGCCGAGAAGGAGGCCGCTCGACAGCTTGGGGCCGAAGAGACGGAGGTCAGGCTATCTGAGGAGATTCCCGAGGTATGCAGGGATTACTGCAGTATTTCATGGGCTCATGCTCTTGATGCTGCAGGAGTTCCTGCGGATTCGGCACTAAGACTGCCCGAGAGCATCTTCTATCCTCCGGAGATCCGAGCTAACCCTGATGAAGCCCAAGTCGCTTCGGAGCAAGACCTGGCGGTGCCTGATGCCGTCCTTGTGCCTGATGTGGCTAAGGATCCTGCCACAGATTCAACCATTGAGGTTCCTCCTCCTCAGCCCAAGCAGAAAGAAGATCCTCCTGCTGAAGCTTAGCCTTCTAGGTTTTCAACCTTAGTGAATAGTTTTTTTTTTTTTTTTTTTTTTTTTTTTTTGTAAGGACCTCTCTTGCTAATGTACTTGGAATATTAATATAAGACGTTCGTTTTGCTTACTACGGATGCGTGTCAGTAATGCTCTTTTCATTTTAAACATTTGCAACAATGTAGACACAGGATATCAGTCAAAACAATAATGGGTTTTTGGCACAGTGCACTTGACGATTGCGATAGTGTTAGGTTGCGTGCGCGCACTAAAAATGATTTCCTTTAAGTAATAATCTCCCAATCTATCATAAGTAATAATTTCCCCAAAAGTCTGTGGTCCGAGGAGCCATGCAGGACTTAGGTTCTGCTTAAAACTATGAATTGTCATGAGTAATAATTTCCCCAAAGTCTGTGGTCCGAGGAGCCATGCAGGACTTAGGTTCTGTTTAAAACTATGAACTCTCATGAGTAATAATTTCCCCAAAAGTCTGTGGTCCGAGGAGCCAGGCAGGACATAGGTTCTTTTTAAAACTTATAAATAGTTGGCTTAAGTATCGTTTTCCCCTAAGTCTGTGGTCCGAGGAGCCATGCAGGACTTAGGTTCTTTTTAAAACTTATAAATAGTTGGCTTAAGTATCGTTTTCCCCTAAGTCTGTGGTCCGAGGAGCCATGCAGGACTTAGGTTCTTTTTAAAACTTATAAATAATCGGCTTAAGTATTAATTTCCCCCAAGTCTGTGGTCCGAGGAGCCATGCAGGACTTGGGTTCTGTTTAAAACTTATAAATAATTGTAATGTAGACTGGCAAGCGGCAAATAGTCATGAAAGAGAACGTATGCTAAGCCATTCTTATTAATAATAATACCTCCTGAGGTTATTTACATTCCATGGTCGAGGTACAGCTTTTTCATCCAAATCTTTTAGGTAGTAGGCGCCTATTCCAGCCACGGATGTGACACGGTATGGTCCTTCCCAATTGGGCCCCAACTTGCCCCAAGAGGGGTTCTTTGCACTGCCAAGAATCTTCCTCATCACGAGATCACCTGGACCCAGAGGCCGCAGTTTGACGTTAGAATCATACCCTTGTCTTAGCTTCTGGTGATAATAGGCCATGTGAATCGTGGCCTTCTCCCTCCTTTCCTCGGCTAGGTCCAGACTTCTTCCTAGCAACTCATCGTTATCGCTTGGGGTAAACGAGCTAGACCTCAACGTGGGGAAATTGTTCTCGATCGGAAGCACAGCCTCAGCCCCGTAAGTCATTGAGAAGGGGGTCTCACCGGTGGAACGCCGCGGCGTTGTCCGATAGGTCCATAAGACGTGCGGTAGTTCTTCTACCCATCTCCCCTTTGACTCATCCAATCTTTTCTTCAATCCGTTCACTATGACCTTGTTTACGGCCTCGACTTGCCCATTTCCTTGGGGGTATGCAGGGGTGGAATATCGATTAATGATCCTAAACTCACGGCAATACTCCCTAAAATTCTTGCTGTCAAACTGAAGACCATTGTCGGAAATGAGTGTTCTCGGAGTTCCGAAGCGGGTGATAATGTTCTTCCAGATGAATTTCTGGGCGTCCACGTCCCTGATGTTGGCCAAAGGCTCAGCCTCCACCCATTTAGTGAAGTAATCGGTTCCGACTATTATGTATCGCTTGTTCCCCGCAGCCTTGGGGAAAGGTCCGACAATATCAAGACCCCATTGCGCGAACGGCCATGGACTGGAGAGTGGGTTGAGAACCCCTCCGGGTTGGTGGATATTTGGGGCGAATCTTTGACACTGATCGCACTTCTTAGCGTATTCCTGGGCTTGTCTCTGCATGTTCGGCCACCAGTATCCTTGGGTGAGTGCCCTGTGCGCCAGCGACCTTCCTCCGGTGTGACTTCCACAAATTCCCTCATGCAACTCTTCAAGAAGAGACTCGGACTCCTCTGGATGTACGCAGAGCAGGTACGGTCCAGAGTAGGAGCGCCGATAAAGTTTGCGGTCCTCTGATAGCCAAAAACGAGGAGCATTTCTACGTATCTTCTCGGCTTCTAGTCTTTCTTCTGGTAGGATCTCATCTTGGAGGAAATTCCTTAGGGGGTCCATCCAACTGGGGCTCTGTCTTATCTGATGGACTTGGGTCGGGTTTCCACTGATGGGACTGGCCTTAACTAGATCTTCGACTAGGATCACTCGTGGCAAACTACGTGCCGAGGACGTGGCAAGAGTGGCCAGCGAGTCTGCATGAGTGTTTACGCTCCTGGAGATGTGCGTTAAACTGAAGGATTCAAAGCTCTCCTGTAGCCGTTTGACTTGTCCCAGATACTCTTGCATCCTAGTATCTCGAGCTTCCAGCTCTCCCATCACTTGTCCGACCACTAATCTGGAGTCCGAGAAGGCTTCTATTACTCTTCCACCCAACCTTTGAACCATTGCCATTCCTTGAAGTAAGGCTTCGTATTCGGCTTCATTGTTCGTAGCCGAGAATCCGAGTCTTAATGACTTTTCAATGACAGCGCCGTCTGGCGATATTAGTACTATCCCAACTCCTGATCCTCTCTGGTTGGCCGCACCATCCACGTAAACCTTCCAATGCATGGTTTCCCCGGCCGAAATCGCGCCGACCAGTTTTCCGCACAGGTCTTTCTTCTCGGTCACCGTTTCTATAGAGGGCTCAGCGAACTCTGCTACCAAGTCCGCGAGGACCTGTCCTTTGACGGAGGGTCTGGGCATATATTTAATATCAAAAGCCCCCAGAAGAGCACTCCACATGGCGATCCTTCCTGTGTAGTCAGCACTTCGAAGCACGGCTCGAAGTGGAAGCTGAGTCA
Organism: Quercus robur; assembly: GCF_932294415.1. Lineage (NCBI taxonomy): Eukaryota > Viridiplantae > Streptophyta > Magnoliopsida > Fagales > Fagaceae > Quercus > Quercus robur. Next base: position 85,730,172 of record NC_065535.1, read on the forward strand.
GGACGATGACCGTGTGCGCCTGAAAGTAATGAGGAAGCTTCCGGGTTGCATGCACTATCGCCAAAATTGCCTTCTCCAAGGGTAGGTATCGCACCTCGGCTTCATGTAGTGACTTGCTCACATAGTACACCGGTCGCTGCACCCCCTTATCATCCCGTATTAATACCAGGCTTACGGCGTGGGGAGCTACGGCGATGTAGGCAAACAGCACCTCGTCTGCCTCCGGACTGGACATGATGGGTGGTCGGGACAGGTAGTCCTTAAGCTGCTGGAAAGCCTGAACGCAATCCTCCGACCATTTAAACTCTTTCCACTTGTTTATCAGGAGGTAAAAAGGCCGACATCGATCCGCCGATCGTGATATGAACCGGCTTAATGCCGCAATCATGCCAGTGAGCTTCTGCACTTCCTTCGGGTTCCGAGGAGTCTGTAGACTGTTAATGGCTTTAATTTGGTCAGGACTTACTTCTATTCCTCTATGGGTGACCATGTACCCTAGGAATTTCCCAGACCCGACCTCGAATGAACATTTGGAGGCATTCAGCCGCAACCGGTGCTCCCTTAAGATAGCGAAGACTGTTCCAAGGTCTTGCACGTGCTCGGACACCCTTTTACTCTTCACAACCATATCGTATATATACACCTCAATGATCTTGCCCAGTTGTGGCTCGAACATCCGAGTCATCATCCTTTGATATGTCGAACCCGCGTTCTTTAGCCCGAATGGCATCACCTTATAATGATAATTTCCGATGGGCGTCATGAAAGCCGTTTTCTCTTGGTCCTCTAGCGCAAGGGGTATCTGATGATAGCCCTGGAAGGCGTCCAGGAAGCTCATTCGAGGGTGTCCCACGGTTGCATCCACCAATCGGTCAATTTTGGGTAGGGGGAATGGGTCCTTGGGGCACGCCTTGTTCAGGTCCGTAAAGTCTACGCAGACCCTCCACTTCCCCGTCTTCTTCCTTACCACCACTGTGTTTGCCAACCATTCGGGATAAAAGACCTCTTTGATAGCCCCTGCCCTTTTTAATTTTGCCACCTCGTCTCTCACGGCACTAGCGTGCTCCTTTGAAGGGCGTCGGGGTGGCTGCTTCCTCGGAGTGGAAGAGGGGTTGACGTTCAAGTGGTGACAAATAAGGCTGGGATCGACTCCCGGGGCATCGTAGGCGTTCCAAGCGAATACATCGACGTTTTCTCTGAGAAATCTGACCAGTTCCTCCTTTTCTTGAGAGGGCAATTCAGAGCCGACCTGAAAGAACTTCTCCGGGTCATCGTTGACAGCAATCTTATCTAGGCCTTCACACCTTATCTCCTCGGCCACCCCCTCGTCTTGCTTTGCCGAGGAGGTTGGTTGCTATAAGCTCTTTGGGGCCGAGGTTTCGACCAAGGGCCGGTGTAAAATGGAAGCCACCACACACTTCCTGGCCACGGCCTGATCTCCTCGGATCTCTTCCACTCGTCCTCTGGATGGGTATTTCACTTTCTGGTGAAGTGTGGAGGTCACGGCCTCTAGGCTGTGGATCCAGGGCCTTGCGACTATCGCGGTGTAGGGTGAATAAGCGTCGACCACGATGAAATTCACCTCCACCACTTCCGCCCCAGTCTGTATGGGCAGTCGGATTTGCCCCTTTGGCGTTACAAGCTTCCCCTCGAAGCTGAGGAGGGGGGAGTCATAAGCTGTCAAGTCTTCTGGCTTCAGATTCAGCCCCTTGTATAGGTCGGGGTACATTATCTCCACCGCACTTCCAGAGTCTACTAATACCCTTTTCACATCGAAACCCCCAATCCGCAAGGTGACCACCAAGGCGTCATCGTGAGGTTGAATTGTTCCTCCCTTATCCTCATCCGAGAATCCCAGTATCAAAGAGCTTCCCTTTTTTATCCTTTTGGGTTCCCTTTGTCTGCCCTCGGAGGGAAGGTGGTCCACGGCCAATACCCTAGGGATGGTTGGCCCAGTTCTTCCTGGTGCAGCGAGGATGACATGTATCGTCCCGGTGGGGGGTCTTAAAGACACGTCCCTTCGAGGCTCTTGTGTCGCTTGGCCGGGATGGCTGCTCGATGGGTGCAGTAGGTGACGTAGCTTTCCTTCTCGAACCAATTGATCCAGGTGATTCCACAAATTCCTGCAGTCCTCAGTAGTATGCCCGTGGTCCTGATGATATTGGCAATACAAGTTCTGATTACGATTGGCAGGGTTTCCAGCCATCTTCCCCGGCCATCTGAAATAGGGTTCATCCCTCACTTTCTCCAGTACTTGTTGTACCGGCTCTTTGAATACGGCATTCACTGTTTGCGGGGTGCTCTGCCCAGCCTGTCGCGGAAAATCTCTCCTCGGCTGACCAGGATTGTGACGTTCCATTCTGAAATCATTTGCTTTAAAGGGGATGACCTTCTCCTTGCCCTTCCCTTGCAGCTGATCCTCCTCCACTCTTTTGTACTTGTCGATCCTATCCATCAGCTGTTGGACGTCAGTAGCTGGTTTCCCGGTGAGGGATTTCCTTAAGCCATGCCCGGTGGGGAGGCCGCTTGTGAACGTGCTGATAGCAACGTTATCATGGTTGTCATCTAAATCGTTATACACCTCCCAATACCTATCCGAGTACGCTTTCAGGGTTTCTCCTTCGTGCATGGATAAGGACAGCAGCGAACTGAGAGGTCGAGGGACTCTGGTGTTTGTAATGAAACGGGAGCAAAAAGCTTGAGTGAGCTGCTTGTAGGAGCCTACGGAGTTTGGCTTCAGGTTGTTGAACCATCTCATTGCCATCGATCCCAAGCTAGAGGGGAAGATTTTGCACATCAGGGCCTCGTTTTGCGCGTAAATTGCCATCTTTTGATTAAACTGACTCACGTGCTCCACCGGGTCTGCTTTACCGTGATAAATGGCGAACGCCGGTTGGTTGAAGCGTCTTGGCATCTTAGCCCCTTCGATTCTATTCGTGAAGGGTGATCTTGAAACCTGATCCAACGCCTTCTTCATGGCGTCGCTCCCCGAACCTTTGCTGGACGGGCGCTCATACTTCCGTACAAGGCGTGGTTCCTTTTCGTAAGAAAAGGTTTCGCTTGGGGGGGTCCTTGACCTTCGTCTGTAACTCACGTCTTCCGGATTAGAAGACTCGCCTGAGTCAGAGGGAGATCGTCTTCGCTGCGCACGTCGTAACTTCCTTTTTAGGTCATCTATCTCTCGCTGCATGGCTTGGTGACTATTTCGCCTCTGAGACACGTGACTTCCTATCTGAGTGTGACTCTGGCTCGTCTGGGTGGTATGCACACTCCCCTCACGATTCCCCCTCCCGCCTGGGTTGGTTGGGTTATTTTGCTTCTGGGACTCGGCAGGTCGTGTTCGTTGGGAGTTAGCTTGGTGAGGATCGTCCTGGTGTGGATCTAGTTCTTCCATGCTCGACTGTTGCACTAGCTGATGCCCTAGCTCTTCCCACAGACGGCGCCAATTGTGGTTACACGATTTTCCTGGCCCAACTCGTGTTGATTAGGCCCTGGCCCAAAGCGCAACCCACAATAATTATTTGTAGAGAATGGGTTAAAGAACTTGGCCTCAGTGAAACTAGCAGGTCTAATGCATGTAGTGTACTGTTTGCAGAAAGAAAATAAGAACGTAAAGAAGGATTCCTCAAATCTGATTTTATTTCTTTTCTTTGTTTCTGATACAGTTCTCTCGTCCTCTTCTTTGAGGGACTCCATTACATTATATATTTTTCTTATTTTCATTCCAGCCTTACACCTGTTAATCATCCAAGCATCCACTCGAGCACCTGTCCCATCAGACGCCCTCATCAGACCCTTTGTGAGTTGCAGAGGCCAAGGCGGTACTGTTCAGGAGTCTTTTCCTCATTAATGCGGCCAAGAGGGTGGTTGGGGCGCAATTAATGTGGTGGTAGCCTTCCGTGAGATATTTTGAATATAATTCGTTTTATATGTTGGGAAGACGAGCTGAAATGGCTGGGGCAAGTTTCTCGTCTGGGCTTCGCGATGTCCGAGGAGGAGTTACTCCTCGGACAGGTTTCCTTGACGCTATTGGGGTTGAATAGCGCTTCATATGAGGCTTTTCGTTGGACAGGACGCTCCTCGGACGGGCCTGAGCTTGGAATAGCCCATCATTTTTGGGCCGGGCCCCACAATAAAAAATTTAATAAGAAAATAACTTCATATAAAAATAAAAATAAAAAAACACGCAAATATGAAATACATAAAGTCTTACAATTTTCTCTACGAATTTTTTATTATTATTTTGAAATCATTGCATGATAGTCTAATTTTCAAAATGTTGCAAGCTATATATCTTTCAAATTTTTTTGTTAAATAAAATTTTTCCTGGACTTTTTCTTTTTATATGTAAAGACCTAATATATTATTAAAGGAACCAAAGTTTAATAATATAGTTTGGCTACAAACTTAACTGTAGCCTAAGGCTACAAGTCTACAACTCTAACTAAAAAAATTAACATGGCTACATATTTTGAAGATCTAACCATTAAATTGCATGTTTTTTATGTTTTTAAAACACATGTCAAATTTCATACCAATCAGATATTATTTACTATTCAATCCATAAACTTATTTTTATATATATAATTTTAGGCGATAAAAACTTGAAATTTAAAGTTTTGATTAATAACATATCTATTGATCTTTGATTTTCTTAAAATTCTGCAAGTATGGAGAATATAAGAAGAAAATGTAATCCAATAATGGATTTTTCAAAATTCACATCCAATAAAAAAAAATTAAGTGGAGTTGTAGCTTTAGTTTACAACCAAGTTTATTGTCAAACTTTGTCCAAAGTGTAATTATGTTGGACTTAAAAAAATTTAGAGTGGTCACAATTTTTGTTAAGGATAAAAAAATCATAAATTTTTAAAATTTATATATTGTAATTTTTTTTCCAGGTTAAGGTGGTCCTATGACCATCCTAAACCTAATGTGGAGCGGCCCTTGAACTATGTTGCCTTTAAACACTGTAATTTGTTATTAAAAATGGTGTACAACTGTCTGTGTTCCTTTTTTTTTTTTTTTTTTTTTTTTTTTTTTTTTTTAATATATAGGGGAACAAGGAATGGTTCTAGTCCATCTCAATCTTCGGGAGAAAAAACGCAAGAATGAAGTACACAATTTTTTTTTTTTTTTTTTTTTTTTGGTGAAATAGGTACAAAAGTTTTAATAAAATTTTGTCAAATTCTCCCCATGAGTTGCTTAGTTAGTTTGAAGTTCAATTCACTTGTTATTTACTAATCATTTGCTTTTAGGGATTAAAGGGTCGATTAATGGGGAAAAATAGGGTTCCCTAGGAGATAGTTGTACCCATATTATGAGGGAATTGTTCCAAATCTAGATTGCTGTCATGAAGTTTGCTAAGAAAAAAAAAAATTAAAAAGGTCTGGTCTATTGGCACGGATCTTAGTTCAATATGAAGTGGGACTCTGTTTGGTCTATAGGCACCGATCTCGATTCAAGAAGGCATTCATGTCCTTAGTTTGATAAGTTTATTCTTATTATCGTTTCTTTTGGTAAAAGTGTATTTTTAAACTTTAAAACAGTCCTTTAAGCTCGGTAAAAAGCGGATTAAGATTCAATGCAATTGCAATTCTCTCACAAAAAATTTTACCACACCCACTTTTTAACCATCTTTTATTTTATTTTATTCAATAGTTAAGCTTGAAAGTTGTTTTTTTCAACTCTCAATCTTAACCAGTCAATGCTATTGCATTAGGTGCAAATGTGCAATACCTAACCTTATCTCAATCCGTAATAAGCATGTCCTTAACTTAGTTCGAAAATATAACCTTAAATTGAGTCTACATAAATTCTAGGCTTGAAATCGCATGAATGTTGTTGGATTTTCAGCTTAAAAAATAGCATGTTATTAGTCCTCTTATTTCATAATTTCATTTACATAAAATGAAAAATTAACGGATGCCCTAAGGTCATTGATTTAGAAAATATTATTAGAAACTTTAATGGGAAATGAAAAGAGTAACTAACTTTTTTAACAGTTTTTTATATTTTCCATGAAAATGGTATTAAAGCAATATCTTAGTGAGTATGATGACTCAAGTTTTGGTCATTTGCTTCAAAATGCAAGAGGTCTTTAGCTTGCAAGATATGCAAACAACTTAAGTCATGATTTTGTATGGATTTAAGATGAACTTTAATTTTTGAGTGATAGCTTGAGAAAAGATAGAGTTATGTAATTGATAGTTATCCATTTAATAAAATCTCAATTTTTACCCGTAAAAAAAAAAAGAATGGTATTAAAACTTTTTAAAAATAGTTCATTAACAAATGTCTTAAAGACATATATTAACCAAACCCTTAAATAAAAAAGGGGCATTGACTTTTTATGTAACGGTTTTGTTTGTATTAGCATGTTTAAAATTGTTAGTTTTCTATTCCATTTTGATTTGTCTCAAAATAAAAACATTTTGAAAAGTTAATAAATGAAATTCCTAACATATCATTTATTTTATTTAAAAAGTTAATACCCCTTTCATTTCATTAGAATCGATAGAATTGAACTTAAAGATCATAGTTTTGAAATTTTCTATTTCATTAGAATTAAACTTAAAGATGATAGTTTTGAAATTTTCTATATTTTTATTTAAAAGACAATACATTAAATACTATTTCCTTAAAAAAATTAAATTTTCTAAAATGCCTCCTTACTTCTTCATTTTAAGATTATGCCATAATTGCTCCCTATTTTTAGGAAACACAGTTCATACCCCAAAACCTTTAGGAGTATGAACATACCACCGCACACCCTTGGTGCGATGGTCACTCCATAAGTATAAGTGTTTGTGAAGTGTGGGGGTTAAGGGCTGGAATTCAAATCTCCATGAAGGAGTTTCACACACATATACACTATTAGGCTAGAATAGAAATTCTATCTTGTATATATAAAAAATAAATAAATAAAAAGGAGTATGAACATTTATTATTTTATCATTTTTCCAGTAAAATGTTTCTAAAGTAAATTGATTGTAGCTAAACTTTGTCCTTTACTAAATCACAAAGTTTAGCTACAACATTAACTGTAGTTTAAATCTACCACATTACTTAATAAAATAAATAGTACTACCTATTTTGAAAATCTAACATTGAATTATATATTTTTTACGTTCTTAATACACATGTCAAATTTTGTCAATCGAATATTATTTACTATGTGATCTATAAATTTATATTTTATACATAATTTTAAACTACAAAAACTTTTAATTTAAACAATTTATTGATGACATAGATTTTTTTTTTTTTTTTTTTTTTTGAGGAGCAGATGACATAGATGATATTAATTTTAATTTTCTATAAATTTTGCCAGCATGTGGAATATAAAAAGAAGACATAATCTAATGGTAAATTTGTCAAAATTTATCTCCAATAAAAAGATATTGAGTAAAGTTGTAATCTTAAATTACAACTACTATTGTAACTAAACATGTTTTACTTAATTGGATCTTTTGGCAGCATAGAACTTGTTCCAAAAATTAAAGGTTGGATTTATAGACAAATTTATCAAAAGTGAATCAATTGATTTACACCTGACACCAGACACCTCTAAGTTAAAAATATGTTCAAGACCCTTACGGTCCAACTATCTACCTTAAAAAAAAAAAAAAAAAAAAAAAAAAAAAAAAAAGGAAGAAGAAGAAGAAGCTACTTGCATGTTCAATTGATCGACACATTTTGGAAAGCATGTTCAAATCCCGCTTCCAACTATCCAATTATAAAAATAAAAAATAAAAACAAAAATGTTGACACCCACTTTATAATTCAAAACCATATATCATTATGTAAATTGTAAGGTACTAAGGTACTTGCATGCTACAACAAAAACAAAAACTACTAGAGGTGAGAGATTTTTAGTATCATTGTTCAGTTTTCAGTGTGAGATTTTTAGTATCATTGTTCAGTTTTCAATGTTATAATGTTATAAAAATATATGTTAAAAGTGTTATTTTATATTTAACACCAGCACCAAACACCCCCAAGTATCCATAATTCTGTTTCAAACAACAGGGCAAAACACTAAAAATTATTCAGCTACATGTTTACCAAGCAATCTTATGTCACATTCATTCAAAAAGAACAAAATTAAGGGCTATCTCACATGCAAACAGCGCATTTGCCTTCTACCGAGACATTCCAGCTAAATTTGGCCCAATTTAACAGCTTTGAGCCACTCTTCTTTGACCCATACAACTCTCCATCTCTCTGCAACTCCTCCACACACCTCAAGCAGCCTTTGCTGATACTGTTGTCCCTATAAAATTAAATCGACCATAAAAACATATAAATATACATAACTATGAAGATTGAAAATGAAATTTAAAATTTTAGTTTTCTGGCGCATGTTAGTAAGAACCATAATAGTTTAGCTAACGTGCGCCTGCTAACGTGCGCCTGCTTTTAAAAGAAAAAAAAATCCTGACCTTTTGTTGTTGGATTTTCTTCGTGGTCTCAGTTTCAGCCTTTCATCTAATCTCTCCCTAGCCTCTTTAGCTACTCCTCCCAATTCCACATCCTTATACGCTTGGTGTTCCTGCTTTTGGATCAAATTTAAACAAAATTATTAAAACATTAAAAACAAAAAAAACAAAAAAAAAAAAACATATTTATATGTGGAATAGACAATAATAGAGAAAAAAGAGATTGAGATTTGAGAAGGGTATGTATGAAAGTATGTAAGTACCATTAAAGAAAAAGTGGTATGATGGGTTTCATTGTTGGTAGGGTATAAAGAAAGACAGGACCGCCTTGTTCCTCCATTGGCAGCCAAATTTACTGATTCCGGGCCCCCTGCAACGCTCTGATGGAACCGTCTCCTTCGGGCACATTCGACACCGGGTAGCATTCCAGCCATTGATTTACAACAATAACAACAACAACAATAACCCGAGCTCTCTAAAACAAGAAAAGTTTTTTTTTTTTTTTGCTTGCAAATATTTGTGTGTGAAAGAGAAATATACCCAGATGGAAAAAGATGAAAACTTGGGTAGTGAAAGAAAGTGTTGTGTACTGTATTCAACGACTATGACTGAAAACGGAAGAAAGCTAAATAGATACCCTTTAAAAAAGGAAGGAGATAAGAAGGAAGCAAGGAAAGTTCAGTGAAGTAGTCAAAAACTGTGGGCTAACCAAAACATAATTAAAGATAATACAATATAAAAATAGGTAGGCAAAAAGATGTGGTTTTACTTTTACCACCTCCAACGTCACTGCTCCTTAAAGAAACTTCCTGGAAACTCAAAAACTGCGAGCCAGCAGTAGCGTGACTGGCCAAACCCTCCAACCTTTTTCTTTTTCTTTTTCTTTTTTTTTTTCTTTTTTTTTTTTTTTTAATTTTTGGCCTAAGGTTGGTAAAGAAAGACTAAAGACTCACCAATCACTTACATTAATAATAGAAAAATTCTAAGACCATGAAAAATTGAATAATTTGTGTTGTTACTTTTCACGTGGTATATTGTGAATATAATTTGTATTGTTACTTTTCACGTGGTATATTATGAATGGTGAAAAAAAGTGATGGACTAATATATGAGTAACAATCAGTCAATCATAGTCTAATACATAAAATAGTTGTAACAAAAATTGGGACAATTTATTTCGTACTAGAATTACTCATATTAATATATGGGAAGATTCTAATTCACATGCTCTTTGTGCGCACATACGGGATGAAATCATGGCTTCTTGATTTCAATTCAATTTTTTATTTGTGTAAAAGTGTGTATATTAGTGACTATGTAATAGATGCTACTCTTAAAGGTTCACATTAGTATGTTTATTAATAGAAAAATTGGTAGAATTTACACAATTTTGTCTAAAAATAACCCACATTAACTGTCTAAATTTGACATTGTTTATTTTTATTTAGTTGTTTATTCTTTCTTTTCGTTTCTTAAGATTAAATGAAATAAGTGAATGGTGGTTGTCATGTATAAAGAAAGAGAAACAATTTTAAAAATTAAGAAAAATTGATATTTTAATGAAATATAGTATAAAGTAGATAATCTGATGTAGGATGTTTTAAAAAGTTTGTATGTAAAATAGAAAAAGTAGATGTTTATACTAAAATAGATAGGAATTGTTGCACAAGCTGATGCGAATACTCCTAAATTTTAATATAGAAAAAAAAATTAACAGATGATCTAAGTACATTTATTTAAGACATATTTTTCAAAAAATATATTTATGAAAAAAGAAAAAAATTTTACAGCTTTTTACATTTTTTATGAAAGAGGCATCAATTTTTTTAAAATGGTTCATTTATAAATGTCCTAAGCTAATTGAAACTTGTAAGGGCCGGGTTTGAGTCCCTAGCCCAGATGATGGATGGACCTAGGCTCAAAAAGCCCAAAACAATGAATTTGTAGATAGTGAGTTGGAAAACTGGGTTAAAATGAGTTGGATCGCGAATAAAGTGGGCTCAGTTGACAAGAACAGAGAAATAGATTGAATTAAATTAGAGAAAATCGTCCTAGCATAGTCCGAGGAGATCAGTTTTTATATAATCACTACAAGTTTGATTACAAAGTTAGTTCTTGATTGCTACAATGTTTCTCTTGTGGTTTTCCAATCCCCTATCCATGGAGGATCTTCTACATTATATAGTTCCCTTTGGATGGTCTTGATCCTACACTTGTTGATCATTTGAGCCACTATTTGAGTGCTTGTCTTATCAAACACCTTTTCTGGCCTTCTGTGAGTTGTGGTAGTCAAGACAATACTATTTAGGGGTCTTCTCCACATAAATATGGTCAAAAAGTTAACTGCAGGGCATTCAATGCGGTGGCAACAGTAGCTTATCCTTAGATATTTCCTAGCTCCCCTTTTTCCAGTATGTTCATAATGCATGTCTTTCTCAATGGAATTTCCTAGAAGGTCACTCTGAGTGATAGAATACGTTTGATTTGTGTTTCGTTTATCCGAGGAGACAATCCTCCTCGAACCACCTTCCCCAACCTTTTCACTTATATGTTACTTATGAGACTCTGAACTTAACACCCTTACTATTGTTTATTTGTCATCGGACCAATCAACGTCCTCGGCCAAAATCCAAGACCCAATATACAATTTTGGGCCCCTATCCCTACAAAACTCACCAATCACTTACACCCCTTTTATTATCTATTAATCACAATATGTTTGCTAGACATATTGTTTTACTATCCAACATATTATACATTTGTAGAGCTTGTTGCCAAGTTTATTTTTTTATTGCTTACTGATTACTGATAAATAATCTTATGTTGGAACTTCTGCTTGATGATTGGAGGACTCTATTGAAGAAATTCCATAAATCAACTGTCCAACATATTTTCAAGGAGGCAAACCAATGTGCTAATGCATTGGCTAAGTTTGGAGTCACCCTATCTTCTGACTATGTTAATTTTGTTAACTCACCAACTATGGTGGAGGACTTGCTAACTTTTAACAAGGCCGAGCTTTATTGTAATAGACTTATTCGTAATTAATTTATATCAACGTTGGTATACCAAAAAAAAAAAAAAAATCACAATATGTCATATTTGTTGTGGAAACTAATTTGGAATAAATTCAGCAAAAAGCTTCTGTAATTTTAAACTAAAAATTCCTTGATTTTGCAAAATAATCATTTCAGTCAAAAATGTATTATTGAGTGTTTGGTTGTAATTAAATATTTGAAGCCACGGTGTAGTGATCAGGGTTTTGATTGGGAGATAGATCTTAGGTTCGAAGCTTTGAGTGCGACGATGTGATCTTTGTTTAATTTTAGATTTATTATTGCCCTATACTGCTTGAAATCAATGGTGTTTTTAGGTGGAGTAAAAGTCAGATCATGGCTCAGGCTATCTTGCTCTTATTATTAAGGCCCCCTCAGCATTAGTTTCTTAATGAGTAAGCAACTATGGTCACACCCAAAGAGGACCACCATAACTAATTGCGCCACTCACAAATTATTTTTTTAATTCAAAAAAAAAAAAAAAAACCTAAAGTATTGTTTGTTTTTGAATTAATTAAAATACAACTAAATTTGGGTACAATTTCTACTAAAAAAATTATCTTAGTTTCATGTTTTGAATTTTTAATTATTAAATTGCATGTTTTTTACGCTCTTAATAATTTTAACAATTTTCCTACTATGATCTTCATTTTTCTTTTTGGGTCTTCGGGCCTTTGATTTTTCTTTCCATATATTCGGCCCACCCACTTTAGGCTTGCTTCAAGGTAGTTATTGTAGATTCTAGGGAGTTGTCACGAAGCCAGAAAATGAGGCTTGAACAAGAACAAAGAAGCCCAAACATTGCACAAAATCAAGAAATTGGTTGGAAGCCACCCTAACTTAGATTGTGTTTGGGATTAGAGTTTAAAGTCAGCTTATTTTACTATTTAGCTTATTTTTGCTATTATTCAGCTTATTTTTGCTATTATTTATTAGTCTCATTATACTTTTTGATATTATTCATGGATTCTACTATACTATTTTAGGTAATTTTTACCTTTATTTATAGTACTTTTAGCAAAAAATTATCAGTTTTAGCTAAATAAACTGTTCCCAAACAAACTTAATATTAATCAAGTAAAAAGTTTGCGTTTAGTATTAATCAAGCTTATATGTAAAGTTATAAACTTAAACTTACAACCTATTTTGGCTTAAATCTCTCAACACATATCCAATACTATATAATATATATATATATATATATATATGTATTGTTTTTTTTTTAAACCAAATGAGTAAATGAATCCCAAAGGAACACTTTTATTGTTGTTGATAGAGAGTCGAGATGAAAGTGGCAGTAACAATTGATGAGGGTTTAAGAAATGAGAAATAAAAAGCCGACTTTGGCCCGTTGTGTAGGTTCAAAAAACTTAGGCCTGCTACCAATTGATTTAGCTAGCCAATAGGCCCCAATGGGCCTCCAATAGGCGCAATTAAAAGTATTCAATAGACCTTCAAAGAATCTCTAAAAATATTGGGTATAACAGGAAATTTGGAATTTCTTTTTTTTGACAGGAAAAGATAGGAGTATATTAAAAAAACTGAAGGATTACAAAGTGCGCACTAGGGGTGGCTCCCACTGACCAGCCCCCATCAGTCAAGACAGCCAAAAGGAAAAAAAACTATAAAGTATACAAGAGTCACAAAAAGTGAGGGTAGCACACTCAGGAGCTCAGTTCGTAGGCATGCTACGAGTTAACCTTTGGTAATCTTCCCATAACGTTTCTGCACTTTTAAGTATTGCATGCGGTGGGGTTTGAGACGCTTCAAAATAAAGCCTGTTCCACGCGTTTCAGATGGACCATGCCACCATGGCCCACATCTCAAGCTCTTTTTGGGACAACTTTTCCTTCAAAGTTTGGGCTAAGTTAAAGAATGTCCTAACCGAGGAGTCACACTTCTGCAGTTTTCCTTTGACAAGTGCCCAGACATTTCGCGTTAGAGGGCACTGTCAAAGGAGGTGGAGAACCGTCTCATCACTTGAACCACAAACTGCACACTTAGGGTCAATGGGTACTCTCCGACCGGTAGGGGCGTAGCCAGGAATTTGAACATGGGGGGGCCAATTCGAAGGCCGAAATCGATGACGATGAGTATCATTACTGTATAGATAGTTTATATTTTTAAGTTGATACAGACTTTTTTTGAAACAAACTCGTCGGATTTCATCTTGTTTGTTGATAGGGAATTCACATATTTGTTTACGTGATCCTAGATCACGATCTATCTCTTCAGATTGAATTCTTAAACATTTGGAGGGGTATTCATTAGGCATTGAAATATCAACATTTGTTTCTACAGCCACGGTGTCCTAATTTTTGAATTGCTAACATCTTTTTTCTTAAAGAATGCATCAATTGTTTTTCATTTGCTCATAATTCTTTTAGTTTTAAGAATATGACTCAAAATTAACCAAAAAATAACTTTAAAAAAATAAAATTTTAATTAGAAATTTTTAAGAAATTTTTACTTAGTTATATGAATGTTATTCATACTCAAGAAAAAAAAATTTCCACTATAATTTAAACAGTCAACCCATTTTTAATACGACTTTAATTAATAATAATCCCTCAAACAAAAACAAAAACAAAAATAATTTAATTAATTTGTCTTTTATAATGTATTGGTTAATTTAATTATATAGTTTTAATTATTGTTGTTTAGCGTAACAATAAATGAAGTCGGCCAACAGCTCAGGAAATTTTTCCAGGGTATTCCTTACACAGTCTAATAAAAAAAGAAATTTATATATTGATGCCAACAACAACCAACAAACACGCAAATTCATATTTGAACGAAGATTTTCTAAGTTAAAGTTAATACAAATCCGCTTAGAAGATGAAGATGAATCTTTCACAAAAAATAAATCTTAGGCACATGGTTTCTTTATCAAATATTTATCAATAATAACTAGCAAAATAATAAACAATAAATTATAAATTTATTTGAAATATTAATAAAATTATTAATTATTTTTATTTAATTGTTTAATTATTTTTGTTTACTAACCACTAGTAACCTAGCTCACACCTCACTGTTGGTTTTGCACAATGTAAAAAATACAAGTACACTATATCATCCACCTGATTCAACCCACTGTCTAACATTTTTTATTTTTTTATTTTTGTCTTTTAATAATGTGTTGTTCTGGGTGCTGCTTTTAAGTACAGAAATACACAATTACATATTTGCATTACATATATACACTTACACAAAAAGCCAATTTAGCCAAAAGAGAACTAGAGGAAAGGCTAAGTCTAAGTCAGAGCAAAGAAAAAGAGAGACAAGGCAGAGCAGAGATGAGATAAAAGAAAAAGAGAGAGAGCACGGCGCTCTCAGTGAGGCTCAGAGCAGAGATGAGACAAAGAAAAAGAGACAGAACTGAAATACCTTGATGTTGCCTGAGGTTCTTATCCCGATCTCGCCGTCGCGGTGTCGCCAATCTCCGATCTGCGAAAGGGAATCTCTGATCTCGCCGTCGACTGCTCTGGGTGTGGCTGTTGCAACGTTGCTGAGTCGCTTTTGCAGAGGACCTGAGGTTTCCGTTGCCGTTGGTTGTTGTCGTTGAGCTGTTCTGGTTTTTTTTTTTTTTTTTGATAAATGGTTTTGCTTTACTTGATGAATTTGTTGCTTATGCTCTGGTTTCTTTAGGTTAGGTTGTAATCGCGTATATTGGGTTTTGGTTTCTTATTTTTTATTTTATTTTATTTTTGAGATTCCGTAGGTTTGCTACGCTTTACCTTGTTTTTTTTTGTTCTTTTGATTGGGTTCCTAATATGTTGTTTAAGAGTGATGATGAGCTCTTTTTCCATGGTGGGCTTGTCCTGTTACATTTTTTTTTTTTTTAGATTTTAGTTCAAAATTTTTATTTGGGCTTTTTTTTTTTTTCACTTGAAAGTAGAACAAATGAATTTTTTTTTCTTTCTTTCTGAGGGTGTTAAAGCTGGGGCTGGGTTAGGAGGATAGTTGAGAAGTGGGTAGGGGGGCCGGCTGTCCAATGTTGAGGGGGCCCATTTATTTTTTCTTCATGGTCTAATGAAAAAAAAAAAAAATTTGCAGGGGCCACGGCCCCCCCAAGCCTCTACGTGGCTCCGCCCCTGCCGACGGGCTAAGTTTGCTTAAGTGGGTAGGATGTCTGAGCTAGCCTGCCACACGAAGTTTCGCACTTTAGGAGGAATAGATAACTTCCATAGCTGGTTCCAAACGGGCTTGTCTTCTTACACCCTGGAGTGTTCGTCGTTCCCTATTTGATTCATCCGAAGTGCTACTTGATACACAGTTCACACCAAAAACGTTTGGGCCTTATTTTCATTCCATATTAGTGTATCTCGACCCTCCAAACTCCCCAGACGAACCCGTAGAACTTCATCTCCTGACGGTGGTTGAAACCAAGCATTGACCTTCCCCCTCTCCCACTGTTTAGTTTGTGGGTTTATAAATTCCGCCACCCTCAACGTCAGGTCTACACCATCATGGAAGGTCAGGGTGTGAGTGAGGTAGCTACTTATGAGTCTAAATACCAATCGAGCACCCGTCGCCAATTTTCCATATGGAACCGACCCTAATCAGCTCCCTAGCATTGAGGAGACTACGCCACACGTAAGAGGGGTTGCTCCCATGAATGAACATATGGGGAAGTACCTTGCTTTATACACTCGATAGAACGAGTGTGTCCCATGGAGGAGCCTCCACGCCTGCTTGGCCAACATTGCAAGATTAAATGCATGGATATCACGAAAGCCCATCCCACCTCTATTTTTAGGAGTGCATAGTTTGCCCCAGTTGATCCAGTGAATTTTCCTCTTATTCCAGGTCTGCCCCCACCAATACTTAGCTAACATTGAGTTCATCCCGTCGCACACAGCTCTAGGGATTTTGAAGATGCTCATCGAGTACATAGGTATTGCCTGGGCCACTGTCTTGATAAGGACTTCTCTCCTAGCCTTTGAGATATTAATTTCCTTCCACCCCATCACCCTTTTAGAGACCCTTCCCTGGAGATCCTTGAAGGTACTAACTTTTGATCTACCCCCCATCATGGGTAAACCTAGATATTTTTTGCAATTAGTCATTACCTGTGCCCCAAACATAGTCCGAATATTTTCTTGCACCTCTCGATGTGTGTTTCTGCTAAAGAACAACGTAGTCTTTTGGTGATTAATAACCTACCCCAAAGCCTTTTCATACTGGGTGAGCGTTACTGTTCACATTACTATTCAGCTGAAATTACAATACTTTCAACCCAAAAAATTAGCTTGCTTATAAGTTATTTTGCTACAGTACTTTCAGCAATAAGTTTTTAGTTTTCAGCAAAATAAACAATATCCAAACAAACTTTTAGATTAAATAAGTGTGCATTAAAACAAATTAATATCTTAGTGTGATGATAAAAAACAATTATAAGAGCAACTGCATCGCAAAAATTTTTCCATTTTGCACGTCTAAAACCTACTTTTTCTATTTTATACTCTCATTTTTACAAAATACCTACATCAATTTGTCTATTATACATATTTATTCAAATAAAATATTCATTTCTTTAACACTGTCATCTCTCTCACAGACCCGACACAACCCACACAACTACCATCACAGCCACCATCTCTCTCAAGATCAACGCCTCCGGCCTCCACTATGCAACAAGATCGACACCGGCATCCAAAAAAAAAAAAAAAAAAAAAGAAGTAAAAAAACAAACCCACTGACCCACACCCATAATCCACACCGGTATCACATCGGAATCCACACAACCCACCGATCCACACCCACAATCACTATCACGGAAGCCTCAAGCTCAACCAAAAAACTAGAAAAACCAACCCAACAGAATAAAAAAAATGGATCAAAACCCACTTATCAAGATCAAACTGAAACCCACTAATCAACCCTACTCAACCCGAAAACAACAAGAAACAAAGGAAGAAAGACGAAGAAAGAGAGAGCGGTGGCCAATAACAACTTGTCACTTAAAATTTGTTGTAAAAATATTGTGGATATAACATTTCTAATATATATTTGGAAGTTGAGTCGTTAACAAATTTAAATTGCTCAATCCAAACAAATCTCTAAAATTATAATTTTGGAATTTTCTTAAATTCGAGTACACATTTTTAATATTTCTTGTAAGGGATGATAGGCCTAGTAATATATATTAGGCCGAGAGCCCGATCTGAGGACGCCTAGTAGTCCAAGGATGGTTAAACGCTGTCATGGAAGTTAGTGAATGAAGAGATGGGGTCTGGTCACAAGAGTCTAGGAAAGTGGTCTGAAGAGGATTACCTCCTTGGCTAAGCAAAGCAGAGGCCTGAAGGTATGGTTTGCCATCCAGGGCAACGTTCCAGGAGATTCTATTGATAATGAAGGTACAAGACAAAGGGGAACTATGAAATATCTAAGAGAAAGCTGCTACTACAGCATTGAATGCTTTGTAGCTAACTCTCTGGTTATATTAATGAGGAAGTGATATCTGAACAGAAATTTTCAGTCTTACAGCTACTCCCAAAGACTTCAAGAAGGTGCTGATAAGACAATGATCAACACCAATAATTCGGTCTACACGTCGAGGGTGGAGATGAAATAAGAAAAGAGTATAAAAGAAAAAGAATACCCCGAGAGAGAGGGGGGAGAAAAATATTGTAACAACAAGAATGAGGTTTGCAATCATATTCAAGGGATATATACAAGAATTGATCTCCTCAAATTATGCCAAAGACTTTTTTCTTTGAATTAAACTATTTTATCTTTGCTTCCTTGTCATCTAGGCCAACTTTAGTTGCTGCATGATTCATTAGGGCCTAGTTTTTAAATTCATTCTCTATAAATTCATTGTATTGGGCTCTTTGGATAGAATTCCTGAAATCCTTTAGGCTGAGGAACCAAATCCTGCCCTTACATTTCTTATTGATCTATTAATTTAGATAGTCCCGTCATGAGCTCATTATCCATAGGGAATAGTGTTTGTGGGTGTATGTTGGTTACAAAAAAAAATAAATAAATAAAAAATTGAGTCCAAAGAAAACTATTTTTAATTCATAGAAAAAGTATAACTTATTTTTTAGAGATTGTTATCCGTTAACTTTTTTTTAAAAAACAACTCTATCACATAGTATGCTAAATAAGGAAAGTTAGAAGATTGTATTTTAATTTTTAACTCATATAAGGTCACTACTAAACGTAAGAAAATGAGATAATTTTATAAAGGCGAAAAATTCATTTTAGTTCCTACATTTTCATGTGATTCTCACTTTAGTCCCTAACTTTTTTTCCACCGATTTTAGTCTTTATTCTGGAAAACACGTCTCGTTTTTGTCCTTGAAGTTACATCAGAGAAGAAATTGCACAGCTGGCAAACGGAATAAATTAAAAATATCAAAATAATGCCCACAAATGCCACATCATTTTTTAAAAACAAAAAAATTAATTTATAAATTTTAACTAAATGAAAAAAAGGAAAAAACTGAAATAAAAATAAAAACCCAGAAAATTAAGAAAATTCAAAAACCAAAAAAAGAACAAGAACAAACCCAAAAAACCCAAAGAATACAAACCCAGAAAATTAAACTCTAAGCACCCAAAATTTTCAAAACCCAAAGAATACAAACCCAGAAAATTAACACAAACCCAGAAATTTTTATTTTTATTTCAGCTACAGCTTCCAACGCTTTTTTGCTTGTAATCTCCTCTGGTTTCGTACGGTTCTTCCCACACATCATCAACAACACAACCACACAGATTAACAACGCCACAAACCCTCCCACGCTTCCTCCAATTATCTTTATCAGTTTTGTACACTTCGACGATGACAACACCGTCTTGTTTGGCGGCGAAGGAGGTGTACTAGCTGGACCTTGACTCTGACAAAAATAATTAGTAATATTTTTAATCTGTTCTCTGCACAGATTTACGTTACCCGAAAACGACGACGTATTGAAACGAACCAAAGCTGGAGTTAATGGGATCTCACCGGAGAGATTGTTATTGGACACATTAAAGAATCGGAGACTAGTTTGGTTAAACGGAGGAAAAGTGAACTTGTCAAGTTATTGTCCTCCAAATACAGTGTGTACAGTCGCCGAAGTCTGAGGAGTGATGGCGGGATCTGACAGGAGATCTGGTTTCCGGCGAGGACGACGATTTTTAAGCGGTGGAGATTGGAGATTGAGTCAGGAAAGTTGCCGGAGAAGTTGTTGAAGTTGAGGAAGAGAGATTTGAGGTTGAGGAGGCCAGAGAGGTATGGGATTTGGGCGGAGAGAGAGTTTCCTTTAAGGCTGAGGACTCTGAGTTGGTCTAATTGGTTTTTGAATTTTCTTACTTTTCTGGGATTTTAATTTTATTTCAGGTTTTTTCCTTTTTTTTATTTAGTTAAATTTATAAATTAATTTTTTGTTTTTAAAAAATGACGTGGCATTTGTGGGTATTATTTTAATATTTTTAATTTATTCCGTTTGTAAGTTGTGCAATTTCCATCTTTGATGTAACGTCAGGGACAAAAACAAGACGTGTTTTTCAGAATAGGGACTAAAATCGGTGGAAAAAAAAGTTAAGGATCAAAGTGGGAATCGCATGAAAATATAGGGACTAAAATGAGTTTTTCGCCTTTTATAAAAAAACACTTTTTGGAAAATGAATGATTTTTTGGAAAACACTAACGTCAAAACTTAGTTTGAGAACAACTAATGCACAGGAAATTAAAGAAAGTTATAGGAGAAACATGTGTTAAAATTAAAATCAATTGAGTTTGAAATATATATTTGGTAGTGGAGTCCTGAACAAATTTAAATAGCTCAATCCAAACAAATCTCTAAAATTATAGTCTTGGACATATTTTTTTTTGGTGAGTGACTCAGAAGGCAGAGTCATGGCAGCTATGAGCAGAAGATTTCTAGCACCCCTGGCAGCATTGGAGATCGAAGCAAAGATCATGGAGGCAGCAACAATTTTTGCATGGGAAATGGGTTTCAGAGAAGTGATTTTTGAGATGGATTCTCTGCTTCTTTGCAGGTCTCTCTTGGGCACATCAGAACCTCCCTCCTCCATTGAGACCATTATATCTAGTATTTTATCTATAGTTCAAAATTTCAATTTTTTTCAGTTTCTCTCATGTAAAAAGGCAAGGCAATAGGCTTGCCCATATTTTAGCGCAATTTGTGAAACAGATTGGTGACTTTCAAGTTTGGTTGGAGGAAACTCCCAACCTCATTGAGTCCACGTGTACTTAGGATGTAACCAGTTCAAATTCTGATTAATAAGAGAAGAAATGTCTTCCCATCCCCCAAAAAAAAAAAAAAAAGTCATTTTGATGGGTATTGCAATATTTTTAGGACAGCTTTCACTATTTTCATAAAGGAAGATTTAAAGTAAGGTTAAGGTACTGTTTGGTTGTGTTTGTGTAAAACAGTTCTTGAAAATTGTTGTCAAATGATAAAATGTATCGAGAATATGTTTACACATAGCACACTTTGTTATTTCCTCCATTTTCTTGTGTAATGACAAGTCTATGAAAGTCTGATCTTACATCATTTAAGTCTAAATGACATGATACTAAATTTTGTATGGATAATTATATGGACACAACACATAAAATTCTCATGAAAATTTTCACAACCATGACTTAGTGGCGGCTATAGAAATTGTTTTCAAGGTGATTATTAAGAAATTTAAATTATACAAAATTTAATAAGAAAATAACTTCATATAAAAATAAAAATAAAAAAACACGCAAATATGAAATACATAAAGTTTACAATTTTCTTCTACGAATTTTTATTATTATTTTGAAATCATTGCATAATAGTCTAATTATCAAAATGCTGCAAGCTATATTTCTTTCAAATTTTTTTGTTAAATAAAATTTTTCCTGGACTTTTTCTTTTGTTATGTAAAGACCTAATATATTATTAAAGGAACCAAAGTTTAAGGATATAGTTTGGCTACAAACTTAATTGTAGCCCAAGGCTACAAGTCTACTACTCTAACTAAAAAAATTAACATGGCTACATATTTTGAAAATCTAACAATTAAATTGCATGTTTTTTATATTTTTAAAACACAAGTCAAATTTCATACCAATTAGATATTATTTACTATTCAATCCATAAACTTATTTTTTATATATAATTTTAGGCGATAAAAACTTGAAATAAAAAATTTTGATTAATAACATATCTATTGATCTTTGATTTTCTTAAAATTCTGCAAGTATGGAGAATATAAGAAGAAAATGTGATCCAATAATGGATTTGTCAAAATTCACATCCAATAAAAAAAATTAAGTGGAGTTGCAGCTTTAGTCTACAATCAAGTTTGTTGTCAAACTTTGTCCAAAGTGTAATTATGTTGGACTTAAAAAAATTTAGAGTGGTCACAATTTTTTTTAAGGATAAAAAAATCATAAATTTTTTAAAATTTATATATAGTAATTTTTTTTCCAAGTTAAGGTGGTCCTGTGACCATCCTAAACCTAATGTGGAGCGGCCGTTGAACTATGTTGCCTTTAAACACCTTAATTTGTTTTAAATATGGTGTACAACTGTCCGTGTTCCTTTTTTTTTTTTTTTTTTTAATGACTAAGAATGATAATATATAGGGGAACAAGGAATGGTTCTAGTCCATCTCAATCTTCAGGAGAAAAAACGCAAGAATGAAGTACACAATTTTTTTTTTTTTTTTTTTTTTTTTGTTTTGTGAACTAGGTACAAAAGTTTTAATAAAATTTTGTCAAATTCTCCCCATGAGTTGCTTAGTTAGTTTGAAGTTCAATTCACTTGTTATTTACTAATCATTTGCTTTTAGGGATTAAAGGGTCGATTTATGGGGAAAAATAGGGTTCCTTAGGAGATAGTTGTACCCATATTATGAGGGAATTGGTCCAAATCTATATTGCTGTCATGAAGTTTGCTATGAAAAAAAAAAATTAAAAAGGTCTGGTCTATTGGCACGGATCTTAGTTCAATATGAAGTGGGACTCCGTTTGGTCTATAGGCACCGATCTTGGTTCAAGAAGGCATTCATGTCATTAGTTTGATAAGTTCTTTTATTCTTATTATTGTTTCTTTTGGTAAAAGTGTATTTTTTTAACTTTAAAACAGTCCTTTAAGCTCGGTAATAAGTAGATTGAGATTCAGTGCAATTGCAATTCTCTCACAAAAAATTTTACCACACCCACTTTTTAATTATCTTTAATTTTATTTTATTCGATAGTTAAGCTTGAAAGTTGTTTTTTTCAACTCTCAATCTTAACAAGTCAATGCTATTGCATTAGGTGCACATGTGCAATACCTAACCTTATCTCAATATGTAATAAGCATGCCCTTAACTTAGTTTGAAAATATAACCTCAAATTGAGACTACATAAATTCTAGGCTTGAAATCGCATGAATGTTGTTGGATTTTCAACTTATAAAATAGCGTGTTATTAGTCCTCTTATTCCATAATTTCATTTACATAAAATGAAAAATTAATAGATGCCCTAAGGTCATTGATTTAGAAAATATTATTAGAAACTTTAATGGGAAATGAAAAGAGTAACTAACTTTTTTAACAATTTTTTATATTTTCCATGAAAATGGTATTAAAACAATAACTCAGTGAGTATGATGACTCAAGCTTTGGTCATCTGCTCCAAAATGCAAGAGGTCTTTAGCTTGCAAGATATGCAAAGAACTTAAGTCATGATTTTGTATGGATTTAAGATGAACTTGAATTTTTGAGTGATAGCTTGAAAAAAGATAGAGAGTTATGAAAAAAGATAGAGAGTTATGCAACTGATAGTTATCCATTTAATAAAATCTCAATTTTTACCCGTAAAAAAAATGAATGGTATTAAAACTTTTTTAAAATAGTTCATTAACAAATATCTTAAAGACATATATTAACCAAACCCTTAAATAAAAGAGGGGCATTGACTTTTTATATAACGGTTTTGTTTGTATTAGCATGTTTAAAATTGTTAGTTTTCTATTCCATTTTGATATGTCTCAAAATAAAAACCTATTTGAAAAGTTAATAAATGAAATTCCTAACATATCATTTTTTTTATTTAAAAAGTTAATACCCCTCTTTCATTTCATTAGAATTGATAGAATTGAAAAACCTCTTTGAAAAGTTAATAAATGAAATTCCTAACATATCATTTATTTTATTTAAAAAGTTAATACCCCTCTTACATTTCATTAGAATTGATAGAATTGAACTTAAAGATCATAGTTTTGAAATTTTCTATTTCATTAAAATTAAACTTAAAGATGATAGCTTTGAAATTTTCTATATTTTTATTTAAAAGACAATACATTAAATACTATTTCCTTAAAAAAATTAAATTTTCTAAAAAGCTTCCTTACTTCTTCATTTTAAGATTTTGCCATAATTGCTTCTTATTTTTAGGAAGCACGGTTCATACCCCAAAACCTTTAGGAGTATGAGCATACCACCACACACCTTTGGTGTGATGGTCACTCCACAAATATAAGTGCTTGTAAGGTATGGGGGGCAAGGGTCGGGATTCAAATTTCCAAGAAAGAGTTTCACACATATATACACTTAGATTAAGTTAGAGTAAAAATTCTATCTTGTATATAAAAAAAAAGGAGTATGAACATTTATTATTTTATCATTTTTCCAGTAAAATGTTTCTAAAGTAAATTGATTATAGCTAAGGACAAAGTTTAGCTACAACATTAGATGTAGTCTAAGTCTACAACCTTACGTAATAAAACAAATAGTACCATATATTTTGAAAATCTAACATTGAATTATATGTTTTTTACGCTCTTAATATACATATCAAATTTTTTGTCAATCGAATATTATTTACTATGTGATCCATAAGCTTATATTTTATGCATAATTTTAAACTACAAAAACTTGCAATTTAAACAATTTATTGATGATATGGATATTAATTTTTAATTTTCTATAAATTTTGTTAGCATGAGAAATATAAGAAGAAGACATAATCTAATGGTAAATTTGTTAAAATTTATCTCCAATAAAAAGATATTGAGTAAAGTTGTAATCTTAAACTACAACTATTTTTGTAGCTAAACATGTTTTACTTAATTGGATCTTTTGGCAGCATAGAACTTGTACCCAAAAAAAAAATGTTGGATTTATTGACAAATTTATCAAAAGTGAATCAATTGATTGACACCTGACACCAGACACCTCTAAGTTAAAAATATGTTCAAGGCCCTCACAGTCCAACTATCTACCTTTAAAAAAAAAAAAAAAAAAAAGAAGCAAAATAGTTCAATTGATCGACACATTTTGAAAAGCATGTTCAAATCCCGCTTCCAACTATCCAATTATAAAAATAAAAATGTTGACACCCACTTTATAATTCAAAACCATATATCATTACGTAATTGTAAGGTACTTGCATGCTCCAACAAAAACTACGGGAGGTGAGAGATTTTTAGTATTGATTGTCAGTTTTCAGTGTTATAAAATTAAATGTTTGAGTGTTATAAAAATATATGTCAAAAATGTTATTGTTATTTAACACCAGCACCAAACACCCCAAGTATACATAATTCAGCTACATGTTTACCAAGCAATCTTATGTCACATTAATTCAAAAAGAACAAAATTAAGGGCTATCTCACATGCAAACAGCGCATTTGCCTTCTACCCAGACATTCCAGCTAAATTTGGCCCAATTTAACAGCTTTGAGCCACTCTTCTTTGACCCATACAACTCTCCATCCCTGCAACTCCTCCACACACCTCAAGCAGCCTTTGCTGATACTGTTATCCCTATAAAATTAAATCGACCATAAAAACATATAAATATACATAACTATGAAGATTGAAAATGAAGTTTAAAATTTTAGTTTTCTGGCGCATGTTAGCAAGAACCATAATAGTTTAGCTAACGTGCGCCTTGAATTAAAAAAAAAAAAAAAAAAAAAAAATCCTTACCTTTTGTTGTCGGATTTTCTTCGTGGTCTCAGTTTCAGCCTTTCATCTAATCGCTCCCTGGCCTCTTTAGCTACTCCTACCAATTCCACAGCCTCATAGGCTTGGTGTTCCTGCTTTTGGATCAAATTTAAACAAAATTATTAAAACATTAAAAACAAAAATAGACATATTTATACGTGGAATAGACAATAATAGAGAAAAAAGAGATTGAGATTGGAGAAGGGTATGTATGAAAGTATGTAAGTACCATTAAAGAAAAAGTGGTATGATGGGTTTCATTGTTGGTAGGGTATAAAGAAAGACAGGACCGCCTTGTTCCTCCATTGGCAGCCAAAGTTACTGATTCCGGGCCCCCTGCAACGCTCTGATGGAACCGTCTCCTTCGGGCACATTCAACACCAGGTAGCATTCTAGCAATTGATTTACAACAATAACAACAACAACCCGAGCTCTCTAAAACAAGAAAAGTTTTTTTTTTTTTTTTGCTTGCAAATATTTGTGTGTGAAAGAGAAATATACACAGATGAAAAAAGATGAAAACTTGGGAAGTGAAAGAAAGTGTTGTGTACTGTATTCAACGCCTATGACTGAAAACGGAAGAAAGCTAAATAGATACCCTCTTAAAAAAGGAAGGAGATAAGAAGGAAGCAAGGAAAGTTCAGTGAAGTAGTCCAAAGCTGTGGGCTAACCAAAACATAATTAAAGATAATCCAATATAAAAATAGGTAGGCAAAAAGATGGTGGTTTTACTTTTACCTCCTCCAACGTCATTGCTCCTTCTTGAAACTCAAAATGACAAAAACTGTGAGCCAGCCAGTAGCGTGACTGACCAAACCCTCCAACTCTTTTTTTAATTTTTTTTTTAAATAATATTATAAATACAAATTATTTTATAACATTTTTACAAAATGTTGATATGATTAATTTTTTATTTTATTTTATTTAACTTAACCTTACCACTAATATTATTTTTTTATTTACCAATAATCACTTATCACATCAATAATTTGTAAAAAAAATCTTAAAATAATTTGTATCTTTAGCGTTATCATTATTATTATTTTTTTTTGTATTTTATTTTACTTTTTGGCCTAAGGTTGGTAAAGAAAGACTAAAGACTCAAGACCAGAGGATCGTGACTCGTGATATTATATTGAGCTATATTAATAATAGAAAAATTCTAAGATCATGAAAAATTGCATAATTTGTGTTGTTACTTTGAACGTGGTATATTATGAATAGTGAAGAAAAAGTGATGGGTTAATATGTGGGTGAGAATTAGTCAATCATAGTCTGATATATAAAATAATTGTGGTAAAAATTATGATAATTTATTTCGTACTAGAACTACTCATATTAATATATGGGAAGATTCTAATTCACATGCTCTTTGCGAGCACATACTGGATGAAATCGTGGCTTCTTGATTTCAATTCAATTTTTTATTTGTGTAAGAGTATGTATATTAGTGACTATGTAATAAATGCTACTTTTAAAGGTTCACATTAGTATGTTTGTTAATAAAAAATTGGTAGAATTTACACAATTTTGTTTAAAAATGACCCACATTAACTGTCTAAATTTGACACTGTTTCTTTTTTATTTAGTTGTTTATTCTTTTTTAACATATCTCAAGAATAAATGAAATAAGTGAATGGTGGTTGTCATGTATAAAGAAAGAGAATCAATTTTTAAAATTAAGAAAAATTGATATTTCAATGAAATATAGTATAAAGTAAATAATCTGATGTGGGATGTTTTAAAAAGTGAGTATGAAAAATAGAAAAAGTAGGTTTTTATGCTAAAATAAACAGGAATTGTTGCACGAGTTGATGCGAATACTCTTAAATTTTAATATAGAAAAAAAATTAACGAATAATCTAAGTACATTTATTTAAGACATATTTAAAAAAAAAAAAAAAACTATTTATGAAAAAAGAAAAAAATTTACAGCTTTTTACATTTTTTATGAAAGAGGCATCAAAATTTTTTTTTTTAAATGGTTCATTTATAAATGTCCTAAGCTAATTGAAACTCACCAATCACTTACGCCTCTTTTATTATCTATTAATCACAATATGTTTGCTAGACATATTGTTTTACTGTCCAACATATTATATATGTGTAGAGCTCGTTGCCAACCTTATTGTTTTAATGCTTACTAATTACTGATAAATAATCTTGTAGGGACACGATCCTCAAACGGTCCAACGATGAGGTTGGGCTCGCGCGTGATGGATCCCGCACAATAAAATTTGTAGAGAGTGGGCTTGAAAGGCCAGCGTTTGGTCATGGGGCGTTGATCCAGGCCGGACCTTAGATAAACCTAGACCAGAAAAGGCTTTAGTCCGGGTATCCAAGCCCAATAACTTTATAAATTGAGGGATTGGACTCCTTGGATCATGTCCGAGGAGCACTTGTGTTTCTCTCCGGTTACCCGGCGATAGGTTTTTCATGGTGATGCACATATATTATCCGGGCATTCTCCTCCCTGGAGTTTTTCCCAGGAAGTGAGATGGGGGATCCCCCACTAATTAGTTTACCTTTCCTTTTATACTAGCCTACGTTTGTTGTCCCTCGTCCACGTGTAGGGTCAATTTTTCCAGGACTGATATTTGTCCCGTCAATCTAATCCCAGAATTGCTGGGGATTGTTAATAAAGCCTAAAAATCAGGTTCTGTTAGGTGCAATGTCATATCAATGAGGGGTATTAAGGACAATTTCCCCCGAGATATTTTCTGATCTTTTAAGTTTGCTTGTATGCCACTTTCATCAATGAGATTTTGGGTCTGCCGAGGACTAAGCTGTCCTCGGCTGTATCTTCGGGCCCCTTTGGGCTTAATAATTTTGGGCTTGGGCCCTGGCCTCCTTCGGTTTGGGGTCCGTGGACTCCCCATAAGTGAGCGGGCCGAACCCACAAACTATTGGGCCCCACATTAGCCCCTCAAAACCCTGCTGTCCAACGTCTTGGTTGGAAAGGTGGGTTTTGATAATACCAAGCCTTTACTGCAGTTCATTTAATTCAGCCCTTGACCAACGTTGGCGACTCTTCACCTCCCCGAGGAATGCGCCGGTCTACAAGACGTTTCCCCCAATTTACGCGAGATGCGTTTATGCTGTTTGGTTATTCGAAGCACGCCTTTAATGTCTTCCTTTTTTGAGACCTCCCAGATCTAACGGTTACTGACAGCGTGAGGAGCGAAACGGATGTACATTTATCTGCAGATTTCCTTGGGGATTAGAACGTGTTACGTACCCTTGTCTTCCTCCCCTATATAAAGAGAGAAGACAAAAGGTGATTCTCTCATATTCGAACCCCTCAGGCTCTTCCCCAAGTTCACTTCTTTCCTCTGGTTATACCCTATCCAATAATATGTCCTATCATAGCAGTCAGCCATGAATAAGCCCTTCCTTCCCCAGAAACGCCATGTCCTAACAAAACTTGAGATGGCTCAGTCGGGGCAAGGGTGGCGGAGACTCAAGATTTGCCTCCCCACTCTTTTAGCCAAAATCCGAAGCAGGGACTCGTCACATCTCACTTCCGGTGTGACTGAGTCGAAAACCTCCATTATCATCTCCACCCGCTCTCTCATGAGCATACCTAATATGGCTCCAGTGTGCTAAGGGTTAGGATTGAGGCAGGGACTAAATGCCCTTGCTTCTTCCTCTCTTTGTTCACTGGCGCCATCCTTTGATTCCCCTTCTCTCTCTTTTGCTCCTTTCTTTTTCTTTTCATCTCTTCTCTCTTCTTTTCCTCCTTCTTGCTCATGTCCTCCATCTTCTTCATTCATCTCCTCCATCTTCTGCTCATGTCCTCCATCTTCTTTTCCCTTTGTGCTCCTTGCTGACAAGAGCTTGCTGAAGTGCTTCCATGTGTTCCAATTCTTCTTCCTTCTCATTCTCCTTCATCTTTTTCTAAAGAAGGTTCTTCTCCTGATATGAGCAGTACTGAGGCAGAGATTTCTAGAGAGACTTCGAAGGCGAGTTTAAAGGACACCTGACTGTTTACTTATCTGTATTACGGATGTTATTACTGCTTCGGCAGTTCATTTTTTTTTGTATAGGCTAATTTAAGCCCTTCCTTGTAAGTTGTAATGATTTTTCATATTAATAAAGGTTATCGTTATTCTATTTCGTATGTTATGTTTATATGTTTTAATAAATTTACAAGCACTGCTCGGTACAATAGTATAGCATTTGAATCAATGACAACTAAGGCCAAAATACTTGCTAATAAAAAGACACCACAATAACTTTAACAAAATTATTATTCGACATAACGATCCAACCGGTGAGGAACGAGACTTACCTTAACATTAGCCGAGGTGGGGACTGAGTATTCGATACGGTGTAAGGAATAACCATCCGAGGACATGTCATCCGCAAAACGAACAGTTTCCTTAGGCTATTGAATAGAAGGTCATTTTGCCATCTTAACATACTGGCCTTAACATTTTTCAGTATTTGATCCGAGGACTTTCCCGTCCGAGTACTTGGTTTCCCCATAGGCTTGAGTCCGAGGACCATGCAATGCCTTGGTTCTGTCCAAAACTTATTTAGAGTACTTGGTTTCCCCATAGGCTTGAGTCCGAGGACCATGCAAGGCCTAGGTTCTGTCCAAAACTTATTTAGAGTACTTGGTTTCCCCATAGGCTTGAGTCCGAGGACCATGCAAGGCCTTGGTTCTGTCCAAAACTTATTGAATTCAATTTCTCCCTTTCTTCAGGTATATCACGAGGCGCCGAGCAGAGGCTGTCTTTGGCAACGGCTGTTTCTCGGCGTGGGCCACAGTCCGTGGGCCGTCACGCAAAGCGGGCCTGGGCCGCGAATTCAACTACCCCGCGAATTAAGAGATATTTCTGCAACCTCTGGCCACGCAGTACTCTCTGACGTCCCAATGATCGAGGTGCGCCTTTACGAGGCTTCTTTAATCTTGTGGTTGCAGTTGACGTGGGAAGTTGAGCCAGAACCATTTTGTCTGTAGCGTTCCTTAGGACGCCGCGTGAGTTGACTGCCACCACCTTGTCTTTTCAAATAAATAGGAAGGAGAGAGAGTGGCTTTATATACGCACCAATCCTTTAGTTTTCTCCCACATCATAAATCCCATATCTGGTGCTATCCTCCCTTAGCATAACATGTTCAAGGCGAGGGTTGGGAAGAAAGAACTCTCTCCGCCGCAGAAGCACCATGTCCTCATGAGAATCAAAATGGTAAGGTATGGGCACAGGAAGCATAAGTTCAGGAGAATGCTCCATTTCGACCGAGGGGGAAGGGTGTCTCTCCCTCTTTTAGTCAAAATCCGAAGCAGGTTCTGTCCATGCCAGAATTTTGGTGTGGCAGAAGAAAGATTTTCTACCATCAGCGCCTCTGCTTTGCGACAGGCGAATATTTAGAGAAAGCCCCTCAACCTCCAACTCCCTGCACCTTTCCTTCAACGGTGTCAGGCTCAAGTTGGGTCTCTTTTGCTGTTTGAGTTGTGGGCATGTGAAAGCATTGAGGAAGAACAAGGTCTTGGAGCTGTAGCCAACCTCTCCTCTGACCTACTTCCTCAGCTTCATTTTATTCTCTTGTATCTTCCTTTCTTTTCGGTTATGTAATGAGCTTTGACACAAACTGATTCCAGCTTTTCATTGTACGCTGTACTATTTCTTTGTTTTAATGATAATGGAAATTTCTTTACTTGTTTTGGATACTGTTCATTTGACTACACTACTTTGTGAGTGAGTGTGCCCCATGCGTGTGTTTCTTTCAGAATATTTAGAGCAAAATAGCTTGAAACATAATCTAACTAACTCCAATTTATCAATACTACCAGGCATTATATCGATAATTCATAGTAAATCAAACTTAGGAAACTAACCGGGATAACAGTTGAATATTCTGTGATAAGCGCGTGAACACCGTCCAAGGCTGATAATCTCTAAATAATCCATCCGAGCAATCGACTGGGAAGTAGGGAACTCCGATGGTGCTTTTGTGTACTTGGTTTCCCCATAGGCTTGAGTCCGAGGACCATACAAGGCCTAGGTTCCTTCCAAAACTTATGGTTTTTATTTTTTGTACTTGGTTTCCCCACAGGCTTGGGTCCGAGGACCATACAAGGCCTTGGTTCTGTCCAAAACTTGTAAGATTTCTTGTTTGTACTTGGTTTCCCCATAGGCTTGGGTCCGAGGACCATACAAGGCCTTGGTTCTGTCCAAAACTTGTAAGATTTCTTGTTTGTACTTGGTTTCCCCATAGGCTTGGGTCCGAGGACCATACAAGGCCTTGGTTCTGTCCAAAACTTGTAAGATGTCTTGTTTGTACTTGGTTTCCCCATAGGCTTGGGTCCGAGGACCATACAAGGCCTTGGTTCTGTCCAAAACTTGTAAGATTTCTTGTTTGTACTTGGTTTCCCCATAGGCTTGGGTCCGAGGACCATACAAGGCTTTGGTTCTGTCCAAAACTTGTAAGATTTCTTGTTTGTACTTGGTTTCCCCATAGGCTTGGGTCCGAGGACCATACAAGGCCTTGGTTCTGTTCAAAACTTGTAAGATTTCTTGTTTGTACTTGGTTTCCCCATAGGCTTGGGTCCGAGGACCATACAAGGCCTTGGTTCTATCCAAAACTTGTAAGATTTCTTGTTTGTACTTGGTTTCCCCATAGGCTTGGGTCCGAGGACCATACAAGGCCTTGGTTCTGTCCAAAACTTGTAAGATCTCTTGTTAAGTAATAAATTTTTTTTTTTATTTTTTTATTTTTTATTTTTCGCAGGTTAACCCCTAGGCCAGGGAGGGGAGAGTTGGCTTGAGACCGGAAGCCCCTAGAGCTGCCCGCGCCGTTAGCAGTGCAAGGCGTAGCCCCTAGCAGAAGCTTATGGCGGAGCAACAACTGCACGTCGCCGGAGATGGAAAGAACTCGTGAATCTCTGCTTGCTAGAGAGCTGACTCATGCGTCACCCGTGCCAATGCGCAAGCTTTCCCACAGACGGCGCCAATTGTAGGGACACGATCCTCAAACGGTCCAACGATGAGGTTGGGCTCGCGCGTGATGGATCCCGCACAATAAAATTTGTAGAGAGTGGGCTTGAAAGGCCAGCGTTTGGTCATGGGGCGTTGATCCAGGCCGGACCTTAGATAAACCTAGACCAGAAAAGGCTTTAGTCCGGGTATCCAAGCCTAATAACTTTATAAATTGAGGGATTGGACTCCTCGAATCATGTCCGAGGAGCACTTGTGTTTCTCTCCGGTTACCCGGCGATAGGTTTTTCATGGTGATGCACATATATTATCCGGGCATTCTCCTCCCTGGAGTTTTTCCCAAGAAGTGAGATGGGGGATCCCCCACTAATTAGTTTACCTTTCCTTTTATACTAGCCTACGTTTGTTGTCCCTCGTCCACGTGTAGGGTCAATTTTTCCAGGACTGATATTTGTCCCGTCAATCTAATCCCAGAATTGCTGGGGATTGTTAATAAAGCCTAAAAATCAGGTTCTGTTAGGTGCAATGTCATATCAATGAGGGGTATTAAGGACAATTTCCCCCGAGATATTTTCTGATCTTTTAAGTTTGCTTGTATGCCACTTTCATCAATGAGATTTTGGGTCTGCCGAGGACTAAGCTGTCCTCGGCTGTATCTTCGGGCCCCTTTGGGCTTAATATTTTTGGGCTTGGGCCCTGGCCTCCTTCGGTTTGGGGTCCGTGGACTCCCCATAAGTGAGCGGGCCGAACCCACAAACTATTGGGCCCCACAAATCTTATGTTTGAGCTTCTGCTTGATGATTGGAGGACTCTATTGAAGAAATTCCATAAATCAACTGTCCAACATATTTTCAAGGAGGCAAACCAATGTGTTGATGCATTGGCTAAGTTTAGAGTCAATCTTCTAACTATGTTAATTTTGTTAACTCACCGGCTATGGTGGAGGACTTACTGGCTTTTAACAAGGCTGACCTTTACTGTAATAGATTTATTTGTAATTAATTTATATCAACATTGGTATACCCAAAAAAAAAAAAAAAAAAAATCACAATATGTCATATTTGTCGTGGAAACTGATTTGGAATAAATTCAGCAAAAAGCTTCTGTAATTTTAAACTAAAAATTCCTTGATTTTGCAAAATAATCATTTCAGTCAAAAATGTATTATTGAAGTGTTTGGTTGTAATTAAATATTTAAAGCCACGGTGCAGTGATCAGGGTTTTGATTGGGGGATAGTTCTTAGGTTCAAACCTTTGTGTGCGACGATGTGATCTTTGTTTAATTTTAGATTTATTATTGCTTGAAATCAATGGTTTTTTAGGTGGAGCAAAAGTCAGACCATGGCTCAATCTATCTTACTCTTATTATTAAGGCCCCCTCAGCATTAGTTTCTTAATGAGTAAGCAACTACGGTCACACGCAAAGAGGACCACCACAACTAATAATTGTGCCACTCACAATTATTATTATTTTTTAATTCAAAAAAAAAAAACCTGAAATATTGTTTGTTTTTTAATTAATTAAAATACAACTAAATTGGCTACCATTTCTACTAAAAAAAAATTATCTTAGTTTCATATTTTGAAATTCTAATTATTAGATTGCATGTTATTGATGCTCTTAATAATTTTTACAATTTTTCTGCTATGGTCTTCATTTTTCTTTTTGGGTCTTCGGACCTTTGATTTTTCTTCACATATATTCGGCCCACCCACTTTAGGCTTGCTCCAAGGTAGTTATTGTGGATTCTGGGGAGCTGTTACGAAGCTAGAAAATGAGGCTTGAACAAGAACAAAGAAGCCCAAACATTGCACAAAATCAAGAAATTGGTTGGAAGCCACCCTAACTTAGATTGTGTTTGGGATTAGAGTTTAAAGTCAGCTTATTTTACTATTTAGCTTATTTTTGTTATTATTCAATTTATTTTTGCTATTATTTATTAGTCTCACTGTACTTTTTGATATTATTCATAGGTTTTACTGTACTATTTTAGCTAGCTTTTATTTTTATTTATAGTACTTTCAGCAAAAAGTATCAGTTTTAGCTAAATAAACTGTTCTCAAACAAACTTAATATTAATCAAGCAAAAAGTTTGCGTTTAGTATTAATCAAGCTTATATGTAAAGTTATAAACTTAAACTTACAACCTATTTTGGCTTAAATCTCTCAACACATATCCAATACTATATATATATATATATATTGTTTTTTTTTTTAAAGCCAAATGAGTAAATGAATCCCAAACGAACACTTTTATTGTTGAAAGTGGCAGTAGCAATTGATGAGGGTTTAAGAAATGAGAAATAAAAAGCCGACTATTGCCCGTTGTGTAGGTTCAAAAAACTTTGGCCCGCTACCAATTGATTTAGCTAGCCAATAGGCCCCAATGGGCCTCCAATAGGCCCAATTAAAAGTATTCAATAGACCTTCAAAGAATCTCTAAAAATATTGGGTATAACAGGAAATTTGGAATTAATCCAACTAATAAAAGCGGTACTTGGACTCAGGTTATTATTACTGTTATTGAGAAAACACTTAGGTAACGTTTGGAGTTGCGTTTCACCCCTTTTTTTTATTATTATTTTTTTAAAGCCGATTTTGTTGACTTTCAGCGCATGAACAGTGTATTTGTGCACTGTTTATAGACCCACAAATATCACTTTTCAGCAACTTTTTTATTAAAAATGGATTCCATGGTACTATTTACACATTTAAAAATTATTTTGTTACAGTGTTTTTAGTTTTCAGTTTTCAACTGTATCCAAACGGACCCTAGTGAGTGTTTGGATAGCGTTTTGCGCTTTTGGCTGAAAATTACTTAGGTCTCACATTACTGTTCACGAATCCTACAAAAAGATGAAAAACACGGATGAATTATTTTATACTATTCACGTTACTGTTCAACTGAAGCTATAGTACTTTCAACCCAAAAAATTAGTTTGCTTATAAATTATTTTGCTACAGTACATTTAGCAATAAGTTTTTAGTTTTCAACAAAATAAGCGGTATCCAAACAGACTCTTAGATTAAATAAGTGTGCGTTAAAAAAAATTAATATCTTAGTTTGAAGATAAAAAACAATCATAAGAGCAACTGCATCAGTTGATGCAAAATATTTTCCATTTTGCACGTCTAAAATCTACTTTTTCTATTTTACACTTTCATTTTTACAAAATACCCACATCAGTTTGTCTATTATACACATTTATTCAAATGAAATATTCATTTCTTTAACATTGTCATCTCTCTCATAGACCCAACACAACCCACATAGCTACCATCACAGCCACCATCTCTCTCAAGATCGACGCCTTTGGCCTCCACTCTGCAACAAGATCGACACTATCATCCAACCAAAAAAAAAAGTAAAAAAACAAACCCACCGACCCACACCCACAATCCACACCGGAATCCACACAACCCACCGACCCACACCCACAATCACTATCGCAGCAGCTTCAAGCTCAACCAAAAAACTAGAAAAACAAACCCAGCAGAATAAAAAAATGGATCAAAACCCACTTATCAAGATCAACCCGAAACCTATTGATCAACCCTATTCAACCTGAAAACAACAAGAAACAAAGAAAGAAAGAGGAAGAAAGAGAGAGTGGTGGCGATGGCGATCAGCGGCAGTGGCGATTGGCGAAAGCTAGAGGAAGAAAGATTGATGAGATGAGAGAAAGAAAGAGTTGTGCGCTTGAGAGAGTCTCTGATGAAATGAGAAAAAGAGAGGGAGGTGAGAGTCCGGCATAGAAAGGAGAGAGATAAAATTATTAAGATATTAAATGCATAAGTTTACACCCACTGATGTAGGGGTTTTTTTGCTCAAAATGTGTCAAAATTAGTTTCTTTTTCCATTTTGCACAACTTTGCATCAACTGATGCAGTTGCTTTAAGGAGTAAACATCATAAATTGAAAGTATCTTTAAAAGAAAGTGTACATTATTTGTCTACCATTTTTTTAACGACTTTTTGATGAACCCTTTTTTAAAAAACTTGTAGCTTATTTGTTTATGCATGACATTTTTAAACTTCATTCCGTTTTAAATCACAACTACACTTTAGCTAATTTTCAACAAAGTACTCATCCAATCACATACCAATCTTAATTTTGTTCAAACTTCAAAGTTACTAATATAATGCAAGGACACCATACCATCTTAGTGTTTTACACAAAATATCTAGCGAGTTATGGAACTAGCAAAATCTAATTGGTATATATTATACACATTGTTGGAATGATTGCTAGGTGCTGGATTTAACATGATTTTGCTCAACAATACATGGTGTATTTTGATAGTCCACTTGTGGACTTAAATTTTTTGTTGTTTTTTTTAACTATTTGGGTTTGTATTATGAGAGGCTATGCTCTCTAAACTCTACTGCTTTTGGTTCTGTTGTTTAATGAATTCCAAGTTTTACCAAAAAAGAAAGAAAAAGACATTCACATGACTAGAGAGCGGGTTTAGGGCCTTTATATTGGCTATGCTACACAGAAACCAGACCAAGTGCTAGATTGGATGGCTTGGACTTGGAATCCTATATTTATTTATGAAATCGAGTATGGAATTCTATTTACTCATTTTAAATTGAGTAAATAGAATTCGAGTATAATTCTATTTACTAACGAGAGCTTCTCTCTCTTCTTGAGAGTTTCTTTTCATCTCAACTTTTCTCTCGGCCTCCTCTTTTGCTTCCTATCAGCTGTCTTGTTACATCTAGCTTCACCCTTTAGCTTGTTTCTCATGTCTCTTCTCTTTTGATGTGTCTTCTTTCCCCTTTGTTCTTACCCTTGCTGTAGTCAAGTCTTTTCTCTTATGTTTTTTTTTTACTCTGTTGTTGTCTTTCCTTTCTCTGCTTTTTTGTGTTTGGTCTCTTGCGTGTAGTTGGTCTCTGGTTTTTTTCTTTTCTTTTTTCTCTGTTTTGCGATAAGCTTTGTCAGGGTATCTCTTATGGGAGATCCATCTGTTAATCGAGACTTTGCTTGGACAGAGAGCAGTGGGTCAGATGTAAGTGCTGACCCTTTTGCTGAGGACTCTGACTTGGATTCACAGAGTAGTGATGATCTTGAAGCTCCTTTCGCAAGGCATGGCCCATTGTTGGAAGCTGATCCTGAATCCATCCACATGCAACGCCTTTTTTGGTCTCAGTGCACATTGGGGTTTGTATTGGACTATAGGAAGTTTTCTATAGCGTATCTTCAGCATCTAATTCGTTCTGCATGGCGACTTAGAGGAGCAGTGACTGTTGTAGGAAGGGAGTCTTTCTTTTATGTGATCCATTTTGAGAGTATGGAAGATTTGGAGTATATGTGTTCGGAGAGGCCTTGGTCTATAGATGGTGCGTTGCTGGTATTGGAAAAATGGCGTCCAAACCTGGTAATGAGCAAATTGCATTTAAATTTTGTGTCTATTTGGGTTCAGCTTCATGGATTACCATTAGAATATCAGTATCTTGAGTTAGCTAAACGAATGGGCCAAATGATAGGATCTTTTGAGAAAATTGATTGGGAAGATTGTCAGCCTAGGAATATAAGATTTATGAGGATAAAAGTGAGATTGAATCCATGGATGCCTATAGTCTCGGGGTTTATGCTTCGTCTGGATGATGGTACTGAGACTTGGGTTCAATGCAGATATGAGAGAGTGCATAAACTTTGCACTAAATGTGGACTCAAAGGACATACTAGAAGTCAGTGTAGTGAGAGCTTAGATGAAGTGGAGCGCATGCTTATCCGTTAAAGGCAGAGGATTCAAAGGTTACATCAGGTTCTTTATGCTTATGATTCTCTTGAACCTCATTTTCATAATGAATTGAGAGCTTATTTTAATAAGAGGAGTTGTTGGACTACAAGAGCAAGATTTGGGTATGCGGATGGTGATAACCTCTCTCAGGAGCATCCCTCGCATGTTACTGTGGACCCTGAACCATAGCTGGCCCCTGATCCTAATCCCAACCTGAGTAACTCTACAGACCACATACCTCACCCCTCACCTCGTCATCATGACTCTGGGCAGGCTTCTCTCCATACAGCCATTCTCTCCCTGTCTATCAACAGAGGGAATGTTTCACCTGTTCCTGTCAACTCTCCAATTTCACCTTCTGATGTTCCACACAATCTAAACCCGAACCTAAACCTGCATGCAGACCCTCCTTTAGAGCCTAACCCAAGTCTGAATTCAAATACTAGCATGCATGCAACCCAGGAGAATCAGAATAATAATTCTCTGCATGAGATATGGGTCAATGGTATAGGTCCGTCTCTGACGAATGGGGAATTAAGGGAGGCCACAGGGTCTTCCTCAGCTACTGAAAGTGATTCGGAGACGGTTGTGCTGTTTAACTTAAATCGACTCAATGATAATCATCCGGAATGGTTACGTGGGATTGCACGGGAAAGGGGTCAAATTCTAGAGTCTCCTGATGGACTTAACAATCCTGTGTTCAATAGAGAGGAAAGGGTCAGAGTACGGGCTGCAGTAGGAAGTGTGAGAAATAGGCCTTCTTTTATTCATGCTGGTGGCTCGGCCCAATATCAAAGCCCTATTCAGAACATGCATGAACTTCACGCTATACCTAACCTGGTCCAATCAGTCAGCCTTGGTACGGGACTAGATGTTCTTAGGAATTTAGAGGTCTCTGACACAGCTTCCAGTCAATCTCCTTCTACTTCGGCTAGGACTAATCCTGGTATTTGTGGTCCTTCCAAAAAGAGATTTGGTACTGAGCTGGGCAGGATTGGGAGGAACATTAGGCAGAAACTACTTTGTGGGTCTTTTTCCAAGGAAGGTACCATTTACTCATCTCTCAATCAGAATTGTTCATATAATTCTTGTCTTATTACAAATGTTGAGAATTTCCTGTGTAATCCAAAGGGTTGTTGGGAAGCTGGCCCTAATCAGCTTCCCCATCAACAATGAGAATCATGAGCTGGAACTGCAGGGGTTTGGGCAAATCCTCTGCAGTTCAACAGTGCAAGAAAAAAGCCCTTGATTTTAAACCTGACTTTTTGTTTCTTATGGAGACTCGTCTAGCTAGTGGTAAAGGGAAGTGTGGGAGAAATGTGGTTTCTTGGAGGGGTGGGAGGTCTCTAGGGTGGGTTTGAGTGGTGGACTTATTTTAGCTTAGTTACCCAAACAGGACCTGAGGGTAGTGTTTGATTCTCAAAACCTCATACATGTCAATTTATTGGATGACAGAGGCAACCCCCTCTCCATCACTTTTGTCTATGGACATCCTGATCACACTAAGAGAGGGGTGGTGTGGCAGCAATTGAAAACATTAAAACAATGGGCGCATCCTAGTTGGCTTTGTATTGGGGATTTCAATCAAATCCTTAATAAGGAGGAAAAATTCTCTTTCAAGAATGGGACCATTCCTAGAGCTGAGGAATTTCAACAAGTTCTAAGGGATTTGCAATTAAGTGATTTGAGTGTCTCGGGTCAGAGATTTACGTGGATGAATAAAAGGGAGGATGAGGATTTTGTTATGGAAAGGTTGGATAGAGCTTTTGGGAGTGTGGAGTGGGTTAATCAATACCCTTTCTACTCCCTTAGGAATCTCCCAATAGTTCGATCAGATCATGGCCCAATTCTTCTGGACCTTGAAGTTCAAACACCCTTTAGAAAGAGACCTTTTAGATTTGAACTTATGTGGTTAAACCATGAGGATTGTACAGAGATGGTGCATCATGCTTGGGATTTGCATTCCATAGGGTCAAGAGCTACTCAATTGAGGAACAAATTCATTAATGTTAAGCGTGAGGCCATAGAATGGAATAAAAAAGTCTTTGGTAAAGTGGAAGTTGAAATTAAGAGGAAACAATGTCAATTGCAACAGTTACAGGACTCCATTGTGACTTGTGAAGAAGTAAAGAGGGAAAGAGTCTATAGAGAGGAATTGGAGGAATTTCTGAATAGGGAGGAGTTGATGTGGGCTCAAAAAGCTAGAACAAAATGGTTTTTACATGGGGATAGGAATACAAGATACTTCCAAACTGTGGTTAAACAAAGGAGGTCCAGGAATAGAATTCTTCAAATTAAGGATGACCACAGGCACTATACTGACAATCATGAGGAAATTGAGCAGATATTTATTGACTCTTTCCAAAGAAATTTCAGTTGTAATTCCAATTTAACTGTGGAGAGTATTTTACAGGAATTTCGTGGGCTTCCTATCCCTTCTCTCACCGATCAGCAGGTTCTTTTACTCAATAGGGGAATATCCAACATGGAGATTGAAGAGGCAGTTTTTCAAATGGGGCCTCACAAGGCCTTTGGGCCTGATGGTATACCTGTTTTCTTTTTTCAGAACTTCTGGTCCATTATTAAAACTAATGTGTGTAATGCTATTCAAGTTTTCTTCCATTCAAGTTCCCTTCTTAAAGCTTTTAATCATACTTTCATTACTCTCATCCCTAAACTTCGTAACCCTGAAGAAGTGTCCCATTTTAGGCCTATCAGTCTATGCAATGTGTTTTACAAAATTATTTCTAAGGTTCTTGTCAATAGACTGAAGCCTATTATGGATAGTATTATTACCCCTTTTCAAAATGCCTTTATCAAGGGTAGGAATATCACTGATAACATTCTGTTGGCCCATGAAATCATTGATGTGGTTAGGAAAAAGAGGGGGAAGAGGGATAGCTACAGGGTTTTGAAAATTGACATGTCAAAAGCCTATGATAGGGTCAATTGGAATTTTTTGAAGGTTGTTCTTACTGTTATGAGGTTTGATCCCAAGTGGGTTAGGTGGATCATGGAGTGTGTTACAACAATTGAATATACCTTGTTGATAAATGGAAGTATGACTAGGTCTTTCAAACCTTCCCAAGGTCTTAGACAAGGAGACCCTTTGTCTCCATATCTATTTCTCATGTGTGCAAATATTTTATCCATCTCTTTAACCCATGCTGAGGCTCTCAAGAAAATTAGAGGCGTTAAAGTTGGCAGAAATGGTTTGATTTTCTCCCACTTATTGTTTGCTGATGACTCTTTGTTATTTTTCAGGAAAGATAAGTATTCTGTTCAAAATCTCCAATCTATTTTGGAATGGTATTGTTCTATCTCTGGTCAATCCATAAATTTGGCTAAATCTGATGTGTTCTATTCTCCTAACATGCCTTTGGAGGAGCAGGTAGGACTTGCTAATTCCCTCAGGGTCAATTTGGTTCAACAACCTAGCAAGTATCTTGAAGTCCATTTTAAACTAAGAGGTAATAGGATTGTTGACTTTCAATTTCTTGTTGAAAAATTGCAAGCAAATTACAAGGGTGGAAAATGAAGTTATTGTCCCAAGCTAGTAGAACAACTCTAATTGCTTCTGTTCTTCAATCCTTGCCTTTATACTCCTTTTCTTGCTTTAAAGTTTCTGATGCTATTTGTAGTAAAATGGACTCTATTATTCGTGCATTTTGGTGGGGTCATGATTATGGAGAAAGGAAATTGCATCTCATCAATTGGGATAGGATTTGTCAGCCTAAGAGAATGCGTGGTTTGGGGCTAAAGAAATTCAAAACCATGAACTAGGCTATGCTTAACAAGCAATATTGGAGGTTATGTCAAAATCCTAGCTCTCTCCTCGCTAAAACTGTCAAGGCTAGATATTTTCCTAATAGTTCAATTCAGAATTATAGAGCTAAACCGCATCATTCATGGGTTTGGAGAAACATCATCAAAGTTGATCAACCTTTTTTGAGAGAAGGGATATGGAGGGTTGGGAATGGGTTTAATATTCCCCTAAACCATAAGGATTGGTTTCCCTATTCAAACTTTAGTGCTCACTAGCATCACCTCTCTACTGGCATTGTGGGAGATTTGATAGACCATGATACTAGGACTTGGAAGGCTGATTTGGTTAGGAGTTTATACCCTTTTCATCAGGCTTCCTTAATCCTTAAAATTCCTATTTCCAAGACAAATTATGTACAAGATACACTCTATTGGAAATTCTCCAATAATGGGGAGTATCAAGTGTACAAAGCCTATGACTTGTTAAGTAGGAATTATGCTAGCCAATCTGGTTCTTTTCAAGCTCATTCGGGTTGGTGGAGATCGTTTTGGAAAATTAAGGTTCCTTTGAAAGTCAATAATTTTGTTTGGAAGCTGTTGAACAACTGTCTGCCAACTTTTCATAATCTTCATGTTAGAGGTATATCCAATGGAAATCTTTGCCCAATGTGTAATGAGGAAGAGGAGAGTTTAACCCATCTATTTCTTCTTTGTCCATTCACTAGGGCGTGTTGGCATGGAACTACTCTAGCTATCCATTCTTCAGATTTTTCTGACTTATCTGTTCAACATTGGCTGCAACAAATTATTTCAAGACATGAGTTGAGAAATTTGGACTCTATGTCTTATTTACAGGATGTTTTCATTACCCTTTGGGCTATTTGGAACCATCGAAACAGAGTAGTGCATCAAGGAACCATCGAAACAGGATGGTTCGATGTCTTATTTACAGGATGTTTTCATTACCCTTTGGGCTATTTGGAACCATCGAAACAGAGTAGTGCATCAAGGAATCATCCCTAATCCAATGGAAGTTATTCTAATTGCTCAAAACTTTTCTTGCAGGTATAAGGCCTCTCTCTCAAGTTGTTAGACCCCGAGAAGAAGAGATAGCAGCTGTTCCAACACTTGGCAGCAACCTGTAGGCAGGAACTGGAATCTAATCATCAAAATTGCAGCAGCTAGAAAGAGGAGGCACTGTAGATATGGTATTGTATATGAAGCTCTAACTTTGCAGGGAGATAAGATGTTTTTTGGAGTAGCAAGTACCTCTGCTACAACTTCCACTGGAGCTCTTTTGGAGGCTGTTATTGAAGCTGGTTTGGTAGCCAAAGCTCAAGGTTTTCAAAATGTTTTGTTCCTCAGTGATAGCAAAAGACTTATGCAGACAATTAAGAAGAAATGTGCCACGGATTGGATGGACAGCACTAGGCTCGCGGACTACTGCTTCCTGGATCAGAATGGCTTGTTTTGTGATCTTTTTTGGGTTCCTCATGTTATTGTGAAGGATATTTGTTCTATAGCTAAAGTGGCAACACATTTGCCACTTCACTATTGCTATCAGTTTCTAGTCGGTTCTTTGTAATGCTACTTTGCCTTTTGTTTCTCCCTTAAGTGGTATGGAAAAACAAGTAAATCAACTAACTTTCTATCCTTCAAAAAACCAAAAAACAGCTAGTAAATTAAAATGTTTGTTGCCTAAAATTTTGTTTTTTCCCTAAAATTTGAATAGGTTCTTTTTTGTCCCTAAACTATCGAATATATATTCTTAAACTCTAATTTTTTTTTTTTTTTGCTTTTCTCATCTCTCAAATTCTCAATTATTGAAAAAACTTCTTTCTTCCTTAGTTTTTGCCCCCTAAATTATAGGGGAAGAAAAAAAAAAAAAGGCGAAAAGCACATTTTAGTCCCTACATTTTCAGGCTATTTCCATTTTAGTCCCTACATT
The DNA here is from genome assembly GCF_932294415.1 of Quercus robur. Lineage (NCBI taxonomy): Eukaryota > Viridiplantae > Streptophyta > Magnoliopsida > Fagales > Fagaceae > Quercus > Quercus robur. The sequence goes on from NC_065535.1 coordinate 85,774,008, forward strand.
TTATTTTTACCTCTTTTAGTCTCTATCCTAAAAAACGCTTCCCATTTTGGTCCCTACCGTTACATCAGAAATGGAGAAAATTGATATGGCAAATGGCAGGAATAAATAATATTAAATTAATGTTCACGTGGCCTAAATTAATAATAAAAAATGCCACGTCAGCCTTTAAATTAAAAAAATTAATTTATTAATTTTAACTAATTAAAAACTAAAAATCATAAGAATTGAGATCTAAGTGTGTCTTGAACAAGAACAACAAGAAAACAAACCCAGATCCAAGAACACAAACCCAGAAATAAATAAATAAAAAAAAAAAAAAAAAACCTAGAAACTGCCTCAAATCTCCACAACAGTCCTACTTTGCCAAACCCTTCCACCCTTTCCCTCACAATCGCCTCAGACACCTTCAACTCTACCTCGTCATCCTCTGCCTTATCATCGCTTTCGCTCATCAACTCCTCTTATCTGTCGAATCCAACCCACTCGTCAAAGGCCACACCCCCGTCCACCACTTCACTTCCCTCCAATCCGCCGCCGTCCTCTTCCTCTTCCTCCTCCTCTCCGTCTCCCTCTTCCTCTCCGACTCCCCTTCCTCCCTCCTCCCTCTCCTTCTCGATCTCTTCTTTGCACTTGGCTTAGCCGTTTTCTTCTTGCAATACTCCGTCTCCTTCACCGCCGCTGCCTTCCAGACCTCCGATCTCCAAGCCAACTGCGACACCATCTCCGCATGAATCTCCGCTCTCATCTCTCTCCTTTGTCTAATCCTTGCCTGCCAGCCCAGGCTCTTTGTTGCCGATGTGGGGCTCAAGCCTGCTTTCTGCTTGCAAGGCCATAGGGTTTTGCAAAACTGGGTTGTCTCTCTACGTTGAGGCTTTTATCCCTGAAGGGTGTCACGGGTTGCTTGATGTGGTGAGTGGCCTTTGGGTTTTGCAAACTGGGTTGTCTCTCTAGTAGTGTAAGTGCAAGCTCGAGCACTCGAGGTTGCGAGTTGTGGCTATTTTGGATCTGGTTGTCTCTTTTTTTTTTTTTTTAATTTCTGGGTTTGTGTTCTTGAATCTGGGTTTGTATTCTTGTTGTTCTTTTTCAAGACACACTTAAATCTCAAATCCTATGATTTTTAGTTTTTAATTCTATTTTTAATTTTTTTTAATTAGTTAAAATTAATAAATTAATTTTTTTTAATTTAGAGGCTGACGTGACATTTTTTATTATTAATTTAGGCCACGTGGACATTAATTTAATATTATTTATTACTGCCGTTTGCCACATCAGCTTTCTCCGTTTCTGATGTAACGGCAAAGACCAAAACAGAAAGCGTTTTTCAAGATAGGGACTAAAAGCAGTAAAAATAAAATGTAGGGACTAAAATGGGCTTTTCGACCAAAAAAAAAAAAAAAACTCTTTAAAAAGAAAGTGTAATGTTTTCAATAATTTAAGGACCAAAGAAAAAAAAAAAAGCTTTATTATTTAGGAATATAAATGAATTTTGTGCAACTTTAAGGATGGAAACAATATTTTAACATTATTTATTTATTTATTAATGGTAAATTGAATCTTAAACCTTTTTTTTTTGGGTAAGAAACTTTGAATCTTAAACTTTAACTAAATCGATAAGAGGGGAAAGATGAGATGTTCATTTGAATGACAGCAACTATACTGACTTGTTGAAAATTGAAATACTCTCAACTAGCTAGCATAAAGCAAGTTGAAGAATGCAACTAGCATAATGGCAGAAGAATATTCATTTGCATTTTTTTCTTTCCTTCAAAAAAAAAAAAAAAAAAAAAAAAAAAAAGAATGAAAATTAATATTATTCTGCCATTATTCCTGGAAGCATTATTCTTGTGAAATATAACATTACACATTGATTCACAATGCCGATAACATTTTCACAACAAATCTTATGTGGTAGATTGTTACGGGTTGTTAATGGTGGGGTAGAAAAGTAATTGCAGTGATAGATTCAAATTATAACCAATAACATCTAATTGCCTATGATTTGTTGTAAAAATGTTGTGAACGTAACATTTCTCTTTATTTTATATTTAGTAAGTTAACCAATAAACAAAAGCTAGCTAGCTCTGACCACATTTATCAAATGTGAAGGATACACATGAAATTTTTTTTTTTTTGAAATTGACACATGAAGTTTATTTATTTTTTTTTAGTAACACATGAAGTAAGATTAAGGATTATCAATGTTACAAATGCAAATTACAATTATATAACTATAATAAAGTATGCAAGTTTTATAGATTTTCCTGTGGATGTATCATATAGTAATATTTAATTAGGATCATTTTAACAAGTACTCTTAAAGTAATTATTTTTCTAATTATAGGAAAGCCTTTAAAGAAATTGTTAATAAACTATTTCAAGAAACATTTAACACCATTTTAATGAGAAATATAAAAAATTATTAAAAAGTTTAATTATTATTTTTTTCCATAAAAAATTTCTAAAAATATTTTCTAACACCCTTAAAGTTCGTTATTTTTTACTTTAATTAGATGCATCGGTTGAGCATTCGCTCTCCTACTTCATCCACTATCATTCTTTGGTTGATACCCCCATCGCCAACCGCACACATGTCACATCGTCATGAAAACTAACTTAGTATATGAAATTAGCTTTCCGAGATTCACAAATGTGATGGAAAACGAAAATATAGGTCAAGCAATACAAGTGGAACCGTAGTTGTAATTTTTAATTAAGTCAATCAGTGTACGAAGTCACATAGTTTAAGAGCAGTGTATAATAATAATAATACATATACAAGATTCTACCAAAAATAAATACATATAAGAAACAAAGTAACGTTTTTTTATTCTCCCCCTCAATTTAATAATTACGTTTTGTTTGTTTTAAGAAAACAATTGGAAGAAGCTGGAAAGTGTAAACTGTAAACCATAGTTTTGATTTACAATTAAGTCAATCTTCCTCCCTAAGCTAATGCACAAGAAGCTAAAGAAAATAATAGGAGAAACATGTGTTAAAATCAATTGAAGTTTTGAAATATATGTTGAAAAGTGTTATGTCCACAACATTTTTACAATAAATTATAAGTAGTAAGTTGTTATTAGTTATAATTTGAAATCCACAACTTAAATTACTTTTTTGCCCACCCGTAATAGCCAATAACAATTTGTCACTTAAAATTTATTGTAAAAATGTTGTGGATATAACATTTCTAATATATATTTGAAAGTTGAGTAGTTAACAAATTTAAATTGCTCAATTCAAACAAATCTCTAAAATTATACTTTTGGAATTTTCTTAAATTCGAGTACACATTTTTAATATTTCTTGTAAGGGATGATAGGTCCAATAATATATATTAGGCCGGGAGCCTGGTCCGAGGACGCCTAGTAGTCCAAGGACGGTTAAATGTTGTCATGGAAGTCTGCATTAGTGAATGAAGAGATAGGATTTGGTCACAAGAGTCTAGGAAAGTGATCCGAGGAGGATTACCTCCTTGGGTAAGCAAAGCAGAGGTCCGAAGGTATGATTTGCCATCCAGGGCAACATTCCAATAGATTCTATTGATAAGAATACACATCATGAAAGTACAAGATAAAGGGGAACTAAGAAATATCTAAGAGAAAACTGATATCATCGCATTGAATGCTCTGTACATTAATGAGAAAGTGATATCTGAACAATAATTTTCAGCCTTACAGCTACTCCCAAAGACTTTAGGAAAGTGTTGATGGGACAAGGATCAACACCAATAATCTAGTCTACACGTGGAGGGTGGAGATGAAATAAGAAAAGAGTATAAAAGAGAAAGAATACCCTGGGAGAGAGGGGGGAGAAAAATATTGTAACAATAAGAACGAGGTTTGTAATCATATTCAAGGGATATATACAAGAACTAATCTCCTCGGATTGTGCCAAGGACAATCTTCTTTGAATTAAACTATTTTATCTTTGCTTTCTTGTCATTTGGGCCAACTTTAGTTGCTGCATGATTCATTAGGGCCCAGTTTTTAAACTCATTCTCTATAAATTCATTGTATTGGGCTCTTTGGGGCGAATTCCTGAAATCCTTTGGGCTGAGGAACCAAATCTTGCCCTTACATTTCTTATTGATCTATTAGTTTAGATACTCCCATCATGAGCTCATTATCCATAGGGAATGGTGTTTGTGGGTGTATGTTGGTTACATAAAAAATAAAAAATAAAAAAATTGAGTCAAAAGAAAACTATTTTTAGTCCATAGAAAAAGTATGACTTATTTTTTAGAGATTGTTATCCATTATCTTTTAAAAAAAAACAACTCTATCACACAGTATGCTAAGTAAGGAAAGTTAGGAGATTCATTTTAATTTTTAACTCATATAAGGTCGCTACTAAACGTAAGAAAATGAGATAATTTTATAAAAAAACACTTTTTGGAAAATGAATGATTTTTTAGAAAACACTAACGTCAAAACTTAGTTTGAGAACAACTAATGCACAGGAAATTAAAGAAAGTTATAGGAGAAACATGTGTTAAAATTAAAATCAATTGAGTCTGAAATATATATTTGGTAGTGGAGTCCTGAACAAATTTAAATAGCTCAATCCAAACAAATCATTAAAATTATAGTCTTGGACTTTTCTTTTTTTTTTTTTTTTTTTTATTTTTTATTTTTTTTTTTATACAAGATAGAAATTCTACTCTAGTCTAATCTAAGTGTATATGTGTGTGAAGCTCCCTTTTGGAGACTTAAACCTCAATCCTTATCCCATCACACCTTCATAAGCACTTATACTTGTAGAGTGACCATCGTGCCAAGTGTACGCGGTGGTAGTTTTGGAATTTTCTTAAATTAGAGTACAAATTGTTAAATCTATTAATTTTAGATACTCCCGTTATGAGCTCATCATCCACAAGGAAATTTGAGAAAAGCTAGGATTTTCCTTTATATTTAGTTTTCATTTTTTGGGAAAAGATTAGAAATAAGATAGGCATTAAATATAGGGTTAATCTTACAAATATTAAGAATTATAAATCTCACAATTTGCTCTCTTTTTTGGGGGTGAAAGTTGAATTTTAATTAATAAATAAATAAATAAAGTACAACTACACACATCATCATACAAAATTTTTATTTAGTATATATATGAATTGGCTTTCGCAAAAATCCAGATGCATGAAAATATACATGAAAACCCAGTCAGGCAATACAAGTTGAAACGTGGTTGTAATTTTTAATTAAGTCAATTAATTATTGCCCCAAGACACATTAGTTCAACTTCAAGAGCAGTGTATACGTAATACATAATACATTGTATAAAAAATGAAAGTTAAGGGGTTGTTTGGATTTGTAATTTTCCATCACTCAGGTGTTGTTTGGATTTGTAGTTTTACATCACTCATTACTCTATTTCCATCGCTCATCATACAAAATTAGTGGGCCCCATGGAGGCAATGCTTGTATGGATGGATTTTCTAAATTTGTTTCCATCACTCAATTCTCACCAAATTGAGTAATGAATGACTAAAAATGGAAACTGTAAGGACTGGATTTGGTCCTTGGCCCAAGGTGTGATTGGATTCAAGCTCAATAGGCCCAGTACAATGAATTTATAGAGAGTGGGTTGGAGAACTAGGTTCTAATGAATGACTTAACAGTTAGGATGAATTTCAAAAGATAATCAAACAAAGATGGAATGAAGTTCTCTAAGTAAATTTGTCCTCAACCTAATCCGAGGAGGTCTGTTCCAATATATATTGATTGAAAAAGGTTACAGATATAGTTCAAGCTGTTACAGTGCTTTCTCTTACAAATTTTCGATCCCTTCTCCATGGAGGGTCTTTTACATTATATAGTTCCCTTTTGATGATCTTAACCCAACACTTGTTGATCATCTAAGTCACTACTTGAGTGTTTGTCCCATCGAACATCCTTCTTGGCCCTCTATGAGTTAGGATAGCCAATGCAGCACTATTCAGGGGTTTTCTCCACATAAATGAGGCCAGAAAGTTAGCTACAGTGCATTCAATGCGATGGCAGCAGCTTTATCTTAGATATTTCCTAGCTCCCATTCTTCCAGTATGTTTGTAACGCACGCCCCCAGCAATGGAGTTTCTTAGAAGGTCACTTTGAGTGATAGGATATGCATTCGATCTGTACTTGGCTTATCCAAGGAGATATTCCTCCTCGGATCACCTTTCCCAACCTTTCCACTTTCATATTACTTGGGGACTTTGAACTTAACACTCTCACTACTGTTTATTCGTTCTTGAACCAATCAACGTCTTCGGCCAAAGCCCAAGGCCCAATATACAATTTTGGGCCCTTATTCCTACAATAGCCCCTCAAAATTCCGATCTTTCCCTCTTATTTGAGGAGAAAAATGGGGTTTTGATTTCTTAAGAGTTAAAACTACTAATTCCTCTGATTTACACATGTGGGAGCACCGTTTGGTGCTCCTCATAACTATTACTGACACCTTGAAGCCCGCGATGCGTCATTAATTGTTCCAGGCGACGCTTTGTTCCCCGCATCCAATGGTGAGGAGCAGATCCTACGGTGGACATTTTTCTTCGAATTTTAAGCAGGATAACCCCCACTCAATTCCCCCTCCTATATAAGGCGTATGAAGGGCTCACTTTTTATCACTTTACAAAAACTTTCAAACTCTCAAGAGCTCTCAACCTTTCAAGAACTCTCAATCTTTCAAGAACTTCCCACAATGTCACTTTGTTCACTTTCCCATAAGTCTTTATTCTTTATTTTTTCTAGGTTGTTTTTCTCCTCGGCCAATCTCCTTGGCCCTCCATTCTTCGTCTCCTTTATTTAAAAACTTCACCCACTTCCCTTTAGCTTGACCAGATAGGTAAGTTTAAGCACCTAGTAGATTCTGATGTCGGTATGGAAGGTTTTAGGGCCAAGTACCACATTCCGCAGGGAGTAGCCCTGCAATATTGTGCCCCGGATCAAATAGTCACACATAGGGAGGAAGGGGAGGTCGTCATTCCTATGATCACTTTCATAGAAGGAGGAATGACACTCCCTATGGGCAGGGTGACTCGAGATTATTTGATCAACCATAGGTTGACTCCCCATTAGTGTGCCCCTAACCTATTTAGGGTCTTGGGTAGCGTAGACACTCTCAACGAGCAGATAGACTTGGGGCTCACGTGGCATGATGTATTTCACATGTACGAGTGCCACAAACTTGCCGGCGCGGAATATTATCTCAAGTCTCGGTCCGACATTGTTAGGCTGATATCGTGTCTTCCTAAGTCTAATAAAGGCATAAAGGATGACTACTTGATTGTCTCCTAGGAGTGGTATAACGGTCTTCATTGCCCAACTCAGGCTGGAGAGCCAGGTGGGGTACCCTAGAATTAGTACCTTTGGTAGGGGATTTAGCCCTTTTAGTTTTATTCCTTTTCATTTTTAACACTTTGCCTTCTTCTAATGATAATTTTCATTGGTCTGACCATGATTTCCTCCTTGGACGTTTTTGTAGATAAAAGGCACGTTGCTCCGAGACTCAGCCTGATCAACGTTCCGGCTCTCAACAAACTACTGAGGTTGGAGATATTTATAAGTGAAGACGGGCAATTGTGAGCAGTTCACTTAGTACTTGACTATGAGCCTTTGTCAAGAACCTTCCAAGATGCAAGTCAGGCAATAAAAGCTGGTGACTCCCGATTGGCCCGCATAGACATCTCTGTGCCTAGTTTTTTGGCTTGGAGAGATCTTCCACCTATTGTATTGCCACTTCAATAGGTTTTGCTTGAGGCAACAGCAGCACCAAGGGAGGAGATTGCCTCTTCACGCCTATCACTTGAGGAGGAGATAGACAAATTTCATTTTGAAGAAGAGAAGACTCAAGGGGCTCAAATAGTTCACATCGCGGACGCCGAGGACGAGCTTGATAGGCACTCAGGTGTTCACGCCCCGATTTTGGTGATTGCTCGTCCAGACAGCACCTCCAAAGAAGAGGAAGACGAGATGGCATTGAACCGGGAGAATAAAAGCCTAAGAGGCCTCATGGCTGCAAGGAACAAGGGGTCAACTTCACAAGAAGTCCCCAAGTCCCAAGTTCCTCCCACTCTTCCCCTTTCTGTTTAATGAAAATGTTTTTCTTTTTATCCCTTGAACCTTTACTTTATGTGCTTTGAAGTTTATTATTATTATAAATAGCATTGAACTGTTGCTACTCTGTCTTTAATAAAAACTAACAATAATACACTGCTAACAATTTAAGTAATTTGATTAAGCACCAGCATTAAAGAGGTTTACCACATACTTGTATTGAGAATTGAACCTTTTGCAATGAAGGCTAAACTCAAAGCCATCAATCCAAGGAGTTGGGTATAATTATGGATCTGTTTTGACACTTAGTAAAAGACCAACATATATCACTGTGTTAATTTTCTCCAAGTATGTAATTTGAGGGACCAGAGATGACTAGGGTTCTGTTTAACACTTATAGAGATGTCATTGAGTGTTAATTTTCTCAAAGTATGAGGTCCGAGGAACCAGGCATGACTAAGGTTCTGTTTAACACTTATAAAGATGTCATTGAGTGTTAATTTTCCAAAAGAATGTGGTCCAAGGAACTAGGCATGACTAAGGTTCTATTTAACACTTAGATAGATATCATTGAGTGTTAATTTTCCCAAAGTATGTGGTCCGAGGAACCAAGCATGACTAAGTTTTTGTTTAACACTTATAAAGATGTCATTGAGTGTTAATTTTCTCAAAGTATATGATCCGAGGAACCAGGCATGACTAAGGTTTTGTTTAACACTTATAAAGATGTCATTGAGTGTTAATTTTCCCAAAGTATGTGGTTCGAGAAACCAGGCATGACTAAGATTCTGTTTAACACTTAGATAGATGTCATTGAGTGTTAATTTTCCCAAAGTAAGTGGTCTAAGGAATCAAGTATGACTAAAGTTCTGTTTAACACTTATAAAGATGTCATTAAGTGTTAATTTTCTCAAAGTATGTGGTCTAGGGAACCAGGCATGACTAAGGTTCTATTTAACACTTATAAAGATGTCATTGAGTGTTAATTTTCCCAAAGTATGTGATCCGAGGAACCAGACATGACTAAGGTTCTATTTAACACTTATAAAGATGCCATTAAGTGTTAATTTTCCTAAAGTATGTGGTCCGAGGAACCAAGCATGACTAAGGTTTTATTTAACACTTATAAAGATAATAATGGGAAGTACGATGTATTTACACAATAAATGAGCACATGACAAAGGGAAATTTCATTAATAATAATATCTTTTCAGGTTGTTTACATTCCAAGGGCGTGGTATTACATGTTCATCTAGGTTTTCGAGGAAATATGCTTCTATACCAGCCACTGAGGTGATGTGATATGGCCCCTCCTAGTTGGGCCCCAGCTTTCCCTATGATGGGTTCTTTGCAGTACCTAGAACATTTCTCAACACCAAGTCACCAGGTGCTAACGATCTCAACTTCACATTTGCATCATAATCTTGTTTGAGCTTGTGTTGGTAATATGCCAATTGGACCATTGCATTTTCTCTCATTTCTTCAATAAAATCTAAGCTCTTTTCTAGCAATTCATTGTTATCGCTCGAATTGAAAGAACTTGTCCTAAGAGTTGGGAAGCCAGTCTCAAAAGGAATAACTGCTTCTATTCCATAAGTCATTGAAAAGGAAGTCTCTCCTGTTGATCTACGAGATGTGGTTCGGTATGTCCAAAGGACATGCGACAGCTCTTCCACCCATTTTCCCTTTGCATCATCCAACCTCTTCTTGAGTCCATTCACTATGACCTTGTTAACAACCTCAGCTTATCCATTCCCTTGGGGATAAGGTGGGGTAGAATATCTATTCGCAATGCCTAGGTCACAATAGTATCTTCTGAAAGATTTGCTATCAAATTGAAGGCCATTGTTCTAGATGAGGGTACGAAGGACCCCGAACCATGTGACAATATTTTTCCAAAAAAATTTCTTGGCATCCACATCCCTAATGTTTGCCAAGGGCTCAGTTTCAACCCACTTAGTGAAGTAGTCCGTGCTGATTAGCAAATACCTCTTGTTCCCTGCTGCCTTGGGGAAAGGGCCAACAATTTCTAAGCCCCATTAAGCGAAAAGCCAAGGGCTGGACAGGAGATTAAGGACTCCTCCTGGTTGGTGCACAGGTGCACATTTGGTGCAAATTTTTGGCATTGATCACACTTCTTCACATATTCTTGTGCTTCCTTTTACATGTTTAGCTACCAATAGCCCTGAGTGATGGCTTGGTGGGATAAAGATCTGCCTCCAATGTGGCTTCCACAAATCCCTTCATGTAACTCCTCAAGAAGTAGTTTTGATGACTTGGGATGTATGCATAGCAGGTATGGCCCAGAAAAAGAGCGCTTGTAAAATTTGTGATCCTCGGACAGCCAGAACCGAGGAGCCTTTCTACGTACTTTGTCAGCTTCTGACTTCTCCTTGGGTAGGATATCCTCCTTCAAGAATAGTACTATGGGGTCCATCCAGCTAGGCCCTACCTTAACTTGGTGAACATGAACCACCTCTCTCTTCACCTCTGTGGGCTTGTACAAGTCTTCTATCAAGATGACTCTAGGTAAGCTCTGCGCTGAGGAGGTTGTAAGTGTGGCTAGGGAATCTGCACGTGTGTTTCCACTTCTAGGGACATGCAATAGGCTGAAAGATTCAAACCCTGCTTGCAAAGGCCTGACTTAACCTAGGTACCCTTGCATTCTCTCGTCTCTCGCTTCTAACTTTCCCTTCACTTGGCCAACAACCAATCTTGAGTCCGAGAACATCTCTACCTCTTTTCTGCCCATTCTTTAAACTATGGCCATTCCCATCAGTAGAGCTTCATACTCAGCCTCATTGTTTGTGGGCGAGAATCCCAATCTTAATGATTTCTTGATGGTGATCTTTTCAGGTGAAACCAAAACTAGCCCCACTCCAGATCCCCTTTGATTCACTGTGCTATCAACATATACCTTCCAGGATAAAGGTTCTTGTAGGGTGATTGTGCCAATCGATTTTCCATCTATGTGTGGCGTTTCTACTTCTTTCTTAAACAGGGATTCAGCGAACTTGGCCACCAAATCTGCGGGGACCTGGCCCTTAACAGAGGTACGAGGCATGTATTTGATGTCAAAAGCTCCTAGGATTGTACCCTACTTGGCAATCCTTAATGTGTAATCAGCATTCCTGTGTAATCAGCACTTTGGAGCAGAGCTCTGAGCGAAACCTGAGTTAGGACAACAACTGTGAATGCGTGGAAGTAATGGGGGAGTTTACGTGTAGCATGTACCACTGCCAAAATGACTTTATCCAGTGGCAGATAACGGACCTCGGCCTCATGTAGCGACTTACTCACATAATAAACTGGCTTTTGTATGTCGCTATCAACTTGTATTAACACCAAGCTTACAGCATGAGGGGCCACAACAGTATAACCAACAGGACTTCATCCATCTCAAGACTGGACATGATAGGTGGCCGAGAGAGATACTCCTTAAGCCTTTGGAAGGCCAAAGCACATTCCTCGGTCCACTAAAATCCCTTCCACTTATTCATTAACAGGAAGAAGGGTCTGCATCTATCCGCTGATCGAGAGATAAATTGGTTCAAGGCGACAGTCATTCCGGTTAGCTTCTGGACTTCCTTGGGATTCCGAGGTGGTTGTAAACTGTTAATTGCCTTAATCTGATTGGGGTTAACCTCAATTCCTCGGTGAGTTACCATGTAGCCCAAAAACTTACCCGACCCCACACCAAAAGAGCATTGGGAAGTGTTAAGGCACAACTTGTGTTTCCTTAGAATTTCAAAAATGTTCCTAAGTCTCCCACATGCTCGGACACCACCTTACTCTTCACCACCATATCGTCTATATAGACCTCAATACTTTTGCCTAGCTGTAGTTCAAATATCCTAGTCATCATCATTTGATAGGTAGACTCTGTGTTTTTCAAATCAAAAGGCATCACTTTGTAGTGGTAGTTCCTAGTTGGAGTGACAAAAGCTGTCTTTTCCTGATTACCCAGGGCTAGTGGTATCTGGTGGTATCCTTGAAAGGCATCTAAGAAGCTCATCCGAGGATGGCCTACAGTTGCATCCATTAGCTGGTCTATCCTAGGCATAGGGAAGGGATCCTTTGGGTAGGCCTTATTTAGATCTGTGAAGTCCACACACACTCGCCACTTTCCATTCTTCTTCTTCTTCACCACCACAGTATTGGCCAGCCATTCAGGGTAGAAAACCTCCTTGATAGCCCCTGCTTGCTTAAGCTTTATCACCTCGTCTTTGACAGCATCAGAATGATCTTTGGATGAGTGCCGAGGTGGTCGTTTTTTGAGGGTGACAGATGGATTAACGTTTAAATGATGGCAGATGAAGCTCGGATCCACCCCTAGGGCTTCGTAAGCGTTCCATGCAAATATATCAACATTTCTCCTAAGGAACTTTATCAGCTTTTAGCCGAGCTCCGATCTGAAAGAATTTCTCTGAGTCATTACCAACAACAAATGTTTCTAAATCTTCATGTTTGGCCTCCTCGGCTGATCCATTGATAGGTAACTCCGGAGCCTTTAATTGCTATAAGCCCCTTTCAGCAGAGGCCGAGGATTCAGTTTCGAGCTGATGTAGGATGGTGGCCACCAGGCACTGCTTAGCCGTGGATTGGCTCCCACCAATCTCTTCAACCCAGCCCCCTACCAAATATTTCACCTTCTAGTGCAAAGTAGAAGAGATGGCTCCTAGGGCAAGAAGTTAGGGTCTGGCCACAACGGCCGTGTAGGGGGAATAAGCATCCAACGCGATGAAGTCCACCTCTACCACTTCTGAACCAGCTTGCACGGGTAGTCTAATCTGATCCCTCAGAATGACAACTTTCCCATGAAAACTCACCAAAGGAGAATCGTATGTTGATAAGTCTTCGGGTCTCAAATTCAGCCCCTTGTATAAGTCGGGGTACATAATTTCAGTACCATTACCTTGGTCCATCATCACCCTCTTCACGTCATACCCCCCCAATTCTTAGCGTGATCACCAAAGCATCATCATGGGATTGTATGGTTCCAACCTTATCTTCATCCAAAAAGCTTAACGCCAGTTGGATACTCACTTTAGCCCTCTTTGGCCCAGAATTTGAGTTCTCGGCAGACAGCCAAGTGACTGACATTATTCTGGAGGGATAGGACCCGGTCCTTCTTGAAGTGGCAAAAATGACATTTATCGTGCCTAAATGAGGTTTTGAAGAAGCATCTCTTCGGGTTTTTGAACCTATTTGGCTCTCCTGGCCACTAGAATGATGCAAAAGCTATTTCAACGTTCCCTCTCAAACTAGCTGGTCCAAATGGTCCCACAAATTTCTACAGTCTTTTGTAGTATGTCCCTGGTCCTGGTGATATTGACAATAAAGATTCTGATTGCGCCTTGTGGGGTTTCTTGCAATCTTATTTGGCTATTTAAAGAATGGCTCATTCTTAATCTTCTTTATAACTTGCTGCACTGGTTCCTGGAACACCACGTTAACCGCTTGAGTATTGGCAGATCCCGACTGCCCAGCAAAGTCCCTTTGTGGTCGGTTATTGTTGTATCGGTCTGACCTGAAATCCCTTATTTCCTGAGGGATAACCTTAACCTTTCCTTTCCCCTGCTATTGGTCTTCCTCGACCCTCTTATACTTATCAATCCAGTCCATGAATTGGCGCATACTGGTGACCATTTTACCAGTTAGAGATTTTCTTAAACCGTGCTTGGTTGGAAGGCCGACCTTAAAAGTATCGATGGCCACATCATCAAAATCACCATCTATTTCATTGAACATCTCCCAGTATCTGTCCGAATATGTCTTCAGGGTCTCCTCTTTTTGCATGGATAAGGACAGCAGGGAATCCAAGGGCCGAGGAACCTTGCTACACGCAATAAAACGAGAGTCAAACGCCCGGGTGAGCTTCTTGAAGGAATCTATGGAATCTGCCCTTAGGCCGTCGAACCATCTCATCGCCACGGGTCCTAGACTGGACGGGAACATCTTGCACATCAAGGTTTCATCTTTGGAATGGACAATCATTCTCTTATTGAAGTAGCTCACATGCTCCATAAGGTCCGTTCGACCATTGTAGATGGTGAACGTTGGCTGATGGAACCACCAAGGAAGTATTGCCCCTTCAATCTTGCGCGTAAAGGGCGACTTGGAAATCTGGTTCAATGCTTTGCTCATAGCGTTATTTCCTAGGCCTCTACAGGGCGGGCTCTTGTATGTATGTTTGTGATGGTATTCTTCATGGTAGGAAAAAGATTCGCTGGGTAGAGTTCTTAACCTTCGCCTATAACTAGCCTCTTCTTCACCGTCAGAGGAAACATCAGAGTTGGAGGGGGTTTGTTCTCGTCGTGCATGGCGCAACTTCTTCTTTAACTGGTCAATCTCTAGTTGCATGGCACTGTTATGTTGCTCTTGAGAAACGTGACTTCCAACTCGAGAGTGGCTTCTACTTGTATGAGTAGTAGGCACGCTGCCCTCTCAATCTCTCCTATGTTCAAGATTAAGGAAATCATCCTATCGTTGGGACCTCGTGGAGTCTTGCTGATGAGGACCTGATCCTATCATAGTTGACCGTTGCACTCACTATCACACAAGTTCTTCCCACAGATGGCGCCAATTGTAAGGACTGGATTTGGTCCTTGGCCTAAGGTGTGATTGGATTCAAGCCTAATAGACCCAGTACAATGAATTTGTAGAAAGTGGGTTGAAGAATTAAGCTCTAATGAATGACTTAACAGTTAGGATAGATTTTAAAAGATAATCAAACAAAGATGGAATGAAGTTCTCTAAGTAAATTTGTCCTCGGCCTAATCCGAGGAAGTTTGTTCTAGTATATATTGATTGAAAAAGGTTACAGATATAGTTCAAGCTGTTACAGTGCTTTCTCCTACAAATTTCTGATCCCTTCTTCAAAGAGGGTCTTTTATATTATATAGTTTCCTTTTGATGATCTTGACCCTACACTTGTTGATCATCTAAGCCACTACTTGAGTACTTGTCCCATTGGACATCCTTCCTGGCCCTCTATGAGTTGGGATAGCCAATGCAACACTGTTCAGGGATCTTCTCCACATAAATGCGGCTAGAAAGTTAGCTATAGTGCATTCAATGAGGTGACAGTAGCTTTATCTTAGATATTTCCTAGCTTCCATTCTTCCAGTATGTTCATAATGCACGCCCCCAGCAGTGGAGTTTCCTGGAAAGTCACTTTGAGTGATAGGATATGCATTCAATCTATGCTTGACTTATCCGAGAAGATATTCCTCCTCGGACCACCTTTCCTAACCTTTCCACTTGCATGTCTAGAGGACTCTGAACTTAACACTCTCACTACTATTTATTCGTCCTCGGACCAATCAACGTCTTTAGCCAAAGCCTAAGGCCCAATATACAATTTTGGGCTCTTATCCCCACATAAACAAATTTTAGGTGTTTTTGAGTTATGGAAATAGAGTTATGATGACAAAATTGTAATTTTCTCCTTTAAGAGGGTGAAATTAGAATTTAATTTTAAAAAGAAATTAAGCACCAAAGATAAATACACAATTTGCTTAGAAATAAAGAAATGACCACCGCACACCCTTGGTACGATGGTCACTCCACAAGTATAAATGTTTGTGGAGTGTGGGGGGTAAGGGCCGAGATTCAAGTCTTTAGGAGGGAACTTCACACACATATACGCTTAGATTAAGTTAGAGTAGAATTCAATCTTGTATAAAAAATTAAAAAAAAAAAAAAGAAAAGAAATGAATAGAATTCTTCCAGGACAAGTGATTTATTATTTTCCGTATTGATCCATTAATTTAGATACTCTAGTTATGACCTCATCCACACGGAAATTTTAGGAAACCAAGGATTTTCCTTTAATTTTATTTATTTATTTAGAGTAAAAAAAATCCGAAAATCATATTATATATAATAAAAGTTGAGTTTAGACACCATGGTTGCGCCAAGTGTCTTCACCAAATTGCAGAAATTTTATTAAAATTTTAGATTTTTAAAGAACTAAAAATTCATTCTTATCATTAAGCAGTTTATCTCATGAGGATTCTAATTCATTCTTATCATTAATTAGTTTATTGTAGTTTTTTAGTAGTTTATCTTAAAAAAAAAAAAAAAAACTACTTCACCTATTTCACGTAAAAATTTATAAATTTATTTCTTTTTTGTAGCTAATAACATTAACTATTTTTTTGGGATAAAGTATACCTAAACTTCTTGATTAGATAAGCTCCTTTTTCTTTTTGTTTATATCAAGTTATCTACTTCTTTTTGTTCATATCAAAGTTGGGCTTAGATTATCTCGAAAAAAAAAAAAAAAGTTGGGCTTAGATACTGTGATTGCGCCAAGTGTTTTCACCAAATTGTAGAAATTTTATTAAAATTTTAGATTTTTAAAGAACTAAAAATTCATTCTTATCACTAAGTAGTTTATTTCATGAGGATTCTAATTCATTCTTATCATTAATTAGTTTATCTAAAAAATAAAAATAAAAAACTAATTCACGTAAAAGAAAAACTACTTCGCCTCATGTAAGAATTTTTTAATATATAGTTTATCTTAAAAATAAATAAATAAATAAATAAAAACCTACTTCACTCTAATTCACCTGTTTCATGTAAAAATTTATAAATTTATTCCTTTTTTGTAGCTAATAACATTAACTATTTTTTGGGATAAAGTATACCTAAACTTCTTGATTAGATAAGCTCCTTTTTCTTTTTGTTCATATCAAGGTATCTACTTCTTTTTTGTTCATATCAAGTTATTTTCTTTTCAAATCCCAGATCTACTAATCTTCCTATAAACTAAGCTATTTAGTACTCCTGTCATTATGTGAGCTCACCCCCACAAAAAAGCTGATTAATTTCGCCCATCACAAAAATCTATAAAATGCAATGCGACTCAAAACAGTAATCAACTCGAAGAACAAGAATACGTTGACAGAGAATAGTGGTGGTGGGATTATGAGCACTAAAACCTTTGAATCTTTGATTCTCTGAACCAATTTTCAAATATAAGATTTCACCATATGAGTTAGGTATACCCACCCTTCTTTTATTTTGTTTTATTTATTTATTTTGGGTGTGAGGATGAGGTAAAGAAAAAAAAGAATATTTGAATTTGAAAAAGAGTACAAATAAGCCGAGTTTGATTTTTTTTTTTTTTTTTAATGAACTCAAGTAGTTCCCAATATAAACAATGCAACACAATTGCCACAAGCTTGATCCAATGATTAGGAGGAAGAACAAGACAAGGAAGAGGACCATTAAATGGTAGCATCAAGGTCTTAGTCATTGCCCATTTTTTTCAAATATAAATGTAATAATGATCTTAAAATAAATAAACTTATATAACTCTCTTAGACTATATCTAATTATATATAATGATTTAATTAAGTAAATAAATCTATTTATTTACTATTTCTTAAGTTTAAATATTACTAAAAAAAATACTAATTAATGATGTAAGCGAAAAAATTTTAATTCTCTAATTTAATGAAATTAATTAGGTTAGAGATAAAATCTCTTTGGAACCATATAAAATATTTAAATGAAATAAGTTTTTTCGATTTTAGATTTATAGATGAACATTTTATTATAATTTTTTTAATTGAATCTTTTACTAAACCATGTTTTAAATTATTTTATGGATTGCATTTATATATTCAATCTTAGGCATTTTCATTTATACCTGTGTGTATATTGTGGTTTTTTATGTTTTAACTTAAACTAAAAGAGTACTTCACTTCCAAAAAAAGTTAAAAGAATAATTTATTTTTATTATCTATTTTATTATTTAATTTCAATGAAACTAAGAAATATTTTCTTATTTTCAGTTTACATGCAATTCTTGATTAAGCCCTATGCATCGTACGGAAAATTTTTGTACTTTATTTTATTAAAAAAAAGGAATAATTTTTTTTTATTCTTATCTTCTTTTCCTATAATTTCTAAGTTGATAAATTGGATTACAATCCAAATTTTTCATCTAATCCTTTTATTATTAAGAGTAAATAAAATCCTATCTCCAAAATAAATGGATTGCAGTGCCATCATTTTGTTTAGTTGATTTTTTTTTTTTGAAGCCAACCCCATCATTGATATATAATTAACTTCACAAAAAAAATAATTTATGAATTTTATTCATCTCATTTTGGGTATTATTATTATTATTGTTGTTGTTGTCGTCATTGTCATCGCCTCACACAATACACATTCATTATATAACTTAAAAGAAAAATATTCATTTATTTTTATTTTATATTTTATTATTTAATTTTAAGTAAATTAATTATAAAATTATCTGTGGGGGTAAATTCCGTCAGCCGATGTTGGGCCATAGTACATGTACCAAGCCCAACCACAACAAGAAGAAAAGGCATGGGCATAGGATATCTCATCCCAACCATGTTGGGCCGGGCCTACTTAGGGGCGTCCGAGGAGGACTACCTCCTCGGACTCGCCAAGTGGGTGTCCGATTCACACTCCATACATGGCGAAAAGTCACCCAATACGAAGGAATAGTGCGTGACGTTCAGGAAGGGGGGCAACCACAACTGCCGCATTAAATGCCAAGGAACTACTTTTCCAGCCGCATTAATGTGGAAAGGACAGGAACGCAGAATTATCTTGGCCAGTGCAACTCACAGAAAAAAGGGAAGATGACCTATGGGACAAGCACTCAAGTAGAGGGCCAGATGGTTAACAAGTGTAGGGTCGTGATCTTAGGAAGGATGCTATATAAGAGAAGGAAATCCCCATGGAAAGTGGATGGCAAGCAGAAAGAAGAAAAAGATAGAAAAAGAGAAAGGGGATAGAAGCAGAAGAAACAGCCCCAGGGACCGTTATTCCAAAAGTTTGGAGGAATATCCTTACGTCCAACTGGTTGCATGGCTTGGTCATAACTACGTTTCCTCTGTCAAAGACCTAGTTCTGTAACCTACTCTCTACAAATTCATTGTTGAGGGACTTTTGGGCCAGAACCACCCGTCTGTTGGGCCTGAGCCCCAAAACCGCCCCCCTACAATTGGCGCCGTCTGTGGGAAGAACTCGTGTCTCGACAAGTGAAACAGTAAGGGATGGAAGGATCAGGTCTGCGCCAAACCGGACGTGCAGAATCTCAACGACAAGACAACTTTGTAAACCTTGAACGGGCAAAGGACCAAGATAATCAACGAGAGGGCAGTGTGAACACCTCTCACACGAGTAGAAGTCGCTCGAAAGGGAAAGATCACGCGTCCCACCAGCACAACGAGCGGAGGGCTCTACAGCAAGAGATTAAGGATTTGAAAAAAAAGCTGCGTCAAGCCCAGCAAAAACATCCTTCGCCCATTTCAGATACTAGCAGCGGTAAGGATGATGAATACAGACGAAGGACGAGAACCCCTCCGAGCGAGACGTTCTCCTATGAGGAAGAGCGGCCTCACAAACGCGGTCGCAAAAGCCCACCTTACCAAGGCTTGGTCAATGACGCCATGAGCAAGGCCCTGGATCGAATCTCCCAGTCGCCGTTTACCCGAAGGATAGAGCGGGCGGTGCTCCCTCGGCGGTTTAATCAGCCAACGTTTACCCTGTACAATGGTCGAACTGACCCAGTGGAGCACGTGAGCCAGTTCAACCAAAGGATGGCCGTCCACTCCAGGGACGAGGCGTTAATGTGTAAGGTGTTTCCATCCAGCCTGGGGCCCCTGGCCATGAGATGGTTTGATGCCCTCCCACCAAACTCCATAGACTCCTTTAAACAGTTGACGCAGGCTTTTGGCTCCCGCTTCATCACCAGCACTAGAGTCCCTCGGCCCCTCGATTCCCTTTTATCCCTGTCCATGCGAGAAGGAGAAACGCTGAAGGCCTACTCGGACAGATATTGGGAGATGCACAACGAGGTAGAAGGAAATCACGATGACGTCGCCATCAGCGCCTTTAAAAGGGGCTTGCCGACAGAGCATGGCTTGAGAAAGTCTCTTACTGGGAAACCAGCCACCAGCGTGCGGCAACTCATGGACAGGATAGACAAGTATAAAAGGGTCGAAGAGGAGCAGCAGACTGGGAAGGGAAAGGCGAAGTTTGTCCCTCAGGAGAGAAGGGACTTCAGGTCGGACCGCTTCAGTAGCAGTAATAAGCCGAGAAGAGATTATACGGAACAATCGGGATCTACAGGGGCTCAGGTAGTCCACGCTGTGTTCCGAGAGCCATTGCACGAGATCATGGAGAAGATAAAGCACGAACCCTTTTTTCAATGGCCGAATAGGATGGCAGGCGACCCCTCAAAACGCAATCAGAATCTATATTGTGCGTATCACCAAAAACCTGGTCACGTCACTGACGAATGCAGGAACCTGAAAAACTATTTGGATCGACTTGTCCGAGAAGGAAAGCTAAGGCATCTGTTGCAACGCCCTGAGCAATCAAATGTCGATACCAGGCAAAGCGCCTTGAGGCCACCCATAGGCACGATAAATGTCATTCTTGCCGCACCTGGGAGAACCGGTTCCGGCCCGTTCAGAGTGATGTCAGTGGGTAAGTCCCCGACAGAGCCAGGTGAAAGGGAATCCAGGAGTGCTAGAGGGAGGGCCCTGCCATTAATTGGGTTCACGGAGGAGGACAAGGAGGGAATTATTCAACCCCATGAGGATGCCCTAGTCGTGACACTCAGAATAGGAGGTTATGACGTGAAGAGGGTGTTAGTTGATCAGGGTAGCGCCGTGGAGGTGATGTACCCAGACTTGTATAAGGGGCTGAATTTGAAGCAGGAGGACCTGTCGCCATACGATTCCCCCCTACTTAGCTTTGAGGGAAAAATCGTCATCCCGAAAGGCATGATTAGGTTGCCAGTGCAAACAGACATAGAAGTAGTGGAAGTGGACTTCATCGTGGTGGACGCATACTCACCCTACACAGCTATTGTGGCACGGCCATGGCTTCATACACTAGGGGCTGTGTCGTCTACCCTGCACCAGAAAGTGAAATATCCGTCAGAGGGCCGAATCAAAGAGATAGTGGGGGATCAAGGAATGGCCAGGCAATGCATGGTATCGGCCATTGCTCGACAATTAAGCAGCGGGCCCTCCACTTCAGCCGGGAATAGCTTATAGCAATCAAGGACCTCGGTCCTAGCTATGGGTAATGAAGGACCGGCCATGGAGGCGAGCTGTGAAGAGCTGGAAAAAGTGCTCGTCGGATCAGACCCCGAGAGATTTTTCCAGATTGGCTCGAAGTTACCAGCACAGGAGAAGTCGGCGCTAATTAATTTTCTACGACGAAATGAGGACGTATTCGCCTGGGATCCTTACGAAGCCCCTGGGGTTGACTCAGACCTAATACGCCATCACCTTAAAGTTAATCCGGCTATTACCCCAAAGAAGCAGCATCCCCGGCGCCCGTTAAGGGAGCATGCAGACACTGTGAGAGAGGAAGTGACAAAATTGAAAAGAGCTGGGGCTATCAAGGAAGTGTTCTACCCCGAATGGTTGGCGAACACAGTCGTGGTGAAGAAGAAGAGCGGGAAATGGCGAGTCTGTGTGGACTTCACGGACTTAAACAAGGCCTGCCCGAAGGATCCTTTCCCAATGCCGCGGATAGACCGACTGGTCGACGCAACTGTCGGGCATCCCCGAATGAGTTTCTTGGATGCTTTCCAGGGCTACCATCAGATATCCTTGGCCACGGAAGACCAGGAAAAAACTGCCTTTGTCACCCCAATTGGCAACTATCATTACAAGGTGATGCCTTTTGGCCTGAAGAATGCCGGGTCGACCTATCAAAGGATGATGACTAGGATGTTTGAGCAACAGATGGGAAAAACTGTCGAGGTGTATATAGACGATATGGTAGTAAAGAGTAAATTGGTGACCGACCACATCAGGGACCTTGACGAAGTGTTTCACATTCTTTGAAGGTACAAGCTGCGACTGAACGCATCCAAGTGCTCATTTGGAGTGGGATCGGGGAAATTCCTGGGCTACATGGTAACCCACCGGGGGATCGAGGTTAACCCTGACCAAATAAGGGCCATTCATAGTATGCAACCTCCTCGGAATCCCAAAGATGTCCAGAAGCTTACCGGTATGATAGCAGCCTTAAACCGTTTCATCTCCCGCTCAGCGGACAGATGCAGACCCTTTTTCCTCCTATTGCACAAGTGGAAGGGGGGTTTCGAGTGGACTGAAGAGTGTGATTTAGCATTCCAACAGCTCAAGGAATACCTCGCCCGACCTCCGATCATGTCCAGTCCCGAGGCCGATGAGGTGCTGTATGCATATATCGCAGTCGCCGATCATGCGGTGAGCCTAGTACTAATCCGAGAGGACAACGGCACGCAGCGGCCCGTGTATTACGTAAGCAAGTCGCTACAAGAGGCAGAGACCAGGTACCTCCCCCTCGAAAAGGCAATATTGGCTGTCGTGCAAGCTACAAAGAAGCTTCCCCACTATTTTCAGGCACATATAGTGGTTGTACTGACCCAACTTCCATTGAAATCAGTCCTCCGTAGCGCCAACTACACGGGGAGAATAGCCAAATGGGGAACCATCTTGAGCGCCTTCGACATTAGATACATGCCACGCACCGCCATAAAAGGTCAAGTCCTCGCCGATCTGGTAGCTGAATTTGCGGAGCCTACCTTGGAAGGGGTGGAAGTGTCGGGATCACCGAGTGACGATAGGAGATTGGTCAGCACGATTTCTCTGCAAGAACACGATAAGTGGAAAGCATACATCAATGGTGCAGCAAACCAAAAAGGCTCCGGAGTGGGGCTCGTTCTAATTTCTCCCGAAAGTATAATCTTGGAAAAGTCGTTGAGACTGGGATTCACAGCAACGAATAACGAAGCCGAGTACGAGGCACTGCTGGAGGGGATGTCCATGATCCGGAGGTTGGGTGGGAAATGCGCGAGCATATTCTCGAATTCGAGACTCATAGTGGGGCAAGTAAGCGGGGAATTGGAGGCGAAAGATGAAAGAATGCAGCGGTACCTTGCCCGAGCTAAACGCCTACAAGCCCATTTCGACGACTTCCGTTTAACGCATATACCCAGAAGCGGGAATACCCACGCCGATTCTCTGGCAACACTGGCTACATCCTCGGCTCAGCCCCTGCCGCGGGTTATTTTGGTCGAGGACCTCTGCCGCCCCACGGAAGAGGAGGCTGACGGTATTCGGGTACACATCGTCGGTGAGGGGCCAAGCTGGATGGACCCTCTTGTCTGATTCTTGAAGTACGATTCCTTACCGGACGACAAAGTGGAAGCTGACAAAATTAGGAGGAAAGCTTCTCGATTCTGGTTGTCCGAGGACTCCAAGCTTTACCGACATTCATTCTCAGGGCCATACTTGCTGTGTGTACACCCAGGGGCTACTGAACTCATTCTGGAGGAGTTGCACGAGGGGATTTGCGGAAGCCATACGGGGGGCCGGTCCCTCTCCCACAGGGCTATGACGCAGGGTTACTGGTGGCCGAGCATGCACAAGGAGGCTCTGGAATATGTGAAGAAGTGTGACCAATGCCAAAGGTTCGCCCCGAATATACATCAGCCGGGTGGGGTACTTAATCCATTGTCCAGCCCTTGGCCATTCGCACAATGGGGCCTCGACATATTAGGTCCGTTCCCCAAGGCTGCCGGGAACAAGAAGTTTCTTCTCGTCGGCACTGATTACTTCACGAAATGGGTCGAGGCTGAAGCGCTGGCAAACATTAGGGATGTTGATGTCATGAAGTTTATCTGGAAAAACATCGTCACACGGTTCGGTACCCCACACACCCTCATCTCGGACAATGGCCTGCAATTTGATAGCAAGGCCTTTAGGGAATATTGTAGTGAACTGGGGATTGTCAACAGATACTCTACGCCAGCCTATCCGCAGGGTAACGGACAAGCAGAGGCAATCAACAAGACCATAGTGAATGGGCTGAAGAGGAGGTTGGACGACGCGAAAGGGAGGTGGGTTGAAGAGCTCGCCCATGTCTTGTGGACGTATCGCACCACGCCCCGCCGATCCACGGGGGAAACCCCCTTTTCGTTGACTTATGGGGCCGAGGCCGTCATCCCATTAGAGATAAACTTTCCCTCCCAGAGGACTGCTACATTCGACCCCATTGCTAACAACGGGCTTCTAGAAAAAAGCCTGGACCTCCTGGAAGAGAGAAGAGATTGCGCGATGGTGCATCTAGCTCAGTATCAACAAAAGCTCAAGCAGGGTTATGACGCCAAGGTGAAATCGAGACCCTTGACGCCTGGGGACCTAGTGCTGAGGAAAGTCCTGGGCAACGCGAGGAACCCTGCATGGGGAAAGCTCGGACCAAACTGGGAAGGTCCATACCGTATCACCCAGGTGGCTGGCATTGGAGCATACTTTTTGGAAGACTTGGACGAACGTGTAGTACCACGTCCATGGAATGTAAATAACCTGAAAAGGTACTTTTATTAATGAAAAATACTTTACTTGATGTCGTTTTACTGTACAATTATCTCAATAAGTGTTAAACAGAACCCAAGTCCTGCATGGCTCCTCGGACCACAGACTTGGGGGAAATTAACCACCCAATTATCTCAGTGGGTGTTAAACATAACCCAAGTCCTGCATGGCTCCTCGGACCACAGACTTGGGGGAAATTAACCACACAATTATCTCAGTACGTGTTAAACAGAACCCAAGTCCTGCATGGCTCCTCGGACCACAGACTTGGGGGAAATTAACCACCCAATTATCTCAGTAGGTGTTAAACAGAACCCAAGTCCTGCATGGCTCCTCGGACCACAAACTTGGGGGAAATTAACCACCCAATTATCTCAGTAGGTGTTAAACAGAACCCAAGTCCTACATGGCTCCTCGGACCACAGACTTGGGGGAAATTAACCACGCAACGATTCTTAGTAAGTGTTAAACAGAACCCAAGTCCTACATGGCTCCTCGGACCACAGACTTGGGGGAAATTAACCACGCAACGATTCTCAGTAAGTGTTAAACAGAACCCAAGTCCTGCATGGCTCCTCGGTCCACAGACTTAGGGGAAATTAACCACGCAACGATTCTCAATAAGTGTTAAACAGAACCCAAGTCCTGCATGGCTCCTCGAACCACAGACTTGGGGGAAATTAACCACACAATTATCTCAATAAGTGTTAAACAGAACCCAAGTCCTGCATGGCTCCTCGGACCACAGACTTGGGGGAAATTAACCACCCAATTATCTCAGTAGGTGTTAAACAGAACCCAAATCCTGCATGGCTCCTCGGACTACAGACTTGGGGGAAATTAACCACGCAACGATTCTCAGTAAGTGTTAAACAGAACCCAAGTCCTGCATGGCTCCTCGGACCACAGACTTGGGGGAAATTAACCACGCAACGATTCTCAATAAGTGTTAAACAGAACCCAAGTCCTGCATGGCTCCTCGGACCACAGACTTGGGGGAAATTAACCACACAATTATCTCAGTAAGTGTTAAACAGAACCCAAGTCCTGCATGACTCCTCGGACCACAGATTTGGGGGAAATTAACCACCCAATTATCTCAGTAGGTGTTAAACAGAACCCAAGTCCTGCATGGCTCCTCAGACCACAGACTTGGGGGAAATTAACCACGCAACGATTCTCAGTAAGTGTTAAACAGAACCCAAGTCCTGCATGGCTCCTCGGACCACAGACTTGGGGGAAATTATCCACGCAACGACTCTCAGTAAGTGTTAAACAGAACCCAAGTCCTGCATGGCTCCTCGGACCACAGACTTAGGGGAAATTATCCACGCAACGACTCTCAGTAAGTTTTAACCATTTGTGATTCTTAAAAGCGTTAAAAGGAGCCCAAGTCCTGCGCGGATTCTTACAAAGTGTCGCCATTCTAACGTATTCATTTATTATTGCTTGACTTTCAGCAATAAAAAGGCAAAAACCATTATCCATTCATGATGAAAACAGAATAGAATAAAGCAGCGATATATGTAATGAAATAACTTTTGTCATATAATGTTCAAAGTAACTCAGTTCAGAAATATTAGCGAGGATTAAACAAAACGAAGTACAAAAATCAAAACAGACGAATTCCTATTCCACATCCCTAAGGGCCCTTAGTCGGGGCAGGCTGATCATCCGCTGCTGGGTTCTCCGGGGCGATCTCCTGGGCCTGGGCAAGGATCTCGCTGATGCGAAGACTGTCCTCAGGTGACTGGCCCTGCGTAGCTTGCTCCGTGCCCCCAGTCTCGGGAATGGAGGAATCCGCTGGAAAAGGCTCAGTGGAGGCGACCTCGCCAGGAATCTCACGAATTTCCGCAGGGAAAAAGATGTTCTCAGCTTTCCTGAGATCAGAATCTACGGGGAAGGCTGCCCGATCCATGGCTAATCCCCAGGTCGAGGTGATGTATTCCCTGTAGACGGTGGCAACTTCCTCGGCGAGTCTCTCCTCAGTATCGTGAACTCCACGTTCGTACGAAGCCGCCACAGCCTTCTCGGCAACCTCCCTGGACAAGCGAGTTTCTTCCTTGGTCCTTGCAAGCTCAGCCTTAAGCTCAGAAACCGCCTGTTGCTCCGCTGACAGTCTTTCCTCAGAGTGACGGAGCTGCTTGCGCAACTCGTCGGCTTGCTTTTCAGCATTCTTCAGGCCAGCCTCTGCACTCGCATTGGCCTTCTTCACCTCTTTTAGCTCATTGTCCTGACGATCAAGATCTCGTTTGAGATCGCCAGCGGCCCTCTCAGCCGCAGCACGGGACTGAGCCTCCCTATGAATATCCTCACGGGCCTTCTTGGCCCACTCCTCCGCAACATAAATTTGTTGGGTGACCTGCGCTCGGACAGAAATGAAGACGATACTAAGATAAGACAATAAGAAGGTTCTCAACACAAAGACAAGATAGGAGATTCCACTTACCACAGCCATGTCCCTCTTCAGTGACATGAAAAGTTCTGGCTGACGAATCTTCCTAAGGCCTTCCATATCACGGGGTAAGAGAAGAGGCTGCTACAGCGCCTCGGCCATGAACGAAGCCTGCTCTCGCTGGGACTCCCATAGGGTCGCATCCCAGAGGATTGGAGCGCCATCTAGCTCGATCCGAGGAGACCATGTTCGTGATCCCCTCAGAGTGGCCGCCTCATCTCGGCTCTCAGTGGACCTGGTCCTTTTCTCTCGGGGCTCTTTCGTTTTCTTGCCCTTCTTTTTAGGCCCGGCTTTCTCACGGGCAACCTCTCCCTCCTCCGTCTCTTCTACAGGCCTTTTTCGCCTTAGGTTGGGCATAGGCTTCAGCGCCGCACCCGACGAGGGAAGGGGAGGAGGAGCGGGGGCTTTGGGGACGGTCTGTCCCTTCGAGACTTCCATGGAGGTCCGCCCTTTGGACCTGTTGGACAGAAGACCCCTGAGGCCAGTCCTCGGCTGGAGGTCCATTCCTTCTTCTTCTTCTGTGTCCTCGCTGATATCAGATTGTGCGATGACCAAACCAATACCAGGAGTCGCTGAGGCACGGTCTAAATCAGCGTCAGAGTCGAAGATCTCTACTACTCTAACCGAAGCCTCCCCTTCTTCAGTAAATTGGAACTGGTCTATCTGATCCTCTAAGGATGAATGTGAAGAGCCAGCCTCCTCCTCTGGGATAACTACTGGGGGAAAGACACGTTGGGGAGGTAACTGAATAGGAGGCAAGTCTGTATCAGCGAGGAACCCTGGTATGGAAACGTCAATCCTTGCTAATCTCGGACTACCGGCCCTTATAGCTTGTCCGGCTTCTACCTGGGCTCGAGTGAGTGGAGTGTAATCCAAAATCAAAGGAGCCGACCGTAGTTGCCCGTCCTCGCTAACGAAGATCTCGGACCTTAGGAGGTAATTTAGGGCCAGGATATTGACCAGGCTCAGCCGAGGAGATGTTCGTCCCTTGTCTGCAAAGGCCGTTAAAAGATTTATGTTAGTCCGAGGAGACATGCAACCAAACCAACAAGTTTAAAATAAAAAGGGAAAAAGGAGGGGGAGGAGCTTGAAACCAAGGTCCTCCCCACGGAGTCTAGTTCTACGACACCCCACCTGGCGTTCCCGCCCTAGTCGGACAGTGAGGGCCGTCATACCATGGTTCGGAGACGATCAAATGGTCGTCCTTCAAGCCTTTGCTGGACTTCGGAAGGCAGGATATCAACCTCACTTCGTCAGTCCTAGACTTTAGATAGTATGTGTCACCGAGCCTATGGCATTCATAAAGATGAACCACGTCGTGCCATGAGAGGCCGAGGTTCATCTGATCGTTCAGGGTTTCGACACACCCCAGGATCCGGAACAGATTAGCGGTGCATTGATGGGGGGCCAATCTATGACCACGTAGGTAATCCCTAGTTATTCTCCCAATTGGAATAGTCATTCCTCCTTCCACGAAGGCTATCATTGGAATTGCGACTTCTCCTGTTCTCCGTTTGAGCAAAATGTCCTCCAGATGACAGTACTCTAAACCTACCTCCGGTGGGATACGATACTTCGCCCTGAAGCCCGCCATACCGGCCGGAGAATCTACCATTTTCTCAAGCCTACCCATCCCCTCTAATCCTAAAACAACTTGAAGGCAGTATGATTAATGAAGAATAATGGAGAAGAAGCGCGCACTTACGGGTAAGAGGCTCGAAGGAGTCTTCAAGAGAATGGCAGCGAAAGTAAGAACGGACTGAAGGAGAAAGCTCTGAGAAGTTCTGAATATTGGAATGCTCGTCAAAAGTGAGGGACAAACGCCCTCAAAGCCTATTATACTCGGTAGAAGTTGAACAGACGCACTCACGTCTAAGGCACGTGAAACGCTGTCCACCGTAGATCCTGCCTCCAACCGTTGGATTGGGCGAGTGTAAAACCTCGAAAGCTGTGTTACTTTCCCCTGGGTCATTAACTGCCCACAGCATTAATGAGGCACGTGAAGGCGTGCTTCCCCCCTACACGTGTGAAGCAGTGATTCACCACGAGCCGTCTAGTGAGGATCAAAATCCCGCCTTTTCTCCTCAGACCCAGAAAAAAGGCAGGCATTTTGAGGGGCTATTATGGGGGTAAATTCCGTCAGCCGATGTTGGGCCATAGTACATGTACCAAGCCCAACCACAACAAGAAGAAAAGGCATGGGCATAGGATATCCCATCCCAACCATGTTGGGCCGGGCCTATTTAGGGGCGTCCGAGGAGGACTACCTCCTCGGACTCGCCAAGTGGGTGTCCGATTCACACTCCATACATGGCGAAAAGTCACCCAATACGAAAGAATAGTGCGTGACGTTCAGGAAGGGGGGCAACCACAACTGCCGCATTAAATGCCAAGGAACTACTTTTCCAGCCGCATTAATGTGAAAAGGACAGGAACGCAGAATTATCTTGGCCAGTGCAACTCACAGAAAAAAGGGAAGATGACCTATGGGACAAGCACTCAAGTAGAGGGCCAGATGGTTGACAAGTGTAGGGTCGTGATCTTAGGAAGGATGCTATATAAGAGAAGGAAATCCCCATGGAAAGTGGATGGCAAGCAGAAAGAAGAAAAAGATAGAAAAAGAGAAAGGGGATAGAAGCAGAAGAAACAGCCCCAGGGACCGTTATTCCAAAAGTTTGGAGGAATATCCTTACGTCCAACTGGTTGCATGGCTTGGTCATAACTACGTTTCCTCTATCAAAGACCTAGTTCTGTAACCTACTCTCTACAAATTCATTGTTGAGGGACTTTTGGGCCAGAACCACCCGTCTGTTGGGCCTGAGCCCCAAAACCGCCCCCCTACATTATCTACATATGAATTTTGATTAAGCCGTGCATCGCACGGGCATAATGCTAGTTTTAGGAATAAGATAGGCATTAAATATAGGTTTAATCTTACAAAAATTAAGAATTATAAACCTCACAATTTGCCCTCTTTTTTGGGGGTGAGAGTTGAATTTTAATTAATAAATAAATAAAGTACAACTGCACACATCATCAAACAAAATTTTTATTAGTGTATATATATGAATTGGCTTTCGCAGAAACCCAGGTGCATGAAAATATACATGAAAAAACAGTCAGGCAATACAAGTGGCTTTCGTAGTTGTAATTTTTAATTAAGTCAATTAATTATTGCCCCAAGTCACAGTAGTTCAACTTCAAGAGCAGTGTATACGTAATACTTTTTTTTTGAGAATCCGTATACGTAATACATGATAATACATTGTATAGAAAAGGAAGTTAAGGTTCTTGATTTCTCACTCCTTTTAATAATTACGTTTTGTTTTTTTTAAGGAAACAACAAGGAGAAGCTTGAAAGTGTAAACCACAGATTTGATTTACAATTAAGTTAATCTTCCTCCCTAAATGTCACATTATTAGTTTGTCAACAGCGAATGCACAAGAAACAAAGCTAGAGAGAGAGCCTTTTTTTTTAGCCCTCCTAGTTTTTGTTTTTATTATTTGAAGGAAACTAGTGTTGGTTTAAACTGGAAAAGTGATTAAGTGAGAAAATAATATGATGTAGTTTGGATATGATTCATATGAAATTCTTTGGGCTTATACACACAAAGTTGAAAGCAATAACAACAATAACAATATACTAGTAATCTCTTCTCACATTTAAGATACTTTTCTTTTTCTTTTTTTAAGAAAAAAAAAATCAGTATTCTCCCAAAAAAAAAGAAAAAAAGAAAAAAAAAAGGAATGCATAAGAAATTTTATTGATTAAGAATCCTCAAAGAAGTTAAAGAAAGTTAAATTTTAAAATCAATTGAGATTGAAATATATATTTGGTAGTGTAGGAGTGTCCACAAGTTGGATTGAGTCAAATTTTTACTCAACCCAATTAAGAGTGGCGATTTAGACGGATCAGGCTCTTCATTGCAGTTAAAGATTGTGTGGAGATCTCACCAGATTCAATGAAAATTACTACCAGATTTAATGGAGACCTCTCACCATAATCACGTGGAGATCTTACTCGATCTGGTGGAGATTTCAACAAATTGCTCATTGGTCAATCCAAATCAATTTCTAAAATTATAATTTAAAATTTAAATCGCTCAATCCGAATCATTTTCCAAAATTCTACTAGATTCTAAATTTCCATAATATTTCATATCCACTAATTTTTAGATACTCCAGTTATAAGCTCATCCAAAACCAAGGGTTTTCCTCTAATTTTATTTAGATTAAATCTATTTTTTTCCCTTATAAAGATTAAAAATAAGATAGGCATTAAATATAGTAGGCGTCACAATTTGCTCTCATTTTAGGCGTGAGAAAGTAGAGTTGAATTTCTCAAACAAATTTGCTTTTAGAAACAAAGAAAATATATTGCTTATTCCCTCAAAAGATAGGCCTTTTTGATGGCTCTTGTGAGTCTAATCTAACTAAATTTTCTCAAAAAATAAAAAAAAGAAAATATATTTATTAAAGTGTACTTGTTAAGAACTGAATTCTTCCATGACAGGCAAGCAAAGATATACCTATAAAATTTTTTTTATAATAAAAATATAAAAAGTGAAAAGACGAAAATACCCCTGACACCTTGGATCCGTTCCTCAAGATCCGTGGCTCTAAAAAAACGTTAAAACCACCTCTTCGGTTCTTCCTCGTTCCCCACTTCCCACTCACTATAATAACTCCCCTTTTCTCAAAAACTCTCCGCCCCATCCGCCGCCGTCGTCTCCGCCACCGAAAACGATGAACAAGCACCACCGCATCTACAACAACAGCCAAGATTCGTCGATATTGCCGCCGTCGTCGTCCTCCTCCTCCTCCTCGTCTCTCAAGCAAAAGCTCAAGTCGTCCCTGTGTTGCTTCCACAGTCACGGCCAACGTGATGACAATTCCGTGAATTACTCTTCCGACTCGCAGGAGCCGAGGCTGTACCGGAGCACGTCGATGAAGCTGAGGCCGCAGCGGTGCTTGGTGAATCACGATGCTCTCATACCGCCGGAGTTGAAAGACAAGTGCAAGAACTTGATGTCGCGAATCGGAGCAGGAGGTGGAGGAGGAGGAGGAGGAGGGAGGCACCGGAGGCGCCATTCCGCTGATTTCAAATACGATCCTCTCAGCTACGCCCTCAATTTCGACGAGGGCGAAAACGACGACGGTTACGGTTACGGTTACGGCAACTGTAACGGTAATGGAGTGCCGTCTCGCGATTCCGTCGATGTTCCGTTACGGAATTTCGCGTCAAGGTTACCGCCGTCTCCGCCGCACACGGGGATCGCCACCCATAGTTGATGATTATTCAGGTTTCTCTTTTTTGTTCGTTCTTTTTCTTTTAAGAAAAAACAAAAATGGTGGTGTTTGTGGCGGTTATGGCGGTTATTATAAATATATATATATTTCTATTATATATACGTGAATATCTGCTTTCACTTTCTTTGTTTTTTTCTGGCCCTACGTGTAATTTTGCTTCTTCTTTTTTCAAGAAAAGGTTTACAGTGCCTTAAATTCTGGTTCCCATTGAATAATACCAAAGAATTTTTCCAGATATATTTTTTTGAGCTTTTATTTTTGTATTGGATAAACTTTCTAGATTTAAGAACAACACTAAAAGTATTCTTGTTATCTCTATAAATAGTAAAAATAATGAACTAATCAAACTGCATTAGAATTTAGAAAAACAATTCATTGCTTTACGGATTTGGTATTACACAATTTTAAGTTTGAGAAACTTCTTTAAAATTGGAAATAAGATTATGTATCGATCATTTTTCCTATTTGGCTGTCTTGTGTCATATTAGTGTCATATCAACCGTATCATGTTATAAATTTTTTTAAAATTATTTATATTTTCATGTCGTAGCCGTGTCCATGTCTGTGTTCATGCTTCCTAGCTCATTATTCATGGCTTTCATAATCATTTTACATGCAATGCCTGCGTGCTGTGTTTTTATTTATTTATTTATTTTTAATGTTGTTCATGTTTAAAACTTAAAATAGAGGATGTATGATAAGAAGTATGTGAGAATATTAGCCACCAAATTCCATAGCCACTGCTACTTTTTGATGGACAATGCTCTTTTAGTTGCTTCAATCTAGTAAAGGTCTCTTATGCAAGCCTATAAACGCTAATAATAAAAGTTTACAAGCTAGCATTGTTAGATATATATAGTTGACCCAGTTGGCCATGGTAGAAGGACGGTGGGTGAGCGTTATGAACTTATTATTTTGTAAAGGAATTAATTATCTTGACTTGTGTGTCAACATTTATAGCGGGCCCATGTAAGTCCCGTGAGGGTTTGATAAAAAAAAGCATCTTTATAATATTTGACCTAATAAAAAAGCTTAGTAGATGTTCAAGAAGTAAAGAAAAAGTAAACAATTCTATTCTTAAAGATATCATGACCCACAATGTTCAAATTTATTGTAAACCTATATATTATTACTTGTTAATCAATCAAAATTTTAGGGTTAATTTAGGCTTCTTTAGTATATAAATCATACTTGCGTTCATAGTAAATAACAAGTTCAATGGTCAAGATGTAATCGTCAAGAACTTTTTATTGAAGATGTAAACAGTTTAGACTACATTAAAACTTTACTTCCACTTGTTGTAAGGAATAAAAAGGAAGAGAAAGAGATTTTTGAAAGAAACTATGTAATGTGTGTATAAACAGTGCATTTTCTGTATATAAAAAATACACATATATGTCTAAGTTGTTGACCTAAGTTGGACAATATTAAGGGTTGAATTTGGCACACTAACTGATACTAAAATAGATATCCTACAAATATATATACTAACACCATTCTTTATTTGTCTCTTTCAAATATTTGCATCACTTGACAAGTTTAACACGAACAAATATCCATAGCTAGATATCGTGGCAGCACATTTTGGCGATCGCGATTGATATTTGATAGGCATTGAATTGAAAGCTTCTTGTGAAGAGTGATGATATTGGCACGGGACAAAGACAGCCAGTGAGTGAAATACTAAATAATAAAAGTCCACTCACTCCAATAGGCACGAATCACATGACCATTTTAAAAATAAAAAGCAAAAAAAAAATCTCAGAACTCACAATACGGATGGTTTGGATAGAGTAATGTTGGTGCACAATTCACTCACGTGACGAGTTGTGACTTGTGAGTGATAGAGGGATGATGGTGAGCCCAGGTAGACCTACCTTTATTACTCACAACTCACTACCTGGACGAGTTATGGCACAAATTGTGCCACTTTATGTGACACTAGCATTAAGAATTCTTACTAGCTTACTGCACCAATATTTTAACAATGATAAGAAAGGAGAGAATGAAAATGAACAATGGAATTTGCTTTTCAAAAGGAAAATTCCTTATCTAGCATATTCCACTTTTTATCTAAATATAAATCTCTTTTATATTCTCAAAAAAAAAAAATTAAAAAAAAATAAATCTCTCTCAGTGGCTTGACTTTCAACTATAATAATGTGACTGCGTGTTAATTT
The DNA here is from genome assembly GCF_932294415.1 of Quercus robur. Taxonomy (NCBI): domain Eukaryota; kingdom Viridiplantae; phylum Streptophyta; class Magnoliopsida; order Fagales; family Fagaceae; genus Quercus; species Quercus robur. The sequence goes on from NC_065535.1 coordinate 85,808,374, forward strand.
ATAAGACTATTTATATGTATTATTTCAACAAGTTACACGACTCACTAAAATAATTATATGATAAAAAAAAAAAAAAAAACCACATAAAACACCTCTTCAATCACTAATTCACCATTAATAAATTGTAAGTAAGATAACTTCAAATTGAGCCCAACTTCTTCTTAAAAATGATAGTTCTTTTATTCTCATTCATCCTAAAGTGTATAATGAAGTTGCACTTGGCAGTGGCAGCAAATAGTAGTAGCGCAATGCTCTAAGCCTCTAACCCCTACAGCATATGATTTTTTTTTATTGTTTAGTTTAGCATATTTTCCTTTGCCTCTTGTTTACGTTCTTTAATCTTTACAGCTTTACTACATTATTTTTGACACATCATATCATATCATATTATATTATATTATATATATAATAAAAGTTGGGCTTAGACGTCGTAGTTACGCCACGTGGCTTCACAAAATTGCATAAATTTTAATAAATTTTTAGATTTTAAGAATAGATATATACAAATTTTTTGGATAAATCTAATAAATCAATAACAATTGTGTCTATCTAAAATGTTATCAATAAACCCTAAAATCAATAGAATATAATTACCTAAGGATAGAATTCAAATAAAAAAAAGAGATAAAAATCATATCATATTATACTACTAGGACTCTAATTCATATCTTAAAAAAATGCAAATTGCAAAAATTTTATTAAATTTTCAGATTTTTAAAGAACTAAAAAGGAATAGTATACTACCAGAATTCTAATTCATGTCTAAAAAAAACTGTAGATTAATATTAGATTAATCAGGACTCTAATTCATTTTTATCTCTAATAAAAAAATCATGACTCTAATTCTTTTTTATCTCTAAAAAAAATACTGGAAAAAAAAAAAATACTGCTGCACGTAAAAAAGTTGGGCTGAGAAACAAACATGCGAAACGAGATACGAGAAAAAGTATTGTTATACATTCATAATGTGATTTAAATATGCTAAACATTTTCTACAGAACAGAAAAAGTATACCATATAGTGCGGAAAAAAAAATTGTTATACCCTTAACAATGTGTACACTTTGTACGTATGTATCATATCCAAAATTTAGTTGTATACTAATTAATATGTGATAATCATTACTCATAACACAATTAGATATGATTGAATTCTTTATTCTACTTGAGTCACTCCATCTTTGAAAGTTGGGCTTAGAAGTCGTGGTTGCGTCAAGTGGCTTCACTAAATTGCAGAATTTTTTATAGATTTTTTAAAAATAAATATATATTTTTTTTATTCTTATCTTTTTTTTTTCGTTGATAAAAAGGAATAGTATACTACCAGGATTCTAATTCATGTCTAAAAAAAACTGCAGATTAATATTAGATTAATCAGGACTCTAATTCATTTTTATCTCTAATAAAAAAATCATGACTCTAATTCTTTTTTATCTCTAAAAAAAAAATACTGCAAAAAAAAAAAAAAAAATACTGCTTCACGTAAAAAAGTTGGGCTGAGAAACAAACATACAAAACAAGATACGAGAAAAAGTATTGTTATACATTCATAATGTGATTTAAATATGCTAAACATTTTCTACAGAATAGAAAAAGTATACCATATAGTGCGGAAAAAAAAAATTGTTATACACTTAACAATGTGTACACTTTGTACGTATGTATCATATCCAAAATTTAGTTGCATACTAATTAATATATGATAATCATTACTCATAACACAATTAGATAGGATTGAATTCTTTATTCTACTTGAGTCACTCCATCTTTGAAAGTTGGGCTTAGAAGTCGTGGTTGCGTCAAGTGGCTTCACTAAATTGCAGAATTTTTTATAGATTTTTTTTAAATAAATATATATATATTTTTTTTTTCTGTTGATAAAAATTTTAATTTGAAATCACTTCTTTGGATAATGTTTGATAGGCACAAAAACTTAATAATTTAATATTGTAAGGACTCAATTCTCGACGGCCCCAAAACAGTATTGGGTTTGTACGTAAAAAGGCCTAAACAATATAATTTGTAGAACGTGGGTTTGAAAAGCTAGGCCTTGGTCACTGAACGGGTCGTGGTGTTCATACAAAATTAAACCATGTTCGCTCGGGGAGTCTTTCTCCTCGAGACGATCTGGTTCTTGGCCTTTTTTCCCCCCCCCCCCCCTTTCTTGGTGCATCAATCTTCACATTATATAGCCCTTCTTGGCTGATCTTGGCCATCCATCTGTTGATCAGGCAGGTGTCTATTCAAGTACCTGTCTCATCAGCTGCCTCCCCTTACTTTTTGTTAGTTGCAATAACCGAAACCACACTGTTCAGGCGTCTTTTCTCATTAATATGGTTAGGACGTTTGTGGACGCATTCAATGCGGAGGGGACATATTTACCTTGAACCACCTCCACACCGTACCCCCACGTGGGTTCCATTCTACTCGCCTCTTCTTCTGGGGGCCTTTTGGAGGCTGCCTTTGATGACATGTCACTCTTCCCTTCGAAGTCTTGGGATGCCGAGGACAGAGTCATCCTCGGCTACGTCTCTAGGCTATTTGGTCTTTCCCTACTCATCCTCGGCAACTACCCTCCTCGGCACGGGCCCTGGACCCTAATGGAAAGTGGGCCGGGTCGTAAGTTCTCTGGCCCCACAAATATCAACTTAACTTCTTCTCATCTATTAAAAAAAAATTATTCTTCTTTTTAACCCCAATTTTTTATTTCTACGTTATCTTTTTTTTTTTTCCTATAATTTCTAAGTTGATAAAAAATTTTAATTTGAAATCACTTCTTTGGATAAAGCTTGATAGACACAAAAACTTAATAATTTAATATCAACTTAACTTCTTCTCATCCATTAAAAAAAAAAAAAAATCATCTTTTTTTCCCTAATTTTTGATTTCTACGGTTTGTCTTCTTCTTTTTTTAAAAAATAAAATAAAAATTATTCTTCTTTTTTTCCCATTTTTTGATTTCTACGATTTCTCAATTTGTTATTCTTCTTTTTTCTTTTTTTATAAATATTTAGATAAACACAATTGAAAAAGAAAAATATAATTAAATAATTAAATATCATCTTCCTAATGGGATTTTATATAATAAAGTTTAACTGGAACTCTACTTCTCTTACAAGTACATGTGAATATAGCACTATTTAAAGTAGATCAGTTATTGGATTTTGATAACATGATACGCAAATCAATTCCATTGCTACAAGGGAATGATAGCAATTTCACACTTTCATTCTATATACACGACATGCTCAGTCTATCCCTCTCTTCAGTTTTTTCCTTATTTACAAGGTAAATTTCTATCTTCCTCACTCTAAAAGCTACGATAATGTTTGTTTATAATTTAATTTGTTGTGCTCGAATATGGTTTTTGGGATTTTCTTAACTTTTGTTACGGGTACATATTGATTTTTTTTTTCAGACTTCCAAGATTTAGATTTTAACTTCACACCTTCACAAAATTAAACTGACATTAGATTTTTTGTTCATATCAACTTCTTTTACGTGGAGTGGACATATATATATATATATATATATATAATAACTCATAGAACCAGACAAATTTTTTTTCTCTATTCATCTCTTCTTCTATATGTATTTGTTTACTCTAATTTATTCATCTCTATTCATAATAGCTATCTTCTTTTTATTTTTTATTCATTGTGTTTCTATTTTTCTATTGACGTAGTTCAATTATTGTTTAAATTCTATTATTTTTATAAAGTATTTTAGATAATGCAATTCATTTTAATTATTGATATATATTTTTTTTAATTTGGTGTTTTTAATTGATTGTGCAGATTATTTCCTCACTAAGGGCAATATCAAAATGGCTAGACATGAATGTCAATATCAAAATGGCTAGACACGGGTGATTCATATGTAAACTGTTACATTTATATTGCAATATGATATATATATTTTTCTCTTTATGTACCTTTATTTATCTATTTTTGAAATTATTTTGAGTGTAGTACCCTAGAAGGTATAGACACTTATTTTTATTTTATTTTTTTGTAATTTATGGAATATTTAGTTCAGTCATATATACAAGAAATTTTATCACCAAATCTATTTGGGATGGAACTCATCTACAATATGAAATTAGGAGATTTATGTGAGAAGAGCTATCTTTTTTATTTTATTTTATTGTGTTTCAATTATTACTTAAATTCTATGATTTTTTATTGAAAAAATTTAGATAATGCAATTCATCTTAATTATTGATATTATTTTTTGATTTGGTGTTCTTAATTGATTATGCTAATTATTTCCTCACTTATGACAAAAATTTACATTTACATCGCAATCTAGATACTTTATTTTTGTAATTTATGGAATTTGTTTTTGGTTATATATACTAGAAATTTATTTATGGTTAGCACTTCTACTACTCCACGTGTTAGCAAGTATAATAGAAAGATTTTTAAGTGCCATATATATATATAAAAACAAATTAAAATTTTACTACAAAGAGCTTCTAAAAATTTAAAACTTGCCATAATTTTTAAAAATTACTATTTTTTTGTTATTAAATTATATTATAGTATAAAAAATATATATTTTAATTTATATACAATTTTTTTATTAAGTCGTGCAGATATAATACTAATATATTTTATAAATTTGTGGCAAAATAAATGAAGATAACCCACAGCCCGCTGACTTTCTCGTTTGGTGGAGCTAACCATGTCCAGTTAGACTGCCAGAAAGGCCCAGAAACTAACTCAAGCCCCATTTTTGACAACCCATCCTAGACCTCTTTCGATGATGGGCCAGATCTTTCTATCTACGGCCCATATGACAAATATATTCTATCTTAGACTCCATATTATTATTGAGTGTCTCGCCCACATATTTCCCCTTTATGAAAAATTTTCTTTACTAGTAACTTGAAGTTCAATTCAGCCTATGTCAAGTATAACAAATTTGCAATTCAGCCAATTAAAAAAAAAAAAAAAGTTGAATTGCAAGATTTTAAGGTCTAACAAAAAAATCAATTGGTGTCTTAACTTGATATAAAGACCAAGCATCATATAATAGACACTGAAAACTATAGGTTTGAAATATTATCCTATTTATCAAACAAAAAAAAAAAATCCAATTCCCATCTCTTCCTTTGTCGTACAAAATTTATTCCATGAGAGATGCAAAGCAAAATTCATAAAGTGCCAAGGGCCTTGTTGTAAAAGTATATGTTGATTTTTCCGCCTTATAATAAGCATATTTATTATAACCGTACTGAACTCATATTAATGAATTATAAAAAATTTCAACTTGGTTTGAAATAAAAAACCTGATTTTTACAAAATATAGAACCCACTATTTTATTCTAACCATCCTATTTTTGTGGGTTCCAGTTAACTCAATTGATAAGTCTCTTATGATTAAATAAGATATTTGAGGTTCGATTTTCAACTACACAAAAAACCGATTGATGTCTTAGTCTGATAATAAATAGCTATCATTAGGAATGGACGACATAAGTCGAAACTCTAAAAAAAAAAAAAACCATCCTATTTTTCAATGTTAAGTTACTTTTATCAAATAACCATCCATTCTTTCAATTTTACGCTTTTAGTCTTTTACTTTTAAGCTCGAAATAAGTATGTAGTTAAAGATTTTGGTGTCCTATTTTAATCATTTTTATATATAAAAAAGCATTAAATTCTATCTATGTATAATTTTATAAACAATAACATTATATTGATTTTAATATTTAGTATACTCACATAGTTTATGTTTAAATTGAATACAATCTCATATTATATATATATATATATATATATCATCTTCGTTTTTTATGTATTGTTTAATTATATATATTTTTATAAATAAATGAACTATTATAATTATAATAGTTATTAATAAATGGGAGAGGATTTGAATCCAAGTTCTTTTTTATCTAAAATCTTTGTAATGCCACTGAACTTCAGTTCTTAACTCTTTTTTTATTTTTATTTTTTTTTATTTTTTTTTCCAGTAATGCTAAATCAGAAAAATAAATATATGAAGGAGATGATTAATTATTTATACACACTAAAATGACCTTGAAAATTATGATAGAGAGACCTCTTAATACACAAAATTTCTTCCAGTGCTCTTAATTAAACACAGGTATTCACAATTTCAATGTTGCCAACATGTAATATATGTCATCACGGTCATAACATATATAGAATAAAAATCGATACATACTTGTACTCAGTTGTACTAGAAATCATTGACATTTATCACTGCCCACAACAGTTTGAAATCACAGCCAGCTTGTGTCAAAGAATGTGTAGTTTCCACTTCCACTTCCACATTCAAAATATGGTATTCTTTTTTCCTCAAAAGGTGATAATTATTTGTCATACTTATTTCATAGAAACACGTAAGTGACCCACATTTTTGTGAGAGAGACTATAGAGTGGATGTATAAGATACTTTCTCCTCTAACAGTCCAATTACGACTTAAATAAAAGAAAGGCAATTGGGTTCACATGTCATCAACTTGGGTGGGATAGCTGGGCTCTTATTGACGGGAAAAACTTAAATAGTCTCGGAGCAGTGCTTCGGGCTCTCACAAAGTGGGTGTGCCCCAGACGTGGATCCCACCATGGGGTCCACCCACTTTGTAAAAGCCTAAAACATTGCTTTGAGACTACTTAAATATTACTCCTTATTGACCACCACTTCTACTTTCCCACCTACAAGCTATAACAGTCATACTCATGCACATTCCTTCTATTTCTTAGCCCATGTTAGTTGTTACCGTCACCAGGAGAATTCTCCAAGAATTAGTCAACAAGAAGTGCTAACTGATATTGTAACCTACCAACTCTTTGTTTTTTTTGTTTGAGAAGAATGTAACCTACCAACTCAATTGGTGGATTTCAAAAAATTTTAAGCATTCTAATATAAGAGTCAAAATAATAGAGTGTTCTCGCCCATGTGAGTAGTCATCCTCATCTAAGACAGTCTGGACTATTCATTGACTATCATACCTATATTGACTTTGCATATGGTTTTGAATATTACAATCCCTCAAAATTTTGGTAAGGAATTTAGAAAAAAAAAAATGTAGATATAATATGAAATAATGGATTTAATTGCCAAGAGGTAAGAGCCTTGCAACTCAATTGACACTTTTTGGAGTTTTTAACGAAAATATTCAGGATATAAATCCTTCAGCCCCTAATTATTTTTTGGGTTTAACGCAAAAATATATTTACAAATTGCAATCTAGACTCAAATACAATATTTTTCAGGTATTTTAATTTTTTTTTTAAATCCTAAGAAAACATATAATTATGGAGATTTAGAATTCAGTATCATAGATAAATTTTAAGTGAATAGCATAAAATTTTGACCTTTTAATTTTAAATGATAGCATAATCAATTGGATACTATATATGTCTCAAGAAGAGAAAACCATTAATTTAAATCTCTCTCATTTTTTTTCTCCCTATAATCCTAAACACATTTTTAAAATTAAAAATTACCTTCTTGAAAGAAAGAAAAACATGTGAAAAACTGACATTGCTACCTTTCTTTATTGAGATTCTTTTCAACCATAACTTTCTTTTTTTTGGTTCTCAAATTAGGTTTTTTGATGTCCCTATTTATGTCTCATCAATTCGATTATCTCTTCTCTATATATTAAGAGGATTTAGAAAGTTAGTTATGACTTCAAAAAATATAAAAAATACCCATAATTTAATTAGATAATCCTTATTCTTAAAAAAATAAAAAATAGGGTTAAAATTGTGATTCAACAAAATTAAAAAAAAAAAAAAATTACTAGAGAAACTTTTTTCCTAAAAATTAGCACACTCTCTATTTAAATATATCTTATGCAAGTTTAATACATTTTTTCCTAAAAATTAGCACATACCAAACCAACAGTTTACTCCATTTCAAATCCTAAATTTTCCTTTCTGTGTAACCTTAATACCTTACTAACAATAAAAACATCACCGTATGTGCGGAGCGCATGATGAGGCTAGTAGACATTATTTCATACTTAATTAATAATGTCCAATGCAAATACTTTATTTTTGTTGATAGAATGGAGACAAGGAGAAGAGAGAGAAAGTGATGTGAGAGGAAGAATATGCGAGAATAATATGTATATTTTTGTATAAATAATGTGCTGCACAAATAAAGGAAAGTAAAATACAAATACAAATAAATTGAAGACTGGGCTTGAGCCCGTTGGGCTGTACAGTAATATAGACTAACAATTTTTTTTAGACTTGCAAATGCATTTGATAACATATTTTTCGACTCGGTTCAGTCGGTTGATTTTGTTCAAATTCTTGGTTAATGCGTTTTAAGAATTCCATACCCAGACGCATAAAAAGCATAATTTCGTATCATCAATTCATCACCATCATCATCAATCTCTATCCCATAAAGCCTAGTTGTTACAAACTGAAAAGACATCATAAACGTGTTGGTTTCACATCATTGCTGAATAAAGTATAGAAAACACTACTACATTACCATGCCCCACAAAAATAGAATGACCTACTAGTCAACTAGTATCCGTAATTAACCTTTTAATAAGAGGTAGTTGGAGCATCTTTTCTTCTTGTCTTTGCTTCTCATATATATTAGTGGCCAGTGGGTATTAGATAATTTTGTTTAAGAGAGAGAAAAAGTTTCAATTTATGACGTTCGCTCTTGATGATAAACTAAAATACCAATCGGTTTTTTGGTGTAAGCGGAAATTGAACTCAAAATCTCTTATTCAAATTATCAGGGACTTTACCAGTTAAGTTAACTGGAACTCTCAGGTATTAGCTAGATAATTAAACTTGATGTAAACATGTATTTTTTGTGTTAAATATATTCTATAGGGTATCTAATCTAGAGGTTGTAATGTGCAGTGTTGGTTGTTATGTGACCAGTTATATATATATATCTCGATAATTATGATGGCAAACTTTATTAGATGATTATGTATACTATAAAGGGTCAGTCCTTGGTTCATGGTTATCATATTCTATCATCATATTTGTGGTGGTGGCCATTAATTTCTAGTGGCCCCAAATGAAAATCCCAATTGCAACATTGGTGAAGACCTATAGAAACTTTGAAAGATAATCTAGACGCGTCTTAAAACATAAAATATGATATCTTCTACCGTTTTTACGTTAGGGAAAGGATGGACCCATATCCTTATAAAAAGAACAGAGAAAAACGCGTTCTATTTTTCTCACTAGTTTTACTTTTACCTTTCTATTTGTTCCAACTTCCTAGAGTTTTCTTTTCACAAGCAATACCTTTCTGTCTCCCTTTTGTTTTGTTTTTTTTCTTTCTTATTCTATGGCCAATAGATAATTCTCACCGACATAAGCCAAGCACTCAATAACTCATTCAAAGGGATTGCATGGAAGCTAACATAAAGTGCTCAATTTTGCAATAAAGAAGAGTAAAAAATGTTTTGTTGAATTAGAAACTTTTCTCAACTTTCTTGCTTTCACATGGCTTTGCTTGTTTTTGTTTGTCTTGTGACTTAGGGTCCAATGTATTCAATTCATTGGACTAGTTAAGATGATGATATGTGATTAAAAGTAAATATGTGTTATTATCATAGTGGGTCTAATATAACTGGTTATTAGACCCAAGCTTTTCCCGTTTTATTGTGTTGTATTTAATTCTTTTATTATAACCAAATGATGACAACTGGCTAAAAGTGAATATGTATCACCATTGTGATGAATCTAATGCAACTAGTCATTGGACCGTAGCTTTAACAATCTTATTGTGATGCATTTAAGGCTCTATTTGGGAAGCGCATTTTCCAGCGGAAGCGTTTTTTTATGTGAGTCCGTATACTGTTTATGGGACCTACAATTGCCTTTAATCAGCAACTTTTTCACGACATTATTTGCACATTTAAAAATTATTTTACAACAACATTTTTAGTTTTCAGCAATAAATGACATCTAAATAGAGCCTAATTCTAATATAAGCAATAACCAACCAACTCTACCAGAAGGTAATCGCAACTAACAACCTACACTTATGGGCCTATAGCTAGTGTGCAGCGCTGTACTCCACGACTAAAACTTGCATACCCTTGTACTTTTAGCCCGTTAGCCGCACCATCTCTCTCTCTCTCTCCAACTACCAATATACACTGAATAAATACTATAACCGATATGATTCTGTACTCAACAATTAATAAATAAAGTGAATAAAATTGGGATTCTTTTTTATATAGGTATATAATACCGGAGATCCTGTTGATTAGTATTTAATATATATCCAGGAAAAAATCATGTAGTACCCCGTAAGTTTTGCAGAAAGATTAGGGTATATCGTTATGTGGGGATTTTTTTGGCCACCCTGCTATTACTTTGGATTCATCTTTAATAAATTAAGTAAGAAAGCGACTGCCGCTTGCTAGTTGCTACTAGTACTTATAGTTAATTTTAATTACTCTCAGACATTCTGAAGCACTTTTCCTCTGTGAAAGAGCTTTTTTTTTTTTTTTTTTTTAAGAAGTCCATCTATGGATACACTAAAATTCATACTCAATTTTACAACGTGCTTCCTTTAAATAAGAAAAGAAAAAATTCTCAACAAGCTTGGGTGTTAATCTATGATTGAATTTCAAAATTAAGTGCACCAATCATAAGGTAATACTTAAGTATGTTGTAAATTTGAATGTGTCTGTATAAAATACTCTTAACTTAGTAGAGTTAAAGGGATGCAATAAATGTTATATGCCTTCCTTTTATAGGATTGAGATGATAAAATGTAATTAATTTGATAGCCCGTGAGTAAATATTAATCATTTGATTGCGTGTGTTAATTTTTTTATTTTTGTTTTTTTATCTGAGATAGAATTATACTTTAGTTTAATTTAAGTGTATGTGTGTGAAGCTCCTTACTAGAGATTTGAACTCCGCCCCTTATCTCCTATACTCTACAAACACTTATAATGTTAGAGTAACCATCATGTTAAGGGTGTGTGGTACCCATGGTACCATAGTCTTTTTATTCTTTCTTTATTTTTTCTCTTTTTGATAAAAATTAGGACAAAATTTGATTCCAAGCTAGTTTGGGTTTATTTTTTTCAACACATTAGGTGACAATTTATAAGATTATTCTTGTGTATTATTTAAAGTTTCAAAAAAGTCACATAACTCATTAAAAAGTTATGTGGCAAAAATTATATACGGTAGATTAAAGCAACATAACACCAAATTAGTTTGGAGCCAAACTTTTTTTTCTAAAACTTATAGGGCTTTTATTATCATTCATTCATTTGGGAAACTAGTCCCACAAGTCGACCAGGAGAGTTGTGTCCAACTTTGACACTAGTGGTGGCTAATGTGCGTGGAGCTATCCGAAATATATGTTCCTGTTGTTGGGATTCCCAAATGAAAATCTGACACACCCAACCTATTCCAATGGTGGTAGCAAAGGAAAGGCTCCAAAATTAGACGAAGGAGATTGAAGATCTAAGAATCTAGTGAAATCTTCTCTCTATCGCCCATTTTCGATTTAATCTCCACATGGTCGATTTTACCAAACGCTGGCATTTTTTTTTTTTTTCATTTAAACCTCTACCACTAAACCAGTACTTTCTACAAAAATCCAAACTCATTAATAAGAGTTACAACTATATTTTTATTGATTACTTCAACAAACATAATAAGAAACTTAACTTGTAACTCATGCATATGCATAAGATCATTTAAGAATAATTATAAATTAGATAAATATTAAACATTTATATCTATGTTTATTTTAATGCTAAATATATATTTTTGATTTTTTTCACCAAGTCTTTTAGGAGTATCATTTCGTAGAGTTTGTAAAATTGTTCATTCTTGATTAATTCTTTTTTGTTAAAAAAGAAAAGAATGTAGTTTGTTGACATATTTATATACTTAATTTATACTTCATAGTTTTTGTTATTGTTATAATTTATCTTGTTAATGTTAATTACTGTTAGAGATATTATGTTTATGTAACCCAAGGACCCAATTATATTACTCAACTCATGTATGTCTAACCCTTTTTCGGTGAATGTAGTTCATTAGACTGAACCGTGTAATCTTTGTGTGTTCTCTCTCTTACTTCCATTGTTTCTCAAGTATAAAAATATTTTCCCTTAATTATAACTAGAACATTTTCAAACAAGTTGCATAAAATTAAACTATTGAAATGATACAACCGGTATTTCAGAACATTTTAAATTTGTTATTGAAGGCTAGTTGGTGTCCTAGCATTGGCCAAACTATTCCACTTCTTGCTCATGAGACATTCCAAAAATTCTCTGGACTGATAATGTGGTGGATGACTTTAGAACTTTTGGGTTTACAATACATCCTTCAAGTCTATTGAACCTACCACCTAGGCATCCTTAAATGGACATTTGTTATTGAAGTTAATACTTGATCAAATTATAAGTTTGGATAAGAGACTTTGGATTAGTTTTTGAAGGGGTGGAAGTAATTTTAAATGAGTTCACGATAATGAGGCTAGCACTAGTTTTAAATTAGGACACTTCCAATCATATTAACTAAATTTCAGTCATTGGATAGACCACAAGTACAGGTAATGTGATTTTTGTCATTTTGATTAATTTATTCTCATAAATTGTTAAGTTATAACAATTTGAAAATTGTATCGTGAACATCTAGTAGGCCATTGCTTAACGCTCCCATTAAAAAAAGACCAAAAATTGTGGGTCAATAAGTGGCCTCACTAGTAAAAAAAAAAAAAAAAAAAGGTGAATTGTGCTCTCTTTTATTCACCCAAAATAAAAATTATGACCAATAAAAATCCAACCAAATCAAAATCTTAAGGTCTTTCCGAAAGAAAAGAATAATTTGCTGTGAGTTTATCATCATGGATGATTATTTTCTTCTAACGGCTTGAGACTTCAATTTTTGAAAGTCTGTCTTGTATGCAGTAGATTGTTTGCATTAATTACCCAATCTCTCATTCGACTGCATATCAATCTCTCTCTCTCTCTCTCTCTCTCTCTCTCTCTCTCTCTCTCTCTCTCTCTCTCTCTCTCTCTCTCTCTCTCTCTCTCTCTCTCTCTCTCTCTCTCTCTCTCTCAACCAAAGTCAAAATTGAAAACTAGAATTTCAATACAATCATTGCGCACCCTTGGTGCGGTGGTGATCACTCCACAAGTATAAATGCTTCTGGAGTGTGGGGGGAAAAGGGTCGGGATTTAAGTCTCCAGGAGAGAATTTCATACATATATACACTTAGATTAGACTAGAGTAGAAATTTTATCTTGTATAAAAAAAAAAAGTTTAAAATAAAACTCTTTAAAAGGTAAAATAATTTATTGCTTGGATTGGTTTCTTAGAACCTAACACCTACAAAGATTTTATTGCTCGAATTAGGCACCAAACATATTATGTTGAAAGTAGTTTTATTATTAATTATCAACTCAACCTTGACTAAATATCTCTCTATCTTGGGATTTTAGTGATAGCCTAGTGGTCAATAACATCTTTTTGTGGTGCCTCATGTTTTTGTTTCGAACCCCACATCTCCCTCCCATATAATTGAGAGCATCATATTATGGGGAAGTTTTCTAATTGAGATGAACGTGTGAAAAGGTATTAACAATGATGAACATATTGACAAAGATACACTAAACTTTATAAAAGTATTTTTGGAACAATAAGAGATATAGGAGACGAGTCTCTCTAATTAGGGGTGTTTACAGGTAAGTCAAAGTCACATTTAGGGTAAGAATCGACTTGATTAGGCTTGAGGGAGTTGGAATTGTTGTCGACTATGAAAGCATGAGTTTTTGATTGGTCTAGCAACCATAAAGCGTTGGTTGAATTAGGTGAACCTGCAATTCAATGGTAGTGAGGATAATCCTTGTTGCCAATATGGGATTTATGAGGCCTGGGCTTTGTTATCGGGTATAAGGTGTTAGGATCAGGTGGAAATCTAGCAAAGACATCAAGATCCTTGTCAAAATATGGTGGAGATATCAAGATCTCCATTGAAGGGGAACAACCACATGCGAGTAGTGGTGATGGATGAAGGGGTAGAGTGAGTGTTTGTCCACCATTATCTGTATTCTTTAGACATTTCATTTTATGTTTATTAAATTTGTAATCATACAATTGAGAATGGGTGGTTTAATTGACAAATGCTTACCCATATGTGAGAGATAAGAGATTTAAACTATGAACATAACCGTTAAAAACATTAAAAAATATCGGTTGAATTATATAACTGTTGATCGCATGTGGTTTGGTTAGACTCAGTCATAAGTTACTTCTTATTTGTCTAGTCCACTCTTGCTATTAATTCTTTAAAGAGTAGATAATGTTATAATCAAATCCAAATAAAGAACTTTCACCGACTTAAACCTCCTATTATTTTTTATAAAAAAAAAAAAAAAATCACTTCTAAGTATCTTAATATATTTAGAAGTCTAGGTCCCATTGAGGTAGGAGTTATAATTAGAGAGAGTCCCACACATACTCTTTTAGGAGTAGTAGAGAAAATTTGCATGAAACGATCCATTCCAAATCCACGTGCCGCTTCCCCCAGTCTTTTATCTCCACTTGTTTCCTTAAAACCGAAGAAAAAATCTAAAAAACGCCACGCGTACTCCCAAATCTCATGCCCACTCAGCCGCTCTTCTCTCTCTCTCTCTCCGACTTCACATCGCTACGCTCTCTACTCACTACTACGCACAAACATACAAACACACTCACTTTCTTTCATTTTCTCGAGAAAATAAATCAAAATTCCCACCTCCTAGATTTTTTATATATACAATTAATTACTCTCACATCAAACACAGGGTTGTTATGAAAAAAAACATATGAAATTCCTATAGAGACAAATTAAAGAGAGAGAGAGAGAAAGAGTTGAAAGACACAACAGATTCATCAAAGCCCTGAATCGACGGCGCGTTTGGGAACTCCACCGACTCCACAGACTCTTCCTTCTCTCTCTCTATATATCTTTCTTCTTCATCTTTATCTCTCTCCAACACCGTTCAAATCAGGTACCTCTCTCTCTCTCTCTGTGTAAATTTATTGTAGTTGATAGGACTAGTTACAGACTCGAATGTAGAAAAGGGAAAAAAAAAAAAACCCATTAAGCACAGCCCTGGTTTTATTATGATTATTGCTTTTGTGGATTGATTTATAGTGAATTGAAGTAGATATAAATTTATATATACATATATATTGTTGTAGATATGGCATTTGATCAGAACTCTATTCCCCAAGATCTACGGCCGTTAAACGTAGCTCGAAGTATAGCAGAAGAGCCACGCATTGCACCTGCGCCGGCTGCTTCTGCTTCTACAGCTAGAAACATAGAAGGGTTTTTCCCCAACCCGCCTCTGGAGGCCGGGAGCACCGGTTCCATACCCGTTTTTTATCCAGCTGGGACAGTGTCCGAAGCCGGGTTTTTTGGTTTAGGGTATGGAAATGGGGCTCCGGGTGTTGCCATGTGGGGCCCTCGCATGCCCATGACTTCGGTGGGGCATCCTGGTGCTGTTGGTGTTGGGTTTGGTTATAATCCCAATTTTGGCAATCGGGTTGGTGGCAATGCTGTTGATCTTGCTAGTGGTGCTATGGCGGCTACTGGGACTGGGTATAGTGTGAATTTGGGCAATTGGGTTGGTGGCAATGGAGCGGATCAGGTTGGCGGTGATATGGCAACTGGGAATGGTTATAATGTGAATTTGACCAATAGGGTTGGTGGCAGTGGCGCGGATCAGGTTGGCAGTGATATGGCAACTGGCTTTGGTTACAATCCCAATTTGGGAAGTAGGATTAGTGGCAATGCCAATGAACAGACTGGGAATAGTTTAGCTGCTGGTTATGGTAATAGTTCCAATTTGGGCAACCGGGGTGCTGGCAATGGGGCTGATCAGGCAAGTGATGAGGGTGGCGATGATTCAGTGTCAGGGAAGAAAGTAAAGTTTTTGTGCAGTTTTGGGGGAAAGATTTTGCCTAGACCAAGCGATGGGATGTTGAGATACGTTGGAGGACAGACAAGAATCATTAGTGTTAGGAGAGATGTGAGCTTTAGCGAGCTGATGCAAAAGATGGTGGATACTTATGGGCAACCTGTGGCTATCAAATACCAGCTCCCCGATGAGGATCTTGATGCATTGGTGTCTGTTTCGTGCCCTGAAGATCTTGATAACATGATGGATGAATTTGAGAAATTGGTTGAGAGGTCTTCGGATGGATCTGCTAAGTTAAGGTTGTTTTTGTTTTCTGCTTCAGAACTTGATCCTTCTGGTATAGTACAGTTGGGGGATTTACTTGATAGTGGGCAGAGATATGTTGATGCAGTGAATGGGTTAACAGATGGAGTTGGTGGTGGAATTATGAGGAAGGAAAGCATGGCGAGTGCTTCTTCAACCCAAAATTCTGATTTCAGTGGGACTGAAGCTGTTGATAGCTTGGGCCCTGGTCAAGGTGATGTTAAAGGACCTTCATCAACTGGCATGTTATCGCCCAGGGGAAATTTAGCTACTTCTAATGACACTGCTCCAAGATTAATGTGTGTAGATCCCAACCCTGCAGTTTATACAGATGCCTCTACAGTTCCATTAGGCATTCCTGTGGTTAAGTCTGGCCCTCCCCAAACTTCATCTTCTCAGCCCGAGGTTGAGTTAGAAAGGTCCGTGCCTATTACTGTATCACAGCCACAATTGGGGCTGCAGCAAACTGGAATGGACGTTCCAACTTCTGGAACTTATTTGCAGGCTTATGTTGATCCTCGCCAAGAAGTTATGAAGCATGCAGATTATCTGCAGCTTTGTCCTCAAATGGGGTTCCCAAATCATCAGCTGTTGGGGACTTCAGGGTCTTTATACACCCAACAGCACTTCCGTGATGGCACTGGTGGCATTACTCCCCATCAGTATGTTCCTGCAGTGCACATGACCATGACTCCTGCACCTTCTCATGTCAGTGTAAGACCAAATATGATTCAGCCAATGATGCAACCACAACAAACTCGATTGGATCATTATGTTGATGAAACCAAATTTGGACCAAGGGTTGTCCAGGTTCCCATTGAGCGGAGCTACAATACATATCAAGTTCAGGCCCCATCTGCAATTGGAGGATATGGCTGGCATCAGGTTCCAGTGCCTGAGCATGTAATCTTCTCTGATGGATCGGTACCTCATCAGCAGGTAATGTATCCTGAAAAAGGCCTAAGGTTTGAGGACTGTTATATGTGTCAAAAAGCATTGCCTCATGCACATTCTGATACTTTGGTACAGGATCAAAGAGACTCAGGTGCAAGTTGTGTGTCTACTTCTAACTCAATTCATCATAGTCTCCGTTTGGAGGAAAATATGAGGGCTCAGCCAATGAACAGGGTTATGGTAACTGGAGCCTTGGGGGAAGGCATTGTAGATCAGAAAGTTGGGGCTCAACCCATGGTCCTTGGTCAGGTGGATCCTCAAGTTGGGATAACTCAATCAGACACAACTGCATTTACTCGAAGTCCGGAGACACAGAATGAAAATGAGAGGACTATTCTCCAAAAGGAAGATGATCTTGATAAACCTCGTATTTCAGCTCCCCTGAGTGTGATTGGTAGGACAGGTGATGTACAGTCATCTTATGCTGCATTCATAGGCACTGCACCTCAGTCTTATCTAGATGATGCTGTCCAGCAGCATTCAGTGCCAGCCCAATACCAGGTTAAAAAGGATGCCTTAGCGAATAAACCCATTAATGGTGATATAGCGTCAGCTGCAGGTGCACCAGTTCAAAATTCAGAACGTATATTTCAGGAGTCTCCAAAAGAATATCCTAACAAACATCCTGGCATTCTTCCAAAAGAAGACACTGCAGACGCTTATTTTTCCTATGATCAGCTGAGACCAATTGATGGGAGGATGGATTCCCTCAGAATATCCCCTTCTGAAACTTATAATAATGAGCACAGCAAGGCACCTCTTGATAAAATTAGAAAGGAAGACAGCTTTGATCACAAACCGCAGCAAGTTTCAGGGAAGGAGGTGCTTCTAGATAATACTTGTGGCAAACCCAAATTAGTTCTTGAGACAAATCACAATAAACCATCTGAAGGTATGCCTTATCCCTCTACAGAAGTTTCCTATGTGCATGGTTCTCAAGCATTGGAGTCCTATGAGGTGGCTCAATCTGCTATTTGGGCTAATCCTGAATCATACTCTCAATCAAATGTTGGTATTCATAACTTGGATCCTGAGGAAATTCATTATGGCAACCCTGTATTATCTGGTGTTGAGTCTTCTCATCTAACTGATAGAATTCCAGCCCCTGCTGAGCTGAAGGATGACACTTCACGTATCCAGCCCAAGATGGTACCAATTGGTGTGGAAGCCTTCCCCTCGAGTAATAATACACTGTCTTCTTTATCTCCATCTGGTAGAACTGGAGATGTT
Organism: Quercus robur; assembly: GCF_932294415.1. Taxonomy (NCBI): domain Eukaryota; kingdom Viridiplantae; phylum Streptophyta; class Magnoliopsida; order Fagales; family Fagaceae; genus Quercus; species Quercus robur. The sequence continues at coordinate 85,826,779 of NC_065535.1, forward strand.
CAAGATTCATCAAGCTCACTTTTCAGCAATCAGGATCCTTGGACTCTGCGCCATGATACTTATTTTCCACCTCCAAGACCAAACAAAGTTCTGCCCAAAAAAGAAGTCTCTGCTAATAGGGATCCATTTGGTGAGAGCCGTTTGGGCAATAGTGGGGAACTCAATACAGAAGTACGCCTGGAGGATGGACTTCACCAGTCACTGGGCAATCAGAACAAGGATTTCCATTCAGAGCATTCTAGGTCTTCTAAAGGTCAGTAATATGTTAATTTGCTTGTGTAATTAATTAATTACTATATAATATTTGTTTGCGGGGGTTTTTATTTTTATTTATTTTTATTGGCTTTATATGTCAAAGGCTCAGTGGAGGAACAGATTAAGCAAGATCTTCAAGCTGTTGCTGAGGGAGTAGCTGCTTCTGTTCTTCACTCAGCTACATCTTCCAATCCTGACTTGCATGACAGAAATGAGTCTGAAGCTATTCAAGATGGAGATAATCAAAATAGCAGTGTTGACATGCAGCGCAAAGCTAAAGCTGAGGTCATTTACTTTCTTTCTTTTCTTTTTTTCTTTTTCTTTTTTTTTTTTTTTTCAGCGGGGTGGGGGGGATTATTTTACTTGTTGGTTTCTTTCTCTCTTTATTTATTTTTTCTTTTCCCTTGTTTATTTCAGGATGTCAAGAACAAACTGCCGGATAAGGCACACCTTGGTTTTCCAGTAGCAGATGGCATTGGCCGCTTGCAGGTTGAAATTTTGGTTTTGCATTTTTATTGAAATTATATTTCTGTTTTGCTAAATTGGCCTCTTATCCCAAGCTGCGATTGTTGGCAGATTATAAAAAACAGTGACCTTGAAGAGCTGAGAGAATTGGGTTCTGGCACCTTTGGCACTGTTTATCATGGAAAATGGAGGGGTACTGATGTCGCAATCAAACGGATAAATGATAGGTGTTTTGCTGGGAAGTCTTCAGAACAAGAGCGGATGGTTGGTGTATTTTTATTGTAATAGGTTCCAATGTAGCTTTCCCCCCTTTTTCAGCTTGCTTATTAATTCACTACATTTTGGTCTATGGATTCAGAGAGATGATTTCTGGAATGAGGCAATCAAGCTTGCTGACCTGCACCATCCCAATGTGTTAGCTTTCTATGGTGTTGTGCTTGATGGCCCTGGAGGTTCTGTGGCAACAGTGACAGAGTATATGGTTAATGGTTCTTTAAGAAGTGCATTGCAGAAAAATGAGAAGTAATGTATTCTTTCCTTCCTCTTTTTTTGTCCTTGTGGCTTGGCCTTATGTCATTTTCAAGGTTATGTAAAATTGACAAAGAAGTAATTACGTCAGGAATCTTGACAAGCGTAAGCGCCTCTTGATTGCAATGGATGTGGCCTTTGGAATGGAGTACTTGCATGGAAAGAATATAGTGCATTTTGATTTGAAAAGTGACAATTTACTGGTCAATCTCCGAGACTCTCACCGCCCAATATGTAAGGTTAGTGAATCACCTGATTTCTTTACAACCTCATTCTAGTCCATTTTCTGAGTTCAAAATGTGCTGAACTATTGTTCTAATATCACCTTGTTGTCAAATAAACAAAGACCATATAACTTATGATTAAGTTAGCGAGGTACCACCTTGTTTCTTATATGTCAACTGATTTCATGTTCTCTAGTAGTTAGTTGTTCATAAGAGCCATCTTCTCTAGATTCTCTACTTACCCTTTATGGGAAATCCTCAAGCACATATTGATATCGGCTTATATATTATAGCATAATCTGGAGAAATTTCTTATGTTAATATATGTAATTTACAATATTTGCAATGATGAGCATAGAAAATGTGCATTATGGACGCTTTTTTTTTTCTAAAATTTCGTGTGTCAAACACTTAAAGGTCTGTGTCTGTATACTGGTTCATTACATAAATTCACCCTCATGTACATTTTGAGGATATCATGTATTTGATCACAAAGCTTATTCACAGTCATTATTATTCAAAATTGTTTTATTATCTATGGTTCTTATGTGTGCAAGCTTAAACTCAATGACATAGGACAAATTGGGAAATTTCTCTGTGTACTTGTGGTGGGTTTAGGGTTAGAAGAATTTGTGGATCTAGGTTCTAGAATTGTCAAAGGGTTTGAAGCACCTATGTTGACCACTCCAAACACAAGCAATTGAATATCTAGAACGAGTGGACATAGTTTTTTTCCTTACGTTGAGTTGCAGTCATCATTTATTGTCATTGTCAAAATAATTTTCATCTCCCCCAACTAATACTAGCATTGTTGTTTCTGAGAGTTGAACTGGTTTGAGTTAAAATAATAATTATCTAGTAGTCCACTACATAGATTTTTACCATCCCTTTATTTATTTATTTTCTTTTTTGTTCTCCAACGACTGAAGTTGCACAAATCATCTACTTTTAAATTGGTAAACATGCCTATTGAATACCTAATCTACTGATTGTGGGTGTTAGCCCATCTGTATATATTTTTTCATCTTTCAATAACTTGGTAAATCCCGGTTATTAAAAAGATTAAAAGATTAATGACCATAACTTTACTTTGAAAGGAATCACTTCTTTTAAATGATAAGTGAATTAAAACTTTAAAAGATACGCCAATGAGTGCTAACACGTGATTCTGTCACATGCCTGTTAGTCATGGGTTTTAGAAATTTCAGTTTCTGTAATTTTGATTTAAAGCATACTTTCTGTAATTCACTTATGACTAATGCTCAATGGAAATGGAACTTGGTAACTCTAGGTCCCATGTGCGTCAGATATCCAACCCAATCAACTCGCTAATTTGTTAATTCTAAAACTAATTTTTAACAATTCGATCTCGAATTAGGGTATTGAATCTATTGATTGCAAAAGTTTATAGTTTAGGGTAGATATTGCAATTCCTATAATTTAGGACAGATAGCAACAATTAAGAGAATTAACCCTCAATTTAAGTTACAATATAAGACCAGATTTTTAGCTCCAAGGGATAGCATAATCAGTTGGGGACTATGCATCATAATGTGGAGGTCACTAATTCTAACCTCCTGTTGGAACCAAAACTTACTAATAATAATAAAAAAGTTTCAGACCAGATTTTTACTTGTTAATTTTTGAAGGTTTTTTTATTTTAGCTTTCTTTTTTAGTTGGCAGTGCTGTATTGTTGTATTTTGGCACGTCTGATATTTTGTTTTTATGTTCATTTCAACTGCCTGCCATTCTCTGAGTATTCATTAATTTGAGAGAGTGATTTTAAACTTACGTTTCTTGGAACCAGGTTGGTGACTTGGGCCTATCCAAGGTAAAATGTCAGACACTGATCTCAGGTGGTGTTCGGGGAACACTCCCTTGGATGGCACCAGAGCTTTTGAATGGTAGCAGTAGCCTTGTTTCTGAAAAGGTTTGTGCTCTACTGTTTCATTTATTCATCGTCTATAATAATCCCTCTCACTCACTGAATTTGACATTTGTGCTTTGAAAATTCCTTATGTAATAGGTTGATGTATTTTCATTTGGTATTGTATTATGGGAACTCCTTACTGGAGAAGAGCCTTATGCAGATTTGCACTATGGGGCTATCATAGGTAATCTTCTACTTATATTCAATCTCATCGATAATTGGTTATCTTCCCTTTTGGTTGAGTCAGAAATTGAGATGCTGATAATCGTTGCAATTACAATTCAGGGGGTATTGTGAGCAACACACTGCGACCACCTGTACCAGAATCTTGTGACCCAGATTGGAGATCACTGATGGAGAAATGTTGGTCAGCAGAGCCATCAGAAAGACCAAGCTTCACTGAAATTGCGAATGAGTTACGTTCTATGGCAGCAAAGCTTCCTCCCAAAGGACAAAACCAACAGCAGCAACTCCCCCCCTCCATACAGTCTCAAGTTCAGAAATGATCACGGGCAAGCCGCTTCCACTTGGAGTCTCTCCCTATGGGCTAAAGGCCTGTGTCACAGGCTGTTGGAAGATAAGTGATGTCTTGTGCTTGAATGTAACGAGGAAGATCGTCTTACTCTCTATGGTTAGAAATTTTTTAGTGGCTACAAGTTTTCAGTTTTTTAGGTCTAGATTCCTGATGTATGTGCTGCTGTACATTTCTTCTGTCATTTTTGTGTTACCAAAACCCCATTAGATCATTAGTAATTTGGGTATGATTGGCGCCAATGCTTTGTTTGAGCTCCTGCTACCCTTAAGAAGGGGTGTAATATTTTCTTTTTCAAATTCTCTTAGCTCAAATTTTGAGGAATCTCTACATGATCACCTATCCATACTTCTGAATTAGGATTCTTTAAGAGTTACTACGGTAATTTTAGAAGTTCTCAATATCCTCATCTCTCAATATTCTTTAGGCCTCATCTCTCAATATTCTTTAGGGCAATTGTTAATAAATTATTTTAGGAAAGTTTTGACACCACTATCAAGAGAAGCACAATTCTTAGGTACTCCCGAAATATGGAGAATGATGCTTACTCACCTCATATTCATAGTAGGGTCTACACATTAAATTTATGGTAGGGTCTACTATGCATGTGAGAAGAGCGAACACCATTTCACTATACTTAGGGAGTACTTAAGAATTTTTCTCAAGAGAAATATAAAAGGCCAATAAAAATTTTTAATTGCTTTTTTTTTTTTTTTTTTTTTTTTTTTTTTTTTTCTAAAAAAGGGTTCTTGAAAAATATTTTTTAAATTAATGCCCTTAGGGCATTTGTTAACTTTTCCCGTTATCCACTTATGCTACTATTGTAGTCTAAACCTACTCTTAGGATGGCAAAATATGCTTAATCCGCGGGTATCCGGTCTGACCTAACCCTAATGGGGTGGGTTTACCCAATCCGTAAAGCAAATGGGGCGGGTTTGGGTTTAAATAAAAAAACCCAAAATGAGTTCGGGTCGAGTTCGGGTATTATGCAAACCCGGCCCGAACTCGACCTGTATACATATATAATATTAAAAAAAAAATTTAAAAACCTTAACCCCAAGTATAAATATCTTCTAAACTCTCTCTTCATCTCTTAGCTCTCTCACTCACACGGCCACAAGCAGTCAAGCATAGCTCTCTAACTCTCTCATCTTCGTTTCATCCTTGCTGATCTCACACAAGCCTCTCATCTCCCTTGCCCCTCTGCCATATCCCTCAACCATCTCGCACCAATACCTTGCCAGTCAACCACCCTCTCACGGCCTTGCTCATCTACCCTCTCACGGCCTTACTCCACCTCACTCTCCAAAATATATATATATATATATATATATATTTTGGGTTCAATTTTTCTCAATCATGTGAGTTTGTGTTTGTGTGTATGATTTCTGTGTTTGGTTTGTGATTTTGAAAGGGAAAATCATAAATATGAAATTTGTGTTTGTGATTTCTGTGTTTATGTTTGTGTTTGTGTTAGGATTTGTGTTTGTGATTTTGGGCTGGAAAATCATAAATCTGAAATTTGTGTATTTGTAATTTGTGTTTTTGATTTTGGGTCGGGCATGACGAGACGGGGTGGGTTTGGGGTGAAAAAAAAAAAACTTGTTTATTAAACGAGCTGGGTTTAGGTCACGGGGGCGGGTTCGTGGGTCAGGTTCAGGTATAGAAAAACCCGCCCCAAATCCAACCCATTACCATTCCTACTTACTCCGTGCATTTTGTGCTCAAGGAGGTACCACTTGTATCAAGATGTTCAGTTATTAAATTACTTAGATGAATGCTACAATTGTAGCCCTTCCCCATGCATTTTGTGCTTGGGGGAGGTAAAATTGTGCTAGGATCACCAAAAATGGCACAAAGTTGTATCACAATTTGTCATATGACAAGTTGTAATTGGTGAAGGAGTGTCTGTGGGCCATCTAGGGACACATCTTCACTTATTACAACTCACCACGTGACAAGTTGTGGCACAAAGTTGTACCATTTTCGATGACCTTAGCATTTTCTAGGGGAGGTAGCACTTGGACCAAGATGCTCAGTTATTAAATACTTTGTTGGTGATAAGAATGAGGAAGCTACGGAGCTGGCAGTGGGCTATTGGTTCCGGTCTTTTGGAGGATGAGATTGTTTGGTACAAAGGCAATGTGAATGCCTTTGGTTTCAATGTGAGTTGAATTTGCTAAGTTAGCTTTGGATTTTCTATTTAAATTTTTTTAATTGATGTGAATTTTTATTGGGCCACCTCTTATACCTTGCAAGAATTGCCTATTCACCAATTGTAGGTGCTATGCTTTTGCCATATTGGGGGTAGGAGGTGAAGCCTTATTCTTTTGAAGTAATTGAATCATTGACCAATATGTATACACCTAAAAAAGAAGAAGAATGTGACATAAAGTTACCAATAAATTTAATGTAATTACTATCAGATGTAGCAATTTTACTATCCAAAGTGATGTCTTTAATAACCAGTGTGACTATACAAGGAATTTAAACCAATTTAAAAAAAAAAAATTAAAACAAGAAAAATAAACATTAAAAAGAAAAAAATAGAAAAAGAAAAAAAAGAATGCGGCATAAAGCCACGAAAAAATGTAATATAATTATTTTTATATGTAACGTTACTACTGATAACTATATAAGGAATTTAAAAACAACAAAACAAAAAGAGGAAATGCCAAAGCTATTCCAAAATTTGTTACAAAATTATTACAAAGTGACATGGCAATAAATATAATTGGTGTCACCTTAACAATATAATTAGTAAATGTATGAATTAACTTTTTGTGGTTGTTGACCATTGCTATTCAATATGAATTTATTATTAGATTTTAAAAAAAAAATTAAAAAAAGAATGTTATCTAAGGTTGCCAACAAAATAACAAATGTGATTTAGTTACTATCATATGTGACAAAGTTATTAATGTGACTAGCTATATTATTTTTTAAGCATTCCTATCAAATGGTAGTAATTATTATTACATTAAATTGATAGTAATTGCTATCATAAAAACCATTAAAATATTATTATTAAGTATTAATATCATATGATAGTAATTATTACATTACATTGTAATAATTATTATCAGTTATAACTACATAAAACTCTCCCAAAAAAAAAAAAAAAAGTATAAAGCATTGAAAAAATAAAACGAAATAGCATATGATCGCCTATTATACTAGTAGATTAAATTATTTCAAAAAAGAAAAAAGAGAGATACTTTTCTTAACAAAAAAATAAATAAAAAAAAAATTATTAGAGATACCTTTTGAGTTTTGACCACTACAATTGGGCTTTTTTTGTGAATTCGTTTTAGAAGCGTGTGGCTTGATTTTGATTAGTACTAGTCAACCTCAATTTTGAAGGCCCTGGCCTTGAACACGAATACGCAATCAATCCTACGTTTTTATATTTCTTATTTTGTTGGTTTTTGCATATAATAATCCAATTATTAGTGACAGTCTTGTTATAGAAATATATAGCAGCGTACGATCGTAGAAAACGCGTAAGCATGACAAACACGTACAAGTAAAATCCTAATACAACTTTGAAATAGGATTTCATATTCAATTTCCCTTGAAGATAGGATTGGCAACTCATATATTAAACCCATTTCTTGTTTTTTTAAGGCTTCTCTAGTTTCTCATAAATCTATCTCGCAAAACACACACACAAACATGGCTGCCCTTTACGAAAAACCATTAAAGGAGAATGAAGAAGGAGAAGCTATGTATGACTATGATGAAGATTCTGCTTCTGGGTCAGGGTGTTGTTGTTTTCGGCTTTTGGGGTTCAGACCACAGAGAAAAAGAAATGACAACGAAAGCAAATATCTTTTGCAGCAAAAGGGAGAGCTCAGGGAATCATGGTGGAAGAATAAACTGAATAAGGTTAAGCAGGTAACAGAAGTATCAGCCGGGCCCAAGTGGAAGACTTTTGTGAGAAAGTTCAGCGGATTTGGGATTAACAAGAACAAGAAAGATAGGAACAAGTTTCAGTATGATCCACAGAGTTATGCTCTTAATTTTGATGGTGGTTTTGATAGTGAGGAAGATGACCTGATCCTTGGTTTTTCGCAGAGGTTTGCTGCTCCTATTCATAATCACGAAGAACAGCGGAGAATTGGATCAGGAATGTGATGGTTTTGTTTGTATAAAATTTTTTGATGATTCACATCTCTTTGTACTGTTTTTTTTTTTTTTTTTCATAGAATATTATTGTTCGTCCATAATCTTTTATTTGTGTCTGTCTTCTTTGAATTTAGTTTTGTGTTTGATATTATCATTCCTTTTTTCCGTAAAATCTCTCATAATTCCTTGTTCACCCAGTTGGAAGTTCATAATATTAATAATAACTAATCACTATCTTGCGCAATGTACCATATAGTTACAAATGAATTAACTTTTTATAAAACAAAACGCTATATATATATATTGAGAAATAACCATATTATGTCATTTTTTATAAGATGAAACAAATACACACTACTAATATTTCACCTATACTATTCATTTCCACAAAAACAATTAATAGATATTAACAACATGAGGGAAGACATAACAAATATACTTATTGCCTCTTAGACATCAAATTTCAAAATGAAACATACATGATCCACATTTTCATATGCATGTTTTCAGATATCAAGATACTTTGATGTCAAACATGAATAAAAGTATTTTTTTTAGCATTTACTCAATTTGTAGTTTGCATAGAAATCTCAACCATGTTGCCACAATGCACTAAAAAAAAAACATTTTTCATCATGTAAAACTTTAGTTTGATGTAAAACTTTAGTTAAGTCCATATATTACCTTTAAGGGAGGCACATAATAGTTGCATATTTAACTTCATAGGATTTATACATTACTAAATATTTTACAATTTTAAATATAATCTATATCAGTAGGAAACTGTCTAGAAATTAAATTGAATTAACCATTTTTTTTAGAGAGAAAGCACCACTTATATTTTTGAATTGAGAAAAAAATAAATTTAAATTCTTGGTCAATCACATTGATCATCAATCAATTAATCATAACTCAATTCATGATCATATTTGACAATAAAAGAAGAGTTACTAATTAATTATATATTTCATAATTTAAATCAAATTCAAATCTATAGAGGTGCAATTCATCCCTCTTAGTGGACTTTTTCTTCTAATGAATATAGGAGGAAAATAAAAAGTATAATTCAAAATTTTTCACAAACTTCAAAAAAAAAAAAAAAACTTACAAACCTCAAAGTTCATGAACATATTATAACATAAAAAGAAAACCAAAAACTACCCTTAAGTTATGGAAACTCATTTATCACAAACCAAAGTAATATACTTTCTCATTAAAAAGTCAATCTTCTATAATAATACATAAAAGAATTTCAAAACACCGTCCCCAAAAAAAGCCAATCTAGTTAATCTAAGCCATAAAAAATTCTGATACCTACTATGCATTTATCTATAATTTGATTTTTATCTTTTCTTTTAAATTTATCTGTCAACCTTACCTAATTTTGTAACTTCAAACTTAAAGTATGCAATTCAATATTTCCAAGTGAAGATTCTCATTGGAAAAATCTAATAGTTATAAATCAAAACTTACAATTCTTAAAAGTATGATGTCAAGAGCATAAAAAAGCTTTGGATAAAGGTGTAATTTATAACTTTTGATTTCTCAAGAATAATGCTATAAGAAACTGTAATGCATCCAAATGCTAATAATCACTATTACATGCTGTCGGGGGCGGAAAAGTCTTCCTTCCAACAAATGAGATTTGTGTTGGGTTGGGGGCCTAAACCAAAACTCGACAATGGGCTTGAAGCACGGCCTAAGGGCTATCGGTGAAGATTTGGAGAATTCGCCTTGTTTTATGCCTTGGGCCTAGGTTGGGACTAACAAGGATTATGGGATGGCCCAACAACATTTCCTTCAACAGACACATCAGAAAAGCATATTGCAACAAAGAAATAGCCCCGCAATAAAGTATTCAAGTGGTAAATATTCCAACAGTAAAATGAGATAGAACAGAATAAACCTCCAGCCGTTAATTATTTCACAAATTAAGGAGAGTATTTACATCTCCAAAATCATCATCCATAGTTTCCAGTGAGAAGAAGTCCTCTAATACAAGAACATGAGGGGAAAACTCTATAGTAACAATTACATTATAACCTTCAATAGTAAATGAATAAACAAACACTATGGATTTCATTATAAGAAGTAATGGAGAAAGCTTGGTGCGAGATGAAGGGAGAGAGAGAGATTCCAGCTAGTGCAGCAAGATCATTATGATGCCAGGGTATGCTCATGGGTATAGTATATGTAGTGAGTAATAAGGGTCATTTTGGGTAGTATGAGTAATGAGAGAGAGAGTATTTAGTAGAGCTACTGAGACTTTCTGCTGGGTATGGATAAGAGCTTATAAGTAGAGGTGTGAAAGGTATTTGTGAGCTAGGGGCTGAAGAACTTAGGGCCTGTTTGGGTAAGGATTTTTCATCACTCAATTTCCGTCACTCAATTTCCATCACTCATCACTCATCACTCATCACTCATAACTCATCACTCATCACTCATTTTTTCACACTCATTTGGCAACATCACTTTTATTTTCATCACTCAATTTTTTCACACTATTCATGGGTCCCACACCTGTTAGCCAGTACAGTTTTTTTTTTTTTTTTTTAGCACCCAAACTCACCGAAGCTAATATATATATATATATATATAAACCAAACCGAATAGCCAACCCAGGAAAAGAAAAAGAAAAAGAAAAAAAAAAAAGAAAAAAGAACAACGCCAACCCAGAAAAAAAAAAAGAAAAAAAAGAAAAAAAAAAAACAACGCCAACCTAGGAAAAGAAAAAGAAAAAGAAAAAAAAAAAGAACAACGCCAACCCCAAAAAAAAAAAAAAAAAAAAAAAAAAAAAAAAAACAAAACAAAAACAAAAAACAAAAAACTGAACGGCCAACCCAGGAAAAGAAAAAAACAAACAGCCAACGCCAACCCAGAAAAAAAAAAAAAAAAAAAAAAAAAAAAAAAAAAAAAAAAAAAAAAAAAAGTCAAAAGGTGGTCAAAAGTTGCGGCTGTGGGTCCCTCATGTGTGTTTATTTACAGAAATGCCATTGAGTTATGAGTTATGGAAACTGAAAACAGCCTTTTGTTGTTTTCAGTTTCCATAACTCATAACTCAAAAATCAGAGAATTGAGTGATGGAAACAGAGTTATGGAAACAGAGTTATCGTTTGGCCAAACAACCTTTTTACTATGGGTCTCACCATTTTTGAGTTATGAGTTATGGAAATAGAGAATTGAGTTATCAAAAAACTCAATCCAAACAGCCTCTTAGTTTCTAAGTTTGAAACTAAGAATTTAGAGGCTTAGAACCTCGTTAAGAGCTTTAAGAAAATTAGGGAGAGAGGAAAATAGAGAAGTTTATGAGAGAGTTCTTCTCTATAGGTGTGTGTTGAAGTGTTGGTGGAGAGCTTTATTTATAATTAGGTTTGAGGGGGTAATCAGCAAAGAATCTTTGCCAAATTAGTCTCAATCTTCAGAAAATCCTTGGAAAATTATTCCTAGGATTTGGCCAAGAGTGGTAAGTTCAGCTTTAGAATGTTCTTGTTGTTTTGGGTAATAGCAGCTGGAGTTTTGACTTAGTATTAGATGCTGATTGTCTTCAGCCAATGAGATTAGAGCATGTATTAGGCTAATGATCTTGATTGTTTGCTGCTAGAATTAGAGCTTCCTAGGGCAGATTATGTCACCCCAAGTCAGGTGTCAATTTTGAAGCCCTCTACTGGGAACTCTGCTAGAGATCCTTTTGGTGCCCTCCAAACCACATTTTCCTAAGTTTTTCCATTTAGGTTCATGTGCTTAGTTCATGAACCAGAAAGTACACGTTTTTGGCATAATAATTAGCTATTTTCAAGCTATTCCAGAAGCTTCCATGGCTGTTCATGGCTACCCCATAATTCCTTGATTGATTGTGTTGGAGAAGAGAGAGAGAATGGCTGGCTGTAACTCCACAACTTTGTGTCTTGTCAGCACAGTTTTATGTCACATCAGTAATCATGAAAATCAGCTTGCCAAAGAAGGGTGTAAACTCAACTAGACATGTGTCCTCTTTTGCTCTGATTTGACAAGCTAAAAATGATGGTAATGGGCCCCAGCTGTCAGCTTAGCTGTGCTAAAACTTGACTAGTGGTTAGTCTAACCATTTTAGTTGCTCAAGTGATCCTTGGTTGCTGGGATTAGCACATGGGCTAGGCTATCCCGGTTGGGCCTTGTTGTTGGGCTTATTTGGGCTTGTTCATCCTTACAAAATGAATAGTTTTGCCATGGGTAATATACATGAGCTTTCATAGCTAGAGTTTTTTATGGAAAAATAAGTATAGTTCCATGATTTTTGTAGAAGAAGTAGTTCTAAAAGATGAGTAATGTATCATAAGTAGTTTATGCTTCCCATAAGTTAGGAACTTTAGTACATGAAAATATGTTTTTGTCAAGGAATAGTTTTGGGCTTTGAGTATAACGTAATTGTTTTTGCCAAATGGTATTTGGGCTTTAATAGAATAGTTGTTTGCCCAATAGTTTTGGGTTATTTATTTATTTTTTTTATTTTATTTATTTATTTAATTTTATATATATATATATATTTATATTTATATAAAAGATGCCAAAATAATATTGGGTTTTTGTAAATAGTTGGGCTTTTGTAAGTAGTTGCCAAAATAATATTAGGCTTTTATAAATAGATGTCAAAATAGTATTTGGGCTTTTATAAATAGGTGTCAAAATATTATTTGGGCTTTATAAATAGGTGCCAAAATATTATTTGGGCTTTTTGAGATTTTGTAAAAATATTGCCGTATAGCAACAGACTTAATAAGAGTGTCATGTAGCAATGGGCTTTTAGAGGTACCGTGTAGTAATGGGCTTTAGGGTGCCGTGTAGCAACGGACTTTAGGGCGCTGTGTAGCAACGGGCTTTTAGAGGTGCCGTGTAGCAATGGGCTTTAGGGTGTCGTGTAACAACGGGCTTTGTAAGAGAGTTTTGTTAGGATTTTTGGGTTTTGCCCACAAGGTAAATGAGTTTGGGCCTTTTTGTGGAGATAGTATAATTTTGTGGCCCAATTTTGGTAATGGTATGATAAGTATTTGCGTAAAAACCCAAGTTGGATAATATGTGGGATATAATGGGTAATATTTGTGAGAGGGTCCAAGGTAATTTATGGGGCTTATATGGGAAATATTTGTGGGAGCCCAAGTTGGATAATATGTGGGAAGTATGTAGGAAATATTTGTGTGGGTCCAAAATAGTTTATGGGCTTGTATGGGTATTTTAGTGATTGGGCTAATGAGATTAGGACCCAAAATTTGTACCTCAACACATACCTATCACAAACTATTGTTACAGTCCATAGTTTCTTTTCCATGAATTTGGTGAGATCATAGGAAAACAAACCAAATTTCTCATGCATATATATTCACTCTATAATCTAGCAAATAAATAAAACAATTATATTAAAGATGAGAATTGGAGGAGAGGAAAAGAAACAACAAAACTAACCCCGCCCACTCCTCTTTTATTCAAACATGAACCACAAAAAATTAATTAACCTCCACTCTTGCAAAGTAAAAGTCGAATATGGTGGAAATCAAACAAATACCAGAAATACAACTTTATACTAGAAATACAACTTTTCATGCAAATTGAAAAATAAGGACTCCTAAATAGAAAAAGCTACTAGCTTACCACAACAGAATGACTCCAACTTGACCATCCGGTTTTGAGAGATAAGAAGTTGCTACAACGATTTTATGTTTAGGGTTTGTGGAGCATAATTTTTTTTTTGATAAAAAAATCCATACGTATTCCATGGTAGTTTTTGTATTTGTATGACTTTCACATCTTCAGGACTCTCAAGCCACATCTCAACATTGCCATTCCATGGTTTTTTTTTTTTTTTTTCCATAAAGAAGGCTCTGCGTTTGAGCCGTGAGAAAACAAAAGAGAGAAATAGATAGGGGCAGCATGAAGAGAGGAGTGATTGTGTGAAGGAAGACTAGAGTGAGAGAGAAAAAAAATCAAAATTTTTTTAAAAATAAAATAATGCTGATGTGAAAATTTGTGGAGCTTAGCAAAAAGTAGGAGGCTTCGGTTTTATAATAATAATAATAAAATTTATAATTTGTCATTAATAAAAATGTTTATGCACCACTTTTGTAAGGAGAAAAGAAAAGAAAAAGAGTTTTGCCCCATTGGCAATAGACGTGCTTGCATTATTAATCAGTTTTTGATAAATCATAGTTGGATTGGGGGATTAATTGAATTATAAGTTTGGCACGCTTGCACCAATAAGTACTGTCATAATATATATAATATAGTTTAAAAAAATTATAGTTGTTTAATGGATTAAATAATTTTGAAGAGTCTGAGACGACAAGTTTGATAGTCAGCATGCTCGAGTAAGGCGTTCAAGAATTACGGGTTCAATCTTATAAATATATATATATATATATATATATTTTTTTTTTAATTAAGGATTCAATATTGTTAGGATTTTTCATTTATTTTGAGAAGAAAAACCTCAAACTTTCATTAAAAAAACTTATTAGTCATGATCGGCAATAAGAACATCATGAAGGTGTGAAGGAATATCTTTCATACATACTGATATACTTCTAACATTTTTTGGATGTTTAACTAGGTTGGCTATGAGCTATATAGTTGTCTAATTTATGTATATGAGAAAAAGAAATATTATTGAGGGCATTTATAGTGGACTAAACAGAAGTAATAAGTGAGTAAAGGAGGCAAATGACTTATCTTCACTTTTGAAGGCTTTGATCATGATTACCACCTGAGAATCTCCTTCCATGGATAATCTCACTTTTAAAGGCTTGATAGAAATACCCATTGTTTTAGACTTTTAGCCTACTCACCTTTTAATCCCAAAAATGAATATTTGAGATATTGAAACCAAGAATCCATATCCAATGAGTTTCACTACATTCAAACCTTCAGGATCTATTTTTAGTGCTAGAGGCTCAAGCTATATGTGAATAAAGATTTCATGGAGGAATCACTACATAATAAATCCAAAGGTTTTGGGATTATTGCAATAGGAAGGCAAGCAATATGTTTGCAGAGAAGTTTTCCTTTGGTTTTCCATTTTGTAGCAAAATCACCATGCCATATTCTTTAGTGCTTAACTTGATTGGTGTATGGACCAAATAAACTGGCCTGGCCCAAGCCCACTTAGAGCAGTGAGTTGTACAGTTTAATCTTGGCCCAAATCAATAAAATTTGTAAGAGAGGGAAACAATCAACAAGAGAGGGCTCTGCCTGAGGATAAAAATAAAGAAGAAAAGACTAATGTTATAGAATAGATGAGCAAATGTCTCCCCACAAGCCTGCCTGAGGAGGCCAATGTTATACAGAAGGTTGCACTGTTTACTCTCTTCTCTCAATGTTCTTCTTGTTTCTTTTTCTTCTCCCTTGATACTTGTGTCTGGATCTTTTTCTATGAAAACCATCTTTTTCTTATATACCCTCCCTTCCTTTGCATCATGACCTTCCATCTTTACCTCCCCCATTTCTCTTTGTGACACTTGTCCCTTTAAGCATCTGAAGAAGGTAGTAGATGGAGTTTGCTTAACTGTGAATTACACTGTTCAGGTCACTTCCTCATCAATGTGGCTGATAAAGCTGTTACCCACCATTTAATGCGGAGGCAACAAGCTACTTCTCTCTGGAACCTTCCCCTACTCCTCATGATTCTCTTATTTCAACCAATCCTTCCCACCTGAAGTTCCTAAAAGCCTTTTGCCTCTTCATCTCCCCTTCTTGGGTGAACTCCCTCCTCGGTGTGTGATGCCCCAATGCCAACACTACTACCCAACAATCCTTTCTTCGGTCCTTGGGCCCCCACAATTGGTATATTTCTTATTTTCAAATTGTCACGATTAATCATTAATTTGTTATTTTTACAAGTTTAATTAGATAGGGGTCTTATGCTTAGATTTTTTTTTCTCTAAATATTATCTTAATTAAGTACTTAAATCAAGGTGTGATATTGCAAACATAATTGAATGTAATTCGCAAATGACTAAATAATTAATAGAAACTAAATGCGTAATTGAATTAAATCCATAAAAAATAATAAAGTATAAAACTAAATCAAGCAAAAAACTAAAATACTGCAAATAAACCTACTTGCCAAAACAACTAAAATTAAGATAATTTTAAACTAATAGATGAGATTGCAAAGATAAAGTTGGAAGTCTTTTTTTATTATTATTTCAATGACCAAAATGTCCCAAACATCTAAAATGATTAAAATATACACCTCAACATTGTTAAAATGAGCAAAATGCCCTAAAATCCTCTAGAATGAGCAAAACAACTTGAAAACAACCAAAATACCCCCAAAATCTAAAAAAATTGAGTGTATTTTGGCTTAGTTTAGGGTTATTTTGGTCATTTTCAGAGGTTTTGAGGGTATTTTGCTTTATGTTTTTTGTAATATACCATGAAGATCATGCCAAAATCATAAAACATGTTAAATGCTTTTCATGCGAAATATGTCCACATTTTTATGAGGATTTTTCATATACACATAATATTTTAAATATAATTTTTTTTTTTTAAAAAAAAACTTGTAAATTTTCAATAGCGTCGTTTCTATCAAATACCTCAATTTATAGTGAGGAGTTCTCTTATTCTAAATTTTAATTGAATAACATTTATATTTTGATAATTTTTTCATTTAAAAATCTAATTTTCTTGCCTTTTGAGATGCAAGATTACTACTACTTATGTTTTTGTGTTCAACTTCTGCTAAGATTTTATTTTCAACTGGTAATATCACCAATTCACTTAATCTTCTTTGTGACATATTCTATCTTAAATATGATTTTATTAGCTTTAATTTTAAATAACTTTTTTCTGCAAATGCAACTGTATGATGTGTTGTTAGTTATAATTTATAAGCATTAATTAGTAAGAGCAAGATATTGTTAGTTAATATTTCTCCCTAATTGCATTAAAAAAATCTAGTCTTTTTCATAACTTATATGTTAATTAGACTATTTTCATTTATTTACATATTTAAAATTTTAATTCTAAAAATAAATCTAAATAATCAATATTATTATAAGAGTTTGAATTTGGTAAGGATGAGATGTAAATCAACATTTTATTTAAAATTCAATACATCTTACCACACCTAATAACATTTTAATAAATTTCCAATTTGGTTAGATTTATATATGGGTTTTTAGAATTAATTGGGTGTGATTGTGCTTATTTTTAAATCTATGATAAATAATATAACATATTGAGATTGGAGGAGTAAAATATGAATTTTACATCACGTACTTACAGAATCTCCAGGTATTGAATAATAAATTTTTTGAAAAAAAAAACTATTAGTTCTAATTTTAATTTTAATAGAGAGAGAAAGAAAGATTAAAATTTTAGTGAGATTGAAAATTTTTAAAAATAATTTTTATTCATTACAATTTTTGACTTTAATTAAATTTACTCTTTTTTTATTATTATATTTTATTTTAGTGGGCCAACTTTTCCATTTAGGCCCTTAGCCCTTTGCCTAAATGGCCGAAGTGACCCACCCGTGATAGAATACTAAAGAGACTTCAACCCCTAGTCTCTAAAAGATAGTTTCTTACTTGAAAAGATAGACTCTCTCGCGATCTATCTCAAACAAACATACACAAACATGGCCGATTCCGCTTCTGGGTCAGGGTGTAGCTGTTTTCGGCTTTTTGACTTCAGACAGAAGCAAAGCAACGACAATGAAAGCAAACATCTTTTACAGCAAAAAGCAGAACACAGTATGCAGGTTACAGGAGTATTGGCCGGGCTGAAGTGGAATACTTTTATGAAAAAGTTCAGCCGATTCGGTATTAACAAGAACAAGAAAGAGAAGAACAGGTTTCAGTATGATCCGCGGAGTTACGCGCTTAATTTTGATGACCGTTTTGATAACGACGAAGACGCTTCGGTTATTAGTTTTACGTCGAGGTTTGCTGCTCCTATGCGTGATCATGAAGAACAGCGGAGAACCGAGTCAGGACAGTGAGATAGATTTTGTATGGAAAATTATACGAATTCTTTCTGGGTATCTGGGATGGTTCCTTGTTCATTACAACAATGAAAGCACATTCTTTTGCCCCAAAAATAGAACACAGAGAGACATGGTGGCTGAATATACTGAATCAGTTTACAGAAGTTTCGGCTGGCCGGCGCAAGTGGAGGACTTTTGTGAGAAAAAGGTCAGCGGATTTGTATCAGTGGTTTTGATAGTGAGGAAGATGCTTTGGTTGTTGATTTTACGGCATTGAGATTTATATCTGATACAATTCCTTGTTTATAATGATATTTCTATTTGGGTTAGTTTAATGTATTAATTGTATGCGACGATTTGAAGTGAGACCTTGATTAATTATTTTTTTTTTTTTTTCCTTTTTAGAGTCAAACATTTTATTAGTAATTATAAAATTTAATAGATAAAACAATACAATTAATACAACTTCATTTAACCGTAAAAATATCTAAACAAATACTAAACGATTATGATAGAAAACTTTGAAATTATATTTTTGATATCTATAAATATATTTTGATTAAAAGATTTATGGATAAATTTCATAAATAGTTCCTATTTTTTACACTATGTGTTTGTCTTTATCCTTCTTTTTTTTATACCATTGAATAGCATCACGAAGTAGGGGTGTTCACCAAACCGCACAAACCACATCAAAACTGCCCGCAAAATAGCATAACTGCATCATACCGCAAGTAATAGTGCACCGCACCGCACCACACTACAACGCATGTTGCAGTGCGGTTTGCAGTTTTATAATAAGAAAACCACACAAATTGCACCGCACCCTCTCTATATATTAATATATTTATTTATTTTTAATATTAAATATATTATTAATAGTTTAATAACCCTAGTTTTCAAAAAAAAAAAAAAAATTAATAACCCTAGCAAATGTTGACTAGAAAAACCAACCCAAAAAAAAAAAAAAAAAAAAACTAGCTCAATAATTTAAAACTAGGCCCAAAAAAAGGAAAAAATTAGTTTTGGGCTAAGTAGGAAAAATCCAAAATTTGAAAAATATACCGATTTCAAACCACATCTTATACATAGTATCGCACATGTGACCGCAAAAATGAGGTATGGTGCGGTTATAGTTTTGGCTAAACTCTAAACCGCAAAAAACCGCATCACACCGCACATGTAACTATAAAAACAAGATGCGGTGCAATTATGGTTTTAGTTAAATCGCACCGTAAATACAATACTAAAAATAACCCAAAATCACACCGCACTGCATTGCACCGCGAACACCCCTATCATGAAGCATAGGAGACCAAAAGTGATGGTTTGGCATCCTAGTGGCCTGATCAGCTATATAGCACACTTGACCAAGGACCAAGTTAGATACAAAAATCAGCCTACATGAAAGTCCACTCTGTAGCAAGGACAGGAGGTCTGAAACCATAGTCTGTTTCTGCCAGTGAGGAGCTCTTTCTAGATTAGTGACCTGGACTAATCTTCTGCTGTTACATAAAATCAAAATCCGCTGATAACCAATGTTCCTGGCCTTTGTAATTGCTTCCATCAATGCTTCCTGATGAGTTGCACCCGAGGCAGTTTTAGCAGCACAACTGACAGCACATGTGAAGATAATGTTTCCCTGCAAATTTCTGGCTTCACATGCATAAGCACACCTATTTGCCTTTTTCCTCTTTATCCCTGCAATCTTGATGAGAATCTGCCAACGCGTCTTTATTCTTTCAATGCCATGTCAAACGCAACAAAATTTACTTGCAACTTCAACGGTCAACTCATATTTAAAATAAAATAAAATTTCTTTAAAAAAAAAACTCCAAATTTGAAGAGATAGGAAAGTGTTGTTTTGTTACATAGCAGGTATTCCTTTTCTTTACGAGTTCCTTTAATTACACATGACATCAACATGGATCCATTAGTCTTGCAAGAGTTCCAAGCTCCCTTGGCCTTAAGCACTAGTATTAGGTGTGCTAAATGCCAAATATTTGATATTTAGCACATCAAACACGAAAAAAATATCACATGTTTTAAATTTTAAAACCTTTTGCATTGGTGAACAATACTGTTCTAAATTTGGAATGGTACTAATCACAATCACAAATAGTAAATTATTATTTTTTATCATACCTTCTCTCCTCTATCTTATTGTTCACAATTTGTAAAATTTTTATTGTTTTGAATTGGGATGAGTTTTAAGTAAATATTATTTTAATGTGTTGTATATATTATTTTAATGTGTTGTATATATTATTTTAATGTATTGAATTGAATAATAGAACATGTGATGTTTGGTGTTATTTTAATAACATACTAAAATAATAAAGTAGGCTTTTTGACGTGTTAAAATGACATATACTTTTGCAACGGTTGATGCTGATGCTCTTACTTTTGATGAATCCAAACTAATGTAGAATCACTCCTTTTTGCCCTCCAATCCACTGCTCCTGATTTTCTTCCCATGGCTTGATGGCTACTTGCTTCCCTTTTGCCTTTAGTGAGCTTAATTGGTTCACCTTGTGAGAGAAGAATTGACCGATCGACCGCTTTGAACTTGATGCTTGTTTCAAATACAAGCTTTGGCTGAGTTCTCTTTGAATTGCTTCGGCTCTCAACATGGAAATTTCTGCAACTCTGCCATACATTTTACCGTTGGATTTTTGTTGAACTCACTTCTTTGCTTCTCATGTGTTAACACAGCCTTTCACGTGGGGCTGTGTGTGGCTTTGAGCCAGGCCTCATGGGCTGGGCTTGTGTCTCTTCTTTCTTATTTTCTTTCCCTCTGTGTATTGGCCTAATTAGTTTTATAACCACACAGACAGCCAATAGTAAAGTCATTCCCCTAACTCAAATTTTTGGCTCCGTTCTTGGTTAGTGCTTTGTTTTTCTGATGCTTTAAAGAGGCAAGATTGGGTTTTTTGAGTCTTCCTAGTCACATTTGTATAAGCTCGATCATTCACAAAAAGAGCATGGTGTTAAGCCTTTTTTTGGCAGAGTGGGATTTTGTGTTAATGTGTTATAAGCTTTGCTCCACCATTTTTCGTGCAGCAATAAGAGAGTTTGGCTCTGTTACTCCTGAGCCGTATTTTGAAAAGTGGAGAGAGCATTCTTGATTAAGCGCCCAGCCGAATGTTAAGTGCAAACTACAAACAAGTAAAGCATTCAACCAATAGATTTTTCTCACACAGCCAAGAGAGCATTTTTTTTAAGCATCCTAACCTTTCTCTCTCTGGATTTTGTTTCTAATCTCATGCCTTATTTTGCATCCCCATGGTAAAACAAAGATCATTAAAGAACCCATACCAAGTGCTTGATAGTAATACCCAGTATTTAGTCCACTCATCTTTCAATCCCAATGTGAGTATTTGGAGATTGAAACCACAGTCCAAATCTAGTAAGTTTCACTGCAGTCAATTCTTCGGGGGAGATTTCTTGGAGTTATTGGAAGAGATCATTTAATAAGGATAAAAATTCTAAAGGTTCTGAGATAGCTGCGGTAGGAAATTGCTGCGGCAGGAAGACAAGCCAAACATTTGCAAAGAAGTTTTTATTTGATTTTCAACTTTGTAAGTGACAGACTTAGGATTTCGAGTTAGGAGGGCAGAGTATAAGTAAAATAAAAATTATGAAATTTCAAATAAGCATCTATTTAATATTAACTAGCCTTTATCATATGTGCTTCACGTGTGCGATGAGATTTTTTATTTTTTGGGTTTACACGTAGGTGGGAAAAAAACAAGTTATTGATAAAAAAATGGTATGTTTGTAAAAAAAAAGTTTTTTTTTTTTTTGAAAGAAAAAGTTGTATTAGTACTTGACAATTAATGTGAGAGAGAAATGTGGAAGTGGGAGAAAAAACTTTTTTTTTTTTTTTTTTTAATTTAGCTAAAAATTAGGAGTTTTTAAATTACTAATTTTATATGTCTAACCCTATGATTTAAGCCTTAGAAACGGATGAATTTGAGAGTATTTTGGATACCTAAATTGAGAATCCCAAACAGGAAAAAATCCTTTAAATAGTAGTATAGATAAACTATCAATGAAGACAAATACACAAAATCATTGTTTCATAATACATTATAACGCAATCATTTACTAACAAAGACAAAGAAATGAAACACCATTGTTTCTTACTACATTAGAGCATTTGCATAAGTTCATTCAAAATTTTGTGTCTATTTTAGCATAATAACTTAATAGTCTACTTTAATTTTATTTTATTTATATACTTACTTTTCAAAATAGCTCACATTAGATTATTTATTTTATACTACATTTCATCATTGTACTATTTTCTTATTGATTTGTTATTATTATCGCAAATTATTACTCTCTTAGTCAACCAAAAATCATTGCCCTCAATTCAAATAATTTCTAGAACATTCATTTGCATAACTACAATAATTTTGTAAATTTTTTCAATTAATCTCAAAATACACTCACATCAGTCTATGTGTCATTGTACAAAAATATATTTGTACTATAGTAATTGTGTAAATTTGCAAAAATACATTTGTCCTAAAGTAATTGTGTAAATTTACATAGTTGTAGTAGCACAAATGTATTTTTGCACAATAATAAACAGATTGAAGTGAGTGTATTTTGAGGTTGCCAAATACTATTGCAATAAAATCAATGTAATATTGTAAGATAAGGACCTAAATTTTTTGAAATAAGGAGTTCAAATATAAAATTGTAATATATATATATATATATATATATATTCCCCCCCCCCCCCACCCCCTTCCTAAGACTGGGGGCCCGAGCCCCCTTGGTCCCCACCTAGTTCCATCCCATTTGTAATCAAATCACTATCTTGTATTCTTTTCTGCTTTATTTGATTTGGTATGTTTATATTAATAAGTTGGGTTAATGTTTAAGAGTCAAACTTAAATAAAGTAACAAGTCAAAAAAACAAAGTTTCATTTTTGACTTCTAATTATTTATCCGATTATAATAATCAACAAACAACATTAAAATGCACAACCCCAACAGTTGTTTCTCACTCTCTCTTGCATTTTCTCTCTAGGATTCCTTCTTATGGCCATTGAGAAATCTATTTGGCAAATTATTACTTTGATTTGGCTTTTTGAAGATTGGTCTATGTCCCCCACAAAAGCTTTAAAAGACTAAATTTTATTGAAAATTTTTCAGGAAAAGAAAGTTGTAAAGAGAGAAAGGCTGGTTAAGCCATAAGGAGAAAGAGAGGATTATGGAGAAAAAGACCGAAAAAATATTATTAAAAAAAACACTTGAAAAGTAGAGTTTATTGATGCCTATAAGGAAGATACAGAGTTTATCAATATTACAAAAGACTTGGATCAACCCAACTATGATGTAATGGCATTCGGATTGTCATTTTTGCAACAACATAAACAAAATCAAGAACACATTTGGGGGCAACTAACAGATTACAAACAAGTCTACTTTGATACAAAATTTCCATATTAGCAATCAAGGATCTCTCATGCCAAGCTAGATTCTTAAACCTGTGTAAAAGTTGGACCAGATTCTTGTTGTTGGTCAAAAGCAGAATCCTATGAAATCTGTAGTTTTTGGCTGTGATGACTGCTTCCATCAAAGCCTCCTATATAGCCCCATTTGTTGAATTTGCATTGCTGCTAGCTACACCATACAATTTGATAACTCCATGTAGATCCTTAGCTTCATAAGCCCAAACACTTCTATTATACTTCTAACCCCTACTACCTTGATTAGCAGCTGCCAATGTCCTGCAGCTATGTTGTGTTCAACTCCTGATCTGATGCATCTGCTGTTTGAACTATAGTTGATGGAGTAGGCTTCCTTCTACCTACAATACAAACTTTGAGCTGTGAGGAAAACTTCCAAGGGATTTGGTTGTATTTCCTCATGAACCACCCTATTCCTATGGTACCAAATGGTCCACAAAGTGATGAATATGTTCTACATATACTCCATAAAGATCTCATCATTTAAGTTATGAGACACAATTAACTCCCTTAACCATTGCTGCACAGAGATACCAATAAGATCAGAAATGTGAACAGCTAATGGTGATCCATGCCAACAAGCTCTGGCAAAAGGGCAAAGAAGGAACAGATGGGTAGTGGATTCTTCTTCACAGTTGCAAAAGGGGCAAAGACCATTATCAATGATTCCCCTATTTCTTAAAAGTTTTCTGGTGGGAAGACCCTCCTGTAAGAGCTTCCAAACAAAAATATACATATTTTTTGTGGTGTTTTCATCTTCCATATTAGCTTCCAAACTCTGTTATTAGCATGGGATTGACTGTGATGTTCATTGGAAAGTGTCAAATAGTCCTCAAGCAGAATTCTATATGTTGTTTTAACTTCAAACTCTCCACTGCTTGAGTGCTTCCATAACAACTTATCACCAGCAGAACTAATCCTAGGCAGGGGAATTTGTAAAATCTCCTTACAGAGAGGAAAAGGATAAACATCCCTTACTAAATCAGCTTTCCACTTATGAGATTGTTGATTTATAAGGTCTGCAACTGTACTAGAAGTCAGACTGGGATGATTAAGATTATGAGGTTGACCCCTAAACCAATCTTGATCTCTAAGAGGGATATTGTTTCCTTTGCCAACCCACCATCTCCCTTCCCTAAGCTTGGGATTGTCAAACTTGATTATATTCCTCCAAACCCATAACTAGTGTGGTTTAGGAGAACAATCCTGGATGGACCCCCTAGAAAAATACTTAGCCTTGAAAGTCCTTGCAACCAAGGAAGTTGGATTTTGACTTATTCTCCAATATTGCTTAGCCAACATAGCTTGGTTCATAAGAATGAATTTTTTAAGACCTAACCCTCCCCAAGACTTAGGATAGCAGATTTTGTTCCAATGAAGCAACTGCAACTTCCTAACCCCAAGATCATGACCCCACCAAAAATCATTGACTATGGAGTCCATCTTTTTGCAGATTGTTTCAGGAACTTTGAAAAAAGAAAAAGTATATAAATTAAGGGTTTGAAGAACAGAAGCTATAAGTGTGGTCCTTCCAGCTTGAGAAAGAAGATTTTCTTTCCACCCTTGTAACTTAGATTGAAGCTTATCCACTAGAAACTGAAAATCAGCCACTCTATTGCCCCTTAGCTTAAAATTCTGGCCTAGGTATTTGCTAGGATTTTGCACCAAGTTCACATTAATCATTCTAGCCAGGCATTCTTGCTCTTCATTAGACATGTTTGGAGAGCAAAACAAATCGGACTTCTCATAGTTAATGCACTGACCAGATAAGTTACAATGCCAATCCAAAATACCCTTTAGGTTTGCTAAAGATTTACAATCATTTTTGAAGAAAAACAAGGAATCATCAACAAACAGCAGATGAGTAATTCTCTGAAAAAATTTGGCAACATTTTTTATAGTAGTTGAAATAGTAAGTTTTTATTAGTTCTCATTTTGGTTTATCATTAACATCACTTTTTTTATCTACCACTAACAATCTGTCATAACAGTTAAGTGGGCCAATGGAAGGAAAAAATAATTAGCTGTTGTATTTAACAAGTAAGTTGCTCGTGAGATACATGGATAATGTTGTAATGTTTTATATAAGATAGTTTTGGAAAATATTGTGCATATATAATAGTATTGTAGGGACACGATTCTCAAACGGCCCAATAATGACGTTGGGCTCGCGCGTGAAGGATCCCTTACAATAAGATTTGTAGAGTGTGGGCTTGAAAGGCTAGCGTTTGATCACTGGGCGTTGGTCCAAACCGAACTTTAGGGAAACTCGGATAAGAAAAGGCTTCAGCCTGGATATCCAAGCCCTACAACTTTGTAACTTGGGGGATTGGACTCCTCGGATCATGTCCGAGGAGCACTAATGTCTTTCTCCGGTTACCCGGCGGTGGGTTTCTCGTGGTAGTGTACATGTATTGTCCGGTCATTCTCGTCCCTGGAGTTTTTTCCAGGAAGTGAGATGGGATCCCCTTCTAATTAGTTTACCTTTCCTTTTATACTAGCCTACGTTTGCTGTCCCTCGTCCACGTGTAGGGTCAACTTTTCCAGGACTGATACTTGTCCCGTCAATCTAATCCCAGAATTGTTGGGGATGGTTAATAAAGCCTAAAAATCAGGTTCTGTTAGGTGCAGAGTCTTATCAATGAAGGGTATTAAGGACAACTTCCCTGAGATATTTTCTGATCTTTAGAGTTTGCCCGTATGCCACTTTCATCAATGAGACTTTGGGTCTGCCGAGGACCAAGCTGTCCTCGGCTGTATCCCCGGGCCATTTTGAGCTTCTTATCTTTAAGCTTGGGCCATGGCCTTCTTCAGCTCGGGCCTGTGGACTCCCCATAAGCGAGCGGGCCGGGCCCATAAATTATTGGGCCCTACAATAGCCCCTCAAAACCCTGCTGTCCAACATCTTAGTTGGAAAGGTGGGTTTTGGTAATACCGAGCCTTTATTGTGGCTCATTCAATTCAGCCCTTGAATGACGTTGGCGATTCTTCACCTCCCTAGGGAATGCGCCGGTCTACAAGACGTTTCCCTCAATTTATGCGTGATGCGTTTATGCCGTTTGGTTATCCGAAGCATGCCTTTAATATCTTCCTTTTACGAGACCTCCCAGATTCAACGGTTTTTGATAGCATGGGGGAATGAAACGGGTGTATTGATGTTTGCAGATCTCCTTGGAGATCTGCACACATTAAGTAATCTCCTCTTCGTCCCCTATATAAAGAGAAGAAACAAGAGTTGTTTCTCCCACAGATGAATCCCTTTAATCCCCACAAAATTTGAAACCCTTAGATTCCTTCCGGAGTTTATTCTTGCTCTTCGGTTACATCTCAGCCTGAAATACACTCACCGTAGTATTAAGCAATGAAGGAACCATTCCCTTCCCAGAAACACTATGTTCTAGCGAAGCTCAAAATGGCTCGATCAAGGCAAAGATGGCGGAGACTCAAGATTTGTCCCGCCGTCCTTTTAGCCAAAATCCGAAGTAGGAGCTCGTCACGTCACACTTTCGGCGTGACTGAGCCGAGGAAGCACATCATCAGTACCACCCGCTCTTTCACGAGCATATCTAACATGGCGCCAGCGTGTTAGGAGTCAGGATTGGGGCAGGGTCTAAGTGCCCCTGCTTCTTCCTCTCTTCGTTCACTAGCGCCCCCCTTTGCCTCTCTTTCTTCTTCTCTTCACCACCAGATCCATCCTGGTGCTTTTCCTTTTCCCTCTTTTGCTCCTTTCTCTTTCTTTTCATCTCTTCTCTCTTCTTCTCCTCCTTCCTACTCATGTCCTCCATCTTCTTCATTCATCTCCTCCATCTTCTGCTCATGTCCTCCATCTTCTTCCATGTGTTCCAATTCTTCTTCCTTCTCCTTCATCTTTTTCTAAAGAAGGTTCTTCTCCTGATATGAGCAGTGCTGAGGCAGAGATTGGAGAGACTTTGAAGGCGAGTTTAAAAGACACCTGACTATTTACTGTTCTGTATTGCAGATGCTATTGTTGCTTTTAGCAATTCATTTTTTGTATAGGCTTGTTTAAGCCCTTCTTTGTACGTTGTAATAATTTTTCATATTAATAAAAGTTATTGTTATTCTACTTCGCATGTTCTGTCTATATGTTTTAATAAATTTGCAAGCACTGCTCGGCACAATAGTATAGCATTTGAATTAGTGACAACTAAGGCCAAAATACTTTGCTAATAAAAAGATGTCACCATAACTTTAACAGAATTACTTGACATAGCAATGCCGACCAGGGAGGGACGACACTTACCTCAAAATTAGCCAAAATGAGGACTGAGTATTCGATACGGTGTAAGAAGTAACTATCCGAGGACATGTCATTCGCAAAACGAACAGTTTCCTTAGGCTATTGAATAAGGGGTCATTTTGCCATCTTAACATACTGGCCTTAACATTTTACAGTATTCGGGTCAAGGACTTTCCCGTCTGAGTAGTTGGCGTTCCTATAGGCCTGAGTCCGAGAGCCATGCAAGGCCCAGGTTCTGTCCAAAACTTTTTTCAGTACTTGGTTTCCCCATAAGCTTGAGTCCAAGGACCATGCAATGCCTTGGTTCTGTCCAAAACTTTGTAGAGTACTTGGTTTCCCCATAGGCTTGAGTCCGAGGACCATGCAATGCCTTGGTTCTGTCCA
This sequence comes from Quercus robur, assembly GCF_932294415.1. Classification (NCBI taxonomy): domain Eukaryota; kingdom Viridiplantae; phylum Streptophyta; class Magnoliopsida; order Fagales; family Fagaceae; genus Quercus; species Quercus robur. The sequence goes on from NC_065535.1 coordinate 85,854,928, forward strand.
AAACTTTGTAGAGTACTTGGTTTCCTCATAGGCTTGAGTCCGAGGACCATGCAATGCCTTGGTTCTGTCCAAAACTTTGTAGAGTACTTGGTTTCCCCATAGGCTTGAGTCCGAGGACCATGCAATGCCTTGGTTCTGTCCAAAACTTTGTAGAGTACTTGGTTTCCCCATAGGCTTGAGTCCGAGGACCATGCAATGCCTTGGTTCTGTCCAAAACTTTGTAGAGTACTTGGTTTCCCCATAGGCTTGAGTCCGAGGACCATGCAATGCCTTGGTTCTGTCCAAAACCTTTCGAGTTCAATTTCTCCATTTCTTCAGGTATATCACGAGGCGCCGAGCAGGAGGTTGCCCTCGGCAGCGGCTATTCCTCGGCGTGGGCCATAGTCCCTGGGCCCTTATGCAGAACGGGCCTGGGCCGCGAATTCACTAGGCCCACGAATTAAGAGGTATTTATGCAATCTTTGGCCACGCGGTACTTTCTGATGTCCCAGTGTTCGAGGTGCGCCTTTACGAGGCTCCTTTAATCTTGTGGTTGCAGTTGACGTTGGAAGTTGGGTCAGAGCCATTTTGTCGGTAGCGTTCCTTGGGACGCTGCGTGAGTTGACTGCCACCACCTTGTCTTTTCAAATAAATAGGAGGGAGAGAGAGTTGCTTTATATACACACAGCTCCTTCAGTTTCCTCCCAAATCACAACTCCTATATTCAGTGCTGTCCTCCCTTAACATAACATGTTTGAGGCGAAGGTTGGGAAGGAAGAACTCTCTCCGCCACAGAAGCGCCGTGTCCTCGTGAGACTCAAAATAGTAAGGTATGGGCGCAGGAAGCATAAGTTCAGGGGAATACTCCATTTCGACCGAGGGGAAATGGTGTTTCTCCCCCTTTTAGTCAAAATCCGAAGCAGGTTCTGTTCATGCCAGAATCTTGGCGTGTCAGAAGAAAGATTCTTCGCCATCAGTGTCTCTGCCTTGTGGCAGGCAAATATTTAGAGAAAGCCCCTCAACTTCCGGCTCCCTGCACCTTTCCTTCAGCGGTGTCAGGCTCAAGTTGGGTTCTCTCTGCACTCTAGAGCTTCGAGGTTGCGGGCCCCAGGCTGGGTTCTTTTGCTGCCTGAGTTATGGGCATGTAAAAGCACTGAGGAAGAATGAGGTCTTGAAGCAGTAGCCAACCTCTTTTCTATGCCACCTCCTCGGCTTTGTTTTATATACTTTTTCTTGTATCTTCCTATTCAGTTGCGTAGTGAGCTCTGACATAAGCTGATTCCAGCTTTTCATTGTACGCTGTACTATTTCTTTGTTTTAGTAAAAATAGAAATCTATTTACATGTTTTGAGTACTGATCTTTTGGCAACACTACTTTGTGAATGGGTGTGCTCCATGGGTGTGTTTCTTCAAGAATATTTAGAGCAAGATACCTTGAAACATAATCTAACTAACTCTAATTTTCCAATACTACCAGGCATTATATTGATAATTCATAGTAAATTAAACTTAGGAAACTAACCGGGGTAACAGTTGAATATTCTGTGATAAGCGCGTGAATACCGTCTAAGACTGATAATCTCTAAATAATCCATGCGAGCAGTCGACTGGGAAGTAGGGAACTTCGATTGGGTTTTTGTGTACTTGGTTTCCCCATAGGCTTGAGTCCGAGGACCATGCAAGTCCTAGGTTCTGTCCAAAACTTATGGTTTTTCTTTTACGTACTTGGTTTCCCCATAGGCTTGAGTCCAAGGACCATGCAGGGCCTAGGTTCTGTCCAAAACTTGTAAGATGTCTTTTTTGTACTTGGTTTCCCCATAGGCTTGGGTCCGAGGACCATCCAAGGCCTTGGTTCTGTCCAAAACTTGCAAGATTTCTTTTTTTTTGTACTTGGTTTCCCCATAGGCTTGGGTCCGAGGACCATACAAGGCCTTGGTTCTGTCCAAAACTTGTAAGATTTCTTTTTCGTACTTGGTTTCCCCATAGGCTTGGGTCCGAGGACCATACAAGGCCTTGGTTCTGTCCATAGGCTTGTAAGATTTCTTTTTTGTACTTGGTTTCCCCATAGGCTTGGGTCCGAGGACCATACAAGGCCTTGGTTCTGTCCAAAACTTGTAAGATTTTTTTTTTGTACTTGGTTTCCCCATAGGCTTGGGTCCGAGGACCATACAAGGCCTTGGTTCTGTCCAAAACTTGTAAGATTTCTTTTTTGTACTTGGTTTCCCCATAGGCTTGGGTCCGAGGACCATACAAGGCCTTGGTTCTGTCCAAAACTTGTAAGATTTCTTTTTTTTAAGTAATTTTTTCTCTATACTTATTTATTTTTCGAAGGTTAACCCTTAGGCCAGGGAGGGGAGAGTTGGCTTGAGGCCGGAAGCCCCTAGAGCTGCCCACGCCGTTAGCAGTGCAAGGCGTAGCCCCTAGCAGAAGCTTATGTCAGAGCAACAACTGCTCGTCGCCGGAGATGGGAAAAACTCGCGAATCTCTGCTTGCTAGAGAGCTGACTCATGCGCCACCCGTGCCAACGCGCAAGCCTTCCCACAGACGGCGCCAATTGTAGGGACACGATTCTCAAACGGCCCAACAATGACGTTGGGCTCGCGCGTGAAGGATCCCTGACAATAAGATTTGTAGAGTGTGGGCTTGAAAGGCTAGCGTTTGATCACTGGGCGTTGGTCCAAACCGGACTTTAGGGAAACTCGGATAAGAAAAGGCTTCAGCCTGGATATCCAAGCCCTACAACTTTGTAACTTGGGGGATTGGACTCCTCGGATCATGTCCGAGGAGCACTAATGTCTTTCTCCGGTTACCCGGCGGTGGGTTTCTCGTGGTGGTGTACATGTATTGTCCGGTCATTCTCGTCCCTGGAGTTTTTTCCAGGAAGTGAGATGGGATCCCCTTCTAATTAGTTTACCTTTCCTTTTATACTAGCCTACGTTTGCTGTCCCTCGTCCACGTGTAGGGTCAACTTTTCCAGGACTGATACTTGTCCCGTCAATCTAATCCCAGAATTGTTGGGGATGGTTAATAAAGCCTAAAAATTAGGTTCTGTTAGGTGCAGAGTCTTATCAATGAAGGGTATTAAGGACAACTTCCCTGAGATATTTTCTGATCTTTAGAGTTTGCCCGTATGCCACTTTCATCAATGAGACTTTGGGTCTGCCGAGGACCAAGCTGTCCTCGGCTGTATCCCCGGGCCATTTTGAGCTTCTTATCTTTAAGCTTGGGCCATGGCCTTCTTCAGCTCGGGCCTGTGGACTCCCCATAAGCAAGCGGGTCGGGCCCATAAATTATTGGGCCCCACAAGTATAATTGTTATAAAACTTTGTTAGTAATGGATTCATCATAAGAAGTAACAATTATAAATTGTACACACAAAACCATTATAATTATTCAGTTCAAGGAATGAGGGGAAAAAAAAAACTTTGGAGGAATATTATAGAATAAAATTTGATATAGAATGTGTTTCTCACTTTCTCCTTATTTCTAAAGCAAAATACACATCTCAAACACTCACAATCAATTACAACCTTTACAAAATCCATAAGTCCACAACATCCAACCTTAACATCAAAATTGTAATTGCCTTGTCACTTAATATATATAAAATGAAAGCCCACTTCCCTGGTTGTAGCCAACTCATATGGGTTAAGATTAAACGGGACAGCAGTGATATAGTTAGGTAGGCTTCATCGAAAGATTGAAGATAAATGATATTATTTTTTGTCTGTGTATATTTGACATATGATGACATAATGGCTACGTGCAGAGATATATATATATATATATATAAAGGAGTAGAAGTGCAAGAATTGAAAATTATAAATTGAAATGCTAAGAGTTTTGTGTTTATGTATGAGGGAAGAAAAGTATTGAAACATTGTACCAAAAGAAACAAATAATACTCATTTTTTAATTTAAAAAGTTTTGAAATATTGAACCAAATAAAACAAAAAAGTCAATATATAATTTGTTCTTATCTTTGATATGGCACTTGAGAATATTCCATCTCTTTTTGGAAAGAATGTGTCACTTAGCAAAACCTCATGTTTTCCTATATGAGATCTTTGCTTATATATATATATATATATATATATATACATATACACCTTGGCTACTGCACGCCTTGGCCTTGGAAGCATATCCATGGCTACCTACCCATGGGGACTACCTTGGCCTTACCTGTTGCATGCCTTGGCCTTGGCAGCATGCCCATGGGGGGCTGCCTTGGCCTTGGTTGCCTACCCATATATATATATATATATATATACATATATATATGGGTTAGGTTCAAGGTACACTTGATGTAATTTTAAGTAATGTTACACTGCTCAATATTTGTTAATTAGATGTGAATTTTGATAAATCCACCGCTGGATTACATTATCTTCGTATATTCTTCATACTTACAAAATTTAAAGATAATCAAAGATCAATAGCCATGTCATCAGTTAATTATTTAAATTTAAATTTTTGTAGTTTAAAATAATACATAAAAGATGATTTATGGATTGAATGGTAAATTACATCCGATTGGCATGAAAATTAGCGTGCATGTTAAGAACATATAGAATATGTAATTCAACGGTTGGATTTTAAAAATATGAATTGAATAACAAATTATTAGGTGGTGTAAAATTGCTTAGAGTTACACTAGGTGTAACTTGAACTCAACCTTTTATATATATATATATATATAAGGGAAAAAAAAGTATTGAAACATTGAACCAAATAAAACAAAAAGCTAATATTCAATTTGTTCTTATCTTTGATATGGTACTTGAGAATATTCCAATTCTCTTTGGAAAGAATGCACCTTTATATATATATATATATATATATATATATATAAGGTTGGGTTCAAGTTACATCTAGTATAACTCAAAGCAATGTTACACCACCCAATAACTTGTTATAAAATTCATATTTCAAAAATCTCATTGTTGAATTACATGTTCTATATGTTCTTAATAATCATGTCAGTTTTCATGTCAATTGGATGTTATTTACCATTTGATCCATAAGCTCATCTTTTATGCATTATTTTAAATTACAAAAACTTGAATTTAAAAAATTGATTGATGACATGACTATTAATTTTTTATTATCTCGAAATTTTGCAAACATGGAGAATATATGAAGATAATGTAATCTAACGGTAGATTTGTCAATATTCGGATCCAATTAAAAAATATTGAATGGTATAACTCTAAGCAATGTTACACCAGGTGTAACTCTAAGCAATATTACACCACTCAATATTTTTTAATTGGATGCAATTTTAATAAATCTACCGTTAGATTACATTATCTTTATATATTCTTCATACTTACAAAATTTCGAGGTGATCAAAGATTAATAGTTATGTCATCAATCAATTGTTAAAATTTAAATTTTTGTAGTTTAAAATAATACATAAAATATGAATTTATAGATCAAATGGTAAATAGCATCTAATTGATATGAAAATTGGCATGCATGTTAAGAATATATAGAACATGTAATTCAACGGTTGGATCTTCAAAATATTAATTTAATAACAAGTTATTGGGTGGTGTGTTTCTCCAAAAAAAAAAAGTTATTGGGTAGTGTAACATTGTTTAGAGTTACACCAGGTGTAACTTGAACCCAACTCATATATATATATATATTTATATATATATATATACAAAGGTGCATTCTTTCCAAATATATATATATATATATATATATTGATTTGTGCCTAATGTTTAAATTGCAGTGACAATGTGATTAATCACTAATTTTTTAAAATCAATTCCATGTTTTTATACTTAGTATTCTCAAAAACTTTCTCCCCTCTACCGGGAATACAAATCCTCTTTATCTCATTTTGTATTTCACTTTATGTTCCACCAATCACAACTTTACATGTGTTTATTTTTTTTCATTTTAAATTTTAGCTATTTTATTAGGAAAGTTAAAAAAAAAATACAGGATAAGTTGTGATTAGTGGAACACAAAAAATGGTACAAATAATTTGTATTTTTTCCCCGTGTGTGATAAAATCCTTAGTATTTTCAACAACAAAAAAAAATTCCACGTTTTTATATTTCTATTTTTTTGAGTAAAACGTTTTTATATTTCTTAATTTGTTTAATTTTTGCATATAAACCAAGCGATGGTCTTGTCAAAGAATCATTAGCAGCATCCAAACACAGAAAACGTGTTTGTATGAAAAACGCGTACAAGTAAAACCCTTATTTCTTTGATATTTCCTTTCCTATTCCTTCTATACTTCCAATTTCTCCACAATAAAAAGGAATCTTCAGTTCCTACTTTCATCATCAAAAAGATCTCTCTCTCATACACACACATGGCTGCCCTTCATGAAAAACCATTAAAGGAGAATGAAGAAGGAGAAGATATGTATAACTATGATGAAGAAACCTGTTCCGCATCTGGGTGTGGCTGTTTTCGGCTTTTTGGGTTCAGACAGAGGCGAAGCAACGACAATGAAAGCAAATATCTTTTGCAGCAAAATGGAGAACACAGAGAGACATGGTGGAAGAATCATCTGAACAAGGTTAAGCAGGTTGCAGAGGTATTGGCCGGGCCCAAGTGGAAGACTTTCTTGAGAAAGTTCAGCAGATTTGGTATTAACAAGAACAAGAAAGAGAAGAACAGGTTTCAGTATGATCCAGAGAGTTATGCTCTTAATTTTGATCGAGGTCTTGATAGTGAGGATGATGCCTTGGTTCTTGATTTTACGTCCAAATTTGCTGCTCCAATTCATGATCATGAACAGCCACGAACTGGATCCGGAAAGTGATGATTTTGCGTGGAGATTTTTATTTTTATTTTTTTATGATTCACATCTCTTTGTACTTACTTTTTTCCATGTATAGAATATAATGTTCTTTCATAATAATCATTCATGAGTCTCTCTTTTATTGGAATTCAGTCTACGTAGAGAAATTTTGTGTGTTTGATATTGCCATCTTTCTATTCCGTAAAATCTCATACTACATATCTACAAATTTGCTAAAAACTAGAGACAGTTCCTTGTTGAAGATGTAATTATGCCGCACTTGTTGAAAAGGGAAAAGAAAAAGTTTATACCCATTGGGGAATAGACGTGCCTGCACAGCTGCACTAATCAGTTTTTTATAACTCAATAGTTGGGTGGGGAAGAGTAATGCATACAAAAAATTGTATACACACAAAAATTGAGATGGTACCATTTGAGTACACCACTTGTATCATTTTTATTTATCACTAATAGTGCCGGTTCTACCATATAAGCAATTGATATAGTCTCTTAAGGCCCTAAGTAGAAAAAAAGGCTCCCAAATTTTAACTAATATGATTATTTCTTTAATTAATTAAGCCCAAATATTAGCCAACAAATAAAATAATATATTTTTATCAAATGAAAAACAAGAAAAAGAAAGAGAGAAATGTTATGTCCACAATATTTTTTACAACATTTTTACAACAAATCTTAAATAATAAGTTGTTACAGGCAATAAGTGATGGCAAAAAAATAATTTCAGTCATGGGTTCAAATTAAAACCAGTAACAACTTAATATCTAAGATTTGTTCTGCAAAATATTGAAAATGTAGCAGTTCTCAAAAAATAAAAAATAAAGCAATACACACAAAATTCACAACATTTTTTATAATAGTTAAGTTGGCAATCTTTTACTAGTTCTCACATAGGTCCACCACTAATATCACTGTTTTATTTACCACTATCAATCTATCACATCAACAAGTGTAAATAATTTTATCAAAATTTTTTTTGTATTTATAGACTTTCTAAAAAATATTTCTACGTGGTTTATGTTAATTAGTAATATATTTGCCCCTAAAACAAGATATATAATTTAAATAATATTTTATTTTTTAAAATTTATATTTAAATATATAAAAAACCTCAATTTCAGATTTCACCTTAAGCCCCCAAATATATTAAGCCGCCTCTGATCGCTAATAATTTACCACATTAGCATTTTTACCTACCAACACCATTAGTAATCTGCCAAAATGTCAAATTTCTTTGACAAATTTGTTTTGTGAGTAGACTTTCTCAGGTGGGGAAATTTTAGAGTTAGGCGTGACTGCACCATCAATACTATTATGGTAAAATTTATAATAATGATAGATTGTAGAAAAAGAAGGAAGGTTGTTCAATGGATGAAATAATTTGGACTTTCTGTGAGTTTGAGTCAAGTTTGGTGGATAGCGTGTTCTTGTGTAACGTAATGTGTTCGAGGATTGAAGAGGGTTTCTACATTGTTCTGATTTGATGTTGATATGGACCGTGTGGCTTGAATTTTCCCAGCCCAAATCGGTCAAGCTTGACCGAATTCCAAATTTCTAATTGGCAGAGGAATTCTCCTTTGCCGACTGAGTATATAACACTATATTATACACACGTGTGTTATTATATGGGGCACAGTGTGTTCCAAACCTAGCAGGGGTAAGGCATATAGAGAAAATGAAAAATAGTATCTCCCCACCCCACCCCCCACCCCCCCCCCCCCCCCCCCCCCCCACCAAAAAAAAAAAATCCAATGAACACTTGCTTGTGTATTTGTTCTATTACTGATTGTCTAGAAAGCTTAAACTATTAGAAAATGGTAAATTTAATCACTTAATCATAATTCTAAGTGAGATCAAACTCCATTTCTCATAATTCTTACACTCTTGCTCATGTGTAAGATCAAACTCCCATTCTTTTTAATAGGTGAGGACCAACATGTAAGATTTTTTTAATATTTTAAATGGGAGATAGAGTGAAGACAGGAATCAAAATCAAGATCTCTTATTCTGATACCATGTTAAATTACCAATTGTACATACCTTTCTTTTTAATAGGTGAGGTCCAACAAGTGAGATTTTTTAATATTTTAAAAGAGATTTTTTTAATATTGTAAATGGGAAATAGAGCGAAGTCAGGGATCGAATTTAAGATCTTTTGTTCTAATACCATGTTAAATTAACAATTGACCCAAAAGCTTATATTATTAAGAAATTGTGAATTTAATCACTTAACCATAATTCTAATAGTATTTGAGGTGTTGAGCCATTTTTTGCAAAAAGGCATTTCGTGTTTCAAGCTTTGCTCTAGCATTTTTTTGGTGCAGCAATACAAGAGTTTGGTTCTCTTGCTCCTGAGCCGTAAATGAAAAGCAAAGAGAGCATATCTTAGATTAAGCCCTTAGCCGAATGTGAAGATCAAACAAGTAAAGAACCCAACCAATTGATCTTTCACAAAAATCCAAGAGAGCATTTTGTTAAGCTTCCTAACCTTTTCTCTCTATGGATTTTGTTCTGATCTTATGCCTTATTTTGCATCCCCATGATAGAATACCCATTGTTTTAGTCCACTCACCATTCAATCCCAAAGTGAGTTTTTGAGAGATTGAAACTACAGAGTCCATATCTAGTAAGTTTTACTTCAGTTAAACCTTCAAGAAAATTCCCTAGAAAAGTGCCAAAGCTTCAAGGAAATTCCTTAGAAAAGTGCCAAGGTTTGGCTTTTGGGAGTGAGGAGTTTGTGGGGGAGTTAATAAGGATTCTAGAGCTTCTAGGACTACTAGTCTTCTACGGTTGGAACACAAGTATGGCATGATTTTTTCACTTTGTAACCAATTATCACTTGTTATTTTTGCAATATATATATATATATATATATTTTTTTTTTTTTGGGTTGCTGAATTTGTTATTTTTGCTAGTTTAATCACTTAGGGGTCTTAAGCGTACATTTTTGAAAAATATTATCTTAATCAAGGACTTAAACCAAGGCGTGACATTGCAAACGTAATTAAATGTGATTTGAGAATGATTAAATAATTAATTGTAACTAAATGCATAATTAAATTAAATCGAAAAATAATAATAATCTATAAGACTAAATTGAGAAAAAAAAAAACTCAAAAACTATAAATAAACCTGCAATAACATGATAAAACAACTCAAATTGAGGAAAATTTAAAACTCAAAGGGGAGCTTACAAGGATAACCTCACAAATTCTCTTAACAACAGTTAACATATCATCAACATACGGTAGTAGAAAAATATAAGAATCATCATTAAGTACTCTAACATATACGTAGCAATCATACTCACAAAGGGTATAAAAAATCTGAATCACATAAGAATCAAATCTCTTGTACCACTATCTAGAAGATTGCTTAAGCCTATAGAGTGAATTCTTTAATCTGTAGACAAGATTTTGCGTAGGTTGCTTGAACCCCACTAGTTGTTCCATGAAGATCTCCGCGTCCAAATTCTCATGAAGGAATGTCATCCTTATATCCAGTTATTCCAATTCCAAATCTTGATGTGCTATTAAGGCCAACACCACCCTAATAGAAGTTTGCCTAGCCACAAGTAAGAAATAATATTAATAATAATTTATCATCGATGAATTGATAATTGGGGTAGGGGCTTTAAATTTGGGCATTTCTATTGAAAGTATCAAGAAGTGCCAATTGAACTACAAATTTTTTGGTGTGCCTGCACTAATTAGTGTTATCATTGTATATCTATTAATGATGTTGAAAATCGTCAGTAAGCCGCACAGTCCTTACGTGCTCAAGACAATACCTGCACAACACAGAACAAGAAGATCTTAGGAGAGTACCGGTGTGGTACTGGCCAAAGACCCCCCGAAGGTTAAGTTAGAAAACTTCTCATAACTCTAGAGTGCCAGAGTTGGGGTCAATTATGTGTACCTTCATTTGGGAGTGCTTTTGGAGTTTTTATAGTAATGTAGAACCGACTCCTGTTCCTTGGGTAGAAAGATCTTTCCTTATAGAGAGAATTTTAATAAATGTACGTATTTCGTGGGATTCTTCCCATATAGGGGTTCCTTGATGTAGAGTGCAAGATATTTCCATTTAAGATTCCTTGGAGTTTACATAAGTCATGTGGGTGCCATGTGGCCTTGACATTATTTGCCCTCGTGTCCATACACCAAGGATTCCTTCCGTCTAGGACTACCTCTCATGCGTTCTTTCCGTCCAGAACCTTGATTCATCGCCTTATATTATTTATTGTCGTCAAGTTCATGTATCCGTCATATTTGATTTTTATCCCTTTCAGCTGCCCCCTCACTCTATGGGTCCGTCACTTCCCTTTATAGATGGACCCATGGAGTGATGGTCTAACCCATCTTTTGAGGAATCGTACTTTGATTGACAGACTAGACTAGGGCCATAAATGCTGTAGGGGTACGTGGCATGTTTTTAGTGGTTGATCACTCAGAACAAAGCATCCCTTCGTCTTCCGCACCGTTCCCTCTATATATAAGCATACTCCTTTACCTTTCATTTTTACTTTCTTCAACAAATTGTCAACCAAAGTGCTACCGTCCACTTCACTAAATTGATGTACCTTCTACTTTGTGCAACCGTCCACTCCTAGATTGCTTTCTCCAACTGGTAAGTTTTTTTACCTTATGTTGAATTTCTTTGCTACTTATTTAAATTTTTGCACACCCGCCGTCTATGTAGACCATCAGAGTCTTAGGGTTTGTCCGTCACGTGTAGGTGAACAATCGTGTATCCACAAGGGAGCAGGCTATGATGAGGTGTTTTTGTCAATTCTTAACGACCTCGGCACCTCAAGTACTGAAAAGGAATCGTTAGCCACCTCTCCTTCCACAGGAGATGAGGACACGGATGTGGAGAGGTCAGAGGGAGATTCAAATGATGATGTAGATAATGGTGAACCCCCAATTCAGTCCATCGTAGGCCCCGATGGATTTAGGAAGTTCATTATGCTACCGTTGTGGACAATAAATAATTTCAATTCCTCTGTCAAACAAACACATTTCAACACGCTTAGGGAGAAGTACCAAATACCCATCAACATCCCAATGCATCTACCTCTGAAGCATGAAAAATGTTACTACAAGGGTATAAAAGACGTCGAGGTGTATGAGCAGCATCTGAAGGCGGGGCTTAGGTTCCCCTTAAGTGCTCTCCACCGTCGTCTGCTATAGTATCTTGGGCTAACCATCACCCAAATCTCTCTGAACGCCTAGAGAGTTTTTCTGGGTGCGGAAGTCCTGTATGGGGTTATGAGCGGGCACACAAGATGACGATGGAAGAGTTCTTCCATTGCTACCGTCCAGCTGAGATTACCCAATCAAAAGGCATGTACAGTTTTGTGCCAAGGAGTACATTGCTTAGGTTAGAGTGTAATACCCCGGACTTCAATAGAAACTGGAAAAGCCATTATTTCTTTATCCAAGGGGGCAATTTGATGTGTCACCCAAGTGACGAAAAGCACATGCCAGTAGACAAAACCTGGGGTATTATGCCCCCGTCTAGTATGTGTCTGTCTATATTAGGGTTTTTTATTCTATTGTGTTTACTTGATATTCTAACCATTACTTTTTTCAGCTAGGGACCGTCCTTAGGTTAGCCTTGAAGAGTGGAGTTTTTTGGAGAGGATCTTCACGACTACTAAGTTGTCGGAGAGGTCGTGGTCGAAGCTGGTAACTTAAAATACCCTTCACTGGTATTGTGACGGTCCAGAACCAATTGAGGCTACCCGTCGCTACGACGAACAAATACACATATGTGAGTCCGTCTCCTCATACTTGTTTTCTTTTTTGCTTTTTGGTAAATTACTCAACTCTTTTCACCCGTCCATCTTTATGCAGAAATGGAGGAGAGTAGAAGGAGAGCTTATATTAAGCAGCAGGCAACTACTAGGAAAAAATAGGAGGGGAGTTCCCACCTAAAGTGACGGGTCAGGCTAACCTGTCCTCAAAAAGAAAACCGTCCGAGAAGGTGGACCATCCACCTAAGAAACCCAAGGTGATGTCGGGGCCAATTGTTGGTGAGACTCCTAACACCAGCAAATTACCCCCCAAGCCTGGCAAGGGGAAGGGGTTGATGACAGGCGAGGTGCCCGCCACCAAGAAACCCCCTGTCCTCCTTCACGAGGACTCCCAATACGCATTTAAAAAGATTTCTTCTATCATCAGAGATGAAGATTATGAGAACCTGGGCAACCATGCCACGGAGGCTATCGGGGAGACAGGTCTCTTCAGCCTCGCTCAGGTATGTATCCGTCCATTTCTTTTTATCCGTCCACTGTGTTTTTTCTTTATACTAACATGTGTTTTTTTGATTTTTGTAGGGGGTGTTGATGTTGAAGGGTTTAATGGACCGCTGTACATCCCATGAGACGGTGATTAGCCATTTGAGGGAGAAAGTTGAAGCAAGAGACTCAGATCTTCGAGAGTTGACGACCTAGAAGGAGGTCCAGATTAACAAGCTGGACTACACAAGGAAGCTGTTGGAGGAGTCGGAGGCCAGCATTGAGGCATTGAAAGAAATACTCAAGGACAAGGAAATAGAGATCACGGAGGCAAAAAATCAACTTCGTCAGGCTAAGGAGGATGCGGTGCGAGAGTATCGTGACTCCGACGCCCTTCTGAAGGAGCTTGGTGGCTCCTTCGCTGATGGTTTTAATGATTGTTTCCATCAGGTCAAAGCCTCATTCCCTGACCTAGATCTTTCACACGTTTCAATCGACGCCCAAGCTCAGACTCCAACCTAGCCCGTGTACTCCAAAGGAATTGACGAGCTCTTTGCTGATGATACCAATCCCGACCCTCAAGGTGACGGAGATACTGGTCAGGTTGAGCAAGAAAAATCTGTCGAGGTCGCCACCCGTCTTGAGGGGGATCAAGTCATGAAGGAGAAGAATAAAGAGACCTTTGCTGCTTAGTTATAGTTTTTCTTTATTACTTTTGCTCACTCGCAAGAAATGTATTTCTTCCGTTGACGCTTAATGTAAAACATTTGCTTCTTTGTGGGCTTCTATTTATTATCTCTATTTATCCGTCGCTTATGTTTGTTTATTTGCATAGTGCTTTCTGTTTCCAATTTCTGAACCATGTCTTTGTTCGTTCATGTGATTTCAAATTAGTCCAGGGAGTGGACTCGTCCATCTTATGGACTTGCTAATTTTAAATCACCTTCAAGGATGAACCTATCCTTTAATGGACTTGTAGTTTTAACTCAACGAGTGGTTGAACCCGTCCACCTTATGGACTTAATTTTTAAATCCCACTGAATCCGTCCACTTTTTGAACTAAATAATTTTTGAATCACCCTTTTGGATGAACCTATCCTCTTATGGACTGGTTACTTTAATTCAATGCGTGGTTGAATTCGTCCACCTTATGGACTTAATAATTTGAATCATCCTTTTAGATGAACCCGTCCTCTTATGGACTGGTTACTTTAATTCAATGCGTGGTTGAATTCGTTCACATTATGGACTTAATAATTTGAATCATCCTTTTAGATGAACCCGTCCTCTTATGGATTGGTTACTTTAATTCAAAACCGTCCACTTTTTGAACTAAATAATTTTTGAATCATCCTTTTGGATGAACCTGCCCTCTTATGGACTGGTTACTTTAATTCAATGTGTTGTTGAATCCGTCTACCTTATGGACTTAATAATTTTTTAATCATCCTTTTGGATGAACCTGTCCTCTTATGGACTGGTTACTTTAATTCAAATCCTTCCACTTTATGGACTTTAAATGTAGAAAATGTAGATAGCAAAAAAATAGGAAACTGCTGTTTGGGCTTAAAAATACTGTAAATAATAAAAATTAATTAAAAGGAAGTAAACTGAAAATAAGGAATGTTGTTTTTTGTGTCACTGTCTACTAGTAGTACTTTTTCAGGTGCTTAGTGTTTCATGGGTGATGCAACTTTTGCCCATCCAATGTCTCTAAGTGGTATGTTCCCTTCCTATGCCATGATGCAATCCTGTACGATCCTTCCCAGTTAGGTCCTAGCTTGCCCTGAGAGGCGTCTTTTGTAGCGCCCATCACCTTTCTTAAGACAAGATCTCCAACCTGGAAGTCCCTATGTCTGACCTTGGAGTTGTAGTACTTGGCCATGAGGTCTTGGTATCATGCTAACCTCTGCTTAGCCGTTGCTTTGACCTCGTCCACCAGATCAAGCTGCAAGCGTAGTGCTTTGTCATTTTTTTCTCGTCATGATTTCCTATTCGGTAGCTGGTGAGCCCTACTTCGGTTGGAATGACGGCATCGCTTCCATATGCTAGTCAAAACAGTATTTCTCCTGTAGGTGTCCTTATCGTCGTCCTGTACGCCCATAAGACGCTTGGCAATTCCTCCAGCCATATACCCCTGCCCCCTCAAGCCTGGTCTTAATGATCTTGAGCAAGGACCGATTCGTGACTTCATCCTGTCCGTTGGCTTGAGGGTGTGTAAGAGATGAGTAGTGATTCTTAATCCCAAGTTGTGAGCAAAAGACTCTAAATGCGTCGTTGTCAAACTGCTTCCCATTGTCTGAGACCAGCACTCTAGGTATTCCATACCTGCAGACAATGTTCCTCTATATGAAGCTTCGCACATTTTTCTCCGTGATTATGGCTAGTGCTTCTGCTTCCACCCATTTGGTGAAGTAGTCTATACCGACTACCAGGAATTTTAGCTGTCGAATTGCGGTTGGAAATGGATCTATGATGTCCAACCCCCATTGCACGAAAGGCCATGGGGCCGTCATCGGAGTGAGTTCTTTTGACAGTTGTCGAATGAGGTTGGCAAACCTCTAGCATTTGTCACACGCCTTAACATAAGCAGTGGCATCCGTCTGCATAGTAGGCAAATAGTATCCCGCCCGGATGAGTTTATGCACTAACGATCGTGACCCAAAATGGTTTCTGCAGACTCCTTTGTGGACTTCTTGCATTGCATAGTCTACCTCCTCCGGGATGAGACACCTCAAATATGGTTGAGAGAAGCCCTTTTTTTATAAAACGCCTTTAATTAGAATGAAGCGTGCTGCTCAAACCTTCAACTTCCTTGTAGCTTCCTTTCCATCAGGCAACTCGCCATTCTTCAAGTAAGAGATTATTAGTGTTGTCTAGTAGCTCATGGGACCTATTTCCTACATGTTGATGCTGTCTATTACTAGTGAGATTTGAACGAAGGATAGTACTCGATTAGGTATGAGCATGTGTTTCACTGAGGCAGCTTTAGCAAGACGGTCGGCGTGCTTGTTCTCCTCCCTTGGTATTTGAAAAAACTTCACTTCGAGGTTGTTAACTCAATCCTTTACTTGCTCAAGGTACTTTTTCATCCGTTCGTTCTTGCACTCATAGTCGTCGTTAACCTGGCTGATTACTACTTGGAATCGCAGTATACGACAATATCTGTAGCTCTTATCACTTTGGCGAGATCCAGCCCTGCTATCAAAGCTTTACACTCTGCCTCGTTATTGGTCGTAGGGAAATCAAGGCGGATCATGCATTCAATTTTGTCCCCTTCGGGATTATGGAATACCATGCTAGCTCTACCTGCTTGCTTGTTGGATGATCCATTCGTGTGGATGCTCCACTAGGGTGTCTTTTCTACCCCCTAATCTTTCGTGAGGGTGAATTCTGCAATGAAGTTAGCAATAACTTGTCCCTTTATAGCCGTTCGTGGTTGGTACTGTATGTTGAATTCACTCAACTCAATCACCCATAACGCCATCTGTCCAATAGCTTCAGAGCTGCTCATTGCCCTTTGAAGGGGTTTATTCGTTAGGACAATCATAGTATGTGCCTAGAATTATGGCTTAAGCTTTTGGGCCATAGTTACTAATGCAAAGACGAGCTTTTACATCAGGGGGTATCTCTCTTCTACTCCTCGGAATGCTCGGCTTGTGAAATACACTAGTTTCTGCACCCCATTCTCTTCTCTAACTAAGGTCGCACTGACAATGGCAAAGGAGACAGCTAGGTATAGGAACAATACTTCCCCTGGTTTTGACGGGCTTAGTAATTGTGGGGAAGAAAAATACATCTTCAAGTCTTCGAAAGCTTGCTGACATTCGACCGTCCACTCATATGATTTCTTCAATGTACGGAAGAAAGGTAGGCACTTATCTTTTGCTCTTGAGACAAACCTGTTTAGCGTAGTTACCTTACCATTCAAGCTCTGCACCTCCTTTATAGTCTTTGGTGGGGCTAACTCCATTGTGACCTGAATCTTATCCAGGTTGACCTTAATACCCCTTTGGGATACCATGAATCCCAGGAATTTTCCTACCGTCACCCCAAGCACACACTTGCTTGGGTTCAGTTTCATGTTATAAGATCGAAGGGTGTCAAAGGTCTCTTGGAGGTCGTCCAAGTGGTCATCCTTCCGTATACTTTTGACCAACATGTCGTCCACGTAAACTTCACATTCCTCCCAATTTGGTGTGTGAACATTTTGTTCATCGGCCTTTAATACATAGCACCTACGTTCTTAAGCCCAAATGACATTACTTTGTAACAGAAGAGGCCCCGAATAGTAACGAATGAAGTTTCCTCTTGGTCGGGCTCATCCAGCTTTATCTAGTTGTATCTAGAAAACGCGTCCATGAAACTTAGCAACTAGTGTCTTGCTGTTAAGTCTACCAAGATGTTAGTCATCGTGAGAGGATAGTTGTCCTAAGGGCAGGCCCTGTTTAGGTCCATGAAGTTCACACACATCTTCCATTTTCCGTTTGCTTTCTTGACCATCACCACGTTGGCCAACCAGTTAGGGTAGTACACTTCTCGTATGAAGTCTACTTCCTGTGATTTGTGAACCTCTTCCGCTATGGCCCTGTCGCGCTCCTGCACGAACACACGTTTTTTCTGGTGTATGGGAGGAGAAGAAGGCGATACGTTTAGCTTATGGACAATGACACATGGATCAATTCCAAGCATGTCCCCATGGCTCCAGGTGAACACATCCTAGTTTTCTCTTAGAAATGTCATCAGTGCTTGCTTGACTGGCGAGCTAGCCAGAGTGCTGATTCTGGTAATCCGTTCAGGGTTAGAGTCGTTAAGGAGAACTTCTTACAATCCTTCCACTAGTTTTGCCATTGTTCGCTACTCCTTTATACACATTGCCTGCAAATGATCGTCTATTTCTAGCATAGCAATATAGCATTCGTGCACCGCTACTTGATCTCCTCGTACCTCCCCAACTTTGTACTCTGTTGGGAACTTGATCATTAAATGGTAAGTTAAGGTTACGGCCTTCCATGAATTCAAAGTAGGACAACCTAATATGGCATTATAAGCGGATGAACAATCTACAACCAAGAACGTGATATCCTTGATGATCTGCTGTGGGTAATCTTTGACTGTTACGGACAAAGTAACAGCTCCTAGGGGGTGTACCCTTATTCCTCCAAACTCGACAAGCAGCGCATTAACAGGAACCAATCATTCTCTATCAATCCTCATCTGTTGGAACGCTGGGTAGTAGAGGATGTCGGTAGAACTCCCATTTTTCACAAGGACTTAATGGGTGTTGTAGTCCCCTATTCGAATGCTAACCACGAGCGCGTCATCGTGTGGGTGGTGGAGGCGCCTGGCATCTTCCTCTGTAAAGCCAATGACAGGGTTATCAATTCGTGCCATCTTCAGGACGAATCCCATTAACTGGACATTTTGAACCACCCGTAGGTAGGTTTTGCATGCCTTTTTGGACGAGCCAGATGCCATGGTTCCCCATACGATCATCCATATGTCTCCTAGTGGGGGTCTAGGATGCTCATTTTCTCTTTGGGTAAGTGGTTCCTGGAGTTGATCCGTCCTTTCCTTACCGACGAACCTTTGCAACTTCCCTTGCTTAATAAGAGTTTTTATCTATTGTTTCAAGTTATAGCAGTCAGACGTGTTATGATTGTGGTCACGGTGGAAATGACAGTACTTATCTCTGGTCCTTTTACTAAGGTCTCCCTTCAGCTTGCCTAGGAACGTCAGGGCTCCTTCGTCCTTGATCTGCACCAAAACCTAATCAATCGGGGTGTTTAGCGAAATGAAGCTTGCGAACCTTCCGGTGGGAGGCTTAGAGCGCCTTTCTTCCCTTTTGTCTCTTGTCCTCGCTATCTTTTGCCCCTTGTCCTATCGTGGTTCCTCCTGCCTTTCTCTCTTCCTAGGCTTCTCTTCGTGAGCCATCAGTGCGTCTTCCACGTTCATGTACTTAGTAGCCCTATAGAGCACATCCAACATAATCTTTGGGTCGTTTTTATATAAGGAAAATAGGAACTTACCCTTCCGTAGCCCATTTGTAAACGCGGCCACAAGTATCTTGTCGTTAGCTTCATCGATTGAAAGTATCTCCTTGTTAAAGCAGGCTATGTATGACCTCGGCGTCTCATCTTTCCGTTGTTTAATGCTCATCAAGCATGTTGTGGACTTCTTATACCTTTGCCTCCCGATAAATTGTGAGTCAAACTGAGCGCTCAACTCCTTAAAGGTACTGATAGAGTTGGGTGCCAACTTGTTGAACCAAATTCTTGCGAGGCCCTTTAGCATAGTGGGGAAGGCCCTGCACATAATCTCGTTTGCCACTCCTTGTAGGTGCATCAAGGTCTTAAAGGACTCGAGGTGATTTAGGGGGTCCTTAGATCCGTCGTAGCTTTCCACTTATGGCATACGGAACTTTGGTGGAAGGGGAAATGATGTGACAAATGCAGTGAATGGTGAATCAGTTCGATGGACCAAGTCATCGAGGTCGTTAGACATCCGTCCTTTAAGGGCGTTCATCACGAAGTCCATTTGTTCCTTCATCATCTGCATCTCTACGACTATGTAAGGCAAAACCGTATTTACGGCAGATGGACGGCTCGTGTCTTGTCACTGTGGTCTACTTGGGGCATTGCTACCTTCTGGCCCCTCGTGGTCCCTTCTCTCAACGCAAATGCCTTCCTGATCCCCCTCCTGAGCATTAAGCTCTGCATTCTTTTGGCGCAGTTGCTCTTCTAGATCATGATTCTACTAGGTGAGGCATTCTACGGCAATGGCGAGAGTCTGAACCTATCTCTCGAGTGTGGCGGTACGTGCTTCGTCTCCTTGAACATTGTTGGTGGTTGTCATTGAGCGAGTAAACACCATGCAACTCTTTGTTTGGGAAGCAATGGTATGGCTTGTTCTTTCCCACAGACGACGCCAACCGATGATGTCAAAAATTGTCAGTAAGCCACGCAGTCCTCACGTGCTCAAGACAATACTTGCACAACACAGAACAAAAAGACCTTAGGAGAGTACCAGTGTGGTACTGGCCAAAGACCCTCCAAAAGTTAAGTTAGAAAACTTCTCATAACCCTAGAGTGTTAGAGTTGGGGTCAATTATGCGTACCTTCGTTTGGAAGTGCTTTTGGGGTTTTTATAGTAGTGTAGAACTGACTCCTGCTCCTTGGGTAGAAAGATCTTTTCTTATAGAAAGAATTGTAATAAATGTACGTATTTCGTGGGATTCTTCCCATATAGGGGTTCTTGACGTAGAGTGCAAGATATTTCCATTTAAGATTCCTTAGAATTTACTTAAGCCATGTGGGTGCCACGTGGCCTTGACATTATTTGCCCTCCTGTCCATACACCAAGGATTCCGTCCGTCTAGGACTACCCGTCATGCATTCTTTCCGTCTAGAACCTTGATCTGTCACCTTATATTATTTACAATCGTCAGGTTCATGTATCCGTCATATTTGATTTTTATCCCCTTAATCTATAATTATATAAAAAGAATGAAGGTAATTATATAGAAAGAATGAAGGTTGTTCAATGGATGGTAATTTTGACTTGAGTTTTTTGAGTTTGAGTCAAGTTTGATAGTCAGCATTTCAATTGAAAATACTACGATTGTCAATTGAACTATAAGACATTTGGTGTGACTGCACCTCAATACTAATAGTAGTAAATCTATAATTATAGAAAAAGAATGAAGGTTGTTCAGTGGATGGAATAATTTTGACATTTTAAGTTATGTGAGTTTGATAGACAACGTGTTTTCGTGTAAGGAGTTCAAGGAGAGGGTTTCAAGTTTCAACATTCTTAGGATTTGATGTTGATTTGGGCCCATGTGGCTTGAGTTTCCTTTTAGCTTTTTTTTTTCTTTTTTTTTTTTTTTTTTTTTTTTTAATTTTTAGCTTTTATATACAACTTTCTAAAACTTCATATTTTTCTGCTTTTTTTTTTCTTTTTAAATTTTTTTAAGGTATAACTATATTTTAGCACATTTTAAGCAAAAAACTAGATAAGCTATTGCCAAATGGACATTAAGAGTTTGTTTGACGTCAACTTTAGCTTTTAATTTTTATCTCTTATGTACAGCTTTTTTAAAACCCCACGTTTTCCTTTTTCTTTTCTTTTTTCTTTTTCTTTTTTTTTTCACTTTTTCTCACTTTTTTCAAGGTACAAGTATATTTAAGCACACTTTCAGTAGAAAGTTTTTTTGTAAAAAGCTAGATAAGTTGTTCCCAAAATGACACTAAATATATAACACAATATACATAGTCGTGTTATTAATGTAGCACTATGTGTGTTACTTTTAACAGTCGCAACTCACAAGGGGAAATGACAAAGTTTAGCTTTTAGTTTTTAATTTTTGATTTTTATCTCTTATGTACAACTTTTTTAAAACCTCATGTTTTTCCAAATTTTTTTTCCACTTTTTCCAAGGTACAATTATACTTAAGCACACTTTCAACAAAAAACTAGATAAGTTATTCCCAAAATGACATTAAATATATAACACAATATACATAGTCATGTTATTAATGTGGCACTGTGTGTGTTACTTTTAGCAGTTGCAACTCTCACGGGGAAATGACAAAGTTTAGCTTTTAGCTTGAGTTGTACCTAATGGCTACACTTCCACTCAATATCTTTTTCTTGGATGTGAATTTTGAGAAATTCACCATTCGATTATATTTTCTTCTTATATCATCCATAATTGCAAAATTTCCAAAAAATCAAAGATCATTTGTTATGTCATATATCAAATGTTTAAATTTCAAATTTTTGTACTTTAAAATTATGCATAAAAAGTAGGTTTATGAATTAAATAGTAAATATCATTTGATTAACACAAAATTTGACATACATATTAAGAACATAAAGAACCTTCAATCTAACATTTAAATTTCCAAAATAAGTAGCTATTGTAAAAATATTGTGTGAAGTTGTAGTTATTAGTTACAAGTCTACAACCAAATTTGTAGTCAAACTTTATCTTAGAAAAAATAACAAGAGAAGTTCAGCCATGTAAGAGAAAAAAAGTTGCAGGTTTCTTAGTTTTGTGACTATCTCCTTATTTTCTATAAGACAAAGTTTAGTTACAAACTTAGTTGTATCCAATGGCTACAACTCTACTCAATATCTTTTCATTTGATGTGAATTTTGACAAGATAACCATTGGATTATATTTTCTTCTTAAATTCTCCATACTTGCAAAATTTCTAGAAGATCAATAATTATGTTATCAATCAAATGTTTAAATTTAAAATTTTATAGTCTAAAATTATGCATAAATAATAAGTTTATGGTTCGACTAGTAAATAACATTCGATTAAGGGCCCATATATCAGTCTCACAGAGGGTCTATATGCCCAGCTCATACAAAATTTTCTCCCTTCGAGCACATACATGGTTATAGTATATCAATTGTAGTATATCATGTGTTTTGATATATATATATATATATAAGCAAATTACAACTTACCCACCTGTGATTTGCCTCGAATTTAAGTTGCTTGCTAATGGTTTGAAATTTGACACTTTAACCACTTAAACTATGCTTTGTTAGGTTTCCGTAACACACCTCTTCATTTTATGTTAAAGAAACACATTTAGATACAAAAATATAACATAAAAAGGATCAAAAAACTAGGGTTTAAAATTTTGCAAAAGGTGGATGAACATCACATAAAAAAAAAAAAAATCAAACAAATACAAATTAAATATCAAAACTTCTCTCAAAAAAAGTTCTAATCGAAAACACTAAGCCTTTTATGACAAACCCATCAAAATGAAGCAAACTTCCGGTGTTAGCCTAAAGAGAAACTAAAAAATATAAATAAAATTGAAAACATAGCATGAATCTTGGCTGGGGTTTTGAGAGTGAGAGAGAGAGAGAGAGAACTTCAATAAAACATGACAAGGCACTAGGGACAAGATGATATCTAGGGAAGATGATAAAAATGAAGAAGTCAATATATTTTCTACACTTTTGGCTAATCTTGATTAGGATTAGGATTCAGAAATAGTGATCTTGATTGCTAGGGTGTGGAGTCCTTTTCGGAGGAGTATTTAATTTTAATGCCCACAACTCTTTCCTATCTTCTCATCTTAGGAATTGGAAATTTGAGAATGTTGGACAATAAGGGGCTTCAACACCTTACCTCTACATTCCTCACATTCCCTTCATAGACATCGATGAAGAAATTGTTTAAGAAAATGATTATTTTTTCATCTTCTTGTATCGATTAGATGTGGCGTTATGCTGGCCTTAAAAAAGATCAATGGTAGAAACCAAGCAATCTTTGAAGGCCTAGAAACTAACCCTCTTGAACTCTGCCAAAAAGTTGATAAGTCCATAGTTGAGCATAGAAAGTCCATTGCAAATCAGTCAGGTCCCCAATTGTCGAAACCAGTACAAAGGTGGAAGAAACCCCCTAGAGATTCAATCAAGATAAATGTTGATGCTACTTTCAATGATGGTTGTTCCTCCATTGCAGTCGTTGCTAGAGATTGGAGATGGGAATTGGTATTTGCATGTGCTAAGAGAGTGTATACCAACCTCCCTCTCCAAGTAGAGGCAGAAGCCATTAAATGGGCTTTAAAGTGGAAAGTGACTCCAAAGACTATGTCGAAGCATTAGCATCTTCTTGTAAAAAGGGTCTCTGGAGAATTAGAGGTATTTGTAATGAAATTCTCAACTTGATTTTGCTTACCCTTGGCTATCGTGTTATCTGGATCCCTAGGGGGGCAAATAAAACAACTCACTCTCTAACTAAGTGGACCTTTTTTAATAATGTTTTTGGGTCTTTTGATGTAGGTTTTGGTCCCCCATGTTTTGAGCTTATCCTTAAGGATGAGGCTCTTTGTAATTTTGTCCTTGTTCTGTGAATAAAATATCATGTTCTTTGAAAAAAAAAAAAAAATCAATGGTATGGATTTTTACCTAGAAGTTACCAAATGAGGGATGGAAAGACGGGCACTTTCGCCTTAACAACTCAAACTATATTCACAAGTCACAACTACTTTAAATATTTTTGTATTTTCCTTTTAAGTTTTTTGAAGGCTTTGGCCAATATTTATTTCTATATCCAGGAATCTTCTCTACTTTCCCAACTTGGTCCAGACCAACTACTCTACTCCATGAGTGTATTGTTCTGTTTAACAAAAATGTCTTAAAGTGAAAGTAAAATTTCTCTCTTGTATTTGCTATCTTCATCTAATCGATACATATGTTTGACTTTGAATCATTTATCAAATAAGCCTAAGACTAAAATTCAAACTTGGTTTATTTATATACAAATAAACATTAATACACTTTTTATCTAAACAAGCCCAAGATTCATTTACAACCTTAAATAGAAAGAAAAAAAATTACAACCTTTTTTTTTTCAAGATTAGTAAGGTTGTATATTAGACTTGTGGATAATACAATAATGTCAATAGTAAATCTAGAAGTGATATTAGTTTAATTAAAATGTAAAAACACTCTTTAAGATTTGGGTCAATTGCAAAAACATGCTCCTAAGGTTTCATTTCTTCATTATGTGTGGGTTTGGATTCAGCATTTCCGCTGAATCTTGCGTCGCGTTTTCCCTTCTTTTTTTTTTTTGCTTTCACACGTTTAAGGGAGAGACAAAAGTTACTGTTCATGCGACATGTTACTGTTCACGCACTGTTTAGCACTGTTTATATACTGTTTAGCACTGTTCACAGATTAAAAAAATATTAAAAATGGGTCCCACGGTACTATTCACACATTTAAAAATTATTTTGCTACAGTGTTTTCAGTTTTCAGTTTTTAGTTTCAGTAACAATAAGTTCAATCCAAACAGACTCATGTGATTTTTTTCATCCATAAAAGCCAACTAAAATTATTCCTAAGGGTCAATTTAGTGGATATTAAAAGTTCAAGGAGTTCATAAAGGAAGGATTGAAACCCCCTTGGCGTTTTTGCATTTGATCCAAGCCCCATGGGATGTTTTTGCATTTAGGCGATAATTATAAATTACTACTTTAATAAATTTTTATTTTTTTTGAAAATATGAGAAAAATATTCTATACATAACTTTGTTTTTAAGTATGCTTGTACTGAGGGTTTTTTTTTCCGTCACCATTATTGTTTGTCCCTATAAATTCCTCACTGAATGTGTGCTAGTGTTTTAATAAGTAGTTCATAGTAAACTCAATATGGAAATGGAGAAACAACACGTCTAAATTCTATTCCATTTACAAACTTCATAGCTCATTTAATTAAGTAATATTCTTTATATTTGATGTGTATTTGATAGGGCTTATAATTCAGCTTATTTGACTTATTAGGTATATATATATATATATATATATATTAAATTTCTATGTTATAGTTTATTCAAAATTCATTAATTAACATGAACCCTATTTTTAGGACTTAAAATTTGAAGAAAAAAAAAGGCGAATATGCCACATAATCAATATATCGAAAAACACTAAGCCTTTTATGACAAACCCATCAAAGAAGCAAACTTCCGGTGTTAGCCTAAAGAGAAACCCAAATATATAAATAAAATTGAAAACATAGCATGAATATGGGGCTTTGAGAGAGAGAGAGAAAGAGAGAGAGAGAGAGAGAGCTTGAACTTCAATAAAACATGACAATGTACTAGGGACAAGATGATGTTTGGGTAAGATGATAAAAATGAAGAAGTCAATATATTTTCTACACTTTTGGCTGATCTTGATTGCTAGGGTGTGGAGTCCTTTCTAGAGGAGTATTTAATTTTAATGCCCACAACTCTTTCCCATCTTCTCATCTTAGGATTTGGAAATTTAAGAATGTTGGACAGTAAGGGGTTTCAACACCTTACCTCTACATTCCTCACATTCCCTTCATAGACATCAATGAAGAAATCAATCAATATCTGAGCCAAAAAAGTGTAGACAAGATCCAACCCATATGTTATTTGGGTAAGATGATGTAGTGTGAAAATTTTTCTTTAAACCCTAAATTTTTTATTTGTTCAATGTTATGTTTTTATATTAAAATGTGTTTTTTAACTAAAAATAGAGAGGTAGATTATAAAAATGTAACAGAGCATAATTCAAATAAGTAAAGTATCAATCCACAAGTGGATAAGTTGTAATTAACTCTATAATATATGACGAATTGTGATTGATAAGTGACAGAGGATTTTTATTCCTAATGTTAGGAGTGCTTTACCAAGGATTATATCGATGTGGCGTTATGTTGGCCTTAAAAAAGATCAATGGTAAGGATTTTTACCTAGAAGTTACCAAATGAGGGATGGAAAGACGGGCACTTTCGCCTTAACAAGTCAAACTGTATTCACAAGTCACAACTACTTTAAATATTTTTGTATTTTCATTTTAAGTTTATTGAAGGCTTTGGCCAATATTTATTTCTATATCCAGAAATCTTCTCTACTTTCCCAACTTGGTCTAGACCATCCGAACTAATCTGCTCCATGAGTATATTGTTCTGTTTAACAAAAATGTCTTAAAGTGAAAGTAAAATTTCTCTCTTGTATTTGCCATCTTCATCTAATCGATACCAGAAGATGAAAAAATAATCATTTTCTTAAACAATTTCTTCTTTTGAATTTTTTTATATTGATCAAATACTAATTCAAACTGTTGCACCTCACATCAATTGTTTGAATAGAACCAGTACTATTATAAACAGCTATGCAATAAAAGGAGACTAAAGTATGTCATTGGTTAGAAACTCATAGTGTGAAATGTCAAGTGTCAACCATGATGTCCAATGAGGCTACATTAGGCACAATTACGTACCAGACACAATTTGCTGAAAGAACTCAAACAAGTACTCATATTCGGCTGAAGATTTCAGATTTTAACAATCTTAGTGACAAAGAAAAGAGAGAAACTATCTGAGAAATTTACGTAGTTCGGCAATATATTTATATTTATGAAAGCGAGCAGTTGAGAATTTCATTATATAAAAATTAGAGTTTACAACAAATTTATACAAATCCTAAGAAACCCAAACTCGATATATTGAATTTTCTAACATACCCTTAACATATAGCGGGGTTTCACCCCCACATTCCATTTCTCCTTGTCCTTGAAGACTTTAAACTAAAGATCAAGGCTACTTTCACAAACAAAATATGAACCCCTATCTTTAACATTTTCTATAACCTAATTACAGAAGTGCACTGAAAACTTATCATATCTCTTGTTATTATTCTTTCAAACCGTCGTCAATATTGAGATGGTGCCACATTAGTTATATGGTTGGACTTCTTGTGCTCCAAATAAATGAGTGGCACATTAGAGCACGCACATGGCTTATGCAAAATAGCATTTTAGCCTAAACAGGCCTAATGAACCCCCCAAAAATCATCCACATTGGATTAACAATCATTTAGCCAAATTACCATTAGCTATGTGCTTCTCTAAAAAGAGAGAACACTGCATTAACAATCAATTAGCCAAAACTCCAATAGTTAATAGTGTTGCTCAACCCATTTGGATCTCATTGCTAGATTCTTTGATCCTATTTGGACGATAAATATGTGGTGACTAACGGTGTAGGCCGAGTCATTTCATTGTGGTTGAGAGTAGTGGTATTGGTAGGTGGGTCTTTAAGCCTCACTTCATTGCAGTTTGAAGACTGAATTTGCAGTGGATGCTTTCATTGTGGTTGAGAGTAGTGGTATTGGTGGGTGGGTCTTTAAGCCTCACTTCATTGCAGTTTGAAGGCTGAATTTGCAGTGGATGCCTGGAGATTGGAGGGCCAGGTTTGTTGCCGGTGAGGGTTTTGTTAGTGATTTTGGGTGTTGAATGGTGATTTGGGCATGAATGATGAAATGAAAATTGGGGTTCTAAGAAAAATATTGTGAAATCGAGCAACGTGAGATTAGATTTGGGGAAGAGAAAGGAGAGATATGAGTAATAAAAAAAATGGAAATTACATTTTAATAGAATAAAGAAAGAAATAGATCATAAGATGTGAACTTTATTTAAAAGTGCTTAGGTTAAATAGAAAAAGTAACTTCTCACCTACAAATTTGTCAAAAGAATTTGCCTAATCATGTGAATGCTCTTATAGTATACTAAATCAACAACAAATTTTGTTGGGTATACAAGAATAAGTGAAAGTCTCACATGAAAGAAAAATAATAAACTTGAGGAATCAATGACATAATTGGATAGTTAAAGTTTTTTGGTATATCTCAATATCTCATTTTAAGGCCTGACTACAGGCTCTTAAAAGTTCTTCAAATTACGCTTCTGGGCACACTCCTTTGTTTTACAGCAAAGTTTTTAGCTAGATACCAATAGAAATAGAATAGT
This sequence comes from Quercus robur, assembly GCF_932294415.1. Taxonomy (NCBI): domain Eukaryota; kingdom Viridiplantae; phylum Streptophyta; class Magnoliopsida; order Fagales; family Fagaceae; genus Quercus; species Quercus robur. The sequence continues at coordinate 85,883,247 of NC_065535.1, forward strand.
ACGAAATATATAATGAGAAGATTTTACTATATATATCCATAACTTCTGTATTATCTTTTGAGCTTAGTTATGCACCCATAATCTATAACCATAATAATTCACAGATGTAAACGCCAAAAGCAGAAATAATAGGTAGAGTCACCTGGTATAGAATATGCTATCTAGTTCCACACGCAGGTGGTACAAAAAGGCTATCCAGATAAATTTCTTCCAGTCCTGTATGCTTCAAGTACTTACATATGATTGTGGTACAGAGATCAAATGTAAAGCATACTCGTCATCGACTGGAACCAATCAGTGGTGGGTCAAATACTCATAGGTATCAAGTGGCAGGTTTAGACTAATCCATATGAACAAAATAAAGATCTTTAAGAAGTCTTGTAATCTTCACAATGGTGTGCTTCAACACTAAACTTCCAAAAAGATTTGACACAAGTATATACAAAGTAGTTTTCTCTTTCAATTTGTCCAGTTACAAGCACTGCTTGCTGGTTTCACCTGCATTAATTCTTTCTAAATTACAATTGGCAAAAATCTTGAAGTGAAATTGATCTTTAACAAGCAAAAAAATATGTTTATCATCAGCTTACCTCTTGCGTTTGCTCTTCAAAACGTTAGAAGATGATGGGTTAGTATGCCAATTCCTTTTCCTTTGATTAATGAACCAGTTATTTATTTGCTTCAATTGCAAGCCTGTTTCCTGCACCAACCTTGCTTTGTCTTCCTCCTAAAGACAATATTAACAAGTAAATACGTGCCCGTGGAGCCATTTTCAAAACATTTAGCCAAAATGATAAGAGGAGATTGTGTCAAACCTACCGTGGGGTATGGCCACTTAGAATGTGATTGCCACCAAGATTTTAAGAGCGAGGTGGTGTCACCTGGCAGTTTTCCTGCTCTTCTCTTGCGTAGAATTTCCTCTCTGATGTCTACAATCTTCTCCTTGTAACCCTGAAAAGCAAGAAGCTTATGAGCTACTTATCTGTTTGGCAATATACTGATATAGTAATGAAGCGTATGCATTCTTACCTGTTTTAGCTCATGCTTCAATTCTTGCCTTACACGCTCCATCAAGGACCTCTCACTTTCAGTTGGGATGAGAGGACCAAATCCCATGCTGTCAGGTCCATCCAGACTTCCATCATACAAGTTGGTGTCACTATCTGCTTGGTCATCTTCGTCATCAGACATTGTAGCACCTGTGCCTTCACCTGGAGATACACCTGTTCACACATTATCCATATTTGAATTAGCCACTTTAACCTGTTCTAGAATATACAAAAACAAAAAAGGGAGATAGAGTGAAAAACTGGGTAAGATCTTCATCACTCCATCATCTACTGTATGCCAGAGAAGCTAGAGGTGAAGACCCCAGAGCGAAATCAACCTTTGGGCCATATATTTTCAGGTTGGAAGTGCAAGAGAGTTTAGGTTCCCCAGATAATAACGATGCTAATAAACATAGTGAGAAAACTAATTTATAACAGAGGGAGCAGGATTGAATAAAAAAGTGAATCAGAAGATTCACTAGCAGATAACCCACAATTGAAGAATCCCCAAATAACAAGTATAATATCTTCAAAGTATTTAACCAATTTTCAGTAAAAAATTGTATGCTTGCATCCAAATGGACACTGAATTGATAATCACAAGCCTCACCCTAAAACAAAACCCAATCTCGATCCAAAATGAACATAGCAAAATATTGAAGGAAGACTATAAAAGTAACCATAATAATAGATATCTCATAAACAAATCTAAAATAAATAAAGGAATGACAATAGTTGAACCTTAATACTCTAGTAAGAATGTAAGCATCAACTCGTTGAAATCTGTGAAGCTGACATTGAAACAATGGGGATGCTTCCAATCATATGGATCAAGGTCACATAACTAGTTATAAGCGAAGTACAGTGCTAACTTATTCTTGTCATGACAATAATGACAACAAGGTAATAGATGTTAAGCTAAATTAAACAGAGAGCTCGTATAACAGACCTTTATTAAACAAAAGTTATACAAATAGTACCCTCTTCCCTTTAAAAGGGGAGGCTGGATTCAGCCTATAGGATAGGGGGAGTTTGGGCTTGGGGAGGGCTAAACTCATTTTGTGGCTCACTACTGCCAATGAAAAACAGAAGAAATTATTAAAAAAAATCTCAAAATTGAAAGATAAACATATAAAGAATTCTTCCAAACATCTAAAGCCAATTGGGATGTGATATTTCTTTGCATATGGATACATTTGCCAATCCAAAGTTCCTCATCATATAAAGAAAGAGCAGAACAATATGATCAAGTGTAACAGACATGATAGAAGGCAGGTCCATTTGTCTTACCATTATAGTTCATATACTAAATATTGGGAGTATTAGTCAACAAATATAAAAATTTGGAAACTAAATAAAAACTTTAACAAGATGTAGCAAATTTTGTACAAGCATATATACACTAACGTCTCAGTTTTCTTTCTACCATCTAAGACATGAGACATCAAGCCATATCAGATAAGGGGAGGGGGGTTGAGGTTGTTAGTTACCTGTTAAGCTTTGTAGAGACTGCTCAAGCTCCCAACAAGCCATTACTGCTTCCATGGCATGACCGCGGACATGTTGTTGCAATTGTTCTTTAAAGGAACAGAGCAATAGAACATAATGTGTCTACATCAGAAGGAACAAAGAAAAAGAGAGAAAAGAAAAAAGGAAATTCAGATGAAAAAAAACCAATCACCATACTGGATATGTTTAAGTTCAATAAAATCACTAAAAGCATGGGTAACGAGATAGTAGTGGATCCATAGAAAAAGAACTTTGCATTTTACCACATCCCAAAACTTCACTTTACCATTAATCACAGTGATGATTTTAGCAATTGTTATCCATTTAATTATGGTATTTTATTTCAAGTTGTACTTGGATAAATATAGACCAAAATATCAATTAATTTGATTTGAGTCCTAGAATAGGTCGATCTTGTGTTATCCATCTAAGGGGGCGGCAATGAATACAATAATAAACTGGTGGAAGTACATAAGGCAAATAAGACTTTCAAGAGTGATTAGAAGAAGGCCATTTGTTGCACTTACTAGTAACATAAAATTTAAGACAGTCATTCTTTGGCTGGTCAGTAAGGCCAAGGTTTCCATGTCAAAAGTCAATATAATTTAAAGTATTATCCTATTCCCATATTGGAAGGAATAACATCTGAAACCAACTTAGTTTTTTTGGAAAATATATTAGTTTTAATTGATGCTTAGTCATTCCATTATGTATCATCACTTTTATAAGCTTGTCTCTTTGGTTTTGCGTGTCATAGTTTTGGCTTTGTCTGAGGACCTTAACATCATAACTGTATACACTCTTACTTAAGGAATAAGGATAGCACACAAGAAATTGAGGAATCCAAAAGAGATTAAATAGACATCATTTTCAAAGTTTTCAATAGAAATTGCTCTTCTAAGCATCAATTCCTTGAAAAATGACATGCCTTTTTATGGTCGTGTTATCAATAAGGATAAACTTGAGCTTCAAAAATATCTAAAAATTTTAAAAGATTACTTCTCAAAAAAATTAATTTAAGGATATAATTTTCCTTAGAATAAAGTTCCTCCAACTGATTACGTGGTGACTCTATAAGTATCCACATGTACTTTTAAGTTTTAATCACTCAAAATAATTTAATAAGTCATCAAATTAAAATATACCTTGATGGTTTGGAGAAGATTTCTCCGACCTAGAACTTTGTCTTTCATTTAAGAGCCCAAAAGAGAAAAAAGAATAAATATAATTATAAGATTGACATCCATTGCAGCATAGATTCATCCAGCTCAAGTCACCTTCACACAGGTGCTAATTGAGGAAATGGACATCTACATCAACAAAATAAGTAACTAAACTAGCAAAACTATTATGGTGGTGCTTCATGACAGATCATATTTGGACAAGATATATAGCAAGGAGGACCGAGTCATGAATGACCCAAAACAAGTGGAAAGAGATTCTTCAAAGCACTCCAAACTTAAAGTTACAATTATTATTGTACTCAGAACAGCATGATTCCTCCCTCTGATGCCACTTCTGCATTCATTCTGATTCGCATCACAACCCAAAAGTTTGGTACTACCCATCTAATATTTAATTTATTTACTTTCAACTTTCTAAAATCATACAAGATTTTTTTGTCTAAAAATAAAATAAAATAAAGAGAGAAAACTGACACATAATCCTTTAATTGTCTGAATAAGGACAATGCCAACAGGGCTCTCTGTCTCACTCTCTACCATTCCCAATACCCATCTCAAATTGGATGGACTTTTATTATGTTAATAAACAATTAACAACACCACCCAGAAAAATATAATAAAAAAAACAAGGCTTCGAATTTTGATTTCAACACATATAATCAATTTCCAAAAACAACTAAAATGGAAAAAAAAAAAAAATCAAATTTTTATGCACTTAAATCAACCCCAAATCAAAATATGAATTTATCTACGGTAACTACGAAACCTTAATCTCAAAATTGTTTTAGTCATCTAAAAATCCTCAACAAATTAGTCGAGGTTGATTATAAATATTCTTTCCGACGATTATATTTTATCTGAAATCATACTCTTGTTATATTTTTTATTACAAAATTTTAAAAAACTCAATCCACAAACCATTAACATAAAAAAGGACTAACATAGAAACCAAGACAACACTAAACCTCCACACACACACACACACACACACACACACACACAAAAAAAAGAAGTCAACTTTTTTCAATACAGCAATTACCTAGAAGAGAGTAACTAAACAAATAACTAACAAAAAAAAAAACCGAACTAACCATAAACTGATCGAGCTCTTTCTGGTCCACCGCGCCGTTGCCGAGCACCGAGTACTTCGCCACCACGCGCTGCGACTGTTCGAGCTGTGCGTCGATCTTCGGCAGCTGGTCCACCGGCGTGGCGATCCTCAGACACGCCACGTGTGCCGATAAGAGCTGCTCGTACAGTGGGTGCGTCACTATATCCCCTTTATACTTCGCACTCTCCCACTCCCACCTCTCTTCTCTTTCACAATCTTCACTCTCCGTCCGGTTCCGATCGCCGCCGCCACCACCACGGTGGTTCGTGCTCCCCGCATGTACGTCGTCGTTTCCGTCGTGAAGCACCGAAGAAGAAGAATTGTTGTTGTTATTATTACTGCTCTGTTGCCGCAAAATCGCGTTGCTAAGCCATGTGGGTGCCCCGGATCCTCCTCCGCCGGATGACACGTCGACAACGGCGCCGGACAACCGTTGCTGCTGCTGATGCTGGTGGTGGTGGTGGTGGTGGTGTTGTTGTTGGTGGTGGTGGTGGTGGTCAGTGAAAGACTCGAAAGACATTTCGTGATCGTGAAACGCCATTTATAGTTTCAGTTTTATGTGTATTAGTAAAGAGTAGAAGTGTGTGTATTTATATAAGAAAACGTGGTTTGGAGTTGCGGGTTAAAGAGGTCATGGGTGGTGGTTGAAACTTGAAGGAGCTGCTGTCTGTTTAAGAAAGAAAGAAAGAAAGAAAGGTTTGGAAAAGAGCTTTTGAGGGGGGGGTGGGGGGTGAAGACTTTTCGAGGATGAGATCGATTGACACGAGGGATGATCAGACGGTGGAGAGTGATTGGGAAACGTGGCGGGGATTGTGGTGTGTGATGCGATGTTATTGGAGATTGTGTAATGAGACAAAGATTGATCATTTTATTTGTTTTTGATTGATGGTCTACGTGACATGGGGGATGAGCCATATATGAGATGAGAGAGTTTTTTTTTATGACAAGTTTTACACTTTTTACACTTTTCGACATCACATTTTTACAACATGTTTTTGGGTTATCTTGACAGGTGTTTTTTAGGGTAATAAATAATATATTATGTTTGGAAAAACTTTTGACATCACATGAAATATATAAAAAAATGGATCTAGTCCACGTATTAAACAATTTATTTTTAGAAATATTTTTTCAAAAATTAAAGAAGTTTTAAATATTTTTTCAATTTTTAAGAAATGTTATCCAAAAATGATTAATTATTGTGTACTTTTAGGGCACATATTAACAAAATTCATAAAAAATTATCAAAAAAAAAATTAATTGTTTTATTATTTTCTCGTAAAATGTTTTTAAAAATAGTTATTAAATCAATGTCTTTAGGACATCTACTAACATTTTCTCTTTTCTTTATAGAAAGCTTCAATTTATGGCATCCACTTCTATAATTATGTTCTTTATCATCAAACTAAGATACCGATTGATTTTTTTGGTGTAGACATGAATTAAATCTCAAATCTCTTATTCAACCAACATTTTTACAATACCTTCATAACAAATTATAGGTGAAAAGTTGTTATTAGTTTTAATTTGAATCTATCACTAAAATTATTTTTTTACTTACTTAGTAACAATTAATAACAATTTACCATTATCACCGTGCACCCTTAGTGCGATGGTCACTGAACAAATATAAATGCTTATGTGGTGCGGGGGATAAGAGTCACTGAACATATACATTTAAATTATATTAGAGTAGAATTTTTATCTTATATAAAAAAAATATTAATAATAATAATAATTTATTGCTTATAATTTTATTATTTATTGTAAAAGTGACAATTTTATTATTTATTGTAAAAGTGACGTGAAAATGTTTATGTTGGTGTTGTTTTTATTTTTACTGTAGGTTTCGTAATTGATAAGGAAACCGTCGTCCTTTGGGCGTTTCCCAATTCCTTTCTACAGTTTAGAGAACGAAGTCTTTTCCTTTTCACTTGTTGTTGTTGTTGTTGCTTGTTGGGAGTGTGAGTGGTTACTACCATCTTAATTAACAAGTACTTTTCCTTCTAGATTATAGCTCATCCTTGAATCGACCCATCAACATGAGTTTTATTTATTTATTCTTAGAACAAAATAATATTATCTAAATAGGCAAACAAATTAGGTGGTACTCGCGGATCCTCAACATCTAGGATAGAATGTTTCCAGTATTCCCTAGACTTAAATTGACCCATTCTCTCTCAATGCTATATTAATCAAGTGACTCTTTCTCATATACTTTTTAAGCAAATTCTTAATTATGAATCCAATTTGCTTGTACTTCCAATTATCTATCTTAATATTTTTTTTTTCCAACTGTACTCATTTTATGAACATGAACATGTTTCTCAACAACCCTACACTCAATATTGTAGAGCATAACTAATTTTATAGCAATCTTGTAAAAATTTTCATTTTAATTTAATAAGTTTATGATCACATAATACTTTTGATGTGCTTCTCGATTTCTTTCATCCACATATTTTTATACTACTATGCACATCCTATTCATTATTTTTATTTTTATAAATAATTGAATCTTAATATAACTTCTCTCTTTATTGTCTCTTAAGAATTAAATTTTATACTCATTTCAAACGTTAACTCATGTTTAATTAATTCCATCCATTAAAATTATATAATTTACAAAAAGCATTTACTAATGGATCACATCATGAAACAAATATCTTGCATCACAAAATCAAAGGTTACTTGTTTGAACAATCTCATCGAAGAGTTGCTTGTTCTATTTGAAGACAATAATTTATTATTACACAAATTGTATCATTGGAAGGAAGTGGATTGGTGATGTTGCTGTAACTTGTAACTTTGAAATATCGATCGATGTCTATTGTCACAATAATCGACGACGACAGTACTGTGGAGACAACTGTACAGATCCAATAACTCTCGATCTCAATATATCTTTTTTTTTATATATATATATATAATAATAATGAGTGTTGATATTTTTAGTCGACGTTGACGCCGACAGCAACTTCGACCTCGACGCCCCGTACGTAAGCCACTTGTCCTGCCCAAGTTTCATGGACCACTTGGGACTTCGCGCCCATTGATCAGCAAATCGTAATTTTACAACTGTCAAGGTCACAGCCTAAAACGAAGGGACCACTCTATACCTAGTTTCTTTCTGCCACAGAGCACGACGACAGAGTCATAGACTACAGGTAACGGCGGCTGAAGTCACGGTCACAGACAGAGTGAGTGAGTGAGTGAGGTATTAGAGAGAGAAAGATCACGCGCGCGCCTGTTGGTGGTCCCCACGTATAATAAAGCCGAAAGTGCGTTTGGGTGTAGGGGAAGGGGGGAGAGTCGGTGGTCCCCAGTCGGAGTAGACTGACTAGTCCGGGGGACCCCATTTTTGAGCTACTGTTGCATGATTTTTGTTGTACCGACACGTGTTTTGACGTACAAATGGTCCCCTTAATGCTACTTTCTCTGTCTTGCCGTTACCCTCACGGCAGTTTCTAATTTATCTCTCATGACTCATCAATCATCATTAGGCGCTTTAGGCAAACAACATTTTTACTTTTTTTTTTTTTTTTTTTTTTAATTTAATAAACGTGAGGATAGAATTTGGATTGTAAAACAACCACGTTGGACTAAATAGAAAAAGTAGGCGTGGCAGGATAAAATTGTTTTAGTAACATTATTTGTATTTTTTGAAAATATGTGTTAGTAAAAAAAAGTGTAAAAATACATATATTATTATTTAAATATTGAAAATTGTTGCTCAAAACACCTTATTAAACAGCTTCTAAAATGCTTAAATTTAGCTTGATCTTGAACACGTTAGAATGTTTAAAAGTTTAAGATCGGTCTTGCTTAACTTGATTCATTTGTCAAGTTGAGTTAGAGCTCAAAATCCAATACAAGTAGTATATTAATTCTAATCAAGTTTATATTAAATCCATTTGGTTTGAATTTGTAGTCTCAAATCTCAACTATCAATTAATCAAAAGTTTAGTATAATATGAGTTTATTTATCAATTTTGTATCAAACTTATTACCAAACTCATTAACAAGCCTAGGCTCAATTTTTTTTTTCTTAATTTTTATTGATCCTTATTGTTCACAAACTTGTTTATGAACAATTTTTTTCACTTGACTTTGAATCATCTATTAAATAAACCTAAGACTAAAATTCAAACTTGGTTTGTTTATAGACAAATAAACATTAATACACTTTTTATCTAAACAAGCTCATTCATTTACCGCCTTAAATACGAAAATAAATAAAAAAATTTACAACCTTTTTTTTTAAAGATTAGTAAGGTTGTATATCAGACTTGTGAATGATACAATAATGTCAATAATAAATCTAGAAGTTATATTAGTTTAATTAAAATGTACAAACACTTTTTAAGATTTGGGTCAGTTGCAAAAACACACTCCTAAGGTTTCATTTCTTCATTATTACTCCATGAGGTTTTTATATCTAATGAATTAACTTTTGGGACTAACTTTTGTTAGCTTTTACAAATAATAAAAAATAAAAATAAAAAATCATGCAACCATATTAATAAGAAGACTCACTAACTGATTTGTGTCACTGGTCACATATCAATCATGTGATTTTTTTCATCCATAAAAGCCAACTAAAATTAGTCCTAAGTGTCAATTTAGTGGATATTAAAATCTCAAGGAGTTCATAAAGGAAGGATTGAAACCCCCTAGGTGTTTTTGCAATTGATCCAAGCCCCATGGGATGTTTTTGCATTTAGGCAATAATTATAAATTACTACTTTAATAAATTTTTATTATTTTTGAAAATATGAGAAAAATATTCTATACATAACTTTGTTTTTAAGTATGCTTGTACTGAGGGTTTTTTTCCCCTCACCATTATTGTTTGTACCTATAAATTCCTCACTGGATGTGTCCTAGTGTATTAATAAGAAGTTCATAGTAAACTCAATATGGAAATGGAGAAACAAGACGTCTAAATTCTATTCCATTTACAAACTTCATAACTCATTTAATTAAGTAATATTCTTTATATTTGATGTTTATTTGATAGAGCTTATAAAATTCAGCTTATTTGACTTATTAGGTTTTTTTATATATATTTTTTTAATTTCTATGTTATAGTTTATTCAAAATTCATTAATTAAACGGCTTGTACATGAACCCTATTTTTAGGACTTAAAATTTGAAGAAAAAAAAATAATAATAAGGCGAATATGCCACATAATTTAAGTTATACTGAATAGACATTTAAGAAAAAAAACTAAAGTACCATTTTGGTTTCTAAACTTTATCAAGAGTTTGTTTTTCTTTTCTAAACTATGAAAAAGTTCGTTTTTTTGTTTCTAAATTATTGAAAATGTTTCACTTCTATCCTTAAACTTTAAAAATGATATATTTTTATCCCTAAGCTATTGAAAAAAAGCTCCTTTTTTGTCTCTAAACTATTGAATATTTTTTAAAAAAATCTTTACAAAGTTTAGGGATGAAAAAAGAATTTTTAAAGTTTAAGGACAAAAAAGAAAAATGTTCAAGTTTAGTAACCAAAATAATATTTTACCCTAAGAAAAAAGTTTAGTTTCAAACCTATTTAGAGCTATCTTGCTCTAACTTACTATGTGGTAATTAAAGAGGCCATTAGTATGTAGTTTTAGTTGTGTGACTTTTTAATTAATCATGTGATTTATTTAAATAATACATATAAATAGTCTTATAAACCTCCACATATTGATTTGAAAAAGATAATTTCAAACATTTTTGGATCCAATCTTTTTTTGACACTTAATAAACTAACTCCTTAATAATGAATTTTTTTTTTTTGGATAATTCGATAATTGTGAGAATGAGTACGAACCAATTAAAATAAAAATCTCTTGAAAATCATTGAGTTTTTAATAGTCAAAATAAGTAAATAAATTTTCTCAAAAAAAAAATAAATGAAATTAAGAAAGAAAATAATTATGAGTGTGTAGTCACATCTTGGAGGGGGATCTTATCCCTATTGAATTTATGGTAGTTTTGGTATTCTTCTTTGTGGCTGGTTTGCAAAATGTATTGCGAGTGGTTGAGTTTGTTGTATTTTAGAGACAACTTTTAAATAATTTCTCTGTATTAATAATTTATTGAGTGGGTGTAAATTTGTTCAACAGAATGACAAGGTCCATGTCTAAATCTCTAACTCACCTCTTTTCAAACCATTTAAGAGTTCTTTGAGATAAAGACAAAATTTCTTCTATTCTCATACATTGATACATACTGTTCATTAATTTATCTATAACATTATAAATTTGAGATTTTTTTCTTATGTCTACTTTCAAATATCTCAAAATATCCTCCCTTATAGTTAAAACTAACATTTATGAATTCCCATCACCAAAAGAAATAAAACTAATATCAAACAAACTTACGATTAAAAAAAAAAAACGTAAATGCTAAATTTCAAATTTCTAAAATATTTTTACCCAAAAAAAATTCTAAAATATTGGTATTTATTTTGTTGAAAATAATGTAACTTGTTTCTTTGTTAACTTCTTGTTAATTAAAGCAATATTGTTAACTTCTCACTATGTGACTTAGCAACTAATTTATTTGAAATCTGAAATTAGAAAAAAAATGGTTCATTAACAAATGTCTTTAGAGCATTCGTTAATTTTTCCCAATTATCAATATAGCTATATATACTCATGGCATGGGTGTAATTTTACATGAGATATTTTTAAGAATGCGCAAATTTTTTGAAAAGAAAAATAATTTTTGCATCAAAATTTTTGAATTTAACGGAATATACTAATGATAGAGGACGATTTGTCAATTACCAATCAATCAATGAGGACAATGCCCGTTTTCATAATTTAGTGAGGACTTGAATTGACCCAAATAATTAAGATGGAAAATTACAATTAACCCAAATACACTATTTTATTTTTTATTTTTTATTTTTTTGTTGATAAGAAACAAATTATTCTTTGTAGGATTGATAGTGGCATTTTCAGCACGACATTTATACTTTAATTAAAATACTCGTGGTGCGTCTTGATTCGGTGTTACTTATTGTACTCTATTATATATGTGTGTGTCATGTTTACCAGTGCTCTTAGGGCAATTGATAATAAATCATTATAGGAAATTTTTTACACTATTTTAATATAAAAAATATTAAAAATCGTAAAATAATTAATTATTTTATCATTTTTCTATAAAATATTTCTAAAAGTAATTCCTAAACCAATACCCTTGAACTTAGATATCCATTCACATTTCCATATATATATATATATATATATATATATAATATGAGAATGTTACATATATTTTCTTCTTAAAAAAAAAAAAAAAATGCTCAAGAGGATTCATAAATTAATGTCTTACAATGCATGTGAATTGTTGAATTGTGACCCACCCATCAATTCTTATGACTTTCATGCCTATAACGTGGTTGCTGCCTACTAGGTAGGATGCATCTATTGGAAAATTTCAAAGTTGCAGTTACTTAAATTACTATAATTTTCAGAGGCTATTCCCAATTATGATGCAGTTGGTGGAGACCTCTGTGTTGTGCAGCGAGCAAGTGGCCAATGACCATTTGAAGCGTTTGAAATGAGTTTTAAAAATGGACTTTTGAAATATTTTTGATTTTGACTTTTTTTCTACACAAACAAACAGAACTAAACCATGTGTTTATTTTGAACGAAAAATGTAAAAACGAGACCTTCTAGAATTTCAGATGTTTTGAATTCTAACTGAAAATGCAAGTCGACAAAAAAAAATTTCTATATCAACAGAGAACAAGTCTATTAGGTTAGAAAAACTCTCCTAATTGACTATCTATTAACTTTTTTTCAAATAACCTTCTTGCTCACACTAATTATGTATCACTTCTTTTTGTGCAGATTTCAAAATTGGGGGTTTGTTTTCGAATTTGAGGCTCCCTAATGATCTAAAATAGAAAATGTTTTTCTATTTGGAGTCTATTTTTGTGAATGAAAGTGTTTGTTTATTAATGATTTTTCATGTAAGTCAAATAACAGAAAATGTTTTACTCATTTTCAAGATCACAACCAAACACCAAAAAAGAAATCAAATTTTCAAATTAAAAAAAAGAAAAAAAGAAAAAAAAGAAAGCCATTTTATAGAAAAAATTGTTTGTTGAAACAAATAGAGTTCCAAAAATACAAACATATGAGAAAGTTCAAGTTCACTATATATAGCGTACAAACACATCATATGCTCTTGTCACAACTACCAGCCAGTTCACCATGAAATTCCTATCATGATAGGAATTTCATGGTGAGGGAACACCGACCCACTTTGCGTATTATATGACCTTTGACCATATCATAAGGTGGAGCCGTGGAGGAACGATCGATGTCTACTGTTTTAGCATGATGCCTATGCCTATAGCTCTTGCTATGAGTGATCAAAGGATGCTCAGTCCAATGTAATTAGATAAGCAATAACAAGCTACTTTGTCTCTTTAGAGCAACCATATCAGTGGTTGTAAAAATGTGTAAAATACAAAAAGTATTCAATTTTGCACATTTTAACCAAAAAAAACCCACATCAGTCTTTGTAAAAATGTGCAAATATACACCATGACTTTGCAAATGAACAGTAACCATGCATATATGCACGGTTACTATTCATGTGTAAATGATATTTTATTCTTTTTTTCTCTCTCCTCTATCAAACTACTTATCTTCCCCTACGTTTACAACAACCCAGTGCGGCAGAATAAGAAGAAGGAAGAAGAAAATAACTACCCACCCACCAAACCTAACGCCACCACCAAACACCGCTACCTAGCACAGAAAATTAACCCAAAATCAACGAAAAAACAATTAGAAAATCTAACTCAAAATCAAGACAAACCCACTAGAAAACCCAACTCAAAATCAATCAAAACTCATCGGGTAATGCAACCCAAAACGCCCAATCTACTGCCCCTACTGCCGCCGAGCCTTCCATTCTTACCGCCAGATCTTCCATTGCTATCGTCAATTGGCGGTGGGAGGTGAAGGGTCGATGGTGGAGGAGAGAGGGAGGGGCGAAGGAAAGAGGGAGGGCAAAGTCGAGAAGGAGGCCAAATCGGCGAAGGGTTGAGGTGGCGGCAGCAGCGAGCTGGATCGGCGGCCACGACGGGCTGGGTGAGGCGGTTGTGAGGGAGAGAGTGAGGGAAAGAGAGGAACGGGTGAGAAAGCTGAAAAAGTAAAATAGATTTTGAGGGAAAGAGAGAATGGGTATTAATAAATAATAATAATAAATAAATAATATTATTTAATTAGAATAGATTTATAAAATAGATAAACTAATGTGGGTGTTTTGGAAATGTGATAGTGTAAAATAGAAAAGTAGGTTTTTAGTGTAAAATAGACGGAAATTTTTAGATGAACTGATGCGGCTGCTCTTAGTCTTTAGGGGTTAGAGCACTCCCATCTGGCTTAATGCAATTTTATTCAAATTTGGTCTAAAAAGCTATTTTAATTAACTCGTTTGTAAATACTCTTACATCATATTCAATATTCTATTTTTAAAATTTTATTTTATTCATTATTCATTGTTTTTCTCTCTCTTACCCATTGATTTTTTTCTTCCTCTCTCCATCTCTCTTTCTAGATCAACACCTTCACATACAACCCAAATAAATTGTGGCCAACGTCCTTCACCGTGAGCTTTATTGTGACCAAAGTCAAGAGAGAGAGAGCTCCGATTTCCAAGAGAGATTTGCTTCATCGTGAACCCCAGTATTTTTGATTTAGTGATGCATGATCTAGAGAGAGAGAGAGAGAGAGAGAGAGAGAGAGAGAGAGAGAGAGAGAGATTATTATAAAATTTGTTTGTTGATAAACAGTGCCTCAACAATAAGTGGAGAAAGTATACCATGCGGCAGGTATATGCAACATCTCTCACAGCAGGTGGGTCCCACACATTAGTGGGCCCACCTGCTAATGTGTAGGACCCACCTATTGTGAGAGAGATATTGTATATACCCACTGTGGGTATAAGTTTTCCAATAAGTGTAGTGAGGTATTGGCCATTATTAAATTTTTTGGGTAAACTATATTGAGCATGATGCAAAGCACTTTTAAGGGAGATTTGCTAATTGTAAGCAAACTCTTTGCGCTTAATGCTCTTGCACCATGATAGTTTCAATGGAATTTAACTAGTATCCCTATGTGCATGTTTGGCTTATCTTTCACACGGACCAAATGAGAGAGTCAGGCTTGAGATAGTGTGCCTTCCATTGTGGTGGGGAGCAATGGTTGGAGTTTAAATTTTCAAAATGAAGTTTCATACATATATATACTTAGATTAGACTAAAGTAAAATTTCTATTTTGTAAAAACAAAAAATGGTTAATGCTATTCCGGTACAAGTATGATTACACATGAGGTTTTTTGTTAAAATCTAGAATTATGAACTCAAAGTTGTTGATTTTGAAGTGTAATTATTTATACTTTAATTTCCTTTAATTGCAAACTGGTTTCAGGCACTAACATATGTTGAAAAAAAAAAGTTCTAAAATATGTAAAAAAAAATAAAGGCTCTAACATAAGGGCCCGTTTGGTAAAAGATTTCTATTAATATTGTCTGTATTTTTTGGAAATACGTGTGGGTGAAAAAATGTGTAAAAATATGTGTAATATTATTCAAACACTGAAAATTGTTGTTTAAACAATAGTAATAAACGAAGCCTAGTCTTGCAAATAGAAATCCCAAAAAACATTCTTATTCTATCTAAGAGTAATATTACAGACACAAATTATTTTACAATATTTTTCCTTCTATTTAATTAGACCCTCTCTAGTTTTTAAGATTTTCATGTATGGTTTTTGAAGATTTCTAACATAATTGATAGCTTGATGACCAAAACAAGCTGAATTTAGACTGAGCTTATCACTCTCTCACTTCTGCCATATCGGACCCATAACACTTCAATCCAAAATGGTATTTGATTGAATCGAGGGTCCACTTTCAAAAGGCCCTTGTGTGATAGGAATACCGAATATTGAAAGAGGAGGCAGTTTCATTCAAGAACATCATTATTAAGCTAGTTTGGGCTACTATTCCCTATGGAGGCAAAGAAATGAAAAATGTCACGGTAGTATAGGATTAAATAAAGTGAGAAGAAATCCTGAAAACAATCATGATTGATGTCAGGTGTAGGTTACTGTATAAGAAGAAATTCTTGAAAACTCTATCCAAAGTGAAGGGCATTAAGCATGTGCTGCATGTGGAGGTATTGCCTACCACTGTGGTCCTTGTTTGGTTGCTTTCAATCCAAGTTTGTTAGGTAAAGAATGCTGTTGTTGACTTCTTGTGAAGTATAGTTTAGATTTTTGCAGCAATGCTGCTTTGTACTTTGGATGTTTTATGACCTGTAGTTCTTTGTTTTTTGTTTGAATAAAATTCTCACTTTTTTTAAGGGAAGTGTGTAACACCAATATCATCCTGTACTTCGACTCTAATAATATAAAAGCGCTTAGTACTGGGCTTGAAATTTTGCCAAGCTAAAATTATGAAAGCTTTCTGTAATTTGCAAATTTAATTTCCTTCCTGCTGTTGCAAAACATGTGGATAGGTGTACATTGAATCACTTGCAATTAAAGTAGAAATAGTACGGATATATAAAGTGAATGATGATTGATGAAGCCATTAGAATGGATGGTCCGAATTCAATTACCTAGCAAAATGCAGGACAGAGCATTAAAACATATATATATAATGCTAATTTAACATAATGAAAAATTATGGCTTGTGCTAAACTGCTAATCCGATTATGTAAAATAAATAGGTGAAAGCCATTTGTTAAGTTTCTACTTTGACAGGATTGAAGGGTATGGGGAATTTTCTTTTGGGCTTAAAAAAGGGTATAAGGATTTAGCTTCTACTCTTTAAATTTATTTTGAGGCCATAGATTCTCAAGGAAGAAAAAAAAGAAAAGAAGAAGAAGTCGAAGAAGAGAGGGTAGCGTCTCTTTCAATACCATGTGAGCGTCTCCACACGTGGGCCAGACATAAGAGTGTTTTGAACCTTGGGCTTAGGTTTACCTCACCCCACCTATTGGTGAGACTTGAACCCAAGCGCTTATGGCGAAGAATCTGAGCTCATACCACACATTGACAAGCTTTAGTGGTGTCCAACATATTTTTGATTGAGAAATATTAGCACATAAATTATTCAATATGCAATTTAGGTGATAATTTGTGACTGAAATAACATCATTAATTTATACTAATTATATTATGTACCAATTATAATAGCTCATATCATTAACAACAATCATTTTTTGATCCGATAGGAAAGCGCCCACCTTAGCTTGGTTAGTCAGGTACTTGATGATTATATAGCAGACAGTTGCCATACGAATGGCCGAACTCAACTGAACTCATGTCTATATATTATTGAGATTTTACTCCACCTCATTGGGCCTAAACCAAGTCTGTAGAAATTGGATGAGTTTTAAAAGTTAAAACTTTGATCATTCAGCCTTCTGAACACCAAGCTTAGTAGGGTACTAATCAAGAAGCAAACTTGGAAGTATAAAGCAAAGCCTCAGAAGCCACCTATAGTCTGAAAGTCTTAAACTTGTCTTCACCCATAAACTTAAAAGATTATTTACACATTTCCATAAATGCCATAACATGATAGAAGATTAAAAAGAAATTCCCAGTCAATGAGATCGGTGGTTAAAACATGTTCGTGCATAATGGCACTTTGTTGAATATGTAAGTAAATAAACTACCTCTTCTCTATTAGACTTTTTCATTGTAACTGGCAAAACATTAGCATGATGTCTGAGCTACAAACGTACTCTATAAATCACAATTCACCTCCAAGTTCCATTTAATAGGCACTGCGTATGAATTGCATTCAGGAAATTAAAGAATTTTGAACTGTGGTCTCCTTTTTCTTAATGAATTAAACCGAGTACAAAAATCTTCCTTTTTTGTTTCCATTCAGGAAGAATAGATATACGTACAAGAAAATTAACTAGTAGATACCAGAAGGACCTTGAATTAGTGAATAATGGTTTTAAGGTAGAGTAGGAGAAAGGGAAGGCTTAGCCACTTTGAGCTCTCCACAGTCACTGATATATACAGTCTTAAGAGGCCTGTTCCATATTGCACGAGCATTTTGGGCTCTTTCATCTCCAAGAAATTTGGCCAAGTCATTGAATTGGCGAATTCGTTCCCCTGGTTTGTATGTAGGGATGGAGGCTATGGCTGCCACAATATCCAAACCTGGCATACAGTTCAGCTGAGAGGTTAGTCATGCACTAGATGATAATACAGTAGAAATACTTTTATTTACAATTTGTTGCTTTGAAGATCCTTTGCATGTTTGAGATTCTGCTTGTGCCACTGACTTAATTTTGGTTTTAAGCCCAAAAATGAAATCTCATTAATCAGAATTTTTTTAATTTGTTGTTCAATTACAAAAGTTCAATGCATAACAGATGAGAGATCTGTAGATGCATGAAATTATATGTAATGATGGGGAAGGTGTTTATCTATATGCGTGGTGCACTACATTCCAGATATCAACTCTTACATGCTACAAGCTGCCATGTACTAGTGAACCAGAAAGCTAGAATCACCAAATCTAGGAGTTTGTCACATGTTTAAAGAAAGCAGTGACATTTTTATTAGACCAATCTTAGATACACAAGTTTTTTCACAAATCATTGAGATGAAAGTTATGATTGGTACATCACTTTCACATGAGCATACTACTAACATCACTTTTATTGTACATCAATCACAACATGTCACTTTGTTAGTTATGAGAAATTTTTTGAATTTTTGGGTGTAGTATTTATTGCTTGTAGTATCAGGGTATCTATGCTACGTATACCAGTAATACTATAAGCCAAAGACAGAATTTTAATGTCTTAGCACCACAAAGAAGATCATTGATGCACTCCAAACAGTCCACAAAAGTGATAAGAGGCACAAAACCATTTTTCACATAAAACCATCATGCCTCATTAGACAAATATTACAAAAGAGCTCTTCAAACTTCTATATACTCATTGAACTTCTGAGGAGGACAAAAGAGACACCAAAACTGAGAAATGCATGCGATATTTGTTCCAAAAACAGACTTTTGAGACAGATGCCTTAAATAAAGTACTGATTTAATTAACACATGGGAAATGCTAAAACTATTACCAATTTTACCACAAAAGACTTACAAACCGAAATGACAATGAAAGCGATTAGTGATACATAAATAAATGTATACATTTATATTCTTTGATTGTTGAAACATCACTTATCTCATGAATTTGTAGTTAAGTCCTAGCATCAATCTTAACTTGAATAACTTCACAACCATACAAAGCAAGAGGCAATGGCCTTATATAACATTCCAGTGAATCGGTATGGTAATGTATTATGTATATATAGCTACCCCTACAAAAATTACTAGCCCCTGAATTGAATTCTGTCAATTAATTATCAAAACACGAAGCTTGACCAAACACCAACCATATATCTTTGGTCATATCAAAAGAGTTCATTTCTAAAAGACTGGTACAAGAGAATTATTCAAAATCATAATAATGTGCACAAAAACTAACCTTCAAGGACGGTCCCGAAAACAATGTTTTTGTTATCGAGTTGTGGACAAGGACCAGGTCCAGTGGTGATCAAGAACTCAACGTTTCTGTAATTTGGATCGAACTTAATGTCTTCATCATCATCATTCTCAGACAAACAAAGCGAAACAACACCAGCACGCGAGTGCGGGAGCAAGAAAGCTTTGGACTCAACAGCCTCAGTGTTGCGAGGCAAGTCATGAGGTGGGCGAACCTCAGCCTTGTCACGGCGGCCTTGGCGACCAGCGAGGAAGAACTGACCCGGAAAGATTTTGTGGACGAGGGTGTTCTTGTATGAGGAAGAGGAAGTGGAGGAACACATGGACTTGAAGTTGGAGACAGTGAGAGGGACGAGGTGGCCGTAGAGGCCGAGAATGAGGCGGCCTAAGAGGAAGGATTCGGTGCAGAGAGGAGTGGAGGGGTCGGGGGAGAGAGTTGGGTTGGTGTTGGGGAGGAAAGTAGTGGGGCAGAGGCTGAAGTCCATGAAGACACGGTCGGTGATGGTGGTGTCAAGTGGAGGAGAGGCTAAGGCTAATGAGGGTGGTGGTGGTGGTGGTAGAGTGGTTGTGAAGGAGAGTGAAGTGGTGGAGAGGAGGAGGGAGCGGCGGGTGATTATGGGGTTAAAGTGGAGAGGAGGAGGGTGGTGGTTGTGGTGGTGGTGGGAAAGGAGGAGTTGGGGTCGGAGTGTTAAGGAGGGGGCCATGATGGTGGTGGAGTGAACATGATGGGAGGGAGATTGTTTTTTGTTTGTGGATGGGAATCATGATGGGAGGGAGAGGGAGATTGGTTTTTGCTGGAGGATTGGGGTCTACTCATTTACAATTTGGATAGAATATGAACAGTTCTAAACTTCTAAAAATTACACACTTTTTTTTTTATTTTTTTTTAATTCAAGTGTGGCATTGTTTTCATTTTTGGTTTAATTTTTGCCTATAAAATCTGATTTTGTATTCAAAATATTCTTTTTGTACGTATCAATAGCTATTATGGCTTTGGAGCATTCTCATCTTGTTGCAAAAATTTCTCTCCATTTTAATATAACAACTTACTTTTTCTATTTTATATACTCACTTTTTAAAATATTTCACATTAGATTATTTTACAGTTTACACTACATTTTATTAAAATATCAATTTTTTTTTCTTTCTTCACACACAATAACCACCATCCACTCTCTTATTTTGTCATCAAGATACGTAAAAAAAAAATAAACAACTAAATGCAAAATGAATAGTATCAATATAAATTTATATAATTATTGTAGCAAATTTGTAATTTACATTGTTATACACAAACTGATGTGAGTTATTTTTAGACAAAATTGTGTAAATTCTATTATACACATGCTAATATAAATGCTCTCAGTGATAGGAAAATCAAAAAAGAAACAATGTCATTTTGTTTGCACTTAATAACTAAATCAATCACAAAGATTGACCGAATGCCTATTTTGAACATGAAATCAAATTTGGTGGACAGAAACGAAATCTTGAACTTAAGGGACCAAAATATATAAAATCAATCTCAAACTTTTAAAGATAAAAAATATCAATTAGTCAAAACAATATCAAACATACGAAAAATTTTATTTTTTTAATTTTTTTTAAATAACATATAAGATGACATCTTGTGTTTGATATAATATAATTTTCATAACTAAAAAAATAAAAAAATAAGTTAATTTTACTATTTTAGTTCCTTTAGTTAGGAGCATCTTGTACTTATACCGACCACACAAGCCCATGCGTATGAGGTATGACCAACTAGCCAACATCTTCACCAAATCTCATTTGTTAGGTCAACTTTGCGATCTCGCATCTAAAACTAAGTTGACTTTCGATTACCCATTTTGAAATTGAGGGAAGTTCAGTTGTGAGAGCACTCAATACTCATTAGATTGCGGGCCAAGCCCATTACTTGCATACAAGAGTGTGTATTCAATCCATAAACTTTATGAAGCCAAATCAACTCAACCCGATGCTTTGCGTTGGTTGAAATTTTATTTTGAATTTCGGGACGAGGGTGGGACAGGTGGGTGGCTCGGATTGGAATTTTGATTTTTGCATAGTTTCCTCTGAAAGGTACTACCCATTACTGATTATTCTGTCTCAGTAGATAGGGTATTTAATATTTATCATCATATTGTCATGCATGATGAATTGACTTCTACTTTTATGGAACACAGAATCTGGTTATATGGGTAATGGATGCAAGCATTTTTTTAATATCCGGAAATCTAGCCCTGGTGACCCTATGACCCATCACGCGTACGGATTCAGGAGTTGTGTACGGATTCAGGAGTTGTGTGTTCGGGTAGTAACATGCCCAATTACTGTCCAGGTGGTCCTATACCATAATGCAAAGCGGGGGTTTAAGTAGTGCCAGGCAGTGACTACGCTTATAAACTCCTTTTTTTCCTTAGCAAAAAAAAAAAGTGATGTTCAGATTTTTCACCGTTCTAAATTATTCCAATTTCAATAAATACATGCTTTTATCTGAATAAATGAGAATGAATTATCCATTTAAAAAAAAAAAAAAATATTTTGATAGCTTGTGAACTATCGAAAACTTGGAATAAAATGCAGATCAAAGTGACAAAAAAATTGTATCATATATGTCTTGAATACTCAAATGGCATTTTTTTGTGCTACCTCTTCTTTTAATTTTTTACAAGTAAAAAATTCATTTAAAAAGGCACAAGGAGGAATGCAATCCTAGTACTTGGAAATATACCCTTTCTTTTAAATAATTCTAAGCAGTAATGATTGTACATCTACTTTTCTGTTATATGGAATCTTCCAAGCCATTGTGCAACTGGGTTTTTGTCTTGATTTGGGGAGAGAGAGATGGGATACAAATTTAGGATTAAGGTCAGTAGCAGTTTTGTCTTGATTTGGCTCTGGATCTCATTGTACAAAATGGGGTTTTAACTTAATTTGCTTAGACAAAAATATTTTGGTCAACTTATTTCATTGGATTCAAGTCCTTGTTGTCCTCAATAGCATTTTTTATTGCTGCCAACTTTTTTGATTTTGTATTCTCCTAGTTTGATTTATTCCTCATTCCAAGAATATATCCCTACCTCCAGATGGACATTTGAGAACACATTGTCCTTGTTTTCGTAAGTGATAAAGTGAGCACAAGGGAACAAAAACATAGAATAATGTTAAGGCCAAGTAATTCGTTAAACAAAAGTTTTGATAATAAATTATGCTTCTCTGTTGTCTGTTTTGTAGACTTTAGTGTTAAGAGAGAGAGAGAGAGAGAGAGGATGCAACTTTGGAATTGTGGTGGAGTGCTAGCAGTGGTGCTTTGTCTTGGTTTGGTCTTGAACTCTTGTTTGAACTGATGCTTTTAATGTGAGAAAAGATTATGCTTGTTTCCACAATTAGAGCACTGGTGAACTAAAACATAGAATAATGTTCAAGCTAAATGCTTAATTTAACAAAAGTAGTAATATTAAAAGGTGAAAATATACTCCTGGTCCCTAAAATTTAGGTCAGGTTCTATTTTATTCCCTAAAATTTGAAAAGTTTTTTTTAGTCTTCAAAAAATTAAAAACTTACCAATTTAGTCTTTATGTAGCCTTGCTGTTATAATGAAGTGCCACATGGCTGTAGAATTTAGGCATGTAAGCAAGGATTATAACGGAGGGTGATTATATTGGAATGTGTTCCGTTAATAGGTTTAATAATTAATTTGTTATTGTATTGCCAGATTAGCAAGAATTATAACAAAGAGTGATTATATTGCCTAGTACCAAAACTATTTCATTTCTAGAGAATCATTATATTTGGAATGTGCTGGGTAGTCTGAAAATTAATCATGGCAAATTTACTGCTTCATGTCATGTTAGAAATGGGAGAATTAGTTCACAATACTGAGCGCATCATGTAGGTAATGATTCAGACTCCTCAGTGGGTTTGAATCATTACCTGCATGATTCACATGATTACTGGTGAACAAAAAGGAGACCATTTTGCACAATTCACTAAATAACCTATGTTTCATGAAACCCAAAAACATGTCATGGACTAGGTTTCAGATTATTCACTTGAATCAGAAAAATGTTACACTGAAATCACCTGGGTAGCACCAGTAATCATGTGAATCATGCAGATAATGATTTAGACTAACTAAGGAGCCACATGATTACTAGTGCTACCCAAGTGATTTCAATGTAACATTTTTCTGATTTTAGTGAATGATCTTAAACACCGGTCCATTACATATCTTTGCATTTCATAAAACATAAGTTATTTAGTGAACTGTGCAGAATGGTCTCCTTTTTGTTCACCATGTTGATTGACTTTTGCTTATACAAAAAAATCTTATATGCATAGGCTTCATTTGGATTAGCAGTAGAATGATATTAAATTGTTTATTTAGCTTATGTACAACTCTATTAATGCTTTAGTTTTTTAGGTACAAATGTACTTTTGCCTAGCTTATTTTTAAGCACAATAAACCCAATGAAAATAAGCTTTCCCAAACAAATGTGCATCTTTCTCCCAGTTTTCTGCCTGTCTTAGGACACAGTTTGAGTTGCTGGTCTTTCCATTTTGAGGGTTGGCCTTTCTGCATGATGATAAAAGGTAACATTCTTCTTCATCCTAATTTTGTAATTGTTTTTATTTGTAAATAGAACATGCCTAGATTGGTAGATGAGGGGTAATGTTGGCTATATCACTACTACAATAGAGGTAGCCATTTGTCAACATTTGTAAATATATATACAAATCCTGATTAACTTTCTTATTTGTGTTGCTGTGTTTCTATCTCTGCATTGAGATAGAAGAAAGAAGAGAACATATAAAGAAGGGAATTCCAGAAATTCTCCTCATTTAGTGAACATTCTTTTGGAGGAAGATTGGGGGGGCCATTGCTTTCATTGTTCTTAATTAAAATAAATGAAAATTTTTGTTCAATATCAAAATCTCCTTCATTTATCTAGTTCTTGGTTCTTCATTTCCACCTATTCTCACTAAATACATTTACATTATCAAGAACCTCAGTAGTCTTGCATTTGTTGCAAATAACGTTATCATTATGACATGTTGAGTTTGATTTCAATTATTTTTAGACAGCTAGCTGATGAAAGGAGATGATCATTTACCATAAGAAAAAAGGATGCGCCTGTTCTAGGATATCCCATAGGCTATAGCACACATCCACTTGAACCAGCCTATTACTCCAGCCTACACAAATCCCAGGGATGTATTCAACGAGAGGGGAAAGTGGTCACAGGTGACAATTAGTAGTGCGGTTCAGTGGAAGATCGGTGCTCTCTCTTATCTCACCTTGGTGCACTGTGAAGTACTGAATTCCTTTGACACTGAACCAGGACCTAACAACCAAAGTTTTGTACCTGGCAGTAGCCTAGCTTAGATGTATTCTATACAATGTCGAGTTTGAACCGTGAAGTTTGTTACAATTTATGTGCGTAGCTATAGAAACTCCAGTAAATATATTACAAGCAAAAATTGGAGGTCTGCAAACTGTTAGCAGTATCTGCTCTTTTCAAGTTCAACCCTTATCTGTTAGAAATTAATTTGTAATTTGAATAAAGAAATTTTTAGATGATGGCTGTTAGTATTTCAGGGTGATAAACTGTTGGTGTTCTGTGTTCCTAAGGGTCAGTTACTTGTATCTAGAAGTGTAGAAGGCTCTTTCAAGCATAAATAAGTGCTATTGTACTGGTTTATGCAGATCAGAAAAACCTGCCTAGCATTGTGCAGGAGCAGCAGCTCTGCATCACAAAAACCTTGTAATCCATTGCTATTTATCAATAAAAATTCCGCATATGCCAACATTATCAAGCTATTAAACCAGTGCTGTATCTAGTTATCAAGTAATTATAAGTTGTTATAAGTTGGTTTATATAACTGAGAGTGGTTAAGGCAGTTAGGTGTAATTTTCAGCTTAACAAACTTGGTTATTCTTTTAGTAGGTGCCCGAGCATTGAGTCTGTATGTATATAAATACATGATGTACTCCCCTCATAATGCAATGCAGAGATTCATATGTTCTCAATCTCCTATGATTTTACCTTTCTTATTCTTCAGAATGAGTTTCTTTACACAAATGAGCACCAGACATGTGAATCATATTAATGACTATGTTCCCATGTCTTCATCCTAAAATAATGTTTTTGTGTTGTATTAGGAGCGTCACTGCAAATAAAATAAGTGTTGTGATCAACAATACAGGGCCATGTGAAATTGAATTAGAGTACAATATTGCAGAATTCTGACACCCACCCCCACAACCCCCCCCCCCCCCAAAAAAAAAAAAAAAATATATATATATATATATATATATATACAGACATGATTGACAGTAGAAGAATCCCGTGTGCTCACTCTGCAATTTCTGGAAGACAGTAAAACTAAAGAATGAGGAACAATAGACTCGCTTCTCATTTCCTAACCTTTTTGTTAAGGATCCGATAAACTCTATTTTCTGTGACAGGGTCCCATTTGCATCTTCTTTGTTCCTAACTAACAATTTGTCCACAAGAGATGATGGACCAGAGAGTTTGGAAGCTGCTGTAGACAATGAATAGTTTGTCCATTACTGTTTCTTGGGAAACAGACTTTTGCTTTGTTGAGGACAGGGATTAGAGCAAACACCCTTTGACTTGTGCAGTGCATAGCTGCAGTTGCGATGGTATGGCCTCCGCTCTATCTCCTTGTCCTGCATCGATAAGCTTCCATTAAAGATGCACTGGAGCATCATTTGTGCTGCTCCAGTGGCCATTATCTCCTCTCTCTTACCTTTTTTGAGTCCCTGTTAATGTTTGTATACCAATTATGTGTTTTTGTTGGGAGGGGAGGTTGTTAACGTGTGAATTTGAATGTTTTGAAACCATTGCATGCTTTTTGAAGCATTTATATAGAGCAGGGGTGAGGTTAAAGAATGGTAATTTGGATTAAATAAAGAGGGAAAAGAGTTTGTGTGGTTCTCCCCCGTAGAAGTCGAGAAATTTTGTCTGGAGGCTTATTGGCAAAGTAGTTATGCAACAAAGGCAAACGATTTTCCCTAGGAAGTTTCAGGTTTTGATTCTGGTGCCTAAATTAAGCTCAGAAGGATTCTTAAGAAAAGACAAAAATAATTTGGCTTGTTCTGTCTTGCTTATTGTGGAACTCATTTTAGATGTAGGGTTTTAGTATAGATTACTCTAGTGTTGTATCTTTCCAACTAACTTTTGAGAAGGGATGCAATTTTGTTGCTATGTGTGATATGGGTGCTTATATCTATGCAATGAAGGATCTGTAAGAGTCCCACTGGTCACTTTTAAGACATGAAAAAAAAAAAAGAAAAAAAAAAAAAAGAGTAACATATAATCTGTCTTAACTATGTTTTCGCTTGACCATGATGTTGGTCTGGTCTTTCGCTTGTACGTACATCGGCTTGTTGGTGCTCGGAATAATAACCTGCGCTAGGTGCTCAATTTGTAGCTTGGTTTTATTTTATCATCATGATTGCTGTTGTTCACTTGTTCTTATTTGTGCTGAGCAGTTGGTGGTGGTCTAGGGATTTCATGTATACCCCCTTTGAATTATGAGATTTCAAACCTAGTTTTGCCAATCTAAGGAAATAAAAAAGGTTTCAAACCTAGGTGAGTAATTGGCCGTATAGTATGCATATTTGATTATGATGTAAATTGTTTACGTTACCTATGTTTTTAACTCGAAAAGGAATAGAATTAAAGTAAGAAAGTTTTGTGGGAATCTGATTCTATGTATATGTCTACTTGGTTGTTTTGACGTTAGGAGAAACAAATAGTTCATTGATGTGTACTTATCAAAAATAAAAAGTCTGGAAGCAAAATGCATGGCATGTAAGGCTTCTTTTTGTTGCTTTCTTCTTATTTACTGGGATATAAGACGGTCAAATATTAACTCTTCTCATGTAATCTTTAGGAGAAACTTTTTATGTACACCCTGTGTATGTGATGAGGTTTCTCCTCCTTCTAGTAGAACTTCTTGCTATTAGAAAAATATGAAAAGTAAAAACTATAAAATTGTAATGTTAAGAAAATGTAAAGATGAGAAATGAAACAGATTGGAACTCTTTTTTGGGTGTGACCACTCACCAGTTAGACATCCTCAAACAACTGTTGTGTCTCACTTATCAAAGTCAAATTGTATTTCAATTTATTACAAATTGATTTGAAAAATAAAAAAATAAAGAAGAAGATTCAATTTAGAAGTTTGAGTCAATATGTTTTGTTTGATATACAATGTTATGCAGAGGTGCTGGAAATTACATTATGTTATTATTCCTCAAGTCTAGTTAAAAATTACTGTATCTCTCTCTAAGCAATGCTGAATGAGAAATTGGCCTACTAAATATTTGGGTGTTTGTAGGCTGTGCTTTCTTGAATCACTCGAGTCACATCATCTTCTTCTTGACTTATCTTGCATGATATGTCATAGAAAAGCTGTGATTAGCTGTCTTTTTGTTTTTTGTTTTAATTTCCTGCCCGGAATTGTTACAAGTGTTATCTTTTGTGCAATGATCAAATGTTTTGCTCGCTGTTAAAATATTGCATTTTTTATGTTGTTAAATGAATTTCAAACAGAAAGCAAGGAAAATGGCAAATATATTTTTTTGGCAGCCAGTGCTGTTGGGAGCATATCTTGCCATCAAACATCATTCTCTCTTGGAAAAAGAAAAAATAGGATGCAATATCTATGTTGCCCTTTTCTCTGTTTGAGGAGCAAGTTATATAAAATATAAAAATTATAAATTTAATTCATAATTTAGAATATTTGCTACATTCAAATTTTCAAATAGCATGCTAAGTTGAGAATTAATCTGCACAATCTTATTTTTTTTTAATTCTAAATGTGGGGAAAATGAGTTTAGTCGATGTTACTGGTTGCTTCATGCTAGTAATGGTTCAGACCTGATGCTATATAAATATAAACTATTCAGGTATCGGGTAGTGTAGAACCTAGCTAATTTGGGGCATGATGTTAGCATTCTGATTACTTAGCTACTCCAAATTCCAACTTTGTACTGAGTACTTCAGAATGGTTCCATTGGGATCACCTAAAGTTGGGGATCATATTGGGTTCTCAAGTGCTTCTTGCTCTCAGCTTTCTGCTAGGTATATAGATTGAAATTAATCTACTTTATTTCGTTTCTACTTTAATTGAGATGAAGGGTTCATATTCCATCCTCATCCTGATTTCAGCATAGTATGGGGGCCAATACTGGTCACCTCATTAATAATTTTTAGGTTTGCCCTATGAAGAAATGCCCCATGTTATTGTGAGTCGGGATGGATGCAAGTGAACAAGTCTTGAGCATGAGATGTTGTACGGTTTCTCCATTGAGCAGGAAAGAAGAAATGTAACTATCTGGAAACCAATTCCTCTTTCCAGATGGAAAAATTTTAGGAATAAGAAGAGGAGACCTAGTGATTTGAGAGAGAGAGAGAGAGAGTGTGTGTGTCTGTGTGTCTGTTATCAGAATGCTGCAGGACTGCCATCATATCTCTGGTTCTTGTTCATCTCATTAAGATGTTATTGGCAAATGCAAATGTTGTTCATTATCTGGAAGATATTTGACAAAGCTACTTTTTATGGTTTATATTTTTTTTTTGTTCTCTTTCCTCTCCCTTATATACATATATTTAACCCCTAATTCTATAGTGTTGATATATTAGTTACATAGCCTAAATTTCTTTGTGTTTTCAACATTTTTCCTAAACACAAGATTGTTGAATGACAAATTTGACTTTACCTACCTTATACTTGTAGACAATCTGAATGAAAGGGAAGTTAGTGGATATACAAAAAATAATGAAAGGGATGTTAGAAAATAGAAAATGTGAAAATTATATCAGCTAAAACTTAAGAACTTTTTGAAGATAAACTTATTCTAGATTAAAACGTCCATAGCTAATAATGCTAGCTGCAACTCTCCACCCTACCCAAACCCCAGGCAGCTGAAATTCTGAACTAAGTAATAATTTTCCTTAATAGCCAAGCTATAGGTACTGTCACTAAGAAGGGAGAAAGTTAAGTAAATAAATAAATGTGGTTACAGGTTTATGTTTATTTATGTATTCAGTGCATAAGTACTGCAGCAGAGAGCACAATGGACAATGCTATATATGCAGGGAATGGAGTCCGGTGAAGTATGTCTGACAGATTGAGTAATAAAAATCAGATTGCCCAAAAACATAAACCCTCTATACTGTGTTAGTTGTACTATCATTGCAAGCAGATTGAGCTATAAAAATCAGAAAGCTAGGGCATATGTACTTAAAGTTGAATTGTTAGTTGCATGCAGATAATTTTTTTCAATTATTAAAAAAAAAAAAAAAAAAAAAAAGTGAAGACAATGTTTACATAAAACTTGGGTAGAATGTACAGTTGATGCTAGAGGAAATTGATGCATTCATTCCTCAAGCCTTATCTTGAGGAGCACCGGAGAACTAGAAATAGAAAAACAAAAATATATAAAAGGGTTCTGTTAATGGATACCCTTAGGATATTTGTTGATGGATCATTTTAGGAAAGTTTTAATGTCACTTTCATAAGAAATATTAAAAAAAAAAAAAAAATGTCAAAAAAGTCTATTGCTTTTTTGTTTTTCCATAAAAAGTTTCTAAATTTTTTTTCTAAACCAATGTCCTTAGGGCATCTATTAACTTTTCCATATATAAAATAGCTTCTCATTCCTAACTCATTCTTCTGATTGAGCTGTATCAAACCTCTGACAAATTTGTCCACATTAGTATCTTCTCCATTTCTGTTCGACAATTCACCGAGAAGAGAGGAGTGAGAAGAGGATTTGGAAGCTGCTATGGACAAGGAGCACTTGGCCTGTGATTGTTTCTTGGGGAATGAAATATTCCTTTGATGGGAACAAGAGTTAGAGGAACCATCTTTCAAATTATGTAGTGCACAGTTACAGTAGCGATGATATGGCCTTCGCTCAATCTCCATATCGTGTATTGATATACTTCCTCCAAAGACACACTGAAGCATCATTTTAGCATCTCCAGTGGCCACTCCTCTCTCTCTCCCTGTCTCTCCTTTTGAATATGCTGTATTTCTGAAGGTATGAATGTGCGCAGATTTGTATACTTGCTTGAGTTTGAAGATGTTGAAACTTTTGCATGTTTTGTGAAGCATTTATATAGAGCATGGAATTAGCGTATATAGGTGGGAGTACTCTTGGACAGAAAAAGTTTGTGCTTATGCACCGTTGAACTCGAGAAAAAGTAGTTACACGACTAAAATAAACGTTTTCCTCTAGGAAAGTTTCAGTTTTGGAATGTTGGTCTTTGACTTTTCCTGTGAGAGAGTAACTTAGGAATTGAGGAGCCCTTGGTTTGGCTTATTCTTGTTTGCTTGACTTTTGAATCTATTGTAGTAATGGGATTTTAGGCTTGCATAGATTGCTTCGGTAATACTTTTATAAACCTAATTTGTTTGGAGGATCCTAATTTGAAAGCTCGAATTTGTGTGAAAACACAAGAGCTGTTTAGACCCTCAAATTAAAATTACGGCTCGGTTGATTTTACTTTAACTTAAACTAAGTGCGAAATAGAGTAAATGCAAGCGAACAAACAATATAACTACTCTAAGCCATATTTATCAAATATCAACAATAAAATGAAAGCTAAAAGAGTAGGGAAGAAAAATGTAAAGACAAAATAACACATCAATGTGTTATCGAAGAGGAAACTGAAGAACTCGGCGAAAAACCTCTCCACCGCCCTCCAAGCAGTAAATCGATCCACTAGAGAATGAGTTCGAGTACACAAATAACAAAAGACCCTCCAAACCTAGTTTACCCCATGTACTTGAGCCCTCCAAGTTCCTGCTAGCAACTAACTTGATGAAGTCTTGTCTTCTCTAACTCTCCGAATCACGCAATTCAGCCCAATTGTATCCGCTAAACAAATGGCTTCTTCCAATGCTTCTCAGTAGCACCAAAACCTCACTTTATACTCAAAATGGGTGTGGTAAGTGTTTAAACTATCAACCTCTCAAGGATTTGGATATGAAGAGGTTGGAGTTGAAGAAACCACAATGGATTGTGTAGAAGATTGTGGGTATAACAATCTCTCACTCTCAAGGGTAATGGCTAGGGTTTTCTCTTTGAAAAACACGCCTCTCAATATGTGGGTAATGTAGGTATATATATAGTGTGAGTAGAGACCTGGTGTATCAGATATGACAAAATGACAAAATAGAATGTTTCGCGAGTATCTCGCAGGAAGGCTTTATCCGCGAAACACTCGTGAAAACTAGTTGTCACCATTTGTCATGACTCTTCGCATTCCAGTCATGTGCTGAGCACATGGCTTCACTTCGCGGGAAGTCTTCTCGCGAGCTACTCGCAAAATCTCCTTTGATCTTCAATTTGTCTTGAGTCTTCACACTCTCTCACACACACAACCTATACAAAGAAATCCCACATATAATACGGGGTACATAAGATTGAACAGAATTACAATTAAATTTGACACATGTTAAAGCATTTTAATATTAATTAATTAAAATGAATAAATGTTACAATATAAGTGTAAAGATATGGAGTGAATATGAAAGATGAGGAGTTAGTGAAAATATTTAATCTCATATTGAAAAAGAGAGAGACTATTTTATTCTTTTTAATTATAGTGATTAATAGGCTAACATGAATTGTCTCAAATATTGGGATAGATACGTGCGCAAGGGGTTGGTAAAGAGTGGAGGTATAAAAATTGGAAATGAATCAACCTCTTGGATCCTCCTACTTAACAGCCCATTCAGAGTAATTACCATATCCATTAGTTAGTAAATGGCCTGAATAGACTCATTCATACACAATCCAATTTACTGTAATATACAATATACACACAAAAAATAGAGAGGTTCTTGACAAAGAAGGGTGTTCTTTTTGGTGGAGTTTTGGACTTGAACACTTTGTGCAGAGGTTGTTCTAGTCATACGACACTTGTTAAGCTGTTGTATCCTGGGGGAGACAAGTCAGAGAAGGTTTGCACCGATTACAAAGTTTAGCCAACCAAGGGCTTGAATCTCTTTAAAGAGAGCAAGTATCGCACCTTAGTCCAAATAGTATTGTGTAATTTCTTTCTTTACGTTAATAATATTCAGAAGTATTATTCAATTTCTCGTTGTGTTATTTCCATTATTATTGTGTTTTGCACCAAAAACATGGAATTATAGCCAACACAAATTAGTTGTAAATCACAATTTTACATAATTTGTTGTCATATGTATTGGGGGCGACTCTTTCTATGCAATAAAGGATATCAGTTTAAGCATCATTATACTAATCAGAAGTAGGAAGCTAAGTATTTGTTTTTCTGAATAGACATAATATAGCTCTCTCTCTCTTTCTATGCAATAAAGGATATTAGTTTAAGCATCATTATACTTTATCAGAAGTAGGAAGCTAAGTATTTGTTTTTCTAAATAGACATAATATAGCTCTCTCTCTCTCTCTCTCTACATATATATATATATATATAATTGATTTTGATATTTGGCTTACACAAGTTCATTACATGTCCAACCTAGCTACATGTGTCTTATTTGTTGGTTTAGATAAATAGTTCAAAAGTTTTCAACTTGGCAGATGGAAAGAATGCAAAACAATGAATTTTGTTTCTATATAACATTTGACTGTTAATCAAGTTTTTTCTGTTTATTCTGGTATACGATATCATGAATTGGTGCTTTAAATTGTGCCAATGAGCTCTGGCTCAAATGATACTTCCTCCTCCCACAAGAAGAGGAGGAGAGCGATATCATAAGTTTATAACCAGCTAGTTGTGGGTGTGAACTAAAAAAAAAAAAAAAAAAACAATGGTGCTTGAAAATGCATTATGATTGTTAAGACATCACACCTTATATAATTGCATTCAGCAAAACTTTCTTTTTTGGTTCATATTTTTGATCGGCTTCATTCCCTATAGTAAGATGAAGTTTCTGACCTAAAAGTGTAAGAACTCAGTGGACCCCCCCCCCCCTTTTTGACCAGAAAAATAATGCTTAATGATAATTACTAATGATGCTGAAAATCGTCAGTAAGTCACACAGTTCTCATGCGCTCGAAACAACACCTGGGAAACAAAAACAAAGAAGACCTTGTAGAGGATACCGGTGTGGTACCGGCCAAATACCCTCCGAAGGTCAAGTTAAAGAACTTTCACAACTTTAGAGTGCTAGAGTTGGGGAAATTATGTGTACCTCGGTTTGTGAGGGCTTTGAGGTTTTTATAGTTGTGTAAAGTTAACATTCGTTTCTTAGCAGAGAAGGTCTTTCCTTGTGGGGAGGATCCTTGTTAGTACGCGTATTTTGCGGGATCCTTTCCTTATAAGGGTTTTCTTGATTAGGGTTAACCGTGAGGCGTAAGTTATTTCCTTATGTATTTATTCGTGGAGCCCAAGCAAAAACCATGCTGGAACCGTCAAGAGACCTTTTACTACCATCAGCTTCTTTTTGTCAGCTTTCCATCACGTCAAGGTGGTCTGGTCGTCAAACAGCAAGTCGTCGGCTTGAAGGGCAGAGTCATCGTCTTTGGTATAGTAAAGCTGACGGGTCCAAGACTAGTATCTTTCTAAAATTACCCTTATCAATTACCATAATTAGTTGGTGTTTGTTAAAAACAAGAATAAAATAATAAAGAGAAGTGAAAGCAAGAAAGAGCGAAGAATACAAGGGGAATAAAGCCTTAGTGGCTACATCTTTAATGTATATTCAAGTCCATTACAACAAACCCTATAATATATAGACTAGAAGTGGGCCTCTTGGCCATTACATCAACATAAAACCAATAATTTAACAGTGTTAAATAATATAACAACTTAATTTGAATCTTAGAAAAATTTTTAATGAATATTGTAGCTCATATAGGTAGTGATAGGAACGCATGGTGTATTTCATACTTTTGGGTTTTCCCATTGTTACCTTATGGTTGACTCTCCAAATTTGAAATATTTATCCATGTTTGCTATACGAACAAGAATACTTTTAAAGAAGAAAATTGCTGGGGAATATCAAACGTGCAGCTACATTTGTAGCTTGAGATTTCTAATGGAATTGATTAACTTTGAGCTTGAAATTTAAATTTAATTTATTCACTCTTTTAAGTAGCTGTCAGGATTTTCTGAGATTTCTAATGGAATTAATTAACTTTGTGCTTGTAATTACTTCTATTCACTCTAAGCAGCTGTCAGAATATAGGAATATTTGAGCCCTCTTCTTCTTAATTTTGTGGTGGGGGGGGGGGGGATTGGGTGATTGGTCAAGTGTGGGGCTATGCTGAAGCTGTTATCGTATTATTGTTTCTCAAATGTAGGTAGAACTTGCTCTTAGGAGTTGAGAAATAAGAAATTCGCCAACTCATCTACCTGCTGGCTTCCGACTTCCAAGCCATGCTTCAGATTGCGTACAAGGTGTATTTTTGTTACAGGTAACTCATATCACATCATATGATTTTTCTATTAAATACAGTTATCTGTTGCTTTATTGGGATGATCATTTTTTCTTTCTTGACACAGTTTGTATCTCTTAATCCTTGTTTAAATGATTAAATCACTCTCTGGAAGTAGTGAGCAAATTGAATAAATATTTTTTAAGGAGCCAGTTGCATTAAAGGTCGATATTACAAGATCAATCATCATTGTCTTGCATGATAATTAGATCAAAAGGAAAAGAAAATACTGTGACAGTGGGACTGCGATATTTCTCACTGCCATTGTATAATTGAATGACATATCTAGTGTACTCAATTTAATGATGGAGAGATTGAAGTGTATGTGAATCATAAGATAAGAGCAAGGTGAACGAAGTGGAGAAACACGTTTGGAGTATTGAGTGATCATAGAATTCTTTTTTAATTTATGAGAAAATTTTATAAGATTATTATAAGACCAGCTATGCTCTATGCTCTATGATGGACCTCATAACCATGCAATTTGAGAGAACTTAAATGAAAAAGAAAAATAAATAGTAGATTTACTCTTAAGTAAAGTAGTTTAGTTCACTGGCTAGCTCAAATCTGACCCTTATCCTCACCATATATCCATTGCAGTTTGAAATCTGTGCACTAAAAGTGCTCGCTTCCCAAATAAAGGGCCCAATATGTGAAGTTTGGTACATTTCAATACCCAATCTATAGGTATTTTCATTATTCATACATGAATAAAAATGACAAAGGAGATTGCGTTGTATGTGTTTTCTGTATGCAATGCAATCAAAGATGCATTTCCTGATGAGAAATAGTGGTATTGTTTGGCAGCCAAGCTAGGCATTTCCATAGGATTAAACGAAAAACAATAAGTAAAACATGGAAGTTAGAGTCTTTTTGAGGCAAGCTTGGAATTATGCTTAATGAGTCTCCGTGACTCCTCTCTGTCTCTAATTTACTTAGCATAAAAGTCAATGAGCTTTGGTTCAAATGGCACTTCCTTCCCTTGTAAGAGTATGGTGGAAGATGGGATCATGGGTTCACGGCCCAATAGGCTTGTGTAATTACCATTAATAAATTTACTTAGAAAAAAAGAACATAAGGATTTACACACGCACATGCACATTCAAGCACCCAGCAGAGCATCTGTCTCAACATGTCTTCATCTTAGGAGGTTCCCATGCTGAAACTAAGTCCTTGTCCCATGCCTAGAAATCATACTACCAATGAAAAAGAGAGAAGAAAAAGGCAAAGAAAGTTTGGCATATTGCTTCTTTTGTTTTCCATTGAAAGTCAATGGCATGGAACCCATACACTGGTTAGAAAATCAGGACGAGAAGGGTATGTTAACTCAACTTAAATTAGTATATTGTTATTGAGTCGGCATGTTCTCAAAAGAAATAGTGGTAAAACACCATAGCTACATAAACTCTGCAGAATTTACAGTAATGAAGCCAGAAGAAACTGCTCTCGAATTCTATAGGAGAATTAGAAATAGAGAAACAAAGCAATAATATGGTTTCTTAGTTCCTAACCTTTTTTCCTAACTCATTTGTATCAAGTCCCCAATAAATTCCTTTCATCCATGTGAAAAGAGTTCCATTGGCTTCTTCTCTGTTTCATACTAAGAGGAGAAGATTGTGAAGAGAATTTGAAAGCTGCTATGTACAGGTTACAATTACTGCATAACTTTTGCAGTGATTGTGAAGGTAATGAAATTTTCCTTTGTTGAGAGTAATCATTGGAGCAAATATTTTCTAACTTGTGCAGTGCACAGCTGCAGTTCCGATGGTAGGGTCTCCTCTCAATCTCCATGTCATGCACTGATATACTTCCATTAAACACACACTGCAGCAGCATCTCAGATGCTCCAATGGCCATTCTTTCCTCTCTCTCTCTTCCCTCTTTTAAATTCCCTTATATTTTGTGTACGTCTTGGTGGGTTTGTATGTGTTTGAATGTAATTGTGTTGAAACTTTTGCATGCTTGCTATTAATGAAGCATTAATATAGAGGAGGAAATCAACAATTGTTTTTAGTGTGTGGTAGAAATCTAGAGAAACTTTCGTGCAAGTGCTTCCACGTAGAAGAATTCAAGAAGGGTCTGGAGGGTTTTTGGCAAAGCAGTTACCTAACTAAGACAGACGTGTTTCATTAGGGAAGTAATTCTAGCTATAGAGCCTTGGAAATTATGTTCATAGGCTGTCTTGGCTTGCCTTTTGACTTCATTGTTTAATGTGGTATTTTAGCATAGTTTTCTCCGAAGAAATACGCTTTGACTTTTACTCTTCTGACCAGAGGTTTACCAAACTTATATGAAGGTAGGTGACCCTTCCCAATTTCCCTGCAACTTAAGATCTTGGTCAACTGTAATATTTCTTAATACAAGAAAAAAAAATCTTATTAATTCGTTTTGGTTTTGCATTTTGTTTGATGATTTTGATGCTCTGTTTTAATTTCACCAAGGTCCATTCCTTCCATTCAAATGGTTGGCAGCATATGATATGACACTGTTTTGTTTGGTGTTATCCATAGATGCAAAATTTCTCTTTGCACCAAACAGTAATTAAGGAGCTGCTGGTGATGAGATTCAGTCATAAGCTACTAATCTCTTATAGTATTAAAGAGCATTAAGGACATTCACGTGTTTCCTTTTTCCTTCTCTTTTGGGGGATCGAATTGGATACTGTGGAGGATTTAATTGATGTTAAAAATGAAGGTGATCCTATAACCCCTCAAGTCTCAGGCTTTCATTAGGATTTAATTGACCTTAAACATGAAGGTGACCTATATATAACCCTCAAGTTTCAGGATTTCATTGACTTCGCATCAAAGCCTATTGATTTTCTTGAAGTAAAAAAATTCAATTATCTTCAACCCATTGTTAATTGATGTTGTAAATCAATTGAAGGTCAATAAGAAAAAAAAATTACGCTACAAGATATCAAGGATACAAGTTTCAAAATTGGATTGTGTAAGTACTCGAAGTATCTTTTTATTTGGAGCGGAAAATTTCAATTTCCAAATGAAAAATCAAGGACAAGTTTCATTCAAGTGGCAGAGTCTTGATGTATTTCAAGATTTTAAATTTTTATCCTTTGTTAGTTTTGAATTTTCATGTAATTTTTGTTATTTTCGGATTTTGGATTCTATTTCCTTGATTTTAGGAGTTTTTGAGGTTTTTCTAGTCAAATTAAATTCCTATTATTGGCACTATATTAATTAGAATATGTAGACTATTTTTACTTGAAAAATTAGTTTTCTAGAGCCTTTAAATAAACTTGCAATATGTAAAAGGAAAATACGATTCAAAATTTATAATTTGATTAATAATATTTTCAGAAAGGTTTTCTCTTTTTCTTTTCTAGTGAATTCTAGAGTCTATCTTGTAGGTTTAAAAGAGTAATCTCTACTATGCTTTCTGTTAGGTATTTACAAAGCGGAAAAATCTTATTACACACTCACTATTGCATATTCCTTACACACTTCTTTTGAAGTCGTGTTTTTAGATATGATATGATTTCAGTCCACATGACAATGTGTTGTGTATAATAGCAAGTGTGTGATAATCATTAGTTTTGTCAATCATAATTTATAAATATGCACTTAATTCCCTTTTTATTTGACATGCCCAAACAGGTTCTCTCAATTGTTAATGGATGAGTAGGCATCACAAGATGAGCTTCTGTACTGGTACAGAGATCCTTTGCCATTTGGTTTGGATTGTCATTACATGACAATACTACCGAATTGGAATAAGAAATATTGAGACTTTTTGCCTCTGTCATTTTCGTCCATTCAAACATGGAAGTGCCTTTCTAGTAGTTTCTACCCAGTTCTACCTTCCGTCCCATGTGGTCAGCTTTGGCAACACCATGATCAAAGGAGTTCTTTATTCATAATTATTTAAAGAAAAAAACTCTTCTAATTTATATATTTAATTAAGAGGAGGATAAGCTGGATTTCACACTTTAAGATGCCTTTTTTCCTCGTATCTTCCTTCCTTTGATTTTATTTTATTCGTTCTTTTTCCCCTAGCATTGAACAAGGGAGCCGCCCATATGTGACACGAATTGATGCTCATCTGACCTGACCATCCCAACAAGATGTGCAAGCCATTATTTTAAGAAAAATGCATCCCACCATGATGCTCCTTTTTTATGAACTAAATTTACGAATAACTCTTTAAAAAAAAATCACTCTAATGCATCTAAATTGAACGACCTGCTGCTGCAGTATTATGAATAGGCTTGACACTAGAATTAAATAAATGAAAATAGAAACTTGATAAAATAAAACTACAAAAAAGCTAATTTAGATTCGATTTAGATTTTGACGGTGCTTAATTTGGTTGAGTTATAAAGTTTTCCAAAATTGTCATTGGAGATCAAGATTCACAATAGGGTAGAGCTTAATTCGAGTTGGGAATCCAGGTTCCAAAATTCACAAAGAATATGTAGAAGAAAATTTCAATTTGGGTTCTCGATTTTAAAGCAGTACACAGATGCTATTGCGTACACGAAACTAGAGCACCATCTATTCTTCATTTTTTTCTTGACAAAAGAAGGGAATTACGTATACGTTGCACCATATTTACACTGTAAACCATTCCATCAAACACAAAATCCATTTTTGATTAAACCATTCATAAGATTAAGAACACGAAAACTGTCAGGAATAAAAAAAGTTAACAACCATTAATTCCACCAACACATATATAAAATTGTCACAAATCTGACTTGAACGCCAATTTGTTCTAAAAAAGAGACCATGTAATTAACAAATTAAATAAATAAAAATCAGATCTTGAATGTAACATACTCTTCCTCTTGTTCACACAAACCCAACTGGTTCCTCCCAGTACCAACCAAAGCTGGAGAAGTTGAAGGTGAAGAATAGTTAGAAGCTGCCAAGACCAAAGACCCTTCACTCCAAGCCCTCCTTATTGGGTAGGACACGTTTTTGCACTTAGGCAATGGATGTGAACATTCTTTACCAGCCTTGTGAAGTGCACAGCCACAGTTTTTATGGTATGGTCTGCGCTCTTTCCCTGTGTCACAGCCAGCAATGCAACCCTCATAGACACTTCGGAAAAGTCCATCAGCAGCACCGGTGGCCATTGTCTTCACCACCAACACCACTACTTTTCTATGTGCAACAGACCACGCTTCTAGAAAACTTTTAAGCTTGTAGAGCAATGGTGGGCATTTATAGAAGTAGTTATTGATGCTTATATAGTGGTAGTGATGGAGTCGTATTAGTCTTTTTCTTTTTGGGGGGTTTTAGGTGGTGGGGTCAAAATGTTGTTGTTTCCAAGCTGTATTGCGCGGCATTTAAGAGCCGTAGAAGACGTGTCCGCGTGTCTTGAGGGGTCGGTTATAGGAGTGTAGACATGGTAAAAATACTAGTAAGATACGTGGCCTTTTGCATGTGTGTTAGGAGAGAAAATAAAGGGGTGTGTAGTTACCGACACGATTCTCATAGATTGTCCCTAGGCAAACGTTTAGGCCTTTTGGGCTGATTTTTTGGGTTTTTTTTTTTTTTTTTTTTCTTTTTCTTTTTTTATATTTTTATTTGCTGTGATTTGTGGGGGATTGTTTAGCATAATTCTTGCATGATTTGATTTGGTAGTCGTCACAATCTTAGTATTTCTTGTAATTATCGAGTGGTGATTGGTTAGGAGTTTCTTTTTTTAATGGGAAAATGATAGCATTCCACAATAGAGAAAAAGTACAAAGCATATAATAAGGAGGGGGGAGGTAACAATGTGAGCAAATGCTATAGCCTTGTGGCTTATGATCCATGCCATTGATGCCAAAATGTGATTACTGGTTCTTCACCTGGTGAGCGATTCGACTGATAACTCCAGCAAGATCCCAGTGGTATACATGGAAACTTCTGTTTTTATTTAGCAAAAACTAAAAAAAGGTATGAAGAGATTGTATAATTTTATGGGAGAAAGATGCTCATAAATGTAATATGTAAGTGAATCCCACTCTGAAAATAGAAAAAAAGAAAGGAAAAAAATATTTATAGGTTCAATCAAACGAGAGTTAGAGCAAACTTTCGGTCTAAAGTTGACTAAAGTGAGTTATCACGCTAGGTTAAGCGCAACTATAGGCAATGATTACTTAAGTGAAATGTTGTTGTGCAAGGTCAAGAGAAATTTGAGGCATTTCTAGTGTGCTCAATGGTTCAGTCAAGTGAAGTGTGCAAGGTTAAGCGTAGCTATAGGCTATGATAACTCAAGTGAAATGTTGTTGTGTTAGGTCAAGAGAAATTTGAGGCATTTCCAATGTGCTCAATGGTTCAATCAAGTGAAGTGTGCATCAAAATCGTTTGAGACTCTAGAATTATTCAGAATTGCGATGAAAAATGTGCCTTAAGTGACCACTAAACTTTTTAACGTCTAGTAATAGTTTTGACAATATTTTGAAGGTTATAACTTTTGAGACAAGACTTAAGTACAGTACTTAGATACTGTTCTTTAGGTTTTCTTCTTAAGATTCTGTTATGTGGTTTTTTTTCTTATGGAATAGAAGTGTATTTTTTTAGTTAAGTAACCACATGACAGAATCTTAAGAGAGCAACATAAGAATAACACCTAAAATATTGTGTATAAGTTTTGTCCTAAATTTTCAATGGTGACCTTTCAATAATGCGTTTTCATTTGTCTTGTTGACTATTCAAATTACTCACCTTCAATTAACTTATTGTCTTATTGAATTATTATGTGAACATTTTTAGTAGTAATATAAAGGGAAGATTACTTTCTTTCATAATATTACATTCACATGTCCATGATATATTATTTGTCCTCACCACGGGTTTAAGTTATGCGTAATTAAAAAAAGTTTGTGGTGTATGTTTGTTTTAAAACCTTATTCCATCTCCTTTGTGTGTATGTATGTTTTTCAAAAATAGTAGTAATAGTAAAGAATATTATAGCTCAATTAGCACATCTTAACATCTAGGTTCAAATCTCTCATTCCTCAATTATCAATTTTTTTTTTTAAATATAATAGTATTTTCATTAGTTAAAAAAATATCGCTAGAGAAGTATGGTGTATTAATTTAGGTTGACAAATGCTAGGATTTCTTCTTCTTTTTTTCTTTCTAACCATTCGGCAATAATGGTAGGTTATATGTCAGGTTAGGTAGTCTTTCTCTTCAGTTGTCACAACAGCAAACAAACAAACAAAAAAACAAAAAAAGAAGAAGAAGTTAGTCTTTCTCTCCTGAAAGCAAAACATTAGGGTTGATTTTGGTTATATTTATTATACTACAGTCTACCCAACATTTTTAGCCACCTGCATTACTAATAAGTTAAGGGAGCAGTTTCGGTCCAGTGGTCCTGGATTTATTGAGATGGTGACACGTTTCTATTTTTGGACACGTGTCACAATCTGACTGGGTCTAACGCATTGGAAGCACTGGACCTAATCCAGACCCATTAGTTAATACCCTACCAAGCCTACCCAACCATACAGAACCGTATCCACATGAGAACATGATCATCTCTATTGTATTTGAAAATTTGAAATAGAAAGAAAAAAAAAATCGTAGTTAAGAATTTTTTTTGAATAAAATAATACATAAAGTATTATGGCGTGACATTGATTACACTATTAAATTCGAACTCATATTTAATTATTTATTAAGACTATGAAATTGAATGAAAAGGGGTTTGAC
This sequence comes from Quercus robur, assembly GCF_932294415.1. Classification (NCBI taxonomy): domain Eukaryota; kingdom Viridiplantae; phylum Streptophyta; class Magnoliopsida; order Fagales; family Fagaceae; genus Quercus; species Quercus robur. The sequence continues at coordinate 85,925,806 of NC_065535.1, forward strand.
TTATCTGTAGTACTTTTTTAAAATGAATCTTTTTTTTGTTTTAATGAGAAACTGTTCCATCACCCACTAACTAAATAAAATGTAAAAATTAAAACTCACTACTACTTATTATTATATATTTAAAATAAAAGAACATACCCAATAAAAAAAATAAAAATAAATCCTCGAAGCCAAAATATCATAATACTTCCTATTGTATTATAGCTTCTGTCATCCACACAATCTATAGCTTGGCAAGTGTCAAGTGTCTACTATGGTACTGTCCTTGGGACTTTGACACATAACATAGCCTTTATTTAGGTCTTCTAAAAGGTAGCCAGCCAAATTAAAACTCACTACTACTTATTATTATATATTTAAAATAAAAGAACATACCCAATAAAAAAAATAAAAAAAAAATCCTCGAAGCCAAAATATCATAATACTTCCTATTGTATTATAGCTTCTGTCATCCACACAATATATAGCTTGGCAAGTGTCAAGTGTCTACTATGGTACTGTCCTTGGGACTTTGACACATAACATAGCCTTTATTTAGGTCTTCTAAAAGGTAGCCAGCCAAACTACATAGGTGTATTCGTTTTCGTTCAATAGCAGAACCAAACTATGGATAGCCCCCTGAAAATTCAAAAAAACATAGTCCATAATTATTTTACAAATTTTTTTATATAATTATCGATATATTCTATTATAATAAAGCAAAAAGATTTGACACATAAAATAATTTTTTAACTAGCATAGTAAGATGCTCGTTAAATATAAGTTATTGACTTATTATGGATTCCAATTAATAAAAAATTACTATGGATTGAATCAATTTATAAAAAGACTGAAATGTTACTGAAGTAATAAATTTTTTTTTTTTTTTGAAAAGATATTGAAGTGATAAGTGAAATTTTTGAGAAGATAGTAAAGTGATAAGTGAATATATTTGACATAAATCAAGATTTTTTTGATAAGTAACTGTTTTGAAAAGTTTTAATGTCGCTATACTCTATATATATCCGTTTAGTAGGCTATATTATTAGACACAAACCGATTCCTATATATATGAATACAGGGGGGCTTTTTAAAGCTGTAGGTATTTCTGGTCCCCCTAGCTCCGCCAGCACAACCGTGATTGTGAGAGACTAGGACATATGTATGTGAGGCTCAAAATATAACATATTTCGAGGAAGATATTTTTAAGTAGTTATGTTATGCCTTTTTTGTTTCCTTTTGTTGAATAAAATTTTCAGTTAAAAAAAATATAGTTATGGTATGCTTAGAGAGATTTTTAAGAAGTTACTATTGTTATGTAACCTTTAAATTTAGAAAAATAATATATCCACAATATTTTTACAACAAATTTTAAGTAGCATGTTATTACTGGTTGTTATTGTTAGGGCAAAAAAGTAATTTTAGTATTATGTTCAAATTTGAATCAATAACAACTAACCATCTACGATTTGTTGTGAAAATGTTGTGGAGGTAGCATCTCTCTTAAATTTAACCCATGATGTATTTGAGAATAGTAACTCTACTAAATGAGAAATGATATATCCACAATATCTTCAAATACTTTCATAAAAAATTTTAAGTGGTAGGTCGTTATTGGTTATTATTGATTGTCAAAAAAGTAATTTTAATGATAGATTCAAATTAGAACCAATAACAACTCGTCACAGATGAGTTGTTGTGAAAATGTTGTGGATATAGTACTTCTCGTATTGAACATATTATGACATTTGATATTTATAATTGAGAAGTGCTACAACCACAACATTTTTATAATACTTTCACAACATAAATGATAGATAGTAAGTTGTTACATGTTCTAATTTGAATCCACTACTGAAATTATTTTTTTACCCACCAATAACAACTAGTAATAACAGATAGTAAGTTGTTACATGTTCTAATTTAAATTCATCATTGAAACTATTTTTTTGCCTACCAATAACAACTAGTAACAACCTACCATATAGAATTTGTTGTAAAAGTATTGTAAAAATATTGTGGATATAGCATTTTTCATTATGTTTTCATAACAAATGATAAATGATAAGTTGTAACGGGTCCTAATTTGAATTCACCATCGAAATTATTTTTTACCCACTAATAACAATCAGTAACAACTTATTACTTAAAATTTATTGTGAAAATATTGTAACAATGTTATGGACTCATTAGAGTTGGATGGATAATATTCTGAGTGTCTGGATTGCAAGGCTCAATTGACTTGTTGAGAATGATTGATTAATATGATTGCCTCTCAAGTAGAAAGAAGAGAGAAACTTTTATAAGATTACTTCTCTTGGAGAGATATCGGTAACTTAAAACAAAGTAAAGATGTTTTGAGAGGCAAGATGGGAAGAGTGCTATTGTAGAAGAAAAGGCATACCAAAATAGAGTTACCTCTGCTCTTGGTTGTCCACAATTTTCACACCAACTGCACCTAAAATGGATTTTCTACTGTGGAGAGGTAACACTAAGCAAGTGAGCTTTACTTGGGCTAGTGAGCCAACTTTCATTACTCAAAGGTCTCGAGGATTCTTGGTAATTACTCATCCAAAGAGAAAAAAAAGTTTGCATATAAGATCACGATACGTGCAGGTTACATGAATTTGGAGCTAACCAATATTAGATTCCATTAGAATATTAAGATATATTGCACAGACAATAAGTGAAGTGGCCATGTGAAATTAAATATGGTTGCAACAATCACGAGTTTTTTGAAGGTGAAGAGAGAGGAAAATCTTAAAATTTTATATGCTGAAAATCTCGAACTAGTTGGTGGTGGTGATTCTGGTGGATGCAATTAATTCAAGTAAATGTTATTCTGCCTATAGTCAAGGACTCTAGATTCTAGAAAGATTCGAACAATGAATTATACTTTTAATTTTTTTTTATAGAAAAAAGTACATTTTCTGGTACTAGGAGGTCTCCCAATTAAGCAATCATTCACCATGAGAGTACGCAAATGATTTCAAGCAAACAAAAAATTTTAAAAATCACTCACATACACATCAGACTCATTATCACAGCCCCTTAAAAAAAAAAAAAAAAAAAACTCATTATCACACCCTCCACATACGTGGGATACATGGAGACCTGGAGATACCATTAATCTAAAGATTATTGGTGTTATAGCAAATTAGCGATCACTAGAATATACCTAGGTACTAATTTTGACAATCTTATTCTATAAAATCATACTTTGCCCCCTCATAACAATATTATTGATTTTTTTTTTTTTTAAATATCATTGATTCTTTAAAGAGTAATACTATAGTCACAAACTTTTCTATAACATTTTTACAATTATTGAAGTAGCAAATTCTTATTAGTTCACATTTGAGCTCATCACTTATACCACTTTTTTGCTGTCCAATAACCACACCACATCAATAATTTGTAAAAAAGTTTGTAACTCTAGAATTTTTCTCTTTCTAAAAACCATAAAAAATAAATAAAAAATAAAAAATCTATAGATCTGAAATCTTAAACCAAATATACAAGCAGAAAAAAAGTAACCCAACAACAAAAATTACCTATAATAAAGCTAAAAAAATTAAGCTCAATCATCTAATTTTACCTAAAACAAACAACATGACCCTTTCAAACTTTTTTTAAAAATAATAATAATTTTGTCCTTACCCAGCAACAACCGCAAGCAAAAAAAAAAAAAATAAAAAAAATAAAAAAACCCTTAGCAACTTAGCTATCGCATACAATCAACAACAGAGCCATCCCCAAATTCCAAGCTCTAGCTCCATCCCTAACTAGAAGCCCTTAGACTGTGTACAATTGAATGCAATTATTAAGATTACTAGATAGATTGATCATGCTTCTCATTCCCTTACTTAATTATTTTTAATTTTTGGTTAGATGATTGGGACTAGTTAATAGAGATAATGCTTGTCATCTCTTAGTGTGAGCAACCGTTTGATTTCTTCAATACAACACCAATTCTATGTTTAGATGCAGGAAGATGGTAAAAGAAGAGAGGAGAGTAGAGGGAAAAGTGATTGGAATATAATTCAGCCCTAACCATACTTTTAATATAGGATAAAATACATTGAAAATTTGGGCTAATGTTAACCAAGTTCAAGACATTTTAAAAGTGACCAACTTGGTCCTAAACCCAACTTGGGTCCTAAATTGTTACTCATTTTTCTCCACTCCTTTATGGTGATTAGGGACCAAGTTGGTCAGTTTTAAAATCTCTTGAACTTAACTAACAGTAATCCAAACCTTAGAGGTGTTAACTGTATTTTACCCTTTAATATATTTCAGTCACATTCCTCTCTACTGTACTCTCTTCTTCTTCTCCACCTCTAGTTTTCTGTTTGCCCCTATAAATCATCTCGGTTGTTCATAATGAACCAAGAATTTCCAACTCCCCTATTGTAAAGAATGTGGGGATGGTGCAATAATGTAATCAGACTATTGAGTTGAAAATATAAAGCCATGTAAGCCGTACGGCCCAGCCCATCATGCGTTGTCCATTTGGTCCAGCCAGTACATGATATTATTCAACCTTAATGATAAAACTGCAAACAAGGCTAGGTGCAGGTTAGAGGCCTCACTTTCCTAAAATAAAAAGTAAAAGTTTAAAGGCCCCACATAAAGTGTAATCGGCCCAAGTTCAGTTCGGTCTGTAGTTAATAGTGGACAGAGTCTAGGTAATGCAAGAGCAAGACCCAAAAAACAAATAATAATAAAAAGCCCATAAAGTCCTCTTTTTTTCTTTTTTTTTCTTTTTTTTTTGGGAAAGATAAATAGAGCTAGAGTTCAATAGTTCATCCACAGGAATGAATGAGACACTAAAAATAATATCATTATCACTAAACTAGCATTTAAGACCAAATACTTTTTAACATATTCACTTTTACAAATATAAAGCATTAAGTATGAAATATACAAATGTGAGCATTTACATTAAACTATACTAATTTTTTGCTAAATTTAATCCAAAAAAATTACTTTATATATTTTAGATAGTCTTTTCATCACATAGGTATGTATCAAAACTCTTTGTTTTTTACTCTATTACTAATTAAATGTTATTTTTAATTCTTTTTCTCTCTACTTTTCTAGCCTCTCCCTATCTTCACCATTGATCCACAATCACCCATTGCCACCAGGCCCACCACCCACACAAACCATGAAATCCCCATCATCTCCATCAGCTTAATCATCACAAGTGACGAGACTGACGAATTCGTCTCCTAGAGACGATCTCAACGATACAGATGAGGACATCCTCAGATGAGCTAAACAAATACCCACATCACTAACAAAGGCAACCAGGCCATTCAATGCGACCAATTATACCCGGAGCGGTTATAGAGCTAGCTGTGTGGACCGTTGAAGCACATTGAAGCCACATTACAAAGCATAAAACTTTACCAAGAGGGACATTAAGGCCACCATAACTACCCCAATGACTAGAAGTTGCAAAAACATATATAAGGCCCTCACAATATCAACATAAGGTACGAGAAATACTCAGATAATTTCACTGTTATTCTACAATTCTGTTTTAACTTATAAGGGGTTCGTTTGTACTGACTTTGGCATCGGAGATGTTGTGGCAGGCACCACACCGGTAACCATCTTTGAAGATACATTCACACAAATTGAGGATTGGTTCCATCTGCCCACTCTGACTGACGAACTCACACTTCATCAGTTTGGTGCCATCTGTGGGAACAACATTTCCGTATTCATATTCGAAAATGCAGTTTCCATCAATTTCTATATTCAGATGGAGTCCAATCAAGATTCCGTAGCCTTGGCTCAGCAAGTCCAAGTTCTTGCGGTCACCATTGAAGAGCTTACAAGACAAAATCAAGAAATGCAGCTAAGGCATCAACAAGTTCAATAGAAGGAGAATCAATCTAAGGACAACCCGAAGAGTGAGGGAGACAGTCATAGAAGAAGTCATCATCAAAGACCTACTACTCCAAACGAACAGAATTAGGATCTTCTTTGAGAGATGAGGAAAGAGATGGACGAGTTGAGGATTGCCATCAAGGAGAAAACAGACCGAAGCGTGGATAGAATGGTAAGGGTCACGGATTCGCCTTTCACTACAGCAGTCTTCGAATGTCCAATGCCATCGAAATTTTGTCTGCCTCAACTTGAACCGTTTGACGGGCTTAAGGACCCTCAGGATCACCTTAATACCTTCAAAACGACGTTGGGCCTTCAACAGCCCCCTGACGAGATACTGTGTCATTCCTTCCCCACCACTCTCAAAGGAGCTGCAAGGGAATGGTTCACAAAGTTGCCAACATCATCCATTGACAACTTCGAGTAGTTGAGTAATGCCTTCTTGCGTCACTTCATTGGGGGGCAGCATCCTAAGAGGCCAGCGGACCATTTACTCATCGTCAGGCAGGGAGAGAAGGAAACCCTGAAGTTGTATATGAAACGCTTCACCCGAGAGACCCTGGAAGTAGACGAAGCTGACGACAAGGTGCAGCTGACGACCTTCAAAGCGGGACTGAGATCTAGAGACCTCGTGGCTTCACTCGCGAAGAATCCTCCAAAGATGATGGCAGAGATGCTCCTGAAAGCACAAAAGTACATGAATGCTGAAGACGCATTAGCAGCCATAAGGGATGTAGAGAAGCCAAGAGACAAAGGAAGGAAGGACGACGAGCGTAGGGGACAAAAGAGGGAGCGTCCAGATAGTCGGACTAGTGATGGGAATAGAAGGAAAGACGATAAAAGCCCTCGGATGGTAACATTTACCCCTCTAGTCATGCCTGTTGACAAAATTTTAACGCAGATTAAGGACGAGCACTACCTCAAATGGCCGAGACCATTACATTCATCCCCTAATGTCCATGATAAGAATAAGTACTACCAGTTTCACAAGGATCATGGCCACTACACAGAAAATTGTCGGGACCTAAAGAAGCAAATAGAGGAGTTGATACGGAAAGGGAAATTGCAGAAATATGTGAAGAAGGGGAAGTATAGTAAGTTCAGAGACAACAATAAGAGCCAGCATAAGTCCTCATCTAGGAGTGACGATCATCGGTTCCAGCCTCCACAGGGAAATAAAGACGGTTGTAGGGGGGCCCTTTACAGAAGGGTCATTCAGATCCCTTAAGAAAGCATGCCAAAGACAAGTGAATAGCGTCCACATGATACCTCCGTTTAAGCAAAAACGGACGGACCAGGATATGTCCTTCAATGAAGCAGATGCCAAGGGAGTGAAGTAGCCTCACAATGACCCTTTGGTCATATTGCTGACTATAGAGGGATTCAACACCAAAAGGGTCCTCGTGGACAATGGTAGCTCCGCAGACATCATCTACCTTCCTACCTTTCAGCAACTGAAGTTAGATCCAAGAAGACTACGCTCATTTGACTCCCCCCTCGTCAGTTTCAGTGGAGACAGGGTACATCCCAAGGGCATAATGACGTTGACAGTAACAATGGGGACCTACCTGAGGTAGTTGACCCATCAGTTAGACTTCTTGGTGGTAGATTGCCCCTCATCTTACAATGTAATTATTGGAAGGCCCACACTCAACAAATGGAAGGCAGCCACGTCCACCTATTACCTGAAGGTAAATTTCCCAATGGATAACAGTATCGGCGAAGTAAAAGGAGATCAAGTCTTAGCTAGAGAGTGCTACCAGGCCGTCTTGGCTGTAAAGGAGAACCATACATGGATAATTGAAGAGAGGGAAGAAGATAAAATGGAAGCCCTGGAAACAGTGGAACTGGCCGAAGGAAAGGCAACCAAGACGACGAGGATAGGGACGACGCTAAGTCCTGAGATGAAAACAAGGCTTGTACAGTTCCTTAAAGAGAACCTAGATGTCTTCACATGGAGCCACGAGGACATGCCAGGCATATCTCCAGAAGTCATTCAACATAGGTTGAATATGAACCCGGAGAGAAAGCCCGTCCAGCAAAGGCGGAGAGTCTTCGCCCCAGAACAAGACCAAGCAGTTATATATGAAGATACCAAACTATTGACGGTAGGCTTTATCCGGGAAGTGTACTATCCTGATTGGCTCAAAAACGTCATCCTAGTGAAGAAGGCAAATGAGAAGTGGAGAATGTGTGTGGACTTCACGGAACTGAATAAGGCATGCCCAAAAAATAGTTTCCCTCTACCAAGGATAGACCAACTTGTAGATTCTACAGCCGGACATAAATTGCTAATGTTCATGGACGTTTTCTCAGGATACAACCAGATAAAAATGGCTGAAAAAGATCAGGAGAAAACTGCTTTCATCACGAGCCAAGGACTCTATGACTATAAAGTAATGTCCTTTGGATTAAAGAATGCAGGAGCTACTTATCATAGATTAGTAAACAAGATGTTCAGTAAACAGATCGACAGGAATATGGAAGTATACGTGGATGACATGCTCGTCAAGAGTAAGAAAGAACTTGCCCATCTAGACGACCTAAAGAAGACGTTTGCCACCCTCAAACAATACCGGATGAAGCTGAATCCTAGTAAGTGTGTTTTTGGTGTATTTTCAAGGAAATTCTTGGGATTCATGGTGTCCCAGAGAGGAATAAAAGCAAACCTAGAGAAGGTTCAAGCCATAATCAACATGGCATCGCTTAAGACCGTCAAGGAAGTCCAGAAGCTTACAGGAAGGATTACAGCTCTTAATAGGTTCATCTCTAGAGCGACAGACAAATGTCTGCCCTTTTTCAAGACCTTGAAGCAGGCTTTCGCCCGGACCGACAAATGTGAAGCAGCGTTCCAAGAACTCAAACGTTACCAAAGTGATCCACCCTTCTTAAGACTGTCCAAGGAAGGGAAAACCTACATTTGTACTTGGCAGTATCAGCTACCACCGTGAATGCAGCCTTGATTCGAGAAGAAGGCAAGAAACAGCTCCCAGTTTACTACATCAGCCAAGTTTTCCAAGGGGCTAAGTCCAAGTATCCAAGGATTGAAAAGATTGCGTTCACGTTAATAGTAGCCTCACGCAAACTAAGACTTTATTTTCAAGCAAATCCTATCTTGGTGATGACGAACTAACCTATCAAAAAGTCCATGAACAAACCTGAGGCAGCTGGAAGAATGGTCTAGTGGGCAATTGAACTAAGCCAATTTGACATTGAGTACCATTTCAGAACAGCCATTAAGGCACAAGCTTTGGCAGACTTTATCACCGAGTTCACCTTTCCAGACGAGGACAGTCTCACCAACGAGGCCGAACAATGGATGATACAAATCGATGGTTCGTCAACCCAAAAAAGGAGGGGAGTAGGGGTCGTCATAACCACCCCTGACAGAGAAGTGCTTAAGTACGGAGTCCAACTGAAATTTTCGGCTACCAACAACAAAGCCAAGTACGAAGGAATACTGACGAGACTGAGACTCGGAACGGCGTTTGGAGTTAAGAACCTGTTAGTCCAAAATGATTCAAAACTGTTGATTGGGCAAATCAAGGAAGAGTACAAAACATCTGACTCAGGAGTTCGATAAGGTGGAATTCGTACAGATCCCCAGAAGCCAGAATATGGTAGCAGACGAAGTCTCGAAGCTAGCATCGTCAGAAGAAGGGGGGATGAGCATGGGCTTGGCAATGGAAGTCCAAAAACACCCTAGCATTGAAGAAGTTCCAACATTCACAATCCAGAGCACAAACAGCTGGATGACACCAATCGTATCTTTCCTCCAAGACAGGCACCTCGCTCAGAATGCAGAAGAGGCCAAGAAGATCAAGAAGAGGGCGGCCAAATTTACGATCCTTAATGACACCTCATACAAGAGAGGCTTCTCCATGCCTTGAAGTGTATTGACGAAGAGGAAGCCAAGTACATACTAGAAGAAATCCACGAAGGGATTTGTGGGGACCATGCTGGCCCTAGGTCTCTGGTAAGTAAGGTCATATAAATAGGTTATTTTTGGCCTACTATACAGGTGGACGCAATGGAGCTCGTCAAGAAGTGTGACAAGTGCCAACGATTCGGGAATGTCCAGCGACTTCTAGTAAAGAAACTGACGACAATAGCCTTCTTGTGACCATTTGCGCAATGGGGAATCGACATCGTCAGCCCACTGCCCCTAGGTAAAGGTCAAGTAAAATTCTTACTAGTTGCTATTGATTACTTCACAAAGTGGGTCGAAGCAGAGGCTCTAGCAACAATCACTGAAGCAAGAATTCAGAACTTTGTGTGGAAGAATATAATTTGCAGGTTTGGGATTCCATTAACAATCATATCAGATAATAGGCGGTAGTTCGACAGCCAAGGCTTTAGGGACTTCTGTTCAAGCCTAGGCATCAAGAACCAATTCTCATCCCCAGGGCATCCCCAGGCGAATGGACAAATGGAAGTGACGAATCGAACACTGCTCAAGATTATCAAAGCCAAGCTGGACGATGTGAAAGGTGCCTGGCCAGAAGAATTGCCCAACGTCCTGTGGGCTTACAGAACCACGACAAGAACCCTAACGGGAGAAACCCCCTTCAGGCTCACCTATGGAACTGAAGCAGTGATCCCGGTCGAGGTAGGAGTAACCAGCACCAAGCGAGAGGTATTCAATGAAGAGAGCAATGACGATCACTTGCGAATCAACCTGGATTGTCTGGACAAAGTAAGAGACAAAGCTTCTAGTAGAATGATGAAGTACCAGTAAAAGATGGCCGAATACTACAATAAGAGGATAAAACTCAGATGACTTGACATAAGCGACCTCATCCTGCACAAGGTTACTACAGTGACTAGAGACTCTGCCCAAGGAAAACTTGGCCCCATATGGGAAGGACCTTACTGAGTTGTCCACTACTCTAGGCAAGGCAGCTATCACCTGGAAACCGTAGATGGACAAAGGCTCCCTCGACCATGGAACATTGAGCACTTGAAGAAGTACCACCAATAGATGTATCAATTGAATGTATTCAGTCCTGAAATTAATAAAAGGATAATTCAGCTAATGTCTTCGTATAAGCAGGTCCAGTCAGCTATAAGTTCAAAAAACGACAAGATCCCAAATGGGTGTGAGTCACAAAAGCCAAAAATGGCTAAATAATAAGATTCCGCGATGACAAATGTAAGTTACTGACGAAGCCATAAAAACGACATGACCCCTAAATGGGTGTAAGTCACAAAGGCCAAAAATGGCTAAGTAACAAGATTCCACCTTGATGGATGTAAGTTACTGACGAAGCCATAAAAACGACAAGATCCCAAAAAGGTGTGAGCCATAAAAGCCAAAAATGGTTAAGTAACAAGATTCCGCCTAGACGGATGTAAGAAACTGACGAAGCCATAAAAACGACAAGATCCCAAAAGGGTGTGAGTCACAAAAGCCAAAAATGGCTTAGTAACAAGATTCTGCCTAGACGGATGTAAGTTACTAACGAATCCATAAGAATGACGAGATCCCTAAAAGGGTGTAAGTCACAATAGAAATGACCAAGTAACAAGATTCTGCCCAGATGGATGTAAGTCACTAACGAAGCCAAACAAAAAAAAAAGAAAAAAAAGGAGAGAGGACAAGAACCTTGCAACAAACAGGAAAAAAGCTCAAATAGATCAACTCAGTAACAGAATCAGCGCAGATGAGAAGCAAATCGTTGACGAAGAGAAAGGAAAATCAAAACTAAAAATTTTACTAAGTACCCACAAGCATATCAAGAGCCAATAAGTGTGCAATCGCAGAAGCAAGTAAGTACGCAGCCATAAATTTAATTAAAACCCAAAAGCAACGGGCAATTACCAGTGTTTTTACATCTAAAGGCCCATAAACGCTAGGCCAAAAATATTGTTCTCAAGACAGATAAAAAAGAAAATCGTTACGAAATTAGATTTACAAAGAGCCCAAAACATTATGGGCACACACCAAAAAAAAAAAAAAAAAATTAAGGATCAGGTTTAGGCATCAGTAGCAACATTATCACTGGCTAGGGTGTCACTAGCAGGGACATTCTCGAGGGCATCAGTCTTAATGGCAGAAGACTGGGCAGCCTCGTCAGTAGCCATCTCCTAGTCGACCTCTTCCAAATCCAATTTCTCTAAGTCTACCCCGGAAGGATGCCTGACGAGGAATCTCCTCAGAAGCTTAAAACCCTTGAAGTATCAGCTGAACAGGACTGTATTGTACTCATTAATCGTCTAGAAGGCTTCAACAAACCTGGCAGCAATAGTCTTAAGCTTCTCCTTGGAACCCAGAAGTTACTCATCCTTCTCCAGGGTCAACTAATGCTCAGCCCTGAGTTTGTCACTCAAAGTCTTCACTTTTTCCTTTAGAGTGGCGGCCTCGCCCATGGAGTCCATCAGATTCTTCTTCAACGTCGAACTCTCCGCCTCCAAAGCCTCCATTCTCAATGTAAGAAAAGCCACCTTGGCCTCTTGAGTGAAGTACTCAGAGGTAATATGGAGACTTTCCCCCAACACCTGAAAAGAAATTTAAAATCGTCAGTAGAATGAAAAAGAAAAAGAAACTAAAAGTTGCACAAACATTTTACATGAACAAGCTTATGGACGTGGCGACTCGCAACATTGTTAAAAGGCACTCCAGAAAAGACCTTTAAATCCTCGGCAGTCACGACCTCGTGAGCCCTGTCCACCGCCAATCTCTCATCATCCTAGACAGTGGACGTGTGAGGATCGACCTTTTCCTTCTCCTTGTCAGACAACCGCGGCCTTTTAGAGGCGAGAGTAGGAAGCTCTTCAACCGAGGTCGAAGGAGAAGCCGTCCTCGTCGTCTCAACACCGGGAATAACAGGATTGACAGAGGCAGCTGGAATGACGGAGGGAACCTTCCCAGTGACGCGCACCATCTTCTTCCCTATGTTCAACAACGGCTCGTCCTTCTTCGACCTCATCTTTGCATACATGTCCTTGTTGAATTTGGTCATCATCTCTGCAAGAGGGAAACACTTGTTAAAAAAAAAAGGTGCGTATGAAAAAGTCAATACTGACGAACCTAACACTTACTCTTTTTTCCTTCAATTTCAAGATTGCGCAAGACAAAGGCGGAAGGCTCTAGTCCGAGACAGTAGAAGGCAAGAGTCCTTGGGTCCACAAGATCATCCCAGCACTCAATTGTCCACGCGTATTCGATAGCCTTCTGCACTCACTCCTTATACCTATTCTGAGTTTGGGCCGTTTTTTAACTGCACAAAACAAGAAGTGAAAGAATCAGTAGCAATAATTGTAAACGTAATAAAACGTAAATGACGAGAAGAAATATTGACGCACCTAAGGTCGGGGTTCCCCATCAACGATGCAACCTCAGGAGATCACCCCAAACCTTGCCAAAGGGAGTCTCAAAATCGTCCCCAGACACAAAGAAAAATTTGGACTTCCAATACCTGAAAGACGAAGGTAAACCCTTGATGATCCTACTCCTCCTCTCCCAGGGCACTAATTCATAGTACCCGTGCTCCTTAGACACTTTTAAGCGGTACAAATAGAGAAGCTCGTCAACCTTTAGCATATCTCCGTCCATAGCGTCCAGCCATATTCCCATGCAGTTGACCACTATTCTCCACGAGTTAGGCATAAGCTGATTAGGAGCAATACCAAAGTGGTCTAATAGCTCTATGAGGAAGGGATGGACAGGAAACCTCAACCCACAGACGAAGGCAGACTCATAAAAGCATACCTTCCCTGGGAAGAAGTGACATGCCCAATCCTCCTCACTGGGCAGACGAACCTTAACTCGTTCTGGGAATTGGAATCTTTCCCTAAATCTCCCTAGTGTGTCAGCATCCAATCCACACTCCTCCTTGAGGGCGTAAAAAGCCCTAACTTCTCGAGGGGTAGAGACGGCAGTATCCCCCTCCACTGGGTCATCGCTAGATGGTAACCCAGTCTCAAGTTTGCTAGACCTAACCTTAGACATTATCTCCTGCTCTCTTACCCGACTCTCGAACCAAACAATCGATTGACGAAGCAAAGGCAACAGGTCAGCCAATGCAACGCCCAAACAATTACCCTTAAAAACGAAATCCTTAAGATGTGGGAAAACACCTAGAGACCCCCTTAAGCGAGCAAAAATGAAGGAAATTGATGGGCAAACTATCCTAACCTTAGAGCTACTAACCATGGAAATCCAGAAAAAACACAAAGGGAACAATACAAGCTAAATCCCCAAGAAATCAAAGACAAACAAAAGGAAAAAGGAAATGAGAAGAAGGAAGAAATCAGAAGCTATATCGCAATAAAATAAAAAGGGAAAGGGTAAAGCCAGAAAAAGAAAAGAAATGTACCTTAAAAATGGCGGACAAGGGAAGCACCACCGCATAGCACAACAAGTCCGGAGAAAAGTTACAGAGTGAGGTTGGCGAAGAAAATGCTTAGAACAATAATTGGAAGCTTTTGAGAAAAGTGAAAAGAGAAAAATGAGAAGGGGAGAAGTTTAAAACCAAGGCTCAAAAAACTGAAAACTAGTGGGAACCCAATAGTCCCACAAATTGGAGCATTAACTCCACCAGTCAGAATGTGCCACGTAGGCCACGACTTGTGGAGCGCCGCCACTATGCATTTAATATGGAGCGAAACCCCAAGAGTCATCTACAGCCCATAACCTTTCATATTCTATGATCGTCATGACACGTCATGACGACCACAGAATCGGGGGGCAGCTGACGAGACTGACGAATTCGTCTCCTAGAGACGATCTCAACAATACAGACAAGGACATCCTCAAACGAGCTAAACAAATACCCACATCATTGACGAAGGCAACTAGGCCATTCAATGTGGCCAATTATACCCGGAGCGGTTACAGAATTAGCTGTATGGACTGTTGGAGCACATTGAAGCCACATTACAAAGCATAAAATGTTACCAAGAAGGACATTAAGGCCACCATAACTACCCCAACAGCTAGAAGCTGCAAAAACATATATAAGACCCTCACAATATCAACACAAGGTACAAGAAATACTCAGATAATTTCACTGTTATTCTACGATTCTGTTTTAACTTATAAGGGGTTCCCTTGTATTGACTTTGGCATCGGAAACATTGTGGCAGGCACCACACCGGTGACCATCTTTGAAGATACATTCACACAAACTGGGGATTGGTTCCATCGGCCCACTTTGATTGACGAACTCATGCTTCATCAACAAGTAACTTAATCCTATTCTCATCTAAATTCTCCCTCCCAGCTCATTCTCAATTAATTAAAATGATGACGTCCTAAATCATCAACCCCATGGTATGATGGGCTTGGAGATATCATAAACTCTCGACTTCCCTACAATGCATGAACATGGGAACATGGTGGTAGATGAATACATATGTACATGGGTGGCTTGACGCATTTGGGGGCTTACGTCGAAAATTGAATTGAGGTCTTTAATATATTTAAATATGACATTTAAAACAATATATAACTTAAATTCTATTTTCTTGCCTTATATGTAAAATTACTAATTGATGTAAATCACTTGTGTGTGTATAATTGGCAAAAAAACTTACAATTGTTGATGTGGCAAATTGATTGTGGTAACTAAGAAAGTAATATTAGTGGTGAACTTAGATAAGAACTAGTAAAAGTTTGTCAACTCAACTGTTGTGAAATTTTGTGCATTGCTCTTTTTTTTAGAAGTGATAAATTCATAACATTTTCATAACAAATCCTAAGTGTTAAGTTGTTACTGGTTATAATTTGAACCTACCATTGAAATGACTTTTTTCTCCACCAATAATATCTAGGTAACAACTTACTGATTAGAATTTGTTGTGAAAGTTTTGTAAAAAATGTTGTGGACGTATTATTTTTTTACTCTCTTTTTTTTGTTTTTCACTTGATAAAAACTACATTTTTTATTTTATCTATTAGCTAATATTTGAGCTTAGTCAATATTATTACAATGAAAGAAATAACCCTTTTGGTTAAAATTTGGGGGCCTTTTTTCTACTTGGGGTCTTAGGCGACCGCCTCATTTGCCTATACTATAGAGTCAGCCTTGCATATGTAGTGATTGAGATAGTGGTTTAAGAGATCAAAGATGATGTTGTAAGAGATGGAGGGAAGAGATTATAGTTTGGAACATTTAAGGGAGGAGGGAAGGGTAGTGTATAATGTGAGAGAGAGAGAGAGAGAGATTGTGTGTGTGTGTGTGTGTGTTGGGGGGGGGGGGGGGGTTGAGGGGGTGGCAAAACTATTTTACTAATACCAATTTTTTTGGCTAGCTTCCAATGTTGACCCCTTCCCTTCTTTTGGATTGGCTAGAAAAAGTTTAATTGAACTAGTCATCCCATTAGCAATGCTTAAATAAGACTTATATTAACCATTTCATATAAATCATATATGTGTCAAAATCAAGTTGTAATTGGTATATCTTTTTGTCAAATTTTTACCACTTATTAATGTTTTATTCTATTAATAAATTAAAATTTTCATCATTAAATTGCAAGTTCTCTTTATTCCTAATATGCACATCAAAAATGTATTGACCCCTTTTAATAAATTAATTGATTAATTAGCCAAATTGATTAATTAATCAAATTAACATGCAATATACATGGTAGCACAAACAAATCACCAATTAAACTAAGTATGCAGCGGAAATTAAATTGACACGGTGATTTGTTTATAAATAGGGAAAACCTACATGGCAAAAACCCCAACGGGTGATTTTAAGGTCACCACTCCCGAGAATCCACTATTATCAAAACAAGCAGTTACAAGTAGAGGAATCTTAGTATCTTATACCAACCTACAGTTGAACCCTTACCCCAATATCCAATTGGACTTGTTCTGTAGTGACAATCTCTGATTTCAATGCACGGCTCCCAGTACGTGACTAACCAATTGCACGGATCCCAGTACTTGACTTCAATCGCCAACTAGAGAAGATTGTTGGTTGCAAAGTTCTTCAGTTCATCACATGATGAAGATCATGAAATTGCTTGGTCACAAAACCTTATAGTGTACAAACACAACAGCTTCTTCAAGAACTAAGGCAAACTAGGTTTCTGGTCACACTTCTTCACTCTTGTGAAATTTGCTCTTGTGCAGTTGTGCATAACCTTTTATGACCCTTAAAATAATCATTATATATGCTTAGGGTTGTGAGAAAAGAAAGCTCGAACACATACTCACGGATTGGATGAAAAAAAATTCTAAAAAAAATGAGTTTCATAAACCTCAACAGATACCTATCTGTCGAGCAACTGTCGAGTCACGAGATTCAGAGCTAAGCCTCGATAGATGTTAGCTGTCAAGATTTAATGAGCAGCACTTTCACACTTGATTCTTGGACAGACTTGAATGGCTTTAACACTTGAACTTAAAACTTTGTTTCTTGAAACATTAAACACATCCTAGATCCACCCAATTACAAGTAAAGTGCGTTTTATCAAAAGATTAGCCAATTACATAAAATAATGACATATGTTCCTATCATTGAATCACATATGTCCTAATAATCTCCCCTTTTAGCAATCCATGACAAAACCACAACAAACAAATGAACATATAAGAGAAGTCATAAATCACTCAACTCATATTCACTTGTTAAATACAATAAAATCTATCACAAACCCTTGAAAAACTTTGCAAGAAGAGAGTTTATGGCAAGTAGACTTTGACAACCTGTATTTTTGAAACGCTTTAAACAAAATTCATCAAGGCATCTTAGTGTAAAACAGAAATAATAGATTGCATACATAATATAAGAAACATATGTATAAAGATAGAAAATAAACAACACATATAAGGGTAGGTGAAAAACATACATCAATATATAAAGAATATAAATACAATGTATGTTAAAATGGTCATAAGACCAATATACAAGATATATTGTATCTAAAATAGAGAGAAAAGAAAAAAAATACATCAAATCCTCACTACATCCCTCAATGTACACACTCCCCCTAACAAAAATCTCCTATACTAACCCTCCCCCTATAAGTATGACTACTTTCATATCCAAAACTACTTCCCCTTTTTGTCACGAGTGACAAAATGTAAGAGTATCAAGTAAACATCTCATCAGTACTGGAAGAGCTAGCATCTCCATCCTCATCGGAATCATTATCGTCCTCGAATGCCTCAGATGCATTGAGAGGAGAAGAGGGAGACTCCACAAAGCTACCAAGGCGAGCCTACCGTCTAGCAATACGGTCAACACAAGTGTTCACCTGATACATCTCAGTAGTGAGTGTATTAAGGCGAGCATCCATGCGCTAAAGCTGCACCATGATCGCATCTAGAGTCACACCTCCTGCAGAAGTAGAGGGAGCCGAGGTGGATGGAGCCGAAAGAGTGGGAGGAGCTGCCAACCTGGACTGCCTCGAATGAAACTGTGCCTTGCTCCGTTTAACGGTAGCAGCGTCAATGGCACACATAATGAGAAAGTGTTCAGATAAGGGAAAGGGAACAGGAAAATGGGGTAAAATCCTCGTGATAGTTGAAGGGAATATAAGCTTATCACGGGTCGTTGTATCCCTATGTACATCTATGATAGAAAGAATGAAATGAGAGGGAAAATCTATAGTGAGATGCTCTAAAAGAGAAAGAAAAAATCGTGCACAGGGCTCGGTAATAGAGTTATAATGAGAAAGAGGATACAAAACAAAAGTCATGACCATGTTAAGAAACCTAGGGCTTTTAGCAAAGGCTGTACAAGGAGTGAACTGACGCTCACCCCAATCAGAAGGGCGCTCACAAAAAGAAGAAATAAGCTTGTCTTTAGACACAGTCTTAAGATGATCACAACCAGGGTAGTCAGGATGCTCTACCCTCGGGACACGGAGTACATCGGATACAATATCCGGTGTGACCATTATGCGCGTACCTCGAACGCGAGTAACAAAAAGAGGTACTGAATAATCAAATCCATGCATGTTGGAGTAGAACTCCTAGATCAGCACAGATGGACAAGTGACCGGGACGTCACATAGTGACTCCCAACCCCCTACTGTGAATGACAGTGGGTAGGTCAGTGTCAGAAAAGTTCGAAAAAATGACTTGGCGTTCCGAATGAATGCGTCGTCTAGAGAAGTTCTCAAATAAGTCCGTTTTGGCCTTCTCATCACGAAATCGAATGTGTGAGGGAGTAGGATTAGAAGAAGAAGTGGATGCCCCAGAACGAAAAGGGTTCTGGGACGAAATAGACTTACGTTTAGGTGCCATGACGCACTAGAGAGTGAGGGGGGGGGGGGGAGAAAGAGACAATAAAAAAAGTCCCAAAACAATTCAAATATATAAGAATATATAGAATGTAAAGGACGTATGCATGAAAATGCATGAGCATGTGATATGCAATAGCAATTGCATCATGAGCTCAGCCTAATCCAATCCTACAGCACACAATCAGTTTAACATATATAAGACACATCTAAATGCATGAAAATATAGTTATAATGCACATGAGATGCAATACATGAAGTTTTTAAGATCAAATCTACAAAACCCATTTCAAAAGGTTTGCAAAAACCTCATCAATTTGAAAAATCTCAAACATTTTCCAAAAACCCCAATTTTTAGGTCAAAAAATATGAAAATGCATGAAAATTAAGGATTAAGACACTTACCAAATGAAGGAAATTTGATTAAGGCCGAAGAATCCTTGAGGAAGAGGTTTGTGAGAGAGAGAGGTTTTGGGAGTTGAAGAGTCTAGAGAGATCAAGAGAGATCGAGCAAAATGAAGTCCGGATCACACTAACCCTATTTATAGAAGTTCAGTAATTCTCGATAGATAGATAGGTGTCGAGAGGTTTCGAGCTTTAAAAGGGTCGACAAATGCAGCTATCAAGCAGGTGTCCATAGTCAAAAAGAAGCTCGATGGATCGAGGAGCTATCGGGCAACTATCGAGGAGACAGAAACTTTCTTGATGGATCGAGGAGCTATCGAGATGGCGATTAAAAGTAGCTGAAGAGCTTGATAGATAAGCCAGGTATCGAGAGGTGTCTAGGAGCTGTTGAGATGGCTTAAATACAGTTTTTTAATAAGGGAAAAACACAGATATGAATGCAATCAATCATACAGCTCAACCAACGATCCAAACAACATTTTAAGCTCTCTAAATCATCTCTCAACAAGAAAAATGATAAGCATATAGATCCCAAAACACACACACACACACACAATAAGTCTAACTAATTTTATATTTCAAAAACAAGTTAAGATAGTTTAGTGAGCATACATTAACACATGTAAACTTTGTGATGGCCAAATCACATTGTACCTGCACATGTATCAAGAGTAGCAAAGAATATTGTGTGTTATGTGCGAAAAATATCGCAAAATTGCATAAGTGTCTACATGTTATGATGATTTGAGATATAAGGAAATCACTTTAACTCACACACAATCATAACTGTTTGATGTAGACTATCACCTTCGAGGTACATTCTATAACTCCCACATCTCCTAGAATACACGCTTGTAATCATATATAACGCATTTTTATTCTTTTTGCTTTTTATTTTATTTGCATATTTTTCATTTTAAGCAAATCATACATGGGCATATAAGAGAAAGAAAAGAAATACTCAATGATGTTAAGTTTTTGACATTGTACTTTTATTATGCCGAAACATGCAGATATCATTGACATGATTGGTAGGCAACAGTGGTGAGATGGCTATTTATGCCTTTCTCTTAGGATTTTCTAGTCCTTCCTGTCAAAAAAAGTGATATAAGTGTTAAGTATAAAAGATTACTTAATTTTACTTATCACAAACACAAGTCACAAAGCTCACTTACTTAGTTGTGCATAGAGATACTCATCTAAACTACAAAAGATACAAAATTTAGAAAATTTTGTTTCAATGGCCATCCAAAGTATACAAATACCAATATACACATACACATGTGTAGTAGTGGTACACTCATCCTTAGGCCAAAGGCTTATAAGGCATGAGTGGGAGGCGTCTCTCTCCAATGTAGGATTGAGCAAAACCTTGAGGATTAACGCTCAACACCATTTCCAAAGAGGACAATTCCTTCTTAGGGTCAGAGATTTGTCCCTTCCACACTGTTTTTGTATTTTTCAATTTTTTTTTATTTGTATATGAAAAACAAAATAAACCAAAACTGAAAAGAAAAACAAACAAAAACAAATTAAAAAAAAGGTAGAAGTAACGCATAAAACTAGACTGAATCAAAATAATAAAGCAAAACACACAAGTAATGCAAACAGAAAACAAGAAGAGTAGAGAGAAAAAGTGATAGAATCACTTGGAGTCCTTTTCTTTCCACACCTTGGAAGAAACTTTCCGTTTAGCGAACCCTTAATCCGGCAATGAGGGGGAAAAGTTAAAACCGTTCAAGTTCGAAAGGATCATAAGGGCTTTGAGAAAATCTTCAAAGCCAAAGAGGATGGAAGCTAATTCTGATCTCCCGACGCTATCATGCTATTGCTCTTTTGAGTGGCTAATCACTTGTAGCAATTATGTCGAGTATGTCCAACTGCTCCACAGTGATGACAGAAATGCTGTTTTTTCTGTTTTGACTTTTGAGAGTTTCCCTTCTTAGCCCTAGGGTTCTTACTTTCTTTCTTATCAAGTTTAGGGGGTGTTCCCAAGATAGATTTACCCTTGTCTGTGTTCTCACTAGCTAATTCATTTTTAACATCATTATTCTTAGTTTCAACATTATTAGTAGGAGGAATAAAAACAGTAGTATTAGTAGAAGCAATACTAGGAGAAGAGAAATCATAACCTAAATCGGTTCAATCGAAAGTAGATTTCTGAAGATTTAGCATCTCATCAAGCTTAGCGCTTGAAGTTTTTTCTAGCTGAGCTCTGACTTGGAACAATTCTACCTCAAGCTTCTTGGTCTTCTTAGCCAAGAAGTTATTCTCAAACCTCAGTGCTCCAATAGTTTGATTTGCTTCATCAAACTTTGTAGAGATTTCTTCTCGCTCAAGCTCCACATCATTAAGCTTCTTGGTGGCCAACCTATACATCTTCTCATGCTTTTTTGAGATCTTGTATAACTTTGCATAGGCTATGTGGATGTCATCTTGTTCATCCATCTTCTCAAACTTGAATTCCATCAATTCCTCTTCTTCATCCACATCTTCAACAATCCCCTTAGTAGGATTGACAATGGTAGTGAAGGCATTCAAAATTCCGTCATCCTCATTGTCGGAATCATCCTTAGGCTTGGTATTGCTCAATGTAGCAGCAAATACCTTGTTCTTCCCAATGGTCTTGAGATATGTGGGGCACTCTTGTTTCATGTGACCAAAGCCTTGACATCCAAAGCACTTTGGTCTTGAGGGAACATTGTACTGATTGTCATCCCTAGCATCCTTCTTCCCTTTGTCTTGACTCTTGAACTGTGAGGAACTAAATTGCCTACGGTCCTTGTTGAAGCCCTTCCCATTTGCATTCTTCATGAACTTCTTGAATTGCCTGGTAATGTAAGACTTCATTTTAGAATCTTCATCGTCTGAAGACTCATCCGTGTCACTGCTCTTGGCCTTTAGTGCCATGCTCTTGCTTTTATTTGAATTCCCGATTCTAGACAAACCCAACTCATAGGTCTGTAGATTGTCAACCAACTCTATCAAAGGAATTTTGTCAATATCCTTCAATTCCTCAATCGCAATGATCTTGGCATGAAATCTCTCGAGTAGAGATCTGAGCACCTTTCTCACAATCTTGGGTGTAGGAATGGTTTCCCCAAGATTAAAAGTTGAGTTTACTATGTCCTTAAGCTTGGCATATAACTCATCAAATGACTCATCCTCTTCCATCTTGATTTCTTCGAAACTTGTAGTTAGCCTCTAAAACTTCAAATCCTTGACAGCCTTAGTTCCTTTATAGGTTATTTGGAGGATGGTTCATGCTTCCTTAGCAGTTTCAGTGGAGGATATCTTCTTAAACTCCTCATTTGTGACTGCACTGAATAAAACATTCAATGCCCTGATGTTAAAGTTTGCCGCTTTGATCTTAGCATCATTCCAATCGGTTGGTGCTTCTGTAGGCTTAGTCCAGCCTATCTCCACAGCTCGCTACACTTTCTCATCTAAAGACTGTAAGAAAACTCTTATGTGTACTTTCTAGTATGCATAGTTAGTGCCATCAAATAAGGGAGGTATAATAAGAGATTTTCCTCTATCCATGACAAACAGGGGGTTAATGAATCACACAGTAAAGATTAACCCTAATTAGAGTGTGCCTGCTCTGATTCCACTTAATAGGCCAAAAACGTATTGACCCCTTGTGATAAATTAATTGATTAATTAGCAAATTTTATTAATTAATCAAATTAACATGCAATGTACATGGTAGCACAAACAAATCACCAATTAAACTAAGTATGCAGCGGAAATTAAATTTAGACGGTGATTTGTTTACGAATGGGGAAAACCTACATGGCAAAAACCCCAACGGGTAATTTTAAGGTCACCACTCCCGAGAATCCATTATTATCAAAACAAGTGGTTACAAGTAAAGGAATCCTAGTACCTTATACCAACCTACAGTTGAACCCTTACCCCAATATCCAATTGGACTTATTCTGTAATGACAATCTCTCGTTTCAATGCACGGCTCCCAGTACGCGACTAACCAATTGCACGAATTTCAATACGTGACTTCAATCACCAACTAGAGAAGGTTGTTGGCTGCAAGGTTTTTTAGTTCATCACACAATGAAAATCATGAAGTTGTTTGGTCATAAAACCCTATGGTATACAAACACAACAGCTTCTTCAAGAACTAGGGCAAACTAGGTTTCCGGTCACATTTCTTCACTCTTGTGAAATTTGCTCTTGTGCAATTATGCGTGACCTTTTACAGCCCTTAAAATAATCCTTATATATGTTTAGGGTTGTGAGAAAAGAAAGCACAAATACATACTCACGAATTAGATGAAAAACAGTCTTGAAAATTGAGTTTCATAAACCTCAACAGATACCTATCTGTCAAGCAGTTGTAGAGCCACAGGATTTAGACAGCTCTCTAAGCCTCGATAGATGCTAGCTGTCGAGATTTAATAAGTAGCACTTTCACACTTGATTCTTGGATAGACTTGCATGGCTTTAACACTTGAACTTGAAACCTTATTCTTGAAGCATTAAACACATCCTAGATCTACCCAATTACAAGTAAAGTGCATTTTGTCAAAGGATTAACCAATTATATAAAATAATGACATATGTTCCTATCATTGAATCACATATGTCCTAAAAGTTTTGTTTATAATTCTAAAGTAAGAACCTTTTGAAATTTAAAGATTTTTTAGATAATAACTATGAGGGGGCAAAAAGTGAAACAAAAGATTGATGATGGTATCGTGATCTAGTTACTATTCGCTCACATGATGAATTTATAGAGATGAGATGCAAGTTCAACCTTTAAGTACCCGTTGCAAAGTTAAATATATGAGTCTGATCAACATTACTTGTGTAACATTTAATGTTCAATTGAGTAGAGCCTAGAAATGGCTAAGTGTTCGTCCTTGGGTTTAATTCGAGGATGGAATTACAATTAGATGATTTTTCTCTCTCCTTTTTCTTCTTTCCGAATTAGATCCTCCCCTTGATCTAGGTGTTTCTTAACTTTATATAACTTAGCAAAGATGCATCTAGACCTAATATTTGGAGGGTCATGATCAGACTTTTTTGATATGTGTCCCATCAAGACATTTCTATAAGGTTTTTACACCAAAATATGAGCTGGGAGAACACTACCAAGTTACCTTTGTCCCCCCTGGGATTACACCATACTCCCTTCATTCCTAATTCTCGGCCTTCCAAGGTTAAGTAGGAGCCCTCGGCATCCTTATCGACTGCAACATTTCAAACTCCTTATTAGTTAAATAGGTCCTCTCTGAGGATACCTCGTGAAGTTCCCCTCCTTGGAAATGCCCTTATCTACTTTATTAATTACTTTGGATCCTTGTCCCCCCACAATAACTTTTTTATTTTTTATTTATTTTTATACAAGATAGAAATTATACTCTAACATAATCTTAAGTGTATATATGTGTAAAGTTTTCTCTTGGAGATTTAAACCCCGATTCTTGTCCCCCCACACCCCACATCCCATAAACACTTATATTTGTGGAGTGACCATCGCTCCAATGGTACGCGGTGGTCCCCCACAATAACTTAATTATTGATTTTTGATCATCTTAATATTTTGTAAAAAAAAAAAAAAAAAAAACCAGAAGAGGATTTTTATATGATTAATTGTCGATGACCATGTACCATAAGATTGTAAAGAGAAGCATGGACACGATAAGTAAAGACTATAGTATAGGACATGGCACGATTCGCATAGGATATTCCAGTCCCACTTTTTTCGTCCAACCCTTCCGAGTTTGGACTTCGGACAAGGTGACACACCACCTGGTACCTGGTGGTCCTCCACGTCATCAACTTGACCCCGACACAACATCAAACGGTCCAGATCCAACCACAATTTGCAATATTTGTGATCAAATCAAATATTCAACTTCAAGGCCTCTTGTCCTTTTGAGGGTTACGCAATCCAAGGCTCTCCAAACTACAATCCATCACACACACAGTGCTTTCTCTTTTGTTTGTGTAGCCATGGCTGGAGGTAGAAGGCGACCTGCTAAAACCCAAAACAACAAAAGCAATAGCAATAATAGCAGCAGCAACAACAAGGGTAGAAGAAGAGGATCAGAATCTTTCTCTGTTAGAGCTGGTTTGTTCGTTGAAGGTGGCTTGTTATCTGATTGGCAAAATCAAACCCCTTCTCGAGGTCTTTCTCTCTCCTTAAATTGATCTCTAACAAATAAAAGTTCTATCTTTGTTTGATTTATTGGCCAGCTTGATGTTTGGTTGCTGGGAAAACAGAGGAAAGTGCAGGAAAATAGGGGAAATTTTTATTTGTTTTTTTAGATTAAAGACAAAAAAGAAGATGACTTTAAGATTAAGTTAGGTGGATGCTGAACTGGGTAATCCATGGAATTTCTTTTTGGTGTCTTAGATGATAGGAAATGTTATTTAGTTACGTGTGTTCCAAATTTCCGGTTCTTCCAAGTTTTTGTTTTGGAATTTTGATTAGTTTTTTGAATTGCAGGGAGGAATTCCAATCCGAATAACAAATCTGGGTCTGTGTCTGTGTCCAAATCTAGAAGCTTTGGTAAAGGCAAAGCTTCTGGTTCTAAAATTGAACCTCGGAAAATGGGTGGGAATGCTATTGGATACCGATACCCTGCGCTTGACTTTGAGGTATGTTGTATTGAATCAAATGTTACATGAGTTTAATGTTTTGGAAATTAATTTCCGTTCCAAGTTGGAGAGTAAACAAGCAAGTGAGCCTTTCTTTTTAGAATAGAAGACTAATTTTTAAAGTGTTTGTCCAGAGCCTTGACTTTCTAATCATATTAGCAAGTGCCATATAACTTAAAGAAAATGGGGTATCTTTCCTAGCCGGATTGGTTTCCTTGGTTGATTGTGTCCCTAGAATCAAAATGATTTTGAAATTTCGTGCATTTTTTTTTGGGTGTGTTTTTTTTTTTTTGGGGGGGGGGGGGGGGGGGGTGTTAGGACTTGGGAGTTGTTACTTTGTTTATTAAATTCAGTTTCAGTTGTTTTGGTTGTTAATGATGGAGCTCAAATGCTTTAAAAAGTTTCTGATTTTGTAATCATTTTGGGGATAGTATTTTGGTTAAATCCTACAAGGCACTAAATTTTCCCTCTCTAAAAAATTCTTCTTTAGCTGTAGATAATTCTTAGTTTCTGCAGAAATTGACCAAATACTTTAATCTTCTTTTAAACTAACGTGAATGTTGGTGACGTTTTATGAGCTCTCATTTGTTTGCTACATTGGAATTTCCATACCCTCCTGAATCGTTTCTTTCTAGGGAAAATGTTTTTGGTAATATTTGTCCATTTAATTGAAGCTTTGGATGTTCTATTTCCTAAAATATTTAACCTGGAACAAATTTTTGTTTAACAGAAGGGCAATAATGGAGATAACAGTATAGATGAGTCGCACCCCATTGTTTTAGTGGATTCAAAGGAGAATCAAATTGTGGCTTATGTAGACCAAATGCCATCTTCAGAGCCTCGTGATGTGGAATTTACTTATGACTACCATTCAGATTTTGTGTTAGGTGATGGCTCTCATCAAGGCTTGGGATTCCAAGCTGAAACTGAAGGAACCTCATCCTATGAGAAGGAAATTAATGCCGGTGAGAACATTAATGATGAGATAGGTCAGATGTCTGAAGAAATTTTGGCTGAGGTTTCACCTCCAGGAAAAAATTCGGGGTTCTTGTCAATTGGAGGTATGAAATTATACACCCAAGATATATCTGATGAGGAAAGTGATGAAGAAGACAATAGAGAGTCTCTAGATGAGGAAAGCAATGACACTTCTGAGCCTGGAGAAGCAGTTGGATTGTCTGAAAGTGATAGCTCTGAAGACTCATCTGATAGTGATTTAGATATTGATGATGAAGTTGCAGAAGATTACTTAGAAGGAATTGGTGGAAGTGACAATGTTTTAAATTCCAAATGGTTGATGGAACAAGTTTTGGATGAGTCAGATGATGATAGTTCTAGCAACAGTTTTGATGAGACTGTAGAGAAGTTGGGTGGAATTGCTCTCCAGGATGCATCTAGGGAATTTGGATTGAAGAAGCCCAAATCAAGGAAGAGATACTCTAAACCTTCCAAAGAGAATTTGTCATTGGCAATAGATGACCTTATGCTCATAAAAGATCCAAGAACTGTTTCTGCAAAAAAAAAGCATGTTGCTAGGTTTCCTCGATCTTGGCCTCTAGAGGCTCAAAAGAGTAAAACTTCCAGAAACTTTCCTGGTAAATCTCAAGTCTGTTTTTATCTTGGATGATGCACATTTTTATTTTCTGCTGGGAAATAATCTTTTATTTGTTTTAAGTTCTCAATTCATAATATTTGGAGGCAGGGATGCATGCTGCAATCATACTTTCTAAGAGATCAAGATTTAATTTAAATAAAAAAGGGGGTTTGAGGGATACCCCAGTGGTTCTAGCACCTCTTGTGGTGCTTGGGCACTGGGGTATGATCCCCACCAGCCCTGCTCTCCCAATTTTCTTATATAAAAAAAAATGTATATATAATTTTCCAAAACTAACCTCTTTAATCTAAACTCAAATAAAGCTAATGGGAAAAACGGTTCTGACTTTTCAAATAAAGGGTAAGTTAGGAAAGTTATTAATATTATATCTATTGATTTGTCAAAGAGGACAACATTTTGGGATGTCCAAAAATGAAATTGAGGACCAGTATTTTTCTCCAAAAATAAAAATAAAAAAAATTGAGGACCAGTAAAAAAGGGATGGAGGGAGTAGTACTTTATCAAAATGCTGCATTTAATTGGAGTATAGGGATGAGTTAATCATTGAATCTTATCATTGTTGGTGTGTTCATATTTGTGTAGCTTTATGACCAAAGATTTTCCTGTGTGTTGTGTGAACATACACATGATTAAAATCCTATAACCTTGTGAAAGTCTGGAACAATCATAGGTTGATGATTTGAAATCCATGGGCAAATGACTGGGTTGGCCAATTTTATTCATATACACAAGGACCTTGTGTATGTAAGAGAGTCACTCTGTTTCAATACACCTCATATATTTCCTCTTTGTTTTAAACATCTTGCAAATGCTGGCATATGTCTATGATGGTGCCTTGATGCTGTCATCATTTATGTGCTTGAGGCTTAAGTTATATTGTTTTATTAAATCTTTAGTAGGTTGACTGGTTCTCATGAAATTATGAGGCATAAAGCTAAAACCTGGGAGAGCTGGCTTCTTGATATTTGACACACCTAATGAAACCAAAAGTAACACAAATCTATAAGGATAAGATAAATAAATAATGTTGGGGATAATGGCCAATTCAAGGAATTATGACCCTTACCAAAAATACAAATGATTTTTTGAAATGAATGGACAATTAAAGAGCTAGTGGATAATAATGATCCACATAAAGAGCTTCGTTAGCAATGGGATTGGAGAGTTGGTACGGATTTTAGGCATTGATGCGTTTCATTTAAAAGAATCATAGAAGATAATCAATACAGTTAAAAGAATTGTATGAATGATGAAGAAACTAGGAAGCAGCTTATGAACAGTATGATCAACATCTTAGGAATAAATTAAAGGAATTAATAGAATGTCAAAGTTAAGATTAGTCTTTCTGTGCTTGACTAAAGAAATATAACCTTTTGGCAAGAGAGCCCCAGAATAATTTAAAAACATTTCCTGGTAGGTCTAAAGAAATAGTTTTTTGATCATACACATGCAAACATTGTTATAGTTTTTCTTTTTATTTATTAATGTAGGTTTGGGCTTTCATGTTTTGGTTTCAAATAGCAATCATATTCATGGTTTTAGTTTGTTTGTAACAATTTGGAATTTATTTCATAAATTTCTAGCCATGGGTCTACTTTCTTTCAGCTTGCATTTGTTCTTCTCTGTTGGTGAAAATTTTCTTAACTATTATTCTGCTGTCTACTAAACTAAAGGGTCTGCCTTCAGTTCATTTTGTAAATTCTTCTACTTACCATTCAGGTGAAAAAAAGAAACATCGTAAAGAAATGATTGCTGTGAAACGTCGGGAGAGAATGCTGCTCCGGGGTGTTGATCTGGAGCAAATTAATTTGGTAAAAGCAAAAAGGAAACTTAATGCTGTTGCCCTTCCTTTTGTTGTTTCTATTTCCATTGAAATTATGGAAAGCATACTAATGCCATAGTTTATAAGGGTTGTTGTTTACTGTTGATTACAGGCATGCTTCATGAAGTTTGGTTTGGTGTTTTATTTTTCACCTTAACATCTCGAATGCAGATTTCTTTTTTTGGCTTTCTTGCAATTATTACCAGTTATATTGAAGTGCAAGTGTCCTTATAAGCTAATTAATCAATTTGATTACTGGATATAAACATTTTCCTTTTCCAAATTGTACCCTTCTAGTTAGATAATTTGATATCAATTCTTTTCAGACAATCATACTGTTTATATACTTATGAGATTTTTCAGTATTACTAACAGCTTAATTGGTTTGAACTGTAGAAACTAGAGCAGATTGTATTGGATGGTGTGGATATGTTTTCTTTTCAACCTATGCATTCTCGTGATTGTTCCCAGGTATATACTCTCTTCACAACCCACCTCCCCCCTTCAAAAAAATAAAGAAAGAAGGGAATATAGCATCATTTTTTTTTTTCTTTTTTGGATAAATAAAGCGCAATCCTAGTATGGATTATGTTTAACATGCATTTGAATTAATCCTAGGAATCTTAAGAATCTTTCATTGATTTCAAACTGTTTTTGATGTATTAGGTACGACGATTAGCTGCAATATATCGCTTGCGAAGTGGCTGCCAAGGTTCTGGAAAGAAAAGGTATATAATGAAATGTGTGTGTGTGTGTATTTACATATGTATAGAGATATACAGACATATACTTTCTAAATTTGTTTAACATAGAGTTGATTTCAAGCTAGCTGTTATTTTGTTTTTTCAGATTTGTAACAGTGGTGCGAACACAACATACATGTATGCCATCAGCAAATGATAAAGTTCGCCTGGAAAAGGTTCAGATGTTAATTAAACTGCATACTAAGTATTATGCATTGTTTGTTTCTTTTTTTTATTGTCTATGAAGTTGTCTTATATGTTTTCGAAGAATCTAGATTTCTACTGTCTACTTAATATATGTATCAGCAAACCTAAGATTAATGGTTTCATTATGAATTTCAGCTGATAGGTGCTGGCGATGAGGATGCTGATTTTGCTGTGACTGATTTCTCAAATTTAAGATCTGCCAATAGGAACAGGGTTAAGAAGACTGCTAAGGGCAGTGGTGAAGCAAGTGAGAAGAAACGGAGTGGGAAAAAGAGTTCATATGGCAATAAGGTTTCATATGCGGATCAACCCATGTCATTTGTATCATGTGGTATAATGCAATCAGATGCTGTTGAGATCACAGCATTTGATTCGCAAGAGACAAATGAAAATCTTAAAGATAACGGTGTGGTTGGCTCGGCAAGTTTAGGTTCATTTGAGGTACACACCAAGGGATTTGGATCTAAAATGATGGCTAAAATGGGGTTTGTCGAAGGTGGAGGGTTAGGAAAGGATGGTCAAGGTATTGCAGAGCCCATTGAAGCTATCAAACGCCCTAAATCACTTGGATTGGGTATGGAGTTCTCTGAGTCAACTAGTGACCCAGCTGGGACCAAATCCGACACAGGCAGGACCAAATCCCAAAAGGCCCAAGTCTCCAAATCTGGCGGTGACCCAACAAGAAACAGGTCCCAAAAGATAGGAGCTTCTGGGTCCCAAAGGATTGGAGCTTTTGAACAGCATACGAAGGGGTTCGGATCAAAGATGATGGCAAAGATGGGTTTTGTTGAAGGCATGGGCTTGGGCAGAGATTCACAAGGCATACTCAATCCTTTGGGTGCTGTCAGGCGACCAAAATCTCGAGGATTGGGTGCCAAAGGTTAGATATCATTAAAATTGATAGAAATTTAATGTCTCTTAGTTCTCTCAATTTTATTTCTTTTTCCTTGTAAATTAATAGCTAATTATGGCATATTACTTCCATTCTTATCAAATGTGCAAAGATTATTTATTAGTTTCATATTTGTTGCTTCCATGTCTGATAGTCTCCAGCTATCATCTGTTCTTTCAGAGATGATGTGTAATTATTTTATTGTCTAGAGCAAAAATTATATTATTCAGTTTGATTGGTATTGGTCCTCAGATATCTGACACATTTTATTCAATTGATTAATAGTATTTTAGCCATCTACGAAATTGACATGACCTTTTGTCCAGGTTGCTCGATCATAAGCCGCCATATTGCAATTTGCAAGGGAGGCAATGTATATATATATTTATAAAAGGGTCCGGTTAATGCTTTCTATTTCTGAAAATATTATTTTGGAGTTTAAAAAATTATCATTACTTTTTCAATTTTTGAATTTTTTTTTTCAAAAATGAAAATTAACGTGTGCCTTTAAGAGCACACATTAATAAAATTCTTTATAAATTTTTTTAATAGTACAGCTCACAGGAATATTTTTCACCCAAGGGATGGGACAAACAAAGGAGGCAATGTGTATATATATATATATATATAAATTTTTAATGGCTATTCTAGACAGCCCACAGGAATATTCTTCACATTCCTTGATGGGACAAAATAATTTTTAAAGCTACGCAATTGGTTGGTATTGTAACCAATCTGTCCAATTTTGGTTAGCATCATCATAATATGGCTAGGAAATCGAGAAAGAAGAACAAGCAGCTGAGATGAAACTATCAAGGTAGAATAGAATTGGATGTTTGGATTCCAATTGAAGATTAGACGACAAACCAACCACGAGTATGGAATTTTTTGAATACGAACATATGCTATGATAACCTGTGGAAAATTGGGCCATGAATATTTGAATTTCGGGTGTGCTTTAGAAGAGAGGATTTAACTGGCTAGGGTGCTGGGCCCATGGCTGAGGCCAGTATCAAGTCTCAACGGTTGTTTGATTAACTGTGAGAATTGCTGTACAGTATGCTCTGCGACATGCAATTAATCTGAGTGAAGTTATCTTATGTCATTAAAAAAAAAAAAAGTTTGAGAAATTGTTTTGCGCACTCTTGGATACACTGATAAAACTTGCACATTTGTTAATGTGTTATTAGATTAAATTACTTACGTATGTGTTCATTACTGATATTTAGTACCCGTTTGGATACTAATGATTTGCTCTAGTGTCTGCATTTTTCATTTTTTTTGAGAAGCGCGTTTCAATAGCTATTTTGCTTTTCTAGTGGGTCTCGTGTACTGTTTACGAGACCTACAAACCTCTTTTTTCAACCAAACTTTCATTAAAAATGGGTTTCACAGCACTATTTACACATTTAAAAATTATTTTACTACAGCATTTTCAGTTTTCAGCAAAATAAGCAGTATTCAAACACACCTTCAGTGAAAATGAATAATACAATCATCGCTTAGCATAAGTCTAAAATGTGTTAAAAATGTGCCGTTCTAAACTTTTTGTTCGAAAAATCTAAAGGGAAGACAAGTCTAAAATGTGTTAAAACTTTTTGAGAAATCTTAAGAGAAGACAAGTGTAAAATGTGTTAAAAGTGTGTCGTGGTAAACTTTTTGTTTGAGAAATCTAAAGAGAAGACAGGTTCAATGACAATGAGGGAACTATTGCAGAGTGGCAGTGGTCCGGGGCATGCACGAGTGAAGACATGTACAAAGACAAAGTGGTGCGTACATTGATGGGCGACTGTTCAGTGATTTTTTTTTTTTTTTGAGCAAGTGATTTTTTTTTTTTTTTTTTTTTAGATGAAGTGAATTGGATTATTAATAATAATATGGGTCCGGTTAATGTGTACTTTTGCACATTAATAATCTATTTTGAAAAAATTTTTATAAAAAATTGAAAAAACTGTCAAAATAGTGAATTATTTTTTCGTTTTTCCATAAAAAATTTTCTAAAAATAAATTATAATATATGTCTTAAAAGTAGACGATAGTAAATCCCTAATAATATTATTATTATTATTATTATTAGTTACTGTCCTTGCTTTGAGCCAGTTCTTAGCACCGACACCCCAAAAATAATAAAAAAGTACAGAATAACAAAAAATAGAGAACCCAATTATGCCAGCTACATCGAGATCATTTCTCCTAAAAAAAAAAAACTTCGTCAAGATCAAGTCCGTACGTTTAGGCAATACGAGTGTCAAGTCTCAACTACCACATCACATTATTAATTTACATGATATGTACGAAATTAAACAGAAAAAAAAAAAATGTATATAGGGCTTAAAGACTCTTACCAGGTCTTTTTTTTTTTAATAATTATTTAGTATTTAAATATATTTTTTTGGTAACTTATGAGAGTAACTTAAACCTATTTGATGTGATTGAAAATATGGGGGAGAATGTGTTAAACACTGGGCTAAATAATCAAATCAGTAGTCAATCACAAAGAAACCAACAAGTCTTTATTGCTTTAGGTCTCCTCTCTTTATCAGGTCTCAGTTTGCAGTGAAGCACACGGCATAATATGGTCCAATGGGATGCATCAAGATTAAATTAGTGACCTCGGGCCTGTAAAGACAGTTTACTCTTTCCAGCTTAGATTAAAACGAGTATATGATTACTTTGTTTACCTAGATTTAGATCTAAGCTACATCAAGTCTAGCTCTTTTATTTATTTATTTATTTATTTTTTTAGAAAAGCTAAAAGCTTAAGATACTGATCCACCATGCTATTGGTTAAAGAACATTGCAATGTCAAGTTCATCGAGCCAAGATGCAGAAACTATAAAAAGTCAAACCATAAAAATTTAAATGGTCTCCATGTTCTCCCTCTCTCCCATTTAAATAATTAAGGCTCTAAATTTGAGTTGCTTCTAAATCATTCTCTTAACTTTAAGAATTTGTAATTTACACCTTCAACTATTATAAACATATCAATATGCTCATTTCATCAAAATCTGTTAATTTTTTTTTTTGAGCACAATGAAAGATTTTTTACCCAAACTTGAAAAAATAACTTCTATGGTTGTACCTTCAAAAGGAGATCTCAATAAATTCTATCTTTTTGTTTTTTTTGTTTTTTTTGGTAATTTAATGGTATTGTTCAATTCCCTAAATAAGGATACCCTGACTTCAATACACCATCCCTAATTTCTCCCTAATTTCTTGGGCATAATTTCAATAAATTCTTCTCATTGGCCTATTCATTAAACGAGAGGTCAAAGTTAGGCAAAAGTTTTGATCTTGTTGTTTGGCATATCTTTTGACAATAATAATCACACATGCATTGTTATTCCTGTCAAATGTGAAAAGTCTAACTTAATTATTGGGACGAGGATTTTCAAATATTTCCTATCTTACGTTCTTACCTTATTATGAATTAAATTGAAATTAAATTTTTGCTCTTTACATTTTTAAAAGCAAGTGCTACAGTGTTACTAGAATCCAACATTTATAATCTTCCTTTCAAAAAAAAATTATAATCTTAACTTAAAATAATCTATACCTTCAAAATATTAAATAAGTCTATGGTTATGGTACAAAATGTCTCACATTTAAAAAAAAAAAAATTTATTGGCACAACATATTTTGATTAGTGCATAATAAATAGTGGATGCATGTGAAAGTGATTTTTTTTTTTTTTTTGATAAAAAAGTGATGTTACTTTAATTAAAACTTATCATTTTATATAGGTTATGAATAAATAACTTGTGTCCCTAACACTGCTTTTCTTATTATTTTATTAAAAAATAATAAGTGACAAAATATAAGAACATCTTTTATTACTTACAATTTTCCACAGAGATAATTTAATTAAATTATAATGCAAATTCCTTTTTTAATGTTAAATCAATTTTAATTATTATAAAGAATGGACAATATTCAAAAAATGAATTACCCAATTATAAGTATCAAACAAGATTTTTACTTCTACTAAATTTAGAAATAATTAATAGGCAGCCTTACTTTCTGTTTTGGAAAGAAAAACATACTTTTTTTTTTTTTTTGAGAAATAAAGGAAAACATACTGAATACTAAAAATTCAAAAAAATAAAAAAAATAAAAAGATACTAATTAAGTACTAAATTCTCGTTTTATATAAATTATTGGGTAAATTACATATTCGGTTCCTATCCTTTACACAATATTTTAATTTGGTCCCTAAATTGTATCAATTTGGTTCCTAATCTTTCAGTGTTGTGTCAATTTAGTTTCTGCTATTATCTTTTAGATGAAAATTATCGACGTGACTAACGACTAAAATAGAAAATTAGTTTATGTTGATATGACAATAAACTAATTTTTTATTTTAGTTGTTTGTCAGGTCCGTAATTTTCATCTAAGAGATAACAACATGGACTAAATTGACATGACATTGAAACATTAGTGACCAAATTGACTCAATTGAAAGGTTAGAAACCAAACTAAAATATAATGTAAAAGATAGGGATCAAACACATATTTTACCCTAATTTATTTCATCCTTTTGAAAATGGGTTGTTTGAATAAGTTGTACTTACCTTCATGAGATACCTCAATATTAGGCGCATTGTTATGACTTATGAGGTGTAACATAATTCTAAAGGTTTTAGGTTCAATTTATTACACTATAGGTCTTGAGAATGGATTAAAATATTTGTTTGTTATTAAAAGTCTGTTTAATAATGTTGTTTAAACAATACAACATATATTTCTACAATATTTTTTTACCCACATATATTTTCATAACAATTAAATAATGTTATTAAAATTTAAAAATCTATTAGCAAGCCTAAAAATCTAGAAAGGGCGATTCAAAAAGAAATGAAAAATGGACATTAATTAGAGGCCATTGTCGGCATTTGAGAAAACTGACATAGGAGGGTCATTATGGTCAATAAATGAAAAAGCCAAAACAAAACTCCCATGCCATTTTTACTGCGTCACCCCCAAAGCAAAGTCCATTGATATATATCTGATTGCGTTCCTTCCAATTTCTTCACCTCTCTCTCTCTCTCCCAAATCCCAAATTCCCAGTGATCCAAGATCTCGTTTTTTTTCTCACAGAGAGAGACCCATCTCTCAATTTTCGTATTCGCTGAAGGTCAGTCAGATCCGTACTTCCTCTCAAATCCTTTTCATTTTTGCCTATTCCTTTATGTAATTGTATTAGATTTCGTAGTTTTCATATCTGAATCTGCAATTAAACCCAAAACCCACATCAAATTTTGCCTTTTTCACCCATCTCCCCATCTGGGTCGTCCAGATCCGACACAAACTCGTTCAAAAATGGGGCTCTTTAACCATTTTAGGATCTGGGTATTGACCATTTGCTTGGTATTTCAATCCGGGTATGGGTTTTATCTTCCGGGTAGTTACCCCCACAATCATGCCGTGGGCGACCAATTATCGGTGAAAGTGAATTCTCTCACTTCCATTGAAACCGAAATGCCCTTTAGCTATTACAGTTTGCCCTTCTGTAAGCCCCAAGGGGGTGTCAAGGACAGCGCCGAGAATCTCGGTGAGCTTCTCATGGGGGATCGGATCGAGAACTCGCCTTATCTGTTTAAGATGCATACAAACGAGTCTGAGATCTTCTTGTGTAAGTCGGATCCGTTATCGGCCGACGATTTCAAGATCTTGACTAAAAGAATTGACGAGGTATATCAGGTTAATTTGCTTCTCGATAACTTGCCTGCAATTCGGTATACCTCGAAGGAGGATTATGTTTTGCGGTGGACGGGGTATCCGGTTGGGGTTAATATTCAGGATGTGTACTATATATTTAACCATTTGAAGTTTAAAGTGCTTGTTCATAAGTATGAGGAGACAAACGTGGCGGGTGTAATGGGGACCGGTGATGCAGCTGAGGTGATCCCAAATGTTGCGAAAAGGGATTCGGGTCCGCCTGGATACATGGTTGTTGGGTTTGAGGTTGTGCCTTGTAGTGTAATGATTAATGCTGATTCAGTGAAGAAGTTGAAACCGTATGATAAGTTCCCAAATAAATTGAAATGTGATCCAAACACCGTGTCAATGCCGATCAAGCAAGGGCAGCCGATTGTGTTTACCTATGAGGTTGAATTTGAGGAGAGTGACATCAAGTGGCCGTCGCGATGGGATGCTTATTTGAAGATGGAGGGAGCAAAAGTCCATTGGTTCTCGATTTTGAATTCCCTAATGGTGATCACATTCCTTGCTGGTATTGTGCTAGTCATCTTCTTGAGGACTGTTAGGCGGGATCTGACCCGTTATGAGGAACTTGACAAGGAGGCACAAGCACAGATGAATGAGGAGTTATCTGGGTGGAAGCTTGTTGTGGGGGATGTATTCCGTGCCCCAAACAATGCCTCCCTTTTGTGTATCATGGTTGGAGATGGGGTTCAGATTCTTGGAATGGCTGTTGTGACGATATTGTTTGCAGCTCTTGGATTCATGTCACCGGCTTCACGTGGAACACTTATTACAGGTATGCTTTTTATCTATATGATACTTGGTATTGCAGCTGGTTATGTCGCTGTTCGTCTCTGGAGGACTATTGGCTGTGGTGATTCCAAAGGATGGGCTTCGGTCTCATGGAAGGCTGCTTGTTTCTTCCCTGGTATAGCCTTTTTGATCCTCACCACTTTGAATTTCCTTTTGTGGGGAAGTCACAGCACAGGAGCCATTCCATTCTCTCTGTTTGTTATTCTGATTCTGCTCTGGTTCTGCATCTCTGTTCCCCTGACCTTAATTGGTGGATACTTTGGAGCAAAAGCACCTCATATTGAATACCCTGTTAGAACCAACCAGATTCCTCGTGAAATCCCAGCTCAGAAATACCCATCCTGGCTGCTTGTTCTTGGTGCTGGTACCCTCCCTTTCGGTACCCTTTTCATTGAGCTATTCTTTATCATGTCTAGCATTTGGATGGGCCGTGTATACTATGTCTTTGGATTCCTCTTTATTGTTATGATCCTTCTTGTGGTGGTGTGTGCTGAAGTGTCGTTGGTTCTAACATATATGCATCTCTGTGTGGAGGACTGGAAATGGTGGTGGAAGTCATTCTTTGCTTCTGGTTCTGTTGCCATATACATCTTCTTGTACTCCATAAACTATCTTGTATTTGATCTAAAGAGTTTGAGTGGACCTGTCTCTGCCACTCTTTACTTGGGATATTCGCTCTTCATGGTTATAGCAATCATGCTGGCAACTGGCACAGTTGGGTTCCTTTCATCATTCTGGTTTGTGCATTATTTGTTCTCCTCCGTCAAGCTGGACTAGAGAACTTTTTCCCGCTCAAAAGATTGGCACTTTGAAGAGCATTGGTGGCAGCCGTTTAAGGGACAAAGAACGAAACTTGCAGAGTATATGTTTACTTTTCTACAGTTTATTTTGTTAGGGAACTTAGAAAATGTAATAACAATAATTCGTCCAGTTTTGCTTAATTCTTTAATAGATGGATATCATGGCATATGATAGTTTGCTACCAAATTTAATTTGCATTCTGGCGGATGGAGGCATGTCTAGTTGATGGTAGTTGGCATGGGATCTTTAGTTTGTAACTTTTTGACTATTCAGTTCTGTTTGTTTTGAAATACTGAAGGCAAAAATTATATGCTGTTTATTTCGTGACTGTCTTTGAACAATCTTGACATGTTTTGTATAGCTTTTGCCTCTGCTTTATTGTATGAGTTTGCGTATGAATTAGTAATCTTTATATTTGTTGCATTTCAGGTAGAATTTTTACTTTCCATACTTTTCAGATAATGAAATTAGTTTATGACTTAGCCTATGTCACACACTTCATTGAGTTTAGCACGATCTAAAGCTGCACAATACACCCCTCATGTTTGCCACACTCCCTGTCATCGTGGTGTTTTAGGCTTAGGTATTACCTTGATCCAATCCTTGGAACTGGAGATGTACCGAGTGTTGCGTTTCAGCTTGATGGCATAATAGCATGTCTGATGTCTAAAGCATCAAATGAGTGTTGCGTTTCAGCTTGATGGCATGATAGCAGGTTTGATGTCTAAAGCATCAAATGATTGGATTTGGATAGAAATCTCGTGTATTCCACGTTCCTATATTATTAAAGTGTGTAATGCTGTTGAAATGAGCCCTTTTTTCAAATCTTTGGAATCCAATTTTACCACTTTTAAAACCCTTCTTTACATATGAATTTGATTTCCTAGAAATATCTGTTATATTCTTTCTTCTTGAAGCCCATATTCTTTCTGAATGTTCATATTTTACTCTGGTTTGTCAATTCCTTTCAATTATACACATTAATATATGAAGATATAAAACAATAACAAATGATAAATACATATACTCTCTCAAGTTTGGTGTAGCAATAAGTTTTCATACGTACACAAATTGATAACATTTTTAACAAGTTGCCGAGGTTTCTTGCCACTGACTGCACTTTTATATTGGTCTATAACTTATGTCACATTTATAGTGGCAATAGTAATACATCTGCGAAAGTTTAAAAACTTGTTAATGAAGAAGTGAAATCTTGTGTGTGTTTGAAACTTATTGCTGACAACTGCCAATAATTAAATGCTACCTTGTCTACCTACTTTTCACCAAACAGATTGCCTCCTCTACTGGTAAGCCACCCCAGCAGCACACAAAGGAGTCATTCGGTTGAAAAATAATACCTAATTTCTGAAACTTATATGAAAACTGCCACACTTTAAAAAAGTGAGTTCAACTCACAGTATTTGGGTTCAATCACGATTTCCAATAGACCCATGGTATGTTAGCTCAGTGTTGTGTTTGAGTCCATGATTTTAGATCCTGAATGGATTCAAATCACGTCACTAAAAGTACCACAGTTTTTCATAAAAATTTTAGAAAGTATTTTTATTTTTTTGGTAAAATTAAAATATAATTTTAAAATTTCAACCATACCACTCATTTTAATCTTATCAATTTACCTCTGTCGCTCTTTCATATACCAAGATCTAAATCCAAGTAACTCCAACTGAGAATCTAAACAAGTTGTAAGAAGACTTGCCTAGAAAACATAATCCATAAACTTTCTTCCAGGTATGGTGCTCCTTTCCCCTTTCATCACGACTGAGCTTGTCGAGGTGATGGGATAAGTGTATTTTTTTTTCTTTAATCTTCATCATTAATCCATATCTGTTTTCAATTGTATTATTCAATTGGATTTTAGATAGTGGACTTTAATTGATTCTAAAAAAAAAGATAGTGGACTTTAATTCTTATAGTCTAAATAGTGCGAGGCAAATGTGAGAAAGAGTAATTTATTGGTTCTATTAGGATTGTCTCTATACATAGAATTACCTTTTATTTAATTTAAGAATATATTGTGGCAAGATCTTATCGTATGAGGATTTTGTAGTCTTTATTATAAGTATTCTTTATAAAATTTTAATTTATAAATTATTTATGCTATGATACTAGCAATATACTGTGCAAACATTAGTTAATTAATAAATAAATAAAAAGTAAATACTGATATCATTGAAATTGTTCCAAAATATGAAAATAAAAACACCTAAACTCTGCTAATCATGTGATGAAATAATATATTCATATGGTGAGCTACAATGCTACATAACAGAAGAGGGAATGGGACACTCATGATTCAACTCACCCAATGTCCATGTTATTATTTCTATTAATGTGACATGATTTAATTGGATCAATTGAATATGATACCTATCGACCACCCCTGCCATAAGTATGGACGGAATGGCTCC
This sequence comes from Quercus robur, assembly GCF_932294415.1. Lineage (NCBI taxonomy): Eukaryota > Viridiplantae > Streptophyta > Magnoliopsida > Fagales > Fagaceae > Quercus > Quercus robur. The sequence continues at coordinate 85,966,943 of NC_065535.1, forward strand.
AATCTATATGCTACATCATGTTAGGGGTCTAAATCCAAAATTTTAAACTTTTGGTTGCAAAATCAAAATGATCCACTCTAGCTGTTGTTCAAAGTTGAAAATCCAGCTCAACTCACTTTTCCATTGCCAACCTCTTGCTTACATTTCCTATCTTAATAAACTATTTTGCTTTCCCTAATATCACATATACAACTTCTGTTTAGAGTTAAGTCAAGAGCCTTCTAGCTGAACTAGCACATATTTTTGTAGGCCCTCCTTTTTTATTTTTATATTTTAAAATGCATCTTTTATTAGCTTTGTGCTCTTTTCCTTTTGAGGCGACTCTCCTCTCCTCGTGGGTTTTTTTTTTTTTTTTTTTTTTTTTAAATTATTTTTTTTATAATTTTTTTTAATTAATTAATTAATTCTTTTTTTTTTGTTAGAATATGGTTTAGAGATTTGAAATATTCTAAGACTTTAATTTTCTCTAATTTTGTGAATATGACAATGCAAATAACTGTAAATTATACTAAAAAATTTGAAACTATTAAGCAAGAGTGCACATGAAGGACTGGCTTCAAACAAAGCTCCAAAATGTCCTTGTCCCTTCGCCTTTAATGGTATAGTGTAGGAGTACATACACTTCTTTTTTGTTTATAATGGGAAATTAAATAACTATTCCTTGCTCTTATCATTGACATTTCTCGTTTAATAATCTCAATTCTTTTGGTAATCTCGTGCAGCCTGTGCTTGTTGTTATGTATTTGGTGCAGAACATGCCAACCATTGGCTCTTGGCTCATCGACAATGTATTTTCTGTACCTTTTAAATCAATAAATCTATACCTCCTATTACATCATGCGGTCTATGTTAGATGCTGTCATTTATTTATGAATCCAATGCAGCTTGCAAAATAATGCTATGAATTGCTTTTGATTTTTATTTATTTATTTATTTTTTTGATGGAGTACTTGATAAAAATTACTTGTAGATTGGTGGGAAGCAAGTAGGAGTTGCTGCACAGAAGGGAAACACTTATTCATTGAGCTTATTGTTTGGGAAAAAGAAGGCCGCATAGAAAGCTTGTCTACCATCTATTAGATAGTCAACTAAATGCAAGCGCTATTGTGGTTTCCGTAATTCATGCATCAACACAAACTCTATAGAGAGGTCCTTTTATGTAAGAACACAGATGGAATTCCAGAGAGGAGGCAAATATGGTTTAGAAGATGGTTTTTGTTTTGTTGGTGGAGGCCATAATGTCATAATACTGCTCAATTCAGTCTAGGCCAACTGATAGGTGCGGTGGTCTGTCTAAGTTGGAAGGATCTACATCATTTATAATTTCCCCATTTGTATGGTAACTTATGAAAATAATGCAGTTAAGGCAATCTCAGCATGTTTTAAGAGTTCTAAATCTGTGTTTTATTTCGGAAAGAAACATATTTAGATATCATTTGAGAACAATAATATACTATTTGGTATGTGAAAATTTTGTTATTCTTGACATGGAATGCATAGTTACTATCATCTTAATTAAGGAAGGTTCATGGCTTAAAGAATTTACAGATAGAGAACAGAACAGAACAGAAAACAATTTGAGTGAGAGTGCATGAAGAAGTACAGCAGCAGTGATGATAGCAAGGACAGCCCATGGAGTACTGAAGTAATCTTGTTTCAAGGTTGCCTTCCACTTGTCCCAAGGGAGATTGTGGTATGCAGTCAATTCTCCAGAATAATTAACAAGAAAGGAGAGAAATCCTTCAAACTTTCCCTATAATTATTATTTTTTATTAAATGTAAAATTTGAAAATTTAACCGTTAGATTGTATTTTCTTTATGTTATTGACACACACAAAATTTCGTTCAAATTAAATGTTATTTACTATTCGATCAATAAACTTAATTTTTATGCATAATTTTAGACCACAAAAACTTTAAATTTAAACATTTAATTGATGATATAGTTATTGATTTTTGATCTTATTGAAATTTTGCAAGCATAGAGGATTAGATTTTAAAAATTAACTTTCAAAATAAATATAGGAGGAGTTTGAAGAGTTTCTCTCCAAAATAATTTGGAAACCTTGTCCGATTAGCAGAATAAAAATTTGTAGAGGTGGTAATAGTCTCCAATACAAGGTTGTTAATGAGTCATAAATTGTCGATAATTCCACATCATTGGCAGTGTCCACGTGGTGATCAAACAATTAAATAGTAAGTGTAAAAAAAAAAAAGTGTGTGTGATCATATATTCGAAAATTTGGAATTTGCGAAGACCCATTTTTTAATTTTTATGCCAAATTGGTTTTTAGTTGATCCCACCTTAAGCCTGACCACTGCCTGGTGTAGCTGTGTTACATTAGGTACGTAGTTTTGATTTTCCTCTGGATGACAGCTCCTGTGGTACACCGTACATGTAAAATTTGTATGAAATAAGAAAATGTTCTCCTTAAAAACGCATAATTTTCTTCAAAGATGTTCTATACCTCCAAAAATGCCTTATTTTTTTTTAAGACATTATGGGTAGGTCTAATGAGGGAAAATCTTTCATCTTGTTGTTTATCTGGCCTTGACAAAAAAAAAAAAAAAAAAAAAAAAATGGTGCAATGGAGTTGATTTTCAAGCAACAATACACAATGAGAAAGTCTAGATATACACAAAGAATTTGACAAAAATTTTCACACCAATTGATGTGGCAGATTGTTCGTAGTAGGTAAAAAAGTAATACAGTAGTAGGTCTAGATAAGAACTAGTAAAAGTTTGACAGCTCAACTATTGCGAAAAATGTTGTGAAAGTTTTTGTGTAAGTAGCATTGCTGATATGTTATGCCACATAACCTATCAATTATGATTTACTAAACATGCTATGAACCTCAACATTGCCTTAATAACAAGGGTTGCATTTAGGTTTAATATGTGTAAGTAATGTTATATCATTCAAAACATGTTCTCTAGTATCTTGTACTGCCTCCGTCCCACTTTGTTTGTCCTGTTTGAAAAGTCAAACTTTTTAAGGGAATATCATTTATTGTCATGTCTACCTTTTAAAAATGTATGAGTTTCCAAAACTACCCATAAATAAATTTATTAAAAAATTGAATTATTAATAAAATAGGGGTATAATAGGAACATTAGTAAATTAATGACTTTTATTTTTAGAAATAGGACAATATTTTGGGACATCCCAAAATAGAATAGAGGACAACAAAGTGGGACGGAAGGAGTAATAAAATGGGGTCACGAAGACAAGCCTTTTGTGTTGCCTAGCTAGTAGCATATATATGATGGCTATTCCAAACACAAAGTGTCCAAACTTGGAAGAAAGTAGCAGCAAGGAAATTTGGCAGCTGTAGAATTGACCGTGATAAACGAGAAATTATTAGGTCCACAAGAAGGACTGTTGACATGGTCCTCCCTGATCTTCCAACCAATAAAATGCTATTATTTATGCAAATGTGACATCATCTGGTAATTTTTATTTTTTTATTCCTTGTGTTGATTAGGAAGCTCACACATACATTTGCATAGATGACATCATCTCATTGGTCAGGGAAGACCATATCAGCAGTCCTCCCAGTGTAAATAATAATTTCTCATGATAAACCTATATAATAGTCCTATATTTTCGTTTAGTGGAAAGACAAAATGTAGATGACATTCTAAGTTCTAACTCAAACAATGTAATGTTTTCTTTTTAATGAAAAAGCCAAACTATGATGGTTCTAAAAACAAAAAAAACAAAAAAAGTCAAACTATGTTATATTATAGTATATAGTAACATCAAAAATTCCGAACACCTTCGGACTGCAATTGGCTTTACTTAAGAAATTATACACAATGTTTTTATATTTAGCTTCATCCCTTTGTCTTTGATCTCTTATTTTTATAGAAACTTTTCAATTGTTCTCCTTGTACCGTATAATAGTCCAAACTTCAAACTCTATATATAGTTGAACTTTATTTAGGCCTTTGACATATCCAACATACATTCATTCTTTCCTACAATTTGCATTTCAACCATGACTCACTTCGACTTCAACATTTGTTCTTACGTTCTTCAACCTCAGAAGATCCAGTCTCTTCTCAATCCGCTTTTCATCTTCTTTTTATTGCTGCTTCCCCATGCAAACTCAATTTCCTTCAACTTCCTAGTTTCCAGCCAAACTTAAATAACACAATAACTTTCCAAGGTGATGCATTTTCATCCAATGGAGTTCTCCAACTCACAAAAAATCAACTAGACAGCCCCATCAGTAGTAGTGCTGGTCGTGCCTCTTATGCTGAACCAATGCACCTTTGGGATGCTAGTGCAGGGAGACTTACAGACTTTAACATCGAATTCTCCTTTATCATAAAAGCCGTTGATACTACATCACCACTACATGGTGATGGGCTCTCATTCTTTATTGCACCATTTGAGTCTAACATCCCTAACAATTCAAGTGGTGGGTATCTTGGACAGTTTAATTCTGAAGCTGCTTTAACCCCTTCGAGGAATGAACTTGTTGCAGTTGAGTTTGACAATTATAAAAATCCTTAGGATCCAGTTTCTAATTAATCATGTTGGAATCGATGTCAATTCCATTCAATCAGTGTCAGTGACAGAGTTAACAAGTAGATATCAAATGGGGTCAATTGATCCACTATGAAAGAATTGAAGTTTACACAATAGCGACTTAGACCACTAACATCCTATTACTACCTCGAGTAGGAAACTTACTACCACGACCATGTGACAGCTCCGAGTCCACGAACTACTTCTTTCTCAGATCCACAGCAAGTACAAGCACTCCCGCTTGTGTATCTTTAAGCTCTTAATGCAGCAACTGAATGATCATCAAGCTCTTGACATAAATCTTGATCCTTGATAACCCTAAGTATATGTGAAGGCAAACACCTCTAGATCTCACAAGAGATCCACATATACAGCATAAACAACAACTGCAACAACATAAAAATGTGGCTAGGGTTTTCCCTTTTATACCTAGGGCAAAACATAAAACCCTACACGTCAAACGGGTTTAGGCTGAGTTGGAAAATTCTACAGAAAAACAATCTGCACGAGCTTCGATCGATCGAGTCTAATTTTTGATCGATCGAGCCAAACAAATTTACACAGTAAATCCTGCAGTACACTCGATTCCAACTTTACACTTAAACATACTTTGAGCAAGTCTAAAACAAGATTAAACGTTTTGATCATGGTTTGCCAACATTATAAATTGAAGTTCTAATACATTTAAACCTAAAATCTTAGAATCCAACAAACTCCTCCTTTGGCAATCTGTGACAAAACACAAACTTAAACAAAGTGCTCAAAGTTTACAAAAAATAGCCCATTACAATATCATTGCCCATCACAACAAATTCAACCTAACTACTATCTATCAGTTGCAAGTGTAGATAGTAGCACGACTTAATCAACCTGTATATTCCTGTAACACTTAACAAACACATAAATGCATGTGTGGAAAATACAAGTAAAACAAAAATAACTTCTTGATTTCACATAACATAAAAATAATGACATATATCATGAATAACCTCATAAATATAAATCAATAAACAATGTGAAACAAGACACATATATAAATACATCAAAGTATCTCCTCCTATCATAGACAACTAAAAAAAAACACAATACATCATAAGCCAAAAAAAATATAAATACATGATGAAGCACCTAAATACAATCTAAAGCTCCACAGCTCCAAAACAACAAAAAAAAAAAAAATCTCCCCCTATCAACAAAATCTCCTCTACATATGTACTCTCCCTTTTTGTAACGAATTGCCAAAGGGCACTCACTCATCATCAAAAGGAGGTGGTGGAGGTAACTGTCTAAAACTTGCCAAGTTTGCTCTCAAAGCCTGAAGCTCGGTAAGCACGTCTACTAACAGTTGACCATGAGCCGCCTGAACGGTCATAACAATGTCCAAATCACGACGAATGCTAGAAACATTCGAAGCAGAAGGTGGAGGAGTAGCAATAGTGGTCGGATCAACATAAGCATCTGCAACCGGATCACCTGAAGTAGAAGGAGGAGGAGGAGGAGGTGCACCTGAAAAGGAAGAATCTACTCTAGGATGTTTAGAGCTAGCTCGCATTTGAGCAGTCCTCTGCCTAAGGAAGGTGGCACTTATAGGAGCTATAATATGAATAGGCTCAGACGCCGGAAACTCATCTAATCCTAGATGTAACAAAATTCAATGAATAAAAACGGGAAAGAAAAGACCATGAGTAGTAGAACTACTCCTATGAACCTCAATCAAAGAACGAATGAAAAGATGAGGAAAACTCATAGAAGCGTTTGTGACAAGCGCATACAAAAATGCACCTCTCCAAAGGAATGGTGTGTAGATGAGAGATAGGCCAAATGGAATGGCAAGAAATCCGGAAAAAGAGATAATGAATCTCGGTCAACTCACGAGAGGTGATTCGAGGATCAAAACCCCAATGGATAAAAGTCCCAGTAAGATATGACATGATGTCATCAAGGGGAGGAGACTCATCGTAAGGATAAACAAGATGCTGGACTAGTGGCACCCCAAGAGCATCAGCCACTACCGAAGGAGTAATGGTGTACTTTTCACCCCGTATCCAACTTCTCACCAGAGTGTTGGAATCATAGGAGTGGACAGAAAGGTTCGAGTAGAACACTCTAATCAAGGCAGCCGGAGGGGGATGTGAAATGTCCAACAAAGGAAGCCAACCCCTACGCTTAAAGTTTCTCCAAATCTCACCATCTAACTCATCTAACACAACCTTCCTTTCAGCCCATACATTTCTACGAATGTTCAGCTTCTCATAAGTTTCCTGGTTTTTCTCACTAAGGAACCTCTCACTATTAAAGGTGGGGACAGAAGAAGAGGAGGATTTCTTATTAGCTCTAGTCTTCCTAGACATGATGCTAAAGATCAGAAAGGAAAGACGGAAAAGAGATAAAAGACAAAAACAAGAAAAACCCAAGGGCAGACTGCATGTTAGAACAGAAATAATATAGAAAACCACAATCTATATGATGCATGAACAATATCTACACATGATGAATGCTCTAATGCAGTGAGAATAAGTTCAATTGTACTTTAAAACCACAAAATTGGCTTGAGCATAGAATTTATATAAAAAAAACCCCAAATTTTGAAAACCCACTTTCAAAAAACTCAACAAGTTGACCAATTGATCATTACACAAGTTAGATAACAGAATATAATGATCAAATCAATCAAACAAACAAGCCAATTTCATCAATTAATGCTCAATTGAACAAAATCCCCAATTCGAGTAGTTTCAAGCCCTAGAAAAATCAAATTTTCCCAATTCATCAAATTGATCCAATAAAATCACAAAGATCATGTTAATATCATCCCATAACAAAAACTCATTGATCAATTTAGAAAGAAAAGATTGAAATCACCCAAATCCCCAAATTTTCATAGGTTCGAAATTTCCCCAAAATGCATGAAAAATATGCATGAAACATGAAAATAAATGAAAAGGAGGGGCAAAAGAGTCTTACCAGCCTTAGAAGACAAAAACCTTGCAAAAAGTTTGAGGGAAAACGACAAAAAATTGCTTTGAATCTTTGACCGATCGAAGAGAGAGAAAGAATTTTTGAAAAAGTTTGAATAGTGAAAGAACACGTGAAAACTCAAGGTTTTAAAAAACTCTCTATGCGATTTTCGATTGATCGAAAATTAGATTCGATCGATCAAAAATTGCATTCGATCGATCCAAAAGTAATCAAGCAGTGATCAAACTAGGTAGATTCAAAACAAAATTTTAATTGCAATTTCGATCGGTCGAAAAATAGGTTCGATCAATCGAAAATCTAGAAAAAACAATTTTTTGAAAAACAGAACAATTTTATGCAGAAACTCCTCAAAGCATAGAATTTTTTGAATAGAATGCATGAGTCTACCTAGAATGCTTTTCAAAAACACTTGTCTTGAACCTAGATCTCCCAAAAATAAGACTTTCAATCAATTTTCCTTAAATTCACAAACTTCAAACACATTTGGCATTAAAATCAAGGAATTTTTAATCTTGGATGGCCAAAACAAGATCACACACAATAACATGTACAAAGTTTAGCAAAGAGTAACTTGTGTAGTGTGTGCAACTAGCAAACGCTTGAGATACATGTGATATGATATGTGAATAGTGATCAAGCACAATTTCTACAAAATTCATCACATAAGTTTGAAAGAGACTATCACCTAAAGAGTTACATCATATAACTCCCACATCTCCTAGAAAATAAGTTTGCAATCATGTAAGTTTCTTGATTTGCCTCATATTGTACACACCAATTTTAAATGATTGAATTAATTAGAGTCCAATAATGTACACACCAATTTTAGCATTTAAACCGAGGCTACACCTTATGTTCTTTTTATGCATGTGCTACACTTTCTCGAGCACAAAATCTTATGATATGCACTAAGGTATTCATGATTTGCTAGTAAACATGGTAAGATGATTATTTATGCCTTTCTCAATAAGTTCAAGTCCAACAATCAAAGGCATGTGACTTCAAAATCAAGATAAATTGATCAAAAACTATAAACATCTTCCCACACAACATACACTACAAAGCTCAAACTAGTAAAGTGCAATAAATAAGCTCATCTAAGCTAAACATGGTACATAGACATGTTATGTAAAAATAAATTGGCCAACCTTGATTTCAAATCTAAGAAAAATAATACAAAACACATTTTGCTTTCCTTTTCTTTTCTTTTTTATTTTCTTTTTTATCATTATTGAAAAGAAATAACAAAAACAACCTAGAATGAAATGCATGAATGTTATGCAATGCAAATCCTAGAAAAACAAAGAGACCAAAAGCAACAAAGAAGAATAGTTACAAAGAGTAGAGCGATGAAGCACAAGGACCATGTTAGAAGGACTCAATTAGATCGAGTTTTTTGCATCCAAAACTTTTTAGATGCAACTCTAGCATTGGAGTTATTATTCACATTAGAATTCTGAGCAACTCCAGGATTGGAATAAAGGTTTAAAGCCTTTACCAACTTACTAATAAGTACCATAGGATCTTGTGCTTGAGGCACAGGTACTTTTAGCTTATTTGCTCGCTTAGCAGCTGGCAACTTGAAATAGTTTGGACGGATGTGCCCAAACTTTTCACAAAAATGACAAACCCTTGCAGATCTATCATGCAACTTGCCCTTAGGAGGGTTAGGAGTCTTAGGTTTAGATTCTTGAAGATCAACCCTAATTTTCCTAGGAGGTGTAACTTCAACAGGTTTGACAACCTCACTCACGAAAGGCTCAGAAGAAGAAACAAAGTTTGTGGCATGAGTTTCAGGCACATAGATGCTTTCTACAAAACCTAAACCAGTTTTGTCTGAGAGAGACTTTTGAACACATCATGTGATCAAGTTTGGAGCTTGCAGACCTATTAGTTTGTTCTCTAACAACAGATAGTTCAAGTTCCAAATTCTTAACTTTATCAAGCAAAAGCATATTCTCAGTCTTCACATTATTCAACAATTCATTAGCATCAAACAGTTTCACAAGCAAATTTTTCTTATCAAGTTCAAGAGATGCAATTTTCTTTAAGCCTAAATCAACACTCATAGCATCTTTTGCAGTAACTTTGCAAAGTTTATTATAGCCTTTTTGCAAATCTGCATCCTCAGAGAGTTCCCCATCAAAAGGGTTCTCCTCAACACCAACACTTTCATCAACTACAGCAGTAGCAGTGAAAGTAATGAAGTTTCCATCCTCATCACTACCAGACTCATTGTCAGAAACTTCATCATCACTAAGGGTTACAGCCATAGCCTTACCCTTAGACCTCAAGTATGTAGGACATTCAGATTTCACATGACCATACCCTTGACAACCAAAACATTGTTGACCTATAGAATTATTAGAAGGTTGACTTACTTTTTCTTTAGGTTTTTCAGTGTTATTCACTTTAGTGGGATCATTCCTCCTAAAATTTCTAGATTCAGCATTGTTTTTACTTCTTGCTCTTCTGTTGTTGTTCCTAAAAAGGTTTCTAAAATTCTTGGTAAGATAAGCAATCTCAGTAGCAGAGGGTTCATCATCAAATCAATTCACATCAACATCATCAACAGACTTAAGCGCCATTGATTTGCATTTGCTTGTCTTAGGTAGGTCCAACTCATAGGACTGAAGAGATTCTACAAGTTCATCAATAGGGATGGAGTCCACATCCTTACTTTCAGTGATGGCAGTTACTTTGGGTCTAAAATCCTCAGTCAAAGATCTAAGTATCTTCCTAACAATTTTAGGTTGATCATAGATTTCACCAAAATTATAAGCAGAAATAACAATATCATTAAGCTTAGCCTAGAATTCATCAAAACTTTCATCATTAGACATCCTAATAATTTCAAATCTAGTTGTTAACTGCTGCAACTTATTGATTTTAACTGCCTTTGTGCCTTCATGCACAGTTTGGAGAATATTCCAAGTAGTATGAGCAACCTCAACATTAGAGATTCTCTTGAATTCCTCCATAGAAACAACATTATAAATATCATTCATAACTTTGCTATTAAAAGCGGCTGCTTCTTTTTGAGAAGTTTGCCACTCACTCACTGGAGTAGTAGACCTCTCCCATTCGTATTTAACAGAGTTCCAGACTCTCTCATCAATAGATTTCAGGAATGCTTTCATCCTTACTTTCCAGTAGGCATAGTTATTCCCATCAAAGTGAGGTGGAATAAAAAGAGAGTGATCGTGTTCCATGACAACAGGGGTCAAGGATCAACTCTTAGATCAAAGGATTTAAACACTAAAGCTAACCCGCTTTGATACCACTTGTACGTTTTTAGACCCCTTAAATACAAACAGATTAACCTAGTTATTTAGTCAAGTGATTAATTTAGGTAAATTATGCAGATCTAGATTAACACAGATAAATCATATCATTGAACAGTGCGAAAAATAAATAACATAACGATATGATAACCCAAGAAAACCAAACCGGTAAAAAACCCGGGGAGGATTTAACCTAGTTATCCTCAAGGTAAAACAGATCTACTATGAAAGAATTGAAGTTTACACAATAGCGACTTAGACCACTGACATCCTATTGCTACCTCGAGTAGGAAACTTACTACCACGACCACGTGACAGTTCCGAGTCGATGGATTACTTCTTTCTCAGATCCACAACAAGTACAAGCACTCCCACTTGTGTATCTTTAACCTCTTAATGCAGCAACTGAATGATCATTAGGCTCTTGACATAAATCTTGATTCTTGATAACCCTAAGTATATGTGAAGGCAAACACTTCTAGATCTCACAAGAGATTCACATACACAGCATAAACAACAACTGCAACAACATAAAAATGTGGCTAGGGTTTTCCTTTTTATACCTAGGGCAAAACATAAAACCCTACACGTCAAACGGGCTTGGGCTGAGTTGGAAAATTATGCAAAAAAACAATCTGCACGAGCTTCGATTGATTGAGTCTAATTTTCAATCGATTGAGCTAGACAGATTTACACAGTAAATCCTGCAGTACACTCGATTCCAACTTTACACTTAAACATACTTTGAGTAAGTCTAAAAACAAGACTAAACATTTTAATCATGGTTTGCCAACATTACAAATTGAAATTCTAATACATTTAAACCTAAAATCTTAGAACCCAACACACTGTTTTAGTATTAAAAAAGAAAAAAAAAGTAAGGACTAATAGTAATAATGTTCTATAGTGACGCATTCTATGCAAAGAGAATTGAAATATTCTCAAGATAAGAATAAATTAATTATTGACTTTTTGGTTCAATGTTTCAAGACTTTTCTAATTAAAAAATAAATATTCTTTGTATCATTTGGTTCAATGTTTCAAGACTTTTTATGCCTCATATATATACACACAAACTTCTTTGCATTTTAATTCACAATTTTCACCTCTTGCACTTCTATCCCTTTATATATACCTAGCCATAGCCTTTTAAGCCATCCCAATCTTTCGATGACACCTACCTAGTTCTAACATTTTTGTTTCATCTAATCCTAATCCGTATGAGTTGCCTACAACCAAGGAAAGGGGGACTTTCATTTTATATTGAGTGACAACATACGGCAATTTCTATTTTGATGTTAAGGCTGGACATTGTGAATTTGTGGTTTTTGTAAATGATGTAATTGACCGTGGGTGTTTAGTATGTGTATTTGCTTAGAATTAAGAAGAAAGAGAAAGACACATTCTATATCAACTTTTATTCTATAATAGTCCTCCAAAGTTTTTTTTTTATTATATATTTTATTTCTCATCATTGCAATTGAATATTTATAATGGATATGTGTGTAAAATTTATAAATGTTGTTTTTTTATAATGAACTCATTACAAATAAAGTTCTATAACAATTATGTTATAGTATTTATAAAATATTCTCCAAAACCATCTTATATAAAATATTACAATATTATCCATGCATCGCACGTGTAACTTACTAGTTATTGATAATTCCACATCATTGGCAGTGTCCACGTGGTGATCAAACAATTAAATACATAGTAAGTGTAAATTGAAACTCGATTTTTAGAAAATCAAATTTCAAAACAGGGGCATTTCCCTAATTAGTTTAAGATATGGGACATTTTGCTGAAAAGTTTTGGCGAAAGGGGCAAATGCCCATTTTCTCCCTTGTACTTGTGAAGAGCCACTATTAATGCTAAACATGAACAACAAATTTCAGATTAATTGATGCATTTATAAGGAGCATTTGGAAGAGGATGATACCAAATATGATAAAGCAAATCCAAACATAAGAAAGAAAGGTCCAAATCATGCATGGAACATATATAAAGAAACATGAGGAGATACGAGTAGATTTGAGAACATTGGATAAGGTGGCGAAAAGGGAAAAAGAAAGAGTAAATTTACATTTTGGAAATTGGAATCACAGACAAACACAAAGATCAAGCGAGGGTTAGCTGGAGCATGAAAGATAAAATTTTGTAAGCGTGGAGAGAATTACTGTGGTGGATTTGAGGGCTCTTCAGCTTCTGCACTCATTCATTAAAGCTTGAGACAAAACCTCTTGCATTACCAAACATATGGAAAAGAGAAGAGACATAAGTACCAGAATCTATCTTCTCCTCGTTGTGTCTTTCTTGTTTGGTAATAAATTTTATCCAATTCATCAAAAAATGAATAGCAAGAGCAGGAGGGTAAAAGAAGTTACTATGATCAATTGGGTAGCAGTTATAAAAACTTAATGAAAAGAGGGTAAAAATGCTAAATACAAAATTAGAGCGCCACATGGTAGGAACTCATGCACTCCCACATGAGGTCTCTTCTTTTATATTTGTTGCCTTCCACTTGTCCTAGGGAACACTACAATATGCAGTCAATTCTCCAGAACGTTTAATAGGGAAAAGGTTTCTCCCCAAACTAGTTTGGAGAGAAACCCTTCAAACATCCCTTATTTTTTTTTTATTGATTGCGAAAATTGGAAATCTAACCATTGAATTGTATATTCTTTATAATCTTAACACACATATAAGATTTTGTTCAAATCAGATGTTATTTACCATTCAATCAATAAACTTATTATTTATGCATAATTTTAGAGCACAAAAACTTGAAATTTAAATATTTGATTGATGATATAGTTATTGATCTTTGATGTTTTTGAAATTTTGTAAGTACGGAGGATTAGATTTTCAAAATTCACATTCAAAAAAAAAAAAAAAAAATGAGGAGTTTGAAGGGTTTTTCCCCAAAATTGTTTGGAGAGAAACTTAGTCCAATTAGGAGAATAGAAATTTGTAGAGGTGGTAATAGTCTCCAATACAAGGTTGTTAATGAGTCACAAATCTATATATATATCTAAAAGTTGAAGCGTAGCATTTATTGTTGTTGTGCTTCTGTTGAGCCACATCAGCAACTACATCATTAATTTATTTTCTACATTTTCTTTTTTCTTTTTAAACTTTTCTTCTCCCTATTCTCAAAAAATAAAAAACTCTTCTTTTTGCTTTTAGTCCAGACCTACAGTTACACTTCTTCTAACCTTACCCCTCCTCTTTGCCTCTTTATCTCCCCACTACTTTTTTTTTTTTTAAATATATTTTGACTCTTCTTTTCCCCATTTTATTTTGTATAAATTTGATATAATTTCTACCATTCAATCCATATTTTTCTTACACAAAACTGTGAGTTCTCTCTCTCTCTCTCTCTCTCTCTCTCTCTGTATATTTCTTCATTTTTATAACTCTTTTTTTATGGGGTTCTTTCTTATATCTCTAATTAAGGTTTAAGTTTGATGTTTTTTTTTTAGTATGCATTTTGATATTGTGTTTTTTTAATTTCCCATCTCAAAGTCTTCTCTCTACTTTTTATAGCTTTGGTTGAATTTTGGCTTGGGTTAATACTTAGTTTTTTTTTTTTTGTTTGTTTTTGGAAATAGGAATTTGAGTTTATATCAAAACACAATCTACATGGCTATGAATTTGAATATGCCTATCTATTGTTTGAGTAATAAATAATTATAAAGTATATCTTTTATTCCTTTGGTTTCATTTTAATTTTGGTTAAAATAATATAGTAATTTTGTGATGAGTTTTTATTATTATGATAATCTCCTTATTCCTTAAGAGTTGAGAAAGTTGAATAATAAATTTGAAACTTATAAAGTTTAGTTGTATATTAGGCAAATATAACACACTGCAACAGAAGTTAAAAGAATATGATTCACCTTAAAAAATATTAATCAAACACAAAAAAATAGAATGATATATTTGTAGAGAAAAAAATAAAAAATATTTGTAGAAATCTTTTTTCAAAAAATAAACAATACTTGAAATATCTGTTACTTTTTATGTATTACACGCCCCATTACATAGTATTTATCTATTCTCACATATAGCGTGGGTCTGTGGCTAGTTGTTGATAGTTTCACATCTTTGGGAATGTCCACGTGGTGATCAAAATATTAAATAGTAAGTGTAAAAAAAAAAAAAAAAAAAAAAAACTATGTGATCATATATTCGAAAATTTGGAATTTGCGCAAACCCATTTTTGAATTTTCTTTTTCTCAAATAGGTTTTTAGTTGATCACACCTGAAACTTGACCACTACCTGGTGTAGCTGTGTTACATTAGGTACGTAGTTTTGATTTTCCTCTTGATGACAGCTCCTGTGGTACATGTAAAATTTGTATGAAATGAGAAAATGTTCTGCTTTAAAAGAGCATAATTTTCTTCAAAGATGTTCTATCCCTCCAAAAATGCCTTATTTTTTAAGACATTATGGGTAAGCCTAATGAGGGAAAGTCTTTCATCTTGTTGTTTATCTGGCCCTGACAAAGAAATCTTCCAAAATGAAGAATGGTGCAATGGAGTTGATTTTCAAGCAACAATACATTATGAGAAAGTCCATATAAATGTAAAGAATTTGACAAAATTTCACACCAAGTGATGTGGGTAGTAGGTCTAGATAAAAACCAGTAAAAATTTGACAGCTTAACTGTTGTGAAATATTTTGTGTATGTAACATTATTGATATGTTATACCACATAACTTACCAATCATGATTTACTAAACATGCTATGAATATCAACATCACCTTAATAACAAGGGTTGCATTCAGGTTTAACATTGTGTAACTTTAAGTAATGTTATATCATTCAAAACATATTCTCTAGTATCATGTAATAAAATATGGTCACAAAGACAAGCCTTTTGTGTTGCCTAGCTAGTAGCATATGCATGATTGCTATTCCAAACACAAAGTATCGAAACTTGGAAGAAAGTTTTAGCAAGGAAATTTGGCAGCTATAGAACTGAGTATGATAAATCTATTTAATAGTCATATATTTTCGTTTAGTGCAAAGCCAAAATGTAGATGACATTCTAACTCACACAATGTAATGTTTTCTTTTTAATGAGAAAGCCAAACTATGATGGTACAAAAAAGAAGAAGTCAAACTATGTTATATTATAGTATATAGTAACTTCAAAAATTCCGAACACCTTAGGACTGCAATTGGCTTTATTTGAAAATTATACACAATGTTCTTATATTAGCTTTATCCCTTTGACTTTGATCTCTTATTTATAGAGAAACTTTTCAATTATTTTGGGATGAATTTTGTCAACGCTTGAAGATTGAAGATTTGAGTAAAAAAAAAGTGGGGTTTATCAATAATTTGTTTTGAGCCGAAGGAATTAATTTCCTGCCATGATCATTGCTCATTGGGTTTTTTAAATTACATAGAAACAAAAGTAATTTCAAATTGTGGTGATCTAAAAATAAAACTTTAGCTACATCAATAAAAGAAGTCGATCAATAGATATGTGACAGAATTTATGAACAATTCTTCAAGTATTTATTTATTTTCTATTTTTTTAATAAAATGAAACTTGTGGAAAAAAAAAGCAATAATTTGTATGAAAATTTTGATAATAGACTGTTAGTTGGAGTAGAATTTAAATTTCTAAAACTTACATGATAAAGTTTTATCTAAATTAAATTATTGTTAAATATTATCTCTTACTCAAGAGTCTTGTAGCTTAATATCCTAATAAATATTAATTTAATAAAATGCAACTTGAGGAAAAAAAAAAAAAAAGTGAGTTGTGTGGGATTTAAGCTTAAAATTTTTTGATAATAGGCTTTAAGTTTTATTTAAATTAAATAGTTGTTAAATATTATCCCTTAATTTGAAAAAATATATCATAATAAATAATGTAAAATTAATTTACTAGTTATTTATTCTTAAAATGTTGGTAATAGATTTTTAGTTGGAGTAGAAGTTAAAAAATTTTTTTGGAGAAAGAAAACGTGAGTTGTTGTTTGGGATTTAAATTTAGAGTTTTTTTATAATAAACTTTTAGTTTGAATAGAGTTTAAAGTTGTTGAAATATTTAAGTTTAAAATTTTTTTATAATAGACTTTTGGGTATATCATTTAAATTTGTTGAAGTCTAAATGTATAAAATCAATTTACTAATTAGTTGTTCTTAAAATATTGATAATAGACTTTTACTTAGAGCATAAGTCAAAATGTAGGGTTTAAAAAAAAAAAAAAGTGGATTGTTGTTTGGAATTTAAGTTTATAATTTTTTATAATAGACTTTTAGTTTGAATAGAATTTAAATTTATTAAAATTTAAATGATAAAGTTTTACCTAAATTAAGTAGTTGTTAAATATTATCTCTTAATTTGAGGAAATATATTCTAAAAAATAATATAAAATTAATTTACTAATTAGTATGAGTAAAAAAAATTTAAAACTTAAATAAGAGAACCAAGAACTTAAATGGGTGTCCATTGTTTTACTTCTTTATAGTAAACTTTCTTTGACATTATATCATGAACTCAAATTCAGAAGTAAAGAACAATAAGTAAGATGAATTTATTAGATTAAAACATAAACGTAAGTTGCATCTTGGGAAAAAAATTGAAAAAAAAATAATACAACAATGTGGGGTGTATTATGTGGAATTTAATTATAGGGATGACTTTATTGGTTAAGAGAGATTACATCAAAAATTCATGGCTTAATGTGTGTGTGTGTGAAATTTTTGATAATAGACTATTAGTTGGAATAGTATTTAAATTTCTAAAACTTAGATAATAAATTTTATCTAAATTAAATTATTGTTAAATCTTATTCCTTAATAAAGAGTCTTGTAACTTAATATTATAATAAAATATTAATTTAATAAGATGCAACTTGAGGAAAAAAAAAAAAAAAAAAAATGAAAAACGTAAGTTGTGTGGGATTTAAGTTTAGAAAATTTTGATGATAAATTTTTAGTTTTATTTAAATTAAATAGTTGTAAAATGTTATCCCTTGATTTGATGAGGAAATATATAATAAATGATATAAAAATTTACTAATTCATTGTTCTGAAAATTTTGATTAATAAACTTTTAATTGGAGTAGAAGTTAGAAGGTTTTTTTTATTTATTTTTTATTTATTTTTTTTTATTTTATTTTAAGAAAGAGAACATGGGTTATTGTCTGGGATTTAAGTTTATAATTTTTTATAATAGACTTTTAATTTGAATATAATTTAAATTTAATGAAGTTTAATTAATGTATAAAATTAATTGACTAATTAGTTATTCTAAAAATATTGATAATAGACTTTTGGTTGGAGTAGAAGTCAAATGTGGGTTTTTTTTTTAGAAAGAAAACTTGGTTTATTGTTTGAGATTTAAGTTTAGAATTTCTTATAATAGGCATTTAGTTTGAATAAAATTTAAATTTTTTGAAATTTAAATAATAAAATTTTACCTAAATTAAACCGTTGTTAAATATTATCCCTTAATTTGAGGAAAAGAATGGGATTCTACCGGTACAACCTTATCAAAGGAGCTGCACGTGACACTTTCTCATGTCATATGGCTCCGTCCCAGAATACATGTAGAAAAATTCTTTATCCTGATTGTTTATCAGTTTGAAATGGCTCTTTGTACAGTAATAAATCTGTATAGAAACCATGAATGGGCCAAAAATGTGGAGATAAAAAGTGAAAATGTACAGATGGCCCATATAAAGTATATGTGGACGGGTGTACTGTATATATGGATAGCTGCAATTGTAAATAAATGTCTTGGTTGGACTGCTTTTTTGCAATTTTTGGTTTGTTCTGTTCCATTTTCACCATATCATAGTCTAACTAAGCAACCTAGCATAAGGAAAGTGAACAAAGATTTGAAGAATAGTTAGAACATTCAATAAAACATTAGACTATTTATCTTTGGGCCTTAATGCAATGACAAGTGTCTTTCATTGATAGTGACGTCATTGGTTTAGAATTATCTTCTATTAAAAAGCAAAAGCAAAAGCAAAAAAAAAAAAAAAAAAAAAAAAAAAACATTGAGATTAAGGTTGCTTACTCATCGCTTCTCTCAGATCTAGTAAAAATAAGAGTTTTGTGTATTAGGTACGACATTTTAAAACCAGGTGAGTCTCAAACTAATTTTTTCGATAAGGAACTTAATTTCAGTCAATTTCAAACTAACCAACAAATGAACATGGATGCATGACACAGATTGTTATGAGAACAATAGCTAATCTTTACGAGTGTACATAAATAATTAATAAAAAGAAGGGAAAAAGAGTCTCTTAATGCACATTTTCTTGTAAAAAACAATGAAAATGAATCCATATCCTATAAAGAGATCAATGATAATATTATTACCGCGTAATATATCTTTGTTTTTGTTTTTGAAGCTTACATTTTTGTCGTGAGCCATGACTGGATTGCTTATATCCCCCCTCCCCTCCCCTTTCCTCCTTTTTATTTTTTATTTTTTATTTTTATTTTATTTTTTATTTTATTTTTTAATTTTTAATTTTTTTAATTTTTTTTTAGTTACCACACGTGATAAGGGAGGATTTGAACCCTCATGCTCCTTAGTAAGATTTGATAATTCTTGATAATTCAATAATTATGTCATCGTTGACAATTTGTTTTTGTTATAGTTGGGAAATTGTTAAAGCGAATGTAATGTTGTTGATGATAATACTATAATAGCATAATTTCACACAAATAAAGCTTCAATTAACATAAGAAAATGCAAGAAACCCAGTAATCTCATAGGAAAACAATCAGGGAAATACTGGAATACCAAAGCATACATCTCTTACTAAAAGAAACAAAGATAAATAACAACGAAAAACTAAAACCTCCAATATACTCAGATTGTTTAACCTAATAAATTAGCCAAGTAGTTACTAAGGTTAATTATTCAGATCTAGGTTAAACACAAACAATCATATCACTAAGTGCGGAAAAGTAAAGAAGACAAACGATATGATGACTTAGGAAAACCAAAGAAACCAATAGTTTCAAGATAAAAATCCTAGGGCAGATTTAACCTAAACTATCCTTAAGGCAACAAATTCACTATGATAGAATGAAAGTTTTACAGTAGATTTTTCCCTAAATCTATAGCTACCTTTTGTAGTACTTGCTCACGCGATCACATGCAGTTTCGAGTTTACGGACTCTTCTATCTGAATTTGACACACACAAACACCCATGTTTGTGACTCGGAGATCCCACTCAATGGTTTTAGATCACCATCTGTAGTAGATCTTATGGTAGCAACTTCAGAACTATCGATTCTAATAATGTGTAGATGGAATTTCGGTAGTGACTTTGAAATGAGAAGGCACAACACCTTTTAGATCTCACAAGAGCACCTCCAAAGTCTCTTCAAAACATTCCCTAGGGTTTCCTTTAAATATTTAGTGAAACAGATATGAAACCCTAATCACTTAATGGGCTTAACGGGCTGTTGGACTTTAATTAAACTCTACCACAGATGCTCCTCGTCACCTTCATTCTTCCTCTTTTGGTTCATCTTAGCAATTGGGGGTAGACGAACTACCAACCTTGAGTTTAAGGGTTGCAACTTTCTTCACCGCCAAAGCCCTTTGCATCCCCAACTCCATCTTTACAACACCAAATATGGGAATAAAACAAGAAGGGATGAATCAAAATAAAGGAAGTGAAGTTTCAATAGGGACAAACAAAAGTACTTACGTCGGTGGGATTGAGCGTCCAACTTGCTTGTTTCGTCCGTCGACACGGGTCCACCACAATACATGTGGAGAGTTTCAAGCGCGACCAACTTCTTCCAGCTCCTTTTTACCAAAGGGATTTGTAAGATCCGTCCCAAAAAATCCCTCTGCTCCTCGCTAATCACCATAGGTGCTTGGGCTGACAGGCCAAAATAAAGGAAAGAAGCAAGGGTTAGCAATGGAATAACATGAATATGTAAAAGAAAAAAAGAGGTAGTATCTAATTTTGCAACGAACGATTAATTATACTACGGACAACTCACCAGCCATGTCTAAGACTCCCCAAGTATTATCAAACTCAACTACATTCACCCATTCTTTGGGTCTACACACCCAGTCCATCCCTTGGACAAAGAAATATCTGTCCTTCCAATCACAGTTGGAATTAAGCACGTCCGTCACCAGTTTCAGTGTCACCTTACGCGTCACGAAGTTATAAAAACCCTTCAATGATGCTATTTGTTAGGGGTTGTAGCAATAGAAGAACTCATCTAAAGTAAGCTGACGGTAACCCCCACTCATTTGCCCCCACAACACCTCGGTACCAATGAAAATCCTCTAAGCATTGGGGTAGATCAGGCAAATGGACACACCTGGGTAATCCACTGGCTGACGGTGCAGCTCAGTAAGGGGCAGCCTCAGCCACATGACGAAGACGGACTCATAAAAGCTGACATCTGTCATCTGTCCTAAGTAGCACTTTTCGTTCTTACATGGAAACCTTAAAGGTATATGGCTAGGTATCTGAAAACATACATGGAGTTTATTGAACACCTTCTCCGACATTTTGGGGAGAAATTTGTTCACTAACCAAATCCTAGGGAGAATAAAAGGCCTGAAGTCATCGCTCGACGACTCAGAGCCCTCTCCGTCCCCTTCTCCATCTTCTTCTTCTCCCTTGTCTACCTCTTCTCCTCTCCCTCCACTTCTTCTCCTTCTCCCTCCATCTCTTCTTTGTCTCCCTCCATTTCTTCTGCTAAAAGGTGAGCTAACAGCTCTCTTCCCTAAAAGTCCATCCAATCTTCCGTCATAGGGTCACTGCCCGACAGATGGACATCTTCGTCATGCAGACGAATCAACGAGACATGATTGCTTGTCGCTTTACTATCACTTGACATCCTCTCACCTACAAGCAACGAATGAAAACTAAGCAGTCACTCACACACAAGCTAAATACTAGACCGACAACCGAGGGAAAATGCTTGAAAAAAGGAAATAAAATAAAATACATAGGGAATAAGAGGTTACCTTATGAGTCGACGATAGAAAAAAGGCCCTGACGAAGCAAAGGAGAGTAAGGACGAATGGCAGGTGATGGACGAGTGAAGCTAAAACTAGAACTCCGAGCAAGTTTTGAAGTAAAATAAAAAAGTAAAATCTGGGAGGGCATGGGCATATTTATAGAACGAAGGAGCACGAAAAACGAAGTGACGCAACGCTTCCTATCAACCAGTTAGAAGACGCCACATGTCATTTCATGAAACACAAAGTCCTTTTTACCCCTCATTTATGACATAGATCGTCGGGATGAAAACATTAATAATGGGAATATTCTCTGCATACTCTGCAACCCTTCAGCTACCCCAATAGGTCACGAAGTAGGGGGCAGTTGATAAGGGCATTTTCATCCTGCGTAAATCTCATTATTTATCCAGCCTTCGGGCTCTGTTAGGCACGAGTGTCCAAACAAAAAGCTTCCCCTTCCTTGTTTGGTCAAATGCTCACAGTAATCGACGGCCCCAACCTTCACCATCCAGATGGATCAATCACGAAACCTACCAACTGATGGCCTGTTAGGGTTTAAGCCTCGTAAGAGCCCTTAAAATCCAGACGGATCAATACACCTCTCTCCTTGTTGATCCGTCAGTTAACTCTCACATGTACTCGACGAACAATGCATTCCTTGTCCTTCACGTTCCGATGAACAGAAGACCATACCGACAGATGAGCATGCTAGGTCCCACAGTCCTCTATGTACTCTCCACACATGTATCCCTACATTGAAATAACTTGCACACAACACCCTAAGATCCTATTGCACGTTCATATCTCCCATATATGAAAATAGAACCCTAAGATCTCGGAGCCTTAACTCCAAATCTCCTCTACAAGGAAAGACTCTTGCATTCAAGGGATCTTGGTTCGCTCTTCACCATTATATAAGCATTAGACCTCCTCTTCTCTAAGATACGCAGAAAATCCCTAGCTCTCTCACTATAGAGTTCTTGGAGATTTTACATTCATTGACTTAACCTTTGGAGGGTCTTTGGCCGGCACACCACCGGTGCTCTCTGTTGGTTCTTGGTTTCTTATTCCTTAGGTACCCATTGGAGCGAGCGAAGACAATCAACTCACTGACGATTTTTGTATATCATCAGGATTCAAGTCCAATTTTGCTAGGTCTAACTACCAGTGTCTTAGGCGTATAGACACCCTTATGCAAACCAATATTGGACTCTCAAGAGTTTGAGCAAAAATGTTGACCTCAACCAAACTTGATAGAGTAACCCAAAACATAGCTTTTGAATCAGCTGGGGATAGTAAATTATTCTGTCGTTACATGCCAACATGCGGACATTATATGTTTCACACAATTCTATTTTTTGTTAGATGCGATTCATACCTCAATTATCAAACACTATAAACACAATAATATACTAGTACTGTTGGGCTATCACTTGAACCCCTTCATACTATTATCTTTGACTTAAAGCATTTTGCATGGAGTCATGTTGCTAGTAGGTAAAAATTATTGATCATATAATCATATAGTGGGAAATGGGTTTATTTTTTTTCCCCTAAATGTGAACGAGTGGTTTGAAAGGATGAATTGATGCCACTTTCACGAATTTGTTCATCTCTGAAATCAAGCAGGTAGGTATGCATTCATAGTTTCATAAAACGTACAAAATAATGAAACTTAGAAAATCTTTTATTATATATCAGTTTATAAAATAATAGAATGGATGGACCAAAAGTAAAAGACCCCTTATTCCATTCATTCCTCAAATGCTATTTGTTTGCGTTTTAGTCTTGAGGCAGAGCGACCCGAGACTTGCGAGCGAGTCAAAGTCCCTCCAAGGTCCTCCTCAGCACGACTCACGATAGGCTAGAATTTTAAAAAATAAAAGCTTTATTTTTCTATTACCTTTTTTTAGAATAACCGTTTAGTGTATTTGCTTTTATTAATAGTGGTCTCTTTGCCCTTAATACTTTATTAATAAAATAAATATTGTCAAGAGTAGATAGTTGTGTCGTGTGAACGCAGAATTGAAATTAAGACTGTCTATCGATTTTTTTTTTATTTTATATTTTATATTTTATATATATTTTTTTATTTTACAAGAAAAAATTTCTACTCTAGTCTAATTTAAGTGTATATATGTGTGAAACTCCTTCCTGGAGACTTGAACTTGAGCTCTTGCCCCCCACACTTCACAAGCACTTATACTTATGGAGTGACCGCCGCACCAAGGGTGCGCGGTGGTGACTGTCTATCGACTTTACTGTGCCTATGTGAACGTAAAAAACATGCACTTAGCAGTTAGCATTCACACTAAAGTTCAAGAAATTTAGATTTAAAAAACTAGCTTATTTAGTTTAATATATCACTTTACAACCTATTAAAGTAATATAAATAATTCATCAAAATAATACAACCAATCCAACATTTTAATTTATCTATAACTTTGATCTTTCTTCTCTCTTTTTCTTGGAGATTTTTCATTCACTGACTTAACCTTTGGAGGGTCTTTGGCCAGCACACCACCGGTGCTCTCTGTTGGTTCTTTGTTTCTTGTTCCTCAAGTACCCATTGGAACGAGCGAGGACAATCAGCTCACTGACGATTTTTGTACATCATCAGGACCCCTTACTATGACTTACTAATTTGATTATGCTCCCACACCTTTTATGTTTTCTATTAGCTAAAAACTGAATTTTAAATTTTGTTGTCATATTACATTGTAATGATTAAGGTTGGCTATCTCTATACCAAGAATTTGATATTCCTTGAATTACTTCCATGTTGCCAATCACTTACCACCTTTAACATGAATGCTTTTCCGAATTAAATGTAATCGTTAGAACAACGATCACATACGAGGATTAAAGAAAATTGTAGCTAGAACATATACTTCCATGCTGCCAGAACTCAACCAAAAGCTTCTTGAAACAATTTTCAAATGGGATAACTAAAAGACCTTTTAGTTAAATAAGCAAAATAAAAGAAATTTTAACAATTTTTTTATAGAATCAAAATTACATGGATACTTTTTTAAATTCCTAGATAGGTCATGAATTTTCGAATACTACAAGCCAACTAATACTCCTGTACCATACAAACTAAAATTTGACAAAATAACAAAATCAAATTTCCCCTTGCTAGCCTCCAGAAAAGCTATAATTCTCTTTGCAAATGGCATATGAGATTATTTTTGCATTGGCCTTATATCTCATCCACTACAGTGGCTCTCATACTTGGAGGCATATAAGCTATGATACTGGCTCCATAACCAACCAAAGAAGCATCTACTAGTTTATCAGCAATGACAACAAACTAGGGATCATGATCTATGTACAAGCATTAAGATGTTTGTTGGCCATCTTTCTTACTACTAATCTTGCACCCACTTTATCAAGCTGAGTCAAGTTGCCCCCTCTACTACCATGGTTTCTTCTGGTTTGGTACCTGTTGAAAAGTGCATATTAAAATATAAGTATTAGAAAAACAAAACCAAATGAAAGAAAATAAAACGCTCATTTTTCTAACAATTTACATTTTATATGCTACAAAGGAGTCTAGATATTAATAAAAGTAGATGGCTACCAATTGTTTCGAATACCAAAAGGTCATAACATATGTTGGTGTAGAAATTCTATACCATATCATTGGGTTGTGTAGAAATTTTATACCATGTCATTGGGTTGTAAAATAAGGATGCCAATATGTTGATGTAGAAATTCTATACCATCTCATTGGGTTGTAAAATAAGGATGCCAAACATTGATACTAGATATCCCTTGAGACATAGTTTTTTTTATTATTATTATTTACATGTAAATGCAATAGTTGGAAGCCTATTATGACCTACAAAAGTAGCAGCTAACCAAAAGTTAAATTTAAATTTATGAAGAAAAAAAAATTAACTTCCAAATTCTACATACGGAATGTGATGTTATAAACACAATGAAAGATGCAAAGCTAGTAATTGTGGATGAACCAAAATCAGAGTTATGAAAAATGATAAAGCATATCAAATCCACAAAGTCATGAGCTATTATCCTTGAGGCTTGAACAAAATATAGTCAATGGAAAGGATCCCCAACCATATAGAGCAAGGACCATTTAGCTTCTTGGTCTTGCTTACTTTCTAATCACCAAAACTAAATTTTTCATAGCAATTTTTTTTTTTTTTTTGCCTTTTTTCATTCGTTGTGCATCTTATGTTCTCACTTCAAATGACTAAGTTAGTCCTATTATGTTCAGTAGAGTGCAAAATTACTTTCTTCAAAATTAAAGATTTCCTTTAATATGAGAGCAAGTGTAGAGTCCTAAAATAGCTACAAGACAAAGAAACAAGGTTTTCCTTTTATAAATCAACCATTTTTAATTTTTAATTGTAACCAAAAATTAAGAAAAATTCTTACATTGCACCCTTGGAAAAATAAAATTTTTAGATTTCATATTGATTTCTCTTTTCCCACATTACTCAACAGTCAAAACTTTTTTCATACAAGCAACTAACATCGTTCTGAATTTTCTTAAGGTAGTTAGGTAATGGCCTTCTCTATGCCTCTATCAAAAAATACCAATCCTCCTTCCTATCATTGAAGAACCACAATCAGATTCGTTTAGGGGTTGACCCTAACACTTAGGAATCTAATCAAAACACATCAAAATACCAAAATATAGAAAAACCCATAACAAATCAAGTTATTAACGTCCCAAAAAAGAAAAAAAAAAAATCCAAACCCATCAATAATTCAAAATCCAAATTTGGAAAAAGGGCAAATCATGGAAACAAACCTTGGGATCACGACACCTTGCTCGCGGTAGCTCTAGCATGTTTACGAGCTCCCCAGTGACTTGTGTGGTGGCGTGTGTCGGTGTGTCGTGGTGGAGGTTCAGGCCAAAGGTAGTAGAGGAGACTTTTTTTTTTTTTAATTTTATTTCAATCTGATATGCATTTGGAATTTGGGATTTAATGGTGCTGTTATTGTATATGCGGTAAGGTCTCATTAGATGACGTGGCACAATTTCATTGGCTGGTGTAAAACACTGGTTTTACGCCAGCTTCGGACCGAATTTAAACTCTTTTCGTTATGGATCATTTTGAAGTTTTTTCTTCACTTTTGTCAATGTTCAATTGTAGTGTGGCATTTTTTTGGGTGTATTCATGCTATAAAATATTCTTTTCATTCCCATTTAGAACATGTACACCACATGTAACATGTTTGACAAAAAGTCTCACTCAAAATTGAAACTTACCAAATAACACCATTTGAAATCCCAACCAAGGTAGTGGCAACTTGCACCCAAATTGTATTGTAGCCAACTTGCTCAAATTTTTTCAAGTAGAAGGTGGTAGGTTTAGCTGATTTTGTGGGGTCGAGGTGGAAGATGCTCTTCCTGCCGTCTAGGGCTGTTCCAAAATTCAATCGGTCTAGCAGCACGACATGATGGAATGCGTGTTCAATAGCTAGCCTTCTTTCGCTGAACTCATGGATTGGGCTTGGGATAGGGACCAAAAGACATGCAAACTCACTACCATGCTATCATGGGTACTGTGGCAACGAAGAAACAAGATTCAGCTTATATCACGTTGCAGTGAGTTCCATTAAATCCTAAAATTGTATACTTGAACTTGTGATGAACAATTTTATGATATAGCTGAGAAGAGCATCACTTTTTGATTTGTATGTATAGAATTTTGTCTTATGCACAAATAATTGTAAGATGGATTTGCATTTGTTTAAGGGAGCAGCCAGCTTGTGCTAACCAGAAGGAATGAAATCAAACAATGGGCTGTTATGTATATTCTAATTATGCTTAAGAAACAAAAGCATATAAGGATGGGCTGTTATATTTATTCTAATTATGCCTTTTGTTCTAATATATAATGTTTATTCTAATTATTCTTTTGCTCACCCCATAATTGTCTGTAATTCATACCTCTTTGTTTTATAATTCTACAGTTCATAGCTTTATTTTTATTTGTTGGGTTCTAATTTGGAAGAACAATTTTACTTTCAATTTTGATTGTGTTTGTGGTTTTGGATCCCTGAGCTTAATGCTGACACCATGAAATGAAGCAATTTCAAGGCCTGCCCAACAGTCACCACCAATATATATGGGTACCTTCTTTTCTCATTCTTACTCTCATTGAAAGACCAGCAATTTCGTTTTTTATTTTTTGTTGGATTTTCAGTTTTGACAGATATATATCATTTTCTCAATCCAAAAAAAATTCTTAGTCAAATGGAAATTCCTCCTTCCTTATGGATGAATGGAAGGTACACCTTATGGAAATTCCTCCTTCGTTATGGATCATTTGGTAAAGAGTATTTTTAATGCTACCTATAAAGTTAACATGTGCATATCCTCATGTCGTACATGAAGAATATCATAAGGAAAACAAAAATCAATCCAAGCAAAGATGGAAGTAATAGATAACTCCTCACACATTCATCAATTGTACTTAACTAGTCTAATACCCATATATTTACATGCATGCAATAACGTATCTCATAGCTTATTCAATAGATTCAATCACTTCACGCATATATCTATGAGCAAAGAGACTGATCATGTATATAAATCAACAAGAAAGAATCTATGTACAACCAATTAAACAGTCATTGAAATATTAAATTATATACCCATAAATTTCATAACATGTAATTGTATATATCAAGGCATACTCAATGAATTTTCACATACACGTTTAGATTTATGAGCAAATTAAGGAATCAATCATGTATGGACGTACTTTCTCCACAAAAAAAAAAATAATAATAATAATAATCATGTATGGACGTAGTCCGAGCAAAACAATATTATATTACTACACACTTAAACACCTCAATTTTTTTAATCATAGGTAATTAGGTATAACCATATAAGGAGGATTTATGTACTTTTCTTTTCTTTTCTTTATCTTTAGTTACATTATCCTTTTGTACACCGGTCTTGTAACCAATTATTGATAACATACATTGTACTTATTTCTCATTTATATATTATGATGTGTGTTATTATTCACCTATCTCTCTATGTGTTGTTTCTTTTTTCTCTTTATACACATGTTTTTTTTTTTTTTTTTTTGTATACAATTCTTATTTTTGTTTCACACTAAGATGCCTTGATGAGTTTTGTTTAAAGTGTTTCAGAAAGATAGGTTGTCAAAATCTATCATGCCATGAACTCTCTTCTTGCAAAGTTTTTCAAGAGTTTGTGTTAGGATTAGATTTTATTATATTTAACAAGTGATTATAAGTTTAGTGATTTATGACTTCTCTTATACTTCATTTGTTTGTTGGTTTTGTCACGAATTGCCAAAGGGGGAGATTGTTAGGACATATGTGAGACTTGTTAGAAACATATGTTATGTCAATTGGCTAATCCTTTGACAAACGCACTTTACTTGTAATTGGGTAGATCTAGGGTAGGTTTAGTACTTCAAGGAACAAGAGTTCAAGTCTAGTATTGAAGTCATGCAAATTTGTCCAAGAAACAAGTGAAGAAGTGTTGTTCATTAAAGCTCGAAAGATAGTTCGACAGATAGATATCTATTGATGTTTAAAGCTGATGCTCAACAACTGCTCGACAGAAACAATATCTATCGAGAATTACGATATTCAGATTTTCAGATCTGTTTTCACGCATATCCAAGTGTATGTGTGTAGGGTTTCTTTTCTCACAACCCTAGACATATATAAGGATTATTTTAATGGCCGTTAAAGGTGATGCAAAGTGATGCAACTCAATGCAAATTGATTGTGCATGCAAATTGTGACTGGAGACAAAATTTGCCCTAGTTCATCATATTCCTTGTAGAAGCTACCACATCTTTGCGCCAAGGGTTTTGTAACCAAGGAGCTTCTTGATCTTCATCGTTTGGATGAACTGAAGAACTTTACAACCAACATCTTCCTCAAGTTGGTATGTTAGTCACGTACTTGGATCTGTGTATCGATTGGTTAGTCACGTACTGGGAGCCATGCATTGAAAGGAGAGATTGTCACTACATTACAAGTCCAATTAGGTATTGGGGTAGGGGTTCAACTGTACATTGGTATTACGTACTAGGATTCCTTTTACTTGTAACTACTTGTTTTGATAATAGTGGATTCTCGGGAGTGATGACCTAAATTCACCTATGGGGTTTTGCCTCGGTGGTTTTCCCCATTCATAAACAAATCACCTGTGTCAAATTTATTTTCTGCTGCATTTAACTTAGTTGGTGATTTGTTTGTGCTACCACGCTTATTGCATGTAATTGAATCTAATTAATTCACTTGGTTAATTAATTGATTAATTTACCTAAAGGAGTCAATACATTCTTGGCCTATCAAATTTGATTGCGGTTCTTCAGTGATAGGAAGGAGGATAGATTGGTATACCAAGGAAGTTAATACCATATTGTACCGGCCAGTACGGCCGATATTTCTTGTTCTGGTGGATAAAACGGTACTAAAACACCCTTAAATTGTACCGCTCAAAATACTGGTCTATACCGAACTATGATGGGCATACCGATGAATACCGGCCATTTCGGGTAGAAAGTAAAAATCGGCCGATACAAAAAGCTTCTTTAAAAAAAAAAAAATAAATAAATAAAAAAATAAAACACAAAAAAAAAACATAAAAGTACCAGATGGCTCACGTCGCCTTCAAGCCCAACACCACTTTGTTGGTCATTGTTAATATTTAGCTAGTTATCCCTTCGTCTTCCTCCTTCAGTTTCGTTTGTTCACTTCCCTTCTTTTTTTTCTTTTTCTTTTTTCTCTTCTTCTTATCTGTTGTTTAGACTATAGCTGCACCCCCCTTGATCCTTTTGTTTTGTGTGGTTCTTGTAGTCTTATTTTGTGTGTACTGGCACTACACGTGTAGACATTGATATTTGAAACAAGTTTCAAATTTCAATTACATTTTTTATTTCAAATTTTCAACTATTGTCACTCACTAGTTTTATATTTTTATTAATTAATAGGCTGATATGTGAGCTAGAGATAAACAATAAGTGAAATATTATATGCTTACAAATTTAAATTTAAGTGATCATAATAAATTATTATTATGTGAACTTTAACTACTAAACATATAAATATAAATATAAATAAGTGTGTGTATATATATATATATATATAATTAGCGATAATCCCGAAACAGTACATCGGTATTAACTAGTATCGAAATATTTCATTTCTCTAGTCAAAACGAAACGGCCTCCGGTACAGTATTGACTCCCTTGTGGTATACACTCTAATAGTTGTTGGGGACTGTATGGTTGGCACCTTATACTTGCTTCTTATGAATATGAGTATCCTTGCAGATTGGAGTTAAGAGGGATTTCATTATTTGTTAAATTTGGTTGATTTTGTTTTTATTGGTTGGAATTTAATTTGACAATTTCTGGATTAGTGTTTGTCCCATGTATTAGAAATATAGATTAAAATCCTTGTCTTTGTGATCTAGAATATTTTTAGCTATTGTTTCAATGATTTTGGGTATAGCTTGATTAGTGGATTTTGAGCGTTGTGAATTTGTGGCTAATTTTGAGAGATGCCTTCTGTGTAATAGGTACTAATATTTCATTCATTTTAGCTAGTTAGTCCTTTGCCAAAAAGATATGGGTGGTGGAAAGGATACGCATGATGAATCTAAATTTCTAATTCATTGTTATGTTATGTTTATTTGGAACTTATTAATTGTTTGATCATTGCAAGGTTGGCAAAGCAAATTGCATGTAAAACATTGAGTTTGATTAAGAAGGCATCAAAAGACCTAGATAACTTGTTGATGAGACAGAGTAGGTGTAATCATTAGAATTTTGGCAGGCAAAAAAATTCCTCTCTCTCTTGGAGCTCTCGAAGTTGAAGCAATAGTAGTGGACACATGCCTCATTTTTGCAGAAGATGTAGGGATTAGAGATGTTATTGTGGAAAGAGATTCCTGTTTAGTTACAAGAGCAGCTCTTGGACCAGCCCTGCCTCACACAACCATATATGGGGTGAGCTCTAGTATCCTACCATTTCACATTATAGCAGAGAAGGCTGCGTCTAAGGTTTCTTTTGGCTATACGCCTTTAACTCTTGTTCAAGAGATATCCAAGGTCGGAATGCAGGAGAATCAACATTAGCTCAACACAAATAAGATTCTTTCTTATTCCGTTATATAGGATAAAAGAGTTTACATTTGTCTAATTTTGTTTGCTTCTCATAGTACTATGTGCTATGGGAACTTAAGTTTATTGTGGTGGGAAATGTGTGGGCGTTCTAATTGTAAATGAGATATAGTCTTTCAACATACTCCTTTTAAAGTATGAATGTGTGTGAATGGTTTTTAATTTCTTTCTCGTATGAATGTGTGTGAATGGTTTTAAATTTCTTTTGTGTATTGTGCTTGTAATTGAGATGGGTATTTTATGTGTGCTCTTGAATAGGGCTTTGTTTTCTCTCTTCACTCTGCCCTTTAAAAAGGCACCAGAAGCCTATTTATAGGCAAAATGTTACAGAAATAATTTACATTCAGAGTACAATGAGCTTCCGGAGAGGACGGTAGGGGCTGTCTTCATGTTGACAATTGTCCAAGGGAGCAGAGGTCTTAGCTGGCCATTGATGGGTTGATCAGCAGGTGTCAATCTAGGTAGGGGCCCTTGCTTCATAGTTGTACTTATGTAGATATACTTCTGAAAAGTAGATTTTTGGAGATAAGGATGCTATGTTTGAAGACGTTTCTAAAGACCTTTTTTTATTATTTATTTTTTATTTTTATTTTATTTTTTATCTACTCCTATCCATCTCTTCCTTGAAACCATTCTTCATCAACATCCGCATCTGGATCATGGTTATGATAATAAGGGTCATCATATCCTATAAGAGGATTGGGCATGGGCATTTCCCAAAGATCTTCATATGGCCATTGTTGTCTACAGACTTCTAGGTCAATTGGAACTATTTCAGATAAGGTTCCCTTATTAAGGGATTCTGTCATTGTGAGCGCATGGTGACAAGATACCCAAGAAGTGTCCATATGTGTGTGGAGAGTGCCATCTGGATTAGTAACCCAATGTATCTCTGCTGGGTGAAAGATTCCTTCTGTACGGATATCATTTTTGGAATTGAGTTTTGCAACCAAACACACTGAGGTAATTTTACAACCAAATCTTGGATGTTCTGCTTTAGGGTACTTTATCCATTCTCCTACATGAGCATCATTTTTCAAAATTTCAAACCAAAATTTACGAAAATATCTATTTCCACGTGGGAAAATATATCTGTAAAATTCTGGCTCAAAATGAAGACACAGGTAATACTCATTGAGTAAATACCACATGTAGAGATAATGTGCAACAGTCCATTGGGTTATCCAAAAGGCAAAAGGGGTATTCCATGGTTGGTCTATATCAGGAAAGATAGCAAGGAAGAGTCTGTGGTGGTCTTGGAGATAATTATGAAGGATTCTAATGATTCTTTTGGATCTGGCTTCTAGGGTCAAGGTCTTTATTTGGTCTTTAATTTCTAGGGGAAGGTTTTCTATCATTTTAAGGATATCATCAGGATTTGCAAAAGAAGATCCTGAGGAGGAGGATGGATCTATAATAGGGTATACACATAGAGGTGGAGGAATGAATGCAGTGTTTAGAACTGGAGATTTTCTAGAAAGGTAATTAGTGATAAGATTATCTTTTCCTTTAATGTGCTTGACTTGGAAAGACCATTGTGAAAACCAATTTGCCCATCTGAGTAACTGAGGATGTGGGAGCATTTTCCTTTTGAACTAGAGCATCTTAGGAAAGGAAGACATGTCCATTTCTACAAAAAAATTACGCCCAAGGAGATGGAACTGGAATTTTTCAATACCATATTTGATTGCAAGGATTTCTTTGAAGGTAGACTGGTAGTGAAGTTTTGAAGGCTTGAATGCACCACTTTTGTAACCACAAACACTTCTTTTGCCATCAACTTCTTCAAAGAGAGCTGCCGCCCAGTATTCATCACTTGCATCTGTCTGCAATATCTGTTTGCCTGATCCTGGAATCTGTAAAGGGGGAAGCTTTTCTGCTAATTTTTTCAATTGTTGGACTACTTCTATGTGAACAGAATTCCATTCTAGAGGAGATTTTTTAGCAATTGAGCTAAACAATTCTTGTATCTGGAAATTTTTGGGATGAAGTCTGACATGTAATTTACAATTCCAAGAAACTGTTGTACTTGTTTGGCACTTGTGAGCTTGTCTGGAAATTCACCAAGAGAAGTAGCTATATGAGGCTGCAAAGTATACTTTCCATCTGAAATATTTACTCCCAAGAAGTCTATAGAAGACTGTCCTATGATCATTTTCCTTTTTGAGAGCATTATCCCTTGAGATTTCACTAAATTATAAAATTCAATGAGCAACTTGCCATGGGATTCTTCATCTTTTGAGAACAAGAGGATGTCATCTACATAAATTATTGCATTAGTTAAGAGTGGCTGGAACAATGTTACCATTGCTTTTTGAAATTGGGATGGAGCATTTTTGAGACCAAAAGAAAAATTATCATTATATAACTGTCAGGGACGTTTTTGCGACAAGGGCAAAAAATGCGAGAATGACCCAAATCTCCCCTTGGGTTCTTTAAAAGTGATTATTTGTGAAGAATCATGCCCAAAATTTCAAATGTATAATGAACAAAGGCTAATGGTGCTTTAACAAGAGAGAAATCAAAATGCCAATAACAAAAATGCTAAAAAATGCATAAAAACACAACAGGTCCAAAATTTTGACCCATAGTCAGTGAGAAGAAGAAATTGAGAGAGGTTGTGAGGAAGAGAGAGAAGATTTCCCTGTACCCATATTTCCATCCCCAAACTTCAGAATTGTGAGAATGTTGGCTAGCTAAATGGGCTTTTACTCTAAAGTTTCAACTACGTGGGTAAAATGTGGTTTGTTCATTTTTGAGCTTAAGAGAGAGTTTTATATTGAGTTTGAGGTGTTGCTAATGACTGATTTTTTGATAGTAGAAGAGGCTTTTATCCAACATGACACTAATTTGGTGTCTTGGCTTGGGTTACTTTTGTTTAGGGAAGAGTTTGGCATGCTTTTAACATGATTTGAGAAATAATGGGGGTTTGCTCTTGTTGGCTGCTTTTTGTCAGAAATTTCAGATTATTGGAATACTCACCTAAGTGAGGGCTAGCAGGTGGAGTTGGCCAAAGAGAGCCAACTATGTTTTAAAGGAAAAATGGTTTAAGGCAGAAACTTTGGGCCACCAACAGCCAGAGCATAAAAACTCTTTTGGGATGGAAATTTTGGGTACAAGACCTCCATGAGCCTGAGGTGCTACCAATGTCCCTTGCCCACTTGGTAACACGCATGCATTGGGCTCATGCAAAAGGTTTGAAAGGAACCGACCCATACCCTCCAAACCACACTTCCTCAATTCCCCCAATAAATCACATGGGCTTGGTCCATGCTTAAAAGAATAAAATATAACATAATACATTAATTGAGCCCACAAGGAAGTCGGGCTTGGTTGTATCAGGCTTATACAAAATGTGTCGCGAAAATAGGTATCAACAATAACTACAATAATATTTTGTTTCACAATTTACAACAATATCAAGTAAATCTACCTCCATTTCCTTTAGTTCAAGTTAGTGTATATAAATAAAAGTTCAAGGCAAAAGAAGGTGAAAAAAAAAAATCAACTATTAGGCAAACAAAGTTTTCAATAGTACTAGTGGGATTCAACTTTATTTGGCTCATCAATGATTATTGTTGAAAAAATATAATAAAAAGAACACGGCATCTAGAAGTTGGATATTTAACAAATGGTCTTACATGAAAATTATGCCACACAGTAAAAAATGCATAATGGTTGAAAAGTCACCCCACACCCCAGGATGGGGTGGCACTACAAAAAACTGGGGCTCTATCCCGGCGTTTTTAAACTGTGGTTATAGCCCCAGAAAGTGCTGGTATAGACCAAAATGCCCTATCCTGGTGCTTTTTTTCCTACGCTTTGTACCGCTGCCCAACGAGTGTGACCATAGGTCCGACTGAACTATACCGGCAGTTTTAAAACCTCCACTATAGGTCCCGGTAGTTTTGAAACCCTATCCTAGCGCTTTTTTTATTTATTATTTATTTATTTTTTATTATGTTTTGGGATATCCTTCATTAGCAATTTCAAGACCTATACAAGGCTGTTATAAGTAAACCTATAATAGTGGTTTTAAAACTGTTGGTATAGGACTTTTTATATTTTTCTCATTTCACCTATTATGTTGGTTTTCAATACCCTATACCAGCACTTTTTTGCTTTTTGAAACCACTGTAATAGGCCAGACCTACATTTGCAGTTTAAAACCGCCACTATAGGAAATTCAAGGAAATAAATATATATTCTATACCAGCGGTTTTAAAACTACTGTAATAGGCCAGGCCTATGTGAAATAAATAAAAGCCAGAAAGTTTTCAAGTTGGTGTAAATAAATAAAAGTTCAAGGCAAAAGAAGGTGAAAAAAAAAAAAAAAAAAATCAACTATTAGGTAGACAAAGTTTTCAATATTACTAGTGGGATTCAACTTTATTTGGCTCATCAATGATTAGTTAAAAAGATATAATAAAAAGAACACGACATCTAGAAGTTGGACATTTGACATATAGTTTTACATGGAAATTATGCCACACGGTAGAAAATGTGTAGTGGTTAGCAAGTCACCCCCCACCCCAGGATTGGAGTGTGGGTTAAGGCAAAAGAAGTCAAAAAGGTTTTTGTTTTAGAAACAATTCAAAAAGTTAATAACATTGATACTGATGAAGAAATCTATGTGGTTTATGTGAAAACTAATAGTTCTTTTTTCCACTATGAGTATTCAATTTTATGCTCCACCAATTGTAATATACTATGGGTCTTATTTCTTTCCACTTTGATTAATTTATTAGGAAAAGTGGCGTGTAGTAAATTGCAGTATAAATGTTAGCTTTAACTTTTAGATATATGGATATAGATTTGAGAGGATATTATCCCATTGTATTAATTTAATGTGTTTTATATATTATTACATTTATAAAGTGTAGATTCCATTAAGTAGTAAGTCTTTGTATACCTCTTATACGTCATAAAAAGTTATATAGAAAAAAAGCCACACAATAGATCGTTTGAAACCATTTGTTCTTTGGGTGACTTGGTTATGCTCAACCAGTCACCACTTACCAATTAGGTGGCGTTTCATTTGCGTAATGCTAGATTCCATGGAATCACATACATGGAATGTTATGGTTGGTTATTGAACACATGGGGTTCCACTCTATCTACCCTAAAATGGTAATTACACTGCAATCGTGTTTTTTTTTTAAGGGTGCAATCATGTCAGTAAGGCCACTAAACGGTAACTCATATGCATAAAGGAAGAATTGAAAAGCACATACATGAGATTTTAATCAACCATGGGCATTACTTTTTTGCTAAACGTGCGGAAGGTTAGAACAAAGCTATATACACTATGCTCATGGAAAAAAGCCTTTCTTCGAACAATTTTATCAAACACTTTACAGGCTTAATCATTATTGGAGTATTTTTTTATTTTAAAAAACCACCTTACAAGCAAACTTTGAGATGTCCATTGGCAAATAAGTCAATGAACAAAAAAAAAAAAAAAAAAAAGAAGAAAGTAGTCAACAAATTAAAGCCTTGAACTGCAATCCCTATGCTGTTTCGTGAAACACGAGTATTGGTTTTTGGCATTTGGTTCAAGTCATCCAGTCAAAACTTGAAGAGAAAAAACATTTTTCTCTAGTGAAACACAAGTATTGGTTTTTGGCATTTCGTTCAGAGAGGGTAACTGCCCTCTTTGCTTCCACCGAAACTTGAAGAGAAAAATCATTTTTCTCTAGTGACATCCGAAAATTAAAAGAGTAACTGCCCTCTTTGCACTCCACCCAGACTTGAAGGGAAAAAAACATTTTTCTCTAGTGACATTCGATTGACCGAATTTTATTAAATTAATATTAAAAATTTCATATACTACCATGCCCTTTGCTTTAGAACAAGTTTCAAAAATTATCTTATTTTCTAAATTTTGGATGTGCATTTCCAATATACTCTCATTTTCTAACCTTCAGACAAGGTTTATTGCTTGTTAGAATTGTGGTGTTAAATGATTAATCTTCAGATTCTAAAAATTTAAATTTTTGGAATAATCAATAATTTAAGGCAAAACTACAATGTTGGTTCCTCAAGTTTACCCTATGTGTACAATTGGTCCTTCAAGTTTGAAGCGAGTACAATTAGTCGCTCAAATTTTAAAACTGAGTTGTATTAGTCCTTTTACTAACCGTCATTAACGGTGTTACTTACGTGACTAATGGAACAATGACTTGGCATTTTTTATTAAAAAATTACAAAATAAATTTACACAAACAATATTTACAACCCGGTACCAAATTAAAAAAAATATATATATATATATATATTTTTTTTTTTCTACTGATTGTACAAAACACTGACCTGCCGTCGGTGGGATGCACTTTCATTCTGAGCCCAAGGAGGAGGCTCATTTGAATCTGGCCTAGCCCATGAAGGGATTTTACTTTCTTCTTCTTCTTCAGTCTTCTCGTTGCTTGACTCTTTAGAACTTTCAATCAGAGCAACCACACAAAACTTACCACATCATGGGTTTCTTTTTGCTTGGGATAGGAATGATCTCGGGTATAATGGATTTTCTACTTTGAGAGTGAGACTATTATTATGTAGTACTAGCATTTGATTTGAACACAACAAGCTTGCTGCCATGCTTCTAACTTTTATATTGCGTTGCGTTGGACTTGGCCCCTTCTTTTTTTCTGTAACTCAAAAGAATCAAGATAAGAGATCAATTGTATGTATGTATAGTGATAAATAAATAAATTAAACAAGGAAGGAAAGAGATATGATATCATATGAGACATTGAGGAGGAGGACAGTGGAGAACCCAGGTTGTAAATATTGTTTGTGTAAATTTATTTTGCAATTTTTTAATAAAAAAATGCCACATCATTAAAAAAAAATGCCAAGTAATTGTTCCATTAGCCACATTACTTAATTATTGTATCAACAACACTGTAATTAAAAATTCTTACCACCTCACACCATTGGTGCCATGGTTACTCCACAAGTATAAGTACTTGCGGGTGTGGGGGGTAAAGGCCAGGGTTCAAGTCTCCAGGAGGGAGTTTCACACACATATACACTTAGATTAGGCTAGAATAGAATTTCTATATTGTATAAAAAAAAAAAAAAAAATCACCAAAAACCAACCTTTAGTGTGAAAATAGTGAATCAAGTGTTAATTCCACCATCATATCAAGCTCTTTATTAAAATAATATAATAATAAGGAAAATGAGAAAGGCTTTGAAGAATCACTATATATATTACGATGAGCTAATAACCATACACTCACACTTCAGCTTTTCTTCCTTCAAACTTCTCTTCCTTCATTACTATGGGTGCCTCTTTTGCAACTCTTCATGTGCTTTTTGCTTTTCTTAACATAGTTCCTTCCCACTACCTTCAATTTAAGCTTCTTCTTCTTCAAAGCAGAGTCAATCTCAAATGTCTCTTGCAATGAAAAAGACAAGCAAGCCCTTCTAACTCTCAAACATGGTCTTACTGATCATGGACACGTCTTCTCATCCTGGTCTGACCCTAAAGATTGTTGTATATGGGACGGAGTTTTCTACGACAAGAAAACTAGCCGAGTCACTGAGCTCCATCTCAACTATCCAATGAGGTTAGGCGGTGAGATTAGTGGTTCGTTGCTCCAATTAGAACATTTGAATCACTTGAATTTGAGTCATAATGACTTTAATTGTACTTCGATCCCATCTTTCCTTGGTTCAATGTACAATCTCACACATCTTGACCTCTTTGGCTCTAACTTTTGTGGAATCATTCCTCATCAGCTTGGGAACCTTTCAAGCCTTCGCTATCTGTCTCTTGGAAATAATTCTAACCTCTATGTAGATAACCTTCGTTGGATGTCTGGTCTCTCTGCCATTCAATACCTTGACCTGAGCTCAACTGACCTTCACAGAGAAATTGATTCGCTTCAAATAATGAGTAAGTTCCCATCTCTTTCGGAGCTATACTTGTACAATTGTCAGCTTGATATCATGAATCCATCTCTTGGATTTGTCAATTCCACGTCTCTTCTAGTCCTTGATCTTTGTGGAAATCATTTCAATCATGAGATACCTAATTGGTTCTCTAATCTCAGTACAAGCCTCTTAAGGCTTGACCTATACAACAGTTCTTTGAAAGGCAATATACCACCTAGCATTTTCAATTTAGAGAAATTAGAATATCTTGATCTCGGACTTAATTCTTTAAATGGTCCTATACCTTCTTCCTTTGGGAATTTATCTCATATGAGAATATTATTACTAGACCAAAATCAGTTGAATGGCACCATTCCAAAGAGTCTTGGGCTTCTCTCTAAGTTAGAGACGTTGTTTGTCGGAAAAAAATCTCTAACAGGTATCGTAGATGAAGGGCATTTCAGACAACTCCCAAAATTAAAGAATCTCTACATGTCTGAAGTACGTTTGTTCTTTAATGTCAATTCCAATTGGGTTCCCCCCTTCCAACTTTACTATGCCTCTATGAGCTCAATCAAAATAGGTACTAATTTTCCTTCATGGCTACAATCACAAAGATCCCTCAGTTTTTTAGAAATGTCCATGTCAGGAATTTCAGGCAAAGCCCCGGGTTGGTTCTGGAATTGGACTTCAAACATTACATTTATCAATCTCTCTAACAACCACATAGAATGTGATGTCTCAGACATTTTTCTGGGTTCTAGTGTCTGAGTGCTCAATATAGCTAACAACTCATTTTATGGACCCATTTCTACTTTCTTATGCCAAAAGAAAATTAGAAAGAATAAATTAGTGATTTTAGATGCATCAAACAATCTCTTATCAAGAGAACTTTCTCACTGCTGGAAGTATTGGCAGTCTTTGATCCATTTAAACTTAGGAAGCAACAATCTAGTAGGTAGAATTCCCTACTCCATGGGGGCTTTAGTTAACCTCCAATCATTGCGTTTACAAAACAATAGCATCTATGGAGATATTCCTTCATCGTTGAAAAAGTGCCCAAATCTGAGGCTCATTGATATGGGTGATAATCATTTGTCCATCATACCACTATGGATTGGAGAAATGACAAATCTTTTAGTTCTCTGTCTAAGATCAAGTGAATTCAAGGGTTATATACCTCAACAAATATGCCAACTATCTTCTCTCAGAGTATTGGATCTTGCCAATAATAGCCTATCAGGATCCATACCAAACTGCTTGAAAAATATTAGCGCTATGGCATTACCAGATTCCTATGATAATTCATTTTCTTATTCTGTGTCTTTTGTATATTGGGATTTATATGCATTTTATGTTGAGAATATTCATTTGCGTCCCAAAGGGATAGAAATGGAATACAAAGAGAACCTTAAATTAGTTAGGCTCATAGACCTTTCAAGTAACAAATTGTCTGGATCAATCCCTGTTGAAATTTCAAATCTTTCTGTGTTATGTTTTTTGAATTTGTCTCGAAATCATTTGATGGGAAAGATACCAGAAAAAATTGGGAGTATGAAAGAGTTAGAGTCAGTTGATCTCTTAAGAAATCATTTATGGGGTAAAATTCCTCCAAGCATGTCTAATTTGACATTTCTTAGTCTCTTGGACTTGTCATACAACAACCTTTCAGGTAGAATTCCTTCAAGCACCCAGCTTCAATCATTTGATGCCCTTAGGTACATTGGAAATCCTCAGTTATGTGGTGATCCTCTTCCAAAAAGCTGCATAATTGAGGAACAATCTTTGAATAGATCACCAATTGGTAGTGTTGAAGATGATTCTAAAAACTCCAGCTTCTACATTGGTATGGGAGTTGGATTTGCAACTGGCTTTTGGGCAATTTGTGGAGCTCTCTTCTTTAATAGGACTTGGAGGCATGCTTATTTTAGATTTGCTGATGAAATAAAAGATTGGATTTATGTGACTACAATGATAAAGATGAATTTACTAGAAAAGCTAAGAGTCTACCTTAGTAAGTGAGGCATTGTTATCTAGCCAAAAGGTATTGCTTCAAGTTATATGTCCTTAATATTGTTTCTTTCATGTTAATGTTGTAGTCAACTACTTTTAGTATACAATTTAATTCATAGCTAAATGTGATAGTCATTTGGATTTTATTTCACAAATATGACACAACTTTAGCCTTGGTTTATGACATAACAGTTTTACTAATAATACTGTTCCCTTGTATAAAAAAAAAAAAAAAAATACTGTTCCCTATTTCAAAAATGGGTTTCTCATTTTGGAACCAACAAACTCTACTCAATTGAGCCAAATCTATGACTTTTATTGAATTGAGTTGGGTTTTTGATAACAATATTAATCATAAAAATTAAAACTTTCTTTCATTTATTCTATGCTTTTTTTTTCTTTTCTTTTCTTTTTTTTTTTCTTTTTTTTTTTCTGTGCTTTTGTATGACCATTTTGCTCTTTTGCAAAATATATTCACAGGCTGTGAAAGCTCTTGCAATCCAAGACAATTACAATTTGAAGCAAACATAAATAATTTGTTTCTTTATACCAAGTCAGTGTAACTATGACTTTGTTGTCTGAATTATTTCGTTTATTACCTCTGCATATGAACTGTATGAGGCTATTGCCTATTGGTACTGGCCAGTTTCACTAAGGATATTGTTTGTATTAATGTGCAAAGATAGGGACCATATTAGTAGTGTAGACCATTTGATTGGTTTTTATTAACCTCTTGAATGAAATTTTTACCCAATTATGTTGATATGTGTGCTTATGTTTGAAGTGTTAAATTATCATTGAGATTGTGTATGGATGACCTTATTTTGACTGTCTTACTTGGTTTAAAAATACAACTATAGTTAAAAAATATAAATAAAAAAGAAAAAGAAAAAGTGAGGCTTTAAAAAGCTTTACATAAGTTGGTGGTGAAATTAAATTGACATTTTAATCTAAAACAAACAGAAGCTTAGCATATATAGTTCATGGTTAGGCATTTACTATTTTCTAGTTCATGTCCCTATGGTATTTAAAAATAGTATTAAATATATATATATTGTGCCTATTTTGGTTTCAAAACTTCTTAAATCTTAAATTCTGAAAAAGTTGCATTACTTGCACGGTTATAAAAGTCAACTAATAGTAGATGTGACATAACTTGATCTTAATGTTTGCCTCACTTCTATCCAAGTTTCTGCTTGTTTGATGTTGCGCATCTATTTAAAGTACTGTAACAAAGTAAAATTTCTTTTACCTTGTTGATTTAGCCAAAATTGAACTTTTAAATCATGGTATTGCATTTTGAATAGATGTTATTTTGTTTGTTCTCTCTACTTTACCACTTGGCTTTATGTGAATTTATGCTATCTTTGTCATTTAGTGTACTACTTCATTGGTTGTCCTTTAATCTCAATTTTTTTTTTCTCATTAACCGTTTGGGAAGGGATGCTGATGAGACAAAAGCAGAGGAGTTCAATGAAATGGCTTGTAAAGCCTCTCTTGCTGATCAATAAAAGCAAGTCCAAGAAAACAGTCATGCTCAGAACATTCATGTGTATAGATGAAATTCTTCTTCCTTATACTAAAAGCAGGTCCAAGAACTGCCTCCACAACCAATAGCTGCTCCATGTCAGAGTGGCCTTGGTTTTGATATTGGCAGGAATGGCCAACCTATAGACCGTCCTGGTAAGATTCTGTTTGTAAAAAAAAAAATCTTTTCTAGTGTTGCATTATGAGCTTGAAGTTGAGTGAGTGCAGCTTGAGATGTTCGTAATCTTTAATTGTTTCCTTAAACAAATTTAGTTATTTAAAAATATTTAAAGTTATTCAAGTAGAGTTGAAGTCAACATCCAACCACTTTTAAACTGAAGTGTCAACAAAAGAAATCTACATTTGGGTAGCAAAGTGGAGGGGAAGATGCCTTGGGGATACTTAACTTGATTTTATGGAAGGAATCTTCAATGAGTATTTAATTACTGTTTCCAGAATACCTATTGGGAGTTTGTTGGTGTATCTAATGCTCTATCTGTTTGTCTCTAGCTTCTATAAGGTCTTTCTTGAAATCATGTTTTTGTGTTTGTGTTGTGATCCATAGGCAGTTCTATACTTTTTAACCTTTGTACTTCTAAATTAATATTCTTAGATGAATTGTTGATTTTATATTTTTTGGAATGATAATATGCTCTAATTGTTAGATGTCTTGCATACTTCGATGTTGCGAATGAGTTTTTCCCCCTCTTTAAAGAACAAGGTGGCAGGTGACATTGAGGGTTCATGACCCACCCATATGTATAACTTACCAATACAACAAAAAGATTACTTGCAAGTGCTGTTAATACCTTCTAGAATATCTCTTTGCTTCTTTTCTTTGAAGTTAAAGCTCTAAAATAGTTTTTTTTTTTTTTTTTTTTTTTGAGTGCCATTCTTATTGCAGCTAAACAAGGAATTCGACTAGTTTGTAACCTAAACATGACATTATTTGGGTTGAAACCTTGGAAACCGAATTGATTATAAAGGTTATGTGAAGTTCTCAGTTTTGATTGATATTCTTCAAGGCCTTGATTGGAAGTTGTTGTATTGGCATGTTGCTGGCTAAC
This sequence comes from Quercus robur, assembly GCF_932294415.1. Classification (NCBI taxonomy): domain Eukaryota; kingdom Viridiplantae; phylum Streptophyta; class Magnoliopsida; order Fagales; family Fagaceae; genus Quercus; species Quercus robur. Next base: position 86,011,387 of record NC_065535.1, read on the forward strand.
AAATACATGGATATGTGGGAAAAAAAAAAGTGGATCAATATCTCTAGAAGTACAAGGATGTCCTCCAAGCTAGACTTATGCCCTCCAGTTTAATCTCTTTATGTGGTAAGAACTAATTGGTTATTGGTGTTCTTTTAATTATATGGTTAATGTTTCAAACTTTTTCCTGAATATATTTCCCAATAACATCAAATCAACCCTTACAGCATAAGAGGTTGGATGAGAGGGCTTCAATTGGGTGCCTGTTCCGTAATACACAACTATCAAATATATTTAATTGTTACAAAATTCATTACAATTGCACATATAAGCAGGACCCCATATCATAGTCTCTGTACTGGAATCAAATTAGAATGTTTCTGCACCCAGATTTGATTGCAAGACTATCAGTTTTTGCTTAATGTACTGGAGTTTATGTACTTGTTGAGCTTGGATAAATTTCGTATTGCAAGAAAACATTAAAATCCAGAAATCTATATTGTTATCTTCTGTTGAGTTGCTTGTCCAACAATTGTTAAATTCCTTAGGTTTCCTTTGGTGGCAACATTGCTTTGCGTTGTATGCTGCACTTAGTTTGATATACATGATCATGTATCGCCACTCTGTTCTGCATCTTGTGGTGCAGAGGCTCTTGACATTTCCATCATCTGACACTTTCATTTGATTTTTCTTGTTGACCTTGCTGTCTTCAATAATTATTGTACTGCTCCTCCTTGTATTTAATAAGTTGCTTTTTTTCATGGTTAGTTTTTTTTTATCAAATTGTCAACAGTGAACTGTTTTTACTTATGCCACTATTAACATAGCTGAGCAATGCCCTTTTCGGCCTACATGTAGAAAACACATGAAGTTAGAATGCAATTTATGGCATTTTAATTTTTATAATAAAACTTATAAATTTGTGAAGAGGATAAAAGAGAAAGGTTTATATGTACAACACATTTTTTTTTTACCATAACTGCATTATTTGGGTTTTTAGTACCTATCTTCTGTTTAGGTATAGAAGAAGTCTCATTTAATTATTACAAAATTTTCACATTTGGTTCTGATTACTTAAGAGCTTGTGGGTGTGTTCTAGTTTTCCCATTAAAGTAACAATTACTAATGATTTTTCTGCACATCATTGAATTGTGCGGAACTCTCTAAAAGACTAAAGGACCTCATTGTTTACAAGCTTGATGGTGAAATACTTCACAAGGAAGCTGGCCAAAGTGTATGTTTAGATGGTGAAGCTGATGTTAGTATTGTCGTACCCTTCTTGCCTAGTGTAACTTTAAGGATAACCCATTTTTAATAAATCCTAAGCTACTTTTGTAATAAGTGAATAAATATGTTCACAAAGTAAAATTGAATAAATTTTCATGAGTGTGTTTGGATGAGCTTATCTTGACTGCCTTACTTTGTTAAAAAAAAATAAGCTGTAGAACAGTACAACTATTCTTAGAAAAAGTGAGGCATCAAAAAGATTTACATAAGATGATGGTGAAAAGAAGCTGATATTTCTAGGCCAAAACAAACAGAACCTTAGCGTATAACATTCATAGAGGCACCTACTAATTTTTAGTTCCTATCTTGATGATTTTTAAAGTTAAGAGGTGAGTCTAGTACTATAATAATTAGGTATTTTAGGATTATATGACCACTAATTAATTTATATTTTGAGCCTATTTTTGGTTTTCAAGCTTCTAAAAATCAACCCAAAAGTTGTATTATTTGCATGGTGATAAAACTCGAATAATAGAAGTTCAAAACTTGACATAACTTGATTTTAATTATTGCCTGACTTCCATCCAAGTTTTAGCTTCTTTGGTCTTGTGTATCTATGTCAAGTACTTTAACAAAGCTAAAATTTCTTTTAACTTATTGATAAATCAAGCCAAGAATGAACTTTTAAATCATGTCTTGCATTTTGTGTAGATGCACAAGATCAAAGAAGCTAAAACTTGGATGGAAGTCTAGCAAACATTAAAATCAAGTTATGTCAAGTTTTGAACTTCTACTATTATTTGAATTTTATCACCAAGCAAATAATACAACTTTTGTTTGTTCCCTACTTTGCCACTTGCCTTCATGTGAATTTATGCTACCTTTGTTGCTCAGTGTACGACTTCATTGGGTGTGCTTTAATCACAAATTTTGACTCATGACAGACTTGAACATCCAGCTACAACCGTTTAGGATGGAATGCTGATGAGGCAAATGCAGAGGAGATCATAGAATGGCTAGTAAAGCCTCTCTTACTGATCAACAGAGCCAAGTCCAAGAAAACGTCTATGCTCAGATTAAAAGTTTCTCCATGTCTATGGATGAAATTCTTATTCCTGATACTAAAAGGATAGGTGATGCACATGAATTACCTCCACAACCAACAGCTGCTCCTTGTTGGAATGGCCTTAGTTTTGCTGTTGACAAGAATGGCCAACCTACTGACCATACTGGTAAGGTTCTATTTGCAATCTGGAAACTTTTTCCAATGTTGCATTATGAGCTTGAAGTTGTGTGAGTGTGGCATGAGATGTTCAGGATCTTAGAATTTTCTTGTGACCCATCCTTTCTATGTTTGAAGTAGTGGGATTATCTTGATTCGAGGGAAAGTCCTTTTGATTTGTTCTGTTGATTACCTTAACTTCTTTACTAGTTTCCTTGAACAAATTTAGTTATTTAAAAAGTTTAAAGTTATTCAAGTAGAGTTAATGTTAACATCCAATCACTTCTGAACTGAAGTATTGGCAAAAGAAATCTACAATTGGGCAGCAAAGTGTGGGAAATGGGATGGTTGCCTTTAGGTGTGGGGGAGGGGAGGGGAAGATTTCTTGGGGATACTCAAATTGATTTTATGGAAGGCATATTCAAGGAAAACTATTTCTTGGGCATACTTAAATTGATTTTATGCTAGGCAGTGCTGAAGATGACTCTAAAAATTCCAGCTTCTATATAGGTATGGGAGTTGGATTCACAATTGGTTTTTGGGCAATTTGTGGAGCTTTCTTCTTCAATAGGACTCAGAGGCATGCTTTTTTCAGATTTGCTGATGACATTAATGGTCGGATGCATGTGAGTACAGTGGTAAAGATGAATTGGTTGTCTAGAAAGGCAAGAGTTTGCTTTAGCAAGTGAAAGGCATCATTATCTACCTAAAAGGTATTATTTCAAGCATTATGTCCTTTAATATCGATTGGTTCATGTTAATGTAGCAGTTACCTACTTTGAATATATGATTTAATTCGTTGCTAATATGATAGTCATTTGGATTTTAGTTCACAAATATAGATTATCTTTAACTTCAATCTATATTTGTAGTAAGCCCATTGCGTTTGAAATAAAGTTCATTTATAAATTTAAACTTTGTTTTAATGTTTTGAGACCTTTTTTGATAGGTAGATAGTGGAGGAGGGGAAGATGAATCTCAATTACAGATGGATCACCATAAAGATTACCGTTACTACTATGCTACTATTGGACTTTGTTTGGAGATATTTGAAGTGGACAAAGAGGGAACTCATGGGAATACCCTCAATAGAACCAAAGTTGTACTATGATAGTAGAATTGTTTCTCATATACATAATGCGTCAAATAGGTGGTATAGAGTACCTTTTTTTTTTTTTTCTTTTTTCTTTTTTTCCAAATACAATGCGCAGTATGATTTCTCACCTCATGTTGTAGGCTTTAATTCCATAGGAGGATTTACTTATAGAATATCAAAGTGGTGGGCTTGACATGAATTCTTATAATTTCAACATGGCGTTATTTGAATTGAAGTTAAGCTTGATGCCTAGATAATCATGCTGCTAATACTCACATCACTATATTATTGAATATTGCAATTTGGTGACACTGGTTCATGCACTGTTTACAAAAGAAAACTTCTTGATCTTATTTCATTATGATTTTATCATAAAATATTCATGACCAAAATGAAACGGATTATGATTCCTGTGTAGGATGTGTAAGAACTATTTATCTATATAGTGCTAGTCACTTATAGAAAAACAAAATATTGGCTTAAAATATTATTTATCTTTTTCCTTGTTTTGACTAAGCTAAGTAGATTGACTAAGTGTTTCTTATGAACTTTTTTATCGTAATTGTTTTGCTTGTAATGTAAGCTTGTTTTGGTATTCAATTTAATTTTTTAAAAATAAACAATACACTATAATCGCAACATAAATGTAAAGATGTGGAAGTTAATATGGAAGATAAGAAGTCAGTGAAAATATTTAACCCCATATTGAAAAGGGGAGAGACTCTTTTATTCTTTTTAATTGTGGTGATTAATAGGCCAATATGTATCGGTTCAGATATTAGGCTAGATATGTGTTCAAACAGGAGGTGAAATGAGGAGGTGAAAAGAGGTGTGTAATAATGTCATCAACTGAGTAAACTCAAAAGTTTATGACATGGTCACTTTTGCATATTTGAGGGATAAATAATTTCCTATCAAAAAAAAAAAAAAAAAAATTATTAGCCTGAAAGATATATTAACTCCACCTTTTTTATTTTCCAGTCCCTTAAGTGTGCATTTGGGAAGAGATTAAAAATGAAAATTATTTCACTATTCAACTTATTTTTGCTACTATTCATGAGCCCTACTGCACTTTTTGGCACTATTCATGGGCCTCACTGTATTATTTCAACTAACTTTTACTTTTATCTACAATACTTTCAGCAATAATTTTTCAGTTTCAACAAAATAAGCGGTATCCAAACACACTCTAAAACTTAAAAGTCAAATGATATGATCAAATGATATGGTCAAATGAACATTCAAAATGTGACATGATTAGTTTTGCATGTTTGAGTGTTAAATAACCTATTAGGATGAAAAATACACTAACTCCACCTTTTTAGTTTTTTTTTATCAATCTCATAAAATTAATTTGAATAATAATTTCTTTACCATTCAAAGATACGGATCATTTTTATTTATGGAGGGAAATTATACATGCCGTCTTGTGGTATACACGTAAAATATGGAGCTATCTTGTGCTTTATTTGTGAATTTGCCTTTCATGATTTGCTTTGTAAAACATTTTTGCAAACTTTAGGCTCCACTTGGGAGGAGGGAATGGAAAGGAATGAAAAGAATTATTTTAGAATATTCTTCCCTTCCCTTGTTTGGGAGTTTTAATGGAGGGAATGGAAAGCTCATTCCCTTGTTTGGGAGTTTAATTAGGCTCCGCTTGGGAGGAGGGAATGGAAAGGAATGAAAAGAATCATTTTAGAATATTCTTCCCTTCCCTTGTTTGGGAGTTTTAATGGAGGGAATGGAAAGCTCATTCCCTTGTTTGGGAGTTTAAGTAGGAGGGAATGAAATGGGTAGGAAGGAACACTCATTCCTCTCTATTCCCTTAAAACCTCAAATTTTCATTCCCCCCGAAATTGGGAGGAATGGGAGGGAATGGAATTTGATTTAATGATTTTTTTACTAAAACTCTCAAAATACTACTGTATATTCAATTCTTTATTTTAAAATAGGGGTCTAATAGTAATATTGTCATAAAATGATTCCATTCCATTCCCTCCATGTTGCTCCCAAACAAGATTACTTACATTCCATTCATTTTCATTCCTTTCCATTCGTTTATTTTAAAACATCCAATCAAGGTTACTTAATTCCATTCCATTCAATTCTTTTTCATTCCTTTCCCTTACTTAAATACATTCTATTCTATTCCATTTATTTCCATTCTTTTATGATCATTCTATTCCATTATCTTCCCTTCCCTTATGAACTCCCAAGCGGAGCCTTAAAGGAAAGGAATGAAAAAGAATTGAATGGAATGGAATAATTAACCTTGATTGGATGTTTTAAAATAAACGAATGGAAATGAATGGAATGTAAGTAATCTTGTTTAGGAGCAACATGGAGGGAATGAAATGGAATCATTTTATGAAAATATTACTATTAGACCCCTATTTTAAAATAAAGAATTGAATATATAGGGGTATTTTGAGAGTTTTAGTAAAAAAATCATGCTCCGCTTAGGAGCTCATAAGGAAAGGGAATGGAATGATCATAAGAGAATGAAAAAGAATGGAATGGAATAGAATATATTTAAGTAAGGGAAATGAACGAAAAAAATTTGAATGAAATGGAATTAAGTAACCTTGATTGGATGTTTTAAAATAAACGAATGGAAAAGAATGAAAATGAATGGAATGTATGTAATCTTGTTTGGGAGCCACATGGAGGGAATGAAATGAAATCATTTTATGACAATATTACTATTAAACCCCTATTTTAAAATAAAGAATTGAATATACAGAGGTATTTTAAGAGTTTTAGTAAAAAAATCATTAAATCAAATTTCATTCCCTCCCATTCCTCCCAATTTCGGGGGGAATGAAAATTTGAGGTTTTGAGGGAATAGAGAGGAATGAGTGTTCCCTCCTACCCATTCCATTCCCTCCTACTTAAACTCCTAAACAAGGGAAGTGAAGAATATTCTAAAATGATTCTTTTCATTCCTTTCCATTCTATTCCTTTCCCTCCTCCCAAATCAAATTCCATTCCTCCCAATTTCGGGGGAATAAAAATTTGAGAATTTAAGGGAATAGAGAGGAATGAGTGTTCCCTCTTACCCATTCCATTCCCTCCTACTTAAACTCCCAAACAAGGGAATAGGCTTTCCATAAGACTCCGTTTGGGAGGAGAGAATGGAAAGAAATGAAAAGAATCATTTTAGAATATTCTTCCCTTCCCTTGTTTGGGAGTTTTAATGGAGGGAATGAAAAACCTATTCCCTTATTTGGGAGTTTAAGTAGGAGGGAATGGAATGGGTAAGATGGAACACTCATTCCTCTCTATTCCCTTAAAATCTCAAATTTTCATTCCTTCCGAAATTGGGAGAAATGGAAGGGAATGAAATTTGATTTATTAAATGGAAATCTATGATGTGTGACAAGTGCAAACATCACATATTGATATATATATATATATATATATATTTGGATTATTTGTGTGAATGATTATTTGTGGGAGATAAAAGAATCATTATGTACCTTGTAAATAATCCACACAAATAAAAGAATCATTAAAAGAGTATCATTACTTGTGTGAATAATAGAGGAGCTCAACGTCTGGACGAAGGAAATGTATGATAAGAGAAGATTCATCAAGTTTATCTGGGAGATAAAAGAGTTGAATCCATCAGTGGCTTTGGCCCACAATGATTTATATAGTAACGGTTGATATCTTCGATCTGCGTGGTTATACAACAATCATCCATGTCAATCTCAATCTCTTTATTGAGACCATTCAGAAGATTCACCACTTCCTCGTTTCCACTCTTTACATGTTTAATAATCCCAGCATTACGGAGAATGTTGATATCATCGACTGTATCCACTAAGCAATTCAAGAAAACAGCAAGACAAGAGAAAAACGGTGCTACATATCTGTTGCTCTGTTCATGAGCTATCAAGTTCCTTAACAAAGGGCTAGTGCCATCATCAATGAATAGAGTAGGAATCATCAGTACCATACGTTTAAACTTTATATCAAGAAGGTTATTACTAGATTTTTGTAGAATATAATACCAGCAGAACGCAGACTTTTAGCATTCTGAACCCAACCCTTCCCAGGAAGTTTACCATATTGGTTCCACCTTACCTTTTTAAATGGTAAAGGTTGGTATTTGTGATCGCTTGGAATGAACGTAGAATGAAACAAAGCTAATAGATGTGGATACTCGCCTCTCGTGTTCAATATGTTTTTTGACAATTTGTCCTTCCCAAATCAGATCTCAAGGGTTCAAAAAATTGGAGAGCAAGCTTGTTCAAAGGAGTTACTTTTCCCTTAAAGGTAGTAAGCTCAAATATTCTCTGTAGCACAAACAGAGGAAGTTGGTTCTCAAGCGTAAGTAAATCTCAAGCAATAGTTGGTAGCATCCACCGTGTTTCGAAAATGGGTTCCTTCACATCTCTTCCCCCTACAAAACAAGGTGTTATTGAATTATTTTTTTTTGGAAAATAAAAATAAAATGAAAGACAATATATACTAGAATTCATACAATTATGTACCTTGTAAATCTTTCCACATATGCGCAGGAGCTCTACAATGAAGCAACCTTCAAGGACCATCATCCGGACAAAATCATCACTTTTTATATCCTCAAAATGCTCCGAATAGCATTCTCTGGTTTTTACCTCCAATTCTTTCATGGCATTTTCAAGACACACTTCACAGTTAAGCACTAGAAGGCGATTGAGAATCCGCTTCTTTTGAGCTTCCATTGCTTTTAAACCCGGTTCGTCATGATGAAATGGACCAATGGAGACAATCTTGGGATTGTAAGCTCCTCCATCAACTTCACGTACATGTGCAGGAACCCTGAATATTGACCATGACCGTTCTCTGCTGATAAGAGGCTCCTCCTGCTCGTCTCTCAGGATTGTTGTTTTCCAGCACAACATCAGTACGAGTTTCTCCTTCGCCATTTTGCTCACGTGTCTGTACTCTCGGTTCTTCACTACTGGTTTCAATTGGGTCAACTGGCAACCTTTGATGAGGTATCTTGAGACTCTGGACGCTCCTACTTCTTGCTACATTTGAACTTACATTTACTTGCGCTCTTTCCATGTCTTTCAACAGTGTTTTCGGTTATTAATTGAGTACAGAAATGCTCAAACTTGCTCAGTTGCTCTCCTCTGTGCTTTTTTTTATGAATAAGATTTTATTCAATCACAGAGAGATAGATACGTACCATACAATATTTTCCAAAAACACCAGGTCATTACAAGTAGCAGACAACAAACTACACACACAGAACACCTTGACAGTAACACTAGCTAATCATGAATCTGCACATGGGAATTGAATCAAGCAAATTGTGACTGAGATTCCGAATGAAAAAGACAGTTGTCCTAAATGTTTAAGAAAATTTGATGCCGCAAAAAGAAATCTAGTTGATCCCGAATACTCCGTGGTCAGAGAGCATCTTTACATGGAAAATGGATGCAATTGCAAGACCCTTCAATTAAATTGCTGTCCAAACATCTGTTATCAAGCGGAATAAGAAATCTAGTTGACTGATTCTCAAAAATAAAAATAAAAAATAAAAAATAAAAACTAAAAATCTAGTTGACTTCTGCTAACTTCCAAGAAAACACTCAGCAAAAAGAAATATTACCCCATTTTAGTAGTCTTGAATATTTCTAGTCGGTAAATGAACGAACCTCTCACTTTCTTCCCTAATTGACTGGTCTCTGGTTGGAGAGGTGTCTGGACAAATTTTTTTTCTTTTTTGGTTAAAGTGCTTGGACACTTTGAATGCAACAAAGAAGCAAAACAATAAAAAAACGACACAATATTTTTTATAATCATTGACATGTCCTACTATGATTGATATAATTGATATATGGTAAAAGTGGTTTCAGAATGAGATAAAGTGGCATTGCTAATCACAAATTCACAATAATAGACCATGTCGACATTTATAAAAAAGTTATGACCCTAGCATTGCTTGAAGCAAATAGAAGTCTCTTACTTCATTTGGACTTAAATGTCCTTCATTCCTGATTTAATTGCCCGTCAAAGGCTTTACCATATTTTTGGCCATATGGTACAATACTATATCCATATAGCAACCTAAATGTAAAATATATTTTTTATCCATCAATTTTTTTTTTTTTTTTTTTCTTTTTGGGGTCAAAAACTAGTCTTTAGGAAAGACCTTTTATTGGATTTCATTCACTTTTAACTAGACATGGACTAACCAAAAAAGAAAAAAAAAAGAAAAAGAAAGGATATATGAAAAATATAGATCCTCTTATTTCTTATATATAGTAGATCAAGCTTTTACTTCAATTCATAGAAGGTTTGAACATTTTTATACCAAGGTATTTTTGGTTTTCTATTTGATTTCAAGACATTAAGAATCACTAGATTATGGTAGTTTACCAAAATATTCTCTCAATATAGAATGTTTTCTTCAAAAATGATATTTGTGTTGATATTAAAGGTTTAGATTCCTTATTAAAAAAAATTTAGGTTTATTTTTAGAACTGAAAATTTTAAAATAAGTTTACAAATAGAGAAAAATACTCTAATTGATATATTGAATTAAATAAAAAGAGTATATTTTTCTCAATTAAATGTATTTCTTACATAATTTTATCAGCAATACCTATTATATACTTATGCAAAAAAAAAAAATCAAAAAATTAAAATTGATAAAATCATATCAAAGATCACTACATTACAAGAAAATTAAGATCATTAGAGGAGATATTAGCAAAAATGAATATAAAAGCTATTAATTTTGTAATTCAAAAGGAAAAAAGAATATTTTTAAATAAAAAATTATAGAAAATTAAATAAATATAGTACTATTTAATTGATATTTAAATATAACAAAGCCCTCACTAAAAGCCGTTGCCTTGTATCTCAAATTGTATTGAGCCAGTCCTAAAAACCTATTTAGTCATGTTTATAGAGAAATTATTCCCTACATTTGGTGTATTACACTCATTTTCTACATAAATATGGGTCTTATGTGTGGGATCTGTATGTAGGCTCTACCATTATGTGAGAGACATAAATGTCGGTCCTATGTACATGTGAGATTCATATGTAGGTTCTACCTTTTTGTGAGAGAAATGTGTAATACACTCAATGCATTGAATAATTTCACTTGCTTATGTCACCTAAAAAAAATCACCTACTTAAGAGAACCAAAAAGAACTTTTTAAAATCGAAAATTAATTTTTGGGACTTTGCTAAGAAAGGTAAGAAAATAAAGCATTTATTTTATATAAAATTTCAAAATTAAAATTTGGTAGGCAAATGACACTTATTCTACACCAATTTGGTAGGCAAATGACACTTAGTGTGTAAATTTTTACAAAAATAGGGCCAAATGGAAATATGGAAGAGTCTGGAGCCTGTCAATTTAACACCAATTTATTTTATTTTTTCTGCTCAGTTTTTATTTTTATTTTTTTCATTAACCCATATTCAATATCTACATCTTCAAAAAAACCCAATATGTTACACGTTCTTACCATAATTTTGGATCAAGTTGGCCATCATCCAAATGGGCTTATGTTAATTAAAAATTCCACAAGGCGTTGACTGAAGTAAGAGGAAATTAAAATGACATATGTCATTTTAATTAAAATGCATCCTTCATGACCAATTTCATTGTTTGAGCGGATTTTGAAATTACAAATCTGGTGTCCCCTAATTTTGAACTTTCACGTGTAGAGTGCATCTTTGGCGTTGAAAGTGCAATACTAACAAGAAATTGCCACTAGGCAGTAGCTAGGCATAAACCAACTTGAGTAAACTGCTGTCCATGCATTATATTTTATTAGGACAAAACTTAGGTACAATACCTTAGGTACTGTTCCTTAAGTTCTTCACTTAAAATTGAGCCATGTGACTACTTAACTAAAAAATACACTTCTATCCCATGATAAAAAATCCACATGAAAGAATCTTAAGAGGAGAACCTAAGGAACAACACCTAAGTGCTATACCTAAATCTTGCTCATTTTATTATATTGTACGCGATTACATGGAGTTAGCATAAGGTTAAGTGTTAATCATAAATTAAGATGACTGGATGGTCCGGATCTTAAAGCACTAAAGATTGACTTGGTGTTCTTGAGTCAATAGGTGTAGTAAGCAATGTCAACGGGTCGATTCGGGTTAGGTTTGTGCTCAACCCGTATCAGAAACCAATCATATCAAGTAGAGGAGATGTCAATCCGCCGTCAACCAGAGAGGAGCGGCAAATCAAACCTCCCACAGGTGGCAGGTAGATTGATTGACACCAGAGAGGTGGACAACAGCAAAGATCTAGTGAGATAACGGCAGGGAGAGGCAAAAAATGGAGAAAATCCGTTGAGATCTCGCCAAGTTCGATGGAGATTTTTCCAGATCTGACAAAGATTTTAGCGGATTTTACTAGTTTTGTTTTAAATAAAGTTTTAGAGGAGGAGACCTACCAATGACCATTACAGGCGGTGGTCGGCTCGAGTCCTGTTGTTTGGAGCTTGTCTTTGGACAACCCTAAGCGTAGTAAATTACATGCCAACGACCTTATATTATATTTGACACAATGCTCTTTTGTTGCAAGCTTGCTGCATCGGGTCATGTTCTTAGGAGGCAAAATATCATTGATTAAATTTCTCTCAATCACATGAAATTAGGACCACATTAACTGTTAATTTACAAATTTGATTTACCTTTTTACTCTTGAATCAATCTTTTTTTTTTTTTTTTTCACCTAAGAAAAAGGAGATAGAGAGGAGAACAATGTGGAAACCCTATCGCATTCAGTGTGCTAAAAGGCTCTAAATAGTAAATACTAGTTTAGCACACCAAATAGTAAAAAACTCCCTCCATCTGTTGTGTCGTTTGGGGAAAAATTTTGTATAAAGATTTTCACTTACAGTGATCACTATAGCAGTACTAAAAATTAAAACATCAGTTTTTATTCAATCAGTCCTCTCTTCTTAATAACATAATCATTTCTTTCCTCTCACTAATAAAAAAATAATATTTAAATAAAATTGTAAAATAATAGAATATGAGATGTAAGATATTTTATTAAATGGTGTGTTAAAATAAATAAAATAGCTTTTTAGTTTGCTAAAGTAGCATTGTTTAGCACACTAAACACTAATGCTTACCAATAAGGAATCAACAATAAAAGGAATTCTAGATGGACCCACAAAACAAGGATTCTCAAGTACACCCTGAAGTGAAATCAACCATAACTTAAATTTAATCCTACTAGAATAGCTAACAAGTGCCCGTTTGGTTTGACTTTATGGGGGCAAAAAGTGTGTTTTCTACCTCAAACTCAAAACTCAAAATGCATGTTTGGTAGTAAATTTTCTCAAAAGTACGATATACAAAAAGTTCGTTTTCTCAGGTCTAGTTAATCAAATTTGTGTCAAAAAAGTGGTCATCTAAAACGGGTTGTAATTAGATTGGGTTACTAGTTTGGTCGGGTTACAAGTCAATCAGTTTTTTTTTTGTAATAATAATAATAATAATAATAAATGAAAACAAAATTTCTTTCGAGAAACAACAAAAAAATTTGTTAAAAAATAAAAAAATACTCAAAAATAAAAATTAAATAACACACCGATTCTTTAATTTATAATTTATATAAGTCAAAGTTCACTATTGATATTGTTACCATTAAATTTATGCGGTTTTCAGTTAAGTGCAAAAAAAGGACATAGTTTTGTTTTGGTTATTATTATTATTATTATTATTATTATTATTATTATTATTATTATTAAAAACATTACATTTATAAAATCCATAAAATACAAAAAGATAGTGTAAATAACAAACTTTTTATTAAATTTTAAATTTTATGTTCTTATGGGAAAAAGAATGTTTAAAAAACTAGTTGGATTAAATTGCTTTCATCGTATGAGCCAAGTGGCTTAATCCTTTTCTAACACTACCATGGTTTTAAAAACCGGTACGGTCAAAGAACCGATAAAGAGACTGATTATCGGTTTTATGGTCCGACCGAGATCGAACCGATGGTCAAATCGACGATGTTATTAATAATTTAATTTAAAATATTTAAATAAATTTTATGTGAATTTTTATTTTTCATAAATTATATTAAGAAAATATTTTAAAAAATAAAAAAATTTCATTATTCTTCATTTTTTTTCTAATTAATAATTGTTGAAAAAGTATAATTTGTTATTTAAGTTTCATGTATATATATATATATATATTACAAATAATATTTTTTTTGGTTGAATACATAAATAATAGTTTGATATTTAACTTTCAATTTTTAACTATTTATTAAAAAATAAAAAAAAGACCCGAAAATCAAAGTTCAAAAGGTCAGAATGACTAGACAAGTCATTCATCACCTTACTTCTCTCATGCTTTTCCTTCAATAGCAAGTGTCAGACACACTTACCCATACACATTCACTCTACTTTGCTCTTTTGTTTTTTCTTCTTTTTTTTATTCCCCTTAAATCTATAACCACACATTACCACCTACCCCTCAAATCAGATTCAAACTCCTTTTTAAATTTTACTCATCTCCAGTTTTCTTTCCACACTTCTTCATAATGCAGTAAACTTCATTTCTGCCGTCCCTCTCAAATCTTAAGTCTTTCTCTTTCTCAAGATAAGTTTTTGATAGTCTTTCTTTACATTTTATTCTAGTCAAAGCTCAAAGCATAGATTTCTTATACATATCATCCAATATAAGTATTTCTTTTATTTTATTTTCACCACAAATTTTCTCCAATTTTACTTTAGGGCAAATCTAAGAAGTTCGTTCTATTTTATTCTAGTTTTTCTTCTTGGTCTTCTTCAGATTCCTCTTTAGATTCAAGAATCGGTTTAACCGCACCGGTTCCCGATTTTCCGATTAAACCGGCCGATTTTCACTATTTTCCGATTTTTAAGTTATTTCCGGTTTTTAATGATAACCGGACCAGATTGATGTCCGGTTCCTGGTTGAACCGGCCGGTCCAATCCGGTTTTTAAAACTATGAACACTACACACCGATCCATGTGAAAGGTCCCAGTTTTGGCCCGAAGCCCTCAGCCTGTAATAAGCACCCCAATCTGAAGAAGTGGTGTTCGTTTATCGTTTGGTATCAGCCACTTGAAGTTTCCCACTCAATTCATCTCTTTGCACCCAAACCCATCTCTCTCTCTCTCTCTCTCTCTCTCTCTCTCTCTCTGAGTAAGCAACAATGTTACCCACCACACTCTCTTCTCCTCACTCCACCAATGTCACTCCCACTCCCTCTGTCTCTCCTCTCTCCCCTTTCTCTCCTTCTTCTTCTTCTTCTTCTTCTTCCTTTCTGTCTCTCCCACCATCTTCTTCTACCCAACGTCGTCGTCGTCTCAACTCTTTATGCTTCTTTGGCGACACCCATTTGAGGATAAGCCCAAAACCCAAGGTTGGTTCTTGTTTTCTTGCCCAATATTGTGTTCTTTTAAACTTTTGCTTACTGTTCTCTAATAAAAATGTGTTCTTTATTAGGGACTGAAGGTGAGGTGTTTGGTGAGTGAGCCTTTGAAGGTGATGATATCAGGTGCACCAGCATCGGGCAAAGGGACTCAGTGTGAGTTGATAGTCCAGAAGGTAGCCAAGCTTAACCATGTGTCATTTATTATTTAATTGATTAATCATAGTGCAAAGTTGTTATTTTTAATTATTAGAGATTGCAATGTATAAGTAGCTAGTGTAAGTAATATGATCAAGTTGGTTCTTTGATGAAAGATACTCATTTGTTAGTTAAGAGGCTGTAAATTCATCAAATATTCATTTTAAATGTATTACAAGGTCCACCTAGTATGCGTGTAATGGAATCTGTCTATATGTATCAGTCTCGTTGGTTATTTTTTGATACATCTTAAGTGGGGAAGGGGAATTTGGATCTGGGTGTTTCCATTGGAAACACCAGGAGGTGCTAGTTGACCTAAAGGTCATTGGCATATCAGTCTCATTGCGTTTCATTTGTTAATAAGCTTGCAGAAGCTATTGAACTTTATTATTTGGGCTGATAGCCACAAAAGTCCTCGTACACTAGTCTGATTTTTTTGTAAGAATATCCTCACCTATCCACTATGAACTCATGAGTTGAGATCATGAATGTGGTTTTATTGTAGGTGTGTGAACTTTTTTTGTGTCAGCTATGGAAGGGTTTGGCATATATGTTGACAATTGTAGATTGTAACTGTTTGATCCCATTTTCTCAGTACTCTGGATGTTGATCCCTATACAACAATGCAGAAATGTATAGCTGGCTGAATTTGAACTTCTTGATAAAGAAGTTGTATAACATTGATGTTCTTGGTGAGGAATTGTCTACAGAAATAAACGGAAAATTTTTGCTGAGTGCATGTGCTGTTTTTCAAAATCATTAAACTTCCATTGACAAAAAGTAGCAACTTATTTATTGGCTAATAAAAAATGTTTTAAGGGCTAGATTTAGTTTGATGCCTGGAAGGCAAATAAGAGTGTTGATTCCTTTATTCTGCATATGGTCCTGTAAAGATAAATTAGCTAATCTTGAAAATTATAGGCATATTACAAACAAGTGCTCTCGAGATGAAAAGAGTGCATTGCCCTTTTATTCGTTACATTTATCATACTAAAAGTCTAGATGTGCTCTTTTAATGTCACGTTAGAATTTCATCTTGGGCTTCAATAACTGAATGTAATTGGTTATTATGTAAATACTCATCCATGCCTCATTTGTCTTGGTACTTCAGTTTGGATTGGTGCACATATCAACCGGGGATCTTTTAAGAGCTGAAGTGTCTTCTGGGACAGAAATTGGAAATAAAGCAAAAGAATTTATGAATGCTGGCCATCTTGTTCCAGATGAAATAGTGACAGCTGTACTGAAATTTTCTAACTCACATTTGTGTTTTTTCTTTATCATATAGTTCAAAGTACTAATGCTTTGCTTTGTAGATGGTCACAGCACGATTATCTCGTGAAGATGCAGTAGAAAGAGGGTGGCTTCTAGATGGTTATCCAAGGAGTTTTGCTCAAGCTCAAAGTCTGGAAAAACTGAAAATTAGGCCAGATATTTATATTGTATTAGATGTATGTGAACCACATGTTTATACTTTTTTTTTTTTTTTTTTTTTTTTTTATAATATATATTGGTTATCATCCACTATAGCTTTCCTTCATTCCTTCTGAAATTATAAAACATAAATCTACTTAGCTGAAAGATTCTCTGGTATATGAACCATCATAGACTTCTACTTAATATGCCTTCAGAATTGAATATTCTGTTTGTTTAGCATCTTTCACAATCTTTGATAAAATCATCTTAGTTGTTCATAGGTAATCATTTATTTATCAAATTGATCTTTTACATAGATGTGTTTCTTAATACTCAGGTTCCTGATGAAATTCTAATCAACAGATGCATTGGTAGAAGGCTAGATCCAGTTACAAGGAAGATTTATCACATAAAGAATTTCCCTCCAGAGACTGAAGAAATTAAAGCTAGGCTTGTTATTCGTCCTGATGATACTGAGGAAAAAGTATGGTTTGCATATTCACATTTTTATCTTTTTCACTCTCATTGTCATTCCCTATTAGATGATTGTATATCATTTTGGGTATGATTAAGTCTCATGATTGTAATACTCTTTTGTCTATTTAACCTGATTTACTATGAGGTTCTGTGTCTACCACCTAAATTTTCTTTTCTTTGTGTAATATTTGTTTAGGTGAAGTCACGTCTAGAAATATACAAGCAAAATTCAGAAGCAATCTCATCCACTTACTTGAAAATAATGACCAAGGTGTCTGCAAATTGATTAAACTTTATCCACTTTCTTTTTGCCCCTATCATTGTAAATCTATGTTAGTGATGTCTGTTTGTTATATTTTATCTTGTAAACACAGATTGATGGAAACCGTCCAAAAGAAGAAATTTTCAAAGTAATAGAATCTTTTCTTTTGCAAGTGCAGAAAGATACAGAAAAGATGGAGAAATCAGGCAAGTATTTTCAGGATTTAAAGCGTGTTAGTTAAGAGTATATGGTTAGGATTTGCAGAAACAATCAAGCTTGTTTCAAGATATTTTTTCTGGTTCTATATGGTCACTTCTTTTAGTCTTAACTCTATTCTGGAAGACATTATCTATTTTTAAGTGGTTACATTCTTCTACTGTTTACTTAATTATGTACTTTATCAGCAGTTAAGCTTCACGACAATATCAATCTTCTTCTTCTTTTTAAATATTTATTTATTTTAGTTGTTTTTATATATTTCCTTTAGCTGCCAACCAAGTATTCCTGTATTGTGTTTCCACTGTTGGGTGCTCATTTCTTTTTACTGAATTATGGCTTTGGAAATTTATCAAAAAAAAAAAAAAAAAAAGACTTATGGCTTAGGAATGTTACCATTCGGTTCAGGCTGGAATTGGAAACTACAAGATGAACGAAAGGGAACCTTATTGCTTAAGAAATTAGCTGTCTTGTTAAGCATTTTAACAAACTTACTTTCCATTTCTCTGTGTGTGTGTGTGTGTGAGAGAGAGAGAGAGATGAACTGAGGGTTAGATTCTAATGAAAAATAAAATTTTATGCTTTCATTTTTCATTTTTTACTTTGTATGCTTAATAGGCACATGTCCGTTGAATTTGTTACGTCCTTTTTATTGGTACCTTTCTTTGCTAAGTATAAAATTTTAAGAGTTTTTAAAACCTTGATGGCATGCAAGTTGAATCGTCTCTCCCACAAGTTGAAGATTTCTCATTATGGAACCTTGCATTTAAGTAAAACCCAATGTTCAAGACATCACTCAATTATTTTTAAACTTGTACCAGTGACTAGCTTAAGGTTCTTTCATTTGTAAAATTCCATCTTTTTCACTCTTTGCACCAGGGAATACACTACTTGAAAGTAAGAGCCATAAGATTCAGGCATCTGCAAGCGAGGTATAATCTATACAGTGTAAAGTTAATGATGATTGTTTTCTGTATTTAAAGTTTCACTTTTATGTAAAGCTTCATTAAATAATCTCTGTTGTATTTCTTTTCTTATTTTACTTTAGCTTTTTACAGGATAACTGGAGAGGGATTCCTACTAAATTGAATAACATTCCTCACTCAAGGGAAATTAGGGAATATTTTTATAAAGACGTGCTAGAAGCAACACAAAGAGCCATAAATGATGGAAGAACTCGACTAAAGGTTTGGTATTGATCATTATTTCTTTTTGGTTGGAGATTAATTTATTTTGATACATCAATGATTCAAGTTTATTTATCATCAATGATATAATTCCTTCGTTTATTTTTTGTTTCTGAGTCATATATAAATAATTATTTTATGAACTTGGATTTGCATGCTAGGTGGAAACTATAAAATAGATCACCATTTCAGAAAATGAACAGTATTAGGTACAACTAATATTCCTATCCTCTTTTTTGGGATTATTTTTTACTCGGAGAATATATTTGTAATTACTTAAACCGGTCCAATTCATGTGATTAATTTATTTTGGACATGGTTTTGGGAAGGTTATGGATATGAAGTGCATCAAGTTCAGAGAAAATAAAAGGGTCTGTAGATCAGTCACCATTAAACCAACTAAACATGTAGCTAACTACTATTTAAAGATGTTGTGAGAAAGAAGCTAGTTTTTTCTTTTCATTCCAATACAATTTGCACTTACACTAAATATTAAGTGGCTTTACTGTTTGCAAAGATATCTTCCCCAATGAACCGGATTAATCTTGTTTCATTTCTCATTTAAATTTGACAGGTGGAGAATAATATTCCAGAGTTGAACCCAGAAATGGTAAAGGGCTTTTTTCCTTAATTCTCCGAGTGTCTTTTTGTTTTTAACAATATCTTTTGATGCACAGGATGTTTATCGAATAGGTACTTTAATGGAACTTGTTCGAGTTCTTGCTCTTTCATTTGCTGATGATGGAAAACAAGTCAAGGTGATTTTATCTGGCTCGCCTCTAACATGGATTTTCCAATAATAATATCCTAAAGTGAACTTTTCATTTATTCAGTCTTCCACACCTTTTTTCTTTTAGGTTTGTGTGCAAGGATCTATGGGGGAAGGTGCACTGGCGGGAATGCCATTGCAGCTTGCTGGTACTCGAAAGATCCTAGAGTATATGGATTGGGGTGATTATGGTGCGCTGGGGACTTTTATCAAGATTGGTTCTGTAGGTATAGAACCGAACAGAAATCATGTTTAATTTTTTACTCAGCTTGTAATCTTATGCATCATCTTTATGAGTTGCATCTATAGATATGCATATTCTAGAATCTTTATTATTTATCCTTGAAAAAAGTGCTGATAAAGCTTGTATGATGATGATATATATAAATATAAAATTGGTAGGATAGTGCTGTTAATATGCATGTAGACTTGTTGACAGAATACATATCCCTATCTATTTGCATTGCTATTTTAGTAAGAAATCCATCATTTTTTTTACTTCAAAAAATGTGCTAAGCATAATTGTCAAAACGTGAATCGTATCGTGAATCAATTTTTTATTTTTCTGTATCGTGTATCGTATCGTATCGTGTATCGTAAAATACACAAACATTTAATAAAATTTATAAAAAATTATAGATATGCATATATAAATGGTATATTCGTTATAAATTTTAAATATATTCAACTAATAATTAATTTATTCATCACTTATGTAATAATATTTAACAAGCTAACTAAATAAATCAACCTATCATGTGTTTATAACATACACATTCAAATGGTTTAAATTTAAAAGTGATAATATAATTCAAATGATCAAAAAATAATAATTTATTTTTATCACATTGCCTAATAAACCCCATCTAAGTCAATGCTGTCATCATGTTTATAATTTTACAAACTTATCTCTTCATTAAAATTTTCTTCATCGTTATTAACATTTACTATCTCTCCTTGTTCTTTTTATTTTAATAATTAAAAAAAAAATATCTTCTTGGCATTCTAGTTTCATGGACTTATAACAATAATGACAAAAATTAAAAAAAAATAATTATATTGTCAATTAATATCTTATTCATAGTATAGAAAATAAATTTGCAAATATTAAAGTAAAGTGTAAGTGGGTACCGTGTAGTCTAAATTTTATAGGAAAAAGAGAGGGGAAAAAAACTTATGAATATGCTATTTTATTAGGCCAAATTAAGTAAACTAATAATTTTGTGTTAAAAACAAGCCTAACAACTTGTTAGATTCAAATAAAAGTACAAATTTTAACAAAAAATCTCATTTTAAAGCATTTTTCTATGTATCGTATGATACATATGATTTTACGATACGATATAATACGATAGCACACTGTATCGTACGATTCATGAATACTTACGATACGCCGATACAATACAAAACTTTTTATACACGATACAATATGTATCACGTATCGTACGATACTGACAACTATGGTACTAAGCACAAGTTCTCCATCTTATTTCCATATCCCAACTTGTAATTGCAATTATCTTCTATTTTCCTTTGTTCGTTCTAATACACTAATAAAAATCAAGCAGGCATATATGTATCATATATGCTTACCAGAAAAGCTAGTTTTTGTGTGTCAAAAGGCACTGCAATCCACCAAATTTTAAATGCATTAGTTTTGTTGCTTATCCTTTCTTAAGGGTTCATTTGCCATTGATGTTAGCTAGATGTTAAAAAAAAAAAACTATTTAAACAGTAGCTAGATGCATGAGTGCATGGATACAGTGGCAGTGCTTATATGAAGTGGAATACTCTACAAATCTTTTCCTTTCTTTTGGATAATTAATCTCTTTCAAACCATATACAAGCAGGCATCATACACAAGATCTGCTATCAATTCTGTTCCTCATTACATGTGACTTATAGTTTCAATTGCATTTGCAGGTGCCAAAGAGGTTGATGAGCAAGATGACATGTTTATCATAGTGGCTCCTCAGAATGCTGTTGGGAATTGTATTATTGATGTAAGGAACTCAGCAAATCTTCTGCTAAAACATTTAGGACATTGCATTGTCTAATGTCCTTTAGTTTTACTATTCTGTATTTAGTGGTCTTGAGGTTGAATGTGCAGGATCTAAAAGCAATGACTGATGCTGCTGGGGACCGGCCAGTTATTCTTATCAATCCTAGGCTCAAGGTTCAATACCTTTTATAACTTCAGCTGATATCCCTTTCGTGGAATGATTTTGTAATTTATTATATGTGATCACTCTGTCCTGCATTCAATCACACACACACAGTAAATTGGAGAATATATAGATGAAATTGTGAACTCGGTTTCTTGGCCTGAACTCCATGACTAGCAGGCTCTAACTATTTTCTTTTGTTAGATTTAAAACTCCATAACACTTGTCACCATACTTAACCACACCTTGAAGTGCTACTTGGACTTTTTTTCCACATTTTTTCAGGATTTGTTTCAACAATACACTCAGTGAGACATTTCTAATTTCCTGAAATTCTATTGAGGAAATCAGATTGAACTGTCAGATCTGTTGGATTGCTTGTATTTAGATCAGGCATTCAGGTTACATGTGCAAAATAGTCTTTTCCAGCATACTGTTATGCTTTTTCTGCTATCCTCCAACCACCATTTTAGAATAATTTTTTGCAGATACTTATTTATCTGTTTGACTGATATATATGGATTTCCTCAAATTCAGGATTTACCTGGTTCCAGTGGTATCATGCAAGTAAGTTTTGATCCTGCAATTGGACATATTTACCTAAATATAAACCCATCAATTTATACCTTTTCGATTTCTCTTATAGACAATGGGTCGTGACAAGCGATTAGAATATGCTGGATCATTCCAAAATTGCTATTTCTTTCGGCTTCTCTATTATGCAGGAACCCAGTATCCAATTATGGGTGCTCTCAGGTAAAGATATTGCAAGTTTAGTACTTTTTATATGTTACCCAAACCTTCTGATCATCCTTTTTCTATAATTCTTTGCTGAGTAGTTGTTGTTGTCACCCCCCTAATAAGTAATATGAACTCACAAAAAAGGGGGGCAGAGGTACAACACTATCCTTGAATACAAGATGTATACAAAAGAAAAGCCTAAAAAGCAGATAGAGAAAACAGTAAACACAAATGGAGAAAACTTAGGTTATGTTTGGTAACAGTTATTGTTTTCTATTTTCAAAGACTTGTTTTTGGAAATATAAAGAAAAAACAATTTTCTTGTATTTTTGAAATCAAAAACATGTTTGGTTAGTTGAAATTAAAAAAATAGTTTTTTGAAGAAAAAAATAGAAAATAACAAAATATGTTGTTATTTTTTTTTTTTGATAAGTAAAAAAATATGTTGTTATTAGAATTTGAACTCTAATGCTAACTCATTAAATGAGACAGGTTCATTAAATTAAATAGTTTTTTCATTGACTTTTAAAAATTAGAAACTTAGAAACTGAAAACAGTATTTTGCATGTTTTCAGTTTCCTTCACAAATTGAGTTTTGCAAACAGTTTTTGTTTTCTGTCCATTTTAGATTACCAAACAAGTTTTTTAGTCTCAAAAATAGAAAATTGTTTTTAGAAATAAAAAATAAAGAGAAAAAACAATTACCAAATATACTCTTAGAGTATGTTTGATAACTGTTTTCTTCTTATTTCCTATTTTCAAAAACAATTCTCTATTTTTGAAATTAAAAAACTTATTTGACAACTCAATTTGTGAAGGAAGCTGAAAACATGCAAAAGGCTGTTTTCAGTTTCTAGTTTTCAAAAGTTAAAGAAAATACGTATTTGATTTAATGAATCTGTCTTATTTAGTGAGTTAGCATTAGAGTTCAAATCCTAATAACAACGTATTTTTTTATTTTTTTCTTCAAAAAACTATTTTTTTCTTCAAAAAACTATTTTTTTTAATTTCAATTAACCAAACATGTTTTAGATTTCAAAAATATAAGAAAATTATTTTTTCTTTATATTCCCAAAAACAAGTTTTTAAAAATAAAAAACAAAAATAGTTACCAAACATAACCTTAGTCACACACACACAGAGACCCACACATGCACTCAAAACAAATTCTAGATGCTTAAGTGTTGGTTGTCGTCGAAGTGGTCATATATAGATAATTGTTTCCCATTGTTTAATGTGGTGTCTCTAGAGGGAAAGAAATAATAGGTGTTTTGAAGATAATGAGAGATCCATACCATTCCTCAAGTTATTTTTTTTTAGAACTTTATGGGATTGGTTGTCTACTTTGCAAAACCAAATCATTCACTTCTTTTCTTGATTTTCTTGATTCTTGTAATTTTTGTACTTGATTTGTTGACTCCTGTACACTCCCTGTGTAATGGTGTCCCTTTTTTGATATCAATAAAACTTAATACTTATCAAAAATAATTCTAGATGTTTAAGCACATAAGATTTCTTACCTCAGAGATAGATGGTGTCATAGATGGGAACACTTGTTGTTTCCTATTTCATTTCCTTGTATAGTGAGTACTGAGTTGATCAATCTCAAAATAGTGCTCCTATTGTTTGAAAGAAAATGCATTACATGATGTGGTGCTGCGGACACCAAATAATGCTGATTGGTTTTGTTGGACCTGATTGATTGTGATGTTAATGGATGCTATTAGGGAGATTTGATGGCTATTTGAATTTTATTGCTAGATATGATGTAATCTTATTATGAATTTAATTTCTTTCCTTGTTTGATGTAAATTGGGAACTCCATTTACAGGGTTCAAAATTCACTGTTGTAAGTAGTTGATGATGGATTTATAAAATTTGGATTGGAAGTTTTCTTCTAGTGCTTGGTGTTGATTCCAAGCAGGCCCAGGTGCTGATTTTTAGGTTCCTATCATGATTGGTGCGGATTCCAACAGCCCTATTTGCTGACACCTAGGTTTTATTTTTTTGTTTTCATTACTTGGTGCTTATTCCAAGTAAACCCTACGTGCTGATTCCTAGGTTCTATCCATTTGTTTTATTCTTCTTTTGCTTCCCATGCACAAGTTTGCCCTTTAGAGTTTATTGCCTTGTGTCCCAATGTCCCTTGAAAACTTGGTTCTAAGAATAGACAAACAAAATGCAATGGAGGGAGTAACTAATAGCCTGTGTCTTAGAAAAAAGATGATATTTTCTTGCCCCAATTCTTTGAAGTTCAAACAAACCTCATTTATCATGAGGCTGACAAAAAGTCCATCATAAAGCAATGGAATTCCCGTCCTTAAGGTTTACAAAAAAAAATATGGAAATGCCAAACTTGGAAAAACTAGGGGTGTCCATCTAATAGATTATAGAAATATAACCTCTTTCACTTGCAATACTAGATAATATGAATTAAGTGTGTTAGTTGGATGAAAATTCTCTTCCATAAACATTTGGTAAAAAGGAAATTTCACATAAAAGACAAAATTGTGTTCTATTGTACCACTGATTGCACTTTTTCAAATGAGTACTGGACCATTGCATCATAAACTTTTCAAATTGTGGCTCGATTGGCAAATCCTTTTCCCAACTTGTTTTTGTAGTGTGGCATGTCTTTGCAATGCTCACATGTGTTTAAGATTCTTTTTCTTCTCTGTCATATGGACAATTTTTTATTCAAAATCTCAAACCTGATGTAACATAAGACATTTGGCTGAATGAGTACAAAGTTTAATGTTTCCTTTTTGGTAAAAGGCCTGTTTAACATTTTGATATATAATGGAAGTACTTACACCATTATATGATTGGAGCAAAGCTTAAAACCATATTCTTGTTCTCAGTTTTTGAAAATGACGTCCAGTCCTAGATATAGCATCAATATCTATCCCAATTGTATTTGGGTATTCATTATTTTACTTTTATTGATTAAGTAGGAGTTACACACACACGCACAATCCAATGAAGAGATGGATGTGTTACATTAATCTGCTGCAAAATTTTATTACCTAAAATACTAATATGAACAATACAGTAAAAGTATTCTCACCTCATTGTTTCAGGATGTCTTACCCATATCGTTGTGAATTGTATAAGAGGATAGATGAACCATCTGGAAAGGAGAAGTATGTGATCTTGTCTACATTTACTGAAAGGCCGACCATTGATGAAATTAATGATGCCTTCCAAGGAAAACCAAGGT
Organism: Quercus robur; assembly: GCF_932294415.1. Lineage (NCBI taxonomy): Eukaryota > Viridiplantae > Streptophyta > Magnoliopsida > Fagales > Fagaceae > Quercus > Quercus robur. Next base: position 86,036,960 of record NC_065535.1, read on the forward strand.
AACTCACATTTGATTGTTATATATTAATATTTTTTGGATAATTTCTGTTACTCTATGTTCTTGTTGCTGTTCACTTTCAAAAACCAGTGTCATGATTAAACCCATTCATTTCATTAACAAATGCAGAAATGAAGCTAAGAATACCTCAGGAATTTGGTAAGAAACATCACATCTTACTTATTTCTGGTTGTTATTATCTCCTAATTTTTTAAATGATTTATCCTCTGTTCTTTTGTAGGGGCTTCTTGAGTGGTATATTTTGAGTAGGAGCGTTGCGGTATATATTATTTCCATTACATGTAAATGTCTTCTTTATTTGCTAAAGAAAAATGTATTGTGCTCTTATAATTCTTCCAATCAGTAATTATTAAGTTCCAATCATCTAAGCCTTGGGAAAAAAATCCGGTTATAATTGTATATCTGGTTTAAAAAATATGGGAAATGTTGCTAAAAGCTCAAAATACATGTTCATATATGACCTTGCCAGTACATTCATCAGAGTACCGAGGCCTGAGAACTGAAGAAACATTGTAAAGGTGCATTTTGCAAAATTTCTTTCAGATGTATGTTGTTATCTTGAAAATGTGTGTCAATCTGGAGGTCAATGGCAAGATTATTTTTGTTAGTTGGTATACTACTGATACATATGTGGTAATATGGTGATTAAGAGTATAAAGAAAGCCATTGGCAGACCTCTTGTCACAGGCTTCACTCTTTTCCTGTTTTTTTATTTATATTTTGGGGCTGAATCTATGCTTTGCTTTAATAAAATAAAATTAGTCATCTCAATTCAGTTTACATTGGCATTGCTCTATCTCTTGTATAATTAAGGGAAAATTACCTTTTTTGTCCTTACATTTTGGCCATGTTTTAAATTTTGTTCTCAAGTTTTTATAACTTCATTTTTTGTTCTTGTATTTTGAAATTTTTTTGTCATTTTGGTCCTGCAGTATCTTTACTTGAAGATCAAAATGATAGCAAATTTAAAAATAGGACCAAAAATAAACTTATAAAAATTTGAGGACTAAATTGAAAATATCCCCAGGATGTATGTACGAAAAATTAATTTCCCCTATGATAAATGTGGGCTGCTTAATGGTCCACTGAATATAGAACAATACAACTAGAGACAATAAAAATTCACAAGGAAAATTCTTAGTTTATATTATACTAGTAATTTAAGACTTACATTATAAATTAAACAAATGTATACGTTGTTTTGTACATATTTGTTTAGTGAATCTATGATGTAAGATTTATATTGATAATACAATATAAACCTATATTTACCTAATTCACAATATTTCTACCTACTATAGGCCAACAACAATTTACAATTATAATTATGATATTTTTGTGAATTTTTGTTAGTTCACTCATTAGAAAAGATAAAATTTTGACTTTTCTCTTTTCTTTTTGGAGGAATGATAAAATTAGATTATTCTAATCTGCCAAATAAAGGTGTTTTGCTATTAATGTGAACAGGAGATGCTAACTCTAAAGACGTAATGATGATCAATAGTAAATTTTCAACAACAAAAAGGAAAATCCTACCGAAGAGTGTTTGGTTTTTTTTTTTGGTTTGGCTGAGATACTAAAGAATGTCTTTAGATGTGAGCTTTAAAGGACATGATATTGTCATGGTGATGGTGATGGTTCCAATCCTAGGCCCAGCAATTATAGACGATAGTGAATAATAATAAGAGAAAGACTTAAGTACTATTCCTTAGGTTCTTATTTTAATATTTTGTCATGTGGATTTTTTCTCATGGGGTAGAAATGTATTTTTTAGTTAAGTAACCACATAGTTGAATCTTAAGAGAGCAACTTAAAAAACAACACCTAAGATATTGTACCTAAGTTTTGTCCTAATAATAATAGTCTAATGCGTCATGCAACTTGGAATCAACTAAATAATAGAAGAATTTCCCAGATTCTGAGGTTTGCAAGTTGCAAATGTCAGTTTAGAATTTTGAACAGCCGAACTGTCTTCCTAGTTAGAAGTCTTGATGCCTAATAATAAGATTATTAAATTTATGGTCTAATTTCTATGGTATTTATTGTCATCCATCGTTTTCATTTTCAGAATAATCAAACCAACAGCCTACAGGTTTGTAATCTTTCATATATATATATATATATATATATATATATGGGAAAAATGCACATGACCCCTTCAAATACGGAGTTACAATATGTTTTATTTTGTGATACCACCATTCCCTATAGTTAGTTTCGTGAGGCATTTTCAAATTTTTTTTTTTAAACAATAAAGCTAATATTGCACTGATACACACTTTGCCACCATTGTCGTACGTGACATGTTAATGGTAAAAAAAAAATAGTGGATTCATATAATAATGATAGATAGCCAATTACAGTTTGTCACGTAAGACAGTCGTGGCAAAGTGTGTGGTACTAACATTATTGTAAATAGTTTTATTATGGTTTTTTGCTTCAAAATTTTCTTTTCAATACTAATTATTTGCTTTTTCATTCAATATGAGTTTACAAACATCTTACTTGTTATATTTTACGTTAATTGATAATGACTTCATTGGTTGTCTGGTATGGGATTAACTGTGATTCTAAAATATTTTGAATATAACACAATATTTTCAATTCAAAGATATAATATAAGCTTTATATGGACAACATAATAGAAGCTTGATAACACAATTATTATAAGTTTCCCAAAAAAGAAAATACACACAAATATAAGGAAATATACATTCCATAAGATTCTCCTAGTTCATTATTATTTTGAACAACACATGGGATGCTTATTTAAATATGTATTATAATGATAACTTTCCAGCCTTGAAACATTGATGCTTCCATCATGATCAACTGCTTATATATCTCCAACTTTTATTATGAGAGGCCATGCATTGTCAACTTCAACTGACCCTGCAAATACAAAAGTAACCATATATGAATTATTTTGTTCTTATTCTCGCAAGTTATACATGCCTTAAGCAGAAGAAGTTTAAAGTTTGGTCGTTTGGACTTATTGAAAAACATTAACAGAAACTGGTCCTGTATTCATATTAGCTATTGTGGCGAAAGAGGGTTGATTGAGAGTAATAACTAATAAGTGTTGCAAAACCTGGAATATAATCGACGATTTTAACATTTACAGTCTCATTTAAGCAAGGTTGTGGCACACTCGGGTTGCATGAGACCTGGAATATTTGCCCGCATGCTGCCCCATTTAACCATGATTCATCACCTACTGTACTGCAGCTACATAGTTACCTTCGTATTGATTTCCAAAGCATGTAGAGGCCGTCAATGGATAATAAAACATTATTAAATCAAAGGTTAGAATTTTTATAATTTAAATTCTATAACATATATATTTAACCAAAGTGTTAAGTTAATAGAGAGTTTCTCAAATGATTTATTTATAATTTCATGGGAAGCAAACTCATTGCAACCACTTTAATGTTGTAATAATTGACCCAACTAAAACAAGCGAATTAATTTTAATTAAAATTTTGAAAAACAATAAACTTAGCAAGTTCATGTAACAGTTATATCTATGTCTTGAAGTTTGTGGCAACATGGATCGAAAAATCATTTGGGTAAAACTTATTACACACTAGTATGTATACGCACAAGTATGTAATAAACACTACCCCAATTTGTATTGACCATTTCATCAATGCTTACCATCGGCCTCTCCTTATACTTGTAATAGGGGGAAACCATTTTGAACTGTAATATTCTATGAGATGTACCAATTAACTAAAATTGTTGCTTATAAATATACTCACTAACAAAAGGACTGTAGAAAGTGGCAACCCCAGAATAAATACTTTCAACTAAGGTGAGACATATGGCTATGGTCACCATTAACAAATAATGAATAATTACACCCATATTTCTTTTTAGAATAAACTCTGCACCAATATTGTAGCACTTCTACTTTGTGATTTCAAGAAGTAGAGTTTCTCCCAATTTATAGCGGCATCTTCAATTGTGGAATGATTCAAATTTTCATTATTACTAGCAATGGGCCCGTGCGATACATGGATAATATTGTAAGCTGCTATATGAGAAGATTATATAAAATATTCAAAATATTTGAAAGTAATAACTTGAACTAGTGTTGTTTTTGTTTAATTAATGATGTAATAAAAAATTTAGGGAATGAAGAATTTAGGCTATAGAGTAAATGTCATAAAAATTAGAAATTAGTTATTATGTGGCGTAACTATTAAGTTGATTTTTTTTTAATCATAGTTTTTGTTTCTTTAATGCATTGGAGTTGGTATAAAATTTTCTGTAGTATCATGTTAATGTTTAGTTGGCTTATGGAAATTTCATAGAAAATTTATAATTTCATGTTTATGTTATTGAAGTATGATTGTGGTAGGTTAAACAATTAGTGAAAATAGTAATATCCTACTAATAGAATTTTATTATAATCCAAAATATATAAAGAGGGTGAGGTGGAAAGTTAAAAGAAAAATTACTCTAACAAAGCACCACATGGCAGAATTGCATAATTTCCCATATGAGATTTTTTCTTTCTTATATAATTTTAGAGAAAAAAAACATAAAATATACACACACATATATGTAATGCACACCTATAGATTATTAATATGTGTATTTACGCCATTAACACATTCAATGAACTAAACATAATGCAAACTCTGATGAGGTGAAAGCCTAAATGAGAGAGTTTCAAGTAATATGCCACTTGGCACAACCTCATGCTCTCCCATATGAGATCTCTACTTTTATATATACTAACATTTAACCAGTACAATGCGGGAGCATTTTACATTTTTAAAATACTATCAATTTGACATAATAATGCAATAAAATACAATAGTTAATATGTTTATCAAAGGCTTTGTTGTAATAATGATAGTCACTTCAAAAAACAAAAATGACAATTGTGCGATATAAAGTCAGGTCAATAACAATGTTGAATGTCCAAAATTCTCCATAGTAGAAAATAAAGTCCCAGAACTCATTAACCAAAAAAACATTTAGGATGTGTTTGGATATTGCTTATTTTGCTGAAATTGAAAAATTATTGCTGAAAGTACTGTAGATAAAGGTAAAAGTTAGTTGAAATAGTATAGTAGGGTCCATGAATAGTAGCAAAAATAAGCTGAATAGTAGCAAAAATAAGCTGAATAGTGAAATAATTTTAATTTTTAATCCTAACCCAAATGCTCACTTAGTGAGCAAAGACGTATTCTAGCCCTAATGCATTTGTAAGTGCCAGCTCTGTTTCACTTAGATGAATTGAGCCATCATCATTCACCTACAAAAACTATAGCACATATGGTAATCCTCTCAAATGTTGTCCATCTTGAACATGCCAACTACAAAGGTATATAAAATAGGAACAAAATGGATTCTTTGGTGTGCTAAATGGGTGATTGTTGTCCAATCAGAGACAATAGCATAATAAAGACCTATTTAAATGCAACCTTTGAAATGATAGAAACTAATACAACCTTTTTAGCCCCACTTTTGTTTTCTTTAGTAGAAGTGTGTTGGGCTTTATGGAGCCTAGTTATGTTTGATTCGGTTGACGACCTGACCCGACTCGAAAAATGATGAATGGTTTTTAATGGGAGATTTTCTAAGGCTTAGTTCGTGGAGTGAAGGCTTGGGACGACAAGCCTAAGCCGTAGCGCTCATGGACAAGCCTCCTGGGGGTCTGAGGCCCTGGGAAAAAAATTTGGCCCGTTTTGTAGCCCATTGTGAATCCTGTGCGCAGGTTATAGAAAACGTAGTTTCGGTGATTAGGGTTTGGGTTGTTATAGTTTTTAAGAGAAAGAAAAACTGTATTGCCACACTTTGTATTTTTCCCTGATAATAGTGAAATCTCTGCAACTCCGTAGACATAGGCAAATTGTCAAACCACGTAAATATTGTCTTCTGAGTGTGATTATTTTCTTTAGCATGTGTTTTCTCTAATTTTTTGTTTCTCACAGGTTGGGAATTTCCTGTTAATTCCCTACAAAGTGCACTTTTGTGGATACAAAGAAACAATATTTTAATTTCTATTGGTAGAAAAATTTAAATGTGGAAAAACCAAAGTCAAACCTTAATGGGGAAAAAAAACCACCTTAAATTCTCCTAAATTTAGAGGTTTTAATCTAAATGACGTTGATAGAGTGACTGATTGATAAGAGAAAGCATAGCTGATAATTCAACGAAACTTTTATGTAATTATAAGTATTATAAGATCTTTTATAGCCTTAGCACCAAAAAACAGAATCACTTACACCTGCTAGGGGAATCCAAATTGGGATGTAGATGCCCAAGATTGACTGTTGCAATTTTTATTTTTTTCATTACTTGGTGTTTATTCCTAACATACCCTAGGTGCTGATTCCTAGGTTCTATCCCATTTTTTATTCTTCTTTTATTTCCCAAACAAAAGTTTTCTCCTTTAGAGTTTATTGTCTTGTGTCACAACGTCCCTTGAAAAGTTGGATATTCTAAGAATAGACAAACAAAATGCGATGGAAGGAGTAACTAATAGCCTTTGTCTTAGAAAAAAGATGGTATTTCCTTGCTCCAATTATTTGAAGTTCAAAGAAACCTCATTTATCATGAGATTGACAAAAAGTCCATCATAAAGCAAGGGAATTCCCATCCATAGGGTTTACAAAAATATGGAAATGCCAAACTTGGAAAAACTAGAGAAGTGTACATCTAATAATTATAGAAATATAACCTCTTTCATGGCCAATCATGGTTTTAAAAATCGGATTGGACCAGCCGGTCTAACCGTTTCAACGAACCAGGCACCAATCCATTCAGGAAAAAACTCAAAACTAGTTAACACCGACTAAACCGGTCAAAACCGGGTTAAACCAAGAAGCGAGAATTGGAGGCAAAAACAGTTTTACCCCCCAGTCGGTTTTTAAAACCATGCTGCGAATACTAGATAATATGAATTGAAGTCTGTTAGCTAGATGAAAATTCTCTTCCATAAACATATGTACAAAGGAAATTTTACATAAAAGACAAAATTGTGTTCTATCGTACCACTGATTGCACTTTTTCAAATGTGTACTGAACCATTGCATCACAAACTTTTCAAAAAATTCTGATTCTCTTCCAAATTCACTTGGGACAAGAGAAGTTTTACATAAAAGACAAAAAAATTGTGTTCTATTGTACCAGTGATTGCATTTTTTTTCAAATCTGTGTACTGATCCATTGCATCATATACTATAATAAACCACACTCTTCTTTCTCACTTGCCTTAGGCTTATCCCAATGGTTCTTGTTTCAAGTCCCTAGATAGAAGGTCACAGCTTTGTGGCTCAATTGGCAAATCCTTTTCCCAACTTGTTTTCGTAGTGTGGCATGTCTTTGCTCACATATGGTTAAGATTCTTTTTCTTCTCTGTCATATGGACAATTTTTTATTCAAAATCTCAAAACCTGATTTAACACAAGACATTTGGATGCATTAGTACAAAGTTTAATGTTTCCTTTTTGGTAAAAGACCTGTTTTAACATTTTGATATATAATGGAAGTACATACACCATTATATGATTGGAGCAAAGCTTAAAACCATATTCTTGTTCTCAATTTTTGAAAATGACTTCCAGTTCCTAGATTTACCATCAATGTCTATCCCAATTGTATTTGGGTATTCATTATTTTAATTTTATTGATTAAGTAGGAGTTACACACAATCCAATGAAGAGATGGATGTGCTACATTAATCTGCTGCAAAATTTTATCACCTAAAATACTTCTATGAACAATACCTAAAAGTATTCTCACCTCATTGTTTCAGGATGTCTTACCCATATCGTTATGAATTGTATAAGAGGGTAGATGAACCATCTGGAAAGGAGAAGTATGTGATCTTGTCTATATTTACTGAAAGGCCAACCACTGATGAAATTAATGATGCCTTCGGCCTTCCAAGGAAAACCAAGGTAACTCACATTTGATTGTTATATATTAGTATTTTATGGATAATTTCTGTTACTTTTTGTTCTTGTTGCTGTTCACTTTCAAAAACCAGTGTCATGATTAAACCTTTCATTTCAATAACAAATGCAGAAATGAAGCTAAGAATACCTCAGGAACTTGGTAAGAAACATCACATCTTCTTACTTATTTCTGGTTGTTAGTATCTCCTAATTTTTTAAATGATTTATCCTCTGTTCTTTTGTAGGGGCTTCTTGAGTGGTATATATTATTTCCGTCACATGCAAATGTCTACTTGTTTGTTCTTGTATTTGAAAATTTGCTGTCATTTTGGACCATGCACTATCTTCACTTCAAGACCAAAATGATAGAAAATTTTAAAAAATAGGCTCGATCATTGCTCTTAAATGTCTCAGGGCCAAAAAAAAAAAATATATATATATATAGAAAAACCTCTCATACGTCAGGCGCATGAAACCTGCCTCACACAGGTAGGTGGGCCTCACACAGGTAGGTGGGCCCCACACGTATCTCATGCGCCAAGTGCATGAGACCAACCTTTCATAGGCAAGTCTTATGCTCCTAATGCATGAGAGATTTTTCCACATATATATAGCTAAAACTGAGAGAAATTTCATTTAGATCCCAAATTAGATTTCAATTGTGGGTCAATTTTGTGCCATGTATCCACTAAGGTTTTTTAATCACTGCCAAGAGAGTTAATGAGTGCATGGGTTACACGCTAATTCTTATAAAATAATGAATAGAAATAAAAACAATGTAAGATTTATGCTATATAGACTAAACAAATGTATACGATGCTTTGTACATATATTTTTAGTCTACAATGTAATATTTACATTAATTGTATAACATAAACCTATAATTTCCCAATTCACAATATTTCAGCCTACTATCTTGTACATAGGCCAACCACAATCTACAATTATAATTTTAAAATTTTTGTTACATCTCTCAGATAAGAAATGATAAAATTAGACTGTTATAATCTGCCAAACAGGGGTGTTTTGCTATTGAAGTGTTATGTGTACAGGATAAACTAAAAGATGTAATGATGATAATAACATGGCAATGGTGACAATGATTGGATCAAACATTTTGAACGAATATGCTGTATATAGAAAATTTTCAAACAACAACAAAAATCCTACTAAAGACGATAGTGATTAGATGTGATGGTGATGATGATGATTCCAATCCCAGCAACTATAGACAATAGTGAATGATAATAGCCTATCGGGTAAAATTTAGATACAGTTCTTTAGGTATAGTTACTTAGGTTCCCTCTTAATTTTTTGACATCTGTTACTTAGCAAACAAACTTTAAAAAACCCATCTCTTTTTGTTTTCTTTCGTTAATTTTTTTTTCCCCGACCTGTGACTGCAAGAAAGCACAAAGCAGAAGCTTTCTTCAGTTTAAATCTAAGAACTTTGAACTTTGATCATACCAAGCTTCTTCATCTTCTTCAGAGGAATGGAAATCCTGACCGTTAGACAATTCAAAAAGCAAGTCCTCATAGGAGACAGCGAAATATAGTCCACCACCACCGCCGCCACCACCGAAGACCTCGGAGTAGTCGAAGCCGGAGCTCCGAACATCGAAGAAGACCTCAGAGCCTTCCTCGTCGACTGCCGGGAGATCCAAGACTGGAATTGAAGTGCGCATGAGGCGTGGAAGCTCTCAAATATCTCGCTGTAGTCCGCGGCGGTGGCAAAAGTGTAGCAGCCACTCCGAACCTTGAAAAAAAAAATTAACGGAAGAAAACAAAAAGAGATGGGTCTTTTAACATCCGTTTTTTAAGTCGCAGGTGTCAAAAAATTAAGCCAGGAACCTAAGTAACTATACATAAAGAATTATGCCTAAGTTTTGTCCAGTCTAAAAATGATGCTTTTTTGTTTTTTTTTTTCAACAATAAAGCCAATACTAACTTCTTAACAAAAAAAAAAAAAAAAAAAAAAACCTAATATTGCCTAGAGTCACATGCACTTTGTCATAACTATCTTATATGACAGGTTGTGAGTGGTAAAAAAAATATTGGGTCCATGTGATAATAATAAATAGTTAGTTACAGTCTGTCATGTAAGACAGTTGTGGCAAAGTATCTATATTACTAACATTATTGTAACTAGTTTTATTATGATTTTCTGGTTCATATTTTTCTTTTTGATCCTAATTATTTGCTTATTCATTCAATATGAGTTTACAAACGTCTTACTTATTAGATTTTACATTAATTGGTAATGATTTCATTGGTTGTCTGATATGGATTAACTATCATTCTAATATATTTTGAATATAATACGATATTTTCAATTTAAAAATATAATATATGCTTTATATGGATAGCATAATACAAGCTTGATAACACAATTATTATAAGATTCCCAAAAAAGAAAATACACACAAATATAAGGAAATATACATTCCATAAGATTCTCCTAGTTCATTATTATTTTGAAAAACACATGGGGTGCTTATTTAAATATATTTATCATGATAACTTCCCAGGCTTGAAACACATATGTTTCCATCATGATCAACTGCTTATATATCCCCAAATTTTATCATGAGAGGCCATGCATTGTCAACTTCAACTGACTCTGCAAATACAAAAGTAACCATATATAAATTATTATGTTCTTTTTCTCGCAAATTATGCATGCCTTAAGCAGAAGAAATATAAAGTTTGGTCATTTGGACTTACTGATCAACGTTAACATAGACTGATCCAGCATTAATGTTAGTAGCTATTGTGAGGAAAGCGAGTGGAGAGAGATTAATAATTGTTGCAGCACCTGGATTATAATCGACGATTTTAACAGTGACGGCCCCACCTGTGCAAGGTTGTGGCACACCACCGTTTGTAGCCCCAGTGCATATGACACTATATTGTCGCCCGCATGCTGCCCCATTGTCCCATAATTCATCACCTACTCCAGCTACATAGCTACCTTCGTCTGTATCTCCAAAGCATGCAGAGGCTGCCAATGAATAATAAAATATTATTAAAGCAAATGTTAGAATTTTTATAATTTAAATTCTATAATATATATTTAACCAAAGTGTTAAGTTAATAGAGAGTTTCTCAATTGATTTATTTATTACTTCATGGAAAGCAAACTCGTTGCAATCACTCTAATGTTGTAAGAATTGACCCAACTAAAACAAGTGAATTAATTTCAATTAAAATTCCAAAAAACAATAAACTTAGAAATTTTGTGCAACAGTTATATCTATGTTCTTGAAGCTTGTGGGAACATGGATCAAAAATCATTTGGGTAAAACTTATTATACACTAGTATGTATACACACAAATATGTAATAAAAACTATCCCAACTCATTGTATCAACCATTTCATTAATGCTACCATCAGTCTCTCCTTAGACTTTTAATATTTTCTTCATCAACCTGAATGAAATTCTATTGTTTGGGGGGAAAAAAATCATTTTGAACTGTAACATTCTATGAGATGTACCAATTAACTAAAATTGTTGCATATAAATATACTCACGGATATAAGGACTGTAGAAAGTGGCAGTCCCATAAAAAGTACTTTCAACTGAGACGAGACATATGGCTATGGTCACCATTAACAAATAACGAATAATTACACTCATATTTCTTTTTAGAAAAAAAACCTTACACCGATATTATAACACTTCTACTTTGTGATTTTAGAAGTAAAGTTTCCTCTAATTTATAGCGGCACCTTCAATTGTTATAAGCATTTTTTTATAGACTTGGAATGATTCAAATTTTCATTATTACTAGCAATAGGCCCACACAATGCATGGATAATGTTGTAAGCTGCTATATGAGAATATTATATAGAATATTCAAAATAGTTTAAAGTAATAACATAAAGTCGAATTGTTTTTGTTTAATTAATTATATATTACAAAATTAAGGGGATGAAGAATTTACGCTATAGAGTAAATGTCATATAAATTAGAAATTAGTTATTATGTGGTGTAACTAATAAGTTGATTGTTTGATTAATCACAAATTTTTGTTTCTTTAATGCATTGGAGTTAGTATAAATTTTTTGTAATATCATGTTAATGTTTAGCTGGCTTATTGAAATATCATAGAAAATTTATAATGTCACATTTATGTTATTGAAATATGATAGTGGTAGGTTAAATACTTAGTGAAAATAGTAATATCTTACTGATAGAATTTTATTATGATCCAAAATATGTAAAGAAGGTGAGGTGGAAAGACAAATGAAAACTTACTCTAACAAAGCACCACATAGAACTACATAATCTCCCACATGAGGTTTTCGCTTTTTTATGTAAATATTTTTATTATAAAAAACATGTAAAATACTTTATGTGTGTGTATGTTTACTCCATTAAAACAATATTCAGTGAACTAAACATAAATGCAAACTTTGATTAGGTGGATGCCTAAATGAGAGTCTCAAGGAATGTATCCCTTGGCAGAATCTTATGCTCTCCCACATGAGTTTGCTAAGAGAGACATTAACTATCTCACAATCACTTGCATTAAGAGAGGAACGCCATTTTGCCGTAAGAAAAATCTTAATCAACTGGTCACATTGTTCAAGAAGTATTAAACTCATACATGATCAAATCAGTGACCACTAACTGGCTTAATCATCCATGATCAAATTAGTGGTCATCAAACAAATTCAACAACTGGTTTTCAGGTGTGACAGTGCTTTTGATTTTGTGTCTTGTGATATTAAGATGAGTCCCATTCCACATACACTTAATGCTTTAAATGGTAGTGGAAAATTAAGGCAGCTGGGCCAAAACTCAAAAAGTCTCAAAACCCATTATTATGGATCATATGTGTGTCACAATTGAAGAACATATATATGTACCACATACCAATATGGCATCAAGTAACCCACGTCTCTCAATTTTAAACCCAAACAAACAATTTGATTATGAGGTATGTCATTGGGAGTCCTTGTGCACTCATTAAGGGGTTAAAAACAAACTCCATCTGCATTAAGAAGAAACAAAAGCTAATAAACAAATATTCATTGAAACTGAAAATGGCTCAAATCCCGTAAAAATCCAATCGATTTCATTATAAAATTTAATCTTAACAAATGCATTAGGACACTCGTTAACCGGACCCATAATTATATTTATAAACCGAGCACCTTAATAGTGATCAGGTACTATTTAACCGGTGGGGGAGGAATCATGACAAGAATTTCAACTAAACAAGAATGGTTAATGATCAATCTTTCCGGATGTAGGACTTGCAGGGAAAAACACATACTTGTTTTAACCAAAAAATCTACTAAACACATACTAGTTTTAACCAGATCGCTTCTTTTATTTTTCTCTCTTTTTTCATCTTGGGTTTGGGCACTAGCCTATCTTTGTTTTGGTATTATCTTATTAAAATCAACGTCATAGCAAAAAAGCCATTCCTTCTTGCAGCCTTTTCGCAAGCCTCATACTCATTCTAATCTAATGCAGACAAAATTAGGATGTGAACTGAGAATCAGAATCACGTATGAAACAAACACATGTGCCTAATCATTATAAACCCTGCACAGTGCACACCAAGTTGACGTTACAACTTCAAAGTGAAGACCATCTTTTTTGTTTGTCTGATAGGTACAACTCAGGCAAAGCAAAACTTTTTGGGACCTCTCTCTCTCTCTCAATAGACACAGACTTAAGTTTAAGCAAATACAACATAGATATAGTTAAGTTTCAACAGTAAGATAATATCGCTTATTAATTTGCTATTGGATATGGAAGTTAGTTTCAAGTTGTAACATACTGTCTTGCGAGGCTTGTGCACGGCATTTGAGCTCAAACTAAATAGCGTATCTTTTCATACACTTTTTAACCCCTTTTTTTCGGTTTTGCCATATTTGTTTTGTTAATTTTTGCTATATGTGAAAACTTTTTTTTTTTTTTAAATAAGTTTTTTTTTTTTTTTTCACACACTATAGGATACTCATTGAACCATTCCCGCCATAATGTATGTGTGAGTGAACCGAATAAGTTAACATCCTATCATTTACTATAAAAAGAAGTTAGGTCCTATAATATGTGGTTGCCCCAAGTGGTTTTTTTCATTTTAATTATTAAGATAGTTTGCTGTAAATGAAATCTATTACCAATAGTTTACTCGATATAAAACTCAATTATCAAAATTCTAAGAAATTTAAAATTCTACTTCAATTGAAAATCTATTACCAAAAGTTTCAAGCAATTTAAAATAAAATTAATATTTATTTTAATTTTAATCATAATAAAATTTACATACCATACTTGCACAAAATGACTTAATATATTACACATTGGCTGTTTCTTTTCTATATATATATATATATATATATATACAAAATAGAAATTCTATTCTAGCATAATTTAAGCATATATGTGTGTGTGAAACTTCTTTTTGGAGACTTGAATCCCGGCCCTTACTCCCCACGCCTCACAAGCACTAACTGTTAATATGTTTCAATTTATTTCCATATAATTTTTAATTAAGTCATGCATTGAATGTGCATGATACTTGAACCAATCCTGACATAATGCATGCATGGGTGAGATTTTGAAGACTTGAACCCTCACCCTTGCTTCCCATGCCCCACAAGCACTATCTATTAATATGTTTCAATTTATTTCCATATAATTTTGAATTGAGTCATGCATTGAATGGGCATGATACTTGAACCAATGATGCATGCATGGGTGAGCCTAACAAATCAATATCATATAAGCTTTTATTATCAAATGCCCTAAAGACAATGGTTAATATCAAATAACACTTTATTAAATAATGTGTTTATACATTCAAAAATAAATAAAATTAAACCGTATGAATATATCCAAAAAACACACACAACCAAATGAATTTGTGTAGTGAGTCAATGAATCATTAACAATGATATTTTCTTCTTTACCTCTCTCCTAAGGACACACATTACTAGTACCCCAACCAATCACTATCTAAGAGTGCAAGTTAACAATACTTTTGTGTTATAATTTTCAAAATAAACTAATGATGTACACGCGGATCGTGCCGAATATCCGCTAGTATTAAGAGAAAAGAGACACAAACGACCTACATCAAATAATTTGTTCACACGCAACTTACCAATTGACTGCTACAAAATAAACCCCTACTTTTTCTTTATAAAAAAACAAATATAACAACTAATTATTAAAGTATTTAATATTCCTTAACGTGTTATCTAACTTAAATAATTAATATTTATTCTAACATTTAAACCTTAAATAATTACTAGCAAAACATGCTTTAAGAATTGCTGATTTTATAACCTTTTTTTTTTTTTGATAGACTGATTTTATAACTTAGATTGAATATGTGTTATCTCATGATGTATTATCCTTTTCTTTATATTAATGCAGTTAACTTATTTTCTATGAATAATTAAAAAACACACAAAAAAAAAAAAAACCATTAAAAATTAACAAGGCTTTGGAGGGGGGGGGGGGGGAGAGAGGAAATTTTCTATTACAAAAAACACAAAAAACAAACCTTTAACAAATACTTATACTCCTTTATTTAAAAAATATACATATTAACAATTAATAGTTAAACATATAGTAATACTTTCCAATTAATAGTTAAACATGTAGTAATACTTTCCATAAACATTATTTTATGATGACACTCCCAAATCCCAATCTCATTAATTGTTGACCTTTCTCTTTGTCCACCACCGATCCTTGAACCCCGGATCAAGATTTTCAGACCCGGACTATTCATTGAACCGTAAAAGGAAGAGGTTCAAGGTTTTCAAGGTCAAACCGGGGTCGAACCGTGATGACGTCATAATTAATTTAATAATTAATTAAAGCCTAAATATATTTTTTAAATTTATAAAACTATCAAAATTGACAATATATCTGTATATGTGAGGGAAATTTAATGATTTTCAAGCATATATTTAATAATTAAATAAGAAAGTTAATAAAATAAAATAATAACCATGAAAACATTAAAATTTATGATTAATTTTTGAAGTAAAATTGAATATCTTTGAAGGATTTTAATTATAATTTTTTTTATTCCTTATAAGAGATGGATAATTTAATTAAGTAGAATAAAATTGTGTTAAGTTGTTTTTTTTTTTTTTTTTTAAATTGCTAAGAGGTTGAACCGCACGGTTCTCACCAGTTCTTACGGTCCAACCTCAGTTTTAGAAGTTCACGGAATTAACAAAAAATTTGGTTTTTTAAGCTTAAAAAACCGATTTTCATCCTGGTTTTCACGGTCCGACCTCCTGGTCCGGTCCGGTTCTGAAAACACTGCCCCGGATCTCTAGGCTAGCATGGGTGGGTCAATCACTTAATCCATATTAACCATTGACCTGTTGCATACACCAATAATCCAATCCAAATAGTTCGAAACCCACACACTTATAAGTTATAAGACTTTGTTGTCTGAGTAGGATTAGGATAATGTCATTG
Source organism: Quercus robur (assembly GCF_932294415.1). Taxonomy (NCBI): domain Eukaryota; kingdom Viridiplantae; phylum Streptophyta; class Magnoliopsida; order Fagales; family Fagaceae; genus Quercus; species Quercus robur. The sequence goes on from NC_065535.1 coordinate 86,053,359, forward strand.
ACTTATTCATCCCTCCCCCAAAAGAAAGGCTAAATCCTAGTAGTAAATAAAAATAATCACATGTGACTCATGATAAATCCTAAATTCAGCTAGAAAATATAAATAATCACATCACTTTACTTAGCAAAAAAAAAAAACACATTTGGGAAAAACAGAATTGTGTCAAATTTTATTCATTACCTTCTCATAAAGATTCTCAAAAAAAAAAAAAAAAAAAAAACTATCTTCTCAAAAAATATAAAAATAAATTCATTCATTATCTCCGTTTTTACCTCAACTAATTATCTTCTCCCAAAAAAAAAAAAAAAAACATCTAATTTAAATGACAAACGTATGGTGTTAAATGAGGAGACAGAGCCAACTTTTTTAGCTAGAGATAGAGCCAACTATTGGACTATTATGTGCCATTAATTATATAAGCCAGTAACACATAAAACTCCACAACTTTTACCATAACTATTTTTCGTGACAGACTATGATTAATTATATGTCATTTTTATATAGACCTACTACTCTCTTTTTTACCATTCATGGTCTGCCATATGGATAGTTATGACCTAAAATTATGGTATATTGCATGGTCTTAAAATTATTGCATGGTCTTAAAATTTTTGCTAATTATATAACCCTCATGGTAATTGGTGGCAATGGGATGTGGCATTTCGGAATTTCCAGAAGGCTCACTTTTTGAAAAACTCAGTAAACAAAAAAAAACAAAAACAAAAACAAAACAAAACAAAGCAAAGTTGTGTGTCATTTTCCATATTTGTCATAGTTTCCACTTTCCACAAGTTGAAAGTTATTGCAAAATAAAAGATGAAAGTGAAATCCATGTAAATCTAAGTAAAAATACTATGGAAAGGGAAATCCATCTGTATATTGGATGCTTACTGTTTGTTTTATCCTGCAAGGGTACAAAATTATTCGCATAATAGAGATTAGTGAATATTCTCGATTTAAGAAAGTGAAATCCTTTTTATTTTAATTACACCTTTTTTTTTAATCAAGCAATTATTATTGCAACACAACACATAAAAAAAAAAAAAAATAATAATAATAATAAAATAAATAAATAAAAACCAAAACAAACATCCAGGCGGCGTGAAATACAACAGAAGTACACGCCCAGAGAGCACCAAAGCAAAGAGAAATAGGCTTAGATTGAGAGTATATTTAATTACTTTTTCTTACCAAATTTCCATTTTACTATAATAAATCTCATTTTTCCTTCTTACACAAAGAAGAGGATCCAACTTGTATATAATAATAATAATAATAATAATAATAATAATAATAATAAATTAAATGAAAGAAGGTGAATTACACCCAGCCACCCAATTCAGATTTTTTTTTTTTAAACTGAAAGTACGACCTTTTCGCAATTTAAAAAACTTATGATGAATTAAATAGAAGAAGGTGAATTATACAAACCTCCCTTGAAATTTGAGATAGTGACACTTCATCCACCTTGAGGAAAATGACACCCCTCCCTTGAAGTTTGAGAGAATCAATAAATTATTTTTTTTCCTTAATGGGTCCTATGGGAGGGAGGGATCCGAACCAAGAAATGAGGTCCATAGGTCCAGTCCTAGGAAAGGCAAAGGCCCATTCAATCACCAATCAAAGCCTGACATATAGGTAGAGTCCGAGGAAGTCAGACTTGAAGATAACGCTAATTCAGGCAAAATGTGCGAATAGAGATCCGATGATGGGACGTGGACGGACCATTTGTCCGAGGATCCTGAGGAGCCGTGGCACCTCGAGATGTGCCAGCTGTCCACCTACACCAAAAAGTAAAGCACTATGGAAGACAACAGAGTAGGAAAATATCTAGGAAGGTGGCGATCACCTCCACATTCAATACTCTACACCAATTGAGCTGGCCGCATTTATAAGGAAAAGACACATGAACTGTGACTCCACAGCTCACAATTCTCTCTACCACCTCTAGAAGGGTCCTTAAGGGACAAGCATCCAAATTATTCTCCTGAGACGTACAGATAGAGGGCTGAGATGTAATGGAAAGAACTATATAAGGAAAGGAACCCCTCTATAAAAGAGGATGAACATTTTACAAACTGAGAGAGAGAGAGAGAGAGAGAGAGAGAGAGAGAGAGAGAGAGAGAGAGAGAGAGAGAGAACTAAAGATCCTATTGTAAAAGAATCAACTTTGACTGTTAATGAACAACCCTTCCTCGGACCTGCCCGAGGAAGAATGTATACTGAATCTATGCCTCTATCATTCATGTTAATTGCATTAGTCCTATTATCCTCAAGCTTGTAATTTACTTAGCATTGCAATTGTACTCAAAAAGCCCACTCTCTTACAAATTTATTGTATTAGGTTTAAAGTACTAGGTTCCACTATTCTAAGTGGGTTTGGGCTATCTTTTAAGTCCTTACAAGTCCGTTTGGATAAGCTGTTTTAAAATGTGCATTTTTAAAAAACAGCATTTTTAAAATGTGTGTTTTGAAAATAGTTTTAAAACCACTGATAAACGTGTGTTTTTAAAACATCTATTTGCAATTTCTTGACTTCCAAAAATGTGCTAAGCACAATTGCTTTCCGGACCAAATAGACCTAATTTGTTCTCTCTAAAAATTAAACAATTGCTATCTGGTCCAATTAGGTCTACTTCAGTCCATTTTGGACAAATTGGGACTTAAATTGATTCTTTTATAGGTTGCCTTTTCAAGTTTAGCTCCCAAAAAAAAAAATCTTAATTTTTGGGTTGAAAAGTATGAGATTTTATTATATCTAGGCTAAACTCTTTAGTTTTGAATTAAAAAATACAAACAAAATAAACATTAGAAATTAGAAATATGAGCCCTAAAAATGCAATAAAAATGACAAATATTCAAAAGTATTATTTGGTCCACGTCGGTCTCATTCAATCCACTTTGGTCCATTCTGCCCATTATGGTTCTATTCGGTACACATTGGTCCTATTCGGTCCTATTTGTTCCTACTTGGTCCACATTGGTCCACTCTATTCTATTCAGTTCACTTTAGTCCTATTTGGTCCTTCTTGTTCCCATTCGATCCTTTTTTGTCCATTCAATCAACTTTATTCCATTTGGTCCATTTGTGTTCACTTTAGTCCATTTAGACCACTTCAATTCATTTTGGTCCATTTTTGTACACTTGCATACAGAGAAAAGACATGTTTAGGTTGAGGGTACCTATTCTAAATCCAAATATTATTATTATTATTATTATTATTATTGTTATTATTATTATTATTAGATATCCTAAACTCGTAATAACTAAAATTTTAACTATAAAATTTATTATTGCTACACTTTTGTTGAGTCACAATAACATAACATTTCAGTCTACTTCGGTCCGAATAAATTTAAGTGAAAGTCCTTTTAAACATTAAGGCTATGAATATACAAATCTAATATTTATGGCAAATACTCATTTATTTTAACATCATTACTTTTAAATGAATTGCATGAGGTTGATTATACATTCAAGCAAAAAATAATAAAATAAATAAACAAATGTGTTTTGTGTGTGTGTAACTAGACTGAATTGACCGTATGGACCAAATTGGACCGAATAGATCGAAGTGAACTGAATGGACTGGATTGGACGGAACAGGACTGTATTGACCAAAGTAGACCGAATTGGACTGAATGGACCGAAATAGACCGAATAGACCGAATTGGACTGAATGGACCGAAATAGACCGAATAGACCTAACTGGACCGAATTGGCCAAGTCGACCATATGACCAAATAGACCTAACTGGACCGAATAGACCTAGGTGGACCGAAATGGACGGAATAGACCTAAGTGGACCGCATGGACCGAATTGGACCAAATCAACCTAAGTGGACCGTATAGACCAAATTGGATGGAATAGACCTAATTAGACCGAATTGGTCAAATTGGACCGAATAGACCTAGGTGAACCGTATGGACCGAATAGATCGAAGTGGACAGAATGGACCAAACAGGATCGAATTGACCAAAGTAGAGCAAAAGGACCAAATTAACCAAAGTAGACCGAATAGAGCTAACTGGACCGAATTGGCCAAGTGGACCATATGGACCAAATCGGACAGAATAGACCTAACTGAACTAAATTGGCCAAATTGTACTGAATAGACCTAGGTTGACCGAATGGACCATGTTGGATCGAATAGACCTAAATGGATGGAATGGACCAAATTGACCTAAGTGGACTGTATGGATCAAATTGGACCTAATAGATCTAATTGGACCGAATAGACCTAGGTTGACCATATGGACCAAATTGGACCGAATAGAACCAAATTGATCAAAGTAGACTGAATGGGATTGAATGGACCGAATTGGACTGAATTGACCGAAGTAGACCGAATGGACTTTTTTTTTTTTTTGAGAATCAGACCTAATTGAATTGAAGTGGCCTGAAGTAGACCGAATTGGACCAAAATTGACCAAAGTGACCTGAAGTAAACCAAATCGGACTGAATTGATGAAGTGGACCGAATGCCGATCTGTTATTAGCACAGCCAAGATTGTGTTTTGATATAAATTCAAATTCTTACTTCCAAAATAATCAAGTATTAACTCAAACCAAAATCAAACCAAAACTATAAGAGAGAAAAATATGCTACTTGTAATGGGAAACTAAAAAATACAACACCAAAATGTATAAACCCAATATAAAGTTTTTAAAAATCACAATGATTCATCAATATAAAGAAGAGTTGTAAGAAAGAATTAAAAAAAAAATGAAGAGAGAGAGAGAGAGAGACAGAGAGTAACCACGTTTCAAGAGAGAATGTGAGAGAATAATAAAAAATTTATAGAAAATAATATGAGAAGAAAAAAAGTGAAAAGTAAAAAATATTGTAATAAACACCAAATTATCCAAGTCATGTTATGTTATGTAATAAAATAGCATTATGTTCTCATATGCTATCTTTATATATAATGCAATATGATAATATCTATGAAATCAAATGGAAGAAAAAAGATAACAACTTAAAAACATAAAGTAGAGTTTCAAATAATACAAAAACTTATCAACTTAAAGTAGAGATGAAAGAAAAATCTTTAAAAAAAATCCACCAAAAAATAAAAATTTGAGAGAGAGAAATAACCTTATGTGTGTGGGAAAATTATGTATAGAATGAAATTGAGAATTGTAAATTTATAGTAAGAGGGGGATAAGAAAAGCCAAAAATAAAGGAAGATAGAGGGATTGAGGAAAAGTGATATTAAGATATATGGTAGTGGGGAGATGAAAAGATAAAAGGGATGAGAAAAGTTGGTAAAAGTATAACATTAAGTTGGAAAATTAATAAGAGAGAGAAAAAAAAGTTGAAAAAAGAAGAAGAAGAAGAGAGAACGTTGGAAATGAGTGGATAATGTGGTGGCTCAATAGGAGCATAGCAACAATAAATGCTGCACTTTAACTTTTAGATATATATATAGATATACATTTGCCTTTGTTCGTTCTAATAGATGAATAAAAATCAAGCAGACATATATGTAACATATACACTTAAAAGAAAAGTTAGTTTTTGACTTTTTGTGTGTAGAAAGGCACTGAAATCACCAAATTTTAAATGCATTAGTTTTGTTGCTTATCCTTTCTTAAGGGTTCATTTGCCATTGATGTTAGCTAGATGTTTAAAAAAAAATCTATTTAAACAGTAGCTAGATGCATGAGTGCATGGATACAGTGGCAGTGCATATGAAGTGGAATACTCTACAAATTTTTTCCTTTCTTTTGGATAATTAATCTCTTACAAACCTTATACAAGCAGGCATCATACAAAAGATCTGCTATCAATTTTGTTCCTCATTGAAAATTTCTGTAACAAACACACATTGATGCTAAAGCAAGATCTTAACTGTGGATTGTTTTGTATATAGCAAAGAAATTGAAGGACAAAGAAGACTAATAGAAAGTGTGAGAAAATGAGTGAGAAAATGAGAGAGAAAGAGGAAAAGAAGAATTGAGAAACTGAGAGTAATTCTTGCTTAATTATCAACAGAAGTGTACGTCAGTATTTATGGTACAAACCCACATTATATGGATCTAATCCGTGATTTTTGGAGAGAGAGAATTCAGTTACAAACTGGAATGCACGGACACAGCTCCAAAGGAGCCGCACCCGCGTCTGACTCGGCGGGACGCGGCGACGCGGGAGGGACACTGCTGACCACGCGTCCGTTCCGTGTCGAGCCGCGTCCTGCCACGTGGATTCCCCGACTCGGGCCGTATCAGCCAAATATCGGTGTGTTTCGGCTGGAAAAAGGAAATCGGCCAGTAAGAAGAAAAAAAAAATTTAACCAAAAATATTGGTGGATTTGATACGCCGTCTTCACCGGCTTAACCCCTTTCTTCTTCTTCTTCTTGTTTTTTGCTTCTTCGTCTTCTTCTTCCTTTTTTTCGCAGCATTGTCGTTTTGTTCTGTTGCCGATTCAGGCCGAAATTTAAAGACTTATCCATGCCGTATCAATCTGTAACTCATTGTTCTTCGTCTTCTTCTTCTTTGCTTCTTCGTCTTCTTCTTCACCAACCTTAATCCTTTTCTTCTTCTTTTTCTTCTTCTTCTTCTTCTTTGCTTCGTAACTCACTGTTCTGTTTCTTTTTTTCTTTTCTTTTTTGAAGAGCTCTGTTTCTTATGATTGTCCCAGGAGATAAAAAAGCTTTATTTTTTCTTTGTGGCTCTCACACCTCTCTGATCAAACACATGAGAGCCACATCTACCCTTTTTTTTTCTTTTTTCTTTTTTCTTTTTTTTTTCTTTTTTAATAGGAAACTACACCTATTTTAATACTTACTACATATATCATTTATTTTATTTTTGAGCTAAGTCACATCTTTTTATTTATTTATTTATGAGAAGCTTCATCTATTTTAATACCTTTGCCAATAATTCAAGTGTCAAAAACTTTATTATTATTATTATTATTATTATTATTATTATTATTATTATATAAAAAAGTATGCTTAGTAATATATTAAAAATATAAATAAAAATATTTTTAATAATTTTTTAATCGCTGAGTCCCGCCGCACCCGCACCCAAGTCCCGAAACGCACCCGTGCTTCATAGGTTACAAATGAATTTCGCGCCTAAAAGAAACTCCAACCTGTGCTAACAGAAAGGACATCGTTTGATGACTTAAAACTATGCACGTAATACAAATGAAATGGTGCGTTCTAATAAATACATTTTAATGAAAACGGCGCGTTTTGCTATTCATTCAACAACAACGGTAACTCCCAAATCCTGGATTTTTTTAAAAAATAACTAAATCTTTCAAACAATTTTATTAGTTGGGCAACTTTCCAAACTATTTGCATTTCTAACAAATCGAGTCTAATAGACTCGATTTTGCCCTTTGAAAATACACTTGGAAATCGAGTGTGAGACACTCGAGTTTGAAAATCGAGTGTCTCACACTCGATTTCCAAGTGTATTTTCAAAGGGCAAAATCGAGTCTATTAGACTCGATTTGTTAGAAATGCAAATAGTTTGGAAAGTTGCTCAACTAATAAAATTGTTTCGGATTTATAGTTATTTTTTTAAAAAATCCCCCAAATCCTTGTCTTCAACCTCCAGCTCTGTGATCAAACCCTAAATCAGAATCATTGGAATGTTTATGCTTTGCTCTGGAGCTTGCTCTAGACCGCTGATCACTATTATCATCAACAATGTATGACTTAAATTATACACACACAGTAAATTGGAGAATATATAGATGAAATTGTGAACTCGGAATTTCTTGGCTTGAACTCCATGACTAGCAGGCTCTATCTATTTTCTTTGTTAGATTTAAAATTCCATAAAACTTGTCGGCTGTAATTTTATAGAGGAAATCAGATCGAACTATCAGATCTGTTGGATTGATTGTATTTAGATCAGGTATTCAGGTTACATGTGTAAAATTTACACCAATGTACAGTCTTTTCTGGCATACTGTTATATATGCTTTTGCTGCTATCCTCCAACCACCAATTTCGAAGAATTTTTTTGCAGATACTTATTTATCTGTGTGACTAATATGATATATATATGGATTTCCTCAAATTCAGGATTTACCTGCTTCCAGTGGTATCATGCAAGTTTCGATTCTGCAATTTGACATTTTTACCTAAATATAAACCCATCAATTTATACCTTTTCCATTTCTCTTATAGACAATGGGTCGTGACAAGCGATTAGAATATGCTGGGTCATTCCAAAATGGCTATTTCTTTCGGCTTCTCTATTATGCAGGAACCCAGTATCCAATACACAAAGGGAGCAAACTTAGACACACACACAGAGACCCACACATGCACTCAATCAAATTTTAGATGTTTAGCAAATTTTATTTGCTAAAGAAAAATGCATTGTGCTCTTATAAGAATTCCAATCAGCAATTATTAAGTTCCAATCATCTTACCCTTGGAAAAAAAAAATCCGGTTATAATTGTATATCTGGTTTAAAAAAAAAAGGGAAATGCTGCTAAAAGCTCAAATTACATGTTCATTTATGACCTTGCCAGTACATTCATCAGAGAGTGCCGGGGCATGAGAACTGACGAAACATTGTAAAGGTGCATTTTGCAAAATTTCTTTCAGATGTATGTTGTTATCTTGAAAATGTGTTTCAATCTGGAGGTCAATGGCAAGATTATTTTTGTTACTTGGTATACTTCTGATACCTTTAGTGGTAATATGGTGATTAAGATAAGAGTATAAAGAAAGCTATTTGCAAACCTTTTTGTCACATGCTTCACTCTTTTCCTTTTTTTTTTCTTTTTTTTCTTCTTTTTTTGGGGGGGGGGGGGGGCTGAATCCATGTTTTACTTTAATAAAATAAAACTAGCCATCTCAATTTAGTTTACATTGGCATTGCTCGATCCCTTTTTTTTCTTCTTTTTTTTGGGGGGGGGGGGGGGGGGGGGGGGCTGAATCCATGTTTTACTTTAATAAAATAAAACTAGCCATCTCAATTTAGTTTACATTGGCATTGCTTGATCCCTTGTATAATTAAGGGAAAATTACATTTTTCTATCCCTTCATTAGGCCATGTTTTTAATTTGGTTCTCAAGTTTTTATATATTCATTTTTTGTTCTTATACTTTAAAATTTGCAGTCATTTTGGTCCTGTAGTATCTTCACTTGAAGACCAAAATGATAGCAAATTAAAAATAGGAGCAAAAATGAACTTACAAAAATTTGAGGACCAAATTGATAATATCCCCAAAATGTAGGGATGAAAAAATTAATTTCCCTTATGATAAATGTGGGCTGCTTAATGGTCCACTGAAATTGGCCCAGTCACAATGAGGTTCGATCATTGCTTTTAAAGGCCTCAAGACCAATTCTCATAAAATAATGAATAGAAATAAGAAGGCCAACCACAGTTTACAACAAAAAGGAAAATCCTACTAAAGAGTGTCTTTAGAAGTGAGCTTTAAAGGATATGATAATGTCATGGTGATGATGATGATTCAAATTTTCCAATCCCAGCAACTATAGACGATAGTGAATAATAAAAATAATAATAGTCTAATGCGACGTGCAAATTGGAGTCAACTAGTGTCCCAGTCAAGAAAGGATCTTTCCCATTATTAAGTTTTATATATATATATATATATATATATATAGTATTTTGGGGACTAAATAATAGAAGAATTTTACCAGTTTCTGAGGTAGGCATCATGTTGCAATTTGCAAATGTCAATTTAGAAGTTTGAACAGCCGAACTGTCTTCCTAGCTAGAAGTCTTGATGCCAAATAATAAGATTATTAAATTTATGGTCTAATATCTATGGTTTTCTGCTTCACATATTTCTTTTCGATACTAATTATTTGCTTATTCGATTCATTCAATATGAGTTTACAAACATCTTACTTATTATATTTTACATTAATTGATAATGACTTCGTTGATTATCTGGTATAGACTAATTATGAGTCTAATATATTTTGAATATAATACAATATTTTCAATTCAAAAATATAATATAAGCTTTATATGGACAACATAATAGAAGCTTGATAACACAATTATTATAAGATTCCCAAAAAAGTAAATACACAAAAATATAAGGAAATATACATTCCATAAGATTCTCCTAATTTATTATTATTTTGAACAATACATGGAGTGCTTATTTAAATATATTTATCATGATAACTTCTCAGACTTGAAACATGGATGTTTCCATCTTGATCAACTACTTATATTATCTCCAACTTTTATTATGAGAGGCCATGCATTGTCAACTTCATCTGACTCTGCAAATACAAAAGTAAACATATATGAATTATTATGTTCTTATTCTCGCAAGTTATACATACCTAAAGCAAAAGGAGTATAAAGTTTGTTCATTTGGACATACCGAACAAGATTAACAGAGACTGATCCTGCATCAAGATTAGCTATTGTGGCGAAAGCGGGTAGAGAGATTAATAATTGTTGTAGCACCTGGATTATAATCGACGATTCTAACAACGATGGCTTCATTTGTGCAAGGTTGTGGCACACCCTGGTTTACAGGCCCAGTGCATACGACCTCATATATAATAGCCCGCATGCTGCCCCATTGTCCCATAATTCATCACCTCCCCCAGCTACGCAGTAACCTTCGTCTTGATTTCCAAAGCATGCAGAGGCTATCAATAGATAACAAAACACTATTAAAGCAAAGGTTAAGTTAATAGAGAGTTTCTCAATTGATTTCTTTGTTATTTCATGGGAAGCAAACTCATTGCTACCACTCTAATGTTATAATAATTGACCCAACTAAAACAAGTGAATTAATTTCAATTAAAATTCCAAAAAACAATAAACTAAGCAATTTCATGTAACGGTTATATCTATGTTCTTGAAGTTTGTGGTAACATGGATCGAAAAATCATTCAGATAAAACTTATTACACACTAGTGTGTATACACACAAGTATGTAATAAACACTACCCCAAATTATTGTATTGACCATTTCATCAATGCTACCATTGGCCTCTCCTTATACTTGTAATATTTTCTTCATCAACCTAAATGAAATTCAATTGTTTGGGGTAAAAACCATTTTGAACTGTAACATTCTATAAGATGTAGCAATTAACTAAAATTGTTGCATATAAATATACTCACGAACATAAGGACTGTAGAAAGTGGCAACCCTAGAATAAGTACTTTCAACTGAGGTGAGACAAATGGATATGGTCACCATCAACAAATAATGAATAATTACACCCATATTTCTTTTTAGAAAAAACTCTGAACCGATACTATAACACTTCTACTTTGTGATTTCAAGAAGTAGAGTTTCCTCCAATTTATAGCACCTTCAATTGTTATACGCCTTTTTTTAATAGACTTGGAATGATTCTAATTTTCATTATTACTAGCAATGGGCCCGCGTGATGCATGGATAGTGTTGTAAGCTGCTATACAAGATGATTATATAGAATATTCCAAATATTTTAAAGTAATAAAATGAAGTAGTGTTGTTTTTGTTTAATTAATGATGTAAAAAAAATTAGGGGATGAAGAATTTAGTCTATAGAGTAAATGTCTAGCAAATTAGAAATTAGTTATTATGTAGTGTAACAAATAAGTTGATTGTTTGTTTAATCATCATTTTTTTTTTCTTCAATGCATTGGAGATGGTATAAAAATTTGTGTAGTATCACATTAATGTTTAGTTGGCCTATGAAAATATCATAGAAAATTTATAATTTCACGTTTATGTTATTGAAGTATGATAGTGGCAGGTTAAACACTTAGTGAAAATAGTAATGTCCTACTAATAGAATTTTATTATAATCCAAAATATCAAAGAAGGTGAGGTGGAAAGTTAAAAGAAAAATTACTCTAACAAAGCACCACATGGCAAAACTGCATAATCTCCCACATGAAATTTTTGCTTTCTTATATAAAATTATTAAAAAAAAAAAAAAAAAAACAAACAAACATATGAAATACTTATAAATATATATATATATATATATGTAATGCACACTTATAGATTATTAATATGTGTATTTACTCCATTAACACATTCAATGAACTAAACATAATTGCAAACTCTGATAAGGTGGAAGCCTAAATGCGAGGGTTTCAAGGAATGTGCCACTTGGCAAAATCTCATACTCTCCCATGAGGTCTCCACTATTATATATACTAACTTGTAACCCCATGCATATACATAGATACACTTAAAGATATACAATAAGATATATAATGTAATTCCTATATATATAATTTAAATACTATTGATAGTCATTTTTATATTTTGTTAACTCTTTAAAAAAAATTATAAGAATATTATTAGGTATAAAATATAAATTTTCCATATTTATTTATTATTGTGAAGCACTTTTTTTTTTTTTTTTTTTTTTTTTACGATTCATTTATTCTACACTCTTTGGTTTTTATACTTAATAACTCATTTGAATGAATATTTATGATGTGATCCCACATTTGGTTCTAAAATTAAGAAATAAAATTCTTTATGAATAAATAATTTAGGACACATGGCACAAAATTGGAACTCTAATTTGGAATTCTAATTTAAGTTTCTCTCAGCTTCACCTATTATTATATATAGACTAGTGTTTAGTCTCATGTATATGCACGAGTACAATTAAAAACAATCATAATTATACGGTTTAAATTATACAATTTTTTTAGAAGATGTTCAAACTATATATGGTATTAACTTACACATTTTTTTAAAACCATATATTTCTAAAATATGTAATGGTTTCTCATATTTTATATATATGTGTGTGTGTGTGTGTGTGTGTGTGTGTGTGTGAGAGAGAGAGAGAGAGAGAGAGAGAGAGAGAGAGAGAGAGAGAGAGAGATTTAGAATTTAATTGGTTTTAGACTCTTTGGTTTTTACACTTAATAATTCACTTACCACAAAAATTAAAAATTTAGATTGACATGTGGTGGAAAATTAGACTCTAATTGAAATCCAATTTAGAATTATACATAATACACATGTTTTAAATTATACAAAAAATGTTATAAAAATTTTATGCATTCCGAACACTAGAAAACATTCTCAAACTCATTTTCAAGGTCGTTACCAAACACCAGAAAGTGAGATAGTTTTCCAAGAAATGCTCTTTGGAAAATAAACCATTTTGCAGAAAACGTTAATGCTGAAACAAACAGAGCGTTAGTTTACATTGTACTAACAATGTAAGATTTATATTATATACTAAACAAATGTTAGTTTGGTTTACCTCTAATATTTTTTTAACTGAAATCTCCTTTTATTTTAATGAGAAATTGCTACATCACTCACTAACTAAATAAAAAATAGAGATTAAAACTCAACTGCTACTTGCTATTGTATATTTTAAATAAAATGAGATGTTTAGTTGAAAAAGTACTAGAAGTAAGCCAAACCCAATAAATATATACGATTTTTGTACGTTCTTGCATAGTTTACAATGTAAAATTTACATTGATAGGACGATATAAACCTATAATTATCCAACTTACAATATTTCTGCCTACTATCTCGCTAACCACAATCTACTATTAAAATTATGATATTATTGTGAATTTATGTTACCTCACTCAGATGAGAAATGAGAAAAGATAAAATTAGACTATTCTTTTTACTTTTTTGAGGAATGATAAAATTAGATTATACTAATCTGCCAAATTAGGGTGTTTTGCTATTGATGATTACAGGAGATTCTAAACTCTAAAGATGTAATGATGATAACATGACAAAGATGACAATGATTGAATCAAACATTTTGAACGAATATGCGGATAAATAGTAAATTTTCTACAACAAAAATCCTACCAAAGATTGTCTTTTGATGTCAGGTTAAAGGATAAGATAATTAATGTCATGATGATGATATGATGATTCCAATATTGTTATTAAATTTATGGTCTAGTTTTCTATGGTATTGTTATCCATCGTTTTCAATTTCAGAATAATCAAACCAACAGCCAACAGATTTGTAATCTTTCATTTTTATATATATTTGGGTAAAATGCAAATGACCCAATCAAACATGGAGTTGTAATGGGTTCCAGTTAGCTCAACTGGTAAAGTCTCTGATGGTTGAATAAGAGATCTAGGGTTCAATCTTCGCCTACATCGAAAACCAATTGGTATCTTGGTCTAATGATAAAAAGCTATCATTAAGAGCGGACGTCATAGGTTGGAACTCTCTCAAAAAAATAATAATAAAAAAATAAAAATAAAAATAAAAGAACATGGAGTTGCAATATATTTATTTTGTGATACTTCCATTCCCTATACTTAGTTTCATGAACCATTTTCGCTTGACAATAATGCTAGTATCATATAGATACATATTTTACCAAAACTGTTTTATGTGATAGACAATAAATAATAGAGAAAAAATGGTAGGTCTATATAATAGTAATAGATAGTCAATCACAATCTATCACGTAAGATAATTGTGGCAAAGTGTGTATGATACTAACATTATTGTAACTAGTGACTTTGCAATAAAGAATTTTAACTTAAAAATAATAATAAAAAAATAAAAAAATAAAAAACTTTTTAGTGTTCAGAGGGTTTGACAATACATTGATAAAAAAAATTACAATTTATTATACTTGTTTGGTAACCAAATTCACCAAAACGTATTCACCCAAAATAGAATTATAAAAAACACAATGATTCATCAACCTAAAGTGGAGTAGAAAAAAATAATAAAAAATTGAGAGAGAGAGAGAGAGAGAGAGAGAGAGAGAGAGAGAGAGAGAGAGAATACTCATATTTTCAAGAGAGCAAGTGAGAGAGAATAAAAATTTATAGAAAATAAGATGAAAAAATAAAAAAATTTAGAAACACATGTAGTAATAAACACTGGATTATCTAAGTCATGTAATATGATAAAATAACATTATATTGTTATATACTATCTCTATAATGCAATAAAATGACATCTATGAAATCAATGAAAAAATAAATACTTAACAACAAAAAACTAAATCACATCAACCCAAATAGAGCTCTAAAGAACACAAAAATTAATCAACATAAAGTAGAGAGGCAAGATAAAAAAATAAAAAATAAATAAATAAATCCACCAAAATTTTTTTTTTAAAAAAAAATTAGGAGAGAAAGAGAGAGAAATAGCATTTTTGTGTGCAAAAATTATTCATAAAATGAGAGAGAGAATTGCAAATTTATAGTAAGAGGGTGGGAAAAAGCAATGGTGGCTCCAGGATTTTTTTCTAGGGGAGTCAGCAGTAGTGGAGGTAAAAATTTATCATGGGAGTGAGTAAAAAAAATAAAATAATTAAATTTTTTTTATATGTGCAACTTCCATATTACATATATTATACAATAATCTAAAATAGTATTCAAAATATAATTTAGTATAAATATCAGTAAGAAAACAACCATTGAATGGACAAAAAAAATATAATGAAATAACTAATAATACACGTGGTCAGTCTCTTGGAGTCAGACTAATGATAAATGTGAAACTAAGATGAAGAAAAAAATAGTAACTAATATTAGTTTTAACTTTGGAAGAGTATGACTTCTTAACCATACATGTGATTAGTCTCGAAATTGGAGCAAGCACTAAAAGACTTTTTGGATTTGGAAATCTATAGAGCATTTATCAAACTACTTGATCAAATAGAGAAAAAAACTAAGAAAACATAGAAGGGAAAAAGAAAGATAGGGAGAATGAGAAAAAAATCATAGATATAAATACAGATCTATTAGTTGTAATAGTAGTGTACTTTTTTGTTGATGAAGAAGAAAAGTGTAGGGAAAAACAACTTTATTCTGCTATCAATGGAAAATTAAACCAAAATCTTGGGAAAAAAAAAGATTTTTTTATAACAAATGAGCAAAAAATTTAAACATTTTTTTCTTTCTTATAAAATTAAATATTTAAGAGTAGTGCTATTGACACAACACTTTCACAACAAAATCTAGGTGGCAAGTTATTAAAAGCAGTGTACATTTTTAGACCCCTTAAACACAAAAAGATTAACCTAGTTATTTAGCCAAATGATTAACTTAGGTAAATTATACAGATCTAGATTAACACAAATAAATCATATTATTGAAACAATGTGGAAAATAAAGAACACAACGATATGATAATCCAGGAAAACCATACCGGTAAAAAACCTAGGGAGGATTTAACCTAGCTATCCTTAAGATAAAACAAATCCATTATGAAAGAATTGAAGTTTTACAATAACGACTTAGACCACTAACATCCTATTGCTACCTCGAGTAAAAAACTTACTACCACGACCACATGACAGCTCCGAGTCCACAGACTACTTCTTTCTTGGATTCACAGCAATCACAAGTACTCCCACTTGTATTTTTCTTTAAGCTCTTTATGCAGCAACTGAAACAATCACCAAGTTCTCGACATCAATCTTGATCTTGATAACCCTAAGTATGTATAAAGGCAAACACCTTTAGATCTCACAAAAAATTCATACACATAGCATAAACAACAACAATAAAACGTGGCTAGGGTTTTTCTTTTTATACTTAAGGCAAAACATAAAACCCTACACGTCATATGAGCTTGGGCTGAGTTGGAAAAAATCTGCAAAAAAACAATATGCACGAGCTTCGATCGATTGAATCTAATTTCCGATCAATCGAGCCTTGCAGAAAGTGAACAATAATTTTCTGCAATTACTCGATTCCAACTTTACAATAAATATACTTTGAGCAGCCTAATTCTAGACTCTAAGTTTTGATCATGGTTTGCCAATATTACACATTGAAGTTCTAATACATTTGGATCCTAAATCCTTAGAACCTAACAAGCAGGAAAAAATAATGTTAGTTACGGGTCTTAATAAAAACCAATTACAATTTGCTACTTAATCTTTATTGTTAAGTTATTGTGAAAATATTGTGAAAGTAGCATTATGATGATCATATTCAAATTTATATTAGCTGAGTTTAAACAAAATTTAAGGTCAGGAGGTTCAAAATTTTATTTTAGGTACTAAAAGAAGTTATTAAAAATTATATATATATAATTCCGGACAGGTCGGGGGGTTCATTTGAACCCCCTAGCCTTAAGGTAAAGCAACCCCTAGGAATAAGAAAAGTCAACAATAAAAAAAGATAAAGGGATACAGGGATACAAGAAGAGTAATATTAAAGTAGATAGTAATGGTGAGATGAAAAGGTAAAATAGAGAGGAAATGTTGGAGGAACTGTAACAATAAGTTGGGAATTAATAAGAAGAAAAAGAATTAAAAATAAGAGAAAGAGAGAGTTGAAAATAGGTGGATAATGTGACTCAAGAATAATATATACTACGTTTTAGCTTTATATATATATATATATATATATAGAGAGAGAGAGAGAGAGAGAGAGAGAGAGAGAGAGAGAGAGAGAGAGAGAGAGAGAGAGAGTTACACTTGGTATAACTCTAAGTAATGTTACACCACTTAATAACTTGTTATTGAATTAATCTTTTGAAAATCTAACCATTGAATTATATGTTCTATATATTCTTAACATGCATGCCAATTTTCATATCAATCAGATATTATTTACCATTTGATCCATAAACTCATCTTTTATGCATTATTTTAAACTACAAAAACTTGAATTTTAATAATTGATCTGTTAGAGATATATTAGCCCATTAGTATAAGCCCAAGCCTAATTCTACTTTGTGTGCAAGCCAAGTCTCCTACTTGTACTAGAAGTCTATTAGTCTAGGGTTTAATCTACTATATATACACATGTTATGATTCATTATAACACAGGATTTGTACTATACTCTAATATATTATTGATGTAGCCCTTTAGGGTTTCGTCCGTGGATGTAAGCCGTTAGGCTGAACCACGTAACTCTCGTGTGTTACTGTGTTCTATATTTTATGCTTTCGCTTCCGCATCCATACTAGCATATTCAACATGGTGTATCAATGCTAATATTTAACATGGTATCAGAGCCACCTTCTTGTGGCCATGGTTTTCTGTCCTTACGGTATATTTAAGAGCAATCTTTGTCTTCCTCGGTGTTTTTCTTCGCTGCGTTCATATTCTTTGGCTTCCTACTACTGCCGTCAAAACTCTCCGGTATAGTCAAGCCACCGTTAGAAGTCGCATCAACACTGCAAGACCATTGCCTTCCTCAAACTACCGTCACAGAGCCAAACTTTATTCAAGGGATCTTCTCAACCTTATCAAATCTCAAGATTTCATCAAGCTTCCATCTTGAGTTTGAGAGGGGGTGTTAGAGATATATTAGCCCATTAGTATAAGCCCAAGCCTAATTCTACTTTGTGTGCAAGCCAAGTCTCCTACTTGTACTAGAAGTCTATTAGTCTAGGGTTTAATCTACTATATATACACATGTTATGATTCATTATAACACAGGATTTGTACTATACTCTAATATATTATTGATGTAGCCCTTTAGGGTTTCGTCCGTGGATGTAAGCCGTTAGGCTGAACCACGTAACTCTCGTGTGTTACTGTGTTCTATATTTTATGCTTTCGCTTCCGCATCCATACTAGCATATTCAACATGGTGTATCAATGCTAATATTTAACATGATCGATGACATGGTTATTAATCTTTGATCACCTTGAAATTTTGTAAGCATGGAGAATATATGAAGATAATGTAATTTAACGGTAGAGTTGTCAATATCCGCATCCAATTAAAAAATATTGAGTGATGCAACATCATTTAAAGTTACACTAGATGTAACCTAAACTCAACTTTTATATAAATATATATATATATATATATAAATGATTTTAACGGGGTGATGATGGGATAAATATTGATATCCTTACTTACCTAGTCAGAAAGATTTGACATAAAGAAACTTTTCTACTTCTACCCCAAGGGCTAGGAGAGACAGTAACCATCTCACAATCACTTGCATAAGAGAGGAACACCATTTTGCCAGAAGAAAATTCTTAATCACCTAGTCACATTGTTTAAAGAAGTATTAAACTCATACATGATCAAATCAGTGACCACTAACTGGCTTAATCATCCATGATCGAATTAGTGGTCATCAAACAAATTCAACAATTGGTTTTCAAGTGTGACACAATGGTTTTGATTTTGTATGTCCTGTAAATATGACGAGTCCCATTCCATACACTTGAAAACTTTTCAGGATGCTTTAAATGGTAGAGGAAAATTAAGGCAATTATGCCAAAACTCAAAAAGTCTCAAAACCCATTATTATGGATGATATGTGTGTCACAATTGAAGAACATGTACCACATACCAATATGGCAATCAAGTAACCCACGTCTCTCAATTTTAAACCCAAACAAACAATTTAATTATGAGGTATGTCATTGGCTGTCCTTATGCACTCATTAAGGGGTTAAAAACAAACTTCATCTGCATTCAGAAGTAGCGAAAGTTAATAAACAAATATTTATTTAAAGACAAAATTTAGCTACAACCTTACTCAATATTTTTTTATTAGAGGTAAATTTTAATAAATCCATCATTGAATTACATCTTTTTCTTATATCCTTCATGCTTATAAAATTTCTAAAAAATTAAAGATCAATAACTATGTCATTAATAAATTGTTTAAATTACTAGTTTTTGTAAGTAAAAATTATGCATAAAATATAAGCTTATAAATCATGTAGTAAATGATATCTGATTGACACAAATTTTGACATGTGTATTAAAAACGTAAAAATCATGCAATTTAGTTGTTAGATTTTTAAAATATGTAATAATGTTTATTTTATTGAATAAGGTTGTAACCTTATACTACAACTAGTTTTGTAGTTAAATTTTGTCCTTTATTTAAACTGAAAGACTCTCGTAAAAAGGCAATTTATGTTATAATTCAATCTTAACTAATGCATTAAAACACTCATTAACTAGACCCATAATTATATTTAGCACTCTAAATTGAGATGGGGGACTTGTAAAACATAGCATTTCTTTTTATATAGGTGGGGGAGGAATCACAACAAGAAATTCAACCAAACAAGAGCAGTAAATGATCAATCTTTCCTGATCTAGGAATTGCAGGGAACAAACACATACTATTTCTAAGTTTTAACCAAAAAAATCTACTGAACACATACTAGCTTTGACCAGTTATCTTCTTTTTTTTTTTTCTCTCTCATTTTTTTTTTTTTTTTAATCTTGGGTTTGGACACTACTCACTAGCCTATCTTTGTTTTGGTGTTATCTTATTAAAATCAACGTCATAGCAAAAAAGCCATTCCTTCTTACAACCTTTTCGCAAGCCTCATAATCATTCTAATCTAATGCAGATAAAATTTGGATGTTAACTGAGAATCAGAATCACGTATGAAACAAACACATGCGCCTAATAATTATTGTAGGGTCCCTGGGCCCAGAAGTGCATTATCTATTCATATGTTGGGCCTATGGCTCAAGCCGAGGACAAAGATCCGCTCGAGGATGAGATGTCTTCGTCAGTAGAAATTACATTGATGAATAAATGGTGGGGTTTAGTCCTAAAGGCTCCGGAAAGTTTGCCGAGGACGAAAACTTCCTCGGTTGAGCTTGGCCGAGGTCCTGGGAAATGGATTGACAGCAAAGATGGCAATCCCTAAAATTCATTTGGGGTGGACAAGCACGGTAGAGATATGAGATAAGGATGAACCCCAAAATATCTGGAAAGAAAGCTGCTGCTTCCACATTAAATGCACTGCAGCTAATCCCCTGACCGCATTAATGTGGAAGTGATGCCTAAACAGTGTATTTCAGCCTTATAGCTACTGCTTGAAGACTTATGAGAAGAACTGATGGGACAAGTATCAACCCTAACCATCTAGCATACAGGTGGACGGTTGAGGTGAAGGGAGAAGAGAGTATAAAAGAAGAGGAGAAAGAACAATATGGGGGATCGGAAATTAGAAAGAAAAAACACTGTAGCAATCCACAATCAAACTTGTAACACTTTTTAAGAACATTATATTAGAACTATTGTCCTCGGACCAAGCCGAGGACGTTCCTTCTTCATTTCATAAGAGTTCATTTTTATCTTTTCATTATGAAGCCTATCCTTGTCATTGTCTGATTAACTAAAGCCCAGTGTTTCGGCCCATTTCTCTACAAATTCATTGTTTTGGGCCTCTTGGGCCAAAGTCTGTCCACATTATGGGCTAGCTTTTTCAAATCGAGTCCTTACAATTATAAACCCTACACACCAAGTTGATTTTACAACTCCAAGGTCAAGACTTTCTTTTTTGGCAAAAATCACATTTTTGTCCTTACATTTTCAAGCGATTCCCACTTTGGTCCCTAGATTTTATTTTTATCGCTTTTAGTTCCTGTCCTGAAAAACGTTTCTTGTTTTGGTCCCTGCGATTACATCAGAGATGGAAAATGCACACGTGGCAAACGGCAGAATTAAAAAAAATATTTAAAATATTTTATTTTATTTTAAAATAAAATAAAATTTTAATTATCAATAATTTTAAAATAAAAATATTAAAAATTTTAGTTAAAAATAAGTTCTTCATGTTCTTCCCCCAAGAACATAGTTGCCCAGAAAATAAGAAATTCAAAATAATCTTCTCTTTTATTTCATTTTCTTAGCATCTAAACAAGCAAAAACATATACAAAATCATAATCAAACTCAGATACTCTAACACAATCAACTAACAAAACCCAAAACACAACATTCACTCTCTTTCACGGGAGATGGAGCCGGTTCAAACATCTTTTGCTGCATAGCCAGAGAAAGAGAAGAATACAAAGGCACTACTTTAATAGGTCCCACGCCGATTCAAAGAAGCCCCAGCCACCGTACACATTCCAGCACCACTGAAACAACCAACCCACACCAATTCAAAGAAGCTCCAGCCACTTAAACAACATAGCACCACTGAAAACCCACACTGATTCAAAGCTGAACAAGCCCCAACCATCGAAACTAACCCAGCACCACCGAAATCAAGCTAAACCACATCGATTCAAATCAACTCACCACCGATTCAAGCAAGTCCCAGCCACCGAAACCAACTCAGCACCACCGAAATCAATCTAGACCACCACTAATTCAAACCCAAAATCACTGAATCAACATCTATTGAAAGCCACAAGTTCAAACCCAAAACACAACAAATCGGAACCAAAGCAACCCACAATGGTAAATACACCGCTGTCTACTAGATTTAAACCCACGACAGTGAGGGTGATGGTGATTTATGAGAGAGAGAGAGAGAGAGAGAGCCTCCCAAGAACTTTCGTAAGTGGTGCATCAAAATAACTCTGAAATTTTTCAGCCTCAAGAGTAGCACTCATTACAACTAGCTTCAAATCAAGTCTATTTGTCAACACTTGCTTCAAAGTCCAAACAGAACATCAGTTGCCAACGTTCTTTCTGAGATCTGATCTTCTCTCTCTCAACCCAGATGGTCACCGTGGTTTGATGGTCACCGTGGTTTGATCTGACTAGCTCATAATTGTGTTTTGGTGTAAATTATTGATGAGGATTGGCTTTGAGTGTTGGTATTTTTTATTTTTTTTATCTAACTGTGTATTTTTTTTTTTTTCTGGGCAATCATGTTCTTGGGGGAAGAACATGAAGAACTTATTTTTAACTAAAATTTTTAATATTTTTATTTTAAAATTATTGATAACTAAAATTTTATTTTATTTTAAAATAAAATAAAATATTTTTAATATTTTTTTAATTTTGCCGTTTGCCACGTGTGCATTTTCCGTCTCTAATGTAACTGCAGGGACCAAAACGAGAAGCATTTTTCAGGATAGGAACTAAAAGAGGTAAAAATAAAATCTAGGAACCAAAGTGGGAATCGCTTGAAAATGTAAGGACGAAAATGTGATTTCCGCCTTCTTTTTTTTGTTTTGTTTGATAGGTACAACTCAGGCAAAGCAAAACTTTTTGGGACCTCTCTCTCAATACACAGAGACTTGTTTAAGCAAATACAACATAGATATGGTTTAAGTTTCAACAGTAAGATAATATTGCTTATTATTTTTGCTATTGGATATGGGAGTTAGTTTCAGATTTAAATCACTTTGAAAAATGTTAGTTATAAATTATTTTGCAATTTTTTTTTTATGAACTGATAAGATGAGTGATTATTGATAAATAAGTTAAAAAGTGATGTTAGTAATGAATTTAAATGAGAACCAATAAAAATTTATCATATCAACTGTTTTTAAAAGCTTGTAAAATAGTTTTTGTTTTACTACCATTTTAGCATTACTCAATAACTTTTTCAAGTTGTATTCTATTTTCTTGCTAGGCTTAGGCTTGCGCATGCACAACATTTGAGCTCCAACTCAATAGCTTCTTTTCTCACTTTTTAACCCTTTTTTTGTTTGGGCTTTTTTTTTTTTTTTTTTTTTACTTTTTTCTTTTTGTCTAAGTTTT
Organism: Quercus robur; assembly: GCF_932294415.1. Taxonomy (NCBI): domain Eukaryota; kingdom Viridiplantae; phylum Streptophyta; class Magnoliopsida; order Fagales; family Fagaceae; genus Quercus; species Quercus robur. The sequence goes on from NC_065535.1 coordinate 86,076,710, forward strand.
ATTTTGAAAAAACCTCAAAACAAGTTTTTTTTTTTTTTTTTCTTTTGTATATAAAAAAAATAAAATAAAAAGTTAATTTTTATCTTTTTGTTTCACACTTGTCAAATAGATACCGAAAACTATGGGATACTCATTGAACCACTTTGGTCATAATGTATGTGTGAGTGAACCTCAACTGAATAAGTCAATATCTTATCATATAAGTTGCGGTTGCGTCAAGTAGCTATTTTCATTTTACAACAAGTGTCGACGCCCCAATTAATTATTAAAATGGTTTACCATAAATTAAACTCTATTACCAATAGTTTACTCGATATAAAACTCAAATGCCAAAATTACAAGAAATTTAAAATTCTACTTCAATTAATTGAAAATTTATTACCAAAAGTTTCAAATAATTTAAAATAAATTTAATATTTATTTTAATTAGAATCATTATTTTATGTTACATAATAAAATTTACACACCACAAATGATGTTTGCACAAAATAACTTAATATATATGTATTACACATTGTAGGATTAATGAGTTTGTGTCATGTGGCTCACCAATCAGTGGCGGCACCACATATTACTCAAGGGGTTCAATGAACCTCCTGACTTTGGGATTTTTTTTTTTAGATATAATATTTTTAAAGTTTTTGTTTTGACCACCCCAAATTGAAATTTTGAACACCCCCCCCCCCCTCCCCCCATGGGGAAAGAAACCCAATAACAAATCAATTCAACACCAACATTTATCTTAGCTTTAAAAAAAAAAAAAAAAAAAAAAAAAAAAAAAAAAAAAAAAAAAAAAAACCAATTTGATCTAAAATCTTATATAAAAAATAGTAAGCCCAACAACAAAAATTAGTAATTCACTAATTTTTTGATCTTAAATCTCAAAAAAAAAAAAAAAAAAAAAAAATTTGGCAGTAAACAAATAACACTAAAAGACAATTAAGTGAGGTAATAGAAGTGGGATGTGGGACAATGGGAACTAGGAAGTGAAAACAATTTTTTTTTTAATGATTGTATTATTGTGTTGAATTTTTGATAGAATAATGCAAAAAAAAAAAAAAATTATAATTATAAAGACTAATTAGCTGTCAAAGTTGAGTTGAATTGTTAAATAAAATAATTGAAAAGATAAAAAAAATAATAAATTATAATATTGTAAGGAATAATAATTAAAGTTCACTTAATAATAATAATTAGTAACTTTATTATAATATGAGACAATAGATGATTTCTAAGATTTAATTTTAGCAACACTAATCTTCAATATGTTGAGAAATAGTATGCTCAATGAACTTATAATTTATCCTTTATTCTCTTGCTTTACTATGGATAAATTTTTGATAAAGGAATCACATATACTGCAAGATTCATCTTCTACTTAAGATTTATTAACTAAAAAAACTTGCATTGACTTGAATAATATTACTTCAAATTATAGTTGTGAAAGATCTTATCTTATTATCCTAATGATCAAGATGAAATAAGAAAATATTATTACAAAGAGGTCTTTGCCAACCTCTTTTACATGAATTTGAATGGCTCCCCTAAACAATATTCTTGAAGCCACCACTGTCACCAATTGTTAATATGTTTCAATTTATTTACAAATAATTTTTAATTAAGGATCCGTTTGGTAATGTTGTTCTAATAACATTATTGATATTTTTTGGAAATATATGTGGGTAAAAAAGTGTATGAAAATATATGTACTATTGTTTAGACACTAAAAACTATTATTTAAACAACAATAACAAATGGGCCCTAATTTCATGCATTGCATGAGTATGATACTTAAACCATTCCCTACATAATGCATGCATGGGTGAGCCTTTATTAAATAATTTGGTATGAATAAATCCAAAACACACACACAACACCAAATGGATTTGTATAGTAAGTCAATGAATCATAATTTGTGCATTACACTACAGCTCATAATTAAGAATTTATGAATCCTTTACCTCTATCCTTAGGACACACATTAACCATACCCAAACCAATCACTACCTAAGAGTGCAACCTAATAATAATTTTCAAAATAAACTAATGACGTACACGCAACTCGTACCGGATATTGGTTAGTATTAAGAAAAAGAGACACACATACGACCTACATTAAATAATTTGTTCTCACCCAACTTATACCAATAGACTGCTACAGAAAATACCCCCCTACTTTTTCTTTATAAAAAAACAAATGTAACAGCTAATAATTGATTATTTAATATTCCTTAACTTGTTATATATCTAAGTTAAATAATTAATATTTATTCCAACATTTAAACCTTAAATAATCTTTTTTTAGGAGATTAAACCTTAACAAATTTATATATGTGTGTGTATATATATATAGTTTAAGACCTTATGTGGAAAGCATGAGATTCTATCAAGTAGCACATTTTTTGCAAAGAGAATTGAAATATTCTTAAGTGCTACATCAGATTTAAGAACAAATTAAATATTAACCTTTTGTTTCATTTGAGTTGGCTACAACCAAGGAGGGAGGCTTGCATTTTATATTGAGTGATAGCGGCAATTATGATTTTGATGTTAAGGTTTGACATTGTAGACTTGTCGGTTTTGTAAAGGTTGTGATTGACTGTAAGTGTTAGGAATGCAGAGATGGAGCTATAGTTTGACCTTGGGGACAATGGCTTAACCCTGATTTGGAAAAAAAAATTTATATATATAATAGAATTGAATTAAAATTTAGGCCCAAGAAAAATTAAACCTACCCCCTTTCCAAAATCTTGGCCCTTTAAACCAAAAAAAATACTCAAACAACACAGATTTGCCCCAAACTCAACCTTAAAATGACCCAAACAACAAAACTGTAATGAATTTATATCTTTAGAAAAGTAAAAAATTTAAAATTAATGTGTTATGCATATTGTTCAAATTCTTATATTCATCTTTACTTAGTAATTAACTAATTATAATTACTCGTTCTGTGGGATTCAATCATTGGTATTTTTTAGATTTGAAAGAATTTCTAGTTCCCTTTTCATATATGATTAAAATATAATGTATAAGAATTGATAATTTTATTTATTAATACTAAATAGATGGTTATTTGGATTTTAATTTTTAATTTTTTTTTGGTTTAAACTTATGCCCCCCTAACTAGGAATCTTGGCTTTGTCCCTATTGGGATGTGTATTTTGTTTAAAATTAATGAGAGAAAGACACATTTTATATCAACCTTTATTCTATAATATTCCTCCAAAAGTTTTTTTTTTTATTTCTCATTAATTACTTGAACGGAATAATTATAATGGATATGTGTGTAATTTATAATTTCTTTTTATGATGAACTCATTACTAACAAAGTTTTATAACAATTATGTCATAATATATTCTCCAAAATTATTTTATATAAAATATTAAAACATTATCTGTGCATTGTAAGGACAACTTACTAATTACTAGCAAAAGTATGCTTTAGGTATTGCTGATTTTGTAACTTAGATGGAGGAAAATCTAATTTTCATAAAATATGTGTCATCTCATGATGTATTTTCTCCTCTCTCCCCTTGTGTGTGTGTGTTAAAATACTTAGTATTCTCAACAAAAAAAAAAAAAAAAAAAAAAAAAAAAAAAAAAAACTTATTTTCTATATATAAAAAAATAAAAACCATTAACAATGCTTTTGGTTAGAGAAATGTTATGTCTACAATATTTTCACAACACTTTTACAAAAAATCATAGTTGGCAGGTTGTTACTCGTTTTAATTTGAATCTCATCACTAAAATTTCTTTCTTGTTCACCGGTAACAAAAAGTAGCAACACACTACTTAGAATTTTTTATAAATTTATTATGAATCTAACATTTCTTTTTTGGTTAATAGTTAAAGATATAGTAATACTTTCCATAATTTTATTTTTTGACAGTTATCTAATTTGTGCTTTAAAAAATTTGTGGTATGAAAATTCTAATAAGACAGAGGATGATGATTGATGACACTCCCAAATCCCAATCTGATTAATCGTTGACATTTCTGTGTGTCCACCACCGATCCTTGAACCACGGATCTCTAGGCTAGCATGGGTGAGTCAAACACTCAATCCATATTAACCATTGACTTGTAGCATATACTGATAATACAATCGAAGTTCGAAACCCACACACAAAGTTAAAAGAATTTGTTGCCTGAATAGGATTAGGATAATGTCATTGACTTATTCATCCCTCCCCCCCAAAAGAAAGGCTTTATCCAAGTAGTAAATAAAAATAATCAAATGTGACTCATGAGAAATCCTAAATACAGCTAAAAAATATATTTATATAAATAATCACATCACTTTACTTAGCAAAAAATACCACATGGGAAAAACAGATTCAGTTGTGTCAAAATTCATTCATTATCTTCTCATAAAGATTCTCCAAAAAAAAAAATATATCTTCTCATAAAAATAGAAAAAAAAAATACATTCATTATCTCCTTTTTTTACCTCATCTAATTATCTTCTCTAAAAAAAAAATATCTTCCAATTTAAATGACAAACGTATGCTGTAAGTGAGGAGATAGAGCCAGCTTTTTTAGCTATTGATAGAGCCAACTATTGGACTATTATGTGCCACTAATTATATAAGATAGCAATACATAAAACTTTACAATTTTTATCACAACTCTCTTAGGTAACAGATTGTAATTAGTTATATGTTACTTTCATATGGACTTACTACTTTTTTTATCACTTATAATCTGCCATATGGATAGTCATAGCCAAAGTTGTGATATATAATGTATGTTTAACATGATTAATTTTATCAATTTATTTTACTATTCAGTTTATTTTTAGTACTATTTATGAGTCTCACTGCACTTTAGGTCTCACTATACAATTTCAGTTAACTTTTACCTTTATTTACAATACTTTCAATAAAAAAATTTCAGTTTCAATAAAATAAACAGATCCAAACAAACCCATAATATAGTCTTAAAATTTTTGCTAATTATATACCCCTCGTGGTGATTGCTGTCAATGGGATGTGGCGTTTCGGAATTTCCAGATGGCTCACTTTTTGAAAAAGTTCGGTCAAAAAACAAAACAAAGTAAAGTGGTGTGTCATTTTCCATATTTGTCGAAGTTTCCAAAAGTTAAAAGTGAAACCCATGTAAATCTAACCAAAAATACTATGTAAAGGGATGTCCATCTGTATATTGGATGCCTACTGTTTGTTTTATCCTGCAAGGATGCGAATTTATTTGCATAATAGATATTAGTGAATATTCTCGATTTAAGAAAGGGAAATCCCTTTTTCTTTTCTTTTTTTGATAATCAAGCAATTATTATTGCAGCACAACAAACATCCCACCGTGCCTAATATTAGTGGCAATTTGAGAGATTTTACACTCCTAAATTCCTAATACTAATGCTCTGAGGGGTGAAATACAACAAAATTATAATCCTGTACATGTCCAAACTCCAAAAAGAACCAAAGCAAAGAGAAATAAGTTTAGGTTGAGAATATTTAATTACTAGCTGTTTCTTACCAAATTTTCATTTTACTATAATAAATCTCATTTTACCTTCTTAGACAAAGAAAATGATCGAACTTGTGTATGATATATATATATATATATATATATATTTTTTTTTTTAAATATGTTTACACCCAACCACCCAATTCAGCTTCTTTTTTTTTTTTTACCGGAAAGTATGACCTTTTTGCAATTTAAAAAACGTACAATGAATTAAATAAAAGAAGGTAAATTATACAAATCTCTCTTGAAATTTGAGATAATGAAACTTCAGCCCAAAGCTTAAGGAATATGACCTTCCTCCCTTGAAGTTTGAGGAAATCAACAAATTAGCTTTTTCCTTAATAACAGTAACATAATATTCTAAAATTTGAAAATATTTCATTGACCAAACTTTAACCATAGTTAGTTTTTTTTTTTTTTTGGGTTAAATATTGTTACTTGTCACCAAACCATGGTTAAGGTTTAATCAATGGAATCTTTTTAAAATTTAAATTTTCTTATTATTATTAATGGAAGGACTAATATGATAATTTCCTCGAATCTCGAGAAAATTATATCCCTTTAGAATGAAGTATTATTTCCTAAAATTTCAAGAGAGATTTGTGTAATTTACCAATAAAAGATAATGAATAATATAAATTTATATACTTCTCTCAAGAGTTGTCCCTAACCTCCCAAAAAAATGACAATTCTCTCTGTCCCGTCCATGAAGGGAACACACCCATCTTTCCCTTTCTCCCTCGTAAGATTCAAATAAGAGAGAATAAGGAGGAAAGAGAGACACACATTAAGACAATATGAAGAAGGACGAGAGAGAAGATTATTGAGGTATGTAAAAAAAAAATTCCTAAATGTGATCTTAAATCAAATTGCATTTATTTGATCATTTAACCAACAAAGATTACATGTTTATAGCATCCATTGACTTACTTTTTTTTCTTTTGTTTTTTTATATGAGATAAAATTCTACTTTAGCCTAATCTAAGTGCATGTGCGTGAAACTCTTTCTTGGAAACTTAAACCTCGGCTCTTATCTCACCCACCTCACAAGAACTTCTATTTGTGAAATGACCATATTTTGTTGATACATAATTAGAGTAAGGGTTTGAATTCTAAATGTCTCAAATGGAAACACCAAAAAGTGCCAATTGAGTTTTAAAACCCTTTGCAACTTACTTATTTATATTGAATATTATAATAATTTAGAAACTTTCACTCAAAAAATATATTTTAATTAAAATTAATAACTTATTATAGAGAACTAAAATTGATCATTTAAAAAAAATTAATGAAATTCAAGGTCCAAAGATTAACAAGCTCAGTTAAGTTCTATAATAAATCATACGGAATTTATATTAGGCTGTTCCTTTAAGAAAAGCATAATTTTATATGCATTCTTAAAAAATATTGCGGTTGATTAAATTTTTTTTTTTTTAAGACACCTCTTGCGCTAGAACTAATAGTAATATTATTGAGCAAAATTATTAACAGTAAAAGCATATCGAAGTTACCATGGAAAATCTTCCTATAAATCTTGAGTTACAATTAAAAATATTGGTCGAATTTTTATTTTAATAATTTGCACCCACCACTAGGAGAAATTCCTGACTCGAGTTATTTACAACTTGAGTTGGCCAAGAAACTAAAATTTCCATTCTCAATTAGTGTGCATAATTGATATTTGTTATATGACATTGAAATTAGTATATTAACTTGTTTTTTTGCCTTGGTGAGGAACTTGATATTTATTAACGAAATTAAAACTTCATCTGAAAATATATTAATAGAACTTATCTTGTAATAATGGTTTGCAACTTGTTGGTTCATTTTAAGAAAAGTATTGTCCTTATCCATTAAAAATAAAAAATAAAAAACTTATCCATACATATATATGTTCTTACAAAATTATCATTCGTTTGCATGTTTGCCATCTCCTCTAAATTTCCTAAGGTACTCTATCAATAGATTTCCTTAAATCCTAACCATTCTTTTATGATTTAAAAGTCTAGATTTTGCCATATTAGGATTCCACTAACAATACTTTTAAAATAATATAATGTTATTGCAAACAAAACAATTAAAATTATTGTTAGGAGAATGCTAACATTGCAAAATCTAGACCCTTGAATCATTAAAGAATTGTTAAAATTTAAGGAAATCTATTTAGTAAAGTACCCTAGAAAATCTAGAGAATCTGAATCCATTTTTCTCACCCAAGTTAAAGCACTTGCCAATATTCTTTTTTTTTTTTTTTTTTTTTTAGAGAGATGCCAAGATTCATTTATTGTAGACTAAATGACATTTTCTCCCTCATAATGACATTCCATATGGGGTATGAGTTCCTTTATCAAATAAATAAAAATGTTTCAACTTTCAGGTACTATCTTCAAGGGGGTGTGAATCATATTGGTATACTTTAGCAATATCCACCCAAATGTTATCTATGCTAAACCAAGTTTAATGCTAAAAGTTTTTTTCCTTTTTTTTTTTTTTTTTTTTTTTGTAGTTGCTATATATTAATTGGAAAATTCTTAATTACTTTCAAAGCACGAAAAAATGGTACTCATTTTTCTTACATCCATGATAAACCCTACCATGAATTTAATAAATAAATCTCATCATGAATATAAGAGAAGAGAGTACTACCTAAATATTACTCATATTAATTTATGTATACTTCCTAACATGTTTTTTTTTTTAATATGGTGTACTTACTTAATAATCTAATAATAATACCTTTCTTTTTAAGCACTAAATAGTTTAATACTTTTCTCCTCCTTTAGGCATTGGAAAAGAGGCACTTAACATGGTCCTTTTATTGACAGGGTTTCAGTAGGGGGGTTGTTTGTGTCTAACCCAACTGCAAGCTCCTTTATTGTAAGAACTGAAGCAGAGTTTGGCAAATACTTATTCTCGAAGAGAGTGAAGGGTTGGTTTGTGTTAAGTTATCTCTTACCTATAATATTTTGTGAGGTCTGAAACTGAGAGGAAGAGAAGGTCTTCTAAGATGGCAGGTGGATCTTTTGGCCCGGCCGGTGTGGCCAAAGAGAGAGCACAACAGTACAAAGGCAGACTCACCTCTTATGTGATCATTGCCTGCACTGTTGCTGCTGTTGGTGGCTCAATTTTTGGCTATGATATTGGAATTTCAGGTACTTCACTTTCATGAATCCGAATCTTCACTTGTTTATTATTATAGTTCTGGCTTTTTCGATGATTACTGTGGTGGAGAATCTACCAAATATAATAATAGTAACAACTTCTTGGGTATCTGAAAATGATGAGCTAAAAAGTGCACAGTGAAAAGTTCAGATGTCACACGGACTTTGCATGTGTGCATATATGGACAGAACAGAATCAGAATTGCCAAGAGGAAGTGAAATTCTGTTTGGTACCATACAAGTAGGAGTTAGACCTTTTCTATGACTATGATGAAATTATGAAACAAAGTGCAAATAAATTAGTAGTCTTTCCAATTCATACCTGAAATCTCTTCTAATGCATCAGCCAACATAAAGGCTCTGACATCTTCAAGAAATACTGAATCCTATAGTTAATTATCTCAACACACCAGTGGTCTTCCAATTTTCCTTCCTCTGTATTTTTATTATTATTATTATTTGTCCATTGAAAATTTGGAACCCAAGTAAATTCAGTAAACCAGTGAAAAATTTCTTAAGCCTCTACTTCATCCATTATTTGGTGCTACGAGGAAAATTATATCATAAAATTGTCGCAGAAAAAGGGGAAGTCTTCATGTTGCTTCTTTTTCAGAAAATCAATGAACTAACTATCCAAATCTTAATCTTCTGATCAATTTGAGACAAGAAAAAAATAATCTTGGAATCTAATTCTATACTTTGCCTAATAGTATAGATCACAGCCATGGTTTATCTCTAACTGAATTTAGTGATGAGTGCTCTCTTTTTTAATATAAAATTGAACAGATTTTACCAAAAAAAAAAAAAACACACAACCAACATAAAGTGCAGGATGCTATGAAAGAAAGAGGTATTTGGTATACAAAACATCAAATTTTGAAAGTAATTTATTTCATAAGTGTGGAAATCTGCTGTGACACGGTGAAAATTGATAAATTAACATTCCTCCGATGATGCACTTGTGCTTGTCATGCATACATGTCTGAGGCATAGAGAGAGCATTCTTGGTTTTACCAGTTACTAAATGCTGCTTTTTGATTAATAGGAGGAGTGACATCCATGGATACATTTCTTGAAAAATTCTTCCCTACTGTTTTTGTAAAGAAGTCGCAAGCACATGAAAGCAATTATTGCAAGTATGATAACCAAGGGCTTGCAGCATTTACATCTTCTTTATACCTTGCCGGTTTGGTTGCTTCTCTGATGGCTTCTCCTGTTACAAGAAAGTTTGGACGCCGAACAAGTATAATCTGTGGTGGGCTAAGTTTTCTTACTGGGGCAACACTAAATGCTGCTGCCATGAATATGGCAATGCTTCTTTTGGGTCGGATTATGCTTGGTGTTGGCATTGGATTTGGAAATCAGGTATATCCCATTTCACGTACCTTTTCAAGTGTTAGATAAATCAGGATATGATCAATTATATTTTTTCTATATTTAAGAACACATGACTTAATCTTCCTTCTTGTTTGTTTTAAAGGCAGTTCCACTATATTTATCAGAGATAGCGCCAACACATCTTCGAGGTGGTCTTAACATGATGTTTCAGGTAGCAACTACATTTGGCATCTTTATAGCAAACATGATCAACTTTGGAACACAAAAGCTTAATTGGGGATGGAGGCTCTCTCTGGGATTGGCTGCTGCTCCAGCTTTGTTAATGACAGTGGGAGGAATACTTCTCCCTGAGACACCTAACAGCTTAATTGAGCAAGGAAAAAAAGAGAAAGGGAGAGAAATCCTTGAAAAGCTCAGAGGAACCAAAAATGTTGATGCAGAGTTTGAAGACATGATCGAAGCAAGTGAGCTTTCAAACTTAATAAAGAATCCCTTTCGAAACATCCTTGAGAAGAGGAACAGACCAGAATTAGTAATGGCAATCTGCATGCCAATGTTCCAGATACTCACAGGCATAAATTCAATTCTCTTCTATGCTCCTGTACTGTTTCAAAGTATGGGGTTTGGTGGCAATGCTTCTCTCTACTCCTCAGCTTTGACTGGAGCAGTTCTTGCTTCATCTACATTCATTTCTATTGCAACAGTTGATAAATTGGGTCGAAGGGCTTTACTTATAAGTGGCGGGATTCAAATGATTACATGCCAGGTAAAAACTTCAACACTAAATCAGGTTGTGACATAATAATACTTCCAGGAGAAGTAAAATCAAAACTAATACCATAGATTCTAAGCGCAATCATATTTATGTTACTTCACTGAACACGGAATTTGCAACATTCCCCTAAAGTTTGTAATATGCTTTAATTCAGCAGCTCTAGTGAGAGAAGCAAAAGCCCTTTCTTAACACCAAAAAAGATCTTGTTTTCCTGGAAATACACTATAACTTAATGAAATAATGACACCAATTCACAAATTATCCAAAAAGTAATACCATAGTTGATGTCTGGGTTCTGGAGTTCCTTGATTCTATCAAATTAATCATTCTTTGTGTATCTGAAACAGGTTATAGTTGCTATAATCTTGGGGGTAAAGTTTGGCAACCAGCAAGAACTATCAAAAGGTTTCTCAATTTTGGTGGTGATCATGATTTGCCTCTTTGTTCTAGCTTTTGGATGGTCATGGGGTCCCCTTGGCTGGACAGTGCCAAGTGAGATATTCCCGTTAGAAATTCGATCAGCTGGACAAAGCATTACAGTAGCTGTTAACCTTCTATTCACGTTCATAATAGCCCAGGCTTTCCTTGCCCTTCTTTGTGCATTCAAGTTTGGAATCTTCCTCTTCTTCGCTGGCTGGATTACCATCATGACCATTTTTGTTTCTTTCTTCCTACCAGAAACGAAGGGAGTTCCCATTGAAGAGATGATATTCATATGGAAGAAGCACTGGTTCTGGAAGAAGTTAGTGCCTACCAAAGGGGAAAGCGAAATAAGTAATTCAGTGGAGCTAGATGAGAACGTTACAGAGCCATAAGCTGAATGGATATAAGCAGCTGGGATATACAAGTGCGTGTAGTGCCTCAGCCAGATTGGGGGTGTTAATTGGCAAAAGTATTTGAACCTAATTATCCAAAAAAATGAAACAAGGCAATGCCTACAAAGGCTCTCGCGAGCATGCTGTAATTGATGTAACTCTGTAATTTATGACAAAAGTTTGACTTGTTACAGGCTAAGGTCACTTTTTTTTAAAACCAGTGAATCATCGTTGGAACTGTATGTTCAACTATAGGAAGGTGTTATCTCAGCCCCCACAAGACCATAAATTGATGACTTTACTCAAGCTGAGGCCATAACCTCATGTTCAACCATAGGAAGGTGTTATCTCAGCCCCCACAAGGCCATAAAGGCATATAATATAAATTGATGACTTTGCTCAAGCTGAGGCTATAACCGCATGTTCAACTATAGGAAGGTGTTTTGACCCAAAAAAAAACTATAGGAAGGTGTTATCTCAGGCCCCATAAGGCCGAAAATTGATGGGTCATTACACATCACTGGGTCTTGACTTATTCTATAAATTAGGTTGCATACATTTTTGCAAAGCCCAGGCCGGCTTCAGCATATAGGCATGCCCCAAATAAAGAAAAGCCTCCTCTTGTAACTAATACTACTATAATATAATATATTGGCAAAAATGGCCCATTACCATCAATTTTGGAAATAATTTGCCCAGAAACACTGTTTCTGAACTATATAGCAATGTACCACTTTTTCTGGTACTCGAGCTTGGTGAGCTCGAGTACCATGTTTTTTTAATCCACTGTCGCCCCATACTCAAGGAGCCCTATAGTGGCGTTTTTAACCCCTATAGTGGCGTTTTCGGGCCCTATAGTGATGTTTTCGGGCCCTATAGCGGCGTTTTCAGGCCCTATAGCGGCGTTTTCCTGCAAAAAAATTTTATAAGTTCCCATAACAGGTTCAAGGGGCCCTATAGTGGCGTTTTTAAGCCCTATAGTGACGTTTTTAGGCCCTATAGCGGCGTTTTCTTGCAAAAAAAATTTTATAAGTCCCCATAACAGGTTCAAGGGGCCCTATAGTGGCGTTTTTAAGCCCTATAGTGACGTTTGCGGGCCCTATAGCGGCGTTTTTTTTTAGAAGATGTTTGACCAATGAAAAGATGGTACTCAAGCTCACCAAGCTCGAGTACCAGAAAAAGTGGCACATTGCTATATAGTTCAGAAACAGTGTTTCTGGGCAAATTATTTCCAAAATTGATGGTAATGGGCCATTTTTGCCTAATATATTTATGTGTATATTTTAATTAAGGCCCCTTTGCCCAAGAAAAAATAATAATAGGGCCCTTTTTGTTCGCTAAAAGAATGCATTGTATTTTTTTTTTTTAAATCCTACATTTACTATCGGTCATTTTGAAATTTGAAATTTATCTACAATCAACTTACGCGCCTACAAAACTCCCAAAATTGTTTTCTTAATGGAAACAAAACTTGAGAAAACTTCAATGGAGAGAATTGGTCATAGGATGCAATTTCATAAAATTTTTTGGTTCCACGGGTTAACAGAGGAGGTGGTTTAGCTTTGTTGTGGAGAGATGATATCTCTTTGGATGTCCAAACATATTCTGATCGGCATATTGATTCTTTCATAAACCATGGAGTTGATGACGCCTGGCAGTTTACAGGTTTCTACGGAGACCCTGACACCGCCAACCAGGAAGACTCCTGGTCCTTGCTTAGAGTTTTGAGTCAAAGAAGTAATTACCCATGGGTGGTTCTGGGGGACTTTAGTGAAATATTGTTGGCAGAGGAGAAACAAGGAGGATTGGACCGATCTGAACAACAGATGCAAAACTTTAGAGATGCTTTGGATTTCTGTAGACTGAAGGACTTGGGGTTTCATGGCTTTCCCTTCACATAGTGTAATAGGAGACCGGGTAATCAGAATGTTTGGATTCGGCTTTACAGGGGGGTTGCTACTGTTGATTGGATTCTTCGTTTTCCCACTATCAGAGCCCACCATTTGGATTGTTTTCATTCAGATCACAAACCCATCTTTCTAGGTTTGGATTCTGATTTGAATCGTTTCTATAGGAAGGGGCGTCCCTTTCAATTTGAAGCCATGTGGCTTAAGGATAGTTCCTGTGAGGGTATTATTCAAAATTCATGGAAGAAGATTGAGGGTCGGCCTTGGTGGGGAATTTTAACCGGAACATTATTTTGTGTCAGGAAGGGCTTAAGGTGTGGAACCATAACACTTTTGGGCATGCTAAGAACACTTTGCAGCGCGGCCTCAAAGAGTTGAAACATGCTGAGGAGTCTGATGGGTACCACACTAATCCTAGGCTTATTCAGGATCTCTGATCTCGTATTGAGAAATTTAAAAAGAGGGAAGAATGCATGTGGAAGCAAAGATCCAAAACTGATTGGTTGAAAGAGGGGAACCAAAACACAAAGTATTTCTATTGTAGAGCTAACCAACATAATAAAAGAAATTTTATTGCAGGTTTGGAGGATCATACAGGTGCATGGTTTGAGGAGGAAGGCCAAATGGCAAAACTAATTGAGGAGTACTTCGGTGCTTTGTTCACTTCATCAAATCCTTTAGGCTTTGATGAAATTTTATGTGGAATTCAACCATCGGTCACTAATGACATGAACGAGGACCTTACCCAGGAGTTTACTACAAAGGAAGTACATCAGGCATTGAAACAGATGGCCCCCACCACTGCTCCCTGGCCTGATGGTATGTCACCTATATTCTATAAATCTTTTTGGCATATTGAGGGTAATGATGTCACCAGTATTGTCCTTAATGCTCTTAATTCTGGGGTTGTTCATGAATCTCTTAATTCCACTTTTATTTCCCTCATTCCTAAGGTTAAAAGTCCAAAAAAGGTTTCTAATTTCAAACCTATTAGTCTTTGCAATGTGATTTATAAACTTATTTCAAAGGTTTTGGTCAATCGTCTGAAACTTGTGCTCCCCAATATTGTCTCTGATTCTCAAAGTGTCTTCTTATCGGGGAGGTTAATTACAGACAATGTGCTAGTAGCTTTTGAGACCCTCCATTACCTTAAAAGAAAGACCCAAGGGAAACTAGGTTTTATGGCTTTTAACCTTGATATGAGTAAAGCTTATGACCGGGTGGAATGGATTTTTTTGGAGAAAGTTATGAAGCATTTGGTGTTTGCTGACAGATTGATTAAAATAATTAGGTCATGTATGTCTTCAGTCTCTTATGCTGTCCTTTTGAATGGTCAACCAGTGGGTAGCATTTGGGGTGTGGCGTATGATAAATAATCCTAATTCTCTATGCCATCGTGTGTTCAAAGCTCCTTTTTTTCCCAGATTGCTCTATTTTAGAGGCTAAAGATTCAACTGTTGGCTCCTACGCTTGGAAGAGTATCCTTAGTGCTAGGGATGTGATCCGTAAGGGTATGGCATGGAGGATAGGGAATGGACAATCAATGAGAATTAAAGAAGATAACTGGCTTCCAGTTAAAGCTAATAGCAAGGTGATTTCCCCCCTCACAACTGTCCAACCCGAGACTAAGGTGGGCTCTTTGATAAACCATGAGCTTGGAGTGTGGAAAACAGAGATGGTGGAAAGGCTTTTCCTCCCTCATGAAGTAGCCATGATTTTAGGAATTCCTTTGAGTAATAGGTTGCCACATGACAGTATTAGTTGGGGCCTAACTCCAAATGGTGATTTTTCAACCAAAAGTGCATACAAACTGATTGTTGCCTTGGATAATAATGGTGTTGTAGGAAGCTCTAATTCTGACTCTTAGTGCAATTTTTGGAAGAAGTTATGGAGCTTAAGGGTGCCAAAAAAAGTGAAACACTTCGCTTGGCATGCATGCAACAATGCTCTCCCCACCATGGCTAATCTTGCTCACAGGAACATTAGCCCATCTGATGTTTGCGAGCTGTGCAAGACAGCCCCTGAGGACACTCTTCATGCTCTGTGGGCGTGTAGTAAGCTCAAAGTTGTCTAGAACATGCTGTCCTAGACACAAGTTGCCACTCATGCTCGCCCACTGAGCTTTAACGATTTATTGGACTGTTTCTTGCAGGTACAGGAGGACTTCAGGAAGGAAATTTTCATAATGGTGGTCTGGACTATCTGGAATCGCCAAAATGCTGTGAAGTTTGGCCACCCGACGTTTTCAATGGACACATCGTCCCAAGAGCTAGAGCTCTACTTCAGGAGTTCTTGGCTGCTCAAGACAGACCGACCGAGGTCCCCACAGTTGCTGTTTATCACCAATGGCATCCTCCGGAGTTCCCGTACTACAAAGCCAATTTCGATGCAGCAGTTTTCAGACAAAGCTCCTCGGCAGGGATTGGTGTAATCATTCACGACAACAGGAGCGAAGCTGTTGGTGCATTATCTATGCCAATCCCTCTATCCAATTCAGTTGCTGTCTTGGAAGCGTTAGCTTGCCGTAGAGCTCTCCTCTTTGCCAAAGAAATCGGTCTGAGACAAGTGGTCTTCGAAGGTGATTCTGCCATGGTCATTCAAGCCGTTACCCATGGCAACTCAGAACTAGCAGAGTATGGACACATCGTTGAAGACATCAAGATAATAGTTGCAGATTTTGATTTTATTCAGTTTAGTCATGTTAAACGCAATTGTAATGTTGTTGCGGATGCCCTCGCTAAGAAAGCTAAAAACTCTCGAAGCTTAGCTGTTTGGCTCGAAGAGGTGCCAGAGGACATTGCCCCTCTTCTTTTGTTTGATATTTCTTAAGTAATGGTTATTTCTCCCCCGGCCATTTTGGTCTGGGTTCTCAAAAAAAAAACTTACACGCCTACATACAGATGTCTAAAGTCTAGTGTGTACCCTTTTTTAACTAACATTAGACTATTAGTCTTGCATCCATTAATTGAGCATTTGCATCAGACGATGCAAAATAAAATAATATTAATCCTAATAATAATAATAATAATAAATGCTCAATTCTACACGGTAGTGTATAAATTTGTAAAGTTGATGCAGTTTTACATGATTACTATAGTTTTACTTTTATATATCATTACTCCCTCTCTCTCTCTCTCTCTCTCTCTCTCTCTCTCTCTCTCTCTCTCAGAAGATAATAATAAACAAAGAATATAAAATGATTATTTTAATAAAACAGAATCTAGAATAAATAATTTAATGTGGGTATTTTTTAAAAATTGTTGTATAAAATAGAAAAAATAAGATCTTATACTAAATATACAAGAATTTTGAGCTAGTCGAATGCTCTAATGTCATTGTAGGTACTCAAGAATTCTTGGCTTTGGCTTTGGCTTTTTGGCTTGATTGCCTTGCCTTGCCTTGCCTTGAATCCTTTTTGTCCCATATTGGAAAGATAGCTTTCCTCTCTCTACCTTATAAGGCATGAACCAATGAGAAAGAGTACCACTAGTTTGGTTAAAATGATCACATCATTTAGTAAAGTTGCAATCTTGTTTTTGATAAATCATGTTCTATTGTTTTATACTTTCAATTTTATAATATTTAAAGTATAATTTTTTATTATAAATCATGTTTCATTTATTTAGAAATATTTATCAATTATAAATGTGTACTAGAAAATGTCCAACTGGATATGAAAAACTAAGAGAGAGAGAGAGAGAGAGAGAGAGAGAGAGAGAGAGAGATAGATTTAATCTCCAAAAGAATCCATGGATAAAGTTGTTACTAGTATTAAGCAAAACGCAATAAAAATATGAGGGAAAATATAATAAATGAACAAGAAATTCATCAAAAAGAGTTAGAAGATAGCGAAATTATACAACAAAAAGATAATAATGAAAATAGTTATAATAATGTTCAATCGAATAAGAAATGTTAGCGAACTTTGAATACAAAAACTTAATTAGTAATTTTGCATTTCAAAAGGTAAAAATATTTTTTAAAATAAATAAATATTATTTAATTAATATTTAAATAAGTAAAGGCCACCTAAACCTTTCATCTTAGGCTACAAAATTTGTTTGAGTGCATATCCTATAGCAATATCTTGAGGATAAGGACCGATTTTTATGGGGGAGGAATGTAATGCCAAATACAATTTTGTGCCTTCTCAAAAAAATAAAAAAAATACAATTTTGTGGATTAGCAATAAGCCAATAACACGTCTAGTGTCAAACACACTAGTGTTTAAGTCCTTGGAAAACTTAAATGAAAAGTGTTAAAAGTAGGAGTAAATAAAACTTGTAAATTGATGTGGCAATGTGTTATGATTCGGAATGAAAATTTGTTATTTGAATTAAAAGTATTTAAATTTAAGCTTAGCGATAGATCTTTATCTAAATAAGGTAGCAGTAGATTAGTATTGTTATTTGCTAAATTCAAATTTGTTAACGTGTATTAGGGTATGTGGGCTTTAGGTCCACCTTGTTTACTTGTATAGTACATTTACTTGTACTGCACACTCTGCCTCCTATATAAAGGCACTTATGTATATTCTATTACTTAAGAAATACAATACAATCATTCAGTATTTCTAACATGGTATCAGAGTCATTGCTCTAATTTTCTTGTGTCTTGCAGTCCTGTCTTCGTTGGTATTTTCCGCTGCCTCGACTTCATCGGTCAGTAAACCTTTTCTGTGCCCTCTCCTAACTGTTCCATCATCGTCAGAGGTGCAAAGGTTGAATCTTCACCGCCAGAAGCTCGATCACCGCCACCAAGATCACTGCTTCCATCGGATCTTCCACACCGGATCTCCGATTAAGACATAAGACCTATCATCGGGTAGATCTTCAACCGATCTACACAAGGCCACCAAAATCACCACCATCTGACCATTCACGCGCTTCCACGCGCCGGACAAAGATTCCGCAACTTGTCCACGTGCCTCACGTGCCACCAGTGTTGCTCTGATCAACTCACCGTCGCCTTCATCGGAATCGTCTTTCTCCGATCTACATAACCGAAGAAAAATCGGCCTGATCGGAATCCTCACGCGCTCTCACGCGCCGACCAAAGTTCTGGTCAAATTGACTCACGCGCTTCACGCGCCGTTGTGCAGCTACTGACGTCATCGCTGACGTCATCATCCACGTCAGCCCTAGCTGAGGTCTTCAGCTTACGTCATCCTGCTGACGTCATCATAGTAGTTGACCGTTGACTTTGACTTTGACCTTGACCGTTGACTTTTCTCAAGGTTGACTTTTTGCAGTCCAGGTGCTCCTTACCCAATTTTTCGCGTAGATTTCATTTTTGCAGTCCATTTCTGCATATTTTGCTTCGAAATGAAAAATAAGGACAGGTCTTCTTCTTATTGCAATAATCGTCGCCGACAATCCAGCAAATGTTTTTGCAATTTTTGCAAACGTTTTGGCCACAATATTGAGACTTGCTATCATCGCAACAAATCAGTTGTGTCAATTTCCACTGCTACTGTTGCTAACACTGAGAGTGTCCAACCAATGGCTCCTATCTCTGCACAGTCTAAGTCTTCAGGACGCACTTTCACCATGTCCACAGATGACCTTAAAAATATTATCGCCAATGTCATTCGTATGGTTGGTAATGCATCTTATTCCTCTTCTCTCTCAGCTTTATCTGGTATGTCTCCTTCCTCTTGGCTTATGGATTCTGCTTATTGTAATCACATGACTCCTCACTCGTCCTTATTTTCTGAACTTAAACCTACACCACACCCTCTTAATATTCACATAGCAAATGGTTCCACTATGTCTGGTCATAATATAGGTTCTATTTCGACCTCCAATCTCTCGGTTCCTGGTGTCTTTAATGTTCCTGACCTTTCTTACAATTTATTTTCTGTGGGACAATTAGCTGAGTTAGGTTATCGCGTTATCTTTGATTATTCTGGGTGTATTGTGCAGGATCCAAGGACGGGACAGGAGCTTGGGACCGGTCCTAGAGTTGGGCGTATGTTTCCCGTGGACAACCTTCATCTTCCACTTGTTGCTCCTGTTTCTGTTGTTGTAGCTACTGCAGTTTCTTCTACTTCTTCCCTTGCACTTTGGCATGCTCGACTTGGTCATGCATCTTCCTCTTGAGTACAACAATTGGCTTCTAGAGGTTTGTTAGGTTCAGTGTCTACATAAAATTTTGATTGTGTTTCATGTCAGTTAGGAAAACAACCAGCTTTGCCTTTCAATACTAGTGAATCAATATCCATTGATATCTTTGACCTTATTCATTCTGATGTTTGGGGGCCTTCCTCTGTCTCTAGTATTGGTGGATCTCGATATTTTGTTGTCTTTGTTGATGATTACTCTCGCTATAGCTGGATTTTTAATATGAAACATCGTTCTGAGTTATTGCAAGTATATTCTAATTTTGCAAAAATGGTTGAAACTCAATTTTCCAAACGTATCAAAATTTTTCGATCTGATAATGCTCTTGAGTACACTCAATATGCTTTTCAAGCTGTTTTGCATTCCTATGGCACTGTTCATCAACTAACTTGTCCAGGTACCTCTCAGCAAAATGGTAGAGCTGAACGAAAACTTCGTCATATTCTTGACACTGTTCGTGCTCTTCTTCTCTCTGCCAAAGTCCCTGCTCCTTTTTGGGGTGAAGCTGCCCTTCATGCTATTCATGCTATTAATCGCATTCCAAGTCCTGTTATTCAAAATCAAACTTCATATGAGCGCCTTTTTGGGTCACCTCTAGACTATCACCACCTTCGCTCCTTCGATTCTGCTTGTTTCGTTCTTCTTCAGCCACATGAGCATAACAAACTTGAGCCTCAGTCAAGACTTTGTTGTTTTCTTGGCTACGGCGAAACTCAAAAGGAGTATCGGTGTTATAATCCTATCTCTCATCGTCTTCGTATCTCCCGCAATGTTGTCTTTTGGGAACATCGCTCCTTTGTCAAGCTCTCTCACTTCCGTGCCTCCCTATCTTCCTCCTCTGTTTTAGATCTTTTTCCAGATGAGGCACATATTCCTTCTGTAACTGCTCCTAATCCTCCTGTAGTTGCTCCTGATCCTCCTATAGACTTTTCTGTCCAACCACCAGATACCTTTGATCCCTTTCCTAGTTCACCTTTTAATGAACAGGTGGAAGATGCACAGGTTGAAGACGAGCTACCCAACCCTGAGCTTGGGTCCCCTGCTCCTGCTCCGCCTGAAGATCTTGCACAAGAAATTCCACCTCGTCACTCAACTTGGATAAGATCCATTCCTACACATTTACTTGATTATCATTGTTACACTACTCTTGCTACACTGCATGAGTCTCACACCTATCGTGAGACTTCCACTGACCCTTTGTGGCAGATTGCAATGAAAGAGGAACTTGATGCATTATCTAAAAATCATACTTGAGATTTGGTGACTCTCCCCCCTGGGAAATCTGTGGTTAGTTATAAGTGGATCTACAGGATTAAGACTCGCTCTGATGGGTCCATTGAGCGCTACAAAGCTCGTCTTGTTGCAAAAGGTTTTACACTAGAGTATGGGATTGATTATGAAGAGACCTTTGCTCCGGTTGCTCATATCTCATCTGTTCGAGCTCTCTTAGCTGTTGCTGCTGCCAGAAAATGGGACCTTTTTCAGATGGATGTCAAAAATGCATTCCTTAATGGGGATTTAAGTGAAGAAGTTTATATGCAACCTCCTCCTAGTCTCTCTGTTGAATCAAATAAGGTTTGTTACCTTCGGCGTGCTCTTTATGGCCTTAAACAAGCTCCACGAGCTTGGTTTGCCAAATTCAGCTCTACCATCTCTCGCTTAGGTTACATGGCCAGTCATTATGATTCTGCCTTATTTCTTCATCGCACTGACAAAGGTACTATTTTATTTCTCCTGTATGTGGATGATATGATCATAACGGGTGATGACCTTAGTGGCATTCAAGAACTCCAGGGTTTTCTCAATCAGCAGTTTGAGATGAAAGATCTTGGACATCTCAGCTACTTCTTGGGTCTTGAAATCACTCATTCTACAGATGGACTTTATATTACTCAAGCCAAGTATGCCTCTGAACTCTTGTCTCGAGCTGGACTCACTGATAGCAAGACTGTTGACACTCCAGTTGAGCTTAATGCGCATCTGACTCCGTCAGGGGGAAAACCGTTGTCTAATCCCTCTCTTTACAAACACTTGGTTGGCAGCCTAGTTTATCTCACTGTTACTCGTCCAGACATTTCCTATGCTGTTCACCAGGTGAGTCAGTATCTGTCTGCTCCATGATCGACTCACTATGCTGTTGTTCTGCGCATACTTCGATACCTAAAGGGCACTCTCTTCCATGGTCTTTTCTACTCTGCTCGGTCTCCTCTTGTTCTCCGTGCATTTTCTGATGCTGATTGGGCAGGAGATCCCACTGATCGCAGGTCCACCACTGGCTATTGCTTTCTTCTTGGTTCTTCTCTAATTTCTTGGCGAAGTAAGAAACAAACTCATGTGGCCCGCTCCAATACTGAAGCAGAATATCGTGCCCTTGCTGATACCACATCTGAGCTCCTTTGACTACGGTGGCTTCTCAAAGACTTAAGTGTATCCACATCCTTTGCTACTCCTCTATATTGTGACAACCAGAGTGCCATTCATATTGCTCACAATGATGTCTTCCATGAACGGACTAAACACATCAAGATCGATTGTCATTTTATCTGTTATCATCTTGTCCATGGTGCTCTCAAGCTGATCTCAGTTTCTTCTAAAGATCAACTTGCAGATATCTTCACCAAGTCACATCCTAAAGGACGTCTTCGCACTTTGGTTGACAACCTCAAGTTGATCTCACATCCACCTTGAGTTTGAGGGGGGCTGTTAACGTGTATTAGGGTATGTGGGCTTTAGGCCCACCTTGTTTACTTGTATAGCACACTTACTTGTACTGCACACTCTGCCTCCTATATAAAGGCACTTATGTATATTCTATTATTTGAGAAATACAATACAACCATTCAGTATTTCTAACAAAATTGATTCCTATGTTTTAGTATAAGATTACTAGATTAGTTCCTATGTTTTAGGATTTGTTGATGAGATTGTCTCATTTTAGTTTTTATATGTAAGTTGAACGCATAATGACTAATGAGATTCAAGCAAAAAATTAACCAAAAATATCTATTTTCCCAACTTGTGGATTTCAACTACCATCATAATTAACGTGTAGCTATAACCCACATTTGAAGAAAGCAACTCTCACCCTAACATGAGAACGGGATTTTTTTAGAGATGATACATCCCCTCAAATGTTTCACATAATAATTGGATCACATTTGCAAGATGTTACCAAACCACATCTACCTATCAAGAGCGTCAATCCCAACAAATAAAGAATAGAGAGCATGTCGAAGATTGTCAACCAAATCTTAGATATTACCAAGGACATGTCCAAAACAATAGTAAGGATGAAAGATTCATGGTTTCAAATGATAGAGGTCTTAGATAAATAATGCAATAAAATTTTGGAGATCAAAAACAATCATAAGTACAAGTATCCTATGAAATTTCAAAAAATCATAATGTCCTACACGAGGAATCACCAACAATTTCATTGAGTAATATGTTGGAGGGTGCAGTTGAAAAGACAAATCAAAAAGATCTTCTCATGAATTCAAATAAGCCTACCCTAATTTCATGCATTGAATTTGTCATTCCTGATAAGTTCAAGGATGTGGTAAACAAGACTTTTTTGTTTCTAGCGCTTATAGAAGTGGTTGAAGAACTAGTGTAAATATCCATGATCAAAATCCTTATCCATCAACACTGCAAAATTTTAGGATGAGTATTCTCAGATCGAAGGAGAAAGTTACGGAGTGAGCAAGCATGGATTTCCATGTCTTGGAATCGTGAGGACAAGATTCATCTTGAAAAGAGATATATTGTTATTTAAATTAATTTAAAAGTATTTATATTTAAGCTTAGTTAAATTTTTATTTGAATTTGTACGGCACCTAGCGTCCAAGTTCATTTGGGCCTTGGGCCATGAATTAATGATATGGGCCGAGGGTCCAACCTTCTCACCAACAAAAGCCCCGGCCCAAACCCACAATAATTACTAGTCTAAACTGGGTGTTGTCCGAATACTTGGAAGGCGGACAGCGGACACCTCGCTCGCATGCTGCCTGGAAAATCATTTCCGAGCTCTATACACGTGCCCAGTCACATCGCCATTTAAGTGCTTGGCAAAACCTTAGGAAACTCCACTGCCGAACACATTTGTTGCAGTGGGAACCGTTCCCAAAGCCACTCGTACCTAAAAATCCGCTTAAGTTTATCGACATTGGACCTTTCTTTGCACTAAAGGAGAAGATAATGATGATCACCCCATTAACAAGGGCTATAAATAGGAGAAACGAATGAATGGGAAGGGGATGGAATTTTGGGAAAAGAAAGGAGAGAGAAAGAGAGGGTTTGAGTAGAAGAAAACTTAGAGAAAGAGAGGGAAGTGCTCCCATTGGGTCCCTAAGCCTAGAACAACCCAAGGTAGGATACTTAGACCCACCACACAAATAGATTGTGAGCCCAAAATAATGGTTTGGCCCAACAAGCCGTCTTTGGAGCCTACAGAATTAATTTGAAAGTATTTAAATTTAGACTTAATAATAGATCTTTATTTGAATAAAATTCTAGTAGATAAGTATTGTTACTTGCTTGTATTCAATTTGAATCCTATGTTTTAGGATAGGATTAGTTCTTATGTTTTAGGATTTGCTGATGAGATTTTTTCATTTTAGTTTTTTTATGTAAGGTGAACCTATAATGAAATTCCAGCATAAAATTAACCAAAAATATCAACTTTCTTGACCTGTGGATTTCAACTTCCATCGTAATTGGATCACATTTGCAAGATATCACAGCTAAAATAACGACGAACATATAGGACTAGTCTATCTTGTAGGCTAGAAGAAGCCAGACATCCAACACCAACGATAAGGGTATTAAAGTACACCACTGGATTGAACTTTCTTTAAGAAGAGGAGATCTAGGATTGATAATTTATAGTGTTCGATTTTAATAGTTTTTTTTTTTTTTTTTTCATTAACACTAAATCAAGTTATTTTATCATTGTATGCAATTGAGTGAGCCAAAAGATTCTTTAGTATACATTTTGTACCGTAAGTCTGTAACCCATAAAGCCTTTTCTAGTTGACTAAACTAACAAAGTACATGTCCTAAACACCCATATATTATGTTATGTATAATTTCTCCATCTCATGATATCAGGTATCTGGCTAATTGGCAAATTACGTACTCAACTTGTTCTTTTCCTAATGATTTGTGCATCAGACTGCTCAGTCGTGCAAATTTATAACAGGATGCGGGAAAAAAAATCAAAAGATCACATATCATGTCTAACAGGAATTTCATTGAATCAAAATATCACATATCACGTCTAACAGGAATTTCATTGACCATATGGTATTCAAAAACAAGAAGTGATAATAATAATAAAATAACACATATAGAACACTGCAAATTTCTTGTCCTACTCTGAATTAGAATTAGCAGGTGAAATCAAAGCCACCCAACATGCTTTCTTCAGAAGAAAAACTCCCCTATTTGTGATAGACATACCCATTATCAGAAAGGCTGGGATTTGGAGTAACACGATTCGAATTGATGGAGAGAGGCTGAGTTGAAGGGGGATGGATGACAATTAAGACGGGATAACATTCTGCAAACAGAGGGAAAGAAAAGAGGGAAACAGAGAGGAGTGACAAGATTTCATGAGTCCGAAGAAAGAAAGGAAGAAATTAATAAAATTCATTCTCAACACCTAGCCAATTAGGTTGTTCCTTTAAGAAAAGCATAATTTTTATATGCATTCTTAAAAAATATTGCGGTTGATTAAATTTTTTTTTTTTAAGACACCTCTTGCGCTAGAACTAATAGTAATATTATTGAGCAAAATTGTTAACAGTAAAACCATATCGAAGTTACCATGGAAAATCTTCCTATAAATCTTGAGTTACAATTCAAAATATTGGTAGAATTTTTATTAGTGTGCATAATTGATAGTTTTTATATAACATTGAAATTACTAGTATATTAACTTGTTTTTTTGCCTTGGTGAGGAACTTGATGTTTGGTTGTAGCTTAAATGGTACCTCTAATGTTTCCAACAACTATTGAGAGTTCGAATCCTCGCCCCCTGTTGTAACTATTAGAATACTAAAGATTCTCATTATAAGAAGAAGTAGAGTAGACAGACTTATTAACGAAATTTAAATTTCATCTGAAAATATATTAATAGAACTTATCTTGTAATAATGGTTTGCAACTTGTCGGTTCATTTTAAGAAAAAGTACAGTCCTTATCCATTAAAAAAAAAAAAAATCAAACTTATCCATAGTACATATGTACATACGTGTTCTTACAAAATTATCATTCGTTTGCATGTTTGCCATCCAATACAAAGATATTTTTCTCACCCAAGTTAAAGCACTTGCCAAGATTTTTTTTTTTTTTTTTAGAGAGATGCCAAGATTCATTTACTGTAGACTGAATGATATTTTCTCCCTCATAATGACATTCCGAATGGAGTATGAATTCCTTTATCAAATAAATAAAAATGCTTCAACATTCAAATACTATCTTGTAGGGGGTGTGAAACATATTGGTATACTTTGGCAATATCAAAGTTCCTTTTTTTTCCTTCTTTTTGTCGGTCACCCAAATGTTATCTATGCTGCACCAAGTTTAATGCTAAAAGTTTTTTCCCTTTTTTGTGGTAGTTGCCATATATTAATTCATGTATTCTTACTAACACGTTTTTTTTTTTAGATATGGTGTACTTACTTAATAGTCTAATAATACTTTTTTTTTTTAAAGCATTAAATAGTTTAATACTTTTCTCCTTAACGTGGTCCTTTTATTGGAAAAGAAGCAGTGGTCTTTTTATTGACAGAGTTAAAGTAGGGAGGTTGTTTGTGTCCCACCCAGTTGCAAGCTCCTTTATTGTAAGAACTGAAGCAGAGTTTGGCAAATACTTATTCTTGAAGAGAGAGAAGGGTTGGTTTGTGTTAAGTTATCTCTTACCCATAATATTTTGTGAGGCCTGAAACTGAGAGGAAGAGAAGGTCTTTGAAGATGGCAGGTGGATCTTTTGGCCCGGCAGGTGTGGCCAAAGAGAGAGCACAACAGTACAAAGGAAGACTCACCTCTTATGTGATCATTGCCTGCACTGTTGCTGCTGTTGGCGGCGCAATTTTTGGCTATGATGTTGGAATTTCAGGTACTTCACTTTCATGAATCCGAATCTTCACATGTTTATTATTATAGTTCTGGCTTTTTCGATGATTACTGTGGTGAAGAATCTACCAAATATTGTCATAAAAAAAATAATAATAGTAACAACTTTTTTGGTATCTGGAAATGATGAGCTAAAAAGTGAACAGTGAAAAGTTCAGACGTCACATGGACTTTGCATGTGTGCATATATGGACAGAACAGAATCAGAATTTCCAAGAGGAAGGGAAATTCTGTTTTGTACAAGTAGGAGTTAGACCTTTTCTATGACTATGATGAAATTATGAAACAAAGTGCAAATAAATTAGTAGTCTTTCCAATTCATACCTGAAATCTCTTCTAATGCACCAGCCAACATAAAGGCTCTGACATCTTCAAGAAATACTGAATCCTGTAGTTAATTATCTCAAAACACCAGTGGTCTTCCAATTTTCCTTCCTCTGTATTTGTATTATTATTATTTGTCCATTGAAATTTGGAACCCAACTTAAATTCAGTATACCAATGAAAAATTTCTCAAGCGTCTACTTCATCCTTTATTTGGTGCTACGAGGAAAATTATATCATAAAATTGTCGCAGAAAAAGGGGAGGTCTTCGTGTTGCTTCTTTTTCAGAAAATCAATGAACTAACTATCCAAATCTTAATCTTCTGGTCAATTTGAGACAAGAAAAAAAATAATCTTGGAATCTAATTCTATACTTTGCCTAATAGTACAGATCACAGCCATGGTTTATCTCTAACTGAATTTAATGATGAGTGCTCTCCTTTTTTAAGATATGAATTGAACAGATTTTACACAAAAAAAAAAATACAACCAACATAAAGTGCAGGATGCTATGAAACAAAGAGGTATTCGGTATCCAAAAGATCAGATTTTGAAAGCACTCTATTTCATAATTGTGGAAATCCGCTGTGACACGGTGAAAATTGATAAATTAACATTAGTCCGAAAAGTTTAAAGAGTTAGGAAATAGTGAATGTAACCATTATTCTAATACTTTTTTGTTAGTCAGATGATGCACTTGTGCTTGTCATGCATACATGTCTGAGGCATAGAGAGAGCATTCATGTTTTTACAAGTTACTAAATGCTGCTTTTTGATTAATAGGAGGAGTGACATCCATGGATACATTTCTTGAAAAATTCTTCCCTGCTGTTTTTGTAAAGAAGACGCAAGCACGTGAAAGCAATTATTGCAAGTACGAAAACCAAGGGCTTGCAGCATTTACATCTTCTTTATACCTTGCTGGTTTGGTTGCTTCTCTGATGGCTTCTCCTGTTACAAGAAAGTTTGGACGTCGAACAAGTATAATCTGTGGTGGGCTAAGTTTTCTTACTGGGGCAACAATAAATGCTTCTGCCATGAATATGGCAATGCTTCTTTTGGGTCGGATCATGCTTGGTGTTGGCATTGGATTTGCAAATCAGGTATATCCCGTTTCGCGTACCTTTTCAAGTGTTAGATAAATCAGGATATGATCCATTATAGTTTTTCTATATTTAAGAACACATGACTTAATCTTCCCTCTTGTTTGTTTTAAAGGCAGTTCCACTATATTTATCAGAGATAGCGCCAACACATCTTCGAGGTGGTCTTAACATGATGTTTCAGGTAGCAACTACATTTGGTATCTTTATAGCAAACATGATCAACTTTGGAACACAAAAGCTTAATTGGGGATGGAGGCTCTCTCTAGGATTGGCTGCTGTTCCAGCTTTGTTAATGACAGTGGGAGGAATACTTCTTCCTGAGACACCTAACAGCTTAATTGAGCAAGGAAAAAAAGAGAAAGGGAGAGAAATCCTTGAAAAGCTCAGAGGAACCAAAAATGTTGATGCAGAGTTTGAAGACATGGTGGATGCAAGTGAGCTTTCAAACTTAGTAAAGAATCCCTTTCGAAACATCCTTGAGAAGAGGAACAGACCAGAATTAGTAATGGCAATCTGCATGCCAATGTTCCAGATACTCACAGGCATAAATTCAATTCTCTTCTATGCTCCTGTACTGTTTCAAAGTATGGGGTTTGGTGGCAATGCCTCTCTCTACGCCTCAGCTTTGACTGGAGCAGTTCTTGCTTCATCTACATTCATCTCTATTGCAACAGTTGATAAATTGGGTCGAAGGGCTTTACTTATAAGTGGCGGGATTCAAATGATTACATGCCAGGTAAAAACTTCAACACTAAATTAGGTTGTGACATAATAATACTTCCAGGAGAAGTAAAATTGAAACTAGTACCGTAGATTCTAAGCACAGTCATACTTATGTTACTTCACAGAACACGGAATTTGCAACATTCCCCTAAAGTTTGTAATATGCTTTAATTCAGCAGCTCTAGTGAGAGAAGCTAAAGCCCTTTCTTAACACCAAAAAAGATTTGTTTTCCTGGAAATACACTAAAACTTAATGAAATAATTACACCAATTCACAAAGTATCCAAAAAGTAATACCATAGTTGATGTCTGAGTTCTGGAGTTCCTTGATTCTATCAAATTAATCATTCTTTGTGTATCTGAAACAGGTCATAGTTGCTATAATCTTGGGGGTAAAGTTTGGCAACCAGCAAGAACTATCAAAAGGTTACTCAGTATTGGTGGTGGTCATGATTTGCCTCTTTGTTCTAGCTTTTGGATGGTCATGGGGTCCCCTTGGCTGGACAGTGCCAAGTGAGATATTCCCGTTAGAAATTCGATCAGCTGGACAAAGCATAACAGTAGCTGTAAACCTTCTATTCACGTTCATAATAGCCCAGGCTTTCCTTGCCATTCTTTGTGCATTCAAGTTTGGAATCTTCCTCTTCTTTGCTGGCTGGATTACCATCATGACCATTTTTGTTTATTTCTTCCTACCGGAAACGAAGGGAGTTCCCATTGAAGAGATGAAATTCATATGGAAGAAGCACTGGTTCTGGAAGAAGTTAGTGCCTACCAAAGGGGAAGGCGAAATAAGCAATTCAGTGGAGCTAGATGAGAACGTTACAGAGCCATAAGCCGTATGGATATAAGCAGCCGGGATGCATGTAGTGCCTCAGCCACATTTATCCATACAGAGCCATAAGCTGTATGGATATTGCGTTCTAAAGAATTAAACATAGCATATAAAAATATAATATTATTCTATTACATATTATGATTTGGATAATTTGGTATTTATTATATTACATAGCATGATTTTTTTTAGTGCTCAATTTAGATGTTCAACTATAAGACTTTACTAATTTTTGTTAATTTTTTAATCATTTGTGGTGGATAAAGTATTTTTAATAGTTGTATTAGAAGTACTCCATAATGCCATTTATTTAGAGAAAAGTAAAGGTTAGCTAAACAAAAATAATCAAATAGGTGATATTGAGGGGAAAATTGATGCCTTTGAATAAAATATGGGAAAGTCAAGCTGAAACTCAACGATGGGCTCTTGAGATGATGCCCAAAGGTTTTCAGTGTGGTGATAAGCCTATCCAAGCAAGAAATAAAGGCTGCACCTTGACAAAACAGCAACAAAACCCAATAAAAATACTTCACAATAATTAATTAGTACATTAGTGGTCTTGTTTTGATAATACAAGAAAAATAAATTCTCTAGCAGTAGGATGAAATTAAACCTAAGTTTTGCAGTCAATTATTAAATAGATTTAAGAAAGTGTTCACTTTTGGAAGTCCTTGTGTGTCCTGGTCAGAGAGGTCTATTGTACTTTCAGCCATCATTACATCAATACGAGGGAAGAATTTCATTGTTACAAATACATTATATCCTTCAATAGTAAAACAAAAAGTAAAAATTAATGGTTCCATGGTGAGAAGAAAGGGGTTATTTGGCATGGTGTGAAGGGAGAGAGAGATTCCAGCTCAGTGCAGCAAATATTGAACTAAGATTCTTGGAATATATATGTGAGGCGTGAATGGGGTAGTATAGGCTGTTTTGAATGAGTGAGTATGTAAACTTGTGATAGTATGATAGAGTTAATGCTGAAACTAAGTCTTTAATGAGTAAAGGGTTGTTTATAACTGATTAGGAAGCATTTGTGGGCTTAGAATGTGAAGAAAAGGAAAGGGAATGTCTGAGGCTAAGAGAGTCCGGGCTAAGAGGAATGATTTATGAGTTGGGGAGAGTTAAACTGCAAGCAAAGTGACAAGAATAACAGAAATTTCAGAGAGGTTGGTGTGTGTTTTGTGGGCTGATGTGCTTATCCTTTTATAATGGAGTTTAGGGAAGCATTAATTAGCAAAAGTCCAAAACATAAGACTGATCAAATGACAAGAATAACAGAAATTTCAAAGGGGTTGGTGTGTGTTTTGTGGGTTAAGGGAAAGAAAAGAGAGAAACAGAGAGGAGTGATAAATTTAAGATAGAGATAGTCAATAGTGATTTTTGGTTCACAAAAATAGACTAAACCAAAAATGTTTAGAGACATAACAAAATAGAGACTAAATTCTATAAGGACATGGTGTAAAACCCATGTTTTACCCCTCTAATCCCAACATGTCATATCATCTTATCACATATTTAAGAATAAACACAATCACACTTAATCAATTCTAATACCCATATATAAAACCAACCAAATTGGGAATCTATCAAGATGCTATTAGGTGTGGTTGGACGTATTAAATTTTAAGTAAAATGCTGACGTGACAATCACTTATTGGATGATGTAAAACATGAGTTTTACACTCCATCCTTATAGAATTTAATCTCAACAAAATATCATAATATTTTTATAATAACTGTATTTTATTTTGACTTATAAAGAACTTACACTTTAACAATTATGGAAATATTGTTATAACAACAAAATGTCACATTTTCACAATACCTTTAATTTAAGTTGTAGTAGGTCCTAGTATAATATTTTATTATTTTATTCTTGATTTATAAGCAACTATAACTCCACAATTGTGAAAATATTGTGATAATAACAAAACTATCATCCACTTTCTTCCTTCATTCTCGAAAAAGAAATAATAAAAACTGAAATTCACAACAACAATGCCTATGTATATTTGCACAAGTACTACAATAAATGCATAAGTTAACGTGGATGATTTTTGGTGTTAAATGGCAAAATAGTCTCTTATATCATTTTGCATGAGCTAATACGAATGCTCTATGAAACTTAAGTTGTTCACAAGTTTCATACACCTAATTGTAAAAATACTATAACAACAAAATGTCACATTTTCACAATACATTTATTTTAAGTTGATCACATCTTAGTATGATATTGTGACGACACCAAAATGTCATAATTTTTTAACAGGAATTTTATTTTTAGTTGTGATTGGACTTAGTATGATTTATTTTGACCTATAAAGAATTGACACCTTGAAAATTGTAAAAATATTATACTCCTCAATTAAAACACTGTATCACTGCTATAAATATTTAAACAAAAAAAAAAAAACAAAAAACAAAAAACAAAAAACAAAAACGAACCGAACTCAAAGGTGATTTGTAGCACTACACATATACTCCCTCCGTCTCACTTTGTTTGTCCTCTATTCCATTTTGGGATAACCCAAAATATTGTCCTGTTTCTAAAAATAAAAATCATTAATTTACTAATGTTCCTATTATATCCCTATTTTATTAATAATTTAATTTTTTGATAAATTTATTTAAGGGTAGTTTTGGAAACTTATACATTTTTAAAAGGTAGGCAAAACAATAAATGATGTTCCCTTAAAAAGTTTGATTTTTCAAACAGGACAAACAAAATGAGACGGAGGGAGTAGGTGTTAAAAAAAATAATAAAATAAAATAAAAAAGAGGCCAGATGTCATGAAACTGAGTTTTTTCTCACCAAATTGACCGAGCCAAAAACACTAAAGGCATGTCTCAGTACATCAAGTTTTGTTTGGGTCTATCACTGAAAATGAGACTCTTGCTTTTTCTCAACACTTGAAATTACTCCAATTTGATTGCATCCAATTACTAAAGAAACTGCAACATAACAAACAATTGAGAACAATGAGTTACTTGGCCCCGTTTGGTATGCGAATCCAAATACATGTTTTCAGTTTTTAAGCATTATACATATTTTTATATGCTTTTTCACTTACGAATATTTAAAAAAAAAATTAAAAACTATTGTTTAAACACACAAACGGCCTTCAGAGAGGTTGCCGAAATAGGACGGGATCCAGTAATTTTTTCTTTCTTTTTCTTATCTCTATCCCTCTCACCGTCTGCTGTGTTTGTGTTTATCAATAGAATGAAGATAAAGTCAAAAGTGCCTGGGATTACTCCTGATTTGAAGAGGAAAAGACCAAAAAGGGCTCCAAATTTGTTTAGCTCAGACATACCTTTAGGAGCAACAAAGTAATTCAAGCCCTCTTGAGTTGTACATGTCTGGCAACACCATTAAGATAACAACAAAAGGACTAAAAAGGCCCATTTTTATTTAGTTCACAAATGAAGTTAGGACCAATTAAGTAATTTCAATCAAACGTGGATGTTTCTAGAGTTTCAAAGAATCTGCTGGGCTTCAAACTTTTTGTTGCTAGGCTTCAAACTACTTCTTGCCGTTTTACCATTTCAAAAGCCGTTTTGTCAAACAACTATCCCAACTGTCCTTTTTTATATAAAATATAGATATTGATATAGATACTATAATATAATATATTTATGTGTATATTTTAATTAAGGCTCCTTTGCCCAGAAAAAAATAAATAAATAAATAATAGGGCCCATTTTTGTTGGCTAAAAGAATGTATTGTATATTAAAAAGACCCCACATTTACTATCTATCATTTTGAAATTTGAACAAAACCTATTAATTTATCTACCGTCAACTTACACACATATTGACACACACACCTCTAGTATAGCCTATACCCTTTTTAAACTAATATTAGACTATAATAGTCTTGCATATGTTGATTGAACATTTGCATCAGACAATACAAAATATTAAAAAAAAGTATTTAATTTTACACGTTTAATAAGTCAAGCTAATGTATAAATTTGCAAATTTACTTCAGTTTTACATGGTTACTGTAGTTTTTTTTTTTTCTCTCATCACTTGTCTTATCAAACTCTCTCTCTCTCTCTCTCTCTCTCTCTCTCTCAAGATAATAATAAACAAAGAATAAAAAATAATTATTTTAATAAAATAAAATATATAATAAATAATTTGATATGAGTATTTTTGAAAATTAATTATATAAAATAGAAAAAATAAGTTCTTATACTAAATAGACACGATTTTTCACAAAAGCGAGTGCGAATACTCTTATATCATTATCACATCACATCAACTGATTTGTTACTTTGTTAAAAAAAAATAATAATAATTAGTTTGACTTTTCCCATCTCGTTGCTTCCCTTTTTACTCTTTTTTTTTTTAATATTTCCAATTATTTATTTAATTTTTTTAGGTATATTTTTATTAGTTATCCTTTTATAATAATTTGCTTTGTATTCGTACTAATTTCTTGAGTTATGTGATGAATAAATTTTTCTTTGTGCAAATTTAGAATATAAAATGATCAAATCATTTAGTAAAGTTGTAATCTTATTTTTGATAAAGAGAAATGATATGTCCACAACATTTTTACAACAAATCCTATGTGGCAGGTTGTTACTGGTTGTTATTGTTGGGGCAAAAAAGTAATTTTAGTGTTAAGTTCAAATTTGAACCAATAACAACTAACCACTTATGATTTGTTATAAAAATGCTATGAACGTAGCACCTCTCTTTTGATAAATCATGTTCTATTGTTTTATACTTTAAATTTTATTTATTTAAATTATAATTTTTTATTAAAAATCATGTTTCGTTTATTTAGAAATATTTATCAATTATAAAATGTGTATTAGAAAATGTCCAACTGAATATGAAAATGAAAAACTAAGAGAGAGGGAGAGAGAGAAAAATTTAATCACAAAAAGATCAATGGATAAAGTTGTTACTAGTTGTAGTTGCACGATTTTCCTGGCCCAAACCCTATTGAGCAGGCCCTGGCCCAAGGCGCAACACACAATAAATACTTGTAGAGGATGGGTCAAAGAACTTAGCCTCAGTGAGCTTAGTTGGTCTGAGGTATGGAAAATGTTGTTGCAAGAATAAAGACACCAGAATGGATACTCCACAGAAGATTCTATTTCCTGAGTGCTGAATACATTTTTTCCATCCCCTTTCTTTGAGGGACTCCCTTACATTATATAGTTCTCTCATTCTTATCTGAACCTTACACTTGTTGATCATCTAAGCCCCCACTTGAGCACCTGTCCTATCAGACACCTTTATCACTCCCTTGTGAGTTGCAATGGCCAAGGTAATACTGTTCAGGGTCTTTTCCTCATTAATGCGGTCAAAAGGGCGGTTGTGATACATTTAATGTGGTGGTAGCAGCTTTCCGTGAGATATTTTGGGTCTTATTCTTTTTTATATGATTGGAGGATGAGCTGCAGTGGTTGGGGCGAGTTTTTTGATCTGGACTTAGTGGTGTCCGAGGAGGTGTTACTCCTCGGACAGGTTTCTTTTACCACAGTTGGGCTTGAATAATATTTTGGCTATAACTTCTCCTCGGACACGATGCTTCTTGGACGGGCCTGTATTTAACTAGCCCATTATTTTGGGCCGGGCCCCACAATAGCCCCTCAAAACTCCGGTTTTTATCTCCTTCCGAGAAGAAAAGCGGGGTTTTGATGTCAGTGAGAGGATGGAAGTAAGGAAGGCTTGGGGCGCGCGTGCGGGCAGTTACTTTGGACACGCTACAATTTACGAAGCGCGGCCATTTACTTCCGGAGGCTTCTTGTCCCCTTCATCCAACGGTGAGACGTGGATCGAACGGCCATCATTATTTCTCGACTTTTTAGGCAAGGTCGATCTTTTCTCTCTCTTCCCGGCTATATAAGACGTCAGACAGGCTCCCTTTTTCTTTTTTTATCCGCACATCAGAATAGAGACCTCCAGAGAACTCCAGCGCCCAGAAATCCTTGAGCACATCCTTCCTTCAGATCTTCATAGTCATTTCTGCGAGGCACCCTTCATAGAAGAGCTTTCCGATTTCCTCATCGGTCATTTGAGAAGATACCTGTAAGTTCCGTTCGCTTTGTCGCTTCGACTTCCTCCTCGGACTTTGTTTTTCCCTTGGTCTTTATTTTCATTCTTCCAGTACAGCTCAGATGGGTAGATTCGAAAAATTAGTAAATACTCCGGCCGCTATGGAGGCCTTTAGGGCAAAATACCACATTCCCCCGGGTGTGGGGCTGCAGTATTGTCCTCTTGAAGGAGTATTGACAAATAGAGGCGAGGAAGAAGTTGTTATCCCCATGATTGCTTTCATAGAGGGAGGGATGACACTTCCCATGCGTAGGATTACAAGGGAGTACCTGTTCAACCATAAGTTGATGCCGCATCAGTGTGCCCCAAATATGTTCAAGATACTAGGCTGTGTAGATGTCTTAGATGAACGGATGAATCTAGGTCTTACTTGGCACGACGTGGCTTATCTGTATGAGTGTCACCGCCTCGAGAGTGGAGGGTATTATCTTAAATCCCGATCCGAGGTTGTTAGATTGATCTCTTGTCTTCCAGTATCCAATAAGACCGTGAAGAATGATTTTCTTATTGCTTCGGGGGAGTGGTTCGATGGTATTCATTGTCCGACTCGGGCAGGAATCCCAGGTGCGGCGTCTTTAGGGCCAATCCTTTTGGGGAAAGGGTTTAGCATTGGGGGGTTATTTTTCTTGCTTTCCTTACACTTGGAGAATTTCATGAACTAATCCCACTTTTCTTGGATGTTTGTAGATAAAGTTCACGTCGCTCCTCGGCTAAACTTCGTGAATGTGCCGGCGCTGAACTACCTTCTGAGGTCGGAAATTTACGTTGCTGAGGACGGACAGCTACGTGTGGCTCATCTGGTTCTGGGCTATCAACCTCTAAGCCGCTCTTTCCAAGCTATTGGTCACGCCATAAGGGCTGGCAGTCCGAGGTTGGCTAGGATTGACGTGTCCAAGATCGGGTTCCTAGCTCAACGTGATCTTCCACCGGTCGTACTACCCGGCGTTCAGCATCTCTATATAGCAGAGCAACTACCTCCGCCAGAAGAGCCTGGTGTTGCTGTTCCAGTTGAGGGGCAAATCGAATCATCTCGTCTTTCCCTGAAGGAAGAAATAGACGAGTTTTATTTTGAGGAGGAAGTTCAGCAAAACCCCGTGGTTGAGCTTTCTGATCCTGAAGGAGAGCAGGACCGCAACTCCGTGGCTGGTGGTCCAATCATAATAACCTGCTCAGACGACTCCTCGGACGGAGAAGGAGGTGATATGGGAAAGTCTCTGCTAGAGTTGATGTCCAGCCGAGGCAAGGGTCAGTCCTCGAAGGCGCCTGCCAAGGCACAAACCCAGGACCCACCTCCAATTGCCCCTCAGGTCCCTACTGATCCTGGCCTCAAGGCTATCCCCGACCTAAAAAAGAAAAGGCAGGCTGACATTCCTGAGGAGGGTGAGCTGGTTACCCGACCTTCTAAGCAGCAAAAGGCCACAAAGGGGCAGAGGAGTAAGAGGACAAACTCCTCTAAGAGCAGGGACGAGGAGAACCGTGCTGAGGTGCGCGCTACCCCGCGTACGTGGAGCCCTAAGTTGAAGTTGGATGGGGTTGCTATCCCTTACAACTTGTCAATCCAAGAGTACAACCGGGGCCGAGCAGGGTACGTGGCTGATGCCTTAGAGCAACCCCTACTGCTTCCTCGGGATATGGAGGCCTATAGGCGGTTCTCTCAGCCCGAGATTTTCCTATCTCTTAAAAGGGATCTTGCGATGGTAAGTAATCCTTTTACTGTTTTATTAATTTATTTAACCCTGTTAAATTCTGAACCGATTTTGTTTCGTTTGCAGATTACTCAGCAGGTATTTGTGGCTGAGGAATTTTGTCGTGATAATCGAAGTCGGGCTGAGGCTGAGGCTGAGGCTCAGTCTCAGACAGAGATGGAGAAAGCCTTGGGGTCCCTCAAGCACGATCACCTTGAACTCACTGAGAAGTTCAAGGAGTCGGAGAAACGGCGCAAAAGTGCTGAGGCTGGTCTGAAGAGTGCCGAGACCCAGGCGGAGGACCAGCGCAAAGAGCTATATTCAACCCAGATCAACCTCGCCACCAAGAAGCAGGCAGTGCTGGATCTCAAGACTGCTCTACAAAAAGTCGAGGGTGAGCTGCGGCGGGTCAAAGAGGAGGCTCAGCTGATCCGAGAGGCTACGGAGGCTGAAAAGAATGCTGCTCGCCAGCTTGGGGTCCAAGAAACGGAGGCCAGGCTATCCGAGGAGATCCCCGAGGTGTGCAGGGACTACTGCAGCATCTCATGGGCTCAGGCCCTTGATGCTGCAGGAGTTCCTGCAGATTCGGTGCTAAGACTGCCTGAGAACGTCTTCTACCCTCAGGAGATCCGAGAGAATCCTGACGGCGTCCAAGCAGCTTCTGAGCAGGATTTGACGGTGCCAGATGCCGTCCCCATGCCTGACAACTCGAAGGATCCGGCTGCGGACCCTACCA
Organism: Quercus robur; assembly: GCF_932294415.1. NCBI lineage: Eukaryota > Viridiplantae > Streptophyta > Magnoliopsida > Fagales > Fagaceae > Quercus > Quercus robur. Next base: position 86,114,943 of record NC_065535.1, read on the forward strand.
TCGAGGTTCCTCCTCCTCAGTCAGAGCAGAAAGAAGACCCTCCTGTCGAGGCTTAGCTTTTAGGCTTTTTAATTTTTATATTTCCTTCCTCTCTTTATTATTATTATTTTTTTTTTTTTTTGAACGAGAGTCGTCCTGCTTTTGCGCTCTTTTGTAAGGACCTCTCTTTTTGTATTGATCTCGGAATATTAATATAGAATGTTTCCTTCATTTTCATGGATTTATGTTAGCACCATCCCTTTATTTAACGCTGATAACGATATAAACGGTCAAGGTGAAGAGGATGTCTTGTAGCGAATTTGAATGAGGGTTGCAACGGTGCTAGACTGCGCGCACGCCTTAAAATGATTTCCCTTAGGTAATAGTTTCCCAAATTGTCATGAGTAATAATTTCCCCTAAGTCTGTGGTCCGAGGATCCATGCAGGACTTAGGTTCTGTTTAAAACTATGAGTAGTCGTCATAAGTAATAATTTCCCCTAAGTCTGTGGTCCGAGGATCCATGCAGGACTTAGGTTCTGTTTAAAACTTGTATAAATTGTCATGAGTAATAATTTCCCCTAAGTCTGTGGTCCAAGAAGCCATGCAGGACTTAGGTTCTATTTAAAACTATGAATAGTCGCCATAAATAATAATTTCCCCTAAGTCTGTGGTCCGAGGATTCATGCAGGACTTAGGTTCTGTTTAAAACTTGTATAAATTTTCATGAGTAATAATTTCCCCTAAGTCTGTGGTCCGAGGAGCCATGCAGGACTTAGGTTCTGTTTAAAACTATGAATAAATTGTCATGAGTAATAATTTCCCCTAAGTCTGTGGTCCGAGGATCCATGCAGGACTTAGGTTCTGTTTAAAACTATGAATAAATTGTCATGAGTAATAATTTCCCCTAAGTCTGTGGTCCGAGGAGTCATGCAGGACTTAGGTTCTGTTTAAAACTTGTATAAATTGTCATAAGTAATAATTTCCCATAAGTCTGTGGTCCGAAGAGCCATGCAGGACTTAGGTTCTGTTTAAAACTATGAATAAATTGTCATGAGTAATAATTTCCCCTAAGTCTGTGGTCCGAGGATCCATGTAGGACTTAGGTTCTGTTTAAAACTATGAATAAATTGTCATGAGTAATAATTTCCCCTAAGTCTGTGGTCCGAGGATCCATGCAGGACTTAGGTTCTGTTTAAAACTATGAATAAATTGTCATGAGTAATAATTTCCCCTAAGTCTGTGGTCCGAGGAGCCATGCAGGACTTAGGTTCTATTTAAAACTATGAACAGTCGTAAATAGATTAGCAGGCAGAGGATAATCACGAAACAAAACATGGGCGAAACCATTTTCATTAATAACAATATCTTCTGAGGTTATTTACATTCCATGGTCGAGTTACGGTTTTTTCATCCAGATCTTCTAGGTAGTAAGCGCCTATCCCAGCCACGGATGTGACACGGTATGGTCCTTCCCAATTGGGCCCCAACTTGCCCCAAGAGGGGTTTTTCGCGCTGCCGAGAATCTTTCTCATCACGAGATCACCTGGACCTAGAGGTCGCAGCTTAACATTGGCATCATACCCTTGTCTCAGCTTCTGGTGATAATAGGCCATATGAATCGTGGCTTTTTCCCTTCTTTCCTCGGCTAGGTCTAGACTTCTTCCCAATAACTCGTCGTTACCGCTTGGGGTAAACGAGCTAGACCTCAGTGTGGGGAAGTTGTTCTCGATTGGGAGCACGGCCTCTACCCCATAAGTCATCGAAAAGGGGGTCTCACCGGTTGAACGTCGCGGCGTTATCCGATAGGTCCATAAGACGTGCGGGAGCTCTTCTACCCATCTTCCCTTTGCCTCATCCAGTCTTTTCTTCAGTCCGTTCACTATGACCTTGTTCACGGCCTCGACTTGCCCATTTCCTTGGGGGTATGCGGGGGTGGAATATCGATTAATAATCCCAAACTCGCGGCAATACTCCCTAAAGCTCTTACTGTCGAACTAAAGACCATTGTCGGAAATGAGTGTACGTGGAGTTCCGAAGCGGGTGATAATGTTCTTCCAGATGAATTTCTGGGCATCCACGTCCCTAATGTTGGCCAAAGGTTCAGCTTCCACCCATTTAGTGAAGTAATCGGTTCCGACTATTATGTATCGCTTGTTCCCCACAGCTTTAGGGAAAGATCCGACAATATCAAGACCCCATTATGCGAACGGCCATGGGCTAGAGAATGGGTTGAGAACCCCTCCGGGTTGGTGGATATTCAGGGCAAATCTTTGGCACTGATCGCACTTTTTAGCGTATTCTTGAGCCTCTCTTTGCATGTTCGGCCACCAATATCCTTGGGTGAGTGCCCTGTGCGCCAGCGACCTTCCTCCGGTGTGACTTCCGCAAATTCCCTCGTGTAACTCCTCGAGTAGAGACTCGGATTCTTCTGGATGTACGCAGAGTAGGTACGGTCCAGAGTAGGAGCGCCGATATAGTTTGTGGTCGTTTGATAGCCAGAACCGAGGAGCATTTCTACGTACCTTCTCTGCCTCTAGTTTTTCTTCCGGTAAGATATCGTCTTGGAGGAATTTCTTTATGGGGTCCATCCAGCTGGGACTCTTTCTGATCTGATGGACTTGGGCCGGGTTTCCGCTGATGGGACTCGCCCTGATTAGATCTTCTACAAGGATCATTCGTGGCAGATTACGCGCCGAGGACGTGGCAAGAGTGGCCAGCGAGTCTGCATAAGTGTTTACACTTCTGGAAACATGCGTCAGATTGAATGACTCAAAACTCGTCTGCAGGCGTTTAACTTGTCCTAGATACTCTTGCATCCTAGCATCTCTGGCTTCCAGCTCACCCATCACTTGTCCGACGACCAACCTGGAGTCCGAGAAAGCTTCTATTACTCTTCCGCCCAATTTTTGAACCATTGTCATCCCTTGAAGTAAGGCCTCGTATTCGGCTTCATTGTTCGTAACCGAAAATCCGAGCCTCAGCGATTTTTCAATGGCAACACCGTTTGGTGATATTAAAACTATCCCAACTCCAGATCCTCTCTGGTTGGCCGCGCCATTCACGTAGACCTTCCATTGCAAGGTCCCCCCTGCCGAAATTACGCCAACCGATTTTCCATCCATGTCTTTCTTCTCGGTTATTGTTTCTATAGAGGGTTCAGCAAACTCTGCTACCAGGTCTGCGAGGACCTGACCTTTAATGGAGGATCTGGGCATATATTTAATATCAAAGGCTCCCAAAAGCGCACTCCACATGGCGATCCTTCCTGTGTAGTCAGCGCTTCAAAGCACTGCTCGGAGGGGAAGCTGAGTTAGAACGATGACCGTATGCGCCTGAAAATAATGAGGGAGCTTCCGGGTGGCCTGTACTACCGCCAGAATTGCCTTTTCTAGAGGTAGGTATCGTACCTCGGCCTCATGTAATGATTTGCTCACATAGTACACCGGTCGCTGCACCCCATTATTATCCCGTATCAGTACCAAGCTTACGGCATGGGGAGTTACAGCGATGTACGCAAACAATACCTCGTCTGCCTCAGGGCTGGACATGATGGGGGGTCGTGACAAATATTCCTTAAGCTGCTGGAAAGCCCGAACACAATCCTCCAACCATTCAAACCCTTTCCACTTATTTATCAGGAGGTAAAAAAGTCGGCATCGATCCGCTGACCGCGATATGAACCGGTTTAATGCTGCAATCATACCAGTGAGCTTCTGTACTTCCTTCGGGTTCCAAGGAGCCTGTAGGCTGTTTATTGCTTTGATTTGATCGGGGCTCACTTCTATTCCCCTATGGGTTACCAAGTACCTTAAAAATCTCCCCGACCCGACCCGACCCCGAATGAACATTTGGAAGCGTTCAACCGCAACCGGTGTTCCCTTAAGATAGCGAAGATTTTTTCGAGGTCTTTCACGTGCTCGGACACCCTTTTACTTTTTACAACCATATCGTCTATGTAAACCTCTATGATCTTGCCCAGTTGTGATTCGAACATCCGGGTCATCATCCTTTGGTAGGTTGAGCCTGTGTTCTTCAACCCAAACGGCATCACCTTATAGTGATAATTTCCGATGGGCGTCATGAAAGCCGTCTTCTCCTGGTCTTCTGGCGCAAGGGGGATCTGATGATAGCCCTGGAAGGCGTCCAGGAAGCTCATCCGAGGATGACCCACAGTTGCATCCACCAACCTGTCGATTCGGGGTAGGGGGAATGGGTCCTTTGGGCACGCCTTGTTCAGGTCCGTGAAGTCCACACAGACCCTCCACTTCCCTGTCTTCTTCCTTACCACCACCGTGTTTGCCAACCATTCGGGGTAAAAGACCTCTTTAATAGCCCCTGCTTTTTTCAGTTTTGCCACCTCGTCTCTCACGGCACTAGCGTGTTCCTTTGAAGGGCGTCGAGGTGGCTGCTTCTTCGGAGTGGAAGAGGGGTTGACATTCAGGTGGTGACAAATAAGGCTAGGATCAACTCCCGAGGTGTCGTAGGCGTCCCATGCAAACACGTCGACATTTCCTCTGAGAAATCTGACCAGTTCCTCTTTTTCTTGAGAAGGCAACTCAGAGCCGACCTGAAAAAACTTGTCCAGGTCGTTGTTGACAGCGATCTTATCTAAACTTTCACACCTTATCTCCTCGGCTAGCCCATCTCCTTGCCCGGCCGAGGAGGCTGGTTGCTATGAGCTCTGTGGGGCCGAGGACTCGGCAACAGGTCGATGTAAGATGGCGGCAACCATACACTTCCTGGCTATGGCCTGATCTCCTCGGATTTCTTCTACTTGTCCTCTGGATGGGTATTTTACTTTTTGGTGGAGTGTGGAGGATACGACTTCTAGGGCGTGGATCCATGGCCTGGCAACTATTGCGGTGTAGGGGGAGTAAGTGTCGACCACGATAAAATTTACCTCCACCACCTCCGACCCAGTCTGCACGGGTAGCCGGATCTGCCCTTTCGGTGTAACAATCCTCCCTTCGAAACTGAGAAGGGGGGAATCATAGGCTGCCAAATCTTCCGGCTTCAGGTTCAGCCCCTTGTATAGATCAGGGTACATTATTTCTACCGCACTTCCTGAGTCTACTAACACCCTTCTCACATCGAAGCCTCCAATTCTTAACGTAACCACCAAGGCGTCATCGTGAGGTTGAATAGTTCCCCTCTTATCTTCGTCCGAGAATCCCAGTATCAAAGAGCTTCGCTTTTTCGACCTTTTGGGTTCCCTATTCCTGTCCTCGGAGTGGAGCCGATCTACAGCCAGTACCTTGGGGATGGGTGGCCCAGTTCTTCCTGGTGCAGCAAGGATGACATGTATCGTTCCAGTAGGGGATCTTAAGGACACATCCTTTCGAGACTCTGGTATTGCTTGACCAGGATGTCCGCTCGAGGGGTGCAGAAGGTGACGTAACTTCCCTTCTCGGACCAACTGATTTAGGTGATTCCATAGATTCCTGCAATCCTCAGTGGTATGCCCATGGTCCTGATGGTAGTGACAGTATAGGTCCTGGTTACGTTTGGAAGGGTCTCCGGCCATCTAAAATAGGGCTCGTTCCTTACTTTCTCTAGCATCTGTTGTACTGGCTCCCTAAACACGGCATTCACTGTTTGCGGGTGGCTCTGTCCAGCCTGTCGCGAGAAATCTTTCCTCGGCTGGCTAGGGTTATACCGTTCCGACCTAAAGTCATTTGCTTTTGGGGGAATGACCTTCTCCTTTCCCCTTCCTTGCAGCTGATCTTCCTCCACCCTTTTGTACTTGTCGATCCTATCCATCAGCTGATGAACGTCGGCAACTGGTTTACCAGTGAGGGATTTCCTCAAGCCATGCTCGGTGGGGAGGCCGTTTTTGAACGTGCTGATAGCAACATCATCATGGTTGTCATCTAAGTCATTATACACCTCTCAATATCTATCCGAATATGCTTTCAAGGTTTCTCCTTCGTGCATGGATAAGGACAATAATGAACTAAGGGGTCGAGGGACTCTGGTGTTTGTGATAAAACGGGAGCAGAAAGCCTGAGTGAGCTGCTTGTAGGAGCCTATGGAATTTGTCTTCAAGCTGTTAAACCACCTCATCGCCATTGATCCCAAGCTAGATGGGAAGATTTTGCACATTAGGGCTTCATTTTGGGAGTAGATTGTCATTTTCTGGTTAAACTGGCTCACATGCTCTACCGGGTCTGCTCGGCCATTATAGATGGCGAACGCCAGTTGGTTGAAGCGCCGAGGCAGCTTAGCCCCTTCAATTCTATACGTGAAAGGTGATCTCGAAACCTGGTCCAGCGCCTTCTTCATAACATCGTTCCCTGAACCCTTACTGGATAGGTTCTCATATTTCCGTACAGGGCGTGGTTCCCTTTCGTAGGAAAAGGTTTCACTTGGGGGGGTCCTTGACCTCCGTCAGTAACTCGCATCCTCCGCACTAGAAGACTCGTCTGAGTCAGAGGGGGATCGTTTTCGCCGCACACGTCGTAACTCCCTTTTCAGGTCGTCTATTTCCCGCTGCATGGCCTGATGACTATTTCGCCTCTGGGACACATGACTACCTGTCTGAGTGTAACTCTGGCTCGTCCGGATAGTATGCACACTTCCCTCACGATTCCCCCTGCCGCCTGGGTTGGTGGGGTTATTTTGCCTCTGGGACTCGGCGGGTTGTGTTTGTTGGGAGTTTGCCTGGTGGGAGTTTGCCTGGTGAGGATTCTCCTGGTGTGGGCCTAGTTCTACCATACTCGACCGTTGTGCCGGCTGATGCTCTAGTTCTTCCCACAGACGGCGCCAATTGTAGTTGCACGATTTTCCTGGCCCAAACCCTATTGAGCAGGCCCTGGCCCAAGGCGCAACACACAATAAATACTTGTAGAGGATGGGTCAAAGAACTTAGCCTCAGTGAGCTTAGTTGGTCTGAGGTATGGAAAATGTTGTTGCAGGAATAAAGACACCAGAATGGATACTCCAAAGAAGATTCTATTTCCTGAGTGCTGAATACATTTTTTCCGTCCCCTTTCTTTGAGGGACTCCCTTACATTATATAGCTCTCTCATTCTTATCTGAACCTTACACTTGTTGATCATCTAAGCCCCCACTTGAGCACCTGTCCTATCAAACACCTTTATCACTCCCTTGTGAGTTGCAGTGGCCAAGGTAGTACTGTTCAAGGGTCTTTTCCTCATTAATGCGGCCAAAAGGGTGGTTGTGATACATTTAATGTGGTGGTAGCAGCTTTCCGTGAGATATTTTGGGTTTTATTCTTTTTTATATGATTGGAGGATGAGCTGCAGTGGTTAGGGCGAGCTTTTTGATCTGGACTTAGTGGTGTCCGAGGAGGTGTTACTCCTCGGACAGGTTTCTTTTACCGCAGTTGGGCTTGAATAATATTTTGCCTATGACTTCTCCTCGGACACGATGCTTCTCGGATGGGCCTGTATTTAACTAGCCCATTATTTTGGGCCGGGCCCCACACTAGTATTAAACAAAACACAACAGAAAATATGAGTGAAACTATAATAAATGAACAAGAAATTCATCAAAAAAAGTTAGAAGATAGTGAAATTATACAACAAGAAGATAATAATGAAAATAGTCATAATAATGGTCAATCGAAAAAGAAATGTTAGCGAACTTTGAATACAAAAACTTAATTAGTAATTTTGTATCTCAAAAGGTAAAAAAAATATAGTTTTTAAATAAAAATTTTTAATAATAAATATTATTTAAATATAAGTAAACGCCACCTAAACCTTTCATCTTAGGCTACAAAATTTGTTTGAGACTTTGAGTGCATATCCTATAACAATCTCCTGAGGATAAGGACCGATTTTATGGGGGAGGAATGTTATGCCAAATACTATTTTGTGGATTAGCAATAACCCATCAAGTGTCAAACACACTAGTGTCTAAGTCCTTTGGAAACTTAAATAAGAAGTGTTACAAGTACTGCATAAAACTTGTAAATTGATGTGGCAATGTGTTGACTCAAAATGAAAAATTGTTATTTGAATTAAAAATATTTAAATTTAGGTTTAGCGATAAATCTTTATCTAAATAATGTAGCAGTAGATTAGTATTGTTATTTGCTATATTCAAATAGATTCCTATGTTTTAGTATAAGATTATTGGATTAGTTCCTGTGTTTTAGGATTTGCTGATGAGATTCTCTCATTTTAGTTTGTATATGTAAGTTGAATGCATAATGACTAACGAGATTCAAGCATAAAATTAACCAAAAATATCTATTTTCTCAACTTGTGGATTTCAACTACCATCATAATTAATGTGTAGCTCTAACCCACATTTGAAGAAAGCAACTCTCACCCGAACATAAGAATGGGATTTTTTGGAGATGATACATCCCCTCAAATGTTTCACATAATAATTGGATCACATTTGCAAGATATTACCAAATCACATCTACCTATCAAGAGCATCAATCCCAACAAATAAAGAATAGAGAGCATGTCGAAAATTGTCAACCAAATGTTAGATGTTACCAGGGACATGTCCAAAAGAATAGTAAGGATGCAAGATTCATGGTTTCAAATGATAGAGATCTTAGATAAATAATCCAATGAAATTTTAGAGATATAAAACAATTAAAAGTACAAGTATCCTATGAAATTTTGAAAAATCATGTCCTACACCAGGAATCACCAACAATTCCATAAAGTAATATGTTAGAGGGTGCAGATGTGACAAAAATTGCATTTAAAGATCAAAGAAAAAATGAAGTTGAAAAAACAGATCAAAAAGATCTTCTCGTGAATTCAAATAAGCCTGCTCTAATTTCATGCATTGAATTTGTCATTCCCAATAAGTTCAAGGACGTAGAAAACAAGAATTTTTGTTTCTATTGCTCGTAGAAGTGGTTGAAGAACTGGTGCAAATATCCATGATCTTTTCCTTATCCATCAACAACACTTCAAAAGAGATAAACTGTTATTTCCATGTCTTGGAATCTTGAGAACAAGATTCATCTTGAAAATAGATAAACTGTTATTTAAATTTATTTAAAAGTATCTATATTTAAACTTAGTTAAATTGTTATTTGAATTAATTTGAAAGTATTTAAATTTAGACTTAATAATATATCTTTATTTGAATAAAATACCAACGATAAGTATTGTTATTTACTTGTATTCAATTTGATTCCTATGTTTTAAGATAAGATTAATTCTTATGTTTTAGGATTTAGGATTTGCTAATAAAGTTTTCTCATTTTAGTTTATTTATGTAAATTAAACCCACAATGAAATTCCAGCAAAAAATTAACCAAAAATATCTATTTTCTTGACTTGTGGGGTTTAAGTACCATCATAATTAACATGTAGCTCAATTTGAAGAAAGCAATTCTCACCCTAATATGAGAACTGGATTTTTTGGAGATGATACGTCCCCTCAAATGTTCCACAAAATGTTCCACATAACAATTGGATCACAGCTAAAATAACCACGAACATATAGGACTTGTCCATCTTGTGGGCTAGTAGAAGTCAGACATCCAACACAAAGGATAAGGTATTAAAGTACACCACTGGATTGAACTTTCTTTAAGAAGAGGAGATCTAGGATTGATAATTTATAGTGTTCGATTTTAATAGTTTTTTTTCATTAACGCTAAATCAAATTATTTTATCATTGTATCATTTGTATGCCATTGAGTGAGTCAAAAGATTCAAGTTTAGTATACATTTTGTACCGTAAATCTGTAACCCATAAAGCCTTTTCTAGTTGACTAAACTAACAAAGTGTATGTCCTAAACACCCATATGTTATGTATCATCTCTTGATATCAGGTATTTGGCTAATTGGCAAATTAAGTACTCAACTTGTACATTTCAAAGCTTTGCAAATCACTTCAGATAACTACGCACTTTGCAATTAAATCATTCCTAATCAGACGGCTCAGTCATGCAAATTTATAACAGGATGCGGGAAAAAAAAAAAAAATCAAAAGATCACATATCACGTCTAACAGGAATTTCATTGATCATATGGTATTCAAAAACAAGAAGTAATAATAACAAAATAACACACATAGAACACTGCAAATTTCTTATCTTACCCTGAATTAGAATTAGCAGGTGAAATCAAAGCCACCCAACATGCTTCTTCAGAAGAAAAACTGCCCTATTTGTGATAGACATACCCATTATCAGAAAGGCTGGGATTTAGAGTAACACGATTCAAATTGATGGAGAGTGGCTGAGTTGAAGGGAGATCCGGGAAGAGGAGAGGAAGCACAAAGAATCCATACTCGATGCAAATTGGTTTAAAGGAGAAAGGAAGGACTGAGATAGAGACACGAAATCATATATAAAACTGTTGAAATGTATTATGTTAGTGACTCCCGCAAGGAATGTTACACCGTTTCATTTAGCCTTCAATTGAAAGCCTCAAACATTAAGATGGGTGACAATTAAGACGGGACAACATTCTGCAAACAGAGGGAAAGAAAAGAGAGAAGCAGAGAGGAGTGACAAGATTTCATGAGTCCGAAGAAAGAAAGGAAGAAATTAATAAAATTCATTCTCAATACCTAGCCAATCAGGGGATCCCCAAAATCAATAAAAATAAAGCCGCGGGTTGGGTATCTGAAAATGCACAGATATTAACAACTTCATACATACAACCAGAATCATTCATGTAATGATGTAACCATTATGGACCATAATTCTTCTTATGCATTCATGGGTAAAATGCCCACTTCCCAAAATCAAAAAAAGCATGAGTTCACCAACCATGCTATAGAAAAAGTCACAACAACAAAATATACATACAAATATAAAGGAAATTGTTTACTACTAATATGATATTTTATTACATAATTTGAAGAGAAACATCAGTATTTAGTACTACAAGTACCAACGAACTGATACTACCCCTAATATCACCACCACTTAGATTAACAAGTAAATAGCAAACCTAAACCCCATTTAAGTAAAAAATAAACCCAACCCAAAACGCACACACCCTTTAATAGAAGAAAATACCACTCTCACAGTCCTCACTCTTTAGCAGGCTAAGTTTATATACAGAAACATAAATTAACCTGTACCTAAAATTAACAAACAAACATAGACTTACTCTAAACTTAAAAAACTAAATAAGCAATCAACGGCGAAAGGCTTCGTTTTTTTGCTTTTACCCTTTTTTTTTTTTTTTGCTCGCACTCCAAAGCCATATCCTCCGGTCAAAAATTTCGAGGAAGACTTCATGAGCCAACGCGAAAAATCAAAAGATGAGAGCAAATCTCAGAAAGTTACTAAATTATGCAGAGGTACTAGTCGAGACCCAACAACCGGCGCAAGTCGCTGGTGGCGGGGCTGTTCTTCCCTAAGAAGCCCGGCACGGGCAGAGAACTCGGAGGCGGAGACGTTACGAAAGCCGAACCGGCGTAGATTCCGTCGACGGCGTTGAATTCCGCAACCCTAATCTGCTTCTGGACGGTTTCCGGATCCGGACCCAAACGGTCCGTGGATCCTAAACCCAGATCCGAAACCACCACATCTCCACCTTTGCTCTTCAATTTCGGCTTCCGATTATCAGCGCCGGCGAGGGTTAAGCCAAAGTCAGTCTTCGTCTTCGGCTGAGTCAACGCCTCGCCGCGCTTGAGGATCTTGACCTCCCCCATGACGAGGTTTTGGGAGGGAGACTTGGCCACCATGGACCTCTCACTCCGATCTTTACTCGACTGGATCTTCATCGGACTACGCTTCCGGCGGCTAGAGTTAGCGCCGTTAGGGTTAGGGTTAGGGTTAGCGTTTCGATGAGTTTTGAAAGTAGGGGTTAGGGTTAGGGCTTCCTTACGAAACCTATCTTGAAGGCAATCGTGGGAGTGAAGGATTTCAGTTCCCATCTTTCCAGGGAAAACAAATTTCGGAGAGAAAAATAAAAGGAAGGAAAAGGAAAATATATTCTCTTTCTCTATTCGGAGAAACTCTAACACGTTTTCCGAGGTTGTAACAGCTTGTAATGTGGAGAATATGATGGGAGCAAATGTGCATTTATAGATGGGGATTTTGCTTTACACGTGAGGATTGGAATTTGGAACGCCCCTAGAGTGGGGTAAGATAGGATTACGGGCTATGGTGATGGAGTGCGGTCACGGCATGATTTGATTGGACAATTGACCTAGCGTGTGACGCGGTTAATGTGCTTGTTACGAAGTTGTTGCACTTTGACGTCGGTTTAATTTACGATCTGCGAGAGTGTTCTACAAAGGGGTGTAAGGGGTATGTTGTAATTTTGTGGATGATATGATGGGCAACGATGTAATTGTGAGGGTGCAAGGAAACCTTAATTGTTGTGAAAGATATGGTCCACGCGTCTTGACTTGTATGGGTGTCATTGTTGATCTTATCGACACGTCATTACTCTGTTTGGGCGGTTTGGTTTCTCAATGATAATGAAACCGAGGAATCCTACTACACGGTTTAATGTTGGCAACTTGGCATCAACCGGACGTCGTTAGTGTTAAGACTGTCTCTCGGAAATTCAAAGTAAACGATTTTGACGTTAGTTGGGTGTGTATTGTTTAGAATGTTGTTTTCCAATGAGAGACAGACAGCCTTCACCACAATTATTTTATGTGTAGCTGTGATTGGTTATTTGCATACTTGTTGTCGTTAGTATTAGGACAGTTTTTCTGAAATTCAAAGTAAATGACTTTATGTTATTTGGGTGTGTCTAGTGTCTAGAATGTTGTTCTCCAAAGAGAGAATTGGTTATCTGCATACTCATTGTCGTTAATACTTACTATTAGGACAGTTTATTTGAAATTCAAAGTAAATGACTTTATGTTATTTGGGTGTGTCTAGTGTCTAGAATGTTGTTCTCCAAAGAGAGAATTTGTTATCTGCATACTCATTGTCGTTAATACTTACTATTAGGACAGTTTATTTGAAATTCAAAGTAAATGACTTTATGTTATTTGGGTGTATCTAATGTCTAGAATGTTGTTCTTCAAATAGAGACACGCTTTACCACAATTATTATACGTGATAGCTGTGATTGGTTGTCTGCACACTCATCTATTTTTCATAACTCTCACAGTTAGTATAAGTTGGTATCAAAACAGTGTAAGCGTGTTGAAACAGTAACACACAATTATTACAACTCTTTCACGAAACTTTAAGTTTTACAAAAAGAGTAAGCTACTTAGCAAAATAATAGAGAAAACTTCTCTAACGAACTTTTATTAATAAACACATCATGATAATATAGGAATAGAATTTATTATACTTATTTTAGGAAAATAAATAATAAACCTACTTTTACTTGAGAAAATAAAAACAGATTAACTAGGAAAAGAAAAAAGGTAAAAATCTTAATTCAACTAGGAAAATAATTTTAACTCAACTTGAAAAAGAAAATAAATTATAATTTCAATAGAATTGAGAAAATAACATAAAATATTAAAATATTTTCTTCTCCCTTAAGTAATCTGCAACACTTTTTGATTTTTTTTTTGGGATACGCCCATTTCAATATTCTTTTTTGAATGCAATTGCAACCAATATCAATATTCTAATCATGTCAATATTCTAATCAGATGATAATTGAAAATTGTTTTACTAAAAGTTGAAGTTATGTACTAGAATTTTATTGTAGGCATTCCTTTTAGGCTCAATATTCCAATATAAGTTTGAGAAAATAACATAAAATATTAAAATATTTTCTTCTCCCTTAAGTAATCTGCAACACTTTTTGATTTTTTTTTTTTTTTTGGATACGCCCATTTCAATATTCTTTTTTGAACGCAATTGCAACCAATATCAATATTCTAATAAGATGATAATTGAAAATTGTTTTACTAAAAGTTGAAGTTATGTACTAGAATTTTATTGTAGGCATTCCTTTTAGGCTCAATATTCCAATATAAGTTTGAGGGATGATGTTAAAAAAGTTAAGACCAAACACATCGTATCATTTTAATTAATATTCATTCATTTATCTTGGTCCAAGTTTGTTATTTTTCAACCTTTGGGCTTGCTGGAAATTGAGGCAAAAACTATGGAAATTGGAGTGCTTTTTTGCTTGGGATGTTGAAAGTGATTCCAAGACTGTGTCTAATACTCTATTGGGTATATGTATCCCGCCTATGATCATGTCCAATATTATGACCAGTGTAGCCCATAAATTTTAGGTCAGTTCAAGTCTCCCATGTAAAGTGACAAGGCAATAAACTCGTACATTTATTAGCAAAACATGCCAAAGAAATAGACAACATTGATAGTTATATAACTTGAATAGAGGAAAATCTACCGCTAATTGAGTTAACTATTACTCATAATGTATTAAATTTATCTTCTTCTTAATAAATTTACAAGTTTTTCATTATAAAAAATAAAATAAAAAATTGTACTAGAAAATCATAAATCATGATTTCCTTCTAAATTCAAGTGAAAGCTTGAAGAATTTTGCATTATATATACTATAAATCTTAATCTTACTTGATGGGTTCTTTGTAACATACAAACTACAAAGAGCTTTGAAACTTTTCGTTATAAAAAGTATACCCTTGTTCTCTCTACTTCTCCATTATATTTTCTTATTCTAACTTGATATCAAAATTATATCTCACTTTTTCTAATATTTTTTTAAAGCGGAAAAACTGTGAAAATGGAGAGAATGAAGTTTATTAGTTGATGAGTATAAGATAGCAACAAGGGTTTTGAGCAGCACTTAAGATTTCAAGAGTCTCAATTGTATGTCTTTTTTAGCTTTTACTATTCTAAGAGCATCTTCAACAGTTACTGTATCTCTATTTTTACAAGATAAAATGCTACTGTTCACACTCCAGCCAATTCTCCAAACACAAAACTTTTCTAAATTTATTTTGAAGTTGGTACAGTGCTTCTCTACAAATAAAGAATACTGTAGCAATTACTGTAGCGTCTCTAAACAATATTCCCCCTTAAAATAATGGCCGGTTGAATAAAAAAAAAATTCTTTCTCTCTCGTGCTTCTCTATCTCAACGGTAATATACCACAATCAAAACAAAAACACAAAACCCAATCGAAAGATTTGAAACACAAAAACAATCTTTCTCATAAGCCTAATGAAATCTAAACAATAAAATAAAACTAATCAAAAAAAAAAAAAAAAACCATGTAGAACGCCGATCTCCATCTCTGCCGGTGATCTATGTGCGTATGAGAGAGAATTTGTTTGTGTGAGATAGAGGGAGAGAGTGTTCTAGAATCAAGTAGAAATAGAAAAAGTAAAAAGAGAGAGAGCTAGAGAAAGAGAGAGAGAGAGAGAGAGAGATGGGAGATTGCTGAAGAAATGACTAGAAAGAACTAGAAAAAGAAAAGAAGGTAGATAGAGGAAAGAAGTGGGATACGTGTGCGGTGGAGAAAAAATCAAGAGAAAAAAAAATGTATGGATGACAGATGGTGTGAAGGGAAAAATAATATAAAAAATAAGAAATTACAATTAAAAAATACTATCATAATATTTTCACAATAAATTTTAAGTAATAGATTGTTATTAGCTAATATTGGTCAGTAAAAAAATAATTTCAGCAGTGAGTTCAAATTAGAACTAGTAACAACTTTTTACATAAGATTTTGATGTGATTCTTGTGAAAGTATTGCGAAAAATATTGTGGATAAAACACTTTTCATTGGAAAAATATAATTGTTGGGAATGAATATAGGAAGAATAAATGATTATAAAAAAATAATAATGAATAAATGAAGAAATAATATTTAAATGAGATAGAGAATGTGATAGAAAAAGTAAGTAACTAAAATGTAAAAATCACTGTTCATTCTCCAAACAGTACAAAAATTTGAAGAATCTGCTGAAGATGCCCTAACATTGGTATTATGTGGTACCCATGGACTTAAAAAATCTAACTTGTCTTCTCCCTAAAATGACTAAGGGTCCGTTTGGATACAGCTGAAAACTGAAAAACACTATAGCAAAATAATTTTTAAATATGTGAATAGTACCATGTGATCCATTTTTAATGAAAAAATTGCTGAAAAGTGAAATTTATGAGTCCGTAAATTGTGTACGGTGTGCACTGATTGGTTGAAAATTGTTTGACAAGTCAAACTTTGCGGCTACTGTTCATGAACAGTGCATGAATAGTAGTTGTAACAGTAAAATTTGTTCCAAAACGCGTGAAAAAAAAAATAAAAAAAAAATAACAAACAAAACAAAACAAAAAAATGCAAATGCAAACGCATCAGTTGGACCCAAACGCACACTAATCCTCTGTGGTTTCAATTTTTTTGTTCTTTACAAATTTTTTTTTTTTTTTTTGGGTATACTTCTTCACAAAATTGGTTAATGATTCATGTATTTTTCAATCAAGATAGATCCTTTGAACTTTTGCTCTTAATGGAATTCATGTTAACGAGAACAAGTCAACAAACTATACAATGTCCTTGAATTAATCAAAGTAGGGTTGGTAAAAAGTCATTTGCGAACTAGAACTTGACCTGTTAGGAGATCAGGTGATCGAGGCTTTCCTTTTGGTGCCTAGGACCTGTGGATCAAGAATTAGTATTACTCGAACCAAAACCAACTTGATTTTGTGCTTATTATGTAATAATGTATTAAAATTGCTAGGATGTGAATGTGTCAAACACTAATCGAGTCAAGTGCACATGAGTATTGAACCTAATCATTGTCTCATCCAAATGCTGCACTAATAGTAAATAAGTTTTATTTTTTTAAAATAAGAATAAAACTAAAAAATAATGTTCACTTAACGGGTGCCTTAGACGTTGGATGATAAATATTTTAAGAAAGTTTTGATACATTTTGTGTCAAACAAATTAATTTATTTTTGACATAAACAATTTGTAAGTATTTTCTAAACTGCACTTTTGGATATCGGTTAACTTTAATATATATGATAAATCTAAAAGGGAAGAAAAAAGAAAAGAAAAGAAAAACCCCAAAAACCCTATTCAACCCGCCTCAGTCTCTCTCAACCGAGCTCATTTCTAAATCTCAAGCTCTCATCTCCACGTCGTCCTCCTTTAGTACACGCAGGATTTCCGGCAGTCAACTTCTCCTCTAGACAACGGAGGAATTGCTTCACGCCTTGAAAACGAGAATCATCATCAATCTACTGTAAGCTTCTCTTGCAATGCAATTCGTTTGGTCTCTGTTACTTTTTCCCTTCGTTTTCTTGGCATCCAAACAGAGGAGTATTGTGTGTTTTAATTTTCAAAATCTCCCTCTCTCTAAATTTCTCTCGATTTGACACCTGTTTGATTGCCGAGAAAACTGAGTAAAAATTTGATAATTGCTTGTATCTGTTTGATGTGGGTTCATTGTGAAATGTGTACGAAAGGTGTTTGTGAAAAGTTCTCTTAGAATTTTTTTTAACAATAGGAGCACTCAGCTGAAGAACTAGAAAAGGGTTTGAAAGGTGCCTGTGAAAATTTCAGTTTACGTGCTCTCTATTAGCTTAAGATTAACTGGGAATAATGGAAAGGAAAACTGTTCCATCCTTGTAGTTATAGGCTTTTAGCTGCATCAATTAGAAACCCAGGGTTTAATTTCAAAGCACTCTAAAACTGATAGGATACTAATGGAAATGGGAATTTGTAGCATCTTTGAAATGATAGGGTTTAGTTGCAACAATTAGAAACTAAGAAGCAAATATACTTCAAACTAGTAGCCATATCCATGTTGGATATGTTTCCAATACGGATGCTCTTAGATACCACATGATATTTCTATAATCTCTCTCTCTCTCTCTGAAGCTAATAGTTTCTTGATTAGATTTATTATTAGACATGTTCTGCGCTTTTTTTCATTTTTTGTTTATCCTTTAGAGTAAAAATTAGTGTGATATATAGTTACATACTTGAAATATTTATTTATATATTAATCATTTAAAGTGTTTGTGCCATACCGTAACCTAAAATTTTAAGCCAGGACCCTTGTAGCTCAGTGGCATTGCCTGCACTCCTTTATGAGGAGACCAGGGTTCAAATCCCCCCTCCCTTGTTAATGTAACTATCAAATAAAATAAAATAAAATTAAAAAAAAAAAAAAAAACCTAAATTTTCAAGAATTAATATATTGCTATGTCCATATCATATCATATATTTTTCCCATAATAGTATCAGATTATCAGTGCTTCCTAGTTAGATAACCCAGGGTTTAAAACAAGTCTAAAACTTGGGGGAATTTGTTTAATATGCCCAATTTCTTTTACTTCAAGTTTTACAGATTTGAAGTATTTTAGTCTAAAGTATTTAGGTCTAGCCAATGAGCTTGACTGACACTTCCCTCTTCCATAATAATGGGATGGAGAGTGAGGTCGTGGGTTCAAGATGTACTAGGCGTGTGAGTAACTTACCAATCAAAATGAAAAAAAGTATTAAGGTCTAGCTTATTATTGCAGCTTCAGTATCTTGTGGGTAAATTTGGTTTTAGTCTATGAAGAATGAAACCATTTTTAAGATGATTCGAATGCAAATTGAGAGGACTTTTTTATATTTCAAAAAAGTATTCGTCTATTTACATTTAATTTATTACCGGTTCAGGTGCACGAGAGCACAAGAGAAACATGCCTCTTTATGATTGTATGCTTCTGTTGAAGCCCCATGTGAAGAAGGAGGCTTTAATGGAACTGGTTGCCCGAATAGGAAAACACGTTTACAGAAGAAATGGGGTTCTTGCTGATATGAAGTCATTTGGAATGGTTCAATTGGGTTATGGCATTAAAAAGCTTGATGGGAGATACTACCAGGTGAATTTACACTACTCTGACCTTTTTATTGTCTGATTTTTTTTATATGGTGTGGAACTTATGTTCTGTGAACTTAATATTCTAACTGGTTGGACTTCTGAAATGCTAGTTGGTTGGCCCTATAGAGGGTAAGGGAGCCAATCCTCATGACAAAAGGTTCAAAATTTGTATAGACATTGTCTGGAGCATTTGTAGGTGCTATGAAATATCTGCATCACATGCTTTCCCCCCAAAAATTATGAAGAATAAACAATGCCCTTCCCAAATCTGAAGGAATGACAACCCTCCAGGGGCTTGATGCACCTTGAAGCTCCAATTCTTTCAAATTAGCACGACTAACATCTTCTAGGGTTTTTTTATCCTTTTTTTGGTTGGACTTACATTTTCTTCATGTCGAAGCATTTGGTTCTATTTGGGATGTGCATGCCCCCCCCCCCCCCCCCCCCCCCCCCCCCTCTTTTCTCTTTTTTCAAAAAATAGAGTATATTTATTGAGTCCTTGACCAAATACAACTAGCAGAACAGATCTGGGATGTGCATGCTTGGTTGAATGTATGGTTTGTGTTCTATTTCTTTTAAATGTATGGGAACATTGGGAAAAAAGCTTTTAAATTCAGAATCTAGACACATTGATTTTCTTTGTTACTGTCGTGTCATTATGATTCTAGATTTCGAGTATACATCTCGTGCATCTTCTTAGGAGTCCTGGAATGGGCTTCCTTACTTTCTCTTTCAGAAGGTTGAGAAGAAAATATTCTTTGCTAATAATTGAGTTACTGGAGATTTTATTTGCACTTTTTCATGATGTAGGAAAGTTTGTATAGATCATTGCTGACTAAATTTTTCATGTTAATAAACTAATCTTGAAAGCTATTTTCCAGGACATGGTCTTATAACTCTTATTCTAAGTATTTGACCAGACCTATATTTACAAGGTAGACAGACTGGAGTGAAGTTCAAGGACTAAATTGACTAGTCTTGAATCTTTTCAGCTTCGTGAAAAGAAAAACATCAGAATGGATGAAAACTTGAGTTAATAATTTTGCTGCTTAATTGGCTAAACTCTTTGCCCCTGTTAAGCTGGTTTTGTTTTTTTAAAACACTCTTCTGAGAAATGGTTTAAAGGGAATCGATGGCTGTAATCTTTAGCATCTTTCATTAAAATCATTGAGGGGCCATATGTCTTAGAATTACTTCAATGGTATACTCATCTAATCATTATACATTGGTTGTTTGCACCTTATTCTATAATCTCTTGGAACTTTTGAGCATGATGTTTTTCATGGGGGTGTATCAATGCAGAAATTTTGTTTATATGTTTAGCTAGTTTTCTTTCTGTACATTTCCCCCATTCTAGGTAGGGGTTTTTGCAATCCATATCTTTATATTCTCAAATGTATCCTTGAACTTTATAGTCCCTTTTTTTAACAAGGGGAAGATTGTCTAAATTAGAAGCATTTTTTTATTTGATAGTTACAATGGTGGAGGGGGGATTTGAACCTTGAACATCTTTATTAGAAACACTAAGAGATGCCAGCTGAGTTACAAGGCTCTTGCCTCTTGGCATCTAAATTAGAATTATTTTATTTATTACCTACCAAAAAAATCAGAACCATTTTTATGAAAAAACAATAAACATACTTTGCTTTTCTACATGCTACAGGGCCAATTAATGCAGATGACAATGATGGCTACGCCCAACATCAACAAAGAGCTGCATTACCTAAACAAGGAAGACAGGTTGCTGCGTTGGCTTTTGGTTAAACACCGAGATACAAAATATGGGCTGGAATTTCTAAGTGAAGATGATGGGAAAGGTGAGCTCAGCAAATTTACACGGAGCAGCATATATGATGATGACGACTTTGATGAAGATGACGATGACGACGATGATGATGAATATGATGTGGACCAAGAGGAGAAGAAAGAGAACTGAGGGTATTGGAAATCCATTGGCATTTTGTTTGAACTTCCAGATGCATGTTTTGTTAGAGCATCAGGTAGTAATAATTATGAAACTATTTTTTGGGTATATCAGCTTGTCAAAATGTATAAGATCCTTCAGGTTTAATGTTTGTATGGGTACTGAATGTATGCTCCTTTCTCCTTTAACTAAGTCGACAAAAATTATGTGAGTTAAACTTAAGAACAGAGTTAGGATCAGTTGGGTCATAGACAGGCATAAAGAAGAAAATTTTCCTTATTGTGAGAATGGTTCCCCCACCAGAAAAGTAAATGGGGGTGGGGGGTTGGGGTCTTGTGAGATCAACACAAATCTTTTCAAATGGTGTGTTTGTAGGGAATATACATGAAATTCCCAGCGCTATGAGATGCAAAAATAGAGAAAAATATGCGCCAAAAAAAACAATTACACAAGAAAATATTTATGTTGTTTGGTAGTTTGTCTACATTCACAGAGTTATAGTAATTTCACTATTCACAAAGAAAATTACAAGATGTAGCAATACAGTATTTTTATCTATTAACATGCTTGAGTCTATTGGCCTAAGCCTCCGTTCTATAGACTAAGCCTCATAAAAAATCTCATTAAAATCGTAGCATTTTTATATTAGGACGGGTTTTAATTCAGATCAAATACAACTAAACTTCACATGGTCCAATATTGTTAACTTAGCAAGATGTAAGAAACTTGAGAGGTCATTCTAGTCATTGAATGACTAGAATATTTTTGCAAGTTTGATTAATCATGTGGGCAAGGTTATTATGCAAGTTCAGTTTCAGGGTATGGGGTTACTCTTAATCAATATTCTACGATGGAAGGATACATAATACCTTACTTGTCATCTAGGTGACGGTTGCTCTAATATGGACACAAGTCTGAAGTGGAATCGTTTAACTTCAAAAGCCAATGATAAAGTAAGATTTTAATGATACTAATAGTACTAGTTAATTGATAAGAGAATGCATCTTCAATTCTTCAAGTCCATGCATAAATAAATATTTAAAGAACTAGAAAATATATAAATAAATAACAAGACCTTGCATCTCGTACATAATAGAAAAATAAAACCAATAAAGTAACTTGACGAATGAGATCTGGAAAAGGGCCCAAAAGTCTAGAGGTGTAACCGTCCAATGAAAACTAAGGCACTGCGAAGCTTTTTCATTTTTTAACAAGCTAACTTTCTTGCCCAACATGCATTTGAACTAAAAAGACTTGTAACTATTAACTAATGCAGAACCTGTCATGAAAGATGTCTCTTTTTTTGGTCATCACCTCGTTATCAGCTCAAGAATTTGATTCATTGCTTGTGTTTGCAAATGAATTCTTTGCTGGGATTTTGTTTGTGTTCCAAGATATGTTAATTGTGTAACTCACAGTTTGGTCTAGTTTTACAAAATGGACCTCGTTTTATAATGCAGAAGGGTCCATCTCTAATTCTCTATCTCAAGTTCTCTATTATCCAAGATGGACTGGGCTCGTTTTATATTTTGAGTTTTCCTTATTTTACTTGATTTGCAATTGAGAAAGAGAAATTAAAACGAAAATTAAAGAAGACATCAAAGAAAGAGAGGTTGCAGTGGCGAAAATCCAAACAAAAGACGGGCCTACAAAATTTTTAAATTTTAATACTTGGCATGGTGTTTATAATTAAGTACTTTAGTAATTTCTTTTATAGTAAATATTTACCATGTGAGGATGTTTATCTTATTACATTAATTAATGTGCTTTCCAATATGATGTCAATAGGCCATAGGGTTGGTAAACGGTTGAATCATGTGAATTTTGAAAAAAAGTTTTATGAAGAAAAAAAAAAAGGCATGAAGTAAATAGTTGAGTACAAAGTAATGGCTTTATATGGTAACGGATTATAAATTTAATTTATTGACATTTTTTATATAAGATATTGTAAGGATACAATTTGTAACAACCCCAAGATAATATTGGGTTCGTACGTGAAGAGGCCCAAACAATATCATTTATAGAGTGTGGGTTTGAAAGGCTAAGCCTTGGTCACTAGACAGTGGTTTGTCGTGGTGTTCATACAGAATTAAATCGTGTTCGCTCGAGGTGTCTTTCTCCTGGAGGCGGGCTGGGAGGCTCTGGTTTTTGGCCATTTTTCCCAGCTCCCTCTCCCAGATTGCTTGTCCCTTCTTTTATATTAGCCTGTATTCTTTATCCTTCGTCCACATGTAGGATCGACTTTTCCAAGACTAATACTTGTCCCATCAGCCCATACCCAAAGTGGTTGGGAGTGGTTGTAAAAGTTGAAGAGCATGGCTCTGTCAGGTGCAGAATGCTTTATTGCAGTTCTGGCAACCTTTTACTTGTGTTGTTCCCGCACTGTGATCACTTTTCCTTTTAGGGGCATTTATGGCATGCCGAGCAGGAGTTCGTCCTCGGCCATTTCCTTAGGCCGTCCATGACTCTTATGATGCGTACTCGGCCCTGTCATCGGCGCAGGCCTTGGGCCTTAACATGAAATGGGCTGGGGTCACAAACTCTCTGGCCCCACAATAGCCCCTCAAAATCCTGCTGTCCGACCTCTTGGTCGGAGAGGAGGGTTTTGGGTGATGCCACGTCTTTATTGCGGTCTGCTTAGATCTGCCCTTCATCAATGTGGGTGACTCTTCATCTATCCAAGAAACACACCGGACCACGAGACATTCTTCTGAATTCATTCACGCTGCGTTCCTGCCGTTTCATTATCCGAAACGCGCCTTTAATGATTTCCCTTTACGAGACCATTTAAATTCGACGGTTATTGACGGCGTGGGGAAGTGGAGTGGGTATACTCTTGTTTACAGATTTTCTTGGAAATTTGGATAGATTAAATGCCTCCCGTTTTGCTCTTCATATAAGAAGAAAGGTAAGAGGTTACCTCTCTTATACAAAGGCATTTTAATCCTATTAAAGTCTGAAACCCTTAGCCTCCCCCAGAATTTCCTTTATTTGCTAGTTTACACCTTGAATTATGATATGTTCGAGATAGGAGCGGGAATGAAGGGACCATACCCTTCCCAAAGATGCCATGTTCTTCTGAAGCTCAAAATGGCTCAGTCAAGGCAGGGATGGCAGAGACTCAAGATACTTCTCATCCTTCCTTCAGCCAAAATTCGAAGCAGGGGCTCGTCGCGTCAAACTTTTGGTGCGACTGAGCTGGGGTCACCCATTATCAGTACCAGCCGCTCTCTTATGAGTACAGCTAACATGACACCAGCGTGTTAGGAGTCAAGACTAACGCAGGGACAAAGTATCCCTGCTTCTTCCTCTCTTCCTTCACTGGTGCCTCCTTTTGCCTCCCCTTCTTCTTCTTTCCCATCACCAGATTCATCCTGGTGCTTTTCCTTTTTCCTCTTCTTCTCCTCTTCCACCAAGGAAGGTCCTCCTCTCAATATGGATGCTACTGTGGCAGAATTTGGAAAGACTTGGGAGCAGAGCTTAAAAAGATTTCTGGCTGTTTGTTTGTTTTGTTTTTTATTGTTTTTGTAATTCGTTTTCTATATAGGCTTGTTTAAGCCCTTCATTGTACGTTGTAATACCTTTTTATATTAATAAAAGTCATCATTGCTTTACTTCGTATATTCTATCTCTTCTTTTTGAAATGGTTATGCCGTGAATAAACGTACTACCCTGTGACTTCTTTTTTATTTTTATACTATGAACAATACTTAGGGCCGAAATCCCAGTTAATAAAAAGACCTTGCTCTGTGCTTATTGAAACTATCTGGCATAATAATGCAGATTTGAACAAACGATATTTAGGGCAGAAATCCTTACTAAGAAGAAAAGAAAAAGATATTATGATGAGCTTACTAGAGCTGTCTGGCATAATAACGCCAAACTGAGAAAACAATACTTAGGGTCGAAATCCCTTACTAAGAAAAAAGATGTTATTATGAACTTATTGGAGGTATCGCGTACAATAAGACCGACCTGAAAATGGGTTGTATACCCCAAACTTGAACGAGATGATGGCTAAATGCTCGATGCCGTGTAGGAAGTAATCATCCGAGGATATATGTAATACCCCAAATTTTGTTTTTATGATTATCACTGTACCTTGTCAATTTTAATATAGAGTTGAGGTACTATATGTGTGTGCATAGTAAGATGGGAGTAGACAATTTTGTGGTGCTACAAATAGATGAGAAAATTAAAGTTTTAGTGCATACAATTTAGTGAGGCAATTAAAATAAATAAATAAAAAGAAAAGAGGAAGATGTTTTATGGGCCTCTTGGAGACTAAAGAGATAAGTTTAAGTGGGTTTTAATCTACAGCCCACTACCCCACTAAGCCCACATCTCATATGCGTCAAATATAAGGTAAATGAAGAGATAAATTAGGGTTTTTCATAGAAAGGATTTCATCGCTTAGGAAGCTAGGAGGTAGGGGTGTGCAGAAAACCCACCGACCCGCCAAACCCGACCCAACCCAACCCGACCCACCGGGTTGGGTCGGTTTTTAAGGCTTGGTGGGTTGGGTCGGGTTACCAAAAAAATTATTATAGTGGGTCGGGTTGGGTTTGGGTCATAAAATTACAAACCCGTCAAACCCGACCCGACCCACCCATATTTAATATATATTTAAAATATATTTTATATTTAATAATTTTTTAAAAAAAAAAAATCAATTGTAGGGCACTTTTATTTATATATATATATATACACATATATATTTAAATATATATTATATATTTAATAATTTGTATTTCCTCAATTCCTTCTACTAATACTAATTTAATATATATATATATATATAATATATTATATAATTAATAAATTTTTTTAAATAACCAATTTTTCCTATCCTATATAAAAGCCAATTAGTTTACACAAATTCTAATAAATTCCTATTGTTGTTTAGTCATTAGTGTTGAGCCTTCAATGAGTTACATTGATACTAATCTTTAGGTTTTTTTAATATATTAATATTTATATTTTTTTTTCTACTCAATTTAATAATAAATAAAAAATTGTCAAACCCATGGATTCAACCCGACCCAACCCGACCCACGTGGGTTGGGTTGGGTTGGGTTGAATTTATGTGATGGGTTGGGTTGGGTTGAATTTTTTTTGACCCACCATGGTGGGTTGGGTCAAAAAATTCCCTCAACCCGACCCAACCCGACCCATGCACACCCCTACTAGGAGGTGTACTTTTCCCTTGGAGTTTAGAGCACATACAATTGAAGAATCAATCAGATTGTTTAAGGTATGATTTCTCACCGTTAGAAACAAGAATTAAAGAGTTAGAATTTTTAATCATGGAAAACTTTAGTGATGTGTAGACTGTGAGATTGGTAATTTCTTAGATTACGATTTTTTTACACTGTTTCAATTATTCTTGTATCTTAGAATGCCACTGTTCGGAGTCTAAAAGAACAGCCGAAATTAATTAAAGCATGAATAAGGCTGCATCATTTTGTATGACTATAAGGGCTTTAAGGTCTATAGAAACTTTTGGGCTATTGATCTATGCCGTAGGGTTAATTATGAATTGCTGGAGAAATTGCAACCGACCCCACACATGTAATCTCATCTTGTCAAAGTCCAAGTCCTCTTATGGATGATTAATGGCCTTGTTAGTTTTTGCCTAAACTTTGACTAGTCCAAACAAAATGAACCAGTCAGTTTCAACACTACTACAATTGTATTGAAGGATATTGACAGACTTGATTTTTATCCGAATTGTTATTGCATCCCAAAATATTGTTATATTAAATCCATTAGGGTCAATGATATTAAGTCCATGAACAAAGTCATATTAGATTCGGCCCACAGTTTTCGTTGGAGTTATATATTAAATCCTTTAAGTATTGGCTATTGCCTCTTAGTTTTGATAAATATGAGGAAACACACTTTTGGGTAGAGATGCTTTGCATTAGTACTATCATTTAGTTCAGCAAAGTATTTTACTAGTGAGTCAGTTTGTACAGTTTAATAAGATTTATATTTTATGGAGGATATTAAGTAATTTCCATGATTGATTCTAGGTCCTATCTAAGAGTATTTTGAGACAATGGGAGGGTGTTTCAGCTGGACTTTCAGAGAGATTCAAGTGCTGTAAGTAATTATGCAAAATATGTACAAGTTTTGTCATTTAGGTTCTTAGATGTCAAGGTTTTTCAAAAGTCATATTTTTAAGTTAAAGTTTCCTAAAGTTTATTGAAAGCATTTTTATATCATTAAAAGAGAAATTTCGAATTTTAATTAATGTTTTGAATGTCCAAATCTCATTTAAAAGATGATTTCTAAACTAAACTCTTTTTAGAAAATAATTGAGTTTCAATGTAAGTTTCCAAAATGGTGTTTGTTCTTGAAATTTGTTAAAACCAAGTGATTTTAAGGTTATATTCCTATTCTCCAAATGGTATTTAAAATGTTTCTTTTAGCAAATTTAATTTTCATATTTACTAAAGAATTGTAATATATTTACTTAAACTCCTCAGTCGCTATTTGTTTCCCAAGAGAGTCAAGCATCCTTTGATTTATATTCTATTCAATATTGTGATCTTTGATATGCCTCTGTATTTGAAAATAAATTGTTAATATCAAGTAAATTATTTTATTTTGTATAAACTTTGCTTCGTGATATGTGACTTAAAATAAGTGTTTTTAGAATTGATCAGATATATCAGATATGTGTGTAAATCCGCTCACAGGATTGTATGTGAGAATATGTGTTGATCCCTCACCAACAGGGGTTAGATGTTGGTATCCGCTCACAGGATTGTATGTGAGAATATGTGATGTGTATATGTGACACTGTGCTCTAATCAATTATCTGTATGTGTTTTTGAATAACTTTAAGATTTGATTATATATATATATATGTGTGTGTGTGTGTGTGTGTGTTTAGTGGTTCTTTATATGTTTGGAAAACTATATCGAATATTTTGAGTGAAATTGTGAAATCAAACTCGTGCTTTGCTTGACTCTATTCTGTTGTATACTGTGTATAATTGCTTACTGGATGTGTGGCTCACCCCATCAATTACAATTTTCAGATTAAAGTTTAGTTGGGGGATCAAAACCTTTGGATTGCTTCGTAAGGTACAAGGTAGAGCGTGGGAGTTTTAGGCAACGTTAGTATTACTTGGAGCCTTAAAGGATTTTAGTTACCCTTATTTTGTAATTCATGTTTTTGTTATGGTGGAGATTAATTTTCCATTTGTGGAGTTTGGATTTTTGTAAGAGGTTTTATTTAAGAGTATTGTTTCTTTGGAGTTTTAATTTATTTTGGATTAATTATGTTTATGGAGTTAGATAAGTTTAGCAGGTTAGTCATGCATCTAAATTCATGTTCCATGGATTTGGGTCATGACAGTGTTGGTATCAGAGCCGGCCCGGTAATCCCGTGTGGGCTCAGAGACACTACCCCACAAAGTGGGCCCTAACGAGGACGTTACGGATTTAAGTGGGGGAGATTGTGATGCCCCAATTTGATTGATTGTGTGATGTGTGTGGGTGTGTGATGAGTCCCATATCAGGTATTTATTGGGTAGATCTGAGCTTTATTAACAATTACAATGAGCCTCAATTGTGACTAGTCCTTTTGAGGTATAGCGCAGATGTGGCTAGCGCTTTTCCTTAGGTCGTTACAATATATAACCCAAAAATGAACAGCCCCTGCAGATCGCTGAGTAATAAGGCGTTTCGCCATCTTCCTAATAACTTTCATAGCCTTAACATTTTCTGGTATTTGGTCCGAGGACTGAGCGACTTAGAATTCTTCTTAAGTAGCTGACTTTTCCATAGGTTTGAGTCCGAAGACCATACAATACCTTGGTTCTTGCCAAAATTTGATATTTTAGTAGTTGGTTTCCCCATAGGTTTGAGTCCGAGGACCATGCAATACCTTGGTTCCGTCCAAAACTTGATATTTAAGTAGTTGGTTTCCCCATAAGTTTGAGTCTGAGGACCATGCAATACCTTGGTTCTGTCTAAAACTTGATATTTAAGTAATTGGTTTCCCCATAGGTTTGAGTCCGAGGACCATGCAATACCTTGGTTCTATCCAAAACTTGATATTTTAGTAGTTGGTTTTCCCATAGGTTTGAGTCCGAGGACCATGCAATACCTTGGTTCTGTCCAAAACTTGATATTTAAGTAGTTAGTTTCCCCATAGGTTTGAGTCCGAGGACCATGCAATACCTTGGTTTTGTCCAAAACTTGATATTTAAGTTCGACTATGGCGTGGGACCTTGATTTAGGGGGATTAGCTCCTCGGCCAAGCCCCTAGAACCACCCGTGCTGCTGACGCTACGAAACGCAACCCCTAGTGAAGAAACGTAGCCCCTAGTGGAACTTTACGGTAGAACATTACATCTGGCTGTTGGAAATTATGTGAGGGATTGTCTCAACCCACTACCTGTGCCAAGACACAAGCCTTCTCCACAGACGGCGCCAATTGTAAGGACACAATTTGTAACGACCCTAAGATAATATTGGGCTCGTACGTGAAGAGGCCCAAACAATATCATTTATAGAGCGTGAGTTTGAAAGGCTAGGCCTTGGTCACTAAACAGTGGTTTGTCGTGGTGTTCATACAGAATTAAATCGTGTTCGCTCAAGGAGTCTTTCTCCTGGAGGCGGGCTGGGAGGCTCTGGTTTTTGGCCATTTTTCCCAGCCCCCTCTCCCGGATTGCTTGTCCCTTCTTTTATATTAGCCTGTATTCTTTATCCTTCGTCCACGTGTAAGATCGACTTTTCCAAGACTGATACTTGTCCCATCAGCCCATACCCAAAGTAGTTGGGAGTGGTTGTAAAAGTTGAAGAGCATGACTCTGTCAGGTGCAGAATGTTTTATTGCAGTTCTGGCAGCCTTTTACTTGTGCTGTTCCCGCACTGTGATCACTTTTCCTTTTAGGGGCATTTATGGCATGCCGAGCAGGAGCTCGTCCTCGGCCATTTCCTTAGGCTGTCCATGACTCTTATGATGCGTACTCGGCCCTGTATCTCCTCGGCGCAGGCCTTGGGCCTTAACATGAAATGGGCTGGGGTCACAAACTCTTTGGCCCCACAGATATTGAGGGTTTTTTTTTATTTATTCTAATGGTATAAACTATAAAGTGATTAAACAACTCATTTTCTTAAACAATTATTCCTTTTAAAATTTGTATATTAATACAATGCCAGTTTCAACTTCCAACCATAACATTCTATATCAGTTGTTCAGGCAAAATCCTCCTAAATTTCTTATAGAAAGCATAGACCTGTTTTTAAACCACAAATCTAGAAATAAATAAAAAATAAAAAATAAAAAATAAAATCTTCCCAATTTATACAGAGGCCATCAATTCAACATTTGATAAATAATAAAGGGTCAAATACCAATTTTGTTAACATGTATGTTATAGGTCAAAGAAAAATTTTGATGTCTAAACCATAAATTTTGAAACCATTTCCAATTTGATGTTTTTTCTTTTTTCTTTTTTTAATAATTGTTTCCAGTTTAATGTTGAGTATTAGTATAGGAGGAGCAGAGATAGTATCATGTAGTCAAGTTCAAACTGTGAATCGTGCTAATTGCATAATTCTCCACAAATAATAAAAAAGAATGCTATGTCCACAACATACATTCTTACTTGTTTTTTAAACAAAAACACCTCGATCGATCAAGGACTGCCACAATTTTTTTAATATGATTTCTTGAATTAAAAAAGGAAAAATCTAGGAGCTAGAACAACTCACACATACATTCTTTACCCAACAAAAGAGGAAAATGACATCATCAAAGCACAATTATTGGATTTGCAACTAAAATAATAGTGTTGAAAGTTAAACCCAAAGCTCCCTTTTGAGGATAAGGAGAACAAGCTAGAAAAAGGCACACATAATTCAAAAGTAGGTTTTTTTTTTTTTTTTTAGAAACCAATTCAAAGGTAGGTGAAGTTGGCAATCAGTTAATTCAAATATAATGCATGCATACCTGTCCCATAAAAAAAAATGCATCAATCCTAATCAATATATTGGCAATCTTTTGCATCATCAAGACATCAACCATGAAATTATATGTTTAGTAAGCCCTTTAAGTTTAACCTTTTTTTTTTTTTTTGTGGTTTTAAAAGTCATGGAGCCTAAAGTCCCAAGCTAGCTTTTAAATTCTTTATATAATTAGTTCCTTTTTACCAAAAGATAAAGCAAGAATCTCAAAGTTCCAATTTTCCAATCTTTCAATACATTTTGGACCGTCCTAGCTTTTATGGTGTATAATTTTCACGTGGGGGCATTTATGACTTGGAATGCATGTTGATGATATTACCTATCTCTTAAGAAACCTTCACTAAACTTTAAGGTAACACACGCAACAAAAAAACTTAGGTTTGAACAATGACCAAAAATCAGTGATTGGGTACCAAATTACATGCTATATTTCATTTATTAATAATCAATATTTTCTATTGGTTCATAACATGGAAATCTAAAAAGATAGGCAAATCATTCTCAAAAAAGTAAAAAAATTAAAAGTTAGGCAAATAATAGAGGCAACTTTTCTTTTTCATTTTTGTTTTGAGATAGAGAAACGGGCTTCAACTTTAAGATTTTGGGCCCTACCCTGCATCTTGGGCCCTTTTTTTTTTGTTAATAATAATAATAATTTTTTTTTTAATATCATAAATTCATGATCTCAAAAAAGAAAAGAAACGAAAGATGCCGACAAGCTTTTCAAGGCAGAGCCAAGGACCACGTGGTATCATGGCCGTGTCCTCCACGTGGCATCCCTTTTCTTGTTTTTGTTTTTGTTTTTACCTGTTCTGTGAACCTTCGGCACATGACAGATACAGAGTGCACTTCACCACCCAAAATATAAAAAAAAAACCCATCAACATCGTAAAAAAGATCTCCACCAGCTGCTTCCGACGTGGACTTTGCATGTCCAGTTGCCACATTTGCCGCCGTTGACAAAAGCATTTACTAATAATAAAATAAGAGTAATGCTACAACTTATTTTTTAACTTTTGTCGCTGCTATTTGGGTTGCAAGTTATAAGCGGTGGAGATATGAACTCATACGGATTTATTACTCATAACTTGCTATATTGTGAGTTAAGATAAAAATTATGGAATAAGTTGTGTTTTTAGCATTATTTATAAAATAAAAAGTAGTATTTATTACATGTAAACAGATAAAAATTGTGATTTTATCATTGAGGTGTGTATAAAATTATGCAAAACCATTTATTTGCAACAAGTTTAATGAACTCGCATCAAAAAATAGAAAATTAAAAAAATGGTTAATTTTATAAATTTTGTTCAAAAACTATTACACTATACATATATATTATTACTACAATAACTTACTAAATATACATGGATATTGTAGTTTTTTATTTTATTTTTTAAATATTTTTTCTCTCCTCTCTCTTCCTCCTCTCTCACACCCTTGTTAGACATTGTCTCTCTTCCCTTAATTTTATTTAATGTCCAGAAAAGGATGAGAGGGTGTGTTGGTAGATGAAATAATAAAAAATGATTTAAAAAAAATAAAGTATTTAATACATAAACTGATGTAAGTGTTTTTATAAAGTGTTTATATAAAATAAAACAAATAGATTTTTATGCTAAAATAGATGTAAATTTTTAGACAAATTAATACGAATGCCCTAACTATGATACAATTTTCATCACGTTCAGCTAGGGGTGACAATTCGTGTTCGTGTATCGGGTTTGTGTCGTGTCAACTCATGAATATCCGATTATATGAGCCAATACTAACCTGACATGTTTATTAAACAAGTTAAGATTTCTCAACTCTAACACGACCCATTTATCAAATGAGTCAGTCGTGTCGGCTTGTTTATCAGATTTTATCAAAATGAAAAAACAAACAAATAAATATTTTTAATATAAAATTTAGAACTAATGAGTAACTATATCACAAATAAGCATTCAAAACTAAAACATATCTCAATATCACAAATAATCAATTGCAATATGTCAAAGAAAATAAATCACAACAACTAATTAGTTTATATACCTAGGATTTGAAAGGTATATTGGTAAAATATTATTTAATTAAATGGGTTTCATGGATTGAACACTAACTCAACCCATATATTAAATGGGTCAGTCGTGTTTATCCGAATATGACATGAACACATTAAGCTTTAATCCATAATCTACTCATTTCATGTCATATCATGTCGAGTTCATACGTCGTGTTTAATTTTAGCACCCTTACATTCAGCGCAAGATAATGACTCCGATTAGGTCAAGTAAAGGCATCAATTTGTTTTTAATGCTACTGACAATAGAGTTGTTTCTTAAATATTAAAAAAAAAAAAAAAATACAATAGAGTTTAATTTTGTGAACGAAAATTTTTAACTGAAGTAGCTGAGTTTGAAACCAACAAAGCCACGTGGCTATGTACAGGACTCAAAATGGCACTCGCCCAAAGAAAAAAAAAACTACTCCAAAGCTAAAAACTAAAAACAATAAACAATAAAAATTGAGTGGCATTGAAAAACGTAAAAAACAAAAAACAAAAAACAAAGACGAGACAACATAAACGAAGACTGCTAGAACAGAGAAAAACGCAACAGCGTCTCATTCAAAGAATCGATCATATCTCATCGGGACTCTTATTATCAGCTCTTCTTCTATTATCTCCTCTAGAATCGGCTTTTCTTGGATTCATTGGTAATCTGGGGGAAGCTGATTTCATAGGATGGAGAAGCCGCCGCTAAACTTGTTGAAGAATGGGAGTGAGCGATCGGAGGGGTCAAGTGGGAGTGGAGGAGAAGAGAAAGGAAGATTCGAGTATTTCGGGTGGGTTTACCATCTGGGTGTCAATTCGATTGGCCGCGAGTACTGTCACCTGCGCTTTCTATTCATTCGGGGCAAGTATATCGAGATGTACAAGCGTGATCCTCACCAAAGTCCTGGCATTGTAACTCTCTCTCTCTCTCCATCATTTTATTGTTGCTTTTATACTATAGTTTTTATGTATCTATATGTTGTAGCTATATATATATATAGGGGCACAAGAAATTCGGATTCTTTAGTCTCTTTCTTTGGTTAAAAACTTCTTTTCTGGGAATTTTTTTTTTTTTTTTTTTAAATTTTTAGCAAAGTTGAGTGAAGAATAGTGGGGCTCTTGATTTATTTGTTTTGGTTTACATTTTTTTTTTGGTGTGGGATAACGTAGGTAACTTTTATAAAAGAAGAGTCTTTGGACTCGTACGGGCAACTGAACTCATACGCTAGAACCAATTGTCAGCTAATCCCTGGGAATTCACCCTTGATGGGTTAGGCAATTTATGCTCATACCCATATGCAGCTTTTTATTTCGAGAAATGCTATGATCACAACATACTCATAACACTTTCACAACAAATCTTAAGTAGCATATGTGTATTGGGTTTTACATAAGTGGGCAACAAAGTAATCTAAGTTGTAGATTCAAATTAGAACTAATAATAACTTACAACCTACTACTTATGATTTGTTATGAAAATGTGGTGCACGTAGTACTTCTCTTTTCTTTCTTTACTTTTTTTTTCTTAAATGTTTGAATTTTGATTAAGGGAAACTTGCGTGCGTGGGAATTTAGTTGTTGACAAACTATGATAGATCATAGAGGTGTATGAAATGTTGAAATTGGAGCTGGAGTGCCTATTTGATTACAATTTAAACTGCATTAGAAGGGTTGTTCTCAGTGGCAGTGCAAACTCTAAGTAAATAAAAGACAAGACTTAAGACTTAGACGCATTGTTTGTATGTGCATTTGAATAATTTTTTTTTTGATAAGTTAGTAATAAAGTTTTATTGAAAAAGAGAATTACTTCATGTTCACGATGATGAACAAAAAGTACCAAAGGAATTACAAATAATTAAAAAGAAAAACTTAAGAGAGTTATTGTGCAAAACTACAGTTTAAAAAATAGTATATTCCCTTTTAGGATGAAAATAAGTTGAATCAAACTGGTCAAACCAATAACTCCTTATTGTTCCTGTGAAGTTTTCACTTTTCATATGTTGGAAACCTTGCATAATCACCTCATTATCAATGTTATCAAAAAAATTTCTCAAAATATAACAAGTTAACAACCCCTTTTTTTGTGTCAAATTTTCTATAAATCACTTTCTCTCTTCCTCATTATTTTCTTCTTCTTCTTCTTCTTCTTCTTCTTCTCTCTCTCTCTTGTTCTTCAAGTAGCTGCAATCTAAAGGAGATTTGGGACTATGAGGGTTTGTCATTTTGTTTTATAACCACATAAACAGGGGCCACGCTTCTAAAAGTTATTCTTTCCCCTAATTGTTCTTTTCTACTTTATCAGCTCATGAGCTTCTAAAATTGCAAAGAGCCCCCCCAAAAAAAGAACTCTTATAATTGACCTTAAATTTTTTTGCAGTTAATTTTTTATTCAGTTGGTTAACTGCAAAAAAAATTCAAATATCTCTAATGCTTGATATATGCCCTAATTTTTTTACAATTATTTGGCAATTAATAAAATTCATTAAGAAAGTGCAAAAAAGGGCTTTCAACTTTAGTACATAGTGGATTTATACAAAAGACATTTCCAAAAAAGAAAAGAAAAGAAAAAAAGTCTATGATTCAGAAGTTCAAAAAACTCCTAAAAGTTAGAGGCCAGTAAACTTGTAGCCACCCCCATCATAAATTGATCTTAAGAAAGAATACTTCAGTTTCACAACTTAAAGCTCCCCCTCAAAAGTAGTTCTTATCAACTTAATCTAACTTAGAGTAGTGTGTATTAGTGTGGAACTAATAATTGTGAAAAAACCCCAATGATAATGTCAAGTTAAACAATCTGCACTGTGTTGACACCATAAAGGAAAAGGAGAAATTTACTACTCATCTTTAACAAATATAATTATGATTCTTATTATCTTGCAAAGAAGCCACTCTCATTTTAGAGGATTCTATTAGGATTTACATCTTGCTTCTTTTTTTGGATAGGTATCTTGCTTTAGTTTTCTCTTTGGATGTTGCTTCTGTGTTTTTGACTTGGCCAGGCCTTTGCAAATAGCTGGTTTTGCATTTGTTTTTGTTTTGTCTGTCTGTTTTTTTTTAATATCCACTTAATAAAAAGATTTCTCTCCTTATTAAATAATTCTTGGTTGTTGAATACAATTATGAACTTAAAATTGTCATACATGAGAAAGAGGGAGAAAATCATCATACTATTTTTGTATAGAGACATAATATTGCCATTGTTTATTTATAGCATTGGTCCCACTGCCACAAGTAAGATCTTCTTCTTCAACTTTTTTTTTTTTACTTGAACTTTATGCTCATATTTTCTTGGTGCAGAAACCCATTAGGAGGGGTGTTGTAGGGCCCACACTTATGGTGGAGGAGCTAGGGCGTCGAAAAGTCAATCATGGAGTAAGGACCTCGTAGATTTATGTCCTCTTCATTAGAAACTTATTCGCATGGAACCAGGCTCTCTCTTTTTCCCCTGCCTGTGGTTCTGATTTGTTGTCTTTTCTTGATAGCATGTTTCTTTGTTGACTTGTTTTTTCTTTTCTCTGTTTGAGTGTTCTGTACTATACTCCCTGTGTACCGCAGCCTCTTTTTCTTTCCATCAATGAAATTTTACTTCTTTATTGATTAAAAAAAAATTATATGTCCTCTTCACCATTGGTAAATATGGATTTTCATCTTATTTGACTGTGTATGCTGCTAATGAATTTTATTTTTGGTAGGATTTTTATGTTATAAGGTTTTGCAATCGGTTGGATGAGATGAAAAAGGGAGAAGTAAGTTGTTTCATGTTATTCAGTTTTGGAGAACTTCATTTAGAAATTGAAAGCCAAAAAAACAATTCAGCTTATTAATCTAAAAATATTTGCATCTCCTTTTTTTTTTTTTTTTTTTCGTTTATGTGGACATGAGTAGCAATTGATTGGTTTTTTTTTTCCTTCAAGATTGCTTGCAGCTCGGCTGCAGACGCTCGAAAATGGATGGAGGCATTTGATCAGGCCAAGCAACAGGTATGAGAAAACAGCTAGAAGGTTGGGGATAACATAGTGAACTTATAAAAATGTAAGCAGTGCTTTTCCTTGTAGCATTGTCTTGACTCTTCAGCAATGACAACTGCAATCAAATAGGGGTTGTACTTTTTCTGAGGAAAATCTAAACATTCTGGTGGTTCTTGTGATGTGAAAGTGAAACTTTGTTATTCAAGTATTGAAAACGTAGCGTACAATGAAAATCACTCTTGCAGAATTTGCCAAGTTTTCTTGTCTTCGTTTTACTGAAACTTTGTTTCTGGCAGGCTGAGTATGAGATTTCAAGAGGAGGTAGTACCAGAAACAAACTTAACATGGAGACAGAGTATGCTTATTTTCCTAAATTGATCATACAGTTTACCTAAGTAGTTGAATTGGCTTGAGTTAATTTTCAGAAAAATCTTTGAACTGTTTTAAGTGAGGACTGAGAGGAAACTTCCAGCTGATTCCATGTGGTAGATTGTGCTGTTAAAATGAAAAACAAGCTGAGACCTTTATGAGGGGATGTTTCCATAATCAGATGGTACAACATAAGAGAAATATAATTGTGAACTAGTCTAGGATAAAGGTTTGGATTTGATGTTATCTTATATGATATATGAACGATGCTTGGATCATCATTTTAATACTATCTGTGCTGTATGTATGCATACCTTACAGGGGCAATAGTTGTCCTTTACCTGATTGATTCAAGCCTCTGCATTCTTTGACATATGATATTTTCTTGCACAAATTGTTCTTGTCTTATGTCTCTTTAACCTTATTATACTGTCAAAGGATCAACTTGGAAGGACATCGACCTAGAATGAGGCGGTATGCGCATGGGTTGAAAGAGCTTATAAGAATTGGGCAAGGTGAAGTTGCATGTGCATGGTTCAATTTCATTATGTTTGTGATGTACTTTGCACGTTTTTTTTTTTTTTTTTTTGATAGGTAATAACAAATTTATTGATAATAGAAGTACAATGGATTTACGATAGTAAACTCATTGCACTGAAAAAAATACAAACCAATCAAAAAGAAAGACTAGCAGAATTAAGAAAATCAAACAAAGAATGACAATGCGTAAACCCCCAAATACGAGACCACTCAAACAAAGTCCTAAGCAGCAAAGACTTCACACAATCTACAAGTCTCTCAATATCCTCAAAACTTCGGGCATTGCGCTCCTTCCAAATTAACCACATAAGACACGCTGGAACCATATTCCACACATTTGAAGTGTGACTCCCTAACCAATTCCACCATGCAGAGAGAAGAGAAACAACGTTCTTCGGCATCACCCACTGAACCCCAAACAAACAAAGGACTTCACTCCACAAGGTATGAGCATACTTACAATGGATCAATAAGTGATCCACAGTTTCCTCTTCACATCGACAAAGGCAGCACCAATTAACAAGAGGTAAATGCTTCTTAACAAGGTTGTCTATAGTAAGAATCCCACCCCTAGCAGCTGTCCATAAAAAGAAAGCCACCCTTTTAGGGACCTTAACACACCATATGCTCTTCCAAGGAAAAGACACCAACGGGGCTGCTAGCAATGAGAAATAGAAAGAGCGCACATCAAAAACACCACTACTATTCAATTGCCATATCATGGTGTCATCACCCCCTCTAGGTAGCTTGGATGAGATATGTGCAAAAAAATCATAAAAGATCCCTGTCTCCCAATCCTGAAAAGCACGACGGAAACGTAAGTTCCAACTTCTACCACCCCCATCCGGTGCATAGTCAACCATATCAGAAATCATAGCTGACTTATCCATAGCAATAGCAAACATAACCGGATATAAATCCTTCAGGGCAGTAGGGCTACTCCAAGGGTCATACCAAAATCTGATACGAAAACCCTCACCCGCTGCATACAACACATGACCAAAAAAGCTCTCAACCCCCTTCCTAATGTTCTTCCACATACCACATCCATGCGTCCCTCTAACAACTCTAGTACACCATCCCCCACTGGCCTCCCCATATTTGGAAGCTATAACTTGCCTCCATAAATGTGTGACCTCATTCCCAAATCGCCATAGCCACTTCCCAAGCAAAGCTTGGTTAAATAGCCCAATCTTCCGGATCCCCAAGCCCCCTACCTCCACGGGCCACACAACTTTCTCCCACGCAACAAGTGAGAATTTAAAAACATCATTAGATCTCCCCCAAAGGAAATTCCTCTGAATCCTCTCTAATCTGTCTGCCACATGTTGTGGAATAGTGAACAAAGATAAATAGTATGTAGGAAGACTTGATAGGGTACTCTTCAATAAAGTAAGTCTACCCCCTTTTGACAAATATAACTGCTTCCAACCTGCAAGCCTTTTTTCCATCCGTTCAATGATAGGGTTCCATATTGAGGAATCCGTATAATGTGCCCCCAAAGGCATACCCAAATAAGACATGGGTAAACAGCCTATCTTACAACATAAAATACGAGCTAAGGCATCCAAATTCCCAACCTCACCAACCGGCACAATCTCACTCTTGCCAACATTTACTTTCAGTCCTGTGATAGCTTGAAAGAAAATTAGAACCATACGAATATGTAATAATTGTTCCTCGGATGCATCACAAAAGAGAATAGTATCATCAGCAAACAAAAGGTGAGAGATTTGCAAACCACCACTTGCATTGGGACTTGCTTGGAAACCACTGAGAAAGCCTCCATCTTCTGTCCTTTTCAACAATCTACTCAACACCTCCATTACCAATAAGAATAGGAGTGGAGATAAAGGATCCCCTTGGCGAAGACCACGAGAACTGCCAAAGAAACCAGCTGGAGACCCATTAACAAGCACTGAAAAACGGGCAGTAGAAATACACATCTTCATCCATCTCCCCCACTTCTCCCCAAAACCCATCCTCTCCATAAGGTAAAATAAGGCACTCCAACTCACATGATCATAAGCCTTCTCAATATCCAATTTAATAATCACACCCGGAACACCACTCTTTAATCTACTATCCAAGCATTCATTTGCGATTAGAACAGAGTCAAGAATCTGTCTTCCCCCAACAAAAGAATTTTGGGAATTAGAAATAAGTTTATCCAAAACACAACGAAGTCTATGTGCCAAGACCTTAGAAAGTAGCTTGTACAAACTACCCACAAGGCTGATAGGGCGAAAATCTCTAATATTGACTGCACTAAGCTTCTTGGGTATCAAACACAAAAATGTGGCATTGAGAGATTTTTCAAAGATACATTCTTTGTGAAAGTCTGCAAAAAAAGCCAAGATCTCCTTCTCAAGAACACACCAGCATTTTTGGAAGAAAGCCATAGTAAAGCCATCTGGACCAGGGGCCTTATCACCCTTAGCCTCCCGAAGGGCTGCAATGATCTCCTCCTTCTCAAAATCCCTTTCTAAAGTAACCCTATCAGTTTCATCCAGATTAGCAAACTCTAAACCATCAATAGTGGGCCGCCAAGATTCGGTCTCCTGGTACAAAGACTTGTAAAAACCCACCACTTGATCCTGAATGGCAGACTCATCCTCATACAAAATGCCCTCAACCTCCACAGCCCTCATAGCATTTGTACATCTATGAGAATTAGCAAGCCTATGAAAAAACCCAGTATTATTATCCCCTTCTTTTAAGTACAAAGCTTTCGATTTCTGCCTCCAAGAAATCTCCTCCAAAGAAGCTAAATACTCAATTTCAGCCTTTATCTCAAGTCTTTTTGCTATCTGCCGAAGACAAAGATTGCATCCCTTCTCCCAAGTCTAAGTCCAAAAGCTCAACCAGCAAGCATTTTTTCCTAAAAGACACATCCCCAAAAACATGTTTGTTCCAATGCTTCAAGTCTCCCTTAAGAGCCTTCAATTTGCAAGCTAGAACATAACTAGGAGACCCCACAAAATGGTAACCGTTCCACCAACCTCGCACAAGATCCACAAATCCCTCCACCTTAAGCCACATATTCTCAAATTTGAAAGAAGTCTTTCCCCTTGACATTCCACCTACCTCCACTAGAAGAGGACAATGGTCCGAAATCACTCGAGGAAGAGGCCTTTGAGTCACATCCAAAAAGTGATCCTCCCAATCAGCAGTTACCAGCACTCTATCAATTCTAGACATAGAAGGGTTCTCTGAGTCACGAAACCATGTATACTCACCCCCCACCAAAGGTATATCAACCAAAAAATTCCTCTCAATAAAGTCCGAGAATTTGAACATGGCTGGACTAAAAGAAGTGCAACCAAGACGCTCTGCTGGGTATCTGATGATATTAAAATCACCAAAAACACACCAAGCTGCACTCCACCTCCCTCTCACACTATCAAGTTCAGTCCACAAAAAATCCCTAAGACCATCAGCATTCGGACCATACACCCCTGTACATATCCAATCAAAACCATCTACCACACCCTTAAACAAAATAGAAACAGAAAAGCACCCAACCAGAACATCCATTTTTTTATATACCCTCGTGTCCCAAGCCAAAATAACTCCCCCTGCTGTATGAGTGGCATCCAAAGCTACCCAATCAACAAAAGGACTACTCCAAAGACTTTTCACAACAGCAGAATTGACAGAATCCAATTTAGTTTCTTGGAAACACACTACATCACACTTCCACTCCTTGAGTAAATTCTTCACCGTATCCCTCTTTTGAGGATTATTTAATCCTCTCACATTCCAAGATAAGATTTTCAAATTCATGGACAACTAACTGAACCCACCCTACAGAAATTGTCAATCCCTCTGGTTTGTCGACCAGATTGCCCCTCATAGTTGACGGAAGAGACTAAATTCCTCAATTCCCTCATACCTTTTTTAGTTGAAGAGGTATAGCGGCGAAGACTACTGGTTGTAGCTTGCTTTTCCCACACTTTCTCAAGCTTTTGAAAAAAATCAATGCACTGATGCTCACATGAATCAATAGGAAATCCCACATATTTACTAAAGCCTTTAATCTTCCTCTTCACCCACACTGAAGGTTCCAGATCCTCCCCCACAAGAAAATCATCCAGTGCAGCCTCTGATACTATATCCAAACCCCCATGAGGATCCCACTTAGCCAGAGGTACACAATCCAAAGCATTATCACTCTCCTCATCCTTACCTGACCCCTTGGGGTTAACCCAATCCAACAACAAAATTTCATCATCCTTAGAATCAAAACCCAGCTCAGATAGAGGAGAGAAACAATTTTTACCCAGCAGCTTGTGGTGGCGGATCATATCGGAGAGTTCAACAACCGAAAGAGACGGGGAAGCATCGGACTCAGCGTTGACAGACTGCCCATTGGAGTTTAGAACAGCACCGGAGTTTGGGAAGTTGTCCGCTGCACTACCGGCGACAATCACGGTGTCACCCAAACAACCCACCTCAGCCCCGCTTGATTTATGGCCCACCGGAAGACCACCAACAGCCCCAACCTCATCACCGTACCCATCAGACCTTGGAAATACTCCACCCAACTTACCGGAACCCGGAAACACCATCAGAAACTTCTCGGCTGAGCCATGGGGGTCCGATCCTTCACTACACTGGGGTTCCGCCAAACTATTGCAGATCGAAACCTCCTCCACACACCCATCGGCCCTTGGGAGGTCCCCACCCAGCTCGTCGTTGATCGGTGACAGCTCCGGAACCTTCTCAGCTTGTGAGCCTGAACCTTCGCCCACCTCCCACAAACTTCTTTCAGTCAACCTTTCCAGATTTTTAATAAACTCATTTTGGGCTTTAGTTGGTTTG
The DNA here is from genome assembly GCF_932294415.1 of Quercus robur. NCBI lineage: Eukaryota > Viridiplantae > Streptophyta > Magnoliopsida > Fagales > Fagaceae > Quercus > Quercus robur. Next base: position 86,157,279 of record NC_065535.1, read on the forward strand.
GCCCGCTGAGCTTGATCACATGATATTGGGCCTAACTTAGCACCTGTTGGTTTGACAAAAGTACTCCAACGTACCTTACGTTGTGTGTTCCCATCAAAGGCAGCAGTTATTTTTAATGAAAAGTGGGCCTGGGTCCATCTGCCAGAAGGGCCACGTAAGGGGCAACTATTTATGGAAGGCTTATTTGAATTTTGAAGGAAATCAAATCCCCCAAAACTCTCCTTCTGATTTAACTTCCTAGGAATATTTGGAAACTGATTCTCCAGGCATAACTTCCTTCCTGATTTCACGTCGCCATTAAGATTTTCCCAAATTTGATTCCTTGAGTTTCCGGTGGATTTTTCTAGCCCACCACCGCCAGCGACCACCTCCGTTCCCAGCCTAGATGCTGATTTTCCCAAGAAGAATTCACGTAGCTTCATTTCAAAGAAAGCCCAACCTCCCTTATTCCTCCCTTCCGGGACACACAAACAACCACGTCTTGCCCCATTATGATACTCAGAGATTTCCACAAAAAGACCACTCTTGTTTGACCTACTAGAAAACTCCAAAAGTTTATACTGCTCATGAAACCGTTTGAAAAAGTGTTTCTTGCTAAAGTCCCAACGGCACAGCTCTACTAGACAAGCAATGGTCCAATCCAACCCCGCTCTACCAACCCGGATAGAGCCACGATACCGACCCCTATTTTCAGTAATGGCATAAGCATCCATACGACCCCCATCAAAAGCCAAGAGAAATGACTTTGAATCAATACGAAAAGAAAAAGAGTGCTTCACCTCTGGTACCCCTGGTTTGGCTGAAAAAGGCTTGGGTTCCTTATCTGGCACAAAGGAGGAGTTTGAATTTAATTACAAAGACTGACATTTGGAACTTACATTTGCAAGATATTTAACTTATCCCCCCCCCAAAAAAAAAGCTGTTTCCATAGGCTGTTAGAGTTTTTAATTCTGTTCAAATCTTCATGTCATATTGTTTATGCTATCTTTATTGTCAAATGAAGGTGCACATTGATCTTTTTATGCTTGATAATTGTGATTGTTACCTAGTTTCCTTGTGATATACTATTGTTTCAATGTAGATTTCTATAATAATAGTATTTTGTATGATTAGTTTAATTATTAAATGGTTTTTCAAAACACATGATTGTACATATCAATATTAAATATCCTTAGAGTTGAAACATTACTTACCAGTACTCATGCATAAACTTTCTCCTTCTGTTACTTACAGGTCCAGAGACACTTTTGCGTCAATCGTCGAACTTGGGTGCTGGTAGGCCAGATGGGTACATTGAAGGGGACACTGGAGATGCAATTGAGGCAAATGAATGGAAATGTGTGCGGACAATTAATGGTAATTTCTCTCATTTTAGTTTCATCTCTTAATCTTTTAGATTTTATGGATTCTTTGTACATTTGAGTAGTGCGTAGGGCAGCTGTAGAGTGTATATCCAGTATACAACCGATTCCATGCCTTGTTGTACTCTATTTTAGATATCAATACAAAAATGTGTTCAAATGTCACCATTCATTGTGTTGCTTAGCTTAATACTGATGATGATCAATATCTTTCTATGACCTTCCTGTGAGTTGGCTTTGTGTGTGAGTCACAAGCTAGGGGTCTACAGTTTAGGTACAGTTGTATCCCAAGTCTCATCTGATGTTGCCGAAATGGTGAGGCTTGTTGAATGTGTCTGTCATTGTGATCTTGGGTATTAAAGCTTAAGTTGTGATGGCTGAAGATAGTATGTGAAAATGTTTTGATACGCAAACACACATATTACATATATATATATATGTATGTGTATATATATATTTATTTATTTATTTATATATGTATGTATGTATACAGTATACACATTCATGTGATTTTCTATTTTTTATTTTTCGATGAAATTTTGGGTAAAATTTACTACCAAGATAGTTAGATTTGGACCATTTGGTAAAAAATATATTTCTATTTTTATTGTTCAATATATTTCTTAACGTCAAGTTCTGCAAACTAGAAAAGAAAACAATATGCAAGTTTAGATAACATCCTTCTATCGTATGTTGAAAGAGAAGGGATTAAGACCCAGATGTATATTAATTCGACACACATAGTTGTGCACTCACCCACATGCACATGTCACAACATTATGTTAGTTTAGAGTTGAAAGAAAAGTAACAAAATTGTGTATGGGCTAATGAGAAAGGGAAAGTGAGGTATTTACCTAAATCTATTGGATTTAATGTGCAAATAATTGTCCTGCATTTTTTTTTTTGAGAAAAATTGTCCTGCATGGTCGAAAAGTCTTTTTGGCTGGGTCTTTTGATATCCTTCTTCAAACTTTTTTTCCCCTCAGGTGTTAGAATCTTTGAAGATGTTTCTGACTCCCAGGTATCTATTATTGTATCACTTTGTTTTTTTCTTTGGGATAAGAATTATTACGTCAGTTCTCATACTACTTTAAAAATGGTTGTAGTTTAGTTGGTTCTGCTGGGAAATAGATCTTGAAAAAAAATCTGTGCTTATCTAGATTGTTATTTTACTATGAAACATGGGGAACTATATCATGTGTTTTTAGTTAGCTTCTAGGGATTATAACACTCTTTCCCAAATATTGAATTTTATTACTGGAACAATATCTCCTGGAAAGATTCTCAGTTGAAACAAACAGAGGCTTGAGGCATTTAAAGAATCGAATAAATTTATTATGATATTTGGACAAAAAATATGATCAGATACTGTAGGCAACAACAAAAAAAGACCAGATACAAAGGAAAAAAAAATCACCTCTGATTCACATGGGGATACTTTCCTGCTTCAGTAATTACACTAGATGCACCACTTTCTGCAAGATTTCATTTTCGTTTTGATAAGCCATTTCTTCTGGCTGCTATATGTTCGGATCTAGAAAATGAGAAGTGTATGATAAATGTGTAATGCAAATCTAATTTTCTGTGATGCTAATATTGATCAACTGCTGATTCTCCGTATGGTGCTCATTTGGTTTGAGGCTGTGTCTGGTTTGAAGGTCAATTTGGGTAAGTCTGAGCTGGTGGCCGTGGGGGCTGTCCATAACATGGATCTTTTGGTGGCTATCTTAGGCTGCAAACAAGGGTCTCTCCCAATGAAATATTTGGGTCTTCCTTTGGGGGCAAAATTCAAAGACAAGTCTATTTGGAATCCAATTCTTGAGAAGATGGAAAGAAAATTAGCAGGCTGGAAAAAATTATATTTATCTAAGGGAGGTAGAGTCACTTTAATTAAAAGCACGCTCTCTAACCTTCCTACTTATTTTCTCTCTTTATTCCCTATTCCTGCCTCTGTGGCCAACCGTATTGCTAGACTTCAACGGGACTTTCTGTGGGGTGGCCTAGGAGATGAGCCCAAATTTCATTTGGTTGATTGGTCTACGGTGTGTACCCCGCTTTCTTCAGGTGGTTTAGGGATTAGGAACCTGAGAACTTTCAATATAGCTCTTTTAGGGAAATGGCTTTGGAGATTCGGGCAAGAAAGGGATGCTCTTTGGCGTCAAGTGATAGAGGTAAAGTATGGTTGTGATTGGGGTGGTTGGTGTTCTAGCTCTTCCTCTAGTCCTTATGGTGTCAGTTTGTGGAAAAATATTAGCAGGGGGTGGCACTCTTTATCTCGGTTTATTATGTATGAGATTGGTGATGGTTCAAAAGTTCAGTTTTGGCTAGATCGTTGGTGTGGGACTTCCTCTCTTGCTGTCCGCTATCCCGATTTATATAGGATTAGCTGTAGCAAAGAGGCAAGTGTGGCGGATCTTATGAGATTCTCCAATGGAGTCCTCCATTGGGAGATTCAGTTTTGTAGGGAGGTGCATAATCGTGAATTGGAAGCTTTCAGGTGCTTCATCAACTCCATTTATAGCACTCCTGTAAGGGGAATCGAGGAGGATAAGAGATTTTGGCTGCCTTGTAAGAGTAAGGGGTTCACGGTTAGTACTTACTACCATCTTCTTGTTGGCCATAGTGAGCATTTTTTCCCTTGGAAAAGTATTTGGAAGCAGAAGATCCCCTCTAGAGTGGCTTTTTTTGTCTGGACCGCAGCCTTGGGGAAATGTTTGACTATTGACAATCTTAGGAAAAGAAAGGTTTGCATTTTGGATTGGTGTTATATGTGCAAGCGTAGTAGTGAAAGTGTTGACCATCTTTTCCTTCATTGCCCGGTTGCTTCGGAGTTATGGGATATGGTTTTTGGTTTATTTGGAGTGTGTTGGATCATGCCCTCGTCTGTTGTTGGTCTCTTTGCTTGCTGGCAAGGTCACTTTGGTCGCCTCCGCAATGGAGTTATTTGGAAGGTCATTCCTCTTTGTTTGATGTGGTGCATTTGGAAGGAGAGGAGTAGTAGATGCTTTGAAGACTCTGAGCGTGCTATGCCTGACCTCAAGCTTCTTTTCTTCCGAACCTTACTTGAATGGTTCTCTGTGTGGAGAAACCATCCTTTTTCTATTTTGGATTTACTTGACTTTTGTAATTTTCGTTCTTGACTTGCTCCCCCTTGTATACTACCTGTGTGCTTGGGTGTATCTTTTTTTATCAATGAATTCTTATTACTTATCAAAAAAAAAAAAAAATCTAATTTTCTTACAGCTAGTGTCATTATTTTTTAAACTCAAATTTCTCATGGTTTTCATTAACTTTAGAAAAATGGGGTAACTAAATTGCAATTTCTTCTCACAATCCCCTTGCATGCTCACCTTTAGTGGAGCTGCTATTCTACTCTACTCAAATTCTCTGTTGCCATTAACTTTGATAGGACCCAATTTTGTGCATCATTATAAACTTATAATTTTTAACTGCAGTGCCTGTTGGAATACACTGTAATTCCTCTTTTATATTGAAAGTGAAACCTAGAAGATGATAAGTTGAAGAAAATGTATAGTACATAAGGGCTACTTAATTGTCTTTAAACCTCAAAAGTCTTGTTCACCTTAAAGACCCCATTTATTGTGAAAGCATAAATGAAAGTTATTCTTTGACATACTGATGCCTCTCATTTATTATCTCATATATAAGACAACATGGTGGCTTGTTACATTATTTCAAATTTATATATTGATGCATAGATAAAAAAAATTTCAATGAATTAGTTTTTAATGAAGATTTTGTTTTATTTAATGTGTATTGAGTTGTAACCCTTATCTTTCATAAACTTTTGCTTAAAATAAAAATTATTGCGGTCTATTGACCATTTCCCCTGTAAAATTGTGTCTTGAATTATCCCAACCTCGTCTCCTCTTTCATATTTTTTGAATTATTTAAAATTTAACAATTTGCAACTTCTTTCTGTTTTTGAAAGAATTAATAATATACGAATTGCATATCCTTAGCTTTCTGTTTATGTAAAATTTTTCCTGGATTTGTGAACTACCAACAAGTACATCATTGTTTTTAATTTTCCAATCTAATCTTCAGTCTGCATGTTTAACATGTAGAAATTATAGTTCCACGGATTTTTTGTGCATAATATTCTCCATATTTATGTTATGATTATGATTGAAACTTGATTATATTTCTTTCTTTGGAACCAAAGTAAGTAATACAAGTTTTATCAATGTATTGCCTCAAGTAGTGCATTAATTATTTTTGCTCCATGTAGAGCGGTAAAGGTGTTCTTGTGAAGTCAGTTGGTGTTGTTGATGCAACTGCAGATACTGTTTTTGAAGCGATCTTAAACATTGCGCGACACCAAAGATACGAGTAAGTTGCTTGTATTGTTTTCAAGAGTGATGGTTACATTGTATATAACTTCAGTGACTCAAATAATTTTCTTTGCAGGTGGGATATGTTGACAGGTGACTTGGAGTTGATAGATTCTATTGACGGGCACTATGATGTTGTCTATGGGATATATGATCCAAAATTTCTTACTCGGTATTGTTGTAAGATGGCTATTATGTTTTATTTTTAAAATTTTTTTACTAAGTAAAATAACCACGTCAACAACAATGACATAGTGCCAAATTTTTTGGGATCAGCCATGGATTCTTAATAGATTAGTCCGAGTTAGTCACATGTATTCTTTTCCTCCTTTCTATTTTATTCGAAGTCATACACTATGTTACTTCCTTAATGGATATGTCATCTTTTACCACTTCTACTGATGTTATTTTTGGTCTTTCTCTACCTTTGTTCGTTACTTCAACTTGAATAAACTCACTATTTTTTGTCGATGCATTAATTGCTCTCCTCTAAACATGATTAGACAATCTCAAACGACTCTTCCTGTCTTTTCATCAATAGAGGTCACCCATATCTTTAAGTGTATTTCCTCATTTCAAATCCTATCTTTCTGTGTTTTTCCACTTATTCATCTTCTCATTTAAGCTACATTCATTTTATGAATATGTTGCTTCTTAACAGCTCAATATTCAGTACCACAGAGCATAACAGGTCTTATAAAATTTTCCTTTAACTTAATAGGTATTCTATGATCACACAATATTCCTAATGTTCTTCTTCGCTTCATCCACCTTGCTCATATCCCATGATTCACATCCTCTTCAATCTCTCCATCTTTATGAATTAATAATCCAAGATATCAAAAGTTCTTGCTCTTTAGTATCTCTTGACCATAGAGTCTTACTGCCCCTTCATCTATGTTTCTACCTTTACTAAACTTACATTCTCTTAATCGATGCCTTTAGATTCTATAGTGTCTCACCAAATTTCTAACTTTTCTTTAACTCCACTTCTGGTTTCATCAACTAAAACTATATCATTTGAAATAATGTGACATTAGAGTAATTAAATTCTTTCTGCTTTACCTATCAAAAAAAATTATAATGTGACATTTCTGAAGATTATCCATTGTTAGTAGTTTACCTAACTCTGCTGTCCAAGCAGGAAAAGAGTGATCTTGCAAGGTTCCTTAGCGCTCCATGTATGCCATGGGATGTAAACTTATGATCCTTTGAGAATATTATAGTAGGAATAGACTTCAAGCTTTCTGCTTTTGGTTAATGTCCACAAAGTCTAATAATCAGCTTGCCCTTGTGGAAAACAAGGGTATTAGAAATCAGAGAAACTATCCACAGCTTCTAGCTCCCAATCTTGGAAAGGTCAAGAAAAGCGAGGATTCCAACTCCATCCACCACTAAAATAAGAGCAAACAGAAGTACCCTTATCTACTGCCAATCTAAACAAATCAGGGAACATATCACTAAGACAAAAAACAATACCACCTGATCCATGTGCCATCCGCTATGTACATTTAAGATTCTTCAAAGAACATCCCACCCTCTTCTGATGACTGTCCATAAACTTACCTCATACAAGCTCCTAACCACCTCTGTTGTCCAACACCCCATGATTCTCCTTGTATCATTCAGATAACGTATCTCCATAGTTGTTCCCTTTCAGTGGCAAATCTCTATAGTGACTTCCTTAGTAAATCTTGATTAAATGTACCCAGCTTCCAATCCCCCAATCACCGTCCTTGAGTAGTGAGCAAACTTCTCTCTACTCTGATTTAGATAAAATATTTTGCATCCCCATTCCCCCTCACGAGAAATCTCTTGCGTCTTTTCTAACCTATTGACAACACGAATGGGCATAGTACATAGTGACATAAATTGCATAGAAACAGAAGATAAAATACTCTTTATAAAAGCAATCCCCCCACCCCCCCCCCCCCCCCCCCCTTTCTTTTAGAAATATAAAGTTTCTTCCATCCTGCATGCCTCCTCTTCCTTGTCTAAATTATTGTGTTCTATATTGCTCAAGCCTTAAAAGTAGATCCCAACAGTGTCATACGCACTCCCTATTAGGCTGACAGGGCTAGCACTAACTGACTCTTATCAAGAGCATGTTATCTTCTCAACATTGCACTTAGATCCATAGGTCTGCTTACATCAGTATTCAATGATTTTTCAAAATGGTTGCGTATTTCCTGAAAATCCAGCAAGTTATCAGCTTCCTGAATTCCATAACATTATTTGAAAAATGCCATTGGTGAACTTGTCTAAACCAGTACCTTGTCACCATCCCAATGGTGTCATACACACTCCCTATTAGGCTGACAGGGCTAGCACTAACTGACTCTTTCAAGAGCATGTTATCTTCTCAATATTGCACTTAGATCCATAGGTCTGTTTACATCAATATTCAATGATTTTTCAAAATGGTTGCAAATTTCCTGAAAATCCAGCAAGTTATCAGCTTCCTGAATTCCGTAACATTATTTGAAAAATGCCATTGGTGAACTCGTCTAAACCAGTACCTTGTCACCATCCTTGTCTTGCTTTGATAATTTCTTCTCTTTCCAACAGACTTTCCATACTCCTCTAGTCTCTTTGTCAATGGATGGCATTTTGCAATCTTGCCACTTGAGGTCTCTAATTGGCTTGTTAAGCGTAAAGCCCTTTATAAAACCCACCATTGCCTCCTTTGCTTGTTTTCCTTTGAGTGAATGACTCCTTCAACCTCTATATTATTGATGAGAGCCAAGAGCCTTGTAGTTCAACTAGTTGGCATTTCTTGGTATTTCTAACAAAAACATCCAGGGTTCAAATCCCTTTACCCCCAACTATCGAATTATCAAAAAATATTATTGATTAAGTTGGCATTTTTTTGTCAGTTAGCCAAAAGATAAAAGAACCGCCTATTATACTCCCCTTCCACAAACCATAAATTTCTCAACTTCTGTTGCAATTTATATCCTCTGATTGTGCTAATCTCTCTATCTCAGTTTTTAATTCCTCCCTCTTCATTCGATCATCCATGGATAGCACCCCACCCTCCTCCTTTCCATACAGAACCTGTAACTCCACCATTTTCTTCTTTTTATATACCATGAAGGTCTTCCAACTTCATTCAATCAGTCTTTCCACCGTTAAAGGTCCTATGTTCTATCTTTAATGCCTAATTGCCTATCCCAATACCATTGATGCTCCGCATGCCATTGTTTCCTTATATGTAGTTCTTAGTCATCGGCATTCAAAGCTTACCACTCTTGTAGTGTATTCATGTTTTTCTATTTTTTCCCCCCAGTTTGATGCTTAATGTTAATCGAGACCATAATGGATTTTTTTGATAAATATCACTTGCTTCACTTAATTTCTTTACTTCATTTTGTTTCTCTATTATTATGTGACATTTACTTGTTACGTGATATTGAATGGTAGGTGGCATTCTAAGAGAGATTTTGTCTTCTCTAGGCAATGGTTTCGTGGACAAGATGGAACATATAGTAAGTAAATAAGAATCCATATATGCAATAGGATGATTCCAAAAATATTGTGGGTATGGTCTGCATAGCTCATATTATCGGAAACATCTCTAATGCTTACTTTAAAAATCCTGTTGGCCTTGATACTGGACTGCTTCACTCAGAGATTGCTTTACGATAACATGCTATTTTTTAATGCATGGAAATGAAGAAAAAAGGAAGATTGGATGGTAACTAATCATCTTTAGGATTAATTTATGTTTAATTTTTTTTTTTTTTAAATTTTAAAAGAGATGCTTTGACTCTCTAAATGGAAATGCTTCAGAATTTAAAATTTCTCCTTGCTATGGCAACTAGTTGCCACAAGGCTCTACTGTTAAATGATTTACATGAAGCATTCAACTGAGAGCAAGTGAAATTTCTTAACTTGAATTGCCTGAGGTGACATGACTTTTTTTGCTGTATTCTAATATGAGAAATCATGCTGTTTGCCTTTGTATTTGGCTGACATATGAAATGCATATTTTCATGCAGCAATCTTGCAACGTCCAGCTGTACATAAAAAGAAGCCTCCAAGATCTGGTTATCGACGTACAAAAATCAACCGTAAGAGATTTTGTTGAATCATTGAAAATCATATATAATGTCTACATTGCTTTAAATTGCAATATTGACTTGTCTGTTTCTTTTCCCAGGCTCAATATGTACTGCCACTTAATTTTAATTTCTATTTTTAACAAATTAGTCAGTTACAGGGGTACATTATTTATTTGATGTAAAGATGACATTCTGAAAATTTTCACCTACTTTTGCTTCCAGCTAATAGAAGGATTCAATTAGGTTGTTGCTTTTATAATCAGTCCTATGATATAACTGTGTAGTAGATAATTCTGCTTTAGAGTTGGAAGTTGGATGCATGTTGTGAATGCATGAGGATCCATCTAGCACACCATGGACTGTTTTAAGGCTTCATGGGAAAAAAAGGAGCAGATGTTGTTGTAAAATTAAGAGTTTATCATTTGATGATCCAACCACCAAGTCTGCTCAGACTGATGTCATAGAAATATGAAATCAACTTTCTTTTTCCGTTTTTGTAGGCCTCTATGTTTCTGTTGTCTCTCTCTCTCTCTCTCTCTCTCTCTCTCTTCTTCAAACCCAGACCAATGACCAGATGTAACTGAAACCTTTTTACTGTTATTTAATAATAACGATATATTAGTTCCCCCTTTTTTATTGGTAAGTTACACACACACACTTGGTGGATCTTGAACCCAAACCTTACCCTCCACTCTACTCTTACAAGGAAGGGAGGTGGCATTTGAGCTAAAGCTCAATGACATTATATTCACTCTCCTTCACATAAACTTAAGAGTCAAAATTTGTCGTTGGTATTTAAAAATAATAAAAAAAGTGGTAGGATTAGTGGTGGAATCTGTTTTCTCTAACTAGCTCATTTCTGTATTCAGAATGATTTCAAGTGTGCTTGAATGAGCTTATTTTTCATTGGCTGCCTTTTTTTTTTCTTTTTTTTTTTTTTTTTTTTTTTTTTTTTTGCGTCAAAGTACAGTTGTACTTGGAAAAAGTGAAGCTTTTAAAGCTGCATATAAGTTAATGGTGAAAATAAGCTAGCATTTTAAGCTGAAAAAATAAACCCTTAATAGTCTCTCAGTAAATTTTATTTATTTTTGATAAGTAAAAGATATATTGATAAAAAAGGGGACACCCTAGTGCACAGGGAGTGTACAAGGGAAAAGAAATCAAATACAAAAATTACAAGAGTCTAGGAAATCAATAAAAGAGGGGAAAGATTTATCTTGCAAAGCAAACAACCAATCCCTTAAAGTTCTAAAAAAGAGAAGCTTGAGGTCAGGAATAGATTTCTCAGTATCTTCAAAACATCTACTATTCCTCTCCCTCCAAAGACACCACAATAAGCAATGAGGAATGATGGACCAAATATAACCATTTCGATGACGACCAAAGCTGCCTTGCCAACACCATAACAGCCCTAGAACAGAGTGCGGCATAACCCAAGAAACTCCAAAAAGGCCCAAAACCATAGACCATAGATCCGAAGCAAAAGGACAATGAAGAAATAGATGGTCAACCGATTCACCATTTCTCTTACACATGTAGCACCAATCCAGAATCCACACCTTCCTTTTACGTAAATTATCAATCGTCAAGCATTTCCCTAAAGCAGCAGTCCAAACAAAGAAAGCTACTCTAGAGGGAATCTTTTGCTTCCAAATACTTTTCCAAGGAAACCCAATGGAAGCGGTGCCAGCTAAAATTCTATAATAACCACTAACCAAGAAACCCTTAACTTTGTTAGGAATCCAACACATTTTATCCTCACCTCGCCCCCTTATATGCGAACCATAAATAGATGCCATGAAGTCGGACATAGACTCTAGATCCCGAGCATGCACACTCCTAATGAATCTCACATCCCAAAAGAGGACACCATGAGCGGACATCATAAGCTCAGCCACACTGGCATCCTTATTCCTACAAAATCTGAACAAGTCTGGAAATCTAACAGCAAGAGAAGTCTCTCCACACCACCGGTCTTGCCAAAACCTCACTCTAGATCCATCACCAATATCATACAGAATATGGTGAGAGAAAGAAGGCCATCCCTGACTGATATTTTTCCATAAACCAACACCATAAGGGCCAATCACAACTCTGGAAAACCAGCCCCCCCACATACAACCATACTTTGTCTCAATCACTTGCCTCCAAAGGGCATCTTCCTCAACCCCAAATCTCCAAAGCCACTTTCCAAGTAAAGCTTCATTGAAAAGTCTAATCTTCCTTATCCCTAAGCCACCCGAAGAAAAAGGAGAACAAACAGTAGCCCATTTAACCAAATGGATTTTAGGATCATCTCCAAGACTGCCCCACAAGAAATTCTGCTGGAGCTTCTCAATTCGGTTAGCCACACTAGCAGGAATAGGAAATAAAGAAAGAAAATAAGTGGGTAGATTAGATAGGGTGCTTTTGATAAGGGTGACTCTACCTCCCTTGGATAAGTATAAACGTTTCCAACCCGCCAATCTCCTCTCCATTTTCTCTAGAATAGGATTCCATATAGACTTATCCTTGAATTTAGCTCCCAAAGGAAGACCTAGATATTTCATAGGGAGAGAGCCCTGCTTGCAGCCAAGAACAACCAAGAAAAGGTCAAAATCATTGACTACCCCAACCGGAACCAATTCTGACTTGCCCAGGTTGATCTTAAGGCCAGACACCGCCTCATACCAAATAAGAATCATGCGAAGGATCAAAATCTGATCTAAATCAGCCTTACAGAAAATAAGCGTGTCATTTGCAAAGAGGAGATGAGACACCGCCATGGATCTTCCCTCCAAGTTACCTACACTAAAGCCCGACATGCGACCTTCAAGAACTGCTTTGTCCAACATTCGACCAAGAGCTTCCATCACCAAAACAAACAACAAAGGAGACAACGGATCACCTTGCCTCAAGCCTCTGGTGCTACCAAAAAAACCACAAGGAGAGCCATTGATCAAGATGGAGAAGCGGACAGTAGAAAGACAAAAGCGAATCCATTGTCTCCATTTGGCAGAGAATCCACTTCTTTCTAACATCTGTAGCAGAAAATTCCAGTTTACATGGTCAAAAGCCTTCTCAACATCCAACTTACAAATCAGCCCCGGCAACCCAGACTTCAATCTACTGTCAAGGCATTCATTAGCAATAAGAACAAGGTCAAGGATTTGTCTGCCCCTCACAAAAGCATTCTGAGATGCTGAGATTATATCCCCCATCACCAAGAGGAGACGATTAGCCAAAACTTTAGCAATAATTTTGTAAACCCCCCCAACCAAGCTAATGGGCCGAAAATCTCCAATCTCATTAGCTGCATGTTTTTTAGGAATAAGAGTAACAAAAGTTGGGTTTAAGCTTTTCTCAAACTGACCATTGGCAAAAAAATGATGAAAAACAGCCAGGAGATCCGGCTTAACAATCCCCCAGCAAGCTTGGAAAAAAGCCATAGGGAAGCCATCAGGACCAGGGGATTTATCACCATGAAAACTTTGAATAACATCAAAGATTTCTGCCTCTTCAAAAGGCCTCTCTAACCAATCCGCATTCTCCCCAGATATCATTGGAAAAACCAACGAATCCGGAAACGTCCGCTCAACCTGCTGCTCAGAGTACAAATTCATGAAGAAATGAGAAACGTAGTCTGCAATTATACCCTGATCCGACGACAAAGTACCATTAACCAAAAGGCTTTCGATGGCATCATTTTTCCCGTTGGAATTAGCCATTCTATGAAAGAATTTGGTATTGGCATCCCCTTCTTTCAAATGCAACACCCTGGACTTTTGTCTCCAACTTGTCTCTTCCATAAGAGTCAACTTTTCAATATCCGAACGAAGATTAGTTTGAGCTAACTTCTCCTCGGCAGATAGACTATGAATCTCCTCTTTAGCATCCAAATCAATCAACTTACTCCAAAGGGCCTGTTTCTTAAAAGTGACATTGCCAAACTCAGTTTCATTCCACTTTTTTAAGTCCGACTTCAATGCAGCCAACTTCTTAGCAAGAATAAAACTAGGGGTACCATGGAACAAATAGGAAGCCCACCACTCCTTCACTTTGTCTACAAAGTTATCCACCCTTAACCACATATTTTCAAAACGGAAGGGAATTCTGCCTCTTCGCTGACACCCACCCTTCAGTAAATTTTATTTGTTCATATAGAAGATGAAATCTTGAAAATTTTCCAGAAATTTTTTTTTTCCTTATATGTTAACATCTTTGTATCGTAAAAAAATATACTTGCATCTGTGGTCCGTGGTCATTTTTAAAATTTTTGAAAGCAAACCCATGGATCTAATCATGTTTTATAGGTTCTCATATTTCAATTTCCTGCTTTCATAATTTTTCAAAAAACTCCAATGGTCCTGTTTTAATTTTCTACACTAGCTGAAGATAAGTTTCTGAGATTTCTGTTCAATTAAATTTATCATTTTTTTTTTATTGCCTCTCTCTTTTTTCTTCTTTGCTTTTTTTTTATTTTATTTTTATTTTATTTTATTTTTTATAAAAATTATTGGGTTTTTCTTGTATAATACCCTGTACCTGGGTTATGCCCCTTTTGTGTTTTTTCATGGATTTCTCTAAGAATTTATATGCTTACTATTTGTCTTTCAACTCTAGCAAGCTTGTTTTATGAATTTTGATTGTAACTGTTTATGTCCAATTGAGAACTCTTTTATTATTTCATTTCTTGTTCATTAGTGGATATTGAGTATCAAGTCTAACAGAGAAGTCAATGAGCTTTAGCTCAACTGGCACCTCCTCCCTTTATAATTTCTAGGGGGAGGGTAAGTTCATGGGTTCAAGTCCCATTGGTTGCTTGTGTAACTTAGCAATCAAATATAGTCACCTTTATTAACTTGTTTTCCCTTCTTTCTTTCTTTTTTCCTTTGTTTTACACTGTAGCATCTACCTGGGAGATCAGAAGTTTAAACACACCCATTGCTTCAAATGCTCCAAGATGTCTTGTGACTCAAATGTTCGAGATGGATTCTTCAGGCTGGTGTAGATGGACGAAAAGCCACTGCTCAAAGTTTGAAAACAGTATTCCTTACGCGCTATTGTGCCAAGTGGCAGGTGTGATTATCTAATATTTCTTCTTATATCCAACTTCAATCCAAAGAGTAATGCTAGTGCCCCATAAAATGACACACCTTGTGCCACAACACGCCCACGTGGTGAGTTGTGAGTGGTAGAGGTGTGATGGTGGGTCCATGTGGGGACACACTTCTACCACTCACAACTCGCCATGTGGGTGAATTGTGGCACAAGTTGTGCCATTTTATGTGGCACCAACATTAATCCAATCTAAATGGTTTAGAATCTGGTTGACCTTGTATGTGGCACCAACATTAATCCAATCTAAATGGTTTAGAATCTGGTTGACCTTGAAAAGATCATTGCCATGATCTCAAATAGTTTTAAATCACATTAGCAATACTTCCAACATGGGTTTGCACACATGCACACTTGATTTGTGTAGCATTTGCAGACTACTTTATCTTTGACTAAGCTGGAAGACAAGATGCTGAAGAACTTTTTGCCACATTGGTAGAATGATTTGAGAACAGTTCAAATTGTCATGGGGAATAAATCCCATAACAAAGGAAGAGAAATGTGAATCACATATACTTTTGGGTTGCTAATCTAAGCATGGGTATCCATTGTGTTGATGTCAGTTATTTTTGGATTACTTATTTCAAGCACTGAAACTGAATCCATTTTTATACTTAAATAATGTGGTTGAGTTTAATTCTACACTATGTATTACAATGTAGTAATGGACTTGGAAGGTATCAACAACAATTTTGCAGAATTGGGCGTAATGGGAATTATATAAGGGGTTACAAGTTTCACGGCTATGGAATTGTGCCGAACCTATATTTGGTTGGTACTGCCTTAGGTTATTGGATAACAGCTAGTATTGGGAGGCAATAGATGGCATTGGCCATTATGTCGCTAATATAAACTGTTATAGGTTTATATCGGTATCACCCATCAATATTGGGTATTATTGGTATCAGCTATCCATAAACCCAATAAAATCATGACAGCCAATATTAAAATGTTTCTAGATGAAGAGGCTTTATTCAATTAGGATTTGTATTGGAGAGGCCGATAAAAAGTATGGAAGTTGAGTAGCAAATTTTTTTTTTTGACAGGTGGAAGTTGAGTAGCAATTGTATTTTTATTGTTCATTTGTTCAATGAAGCCATGAGAGGGGTTTGTGTCAAATGTTCCCTTGGAAGGCAATTGTATATAATCTAATAAAGTGGAAGAGAATTATTGTGGATTGGTGTCAGATGTCTAAGAGAAATGACGAACCAGTCAATCATTTGTTGCTTCATTGCTCAGTTGCAAAGGAGTTGTTGGCCTTCATCTTTGTGGTATTTGGTGTCAGATGGATTATGCCTAAGTTAGTGTTTTCTTTGCTTCAATATGGGTGTAGGAAACCTGCTTTTTACAAAATGTTAAAAACAAAGTCTGGAATATGGTTCCAACATCTGTCACGTTGAAAATATGGCATTAAAGAGATGGATGGACATTTGAGTGGCAGGAGCTTTCTTTTGACAGAATTAAGTCCAGATTTGTCCAAATTAGATGGGAGTAGTATATTGAATATTCAGGATTTTTGGATTATTTACTGATAAAAAACAAGGATTTTTTTTTTTTTTTTTTGCATCTTTCATATACAACCTGTAGACCAAAGTCTCTCTCTTTGTTTATTTATTAATGAAATTTATTTATTTATATAAAATAATTAGAGGGTATGAAGAAGATATTAGTCTTCTTATTAAGTCTATTTATTGTTAAGCAATACTGAGAACAACATAGCTCAACAATCATAATGAACCTATGAAGCTTTATTGCACAATTTGTCGATGAGATGTTTGTTGCAATGGTAGTTATTTTTTTTATTTTTTATTTTTGCTAATGGATGGTCAGGTCTAAGAGAATATATTGGAGCAAATCCAGCTCTCAGTTTGGAATCTGCCACCACAGTTTTCCATTCAAAAATCTCTGATGTTTCTGTGCCCAGTGGTGAATATGAGGATGCAGAAGTGCAGGATGAGTTTTATGATGCCATTGCTGCTGACTCATCATCATCCTCAGAAGATGAAGAAAGCGACAGTGATGAACATGACAATAAGGTTTTCCCTTTTCTGCCTCTTTTAGATCAGAAATAGATTACATTTGGGGTCTGATTGAATGTAACTGGTGCATATAGAAGCTCTCATTTTCAGATTCCAGAATGTAATATCTCCCTTGAAACTTGCCAGGGATCAAAAGTGAAGCTGAAGAATGTCTCATGGGCCATCGCAGGCTTAGCTTTGAAGCGAACTTCAGGTCCACTTTACAAATAATTGTACCTGAAAAGGGGGCACCAACCAGTTATGCTACTCTGCATATTGTCATCAATAGTCGTATATAGAAAATATCTATACATTTGTTTTTTATTGTTCTCACATTAATGTTAATTACCAATTAGGTTTGTTTTGGAGAAAACATATGTATCGGGTTAGTTCACTTAACCCTAACATATACCATATTATTGATATATATAGGTATACAATGAGTTTAGTCTTTTGCCACTAGCTTTATACCCATAACAAGGTTCTTACCTCAAAATATGCTTATTACAGCAGAATGCTAAAGTCCAATATTCCCTTGTAGTCCTAGATGAGACTGACTAAGCGAAAGCATTGCTTATTTTTTCCATGTTACCTTTTTCATTTATAGCAGAGAAGATTGGTGTTCTAATTCATCTAAGGGATATTATGGTTAAATGCCATTGATTATTCTGATACGATGCTCCTTGTTTGTTTGTCATATTTGTGAATTTCTACTCACATTGTGAACTATTTTATATCCTTTTGAGGACAAATGCCTTAGGAAATGAAGTTAGTAATGAAGAAAATCTTGTGTATTAATATTGTTTGTGTTAGTAGCAAATAGCTTAAAAACCAAAAGCAGTGAATTTCTCATTTCTGTTTCCCCTTCCATTGCAAAGAATTCAAGACTAAAGTACTTATTATTCTCAATGCAGCTCCAGATGCAAATAAGGAACTAGACCGTACTGTAACTCCTATCAGCATTGATCCAACCCAGTGTCATGGTTCCTTGCACAAAGCAAAGGATGGCGCAGACACAAACTGTTGGGCTTCTCCAAGTGGTACGGGATTTATGATCAGAGGAAAAACTTACCTAAAAGATAATTCTAAGGTGGGTTTTGCTCTTCTTTTGAGTTATTTGTTCATGTTTCAGCAACCATGTTTTAGTCCATTTGTCTAACTGTGTTCTGTAGTTTGTTATGGCACATTAAGATATAGACAGAAGTTGCTCTGCTCTCCATATAAAGCTGCTCACCTAACCCTTGCCCATTTGGAGTTGTTCTTTCTCTGAACCAGAGCATTAGGTTTAGTTCTTTCAAAAATATAACTTCATGAATAATTTATCTATGAATGAAGGCCACTTTCTGAATCACAGACTGATTTGCAACAGACCATTCCCTTGGACAGCCTTTGTACTTAATAGTATCAACTAAAGTTCACAGATTTTCTGTGCTGTGTGTTGAAATTCGATCTCAGCAGCCAAGCTCTTGACCTTATTAGCAATCATGTTTGACTTTAAGGGTCTATGTTAGTTTTTTTTTTCATTGGCATTCCAGATTGTTTTGGGTTCTATCTGGTACTCATGATATGAAGGCATCTTCTGGAGGTGTTAAGAAAACAATGCATATGAAGCATGGATATCTATGAACAAAGCATATAAGCTAGTTGCCTGATTTTCCGGGAAGAGTGGAATATATTTATTCAGTTCAGGGATTGGATTATTTAGAGTGGAGTTGCATCCTACTTCGAGAATTGAACGTGATTCCAATATTTTGAATCCTGTTTGATATCAGTAGTTCTATGTATTCTGTTGTACAATTTATTTATTGTTAGTGTTTTCTGGCTATATGTTTCTTTGTAAACTGTGATAAATATAGTGGTAAATAGTTAAATATGTTGCCACTTTGAAAGCTAAACAAGCATTTTACTTTTTATTTTGGCAAAAATGATGTCTGACCTGCTTCTGTAAGTTATATACAGATCTGTCAATTTTTAGTTAATTGATAAACTCTTTCAGGTAATGGGAGGAGATCCCCTTCTCAAGCTCATTGCAGTTGATTGGTTCAAAGTGGACAAATCCATAGATAGGATTGCATTGCATCCCAGGTCTCTTGTTCAGGTAGAAATATGGTTATCGTATCATTTGCTTTTCATATTATTATGATGGCTAACTCTGTGACACAAATGGCAAAACTTAAGCTTACTCTTTTTTTTCCTTTAACCACCCATAGCTATATGAAGTTAGATCCTTATATTTTAGGTAAACTGAAAATTCATTGCAACATAATATACAAGATAGAGCAGCCATCTAACTTGAAAGCATCCAGAAAAGACTTAGAAATAGTGCAAGGCCCATTTGGCTTACACATGTGCTGCTGCATTTGCTGCTCTAGGAATCCACTTGAAAGAGCACTTATCAAAGCTGCTGGTCAATTACTTAATATCCTCTATTTAGGAGGCTATTTCCTAGCTTGGTCTTTTGTTTCTTTTTTTAGACAAGTACAGCTTGGTCAATGATTATAATTCAGTAGAAGGATCCATCAAAAGCTTAGTGTCACTTTCAATTTCAATCAACTGAATCCCTTATAGTTTGGCCTTGTGGGCAGCCCACCAAATTTCCATTGCTCCCAGCACCTCTTCATCATCCATTCAGTCCGGGCTCTAAAATGCTTCTTGAAATTATATGAAACTTTTGTTCCTAGTCTTCATGGTTTGTTTGTGGAGGGCAATCATTAATCCTCTTTTAGCCAGCCTGGTCTTTGGTTTCTTTTTTGAGCATAAATTGCTTAGCCCGTCAAGGGTGACTGCCCCTAGATTACCAATTGACTAGTTTTGGTCGGTGAGGTCAGTTGCCTATAGGTTTTACTAGCTATAAGCAAGTCTAAAGGGCTATGCTTTAGAAAGGTTCCCTACATTATCTGGGAAAAAAAAGAAAAGAAAAAAGAAGTTGGAAATGTTTCAGTGTTTCATGTTGTGCATAGTGCAAGCCAGTGTGCTCTAGTTCAAATGGCACTTCCTTGTCTTGCAAGGGTAAGGTTGAGGGTGAGGTCATGACTCATGGGTTCAAAACCCACTTAGTGAGTGTGTAACTTACCAATAAATAAATGTTGTGGATAGTGCAACTAACACGAGTCACCCTTTTGCATTTATTTACATTGAAGGAGTATTTGTTTCCTAAATTATGGCCAGTTTCAAGAAAAGACATAGCTACATTAAATTTTAAGTTATTATTTGGTGTGATGGGCCAAAAATGTTTTCTTGCTTCCCAAAAGCTCTCGTGGGCCTTTATGTGGGTAGCATAGTTTAAATTCATGTCCTATTATTTTAATGTGCTTAGTATCTTTTAACAAATGAAGAGGCAGTACAAGCCCCCACTTGATTTAAGCCTGTATTATTCACTCTCTTAACTGGATATTACAAATAAATAATAAATAGTAGGCTAACAAAGAACACCACTTGGAAAGTTTCAATTGCTTCTTTTTACTTCCCCAGTTTTATTGTCTTCTTGTATTTTTTTTTTTTTGATAGGTAAGAAAAAGTTTACTAAAGACACTACAATATTCATGAAAAGCACAAAGTAGTCAAAGAGTTCAAAAAGAGGAAAGAAAAAAAGACAGAAAACTATTTTCTAGTTGATTATATTCCTGAGACTTCCTTTTTACCATTTTTCATCTATTGAAAGTTGATTAATGGAAGGATACACACATACCTTCCTTTGCTTTTTTATTTCTGTTATGGTTTTAGAGTTCCATATACTCTCAGTCAATCTTGTGTAAAAGATAGTTCAGACTATGCCAACAGTTGTGGCCAGCTCCAAGGCTGTTCATATCTGACTTGGTGCCATTAGTAAATAATATCTTTTGCATATGAAACCTACATACTTTTATATATGTTACAGTAGAATTGTTGGAATATTCTCATATTCGAAGTGTTTTTTTTTTGTTTTTTTATTTATTTTTCCAAATTGTATATAGCAATTATATCTTTTGTGTGGATCTAGCAAAACTCAAAATGATTGGAAAATTGGAGATAAAAGATGTTTCTTTTAGACTTCAGGACCTATTTTGGAGTATTTGAGCTTGTTATTCTTGATTCTTAATCTGTTAAATCTTGTGTGTCTAACATTTCCTTTTTTCAATTCTAGTCAGGAGTTGGGAAGAAGCTTCCATTCATCCTTGTCATTAACCTCCAGGTATGCGAATGAATGCCTTCGAGTCTCCTTTTTTCCTTTCACACATAATACCAATGCAATACTAAAAACTACCGATCTTTGCATACTCTAGTTGTATGAAGCAGTAAAGATTGATTGTAGTTTTTCTGTCATAATTTTCACACCAGAGTACTTTTTCTACAAAATACAATCTGAGCTTCTACAATGTATGGGGAACTTATCAGAAGAATTTCCTGAAATTGTTTAGGTGGTGATGGGGAATAAATATGGGCCTGAATGTAGAATACAACAGAAGATTCAGTGGAACATTGAACTAATTTTTCAAAAGCAGAATGATTGATGTAAACATGTTAGTTGTTGATATTCGCTCAATTAGGTTTAGAGAACAAGGAAGAGATAAATTTGAGATGGGCTTTCTCAGCTAGTCTTCCTCTCAATGTTTTTGCTTAGGAATGACATCTACCATAACAACAATAACAAAGCCTAACTGCCTAAGTCCCAAAATTTTGGGGTCAGCTATGGATCCTTAACAGATTAACTAGGGTCAGCCACATGTATTCTTTTCCTCCATTTTATTCTATCTGAAGTAATACTCTCCATTACTTCTTTAATTGACATGTCCTTTTTATTACTTAAACTAACATTATTTTTGGTCTTCCCTTACCTTTTTTTGCTCCCTTAACTTGGATCAACTCACTCTTTCCTACCAGTGCATTAGTCTCTCTCCTTTGAACATGACCAAACCTCTGATATCTAGTGATATAAATCTTATTGTGGCACATGATCTTCTTTGGTGCTGTAAGTCCCAGTTCAATCTTTAAAGTAGGATAATGTATCTTGATTTCTCTGTTCCAGGTCCCTGCTAAACCAAACTACAGTTTGGTCCTTTACTATGCTGCAGACAGACCACTAAATAAAAGTTCTTTGCTGGCTAAGTTTGTGGATGGAAGTGACATGTTTCGGGATGCCAGATTTAAACTAATTCCTAGTATTGTTGAGGTATGGAATGCTAATTATGAAGCTTCTATTGAATCTTAGTGGCTTATATCAGTTTTGCCTTTGATGTCATTGGGCGGCTAATGTTTTCTTGAGTAGTACAGGGGTATTGGATGGTCAAGCGTGCAGTCGGAACAAAAGCTTGCTTATTGGGGAAAGCTGTAACCTGCAAATACTTCAGACAAGACAACTTTTTGGAGGTAACACTACCCAAGTATTCTTATTTTATCCTGTCTTTGTGTTAGGCATGCTGATTATCGCTAATATATTTATGCAGGGTGTATGTGTTAATGGGATGTCAAGTACTATGAAATGATTGAAACCAGTATACATTTTTATTTAGTATTGCCAAACTGTGTGAAAGAACAGGTTGAGTACTATCGTATACATTTCAACAGGGCCTGCCTTCTTTCTGGCCACTAACACATTTACTCTCTCTCTCTGTTGTTGTTGTTGTTGTTGCTTGATGCTATCAGAAGTGCATATTCTCTATTCAATATAAGATCTAGAGCTTAAAACATGGTATTTTTCAAATTGATCTGAAAATTCAGGATATTGCAATATATCCAAATTGCAAGCTTTTTTTTTAAGATAGTTCTGTTTTGAGAATACTTGGACAATCAGGTTATGGTAATATCTGATGTCTTGCTCAATTTTGATGTTGGGTGTGAAACCCAAGATCTGGTGTGACTATCTCAAGATTATTCCACTTTGTCCCCCCTCTAGCAGTCTCTTAACAAGCACTCTTTTAAATTTTATTTTGTGAATAACTCGCCACACACTTGCAGAGACCTTTTAATGATATTCTAATAACATCATATAAATTAGGGCAAGCAATGTACATCATGTTAAATTTGACTCCAAATTTGAATGTTGGTTGGAATGCAAGCTTTTACACACACTGTGCTTGTTCTGCTGGTTGCTGTTTATGCCTCTTAAATTTACAAATGACTATAAATTCCTATCATGCAGATTGATGTGGATATTGGATCATCCTCTGTAGCAAGGAGTGTCATCGGCCTTGTTCTTGGATATGTCACAAGCATAGTTGTCGACCTTGCCATTTTGATAGAGGTTTGTCAAAATTTGAAATACTATGGAAAATAAAGAGAAACAAACAAAATTGAAGTATGGAACGGATTAAAATGGTTCAGTCACTAAGACCTACATCTACAACATCAAAAGCCAAATGGCTACATGTTTCAATCTCTTGATTGATAACACAGCACATTGGAACCTATATTTATATTGGGATTAACAAAATTTGAAAATAGGTCAACTATCAATTTAGTGCAAGCATATTTTGAATTTGAATTTCATATCAAGATAATTGATTGTGCCAATCCCGTGATTTAATCTAGGCAATCAATTCCTTGATTTCATCTTCAATATGTGGAAAGTGAGTCATACTTTCCAACAGCTTGTCCCTTTGTGCAGCTAATATTTGCAAAAAAAATTGTATTCTCCCCTTTGTATAAACGTTTTCTCTTCTTGTGCTGCGTGTTTGAGATTGTGAATGGGTTTTAATCATTTAATAGATTTCATCTTGTAATTTCAATAGAGGTCTGCATTTTGTGATTTCAATATTTCATAAATGTTCTTGTGCTGTTAAGACATGTACTGCGTACTTAATTTAGGTGTCTGATTGAAACAAAGGTTAGTTAATCATTCTTTGGTCTTACTTTGTCATAAATACATTTTGCGTCTATTGCTGCATCACATTATAATGTTGGCAATAGCAACTAGGTGCATAATTTTCAAAATCCTCCATGTTTAAGCATGGGGTGAAGGTTGAGGTTGAGTTTAGGAACCACAAGATGTGAGTGGAAATTACCAAGTACAAAAAATAGTATGGAGCTCTTTATCAGTTGACATAATGTATCGATGCACCAAAGCTAGATTTCTTCATAATTAACTAAGCATACATGCATGTCATACACAACTAGATATTGACAGCTCTTTGTTCGCAGGCAAAAGAAGAGGCAGAGTTGCCTGAGTACATTCTCGGTACTGTTCGGCTAAATCGTTTGAGGCCAGACTCTGCTGTAAATTTGGAGGTTTGAGGTTTTCATATGTCGAAATTCTTTAGTCATCTCACGCTTCATGGTTAATGCCATTACTATTATTGGTGTACATTTTCCAATGTTTTCCAGTTTAGTGTAGAATCTTCCTTCACATAAGTGATCTGACATTTAATATTTAATAATTTATAAACAGAAACCTTTCATAGGTCCATTTTTTCAGCTTTCATCTTCTTCTTTTTTGTTTCCTTTTTATTCTCTTGGTTGTACTCAATATGAATTTTATTGGAAAGGTTAGTGTGATAGTTTTATAGAACTTACAGAAGAAAACCTCAAGGCTTCCAAGGAAGCAAAAGGGGAAATTGCAAACTGGAAATCTAACTAATTATAAGTTTCTGAAGCCTATAAAGAGACCCAAAACTGTACAAGTTATCTTATACGACCCTGCATCTACCATCTAATTATCAGCATTCAGGCTTTTTTATTTTATTTTATTTTATTTATTTATTTATTTATAAAATCTGCAGCCAACCATCTAGCTTTTAAATTTTGTCTTTTGTATCCTTCACTCCATCTTGCAGAAAATGACGTAGTATAAAGGAAATAGTTAACTTTGTTGTTCTTAGAGCACTCACAGCAGTGGTGCTAAAAAGTCATATTGGTATATTTTAGCTCCTCACACACAAAAAACTTGCTCCAGCAGTGGAGCTATACTTATTTTTTTTAGATGACTTGCTACAGTGCACATCTATAGATAGATGTGCACTATAGTTGAGAGTAAAAAAAAAAAAAAAAAATTTATTCTACTGGTGATTAAAATAATAAAACAACGTTCTCTCTCTCAGTCACTCTCACCTCTTTGTCTCAACGTCTCCGACCCACGCCTCCGCCGGCCTCAAAGTCACCGACCTAAGCCGAACCAAGCCCCAAGCTGCTAATCCACGCCTTTGCTGATCGAGTGGTTAAGATCTCGGCAGTGGATCGGGAAGCAAGGGTTTTGAGGTACAGAGAGAAGAGGAAGAACCGAAAGTTCGAGAAGACGATCCGATACACTTCTTGAAAAGCCTATGCAGAGACGAGTTCGATGTTGAACGTATCTATGGATACGACATCGTTCCGTCGTTTTGAACGATGTATGTACTATCTTGCTCCGCCTCTCTACTGTGACAAGCCTGGGTTTCTCTGGGTTTCATCGTCGAAAAAGACTGGAGATTTTTGTTTTTTGTTTTTTTTTTTTCCTGCTGTGGACTGGTGGTGGTGGTTGTGGGTGTGGCTGATGGTAGAGGTGGTTGTGGTTGGTGCTGTGGATGTTTTTTTGGTAGTGGGATATATTATTTTATTGTAGGGGATATATTATTTTATTGTGATGTTTATATTATTTTATTATGTTGAAAGCTAAAATAGATCCACTGCTGCAGCATGTATGTAGGTAAAATAGATAAAGTAACTTTTGGTGGAGCTATAAAAAGCTAAATTTTTAGCTCCATTACTGTGGATGCTCTTAGGGCCAACTTGGAGTTGATAAATTGTTTTATGATGAATGTGAGGATTAATTTTTATCACCAATAAGCGAGTGGCTTTCTACCATGCCATTCGGGGTGCTCATAATTTTGTGTTTCCTTGGAAGGGGGTTTGGAAACCAAATGTGCCTAAGCAAGTGGCTTTCCTTTTGTGGACAACTATTCATGGTCGGATTCTTACTATGGATAATCTCATGCTTTGAGGTCGCTCTTTGTCAAATCGTTGTTGTATGTGTCGATGTGATGGGGAGTCGATGGACCACCTCCTTCTTCACTGTCCTGTTACATATACCTTATGGACTTTTATGCTTTAGACTTTCGGTATTCATTGGGTTATGCCAAGATCTGTGGCGTAATTATTATTTTGTTGGCATCAATGGCTTAGGAATCATACTTCGAATATTTGGAATTTGATTCCAGGTTGCTTGATGTGGATTACTTGGTTGGAACGAAATCGCCATTTCTTTGAGGACATTGAGAAGACGTTGGAAGAGTTAAAAGGTTTTATGCCCGCGTAGTCTTTTTGAGTGCTCTCATTGTTGGGGTTTTACTGATTGTTCCTCTCTCTCTAAGTTTATATTTTCTCTTAGATTAGATTCCTAATTTCCCTTTTTTTTTTGTAATTTATTTTATACTTTTCTTGTTGTTCATCATCATGAACAACTTGTATTTTTTCTTACTATTTTCTTTAATAATATTTTTCTGATTACCTATCAAAATTTTTTTTTATCACCAATAAGCTCTAGCTCAAAAGGCATCTGTTTCTTCCTAAATAATGGGATGGAAGGTGAGTAATAGGGTTAAGACCCATTTGGTGCATGTGTAACCTACCAATTTTTCATATATATATATATATATATAAAATGTTTAACTGTAGTCCTTGGACCAAATGTCATCTCCTTTCATCATAAGCTCCTCCTTGGCGCTCTTTCCAAACTCCTCTTAACAGCTTCATTTGACTTAGACAAATAGAAAACAATAGGTGTGGAGCATGGGATCACACCATGGAGGCGTGATTTGTGTATTTGCCCATATATATAAGATGTTTGGAACTCATACGGTCACACCATACTTCTAGTTCTTGATTACTTGGATGAGTGAATAGGTTTATGTGAAAAGCTCTTGGTCACTGTTGTTAACAACACCAAGGCTGTGACCTAAAGTTGATTCTACTAACTAATACCATTATTCCTGTCCCATATGGGACTTTGGCTGTCTTTTTATTTATTTCTTCTTGTTCTTTTCCTTGGTTTTTTTTTTTTTAGTTAATTTATCTGTTCGCTTTCCATTCTACTGGATTGCTCTTTCTTCCAAATAACCCTTTTGTTTGTTTAGACCCCTTAATGCAAATTGTTTAACCTAATATACTAGCCAAGTAGTTACTTAGGTTAATTATTTAGATCTAGGTTAAACAATAATAAATCATATCATGCAAAGTGGCAGAAAATAAAGAACACCACAATATGATGATCCAGGAAAACCAATGAAACCAACAGTTTCAAGGTAAAAATCTGGGGAGGATCTGACCTAGCTATCCTCAAGGTAAAACAAATCCACTATAGAGAATTGAAGTTTTTACAATCATATTTAACCCTAAATCTATTGCTACCTCCAGTAGTAATTTACTAACACAACCACTTGCAAGCTCCGAATCAACGAACTCCTTTTCTTTTGGATTTGCTCGCACAAACACCCACGTTTGTGACTTTGAGATCCCACTCAAAGGCTTAGCAAAACAAACTCTCCGGTTTGTGACTCCAGGACCACACTTGAAGGTTTAAATCATCAGCAGTTATTGATCTTGTTACAGCAACTTCAGATCTACCGGTTCTAATGGTATGAGAATGATTTCTAGTAGTAACTTTGAAAGAGGAAGGCACAATACCTTTTAGATCTCACAAGAGCACCTTCAGAGCCTCTTAGATCTGTGAAAACGTAGTTAGGGTTTTCTTTTTTTACCTAGTAGTGTTAGATTGAAATCCTAAACGTTTTCGCAAGCTTGGGCCTAATTTAAATTCTACAGAAAAATTATGTCTGGGATTTTCGATCGGTTGAGTCTGATTTTCGATCGTTGAACTCTTCAGAAATTGAATTCTCCTTTCTGTAGTTTGAATGTTCTTGTATTCTGACTTGTAACACCTTGAGCATTGTCTAATTAAACCTATAGACTTAGAAATCTATATCTAAACAACTTTGTGTTCACGGTTTGCCAATTGTTCTAAAGTTTTAAAACCTAACATAACCATTTTGAGTGAATACCCCCCCATGAAATTTTCATTGATCTCTTGTTCTTTTTAACAACTAAATGAATCCTCACCTCTTAGGGTTTGTAAAGAACACTTTATTGCTAAGTTGTTTAACTTCGTCATTCGTTTGAACTTATCTGAAGTCAGATAGAACTTGTTTCCAGTATGTAAAATGTTGTGTTTGAAGACTGCCATGTCAAGCTCTAATGTTGTTTTTAGCGTAGTCTTATGAAGATGTTCATTCCCTACTGATCAAAGTAAAGTATTTTTTTTCATATTCTCACCAGAAGAAACAATGTTAGCCTTCCCTCGCTTAGATATGACTGAATATAGTTTTAGCCCTTTCTTTCCATTAGGTTCGACTGTATGGAATATCTGCCTTTTGGTGAGTGGAGAATTTTTCCCCACCCAAGCACTGGTACTTTTGTTCTTAATGACCTTTGTAGTACTGCAAGATTAACATAATAGAAAAGGAAGTCAATCACCTAGAGAATAACAAAGAAAACGATTCTTGTTAATGGGGAGGGAAACCAATTTCCTCTTATTATACACTGTTGCTGATATTAATGCACTAATCTCATTATTAGTATTCTCCTGGGGCATCAACAGGCCTGGTCCTGTGAAATCATATTGATCAGCTTCTATTTCAATTTGCATAAAGAAGATATTATGTTTTTACAAACTCATTCCCTTTTAGTTTAATGAATATTTTGACAATAGATTTGGGCATATGGCTGCCCTATTACATGTTTAGACTCATACAGTACATATTTTTGGTTCAGAATTCTTGAACTTACGTATTCTGTATGTCTGATACTTGTAAGTATGGCAGAAATTCATTCCTGGACTCGTAGAATACTTAAGTTCTAAATAAATGTTAAGAGCAATTTGGTGTTTCCATTCTGACATGGATGCATTTGGTGATGCCTCATTTCACCAGTTTCTCAATTCAATGATTTGGGAGTGGAGATACTAAGTTGTTAATGACACTGATTAAGTTGCATTAAATTTTGTTTAATCTTTAAAGATTAAAGATTATGAATCAAAGATCTTGACCCTGCATTTGCCACCTTGGTTTTGTCATTTTTGGTGCTTGAAGCAAAAACAAAAACAGTAATCTGAAAGTATTTTTTATGAAGTGAAAGAAATGAAGAGGGTCCCTTCCTTCAATCACTTTGCTAACTCCACCCACTCTTCTGCATGATTGATGTCTTTGTTTGTAGAATGTATATCCATTGTGTTTCATTAGTTTCTGCACCACCAATATTTTGACTACGTGTTTCACACCTCTTTATTTATATGGCCCTGGAAGTGAGAAAGGCCAATTTTGCCTACATTTTCTCCATAGCAGCACCTAATTTAAGGTTTTCAAGGGTCTTTTTTGATTTTCTAAGGGGTGCCCACATGTTAAATATATAAAAATAAAAAAAAATTAAAAAAAAAGTAAAAGAAGGATAGAAAGTAAAATAGAGATGCTTTACTACTTTTTTTTTTTTTTTTGGTGGTGACTTCTTATATAATTTTTGTGGTACCTTTTCTTATGATTAAACTAAAAGATATCAAATCGAACATAAGCTCCTACTCTTTTGACTCCATATGGGAATCCAATTCCTAAGTGAATTCTTCTTTTCTTTTTTCCTAAAAAGATGTGTTCCTCTCTGTCTTGTGCCCATGGACGCACGGTTGGTGCGGTGTCTTTTTCAAACCGTGTCTTAGGGAAATTTCTTTCAGAATTCTTCTGTACTTTTTTTTCTTCATAATGCTTTGACTGCTCTGAATAAGGCAAGTAAAATTCATCAAAAAAAAAGAATAAGGCAAGTAAATAGACAGTAGAACCATTGTCTACTCAAAATGCTATCTTCACAAAAGAGCATGTTGAAATAGTTAGCGAGCTCTTTGCGTGAACTTCAACCAATTGGTGGTTTTTTAATAGTACCAATTATAAGTCTAGTCATTATATTTTCCACACAACTTTTAACAATCCTTGAGGCAGCAAAATTGCAAATGATAGACAATAAAGTAATGTCGGAGTCGGTAATAAACCTAAATAAGAACCAATAACAAGTTGACAACTTTAACAATGGTGAAGTTTATCTTATAGAAAAAACATTTGTAAAATTTATAATGAGAAATATAGTGTATATTGCTTTTTTAAAACGGTCGAGAGACTCCTAAGTGTATCTAGTTGTAATGATAATCACACGTGGGGTTTGGTCCATTTGGAATTCTACTTTTGTTTTAACCCCAACGGTATACCCAAAAAAAGAAGCTATCCACTTCATAATTGCTTTAGAATAACAGATTTTTTTTTTCTTTTTATGGAAATAAGAGACATTTTAATAAAGAGGTAATTAGGAAAAAAAAATAGAAGTGTTTATTACACACTACTTATTACACATAAAATACACATGATAGTATTTAAATTTTTACGATTCTTTGAATGATCCAGTCTTTAACACACTGACATTAACTAATAAACCACATGGTTAAATTTAATTACCCTTGAAGAAGATAACACTATTGATTTTGCATGGATCAATATAATAACCATGTATTTAGGTTAAAAGCCTAAGGAATTTATTACTAGAAATACTTGTGGTTGTCCTTGAGACTTCGACCAAATATATAACCTTGAAATTCAAGCATGCAAAAATTGTGTTTCAAGAATATGTTACCTTCTTACATAGAGTGGGTTCCACAAGCATGGAATCAACTCCTATGTGAGAGGATAGTTTCATATATCCATTACACCATTATGTATCAAGAATATGTAACTACCTTCTCATATGAGGTAGATACCACAGGCATGGTATGTAGTATGAACCCCTATGTGAGAGGATGATTTCATATATCCATTGCATTATATACACTCTTGCATGAAAAGGGGCTTATTAGTCTCCTATGTTTCAACATGGCATCTGTTGAGGTGCAATTGCAAAACACAACAATTTCTATAGCTGAAAATAAAGTTGCATTTGGGATTAAAGTTAAAGTCATCTTATTTAACTTATTTTTGCTACTATTCAACTTATTTATGCTACTATTCATGAGTCCCACTGCTCTTTTTGGTACTATTCATGAGTCCTACTATACTATTTCAATTAGCTTTTACCTGTATCTATCTAATTTCAGTAAAAAAATTTCAATTTCAACTAAATAAGTTGTTCCTAAACGGACCATAAGTACTATCGTGGAAAAATTGTCTACTTCTTCTAAACTTACCCTCAAATTTTAATGTAAAACCCAACTTTACCCTTTTAATTTCAACACATCTCACATTTGCCACACGTTAACTCCTCTAAACTGTCAAAGGGATAGAACACACCTGGTAATATTAAAAAAATTAAATAAAACAAAAATTATAATAATAATACCTATAATAATTTATTTATTTATTTTATTATTGTTATTATTTTTAACAAGAAGGTGAAACCATAAGTTTTATTTCATTTCTAATAAGAAGGTGAAACGAGAATAATTATATATTTTTTTTACCTTTTTGATAATTTACATATCAAATCACCATTTTTATAAGTGATAGTCAAATATTCATTTAAAAAAAAAAAAATTGACCGCTTTTACCAAATACTATGCATAAGGACCAAATTTAAACTCCTAACTCAAAAGGTATATGAACTTAGGCCCAAAAAGCCCAAAACAATAAATTTGTAGAGAATGGGTTAGAAAACTGGGTTTAAATGAATTAAGCAGCAAGTAAACAAATTTTGATGACAAAGAAAGGAAGATAACAAATTTACACTAAGGAAAAATATCCTCGGTAATGTCCAAGGAGACTGGTTCCTATAAATTGCTTTTGAAACTTTATTACAAGTTTGATTCCTAATTGCTACAGTGTTTCTCTTCTTTTTTTTGATCCCCTTTTCATTGAGGGTCTCTTACATTATATAATCCCCTTTTGACGATCTTGGCCCTATACTTATTGATCATCTAAGCCACTACTTGAGTACTTGTCTCATCGGACATCCTCTCTGACCCTCTGTGAGTTGGGATGGCCAAGGCAGTACTGTTCAGGGGTCTTCTTCACATAAATGTAGTTAGAAAGTTAGCTACAGAGCATTCAATGCGGTGGCAACAGCTTTCCCTTAGATATTTTTGATCTCCCTCCCTCTTGTACGTTCACGATGATCGTCCCCGTCACTGAAACTTCTTGAAAGGTCACCTTGAATACTATGATACACATCTAGCTCGTGCTTGGCTTATCCGAGGAGATATTCCTCCTCGGCATGCCTTTCCATTTGTAACTTACTCATGGAACTCTGAACTTAACACCCTCATTACTATTTATTCTTCCTTACTGATTAGCGTCCTCGGACAAAGCACAAGGCCCAATATATGATTTTGGGCCCTTATCCCTACAATAGCCCCTCAAAACTCCGGTTTTTCCTTCTCATCCAAGGAGAAAAAGTGGGGTTTTGATTTTTGAGAATTAAAACCATTCATTTCTTTGGTTCACACGCGTGGGATTACTGTTTTGCGCGTCCCATAATTGCTACAAACGCTTCAGGGCTTGCGACGTGTCATTAATTGCTCCAGGCAGCGCTCTGTTCCCTGCATCCAACGATGAGGAGCAGATCCTACGTTGGATGTTTTTCTTCGAATTTTGAGCGGGATAACTCTCACTCATTTCCCCCTCCTATATAAGGCGCCTGAAGGGCTTACTTTTTATTACTTTACAAAGATTCTCAAATTCTCAAGAGCTCTTAATCTTTCAAGAACTCTCAATCTTTCAAGAATTTCCCACAGCGTCACTTGTTAACCTTCCAGTACGTTTTTATTTCTTTCCTAGGTTGTTTTCTTCTCAGCCAATCTCCTCGACCCTCCAATTCATATTCTTTCCCTTGAAACTTCATTAATTTGCTTGTAGTTTGTCCAAATGGGTAGGTTTAAGCACCTTGTAGATTCCCTCGCGAAAATAGAGGCCTTTAAGGCCAGATATCACATACCACAGGAGGTTGTTCTGCGATATTGTGCCCCAGACCAACTATTAACACATAGAGAGGAGGGAGAAGTCATCATTCCCATGATAGCTTTTATAGGAGGAATGACGCTCCTTATGGGTAGAATAACCCGAGACTACCTTTTTAACCATAAGTTGTGTCCTCATCAGTGCGCACCCAACCTTTTTAGGGTCTTAGGCAGCATCGATGCTCTAAACGAGTATTTGGGTTTGGGGCTCACCTGGTATGATATGGTCCATATGTACAAGTGCCACTCACTTGCTGATGCGGGGTTTTACCTTAAGTCCAGATCGCCTATCATTAGGCTCATCTCATGCCTCCCCAAATCTAATAAGGGTATGAAAGACAACTATCTGATAGCTTCGAGAGCGTGGCATGATGGCCTTCACTACCTCGTCCGAGAGGGAGAGTTAGGTGGGATACCTTAGAGTTAGGTTCCTTAGTAATAGATTTTGATCTTTTGACCTTAACCATGTAATTATTTTTCTTTCGTTCCACCCCCTTTGATGACAGATATTAACTTTCTAACTATGTTTTGCTCCTCAGCTACTTTTGCAGACAAAAGTCAAGTAGCGCCGAGGCTCAGTCTAACCAACATCGCAGCTCTCAACTACTTGCTGAGATCTGAAATCTTTGTAAGTGAAGACAGATAGCTGCGAGCCATCCACCTGATTCTGGACTTCGAGCCTATCTCAGAGATATACCAAGAAATCGGCCACGCCATAAGAGCAGGTGACCCACGGCTGGCCCGGATTGACGTATCACAACCAAATTTCCTAGCCTGAGACGACCTTCCACTGGTCGTACTACCATTCCAATAGAACCTTCCACTGGTCAAACAACCATTCCAACAGGTTCTGCTTGAAGCATCAGCAGCTGCACCAAGGGAAGAGATTGCCTTCTCAAATTCCTTGCTCGAAGAAGAAATTGACAAGTTCCGTTTTGAAAAGGGGGAGACTCAAGGAATGCAAGTAATTCCCATCTCGGACGCTGAGGATGAGCCTGATAGGCATTTAGGTGTCCACACTCTGATCTTAATAGTTGCCCGTCCAGACAGCTCATCTGTGGAAGAAGAGGACGAAATGCCTTGAATCGGGGGAACAAAGGCCTAAAGGAGTTGCTGGCAGGGAGAAACACAGGAACTTCCAAAGAAGTTCCCAAATCTAAACCTCCTCCCACCCTACCCCCTCCTCCCCCTCTACCCCCCCTGACCTCGGACTACACGTCAATCCAAACTTGAAGAAGAAGAGACTAGTGCAAGAGTTGGAGGAAGGGGAGGTGGTCCCTCAAAAAGGTACCAAATAGCAAAAAACGACCAAGGGCCTTAAAGACAAGAGGGCGACCTTCCGCGAACAGCATGGAGGAGCACAATGAGGCCAAGGTGTGCCTTTAGCAACGCACTCGGTCTCCCAGGTTGGAAGTGGATAAGGCTACCATCCTTTGGAACGCCTTAGTCAGGGACTTCCAAAGGGGGCATGCTGCTCATATAGCTGAAGCCTTAGAGCAGCCTCTCCTCCTTCCCAAGGACATGGATGTTGCCAGGAAGATAAGGCAGCAAGACCTGTTTTTGTCCTTAAAAAAGGACTTTCCCTGGTAAGTATACTGTCTGGCATTTTTCTTTTAAGTATTACTATGTTTTCCCCCCTTTTTTTTGTATCTCTTCTACTCACATGAGATTGCTATGTTATTCTTATGTAGATCACCCAGGAGGTCTTTGTGGCCAAGGAATGGGTTAAGGAGGCCCGAAATGATGTCAAGAACGAGATCCACCTCTGCCTTGAGATTGAAAAGGCCTTGGGGGTCGCAAAGGAGGAGAGTAAGGAGCTGTTCATCAAGCTGACTGCCGAGTAGAGGGATAGAAAGAATGCAGAGGCAGGGTTGAAGAGCCTCGAGACTCAGGGTGAGGACCAGCACAAGTTGCTTTATCAGACAGAGATAGAGCTGGTGACTTCAAGGCAACTTGTGCTGGATCTGAGGGCAGAGCTGCAGAAGGCTAAGAAGGCGACTCAACTGGCCAAGGAGGCAACCGAGGCTGAGAAGTAAGCGTCCTATTTGCTTGGCGTAGAAGAAACACAAGTTAGGCTCACTGAGGAGCTTGCCGAAGTATGTAGGGAGTACTGCAGGATAACATGGGCAGAAGCCCTTAACCTTGTAAGAGTCCCTGCGGACTCGGAATGGAGGCAACTGGAGAAAGTTTACTACCCCACGAAGATTCGTGAAGTCCCGGTTGCTCTCCCATCTCCCTCTGCCACTACTCCTGAATCCTCAGAGCAGCCCCTAACTGTCCAGGCTGATCTCCCCCTTCCCGAGGTATTGAAAGGACCCAGCCAAGCTAGTGATCAAGGCCAAGGGGCTGAGGGTGCCAAGGACAAGGGTAAGGGTAAGGAGACTAAGCCCCCTACTGAAGCCAAGGACGATGCTAAGGCCAAAGCACAGGAGATTGAGGACAAGACCAAAGAGATTGATCCCAAGGCCAAGGATGTCCCTTCCTCCAAGCTGAGCCAAAAGGAAGACCCCTCAAGGCCAAGTAGCTCTCAGGATTCATCCTGTATTTTCTTTTGTTATTTTGTTTGTTGTTTTTGTTTTTGTAATGACGATATGTCATTGTATATAACGTTCTCTTTATTTCATTTAATGGAAATGCCTTTCTTTTTGTTTCTTGCACTTTTACTTTATGTGCCTTGAACCTTATTACTATAAATAGCCTTGAACAGTTACCACTGTGTCTTTAATAACAAATAACAATAATACACTGCTAACAATTTAAGCAATTTAATCAAGTACCAAATCAGTAATAAAGAGGTTTACCATATATCTGCATTGAGAATGGAACCCTTTGTAATGAAAGTTGAACATAATGGAGATACATAATATACTTTGTAAAAAATAAAAAGGGACAGACAACTGTCATCTTGCTTATCACTTAGATAAATAACTAAGAACTTTAACTTATTCAAAGCCACCAATCTAAGGAGTTGGACATAACCCTGGATCTGTTTTGACATTTAGTAAAAGACCAATAGACATCACAATGCTAATTTTCTCCAAGTATGTGATCTGAGGGACCAGTCACTTATAAAGATGTCACAGAGTGTTAATTTCCTCAAAACATCCGATCTGAGGAGCCAGGCATAACTAAGGTTCTATTTAATCACTTATAAAGATGTCATAGAGTGTTAATTTCCCCAAAGCATCCGGTCCGAGGAGCCATGCATGACTAAAGTTCTGTTTAATCACTTATAAAGATGTCATAGAGTGTTTATTTCCTCAAAGCATCCGATCCGTCCGAAGAGCCAGGCATGACTAAGGTTCTGTTTAATCACTTATAAAGATGTCATAGAATGTTAATTTCCCCAAAGTATCTGGTCCAAGGAGCCAGGCATGACTAAGGTTCTGTTTAATCACTTATAAAGATGTCATAAAGTGTTAATTTTCCTAAAGCATCCAGTCCGAGGAGCCAGGCATGACTAAGGTTCTGTTTAATCACTTATAAAGATGATAATGGGAAGTACGATGTGTTCACACAATAATTGAGCATATGAAAAAAGAAATTTTCATTAATAATAATACCTTTTCAGGTTGTTTACATTCCAAGGTTGTGGTATTACATGTTCGTCTAGGTTTTCGAGGAAATATGCACCTATACCGGCTACCGAAGTGATGCGGTATGACCCCTCCTAGTTGGGCCCCAGCTTTCCTCATGTCGGGTTCTTTACAGTACCTAGAATCTTTCTCAACACCAAGTCACCAGGTACCAATGGTCTCAGCTTCACATTGGTATCATAACCTTGCTTGAGCTTGTGTTGGTAATATGCCAATTGGACCATTGCATTCTCTCTCCTCTCTTCAATCAGGTCTAGGATTTTTTCTAGCAATCCGTTGTTATTGCTCAGATTAAAAGAACTTGTTCTCAGGGTCGGGAAGCTAGTCTCTAAAAGGATAACAGCTTCAATTCCATAAGTCATTGAGAAGGGAGTCTCCCCCGTTGACCTGCGAGGTGTGGTTCGATACGTTCATAGGACATGTGACAGTTCTTCCACCCATTTTCCCTCCGCATCATCCAATCTCTTCTTGAGTCCATTCACTATGACATTGTTAACAGCCTCGGCTTGTCCATTACCTTAGGGGTAAGCTAGGGTAGAATACCTATTCGTAATTCCTAGGTCACAACAGTATCTCCTGAAAGATTTGCTATCAAACTGAAGGTTGTTGTTCGAGATAAGGGTACGAGGGACCTCAAATCGTGTGACAATATTTTCCAAACAAATTTCTTAGCATCCACGTCCCTGATATTTTCCAAGAGCTCAGTTTCAACCCATTTAGTGAAGTAGTCCATACCAACTAGCAGGTATCTTTTATTTCCTGCTGGCTTAGGGAAAGGGCCTACAATGTCTAAGCCCCATTGAGCGAATGACCAAAGGCTGGACAAAGGATTAAGGACTCCTCCCGGTTGGTGTATGTTTGGTGCAAACTTTTAACACTAGTCGCACTTCCTTACATATTCCTGTGCCTCCTTTTGCATGTTTGGCCACCAATAGTCTTGAGTGATGGCTCTGTGCGCCAAAGATCTACCTCCAGTGTAGCTTCCGCAAATCCCCTTATGTAACTCCTCAAAGAGTAATTCTGTTGCCTCGGGGTGTATGCATAGCAAGTATGGCCCAGAAAATGAACGTTTATATAATTTTTGATCCTCAAACAGCTAGAACTGAGGAGCCTTTCTCCGTACCTTGTCTGCTTCTGATTTCCCCTCGAGCAGGATATCCTCCTTCAGGAATAGTACCACGGGGTCCATCCAGCTAGGCCCTACTCTAACTTGGTGTACATGGACCACCTCTCTCTTCATCTCTGTGGGCTTGTACAAATCCTCTGCGCCGAGGAGGTGGCAAGTGTGGCTAGGGAATCAGTATGTGTGTTTCCACTTCTAAGGATATGCAACAGGTTGAAAGATTTGAACTCTGATTGCAAGTGTCTAACCCGATTCAAGTACCCTTGCATTCTTTCATCTCTCACTTCAAATTCTCCTTTCACTTGGCCAACGACTAATCTTAAGTCTAAGAACATCTCTACTACCTTTCCGCCCATTCTTTGAACTATGGCCATTCCCATCAGTAGAGCCTTATATTCAGCTTTGTTATTTGTGGCTGAGAAGTCTAGCCTCAATGACTTCTCAATAGTGATCTTTTTAGGGGATACTAGAACTAACCCCACTCTAGACCCCTTCTGATTTGCTGCACCATCAACGTACACTTTCCAAAATAAGAGATCTTGTTGGGAGATCATGCCAACCGATTTTTCATCCATGTTTTGCTTTTCTGCTCTTACTTCCAACAGGGATTCAGCAAACTCGGCTACCAGATCTGCGATGACTTGACCCTTAATAGAGGTACAAGACATGTATTTGATGTCGAAAGCCCCTAGGATCGTCCCCCATTTAGCAATCCTCCTCGTGTAATCAGCGCTTCAAAGTAGAGCTCTAAGCGGGAGCTGGGTTAGGACAACTACTGTATGTGCCTGGAAGTAATGGGGGAGTTTACGTGTAGCATGTACCACCACTAAAATGGCTTTCTCTAGTGGCAAATAACGGACCTTGGCCTCATGTAGTGACTTGCTCACATAATAAACTGGCCTTTGTATGTTGCTATCAACTCATATCAAGACCAAGCTTATGGCATGGAAGGCCACAACAATATAAGCAAACAGGACCTCATCCATCTCAGGACTGGACATGATAGGTGGCCGAGAGAGATAATCCTTAAACTGCCGGAAGGCTAAGGCACACTCCTCGGTCCACTCAAATCCCTTCCACTTATTCATCAATAGGAAGAAGGATCTACACCTATCTACTGATTAAGAGATAAATCGGTTTAAGGCAGCAGTCATTCCGATCAGTTTCTGAACTTCCTTGGGATTCCGAGGTGGTTGTAAACTGTTGATTGCCTTAATCTAATCAGGGTTAACTTCAATTCTATGATGA
This sequence comes from Quercus robur, assembly GCF_932294415.1. NCBI lineage: Eukaryota > Viridiplantae > Streptophyta > Magnoliopsida > Fagales > Fagaceae > Quercus > Quercus robur. Next base: position 86,196,060 of record NC_065535.1, read on the forward strand.
GTAACCATGTAACCCAAAACTTTGTCTGATCCCACACCAAAAAAGCATTTGGAAGTGTTAAGGCACAACTTGTGCTTCCTCAAAATATAAAAATGTTCCCGAAATCTCCCATATGCTCAAACACTATCTTACTCTTCACCACCAGGTCGTCTATATAGACCTCAATACTCTTGCCTAACTATGGTTCAAATATCCTAGTCATCATCCTTTGATAGGTAGACCTTGCATTTTTCAAACCAAAGGGCATCACTTTGTAATGGTTATTTCCAGTGGGAGTGACGAAAGCCATTTTTTCCTGATCATCCAGGGCTAATGGTATCTGGTGGTACCCTTGAAAGACATTTAAGAAACTCATCCGAGGATGGCCTATAGTTGCATCCACTAGCTGGTCGATCCCAAGCATAGGGAAGAGATTTTTTGGGCAAGCCTTATTTAGATCTGTGAAGTCTACACATACTCACCATTTCCCACTCTTATTCTTTACCACCACAGTATTGACTAGCCACTCAGGGTAGAAAACCTCCTTAATAGTCCCTACCTGCTTGGGCTTTTTCACCTCATCAGAGTGATCCTTGGACGAGTGCCGAGGCGGTTGCTTCTTAGGAGTGATGGATGGATTAACATTTAAATGATGACAGATGAAACTCGGATTCACCCCCGGGGCTTCATAAGTGCTCCATGCGAACACATCAACATTTTTTCTAAGAAACTCTATCAGCTCTTCCTTTTCTGGAGAAGGCAGCTAAGCCCCGGTTTGAAAGAACTTCTCCGAATCCTCACCAACAACGATCGTTTCCAAATCTTCACATTTCGCCTCCTTGGCTGTCCATTGACAAGCAACATCGGAGCTCTTAATTACTATAAGCCATTTTCAGCAGAGGCTGAGAACTCAGCTTCAGGCTGATGTAAGATTACGGCCACCAGGCACTGCTTAGCCGTGGATTGACTCCCAACAATCTCTTCAATTTGGTCGCTCGATGGATATTTCACCTTCTGGTGTAGAGTAAAAGAGAAGACTCCTAGGGCATGGAGTTAGGGCTTAGCCACATTGGCCGTGTAGGGGGAATAAGCATCCACCACGATGAAGTCCCCCTCCACTACTTCTGAACTAGCCTACACAGGTAGTCTAATCTGGCCCCTTGGAATGACAACATTCCCATCAAAACTCACCAAAGGAGAATCATAGGCTGTTAAGTCCTCGGGTCTCAAATTTAGCCCCTTGTATAAGTCAGGGTACATAATCTCAGCACCACTACCTTGGTCTACCATCACCCTCTTCACATCATATCCCCCAATCGTGAGCGTGACCACCAAAGCGTCATCATGAGGCTGTATGGTTCTAACCTTATCCTCATCCGAAAAGCTTAATGCCGGCTGGATGTTCACTTTAGCCATCTTCAACTTTGGACCGGTGTCCTCGGCGAACAGCCGAGCCACAGACATCACTCTAAAGGGGCAAGAACCAGTCCTCCCTGGAGCAGCAAAGATGACATTTATCATGCCCAAAAGGGGTCTTGAAGAAGCATCTCTTCTGGGTTCTGAGCCAGTCTGGCTCCCCTGGCCACTGGAATGATGCAAGAGCTGCTTCAACTTTCCTTCTCGGACCAGCTAGTCCAAATGGTCCCACAAATTTCTACAGTCTTCTGTAGTATGTCCCTGGTCCTGGTGATATTGGCAATAAAGGTTCTGATTACGCCTCATGGGGTTTCCTGCTATCTTATTTGGCCATTTGAAGAATGACTCATTCTTAATCTTCTCAAGAACTTGATGCACCGGTTCCCGAAACACCACGTTAATCGCCTGAGTATTGGCAGACCCTGACTGCCCAGCAAAGTCTCTTCGAGGCCGGTTGTTGTTGTATCGGTCCGACCTAAAATCCCTCCTCTCCTAAAGGATAACCTTATCCTTTCCTTTCCCTTGTTGCTGGTTTTCCTCAACCCTCTTATACTTGTCAATCCAATCCATAAGTTGGCGCAAGCTGGTGACAGGCTTTCTTGTTAAAGACTTCCTTAAACCGTGCTTGGTTGGGAGGCCAACCTTGAAAGTACTAATGGCCATGTCATCAAACTCACCGTCTATCTCATTGTACATCTCCCAGTATCTGCTCGAGTACGTTTTCAGGGTCTCCCCTTCTCGCATGAACAAAGACAGTAGGGAATCTAAGAGCCGAGGAACCCTGCTACAAGTGATAAAACGAGAGTCAAATGCTTGGGTGAGCTCCTTGAATGAACCAATGGAACCCGCCCTTAAGCCATCGAACCATCTCATTGCCACGGGTCTTAGACTGGAAGGGAACACCTTGCACATCAAGGCTTCGTCCTTGGAATGGACAGCCATTTTTTGGTTGAAATGGTTCACATGCTCTACAGGATCTGTTCGACCATTGTAGATGGTGAACGTTGGTTGGTTGAACCGTCGAGGAAGTCTTGCCCTTTCAATCCTACGTGTGAAGGGTGATCTGGAAACTTGGTTCAACACCTTGCTCATAGCCTCATTTCCTAGGCCTTTACAAGGCGGGCTCTTATACCTACGTTTGTGATGGTGCTCCTTATCGTAGGAGAAAGACTCACTGGGTGGGGTCTTTGACCTTCGTCTATAACTGGCATCCTCTCCATCATCAGAGGAAACGTCGGAGTTGGAGGGGGTTCGCTTTGGCTGTGCACGGCGCAGCTTTCTCTTCAGATGGTCAACCTCCAGTTGCAGGGCTTTGGTATCCTCCTTACGAGAGAGATGGCTCTTATCCCGGGCTGACTCTTATCGGACTGGACGGTATGCACACTCCCCTTCCGATCCCTTTTTCGCTCGAGGTTGACAAAAGGATTTTCACGTTGGGATCCTATGGATTCTGTCTGGTGTGAACCTGAACCTACCATGGCTGAACGCTGCACTCACTATCACCCAAGTAATCTCCCCACAGATGGCGCCAATTGTAAAGACTAGATTTAAACTCCTAGCCCAAAAGGTATATAGACTTAGGCCCAAAAAGTCCAAAACAATAAATTTGTAGAGAATGAGTTGGAAAAGTTTTAATGAATTAAGCAGTAAGTAAACAGATCTTGATGACAAAGAAAGGAAGATAACAAATTTACACTAAGGAAAAATATCCTCGGCAATGTCCGAGGAGACTAATTCCTATAAATTGCTTTTGAAACTCTATTACAAGTTTGATTCCTAATTGCTATAGTGTTTCTCTTTTTCTTTTCTTTTTTCCGATCTCCTTTCCATTGAGGGTCTCTTACATTATATAATCCCCTTTTGACGATCTTGACCCTACACTTGTTGATCATCTAAGCCACTACTTGAGTGCTTATCCCATCGGACATCCTCTCTGGCCCCCTGTGAGTTGGGATGGCCAAGACAATACTGTTCAAGGGTCTTCTCCACATAAATGCAGCCAGAAAGTTAGCTGCAAAGCATTCAATGCGGTGGCAGCAGCTTTCCCTTAGATATTTCTGAGCTCCCCTCCCTCTTTTACGTTCACGATGATCGTCCCCATCACTGAAACTTCTTGAAAGGTCACCCGTCACCTTGAATACTATGATACACATCTGGCTCGTGCTTTGCTTATCCGATGAGATATTCCTCCTCGACATGCCTTCTCATTTGTAACTTACTCATGGAACTCTGAACTTAACACCCTCATCACTGTTTATTCTTCCTCGGACCGATCAACGTCCTTGGACAAAGCACAAGGCCCAATATATAATTTTGGGCCCTTATCCCTACACTATGCTTTTTATTAAAAAAAAAAAAAAAAAAAACCTAATTTCATACCATATTTTTTTAAAACCACTACTTTTTCAAAAAACCTATTTTTAAAAAGTTAAACTAAACTCACTCTTAGTCAAAAATATATATATATATATATATATATAATTATTATTATTCTTTAAACATTTTTTTATAAAATACTTGCATAAAAGGAAGTTTATATGAATTTAGTTGTTTGTTCAATTGTGCTAGACATGAATGATATAACGATACATGAATTTTGACATGCAAGTGCAATAAAATTGTCACGGGAGAACACTGAAGAATTGCGGTCCCTCTCGTGATGATGAGTACCAAAATATTAATTACCTTGTTGTACACTTGTACCCTTTGTTTTTTTTCTTTTTTGCATACATGCAATCAATGACAGATTTTTGGACCAGCAACTTCACAGCTCAATGAAAGCAAAGGACGATAAATTGAATTACCGGGGACAAAGCTTCTTGCGTCCATTGTGTCTTTGTACTACTTTTTTTTTTTTTTTTTTTTTTAATGAGAAGGTATTATTATTTTTATTTAATCCAATAAAAAAAATCAACTTTTTCTTCATGAAATAATTGAAATATGTTCAAAAATCAAAAGAGTCATCAATTTCATTATAAGACCTAATTACACAACTTCAGCTAACAATATAGTAAATAAATTTATTAATTATTCTTTCAATTTATATTTAAAAGTATAATACATATGTAAGAAAATTCAATACACTTCTAATAATACTCCAAAAGAGTTTTTTTTTTTTTTGTTTAAACTCCGAGAATCATGAGAGCATGTTTTAGAGTCAAACTCAAAAGGAGTATTTTGACTTCTGGAATAAACTCGACACTTATTATTTACTCTCCTTTATACTATTTAAACTTTTATTGGCCCAGATATATAAACAGCTAGGCAAGAACAACCTGGTTCAATTTTGACACTTTCACAAATAAATGCACTTTGTATCTCTTTAGATTAAACTTTTGTATTAGCAAAGAATCTATAACAGTACACCCAAAAGGATATATTTTGCGCCAATGGCAAATGGAAGCGATTATCAGTGCAGTACTATAACTTTATGTATGAACGAGAAAGAATATCGAGATGAATAAGTGTACGTTTGGGATACACTTTTTAAAAAGTTATAAGCTAGAACTATTGTGTTGAATACTGTTTTTTTAAGATGATATTGAATATTGTAGAGTATAAACTATAAACACCAATCAAATAAGTTACGTACATGCCATGCTACGTACAAAAAAAAATTATATACCAGAAAAAGAAAAAAAGCAGAGTATAAACACTACTAATCAATCAAATGCTCACGTAATTTGATCATTGATTGCACGCTTTAATTATAAATAAAAAAGAGCATTACATTCTGCAAAATAAAGTCATTAAAAAACCTGAATTTGTCACGAGAGTTTGATCATATAATAAGGGACCCAGTAGATCCTTAATCAATCCAAATATTCATGCTAAAGGCATCCCATTTGATCATTTTTCATTAAAAAAATGATAAGATCACATAATTTTGGCTGCAACTAGACGCACGCCGAGTTGTGAGCTGTAAAACCATAGTGATAAATTCACATATTTACCACTTGTCATATAGCACGTTGTAGTTAAAGTTGTGTAAAATTTTGTGGTATTTAGTATCATTCTTTTTCTTTTTCTTTTTTTTTCTTTGCTAACATTAAACATTTAAACTCGGTCTGGGAGTTTGTACCACGGCATAAAGAGAGAGGAATGAGGGGCAACTGGCAAACTTCACAGATGTCAAGAAAGGGTAAACCTTTTATGTCCTTCAGGAGCACAAAAGTGCAAGCTGATCATAAATCAAGAAAAAAGGCAACCACTTTTATCACAACCCCTTGTCCTTTTCCATCTTTATTTCCCTGCACCTGGTACTGTCATTTCAAAAGCTTGAATTAGTGAATCCAAGCAAAGACTTATCTTTGTCCATATATGCTATGACATACATTATAATACCTGGGCCAATACACCCCCTCCCCTATCATTATCTTCCTCCTTATTATTCAATCAGTTTTGACTAGGTCTAGGATCACATTATTTGTTACCATAATTTATTGAAATGGTCAACTATAATTAATTAAACAATCATTTACTTTATTAATTTTCTTCATTCATAATCAACCCTATTAGGACTTTGGTACAAAAATCCATCCCTAAACTCATTCATATATGCTGCATTTTTTTTTCTTTTTCCTTTTCACTCTCTGCAAATTATTTTACTTCATATGTTCAATCTTTTATTTGCTGCAAACTGTAATTAGTTTGGGTACACAAAACCAGTTTAAAACAATATGTAAGATAATATGTAAAAATCCTAATTTATCTTGACCATTACATTACTGCCTTTGGATATAGTTTTGTACATGAAGTTTGTTTATTGATCTTTTTTTTTAAAGTATAGTTATATCTATAGAAAAAGTTTTAAAATGTTATACATAAATTTAAAAATAAAAATCTTTTGCCTAAAATGTTAAAATCCTAATTTTTTTTTTACTTTCCAATTAACAAATGTCGAAATGCATTGGCTAAATTAGTTTTTTTTTTATTATTATTTTTTTAATTATTACAATCGATCAACTTTTTCTAAGAACTCGCACAACATTCAATTAAAAGATATTGATTTATTAACTTTACAATCAATCAGCTCTTTCTTTAACACGTGCAATCAGGATGGCAATGCCATTCCTCCTCAAGTAAAATCTAGCTGTTTTCTAAAATCCTGAAAAAGGGATATAAATAGGAGCATTCCTTTTCACTAGCAAGGAAACAACAAAAAGGATGATTATATATTATAGCCGTTTAGACTAAGTTGCCACGATTTTACCAAACTTTTTTCAGTGGTGGTGACACAATTATGCCATAATATTCCCTTCACGTTCTTTATCCCCATGCATTAGTATGCACAATGATCACCAAAATAATTGACATGGAAAAGAAAATTGTTAACAATAGAATAATTTTTCCACAGAAGCTATGGTAATATCTGAATAACAAATTAATGTCCATCATTTTCAATTCTTATATGCCTTTCTTACATGATAAACCACTTTACTTAAAATTCAGTTCAATCTGTCCAACCAAAATAGACCATGCTAGACACTTTTCTCATTTTTATTTTTATAAAAGCTAAAACCTGAATATTGATGATTTTGTTTCGAGTCCCACAGTGTCCAGGCACCAATTCAAAGTTAGCTTATTGGATACTCTAGTAAGAAAAAGATGCTCTTATTAGATATATATATAAGCTTTATTCCCTAGTGGCCAACACCATCCAAATATACAAACACACAAAGGTCCCCTCTTGTTCCCAAAGGTAAACCAATAATATTCTCATATCAATCTCACTCCTTTTAAGCACAGTTGCTTCCTTTCACTAGTCCCAATGAATTTCTTTTACCCTAAAAAAACAAATTCTACATATCTTATTATAAACTGACACAGTTTTCTTTCTGGGGTACCTTCATTTGTCCATCTTTCTCATGCACTGCGAGTTCCAATGGAGATTTTCCGGTGCTTGGCTTACAAGCTTTTACTTTCTTTGATGTTCATCTTAGTGGTCTCAGCCATTGATCCCTACTCAGAGGCACTTCTGGGTTTAAAATCTGAGCTTGTAGATGATGATCACAGTTTGAGTGACTGGCTTGTACCTCCTGGAAAGAATGCACCTGGAGAAGTATCTGCATGTTCTTGGTCTGGCATCACTTGCAACAGCAACAAAACCATTGTTATTGGCTTAGACCTGTCAATGAAGAATCTTTCTGGTGTAATGACTGGGAAGCAACTCGGTGTCTTCACTAAGCTTGTTGATCTCAACCTCAGCTTCAACTCTTTCTCTGGGCAGCTTCCTGTGGAGATTTTCAACCTTTCCAATCTAAACGTCTTAGATATCAGCAGAAACAATTTTTCCGGCCACTTTCCTGGTGGGATATCTGGTCTAAAGAACCTGGTTGTGTTTGATGCCTTCAGCAACAGTTTTTCAGGGCCATTGCCTGTTGAAGTTCCACAGCTTGACTCTCTCAAAGTTCTTAACTTTGCTGGGAGTTACTTCAATGGACCAATTCCACCAGAATATGGATCTTTCAAGAGCCTTGAGTTTCTTCACCTAGGAGGAAATTTTCTGAGTGGTAACATACCACCAGAACTGGGTAAACTCAAAACAGTGACCCATATGGAGATTGGCTACAACACTTACCAAGGAAGTATTCCATGGCAATTGGGAAACATGAGTGAACTTCAGTATCTTGATATTGCTGGTGCAAATCTCTCTGGCCCAATACCAGAGCAACTCTCCAACCTCACCAATCTGCAATCACTTTTTCTCTTCAGAAACCAGCTCACTGGATTGATACCACGGGAGTTCAGCAGAATCATGGCTCTCACAAACTTGGATCTTTCTGATAACCAAATTTCAGGGCCTATACCTGAGAGCTTTGTAGAGTTGAAGAACCTGAGACTCCTCAGTCTTATGTACAATGAGATGAATAGCACTGTCCCCGAAGGCATTGCAGAACTCCCATCACTGGAAACTCTTCTTATATGGAACAATTTCTTCTCTGGTTCACTTCCACAGAGCTTAGGCAGAAACTCAAAAATCAAGTGGGTGGATGTTTCCACAAACAATTTCATTGGTAGAATTCCACCTGATATATGTTCAGGAGGTATGCTATATAAGTTGATCTTGTTTTCCAATAATTTTTCGGGCAGTCTTTCACCATCGCTCTCAAATTGTTCTTCACTTGTTCGTCTTAGACTTGAAGACAATTCATTCTCAGGTGAGGTTCCTTTAAAATTCAGCCATCTTTCTGATATCACATATGTGGACTTGTCAAGGAACGATTTGACAGGTGGGATTCCCACAGACATATCCCAAGCTGCCAAGCTTCAGTACTTCAACATCTCTAACAATCCAGAATTAGGAGGCATGATCCCTGCAGAGACATGGTCTTTGCCACCTGTTCAAAACTTCTCAGCATCCTCTTGTAGTATCTCAGGCAATCTTCCTCCATTCCAGTCTTGCAAATCCATTTCTGTAATTGAATTGAGCATGAACAATTTGTCAGGAATTGTCCCAAAAAGTGTTTCTAATTGCCAGGCTATTGAGAGGATGGATTTGGCAAACAATAATTTGTCAGGTCATATACCTGAAGAGCTTGCAAATCTTCCTGCTCTTAGTGTCTTGGACCTATCACACAATAGTTTCAACGGCCCAATACCAGTAAAGTTTGGTAGTTCTTCAAGTTTACTACTATTGAATGTGTCTTTCAATGATATCTCCGGTTCCATTCCCTCAGAAAATTCATTTAGATTAATGGGTAGCACTGCATTTGTTGGAAATCCTCAGCTATGTGGAGCACCTCTGCGACCATGTTCTGGTTCAGATACAATATTGGGAAGCAAAGGCACAAGGAAGCTAAGATGGGTCCTGGTACTGTGTGCAGGGGTGGTCATATTAATTGTAGCATTAATTCTTGGGATAATTTACTTCCAAAGAGGATTTAAAGGCCGATGGAAGATGGTCTCGTTTAATGGAATCCCTCGATTCACTGCCAAGGATGTTTTGAAGAGCCTCGGTTCTACAGAATCAGCAGAAGCTGTACAAGCACCATCGGCTTCAGTTTGTAAGGCAGTCCTGCCTACAGGTATAACAGTTCTGGTGAAGAAAATTGAATGGGAAGCCAAGAGAATAGGGGTCATGTCAGAATTTATAACAACCTTGGGAAATTCAAGGCACAAGAATTTGATTAGATTGTTGGGATTTTGCTATAACAAGCATTTGGCTTATCTTTTGTATGATTACTTGCCTAATGGGAATTTAGCTGAGAAAATAAGAATGAAGATGGATTGGGCAACCAAATACAAAATTATAGTTGGGATTGCAAAGGGACTTTGCTTCCTTCACCACGACTGTTATCCAGCAATTCCTCATGGAGATCTGAAGTCAAGTAACATAGTGTTTGATGAAAACATGGAACCCCATTTGGCAGAATTTGGCTTCAAGTATCTGGTACAGTTGAATAAAGGTTTATATCCAGCAACTTCCAAGAAGGAAACAGGTATGAATGACTATATATGTTTTATATTCTTTCATGTAGTATATGTTAGCTGTTATGAGGATTCTTGTCTTTCAACAGCTTACTCACTTATGTCAAACAAACAAATTAAAGCTTTCATCAAACATTCCAAGATTAGCAAAGTTGAGAGAATGTCTGAACAGGCTGTACATATACTTTATAAGCTTTTAAAAAATCACTATAGGTCCAACCAAGAAAGTTATCGCTTGTTTAGTCAGAGAATAAATATTCCTTGGCAATCTTAGCATACAATCAGGAATAGCATATTAGCACTACTATTTTGAAAGAGAGCATCAAAATTCAAAGCCAGTCTATTTTGCCGACAGAGACAATGAAAGACATTTGGAAGAGACAATATTCCCACAGTCTGACATCTTTTTGCACCTCAGCCTTTATTGATTCTACTTATTTGCAGTCTCTATTCAAAGAACTAGAAGCAGTCCTTTAAGGTTTGTTTCTTATCTTTGGACAGGTGAATTCAACAATGCCATTAAAGAGGAGCTTTACACGGACGTTTACAACTTCGGAGAGATCATTCTGGAAATTTTAACTAATGGCAAGTTGACAAATGCAGGAGCAAGCATTCACAACAAACCAAAGGAGGTTCTTTTAAAAGACATTTACAATGAGAATGAAGTTGATTGTAAAACCTCGTTGCAAGAGGAGATAAAATTGGTTGTTGATGTTGCTTTCATCTGCACTAGAAGTAGGGCATCTGATCGTCCATCCATAGAAGATGCACTCAAGTTTTTATCAGGGTTGAAGCCACAAGATAATAACAGAACTTAAGCAGGAGGGCTCCAAGTTATAATTTCAATTACACATTTCCATATATTATTGGACATAACAGATATAAAGAATAGTTAGATGATAAGAGTGCCTGTCTGTAGTTAATCTGGTCCATAGCTTGCTTTTATCATAATTATTAGAACTGTTTTGCACTATAAAAGTGGCACTGCTGTATAATAGTGACCTATGAGGTTGTGTACCCTTCACCCCATCTTGAGGGGTGGTGGTGGACTATATATATATACATATTTGTTCAACTTTCAATATCTGTTTTTGTTTTTCATTTTATGCTAGGTCATATAATCTCTGCTAGCTACTTTCTACTAGGCCATACATTCTCTGTTACAGGTCCATTTCGAAAGAAAAGATGAAACTTCAGTATTCCCAGGACAAACAAGCAAATTAGAGTATTTATGAAAAGTTCGTAGGGTTATAGGGGTACTTGATAGGGTTTTAGACTTCAGTAAATTACAAAAAGTCTATTAAAATTTAAAAGAAAACAGCAATATCAGAAAAGGGATCAACAGAAAAACTCTAGTACTATAGCATTACAGTGAAAAGCTTATTTTTAGGTACAAATTTTTAAAGTTAACACTTTTTTTTCTAGATGCAGTTGTGCTGTAATAATCATTTTAGCTAAAATAATCTAATTAAAATAATGTAAGATGATCAAAGTTGTTTTTAACATTATAAACAGAACAGAAACTAGGTGCCATTGTGGAAACTCATAATACATGAAAGATTTTAAGTTATTACTGTGGAAAATGGAGTGAGATATCTTACCTACCAAAGATGTGCTACAAACTAGTTAGAATATCCTCAACAGATGTGTGCACTTTTTGTGGGTGTCCTTATGAAACTGCACTGCATATCTTTATCAAATGCCCTTTTACCATCTATGTCTGGGCCAACTTGTTATTGCCAATTGAACTGGAGAATCTCCTTGTTTCATCCATTAAATCATTGATCATTGGGTTAAGATGCCCAGCTGAATTCTTCAAGTTAGAGGTATGGGAGGCAGGTCAGTTTACTTTAATTCAGTGTACTACTATGTGATCTCCTCTGGATGAACAGAAACAAGATGGTTTTTGAAGGGTTTAGAGCTGGCCCGATCTATCAAAGCAAACGGTGCTTTCAAGATTGTTGGAAAGCATGGTTGCCATCCGAAGCCTCAGAAGCTCTTCGGAAGTGGCATCCTCCACCTGCACTGCAGGTTGGTTAAAATTAAACTTTGATGCAACTGTTAGGGAATCAGAGGTCATGCTGGGAGCCTGGGAGTCATTTGCAAAGATAAAGAAGGTTTAATTAAGAAAAGCTAGGACAAAAAGAGAATATCCAGGGAATGCACTAAGGGGAGAAGCTATGGCTGCCCTTTTTGCTGCGATCTGTGATCAGTCCCTATGCCCAGTAAATATCATAACTGAAGGGGATGCTGCCAATGTTCTTCTACTGTTGGAAATTTTAACTACTCTATTTCAATTGTAATAAGGGAAGCTAATGTATTATGTATCTCTCCATAAACATTAATCTCAATTCTCACCCAGTGGTTAGTATTTTGTAACAGAGCTGGTCCTTTCACCATCTCAGATTCTCAGACAGTCCTAGCTGTGTGTTAGGGGGGTTAAGAGAGTTGGGGACCAGCTCTTCTTTCTTCTTTCCATTCCTTTGGTTTGGTATGTGTTATTAACCAGTGCATGCTTATTTTCTTTCCTGAAACAATTTGATAAAATTCTAAAATCCAGTGCCTGCTCTTAACTAGTATTTGATTGCAAATTCTAGTTAGTTCAATTGATAATGTCTCTTGTCCTCGAATAAAAAACTTGAATTTGAATTTCGCCTACACTAGAAAGAAAACGTCATAGATTTCAAATCTCTATTAAAAACTATTACCTGGTTTTAGTCAGTGCCTGTAGTAGCAAAGAAAACACAGTCCTGAAAATCATATTGCTCTGTACTAGAATTAGCCATACTAAAACCAATTCAATTGCCACAACAAGCATTAACAACATAATGGACAAATGACCAATCTACATTTTGAATAAACAACACAAAACTCATCATAAAATCTCTACCAACCAAAACTAAATTACAATTACAATTACAATTACAAAACTTGCTCAAATTCTAAGCCGTACCAAATCTCAAAGCAAGAGCATTAACAACACCATCAAAGCTATCAAACTTATCACTCACCAAATCAACTTTGACACCCAAACTCTCGGCCCCAGCAGCAGTGACAGGCCCATGGGCCGCCACAACCAAATCAGGACACGTTTTCCTCACCATCTTCCAATCCCAACCAACCATTTCCCTCAAACTCTTCAACAGCCCATCCACCTCAGCAGTGCTCGTGAACACCACCGCACCCAATTCCCCTCTCTCGCACTTCTCCACCAGTTCCTTCCCACACTCGCGCCCCTTCCACCGTGTCTCGTACGCGCTCACCCTCACTGGATCCCAACCCTTCTCCTCCAGCTCCTTCACAAAATTCGGCACCACCGCCGGCTCGTCGAGCCCCACCACGGTTGGGACCAGACACATGACCCTCCGTCCGAGCCCTAGCCCTAGCGCGTGGACTAAACCGCTCGGGGTCGCGATTGGAGGGACTAAGACTCTGATTCGGTTAGGCTTTTGGCAAAACTTGGCGATGAAGGAATCGTCGTTGACGATGAGTTCCGAGTCTTTGCCGAGAGCGGCGAGGATGAAGGTGTGGCCGTGTGGGGATAAGAGGGGTTCGGTGAAGTCGGCTATGGCGGTTGAGAGGGATGTGATGGCGGCGCGTGAGGTGAAGGCGATGGCGGAGAAGGATTCGAGGGTTGGAGGGGGAGAGAGGTAGGGTTTGAGGGAGTGTGGGGTTGGGTGGGTGACTAGTGTCGGGCACCACAGGGGATTGAAGCCCTTGATGGTGAGCAAGTGAGACAGACGCGCCGCGTAGTTTGGTGGCGTTGTAAAAGCTACGGTGGGGTAGGAGCAAGTGGTGGTGGCGGCGGTGGTGGGGGATAGTGGGCCCGGAAAAGGATACGTTGGATTTTGCATGGTCATCATTTCTTTGGTCACGTCAATTCATTCATTCATCTAACGCAGAATAATATATACCAGCCTTTTTTTCTTTTTTTCTTTTTTTTTCAATTCTATACACTATTAATTTAAAAACAATAAAACATTAGCTTGTTTTTTTGTTTGTTTTTTTGTTTGTTTTTTTTTTAAATCAATTAAATTTAAATATTGATTATATTGACCAATAAAAAAAAGTATTGTTATCAGTAGGGTTCCAATTTGTGATCCAAGCCTAAAGTGTATGGAATCTTGGTCCAATGAGCCAATACAATAAATTTGTAGAAAGTGGATTCAAAGAACTAAGCCCTAATGAGTTAAACAACGGCTAGTATTGAATTAAATGACAATCAAGCACAAATAAGAGGTATTGATGTCGATGGACTTTCAGTTCGAGGAGGTCACAATTATATATATTGATCACAGTTGGATACAGAGACAATTTAGATTGCTATCGTGTTCTCCCTCTCTTTTTTCGATCCCCCTTCACGAAGAGTCCTTCACATTATATATTCTCCTTCGAACCATCCTCATTCTACACCTGTTAATCATCCAAACCTTTACTTAAATGCATGTCCCATCAGACACCCTTTCTAGTTCTCTGTGAGTTGTAGTAACCAAGGTAGCACTGTTCAGAGGTCTTCTCCACATAAATGCGGCCAGAAAAGCAGTTGTAATGCATTTAATATGGTGGTGGTAGCTTTCCCTTAGATATTTCTAGGTCTCCTTCCTTCTCGTATGTTCATGAGACATGTCCCTATCATTGAAACTTTTTGGAAGATCACTTTAATTGTTAGATTACATACTTTGAACTATATTCATCAAGTTCGAGGAGGAGCTCCTCCTCGGACAACCTTTCATTTGCTCCCTACTTATGGGACCTGAACTAAGAATATCTAATAATTATTTGCCCCTCCTTGGACCTATCTATATTCTCAAATAAAGCTAAGGCCCAATATATGATTTTGGACCCTTACCCCTACATTATTTTTTCAAAGGTAATTAATTCAATGTAATTAGATTTTTTTTTTTTTTTTTTTTATGAAATGTAATTAGATATTTGAATTCAATCGGAAAGGATAAATTATGCACAAAGATAAATTACCTAAGTTATTCCAATTAGTAAACCATAATAGTTTACTTCCCTTTATTAGAAAATAGAGGTTCAAATCTCTTTCACCCATTAAAATTAAATCTCTTTCACCCATTAAAATTAAGAAAATCGGTACACTACCAATATGAACTGAGCTCACTAAAAAAACAAATATTTAAATCTCTCTCATCCATTTATATTAGGTAAAAAACCCTTTTACACACTTGTAGATCTACATACTATCAAAATAAACTGAGCTCGTAAAATGAACCAAAATAGATGAAAAAAAAATGATCGAAGTGAATCAAAATAGACTAAAGTGGACCAAATGAATTAAAATAAACCACATAAACCAAAGTTAACCAAAATGACTGAACTGGCAAAAGTAATGGACCAAAATGCTACGCAGGTGGCTCAACAAGACCACAATAACAATAAATATTAGGTTTTAACTTTTAGATATTATATAAATAAAAATATTTCTTTTATTTTCTTATATATATATAATTTGATAAAAGAAATTAAATTCTAGATACCTCTATTAAAAACATCATGAGATGCCAATTGTGCTATATATTCATCTGCCTTAATTTTTACTTTCAACTTTTTTTTTCTTTTTTTTTCTGTTTTTTTATTTATTTATTTTTTTTTTTTGTAATTATTCATGCGTGTGAAGATATTCACTTGAAATATGGTAGGATGCTAGAATTTCTTTCGTTTGCCTACAAAATTTATTTTGGTATGGTTTTGAGAGAGGGATTGTACAAATTAAGAAAGGAAACATTTAAATTAGCGTTACTGGATCAAACTATCCGATCCACTTACACCTTGGTGCTGTCACTACATCAAACTAATATCTAGATTTGCCTCAATGTCCAACTTGCATCATGGCCATTTTGATTTACAGTTGGACCTGGTGACTAGAGACCCTTGTAGCTCTGTTTGATGAATGAGGAAAATTGCCCTATTTTATAAGCACAATTACATATTGTACATTACATACAGTCATGTATGTATGTAAAAATATTCTCGTAAAATGTATACATGTAAAGGAACCGAACACTTGGAAATAATCATCTCAAACTGTGGTCCTCGTTGAAGGCTTGGAAGTCCTGTGATATCCCTCTATCTTCATCATGGGATAGAACAATATCAGGTACCACCTCAATATCCTCTGCAGGCTATAATGGAATGTGAATGGAAGATGAGTGCCACACAGAAAACAAGATAATGCAGAAATCGCAAAGGGATACAAGAAGCGCTACCTTCCATAGTTGCAATAGTCGCCATAATAAAAAATCGATGATCATAACCAAGCAAAACAGCTTGCCTGCCCAAGCTCCACATGCGAGGTACCTGATAAACAAATTAAGCCCATCAGCAACCCTTGAATTGCCTTAATGCAAAGTAATTTCCCTTAATTTTTCACACATCTAGACCTAAACAAAACTACAAAATTTTAAGTTCTACACCCCCAATAGACAAAAATGGGGGGAAAAACTATTGAACAAATTATTTTATAAAATTTCTGAATCAAGTATGTCGTGTTGTATTAGTACAAGAAGCATCATGGCTGTTGGTAGCCAATTTAACCAATATTGAAGGTACCAGACAAACAATCTTAATTTAAATTTTATGTTCACCTAATGAAGATTTGTTTTTCATTTGCACAGGTAATCATAATAATTGATGATTGATACTGTATGTACAACAAATTTATTTTAGTGGTACTTGCTTGACTTGCTTTAATGGAACACGTGAGCATCAAATAAAATGTAAACTTTTAATATCATACCGTGACAGCCGTTCTAGAAGACTTTGATTAGAGCAATTCAGAGCACGATCATACACAATCTCTGTCCTTTTTGCAACATCATGCCAATCATAGAGCTTCTTCATCTATCAACAAATAATGAAACAAGAGGACCAGATTGGCCACAGTACAAGTAATTAAATATTTATAAAGCCATGAGCCTTATAGCTCAACTGGTTGGCACCTCCGGATGTTTCCACTGAAAATATCTAAGGTTCAAATCCCCCCTCCACTGTTGTAATTATTGAATTATCCAAATATATATATTCGTAAAAACTTTTTTTTGATAAGTGTATATTCGTAAAAACTAAAGTATATTCTAAAGAATGCACTCACGCGATTGTGCATATCTTGGGGGTCAATCATAGGAAGTATAGATATCGCCTTCTTGATTGCTTGTACCATATCAGTAGGATCTGGCTCCGCAAGAACAATCATGTCATCTGGCAGAACCTATTAGGATAGAAGGGGTTAGCTAAACTAAAATATTACTTTAAAAAATCTGGAAACTCATCTATTCCAACAAAGATGTAATTTACAAGAGACTATTATATCAACCAGGTACAGAAGAAACATCTCATATACATGCCTCTGGGACACCTCCTACGCGTGTACTGACTGTTAATAATCCACAACTAGCAGCTTCTAATATGGCTATGCAAAAAGCTTCTGTTAACGAACTGCCAAAAGGGCACAAATCAGATCAGACAAATAGAAGAAAAATATATCTTTTTTGGCTACAATAAAAGTAATGCCAATTTTATTACAATTGCAATGCTGCAGATTTACATACATGCATGCTAAACAGAGTAAGTATTATTTATGTTTCAGGACCTTCAATAGTTTTTGTGGCTCATCTCAAGATTGGCAGTTCACAATCACCTTAAAGTTGAACCTGAGGAAAAATTAAAGAGAGCCTCATCATAAATCTAACAACCCAAGGCATAGCTGGGTGTGTCTTGTGTCACTATTGCTTTCTGTTTAGCAAGAATTATCTATATCATGCCCTCTTTTGCCTATTTCTGTGCATGTGTTTTATCTGAAATGAATTAATCTTCTCCAGCCCTTTTTTATGGAGTCTTTTTATAAGAAATTAATTTATTGAAAAAAAAAAAAAAAAAAAAGAACAAAAAGGGGAGCAATCTTAGTACAGGGATGCGTGCAAGAGAAATAAATGACAGCACTATGAAGGGACAACTGTGGAAATCCTTGTCATGATTGAAAACTTAAGCATGTGATGCAGGAAAACCACATCAGCATGCCTTTCAGTCCTTGGCATCAATTTTACTTTCTTTTAATGGTGCCTCAAGACTAACATTGTATGAGTCATTAGGTAGTTGCTGTTGCTCTCTTATACTTGCTTTTCATTTAGGCCTTCTTGTCACCTACTTTTCTTTTTCACTTTTTTTTAAAAAAAAATCTCAAAAGTATAAAAACTATTTGAAATAAATTAGGCAACTTCAAAAGATATATTTCAAAAGTATAAAAACAATTGTAGAATGTAGACTACTTCAAAAGAAAGCAAACAAAAAAAAATTGTAGAATGTAAACCATAAGAAAGCAACATTGTACAACTCGTATACAATTGTAAGATGAACAAATATTCTTCAGTTTTACTAGCAAAATAAATTACCAAATTCATAATTGGTTACATCTAATTGTAAGATGAACAGATATTTTGAATTTTACCAACAACCATACTTTCAAGTAAGTTCATCTAGATAGCAAATGAAAGTAAATTACTTATCTACACAATTGAAATGAAAGTATAGTAAGTGGAATAAGATCTTCCATGAATACCTACCTATTTAAGAAAATATGGCCAGAAATTAAGACAGACCGTACTTGAGCATGCGGTACAGCACCCAACATTTCTACTCGATCTTGAAGAGAATGCTTTTCCCGCATCTCTTCCAACCGTACCCGCTTAGGTCCATCTCCTCCAACAATGAAACGAACCTTAAAATACAGTTCAAAAAAAAATAAGCGGTGATCTCTTCTCATTTTCCCCCAAAAAAATTTAATAAAATCCTAATCCCATGCACCCCCACTGACCAACAAGGTGAGCCCTTAATATCTATACATTATTTAGAAAAAAAAAAAAATTTTAAAAATGCTAATAATACAATCAATGATGTTATGTATTCAACTATCCTGCCTTAAATCTTTTTGACATAAGGATTTCCTTATAACAAGGACTGAAACTCCCCTTAGATTCAAGAGAAAGTACAACAGGATTCAAAAGGAATAGCTAATTCATGCTATTCGTCAATCACAAAATTCTTTGAAATTCATAGTTAGACCTCTGAATTATAAGCATCAGTATATATATATATATATATATAACTGAAAGGTTATATTGGAAATATAGAACATCACAAACCATGTACACAGGAAGTGTACAAGGGATGCTAGAAACATCATCTAAAGCATCAGTATACATTGTGCTGTTGTCATATTCTATTTGAAGGAATGAAGTGAATGACTCTAACACCAGTGCCAACACCTCTGGTGTTTTTCCTTTATTTTTTCTCCTGTGGGAGAGAAAGGTCAAGCAACAGCATAGTAGAAGAGGCATATCAAAGAATCACCTCTTATTTCCTTTAGGGATTTGAAGGGGGAGGGGGGTGTGACTTTCATGGCTGAGTTGGCTTACATTGAAGCCTCCAAAGCATTGTAGTCATATATATAACTTTAGCCATTTAGGTGAACATAGAATCAGGCCATAGTTCATGTTACTGTCTTATCAAGGAAAAAAATAAAATGAAGTATAAATGCCAACGATCATGAAATGAACCTAATATAAAATAATGTCTTTTAACTCACGTTAGGATACATACGGCATACTTCGGGAATGACTTCAACCAGCAGATCTGCACCCTTCCGATAAACCAATCTACTTATCACAACAATAATAATTTCATTACCACTGGGTCGCTCTGCAGCAGGCTTGAACATAGCTGTGTCAACAGCATTAGGTATAACATAAACCTTTTCTGGTGGCAGTCCTGAACGTAGCACAGTGTTTTCTTTGCTTGTGTGAGAAACACAAATGGCCTGACTTACATCTGCTAAAGTAAACTGCAATACCTTATTCATGTGGATGCTTCCCACATCAGCAAAACCATAGAGTGAATGATCAGTAAATACCACCTTGTACCCCATAGTGCGGGCATGCATCAGAGCTTCATGACAAAGAGTTGAGAAGGCTTGATGTCCATGAACCAATGATATTTGTTCTCGAATAAGGATAGTCCTTATAATAGGAAGTGTCCCGTAGAAGGTTGGTAATGTATTCTGCAAAAGAAATGGTTTCCATGGCACATGGTAGACTTTCAGACCACCTGTCATATATCTCACTCCAGAACGATTTCCATAGGCATGAGTCATAACCACCACCTGAACAATGAAATAAAAAAAGTTTTTTTCATCAAGGACAACTAAAACTAAAACTCAATGCAGCAGCTATTCAGTAGACAGCAGGCTCTTGACATCACAATCGATTTCCAAGAAAGTAAAATTAAAATAAAGAGAGAGAGAGAGAGAGAGAGAGAGAGGAAATGGTAAGGCGATAGAAAGAAAAATAATAATAATAAAATGGACAATTTAAATTTTCTTTTAGTTGTCAAAAAACTATTTAAAATGTTCTTCTATAAATTTATGAAGAGATAAATAGCAAGCAAGTTATAGAGATCAGAAGCTTGTTCAAAAAATATTTTTAGAGAGAGAATCTTCAACTTCATTAAAAAATGGGGAAAATACGACCACCAAAAAAAAAACTTTCCATTTGTATATTCCTCCAACTCTTCTCTTTATTTCCTTCCCAGTCAAACAGAATAGATCCTTTGTAAAAATTCTTCCTCATTGCCTCTAGCAATGTTCAAATGACAACAATCTCTAACCTTGTGACCAAGCTTTAGTAGGCATTGTGACAGTAAATATATGTGATTCTCCACACCACCAAAGTTGGGATAGAAAAAATCAGAGACCATCAGAATCCTATGCCTTTTTGAGTCACCCATAATGTCATCTCAATCATCTGCAACAAAGATAATCTTCTATTTATGAGATAGATATTATTTATTCAAGATGTAATAGCTTGATGAGAAAGTTAAAAACTACCAGCAAATCACATCATCAAAAGAGTAGAGGAAGAGCTATGATAAGCAGTGTCAACTAGTAGGGAACTTTTTATATTATGTTTCAGGTTATTTCTAGTAAAATTAGAATAAATATATATTAATCCAAGGAAATCTTCTAGCGGAGAAAAGAAGAAGGTGAAATTGTGAAAATGGTAAGAGAGAGAGAGGCCCAGCTACCTCAAATTAGTCAGAAATTGCTTTCGTGACTTCAAAGGAAACTGTTACGGGGGGGAATTCGCAGTTTCTTTATCGAATCTAAGTTAATCCAATTGGTATTAGAGGGGGGAAGTTTTTTTGTCTTACAGATTTTCAAATATGGCAAACATTTTCATGAGATCTGTGTTTATGGGCAAGAAAGCATCACAGTGGTTGATGTCTAAAATTGAGATTATTGTCGTTGAAGATAATGCCAAACAATTTTTCACGTTTCAGGATGGTGATACATGAATACCAAAATGCAAATATAAATTTCAAATTACATATAAGATAAACAGAAGACAGATGGATTTTGTTTTTTACCCAGCAGTTGAGACATTGAATGTAGTGTACTATTGCTTTTTTTTTCTTTTTTTTTAAAGAAAAATGTAGGGACAATCCTTTGCTCAGGCTGCAAAAACTAGAGCAGCAGAGCAGCCATGGAATCCCTCCAAATAGTTTTGGTAATGTGCGCCTATCACACTATCGATATCATATCATCATGATAGTGCGCCATGATAAACCTCTCCAGTGGAAATACCACGCCACCCCTTCCTCAAGAGGGAAGCACTCAGCGTTAGGTGCTTTGTGCTATTGCTTTTCTCTTATACAATAATCCAAGCTAAGCTTATGGGAGTGAGAAAAAGGAGCAGAAACTTGAGACTTTGGGATGGTAAATGGTAACTAAAATAGTACTAGTATTACTGTTTATGTGGCTGCAACTAGATGTCACATGAGGATATATTGGTAAGAATTCAAGAGAGGGATATACAATTATTTTGGATCAATTCCAGCCCATGGCAGAAAAGAGAGATAGTGAAGAACTGAAGATTCCAAAGAGTGGGTGACAGTTTTGAGGCTGGTCTGGTCAGGTGCTGAGACTTGAAAGATTGTCAAAATGAGACTGCATATGCTAGTACTGCTACAATGTCACATGCTCGAAAGCAAAGTTTGCAATTCCTTGTCCATTGGAAGAATATTTTGGTATCAGTCTATTCCAGCATACCATTTCAGATTTACGGCTAAATATAACTTAAGTCTTCATCACATCTAATTTCATAACTAAATTAAATCCATGTTAAGAGCTTGATTTGAACTGCAAGATATGTCTTCATGGTGAAATATGTCTCATGCTTCTCTTCCTTACTCTTTCTGGTTCTATGTTGTTCAGACAGCTATTTTTCTCACTATTTTTCTCATTAATCTTCATCCCACATCTGTACTTCAGTCTCATTCTCCTTGGTCTAAGTTGTATCACTCTAAACCAACCCTTTCTCAACTTAAAGTCTTTGCTTGTGCCTGTTATCCATATCTTAGACCTTACACTTCTCACAAACTTGAACCCAGAACCAAGGAATGCACTTTTATAGGCTATTCTGTTCAATCCAATGGTTATTTGTGTCATGGCAGATCCACTCAAACCATTTATACCTCCAGACATGTCTTGCTCAATGAAAGTTTATTTCCTTTTGCTTCTCCCAATACATCTCATACTTCCCCTTCTGTTTCTCCTGCTTCTTCTTCTTCCATTGATCCTTTACAGCTGTCAAACTTACTACATCTTCATTCTACCAATGCTCATTCCCTCTACTCCTATTTCTTCTCTAGATCCACTTCCTAATTCCGCCGCTCTTCCCTCCTCTACTATTCCAGATCCTGTTCCTCCTTCAGAAGTCTTACCAACTACTCAGTCTCAACCTCCACTTCCTGTTGTCAATGTGCATCTTATGCAAACCAGGTCCAACCATGGTATTACCAAACCTAAGCTGTGTTACCAGGCCACCATTGATTATACCAAAACAGAACCACCAAATTTCAAAGTGGCTTCTAAGTTCTAAACATCCTCAGTGGTGTTCAGCTAACAACCATGAATCAATCAATAGCTTGGCCTAATGGGACCAGATTTCAAATACCAAATCAAGAAAATTAAATTTAGGATGAATCAACAGCTCAAATTGCTCACAGAAATAATATCAAATAAAAGTATCAAACTCACATATTCTAAGAAGAACAAGAAAACAAAATTGACAAGATAAACCCCATCTCAAATTGCAGAAATGTATGAATAAGAAACCCAAAAAAAAAACTCTACATCAAGTTGACAAGCATGAATCAATGGGTCAGAGGCCATTACTCAACGCTCAACAGCTCAATCAATCGGAAGCCATTAGAAAGAATGAGAATGAAATTACCTGCCATATAAACAAGAAATCGACCCCCACGGCGGCGATGGGCGGATCCTCAACCCTTCAAGGTGGCGGCGATGGGTGAGCTCGGAAGTCGAGGGAGACAGAGAAATGTGACCTGAGAGAATGGTGTGGGAAACGAACGGTGATTAAACGAAACAACGGTCTTGGTGCCTTTGGTATAAAAATTAAATAAATAAATAAAAGAAACATAGATTTACAGTTTTTTTTTTTTTTTTTTTTTTTGCTTTTTTAAAATCTATTACCTAAACAAATAATAAATAAGATTGTATGTAAGTTGCTCCCGCTAAAACTCATCAATTAAACCTCAAAAGTCAAAACTTATCAACTAAATCTTTCAATATATGTTAAAAATATTTAGTATTCTTAAAATAAAAAAATAAAAAAAATAAAAAACCCTCTACCCCCACTATCAACCACCCAACCACTACCCCTACTAACATCCCCGATCTTCGAACATCATTCTCCATTATCGCTGATATTTTGTAGTACCTACTAATGTCTCTAGTCTTCGGTCGTCATTCTCTATTGTCGTTGATTTTTTGTAGTATTTTTAGTATTGCAATTAAACACTTGAATTTTTTATTTATAAATATTTTCATATGAAATAATTTTATAATTATAAAATTATAATTTGTATATGATTCCATAATTT